>NC_083417.1:27930320-32928734 GCF_020745735.1 Hemiscyllium ocellatum | reverse complement strand
AGGAAGGAAGAGAGGAAGAAAGGAGAGAAGGAAGGAGAGAAGTAAGGAGAGAAGTAAGGAAGGAAGGAAGAAAGGAAGAAGGAAGGAAGAAAGGAGAAAAGGAAGGAAGGAGAAAAGGAAGGAAGGAAGGAAGAAAGGAAGAAAGGAGAGAAGGAAGGAAGGAGAAAAGGAAGGAAGGAAGGAAGAAAGAAAGAAGAAGGAAGGAAGGAAGAAAGGAGAGAAGGAAGGAAGGAGAAAAGGAAGGAAGGAAGGAAGAAAGAAAGAAAGAAAGAAAGAAAGGAAGGAAGAAAGGAGAGAAGGAAGGAAGGAAGGAAGAAAGGAGAGAAGGAAGGAAGGAAGGAAGGAAGGAAGAAAGGAGAAAAGGAAGGAAGAAAGGAAGGAAGGAAGAAAGGAAGAAAGGAGAGAAGGAAGAAAGGAAGGAAGGAAGGAAGGAAGGAAGGAGAGAAGGAAGGAAGGAAGGAAGGAAGGAATGAAGAAAGGAGAAAAGGAAGGAAGGAAGGAAGGAAGGAAGGAAGGAGAGAAGGAAGGAAGGAAGGAAGGAATGAAGAAGGAAGAAAGGAAGGAAGGAAGGAAGGACTCTGAGTCCTGGGCCTACGTTTGGAGCTGCAGCCTAGGCCTCACCCAGGTCACGGGAGTGTTGCTGCACTCCTGGGGCCCACTCCTACGTCTGGTCTCTGGGACCTCGCCCGGACATGCCTGAGTTGTTACTGCTTGGGGCCTGCCTCACTGCTGCTGCCTGGGACTTGCCTTGGGGACCCTCCCCAACAGGTCTGCCCCCACAGCTGCGACCAGGGGCCTACCTGAGACTCACTCTGGTGCTGCCTGGAACTTGCCTGAGGCCTGCCTCCATCACTGCTGCCTGGGACTCGCCTCGGGCCCCTCCCCAGGACCTCCACCACTGCTGTGACCTGAGGCAATAGACAATAGGTGCAGGAGTAGGCCATTCGGCCCTTCGAGCCTGCACCGCCATTCAATATGATCATGGCTGATCATTCCCAATCAGTATCCGCTCCCTGCCTTATCTCCATAACCCTTGATTCCACTATCTTTGAGAGCTCTATCCAACTCTTTCTTAAATGAATCCAGAGACTGGGGCTCCACTGCCCTCTGGGGCAGAGCATTCCACACAGCTACCACTCTCTGGGTGAAGAAGTTTCTCCTCATCTCTGTCCTAAATGGTCTACCCCATATTTTTAAGCTGTGTCCTCTGGTTCAGCACTCACCCATCAGCGGAAACAAGTTTCCTGCTGCTAGAGTGTCCAATCCTTTCATAATCTTATATGCCTCAATCAGATCCCCTCTCAGTCTTCTAAACTCAAGGGTATACAAGCCCAGTCGCTTCAGTCTTTCAGTGTAAGGTAATCCCTCCATTCCAGGAATTGACCTCGTGAACCTATGCTGCACTCCCTCAATAGCCAGAATGTCTTTCCTCAAATTTGGCGACCAGAACTGCACACAGTACTCCAGGTGTGGTCTCACCAGGGCCCTGTACAGCTGCAGAAGCACCTCTTTGCTTCTACACTCAATCCCTCTTGTTATGAGGGCCAGCATGCTATTAGCCTTCTTCACTACCTGCTGCACCTGCATGCTTGCCTTCATTGACTGGTGTACAAGAACACCCAGAGCTCTCTGTACTGCCCCTTTACCTAAATTAATTCCATTGAGGTAGTAATCTGCCTTCCTGTTCTTGCCACCAAAGTGGATAACCATACATTTATCCACATTAAACTGCATCTGCCATGCATCTGCCCACTCACCTAACTTGTCCAGGTCACCCTGTAATCTCCTAACATCTTCATCACATTTCACCCTGCCACCCAGCTTTGTATCATCAGCAAATTTGCTAATGTTATTGCTGATACCATCTTCTATATCATTAACATATATTGTAAAAAGCTACGGTCCCAGCATAGATCCTTGCGGTACCCCACTGGTTACTGCCTGCCATTCCGAAATGGAGCCATTTATCACTACCCTTTGTTTCCTATCAGCCAACCAATTTTCAATCCAATCTAATACTTTGCCCCCAATACCATGCGCCCTAAGTTTACTCACTAATCTCCGATGTGGAACTTTATCAAAAGCTTTCTTAAATTCCAGGTACACTACATCTACTTGATCTCCCTCGTCCATCTTCAGAGTTACATCCTCAAAAAACTCCAGAAGATTAGTCAAGCACAATTTACCTTTCATAAATCCATGCTGACTCTGTCCTATCCTGTTACTACTATCTAGATGTGCCGTAATCTCATCCTTTATAAATAGACTCCAGCATCTTTCCCACCACTGAGGTCAGACTAACTGGTCTATAATTTCCTGCTTTCTCTCTCCCACCTTTCATTATAACATTAGCCACTCTCCAATCCTCAAGTACCGATCCCAAATCTATCGAATTCTGGAAAATAATCACCAACGCATCCACGATTTCCCGAGCCACCTCCTTCAGTACCCTGGGATGTAGACCATCAGGACCCGGGGACTTATCAACCTTCAGACCTAACAGTCTCTCCAACACCAAATCCTGGCAAATACAGATTCCCTTAAGTTCAGGTCCTTCAGTCACTGTTACCTCAGGGAAATTGCTTGTGTCTTCCCCAGTGAACACAGATCTGAAGTACCCATTTAATTCTTCTGCCATTTCTTTGTTCCCTGTAATATTCCCCTGTTTCTGTCTTCAAGGGCCCAATTTTATTCCTAACCATTTTTTTGCCTTGCACATACTTGAAAAAGCTTTTACTATCCTCCTTTATATTATTGGCCAGTTTACCTTTGTACCTCATTTTTCCTCTGTGTATTTCCTTCTTAGTAATCCTCTGTTGTTCTTTAAAAGCTTCCCAGTCCTCACAATATTGTATCTGCCAATTTCCAAAAGAGCCTCAAGCTCATCCACCTTATTTCTAATGCTTCGTGCGTTCATATACAGTATTTTTAATTTGTTACTGCTCTCACCTTTCCCATCAACCCTTATTCCACTCAACCTTACAGCATGATCCCTTTTCGAATTTTCTGCCTCATTGATACAGTTGCCTTTCTTGACTTCTCTTGTTCTAACTTTCCCTTCAACTTCCTTTTTATACATCCAGTTTGTCCCCTCCCACCCGCTACTTAGTTTAAATGTAGCGGTGTTGCAGTAGAAAACCTGCCTGCCAGAATGCTGGTCCCTAACCTATTAAAGGTGCAAACTGTCTCTCTTGTAGAATTTATGTACCACAAAATGTACCCCAGTGATTCAAGAACTTAAATCCTTGCTTCCTGCACCAGTTCCCCAACCACACGTTCAAGTCCATTATCTCCCTCTTTCTGGCCTCACCAGCCCAAGGAACTGGAAGCAAACCAGAGATAACCACCTTGGACGTCCTGCTTTTCAGCCTTCTTCCTAGTTCTCCAAAGTCCCACTGTAGTATGTGCCTCCTCTTCTTCCCGACATCATCTGTGCCAACATGTACCACCACCTCTGGCTCTTCACCCTCGTCCTTGAGGATTTCCCGCACTCTATCCGCGATGTCTTTCACTCTGGCACCAGGAAGACAACACACCATCCTTAAATCCCGTCTGCTGCCACAAAAACCCCGGTCAGTTCCTCTCACGATGGAGTCCCCTATTACCACGGCTCTGTGCGATGTCCGACTCCTCCGCTCTGCCTCTGTGCCAACTTTTGATTGACAGACCTGGCCACCTCGCGGACTGGCAGTGTCATCAGTCTCCACTGTTTCCAACAGCTTCAACTTGTTCCTGACAGGTACTTCTCCCGGGGTCTCTTGCACCTGTCTCCTCTCTGCCTTCCTCATTGTCCGCTCTCGTCTGCTCTCTTCTGGCATGATTGGTGTAATAACCTCGCTGAAGGTCTTGTCCAGAAAGATCTCGTTCTTGGGGCCAGAAGAGGGCCCCAAGCCCTGCCCCATCCCACCCAGCCACACTTCGGCACTAACCTGCAGGGAACCACCGTTGCCTCACCTCCTGCAGCAGCTGTGTCTCTGGGCCCCTGCCCCGCCTACCATCACCTGATAAACCAGGGGTGGGACAGGAGGTAACATGGCTGACCCTCCTCTCCCTGGCCACGCCCCCTGCTTCCCCCCAGCCAATAGTGTTCAGGGAAAGGCTGGGGGGGGGAGGGACCTCGGGCACCATGACCACCAAGGCGGGCAGGGAGGGGAAGGCCCATAAATTCCCCCCTGTCTCGCTGGGGAAGAGGCGTTGGCCCTTGGAGGAGGGAGACATTCCAGCAGTGCGCTGGTGGCGCTGCCCCCCTCCAGGGGATGAACCTATGGTGTCTCTTGCATGTCCCACACCGTGGCCTGACCTACCCAAACCCCCAGTGGTACAGCAGGGCCTTCTGCTGCCTCAACTCCTCCTGCTCCTGGGGAGGACTTTAATAACCACATGCGCTGTGGTGCGGTTGACAATGGAGAACCCTCTGCTGGGTTGTCGAGCGGTGGAGGGGAGGAAGGTGTTATCCTCGCTCCTCCATCCCAGCCTTGGCCCTGAGAGAAGACCTTTTCCCCGAGGAGCCAGGCGTCCCAGTGTCGGGAGAGGAGCGGGGCCCCAAGCCTCTGCTGCCTGACGACCTGAACTCTAGGCGTTCTGGGAAGGGGTGCGCCGAGGAAGGTACCGCCGGTGATCCTGGGGGTGGGGTCGCCGGAGGTTTGAGGCCAGTTGGCGGTGCCAGACCAGCCCCCCATTCTCCTTGGGGGGGGGGGGAAAGAGGGGAGAGTCGGTGACCGAGGGCGACCTCCCGGAGGAGGGTTCGGGATCGATGGCGGACACTAGGGACGACGCGGAGTCTGTCTCCAGTGACATTTTTGAGTCCCAGGTGCCCCCCACAAACCTCCCCCTCATTCCCCCTTGAGGAACTCTGGGAATTTGTCGAGGAAACTCAGAGTCGCTGGGATAGAGCCCAATTGGCGCTCGACCTCTGGAGCTCCTTCAAAAGAGTTACTGGTTCGCCCATGCTGCGCGCCAGGCGCCTGGGCTTGACATGAACGAGTGAAAGCGAGTCAGGAGCTTCCTGGGGCACTCCTGGTGAGGGCAAGGGACTTTTGCGCCCCTCTCACTAAATGTAATATAGTTTTTTAACTGTACTGGTGGTGGTTGCACAACACTTCCAACATGGAGACAATTATACCCAGCCTCAACATCAATGGCAGCAGGGAGTCACAGCGCAGATTCCAGACGGCTTTGGTCCTTCGGGACGGGAGGTATGCGGTGTGCTTCCTGCAAGAAACCCACACTACCCCAGGAGACGAAGCCACCAGTCTCCTGGAATGGCGAGGTGGGGGGGGGGGGGGGTCTACATGAGTCACCTCACCTGCAGGTCTGGCGGGGTGGCTATCTCGTTGGCCCCGCATTTTCAGCCGGAGATCTTGGGGGTCAGGGAGCCCGTGCCAGGCCATTTGTTTCACTTGAAGGTTCGGCTGGGAAGCGCGGTGCTTCACTTGGTGAACATCTATGCTTCCCTGGCCGGGCCGAGGCAAGTGAGCTTCTTCAGAGAAGTGTCCGCTCATCTCGCCTCCATCGATGAGAACCAGTGCGTCGTCCTCGGGGGAGATTTTAACTGCGTACTCGAGGACAGGGACCACGGCGGTGCCTGCACTGGTTGGGCATCAGGGAGGAGGTTGGGGGACTTGGTCAAGTCCTTTGACCTGGTGGACGTCTGGTGGAATCTCCATCACCTTCACCTTTGTGAGGCCTGGGGTCGGAGCGTCCAAAATCGATTGCCTGTATGTTTTGCAGGCGTATGCCTCCTGTTTCCCGACAGCCTCCACGTGGCAGGTGTTGTGCACGGACCATCATCTAGTGTTGGCGGAACTCCTTCCGTTCAGCGCCAGGCTCGGCTCCGCGTACTGGCACTTTAACAACCTGCTGCTGGAGGACGAGTGGTTCTGGGACTCGTTTCGTTGTTTCTGGGCCGGCAGGAGAAGGAAGCGGGGAAGCTTCCCCTGCCTGAGGCTATGGTGGGACATGGGCAAGGCTCACATTCGCGTCTTCTGTCAGGAGTACGCGAGAGGGTCAATAAAGAGGCGGAATTCCAGGATCAGGGAGATGGAGAGGGAGATGCTCGACCTGGAGTCAAGCTTTGGTCAGCCCGACGCGGACCCGGCCCTGCGCGGGGTGTACGAAGAGAAGGCGGCTGCGCTCCGGGATCTGCAGCTCGTCGGGGCTCGGTGCGTACGTGAGGTGGTGGATCCAGCTCCTCCAGGATCTGGACCGTGGCTCCCCCTTCTTCTACTCGCTGGAAAAAAGGCGTGGCACCCGTCAGCAGCTTCTTGTGCTGCTGGCCGACAACGGGTCCCTCGTCTTGGATCCGGAGGGTATCAGGGCCCACATCCAGAATGATTACATGGCTCTGTTCTCTCCGGATCCATCCGGCGAGGGTGCTCGCAGAGTTCTGTGGGGGGACCTGCCGCAGCTCGGCCCAGAGAACGCTGGAAGGCTCGACGCTCCCGTCACCTTAGAGGAGCTGACCGGCGCTCTCGAGGGACAAATCCCCGGGGCTGGACGGGCTGACTGTGGAGTTCTTCAGGGCGTTCTGGGACATCCTGGGGAGCAACTATGCACAGGTCCTGGGGGAGTGTCTAAATGCCAGAGAGCTGCCCCTTTCTTGGCGCAGGGCGGTCATCGTCCTGCTGCCAAAGAAGGGGGCCTTCGTTATTTTAAGAACTGGCGTCCGGTCTCCCTCCTCAGCACGGACTACAAAATCTTCACCAGGGTGTTGTCTTCTCGCCTGGCTTCCATACTGGCCCACATGATTCACCCGGACCAGTCCTACACAGTCCCGGGCCGGAGGATACACAACAACATCTACCTGGTCCGGGACCTGATTCAATTCTATCGACGGACTGGTCTGCCGAGCGCCTTCCTGTCTCTCGATCAGGAGAAGGCGTTCGACAGGGACGATCACGAATACCTGATCAGGATTCTGCGGGCATTCGAGTTTTTGGGACGCAATTCATCGCCCGGATCCGAATTTTGTACACTGCCGCAGAGTGTCTGGTTAAAGTTAACAGGTCCCTGACGGTGCCCCTTCGCTTCGAGAGGAGAGCGTCAAGGCTGCCCCCTGTCCGGCCAGCTGTGTTCCCTGTGCGTGGAGCCCTTCCTGTGCCTCTTGCGGAGGTGGTTGTCCAGGCTGGTTCTGCGCGGCACGGGCACGGGGGTGGTCTTCTCGGCCTACGCCGACGTGCTCCTCATTTTCATCGACCTGGCTGACCTGGGGCGGATGCGCGAGTGCCAGGCCGTGTACTCGGCAGCGTCTTCCGCCAGGATCAACTGGGCCAAATGTTCTGGAGTACTGGTCGGTTCGTGGCGGGTGGACTCTGCCGGAGGAGTTACGAGGGTTCAGCTGGAGTACCACCCATCTCCTCTACTTGGGGGTCTACCTCAGCCCGGCTGAGGAATCCTGGCCAGCCAACTGGCAGAAGCTGGAGGCCAAAGTCTCGGCTCGCCTAGGCCGCTGGACAGGATTTTTCTGAGTGCAATCTTACAGGAGCCAATTGCTGTTCATAAACCAGCTGGTGGCCGCCATGCTGTCATACCGGCTGGTCACTTTGGTCCCTCCTCCTGGCTTTGTCACTGACATCCAGAGAACGTTGGTCGACTTCTTCTGGGACAAAAAGATGCACTGGGTCGCTGCGCAGGTTCTGAGTCTCCCTATTGAGGAGGGCAGTCTGTCGCTGGTGTGCGTCTGCACCAGGTCGCGACTTTCCGCCTTCAGACCTTCAGCGATACCTTTACGCCGAGCCTCCTCCTAGGTGGTGCGCCCTGGCGACATATTTTTTTCCGCCAGGTGCGTAACCTCAACTACGACACGCAGCTCCAATTCGTCAACCATGATGGTTTAGAGGTCACTCTCAAGATGCTGCCTGTCTTTTACCAGGACCTGATCACTGTCTGGAACATGGTCGGATCACACCGCGCTTACCCCCAGGCAGGAGTAGCGGCTGTCGTCAGGGAGCCGTTGCTCAGGAATCCGCACCTCTGTACTCACAGGTTTGAGTGGCTGTCGGAGGGGAGGGCCATGGCGGCGAGGGTGACCAGGATCGGGGATGTGCGGGTGCCGGGGAACTGGGCTGAACGCTACCGCAGGACATAGCAAACAGGGCAGCGGTAGACGTCCAGTACGTGGCCACCGCCATCTGACGCCTTAAAACGGCGGTGCTCGGACCTGACATTGCACCAGTTGGAATATCCTCAGGTGTGCAGTGGGATCCCATCCGCGCTCACCCCAGCCCGGACAGGATTTCACGTTGGCCCCAAGGTCCTGTACTTCCCGCGGGAGCCTGTGCCCCACAACCTGAGCAACCTCCGGAATTTCAATTTTATTCCCTTTCAGGGGGTAAAAAGGCTGGCCCTGTATTGACTGCTGCCGCACACCATCCACCTCTTCTCCCTCATCCACCGTCCGGACATGCCTTGGTGTGCCCATTTGCCACCGGGCGGTGGGGATCCCCAGTGGAGGGCTCTCTACATGGGAGTCCTCCGTCTTTCTCCCAGGGATCTGGGTGGAGGGTACTGCACGCAGCGGTCCCCTGCAACTGCAGATTGCGGTGGTTCACGGACTCCCAGCCCAACTGCTTGTTCTATGGCGCTGTGCAGTCTGTGGACCATGTGTATATTGGGTGTGGCCGTTTGCACTCCCTTTTTGACTTTCTTAAAAACCTCCTCCTATGCTTTTGGTTATACTTCAGCCCCACGCTCCTGATCTTCGGGCACCCGTACAATGGAGGGAGGGTAGGGGTCTGAAGAGCTCCTCGGTGGGTCTGCTCCTGGGCCTGGCCAAACTGGCCATAAACAGGTCCAGGCAGTGGGCCGTGGAGGGGGTCATTAGGGCCAACTGCCTGCCCCTCTTCCAGGGTTACATTAGAGCCCGGGTGTCCTTGGAGAAGGAGCATGCAATGTCCACCAACACCCTGGAGTTGTTCAGGGAGAGGTGGGTGCCACAGGGAGTGGAGTGCTCCCCCTCCAACTCTATTTTGATTTAGTCCCTGCCCTCCCCTTCACTGTTTGATCACACAGCACTGCCCTTTGTGAAGGCCACTGCTTGTCACTGTCACTTTTCCTATCTTCCTGGTGGTGGAAATTGAATAAAGATTCGTGCACTTTGTGTCTCTCACTGTGTTTCACACACACACCATGGGTGCTGGGGAAAAATAAGAACTACCGCAGTTAGGCGGTAATGTGGGGGTTAATTTTAAAAAGAAGAGAGAAAAAAAAACAGGAGTGGCAGACAACTTAGGAAAAAAAAAAGAAATAAAATAAAATGGTGTTTCTACCACAGTTAGGTAGTAGTGTGGGAGGAAAAAAGAAGAAAAATAAACAGGAGTGTTAGAGACTGTGGGGAAAAAAAAATAAACAGGAGTCTCGACCTTTGTGAAGGGCACTGCTTGTCACTGGCCACCCGGGTGTTTCCTTTCGAGAGCTGGATCAGTGTGTGCATGTGCAAGGACTCTCCTTGAAGGGATCTAAGAGGAAGGGGACTGTCCCTGGACCAGCTGCTCCACATTGAGAGAGCTGGAGGAAGAAGAAGGAGGCAGAAGGAGGCGAGAGCTTTGAGTTCAGGGCCTACTTTTGGAGCTGCTGTCTGGGCCTCACCAAGGTCAAGTGTTGCTACTGACTTGGGACCCACTCCCACTGCTGGTCTCTGGGACCCCGCCCGGAGCTGTCTCAGTGGTTACTGCTTGGGGCCTGCCTCACTGCTGCTGCCTGGGACTTGCCTTGGGGCCCCTCCCAGGACCTCCACCACCACTGCTGCTACTGCTAGAGACCCACCTCCACTGCTGCCGCCTGGGACTTGCCTTGGTGACCCTCCCCAACAAGTCTTCCTCCACCGCTGCGACCAAGTGCCTACCTGGGACTCGCCTGAGGCCTGCCTCCACCGCTGCCGTTGCCCGAGGCTGGTCTCCACCATTGCTGCCTGGGACTCGCCTTGGGCGACGCACCTTGGGCACCTCCCCAGGACCTCCGCCGCTGCTGCTACAAGAGGTCCACCTCCACCGCTGTCACCTGGGGCCTACCAACATCCAGTAGCAGAGTATGGCGAGACCGAAGGTTGCAGGGCCCAGCCGCACCTACGCCGGGGTAGCCGCTGCCTTAGGCTCGGCTGCTCCAACCCCCGGCTGCAAACGTGACCCCCTTCAGGCACCTGACTAAATGCCTGGGGATAAAGGACTATCCCCATCCCAATATGACCATCGAGGCCTGCAGTAAGGCCATGGCTAGTGTGGTCGGCCCACTGGCCATCGTCGCTGCAGCCAGGATGTACGCAAGGCCGTCTTTTTCCTAAAAACCGAGCAGGTGGTCCACCTGGCCGTGGAGAGGGGGCTCGCTGTGGGCGGGAGACATCTGCCCGTCGACCCTCTGGAGGTTACGGCCCAGAGAGTCGTGATCTCCAACGTCCCGCCCTTCATTGCCAGTGAACTCCTTCTCCCTCTCCTCACCACCATGGGGGAGATCCGGTCAGGTGTCCAACCGCTCCTGCTCGGTCTTAAGGACCCTGCCCTCTGGCACGTATACTCCTTCCGATGCCAGGTGTTTATTTGCCTGGCCAAGGAGGTGGTCACCGAGGGCTCTTTCACCCTCCTCCACGACAGCGCAGCCTACCGCGTCTCCTGGACGGCGGATGGCGTGTAGTGCCACCTGTGCTGCAAGGTGGGGCACATTAGAAAAAACTGCCCCACCCAGAAGGCTGCCCATCCCACACCAACGGCTGAGGGTGGCACCGCCGCACCCACTCCCCCTCCCCCGAAGTCAACACAAGCCCCAGCACCGAGGGCTAAGCTGGAGGCTCCCAATGCCTCAGCCTCTGGTGGGAAGGGGGGTGAACGTCCGATCAGCCAGAAGGCGCTCAGGAAGACGCAACAGGTCAGGCTTGCCCACAGGGAGTCCACCCTATCCCCATCCCCTATACCTAACCCACGACCCGACCTGACCCGCCCCGGCACGACAATGTCCTTGCGGCCGTGCCAGCATTGCCCCGCTGAACCCACTGACCCCACACCCAACCCCCACCCCGTTACAGAAATCCCTGGGGCTTCAACGCCTGCCCCTGGCGCCGCAACACGTGGCCCAGGGGCCTCTGAGCCCGAGCCCCAGCGCACCCCACCCAGCCACATCCTAGCACTAACCTGGGGAGAACACCGCTGCCTCACCTCCTGCAGCGACTGTGTCTCTGAGCCCCGGAAAGGAAACTGGGCCCCTGCCCCGCCCACCATCACCTGATAAATCAGGGGCGGGGCAGGAAATGACACCTGCGCCACCCTGGCCACGCCCCCTGTCTTCCCCCAGGCAATCGTATTCCGGGAAAGGCGGTGGGGACCTAGGGCCCCATGACCACCAAGTCGGATGGGGAGGGGAAGGCCCGTAAATTCCCCCCTGTCTCTCTGGTGAAGAGGCGCTGACCCTTGGAGGGTAGAGACACTCCAGCAGCATTGCCCCTCTCCAGGATATGAGCCTACGATGTCTCCTGCATGTCCCGCATCGTGGCCTGACCTACACGAACCCCCAGGGGCTACAGCAGGGCCTTCTGCTGCCTCAACTCCTCTGGCCCCTGGAGAGGACTTTAGGAACCACACGGGCCGTGGTGCGGGCAACAATGGAGAACCCTCTGCTGGGTCGTCGAGCGGTGGAGGGAAGGAAGGTGTTATCCTTGGTCCTCCCTCCCAGATTGTTTCTCTGGGTGCCTTGGCCCCTGGGGAGGGCCTATTGCCCCTGAGGAGCCGGGTGTCCCGGTGATGGGAGAAGAGCGGGGGCCCCCGGTCTCTGCCGCCTGACGACCCGACCTCGGGGCGTTCTGGGAAGGGGTGAACTGAGGAAGGTACCGCCGGTGATCCTGGGTTGGGGTCACCAGGGATTTGAGGCCAGTTGGCGGTGCCGGACCAGCCCACATTCTCTCAGTGGGGTCGGTGACCGAGGGCAACCTCCCGAAAGAGGGTTCGGGATCAGTGGTGGACACTAGGGACGCCGCAGAGTCTGTCTCCCGTGACATTTTTGAGTCCCAGGTGCCCCCCACTGATCTCCCCCTCAAGGAACTCCGGGGGTTTGTCGATGAAACTCGGTGTCGCCAGAATAGAGCCCAATTGGCGCTCGACTGCTGGAGCTCCTTCGAAAGGGTTTACTGGTCGGCCCACGCTGCGCGCCAGGCGCTTGGGCTCGACGTGAACAAGCGAAAGCGCGTCAGGAACTTCCTGTGGGCACTCCTGGTGAGGGTGAGGAACTTCTGTGCCCCTCCCTCATCCTCCCAGTAAATGTATATAGTCTTTTAACTGTACCAGTGGTGGTTGCATAAATGCTTCCAACATGGAGACAACTGTAGCCAGCCTCAACATCAACGGCAGCAGGGAGTCACAGCGCAGATTCCAGACCCTCTCGGTCCTTCGGGATGGGAGGTATGTGGCATGCTTCCTGCAAGAAACCCACAATACCTCGGGAGACGAAGCCACCTGGCTCCTGGAGTGGTGGGGTTCTACATGAGTCACCTCACCCGCAGATCTGGCGGGGTGGCTATCTTGTTGGCCCCGCATTTTCAGCCGGAGATCTTGGGAGGTCAGGGACCCCGTGCCAGGCCAATCGTTTCACTTGACGGTTGGGCTGGGGGGGCGCGGTGCTTCACTTGGTGAACGTCTACGCTCCCCTGGCCGGGCCGAGGCAAGCGAGCTTCTTCGGAGATGTGTCCGCTCATCTCGCCTCCATCGATGAGAACCAGTGCATCGTCCTCGAGGACAGAGACCATGGCAGTGCCCGCACCAGTTGGGCGTCAGGGAGGAGGTTGGGGACTCCTTCGACCTGGTGGACGTCTGGTGAAATCTCCATCCTGACTCTATCGCTTTCACCTTTGTGAGGCCTGGGGTCGGACCATCCAGAATTGACCGCCTGTACGTTTCGCGGGCGTACGCCTCCTGTTCCCCAACGGCCTCCACGCGGCAGGTGTCGTGCACGGACCGTCACCTGGTGTTAGCGGAACCCCTTCCGTTCAGCGCCAGGCTCAGCTCCGCATACTGGCACTTTAACAACCTGCTGGAGGACGAGCGGTTTCGGGACTCGTTTCGTCGTTTCTGGGCTGGCTGGAGAAGGAAACGGGGAAGCTTCCCCTTCCTGAGGCTATGGTGTGACGTGGGCAAGGCTCACATTCGCGTCGTCCGTCAGGAGTACGCGAGAGGGTCGACAAAGAGGCGGAAATCCAGGATCGGGGAGTTGGAGAGGGAGATGCTCGACCTGGAGTCACGCCTTGGTCAGCCCGACGCGGACCCGGACCTGCGTGGGGTGTACGAAGAGAAGAAGGCCGCGCTCTGGGATCTGAAGCTCGTTGGGGCTAGCCCTCCAGTACCTGGACCGTGGCTCCCCTTCCACTCGCTGGAAAAAAGGCATGGCACCCGTCAGCAGCTCCTTGTGCTGCTGGCCAACGACGGGTCCCTCGTCTCGGATCCGGAGGGTATCAGGGCCCACATCCAGAACTATTATATGGCTCTGTTCTCTCCGGATCCATCCAGCGAGGATGCTCGCAGAGTTCTGTGGGAGGACCTGCCGCAGCTCGGCCCGGAGGACGCCGGAAGGCTCGACGCTCCCATCACCTTAGAGGAGCTGACCAGCGCTCTCGAGGGGCAAATCCCCGGGGATGGATGGGCTGACTGTGGAGTTCTTCAGGGTGTTCTGGGACTACGCACAGGTCCTGGGGGAGTGTCTAAATGCTGGAGAGCTGCCCCTTTCTTGGCGCAGGGCGGTCATTGTCCTGCTGCCAAAGAAGGGGGACCTTCGTTCTTTGAAGAACTGGCATCCGGTCTCCCTCAGCACGGACTACAAAATCTTCACCAGGGTGTTGTCTTCTCGCCTGGCTTCCGTCCTAGCCCACATGATTCACCCGGACCAGTCCTACACAGTCCCGGGCCGGAGGATACACAACAACGTCCACCTGGTCCGGGACCTGATTCAATTCTGTCGACGGATTGGTCTGCCGAGCGCCTTCCTGTCTCTCGATCAGGAGAAGGCGTTCGACAGGGTCGATCACGTGTACCTGCTCGGGATTCTGCGGGCATTCGGGTTCGGGACGCAGTTCATCACCCGGATCCGACTTTTGTACGCCGCTACAGAGTGTCTGGTTAAAGTTAACGGGTCCCCGACAGCGCCCCTTCACTTCGGGAGAGGAGTGCATCAAGGCTGCCCCCTGTCCGGCCAGCTGTAATCCGTGTGAGTGGAGCCTTTCCTGTGCCTCTTGCGGAGGAGGTTGTCAGGGCTGGTTCTGCGCGGCACAGGCACAGGGGTGGTCCTCTTGGCCTACACCGACGACATGTTCCTCACTTTCACCAACCCAGCTGTCCTGGGGAGGCTGCGCGAGTGCCAGGCCGTACACTCGGCAGCATCTTCCGCCAGGATCAACTGGGCCAAATGTTCCAGACTACTGCTCGGTCTGTAGCGGGTGGACTCTCTGCCGGAGGAGTTAAGGCAGTTCAGCTGGAGTACCACCCATCTCCTCTACCTGGGGGTCTACCTCAGCCCGGCTGAGGAATCCTGGCCGGCCAACTGGCAGAAGCTGGAGGCCAAAGTCTCAGCTCGCCTAGGCCGCTGGACAGGACTGCTCCGAGTGCAATCTTACAGGAGCCGAGTGCTGGTCATAAACCAGTTGGTGGCCGCCATGCTGTGGTACCGGCTGGTCACTTTGGTCCCTCCTCCTGGCTTTGTCGCTGACATCCATAGAATGTTGGTCGACTTCTTCTGGGACAAAAAGATGCACTGGGTCGCTGCGCAGGTTCTGAGTCTCCCTATTGAGGAGGGCGGTCTGTCGCTGGTGTGCGTCCTCACCCAGGTCACGACGTTCCGCCTTCAGACCTGGCAGCAATACCTTTACATCGAGCCTCCTCCTAGGTGGTGCGCCCTGGTGATGTATTTTTTCCGCCAGGTGTGTAACCTCAACTACGACACACAGCTCCTGTTCGTCGACCGTGACGATTTGGAGGTCGCCCTCCAGACGCTGCCTGTCTTTTACCAGGACCTGATCACTGTCTGGAACATGGTCGGATCGCGCTGCGCCTACCCTCCGGCAGGAGTAGCGGCTGTCGTCAGGGAGCCGTTGCTCAGGAATCTGCACCTCTGTACTCATGGGTTCGAGTGGCTGTCGGAGGGGAGGGCCGTGGTGGCGAGGGTGACCAGGGTCAGGGACGGGTTGGATGCCAGGGGCCTGGGCTGGACGCTGCCGCAGGACATAGCAAGCAGGCAATAGTAGATGTCCGGTACGTAGCCACCGCCATCCGACATCTTAAAACGGCAGTGCTCGGACCCGACGTAATGCACCAGTTGGAGGACGCTCGGGAGAGCGGTGGGATCCCATCCGCGCTCACCCCAGCCCGGATGGAATTTCACATTGGCACCAGGGTCCCGAACTTCCTGTGGGAGCCTGTGTCCCACAACCTGAGCCAACTACAGAATTTGTTCTGTTCCCTTTCAGGGGGTAAAAAGGCAGGCCCTGTAACGACTGCTGCTGCACACTGTCCACCTCTTCTCCCTCATCCACCGTATGGACACACCTTGGCATGCCCATTTGCCACCAGGCGGTGGGGATCCCCAGTGGAGGGCTCTCCACGCAGGAGTCCTCCCCCTTTCTCTCGGGGATCTGGGGTGGAGAGTGCTGCACGCAGCGGTCCCCTGCAGTTGGGCTGGGAGTTCACGGACTCCCAGCCCAAGTGCTTGTTCTGTGGCATTGTGGAGTCCGTGAACCACGTGTGGGTGTGGGTGTTTGCACTCCCTTTTTGACTTTCTTAAAAACCTCCTCCTGTGCTTTTGGTTACACTTCAGCCCCACGCTCCTGATCTTCGAGCATCTGGTACGGAGGAGGGAGGGCAGGTCTGAAGACCTCCTCGTGGATCTGCTCCTGGGCCTGGCCAAACTGACCAGAAACGGGTCCAGGCTGTGGGCCGTGGAGGGGGTCGTTCGGGCTGACTGCCTACCCCTCTTCTGCGGTTACGTTAGAGCCCAGGTGTCCTTGGAGAAGGAGCACACGGTGTCCACCAACACCCTGGAGTTGTTCAGGGAGAGGTGGGCATCGCAGAGAGTGGAGTGCATCATTTCCCCCTCCAACTCTGTTTTGATTTAGTCACTGTCCTCCCCTTCACTGTTTGATCACACAGCATTGCCCTTTGATGTGAAGGGCACTGCTTGTCACTGGCCACCCAGGTGTTTTCCTATCTTCCTGGTGGTGGAAATTGAATAAAGATTTGTGCACTTTGTCTCTCACTGTGTCTCACACCTGCATGCACACACCATGGGTGCTGGGGAAAAATAAGCACTACCGCAGTTAGGCGGTAGTGTGGGGGTTAATTAAAAAAAAGAAAATAAAACAGGAGTGTCAGACATCTTAGAAAAAAATAAAATAAAATGGCATCTCGACTGCAATTAGGCAGTATTGTGGGAGGAAAAAAAGGAGTCCCAAATATATAGGAGCGTCAAAAAAAAATAAACAGGAGTCTCGACCTTAGTGAAGGGCACTGCTTGTCACTGACCACTTGGGTGCTTTCCTTTCTTCCTGGTGGTGGAAATTGAATAAAGATTCGTACACCTTGTGTCTCTCACTGTGTCCCACACCTGCGCGCGCAAACACACACACACAAACATGGGTGCTGGGGAGAAAATAAGCACTACTGGAGTTAGGGGTTAAAGAAAAAAAGTTAACAAAAAAAATTTTTAAAATACACAGGAGTGTCAGAGGTTCAGTTCGCTCTGAGTGCTGGCTCTGAGGGAGCTGGATCAGTGTGTGTGTGCGTGCGCAAGGACTCTCCTCCTTGAAGGTGTCAGAGGGGAAGGGGACTGTCCCTGGACCAGCTGCCCTACATTCAGAGAGCTAGAAGAGAGAGAGAAAAAAATAAACAGGAGTCTCAGAATCTGCTCAATCTACATCCTGACTCTGAACTAGCTGGTCAGAGTCCATGTTCTGTGCACATATAAAGGGTGACTTGATGATGTCGAGATGCCATTTTATTTTATTTTTTTCTAAGATGTCTGACACTCCTGTTTTATTTTCTTTTTTTTAATTAACCCCCACACTACCGCCTAACTGCGGTAGTGCTTATTTTTCCCCAGCACCCATGGTGTGTGCATGCAGGTGTGAGACACAGTGACCTGTCTCTGTGCAGTTATCTCAGTGGCAACAAGAGTGGGATTAATGATGTAACCATTGCAAAAAAGCCTATTAGCTGAAGCCCAATGGACTTCAAACAGGCACAAAAACTTGCCTGGTCATTAGAGAATGTGGCAAGTGGAGTATGTGAGCTACACAGTATCCCAGTGGAAGTGGACACCCTCACCTGGCTGACGAAGTTTGGGGAACATGACTGGAGAGCAGGTGATTGCAGAGCCTTGTGCAGAACATATCCTGAGCAGAGGGAGTCTTGGTCAGCTGACAGCAAAACCCCAAAATAAAGCCGCACTTCATATAAATGGCTAAAATATTCTTCAGGATCCTGGTCAGCAAGCCATTGTAGTTGCTATAAGTATTTGTACTCAAGACAGCAAAGATGTCTTATGAGGCCTGACTTCTGTAAGAGAACTCATAGGCCGGCATCCAGCCCTGGAAAGTCCGCAGATGTGTGATTTGGAATAGTTGAATTGCTTTGCAACATCCAAATCAGAACCAATAAAAACAAATGTCTGATTACGTGCTCACCCGGTTCTAATAGAGGTCAATACTAGGGCAGCTCTATCACCAGAAACGGTCTTTACCAAGATTCACTCTGGACTCTAGTCCTTAAGTTTGCACCAGTCCTTGGCCAGACAGAATGTTTACCAGCGAACCATTACAGATTCAGGATATGACCTCTGTTCTGGTCTCCTATGAGAAGCAGTTGGTACAGTTACCACTGTAGTAAAAGGCTCGTGCCCAAGTTTGATGAAGTGGAATAGTTGAGAAACATTCACCTTAATTGGCTCAATGTTCTTCGATTAGAACATGATTGCCTGAGTGAAGTCCAAGGCAACCTTACACGTTGACCAGGAAGCAATACCATGATTCTTCAAGGCCTGCCCAGTGCCATTTGCCTTATGTGCAAAAATAGAGGTGGAAATCAGGAGGCTGGAAAGCAAAAATATTACCAAACCAGTAAGGTTTGCAGATTGGGCAGCACCAGTTATATCAATTATGAAGCCTGATGGGTCAGTTTGTGGGGATTTTACACAAATGGTAAACCACTTGCAGCTGAATATGTGCAAAGCTGGCAGAGTGGGCTTTCCTTCACAAAGCTGGACATGAGCCATGTGTATCAGCAATTATGACTATTTGAGGAATCCCAGAAGTATGTCACAATTAATTCACTAAGGGTCTTACTAACATACAAGACTACCTTTTGGGGTATCATCAATCTCCACTGCTTTTCCAGCAGACAACAGAGAACATTTTGCAACATCTCCCCAAACTGCCATTATTTGGATGACGTGCTAATAAAGAGAAGACTGATAAAGAGCACTTAGCAAACTTGGACATATGCTTAAACTTTTCACCCAGGCGGGGATATGCCTTAGAAGGACAAAATTTGTGTTCCAGTCACCCAAGTGACCTACTTGGACTACAGAGTTGACAAGGTCCAATTACCACCATTTGGAAGATAATGTGTGGGTGATCAAAGGTGCCATGCCTCCCATGTCTGTGCCAGAGCTTAGGTCTTCCCTTAAGTTGGTCAATTATTACAGAAAATTCATACCTAACTTGGCCTCCACCTTGGACCCTTACACCTGCTATTGGAAAAGGGTCAACATTGGAAATGGTCACTTAGCCAAGAAGTAGCCTTTATGAAAATGAAAAAGCAGCTATCATCATCTAAGGTGTTGGCCCACTATGATCCGAAGTAAGAGGTAGTGCTGACGTGCAATGCCTCCTCATATGGTATCGGAGTAATTGTTGGCTCACCGGTGGCCTAACAAGAATGCGTATGCTTCCCGGACTTTGGCTAATGCGAAACACAAATATGCCAGTTAGAGAAGGAAGATTTGGCAGTCATCTTTGGTGTGAGAAAGTTCCACCAATGACATTACTGATGTAAGTTTGTAGTACCAACGGACTACAAATCCCTGCTAGGGCTACATAAAGAAGACAAGGCCGTGCCACCCATAACTCTGTTTGAAATCAACATTCAGCTTTTATTCTCAGTGCATACATTTACAAGTTGGAACACCATCCAGGAGACCAAGTAACTAATGCGGATGCCTTGAGCTTCCTCCCATGGGCAGATACACCACTGGTGAGGCCTCTTCTGGAAGAGTCTGATCTAGTTGTTACTACTGACAATACCAATTGTGGACACAAAAGGAAACCATTCCGGCAAATCTAAAACAGCTGGTAGTGATGAGAAAAAGAAAAAAGGACCATCACAACAAGAATTAAACCTTTGTGGACCCAATGAGACCAGATTACTGTTGAGGACAGCACATTATAATGGGGAGCTAGCGTGATTGCCCCATGTAAAGATCACCGTCAGCTTCTGACTGAACTTTTCCAGGGTCATCCAGGGGTTTCCAAAATGAAAATGTCAAAATGCCTGGTGGCCATCATTCAATGCTGACATATCAGTGGGGTAGTGCCCACAAAAATTAACGTTAGCAGCTTTCCACCCCCCCCCCCCCCCCCCCCCCCCCCCCCCCCCCCCCAATAGGAATGACCAGATAAACCCTGGACTCAGTACACATTGATTCTACCAGTCCTTTCATGAGCTTATTGTTCTTGGTCATTGCAATGCCTCTTCAAAGTGTTTGGGCATGCATAGAGTTCATTCATCAAACTCAGGGATGACAGTTGAAGAGCTATGAGTATCAGTCATGCTACATGGAAGTATTGGTCATGGATAAGAGAACATCATTTACCAACAGGAATTTCAAGTATTTCCTAAAGTCAAATGGCATTCAAACATGTTCAGAAAGCTTTATACCATCCACCATCCAATGGTCTGATTGAAAGAGCAGTGAAAATGTTGAAGACAGGCTTAAAGAAACAGTCTATAGGTTTGCTTAATGCCAAACTGTCCCAGGTCTTATTTAATTATTGGAACACTCTTCATGCAACTAAAAGAATAGCTGCAGTAGAGTTGCCTATGGGGACAAGACTCCAATTTGATCTTTCCGGACCTGGGAAGGAGATTGAAATGGCATCAGGAACGCCAATGCCATTCACATGTCTCCTCTAAGCAATGGAGACAGTTTACTTCAGGAGACGTTTGGTGTCAAAACCATGGAAGTGGCCCTGTATGGGTATAGTGTGAGGTCAGATCCTGTGACACACAAAGTTTGGGGAGGTGAGGCAGTCCTGAACAAAGACACATCACATGAAAGCTGCTTCCTTGCAAACGGGGCAGGACCAGAAAGGCTGTCAGAAACCATCTGTTCTCCCCCTCCATCTAGCATCAAAGAAGCCTCTGAGTTGGATGCAGCCTCGATTCTGTTACTACCTGATGAAAAGAAACGAGACTGGCTATGGTCCAGCATATGCCACCCAAGTCAGAGTCAGAGGAACTGGACCTGGGTTGAAAGGATCTGGCCTACATCCCTGGATCTAGAGTGGGGAGTGATGTAGTGATGAAAAAGAGGTTGGCCAGATGGATCTTCTTGAGTTTAAAATCCCTGCTAACTAGCTCCAATCAAGGAGTTCTGATTGACAGACATAAACAGAAGTATCAGAGGTTCTGTTCACTCTGAGAGATGGCTCTGAGCTAGCTGGTTAGGGTCAATGTAATGTGTATGTGTAAATAAAGGGTCATGGATGATGAAATACCGGCCTCTGACCAGTTATTTCATAGACCTAGTGGAAGAGAAATGAAGAAGACATTCTGAGGGTGTATATGTGACATTGGTGACACTTAATTACAAATAAGTTCTCACATTTATAAATAAATGTCCACTTTTCATCATTAACTATGTGAATGAATGTCTTTCTCGCAGCAACTGTAACATTGAAGGTAAAAAACCATCGTTTGTGCTACACACGATTTTATGGTCCAAGGTGAGAAGTGAGCAAATCCTGCACATGTGCAGATTGTGGGAGAATGCAAACTGCTTGCAGCCTTGGCAACTAGAATAAATCTTTCCTGGCATCAATACTTGTTTGTGCATCACTGCCATTAACAGGATTGATCCATGAAGTCATATGATGTGAACAACAGTGCTTGGGGCCAGGATTTGTGGTCCACATGGTAGCTTAATCTTTTAAGTTTCACATCTTGTGTTTAGTGCTCACAGATGTCTTTCATCTATACTGAACGTGTGCTGTGCAATGCTGTTGCCTTTTGAAGGCCTCACATTGTTTGAAAGTGAAGCCTCCTCTGAGAGAATGAAACACTTATCATCTCATTCTGTGTGGTTGTAGATATTTTAGGTTCTGTTGAGCACTTGTTATTAGCATCACCATGAAAGGAATCAATGGCTGTACTTCAGGCAGTGAGTCTTAGGCTTAGTCTCTTACCCTTGGTGCTTCCCCAAATGTAAGCCCTTCCTTTCAATCTCTCTCTGACTGACTTAATGCAGTTCCTCAGAAAGTTTGCACTGAACCCACAGTGATGATGCATGGCACATTTCCCAGAATATAGAGGGGTGGACCCCATGATCACCTGAAGTGGTTGTCTAACCTGGATTGCTATCGGAGGCTGCCCTACCTGGATTGTGCCAGGATCCCCTGACTGAAGATGTATCTTGTGACTTGAATGAGGTCTACTCCCCTTAAGACATGGTCATTTGGTTGACACACTTGCAGAGCTTTTGCTGTGTAGACTGCTGATGCACAGTGCAGGCGTGAGATTAACATCACTCAGAGCAATATAGTAACATATTTGCCCCCTTGACTGATGACTGCTAACAACCATGATAGCTTAAGTCTACCTTTAAATAAACTAAGACAGAAGCACTGTGAGCCTTTAAGCTCTACCTAAGGGACAAAGTGCAAAAAAAAAGCAAAACAAACATGGTGTGAGCTTCCAAACAGGTGCAAAGAAAGTGAGCATTAAGAGAGCAACCAAGTATCTCCGAGATCCACACTGGTCAATTCCATAAGATATATGCTTGACCTTGTGTTCATTGGATGAGAATGTTGCTGAATAGGCAAAGCATTTGTTGCCCATTCCTAATGATCCAGAGGGTTAAGAGTCAACCACATTGCTTGGGGCCTGGAGTCACATGTAGGCCACACCTGGTGATGATGGCAGATTTCCTTCCCTAAAGCACATTAGTGGACCAAATGGGTTTCTATGACAATAGCCAATGGTTACATGGTCAGCATTAGACTAGCTTTTTTGTTCTTCTAAATTGTTATTTGAATTCTAATTTCACCATCTGGTATTGTGGGATTCAAATCCATGTCTTCAGAACACTAGTCTAGGCTTCTGGATGACAAAAGTCAAGAGCGTGGTGCTGGAAAAGCACAGCAGGTCAGGGTAGCATCTGAGGAGCAGAAGAATTGATGTTTCGAGCAAAAGCCCTTCATCAAGAATAACAAGCTCAGTAACATTATCAGTATGTAGATGTGCCAAATCATCTTGCAGTTGGATTGGAGATGAACCATGACGGTGGTATAAATTTAATGCCAATGTTAGTGAACAAGGGATAAATGTGATTGCTGTTCAGGGAGTGTACCCAGCATGTTGGTGACTGATATCCATGATGGAGGCCTAGAGGAACAAGCAACAAGCTTGAGCCACCAGCTAACCATTTAGACTTTCATATTGGGATTTGTTATTGTCTAGTTTCCATCTGGCGGATGGGAGAATAGGAAACTGTAGATCAATAGAGTGAGTGAATGAGATATTACTGCATGCAAATAGATAACTTGACGCTCACGAACAAGAATCTCCTCATTTTTCAGCAATTCATTGGAAAATGTGAATTTTGCTCTTGATGTCAAGAAGCTCCCCACTGTCCATCTCATGTGTTTTTCCCAACTTTCTCACCAACCCCACATTGAGCAGAATCTTCCTAGGCACTGAACAATGTTTTGTTATAAAGTGCATTCGCCAGAAACAATGACAAAAAAAATCTCTTTGCAAACATCTTGGCCCACATAAACTAGCAATAATTTAAGTACGAAAACACTAATTTGTCTGCACTTAAAAGAGTTTAAACCATTGACATAATGACTGATTCTTGGCAATTTATTCCAAAAGTATGCATAACTTCTCCTTTAGAAGGAATTCTGTTTTATTGACCTTTAAATGACCCACCATTGCATTGGCTCCATTCCGTGAAAAAAAACTTTAGCATCTGTTGTGTAATTTATTTTTAACTCAATACAAATGTGAGAAAGTATCGACAGCAACAATTTTGCAATAAGGAACTGAACAAAACTGAATTTGTTTGTTGTTAGCAGAAATTTTGCAGTGATCTCGAATAAATAAAATTCACAACTTCAGTCATCATAGCTGCCTATGATCTGTATAAAAGTTAGACAGAGCAGAAGGGTCTGATTGATGTAACTGTGCACATTATCACAGACTATTCTTACATTTGAAGTAGCTTAGAAGCAATTTAAAATTGTAATGGACTTTTATAGCATATGAATAACACCAAACTGTTTCCTATAATTTACTTTGTGCAATTCTCAGTGAATATCCTAAATTTGTTCAGCACCATTCACAACTCCTCTGATACTGAAATAGTCATTCCGTAATCATCAACACCTGGACAATATCCAAGCTTAGGCTGACTAACAACAAATAACATTTGCACCAGACAAATGCCATGCAATGACCATCAACAATACCAGAAAATCCAGCAATCACCCCCTTGACATTCAATGGCATTACCAACACTGAATCCCGTACTACCAACATCCTAGGGGGTGGTTACCATTGTTCTAGAAACTCAGCTGGACTAGCCATATAAATACTATGGCTAGAAGAACAGGCCAGACATTGGAAACCCTACAGTGAGTAACTCAACTTCTGACTCCCAAATTCTGTCTTCTATTTATAATACACAGATCAGGAAATGTATTGGAATATTTCCCTCTTGCCTGTACAACTGCAGCTCCAACAACATTTGAAGCTTGACACTGTCCAGGATGAAGCATCCTGCTTGATTTGCATTGCGTCCACAAATAACCGCTGCTTCTAACAACAACACCAGTTGCAGCAGTATAAACTATTGGCAAAAATTCAGTACATAAATAAACTAAGGATCCTTAAACTGCACCTTCCAAACCCACAACTATTTCTATCTCAAAGGGCAAGGGCATCAGGTACATTAGGAACATAACTGCCTGCATGTTTCCCTCTAAGGCACTCACCATCCTGATTTAGAAATATATCACCTTTCTTTCATTGTCTCTGCATCAAAATCCTGGAGCTCTCTCCTCAAGGGACTGTGAGTACCCCTACACTCCAGTGTGTCAAGACGGCAGCTCAACAACATCTTCAGCATCATGGATATCAATTCTTTTATCAAGTGCCCATTATATATTGTTTATGAGCCTAAATGGTAATTTCTGGCAGAAAATGTGAAAATCATCACAAATGAATCAACTTAGTCACACAACTCATATTCAAATACTGATTTTCTAAAACTTTTTGGTATAAGCCAGAATATCTTTCCAATACATGACAAATAATTGAAAACATGTAACAATTGTCCCATCCCTATTACTTCTGATACAGATAGCACACATTTTTTGCTGTCTATTAATTAACATGATTATTACATGCAGCCAGTGACTGCATGCTGGGCGTGCCAAGTCACAAGAAACTAGCACAATGTAAAGGTAGCCTACTCCTCATTAACTGGGAAGTGCAATCTAGCTATAATAGGTGCTGGTAGTGGCTGAGTAAAATAATCTGAATAGGAATCACATTGCAATATTGTGCAACAAATCAGACAACATGTTCCGAAATCCTCTGATGCCGTACCAAAGGTCTTGGTACAGCAGGTAGACGGAAAAAGTGGTGTCATAAGTACAAAGGTCCAAGAAGTCATCCCATTGTAAGGCCAGTAGGAGCCGATGTGTTTCACAATCAAGCAATGTAGTCCTGAGGATGAGGATTCAATGATGTAAGAAATTTTATAATGTCACAAAAGTATCAAGACTTGAATGCATTTTCAAATAGCATATACTTATAAACAAGCAGTTAACCTCATTATTGCTCAGTTCTCACTATATGTCACTCACTTATTAACAATCTGAACTAACATTGACACATGCCTCATATTCATTACCTCAACTACACATGATAAACACTCCCAGAACACTTGCAATTCTCAGCTTGCACTTACTACCAGCAATTCAATTATGTCAGATATATTATCCACACTCACTGAAATACTTCCCTTTTTCTTTCAGAACATAACATTAAACAGCAGCAGCTAACTGATAGGAAACAGTCTAAGCTACAGGAGTCAATGTTCACCACCATTTAAGTAGCTATGAATGTGGCTGGCAATATGATTAAAGATGATAGTATTCACTTACCAGTCCTCCTTTCACATCCCATTTCTCTGTCATCACAGAAACATTTGATTTATAAGCTGCATAAAGCATGATGTGCTCTTCTTGCCTTCCCTGCATCTTTTGCCTCACAATAAGACCGTAAGACATAGGATTGGAAGTAAGGCAATTCGGCCCATCGAGTCCACTCCGCCATTCAATCATGGCTGATGGGCATTTCAACTCCACTTACAATAACTCTACCCTTGTGCCTTTCTGTATTCAGATATCTAAAAACTTCAATCTGGATAAATAATAATGCAGAACCAAGATGTAAAAGACAAAGAGAGAGTAATGGCAGAAGTAACATCGCACTCAGTTTTACATTCATAGCCACCAGTTCAGATATTAGTATTTAACATATTTCATTGGGTAGATTGGAGGTGTATGTTGCTGTGCATGGTGAGACACTAGCAAGTGGAGTCTGCAGGAAACCAGGACTAAATGGTGAGAAACTCTGCATTACAGGGACGCCTGTTGCCCTGGAGACCTCATGTATTGTAACCACATTGCATGCTTCTACTGCCTGATACTCTTTGAAAAGACATAACCTTTCTCTTTGCATGCTGAGCATTAGTGCCTTTTTAAAAAAACAATAGTGAATAGCACGCTGGAGGAATGTTAGAATTTTTCTTGTTCCACTCTGCAGGAATCAAAATGACAAGAAGGTCTTGGATATGGTCACCTTTAAAAAGACTGGAAGTGTTACCTTTGCCTGGCTTTGAGGCAGCAGGTCTGCTTCTTGCAGGTTTCAGTGAGCACCTGAGTGAAATGGAGACATTATCCACATTGACAAAAATCTTTCAGTCTCCAGATTATTGGAAGCACAGGATTAGCGATGCATGTCACAACTCTGAATATCTTAATGTGCTACATTTTGTGGAAGTTACCTGGACATTTGAAAGTTCCACTGGGAGATTTCCCTGCCCCATGGGACCCTACATAATATCTCTGAACCGGACAGTTCCAAAATACTTAGCTGGATAGTTATCCATGAAATTTTAGACAAATTAAAGTTAGTTACCCTGGGTAATTAAGCAATTGATCCTCCAATTATTCACACTGATCCTCCTGACCACCTGATCAGCCATTCTTGCCAGCTCTCGGATGTAATAATGATTTCATTGGCTGCCTAAGGTGAAAAACAGTTTAGTCTAACCTTGCTGCCTTGTCTCCATAATAAAGCCCATGCCATTTAATGTTTTAGCCTCCTGGTCTTTCTTGGAACTTAACACTAGAAAACTGGTAACACAAGGATAAAATTGGGTTCAAAAATCATTTGAGTCATTCCATTGAAAAAAGAATTGTCGTTCTACAGATCTTGAAGGTGCTTTGATAAGAAGAAAAGAAATTAAAAGGTCTCATTGTCAGTCTGAAGCAGGTAAAGTCAGTGAAAAACAGAATTCACCCCCAGGGAAGAGGTGAACGGTATAGAAGAAGCTTGCCACCTTGAAGGAACACTGAGTAACGAGTACACCACATGGAGGGAAATGTTTTAAGCTAGGGGTGTAGACTCAGCAAGAAACAGGCAAAGCTATAAACTTTGTGGTGCAATGCACTATGTAGACTCTTCCCATTTAAATTAAATGGTAGAACTGGTAGAAATGTTGACACTATCAACTTTATGACAAAAATGCAGAGAGCTGGAACTGCTAAACAGTGACTTTATTATTTTGTTCAAGCTAAAATCATTGAAGCAGACATAGTTATCTCTGCATTCCTGAGTATTACAGTGGGGGATGGTGGGGGGGAGAAACCTTTAACTTCATTTCCCATTCTCAATGGGATCCAAGTCGATGTGTTTATTGATTACTCAGTAATGCAACAGACCATGAATAGACAGACACAGTACAACAAACCATAGATATTGGACAGCAACAAACATGGAAAATGAAAAAAACTAGACCTGCAGAAAAAACTCAAACTTACACAAAATAACAATACTGACAACACAGAAGCATGGATAAAAAAACCTTACCCGACCAAACCTTAACAGACACTGACCAGATCCTTCTAATCCTTTCCTATCCATGTATTTGTCCCACCTCAACACTTCTGCTGGCAGCTCATTCCATAAGCCTCATAGACTCTTTTTATTCTTTCCCTTTAACCTTGAACTGATGTCCTCGATTCCCCACCCCTCGGAAAAAGACTGAGTACTTTCACCCTAACCATGCCTCTTATGATCTTACACCTCCACCTCCCCCCCCAATCAAATCCTGTCTTTCCAAATGCATGTATATCTTATCTCAGAATCTTCTCAAATAACTTACCCACTACAGATGTTAAGCTTACTGGTCTATAGTTCCAAGGCTTTTCTTTCCAGCCCTTCTTGAATAATGGTGCAATATTCGGTACCCTCAAATCTTCCAGGATCTCACCTGTGGCTGACAATGATGTTAAAGTATCAATAAGGGCCCCGGAATTTTTTCTCTAACCTCTTGCAATGTTCTTGGATATTTCTGATCAGGACCAGGAGATTTATCAAACTTCATACATTCTAATACATCCAATACCTCTTCTATTGTGATATGGACTATCCCCAAGATATCACCACTAGCTTCCCCAAGTTCCCAAATCTTCATGTCCTTCTCCACGGTAAACACAGAGGAGAATTATTCATTGAGTAACTCACCCATCTCCTGCAGTTTACACATACATGTCCACTTTGGTCATTGAGGGACCCTATTCTCCCTCTAGTTCTTCTTTTCCTTTAATATACTTAAAATACCTCTTTTGATTCACCTTAATGTTGTGTCTCCTTTTTGCTCACCTGATTTCCTTCTTCTGTAAATTCCTGTATTTCCTCTATACCTCCAGGCTTTCCCTCAATCCCAGTTGCCTGTACCTGAGCAACACCCCCTTTCTTTCTGGTCAAAGCCTCAATATCTCTTATCATCCAGGGTTCCCAATTCCTGTCAACCTTACCCTTCACCCTCACAGCAACATATAGCTATCTCACTTTTAAAGGCCACCTACTTGCCAGAGGTCCCTTTTCACTGCAAGCAAACTACTTCAATCAACCCCCTACAAGCTCCTGTCTAATGTCATCAAAATTCACCTTACCCCAATTCAGAACAATGGACCAGTTTTTACCCCTCCCCATAAGTATTTTAAAATTAATTAAACAATGGTCACTGGTCCCAAAGTGCTCTTCCACAGTCACCTGTCCTGCCCTAGTTCTCAAGCATAGGTCGAGTTTTGCCTTTTTCCGAGTTCATCCTGTATATACTGCTTGAGGAAACTTTCCTGAATACACTTAAATTCCAACCGTCTAAGCCCTGAATGCACTGGCACTCCAGTCTATGTTAAGAAAATTAAAATCCCTTACTATGCGAACCCTATTACTCCTGCAAATCTCTTCATTCTCCCTGCATATTTGTTCCTCTAATTTTTGTTGACTCTTTGCAGGTCTATAGTACAACCCTAATAACATGAATACCCCTTTTTTATTTCTTAGTTCCACCCACAAAGCCTCACTGGATGATCCTTCGATTATTTCATCTCTGATGACTGCTGTGATACACGCCTTAATCAAAAAATGAAATTCCCCCTCCTGTCCTTCTACCACCTCTGTCCCACCTAAAGCACCTGTACCCTGACACTTTAAGCTGCCAGTCCCGTCCCTTGCTTAGCCATGACTACTCCAGGCCCTTTGCTTTGGGGAGGCATCTATTGAATTCACAGTTGCCTGGGTGACCTTTGAATAGGTGAGAGTAATACCATGTGACCACAGAAACCACTAGAGAGCCAGATGAAGTGGAATTTTCTCCAGGGGAGACGAAGGTTTGGTGGTCTTGCAAAATGTGATCTGAACCTACCCTTGCATCCCTCCCAAGTGGTAGTGGTCACAGGTTTGAAAGCTGCTGTCTAAGGAGCATGAGTCAGTCACTGCAGTGCATGTTATACACTGTTGCTCCTGTGTTTTGAGGAAGGGAGTAAACATTTAAGGTGTTGGTTGGGAGTGCCAACAAAATGGGTGGCTTTGTCCTTGATGGTTTGAGTTTTTGAGTGTTGGAATTATATCCATCCATGCCAGTGAAACAAATGCAAAAACAAAGCTGCAAAACTATTAAGTTTAAACACAGTTTTTCACTCATCTTGCAATACTTTACTCTGAATATCTACAAAACATCCTCAAATAAAACTCTCATCTTGGAAACTAAGCTGTTCAGCTTTTCCTTGCAAGTTGAAAACACTGAGTTGTCTTTTTTTATTCAAATCCATCCATTCTTGGACATTATTAAAAGTTGTATAAAACAAACTGTCACAAATACTTCCCTCAAGGAGCCTTACTATTGTGTATTACTTAAAATATTTTCCAAAGACATTTCTTCCTATTGTCCTTATACAGCATTTTTTGTACTTTTAAGAGACTCAAACTGAGTTAGTTTAACTTACGGTTTCTCCCACCCCGCACTCCCAACAGGACCTAATCATCGAGGTCAATTGATTTTGTCTACACTCTGTGAAACAAGCATCAATGCACTTGGTTTATGCGTTAATGGATTTCTAAGATTTGGGTTCACTTTAACTTTAATGTAAGACCTAAGGCAATTACAATTATAAACTGAGTTTGAGAGAGGCTATCTAAAGGTTTACTAGTCCTGATTAATTACAAGATGCATTCCAGGTACACGTATATTTTCACAAGTTTAACAAAATTTAAGTTTACCATAATGAGCACAAAAGAAATAATAATTGATAAAAGTAACTATTCAATCAATCACTTTGGAGTACCATTACACAACACTGGTTGATTGGTCACTGTCTTCTGTTTATTGAGTGAAATTATCTTCCTATCTTCAGTCTTTGTTTATTCAACAAATTATTGAGAATCACCTTATTAACTGTTGCTAGCCACTAGTCTTTGTGCATGATCAGAGATATCCTGAACTCTAATTGTTTGTTTTTGCAAGTACTGTGCTTGAACATGATTAGTGTTGGATTGGCTCAGTAATGTCTGCCCAATTTCTGATCAGTTTCTTTAAAAGAAATGGTTATTTTACTGAGAACATTTCCTTGTGTCTCCTCATTTAGCCTTTGAGAATTGTTTTGCCAATCACTTGGTCAGGTCATTGTTTGATTGCAGCTTGTCCCTCTTAATTTATCAACGGCATCCAGTATGTGTCACCTTGTAGTGATTAGCAATCATCCCAAATGTCCCAAATGATACATTAAAAAGATCAAAACATCCACAAAACTCCAAAAATCTCTCAAGAACCTAACTCCAAAGTAATATAGAGAAGATGTGATTTGATAAAGATGTTGAAAATCATGAGTTTGGATAGAGCCAGTAAAGAAATTGATTTTTCTCTCAACTTTGTTCCATTCTATGCCAAATATTAAGATTTCTTATGCGTTTGAGACAATTTAACATTGATTTTTTGACAAATTGAAAACTTGGCAGTGCAGAAAATGGCTACATGCAAGGGTTTTTTTATAATCATAAAATCATGGAGGCTTCTAATCTCTAGTATATTCCCATAGCAACACTCTCACTATCAGAATCTACCTGCCTGGTTTAATATTTAAAATTGTCAGTTAACTGTTCTTGCTGCATCTCCACATCAGTGATAGTCGATCAATCACCTCTTTACATGCTGTGTAAAATGATGTCCCTTCTTTCACATCGTTTTTTTGTGTCATAGTCCTGGCAAGTGCAAGATAAAATGCTTCAACTCTTTTCTCATTTTAGCAATGTTTAAGTTTTGTGTTACCAAGTAATTAATTAGTCAGCACTGATTTCAAATCGTCAGCCAGGAGATGAAAGGATAATTGTATGTAATAATTTTATAACATGTTTTGGTGATTGAATCCATCACTATTGGCATGAAGTGACTTGATGGCAAATTGTTATATTTTTCAACAGTATATATAGTTCAATAATTAAACCAGACGAGGTAATTATTAAATATTTCCGAAAGTTGGTACAATGGAACTGGAAAAGGACATATTTTGCATTGAAAGCTGTATGCCAAAGACAGCTTGATGTTTCTTTTGAATAAAACACTACCTAGCAATTTGTCATGTATGATTGTGATATAAGCATCTTGTGAAAATTTCTTAATCAATGCCACACTTGTAACTCTTGAATCTTTCTTTTCTGTTTACTTTTTCTGAATCTGCTTTTGAAGCATCAGATAAACATGGCTGGAAGCAATGTGCATTCTGCCACATTGTCAGTGATAAACACTGTGTAATAAATCATTCTCATGAGTACATCTGCTTTCATTTCTTCTCTTTGACAAACATACCTGTTTTTAATTAATAACTTTGAACTGAGAGCTTTTATTTTTCTTGTGACAACTCATGATTGTTTCCTATCTGCCAGTGTTTCTATTGAAACATGTGATGTGTCAGCTTCCTTATAAACACTTGCAAGAAACTTAATTACAACAAATTTCTTCTGTATATTCAGCCACATTGTCAATATGTTTAAACTAGATTCTGGCTAAAGAAAACCAAATTTTTAAGTTGTTATTGCAATTACAAAATTTGCTTTGAGATTGTCACAATGAATTTTTTTTAATGCTGAGCATACATTTTTGCAAGAAGAAGCTAAAGATATTGAAAAGAGAGATCGAGTGCAGGAGAGGTTAAAAGAATTCCAGAGCTTAGGGCCTAAACAGCTGAGAGTATGATCACTGAATTTAAAACCAATTAAATCGGGAAGCCCTTGAGACTAGAAGTAGATGTATACTTATTTCTTGGAGGTTTCTAGGGCTGAAAGAGACTTCGGAGATGGAGAAAAGTGAAGTCATGTAGGGATTTGAAATGAGGTTGAGAATTTTGAAAGCAAAATGCTATCATGAAAGTCAACATAGGTCAGTGATTTCAAGGGAACTCTTTTATGAAGGTTCTCAATCTTTAATTTTTTGGTATTCTTTCATCCATGACAGTTGGACAGAAAATCCATTTAATTGGTGTGTCATAATTTACTGTACCTTTGTTGGTAGATGTGAATGTTGATCCATGAGAGAGAGTTTCTGTCACAAGCACTACACATGCAGCAAAGTGATGTCTTTATGGATCATTGTTTACAGCATTGATACCTGTTTCCAAACTGATATAGCCACTGGTTGCTGTAGTACTGTGTGCCAGCACACAAGTAATATTGTCAGTTACCTTTTTCTGTAGCAAGCAACTTCCAGCTGCAATAATCAATCTTTAGGACCTCCATATCAAAATTGCTTGCATTCCTGAAGTGGGGTCTTGGCATCTTACATGTCATCTGACATTAGTTCCCTCACCGTACAGAAGGTTCTTGGACATGGATTATCTTCAATTTAATGAACAACTTCAACAAAGCTACCTTTGTTATATCATTATAAATGCATTTGGGAGCTCTGCCTTTTGGAGGAATGCTACATCAATGATTTTCCCTAACTAGTATATACCCGTAATGTGCCTTAGATACTGAAGATGGAAATTTTTAAGCTTCTTATTCTGATGGCAGTGTGTTGCCAGTGTCTCACAGCCATATAATAAAGTATTCAGAACACAAACCTTATAAAACATTAGCAATGTTCTGTGAGTCAGCTTAATGTTATCCCATAGACTGCATTTTTTGCCAACACTGGGCCACTAGGTAAAGCCACTGATGTACATTCATCACACTAGAATGATATTTTTATACTTGTATGCAGCATTAAACAAATAAGCTCATCCTAAGTTTGATGTACAAATAATTATAATGTTTTTCACTATTATAGTGAGTTTAGTTAACATGAGTAGCATTCATTGCTGATAGGATCATAAAGAAAAGGTCTTTGTATAGCTCAGGGTTGCACCAAAAGAAGAACTGACAGAGTGCCATGGAATATCAGCCATTCTTGATCAGACGGTGCACTGAAAAACTTTGTTTTTTTTATTGTGTGATTTGGTGTTACACTATGAATTTGTAATCAAGACATAACAGTCAAGGAAAAGGAAAAGTTAAAACTGTTTTCAAACTTACACTTCTAAATGACACGACAGGCTGAATCTTACTTTTTGGCTAGGTGTAAGTTGTGCTTGCTTTTCCAGCAACACATTTTCAGCCTTTGTTTCTCACCCCAAGATTAAGTGAAATTTCCTACTGTATCCTGCCAAGCCCATTTCATTAACTATCTATCCCTGTGACATCCATCTCATCCAATTCTATTCTGACGTGCCATAAATTGTTCTCTGAATAACTTACTGTTCAGCATCTCTGGCTTGTGCACCATATTTTAAAGGCCGCTGTGTACCTGGACAAGGACTAGCATTCAAGGACAGATGTGTATCCATTTCAATGCAGGGATCTATATGTAATGTTATTTCCCTTTCGAGCAGCCAACTCCCTCACAGGTTGAGACTCTAGGTGTGGACACAGTAATTTTCCTTCCCATCACAGACTTTTCAATTCTAGCATGATGGAAAACAATAGTGACACTTTTAGGCTGGTAGATTCCAGCTTCTGTCTCTGTGTGCTAGTGAAAGTCCAAATATCCAGATCCCCCTCCTGAAGTTATATCCAATGAATCCTATGGACTTCACACCTCCTAGGTCCCAATGCAACCCATCTATATGAGCTTATATCTGCCAATCTTTCCCTCCCTGCCCTATCAGGTGTAGCCATGCACTAACCCCCACCCCCTCCAGCCCCGGTCTTGAAGCCAGGCTGCTCCTGACTATGGGCAAGCCCTCTTTCCACATTATCCCATTCTGACCTAAACTTTATTGCAACTATCCTTACAAATACAATTTACAGTTACCATTTTACAATTTTCAATATAATATGCTTTACAATTTTCATTCCTTTCCCCCAATATATTTCCTCCAATCCCAACAGATAGATACCCAAATCTCCTTCCTTTAGCAGCAGCTGTCTTTGTTTCTTCTTTACATTTCCTCCTTCCCCCTCCCTCCAATCTATTGTTGTTGAGTTTCTCTGAGACTCAATGGACTGACCATGACACTGAGTTTCAGTTGCTGAGTTTCTGTGTGGGGATGCTTAGCACAGCATAGTCAGCATTGGAGAGGTCTCTGATTGGGATGCAATGTATTTTTATCTTCACTTTCAGTCTTGATCAATTAGAGCTTGCCATTTGATCTAGTGTTCAAGTAAACACCTTCCATATCTGCAGACAGGATAAAAGTTAGAAGCATGGAGAAGCCAGACAATTTCATCCCAAATGTATTCCAAAGTGTAAAACAGCTGTCCTGATCACATTTTAATCTCTTTGCCATTTCAAATACTTTGGTAAAGACTCTCCTAACCCAAGTTTCTGATCTATTATGTTGTAAATCCTTTTAAATGTGATATTAGTCTCAAGATGCTATTCTGAACTTCTTCCACAACCTCTGTATATCTGAGCAGAGGAAACCAGAACTGAGTGCAGTATTCTAGATTTTTAAAATTCATTTACATCATGTGGGTATCAGCAGTAAGATCAGCATTCATCAGCTATCATTAATTTATTTAAGTTCAGTAGTTTATTCAGCCACTTCATTGACAGTTAACACTCAACATCTTTGCTATGGGTCGGGAGTCATTTCCAGCCCATCCTGGGTGTTATGAAGATGTGGGTGTACTGTACCTTTAAGAGAGGTAAAAGCTAGCAGAACTACTGACAGCGCCAAGTGTTCTGAAAAAGATATAATGTAAACTTTTCGTCCAATAGCTCGGGTAGCTGGTTGCCTAGAAATGATAAAACAAATTTGAATTAAGCCTATCAGTTTAAATTATACCCCAAAAAATACCAAACTCCAATCAAGTTTGAATTTAATATATTGACATTCTTAAAAGTCAATGACCCAATCCGATGCTTTAGGAGTATAAGACCAGGGAAAATTGAACAGTTGGGAGGAGGACTGCCAATCCACCAGCATGTAGAGATAGCCTGAAAATAGCTCTCTTAAAGGTACTTTTATCAATCAGTAACCTGTGAAACAGAAATCCCTAAGATGATGAAGAAAAGAAGATCAAGAAAGAGAAGATTCAACTGGCTGGTTTTGAAAACTTGAATTTTTGATAAATCTTAACTGGAGGTGTTTTATTAGACTAGTATTTAGAAGGTGAAGGTAAAAGATAGGTTAGAGGAAGCAGTTATAAATAGATTAGATTAGATTACTTCCAGTGTGGAAACAGGCCCTTCGGCCCAACAAGTGCACACCGACCCACCGAAGCACAACCCACCCAGACCCATTCCCCTACATTTACCCCTTCACCTAACACTATGGGCAATTTAGCATAGCCAATTCACCTAACCTGCACATTTTTGGATAGTGGGAGGAAACCAGACCGTCCAAAGGAAGCCCACGCAGACATGGGGAGACTGTGCAAACTCCACACAGTCAGTCACCTGAGGCGGGAATCGAAACCGGTCTCTGGCGCTGTGAGGCAGCAGTGCTAACCACTGTGCCACCGTGCCGCCCATAGTTGTTAGTTAATTGTTCTCTGTTATACCTTAAGAAATAAAGTTGTTAATTTTTACTTTAAATAGTTCTTGACCTCTCAAATTTTCACAGATTACTGCATGGGATAAATCTTTTCTATGTTGCTGGTTTAAATGAAGCAGGAGGGTTTATCCGTGTCATAACTGTGGGTAAGGACAGTAGATTTCTTTTCTTGAAGGGTATTCATGAACCAAATGTATTTCATAACGATCCAGTAGTTCTTTGGTCATAATTACTGATACCTTGCTTTTTAAATATTTAAAAACTGAGTTTTTGTCACTTGGTTAGGGTCTGTAACTGTTCCTACCCTCCCTTAAAACTTTAGGCCTTTGCTCTTGGATACCATGAACAGAGTTTTCTTTTTCAGTATCCCTCCCACTGAAAACCTAAACAGCCCATGTTGAAAATTAATACTAAATGTTACCATTTGTGACAAAATAGTTAAGTATTTGATAAGTATACTATAATTAGTTGAGATGTACCTTAATGACTAATGGCATTGTTGCTGATATCACATTATGCATTATACTCATTTTGCTGGGAGGAGAATCATTTATGTAATGAGTTAAAAACTACACAACACCAGGCTGTAGTCCTACAGATTTAATTGGAAGCACTACCTTTCAGAGTGCCTCTCCTTCATCAGGTGGTTGTTCATCAGGTCATCACAACGACCTGATGAAGGAATGGTGCTCCAAAAGCTAGTGCTTCCAATTAAACTTGTTGGACTATAGCCTGGTGTTGTGTGAATTTTAACTTTGTATACCCCATTCCAACACCGGCATCTCCAAATCATTTGTGTAATAGTGATAAAACATAATCTTGTTCAGCCTATGGCATAAAAGCATGTAATGTTTAAACAGTTTCAAGCAGTATGAGGTAACTAATATCTTGAATTCATATTTTATTACTTGTGAAGCTAAGAAAATCCCTGTAGCAATACTATATTAATGATTTTTAATCATAATTGGTAATTTGGGAATCATCACATTGAAGGTGCAACATTTAGATTTTCCAACTGCTACAAAGTATTTCTGGGAAATTGGAAGAATAAGATTTATGAAGTGGTATGAGTGTAAGAATTCATCAGAAATGTTTTCAGGTATTTTCCTGTTTAGTAGATTGTGCTAATTGATGGTCTCTTGATTATTCAGTGAATTAGAAATAATCAAGTTATACTGACAACTAAAATAGTCTTTTTGATTTATTAACCCACTATTATGACTGTACTTTTAATGGCATTTTTTAAATGTGGATTAGAATTCAGTAATACAATTCCTGGTGACTTTTCTCAGTGTATGTATTTGTAATATTTTTCAGTTTGCAATACAGTATAAGGATCCAGTTTCAATGGGTGGATCTTTTGCATTGTAAAGCTAAATTGAACTTTTGTACTGAAAATGAGCAATTGGTCATGTACAAAATAAATAGATTACATCAGGATTTGAATAAGCCATGGTTTCCTCCAATTAAATATCAGGAAGACCAAAATATGCCATTGTGTCCCACCACAAAATCTGTTCCCTTGCCCATCTCTTCCTTCCCTCACAGTATTCATCGTCCTACTTAATAAAGAGTTCACTGAAGGGCAGGGATGCAATGCTTTTATCTTTTTTCCCCAGCTTTCAACATTTATTCAAATTTTATGCTGAAGAAGGAGCAGGTAAATTAGTAACTGGCATGATTAGAAACTCTAAAAAGTTTATTCACAGTTATGAGTTTTTGCAAGGCGTAGGGTGCATTAATTATAAACAAAGTAACTGAGTATTGCTGAAAGAAAGACACATTTTGTTGAAGTTCTTCATCTTGTACTCGTGAGGACATTTTAGCAAGATTATAACTGCGGACATTGAGTTTCTGACCATTATGCATAAAGTGAACTTCTATCATGTGAGATCCATCCCTGGTGGCATCAACATCACTGACCAGAAACTGAACTTGACTCACCGTATAAATGCAGTTTAGAAGAGTAGCACAGAGGCTAGGCATACTGCAACAAGTAATCCACTTCCTGACTCCCTACAGCCTATTCGTTGTCTGCAAGACTCCTTATACAATGGATTCCAAACCCATGACCATTACCATTGAGAATGATAAGGAAAGCTGACACATGGGAACACCATCATCTGCAAGTTCCTGACCAAGCCACTCACTATTCTGACTTGGAACTATAGCATTGTTCTTTCATTGTCACTGGAGCTCCCATCCTAAATGGGTTGTAGCAATTCAAAAACTAGCTCATCACCACCTCCTCCTCAAGGGTAACTGGATTGGTCTATAAATAGTGGGCCAGCCAGTAATATTTCCTCTGAATGAGTAACAAGAAACAACCATTCATACTGTGTCAGTTAGAGCAGTTGAATGTATTGTAACCTTCAACATCAAAATATAATTGTTTCCCCAATGTACAGACAAAAATAAATCCTTCTTTAATTTTTTTATGACAAAGGCTTTCGTCTTCTTTTCTAATATTTGGTTCTTTGACTCTGTGGAGAAAGTGAGGACTGCAGATGCTGGAGATCAGAGTTGAAGAGTGTGGTGCTGGAAAAGCACAGCTGGTCAGGCATCATCTGAGGAGCAGGAAAATTGATGTTTCCAGCATAAGCCTTTCATCAGGAATGAGGCTTGTGGACCAATGGAGCTGAGAGATAAATGGGAGGTGGGGTAGGGCTGGGGAAAAGGTTGGCAGAGTGGGAGGGTGAGTTCAAATGTTCGGTCACCATGTGGTGAGGTTGTTTAGTGTGTGTGTTCCAGAGATGTTCTCTGAATCATTCCGCAAGTTGGTATCCTGTCTCGCCAATGTAGGGGAGACCATATCTGGAGCAACAGACACAGTAGATGATGTGTGTTGAAGTGTAGGTGAGAACATAAGAACTGGGAGCAGGAATAGGTCATCTGTCACTTCGAGCCTGCTCTGCAGGCTCTGTCGTATGTGGAAGGATCCTTTGGGGCATCCTGGGATAAGGTGGAAGAAGGGGAAATGTAGAAACAGTCTGGGATAAGGTGGGGGGAATGAGGCTCCAAGGATCCAAAGGATCCTTCCACATCTGACAGAGATTTAACTGTACATCCACACATGTCATCTACTGTGTCCATTGCTCCCGATGTGGTCTCCTCTACCTTGGGGACAGAGGATGCTAACTTGCAGAACACTTCAGAGAACATCTCTGGGACACATGCACTTGACAACCCCACCACCTGGTGGCTGAACACTTCAACTCCCCCTCCCACTCCGCCAAGGACATGCAAGTCCTGAGCCTCCTCCACTGCCAAACCCTAACCATCTAACATCTGGAGGAAGAATGCCTCATCTTCTGCCTTTGGATCCTCCAGCCACATGAGAGCCATATGGATTTCACCAGTTTCAATTCTCCTCCCCCCACCTTTATTCCCAGTCCAACCTTCCAACTCGGCATTGCCCTCTTGAACTGTCCTACCTGTCTATCTTCCTTCCCACCCATCCACTCCACCCTCTTCTCTGACCTATCACCTTCACCCCACCTTCATTTACCTATTGAATTCTCAGCTACCTGCCCCCCATCCCAGCCCCTCCCATTTATCTCTCAGCCCCCTTATGCTCAAATCGTCAATTGTCCTGCTCCTCGGATGCTGCCTGACTGGCTGTGCTTTTCCAGCAACACACTCTTCGACTTCTTTGACTCTGTGTCAATTTTCTATCTGTTTATGCTCCTGTGAAATAACTTGTTGAGTGTTTTACAACATTATGAATACTATTTAAATATTTTGGTTGCTAGTGAAAAAGCTGTAACAAAACGAGTCCTGTTCTGAGGAACTTGTGGTGTTCTTGATGTGATGTAATATTTCTTTAAAATGTGGTTGTTATGTACAGTGCCTTTCCTTTCTTTAAAATAACTGTGCATGTACTATTTATCATGGAATACAACCTGTGTGATACATTTATAAAGTTGCAGGCTGCAGTGGGAGCTATGGTGAATAAACTTTGACAAGTAGAATGATATCTCATATGGCTTAAAACAACTGAAAGTAGACATTTTATAATCATCACTTTATGCCAATCATAAGTAGATGGAGGAGGCCTTTTGATATTGTTGATAAATAAATCCCACATACTACATTTTTAAGTCAAGAAGGAAACTTCTTTGCTCATCATATCTTTTAACCATTCGAATGAGTTAACACAGACTGAACACAAAATTGAAATTGAATTTGAAATTCCAGTATCTCTGCAAACTTAGCAGAGCTTTGCTTCTTTTCTTCATAACTTATTGGATATGGTCTGACTAATATCTCTGCAGTGATAATGGATATACTGGTCATAATCTTCCAAAGATCTTGGGAAATCTGATATTGGGAAAATGTTGGTGTCTATTGTGAAGGATGTAATAGCAGAGTAGTTAGATATACAGAATATAATCAAGTAGGATCAGTATAGCTTCATGAAGGGGAAATCATGCCTGTCAAATTTATTACAGATTTTTGAAGAGGTAACAAGCAGGATAGATGAAAGGGAACCACCAGAAGTAATATATTTGTATTTCCAAAAGGTATTTCATAAGGTACCACATATAAACCAACTTAAGATAGGAGTGTATAGTGTTGGGGATAGTATTTTAGCATGGATCGTGGATTGGCTAATGTATTCATGATAGAGTTGGGATAAAGGGGGCATTTCCAGGATAGCAGCCTGTAAATAGTGAACTGCCATAAATGTCAGTCTATGTCACAATTATTTATGTGTTTTGCACGACCAAATTGAGTGTACTACCACCAAGTATGTAGATGTCACAAAAGCAGATGGAAAGGCAATAGTGAGGATGATAAACATAGACTGCAGAAGGATATAAACAAGTGGATAAAACTTAGCAGATTGAATATAATGTAGAGTATTTGAGGTTGTGCACTTCGACAGGAAGAAGGGAAGAGCTGTATATTATTTGAAAGGCTGGAATACTAAAAACAGTTTTGTTCCCTTTACCTCAGGAAAGATATGTTGATATTGGAGGAAAGCCAGAGAAGATTCACTAAGTTGATCCTAGGCATGTAGGGACATCTTACGAGGAGAAGTTAAAAAGTTTGAGCTTATCCTCACTGGAGTTTAGAAGAATGAGAAGTGACCTTAATGAATTGTATAAGATTCTTAGATGGCTTTATGGGTAAATGTAGAAAACTTGTTTCCATTGTGGAGGGTCTAGCACCAGAATGCATATTCTCTGAGTAAGGTGTACTCCATTTACAACAGAGGAGGATGATTTGTTTCTCTCTCAGATGGTGGTAAATCTTTGCTGCAGATGACAGTCAAGGTTGCGTCATACTCAAGGCTGAGATTTCTAATAATTAATGTTAAGGGGAAAAGGCAGAAAAGTGAAATTCATGATCGTTAGATCTGCAATCAGTTTGTTGAACGGTGGAGCAGACATGGTGGTCCTATGTCTTATGGTCTTGCAACAATTGCACAATTGTGAACATTTGGATATGTTACATTGACCTGTGTTATACAGCTTGACATTTGTAATTACAGACATGAAAAGCTGTTGCTTAGTGTTCATTGCCAAGTTGAAAGGTTTGTTTATTATTTTACGTAATTCTAGTTATGTAAATATTAAAGCAAATGAGAATTGCTGAGGTATCACATTCTGTAGTAAAAAATCATATTCTGCAACTTGGCTTGTTAGAACACTGGCCTCTCAATGGGATGTCTTTCAACAAGATGCTAATAATTCTGAATCCATTCAGTGTAAATCTTAAAAGTTAGCTGTCTCCATATAATTCTTTTGAGAGGAGTGCCCTTGACATATATTTACCAGACATTTATTTTTAATACTGATTTCAGGAGAGGCTTAGGGGTCCAAACAAAATTTGAAGCTGGCTCAATTGTTTACTAATAAAGATTTATGGCAAGTTTTAAATGGTGAAATACAGCTACTTCTCTCAGATTCAGTATATTGTTTGTATCCTCCTTTATGAACACAGGATCAAAGTATGTTTTTGAGTAGTCATGTATTTCTTTGTTCCCCACTATAAAATTCCCTGTCTCTGACTGTAAGGGACATATATTTGCCTTCATTAATTCTTTTCAATTTGTATATTTATGAAGCTTTTACAGTCAGTTTTCATATTCCATACAAGCTTACTCTCACACTCAATTTCCTCTTTCTTAACCAGTCCCATGGAGTCAGACCCCTTGGTCCAAACCGTCCATGGCAACCAACCGTCTGTGGTAACCATAATCCCAACTAAACTAGTTGCATCTTCCTGCGCTTGGCCCATATCCCTCCAAACATTGTCTATTTACATACTTATCCAAATGTCTTTTAACAATGTAACCATACCTACATTAGTTGCTTCCTCTGCAAGTTAATTCTGCACATGAACCACTCTCTACATATAAACTAAAAAAATACCACTTATGTTTCTTTTAAATCATTTTTTCTTCTCTCACCTGAAAATTATTGCCCCCTAGTCTTGAAATCTCCCACCCAAGGGAAAAGACAGCTGCCTTATCTTTACCCCTTATGATTTTACTAATCTCCATAAGATCACCCCTCAACCTCTTACAGCCCAGTGAGAGAAGTCCAACCTAACCAGTTCCCCATATAGCACAAGCCCCCCATTCCTGACAACATCTTAGTAAATCTCTTCTGAACCCTCTCCAGGTTAATAATATCCTTCCTGTAACAGAGCAACCAGAAGTGGACACAGTACTCCAGAAGACACCTCAACAACATTCGGTCCAACCTCAAGATAATGAACCAACTCCTATACTCAAAGGTCTGAGCAATGGAGACCAGCGTGCTCAACACCTTCTTAACCATTCTATTTATATGTGAAGCAAATTTTAAAGAATTATGTACCTGAAACCAAATGTTTCTCTGTTCTACAACACTACTCAAGGTTCTGCTTTTAATTATATAAGTCCTGCCCTTGTTTGTTTGACCAAAATGTGCCACCTCACATTTATCCAACTTAAACTCAATCTGCCACATTTCAATCCATTGAGTTGAAAAGTATGGCTCTGGAAAAGCACAGTAGCATCTGAGGAGCAGAGAATTGACATTTTGGGCATAACCCCTTCATCAGGAATGTTGGGGGCGTTGGGGGTGTGGGTTAGTGGTGGTGGTGGTGGAGGCATATTCCTTATGAAAGACTTATGCACGAAATGTCAATTCTGCTCCTTGGATTCTTCCTGACCTGCTGTGCTTTTCCAGTGCCACATGTTTTGACTCTGATCTCCACATCTGCAGTCTTCACTTTCTCCTTCAGTCCATTGACCCAATTGATCAAGATTCCTTTGGTGGTATAGTGGACAGTGCTTACAATCATCTGCAAACTTACTAACTATGCCTTCTGTATTCTCATCTAAATGATTTTCATAAATGACAAACAAAAGTTGACCCAACACCAATCCCTGTGGAACACCACTAGTCACAGGCCTCCAGTCCAAAAAACACCTTCCACCATCACACTGTCTCCTGCAGTTAAACCAATTATTTTTAAAGAATCGGTAATTGAATCCCATTGATTTAACTTTACTAATTAGTCTACCATGCAGAACCTTGTCAAAGACTTTACTGAAGTCCAAGTAAACAATGTCTACTGCTCTGCCCTCATCAATCTTCTTGGTTACTTACTCAAAAAACTTAATCATGTTTGTGAGGCATGATTTCCTTCTCACAAAATCATGCTGACTATCCCTAATAATTTCTTACCACCCTAAATGTATATAAATCCTGTATTTTAGCCTCACCTCCAGCAACATCCTGCTTTGCTAAATTCTAAACTGCTCCTGCTCCTCAGCTCTGTTGCTTTGAACTGGCCAACGTATGTATCTTTCTTGGATCTAATTGCATTCCTAATTTCCCATGTAAGCCACGGCTTAGCTACCTTTCCCATTTACTTTAGTTCAAACAAGAATGAACAATTATTGCAGGTCACCCATGCATTCTTAGAATGTTTTCCACTGTCATTCCATCATCTTCCCTTTAAGCAACACTCTAGAAGCCACGATAACCAATTCACATCCCATTCTATCATATTTTCCTCTTTTTCGATTCAGGACCCTCATTTCAGAATCAACAACATCACCCTCCATGTTGATGATAGTCATATTATTGGTGCTCATCCTTAAAGGGCCTCTCACAACTAGGTTACAATTACTCCTTTCTCATTACACAATACCCAGTCTAGAATGGTCTGTTCTCCACATTGGTCTAAACAACCCATCGTATGTACACTCTAGGAATTCCTTCTCTATTCATTTGATTTGCACTATCAATGTGCAGATTGAAGTTACTCATAATTACAGATGTTTCTTTATTGCATGATCTTCTATTTTTTGTTTAATTCCATTCCTAATATCACCCCCTACAGTTTGGAGTATACATACAACCCCCAGTAATGTATTTGTCCCTTGGTATTTCTCACACAGATTCCCATACAGATTCCACATATTTGGAGCTATTATCTTTCCTCACTATTGTGTTAATTTCCTCTTTAACCAGCAATGTAACTCCACTGCCTTTATCTTCTTGTCTGCCTTTCCCAAATATTGAATACCCACAGATATTCAGTTCCCATCCTGCTCATGCTGCAGTCGCGTCTCTATAAGACTGCCTATTCTCATCTATTTGCATGAATTATTCAGTGACAGATTATTGTGAATGCTCCACATATTAAGGCACAAAGCTTTAAGGCTTGTCTTTTTATCATTGTCTCATTCCCATCATTTTTTCACTGTGACCCTGTTTGATCATGATTTCTCTGCCTTTCACTTTTCTTATTTCAGTTTCTGTCTTTTGTTCTTGTCCTTGATTCCCCTTCCTCTGACTCCTTGCATAGGTTCCCAAACCCCTGCCATTTGAATTAAAGCTAAGCTTGCAATATCAATATCCTGTGAAATTAAAACATTTCCCTTGTTGTTCTTCCTCTCAAACATATCCATCAGACTAAGTTTGTAAAGTTAATATCAGTAACAGAAGAAGCTTTTGTCCATGGGCATTAGCAATAGGACAGAGATAATGCAAATTGATTGTGAGAAAGATTTTTACTCCATGACTTTCCAGATCAATTTAAACTGATTCTGAGATATTGAAAGAAACAATATGCATTTCTTGCAAGTTGTTGAAAGCTTTTCCTAATAATATATTGTCCCTCATTTTCTGAGAAGCATGCCAACAAGTAGATAGATAGATAGAATAGATAGAACAGTACAGCACAGAACAGGCCCTTCAGCCCACGATGTTGTGCCGACCATTGATCCTCATGTAAAGTAAATCTAATGTACGAACCCTCAAATTTCTATGACCAAATGCACGTCCAGCAGTTTCTTAAATATCGGAATGACCTCGCTTCCACAATTGCTGCTGGCAACGCATTCCATGCTCTCACAATTCTGTGTAAAGAATACGCCTCTGACATCCCCTCCATACTTTCCGCCAAGCAGCTGAAAACTATGACCCCTCGTGTTAACAATTTCTGCCCTGGGAAAAAGTCACTGGCTATCAATTCTATCTATGCCTCTCATTATCTTGTACACCTCAATTAGGTCCCCTCTCTTCCTTCTTTTTTCCAATGAAAAAAGTCCGAGCTCAGTCAACCTCTCTTCATAACATAAGCCCTCCATTCCAGGCAGCATCCTGGTAAACCTCCTCTGAACCCTCTCCAAAGCATCCACATCTTTCCCATAATAGGGCAACCAGAACCGGACACAGTATTCCAAGTGCGGTCTAACCAAAGTTTTATAGAACTGCAACAAGATCTCACAGCTCTTAAACTCAATCCCCTTGTTAATGAAAGCCAAAACTCCATATGCTTTCTTAACAACCCTGTCCACTTGGGTGGCCATTTTAAGGGGTATATACCTGCACACCAAGAACCCGCTGTTCCTCCACACTGCCAAGAATCCTGTCTTTAATCCTGTACTCAACTTTAAAGTTCGACCTTCCAAAATGCATCACTTGGCATTTTTCCAGGTTGAACTCCATCTGCCACCTCTCAGCCCATCTCTGCATCCTGTCAATGTCATGCTGCAGCCTACAACAGTCCTCTATACTGCCAACGACACCTCCAACCTTTGTGTCATCTGCAAACTTGCTAACCCATCCTTCAATCTCCTCATCCAAGTCATCAATAAAAATTACAAAGATTGGAGGCCCAAGAACAGAGCCCTGTGGAACACCATTCACCACTGACTTCCAGGCAAAATACTTACCTTCCACTACCATTTGCTGTCTTCTGTCGACCAGCCAATTCTGTATCCAGACAGCTAAATTTTCCTGTATCCCATTCCTCCTGACCTTCTGATTGAGCCTACCATGGGGAAGCTTATCAAATGCCTTGCTGAAGTCCATATACACCACATACACCACTTGACCCTCATCGATTTGTCTAGTAACATTCTCAAAGAACTCAATAAGATTTGTGAGGCATGACCTGCCACTCACAAAGCCATGCTGACTGCATTTAATCAAGCCATGCTCTTTGAGATGGTCATAAATCCTATCCCTCAGAATCCTTTCTACCACTTTGCTGATGATAGATGTGAGACTGACTGGTCTGTAATTGCCGGGGAATTGAAGAGAGGAATTACATTTGCCTCCCTCCAGTCCTCAGGTACGACTCCGGTGGAGAGCAAGGATGCAAAGATCTTTGCAAGTGGCGAAGCAATCCCATTTCACATTTCCCAAAGCAGCCAAGGACAAATCTGGTCTGGCCCTGGCGACTTGTCAATCTTAATGTTTGTCAAAGTTTTCAGCACATCAGCTTCCTCAATCTCTATCCGTTCCAGCATGCTTACCTGCTCCTCAATGGTTTCATTCACTATAAGGTCCTTATCTTTAGTAAAGACAGAAGCACAAAACTCATTTAGGGCTTCCCCTACCTCCTCAGATCTATACACAAGTTCCCTATGCTGTCCCTGATCGGCCCTATTCTTTCTTTGATCATTCTCTTATTCCTCACATGCATGTAAAATGCCTTTGGATTCTCCCTAATCTTCCTGCCAAGCCTTTTTGTGTCCCCTCCTGGCTCTACTCAGACCATTTTTGAGCTCCTTCCTCACCTGTCTGTAATCCTCTAGAGCTGAGCAAGACCCTTGCTACCTCCACCTTACGTAAACTGCCTTCTTTCTTTTGACGAGAAGCTCCTCCGCTCTTGTCATCTAAGGTTCCTTTATCTTACCCCTTCTTGCCTGTCTCAGAGGAACACTCACAACAACTGTTCCTTAAACAGTCTCCACATGTCTATAGTGCCCTTTCCAGGGAACAATTGCTCCCAGTCCATGCTTCCCAACTCACGTCTGATAGCATCATAGTTTCCTTTTCCCCAATTAAATATCCTCCCATTGTGCCTGCGTCTCTCCTTCTCCATAGCTATGTAGAATGTGAGGCAGTTCTGGTCACTATCACCAAAATACTTTCCCCACCGCAAGATCTGACACCTGCACTGACTCATTGCCGAGCACCAAATCCAAAATGGCCTCTCCCCTCATCAGCCTGTCAACGTACTGGATTAGGAAACCCTCCTGAACACACCTTACAAAAACAGCTCCTTCCAAACTATCTGCTCGAAGGAGGTTCCATTCAATATTGGGAAAATTAAAGTCACCCATTACAACAACCCTACTACATTCACACTTTTCCAAAATCTGCCAACCTATGCTTTCTTCAATCTCCCTGTTGCTATTGGGGGGCCTGTAGTAAACCCCTAATGAGGTGACTGCTCCCTTACTGTTCCTAATTTCCACCCATACTGACTCAGTAGGCAGACCCTTCTTGACAATGGTAACTTCTGTAGCTGTGATACCCTCTCTGATCCAGCAACCATTCCTGCCCCTGAGAAACCCACATCTCTGTTATGGCCACATCATAGCACCAGATACTGATCCATTCTCTGAGCTCATCGCTTTTATTCCTGATACTCCTTGCATTAAAGCAAACACACTTTAACCATTCCCTTGGTTCTTTCCCAGGAAGTTCCTTCCCACTGGCTGCGCTACCTCTTGCTATTGCCTCATCTCCATAACCTCACCACCGGTATATAGCTCAGGCTCCCAACCCCCTGCCATACTAGTTTAAACCCTCCTGAACCACTTGAGCAAACCTTCCACCCAGGATATTGGTCCCCTTCCAGTTCAGGTGCAACCCATCCTTCATGTACAGGTCCCACCTTCCCTAGAAGGCATCCCAATTATCCACATATTTGAAGCCCTCCCTCCTACACCAGCTGCGCAGCCACATATTAAGCTGCGCCCGCTCCCTGTTCCCACCTCGCTATGTCGTGGCACCGGTAGTAAAACCGAGAACACCACTCTGTTCGTCCTGCTCTGCAGCTTCCACCCTAACTCCCTGAAATCACTTTTTGTATCCTCAATCTTTTCCATGGCTACATCATTGGTGCCAATATGTAACACGATTTCTGCAGTTCGCCCTCCCCTTTCAGAATTTTATACACCCGATCAGAGACGTCCTGGACCCTGGCACCAAGGAGGCAACATACCTTCCGGGAATCCTGATCCTGATCACAAAATCTCCTGCCAACTCTCCTAACAATTCTCCTAACAATCGAGTCTCCTACCACTAACGTTTTTCTATTCTGCCCCCTTCCCTTCTGGGCCACAGTGTCAGGCTCAGTACCAGACAACTGACCACGATGGCTTTCCTCTGGTAGGTCATCCCCCACAGCGGTATCCAAAACGAAATACTTATTGCTGAGGGGAATGTCCACAGGGGATCTATGCACTGTCTGTGTGTCCCCTTTCCTCCCCCTGACTGTAACAAAAGTCCAAACCGACCCTCCAAAGAGCAACCCACCCAGACCCATTCTCCTACATTTACTCCTTCACCTAACACTACGGGCAATTTAGCATGGCCAATTCACCTAACCTGCACATTTTAGGACTGTGGGAGGAAACTGGAGGAAACCCACGCAGACACTGGAAGAATGTTGAACCCGGATCTCTGGGACTGTGAGGCAGCAGTGCTAACCACTGTGCCACTGTGCTGCCCAGTTGGAAATAATCTTCGTAAACTGTCTAGGTATGCTTTTTAAATTCTTTCTTTAGGACTATTTCCACCAAGAAAGCAATATATTTCTTTTGTACAATTATTTTCTCATTGGATGTTGCCAGGGTTAGAGGATTTGAGCTATAGGGAGAGGTTGAACAGGCTGGGGCTGTTTTCCCTGGAGCGTTGGAGGCTGAGGGGTGACCTTATAGAGGTTTACAAAATTATGAGGGACATGGATAGGCTAAATAGGCAAAGTCTTTTCCCTGGGGTTGGGGAGTGCTGAACTAGAGGGCATAGGTTTAGGCTGAGGGGGGAAAGATATAAAAAAGATCTAAAGGGCAACCTTTTCTCACAGAGGGTGGTACGGGTATGGAATGAGCTGTCAGAGGAAGTGGTGGAGGTTGATACAATTGCAACATTTAAGAGGCATTTGGATGGGCATATGAATAGGAAGGGTTTGGAGGGATATGGGCCGGGTGCTGGCAGGTGGGGCTAGATTGGGTTGGGATATCTGGTCAGCATGGTCAACGAAAGGGTCTGTTTCCATGCTATACATCTCTGAGTCTATGACTCTATGTGCATAATAAAGAGAACAAAAATAAACCAGGAAACTACAGGCCAGTCAGTCTAACCTCAATGGTGGTGAAACAGAATGGTGAGAAACAGAATTAATCATTGGAAAGGAATAATAGATATCAATTAATCAAGAATAGTTAGCATGGTGTTCAGCGAAGGTCATGTCTGACCAACTTAGTTGCATTATTCAAAGAGGTAACCAGCTGTGTAGACGAGAGCTATGCATTCAATGTAGTCTACTTGGATATCAGTAAGGCAGTTGATAAAGTCCCACATAGGAAGAGTGGGATTGCACTGGAGAGGATGCAGAGGAGATTTACGAGGATTTAACCTGATACATGAGCAGAGAGATTGGATGGACTAGGGTTGTTTTCCTTGTAGTGGAGCAGACTGAGGGGGGAATGTGATTTAAGATGTTAAAAATTGTGAGAGGCATAGATATGGTAGATAGGAAAGAACCTTTTCCCTTGGTGGAGGGATCAATGACCAGGGGGACAGATTTAAGGTGAGGGGCAGGAGGATTAGAGGGGATGTGAGGAAAATTATTTTAACCCAGAAAGTGGTGGAAATCTTAAACTCACTGCCTGTAAGACTGGCAAAATCATAAATCTTCACAACATTTAAGAAGTATTTAGATATATACCTGTGATGCCAAGGCGTGCAAGGCTATGGGCCAAATGCTGAAAAATATATTAGAATAGTGAAGTGCTCTTCAGACTTGATGGACAAAGGACCACTTTCCGTGCTGTAGACCTCTATGACTCTAATTATTTCTTAACTGCTTTTAGTAAAGTATTGGTGACCTGACTTTATCGAAATGAGTTTCCACTCAGTTACAGTTTTCTGCTAGAGTTTTGTATGATGAAGTTCTAATATGAACTAATAAAGAAACATTTGGTAGTAATTCAAGTATTTCACATTAAACACTTTGAAATATATAAAGTATTTGAGGTTTGAAAGATGGTGCAGAATAGACCATACTCAAAATTGACATCATTCTGTTGAAAGGAGACATAATGAATTCACAGAGGATGGGAGTTGGGAACTTCATCAGACCATTGAGAAGCAGTTGAAGATAGAGGGGCCAGGAAATTAGGGAAAATCAGTTTTCTAAAACATTCTTATGACTGGTAGCTTTTTCCAGGGTAGGGCAAAGTGTGATGCTAAGAAGCTATACAGCTGCAGCATTGAAGACAACTGAAATCACTAAGGCATTTTTTATTAAATGTTTTCAGAAGTGGATGAGAACTGCTGCAGTATCAACAAGAGGCGAGTGCAAAGTCAGAGGTCTGAGCTAGTTGACAGCTACAGCCAATCTGACCTTTAAGTGGTGAAAATAACAAGCTTGCAATCACAGGCCTGCCATTGCAACATTTTTGCATGGTGAGTACTGTAATGGACAGTGCTTGTGTTGAAGACACATGTTCAATTACCTTCACTCTTCTATCCAGCCATCACCTTGTTCCTTTTCATGTTCCAGATGCTTAAATATAATTTCACTATACCCACAAAGAACACTGCTGGCTGTTCTTTATCTTGTGTACTGCCTTTCTGCTCCTTGCAGCCTACCCACTTTCCTTGATTGGACAACAATCCCAGATGCACCTCCCAGAAATTTGCCCTGTGGATGCAATACTTGTATCAGCAAGACGAAAGTGAGGAGTGGATCAGCATGCAGTACTGTTTTTGGCCATCTTGATTTTTTTTCTTGAATTAATGCCTCCACTAGAGTTTGATACAGAACATCTCAATAAAAGGTTATCTCAGTATCTTCATTCCACAAAATCACTTTATCAAAAGTCTTGGTAATGACAAAGCTTCTATGTCTTTTCCCTTCAAATCAGGAATTTCATGTAACTGTTCTTGCTTTCACTGTGTTGCTCGCTGTGTGAGCACCTTTATTCAATTCTACCAACTCATTTGCTAAACAATTTCAATCATCTTACTTCAAATTGCAAACTGATGCGAACAATATTAATGCAATACTTGAATTGACAGTATTGATGCAATACATGACTTTATTAGTTTGTTGAATGCAGTTTTTAGCAATTTGCACAAACCCAATTTGCAGATACAATATCTGTTTCTAATGGTTCAACTCCTAATCATTTTTCTCCATCAAAATTCTTAGCCTCACTAAAGTGGGAGGATATTTAATTGGCGAAGAGGAAACTATGATGCGATTAGACATGAGTTAGGAAGCATGGACTGGGAGCAATTGTTCCATGGTAAAGGCACTATAGACATGTGGAGATTGTTTAAGGAACAGTTGTTGCAAGTGATGAATAAATAGGTCCCTCTGAGACAGGCAAGAAGGAGTAAGATAAAGGAACCTTGGATGACGAGAGCAGTGGAGCTTCTCGTCAAAAGGAAGAAGGTAGCTTACAAGGTGGAGGAAGCTAGAGTCAAGCCTAGCTGTAGAGGATTATAGGCAGGCAAGGAAGGAGCTCAAAAATGGTCTGAGGAGAGCCAGGAGGGGGCACGAGAAAGGCTTGGCAGAACAGATTAGGGAGAACCCAAAGGCATTTTACACTTATGTGCAGAATAAGAGAATGGTCAAAGAGTAGGGCCAATCAGGGATAGCATAGGGAACTTGTGTGTGGAGTCTGAGGAGGTAGGGGAAGCCCTAAATGAGTTTTTTGCTTCTGTCTTTACAAAAGAAGCAAACTTTGTAGAGAATGAAACCTTTGAAGAGCAGGTGTGCATGCTGGAATGGATAACGATAGAGGAAGCTGATGTGCTGAAAATTTTGTCAAACATTAAGATTGACAAGTCGCCAGGCCTGGACCAGATTTGTCCTCAGCTGCTTTGCTCTATGTTCTATGTTCTATTACTTTGATTTCAAACTGAACTTTTAACCTGACAAAGTTGCACCTTAGAAATCCCATTTTCTTTACTGTTAAACAACGTCTCACATTTCACAAATTACTTGGAATAAATTTTGAATAATGCTTCAGTAACCATAGAGGCTGTTCCTGCACTCTCTCTTTTCTGGACAGAATGCAGATAAAAATTCTGTCACAAACAAGTATGCTTCAACCTCTGACGTAACAGCTTCTTCTTTTATCGTGATTATGACTTTCCTTTCTTCCTCTCCTTCCCTTAATTTTTTAAATGTTGAGAAAATTCATAAAGCCAAAGTACAAAGGGATCTGGGAGTGCTAGTCCAGGATTCTCTAAAGGTTGATTTGCAGGTTGAGTCTGTGATTAAGAAAGCACATGTAATGTTGTCATTTATCTCAAAAGGGTTGGAATTTAAAAGCAGTGACGTGCTTCTGAGACGTTATAAAGCTCTAGTTAGGCCCCATTTAGAATACTGTGTCCAATTTTGGACCCCACACCTCAGGAAGGACATACTGGCACTGGAGCGTATACAGCGGAGACTCACATGGATGATCCCTGGAATGGTAGGCCTAACGTATGATGGTAAGCTGAGGATCCTGGGGTTGTATTCATTAGAGTTTAGAAGGTCAAGGGGAGATCTAATAGAAACTTACAAGATAATGCATGGCTTAGAAAGGATGGATGCTGGGAGGTTGTTTCCTTTAGGCGGGGAGACTAGGACCTGTGGACACAGCCTTAAAATTGGATAGGTGTCAATTTAGAACGGAAATGAGACATTTCTTCAGCCAGAGAGTGGTGGGCATGTGGAATTCATTGCCACTGAGCGCAGTGGAGGCCAGGACGTTGGGTATCATCAAGACAGGGATTGATACATTCTTGATCTCGCAAAGAATTAAGGCCTATGCTGATAATGCGAGTAAGTGGAATTGAAACGCCCATCAGCCACGATTGAATGGCGGAGTGGACTCGATGGGCCAAATGGCCTTGCTTCCACTCCTTTGTTTTATGGTCTTAATCTTTCTTCCCAAAATTATTCCAAATGTTTTGCTGAACATCTTTCTTCTTTCAACTCATTTTCTCCAGGCATCAATGCAGTTTGAAATTATAATCAATCTCTTATTGAATTTTTTCTTTGTTAGAACTACAAAACTGAGAAATTGATTGCCTATTTGAATACTTCTTTCTTTCAAACTACAATATTTTATAAGCTTACTTGAAGAGTAAACTTATTTGCTCGCTACCATTAAATTGCCTCCTCCTCTATTGTGTTTAACATTGGTGTCCTATAATGTACTTTAGATGAACTGTGGCATGTATTTAACCATCCAGCTACATTAGTTCAGAGAACATAATGGTATATCAAATCAGTGGTGCCACACCAGTTGAAACAAGTAGTTTTGTATCTTACTATGACTTATTGAAAACTAGGAAAAACAGTGGAATAAAGATGTCATCAATGTCATTTTCAAGCAGCAGTGACTCATGTAGCAACAAGGCCTTTCAAAAGGTTATTGAATTTTGCAAATATAAGTTGCCAAGCAATTGCCACATTTTATAACAGAAAGGGTGCAGTCAGAAGGAAACAATTGGTTTTCAAGTAGTCAAGAACACAAAGGAAAGATCAAGTAACTTGTAGCTGGCAGAAAAACAACTTAGGAGACAGCATAATAATGATCAAAACTGAATGAACTGCAGATCCTGTAAATCAGAGACAAAAAAGAAGATTGCTAGAAAAGCCCAACAGGTCTGGCAGCATCTGTGGAGAAAAATCAGAGTTAATGTTTTGGGTTGAATGACCTTCCCTCAGAACTGATGGTAGCTCGGAAAATGTCAACTTATATATAGGGTGGGGGGGAGGAGTTAACGAGGAAATGATTGGTGGGGATAGGGCCCAAACAGAGAGAAGAGCAGTTAGACAGACAAACAGTAGATAACAATCTGGCAAGGATGGTGAATGGCTATTAATGGGGACTGTCAGTGGCTAACAATGGGTGATGTTTAATAGCAGACTGCATGGTAACAAGGCCTGATTGTGGGGTAAGGACATGGAAGAACTCAAGCCCTAAAGTTATTGAACTTGATATTGAGTCCAGAGGGCTGCAGGGTTCCCCAGGCAGAAAATGAGGTGTTTTTCTTCCAGCTTGTGCAGAGGTTCACTGGAGCACTGCAACAAGCCTGAGATAGAGATGTTTACCTGGGAACAGAGTGGTGTGTTGAAGTGGCAGGCAACTGGAAGTTTTTTGTAAATAGCGCGCAAGTCTATGCTTTGTTTCAACAATGTAGAGGAGGCTACATTGTGAGCAGCAAGTGCAATAGACTAGATTGTGTGAAGTGCAGGTAAAGCACTGAAAGTGTGTTTGGGTCCTTGGATGTTGAGGAGAGAGGAAATAGACAGGTGTTACACTTTCTGCGATTGCAGCGGAAGGTGTCGTGACAATGTGTGGTGGGGTGGGGTTGTTGGGAGTGAAGGAAAAATGGACCAGGATGCCATGGTGAGATCTGACCTGAAGAAAATGAGAGGAGTGCAGATAAGCTCAGCCAAACATATATTCCCCTCCCCTCCCTTTTCAACTTTCCGCAGGACCGTTCCCATCATGCTGCATCCTGGTCCACTCTTCTTTCTGTTGGTTGGTGGATGGAGACAGTTCAGGTCTTTGCTCCAGGAATAAGCAGAGAGCCCTGAGGTCACCCTGGTGGGGGATGGATGTATAAAGGGATTGCCCGTTCATGATAAAGAGGAGGCTTCTGGAGCCTGCAAACTGGAAATTCCGAAACTGGCGTAAAGCATCCGAGGAAATGCGGATATAAGTGGGCATGGGCTAGATCAAGGAAGAAAAGACTGAGTCAAGATTGGAAGAGATACATCCGATGGGGCAGGAGTAGGAAGAAATAATGGGTCTGCCTGAGCAGTCCTGTTTGTGGATTTTGGGAAGGAGATAGAAGTGAGCTGTGGAGGACTGGGAGACTATCAGCTCGGAGGCAGTGGGTGGGGGGTGGGGAGGGAAGATTGCCAGATGAAATGAGGTTGTTGGTACAATGGCCTGATGTTGTACCGTGGGGTCATGGTCTCGGGAGAGATAGCAGGAGATATCTGAGAGCTGGCACTCAGCCTTTGCAATACAGAGGTCAATCCGCCAGACTACAACAGCACCACCCTTATCGAGCAGGCTTAATTATCAAATCAAAGTTGAATCTGAGAGCATGCAATGCGGTCATTTCCTGGGAGAATAGGTTGGAATGGGTAAGGGAGGGCAGAGAAATTGAGGCATAATAATGATAATAATAATGCTATTGTACTAGTGCTTTGGAGTTTTGAATTCAAATACCAACTTCACAGCTTGTAGACTTTACATTCAATTAATTATTCAGGAAACAAAACATTAATTTATTTAATGGTGATGGATCAATCGAGTTGATTTTTTTAAAGTTGTGGTTTATCTTCAGTGAAGGGAATCTGCTGTTCTTACCAGACAGGAATTGAGAGTATCTTTTCATCAAGAAGATGGTGAGGGCTTGGAACTGACTAAAAGTTGGTCTGGGCAGAAACCCTCATTGCATTTAGCAAACACTTTCGCTCTGCATTAAAATGTTTTAACATTCAAGGCTGTGGACTAAGAGCTGGATCAGACAGAAATATTATTTTACAGCACAATTGCTTCCTTCTGTACTCTAGTCAGCCAATGACTCTATCAGAATGGTAATTTAAGTGCATTTCTCATTGTCACTTCCAGAAATTATGAACACAGTTGAAGTTAAATTCATTTGCCTGTAATTTTTCAGCTCTGCACCCCTGCCCTTTCTAAAATTTGGCCTCTTTCCATTTCATGGGAACAATCCAAGGTCCCGGTGGGCTGTTAAATATGTCAGCAAGGGGCTAATATTGTGCACTCTTCATTTTTTAAGCACCGTCAGGTCAATGCTGTTAGATGAATCGGCCTGATTTGTTTCCAGGTCCCTTATCCTGGCCAATATATCTACTCTAATTTACATTTCAATTTTATTCTTTGGAACACTCAACTTCTTCAGGAATATGATTTTTTTTTCCCTAGAATGCTGCGTTGTTCTCACTGTTTATACTCTACCACCACTGCTTCAGTTCCATGTTGCTAATCTTGAGATATTTTTCATCTACCGATATACTATCCATTAATTAGTTTTCTATTGTTCAGTGTTCAGAATTGGTGATGATCATACTTATTTCATTCACTTTGAAACACTCCAGAGCAGTGAGAGTGGAAATTAAGGAATAATGTAACACAAAATCTGAAGCCATTTTAAACAGTGAATGAAATAACTTATGCAACGTGGAATTGATGAAAGAGCTCCAATTTGCTTGTTATATCTCTGATTGTCTGCCTGGTCAAGAAATACTTGTTCATTGGAAAGAAAGGAACATTTTGTTTTGTTTTGTTAAATTCTATATCACTTTTTTTTGGCTTGACCAATGCTTTGTAGTCCAGTTTCTGCCTTTTAATTTCAGAAGTTCTATTAATGTAATTAGTGTAATTGTTAATGACTGAGATATGCTTAGTTCTGCAGTCTGAAAAATAGTGCACCAAGAACAAGTTAGCTCTCAGTGCTAGCAAAACCAAGGAACTCATTATTGACTTTTGGTAGGGTGTTATTCATGCTCTGCTACACATTAACAGCACAGAGATGGAACGGGTAGAGAGTATCAAGCTCCTAGAAGTGGTTATCCACAACAAGCTTTCGTGGACTCTTCATGCAGATGCACTGGCTACAAAGGCCCAACAGTGTCTCTTCTTCCTCAGGTAGCTGAGGAAATTTGGCATGACAGTAAATAGCCTTGCCAACTTTTATAGAGCATCAAGAGCATTCTGTCTGGATGTGTCACTACCTGGTATGGCAACTGTACCATTCAAGATCGGAGATGGTTACAGAAAGTAGTGAACTCGGCCCAGACAACCTCCCATCTATAGAATCCATCTACCAGGTCCGCTGTCAAGGAAAGGCCACCAGGATTCTCAAAGATCCATCTCATCCTGGCAATGTTTTTCTAAAAACCTCTACCATTGGGGAGAAGGTACAGAAGCCTGAACACACGCATTAGCCACTTTCGAAACAGTTTCTACCCTACTGTTATTAGAATACCGAATGGACTCACAAGCTCTTAACATTTGCCTGTACCTGTATTTTTGTTTTTACCGCTGTTTACCTATTATTTACCTATATGTGTTACTTAACTCTGTGATCTGCCTACATTGCTCGCAAGGCAAAGTATATGTGCCTCAGTATATGTGACAATCCAATTCAATTAAGTTAATAAACTTGTGTTGCACTTCATGTTTACTGATAAATAATGGAACATGTAATTTGTCCATAAAGATACTGCAACAGCCTTCTGAATAAATTAGGATTTTTTGGCAGTTATGTAGTTATTTGCAAGCACAGTATCAATGTATGATGTTACAATGAAAAAGAAAGCTTCAAAAATTGTGTTTTGCAAGCCACTTTTTGTTTGTTGTCATATGACAGAAGGATTGAATTTTCAATTTAACAAAAAGAAATGCAAAAAAGAAACAGGAAATGGTGCTAACATGAAAACACTGATAAAGAATGCTTTTACTCTCCTAACAGACAGTACTATTTTTTAATTCTATCATTAATCCTGATTTTCATTAACTACCTTTTTCATGCTATCCCCCCCATTTGTATCGTCCCAAAACAGGTGAACAGCCAGGGATATTTCAATAAGCTTTGCTAATGTTGTTGTCTATCAGCTATGAAGGACGCTTCATTTTTTCTATGCATCCCATTGGCTATTTTTCTGCAGCATATTAAGGACTATGTCAGTTGATTTTCAAGCATTCCTTTGAAAATGTATTCAAAAACACCGTGAGTTCAAGCCTCTTACTTAATTCACTTCGTTGTGTATAATCATGGTCAAGTATCCTCTTAATTTAAAATCAAGGTAATGTTTTCCTTATGTGAACTTTAGATATAGCCTATTTGGTAAGTTAGTGACCACTTTGTACTCATATGCATAGCAGTACATTTATATCCTTAGAATTTATTGTTTCTTCTCTGTGAATAGATCCTTTTTCCAAGTATATATGTTTCATTCTAAGTTCTAGCCAGTTACTTCCTTAAAGGCTTCTCAGAGCTAAAAGCAACTCTCACCTGATTTTATTCTGCATATAGAATTTGATCTAAAAGATATTAATGATGCATGAATAAATTCTATATATTTTGCCTCTGCTATTTCATATGAAGTAGACAATTGATGAAATGACGTGTTTATACAAAACAAAGTTGACAGCATTTAACAAGAATCAAAAATAATGTTGAGAAGACTAATTTTAAGAAGCATTAGGAATGTCTAGGAAAAAGTATACTTTGAGGTGAGTACTTAAATGATGAAGATGTGTAAGGAGGTTACAATCTGCTGAATTAGATGAATTCGCTAGCTTTTTAATCTTTACTATTACCAACAATTTTCTGGGCTTGATCATTTGGCTTATTTGTCTTAGTGCATTGTATTACCTATATGCAAACATTGAAGAAAATATGCTATAGTGTGGTTGGTATGGCAGAAAAATTTCACATCATAGCATCTTTTACAAAGCATGTCACATAAGAGAGACACAGTGATTTTGTTCCTTGCCATCTATTTGCTTATCTCAGTTGGACTGTTAAACCTCAGACATCTGGTATTGTTTGGGCACTTTCTGCTACACATGGATCCAGCAGAGAATATTCATTCTGACTGATAGAGTAATTGTGTTTTGAAAGTTTGATCCTGTTTTTGTTTTTGAATATGTAAGTAGGAATTTTCTTTGTTATTTATTCCATTGAGATGAGGATAAGCTTCTCAAGGTACTTGTTCTTTACTCAGAATGATTCTTTGTTGCTGCAATGCTCTGTTGCCTTTAATTGATACATATTTAAATCAACACTATGTATTGGGACAGAATTTCTTGGGTGTGCCAGGAACTCCTGTAGACATTGCTCTTTGATATAGGATTACAGATGGAAAATTTTTCTTGCCCCTCCACCCCTCCAACTAGAATGTGCAAGTCTCCTCCCTACTAGGCATCATGGCAGTATTAGATTCCCTCACACTTTCTAGTCCCATCCTTTCCCTGACATTTATTCTGGTGATACATCATCATTCAACCTATGATCAGGCCTGGCTTTGAGCAAAATATTCTTGAAATGATGTGGACGATGGTGCAAAATTTGAGAATTATGTGAGATGTTGATTCCGGCCTTTCCCAACACCAAGACCAATAAATCACTTTCTCAAAACAAATCCTGAGAATCAAGATGAGATTCTGTCTAGTGAGTAGTGAGAGGACTACTTATAAGGATTATCACTCATAATTACCCTCATTACTGCCTAATCTAAACTCAATGTCTTGCAGTCTCCCATTCTCCTACCCACTTGATCAAAACTAAACTAATTAAATTTCTGTTGAGAGTGTGGTGCTGGAAAAGCACAACAGGTCAGGCAGAATCCGAGGAGCAAGAGAATTGAATTTTCGGGCAAAAGCCCTTCATCAGGCCTGTTGGACTTTAACCTGCTGTTGTGTGATTTTTAACTTTGAACATCCTTCTGGTTACCATTCACCAAAAACTGAACTGGACTAGCCGCATAAATATTGTGACTACAACAGCAATTCAAAGACTAGACTGCAGCGAGTAACTCACCACCTGACTCCCCAAAGACTGCCTGTCATCTACTATGCACAAATCAGGAGTGTGCTGGAATAGCTTCCACTGACCTGGATTGGTACCACTCGGACAACACTCAAGATGTTTTGACCCCATCCAGGATAATTTGTAAACATGATATCAAGTGTCTAAAACAATTGTTTGTCTAGCCTAATTTAATTAGACCACCTTTGCCTTTCATCCTCTGGCTTCCTCCCCATTTAACTCCATCTCCCAGCCACAAATCTCTCTCCAGCTCCTCAATCTTCATCCCATTGTGCCTGCCAATTTGGCATCTATTCCACCACTTTCTTTCCCACATAAGTGAATTGATCAGAGTGAAGAAGTCAGTCTGTGAATGAAAGACCCCCAGCTCCTTTCAAAATGTCAGTTCCACATTCCGATTGGTCAGTGCGTAATGCATTTCCTCCTTAAAAATACAGCTAGTTCAGGGTTGGTGGATTTTGTCTATCACCCATGTATCTTGAGCATTGTCATCATGGCCCCAGGTTTCCATTACCGAGTTATGCTTTAAGTGGCAACAGATTTCAGATGGTGGTTCATATGTGGAATGAACTGTCAGTGGAAATGGTAGATGCAGGTACAATTGCAGTAGTTAGAACATAGAACATAGAAAAGTACAGCACAGAACAGGCACTTTAGCCCATGATGTTATGCCAAGAACTATTCCTAATCTAAAATAAAATAACCTAACCTACGCACCCCTCAATTCACTGCTGTCCAGTGCATGTCCAGCATTCGCTTAAATGTTCCTAATGACTCTATTTCCACCACCATCATTGGCAATGCATTCCATGCATTCACAACTCTCTGCATAAAGAACCTACCTCCGACATCTCCTCTATACCATCCTTCTACTATCTTAAAATTATGACCTCTCATGCAAGTCAATCCTGACCTGGGGAAAAGTATTTGGCTATTGACTCTATCCATGCCTCTCATCACCTTGTATACCTCGATCAGGTCATCTGTCTTCCTCCTTCTCTCCAGAGAAAAATTCCAAGCTTAGTCAACCTCTCTTCATAAGACAAGCACTTCAGTCCAGGCAGCATCCTGATTAAACTTCTTTGCACCCTCTCCAAAGCAAACGTATCTTTCCTATAATAGGGCAACCAGAACTGAACACAATATTCCGAGTGTGGTCTCACCAGGGTCTTGTAGAGCTGCAGCGATACCTCTTAAATTCAATTCCCTGTTAATGAAAGCCAAAACACCATATGCTTTCTTAACAACCCTATCCACTTAGGTGGCAACTTTGAGGGATCTATGCACTTGAACACCAAGATCCTTCTGTTCCTCCACACTGCCAAGAACCTTTAATTCTATATTCAGCATTCAAGTTCAACCTTCCAAAATGCATCACTTCACATTAATCCAGGTTGAACGCCATCTGCCATTTCTCAGCCCTCTTCTGCACCCTGTCTATATCACACTGCAGCCTGCAATAGCCCTCTATACTATTGACGACCCCTCTAACCTTTGTGTCATCGGCAAATTTATTAACTCATCCCTCAACCTCCTCATCCAAGTCATTTATAAAAACTACAAAGAGTAGAGTCCCAAGAACAGAGCCCTGTGAGACACCACTCACTACTGACCTCCAGGCAGAATACTTTCCAACTACAACCACTCTCTGCCTTCTGCCAGCTAACCAATTTGTATCCATACCTCCTGACTTTATGAATGAGCCTACCATTGGGAACCTTATCAAATGCCTTGTTGAAATCCATATACACCACATCCACTGCTTGACCTTCGTCAACCTGTCTCATCACCTCCTCAAAGAACTCAGTAAGATTTGTGAGGCATGACCTGCCCAACACAAAGCCATGCTGAGTGCCTTTAATTACACCATGTTTTCCAAATAGTCATAAATAATCCTATCCCTCAGAATTCTTTCCAAAACCTTGCTGACCACAGACGTATGACTGGTCTGTACTTGCCAAGGATTTCTCTATTCCCCTTCTTGAAAAGAGGAACAACATTCGCATTCCTCCAATCCTCCGGTACGACTCTCGTGGAGAGTGAGGAAGCAAAAATCTTTGCCAAGGGCTTAGCAACCCCCTTTCTCACTTCCCAGAGCAGCCGAGGATAAATCTGGCCTGGCCCTGGGGACTTATTAATCTTAATGTTTTCCAAAATTTCCAGCACATCAATTTCATCAATCTTGATCTGATCAAGCCTGTTTTCCAGCTCCTTGAAGTTTTCATTCACAACAAGGTCCTTTTCCTTGTTGAAAACCAAAGCTAAAAACTCATTTAGGGCTTCCCTGTCTGCTCAGACTCCATGCGCAAGTCCCCTATGCTATTCCTGACTGGCCCTTACCTTCTCCCTGATCATTTTCTTATTCCTCACATATGAGTAAAATGCCTTTGGGTTTTCCCTAATCCTTCTTGCCAAGCCTTTCTCGTGCCCCCTCCTCGCTCTCCTCAGTCCATTTCTGAGCTCCTTTCTAGCAAGCCTGTAATCCTCTAAAGCTGTGCTAGATCCTTGCTTCCTCCACCTTACATAAGTTAACTTCTTCCTTTTGACGAGAAGTTCCTCTGTTCTCGTCATCCAAGGCTCCTTAATCTTACTCCTTCTTGCCTGTCTCAGAGGAACAAATTTGTGCATCACTCGCAACAACTGCTCCTTAAACAGTCTCCACATGTCTGTTGTGCCCTTTCTGTGGAACAATAGCTCTCAATCTGTACTTCCCACTCCTGTCTGATAGTGTCATAATTTCCTTTTCCCCAGTTAAATATCTTCCCTTGGTAACTGCTCCTTTTCCTCTCCAAGGCAATGGTAAATGTGAGGCAGTTGTGGTCACTGTTACCAAAGTGTTCTCTCAACGCAAGATCTGACACCTGTCCTGGTTCATTGCTGAACACCAAATCAAAAATGGCCCCTCCCCTCATCAGTCTGTCTACATACTAAGTAAGGAAACCTTCCTGAACACATCTGACAAAAACGGCTCCACCCAAACCATCTGCTCTAAGGAGGTTCCTGTCAATATTGGGAAAATTGAATTCACCCATAACAGCAACCCTGCTATGTTTGTATTTTTCCAAAATCTGCCAGCCTATGACTTCTTCAATCTCCCTACTGCTATTAGAGGGTCTGTAGAAAACTTACAATGAGTTGGCTGCTCCCTTGCTGTTCCTAACTTCCACACATACTAACTCAGTAGACAAACCTTCCTCAACAACCTTCGTTTCTGTAGCTGTGATGCACTCTCTGATTAGCAATGCTACACCCCCTCCTCTTTTTCCTCCCTCCCTGTTCGTTTTAAACATTCTAAACCCTGGAAAATCTAGCAACTATTTTTGACCCTGTGAAACCCACATCTGTTATGGCCACAACATCATAGTCCCAAGTACTGATCCATGCTCTAAGTTCATCACTCTTATTTCTGACACTCTTTGCGCTATAGCAGACACACTTTAACCGACGCCTTTGTTTCATCTCGTGAAAAACCTTCCTGATAGATTTACTACGTCTTGTCACTGACCCTCATCTCAGATATGTAGCTCTGGTTCCCATCTCCTCTAAAATGTATTTAAAAGACATTTGGGCAGGTACATGAATAGGAAAGGTTCAGAGCGATATGGTCGCTGACAATCCCTTAACATACTTGAGCAAACTTGTTTTGACTTTGTTTTGTTTAATCCTTCCAGAACACATTGTCAAAGACAAAGAAGCAAAGTAACAGTACTAAACAGACTATGCTTTTTTTGCTGCTATTGGTGCTGATAGCAGTGGGATAAATTCACAGTAAATAAAATTGATTATAATTTTAAATGTGTATGTTGATTATGCTGTTCCAGAAAATTCAGAATTTCCTTCAAATGTTACTCAAAAATGCTCCAGAAAAACCACAGTTTATTTTTCATTTCTACCTTTTAATGCAAGAGTAAGCAGTTAGTGTTCTCCTTGATCAAAGGTGGATATATTTCTTCAAAACTATGAGGTGCTTGATTTGGGACAGTGATGCTGCACTTGGACCTTGCTGTTATTCGGATTTACTTATGGGGTGGGGGGTTGGGGGAGAGGCTCTGCAGCACGTCTTCAGTACTTGCAGTGTCAAGTGTCTCCAACTATCCAATCATAAAAAATGATTATATTGCAATACAAATCATAAAAGGCATGCACTGTACTGTCCAAATTTGTCTTGGTCTTTGTAGATATTTTCTAATCAACCTGTTTAGAGTTATTGTTACACATCTGAGGCAGGTGAAACTTGAACTCAGGTCAGAATAATGCCACTGTACCATAATGGTTCCCTTCATTTATTTAAGTAGATATTTTCTAATCAGCCTGTTTCAAGATATTATTGTATACCTCTAGAGCAGATGGGACTGGAACCTGGGCCTCTTGGCCTAGTGGTAGGGGCCTTAACACTGTGCCATAATAGCCCCCAACCCCAGTCTTTGTCATATTTGGAAATTGATATCCTGGTTATATCATGATGCTCAATTTTGGAAGACAGTTCAAGTTGTCGTAGATTTACCAGTCCATAGTCGAGAGTGTAGTGCTGGAAAAGCACAGCTGGTCAGGCAGCATCCGAGGAGCAGGAGAGTCGATGTTTTGGCTTATGCTGTGCTTTTCTGGCACCACACTTTGAACTCTGATCTCAAGCATCTGCAGTCCTCACCTTCTCCTTGATGATCCTTATCAGACCATAGGGCTATTTTCTCATTAGAGAGAAACAACTGCCTGTGATTTAACCTGAGAGGAGAGGTTGAGAAGAGAAGTCCTTCATGGTAACCTCAGCTGGTTTGGGGATTAAATCTACGCTGGTGGCAACACACTGCTTCGCAAACCAACTGTCCAGCTAACTGAGCTAAACCAACCCTCATTTTGGAAGTATAAATGAGGCATCAGACAAACATTTGCAAATCTGACAGGTTTTTCCTTCTCAAATCCACCATTCAGTTTTTATTGCAGATATTTTCTGATCAATATGTTTATCTTGATCTTTATAGATATTTTCCTGATCAACCTAGTAAGATGAGTTATTACATACCTCTAAAGCAAATGAGATTTAAACTTGTGCCTCCTGGTCATGAGACAGGGACAGTACATTGTAGCACAAGAGCCCTCCAGCTCTGATATTTTTAATCAACTCATTCAGAGATGTTATTCCACACTTCTTCAGTTGCAGGTACTTGTCCTCAGGTTTCCCAGCACAGAGGCAAGGATGCTACCACTGCACACAAGAGCCCCTAAAGCTTTAACTTTTTGTTTCTTTTCATCAACATTCAATGGTTCAATATAGTTATTTTTAATCAACCTTTCCAAGCATGTTATGTTATCCAGTTCAGATACCAGATGGTGGATTCAACTGAGGGTCACCTCACCTCAGCTGAAGGGCATGGTTAACCTGAGCCAGTACAGGAATTGAACTTGCATTGTTGGTATCCTGCCAATTGGTAAACAAGCCATCCAGTCAATTGAGCCAACTGACTCCATAACATAAATCATTGTACTTATGATTATAAAAGTATTTATTCCTCTCCACATGTAGAAACTACAATTGTTATGTATTTGTTGTAAAATGAATGCAATAGCATACTGAAAGCTGTCACATGCATATCAGGTTAGCTAAAAAGCAGAAAGACACTGCTGATATTCAAATTATATATGTCCTGTGTATGGGGCAGGTGCATCAACCCACAAAGTCATGGCGCCAGCTTTTTTAAGCACCTCTGAAGCCAGTGGAATTTGTACCTCTGCCTCCTAGCACAGAGATACAGATATTACCATTGTGACACACGAGCCCTTTCTTGGAATTTGTGGAATATTTTCTAATCAACCTATTCAAAGCTGTTACTACACACCTCTGGAATAGGTAGGACCCAATCCTGGATCTCCTGGTGCAGAGATTGGGACAATATCACACTGGCACAAGAACCCTAAAATCTTTTGCTTCCATCCTCTTGGTCTTTGCAATGAAAGTTGCTGTAGTCCTACTTGAACAGAAGGCAGCTCTTTCATGAGAGAGTGATGACTAGTGGTGGTTTAACCTGAGGGTCACCATGCCCCTGGTGAGGTGAGAGGTTGAGAAGGAGGTTCTTCATGATCAGTGTAGGAATTGAACCCATGCTGTTGGCTTCACTCTGCATTGCACACTAGCCATTCATTCAATAAATCCAAGCAATTTCTTTAGGCATTTTTCTAATCAACTTGTTATATGCACCTGTGAAGTAGGTGGAACTTGAGAACTCGACCTTTCTGGCTCAAAGGTATAAACACTATCACTGAACCACAAAGGCCTACTTACCCCTGTAAATTTGTTAATTAACTTATTTTTCTAATCAACCTGTTCAGAGATGTAATTATCTACCTCTGGAGGAGAAACCCAAGTCTCTTGGTGTTGGGGTAGGGATGCTATCACTCCGCCACAAGAGGGCCCCCTACCAACCCCTGTATTTATTTTCTAATCTATCTCTTCAGAGACATTGTTACGCCTCTGAAAAAGTGGGACTTGAACTAGGGAACTATTAGCCCAGCAGCAGGGACATTACCACTGCACCACTATAGTTCTCTTTATAGACCCGAGTTTTTTTTAGTTTTTAATATATTTTTCCTAACCAACCTGTTCAGAGACGTTAGTAAACCCGCAGAGCAGGTGGGACTTGAACCTGGGTCTCTCAGCCCAGGGGTAAGGACACTGCCGCAAAGGGTCCTTTATCAACCCCTGTAATTGAAAGCTACTCGATAAGGCACACCTGGAAGTGGAAGCTTAGAATTAAGTCACTCCTCCTTAACCACTATCTAATTCGGGAAGATCTGCAAACCCTGTTGATAATGATTAACCAGTCTGGCTCATGAATGATACCTACAGAGATGGATCTGCAGCTGGTATTCTCCACACTGAGCTCCAAATATGTACAATTTCAAAATTTATGGCTGGCACCAGTGCATTGTGAGTTGGATAAAACTGAAAAGCAGAGCTCGAAGATTGTGGTGCTAGAAAATCACAGCCGACTGTGCTTTTCCAACACCAAACTCTTTGACTCTGATCTCCAGCATCTGCAATCTTCACTTTCTCCCTGAAAACCAGAGCTGGTGGATGGAATTTTCTAGGGATTTGAGCAATGTGGACAATGGCAAGATTTGTAGTAGAATTGGATGAAAAGCCCGTCTCTACTTTGGGAGCATCCTATTTGCTTTTGGCACACAATATGGTAGGCAGTGGCGAGTTGTCAGTTAAGGGAGATTAATGTTGCTTAAACACCTTGTTAACAGCCCAGCTTACCTCATTAGTTTTAACTTATAATTTTAACAAATATGCCAAACAAGTGAGACATTGAGAAAGCCAGTAAGGAAAATTGGGATTGGTACCTGGTAACTTATTCTGAAGGTACCTGGCAACTTATTCTGCTTATTCTGAAGGACTTTCATATTGCTTAGGAACAAGCAGCATCTCATGGTACAATCAATGTGCACCAGCAGCATGTAGGTCTTAACCATGGACACTGATAAAAATCACACAACACCAGGTTATAGTCCAACAGGTTTATTTGGAAGCACTAATTTTCAAAGCACTACTTCTTCATCAGGTAGTTGAGGAGCAGAATCATAAGACATAGAATTTATAGCAAGAGGATTGCATGTCATGGAATGTAATATGAAACAAATTTAGCTTAAGTCTTTCATCTTTTAGAAAGATAATACTAGTTTCAGTTCCTTCATATGTAAATCCCAGAACTTTTTTCAAGTTACATTCTCAAGATGGCTTTAACAAAGGTGCCATCTCAGCTCAGGTAGACAATAGATAATAGGCCCTTCGAGCCTGCACCACCATTCATTATGATCATGGCTGATCATCCACAATCAGCATCCTGTTCCTGCCTTATCCCCACAACCCTTGATTCCACTATCTTTAAGAGCTATATCCATCCCTTTCTCAAAAGTATTCAGAGACTTGGCCTCCACTGCCTTCTGGGGCAGAGCATTCCATATATCCACCACTCTCTGGGTGAAGAAGTTTCTCCTCAACTCTGTTCTAAATGGCCTACCCCTTATTTTTAAACTGTGTCCTCTGGTTCTTGACTCACCCATCAGCAGAAACAAGCTTCCTGCCTCCAGAGTACCCAATCCATTAATAATCATATACGTCTCAATCAGATCCCCTCTCATCCTTCTAAACTCAAGTGTATACAAGTCGCCTCAATCTTCCAACATATGATAGTCCTGCCATTCCGGGAATTGACCTTGTGAACCTACAATGCACTGCCTCAATAGCCAGAATGTCCTTCCTCAAATTTGGAGACCAAAACTGCACGCAGTACTCCAGGTGTGGTCTCACCAGGGCACTGTACAGCTGCAGAAGGATCTCTTTGCTCCTATACTCAGTTCTGCTTGTTATGAAGGCCAGCATGTCATTAGCTTTCTTCACTGCCTGCTGGGCCTGCATGCTTGCTTTCATTGACTGATGTACAAGAACACCTAGATCTCGGTTGTACTTCCCCTTTACCTAACTTGACTCCATTTAGATAGTAATCTATCTTCCTGTTCTTGCCACTAAACTGGATAACCACACATTTATCCACATTAAACTTCCATTGCCATGCATCTGTCCACTCACCTAGCCTATTCAAGTCACCCGGTATTCTCGTAACATCCTCCTCACATTTCACGCTGCCACCCAGCTATGTGTTATCAGCAAATTTGCTAATATTACATTTAATAACTTCATCTATATCATTAATGTATTTTGTAAACAGCTGCGGTCTCAGCACCAAACCTTGTGGTACCCCACTGGTCACCGCCTGCCATTCCAAAATGGACCCGTTTATCACTACTTTTTGCTTTGTGTCAGCTAGCCAATTTTCAATCCAAGTCAGTATTTTGCCCCCAATAACATGTGTCCTAATTTTGCTCTCTAATCTCCTATGTGAGACTTTATCAAAGGCTTTCTGAAAGTCCAGGTACATTACATCCACTGGGTCTCCCTTGTCCATCTTCTAGTTATGTCCTCAAAAAACTACAGAAGATTAGTCAAGCACGATCTCCCTTTCGTAAGTCTATGCTGATTCTGACCTATCCTGTTACTGCTATCCAAACGAGTCGTAATTTCATCTTTTATAATTGACTCCAGCATCTTTCCCACCACTAACGTCAGGCTAACCGGTCTATAATTCCTTGTTTTCTCTCTCCCTCCCTTCTTGAAAAGTGGGAAAACATTAGTCACCCTCCAATCCACAGAAATTGATCCTGAGTCTATAGAACATTGGAAAATGATTACCAATGCATCCACGATTTCTAGAGCCACCTCAAGTACCCTGGGATGCAGACCATCAGGTCCTGGGGACTTATCAGCCTTCAGACTTGACAGTCTATCCAACACCATTTCCTGCTTAATATAAATTCCCTTCATTTCATCCATTATCCTAGGTTCTTCAGCCACTATTACATCTGGGAGATTGCTTGTGTCTTCCCCAGTGAAGACTGATCCAAAGTACCTGTTCAACTCTTCTGCCATTTCCTTGTTCCCCATGATAAATTCATCCATTTCTGTCTTCAAGGGCTGAATTTTAATCTAAACCATTTTTTTTCTTTTCACATACCAAAAAAGCTTTTACTATCCTCCTTTATATTTTTTGCCAGTTTGCCTTTGTATCTCATTTTTTCTCTGGGTATTGCCATTTTGGTTATTCTCTGATGCTCTGTAAATGTTTCCCAGTCCTCCGGCTTCTCGCTCATCTTTGCTTAGTTATACTTTTTCTCTTTTATCTTTATACAGTCTTTAACTTCCCTTGTCAGCCACAGCTGCCCCTACCTCTCCTTAGGATCTATCTTCCTCTTTGGAATGAACTGATCCTGCACCTTCTGCATTATATCCAGAAATACTTGCCATTGTTGTTCCACTGCCATCCCTGCTAGGGTATTGAACCGTTGAACTTTGGCCAGCTCCTCTCTCATAGCTCCATACTTCTCTTTGTTCAACTGCAATACTGATACTTCCGATTTTCCCTTCTCCCTCTCAAATTGCAGGTTAAAACTTACCATATTACAGTCACTACCTCCTAATGGCTCCTTTACTTCGAGGTCTCTGATCAAATCAGGTTCATTGCACAACGAAAGATACAGAATTGCCTTCTCCCTGGTAGGTTCCAGTACAAGCTGTTCTAAGAATCCACCTCGGAGGCATTCTACAAACTCCCTTTCTTGGGGTCCAGTACAATCCTGACTCTCCCAGTCTACCTGCATTTGAATCTCCAATAACAACTGTAATAATACCTTCGCAACAGGCCAATTTCAACTCCTTATTAAACTTACATCTTACATCCAGACTACTTTTGGGAGCCTGTAGATAACTCCCATTAGGATCTTTCTACCCTTAGAATTTCTCAGCTCTATCCATACTGACTCTACATCTCCTGATTCTATGTCTCCCCTCGCAAGGGACTGAATATCATTCCTCACCAACACCCTCTGCCCGTCAATCTGTCCTTTCAATAGCACATATAGCCTTGAATATACATTTCTCAGGCTCTTCCACTTGAAGCCATGTCTCAGTTATCCCCACAACATTGTACCTGCCAATTTCCAACTGAGCCTCAAGCTCGTCCACCTTATTTCTTATGCATCGTGCATTCGTATATAATATTTTTAATTTGTTAATCCCCTCACCCTTCCTATCAATCCCTGTTTCACTTGACCATACTGTATGATCCCTTCTTGAGTTTTCTGCTCGATTGATTCTATTGTCTTTCTTATCTTTTCTTATTCTCACTTTCCCTTTAACTTCCTTCTTAAATTTCCAGATTGTCCCCTCCCCCCCCATTTCTTACTTTAAATACCAATGCTGCAGTGGCAAACCTGCCTGCCAGAATACTTGTTCCCCCACTTATTAAGGTGCAGCCCTTCCCTCTTGAATAATTTACCCTTGCTGCAAAACATACTCCAGTGATCCAAGAATTTAAATCTTTGTTTCCTGCACCAGTTCCTCAGCCACACATTCAAGTCCATTAACTCCCTGTTCCTGTCCTCTCCAGTCTGAGGAACTGGAAGCAAACCGGAGAAAACCTCCCTGGAAATCCTGTTTTTCAGCCTTCTTCTGAGTTCTCTGAAGTCCCATTGTAGAATGTCCCTCCCCTTCTTCTTGACGTCACTTGTACCAACATGCATCACCACCTCTGGCTCTTCACCTTCGCCCTCGAAGATTCCCTGCACACTGTTGGTGATGTCCTGGATCCTGGCAACACACCATCCTCAAATCCCGCCTGTTGCTGCAGAAACCCCTTTCAATCTCTCTCACTATGGAATCCCTGCATGATGTCTGACTCCTCGGCTCTCCCTCCACGCCAACATGCATCACCACCTCTGGCTCTTCACCTTCACCCTTTGGCGGCATGGTGGCACAGTGGTTAGCACTGCTGCCTCACAGCGCCAGAGACCCAGTTCAATTCCCGACTCAGGCGACTGACTGTGTGGAGTTTGCACATTCTCCCCATCTCTGCGTGGGTTTCCTCCGGGTGCTCCAGTTTCCTCCCACATTCCAAAGATGTGTGATTCAGGTGAATTGGCCATGCTAAATTGCCCGTAGTGTTAGGTAAGGGGTATATGTAGGGGTATGGGTGGGTTGCGCTTCGGCGGGTCAGTGTGGACTTGTTGGGCCGAAGGGCCTGTTTCCACACTGTAACTAATCTAATCTAATCTAAAACTTTCGATTAGCAAACCTGTCCACCTTTCGGACTGGCAGTGCCATCTGTCTTGCCAGTTTCGAAGAGATTCAACCTGTTCACAAAAGGTACTTTCCCCGGGGTCTCTTGTACATCTCTTCATTCCTCATCGTCATCTCCCTTTTTCTCTCTTCTGGTATGCCCGGTGTAATGACCTCGCTGAAGGTCCTCTCCAGAAAATTCTCGTTCCCTCGGAGGGGCCTGAGGTCATCTAGTTCTTTCTACAGTGCTGCAATATGCTCCTTAAGAAGCTGAATGTGTACGCATTGCCCACAGCTAAAGGAGCCAGAGACAACATCACTGTCCGTGACGTCCCACGTCATGCACGCAGCATGCTGAATCAGCTTGGCAGTCATGTCTTCACCCTCTCCAACTGTGGATAATGCATTGAAGGTGTAAGGTTAAAGTCTGTCTATGTCCCAGTGTTAGTTCAGACTGATTCAATTTCTAAAATGGGATTTACAGAATTTTACATAGATTTATACGATTTTTGAGCAAAATAAAACATAATTCTTCAAGTACAAATACACTCCACAAACTTATATGTGTGCACGTGCAGGGGAAGCTGAGTGAGTGTGTGCATGTGGGTGTGTGTGTGTGGGAGTATGAGTGTCTGTGACAGAGTGTGTGTTTGTGTATGTGTGTGAGTGTAATGGGGTATACGTCTGTGAGAGGGTGTGTGTGGATGTGAGAATGGAGGCTGTATGTGTGACCGTATGAGAGAGAGCTTGTGTATGAGAGAGGGTCTGTGTGAGTGTTTGGGTCTATCGGAGTGCATGTGTGTACATGTGTGCGAGAGACTGTATAGTGCAGTGGGTTTCCTGTAGTGTGACATAAACCCAAGGTCCCCAGTTGAGGCCATCCTCATGTGAACCAAAATTGGCTATCAGCCTCTGCTCGGCCACTTTGCGTTGTTGCCTGTCCCGAAGTCTGCCTTGGAGGATGGTCACCGAAAGGTCCGAGGCCGAATGTCCTGGACCGCTGAAGTGTTCTCCAAATGTGAGGGAACACTCCTGGCTGGTGATTGTAATACTGCAACACTCTCACTCTGGGGTGAATTTGTACTTGCAGTATTACATATTATTTTGCTCAAAAACTGCATAAATCCATGTAAGATTCTGTAAATCCCATTTTAGAAATAGAATCAGTCTGACCTAACATTGGGACACAGACAGACTTTAACCTCACACCTTCAATGCATTATCTGAGCTAGGATGGCACCTATTTTTAAAGTTATCTTGCGAATGTAACTTTAAAACATTCTGGGATTTACATTTGAAGGAACTGAAACTAACATGTAATTTCCAAAAGATGTTAAATTTGTTTAATGTTATATTCCATGACACTGCAATCCTGTTGCTATAAATTCTGTGTCTTATGATTCTGCTCCACAACCACCTGATGAAGGAGCAGTGCTTCGAAAGCTACTGATTCCAAATAAACCTGTTGGACTATAACCTGGTGTTGTGCGATTTTTAATTTAGTCCATTCCAGTCCAACACCGGCACCTCCAAATCATGACTTCCATGGACGTTGGCATGTCACATTTACCAATCCCTTATGATGTTTATGATGCTTCTCCAGTACACTTGTAGGCTGATCAGCAAACAAACCTTTTATTGCAGAACACACCAGCAACTAACATTGAAAGGCTGCAATAGTGACATTTTGTGTACACTACAGGCAGTTTACAGCTTGGACGAGGGTACATCTTGGCTACTCATTTGCCCTCTTAATGCTTGCTCATCTATATTCTACAGTATGCTTATGGTATGCATATCTTGCTGTGCCGTAGCAGATCGTGTCATGCCTGTCAGTATGTTGGAATTTCTGGTGGAGCCAAAGGCTCTCAGGACTGTTGAATTGGTTTGGTCTTCAGGGCAGACACACTGACAGAATGTTTGTCAGTAGGGTTCTATCCATTGTGGAGGGGTGGGGGTCATTTTGTTGTATGCACACTGAAACATCAATCTAACACCTCAAGGATGTGCCAACTGACACTGCGCCAAATACATTGTGTGTATTTCAACTAAATAGCCATAATGGAAAACTTTCATCTTTTATAAGTATTAATCTAAGATTATTTACTGTATCACATCTCCATGACACTGGACTCCTTTGACTATAAATTCTGTGAACATGATCTTAACCGCCACAACCACTTGATGAAGGAGCAGCACTCTGAGAGCTAGTGCTTCCAAATAAACCCATTGGATTATAACCTGATGTTGTGTGATTTTTAACTTTGTACACCCCAGTCCAACACCGGCATCTCTAAGTTATTCAAGAATAAGACTAAAACTGTATACATTACTCTACTCTTGGTGTAGACTCACTAAATCACAAAATGATAGCAATAATTCCTTCCATTACCAGTTCTCTTACTATAAAGGTCAACATACCATTTGCCTTCTTGCTTGCTGTAAACACATGCTAACTTCCCATGCGCTGTGGCATCCCACAAGTTGCAGCCTGCCAATTTGAACCTGTACTATTTATATGATTCTTTGCTTTCTGTGCGTTAACCAATTCTTTATCCCTACTAACTTATAACCCCAACCATATGAGACCTTACATTTTATTATAATATTTTAGATAGTAACTTATTGAGTACATTATGGAAATTCAGGCCTATAGATCTGCCAGTTCAGCTTTATCTATCTTAAAACATTATTACACTCAGCAGATATGATTTCCCTTTTTTGAGAAGAGACCATTTTGCTTCTGCTGATTCCTGATTTCCTAAATGTTATTAATTAAAGGTCCTTAATAATAGATTCTGGCATATTCTTAATGACTAATGTCAAACTAACTGAAATGTAATTTCTGATTTTTTTTTCCTTCTTTCTTGAATAGGAGTATTACATCTGTTCACTTTCGACCCACTGGTACTGTGCTGGGATCCGGCGGATGTTAGTTAACTGGAAGCTTAATGCTGTTGCTTTGTTGTGTTTTGTTGTATAGTTTTAACTGTTCATTAATACTGTTACACAAATTTTGTGTCACTAAGGAAAAGCTGCTAATCCTTGCTTAAACTTGTTTGATTTGGCAGTCCCTATGGAGGCAAGGCATGCAGTCTGTCTTGGGCATATATGATACAGAAATTCCACTTAGGGAGACTTCTTAATCGTTTGATGCAGATATATTTAAATAAATCTGAAGTGGCTAGGTGGGGTGGCACAGTGGCTCAGTGGTTAGCACTGCTGCATCACAGCACCAGTGAGCTGGGTTCGATTCCAGCCTTGGGTGACTGTCTGTGTGGAGTTTGCACGTTCTCCCCGTGTCTGTGTGGGTCTCCTCCTGGTGCTCCGGTTTCCTCCCACAGTCCAAAAATGTGCAGGTTAGGTGAGTTGGCCATGTTAAATTGCCCATAGTGTTAGGTGCATTAGTCAGAGGGAAATAGGTCTGGGTGGGTTACTCTTCCAAGGTCAATTGTGAACTGGTTGTGCCGAAGGGCCTGTTTCCACATTGACGGGAATCTAATCTAATCTAATCATCATTCAAAGTGAAAAATGGAATGAAACATTATGACTCTGCTCTAGGAGAAGCAGTGAATGTTGATGTTCATAACAATACTAGAATAAAACAAGTTTACCAAATGACATCATCTCTAACTGGAGAATCTTTACTGTTAAAGTATGACAAAAATTGCAAGAAATTATTAACTTTCGTAATGCATCTCATCCAACATGATCGGATATACTTGCAATGTACCCATTTTACAAATAAACACTGAGAAAGTTAATGCCATGCCTAGAGTTATACTGCATAGAAATAGGCCTTTTCACTCACTTTGTCTATACTAACAAACACCACACTACACTAATCACTTTTACCTGTACTTGACCCATGCCCTTGCATTTTAAGCGCTCAGCTAAATGCTTCCAAAGTGTTATGAGAGTACCTGCCTCTACCATGCTTTTAGGCAGCATAGTCTGTAATTCTACCACCCTTTGAGTGAAAAGAAAATCCTCATATCTCCACTAAACCACTTACTACTCACATTAAACTTGTACCCTCTGGCCTTAGACTTTTGGCCCTGGGGAATAGATTCTTATGATCTATCCTGTCCATGCCTCTCATAATTTTGGATACCTCATTCAGGTCCCCTCTGTCTTCTTTGTTCCAAAGAAAAAACCCAGACTATCCAGTTCCCCTTCATAACTGAGATTTTTCATCCCAGGCAACATCCAGGTGAATCTCCTCTGCACCCTCTCCTGTGCAATCATGTTGTTATGGTGATTTGGCAACCACATCTTCACACAGCATTCCATTTATGGCCTAAACATTGTTTGATAAACTTGTAACAAGACTTCTTTGCTCCTATATTCTATGTCAAAAAGTGTGCTGCTGGTAAAGCACAGTAAGTCAGGCAGCATTCGAGGAGAACGAGAGTCAACGTTTTGGGCAGAAGCCCTTCATCATTTCTGATAAAGGGCTTATGCCCAAAACATCGACTCTCCTGCTTCTCAATGTTGCCTGATCTGCTGTGCTTTTCAGTGCCACACTTTTCGACTCTGATCTCCAGCATCTGCAGTCCTCACTATTTCATATATTCTATGCCATGGCTAATGAAGGCAAGTCATAACATATGCTTTCATAGCACCCTTTCTCTCTCTGTACTGATAGGAACTAGTCCTCACCCTTAAAAACCTTTCCTTTAACTCTTCCCATTTCCTCCAAATCCAGGGGATGGCCGTGGTCACTCCAGATGGACATTTACTATGCCCACAGACTTCCATAACTACTTGGACAACAACTCCTCCCACCCAAGAACTCCATCCCTTTTTCCCAATTCCACCGCTCCACTGCATTTGCTCAGATGAGGAGATATTCCACTCCCAAGCATCCTAGATGTCCACCTATTTTAAAGAATGTGCTTTTACCCTCTCTGCAATCCAGACAGCCCTTCACTGCACCTCCTGCATTCCCCACTCCACTGCTCTAAGGGTCCCCTTTGTCTTCACCTACTACCCCACCAGTCTCCACATCCAACATATCATCCTTAAACACTTCCACCAACTCCAATTAGATCCCCCCACCAAGAATATCTTCTCCTCACCACCCCTCTCTGCCTTCCGCAAGGACCTTTCCATTTACTAACCCTTGGTTTGCGCTACTCTCCCCCCCTCCAATCCCCCGACCCCCCAGGTACCTTCCCCTGCAAACAGAAAAGATGCAAATCCTGCCAGCCCATCACCACCAGATGAGCCAGTGATTCACATGCCTCTCCTCCAACTTAGTTTACTGTATTCCAGTGCTCCCAGTGTGGTCTTCTCCACCCGGTGAAACCAAAATGAAATGTTTCTTCGAGTCTCTCAGCCAGGCCTGCAGGGGCCATCCTGACCACCCAATCACCACCTATTTTAATTCCCCTTTCCAACTTGGCCATCCTTGGCCTCTTCCATTGCCACAGTGAATCAGACCGCAAAATGGGGGCACCTTATCTTCTGCCTGGGCAGCCAACAGCCCAAAGGACTTAACATTGAGCTCTCCAATTTCAAACAACCTCCCTTCCTATTCCTGGTGATAAAATTGTGGGTGGTGAATGCAAAAGAAAGGCTATAACCTTGGGAGAGAAGCTAGATATTATAAAATATTTTGAGCGTAAAGAGAGAATATGTGATATAGCTCCCTTAACAGGAATAATTTGGAGATGTCGGTGTTTGACTGGGGTGTACAAAGTTAGAAATCACACCAGGGCAGCGCTCCAAAAGCTAGTGCTTCCAAATAAACCTGTTGGATTATAACCTGGTGTTGTGTTGTGTGACTTCTGATGAACCTCTGTCCTTGCATTAATAATATTTTTTAAACATACTGTGTTTTAAATGTACTTTTGTTGCGTTAATAAATATGTGCTGTACTTTGTGTTATACTTTTGGGTTATTTTGAGTGATTTGTGAGTGATATTTTTTGTTGGTCTGCCCCAACCTCACTTTTCCCTTAGGCCCCATTATTTATATTAAGCAATTTTCTATGAAGTGAGGTTTCCTGGAACGCAGCTACAGCCAGTGTCCAGTAAATTTCTCCCATGCCACCCATTGCAGCCTGGGAATTTGTGTACCTTTGTACATGCTAAAACATCTGTTAACTCCTCCTTCTTAATCTTAATGTGTTCTAGAACCTCACTTCACCAACTGAAATTTCTGATGACAATGTCTTTTCCCTTGTGAGTACAGTTGAAAGATATTCATTTAAGACATCCTCTAGCTACACATGCAGGCTGCCTCTTTTGGCTCAAATGGACTCCACTCTTTCTGTATTAATCCTCTACTCAACATATTTTTAAAAATGCTTTGAGGTTTTTCTTAATCCTATCTGTCAAAGATATATTGTGACCCCTCTTTGCACTCCTAATTTATTTTTTTAATCACCCCAATATAATCTATGCTTTTGAAGGGCCACCCCTATACTTAGCATATCCTTCATTTTTTAATCTCTTGATAACCCTTGACATTTTGGGTTCTCTGGACTTGCTGTCCTTGCCCTTCTTTCTTAGATGAATGCATTGGCCCTGAATTCTCACTATCCTACTTATAACAACTCCCACTTTCCAAATATGGACTCAGCTTCAAATAGCTGTTCCTAGTCTTGTTTGATGTGGAGGAGCCGGAGTTGGACAGGGGTGGACAAAGTTAAAAATCACACAACATCAGGTTATAGTTCAACAGGTTTATTTGAAAGCACAAGCTTTCAGGGCAATGCTCCTTCATCAGGTCATTGTGGAGTAGGATCATAAATAAAGGATTTATAGCAAAAGAATACAGTATTGTGCAAATGAAATGATATATTGAACAAACCTAGATTGTTGTTAAGTCTTTTATCTTTGAGAATGGATTGCATTCATGAATATGTAAATCCCAGAACTTCCTTCAAGTCACATTTTTAGATTAGATTAGATTCCATAGAGTGTAGAAACAGGCCATTTGGCACAAGTCTACACTGATTCTCTGAAGAGTAACCCACCCAGACCCATTCCCCTGACTAATGCATCTAACATTATGGGCCATTTAGCATGGCTAATTCACCTGACCTGCACATCTTTGGACTGTGGGAGGAAACCGGAGCACCCAGAAGAAACCCACGGAGAGATGTGCAAACTCCACATAGACAGACACCCAAGGCAGGAATTGAACCTGGGTCCCTGGTGCTGTAAGGTAGCAGTGCTAACCATTGAACCACTAATCATCCAAAACTGCACATTCTCAAGATAACTTAAGGTTTTCTAAAAAAAAAGGTGACATCTCAGCTCAGACAATGCATTAAAGGTGTGAGGTTAGAGTCTGTCTGTATCCCAATCTAGAGTCAGACTGATTCTATTTCCAAAATGTTATATGGATTGACTGCCTGCATTGACTGCTTATGGATTATGCATTTTTTGAGCAAAATTGAATGTATCTGCACATATAATTCTGCAAATACAAATTGACCCCATAGACTTGTATGTATGTGTGTGTGCATGAGAGAGAATGAGTGTGTACATGTGAGTGTGAATGCACATGAGAGAGTATGTGTTTGCATGTGTGTGTGAGTGTGATGGAGTATAAGCCTGTGAGAGGGTGTGAATGTGGGGGTATGTGGGGCTGTTTATGAGAGAGACTGTGTGTGTATGAGAGAAGGTCTGTGTGAATGTGTGAATATGTAGGAGTGTCTGTGCATATGTGTGTGTGTGTATATGAGAGAGAGTGTATATGTAGTGGGGTCACCTGTAGTGTGACATGAGCCCAAGGTCCTGGTTGAGGTTATCCTTGTGTTTCCGAACTTGGTTATCAGTCTCTCCTCAGCCACTTTGCGTCGTTGCCTATCAGAAGTTTGCCAGGCAGCATCCAAGGAACAGGAGAGTCGACATTTTGGGAATAAGCCCTTCATGAGGAATGTGGAGGGGGGAAGGAGATCTTAATCTCCAAGTCTTCCTTCCCACCTATCTGCTCCACTCTCCCTGCCAACCTATTACAATTACCCCCAACTGCATCCACCTGTCACCTTCCCAGCTACCTTCTCCTCAAGCTCCACCCCTACCCCTATTTATCTCTCAGTCCATCTCCCTCCACATTCCTCATGATGGGCTTATGAAATGTCAACTCTCCTGCTCCTCAGATGCTGCCTGACCTGCTGTACTTTTCCAGAGCCACACTTTTCATCTCTGAATCTCCAGCATCTGCAATCCTCATTCTCTCCTATGTTTGCCAGATCCTGTCTAATGATATTGAAATTGGCCTTCCCCCAATTTAGACACTTAATTTCTGCTCCATCCTTATCCTTTTCCATACTAACTTTGAAATGTAGAGTTATGGTCACTGTTTTGAAATACTCACCCACTGAAACCTCAACAGCTTGATCAGCTTCATTTCCTAGATTACCAAAGATCCTCAGACACACCTTCCAAGCCCATGACAACTTCCATCTCAAAGTAAAAGGGCAGCAGACACATGGGAACACCAACTCCTGCTAGTTCCTCTCTCAGCCACTTACTATCCTGACTTAAAAATGTATCGCCGTTCCTTCACTTATGCTGGGTCAAAATCCTGGAATTCCCTCCCAAATGGCACTGAGAGTCAATTTACAGGAGGTGGACTTCAGTAAGCAGCAGCCTAAGATAAAAGGTAGGGAGGAAGGACTTGGGGGAGGGGCATTAGAAATGCGATAGGTGGAAGGAGGTCAAGGTGAGGGTGATAGGCCAGAGTGGGGGTTAGGGCAGAGAGGTCAGGAAGAAGATTGCAGGTTCGGAAGGCAGTGCTGAGTTTGAGGGATTTGACTGAGACAAGGGGGGGGGGGGAGGAAATTAGGAACCTGGAGAAATCTAGGTTCATCCCTTGTGGTTGGAGGGTTCCTAGGCGGAAGATGAGGTGCTCTTCCTCCAGCCTTCGTGTTGCATTTCTAACGCCACTCCCCCAAGTCCGTCCTCCCTACCCTTTATCTTAGCCTGCTGGACACACTTTCCTCATTCCTGAAGGAGGGCGCATGCCCGAAACGTCGATTCTCCTGCTCCTTGGATGCTGCCTGACCTGCTGCGCTTTTCCAGCAACACATTTTCAGCTCTGATCTCCAGCAATCTGCAGTCCTCACTTTCTCCTAGTGGACTTCAGTAAGTCATGAAAGCAGCTCACCACTTCCTTCTCATGGGCAGCTGGGGATTAGCAATAAATGCTGGCTAGCCAGCAATGCTCACATCTCACAAATGAATAAAAGGAAAGGTCAAGCACTGCTATATCTCTGGTACTCATACAAAAAGCTCTCCTGGTTGTATTTTAAAATTTCCACCCCTTCTAATCCTTTCACACTAAGGTGATCCAGTTAACATTGGCAAAGTTGTAATCCCCTGTAACTATAACCCTGTTTCTCTCACACCTTACTGTGATTTATCTACATATCTGCTCTTCTGTCTTTCTCGCATTGTTAGGAGGCTCGTTGTACAAACTCAGCAAAGTAATCACTTTTTTTTATGTCTAAGCTCTACTCTGATGCCTCATTTAAAGAGCCTTTTAGGTCACGTTCCCTCATTACTGCAGTGATGTTTTCCTTTAATAATGCAATGCATCCACCTCCCATACATTTCATAGAACATAGAACATAGAAAAATACAGCACAGTACAGGCCCTTCAGCCCTCAATGTTGCGCCGATCCAAGCCCACCTAACCTACACTAGCCCACTATCCTCCATATGTCTATCCAATGCCCGTTTAAATGCCCATAAAGAGGGAAAGTCCACCACTGCTACTGGCAGGGCATTCCATGAACTCATGACTCAATTTCCCCTCATAGAAGCCTGAAACTTCTATGCACTAAAATGTTGAGCTGCTAACAGAAGACTGTTTTTTGCGAAGTAGAGTGAACTGGATTTGCCTGAACCGATCAGATCAGAATAATGGCCGGATATATGGTCCCAAAAATTCTATTAGGTGCAAGTCATGATCTGTGTGCCCAAAGATGCAGGCCCTAGAATTTTTGAAAATTGTCTACCTCCTTATCTGCATCTTCAAAGACAGTTGGAAACTGTCATAAATATCTCCATAAGTGGCTCATCCTATCAAAGAATTCTAGTTTGGATTGCCAGGTTTTTCAGCAGTAATCCTCAGAAATGTCAAACCTGTGAGCAGGGTTGGTAGTGTTGTATGGTGGAGTGGAGTGGGATAATTGTGGATTGTAGTGGGTGTCAGGAGCACAATGGAAATTGACTGCATCTAGCTCTATGCTAACCATCTTAAAAAAAAATTGCCTTTGCATTTCAAGCTACTTTCTGGGCCATGTTTATAGAAAGAAAACAAAATCTGTCTCTCAGGGAAGCCCAATTTGACCTATTTTTCTAATCAACCTGTTCAGAAATGTTATTACTAGGACTAGGTGGGACTTGAATTTGGATTTCTCAGTTCAGGGTAAAGCCCAAACTGACACTGGGGTTCTTTTACAGACATTAAGCCCCTAATGGAAGCATATGGAAGCAGTCTAATACTTATTTTCAGTGGCATCTGGACCTCCTAATGACATAAATGATCCCACTATTCACTTTGATTGACAAAACTCTACCAGGGAGCTAATAGCCAACCTCCTTGACTAACAAAACAGCCAACATAATGAGAAACTTATCAACAAGGACATACTCAAACTACTAGACCTGTGCTTGACAATACACTTCACATTCAACAACCAAATATAGGAACAGATCAATGAAACATCTATGGGGTCACACATCTCCGGGCTCATTACAGAAGCAGTGATGCAAAGACTGAACAAATAGCCCTCTCACTAATCCAACCCAAAGTCTGAATCAGATATGAGGACACTCTTTTGTAATTATTCAAAGAAAAGAAATCAAGATCACACACTGGATTATCAACACCATGCTCACATGGATCAGATTTACAAGAGAGGAGGAAACCAACAATCAACTCCCATTCCTGGATGTGATGGCAGAAAGGACACAGAACAGTGAATGCACCACAAAAATGTATAGAAAAGCACACTTGGAGCAGATCCTGAACTACAATAGCAACCACCTGAGCATACACAAGAGAATTTGGACTGAGACCCTGTTCAAAAGGACTACAACACACTGCAGCACTCCCAACCTGAGAAGAGAAGAAGAACACCTCTACAGAGTCTTCATCAAGAATGGATATTCCTGCAACTTCATCCACAGATGCCTGGCAGACAAACAACGTGATGAGGACATGTCATGAGCCAACACACTAGCCACATTACCTTATGTGAAAGACATTTCGGAACTAACAGCCAGACCTCTCCTACAACTTGGATTCATGACAGCCCATAAACTGGCAGCCACGCTCAGACAACAACTCACCAGAACAAAAGACCCAGTACTCTTCATGTGCAAGACTAATGTAATTTACAGGATTCCATGCAAAGACTGCATGAAACACTATATAGGACAAACAGGTAGACAATTATCAATCTGCATCCATGAGCACCAATTGGCCACTAGATGCAATGGCCAGCTGTCCCTAGTAGCCATACACACAAAAAGACAAGTACCATAAATTCAACTAGGGCAACACAATGATCATAGGGCAAGCTAAACAGAGGACAGCCAAAGAATTTCTAGAAGCATGGCACTCATCCAAGGACTCCATCAACATGCACATAGAGCTAAATCCAATATACCAGCCACTACAACGAGCAACCAGAACTAGCAAGTGGAAGCAGCAGGAATAGAACCAAATAAATTCTATAAGACACAGTGCAGCAGCGCTTTACAGAAGGCTCCAAAGCATGGAAGATGTCACCTAGACAGGGGACGAAATGTCTGCAAATCAACTTCCCAGCTTGGTGAATATATCCTTAACCAAGGCAACCGGCACCTGAGCTACAAATCTTTACACAAACCTTGAATAAATGACCACAAAAAACTTGTCCAAATGCTCATTGGATACATATCATCTTACTGCTAAATTGGTCATCCTTCCATCTATTTGACACTAAGATAATGTGCACAAATTTTAAAAAAACATAAACAATAGGAGCTGGAGTAGGCCATTCAACCCCTGCAGCTTGTTCCACCATTCATTATGGTCATAGCTGATCGTTGAGTTCAATACCCTAAACTCACCTTCTGCCTATGTACCATCTTCTGTTTTATTAAAGAGATCCAAGTACTTGATTGCTTTTTATTATGTATCTTCATGCATACTTTTTCTCCCTTTGAGGAATAGCAATGAAGTAATTAAGAAGTTAACATGCTGATTATCAACCTTTTAAACATCATCATGAATATAATTTCCACAGGCAACAAGCCCCAATGTGGACAAGACTCAATTTCTGGCTCAATGGCAGAAATGCTATCTACTAAGCCACAAAAGATCACCTGGTGCTCAATAAAAAGCAAAGATAATAACTTCACACATCCTAAAAATTATTATTGTTGTCTTGAATTATAAAGGAGTTTTTCTATATTCCCTTCCTCAGTAATGGCCTTTTTCGTCCCAAAATAGAGCTCCAAATGTAAGTCCAGCAAGAACTCCAGTTTATATTGCCTCTTTTACGTTATGATGTTTCACAGGCAAAAAAGTACTTTTAAAGTGAAGTCACCGCAGGAAATACAAAAACCCAAATCCCAGTTTTGCACAACAAACTCTCACACATAGCAATGTGACAATAAAATAATCTGTTCAGGTAATAATGATGGAAAGATAAATATTGAATGCAATGTCGTGATAACTCATATTTGTAAACAAAGAGAGTACCATGAGATCTTTTATGTTCTGAGGGAGCAGATAGGCATTATTTTAATGTTTCATCCAAAGGACGACTTCTCTAACATTCAAATCTCAGCTTAGAGTTTAATACTCAAGTCTCTCAAGTGGGACTTGAACTACAACCTTCTGAGGTGCAAGTGCTATTCGCTAAACTGCAGCTAACTGTACGTGCATTCTGACTTACCTTGCCATGAGTAATGTCATTGATCCATTTTCATAATTTGCTACACAGCAGTAGAAACATCTAACATACTGTCTGAGAAAATGGAGAAGGAAATCAATAAATGTTTTATCTTTCCTTGTTCTTGTCCATTTTGTACTTGGTATTTTCAAAATATTGGATTTGGACAGGGGTCTGGAAATTGCCCACTTAAATGATTCGCGAATGGTGAATGTTGCAAGAATTTGAGAGAGGAGTAAAATACTTTGACATTATTCATCAATGGTTATACTGACCATACATCATCAATGTATGTGTTAAAGAATTTAGACCATTTTAATATTGAATCCACTGTTGTATAAATATCAAAGCAAAAGAGAACATACAACAATTTTTGTTTGATTTAGAATCATAGAATCCTTACAGTGTGGAAGTTGGTCATTTGACATGTTGAGTCCACACTGACACACTGAAGAGCATCCCTCCCAGACCTACCCTAACACCCAGCAATTCCCATGGCTAATCTACCTAGCATGCATATCCCTGGACACAATGGGCCATTTAGAATGGCCAAACCTTCTAACCTTCCCATCTTTGGACTGTGAACGGAAACCAGAGCACCCAAAGGAAATCCACCCAAACATGGGGGGAATGTGCAAACTCTACACAGTCAGTCACCAAGGCTGGAATTGAACCCAGGTGACATTTTGAGCGACATTTAATTTATTTTTCAATTTTGATTGTTTTTAAACTTGTTAAGGCAATGTAACAGATGGAGGAGTTGGAATTAAATCTGATTTTTAAAAAAATTAAGTGATATTCAACAGGTCCAGAGACAAAGTATGGAATAAAGATTCTATTGTAATCTTTTTTTTTGAGTTCTGCAGCTTTTCACATCTGTTGGAAAATGATTTAGTGGTGATCTTGGATTAACTTGGCCTATGGGAATGTATTGTTATTTAGTAACAGCTTATTTGCACTGATTCACATGGGGTGTGTTTCAAAATTTGACAGGAATGCAATTTTAACAATGTCCTGGTGTCCAGCATAGAATTGATCAGCCAGACAAAATAGCATTGACATCTTTTGGCACAAGTAAAGTGTGGAAATATATTTTAGATTTGATTTGTGGGTGAGAAGCCCAGATGTTTGTCCACTGCAATGTTCCAGAACTTATGGTTGTAAAAATGACGAGATTGTTAGTATTCACCTTCAACTTTTGGACAAACTGACAGGATCCTCTGTTATTTACACATGCACTATTAAACATGGAAGTCTAGACATTGATGCCAGTGATATCTTCTTCTTCAACTTGGGTAAATTTTTATAATTTTTTGTGGCTGCAGTCAATACAGAATTTGTGTGAGTTTCAAATTTTTGCACAGTATTCCTAGATTAAAAGCTGTTTCAAAAACTAAGCCTTGGATGTTGTATAACTGAGTTTTAATTATGTTCTATTTCTAACTGTTTTAGAACAACCCCTGAACACTATTTTGAGAAACTGATAGTCTCATTCCCTCCATTTCATGATCATAGAATCACCATGGAATCCCTATAGTGTGGAAACAGGCCACTTGGCCTAATAAATTCCACACCGACCCTCCGAAAGAGAATCCCACTCAGACCCATTCCCCTGTTAACCTGGTGCAATCAGAGAGCCTTGGCTGACAGATATAAACAGGAGTTTTCAAGGTTCAGTTCACTGAGACTTGGCTTTGAGAAAGCCAGACCAGTGTCAAGTACTATGCATGCGTAAATATAGAATGATTTGGTGACAGAATATCAGCATCTGTGGAATTATTTAAGTGGTAATGAGAGAAAGAAAGCTCTGGAAGAAATTTGTTCACTTTATTTGTGTTTCAGTTGGGCATTTCTGGCATTATGCCCTTATTTGGGAAGCTTGACTTGTTTGATCCTGCAGTTGAAGACTGGGTCCAGTATGTGGAAAGAATGCAAGGAATATTAGGACCCCAAGCTGCCTCTAATTCTGAGACACTATTGGTTTTACTTGGCAGTTTGACACGCAGGGAATTCATTTTGGAATTTTTGACGACGTTAAGATGGCTTGCAGAGGCATGTGACTTAATGAGATGCTGAATGACCATTTGGTATATGGGATTAATGATATAACCATGCAAAAGCACCTACTAGCTGAATCCCAACTGGACTTCAAACAGGCACTATAGCTGGCATTGTCATCAGAAAATGCAGCAACATCCAAATCAGAACCAATCAAAATCAACGCCTGGTTAAATGGTCATCAGTTCTAATGGAGTTTGGTATTGACACAGCTGTATCAGTAATTGCAGAACCAGTCTTGAACAAAATTCACTCTGGACTCCAAGCCTTCAGTTTGCGTAAGACCTTGGCTAGAGAGCAAACCTATACCAAGGAACCTTTACAGATTAAGAGTAGAACGTCCATTCCAGTCTCCTATGAGAAGCAATTGGTGCAGTTAGCACTGATTGTAGTAAAAGGCTCAAGCCTAAGCTTGATGTGACTGAATTGGTTGACCAAGGTTTACTTTGCCTTAACCTTTTTTTGATTTAAAAATGGCTGCCAGAATGAAGTTCGACTTAAATACCTGAAAGCTTTTCAGGAGCATCTAAAGATTATCAAAGGAACCATGGCCACTTTGCATGTTGACCAGGAAGCAATGCCATGATTGTGCAAGGCCTGCACAGTGCCATTTGCCTTGTCAAAAGTCAGAAGGCTGAAAAGTGAAGGAATCATCAAACCAGTACAGTTTATGGACTGGGCAGCACTAGTTATACCATCTGTGAAGCTGACAGGTCAGTTTGCCTGTCTGGGGATTTTAAACAAATAGTAAGCTACTTCTCGTAGCTGGATAAATTCCAAATCCCTTGCATTGAGGACTTATATGGAAAGTTATGGGAGTACCGGGGGTGGGAGGGTGGGATGGGGTGGGGCTGTATTTCATGAAGCTGGATATGAGCCATGCATACCGGCAATTGAAGTAGGGTGAGAATTCCCAGAAGTATGCTGTAATTAATACACATAACAGTTTGTACCAATATACGAGTAAAAAATGAGGTCTGCAGATGCTGGAGATCACAGCTGCAAATGTGTTGCTGGTCAAAGCACAGCAGGTTAGGCAGCATCTCAGGAATAGAGAATTCGACGTTTCGAGCATAAGCCCTTCATCAGGAATAAGAGAGAGAGAGAGCCAAGCAGGCTAAGATAAAGGGTAGGGAGGAGGGACTAGGGGGAGGGGCGATGGAGGTGGGATAGGTGGGATATCCCACCTCCATCGCCCCTCCCCCTAGTCCCTCCTCCCTACCCTTTATCTTAGCCTGCTTGGCTCTCTCTCTCTCTTATTCCTGATGAAGGGCTTATGCTCGAAATGTCGAATTCTCTATTCCTGAGATGCTGCCTAACCTGCTGTGCTTTGACCAGCAACACATTTGCAGCTGTACCAATATACGAGACTACCACGTGGGGTAACATCAGCTGTGCCATTTTTCAGAGACGATGGAGAACATTTTACAAGTTCTACCCCAGGTCGCCATTTTTCTGAATGAGGTAATAATAACAGGGAAGACTGCAAAAGAGCACTTGGAGAACCTGGACAAAGACATTTCTCCAAGGTGGGCATATGCCTTAGAAAGGAAAATATGCGTGTTCCAGGCACTTCCAAGTGACTCTGGGCTCCAGAGTCGACAAATTCATAAGATATAGGAGCAGAATTATGCCAGTCAAGTCATTGAGTCTGCACTGTCATTTGATCATGGCTGATATGCTCCACACCCCCATTCTCCTGCCTTCTCCCCCTGACCTTTCAACCCATTACCAATTAAACATCTATCTAACCACTCCTTAAATTTATTCACTGTCCCAGCAAACAACTTTGGGGCAGCACATTCCACAGCTTAACAACCCTTTGGGAGAAGTAGTTTCTCCTCAACTCAGTCTTAGAATAAGGGGTAGCAAATTTAAAACAATGTCCTCTCATCCTAGAATGCCCCACAAGAGGAGGCATCCACTCCATGTCTATTTTATCCATTTCTTTTATCGTCTTGAATACCTCAATTTGATCTCCCCTCATTCTTCTAAATTCCAGAAAAGACTGGGTCACAACCGTTGAAAGATAAAGTGAGGGTGATCAAAGGTGCCCTATCTTCCATGTCTGTACTGGAGCTTAAGTCTTTCCTTGGGTTGGTGACAATCACCTGATGAAGGTGTGGTGCTCTGAAAGCTAGTGATTCCAAATAAACTTGTTGGACTATATCCTGGTGTTGAGTGATTTTTAACTTTGTCCACCCCATTCTAGACTGAAACTAACCTTTATCCTCAGGCCAAACCAAGCAAAACATTATGGGGTCTATGCAGATACCAAGACATTCAACTTCAATCAATATTCATTCAGAGACATATTGGGCATTCACCCTCAAAGTACATTCACACATATTCTAAACTGTCAGGAGGCCAATTTACCTCAAAGGGAACATCAATAACACAATAGCAAGTGCAGATTTGGCATGAAGAGGCCCTCAATTAGTATAATTGCAGTCCCTGATCTCACCTGAAAGAGCTAACCCCACAGCTACGACCACAAGAAGGATCCCAAAGAAATATTGCTGTGAGAGCTATCCCTCTAACTACCATCAGGAGAGGGATCCCAAAGACTGCCCCAATAGCGATCCCAACAGCCATCTCCAGAAGAAGGATCCCAACGGCAAACTCAAAACCTACTGACCGGTGGAACCAACAGTGACTGCCCATGACCAGTATAACTGAGAACTGACAATCTCCAATAACTACTAACCTTGTCCAACACCACAAGGCCTCCGATACATCCTGAGGTGAAAATGCCTTGCGAGAAACATCAGAAAGTAAGGAAAACCAAGTACTCACCTGATAAATTCATGACACATCCTATTGCATCAGTGGACTCACCCAGACTAAAGGCCTATACTGTTCGATGTCTTCATCGAGGCACCAGCTATGGCAAGGTGGAACAGTCAGCTGTATTTCAAATTTGTGTTTTCCCCCAGTAGTGAGCTAAAATCCTGAGACCTCAAAGCAGCCAACCAGGCTAGCAGGGAAGGGGAGGTGGGCGGTGACAGTGCAAGGAACCCCAAGGGTAGGAAACCTGATTAAGTGTCTGTGATTAAAACTGTTGTTTAGCTTCTAGTAGTGTTTTAACCTCTATTTAATTTGATAGTGTATTTAATTACTGTCCTCTGTATATTTGTGTTAATTTCATTGTTTTTGATGTATTTGCATTTTGCTTCTTGTATTGTGCTTACCTTTTATTTGTATTAAAATAAACACAGGGATTCTTTTGCCCTGAAGCACCTGTCCACTGCCTCCTTCATTTCACATTCCTAAAATAAGTCCAGTGTCAGAACAAGGGATCTGGGGGTGATTCGAACCATCTAAAAATCAGCAAGTTATTGTTCACAAACCAGAAACCATACAGGATACCCACTCAAAGTGGTTGGATGTGCATTGGGTTCATTCATCTATCATGGCAACAACCATAGAAAAGCTGCAAGCATCTTTTGAAATACACAGAATCTTGGAAGTATTGGTTACAGACAACAGGCCATCATTTACCATCAGGGATTTGTATATTTCCTAAACTTGAATGGTATTCAGCAGTAAAGGCAGCTCCATACCATCCATTGTCCAATGGCCTGGCAGAAAGAGCAGTCTAAACAATGAAAGCGAGCTTAAAGAAAAGGCCTACAGCTTCATTCAATAGCAAACTGCCCTGGTTCCAATTTGATTAACAGGCCACACCTGGTACAGCTACAGGATAGCCCCAGCAGAGTTGCTAACAGGGTCAAGACTCTGAACCAAGTTAGATTTGATCTTTCTAGTCCTGGGAGGGAGGGTGAAATGGCATCAGGAATGCCAATGCCAGACATAAGACTCCCCTGTGCGAGAGAGGCAGTTTATTTCAGGGAACAAAGTTTGGTGCTGAAACCACAGAAATGGCCCTGCATGGTAAGAGACATGGTCGACGCGATGTCGGGCTCTGTGACGTACAAAGTTTGGGTAGTCGAGGCAGCCCTGAATGAACATGTTGCCCACATAAAAGCTACAAACTTGCAAACGGGATAGGAACAATATCGGCCCCTCGCAATAGCCGGAAAGGCTGTTGGAACCCAAAAGTGTTCTCCCTCTGTATCTAGTATTGGAGAATCCTCAGAATCTGAAATGGACATGGGTGATGCCTTGACCACCTAAAGAAGAGGATGAATTTCTTCCGAGATATTTCAGATGCAATAGGCCAGCTACAAGCCCATACACACTGCCCATATCTATATCTGAGTCGGATGAATCTGATCTGAAGCTAAAATGTCCCAGGTGAGGCTACAAGAAAAGAAATAGGCCTATTCCCCGGACAGTGGAGAGATATAATGATTATGATCCCTGATTGTACAGGTCAATACCCCCAATCAGGGAGCCCTGGCTGACAGATATAAATAGGAGTGTCAGAGATTTGGTGCACTCTAGCAGCTGGCTCTGGGGAACCCAGACCAGTGTTAAGTCTTAGATTAGATTAGATTAGACTTACAGTGTGGAAACAGGCCCTTCGGCCCAACAAGTCCACACCGACCCGCCGAAGCGCAACCCACCCATACCCCTACATTTACCCCTTACCTAACACTATGGGCAATTTAGCATGGCCAATTCACCTGACCCGCACATCTTTGTGACTGTGGGAGGAAACCGGAGCACCCGGAGGAAACCCACGCAGACACGGGGAGAACGTGCAAACTCCACACAGTCAGTCGCCTGAGTCGGGAATTGAACCCGGGTCTACAGGCGCTGTGAGGCAGCAGTGCTAACCACTGTGCCACCGTGCCGCCCACAAGTCCTATACACTTGTGAACAAAGGGTGACCTGATGATGGAATACCAGTCTCTGTGGAGTTATTTCAGATTTAGTAATGAGTAATGAGCCAGATTTAATTCATAGCCTAATTGTGCGTGAACATTATCATAGCAGGATCGAGTTCAATATTGTGTTAGAAAATGAAAAGCATGAATCAGCTACTAGAGTTTAAAGTTCCTAAAGATAAAATGGATGGTCAGGAGCAATGTTGGCTCACTAAAGATTGAAAGTGGGGATATTGCAAATGACTGTGATGGAATGGCAGATGCATTACATAATTACTTTACCTCAATATTTACAGTAGCACATGGAGGACAGCTTACCAGAAGTCAAGGAAATGAGTTGTGGATGGGGAACAGGGACTAAATAAAATTAACATAAGTAAAACATTGGTAATGGGGATATTAATGGAATGAAAGAGTGATAAATCCCCAAGACATGTCAGTTTCCATCTGAGGGTGGAAGTAGGAGAGTGCATCACAGATGATCTAACTATAATCTTTCAGAGTTCCCTCGATATAGGAGTCATCCTTCTGGATTGGAAAATTACATATGTCACTCTGCTTTTTCGGAAGGGCAAAAGAGGTAACCAAAGAATTACACACCAGTTAGCCTACTATCTGAGACGGAGAAATTGTTAGAGTTGATATTCAAGGATGGAGTAACTGAACGCCATGAACATTTTCAGAATAATCTGGAAGAGCCAGCATGGATTCATAACAACTAGCTCATGCCTGAAGAACCTCTTTGAATTTTTTTGAAAGGGTGACTAAGATAAGGCCAGTGGAATGCCTACAGATGTTGCTTATAAGGACTTCCATAAGGCAGTTGATGAAGTCCCACAAAATAGACTGCTAATAAAGATAGAAATCCACAGAATTGACAGTAAATTATGCGTATCACCAAGGGATTGACTGAGTTGCAGGTCACAGAAATTAGGAGTAATGGATAGGCACGCAGATTGGCAGTGGTGTCTCACAAGGATCTGTGTTCAGGCCTCAATTTTTCATGTTATCTTTTCATGACTTGATGATGACAGAAAGTTAGATGGCATTGTAGACTATGTAGGTGATAACATAAAATTATAAAGAGATATTGCAAGGCTAAGTGAATGGACAAAACTGTGGGAGATAAAGAGGACTGGAGTGTAAGGATATAGAAGGTATGCTGCAGTCCTGGTTAGATCCCAAGGAGTTGGAGTACTGTAAGCAGATCTCGTTACCATGCCTCAGGAAGAATATGTTGGGCTCAGATGTAGTACAACATAGGTTTACAAGAATGATACCTGCACTTCAGGGGTTAAATCTGGATGAGCGATTCAACAAATTAGGCCTGTATTTTCCAGAATTTAGAACATTAAGGGGTGATATGATTGAAGTCTTCAAGATATTAATGGGAAAAGACAGGGTAGCTAATTAAAGCTATTCTAAAACTATGGAACACAGTGTAATAGGCAAAGGTGAGGACTGCAGATGATGGAAACCAGAGTTTAGATCAGAGTGGTGCTGGAAAAGCACAGCAGGTCAGGGAGCATCCGAGAAGCAGGAAAATCGATGTTTTGGGCAAAAACCCTTCATCAGGAATAGAGGCAGGAAGCCTTCAGGATGGAGAGATCTGCCCTGGAGGCTTCCTGCTTCTATTCTTGATGAAGGGCTTTTGCCCGAAACATCGATTTTCCCGCTCCTTGGATGCTACCTGACCTGCTGTGCTTTTCCAACACCACTCTAAGCATAGTGTAATAATGAGGGCCAGAATGTTTAGAAGAAATGCTAAGAATCACTTCTAAACAGAAAGGAGGATAGATGTTTCGCACTCACTTCCACAAATGGAGTAGATGCAGGATCAGCTGTTAATGTTAAATCTGAGATAGATACATTTTGTTAAGCAAAAGTATTAAAGGATATGGGCCCAGTGCAGGTATATGGAGTTGGCACACATCAGCTGTGGTCTCATTGAATGGTGGAACAGGCTCGAGACGTGGAAAGGCCTACTCTTGTTCCTTTATTCATAAAGGAACCTGGTTGACTTGTTTTGAATACTGAACTCAAGATCTGTATAGTTGGCCATATGACCAACATGATTACATTTAAAATTTATTGTGAGCAACAGAGGAGAAGGACTAGAAAAGGAAATAGTGTACTGCTCCAACCTCAGTCATAAGATTACCTTTAAACATACTTTTAAAGCAAACCTGCAAGATTCATCAGCATCATTAGTTCACACTTGTCCTCTGACAAGTGGAAATCTTTTTTTTATGTGTTAGTTTCTTTTGTTGTACTCTTTTATCCAATGAGAGTGATTTTGTAGAATTCTTATGCTATGTATTCCCGGCAGTTGTTAAATTTTGAGACAGAATAATATAGTAGTATGCTGAAATTAGTTCAGTGCATATGCTACATAAACAACTGAGACATCAGAGTAAACAACACATGTTGGAAATGCAAACATTTATAAAAGGTTGTTTATTTACAAATGTGACCAAATTATTTTGTGCAGGAATTGCAACTACATACTATATCTTAAATTATAAATTGGACAGTGTAAAATAGAATGTTGGGCATTCAGCAAATTGCATTCACAATGTCCAACTGAAAATTTATATCCATTTTTATCCAAGGAAACAAAATGATTCTGGACTCCAAAGGATTTCACGAGAGTTTGACTGACCAAGAACTAAACAGGGGAAGTAACAATACCAATGAAAATAAATTTAGTTGCTGACCGAATTTGTTCATCATTAGTGTTGTTATAAATTATGAAATAAATTCTGGGACTTATCTGAAGTCCTCTTAAATCTATTCGGTCTAAGAATAAATATTTTAAACTACAAATCAATTGGTTAGGTGGAGTAAGTATACCATGGCAGAAAGGAAAGGAAGCTAGATTGTGTTACATTGGGAATACCTGTGGCTTAGCTCCTTGTGTTTATCACATATCAAGAAGGACAATTGCAATTTTTCATTTGGAACCTCTTCTTAAGTTTTATTAATTTCCAATCAAGTTTGTTCTACCAGGTGAAAAATATAAAGGTACATTTCCTTTTAACCCAAGCTGTCACACCTTTTACTGTTTACATATGCCAGTGCACATTTGAATAATTTCTGTGCTGAGAATGCATGAATATGGTAGAATGTGAAATCTTAGCAACCTGGCACAGTGGAATGTTGGTGATTCATCAGGATAATTGCAACAGGAGTAAAGAGATTATGCACAGTCTTATTTAAGTTTTTTAAGTATACAGTGCAATGGTAGTTACTGTGATTTTCAGACAGTAGTCTCAACTCTGACAGCAGATTTAGAAAGTGCCTTTAAATATCCAAATTCAGTTTGAGTTGCCATTTCTTAACTAAAATAAACTGTTATGAGTATAAACGTATTGTATCTTCTTTTTAATACTTCATCGTGCTGATTGTAATGTTGATTCTTAGTTGGGTCAGATACTTAGATGTAATATCTTTACTTTCAAATGTGCAAAACTCATGTTACAGTAAATACCAGAAAATAATTAGAATACAATTAGAAAATAATTAGAATACAATACAATCTGTGCTCGTATGTGGGAAGTAATTTGAGAATTCCTCCACAAATTAATTGGTAATCCATATGTAAGAGTTGTAATTTTACCAACATATGTAGGAATTCTGAAGATTCATTCACAGAAACAAAAAGCGATGATTTAATTCTGTGGTTGCAAGAATGCAATTTGATGCTTCCGAAAATGTAACATGTTTAAATGCCAAATTTCTTTTCTGCCTCAATTTCCTTGTGTTAATCTAAAGTTTTCTCAGTGTTTCTATAATGCTGATCTTCTGGTAATTCTTTAAATTAGCACTGAGATATGGACTGAAATTTGCAATTTGCTTATGGCAAAGAAGCAAGAAAACTGGACAAGTCAATCAGTCTGTATTTCTTTTGTATGATGGAAGATCTGACGCTACTGTAACCATTGATTTTTTACTTCATTCACATTCTTTTATTGTATATCTTACCGAATGAAAATAGCGAGCAAATGACAACGCTTGCTCCATATTTCTAATTATCGTAATTCTTCCAGCTTGTGATTTAATCTTGTGAAGTAACCAGTGAGATAGATAGTTTGGCTCAAGTTTCACTTGTTTTTGTGCACAGCAAAGTTTGCAATTGAGGCATAAAGTAAATACTTGTGTAGCAAGTCGATGTTGCTCTGACACATGAATCTTACAAAGTTATGCATTGATGGGTTAGAATTCATGTCCTGGCTGAGACCTAAAGTCATCCTAATTTTAAAATTAATTTTCAAGATATAATGGCAGAAAATCAATTTAAAGAGACCTATTCTTTTGAGGAATAAAAAACTTACCAGAAAAGTGCGACAAGCATTGCTAACAAAATGATTTAAATAATAATATTAAACAATATAATATTGCCCAAAAGAGCAGTAAGTAGCATCTTAGCCTGGTAGGGTTGGGGATGGGGAGTGTTGGTTTTGTGGAATTTAGAAAAATGTGGGCAAGGAATTGATTTTTAAATTAGACAATTAAATGAAAGTACACTAACACCACAAATCATGTTTGGCAAATCTAAGTTTTGAAATTATATTCATAGTGCATACGGACTTAGTGCATTTGGCTTGTTAAGAAAATAAGCTAAGAACGTGCACAGATAAGATTTTGACCAAGAATTTGGCCTTGTGAGGTTAGGGGTAGTACATTAGAATGGATTGAGAACTGGTCAATTGACACAAAGCATAAAGATATGATGATCAACTTTGGGTTGGTGAGTTGGAATTGCTTTAGTGGTGCATTTGATGAGGCTTGACACCATTCTGTCACTGGAAACCTCCCCACCGCACCCCTCCTCCTTCCCCCGCCAACATTACTTCCTCAAAAACAATGCCTTTGCTGAGAGCTCAATTTTCCTTGAAAAGGTGACATGAAAAAAAATACAATAACCAGGAATTCAGCTTAGCCTCAATCCAGTGATCCAAAATAAGATCAATTCCCTTTCATTATCATCTGATGCTGCTTTACTTCTGTTTTTTCTGGATTTTATTTCTATTGAAGGTGAAGAGCATTTTGGCTGAAATAGTGACTTGGAAAACATATCAAACAATGGCCCATACCGCAGATGCAAAATCCAGAAATACATAACATGCAGAATGGGCTCAGCCCTTATTTGAGATACTGTCTGTATTTTGTTTAAGTTAAAGTCATAGATGGGTGAAGATGCACATTTCTAATTTTACTAGTAGGACCTGTCAAGCTGTTTTACATGACATGTTAATGCTGACATGGAGTGTAACATTGCATTTACTTTACTTCCATAGTAGAAAGCTGTAACTTTTTCAGACCTATTTATGGAATCACGGCTAAGATGAAAACTGTTGGGTTTGCTTCCAGCATGTTTATCTAAGATGAGCTTTTCAAAATTGCTATTAAAGCATGAAGGACAAAGATGTACAAAGATTTAAAATGAAAGCCTTTTAACCATTGTAGTACTATAATTGAACACCTAGGAGACAGCAGCCCTACCGCTGGCTAACTGGTGTTGTGTTCTGTTGTGTTGTCTCATGGTCAAAAAGTCAGTGTACTTTTAAGAAACACAGTATATCACAATGCCTTTAAGAGACATGGTCATGGCATCATCACTATATCATAGCATGTGATCTAATAGTATAAAGAGCACATCTTCTACCTCAATTCAGAAAACTTAAAGTATTAAGCACACCTAAGAATGTTTTTCTGTTGCAATCCAATAATTTAATGCTAGCCCAGTCCCAGATGTATGTATGTATGTAATATTTGCACACAATAGCTAGTTGTAATCAATGGCTGTTAGATACTTCAATTCTTCAATATCATTTTGTGTTATGGCAGAGAACATTAGCATTGCCACATCAGATTAAATATCCTTCTAAGACAAAAAGGTCACAGCATGGTTAGTGAAATCCATTACAAAGAGCAAATGACATTGACTTAAATTACTGTGAGATTATTCAGAATTCAAGTAAAAGTAGAGCAGTTGGGATAATAATCATGGGCTTCTGCGAAGTGTTTATTTTTACTTTTGACAGAATGTTTTCCATAGCAAGGGACAAAAACCTTGATAACTTTAATAACTGGTTCATATGCTGTAGTAGAAATGCTAATGACTTTGTGGAAATTAAATATCATGTCAACAGTTAAGATTCTTTACATCAGTATTTATTACTCTCCATGCTCAATACCCACTAATGAACCTATATTAAAATAGTCTGGCAGTCTCAATCTATTGTTTAGAAAGCTTAGGTACACAATGTGAAATTATTCCATTGTTAGCAATAAATTTGGCTGCAATATTTGAAAAGATAGTTGATGTCTGATTTGATAATTAGTACATTGCTTCAATAATGTGATTATTCTGAGTTAGTGACTGGTTTAAATTGGCTTAGTGTACCTTTTCTCTCTAATACTGACACAAATAGCATTGAAACAATGTTTTCAATTACCTAGTATTGCTATCCTTCACTTTGATATATAAAAAATAATATTTCATGTCTTGCACTGATTTTTCTATCAGCCAAGGTATGCACAACTGATTTTTTTAAAAGTATATTTTTATTGAAAAATAGATTTTTTGATATTGCAACAAATGCAAAACAATACAATTAAAAACAGCACAAAGAAAAAACAAAAAAACCCCAAACCGCACCCATGTACAATGTTTAAAAAGTTTTAAAATATTAAAAAACCCAACTAACTACTTAACTAAATAAATAATAACTAACACCAAACTAATAAATGGTAATAATATGGCTCAGCAAAACAAAACTGGCTCACGAATATCGAGAGCATTATTTTTCACATATTCATACACTTGCAGTTCCCCCGCTCTAGATATTAGACTCCGAAACACAATTGTTACAGTTATATAAAAGCCCTTATTAGTGTTGCAGACAAAGCTGTGTCCAGGTAGTCCAAAAGGAGTTGCCATGTCTTATAAAAATTCTCAGTCTTTTGGTGGACCATACTTGTAAGAAAGTCCAAGGGGATATGCTCCATAACAATCTTACACCGACCCATAAAACCCAGAGGATTTTCAGGCACCCAACCTAACAAAATATTCTTTCTTGTGCAGAAAGTGAGGATTTTGAAAAGTCTTTTCTTATGTGCATTTGCAGGGAATGCCAAGAAGAAGAGAAATCGGGTCCTTCTCCACCCTTGTCCCCAAAAGCCTGTCTATTGCACCTGCCGCAGTCCTCCAGTATGTTTGGAACCTGCCACAGGACCAGAGGCAATGAGTAAGAGTACCCATACTCACTTTACACTTGGGACATGTTGAAGACACTCCTGGTTTAAATTTTGATAAACGATCTAGAGCCAAGTGGACCCTGTGGAGAATCTTCAACTGTAAATCATGAGTCCTATTGCAAATCGAGATCTTTCTCGTGTTTTCCCAAATATTTTCCCATGTCTTTGAGGAGATTTCAATGTCCAACTCTCCCAAATCTTGCAATGCCATTCGAACTTTCTGAGGGACCGCTCCCCCAGCAGGTGATAAAAATTGCTGACAGAAAGTGTGTTCTTAGCGCTGACCACTCTCTTCTCTATGTCGGATTTGTAGGGATCAGTCAAAAGTATAGTCTTTTTTTGAATAAAACCCCACATTTGAAAAGAATGAAAGAGGTCCCTGCTAGACAGCTTGTATTTCCGAGTTAACTGATCAAAAGATATAATTGTGTCTCCATCAAACAAATAAACCATGCAAGACACACACCTAGCTGCCTAATGTTTGAATCCTGAGTCCATCATGCCCTGTTAAAAACCTGGCATACTCACTATAGGTGTAAAAAAAGATGTTTTGGCAATATTACCTTTTATCTGCCACAATGCCCTCCATACTTTAACAGTATTGCTAACTATGGGATTATGACAATATTCCTTAACTGTCCTCATTTTGTCCAGGAACAGCAAGCTAGGAAGGGGGCACTTTGCCCGAGAGGTTTGAATATCTAACCATATTGAAAGAGGGGCATAGATAAGCTGCAGACCTGGGCTGAGAGGTCGCAAATGGAGTTTAATGTGGAAAAGTGTGAGGTGATTCACTTTGGAAGGAGCAACAGGAATAAAGAGTACTGGGCTAATGGTAAGATTCTTAGTAGTGTGGATGAGCAGAGTGATCTTGGTGTTTATGTACATAGATCCCTGAAAGTTACCACCCAGGTTGATAGGGTTGTTAGAAGACATATGTTGTGTTAGCATTTATTGGTAGAGGGATTGAGTTGCGGAGCTACAAGGTCATGTAGCATCTGTACAAACCTCTGGTGCAGCCATGCTTGGAAAATTGCATACAGTTCTGGTCACTGCATAATAGGAAGGATGCGGAAGCTTTGGAAAGGGTGCAGAGGAGATTTACTAGGATGTTGCCTGGTGTGGAGGGAAGGTCTTACGAGGAAAAGCTATGGAACTTAAGGCAGTTTTCATTAGTGAGAATAAGATTAGAGGTAACTTAATTGAGACATACCAAGATAATCAGACCGTTAGATAGGGTGGACAGAGAGAGCCATTTTCCAAGCAAGGTAATGGCTAGCACAAGAGAGCATAGCTTTAAATTGAGGGGTGATAGGGCAGATGCCAGAGGTAGTTTCTTTACTCAGAATAGTAGTGGTATGGAATGCACTGCCTGCAACAGTAGTAGATTCACCAACTTTAAGGGCATTTAAATGGTCATTTGATAGACATGCGGACAAAAATGGAATAGCGTAGGTTAGATGGGCTTCAGATTGGTTCCACAGGTCAGCACAACATCGAGGATCGAAGGGCGTGTACTGCACTGTAATGTTCTGTGTTCTAAAATCTCCTGCCCCTATTCTCGAGATCATGAACCTGTTCAAGCAAATTACAGACTTGCGACTCCGGGGCCTGGATCCTATCCTTGGAGGAATTGGTCTCAGCTTCCAACACTATAACTCTGCGCTTCACCTCCTCCGTCCTTTTCCCGAGGTCTCCTAGATGTTGTTCATGCTTCTGCAGCATGATCGAGATCGGGTTCAGCTTCTTTTCAATTTGCTTACCTAGTATCTTGCAAGATCGATACCAGGTCCTGGTAAGGAATCGAGTCCAAGGATCCTGTAGTTGGACTGTGGCCCCGGCCTCGGGCGAGCATGCTCTTTTCTTCGGCATCCCTGGATGTGAAAATACAGGGAAGTAATTTCTAACAATTTCCTAGCACTCTGCAACTTTTCCAGAGTCCTAGGATAACACGATGACCTGGGTAGGGTGGGTTAGGGTTTTGTCCCATCTGCGATGTGGTGTGGAGCTCTGCAACGTGATCTTTCCACAACACCACCATCTTGGATCCGTGCACAACTGATTTTAAATGGATGCTAATCTAGTTTTAAACTATGTAAGAAAAACTATGGTTTGTCACAGGAAGAGAAGTGAGTAAGTTTTTGGGCCTACAGTTTTCATAGGAAGAGTTGCATAGATATGGAATGTTGTAGAAAATAAGCTATTTGATCAGTTACTCGTGACTAATGACCAAAAACAATTTTACTATGTTCAATTTGGCTACATTAGAAATGACAGCATATAGAGCGTCCAAAAGAAGGTCATCATTAGTGATTTAACATATGTGTAAATTAAATACAGCTGTATATTTTTGGCAGTTTGTTGAGGAGTATGAACTTGCCATATTTACAGATAATTGAAATTACTTCTTTGGAGGGTGTGTTTATTATGGTTTGAGTTAAACAAAAATCCTAAAGTTCCCTGACAGCAAATAAAAAAATGCCATGATGAAGGAAGCTTGTGATTTCAAATAAACTTGTTCGACTAAAACCTGGTATCATGTGACTTTTGACCTTGTAATGTGTAAGTCGACATAGCATGCAAGATGACCCAGTTTTATGGCCCCAGAGGTTACAATTTTGTATTTACTTGGCAGGTATGGCAATGCCCTCTTCAACCACAACATACTACACTCACATTGGTAATCATCCTCAGTTTTTCATCCCAGAAATGTATCTTTCATTTAATATTACCTTTTAGTTAGTTGAAGGGAATAAGCAGGCAATATGCATTGTATTGCAAAGGTATGTGGCTGTTCAAGGTATGCCCACTCTTTTGCATCATTTGCTCATGACATTTCAAATTGGCAACCTCCCACCCCCACAACGACAGCTCACTTTTATAGTCAGCATCTAATTTGACCCCGTTATTTGAAGGAACTTTTCAAGGCCTCACTGGTTGATTAATAAATCCACATCAATGGTGTTTGAGAATTTAGCGGACTCATTGTGTAAATTTGTTTTCTTATAAAGCCTTACAAATATATTTTACTAAAAAAACATGCATGCAGGCAGAAAGAAAGTCACGATTTATTAGAAAATCTTAATGGCCGGATTCTTCTCAACAATGATAACTGGTTTGCAGTAAATTCCCCAGACGTGGCTGTGTTTCACATTTTTTTTGTGGAACTCTTCAATCCTGGCTTTTCTGGAAATTTGCAGTGCACCATCCTTGAGGAGCATAGAGTAAGAGAAGAGAGGATGCACCCTTTTTCACAGCACTAGCAGCATGGTATGTTTAAAGGTCAAGTTTTTCAATGTTAATGAATGGAAGGATAGGTAGATTGGGTCAGATTTAAGTGAGTATGTGGGTCAGGCACATACATTGGGTAGATGGTTGAGGTGAGCAGATAGATTGATCTAGATGGAGCGGTCAGGTCGTCCGGAGCGTAGTTGAGTCGGAAGGAGTGATCAGGGTCATTGGGAGGCTGTTGAGTGGTTGGATTGGTGTAAATGGAACATGGGACCAGTTGGATCTCATTAGTGACAAGGTTGGAGAGTCAGTTGTGGAGTTCCCAGGAGTTAGATGAGGTTTTAATCTGGCAGTACTTGGCTAACTACCTGAGTACCATTTAACTGCCCGAAGTTTCCAACTCTATCTCACAATCACAGACTTTTGCTGAGAGTCTATGGTACAAGGGGATTCTCCATTAGAGGTTTAGACTCCCTGGGCAAATTGCCATGACTTCTGCAGGATTCTGATGCACAGCTTTGGTCCTGTGTCCAGTCTCCAACAATCTAGAGTCTGGAGGATTTGAAGAATTTTTTTCCTCTAATTGGAAACCAATGATCAAGGATAATTAAGTTAAAAATTACTTAAAGTTGTGAGAAGACTTGTTGTAAAATATTTCCATATACAGATAGCTAATGGAATGTAAATGCTTTACGATGGGGTGTAATCGAGATAGGAGTCATCAAATCTCTTTATGGAGATTAGATGAATATTTGAATCATGGAAGATACAGGAAACGGAGAGTCAGTGGAATGACATTCGGGTCTTTTAAGGAGTGAAAGAGCCAACAAAAAGGCACAACAAATTAAGTGATCTCTTGTACAGTCTTTGATTCTGTCAGCTTTGTCTTTTTTTCCTCCATATTATTTGGCAATAAACTTCTGTTCAAGAAAGTCTATAGCTCACACGAATATATCGATGATTAGCCACCATTTTACTAATTAAGTAAAAAGAAACTATGTAATCTTGAGGCACTGCATGCCTCTTTATATGAAGAGGTGTGTGGAGCTGCCATATGCAGGGTTTGTCAATCGAGATTCTTCTTAATGTCATTAAATTAAATCTGTTACTTGATTTGGATGATTCTACGTGGCCTTGTTCCACAGTGAGACCAATATAATTCACTTTCACTTTGGCAAATTCACTTTCCATGATATGTATACCCAATTTATAGCTATCAAACAGTTCTGTCAGAGGAGTCACTTAACACCAATTGAGGAGTCGCAAAGAGAGCAGTCAGAGGCCTGGTCAATCATTACTTAGGTTTATCCATTGAATTTGGTCAAGAGGCTGGCCTGCAGTCAGTCTTTGTGGTCCACACATTGTGGGAGAATTAATGAATGTGGGGAATGGGGGATAGAGTCAATAACAATATGGGTGGAGGCATTAAATGCTGGTGGTGGAGATGAAAGCATGGATTGAAGAGAGGACAGGATTGGTGATGGAGGGATTCTCAGTTCATAGCAAGGATACTGATAGAGAATGGAAGAGCATGGAAGGCTATGGGAGGAGGTCTGTGCATAGAACATTATGAAGGACATCACCAAATTGTAGTCCCTAGACACAAAGGCAAGAAAGGAAGTTGGAGTCAGAATACAATATGGTTATTTTCCACATGGGAGAGTGGGGAGACCAATGCGAATTGGACATGGAGGCTCAAGGGGGTAACTGACAACCAAACTGAGCCTGGTGCTGACTGCATCCACAGCGGGCCGAGTTCCTTACTATCATTTTTTGATTACTAAAACAAAACTGGAAGATGTCTTGGATAATCCCCAAGGTGGGTGGAGTCAGTGTCAGTTTGATGGACAAAAACATCGTTTCACTTCTGGTCGATAGGTGGGCATGAATAGGGTAATTGTATCATTCATGTACTTGCAGAATGTATATATCATGCAGAGGTGAGTTGTGTGGCACGAGGAGTTGAAGGAAAGGAGAGTGGCAGCTCTTGTTTGGGAACTGCATTGTGTGCTTGTGTTTGAAATGGATTAAAAATGTTCAGAAAGCTGGAGCCATTGTTAAAAATAGACCCCAGCAACTCTTATTAAATACAAAACTTGAGGAATAGTGATTTTTAGTAGACTGAAGAAAGTTTGGTTTGAGGCAAATGTTTGAAATAATGGATAGGAGTGTAAATGTGCAGTAAAAGAAAGCAGGAATACATCAATAGAATGAGAGAATAAACAATAGACAATAGGTGCAGGAGTAGGCCATTCTGCCCTTCAAGCCTGCACCACCATTCAATATGATTATGGCTGATCATCCTTAATCAGTATCGTGTTCCTGCCTTATCTCCATAACCTTTGATTCCACTATCCTTGAGAGCTCTATCCAACTCTTTCTTAAATGAATCCAGAGATTGGGCCTCCACTGCCCTCTGGGGCAGAGCATTCCACACAGCCACCACTCTCTGGGTGAAGAAGTTTCTCCTAATTTCTGTCCTAAATGGTCTACCCCGTATTTTTAAGCTGTGTCCTCTGGTTCGGCACTCACCCATCAGCGGAAACGTGTTCCTGCCTCCAGAGTATCCAATCCATTAATAATCTTATATGTCTCAATCAGATCCCCTCTCAGTCTTCTAAACTCAAGGCTATACAAGTCCAGTCGCTCCAGTCTTTCTTCATAAGGTAATCCCACCATTCCAGGAATTGACCTCGTGAACCTACGCTGCACTCCATCAATAGCCAGAATGTCATTCCTCAAATTTGGAAACCAGAACTGCATACAATACTCCAGGTGTGGTCTCACCAGGGCCCTGTACAGCTGCAGAAGAACCTCTTTGCTTCTATATTCAATCCCTCTTGTTATGAAGGCCAGCATGCTATTAGCCTTCTTCTCTACCTGCTGTACCTGCATGCTTACCTTCATTGACTGGTGTACAAGAACACCCAGATCTCTTTGTACTGCCCCTTTACCTAAATTGATTCCATTTAGGTTGTAATCTGCCTTCCTTTCTTGCCACCAAAGTGGATAACCATACATTTATCCACATTAAACTGCATCTGCCATGCATCTGACCACTCACCTAACCTGTCCAGGTCACCCTGTAATCTCCTAACATCCTCCTCACATTTCACCCTGCCACCCAGATTAGTATCATCAGCAAATTTGCTAATGTTATTACTAATACCACCTTCTATATCATTAATATACATTGTAAAAAGCTGCAATCCCAGCACTGATCCCTGCGGTACCCCACTGGTCACTGCCTGCCATTCCGAAAGGGAGCTGTTTATCACTACTCTTTGTTTCCTGTCAGCCAACCAACTTTCAATCCAAGTTAGTACTTTGCCCCCAATATCGTGCACCCTAATTTTGCTCACTCACCTCCTATGTGGGACTTTATCAAAAGCTTTCTGAAATTCCAGGTACACTACATCTACTGGATCTCCCTCATTCATCTTCAGAGTTACATCCTCAAAAAATTCCAGAAGATTAGTCAAGCATGATTTCCCCTTCATAAATCCATGCTGACTCTGACCTATCCTGTTACTACTATCCAAATGTGTCATAATTTCATCCTTCATAATAGACTCCAGCATCTTTCCCACCACTGAGGTCAGACTAACTGGTCTATAATTTCCTGCTTTCTCTCTCCCACCTTTCTTAAAAAGTGATACAACATTAGCCACCCTCCAATCCGCAGGAACCGATCCCGAATCTATCGAAGGCTGGAAAATAATCACCAACGCATCCACGATTTCTCGAGCCACCTCCTTCAGCGCCCTGAAATGTAGACCATCAGGCCCCGGGGACTTATCAACCTTCAGATCTATCAGTCTCTCCAACACCAATTCCTGGCAATTATAAATTCCCTTAAGTCCAGGTCCTTCTGCCACTGTTACCTCTGGGAGATTGCTTGTGTCTTCCCCAGTGAACACAGATCTGAAGTACCAATTCAATTCTTCTGCCATTTCTTTGTTCCCCATAATATATTCCCCTGTTTCTGTCTTCAAGGGCCCAATTTTAGTCTTAACCATTTTTTTGCCTTTCACATACCTAAAGAAGCTTTTATTATCCTCTTTTATATTTTTGGCCAGTTTACCTTCATACCTCATTTTTTCTCTGCGCATTTCCTCCTTAGTACTCCTCTGTTCTTCTTTAAAAGCTTCCCAGTCCTCTCTGTTTTCCCACTTATCTTTGCTATGTTATACTTTTTCTCTTTTGACTTTATATGTTTTTTAACTTCCCTCGTCAGCCACGGCCACCCCTGCCTCCTCATAAGGATCTTTCTTCCGTTTTGGAATGAACTGATCCTGCATCTTCTGCACTTTACACAGAAGATCTGACAAGGTCCTATTTGGACAAAAAGTAGAAATTTGGAATAATTTATCTAATTGTTTATGGGATCTTACTGTTCACAACTTGAATTCAGAACAGATCCAAATCTGAGGTTTGTTTGATTCAGTGATAGTGCCCCTTTATTTGGCCAGAAGATCTGGGTTCAAGTCCCTCTTCCCTGGAGATGTGTCATTACATGTATGAACATATTGATTAAAAGGTCCTAACACTTCTAAGAAAGATCTCATGCTTTCTACTTCCTCAAAAAGTACTTCAGAACAGCACAACAGAACCTATACTGTGAAAACCCACCTTTAATTTGTTAAATGCGAGCAGCTAACACTTAAAAGATAGTGTCAAGCTCCTGAAAGTGGTCATCCACAACAAGTTTTCTTGGACTCTTCATGTAGATGCACTGATTACAAAGACCCAACAGTGTATCTTCTTCCTCAGGCAGCTGAGGAAATTTGGCATGATGGCGAATACCCTTGCCAACTTTTATAGGTGAGCCATCGAGAGCATTCTGTCTGGATGTGTCACTACCTGGTTTGGCAACTGTACCATTCAAGATCGGAGACAGTTACAGAGAGTGGTGAACTTGGCCCGGACAATCACAAAGGCCAATCTCCCATCTATAGAATCCATTTACCAGGCCCGCTGTCAAGGAAAGGTTGCCAGCATTCTCAAAGATCCATCCTACCCTGGAAATGTTTTTCTACAACCTCTACCATCAGGGAGAAGGCTCAGAAGCCTGAACACACGTACCAGCCAGTTTCGAAACAGTTTCTGCCCTCCCGTTGTTAGAATACTGAATGAACTCACAAACTCTGAACATTTGCCTGTACCTGTGTTTTGTTTTTGCTGCTTACCTATTATTTACTTATGTTTACTAATAACTCTGTGATCTGTCTGTAGTGCTCGCAAGACAAAGCTTTTCACTATATCTCAGTACACGTGACAATAAATTCAATTCAATTCAATCATTAAGAGATATTCTCAAACTTTACTAAGTTGGCTAGATAAACCTAACCTCAAGTTGCTTTTTTTTTGTTCTAAATGACAAACTTTATCAGTGGTTCAATGGAAATGTGTGTATGTTCTATGTAGACATGGAATTTTTACTGAAGATCTTGTTTACCAAAAACACTGCTTGGTAATTTTCAGTTGGCAGAGTTAGGACCACACCAAATTAGTTGTAATTTTAGAGTTAGATTTCAGGATAGTTCTGAAATAGAAAGTGGTCTTTTGAGAAAAAGCTTGAAATAAGATTTGATTGCTACTTTCAGTCTAGGAGTGGTTCTTGATTTACTTTCAGGCAAGATACATTCAACTCTCTTCAATGTCTCAGAAACTCAAAATCTTCAAGCTAAAAGTTAACACTGGTTGGTTGGAATGTTAAAGTTTCAAATAGCCTGCGATTGTTTGGAACTTTGATAACTATTCAGTCAAACATCAGCACCTATTCACGTTCTTTCCTTTCTGAGCATTGATTCTGAACTCCACCCATCAATCATTCCCTTCCTCTGCCCTGCCAATGCCTAAAGGTATAGATATTTGATTTCCCTTCTAGTAACCAAACTGATTTCTGGGAGCAAAAGTCATCAGGACTGATGGAGGGAAAAAGGACTTTCTCCTCCTTGTTGTAAATTTAAACTTTCAGAACCAAACCATAAAGAGAATTTGTCAGTATCCACCTATCAATTTGTACCTTAATACCAGGTGACCTGCTTCTACCAAAAATAAGAAATAGAAGCAGAATGCCATGTGGTCCCTTGAGTCAGCTTCACCATTCAACTATGTCTTGGCTGATCTACTACCTCAATGTAATTTTAATGTGTTTATATATTAATACCAGCAGCCATTATCTCTGCAGCTACTTCTTTAATGCCCTAGGACATAACCCACCAGGTCCAGGGCACTAATCAGCCTTTAGTTCCATGTTCCCAGAGTACTTTTTTTCTCAAGTGACAATTATAGTGTTATTTCTAAACCCACTCCTCCCAACCCCGTCTCCTTTAGCACCTTAATTGTTTACTACAGGTATTTTGTGAATGCTGTTAATGTCCTCTACTGTGAAACCTGATGCAAAGTATTTATTAAACTCCACAAAATATCTTTTCAACTCCACTGCCATTTCCTAGTTCCCCATTATTATTTCACAAGCATTGTTCTCTATGGGTCCTCTGTTCACTTTGGTTTCTCTTTTTATATATTTAAATAAGCTCTTCCTGACTGTCTTATATTATTTAATTTTGCCCATTTATACCCTTTTATTGACACAACCTCTTGATGAAGGAGCAGCACTCTGAAAGCTAGTGCTTCCAAATAAACCTGCTGGACTATAACCTGGTGTTGTGTGATTTTTAACTTTTAGTGGTTATCTTTTGCTGCTTTTTAAATCTTTCCCAATCTGTTTTACTACCAATTTTCACCACATTGCATGCTTTCTCTTTCAGTTTGATATTATCCTTAACTTCCTTGGCTGCAGTTAAAAATCACACAGCACGAAGTTATAGTCTAACGGGTTTATTTGGAAGCACAAAATTTCAGAGAGCAGCACTTTCATCAGGTAGCTATGGAGTCGGATCATAAGAAAATAATTTATAGAAAAAGAATCACTGTGTCATACAACTGAAACAATATATAGAACAAACCTAAATTGCTGTCAAGCCTTTCATCTTACAGAATGCATTGCAGATTTCAGTTCAGTAATATGTAAATCCCAGAACTTCTTTTAAGTCACATTCTCGAGATAACAAGGTTTTATTAAAAAAAAGGTGACATCTCAGCTCAGACAATGCATTAAAGGTATGAGGTTAGAGTCCGTCTGTATCCCAATCTTCAGCCAGACTGGTTCTATTTCCAGTGTAGGAATTTATAAAATGTTACTGCGAATTACATGTTCATGAACCGAAAACTGCAACCCATTCTAAAAATAAAAGACTTAATAGCAATCTAGGTTTGTTCATTATATCATTTCAGTTGCATGACCCTGTGATCTTTTGTTATAAATTCTGTGTTTTATGATCCTACTCCACAGCTACCTGATAAGGTGCTGTGCTCTGAAATCTCGTACTTCTAAATAAGCCTGTTGGACTATAACCTGTTATTGTGTGATTTTTAATTTTGTCCACCCCAGTCCAGCACTGGCACCTCCACACCACTCCATGGTTAGCCATGATTGTTTTATGCCTTTCATGGAATCCCTCTTCCTCACTGAATTACAACTTTTCTGTGAGTCATGAACTATTTTCTTAAATGTTTCTTGTTCTCTTTCCCTTTCTCTACATCATTGGTTCCTCCTGTCACATCCTTTATTTTCCTATGGTTACGATCAGACGAGATGGGTGAGCGAGCTCTTTACAACCTTCTTGCTTAGTTACAAAAAAAATTTAAGTTATTATTAGTCTGAAGCGATGTCTCTCTCCAAAATGCAGTTAGATAGTTTTTTACAGGAGCAGTAAGCAGCCAATCACAACGTTTTGTTGGATTAAAAAATATGTTTATTATTTGGTAATTCCAAGAAAAATAATAAAGATGTGATGTCAACCTTTCAGCCTTTGTGCAGTTACTTGGGCAACAAGCAAAGACACAGATACACACCTAATTACGCATATGCATACACAGACCACTCATACACACATACAACGCACATAATGTGCACATAATATGCACATACTATGCATGCACACACTGCATAAACACTAAATTTAGAGTTTTCTGGGTATCTTTCAGGCATGAAGTTTTAACCTGAGACTAAAATGGACCATCATCCATTGCGATAATGCAGTTATAGACTTACAGACTCATGTACATTTAAAGCACAATAGGAAGCCTATTGGTCCATTATGGCCACGTAGATTGACAAAGATCTGACAACACTAATTCCATTGTCTGGCTTTTGGCCCATTGCACTGGAGGCAATGGCAATACAAGGGATCATCTAAATACTATGAAAATGTTACAAGAGTTTCTGAGTCAACCATCATGTCAGGCAATGAGTTTCAGACTCCTACCAGACCCTCAATGAAAAAAATTTTATTGACTCTCCTCTTAGCATTCTACTTCTTACTTTAAATGTATGTCACGTGATTATTTATCCCTAATGGAGAAAGGGTGAACCCTTAGAATTTTGTTTTATTATCATATATACTCAAGTACAGGGATATAGGAGAACAGTGAAAAGTGTTAAAAATCGCCCAGTGCCATCTTGGGTACAAAGGTACCTAGGTACAGAATCTTAAGTATAGTGTAGAAAAATAAAGAAATAAGTTAAACGTTCTATATTTCAGTCCTTCTTTAGCCATTATTCAGCAGACACTAGCTGGACTTTTCCCCGAGGACTTGCACTTATGATGAGGGTACAATCTCTCCATCGTTATGGGCATGCTCTCCTCCACATTGCTCCGGGCTTAGAAGATGGCCCAATGCTGTTGACTGCTAGCGTTCTGCCTGGCTCACCAGCCACTTTATTACCAAAGGCCAAAGTTCTGCTCTGGGCCAGCCCAGCTGCTGCCATGCTCCGGAACATCACCTTCACGATCGAGCTCTCTCCAGAAGGTAAGTTTTAAAAAAAAACTTTAAAAACTAAAAAAAAGGAAAAAAGTGAAAAGATGAAAAATGATGTTTTATGCTCTTCATAATGTTATATATCTCTATCAGCTCCCCTCTCAACCTTTACTGCTTCAAGAAATCTAATCCCACTCTATCCAATCTTTCCTCATAGCTCAGATCCGCCAGCCCAGACAGTATATTGATAAATCTCCTCTGCAGTGCGATCACATCCATTCTACAATCTGGAACTAGAACTTTCATTTTATATCCTTGCTTTCCTAATATTTCTTTCCAGTCAGTTTTCTTGAGTGACACAAAGAGACAGTCATCTCCAGGCTCTTTCCATTTTGGTGATCTAAAATTAATCTTCCTTGCTTCATCAACAGGGAGCCTTTTTAAATAGTATCTTGCTTGCTATCTGCAGAATTTATGTTTGCAGTTTGATAATTTTACGTGAGATTCCATGTCCAACATATGAAGATTTTCATAATGGCGTAAATCACATTGGTGATAATTGGAAAGAACAAAGAAAATTTACAGCCCAGGAACAGGCCTTTAAGCCCTCCAAGCCTGAGCTGATCCAAATCCACTGTCTAAACCTGTCACCCAGTTCCTAAGCATCTGTATCCCTCTGCTCCCCACCTACTCATGCATCTGTCCAGACGCACCTTAAATGAATCTACCATGCCTGCCCCTACTACCTCTACTGGCAGTCCGTTTCAGGCTCCTACTACTCTCTGTGTGAAGTACTTTCCATGTGTATCCCTCTTAAACTTTTCACCTCTCACCTTGAACGCGTGACCTCTCGTTATTGAATCCCTGGGAAAAAGCTTATTCCTATCCACCCTGCCTATGCCCTTCATGATTTTGTAGACCTCAATCAGGTCCCACCCCCAGCTCCTTTTTTCTAACGAAAACAATCCTAACCTACTCAGCCTTCCTTCATAGCTAGCACGTTCTATACCAGGCAACATCCTTGTAACCCTTCTCTGCACCCTCTCCAAAGCGTTCACATCCTTTTGGTAATGTGGTGACCAGAACTGTACACAGTATTCTAAATGTGGCCAAACTAAAGTCTTGCACAATTTTAACATGACTCTGGCTCTTATACTCAATACCCTGTCCAATGAAGGCAGGCATACCATATGCCTCTGTTAAGTTGGTAAGGCACGATCTCCCCCGCACAAAACCATGTTGCCTATCACTGATAATCCCATTCTTTTCCAAATATAAATAGATCCTATCCCTCAGTACCTTCTCTAGCAATTTTCCCACCACTGACATCTGGTTCACTGGTCTGTAGTTACCTGGAATATCCCTACTACCCTTCTTGTATAGGGCAACAACATCAGCAGTCCTGGCATCTCACCTGTGTTTAGGCATGCTACAAAGATATCTGCAAGGGCCCCAGTTATTTCCTCTCTCACCTCCCTCAGTAACTGGGATAGATCCCATCTGGTCCTAGGGATTTGTCCATCTTGATATCTTTTAGTCTACCCAACACATCTTCCTTCCTTATGTCAATGTGATCCAGAGTAAACAAACTTCTATCTCTAATTTCAACATTCATCACTCCTCAGTGAACACTGATGCAAAGTAATCATTGAGAATCTAACCCATTTTCTCAGGTTTGACACACAACCTTCCTTATCCTTTAGTGAACTAACCCTTTCTCTTGTTACCCTCTTGCTTCTTATATGAGAATAAAAGGCCTTGGGATTCTCCTTGATTCTGCTCGCTTAAGTTAATTCATGACCCCTTTTAGCCTGCTTGATTCCTTGTTTAAGATTGGTCCCACTCCCCCAATATTCGTTCAAGGCCCATTCTGTTCTTAGCTGCCTGGACCTTATGTACCCTTCCCTTTTCCTTTTGGTGTGTTGCAGGATTTCTCCTGTCATCCACGGTTCACAAATCTTGACTTTCCTATCCCTTGTTTTCAAAGGGACTTGCCTATCCTGCACTATCTTTGAAAGCCTCCTACATAGCAAATGTGGAGTTCCCTTCAAGTAGCTGCTCCCAATTCACATTTCCCAGCTCATGCCGAATTTTGGTATAATTGGCCTTGGCCCAGTTTAGTACTGTTCCCTTAGGACCGCTCTCATCTTTGTCTACTAGTATTCTAAAACTTACACAATTGAGGTCACTATTCCCAAAGAAATCCCCCACTGAAATTTCTACCAAATGGCCTGGCTCACTCCCCAACAGCAGGTCCAGAATGGCCCCTTCCCTCATTGGACTATTGAAATACTGCTCTTGAAAACTTTCCTGGATGCTCCTTATAAATTCTGTTCTATCCTGACATCTGACACTAAGTGTTTCCCAGTCAATGTTGAGAAAATTAAAATGTCCCATCACCACCACTCAGTTGCCTCTATATCTTTCCATAATCTATTTACCTATTTACCTCATGCTCACTGTTGGGAGGCTTGAAGTACAGCTCCAACAATGTAACTGCACCTCTCTTATTTCTCAGTTCTACCCATAATGCCTTACTGTTCAAGCCATCTATAGTGTCCTCCTTTAGCACAGCCATGATATCATCCCTGACCAGCAATGCAACTCCTCCCCACTCTTTTACTTCCCTCCCTGTCCTGTCTGAAGCACCTATATCCTGGAACATTTAGTTGTCCTTCCTTCAACCAAGTCTCTGTAATTGCAATAATGTCATACTCTCAGGCACCAATTCAAGCCCTAAGTTCATCTACCTTACCCACTATACTCCTTGCATTAAAGAATATGCACTTTAGGCTGTCAGTCTTTTGCGTTCATCTGCTCTCTGCCTACTCTTCCTCTTAGTAATGCTAACTTCATGATCCTTACAGTCTCTATTTTCCACCTCACTGTCTACTAGTCTTCTCTTCTGTCTCCCAGCCTCCTGCTACATTAGTTTATAACCCCCCAACAGCAGGAGCAAAAACTCCCCAAGGACATTAGTTCCAGTCTGGTTCAGGGGTAGACCATCCAATTTGTAATAGTCCCACGTTCCCCAGATCTGGTCCCAATGTCTCACAAATCTGAACCCTCGCTCCTACACCATCCCTCAAAGTACGTGTTCATCCTACCTATTCTTTCATTTCTACCCTGGTTAGCACAGGGCACTGGTAGTAATTCAAAGATGACTACCTTTGAAGTCCTCCTCTTTAATTTATCTCCTGGCTCACTGAATTCTGTTTTCAGGACCTCATCTCATTTTTTACTTATATAATTGGTGCCTACATGCACCACAACAACTGGCTGTTCACCCTCCCCTTTCAGAGTGTTCTGCAGCTGACAGGTGACATCCCTGACCCGAGCATGTGGGAGGCAACATACCATCTGGGAGCCTCATTTTTAGCCATACAACCGTCTATTTACTCCCCTTACAAGAGAATCCCCTATGACTATGGCTCTACGAGTCTTTTTCCTGCCCTTCTGAACAGCAGTGCCCGCCACGGTGCCATGATCCTGGCAACTGCTGCCCTCCCCTGGTGAGCCATCTCCCCCAACAGTATACCTGTTTTGGAAGAAGATGACCACAGGGGACACCTGCACTGCCTTCCTACTCTTTCTCTGCCTTTTGGTTATCCATTCACTGTGTCCCTCAGCAATTCTAACCTGAGGTGTGACCAGTTCACTAAATGTCCTATCCACAACCTCCTCAGCATCATGGATGCTCCACAGTGAGTCCATCCGTAGCTCCAGAGCCATCATGCGGTCAAACAAGAGCTGCAGCTGGACACATATCTTGCAAGTGTAAGAGTCAGGAACATCAGCCCTGAGCTCCCACATCAAGCAAAAGGCACACGCCATGGGTCTGAGGTCCCCTGCCATTGTAAGCCTTAGTTTTATATCAACTCACTAAAACCAAACAATGCACTTAAGTATATAAAAGAAAAAATAACCTTGTCTTACAGAGTCCTTTTCTTCTGATTTTGGGGGGGGAGGGGGAGGCGGGAGGGAGATACTAGATGTGTAGTATCTCGGGTTTACCCGCTGCCCAAGTATATACTAAGTCCTCACCTTCCCGGCAACATCCTGGTCTCCAACGTTACCTCCACTCTGTCCTCTGCTGCTCCCAGACAGAATAAGGCCGTGGGCTTCAAAGGTAAGTATTATACTAAGTCCTGACCTTCCAGCAACCTCCTAGTCTCTAATGTCACCTCCGCTCTGTCTCCCATTGCTCTGGGACAGGAAAGATTCACATTGTTTGACTTCCCAAGAGGGGATGCTGGAGGGAGATTGGGGGTAAGTGGTTACATTACACTAAAGAACGATGTTCACTTTAGGTTTAATCCATGTTGGTTTCATGAAACTTGATCTACATCTGATTGGATCAGATAAAGCCTGGGATTATTTTAAGAAACTATTATCGTTCTTCAGATAATTTCAATCCACAAAAGTCCCAGTTATTACACTGGCTGATGAGATTCAAGAGTCAATGGTCTACTTTTTATAAGATCAAAACATCATTATCTCCTACTTTAATTATCTCTTCATACTTAAAATAAGCTTTGTCTTTCACAAGCATTCAATAGCTATCAACTATGTATGGCAAATATAATCAGGGCTATTTCAAAGTTTCATATGTGAACTCTAAACATAGAAAACTGGGTGGTCTAGAATACTCTCAAGATTAAGAATTAAATAAATTGTATCAATACAAATGCTATTAATCACATTCCGTTTTTGTATGTTGTCTTCCACTGTTATAATGTATTTTATCCAAATAAAATTACATTGCATTGTTTTAGTTAGACCATTCCCTTATTAGCCATCGAAAGAGCAAAGTGCTCTTTGTGTGTTAGTTCAGTTTGTGTTTTCCATTGCAAATCTTAAAGTGTGTGGTATTTTATTTGTTAAATAAAATTTGTGGTTCTGAAATAAACATGGATGGTAGCAGTTAAAATATCAGCTACTAAGTTCATGTGTTTTCAAAATTTTGTGATGTCATCTGATATGTAGGACATTTTGAAAGTATGCCTTACAATGCTTTCATCCGGTTCTTAATATTTTAAAAATAAGGTACATGAATAAACTAAGGAATTAGTTTCCTCTAATCTCTGTCTTTGATTTTATTGCAAAACAAAATTAAACTTTTGTTTTCAAATACCACATACATATGAAAGCAGTGATCCAGAACTCATAGTGAAAATGGCTCCAGATGCTCAGGGAATATTCAAAAATCTGTTTAGGGTAGTTAAAGTTAAAGTACAAATTCAATGGCAGATACATAGGCATTCTTGAATCCAAAAGTTATTGATACAGTCCTAAATAACCACTGATATGGTGATATATCAGAAATTATAACCTCTGAATAATGGTTCCATTCTCCCTAATTACGCTAGAATTTATTCCCAAAACTAATATAATTGAAAATCAAAATAGATGTTGACAGTATTCATTCAACAAAAATATAAGTTTGAATCCCTCCTGTAGAGAATTGTTTTATCATTTTGAGAAGAAGCATTTCCTGCTCCTCCATAGAATGAATCCTCCGTTGACATGGCATGGTATTCTTAAAAAAGATCCAAATTATTTTTTTTCTGATTCTAAGTGGATTCACTAAAATAAATGCATACAATCTCAAACTTTCCTTTCCTATTAGTTTTAAGCTTGTAATATGTTGTTTTACTTTCGCTTTGCAAATTAAATGTAATATCCTCTCATTTCACAATTAAAAAGATACTCACAAGATATTTTGCCCTCATGTAACACCCCTATGTTGTGCATAAAACTAATATCTTAGAAGTACCTTCATAGGAGGTAGAGCTAAACATTTGCCCATACCTTAAAGTTATGCACAATGGAGACGTTACAGCCATTACTTGGCCATGAATGCATTATTTGTTTTGGAAATAATTATTTGGAGATTAAGTCAAAGAGAATAAAACTTGCAATGAACAAAAAAGTGAATTGAGACCTGTTCACTTAATAACATACAGCACTTACCTCATGTAGTTTGTGCTAGAGTAATTAAAAATAACTTGGATTATCATTGAAGTACAACTTCACTGCCAGTGATATGTGAATTTGCTTTAAAACAAGCCAGAACAAAACATATTTCTGATTCCTTTCTCATTGGAACCGATTGTGGTGGGACTCTTTATCTTTGAATGTAGCTTTTCCAGAAATTCTGAAAATGTAAATTGACTTTCAAATTTTGCTGATAGAACTGTCACTTCACAATTAGAAGACACTGAACTGAGTCCAAATCAGAAGCAATGCTTCATCCACATAATTGAAAGGTTCCAGTGGTTGCTACACTCCACCTTAATTACTTATGCAACACTCCAGAGTACTTTTAGTATTAAAACAGTAGCTGCTTTCTCAGAATAGCTTGACAAGTAACTGCTGTGAGAAATTATACCATCAACAAGATTTATAAGAGCAGAGTAACTTAAGGAGGTCTTGTGACACAGTGATTATGCCCCCACCTCAGAACCAAACATCTTCCTTGAAGTGGAGGTATACACCACTTACTGTGTTTAAATCTGTGTGACTAACATTTTGGTAAGCTGCAGTGTTAACAGGCTCTCCTGGCTGCAATATAGAACCCTTGAGAGATGAATGTGGAAGATGAAAACAATCATGCCATCCCACCAAAGATACGCCCCCTCTGACATCACAAAATGTAGTTACACTCCTTGAGACCTGTCCCCAGTTTAAGACGAATACAGTTTTTTAATAGCTGTAAAATTGTAGCTGCTCCATCGAGTTCTGTGTATACCGTAGACTCCATTTTATTCCTTTCTAGCATACCTGGCTCCATGCTAAACTGGGTCGGAGCCAGGTATGCTAGAAAGGAATAAAATGGATGTTTTATTCTTTGGAAGAACAGGTGACATTGAACCTGTAAGAAAGTTTGAAAAGTTGGCAGAAAAGTTAAGATTTCATTTACGTCAGTTATTTAACTATGTAAATAAACTGCTTGCCTCAAATTCTAACAAGTGTTTTAGAATTTATAGCTGCAGGCCAGAATTCCCAGAGCTCACGCAATCTTGCAGGTGGCAGGCTGCAAGAATGGCATTATGTACTTTCCCAGCAGTGAATCAAATCTTCCAGTCAAACCCTTGCCATAATCTAAATGCTGATCCACAAGTGGAAGCTTTCCTGGCTTCAATCTCTGCAGCCCCTTCCTCCCTCTATCTCTCTAATCCTTGATCTCTTCTGATTTGGGTTCCCAATTCCAAAATCTTCAATGCTGTTATCATGCCCTATGATCTCTTCAATTTACCCCCCAAGCCTGCCAACTCTTCAACACACTGAACATGGTGATTACTTATTTTTGTGCCATCCTCTTTGTGCTAGGATGCCAGTTTCCCAGTGCCAGCTAGCCAACCTATCAGTCTAACTAACTTCTAACTTGAAGAAAACAAACTAAATGGAATGCATCCTTTAAATTTGGACCTCAACATTCTCCATTTCTGGGTTTCTCATCTGAAGTGTCTCTTTCCCTAACAAGCTGGAAAAGTAGGGAAGCCAGTGTCCTTGTATGGGGTAGGACTCACAAAGGTTCTCTTTACAGCACCTGTGAAACCTAGTGACTTCATTGTGAGAGCAAGAGCAGCATATTCATTGGAACACCACCACCACCTGCAATAGCAAATGAAGCCACACACCATGCTGGCATGAAACTATACTGTCATTCTTTCACTGTCACTCTGTTGAAATCCTGGAACTCCCTTCCAAATAACATAATGGTTGTAACAACATCACATGACCTACATTGGTTCAAGAAGGTAGCTCACCACCACTTTCTCAAGAGCAATTCAAGATGTGCAATAAATACTGATCTATCCAAAGGAGCACACATTGTAAACAAATCAGTTTTTAAAAAGGAACAAATAAGACAGTATATGCATACTTGTCATATGAATACCTCGTGTGAGAAGAAGTCCATATTCTTGAACTTAAGAGGGGAGATGAAAGAGAAAATAAGATTGGCGAAAGAAAGAATATGAATAGGGTGGCAATTGACATAAAAGAGAACCAAAACATCATCTATCACCATTAAGAGACAGAATAGGATCTATCCAAGGTAAAGAAGGTTTTAGATGTTTGAAGCTGCAGGGCACAATTATAATATTTCATGTGTAATTTGTATGGGTATTTACCTACAAAAAGGCAGCTGGATAAACAGCAGTTGGAGTGAAGATGGTAGAGCTAATGGAGTAAACATTCAGAGCCAAAGTTTGTTAAAAAGAATGTTTATGCTTAGAATGGATAAGGCTAGATGTCTTGCACCTCAGTAAGTCAATTGGGTCTGGTTTCTGAACAAGTTGGTTAGAAAACTAAGTTACAGGATAATCAGTTTCTGCAACACTGAAGTGATCTACTCCAAGCTTCATCCATGACATGTGTGGAATATTACATGTCACATTGTGCCCTTTAAAAGGAAAAGAAAGGAGAAAGTAAACAGGGAGGCTTTTTTGTCGTGCAGCGGTAGCTTCCTACCCCTGGACCAAGAGGCCCAGATTTAAGTCCACCCTGCTCCAGAAGTGTGTAATAACGTCTCTGAAAAGTTTGATTAGGAAATGTGAGATCAATGTATAGTTGGTCATCAGATTCTGCCATGCATCTCATCATAGACCTCCACTTTAGTTTCTGTCTCACTAACTAAGTTGGACCCTGAATTGACAATTGCTCTTCCCTCAGGGCAGTATCCTAGGCCCAAGCACTTCAAGTGCTTAATCAATAACTGTCCATCCCCTTTATAAAGTCAGGATGTTCACTGATGATTGAATTCTGTCTGTACCACCTGTAATTGTCGACTGTTTGTACTCAATACTGCTATTTATTAAGCCTAAGATATTATCTGCTTTGCCAATCAGCCCGCCACCAAAGATAGATCCTGTATCTCTGGATCCTCCTGTCACGGAACACTCATGGAAATGTTAAGTATATGCTACTTCCTCCTATCCTTTTGAAATGCATCATCTGATATAACTTTGTATTAAACCCCATCTGGCACCGATCTAAATTCTGCAAGAATATCCATGTTTGGGGCAAATGTTAGGAAGTGTAAAGAAGCACTTTGGACTGACAGTGCTTGTTCATGTGCATGAAGGCTATTAAAGATGGCACAGATACACAGGATGTCAGTGAATTCTGGGTTATCCAGTACAGTGGTGAATTGTGTTCAGATCAACATGTGGGAAGATGGGATAGAAATCAATATAGGAGTCAAATGAGTGGAAGGTAAATATTGCAGTGAGTTTAATGAGATTGGAAAAAAACTCATTATCCTCATGGTGACAACCCTCTAAAAATTTTGACTTAGACAAAAAATAATAGATTCAGTCACAGGTCACCTTTCTCTGTAGATAATGGTTATCAATTATTACTTCTTACTTTCTGCTTTTATTTCAGACTTCCAGAACCTGCAGTATTTTGCTTTTAGGCCTAAAATTTATTAACCTCTTCAAACATAACAACATACTTCCAGGGAACATGGGACTTAAACTCAGATCTTTTGGACCACAGGGAGGGTCAAGACCACTACACCAAGACCAATTCCACTATGTGGTCTTATATTTTCTAATCAACCTATTCAGAGTTGTTATTCATTGTATCTGGCACATGTAGGGCTTGAAGCTGGGCCTCCTGGCTAAGAGGTATGGACATTTCCACTGTGCCACAAGAACCCTTCAATACTCAATCTTACCTTTTTTCATATATCTGGAAGTAGTCTTAAACACAACAGAACATTTTATTTTCAGATCACCAAGTCACCTGTGATTTCTTTTTCACTTACAAACCACCACCAGTAAATCACCTATGTTTTCCATTTGAATAATTTACATGCAAAGCCTATTAATAGCAATGCCTATTCAGTCTTATAGCTCCTTACATCAAGCAGTCCCACCTGCTCCTCCCACTCAATTACTAAGTAAACCCCAATCACCTGCTCAATATCTGTCCTCATTACAACGTCTTAACTTTATGTTCCATAAAACTGCAATCATTGAAGAGCTTTCCTCCTGATTCCCTTTGACTTCAATTTTCTTAGAATTTCTTGGTGCCACACGAAATCAAATGCTATCTTAATGTTAGGAACAGCACTTTCACCTCTCCCTTAGAATTCATATATTTTTCTACATTCAGACAATAGCTGTAATGAACTCTGGAGATCAGTGGCTGTAGTAGAATCTTAACTGAGCATCTGTGAGTGTGTTTTCATATGTAAATGTCGCTGTCAGCCAAAGGAATTCCATCACTTTGCTGAGGAGTGGGAGTGGACAGATTTGGCATTAGCTAGTTTAGATTTGTACTGCTTTTTGTGGACACACATATCTGAGCAATTTTCCACATTGTTGTGTAGTCACCACACTGGTTCAGACCTATATTGCCTTTCCTTCACTATCCTATCTACCTGTGACTCTATTTTCAAGGAACAATGAACTTGCACTTCAAGGTCCCTTTGTTTAGCAACACTCCCGAGGACCTTAAGTGTATAAGTCCTGCTCTGATTTGCTTTTCCAAATGCAGCTCCATCTGCCACTTGTCAGCCCATTGGCCCAACTGATCAAGATTCCATTGTATTTTATTAGGTTAGATTCCCTACAGTGTGGAAACAGATCCTTCAGCCCAAGCAGTCCACACTGACCCTCCGAGGAGTAACCCACCCAGACCCATTTCCCTCTGACTAATGCACCTAGCACTATGGGCATTTTAGCATGGCCAATCCACCTGGCCTGCACATCTTTGGGCTGTGGGAGGAAAACGGAGGCCCTAGAGGAAACCCATGCAGACATTGGGAGAATGTGTAAACTCCACACAGACAGTTGTCTGAGACTGACATTGAATCTGGGACCCTGGTGCTGTGAGGCAGCAGTGGTAACCAATGAGCCACCATGTTGCCCCACAAAGAAGGTAACCTTCTTCACTGTCCACTACACCTCCAATTTTGTCATTTGCAAACCTACTAACTATATCTCCTATGTTCACATGCAAATCATTTATATGAAATCACGAAGCAATGGACCCAGCATCAATCCTTGTGGTACACCACTAGTCACAGGCTCCAGTCTGAAAAGCAACCCTCTACCACCACCCTCTGTCTTCTACCTTTGAGCTAGTTCTGTGTCTGAATCGCAATTTCTCCCTGTATTTCATGAAATCTAACCTTGCTAACCAGTCTCCCATGAGAAATCTTGTCAAATGTCTTACTGAAGTCCATAGAGATCACATTTACTGCTCTATTCTCTTTGTTACTTCTTCAAAAACTCAGTCAAGATTATGAGACATGATTTACTACTCATAACACCATGTTGACTATCCCTAATCAGAGCTGAAAATATGTTGCTGGCAAAGCGCAGCAGGTCAGGCAGCATCCAAGGAACAGGAAATTCGATGTTTCGGACATAAGCCCTTCATCAGGAATGAGGAAAGTGTGTCCAGCATGCTAAGATAAAAGGTAGGGAGGAGGGACTTGGGGGAGGGGCAAAGTCCTTGCCTTTCCAAATACATGTAAGTCTAGTCCCTCAGGATTCTCTCCAAGAACTTGCCCACCACTGATGTTAGACTCACTGGTCCATAGTTCCCTGGCTTTCCTTACCATCTTTCTTAAACAGTGGCACTACGTTAACCAACCTCCAGTCTTCTGGCCCCTCAGCTGTTATTATCAATGATACAAATATCTCAGTAAGGGATCGAGCAATCACTTCCCTAGCTTCCCACAGAGTTCTCGGGTACCCCTTGTCAGGTTCTGGGGATTTATCTGATTCTTTGCATTTCAGCACATCTAGCACCTCCTCCTCTGTAATATGGACATTATTCAAGATGTCACCATCTATTTCCTCACATTCTATATCTTCCTTGTCCTTCTTCACAGGAAACACTGATGCAGAATGCTTATTTAGTATCTCCCCCATCTCTTGCAGCTCCACAAATGGGCTGCCTTAGTGAAGTCTTGCTTAAATTGTATAAGATCTTGCTTAGACTGTGCTTGAGTACTGTGCAGTTTGGCTTCCTTACTTCAGGGAAGGTCAAAGTCAGAAGTGACATGACATCTGGTTATAGTGCAACAGATTTATTTAAAATCTAAAGCTTTCAGAGCATTGTTCCTTCATTAGATGAAGTGGAAGGTAGTATTGTTGCAGAGGGGGTGCAACAAAGGTTCATCAGACTTGTTCCTGGGATGGTGAAACTATCCTATGAAGAAAGATTGTGCATACTATGTCTGTGTTCTCTAGAATATGAAAGAATAAGAGGTGATCTCATTTAAACTTACAAAATACCTGAAGGGATAGATACAGATAAGAAGTTTCCCCTGATTTGGGTGTCTAGAAGTGGCAGCACAATATAAAAATAAGTGGATGCCACTTGGGGGGTGGGGGCATTCTCTTTTACTCTGGGGGTTGTGAACTTTTGGAATTATTCACAACAAGTTCTCACAAACAGCAATATAAGAATGTAATTTGTTTTTCTGTTATGTTGATTGAGCGGTAAATATTGAGCAAACCTCTGAGGGTTACTGTCCTGCCTTTATTTGAAATAATACCATGGATGGGAACTTTCACAATCACACAACGCGTAAGTGGTGCTATAGTTTATTCCATCTGAAAGATTACACCTCCAACAGTTGTCAGTACTTGCACAGTATTAGACTTAATTTTCTACACACGATCTGGAGTGGGACTTGCATCCAGAACATGTGGCTCAGGCAAATGTGCTACTAATTGAGCCAGACTGACATTGCTACATAACAAAATCCTATATATTACAGCTGCATCAGAAAACAATAAAATACATTACCAGGCCATTGGAGGTGAGTTTGCAGATGAGGAATAAGACCATAAGACATAAGAGCAGAAACTAAGTCCATCAAGTCTGCTCCACCATTCAATCATGGCTGATATATTTTTCAAATCCATCCTTCCGCTTTTTCCCCATAATCCTTGATCCCCTTGACAATCAAGAAGCTATCTATCTCCATATTAAATGTACTCAATGTCCTGGTCTCCACAGCCTTCTGTGACAGTGAATTTGATTCACCACTCTCTGGCTGAAGAAATTTCTCCCTATCTCTGTTTTAAAATGTTTTCCCTTTATTCTAAGACTTTGCCCTCAGGTCCTAGTCTCTCCTACCAATGGAAACATCTTCCCAACATCTACTCTGTCCAGGCCATTCAATATTCTGTATGTTTCAATTAGATCCCCCTCATCCTTCGCAACTCCATCAGGCACAGACTCAGAGTCCTCAAATGTTCCTGATATGTCAAGCTTTTCATTCCTTGGACCACTCTCGTGAACCTCTTCTGAACATGCTCAAGGGCCTATACATCTTTCCTGAAATATGGGGCCCAAAACTGCACACAATGCAATGGGAATAGTGATTTATTTTTTACTTACATTAGCCAGAAATACAATAAGTTTCCATCTCCAACCACTTTTGGTGAAGTTGGCTTTTGTGTGCTGACAGTAACATGCCTGGCAACAACAGACAGTCAGCAAGTAAGGTTATTAATAAAGGCAATACCCAAGGCTAGTGGGAAAACTTGCAAATATAAGATCAATCATTGATAGTGGTTTGCTGTTGCATGATTATCTCCAGGAAATGTATGTCATGATTTTTACTAGTGACAAAGCAAAGACTGCTGTTGCTTCGAACTGAATTGCCACCTCTCTTTTTGTCCCATCCTAAGTCCTTCTCTTCACCTCAGCAATACAGTCACTGTAGGTCACTGGTCATGGTATCAATCGCATGCAGTGAATTGCCCTCCTGCTTCCTTTAACCAATCTAATTAGACAACAACTAATGGAGGTGTCCTCCTGGAGGGGTAGAATCTGAAGTCCTGGTGTTGCTGTGATTGGGCTTGTGATCTGGAAAACCAGCTAATACAATTTACTTAGAAATAAAGAATAAATATTGCCAAGGAAAGTGTCTCTGCACATTTTAAAGTAGTGCTGGGGGATCTTATACATGCTTGCGACAGCAGGAGATTTAATGTTTCATCCAAAATGTGGAGACATGTATTTTCTGTTGTTTGATATTGTGTTAGTTTTGGTTACCAGCCATGTGCAAACGTAACACACTCAGACAAACTGGGTGATATTGTACTTTAAAGTATTCTGTTTCCTAAAAAAAAATAACCTGGAAAGCATTCTGAGATTGAAGCTTTCCAGTGTAGAAGTCCAGGATTGTACTGTGCACATTATGTAGTTAAGCCAATAGAAAATCATGACTTGAAATGACTCTAATTACTTAAACCTTGGCAAGCACTAATAATTATCTATAAATATAAAACTGAAATAATTGTTCTATAATTATCCCAAGTTATGTTTCCTAAGTATTGTTAATTTAAATGGAGTATATTTAATGGACTATACAGTAAAATTCAAAATTTTATACATTCCCTAAATGGTTTTCTTTCAGAGTAATCCTATTCATCTTAGTAGACCTAATTTAGTGCCAATCTGGGCCATACTTAAATCTAATTAACCAGAAATGCTCAAACTTTCAGTAAAATTGATAGTATTTTGGCCATCAAAATGTTCACTCATTGTATTGGTTTAATGAGTTTGTCATTATCCTGATGTTGGAATATAAGTAGATAACTCTAAATTCCAAAACTGCTGTGTTGATGTACATACAATCTGATTGGAGATTAATTTGCAATTGAATTCCTTCTGAAGCCAGTGATAATAGGCTTACCTAACTATCTTTTAATTTGTAATGGTTACAGTATAACTCTGGTCTGCTGTGAAGCCATCCTGGGCACTTTATTTATGTTACTACCACATACAATACATGTTGGATGAAGAGTGATTCTCTGTCAGCCACTCTTAGGTCCCATGGTTCAGATATTCTGGATGCAGAAACAGCAGAATGGAATGGAATTATAGAGTAATTGAGTTATATGGAATGGATGCTCTGTTACTATATTTTAAAAATAATCATTGGACATAGGATGAATCAAAGGTTCATGTATCTCAAAGTATTGTAGGCCTTAGAAAAGATATATTGGTCTTGGAGGGAGTGCAATGTACACTTACAAGAAAGATACCTGGACTACAGGGGCTACATTATGAGTTATTACACAATAGGCCTTTTTCTCTAGAATTTAGAAGGTTAAAGGGTGGTCTGATTGAAGTCTTCAAGATATTAACAAGAAAAGACAGGCGATATTGATTGTTTCCATTGATTGAGGATTCTAGAATGAGGGAGCAAAATCTAAAAGTTAGGGCTAGATGTTCAGGAGGGATGTTAAGAAGCACTTCTACATACAGTGGATGGTAGATGTTTGAAACTCAATTCCACAAATGGCGGTGGATACAGGATCAGTTATTAATTTTAAATCTGAGATAGGTTTGTTTTGTTAAGCAAAGGTATTAAGGTATATGGATAAAAGGGCTGGCATATGGAGTTTGGCCACAACTCAGCCATGATGTCATTGAATGGTGGAATAGGCTCCAAGGGCTGACTGGCCTACTCCTATTCCTGTGTTCCTATAAAAATATTCAAGATCTGAGCTCTTCAACCCTCAACTCTGAGTCACAGTGACTGGAAAATATCTGATTTTCTAACTAATCACTCCTTTTCTTATAACCCTAGGTTAAAAATAGCAATATAATTTCAGATTGCATTATTTTAGTTGAAGTATTGGTACTTTAACAATAACATAAGTTGTGCCTAAAATGTTTAAAAATATTTTTAGCTATGTGAATAATATCTAAATGTTAGGAAACAATCATTTTAGATGTGTTGGCGAAGCAAGGATCGAAATATGGAAGATGTGAATCTTTGATAAAACTGAAGAGTATGTCACATCAATTCTTCCTTTCTGGTCAAAAGAAGCTTCAGTTTGAACATTTTAGCCAAATCAGCTATCAAACATCTTCAGCCAGAGGCCACAAAAAGCAAAACCTAAGTTCATGTGTATTTACCTCTCATTTAATTTACTTTTTGGTGTTCATCTGCTCTTATAAACTCAAAAAGACTGTCTCTTTTACCAGTTGTAATGTTTTGCAATACAATCTCAAAATATTTTGAAAATATTTTACATCCAATTATAATTTTGAAAGTAAACTAAACAAGTGGAACATAGGAATCTCTAGTTAACTTTCATTACATATTTCCTATCTTACTCGAAACAGAGAAACAGAAAATAGGCGCTGAAGTAAGCCATTCAGCCCTTTTGAGCCTGCATGACCATTCATATGATCATAGTTGATCATGCAATTTCATTGTTCCACTCCCACATACCGTACCTGTTCATCCTTTTAGCTACAAGGGCCATGTCCAGCTCCATCTTGAATATAACTAATGTACTGGCCCTAACAGCATTCTGTATTCGAGAATTCATTAGGTCCACAACTCTTGAGTGAAGATATTCATCCTCATTTTCAATCCTGAGTGGTTTACACCTTGATCTTAGACTGTGTGACCCCCTAGTTCTGGATTTCCGCAATATTGGCAACACTCTTCCCGCATTCTTCCCCCAGTTCCTTCAAAATTTAAATGTATAATTAAGTGAAGGGGGACCTGACTAATTTTGTTGACGTGATTATTAAACTGCCTTACAGTTGTTAATTAGAAGGTGTTTCATAATGATTACAACAAAGAAAGAGGCTCCATTGGCTCTCCAAAGAACATTTTACTAAATCAATTCTCTTGCCTTTTTCTCATAACATGCAGCTTTATACACCTTGCTGGCATCTAGTAAATTTCTATTTACTATGTGGAATGACATGTATTAAATTTGTAGGAAATAAATACTCAATCCATTTCTATGTTATCCAACTGTTTTACAATATGGTCTTCAACCATGAAAACTACTACACTAATTAGAATATTTAGACTGGAAAGAATTGTCTATAATTGATCACATTTGGAAGTCAGTGGAGGTCAGATTCCCACCTTTTTTGTATTATTAGGTGGGAATACCTGTGTAACAAGCCTGACCTCTGAGGTGTGAAGTTTATTTTAGTATTATTTTCAGATTTTGGCTATCCCTATTACCATTTGCTCAATTCCAGACATGCACCCATTTTCTCTCCATGTGATATGGGTATCTGGGCCTGTTAGGTTACTATAACAGATCCAAAATCCAATGGAGAAGATGCAGTAATGTATATTTCAATCAATTTTTCAGTACTTAAGTTTTGCTTTCATGCCAGTTACTCAGTTTTATTGAGCCATCACCATTGTGGTACAATTGGATTTCTCAATGGGATTTTGTTCTATTTGAGGTGTTTGGAGAAAAAGGTGGACTAAAGTTGCAAAAACAAGCAAATAAATCTGCCTCATTAGTTCCTACAATGTTTGCTGATTCTTAAAGACTTATATATACAAATATAAATTAATGTTACTTGCTTTGGCTGATGGATAATCCTGTGAAAATATCCCAATGTCATATTTTTGGGAATATTGCATTGAATAAATCATTCCAGTGTGATCAAAAAACAACATGCACCACCAAGATCACACAAAAAAAAGTCTATAGACTTTGGAATATTGGAATTTCTAATTTCTTATGCATACTGATGTCAATCCAGTTTGTCTGTATGATAAACTTTCTTTGATAAAGGATATCTCAGTCTTTGGTCCTGTGGTACCTTCCTCATATGTATGAAGGATTGGAAGATTGTTGGAATCCCCTTCCATTATCTTCACTCTCATTTCCCTTAGCTGCCTGATGCAAACTAGACTAGACAATGTATCCATTCTAAGCATAAGCATAAGGCCTTTCCAGGAAGACCTGCCGAACAGTTTTCACTCTATCCATTACCTCTACCATCTCCATCTCCAATATTAGATTAGATTAGATTATTTACAGTGTGGAAACAGGCCCAACAAGTCCACACCGACCCTCTGAAGAACAACCCACCCAGACCCATTCCCCTACATTTACCCCCTCACCTAACACTGTGGGCAATTTAGCATGGCCAATTCACCTAACCTGCACATCTTTGGACTGTGGGAGGAAACCAGAGCACCCAGAGGAAACCCACACAGACACGGGGAGAATGTGCAAACTCCACACAGACAGTTGCCCGAGGCAGAAATTGAACCCAGTTCTCTGGTGCTGTGAGACAGCAGTGCTAGCCACTGTGCTGCCCAGCATCTCCTTCCTAAGCAAAGAAAATATGAAGTACTTATGAAGCAACCAGAGAGGTAATAAAGGAAACCAAAACAGAAATTACTGTAAAAACATAACAAGTCTGGTAGAATCTGCCCTGTATGAACCATATGCACCTCTCATCCATGGACATTTATATCTGACACTTCTCACCCCTTGGTGCTTCTCTGATACATTTGCAGGACACTTAGGAAAAACCCCACATTTGTGTTGCAGGGCTGACCAACAAGTATGAAAATACTGCAGTAGAGACACTTTGTGCACAGGGTAGACACCAGTTCACAGCCTGTTATGGCTGACTGCTTGGTGTCAGTGTCTATCTGCATGCTTGCAGCATCCTTGCTATGTGGTGCCATGCCAATTAACACACTGGTGTTTCAGCGGAGTCAAAAGATATTAGTACTACTGTGTTCATTGGCTCTTTTATGTAGACAGACAGATAGGCATGGATAAAGTAGTCAAAATTGTATATGTTCTGCACCTAGCATTAAGTGTGGATTGCAGAATGCAGTGAGAACAGCTGTTGAATGAGTGTTGTACACAGCTATACTTGGGAGCCTGGATGGATACAAAACAAGCAGGTTGAAATTTCATTTAGGTAGAATGTGTAAAAGTTGGAGGGTGTCACTGAGGAATGAGATTGACTGTGAAAGCGAGTTTTGGTAAATAACTTGTAAAACACTAGGAGGGAGAACAAATGTAATGATGTTCAGCAAGCAGAAAGGTTTGAGTGGAAATCCTGTCTTCTTGGAGCAGAGCCTTTTCAAGGTGGGTATACATCAAAGAGATGTCGCAGTGAATTAAAATATAAATGAAAAACTGATTGCTGGATGTCTGAAACAAAAACAGGATGTGTTAGAGAAACTCAGCAGTCTGACAGCATCGATAGAGAGAAGGAGTTAATGTTCTGATGAAGGATTACTGGACTTGAAACGTTAACTCTGTTTTCACTCCACAAATTGAACATGTAGCTACTGGGATAGTACAGGAGAGAGGGTTTTGGATTCCTTGATAATTGGGGCACTTTCAGGGGTAGGTGGGACCTCTACAAGCAGGATGGTCTTCACCTGAACCAAAGAGGTACTAATATCCTAGGGGGAAAATTGCTATTGTTCTTTGGGTGCATTTAAACTAATTCAGCAAGGGGATGGGAACTGAAATTTTAGTTTGAGTATACGGGAAGATGAGAGTAGTGAAGTCAGAACTAAGATTTCAAGATTGAAAGAAGGCACCGGCAGGCAAGAAGTTGGTTTGAAGTGTGTCTACTTCAATGCCAGGAGTATCTGGAATAAGGTAGATGAACTTGCAGCATGGGTTGGTACCTGGGATTTTGATGTGATGGCCATTTCAGAGACATGGGTAGTGCAGGGACAGGAATGGTTTTGCAGGTTTTGGAATTTAGATGTTTTAGTAAGAACACAGAGAATGGTGAAAGAGGGATGGTGTGGCACTGTTAGTTAAGAACAGTACGACAATTGCAGAAAGGACTTCTGAAGACTCCTCTACTGAGGTAGTATGGGCTGAGATTAGATACAGGAAAGGAGAGGTTACCCTGTTGGGAGTTTTCTATAGGCCTTCAAGTAGTTCCAGAGCTGTAGAGGATAAATGATTTTCGATAGGAGCGAGAGTGACAGAGTTGTTTGTTATGGGGGACTTAAACTTTCCAATTATTGACTAGAAATACTATAGTTCAAGTACTTTAGATGGGTCAGTTTTTGTCCAATGTGTACAGGAGGATTTCCTGACACAAGATGTGGACAGGCCAACAAGGGGTGAGAGCATATTAGATTTGGTATTGGCTAATGAACCCAGTTAGGTATTCAATTTAGAAGTAGGTGAGCATTTCGGTGAAAGTGACCACAATTTGGTTATATTTACTTTAGTGATGGAAAGGGATAGGTATATACTGCAGGGCAAGAGTTATAGCTGGGGGGAAGGCGATTATGATGCAATTAGGCAAGATTTAGGATGCTTAGGATGGAGAAGGAAACTGCAGGGGATGGGCACAATTGAAATGTGGAGTTTATTCAAGGACCGGCTACTCTGGATGCTTGAGAGTTACAGATTAGCCAGGAAAGGCCTAAAGAGAGAGCTAAGAAGAGACAGGAGGGGACATGAGAAGTCATTGGTGAATAGGATCAAAGAAAACCCTAAGGTTTTCTATAACTACATCAGGAAAAAAAGAATGACGAGAGTAAGATTAGGGCCAATCAAGCATAGTGGTGGGAAATTGTGCATGGAGTTAGAGGGGAAGTGCTAAATGAATACTTTTTATTAGTATTCACACTAGAAAAAGACAATGTGGTCAAAAACAATACTGAGATACAGTCTACGAGACTGGATGAGAATGAGGTGCATAAGGAGGAGGTGTTAGCAATTCTGGAAAATGTAAAAATGGATAAGACCCCTGGGCCGGATGGGATTTATCCTGGGCTTCTCTGGGAAGCCAGGAGGAGATTGTCAAACCTTTGGCTTTGCTCTTTATGTTGTCAGTGTCTACAGGAATAGTGCCAGAAGACTGGAGGATAGCAAATGTTGTTCCCTTGTTCAAGAAGGGGAGTAGAGACAACCCTATAAATTATTGATGGGTGAGACTTACTTCAGTGTGGGTAAAGTGTTAGAAAGGGTTATAAGAGATAGAATTTCTAATCATCTAGAGAGGAATAAGTTGATTAGGGATAGTCAACACAGTTTTGTGAAGGGTAGGTCATGCCTTACAAACCTTATTGTGTTCTTTGAGAAGGTGACCAAACAGGTGGATGAGGGTAAAGTGGCTGATGTGATGTATATGAATTTCAGTAAGGCATTTGATAAGGTTACCCTTGGTAGGCTATTGCACAAAATACAGAGGCATGGGATTGAAGCTGATTTAGCAGTTTGGCTCAGAAATCGGTGAGCTGAGAGAAGACAGAGGGTGGTGGTTGATGGGAAATATTCCTCCTGGAGTTCAGTTACTAGTGGGGTACCGCAAGGATCTGCTTTGGGTCCACTGTTGTTTGTCATTTATATAAATGACCTGGATGAGGGCATCTCGGAACCATGAGATCATGCTGCAGCTGTACAAAACTCTAGTGTGGCCACATTACAGTTCTGGCCACCGCATTATAGGAAATACGTGGAAGCTTTGGAAAGGCTTCAGAGGAGATTTACTAAGATGTTGCCTGGTATGGGGGGAAGGTCTTACCAGGAAAGGCTGAGGAACTTGAAGCTGTTTTCATTAGAGAAAAGAAGGTGACTTAAATGAGACATATAAGATCATCAGAGGGTTAGATAGGTTGGACAGTGAGAGCCTTTTTCCTTAGATGGCGATGGCTAGCACGAGGGGACTTAGGTTGAGGGGTGATAGTTATAGGTCAGATGTCAGAGAAAGTTTCTTTACTCAGAGAGTAGTAGGGGTGTGGAATGCACTGCCTGCAACAGTAGTAGACTCGCCAACTTTAAGGGCATTTAAATGGTCATTGGATAGGTATATGGACAAGAATGAAATAATGTAGGTTCCACAGGTCAGTGCAACATTGAGGGCCAAAGGGCCTGTACTGCGTTGTAATGTTCTAAATGATACCAGGCCTGCACACTTCCTGTTTTTGTTTCACATTTCTAGCATCTGCAATCTTATGTTAATATTATGATTGTTGTGATTGTCAGTCAGAGTTTCTGCAGGGGTGGAAATATCTTGATGCATAGCACACCAAGAGGTTAGTTTTAAATGTAAACATGTGCCAGCTGTCTGTGCAGCAAACACATTGCACATTTATTCAACCAAATGGCCGTATTGGAAACTGAATGGGGTCTTATCCTCACTGCAGTCAAGGATAGGCTGTTGACGGTGAGTGCCATCAGTCAAATGTAGTCTGTACACAGTCCAAGGCTTGACCAAAATCACTTGTCAGCTTGTAATTGCTCACCATAAGGTGATTGCTTGACTGCAGTCCAAGGAATGGTCAATCCTATCAACCTTGTAGGGCCAGTGCCAGTAGTCAGGGAATTCATGCATCATCCACCAGAGAGCTGCAAAGAAAGTGTCAGGGTCTGATCAATCACATCAAGAAGCTACTCGTTCAATTCAGTCAGAGGTGCGAGGCGAGTGTTAAGGTATATTATCATTAAGGTTGGTCCAAGGGATCAAAGGGGGAATCACTACCAAAGGGATAGGGAGGTTGGGGCTGGAATAGGAAATTAGAGGTATATGTGAGGTGTGGAATGGGTGCAAGAATAGTGGGAAAGGGGATTTCAAAGGGTATGTGGTCTATGCAGAACAGCATCAGAGCATATGCTTGGCAACAGGAGGAGATTTTATTCTCAGTGACTGCCATTATGACTTCCGTAGGGAGGACAGACCGGAGCAGGGTGAGCATATTAAGGTATAATGTTGGCAAAGAGGACAATTGAGGGTGAAGTTTGATGTGATAAGTATTCACATTGGGACTGAGTGGAAATGGGCTATGAGCAGCTGGTGGTGAGGCCTGATGCTGAGGGTGTTCACCACAAGCTGCATTTCTTACCATCACTTTCTGTTCTCTAAATGTGCAATGGAATGGGAACAAGATAGAATACCTTAAAAGGCAAAAGTGCAAAATCCATGTCTGCTGAATACAGGGACATTAAAAGGATTCATACATGAAATGCAGATTTTTAAACTCCAGGTGTATTTCCTTTGCAAGCATTCCATTGCACGTATGCATTTGGAGAGGCAAGGATTGATTAGGGATAGTCAGCATGATTTTGTGTGAGCAAAATCATGTTTCTCAAATTTGATTGAGTTTTTTTAATGAAGTAACCAAAAAAGATTGAGGACAGAGCGGTTGGTGTTGTTTACTTGGACTTTAATAAAGTCTTTAACAAGATTCCGCATGGTAGACTAATTTAAAAAAAGCTAGATTGCATAGGATTCAGGGTGAGCTTGCCAATAGGGTAATGAATTGGCTTTATGGGAGGAGACAGACGGTGGTGGTGGACGGCTGTTTTTCGACTGGAGGCCTGTGCCATCAGTGTTCCACAGGAATTGGTATTGGGTCCACTTTTGTTTTTCATTTGTATAAATGATTTTGATGAGAATGTAGGAGGCATGGTTAGCAAGTTTGCAGATGACACCAAAATTGGTGGTATAGTGGACAGTGAAGAAGTTTATCTAAGATTACAAAGCGATCTTGATCAATTGGGTCAATGGATTGAGAAGTGGCAGATGGAATTTAATTTGGATAAATGTGAGATATTGCACTTTGGTAAAACGAACAAGGGTAGGATTTGTACAATTAATGATAGAGCCCTGGTTAGTGTTGTAGAACAGAGATACCTACAGGTTCAGGGACATAAATCTCTGAAATTTGTATCACAGGTAGGCAGAGTGGTTAAGAAGATGTTTAGCACGCTTTCCTTCATTACTCAGACCACTGAGTTTGGGCATCATGTTAAGATTGTATGCGACATTGGTGGGGACTTTTCTGTAGTACTGTAGAGTTCAGTTTGCTCTATTATAGGAAGGATATTACTAAACTGGAAAGGATTCAAAAAATGATTTACCAGGATGTTGCTAGGAATGGAGTGTTTGAGATATAAAAATAGACTGAAAAGGCTGGGACTTTTTCACTGAAGCATAGGAGGTTGAGGGATAACTTTGTTGACGTTTATAACATCATGAGGGGCACATATAAGGTGAATGACAAAGGTCTTTTCCGTAGGGAGAGTGAGTTCAAAACTGGGGCACATATTTTTAAGGTGAGAAGAGAGAGAGATTTCAAATGGACGTGAGGGACAATTTGTTTTTACACAGTGGTTTGTCTGTGGAATGAATTGCCAGAGGAAGTGATAAATGCAGATACAGTTACAACGTTTAAAAGCCATTTTAATAAGTTCATGAATAGAAGAGTTTTGGAGATATATGGGCCAATCACAAGGACTGTTTAGTTTGAGAACATGGCATGGACTGTTTGGACCCAAGGGTATGTTTCCATATTTTTCAATATGCAATGCATGCAGAACAAACATGCTTATGTTTCAAATGTTGGTCAGAGGCATATTGCATTGTGCTATTGGCATAACCTAAACTACTTTGTCATTTAAATGATACAAAATTTAGAACTTAAAAGATGAATGGTGGCCAAAAGTGGACAATCATTTGTGGAGCTTCGAAGGATGCTATCAGACAAATTGAATATTGCTGCATCTTAACTCATATAAAAATGATAGTGGGCTGTAATGAATGCAATGGAATATGGAATGATTGAGCTGGATCTATGATGGAAAGGGGATCAGATGGCAGCAACTATCCCTTCCTTAAATTTTTATAAGTTAGGTATGTACACTTCAAGATGTCACAAAACCAACATCAGACTCATTATCTATTTCTCCAAAGTTGAATATTTATCTTGGTACCAATATAATTTTCTAGAAAGAAATAACAGGCTGGTTGCTTAATTTGCAACACATCCTCTGGTAACACAATATATAACACTAATATATTGGCATCAACAGTTAGTTTAAATGGCTTAGCATACATAAATTGATGCTGCTAAAAACCAGTGCAGCAAGTCAGTGCAGCTTTCAATTTATCAAAGGCACTCTGGCATTCTCTTGCCATATCAAATTTCTTGTCTTTCTTTAACAACCCTGTCAAAGGAGCCGCTAAAGTGCTGACGTTCTGAACACATGTGTGACAAAATCGACTCATGGCAAAATGTTGTGTTTTGTCTTCAGCAGAGAAAAATCCAAGATAGCCCTGCTTCTCTAAGTGCTACTTAATCTTCTCCTATGTGTGGTCCAAATTAAACACTTTTGCTTTGGCAAATTCACTTGTAGCCAAATTTATGACCAAAGTTGTTTTTATAACAGATCAGGCATGTGTTAAAAATATTTCTGCCGGGTTTGGTTGAACACAAACAAGAGGTCTATGCATACAGTTGTATAATCCTTCCATGACTTTGTTGGTTAATTTGGGAGATTGTTGGGTATTTTTCATTTCCTTGTAATTTCAACGAATGTCTGATTTAAGTTTCTTTGTTGTAGTCCTAATTTTAATTGTTAAGCTTCAGAGACAAGCTGATTGTGTTGAATATTGCACTTCAACAGTTTCATATTCTGCAGACTGCACTTCTGACAAAAGTGCTGCACAAATTCATACCTGCACCAATCAGGATACTTTAACGTTAAATTCCAAACCTCTTTTGGTCACTTGAGCTTCCCAGCTATCTTTTCAAAAGTGGTGCAATATCTTTCATTTCCATCCACTGTAAATTTGCATATTTCCGGCAAAATCTTCACAGCCCTTGAACAACATGAACATTGGCAAGTCTGTTATTAAAATATGTTGAGACAGGAAGCATTAGACTTTTGGTGTCAAGAAGAAAAAAATTCAATCTAATGTTACAATGGTGAGACATGCATTTCACTAGTGAGTGGGAGAGGCCTATTTGTATGTATGAACATTTCAATATTACCAAATCTCTGATATGTTTACAATTTATCATTTTACCAGGCAGTGGAGTAAACTAGATGGCAACAGTTACAAACATGAAGGTCTGAGCACGTACCTGGTACACTTGGCTCACCAACTGCTCCCACATCTTTCCATCTTGGCCAACATTTCCTGAAATCTCAGGGCAGACTACATGGACAGTGGCCACCTCTGCATTGCCCTGATAGTTTCCTCCTTCCTTGATGCTTCAATATGACCCTTGCATCGGCTTCAATTTTTTTTTTAGATTATCACAAACCAAACAGCCCAGTCTTTAGCCATCTACTGCTGGTTTTCCTATTTTACATCCAGCCAATTTGTTTATTTTCATATCTACCAGATAGAAGATAATAATAAATGATTATATTGGTATCCTGACATTACTTTCCCCAGGACCTCTGCATTAGCAGTATTTTGAAGTTCCTCTTGCGTAAATATCTCCCACTCCTTCACCACCAGCCCACAAATACAGGGCTTAGAGGAATTTTGCTTGATAATTTGAACATATTGGATATGTGCTCGTGTTGCATTAGTGAGTAAATCTCAGAATAGTGCTGGGATAATCAAAAGTGGAATTTTCTTTTTTTCTCTATCTGGTGGTATCTCTCGAACTATTTGAATTCATTACAGAATAGGTAAAATATGGGTTTAGGAAAATGATTGATAACATTGGGTTGAAATGGAAATAAATTTATCCAATAGTCCCTTCTGTTTGTGTGAACAAGCATCTTTTAACTTTTTTATCTCCTTCATTAGGTGTGGAGTTTTTTTTTTACTTAGAGGCAAATCTATATTAACATTCCATTTGTTCATTATCTATCTTTCTGCATTTGACCAAGATATTTCACAAATGTATTTTTGGTTTGACGGAAGGACGTATTTTATATCTCCATGCTAGAACAATGATTTGCAAAACTGTCCTATTATTAGACCTTAGGTCTCTGTTGAACATCACTGGTGAAATGCATTTGTGAAGAGGAGTTCAACTTCAAGCTGCTGCTAAAGATACAGCAATCCTTCAAATTTTCTGGGAATTAAGGTACACATCAGGGATTGGGATGAAGACATGGCTCAGGATCTGGGGCCTGAATCATGGAGTAGGGAATCATATCATGAGGTTCATGACAGGAATAATGGGAAAATCTAAAAAGACAAGGCAGAGAATTGTAACAATTAAGGGAAAGTTGGGAGTATTATGCAGGGCTAGAATTAACACTCACATTCCTGTTGGCACCATATTTAGCTAAATGGGTAATCCATTGGGCTGCTTTATGAAAGTGGGGACTGCAGATGCTGGAGATCAGAGTCAAGATTAGAGTGGTGCTGGAAAAGCACAGCAGGGCAGGCAGCATCTGAGGTGCAGAAAAATCAATGTTTCGAGCAGGAGCCCTTCATCAGGAATAAGGCTGGGAGCCTCCGGGATGGAGAGATAACTGGGAGGGGGATAAGGCTGGGGAGAAGGTAGCTAAGAGTGCAATAGGTGGATGAAGGTGGGGATGAAGGTGATAGGTCAGAGAGGAGGGTAGAGCAGATAGGTGGGAAGGAAGATTGGCAAATAGGACAGATCATGAGGATGGTGCTGAGCTGGCAGGTTGGAACTGGAGTAAGGTTAGGGGAGGGGAAATGGGGAAACTAGTGAAGTCCATACCCAATTGTGATTATCACAGTTTCAAAAAAGGGACTGGGTACAACTCAGACATTCACAAGTGATTCTCTTCCTTGCTTGTGATGATGAGATCTTCAAAAAACTTCTTGTATCATTAGGATTAACATTTTAAGGTACTTTGTCACAAACATTGACAGTTTTATGGACTCTAACTGTTCACAATTAGCTTTCAGTAGTAAAGTTGTATTCTGAAAATACCAATAATAAGTGATAGAAAATTTAAAATATGGAATGCACTTTTAAGGGCGACATGGTTGCACAGTGGTTAGCACTGCCTCACAGCGCCAGAGACCCAGGTTCAGTTCCCACCTCAGGGAACTGTCTGTGTGGAGTTTGCACATTCTCCCCATGTATGCGTGGGTTTCCTCTGGGTGCTCCGGTTTCCTCCCACAGTCCAAAAAATGTGCAGATTAGGTGAATTGGCCATGCTAAATTGCCCTTAGTGTGAGGTGAAGGGGTAAATGTAGGGGAATGGGTCTGGGTGGGTTGCGCTTTGGTGGGTTGGTATGGACTAGTTGGGCTGAAAGGTCTGTTTCGACACTGTGATAATCTAAATAAATTTGTCACTTGTGCGTCCCGAGTGAAATAACAAGGAATATGGGATACCTGTATTCTTACAGATCCTCTTGGTTGGTGTAGTAACAAGAATTTATGCATTTTTCCACAATCCCCAAGGATTAAAGAGATAATGAGAAGGGGAATTGGTCATTCTCCTTAAGGTTGCTGAGCAATGCTAAACTTGGATTAGCACTAGAGTGTTAACTTATCTTGGCCACTATGAGAACATTAATTCTTTTTCTACATTGTGGGGCAGCTTCTGGAAGGTAATAATTTCAATAATAAGATTTAGCTCAATCTAGGAATTGGTTTACTGTCATTCATCAGTGTAACCAGAAGGAATAACCAGAAAATCAGTGCAAATTCAGTTTAAAGATAATTCATTCTTTTACAGAAAAAAATATTGGAAATGCAACTTCCCGGTCTCTGATAATTTTGTGAATCTTTGCCCCAGATGTTTATGACGTTGGAGGAGAGGTAACGATGAGTGGCCAGGATATCTTGATTTAATTGAGTCATGAAGATTTTGCTCAATACAGGGAGGATACTATTTGATGTTTTTTGTCTTCCATTTCTCATCCAGGAGTTAGCCAAATTGAGAAACTGGTCAACATGATGATAAAGGTTGCACTAGAACCGAGGAAGGGAGAAAAACATAAAGAAAGAATAGGAGCAAGAGAAAAGGGCCCCAAGGAAGGATGAGGAGGAATAGATTGCAGGGAGGAGGAGGAAGAGGAGGAGGAGGAGGATAGTGAGAGATTGTATTGCAGAAGATGATTAAGTAATTACAGTAATGGAGGATGAGGAAAAGATTAAAGAGATGGAGGAGAAAGAAATTATAAGGAAGGAGGTAAAGAAAGAGGTTGTGAGGAAAAATAAATTGCAGTTGGGGTGAAGAAGGCACAGATTTAAAAGGAGTTGGAGGAAGAAGGATAAAAGTGATTGTAGGAAATAATTGGAGTGATAGCATCAGAGCAGAGGAAGAAGAATTTACATGAACAAAGGAGAAGGAAGAAAAAGGAATACATTTCCAAAAGTCATTTAATCAGGTGCCATATCAATGGTCTTTGCCAAAAAAAAACCTCATTGTGTAACATATTAGCACAGATCAAAGATTGGCTCACTGTTAGAAAATGATATGCATAAATGGGTTTTTATCTGATTGGTAATATGCATAAATGGGTTTTGGTCTGATTGGAAGGAGATGATAAGCAACATTTCCTTTGCTCCAACATTCTATGCATGGTGAATGGTGAATTGACACCAATACCAGCACTGACTTCCAGTTTTGGAAGTCAGAAGTCCATGCAGAAGAATGTTAGGAGGAATGTTGACGATAAGTGGAATCCTGCTAAGTGGGTCTGTGCTGACGTGTTTCTGATTAATCAGATTAATCGCTCCCTCTATTTCCTACAATTGCTTTTATCCTTCTCCTCCAAAGTGTGTTCCTCCTCCAATTCCTCTTAAATCTGTGTCTCCTTCACCCCACCTGCAATTTATTCTCGCAACCTCTTTCTTCACCTCCTTCCTTGCAATTTCTTTCTCCTGTTAATCTCGCGATTTCTGATCTTGTTTCAGATTTTTAGCATCCACAGTTCTTTGGTTTTTTTTGTTCAGGTAGAAATGTGATTCTAGATCAGAGTGGTGCTGGAAAAGCACAGCAGTTTAGGCAGCATCTGAGAAGCAGGAAAATCGACGTTTCGAGCAAAAGCCCTCTATTCCCGATGAAGGCCTTTTGCCTGAAACGTTGATTTTCTTGCTCCTTGGATGCTGCCTGAACTACTGTGCTTTTCCAGCACCATTCTAACGTAGAATCTGATTTCCAGCATTTGCAGTCCTTGTTTTTACCTCAGGTGGAAATGTGCACTATAAGGAACACATAATGAGATTTCAGAATAATACATATAGGTTGTATGAGTGGGCAATAATGTGTATGGGTTATAATTTTGGAAAATGTGATGTTTCGTCCTTTTGGCAGGAAGAATGAAAGAGCTTAATTAAAGGATCGTTAAGCAGGTGCTGAGGGATTTGGGTCATAGAGTCACACAGCATAGAAAAATGCCTTTCAGCCCACAATGTCTGTGTCAACCAACGAACACCGAAATATACTAATCTCATATACCTGCACTTGGTCCATAGTTCCCAACATTTTAAGTATCTTCCAGATGGTATTTATATGTTGTGAGAGTACTTGCCTCCACCATCCTCTCAAGTAGCTATCCACTGTTATGACACGGGGTAAACCCTCCTGCTTACTTTAAACCAGCAACACAGAAAAGATTTATCCCATGCAGTAATCTGTGAAAATTTGAGAGGCCAAGAACTATTTAAAGTACAAATTAACAACTTTATTGCTTAAAGTATCACAGAGAATAATGAATTAACAACTATTTATAAATCCTTCCTCTAACCTACCTTTTACTTTCCCTTCTATAATACTAGTCCGACAAAATCCCCAATTAAGAGTTACCAAAAGTTCAGGTTTTCAAAACCAGCCCGCTATTGAATCTTCTATTTGGATCTTCTTGTGTCTTCTTTTCTTCTTATGGATTATGTTTCACTGGTCATGGATCGATAAAGGTCCCTTTAGAAGAGCTATTCTCCAGGCAGTCTGCAGATGTCATTGGCTTGGCAGTTCTCCCCCTCAACTGTTCAATTATCCCTGGTCGTTTACCCCAAAGCATCGGATTGTGTCATTGGCTTTTAAGATTGTCAGTATATAAAACTTGATTGGAATTTGGTATTTTTCGGGGTATAATTTAAACATATTGGCCTAGTTCAAATATGATTTGTTGTTTCCAGGCAACCAGCTTTAAACCAAGTTACATTGTTACCTAATTTAGAATACTTGGTGCTGCGTCAGAAAGTTCTGCTAGCTTTTAACTCTCTTAAAGGTACAGTACACTCATATCTTCATAACACCACACATCTTCCACCCTCTGGATGAGAACATTTTTTTCTCAGATCTCTGCTAAGCCAAATGCTCCTCACCTTAAACTTATGCTCTCTGGTCTTAGACTTGTCAGTCATGGCAAAAAGAGTCTCACAATCTCATTTGTCTGTGCTCTGATCATTTTGTATACCCTAATCAGGTCCCCCCTCAGTCTTCTCTGCTTCAAGGGAAACAAACCAAGTCTCTCCACATAACTGAGACTTTTCATCCCTGGCAATTTCTGTTCAATCTCCTCTACACCCTCTCCAGTGCAGCCACATCCTTCCAATAGTGTGGTGACCCCAAATGCACAAAATATTCCATCTGTGGCCTCACAAGATTTCCCTGCTCCTATATTCTATGCCCAGCTAATGAAGACAAACATCCCATATACCGTCTTCATTAAGTGAATGCAATAAGAATGTTTCCCTTTCAGCTGAGTCCAGAAACAGGAGTGCTGTTTCTAATTTAGAGTGTACCCTTTTGGACAGAGTTCAGGAGATTTTTTTTTCTCTACCTTGGAACTCTCAAACCTCAAAGCAGTGGAGGCAAGATCATTCACTATTTTTAAGGCAGTTGAAGATAGATTCTTGTTAGGTATGGGAACTCGTGTTATCAGGTGTAGATAGGAATGTGGAATTTAAAACTGAAGCTATGACCTTATTGAATAGCAGAACAGGTTGAGGGGCTGAATGGTTCTGCCCTTAATTCCTGTTTCTGGATTGCAGGGAATGAAGAGAAAGCAGTTATAAGGGAGGAGGGGGAGCGTCAGGAGATTGCAAAGGAGGAGGAAAAAGATCTTGCATAGAAAGTGAAGGAGGAGGATATAGAGGTGGTGGAGAGAGGAAGATATTGCAGGGAGGAGGTGGAGATTGCAGAGGGGGAGGAGGAAGAGATTAAAAGAGTGGTGGAGGAAGAAACTAAAGGGAAAGCGGATAAAGAGATTGCAGAGGAGGAGGTGGAGAGCAAGAGATTGCCAGGGAGGAGAGGATGTAGAGGACTGAGATAATGGGGAGGAGGAATAAGAAATTGTAAGGATGGAGGAGGAGGAAAGGTGACACTCAAGATGAAGGATAGAGAGAGAAGAAAGAGAAGGAAGAATTTGCAGTGGAGAAGAGTAACAGGAAGAGATTTCAAGAACGGGGGAGGAAGAAGTCGCAGGAGTGGCAGAAGGAGAAGAAAGAGCAAGAAAGATAGAACAGTGCAATAGAGGAGGGCGATATTGCATTGGAGGTAAGGTGAGAACAAAGAGGAGGAAGTGATTGTGGGAGAAGGGAGATGATATTGCAGTGGAGGAGAAATAGATTGCAGGGGAGGAGGGAGATGAGATTGGAAAGAGGAGAATGAATAGAAGGGGAAAGATTGCAGGAGGGAAGAGGATGAAATTGCAGTAAAGGAAGTGGAAGAGGTTACTATGATGGAAGAAGCCTGAAATTACAGGGGATAAGGAACAGGGCAAGAGTTCAGGAGAGGATGTGGAGATGGAACAAAAGATTGCACATGGGAAGATGAGGAAAAAAATTGCAGGAGAGGTGAAAATGAAGGAATTTCGAGGAGAATGAGGTAGAAGAGATTATAAGGGAAAAGGAGGAAGATGGTGAGAAGGCAGAAGATATTTCAGAGGCACGTGAGGAAAGGTTGTTGGGGAGAAAATATTAGTTGATAAATTTCTCCATTTTAAACTTCATGATTCTTTGTAATTTTGTATCTCAAAGAGCTCTGGATGCTCATCCAATGACTATATTCAAGATGAACGTTGTGCATCAAAGAAAACAAGTAATATTGGGAACAGATGGGATAATGGCATTGATATGGAAATTCAGCTATGATTTTATTGAATGGTGAAACTCTTCAAGGACCATCTGGTTTCTCCCACTCCTATTTCTCATGTTCCTTTCCAGTCATTAAATTTGCATGGTTTGAATCTGGTACAAGTCAGATTTTCGTGTTTAATTAATTTCACGATTGCCAGTCCTGGAGTTACATGTGCAAAAGCAATAATAATGATAATTGTCTTTATGGAATTTATACTGATAATAAACACTGAAGACAACAATTTATTATCTTTGTATGGCTGTGATTCTCCTCTGTGCAACTTCTTTCTCAAGTGCTCCCTCCAAAAGGTTACAGATTCTCTTTGGAATACATCGAGAGTGGCTGGTGCATTTCCATTTACGTTTGTGGTTTGGGTGGAGAGCAATGGGCTGAGGTTTGGTTCTCGTCCCATTGGGAGAGAAGTTGAAATGCAACTGAACTGAACATGTTCTGGGGGAATTCCCAATCTAGCGAGTTTGAAAAGATGCTGAGTTCATGGGAATTAACATCCAAAGAGATTACACCCTTTGAAAAGTTCAGTTTATTGCCACATGCAAAGATTAATCCTGTGGAACAGTGATGTAAGACACTTAGAGAAAAATGTTATGCCTGCTAGTGAAACTAAAATAGTATGGTAATCACTTAAAATCATAGTTGTGGTCTCTTCAAATGTTGGCCTTCTGTTGAAGCTTTGAACTGTAATCTTTAGGTATCAAATATCTGAAACGCTTAGCTTTATGGGTTTACGTGAATATCAACCAATTTTTTTAGGGTGTTACGTCATAAAAAAACTGATGCATGTTATTTCGTTTTTAATCATATAGCATTCTGTTGTAATTTGTGTTAAGAAGATAACACTTCCATATGACGTGGGTAGTACAGCCGTGACACAGTTCTCTTACTGGATTTAACATAAAACTGAATTATTCCTCTATCCTCCTCTATATTTGTTTTTTGTTGCACAGTACCTAGTGGGTAGTGCTTGTTAATTATTATTTCAATTTGTGACATGGATGATTCATGGTGGTTAAACAAACTATCCAGAGCTGTCTCATAGAATCTCTGAATAGGAATAGAAAGAAAAACAAGAAAAGGATCACACAAAGAGGAGATGAGTTCTGCGGAGCTCTTGTAACATAGTGGAAGTGCCTTTTGAGCCAAGAGGTGTAAGTCCAACCTGCTCCAAAGATGTGTCACTGATATTTTTTGTCTTTTTTCATTTATGGTGTACTAAGGCTGGAAATGACCCTTCGACTGTGAGCAGATGATAGTTTGTTCTTACTTTTTTTTAAAAAACAGTTTTTGTTTGAAGCCAGGCTTGAAAGTTAGTTGCAGGTTGATTCTTGATTAAACATCCTTGTTTAAATCTAACCTTCTTTGGTTCTAGCACCCACTCACACAAGGTTATTCTGGTATCTGACACGGTTAAGGGATAAATCAAAACGATAAAAAAATGAGATGTAACTGGACAGTTCACTTCTTATGGTGGAGATACCCAAACAGATGACAGATGTTGAATGTTGATCAGGGCCTCAACTGGAGCCAATCCAACAAAGAGAAACCAAAATTTGAATTGGTTTTGAATTATGTTTAAGGAGAAGTATTGTGGCTTCAAAAGTTGAAGGACAGAGGTCTGATTGCTCCATTGTTACCCTGTCATCGAAAGTTTGGAGAATAGAATTTCAGGTATAAGTATTAAGTGAATATTCCATGGATCGTACTGAAAGTTATGATGTGTTAGAAACCAAGCAAGATACCATGTTTCTGTAATGGTAGATCATGGAATCTGTTTAAGTGAACTGTCCTATGAGCCTGCTCTGCCATCCAGTAAGATTAGATTAGATTGGATTAGATTAGATTAGATTCCCTACAGTGTGGAAACAGGCGCTTTGGCCCAACAAGCCCACACCGACCATAACAGAATTTACCAGCTCACTTCACTAGCTCTGCTTTCATGCCCTTATAATTACCTGTCTTTTAGGGTAGAAGGTGGCCTAGTGATATTGCCATGAGACTAGAAATCCAGATAAAATTTGGAGCCCTGAGTTTGAATTTGATTTCAAGAAAAGAAAACCCATCTCAAATTAGAAGTCTAATATCAGAACATAAGTATTAGGAGCAGGAGTGGACCATTTGGTCCTATGAGCCTGCTCTGCCATCCAGTAAGATTAGATTAGATTGGATTAGATTAGATTAGATTCCCTACAGTGTGGAAACAGGCCCTTTAGACCAACAAGCCCACACTGATCATAGCTGATCTTGTTGCAGCCTCAGCTCCACTTACCCACCCTCTTACCATCACCCTTAATTCCTTTACAATTCAAAAAATTATCTATCTTAGCTTTAAAAACATTTACTGAGGAAGCCTCAATAACTTCACTGGGCAGGGAATTCCATAGATTCACAACCCTCTGGGTGAAGAAGTTCCTTCTCAATTCAGTCCCAAATCTGCCCACCCTAAGTTTGACGCGAGGCTCTCTTGTCCGACTTCCACCCGTCAGTGGAAACATCCTCTCTACTTCTATCTTATCTATTCCCTTCATTGTTTCCTATGTTTCTACAGATGCCTCCTCATTCTTCTAATTCCAATGAATATTTTCCAGTCTACTCAGTCTGTCCTCATGAACAAACCTTCTCAGCTCCAGAATCCACCTTGTGTACCTCCTCTCCATCCTCTCTAGTGCCAGTACATCCTTTCTCAAGTAAAGAGCCCAAAACTACATGCAGTACTTTAGATATGGCATCACCAGCAACTTGTACAGCTGCAACAAAGCCTCTCTGCTTTTAAACTCAATCCCATTAGCAATGAAGGACAAAATTCCGTTTGCCTTCTTAATTTGGAACTGCAGACCAACCTTCTGTGGTTCATGCACAAGAACACCTAGGTCATGGCTGAAGAGCTGGTGTATGGGAGAAGGATTCACATTTTTGAATCATTAGAATCTCTTCTGGGGTGGAAGTGACCTGTACAAGAAGGAAGGATTGCACCTGAATTGGAAGGGGATTAATATACTGGCTGGGAGATTTGCCGGGAGATTTGCTAAAGCTGCTCGGGAGGATTGAAACCAGTAAGGTGGGGGGAAGAGTGGGACCCAGAGAAATAGTGAGGAAAGAGATCAATCTGCAACTGGTACATTAAGAAAAGAAGCAAGTCAAACAGTCAGCACAGGCAGGAACAAAGCAGAGAACAAGGTAGGACTGATAATTTAAACTGCATTTATTTCAATGCAAGGGGCCTAACAGAAAAGGCAAATGAATTCAGGGCATGATTAGGAACAAGGGGCTGGAATATCATAGCAATTACTGAAACGTGACTCAGGGATGGACAGGACTGGCAGCTTAATGTTCCAGGATATAAATACTACAGGAAGGACAGAAAAGGAGGCAAGAGAGGAGGGGGAGTGGCATTTTTGAAAAGGGATAGCATGATAGCTGTACTGAGGGAGGATATTCCCGGAAATACATCCAGGGAAGTTATTTGGGTTGAACTGAGAAATAAGAAAGGAATGGTCACCTTATTGGGATTGTATTATAGACCCCCTAATAGTCAGCTGGAAGTTGAGAAACAAATTTGTAAGGAGACCTCAATTATCTGCAAGAATAATAAGGTGATTATGGTAGGATATTTTAACTTTCCAAACATTGACTAGGACTGCCATTGTGTTAAGGGTTTAGATGGAGATGAATTTGTTAAGTGTGTACAAGAAAATTTTCTGATTCAGTATGTGGATGTACCTACTAGAGATGGTGCAAAACTTGACCTACTCTTGGGAAATAAGACAGGGCAGGTGACTGAGTTGTCAGTGGGGGAGCACTTTGGGGCCAGCAACCATAATTCTATTAGTTTTAACATAGTGATGGAAAAGAATAGACCAGACCTAAAAGTTGAAGTTCTAAATTGGAGGAAGGCTAATTTTAAGAGATCAGGCAGGAATGCTCAAAAACTGATTGGGGGCAGGTGTTAGCAGGTAAAGGAACGGCTGGAAAATGGGATGCCTTCAGAAATGAGATCACGAGAGTCCAGAGACAGTATATTCCAGTTAGGGTGAAAGGAAAGGCTTGTAGATATAGGGAATGCTGGATGACTAAAGAAATTGAGGGTTTGATTAACAAAATGAAGGAAGCACATGTTAGGTATAGACAGTATAGATCAAGTGAATCCTTAGAAGAGTAGAAAGGCAGTAGGAGTACACTTAAGAGAGAAATCAGGAGGGCAAAAAGGGGACATGAGAATAGGCCCCCTCAAAGTTCAGCAAAGCAGCCTTTGTGTGGAGCCGCAGAACATGGGGGAGATACAAAATGAGTATTTTGCATCAGTGTTTACAATGGAAAAGGACATGGAGGAGATAGAATGTAGGGAAATAGATGGTGACATCTTGAAAAAGTCCAAAATGCAGAGGATGAAGTGTTGGATATCTTGCAACACATAAAAATGGATAAATCCCCAAGATCTGATCAGGTGTACTCTAGAACTCTATGGGACGCTAGGGAAGTGATTGCTGGGCCTCTTGTTGAGATATCTGTTTCATCAATAGTCATAAGTGAGGTGCAGGAAGACTGGAGATTGGTTAACATGGTGCCACCATTTCAGAAAGGTGGTAAGGACAAGCCAGGGAACTATAGACCGGAGAGCTTGATGTTGGTAGTGGACAAGTTGTTGGATGGATTCCCGAGGGACAGGATGTACATGTATTTGGAAAGGCAAGGACTGGCTTTGTGCATGGGAAATCATGTCTCACAAACTTGGGGGGTGGGGGCAGCCTTGCTGATTTTTGAGGGGCCCTATTCTCTTCCTAGTTACCTTTTTGTACTTAATGTATTTGTAAAAACCCTTTGGATTCTCCTTAAGCCTACTTGCCAAAGCTATCTCATGTCCCATTTTTGTCCCCCTGATTGAGTTTTTGAAAAAGTAACAAAGGGGATTGATGAGCGCAGAACGTTCAACATGTTCAATATGGACTTCAGTAAGGCTTTTGACAAGGTTCCCAATGGGAGACTGGTTAGCAAGCTTAGATCTCATGGAATATATGGAGAACTAGCCATGTAGATACAGAACTGGCTCAAATGTAGAAGACCTCTGAAGAACACCACTAATCACTAATTGCAAACCAGAAAAGCACTCATTTATCCCCACTCTTTGCTTCCTGTTGGTTAACCAATCCTCTATCCATGCTAATACATGACCATCAAACTATTGTTGATTGTATTAAAAGTCCATCTGGTTCACTAATATCCTTCAGGAAACAAACTGTTTTGGCAAGCATCTAACTTCGATGTGGTTTAGTCCACTGAAATGGCCATCAAGTCACCCAGTTGTATCCAAGGGCAACTAAGAATGGTTAATCAATGCTAACCCAGCCAGTGATGTCCATATACCATAAATGAATAGAAAAAAAAATAAGTTCAAACTACTAGTCTTCTGAGTTAGCTTAAAATTGCCTCCACCTTTGTTACTGTGCTCTTCTGATTTAATCTGTTCTCTTATGTTTCTATTTCCATCGACGTGTAATTGCAGAAACAGCTGTATTTTATTTCTATCAATATCCCAGTGGTAGTTCATCACCTCTGGACCAGCAGTTCTGTGTTTAAGGCCAACCTGCTCCCAAGATGGTGTATCATAGCACGTCTGAATAGGTTGATTTTAAAAAAAGCTGCTAATTCCAATTTCTTCACCAAATAGTAGAATTTGAACTCAGTTCCCAGAATCTTTGGCTGAGCTTTTGCATTAGTAGACCAGTGACATTACCATTGTACAACTCCAGAGGGTGTTGGTTTATCTCAGTTGGTTGAATGTTTGGTTTGCAAAGCAGTGTCTTGATGATGGCTTGGTTTTACTCCAGCTGAGGTTACCATGAAGTACTTTCCTTCTCAACCTCTCTCCTTACCTGAAGTATGGTGGCCCTCAGGTGAAATCATCAGCAGTCAATTCTCTCTAATGAGAGAGCAGCCCCATGGTCTGTAAAGATTATGGTCACTTGACTTGATGCCATTCCAGAAATGTGTAATAATATGTCTGAACAGGTTGATTAGAAAATATCTACCTCTGCCTTCACTATTCAATACATGAACTATCTTAATTAAAACAGTCCAGTTGACTTCTGTCAATATACATGAATAGAACAGTGCAGTTAGAAGTTTTCAATCAAACAGATTGCTTATGTGGTCAAGAGAAAAGGGATTTGCATTGATATAGTGTTTTTTAATAGGTGAAGTAGTATGGCGAGGGAAGAGCAAAGGGCAGGAGATGAGTTGACACTGAGTTGGAATGGGGGTTTTAAAAGGCCATGGACATTATTAGAGGTCTCTGGAATATGGGGAGCTGAGAGATGGGCCTACGATGGCACAGGCGACAAGTAGAGCTGTGAAAGGTAGGTGTAAGAGTGTTGATTGATGGTGGAAGCATGAGGTGCTGTGGGTTGGGTGCAGAGGCACTGGTTGACAGAACCGATAAGAGGGACCATGAGTTTGATAACAAAAAAACATAGTTTGGCATGGATGGAGCATAGAGTGAGGGGTGAGAGCCGGAGGAATTTTTTTTCTGTCTAAAACAAGATTTTTAGTCTTTGACTAAAGTGCAAGCATCTCCAGGTAGGCTCTCTGCTCATGTTTCCTTGGCAACTGGATAGCCTCTTAGAGTCATCCAGGTCCCCTAGCCTGATTCCCAATCCACTCAAATGCCCAGACTGAAACTTTGATGTGCCAGTGACCAGTTTTAAAGGTTGAGATCACAGAGCCTAGATTGTTCCAAATTCTGCACTCTGATGCCAGAGGCAAACATATTGGGCCTTCTTTTGCATTCCCAGATGATCACTTTTCATTTGTCTGTCTACTTTATAAAGCTTATATTTTCATAATCCATATCTCATGAACAACAGACACACACACAAATTCATCTGTTGTGCATAAGTAGTCACTTAGACAGGGACAGAATACATGGCATTACCAAGTCTAGAGTCTTCTGGAGTCAAAATATTCAGAAATCTTAATGTGTACATTCCGTTAGCTACTGCTGAGATGATATCTGCAAACTCTTTATTTTTAATACTATGTTAACTACTGTAATTTGCTATAATAACTGGTAATGTCGTCAATGAAATTCTTAACTTAGCCCCTGAATAACACTCAGATAATAATAAACAATAGTTTATGAAACCTATGGGGAGAGTAAGAGAGTTTTTTTTGGGGTGCAGGAGGATGGAGGGGCAACAAGAAATAATTGGATGTTTAAGATTTATATTGAAGTTAATTATTTTAGCAGTCTTAAAAGGGAATTTAATTGTTGCTTGTAAAATAATATCTTAAGTTATGTTGATCACCTAAAGATTGGAGTTAAGTTATTCTCAAGGAGAAAAGCTGTGTGCAGACTTGAAGGATTAAGTGTTGTTATGGTTTTATTGTTGTAATATTCTTAGAATTAATTCTATGATTCTAAGTATTTTCGCTTTTGGGCAATCCTAACCCAAGTCAATTTTCATTCAAGTATAGTAGTGGTATGCTTACAATGTAATGTAATCTTACAGTTGTGTCTCTTTCATGGTCTCCCTGTCAACTTTTTCTTATTAAATAATGAAATATTTACCTTTGATAATTTTCTCTGACATTCATCCCTATATTCTATTTATTCCAGTAACCCTCTTTGAAAATTTGGATACAGACAGAAGAAAGTGGAGAAAATGTGGTGGAAGTAAGTTGCTTTTGTAATTTGGCTTGTGCAAATTTGTGCAATGGAACTCATTCCAGAATATTACTTATGCTAACAACAGAAATAATTTTGCTCAGTTGATGATGCTGTCAACTCTGATTCAAAGTATTATGAGTTTGAGTTCCAAACTGGACTTCAAGCTATCATTTAACCAAACATTTGCACAGCATTGAAGGATACTTGGCTCAGAGTCAAAAAATCACGGAGTCAAGTTCCACTGAAGAATTTCACATAATCTAGATTGTTGATTCTTGAGTGCCATACCTGAATAATGTTGTATTAAGACTTGCCATTTTGCAGGTGACATATTAAACTGAAGCCCTAACTGCTGCTTAGGCAAATGTACAAGATATTATGGCACTATGGCAAAGAAAAGAAGAATAGTTCTCCTATTTCCCTAAGCAGCACTGCTTCTTCACTTTACAAAAAAGAAAAATTGGTTATTCATCTCACAACTGCCAGTTTGAGTGTATATCATTGGTTAAAAGTTTCTTAATATAGTGAAGAAGAGCTCTCTTGAATATTCCCACAGTTTAAGCAAAAAGTTTTATTCCACTTTAAGGATTTATTGGATACATATTTTTCCCAAATTATATACAAGTTAATATTTATGAATCTGCAAGGATTTTATTTTGTTTTTAAAGAAGGTGGATTGATTTTGTGAAATCTGCAGAGTGGAAGAATGGAGATTCTCATTATTAATTGCTTCAAATATTGAATTTTGTACACCAGTATCAAGAGGAGGCAGTAGTGTAGTGGTAATGCAACTGGATTGGTAATTTGAATCCCAGGCTAATCCTTTAGAGATGTAGGGATGGACTTCAATGTTAGCAAAAGATGAAATTTTAATTCAGTAAAATTCAGGAATTCAAAGTTCAACTAATGTTAGCTATAAATCACCATTGTTATATTAAAAAACTTCTGGTTCACTCATGCCCTACAGGGAAGGAAATCTGCCATCCTTATCTGGTCTGGCCTACATGTGACCCACACCAGCAACAAATGTAATTTGACTCTCAATTGCCCTCTGGGCAATTGAGCATGGACAATAAATACTATTCTAGCCAATGCTATCCACTTCTCATGAATGGATTTAAAAATGTGGTCGACTCTTAACCACACTCTGGACAATAAATGCTGTTTTCCCTAAAGCACACTAGTGATATCCACACATGAACAAATTTTTAAAAAGTAAGATCCTTAGCAGAGGTATTCAGGGGGAAGAAGGTAACCTTTCAGAAAGGATACAGATGTGTGCAAAACCATTGGAGTGAGAAAATGATGAAGTGCAAGCCAAATTGTGTCCTTCCTATTGTCTGAATTATTTTAGGTATGACAGACTCCTACTCACTCTTTCTCATGATGGAGTTATGGGGAAGAATGTTTTGTTTAATGAAATTATTTGAAATGAAGTTACATTTCAGTACTATTCAGGTAATGTGTTAGCTCTTTCATACATAGAAAGTGGTTTGGCAATGACTAATGTTTTCAATTTAAACTGAGAACAAGATTATGAATTAAATTGATTAGTAATCAGTAGGATATGTATTGAGGTGTTCTCCCCAATTAGTTAGCGCTATTTGCTTAGGATATTGCATTGATGAGTGAATGAAGTTGTTCTGATTAAACAACTGTAGCTCACAGATTCTCAAGCTTGCTTTTACATTTTTTAAACATATACTGTGTGGATTATCTTTTACTTTTCATATATTTTAGTTATGTTTCTTATTCAAGAATTATTATGATGTACCTCTCACTGAAAATGGGATGAGTCAACACACATTGTTTGAGATGATTACTCAGTTTCAGAAGGCATCTTACCTGTCATAGAGTTGTACAGCACAGAAACAGTCCCTTCCGTTCAACCGTCCATGCTGACCAGATATCCTAACTAATCTAGTCCCATTTGCCACCACTTGGCCATATCCCTCTAAATCCTTCCTATTCATATACCTATCCAGATGCTTTTTAAATGTTGTAATTGTACCAACCTCCACTACTTCCTTTGGAAGAACACAGCAAGCCAGGCAGATGCTTTTTTTAATCACTAATGCTGCCTGGCTTTGTGTTTCTTCCAGCCTCCTGACTGTCTATTTTGGATTGCACCATTTGTGTTTTTTTTTGTCTCCACCACTTCTTCTGGCAGCTCATTCCATACACCTTTTGCATAAAAAAGTTGCCCTTAGGTCCCTTTTAAATCTTTTTCCCCCTCAACCTATACCTATACCTATGCCCTCTAGGTCTGGACTCCACTGCCTCAGGGGAAAGATCTTGTCTACTTACCATATCTATGCTCTTCATGATTTTATAAACCTCTATAATGTCACCCCTCAGCCTCCCAATGCTTTTGGGAAAACAGTCCCATCCGATTCAGCCTCTCCTGATTGCTAAGACCCTCCAATCCTGGCAACATTCTTGTAAATCATTTCTGAACCCTTTCAACTTTCACAATATCCTTCCCAATATCTTACGCACGATATTCCAATTAAATCTGTTGGACAATAACCTGGTGTTGTGTGATTTTTAACTTTGTACACACCAGTCCAACACCAGCATCTCCTAATCATCACAATATTCCTGTCCTGGACATGTTTCTGCACGTTGTAAATTGAATAGAAAATAAGAATAATTAACACTCAATGTTCAAATTTTCACTAGAGTTAGCTTTTATGTGGACAGGATATTTCTCTGAGACTTTTTCATTCAATATTGGAATGTTTTCTTCTGATGAACTGTAAGTGAATGAGTTCAATAATTTGAATTTGAAGTTATGCCTTTCACCAACTTTAGTTTTCCAAAACAAAGCCTTTCTCTGTTTCATTTGAAGTATACATTGGAAGTAACTGAACTACATTTGTTGGGGGCTCTGATTTTTTGAAGCAATGTTGAGGATTTTTTTGAAAAAGATCCTTTGGCTTGCCTGGTGTTATGTTCTGAAGTACATTCTTGGGAAATTAGGGCTGAGTTTTCACAGATGAGAACAGAGTCAGATGGTTCCATACTTCTACACTGTGGGTTGATTGCTGATACAATCCCAACCCCTTCTCCATCCTCCCAGAGGCAAGCTGTCACCTGGAAGTAACAGCTAGCTAAATTAAGGTACATTAATAGCCAATTAAGGCCAATTATCACAAGATGGATAGAATTTTCACGGCAAACATGGCATCCCTACCTCTAGGCCAGAAGATCCAAGTGCAAGTCCCACCTGCAATTTCATAACATTACCAAACAGGTTAAGGCTCTCCCCATATACTTAGCCACAGCTAGAAGGACAAGGAGAGTAGATACATAGGAACAGAACCACCTTCAATTTCCCTTCCAAGCTACTCAAAATCCTGACTTGGAAATATATTCTTGCTCCCTCACTATCAATAGAACAAAATCATGGCATTCCCTCCCTAATGGCATTGTGGATGAACTTACAGCAGATGGACTGCAGCTGTTCAGAAAGGCAGCTCACCACCACCTTTTCAAGGGCAACTAGTGATGGGCAATAAATGCTACATGGTCAGCAGTGCCCACATCCTATAAATGAATAAAATAAACTGTGGTCTATATAGGGGTAGACCATCAGCTACAGTCAGACATTAATGTCAAAATTTTAGAAATGCTGAGAGGGTACATCAAGGTGGAGGCATCTTCTCTTTCCCTTACACAATATGTAAGGCCATAGTTCCTACCATGTTGGAGGCCCGAAAATTAGTGAACACATTCTCTGATCACTAATTTAAGCGGCACGGTGGCACAGTGGTTAACACTGCTGTCTCACAGCGCCTGAGACCCGGGTTCAGTTCCCGACTCAGGCGACTGGCTGTGTGGAGTTTGCACGTTCTCCCCGTGTCTGCGTGGGTTTCCTCCGGGTGCTCCGGTTTCCTCCCACAGTCCAAAGATGTGCAGGTCAGGTGAATTGGCCATGCTAAATTGCCCGTAGTGTTAGGTAAGGGGTAAATGTAGGGGTATGGGTGGGTTGCGCTTCGGCGGGTCGGTGTGGACTTGTTGGGCCGAAGGGCCTGTTTCCACACTGTAAGTAATCTAATCTAATCTAATTGGCCAATTCAGGGAATAATCACTGCTCGATGACTTTTCCGGCACAATGTAGGGTGAGCAAACCCAATTGACATTGATATCAGAGTCTCAGTCCTAAAATACCTGTTTGTAATCCCTCAGAAATGACCATGCAAGTCTTTCAGTTCAACAGCACAGCACAGGAACAGGACCTTCGGTCCATGATGTCTGAACATGATGCCAAATGACACTAATCCCTTCTGCCTGCCCTTGGTCCATATCCCTCCATTCTTTGCATATTCATGTGCTCATGTAAAACTTTCTTAAATGCCCTGTCCATATCTGCCTCTACTACTATCCCCGGCAATGCCTGCCAGATTCCTACCACTCTCAGTATAAAAAACTTAATCCTCACATCTCCTTTGTGCTTTCCTCCTCTCACCTTAAATACATTCCCTTTAGTATTGGAGATTCCAACTCTGGAAAAAAGATTCTGACCATCAACCTTATCTATGCATCTCAGAATTTTAGAGATTTCTCTCCAGTCTCCTCTTAGACTCCACAGCTCAATAGAAAATAATCCAAGTTTTTCTAGCCTCTCCTTATAGCTTTAGGGTGGCACGCTGGCTCAGTGGTTAGCACTGTGGCCTCACAGTGCCAGGAACTGGGTTCAATTCCCGCCTTGGGCAACTGTCTGTGTGGAGCTTGCACATTCTCCCTGTGTCTGCGTGCGTTTCCTCCAGGTACTTTGGTTTCTCCCACAGTCCAAAGATGTGCAGGTCAGATGAATTGGCCATGATAAATTGCCCATAGTGTTAGGTGCAGGAGTAAGTGTAGGGGAATGGGTCTGGGTGGGTTGCTCTTCGGAGGGTCGGTGTGGACTTGTTGGGCTGAAGGGCCTGTTTCCACACTGTAGCTAATCTAAAAGCTCATACCTTCTAATCCAGCCAGCATCCTGGTAAACTTCTTCTATACCCTCTTCAAAGCTTCCACATCCTTCCTGTAATGTGACAACCAGAATTGAATGCAGTACTCGAAGTGTGGCAGATGTGGGTACTGCAGACCCTGGAGATTAGAGTCAAGATTAGCATGGTGCTGACAAGGTACAACAGGTCAGGCAGCACCTGAGGAGCAGGAAAATCGATGTTTTGGGCAAAAGCCCTTCATCAGGAATTTTTGATGAAGGGCTTTTGCCTGAAACATCGATTTTCCTGCTCCTCGGATGCTGCTTGACTTGCTGTACTCTAAGTGTGGCTTAACCAAAGTATTGTAAAGCTGCAACATGACATCCTGACTCTTGAACTCAAGTCCCTGACCAATAAAGATAAGCCTTCTTTACCACCCAATCTATTTGCTTGGACACTTTCAGAGAGCTATGGACTTGAATTCCAAGATCTTTCGGTACATCAATGCTGTTAAGGGTCCTGCTATTAACTGTACACTTTTCCTTAACATTTGATCTCCCAAAGTGTAGCACCTCACACTTACCCAGATTAAACTCCATCTGTCATTTCTGTGTCCATATCTGCAACTGATCTATATCCCACAGTATTCTTTGACAACCTTCTATACTATTAATAACTCCACCGATCTTTTTATCATCTGCAAACTTACTAACCCATCCATGTACATTTTCATCTAAGTCATTTATATGTATCACAGATAGCAGATCAGGAACAAATACTTTCAGTGATTTCTGTATCACATGAAACAATAAATTTAAAAAATTAGCAGCAACTGTAAGGGAACGAGCTCAATAAAACTATATATTTCCTCATTTAAGAGAGGAGAAGTCTGGACTGTACACTCACTTCATTAGGATATTTGCTTTGTAAAACTCACTGATAACATTGTACATATTTTATTTCTGCTGGTGAGTTATAGCAGGAATCATACGTTTCTCTCTGGTGTTTGTGAGCTACATTCATCAAATATATGGCCATGACTTGGATGGGCCACTGAAATTCTCCAGCATTCCTTTCTCCAAATATCTTTCCACAACAGTAAGGTTAGAATTTTTGATTGTCATGTGCTGTGTCCTTTCACTTCAGAACTAATCTGAAGGTCAGACAGTTTTTAAATATTCAGGTAATTTCATATCCTGAAGAAAATATTCTTCTCTCAACCAACATTACTGAAAACACAATTTCATTTTTTGTGGCATATTGGTAAATGGCAAAAGGCTACAGAATGCTGTATTGCCAAGGCATCCACATATTTTGAACTTGAATCTAAAAAAAGCATTCATGTGCAGTAAGTAAATAGAGTCATAGAAATGTACAGCACAGAAACAGACCCTTTGGTCCAATTTGTTCATGCTGACCAGATATTCCAACCCAATCTCGTCCCACCTGCCAGCACCCAGTTCATATCCCTTCCTATTCATGTACTAATTCAGATGCCTTTTAAATGTACTAGCAATTGTATTAGCCTCCACTACTTCCTCTGGCAGCTCATTCCATACACCTACCGCCCTCTATGTGAAAAAGTTGCCCCTTAAGTCTCTTTTGTATCCTTCCACTCTTACCTTAAACTGATGCCCTCTAATTCTGGACTCCCCCACTCCTGGGAAGAGACTTTGTCTATTTATCCTATCCATGTCCCACATGATTTTATAAACCTCTGTAAGATCACTCCTCAGCCTCTGATGCTCCAGGGAAAACAGCCACTACTTATTCAACATCTCCCTTTAGTTCAAATCCTCCAACCCTGGCAACATCCTTGTAAATCTTGTCTGAACCCTTTCAAGTTTCACAACATCTTTCTGATAGGAAGGAGACCAGAATTATATAGAAAGGCAAATGGAATGCTGGTCATTTCTAAAGTAGATGGATTGTACTTTATTTATTTATTTATTTATTATCACATGTGTTTTGTTACAAAACGTAGTGAAAAATGATGTATGTTTTTACAATATTTGGGAAGTCTTCCTATAACATACAGAATATTGTTAAGGTTGCATATAAGAACTGTTTTAATCTACTTGAGGAACAATAGGTTGGACCCATGCTCTTTCAAGTCTTGAAATAATATGCTGATCATGTAGAAACATAAAAGATTCTGAGGGTGCTTGGCAGGGTGAATTCTAAGAGGATGTTTCACTTCTTGGGGAAATGCAGAATTTTGAATGTAGAATTTTGTGTGAAAACCAGTTGAGAGCACAGTTTAAAACTAAGAGGTTTCCCATTTAAGATGGAGATGAGGAGAAATTTATTCTCTCATTGGGTTGTGAGTCTTAGAAATTTCTTCCATAGAGAGCAATGGAGGTTAGATCATTGAACATATGCAATGCTGAGTGAGACAATATTTTGATCTACAAAGTGATGAGGGAAGGATAGGCAAGGTAAATTGAAGACCAGAATCAGCTCAAATGTGGATTATCTTAATAGACAGAGCAGCCTATTTTCACTCTAATTCATTATGATCTTGTTGTGCTTAAAATTACAGTAACATCAATTTAATGTCTTTAATATACATTGAACAACTTAGGATTTTTCTAATACATGTATTATGTTACAATATAAATTAAAGTTTTGCTTTCAAGTTATACACTTAAATGGCACATTTAATAATGTATATGGGAAGCATCTCCTCTTGTGCAGTTAGAATCAGCATTATGCAAGGTTTGCAAGAATGAACTTCACACTGTCAACAAATTTGAAAGTATCTATTGCTGGGATTCCATGGGACTGTGACTTATTCTCCCTGATACCTCTACCACCAAACCATTCTCCTTTGCCTTTTCTCATTTACAGTTCATTTTCTGCCATCGGCACTCAACTTTGTTCATGTCTCCCTTGGGTGCAGTCGTCCTCAGTGCAGTCATTATGTACCCTATCCCCAATAGCTTTTATTGTCAAGCCAATACAGAAACCACTAAACGCTCCAGTCTTGTTAATTGCTGTTTTATAGTTTGCTTGTTGCCCCAGGGTTTTATCATTAACTTTACAACCACTGCATATATATTCAGCATTAAGTCCTTAGTGTTTTTTCTTCAACTCAACATAGTTGAAATAAAATCAAAAAATGAATGTGAGTGATAGATATTGGAAATATAAACAGGAGCCTAGTGGTTATATTAGTAGATTAGCAACCCAGAGGCCTTCAGTTCAAAAGGCTGTTGAATATATTTCAACAGCATGATAATTTGTGGTCTGGCAGCCAGGGGAAAAATACTTTAAAAACTGCTGGATATTTGTAAACACCCTATTGGTTTCAGAACATCATCAGCGAGTGCCCTATGTCTCTTATATTACATTTTACATTAACTTTAATGCTCTTGGGCCAGTTTGGCATAGGGAGTAAATATTCCCTTGTTTATTTTGCTCGTATACCAAAATCAAATAAACTACACAGTCATAAAAAAGGAAATACCAGCTCAAGGTGGATACATACCTTTAGATCCACATCCAAAAATGTTAACTTTTACTTTGCCTTTGCTGAGGTTTATATAGTTGCTATACATTGCAATATGTTTTGTTTTATCATTAACTTGACAGCCCACAATTGTTCACCTGATGCCAAATGTTTCATTCTCCTTTGGTCTCCTCACATATAAAATTATTGCCCCTATTCTCATGGCTGCCTGCACTTTACTAATTTGAGTTCCTTTAAATATAATACAGGCTATGGGAATGTACCATGGTTTTGTATCAAAGGCTTGTATTTTGCAAAAATATCCAGGTAGTGTAAAAGATATTTGAGTAAATTTGGTTCTTAACAATAAGGGAAAACAATCAAGTTCAGACTATAAGTCATTGCATGAAAAACAGAGTTATATTTTTATCAGCTATAATGGGCAAGATTTTGCATTTGGCTCAAATTCAAAGGTATGATTCTGAAAGTATGGGTTTAAAGACATGATGACAGTGATTATATTGATTGTGTACATTGTCTTGAATATTTATGGCAGTCAGGTGGGAGGAGGGCCAGAGTCCCAGCAAGAGAGGCAGGACTGCTCAATGTTTTAGTGATGCAGTCTGTGAAATAAACAATATAGTTTATAAACATTTTAAGACCATTTAAGTTTGAGTTTAGGATTGTGGATCAGTGGTATGTGTATTTTCTGTGTGTTTGAAGTTAATAATTAGCTTTCAAATATTTCTGTAACCATAGTGAAATACTTTAAAATAGTTTATGTTACCTTCTTTAGCAGCATTGTTGTTATGTTTATCTTAGAATGTTTAATGACTCATCAAGGTGATTTAGGGTCTGTTAAATTCCTATAGTTTTTTTTAGCTTAAGGGTAACACTCCCTAGCTTAGAGAGAGACATTTTTCAATTTTATTTCATTTTTGAGCTGTTTGATGAAATCTTTGAATTTGAGATGGTTGAGTAGAAGACTGCTCATGAGAGGTGGAGTATATAATGAAATCAAGTTACCTTAGAGTAAAGAGTTAATCCCAAACAAGAAGTGATGGGATAAAACTCAAAAGAGGTTACTTGAAGTTGATTACGTTTAGATGTACGATAGTTCCAGGATGAGGTTATCTGCATCTCCAGTCAATGAGTTAATATCACAATTATCTTAATTCTGTTGAGGTGTTATGAAAAGATTACTTTTCTCTGATATGGAATATTAGTCAAGGGATCTTTTGGTTACTATACATCGGATGTTGTTTTTATTGCAAGTTACAAAGAAATGTTTTTGAATTAATGGGATTATACTTTTAATGTGTGTTTTAAAATCTTGGAATTTATAAGTTAATAGTTAATTTATTCTATTTTCTCTTTATTCCTCGTAAATAAACTCGTATTATTGAAACAAAATCTGCAACACTGCATGCTTATGTCTCAGTGTGTAACGACCTAATTAAAACCAAAGGAGAAAGCAGATGCTGGAGATCAGAGCTGAAAATGTGTTGCTGGAAAAGCGCAGCAGGTCAGGCAGCATCCAAGGAGCAGGAGAATTGACGTTTCAGGCATGAGCCCTCCTTCAGGAATTCCTAAAGAACTGCTAAAGCTAAGTTCTTTCTCAATAAGGTTATTAATTTCAATTAGCATCTGACTAGATAGGCTCTGTCTCCTAGGGCACTCTTTCTATGGCAAATCCAAAGAGTTACTTCTTCAGCAGGAGATATTACACTGAGGAGAAGGTGTTCATTGCCTTCCATCTCACTATTCCTACTCATGTACTACTCCTTAGGATTTTTGTGAATCTGATGCAATATTAAATCCATAAAATGAGGCTGACACCTGTGGCCACTGCTTTGTGACTTAGAGTCATAGAGTCATAGCGATGTACAGCATGGAAACAGACCCTTCAGTCTAACCTGTCCAAGCCGGCCAGATATCCCAACCCAATCTAGTCCCACCTGCCAGCACCCGACCCATATCCCTCCAAACCCTTCCTATTCATATACCCTTCCAAATGCCTTTTAAATGTTGCAATTGTACTAGCCTCCACCATTTCCTCTGGTAGCTCATTCAATACACATACCATACTCTGCGTGAAAAAGTTGCCCCTTAGGTTTCTTTTATTATCTTTCCCCCTCACCCTCTAGTTCTGGACTCCCCGATCCCAGGGAAAAGACTTTGTCTATTTATCCTATCCATGCCCCTCATAATGTTGTAAACCTCTAGAAGGTCACCCCTCAGCCCCAGCCTGTTCAGCCTCTCCCTATAGCTCAAATCCTCCAACCCTGGCAACATCCTTGTAAATCTTTTCTGAACCCTTTCAAGTTTCACAACATCTTTCTGATAGGAAGGAGACCAGAATTGCATGCAATATTCCAACAGTGACCTAACCAATATCCTGTACAGTCACAACATGACTTCCCAACTCCTGTACTCAATACTCTGACCAATAAAGGAAAGCATATCAAATGCCTTCTTCACTATCCTATCTACCTGCAACTCCACTTTCAAGGAGCTATGAACCTGCACTCCAAGGTCTCTTTGTTCAGCAACATTCTCTTGGACCTTACCATTAAGTGTATAAATGCTGCTAAGTTTTGCTGTCCCAAAATGCAACACCTCGCATTTATCTGAATTAAACTCCATCTGCCACAACCCAGCGTAGGTTCTCTGCGTAAAGAACCTACCTCTGACGTCCACTCTATACCTTCCGTCTAATATCTTAAAACTATGACCCCTCGTCCTAGTCAATCCTACCCTGGGGAAAATTCTCTGGCTATTGACTCTATCCACGCCTCTCATTATCTTGTATACCTCGATCAGGTCACCTCTCTTCCTCCTTCTCTCCAGAGAGAAAAGTCCAAACTTAGTCAACCTCTCTTCATAAGACAAACCCTCCAGTTAAGGCAGCATCCTGGTAAAACTTTGTTGCACCCTCTCCAAAGCCTCTGTATCTTTCCTGTAGTAGGACAACCAGAACTGGACACAATGTTCCAAGTGTGGTCTCACCAGGGACTTGCTGAGCTGCAGCAAAACTTCACAGCTCTTTAACTTGATCCCCCTGTTAATGAAAGCCAAAACACCATATGTTTTCTTAACAACTTGTAGGGATCCTGTGAAATCCCCATCATAACAAACTTGGAAGGAAATGCCTTGGAAATTGAAGATTCTGCTCGGCGATCTTGGAAATGGAAAGATTCAATTTAAATCAGTGAATTCAGAGAGTTCCAATGAAGTTAATGACTAACTATTCAACTGAACCCATACTTACCTCACACACTCAACTGCACCTCCTCCAGACTACTTACATCTCCATATCCTGAACAAATAATTCTTTACGAATAATACAACAATATAACATTGCGACATAATATGAGATTAGTAATCTAAGAAGTCAGCTTCCTGATAACAGTCTTGTCACAACCAGCTTTTCTCTCTACAAAGTGCTTTCACTACCAAGAAGAAAAGACTTTCTATCCCTCATGTATGCAGCATTGGCTATAATGACAACCGATGATTTGAGCAAATGTGACCTACAGCCCTCGATTGTGCAGACATTTGTCAGTTTAAAACTATTTACTTGCTTGGCAGGCAAGTATCCATCAAATGACTGCTGAAATTGCTAAATTTGCTTTCAGTTGTAAAATTATTTTTCAGGCAGCCCTTTTGCAACTCATATCTGGAATAGACTATGTGCCATGTTCAAATTCCATAAAAATATTGAACAAGCAGCAATGCAAGGCAAGTCGTAGAAAAACTTGCAATGTGTCACTTTCATTTGACTTGCGCTGATTCCAGATCTTTGAAGCTAATGTATATGGACATAATTTAGGTCAAGGCTATTTTAATTCTATATATTTAAACTTTTAATTTGCAAATTTTCTCAGTAGTTTACCCTCAGTATCACAAATCCCATATGGCTAAACAGAGCCTCTGGGTTTACATAGGATATCGTTTTGGCTTGCCACGGCGACTATCATTAACACATCTCTGTAATTGTAATTGTGTTATTATTCCAGGATAATCATGGAGGCTAAAGGAAATCCCAAGATCTTTTCTCAAAACAAACCTCTGGCGGCCCTATCCTTTGCTTCTAATGCCCTCACATCAAAGCTAGTTACAATTCATGAGTTTACGTTGTCCTTAAATTTTGCGTTGTCTTACTATCTGCCTCAGCTCCTTTATCTTTTTAAAGTGCTCCTATTTCATTTCTCCAGACCAATCTAACGTGATACTTCTCTATCTCGATTCAATATTTCCATTTACTCCTCAGATATGATGAATATTCTGTGAAACCCCCACATAATCCCCGTCAATGCCAGTTGGGTAATTAATTGCTCCTGTTTCTTCTTTTAAAAAAATTGCAAATTAACTGATCTTCCTGTGTCTGATAGCTGCAGACAATCTGTGCTGATTCTCTGCTCCTGCCATATTCTGTTTATTTTAGATTTTTTTCTAATTAACACTTTACAACAAGAACCCCAAAAAATTATATTTAAGCAACATACTAGGACATATTTTGACATGCCTCTGGGTGGCATTTGAATCCAGGCAGTTTGACCTGGAGGTAGGAATACTATTGCTGTGCAGCATGTGCTCAGGTTATACCTCTTTTAAAATTACCATAACAATCTACAATTATTAAAATTTCAGCCAGCATCTCCGTCCTCTCTCACTACTTCCACATCTTCAAATTCCCAATCTTCGTTAACATTTCCAGTATGTCACCATCATCCAACTTCTTTCACCTCTCCCAGTCTGAATCTCTTCAGTCTGCCTTCCATTTCACCATTGTGAAAGGGGAATTGGTTAGTTCAGTTGGCTAGATGGATTGTGTAATACTGCAGAGAAATGCCAATAGTTTGGGTTCAGTTCCCACACTAGATGAAGTTACCATGAAGAATTGTACTTTTCCACTTATCTGAGGTGTGGTTACCAGGTGTAAGATGGCAGCAGAGTAACATAGATTAGATTAGATTAGACTTACAGTGTGGAAACAGGCCCTTTGGCCCAACAAGTCCACACCGACCCGCCGAAGCGAAACCCACCCATACCCCTACATTTACCCCTTACCTAACACTACGGGCAATTTAGCATGGCCAATTCACCTGACCCGCACATCTTTGGACTGTGGGAGGAAACCAGAGCACCCGGAGGAAACCCACGCTGACACGGGGAGAACGTGCAAACTCCACACAGTCAGTTGCCTGAGTCGGGAATTGAACCCGGGTCTCAGGCGCTGTGAGGCAGCAGTGCTAACCACTGTGCCACCGTGCCACCCATGACAGGGCTGCATACGGGCTCTTACAAGGGGCCCTTCCACTCCAGTCTGCTTTCCTTACTTGTTTTACTTTTGCTTCTGCACTTTCCTTTCACTTTACTTTCCTTTTCATTTGATCATTTTTTATTTTATTTCTGTGGCGGGTTGGTCACCAGCAACAGTGCAGCAAAACAGTGGGCTGCATGTGCTGAGATACCCTGGCTATATGAGATGGCGGCAGTGAAGATACTCTCCCAATGAGAGGAGGCCAGCAGCAGATGAGTGCCAATCAGGGCCTGTTGCAGTGGCAGCAAGGTTGTTCTCCTGCCTTCCAGCTCCTCCAGTGATTGGGGACGGCAGCACCGGTGTCAGTGGACACTACAAGATGGTATTGCTGGCAAGGTGACATATGTAGACAAGGCTGGACTTGTGGTGTGGCGGTGGCCTGGCCTGGCAGTGGAGCCAGGGACCCTTGGCTGCAGGGTGAGTGTGGGTTCAGCAGCATTAGCAAAGTCGGCCAATGACAAAGAGATGGTGCCTAAAGCGGGGTGACTCCTCTGTTAGTGAGTCTGGCATAGGCAGCGGTGAGGCAGTGGTGATCTCCCTTGAGACTCGGTGAGAAACTGAATTTTTTACTTCTTTATTGTTCTAATTTATTCCTATGACCGATAATGCTGGACGATGTATTCCTTTGCTTTTTAAATTTTTTGGTCCCTAAGAATTTGATCTGAAGTGTCAGTATCTAGGTACTTTGTACCTAGGATGGCACTGTAATGCAGCAACTGTAAACTTGTCACTGTATTCACTGAGTACATGAGGCAATAAGGCTTCAATTAAATTCAATTAAACCACCACCAATTGTTTCTGTATAATGAGAGTGCAACAATTTTGTTTGATAAGCGTATGCTAACTTTGCTTTTTTTTCCACATGATACATCAGGCTGGACATTCGTTATTCCAGTTAAATTGCGCATGTGCATTGGGACCCTGTGGAATCCCCAATGTAGCACACTTTGAAAGAATAGCCCAAAAAATTTAATTTTCTACTGGGCAATTCACCTATGTTTGGAACCCCTCTAAAACTTCCATTTAAATCAGATATTATTCTTCCAATTTGTAAGCAATCTCTTTTTCCACCCCAGAATCCTCATTTCTACTTTCCTCATCAAAGGTTTCCACTTGGTTCTCATTTTATCCTCTTTCCTCTTGTTGGGTGAGATTGTGGTGGATGCAGCATACTTTGACGTGGGCCACACTCTCTAGTTTGTGCTGGTCTACACTGGCTGAGCAGTCCAAACACCTGAATCATGTTTTCAGCAGGTCTAAGGTCTGCTAAACAATAGCCCTTGTGGAAGCAAAGCTGAGCATTATAATTTCCCCATTGCATCATTTTGAGGATTTCTGACACATGTTACTTACCAAGGTTTGCGGTGTAGCCATTTTGTTTCTAAGCAGCCAGCCCTTTATGCATTGAGCAGCAGATCAGCAGCAGTTCATGTGCTGTAGGTAGATTCACAATGCCATTAGGGAGGGAATTCTGGGATTTTAACCCAGCAGCAGTGAAGGAGCAGCAACGTATTTCCAAGACAGGATGGCGAGTGGCTTGGAAGGAAACTTTTAGGAAATTATTTTCTTATGTTTCTGATGCCCTTGTCCTTTTAGATGAAAATGGTTGTCAGTTTGGAAGGTGCTAAGGATCTTGGGTGAATTTCCGCCATGTGTCTTGTAAATAGCTGCTACTGAACATCGGCAGTGGAGGAAGTGGATGCAGTGCCATGCAAGAAACTCATTTGTCTCAGATGGTGTCAAGCTTCTTGAATGTTGGAGCTGCACCCACCCAGGCAAGTGGGGAGTACTCCATTACATTCCTGACATGTGCATTCTAAATGTTGGACAGCCTTTGAGGAATGAGGAGGTGAGTTACTCACCACAGTATTCCTAGCCTCTGACCTGCGTATGTAGCTACTGTATTTATGTGGCGAGTCCAGTTGAGTTTCAGGTCAATGTAACCCCCAAGATGTTGACAGTAGACGATTTGGTAATGGTAACACCATTGAATATTTAAGGTGCAGCAGTTAAATTGTCTCTTATTGGAGATGGTATTTATCTGACAAGAGTATTACTTGCAACTTGTCAGCCCAAGCCTGGATATTGTTAGAATCTTGTAAAATGGACTGTTTCATTATCTGAGGAATCATGAACAGTCCTGCACATTGTGCAATCATCAGCGAAAATTCCACCTCTGACCTTACAATAGAGGGAGGGTCATTGATGAAGTAGCCTAAAGATGGTTGGGCCTAGGACACTACCCTGGGGAACTCCTACAGAGATGCCCTGGAGCTGAGATAAGTGATTTACAATGATCACAACCATCTTTCTATATGCCAGCTATGACTCAACCAGCAGACAGTTTTCTCTCGAGACCAGTTATTTCTAGTTTTTCTAAAGCTCCTTGATGCCACACTCAGTTGAATGCAGCCTTGATTTCAAGGGCGGTCACTCTCACCTCACCTCTGGAATTCAGTTCTTTTGATCGTATTTGAACCAAGGCTATAATGAGGTCAGGAGCTGAGTGATCCTGGGTGGAACCAAAACTGGGCGTCACTGAACATGTTATTGTTGAGATTGATAGCAATGTTGTTGATACCTTCCAACATTTATTAATGATGGAGAGCAGACTGATAGGGTGGTAATTGATTGGGTTAGATTGTCCTGCTTTTTGTGTACAGGACTTACCCGGGCAAGGACAAGTTCTGAGCAAAAGTCTTCAGTACTATTGCTGGAATGTTTACAGTATCCAGGGCATCCAGCTGTTTCTTGATACCACACAGTGATTTGAACTAGCTGAAGATGAGTATCTATAATGCTGGGGACCACTGGAGGAGGCCAAGATGGATCATCCACCTGTACTTCCGGCTGAAGATTGCTGCGAATGCTTCACCTTCTCTATTGCACTTATATGTTGGGCTCTTCCTTAATGAGAACGGGGATGTTAAGACAGCTGCCTCCTCCACTGAGTTGCTTATCCACCACCATTCACGACTGTATGTGGTGGGGCTACAGAGCTTAGATCTGATCTGTTGGTTGTGGGGTCACTTACATCTGTCTATCACTTGCTGCTTATGTTGTTTGGCACACAAGTAGTCCTGTTTGGTAGCTTCACCAGGTTGACACTTTACTTTTTAGGTATGCTTAGTGCTGTGCCTGTATGCCCTCCTGCACTCCATTGAACCAGATTCCCTGGCTTGATGGTAGTGGCTGAGTGGGGAATATGCTGGGCCATGAGGTTGTAGATTGTACTGGAGTACAATTCCTCAGGGACTGTTCCCTTTGCAATACACTGATCTATTCCTCTAGCACTCCTCACATGTCCACTCACACACACACACACACACACACACACACACACACACACACACACACACACACACACTCCAATGCAATTTCAGAAAGTGCAATGCACTTTAACTTCCTCTTTTCTCACAGTCAAACATAGAACCACCAAAATGATGTAGCACAGAAGGGGAATATTCAGCCCATCTTGTCCATGTGGACTCAAAGAAACTCAGATATCCTTTCTAATCTCATCTTCTTGCACACAGCCCATAGCCCTGCAGCTCACAGCAATTACGGTGCAGATCCAGACACGTTTTAAAAGAATTTAAGCTCTTTGTCTCCTCCAGCAACTTGGGCAGCAAATTCCAGACACCCATCACCATCTGCATGAAAAAGGGTTCCCTCTAATCCTTCTGCTGCTTAGCTCAAATCTATGACATCTGGTTTTTGAACTCTGCCAAGGAAACAGGTTCCTCCTGTCTACTCCATCTCTGCCTCTCACAATTTTTATATACCTCAATCATGTTGCAACTCAGCCTTCTGTCTTCTGAGGAAAACAACCCCAACCTCTCCAGTCTATATTCGTTGTGACAGTTCTTCAACCCCAGTGACATTCTTGGAGATCTTCTCTGCACCCTCTCCAGAGCAACTACATCCTTCCTGTAATGTGGTGACCATCCAGAACTGCATATAATACTCCAGTTGTGGGCTCATCAGTGTCTTATACAGTTTCATCATTATATTCCTCCTTTTGGATTCTATACCTCTACCAATGAAAAAGAGCATTTCATTTGTCTTCATTATAACCCTATCTACCTGGCCTGCAGACCAAGAGTTCTCAATTCATCTACCCCTCTCAGTATATTTCTGTTTGTTGTTTATTCCCTTCTTATTGTTTAGAACTTAGAACATAGAATAGTACAGCACAGGAACGATGATGTATCAAACTTGACACCAAATTAAACTAATCCCTTATGCCTGCCTTTGGTCCATATCCCTCCATTTCTTGCATAATCATGTGCTTATCTGCAAATCCCTTAAATGCCCGTAAGATATCTGTCTCCACCATCACCCTTGGCAGTGTATTTCAAACTACTACCACTCTCTGTTTAAAAAAAACTTGTCCCTCACATCTCCTTTGAACTTTCCCTCTCTCACTTTAAATGCATGCACCCCAGTATTAGACATTTCAACTCTGGCTTCCATCAATGGAATCTTGCCAATGGCCATGAAGTGCTGCTGATGGTGTTAAGACAGAACACAGAACATAGAACATTACAGTGCAGTGCAGGCCCTTTGTCCCATGATGTTGCCTCATCCTGTGGAACCAATCTGAAGCCCAACTAACCTGCACTATTCCATTCTGATAAATATGCCTATCCAATGAACATTAAATGCCGTTAAAGTTGGCGAGTTTACTTTTGTTGCAGGTGGTGTGTTCCATGCCCTTACTACTCTTTGAGTAAAGAAGCTATCTCTGACATCTGACCGATATCTATCACCCCTCAATTTAAAGGTATGTCCCTTCATGCTAGCCATTGCCATCTAAGGATGTCCAACCTATCAAACCCTCTGATTATCTTGTATGTCTCAATTAAGTTGCCTCTCAACCTTCTTCTCTCTAAAAAAAAGCCTCAAATCCCTCAGACTTTCCTCGTAACACCTTCTCTCCATACCAAGCAATATCATAGGAAATCTTATCTGAACCCTTTCCAAAGCTTCCACAGCCTTCCTATTATGCAGTGACTAGAACTATATGCAATACTCCAAATGTGGCTGCTCCAGAGTTTTGTATAGCTGCAGCATGATCTCATGGTTCCTAAACTCAGTCCCTCTACCAATAAAAGCTAACACACCTAATGCCTTCTTCACAACCCTATCAACTTGGGTAGCAACTTTCAAGGATCTATGTACCTGGACATCGAGATCTCTCTGCTCATTTACACTACCAAGAATCTTACCATTAGCACAGTACTCTGCATTCATGTAACTCCTTCCAAAGTGAATCACCTAACACTTTTCCACTCTAAACTCCATTTGCTACCTCAGTCCAGCTCTGCAGCTTATCAATGTTTTTCTGTAACCTACAACATTCTTTGTCACTATCTACAACTCTACCACCCTTCGTGTCATCTGCAAATTTACTAACCCATCTTTCTGTGTCCTCATCCAGGTCATTTATATAAATGACAAACAACAATGGACCCAAAACAGATCCTTGTGGTACCCCACTAATAACTGACCTCCAGGGTGAATATTTCCCATCAACCACCACCCTCTGACTTCTCTCAGCTAGCCAATTTCTGAGCCAAACTGCTAAATCACCTTCAATTCCATACGTCTGTATTTTATGCAATAGCCTTCCATGGTGAACCTTATCAAATGCCTTACTGAAATTCATATACACCGCATCAACCACTTTACCCTCATCCACCTATTTGGTCACCTTCTCAAAGAACTCAATAAGGTTTATGAGGCACGACCAACCCTTCACAAAACCCTGTTGACGATCCCTATTTCTCTCTCAATGATTATAAATCCTATCTCTTATTTCCCTTTCCAGCACTTTACCTACAGTTGAAATAAAGCTCACAGGTCTATAATTTCCAGTGTTGTCTCTCCTCCCTTTCTTGAACAAGGGAACGACATTTGTTATCCTCTAGTCTTCTGGCACTATTCCTGTAGCCAATGACGACATCCAGATCAAAGCCAAAGGCTCTGCAATCTCCTCCCTGGCTTCCCAGAAAATCCTATGATAAATCCCATCCAGCCCAGGGGACTTATCTATTTTTACACTTTCCAGAATTGCTAACACTCCTCCTTATGCTCCTCAATCCCATCTAGTCTAGTAACCTATATCTCAGTATTCTCCTCAACAACATTGTTTTTTTTTCTAGTGTGAATACTAACGAAATGTATTCATTTAGTGCTTCCCCTATCTCCTCTAACTCCGCGCACAACCTCCCACTACTATTCTTGATTGGCCCTAATCTTACTCTAGATGTTCTTTTATTTCTGATATAGCTATAGAAAGCCTTAGGGTTTTCCTTGATCCTATCCGCCAATGACTTCTCATGTCCCCTCCTGGCTCTGCTTAGTTCTCTCTTTAGGCCATTCCTTCCCTAGCCTGTAACTCTCAAGTGCTGTAACTGAACCATCACATCTCATCCTAACATAAGCCTTCTTCTTTCTCTTGAAGAGTGATTCAACCTCCTTAGTCAACCATGGTTCCCGTGCTCGACAACGTCCTCCCTGCCTGACTGGCACATACTTATCAAGCACCCGCAGTAGCTGGTCCTTGAAGAAACTCCACATTTCAATTGTGCACATCCCCTGCAGTTTCCTTCCTAAATTGCATCATAATTGCCTTTCCCCCATCTATACCTCTTGCTCTGAGATATATACCTACCCTTTTCCATCATTAAAGTAAACATAACCAAATTGTGGTCACTATCACCAAAATGGTCACTTACCTCCAAATCTAACACCTGGCCGGGTTCATTACCCAGTACCAAATCTAATGTGCTCTTGCCCCTTGTTGGCCTGTCTACATCCTGTATCAGGAAACCCTCCTGCACACATTGGACAAAAACTGACCCATCTAAAATACTTGAACTAGTATTCCCAGTCAATATTTGGAAAGTTAAAGTTCCCCCATAACAGCTACCCTGTCACTCTCACTCCTATCGAGGATCATCTTTGCTATCTTATCCTTTACATCTCTGGAACTACTTGGAGGCCTATAGAAAACCCCCAACAGGGTAACGTCTTCTTTGCTGTTTCTGATCTCAGCCATACTACCTCAGTAGAGGAGTCCTCAAACATCCTTGCTGCAACTGCCATACTGTCATTGACTAACAGTGCCACACCATCCCTTTTACCATTTTCTCTGTTCTTGCTGAAACATCTAAATCCCAGAATCTGCAATAACTATTCCTGTCTGTGCCCTACCCATGTCTCTGAAATGGCTACAACATCGAAATCCCGGGTACCAATCACCACCTTCTTTCAGGTGCACCTGGTGTTGAAATAGACACACTTCTTGCCTGCCGGTGCCTTTTTGCAATCTTGAAATTTAGTTCTGACTTCACTACTGCCATCCCCCTATGCAATTCCCATCTCCCACCCCCCCTGCTGAATTAGGTTAAACCCACTCAAAGAACATTAGCAAATTTCCCACCCAGGATATTGATACCTCTTTGGTTCAGGTGAAGACCATCCTGTTTGTAGAGGTCCCATCTACCCCAGAAAGAGCCCCACATATCCAGGAATCCAAAACCCTCCCTCCTGCACATCCCTGTAGCCACATGTTCAACTCCTCTCTCTCTCTCTCTCTCTCTCTCTCTCTATTCCTCGCTTTGCTAGCATGTGGCATGGGCCAACAAACCAGAGATGACAATTCTGTTTATTCTAACCCTAAGTTTCCACCCTAGTTGCCTGAATTTCTGCTTTAAATCCCCATTTCTCTTCCTACCTATGTTGTTGGTGCCTATGTGGACCATGACTTGGGGCTGCTCCCCCTCCCCCTCAAGGATCCTGAAAACACGATCAGAGACATCACGATCCCTGGGACCTGGGAGGGAACACACCAACCCTGAGTCTCTCTCATTCCCACAGAACCTCCTATCTGTCCCTCTATCTATGGAGTCCCCAGTTACTAATGTCTGCTCCCCTTCCACCCTCCTTTCTGAGCAACAGGGACAGACTCTGTGCCAGAAACCTGTGCCCATTGCTTACCCATGGTAAGTTGTTCCCCTCAACAGTATCCAAAACTGTATACATGTTATTGAGGGGAACAGCCACAGCAGATCTCTGTGGTTCCATTTCCATCCCCTGACAGTAACCCAGCTACCTTCTTCTTGTATCTGAGGTGTGACTACTTCTCTTTAACTCCTCCGCTTCCTGAATGGTCCGAAGTTCATCCAGCTCCAGTTCCAGTTCCCTAACATTGTTTTCAAGGATCTGGAATTGAGTGCATTTTCCACTGATGCAGCCAGCAGGGACGCTACTGTTGACCCTTTCCTCACACATGCTGCAGGAGGAACGTTCAACTGCTCTTACCTCCATTTTCACTATTCTAAATTCCCTTTGAGACTACTGAAAAGCTAAAACAAAAACAAACCAATCACCTTACCTATTGGCACACAGAACCCTTCCTTTTGGTTAGCGGAGGAGGGCGGGTGGGAGACACTACCTGAGTAGTGTTTCAGGTAAAGCAACTGCCCAAATATAAAACCTCACCTGGCAAAATTGAATAGTTGAGAGGAGAACTTCCAAGACCCAGCATGTAATAAGACTGCCTGACAAATAGCTCTCTTTAAAAGGTACCTTTATTGATCAGTAACCTGTGAAGCAAAAATCCCTAAGAAGAAAAGGAGGCCAAAATACAGAGGAGACCTTAAGCTGTCTGGTTTTGAGATAAGAAGTTTTGTTTTGTTAATCATAATCGGGAGTTTTATTGTCCTCGTATTATAGAAGGGAAGGTAACAGGTTAGAGTAAGGAACTGTAAATAGTTGTTAGTTAATTATTCTCTGTTATACTTTAAGAAATAAAGGTATTAATTTTTACTTTAACTAGTTCTTGGCCTATTGAATTTTCACAGATTACTGCACAGGATAAATCTTTTCAGTGTTGCTGGTTTCAAATTAAGCAGGAGAGTTTTCCCTATGTCATAACAGTTTGGAGGCTTGAGTCCATGATTTGAACTGGTTCAGATTTGAATAGATTTCGGAGTACAAAAAGTCCCAGCAGATTTAAACACTTGCAGGTTAGTGTCCTAGATCTTTAAATAAATCGTAGGTGAGGCCATTTGTTTAATTTCAGTGACTTGTGGTTGATTAAATTAAAATTGAGAGAAATGGCTCTTAAAATTGCTAAAGAGGTTCTGAGCTTTGACGATGCTTCTTAAATTTGCCAAGAAATTTAGAGTCCTAAGGCAGTTAGTGCAGAGAAGAAATGGGCCAAAGCGCACCAAATTGTGTTGCTGGTAGCATACAGACAGGAGGTGTTACGGGTAGCATGTGAACTACTTGTAGGAGGTCACCTCGTGGTCTGAAAGCCTCAGGCTAAAGTGCAAAAACATTTTCATGGGCCTGGAATGCACAAGGATGTCATTAACCTTTGCCAAACATGTCATACATGCCAAATGGTAAGTAAGCGACAGGCAGTAATAAAACTAGCACCTTTGCTGCCAATTACCACATTTAAAGAAGCTTTCACGCGGGTTATAATTGATTGTGTATGTCCCCTCCCGAGAACTAAAAGTGGGAACCAGTACTTGTTAACCATAATGAATGTGTCCACCAGATTTCTGGAGGCAATTCCATCTTGGAATATCAAGGCAAAAGGTGGTTGAGGAGTTAGTAGTTTTCTTCCCAAGGTATGGGCTATCCAGAGAGATTCAGTTAGGCCAAGGGTCAAATTTCACTGTTAGGCTGTTTTAGGAGGTTATGGTAGCAAGTAAAAAATGAGGTCTGCAGATGCTGGAGATCACAGCTGCAAATGTGTTGCTGGTCAAAGCACAGCAGGTTAGGCAGCATCTCAGGAATAGAGAATTCGACGTTTCGAGCATAAGCCCTTCATCAGGAATAAGAGAGAGAGAGCCAAGCAGGCTGAGATAAAAGGTAGGGAGGAGGGACTAGGGGGAGGGGCGATGGAGGTGGGATAGGTGGAAGGAGGTCAAGGTGAGGGTGATAGGCCGGAGTGGGGTGGGGGCGGAGAGGTCAGGAAGAGGATTGCAGGTTAGGAGGGCGGTGCTGAGTTGAGGGAACCGACTGAGACAAGGTGGGGGGAGGGGAAATGAGGAAGCTGGAGAAATCTGAATTCATACCTTGTGGTTGGAGGGTTCCCAGGCGGAAGATGAGGCGCTCCTCCTCCAGCCGTCGTGTAGTTGTGTTCTGCCGGTGGAGGAGTCCAAGGACCTGCATGTCCTCGGTGGAGTGGGAGGGGGAGTTAAAGTGTTGAGCCACGGGGTGATTGGGTTGGTTGGTTCGGGCGGCCCGGAGGTGTTCTCTGAAGCGTTCCGCAAGTAAGCGGCCTGTCTCACCAATATAGAGGAGGCCACATCGGGTGCAGCGGATGCAATAGATGATGTGTGTGGAGGTACAGGTGAACTTGTGGCGGATATGGAAGGATCCCTTGGGGCCTTGGAGGGAAGTGAGTGTGGAGGTGTGGGTGCAAGTTTTACATTTCCTGCGGTTGCAGGGGAAGGTGCCGGGGGTGGAGGTTGGGTTGGTGGGGGGTGTGGATCTGACAAGGGAGTCACGAAGGGAGTGGTCCTTGCGGAACGCTGATAGGGGAGGGGAGGGAAATATATCCTTGGTGGTGGGGTCCGTTTGGAGGTGGCGGAAATGGCGGCGGATGATACGTTGTATGCGCAGGTTGGTGGGGTGGTAGGTGAGAACCAGTGGGGTTCTGTCTTGGTGGCGGTTGGAGGAGCGGGGCTCAAGGGCGGAGGAGCGGGAAGTGGAGGAGATGCGGTGGAGGGCATCGTCGATCACGTCTGGGGGGAATCTGCGGTCCTTGAAGAAGGAGGCCATCTGGGCTGTGCGGTGTTGGAATTGGTCCTCCTGGGAGCAGATGCGGCGGAGATGAAGGAATTGGGAATATGGGATGGCATTTTTACAGGGGGCAGGGTGGGAGGAGGTGTAGTCTAGGTAGCTGTGGGAGTCAGTCGGTTTATAATAGATGTCTGTGTTGAGTCGGTCGCCCGAGATAGAAATGGAAAGGTCTAGGAAGGGGAGGGAGGAGTCTGAGACAGTCCAGGTGAATTTCAGGTCGGGATGGAAGGTGTTAGTAAAGTTGATGAACTGTTCAACCTCCTCGTGGGAGCACGAGGCAGCGCCGATACAGTCATCGATGTAGCGGAGGAAAAGGTGGGGGGTGGTGCCAGTGTAGTTGCGGAAGATGGACTGTTCCACATATCCTACGAAGAGGCAGGCATAGCTGGGGCCCATGCAGGTGCCCATGGCAACTCCTTTAGTTTGGAGGAAGTGGGAGGATTGAAAAGAGAAGTTATTCAGGGTGAGGACCAGTTCAGTCAGTCGAAGGAGGGTGTCAGTGGAAGGGTACTGGTTGGTGCGGCGGGAAAGGAAGAAGCGGAGGGCTTTGAGTCCTTCATGATGGGGGATGGAGGTGTACAGGGACTGGATGTCCATAGTGAAAATAAGGCGTTGGGGACCGGGGAAGCGAAAATCCTGGAGGAGGTGGAGGGCGTGGGTGGTGTCCCGAACGTAGGTGGGGAGTTCTTGGACTAAAGGGGACAGGACCGTGTCGAGGTATTGGGAGATGAGTTCGGTGGGGCAGGAGCAGGCTGAGACAATGGGTCGGCCGGGGCAGGCAGGTTTGTGGATTTTGGGCAGGAGGTAGAAACGGGCGGTGCGGGGTTGTGGGACTATGAGGTTGGAGGCGGTGGATGGGAGATCCCCTCAGGTGATGAGGTCCTGGATGGTCTGGGAGATGATGGTTTGGTGGTGGGAGGTGGGGTCGTGGTCAAGGGGGCGATAAGAGGAGGCGTCCGCGAGCTGGCGTTTGGCTTCAGCGGTGTACAGGTCAGTGCGCCAAACTACCACCGCGCCTCCCTTGTCTGCGGGTTTGATGGTGAGTTCACATGCTACCCGTAACACCTCCTGTCTGTATGCTACCAGCAACACAATTTGGTGCGCTTTGGCCCATTTCTTCTCTGCATTAACTGCCTTAGGACTCTAAATTTCTTGGCAAATTTAAGAAGCATCTTCAAATCTCAGAACCTCTTTAGCAATTTTAAGAGCCATTTAGGAATTTAGGCTTAGGAATACAGCACTTTAAATCCATTGTGTATCATCCTGAATCCCAGGGAGCTTTACAAAGGTGGCATCAGACCTTGAAGATCATATGGAGAGCATGCTGTCAGGACTACCCAAATGATTGACATAAAGGTATCCCAGTCCTATTATTTGCCATTAGAAATGCCTAAAATGAATCTACTTAGTTCACTCCCTTTGAGTTAGTATTCAGGCATGAAGTGAGAAGCCCTTTGAAATTAATTAAAGAGAACTTGACAGAACCAAAATCGGAGATCTCACATTTAGATTATGTATCAGAGGTGAGGGAGAGATTAACTTGAGTAGGTGTATGTGCTAAACAGCGTCTAAAGAGGGCACAGAATAGAATGAAGCAGGTGGTAGATAAAAGCCCTGAGACTTGGATGTTTTCTCAAGGGGATAATGTATTCGTAATGTTACCAGTGATAGGGGTTCCCTTCAAACCCAGGTTTAGTAGTCCCTCTCAAATTGAGGAAAAGTTGAAACAGGTGAACTATTTAGTAATGAAGCAAGATAGGAAAAAAGGTATCGGGTATGTCATGTGAACATGTTGAAACCGTATTAGACTAGAGAGAAAGAACTGGAGAAACAGGTGTTAGTTACTGCCCCACAGAGTGAGGAATCAAATCCAGATGATTTGGAGTTTGGGGTGTCTCAAAATAGATTTAAAAATGAAGGAGTCATTGTGGAGTGGGATCGGTTAGTAAGCTATCTGTGTCAGGAGCATAGAGTGCAGTTGAAAGATTTGTTACTGCAGTATAAGGACATATGTAAGAATCAGTTGGAGAGGACTAATGCTATTGTACATGAAGGAGATGTAAGGAATACTGCTCCAATAAAACAACACCCCTATCAGCTTAAGGCAAAAGTGAGGACTGCAGATGCTGGAAACCAGAGTCTAGATTAGAGTGGTCCTGGAAAAGCACAGCAGGTCAGGCAGCATCCAAGGAGCAGGAAAGTTGATGTTTCAGGCAAAAGCCCTTCATCAGCCTTCATCAAAATCCCATTCCTGATGAAGGGCTTTTGCCCAAAATGTCAATTTTCCTGCTCCTCAGATGCTGCCTGACCTGCTGTGCTTTTCCAGAACCACCCTATCGGCTTAATCCTTTCAAAGCCAGACAGGTCCAGATGAAAGTGGAGGCCATGCTCGACGGGGACATCATCGAACCAAGCCAAAGCGAGTGGAGTTTGCCGATCGTCTTAGTTCCCAAACCGAATGGGACTCAACAATTCTGTCTGGATTATTGGAAGGTCAACGCTGTTACAAAATTGGACTCCCCAGTTCCTTGACTGGAGAACTTTGTCGAGAAAGTAGGACAAGCCAGTTACATCACCAAGTTGGACTTAATGCATGGTTACTAGCAGGTACCTTTATCAGAGATGGTGAAAGACATTTCTGCATTTGTGACCCTAAATGTGCTACATCAATTTAAAGTGATGCCCTTTGGAATGAAGAGCGTGCCTGCCACAATTCCAAAGACTCAAGAACAGAATTGTGGCTGGGTTAACAAACTGTGCAATCTATTTTGACAATGTAGTGATCTTTAGTAAGTCCTGGAAAGATCACATGACACCATTGGCAGAGCTCTTTGAACAGCTTTGAGAAGCAAAACTGATGATAAACTTAAATAAAGCAGAATTTGCGAAAGCAGATGTGATGTTCTTGGGACATAACATCGGTCGTGGAAGGTTGACCCCACAGAATGCAAAGATGAAGGCCATCGAAGAATTTCTACGACCAACCTCGAAGATAGAGATGCTTCAATTCTTAGGACTCAGTGGATTCTATAGGACATCTGTTCCAAACTTCAGCAGTGTAGTCACACCGTTAACTGCTTTGCTAAAGAAGAACACAAAGTTTCAGTGGACAGAGCAATGAGAAGAAGTAAAGGTGAACTTATGTTAAAGTTTTTTGTATGCTAGGGTAATGTGTTTAAAAAATAGAGAAAGAAAATGAAGCCATCGTTTCATGATGATGGTTCAATTTTTTCTTGGGGGTGGGTGTTATGAGATATGGGTGTACTGTACCTTTAAGAAAGTCCAAAGTAACAGAACTACCTGACAGAGCCAAGTGCTCTGAAAAGAAATATCATGTAACAATTGGTCAAACAACTCGATTAGCTGGTTGCCTGGAAATGACAAAACAGATTTGGATTAGGCCAATCAGTTTAAATTATACCCAAAAAAATACCAAATTCCAATCCAGTTTGAATTTAGTATATTGACAATCTTAAAAGCCAATGACACAATCCAATGATTTGATGGTATAATACTGGGGAAAATGGAACAGTTGAGAGGAGAACTGCCAAGATACCGCATGTAAAAAGACAGTCCGAAAAATAGTTCTTTTTAAAAGATACCTTTACTGATCAGTAACCTGTGAAGCAGAAATCCCTAAGAAGAAGAAAAGAAAACTGAAATACAGAGGAGAACCTAAAGCTGCCTGGTTTTGAGATAAGAAGTTTTGTTTTGTAAATCGATAGCTTTATCGACTAGTATTATAGAAGGGAAGTTAACAGATAGGTTAGAGTAAGGAATTGTAAATAGTTGTTAGTTAATTATTCTCTGTTATACTTTTAGAAATAAAGGTATTAATTTTTATTTTAACTAGTTCTTGGCCTGTTGAATTTTCGCAGATTACTGCACAGGATAAATCTTTTCTGTGTTGCTGATTTCAAATTAAGCAGGAGAGTTTACCCCGTGTTGTAACAATATCCTTTAAAATTTTACCTTCCCATTGGGCCTCTGGTCTTCACTGTTGCTCCTCCCACTCAAACTGCCGCCAAAGAAAGGTGAAGAATGCTGAACTTCTGAAGTAATCTTTTATTTCTTTTAAATTTACCTTCCCATCGAGCCTCTCGTCCTCCCTGTTGCTCCTTCAACTCCAATTGGTGCCGAGAAAAGGTAAAGTGATGTCTATAGCTTTTTTACAAAGAGACTATCAAACCCATGAAAGTTAACATTAGGAGCATTTATGTAGACACTTAGTGATGTACAAGCTCTTGTCACTCTTGCGAACATGCTCTCATTTGGTTTGCCTCTTTCACCCCATCCTACTATGTCTTAGTTTAATCCTTGGTTTCACAGCCAGGATACAGCGAGCATTCCTGGAAGTGAAGCCTGGTGGCTTCAGTGATTTGATGGGACAACCCCAGCGTGCTTTGATCTGGATGAGTCAGACATGCTGAAGATCATCTTAGTAGAAGCATATTAACCATCCTAGGCATGAACTTCTAAGGCTCAGTATCCTCAAGTAAGGTGGGTGTGAGGGGAAAAAAATCTTAATAACACAGTAAATAGCTAGGTTATGAAATACACTGCCTAGAAATATGGTGGAGACAAATTTAATTGAGGCATTCAAGAGATTTTTATTTTGATAAAAATAATGTGCAAGGGTATGAGAAAAAAAACAGGAGATTAGTACTGGATAATATGCTCATTTAATGAGTCATTTGATGAAGGGGCCAAATGGTCTTCTTCTATGCCACAACACTTCTGTGATATTGGTGTGAGTATTTTGACTGAGTGGACAAGAGTGAGGAAAGTTTTATATACAATCGTAAGAATGGCAAAGCATGAGTTTTAATATGACATGGGTGCAGTGGAAGGGTAGAAGATCATCGGCATTCTGGTCATTCCTCCACACCCTGGAGATGGCACAGTCACATTAGCAGGATCTGGTGGTGTAGCTTTCTCTGCCAATCCTCCATAAAAAATGACACCACTCGTCTGGGCCACCCTGTCCACCAGAACCTCCAGGTCACTGTAGGAGAACTGTGGTGCCATTCTCTACTTCTCTGACATGTTCAGATTTGGTCTATCAGCAAGCAGAGCAGCTTCAGAATGCCAGGAACTGTCCAGGTGCACAATGGGTTGTTAAAGATGGCACAGATGCAAGAAATGTTGGTGTTTCAATGGATTTCTACTCAGTGTCGATTTGCTTTGGGAATCACATACGGTGAATGGGGTAGAAATTGAATGTAAAAGATGCTACAGATGCCTATTAATGTGGCAAGATTAAAAAGATGGGATGAGAAGACTTGCCAGGTCACACGGTGAAAATCCCTTCCAAAAGTCCAACACAGTTTGGACTGAGCCAAATAAATGTAAGATGTAGTCCACTGTAAAGTATGGAGTACAGGCAGAAAATGGAGCAAACACCACGATTAGAACAGTCACAATCTTATTTAATGGTAAGCTCAAAAAGCCAATCAGCCTGCTCCTGTATCCAACGTTCCTATGATTCTGTATGCATTGCCCTTTGGTGAATAAGCATGTTAGTGAATTTTTCTTATTCAAAATAGTCAGCATTCCTTCCAGAAGGTATCAGAGAACAGTTCTAGTGCTGCTTTGGTACTATTCAGCTGCCACCAAACAACCACCTTCCAACTAATACACTCAGCTTGTTCTCACCCTGACATTGCATAGCAGGAGCTTCTAGCTAAGATGTTACTGGTTCCATTTCATGTGTCAGTTGGCTTATGCTGACAGCGCAGCTAATAGATTGAATGTATTTCACCTTGCTCCATTGTTTCATGCATATCTGAGACGTCACAATGTGTCAATCAAACCACAATATACTTTGGCTTCATGATTTCATGAGTTCTCTTTGAATGTGGTGCAGTGAGTTTTGTTGATCTACTAGTTCTGTGGAAATGGAGCCAGCTCATCATAATGCACCATTTTCTCAGGAAAAATGGGCTGTCCCTTTAGTTAGAAATATTAAACTTTAACTCTGCCCTAGCCATTTTGAAACAGAAAAGAGAATTGTGCAGCTGTTTTTGACTAAAGATAGTAAAATTCCACTTCATTCTCTAAGTTAAAATGTTGGAACCTTCCCCTGTCACCTACCAAATTCCCCCATTCTTTATCTTCTCATTTTACTGCTATCCCTGTCAACTCTGTGAATCTGAAAATCAGATCCCCACCCAAGTCTCAGTTAGTTCCCTCAATGTTATTATTTATTTTCCCATTTTGCCCCCTCAGCCTATCACCTTCCTGACATATGAGCCTCCCGTGATCGCAAACACAAGCAACCACACTTTTCTTGGTCCCACATTCAAAAATCTTCTCCCTGACCCTGACATGCCAAGGACCACCCTACCACGTTGACTGTGATCATGCCCTCCTACATTGCCAGATACATAAGCTTTCTCAGCATAGACCTCACTCTAGATTGCCATTTTTCTTGACACATAGTTACCAGGTCCTGTGTTTCACCCATTGACAGACAGAGTGCCACCCTCTAAACAGACAATCCTTCACTTTGATGAGACAGTGTGGCATATATTCCCCAATACCACTTTCTCCTTTTCACCATGTATGTGAAAACATTACCATGCACAAAAGAAATCTCCTGTCCTCCGTGCTTAATAACCTGGCCTTTAGCAGTAGTCACCTCCTTTCTTATTTTCACTGTAATGTGCCCTCCAATTGCAAACACTTCCTTTGCCATTTGTGTTGCAGTGTGCCCTTCAATCATAGACATCCTATTGCCATTTGCAATGTCCTTCAGTTACAGTCTCACCTCTTGTCACGTGAGCAAATGACATGGCTTTCAGTCACTGACAGTCACTGTTCAATTTCCAGATGGGCTTTTAAGGATACAGCCAGCCTTTCTTCTCCCTAGACACCTTGACTCTACTGGAGCATCAAGCACTGATTCTGATGATTAGGAAGAAGTGAAAGTTGTCTGTTATATGCAGATGGGTATTTGATTAATTGAATTTTTTTTTGCAAGGGCAGAGATTATTTGGGAAGGCTGACTTAGTTCCAGTGAGTTGAGATTTTAATGAGATGATAATGCATGCAGATACGTTTTTTTATCACCTAAGGTCAGAAAGGCCAGTCCACTGTTTGAGGTCAGAGAACTTAATTGGTATGATAAACTTTATTTGTAAAAAATACATTGATAGTTTTGTATGAAGATGATCTTTGACTGACCAGCATAATAACCAAGTATAAAATATAAACCTATGGTCTGTTATACTAGGCTTTATTTTAGAATCTGACTTCCTAGTATTACCATCAGTTGAGATCATTACAAAGTGCTGACTTAGACTGGAGAAGTCATTAAAATTGAGAAAAAGACCTGAAAGTCTAAATAAATGGGTATGTGGTGGTACTGCATATTTTTTACAAAAGGAATTGAAACTTGTTACATGAATTTGAATTTCAAAATGGCTTTGACAGTTGTTGAGACTTGTTTGGGAGAAGATGAGGTACCAGTGAATTATTTGAAATACTTGACTAAAGCTACACTTAGCGAGGTAGAAATAACAGCAGGATCTTATAAGATTGAGCTTGGCTTATGAAATTCAAATGGCAAGTCAGTCAGGTATTAGGAATATGCAGGCTAAAATATTAAATTTTATTGGTGATGATAATATAAAGATGTGATTGAATTTGCTGGACGTGGCATTCAAGCCACATTGTGGGAACTCCACAATGAAACTTGTACCTTTTTATTCGGATACTATTTTTGGAAGAACCATTTAGCAGGGTTCTAATCAATTTTAAAACTCTCCACCGCCTAAATCTCAAAGTGGAGGTCAGTATCTTTTAACTTCTATGGATGTTCCAGAAGATTTCCTGAAGTAGCACCTTGGAAAGTAATTATGGCAAATGTGATAGTGGAAAGTAAAACAGAAATTGCTGGAAAAGCTCAGCAGGTCTGGCAGCATCTGTGGACAGAAATCAGAGCTAATGTTTCATGTCCAGTGACCTTTCCTCAGAACTGGACCCACAAAATTCATTCTCTAATTTCTCTCCACAGATGCCACCAGGCCTGCTGAGCTTTTCCAGCAATTTCTGTTTTTATTTCTGTTTTCCAATAACTGCAGTTCTTTTGGTTATTATATGTGGTGGAGAGGTTGGTCTTGTTTTTTACAAGATATGTATTACCCAAAGAAATACAAGCAGATCCAGGGACAAATATTGTCACAGATATTTGAATAAAGAGTGGATAGTTTGGGAACAGAATAATTTACATGTTCACCTTATCATTCACAATCTCAAGGAGCATTGGAAGGATGGCATCAAACTTAAAGCTTATCACTAGAAGGATAAACTATCCCTGGTAAACAAAAATAGTCAAGGAAATAATTCAATCAAAATCTAAGGCATACAAAACAGTGAATACTAATGGTGGATTAGAAGATTGGGAAGTTTGTAGGAAGCAGAAGTGGATGATTTAAAGGCTAATATGGAGGGAGAACATTGATTATGACATTAATTGGCAAGACATATGAAAACAAACATCAAGAGTTTCGACAAGTATATAAAATGAAAGCAAGTAGATAAAGAATATGTGACACCTTTGGAAGATGTGACTTGGGAATGAATAAATGGGAACAGGTAAATAGCTGATATTTTCTGTTAGTCTCCATGGATGAAGGACACAATTGACATCTCAAAGGTAATGAAGTGCAGAGGCAAAGAAAGATCTTGTAGCTATTGTTTGTTCTTGTAACTAAATCTCTATCATGAGGGGCAAAGTATTTGACAAGCAAGTGGCATTGGTCAAAATGTTTCAGAACTCACTGGAATTGACCAAAATGCTAATACGATGTCCCTGTTTAAGAAGGTATGGAGACAGAAAGCAAGAGATTATAGCCAGTTAACCTAACATCTGTCATTAGGAAGTGCTAGATTTCATAATTAAGGAAAAAATAGCAGGACATTTAGAAAAAGTGTAATGCAATCAGAGTCAACCTGACTTTGTGAAAGGGAAGTCTGGTTTGACAATTTTTTTTTGTTAATATAACAAACAGAGTTGATAAAGAAAAATTGGCTGTTTGAATTTCCAGAAAGCATTTGATAATGTAACACAGAAAAGGTTATTGTGCACAAAAAAACTCACTAGGTAATGTATTACCATGGATTGAGGGTTAATAAATGCACAGAACATAGAAAATTATGATTAATGGGTCTTTTTCAAGTTGGAAATATTTGATTAGTAAAATGCCACAAGGACCAGGTCTTCAATTATTTATTATCTATATTAATAATTTTGAGGACAGGATGGAGTGTACTATACCCAATTTGCTGACAACACAAGACTTAGATGGGATGGCTTGTTGTGATGCTGATATAAGGAATCCAGAAGGGAATATAGATAGATTAAGAGCTTGGCAAAAACTTGGCAAATGGAATTGATTTAGGAAAATAAGAGGTTGTGAACTTTCATACGAAGAATCAAAAGATAGACTAATGCTTAAATGGCGAGAGACTCTAAAAAAAAGTACAATACAGAGAGATGGGTGTTCTTGTGTGTTAAACATAAAAAAAATTATGAAGCAGATGCAACAAGTAATGAAGAAAACAAATGAATTGTGGCATTTAATGCCAAGATGTTGAAATTTAAGGAAATATATAAAGAGGTGAGGAAGAAATAAAGAAGTCTTGTTTAAGAGAGAGTGAATGCTGTCCTGAACTGAGAGATTACAAGCACCTGTATATATAATGAGACGGCAGTCCCTGAGTGTACTATAAAATTGAAAGTATATAACATTTGGCTGTGAAATGGATACCTGAGTTGAGTGCTGTTTTGACAACAATTTGAATTTAACCAATCAGTTTAAATTATGCTCCAGGTTACTAAAACCCAGTCGAGTTTGAATTTATTGTTTTGCCAACATCAAACCAATGAGACAATCTGATGTTGAGGGGACATAAAATGCAGACCTTTTGAAAATTGGTCCAGAGACCGCAACTGCCATCAAGACAGAAACACTTGGAGATCTAGCATCTTGCTCTTTAAGAAATTCAGAAACACTGTCTATCACAGGTATCTTTTCATATGAAACATACTCACAGTAAAAGGGAAGAAGATGACCCAGGGAGATCCTCAGCTAGAAGAAGAAAGACAGTGGCTGTGAGGTTTTGAAATTAAGTTGATGTAATTTTAACAAGTGTCTTATTGGAACAGCATATTGTGATATAGTTAGAGGCAGATAATAAGCGGTTAAGAGAAAGAGGGGCTTAGAATAGTGGGTGGCACGGTGGCACAGTGGTTAGCACTGCTGTCTCACAGCGCCTGAGACCCGGGTTCAATTCCCGACTCAGGTGACTGACTGTGTGGAGTTTGCACGTTCTCCCCGTGTCTGCGTGGGTTTCCTTCGGGTGCTCCGGTTTCCTCCCACAGTCCAAAGATGTGCGGGTCAGGTGAATTGGCCATGCTAAATTGCCCGTAGTGTTAGGTAAGGGGCAAATGTAGGGGTATGGGTGGGTTGCACTTCAGCAGGTCGGTGTGGACTTGTTGGGCCGAAGGGCCTGTTTCCACATTGTAAGTAATCTAATCTAATCTATCTAATTGTGAATAGTTATTTAAAGTTCACTTTTAGAGTTAAGAAATAAATTGATGTTATTTTCTTTAAATAGTGTGATTTGTGAGTTCTCTGTCACTTTTATTTTAACAGATTATGAGGTGTAGTGAGCTTCCCTGGGTGCTTGGTTTAATTAAGAGGGTTTCACTTCAGTGTCGTAACAGTTTAGGGGCTCGGGTCCAAGATTTGGGCAGGTTTAGACAGATCCAGTCAGGGATTTAGACAGATGCAAACTGATTTGGGGTACAAACGGTCCCAGCAGATTTAAACACTTGTCGATTAGTGTCCTCGATCTTTATTAAAATGGAGGTGAGAAACATTGCGTAATTTTGGTTACTTGAGGTTGTAAAATTAAAAGTAAGGGAAATGGCTTTTAATATTGCTAAAGAGGTTCTGGGGTTTGAAGATGCTTCCCAATTTTCCAAAAAGTTTAGAAAGACAGAAGACAGTTACAAGTGGAGTTCCGCAGGGATCAGTTCTGGGTCCTCTGCTGTTTGTAATTTTTATTAATGACTTGGATGAAGGAGTCGAAGGGTGGGTCAGTAAATTTGCAGATGATACGAAGATTGGTGGAGTTGTGGACAGTGAGGAGGGCTGTTGTCGGCTGCAAAGGGACTTAGATATGATGCAGAGCTGGGCTGAGGAGTGGCAGATGGAGTTCAACCCTGCCAAGTGTGAGGTTGTCCATTTTGGAAGAACAAATAAGAATGCGGAATACAGGGTTAATGGTAGGGTTCTTAGTCAGGTGGAGGAACAGAGGGATCTTGGGGTCTATGTACATAGATCTTTGAAAGTTGCCACTCAGGTGGATAGAGCTTGTAAGAAGGCCTATGGTGTATTAGCGTTCATTAGCAGAGGGATTGAATTCAAGAGTCGTGAAGTGATGTTGCAGCTGTACAGGACTTTGGTTAGGCCACATTTGGAGTACTGTGTGCAGTTCTGGTCGCCTCACTTTAGGAAAGATGTGGAAGCTTTGGAGAGGGTGCAGAGAAGATTTACCAGGATGTTGCTTGGAATGGAGAATAGGCCGTACGAGGATAGGTTGAGAGTTCTCGGCCTTTTCTCGTTGGAACGGCGAAGGATGAGGGGTGACTTGATAGAGGTTTATAAGATGATCAGAGGAATATATAGAGTAGACAGTCAGAAACTTTTTCCCCGGGTACAACAGAGTGTTACAAGGGGACATAAATTTAAGGTGAAGGGTGGAAGGTATAGGGAAGATGTCAGGGGTGGGTTCTTTACCCAGAGAGTGGTGGGGGCATGGAATGCGCTGCCCGTGGGAGTGGTAGAGTCAGAATCATTGGCGACCTTTAAACGGCAATTGGATAGGTACATGGATGGGTGCTTAATCTAGGATAGATGTTTGGCACAACATCGTGGGCCGCAGGACCTGTTCTGTGTTGTATTATTCTATGTTCTATGTTCTATGGATATACTGTTAGAATTAGCAAATAGGTTAGAATTGGGTTTAACCAGAGTCAAAAGGAAAGAAAAAATTGTAATGGAGTTGTTCAAGCACTTATGTGTATCAGAGAAACAGACAAGTGCAGTAGAGTTAGAAAAACCTAAATTGCAAATGGAGTTAGAAGATAAGGAAAGGGAAAGAAGAGCCATGTTAGAGAAAAAAGGGAGAGAAGGTGCTTAGCTGAGTGAAGAGAGAGAGAAGAAAGAGAAAGGGAGAGAGAATTTCAACTTCAGAATTTGCAAATTTGTCAGGAAAGTCCATTTAAGAGGATGGAGTTGAAGAGAGAAGGTAGTTATGTATATAAATATGTTAGAACATTGCCATATTTTGAGGAAGATGTCGAAGCTTTCTTTGTTTCATTTGAAAAATTGGCTAGGCAGATAGAGTGGCCAGAGAACTTGTGGGTAATGCTAGTTCAGATGAAGTTGATTGGTAGATAGCTAATGTATTTGCAGTGCTGTCAGATGAGGTGGTCAAGAGATTATGCAGATGACAAAAAGGCTTTTTTGAGTGCTTATGAATTGGAGTACCAGAAGCGTATAGACGGCGGTTCAGAAACATAAAGAAGAAACCAGGTCAGACAAATGTTGAGTTCAAAAGACTTAAACATAGTAATTTTGATAGATGGGTGTGGGCCTTAAAAATAGATATGATCTATGAGGCTCTCAGAGAAATTATTCTGCTGGGGGAGTTTAAAAACTCACTTCCAGAGATGATAAGAATTCATGTGCAAAACAAAGCATTCATGAAATGAGAAGAGTGATAGAGATGGCAGATGAATATGCATTGGTCCACAAGGTGAAATTTAGCTTCCTGTGAAGGACAGAAATTGTGAGAAGGGGAGATCCTTCACAACAAAACAGAATAGAGCACACTGATAATGGTTAACCACAGGTGAAAAAAGAAGCCCAAGCGGGTGAAAAGGAGTTGAAAGGCCTCAGGTTTTTTCACTTTAATGGAAAACTTACATTGCCAGTGGTTTAAGAAGAGCACTGGGAAAAGGCATTTTCATTGCCACAAGGTGGGACACAAAGTCACAGTGCTGGCTGTTGTAGAAAGGCACTGTGGAAAAGATGTGGTGAAAAAGGCTAAGCCAGTGGGATTGGTGGAAGTAGTTAAGGAAACCCCAAGAAAAGTCAAGGAGCTGCAGGACAATGCACAGCCTAGGCAGAGTCCGGGTATTGAGTTAGTGCCCGATCTCTAAAGAGACTTCACCTCTGTGGGTAAAGTTTACTTTGGAAGAACAGGGGGAGAAGGGAAAGAAGTTACAGTTTTGAGAGATACAGGAGCTAATCAGTCTCTAACTGTAAGAGATAAATACATTTGCACTCTTTTTGTTACCCGAGAGAGTGGTAACTTGTGGAATAAATGGACAAAAAATTAGCATTCCTCTGTGTAAGATCAGGCTGGAGAGCCAAGTCAAGACTGGGGAAGTAACATAAAGAGTGATAGACAGAGTGTCAGTTCCAGGAATACAGTTTGTTCTTGGGAATGACCTAGCAGGATCCAAGGTTGGATGACATCCCATGTTGTGGAGGAGCCAAAGGAAGAGACCAGGGAACTGTGGAGTTAAACGAAAAATACCCTGGAATTTTTCCAGACTGTGTAGTAACAAATCCCAATGTCATAAGTCACAGCAAGAAGCAAAAGAGAAAGATTAAAGAGTTGAGGTTCAGTTAGCTGACATTCTGTTTGAAGTAATGGTGCAGGAAAAATCTGAACAGAGGGTCAGAAATAAGTGTTTAGTCCTGAAAGGTGAATGAACTTACAACAAAAAGATGAGACAATAAAAGATATATATAGATGCATAATCAGAAAAAGAATCAGAATGTATTCCTGAGGGTTATTATCTTAAAGATAGATTCCTAAGATGAAAAGGGAGACCACGGCAGGTTAGTGCAGAAGAGAAATGAGCAGAAGTGCACCAGATCGTGTTGCCAGAAGTATACAGATAGGAAGTATTATGGGTAGCACATGAATTACCAATAAGAGGTCACCTAGGTATGAGGAAGACTCAAGCTAAGGTACAAAAACATTTCTATTGGCCCGGACTGCACAAGGATGTGGTTAAATTTTGCCATTCATGTCATAAGTGCCAAATGGTAGGTAAGCCACAGGCTTTAATAAAACCAGCACCTTTGTTGCCAATTCCCGCATTCAAAGAACCTTTCATACGGGTTATGATTGATTGTGTATGTCCCTCCTGAGAACTAAAAGTGGGAAGCAGTACTTGCTAACCATAATGGATGTGTCTACCAGATTTCCAGAGGCAATTCTGTTATGGAGTTTACAGGCACAAAGGGTGGTAGACGAGTAAGTAGCTTCCTTTACCCAGTATGGGCTACCCAAAGAGAACCTGTTAGATCAAGGGTCTAATTTTACTACTAAATTTTTTAAGGAAGTCATGGACAACTCAGGCATACACCACTTCAAATCAAGTGTGTACCATCCTGAATCCCAGGGAGGTTTGGAAAAGGGACGTTAGGCCCTGAAGACCATGTTAACAGTGTACTGTCAGGATTCCTGAATGATAGAGGTAAAGGTGTCCCATTCATATTATTTGGTATTAGAGATATCCCAAATAAACCTATGCAGTCTACTCCCTTTGAGTTATTATTCGGACATGAAATGAAAGGCCTTTGAAATTAATTAAAGAAAAATTGATAGCACCTAAGTCAGAGATCTTACAGTTGGATTATGTATCAGAGGTGAGGGAAAGATTAAATTGGGTAGGTGAGTTAACTAAACAGCACCTGAAGAGGGCACAGCATAGGATGAAGTAGATGGCCGATAAAACTCTAAAATTCCATGTTTTCCCGTGGAGATGATGTATTAGTATTGGTACCAGTGGTCAGAGATCCCTTCAAAGCCAGGTTTAGTGGTCCCTATCAAATTGAAAAAAAAGTTGAGTCAGGTAAACTATCTGGTAAAGATGCCAGAAAGAAAAAGAACTGTATCGGATATGTCATGTGAATATGTTTAAGAAAGGGAACTGGAGAAACAGCTGTTAGTTACTGCCCACTGAGTGAGGAATCAAATTCAGATGTTGTGGAGTTTGATGTGTCTTAAGATATGTTAAATAATGAGGAAGTCCTTAATGAGTGGGATAAGTGAGTGAGCTATCTGCCTCAGGAGCAAACAAAGTTGAAAGGTTTGTGCAGCAGTATGAGGACATATACAGGAATAAGATGGAGTGGACTAATACTATTGTGCATGAGGGAGAAGTAGGGACTGTTGTTCTCGCAGCCACACAGGTCCAGAAGGAAGTGAGTGCAATACTCAATGAAGATATCATTGAACCAAGTCAGAGTGACTGGAGTTTGCCAATTGTGATAGTTCCCAAACCTGATTAGACTCAGTGATTTTGTGTGGACTATTGGAAGGTCAAAGCTGTAACAAAATCGGACTCCTATCTAATCTCAAGATTGGTGGACAGAGAAATTTGGTCAAGCCACTTAAATCGTGAAGTTGGACTTACTGCGTGGTTATTGGCAGGTGCCTTTATCAGAGAAAATGGAAGAAATTGGAATGAAGAATGCACCAGCCATATTCCAAAGACTCATGAACAGAGTTGTGGCCAGATTAACAAATTGAGTAGTTTATTTGGATGATGTAGTGATCTTTCCTGAGTCATGGAAAGATCAAATGGTATAGTTAGCAGAGCTCTTTGATTGATTAAGAGAAGCAAAACTGGTAATCAACTTGAAGAAAACAGAATTCATGAAGACAGAGGTGACGTTCTTGGGACATAACATTGGTCATGGAAGTTTGACCCCAGGAAAGTGAAGACGAAGGCCATTGAGGAATTTCCACAACCATTCTTGAAGAAAGAGGTGCTTCGATTTTTGGGACTAAGTGATTTCTACTGGAAATTTTTTCCAAACTTCAACAGTGTGGTTGCACCACTGATGGATTTACTAAAGAAGAACACAAAACTTTGATGGATAGGACAACGCCAGGAGACATTTGAGAATTTAAAAGCCGTATTAACCATCACACCAACTTTACCTACCAAATTTTTTGAACCCTTCAAATTTACAATTGATGCTAGCAATATAGGAGTTGACACTGTATTGCTGCAGGAAGGTGATGATGGAATTAATAGACCAACAGGCTACTTCTCAACTAAGCTCAACGCCCACCAGAGAAAATACTCTACCATCAAAAAAGAATTATTGATTTTGATACTGGCCTAACAACTTTTTAATGTTTATGTGATGAACAATGTGTCAGAGACCATTATGTACACGGACCACAAACCTCTTACATTCTTGGAACAATTTAAAGAGAAAAATATGAGATTATTTTGTCGGAGTCTTACATTACAGACTTTTAATTTGCAAATTGTACATGTTGCGGGTCATAAAATTGTTGTGGCAAATGCACTATCACGGATTTAAAGAAGATGTAGACAAGATTGAACAGATTCCAATGTTATTTTTGGTGCAGAAATTAATATGAAAAGTATAACTTAAATTCATGACCTATGTATTTCATTGTAATGGGATTAAGGATTAGAAGAAAAGAAATGAAGCCATTTTTTCATTATGATGATTCATTTATTTTCTTAAGGGGCAGGTGTTATGAAGTTGAGGGCATGTACTATACCTTTAAGATAGAGTGAATGTTGTTTTGAACTGAGATTTCAAACACCCGTGTATATAATGAGATGGCAGTCCCAAATGTACTGTAAAATTGAAAATATGTAACATTTGGCTGTGAAATGATACCAGAGTTGTTTGCTATTTCGACAACAATTCAAATTTAACCAATCAGTTTAAATTATGCCCCAGGTTACTGAACCCTAATAATGTTTGAATTTATTGTTTTGCCAACAATGAGACAATCTGATGTTGAGGGGGTATAAAATGCAGACCTTTTGAACATTGGGCCAGAGTCCACAACTGCCATTAAGACAAAAACACCTGGAGATCTAACATCTTGCTCTCCAAGAATTTAGGAAACACTGACTATCACAGGTATCTTTTCATATGAAACATACTCGCAGTAAAAAGAAAAACGATGACCCAGGGAGATCCTCAGTTAGAAGAAGAAAGACACAGAAGAGGACAGTGACTGTGAGGTTTTGAAATTAAGTTGATGTAATTTTAATAAGTGTCTTATTGGAACAGCATATTGTGATAGAGTTGTAGACAGATAATAATCAGTTAAGAGAAAGAAGGACTTAGAATTGTGAATAGTTGTTTAATGTTCACTTTTAGAGTTAAAAAATTAATGTTATTTTCTTCAAATAGTGTGATTTGTGAGTCCTCTGTTACTTGTATTTTAACAGATTACGAGGTGAGATGAGCTTTTCTAGGTGTTTGGTTTAATTAACAAAGGGGTTTATCTCCGTGTTGTAAAACTCGTGAGACAGTATGATTTTTTTTTCAAAAAATGTTCACATGGGCGGCACGGTGGCACAGTGGTTAGCACTGCTGCCTCACAGCGCCTGTAGACCCGGGTTCAATTCCCGACTCAGGCGACTGACTGTGTGGAGTTTGCACGTTCTCCCCGTGTCTGCGTGGGTTTCCTCCGGGTGCTCCGGTTTCCTCCCACAGTCCAAAGATGTGCGGGTCAGGTGAATTGGCCAAGCTAAATTGCCCGTAGTGTTAGGTAAGGGGTAATGTAGGGGTATGGGTGGGTTACGCTTCGGCGGGTCGGTGTGGACTTGTTGGGCCGAAGGGCCTGTTTCCACACTGTAAATCTAATCTAAAAAAAAGAGTGCGTATTGTTGGCTAGGCCAGCATTTATTGCCCATCCCTAATTGTCTAGAGAGCAGCTAGAAGTCAACCACAATGCTGTGGGGTAGGAGTCATATGTAAGCTAGATCAGGTAAGGATGACATATTTCCTTCCCTCGATGTTAGTGAACCAGATGGGTTTTTACAACTGTCAACAATGGTTGCATGGTCACCATTAAGCAGTTCCTTACTCCAGATTTTAAGAGATTCAAATTTCATCATCTTCCAGGGTGCGATTCAAACTCAAGTCCCGAGAACCTTTGCCATGAATTCTGGATTGCTAGTTTGGTGACATTGCCACCATCCCACAACCTCCCCTGTCAATTGTAGAGTTTTAGTCCCTATATTTAAGAGACAATATACTGGCATTGGAGGCAATTCAAAATTGAAAAGACTGATTCCTCGGTTGCTGTGGTTAACCTATCAAAACCTTAGTAAGTACTTTGACAAGGTCTCACATGGCAGGCTAGACATGTAAGTTAGGTCGCATGGGATCTGGGGAGACCTAGCAAATTGGATTCAAAATTGGCTTGATGGGAGGAAGCAGAGGGTGGTGGTTGACTGGAGCTGGGACTGATGGTGTGTCACAGGGGTCAGTGCTGGGACCTTTGTTATTTGTTATTTATATAAGTGATCTGGAAGTGAATATACAAGGCATGATTAGTAAGTTTGCAGATGATACTAAATTAGCAAGTATCATTAATAGTGAGAGAGATTATCAAAAATTAGAGGATCTTCATAAGATGGGGAAGTGGGCTGAGGATTGACGAATGCAATTCAATTCAGATAAACGTGAGAAGTTGCACTTTTGAAGGTAAGACTTATACAGTGAATGATAAGGTCCTGCAGAGTGTTGTGGAATAGAGAGACCTAGGAGTACAAGTATATTGTTCTTTGAAAGCAGAGTGGTGAAGAAGGCATTTAGCAAGCTGCCCTTTATCGATTGAGGCATTGAGTATAGGACTATACACCGTGGGCGGCACGGTGGCACAGTGGTTAGCACTGCTGCCTCACAGCGCTTGAGACCCGGGTTCAATTCCCAACTCAGGCGGCTGACTGTGTGGAGTTTGCACGTTCTCCCCGTGTCTGCGTGGGTTTCCTCCGGGTGCTCCGGTTTCCTCCCACAGTCCAAAGATGTGCGGGTCAGGTGAATTGGCCATGGTAAATGGCCCATAGTGTTAGGTAAGGGGTAAATGTAGGGGTATGGGTGGGTTGCGCTTCGGCGGGTCGGTGTGGACTTGTTGGGCCGAAGGGCCTGTTTCCACACTGTAAATAATCTAATCTAATCTAATCTGACTAGGGATGTTATGTTACAGTTGGATAAGCACTTGGAGTATTGTGTACGGTTTTAGTCACCCTGTTATAGAAAAGACATAGTTAAACTGGAAAGAGTGCAAAGAAAATGTACAAGGATGTTGCCAGGACTCATAAGCCTGAGTTACAGGGAGTGGTTGGTCAGATTAGAACTTTATTCCTTGGAACATAGGAGAATGAGGGGTGACTTTATTGAGTTGTATAAAACCATGAGGGGCATAGATAGGATGAATGCCAATAATATTTTTCCCACGGACTGGGGAAAACTAAAGGGAATAGGTTTAAATTGGGAGGGGAAATATTTAAGAAGGACCTCAGGGGCAACTTCTTCATGCAAAGAGTGCTCCATATATGGAGTGGGCTGCTATAAAAAGTATTGAAGCAGGTACAATAACAACATTTGGATAGTTACATGGATGAGAAGGGATCAGACGAATATGGATCAAATGCAGGCAATTGGAACTAGTTGAGTGGGTGTCATGGTTAGCATGGACCAGTTTGGGCTGAAGGGCCTGTTTCCATGCTGTATTACTCTGACTCTATGGCTAAATAGGTTAGGCCTATATTCATTCTGGTTCAGAAAAATTTAGGAGTGAAGTTATTGACAAATACAAGATTTTGGCGGGGTGTGTCAGGATCGAAATTGAGAACATATTTTCACTGGTGGAGGAATCTCAAACTAGAAGATACAGAACAAACAAACCCACTGTGGGCGGCACGGTGGCACAGTGGTTAGCACTGCTGTCTCACAGCGCCTGAGACCCGGGTTCAATTCCCGACTCAGGCGACTGTGTGGAGTTTGCATGTTCTCCCCGTGTCTGCGTGGGTTTCCTCCGGGTGCTCCAGTTTCCTCCCACAGTCCAAAGATGTGCAGGTCAGGAGAATTGGTCATGCTAAATTGCCCGTAGTGTTAGGTAAGGGGTAAATGTAGGGGTATGGGTGGGTTGTGCTTCGGCGGGTCAGTGTGGATTTGTTGGGCCGAAGGGCCTGTTTCCACACTGTAAGTAATCTAATCTAATCTTATTTAAAACTGAGATGTGAATAAATTTTTGAGGCCTGCAGCAGATCAGCCATGATCTTGTTGAATAGCTAGGCAGGTTTGAGGAGCTAAATCTTGGAATCTTTGGTCTTATTTCTTGCATTCTTCTGTTTTGAAGTTGCAAACCATGTACCAAGATTCCAAGAAAAAAACTGGCCAAAGTTGGCCCAAAAGCATTTAAAGAATGCTGAACAAATGATGAAAGCTAGTACAGATCTTTTTTTTTGAGAACGACCTAAGCCAAGAATGTTTTTTGCTGAAAACAAAGTTGTAGTACTATCTCCTGGCTCTGTGGAGCTGTTAAAAGCAAGGTTCATTGGACTTTGTGAAACTGAAAAAGCAACGCAGTGATGTGAGTGATGCAGTTAGTACTTCAGATAGGAGGAAAAATCAGATGGGGTGTGCTGTTCATATATTAAAGTGATATTATTACAGATAGTCAGGTGAGAAGTCTCAAGTTGACCTCCCAGTAATCAGATAATATAATGCTACCTCACTGCAAATATTGAACAGATTTATAAAAGTTATTATGGATTCACTAATAAGTTCATGTAAATAGATCATGGAAAATCTCTTTGGCTATATATACTGTTAATGTCAGTGATGTGTAAACTGTGAAACAGCATCCTTATATACTCAACCCAGAGAATTTAGCTCAAGTGAAGGAATAGATGAGATTTATGATAGACATTAACATTATCGCACTAATTAACATCTCTGGAGCTCACCTATTGTGATTGTGTCCATAGCATAACTGTATTGATTCTTATATAGTCAACACTGTAACAAAGCCATGTATAAATCCAATTCCAAAATTGAAGGATTATTTTGAGAGCATTGAACAAGCATGGTTATTATAAAAACGGAGTTGGTAAGAAGATTTTGGCAAGTTCCATTGACTAATACTGCCTAAGAAATATCAGCTTTGAATGAATGATTTTATTGTCATGTGTATTTTGCAGTAAGAATACAATAAAATGCAGTGAAAAACTAACATTTCTCACCAAGAATTCATGCTATTTTGAATAAATTGCGAATAAGGAAATAAATAGCTTAAAGCAAGTCTCAGTCCTCAGCAAGTTCATCACCACTAATGACCCCTGTGCTGCCATCCATAGATACCGTCGGACCTGCCATGATTTCCAGCATTTTCTATTTTCAGCTATGACGCCCTTCTGCCAACACTAAGTGGAGCTTATTAGCATAAAATCATGCTGTTTGGAACAAAAAATGCACCAGCAACTTTTCAGTTATTAACCAACAAAGCCATCAAACGATTATGCAACAGAATTTAACATATTGGTGATTTGGTAATGTGCAGCCAAACCTAGAAAGAAAGTTTACAAAACTTGAGCAAAGTTGCAAAGAGTTAATTTGGTTATAAATGTGGCTAAAAGTTAGTTTGCCTTAGCAAAATTGACATATTTATGCCACACTTGTGGAACACATTCGAGTAACAATAAGAGAAGCCAAAAATGAGGGTTATCTTTGATTTTCTTATGCCTAAGACAAAACATAAAATTCTGTGATCTATTAGCATGAGTTCATTATTACTTTCAATACTGTTATGGCCCTCTTAATTAGATAGCAATAGTTTTAGGTGCATTGATTTATGATCAGCCACTTAAGGTATCTGTTGTTGCAGAACAAGATGCATATCAACCAAAATCCTCAACAACGGAGAAAGAGGCACTGACCTGATGCTGGCTCTTCAACATATTGAAATTTGCATATCCAAAAGCTCTTCAGAGAGTATTATTTATACAAACCACAATCCATTAACATTCTTGAATATTTGCATAATGAAATATGAGACTGTTATGTTGGTTTTTAATGTTAAAATTTGTATAATTTGAAAATATGTCATATTGCCAAAAATAAGCAATATTATGTTGTACGACCATCGTCCTTTGTGCGAGGTAATATTTCCAGTCAGAGGATTTTTTTTTCCCCATATAGGCCAATGACTTCAATTTTACCAGGGTTGCTTGCTGCAATCCTAAATGTCTCATTGATGTGAAGGATAGTCATTGTCAGCTAAGTGTTGGAATTCAACTCTTGCCCATGTTTGAACCAAGGCTTTAATGAAATCTTCAAAACCATGTGGTTCTACAACATAAGCATCAGGTAACAGGCTATTGTTGAATATGTCCTTTTTTCTGGATTATTATTTTTGATTTGGAATTGTGCCACACATGAAAGCAGGAAATTCGTTATTTTGTTCTTAAACTCTTGCACATTCTGGAAAAATTTCCATGTCCCCATCTGTGTCAGAATGAAAGCACACAAGAAGGACATGATCAAAGAATTCTTAACCTCATGGATTTTATTACCTATTTTTTAGTGACATACTATAAGGGTATGGGGAGCAAACTATCATACATCAGTCCAATTTTGCTGGTTCCAATGCAGAGTAAGCATTTTAGACTGGAGCCTGGCCCAGTTTGGCAAGCAAGATGGTTCACAAAAGTTTACAGGAATCATGAACCATGGGACGTGTAAATTCAAAATATTGTATCGACCTTGTCTGCCACAATATGATGTTACATACTAAGTTAAATATGTTAACAACACTGATTGCTAACAAGTAAGTGGCCATTAACCTGACAGCTTTGTGAAAGTCTTCTCATGTTCAAGTACATTACCATTGAATAAGGTCTTCTGCATCAAATATTTTTGTGGTTCAGACGTGAGTTGATCTTTTCATTATGGATGTCTCAAGCCTTTGAAGCTGTGCAGCAAATGCCTTAATCTTTGATTTACAAGTTAATCATCTGTTCAGCCTTTGAGGCAAAACAATAGGTTGTCGTTTTTCTCACTACTTGTAAATTGTGAACGTATTTAGCTCTGGGGGCTTTATTGCCACAGTAGTGTATTGGAGTCTCATTCTAGATAGTTGGTTGAGCTCCAAATCTCAATCATGCATTGAGTTCTGTGAGATTTGGGGGCGCAGTGAATGCGGGGTGGGGTGGTGTGTGGGAGGGGTGGGGGGGAAGTGTTGGCCTGACAAAGGAATGGTCTTTCCAGAAAGCAAAAAGGGGTGGGGAGGGAAATATATCCCTGATGGTAGGATCCTTCATCCCCATCCGCTCCTGGATCAACGAATCTAACACAAGTTGCGAGATCGAACATTTCTTCCGCTGCCTCCACCCTTGGGCTTACTTTTTCCACCAGGATCCTCGCCCACTCTCTGAGGATCCCGTTTCCCATCTCCAACACACCTCATCCACCTGGACACCCCGTGTTGGTCTGCTACTCGATCTCTATTTCAAACTGATGCTGGGACATTAACCACCTCAAACTGTCCACCCCCTCACTCACTCCAAAATCTCACTATCACAATACACAGCCCTCCACTTCTTTCACTCCAACCCCAACGTTGCCATCAAACCAATGGTCAAGGGGGCGCGGGGGTAGAGGCGCAGTGGTAATTTGGTGCACTGACCTCTGCACTGCTGAAGCCAGGCACCACCTCAAAGACACCTTCTCCAACTGCCCCCTTAACAATGACCTCACACCCCATTGCCAAACCATCATCTCCCAGAGCATACAAAACCTCATCACCTCAGGGGATCTCCCACCCAATCTTCCAACGTCATAATTCAGGAACCCCGCAACACCAGTTCTACTTCCTACCCAAGATCCACAAGCCTGACTGCCCCAGCCAATCTATTATCTCAGCCTGCACCTACCCCACCGAACGCAACTCCACATAACTTGATACTGTCCTAACCCCCCATTCCAGAAACTCACTACATACATTTGGGACACCATCCACGCCCTTCATCTTCTCCAAGACTTTTCCCATCCCCAAAGCCTCATCTTCACCATGGACATCTAGTCCATATACACCTCCATCTGCCATGACCAGGGTCTCCAAGTCCACTGTTTCTTCCTCTCCCGATGGCCCCACCAGTACCCCTCTACTGAGACTCTAATCCATTTGGCTGAACTGGTCCTCATTCTCAACAATTTCTCCTTTGAATCCTCCCACTTCCTCCAGATGAATGGGATAGCCATGGACACCTGCATGTGCCCCAGCTATGCCTGTCTCTGTCTGTTATGTAGAACAGTCCATCTTCCAGAGTTACACCGGCACCTTTCCCCAACTTTTCCCATGAGGAGGTTGAACATTTAATCAATTTCACCATTCCACCCCAATCTTAAGCTCACTTGACCATCTCAGATACCTCCCTCCCCTTACTACACTTCTTCATCTGCATCAGCGGTGACCAACTCAACACGGACATCTTCTACAAACCCACCAACTCCCTCAGCTACCTAGACTGGACCTCCTCCCACCCTGCTTCCTGTAAAAATGTTATCCCTTATTCCTAATTCCTCCACCTCCGCCTCTCTCCCAGAAGGACCAGTTCCAGAGACTTGGTTGAAGGAAGAGCATGATTGGCAACCAGGATATAGACGCTTCAGACAGGACAGGGAGGGAAGTAAAAATGGGGGTGGGGGGGTGGAGTAGAGTTGCATTGCTGGTCAGGGAGGTCTTGGGTAGTGAGGCATTATGGGTGGAACTGAGAAATAAGAAGGATGCAATTACATTGTTGGAGCTGTTATTACGGCCTCCCAACAGTGAGCATGAGGTAGAAGAACAAATAGCTAAACAAATGATGGAAAGAGGTAGAGGCAGTAGGGTGGTGGTGATGGGAGATTTTAATTTTCCCAACATTGACTGGGATACACTTAGCGTCAGAGATCTGGATGGGGTAGAATTTGTAAGCAGCATCCAGGAGAGTTTTCTGGAGCAGTATGTCAATAGTCCGATGCGGGAAGGGGCCATATTGGACCTGGTACTGGGGAACGAGCCAGGACAGGTGGTAGAAGTTGCAATGGGGGATTTCTTCAGGAACAGTGACCACAATTTTGTAAGTTTTAGAATACTCGTAGTGAAGAAGAGAATGGTCCTAAGGGAAGAGTACTAAACGGGGCCAAGGCCAATTATGTCAAAATTAGGCAGGAGCTCAGAAATGTGGATTAGACACAGCTATTTGAAGGGAAGTCCATATTTGAGATGTGGGAAACTTTCAAAAATAGGTTAAATATAGTGCAGGATAGGCATGTTCTGTTGAATGCAAAGGATAGGAAGGGCAAGATACGTGAACCATGGGTGACAGGAGAAATTGTACGACTAGCCAAGAGGTAAAGGGAAGCATACATAAGGTCCAGGCAGCTAAGAACAGAATGGGCCCTGGAGGAGTATCGGGGACCAGTCTTAAACGAGGAATCAAGCAGGCTAAAAGGGGTCATGAAGTAGCTTTAGTGAGCAGAATTAAGGAGAGTCCTACAGCATTTTATTCTTATATAAGAAGCAAGTGGGTAACTATAGAAAGGATTGGTCCACTAAAGGATAATGAAGGAAGGCTATGTGTCGAACCTGAGAGAATGGGTGAGATTCTGAATGATTACTTTGCGTCAATGTTCACTGAGGAACGGAACATGATAAATCTTGAGATTAGAGATAGAAGTTTGGTTAGTCTGGATCACATTGACATAAGTAGAGAAGATGTGTTGGGTAGGCTAGAGGTTATTAAGGTGGACAAATCCCCAGGGCCCGATGGGATCTATCCCAGGTTGCTGAGGGAGGCGAGAGAGAAAATAGCTGGGGCCCTGACAGATATCTTTGTGGCATCCTTAAATACAGATGAGATGTCAGAGGACTGGAAGGTTGCTCATGTTGTCCCCCTGTACAAGAAGGGGGATATTCCAGGTAACTACAGACAAGTGAGCCTGACATTGGTGATGGGAAAGTTGCTGGAGAGAGTACTTTGGGATAGGATCTATTTACATTTAGAAAAGAATGGGCTTACCAGTGATAGGCAACACGGTTTTGTGCGGGGGAGATCATGCCTTAACAACTTAGTGGAGTTCTTTGAGAGAGTGACCAAGTTGATAGATGAAGGACGGGCTGTTGATGAAGGAAAGACTTTAGTAAGGCGTTTGATAAGGTTCCCCATGGTACACTAATTGTGAAAGTGAAATCACATGGTGTGCAGGGTGTTCTAGCTAAGTGGATAAAGAAATGGTTGAGCAACAGGAGACAGAGAGTAGTAGTTGAAGGGAGTTTCGCGAAATGGAGAAAGGTGACCAGTGGTGTTCCACAGGGATAAGTGTTGGGGCCACTGTTGTTTGTGACATACATAAATAATCTGGAAGAGGGCACTGTTGGTATGATCAGCAGGTTTGCAGATGACACAAAGATTGATGGAGCAGCAGAAAGCATAAGGGATTATCAAAGAATACAGGATGATATAGATAGACTGGAGAGTTGGGTGGAAAAGTGGCAGATGGTTTTCAATCCAGCCAAATGTGAGGTGATGCATTAGGCAAGACTAATTTGAGAGTGAATTATAGAATGAACGGAAGAGCCTTGGGAAAAGTTGGCAGGCAGAGAGATCTGGGAGTGCAGGTCCATTGTACCCTGAAGGTTGCTGCACAGGTGGATAGAGTGGTCAAGAAGGCATCTAGTATGCTTGCCTTCATTGGACAGGGTATTGAGTATAAGAGCTGGCAAGTCATGTTAAAATTGTACAAGATATTGGTTCGGCTGCATTTAGAATACTGTGTACAGTTCTGGGCGATATATTACCGAAAGGATGTGGATGCTTTGGAGAGGGTGCAGAGAAGGTTTATAAGGATGTTGCCCGGTATGGAAGGTGCTAGCTATGAAGAAAGGTTGAGTAGGTTAGGTTTATTTTCATTAGGAAAAAAGGAGATTGAGGGGGGACCTGACTGAGGTTTACAAAGTCATGGACGGTATAGACAGGGTGGATAGAGACAAGCTTTTTCCCAGGGTGAAGGATTCAACAATGAGAGGTCATGCTTTCAAGGTGAGAGGTGGAAAGTTTAAGGGGGTTGCACGCAGCAAGTACTTCTCACAGAGGATGGTGGGCATTCGGAACGTGTTGCCAGCAGAGGTGGTAGAGGCAGGCACGGTAGATTCATTTAAGATGCGTCTAGACAGATACATGAGTGGGTGGGGAGCAGAGGGATTCAGATGCTTAGGAATTGAGCGACAGGTTTAGAGAGTAGATTTGGATTGGCTCATGCTTGGAGGGCTGAAGGGCCTGTTCCTGGGCTGTAAATTTCCTTTGTTCTTCTTTGTTCTTTGTTCTTCCACCACAAAACACACCAGATAGCCTCCTTCTTCAAAGACTGTAATTATCCCTCCCACACTGTCGATGATACTCTCCAGTGCATCTCATCCAGTTCCCATACTTCCAGCCTCAAACCCCACCCTTCCAACTGCAACAAGGACAGAACCCCTTTGGTCCTCACCTTTCACCCCACCAACCACCATATATATTGCATCATCCTCCACCATTTCCGCCATCTGCAAACGAACCCCACCACCAGGGATATATTTCCCTCCCCACCCCTACCCACTTTCTGTAAATACCATTCCCTCCACGAATCCCTTGTCAGGTCCATGCCCCCCAACAACCCACGATCCCCTCCTGGCACTTTCCCCTGCCACCGCAGGAATTACAAAACCTGTACACATATTTCCCCCTTCACCTCCATCCAAGTCCCCAAAGGAGCCTTCGACATCCATCAGAGTTTTATGGGCAGCACGGTGGCTCAGTGGTTAGCACTGCTGCCTCACAGCACCAGGGCCCCAGGTTCGATTCCAGCCTCAGGCAACTGTCTGTGTGGTGTTTGCACATTCTCCCCGTGTCTACATGGGTTTCCTAGGAGTGCTCCGGTTTCCTCCCACAGTCCAAAGATATGCAGGTCAGGCGCATTGGCCATGTTAAATTGCCCATAGTGTTAGGTGCATTGGCTAGAGGGAAATGGGACTGGGTGGGTTACTCTTCGGAGGGTCGGTGTGGACTTGTTGGGCCGCAGGGCCTGTTTCCACACTGTAGGGAATCTAATTTAACAACTTCAGAGGAATTTACCTACACTTCCACACAGACCATTTCCTGTATCAATTGCTCCTGATGCAATCTCCTCTACACTGGGGAGACAGGATGCCTACTTGCAGAGCAGTTCAGAGAACATCCCTGGAACACCTGCACCAACCAACCCCATGGTCGAACACTTCAACTCTCCCTCCCACTCAGCCAAGGACATGCAGGTCCTGGGCTTTCTCCATTACCACACCCTAACCACCTGACACCTAGCCCCAATGTCTTATCTTCATCATGGACATCCAATTCCTATACACCTCTATCTGCCATGATGAAAGCCTCCAACCCATTTGTTTTGTCCTTTCATGACGGCCCCACCAGTACCCCTCCACTGACACTCCTATTCATTTGGCTGAACTGGTCCTCACCCTCAATAATTTCTCCTTTGAATCCTCCCACTTCCTCCAGATGAAAGGGGTAGGCATGGGCACCTGCATAAGCCTCAGGTATGCCTATCTCTTTGTCAGTTAAGTGGAACAGTCCATCTTCTGCAGTTACATGTATACCATTCCCCAACTTTTCCTCTGTTACATTGATGACTATATTGGCACCACCTCACGCTCCCACAAGGAGGTTGAACAGTTCATAAACTTCATCAGTTCACATTCCACAGTTCACCTGGACCATCTCAGACACCTCCCTCCCTTTCCTAGACTTCTCCATCTCCATCAGCAGTGACCAACTCAACACTGACATCTTTTACAAATTCACCCACTTCCACAGCTACCTGCATTACACCTCCTCCCACCTTGCCTCCTATAAAAACACTATCCCTTATTCTCACTTCGTCCGCCTCCACTGCATCTGCTGTCAGCTGGAGCAGTTCCACCAGAACACACCAGATAGCCTCCTTCGTGGAAGACTGCAATTTCCCCTCCCACATAGTCAATGATGCCCTCCAGTGCAGCTCATCCATTTCTTGCACCTCCGCACTAGAATCCCACCCCTCCAACCACAACAAGGACAGAGGCCCCTTGGTCCTCATCTTCCACCCCACCAACCTCCATATACATCACATCAGCCTTTGCCATTTCTGCCATCTACAAACTGACCCCACCACCAGGGATATGTTTTCCTCTCCACCCCATCCGCTTTTCATAAAGACCATTCCTTCCACAACTCCTTTGTCAGGCCCAACCCCCCTCCCCCCCACCAACACTACCGACCCACCATCCCCTCCTGGCACCTTCCCCTGCCGCCGCAGGAATTGTAAAACCTGCACCCACACCTCCCCTAACACCTCCGTCCAAGGCCCAAAAGGAGCCTTCCACATCCATCAAAGTTTTACTGTATCTGTTGCTCCCAGTGCAGTCTCCTCTGCATTGGGGAGACAGGAGGCTTACTTGCAGAGTACGTCAGAGAACATCTCCGGGGCATCCACACCAGCCAACTCCACTACCCCGTGGCTGAACACTCCCTCTCCCACTCTACCGAGGACATGCAGGTCTTGGGCCTCCTCCGTCACCACTCCCTAACCACACAATGCCAGGAGGAAGGACGTTTCATCTTCCACCTTCGGACACTCCAACCACATGGCATCCTCATTTCCTCTCCCCCACACTTTATCCCAGTTTCAATCTTCCAACTCGGCATCGCCCTCATGATTTGTCCTACCTGTCCATCTTCCTTCTCACATATCCGCTCCAGCCTCCTCTCTGACCTATCACCATTACCCCACCTCCAGCTGCCTATCGCACCCTCAGCTACTTTCACCCCAGCCCCACCCACCTACTATCATTCCTCTACCCCCTTGCCTCACAAGCCTCCTTCCTGATGAAGGGCTCTTGCCCAAAACATTGATTCTCCTCCTCCTCGGATGCTGCCTGACCTGCTGTGCTTTTCCAGCACTCTGATCTCCAGCATATGCCTGCAGAGGTGGCAGAGGCAGCCATGATAGCATCATTTAAGATGTATCTAGAAAGATACATGATGGGGCAATGAGCAGAGGGATACAGATCCTTGGAAAATAGGCAACAGATTTAAATAGAGAATCTGGATCAGCACAGGCTTGGAGGGCCGAAGGGCATGTTCCAGTGCTGTAATTTTCTTTGTCTTTTGTTCACTTGCTACAAGACAAAGAACAATGTGCTGTGTTCCTTGTGGTTCTCCCTTACCTTCATCCTGTCCTTTCTTGACTGATAGAGTCATAGAGTCATAGAGATGTACAGCATGGAAACAGACCCTTCGGTCCAACCCATCCATGCCGACCAGATATCCCAACCCAATCTAGTCCCATCTGCCAGTATCTGGCCCATATCCCTCCAAACCTTTCCTATTCATATGATGTTTCTTCTTGCAGTGTGTCATCCTATGCCACAAGAACACAAAGTGGTCCATATGGTCCATAGAGTTGCTCCACTGTAAATATAATCCTAATTTTCGGCTTCAACTCCACTTTGCAATTCACTACCCCTGATTCCCAGAAAGACAAAAACATGTATAATTCAGCTTTAAATGTGTTCAGTGTTGGAAAGGCACAATCCCTTAGGGTAAAGAATTACAAAGGTTCACAACCCTCCAAACACCTTTTCATTGCTGGATTGTGCAGAATATAGGACCTGTTTTGCATAAATCTTTTTGTAATGAGCCTTCAAAGTCATTAAGTCTTTGAAATTATGCTTCAGAACATCAGTTTATGTTTCCTGCTGTACCTAGTGGCCCTGTGGCCTTTGATTATATCTCTGTTGTTCAGATATGTTGTGACTGTGGGGGGATATCAGTAACCATGAGAGTAGAAAGAATCCGTTGAAAGTAGCAGCTATCCTCTGACATCTCTGGATGAAATTCAAGGAGATTTGTTTCATTCTTCTGCTATTAATGGCACGGTTGAAAATTGGAAGCAACTCCTATTGATAAAAGTTACTGTTGTTTGTTGGTGATCTGGCACCTAAATGATTGGAGTTTATTATGCCCAAATTTCAGGGGAACTGCTGTAATTTGCAGAATTTGTGACTTATTGCCCATGTAGATGCTATTCCCCTTTGTTTGCTATGCTTTAACAAGACCCAATTGCCTAAGTGCTAACCAGGCCAAGGAGAAGCAGATATCAGAAGGGCAAACTGCAAAGACAAATATATTTAAATTAATTTTCCAATCCACTGTAGTCATTGTAAAAACATCAACCAGCTGGACCTGTTCTGCGTTCCCTGATTCGAGCTGTTAATCTGACTGACATTCTCATAAGGTATTGATATTCTCATGCCTGACTCTGTAAATAGTCAAAGACTATTTATGTGTAAATAAAGGCTAACTTGGTGATGGAATACTGGCCTTTTTGGAGTTATTTCATCCACAAAAGGACATCCTTATGGTCTGAGCACCTGCATAAGTCCCCTTTTCAATCCAAATGCCAGTCGTATCAGTTAGTTTTAGAATTAAATCCAAGTAGGACAGGGAACCTCTGATTTGCCTGATAAAAAAATTGATTTTATCCATTTGCACACCCAGATCTGACTATGCTGTTCTAATCAAATTGAAGACCAATATATTACATTACCATCAATGAAGTTAAAATTCATAAACTTAACCTTGCCTCTAAATAAGTACCCCATTGTTTGGTGTATTTGACTTGGTTGATTGTTGAACTGCTGTACTGCAATTGTGGCACTATGCTTCATTTGAAACAGGTTAAATACCTCTTTATAAGTAGCAGCTCATTTAACCACACACACATTCCGGGGCAGAATTAATTTATTAATCAATGGATGAAGATAACATCTGGCCAACCATCTGCTAAAAAAGTACACATATGAGCCATCTCTAAAAATAGCTCATTTCCTGCCCAGAAGAAAGTTGTGTGCTGTCATGAGCATGCAGGTTTTTTTGTTGGAACAGTTCCCCAGAATTTCCATTTAACTTTTGTGGGAGAAGACCTCTGGGCAACAATGAAGAAAATGAAGCCCAGTGTAAAATTCGGTCAATTTGAACCTCCAACAACATTAAAGCAAGATTGGAGCTCAATTACAGCTTTTCCACTAACAGTCTAAACCAACAGCTATTTCATTTAGTTATGGGTAAGCTTCACTTAGAAGGAGAGGAGGACTGTTGAGATTATGGATATGCCCATCCAGCAGTCCATCATGAATGTAAGTATTAGCATCATGGAGTGATGTTGCATTTTTTTGGCTGAAGCATTGTTGCAATGTTGGTTTACATTACAGCTGCAATTTCTGCTTGATTGTAGAATAACCATTAGTATGTAAGGACCTAGTGTAAGATCATGTAAGGGACCAAAAGGTATTTTTGAACCTGAATAAATGTTTAGCATTTTTAATGTCTGCAAAGAGCATAATATGCACTATCAGAAAATTGTTCCATTTTAATGCTATAAAAGAAACCAAAACTTTTAAAAATCTTCGATATGCTATTGCTTGTTAATATGTGGTTTCGTTGCGAAAGTGATTACTGCTCATAATTCTCACCATGCCAGATAAGTTATTTCAGACTCTTCAATATCCTAGAAAAGGTCCTTGTCACATTTATTATTTCACTTGCCTGAAGAGATTTGCACAGAATTGTAATGTATGTACACTTGAAAAAAAAAGTGCTGCTTTCCTGTAATGACAAGTATTCTTTTCTCTACATTTTCAATCCCTCACAAACACCTGCACCTGAAATATGGGCTTCTTGTTCTAAAGCTCTTACAAAGCTGCTTTCAACCAGCTGTCAGGATGCACATAGGAATCGTCCAATGTAATTTCTGTTTATCATCTTTTGTAGTCCCTTCTTGAAAAGAAGAGACATCATCTTGTTTTCCCAGAACAATGTGTTTAAAGTTGGAGATGATTTGGGTAACAGAGTTAAAGCTACATCCAAAAACTTTGTGGTCTGAAATGTCAGTACACACATGCCTGGTGCTACAGTCCTGACCACGCCTTAAAAGAAATACCATGCAACCAATGTAGAAGTATAGCAATTCAACCTCATGAAAATGCAGAACAATGCTGTAAAATATCTAAAGAAAACATGCAATATTCAATCAATTATGTCATTCAATGATTGCATGCAAGTATCTAACAAGCAGATCCAGAGCACAAATAGAGAAAATTCCTATTCTTTATCTTGTCTTATCAAGTAAGTTGTTTGTAGCTTTGTATTACTAGCCTAAGTGTGATTAATTGCAGGTCAATTAAGGAACTTTGATATTTATAGAGAAAGTTCAGCATCATTTTGTTGTGATATTAAGTTTGCAGCCACTTAAATATATAAGTTGCAAATGTAATCACTGATGAATTTTAATGACCAAGAACAGGAACATGGAAGATTATAGCAGAAAGTTCTTTCTACAACAATAGTATGTATTTAGATAGCGCACACACAATATCTTCCAAGGTACATAACCAGTCAAAAATGAATTCTTGGTGTAACAATGCTGTGGCTTTAAGATGTATTGTCCTTTTTTAAAGAGAGGTTTTAAAGTAGAGGTGTGGAGCAGTCTACAATTTGTGAAACCTTGGATTTTGTTTGAAGTTGGAATGACAGAAGCAGACTGAATGTGTTGGGTCGAGCTCTCACAGAACCAGCAGTTTCTTTTTGCAGCAGTTGTTGCTGGGATCTAAGTAGGGCTGGGAAGCAATGAATCTCTCCCAGCTGCAGCACGCTCTATCGCTGAGTCCTCTCTGGATATCTTACCTCCTGGGCTGCTGGAATTGCATGTGAAACAATTTCAATGTTTTGAATTTGCCTTTTTCCAAAGATGTTTTTATATTATTTTATTGGAACAATTACAGTTTAGTCATAAAATAATGTATTGTTCTTTTTCCTTTTCCAACAAAGTTATTCCAAGATTTTCTTTCTTTTGTTATATTTTAACCATTGTGTTGAATTAATTGTGATTTGCTTAACGTCAAGTAGTTTGACTAATCAAATTGCATCTGGAATGCAGCACTTTGCATTTGCGTTGAAAATAAGAAAAAGATAGTGTCTAGGCTACCTTATATATTGAGGGGTCTGGTCTGGTCCATAACATTAGCAAAGCAAGGAGCTATTAGGAGGTGATGACCAATATCTTGGTGATAGGAGTGTTTTAAAGAAGGTTTGAAAGGAGATGCAAGTTGTGAATATGTAGTGTAGTTTTAGAAGGGAGTTCTAGGCTTTGTGACTGAGCAAGCTGAAGCATCAGCTGCTACTAGTGGAGCTTTGCAATAATGGAGTGCACAAGAAGCTGGAGTCAGAAAATTGCAATTATTGAGAGATGATGGGTTATATGGTGGGAGTGGGTACAATAAAAAGAAAGGAAAGGAGCAGTAAAGGGAGTGGAGAGATTGGGAATTTTAAAATGTAAGCAATTCAGGGCCAGAATAACTTAGCATGAACAGAAGCAACTGAACAGGATTTGGTGGAGTCTAGGAAATGCAAATGAAAAATTTAGATGGCAAATTCAGTCAAGAGATGACAAAAGCATGGTGAGTTTAAACAGAGAGTGAGCTGAGCTGGAGGGCACATTAATTGACAATGTGAGAAATGGAAGTACAACAGGTAGATTTAATGATGGGAAGAAGCTTAACTCTAGGTTGAATTTCATATCAGGACTGAAAACCCATTGATTCATTCTGAGATAGTATTCAGAGAAAGGAATTGAAAGGGTACAAGTGGGAGCGTAGGTAAGTACATCCACAATGCTCCTAGGAAGGGAGTTTCAGGATTTTAACCCAGTGATGGTGAAAGAAGTGTAACATATTTTCAACTGAGAATAGTGTGTGGCTTGAAGGAGAACTTGCGGATGCTGGTGTTCCTATGGATCTCCTTCCCTTCAAGCTGGCAGAGGTCAGAGTTGGAAGGTTCAATCAATGGCACCTTGGTGAGTTGTGACAACGCATCTTAAAGATGGTATACAATGACGCTACAACTGTGCTGGTGGTGGAAGGAGTAAATGTTTTTAAGTGGTGGCTGAGATGACAGTCAAGAAGATTGTTTTGTGCTGGTTGGCGCTGAATTTCATGCGTATTGTTAGAACCGCACTCATTCAGACAAGAAAAAAATATTTCATCATATTCCAGGGAATCAATGAGGTTCCAGAAACATTCAAACCAAGTTTTCACACATCTATTTTGTATCTAGTATTGTTATTATACTAAGTATTCGCATTATTATGTGTTGACATTAAATCTGATGATGGGAGTGTTTGACTTTAACAACAAACTTTATTTTAACTGGCATCTTGTGAACAAGCTCTCTTGATAAACAGGCAAAAATTATTTAGCTGAAATACCAAAGTTTATTATTTTGTGCCAGTTAATAAAAAAAGTTTGTTGTATTTCCTCTTGCATATAGTAACTCTTAAACTCTTTTTGTTTAAATTGGTTAAATTGGCTCCTTCTAAAATAAGTTATTTTGGGCCTGGGAGGACGGCATCCACAAGGCAAGGAATCTTTTTTTAAATTAGCCTTGTTGTCACCAACTGGGGACCAGGTGCATTAAGAAAGGGAGCTTGTTCATCCATCCTCACCCGCGGGCTAACAGTTTGAGATTTCTCCCCTGGGACCAGAACAAATTGGAAAACCTAAATTGACATATGGTCATTACAAATTGAACTGCAGATGAAAGAAAATAAGTATAGTGGGTAAATTATGACTTAGAAATCAATTATAAAGGAAAAATGCTGCAAAAGACTTTCTTGAGTTTGCATTGCTATATTTTATTCACTCATGGGACATGAACATCATTGGCTTACCAGCATTTATTGCCTGTCTCCAGTTGCCCTTGAGAAGGTGGTGGTGACTGCTTTCTTGAATCGCTGCAGAATACATGCTGTAGGTTGACCCACAATGCTATTAGGGAGGGAATTCCAGGACTTTGACTCAGCCACACCAAAGAAACAGCAATATAATTCCAAGTCAGTGTAGAGGTGGCATGGAGGAAAACTTGCAGGTGGTGGCTTTCCTATTGTAGCAGCTGCCCTTATCCTTCTAGATGGAAATGGTTGTGAATTTATAAAAGATCCTTGGTGAATTTCTGCAAAGCATCTTGTGAACAGTATACATTGCTGCTACTGAGCTTTGGTGGTGGAAGGAGTGGATGCTTGTGGATGTAATGTTAATCAAGTGGGCAGCGTTGTCTTTGATAGCTTCAAACTTCTTGAGTGTCATTGGAGCTGCGGCCATCCAGGCAAGTGGGGAGTATTCCTTCATACTCCTGACTTGTGGCTTGTAAATGATGGACAGGGAGCCAGGAGGTGAGTTACTCGTCCCAATATTCCTAGCCTCTGACTTGCTCCTGCAGTCATTTGTTTGTGGTCAATGGCAACCCCAAGGATGTTGATAGTGGGGGATTCAGTGATGGTGGTGATTAGATTGTCTCTTATTTGAGATGGCCACTGCCTGTTATTTGTGTGGCGCAAATATCTGACAAATAACTGCATTTAATGCTAACATGTTCCTAGCAGAATTAAGGGAAGTTAATTTTGAAGATTTAAATGTTCTCTCTCTCAGACAGTTAAAAAAATCAGTAGAGCAACTAGGATTAGAATTTTAACTGAAAGCCAGAAAATTCAAAATTTGAAAAGGAACAGCCAACAGTTTACAAACAGAAAGGGAGTATAATGAAACAGGTGGACTAGTAGTTAAATTAGATCAGCAGAATTAGAATTATAAGAAAAAAAGGAATGAGAAATGTGAAAGACAGAAAAATGCAGGGAGTGAAGAGATGGAATTTCAGGAAAAACTGTAGGAAAAGGAATTTTGAGCTAAGACAGTTCAGCTGAGGAGTAGGATCCCTATGTGTCCAACAACGGCACTACTGGCTCAGGCATGCGAATTAAGGCAATTTGGTTTGCTTGTTGAAATGCGCAATTTGAAAAGGCAGAATAGAATTTTTTTTTTCTCTTTCAAGTGGGTGGCACAGAGGTTAAAATGGCCATTCCACCACTGGTCATTATTATGCAATCAGAGTAATCTTTCAGGGTAGCCTGAGGAATGTGCCAAGAATCAAGGTAGTAAAAAATGGTTATCTTTGGAACACCACAGTGCCTTGTCCAAGGTTTTACATCACTCATCGATGGACATATCACCTTGTCTAGCTTAGCACAACCAGTGATATTCAGAGGAACAGGTAATGACAGTATAATGTGATCATCGCAGTATTGAACACCACTCTCACCCACGTTCAGGAACAGACCAGAAACCATTCCAGGTATACCCCTCATCATCTGTTGTGGTTTTGTCCATTGGGGAGGTCATCCAATGTTCAAGAAAAGGACATCACTATATGCTCCCAAGTCATTACGCCTGATTACCAAAATGGGATCACATAGGCACAGTTCATTGCCATGAGGTCTCTATCCAGCCAGGATTACCAAGTAAGTGTGTACTAGTTAATGCCTGAGACATACAATCAAAAATTACATACCCTCAAGAAATGGCCTGACCAGACCTACCTGAAATTTGAATGACTTTTGGACATTGTTTTTGTCCAGTAGATACAGCACTTAAAGCAGAAGTCACTTACGATAAATTTTGTGAAATAATGTTCCTTGAGGAATTTAAAATCTCCATCACCTTCCCAATAACAATACATGTTGAGAGACAGAGTGACTTGGTCAAGGTAGGCTGTCACACTTTGGTGATTATGGGCTAATACATAAACCATTCTTCCAGAAGAAACCCTCCCTTCGGTCACCCCAATCAACGGGCAAGGTTAGAAGTGGAGAGTGATAAGAAACTGAGGAGAGAGGGAAATGCTGTGAATCCTACCCCTGCAGACTGAAAGAGTGATGCTGAGTTGAAAGGTGAAGCCAAGAAGCCTGTGGCTTTTAATAGCCATAAGTTAGGGCCTGTTTGGGATAACTGCTGGAACCTACTGGGAAATCCAGTGGGAACTATCAGTGCACATGCACCCTTGTGCTTAGTGTGAGAGTGGGTCATTGAGTAAAGCAGACCAGACTATGGCTCTGACTTGAGCTATGAAATCCTGTAAAGTCACACCTGAGAGTGCAGATGAGGTTAAATATACCCTTGAACATTTCCAGGAATTTATAGCTGAACAAAGAGTGGCCACAGTTCCCCTGTGTGAGATGAATGAGCCTGCTATTGTACAGGGAGATGTTGGCATCAGCCAAACTCTTACTGCTAGAAAAAGGCCGAGTGTGCAGTAAGTGTCAAGGAGCTGGGAAAAAGCGTGAAAGCGTAATTCAAAGGATTATTTAGTGCCATTTCTGCCACTTCCATCAGAATTCCACCACCTGACACACATTGCCCTCCCATCTCTTGTAAGCTTTCTGCAGGAACTATACCATCTGGGATAACCTGGTCCTCTCCTCCTCCACAACCAATGCCTCCCAAGCGTGGAATCTCAGTCCCATTAACCTGGTATGTCTTGAAGTGTAACCTTGTATCAATACCAGTGATTAAGGGAATCATACCTCATTTACCCACAATGGTATTGACCTGCTGCTCAGCAATGACCTTGTGGAGCCCAAGGCAATAGCATATCCAATGGTCTTCAAGAAGCCTGTTGAGGTCTTAACATAGAACATAGAACATTACAGCGCAGTACAGGCCCCTCGATGTTGCGCCGACCAGTCATACCAATCTGAAGCCCATTCTAACCTACACTATTTCATGTACATCCATATGTTTGTCCAATGACGACTTGAATGCACTTGAAGTTGGCGAATCTACTTCCGTTGCAGGGAACGCGTTCCATATGCTTACTACTCTCTGAGTAAAGAAACTACCTCTGACATCTGTCCTATATCTATCACCCCTCAATTTAAAGCTATGCCCCCTCGTGCTTGCCATCACCATACTTGGAAAAAGGCTCTCCCTGTCCACCCTATGTAACCGTCTGATTATCTTATATGTCTCTATTAAGTCACCTCTCAACCTTCTTCTCTCCAACGAAAACAGCCTCAAGTCCCTCAGCCTTTCCTCATAAGACCTTCCCTCCATACCAGGTAACAGCCTAGCAAATCACCTCTGCACCCTTTCCAAAGCTTCCACATCCTTCTTATAACGTGGTGACCAGAATTGTACCCAATACTCCAAGTGCGGCCGCAGTAGCGCTTTGTACAGCTGCAGCAGAACCTCATGATTCCACAACTTGATCCCTCTATTAATAAAAGCTAAAACACTTTATGCCTTCTTAACAACCTTGTCAACCTGGATGGCAACTTTCAAGAATCTATGTATCTGGACACCGAGATCTCTCTGCTCATCTACACTACCAAGAATCTTACCATTAGCCATTACCGTTCTTGAAGACAATAATCTGCAGGAGAAAGTATCTGGCATTTTTCTTGGCTACATGGTTTCTAACCAGATAAGCTCAGTCAGAGAAGGATGAGAAAACAGAAGATCCTCTGGTCAGATTATCTGAAACCTTTTTTGTTGCATCTGTTCTGATTATGCCAGCTTTGACAAAGGGGCTACAACTGAGGATTCACTCCATTGTGGTCAACAGGGCCTTCAGTTTGCTTGATCAATCGCAAGGACTTCTGCCCCCACCTCTTCTCTTCCTACAACACCAGCACCAATAGAGATCCCCCATGGTCTACATTCAAAGGATTATTTAGTGCCATTTCTGCCACTTCCATCAGAATTCCACCACCTGACATACATTGCCCTCCCATCTCTTGTAAGCTTTCTGCAGGAACTATACCATCTGGGATAACCTGGTCCTCTCCTCCTCCACAACCAATGCCTCCCAACATCCCCATAGCACATTCCTATGCTATCACAGAAGGTGTATCATCTGCTGGTTCACTTCTTGTCTCCTTACGATCCAAGGGCCACAGATTCACCTTCCAGGTGAAGCAACAATTTACCTTCACTTCACTCATTTTGGCCTAGCTCACAATGTGGTCTTCTCTCACTGGGGAGGTGAAGTGCAGACTGAACGACCACTTTGCAGAACATCTACATTCTGTCTGCCAAAATGATCCTGAGCTTCTGGGCTGCTGCCATTTCAGCACACCACCGTGTTCTCTGGCCAACATCTCTGTTTATGGTTTGCTGCAATACTTCAGCAAAGGTCAGCACATGCTGGAAGAACAGCATCTCATTTTCCACTTGGAGACTCTACTGCCTTCAGAACTAAATATCAGGTTCAATAATTTTAGGGCCTGAGCACCTTCTTCCATATCTTTTCCTGACCCACATATGACCTTGTCATCACATGGGCTGCACCCATTGCCAGTTGCTGATGGTCCCCAATAGCAGCTATTGATTCTCCCGGGCTGACCTTTACTTGTCTTTTTTCTCTGCCTGACTGTTTTTCTCTCACACAAAACAAATTGCTGGAACAGCTCAGCAGGTCTGGCAGAGAAATCTGAGTTAATGTTTTGGTCCTCTGAACTAATGAGATGATTTTTTTTGTTTTTGATTTACAGCATCAGCAGTTCTTTCAGGTTTTGTTCTTGCTTTTGCTCTCTCTGTGGACTCTATCTCTACCTTTGGTTTACTCCATATTAACCTAGGAGCAGGCATGAGATTTGTCATGTGGTGATTGCAACCAATGTTATGTCAAATTGGAGGTTCCTGTTTCAAAGTCATTCAATACCTGAACAAATCACTGGATAGGGATCCTGTCCTACTTTCTTTGTGATCCCCATCCCATAGCCCCTCACTGGTATCACTCTGTCATGCCTTGGGATCCAGTGGTAAAGCTCTTGGATATGTGTCACACCGGCAGCAGCCCCTGTCTCTGGGTTGTTTTGCCATTCAATAGAGCTGCCAGCTTCTGATCAACCAGCAACTCCTTGTTGATAGGACATCTGCTCTGGAGATCCTTGGCCTTGGAAAAGCCTGAGTCAAACTTAATATGGTGATCCTTCCTTAAAAGATGTGACATTGGACTCTCTCCAGCTGGTGATGAAGACCATTGTCACCTTCATTTTATACAATCCCTTACAATGCAGTGACAAGGCAAGCTTTCTCTTGTTATCCTTTTTAACCAATCCGTATTCTTTGATACGATTGACCCATGTATACTATATTCCTCCCACGTCTCCCCATTGTTGTATAGTTGGGGTAGAACTGCCCTCATGTGGTTCCATTCTCACCAATCTCATCCCAGATCATAACTCATTACAATCATGATTGTAAGCAATCATATATGGCTTATATGTGATATTCATCCATTTTTAGTATTGCATACTATTGTACATATTAAAATAAATACCAAGCTCTCAGTAACAAGGCAACGTTTTTGTACGTAGCAGATAAACGTTGTCGTGTCTATGTTGCTGAGATCAAAATCTTCACTGGTAGTATTAATGCCCATATCAGTAAACTGACCACTATCTTCTTGGTCACTGCCATTGATACCTATGCAGGTTTAATTTCAGTATTCATATGTTCATAAGTTTGGTGCCATGAGCTCCAAAATAGCAGTGGTCACCATTGAGCTGTGGACAAGTACTAACAGCTTTATGGCAGCTTTAAGTCATCGCTGTTACCTTAAATAGTGAGCATATCCTAAGTGGATAATCTTTGAGGCCTAAACCAGGTCTTGAAAAGCTCAGTGTAAAGCTGATGCTCTTTACTCATAAAATCTATGGATTAAACAGCCACCAACATGCTGTTACATCTCCCACCACTCCCATAATGCTCTCACTTATAGCCATTCCTTCCCAGAAATTGCATGCAGATTACTCATCCTGATCGCCTAATCCCCACTACTGTCACATGTCCCTTCCATCACCCTTCCCCATGCTGTCATAGATCACTCAAACCTACTTTCACATATCCCCTTATCAGTCTGTCTCACTACACCTCACATCTTCACATTGGAAAAAGAGTAACTCTGATCTAAGATGAGCAGGTGATTTTTATACAGGAGCTTCTGTTCCTACTATCGCACCATTAACTCTGGTGTTGCCTATGGTATGACCAAATGATAGCCTTGAGATAATGTCAACAAACAGCTGTTCTAAATTTCTAGAATAGATTATTTTTCTACTTTGATATAGGCATGCTATATTTCTCTTAAGTTGTAAAACATTTGAAATTTAAACAACTCCACTTCATACCATACTGTGGATTGTATAAGCCCATCAAGAACATGTACATTTACTCTAAGAACCCAAACTTGTTCAACTGCAAGATAAGACCCTCACTCCAGTGAATATTGAGTCTGTTTGAGCTCAGCACTGAGCCTTACTCATGAAAGAATATGTATCAGAAATGGGTATGGGACTTCTAGATCTGGCTCCCAACCCACCATTTTTGAAGCTCTGTGCAGTCTCTGAGGAAATCTGAGTCCAAATCTATGTCAAGTTTCTTTGACTTCAATTGGTCAAACTCAAAATCTCAGAATAAGAAAAGTGATGAAGACATTGTAAAATATAGACCAGGAGAGCAATTTGGAGCATGAGTTTGAAAGGGTCATCACAGGATGGGACTAGACAGTAATTGAGGAAAGATTATTCTTGATGAACAGGAAAGCCAGTGCGAACAGTTACAGCAGGAGACTCCAGATAAACAAGATCTCAAACAAATTTGAAACCCTAATGTCCTGAAAGAGGGCACTTGAGGATTGTAAAATAAATATGAATGATGACTGAAATGGTACTGAATGAAAAATGCATTAGTGATTCACTAATTAGAAGGGATGATTTGAACTTTCACAAAATAGCTCCAGACTGCCTGTTTTGGCTTTGTTGCTTGCCGGGTAATGAAGTAAGGAATATTTTGAATACACTTAAAATTATTCAGCAAGAGGAGGGGTATCAACAAGTTATTGGCTCATACATAGGTAAGAACAGGTCTCTGAATGTATTTTAGAGTTTTGGGTTCTTGTTGGAATGCTGCCCCTGATTATTTGCTTTTGCAACTTCATTACAAAATCATATATGGCTTATATGTGATATTCATCCATTTTGTTACATTGTATACTATTGTACATATTAAACTAAATATCAAGCTATAATTGGCAACATTTTGTATATAGCAGATAAAAGTTGTCGTGTCTGTGTTGCTAAGATCAAAATCTTTACTGGTAGTATACATGCCCGTATCTTTAAGCTGACCATTATCTTCTTGGTCAATACCATTGATACCTATGCAGGTTTAATTTCAATATTCATATATCAAGCCTTTGTAATGAATGTCACTTATGCTTTGAACATAGCTCCCTTGCCCCGCAAATGTGCGTTCAGGAATGTCAGACACTGCATGGACATCACTGTCAAAGACCCTATTTTGACTTTTCAACAATATGGGCTAGCAGTCCTAGAATACCACAAGCAATCTTTTAACAGTTTTTCAAAGATTACTTATTGTTTTGAAATCTACAGTTCCAAATGATTCAACTCAATTCAACTTTTGCAGCCAGTAATTATTATTTTCTTTAAGAGGAATTTGCACATGTTCTGACTGCATTGTGAAGGAAAGGGTTAAACAGTGAGCAGCTGAGGACACACAGCTGAAGATAAGCAATAGAAGAAGTATGTCATGAACAAGCAGATGCATGTCTTCTGGGATTAGTGATGCAAATTCATGACAGAGAGCCATGAGGACATTCTTTAACAACAGGGTTCTTCTCTATTGCCTTCATCAACTTACCTTTGACAAGCAATACATCATAGTAAATTCTATGATGTTCGTTTTATTAATCTATTGGATAATCCCTGTAATTTTCTTTTTCAAGTCATTGTTGTATTGTTGCACAAATCACAGGAAGGCACTATATCTTTAAGACAGCCAGATAACTTCACAACATGTGGCACTGTAATTCATGAGGTCTTCATCTTAGTCTGCATATATTCAGTCATCTAGTTAAGCAACAAGCCAGTCTACGAGTCAGTAAGACAACTATGCATATAATAGTAATATTAATAACCATATAACCCAAACTGCTGAAATTATTCTGGTGAATCTGTTCTGTATGACCTACAGTCAAAGTGAGAGAGTCTTCACTGGAGTTAGACTTAGAATGAGAAAACGGAAATTTGGGTCGAAAAGAGATTTCAAGGCAGAGGGAGATAAAAGTAATTAACTTAAGGTTTACTGCAATAAATAAAGTCTGTGGAATGAGAGAGGAAATAAGATGCAGATTGAAAAACCTACCTATCCTGATACTAATGGCAACCTGACTTATGAGTGCAAGGAAAGCAGCTGATTGGTGAATATACTTAATCAATATTTCCAACTTTTCAAGTGAAAGTTAGGCATTTAGTTTTTGTTCAAGTCTTTAGATTTTTTTGGCTCTCAATTTTTTGACGAATAGTTTGTGTTCACAGTGAATCCGTACTTATGCTAAGGATAGAAAATAAGTTTTCAATTATGGGTTGGCATTATGGGATGTGTGACGATGCTACCCCTTTAACAAGATTATGTTGTCCTTGGTTTTTTTCAAGAGGGGTCGTAAAGGCAGACACTCCAGTATGTACTTGAAAAGGCTTTTAAGTTTTTTTTAAATGCTAGTACAATGAAAAGGGAGTGGCCAGTTCTCCCTATTCAGGGTTTTTTCTAGTTTGGTTTGGTTTTAGCAAGCAGTCTGTTTGAAGATGTTGGTCAGGTTTTAGCTGAGAATTCAAACAAACAGCTCCATGCTGATCGTCTCTGATTCTGCAATCTCTCTCCTGTAAGAACCTATGTTTGAATTTCCCTTTTTGCGAAAGGGGGAATGTTTTGGGATGTTGCAGGAAATTGGGATAGCTCTTTGTTAAGTTATGTTTTGAGTTTTCAAATAGTTATGTTATTCTGAATTTGGTTTTCTTTTTTGTTTAAAACTGAATGGTTTCAGAAGTTGCGTCACTCCTTGACTATCCACTTTACCCCTGCTTGAAACAACTAGAAAAGTTAGGATCTGGGCTGCCTTCTTGAAATGTTTTGAGGGGGTCTTGCCTGGTCCATAACAGATGGCAGATCAGAAGGACCAAGTGAGACGTACGTCCTGCAGTATTTATACAGTTATGCACATACCATACATTTGCAGGAAGTGTCACAAGTTGAGCTCTGGGTTTCAGAACTTGAGCAGCAGTTAGAGTCACTATTGTGAAATCATGAGGCAGAAGACTATATGGATAGCATGCAGAGAGGGGTGGTCACACCACATATTAGAAACATACATTCAGTGTGGGTATGAGTCATGGCAGGCTGTCTAAGAAAACCAGCTAGACAGTGCAGATGTTGTGCTTGCTAATTGATTACATTTTGGTAACTAGTAAATTTGATGGTTCATAAGGGGAGTGTAGCCAGAGCCAAGCCCATGGCCCCAGTGATGACTCAACTGTATGGAGAACACAGAAGAATGGCAAGGCAAGAGTTATACGGGATTCCATGGTCAAGGGAACAGTCAGGTATTTCTGTGGTAGTAAATGTGTCTCCAAGATGATGTGCTGTCTCTCTGTAGTTAGGGTCACAGATGCAGAATGGCTGCAGGACATCGTATTAAGTGAAGAGGATCTACCAGAAATCATGCTTCATATTGGTACCAGTGATATTGGCAGAATAGACGGTAGTCCTGAAGACAGATTTCTGGGAGTTAGGAAGGAAATTACAAAGCACAACAGGTGCTTAAATTAAAACTGCAGTAATCACAAGGTTAATCCATAAGACCACAAAACCATAAAACCATGAGAGTTAGGAGCAGAACTAGGCAATTGGGCCCATTGAGTCTGCTCTGCCCTTCAGTCATGGCTGGTATGTTTCTCAACCTCATTCTCCTGCCTTCTCTTTGCAACTTGTGATCTGACCTTGAATAATGATGAACCTGTCTATCTCTGTTTATGTACACTCAATAATTTGGCCTCCACTGCCTTCTGTGGCTGTGAGGTTAGCTCACCCTGTTGCTGATGAAATTCCTCCTCATCTCAATTCTAAAAGGTTGGCGGTTCACTCTGAACTTGTACCCTTGGGTCCTAGTCTATCCTATTGTTGGAAACATCTTTTCCACATCCACTCTATCCAGGCCTCTCAGTATCCTGTAAGCTTCAAACTGATGCGCCCCCTCCCCCTCCCAACCCACCCCCCCCCACCCCCGTTCTTCTAAACTCCATTGAGTAATGACCCAGAGTCGTCAACCTCTCCTCATGTAACAAGCCCTCCGTCCCCGGGATCCTGCTTGTAAACTTCTTCTGGACCCCTCCAACATCAACACATCCTTCTTTCGATATGGAGTCAAAAATTGCTCACATTATTCCAAATATGGTCTGACCAGAGCCTTATACAGCTTCAGTTGTACATCCCTTCTCTTATAATCTAGCCATCTCAAAATGAATGCTAATATTACCTTTGCCTTCTAAACTGTCAACTTAAACTGCAAGTTAACCTGAAGAGAATCCTGAACTAGGGCTCCTAAGTCACTTTGTGCTTCATATTTCCAAAGCTTTTCCCCATTTAGAAAATAGTCTATACCTCTACTCTTCCTACCTAATTGCATAATCTCATGCTTTCCCATGATTGTATTCCACCACTTAGCCCACTCTCCTAACTTGTTCAAGTCCTTCTACAGGTGCCTTGCCTCCTCAAGACTACATGTCCCTCTCCCTAACTTTGTGTCATTTGCAAACTTAGAAACAATTCCCTCATGGCATTAATTCCAGTGCGACATGCTAGTGCACATAAGAATAGGAGGACTGATCATAAAATCCCTACAGTGTGGAAATAGGCCATTTGGCCCAACAAGTCCACACCAACCCTCCAAAAAGTATCCCACCTAGACCCATTCCCCTATCCTATCACTTTTACATTTCTCCTGACTAATGCACCTAATCTATACATCCTTGAACACTATAAGCAATTTAGCATGACCAATTCACCTAATCTGCACACCCTTGGACTGTGGGAGGAAACCCATGCAGACATAGGGAAAATGTACAAACTCCACACAGGCAGTCACCCGAGACTGGAATCGAGCCTGGGTCCCTGGTACTGTGAGTCAGCAGTGCTAACCACTGAGCCACCATGCAGCCATTTGAATATGTGGCTAGAAAAGTATTTTAGGAGGGAGGAGATCAGATTTAAGAAATATGAGTAGAAATAGGCTATCTGACCTCTTGAGTCTGCTCCACTCTTCATGATTGATCTTTTCATGGACACAGCTCCACTTACCTGTCCACTCACAATACCCTTAATTCCTTTATTGTTTAAACATCTATCTATTTTTGCCTTAACAAACATTCAATGAAGTAGCCTCAACTGCTTCACTGGACAGGGAATTCCACAGATCCACAACAGATTCTCTGTTGGGAGAACAAGTTCCTCCTCACTCATTTGTGAGGAATTAGAATCTGTTTTGAGATAGTGGGAGCTGGTTCCATTTTTATTGGGCCTGGGACTGATCCTTTCAGGGACATTTGCTAGAGCTGTTGAGGTGGATTTAAATTAGCAAGAGACATTGTTTGGAGTTATTAAAGGCCACCAAATAGTAGTGGAAGTGTGGGCCATGTATGAATTAGCAGATGAGTGCTGTACAAAGCATGGGAAACATATTTGCTTGTAGATTAGGCGAACCAATTGAGCTGTTGAGGATAAATTTCCGAGTCTGTTACAGATGGTTTTCTGAAACAGTACATTGAATAATGAACTGGGGAAATGTGTTATTTTAGATCTATAATTATGTAATGTTGGTTAGTAACTTAATGTAAAAGAACCTTTAGTGATGTGTTATCACAATATGATAGAGAAGATTTAGCTCAGGTTGAGGTCCTGGATGTTGGTCTGCTCGTTGAGTCGGAAGGTTCATTTTCAGACGTTTCAGCTTTTACAGCTCCCACTCCCTCAAAACAGATTCTAATTCCTCACAAATGAGTGAGGAGGAACTTGTTCTCCCAACAGTGAATCTTTTGTGGATCTGTGGAATTCCCTGCCCAGTGAAGCAGTTGAGGCCAAACAGAGACATGCACGAGAATTCCTAGAAACATGGCATTCCAGCTGGAACTCTATCAACACACACATTGATTTGGATCTCATTTACCACCCCCTGAGAAAAAGAACAGGAAATGACATCACACCAAACCAAGAAAACCTAAATACATAAATAGAAAGCGGGCCATGCCACCAATGCTTCATCCGAAGGCTCACTGATGATATTACTAGTATTGCGATGAATTGTCTGAAAACAAACCTTCTAGCTCAGGGAGCAAACCTGTATCCACAAATGATAGAATTTTACGTTATTTTTGAAAGTGAGGTAGTTTATTCTGAAGCAAGGGTGTTAAATTTGAATAAGGGAAATTATGAATGTGGCTGGCACAAATTGGCTAAGATGGATTGAGAAAATACATCAAAAGACATAATTACACAATAACAATGGATAGTCTTTAAAGAACTATTGCATGATTACTACAATTATACATTCATTTCAGGTGAAGAACTCAAAAATGGTCAGTTGGCAGGATGAACAAAGGAAGTTCAAGGCCACATAAGGTTAAAAGAAAAGGCACATAAAATTGCCAAAAATAGCAATAATTCTGAAGGTTGCATAAGAAGGCTTATGGAATGCAAAGGAGGACGACAAAACTGATAAGGATAAGGAGAACAACATATGAAGGCAACCTGGCAAAAAAAAAGGACTGTAAAGGTTCCAAACATACATAGAAAGGAAATATTCAGCTCAACCAAATTTGCGTCCATTAAAGGCGCAGTCAGGAGAATTTTACATTGGGAATAGAAAAAACACAGAGAAGCTAAATGGCTACTTTGTGTCTGTTTTCACTGAGAAAGATACCAGAAATCTCCCTGTGTAGAAATCAAATTGGCTTGGAAGAACAAAAAGTTTGAAGGAAATGAGTAAGAAGCTTGTACTGAAGAAATTAATGGAGTTGCAAGTTAATACATCCGCAGGACCTGTTGAAGAAGGTAGATATAAGTGTTGTGCATTGGTCGTTACCTTCCAAAATGTTATGGAATCTGTTATGAAGACTGTGGATTGGAAGGTAGCAAATATTACCCCATTGCTTAAGAAGGGAGCGAGCGAGGAAACGGAACCATAGACCTATTCGCTTTATATTTGTAGGATGGAAAATATTAGAATCAATTTTAAAGGATAGGATAAATAGACACTCAGTTGATAATGATCTGATTAGGCATAGTCAGCTTGGATTTGTGAATGGGAAATTATGTTTGATAAATTTGGAATTCTTTGAAGATGTTACTAACAAAACTGATAAAGGAGAACCAATGAACATGGTACACTTAGATATTCAGAAGTCAGGAGGCCTGTTAGAAATGTTTAAACACAAGACTAGAAACTATTTTGCTGGCAAGGATTAATTGTTGCCTTGAAGACAGGAAATGGAGTAAAAATAAACAGGTCATTCTCTCATTAGCACATTATGACTAATAGAGTACTGCAAGGATCAATACTTAGCCCTCAACCGTTCATGATATATATTGATGATGTGGAGATGGAGACCAGCTGTAAGATTTCCAGATTTGCTGGTGATACAACACTCAGTGTCAGTGAATGTTGTGATGAAGATGTAAAGTGGCTTCAGGAGGAAATGGACAGGCTTAGCGAACCAGCATGGCAGATGGAGTATAGTGTGGAAAAATGTGAGATTTTACACTTTGATAGGAGAAGCAGATGTACTTGTTGTTTCTTAACTGCTTTGAGGTTGAGAAATATAGCTGTACAAAGGTTGTAGATGTCCCTGTCAATAAGTCACTAAAGGCTAATATGCAGGTACAGCAACAATTAGGAGGACGAATCGAATGTTAACTTTTATTGCAAGAGTATTTGAGTACAGTGATAATGAAGTCTTGCTTCAATTATACATGAGTTTCGTTCGACCACGCTTGGTGTAGTGTGTATAGCTTTGGTCTCCTTATAGAACATAGAACAGGAATAGGCCCTTTCACCCACCATGTCTGTGCCAACCGTGATGGTTTTCTCAACTAATCTCATCTGCCTGCTCATTGTCCTTATCCCTCTATTCCTTACCTGTTCATCTGGTTGTATAAAGGCCTTTTAAATGTTGCTATCATATCCACTTTTACCACTTAGCCTTGCAGCATATTCCAGGCATCTACTACCCTCTCTGTAAACAAAAATTCCTCACACATCTCTCTTAACTGTGTCCACCCTGGGAAAGATACAACATCTATTCACCCAATCCATGCTCGTCATAATTTTATATACTTCTATCAGGTTTCACCCTCAGCCTTCGATGCTCTAGCAAAGAAGTTTGTCCAACTTCTCCTTATAGCTGCTCCACTCCAATCCAGGCAACATCCTGGTAAACCTCTTTTTGCACACTCTCCAAAGCCTCCACAACTTTCCTATAGTGTGGTGAACAGAACTGCACACCAATATTCTAAATGTGGCCTAATTAAAATCTAATACAGCTGGCCTACTGAAAGACTTACACAGCTTATGTAATGTTTATGCAATAAGCTGTGACTTTTAATTAGTAAGGCAGGGAACTTTTATGAGTGAAAGCCAGCTCCCAAGTCTTCTAAAAACTCGTGAAGTGTCCAGAGAAGGAAAGGCAAGAAACAAAGTTCTGATCAGTACAAGAACCGTGTCACCAGATCCAGCAAATAGAGAAGACTGAATTGCTTTGCCCAGTTATCCCTCTGTGTGTGTACTGGAATTAGAGTTCTAATTAGTAGAATTATATGTTAACAATTTGGAGTTGTTCATCCGGAGCTAGTCTATTTATGTAATAAGTAATAATTCTTGTTCAGTACAGAAAGCTGGTCCATGCTTTTTTGTCAACCTGTGTCTAAAAGATAGAAAAAGTGATGAGCTTTGAATATGTCTATAAAATCTTTAACTTTTGTGATAACTCCGGGAATAGCAGGGCTTGATTTCCAGCCTGCTATGCCAAGGATGCATGACATATTGCTGGAATGTAGTCAGGGCTCATAATGCCATTACAACCAGATGTCCAAACAAATTTGTTGCAATGGAAATGAAGTCCTGAAGTAATGTTGTGTTGGAGATATCAGTTCCTTAATGCCGACATAATAGGAATGAAGACTTATCTGAAATTTGCTTTTAACTAGTTAATGTTATTTACATTACAATTCCTCTTTGTTCCTCAGTATTTATTGAATGGAGACTTTGAATCACTTTATAAATGGAAAATCTGGAGATTCAAAGGAGAGCTGTTTTTGATTGTGGTACTCAGGCAGATGGCGTGATTATTTGTGTGCCTTGCCAAAGAGTTTAAACCAAATTCTGCGTTGCAAAGGAGAAAGTGAGGACTGCAGATGCTGGAGATCAGAGCTGAAAATGTGTTGCTAGAAAAGGGCAGCAGGTCAGGCAGCATCCTGAAGATTCCTGAAGAAGGGATCATGCCCAAAACGTCGACTCTCCTGCTCCTTGGATGCTGCCTGACCTGCTGCACTTTTCCAGCAACACATTTTCAGCTCTGTGGTGCAAAGACAGGGCCCTTTCTCTTTATCATGCCTTCATCAATGAAAACTCAAGCATTTCCTCAGGTTAAGTCACTTTGCAACAATTAAAACAATTTGGAATGATTAATAGTTGGCAAGAGATATGGATAATCACAACAGAGATTTCTTTTGTTCTTTATTTTTAATCAAGTTGTCAATTCAAAAAATAGTTAACTAGAGGAAAGCTGGTACTTGAAATAACTTGATATTATGTGTGTGGTACTAATAGATAAGGCCCAGATTTTCTGCTAAGTAGTCATTATGCTGCATTATGTAAGTTCTGCATGGGGACTCAGTGGAATCCCCATTGTAATACACTCCATAGGAATTGCCCAAGACATTGGATTTTCCATTGGTCTTTTCCTCCATGCATGCAACCGTCTGAAGGTGTCTACTTCAATGGAGATTTTGGGGGGTTCCAGTGAAATTAAATAAAATATTTACTCAGGAAATGTTAGGCTGTTAAGTACATAGTCGAAGTAAGTCATAATGTTGAGTAAACATTTTAACAGATCCCACACTTATATCTTTTGCTGCCCAACTGCAACCTTTCCCTCCCTTGCTAGACCTAACCCAACCCAACTTGATAAGTCCCACCCTCACTGGACCTGACTACCCACTGCACTGATGAACCTGTCTGCTGCCAGAGCCGATCCAACCTGCCAGACCCAACCTGACACCTGTCATTCCCTCCAACTTCCACAACCTTTTCCCCCACTGGGCCTGACCTAACATCCTGGCAGCATCGAACAGCTGATTTCAAAACGGCAGAAACTCTGAACAAAGGTTTTGAGCATGGATGAAAGTATTGATCATCTGAGTCCTCGAGAGACTTAGCAGAGAAGAATTGCAAAGGGACCACTCAGCACAAAGAAGGATGATAGGGGTAAGTTTTAGAATAACATTTAATTTATGTATCATTTAAAATAGATCAAGTAATTGTTTGAAAATCTAAACATATCAATGGTTAATTACACATATTTTAATTAATATAAATAAGCAAATCATGTTCAGAAAGGATTTGCAGCGCAGTTAGTGTGCTGTGACTGCAATCTGGGAGGGTTATATTGTGATCCTGGGCACCACACCTACAATAAACATCTGTATCACAAAAGACTTAGGCAGAGCTTTTGAGATAGAATCTTGGCTACAAATACTGGAGGACATCAGAAACGGTGACTTTTGTTAAAACTTAATTTGTGAGATGTGAGCATAATTTAATTAACCTTGAGGGGATCAAAACTTCTGCTGATTGTGTTTAATTTGCGATAAGTTCTTTGTCCCTATTGGCCCACACATGCTGACATACATTGGCTCCCTTTCAAGCAGCAGCTTGATTTTAAAATTCTCGTCTGTCTTTTCAAATAAGTTCATGTCCTTAATCCTCTCTATAGCTGTGCTCTCGTGTGTGTCTATAACTCTGAGATAGCTGCACGCATCTAAATCTAGAAACATATTCATTCCTTATTTTAGTTGCTGCACCATTTATGGAATGCCTTCAGTTACCTAGGCATGCCATCTCTGAAATTCCCTCCTTCCACTGCTCTGCCTCTCTACCTCTTTTCGCCTTTAAAATTATCCGAAACCCTACCTCATTAACCATTGTTCATCTGACTAATATATGCTTTTGTGACTCCATGTCATTTTTTATAATACTTCTGTGAAGCAAATGGAATTTAATCTTGAAAAGTGTAAGGTGATGCATTTTTGGAGCAATAATAAGGGAAGAGAGTACATAATGTTTGGTAACAAGTGCTGGAATTGGGACTAGAATAGATAAACCCTTGATCACTGGTCTGGATACATGGGCTGAAAGATATTTTTTCCATGCTGTAAAAACTCTATGACTCCATTTCAACTTGGTGCTTTTCATTACATTAAAGATGCTATGTAAATATTAGTTTGTTATGAGCTACATTTTTAAACTACAGAAAATTGTGTTCTTTATACACTAATACAGTTGTTAAGAAGATAGTTCCAGGATTTTGACCCAGTTATAGTGGAACCATGATAATATAGTTCCAACTAAGGATGGTGTGTGCATCTTAGACGGAACTTTTCAGATAATGGTATTCCCATGTTCCTGCTGCTGTTGATTTTCCAGCTGGTAAGGTTAATAGGTTTAGAAGATTCTGTGAATGGAGTCCTTGGCAAGTTGCTGTAGTACATTCTGTAAGATGAGACAGCTATGATAACTTCATATTCAGTCATTTTTAGGACTGAGCTTGAAGAATTGTGGATGTCTGGATTTTTTTAAGGAGGTCAAGAAAGGAAAGTCGAATGTGTTTTTAAACAAGGCATATTTTGGTTGTTTTCCATCTTGTAATCATTGTTTGTTGACTGATGACCTCCTGTTTTGTTGTATAACTCTCCATTTACTGTTAATGCTTTGGATAATGTTTGAAGTAGTTCCAGATCAGAGATGGCAAGCAAATACCACTTCTCTCAGCTGGTGCAATGCTAAAACCTAGATTGGTAATTCTCAACAAACCAGAATAGATTTACAATGCATTACATCACACTAAAACATTGATCATGGAACAGCTCCTAAATGAGTACAGTGATGTGTTCAGAAGGTTAGGATATTTTTCAGGAGCATATCACATTGAAGCAGAAAATGCAAAACCAATTCAACATGGTCTGTGGAGAGCTCCAGCTGCACTTAAAAGCCATCATGAAAGATAGAAGAACTAGGAAAGAAGGTAGTAATCAAATAACTACTAGAGAATATTAGCATCTTAGCAGAGAAATAATTGAGAAAGCTTGGAAGATTCATCAGCCCAAAGGATCTAAATAGAGTCCTGAAGAGATTTTACTTCTCTTCCCCTGACTATTGAAGGAATTTTGCCACAACTTGTAAATGCAAAACTCTTCAATACCATAGATGTTAAGCATGCTATAGCTCTTGAAGAATATAAACCTTCTCTCATCACATGCCTATCCAATCTTTCCTGAAGCTCAGACCTGCAGTTCAGGCAGCATTCAGATAACTCTCTTTAGTGCAATCACATCCTTTCTATAATATGATGACCAGAACTGCATGTGATGTGCCATTGGTGCCAATACAGCAATTTGTACAGTTCCAGCAAAACATCCTTGCACTTGTGTGCCATGCCTTGGCGAATAAAGACAAGTATTCCATATTCCTTCTTAACTATTTTATCTACTTGCCCTGATACCTACAGGGAACAGTGCAAATGCATCTCAAAGTCCCTTTGATCTACAGTACTACAGGGTCATACCATTTATGCTGTAATCCCTTGCCTTATTATCCGTCCTCAATTACACTATCGGAAAATTCAGCTCTATTCATCATCTCCAAATGATCCATTATCAGGTGAAAAGATTGAAGTGACGGTGAAAATGATCAAGGAATCATAAAAACATTGAGCAAATCTCATACCAACATATTCAAGGCATTCTTGAGTGGAGAAACACACCTACTGATATCATGGAAAGTAGTCCAGTACAAAGTGTAATGTCACACCCAAACCATTCTTCCAATAGCAAAAATCTATTGAAACCAGATGTTGCAATAAGTCTGAGTGACAAAATCAAGGTAATATGGCAGAAAACCAAATTTCGCATCCACAAAACTGCCAGAATTAAGCTTTGGAGAGCCAGTCAGGGTAAAAACCTTCAATGCTCTCAACAAAAGGCAGCACTCGTGGCAATTTGGGACCTGTATGGAGCAGTTATCACCTCGATCATGCACGGTTGTAGTGAATACTATCACAACCCCAGACATGTTCTGCACAACTGCAGAAGTTGTTCTGGCTAATCAACAAAAGATGAATCTGCACAGATCAACAATCAGAGCCAGTGGTCTGCTGCAACCCAATGACAGAAATAGAACAACAAAGGGTAGCATAGGAACAACATATGACATAGGAACAACACTTCCTGGGATAACAATGCTATCCTGATGATCAATCAATAACAATATCACATCATATTCACATTCACATAACATTAAGAGTTCGGTATGATTTGAGGAAAATGTGTGTAGTGCATTTGCAGAGATTATTAGGAATAAAAAATTGCTAATGAGAACAGTTGTGTGTATGTTTGGCATATGAGATAACTCAAAATGTACATGATAACACATGAACTTTTTTTCTTGTGTAAAATCAGAGCTGTTTAGGTTGAAATGCAATTATGTACAAATGTTTTTTTCCCTAGTGGGCCTCAATGTGACTTCTATTATGAACCACACACTCTGTAGGCAGGACATCTTGAGACAAAGGTCTCATGTTGAATGCAGTGCTGCATTGTACACACAAGCCAGATCTGTTAAGGATGGCAGATGGACTTGAGAAGTTGTTGGTCCAATGTGAGGGCAGGTGAATGAGGTCAGTAATACCATTGGGAGAGATGAGCATTGCTGAGGCAGGCCAGGGATCACAAGGGCACCTTGACAAGAATCTACAATGGAGGTGTGGATGGAAATGAAATATTGTTATAGCCAATGCTGCTTAATTCCTCAATACAGGGAATTCTGAAATAATTATTTGGACTATAGGTGCAGCCTTTACTACCTGTGGCCCAGCAATGAGAGACAGTCCCTCCAGCTCCAGTGACCATAGGCTTGCTGCATGGATACTACTTTCACTAAGCTGGCAGGCTTCATATCCAGGCTCCACTGCTCCAAACTGCTGGTAAAGCAACAAAATCCCTAATTGGTGCCTTAACCATGTTAATTGGCTGCCAATCTCCATGTATTTGACAACCAATCCATTTTACACAGTGCTCGTGAGCCAGGGGAAAATCATTCCATAGCAGTGATATGTTAGGAAGCTATCAATAGCACACTTCCAACTCTATGCCTAAAAGGTTACAAATGCAAGATCAGAAAATTTAGCCCCACAAATGAGCAAAACAAAATAACCTTTTGGAGTTCTTCTTCTTTGATATTTGTGTTCATGGTTTGTGGCATCTCTGGCATTTACTGACCATCACTACTTATTGTTTCATAACAGTATCAGAAATCAGAGCAGGAATAGGCTATTTGACCCATCAAGCCTAGTTTACCATTTAACAATTCAAGTTTCCACCTAGTTTTATGCCATCAACAAATTTGGAAATATTTAATTTGATACCTATATGCAAATCTTTGATATTGTTTATGAATGCCTGAGGCCAAGCATTGATCCTTGTGGTACCACACTTGTCACACCCTGCTATGTGAGAATAACATTATTCCCAGCCTGTTCTTTCTTCATTAACCAATTCTCAATCCATGCCAGTAATTGTCCACAATTTCATGTGCTCTAATTTTGTTCTCCAGTGTGCAACCTGATCAAAATCTTTTCAACATCCATCTATAGCATATCCACTGGTTTCCCCTTATCTATCCACTGGTTGTATCCTCAAAAAAATCTTTATCATGTTTGTCGATCATGATTTCACATCCATGACAGTATGCTGAATCTTCCCAAACCTGTGACAATCTTCTAAGTGTCTGGTTATCGTTATTTGTAATAGAATTTAGCAATTTCTTGACAACTGATATTAAGCCAGCAGGTCTGAAGTTTCCTTTTTGTCTCCACTTGCTTTCTTAAATAGAAGGTAATATTTGCTATCTCCCAATCTTCAGGAATCGTTCTTTCATCTATTGAAATTAATATAGTGACAGTGATGAAATTCTCTACAGCAAAATGTGTACATTTGAACACTATCAGATACAATTGAATTGATGTATAAATTACTCAGATTCAATGGGAAATTATGAACTGTCACCAGAGGGAGAATGCATTCCTAAAAAATTTGTAGTAAAAAAATGTAAAAATGTGAACACACCCATTGGTAACAAGTCTCGACTGTGACCACTATCTGTATCTAATTGGTGTCACTGACCTCTACTTCACCCTAACCCTTGTTGCTGCATTTGTTGCTTTCTCAGTAAAATGTGAATGGTCATGTGTATTGCTAACGGTCCTTACACTGTTATTATATGTGAGCGTTCAGACCTCATAACTCACTCTGCCCTCCTGCATATTTCTGTTACATTGCATCTGCTCATTGTTAAGTGCAGCATGCAAATGTGAAATATTTTGAGAATAAGGTACTTCTAGAAATCACCTGGAGAAAGGCCTATCAATGCACTGACCTATCTCTTTAAGTTTCATTTATATTTTTAATGATCTCTATGTTGACAGTTAAAGCTATGTTAATATAAAACTTACGTATTCAAATTTGTCGTTCCCACTCTAATTTTTGTTTATCCATTCTAGTTCACTGCATCCTCCTTAATTTTTTTGTCTGTTGATTCATATTTTTGACTTCTTGATTTTCTTTACAATCAAAGTTTCATTTTTTTTGGATGTATATGTATGCTTAGTTTCATGGCAGTGATACTGCATGGTATGGATTAACAAAATAGTTCACATAGCTTAACTCTTTATTTTAGTTCCATTTGAAATGATTGAGAATTTCTAACTTAATATTGAATTGAGTTTATCAAATTGAATAAACTACAGAGATAATATTAAAAGGACTTCAGAGGTGGAGAGGTGTTCATTACTAGTCTATTCAAATTTGATTTTAGTAGACATAAGACATCAACATTCTGTGGGCTATTGAAAATTTTCAAGTATTTAAAAATTCTTACTTAAATCTTCCTTGTATAATGAAATAATTATCACCCTTAAGCAAAGAGCTCAAAATGTGACATTTAATCTTTTAATCTGTGTTACTTTTGTCGATGTAAGTCCCTGGCAGTTAAAGCAGTTAATTATTTGTACAGTTAAAGACTCAGACATTCAAGAATTGAAAAATGAAACCATACATTCATAAATGTTGATGATGCAAGTGTTAAATTTGCATGATGAGGAATTTGTCCCCAAAATTATGAAGAAAGGATCTAAAATTAACTCCTGGATTATGTTTAGAACTGCATCCACCATTTACTTCCAATTTAGATGTAAGTAAACTTTAATTATGTAATTCTCAAGGTCCCGAGTAAAAACAATTTAGTATCCTGTTAGGAAGATGGATTTAGGATTTTTAAAAAAACGGATGGACAATTATTATTTCAACATTGATTTAAACCTCCTTTATACATCTTCCTGCAAATCATCAAATGCTGAACATGGAAATTGCCCTGTGGGCAGTAAATGGGGTAAGATTTCTGTCTTTGCTGCATTGCCTGCTTTTATTCCCTTGAGTTTCATGTCTCAAGTTGCTTGTGAATACATGCTGTAGCAAGTGCCTGAAGAAGCCTGAAGGATAAGTAACTAAGCAGGTGTGACTGGAAAAAGTGACCACTAGGAGATTTTTTGATTTTTTTTGTTTCCTTTTTAGCATGAACGTTGTAGTCTGCCTTGCTGTAAGAATTTTGTGAGTTTGTGGATTGATATGGTTCATTGCGAAAAAGCAAAGTAACCTATTGTCAGCCACATGCCATTTTAAAATTATCAGTACAATTTATAAAATAATGATTTTTTTAAAAACAGATCAATGAACTTATTCAAGTTTGTTGACAAAACTTCTTGAATGTACTAATGACTTTAACAGTTGAGTCTGGTATTTCAAATGCACTATCTGGGACAGCTGTATTAAATAAGTAATGACAACATTCAAAAGCAATTGAAGTAACTGCTATAATGCTAAAAAAATTAGCTTTCGTGAATTTAATACTCATCAAGGTGAAGAATGCATGCTGATTTTAAAACATATTCATAAGAGATTTGACATGTGTGATGAAAAGTTATTTGATGCTTTTGTTTATTTTTAAATTTATTATTAGATTTAATGTTCCCACAATATCACTTACATTTTATCAACTAAATAGCCATACTGTGGCTAATAGTGATTGCATGAAGTGTGGACATATTAAATGTAACAGGGGCAATTTTGTGTAGAAAATTGACAGAAAAATAGAAACTGAACGTTTGCAGCCCTGTGTGATCACATACTGATTGAGTAATGATGAATAGAGCTGAATTCAGTCTCACTGAGCTCTTACACCTGAGATATTAAATTACTTTCATAACACAGTGACAGCTTTCCTAGGCTTCTAGTACGCAGAGTTATATGAATCTATTTAAGCTGACATTGAGTTTACGATGCACTCTGAATTTAAGACAGAATGAGAGATGAGCTGTATTTGTAGTAATTGTAAGATAGCTGATTCAAATTCATAGCTCTAACATAAAACGAACAAAATGACACAACTCTGGTGCAGTTATCGTACAAAATCATGTGATATCTTTGTCATGAGTGTACTTATACACAATTTCTCCATGCATTCCAAGTTATTGTATGAGGTGTCTATAAGAATTGTAACATTACTCCCCAGTTTCATCAATTTTCAAATTGAATTATGTTTTCTAAAACCATTCTTCACACATATGTACTTTTCACACCGGCAGTGATCTTTGGGTAGGGAGTGGAGCCAGTTTTTTTGCCTCCTCATCTCCTTGGTTTTCCACATTGCTTCCCTCCATGCATGCATCTATGTTATTTTGTTTTTGCTGTAATTCACAGGATTCACTAAACATGGTAATTTCAAGGATACATGTGGACAAAATATAATTACAGCAAGGATGTTGCTTATCTTTGTGAGAGTCATGAAGATATTACCAATTCTGGTTTGAACTCTTATAAAGGAAAAGTGTGACAAGGCTTTGTTTAACATATTGATGAGAAATAAAGACACAAATATGAAATCAACCAAAGGTTAGCTAATTGTACCTGACTTTGGCTCCTTGATTTGCAGGAAAGTTAAATAGCTTTGTTCTAAAATGTTGAATGGTTTTATACTTATTCAGCTTGAACAGAAACTTGATGATGTGTCAACTAGAAGTGTATAAGAGAAATGAACTGGTCCCTATGCATTTGATTGTTATCATCTGAGCTATGGTAAATTGTGCCATGCCCTCTATAGTTTCCCAATATCCTTTGGTCATAAGAATTATATCCAATTCCTTCTTGAAAACATTCAATGTTTTGGCCCCAACTACATTCTATTCCAGATAATTCCACTAGTTTGCCACTCTTTGAGTGAAGAATTACTGCCTCATCTCAGTGTTATATAGCCTATAGTTTGTGGGAGGCAGTGGCAATGTCATTACATCAGTAATCAGAGATTAAGACTCATGTACTGGGGGCAGCAGTTTGAATTCCTCCATGATAGATGGGAAAATTTGAATTAAAAACGTAGAAGCCGGTGTTGTAAAGCCCATCTGATTCACTGTTATTCTTACCTGGTTTGGCTTGTATATGACTCTACACCACTGCAATGTGGTTGACTGTTAAATGCCCTCTGTAAAGCAAGCCATGCACTTCTACCAAATGGCGACAAAGTCTAAAAGAAATGAATGAAACCTGATGTGGAGTGGAAGGGAGGGATTCAGTTCTCATCATCCCACATTGGTACCAACAACATTGATAGAACTACAAAGGAGTTCTGCTGAAAAGGAGTTTTGACTTTATAAAGCTCTGGTTAGGCCCCATTTGGAGTACTGTGTCCAGTTTTGGTCCCCACACCTCAGGAAGGACATACTGGCACTGGAACGTGTCCAGCAGAGATTCACACGGATGATCCCTGGAATGGTTGGTCTAACATATGAGGAACGGCTGAGGATCCTGGGATTGTATTCATTGGAGTTTAGAAGATTAAGGGGAGATTTAATAGAAACTTACAGGATAATACATGGCTTGGAAAGGGTGGACGCTAGGAAATTTTTTTCCATTAGACGAGGAGACTAGGACCCATGGACACAGCTTTAAAATTAGAGGGGGTCAATTCAGAACAGAAATGCGGAGACATTCCTTCAGCCAGAGAGTGGTGGTCCTGTGGAATTCATTGCTGCAGAGTGCAGTGGAGGCCGGGGCGCTAAATGTCTTCAAGGCAGAGATTGATAGATTCTTGATATCACGAAGAATTAAGGGCTATGGGGAGAATGCGAGTAAGTGGAGTTGAAATACCCATCAGCCATGATTGAATGGCAGAGTGGACTCGATGGGCCGAATGGCCTTACTTCCACTCCTATGTCTTATGGTCTTATGGTCTTAAAAAATTGAACATTTAGGAGCTAAAGGTACCTCAAGGTAATAATCTCTGGATTGCTACCTGAAACCCAGGCTATATGGCATTGGGAAATAAAGTCAAGGATTTAAGTGACTGACCTTCACGGTAAAAAAAATTTTAAAAAGTGGCTCAAAGATCGATGTAGGTGGAAGAGATTTCAGTTCATGAGCATTGGCTTGGTACTGGTGTTCAAGGGGTGGGCTACACTTGAACTGTGCTGAGACCAGTGTCCTCATGAATTGAATAACTAGCACTGTAGAGAGGGCTATAAATAAATTGGGGGGTGAGGGGTGGGGTAAAGTCAGGGTTGGGAGATGGGAAGTGCAGACTTACAAAGCAAAAGATATGGCAACTATGTGGATAACGATACTCAGACAGGGCATTGACAGGGATGGAATGTACAAATATAGAAAAGCAGAAGCAAATAGCATCAAAGGTTGCAAAGTGTTAAAAAAGACAAAATAAAAGGCTCTTTGCTTAAATGCATATTATGTTTGGAACAGAACAAATGAAATAAAGGCGCAAGTAGAAGTTATAATCGTATAGCAATAATGGTGACACAGTTACGAGAAAATCAAAGCTAGGAACCAAATATTCAGGGGTACATAGCCTTTCAAAAGGACAGATGTGAAGGAAAGGGTGATGGTGTAGCTTTATTAGTATGAGGTTGGAATAACTATGATAGCAAGAAATGATCCTGCTAGATCTCCTTTATGCCACACTCAGTCAAATGCAGGCTTGATGTAAAGGTTCACCATGCTCACCATATCTCTGGGATTAGTTAGTATTATTCACAGGAATTAGTCTGGTAAATCTTTGTAATCCTTCCTAGTTTTGATCATCAGCAAAGCGATGAAAGAGATTGACAATATGCAAACAAGTCCCACTTACTCAGCAATAAGCTCCTCTCTGACTTTCAGTCTGAATTCCATCCAGGTGCCTCAGCTCCTGATCTTAATACAGTCTTAGTCCGAATATGGACCGAAGAGCTAACTCCAGAGATATGGTGAGCATGGTGAACCTTTACATCAAGCCTGCATTTGACTGAGTGTGGCATAAAGGAGATCTAGCAAAACTGGAAAGAATTCTTTACTGTAGTTGATTTTTTTACCGAGCACAAAGGAAGATTGTTGACATTGTTGGAGGTCGATCATCAGTTGTAGGACATCATTATAGGAGCTCCTGAATCCCAACCATCTTCAGCTGCATCATCAATGATCTTCCCTCCATCATTACATTAGAAGTGGGGATGTTTGCTGATGATTGCACAATGTTGAACATCATTATGACTTACTAGAGACTGAAGCAGCCAGTGCAGCAAGATCTGATGGCATCAAGGCTTGGGGTGGTGAGTGACAAGTAAAATTTGCTCATCACAAGTGTTAGGCAATGACTGTCTCCAATGAGAAAATCTAACCATATCTCTTGAAATTTATCAGCATTACTATTGCTATATCATGCACTAACAAAATCCTGGAGCGGAACTGGAGCAGTCATAGAAATAATATGGCTACAGGAGCAAGTCAGTGGCATAGTATTCTTTGGCTAGTAACTCACCTGTCTTTCAAATATCTGCACCATCTATAAAGTGCAAGCCAGGAGATGATGGAATATTATCTGTTTGCTTAGATGATGTAAATCCAACACATTCTAGAAGCCCAGAGTATAAAAACATAAGAAATAGGAGCAGGAGTAGGCCATCTGGCTCCTCAAGCATACTCTGCCATTCAGTAAGATCATGCCTGATCTTTTCATGGGCTCCACTTATCCATTCACTCACCATAACCCTTAATTCCTTCACTTTTCAAAAATCCATCTATCTTTGCAACAAAAGCATTAAACGAGGTAGCCTGAACCGCTTCACTGGGCAGGGAATTCCTCAGATTCACAACCTTTTGGGTGAAGAAGTTCATCCTCAACTCTGCTCCCTCTTATTTTGAGGCTAGTTGTACTTTCACCTGCCAGTGGAAACAACCTATCTTCTTCTATCTTATCCACTTTCTTCATAATTTTATATGCTTCTATCAGATTCCTCTAAATTCTAATGAGTATAATTCTAGCCTCCTTAATTTCTCCTCGTAAGCCAATCCTCTCAATTTTGGAATCAACATGTTGAACCTCTTCTGCACCCCCTCCAGTGTCAGTACATCCTTTCTCAAGTAAGGAGACCAAATCTGTACACAGTACTCCAGGTGTGACCTCACCAGCACCCTATACAACTGCAGCATAACCTTCCTGTTTTTAAACACCTCCTTCTAGTAATGAAGGACAATATTCCATTTGCCTTCTTAATTACCTGCAGCGTCTGCAAACCAACTTTTCGTGTTTCATTAACAATATACACAACAAGGCAACTGCTTAGTTAGCACGCCATCTACTACTTTCAATGTTCACTCTCTTCACCACTGACAGAAACTAGCACCAGTGCATGTTATGTAGAAAATGTGCTGCAGCTGCTATTGTCAAGATCACTTTGTAAATCCACAATCTCCACCAATGAATGCAGGGAACATTATCATTTTCAAATTCTCCTCCATCCTTATTTGGACCAATATTGGCAGTCCTTCACTATCATGAGATCAAAATTTTGTAACTCTCTTTCTGACAGCCCTATGGGTGTACTTACATGCCAAGAACTGCAACAGTTCAAGTAGGTCAGGGCAATTAAGAATGGGGCATTATTGCTGGCCTAATCAGTGATTCCCACTTCCCATGAAGTGAATAACGAAAACCTTACTCTTTATGGTCTGGTTATAATTTGCAAATAAAGTTGAGGCACGTTATTTTGAAGCTGCTGTTCTTTTTTGCCATGTGGTGCATATCTAATGCAAATGGTACAGTATGTGAAAATTGGGAGAACATCTTGCTTCCCATTTTTAAGGAGTTTCATAAATTAACACATCTGTATTATCAGAAAAGTCCAGAAAAGATCTGGAGGATATTGAAGGCCAGCTTAAGGTAAGAATTAATTTCAGCATTAACAGACATCGACTCATATACAGACATCGAGTCATATACAGACAGTGACCTCAAGAGCCTGTTGAAATGTTTTTTAGAAGATGCCACAACCAATAGAATAAATGTAGTTTTTCTGAAGAGGGATTGTCATTGAGGATGCTTTTTGTGTTAGTTATTGCCTCTGCACCAGTCAAAACCATTAGAATGAATATTTTGCCTTAGAAAAAAGGCCAGACCATTGGCTTATTTTTGTTGCAGTCATCAAAGTGCACCACACCACTATTATATGTCGTAAAAAGGCAGGGTGACAAACACTAAAAGCCAAAGTTGACAAAGGAGGTAGTGGCAGCATATTACCATTACATGTCCAGAAAGATATGTACCTCAGCATGTGGCACTCTATGGTACAACCTACAAGAGACTAAGCATATAATGGATTACCAATTTCATGAATTTGGCAGAATCACACAGCAGTGTCAACACAACTTCGTTTTCCAAAGTCTTCTTTCTTGTAAATGCCAATGGCCCAGCAGTGGCAGGGCTTTGAGAATGCTCAATGCTTGGTATAATCATATTCATGATATTCAAACCACACCCACTGTAGCAGAACAAATCAAAATTGATGAAATTGGATCAGTCAATGATCTCACACACCTGTACCTGTGCAGATTTAACTCAATGAGCAATTTTAAAGATCATGCAATATTGCATCTTAAGAATAATGCAATTTTATTTATTAGTTCTCCAAGGAAATGCAGTCTACATATTTGAGAAAATTCAAGTGGATCAATCAGCAGACTCATTGGTGTTGCACTATTGAGAGCTATTTAAGGAAAGGCCTCACTATAAGAGTATGCCGAGGTCCAAAGCATCTGAAACTTTCATTTAAAAGGCGTCAACACAAGATTCCAATGCTCTAAGAATTAAATCCTAAATTTTGTGAAGCATGTCCATTTAGCAGATGAATCCCAAGAGTTCAAACATTTGGCCATCATTTGGACAAAACTATCCAGCGTTTTCAGTTTTGGCTGTCAGTTAGCCAAGACCTATTCCAGTAGCACATGGATAGTTGTATAGTTGACAATACTGGGGCCATGAGTAAGACAAAGGAAGAGGATGACCACAATCTTTGTTTACTGTTCACAGCAGTGCAATGAAAAGAATTGTTATTTCACAACATGAAGTGTCAGGCCAACATCAGTGTTGATCAATCAGATAAACTTATTTAAGTCTATTTACTCTGCCTATGGAGTCCATCCTGATCCAGGAAAGATTGGAAATGTTAAATAAATGCTGAACTTATAGGAGAAAGCAGATCCACAACATTGCCTCAAATTTTAAAATGTTTTCTCGCATTATATTCTCAACATTATGTAAAAGGTACTAGTGTTGAAAGGTTTGCTCAAGAAAAATGTCAACTATGTGTGGCAAAGCAAACATCTTTGATTCTCTCAAGCAGGTTCTATCAGTAAAATCTTACCAACTGCAATACTACACATCAGAAAAGTTAGATTTCTTGAAGTTAATGCATCACAAACAGGTCTGGATGCTTACATTTTGCAAGTTGAACCCTCCCGTCTCCCTTTGGTTCATAAAAACTAGCATATGCACAAACCAACTATTCCAATATAGAATGCAAAACATTAGCTCAAACATTAGGTATCATTCAACGATTTAGCAAGCAATTTATCATTGAGACAGATCAGAAGCCATTAGAAATAAAAGCCACAAACTGCCATGTTTACAGAGTGACTTGTCGATGCACACATGTGATTTTGAAATGAAAATAAGTGAGTATAATGTCTGTAAGTGCTGCCACACCTGCTCGTGTTTCTACAGCATTCTCTGTGTTTGTTTCATGAATCTTGATATAATGTTTTTGGTGTTGGAACATGCCTGCCTTGAAAATAACTTATTATAGTATACCAAGTTTGTCTCTGGTCAAAATGAACAAATCTTCTCAGGCACTTCTTTAATTCTGCCAGGTCATTCTTGGAGTTTCTCCAGCACTCTCTGTTTCAGATTTCCAGCATCCATGGTATTTTGCTTTTTCTTCCATCAAGAAAACATGACTGTGTTACAACAGGGATACATGTTTATTTAACACACAAGATGGCTAACTTTCTAGCACTTTTACCAAGCCAGAGATGAATCAGAATATTCAATGAGTTGTGAATGTATGTGAGGTATGCCAAATGTACCAATCCCAGCACCAGAGAGAGCCTCAACATCTACATAACATTTCATCCACATCTTGGATGAAGGTAGCAACAGGTCTATTTACAATGCACAGGGAAGATTAATCCTTTGCCATATTATTTCTCTGAAATACCTAATGATGATTTAGCAACATAAAGAGCATGACTTTTGCTGACCTGATCACTCTTTGGTATCCTGGATCAGATATTGTCTAAAAACAGACTTGCAAACCATTTCAAGACATATGTTAAGTGGGGAGTGATCCATATCACATCGTCACCACACTAACCACAATCAAAGAGTCTAGCAGAATGTACAGAACTTACGATCAAATCAATACTCATTACGTGTCATGCAGCAAAGCAAGATTTTCATATTGCGTTGCTGCTTTTTATTTAATACATATTACCATCCTCAACACAACTTGTGCTCAGAAGGCAGGTATGAACAATTTTGTGCAGCAACCAGTTGTTGAACCATTCTGAGACAGTGGAATCTTATTGGGGTCTCAGAGACTTGAACTATGATATGATTTGTGACAGAATCAGATGAGAAGTCTGGCGAGGTCTCTCTCAATGTCAAGAACATTTTACCCTGTCTTTTGTGCTTTTGCTGAGCACAAGGTATGTTTCTTGCAATGGTAAGTTGCAAAATAAGGGGGATTAAAGCTTGTTAAATGCCTTATTAATGACACAACACGTCTCATTGATATTCAGCTTCCGATCTCACCAGCCAAGCTGAACATTGAGAATTCTTCACCGGGAATTCAGAGCACATATCTGCCAACTTCAGCTTACAGCTGGCTGTGAGGAGCGTCTATGTTGGTCAGCACCAAACAGCATCTCAGGGTATGATCCATGGGCACCAACTGTATGCATCCCTCATCAACCAACAATGGCATTCAACAATTGCTCACACCTCATGACCATCATGGCACCTCACCGATTTTTTTTTCTTGCAGCATACTCAGGAAGCAGAGACTTACACTGCAGGGTGCATGAGCAACTAGCATTGAAAGGTTGTTGCAAAATCACTTTTGTGCAAGGGGCACACATCTAGCTCAATATTGGAGAAGGCTACATTTCAGGGTTACTCGCTTATTTTCTTAGTGCTTGTCACTTAGTAACTACCTACCTGCTCGCAGCATTCATGCCTTGCCTTGCCATGTTAATTAGCACGGTCATGCAATCAAGCAGCTTGTTTTGCTGGCCTACAATGCTCCGTTGAGGAGGTACACAATTTTCTGTATGGCAGTGTGCTATGTCAATCTCATATGTTCAAAATGTATCAATAGACTATGTGAAAATATACAGCATGTAGAGTAACCAGGCAGCCAAGTCTCAAATTCTTAGGGAAATAGTCCTCGCTGAAGTCTCAGGAGGCACCTGAGACCCTACTCTAGGGGTTTGGCTATTGTCTGATGTTTGGTCAGAGTGATGTCCAATCAGGTATTTGCATCTCTGTAGTCCAGGGAGTGGTTATATTCATTTGTGTGTCTTCTTGGCCATCAGTCCAGGTAGCAGGGCTAACATGGTTGGGAACTTGTCAGAAATGTGGGCATTTCTCACCTAGGGCTGGCCGGTTATTTCACGAAGGAGGTGGACCATAGTCAGTGTTCCAGTTCCACCCAAAGAAGAAGAGGAGAAAGGCGGATGAGTGTTGTATAAAGACCTGTTGGGTCACTAATCCCTGGCCATCCTGAAGCATTACCTTAATTTGCTGTAGACCTCCATGCCTCAGACAATACTGACCATTGAATTCACACTGACATTTTTGGACATTCCACCCGGGAAAGAAAAGGGAGGGTGTAGAATCCCCATTGCCCTGTATGCATGTTGCTCATCTTTGTTTTACATGCTGCAGTAGGCTCTCAACACACATGATCCATGATACATCCTGTGTGGACATAGCGTTAAGCACCACGATGGTACAATTGCACTTGGGGTACAACTGCAAGATTGAGTTTCTATATTGAACACCAGATTGTACACATGGACCATTCATTCTTTTTTCTTCTATCCAGTATATTCTGGACTTTTCCATACAGTTTACAATATATTTGTGTTTGCAACAGTTTAAAATTCACTTATTCCATCTTTCTTGAGTTCACTTTGAAGAATGATATTACAGAAGTATGCTCTTGTATTTTAACATAATAGCTGAATATTAACTTAGACACTTACATGCTTAAGGAATCTAATATTTGTACATACTATTTAATATAATAAATGACTGTTCATTTGTCATTGCCATGATATCCCATGCCCAGATTTTGATTTTATGGGAGACAACATGATGTTTCCACATCTGGTAATTTATATAGTTACGCAGGTGAATATAGGGATAAGAACATCAAAACATTGACTAATTTTGTTCAATTCATTAACTAATGACACAGCAGCCAGCCTTCTCCTTCATCTTATCTTCCAAATTCCTGTCGCACTGATAGTGAAACAAAAGTAATATTCTGTGAATGATGTAAATCTCAAATAAAAGTGCTGCAAACATTCTGCAGGTCAAACAATGGCAGTAGAGTGAGAAAGTAGCAGCGTTTATGGAAAACATAAAAACTGATTGCAAAAGCTTCTGTAGATATGTGAAGAGAAAACGACTGATGGAGACAAGTGTAGGTTCTTTACAGTTAGAATCAGGTGAATTCATAATGGACAACAAAGAAATGGCAGACAAGTTGGACTTTGGATCTGTCTTCACTGAGAATGATACAAATAACCTTCCAGAAATGCTAGGGGACAGAGGGTCTAGCATGGAGGAGGAACTGAAGGAAATCCTTATCAGTCAGGAAATGGTATTAGGAAATTGATAGGATTAAAACCTGATAAGTCCCAAAGATCTGATGCTTTGCAAGGGAGGGAGAGAAAAAGTGAAATTATAGACCTGTTAGCCTGTCATTGGCAGTAGGGAAAATGCTGCAGTCAATTATTAAGAATGTAATAACTGAGCATTTGTAAAGTGGTGAAGAAACAGTGGAAGTCAGCATGGATTGACTAAAGGGAAATCATGCTTGACAAATCTTCTGGAACTTTTTGAGGATGTAATTGGTAGAGTGGACAAGGGTGAATCAGTGGCTGTTGTGTATCTGGACTTTCAAAAGGGTTTTGCCAAGGTTCCACACTAGAGATTTGTGAACAAAATTAAATCTCGGTATCAGATGTAATGTATTGACGTGGATAGAGAACTGGTAAGCAGATAGGAAGCAGTGAGTTGAAATAGCTGGGTTCTTTTCAGAGTGGCAGGCAGTGACAAGAGGGGTGCCACAGGGTTCAGTGCTGGGACCCCAGCTGTTCACAATATACATTAACAATTTGGATGAAGGAATTGAATGCAATATCTCCAAATTTGCAGATAACACTAAGCTAGGTGGCAGTGTGTGCTGTGAGGAGGATAATAAAAGGTTGCAGGATGACTTGGACAGACTGGCTGAGAGAGCAAATACGTGGCAAATGCATATAATGTGGATAAATGTGAGGTTTATTATTTGAATTGGAGCAGTTTAGGAAAAGATGAGGTGCAACAAGATCTAGGTGTCATGGTGGAACAGTCACTGAAGGTTGGCGTGCAGGTGCAGCAGGTGGTGAGGAAAGCTAACAGCATACTGGCCTTCAAAGTGAGAGGACTTGAATATAGGAGTAGGAATATCTTACTACAGTTATAAAAGGCCTTGATGAGGCCATACCTTGTGAATTGTGTGCAGTTTTCGTCTCCTAGTCTGAGGTATGAAGAAAGATTGGATCAACTGGGTTTGTAATGACTGGAATTTAGAAGAATGGGGGAGGAAATCTCATATTAACATATAAAATCCTGATGGGACTTGACAGGTTAGATTTGGCAAGAATGTTCCTGATATTGGGGAAGGCCAGAACTAGGGGTCACAGTCTTAAGAATAAGGAATACGCCATTCTGGACTGAGATGAGGAAGAATTTCTTAACTCAGAATTGTGAATCTGTGGAATTCTCTACCTCAAAATGTTGTTGGGCCAGATGACCAGATATATTCAAGTGGGACTGGATGTTGTCCTGGCAACTGAAGGGATCAAGGGGTATGGAGAGAAAGCAGGAGTAGGATACTGAAATTGCATGATCAGCCATGATCATGGTGGTGCAGGTTCAAAGGGCCAAATGACCGACTCCACCTATATTCTATGTTACTACGAGTTAACAAATGGTATTTTAAGCACCTCTATGCTAGATATACCTAGGATTGGTTTAAAAATAAAATTTGTGTGGCGAGGGATCAGTTGTCATTGAGCCTAATTTCATGGGGTTATTTTGACTGTGGAGACATTTAAAAAATGGAAAGCAGGACATAATTCAATATTCCCATCTCAAACCCAGCAGACAACCTGCTGTCCTCATTTTGTACCACCTTGTAACTGGCAATTATTGTGAAGCTTCTCTCATGGTTCACAGTTCCTCAGAAAGTTGTAAGTTTTGGGAACCTTTTTGAGACACATGTTTAAAAAGTCTTACCAATTATTGCAGCTACTCCCCATGGCCTTTCATATTGGCAACTCAATGCCATCTCAAGTCCTCTTCATGCTCCTTCACCCAGAGTGCACTACTTACAAACCAGAGATATATGTAACACCAATAACATATTCATAACTGCTGAGAAAGAAGAACACTCAGTCAGAAATGTTCTAATAGAAAGGAATATTTCTATAATCCTATAAAAGTATAATTTAGACAGTCAGTTAAAAGTTTAATAAAAGAGACTTCAAACATTTCACTTGATCTTGCCCAAATAAACATTGAGACATTGACATCTTTCTATGACTTCTTTTGTCAATCAAACAAAGTCAACAATTCTCTTCACTTGTCAGAACTGAATCCTACTGAACTCTTATATTTATGGGGTAGGGTTCTCTTCCAAGCATGCAATAATAATGCTTGAACGACTTTTCTTGTCAACAATTTCACACTTATCATTCATTTTATTCTGATCATTGGATATGTACATAGTGCACACTGGGTGAATGAGAATGGAAGGGTCATGAATGAGCTTTGAGTTGGCATGATGAGAGTTTGTGTGGGGGAAAAGGGTTAGCATTGATTCGGCATGGAGGGTTTGACACACCATGGAGAGTGGTTAAGTGGCATCAAGGGGCGTGAGGAATAAATTCTACAGGTTTAGTAACTTTTATTATAACAACAAAAAAGACCAAAAAATGAAGTGAGCTTTCTATTCAGCCTGGTCTAGCACTTTCCCTTACTGTGACCACCTTGGATCTGCATTCAGAATCAATGGACCTGTCTCCATCCTGCACATATTGCTGAGAGAGAAATTTGTGCAATCCAGAGCTCTTTAAACCAAGGTGGCTTCTAAACCAGTCAGAACTTTTTAAATCAAACAGTTCAGGGTGCTTTAAACTAAAACCAATTACAGATTTGGAAAATTTTCCAATTGAGCCATGTTGTTTCATTGAGAAGTCTTGGCCCTAGGTGTCTCTTTCAGACTTAACACTGACAAGCCAGGTTCCTTGAGGAAACCACGGGTTAATGAGTTTGACTGGATGAAATATAAAAATGCTTAGCAATTTTTGAGAAGATTTGTAGCTCACATTGATTGTAAGTATTTAAGTCAGCTTGCTGAGCTTAAAGGTTTGTTTTTGTCACCATACTGGATAACATCATCAGTGAGAGTCTCCAGTGAAGCTAGTGGGCGGTAAGTCCCACCTCTCAATCTATAGCTCTTGGTTTCTTAAGGTGGGTGATATCATTTCTGTTTTTTTTTCAAGGGAAGATAGATAGGATCTAAATCAATGTGGTTATTGATGGAAGTCATGATTTGGAGGTGCCAGTGTTGGACTAGTGTGTGCAAAGTTAAAAATCACACAACACCAGGTTATAGTCCAACATGTTTATTTGGAAGCACTAGCTTTCAGAGAACTGTTCCTTCATCAGGTGTTGTCCAAATAAACCTGTTGGACTATAACCTAGTGTTGTGTGATTTTTAACTTTATTGATGGAGTTCTGGTTAGAATGCCATGCCTCTAAGAATTCTCGTGCATATCTTTGTTTCACCTGTTCTTTGGATGCATGTATTGGCCCAATCAAAGTGTTGTCCTTCTTTGTATGAATAGAAACTATGGATAATGGGTCATGTCTTTTGGTGGCCAGTTGGTGCTCATGTATCCTGGTGGCAAGTTTCCTGCTAGTTTGTCCGATGTAGTGATTTTCACAGTAACAAACCCAAACAAGCAGACATAATGCAACCAAAAACTATTACCACATTACCTTACATCAAAAATGTATCAGAAATGACTCGCAGACTACTCAGACCCCTGGGAATTATGGTAGCTCACAAACCTACCAATATACTTAAACAGCGACTAATGAACCCAGAGGATACATTTGATGCTACCAGCAAAACTAACATCATTTACAAGATAGGAGAAAGTGAGGGCTGCAGATGCTAGAGATCAGAGCTGAAAAATGTGTTGCTGGAAAGAAGAATGGCTTATGCCCGAAACATCAATTCTCCTGCTTCTTGGATGCTGCCTGACCTGCTGCGCTTTTCCAGCAACACATTTTTCATCATTTACAAGATACCATGCAAGATTTGTAAAAGACACCACATTGAATAAACTAGCAAGAAACTTGCCACCAGGATATATAAACACCAACTGGCCACCAAAAGACACGACCCACTATCACTAGTTTCTAAACATATAAATGACTGGGACAAGACACACATATCCGGACTGGCAAAACAAAATCATGCACGAGAATTCTTACAGGCATGGTATTCTAACCAGAACTTCATCAATAAATATATCGATTTCGATCCCATCTACCTTCCCTTGACAAAAAGAACCAGAAATGACATCACCCACCTCAAGAAGCCAAGACCAATAAATAGAGAGGCGGGACATAAAACCAGCGCTTCACCGGAGACTCTCATTTGATTATATTACCTAGAATGGTGATGAAATGTCTGAAAACAAACCTTTAAGCTCAGCGAGCTAACTTGCATACTTATAAAAATAATTTTCCAACACTGTCTTAGGGTAAAAAGAAACAGTTTCCTCTATCTGCTACCCCACTGCCTCTAGCTTTACTGTTTCCTATCTGACATTAGAACACATCCCAAGCACCATCAAAATCCAACTCTCTGGGCAGCACGGTGGCACAGTGGTTAGCACTGCTGCCTCACAGCGCCAGGGACCTGGGTTCAATTCCCGCCTCAGGCGACTGACTGTGTGGAGTTTGCACATTCTGCGTGGGTTTCCTCCGGGTGCTCCGGTTTCCTCCCACAGTCCAAAGATGTGCGGGCCAGGTGAATTGGCCATGCTAAATTCCCCGTAGTGTTAGGTAAGGGGTATGGGTGGGTTGCGCTTCGGCGGGTCGGTGTGGACTTGTTGGGCCGAAGGGCCTGTTTCCACACTGTAAGTCTAATCTAATCTAATCACTGATTCATTCATCCTTTGTGTCTATTTTATTTCCCTCTCCCCAATGGCAATTTTACCTTTCTTTCTAATGCCAAGTTATTTCCTCTCTAGATGTTCAATTACCCCCTTTCCTCAATGTCCAAGTCTCTCTCCATGATATCCAACTTCCTCCTCTCCAGATGTCCCTCATCTTCCCAGCTTGACCCCAGTTCCAACTCCCTCCCTAACCCGTATCTAACTTTCTCCACCCAAATATCTTTCTCTATCCTTTAATGTCTGACTCCATGATCTTGATTTTTTTCCCCCATCTGTCTGACTCCCACCAAAATCACACCATTACCCTTCTGCATCCCTGCTCCCAACCATCTCTGATACATGGTCACAGCCTATTCACTAGCAGTCGGACAATCTTTTGGTACTATGGCAATGAATAGAGCATTTCTAGAAGAGGTCCTGTCTTTAAATACAAGTAATTACAAATCATTTTACTTGATATCATTTCTACTGATCCTTCTACCTGTTATTATAAGGGTGGAATGTTCAGAAAAACATTCACGTAGTCTCTTCCATTGTCCAGAACACTTGATGCCCTTCATCAGTACATTCCTTTACAAGAAGAAGAGCTCTCTTTTTTCACTGTCCAGGGGAGGATCTCTAAATGCTTCTTTTGGGTGAAATAAAATTATTTATTTGAACTTCTTGAAGCTTATTCTATTGACTTGGTAGTTCAAAATCCAAGCTTCTCTACATGTGGAAAATCAGTGCAGATTTGCACTTGCAAGTGTGACTATATGATGGATTTTCTAGAAGTAATGCTGTGTGGTCTGTTGAAAATTTAACTATCATTTTATGAAATTTTGTTTATTGTAAAAATATACCAATTGTGCTATCTTTAAATGTGCTTACAATTAACCTGAATGCAAAGTTCGTGGAAAGTTATACTTTAAATCACCTAGAAAGACACCAGTAACTTTGTGCTTTTGATACTTAAAATCTCCCCTTTATGTTTTCATGTACTTTTTAATATTTAAAATAAAGTATTTTGTGGTAAGTTTACAGCTTAAATTTAAAAATGAGTGGTATGGTGGCTCAGTGGTTAGCACGGCTGCCTCACAGCACCAGGGACCCAGGTTCAATTCCAGCCTTGGGTGACTGTCTGCGTGGGTTTCCTCCCACAGTCCAAAGATGTGCAGGTTAGGTGAATAGGCCATTCTAAATTGCTGGTTGTGTTAGGTGCATCAGTCAGAGGGAAATGGGTCTAGGATGGGTTACTCCTCAGATGGTCGATGTGGACTTGTTTGGCACAAGGGCCTGTAGGGAATCTAATATAATCTAAATGCCTGCACTAAACTTATAGATATTGAACTGTCTTAATTTTTAAGGTTGTCAATGTCAGTATTTTTAATAGTTAAAAATCACACAGGTTTATTTGGAAGCACTAGCTTTTGGGGTGCTGCTTGATAAAGGAGCAGTGCTGCAAAAGCTAATGCTTCCAAATAAACCTGTTGGACTATAACCAGGTGTTGTGTAATTTTTAACTTTGTACACCCTAGTCCAACACCAGCACATCCAAAGCATTTTTTAAAAAATGTTGGTCAGCTGTTGCTAGTATACCTATATGTATGGGCACTGGTGTTGCCTTTTTGTCTGTCACGCTATATTTTCTCATGATATCTGATTGTTCAAATTATTCATTTAAGTCTGCTGAGAATTGATTCAAATAAAAACAGAAGATGCTAGAAAAACTCAAAGTTGAACAGGAATTGTGGAGACAAAAACAGAGTTAATCTTTTGAGTCCATAAACTTCTTTAGGACTGAAATGGGTGGAAAAAAATTATTTTGAACCGCATAAAAAAAACATCTTTTTCAACTCATTTCAGTTCCCAAGCAAAATTTTAATTTTAAAACATTAACTACTTTTCTTTCTTCACAGAGTTCAGTGTTTGTTGATGGTATAGTCATGGTGGATTGAATGGCCCATTTCTCTGCTTTATGACTCTGATTGAGTTGAGTTTCTCCAGCATTTTCTGTTTGTCATATTTCAGATTTCTGTCAGAAGCAGTATTTTGCTTTTGTATGAGAACTGATTCAAAATTGATTGAAAGAAACTTAATATTGTGTTTGAGAAATCTGTGTATCTATTTTGGTAACACTTAAAAATAAATGTGAACATATCCATGCAAAATTGCTTTGAGGAAGAAACAATATGATCATTGTTTTGAAGTGCCTTGCAGGTTTGCTGTTCATAAAGTAGTCCACAGTGGTTGAAAATGACATAGATTTTGGACACATATGTATTCACTCTGTACTATTGGTGGCAGAATCACAACATCCACTTACTAACATGTTATGATATATACAAGAGAATTCCATCCCTTTGATAAAAAGCCATATTTTATGAGAGTTGAGTAATGAGATATAATCAAGTCCTTCCATTTATCATCCAGTAGATAACTGAAAACACAGACACAGGGAAAGGCAGAGCAATGTGCTCCACTGCCCATTAATCTATATTCAACAATACTAGTTTATATCTATAATTTCAGTTTTCTCATAGTGTATTAGAACTTTAAAGACATGGACAGTCTGAAGATTGTGAAGCTGTGAATCTTTATTCCATTAATATCAGGTCTTTATAAACATAAAATAAGGTTGAATATTAAGGTTAAACTACAGAAACTGAATATTTACATAGAATGAAGCCTGTAATTCACATCTGGTTGAGAAAATCCCTTGTCTGTCTCTCCATTTCCTGATGAAGCCTCTTTTTAACAATGATATTCTTTTCTGAGAGAGGGTTCATTTGACTGCTTGAGCTTTCCGCAAAATGCCTTTCCACACCATCACCACCTGCTGCTGGAGGCCCAATTAGAGTAGGATAAAGTATAATAGCATTATCAAATAATAAAATTGAGAAAATACTTGAACAGTGTCATAAAGGAGGAGAACAAGGTGGAAGAGCAGAATGATTAAAAAAAATTCTTGAGCCTAGAGACTAGACAGCCAATCACCATTTACCTAAAATCACAATTACAAATGAAAAACGCTTTATGCAAAGTCTACAGTCATCTCACACAATATGCTGTCTACTAATAAGTTTTGTAAACTTCAGCAAGAACTATTTTTGGAATAGCTCAAGATGTTTCTTCTTAGGGTTTATAAAGTAAACAAAACATGCAAGTAAAATGGAAAATATAAAATTAAAACCATCATGGTAGTTTCTATCCATCCAACCCTCAGCTTTTAATATGTTTTTATTTTAAGTGTAACTAATCTTGTATTGAACACATGGCTAGCGGGAACTTTGTGTATCTTTACAGTAGGATATTGTGTGAAGTGTGCAAATAAATTTAAAGCAGTATGTTTTTACTTATGGTTGTTGACCAGAACCAAAGTTAAATGAAGAATTACCTTCTGCCATAATGCTGGCTGCATGAATGGGATTTGAAACTTTTGGAACATAATGTAGTCACCTTTTCTTGTCGACCAAACAGCAGATCCATTAAAAAAATGATAACCTAAGCTTTCAAACAATTTTCTGTTTTACAATTGCAGAAATAGTTTATCAGCATTGGTCCTGAGCAATTTGACCTGAAAAATCATGATTAGCTGTTCTGCCAAAATTTAGACTGCTTTTTAAATGGATAAAAACTTGACCCAAGTTTTCTTTTGAGATCATTTATTTATTCCAGAACATAAAATTGATGTGAAACAAACATGAATAAAGTGCTACTGATGTGGTTAATAGCAAGGGTATTGCAAATCTTCTTCCATGGTGCCTTTAGAGGCATTTACGTCAGTTGGAACAAGTTACTGTTTCAAAGACAAAGTATAGTTGTAAGTTGTTTTTATAGTTAGGCTGAGGCTTTCCAGAAATTCCTGTGTTTTTGATTTGAAATGGAATATTTTACTGGCTACCTGCTTATTTTGGTCATGGACTCTTTGAAATCCTGAAAGTCCCTAGTAAGAACACATGATGGAGGGAATCATGCCCACCACTATAAGTCATTGCTCACCTGGCTTTTATGCTGATCTCTAGTCGCAGATAAGAAAATCTGCAGCAGATCTACACTAATCAGGCAGTTGAATTTATTTTTGGATCTATATGTCTAACCATCTAATGATAGAACATCATAGACCATAATACCATGTTATGGATTAGACCAGACGCCTCAAAACATTTTTAAGCAGGTAGCCCAGACCGTAACTTTGCTATTTATCTTTAGCTAGGTGTATAGTGGATATTCCCGGAGTAAATTAGCTGAAGCCTGAAGCACTATCTGTTAGGGTGAACAACAAGGCCCCAATGAATCATTCAAACTTCAGTCACAATGGAGCCTGGCCAATTACCCCCTCTCTGAAAAAAAAACTCAAGGGCAAAGTAACCTTGCACCAGATCAACATTGTGATAAATAAAAGACATAGGAACAGAAATTAGGCCATTCAGCCCATTGAGTGTGCTCCATCATACAATCATGGCTGATAAATTTCTTAATCCCATTCACTCACTTTCTCCTGTAACCCTTGATCCCCTTGATACTCAAGAACCTATCTATCTCAGTCTTTAATATACTCAATGACCTGGTCACCACAGCCTTCTGTGGCAATGAATTCCATAGATTCACCACTCTCTGGCTGAAGAGGTTTCTCTTTATCTTTTTTTAAAATGTCTTCCCTTTACTCTGGTTGTGCCCTCAGGTCCCTAGTCTTTCCTACCAATGGAAACATCTTCCAAACATCTACTCTGTCGAGGCCATTCAGTATTTTGGATGTTTCAATTAAATCATCGCTCATCCTTCTAAACTCCATCGAATATAGACTCAGAGTCCTCATATATTTCTCATATGTTAAGCTTTTCATTCCCGGAACCAAGTTCATGAAACTCCTCAGATATCGTTTCTGAGATATGGGGTCCAAAACTGTGCACAATAGTCCAAATGCAGTCTGACCAGAGCCTTATAGAGCCTCAGAAGTACATCCCTGCATTTATATTCAAATCCTATCAAAATAAATGCCATCATTACATTTGCCTTCCTAACTACTGACTCAACCTGCAAGTTTACCTTGAAAGAACCTTGACCGGAACCTACAAGTCTCTTTTCACTTCACACTCCTGAACTTTTTCCCCATTTAGAAAGTGGCCCATACCTCTATTCTTCCTACCATTGTGCATGACCTCACACTTTCTCATGTTGTACTCCATCTGCCACTTCTTTGCCCACTCGTCTAATCTGTCCAAATCCTTCTGTAGCCACCCTGCCTCCACAATGCTACCTGTCCCTCTACCTATCTTTTTATCATCTGCAAACCTAGCCAGAATGCCCTCAGTTCCTTCATCTAGATCATTAATGTACAAAGTGAAAAGTTGCAGGACACTACTAGTTACCAGATGTCATCTTGAGAAGGACCATTTTATCCCCACGCTTGGCTTTGTGCCAGACAGCAAAGCATCTATCCATGCTAGCACCTTCCCACTGACACCATGGGCCCTTATCTTACTCAGTAGCCTCCTATGCAGCACTCTTGATGTCCATTGGATCTCCTTGGTCTAACCTCATTACTTCCTCAAAGAAGGCTAGCAGGTTTGTCAGGCATGACCTCCCTTCAATGAAACCATGCTGACTTTTGCTATTTATCTTACACTTCCAAGTATTCAGAAACCTCATCCTTCACACTAGATTCCAGGATCTCATCCTTCACAATGGATTCCACGACCAAGATTAGGCTAATTCGTCTGTAATTTTCCATCTTTTGCCTTACTTCCTTTTGAAACAAGTGTGTCACTTTAGTGATTTTCCAATCCTCTGGGACCCACCCTGATTCTACCTCTTCAGCTATCTCCCTTAGAACTCTGGACTGCAGTCCATCTGGTCCACCTTCAGGCCATTCAGCCTTTCTAGTACCTTCTCCTTGTTGATAGCCACCATACTCAGCTCTGCTCACTGTCTTGAATGTTTGGATTACTACTCAAGTCTTCCACAGTGAAGACTGCCGTGAAGTAATTATCTAGTTCCTCAGCCATTTCTTTGTTCCCCACTACTATCTCTCCAGACTCATTTTCCAGAGGCCCACGTTTGCCTCTCCTTTGCCATTTATATATCTGAAGAAACTCTTACAGTCTTCCTTTGTATTATTGGCCAGCTTACCCTCATATTTTATCTCTCCCGCCTTATTTCTTTTTTTGTTGCCCTCTGTTGGCCTTTGTAAGCTTCTCAATCCTCTGCTTTCTTGTTTGCTTTTTTGCTATTCCTGACTTCCCTAGTCAGCCATGGTTGCCTCATCCTCCCTGTACCATGCTTCCTTTTCCTCAGGATGAATTTCTACTGTGTCTCCTGAATTACTCCCAGAAACTCCTGCCATTGTTGTTACACTGTCTTTCTGCTAGGCCCCTCTCCCAATCAATTCTACCCAGCTCCTCCCTCATGCCTCTATAGTTGCCTTTATTCAGAATCAGTTACCTCTGATTCTATCTTCTCCCTCTCAAATTGCAGAGTAAATTCAATCATATTATGATCACTTCCTCCTCAGAGTGCCTTCACCTGAAGCTCCCTTGTCAAATTTGCCTCATCACACAACACTAAATCCAGTATTGCCTGTTCCCTTGTGGGCTCCAACACAAGTTACTCCAAAACGTCATCTCGTAGATATTCCACAAATTCCTTTTCATGCAAACCACTACCAACCTCATTTTCCCAGTCCACCTGATACAGAAATTCTCCATTGATCACTGTAATTTTGCCTTTTCTACACATCGTTTCACTCTCCTGGTGTATCTTATGCCCCAGTTCCCGACTAATGTCATGTACAGGGAGGCCTGTACATAACTCCAACTATATATTTTTTAACCTTTTGCACTTCCTCAATTCTACACACACAGGTTCTACACCATCTAACTCTACTTTGTTTCTTACTATTGATTTAATTTCATTTTTTACTAATGAGGCAACCCCAACCCCTCTGCTAACTTCCTATCTTTTCTGTAGAACGTATATCCTTGAATATTCAGATCACAATTTTAATCCCCTTGCAGCCATGTCTCTGTGATGTTCACCTTGTCATATCTGTCAATTTTGATTTGCACCGCAAGCTCATTTACCTTATACTGCATGCATTCAGAAATAAGTCCTGTATTAACCATCCCTCTTCTCATTGTCATTCATTTGTCTAGTGTGCTTGAAGTTTGATTGTTAACCCTTTCCATACACTGTATCCTATTTGTGTCTGCGCTCGAGATTTTAATAACCTCTCCTGAGTTCTGCAGTCTATCCTCCCCCGTTAATTTGGGTTTTCTGATTTCCCCTATAATGGAACCCTCTCCCCTCTCCCTCCACTCCCCCCCCCCACCCCCCCATACCCCCTTCATTTAATTTAAAACTCTGCCTATAGCCCTAGTTATGTGATTCGCTGGGACTCTGGTCCCAGCACGGTTCAGACGAAGACTGTCCCATCGCAACAGGTCTCTTCTTTCCCAAGGTCTAATAAATTCAAACCCATTTATCTCACACTAATCTTTGAGCCACCCATTTACCTGCTTAATTTTTTGACACCGTGCCAATTAGCTCATAGCTCTGGTGGTAATCCCAAGATTATAACCTTTTCGGTTCTGCCTTTTAATTTAGCTCCCAGCTGTCTGTACTCCTTTAGCAGAACCTCTGCCCTAACTTTACCTCTGACATTGGTACCTATGTGGACCACAACCACGGAATCTTTACCCTCCCGCTCCAAGTTCCTCTGCAGCCCAGATGAGATAGGTATAATCAATAAAGACAAAAACAGCTATTTTTTTACATTTAATAGTTTCTTCAGATGGACAAAGAATGAAGCAGGAAATGTGAAAAACGTATCATGGCTTTGAACATATAAAGGGTTAAAGCAGTTCCATCAATCAAGCAATAGTTGGAGATCAAAGTGCAATATTGTGATCATTAAAAATGTCTTTCTGGCTATTAAAGGAGCACAACAGCTGACCTATGCTCTGTTCTGTTTTGTAAATCTATTTGTTAGCTACATGGGGTCAGGGTAAGTAATGATGTATGGATTTGTCACAGTTTTAACTAGTTCTTCTTATTCATGAGGATCAGTGCTTGAAGGAACAGATTTTACTTACCAAATCAGGAATTTCCTGATTTGCCAAAACTTCCTCCCTGAAACATCCAACTTCTATTCTGGAAGACAAGTGTCATGCATAACCAGGCCCTCTAAACCAGCGAGCAGAACATAGACAGGCACAGGACTGAGCAAGTAACAAGACAGACTGTTTAGGAAGATCAGCTCAGTCTTCTGGCACTTCATTACAATTGTTTCAGAGTTATTAGGACTTCTAATCTTCCCCTTTCACAACTCCTCACACTTCACCAACACCTGCCCCCCCCCCCCCCCATAACCTCATGCCAATTAGCTAAAAATTAGCTAAAGCCAATTCTTGCCACCCCATCCACCCTCAGGGCTCCTGATGAGCTCCATACCAAAACAATTGTTAACGTATGCCTTTCGGCTGTCCCCGCATATGGCTCCCATAACCTCCATACCCCCTCCATAGCTACACATGCAGTCTCTACTATGGACCACATGTGGAGATATTAATAAAAACTGTGAATAGTCTAACACAGCTTTTATTTAGGTAAACTTGATAGTGAGAGAAAAGATTCTGATTCAAAAATCAGTTGAAAGCTTTTAAATTTCCCAAATTGTCTTGTTTATTTTACATTAACCAGAGAGAGCACAGCTTAAAGATAAGGGTCATCCATTTAAGATGATAAGGAAGAATTTATTCTCTCAAACGGTCTTTTGAATTCTGTTACACAGCTAGAGTGGAGGCTAGATTATCAAATATATTGAAGTCTGGGTGAGACAGATTGTTGTTTGGCAAGGGGTACTGGGTTATAGGTGAACAGGAACAAAAAAGTCACAATCCGATCAACCATGATCTTGAATGGTGAAGTATGCTTCGAATGCTGAATGGCTTGCTCACTCCTGTGTCTATTTCTCATGATCATCACATCTGAAAGATGACTAATATGGAAACGTACTTTTTTGTGGTGTCATTCTCGGTTTATGTCCTTGAGTTTCTAAAATGGGACCACAACATTCAGACTCAAAAGTGAGAGACCTACCACTTAAACTATAGCCATTGCTCAGAGAGCAAGTAATACTGATTTCTTCCTGCCCTGTAAAATTCTTTGATTCTATGCTAAATACTGTAAGCATTGCAGAAAAAAACATGCAAAATTTAGAGCTTGAGCACATGTAGCGCTTCCCCTGACCTTTAAGGGCAGAAACTGTAATAGTAAGTCATAAGCTGAGAAATTATAACCTAAGAACTAAGCCTGCTCAGCCATTTAAGATTGCAGGATTATGGCTGATCTCATTATGGCATCAACTCCATTTTCCTGCTCACTCTCCATAACCCCTCAACCTATTAGTAATTAAAACTGAGATATTCATTTTAACATTTTTGTATCTGTTCTAGTCCTTTAGGGGGATGAAAGCTGGAAAAATGCTTAAGCACATAAAAACTAATAGAAACTAAATATGCCTAAATTCTACTTGCTCAATTTTTCATCTTCCTTTCTGGCATTGCAAATTGTACACCTGATTGTGTAAGATACCTGCTCTCTACCATGTACATGATCTTTCTCTATTTTCAAAGTTTTCATTGTGAGCAATCCTTCCTCGTGAAGCAATTTTCAAAATAAAGGATTGTGTCCCAAATCCAATGACCCAAATTGTTTATAAAGAACAACCCATAAATTCTAGCAATCAAGCCAAATAAATTCCGTGTGTGTAAACAAAATTTTCCTTTCCAACATATCTGTGCTACAGCCTGTTCAAGGATTGTACAGAATTTCAAAGGATCCTTGCAAGTTTTGGGACAAATTGTGTAAATCTGTAAAGAATAAACAATTGTAAATCATTTTTTTTCTGCTTGGCCATGTCAGCAGTTAGTCAGTAATTGTACTGTTGGCTTCAGCAGCTGATGATTCATCAGTCAGAACTTTTCCTGTGTGCAGACTGAAAGACTTGATTTATGTAACTTTTTTTAATTATTGAGAATTTTTTGATTTTGTTTTACTTTTTTAGTTCAAAGATAAAAACTACTTGCAATGATCCGGAATTTCTATCTTTGAACTCCAGTGTTTCTCTGCACAAATCCACAGTATCACTGAAAGGCAGTGAGTGTTGTCAGTAAGATGGTAATAAGATGATGTCATCAGCAGATGCGATCCATGGTCTTAATACTTCTTTGACACAATATATTATCCGACCTCGGTAACGTCTTCGCAGGTGTGTCTCCGATCCAGCCAGGTTCGAGTCAGTTGGAAACTCGACTGGAATCGATCAGCTTTCCAGTCTTAGTTTTGAAAGACAAGAGCCCTTACAGGAATGTGTAAGCCGTTGTTCCACGGCACTGTTTCTTTCTGGTGCGTGACTGGATTCTAATGAGTCTTAAAGGATCGGGGATCTGCGTAAAGCTTTACAAATAAGCTCAGGCTAGTAGGACAGCATTATGCTTGAAGTGACAGAAAATACCAGGTGAGGATTCTTTCATAATTATTTTTGTTTGCTGTGGAATGTTGGGAAGTTTCAGATTTGCTATGGAACATTTGATATTTTAGTATAATTTAAGTTGTTTTTCCAAACCTCAGAAATGTAAAGCTGTTTTCGTTTCTACGTTGACTTGTTGTGAGTTTTTTAAATCTGTAGGAAATGTGTCAGAACCATAATTTTGTCTGAGATAATAACAGAGCCGTGGAATAAAACAACACAATCAAAAAATGAAGATGATATTTAAGGAATCAGTTATTATTTAAAGTGAACAGTAGTCTAACTTAAAATATTAGATACAGATTGGTTAGCTGCATGGGTTTAGCAGAAATGCACAGGGTTGTGGACAGAACAAGAAAATTCTTGCAACTTGACATCTGTGAGTAAATGCTTTATTGTCACATTAACATCCTACAGACCTATTGATTGTACCTATATTTATGAACTACACTGTTATGTAGCTCATAAATATACCTGTATAAATAAAAAGTACAACTTAGGATCCAAAATATCATTATCCAATTACAAAGTAAAAGCTGCCTACTGCAAACTATTTCAGGAGGATGCACTTGATGTCATAAAATCAAGGAATTTACATCCTAGGTTTGTACGGTTGGATGCTTACAGTGCATGCAGTTCTACTATGATAGATGATAGTGTGAAGGTTGTGCCCTGTGTCAATTCCTCATGCCTTTTGCAATTTTCCGATACTTGCCTCCAAAGTAGAGAGATGTGCGGCATGTACAAGCATATGAAATAAGCTTTGAAGAAACAATCATAGGGATTGCGATCTAGTGAACTCAATCTGGTGGGGTTGGTGGGTGGTGGCAATGGGGTCAGCTATATTCTGCTCAGTAAGAAGGATCTATCTGTGGAAAACATTTCTTATGGAATTCTTATTTGCGGTGGATACTATCTTGAAATGGCATACAAATACGTTGAAATTAACAATTAACTTGAATAATCACAGTTGTTTTAGGATGATGTACTTAGCAAAAGAATTCCTTTTATCTATCCTGTATAATTGATCAATCTTATTATGTTAAAAATGTTCATATTGCTCGCAATGTCTTCAAAATGAAACCAAACATGTTTTGTATCCTTTTACTCTGTATAAAGTTGTTTTGTGTTGCTTCATATTCTGACATATTATTAGTGGGACTGTGATGCACCTTGCAAGTTGGTTCATTTCGACATTATTATGAGACTACTGTGAATGCTCACCTACCTGGAATAAGTTCATACAGTAAATATTGTTACAGCTATATCTTGGGCATATTCTGGGAAAATGAAAAAAAAGACTGTTATGGTTGAAATTTTTAATCATTTCAGAACTTTAGCAATGGAAAGAGATAGGTACATACTGCAGGGCAAGAGTTATAGCTGAGGGAAAGGCAATTACAATGTGATTAGGCAAAATTTAGGATGTATAGGATGGGGAAGGAAACTGCAGGGGATGAACACAATTGAAATGTGGACCTTGTAGGAGGAACAGCTACTCTGTGTCCTTGATCAATATGTACCTGCCAGGCAGGGGGGAAGTGGTCAAGCGAGGGAACCGTGATTTACAATAGAAGTTGAATCTCTTGTCAAGAGGAAGAAGGAGGCTTATGTAAAGACGTGAAGGCTCAGTTAGGGCGCTTGGGAGTTACAATTAGCCAGTAAGGACCTAAAGAGAGAGCTAAGAAGAGCCAGGAGTGGATATGAGAAGTGTTTGGCAGGTAGGATCAAGGAAAACGCTAAAGCTTTCCATAGGTATAAACAAGTGACTAGAGTAAGATCAGGGCAGACAAGGACAATAGTGGGAAGTTGTGCATGAAGACCGAGGAGATAGGAGAGGTGCTAAATGAATACTTATCGTCAGTATTCTCACAAGAAAAAGACATTGTTGTTGAGGAGAATACTGAGATACAAGCTATTAGACTAGATGGGATTGAGGTTCATAAGGTGGAAGTGTTAGCAATTCTGGAAAGTGTGAAAAAAGATAAGTCCCCTGGGCCGGATGGGATTTATCCTAGGATTCTCTAGGAAGCTAGGGAGGAGATTGCAGAACCTTTGGCTTTGATCTTTATGTCGTCATTGTCTACAGGAATAGTGCAGGAAGACTGAAGGATAGCAAATGTTGTCCCCTTGTTCAAGAAGGGGTGTACAGACGATCCTAATAATTAGAGACCAATGAGTCTTACTTCGGTTGTGGGTGAATTGTTGGAAAGGATTATAAGAGAGAGGGTTAATAATCATCTAGAAAGGGATAATTTGATTAGGAATAGTCAACACGGTTTTGTGAAGGGTAGGTCATGCCTCACAAACCTTACTACGTTCTTTGAGAAGGTGATCAAATAGGTAGATGAGCATAAAGCAGTTGATGTGGTGTATGTAGATATTAGTAAAGCATTTGATAAGGTTCTCCATCGTAGGCTATTGCACAAAATACAGGAGCATGGGATTGAGGGTGATCAGAAATTGGCTAGTTATAAGAAGACAGAGGGTAGTGGTCGATAAGAAATGTTTATCCTGGAATTCAGTTACTAGTGGTATACTGCAAGGATCTGTTTCGGAGCCATTGCTGTTTGCAATTTTTATAAATGACCTGGATTAGGGCATAGAGTTGTGGACAGCGTGAAAGGATGTTGCAGGTTACAGAGGGATATAGATAAGCTGCAATGCTGGGCTGAGAAGTGGCAAATGAAGTTTAGTGCAGAAAAGTGTGAGGTGATTCAATTTGGAAGGAGTAACAGGAGTACAGAGTACTGGGCTAATGGTAAGATTCTTAATAGTGTGCATAAGAAGAGAGATCTTGGTGTCCATGTACATTGATCCCTGAAAGTTGCCACCCAGGTTGATGCAGTGTGTTAGCTTTCATTGGCAGAGGGGTTGAGTTTTGGAGCCATGAGGTCATGTTGCAGCTGTACAAAACTCTGGTGCGGCCACACTTTAAGTATCGTTTACTATTCTGGTCGCCACATTATAGGAAGGATGTGGAAGCATTGGAAAGGGTACAAAGGAGATTTACCAGGATGTTGCCTGGTATGGAGGGAAGGTCTTATGAGGAAAGGCTGAGGGACTTGAGGCTGTTTTTGTTAGATAGAAGAAGGCAAAGAGTGACTTAATAGAGACATACAAGATGATCAGAGGATTAGATAGGGTGGACAGTGAGAGCCTTTTTCCTCAGATGGTGAAGGCTAGCATGAGGGGACATTGCTTTAAACTGAGGGGTGATAGATATAGGACAGATGTCAGGAGTAGGTTTTTTACTCAAAGAGTAGTAAGGACATGGAACACCCTGCCTGCAACAGTAGTAGATTCACCAACTTTATGGGCATTTAAATGGTCATTGGATAAATATGTTTTGCTTAAACAAATGGATGATAATGGAATAGTTTAGGTTAGATGGGCTTTAGATTTATTTCACAGATCTGCGCAACATTGAGGGCTGAAGGGCCTGTACTGCATTGTAATATTCTATGTTCTATGAACCCATATTCGAGACCTAAGGCTGTATTGTAACCTCCAATAAATTGATGAACCATGGAACAATATGTTCTATTATCAGATTTAAAGGAACATAACTGTATTCAAGTCTTTTGACCAGTGAATCAACAAGTGTAAATTACAAAATTGAATTGGTAAGTTCATTCCGACTTGCACAAACCCCCTTCACTGTTTTGGAACATAAATTACATACTTAGTTGTTGAGAGTAAATGAATGGCAACTATGTTCTGATCTGTGGATCCAAAGCTCCAATTGTCATGAATTTTCAGCTTTCCAGAATATAGCTTCAATGTTACATCTCTGTATAGAAACCTATTCAGCCACTTTTACTGAAGTTAATTCCAGCCAGATAGTTATCCCATTACAAATACTTCCAAAGAAACAGCGCCACATGGAAAAATACATGTTATTCAAGATTAACTAGCCTAATATGCTCTTCAGGTTATAGGTAAAGTATCTCTGAACCATTGTACAAATAATATTGTACTGGCTCAGATGTGGAAGAATGTAGTTGATTTGTCACAGAAGTATTTGATTATAAAAATAAGATTGTGTTGGAGATATTAATTGGTTGGGCAATTAAATTACTTTGAGATACTTTTGCACCAAAGAGCTGCCTAGACAATACAATTTGCAATTTTAGTATATGACTTTGAACAGGCAGCTAAGCCAGCTGCACAAAGCTGAGGAGTTGCTAATTCAGAAGTGTTGTTTTGAGTTTGATGCCATCAAATATTAACTTAGAACTGAGTGGCTTCGTGGCAGATTAGGCCTCTTGCTCCTTTCTCATGAAACCCTCACAGGAGCCCTTCATTCACACTTTCCAGGTAGTCTGCTGATGACTGCTTGATCCTATAGAAATAAGCAGCCACTTTCTGTCCACTAGGATTAGCATATGTCAATGAAGTCTGACAGTTAAAATTGTTGTGTCCCAATACAGTGCTGCAGGTGCAAGGTAAATTAGCTAAAGCCAATGGGTTTTCCATTAGGATTTCACTGGCAATATCTATTTCCAATATTATTCCCTTCCTGCCCCGCCCTGATAAGACTAGCTTACTGAGGAAGGAGTGACGGCTCCAGAATCTTGCGGTTTCACATAAACCTGCTCGATTATAACCTGATATCATGTGTTTTTGATTTTGTCCACCCAATCCAATCTCCCCACCTCCACATCTTTGATAATGTAATCTTAGGGGAACCGGATTCGGGTGTGGAAGATGGTTGATTTGTATTGTGTGCAAATTATTCTTTCTGCCGTTGGTGAAAAGATTGCTTTGGTGCCTAAAGGCAGTAGTAGTTATATTTTAGTCAGTTTAAGAGGTGTGGTAAGTTAACATAACAGTTCAGTACAGTCGCATAAAGTGACCTATCTGGTGTTATTGCAAATTAATACTTCAGAATGGAACACAGGATGTAATTAGAAATGTCTCTTATCCACATTGGTAGGGTTGGTTTATCCACAAAGGAAAATGATTGCTTTCCCAGATTTAAATAGTGAGTTTCAAACCATTCAGTAAGAGAATGGATTTGTTGCTAAATATACAAAATTATATGAAACCAAAGAAACCACATTCTGTACTCTGCCTGATCTAAGTTTTGTTGGTTTCAGGTAGCTGCTACAACTTCCTACAGCTTGTCCTTTTTGATCCAGCAAAGCAGGGAATGGCTTTCAAACTCACTTACTATCCAGTGGCTCCTGCTGGGCAGTGCATGCTTGTCATGTCTGTGAACAGGATCAGGCTTGCACTGATGCCTCCCTCAGCCAAATGCTAACATTTACTAATTATGTTCACACTAGAGGAATGTCCATTTGCATAACATAGTGGAGGTCTGAGTAGTCTACTGAAGTAACAGTGAATTGTGGTTTACAGAAGTAGGGAAAATTGTTAAAATACAACAGATAATTTATTCATTTAGTAGATATTATTAAAAGTATTCTGTGACACAACTGAAGATAAACAATGGGTTTCATAGATTGTTCAAGAACAAAACATAGTATTCACTGTCTACACCAACACATAGATAGTGTATAATGAGCGATTGATGATGTAAAAGATTGCCAGTTCCACCCACATCTGTACAGTTATGTAACAAATTCCAGAATTAACCTGTAGCCAATATACTGTGTTTTTCTTAGCATTACATTATAGTATGGAGTCAGACTGGTATATATAGTTTTGATTGAAAAAATCCTTCTTCGAAGAAGGTTTTTTTAATCCCTCTTCTTCCCCCTCCCCTCCAAATCTCATCTCATCTCATCTCTCTGCATTTTGTTGGATCAAACAGCACAATTTAAGGGGCAGATAACCAACTTGTTCCTGCCCATCTCATCATTATCTTTAGCAATGGTCACTAATTTAGCTATTGAGTATTAAGTGAATGCAATCAGATGGAACAGAGGAAACACCTTCTTCTGCTTGGTGCTTATCAACAATAGACTGATCAGGACCATGAGCTCTAAGTGAAAAGTAATGTTCCTCATTTTGTGGTGCTTCCATAAACTTGTATTAAAATGACAACATATTCAAGCTTGACATTTGAGCACCCATACAATTAAGTAGCAAGTGAAATTCCAATGGCCAAGCCCTCATTTGAATGTCAGAATATTTGGAAGTCAGTGGTAATTTTAAAGAATGCTAAAAGTATAACTGTCCAGTTGATTCAAGTTTGTTTTACTGTTGCAACTGGACCTGTAACCTGAGAAAATTCTGACAAGAAAATTCATTATTATAGAATTAACTGTCTGTTGTCTAGTTAATTCATCTTTGTCATAGAAGATTCCTCACTGTAACACCATACATGCTTTTTGGTAAAGGTGAAAACCTTCTATTACAATTTTTCGTGAATTTGTTTTTTGTAAAATGCATTACACTTTTGATAAACATTGTGAGACTGAATATTATTATCATTAATTCTGGTGAAGAATATAAAATTGTATTTAATTTGATTTAATTTCTAAGTCCTTGGTGACTTTCAACTCACTTGCAAATTATCCTAATGTTACTAGTTTGTTGTAGTTCAAGAGCAAAAGAGTTGCAGGCAGCATAGATGCATAATATGGATTATGATATATTTTTAAAAATATCTTTGATAATGGGAAAATGTCCCTTATGAATTGTCATTACCCAAGAATTTAATGGCTTGTCATAATACATTTTTGAAAATGACATATTTTCATTGACTTGCACAATTTGCTAATGTGTTTTTCTGCAATTCTTTAGATTATGCCTGCTTTAGTAACTATGATTGTTACAGAATTAAAACAAAATGTGTACTACCTAATGAGATATAAATGACTGGTATTACAATCTTGTTGAAAATAATGGTCTTGTTGAAAGTTGCAGCAATTAAGCAGCATAATGATAGAAAATGTGTTCCTTCATTTCTCGAAGTGAAGTCAGTACATTCCTTTGGATGGGAGTAAGTTTAAGCCTTATTGCTTTAATTTAGCATTATGACAACAAAATAAAAGCTGCATTGTGACTTTGCAATGCTCGTTTTAAGAACACATTGTTTCCCCATTGTAATGTTTCAAAATCAATGGCCTAGTAGTATTTTTGCTAAACTATTAATGCAGAAACCAGCTGATATACTGGGAACATGAGTTTGAATCCCACCACAGCAGATGGTGGAATTTGAAATACAATGAATAACTGGAATTAAGAATCCAATAATGACACTGTTGATTGTTGCAAAAACCCAATCTGTTCACTGCCCTTCGGAGAAGAAAATCTGTCATCCTTACCTGGTCCAGCTACATGTAACTCTAGGCCTGCAGCAATGAGATTGACTCTGAAAGGTGGGTCGAGAATGTGGTGCTGGAAAAGCCCAGCAGGTCAGGCAGCATCTGACGAGCAGGAGAATTGATGTTTCAGGCATAAGCCCTTCATCAGGAATGAGGCTCAGGCTACTCAGTTGTATCGATTGCTATGAAGTCTCATCAAGGGTAACTAGGAACAGACAATAGATGCTGGTCAGCCAGCAATGCCCATATTTCATGGGTGAATAAAACCAAAAACTTTTGTGCTTCAGACCAATTTTCTGTTCACCAAGATATTTTGTTTCCACTTTATGAACCAAGTCGGCAAGAAATTATGTTTCATGAAAGCTATGGATCAAGCTAAAATTGTTTTGAGTTGAACAATTCTTAATGCAATTGGATGATTGCAAGGTATGTACAAGAGTTAATATTTCATGTATGAGTAGAGGGCTGATATTAACACCTCCAATATTGTCATCCTTTTTAATATTGCAGTATTAAATTTAAGCTACATCCACAATGTATTTTAAAGCTGCTAACTTTCAGTTAACAGTTTATGGTTGGCAATAGTTGTGCTACTGATGTTGATGATGTCCTTGGTGCCGGAAAGCTGATGTAGCTGAGCACTATTCAAGAAAGAGCAGAACATTGTTACAATGAATAGCATATTTATGGTGTAATTTCTGTAAAGACTAATAATTTGAGAAAAATCAAATTTCTAGTTAATAGTTGAACAGATGACCCGACAAGACTTATTGTTTTAAAATGTTTAGTGTAATTAGCCTACTAAAAGCATTATTAACTGTGTACTCCTATGTTTAGACTTTCCGATCTGAGCATGAGCTGTCATCCCCATTCTAGCGCAGTGAACCTGAAGATTTTTGGTCTCTAGCTGCCGTTCCCTCTCTCTCCTAGATCTTAGTAGACCAATATGACTGTGATTGGGTCAACTTATAACCCAATATCGTAATGGCTTCTATTGTTTCCTTCCCATCTGTAAGCCCGTTAATACAGCAACATGAAGTACATGCATCTTCTATTTGGGTAGGGCAGATAATTAACTATCCTTTGGACCAGAATTTTATCCTTTCCTGGGATCAAATATACAGTTCAAAATATAACCTTTTAGAGCTTGATATTTTTAACATTTTCTATGGATCTTGAAGACCTACAATCTGTCCAGCAGCATCCTGGCTTTTTTTTTGCCATTGTCTATAAGTATGAATTTCTTTCACCTTTGTTAGCTAGTAAAACAATCTAAACCTTCTTTAGTCTTTAATATCCAAATTACCCAAACTTGCTGCCAGACAGAGTTCAGAACAGATCACATAATTCCTTTCATTTTTCATTAAAGACAGTACAAAATCATAGCAATCTTTGAAATCTCATAATTGGAACAATGAAGTATATTAATTGTTGGGACATACTGGAGAGAGAAAGTAACCCACCTCCCCTTGTGCCCAATATGCGTGATTAGATTACAGTCACTGCATTTGCTTTAGGACACATTGGGTATAAAGATGGCTAGATGAAAGTCATTCAGTACATCATGTTTCTACCAACTTTACAGAAGAACATTCTGCTAGTCCCATGATTCACCTTTTCTCTTCAGCCCTGGAAATTTATTATTTTTAGAATATTATCCAATTCTGTTGTGAATGACATGAGTGAATCTATCAGTGTCATTCCTTCAGGTGGTATATTCTGGACTGTATAAGGAGGATTCTCCTCCTGTTGCCTTTGATTCCTTTATTACTCACCATAATTTAGTGTCCTTTTTGTTCTTGACCTTTCTGCTAATAGGAACAGTATCTCTTTATTCTGTCTAGACCATTCATGATTTTGAACACATCTGTCAAATCTCCTCTCAACCTTTACTTCTCAAGATAATATAGGGGCACAGCTTCTACAATTGATCCATGTAACTGAAGTCCCTCATCCATGGAGCCGTTCTTGTAACTCTTTCTGCATCCTTTCAAAAGTCTTCACATCTTTCCTAACATGGGGTGTCCAGACTGGACTTACTGGTTCAGTAGAGGCCAACCAGTACTTTATTAAGCTTCATTACAATTTGTCTACTTTTGTATTCCACTCCTATATTTATAAAGCTCAGGATGCTGTGTATTTTATTAACCAATTTTTCACTAGCCCTTCACATTCAGCAATTTCTGTACATGTATTCACAGGTGCCTCTGTTTCTGCACCCTTTTAGAATTACATTCTTTATTTTGCATTGCCTTTCCTCTTTGGACCAACTGTGTCACATCGCATTCCTCTGCATAAAATTTTAACTGCTGCTGATCCATCTTGTCTACATCCTGTAAAGCCTTTTCTCTATTCTCTTTGAAGTTTATAATACCTCTAAGCTTTACATCATCTACAAATTTTGAGAAGTCCATATCATTAATAAGGATAACAAAGGCAGTGGTCATAATACCAATTTATTAAAAAATTCCATTATAAAACAATTATAAAGCTTTCTCCAGTTGAAAAACAGCCATTCACAATTGCTGCCTATTCCCTGTAACTCAGTCCACTTCATGTCTGAGCTGACCCAATACCTTTTTTATCCTATTGGCTTTAATCTTGCTCTTGAGCTGATTGTATGCCATTTCATCAAATATGTTTTGAAACCCATGTAACCCACAACAATTGCAATAACCTCACTGCACTTCTGTTACTTCATTTAAAAAAGCATTACAGTGATTAATTAAATTAAATTTGTAAAGTTTCAACAGAAAATGTACCAGTATTAAAAATATGACTTGATAGTGTGATACAGTTGTCAAAACCCCCATAAGATGAGCACATTAGAACTCAAGTTCCACTATTCCATGTTCTGTCATGAATGCATAAATGACCATTTTTATAACTAAGATGGCTGATTGATCTGATTTTGACCACTATCTTATATGAAAGAAGCTTACATCAGGTTTCATTAATAAACAAAAAATAAAAATCTATATATTATAAACAAAATTACCTTATAACAAGTAGTAAGGTAGATTATTAATTACTAATATGCAAACATAACCTATATCCCTGTTAATTCCTACCACACATGCACATTCTTTCACTAATAGAAGAGATAAAATAGAGCTGCAGAAATATCAAAGATGAAAAACTTATGCAAAAACAACAAATTCTCTGCACCAAGAGTCCAACCTCAAGGGTAGAATGAAGTCACTTTCTCACAGCACTTATGAAGGGTTCACTGCTGTCCTTCAGGGAAAGAACTCTGACATTCACATCTGGTTTGTCTTACATATGACTCCAGGTGCACAACAATGTAGTTTACTCTCAATTGTCCTCTGAAATGACAGGATGCCTGCTCGCAGAGCGCTTCAGAGAACATCTCCAGGACACCTGCACCAACCAACCTCACTGTCCGTGGCCAAACACTTCAATTCCCCCTCCCACTCTGTCAAGAGCATGCAGGTCCTGGGCCTCTTCCATCATCACTCTCTAACCACTCAGCGCCTGGAGGAAGAATGCCTCATGTTCCACCTTGCGACCCACCAACTCCATGGCATCAGTGTAGATTTCACCAGTTTCCTCATTTCCCCTCCCCCCACCTTATCCCAGATCCAACCTTCCAACTTGGCATCGCCCTCATGATCTGTCCTACCTGTTCATCTTTCTTTCCACCTATCTGCTCCACTCTCTTCTTTGACCTATCACCATTATCCCCACCTCCATCCACCTATTGCACCTTCCCCCAGCCCCTTCCATTTATCTCACCACCCCCTCAGCTCATAGCCTATTTCCTGATGAAGGGCTTTTGCCCTAAACCTTGATTTTTCCTGCTCCTCAGATGCTGCCTGCCTTGCTGTGCTTTTCCAGCACCACATTCTCGACTCCAATCTCCATCATCTGCAGTCTTCACTTTGGTCCTGTCCTCTGACAGTTGTATTAATTATTTCAAAGTCTCAACAAAAAATTTAAATTGCACAAACCATGTGACATCAACCTAGAAAAGACAGTAGCTGAAATAGCCTTGTTGGCCTGAGTAACATTTGGGGGTTTGTGCCAAAATTAGGAGAACTGTCTCACAGTCTATTCAAGCAACAGCCTGGTATAGTCATACTCTCAAAATCATTCCTGACAGCCAGTAACCCAAACACAACCATCATTATCCCTGGATATGTCCTGTCCCACTGGAAGGACAGACTCAGCAGTGGTGGTGGCATTGTAATGTGCATTTGGAAGGGAGTTGCCCTGAGAGTCCTCAACATTGACTCTGGACCCATGAATCTCATGGTTTCAGGTTAAATATGGGCAAACCTGCTGAATACCATGTACCGTCCTTCCTTGGCTGATGAATCAGTGCTTCTCTATATTGAACAAAACTTGGAGGAAGCCCTGAGGGTAGCAAGGGCTCAAAATATACTCTGGGTAGGGGATATCAATGTCTACCATCACGTGTGGCTCGGCAGCAGCACTAAGGATCAAGCTGATTGGCTTTTAAAGGATATACCTGCTAGACTAAGTCAGTGTCAGGTGGTGGAAGAACCAACCAAGAGGGAGAAACATACTTGACAGTTATAACATTCCTTCTATTTGTCAGAAAAATATTGGGCAGAATCTTACTGGGGTCTGAGCAACATGAGCTGTGGTAAGATTTGCGGCAGAGTTAGATGGAAATTCTGGCAAGTTCATTCTCAACCTCAGGAATGCTTTTGTCAAGGAGCATGGCAAGTTCTTCACTAGGCAGTGGCAAATTGCCAATTGAAAGGAAGTATCAATAGTTATATACCTTGTTAATAGCCCAACTTGACTCAAAATTACTTAGTTTCCCATCTCAGCAAATGCACTAAACAAGCTAGACTTTGAGAATTCTCAACATGGAAATTAGAATGGCACTTACCAACTTCAGTTCACCAAACTATTCTTAACCAATGTGATTTATCAAAGTGATTCAATACAGAAGGCTGCCGTTTCACTGCTGGCTCTCTTAAAAGCCAGTTAAATCTGCCTCTACTTGCAAGGTATTCCTCCTGCACCAACAGGTAGGATGAAGTATCTGCAGTGATAGATGTCCAAGACTTTGTCTTGGTTGGCTCAAGAGAATAAGGGTTACAAAATTTAAATTCAGTCTTTCATTAATTTACTGTCAATGCCAATAGTTCTTAGTTCTGATTTTAGATTAAAACACCAATGAGTTAAGGAAACTGAAAATAGATCTTTCCAAATGTTCTGCTTGGAAATGTCAAACAAAGCCATAAGATAGTAAGTGTGCAATGTAGCACTTAGACAGTAGATTAGATTTCCAACAGTATGGAAACAGGCCCTTTGGCCCAACAAGTCCACACTGACCTTCCGAATAGTAACCCATCCAGAACCATTCCCTGACCTGACATTTACCCATGACTAATGCACCCTACGGGCAATTTAGCATGGCCAATTCACCTAACCTGCACATATTTGGATTGTGGGAGGAAACCAGAGCACCTGGAGGAAACCCACGCAGACACAGGGAGAATGTGCAAACTCCACACAGACAGTCGCCCGAGGCTGGCATTGAACCTAGGTCCCTGGTGCTGTGGGGCAGTAATGCTAGCTACTGAGCCACTGTGCCACCCTCAGCCTATTCCGCCTCTCTTAGTAGCTCAAATTCTCCAACCCTGCCAATATCCTTGTAAATCTCCTCTGAACCCCTTCAAGTTTCACAACATCCTTCCAATAGGAAGGATTGCACGCAACGTTCCAATAGTGGCCTAACCAATGTCCTCTACAGACACAACATGACCTCCCAACTCCTGTACTCAATACTCTGACCAGTAAAGGAAAACATATCAAATGCCTTTTTCACTGCTATCTAGCGACTCCACTTTCAGGGAGCTATGAACCTGCACTCCAAGGTCTCTTTGTTCAGCAACACTCCCTAGGACCTTACCATTAAATGTACAAGTCCTGCTAAGATTTGCTTTCCCAAAATGCAGCACCTCACATTTATCTAAATTAAACTCCATCTGCTACTTCTAAGCCCAATGGTCCATCTGATAAATCCGTTGTAATCTGAGGTAACCTTCTTTGCTGGTAGGATTTTTCTGTGCTATGATACGTTTGTTAGTGTATAACATGATCCTAAAGCTGATTTCAGTGTAGTTCCATGTTCAGAAGCATTGGCCTATCACTGGCACCTCCTTAAGATTTCAGGAAGGAATGATTTGGGGGCTTTTAGGAAGGAAGATGGCAGGAGAAGAAATGGGCAAGAGATGGAAAGGAAGCATTTATCTTGTCCTCTAAGAGCTTATATCATCAGTGGTATTGACTTGCACAAAGATAATTGAATTGTTTCCCAGTAATGCTGGTGATATATTGTAGCAAGTGGCAGTACAGGTAGATGGTGTAGAAAATGATATTTGGCATTGCCTTCATAGGTCAAAACTATGAGAAAGTGTGGACTGCAGATACTGGAGATCAGAGTCAAAGAATGTGGCACTGGAAAAGCACCACAGGTCAGTCAGCAGGAAAGTCAGCGTTCCCTCATAAGTCATTCATCAGGAATGTTGGGGAGATGGGGGGGTGAAGGAAGGGGGCTGAGAGATAAATAGGAGGGTGGGGAGAGGTTAGCTGGGAAGGCAATAGGTAGATGCAAGTGGGGCGTGATAGTGATTGGGTGAAGTGGATATGTGGGACAGAAGATCAACAGGTAGGACGGTTCAAGAGGCTAGTGCCGTGTTGGATGAGATAGAGAGGAGGGGAGATTTGGAAACTAGTAAAGTCAACACTGATGTCATGTTGTTGAAAGGTCCCAAGGTGGAAGATGAGGCTTTCTTCCTCCAATCGTCAGATGGCTTGAATTTGGTGATGGAGGTGGCCTGGGACTTGCATGACCTTGGTGGAGTGAGAGGGGGAGTTGAAGTGGTTAGACACGGGGGCGTGGGGTTGTTTGGTGCATGTGTTGCAGAGGTGTTCGCTGAAATGTTCTGCGAGTTGGCATCCTGTCTTTTCACATATGGTAGAGATTTTCCTGCACATCCAGACACCTCATCTACTGTGTCTGTTGCTCTCAATGAGGTCTCCTCTACATTGGGGAGAAAGGACATCAACTCGCGGAACATTTCAGGGAACCTCTCTGGCACACATGCACCATGCAACCCCACTGCCCTTTGTCCGACCCCTTCAACTCCCCCTTCCACTCTGCCAAGGACATGCAAATCCCGGGCCTTGTCCATCCCCATATCCAAGCCACCCAACGACTGGAGGAAGAATGCCTCATCTTCAACCACACGGCATCAAACCTGATGAAGGGCTTTTACTTGAAACGTTGATTTTCCTGCTCCTCGGATGCTGCCTGACCTGCTATGCTTTTCCAGCATCACGCTAACCTTCACGTGGCATCAAAGTTGATTTCACTAGTTTCCTTATCTGCCCTCTCCCACTTCATCCCAGATCCAACCTTCCAACTCGGCAATGTACTCTTGAACTGTCCATCGTGTCCATCTTCCTTCCCATCCTGCCCTCTAGCCTATCACTATCACCCCCCAACCCATCTGCATCTACCTATCGCCTTCCCAGCTACCTTCCTCCCATCACATTCCTGATGAAGGGCTTATGTCCGAAATGTTGACTTTCCTGCTCCTCAGATGCTGCCTGATCAAATGTGCTTATCCAGTACCACACTTTTCGATGTCATAGGTCAGAACATTGAGTTCAGGAGTTGGGATGTCATATTGCAGCTGTACTGGATGTTAGCAAGACTACTTCTGGAATACTGCATATAGTTCTGATCAGTCTACTCCAGGAAGGATGTTACCAAATTGAAAAGGGGATGCAGAAAAGATTTACAAGGATGCTATCAGTACTGGAGGGTTTGAGTTATAAGGAGAGTCAGGATAGCTTGGGATTTTGTTCCCCTGGAGCTTTGGAGGTTGAGGGTGAACTTACACAGGTTTATAAAATCACTAAGAGCAAAGATAAAGCGAATTACAAAAGTGTTTTCCCAGGGTAGAGAAGTTTAAAATCAGAGGGCATACATTTAAGGTGAGAGGAGAAAGATTTAACATGGAGTTGAGAGACAACTTTTTCCACACAGAGGGTGGTGTGTATATGTGGAATGAACTGCCAGAGGAAGTGGTAGATATAGGTATAGTTACAATATTTAAAAGACATTTGGACAGGTGTATGAATGTTTAGAAGGATGTGGGCAAAATGCAGGCAGGTGGGGCTAGTTTAGTTTGGGAAAACTGGTTGGAATGGACAAGCTAGACCAAAGGATCTGTTTCCATGCTGTATAATTCTGACTCTATTTGCTCTGAAGGACCTCCTTAGCAACATCATCTCAGGACATGCTGCATGGGCACCAGAAAGACTGACATAACACATTTCTAATCCCTAATGGTATATACTTTCAAATCTGCATCTCTGGTTGCATCGCCAACTGTCATTGTAATAATGCTGCGAGAACTGGATCCAGCTGCATCTCCTAGTTCTTCTTTTGCTGTCATACAGCTGACTCACACTGAATGTACTTGGATGCTCACAGCATAGAACATAGAACATAGAACATTACAGTGCAGTACAGGCCTTTCGGCTCTCAATGTTGCGCCGACCTGTCATACCAAACTGAAGCCCATCTAACCTACACTATTCCATGGCGGTCCATATGCTTGTCCAATGACGGCTTAAATGTACTTAAAGTTGGCGAATCTACTATCGTTGCAGGCAAAGCATTCCATAACCTTACTACTCTCTGAGTAAAGAGACTACCTCTGACATCTGTCCTATATCTATCTCCCTTCAATTTAAAGCTATGCCCCCTCATGCTCGCCGTCACCATTCTTGGAAAAAGGCTCTCCCTGTGCACCCTATCTAACCCTCTGATTATCTTATATGTCTCTATTAAGTCACCTCTCAAAACAACCTCAAGTCCCTCAGCCTTTCCTCGTAAGACCTTCCCTCCATACCAGGCAACATCCTAGTAAATCTCCTCTGCACCCTTTCCAAAGTTTCCACATCCTTCTTATAATGTGGTGACCAGAACTGTACACAATACTCCAAGTGCGCCTACACTAGAGTTTTGTACAGCTGTATTATAACCTCATGGTTCCGGAACTCAATCCCTCTATTAATAAAAGCTAAAACACTGTAAGCCTTCTTAACAACTCTGTCAACCTGGGTGGCAACTTTCAAGGATCCGTGCACCTGGACACCTAGATCTCTCTGCTCATCTACACTACCAAAAATCTTACCATTAGCCCAGTACTTTGCATTCCGGTTACTCCGACCAAAGTGAATCACCTCACACTTGTCTGCATTAAACTTCATTTTCCACCTCTCAGCCCAGCTCTGCATCTTATCTATGTCTCTCTGTAACCTACTGCATCCTTTGTCACTATCCACAACTCCACTGACCTTAGTGTCATCTGCAAATTTACTAACCCACCCTACTACACCCTCATCCAGGTCATTTATAAAAATGATGAACAGCAGTGGACCCAACACCGACCCTTGCAGTACACCACTGGTAACTGGACTCCAGGATGAACATTTCCCATCAACCACTACCCTCTGTCTTCTTTTCGCAAGCCAATTACTGATACAAACTGCTATATCTCCCACAATCCCATTCCTCCGCCTTTTGTACAATAGCCTACTGTGGGGATCCTTATCGAATACCTTGCTGAAATCCATATACACCATATCAACCGGTTTACTCTCATATGTTTGGTCACCTTCTCAAAGAACTCAATAAGGTTTGTGAGGTATGACCTACCCTTCACAAAACTGTGCTGACTATCCCTAATCAAATTATTCTTTTCTAGATGATTATAAATCCTATCTCCTGTAATCTTTTCCAACACTTTACCAACAACTGAAGTGAGGCTCACTGGTCTATAATTACCAGGATTGTCTCTACTCCCCTTCTTGAACAGGGGAACCACATTTGCTATCCTCCAGTCTTCTGGCACTATTCCTGTAGACAATGACGATTTAAAGATCAATGCCAAAGGCTCTGCAATCTCCTCCTTGGCTTCCCAGAGGACCCTAGGATAAATCCCATCCGGCCCAGGTGACTTATCTATTTCACACTCTGCAGGATTTCTAATACCTCTTCCTTGTGAACCTCAATCACACCTAGTCTAGAAGCCTGTATCTCAGTAATCTCCTCGACAACATTGTCATTTTCTAGAGTGAATAGTGTTGAAAAGTATTCATTTAGTGCTTCCCCTATCTCCTCTGACTCCACACAAACTTCCACACAATATCCTTGATTGGCCCTAATCTTACTCTCATCATTCTTTTATTCCCTAAATACCTATAGAAAGCCTTAGGGTTTACCCTGATCCTATCCGCCAACAACTTCTCATGTCTCCTCCTGGCTCTTATGAGCTCTCTCTTTCAGTCTTTCCTGGCTACCTTGTAATCTTCAAGCGCCCTAACTGAGCCTTCACATCTCATCCTAACACAAGCCTTCTTCTTTCTCTTGACCAGAGATTCCACTTCCTTCGTAAACCACAGCTCCCGCGCTCTACAGCTTCCTCCCTGCCTGACAGATATATACTTATCCAGGACACACAGCAGCTTTTCCTTGAATAAGCTCCACATTTCTAATGTGCCTATCCCCTGCAGTCTCCTTCTCCATTCTATGCTTCCTAAAACTTGCCTAATCGCATCGTAATTGCCTTTCCCCCAGCTGTAACTCTTAACCAGTGGTAAACACCTATCCCTTTCTATCACTAAAGTAAGCATAACAGAATTGTGAATGCTATCACCAAAGTGCTCACCTACTTCCAAGTCTAAAATCTGGCCGGACTCACTACCCAGTACCAATCTAATGTGGCTTCGCCTCTTGTAGGCCTGTCTACCTACTGTGTCAGGAAGCCCTCCTGCACACACTGGACAAAAACTGACCCATCTATAGTACTCATACTATAGTATTCCCAGTCAATATTTGGAAAGTTGATGTCCCCCTTGACAACTACCCTGTCTCTCTCACTCCTATCAAGAATCATCTTTGCTATCCTTTCCTCTACATCTCTGGAGCGATTCAGAGGCCTATAGAAAACTCCCAACAAGGTGATCTCTCCTTTCCTGTTTCTAACTTCAGCCCATACTACCTCAGTTGACGAGTCCCCAAACGTCCTTTCTGCAACTGTAATACTGTCCTAGGCCAACAATGTCATACCTCCCCCTCTTTTACCATCTTCTTTGTTCTTACTGAAACATCTAAATCCTGGAACCTGCAACAACTATTCCTGTCCCTGCTCTAGCAATGTCTCTGAAATGGACACAACATCGAAGTCCCAGGTACCAACCCTTGCTGCAAGTTCACCCACCTTATTCCAGATGCTCCTGGTGTTGAAGTAGACACAATTCAAACCAACTTCTTGCTTGCCGGTGCCATCTTCCATCCCTAAAACTTGATTTTGGACCTTCCAATTCTCAACCTTTTCTATAGTTGAAGTATAATTTTGGTTCCCATCCCCTGCTGGATTAGTTTAAACTCACCCCAATAGCCTTAGCGAATTCCTGCCCCCCCCCCCCCCCCCCCCAGGATATTGGTACCCCTCTGGTTCAGATGAAAACCATCCTGCTTGTAGAGGTCCCACCTACCCCAGAAAGAGCCCCAATTATCCAAGAATCCAAAACCCTCCCTCCTGCACCATCCCTGTAGCCACATGTTCAACTCCTCTCTCTCCCTATTCCTTGCCTCACTAGCACGTGACACGGGCAACAAACCAGAGACAACAACTCTGTTCATCCTAGCTCTAAGCTTCCATCCTAGCTCCCTGAATTTCTGCCTTAAATCCCCATCTCTCTTCCTACCTATGTCTTTGTTGCGTATGTGGACCGCACCTTGGGGCTGGTCCTCCTCCTCCTTAAGGATCCCAAAAACACAATTAGAGACATCCCTTGCATTGCATTACCTTGACTTTGTGCATTTTTCCCATTTTGTCATGGGTCAATATTCCCAACTTTCCCCTCCATTTAGAGCAGGTACAAAGCCAGGAAGCTCGTCATGAGTGTCAAAAGACCTCAGTCATGTTAAGGGTAATGGCCTTCAGTCAGAGTATTCTTGTAAGATAGCAAAGGCAGACTCTGTTATCAGTTCAGGGGCTTGGACCCAGTCAGCTCATTACTTAAGGTGGTGAGAGACAAGATCCTGTGCAGTGAGGAGCCAAATGTGAGAGCCCACCACAGGTCTTGATTCTTTCTGCCTCATTTTAGACTTCTTTCCTCAGAGGGAGAGAGAAGCAGATACTAAGGGAAATAAAAGTAGGTGGCACAGCTGTTACTTTTGGTGCAAGTGGGAAGGTATCTCCAGTGAGTGAGTAGGCAGTGCAGAAGGCATGCGGAGTTAGTGATGTTAGGGTTTGGAGTGGATGACAGCAAATAAGGGAAGGCAATATTGCAGGTAGCCACAAGATGGTAGAACATGAATCTGGGTGGGAGATTAGTACAGTAGCAGAGAATGTGAGGTATTGGAAAGAAGATGGTGGCATTTACATTGGCAAAGTGGAGAAGGTCATTGACATGCAGTGTTGAGCACTCCTTCAGATGGCCCAGTCTGCATTGAGCTAAGTGGCAATCTCAGACCAGGCTAACATGGTTTGCTGGTCCTGGCTTATGCACCATTCCATTCTTGCCCACAATGAGTGGTGTTAATGCCCCTTCCTGCCAACTCTGGGGAAAGTATCAGGAACTGTACAGGGCAGCTCTGGATTGGCGGTGCTTGTCTGGGTGTAAAGTAGGTTTTGAAAATGGCACAGATACAAGGGATACAGATCTTTCAACTAATACTCACTGAGTTGAAGATTGTTCCAGGAATGGAGTGTAGTGAATGGAACTAGAAACAGATGTGAGGGCATCATAGTTGGAGGGTGTAGGTGGTTGTTCACGAAGCTTGTTGATACAATGAGAAATCCAATTGGACCTCACAGAATCCCTCCTAAAACCTTAATGCAACTCTCACTTAGCCAGCGAAAAAAGATTCGGCTATGTATTTATCAATATTACACAATCAGCATCTGAGAAAAATACTCTCAACATGTCGAGATACTTTCCTTTTCAGTGAATAGTACTATTAACATATCCTGCGCAGTATCCCATGGCCAGTATTAGAGCAAATGTATGTTTCAAGATGTGCTGTGCAGTGTTTTCAATAGCTCCTGTGCATGTATGTCCTCTCCATTATGTCCACTGATTGTATTGTCTCCTTGCATCATATATTGCATATTATCCAGATTGTCTTGTACAATATTTCCTTTCCAGCATATACTGTGCAACGTATTCATATGCTGCATCTTACTGGAATAGCAGTTGCTAATTTAGTCTAGTACAGTGAGTCCCTGTGTTACCTATCTAACAAGATCACCAAGTGGAGATGTAGGTCACATCACAATGAACGAGGGCTGTTGAAAAACATATCTGGCATATCTCTTCCTATGATTGTGATGTAAAGTTTGAAGTGCCTTTCAAATTGTAAGTTCAAATCTCAAACTGGTAGAAATTGCCTTCAGAAAACAATATTGTTTTGAACAAATCCACTTAATCTTTAAAAAAATCCAGAACCACACTTAATGCATGGATTGTCAGCTGCAGAATCTTGGAGGTTACAGGCTGTTAGTTTACAATATTTATCCATAGTTCCATAAAGATGTGTCGAGTGAATTTGCTGCTCCTCGAATGATGCACAATATTATTCCCTATGTAGCTGAAGAGGATAGATAATACTTCAAACATCTGATGTTGATGAGCTGTGACAGCAGCTGGGAATGGGTCACTGAATAGGACAGTAAGTCTGCCCTTGAAGCAGTGCCTGCATTTGTTTATGATGAAAATAGTCTCAACAAAAAAAAAGACCATTTTCTGACTGGGTATCAAAGAAGGCCATTGTGGAGAGACTCCGTAATGTATCTGGGTACACGTAGAGAAAGGTCCTAGTACGCATTCAAGACATTTGAAGACTTATCATAACAGCATGTGGAATATTGAATTATAAGAATTTTTCTGATTTCCATGTGTTTTGCATACACTGATACAACATTTCACATTTGGATTATGTGAAGACACTGATTTCAGGTAGTGCTACAGGCACCAGGCTTTCATTATTGATTCCATGATGTAATTGTTAAAAATGCCTTTAAATTGAATTTAGAATCTGACTAAAACAGTGTTATTTTTCAATTACTCCAAGTAATAGTGACTGAAAAACCTTTGAAAATGCACACAGTTCAGTAATAAAAAGCAGTACAGTTCATATTTGGGATAGTTTGGTGTGTAATGCCCCCATCTGTTTGCCACATGCAATTCCATAGAAAAGCATAAATCACACATTTATTCAACCATTAAGTCCTGATTTTAAAAGAAGTAAAACCAGATGTTTGGTTTCTTATTAATAATACTGTAGTCTCGACCACAGACATACTAATTGTTTTGCAGACAAAAGAAAGAAATTGCCCATTGCTTGAGACAGTTCACCATTAGTACTTGAACAGGAACATCTGCACAGTATTGAAATTTACCATGCTGTGTATTGACAGGTAATAACATAGCTTATGCATATTCATCTTTAATATTTTTTGTCACTAATCAATTTCAATAAATAAGTGTAAAACAGCATGAATACTTAGTGTATGTATCTGAATATGATCTATTCATTTCAAAATTACTTATCTCGGTAACATGAAAGGTAATATCTAAAATGTTTATTTCTGAGCCTCTGCACTGTTTTGCAGTAGGAATAATAGTTTTTAGTTTGATTTGTTTTTATGTACCAATTATCCTAAAATGACTAGGGGTGTTTGCTGGACATGTGACTAGTTGGGCATTATATTGAACTGCTGTCTAGTCTGGTTTACACATTGAATGTGTTGAAACATAAAAAGTATTTGATATTGGTGTATGATCTATTCAGTGTGATTCTCTGCTGTCCTGAAACTCTAGTGGGGTTCCATTTTCATTTTGTCTGATTCGTGTTAAATTTCTGCAGTGCTAGAACATGGGGATCTTACACAGCTTGGGGATATTACACAGCTGTCTGATCTGTTTTAAATTCTCTATCTGCTAGAATTAAGTAGCTATGGAACTGGGGAATTATAAAGTTGTACTTGTCTGGAAGGATTGTCTGTTTATAAATCCCTTGATATCAAGCATTTGACCGAGTATAGCATCATGGAGCCAAAGCCAGACTAGAGGCAATGGGAATCAGAGAGTAAAATTCCTGGTGATTGGAGTCATATCTAGCACAAAGAAATATTTATTTTTGGCTAATAATCTCAGCCCTAGAACATCACTATAGGAGTTCCTCAGGGTAGTGTCATAAGTGTGAATCATCTTCAGCTTATTAAGTAATTAATAATTGGGAAGTTTGCTGAAAATTGCAGTGTTCAGCTCCATTTGCAACTCTTGAAACAATGTTTGTGTTCAGCAAGAAAGAGCTAATGTAATGTTGAAAGTAATGTATGGGAGAAAGGTCCACAGGAAACATGGGATCTGTCAGTTTTGGGGCATTTTGCAAGAATCAGAAAATTCGGGGGGAAAGGTGGTCTCAATGTAAGTAGGCTAGGAGGAGAATACAGCATCAGTTTTTTCTTTTAATTGCAGAAAAATGACATTCATCTTTCTTTTTGATTAAATGTTGTAACATTAAGATATGTGATTTAATGCTGAGGCATTTGCTCTGAAAAGCTGGGGCAAACTCTCCTTTACCAGCTTTGAAATCTACAACCAGTTTTTTATAGTTGTCTGGTAAATTATTGCTGTTATTATTACTTTTCTCTCATCCCCAAACTCCCATCTTGTCTCCCACACTGCCCACAGAGAACGGCTGGTCATTCAGAGGTCAAAATAGTTTCAGCAATGCCACCATATTAATGGAATCTCCTAGGCCTGCAGTCTGCCCAGATTCAGGAGTGTTACTGGATGTCCAGAGTTAACGTGAGTGGGGCAGGCTTACAAGAGTCGGCCAAGCTTGTTCACGGAAACAAAGTGGGAGACATTTGAGGGGCAAGTTAGGAAGGGCTGTTGGGACGGGGTAGAGATGTTACTTGGCAGTGGAGGAGTGGGGTTGATGAAGTGAGGTGGTACTTACAACCTGAGGAGCCCTACGTAAGTACAAAATGCTACAACAGGAGGAATCTATCAATGAGTCTATAAAAACAAACACTCACACTCCCTTTCAGACACATCTTCAGACATGTCTCTCAGACGTATCTCTCTCTCTCTCTTTTTCGCAAGCACACACACTTCCATCATGTGGTAAAACACCAGCAGCCGGAACAGACAGTTAAGTGGCCATTATCAGGGCCTGAGGCCAGGTGTATTTCGAGGCTAAATAACTGCAGTTTCCTCTGCTCCAGTCAGGGGTAGGGCAGTTGTTCTCAGATCAGAGAAAGGTTGACTACTTGGAACAGGGACTGGGCCAGGGTGCTGAGGTTGGAGGAATGGTGGGCAATGTCTGTGTTCAGGTCAGGGGTTGAGCGGAGAGTTGGGAAGCCAGGCCATGTATAGCAACAAAGCTATGTTTTCTGTCTCTATCTCTGGCTGTTAGTTAGTAACTTAGAGTCTCAGTTGGCCAAAATATGGGCCAGCTGCCACCAAGCCTACAGCAGATATTACTCGTACTATAGCAGCGGTAGTGAGTACGTGTTAGGTACAGGACCTCACCGCCAATCCTTCATCCTTACAACCATTCTGGTAAATCTTTTCTGACTGTCTCAAGGACTCTCATTATTATTGAGCAAAACTACCTGCAGTTCTCCAGCTCTGACCTAATCAGAACTTTACAAAGATTTGGCTTAATTTGTCTGCTTTCATACTAAATACTTCTTTTAATGAAACCCCAGGTCTTGTAAACTTTACTAACTTTTCTCCATTAATAAGTCTTATCACCTTCAAGATCTGTATATTTTCACCTCAAGGTCACTTAATTCCTACTCCCATCCAAGTTTGCGATCACTGAAATTTTGAAATGTTACTGTGTGCTCGAAATTCATTATCAAAAATACAGTGGACCTGGCGCTGCATCTTGGGAAACACCACTGTCTACCATCCTTCAATTTGAAAAGCAAACGTCTACCATAACTTGCTATTTCTGTTTTTCAGACACTTTTTTTCTATTCAACTGACAGTGATCGTCCTGGTTCAAGAACCATGATATTGTTAAGAAGTCTTTATGTGGCATTTTGTCAAATAATAGTTTATTACAATGCGCATAAATCTCCAATGTATTCCCTTCACCAGCTTTCTCTGTTACTTCATTAACAAAATTCAGCATACAGTGACATCACATAATACAGTTTCATAAGATAATCAAAATATCCAGTTTGAAGCTGACTAATTCTTGTAAATATGAATGATATTGAAAAATTAACAGTCAATCTTGGTATTCCTGCAGTATTGGTTCATCAATACATTTAAGGCAGCTAAGCATTGATTTGGCTATACGAGAGTTTGTTAATGTCGCTAAGGAGTGCACAATATTGATAAAAGTAACTGAATGCCAAAAGCTAATTCAGTAATGAAAACCTGCAAGTGCTGGAAGATATAATGGTTAATTTGAACTTACTGTTTAGTTGAGTGCATATGTTTTGGAGGAAAATTGGTTGCTTAGCATGCAAAGTCGGCAGGAAGTATCACAACGAGCAACAGAGAAAGCAAACAGGCTGTCCATATTTTGCAGGCTCTGGCTGCAACAAGAATCATTCCTTTTCACTGCAAAAAAGTGCCAAAAAAAATCATATTTTGAAACCATCTCCATCATGTTCATCATCGAGAATATTTATATCTGAATAAGTTCATTTTATTCTTTTTCAATCTTAATCAAAATGGTTTTGTTCTCGAGTAATGCTTAGGATAATGTTTACTAGATAGCTTGGTCATTGGCACATTTCTCAACATTCATGTTCATTCAATGCTCATGGGGTGAATTAGCTCAGTTGGCTGGATGAGTGGTTAGCGATGTAGATTACAGTGTAGGTTCAATTCCTGTACTAACTGAGATTATCATGAAGATCCCACATTCTCAAACTCACCCCTTGCCTGGGGTATGGTGATCCTCGGGTTCAACCACAACCAGTCATCTCTCTGTAATGAGAGAGCATCCCTGTAGTGTCTGGGACTACAGTGACTTTTAGATATTTGCATTTTTAATATTCTGCTAAGACCAGTTTCCTTGAATGACCTAGGAGCATCTATCATTAATATTTACTTGTGACTAAAATTTCAGATTTGGCTTGTGGGTGCTAAAAGTCATCAATTTTTATCACTGGAAATTGATCAATGCCTGATATTTGGATCTTAGTGCATTGTTGGGAATCTCCTCTCAGTAGCCAAATGACAATGAATCAGAAAGAAAGCTTATTAAGCATATAACTCATCTCATTATTATAACAGCTACTATCATAGGCACAATCTGTTTTTTGGCAGTTAAAGCAGGAAACTAAATTTTACAAAATTATATAGCAAAGACAAAGTAATGCAACAAATAAGAACTGTAATAAGCCATTTGGTAGCTTGAACTTGTTTTGCCATTCAGTGTTATAAAATTGGCTTGAAGGTGGGAGATAGGGTGGTGGTGGAAAATTGTTTCTTGGAGTGGAAGTTTGTGACCAGTGGTGTGCTACAAGGATTGGTGTTCGGTCCACTGTTTTTTGTCATTTGTATAAATGATTTGAATGTGAATATGGGAGATATGGTTAGTAAGTTTGCAGATGACACCAAAATTGGTGGTGTAGTGGACAGTGAAGATGGTTATCTCCATCTACAGTGAACTTAATTCAGATAAGTGTAATGTTTTGCATTTTGGTAAGGCAAATTAAGGCAGGGTTTATACACTTAAGGATAAGGTCCTGGGGAGTGTTGCTGAAGAGGGAGCTTGGAGTACAAGTTCATAGTTCCTTGAAAGTAGTGTTGTAGCCAGACAGGATAGTGAAGTGGTGTTCAGTATGCTTGCCTTTATTAGTCAGTGCATTGAGTGTAGCAGTAGGGAGGTCATGTTGCAGCTGTACAGGACAACGGTTAGGCCACTTTGGAAATCTGCTTTCAGTTCTGGTGTCCCTGCAATAGGAAAGATGTTATTAAATTTAAAAGGGTTCGGTGGCACAGCAGTTAGCACTGCTGCCTCACAGTGCTGGAGACCTGGGTTCAATTCCCGACTCAGGCGACTGACTGTGTGGAGTTTGCACATTCTCCCTGTGTCTGCGTGGGTTTCCTCCGGGTGCTCCGGTTTCCTCCCACAGTCCAAAGATGTGCAGGTTAGGTGAATTGGCCAGGATAAATTGCCCGTAGTGTTAGGTAAGGGGTAATTGTAGGGGTATGGGTGGGTTGCGGGTCGGTGTTGACTTGTTGGGCCGAAGGGCCTGTTTCCACACTGTAAGTAATCTAATCTAAAATATTTACAAAGATTTTGTTAGGACTGGAGGATTTGAGATATCAAGAGAGGGTGAATAGGCTAGGGCTATATTCCCTCTACCATCAGAGGTTGAGGAGTGACCTTATAGAAGTTTATGAAATCATGAGTGGCATGGTTAGAGTGCATAGCCAAGATCTTTTCCCAGGGTAGTGGAGTCCAAAACGAGAGGGCATAGATTTAAGGTGAGAGGGGTAAAATTTAAAATTTAAAACTTGAGCCAATCTTTTCATGCCAAGGGTGGTGTATGTTTGGAATGAGCTGCCAGAGGAAGTGGTAGAGGCTGGTACAATTACAACATTTAAAAGGCATCTGGGTATGTGAATAGAAAGGTTTTAGAAGGATATGGGCCAAATGTTGGCAAATGGTATTCATTTAGGATATCTGGTTGGATGAGTTGGACTGAAGGGTCTGTTTCCATGCTGGAGATCTCTCTGACTTTCTTAAATTATGGTGATATGATTTTGCTCTTAATTGCACTTAAGTCTTGTCCCCCAAATACCCTGGATTCTTATGATCAAACAAATGAAAATGTTAATGACTGAGTTAATTAATGACCATTTGCTGAGGTGGAGAATTTCAGAGGTTAATCAACCTGTGAAAGAAGAAATTCCTCCCCATCTTAAATCGTTTACATTTGGTGATAGCAAATTGACCTGAAATGACATTTGGTCCATTTATTTTGGGCTCCAGACAAAGTATCTGTACTCATCCACATTCATTTGTGGCAAAAAGTAAGGACCAGACTTTAGCTAAATTTGATAACTTTCATGACTATGATAACCATATTAAAATGAGCATGGTTCAAACTTTTTGTACATTTTGTTCTAATTAGACCATGTGGTTAGATCTAAGCTTCTAAAATTAGAGATTTGGAAAATGTCACTAATCCAATATTTGGAGACCAATGTTGTAGTTCTCTGATTCATAGGGTAAATGCATGGCACCCTGAGCCACGTGTTCCAGTCTGTGCAAATTGCCTGTTGTTATCTGGGAGCGTCAGTGTGGCCAATGCACTTCAGTTTGTCTTGTGTAAGGAGGGATGAAAAAGAAGACTTTTTTTTCCCTGGCTACTGTCTAGCAATTTATATTGGAATTCCATATGTGTTGCAAATCACCTTTGTTACTTTTCAACTGTTATCCACCACCAATAATCAGCCTGTTTCCAATTAATCAGATTACATGCCATGCCTGGCAAGGGCAATGCAGGCCATCAAAGGAGAGAAAGATGTCAGTAGAGAGGAAGGAGGCCAGGTCAGAATGGAATTGGTAGAGAGATAAGGCACTCTACCCCCTGTGGTGCCCAACTTTCTCTTAAAAACATCGAGAGCATTGATAGACACCTGGGCACAAACATAGGATCCATATGTGGTGTTAATTTCTAGGCAGTCCTAAGATTCCTGATGAAGGGCTCTGGCCCGAAACGTCGAATTTCCTGTTCCTTGGATGCTGCCTGACCTGCTGTGCTTTAACCAGCAACACATTTTCAGCTTAATTTCGAGGCAACCTATTCAGACATGTTATGGCATATCTCAAGCTAGGTGGGGACTCAAAACCGAGTCTCTTGGCCCAGAGGTAGGGATATATCGCTAAACCACAAGAACCCTTTCTTTTTATTATATCTATAGGTGCATTTGTACTTACGGTTTCCTTTCCCCTAAATCACACGTGGGATTTTTTCTTCTAACAGTCACCACCAGTAAGTCACCTGTGTTTCCCAATTATGCAACTGTAAAGCACCTACAGTGTAGAAACAGGCCATTTGGCCCAACAAGTCCATACTGACCCTGTGAAGAGTAACCCACCGAGATCCATTCCTCTACCCTATTACTCTACAGTTAGTCCTGACTAATGCTTGTAACCCACACACCACTGAACACTGCACAATTTAGCATGGACAATTTACCTAACCTGCACATCTTTGGCTCGTGGGAGGAAACCCACATAGACACGGGGAGAATATGCAAACTCCACACAGACCTGAGGCTGGAATTGAACCTGGGTCCCTGGTGCTGTGAGGCAGCAGTGCTAACCATGGACCCTCCATGCCACCCATTGATTGATTAATTTACAGGCGAGATTTGCCTTATGTATTGATAGGCTGAAAACCAGATTCAACACAGCTATGATCTTGTTCAGGATGATGTTTATTGGGCAATGGTGATCTTTCAAACTATACTAAAATGCAACTCACTGGCATCTGAAGAGACAGGCCAATACTAAAAATATAGTTTAGTGAGTGGGGATGTCCAATTTTTGGATTAGCGGAGCAGAGAATAGCCATATTATCCTACTGTGAACTGAAAAAAATTAATTTGTAAAATAATGGTATTTAAGCAATTAATGGGACTCAGAATTAAGAAATTCCCATGGCCTAATAACTTAGCTAGAGTGTTGAGAGCGACAACTACAGAAATAATGGATGGATCAGTGGTCATCTTGCAAAATTCTATTTGTTTGCAATGACACCTACAGATTGGAAGATTGCGAATTGAACCCCACTATATAAGAAAGTAGAGAGAGAAAACAGGGAATTACAATACTATTACCCTGATGCCAGAAATAGGGAAAATAGTATAATTTGTTGTAACAGATATAATTATTAGATATTTAGAAAATAGTTGTCTTTTTGGACAGAATCAGTATGGATTTATGTAGGGGAAATTGTGTTTGACAAATCCGATTTTTTTTTAGATGTTTGTTTTTAGCAGTTGATAAGACTGATCCATTGGATTACATTTGGATTTTCAGAAGGCTTTTGAAGAAGTCTAATGCAGGAGATTAGTAAACAAAACTGAAGGTTATTGCAGAGGGTAATTGAAGGTAATGTACTAGCATGGTTTGAGGATTGGTCAACTAATAGAAAGCAGAGAACTGGAATAAATGGGTGATTCTGAAGTTGGTAGGCGATGACCAATGGGATACACCAAGATTCAGTACTTGGTTCCCAGGTGTTCACAATCAATATCAAAGGTTTGGATTGCAGATGTTCCAAGTTTGCAGATGTTACAAAACTTGATGAGAAAATGAGTTGTGAGTATAGCTGTGGAGTGGTTAGGTTTGGGAAAATATTCAAGTTTTTTGTAATGTGTTACAATGATATAAAAAATGATGTCAATCTTTGACTCCCATTGGTTTATTTAATACTTGGGTCTTCATGGACTAAAATGATTTTGAAAAGGGATCAGGATTCGCTTGGCCTTCACAGGTTAACAAGTTTTATAAAACCAATGTAGACAGAAGGCAATATGACCTGAAATTAACATTTTCCCCAACATCATTAGTCAGCAAGTCTCTTTCTCCTCCTCCTCCCCCCCCCCCCTTCCTTTTTATCTACCTCCATAAAATTCTTTAACTTCTTTTCCCTGGAGATAAAAACCCCAGCACCTCAGTAATCCCTCATCTCTGAAGCCATTCTAGAAAGGCTCTCCCCTACCCTCTCTAAAGCTTCATATCTATCTCATGTCCAGAATTTGAATAGCATAGCCATAGTCAGGTTGAACTTTTTTTTAATCAAGTTTCAGCAAAACTTCTTTGCTTTTACACTCGATGCCTCTCTTTATAAAGATTGTTGCAAGGGTAAATTTCAGTATAATAAATACACATTACAGTCATGGTTTTGTCAGACAATTGCAGATGACTTTGTCATTCATTTTATGCAACCAGCTTTTTTTTTTGTGAACCTGGCCCTGTACTAGTGTTCAAAATAATTTTTTCATGGGATTTTTTCCATTTTCCTAGATCATTTATTAGATAATGCAGTCACTTTGTAATGATACATTCTATATTTGAGTTATTTGTGGGGTAATTGGACTCATGCCAAAGCTACATTAGAAGAATTCATCAATATGTTTAATTATCAACCGTCCATTGAACATATGCCAAAACATTGAAAGAAAGAGTCAGTTTCATAGGTATCACAGCATTTAAATTGATACAAGACAATGGGTATAGGTTAGCAGCAAAAGTTTATTTTCTTCAAAATTTCTGACAGATAATTCTACACAAAAAAACCCATCATCCTTAACATACCTTCTGCAGACAGTTAATGTGTTTTCATATTATATACATAACACTGGATCGTTTTAACCAGTTACTACCCTATTCACTGCATCTCTGACTTCAATCCCAGAGTTCAATTTAACAATTGTCAGAATTCATTAAAGTAGCATCTGCTATAATGCCCTCCATAGTAGTGCCTGAGGTTATGCAGCCTGGAGATTCCATGCTCGTTTTTAAATAATCCACTACCTCCAGTGATTTCAAGTTTTCTTGGGTCCCAATTAGTTGAGTGTTCTTTTATTGACAGGTCTAAAACTTCCTGGTCTCTTTTGCAACCTGCTTCTCCTAACCATGCAGCCACCTGCATTCTCCACTCCCCAGCAGCCCATCTCTTTGCTCCTACTTGTTGCCTCTTTCCCTGCAATTTTTATAGCTCCTTTGATTTTTTTTCCATCTCACAGCTTTATTCTTTCTTGCTCCTCTCACATTGCAGCCTTTGTCCTTTCCTACTTTGGCTTCATTTTTTCTTTTCTCACCAATCCCCACTCCCGTTACAGATAATAGTAACCTGTGAATAAAACCAACAACAAATCTCTAGATGTGGCCAGAGGCATCAGACATCCCATCCGACGCCTGCCCAATGTTACAACCACCCCTATCTCCCACTAGCAAAGTCTCTCTGATGGCAACCCAATTGAGAACCCACCCCCCAAGACCCTCCCCAGCAGAACTGTAAAACCTACTGAAGTCCAGCTCATCACGCGATCATCACAGTGCCCTGCTGGCAAATTCCCCCAACCCCTCTATCCGAAGTCCCGATTGATAGCAACTCCCAATGCTCTCATTCCTTCTCTGAGATCCAGTCTGACAGCAATCACAACGATAAAAACAAAATACGGAGGATATTGGAAATCTGAAGCAAGCACAGAAACATGCTGGAGAAACTCAGCAAGTGTGCCAGCATCCATGGAGAGAGAAACAAAGTTAACATTTCGAGTCTGATGTTCTGACAATAATTCAGACTGGTTTTGATGGTTTCTCTCCATCATTAATTCAAAAGTCTGGGTATTAGCTGATGACTTTAAGCATTGAGTTCTTCTCAGTTAACAGAGGGCTTGCCGGCAACTAGCTAGACCAAGTAAACATTCAAGTTTGTGATAATAAGTGGCAAGTAATAATGGCCACACACAGGCACTAGGTACATCTGATTCTTCCCCTTGCAAGTACTTGATCATGTAGATTTTCAACCATATTATTATTTCTTCATTGTTACTGAGTCAACATACTGGATTATCCTTCCAAACACCAGGACCACCTTCTTAAGGGGAACAATAAACGTGGAGCTTGCCAGCAACACTCATATCATAAATGGTATAAGAAATGTAACTGGATCTTGAGCATATGGTTAGGTTCAGCACTGATCTGCATCTTGTCAAAAAAGCTAAGTATTTAATGTTGATGTAAACCACTTCAGAAATAACTTAAAAATGCTAACTTAGCTAAAAAAAATTCAAGTTATAACGTACTTATGCAGATATTTTGCAAACCAGTTTCCTTTCACAATAATTTAGCGTATGTTACCTTCTGCTTTTCAAATTTCTTCTGCAATTTATGAAGACCTGCGTATGCGAACAACAGCAGAAAATATTGTGGACCGATCTTATTGTTCAAGTGAAAGCTGTTACAATCCTAGACTCCGTTTCCTCTGAGAAAAGTGAAATCCTGAAGCATAACTTGTCAACTTTATTTTTCCCTGTCTCCCTCTTGAACAAAACCAAGCAAAATTTTATGCTTATCCACTGTAATCAGTTTGACAAATTCAGGCTATAAATAATATAAAATTTTCCTAAATTAGAATAAAGGTTATTTTGAAATATTTAAAGATTGTTATCAGTGTTAAAGGGATTTTATCAACAACAATAGTGAATTATGGACCTACATTGTTTATTCTGCTTCTTCTTGGAAAAGTAAATGAATAATTGTTAAGGCCAAGAAAAGTGATGAAAGCTGAGTTGTATGTCAACAAATCCAATTATTAAATGTGAAAAACTAGAAGTGGTTAAGTCATATAACATCTTAATCAGGAGCAAAAATGACATGAATAAATAAAATATTAGGTTTTGTGTGGAAATACAAAGTATTCTAGTATTCTGTGTTTAAATAATATGAATTGATAGAATACCCGCTAATTTAAATGCCAAGGCAGCTGGAAAACCACAAGGTTTCATGTACAACCGAATTGGTTTCTGAACTCCCTCCAATGCCCTTTACATCCTTCCTTCAATAAGATAGCCAGTACTTTGCACATTACTCCAGATGTAATCTCATTTTTGCCCTGCGTAATTGAAGTATAACTTTCCTACTGTTGTATTCAATTTTCATCTGCAATAAACTGTAATATTCTTTAACTTTCCTTCTCTCCTCCTCACAATTTACTTTCCTATCTATCCAGAGGAAATAGTTGAAGTCCCATCAATGACTTGCTGTGGTACATGACTTATTATGTTTATCAACCTAAAAAAGACTCACATGCACCAGCTGTCTGCTTTCTGTGAGCCAGCCAATCTTCAATCCATGCCAATAAGCTATGTGGCACTTAATAAATATCTTCTAGATATCCAAGTACAGTATCTCCACTAGTTCTCCTTTAACTACACCACAAGCTGCCTCTTCAAAGAATTCCAATAAATTGGTCAAATGTGCGGCTGGCAAGAACTATACCAGCATGGCTTCTGTGAAAACCATCGCATCAATATAGGTTTCATTTAATGCTGAGCTGTGTTCCCTTCTCTTACAACAGTTTTTGAGCTATACATTCACCTTGCTAATCTGATTTGCCATATGTTATTTGCATGTGATAATGCAGAGATAATTTCCTTTGAGATTTTGCTTCTACATTTGGTGCCTAGGTCCTTATAAGTAAAGTCACCTTGACTTGTTCTCCCTAAGTCATTGGTACATAAATGGACCATCATGACTAGCCTCCACCACTTCCTCTGGCAGCTCATTCCATACACGTACCATCCTCTGTGTGAAAGAAGTTGCACCTTAGGTCTCTTTTATATCTTTTCCCTCTCACCCTTGGTAAAGTCCTCGGGAGTGTTGCTGAACAAAGAGACCTTGAAGTGCATGTACATCGCTCCTTGAAAGTACAGTCACAAGATAGTGAAGAAAGCATTTGGTATTCTTTCCTTTAATGGTCAGAGTACTGGTTGTAGGAGTTGAAAGGTCATGTTGTGGATGTAAAGGACATTGGTTAGGCCACTTTTGGAATATGGTGTACAATTCTGGTCTCCTTCCTATCGGAAGGATGTTGCCCAATTTGGAGAAATTGACCTATGGGGAGAGGTTGAATAGGCCAAGACTGTTTTCCTTGGCGTGTTGGAGGCTGAGGGGTGACCTTATAGAGGTTTATAAAATTGTGAGGGGCATGGATAGGATAAATAGACAAAGTCCAAAACTAGAGGGCATAGGTTTAGTGTGAGAGGGGAAAGATATAAAAGGGACCTAAGAGGCAACTTTTACAACGCAGAGGTGGTGGATGTATAGAATGATCTACCAGAGGAAGTGGTGGAGGTTGGTACAATTGCAACATTTAAAAGGCAACTGGATGTATATATGAATAGGAAAGGTTTGAAGGAATTAGGCTGGGTGCTCGCAAGTGGGACTAGATTGGGTTGGGATATCTAGTCGGCGTGGGCGAGTTGGACCGAAGGGTCTGTTTCCATAATGTACATCACTATGACTCTATGACTGGGCCTTCTCCTGCCTCTCCATGTTCCTCCCCAGTCCTGATTAGATGTTCTGAACTTTAGTATCAGGCAAGCAACATATTCATCTGGACTCACAGTCTTGGCTGCATAGAATTATGTCAATTTCCCTTACCATATGTCCCTACTAGCACTGCATTCTTTCTTATTCACCCCTTTTAAATGGCTTCCTGTGCCATGGTCAGTTAAGCTTATCACATTTTATCTCTCACGTGCATCCAGAGAAGCTGAAAGAACCCCAAACCTGTTGAACAATGTCAAAAGCTGGGTCTCCTGCACTCTTGTCCTCTTGGTCCCCTTACCTGCCTTACTCATCAAAACCTGTCCCTGATCACTGACCAAGAGGCATGATTGCTTTCTAGTACAAAGAATACACGTAAGATTAGAGTGGTGTTAGAAAAGCACAGCAGGTCAGACGGTATTCAAGGAGCAGGAAAATCGGCGTTTCGGGCAAAAACCCTTCATCAGGAATACAGATAACCTAACCCTCCCTTATGGACCTCGGTGTCAATAGTTTAGCCTTCAATTCAAGCTTGAGCTGAAGCTGGTCAAACTTCAAACAAAGAGAAGGTGCTAGAAAAATTGAATGGCCTGAAGGTGGATAAATCACCTGGACCAGATTGACTACACACCAGAGTTCTAAAGGAGATAGCTGAAGATATAGAGGAGGCATTAATGGTGACCTTTCGGGAATCACTAGAATCTGGAAGGGTCCCAGAGGACTGGAAAATTTTTTACGTGACACCCCTGTTTCAAAAGGCAGTAAGGCAAAAGATGGAAATTTATAGACCTATTGGCCTAACCTTGGATGTAGGTAAGATCCTGAAATCTATTGTGAAGGGTGAGATTTCTGAATACTTGGAAGTGTATGGTAAAATAGGGCAAAATCAGCACGGTTTCATTGAGGGGAGCTCATGCCTGACAAGTCTGCTAGAATTCTTTGAGGAAGTAACAAGCAGGTTAGACCAAGAAGAGATAATGGATGTTTTTACCTGGACTTCAAGAAAGCCTTTGACAAGGTGCTGTACAGGAGGTTACTGAGTAAGATAAGGACCCCTGGTGTTAGAGGCAAAGTGCTAGTATGGATAGATGCTTGGCTATCTGGCAGAAAACAGAGAGTGGGGATAAAAAGGTCCTTTTCAAGATGGCAGCTGGTGACAAGTGGTGTTCCGCAAGGCTCAGTGTTGGGGCCACAACTTTTCACTTTATGCATTAACAATCTAGGTGAAGGAACTGAGGGCATTCTGGCTAAATTTGCAGATGATACATAGATAGGTTGAGGGACAGGTAGCATTGAGAAGAAGGGGTGGCTGCAAAAGGATTTGGACAGGTTAAGAGTGTGGGCAAAGAAGTGGCAGATAGAGTGCAATGTGGGAAAGTGTGCACGTTGATAGGAATAATAGAGGCATGGACTATGTTCTAGATAGGGAGAAAATTCAGGAGTCTGAAGTGCAAGGAGACTTGGGAGTTCTAGTCCAGGATTCTTTCAAGGTACACGTGCAGGTTGAGTCAGTAGTTTGGAAGACAAATGCAATGATCACGTTTATTTTGAGAGGACTTGAATATAAACGCAGATATGTACTTCTGAGGCTAAATAAGGCTCTGGCCAGGCTACATTTGGAGTATTGTGCGCATTTCTGGGCCCAGTGTCTCGGGAAGGATTCACTGGCCATGGAGCGTGTTCAGAGGAGGTTCATGATAAAGGTCCCAGGAGTGAAAAGCTTAACATATGAGGGATTTTTGAGGACTCTGTGTCTATACGCGATGGAATTTATAAGGATGAGGGGAATATCTAATTGAAACTGACAGAACACTGAAGGACTTGGACAGAGTGGATTTTGAGAAGATGTTTCCATTGGTCGGAGTGACTCAGACCAAAGGGCACAGCCTTAAAGTCAAGGGAAGACCTTTAGAACAAGATATGGAGAGATTTCTTTAGCCGGAGAATGGTGAATCCATGGAATTCACTGCCACAAAAGGCTGTGGAATCCAGGTCATTGAATGTATTTAAGACTGAGATAGATAGGTTCTTGATTGTCAAGGAGATCAAGGGTTACAGGGAGAAGGCAGGAGAATGGGGATCAGCCATGATTGAATGGTGGAGCAGACTCAATGACTGAATGGCCTAATTTCTGCTCCTATGTTTTATGGTCTAGTAGTCTTATTCGATGCAGATTGTTTTGCTTTGTTACCCAGGAGCTCCAACATGCTGCAATTATGAAACATCAAGGGGCAGCATAGTGGCTCAGTGGATAACACTGTTGCCTCACAGCACCAGGGACCCGAGTTTGATTCCCACCTGGAGTTTGCACATTCTCACTGTGTCTGTGTTTGGTTTCCTCTGGTTTCCTCCCACAATGCAAAGATGTGCAGGATGGGTGAATTGGCCATGCTAAATTGCCCATAATGTTAGTTGCATGAGTCAGGAGTAAATATAGGGTAGGGGAATGGTCTGAGTGGGTTACTCTTCAGAGGGTCAGTGTGGACTTATTGGGCCAAATGGCCTGTTTCCACACTGTAGGTAATCTAATCTAATCAACTGTCCTGCCATCCTTAATGTGTTCTAAGAAATTACTTAATTATTGCTCTAAACCTTTTATTATTATGTTTTATATGTTAATAGCTGTTATGGTGTTTTGAACCTTCAGAATGGAAAAAAAACCTTGTCACTTATCAGAAATTCACCAATTAATCAGCTATTTAAGAATCAGTTCCTGGAGATCAAAAAATTTAAGGCAAAGATAACAGAACACCACCTCTTTCTCTTCCACTGCTTAATTCCATAAATAACTTCAATACTCTGTAAATCTCACTCAAGTGTTAAGAATATTGTATCAGATTTGGGGTTGACAAATGTACCAGCTATAATTGAGTGTGGAGCAGAGGTAGTTGGCCAAAGGAGCAGAATTAGAATATATGGTCATATTGTGCCGAAATGGAAAAGTGTTCATAACTAATGCACTAATCAATGTTTGTGGTATATAAGAATTTCCTTGACAATCTGAAATAAGTTCACACACATAACATAAATTTTGGGCAGAATCTTAATCTAACAGATCTGCCTTCAGAGAATGGGGGCAGCCATTTAGCAGTGCAGGAGTTAATTTTTAATTGAAGAGAACTTTTTCCATGACCACTTAATTCAACCATGGTATTAGCATCCTGCTGTCATGTTACCCTACCTAGAGGGATTCTGCATTTGCTAAAGGTGCTCTGGCAGAAATCCAAATGGCCGAACTGTCATTTATTTCTGAGACTTCAGCCACCACAGGAGTAGAGAAGTGACCTAGGTGTTTAATATAGACTGGAGATTGGACTGCAGGTTCTAGGGGACGTAAGTGAGGTATTTATGCCAAAGATAAAAGCAAGAGACCAGTTTCTTCAAATCAAGAAGATATGTTTGTAAGTGAGCCAGTGAGCAGCAGGAGTGTAGTGCCTTGGACCTGAATATCCTCTCCAAGAGTTTCAAGAATGTCAGGAGGGTAGAAAAGTCATGTGGCATCAAGGTTTCAATTGCCAGCTGCACCATTTGATATTTCCAGCACATTGCTGCTCAGCATGCGTCAAAACAACATACAGTGCAGTAATTCCTCTCTCTCAAGACACCACCTCAGATCCCCATCTGAAAAGCCAAGAAAAAGCTCATGCTCATTTTTGTGCTATCTGTCATGAACTGTTAAAGGAAAAGCATGCTATATTCATAAATTTAAATATGGACTGTATTCAATATAGAATTTTCAGGAAATGTTTTTATTTTAGGTACAATGGACATACCAAGGGGAAACTCCTTCAGAGAATTGACACTTTCTATTCTTTCTGGACCTATCTACACCAAAACTATAGACTTCCACATCTACCATTTCTGAACTGCAGAAAAGGATTAATCATAAAAAGCTATGATTGACTACCACCATCCTTCTTCCGTTCTAAGTAATTCATGCTGACTAAATGGTAGAAATGTTTATCAGCTAACTGAAACTTGCTGTAGATAGTAAATCCCAGTACCCTGTGAACCAGAGGTAAACTAGTCAGTCTGAAGATTAACAGAATATGAACAACTCCTTCAGCTAAAAGAAATAACATTGCCTAATAACAAGCCAACTTAGACAATTTGAGGGGAACTAATTTGTTTTCACCTGAAACAGTTTTCCTCTTGAGAAACTTGAGTATAATTGTAGGATGTCTATTAGTATGAAAAAGTGATCTCACTGTACTCTCTGTACATCCTACATTCCTAAAATAACATTATGTAATGTTATTTGAGTTCTCATATATCTTTACAAATGTTGAAATCATGTCAAGGAGCGCAGTAATAGCTTCCAATTAAATATTTTTCATAAGTGCTTATACACATGATGTTAAAGCTTACTCAGTACAGTAAATTACGAACTAATACAGGCATCACACTTTAAAAATTGTAAAAAAAATTAAATTCCTGACAGTGAAAAAGCATGTAATAGTTGAATATGAAATGAGCATATGTTTGTAGCAAATAAACAATGAAGAAGTGAATGTAAATAATAACCAAGGAAGAGTTAAAGACTGGTTGTAAAATGTGTGTTGTCCAGTTTCCATGGTGATAACAGGCCCAATTATAGTTGACTAATTCACTCTTTCCTATCTAAAGCAGCCAAAAATACCACAACATTCCTTCAAAGCAAGGTTGAGAAAAGTTTGCACCGTGCCTTAAGCAACTGAAGCAGAGATTGATGTTTATACACAAAACGTTTTAACGTACAGACATTGCTGACATCATGGCCTTCCAGTTAGTAATGTCTGTCTGTGTTTGAAGTGTTTATTCCTTGCTCTCAAAGGTACAACACATTAGTTATGTATTTGTTAACAGTCTGCTATCAGATTTTCATCTTGAATACTCTGGCAACTGCTTTTTAAACCATACAAACATGAGGCTAAAGTTGATATTTGACCTAGAAATTTGAACTTATTTTCATATTTTACCCTATCACTATCCATCGTGATTTGCCCCCTATTTTTTGCTAAAATGCCTTATGCTCTCTCCTTATCATGTAGTCACCCACTGTTCTATAGGATGATTCTCTCATTGCTTCCCTGTCTAAATCTTTCAGTCAAATTTTCCTGCCTGACATTTACCACTTCTTTTCCTGACTCTTACTGTTTCCTTGCTGAACTTTTGATCTGTTTCCTCTCTTGTTCACTCACTGTGAGGGCTCAGGAAAGGGGTGATGAGATGTGGAAAAGAACGAGAGGCGTTTTCTTTTGAGAGAGTAAGGCAGGAAGCAATGCTTTTGAGCTGGGAACCAGAAGTGAGAATTTGTGCAAGGAAGCAGGAGTGGGAGAGTCAGTTTGGGAAATAGGGAATCAGACAGGGAAGCAGTGAAAATGGGTAAGGAAATATAAGTGGAAGAGTTGCAAAGGAAAGTCGTGAGTGTCAGGCAGGGCAGTAGCAAGTAGGAATTGACACTGCGTAATAGCTTAGATTGGGTCACTTATGATCTGTCACACATGGCCCAATATTACTTGACCCCTCAAAAATATTACTCACATTTAAATCAGCTCCCTACATTTTGCCTAAAAAATTGGTCTCAAAAACATGACTTTTACACAAATGCATGCAGTATCATGGGATTAAAAGGAATTGACTACCAGCAGGTGAAACTGTACTGGAATAAATTCCTCTCATAAAAAAAAGGCACATTTATTCTTACTCTTTGTTTCCTCTTTGCCAATCATTTCTCTATCTATGTCAGTACACTACCCGCAAATAAATGGGGTTTAATTTTACACATTATAAAATCTTAATTTTATATGGGACCTTGTATCTAAAACCTTCTGACAGTCCAAATAAACCACATCTACTGGCTCTTTTTTATCAACTTTGCTAACTGCATGCTCTTAAAATTCAAATAGATTTGTCCAGCATTATTTCCCTTTTTTAATCCATGCTGACCCTATCCAGTCTGGACACAATTTTAAAATGCTCTGCTATAAAAGATTTTATAATGGACTCGAGCAGTTTCCCCACTACTGATATCAGGCTAACCAGTCTATAATTCCCTTTTTTCCTTTCTACCTTTTTATTTTCCAAATAGTGGCGTCACGTTAGCTACCCTCCAATCCATAAGAGCTGTTCAAGAACTTATGGAGTCTTGAAAGATAATCACCAAAGCATTCACTATTTCTAGGACCACCATTTTTCCATAACTTTTCCCTACCAATAATGATTTTCCTTTTGTTCTTCTCTCTCATTCAACCCTGTGTTCCCCATATCATTGTTGGAATGTTATTTGTATCCTCCTTTGTGAAGACAGGCCAAAATATGTGCTTAATTGGTCTGCAATCACTTTCTTCCCCCATTATAACTTTCCCTGTTTCTGACTGTAAGCGATTTGTCTTCATTAATCTTTTTCTCTTCACATAGCTGTAAAGTCTTTTACAATCAGCTCATGTTTTCCCTGCAAACTTACTTTCGTGTTCTATTTTCTCTCTTTCAATCAATCCTCTCATCATCCTTTGCTGAAATCGAAACTGCTCCCAATGCTCAGGTCTACCGCTTTTTTTTGGATAACTTATTTTCCCTTCCTTGGATTCAGTGTTATCCCTAATATCCCCGTTAGCTATAGTCAGGCTATATTTCACATTTTATTTTTGTGTCAGACAGGTGTGAAAAATTATTGCAGTTCATTCATAAATTGAAGTGTTTTGCATTGTCTCAATTTGCCATTCTTTTAAGTAACCAGGGCCAATTGTGCCTCATATCATCATACTTCCCTTTATTCAGACTCTGCAATGCCACTGTCCATCTTCATACAGAATTTAATGAAATAATACCAATGGGTGGAGGGAATAAAGGTTCACACATCCTTTGAATGTAGCAGGGCTTTTTCATCACCTTTGTTTCTTTATTAGCTGAGGTATGGAAACAAGGTTGTTATGCTAGAACTGTATAAATCTGTAGTCAGCACACAACCTGAATACTGTGTACAGTTGTAGTCACTTCATTGCTGAATGGATATAATTGTGCTGTATATGGGAAATGTACAGGATGTTGCCAGGGCTGTTTGAGAAGCCTGGAATTTGTTCTTTTTTAGATCCTCAGAGAAGTCTGAGTGGCGATATCAATGAGGTTTACAAATTTGTGAAGTGTCTATTCAACTGAGCAGAGAGGTCAGTTGCACAGCCTAAATTTAAGAGAGAAAGATGAGAGGGAGATGAGAGCAATTCACCCAGAGAGTGGTATGTATATGGAACACTGTATGAAATCCAGACAGAGACACGATCCCTTGATTCATTTAGAAAGTGCTTAGATATGCATATGAGGTCTCAGAACTTGCACTGCTTCAGTCCCAGTGCAGAAAAGTGGGATTAGGCCAGATGGCTCAGTTTCTGGTCAGCACAGAAGATGGGCTATTGGTCTCTTTTTCTGTGCCATAAACCTTCTATTATTCTACTGATGTTCTTAGACTTATTTAAAACTTTTTGTCTCAATAGTTTTTTGAGGCCCAATGGAGATTCTCAAGGGAGGTATTGTCCGTAGTTGTTGAGATGCCTCAGATACATGCAGCACACATCAAAGTATAAAAGCCTTCCCACCCAACTTTGTACTATCTTAGTGAAAAAGCAGATACACAATTCTATCACAAGCTTGTCCACGCCAACCATACTGTGGCATGGATAACTTAAGCTGCATTAATCCGTTTGTTATCCGTTAATCATTTCTTTAAAATGGCAGCCGCTAGTGATTTTTGCTACCCACCTACCAAGTATATTAAAGGAACGTGGGGTGTTGACTTCAGGTTTGCAATGTATCATTATCAAATTGGATTTCACATGGGCATGGGACAACATCAGTCCTGATTTGTAAATTGAAAATCTCATCCATTGGGTCTGGGTCCAGAGCAGCAACTAAAATTACCATATGAATGAGCATATACATTTTGGATGAAGTAGTCAGAGCAGAAAGTAGGTGAGACACTTGTCATGAATCATTATAGAAACCCTACAGTGTGGAAACAAGTCCACACCGATCCTCCAAAGAGTAACTCACCCAGATCCATTCCCCTACATGTACTCCTGACTAATGCACCTAACCTACATATCCCTGAACACTATTGGACAATTGTAGCATGCCGATTCACCTAACTTGCACATCTTTGGATCATGGAAGAAAACCAGAAAACCTGGAGGAAATCCACACAGACACAGGGAGAATGTGCAAGCTCCACACAGACAGTTACCGAGGCTGGAATAAAATCTGGGTTACCTAGCGCTGTGAGGCAGTAGTGCTAACCATGGAGCCACCATGCCACCCCTGAGTTTAGTTTTTTCATGAGTAGGGCAGAAACACTATGTAAGTGTAGAAAATTAAAATCCATGGACAAGAACACTATGTTGTGATATATCCAATGGGCAGGCTGTGTGGAGCTAGCAAGAAGAAGCCACTAGTCATGTTCCAAGTGGGAGAGCAGGTTGGATACAGTCTTCATTTGAGAGAATCAACTATCAGCTGAGGCTCTGAACCTTACCTAATGGAGGAAAAGAATGTTAGATCAATGGAATCCAGTCCAAAGAAGATTCATGGAATTCTGAAGGCAGCATGAAATCAATTTGAATCTTTGACCATAAAGAAAGATAATTGAACAGTAACAGTACAGGTCTGGGCTAACTGTTAAGTAAGCACAACATGGACATGTTGAGCATTGTCTCGTTTCTTGGAAATCAAATGGGACCAAAGCAACATAGTATGGAGAGAATGGAGTTCCTGTTGGGACAGGTCTTTAACATAAAGATTAAATTTGTAAATTAAGCTAAAGTCTGTCCACAAGAATGCATCAATATAATAGTTAGTAGACTGAAAGTCAGTACTCCTGGGCTGCCGTAAATAGAGTTCAGCGGGAAATGTCTTTCTCACATTTTCAGTAGTAAACCAAAGCATTTTAAAATACATATTCAGTATATTTTATTTTGGTTATTTGTTTCACATTTAAATAGCATTTGCAATGTCATTCTAAGGTGCATATCCCAAAAGCAAACAGTATACCAGCACTTATGTACTCATTTCCATGTTTCAGTAAAGGTTTGGTGAATTTGTTTTCACATTTTCAGCAGTTGATTTTAATATACATTATTAATGTGATTCAGTTCAAATTGATTAAAATATTTCACCATCCATTCATATGGTCATTTACTCAAACCCATTACTTTGCTATTGTGAAGAAGATTTTATATGGTAGAATTAATCATGACTATATTAGAATTATTGCTGCAAATGTGTTGCTGGTCAAAGCACAGCAGGCCAGGCAGCATCTCAGGAATAGAGAATTCGACATTTCGAGCATAAGCCCTTCATCAGGAATGAGAGAGAGTAGCCAAGCAGGCTAAGATAAAAGGTATGGAGGAGGGACTAGGGGGAGGGGCGATGGAGGTGGGATAGGTGGAAGGAGGTCAAGGTGAGGGTGATAGGCCGGAGTGGGGTGGGGGCGGAGAGGTCAGGAAGAGGATTGCAGGTTAGGAGGGCGGTGCTGAGTTGAGGGAACCGACTGAGACAAGGTGGGGGGAGGGGAAATGAGGAAACTGGAGAAATCTGAATTCATACCTTGTGGTTGGAGGGTTCCCAGGCAGAAGATGAGGCGCTCCTCCTCCAGCTGTCGTGTTGTTATGTTCTGCCGGTGGAGGAGTCCAAGGACCTGCATGTCCTCGGTGGAGTGGGAGGGAGAGTTAAAGTGTTGAGCCACAGGGTGATTGGGTTGGTTGGTTCGGGCGGCCCGGAGGTGTTCTCTGAAGCGTTCCGCAAGTAAGCGGCCTGTCTCACCAATATAGAGGAGGCCACATCGGGTGCAGCGGATGCAATAGATGATGTGTGTGGAGGTACAGGTGAACTTGTGGCGGATATGGAAGGATCCCTTGGGACCTTGGAGGGAAGTGAGTGTGGAGGTGTGGGCGCAAGTTTTACATTTCCTGCGGTTGCAGGGGAAGGTGCCGGGGGTGGAGGTTGGGTTGGTGGGGGGTGTGGATCTGACGAGGGAGTCACGAAGGGAGTGGTCCTTTATAATTAGAATTATTAGAATTATATTAGAATTATTGTTCCCACTTAAAATTTAATCCAGTGTTTCTGATAGACTCTTGTTTCCTGTTGATCTTAACTTTTGCAAGAATGGTTTATGGTCTCAGCAATAAATCATTGTACTGCCTAACTCAGTAAAAATAATACACTTTTTTCATAATCACGTTTTTCTGTATGTTACCCAACTTTGAGAACTCTAAAATGAAACTCAACAATCTGAAATCTCAGTGACGAATATGCACCCCAAGCAAACACGTGGAGCACGTTGCCTTTTGAATTGATTATATGATCCTATGTATTCTGGCATATTTATTTTGGTTGATGTACCTCATCTATAATTTTGGGTAAAGGCCAAAGATTTTCAAATAAAATGAAAACAGGACTGCTATTAGCTGACTATGGCTCTTATTCTCTTGATGTAATTACATCTCAAGTAATCTTCCATCACTTTCTGAATTTCATATTTGTTCACCTATCATAAAGCCAATTTTGTATCCAATTAGCAAGCTCACCCTGAATCCCATGTGATCTAACTTTACTAATAGTCAACCATGTAGAACCTTATCAGAAGCTTGACTAAAATCCAAGTATACGTCTGCTGCTCTGCCCGCATCAATCTTTTGGTTACTTCCTCAAAAAAACTCAATCAAGTTTGTGAGAGACAATTTCACTCTCACAAAACCATGCTGACTATCTCTAATTAGTCCTTGGCTTTCCAAATACTTGTAAATCTAATCTCTCAGAATCCCCTTCAACTGATGTCATGATAAGTGTCTATACATCCCAGGCTTCTCCTTACAGCCTTTCTTAAATAAAAGCACAACATTAGGCATCCTCCTCTGGCCACAGGACCTCCTCTGGCACTTCACCTGTTGCTGTAGATGATACAAATATTTCTACTAGGGGCCCTGCAATTTCTTCCCTAACTGTTCACAAAGTCCTGTGGTAAAGGTGATTAGGTTCTGAAGATTTATCCACCAATGTATTTTTTAAGACCTCCAACACTTCCTCTTCTGTTCTGTGGATTGTTTTCAAGATATCAATATTTATTTCCCTGAGTTCCTTAGCCTCCATTTCTTTCTTCACAGTAAAACGTTAAAATGTACCTGAGGGGCAGCTTTTTCACACAGCGGGTGGAATGAACTGTCACAGGAACTGGTAAAAGAGGATACAGTTCCAACTTTTTAAAGACATTTGAACAGGTACATGAATTGGAAAGGTTTAGAGGAGTATGAACCAAACACAGACAAATGAGATGAGTTTAGTTTGAGAAACGTGGTCAGCATGGGCGAATTGAACTGAAGCTTCTGTTTCTGTGCTGTATGATGTTATTGTCACCATTCTCCAAACAGGCTCACACAGTTAGATTGCTAAGTATTCCTTTCTCATTAAACAATACCGAATATGGAATGGCCTACTTTCCAGTTGGTTCCTCAATATTGATTCAGAAAACCATGTTGTATATGCTCCAGGAATTCCTCCTCTATTGTTACGGATTTGAATTGCCCAAGCTATTAACAGATTAAAATTGCCTGTAATAACAGTTGTAACTTTATTGCTTGCCCTCTAATTTACTCTTTAATGCCTTCCCAACATAATCAGTACAGTTTTGAGGGTCCATCCACAATCCCCATTTTGTTTTCTTCCCCTTCTGACTTACTAAGCTTTACCCAGACAGAACTCAATTCACTAGAACTAATCAATTTTTTCTCATGATTGCATTAATTTCCTCTTTAACCAGCAATGCTACCCACCTCTTTGTTTCCTTTCTGTCAGTTCTTCTTAAAAACTGAGTATGCCTAGATATTCAATTCTCATCCCTGGATACCCTGCAGCCACATCTCCACAATCCCAATGCCATTATCCCTATCAAATCTTTTTGCATAATTAATTAATCTGCTTAATTGTGAATGCACACACATTACGATGCAAGGCCTTAAGACTTGTCTTTTTGGCATTCTTCATCCCGTTTGCAATATCTTGGATTGTGGACCTGTTTGATTCTTGCCTTTGAATTCTCTGCTTACCTCTTTCCTCATTTCCCTTGTTTATCTCTCTTCTCTCTCCTTATATAGGTTCCCATCTCCCTTGTTATTTTAATTTCAACCCTCCCCAACTGCTCAAACAACTATTCCCACTAGGATATCAGTTCTAGTTCTAGCCAGGTGCAACTCCTGCCTGTGCATTCCAAGTGGTTCATATTTTCCATGAATATTAATTGACAATGAAATTAGAAGAATTACTGACAGTTGAAATGGCAAAGCACTATGAAGAGTTTTATGATGGGGGTAGGGAATTAATATGGAGGATATACTTTTAATTGGACAAATGTGGTCATGATTTTTTATAACACAGTGCTATGTCTCCTGGGGTTCTGTCATAAAACCTTTAAAATCTTCTTCCTTGTTGCTTTCTGTGCCTAGAAAAAACAATCTCTCTTCAATGGTTACATTATGAGGGTATAGAAAAATGACAATAATTCTATCAATCTCTTTTAGTTGATACAAAACCTCAGGCCCTGCTACAACCCCTGCATTGAATCAATGTGGTGAAAATAGTATATAAGAAGAACTGCAATGGTGAAAATCTGAATCAAAAACAGAAATTGCCAGAGAAACTCAGTAGACCTAGCAATTGTGGAAAGAAAGCAGAGTTAACATTATGAATATAGTGACTCTTCTTCAAAACTGATGGTAGCTAGGAAAAAGTGATATTTATGCTGAAGACAAGGGTAGGGGGGCAATGAATTGAGAAAATAGGCACAGATGGCACCCAGAGACAGGAAACAATAGTTAGGGAGACAAAGAGGTGGATACTGTCATGCTCAAGAGAAAGAAGAGCTGATAATGGTGACCATAAGTGGGTAAAAATCAGGTGGCTGTGCTGAAAGCAGCTCATGACAGGGCTTGAGGTGTTTGGACGGGTAGGGGACATAGAAGAAGTTGTTTAGGTTCGAAAATTATTGAACTCGATATTGAGTACCGCGGGCTCCAGAGTTCCCAAGCGGAATATCAGATTGCATTGAACCTTGCTGGAGCACTGCAGCAAGCCTGAGATAGAAATGTTGGCCATGGAACACAATCGTGTGATGAAGTAGCAAGCGACTGGAAGCTTCAAGTCATTTCTTAAGATGTAGTGAAAATATAACTTGAGGATTTTAGAAAATCAAAGTAGCATTCCAATTCTCTGCTTCTGAAGAGAAGTTATTTTTGACTTGAAATTTTAACACTCTTTCCTTCTTCATAGCTGCTGCCAGATGTGTTGACTACTCTCAACGTTTTGTTTTCAGTTCTGATTTATAGGATCTATAACATTTCACCTTTATTTGGAAATTTAATGATCTGTTCTACCATATTTCAAATATGCCCAAGATTTCATTGAATTAGTTTTAATAAGGCAGTCCCTTGATCTTCAGGTATGGTAACAATTTCAATCGACCTATATGGGTTTATTGTGTCAACCTCCAGGGCATACTTTCTGGCTCAATTGTATACAACAATTGTACCACAGAATCTCTGCTCAGAGAGTACACACTGGTTGAGCAGTGCAGGCTTCCTTGACTGCCTTAACTTGAAGAGGCACAGCCACTTCTCAGGTTGCATAAAATGAAGCATCAACAAACTCATCGTACCTCCTGAGATATAAATTCCTTTTTCTTTTAGATTAGATTAGATTACTTACAGTGTGGAAATAGGCTCTTCGGCCCAACAAGTCCACACCGACCCTCCGAAAAGCAACCCACCCAGACCCATTCCCCCAACACTACAGGCAATTTAGCATGGCTAATTCACCTAACCTACACATCTTTGTGACTGTGGGAGGAAACCGGAGCAAGCCCACGCAGACACAGGGAGAATGTGCAAACTCCACACAGACAGTTGCCTGAGGTGGGAATTGAACCCGGGTCTCTGGCGCTGTGAGGCAGTAGTGGTAACCACTGTGCCACCATGTTTATGGGTCTTTCCAGTGAGCTTTTTATGGAATAATTGACACTCTGCTTCTGAAGACTACTAACAAGAATTTGATGGCTCATTCTTTTGCACCTGGCAAAGAATAAAGCAAATTCCAAGAAGATGGGTGTGTGCTGTAGAAAGAACAGAGTAAAGTAGGCAAATTTGGAATTTGAAGAGATGTCATGTTATAGAACATAGAACATAGAACAATACAGCGCAGTATAGGCCCTTCGGCCCTCGATGTTGCGCCGATCCAAGCCCACCTAACCTACACTAGCCCACTACCCTGCATATGCCTATCCAATGCCCGTTTAAATGCCCAGAAAGAGGGAGAGTCCACCACTGTTACTGGCAGGGCATTCCATGAACTCACAACTCACTGAGTAAAGAATTTACCCCTAACATCAGTCCTATACCTACCACCCCTTAATTTAAAGCTATGCCCCCTCGTAATAGCTGACTCCATACGTGGAAAAAGGTTCTCATGGTTAACCCTATCTAAACCCCAAATCATCTTGTACACCTCTATCAAGTCACCCTTAAACCTTCTTTTCTCCAATGAAAACAGCCCCAAGTGCCTCAGCCTTTCCTCATACGATCTTCTTACCATACCAGGCAACATCCTGGTAAACCTCCTCTGCACCCGTTCCAGTGCCTCCACATCCTTCCTATAGTATGGCGACCAAAACTGCACACAATAAATCTTAGGATGAAAATTTCCATTCCCTGAAGGAAGAAGTGGTGAGAAAGTAAAATGATTGAATAACTTGTTGCTGGCAAGCTCTTCGAGCCTTTACTTGCCATCTCAGCAATTAAGTTCTGGGCAACCATTTTGATATTCCACCATTTAAGGCTTTTGAAAGGTCTATTAATAACCTCTTTTTAGACAATAGGCAATTGGTGCAGGAGTAGGCATTTCTGCCCTTCGAGCCAGCACCACCATTCATTATGATCATGGCTGATCATCCTCAATCAGTATCCTGTTCCTGCCTTAGCCCCATAACCCTTGATTCCTCTATCCTTAAGAACTCTATCCAACTCTTTCTTGAAAATATCCAGAGACTTGGCCTCCACAGCCTTCTGGGGCAGAGCATTCCATACACCCACCATACTGGGTGAAGAAGTTTTTCCTCAACTCTGTTCTAAGTGGCCTACCCCTTATTTTTAAACTGTGTCCTCTGGTTCGGGACTCACCCATCAGTGGAAACATGCTTCCTGCCTCCAGAGTGTCCAATCCTTTAATAATCTTATACGTTTCAATCAGGTCCCCTCTCAGCCTCCTAAACTCAAGCGTATACAAGCCCAGTTGCTCCAATCTTTCAGCATAAGATAGTCCCGCCACGACAACGGATGAATGGGTACTGCACAACAATCAACAGACAGGAGTGTTCCCTCCCAATTGGGGAACACTTCTGTGGTCCAGGACATTCGACGTCGGATCTTCGGGTGACCATTCTCCAAGGCGGACTTCGGGACAGGCAGAAGCGAAAAGTGGCCGAGCAGAGACTGATAGATAAGTTCGGTACCCATAGGGAGGGCCTCAACCGGTACCTTGGGTTCCTGTCACATTACAGGTGACCACCATTGCACTATACACACACACAGACACTCCTACACACCCACACTCTCACACACACACAGGCACTCCTATACACACAGACACACATATACACAGACGCGCACACAGACATCCACACACACCCTTACAGACACATACACTCCCACACTCACACATACACCCCCTCACAGACTTAAGACACTCTGCACTCACTACATACACACACACACACACACATTCTCACACTCACAACCCCAACCCAGACAGACACACACATACAGACAGACAAAGACCCACATGCACACATATATTTTGTGGGGTGAATTTGTACTTGCAGGGTTACATTGTACTTTACTCAAAAACTGTATGCATTCATGTAGAACTCTGAGCTCAAAAACTGCATGAATTCATGTAAAACTCCGTTATCTCACTTTTTAGATTAGAATCAATCTAAATATCATGGCATAGGCAGAGAACACAGTGGGCCAACACCTTCAACATATTGTCTAGCTATCACCATTGTTAACAGCTAACTTGAGAAAGCATCTTTTTTAAAAAAAAGGTTTTGTGATTTACACATGAAAGAAGTGAAACTATCATGATATTCTAACCGATGAAAGGCTTAACAATCAATTTTTCAATGTATAATTTCAGTTACATCACATTGTAAATGTTTGCTATAAATTCTGTGTGTTAGGATTGAGCTCTCCACTACCACCTGATGAAGGAGCGGCACTCCGAAAGCTAATGTGCTTCCAATTATACCTGTTGGACTATAACATGGTGTTGTGTGATTTTTAACAATGAAAATAAGATGTCATCTATAATAGGACTGCAGTCAATGCTGTTGTGAGTATTCCATTGTCTATGAGAGTTTCATGACTCACATTGTACTCAAATATATCATGGTTCATAGTTGTCTTAACTAAATTATGTCTTCATGATTTTTGGTGAGTAGCAATTAGGTACAGTGACAACTTAAAACTGACCATGCAATTATGGTGTTTTAAGGATGGTTTTTGTCAGAATTCATCAATCACAGTCAAGAATAAAGACTAATTTACCTTTTGTCTGAGAAGAGAAATTTAATATTGTCAACATTATAACATGATTGATCCACCTGAACATGAGGAAAATTGAACTCATCAAAAAACAGATATGTTATTACCATTGGAGTATGATTATCTACAGATATAATTCCTTGCAAATGGTTACAGATCTAGCTTCTAATTCAAATGACTGTTTCCAGAGATCTATATTATAATCAGAAAAATTAAACTTTGTAGTTCAAAGAAAATTTTAAGTTAAGTCGTATTTTCCACTCCATACTGTGGAGAGATATGTAGTTTAGAGCAGGGAACAGTTAACATGAGGAGCTAATCAAACTGACTTGCAGAACTTGTCTGATAAAATTACGCTGACTATCAACAGGCTATGTTCAGTCGACCATACTGTTTCTTCCAAAAATTGTTTGAAAATAGTTGCAACAATTGTAGAGACAGGAGAATATAATGCCTGCTGTGAAGTTAGTCATTTTCATGAATAAAATGAAAGCCAGGAAAGACCGACAACTGCATGTCATAATCGTCTGTGATAGATTATAAGATTACTGTACTGTGTAAAAATGCCAAAAATCTACTCTTTAAAAACATGTCCTTCAAACAGATTCACTTAGAGATTCATAAAAGCATTCGCAAAATGCAAACAAGTTTTTCACTCAGAGAGCTTCCATAATTTTATGGAAAATAGTCAGTATGTTTTTAACAACCTCTTTTCATGTTTTCCATTTTATGTCTCTTTCTGAAAGCAAAGCTCCCAGATTGTGATCTTCAAAAGCTTTGCACATACTCAGTCCAGCTGAATTGACCCAATTTGGATTTGCCTCATTCCTTGCCCTCATCTGTTTACGTTCCTGAAGAAACTCCCCTGTATTGTGTCTGCAATACTTCACAAAGCTGTTCTAACTCCTCAGATAAAAGCAGTTTTTTAAAAAAATGTAATAATCTTTTTCAGCCAAAAAAAAGCTATAGATTTGGCGCATTTACTCCTGGCAGATCTCAATGGCTATATACTAGCATGGATACCACAAATATGGTGTTAATGCAGTCAAAGACATTTGTGTCTGTTGAAATACACATGTTCAGAACACACACACTGTAACAACCATTTTGTCACAATCAGCAAGGAAACACTGGACTGAATCTTTCCATATTTTTGGCTATACGTCATTTCTGTCAAGTTTCATAAAGGGTTTCTCTCTGCGAGGCCTTGCATATTTTCTTGCACAATTATTCTAAACTCACTTCATTAAATATCTACCATATCTGTATTTTACACTTTTCCTGATGTTCAGCCAATCATCCTATTCAGCACAGCTGGAAATTCTCATCATTGATGGGATAGCCCAGCAACTCTGACTTTGGTACCATCTTTGAATCCCAACCTTGCATCCGGTCAAATGTTGGCAGTCCGAGTTGTCCTTCCCCATGAACATAGTGGCAAATCAGCCACAAACCAACACCTCTCTTAACATAAAGGTAACACTGCTAACATTTCATTACACATAATAACAGTGTCTTCCCACACCTATTGTGATTTAATGAGCAGGACGCACACAGCTTACCTGTCCTTAGCCACATTCCCTCTTAGAACCTCTTAAGTTGCTGCCATTCTTTTCCCCAATTCCTACTCTAACTTAGTATCTTCTCATTGTTCAATGTGGGTCCGTCAGATGCAGGAAAGACTTCAAATTGGTCAAAATGGTTCACCAAAATGCCAAGAACAAACTAAAATCTGAAGCTGTAATAAAAGCAGAAATTGTTGGAGAAACTCAGCAGGTCTGGCAGCATCTGTGAGGAGAAAGCAGAGTTAGGGGAATCCTTGGTTAAAGAGAGAGATGGTTTTGTAGTTATGCAGCATACTCGTTCTGGAGTGCTCCTCAGACTAATCCATGGAGTGGAATTTTATCTTCAGGAGGTATATTTTCTGATCCACTATGGCCCTGGTCATAGCACAGGATGCACTGTATCTACAGTTAGTCTCAGTCAGGAGTTTTCTTAACATAGTCATCAGCAATGGTCACATTGGGTAGCCCTTTTCTCCAAGAAACCATCCTTGGAAGGCATCTGCCCTTTGAAATGAAGGAGGAATATTTGAGTGCTCAACGATATAAGCATCATGGAAGTTGCCCCAACCATTTCAGTTGCTTCATCAATGACTCCCCCCGCCACCCCACCCCTCATTAGAACGTCAGAAATGGGGATGTTCACTGATATGTGCACAATGTTCAGCATCATTTGAGACTCATCAGGCACTGATGCAGTCCAAGTTCATTCCCTCAGTGTGTACTAGCTATAAGAAATACCGCAGAAATGCATCTAGGTTTCTTGGACAGCACCTTCCAAACCTGTGACCATTCCCATCTACAAGGATAAGGGCAGCAGATACCTGGGAATAACACCACATAGAAGTTCCTCCTCATCATCCTGAGTTGGAAATATATCACTGGTCTTTCAGTGTTGCAGTGATAAATTTCTGAAACTCCCTCCCGAACAGCCTTATGGGTTTATCTGCACCAATGAACTGCAGATCACCACCACTTCTGAAGGGCATCTAGGGATGGGAAAATAAATGCTGACCCAGTCAGCGACACTCACACCCCATGAATTAATGAAAAACAAAACGTGCATATTGCTGAAATGGAAGCCTTTTTCTATTGATGAACATTGTCTTATGGCCTTCCATCGTGTTATGAATTGAAAGATCATGGAATGCAATGACGGTTACGCTAAGCACCTTACAAGTACAGGAGAAAGTGAGGACTACAGACGCTGGAGATCAGAGTTGAGAATGTGGTGCTAAAAAAGCACAACAGTTCAGGCAGCATCCGAGGAGCAGGAGACTCAATGTTTCGGGCATAAGCCCTTCATTAGGTCCTGATGAAGGGCTTATGCCTGAAACATTGATTCTCCTGTTACTCAGATGCTGCCTGAACTGCTGTGTGCTTTTCCAGCATCACACTGTCGATCTTATGAGTACAACTTGCTCATCAGTACCCCTCTCCATTCTTCCCCAAACCTCCATGTCACTTTCTACCTGGGGCACCCTGGACACCCAAGCACTACTAATCCCCCACATATTCCCATCCATCACCTGAACATACAACTGCAATTATTCTCCTTTCCCCTTGTCTCTACATCGTTACAGTTTAGATTAGATTAGATTGCATTACTTACAGTGTGGAAACAGGCCCTTCGGCCCAACAAGTCCACACCGACCCTCCAAAAACCCTCCGAAGAGCGACCCACTCAGACCTATTCCTCTACCTAACACTGCGAGCAATTTAGCATGGCCAATTCACCTAACCTGCACGTTTTTGGACTGTGGGAGGAAACCGGAGCACCCGGAGGAAACCCATGCAGACAAGGGGAGAATGTGCAAACTCCACACAGACAGTTGCCTGAGGCAGGAATTGAACCCGGGTCTCTGGCGCTGTGAGGCAGCAGTGCTAACCACTGAGCCACCGTGCCGCCAATTGTTTTTTGTTATTCATATGTAGGATTTGGGTATCGCTGGCTGGCTATTTGCCCTTGAGAAGGTGGTGGTGAGCTGCCTTGTTGCATTGCTGCAATCCACTTGCTATGGGTTGAGCCACAATGCCAATAGGGAGGGAATTCCAACGACTGTGAAGGAATGGTGGTATATTTCTAAGTCAGGGTGGTGAGTGGCTTGGAGGGGAAGTTACGGATGGTGGTGTTCCCAAGTACCTGCTCAACCTGTCTTTCGAGATGAAAGTGGTCATCGATTTGGGAGATGCTGTCTAAGTATCTTTGGTGAGTTTCTGCAGTGCATTTTTTAGATAGTACACACTGCTGCTACAGAGTGCCTTGGGTGGAGGGATTGAATGTTTGTACATGGGTTGCCAGTCAAGCAAGTTGCTTTGTCCTGGATGGTGTCAAACTTCTTGGAGCTGACCCCATCCAGGTACGTGGAGAGTATTCCATCACACTCCTGACTTGTGCCGTGTAGATGGTAAATAGACTTTGGGGTGTCAGGAGGTAAGTTACTCGCCACAGTATCCCTAGTCTCTGACCTGCTCTTGTAGCCACTGTGTTTATGTGGTGAGTTCAGTTGAGTTTCTGGTCAATGTAATCCCAAGGATGTTGACATTGGGGGATTCAGTGATGGTAATATTGTTGAATGTCAAGGGGTAGTGGTTAGAGTGTCTCTAATTGCTGATGGTCCCTGGCATTTGTGTGGCATGAATGTATCTTGCTTCTTGTTGGCCCAAGCCTGGATTTTGTCCAGACCTTGTTGCATTTGAGCACGTACTGCTTCAGTATCTGAGGAGTCGAAAATGGTTCAGAACACTGTGCAATCATCAGTGAACATTCCCACTTCTGACCTTATAATGGAGGGAAGGTCATTGATGAAGCATCTGAAGAATGTTGGGCTTAGGATATTACCCTGAAGGACTCCTGCAGACATGTCCTGGAGCTGAGTTGACTGACACTCCATGATCTTCCTTTGTGCCAGGTATGACTCTAACCAGTGAAGTGTTTGCCCCTGATACCCATTGTTTCAAGTATGGCCAGGGCTTATTGATGCGATATTCGGTCAAATGTGGCCTTGATGTCAAGGGCTGTCACTCTCACCTCACCCCTGAAATTCAGTTCTTTTGTCCATGTTTGAACCAAGGCTGTGATGAGATCAGGAGCTGAGTGACCCTAGCAAAATCCAAACTGGGTGTTATTAAGCAGGTTGTTGCTGAGCAGGTGCTGCTTGATAGTGCTATTAATGACCCGTTCCATCACTTTACTAATGATGGAGAGTAGACTGATTGGGCGGTGTTTGGCTGGGTTGGATTTGCCCAGCATTTTGTGTACCGGACATACTGGGCAGTTTTCCATATTGTCGAGTAGATGCCAGTGTTGTAACTGTACTAGAAGAGCTTGGTTAGGGGAGTGTCAAGTTCTGGAGCACATGACTTCAGTACTATTGCTGGAATGTTATCAGGGCCCATTGCTTTTGCAGTATCCAGTACCTCCAGCTGTTTCTGGATATCATGTGGAGTGAATCGAATTGGCTGGAGACTGATATCTACGATGTTGGGGACCACTGGAGGAGCCCGAGATGGATCATCCATTTGGCAATTCTGATTGAAGATTTTTGCAAATGCATCAAACTTATCCTTTGCACTGATGTGCTGGGTTCCTCCATCATTGAGGATAGGGATACTTGTGGAGCCTCTTCCCCCAATGAGTTGTTTAATTGTCCACCACCATTCATGACTGGAGCTTAGACTGATCCCTTGGTTGTGAGATCACTTAGCTCTGTTTATCACTTGCCCTTTTATGCCATTTGGCACGCAAGTCATTGTGTTTGGTAGCTATTACAATGCATACTCTGCTCATTAAGGCCACAGCCATGATCTCCCATACGTCCCCCTCTCACAGCACCCCTGTCCTCCCATGCACTATTGACTCCTCCTTTGTTTGTTGACTTGTCCTCCTTCATGACCTTCATTCGCTCAGCATTCCAGATCACTGTCTCAACTTGTCAACATTAATATCCCAATTCCTTAACACAGCAGTATTTCTGATACCCCACTCCAGCCCCTCCCCTCGGTGAACAGGACTGACTGTGACCACCTGCTGATTGAATTAGATGGACAACCTCAACTGATGACAGGCTGGACCCTTGAATATTCTTCATTTAGATTCCCAACTGACAGTCCACAAATGCCCTGACTGCTTGCATTTGACCTGCCAGACTGACTGCATTCAATTTCTCGGAATGTAGTGAGATGGAACCTCTGATCCTGATCACTTCAAGCAGACATCTTACTATACAAAGCCCTGGACTGTCAGCAAACATTGCCTTTGACTCACAATACTGGAACCTCCTGTACAATGGCAGTTCATCTTGACTGAGGACTATTCCCTTTTGACTTTGAGGTATGGTCATTTGTTTGGAGCACATGCAGTGTGTTTTTTGAGAGTGCTGCTATCATATGCTGTAGGTGTGAAATTGATATAGCTGTACAGAAACATGTTCAACCCCCTTGACTGAGTGTTGGTAACGACGACAAACTGTTTGTCTATATGTCTATAAGACAAGTTAAGATAGATTTAATGTGTAGGTAAGTGTGAAAATACAAAGAGGCAAGGAAGGAATGTTCTGAGTATCCGGATAGCTGAAAAGTGTGTGTGAATATTAAGAGAGCATTCCAATGAAGTGTCCCAGTGCACTGCAAAAATGGAGCATCAAAGTACAGGAGTATAGAGTAAGTGGATTAATGATATCCCATGATGACTTAGTGAGGTGGGTACTTGTTGGATGCCAATGTCCATGGAGTCGGGTGCTTGTGGCAACTGCCCTACAGCATGCTCTCAGTATCCAGGGTGGATGTCCAGTGGAACAACCACTGGACGGTTAGATAATGCAATCTTTTCTCCTGACATCAAGGTAGACTGTGCTAAATTTCTTATATGATTCTTTGAAATTTCTCACTGTGGCCCATGTTGTTCAGGGACTGGGTGATTCCAACCGTAGTTTTGAGTTAGGAGCCTGTGTACAAAAATAAATCATACTTAATGAGGTGTAATGAAGAGAACATTTATTAGAAGCAGTAAAAGTATGCAGAAAATGTTACATGATCAATTGAGCAACAGTTACGGAATAAGAAGACTGAAAAATAAGTATTAAAGGTTCTGAAACTGTACAATATATTTCAGAGCTAGACTTTAAAATTAATCGTTCTTGAAACAAATATACAGTGATGTGACTTAATTGTAATGATTTAAATTTGGTATTAGTAAAATAAAGAAACTCAAGATCCATTTTATTTTTGGAAACAATTGCTTTGTTCTAAATCAAGAAAGTGTTACTTGACATTGGTATCTATACTAAAAGAACATACAAAATCCTTCAACAATAAGATATTTCTTCTATAATGACATTGGGCTCAGTTTTATGGTTATGAGTGCGGAAACAGATCTATTCCCACCCCTCTACAAATTTACAAGTAGTAGTAGAGGTGTCAGGTGCATCACCTGCCCACAGCTCAATTGATGATTTTAAATGAGCAATTAAAACTCTCATTTTACCGCAGTTAGGCAGTAGTGTGGGATGAAAGAAAAAACAAAACAAAAGAGTGTCAGACATAAGAAAAAGACTCTCATTCTGCCATTGTCTTTGATATATCAAGGGATATAATATGAGGCCTGTACTCTTTGGACTGCTGATGAGTGGATGAATGCAGTGTAAGGGAGGGATGTATGTGTATTTTGATCAAAGTTCTCCTGTATCAAATGGAGAACTCTCACAATAGTTTTATACCTTTCCTAACCAATCCTGAATCTTACCCTATCTAACATGCATTCCCCCCCTCTCCCTTCCGGTCTGTTAACCTGCCCTCATCGAGATCCCTAACTTGTCACCTCCTTGATCTATATGCAGCAACAGCAGTGACCATCACTCCTGCTCAGTGCTCCCACATGGCATGCTACTGACCTCTAGTTGTTCAGAAGCTCAATGTGACAGAATGACCTCTTGGAAATGGATAAAAGTTCCTACTCAAACTAATTAAAGGGCTATCAGCTGAAAAATTGAAGCAGAGCAAAATGGCTGAGCTGGCTGGCTAAGTAAATCATTTCCGAAATTAATGTTACAGTACATTTGAGAAGCCCGCACTCAGAGGAAAATCCAATCCAATTGCTCAGACATGAATCTGATGTCCACACTTCAAAATAGTCTGCAATCTGATCTTTTAGCATATCCTAATGTGATAACTTTTTAGACTATTTAATTATGCACCATTTCCCCTTTTATAATATCAGTTACAGTGGTGGAGTTTTACAAGTACAGATGGGTACAAGCTGGAAGGGAGGGGTAATTAAAACTCTGAAAAGTTCAGGTAAGTCAGTAACATAACATGATTTTGCCAACTTGCAGCTTTCACCGAAATAGATTTGCAAGTTAATGGGAAACCCCTTGGAGCTGTCAAGTGAAATAATTTAAATAGTCAATTAATTATAGATTTGTCCCAGGATTCTTGCTTTAATAACCAGTGCATTGGCTTATTGAGCTGTGTTGAACATACCGGGGTCAACAAGACGCAAGCACAGTGGGAACCCATTATGAAATAACTGACAGTCGCAAAAACATTTTAACAATGAAACTGCATTGCTGCTGGCCTCCCTATAATAAAGGTTACTGATCAAAGCTTTTGTTCTGAGGCCCTGATTTCCTTAGTTGACAAATGACTTTCAACTATTTAAAAGTGATTTTACTTATTTCGAACTTCATTCACTCATCTTGATCTAATCTTCCCTGCTGTTAGCCTTCACTGCAGCACGAAAAAGTTTGGAGCTCCGAAAGGGAGCAGCACCATGTGCAATACTACAGCAGCATTAACTGTTTCCTCCTTAGCCACTAGAAGCAGCACAGCGTAGAGGAATGGACTCAGAAATCCAACCTCCAACTAAGTATAGCCCCAGACATAGGTCAACACTGCCTCAGGGAGCTCAAGCTTTCAAGGCAGGTTGCTATAAGCATCTGCAGTCCCTTGGATCAAGATCGTTTTTGCTATGGATCAGGTTTGAGGATACATTGTAAGTAGCCATTAGGTGGCTATCTTATCTGCCTTGCCTGTTTGTGGAGCTGTGCGCAGTCATCTCATGTAAGGAGAGAAGCAAAGTGTTAGGAATGTGAATAAAGGTTTATGAACAGAGGATATAATGAGAATATTTGTGGAGGATGGATGTGGGGAGTAATAAGTTGAGAGTGACTGTCTGTTCAGATGGGAATATGAAGACGTAGCTTGAAGGAGAGTACTGAGTGGAGCTGTCAGTGTGTTGTCCTGAGAAAGCTTTTGCAGGTAAATGCTGAGAGTCACGTTGTGGAGAAGTGTTTTGTATCTCATTTTTCCTGAAGACCTGACACAACTGGGGCATATTTGATAGAGCACGGTTCTGTTATTGACCTTTTCAGCATACCTGTTATGCTTGTGGGGCTGGCTTCTTCTTATTTGCAGGAAAAGAAACCCACTTTATGGCAGAAACTGCAGGAGAAACTCAGCAGGTCAGTTGCTGAAACTGAAAGCAATACAGTATTCAGATACTCCAACCACTGCTAGGGCCATTTCAAATGGGCTTTTTAATTTTGTTAAATTGCCACATGGGATGTGACTACTTTGGCCAATGGCTATTGTCTGTCTTCATTTCTCTTGAGAAGGTAGTGAGAGAGTGCAAGTTTGCATCACGCACACAATCTGTGATTGGTTAGGAAACCTGGAAATAGGAGCGATATTGTTACAATGACTTAACAGTTACAACAAAGTCCCTTCCTCTGAGAAATAGGTTCCCACTTTACTGCCAGCAACCTCTACCCTCACTCCACTCCATCGCCTATGAGTAGTTATCTGTAACATTCTGTCCATTATGCCGCAAAACATGTAAAGTTGCAGATTTTTAATGAGCATGGAATTTACTGAAACAATTCAGCTGCAATGATCTGTTTTCTATGACAGATTTATTGGTGGTGTACAGCTCTTTGTATCTTTTTGTGATATTCAACTATCCTAATACCATTGACATAGCAGCACAACATAAATAAATTTTGACATAAAAATTAAGGCTGATTCTGATAGGTTTGGCAAACATATATGACTTCCAACATTCTCCTGAAGCTGGTGAGCAGTCTTCAAATTTGCAGTCCCCATTTGCCCAACTTCTGGCAAAAAAAATAGCCAAGGAACTTGCTTGTAACATTCAACTGAAGTCTAACAGCTAAAAACTAATGGTTCTTTCAATATAAGTACTAGGCCTTGCTTTAATCTAAAGAGGTTAAGCCCAACATGAAGATTAGTATTTAAAGACAATGTAAATTGTGATTTAACATGCTTGAAAAGATCTCCAACACATTTAAATAACTGCCATTTCATATTCTTCTACTTGAATCTCTGTCTTGGATTTTTACTAAATGTTACTGTTCTTTGCTTTTTCTAATTGTCATTAAGAATCTAGAATTCTGGTTCTATAAAATACCATATTTTTCTCACTTCATTAATAACTTAAAGAAGTATATACTGTATTAGTGCCTTCATGATTCACTTTTTTGCAAATACTATTTTCATTTGTTTGCAATCATATGACTGCGTGACATAAGTCATGTTGAATCAGGGGAAAAATAACGTTTAACTTTCTTCTGTTATTCTCCTTCCATAGGCAGAAAGAAATGTTTGTCAATTTCTTTTTAATGACAATGCCCTAAGATGTTTGTGGCTGTTACCCTGTCACTTAAAGCTGTTAGATTTTTATATGAACAGTAATTATGCTTTTTCACTGAATTACATAACAGTATTACATATTTGAAGAATACTATTATGATTGTATAGTTGATTTTTGGAAGTATAATTTCCTTGAAAGGAAATTTAAAAATTGTCCTGAAGAAGCTAAATATATTTTCTTCAGTAGCCTTTTGGAAACTTTGAGGAACTTAAAATAGATGCATAGATTATGTGCCACATTTTATGATGTTATTACAAGGAGGTGAGATTAATATACTTTTGGCTTGATATTTAGACCCACGTGTGGAACACAAAGATGCTGTTTAACAAGCATGAGGTGCTTAATAAGAAACTAAGTACAGTGAATGTAACAACTAATTTTTTGATCAACAAACTCTTCACTTACTGACATGTATTAAAGATTGTTTGTACTGAAAAGCTTTATGATTCCTGTAGGAGCTGTGCCAAAGAAAAATGCTCTGTGTTAACTGTTTAAAAAGTACTGTGTGTAGAAAAAAACTGGCACTGTTACCAAATGGCATGTGTGATTAACAAGTACTGTTTATTCACAGTAGTGGCTACACTTTAATTATGATCTGTCAGTCTGGGTTTTCTTCGACTCGGGCATTGCTAGCTTTTACCAGTCCACATACAGGGCTGATTCATGCAAAAATGACATATGTTTTCAAGCAGGAATTAGCCATATTTGACTGTCATCAAAATGTTAACACAGTCTTGGAGCAAAATGGATTCATGTTCTTAACAGAAATCCATTTCTGAAAATGAGTTCCATATCTTTTTATAATTAGTTTGTAAATTTTAATTACTAATGTGAACACATCCTGAAATATTGAGCGGAAAATAGTTATTGTTAAAATATAAACTGCTAAGCTGTCAGCTACAATCTCAAAGTCTTCTTTCACCTTTTAAGACAGTGGCTCAAAGCCAGTCAAAGGCTTTGAAATTCCAAGTGATAATTGATGAATTCTTTAGAATAAAATCAAGTCAATTTGTTTCTCTCACCAGTAGGTAGAGGAAGAAGCTAGTTCCATTAATTCTCCATGCCAAAGTTAGTCCACTAAATTTCCAATTATGATTTGACTAGTTATTTAATTGAGGATTAATGGAGATGCAAACCCCAAATTTCTCGTAATATGTACTTCTGAAGGAGTATAAATGAGTCAGAATGTAGTATGTTAACTTGTTATTGCCAAGACTAACATAGAGTGGTATTACTAACAACTTTGTCAGTCTGGAACTGCTGAAAAATTAAATTACAATAACTTGGGGATGTTTTGTAAAAATGAATAATTAAACTTAGACAGTTTTGAATTTGCTTCTGAATCTGAATCCTAAATATTGAATGCTGGTGGACTTAAACTCCTCACTTCCCACTTTCTGCCTCCTCCTATGTGTTATAGTCATGGCAAGGAGTGAGACAACAGTTCCAATAGAAATCTTATATGAGAGATGTATATTAGACTGTCCTTATGAGCCAAGGTTATAAGCATGTCTTATGGTTATGATGAGAATGACTACATGCAACTATTATTGGGGTGGGGTGAATGAAAGATCTTTGTGTTGCCTTACTTTATTTTTCTTCCATTTTCTCACCCACTGTCCCAAGATGATAATGTATGAAATGCTATCACAACCAGATAGTAGAGGTGAAATGGCTTCCCTCTTTTCAACTTACTTGGTTGGCTACTTTCAACTCTTACAGCAAGAATAATTTGAGTACACCCATTATAAATTTGTGAGCCATCAGCCACAGTGACATACGGATATGAATTCAATATGTATTCAACATTAGTAAGCTAGAGAATTAGTCATAGAGATATACAACATGGAAACAAACCTTTTGGTCCAACCGGTCCATGCTGACCAGATACCCTAAATAAATCTAGTCTTATTTGCCAGTGTTTGGCCCATATCCTTCTAAACCCTTTCTATTCATATACCCTTTTAGATGCCTTTTAAATATTGTAATTGTACTGGCCTCCACCACTTCCTCTGACAGCTCATTTCATATATGCACCATCCACTGGATGCAAAAGTTGCCCCTTAGACCCCTTTTAAATCTTTCCCCTTTCACCTTAAACCTATGCCTTCTAGTTTTGGACTCCAGTTCATCCAGTGTGGCATCCAGGCAAGATAGTTTTCACCTTTATAGCATTGTTAGTCTTCCTATTGCCCTGGGTGCAGTAGGTGGGATACATGTTTTTTTTTAATTTATTCATTTTTGTGGGACATGGGCGTTGCTAGCTGGCCAGCTTTGTTACTCTTGAAGGTGGTGGTGAGCTGCCTTCTTGAATGCTGCAGTCCACCTGCTGTGGGTTGACCAAAATGCCTTTAGGGAGAAAATTCCAGGACATTGACTAAGCGACTGTGTAGAATGGCAATATATTTCCAAGTCAGGATGGTAAGTGACTTAGAGGGGAATTTGAAGATGGTGGTGTTCCCATCTATCTGCTGCCCTTGTCAAGTGGTTGTGTGTTTGGAAGGTGCTGTCTAAGGATCTTTGGTGAATTTCTGCAGTGTATCTTGTAGAAAGTACATACTGCTGCTACAGAGTGTCAGTAGTTGAGGGAATGGATGCTTGTGGATGTAGTACCACTTGAGAGAGCTGCTTTGTCCTGGATGATGTCAAGCTTCTTGAGTGTTGTTGGCACTACACTGATCCAGGCAAATGGGTTGTATTCCATCAGATTCCTGACTAGAAGTAGCTTCTTCCTCTCCTTACTGGTTGGGAGAAGCAAACTTGGTTTCTGCTAAAGAACTCAACAAATTCTGGAAAAAAAATAAAACAATAGCAGTTTTAAAAGGGAGAAGAACAAACAAAGAAAGCACCTGGTGAAGTTAGTGCAAGAGAGAGAGAGAGAGAAAGAAACTGACACAGCAGTGAACCTGCACAGTTACTGCCTTTGCTGTTTGAATTCATGTATTGCTGGACATCGGAGTGCATCTGGGAAAATTAACAAACAGTGAAATTCACAACTGATCTTGGAGGAAATGATTGGATGAAGTTCACAGCGCAGAAGCATATAAGTGTATTGTTTTTAAGTATGACTGACAGAAAGTCTGCAGTAGTGAGTAGAATGGGTTCTTTCTTGATTATATGTATTTGAGATACGTCTGTTGATTAAACTTAAAATATAAACCATAACAATTAATTTAACCTGGGGCAGTGTTTTGTAGAGGAATAAGGTGGTGTTATTTTCTGGGTCTGTAGATTGTGAAGGAGCAAAAATGGTTTTTAGTAGAGTGATATGTACTTTTTCTCAGATGTGGGAGTTTAAAGAGAGTTTAAGGGTTACTGTGGTTTATATTTGCAATAAATGCTGTTGGTTGCGAAGCTCATCAAGTTGAATGGATCGGTTGGAGGACAGTTAGAAGCAATGAGGAATTTGCAACAGCAACAGTATGTGATGGATGGCAGTTACAGGAAGGGGGAACGTCTCAGATACAGTCACATAGATGAGGTAACTCCAGGAAGGGTAAGAAAGTAGGCAGTGAGTACAGGAGCCTTCTGTGGCTATACCCATTTCAAACAAGTGTTGTTTTGGAAAATGTAAGGGGTGATGGATTCTTAGGGGAACATAGCATGAACAGTCAAGTTTCTGGTATTGAGATTGGCTCTAATGTGATAAGGGGTATGTTGGGTTCCAAGAGATCAGTTGTGTTAGGAGATTCTGTAGTCAGAGGTACAGACAGCCGTTTCTGTGGCCAGCCATGAAAAATCAGAATGGTGTGTTGTTTTCCTGGTGCCAGGATCAAGGATGTCTCAGAGAGGGTGCAGAATGTTCTCAAGAGGGAACGGGGCCAGCAAGAGGTCATTGTCCACATTGGAACCAATGACAAAGGAAGGGAAAAGGTTGAAATTCTGAAGGGAGATTACAGAGAGTTAGGCACGAATTTAAAATGGAGGTCCTCGAGAGTAGTAATATCTGGATTACTCCCGGTGCTACGAGCTAATGAGGGCAGGAATAGGAGGATAGAGTAGATGAATGCATGGCTGAGGAGCTGGTGAATGGGTGAAGGATTCACATTTTTATACCATTGGAATCTCTTTTGGGGTAGAAGTGACCTGTTCAAGACGGACAGTTTGCACCTAAATTGGAAGGGGACTAATATACTGGCAGGGAGATTTGCTATAGTTGCTTGGGAGGATTTAAACTTAAGGTGGAGGAGTGGGACCCAGGGAGATAGTGAGGAAAGAGATCAATCTGAGACTGGTACAGTTGAGAACAGAAGCGAGTCAAACAGTCAGGGCAGGCAGGGACAAGGTAGGACTAATAAATTAAACTGCATTTATTTCAATGCAAGTGGCCTAACTGGGAAGGGAGATGAACTCAGCACATGGTTAGGGAACATGGGACTGGGATATCATAGCAATTACAGAGGCATGGCTCAGGGATGGGCAGGACTGGCAGCTTAATGTTCCAGGATACAAATGCTACAGTAAGGATAGAAAGGGAGGCAAGAGAGGAGGGGGAGTGGCATTTTTGATAAGGGATAGCATTACAGTTGTGCTGAGGGAGGATATTCCTGGAAATACATCCAGGGAAGTTATTTGGGTGGAACTGAGAAATAAGTAAGGGATGATCACCTTATTGGGACTGTATTATAGACCCCCCCAATAGTCAGAGAGAAATTGAGAAACAAGCTTGTAAGGAGATCGCAGCTATCTGTAAGAATAATAGGGTGGTTATGGTAAGGGATTTTAACTTTCCAAACATCGACTGGGACTGCCATAGTGTTAAGGGTTTAGATGGAGTGGAATTTGTTAAGTGTATACAAGAAAATTTTCTGATTCAATATGTGGATGTACCTATTAGAGAATGTACAAAACTTGACCTACCCTTGGGAAATAAGGCAGGGCAGATGACTGAGGTGGCAGTGGGGGAACACTTAGGGGCCAGCGACCATAATTCCATTAGATTTTAAATAGTGATGGGAAAGGATAGACCAGATCTACAAGTTGAAGTTCTAAATTGGAGAAAGGCCAATTTTGGTGGTATTAGGCAAGAACTTTCAAAAGCTGATTGGAGCAGATGTTTGCAGGTAAAGGGACGGCTGGAAAATGGGAAGCCTTCAGAAATTAGATAATGAGAATCCAGAGAAAGCTATTCCTGTTAAGGTGAAAGGAAAGGCTGATAGCTATAGGCAATGATGGATGACTAAAGAAATTGAGGGTTTGGTTAAGAAAAAGAAGAAAGCATATGTAAGATATAGACAGAATAGATTGAGTGAATCCTTAGAGTATAAAGGATTCTTAAGTGAGAAATCAGGAGGGCAAAAAGGGGAGATAAAATAGCTTTGGCAAATATAATTAAGGAGAGTCCAAAGTGTTTTAACAAATACATTAAGGACAAAAGGGTAACTAAGGAGAGAATAGGGCTCCTCAAAGATCAGCAAGGCGGCCTTTGTGTCAAGCCACAGAAAATGGAGGAGATACTAAATGAATATATTGCGTCAGTATTAGGGAAGTAGATGGTGACACCTGGCAAAATGTCCATATTACAGAGGAGGAAGTGTTGGATGTCTTGAAATGCATAAAGGTGGATGAATCCCCAGGACCTGATCAGGTGTACCCTAGAACTCTATGGGAAGCTAGGGAAGTGATTGCTGGGCCTCTTGCTGAGATATTTGTATCATCGATAATCACAGGTGAGGTGCCGGAAGACTGGAGGTTGGCTAATGTGGTGCCTCTCTTTAAGAAGGGTGGTATGGCAAGCCAGGAACTATAGACCAGTGAGCCTGATGTCGATGGTGGTCAAGTTGTTGGAAGGAATCCTCTGAGGGACAGGATATACATGTATTTGGAAAGGCAAGGACTGATTAGGGATAGTCAACATGGCTTTGTGCATGGGGAATCATGTCTCACAAACTTGATTGAGTTTTTTGAAGAAGTAACAAAGAGGATGACACCAAAATTGGAGGTATAGTGGACAGCGAAGATTAGATTAGATTCCTTACAGTGTGGAAAAAGGCCCTTTGGCCCAGCAAGTCCACGCCGACTCTCCGAAGAGCGACCCACCCAGACCCCCTCCTCTACATTTACCCCTGACTAATGCACCAAACGCTACAGGCAATCTAGTTTGGCCAATTCACCTAACCAGCACATCTTTGGACTGTGGGAGGAAACCAGAGCACCCGGAGGAAACCCATGCAGACATTGAGAGAATATACAAACTCCACACAGACGGTTGCCTGAGGAGGGAATTGACCCCAGATCCCTGGCACTGTGACACAGCAGTGCTGACCACTGAGCCACCAGGCCACCCATAAGAAAGTTGCCTTAGATTACAACAGGATCTTGACCAGATGGGCCAATGGGCCAAGAAATGACAGATGGAGTTTACTTCGGATAAATGCGAGGTGCTGCATTTAGGGAATGCAAATCTTAGCAGGATACTTAATGGTAAGGTCCTCGAGAGTGTTGCTGAACAAAGAGGTCTTGGAGTGCAAGTTCATAGCTCCTTGAAAATGGAGTCGCAGGTAGATAGGATACTGAAGAAGGCGTTTGGTATGCTTCCTTTTATTGGTCAGAGTATTGAGTTCAGGAGTTGGGAGGTCATGTTGCGGCTGTGCAGGACAATGGTTAGGCCAGTGTTAGAATATTGCGTGCAATTCTGGTCTCCTTCCTATCGGAAAGATGTTGTGAAACTTGAAAGGGTTCAGAAAAAAATTTACAAGGGTGTTGCCAGGGTTGGAGGATTTGAACTATGGGGAGACGCCTGAACACGCTGGGGCTGTTTTCCCTGGAGCATCGGAGGCTGAGGGGTGACCTTATAGAGGTTTACAAAATTATGAAGGACATGGATAGGATAAATAGACAAAGTCTTTTTCCTGGGGTCAGGGAGTCCAGAACTAGAGGGCACAGGTTTAGGGTGAGAGGGGAAAGATATAAAAGGGACCTAAGGGGCAACTTTTTCACGCAGAGGGTGGTACGTGTATGGAATGAGTTGCCAGAGGAAGTGGTGGAGGCTGGTACAATTGCAACATTTAAGAGGCATTTGGATGGGTATATGAATATGAAGGGTTTGGATGGATATGGCCGGGTGCTGGCAGGGGTTTGGATTGGGTTGGAATATCTGGTCGGCATGGACGGGTTGGACCGAAGGGTCTGTTTCCATGCTGTATATCTCTATGACTTATGACTATAAATACCACTTGGACTTTCAAAACCTTTAATTGGCTTTGAGTCACTGTCTTAAATGTGTAGCTGACAGCTTAGCAGTTTATATTTTAACAATTAAATACTTTCCGCTTAATACTTTATGTTGTGTTTACAATAGTAATTTAAAACTACAAACGAATTGTGAAATGACATGAAGCACACATTCAGAAATGGCTTTCTGTCATATGGAGTGATGATTCATTGACTCAGAGTAGCAATAGTTTATCCTTCTACGGAGAAGGAAACATTAACCGGCTCTTGGTCTTTTCTTGTGTGGGGTACTTTCACAGATTTTCATTCAAGATTGTACATGCTCTAAACAATCCTCATTTGCCCCTGAATCAGCAGCTTTTGGACCTTGTGGTAGAGCCTAACAAGCAATTCTGGATTTGGTGATGTGTTGATGAGGCAGACTTGTTTAGGGCTGTTCGGTCGGGTCTCTGCATTACTGCTTCTGCTAAGAAGCCTGATATTGATGATCCCATGGGTGTCCTGTTGATTTGTTTGTAGGTCTTACTGTTGAAGGTGAAGTGGGTAGTGAGAGACAGGTCTACTAGCTTGAGGATTCTGTCATTGCTGATGAAGTTGGTGCTGTCTGGTATTTGTGTCCATGGTTCGTCTAGTAGTCATGTCAGTGTTTCTTTTGCCAGGTTGATGTGAATAGAGCCATTACATTGAGGGAGACAGGAAACCATAGATGCATTAGCTTGACCATAGTTGTTGTTCAGGTTTTAGTGTTCCTGATTAAGGATGAGATTGTGGAGTACTTGAAAGTGCATTGTAAAATAGGCCTGAATCAGCACAGCTTCATCAACAAGAGAACTCGCTTGAAAGATCTTTCAGAACTATTTTGAGGAGAACATGAGCAAGTTAGACAAAGGAGAGCCAGTGGATGATGTATTTGGATTTCCAGAAGGGTTTTGACAATTTGCTGCATAGAAGCCTGCAAAATAAGTTAAGAATCTGAGTTCTGGCATGTATTGATGATTGGCTGACTGGCAGAAGGCAGAGAATAGGGATAAAGGAGTCTTTTTCAGGATGGCAACTAGTGACTGGTGGAGTTCCATAGGAGCCAGTGTTGGGACCACAGCTATTCAATTTTTTACATTATTGATCTGGACGAAGGAACTGAGGGTATTATTGCTAAGTTTATAGCAATAATGGTAGGTAGAGGGATGAGTAGTTTTGAGGGAGCACAGAGGCTGCAGAAGGACTTGGATAGGCTGGGAGAGTGGGCAAAGAATTGGCAGGTGGAATACAATGTGGGAAAGTGTGAAGTTATGTGCTTTGGTAGGATGAATAGGACATAAATGGGGAAAAGCTTTCAAAATCTGAAGCACAACGTGACTGAAGAGAATCATGAACTAGGACTCCGAAAGTTAGCATGTAGGTTCACATGGCAGTTAGGAAAGCAAATACAATGTGAGCATTCATTTCAAGTGGGCTAGAATGCAAGGGTAGAGATGTACTGCTGAGGCTGCAACTGCTTTTGGAATATTGTGAGCAGTTTTAGGCCCCATACACTGTCAAGACCCTTTAGGTTGTTATTAGTTGAAATCAAGTTGCCTTTTATTTACCTATGTATACAAATGTCAAATGTTTCCTCATAAGACATTCCAGGTATTAGTCTGGTAAACCTATTCTGTACTACCTCAAATGCATTTACGTCCTTCCTTTGCTCATTCACTAAGGCTATCAATATATTGTTGAAACCATTTTGTATCCTTTTTCACAATTTACGACCTAACTTAATGTCACCAGATTTTGCAACCATACTTTCCATTCTTCACCTAAGTCATTTATATAAATTGTAAACAATAGAGATTGAGTAATGACCCCTGTGACACACCAATCATCACATGTTGTCAACCTAAAAATTCTCATTTACACCTACTCCCTGCTTCCCATCAGCCAGTTAATATTCATCCATGCAAAGACGTTATTCCCTATATGATGAACTTTTATTTTCTTTAATAACCTTTGATGTGGTGCCTGATCAAATGCCTTCTGGTAATCTAAATGCAGTATATCCACTAATTCTCCTTTATTCACAGCACAGTTACCATCTCAAAGAATGCCAAAAGATTGGTCATATCTATCAAAAAACCATGTTGAATCTTACTGATTATATTGAACTTATCCGAATGCCCACTTCTTTAATAACAACATCTAATATTTTACCTATGACAAATTGATATCTATTTTCTATTACATATGATTAAAACAATTGTGATTTAATGAGGGTAGCCATGTCTCATAGAAAATGAATTCCCTGATTGGGGCTGTTAATCTGGTCCAATCAGGGAGTCCTGGCTGCCCGATAAAAAGAGAAATGTCAGACATTCTGACACTCTGAAAGCTGACTTGAGGGAGCTGGACCAGTGTCAAGGACTTTCCACATAATTTGGTGACAGGATATCAGCCTCTGTGGAGTTATTTCATTGGTGATGAGCATAATGCCCATTCCTGAAGAAACCCGCTCATAACAGTCATCTCTGAGTTAAGCAAGCATTTCTGTGTATTATGTCATTCTTTGGGAAATACTCATTCAACCCTGCTGTCAAAAATTGGGCCCAGTATGTGGAAAGAATGTGTTATTTTTCCTAGGCAAATGACATTTGGGGCAGTGAAAAACAACAAGTAATTCTCCTGATTGCTTGTGGACACACAGCTTTTTGGTTATTAAGAGCCTGACTTTCCCAGAGGCACCAGATAGCAAAACATTTAAAGAGTTGACGGATTTAGATAGGGAGTATTAAGACCTGAAGCCGCCTCTAATTCTGAGACACTATCGATTTTACTCGGCAATTGAAGTTCCAGGGGACTCCGTATCAGGACTTTTGACTGGGTTAAGATGACTGGCAGAGGCATGTGACTTTGGTTTAACCCTTAATGAGATGCTGAGATGCCAGTTGGTACATGGGATTAATGACGTAACCAAGCAAAAGCACCCGCTAGCTGAAGCCCAAACAGGTACTGCAACTGGCTTTGTCATCAGAAAGTACGGCAAGTGGAGTATATGAGTTACAGGGAATGAAAGTTGACACCCTCGCTAGTCCAACTGAGTTTGGGGAGCGCCACTTGAGTGAAGGCAATTGCATAGCCTCACTCAGGATATATCCTGAACAGAGGGACTCCCGCAGTCTTGCCTGCAATATCTCCGACACTAATCTTCATCATCCTAACCAGAGACACCACTAACACTGCACAGTCTCTATGCTGCCTCCATACTCAGTCAGGACACCTCTTTGGTTGCACAAAACGGTGATATCTGTAATACGTTCATCTTCTCTAGTACCTGCCTCTCTCCCATTCCAGAAAAAAACAGTCCGCAGTATGACAGAAAGATTTAAGTTAGGTGGTTTACTGCCATTCATTTGGTTTCTCATGCCTCAAGAGGAGACAACCCTGACTCTCACCATCTTGAACAGACAATAGCTGGTATCAGAATTTGACTTTGACTTACTGTGCTGGGATCTTGAATGAAGACTATCCTTTTCCTGATTGAGGCCTGCTGACAACTATGACATGTCTCCTGGCTTTGTGTCTGTGCTGAACAGCAAGGTAAGTCAGATGTAATATGAGCCTAGAATCTCTAGCTGTGGGTTAAAACTGAAAAAGGGAATGCAATGCAAAGCAGGAATTCTGTGAGCATCTAGGTAGACTCTGAGTGAATGAGTGCTGTGACCGTCTTCAACTATGTCGTGTTATTTCCTCTGCCCTGAAGCTCTTCAACCATGTCTTGAAACAAACTCGGTACCACAGCCACATTTGCTTCCTCAGTGCCTGCCTCCGTAACCAAGTCATCCCACACGGACTCCGGACCACCTTTAAACCAGCAGAGTTCTAACCCGAACAGGACAAACAGTACAGACTACAGATTCAAAAACACCAGCAACAGTTCTCCTTCAAGATCCTCCGCTCCACGCTTTCAGCAATGCGCCGGCACCTAACCTCTCTAAAGTCAGCCCTGCATCAGCTGAGGGCCACACACTCTCAGAATTGCAAAGGACCCACTCTGTACTACATCCTTAGGAGAATTCATACTCTTAGCAAACAGTATTTCAACTCCATCTCAAACATCAAAAACTGTAAGTACAACAAACTTTTATCTACCCACCTCCATAACCAGCGCTCCTCAAACATTCCAGAAGATTCCCCTGGACTCGGAAACGACTCAGACGCCATTAACCCTGCGGCTGGTGCAGCTACCACCCCCACGCTGATTGATGATGTCACTTCTGCCCTCATCATGGCCACTCCCACAATCACTAACGCCCCTCACTATTCCTCATGCATCACACGTGACATCACGTCTGCCCCTCACATCATCACTGATGCCACATGCTCAGTGACTTCTGCCACCCCTACTGCCATGCCTGCCACCACTTCTGCCCCCACCAGCGCCACTCACCTGCATTCTCCTGACATGTCCCTCACAGACCCCACTGTCACTATCCCCACCCCGCAGAACCCCGAGGGGCACACTACCCCTGCTCATGACTCCACCCCCATTCCCCCCAGCATCACACCCACTCCAGTTACAGGTTCCGCACCCACTCCCAGCTCCACACCCATACCAGGTCCCAGCTCCCAGCCCTGTCGAGTTTTCACCATCCCTCCAGACCTCCCCCTCACTGAGGACGAATAATCAGTCCTCAGCAAAGGACTCACCTTCATCCCCCTCCGTCCACACATCAATGAATTTAATACAAGCCGTGACGTCGAACAATTCTTCCGTCACCTCTGCCTCTGAGTTTACTTTCACAACCAGGATTCTCGCCCACCTTCCGAGGACCCCTTCACCCACCTCCAACACACCTGGACATTCCACGCTGGTCTATTACCTGCCCTCGACCTCTTCATTTCCAACTGCTGCCGGGACGTTAACCGCCTCAACCTGTCTACCCCCCTCCCCGACTCCAACCTCTCACCCTCACAACGCGCAGCCCAACAATCCCTCTGCTGCAATCTCAACCTCACCATCAAGCCAGCGGATAAAAGGGGCGCAGTGGTAGTCTGGCACACTGACCTCTACACCGCTGGAGCCAAACGCCAACTCAAAGACACCTTTTCCTAATGCCCCCTCGACCATGACCCCTCCCCCCATCACCAAACCATCATCTCCAAGACCATACAGAACCTCATCACCTCAGGAGATCTCCCACCCACAGCTTCCAACCTCATAGTCCGGGAATCCCGCACTGCCTGGTTCTACCTCCTTCCCAAGATCCACAAGCCTGACCACCCTGGCCAACCCATTGTCTCAGCATGCTTCTGCCCCACTGAACTCATCTCCACCTACCTCGATACTGTCCTATCCCTCCGAGTCCAGGAACTCCCCACATACGTTCGAGACACCACCCACACCCTCCACCTCCTCCAAGACTTCCGTTTCCCCAGCCCCCAACGCCTCATCTTCACTATGGATATCCAATCCCTCTACACCTCCATCCGCCATGACCAGAGCCTCCAAGCCCTCCATTTTTTTCCTCTCCAAACGTCCCCAACAGTACCCTTCCACCGACACTCTCATTTGTTTGGCCGAACTGGTTCTCACCCTTAACAATTTCTCCTTTGAATCCTCCCACTTCCTCCAGTCCAAAGGAGTAGCCATGGGCACACGTATGCGTCCCAGATATGCCTGTCTCTTTGTTGGCTACGTAGAACAGTTCATCTTCCGTAATTACACAGGCACCACTCCCCACCTCTTCCTCCACTACATTGATAACTGCATTGGCGCCATCTCGTGCTCCCGCGAGGAGGTTGAGCAATTCATCAACTTCACCAACACATTCCACCCTGACCTTAAATTTACCTGGACCATCTCTGACACCTCCTTCCCCTTCCTGGACCTCTCCATCTCCATTAATGACAACCGACTTGATACTGACATTTTTTACAAACCCACCGATTCCCACAGCTACCTGGATTACACCTCTTCCCACCCTGCCTCTTGCAAAAATGCCATCTCATATTCCCAACTCCTCCGCCTCTGCTGTATCTGCTCCCAGGAGGACCAGTTCCACCATAGATCACACCAGATGGCCTCCTTCTTTAGAGACCGCAATTTCCCTTCCCACTTGGTTAAAGATGCCCTCCAATGCAGCTCGTCCACATCCCGCACCTCTGCCCTCAGACTCCACCCCTCCAGCCGCAACAAGGACAGAGTGACCCTGGTGCTCACCTTCCACCCTACAAACTTTTGCATAAACCAAATCATCCGCTGACTTTTCCACCACCTCCAAAAAGACCCCACCACCAGGGATATATTTCCCTCCCCACCCCTTTCCACCTTCCGCAAAGACTATTCCCTCCATGACTACCTGGTCAGGTCCACGGCCCCCCCCCCCTCTACAACCCACCCTCCCATCCTGGCACTTTCCCCTGCAACCGCAGGAACTGAAAAACCTGTGCCCACACCTCCTTCCTCACCTCTATTCAAGGCCCTAAAGGAGCCTTCCACATCCATCAAAGTTTTACCTGCACATCCACTAATATCATTTATTGTATCTGTTGCTCCCGACGCATTGGGGACACTGGGCACCTCTTGGCAGAGCGCTTTAGGGAACATCTCCGGGACACCCGCACCAATCAACCACACCGCCCCATGGCCCAACATTTCAACTCCCCCTCCCACTCTGCCTGGGCCTCCTTCACCACCGCTCCCTCACCACCAGACGCCTGGAGGAAGAACGCCTCATCTTCCGCCTCGGAACACTTCAACCCTAGGGCATCAATGTGGACTTCAACAGTTTCCTCATTTCCCCTTCCCTCACCTCACCCTAGTTCCAAACTTCCAGCTCAGCACTGTCCCAATGGCTTGTCCGGACTTGTCCTACCTGCCTATCTTCTTTTCCACCTATCCACTCCATCCTCTCCTCCCTGACCTATCACCTTCATCCCCTCCCCCACTCACCCATTGTACTCTATGCTACTTTCTCCCCACCCCCACCCTCCTTTAGCCTATCTCTCCACGCTTCAGGTTCACTGCCTTTATTCCTTTTGCCCGAAATGTCGATTACGCTGCACTTTGGATGCTGCCTGAACTGCTGTGCTCTTCCAGCACCACTAATCCAGACAATGAGTGGAAAGCCTGGAGATAGAGCCTGGTTCAGTCCATGAGTTGAGTATGTGTCCCTGAGCGCAGTGTATTTGCAGCAGCGTTAAGGTCTGAGCTGCAGAACTGTCCTGTAAGTGAATTGGGGAACATGTGGTGAATTTTTAGGTGCCGCACATGTCAAAAACAAATGTCCATGAATGTGGGGTGCATTGTGACCAGCACCTATGGAGCGTGCCTTGAGACATTGATGCCTGGTGTCTTACGTGGAGAATGTTTGGAGCATGTGATCAACGCACCAAGCACCAGCTCTGCTTGCCATGTCAGTTTTCCTGGCAGTTTCTAGGTTCCAGTAAGAACTAAAGAATATACAAGCTTGTTTGCTGCAAGCCAAGAATGAGTTTTATTCAGAAACTGAGAACTTTGTTAAAACTTCAAGTAGCAACAGGTCGAATGTGGTTTATAACTTACCTTTAAACATCATGTATGCTGGCGAGTTCTGGGTAGTGGCAAGAGTGTGTTTAGTATGTGGCCAGGAGGCTGTTGACTGGATTAACGAGTGACCTATCCCCTTTTTGATGCTTCCAATGAGGCAATGTAAATCTTTCCACAAGGCCATCAGTCAAGGGACAATTGGGCTGCTGCCACCTTAAACACTGAATGCCACTACATTTCACGTAGTCAGTAAATCCCTGCACAAGGAAAGGGCCAGGGTTTGTTGCTCAGGGTTATCAAACTTCTTAAACATTTCATCCAGTTTCTCAATGGTCAGGTTTGTAAAGTATAAATGGTGAAACGGGTGTAATTGTGACAGTGAAGTGAATTCCTGAGTTTGGTGCAAGCCTGACACAAGTTGAATTTTCTTCAATCTGGGCATCCAAATTTGGCAACAAAAAATAGTTCCTGGTGAGCTCTTTCATCCTGACCACTTCTGGATGGCCTGTTACTACTGCTGCAGAAACTTGTATCATATGTTTAGAGTGACAAACGCCTTCAATCCCAATAGTAGACCACTGATTTGAACTGACAACTTCCACTATGGGACATGTATGTTTGAGTTCTGAGTGGCTTCTGTCGGCCCTCCCTTTTAGAACCAGATCCAATACCTGGCTTAAGTGAGATCATTTCTGTATCCTAAATATTCAATCAAGTTCTGGAAGAAGTCACACATTATATTTTACTCACAACCTGTAGTTTTTTTAATGAGATTTCTTGAGTGGTCTTCCTCTGTGGAGCCGGTGATCAAGATATCATTGAGGTAGCAATGTACCTCTTTTAGTCCACTTTGAATTGGGACCATAGACCTCTGAAGTAAGGCTGGGGTGACTTGATCCCATTGACCTTAATTGAATAGCTGTTCAGTGTGTTGTCAGGGGGAGCAAAAATTCACAATGGATCTTTTACAGGATGAACTCGAAATGGGAGTGGCTGCTGAATCCCAAAACCTACTGATGATTGTGTCTCAGGGCTTGTTTCACTATATAAGGCTCCTCTGTGGATCTGCTGGTGCACCCCCATCCCTCTCTCTCCCTTATTGGAATCTAAGTTAGGTCTGCTTCCTCTCCTGTTAGTCTGATGTTGGGGATGAGTCAATGAATGAAACAAATTCATTTTCTTTCCTCTCTTGCTCATGCTGCCTAATTTTCCCACTCTTCACCAATTATTCTATACTGGGCAGTTACTAGCTCCCGGCAGAACTAAAGAACATACAAACTTGTTGTTTGCTGCTCCCTGACAAGGAAGCTTTATTCTGAAGCTGTGCACTCTTTAGGACTTCATCAAGTCTGAAGAAGCCCACAAACGTGTCTGATGATTCGCCAGTGTGACTTACCAGTGCTCCTCTCCCCATATCTGCGTGGGTTTCCTCCAGGTGCTCCGGTTTCCTCCCACAGTCCAAAGATGTGCAAGTTAGGTGAATTAGCCATGCTAAATTGCCCATAGTGTTAGGTGCATTAGTCAGAGGGAAATGGGTCTGAGTGGGTTACTCTTTGGAGGGTCAGTGTGGACTTGTTAGGCCGAAGGGCCTGTTTCCACACTGTAGGGAATCTAATCTAATCCTGTGACGCTAGTCTTAAGGGACACATCCTAAAGTGGCATACCTCTGCAAAACATACACTGGAATGGGTTTCCTATTTTGTGCACCTCATTTGATTGCAACACGGATGTTTAAAATTTGAAAGATGTATCTAACGATGCAATGTAAGCATTCAACCGTTTATGTGCTGATTGAAAAGGTCAGATAAGTTTCCTCGAGTTTTTAAGGCAGTCAAAGATCAAGGTTATCATTTGGAAACTGACCAGTGTGAAATCATTAAATAGTTGCTATGAACCCTGAAATTCAATACCGACCCTGAAAATTCATGCACTTAATTATAATTAAAGATAGAAATGAGTAAATTTGAAGTATCACTTGCTTCTAGTTTGTAAGGCAAGTTCAATGAGATCCCAACTGGAAAATTAATAAGGTGAGATGACTATTAGCAAGGACCTTAGAAAGTGTTATTTCCCATCAATCAGCAACTGGCTAGTGCCAGAAAGAATCTCACTGTGCCACCTGTAAAAATATGGAAGATGGGACGAGATGATCTCAACGCCGAGATGCACCTCGCCAAACTTCTTGGCTGATACTGTAACATATTTTACCAGTGCTTACATGAGTCTGACCATTATAAGAATCCAGAATATTTCAAATAGCTGATGCAATGGGATGTACCCAGTTTCTTCACAATTGCAAAAACTTGAATTGCATCACTCCATTTCCAAATCAGCTCCCTAATATATTAGGAGTCAGCTAGCCATTAATCGTTGTGTCATGTGGGGGTAGCAAGTTAACAATTCAAAACTATTAATATCATCTTCATCTTTAGAATTTGGAATAAGATTTGATTTGATTAGTTAGGAGGATATATATCAGTAGATATCCAGAACATATCTGTTTTGCAATTGAACATATCCAGTGACACACAAGATCATTAACTTTGAATGATGAATTGTGAACTTTCAAATGTGTGCTCAAACTATTGTGCAATTTTGAATGTTGTATGATTTGGCAAATCCCAGTTGCTTTAACAAGTTTATTGTACTGTAATATACACTAGCAGTGGTAAGTGATTGCACATGTGTTAACAACAGTAATATAATCTATAGTTATAAATCTGAAGATAAAGTGGGAGAGTTGTACAATTTCAGGATAGCAGTTGTGCAGAGCAAGCAACTTGAAACCTATGGAGTTTCAGAAATAATGTACAGGAGTATTTTTATTGGATCAATTATGAGTTGGTTGTAATTAATGTTGTATTTTGATACTAGATTATCAATACTTACTGTAAATCAACGTCTAATTTACTTTAATATACTAACATCTTAACAATATACCAGTAACTAAGTAGTTTAAGAATGATCTATCAGTTCACTGCAACTGGAGCCCTGAAAGAAAAATCGATCATTTCATTAGAAGTCTCTGAATTAAGGAATAAGGGCATGTCAGGCTTTAATTTAATATGTTCTAAGATAAAGTAAATATGAATTTAAAATAGTAACTTTATTTCTGGGATATGCAGAGGTATCTTTTTGATTAGTGGTAAAACCAAGTGGTCGAATATTCAAGTTTGGAGTCACGAACTAATAACCAAATAATTTCTCGGTTCTAATTCACTGCTGCCTTAGCATCAATGCCCAGCACTATTTTTAAATTTAAAATATTGGTCGTAAGCATGTTTGGTGCTCAATCAGCAGCACCAGCAGTGGCCTAGATATTGGGCATGGATAAGTTGCACAAGCACTGGAATAACAAAATATCATTGAGCACCAAGATTTTCTGGTTATTTCTTTGATGGAGGCAGTTGCACAAGGTGAAAATTACCTTTCCTAAGTGTGGCAGAAGAGACCAAAAGGCCTAGACAGAGATAATTACTGGAGTCAGTCATTACGTTGAGGCCATGAGTCCAGTATTTCAAGCAAATTCACTACCTGTATGGCAGCTGTACCATTCAAGATCGGAGACAGTTACAGAGAGTGGTGAATTCAGCCTGGACAATCACAAAGGCCAACATTCCATCTATAGAATCCATTATCAGGCCCACTGTCAAGGAAAGCCTGCCAGCATTCTCAAAGATCCACCCCACCCTGGCAACGTTTTTCTACAACCTCTACCATCGGGGAGAAGGTACAGAAGTCTGAACACATGCACTAGGCAGTTTCAAAACGGTTTCTGCCCTGCTGTTGTTAGAATACTGAATGGACTCACAAACTCCTAGCATTCGTCTGTACATGTGTTTTTGGTTTTGCTGCTGTTTACCTATTATTTACTTATCTCTGCTATTTAAGTATGCGATCTGTCTGTATTGCTCGCAAGACAAAGGTTTTCACTGTGCTTCAGTACACGTGACAATTCAATTCAATGGCCTATTAAAATTTGGGAAGGTGTGTGGAATGAGACCTGGGTGACAGACTATTGAATAGAACACGTACTGAGTAGACTGAGTCTTCATCCTTCCACCTGATATGGTCCAGTTACATCACGAGTAAGCATTCTGACTTTTGGAATGTATCATGAAGATTTGCTCGATCAAATATTAATTTTTCCATTTCAGTGGCTATATGGAGTTTTCAGACTTATAAAAACAAGTGAATTTCAGTTGAGAAGGTATGTGTCACTGAAACAAAGGGACATTGACCCACATTAAAATGATTGTTAATATGCATTACTAACTGAGCCATGTTTTATTTCATGGAGATGCACAGTCTCTGAAAATCATCAGAGGCTATAAACTCTAGTGAAGTAATCCAAAGATGCACAAGTTAGGTGGATTGGCCATGCTAACTTGAGCTTTGTGTCCAGGGATGTGTACATTAGGTGGATTAGCCATGAGTAAACGGCTCCTATCCAACCTTAACAAAAACGGGAATTCAATGTGTGCAACAGGACATTTGAAACCCAGTAACTTGTAAATCCCTGCAGATTTGAGCTAACCTAAGCTCGATTTTGGAATATTGAATGGACTTTTGAACATCCAACACCAGTTAGAGAGTAATCAGGTAACCACTTGCTTTTTGTATGTTTTCTTGGATTTGAACTCGGAGAAGGTACCAGAAGGATTGAGGAGAAGCAACTGCTTCTCTCTTTATCTCTCTCCCCTGAGTCTACTAGCTAAGCTTGGAGCCCTGTCTGATGAGTTGTGAACTGTATCAACTTCTTGCAAATAGTCAGAGAATTTTGCAGGAAAAGCCACTGACCTTTCATGGCAACCTTACCAGAAGAGAAAGGGACATTCGTATTCCAGCCAGTTCTTGAAACACATCTCAGTAGAGAACCAAAAGTCTGCAAAATTCTAGGCTAATGACAGGACTGCCAATGATGATCAGTGAACTGACTATTTTTCCTGATTTAGTATTGGGCCAAATTTACTCATTTCTACTTTTAATTTTAATTATGTGCATAGATTTTTGAAACATCTGATTTAATGTTCTGGTGTCTTCCAATTCAATTGTAATTGTATATGTCTTCTTTATAAACTGCACTAATAACTATTTAACCTTTTTTAAAAATGTTTTTTGAAGTAGAGTATAAAGGCAGGAGGAGTACACTTCTGGGTGGGTTGCGCTTCGGAGAGTCACTGTGGACTGGTTGGGCCGAGGGGCCTGTTTCCACACTGTGGGGAATCTAATCAAGAGGGAAGTCAGGAGAGTAAGCATGAGGTAGCTTTGGCAAATAAAGTAAGGAGAATCTAAAAGGTTTCTACAAATACTATTAGGACAAAAGAGTAACTAGGGAGAGAATACGGCCCCTCAATGATCAGCAACATAGAGGTTTATAAAATTGTGAGGGTCCTGGGGTGGGGGAGTCCAGAACTAGATGGCATAGGTTTTGGGTGAGAGTGGGAAGATATAAAAGGGACCTAAGGGACACCTTTTTCACGCAGAGGGTGGTACATGTATGCAATGAGCTGCCAGAGGAAGTGGTGGAGGCTGGTACAATTGCAACATTTAAAAGGCATCTGGATGGGTATATGAATAGGAAAGATTTGGAGGGATACGGGCCGGATGCTGGCAAGAGGGACTAGTTGGACCGAAGGGTCTGTTTTTGTGCTGTACATCTCTATGACTATGACTCTGCACCCTTACCACTGCTACTTCAATGGCTGTTTGGTTATTTCTATGTCTTGGCTGAGTTATTTAACTGGAGCATCATTTCTAGCTTTTATTTCTTTAAAGGTTGTCACCCAAGTGGTTTGCAGATTCCTGTGTGTGCTGCTTCTCCAGCCAATTATGCAGGTCTGCCATTTTCTCCAACATTGTTTGAGCTCAATATTTCAGACGGCTCTGTTGCTGCTCCTGCTGATCTGATTTTTGTTTTTACATAACGAGTGATTAGATTACTCACAGTGTGGAAACAGGCCCTTCGGCCCAACAAGTCCACACTGACCCGCCGAAGCGCAACCCACCCATACCCCTTACCTAACCCTACGGGCAATTTAGCATGGCCAATTCACCTGACCCGCACATCTTTGGACTGTGGGAGGAAACCGGAGCACCCGGAGGAAACCCACACAGACACGGGGAGAACGTGCAAACTCCACACAGTCAGTCGCCTGAGGTGGGAATTGAACCCAGGTCCCTGGTGCTGTGAGGCAGCAGTGCTAACCACTGTGCCACCGTGCCGCCTGTCAGATCTTTCTACTAGAGTGCTTCTAGATCTCTATGTGAGGAGGCAATCTTTTCATTGGTTTAATGATAAGAGTTTGTAGTTCATCCTGCTTCCTCTCCAGCTCTTCATTCATCTTTGTGGACTGAACAAAGATATCCCCTAAAATGCACTAGGGTAAAAACTAATGCAGCTACAAAGAGCCATACATTGACTCCGACAGATGGCAAATGAGGATATTGGCTTTATCCTGTACTAGCTATTTAATGTTTCTTCTTGAACTTGCATTTTCTCTTATCAGTAGAGAGCTGAGATTTTAGTTCGACTAACTCAAAGAAAATTGGTGTCCCTCTCTCCTTTTCATGGATGGTTCTCCAAGTGTTTCTTGAATAGACTGCTGTAGTTTCTCCCAAGTCTCTGATAGTCTCAGATTCTGAGACGCTTACAGTGAAGAACAACAGATATGACTACAATGATCCTATTTTCCAGCTTTTGGTTTATAGCCTTGGAGATAATGGCAATGCAAGTCAATATCTAAATGCAGCTTAAATGTTATGAAAGTTTTTCTGACTCAGCCAGCCTTTCAAACAATGACTTCAACACCTCACCTACCTTCTGAGTGAAAACATTCCTCCTTAACTCCCCTCTTAGCTTTCTACCTCTTATACCAAAGCTATGATCCAAAAACTTTAGACTCCTGTCATAGAAAAGTGTCTTCCTATGTCTCTCATAATTTTATATACCAGTATCAGGTCCTCTTTGAATCTTCGCTGCTCCAAGGAAATCAACCCCATTCTATACAATCTTTCCAGATAATTTATATCCTCCAGCCCAGGAGGCATCCTGGTAAATCTCCTTTGCACCCTCTCGAGCGCAATCACATCCTTCCTATATTGTGTTAAGCAGAACTGCACACAGTTCACCAGTTGTGGCCGAACTAGCATTTTATACAGTTCCAGCAAAATCTGTGTTGTATGCTTTGGCTAATTCAACCACCGGTCCCATATGCTTCTTCACCTCCTTATCTAAGTGCCCTGCTACCTTAAGGGATGTGTGGATGTGTACAGCAAGGTCCTGTTTGACTGGTTCCATGCATTGTGATTTGAATGAGGTCATGGCTTGCTGATATACTTGCAATTGCTGGTCAACAATATCCACAATGTAGAACATCTGCAGTGTCTACATGGATTGATTGTCATTGCATTCCAGGGTTATTGCTCTTTCATATGGAAATGGTGAACCATTATATATAGAAAGGTTTATATTCATAGATATTTCTATGGTTTCCCATGTCTGCAGGTAGTTTGTTAAAAATTCACAGGGGTAGTGTAATACCACTTTGCCCTGTATCAATCATAGTATTTTTTTTAAGAACAGATCATTTGAATCCTTGTAAACTCTAAAGATAATGTGATGATATTGATGTTTTCGATTAGATTAGCAACGTGAAACGTGCTCCTCACTCTTTCTGTCTCATGTACACCGTCAGATTCCACTTTGTTGATCATTTCATATATGTGTCTCTAACAGGATATCCGCTTGAATTTATTGAACCTGGAAGGTACCCTTTGTGTGCAGTCTCTTTGCAGCTTAATTAGCTTTTGAACTAGTATACTGCATCTATGAATGACCTTTTATTGTCCTGTGCCTCATAAAATTGATTAAATTCTGACATTCCCTTAATATATGCAGAAAGCCACAACTTCTACATGTCTTGCTACATTTGGGTGTTCCAGCAACTGTGTCAATTGTTGAATTTATTCTTAGGACTTGTAAACTTCATCAACCTGTAAGGACTTTTCATCTTGCATCTATACATTAGTAGCTCTTCATATTATGTTTTTTTGGTTTATCTCAAATCTTTCTGGAAAGCTTCAATCACATTGTGAGCCCATTTCTCAGCATCTACAGTCAAATCAGTCTTTGGCTTCTGTCCCAATGTCATGGAACCTAGATAGTGAATACAGAAGTTTAATCCAACAACTCTAAATGTTGTTTAAATTCTGGGTGGAGGTCTGCTTGTCCCAATTTAAATTAGCAAATTTTGTGGACATTTTGACAACATGGTTTTGATCTTCCATTGTTTGCTTTACACCCTGATCAATTGCTTTTCTCAAGTCAGTTAAATTGGCTTCTCAACTAGAAGTTGTCTACATAACAGCAGCTGTGTTTTCACACTCTTGGATACTTTGATGAACAAAGTTATTGGGCATTGTCTAATGCTGTTTAGCACAAATTAAGACTAATGACTATGTGCTTCACATGTGAACGAATTTGCTGACTGTTGAAACATGATAGGCCCGATTGGCATGATTGATTATTAGACCACTATCAATAATATATCACTCATCAGAGACTGGTTAATTCCATTAATTAATTAAGTTGAGATAGTACCATACATTATAAGTAATGAAGTTTGAGGCAGACATTACAGATTTTTATGTGCAGTTTGAAAATTCAAAGCAAATTAACTCCCTTGAAGTTAATATTGTATATGCACAGAACCTGACATTCCTTAAAGATGAAATATCTTAATGAAAAATTACAGATATTATAATTTTAATGATTATCTGTCATTTATGTATCTCCTTTATGTATCTCCTGGCATGGTATCCCAGCTCACTGAATCCAGCTTAGCTCTTGTTCTTCTATTATTACCCATATTTAAGTTTTAAATACTAGTCTGAGACCCACTCTTCTCTCTTTTAAACTAGATATAAAGTTTAATCATGTTGTTTTCATGAAATGCCTATGCTACCTTTTTCATTGGTTATTAATTAATATTGTCATGTGACACAGTACCAAATCAAGAATAATGTGCTCTCTGGTTGTTTCCAGAATGCGCTGCTGTAAGAAACTACATTGAATGCATTCCACGAACTCTTCACCTAAACTACTACTGCATATCTGATTTTCCCAGGTTACATGTAGATTAAAGTCATTCATTATTATAGCTTTCCCTTTATCACAATCACCGAATTTTTATTTTTGTATACTTCACCCAACATTGTGAATTCTATTTGGGGGCTTGTAGGCTACTCCCATTAGTGACTTGTTTTTGAAACTGTTGGTCAACTCCTCCAAATCTGATTCTACACACTGATCTCCTGAATAAAGAGCTTCTTTAACTGTGGCATCCTTGCTGAACAGTGCCACACTTCTACCTTTATACCTAGCTTCCTATTCTTCTTAAATGTGATATACCTTTTTATGATCAGAACCTAATCATACAAACATATTTCTGTAGTGTCTAACAAAAGATATTTGTGCACTTCAGTGTATATTATCAATTTGTTTGTAATGAATGCAATGCCCATTCCTTGCTGTCCCATCCTCCTGTTCTCTTACCTTCATTTCCCATTTGCTTTCCTTCCTTGACTTGCAACATCTATAAAAGCTTGATCCCTCATTCCCATTACTTAGTTTAGAATCCTCTCTATTTCCCAAATTATATGGTCTTCTGGAACATTGGTCCCAGATGCAGACAATTCCAATCATACAGCGCTCAGTTTCCCCATTACTGATGTCACTATCCAAGAACTGAAACCAACTTCTCTCAACTCAGTCATTGATTGCCATATTCATTTCACTAATCTTATGTTCTCTCAGTCAATCTGTTATCCTTGAGATATTGCACTTCAGTTTGGTGCATTGGTTGTCAAATTGCCTCAGTAAAATCTCTTTCTTCATGGCCTTCCTGTGTTGTTATACCATGCACCTATGTGGGCCACTGGATCTTTCCCCTCATTCTCTAAGTTCCTGTCTTATCCTGAGCAGATGTCTCACTCTCTGGCATCAAGGAGGTATCAAAGCCTCTTGGACTCATACATACTTTTCCAAGGGCCAAGTGTATTTCCCTCACTGCCACTGCAATCATTTTTGTTCCCGCAAGTTGAATTGCTTCATGTATCATGGTACTGTGGTTACTTAACTCATTGTGCCTGCAGCTGTCGCTCTCATCAAAATAAACTGAAAGGACCGCAAACATGTTGAACAATTGCAAAAGCTCAGGCTCCTGTACTGCTTAGAATGTCTTGGATAGTACTTTCTTCTCATGCTGCACTTGTGTTCCCAGCCAGACCAGAAGGGTGCTCTTTCTGAAGCCCTTCATTTTCAATATCACAGCAACCTGCTCCCATTTCCACTCTCTCCACTAATGTTATTTATTCATCAAGGATTCCTCTGCCAGTCTTTGCAACCTACATTAAACCAGCAGCTTCTATTAACCTCAGGACTCCACTTGTCACTGTTAATAAGTCTGCGTCATGCAAGACCTGTGATGGTAACTCTGTGCCACTGGTTGTGCACAAAGCTTTATTCTCCCCCTTCGAAGTGAGTTGACCAGTCTATCTATTGAGCTGGTGGTTTCCCACTGCGTTCACACCAGTTCTGCCCCAACCTCTACCAGACAGATTCTGTGTGCCTGTCAGCTAAAAATTCAAACTTGTTCCTCCATATTTCATTAATAAGCTTGTCAAATGGTATCAATGAAAGAATGTGAGTTTCAGAATTCACTCCAGCCCACCACTGGCCACCTTCCATCCACCCTTTCAAAATTACATCAGATTTCAGAGACAGCAGGTTGCAGTGCTGCCTTCTGGGAGCACTATTTACAAATGCTTCCCAAACCCATTCCTGCCCCCACTACCATTTAAGAAAATTAACATAGATGATGAATAAATACTCTAATGGGCTGTATGTTTCATTGATTAATGTATTCACAATTAATGTGGATAGATTTTTGAGCATTAAAGGAATCAAGAAAGTTGATGGGAAGGGTGGGAAAGTGGAGTTGATCCAGAACTTCAAACATATAGTTATGAATGGTAGAGCAGGCTCAAGTGCTGAACAGCCTACTCATCTCTTTTCCCTGCTTATTATATACTTAGATTCTTATATCAATGGCTCTATGCAAGTAGCTCACATCAAAATTTAAATGTTGCTATTTACACTATGTGTACTCATGATTAAACATTATTTCTATTGAGCTCTTACAAAGTTTATTTCTATCAGGTTACTGCCAGGCCATTTCATATTCATTCATCTTTTCAATGGCTTCCAGATCTGCAATTCTTTTGTCAGCGATATGTTTAAATTCACGGTGATTTATTAGACTTGGGTTGAATTATGTTTGTTGATAAAATCCAATTTCAACTGTGTTGTGTATTTTCTTCTCTTTCAATCCAATTCACAATTATTTTTTTTTTATTTTGCACTCCTTGTATCAATGATAACTTGACAAAATCAGAAACTCCCTATGTTTGCGATTGGTATAGTCATATCTTACTACCCAGTAATACACTAAATTGATCCAACAGTGTACCAAAACATAAGCTAGCTAGGAAAGCTGTATGACATTAACAGAATTCAGCCATTATACTTTACTGTTTTGGTTTCAGTCTGTTAGCTTCAGTGACAATGAAGACAATGGAGCATTGTGTGTGTTTAATCAAGAAAATGAGATTGAACCGTGGGATCGAATTGGTGGAATATGCTAGAATAGAAATATACAACATCAGTGCTCTTGTGTTGGTGCATGGTAGAGCATGAAGAAATTATATTTCTTCATTTCTGTTAGAATAGAATAGACTTTATTGTCGGGTATATTCAATGCCGCCAATTACAGTGTCAAATTCTATACAGAAGTACCTATGTACACCTTCTTCCGTTGCAAGATTTGTTACAGAAATAAAATGTCAAGTATTACAGAAAAGAGTTCAGCACAGCAGACCATGCTGGCACTTTCCTTCCAGTCCACACTGGGCCTTGGCTTCACACTGCGCTGGCGACTTGCCACGTGGGAGGCAGTAAAGTCACCATACCACACCTGGAGACAGCTGTGACAGGCCAGCAGGTTACTGCACCACACGGGGAGGCTGCTGCACCAGGTCAGAAGTTTGCCATGCCATGCTGGGAGGCCAAGGGATGCCACACTGTGAGGCTGCTGCGCCAGGCTGGGAGGTTGCCATGCCAGGCTGGGAGGTTGCCATGCCAGGCTGGGAGGTTGCCACGCCATGCTGGTAGGCCAGGGGATGCCACACCGGGAGGTTGCTGTGCCAGTTTGGAAGATTGCAACATTAACATTTAGAGGCTGCTGCAGGAGTCTAGAAGGATGTCATGCTAATACTGGGAGGATGCCATGCCAAGAGAGTGCTGCACGCCACACCGGGGGGCCACTATGCTAGAGCAGGAGTCATTGCTGGAGGTCGGAGATGGTCACTCCTCACCGGAGATCGGGGATGGTCTATCCTCGCTGGAGGTCGGGGATGGTCGCTCCTCACTGGAGGTTGGCAAAGGCCCGGAGTCAAAGGGAAGAAATGGAAAAGAAGAAGAAAGAAGAAACACTGGGAAGAAGAGAAAGAGAAAAGAAACAAGAAAAGAAGAGCAGGCAGAGCAGATGAGCACCGGTTGTAGTGTCCTACTCTGCAACCATCTTACGACAATTTACCAAGAAACCTCAGTTCTTCAGTTTGTGTGTTTAGTTTACTGTATACAGGTGGCATGGTGGCTCAGTATTAGCACTATTGCCTCACAGTCCCAGTGACTCAAGTTTGATTCCATCCTGTCTGTGTGGAGTTTGCACATTCACCCTGTTCTACATGGATTTCCTGTGGGTGGACCAACTTTCTCCCGCAGTTCAAAGATGTGCATGTTAGGTGGATTGGCCATGCTAAATTGCTATAGTGTCCAGGGATGTGCAGGATAGGTGGATTAGCACTGCAGGGTTATAGGGATAGGGTAGGATGGGTGGGATGCTCTTCAGAAGGTTGCTTGGACTTGATGGGCCGAATGGCCTGCTTAACCCTGTAGAGGTTCTATGATTTTACATGCACATTTCAGAAGCAGGAGAAATAGGATGTTGGAGGGCACACTGTGGTCACGTATCAACCATTTGCCTGTATACCAATCTGTCTGAATCTCTCCACACCCACCTATTTTCAGCAAACTTTATTTTTATGGCACCTTTAACCCAATAAGATGTACAAAGATTCTTCACAAGACCATTATAAAACAAAAGCCACAACAGAAAATTTTGGGATGGATGCCCAAAAGCTTGGTTAAGGCTGTATTGCTTAAGGAATGTCTTCAAGAGGGAGAGAGGATGGGAAGTTCAGGGAGAGAATTCCAAAGTTAAGAGCTTAAGCGGCTGGGATATGCCTGACCTTCACACATTCTTGTTGTCTCTCAAATATTTATTTATCTCATACCTCCTATTTCTTAATTTTAATAGCACTTCAACCATCTTATGTCTTTATTTATGTTCTTTACAGACTAGCAGGGCTTAAGGAGTGTAAACAGTGTATGAGTTTTTATTGCCTAGTTACCTCGGAGAGTTTCGGAGCAGATTAACATAAGAACTCAGTGGTTTCTAAGTACCGTGCTGTGATAGGGTGTCAAAACCTCAATCAGAAACTGTCTGTTTTGTTCCCTCACTGTAGTGGTGACATATCTATCCATATCATCATCATCTCCTACCATAGAGAAATCAAGAACGAAAGTTAATGAAAGAAGTTATTAAAGTTAACAATAAGTCAAGTGGCCTGTAAAGTGCATTATAAAAGGATAATGTACTCCTCTTAAGTGTTGCTAAGTTTTTCCAGTGGTTTGTTTAGTTGGAAGTTTCCACTAGAGGCATAGAGATGTACAGCACGGAAACAGACCCTTTGGTCCAACCCATCCATGCTGACCAGATATCCCAACTCAATCTAGTCCCACCTGCCAGCACTTGGCCCACATCCCTCCAAACCCTTCCTATTCATATACCCATCCAAATGCCTTTTAAATGTTGCAATTGTATCAGCCTCCACCACTTCCTCTGACAGCTCATTCCATACACGTACCACCCTCTGTGTGAAAATGTTGCTCCTTAGGTCTCTTTTATATCTTTCCCCACTCACCCTAAATCTATGCCCTCTAGTTCTGGACTCCCCGACTCCAGGGAAAAGACTTTGTCTATTTATTCTATCCATGCCCCTCATGATATTATAAACCTCTATAATGTCACCCCTCAACCTCCGATGCTCCAGAGAAAACAGCCCCAGCCTGTTCAGCCTCTCCCTATAGTTCAAATCCTCCAACCTTGGCAACATCCTTGCAAATCTTTTCTGAACCCTTTCAAGTTTCACAACATCTTTCTGATAGGAAGGAGACCAAATTGCTTGTTGCAATGCAATGTTCCAAAACTGGTCTAACCAATGTCCTGTACAGCCACAACATGACCTCCCAACTCCTGTACTCAGTACTCTGACAAATAAAAGAAAGCATACCAAATGCCTTCTTCACTATCCTATCTATCTGCGACTCCACTTTCAAGGAGTAATGAACCTGCATTCCAAGGTCTCTTTTTTCAGCAACACTCCCTAGGACCTTACCATTAAGTGTATAAGTCCTGCTAAGATTTGCTTTCCCAAAATGCAGCACCTCGCATTTATCTGAATTAAACTCCATCTGCCACTTCTCAGCCCATTGGCCCATCTGGTCAAGATCCTGTTGTAATCTGAGGTAACCTTCTTCGCTGTCCGCTACACCTCCAATTTTGGTGTCATCTGCAAACTTACTAACTGTACCTCTTATGCTCACATCCAAATAATTTATGTAAATGACAAAAAGTATTGGACCCAGCACCAATCCTTGTGGCACTCCACTGGTCACAAGCCTCCAGTCTGAAAAACAACCCTCCACCACCACCTTCTGTCTTCTACCTTTGAGCCAGTTCTGTATCTAAGTGGCTGGTTCTCCCTGTATTCTGTGAGATCTAACCTTTCTAACCAGCCTGCCATGTGGAACCTTGTCGAATGCCTTACTGAAGTCCATATAGATCACTGCTCTGCCCTCATCAATCCTCTTTGTTACTTCAAAAAACTCAAATCAAGTTTGTGAGACATGATTTCCCATGCACAAAGCCATGTTGACTATCCCTAATCAGTCCTTGCCTTTTCAAATACATGGACATCCTCTCCTTCAGGATTCCCTCCAACAACTTGCTCACCACCGACATCAGGCTCACTGGTCTATTGTCTCCTGGCTTGTCCTTACCACCCTGCTTAAACAGTGGCACCACGTTAGCCAACCTCCAGTCTTCCGGCACCTCACCTCTGACTATCGATGATACAAATATCTCAGCAAGAGGCCCAGAAATCACTTCTCTAACCTCCCATAAACTTCTCGGATGCACCTGTTCAGGTACTGGGGATTTTTCCACCTTTGTGCGTTTCAAGACATCCAGCACTTCCTCCCCTGTAATATGGACATTTTGCAAGATGTCACCATCGATTTCCCTGCATTCTATATCTTCCATATCCTTTTCCACAGTAAATACTGATGCAAAATATTGGTTTAGTATCTCCCCCATTTTCTGCGGCTCCACACAAAGGCTGCCTTGCTGGTCGTTGAGGGGCCCTATTCTCTCCCTAGTTACCCTTTTGTCCTTAATGTATTTGTAAAAACCCTTTAGATTCTCCTTAATTCTATTTGCCAAAGCTATCTCATGTCCCCTTTTTGCCCTCCTGATGTCCCTCTTAAGTATAATTCTACTTCCTTTATACTCTTCTAATGATTCACTCGATCTATCCTATCTATATTTTACGTATGCTTCCTTCTTTTTCTTAACCAAGCCCTCAATTTCTTTAGTCATCCATCATTCCCTATACCTACCAGCCTTTTCTTTCACCCTAACAGATATATACTTTCTCTGGATTCTTGTTATCTCATTCCTGAAGGCTTCCCATATTCCAGCCGTCCCTTTACCTGCGAACATCTGCCCCCAGTCAACATTTGAAAGTTCTTGCCTAATACCATCAAAATTAGCCTTTCTCCAATTTTGAACTTCAACTTTTAGATCTGGTCTATCCTTTTCTATCACTATTTTAAATCTAATGTAATTATAGTCACTGGCCCCAAAGTGCTCCCCCACTGACATCTCAGTTAACTGCCCTGTCTTATTTCCCAAGAGTAGGTCGAGTTTGCATCTTCTCTAGCAGGTACATCCACATACTGATTCAGAAAACTTTCTTATACACACTTAACAAATTCCACTCCATCTGAACCCTAAACACTGTGGCAGTCCCAGTCTATGTTTGGAAAGTTAAAATCCCCTTCCATAACCACCTTATTATTCTTACAGATAGCTGAGATCTCCTTACAAGTTTGTTTCTCAATTTTCCTCTGACTATTAGGGGGTCTATAATACAATCCCAATAAGTTGATTGTCCCTTTCTTATTGCTCAGTTCCACCTAAGTAACTTCCCTGGATGTATTTCCAGGAATATCCTCTCTCAGCACAACTGTAATGCTATCCCTTATCAAAAATGCCACTCCCCCTCCTCTCTTGCCTCCCATTCTATCCTTCTTGTAGCATTTGTATCCTGGCTGTCAGTCCTGCCCATCCCTGAGCCATGCCTCTGTAATTGCTTTGATATCCCAATCCCGTGTTCTCGCACTATGCTCTGAGTTCATCTGCCTTCCCTGTTAGGCCCCTTGCATTGAAATAAATGCAGTTTAATTTATTAGTCCTACCTTGTCCCTGCCTGCCCTGACTGTTTGACTTGCTTCTGTTCTCAACTGTACCAGTTTCAGATTGATCTCTTTCCTCACTATCTCCCTGGGTCCCGCCACCCTCCTTCCTCCACCTCCCCCCCACCTTACTAGTTTAAATCCTCCCGAGCAGCTCTAGCAAATCTCCCTGCCAGTATATTAGCCCACTACAGACATCCTGTAAACTATTTTGAGTTTTTGTGTAGTTTCATTCTTAACTTCAAATAGGCAGTCTTAACAAATATCTTTGGTTTACTGTTGTAGCTATTATTAAATTTCATTAATAAACTTTATCAAGAAGTATGGAAAGTTGACATTTAGGTCTGTCTTCATCTGTCCAATGCCTACCCCAGTGGGTAGACCTGGAATTCTTGTGTGCTCTTGCCTTTACTGGGCTGTACTGAAAGACTTTATTCATGGCCCAAAGCTTTGACTTCTTGAATTACCACACCCCAGGCTTATACTTGCAAGCTCTTCTGTTTTTCTTTCATTACCAGGATTCCCTGAGTGCGCAACTCAGTAATTCAAAGGCCACTTTGGCTATTGAAGCCACAGCAGTCTGCAGACAGTGTTTCCAGTGGGACACACGTGCTGTATGCAGGCTACTTTCACTAATGGACCATTATGTCTCAAGTATTCGATTTAGCAGAAGGCAGAAAATATTTTTAGTTTGTCTTTGAAAGAAAGTATGTCTTCCTCTTCTTTCTTAAAATCCTGTTTTCAGATGGTATTAAATATTTGGTTGTACATTGCAATTTGTTTGGAATTTTTTCTTGTTTATTAAAATAGGATTTATACTGGCTACCTGAAGTTTTAAAAAGTGGATCTGTTTGTTTGATTTCTTTTCTAATGTGTGAGATTTCAGAAATGAGACAGTCATTGTATACCAGTCTTGAGTACTTCTGAGACATAACAACAAATGACCTGCATATTCACCTCCATTTGGAAATTGGTAGTTCACTAATTCAGTTCCTTCACCACAGATTGGCTGTGTCCTACTTGGCAAATAATCTCACACAATGTGGTGAGTAAACATTAGAAAGCTGCTCAATCAGTACTGGTTCAGCCGCCAATATTTACCTTTATTTGGGCATCTGTTTGTATTGATTATCCATGGAGAAGCACACAACAGAAGTCACAAGTAAATGAGATGTTATCTATCCGAATACATGAAGTACACTGGGAGTTAGAATATGGTTAGAAATTAGTCCAATGGGTTAGATGTTTTGAACAATCCTACTGCTCAGGATATATTTTAATGACATTTCTCTGTATCTAGAATATCAGCAATTTTACTTTTGCTGAGTGTAAATTCACACCCAAAATGGTTGTTCAAGTATGAATTTGGAAGGTGTGTTGTATATTTTGAAAAATTACTAATTGGCTCCTGATTTAACCTGCTTTGAACAAAATGCTGCCTACTTCCTAGGTTACCTCAGTGGGATTCTATTTTCTAATTAATATTCTGGCAGGCAGTACTACAAAAATGTGTAATGTAGAAGGATGCCAGCTTCTTAATCAGCTAACAATGATGGTTCTCCACATTTGTGGCTCTTACCAGCAGCTTTTTAAAACTTAACTAATTTTGTTACCTGCTGCTTATGATACAAATGTCTTTAAGCTTGTTTATTGTTATTCCCATTAGACTTTTCAAAAAAAACCTTACAAATCCTTGCAATTATTGTTTGAAGTTGAGAAGGTGAGCCGAAGTCAGAGTTGAGCTTGTCTGGAATAGTGACGAACAATCCAGAATGATTCTCTAACATTTTGCTGTGTAATAATTTTAGCTTAATCCAATGTTGTTTCAAGTGATACTGGTTGGATAATTAGAGCATATTGAAAAATGCTACTTATTAAACGAATGGTATTGTCATGTAAAGAGGATCATACTGTTCTCATGCTGCCAATTGGCAGGAACAAAATAAACATAAATAATTTGTTTGAAGCTGAAATAAACGTGGTGCTGAGGTTGCCTCAAATTTGATCTGTTTCCTCTTTCAATCAGAAAACTAGGACCTTGTCATTTCATATCCCTGCTTAATCACACATTATTTGACATTTTCTAATTTAAAACCTTCCCTAGAGAGTTAATTAAAGCAGCACTGTTGGTACTTGGCATTAGTGTCCATTTAAAATAGGCAGCAAGTCTTTTGTCAGTTTGTTGCCAAGATTCGGGCTGGATTTCAGGCAGATAAATCAAGTTGTCTTTGCTTGGCTTCAGCTTCCATGCAAAATCCTGTGCTACTGGCTACAGAGGCTGGGGGGCGTGAGCTTCATTCTTGTGGTTGTGGTCACTAATGTAGACTTCTTTTTCACAGACTGCTGAAAGGCTTTGGAGGGCAGGAGTCCTGCTAGTTCATTACATTCCCAACATAGAAATGCATCTCTCACATCCAGCCGGCTAACAGTGAGGTAAGTGGATTGCTTTTTAAGTTTTTAACTACTGATTGCACTGAACAGGAAACATCTTAAAAGTACTGCAGCATGGTCTATAAATCCTGAGAGCTTGTTCGGCTGCAAACAGTTTAGTTAAACTTGGCAGCTTCTTTCTGCTTTTGGGTAAAAGAATGAAATTACTTAATGGAAAGGATTTGAAATATTTCTGTTTTTTTCATTTGTGATGTCATTCTGCATTCTGGTATCTTTGTGATAATGTGTCAGCTTCATCCTTCCTGCAGGTTTATAGTAGCAGAATTGTTTGTGCCTTTCTGTTAAAGTATGAGCCACAAAAAGCTTTATTCAGCTGTGCACAGTTAATCTTTAATATGACTGCTGTCATTTTCATTCAGTTAGTGCATTTTAGTACTGCAGTGAAGAACTTTCAATATATTCCATCTCTTGGCCAATATAGACTTCAATTCAAATATTAAACCCCTAAGTGGCAATGCTGCTGTGCATTAAATACATCAAGATGGCATGATCATGGCATTCCAGATTGTAAACATCTACAGTGCCCCAGTTTTGTTGGTCTAGTCAGTCGAATGGAGGCTCTGCAGAATTTTGTTCGTTCCTAGTTTTTTGTTTCTCTTGACCTTTTGACTGTAGGAGGAGGTAATAAAGATCTCAATTCAGAGGTTGTTACTGCCCTATTAATAGTGATCAGAAATTTATCTTTTTGGACTAATTAGTTTGTTTAAACTAGAAATTAAAATCTATCATGGTGTTCTCCATGGTAGATATCGTTGGTTTTTGAAACTATTGCTTATGGTTCAAATTGACATTTCTTATTGATTTGTAAATACCTGGTTAACCAAGCATTTGCTTAATTTTTCTTAGCTTTTTGAGTTTGAATCTAAATTCTCTGCCCTTAAAGGAATAGTTGCCAGCTAAGGTATGATTGATTGACCTTGACTTTCTTATTCTTGTAGGTAGGTAAGTATTTGTTTTGAGAAAAGACACAATGCTAAGCTTAAAAATGTGTTGCTGGAAAAGTGCAGCAGGTCAGGCAGCATCAAAGGAACAGGAGAATCGACGTTTCGGGCATAAACCCTTCCTCAGAAATGTGGAGGGTGTGCCAAGCAGGCTAAGATAAAAGGTAGGGAGGAGGGACTTGGGGGAGGGGCATTGGGAATATGATAGGTGGAAGGAGGTTAAGGTGAGGGTGATAGACCGGAGAGGGGTTGGGGGTGGAGAGGTCGGGAAGAAGATTCAGGTCAAGAAGGCGGTGCTGAGTCTGAGGTTTGAGACTGAGATAAGGTGGGGGGAGGGGAAATGAGAAAGCTGGAGAAATCTGCATTCATCCCTTGTGGTTAGAGGGTTCCTAGGTGGAAGATGAGGCGCTCTTCCTCCAGGCGTCATGTTGGCATGGTCTGACGATGGAGGAGGCCAAGTATTCAGCCACGGGGCAGTTGGGTTGGTTGGTGCGGGTGTCCCAGAGGTGTTCTCTGAAACGTTCCGCAAGTAGGTGGCCTGTCTCCCCAATGTATAGGAGACCACATCAGGTGCAGCGGATGCAGTACCGCCCCGTGGCTGAACACTTTAACTCCCCCTCCCACTCCACCAAGGACATGCAGGTCCTTGGCCCCCTCCATCTCCAGACCATGCCAACATGACGCCTGGAGGAAGAGCGCCTCATCTTCCGCCTAGGAACCCTCCAACCACAAGGGATGAATCCAGATTTCTCCAGCTTTCTCATTTCCCCTCCCCCCACCTTTTCCCAGTCCCAACCCTCATACTCAGCACCGCCTTCTTGACCTGCAATCTTCTTCCCGACCTCTCCGCCCCCACCCCTCTCTGGCCTGTCACCCTCACCTTCACCTCCTTCCACCTATCGTATTCCCAACGCCCCTCCCCCAAGTCCCTCCTCCCTACCTTTTATTTTAGCCTGCTTGGCACACCCTCCTCATTTCTGAAGAAGGGCCTATGCCCGAAACATCGATTCTCCTGTTCCTTTGATGCTGCCTGACCTGCTGCGCTTTTCCAGCAACACATTTTTAAGCTCTGATCTCTCGCATCTGCAGTCCTCACTTTCTCCAAGATATAATGCTAGGCATGGCAGGTCAGATTTATGGTTTATGTGCCAGTGTGCTCTATAAAAAAAAGCTTCTTGCTGTAGATTAAAATGAAGACTACACCTCGGGCCATCCTGGCGTCTCTTCCAGAGTCAAACTGTTTAATTAGCTGAACTGCAAACCTGTCATATTTAATTATTGCCTCTTCAGTAGGATTCATTGTGTGCTGTGGTAAAGCAGACTTCACAAATTATAATACTTTATAATACTCACACAAACTCATGAAATGTATACTAATCTCCTATTAGCAAACTATGTTGGAAAATCAGTATGCATATGTTCCTTCCATCATCATCACAACTCCTTGTGGTGCTGAGTGTGGGTGGAGGTCTATGACAATCAGTTATGGAAATGCACCAATCATTTAATACTTTTGCAGTTAATTATTGTGACTGCCTCAGAGTGATTTATTAACTGAAATTAGAATTCAAGACTGAAACATCAATATTGCAATTCTATAAATGTGTTGTTCCTGATTATTGGATTTGAGTTGCAAATTATTATCTATTTAGAATGAAGTCTGTGGAGTGAAAATCATACAATACATAAAGACCAAATGAACCCTGTGTTATGTTAGTTTATATACTGTGCTATGCTTTACTATTATTCGAGCAGGCTGTAGATTGTAGAGATGGGAGAAATTGGGATTATTAGTGCCTGTTGATTAGCTACAATGAGTATGTGATACTTAAGGGATGAATTGCACCAGGTGGTACATTTGTGCTGCAAATGTACTAAGTGGTTGTTTATGTATACAGAAGAGGTGCATCATGATGCCAATCAACATTGCATGTAGATTGATGCCATTGTTGTCATTTTGGTAAGAGTGCTCTAGGAAAAAGGCTCTCTAATTTTTGTATAGCTGAACAAAAATTCAACAACTGAAAATTTACCACATTCACTTGCCATTGTGGGGTGTTATATAAGCACATGGTTCTTAAATAGTTACTGTTGGATTATGTTGATGTCACACAGCCTTTGATGGGGAAAGTGGAAGATGGGCTCTGGATTGTGAACATAAGAAACAGGAGCAGAAGTAGGTTATTCAACTTCTCAAGCCTGCCCAATATTATACTGATGAAGGGCTTGTGCCCGAAACGTTGAATTTCCTGTTCCTTGGATGCTGCCTCACCTGCTGCGCTTTAACAAGCAACACATTTTCAGCAATATTATACAAAGGCCTGGTTGACCTCAGCTCTCCTTTTTCCCAAGTTCATCATCACCCTCAACTTCTCAATATTTCAAAAATTAATCTGTTTGCTATTTAGATATTTGCAGTGATCTAACCTCAACAATCTCCCTGGAGTAGGCATTTCGGATATGCAACACACTGAGAGTGTACTCAGCATCTCAGTTCATCTGCATTTCATAACTCTGTTCTCCAGTTCGAGATTACCCATGAGTAGAAAAATCTACGCTGTCAGGCTGCCTCAGGATCTTGTATGTTTCAATAAGGTCACCTCTCATTCTCCTAAACTTAATGGAATTAGGCTTAACCAGTTGTGCCATTCTTGATAAGCTAAACTGTGCATCCCAGGAATCAGCTTAGTGAATCTCCTTTGAACTGCCATCTTTATTGTTTGATTCTGTTAAGCTACTCCAAATGGTCTACTATTTCTGCCTTAATAATGACAGAAGTTAGGTTAACTGGCCTCTACTTTCCTGGTTTCTGCCTCCCTCCCATCTTCAACAGCAGCATCACTTTAGCAGTTTTCAAATGTATTGGAACTCTCCCAGAATTCAGTGATATCTGGAATATTTCAACTGATCTCTGAAGCCATTTCCTTTAAAACTCGCAAATACAGTCTGTCAGGTCTTGGTGACTTGTCTGCGTTCAGTCTCATTAGTTTGTCAACTAATTTGACCCTCTGATAGAGACTTTTTCAAGACCTTTCCTTCTATTAGTACCTTGCTTATCCTGTATCTTTGAAATGTTTACAGTGTCCTCCCCTGTCAAGATCAAATCAAAATGTTTGTTTAAATTTCCCTGTTTCCTGTTGTCAAACTCCAGTTGTATCCTACAAAGGTCTTATACTCACTTTAGCTGCTCTTTTTTTTATATACCTGTAAATGCTGTTTTTGATTTCTTGACAATTTAACTTCATAATCAGTAATCTCCTTTTTTGTCAGTCGTCTGCTGGTCCCACATACTACAGCTGCCACACATTGCCTCCTCAGCCATCCCTATGCTATTTAATTAATTAGTTTGAAGTTATACATTTTAAATGTGAATTTCTCATTGTACTCTTCGGCTACAATAACATCTCTTCCTAGTTTAAACCACTTGACCAATCAAAATAACAACTGGTCAAATACCCGCCTAACATTTACCTGTTTTTTTTCTGTGATTCACACTTCAAATCTGACCGTTAGGAATAGGTTAAAGGGGCTCTCTGCCATTGTTTTCTTTTTATCTCCAACTGCTGTTGCGTTTTTGCTCTGGTCTGGTTTCCCAGTCTACATTCTATAAGCTCCTCCCAGACTGCTTCATAGCAACACTGAACGACTGCACATTCCTCCCAGTTTCCCATTAAAGAAAAGTTTTGTCATCTATGTTTCCTAATAGTCCATGGTAATAATGCCTAACTAGAGGGTGTAACTTGTACCTAATCATTAAATAAACTATATCTTGTTCAGAAAAGAGCATCTTTGTGCTACTGCTCTCTGGTGATAATTCCTTTACCAATGTAAACCAGCCAAGGAAAGAAGATTTGTGGCAGCATCCCTCTCTCCACAAATATCACAAGGTGATCAGTGGTGGGCATTGTTTCTTTAAACAAGGTACAAAGATGGAAAAATATGCATTGGACTCAGGAGAAAAAAAATTCCAGAAACCCAAATGAATTTATAGCTTTAAAGACTTCACCACTTTAACAATTACTCATACAGTCAGTAGCTGTGAGTGCTTGAACAAATAAGCAGTCAGCAGGAACTCAGGGAAAGACCAACAAGGGAGATACAGAATTTACTCCAGACCTGCACAGTAAAGGCAGTGTGGCCTAGAGAAAGCTTAGACTAGTCAGACATGGCAGTTACAGATTCCATCAGGAAACAAACATCTTTAGGACCATTCCCATGTTGAGGTTTGGCTAGGAAGCAAATGTATTGAAGTACCATGAGTAAAGTTAAAAATCCATGTTGGGCAAGGGGAAATACTTTGATCTCTCAAAAAAGGATGTACATTGTGTATTAGGCCATGAAAGGTGGACTACATCCATTTAGCCCACGGAAAAATAGAAAACCTTCATTTTTGCCCATGGAAAAATAAAAAAGAGCTCCATTTTGCCTGCAGAAGTCAGAAAACCACTATTTCAAACACAAAACACCCAGTAAGCAGTAAATTCATTTGTGTAACTATTTAATAGAATTGAAAGACTGGAATAAAAGAAAATAATTAGCTTTGCTAAACTGTGCAATTAAAAATCTTTAAAGGCAGGGAAATAAAATAGTTTCTTTGATTACAGAAATAAAAGTTTTCAACAAATGTGATGTTGCAGAATTTAAAAGCGGTAAATTAAGAACAACAAATAATCACATCAGGAAGACATTGTAGGAGAAGCAATACTACCCTCAAGATTTAATATCAGAGAGGGACCAAGTAGAAAACAGGATTGGACATCTGGGCGAAAACAGTTCTTCAGATATGGTACAGCTTTCTCCAAAATCCAGTTTTCGTTCGACTGGAAAGGTGTTTAGATTTTGTTGGAGGCAGTAACCAGGAACATTCACAAACAACTCCGGAGAGGAATTATCAACCTTATCATGGGAGAACAATAGAACTTATGCACTTTATAAGGTATGAACACTCTAAAGAAACACATAATAAACCAACAAAAAGTGGGCCAAATTGCAACTACTAAGTCTCTCACATATGGGCAGTGCCCAAATATTGCAAAATAATGCTCCATTTCTCAAACTGTAGGTCACTTTCAGGGGAAATATGGAAGTAAGGTATGGTTTCAAAGCAGCAAAAAACGAATGCCTAGTCATACATAGGTGATAATGAGATAGAAACACCAGTGTCAGAAAAGATAGCAAATACATTCCGAGGTTAAATTTGTGATCCACACAAATCAAGAACCTGTTTCCATCAGATGCTCTGTCATTCATTCATATACAGGAGCCAGTGTCACTGTCTTATCTGATCAAATATCATGGCAAAAGAAACAAAGGTTATTGCTGCAGATATGAAGTTACATTGTCCAGGTTGCATAATACTTTCATCTCCAGATTACTAGTATTTTACAAACATTGTGCAGCACAAAGAGCATAAAAGAATTGAGAATATATATGTAGGAACAGGAGTAGGCCATTCAGCCCCTTGAGCCTGTTCTGCCATTCAATGAGATCAGGGTTGCCTGATATACCTCCTTCTGGTCCATGTGCCTTATTATTGTTGCTTAACAAACACATGTCTATCTCAGATTTAAAACTAACTATGGATCTAGCATCAACTTCCATTTCTAAAAGCAAGTTCCAAATTTCTACAATCCTTTTTGCCTGTAGAAGTGCTTCCTAACAACTCTCCTGAAAGGTTTGGCCCTCCTTTTTAGACTATGCTGATTAGTTCTAGAATTTCCAACCAGTAGAGATAGTTTATCTTCATCAACCCTGTCTTTTCCTGTTAATATATTAAAGATTTTGACTGGGTCACCCCTTGGCCTTAAAGAAAATGGCCCTAATTTGTATAATGCCTCCTTATCACCTAAACCCTGAAATCCAGGTATTATTCCTGTAACCTGCATTGTACTCAAAGTTTGGGAGAAGATTTGTAGCTCGGGTGCTCATTGTTGTGGTTCTGTTTGCCGAGCTGGGAGTTTGTGTTGCAAATGTTTCGTCCCCTTTCTAGGTGACATCCTCAGTGCTTGGGAGCCTCCTGTGAAGCACTTCACAGGAGGCTCCCAAGCACTGAGGATGTCACCTAGAAAGGGGACGAAACGTTTGCAACGCAAACTCCCAGCTCGGCTAACAGAACCACAACAACTGCATTGTACTCCCTCCAAGGCCAACATATTGTTCCTAAAGTATGGTGACTGGATCTGTTCACAATATGCCAGGTGGGGCCTAACAGGGTTTTGTATCTGATTTATAATTTGCTCCTATCACTTTTGAGTTTGCACAAATATCTTGTCCGCAGTGTCCCTGAGGTAGCAGCTGTTTCACTCGTTCTAAGAAGCAGCAAATAGATCAAGAGAAGCCAAGTTGTGCCATGATTTGGAGGTGCTGGTGTTGGACTGGGGTGTATAAAGTTAAAAATCACACAACACTAGGTTATCGTCAAATAGATTTATTTGGAAGCACTAGATTTTGGAGCACACAACCACCTGATGAAGGGTAGTGATCCAAATGCTAGTGCTTCCAAATAAACCTGTTGGACTGTAACCTGGTGTTGTATGATTTTTAACTTTGTACAAGTTATGCCAAGTTAATTCAGAGAGAGGACAGTCAGAGAACAATTGGTCCAAGAACAGACTTGTCATCCAACTTGTCAAGAGACCATCAGTAGAAATTCATGAGGTTAAAATCTCCCAAGTGGCATTATAGGCATTAATTCAGCCAGGAAGAGTTTCTATGCTGAAGAGATTCATGAGATTAAGGTCCCACAAAGAGTATATGGGTCAACCATATGGATTAACACAATTAATATCTTCGCAAAGGATATCCAAGTGATCCAGAAGAGTGACAGTTTCCAGACTACACAAGGTCAATATCAGAACCAATGTCAACAGTCCTAAAGACAAGGACATTCCAGTCATTCACATCCAAAGAAACTGTGCTCTGGAAGAATTGCAAAACCTCCAGTCACTTCAAAAACTTGGAGGAGAGATATGATTATGGTTACTTTAATTATGTACATGAATGTGCACATGTTAACTATGGGAAAATAAGCCTGGGAGAGAAATGTTGTGGATTGCAAAGGCTCGGCCTATCACCCTCACCTTGACCTCCTTCCACCTATCCCACCTCCATCGCCCCTCCCCCTAGTCCCTCCTCCCTACCTTTTATCTCAGCCTGCTTGGCTCTCTCTCTTATTCCTGATGAAGGGCTTATGCTCGAAACGTCGAATTCTCTATTCCTGAGATGCTGCCTAACCTGCTGTGCTTTGACCAGCAACACATTTGCAGCTGTGATCTCCAGCATCTGCAGACCTCATTTTTTACTCGAAGATTGCAAAGGCTCTGAAAGGGTTAATGTTGGAGCCTGCACTAAGGTCTACCTAATCAGATGAAGTAGTATTATCTTGGGTGGGAATTTGGGAGAATAACTCTTGATTGTGAAGGGGACAGAGGTGTCACCTGTGTTTGCCAAAAGTCTCGGTAACAATGTTTAACTAGCTATTATAATTTGTAACTAATCACTATCATTCAACAAACAACTTTTTAAAGATCAGAGCCACTTTTTATTAAGTCATATTAGAGGTTCTTGTTCTACCACTGTAAACTAAACAGGCCCTCAGATCCAATTCAGGAAGAAAGAATATTGCAACATCCTTCTATCAATACATACCACAATAACCAGTTTTCTTAATTTTTATCGTTAGGTGCAAAACCTACAGGCACAGGAGAGACCAAGTCAAGAATCTTTGTAGCTTAATTTCAATGTGAGTGATTAATGTCCTTCTCTCAACAACTGATATATGGTTAAAATGGATAATTTCCATCTATCATGAAAGGAAGTTCAATATCTTCTGTCTTGTCTATTTGTGACACATTCTAGGTGTTGCATGAAATGACAAAATCATGATTTAGTTAAGCAAGTCTTTCCATTGTGAAATCCAAGCTGACTAGTCATAATTATATTTTTCTTTACTTCTATAGGCTATGTCTATAAAAAATTGATCATTTATTGTTTCCATCCAAATAGATATTATGTTTTGTAATTCTGCTGCATCTTGTTTTTTTTTCCATTATCCTTGAAAAGTAATACTATCCACTTCCCTCTTTCCCTTTGTATATTTTCAACACATGACATGACATACAATGTTTAATTCTCAGGTATGATTTTCTATAGCCATATCTCCGTAATCCTAACTATGATTGATGTCTCCCCGATGCATAATTGCCTCCAACTCCATTTATTATGTGTATTGCTTTGGAGATATTTAACTCATTTAGAAAAGACTTTTCTCTCAGTTTATCATTCAATATCTTTTTAGATCCTTGTTCTATCACTACTTTTTCATTTTTCATCAATGTCCTTTCTTATGCTATTCTTTCTTTTGCTTTCCTTTCCTACCATGTTTGCATTTATGCCAGATGAGTTGGACCAAAAGGGCCTGTTTCCATGCTGTGCGTCTCTATGACTTGATGACATCCCTTTTGATTCCCCAACCTATGTCAACTCCATATTTACACTTTTTCTGAGGCACTAGCAGCCATCCTGGTTCAGATCAAGCCTGTCCCATTGATATTACTCCTGCCTGCCCCAGAACTGGTACCAGTGCCACATAAAAATGGCAACCTTTTCAAGTCAAATAGCCAAGTCCCCAAGGCCCACTCTCTCATTAAAGAGAGAGATAACTGGTGTCAAGTTTAACCTGAGGGTCACCTTGCCCAAGGCAATGGGCAAGGCTGAGAAGGCAGGACCTACATAGTGACCTCAGTCACTGTCAAAATCGAATCTACCCATACATTGAACCAGTCTACATTGCAAACCAACAATCTAACCAACTGAGCTATTCTGTTAATGGCTGTCTTCTCTGTACTTTTGGTTATTCTAGTGCAATCTCAGTGATCACAGCATGGATGGTAGAAAACTTGTGTAGGGAAGACTGCAGATGGCTTTAGAAAATGACCATCATGAGTCTGGAAGGCCTGGCTGCCAATTGTAACAGCTCAGCTTGGGCAGTAGCATTCTGGGTGGCTTTGTTGACAAGCAACTAAGTTGCAGTGTTGTTGTAGTAGAAAAATGAATGCTGTCAGCCTGAGAGAGTTTGTGGCCCATGGCAGCATTTTCCTGGAGCAGTAACTGAACAATCAAAGTAACCTGTTGAGAGAACAGATTTCTGGGCTGTTGTGTTATCCTGTAAGTCCCTTTGCACAGTATAACCCACAACCATGATAGCTGATAGAAGTTTCCACACTGCAGCACACAGATATTGGGTAGTGGCCGGTTGTGCTGTAATGGAAACTGAAACATCAGCTCTCAAATACTGTGCCATGGCCCTGTACCAAATTGATACTCAACTCCTCCATGTTCTTTGACATTTGCAGGCTTTCTGCAATCTTTCCAGTGCAACAAGAATTTTTAGGGAAGGGAATTGCTGTCCTTACCAAGCCTGGCCTACATGTGACTACAGACCCAAATGCTGGCCTGACCAGTGATGCCAACATCCCGTGAATAATAAAATAAAGTCGGCCACTGCACCAAAGTCTTTGTCTGAGTCGTCTTCATTGTGTGACCCTACCCTCTGAGGAGTGGGCAGCTAACCTATTCTTACCATGTTGTTTGCAATAACTCATCCTTGCTGTCTTACCATCTACTGAAACCATATACACAGTATCTGAGCTGATGGCTGTGAGTATGAAATCAAGTGATGACACTATGTGCTCATTAATTCAGTCTGTTGCTTGGTCACATGGCACATGTTGATTATATGAAGGGAAAAATGCACAAGCATTTGTTTGTCATAGAATCCCTACAATGTGGAAACAGGTCTTTCGACCCAACAAGTCCACACGGTCCCTCCAAAAAGTAACCCACCCAGACCCATTTCCCTTCCCTATTACCCTACATTTAACCCTGACTAATGCATCTAACCTACACATCCCTGAACACTATGGACAATTTAGCATGACCAGTTCAACTAACCTGCGCATCTTTGGATTGTGGGAGGAAACTAGAGCACCTGGAGGAAACCCCCACAGACATGGGGAGAATGTGCAAACTCAAAAAAAAACGCAGAGACTGGAATTGAACCCGGTGTGTAGCAGGGGAAACTATGCATGCTGACGCCATATGGAGCTTTTAAATGCAGGTGTGTGGAATGGGGGTGGGGAATATGGGGAAGAGAATCAGTTATGAGAATGCGAACATTATCAGATGTTTTAGCTTTGTCACTGGCTATGCCCTCAGCAAAGGCCATCCCAATAATGGTGAGCATCATATTGTTTCAGCTCCTGGTTTGTTCCTGCCTCCTGTTGGCTTGCAAAAAGGTGTAAAATGTGTCTGTATGTGTTGTATATCTATCTGACTGATGTTGCTGTGACTGGCAGTTGATGTAAGCCATGGAATCTGGGTTAAGCTTCGAACAGTACTAAATATGGTGTGGAAGAGAAAACACTAAGTGTTACATATGAGAGCTAAGTGGTAGAAGTTATTGGAAGTGATTGAGGGATTATGGTAATTTGAACAATATTAGATTTATTATGATGTTGCTGGCAAGGCCAACACTTGTTGCCTGTCCTTAATGTCCTTGAGCGACCTGCCTTCTTGAACCATAGCAGTCCATATAGTGTAGGTGCACTCAGTGTGCTATTAGCAAGATTTTACACTAGCAGCAGCAATGTAGCTCCAAGTCAGGATGGTGTGTGTGTTGAATGGGAGCTTGTATATGGTGGTGTTCCCAAATAAGTGCTGTCCTTATCCTTCACAGCCCTGTATAGAGGTCATGAGTTTGGAAACTTCTGTAACTTGCTGCATTGGTGAAGACAATGAATATTGAAGATGGAAGATTGGACACCAATCAAGAGAGGTTCTTTGTCCTGGAACAAAACAGAAAGTGCTGGAGAAATTCAACAGGTCTGGCAGCATTTGTGAAGAGAAAAACAGAGTTCATGTTTCGCAACCAGTGACCTTTCTCAGACCAAAATATGACACACATTGATTACCAGATCTTCAGTGGCTGATTAGCATAAATCCTCAGTGGATATTGAATAGATTCCCTACAGTATGGAAACAGGCCCTTTGTCCCAACAAGTCCACACCGACCCTCCGAAGAGTAATCCACCCAGACCCATTCCTCTACCCTATATTTACTCCTGACTAATGCACCTAACAGTGTGGGCAATTTAGCATGGCCAGTTCACCTGACCTGCACAACTTTGGATTGTGGGAGGAAACTGGAGCACCTGGAGGAAACTCACACAGGCACGAGGAGAACATGCAAACTGCAAACAGATGGTCATCCGAAGCTGGAATCAAACCTGGGTCCCTGGCACTGTGAGGCATCAGTGCGAACCACTGAGCCACCGTGCTGCCATTCTAACAGCATTTTTCCAATTACTTGCACACTTTAAGATAGCCAGCATTTATGGCTGGGAGTCAAATGTGGAGCACCAAGAGTTTGCTGTCCACGACTCAGGTAAGTGGTTGAGGACTTGAGTGGTAGTTTCTGGAGGACTTTGTGATTGGCTTGGTTGGGAGCCTAGGACATTACAGTCTTTAATTTTCTTGTGAAGCCTAGAAGAACCCTCCTGTCCAGGCCTCCATCTAAAACAACAATTGTGCACCAATGATGGAATAAGAGTCTGATGTACAGCCTTAAAGATAGACCCTGTCAGTTTTCAGTGTGAGTGTGAAGAGCAGGTTAAAATTGAATCCAAGTTAAAGCAACAGAACGTTAGTGGATAATTGCCTGTGTTTGTTTGAAACTCCATGATCTCTAGTGAGTCGACAGGGTTAAAATTGACCCTATTGTTTCTGGAAGTCCTTTTGTTAATCCCTCTGTGGTTGGGATTCACTATTTGTCATGCGACACAAACCTTTATAACAACTACAGCAATATAAGGGAAAAATAAATTAACTGCATACATCCACTGTAGTATCCATTGTGTCTGTATTGAGCATTGGCTCATCTTTGCACTGCTATAGTGTTTTCTAGATTTCAGATTAATACAGTTATTGATGGATAGCGTTTGAGAAAATGGATTGATCATGCCAGATTTTTCTCTTACCCTTTGTTGTTTTCAATCCTACATTAGAGAGCTTTGGTCCAGTTTAGAACCAGCTGTGGATGTTTGAGCATTGGCTATAAAGTGTTCCTGTTCAGATTTACCATTTATGTAACTGGTATATATAAAGGAACCAGCAACATAACTATTCTTATCTATTAATTGAAACTGAGCGACTGATGTTTCTTGAGAGTAGTTGAATCCAATTAAGATTACCTCCTGAAACCCCATTTTGGAGACATATATCATCTAATTTTGTGAGCATCCAATCCCCTCTCTTACACATAGCTGGATCCCTGAGTGCGGCAAGGCTGTCAGACCCAGGGGCAGCAGAGGTATGGACGTGATCGCAAACTCCAGAGCAGGGCTATACTCATTTGATGATGGTCCTTGGAAAGAAATTTTAGTTCACATTAAGCCACAAAACCATCTGCTGAGTTCAGATTTCTGCTGACTCCCCTTACTGTTTGTAGATGAGGGTGATGATACCTTCCTTCATGGCTTCAGACATGCTGCCGGCCAGAAACATAAACTCATTCACTTCCTGCAGGTTCGGGTCTCATCCAACGTAATACAATCTACTTGTTAACTATCACTTTTTGGAGTTCTGATGTGGAGATGCTAGTGTTGGACTTGGATGGACAAAGTTAAACAATCACACAACACCAGGTTATAGTACAATAGATTTATCTGGAAGCACTAGCTTTCAGAGCACTGCTCCTTCATCAGGTATCTGATGTTCATTTATCTAAAGGACCTGATGGCCTTTGTCAGCTAATCCAGAGTCAGCACTTTGTCCAGGCTCTGTCACCAAATCTCTACAGATCTCTATGTTAGAAGACAGGCTGGATAGAGAGATTGTCAAACAGCCCAGCATAAAAGAATTGGATTGTTCGTAACATGTCAGGCTGTAGTGACATCAAACTACCTTCTTTCTTCAGGGTCCTGATATCAGGGCTTTATCTGAATAAATTGTGCAAGAAAAAATGCAAGCTCACCTCATCCTGCTCCACCATGCAGACTGTACACTAGAATATGGCAAGGTTGATAAGTGTGTTTACCTCACTGTCTTTTACCTCAACCCTAATGGTATTAGGCACCCTGGATAGGGTTTGATTGCTTTGTAGCTGATACTTTTTTAAGTTCTCCTGGATAGGCATGAACAACTCGCCAAAAGGAAAAGATTGCAGTTCAACTCCAATACCGAAGTGCAAAAGGCCAAATCATTCACTAAACTCCCCCCAAAAATAAATCAAACACAAAAAGCCACACATTTTTACTTATTCTGAGAGAACTACCTTCTTAATCTTTTTATCCCTCTTGCTGCTGATGTAAGATTGACACGTTGAAAGCTGAGTGCTTTGTGGTTGGACCCTAAACTAAGAATGACCTGCTTTGACCATATAGTCTACCTCCTATCAGAGAGGTTCCATTACACTCTCACCATGTGTTTGCCACTGACATCAGAGAAAGTCCAAATACAAAGGAATGAGGATTGACCTGAAGTCAGTCAAGTACCTTTACAGGTACTTGAATTGTGCCTTGACATTTAACGTTTTTGTTCAATTTGGGGAAATCTTGTGATGTTTCTGAATATTCACAATGGCTTTCAAAGAGGGCTGCATAATAGAATACTTCAGGAGCACCAGAATGTTTAGAATAACATAAAGAACTGTAGATGCTGGAGATCAGAGACAAAGTCTGAAATTGCTGGAGAACCTCAGTAGGTCTGGCAGCACACATCGGAAGAAAACAGAGTTTATGCTTCAGGTTTATGGTCTGGTGACTCAAGTTCTGATGAAGTGTTAACGGACTCGAAACATCAACTCTACTTTCTTTGCACATATGCTGCCAGACCCAGCTGAGTTTCTCCAGAATGTATAGGATATTTTCTTCATGTTTAAATGGTCACCGAACCAGTGTCATGATATTAAATATTTCAAGTTATTGGGCATCAGACTGGTCAGATTGCTGTGTGGCATACAATGCTGTATCCTGCAGAACTGTATCCTTGTTCATAGTCCAGTCATGAATTGCCATTCCTATTTGCGTTGGAAGTCATACATCTGGCCAGTTTATCAACTCTCCAGCGGAAGATGCTTAGAGATGAACAGCTGTGGAAGGAAATTAAGGAAAGCTGGATGGAATTATGCCACTGAATAGAAATTCTACCTCAAAACAGACCATGTTTTGTTCTATTCCAATTTATTTTGAAAAGAGCACATTCTGTTTATATGCTGTACTATAATGCTTGAAACTGTCACAGTTGTTTCCAGTAGAATGATGAATTTTAATGAAATCCTGTTACATTGCAGCTATTATTTAAAGATGCACATAAAAACACAAAAGGAAGATAATTTTCTGGAGACTGCTTGTGCTGAAATTTGTTAGACTTTCACAAATCTGATTTACTGATCAAAAGAGCTGCTATTAGAAGCAATTTTATAAAACCATACGGGACCACATGTTTTTTTGGTGTGGTTCTTTGCAAATAATGCCTATCCCCTGTGTGGTACTTTAAGTTCATTGTATCTGCTGGACCATTGTTCAGTTTCAGAGCCAAATAGGCAAGTAACCACGAGAATAAAAAGCACAAAGTATTTTAAGTTGATTACTTTGAGCCTGTGGTGAAGCTCAACTTTTATTACATGATAAAGTTCCTGAAGAACGAAGTAGTATTCTGTTTTCTCTTTCTTATACTTTCAGTGAAGTAAATTAACATGTAACAGTTCCTTTTTTGGATTTCCACGAAAATGTATTTACCATGGTACACACAATGCAAAACGTAGATCTGTGATAGAAATTAGGAGGAGGAGGTTTGCATACAAATGCATCCAATCTCTGAATGCTATGGGCAGTATAGGAGTAAAAGCTTGTGTGATCAGCAAACCTGTGAACAGTTTACATTGATATCCAACTCTAGAGCACAGGTAACATTTCAATTTGTCACAAATCAGTCTGTTTAATCTGTTGCCCTAAAATGATTTGCAAACTTGATTTAGGTCTTCAAAAAATGTATCCTTCATGTCTGTATATCAGATTTGCTACTCTCTGCTTCATGCATTTCTACAAAAAAGCACTTGTGTTCAATTCAAGAGGATCTTTTGACTGATAATGTCAAATATTGACTTACTTCTGTGAATGACTCCAGCTGTTTGTTTAGTTGTTAGCTTGCTGTCTGAATTGACTGATATTAGTCATTTCCTGAAGTGACAAAGTGCAGAATAGAAATCCTATGAGTAATTCAATAAACAAAAAGCAAGTATGTTGTTTGCTGAGGACATACCATTGCAGATACTGTACACACAACATTTTTGTTCAGTCAGTGGAGTGCAGGGATTGTCTATGGAGGCTGCTTGTTGTATTAGATGCAAGAAAAAATGTCTGAAGTAACACAAATTAGTACAAGGAACTTACATCCTCAACAGGAGCAGATTATGGATGGCTTCTTAATAGAATAATGAATTATATCACACGTTTCAATTACATGTTCCAGTACATGTTCAAATTTATTTTCAATTATTGATAAAGGACTATTCTGGAAACCTTTTGAAATGGTCACACTGATATCCCTACTCATGTATGCACAAAAGAAAACACAAGCACAAATGCAAACACTTCACACAGAATATAACAAAATATAGGGCTATGCTCTGCTGAATGCCTGAAATGGGTATTTAGTGATCCAAAATTTGAATTAATACAAATACTGTTATTGTGTCGTGTTATTTGGTGGTTCATATGTGTTCATCTGCAACTTCATTGGCTTTGGACTTTTTTAACTCGTTGTTAGCCTGGCTTATATGATACAACTTATTGTTTTATGCAGTGAGTGACAATAAAATAGAAAATCCATGGATCTGGCTGTTTGATCAGATCACCTTATGAACATAAATATGGGCATACGAGTTCAGAGCAGGTATAGGCAATAGAGCTCTTGGGGCCTATTCCACGGTTCAGTAAGATCATGGGTGATCTGACTGTAACATCAACTGCACATGCTCATGTAACTCTGATAACAATTCATCTCTTGCTTATCAGGAATCTACCTACCCTTGCCTTAAAAAAAATCATAGAAATTGCTTTTAACACCTTTGAAGATGAACATTATAAAGGCTCACAATCCTTTGTGAGAAAGAAAATCTCCTCAAGTCTGCTTTTAAAGGTTGATCCTTTGTTCTAGATTCTGCCACAACAGGAAACTTCTTTTGTATAAAGTAATGATTCTGAATGGGACAATGTTCACGTTAAATTGGCACCACCCATTCTCTTGAGGTCACACACTGTTCGTAAATGAAGACAGGGCTTTTACTCCAGCTTTTGGAAGGATGTGATGTATCTGTACCAACTTCTAAATGTCTTAGTAATTAAACCTGACCAATTGTAGTACTCATAAGTAAATCTTCTTGTTATCTGAGAACAGTATGTCTTCTATAGTGACCTTATGTAGTATGTCCTTTAGTACTAACAGCGAGAGCGATCCAAGTCAAAGCAAAGACAAAGGAAGGTTAGTGGTAGCAAATGACATCAAACCAGTACCACATAGTGGTAAGCTGGGAAAGTACCAGGGATCAGGCAGACAGCACAGGCTGTTTGTTGCAGAGAACAGTACCACTTCCCTCATTTTACTGTTCTCTACTATTACTACCTTCCCTTTTTACTTACCCCACTTGAATTACATCCTGTACCACAGTTCTATGCCCAGTTACCTCACTATCCTGCAGCCTCAATTCTCACCCAAGTAAGCTGAAACAATCTTAAACCTAATGTACATAGTTTCAGTCTGTTTTCTCATTATAAAGTAATAACAGTGAATTTTGATACTGTTAGCTTATTCAATCCGTGCCATGTGTACTTTCTTTGTGGATATGACTTTTTAATGCTGTCTCTGACTCTGACATGGAGAGCAGTTGAGCAACTAAACTGCTATCAGCCTTGTGCCATGATCTCTCTGCGCTTGATGCTGGACCATATGTCCTGGCACAACACATCTGATTTTTCACAGCCCACGGGGCATTGCTAAACTTTTAGTCAGTGTCTTCACACACAGTTGTGGAATTGAATTAGAGTTTCACATTTTGAGGTTTCCCTGTTGGTCTAACTTCTTACTATAGCCTCAAAATAAAATGCATTTAAAAGAATCACTGGAATGTGACACAGTCAGTTTCTGAGTGGAGGCTTGGTGTTTGCCAAAAAAAAGTTACAGGAATTGGAATGTAAGTTAAATTACTTAGGCTAAATTTTCAATCAACACTTCAGTGCTGAGGTTAAAATGACATAAGTTGAATAATCTGAACCTTTCTGTTTTCACATTGGATTAAGAATAGCATCAGAAAGTTTGGCAGCTGATTATGTTTTTGTTCTTCAATCTAAGGTAATGAAGGAACCTAAAGAGGAGCATTAAAACTAGTTTACCGAAAATCTTTGAAATTGACAAAACAGATTTTTTTTTTAATGGTTATATCCAGAGACTAGAACCTTACAGAAGCTTATGCACAAAATGTTTGCGACAGTTGAACTTTATAATCTTCACAATTTTTGGAACTGCAGCAGCATTTTACAAAATTCAGAACATTTTATTGCTATTTCAGCCTTACAGACATCTGAATTTGCAGCCTGTACATTTATCATAGTTGTGTGTTGTAGCTAATTATGAAAAGATACTGGAAATCTGTTTGGCAGGTGTGATAGAAAAGAAAAGCAGGAAGGAATTTATAGATTATGAAAGGGTAAGCACTTTGGCATTGACAGCAACACAATCAGACACAATTGTTTATAATAAAAACAGAAACAGTTGAAGTATAAAGTGACAGCTGATCTGGAAACTATTTGCAACATTTTTTTAATATAAAGCCATCTGGTTAAAATGTTTTACCACAAACATTCTTAAAAGTCTGTGGGAAAGTCTATTCACTTATCCTTTGGAAAAAATCAGCAATAGGTACATGAATGAAGACTGAGTACGTCAGAGGAGCATGTGAAGCCTTGAAAACCTATGCAATCATACTTTTTTGTGTCACACATTTTGTAATTCCTCCAGTTAGAGCATAATATTAATCATTGACGATCCCTGAGCTACCAGCGGACAGTACAATAATACTGACAGCTTCACGTCTTCACCAAAATCATTGAGAGGCTCAGACCTCAATTTCTATCTCATGAACAAATAGTGAGCATTCAAGCAGAAGTTGGAACTTGAGCGGAACAGTGAGACTGGCCGTGGGTGACTTTGATGAGACCAGAGGGGTAGCCTTCATGGTTCTCTTGCATCATCAACTGCAATTTGAGAAAATAAAGGTACAACATTTGTGTAAACAGCCTGAAACTGTCCTTTAAAGGTCACTGGCTAGGCTGCTCTATGCCTACTGCTGGGGAATTAGCACTATTTTGACCATTGGAAACTTAAAATTGGCTTGAGGCAGAAGGCAGTTTGCAGGACCAAATTTACAAGTCTTATTAAAGCAGCTAAGTGAAATAGCAGATGCACATGCCGACCATTTCTAAGACCAATTGGCAATTGTGGTGGATGGTGCAAGAATGAACTACTGAAACAAGTAACACAAGTTTCAGAGCACTTTCATTTTATTCCCATGAAACATGAGGAAAACACTCCATACTACTTTATTGCATATATCTACAGCTGGTTTTGTTCCATATTGATTAGATGTTTTTTCACTTTCTAAAGTACTAAATTGAAATGAAAGATTTAATTTGAATAGACCACTGGCTTTTTAAATTGCTCTTGTCTATAAGGTAGCAATCTGAAAATGGTACTTTTTAGTCAGAAATTTCTTAAACTTGATTTTCTTTTATTGCATCTGACCTTAATTTCTGTCTGGCAATGTGATTTAAGGACTTGGAATTAATGTAGCATTTGAAGCAGGAACCATGGAGGTTGCATATAATCACAGGAGAGGTCCTATGCCCATCTCCTAGTAGGAAGAGAGTCGCACTGATTAAGTGGGAGGGCAGACACGGCTGATGTGGGATATCTGTTGACTACCAGTGAGATGTCATTAGGCTCATTAATGAGCCAGATAACTTTCATTATGGCTGAACCCACCGGAACCCAATGCTGGTTGAGAATTGTCTTTTTTTATTCATTCACAGGATGGGGCGTTGTGCTTAGTGCTGAGCTGCATTCATGAACTGCTGCAGTCCATTTGGTGTGAGTACACCCACTAAGCTATTAGGAAGTAAGTTCCTGGATTTTGATCAAGTGAAGGGACAATGACATATTTCTAAGTCAAGATGATATGTGGCTTGAAGAGAACATGGCGGCCATTTGGTGGTATTCCCATGTAACTACATCACTTGTTCTTGCAGATGATAAACATTGTAGGTTTGGAAGGTGCTGTCTAAGGTGCCTTGCTGAGTTTTTGTAGTACATCTTGTATATAGTACATAGTGTTGCTACTGTGCATTGGTAATCGAAGAAGTGAACATTGAAGATGTTCAAGGGGGTGGTAATCAAATGGATTTCTTTAGCCTGCATAGTGTCAAACTCCTTAAGTGTTTTTGGAGCTGCTTTCATCAAAGCAAGTAGAGAGTATTCCATTACACATCTGACTTATGTCTTGTAGATGTTAGAATGGTTTTGAGATCTCAGGAGGTGAGATACTTACTGCTGAATTCTCAGCTTCTGACCTGCTGTACTTATTGCATTCATATAGCAGTTTAGATGATATCAATGGTATCAGAGTATTGATGGGGAGATGTGGGTGGTAGAATTCAGGCATGGCAATGCTATTAAATATCAAGCCATTTGATGTGCTATTAAATGGTTAGATTCTATCTTGTTGGAAATGTCATTGTCTGGCGCAAGTGCTCCTTGGCATTTATCAGACCAAGCCTGAATATTGTACAAATCTTGCTGCATTTAAACACAAACTGTTTCAGAATCTGAGGAGTTATGAATGGTTCTGACATTTTTGCAATCATTAGCGAACATCCCCATGTCTGACCTTCTGATGGAGAGAAAGTCTTTGATGAAGCAGCTGAAGATCATTGGGCCGAGGGCCCTGAGGAATTCTTGCCACAGTGTCTTGTAACTAAGATGATTAGCCTCCACTAAACACAGCCATCTTCCTTTCTATTAAGTATGACTCCAATTAGTTTTGCCTTTGATTTCTATCAATTCCAGATTTGAAAGGGCTCCTGGATGATATGGTCAATTATGGACTTGATGTAAAGGTAGACATGCTCACCTCCCTTCTTGCATTTAGCTCTTTTGTCTATATTTGAACCAAGGTTGAAATGAGGTCAGGAGCTGAGTAGGCCTGCCAGAACCCAAATTGAACATCAATGAACTATTTATTCTGGAGTGTCGCTTGATAACACTGTCAACACCATCTTCCATTTCTTTGATAACTGAAAGTAAACCATCGGGGCTGCGGTCAGTCAAGTTGGGTTTACTTTGTGTTATGAAGGAGAGATCGACACATCTCTGATAATTAAAACCAAAACACCCAAAGAAGCTCACCTCATAATCTGATAAAGAAATGTGACAAGGTATAGTCTACCTCTCACCCCCCCCCCAGTTTGTTATAAAGGAGTGGTTAAATGAAATTAAATCTTTTCACTCACTCTACAATCAACAAGTAACAATTTATTTATCTAACTCAAGCAGTGTACAGATTAACAGGATAACTAACAAACTGAGCAATTTCTCTCTAACTACCAAATCCAGAATAAATCAAGATTTTATTAGGATGCAGTTTGAATAAATACACGTTCCACTTATATAACAAATCAATAAATTCAAACCTCGTCTCTCAAAGTTCACATAGAATATGTCTTCCAAAATGTTCCTCGTCCTTTTCCGAAATGCCTTCTCAGTCATTTTCCTCTATCCAAAATGCTTTCTCTGATGTTAGTACTGATGTTTTTTAGATATTTAGATTATGTTTTCTCTAATACATAGATGACTGAGAGAGCCAATCTCTCTCTTTGAGAGATGAGGACTCTTAACTCTGGCAAATGGCAGTTAGCTTTCCCCAAATTTTCAAAATATCCATATCTTTTAAATTGTTGATGACTTATTAATTTTTTTACAATCTGATTCGTTCCTAGTAGTCAAAACCATCAAGTTTAAATGTGATAGGTTTCCAGTATCTGAGGGCTTGGTTTAAATTGCCTGGTAAAATTTGAAAAAACTTGTTGTCTTGGTAAAAATGCTAACACAAGATGTTTTAATTCAGGTGCTGTATGTGCACCTGCACTTTAAACTGCTGTTCAGACATCAATTTTAACGTTAAGCACTGAAAAAACACAATCTTTTCAAGGGACCATGCAATGGACTTTACCCCATTTTTACAATGTTACACACATCAACATTGCAAACCTTGTTTTTTTGTGGAAAGAGCAGACCCAGGCAATTTTACACATTGTCAAATAGATGCTATTGATCAAAGTTTGTGTGAAGATTTGTAGCTCGGGTGCTTGTTGTCGTGGTTCTGTTCGCCGAGCTGGAAGTTTTTGTTGCAAACGTTTCGTCCCCTGGCTAGGAGACATCATCAGTGCTGTGGAGCCTCCTGCGAAGCGCTTCTTTGATGTTTCTTCCGGCATTTATAGTGGTCTGTCCTTGCCGCTTCCGGGTGTCAGTTTCAGCTGTCCGCTGTAGTGATTGGTATATTGGGTCCAGGTCGATGTGTCTGTTGATGGAATTTGTGGATGAATGCCATGCCTCTAGGAATTCCCTGGCTGTTCTCTGTCTGGCTTGCCCTATGATAGTAGTGTTTTCCCAGTCGAATTCATGTTGCTTGTTGTCTGAGTGTGTGGCTACTAGGGATAGCTGGTCGTGTCGTTTCGTGGCTAGTTGGTGTTCATGTATGCGGATTGTTAGCTGTCTTCCTGTTTGTCCTATATAGTGTTTTGTGCAGTCCTTGCATAGTATTTTATAAACTACATTAGTTTTGCTCATGTTGGGTATTGGCTCCTTTGTTCTAGTAAGTTGTTGTCTGAGCATGGCTGTTGGTTTGTGTGCCGTTATGAGTCCTAGGGGTCGCAGTAGTCTGGCTGTCAGTTCTGAAATGCTCCTGATGTATGGTAGTGTGGCTAGTCCTTTTGGTTGTGGCATGTCCTCGTTCCGTGGTCTATCTCTTAAGCATCTGTTGATAAAGTTGCGCGGGTATCCGTTTTTGGCGAATACCTTGTATAGGTGTTCCTCTTCCTCTTTTCGCAGCTCTGGTGTACTGCAGTGTGTTGTAGCTCTTTTGAATAGTGTCCTGATGCAGCTTCGTTTGTGTGTGTTGGGGTGGTTACTTTCATAGTTTCGGACTTGGTCTGTGTGTGTTGTTTTCCTTGTGGTAACCACCCCAACACACACAAACGAAGCTGCATCAGGACACTATTCAAAAGAGCTACAAGAGTTACTTTAGCATTTTAGTCAGGACTGATTGGGCCAGAGAAACTCAATTGAGCCTAAAGAGTGAGGAATTCCATTGGTTTGTTTGCATTCTGTAACGGCACTGCCATGAATGGACTTCAGGGAACCTTAGAAGTAAATTCCTATAGATTGAAATAAAACTCATTATAATAAATGATTTGCTAAAACAGTTGCACCACTGAATTTCTAAAACTCAGTGCTTCGAACTTCAGGATTCAGAGCATAGATTCATTGAGCTGTAAGCATAGAAACAGACCCTTCGGTCCAACTTGTCCGTGCCGACCAGGTATTGTTAATTAATCTAGTCCCATTTGCCAGCATTTGACCCATATTCCTCTAAACTCATCCTATTCATATACCCATCTAGATGTCTTTATAACTTTGTAATTGTACCAGCATCCACTACTTCCTTTGGCAGCTCACTTCATACAAGGACCACCCTCTGCATGAAAACATTGCCCCTTAGGTCCCTTTTAAATCTTGGCCCCTCACCTTAAAACTATGCCCTTTAGTTTTGGGCTCCCCTATCCCCAGGGAAAAGACCTGCTCTATTCACCCTAACCATTCCCATCATGGTTTTATAAATATCTATTAGGTCACCCCTCAGCCTCCGGTGCTCCAGAGAAAATAGTCCCAGTCTATTCAGCCTCTCCCTATAGCTCAATATGTTAAATTATTAAGCTCACAAATCCTACCAAAGAGAGTTTCAGAAATTGCATGTCGGTTAAGTTAAGGTTTTCAAATTTAGTGGCGGCAAAGAAAGGCTAGTCAGTCTTGCACTGCCATAGTAACAAATCCACATCCTCAGATTTCTCCATTTACTAGTTGAAAATTCTGTTGCTGGGACCTTATACTTGAAGATTTACTGCTTATTAACATATTATACCAATGGAATATGGATTTTTAAAGAATTAGGAAAAAACTTCAACCTTTTTCTTTGAAGTTGTAGGCCACAATCATGCTGCAAGTATTTGAAACAAACATATTAGACCAAATAGTGTCATTTATTAAAAGAGAATAATGGAATGATTTGTTTTACCTTGATTTTATTTTTGCTGTCACTTATTTTATGTAATTTTTTTCCCTTTCTTGATGGAGTTCTGAAGGATATGAGGCTGTGTAATGTACGGCTTATAATGTAAGGCTGTGCTGAAGCTATTGTTACATGTTGATTTAGAGTTTGTATGAAGCAGAGTTACAGAGCCTCTGGATGAGATTCTCCCTCTGCCCCCCAAACCCACCCTTCCCCAACGCATCCTCAATAACAGACCTTTGGAGTGAGGAACACACTGGTCATGGAGTGTCTTGAAGAGCACAGAGAGTTGGACCTTCCCAGCCACTAAACAAGTATCTGTTTACTTATTTCTTTTTAAAATAAGCTGTTGCTCACAGTCCATGGGTCATGTTCAATTCTCAGCTCAAAATTTCAATCACAAATTATAATAAAAACGTAAAGAAGAACAGTGAGTGTTCTAACATGAATGTGTGCATGAACTAGCAAAGAATGCATGAACGTTCCGGCTCAAGTAATCATTTATTCCACTAGCACCAAACGTAGAAATATATTCATGAAAAACCTATCCAAAAAAAAAACTCCTTACAATGGATGACCAATGCTCAACACTTCAAATACTGTTGCAATCTCAAATCCATACTTGAATCAGCCATATTGCTGACTTGCCTTTCAGAACATGAACATTATCTCCAACATATCAAGGCTTCTCACTGGCTTTCTGTGAGAAATCTGTTCTCTCTAAACCAGTCTCCTTGGTCCTTAGAAGTTGAATGCCCCCTCTGGTTCCTTTTGCTGTTTCTCCACATATCTCCATAAACCTTGCTCCACTCTATCTGACTCCAACTCCTTCTACACCTCTGCTGCACCCCTACTTTTGAGGCTTCTGGCTCTGTCCCCGTAACTCTTGCAAAGGCACCAGTTCCTCTCCTCAAAGTACTTCTGGGGCTGAGAAAGTCCCCTACTGAGTGCTTTCCCCTACTTCTGCCACCTTTTGGTAGGGACCTGAGCAATAACTGCAACTGCTTGCATGGCCCAGTATGTCATGCAGAGAGAACAGCCTCCTCTTTACGCTTATATTATTCTAAACCAGATGAGCTGTTCCTTGTTACTGGTCCACAGCACTTCATAGACATTTCATTCTGAGCTGCTTGATTTATTTTTAATCTGTTCCACTGAACACAGTAGTGCCATATGACACCAGGATGTCAGGAACAGACAAATCTTCAATAGCAAACGTCTGAAAATTGGGTGAAGCAGATTATTTCTTTGTAAAAACTGAAAGAACTGCCTGTCCTGGAAATTAGAGATAAAAATAGAAATTAGTGGTGGTGCGATAGAGATACTTTTGGTGATGCATTTATATAAATGATTTGGATGTGACATAGAAGCTACAGTTAGTACATTTGCATTTGACACCAAAATTGGAAGTGTAATGGACAGCAAAGAAGGTTACCTCAGATCATAATGGGATCTTGATCAGATGGGCCAATGGGCTGAGGATTGGCAGATTTGATCAGATAAGATTATACTACAGGCTCCGCCAACAGCCACCGATACATTAAGAAACAACTATGTAGGCAGATTGTGGAAAAATGCAATGAAAACAGAGTTGTCTTAATAGGTGACTTTAACTTCCCCAATATTGACTGAGACTCCCTTAGAGCAAGAGGCTCAGACAGGCAGAATGTAAATGTATCTAAGAAGGTTTCTTGCAACAGTGCATGGGTAGTCCAACTAGAGAAGTGACCATACTGGACCTTGTATTGGCTAATGAGCCTTGCCAGATGACTGACCTTTCAGTAGGAGAGCATTTTGGAAGCAGTATCACAACTCCTTAAGTTTTAAGATAGCTCTGAATAAGGATAAGTCAGGACCTTATGGCAGGGTACTAAATTGGGGGAGGCCAAATTACATCCATGTTAGACAGGAGATAATGAGTGTTCATTGGGAGGAGCTGTTATCCGGCAAGTCTACTTTTGACATGTGCGAATTGCTGAAAGACCTGCTGATGAAAATTCAGGACGAGCATGTTCAAGTAAGGAGGACCAAGGTAAGGGACCCTTGGATAATGAGGGAGGTTGTGAATTTAGTCAAAAGGGAAAATAAAGGATATTTAAGATTCAGGAAGCTAAAATCAGACAGGGCCTATGAGGAATATAAAAAAAGCAGGAAAGAACTCAATTGTGGATCCTAATTGCCAAAATTGCTAGCAGTCTTCTCAAAAGTTTTGCTGAATTCCAAGTAGACTATTTCAAGTGACTGGAGGTGCTGGAGATTAGAGTGTGGTGCTGGAAGAGCTCAAAAGGTCAGGCAGCAGGAAAATCAATGTTTCAGGCAAAAGCCCTTCATCAGGAATGAAACTGGGTGGAGAGATAAATGGGAGGAGAGGTGGGGCAGAAAGAAGGTAACTGAGAGTGTAGTAGGTGGATGGAGATGGAGATAAGGAAGACAGGTCAGAGGGAAAGGTGGAGTGGATAGGTGGGAAGGAAGATGGACAGGTGGGACAGGTCACGAGGTTGCTGCTGAGCTGGAAGGTTGGAACAGGGGTAAGGTGGGCGGAGGAGAAATGAAGAAATCCACATTGATCCCATGGGGTCCTGAGGCAGAGGATGAGGCATTCTTTCTCCAGGCGTCAGGTAGTAAGGGAGTAGCAATGGAGGAAACCCAGGACCTGCATGTCCTTGGCGGAGTGAGAGGGGGAATTGAAGTGTTCAGCCACGGAGCGGTAGGGTTGGTTGGTTCGGGTGTCCTGGAGATATTCTCTGAAGCGCTCTGCTAGTAGGCGTCCTGTCTCCCCAATGTAGAGGAGACCTTTCTCCACTATGTTGATGACTGCATCGGTGCTACCTTGCGTTCCCACAAGGAGGTTGAACAATTCATCAACTTCACCAACGCATCCACCCCAACCTTAAATTCACGTGGACTACCTCTGACACCTCCTTCCCCTTCCTCGACCTCTCCATCTTCATCAACGGTGACTGACTCAACACTGACATTTTCTATAAACCCAGCGACTCTCACAGCTCCTGGATTACACCTCCTCCCACCCTGTCTCCTGTAAAAATGCTATCCTTATTTCCAATTCCTCTGCTTCTGCTGCATTTGCTCCCAGGAGGACCAGTTCCACCACAGAACACACCAGATGGCCTCCTTCTTCAAAAACCACAATTTCCCCTCCCACATGGTTGATCCTCCAGCGCATATCATCCAGTTCTCGTACTTCTGCCCTTGAACCCTACCCCTCCAACCGGAACAAGGACAGAAACCCCCCGATTCTCACCTTCCATCCCCACCAACTTCCATAATTGCATCATCCTCCACCATTTCCCCCACCTCCAAATAGTCCCCACCACCAGCGATATAGATCCCTCCCTACCCATATCTGCTTTCCATAAAGACTGTTCCCTCCGTGACTATCTCATCAGGTCCACGCATCCAACAACCCACCCTCCCCTCCCGGCACCTTCCCCTGCCACAGCAGGAATTGCAAAACCTGCACCCACACCTCCCCCCTCACTTCCATCCAAGGCCCCAAAAGAGCCTTCCACATCCATCAAAGTTTCACCTGCACTTCCACATGTGTCATTTACTGTATCCATTGCTCCCAATGCAATCTCCGTTACGTTGGGGAGACTGGACTCCTACTCATAGAGCGCTTCAAAGAATATCTCCAGGAAACCCGCACCAATCAACCTAATACTCCATGGCCAAACATTTCAACTCCTCCTCCCACTCTTCCAAGAATATGCAGGTCCTGGGTCTCCTCCATCGCCACTCCATTACCATCCAATGCCTGGAGGAAGAATGCCTCATCTTCCGCCTCAGGACCCTCCAACCCTATGGCATCAATGTAGATTTCACCAGTTTCCTCATTTCCGAATAATGTAGCCTATCCAATAACCCAACAGATCATCCCAAATTAATGATGCTGTCCCCAATACTTGCAACAATCCCCATAAACACTCCTTGGCACAAAGTTAAAATCAAACACGGGGTCTTACAGGAGAGATATCACAGAGAGGAGGATCAGCATGGACCTGCTTTTTTGGGTCAAGTAGTTTTTACAACTGCCTGACTGATTTCAGTGAATAGCCAGACCAAACCAAACCAGAGAAAAGCTGAGCTGGGATGACTGGCCACTCCCTGTTCACTATACAAGTTTTCTTTATAAACTTGAAAGCCATTTTCCTGGGGCAGTATCTGTTAGCTGTAATCAAATAGCCTTAAAATCCTTCAACCTTAGACTATTCAGAGTCTGTGACTTTTACTTTTGGGGGGAAAAGGCAAGAGAATTTGATTGAGTTTTTTGAAACAGACAGAGTCTGTTTCTGTGCTGTACATCTCTATGACTCCATGACAACATAACCTTGTGAAAGGTACCAAAGATGATTGATGAGGGCAGAGCAGTGAACGTGATCTATATGGACTTCAATAAAGTATTTGACAAGTTTCCTCATGGGAGAATGGTTAGCAAGGTTAGATCTCATGGAATACAGGGATAACTAGCCATTTGGATACAGAACTGGCTCAAAGGTAGAAGACAGAGGATGATGGTGGAGGGTTGCTTTTCAGACTTGAGGCCTGTGCCCAGTGGTGTGCAACAAGGATCATGTGCTGTGATCACTACTTTTCATCATTTATATAAATGATTTGGATGTGAGCATAAGGGGTATCATTAGTAAGTTTGCAGATGACACCAAAATTGGAGGTTTAGTGAACAGTGAAGAAAGTTACCTCCGAGCACAAGGGGATCTTGATCAGATGGGCCAATGGACTGAGGAGTAGCAGATGGAGTTTAATTTAGGTAAATGAGAGGTGCTGCATTTTGGAAAGGCAAATCAGAGCCGGATTTATTCACTTTATGGTAAGGTCCTGCAATGTGTTGCTGAACAAAGAGACCTTGGAATGTAGGTTCATAGCTCCTTGAAAGTAGAGTCGCAGGTTGATGGGAAGTGGAGAAGGCGTTTGGTATGCTTTCCTTTATTCATCAAAGCATAGGAGTTGGGAGGTCATGTTGCAGCTGTACAGGACATTGCTTAGGCCACTCCACTTTTGGAATATTGCGTGCAATTCTGATCTCTTTGCTATCAGAAGGATGTTGTGAAACTTGAAAGGGTTCAGAAAAGATATGGAAGGATGTTGCAAGGATTGGATGGTTTGAGCTATAGGGAGAGACTGAATAGGCTGGGGATGTTTTCCCTGGAACGTCAGAGGCTGAGGGGTGACCTGATAGAAGTTTATAAAATCATGAAGGGCATGGATAGGATAAATAGACAAGGTCTTTTTCCTGGGGTGAGGGAGTCCAGAACCAGAGAGCATAGGTAGGGGGTGAGAGGGGAAAGATATAAAAGGGACCTAAGGGGCAACTTTTTCACGCAGAGGGTGGTGCGTGTATGGAATGAGCTGCCAGAGGAAGTGGTGGAAGCTGGTACAATTACAGCATTTAAAAGGCGTCTGAATGGGTACATGAATAGGACGTGTTTAGAGGGATATGGCTCAAGTGCTGGCAAACGGGACTAGATTAATTTAGGATATCTGGTCGGTATGGACAAGTCTGACCATAGGGTCTGTTTCTGTGCTGTACATCTCTATGACTCCATGACAACATAACCTTGTGAAAGGAGCAGCATCAATACAAAGGGTGTTTTTCAGACTGGTGATCTGTGACTAGTAGTGTTCTGCAGGGAGCTGTACTGGACCTCCTGGTGTTTGTGATACATATATATATAGTGTGTGTGTGTGTATTATATATATATAACTGACTTAGATGAACATGCAGATGGGTGGGTTAGTAGGTTTTCAGATGACATAAACACTGGTGGAGTTGTGGATAGTGTAGAAGGTTGTCAAAGGATACAGCGGGATATAGATCAGTTGCAGGTATGGATGGAAAAATGGCAGGTGGAGTTTAATCCGTGTAAGTGTCAGATGCTGCACTTTGGGAGATCAAATTCTAAGGAAAGATATATAATTAATGGCAAGACCCTGAACAGCATTGATATACAGAGGGATCTTGGCGTTCAAGTCCTTGGCTCCCTGAAAGTGGCCACATATGTAGATCAGGTGGTAAAGAAAGCATATGGCATGCTTGCTATTCTTGTTTGGAGAATTGAGTAAAAGAGTCAGGATGTCACTTTGCAGCTTTATAGGACTTTGGTTAGGCCACACTTGGAGTATTGCATTCAATTCTGATCATTACATTTCAGGATGGGTGTGGAGGCTTTGGAGAGGGTGCAAAAGAGATTTACCAGGATGCTGCCTGGCTGAGAGGGTATGAGCTAAAATAAGGAGAGGCTTGAAAAACTCGAGTTGTTTTCTCAGGAGCAGCAGAGACTGAGGGGTCTATTGAAGTCTGTAAAATTTTGAGATGCATAGTCAGGAAGTTTTTCACAGAGTTAAAATGTCTAAAACTAATTGGCAAGCACTTAAGGTGAAAGGGAGTAAGTTCAAAGAAGATATGAGGAGCAAGTTTTATTTTGCATAAAGAGTGTCAGAAGTGTCAAACTCGCTGCCAGGGGTGGTGGTGTGGTCAGATATGATACAGGCATTTAAGGGACTTTTAAATGAGCACATGAAAGTGCAAAGAATGGAGAGATATGGACCAAGGGCAAGCAGAAGGGATTAGTTTAATTTGGCATCATGTTCAGCATAACATGGTGGGCCAAAGGGCCAATTCAAAAGCCTGAAGTCTGAAGTCAATGTTATTTGAGCATAAAAGTAGGAAAGTCTCACTGCAACTGAGTACTGAGTATCTTGAGCACTGTGAACAGTTTTGGTTCCCTTATTCAAGCCCAAATATAATTTCATTGGAGACAGTTCAGAGAGGGAAACAGGGATTGTCTTATGAGCAAGGGTTAAATACTCATTGGTATTTAGAAGAATGCAAGGTGTTCTTATTCAGGCACATAACATTTTTAAGGAGCTTGGCAGGATAAATATTGAAAGGATGTTTCCCCTCATGTGAATGTCTTGGGTCAAAGGATATGATCTCAGAAATAAGAAGCACCAATTTGAAACTGAGATGAGGAGGAATTTCTTCTCTTAAGAGTTTTGAGTCTTTGAAACAGAAAGCTGTGGATTCAGAGTCCTTGCATACCCTTAAGGCTGACATAGATTCATAATCAGTAGAAGAATCAAGAATTTGGGAGAAGGGCAGGAAAGTAGAACGTGGAGTGTCAGATCAGTCTTGATCCTATTGAACATTGAAACAGGCTCGAGGGGCCAAATGGTCTACTTTTGTTCCTATTTCCTAGGGTGTTATGGTCTTGCAGTTAAGGACTTATGGAGCCACTACTTCTTAATTGTGTGCTCATATGGACTATGGGACAGGATAAGCCCTGGAACGGTGCAGGAAGGTTCTGGGACATTATCTGTAAGGTATTGATCTGTGAATATAGTGATGTCAGGCTGTTGCTTGTCCAGCCTGTAGGCCGTCTTTCTCACCAGTTCCCAGAACCCACTGTGGAGTAATGGGCAGTGTATAAACTTATTGAGATCTTATTTAATGCCAAGGTTTCAGTCAAGTGAGACTTTTGAACATTCTGATCTGACAGTGCTTTGCCAATAGTGCCTATATGTAACTAGCTGTGCTTGCCTGCTGTGATTTCAGCAAAGAATGACCTTGAAAATTGCATCTCATTCAAACAATAGGAAAGTATCTTGGATATTATCAGTTCTTGATCATTTTTTTAAAATTCTGTATAAAATAGCTCAGTGTTTACATTTGGATAGATTAGTAGTTTGGTTATTGTGGTGGGATATCAAGACTGAAACTTATTACTTGTTGGAACTGAGGAACCATCAGGAAAGGATCACAATACAACTTGGCTGCAAACAGTGAGGTCCATGATTGGATAGTAAAGGGTTATTTAGCAACATTGAAGATGCAATGAGACATTAAAAATAAGGGAAAACAAGCATTTTTAATAACAATGAAATAGATTCTGTATAAATGCAAACATTTTAAGAGAGCATAAATGAAACCAATGGAGTTTGGACTCACCATGGATTGATTAGTCCAGCTGCTTTCAATTTATAGATATGCACTTCGTGTGGTTTGAGCCCACTGTGACAATCAAAAAGACTGAAGATTTACAGTTGGAAAGTTTATAGAATATGAAGCAATTGCCTAATAATTATTATCAGGAAAAATCTACAGCCCAGTTTTTTGTTGAGGCCCTGCAAACAGCTCTGGGTCTAATATGCAGTGGACAAAGCTCATAAAATCAGATGTGTGACAGATACTTTTGGCTTGAAAGTGAGCCCGTATGGACTTCATATAAGTGTTTAAATTATGGAAATCATTTCCCATACTGAACTTCATGAGTTTGGGCGAAGTTCCACCCGCAGGCTCAGCTAAAATATTTGCATGCACCATGCTGAGCAGCCAAGGTCAGTTTACTGGAGCCTTTTAAATTTTGAGGCCCAGATTTCCCTGTGAGCTCAGGAAAACCTGACCAATACACTTCAGCACCTTCCAAAATGCACACCCCACCCACGTGTAACTTTGTCTTGGATTTTTGTCTTTTCACACAGAGGTCAGGTTTGCATTGCATTTTTTTGAGCCATGATGTATTGCATAAGGAGTGAAAGGGAAGGCAGGCCAATTAGAAAGCCTGGTTCAGTTTTCCTACACAGCAGCCCAGTTCCAACATATTTTAAAGGTTGCATAAAATCACTCCAAAAACACCTACACACACTCCAAGCCACCCCGTGCTCCCTCAGATTGCCCATTACGCGCATGCACACACACAGACACACACAGACACACATGCACACATACAAACACACACGCACATCACTCTGCACTCTCAGATTTTTCATTCTACCTCCACATTTCCTCCCACCACATACCCTTTATAGTCACTCTCACAATATCCACTATATACAGTTCTCAGTTTGCAATAGCAATGAAAATTATTTTAAAAACTTTGGAAAAAGATTAAACTTGTATCTAACCTAATCATGAGTTCAAACTCATACTGTTAATATTGAAAAAGAACTACTCCAGTGTTTAAAAAAACCCTTTTAGTACTTCTTAGGTTTATCAACAAACAAGAAGTCACACCAAACATTCTATTATTGCATCTTTTTTAAAAAAAAAGTCAATCATTGTTTGATCAATAGTCTATTTACTGAGTTAATAGCTTTTGATAGCTAGTCAGACATTCATGATGGTTCAGAAATGCTTGAAAACTTTCAGAAGCAGGTTTATATAACAGTAATAACTTTCATGATTTAAATTACACCACAAAACAGGGCAGGAGAGAATGACAAGACTTTATTTTACATTTTTACTGCATTACGGTTCTTTCATGGCAAAAGTACTGTAGTGCATAACCACACTTATGCAATGTAAAGGTCAACTTAACTTTACAGAACAAATCCCTATTGTGAATTACTACAGTAAAAACACATCTACATTATAGCATCTGCACTTATCTTTCAGAATGCTTCTGGCCCTTCAGCAGGCTTCACTCAGAATTACGAACTCTTCACTGAGATATGTTATTTAGGGCTTCCGAATCTTTCACCAGCACTTGAAAATTGTGTACAAGAAAAATACAGTTTTCCTGTGGTGGTCTTAACTGGGGACCCTGACATTGGAAGTTGTTTATGTATGCTTTTACATAAGGCCCACCAGACCTTTGGAAAGGCTGCATTAAATGGTCTAGGGTTGGATAGGGTAGAGGAAAATTGCTTGATGTACAATTATAGTCTCCTACATTTTAGATGCATTCCGAAGATAAAGGGTTTATCTTGATAAGAAAGGTTAAATAGGTTGATCTTATACCCACTGGAGTTTAGGAAAATGAGAGGTGATATTATTGAAACAGATCAAATCCTGAGAAGGACTTGTAGGGGTGAATATGATGTAGGGATGTTTAATCTTGCAGGGCAAACTGGAGCTAGACCAAAATGAGGAGACTCTTTTCCCTTGTATAATCATGAGTCTATGAAATTCTGTTCCTGAGAAAGCAAGTTAAGCTGTCCAGTTGGATTTATTCAAGTGCAAGTTAGATTGATTTTTGATTGATAAGGAGTCAAGGGTTATGGCGTGCAGAGGAATGTGGAGTTGAGATCACAACCGGATAGTCATAATCATATTGAATGGAGGAGCAGGCTTGAAGGACCTAATGACCTACTCCTGCTTTTAAATCCAATGTTGTATGTTTTTTCAGCAAAGCAAAGCTAAGTTCAATGTCTCACCACCCTAATTACACTTCCATTAGGCAATGAAAATCTAATCTTGGGCATTTTTGGTTGTATTTTCAATAAATTATGTTCTTATCTCAGAATGTTTTCAAAATAGCACAAAAATCATTTTGTGAAGATATTTTAAGTTACCCTTTTTTTACATGGTTATAACTTTTGCAATGCTGCGCTGCATTTAAAAAAATTAAATTGCTACAGGAATACATGCTCCATGATATCAGCATGGGAGCCCCTATATCAAATAAATCTTGGCTCTCTGGTGATGTGCTCGCCTCTGAGTCAGTGTTGTAAGTTGAAACTGTCCTCAAGAGACTAGAACTTATAATTTAAGCTGATACTTTAGGCCAACATTGAGGGTGTATGTGCTATCAGTTATATCATCTTTTGGATGACACAATAAAACAAAATCCTTGCTACTTTCTGATATCAATGCAAAAGTTCCCACAGCACAGAGGAGAATTGAGTTTGCTTGGTACCCGAGCCAATATTTAATCCATAATCAGTATCACTAAAACAGATTATCAGTCCATTTATCTCACTCATGTTTAGAGGACCTCATTTTGTGTAAATGAATTTCCTGCACTTTAACAGTAAACTTCATATTTTGAGATTGTTAAAGGCACCATACAAAAGGAAATGCATTTTCTTCCTTTCTTGATCCATGGTCATTTCAAGATAGGATGTCATCAGCAGGAGTAAATACTTCAGGTATCATGTAACCTTAACATGGGAATTTTGTGAATGCAGTTAAGATTTTTCAACTCTTGCAACCTGGTTTACAGGGTAGAAATGTGTTCTCCTATTTACAAATCTGAAATAAACAATGTGCTTAAAGTATCACTAGAAATCTGAAGGTCATCAAAATAGACAGTGCCCTTCACTATCTGCAGTCCTCACTTTCACCTAGTTGATTTTAACCTCACTGCGAATCCTCTTCAAAGGATGCCTACCTTGAAGAGGTTCTCCTCCTCTTTCTCCAATCAGATGCTGCTTGACCTGCTGTCTTTTCCAGTACCACTCTAATCTTGACTGTAATATCCAGCATCCGCAGTACTCACTTCCCCCTAGTGTCCCTCACCACCACATTTCAGCAAGCTGCAATGCAAATTCACTTTCTATAAGGTGTTTTTTCTGAGATGATTGGATTTGTTAATCAGTTGTGCCCTCTCATACTGATCGTACATTTGTAAAAATCAGGGAAGTGTGGATCCTGCTAGTGTGGCACTAGGTGTTAACAGCTGTCAAACTGATAACCAGAATGCCTCATCAGTGACATCAGCTGATGTCATAGCATATGGAACTGGGGCCTGAGGGGATGCAAATCTGTGAGTGGAATCTTCCCAACTTCTAAACATTGACAGCACCGGAAAGTCAGTTGAGAAAATATGTGAGATCAGAAAAATTAGATTATAAACATCAAGAAAAAAAGTCAGATTTTCCATCTAAGTATTTAACTGCAAGGCGAGAATTTCAATAGTGAGTGGTGTGAGGCCTATTTGCATGCAATACAATCTCATTATTATCTAATCTTATTTAATTTATATACAGTTTGCTATTTTACCATGTACTAAAAGAGAGATTAGATGGCAACAATTCCTGACATTAAAATCTGAGTGGGGACGCAGCACATCCAGATTTTCAGTTGCGCTTCTGTGCCTTCACCTTGTCCAGCATTCTGTAACAGCTCAGGCGCTCAGTGGGCAATGACAACCTGCATCTTTTGTCCACAGACGTGGCTATTGGACATGTATCAGCCTCTCCACATCATGACATATCTCCAGTTCACTTATAATTCAAATCATCATGTCAATATTACTTTTGGGAGCATGCTAACATCTTTCATTGCAATACTGCTGCCAGGCCATTTTGTGTGCAGGGAACATTTCTGGTGTGTCAGCTTGTTTTCTTAGAGCTCACACACTCACTGCATACTTGTGCCTTGCTTTGCCATTTTCTACATTTCCATCTCATTCAGAATTTACAGCCTCATAGTACTTCAGTCTTGCCTTCTGTTTCGTGCAGTCACAATGCCAGGCAGTTTGTTGTGGTTGCCAGCAATGATCAGTAAAATATTTAGACATGTTGCACAATGGCACAGGGCTACATCAGTGTGAAAAATACATCATGTGTTTCAATCAAATCTCGCAATCTAAGGGAAGTGGACCTCAGTCATGGCAAAGAGGAGTGTCATCAGACAGAATGTACTTGCATAGTAAGTCAATGGTGTTAAATGATATCTCGCAGGTACTTGGAAATGGCAAGTGACCTCTTAAGGCAATCAGAGACAGAGTTTCCACATTGTTACATTTTATCAGTCCATCAGTCCTGCAGGTTCAGCGCAATCAGTCTGGGAACTAATAGAGTTTAGACAGAGAGTTGCAGAGACCAGTCAGGACTATCTTTCCAGGACAGGTGACAGTCAATCTTGGAGTGTCACATGGGTTGTTAGGGACCTCTGTTGTGGTGAGCAATTTGAGAAAGTCATTCATGGAGATTGCAGGCTGGAATGAGAGAGAACAACATTCCAATTGTGAAGGGGGGATGGGGGTGGTGGACGCGAATTCAGTGTATTGCAACAAGATGATAAAGCATTGGAGGGTACCAGATTGCTGTGAGAAAGGTGGTCACCACCAGCCTGGCTTATATGGAGCTGGGGAGGGGGAATGGTCAGTGCATCACAATAGTCAGCATATTTAGTCTGTCGGCTCAGGGCTATTGGGCAATGTTGGGATATGAAGACTCCACTGAAAATGTTGGGTGGAAAAGGGTGGAAGCTCAGAAATTATGGAGCTGGCAACAAGCACAAAGTAGAAAGGTTCATGAAGGCTTAGGGAGCACCTTGATTATTAGGCTGAGCATGTGTCTCGCTCTGCAAAGACTGACCCATGTTGCTTTTCATCCTCATCTGAATCACAAATGTGCAATGGAAATGGAAAACAGATGATGTCACACCTGGAGTGGGTGAAATAACTGGTACAAACTGTACTTGTGAGCAATGTGCTGCCTTCAATGGACAACTGCATTAATCAGCCGTTTAAGGTATTTGTAACTGTAGAATTCTGAATATGGAACACACACAGTGACCAACTATGTGGAATACAAATTCTGGTCACATGCAATCTTGACCATGTCATTGGTCATTACAAATTAATCATAGTCAGCACTGTGAAGCAGATGTAACTACAGGCAATCTTAAATATCACCTGTGATCCACAATTCACAAAGGCAATCCAAAGTCTCATAGATTGCACAAAGTGCCGGAGACTTTTTGCTCTCCCCTCAATGTGCAATGCTACCTTTCTTGGGTGACGTACGGAGTAGTTGGGGAAAACTTTCAGTAATCCTACCGCATATGCAACCTCATTTCATTTGTGTGGCGTGGCTTGTGTTGCAATCATTACAATAAGGTTCCCTTTGTCAAAGCTCCATGAACAAACATTCCATAGTGCTCCTTGTCAGTGTCATCCATGTCTCACTGAATAGAACATCATACTAAACCGTCACCTTTGTGAGATATGAATGCTGACTGCTCTCAGTACTCAGGATCTGTTCACTTCCTGATACCCTCCACATGGGCTTGTTAGAACCAGGACCAAGACATTTAGTCACAGGAAGGGCTATTATCACTGTGGCCACAGTGCAACACAGGTTTAGAGAAATTGAGGGGGAGCAAATGCACCAACAAGCCCAGGACCAGCAGCAACCTCCAGCTGCTGCTGAATGGCCTCTATATGAAAAGGTCACAGCTGTAGGTCCCTTTAGATGCAGAGAAGGAGAGGAGACTCAGAGTCTATTATCCTCAATGTCATTTCCTCCAGCTAAGGGAGGCACAGAGTCAATGCAGACTGAAAATATCCTGGGACACTGTTAGAGAACTATGTCATCTCCTGGAGCGGGACTTGTAACCTGAAGGGTGGATGGCCATCCTGTCCTAATGGTGGCTAAGATGACAGCTGCACTAAATTCTTATGCAGTTAGCTGCTTACAAGGATCTGCCCGGGCGAGGGGGTCACAATCCTTAAGCCTTAAATGTTTCAAAACTGTTGCCAATAAAATTTGTGCAATTGTTTCCCTGTATGAGGTCAGTCCTACAGCCTGGGTAGGAAGCTTTGCCAATGCTGTTGACTGTCTCTATAAGCAGGTTGCAATGGACTGTTGAAAGAATCATATCCTGCTGTGGCAGATTTTGTCAATAGAAAGGACTATGATTCAGTAAATGTATGTCATCTGAGATCAAGAGTACCACTTGCAGTTACTTGCGCAGAAGTGTTCCTTTTACTTGTACTACCACTGAAACTGCCATATGCCTATATCCTGGCAACCCTCATGTTCTGCTTCATTTCAAGAGCTGAATGCCTTTCAAGGAGTGACAAGGATGCCCCTCTGCAACCTTGGCTGCTGACAGCATTATGCAACCACTGACAGTGATCAAGTGTAGATATAATGCAGGCCATTCTCCCTCCAGGACCTTAATGGAGTAGACAATAGACTCCTGAAGATGAGAATTGGTCTGTAGGTGCCTTGTAGTGCACTCCAGACAGAGTGTGCCACATAATCCTAGCATGCTATGCTCCGCACAACTAAAGCAGGCAAAGAGGAGGTATGATGGACTCTGAAAACTGGGCTGGTAGCAGCAGTCATCCGAAGAGGAAGATGAGGATGTTGAGCAGGACAAACGTCACCTTCAGCATGACAGAACAATGCAGCAAGGACTAAATCAGATAGAACCAAATCAACACCCACTTCCAATGGATGCGAATTGGGTAAATTCACCTTTCATTGACTGTACATTTGCTGTCATTTCAAAGGCAAACAGCTCAGTTTATTCCCAGAAGCAAATGCATTCTTTTGTTTTGTTTTCATATTTCCTGTTCAATAAAAGTTAACGTCTTCAACTGTTTGAAGGCCTTGCAATATGTTACGCTCCCGCACTGAACAATAACAAAACGTTATGCTCTGTTGGGTGCTGGGAAGAAGCAGCACTTCTTCAGGCAGGATTCTAACACTTTATGGGGTTAACAATGGTTAGCTTCTAACTTCATTCTTTTAGGTGCAGATCTATCAGGAGCAATTAGACAGGTGATAATGTAAAGAGATGATAGATTTATGGTTGAGATTCTATTTTTGATGAAGCCTCACCTGTGCTATCTATCTGTCCTCAGACAAGTTTTCTACTTTTTCTTTCTCTCCCACTATATCTCCTGTGAGTGACTGCACAAATCCTGGAAGATCTTGTCAGCAACAAGTACTCGAATACTGGGAGTGTTTGAGCATGAACCATGGAAGCATAGTGCTTTCAAAATTAATTAAGATTGGAGAATTATGTGAGATTATCTACTGAAGTTCACAGAGAGAAACCCTCCATGAAACTCACTGAAATTGGCTGAACAAATTTTTGGTAAAATTCAGTCTACAGTCTCTGTAAATAGTCAAATGTAGGTCGTTTGCACTAGCATGGTGTTCTGCCCTTATCCGCCAAAAACACCTAGAACTGATTGTGATATTTATGTCTAACAGAGCTGAACATTCTCAAAATGTGAAGAATTTTGTTTTTTTTTCCTTAAAGCTTCTTGTTATACATGTTTCTTTTCAAAATATGGAATCTCCGGTATTGCATAAATGATGACAAATTTGGTCTGGATTGCACGTTAAGAATAATGGCAAATTACATGTGACATAAGGTCATTAAAAATTATTAAATGTACAATAAGAAAATTAGAGTTGTCCAAATAGTAATATTTTATGTGTTTAAATTTATATACTGATCCTGTCTGATGGAGACTTCTCTCTTTGAAAGGTTGATGTGGAATTAAATAACAAATGGGTCTGAAAGTACTGTTGAGTAATTTAGGTCACCAGGAGTTTTAATGTCAAGTAAGATATAAAGCAGGAAATTAGTAATACACATAACAATGGTAATACAGTAATTATGAGGAACTTTGATCATGTGCTGGGTGAAACCAAATTTGCAGTTATAATGTGGAAGTTAACGGTGGCTCAGTGGTTATCACTGCTGCCTCATAGCCCCAGGATTTGATTCCAGCCTCAGGTGACTGTGTGGAGTTTGCACATTCTCTCCGTGTCTGTGTGGGTGTCCTCCAGGTGCTCCAGTTTCCTTCTGTAGTCCAAAGATATGCTGGTTAGGTGGATTGGCCATTGGGCAATTGCCCATAGTGTCCAGGGATGTGCAGGCCATGTGGATTAGCCATGGGAAATACAGGGCTCCAGGGATTGTGGGGGAGGAATGGATGGGATGCTGTTCAGAGAGTCAGTGTGAACTCGGTGGACCAAATGACCTACTTCTGCATACCAGCGATTTAATAACGATCATTTTCTCGTATGACAAAGAAATTGGGGAACAGACTAATAAAAATCTGAATTTGTGAAATGAGAAATTAATAACTTTGTTATTAAAGAATTACTGAGAAAGCTTGATCATACTTGTTGGATTTTTATACTGAGTTTGAACGGGATTTAGTTTGTAGGGGATTTTTATATTGAGTTAGTAGGAGAGTTTGCATAAAACAAATAGTGCAGATAATAGGAGTGAGCTGAGTAAAATAGATAAGGAAGCCTTTTGAAAAGGTATGAAGGAAAATAGGAAATTGGTAAGCAATAATTAATTCGCAACTTCCAACAAGTTAACGCTCTGCAAAGGAAATAAAACCCCACCAGAATAGTAGACCAACTATGCCTAGCAAGTAAGTTAAAATTTAAAGAAAGATGCTTCTCATCTTGTCTAAAGAAATGGTAAGTGTGTGATTTGAGAGAATTTTAGCATTTGGTAAAGGATGACAAAGAAATTGAAAACAGAGAACGTGAGAATAAACTAGAAAAAATGGTAAAAAAGATTGCAAACGTGTCTTTAGTTGTGTAAAAAAAAACACATTAGCAAAAATAAATGTGGGTCGCTTGAGCACAGAGACAAGTGAAATATTAATAGAAGTGGGGAAATCATACTTTTAGACAAATCTGTCTTTATAGTAGAAGAAACAAAATATATTTCATGAAATAGTGAGAATCAAGAATCTCATGAGAATGAAGAGCTTAAAGAAACTAATGGCATTGTTGCTTGTCTAGTATATCTGAAGGGAAAAGGATTTATGTTGCTCATTCTCTGGATTGATCATTCTAGTCGAGAAGGCAGTGTCATTCCATAGAAGCAATAAGTAGTATTTTCAGGTCTTCAATATTGCTGTCTAGCAAATTTGCTTTCAAATAGTAACAAAAAAGTTACAATCAAATGGTGCCTTTTATGAGCTTAGGATGGCGCAAAGAACTTTATAGCTATTTATTAAGAAGTTTAATTGTAATGGTCTAATCACCCTTACAATGCCTCGTGCTTTTTCTTTGTAGGTGGTCCTATGGAATATTTTCCATTAATATGAAAGAGCAGTTAAGACTTTGTTTTAAAGGTTCAGGCAGAATATGGTCTTTCAAACAGTACAGCATCACTACAATACAATATCAGCTGAGATTTTGTGTTTAACTCTCTGGAATGGGACTTGAACCCATAATGTGCCGAGTCAGACAAAAGTGGTACAACTGATTCACAGCTGGCTGATTAAGTAATAAAGATTTCAGTCCATGTACTCGTTGCCAGATGATATTAGATGGGCACAAACATAAATCAATAATAGATGATTAGAACTTGATGCAAACTGGAAAACAAGTAAAATGTATTTAGATAGTGTTTTTCACTGCCTCAATGTGTGTCAAAGCTTTTCACAGTTAATGTGGTGCTTTTAGCAGTATAATAATTGTGATAATGTGGGGAAGCATTTTTTTTAAAAAGCCAAATTTATAAAATTACTAATACTTCTTTCAGAGTAAATTGTTGTAAAATGTCATTTTAATCTCGTATTGATAGCATTCAACATTTTGCAGTGGGATGATCTGATATTAGATTAGATTACTTACAGCGTGGAAACAGGCCCTTAGGCCCAACAAGTCCACACTGACCTGCTGAAGCGCAACCCACCCTGATTCATTCCCCTACGCCTAACACTACGGGCAATTTAGCACAGCCAATTCATCTAACCTGCACATTTTTGGACTGTGGGAGGAAACCAGAGCACCCGGAGGAAACCCACGCAGACACAGGGAGAGTGCAAACTCCACACAAGCAGTCACCTGAGGAGGGAATTGAACCCTGGTCTCTGGCATTGTGAGGCAGCATTGCTTGCCACTGTGCCACCCACAATTCTTTGCATGTTTCTTTAAGATATCTTTATTTAAGTTTGTGACAGAAGTCTAATGTTGTTAGTGCACAGACATTGTACATGTACAACGTAAAACAGCTTCATGGGGAATGGAGTAGAAATCCTTATGCTTTCAGCATAATCTTTCCAGAGTGCTGATTAAATAGACCCATTCTAATTGCTGCTGTATGCGAACCTCATGCCAAAACAATTGAAGGAACCTTTGGATGAACTTAGCTCTCTGATGAAGCATTGTCAGTTTTAATTATTCCCAAAATAATTGTGGTGTTGACTTTATTGAAGAAACAAAATTGCACTCAGATTTAAATACTGCGGATACTAAGCAATTGGAGATTTTGTTACTATTGGTTGTATGATGTTTAGTCACATGATGTTCAGTCATATAATATTTGCTCATGATTTGTAAATGTTATTTCATTTACCTCAGTTGTGTCTCAGTATCTCCAATGGGCAAAATGAAATATTTGATCTTTTGTTGTTGGTAGCGTATAAAGAATTCAGTGGATTACAACTTAATTTATCACTCAAAACAAGTCTTGGTTCTTGAACTGTTTATTGGATTATTGCCAAGCCTTTTCTTTCTTCACCAAAAGAGAATATTCCTCAAATTCCATATGCTTCTCTCTCATTCCATGTGTTTCTCTTTGAGGTAACTGTTATGTACAGGACTACAAATACTTGACAGAAGTTGGGTGCAAGATATACCAGGAGATAGAAAAAATGTGTAGAAAAGGCAAAGTTACAGTGATCATGGGAAATTTCAATATTCAGGTGGACTGGCAAAACTAGGTTGGTCGTGGATCGCAAGAAAAGGAATTTGTGGAATGTCTACAAGATGGCTTTTTGGAACAGCTTGTGTGGGAGCCCATTAGAGAACAGGCAATACTGGATTTAGTGTTGTGCAGTAAGACAGGTTTGATAAAGGACCTTAAGGTGAAGGAACCCTTAGGAGGCAGTGATCATAATACGACTGAATTTACTGTGCAATTTGAGAGGGAGAAGATAGAATCAGAAGTAACAGTATTACAGCTGAATAAAGGCAACTACAGAGGTGTGAGGGAGGAGCTGGGTAGAATTGACTGGGAGAGGAGCCTAGCAGGAAGGACTGTGGAACAGCAATGACAGGAGTTTCTGGGAGTAATTCAGGAGACACAACAGAGACTCATCCCACGGAAAAAGAAACATGGTACAGGGAGAATGAGGCAACCATGGCTGACGAGGAATGTCAGGGATAGCATAAAAGCAAAAGAAAAAGCATATAAAATGGCAAAGGACAGTGGGAAACCAGAGAATTGGGAAGCTGACAGAGGGCAACAAAAAAAACACATAAGGATGGAGAAGATTAAATATGAGGGTAAGCTAGCCAGTAATATAAAAGAAGACTGTAAGAGTTTCTTTAGATATATAAACGGCAAACGAGAGGGAAAAGTAGACATTGGGCCATTGGAAAATAAAACTGGAGAAATAGTAGTGGAGAACAAGGAAATGGCTGAGGAACTGAATAATTACTTTGGGTCAGTCTTCATGGTGGAAGACAGAAGTAAAATCTGAGGGGGCAGAATTAAGTATGGTGGCCAGAAAAACTGCATGGCCTGAAGGTGGATAAATCACCTGGACCAGATGGACAACTGCCCAGAGTTCTAAGGGACATAGCTGAAAAGATAGTAGAGGCTGAAGTGGTGATCTTTCAGGAATCCCTAGTATTAGGAAGTGTTCCAGGTGACTGGAAAATCGCTAACATGACACTCCTGTTTAAAAAAGGGAATAAGGCAAAAGACAGAAAGTTGCATACCAATTAGCCTAACAACTGTCGTGGGTAAGATCCTGGAATCCATTGTGAAGGATGAGATTTCTGAATACTTGGAAGTGTCTGGTAAAAAGGGCAAAGTCAGCATGGTTTCATCAAGGGGAGGTCATGCCTGACAAATCTGCTCGAATTCTTTGAGAAAATAACCAGCAGGTTAGACCAAGGAAAGCCAATAAATATTATTTAGCTGGTCTTCAAGAAGGCCATCAACAAAGGGGGCTACCGAGTACGATAGGGCCTATGGTTTCAGAGGCAAGGTGCTAGCATGGATAGAAGCTTGGCTGTCTGGCAGAAAGCAGAGAGTGGGGATAAAAGGGTCCTTCTCAGGATGGCAGCCAGTGACAAGTGGCGTTCTGCAAGACTCAGTGTTGGGGCCACAACTTTAACTTTATACATTAACAATCTAGATGACGGAACTGAGGACATTCTGGCTAGGTTTGCAGACAATAAAAAAATAGGTAGAGGGACTGGTAGCATTGAGGAGGCAGAGTGTCTGCAGAAGGATTTGGACAGGTTTGGAAAGTGGCTAAACAAGTGGCAGATGGAGTACAACATGGGAAATGAGGTAATGCACTTTGTTAGGAAGAATAGAAGCATCAACTGTTTTCTAAATGGGGAGAAAATTCAGGAGTCAGAAGTGCAAAGAGACTTGGGAGTTCTAGTCCAGGATTCTCTCAAGGTAAACTTGCAGGTTGAGTCAGTAGTTTGGAAGTCAAATGCAATTATGACATTTACTTTGAGAGGACTTGAATGTAAAAGCAGAGATAAGGCTCCAGTCAGGCCACATTTGGAGTATTGTGTGCAGTTTTGGGCCCCATATCTCAGGACGGATGTACTGGCCTTGGAACATGTTCAGAGGAGGTTCAGAAGAATGGTCCCAGGAATGACAAACTTAACATATGAGGAATGTTTGAGGACTCTGGGTCTATACTTGGAGTTCAGAACCATGACAGGAGATCTATTTGAAACATACAGAATGCTGAATGGCCCGGACAGAGTAGATGTTCTGAAGATGTTTCCATTGGTAGGAGAATATAGGACCAGCCTTAGAGTAAAGGGAATGCCTTTTAGTACGGAGATAAGGAGAAACGTATTCAGCCACAGTGGTGAACTTATGGAATTCATTGCCACAGAAGGCTGTGGAGGCCAAGTCATTGTGTATATTTAAGACTGAGATACATAGGTTCTTGAGTATCAAGGAGATCAAGGGTTACAGCGAGAAAGTGGGAGAATGGGGTTGAGAAACTTATCAGCCATGATTGAATGATGGAGCAGACTCAATGGGCTGAATGGTCTAATTTCTGTCCCTATGTCTTACGATCTTATAATTTCTGTGGCTATTCTGTGGCGTGTATCTTCCAGCGTGTATCCAAACTTCCTGTCAATCAGTTGCTGGTGTCCAATCACGTTTTAAGGAATTCACATAGATAACAACATGGGGAAAAAATGGACTTTAGCAGGACAGAATATTAACTGTTCGGCTTCAAATCTACTTGCACTAGTTTGTCCTGTACTCTGTCTCAGATGGAGTTTCCTGCCTAATAATCATATTTCCAAGGTTTTCTCGCACCTTGAGTCTGTAACCTTCATTTCTGAGAGATTGATTAGAGAATTCAGGTGAATAGGCAACCTTATATAAAATGAAGCAATAACACAGAGATGACCATAAGAATGATACTAAAAAATCTCAAGAAATATTAAGGTGAATTCACAATATAATTGCAGTGTATTAATTTTCATACAAGCAACAACAGAGGGCACTAAAATAAATGACTTGCATGTTTTCATGATGATTCTAACTAAATACATTGCTAACAACCAGAGACATACCACTTTACCACAACAACTGAATAGACTTTTACTTTTCTGTATTAAAGTAATTATATGGTGTTATAATTGGCCTAATTGTTTTCATGATAGGGAAGGGCAATAAGACTATTCAGGATGTTTATTTCTGACAGTCAGAGACACCAGCTGAGAGTAGAAAAATTAATGTTGGTGATAGGGAACTCATCCATTGGCAGGAGAATTGGTGAGAACTTTGCATCATTCAATTTCAGGAAGGCCTGCTGAATTAAGTACTGATCAGGCATTTAATTGAGCTGCAGGTTTGTCTTGGAATCAAGGACCTAAGAGGTGGCAATCCTGGCCTCAAGTTCATCAAAGGAATCAGGCAACATCTGAGTGATGGTGGGAGGGGAATTATGGAGTGAAGATCTGGGCTGGAGGGGATGGGAGTCACAAAGGACTGGAATCGGCTCTCAGTGGATTGTGACCCTTTTCCCAATGCCGGGTCCCTCAATCAGGTACTGAATGCCTGACTCTACATCTCCCCTTCCCCAGAAATCAGGGTTTGCATTTCAGGTTCCTGTGTGGTGAGTCCCTGCTTGCCAGTAGGTTCTGAGTGATGCTATAATGGATCTAATTAGCTCCCCACATACCGAGACTGGATTCCCAGTGTACATGGCAGCCTAACTGCACCAAGATCAGACTGCAGACAGAGCACATTAGGGAGCCAAACTGTTGTGCATCTTTCAAACATTTAGTAGTACTTGGAGAACATAGATTTTGAAGGATTGTGGAAAATGGTTTTATGTGAAGTTTTGTGAACTACTTGGAGTGGTTTTTTTTGAAAGGAAGTCATTGAAAGTTCACGGTAGGCATTAGAATTCTTTTCATGAAGGCTTTCTGTGAATTCATGACTAGTGAGAACAGTTGGTTTGCTTTGGACACCTAATAGGTCTGTTTTTGAACAGTGGCTGGTTTGGAGAAAGTGTTCATTTTAAACTGATTCAGTTGCAGAAAAGCCTGCTAAAAACCAGCTGAGTTGGAGACAAACCTGTCAAAACCCACCGAATTGAACATGAATCTGCTAAAAACAAGCTGAATTGGAAAGACACTTCCTAAAAGCAAGCCACCCAGTTGATCATTCAAATTTCAGAAAATAAAACTCTCTTGCTGAGTCCACGGTGAAACCTATTTATTCTTTTTAAAGACTGATTGATTGAAAAAACATCTCAAGGTTGTGTTTTCTGAGCATGCGGACTCTGTATGACTTCAGAGACAGCTGTATTCAGTGATTGTGCACATGCCAGAACATTAGAGCAACAAATTTCAGAACATGCTGCACTTTATCTTTTTGCCTTCAAGAATATATAATTGGCCAAATTGTTTTTCTTCTTGGAAAGTCCATCTCTGCCCAAAAAACTTTTCTATATTTAATTTAATTTTCCCAAAATGTTTGTAATTTGGCGATGTTTGGGGGGATAAATACTTACACTTCTATGTTACTAATTGTATATGTTAACCTGCTATCATCATTGAGTAGGTTTTTGTTATGGACCAGATCAGATCCCCTCAATATATTTTAAGAAGATAGCCTAGACCCTAACTTTTTCTTGTTTTGAAGGTAAATGTGAAGTGCCATGTTCAAGATGCATTGTGACTGGTCAAACTATTCGACGTTCAGCAAAACACAATTTATTTAAACACTATAGTTAAAACACAAACAAAAGAAAGAGGAGTTTAGAATAACAACTATGGTAACTATAGTTATATAGTAACTATTACTAATTAACTGTTCCAATACAGTAACATCCCATAAACACGTCCCTTGACAAAAAGGAAAATTCAAACACACGTTCACACACACGGTTCTCCAATCTAGGATGAAAAAAACCAAGAGAAAATTCAGAGAGAATAGCAGCTAGGAGACACTCACTCAAGCTTCCAACTCTTTCGAGACTCCAATAACTTCTGTTTAAGAACCAAACCTAAAAACTAGAAAGCCTGGTCTGCTTCCACTTGGTCTAACTTGTTAAAAAAGAAACCCCAAGGCCTCACAAATTGTTTGCTTTCTTAGAGACAGGTTGGTACCCCTGCCTTACAATGTCTCTTCAAACAAAACCAGGACAAAATAACTCAAAGTGACAGTATCGTCACATTTTGCTTTGATAATTAACAAAGATTGTGTTTGTTAAGAAACCTGGTTAAGAGACCCTTTTTGTTTAAAACATGCTGTAAAGTGGGTAATTAGACATCGTAGTAACTGGAATTTTTTTTACTGTAAATTGTTACAATGGTGCACTCCTTTTGCTTCAGCCATAACAATATATGGACAAGAAGTCCTGCGTTATTTTCATCTTCAGTTCAGATGCCTGTCACTACTCTGAATATTTGCATAACCAAAATACAAAAGCATCAAATATTTCCCCTGCTGCTGTGTTCATTCTACAAGTAGTTCTTCTATAACGTGATGGTTGCGTTCTTGTGCAGCCCCGCGTTATAGAAAAATCCCACTTTCGAAATAGTGCTTAAAGTGTTGGCGATGCAATCATGTTATAGCAGTATGACCTTTATGTAAAATTCCAGTGGCCTTGTCACTGACTCACAACTCTACATGGAACAACTATTGTAACCTTTGCTATCTAATTATTAATTGGCAACGAGGAAAGTTAATCTTGTCTAACATGCTGCACTGATGGTTTTTGAGAGCAGGTAGCACCAAAGATTACACTCTTTTACTGACACTAGTCTGGTCATTATCCGGATGCTGTAAAGCAAAACATAGATTTATTGATCTACAAGTACTTAAATAAAGAGTTGGAGATCTGTTCTTGTTTAGTGAAGGTTTTGAAGATTAAAAAAAGTGACAACTGTCTTGCTGATTTTCTTTTTACTTCAGAATTTCAATTTCAAATGTTTATTAAAATGACTGAGTTTGGCTGAAACTATTCTCCAGCTGCTCTGAAACTGAACTGTTATGGGACTACTTCTTTGAGGTGCACTCAGCTTTGAAGAAAAGCTGTGAACCTGAACCAACTTTGTATCATTACACAGCTGATTTAGAGTCCAACAGTGATCTCTGGTTAGTGAGGCAAGGGCAGACACCATGTTTGATCTTCCCCACTTCTTCTGAATATGGGATTAGTGAAGCCAATTGTAAAGCCCTTTCTGTGTAGATAAAGCAACAAAACATGGAACCAAGATTGAGCCAAGTAGTACCATTTTGTTTTTGATGACTGAGCCTTCTAAAACATAAGCCATTAAACAGCCAGGCCAAGCACCTCGAAGCTTTCCACGTAATGGCAATTTTAGAATTCCATTTAAATTAATGCATGTAAACGTCTCAAAATGCTACTCCCTTCTCCCCAAACATATGTATCAGAAGTACTCAGATATTCCACTTCTGACAAAAACTCCACATGGTTAATATGTATTTATAAAGTTAAAAATCACACAAAACCAGGTTATAGTTCAACAGGTTTATTTGGAAGCATTAGCTTTCGGAGCAGTGCTTCCAAATGAAACTGTTGGATTATAACCTGGTGTTGTGTGATTTTTAAATTTGTACACCCCAGTCCAACACCAGCATCTCCAAATCATGATTAAGTATTTATACACACACTGGAGATATACAGAAGATGAGGTAAGTTAATGTTAAGAGATCATTTATTATCTGCATAATGTATAATTACCATGGGGGTAATTTTCTGTGCCTTCTCCCAATGAGTACTGAAAACTAGATACATGATAGATACAATATTCTACCATTATTTAAATGATTAGGAAAACATTAGTATTGTGCACTTCCATTTTTGCACCATTCCAAGTCTGCCATAACACATACATGAAAGCCATGCAAATCTTCTTTTTATCTGCTGTTGTGAAACTCTTAAAAGAAAAATTCAGCTGAGTTTTACCAGAGATCATCTGAGTGTCAATTTTGGCAAGTGTCATGAGGGGTTTCTCTCCATAAGCCCAAATGAATTTTCTCATGCTCTTCTGTGCAACTTGCTTCTTTACCTATGTACCATGCCTCCGTAATCCCCTCCTCACCCTAGCTTCCTTCTCACCAGCGACGGGAATACTTACTTTGCTCAGACCTCCTGGGATTCCCAGTCAGCACTATTTTTAAAGGACCACTGTGGCACCTAGTCAGGCGCAGCCAGCCAGGAGTTGCCCCTCAACATGCATGTAGTTGACAGAGAACCAAAAAGAAAAGTGTCTTAGGGCATTTAGGCTGACATGTCATTGCTAGTAAAAGTGCATGTCCATAAATGTGTTGCTATTTAAGAACCAAAGTAACCTGTCTTTAGTGTCATTCAGGATTAGAACCCTGTCAAAGGGAGAACTGCTCTTTCTGCAATGCCTACTGTAGCTTAATATCTTCTGTTTCCAATGTGGGCCCAGCATATACTAGAAAACCTTCAAATGGTTAAATATGTTTTTATTTATTTAGCACTTTTATTTATTAACAGCAAAGAGCAAAGAAAATCCATCAATCTAAAGCTCAGTTTGCTTCTGGGAACAGTTAGAAACCACTTTCCTTTCAAGCAGCAAGCAAATTACACTGCACCCAGCATAAAGCTGTCAAAACCAAAGCAAAAGTTGCTGGAAAAGCTCAGCAGGGTCACCAGATTTGAAATGTTAACCTCAGTTTCTCTTCACACATGCTGCCAGATCTGCTGGGCTTTTCCAGCAACTTCTGTTTTTGCTTCTGATTTATAATATCTGCAGTTCTTTTGGCTTTTACATCTATTGGAAATGGGTTTCAATCCTGTCCTGTCTGCTTGTTGTGCTTGATGCTGAAGGTGGTGATCATCCTGCTCATTATCCTCATCTTCCTCCTTGGAAGACTGATGCCACACTCCTAACTCTACACAGACTGTATGAACTGTTCTGCAAGGTTCCTTCAGATGTACCACCTGCTTGAAACCAGGATTTCTATCCCATTTGGTTGCACATTGTGTGCATTTCACATACATAGTGGTCCAATTATAGGTGACTTCAATCTGTACTGTGAAGGTGCCTGATTCATGTAATTATCCATTGAAGGCTCATAAGTACAGCCTGCATTCTCAGATAGAAGAAGAGCACTTACTCCACACAGCCATTTCCCATGTCCAATGCACATATTTACAAGTTGCCTGAGTATGGAAGGCAATGCAGGTTGTTCTTGGCACAGTGAGCTATAGGTTCAGCCTGGTAATCCATGTGCCTTTCTTACTTGCACTCATTGTTGAACCCATCCATACCAAACTTCCATACATGCATACGCAGCTCTTTAAGTTATAACTTTATCTCCCTACTTTATCCCTTGAGTTCTGGTCCTACAGCTGAGTAATGTCCACACTTCTGCTGCAAATTGTACCCATCAAATCCAGGGACTGTCACTGATCACCCTGACCCTCTGACACCCATGTCCTCATCTCTAACCTTATATATTGAGTGTCTTCCCCATCATAGTTATTACATTTTCTGCATCCCAGCATGCTACCTTCCAATCTCCAGAGCTGACTTCTCCAAATTTCTTGCCATGGCAGTGGCCCCTGATAACACCCCTTGACTTTCATTTAGCTGACCCCTCACGACTGACCAGGAGTCACACTCCTGACCAACTTGGAGGGACAACTTGGACCATGATTGATCAGATCTCTGGCTGATTTCTCTGTAGCTCCTCAACTGATTTACCATAACTCCTTGGACAATTTGCACTGAATTCTAGCACAAATTATGGCTCATTCCCCAGTCTAATGATTTGGTTGGTGCACATGCAGAGTGTTCACCATGAATGCTGCTGGCACATGGACTAGGTGTGATATTAATGTGGCATTGTTCTATATAGCAACATGTTTATTCCCTTTACTCATCACTGCTGACAAACATAGGAAGCTGCCTATGTTTATGTCTGCACTAAATAGCAAACCAACACAATTACTTTGAGCCTTTAAACTCTGGAAGAGAAGGCAAAGCACAAAAAGATGAGACAAGCAAGACAGAAATGATGTGAGTGTCCAGGTACCTGCAAAGTAAGTAAGTTCTAACAGGAGTTCTGTGGTCCACCCTGGTTGATGCTATGAGATGAATGCCTGTCCCTGTGCAACATGGCTTACCAAAAGCAATACAATGGAAGATGCCGGTCCACTCCAAGGTGCAACATTGAAATGGTTAACTATATTCAAAGAGATGTGCCATGATGATGTGGTGAGGCTCGTGGGTGCCAGTCTCCATGGATTTCAGCTGCAGGCTTGCCTATGGAATGTAGCCTACTTGTTAAGATGGGCTGTCCAAAATGGAGGCCCAGAAGAGTCAGTGTGAGATGGAGTCACCTGAAGAAGGGCTTATGCCTGAAGAAGGGCTTATGCCTGAAACGTCGAATCTCCTGCTCCTTGGATGCTGCCTGACCTGCTGCGCTTTTCCAGCAACACATTTTTAGCTCTGAACCAATGCTTTGACCAATGAAGACAAGCATGCCACTTTCAAGGAACTGTGTAGCTGAATAGGTAAATTAGGGGAGATAGTTTTGAGAAGATTTGTAGCTCAGGTTGAGGTTCTGGATGTAGCTGAGCTGGAAGGTTCATTTTTCAGATGTTTTGTCACCATACTAGGTAACATCTTCAGTGAGCCTTCACACGAAGCACTGTTGATGTTTCCTGCTTTCTATTTATGTGTTTGGGGTTCCTTGGGTTGGTGGTGTCATTTCCTGTGGTGATATCATTTCCCACGGTGATGTCATTTCCTGTTCTTTATCTCAGGGGGTGGTAACTGGGGTCCAAGTCAACATGTTTGTTGATAGATAAGGATACTACTGAGAGAAGATCATGTCATTCTGTGGCTAGAACTGTAACAAACACTACATTGGACAAACAGGCAGAAAACTAGCCAGCAGGATACATGAACATCAACTAGCCACAAACAGACATGACCAGTCTCACTACTGTCCATACATACAGATAAGCAAGGACACCACTTAGACTGGGACAACACATCCATCCTAGGAAGCCAAACAGAGGCATGCACAAGAATTCTAGAAGCAAGGCATTCCAACCGGAACTCTATCAACAATCACATTAATTTGGACCCCATATACCACCTCCCCCCTGCCCCCCCCCCCACCCCGAGGAAAAGAACAGGAAATTCCATCACCATAGGAAAAGACGTCACCATGGGAAATGACACCACCAACCCAAGGAACCCCAAACATATAAATAGAAATCAGGAAACACCAGCAGTGCTTCATCCGGAGGCTCACTGAAGATGTTACCTAGTATGGTGATGAAATGTCTGGAAATGAACATTCTAACTCAGCGAGCAAACCTACATCCAGAAGAAGAGAGAGTTTTCAGTCAGGTTGTCCTGACACAATAAGTTAGGGCAGCCTCCAATGATAGTCCCAGGCCTTGAATACATCAGCCGGCCGCTTAAGGCAGTCAGAGTTAGGAAGCTCTCTATAAAAGGGGTTATGCCTAATGCCAGGCAGTCCACCACCTGTCTTGGGTGCTTGGCTTCATATAGTATTTAGAGATCTTTTACAGCATAGTGCACTTTACAAGGGGTCTGTGAGCAACAAGTGTCCTCACATAGTTAAATTCAAGAATCCTAACTGACACATGAAATGGTTAAGCCAGAAATCGTAGAATAGATTTACTTTTTATATTGTTCATAAAAGCAAAGTGAAGGAAAGAAAGATGGGTGGGAAGTGAGACATATGAAATAGAAAAGTTAAAAATTGCATTTTATTTGAATTTTCATTTTTTTATATGTCTCAAAATAGTTACACTCTGAAGCAATGTGAGTCCGTGATCAGAAAAATTATAACACACTTGTAGTGAAGGTAAGACTTAAACCCAAATCTCCTGGGTTTAAGGACACTGCACTACAGGCCCTCACATTTGTAAATTAACATATTCACGGATAGGGACGCTCCTGATGGTAATTAGACTTAGACTGTTACCACTTACACCTGAATACACTAGCTCTAACACCTTTTGACATGCTTAGTGGGTAACTGATAGGTCACTCCCATCATGTAATTTGATGGTGAATCAATCAGTGTGATGCCTTTGTATACAAAGGAGAGTCAGACAACTCAGATATCAGCTTCTCGAAAGCTGAAGTTGGAGTCTAATTTACTGCTTAATAATGGTGAGTGCTAATAACTGCACCATTATGATTACTGCAAAACCCTATATTAAATATTATGATGCTTTGTTCACTTAAGATGACAATATTGTATATTGTAAGTTTCATATTTTCACACGAGAGGCTATCTGAGTTATTTTAGAGATACGATACAGACTGAAAATTCCTGAATATAATCAAATTAATTTTAGCTGAATCCAGATAAAGGTATAACTACTTAGACAGAATGTTTGTTTGCTTTTGGATTAGGCTTGTGTAAATTTTCAAACAAATGGATAAAAATAATTTGTAGGTAGGTTAAGCAGAACAATAAGGTCAACGGTAGGCAAAAGCATTTATGATACCTGCCCATGCCAAAACGAGATTCTTAAGATATGGGAATGGAACTATATTTTCCAGTATTTTGACACGAATCTTAATTGTTCGTTGACAGTGTTGTGCAGCAGGAGCAGGACCTTTATCACTATGGATGTGTAAACTAAAGCCAAACCTTTCAGATGCCTCCATGAATGCATTGGCAATAGCTTAGAGCTTGGCCCCTGACTCTTCTGCATGCTGCAACTCAATGACGGAGTTTGAGAGTCTCGGTACTGGGCTGGAGGTGATACAGGTTGAACAGTTTCTGGCTCCTGCTGTAAATAGCTGCATGCCAGTGGAAAGCTTCATGGACATAGGATTGTATTTTGCAGAAAGGAAGTTGGAAAAGAGTGTTGGTGTGATGACACATACCCTGGTTTTCACACATGTTGGGTTTGTGGTGGATCGATTGGTAAGGATCATGGTTTGAATGCAATTCTGCAGGAAATCAACTTTGTGGGGAATGCTCCATAGGTCCTCCTGATCAACATGGTCAGGGGCTTTTATGTGATCAGAAAAATGCCAGGGACAAAGACTGCTGCTGATCTCTAATTTTTTCTTTGCCTTGTTTTGCCACGAAGGTTATGTCAAGTGTGCCTTTTCATTGATGGAATCCACATTGTGACTTTGGGCGGAACTGTTCAGCAACTGGGTAGTGGTGATTGAGGAGGACTTTTGCTATAACTTCCCTATGTCACAGGCCAGTGGTTTCTCTCTGTAGTTATTACAATCGGTCTTGAAACAGGTTATGCCTGGCATAACAAAGGTATAATTATTGGAAAGAATGTCAGTGAAGGCAGTCCAGACCTGAAAGTTAGCGGCCCAATGATAGTGACTAATATGCAGGACAAAAAAAAAATTGAAGAACATCAATGCATGAATTCTAGGTATTTTTAAACGCCATTGCATTTTGTGTTCAAAATTAATTCCTCCTGGATCTGTTAGACATTGTTCTTTTAGCAATGGTATACAGGAAGTGCCCAGATTACGAACTAGTTCTGTTTTTTTCACTGTTTGTAAGCTGTGTATAAATCAGAACAGGCTACAGGCTGATTAGTCCGACCATTCGTTATGGTGAAACATTGTACATAACTTGGATTTTTAAAAATAATTTTTAAAACTGAGAAGCCGAGGACGTTTGTAAGTTGGGTGATCGTAACCCAGGGACTTCCTGTAGGTTTTTTTTGGAATTTTTCAGAAGATGTTATGCTAAATCAATCATTAACACCTTAATCATCACCTCCAAATACTATTGCATGCATCAAATATTTCATATTAAGCCAGTGAATAATAATTGAATAACACTGATTATTTTCTGCAATCCTACCCAGTCAAATGCAAACTCCAGACTCTGATTCAGAAATGTAAGTATTTGATGGAGCATTTAGAGCTGTATTTAAAGATGTTTTAAAGCTGTAATTAGAAAATTCGTTCAGTTAACATTAATATAATTGCTACTTTTAATTTCTCAGAAGCTGATTGTCAAATATTAATATCAATGTATATTTTGAGAACAGATTTTTAAGTAAAAGAACAGAAATTTTGAGCTAGATCCAATGAACATCCAACATATGACATGTTGAGAATCTGCCAGAATGACTGCAAAGTCATGTCTGGATAGGCTATGATTTGTGCCTGATATTCTTGTGGCCCAGGGTTAACCCTCTGCCCAACCTAAACAAGACCAATAATTTACAAAAGGTTCTGACCGATTCACCAGAGTTCCTATCTTTCCTAAAGCTTTCAGAGGCCTGATGCATCAGTGGTCCGCTGAAGGTCAAAAGGTAAGTGTTGCCCGGGTAAAATAGGAAGAATTGAGTCCGAACTTGTAAATCTAGGGCTGAAAAGAGGGTTAATTTAATTTTTCTTCTTTTGTTTTTACTGGCCCCTTACAAAAGAAATCTGTACAGCATTTCATTTCTGCGAACAGCAGACTTTCCATTCCAAAGTAGTAGTGGGTTGGATTTGACTGTCCCCTTGTTGGCAGTGTCTTAAATGTTTTTGCAAGATGGAAAGTCTGGTCTTGATACTAGGACACTTAGAGCCTCTGTTTGATTAAGCATATGTACAAAAAAAGGCAGTTAAGCTCCCATCTCGATTTAGTGGAGCATTCAGTAATGATTCTCCCATTGAATGTCAAAGGGTGGTGCTCAGATACTCTCTTGTTGGAGACAGTAATTGCCTGGCACCTGTGGGATGTGAATGTTACTTGAAATTTGTCAGCCCAAGACTGGATGTTGTCCAGGTCTTGCAATATTTGGGCATGTGGGGGATTACTTCAGCATTTGATGGGTGCTGAGTGGTGCTATCGTCAGTGAACCTCTGATCTTATAGAACATCGAACAGCACAGCACAGGAACAGGCCCTCGGCCCACCGTTTCTGTGCCAACAATGATCACATCTATCTGCACATAGTCCATATCTCTCCATTCTCTGGTTGTTCATGTGTTTGTCTAAATGCCTTTTAAACTTTGCTTTTGTATCTGGTTGTAGCCCATGCCCTGGCAATGCATTCTAAACATTCATGGCCCTCTGTGTGAAAAGAAAATCTTGCCTCACATGTTTCCTTTAAACTTTCTCTCTCATATTTGAAATTTCTACACTGGAAAAGAGACTCTAACTATCCACCCTATCTATGCCCCTCATAATTTTATATACTTCTGTCAGGTTGCCTCAACCTCTGACACTCGAGTGAAACAAATCCAAGTTTATCCATTCTCTCCTTATATCTAATATACTCCAATCCAGACAACATTCTGGCAAACCTCTTCTGGACCCTCTCCCTTCTTCCTATAGTGCAGCAACCAGAACTGTACATAGTAATCCAAATGTGGCCTGACCAAAGTTTTGTACAGTTGCAACATGACATGCTAACATTTACAGGTAAAAACAATGACTGCAGATGCTGGAAACCAGATTCTGAATTAGAGTGATGCTGGAAAAGCACAGCAGTTCAGGCAGCATCTGAAGAGCAGGAAAATCGACGTTTCAGGCAAAAGCCCTTCATCAGAAATCAGCACCATACCAACGTTTAAACTCAATGCCCTAACGGATGCATGCCAAATGCCTCCTTCATCACCTTACCACTTTCAGGGAGCTATTGACTTGGACCCCAAGATCCCTCTGTATATCAATGAAGCAAAACAGATTAGCAGACAAAAATACATCCCTCCATGATGTGCTGAATGCTTTTTACACTCAGTTCGAACAGAAGGTCAGTGGAATGGTATCACATGCCTCAACAGCCTCAAACGCACCTGTCCCCTCAGTTATCACTGTAGACGTCAGATTGGTCTTCTTGAGAGTGAATCCATGGAAAGCAACTGACCCCAAATGGAGTCCCCAGCTGTGTACTCAGATCCTGTGTGGACCAGTTAGTGGGAGTATTCACTGACATCTTTAAACGCTTCTTCTTACAATCTGAAGTCCCCACCTTTTTCAAGAAGACCACCATTAATAGGAACCAAAGAAAACATATGCAACATGTCTCAGTGACTACCACCTGATGGCTCTGACCTCTATAATTATGAAGTGCTTCAAGAATTTAGTCAAGGCCCATATCAGCTCTAGCCTCCCAGACTGCCTCAATCCCCTGCAGTTTGGCTACCAGCACACCAGGTCCATGGCAGACACCATCTCCTGAGCCCTCCAGTCATGCCTAGAATATCTGGGTTAAAAGGATACCTACATCAGACTTCTACTGATTGACCAAAGCTCTGCCTTCCTCACTGTAACCCCCCCCAAGCTCCAAGTTCCAAGACCTGGGTCTTAGTTCCTCACTTTATAACTGGATCCTTGACTTCCTGACTCACAGGCTGCAATCCATGAAGTTAGGCCTCCTCCATGACAATCCTGCGATGATGCATACTCGGTCCACTACTGTACTCTCTGTATACTCATGTCTGTAATGAACTCCATCTACAAGTTTGCTGAAGACACCACCATTGTAGGCCGGATGTCAAACAATGACAAAATAGAATACAGAAAGGAGGTAGAGTGCTTGGTGATGTGGTGTAAAGATAATCTCCCCCTCAATGTCAGCAAAACTAAAGAGCTGTTCGTCCATTTCAGAAATGGAGCTGAGGTGGAGATGGTCCAGAACGTCAAGCCCCTAGGAGTGATGATCACCAACAATCTGTCCTGGACCACCCATGTTGATGCAGTGGCCAAGAAGACACAACAACACCACTTCCTTCTCAGGAAATTAAGGAAATTCAGCGGTTCCAAAGGACCCTCATCAACTTTTACAGATGCACCATAGGAAGCATTCTATCTGGATGTATCACAATTTGGTGCTACAACTGCTCTGCCGAGGACTGTAAGCGATTGTGAACTCAGTCCAGACCATCATACAAGCCAACTAACCATCCATTGATTCTATCTACACTATTTATTGCTGTGGAAAAGCAGCCAACATCATCAAAGACTCCTCCAAAACTGGTTATAATCTCTTCCAACCTCTTCCATCCGACAGAAGATAGAAAAGCTTAAACACTGCACCAACAGGTTCAAGAACAGCTTCTTCCCTGCTGTTCTTAGACTTCTGAATGAACTTCTCAAATTTTAATTCTCATGTTGATCTTGCTTTTTATGCGCCTATTTTGCATTCATAACATTGTATTCCTTGCTGTATTCTCTTTGTTATGATCTGCTGTATTACACACAAAACAAAACTTTTCAATGTACTTAGGTACATGTGACAATAATAAATAAAATCAAGTCAATGTTCCTAAGGGTACTGCTATTTACAGTATACTTACTTCTTGCATTTGACCTCCAAAAATGCATTACCTCATACTTATCTGGATTAAACCCATCTGCCATTTTTCTGTCCAACATTCCTGCTGATCGAGATCCTGGTGTACCCTTTGATATCCTTCCTCACTATTCACAACTCTTCCAATTTTGATGTCATCTGCAAACTTACTGATCAGACTGCCAACATTTTCGTCCAATTCATTTATATAGATGACAAACAACAGAAGCCCCAGCGATGATCCTGGTGAAACACCATTGGTCAGAGACCTCCAGTCAGAAAGACACTCATTCACAGCTACTCTCTGACTTTTATGGCCAAGCCAATTTTGTATCCAACTTGCCAATTCACTTTGGACTCCATGCAATTTTAACTTCTGTACTAGCTACCATGAAGAACCTTGTCAAAAGCTTTAGTAAAGTTCATGTAGACAACATCCACTGCCTTACCTTTATCAATAATCTTTGTTACTTTCTCAAAACATGCAATCAAATTTGTGAGACAAGACCTCCCTTGCATAAAGCCATATTGACTACCTCTAATAAGTCCATCCTTTTCCAAATGCAAATAAATCTTGCCCCCAGAATCTTCTAAAATTTCCTGACCACTGATGTAAAGCTCCCCCAGCTTATAATTTCGTGAACTTTCCCTGTTGCTCTTCTTGAACAATGATATTAGCTATTCTCCAGTCCTTTGGGACCTTGCCTGTGGCTAAAGAGGACACAAAAATCTCTCTAAAGGCCCCAGAAATTTCCTCCCTTGCTTCCTTCAGCATTCTTATCTACCTTAATGCTTTTCAAGACATCCAGCACCACCTCCTCCATAATATCAATATATCTCAGAGTATTAACACAATCCCGTCTAAACTTAACACCGTCCATGTCTTTCCCCTTGCTGCATGTCAATGCAAAGTATTCATTTAAGGCCTTACCCACTTCCTCTGGTTCCACACACACATTCCCTCCTTTGTTCTTTCCTGGACCTACCCTTTCTCTAGTTACCCTCTTGCTCCTAATTTACGTACAAAATGCATTGGGATTCTCCTTAATTTTACTTGCTGAGTACATATCATGGCCTCTTCTAACCCTCCTAATTTTGTAAAAGCTTTTTCCGCTTCCTTTATACTCCTCACATTGTTGTTTTATTTTTGTTTTCTCAACCTTACATATGCTTCCTTTTTCTTTTTAACTAAACTTACAACATTTCTCTTTGTCCAATGTTCCCAAGTCATGCCAGGCTTATCTTTCATCCTCACAGGACATGATGGTCCTGCACTCTGATCAACTGACTTATAAAAGACACCCATATGTCAGGTTGGATTACCTTTAAACAGCTCCCTGAAGTCAATTTCTCCAGCTCCTGCCTAATGCAGTTATAATCAGCCTTCTCCAGCTTAGTACTTTCACGTGAGACTAATCTTATCCTTTTCCATAACTACTGTAAAACATAAGGAGTTATAATCATTGTTCCCACCACGTTCCCCCATTGAAACTTTGATCACCAGGCCAGACTCATTTCACAATACAAGGTGTAAGACACCCTGATGGAGGGAAGTTCATTCAAGTAGCTGATGATGGTGGAGTCAAGGACACTACGCTAAGGAACTCCCTGCAGAGATGTCCTGAACTTGAGGTGACAGACCTTTAACCACCACAATGTCTTTCCTTGTGCCAGGTCTGACTCCAGCTTACAGAGAGATTTCCCCTCTGAGTCCCATTGATTACAGCTCCTTGGCCCCCCACTGAATCACATATAGCCTTGATGTCAGTGACAGTCACTCTCACGTCACCTCAAATTTCAGCTCTTTTGTCCATTTTTGGATGAAAGCTGTAATGAGGTCAGGAGCTGAGCGGGTCCTGGCAGAGTACAAATATAGCCACAGTGAGCAAGTTATTATTCTATAAATGCTGCTTGATAACACTGTTGATGGTACCTTCCATTACTTTACCAATGATTGAAAGGAGATTGATGAGATAAGGAAATGCATTTCACACTGTGATTATTTGATTAGAAAAAAGTGTGTGAATAGTTATTTTGAGCCAGTATCATTGTACATCTGGAAGTTAAGTTCTTCTTGGCTGTCAGGCTGTGGATATTTACCCTTGATAATTTTACCTGATGGGTATGGAATCACAGTCAGAATCTACCTAATCTGTTCTTTCTCCATTGATTTGTAGACACTTCTCGACTTCTATGAACTCTACTTCCTCCACTGTATCTTGTAGGATTTTTCATAACCTAATACCCCTCTATGCAAAATTTTAAAGGGATAAATATAAGTTTATCAGCAAAAGACGAAAGGGAGACTTAAAGTTTTTTTTGACTTCCTACAATTGCTTTAATAAGGAAGGTGCATGAAGAAAGTGCTGTTACTCCATTGTTCTAGAAGGCCCCGTCCTGCTAAGATTTGGCACTTATGAAATGAATAAAGCTGTTACTGCTGACAGTAAGTCTCACAATACGATCTCAGACTTCTCGAATTTTGGATATATAAGCGTGTCGTCTATGTCTCTTTACAGGCAGCCACAAACAATGTAACATAGATTAATGGGCTATTTATTTCAAACATACTTGGATTACAAAACAGTCTGTTGGATTTCTTGGCTTGTATGTTTTGTGACTGATATCAGGCCTTCATTAAATTGTCTTTTGCACAGCTGTGTAAATAAGTGAAGAAAACTATGATTCACTTAAACCAAGACAGAAATATGGCTGAAGAGTGCTGTTGAATTTGAAATACCAATAAAATATACAATGGCAGCTTCACTGTTAGCTGGGGTATGACTCAGCTGGGTGACACTAGGTGAGTTTAAATGCAGTAACTCCAGCACTGGGTCAGGATATGCTACATCAGGTGACCGATGAATTGTCACCAAGAACAAGGAAAGATCCCTATTTATACACATCAGTTCCTTCAGTAAGGGACTGCTGTCATCTACTGGATCAAGATCTACACTGCTGCTTCATGAGTCAGAATACACTCTTCTTATTTTTGAATCAGACTTTGTTAATTAATTATTTATCAACTGAGTATTGCTGAAAAAGATACATTTTATCAAATCTTTTTGCCTTACTCTCATTAGGAAAAGAATACAAATTTCAGGGCAAAATAAACATGTATGCCTTAGAGGAGAATGCTGATTGTTTGACAAGTGGACTGTGATTGGTAACGATGTGGAGGAGCCGGTGCTGGACTGGGGTGGACAAAGTTAAAATCACACAACACCAGGTTATAGTCCAACAGGTATATTTGGAAGATGAGCTTTCGGACTGCTGTTCCTTCATGTAGCTGTGAAACCTGTTGGTCTGTAACCTGGTGTCGTGTGATTCTTAACTTTGTTCACCCCAGTCCAACACCGGCACCTCCACATCATGGATACCATCGAGACCACCATCTGCTGGCTTAAAGTGGAGAGGATCTCCAAGAAGATCATGCATGTCAACACAGACATCAGGATTCTGCAGAAATGCAAGAAAGCAGAAAAGATATAAAAGAATTATGGATCATGAGCTCATTCAAGTCAACCTAGAACACAGGCTACGCTGAGAGACTTCACAGCTACCTGTTGAAGGAGCAGTGCTCCGAAAGCTAGTGCTTCCAAATAAACCTGTAGGGCTATAATCTGGTGTTGTATGATTTTTTAACTCTGATTGGTAATGGAATTGCTGTTGAGAATGCACCAATTAATAATGATTAACTATTAACTGACAGACTTTGTTTGAATTTTAAAACATGCTGATTGACTCTAATTGGTATAAAGCATTGCCTTGAGAAATGAATCAGCATGGAGCTGTCTTTTTTTCATTGAAACTGGCACAGTAAATGTACATGTTCTACTTGTCTGCAGAGCACAGGGCCTTGTATATTAATATATGTCATAGTTACATTGAGTACAATACAACAAGCCTGATTGGTTGTCAGTGTCATTCTTCTCAAATTCAGGATTATCCAACAAATGTTCTTCATTTGTAGTATTACATCTAACGTTGGCTATCGTGTTGCTAGTTTTGGAATTTCTCAATTGATCAATCCAGTTATCTTGTAAAGTGTTTTCATTTCATCATAAAGATGGGTAATGTATCAATAATACTTGTAAAACAAAATTTGTGGAATGCTTTACTTGCAAGGCAATATCTGTTCCTCATCCATAATTACCCTTGCACTGAATGGCTTGACAAGTGGTCAGTTTAAAGCCAGCTGTGGGTCTGGACTCCCTGGATGTATGCCAGGCCAGGTAATGATGTCAGTTATCATTCCTGAAAAACATTAGTTTTTACTACCCGTTCAGTTTTTACAACATTGCTGATAGTGTCATGGTCACCATTACTTTCTAGCTTTATATTTGAGGTTTATTAATTTAATTTAAATTACACAGTCTGTCATGATCACATTTGAACCTTTGTCTCCAAAGCATTACATGAACCTTTGTGTCAATATCATTACTGCACCATCTCCCCCGTTTAAAATTATCGGAAGAAGACTTCCTTTTTAGAAACAAAAATTGACAATGATTACTATCTTTATAATTTTAAGATCACTATTTAAACACTTGGATATGATAAATAATTGTATTAGCTAATCCATTGACTTTGACATGAATATAAAGAGGGACTTTTAGCATTAACACATCAATTGTAGCACCCGCCTGATGCCATCAGTGGTCACCTTCGCCCTCCTTGTCTGCTGAAGGTACAGAGCATTTCTCATGTTCATCTTCCATCAGCCCCAGTTCTCTATGCACTTCGGTGTTATGCAAGCAAAATAGATCACTGTCCTGTTGGGCTCTTTTCTGGTATATTCTTATGGATTACCTCATTGTCCAGGATATTGAATGACGTGTGGACTCTTGTGTCCAGTGAATTCTGTTGCACATTTCCTGCATGTTGGTTCAGGGTTCCTTTCCAGAATCATTCTTCATGTCTTTAAATGCCACATTTGCAAGAAGGTTCCCAATATGTTTGCTTGGAGGTACGAATCTCTGTGGAGAATGCAACTTGTGTAGAATTAAAGATCATGATCGTTTCTGGAACAGACATTTGTGATACTGTTCTGATAGCCACATACCAGCTAAACATTAATGGAGTGCAATTTTGTTTGATTGATTAAAAACTGTTTGTTGATCTGAAAAATCTCTGATTGCCACAAATGTAAATTCCCTGAATATATGGAAGTCTATCTATTGCAACACATCTTTGCATTCTGACTGGTCCTTGGAAACATGACATTACCCTGAAGGTGCACTTAAATGTAACAGATGTAAAATTGTGTAACACCAGATCCATGGAAGGGATCAGAAGCATAGCAACTGAAAATGTGTTGCTGGTTAAAGTACAGCAGGTTAGGCAGCATCTCAGGAATAGGGAATTCAACGTTTCGAGCATAAGCCCTTCATCATTCCTGATGAAGGGCTTATGCTCGAAACGTCGAATTCCCTATTCCTGAGATGCTGCCTAACCTGCTGTGCTTTAACCAGCAACGCATTTTCAGCTGTGATCTCCAGCATCTGCAGACCTCATTTTTTATCAGAAGCATAGCAACTCAGGGCTATGCTGGCCTTCACCACCACAGGCAATGGAAGGGATACATGTTAGCAGAACACGCCATGACAGCCTTAACCATGTCAGCCATTTCATCAAGCCAGTCCTTGTCCATTGTAACCTGAATTTGGGTCATTGTTTCATGTGAGCTACAATTCTGGATTTATCCTTAACATGTTACCACTGGTTTTTGTGCTCTTCCTGCTGCTTTTGGTGTTCTGGTTCTGTTCCTCATCAGAGGTAGAGTGGGTAAATGCTGCTGATAAGGCTGATAGGTGAAAAGTACATATCAAAGTAAGGAAAGGTCCAAGATAGCACACATTATCTGCAAAATCTTGCAAACTATCTCTAAAGAAGTGAAAGCACATTCTCAAAACTGGTTCAGTGAGTAAGAGCCTTTCACTTAGGTGAAGAAGCAGCTGTTTTGATTCAGTATTTGAAGACTTTCCAATCTGTCTATTTCAGAGCCCATCAGTCTCTCTCCTTATCCATCCCTCCCCACCATGTTCTTATGTTCTTGCCTGTTGACAATGTTGAGCTTCAGAAAGCTTTTGTGAAACTTGTCCACTGGTAGTTAAAGACAGCAACCCAGGTTAATTTCTCCCTTAGTTCTATTTATATTGCAGACTTGCAGGTTCCATGGGCTTTCCTCTGCCTTAAAACATGCTGACTGCAGAAATCAGCAGGTTTCTGTTGAATTTCAGGTGCATTTGCACTTTTTGATGCTTTAACCTCCACAAACCAATATCCATTCCTCCTTGCAGATTAAAAAAGCCCCTCCATATAAATATTTGGTTAGTACAAGAATATAAACTCATTTAAAGTCACAACATGGAAAAGAATCTATAATCGGGGGAAGCTTTTCAGTTTTTAATTGGATTATCCTTATTCTATAAGTCTTTATTCAAAAAATCAGAAATTGTAGACCCAAACTCGGTGACGATAAAATAAAAATAATGCTTTTAAAAATGCATTTAAATATCAGACATTACTTTCTTTCCAGCTTCATGTGAACATCTGGTCACAATGTGAAAAGACACCCTCTTCCTGCCACCCTGCATTCACTCTGAACAAGTAATACTCACACTTGAGAGTAGAAAGTATAGCTTTGTGGGCACAGATAATAGTTTGGCTGAAGAGTTTGATAGACGGACACAAAGGATTGTGGACATTTATACAAATTGGAGCTATGTGCATTACTCATTTAAAGCAATACTTGATCCTCTCTTAAGCCACACACTTGGTTTGCATTTTTCCCTGTTTGTGCAAGTATGGAATTAAACACCAGACCCTGACTTAAGGCTATATTGTTGCCAAGTATCTGCTTTTGAAGCTATGAAGTCATTGCATGGAAGCCAATAGTTTTACATTCCACCCCCCCCCTCCCCCCCCCCCCCCCCCCCCCCCCCCTTCCCCCCCCTTCCCTGCCTCTCCAGCTGAGTTAGAAACATAGAAAATCAGAGCTGGGGGAGGCCATTCAACCCTTTGAACTTCAATATGATCATGGTTCATCATCCAACTCAGTTCTCTCTGCCCATCTTCTACACTTAACCTTTGATCTCTTTAGTTCTAAGAGCCATATCTAACCATTAGATCAAGCAATTCAGCACAGAAAACACCTCCAAGAGGGAAGATCCAGTTAAAAAAAAAAGTGTAAGACGGACATAATTCCAAATATTTTCCATCCTTTGAGTGACAAAATTCCTGTCATCTCAGTCATCTTATGCTGACATGATGTCATGTAGTTTTGGGCCTACCAACCAGGGGAACATCCAATCTACATCTACCTTGTCATGCTGTATAAGAATTTTATAAGTTTCAAAGAGGCCACTCTGCATTCTTCAAAAACTGAGTGAATACAGATACTGACTGTCTCCTCAGATACCTCCTCAGAAATTGTTATCTCAAGAATTAATCTGGGGAACCTCTATTGCAGGCCTCCAATTTAATGTGATAATGAGACCAAAATTGTACACAGTACTCCAGGCAAGGTCTCACCAAGGCTCTGTACATTGGAGCAAAAGATCACTATGCTTCTCCTCAAATGTCCTTGTACTAAATATCAACCTACCATTTACCTTCCTAAACACTTAATTCAACTGGATGCGAACTTCAAGTGATTCATGAACAATGACACTCAGGTCCCTTTGAATACCCACATATCCCAATTTTTCAACCTTTTAAAACTGTATTTTGCCTTTCTGATTTTTCCAGCAAAATAAATAACTTCAAACTTATTCACATTATATTTCATAGGCCATGTTCTACCCCATTCACTTCAGCTGCCTAAATTCCTTTGAAGATTTCTTATATCCTTCTCACAACTTATATTCCCATAAAGTTTGCTGTCATGAATCAATTTAGAGTTGGACCACACACCCACATCATTCCTATAGCTTGTGAACAGATGGGGATGTAGCACTGATCCATGCGATATCTCATTAGTAGCAGTCTGCTATCCTGAGAATTATTTATTTCTGCTGTTTGCTTTCAGTGTGTTAACCAGTTCTTGGTCTGTGCTAGCAAAGTTCTCCAATCCCATGCTTCCTAATTTTACTTCTGTCAAAAGCTTTTTGAAATTAGAGTCATAGAGATGTACGGCACAGAAACAGACCCTTCAGTCCAACCTATCCATGCTGACCAGATATACTAAATTAATCGAGTCCCATTTGGGAACACTTGGCCTATATCCCTCTAAATCCTTCCTATTCATATACCCATCCAGATGCCTCTTAAATGCTGTAATTGTACCAGCCTCCATCACTTACTCTGGCAGCTCATTCCATACATGTACCACCCTCAGCATAAAACAGTTGCCCCTTAGGTCTCTTTTATTTCTTGCCCCTCTCACCCAGAACCTGTGCCTTCTTGTTCTGGACTCCTCCACCCCAGGGAAAAGACCTTGTCTATTTCTCCTATCCATGCACTTCATAATTTTATAAACCTCTATAAGGACACCCCTCAGCTTCTGATGCTCTAGGGAAAACAGCACCAGCTTGTTCAGCCTCTCCCTATAGCTCAAATCCAAATTGTGCCACACACTAGTTATCCTTTATCAATGCAACGAGTAATATCCTTGAAAAATCACAAGTTTTTCAATTATGATGTCCCTTTCATAAATGCCAGTTGACTCTTCCCAATATCATCATTATTTTGTAAATGTCTAATTAACACATTTGTTACAATAAATTCTAACATTTTCTTGCTACTGATATCAAACTAACAAGTTTGTAGTTCTCCGGTCTCTTTCTTCCTCTCTTTTTAAATAATGGGTGACTTTTGCTAGTCTTCAGAAATATTAATAGAATCTATAGATTTTTGTAAAATAACCACAAATGCACTCACCATCCCTATAGACACTCCTTCAATACTTTGAAATGAAGCTCATCTGGTCTAGAGAGTTTGTCAATCTTCAATGCGTTTGACTTTTTAAGTACTCCCTTTTTTTACTGACACTAATTTATTTTAGTTCCTCAGTTTCTTAAACCCCTATGTAGCCAAATATTTCTAGTGATTTTCTATATCTTCTTCCGTGAAGACAGATGCAAAGCAACTATTTAGTTTCTCCACCATTTTCCTGTTCTCCACTATAAATTCTCTTGTATTTAATTTATTACAAAAAATCACTTCTGACTTAGCTTTCCCTTTTCGTTTTTGTGCTGTAGATGAAAAAATATCTGTTGTAGACCATGTTGTATTTCTTTAAATTTCCATATATTTTTATTGTGGCTCAGTGGTTAGCAGTGCTGCCTCAGCGCTAGAGTCTCAGGTTCAAATCCAGCCTCGGGTGTGTGGAATTTGTACATTCTCCCCATGTCTGTGTGGGTTTCCTCTGGGTGCTGCAGTTTCCTCCCACTGTCCCAAGATGTGCAGGTTAGGTAAATTGGTTATGCTCAATTGCCCCTGGTGTATGAGGATGTGTCGATTAGATGAATTAATCAGAAGGTATGTAGAGTAGGGGAATGGGTGGGTTACTGTTTGGAGGGTCAGTGTGGACTTGTTGGGCCAAATGACCTGTTTCCATAGTGTAGGGATTCTATGGTTCTATGATTGCTGTCTGCCATCAAATCTTTGTGTCTTTTTCCAATCCACCAAAGCCAACTTGCCCCTCATACACTCATAATTCCCTTTGTTCAGATTTAGGATGCTAATTTTGGAATGAATTATATCACAGACAAACTGAATGCAAAATTCTATCATATTATGGTTGTTACTTTCAAAATCTTCTATATAGCAAGGTCTTAATTAGCCTCTTCACATTACACAATATAACATCCAAAATGGCCTTGTTGGCTCTTCAGTATACTGGTTCACGAGCCCCACTTATTCATATTCTAGCAATCCATCATGTACAACATGAGTACTGATTTTGGTAACCTAGTCTGTATAAATTCAAGTTGCCTATTATTACTATATTATCCACATTGCATGGATCTCTAATTTCTTGACTTCTCTTACATTATCACTTCAGTTTGGTGACCTACAAATGCCTCCCATCAATATTTTCTGCCTTTTACTGTTTCTTAGTTCACCCAAACTGATCATCTATTTCCTTCAGTCTAAGATTATTCTTTACTAATGTCATCATCATTGGTGGTCCTTTGCAGATGAGGATGACTCCCTTCCACTCTTGGGGTGAGACTATAAGGGCGAAAGACCGATGCAGCTACCGCAGGCTCTGTTATATTTGGGGAAGGTGGTGGTCATGGGAGGGAGTGGGTGGGTCATTGGTGTGATAGCACACTCTTTCTCTGTTTTCGCCTGGCTTCCACTTTCTCCCCCAAAGCACATCTTGATATGCTCGATGCTTAATGTACAGATTGCAACATTTAGCAAATGGGACCCTAGGTGACTCCTGTGCTACCAGTCTGATGGCCAACCATTCCATTTCTATCTCTATGCTCCTATCCTATGCTGAGCATGCTATCTACATAATTCTCAACCTCACCGATGTACCGCAGTGATTCCAGTTTCTGCTCAAGCCCCAAAACCTAGAATTCATTTTTCTGCAGCTGGTGACACTTCTTCCCATTTGCGTATCTCGGTCACCAGTAATGTCCACCAATACCCATATATGACAGGACTTGTTTTGCACATGTCTGTATTGCCATTTCATGCTTTAACTTTTCTCTACTAATGTTTATTTTACAATGGTTTACTGATATAACTTTATTTTACTCCGAAAGCTAGTACTTCCAGATAAACCTTTTGGACTATAACCTGGTGTTGTGTGATTTTTAACTTTGTCCACCCCTGTTCAACACCAGCACCTCCACATCATTTATTTTACTTGGCCATAATTTAATAAATTGTATCACTATTGATAAACTTTACTAATATTAAGAAATATGACTAACATTTAAAATGTTTTGCTAGTTATAAAGAACATTATTTAAAGTATATTTTTCCAGCATAAGCCTAACTTGCTGCTCACTCTATCTACCTCTCACTCAGGCATAGTCTTGTGTCAGTGTGATATGTGATACACTGACTTTAGAAAAGAATCCAAGAGTAGCTGCAAAAATAATTCCTAGTGTAAAGAACTGCAGTTACTTAGATATTCTTGAAGAGTGGAGTCTATTTACTTTACAGCAACATCACACTTATACTGTGCCTTTATGCTTTTAAACAGCCAAGGTACTTAGAGTCATAGAATCATAGAGATGTACAGCATGGAAACAGACCCTTTGGTCCAACTCGTCCATGCTGACCAGATATCCCACCCAATCTAGTCCCACCTGCCAGCACCCGGCCCATATCCCTCCAAAGTCTTCCTATTCGTATATCCATCCAGATGCCTTTTACATGTTGCAGTTGTACTAACCTCCATCACGTCCTCTGGCAGATCATTCCATACATGTACCACCCTCTGCATAAAAAAAAGTTGCCCCTTAGGTCTCTTTTATATCTTTGCCCTCTCACCCTAAACCTATGCCCTCTAGTTCTGGATGCCCCACCCCAGGGAAGAGACTTTGTCTATTTATGCTATCCATGCCCCTCATGATTTTATAAACTTCTATAAGGTCACCTCTCAGCCTCCGATGCTCCAAGGAAAACAGCCCAGCCTATTCAACCTTTCCCTATAGCTCAAATTCTCCAACCCTGGCAATACCCTTGTAAATCTTTTCTGAACCCTTTCAAGTTTTGCAACATCAATAGGAAGGAGACCAGAATTGCATGCAATATTCCAAAAGTGGCCTAACCAATGTCCTGTACAGCTGCAAATGACCTCCCAACTCCTGTACTCAATGCTCTAACGAATAAAGGAAAGCATACCAAACACCGCCTTAACTATCCTATCTATCTGTGGCTCTACTTTCAAGGAGGTGTGAACATGCAATCCAAGATCTCTTTGTTCAGCAACACTCCCCAGGACCTTACCATTAAGTGTATGAGTCCTGTTAAAATTTGTTTTCCTGAAGTGCAGCACCTTGCATTTATCTAAATTAGACTCCATCTTCCACTCCTCAGCCCATTGGCCCATCTGATTAAGATCCCGTTGTAATCTGGGGTTACCTTTTTTGCTGTCCATTGCACCTCCGATTTTGGTGTCATCTGCAAACTTACTAACTTATACCTCTTATGCTCACATCAAAATCATTTGTATAATTAATGAAAAGTAGTGGACTCAGCGCCGATCCTTGTGGCGCTCCACTGGCCTCCAGCCTGAAAAGCAACCCTCCAACACCACCCTCTGTCTTCTACCAGTTCTGTATCTAAATGGCTAGTTCTCCCTGTATTCCATGAGATCTAACCTTGCTAACCAGTCTCCCATGGGGAAACTTGTCGAATGCCTGACTGAAATCCATATAGATCATGTCTACCACTCAGCCCTTATCAGTCCTCTTGAAGCATTATAATTTTCAAGAGCCAAATTGCAGAAGGAGATGATAAATTTGCTCAAAGATTTAGTTTTTAACAATCCTTAAAGGATGCAGAAAGGTGGAGGGGTTCACTGTAGAAATTCCAGATCTCAAAGCCAAGGCAGCTGTGTGTGTTTAAATTTGGAATCTTAAAGGTTTTTAGGCCTCAAGAAGGTTATAGTGACAAGAAAGGGATGAAGCTATGGCAAAACATGTTATTGGTTTGGATCAGCATACGCTTATTCTTGTGTAAAATATGGTGCAGAAAGCATTGTAATGGTCAAATCTGAACACAACAAAGGTGTGGACAAAATTTTAACAGCAGATTACTGAAAACAAATTCAGATTGTGGCAATGTTCTGGAATATGTGCCTAACTGATCCACAAATTATGCTATTCTACATTTAGTACCAGTAAATAATTTCTCCAAGGAGTAATTAAAATTTTGTGGTTTTGGTGCAGTTAAATCAGCATCACTTTACTAGTTAAAGATCTTCAAACAGCTTGGACTTTTGCTTTAAGAGTGATAATAAGCTGTCACAAGTAGCACTTTTCAAAAAAAAGCTGGGGAAATTATTGTAAAGATGTTTAAAATACATTATATACTCATCAATTAGAATTGTGAAATATCCTAAATTAATTCTTAAAGATTCCTTTGTACTTGCTGCACGCTGTGTCTTTAGAGTATAAGTAGGTCTGCTAATTGTTCATTGGTTTGATTTCACTTACTGAAAATAAAGACCTTGTAAATCTCTTAAAATGCCTCATGGGTTTCTGGGGTAATTTTTCTTATCATTTAATTCTGTACCAGGCAGATTTCAGTTAGTTGGTGTTTTACTTGTACTGACAGTGAAATTACAGTTGGAATGGAAACTCATGACTTGGGGTAGAATTCAGTGCAGTGATATGTGTTTCTAATATGCTATCAGCCAGGTATGGAACTGTCATAAAACAAAGATGGCAGTCTGCCAGTCAGTGGTTCTTCCATCATTCTCAATAGCTCTGAGACATGGATAAGCTATTGATATCACTTAAAATGAGTAGATACTTTCCACTCATGCTGCTTAAGATCTATCTACGACATCAATACGCAGAAGCTGATGGTATAGTGATCATATTACTGGATTAAGAGTCCAGAGACCTGCCCAATGTTTTGGGGTGTATGTTTCACAGTGATAGCTGGTGGCATTATTATTATCAAATAATAAACCAGAAATATGAAAAAGCGGCTAGTCTCAGAAATGCTGACATGAAGCTATGAACAATTTTTGTCTTAAAAAGAAAATCTGCTTCACTAATGTTCTTCAGGGAAAGAAATCTGTGTCCTTCCCAGGTCTGGCCAACATGTGACTCCAGGCCACAACAATATGATTAACTCTTAACTAGCTACTGCAAAAGCTTAACAAACCATTCAATGTCAGGATAATAAGGGATGGACTAAACAAAATAGTCCTTGTCAACAACATCCACATCTCATTAACGAATATATTTTGAAAGAAGAACATAAACCCGAACACGAAAGTCTTTGCAAGGTATTTCTACATGTCTGTAATGAGATAATTCACATCAAAGCTCAAGTTAACAGTGTCAGCCATGTAGATCTAGTTCGTATGAAGGGTTTCCACGTATCAAATACAATATTCTACAGCCAACTGAGCACAGGAATACATAGCATAGAACATCCCAATCTCAAGTAGGAAGACATCCTGACAGTGAATTTCAGCTGTAAGATGGATCCCATGACTTGGGAAAAAGACGTCCTTGGAGAGATCCAAATGGAGCAATTGTCATCAAGCAATTTAAGGAGAACAAGGTCAGGTCGCTACACGACAGGAGCACACCATAAAGCCTATGCCTTCATACAACCCTCCAGCAGTGACTTTGTGTGTAATATTTGCAATTGGGTCAGCTTTGACTGCATATGAGTGCAAATGACCAGGGTGACAAAATCATGTGACCTATTATCCTGCAAAAGAATGGGGAAACTAAGTCAAACAGTCAACATCATATGAAGTAACAAAAAAAAGAGATGTTTTGATCTTGGAGAAGTATTGATAAAATACAATCAAATATTTTTATCATAACTGCTGAAGCAGAATGAGATACAGAAACAATAAAATGGATTAACATTTCATTGAAATGTGTTTATCTTCTAAAAAATCTGCAACAGTGGAACATGTTTGCTAGAGTATTCACAATGTGCTAAATCTTGTCCTCCTGCACATATAACGATTTTATGTTTTCATGGAATTTTGAGTTTCACTGATTAATCAAGTAGTTCAGTGCAATTACTTCTTCCTCAGTTTGACTGTGCAAACTGTGTGGGTAATTGTTGCTGGCATCAAAACTGAGTGCAAATGGTCTAGCTTTATTATCTACACATGCTAAAATGTAAATTCTAAGGTAGATGGATGGAATAAAAAGAAATATTTCAACCACAACAACTTAAACTTTAGAATATTAATCAAAAATATTTAGTTACCAACTTTATATAGATGCCTAATTAAGAGACTCAGTAATTTAATAAAATGTTTGTTCACCAAAACCAGCAAATTGCACTATTTTAAAAGTTTAGAGGCATGCTGACAAAAATACTGGCTCACTTAGTCGTTCACAACTAATACTTAGCTTGCTTCAAGTGACAAAAGGCAGTGAGAACAGTAATTCTAGGGGATTTAAAAAAAACATATTTATACGGCAATTGTGTTTCAAAGCCAATCAACTACTTCTTCAAGTTTTATTAGATAGTAATTCATACTGTCTGGGTTGGTTGGAGTTGGTGGGGGTGACATTAGTGGTGGCTCTGTTGCTGTCTAGTTAGCATTGTTTTTGGCAAATCATAGCTGTTGTGTAAACCTGTCATCAGGACATCTTCCACAGTCCAGATCTTGTTGAACATGTCTGTAGAAGGTCAGTTGATATAGATTCCAGGTGCCTTGTTCTTCAGGCCGTCTGGTCCTATGATCTTGCAATTTCTCCCAGCTTGATATTCAGCTATTGCAGTGCAATCATCACCAACTGAAGTGTGGCCTTTGATCTGGACTACTTTAGGACCTCCCAAAAGTATTCCCCTCACCGCTCCTCCTGTTCTCTGTCTATCAATATGATCCTACTAGCCTTGCCCTTGGTTGATACAACAGTATTGCTTCTAATACCATTCAGCTCCTGTACAATCCTGTAAGGAGTCTTGGAGTCATTCTTATTTATTTCTTTATGTGTCTCTGATTTTTAGCTTCATCTATCCTTGTTTATGTCTCCTGCAGTTCTTTTTCACAACTTTACCCAGTCTTCTGTATTCTCATTGTCTTCTTGTCTTTTCCTGATTCCTCCTTGCAATTTGCAAGCTTTCTTTCATCAATCATGGCCCATGCTAGGTCAGTTCTTTGTTGGTTCACCTCCTGTGTCTGATGGTGCCTTCTCCTGAATCCTTTTTTTGAACTGTTTATGGTTGTTCCTCAATGTAGCTAGATTTTATTAAAACTTTGAACCTGTATTGGACCAGCATATTAATAAACTATATGTGTATATATATGATAATTGTGGTATTCCAATATTGTTCTCTATTTTATTTTGTATTGGTTTATTGCTCTGCTTTCATACTGAAAAAGCCATGTGTGTGTGAATCAATTTGGGTTCATAAATAACACCATGTGGAGTTAAGAGCAAAGAGAGAACTTGTGCAAAGAAGCATGAGGAGTAGACGGATTTGATATGAATACTATGTATTGTAGTATTTAGTCTTAATTTGTTACAAAGAAGGCCAAGCCTGATCCTCCTTCTCCTCCTTGAACAGTCTGTCTTGAATCCAGTGTGAGTAGAGAACCAAAGACTTGCTGACTTTTATTTTTAAAAATCATTCAAAAGATGTAGACATCACTGACAAGCTCAGCATTTATTCTCATTCTCTAGTTTCCCTTGAAAAGGTCATTGTGAGTCATCTTTTTGAGCATATCTGAATTGTTTCAGCCAGTCCTGAGGGCAGATGAATGTATGGACCCATATATTAACCAGGTCAGAAAAGAATGGTATATCTTATTCCTGAATAAATATTACTAAATTTGATGAATTTATGCAACACAATGTACAGTCCAAGAGAAGTGAAAACTACACTGTTGTCTGGAAGCAACTGATTTGTGCAGAATTCTTAAGGCCAAATCAAAGTCCTGCAACACATTTCACACACTTCATAAACAACTCTGTGGATCATGAAAGCACAGTAAAAACCAAGAGATGTCAGTCAGCAAGTAATCTAAGTGTAGTTAATGATCCTCCAAATAGCATTGTGGAAAGGTCCTTCTTGATGTTGAACAAATGTTCAGTAAGATCAAGAGAGGGTATGAGTTGGAGTATCAAGCTCCCAAATGACAGTGCTGATACTAAAGTACTTTCTCTATTCTGCATACTCATAGATGTTTCCTGCATGAATGCCCATCCTATTTAAAGCACAGTTACATGCCATATTAGATGCTGCAAACCAGGAACCTCCCTGCCAATGTTGTACTTCAGCATTATTACTGCTAAAAGGAAAGGAATGGTTTCTTCCCACTCCATGGACAGGGATTTGGAGGGTGGATAGATGGGGTGGTGGAAAGGAGCACACTCCTTTTACAGCCAACTGCTACAGGAAGCAACATCACCAGAGACAGCAAACCTAAACAAAGGTTGCAACGTGGGATTGTACTGTATCTCAGGGGAATTGGAACTCCTGGCAATGTAGAAAGAAGATTAGTGATCTTCTGCACTTCAAGGCCATCATATTCTATTTGCTGCCTCACACACAAAGGGTCAACGCTAAATCTAATTCTTCCACTGCTGACATACCTCACCAAGACTCATGCACTACGGCTTTCAGTTGTGCAAGCACCATGTCCATTCAATTGTTCTTACCTATTAATCCTCCCAAATTATTAACCTGCCCTGCTCTCTGAACTTTCCACTCACTCTAGATATTTTATTGCTACCTCTCCTTCTCATTGACCACTCACTGACTACTCTTTCATCCACAGATTCAACTATTCTCTTTATCTCTTTGCAGGAAAAATTGGCACACCCATTGGACTAATGTCTCAGTAGTATCCTGACAGACCTAGCTGTAATCCCCAACTGTCTGCACTTGACTTGCAGGAATGACCACGGTTCAATCCCTAGGTTGCCAGGACATGGATCGCCAGATTCTGGTAGGCCCAAGGGCCTAACTGACTGGCGAATCTCTTTGTAAGCTAATCAGATGACACCATTTACTGAATGTGGGTTGTACCTGTGATTAACTGTGGTTACCCTTCACCTCACTAGGAACTATTTCCCTTTGACCTTTACACATCACCATTTGCTAGAAGCGCAGTGCAGTGTGTTTGCCATGTAAGCAGCTGGCACATGCTGTTGGTCTGACATTGATGTAGTTCGGTGCAACATGTTGACATGTTCACACCTACCTGACCATTCAAGACCCAGTGTGCTGAGAAAGCAATGAGAGTCACACTTAAGCTGGCAATGCAGGTATACCAAGATGGAGAGATGCCAGTATTGGAGTGGGTGAATAAAGTCAGAAATCACATGATGCCAGGTTATAATCCAACAGATTTATTTAAAATCACAAGCTTTCGGAGCACTCCTCCTTCATCAGGTAAAACACATCATCTGGCCTTATTGACCTTCAATCTAAAAGTAATTATATAATACGCAAATTAGTGGCTTTTACCAATTACCTAACTTACAATTTTTCTGTGATGCCACTGTTGTGTTTATGCTCGGACCAGTCCAGGACTTTAGTTTATCTTGTAAAAAGATTGTACAAACATTAAACAGAAAAGCAAACAAAATGCATTTCTTTCCCTCTGCACCAAATTCCCACGCTACCTCCAAATTCCTTGAACTATGTGTCTCACACGGATGTCATTGAGTCATAGAGATGTACAGCATGGAAACAGATCCTTCGGTCAACTTGTCCATGCTGACCAGATCTCCTAAATTAATCTAGCCCCATTTGCCAGCACTTGGCCATATCCCTATTCATGTCTTTTAAATGTTGTAATTGTACCAGACTCCACCACTTGGATGCGATCTTTTTTGACCATGTGCAGCTTTCTGGTTGTGCACTTTTATCAGTCCCTCTTTTAAATGGAGCTATAAGCATGTAACCATACCAAACTTTTTGGAAATGCCCATCTTGTCCACTCATGTCCTTTTGAAAAGCAAATCTAATCTCCTTATCTGGTTCAGCCTCATGTGACAAGACCCATTATAATTTGTTGACTCTTAACCTCCCTCTTAAATAGCCTAGAGACACCATTAATTTAAGGGCAGTTAGGGATGAGTGGTAAATGCTGGCCTTTCCATAATATCCTGATGCCACGAATGAATTTTTGAAGAAAGTACACTGGTAGTGCTACATTACACGATCTATGGTAACTTCAGTTAAAGGCTGGACTTTGTTTCCTCAGAACTGTGTGACAGTTACTCCAATAAATATACTGTGGAAAAATGCATCTGTAGCAAGCAGCTTGGTGGGGCTGAGTTCAAACATGACTTTGCATTTGTTTGGTTCCTCACCAACTACTACAGACCCTGTCAAGCAGTTAATTCTTTCAGGATTTGACCTACCTGGTTAATTATGATGCTGCCGAACTTCCCTTGGTAATGGACATTGCAATTTTCATCATATGTTCTATACCCTCAGTGATTTCTCTAATTGTAGAGGTGTGCGTGTGCTCAGGCATTCATGCGCGCGTGGTATTTGGTAATCAAATATCCTTGCCCATGTGTAACGTGATGCCATGACACTTCATGGGGTATGTAGTCAATGTTGAGGACTCCCAAGTCCATTCCCTCCTGACTGTATAGTACTGTACCACTGCCTATGCTGAGTCTGTCCTACTGGCAGCACAGGACATAACAAGGATTAGTGATTATGGTGCCTGGGATATTTTCTGAAAGGTACTAGACTGTGTGACAATTTTTCTAATTTTAGCACGTCCTCCCAGATGAGTTTAGAGCACTTTGCAGGGTCATCAGGGCTGAGTTTACCATTGTCCTTTCCAGTTCCTAGGTCACTGCCAGGTTCATTATTTTGAAACTATTTTGTGGTTGATACAATGGAGTGGCTTGTTAGACCATTTTGCAGGGCACTTAAGAGTCAAGCAAATTATTGTGGGATTAGAGACACATGTGGGCTGGCCAGATGAGGATGGCAGATTTCCTTCTCTGAGGAACATTAATGATCTAGATAGATAATTGTTTCATAGTCACTAACAGACTCTTCATTCCAGATTGTAATAATTTCACATTGTATTTGAGCCAGCGTTTCTAGATTACTAATCTAGTGATAATATCACTATATGCTATTGCGTGTATGGCTTCTGTGATGACCTGTCACCTCACGATTACTGAAGTGGGAGGATATTGCAGCAGAATGCATGACTCTCTCACCAGCACACTCTCCAAAGCAAGCTGAAACAAAAGCCACCCTTATAATCCACTGAATGACCACAAGGATTTGCTCAGCAGTGTCTTCGCACAGCAGGTGCTGCGCCATCCCGAGCTGCTGGTAAAATTCCTGCAGAAGTGAAAAGAGGCCATAAAATGGCTGTCTAAGTTGTTCAGTTGGGCTCTGAATGGAATGTTGGTTTGCACTTGCCATATTCCCTCACCATTTTGCCTTCCTGCCTTCCAAACTGTCCCCTAAAGGCTGCTAAATGTAATCCAAATCCTGGGAGCAGCACCAAGTGAAACCAATTGGTTGAACTGAGGAGCAAAAGAGAGAAAAAAAAAGTATACATTTATATAGCACCTTTCATTGCCACTGACCTTCCCAATCATGCCAGTCAAGGACTTCTGAAGTTCATTTACAGTTGAACTTTGGAAACATATAGCTAATTTGCGCACAACAAGATCTCACAAACAACAACGTGGTAGCCACTAGAAAATCTCTTTTTTTGTCATGTTCATTGTGTTGTTACATCTCACAATTAGTTTGCAGTATCTGCTTAAAAGTCGTGGTTCATTACCATATCGTCACCTCTTACCTGAGCATATAAAGGTCTCAGAGTACATCTTAACTAGGGCCACTTGAAGCATGACAGTTGGCGAAAGTGTGCTACTGTTTGTCACCAAATAGCCTGTATAAGCCCAGACATGAAAGTATCTGTGACTGTAGCATTTATATATATTAGAAGCGTAATAAATGTATATTGAATTTTTCAATACCCCATCACTCACGTCTAGTTTTTATGTGAGAGGAACTAAATAAGCATTGCTGTATCAGGTACAAATATCTACCTGAAAAGACAGACTAGCCTCTAGTTTAATATCCCATCTGAAAAAGGGAGCTAGAAGACGAAATATGTTAGTAAATTGCTGAAAAGTGCAGAAACAGAATGAAATAACTCCACAGTGGCTGGTCTTCCATCACTAAATCACCCTTTATTTACTCATGGAGAATCCTTGAGACTGATCCAGCTCCCTCAGAACCAACCCTCAGAGTGAACAGAATCTCTAACACTTTTTATATCTGTCAGCCAGGGCTTCCTGACTGGACCACAAAAACATTCCTAATCAGGCAATTCATATTCTATGAGGCCACCTGTCTGACCTCATTACAATCACTACATCACTCCTCCCCCCTCTGAGCCTGAGGACATAGGCTGGTTCTTTTCTTTTGTAGCTCCTCCTGGGGTATTTTAGTACTGGGCCAGATTGCTCAAAGTCTGCTCCCATGGTTCTTACACCAAACTTTGTCTCCTGAAGTAAACTGCCTCTCTCGCTTAGCGGAGTCTTATGTCTGGCATTGGCATTCCTGATGCTATTTCAACCCCCATCCCCCCCTCCCACAGGTCCAGGAAGATCAGATTTAACCTGATGTGGAGTCTTCTCCCAATTAGCAACTCTGCTGGAGCCATCCCTGTAATTGTATGAGGGGTGGTCCAATATTCAAATAGTAACGGGGACAGTTTAATATCCAACGAAGGTGTAGGCTGTTTCTTTAAGCCTGCCTTCAAAGTTTAGATCACCTTTTCTGCTAGACCATTGGATGATGGTTGGAATGGGGCTGTCCTTATATGATGGTTATGAAGTAAATGATGGCCCATTGTCTATGACCAACACCTCTAAAAGTCCATGTGTTGAGAAAGATGCATGCAGTTTTTTTTATCATTGTCCTGTGTTTGACGAATGAACTCAATAGGCATCCAGCCATCTTGAGTGAACTTGCACAATTGACCTACATAGTTGATGTGAAACTGAGTCCAGGATTTACCTGGCCATTCCCATGAATATGGGTAGCTGCTGGCAGTCATATTTGTCCCTGTTGGCGCTCTGGACACTTCCTCACCAATGCAGCTATGCCTGCATCTGATCTTGGCCACAGGCATTACTTCTCACCAACAGCTTCATTTTGGAAACCCCTGGATGACCCTGGTGGAGTTCAGCCAGTATCTGGCAGCCTTCTTTGCTCGGAACAATCAATCTTGCTCCTATCCCCTATTGTGAGCTGGTCTCTCTGGGACCAAAGTGGTTTCAATTCTACTTGTGATGGCTCTTTTGTTTCCCCTATCACCAGCAGTTGTTACAGTTTTGCCAGGAGCAGATCTTTCTACATCTAAAGTGACTGGAAGGGTGTCCAGAAAATATAAAACCATTACAGACTGTGTTCCGGTAACAGTACCAGTGACAGTGTATCTGCCAGGTGGAGACAGTTCAATGTATTTGCATTTGCTACTTGGCCTCTTGAATGGTGTTCCAACTTGTAACTATATGCACTTAGTATTAGAGCCCACTGCTGAATACAGCCTTAATTTGGCATTTCAACTAACCAGAAATGAACTGGGATAAATTCAGCCTGAAAACTAGGAAGGTGTTGATCTTGAAATGTGAAAAAAATATCATTCACACAATGGGTGATGGAGTTCTAGAACTCATTGCCTAAACAGAGTAGTAGAGCTTAAACTCACATCACATAAAAAAACATTTAGGTATGTGTTTGAATTTGGGCCCCTATGGGGTGATGAGGATCAAGAGCCAGAGGTTTAGATTGGACTGGACAGCTCTTACAATACTTTGGCCAGCACAGACATGGTAAATAGTCACTTCATCATCATAAAACTTTCTCTGTAATGGATTAATGGAGCACTGTGCTACATTCTATGCCTACCCCCAACACAGCCCACCCAGATTAAAGCTGGTTTCCAAAGTACGTTTTTGAAAATTTGACTGGTGGTCTCTGCTGTGACTACAGCCAGCCCTGATGAAGGGAAAGATATGGAGGCCAAACTGAAAGTAAGTCAAGGGTATTCGGTGGGGCCTTTTTGTCAGGTCCTCAAGAGGGTTAAAGGAGGATATGATATTGGTGAATGTGCCTCTAGTCGCCACAGGGAATCCAGAAAGGAGGGTATGCCTCTTGCCTGACGCCAACTTGCCCAATTAAATCTGCCAGAATTCTGCTTGACGTGGTCCTCCCTGTGATTCATTAATGACCATTAAGTGGCCACTTGAGGGTCTCAATAGACCCAAGCCTCAGCAAGCCATCCAATGCCTCTACCTCTTCATAAAATGAGATTTGGGTTGATGGGATGAACAAGAAAGCAGCAGGCTAGCTGTTCACATGTATTTTATCAGTTCACCAAGTCATGGCTAAACGTGTTAGTGAGGGAGTGTAGTATCCAACCCAATGTTTCTATCTATTGAGCAATGATAATGCATAGAAATAGTGGATTAAAATTTAGATTTCTTGTAGCAGTTCAGTTGCTTTCATAAAGCAGCTCTTATGCAATATACTGATTTGGTTTCTGGTTTGGGTCACATACAGTTTGTCCTTTATTCTCCTTGTTTCTTGGTTTATCTTCAGCCACCACCTTGAACATATTTACAAGATGCTTATTTTAACTGTCACAGCCAGTTCCAGAGTTCTTTATGAACACGTCTTGTACAGTCTCACATTTTTAATTATAAGTATTTTTCAATTACCCCTAGATTTCTAAATATAAATTTCCAAGAGGCAAAATATATATTCTTAGTGAGAACATCACTTACTATGTTTTTAAATAATAAGTCATTACTGGAAGAAATCTAGTCCACTAAATTCAGCAGGTGTTGCTTCTCCCGGGTTAAATACAGGGGAAAGATGCATCATAGGGAAGCATGGTCAGGATTAGAAAAACAGTAATGACAAAGGCTACCTAGATGTTTTCAATTTTAGAGATGAGGCCACCTTGAAGATTCTATTCAGCATTAGATATAAAGAGTCATTACAACATTGGGAGGAGCTTTTTGCCCCATTTAATACATGTTGAGCAATCCAGTCAGTCGCATTCCCGCACTCTATTTCTGTAGCCATGCAAGTTTATTTCCCTGAAGTGCCTATCCAATTTTTAAAAAATTGACTGTATCCACTTTCACTGCTTCGTAAACAACGAGTTCTAGGTCATTATGACTTGCCACGTAAAATGCTGTCCCTTACAAGCTTCATTTATCCCTTACAAAATACTTTAAGTATGTGTCCCCAAGTTGTTTTATCATGAATTAAAGGGAATAGTTTTTTTATTGTCTAATTCTACACACCCCTATTGGATCTCCTGTTTCAATCTGTCTAGGTTCAAAGAGAACAACTCTTAACTTCTCCTAAATTAACGTCATAGCTAAATTCTGTCATCTCTGGAACCTTTCCTGCAAACCTGCTCTGTAACCTCTCAAGGATCATTATATCCTTCCTAATGTGGAGTGATCATAACTGGATGCAATACTTACGGTAGGACTTAAACTGAGCTTTATGAAGGTTTAGCATTACTTCTCTTCATTTGTACTCAACACCTTCTTTAATGAACACAAGACCTTATACACTTTGCTAAATACTCTCTCGACATATTCTGTCACCTTCCAAGATATATACACATGAATCCCCAGGTTCTTCAGTCTTTGCACAAACTTCCCAAATGATTTCAATTCAAAGCTCTCATCACTATTTCAGACATTTTACAAATACTTCTCTGGGAACTAAAAATCATTGAAGATGATTCCACTTTTTAAAAATTCAATGAATTGAATTGGGAATATGAACATTCACAGTAAATTCATAACTCAAATATTTGCATAACCTTTGCTGAAATACAATGTTAAAAATCACACAACACCAGGTTATCATCTAACAGGTTTAATTGGAAGTACTAGCTTTCGGATAACTTGACCGATACGGGCAATTTCGTATGCGTGACTTATTTAGATTTTCCCATTTTTGATAATATTACACAATATTACCAAAAAGATTAAAGCAAATTAAACTAACGCTAGTTTAGAATGTTGGATTAAAGTCGATATGAAAGATAGATCTGCCAAAACCTATAGTATGATATCGCTATCTGTTAACAACTAATTGTATCAGAGGTGACAAGTCTGTCACTTTTTTTTGCTATGTGCTCTTGTTGTGGGTAACTCCAGTAAAACCACATTTAATGCACATCTCGTGAGTAGATGATAGGGCTTCCACAATGGCAAGACATAATAGTCCATATATTGCCAGAATGATGAAACGTAATGACAATATTTCATCAAATTACATGTATAAACTACTGGAAAATTTTAAGACAGTGATGTTCGTACACCATTACTACTCTGGACCTCTGAGTACTCATAACACTGGAAAGGGAGGTTCTGTAATCTTCATAAGTTTCTTCAGCACATCCTATAAATTGCACTGAAATCAGTGTGGATTGAATAATGATTCCAGTGGCAAGGTTGCCAAGCAAATGAACAGCTCTATCCTGGGAGACTTGGGTTTTTTGAGTGCTTGAGTTTTAACTACATCAATCAAGGTGAGTATTCCATCATTCCTAACTACATCCTTGTAGAGAATAGAATTGTTTCAAAGGATGACTATGTAAACCATTCATTACAGAGTACCAACTGATACTGTATGTTCATATATCTGGTATAATTAAGCTTCTGTCGCTATGAACTGATGTTTAGTAGTTGCAAATTCATTGACAGCAGCGAATTATATGTCAAAAGCAAGATAAAAAGCCTTGATTTATGTTCAGTGAAGTAAGGAAGAATATTACAAGAGTGTGAAATTAGGGTATGTAATAAATATGTATATAGTGTGGTTCAGACTTTCAAATGGCCTGTTGTGTATGAGCCAGTTAAATGCACATTCTCAAATAACTCCTCAAATATAGCGGCTCAGACAGTTTACATCAAATGGGAAAATATATGGGATAACTTAGTTAAATAGGAAGAATCAGACAATTCCCATCCTTTGAGAAAATGCAGAAATTCATTTCAATACGAATGTGTGAGAAAAACTGCCAAAAGGTCTAACTGCTGAGTTTTTCATTACTTGTAGACTGATAACCTGATATTCTGTGAGAAACACGTCATGGCCTTTTACTTATTAATCTTTTCACAATTTAGCAAAGATATTCATTGTTTCTTAAGCAACTATTTATTTTTAAGATCCAGTGGAGTATGAAGATAAGAAAGGATGAGAGTAAGGAGGGGTTCTTAAACAAGGATGAGAATTCAAAGTTGAAACAATGCTTAACTGGGAACCAGTGCAGGTCAGCAAGCACAAAGATGATGAGTGAATGGGATTTGGTGAGAATTAGGATACAAGCACCAGAGTATTGAATATCCTCAAGTTTACAAAGAGTAGAACATGAGAGACCAGTCAGGGATGTCTTGGAATATTCAAGTCTCAAAGCAAAAAGAACATGAGTGAGGGTTTTAGCAGGTGGATTGAGGCAAGGCCGATGTAAAGATACAAATAGGAAGTCTTAATTATGCGTTCAGAAGCTCATTTCTAGATCAGATATAGCACCACTGTTCTTAACATTCAACCTGAAGCAGTCACTGACTTTTTAGATATATCAAACACAGAAAGATTCTGAGTGATTTGAGCATTATGATTTTAAGTCAGGTAGCTCATGGCTTACAATCTTCTTCAGACCAGGTTGTAAACTGAAGTTGTCACCCAGAGTGAATGTATTTACTGTCAAGACACCTAACAAATACAATTGTATTTGGGAAAATTAAAGTTCCCATCCATTGCCCTGAACATCACACTTATAAATGGCAGCAGCTGTCATTGGATTGCACCTCTTCTACCATAAAATTACATTAATTCATACTGTCACTTTGAGTTACTTAAAATTAGAACAGTCTTGTAACTTGTGTATCAAAACAACATGGGCCTTATCTGCAATGCCTACAACTAATAAATGAATAAAATGTTTTTTATTTTTATCTTTCAGCAAGACCATGAAACAATTTGCTTTTACAATTAATGTCCATAAATCCAACTGCTTTCAGGTCCCCCAGACAATTAATTTTCAGTTTGAGCAGCAGTAATGTGAAACATGACTTAAATTTAGCAAATTTGTGTTGGCATTGATTTTCTAAATGCAAAGCTATTATAATAGGTATGTCCTTGTCAGGCAGTGATAGGTATGTCCCTGTCAGACAGGGAGGAAGTGATAAGGTAAGGGAACCATGGTTTACTACAGAAATTGCATCGCTTGTTAAGAAGAAGAAAGAGGCTTATGTGTTGATGAGGCAAGATGGTACAGATGAGGCAATGGAGAGTTACAGATTAGCTAAGAAGTTAAGAAGAGCAAAGAGAGGACACGAGCAGCCTTTAGCAAATAGAATAAAGGAAAGCCCTAAAGCTTTCTATAGGTATGTGAGGAATAAAAGGATGATTAGGGTAGGAATAGGTTCTGGATTAGTGGTGCTGGAAGAGCACAGCAGTTCAGGCAGCATCCAAAGTGCAGCGAAATCGACGTTTCGGGCAAAAGCCCTTCATCAGGAATAAAGGCAGTGAGCCTGAAGCGTGGAGAGATAAGCTAGAGGAGGGTGGAGGTGGGAAAAAAGTAGCATAGAGTACAATGGGTGAGTGGGGGAGGGGATGAAGGTGATAGGTCAGGGAGGAGAGGGTGAAGTGGATGGGTGGAAAAGAAGATGGGCAGGTAGGACAAGTCTGGACAAGTCATGGGGACAGTGCTGAGCTGGAAGTTTGGAACTAGGGTGAGGTGGGGGAAGGAGAAATGAGGAAACTGTTGAAGTCCACATTGATGCCCTGGGGTTGAAGTGTTCCGAGGCAGAAGATGAGACGTTCTTCCTCCAGGCGTCTGGTGGTGAGGGAGCAGCGGTGAAGGAGGCCCAGGACCTCCATGTCCTCGGCAGAGTGGGAGGGGGAGTTGAAATGTTGGGCCACGGGGCGGTGTGGTTGATTGGTGTGGGTGTCCCGGAGATGTTCTCTAAGGCGCTCTGATAGAAGGCGCCCAGGTAGGAATAGGGCCAGTCAAAGACAGAAGTGGGAAATTGAGTGTGGACCATGTAGAGATCAGAGAGGTGCAAATGAACATTTCTCATCGGTGTTTACTCAGCAAAAGGAGAATATTGTAGAGGAGAAAAATGAGATTTGAGATATTAGACTAGAAAGGATTGAGGTTAGTTACGCACAGGTGTTATCAATTCTAGAAGAAGTGAAAGTAGACAAGTCCCCTGGGCCAGATGGGATTTATCCAAGGATTCTCTGGGAAGCTAGGGAGGAGATAGCAGAGCCTTTGGCTTTGATATTTGAGTCGTCATTGTCTATGGGTTTAGTACCTGAGGACTGGAGGATTGCAAATGTTGTGCCCTTGTTCAAGAATGGCAGCAGAGATGACCCAGGTAATTATAGACCAGTGAGACTTACTTCTGTTGTAGGAAAGGTTTTGGAAATGATTATAAGAGGTAAGATTTATAATCATCTAGCAAGCAACAATTTGATTTTAGATAGTCAACATGGTTTCGTAAAGGGCAGATCGTGGCTCACAAACCTCATTGAGATTTTTGAGAAGGTGACCAAGCATGTAAATGAGGATTGGGCAGTTGACGTGGTATACTTGGACTTCAGTAAAGCCTTTGATAAGGTTCCACATGGTAGGCTGCTTGAGAAAATGCAGAGGCATGGAATTGAAGGTGATTTAGCAGTTTGGATTAGAAACTGACTTTCTGGAAGAAGGCAGCGAGTGGTGGTTGATGGAAAATATTCAGTCTGGAGTCCAGTTACTAGTGGTGTTCCACAAGGATCTGTTTTGGGACCACTGCTCTTTGTCATTTTTATAAATGACTTAGATGCAGGCATAGGTGGATGGATTAGTAAATTTGCAGACAACACTAATGTCGGTGGTGTAGTGGATGGTTTGGAAGAATGTTACAGGTTGCAAGGGGATTTGGAAAAACTGCAGAATTGGGCTGAGAGTTGGCAAATGGAGTTCAATGCAGCTAAATGTGGGATGATGCACTTTAGGAAGAATAACAGGATGACAGAGTACTTGGTCAATGGAAAGATTCTTGGTAGTGTGGATGTGCAGAGGGATCTTGGAGTCCATGTGCATAGATCCCTGAAAGTTGCCACCCAGCTGGATAGTGCTGTTAAGAAGGCATATGGTGTGTTAGGTTTCACTGCTGTCATTGTTTTTACCTTCATTGGCAGAGGGATTGAGTTCCGGAACAGCAATATTATGCTGCAACTATACAAAATGCTGGTGCGGCCACACTTGGAATATTGTGTACAGTTCTGGTCGCCCCATTACAAAAAGGATGTGGAAGCATTAGAAAAGGTGCAGAGGAGATTTACCAGGATGTTGCCTGGTCTGGAGGCAAGGTCTTATGAGGAAAGGCTGAGAGACTTGGGTCTTTTCTCATTGGAAAGAAGAAAGCTAAGGGGGGATTTGATAGAGACATACAAGATGATCAGAGGATTAGATATGGTAGACAGAGAAAGACCTTTTCCTAGGATGATGACATCAGCTTGTAAGTGAGGGCATAACTACAAATTGAGGGGTGATAGATTTAAGACTGATGTCAGAGGCAGGTTCTTTACACAGAGAGTGGTAAGAGCGTGGAATGCCCGACCTGCTAAGGTAGTCAACTCAGCCACATTAGGGAGATTTAAACAATCCTTAGGTAAGCTCATGGATGATTTTGGGATAGTGTAGGGGGACAAGCTGAGAAAGGTCCACAGGTCGGCGTAACATCGAGGGCCGAAGGGCCTGTTCTGTGCTGTAATGTTCTATGTTCTATGATTACATTGTAATTACATTCACTAAAGAGCAACGGTTGAATGATGCAAATGTTGCAGCAGACTATGGCATAAAGTAATTAATGACTTACACTGGAAATAGTCCAGAAGGTCCTTGATTTTTCTCTTACAAATACAGCTAGAAATCATAATGCAAGCTACCATATACCTTGTAGGTGATATATAACACTGATATCAGATCTACATAGAGAAAATGGCTTCTGATAATCTATTAATAGTTTTCCACAATTATAGATTGCAGTGCTAATTTCACTCTGTAAATTTATACTGCAAGGCAAAACAATCCATCAATTACAGATTCACAGTGTTACAATAATTGTGTCCAAACATAGAAAAAGATCTTTTAAAATTTTTTCTCATCCCTGCATGACTACAATTCTATACCATTGCCTTCATCCTCCTCCCTGCAAATCTTTTGTTCTGTGCAAGCAAGTAATCTTCTGTGAGAGATGGAAAATCTTACAGCCAATCTGGTTGAACGAAGCATTTTTCAGCTCCAGTCCTTTAGAACTACTTTGGTATTCGACAAATGCAACTGATGTTGCACACATATTAAATAGTTGATAGTTCAATCAAAGATGTGGCCTCTCAAATATCAGATGAATTGGTTATGATCTTTGTGTGACAGTATTATGATTGAAAAAATTAATTCTAATGCTGTACTCAGTAGTTTATTTTCCTCCTCTGCTACATTGGGATTTTCAGTTTATTAGATTTCACTGAGATGCAGACAAAACGTAGTTACTTCAAAGCGTGGTTCAGCAGCATTGCCTCCTAAATTTTTTGTGACCTTTGATCCTTGATGATAATCATACTTGAAGCTGACATCTGCCTTATGTAGACAGATCATGCGTTAGTTCAGTCCCAGTTCTACGATCATCTGGATATCCTATTTGTAGCAAATGCGATGGCATTTCCAGGCTTTACTTGATTTTTTAAAAATTTGCAGTTGAGGTCGATATAACATGAAGGCAGTTTACCTCTGCAAATCTTGCTATTGGCTTCTTGCCAGGTTAAAACCTTCAAAAAGGTTTTTCTATTTGCAAGATATGACTCATACTGTTTTTTAAAATTTAATATACAGAAGTCTAATGCTAACTTTGAAAAAGTATTTCATGGAATTTAAGAAAAATGAATGGTGTTCTGTCCTCTGATTAAATTTTCCATTTTGATTTCCAGTTTTTCACACATAGCTAACACACAGAGCTGTCTGTTTTTGCTTCCATACCCTGAGGAAGTACTGTGGTAACATGATATATGGAGCAGCACAGTGATTCTTTTCAAGAAGCTGGCAAGCAATGGTTAATGTTATGAATGTAAAATTCATCTCTTCATTTTATGCTGCCAGCACTTATGGCAATGTGACAAAAAATGACAGGTATGGAAGTGACTTGAAATGCTAAAAATTTAAGAAACAGTGTCCTTTTTGTTGCTTGTCACAGTCTTCCATTACGTTTTGAAAATTAAGCTTTGTGCATTACTTGTTAGCCAACTCCATTTGTCTTTATTTAAATATTCTGTGCATTGAGATATAACATTACTATAGTACGTCATGCCCAATGACTGACAGAAGAATTATGTTAACTGCCCAAATTTCCAGGTGTATCATATAAATAGTTTCTATTGCCTATAGCTGCATTCGAACCATTTTCTGTATGACTAACGCTGCATTGTCTGGATTTCTACCAAAACACAATAACCAACAATTGTAGTAGCATTTTAAAAGGAAATGCTGTGTCTGCGCATTGAATGATAGCATTTCATTTTTAGAAATTTGGCCTCCCAGTTTCACTTCGCAACATCAAAACTATGTAAACTATATCTAAGCTTTAATGTAGATCAGTGCAATAAACTGAAATAAACTGTTAAAAGAATGGATCAAAATATTTATCGAATTTCAAACTCATAACAACATACCATTACCTGGTTAAAAGATGGAGTAGAATTCAATAAGACCAAAAAATAAGACTGTCCAAAGAATCAAATACAATGGATCAATAGTCTGTAATGTGTGAAGATGTCAAGGAAACCATACCATGCTTAAAATTAAAACTAAGGAACATTTATAAGGAAATTAGAAGATTGAAACAGTAATAAATATACAATAATCCAAGTGTTAAAATATTTGACATTGGACAGAATTCAAGCAGCTTGACAGAGCTTCTTTGAATTCCTCCTCCAGGAGTTTAAAGTCAGAACACTCTGCAAAATTCAAAGAATTATGAAACAGTTCTTTGAATTACTATGTCTATTAACCAATCAACTTTGTAAAGTATTGTTTGCAACAAATATATTGCTTTACTATTTCTTTTAAAACTTGAATCTAGGTAAGATAACTGATGGAAATTTTTATTTATTTTAGGATTTTAAATACCTTATTTATATAATGTGCTTATAGTAATGTGGGTGTTGGCCTCAATTTGATACTGGGGGTTCCCATTGATTATTATTTATTATGTTAAATAAATTCAAGAATAGTCACTTTACAGATGAGATGTTGCTATAAATCATATGATATAGATAGAATCTGATCATAGTTCCAGATGTCTTATGTAAATGATTTAGCCATTTGTACCACATTCACGATTAGTATAATCAATAACACAATAAATTTTCCTTCGAACCATTCAATAGCTATAGTTAATATTTTAGGTAGTCTTAATCTCATCTGTCACTTCCGTTCAGTTTAGTTTGTGCAGGGCTTTAAATAGTGAAGAAGGTTCCCTCCCCCAACAGCATGCAGCTTCATTTCAAACAAAGTAAGCCTTTATTTCAAAGTTTAGTTTTTGGAATAAAAAGTCAGGAACATTTAGTTAAAACAAACATCAGCCTCTGATCCAGAAAAGGAGAGTCTTCTCATACCTTTTCATTTCGACTTGGTTGCTAGAGTAAGTTTAATTGAATATCTGACTTTTTGTTCTATCATGTAATGATCCTCATGCTACTTTTATTAAAAAAAATGAAATAGTGTCAACCTTCAATTATGGTAATTTATCATCTACTTAGGTTCCCTAAAAGAATGTTATATCAAAATTATAAAGACATAGCAACAAAATTTTCCTTGTGTGGTGGGAAAAAGAATGATAAGCAGTTTCAACGAATTGAAAAAAATATTCAAGGCAGAATTTGAAATGCCTTGTCATAAACTGTCAAGTCAAAATAATGAAACAGTCAACAGCCACAATTTATCTGATTTTCCTGCAATGATAAAAGTCAAGGGTGTTGGGAGAAATTTGAAGGGGAAGAAAGAAATGATCGGGTCAAAAATTAATCTGAAACTTTAAGCTGAAGGTAACTTCCTGTTTGTGCCTATATTCTCAGAAGAGGCATTGAATGGAACATAAACGTGTATGTTAAAAAAAGAGTTCAAGCATTCTAATCGAATGCAAATATGTTTTAATGGAAAATCCAAAGATAGTAATGATACAAGTCTGGATAAAGGTTGCTTGTCTATTCTCTTAGTTTTTGGTGTGATGGAGAATTAAAACGTATGTTTACAATAATTGGGAATAATATCTCTTTATGTGCTGTTGAAATTTCAAAGCACTTTTAAAATGTGAAATATACAAACGTAAAAGGAATTATAATTCTCTTACTTTGTAATTTCAAATTACAGTTTAGACAAGTAACATGGGTATCAATATTAATATATTAAGACTGATTTTATGAACATAGCCTGCTAGTATAATACCTCATATACTAGGAACACATATCAGAAAGTTGGCTCCATGTGGTATCAGCACTCTGTTACAACTGAGCTGACCAATGTCTGGTGTAGATGGAGGAAGTCCTAAGATAATGTATGACATGGATATATGAGCCACAGTTTACAGACAAGTATCATCTGCTCAAACAAGAACTTGTTGGCACCAAAGTATATGAAGGAAAGCAGCTGTTGAGAAGATTGTGCCTTGAGCAGTGCAATTTCTCGGTATTGGATTGAGCCATCTTATGGTTATAAACTTAAGCCCTGCAGGAGAGCTTAAATACATTGCCTTCTGCAGAATGCTAATAAATAGACCAAACTGACATTTGCTAGTGTTATGTTAACACGTTGCTTTCTATGGATAAATATTATTGGCACATATGAAAAATTAACTGTACATGTGAAGATTATTGTGGTTTCTCCAGAATCTTTTAAGATTGCTTCAAGATGGTTTAGTGCCACTATGGAAGCCTCACTCAAAGGTATACTTCAGTGTACAAGGCAGAATTATGGCTACACCAATGGGACCTTGATTCTCTGATCCTTATTCTTGTTGAGTTAGGTTGTAGGCTGCGAGTGTGGGACAATTATTCAGTGCTTAAAGGCAAAGTTAAACAAATGTTCGATACTCTTTACACAGATGCAGAGCAGAATTGGGACCTCAGTTTGGAGTTATATGTTCTGCATCATTGAGAAATATCAACTACTTTGCAATCACACAAAAATTCCAGTATATCCCTTTGTAGGGACCTACATGTCAAAGTTCAATGCATCCACCAATATTGACAGATGCTGAAAAGACTAGATATGAAGAAAAATAAATATTTGCATTTATACAGCAGTTTTCATGTTCACTTGGATGTCTCATTAACCACTAAAGATGTTTTACAGACAATGAGGCACTTCTGAGGTGAAGTGATTCTCCAGAATATGGTACCTCTAACAGTATGGTACTCCATTTTGGAGTGGCAATCTTCATTTTTTGTTTAAAACAGGGGGATGGAATCTATAACCTTATAAATTGGGGAAAGAGTGCTATCAATCAAATTAAAGCTAACAAATGTGTAAAGAGCTTTCACTGTGATAAGTGATACAAGATCAAATTTCAAAAATGGTCTTTGGTCAAAAGCTGCTGAATATTAACATAGAAATAACCCTCTTCCTTTGTGTAATCCTGATGATTTGTTTGAAAATGTTTGTCACAGAAATCGTAAATCATTTAGATAACCAAGATTGTAGAATGACATTGGAAAGTGTAAAAATAGATAAGTCCCCTGGGCCAGATGGAATTTATCCTAGGATTCTCTGGGAAGCCAGGGAGGAGATTGCAGAGCCTTTGGCTCTGATCTTTATGTTGTATTTGTCTGCAGGAATAGTGCCAGAAGACTGGAGAATAGCAAAGATTCTTCCTTTGTTCAAGAAGGGGAGTAGAGACAACCCTGGTAATTATAGAAGGTGAGCCTTACTTCGGTTGTGGGTAAAGTGTTGGAAAAGGTTATAAGAGATAGGATTTATAATCATCCAAAAAGGAATCAGTTGACTAGGGATAGTTAACACACTTTTGTGAAGGGTAGGTCACAAACCTTATTGAGTCTTTGAAGAGATGACCAAATAGGTGGATGAGGGTAAATTGTTTGATGTTGTGTATATGGATTTCAGTAAGGCATTTGATAAGGTTCCCCATTGTAAGCTATTTCTCAAAATATGGAGGCATGGGATTGAGGGTCTGGATCAGAAACTGGCTAGCTGAAAGATGATAGAGGGTGGTGATTGATGGGAAATGTTCATCCTGGAGTTCAGTTACTGTGGTGTATTGCAAAGATCTGTTTTGGGTCTACTGCGGTTTTGTCATTTTTATAAATGACCTGGATGAGAGTGTAGAAGGATGGGTTAGTAAATTTGTGATAACACTAAAGTTGGTAGAATTGTGGACAGTACTGAAGGATGTTGCAGGTTATGGAGAGATATAGATAAGCTGCTGATCTGGGCTGAGAAGTGGCAAACGGAGTTTAATGTGGAAAAGAGTGAGGTGATTCACTTTGGGAAGGAGCAACAGGAATGCAGAGTACTGGGCTAATGGTAAGATTCTTGTATATAGATCCCTGAAAGTTGCCACCCAGGTTGATAGTGTTGTTAAGGCGGCATACGGTGCATTAGCTTTTATTAGTAGAGGAATTGAGTTTCAGAACCATAAAGTCATGCTGCAGCTGTACAAAACTCTTGTGAGCTGCATTTGGAGTATTGCATACAGTTCTGGTCACCGCTTTACTACATTGGGGTGGCATGGTGGCTCAGTAGTTAGCACTGCTGCCTCACAGAGCCATGGGCCCAGGTTCGATTCCCACCTTGAGCAACTGTCTGTGTGGAGTTTGCACATTCTCCCTGTCTGCCTGGATTTCCTCCGGATGCTCCGATTTCTTCTCACAATCCAAAGATGTGCAGGCCAGATGAATTGGTCATGCTAAATTGCCCATAGTGGTAGGTGCATTAGTCAGGGATAAATATAGGATAGGTAAATGTGTTTGGGTGGGTTATTCATCAGAGGGTCGGTGTGGAGTTGTTGAGCTGAAGGGAATCTAATCTATTTTCATTATAGGAAGAATGTGGAAGCTTTCCTAAGATGTTGCCTGGTATGGAGGGAAGGTCTTACGAGGAAAGGCTGAGGGCCTTTAGGCTGTTTTTGTTGGAATGAAGATGATTGAAAGGTGACTTAATTGAGACATATAAAATAATCAGAGTGTTAGATAGGGTGGACAGGGAAAGGCTTTTCCTCTATGCTGATGGCTAGCACAAGGGGATATAGCTTTAAATTGAAGGGTGATAAATATAGGACAGATGTCAGAGGTAGTTTCTTTACTCAGAGAGTGTTAGGGGTTTGGAACACATTGCCTGCAACAAAAGTAGACTCCACAACTATAAGGGCATTTACATAGTCATTGGATAGACATATGGACAAAAATGGAATAGTGTAGGTTAGATGGGCTTCAGATTGGTTTCACAGGTCAGTGCAATATTGAAGGCCAAAGGGCCTGTACTGTGCTATAATGTTCTATGTTCTATTGTCAGAATGAACTGGATGATGTTGTTTGTTTCATTTTGAAACACAGATTTGTGTAAAGAGAATCATTAATGGAAAAAAAAATCACCTCCTGGTTGGCCACTTTGTACCTGAAAAAGGCAACCATCGGTTGGAAATGGAAGTTGACATATCTTTGCATTCAAAGTAATGTTCAAAGCTCACTCAGTTTTCAGGCAATCCTGAAAGTGAGCATAAAGCTTCTTAAGTATTCAAATGAAGGGCTTACATTGGTTACAGGACAAAGCTGAACGTACATAATGCATACTGTGTCTAGTTGTACATGGCATTGGGTGGCTTATCAAATGGTGCTGGATCATCTGTGGTCTTTAAGTCTCTCAACCACAACACCCAGCAATGCTCCTGAGCAAGCATAATATAACACGATGGCTGTTTGCAGCTCATGACTCACTTGTAGTATTTAGATGAGTGCAAGCAAGCTGGAATGTATTGTGTCTGAACAGTCATTGCCAACATAGTGATCATTTTGGACTCATTACTCTGTTTTTACCAATTTTCTTTAGTGTTAGAACAGAAATGCCTGAAGTCTGACAACATGAATGAGTGCTGTATTAGGTTTTAAGAGGATATAGAGGATTGATCCACCTAAGGAATCTAACGCATAAGTCAAGTTGCAATATTTTACTTTTATACAACTATGTAAGGATTTCTTTTTTATAGAGTTTGTGTTTTCGTAAAGACAAGGTAATAACTCAAAGGATCATAGGTATTGGAGAGAGAGAACTGGTTATATCTAGTGTGAGGGGCACACTACATACGCATGGGGCAAGGCAAGGCACACCTCTATGAACTGCCATAGTCAGAATAGAGATTGAGCCCACACCATTTCTGCAATATATTCTAACCATCCAAACAACTGAACTAACTAGCATCTATGAGTATAAAGATAAGCTGCCTATGTAGATGGCTCAATGAAAAGTTAACAGATAAAATCATTACTGTCACTAGAATATCTTGTGCCTTGGTGTCTTTTTGTATTTTAAGCAAAACTGAGCAAAATCAACAATGATATTGATCTTGTTAATTTTGATCTTGTTTCATGCACCTCGTGTGCAGTGTAACCTGTTGTCTCAGTCTGTCTATGCACCCTATGATTCATATGTCCTTGCTTACTATGATCTGCCTGTGCTGCTCACAAACAAAGCTGTTCACCGTACTTAGGTACATAGGACAATAAAGCAAATCAAATCAATCAAGTTGTTGCTTAGCTTGGTGCATTTGGTTGGCTGATAGCGTCAAAGGAGAAAGTGAGGACTGCAGATGTTGGTGAACAGAGTAGAAAAGTATGGTGCTGGAAAAGCACAGCAGATCAGGCAGCATCCAATGAGCAGGAAAGTCGACGTTTCTGACATAAGCCCTTCATCAGGAATGTGGGGCTGCTGACAGATAAATAGGACTCACTGAGATCCTTGTGGAGGGAGGAAGCGAACTTCTTCAAGGTGGGCATCCTTGGAAGAGGCTTTGCATTAAGGTTACAGTGACTGGGAGAAAGTGAGGACTGCAGATGCTGAAATCAGAGTCAAGAAGTGTGGTACTGGAAAAGCATAGCATCAAACTCAAGTGCTGCAATCTGTTATGAATAATCTCAACCATTTCTTACATTTGTATTAAACAATATCTTGAATAAAATTGAACAGGGGAAATGAATGGCAGAAAGCACTATAAAATCCATAACTTCTATTTGGTATGTTAATCTAATATTGCTGTCTCTCAGAATTTATTTAACTCCAGTACTTCATGCCACTCTACACCCAGTACACTGCTTTAATAATGAACTGAAATCTGTCAGAATGAAACTAAAGCTCCCAAGCAATATTTGATGGAAGGTCACCGGTCTGAAATCTTGAATCTATTTCTCCCACTTATGCTACTAAGCTGTTGAGTATATCTAAAATTTTAGGTTTTCCTTTTTTTTGCCAGGAATAGAGAAAATACAACTTCAAGATCTGTGAATATCTGAGTGAAGAATATTAGTGAGGATTATGAGAGCAGTGGGTCTCCTACTCTTGATCTCTTAATGTTATATCAGAAACTTCCATTCCAACTGCAGGTAGAATTGTAGAAAAGTGTTGCAGAAGATGAAGTTGTTTCAAAGTTGTCTGAGTAACACAGCTGAACTGAAGAAAATTTTATGCAGGTTTCTGTATTACTTTCTCACCATTGACTTTGTTTCATTTTCCATTATTGCAGTCTTGCGTAACAATAGCAACTTACTTTAATTTTGTTTACCTGCTGTTTGCATCACATGTGATTATTATGATACGAGGACAGCAAGCCATACTTAAATCAATATCACTATCACTGGCTTTGCAACATGGTGAAAATAAAATATTGAATGACACCCAAAATTAGGAGAAAGTGAGGACTGCAGATGCTGGAGATCAAAGTCCAGAGTGTGGTGCTGGAAAAGTACAGCAGATCAGGCAGCATCCGAGGAGCAGGGCTTATGCCCGAAACATCGATTCTCCTGCTCCTCGGATGTTGCCTGACCTGCTGTGCTTTTCCAGCACCACACACTTGACTCTGACACCCAAAAATACCTATTATTCCTAACCAGACTTTATGAATAACAGTTCTCAGAGACCAAGTTTATAGCTTAAACAAAAAATAATAGTTTATTCTTAATACTTTAACTTTAGCAGAGGAAGCTGAAAAAGACAGTAATCTAGCGATTTTAATTAATGCCTGTGATTTAAATCCAATCTTCCTTGGTCAAGCATTGAGGGAATAAATTAAAAGAAAATTTAAAAATTATAATTTGCCAGTTAAATAACTATTTCAACAATGCGTACCAGGCCTTTATGGAATCCTTGAATGATGCGTTGTATTGCAGGAACATGGGATTGTATCTTGCTTGAATTCTGACTTCAGCAGACTCCAAGGAATATTCACTAAAACTCAAAGAGCTTCCCAGTCCAGCAGTTTCCAAACTCACAGCCTGTGCCCAAAGAAATTGAGTCAAAACCAGTTCATTTTTTGATTTCTCTTTCTGTTTCAATATTCTCCGTCATAGGATGGTCAGCATTGGCCTCCCCTTGCAAGATCAAACCAGTTGCCAGTCCTTGAGCACAAGACATCCTGTTGCTGAAACATCATCAGTGTTCTTCGAACAATAATTAATTTGATTAATTTAAGATTTGTTGTTCTCTTTTTTTTGAAGAAAACAAGCTGCAGTTCAAAGTTTGATTGTCAACTTCAGCTCACTGTTTTAAACCAAAACTGAGAAAAATAAAGAAAAAACAGTGATGTCTCAACATTAGTAAATCCGTATCTTTAGTTTGCAATCTAACATTGAGGCAATGGATCCATTTTTGTACATCTGCCACATATCAGCTAAAACATTGCTCACTTTTTCAGTAAATTATCATTTAAGTACATTCATACCACTTCTCAGTGTGTTCTCATTTCCTTTCTTACTGTAACAAAAATGCTAATTTATATCGAGCAAAAATCCTCACCCAATTACTGATCTCAGGGTCTTTATTGCCATCTTATCCAGGAACTTAAATTATCTTTAACAATCTATTCCTCATACCTGTTTTTCAGTTTAGTAAAAACCATGGCTGAGTTTGAATTGTTTTATAACATGTTTGCACATAATATTGTCAAATTAATGAGAGGACAGATCAAGGCCGTTGTGTAGGTCACTTCCATTTTCTAGATTAGAGTGTGGATGGAAAAGCACAGCAAGTCAGGCAGCATCCAATGAGCAGGAAAATCGACATTTTGGGCAAAAGTCCTTCATCAATCCCGATGAAGGGCTTTTGCTCGAAGCGTTGATTTTCCTGCTCCTCGGATGCTGCCTGACTTGCTGTGCTTTTCCAGCACCATTATAATCTAGACTGATTTCCAGTATCTGCAGTCCTCACTTTTGCCCATTTCCATTTTCTGTTAACCAAACTGAACATTATTGTTGGCTGATAATTGTTAAATCATCATAATTATTGTGACAGTTATAAATAGCTCAGGAATGAAGAAGAAGCCAATTGCAGACTCAGTAGGGTTAAGTGATTAAATTATGAGACAAAATGAACAATCTTGGCTTGTATTCCCTTGAATGTTGAAGAAGGAGGGATAAGCTGAGCTAGCTGTTTAAAATGCTAAAAGGATTTAATAGAGTGAGTTCAGGTCATGGAGGTTATCTGTTAGTAAAGCGGTAGGGTCACTGCATCGGAGTTAGAGCTCTATATTTCAGACAAGCATACAAATTACGAGTAGAAGCAGATCACTCAGCCTCTCAAACCTGCTCTGTCTTTCAATAAGATTATTGTTGACTGATTTCTCCACATTTCCACCTATTTCTGATAATCTTTTTACCCCCATGTTTATCAAGAACTTATCTATCCTACCTTAAAAATATTCAAGGATTTTGCTTCCCAAAGCTTTTGAAGAAGAGAGTTCCAAAGATCCGCGACCCACATCACTGTCTTAAATAGACAACCTTTTATTTTTAATCAAAGATCCCCCAGACCAAATACTGTAAACAGTACTCCAAATGGAGTCTCTCCAGTGCCATGTAAACTGAAACATAACTTAATTACTTTTGTATTATATTTCCTTCATAAAAAACAACATATCCTATTGAATTTCCTAATTTACTTACTGTATTTGCATGCTAATCTTTATAAATTCATGCACTTGGACGTTGAACTTTCTCTACATCTCAAAGTTCTGCAATCTCTCACCATTTAGATAATGTGCTTTTTTATTCTTCCTACCAAAACGAACGATGTTACATTGTTCTAACTGACTGACAAAATCCAAGTCTTTGCCTACTCTCTTAACCTATCTATATCCTTACATAGCCTCATAACTTCCTCATAGCTGACTTTGCTGCCTGTCTTTGTGCCATCAGTAAATCTAGTAACCAGACCTTTGGGTCTCTTCATTCAAATCATTTATATTGTTGAGCTCATTACTATTTTAATTTTTCTTATTTTGGTTTGAAAGTATGAGTTGAAGTTGAAAATTGAACTTTGAACAGCAGTTTGATTCTTTTTTAAAAAGAACAAAGACTGATGTTTGCTGTTGGGAACTGGCTTGGAAAGATAATGCACGTTAATAACTGCACTATGAACATTGTAGACAATTTGGTACTGAAATGTTGTTGTGCTCAGTGTCTGGTAGTTGGTTGGATGTGTAATTGGTTAGTCAAGAGCAAACTGGTCCTGGTCAGCCATCCATAGAGAATGTTAAAAAAGAGAAAACAAAGTGGGAATTGGCTCAAATTGAGTTTTGGGGCAGAAGGCATATTTCTTTCTGAAGCTGCTGGACTGGATAGTTGTTTTTTTCCTTGCTTTTGCTCTCTCTATTTATAAGCTGTTTGTATTGATCAGTGACATTGGATTTCAAGCAAGATATACCGTCCTAATTACCTAAAATGTCACACATCATCCAAGGATTTAATGAAGGGCTGATATTCATCATTGAACCAGTTATTGAACTGACAAATTATGAAATTTTATTTCTAAAAAATTTGTCCCTTTAACTGTGTCTATTTGTCTGTGTGAGTGGGAGGTTTGTGATCAGGGAATTGGATTTAGATCGTAAATATTAATTTGATTGTCTTGTTATTCATCAGTGTTCAACTAAAGTTGCATTGTCCATAATAAAATATTAATTTTTATTTAAGTTATAAACTGGGTGTCCAAGGTTTATTATTTGTAAAGTCTGGTTAAGTGCAGTTGTGCAATTTTGAGGGTCATTTAATGTTTTAACCTTAATGCACTGCAAATAGGGTGTCTAATTTGATTTGGCTTGCTATCACTGTGTTGTAACAAGGTAAATGTTAAAAAGTTGAGACACCAGTACTGATCCTTGTTTAACTCCACTGGTTACATCTTGTTAACCAGAAAATAACACAATTTTGCCAATTCTGTTGCGGTTGGCTAACCAAACTTATATCCATGCCAATATATTACAATCAAGCTTTTATTTTCCATAAGAACCTTTGATGTGGCACCATTATCAAGTGCCTTCTGAAAACCTAAGTACAGTACAAGCACCAGTTCTCCTTTATCTGCAGCACATCTCATTTTCTCAATGAACTCCAATAAATTGGTTTACAGTGATTTCCCTTTCACAACACCATGTTGACTCCACCTGATTACTTTGAAATTTTCAATATATTTGATAATAGCTTCCAACATCTTTCCTATGACAAATGCCAATCTAAATAGCCTATTGTTTCCTGTTTCTATCTCCCTTTTTGAATAAAGGAGTTACATTTGCTACTTTCCAACTATATGAAATCCTTACTGAATCTAGGGAATTTGGGAAATTAAAGCCAATGCAACAATTAGCTCACTAACCACTTCTTTTATATTCCAAGAATGAAGAACATTAGGACCCGGGGACGTGTTAGCATGTAACAATTTGCTCTGTATCATTTTTCTGGTGATTGTAAATTTCTTGAGTTCTTTCCTACATTCATTTCCTGATTTACACTTTTCTGGGATATTATTTTTATCAGCTTTATTGTAGAACAATGCAAAATACCTACTGAATTCATCTTTCTTCTCCTTGTTTTCTATTTTTAGTTCCTCAGACTCACTGTTTTTAAGATGGACACTCATTTTCTTAACTCTTTTTAAGTTATCTATAGAACTCTTACTATCTTTTCATATTTCTAGCTAACTTTGTCTCATACTGTAATTTTTCATTTTTTTTAGTCTTTTGTCATTAAATTATGGATTGGTTAATGGAAAAATTGCAGAGTGGGAATAAATTGTCCAGTTGCAGGTTGACAGGCCATGACAATTTGGTGGTATTGGATCATAAGACCATAAAGTATAGGATCAGAATTAAGCCATTTGGCCCACCAAGTCCACTCTGCCATTTAATCATGATTGGTATGTTTCTCAGTGCCAATCTTCTGCCCTCTCTTTTAACCCTCAATCCCCTTACCAAATAAGAACATATCTATATCTGTCTTAAATACACTCAATGACTTGATCTTTACGGTCTTCTGTAGCACTGAATTCCACAGATTCACGATCCTCCAGCTGAAGAAATTCCTCCTCATCTTAGCTCTAGAAGGCTATGCACTCAGGTCCTCGATTTTCCTACCAGCGGAAGCGTCTTCTCCATGTCCACTTTATTCAGGTCTTTCAGTACTCTAAATTTCAATGAAATATCCCCATATCCTTTGAAATTCCATCAAGTACAGATACAGAGTACTCAGCCATTGTTGTGGCCCCAACATTGAACCTTTGGGAACTCCACTAATCACCAGCTAACATCCTGAAGAAGACCCCATTATCCCACTGTCTACCTTCTGCCAGTCAGTCAATCCACTATCTATGTCAGTACCTTGTCCCTAGCACCATAGGCTCTTATCCTTAATAAGCAGTCTCCTTGTCAAAGGCAAGGATCAGTATGTGGGCCTCAGATTTACCACATATATCTGAATCTCTGTGCTAGTACGCAATTAAATATTGCCAAGTTTGCAATGTCACAAAACTATGATGGGAATGGATGCAATGAGGATGGTGCTAAGAGGAATCAAGGCGATCTGGATAGGCCAAGTGAATGAGCAAGAACATGGCAAATGGACTGTTATGTGGATAAGTATGTATAAGAGGTACAGTGAAAGATTAGCAGCAGTTGCTCTGAAAAGTGACTTGGGTGACCGTGTTTATAATTAACTGAAAACTAACATGCAGCTGTAGCAAGTAATTAGAAAGACCTTCAATTAGGAAAGTTGGTCTTTATTCCAAAATAATTTGTGTACAGAAGTAAATATTTCTTTCTTCACTTGTATAGCACCTTGGTGAGACCACACCTAGATTTTATAATAGTTTGGTCCCCTTACCTAAGGAATGATAAAGGTTCCTTTGAGGTTTGAATAGTGAAGGCTCATCAGATTAATTTCCAGGATGGTTGAATTGTCTTATGTGGAGACATTTGAGGAGACAGGCTCTCGAGTGTTTAAAAGAATGAGAGGTGATCTCACTGAAACATGAAATTCTTAAAAGGCAAAGACTAGATTGGTGCAGAAAGGATGATTCCCCTCAGTGGAGCATCTCGAAAGAGGGGACACAGTCTCAAAGTAAAGAGCAATCCATTTAGTACCATTAATATCGAGATGAAGAGGAATTTCTTTATGCAGGGTTAGCAAATCTTTGGAATTCTCTAGCACAGAGACCTGATCTAAAATGATGGAGCAGGTTTGAGTTGCTGAACTCTGCTCCTGCTCATATGTCCCTATAGCAAATCCTCCAGATACCTTCTTTTCCACCAGCGTGTAGTGGGCAAGAGGACATCCCATGTGAATGGCTGTCTGATTAACAGAGGTTATTTCACATTACTGTGAAATAAGTCTGAATAACAGGTTGGAACATAAAAAAAAGGGAAAAAAGGTGAATGAAACTAAAATATTAAAAAATGTTTAAGTTAATCAATGAAAGAAATCTTAAAAATGTAAGTAAATGCCATTCAAACCATATGGAGCTTTATTTGAAAAGGATGGGATTCTCTTTTGGTACTGATGTACCTTTTGTTTACAAACCAGCGAGAGTATAGATACATCACTTTTAAATATTTAATGAGAAACAGTGTTCCCCTGTCCTTTTAGGCATTTCCCAAATGGAAAACCTCAGTCATTCCTTCTGCATTCAGTGTGCATTTGGAGTTTTGGCACTTGGGATAGAGAGCCACTTGCATAGATTCCTCAGAATGGGTTTGACCTAAACTTTTATTTGTAGTTAAAGTGGAATTTGTTATGGATGGCTATCTTCAACCCTTCTCCTACACACTCGGCCTCCATATCTGGCAACAAGCCAACTTGCATAATTTAGGCTAATGTTCTTAGTTGACATCTATTGATTTAATCTTGCTATATATTTAGTTTGTGTGCAATTTGCACTCTGGGGTTTTGTTTTCTCTACTGGCATAAGTTGCCTGAAACGTGTGCTCTAAAGTGTGTATCTAAAAATCTGATTTTGGAATATATCAAAGTTGTATGGGTCATTTCGAAAATTAGATCAATTATGAAACTGAAAAAGATTACATTTACAGACAAAGTTGTTAAAAAAAACAAGTGTTCAGAAAATATAAAGGGCTGAAATTTACCAAAATCACTATGAGTCAATTTCAGGACATTTCACTCAGGATTTCTCTTGGTGAGCTCTAAAAGTTATTTCATGCACTCCTCCACTGCTCACCTCATTATGTATCCATCACACCTGTATGGTACAACTCTTGTGTTATTGTGTGCTTACCAGCAACAGAAATATTCTCCACAGACAGAACCTTCTGGGAATTGCACTGCTGTTACCAGTTTTTAATCTCAGCTGTGCACCAGGTCAAACACTAAAAACCAGGAACCATCATTTACAGTGGATTTCTGCACAATTCTAAAGGACATGGCTGAGAAAGGGAAGTTAGCATCTTACTTCGCCAACAAGGACCTGGATATTCTGGTGAATGGGGTGATAGGGAGGAGGGCCATCCTCTTCTCAGAGCTGCCAGAAGATATGAAGGTGCCAGAGTCTGCCAGCTTGGTCTGAAGTAACCATCTGAGTTAGTGAGGTATTCATGGTCCAGAGGAATGCCCAGCAATAACAGTTTGAAGGTTAAGGACCTTCTGTACTCAACAAGGGTAAGTGCCTCTATCTTCTCTCTGCTATCTCACACTCATTCAAAGTCTGGCTCTGCACCTATTTCCCACCAAGGCTTATGGTCTACCATTCTAACAATTGCATGCAGCATCTTTGCTCACGTGCTGTCATCCCCCAATCTCTGCCCAGTCTACAATCCCTTAAAACCCCTGCACTTACTATTCACTCACTGAGGACTACCTTCCCCCACCTGCACTAGCATTAACAACTCTGCCAGCCATTTCCATCTTACCCAGTCTCTCTCTTTGCCTCACTCGAAGAAAACACCAGACCACAATAAGGTGGAGAGAGTCAAAATGTGTGATGGATGCTCAACATCTGTCTCCTTTTTCATTACAAGGAGAGAATCCTTGCCTTAGTTGGACAGGATCATAACTAATGATGCTGAGATCTTCATGTGCCAACAACCAAGTTAGATTCATTATCAAGTACTGGGCTTCTCTCCCCATGCTACAGCTGTGAATGTATTCTGAGGATGCTCACGCTTCTACCCTGTTTCACAATCCATTCCCTCTCTTGACTCCTGCAGGCATCAGCAGTATCTGCACAGTCTCTGCCTTGAAGTCAGCAATGGCTCCAAATATTTGTTCTTCCTCCACCCCTCAGAGGATGCACCCTCCATCAATTCAAGTACAAGTATGTTAGCTAGATTGGACTTGAGGGCCTCATCAGTGGCACATGTTCATAGCTGGTTGAGGAAGAAACACCCCAGATTGCTGGCACTCAAAGGACCAGATATCAGCTCAGCTTGGACAGGAGAAGATTCTATGGTATTGATCATTAATAACTTCAAAATATGCAGAAACAGACTCAGAAGCAGCAGGCAGGTTGGTCAGAGACACTTTGGAAAATGGATCAAAAGTTGAAGGAGTCGATAACACCAATTATACTGTGATGGCTCTGGAACACTTGCATCTGACTGTCTCCATGGACATAATGGCAGCTGCTATGGAGAGGCAGATACCACACACTCAGGATGGATTTGCGTACAGATCTGCACTTCTTAGCTTTCATTCTTGGTGCTCTGTGGCAAGACCACAGGAAACGAAGGACCCTGATGTCACTCCAGTTATCCTTTTCTCACATTGGTAAATACGTGTTCATGTTTCATCATCAGCTATATAGTCAACTGCCATTTTAGTTGCAATGAAATGGATGAAGGGAGAGACATTAACCATCTTTAGCATCTTAGTAATGTGATCAGTCAGCAGTCTCAACATACACAAATGACATTTAAACTTTGCTATCCAAACACTGGGACATGGAGGCAAAGAAACCTTGTGGCAAAAACCCTCTAGTGACACTTAGCAAGAAATTATTAAAATTCAACTCTGAGTATGAAGATCAGGGCCTAGAAATTGGTTTGCATTGCTTTTTGAGTGTCGGAATCAGGATTTCTGACGGCTATTGCCATGGATGTAGGTAACACACAAATTTAGTGCTGATTTCTGAATTTAATACTGGTCTGAGCAGATCTCACTGTAACCTTTCTGTGCAGACAGCAAAGGGCCAGTTTACTTCTCCTAAAAACAGTTGGTGCATGCAACCTGCTTCTTGCCACATAGAATGCCCTCTTAAAGGGGAGTTGCGCTGAATTTCAGGCAACTGCTGTTGATAATATTGCACTTCTAAAGAAGGAAGATTGAACCCCAAGGAAGAGAGATGGCTGTCTTTTCCACAAAAACACTAGAGATCTTGTTGTTTGGTCATATAGGTGGAACAATACAGTGGTTTTCAATGAGTAAAGAGCCTTCAAGACTATCCTCAGAAGGGTTTGGGAATAGATGGCTTGGAAGGTCAAGTGTCAAAGACCAGATCTAAGGGCCTGACAGGAATGCCACATAAATTCGAATCGTCTCATATGAGTGGTCAAGGTCAGTGAATGCATCTCAACTCCTATTTCCTGACCTGTATCCATCACAATCCCATCATTCACCTATTAGCAATCCCTACCACTCAGCGCTCATGTGTAATATCTTACCCTCACATGCATTCCTTTTTCACAACAGGACCCCCCTGCTTTCACATTTTTTCGAGTGTTCAACTGTGGCAGGCACATTACCCAAACATCATGCAATACAACCATTAATATTCTACATAATCCTTGCAGTACAATTTTCCCGTACAATTGAAGAGGGAATGGAGGGTTTGAGTTATAAGGAGAGACTGGATAGATTGTGACATTTTTTCCTGGAGCATAAGAGGTTGAGGGGTGATCTTATAGATGTTTATAAAATCATGAGGAGTAGAGGTAAGGTGGGAGAATTTCAAGAATAGGCCACAATGTTTTTACAGAGGGAGTGGTTCGTGTGTGGAATGAACTTCCAGAGGATGTGGTGGAAGTAGGTACAGTTACAATGTTTAAAAGACACTTAGATAAGCAGATGATTAAGAAATGTTTGAAAGGATATGAGCCAAGTGCAGTCAGGTGGAACTAGATTAGTTTGGGATTATGATCAGCATGGACTAGTTGAACCAAAGGGTCTGTTTCTGTGCTGTAATGCGAGCCCTGTGGAAGACCTAGCTAACTTCATCATTGGAGTTGCTGCAGCAGAATCTACAGTGTCATTTAGAACACTGATGGTATGGTCCTACCTAATGACCTTCCTCTCCTCCCTATTCACCTTTATTCAGCTGTCTAACATGATGAGAAAGTATAATGGGTAAACATACCACCTTTACCACAGCCTTTCCTTGGAAACCTCCTATTGAGGTGCACTTTGGGATGTGGTTATTTAGTGATAATGCAACTGGACTAGTAGACTGAAAACCGAGGATAATGTACTGGTGACATGAGTTCAAATTATAACATGGGAACTGACAGAAATTGAATTCAATGCATAATTCCTAGAATACAAAGTTAGTTTCAGAAATGGAAACCATGACAACTATTTTTAAATTTATGATTTAGATACAGAGAAATGTGGTTCAGACTTCATTACTCTCTGAAATGGATGAACAAGCGACACAGTTCAACCCTAATTAGACAATAAAATACTGGCCTTGCCAGTGATGCCTATCTCCCGTGAAAATTTGAGAAAAACAATTACTCCAGTCCGCTCAGCCACAGTGGACCAAAAACAAAGAAATAGAGCTTCAGCACACCACTAATGAAGGGTTTCATCACTTGATGTGATTTTTTTCAGCCACCGGTTCAGGTACTCACACTGGTCTCAATGACATTTATAGATTTGGGTTCTGCAAGTTGCCATGTTTGAAAGGACTACGTTCATACCTGACAAAAAGAAAATTGTTTCTGTGCCAGTTTAGTGAAGGGTGAGGTTTCAGATGAGTTCTGTCACTGGAAACTCCTTAAAAGACATTAATGTGGTAGAATCCAGAAGAATGCTGAGGAAAAGCATTGGATACTTTGGTTGACATGTCAGATATCCTCATGTAGAATGGAGGAATCTGATTCCAGCATGGTAAAGGGTGTAAAATAAAGCATCCCCTCACTGCAGCTTCTGCTTCATCTCCCTGTTGTATAGTAAACCCAGAGGCACCGCAACTTCATGCTTGATTTGCTAAATCTTCTGCCTTCCCTCAAAGGTAGAGCAACTTCTCCAGCAAAATCCAGGAATTCATTGCAACAGCATCAAAAACAGTCCAAATACTACCAGAGATTGGAAAAAACAGAGGTAAATCATTTTGCTTGCAAGATGGGTGCCTTGTCCTTTAAATAATGCTTCTGCAAGGTGCCTCTTGCAGCTGTGCCCATGTTCTTTGGTAAGTGCCAAGTGAATATACTGAATTAGTTTGTATAATGTAATATCAAACATTTGAAACAAGAGTTGAAGTAAATCATTTAGCTCTTGGACCCTGCTTCTACATTCAGTAAGGTCATAGCAGATCATTTTTGTTTTGGAATTTCACATTCACATTTCCATCTACTTCCGATAATCTTTGATTCCTTTACCGAATAAGAACCCTGTCTACGTCTGCTTTAAAAATAGCTATGAGCCCTGACTGCATCACCTTTAGAGGCACAATATTCCAGATCCAGAGAGCCCTGTGAGAGAAAAAAAATCTTCTTATGTCTGCCCTAAAGGGTGTACCTATAATGTTAAAACAGTAAGTTCTGTTCTCACCCACAAATGGAAACATCCTTTCCATAACTACCCTTTCAAGACCTTTTCAGATCTTCATTGACCATCAATTGACACTTAGTCAATTCACTCTGACTCCTCTAAGTTCCAATGAAAACAAACCCAACCTGTCCAAGACAACCCGTTCATTCAAGGTCTCAATCTAGTAAACCTCCTTTGAACTGCCTCCAATTAATTTACATCCACCCTTAAATAAGGAAATCAAAACCACAAGCTATTTAAGATTAGTTTCACCTCGGCCCTGTATAATAAAGCATAAGATCCTTCTTTTTACGTACAATTTGAAAATAAGTTTGCAAATAAAACATAAAATTATCCAGGGTGGCTGATTGACATCAGGACAGCATCAGTTTAGCAATTCCCATTGCCTGCACAAGCACCCATCCCATTGTCAGACGGCATAGTGGAAGTGGCAGATGGAGGGCCTCTTACTTCTGTGTGCTGACTCCTGTGAATCTATGACTGGATTTTACAGAATTCTGCCATGATGCCTTTTTGTCTGTCCCTTTCACTGTGTGGAATGGTACCTATAAGAAAGGATATGCTCACCCATGGTCTCCAAACCTTTTCAGAGCCCTTCCTCCTTGGCCTGTCCATACCAGTTCTCCATGTATCTCACTGGGGCTTCCAAGCCTTAAACCACATCTCCACCAAACTTTTCTTTAAACTTAGCTCCATGGCTGCTCTGCTAGACTTGGTCTCATCAGTGACCACTGCTGAGGCCAGAGAGCTGTCCAGTATTTAATTGGCTGGCAGCACTCAGAGGCCAGCTTCTTTTCTTGATGGGAACAGAAGTATTTCCTTAAAATGGTTAAATAGTTGAGGCCCAGTTGTAAAAGTGCAAGTGGTTTCGTCTTTAACATTTTTGCTGGGGAAGGTGATTCTAGCATACCCCTACATCTAAATTTCCCAATTTTTTTGGCCTTTAGCACAATCATGAAAAGGAGGAGTAGTGAATTGCTGACTGTGTGATTTCACATTCTATTTTCTTGCATTACAAGTCTTAGGTTTTCTTTTAACTACATTCAGTTCTGGGGAGAAAATGCTATAAAATGTTGTTCTTCTATTTTAGTATGTTTAGTTTCTACCAATTAATGTTCTCGATCAAGATTCCCACTGGTTTTAATCAATTATTTACTGGAAAAGATGCAAGGACAATTTTCTCCAAAACTTGCATTGAAAAAATTGCAGATCATTCCTGCTGTGTTGAATTAGCCAGGCCTTACACTGCAGTTGTATAGAAATCTTTGAATTCGACAGTCTTATCTTTATGGCTGCAGAAGGAAATGTAGCAGTGGGAGGTATTAGACTACATAAAGAGGGGGAAAAAAGCAGAGAACAGTATGTAACCATTGGCCATAGTACACAGATATTGCTGGAACCAAAATGAAAAGAAAAACAGTTTCTCGCAGTGGGAGAACTCATATTAACACAAAATACTGGGAACTGCTTTTAAAAATACCTCCTGAGTTTCTTTTTTTAACCTTCTCAAATTCACAATAAAGATCTAAATTTTGCTAGTAATTGTTCTGAAAAGCACATGAAGATATTTCAAGGTGAAAAATTAGGGGACGGAACTTGACATTTAGCTTTCTCTAACCTTATTTTTGGCTTCAGAAACCTAAAATGATGGAGAGTCCAAAATCAATGCCACAATGTCCCTGGACCATGAGGAAACAAACATTTTCTTTTTACTAAAGAGGGAATAAGAGTATCACTGTAGAAATATTTCATAAATGAATTCTATTGCACACATTTCTTTATGTTGCATATATGAAAGCAAGAAACTAATGAAAGGACCAGCAAAATACATTTTTGAATGAAAGTTGCTGTCCCTCTGAATTCATGCCACTGTGATAGACCTTTGGCATACCTTTTGTGAATTTGCAGCACTGTATTTACTTATTATAGACTAACTATTCAAAGATGTAACTTGTGTGCTGCTCAAAGAATCATTTTTAAATAGCTTTTTAGGTTATGATGAACTTATATAGAATGCTGACCTAGAATATTACGTACAGAACTGATTATCAGTTAGGTATGTTGATTGGATGACTTCAGGGCCACATTGGCCGAGGTTAAAATGAAGAACTTCCTCCTCCTCCTCTTCTCTTGCCTGAGGAATAGTGATCCTCAGGTTAAACTACCACCAGTCATCTCTCTGTAAAGAGAGAGCAGCCCTATAGTCTGGTAGGACTATATCCACTTTACCTTTATTTACTAAATGAGACTGGCACATCTATCCATGCATATAATTTAAAATGAGGCAAAACTACATATTAACAAACAACTTGGGAATGCTGAATTTGTGTTATTAGACAATGACCGCATTCAGTAAGTTAGGACCAGACTAATTAAATCCCAGTTACCTATGTTAGATATAAATTTAGATTTGCATTATGTGCTTAAATTCTCTTGAAAAGTAGATAATAAAATAATTAACTCCCAATATTTTGCTTTTTGTGCAGTTTGCTAACTGGTTTGTGTGCTGGTGGTTGAAGTGTTCTGTTCAGTCTATAAATTCCATGTGCTGCAGAGAAATTGGGCAATAAACATTGCAAAGCAAAATATTTATATCAGCACACTTATAGCAATTCCACAAAATTTAGAATGAAAAGTAAACAATGAGCTACAGGCTAGAACTGCTAATATCTTACACAGTTTTGTGGTTTTACTATGATTTGATTTCAATGAATGCATTGATAATGCATTTATATATTCAACAGTTTATTCTCTCATTAATCTTGTAATAAATCAAAGCGCAAATGCTCGTCTTGTTGGACAGTAGAAAATAAAAAAAGCTTCATTGTTTATTACTGCCAAGTTCAAAGTTTGACACAATACATTTTTACTTAGCTTGCATGTTTCATGTAGAATCACTCTTTTTACCATTAAAATAGCTTTGCTGTTCCACTTTTTCTTTAAGTCTTTGGAAAGGCCTTTTCACATTTTTTTTTCAACGAAAATTGGAGTAAGAGGCCTGGAGCCTATGCAGAATTGCTTTGCTATTAAGTAATATGTGCTGTACCAGAAGTTTATATGTCTGTACCTCACCCATATTAGTTTAAAAAATTATTTCCTTCATTCCATCTAAATTGCAGTGCTGACCTCTGTTTTTACCTTTTGAGCTACAACTTTTGGCTGGGGTCAATTTAAGTTGTATTTTCATTGTCTACTTTACAGACTGGGAATGAAAGAACAGTGCCTTTCTATTGTATCCAAGTGTATTTCCAAAACTGAACACATAAGGAAAGTAAAATATTTATATTAAAAAATCAGACTTAAAATATTCCATTTTCATATTTTTCTCACTGATGAAAGAAAAATATACAAACGGAATTTATCCTGGCATTGACATAATCCACCCTCCCAACCAAGCAGAAGTTGCTTTAACTTTATTAACGTTATTTAATAAGGTTCACTCCTTGATGAGGATATTTGAAGTGGATTTTCATTTAGGCAGACATTTACAGTGCATAGAAATGTACAACTGGTAACTTGCCTTGTTGAAGATATCTCGCTTATGAAAAGAACTGTCTGTGCTCTTTGGACTGACCTGGCAGCCATTGCTTTTAATGACGTGTGGTTTCATGCTGTGGTTACAGTTACTGCAGGAATGTTTTGCTAGACATAATTGTGGCTCTTTCTTCTTTCTTTCTTTACTGAGTAGGAAAGAATGAAAGCTTCCTGGAGGAACTAGAAAGTCCATAAATGCTACTGCTGTTCTCATAAAAATGTCAGTGTTTCCAGTCCTCTCAAACCATCGGTGAGAATTCAAAAAAAAGAATGCAAATCTGATTCCACATAAAAATGCTTCTGGACTTTGCCTTGCGGCTCAAAAGTGTATAAATACATTCTGCATTTCAAATTTGACAAAGAAAATTTTAGAAGCATTCTTCAGGGGCCACTAAGCTGTGAGAAGTGGTCCTTAGCATTTGCATTTATTGTTGTTTTTACTCAGCAAGTTGAGACGTATGAAACACATCATTGTGCTTTGGAATTTCTAATCAAATTACCAAGGCATTCAAATCACTAGAGTTTGCTTGAAACATAACGTGAAAACTCTCACTATACCAATGCACACCATTTACTGAAGCCTAAAGAATCTTGGCATAAGTTGACATCAGAAAAAATCTAGAGATGCATGAATGTTTGTAAAGTAATGTGGAGTTTTACTAAACAGTGTATCTAGAGTGGGACTGTTGTGCTTTCTAAGGCTTGTTAACCTAGGTAAGGTGATTTCAGAACTGGGAAAATCAGTACCAGCTATTTCATGCCAAGTGGGTAAAACCCCAAATTTTAATGACAGCTTATCCTATTATAATATGAATTATTCTGGCTAGTCAACAAATTTTGGGATGTAAATAAATGAAGATTTTACAAATTTTATGCAACACTTTGGCATTTATTTTGTTCTGATTTTTTTATTGATTCAATTACCACAAAGTTTTACCACAAATACGTGCACATAGTTTTCCTCATACAGAAGTTATTTAGCTAAATTTTGATTAGATTAGATTACTTACAGTGTGTAAACAGGCCCTCCGGCCCAACAAGTCCACATCGACTCTCTAAAGAGCAACCCACCCAGACCCATTCCCCTACACCTCACACTACAGGCAATTTAGCATGGTCAATTCACCTAACCCGCACACCTTTGGACTGTGGAAGGAAACTGGAGCACCCAGAAGAAACCCACGTAGACACGGGGAGAATGTGCAAACTCCACACAGACAGATGCCTGAGGCAGGAATTGAACCTGTGTCTCTGGCACTGTGAGGTAGCACTGCTAGCCACTGTGCCACCGTGCCACCCAATTTCTTTTGATCTATCAACTATTTTAACCATTTGATCTGTTGCAAACTTGAAGTTACCTGATTTAGGTCAGTTCAGGTTAAGTTGCTCAATTTGTAAATTCATGCCAAATTGAATGTCCTATATTTGCTTATACCATTTCCTGTTTAAAAAATAAGTCTGGCACATATACACAGAGTAAAATGACACTTTGTGAAAGTAAAAAATGTTCTGTATTCTGCAGTTAATTGATTTCCATGACATTCAGTAGACAATCTATAATGAAACTCTCAACAATGAAGACAATTGTTTTTCTGTTTCTTAGCCTTTCTATTGGTACTGTAAAATCCATAATATGGCAGTAATATTTTCTCCATTAATGGAAGTGTGACTGAAGGGGAGAGGCAGGCACTTAGCTATATTCTTTTGCATTCAAGGAAATGCTCATACTGGCATTCAGTTGATAGAATAGAATTTAACGTGGGGAAGAAAGACACTCCAAAGTCAAATTTAAAATAAATCACACCGTTAAAATGTGAAAATTACATCTCCAAAATCTGTAAAGTTTGCCAATTTGAAAACTTTATGTGAAAATTAGCCATTTGAATACAGAACTGGTTTGAAGGTAGGAGATAGAGGCCGGTAGCGGAGTGTTGCTTTTCAGACTGGAGGTCTGTGAACAGCAGTGTGCCAAAAAGATCTGTGCTGGGCCCACTGCCTTTTGCCATTTATATAAATGATTTGGATGTGAACATAGGAGGTATGGTTAGTAAGTTTGCAGATAACACCAAAATTGATCATGTAGTGGACTGCCGAAAAGGTTACTTAAGAGTACAACAGGACCTCGATCAAATGGGCCAGTGAGACAAAGAGTGGCAGATGGAGTTTAATTTAGATAAATGTGAGGTGCTGCATTTTGGAAAGGTAAACCAGGGCAGGACTTATGCACTTAATGGTGAGGTCCTGGGGAGTGTTGTTGAACAGAGTCCTTGGAGTGCAAGTTCATAGTGCCTTAAAAGTAAAGTCACAGGCAGACAGGGTAGTGAAGAAGATGTTTGGTTTGCTTGCCTTTATTGGTCAGAGCATTCAGTACAGGAGATGGGAGGTCATGTTGCAGCTGTACACTTTTGGCATATTGTGTGCAATTCTGGTTTCCTTCCTGCTGGAAGGATGTTGTGAAACTTGAAAGGGTTCAGAAAAGATTTGCAAGAACATTGTCAGGATTGGCGGATTTGAGCTATAGGGAGAGGCTCAATACGATGGGGCTATTGTCCCTGGGGCATAGGAGGCTAAGGGGTGACCTTATAGAAGTTTACAAAATCATGAGGGGCATAGCTAGGGTGAATAGCCAAGGTCTTTTCTCCAGGGTAGTGGAGTCCAAAACTAGAGGGCATGGTTTAAAGTGAGAGGGGAAAGATCTAAAAGGGACCTAAGGCACAGCCTTTCATACACAGGATGGTGCGGGTGTGGAATGAGCTGCTAGAGGAAATGATAGCAGCTGGTACATTGCAAAGTTTAAAAAGCACCTGGATGGTATATGAATGGGAGAGATTTGGTGGGAATATGGGCCAAATGCTGGCAATTGGGACGACATTAACTTAGAATATCTGGTCACCATGGACAAGTTGGACTGAAGGGTCAGTTTTCACGTTGGTACAACTCTATGACTTTATAACCAGGAAAGTTCTGTCTTCGCCTAGTACAGTTTCACCAGTTCATACTGTTTGTTTGAGAGCGTGTTGTTGACAAACTTTCGCAGAATTTGGGGGCTGCCGGTTGTGTTATTTTCCTTCCTGAGAAGACAGTATCTTTGGTAACCGTTTATTTGCCAGCAAGCAATTTACAATGATTTCAGGTTAATTGCTATATCTTGTCAGACTTGATCATAAATAATGAAAGGTTCAATTGTTTGTGTGTTTGTAATCGTGGGAAGAACTGCATTGATGAGAGAGAGGTTGATAGAGTATCCTTATAATTAACCTCATCATTCGAGAAAAACTGGTCAAGTTTCCTGGCATTGTTCAATATCTCACAGCATCTACTTTAAAGTATGTATTTATGGAGATTGAATGAGAATGGATATAATACATACATGTTTGTCCCCTCAGCTTTCTCTGGCATTTCATTTGAACATGGCTGGCTTGGTTGTGTTTCAAATTCCATGTTTCTAACCACCCCAATAATATTTGATTCCCTCACTTAGTGAGAATCTATCTACACTTGCATTCATTGACTACTTCCACCACTTTCTGAAGCAGAGAATTCCAAATAAAAGCAAAATACAGTGAATGCTGGAAATCTGAAACAACCACTGAGAATGCTGGGACAAAAACACTTTGCAGGTCTGGCAGCAACTGTGAACAGAAAAACAAAGTTAAAAGTTTGAATCCAGTATAACGCCACTTCAGAAATTCAGAAGCCCATTGGGTTTAGAATATATGGTCAGGGTCACAAAACAATTCTCATTCACTCACTCAACTAATGTTTATCAGTGTGCAAACTTACCATGTCTTCTTTGCAACATAGTTTCTAGCAACTGTAAACTTAGCCACTATGCTAAACTCACCTCATCTAAGTTACTGATATAAATTGTATAAAGTTGAAGACTAGCATAGACCACCGTTGGACTCTACTTCTCACATCAGACAAAGCTGATCGGTCCACAGCTCCAACAGTTTGCTGAGTACAGCTTCATTAGTTATTGTAATTTCACTAAGTTCCTCTCTCCCTTCTGACCCCTGATTAACAGCTATTCTTGTATTTATTTTTGTACACCATAGTAAATCTAGAAACAAAGTATTTGTTTATTTCATCCACCAGTACCTTGTCATCTATTATGAACCTCTGTCCAGAGAAATCCCACTCACTTTGCTTACATTTTTACTTTCTAATCATCTGTAGACTCTTGCTATCCATTTTACATTTCTAGTTTACTTTTGCACTAATTTCTTCCCTCTGATTAACTTTTTGGTCATACTCTGCCATTTATTATACTGTGAAGATCATTTTTTTTTATTTTTCTGTGTTTTTGATTGTGAACTGCAGTGCAAGTTGTGGGTGGCATGGTGGCACAGTGGTTAGCACTGCTGCCTCACAGCGCCAGAGACCCAGGTTCAATCCCCACCTCAGGTGACTGACTGTGTGGAGTTTGCACATTCTCCCTGTGTCTGCGTGGATTTCCACCGGGTGCTCCGGTTTCCTCCCACAGTCCAAAAATGTGCAGGTTAGGTGAATTGGCCATGCTAAATTGCCCGTAGTGTTAGGTGAAGGGGTAAATATAGGGGAATGGGTCTAGGTGTCGGTGTGGATTTGTTGGGCTGAAGAGCCTGTTTCCAAGTAATCTAATTGTTCCTCGATTAAAACATTGAGGAAGGAATTGCTGAATTTTGAAAAGCGAGTTTTTGAATGCTGTGTTCACATTTCCACTTTCTTCAAGCAGTGGACAAGCCAGTTTGCAGTCTTGCTTGTACCAAGAAGTGTGTATAAAGTAAGATTCACTTTGCAAAGGTCGCTGATTAGTTGGTGGAGTTGTGTCCAGCTATGGATGCCAACAAACATCAGCCTGACAACAAGTGTGTCCTTGGTTCTGAGATGGCTGAATAGCTTGTGACTGTGCATGAAGCTGATAGCAGCCTTTGGACTGCTGTACGGACAGATGGTATATTTTCTCTCAGTAAATATCTAAAACCTAAAGAAAGTCAGTTTATTTTCCCTCACCAGTTGCGGTAATCTGTGGCCTTTAACCAATGAGTGAGAGTCTTTGAAGTTAGTGTATCAAATGCCAATGCCTCCTATGTAGACATGAAAAGAGACTGAAGAAGAGACAGTCCTGGTAAGCTGGATCATCTCAGCAAACCCTGTCGACAAGGCCAATTGAACTCCTTCCCTAGTTTTTTTCCCTCCACACATAACGCCAAAGACTATTTGACCATCTGTCTGTATGTGAGTTGGAACGGTGTTAAGAAGGGAGTTAGCATTTTATCAAACGGCGACATGTCAGCAGATCGTAATTGTTTATCTGTAGATACAAACTTGGTATTGTAATAAATGGTAGTGCTTGTTAAGTATGGAACCTGATCTGTATATTCTGTTAACCTGGTATATTAAAAAGGTCAATTGGGGAATCTGCATAGTTTGTCAACGCTTTTAAATATTGCGATAGTGGACTTGATTTCCAGCATACTATACTAGCAAGGCATGGTAAAGTGTGGGGGCTCATCTGGATATTTGAAACTGAGATAACAAGGGTTTTGGTGTGGCATTAGTAAATAATACAGGTGAAGCAAAACCCCAGGTTGTGTACTGCATTTAAGTAATGGAAATGTCAGAGGATTTCCTGGCGGTAGCAAAATTGTCCCTGATCGTCTGAAGTTAACTTTCAGTATCAAAGCTAATTGAAATTGGTAAGCTCAAAGTAGCATTGCCTGACAGAGCTAGAAGGCAGAAATAATTCAAGCACTAGCATGGTGCTTGGGTTTATTAGAAATACAGAAAGGAACAATTAACAGGTAGTGTTGGATCATAGTTAAAGCAGCATGAAGAGGATACAACAAAGCTAGAGATTGAATTCCAAAGATGAGAAGAAAGTCAAGGAAAGGGGGAAGGGAAATGAAAAGATTAGAAATAAGATAGCTGGAATTTGAATTGCAGAGAGAAGAGAAAGTAAAGGATATATGAATATAAGCTTAAAATTATGGAGTAGTAGTGGGAAACATCAAATGCTGATGCAAGCTTTAGTGGGGATAACGTGAGTCATAATTTAAAGTCTAGTAGGGGAATGTTTAAGTTTGCTCAGGCTCTACCAAAATTTGAGGAAAAGAATGTGGAGACATTCGTATCATTTGAGAAATTAGTGAGAGAAATGAATTGGGCAAAAGAAGAGTGGGCACAAATTATGCAGGACCAGTTGATATGAAGAGTACAGTAAATTTATGCTTCATTGTCAGAGGAGGTTTCTTGAGATTATGACAAAAAAAAGTTACATTGACTGCACATGACTACCTGAGATATACAGGCAAAAGTAACTTTGAAGGATATAAGCATTAGAAGCTGAAAACACTTATGAAGTTCTTTGCATGATAATTCTCTCAAAAATTTAAAAACTTTCATCATGAAAATTCATGTTGGTGACTGAAGTATTACAAATGTGTGATGTGCAGCAATAATGGCTGATGACTATGAGCTGATCTATTTTTCCATCTGTCACATAAATTCAAAAGGGATAGAACTTGGGAGAGTAAAAGGAAGGCAAGTAGCTAGATTAGAGAATGGATAGCTGGGAATTCTCCAAGGTCATCTCCTCAGTTTGGAAAGGCTGAGGCTGAAAGTGAAAATCAAAAGCCTTATGTTTCCATTGTAACAAAGTGGGGCACATTCATTCAGAATACCAGAGTTTACAAGGGAATCCCATGGGATTCTTTGGAGTTTGTAAGAATGAGTCTGAAAGGAAAACTCTAAGGAAATGCCATGGATCAGATTGGAGCTTTGACTACTGGTGGTACATGCTGCTGTGAGTGCAGAGAAAGTACCAAGGCCATATGCGAGATATGTAAAATGTTTGTCCAAAGGGAAGATAGATCCTTCCTTTGAAGCAAAAGGGATTAAGTCCATAAGTCCAAGTGAGGCCAAATGAGTAGAATAGCTACAAGATCACCTTCTGAGTACTTTTTCATCATGTGTAGTGAACAAAGCAATGGTAAACAAAATTCATCACCAGAGTAATAGTAATTCCACAGGAAGATGTTAAGGTAGTTGAAGTTCTACTCAAAAATAATGATAATTCAAAGGATAATTTTGCCATAATCCTTATTAATTGAGGCTCAGGAAGAAGAGACAGCTCATGCCAAAGGGGTTTTGGAGTGCTATTGTATTAGAACAGAGTTCTGATAAGAAACAGGAGACATCTTCACAAACCTGCAGATAAAGAATGGATGGTGGCTCATAAAATAGTTGTTATAAGGAGATACTTCAAGTAGCACATTACATTTTTAGAATGGGCATAAAAGAATATGGAAAATGCAAAACGTTCTGTAAAATCTGTCATGCATGTTAAGTAAGTAGGAGAAGTTGAACATGAATTAAACTAGCACCTTTGATATCTATGTCAGTTTTTGCATTAACTATTCACTCAAGTTTTAGTAGATTTTGTAGAACAATCACTGAAAGCAGGACACTAGTATTTCCTTACAGTTATGGATATGTCAATCCAGTGCCCAGGAGCAATTCCTCAAAGCATAACTTACAGCTAAAGTTATAGTGGGAATGTTAACTCAGTTTTTTTTATTTGTAATGATGTAGCAATTAAGATATAATTGTATTAGAGTTCTAAGTTTATGTCTAAAATTTTCTGGGGGTTAATTAAAAGTTTGAGTATAAAACAATTAAAGTCAACTGCTTCTCATCCATAAACATAGCAACCTTTTGGAGTGATGCCATCAGATTATCGAAACAAGATGTCAAGAATACACACAAGATTTGGGCATATGTTTTAAATGTTTGTGACCAGAGATTCCCCAAAAGAATCAACGGTGTTTAGTCAATTTGAATTGATTTAGCCGTCAGATTAAGGGTCCATTAAAATTGATTTGGGCAGAAGTTCTGAGATGAAAGAGTTGAATTTTTAGTGTTATGTTAGGTGTCCATATTTTCAAGTGACTCAAAGGAGCATATAGAGCAGCACAATAGCATATGAAAGTTTCACAAGTGAAAATGAAAGAATGAGCATTCAATGACTAGAACATTTCATTTGGGAGATTGTTACATTATCATTGCCTTTGCAAGGTGAACTTCTCTAAACAAAATTCAGTTGTTCATACAAAGGTTCTTAGGAAGATTGGCAAAGTGACTTATCTAATAAATACTACTGACTGCAGGAAGAAGAATCTGCAATGTCACATAAACATGTTGAAAAGACAAGCAGAAGACGACACAGACAATAATAGTGATGTGGAAGGAGAGAAGGCAGTTTTGAAAGTAAATCTCCTCCAATTCAACAAGCTACCCCCCAAAAAATGAGACAGTTAGACACTGTGCTCACATAATTAGACAGAGGACACTGGGGAGGATACACCTAAATGCACAATATTTGCTTGACGTGATGCAAATATAGGAGAGTCAGGACCAGCCCAGAGAAATATGCTTAAGTGAAAACAGAAATTCAGTATGTGCTAGAAAGTGAAGTAGTCAAAACAGTTGGTGTTCTGCTGGAACACGCAGCAGCAGGGCTACCTGCCCAGAAGCAGCAGTTAGTCGATTCTGCCTGTTAAAGATCTTTCGTCTGACACTCAAGTTTACTCATATGCCTCTTTGTGTTGAGGAACAGCATGGTCTGTAGCACTTGGGTGAGTTTTGAGGCCTTTCCTGGCTCCCATAGCTGCAGCTGCACCCACCTTCGGGAGATCTTCGTCCCCTAGGAAACTTCAAAATATTGGGGAGAGGGTACTTCAGTTTTGGTGAGCCTGCTACTTCCAGTGCTGAGAACCTACCCTATCCTTGATTCAATCCTTGGCCATTAATTGACCAATTCAGGAAAGATCACAGCCTGTTCTCCACAGCGTGGGCCCCCATTTCACCATGAAAGCAGGACTCTTATGCCTGTTGGAAAATCCCATGCCTGTGTTTTCACCTGGTATCTTGTGAAATTACAAAATGCCATTATAGCGAAAGTCCAAAGATATGCATGTTAGGTGGGCTAGCCATGCCAAATTGCCCATAGTGTATAAGATGTGTAGGTTAGGTGGATTAGCCATGGGAAATGCAGGGATACAAGGTTAGGGTAGAGGAGTGGTACTGGATGGGATACTCTTTGGAGAGTCAGTGTGGACTTGTTGGACCAAATCACCTGTTACCATGCTGTAGCGATTCTATGAAATCTATCCTACCTCAAATTAAGCCTAACACCACCAGCCTGAATTTATTCATCCGTTGCGCCATCCATATTCATGTCTTCTGTCAGTGCCATGGTTAATTCATTTAAACATATGTATGTAATCTTACAGTGGACAGTTGAGGTACAATGTTGTTATGGCTGAAACTGCAGCCATGTGAAATTGGGATTTGGATGCAGTTGCATTGAATGCTATGGCATCTTCCCATTTGCCAAATGTTTAATTCTGATTCCGTCATCCTCACCATCTTCTTATTCACTTGTATTTTGGTTTTTGCAAGTCCATTTGAAGAAGTGGAAGAATCATCTATGCTCCCTGTTATAAATCCCAGATTTCTTTTAAAAACTGACTAATTTTTGTCTCCTAAAACAGTAATTGATTTAATTTTTTGAAAATCAGTGCAAGTGACACTGGGATATGTTCTTGTACAGTATTGTTTTGTGCTTTCTGAGGTGTTGTCGAAGTACATATGATTTTTCTGACTGTAGCATGCAGATTCGCACATTCATTATTGACTAAATGTACTGACAAATCCAGTTTCTGTGCCATACCTCATAGTGAAACTAAGGCAAATGGCAAGCGATGCATTGCGCTATAAAAATTCATGGCAGGTCCTTTGTTGGGGGACACTATTTTAGGAGCAGTTGCTTTCCAACTTTTTCTGAGTTAGCAGTTATGATTTTCATCTTTTACTGCCAGCAATACACTCTGCATTTAAAGCCACTTGGCTTCTTTACAAATATTGCAGAAACAAAGTTCAGTTAATAGCAGAAAGATTTTTTTTTATTTCCAAATCCTGTGCCTGGAACCATCCATATGCCTGCAACACTTGTGTGCAGAAAATGCAAATAAGTTGGATGTTGTAAGCACAGATCCATATGGGAGCGTGCTAATGTTACGTCTGTATAAATTACTGAATAGAAATCAAGCTAGGTCATCACATAGAGCATTGAAACAATACAGTGAAACATGGAGGTTTCACTATCCTCTGAGAAGCCTGTGACTTAACTGCCTGTTCAGATCCTTTAGTGACAACTTTATTGGAAGCACACTTTTATTTGGCTTTCCAAGCACTTGTTGTCTATTCCTAAATGCTCATTGTTATACAGTGAATGCAAATTCCCAGAATCAAATCAGTCTTCTCACTTGTTGAGATTGAAGTAAATAGTCTGCCACTTGCTCTACAGAGAGGACTCTCCTTAATTATGTGCAACATTGTTTAGTGTGCAAAAGGGGGTTGCATTGAGGATATAGTAACAAAGCACATGGCTCTAGCTTTTTCTATATTTGTTTGGCAAGGACCACTCTCACCATGGTAGTGTCACTTGACAGATGGGGTTTAGCACAAAGAACTTGGTGACTTTTTGTGTTTCCCATTCTTGGATTTGAAGGATGTGTGCTGATACATCTTGCTCAGAAAGGTTGCTCCATATGGATTAAGCAGTTCATTATTGAGTTGTAATTGTACAACATAGATGACCAGCTTATGGACGTTGATCAGTTGGTGAATGTGTGAAGGAATGATATTCCCTAAGACAGGAAGCCAAAGGAGGGATGGTGTCCCTCAAGTTTTAGTTATGAAATTCTTGCATGTGAGACAGGTGCACAGTACTCTGCTACAGAGTATGATCTGACAGCAGCACCTCACAAAATTTAGTTAATGGGCTATTTCTGATTTTGGTCTTTGCAAATGTTTTCTTCAGATTTTCCTGAAAGAAAAATGTCCTATAAAAAAATCACTCCTCAGAATATCGGTTTGGAGTGACCAACTCAGATCATCTACATAAGTATGCAATTTTTTTTATCACACTGATTTTCTGGAAATTGAATACATTAGACATAGTTTTAGAGGAATTCAGTGTGAGATACCTTGTGCTTCAGTAGTCTGTTAACTTTGTAACTTCTCTGTTAAGAATCTGGTCAATGCACAGAAGCATGTAGCTTGGGTAGCAGAATAGACATCTTCAGCACTGATTAACTTGCAAGATTAAGTTGTTGACAAGGTGTTCAATATTCATTGAGGTACAGATATAGACATATCTGGTGCAGATACACATACAATACAGTTTGAGAGAGAGTTCCAAGATTATGATCTAGGGATTGTGAAGGAACAATGATATTGTTTCAAGTCAGGATGGTATGAGATCTGGAGGAAAGTTTGGTGTTTCCATGGAACTGCTGCTTCTGTCTTTCTAAGCGATAGAAATCATGTGTTTGGAAGGTAGTGCTAAAGGATGCTTAATAAATTGCTGCAATGCATCTCATATATTATACACAATGCTATCATGTGCATTAGTAATGGAGGAAGCCAGTATTTAAGGAAGTGGATGAGATTCAATTGATGTGGACTGCTTTGTTCTGGGTAGTGTTGAACCACTTGAATGTTGTTGGAGCTGCACCAATTCAGTCAAGTAAAGAATATTCCATCACACTTTTGATTTGTGCTTTGTAAATGATGGACAGAATTGGGGAGACAGGGTATGTTACCACAAAATTCTCAGCAACCAACTGCTCTTATAACTATCGTATTTATATCGTTTCTGGCCACTGGTAACCCCCAAGATCTTGATAGTCTATTGCAATTCCAATTCTGTATTTCAGTATCTATCCCATGTTTCCAACCATGGATATGTTTAGAAATGATTTGATAAATCATGATAGAATAGTGGTGAAAATCCTGGCATACTTAAAATAATGAACTAATCTTATTAATGTATCATGAAATCTTGCGTGCTTCTGTAAAATGATCCATAATAATTTATTTTTAAACAGTTTTTAAGAAGCATAACCATTGCATTTTCCAGCTCACCAAAAATGCAATTAATAATAGAAACTTTTCACTCTACTTTATCCTGAGTAATAGAGATTATATTGATGTTTGTTTCATGACATAATTTGCACTGAGAAGAAATTAGTAACTGTTATCAAAATGTAAGTGAACATTTCATTCTTTATACTGTTAGCTAGAAACCTTATTTTCATTGTATATTTACTGTACTCCAGCCTTGATTAGTCATTGTCCCATGTCTCAAAGGGAGACCAGCAGTTTTTCCTTGGTGATTTAAATGCATAAGCAACAAGGAAAGCAAAAGGAAGTCAAATACCAAGAGTCCTCCTCCCGACAAAATACCTAGACTGTGGTTTGGTCATAGTGAACGCACTATTTCATCAGAGAAATAAATACAAGGACCTCATGGCAACAACTATGCTGCAGATATTATTACCTGCTTGACTATGTTATTGTTCAAGAGGGGACCGCAGGAATGTTCACACCAAGTCATGTCAGAACTGATGACTGTTGGACCCACCATCACCTAATCCAGTCCACTATCTCCATCATCCTGACCCAAAAGGGCAATGGAAGGAGAAACATTACTGCAGGAAATTCAATATAGAGGACTCCAGGACTGAAGCTCATGGTATACAGAGGACCAGAATTATCAACTCTTCTGTATAGGATGGAGACAAGGTACAGCAGATACCTCAAATCACAAGAGAAATATCACAAATGATAATGTCACAAAACCCTGCAAATGTTGTAGCAGGGCAGGCACTGTAATATCAGTATAATAAAACAAAGAACTGTGGGTCCGAGAGATTGGAAATGAAAACAGAAATTACTGAACTGATGAAAAGTCATCAGACTCGAAACGTTAACTCTGCTTTCTTACCAGCTGCCAACACTGCTGAGTTTCTCCAGCAATTTCTGTTAATGTGTTGACTTTAATATCAGGATCCTCATTCAGCCCTGCATCCCCAACATTGAGGAATTGGTTACAGCCAAACAGCTGTGTTGACTGAGCCACATTGTCTACATGCCTTACACATAAAATTCCAAACTCTCTGCTGTGAGCTTCGTCACGGTAAAGAGCACCCTCAAGTGGGTATCCTCAATCTTAAGGGACTGCCAAAGATGACGAAGCAATTAATAATTCCCCAGTCTCATTCCTTAAGGGATTAGTGCTTACTTGAGCTATTTTCTTTCTTTTATACATATTTGTCAAACTTTTACTTTTAATATTTCTTCTAGCCTTCTGTTGTATTTGAATTTCTCCATTTTCTTTAAGTACTTGTTTGCCAGTTTCTAAAATTGTCCTATGCTTCTGGGCAACACTAATTTCGTACATTTTCCTTTGAATTTGATATAATTCTTAACTTGCTTTGTTAATCATGGATAGTGCATTCTTCTCACGCCTTCTTTCTTTCACAGTAGTTTTTTTTCTTGAGAGTTTCAAAATATCTATTTAAACGTCCACTCCAATTGGAGACAGTGCTGTTGTGTTAAGTTTTATTTTATTCATGTGTGGGATGTGGGCATCGCTGGTTTGTCAACATTTATTGCCTGTGCCTAGTTACCCTTGAGAAGCTGCTCTGAGTTGACTCACAAATTCCATTAGGGAAGGAAATCCAGGGTTTTGACCCAGTAGCAGTTAAAGAACAATGATATATTTCCAAGTAAGGATGGTGAGTGGCTTGGTGGTGGTGTTCCAGTATATCTGCTGTCCTTGTCCTTCTAGATGGCAGTGGCCATGGGTTTGAAAGGTGCTGTCTGAGCATCTTTGGTGAATATTTGCAGTGCATCTTGTAGATAGTACACACTGCTGCTACTGAGATCGTTGATGGAGGGAGTGGATGCTTGTGGATGTAGTGCCAATCAATTGGCTGCTTTGTCGTGGATAATGTCAAGCTTCTTGAGTGTTGTTGGAGCTGCACTCATCCAGAGAAGTGGGGGTATCCCATCATACTCCTGACTTATGCCTTGTGGACAGATTTTGTGAATCAAGAGCTGAGTCGCAGTATTCCTGGCATCTGACCTGCACTTGTAGTCACTGTGTTTACATGGTGAGTCCAGTTGAGTTTCTGGTCAGTGGTAACCCACAGGACACTGATAGAGTAGGATTGAGTGATGGTTGCACCATTGAATATCAAGGTGCAGTAGTTTGATTATTTCTTATTGGAGGTGGTCATAGCCTGGGCGTGAAGATTACTTGTCACTTGTCAACCCAAGACTGGATATTGTCCAAATTTTGTTGCATTTGAACATGGACTACTTCAGTATCTGAGAAGTCACAGCCAGCATTGAACACTGTGCAATCTTCGGAGAACACTCTACTTCTGACCTTATGATGAGGGCAGGTCATTGATGAAGCAGCTGAAGATGGTTAGGCCTATGACACTACCCTGAGGAACTCTTGCAGATACGTCCTAGAATAGTAACCCCAGGTAAATGTATTGTGAACATGGTCTCAGATTTCGCCATGGCTGGTGATGAAATTTTAATTCATTGAAAAAATATTTTGAATTTAAAAAACTAGTCCAATCGAGACCATGTAACCACTTTGATTGTGGTAAAAAGCCAGCTCTAATTCAGTTATGTACATGAGATTAGGAAATTTGTCATTCTTATCTGGTCTGGCCTACATATGACTCCAGACTCACAGCAGTGATCCTTTAAAGGTCTTTACTGAAGAGACATTCTCCTACTTATTATACACCACTTGGCCAGACCTGGAAAGCAGCAGGAATGGGACCACAGGCAAAATCACTCAAGAGGCTCCATCCTCTCAAGTATAAGGGGGAGCTCTCAGACTCAGAGGTGGATGGATGTAATAACCCACTTAAAGCCAATAGGGAATCACCTAATTGGATTCCATGGAGCTCATCAAGTAAGAGGTCAAAAAAACCAAGGAACCTGCCGGAAATCCAAAACAAGAATAGAAATTGCCAGAGGAATTAGCAGGTCTGGCAGCATCTATGGAAAGAAAGTAGAATAATGTTTCAGATCTAGTAACCTTTCTTCAGTCAAAGGATCTGATGAGTCACTGGACCCGAAACATTAAATCTACTTTCTCACCACAGATCATCCCAGATCTGCTAAGTTTCTCTAAACATTTCTGTGAAGTATGCATTCCCTTGGTAATAGGCAACAGTTTGCCCAACTGGAACTCATCACCTGAGTCCTTTATAAAACAGACCCATGACTTAAATCACTTTTTGGGGGTACTTGTGATGCAGTGGTAGTGTCATACTGCTGGATCAGGAGGCCTGTGTTCAGGTTCCACCTATTCCAGTTGTGTGTAATAACATCTCTGAACAGGTTGATTAGTAAACAAGGGTAAAGCAGACCCAAATTCCTACACGAGCTGAGATCACCATGAAGGGTTTGGGTGAGCAATGTGGTCCAGCTAGAGTGAGAGCTTGCTGCATCCATAACCCAGAGGTCATTGGATTGAAACCATCCTCTGCTATTTGAGGGACCCTCTTGAGGTACAGTGGTAGTGTCCCTGCCCTGGACCAGGGAGGCCCAGACTTACCCCAGAAGTGTGTAGTAATGTCTCTGAATAGATTGATATAGAGAAATGGGTTAAATAAATATAAAGCAGACCCAGGGATGTCTGTCGCATATTACGAGTAGCCTATGAACACCAAGATCAGTGGGTCTGTTTTGGTGTTCAACAATAGATCATGTTCCTTTTTAGCTGGGCTTCCTGAGTTTTTGTATTACAATCAGGGGAATAGACATTGTTCTCTGTGGCCAGGATTGAGAGTCCCAAAGACTGTGTTGTTTCCTGGTACCCGGGTTCAGGATGTCTCCTCTGGGCTGCAGTGGAGGGGAGGGGCAAGATCTAGTCATTGTGGCCCATGTAAGTACCAATGATACAGGACGAAAGAGGAAAAAGGTTCTGCTGGGGGAATATAAGCAACTAGGGGCTAAATTGAAAAGCAAAACCAAAAAATGTAATAATCTCTAGCTAAATGATACAGGGTCAACATGATTAAGGTGGTAAAGGCATTGTTGAAAGATTTGTGTGAAAGAAACGGGCTTGAATTCATCAGTGGATTCAGTTATACAGAAAATTAGAAAATCAAAGATAAAGGAGAAGTTATGTTTGCAGGTTAGTGATTGGTTGTTTGTTACAAAAAAGTAAAAGGAAAGCACAGCATGTGGGAATGTCATATTGGATCAAGGAACCATAAAAGTGTAAGGAAACTCAATAATAGAACACATTTAAAGGCTTAGTATCTTAATGCACAAAGCATTTGGAATAAGGTTGACAAACTGATAGTACAAATTGAGGTAAATGAATATGATCTCATTGCCATTACAGAAACATGGTTACAAGGAGATCAAAATAGGGATCGTAACACTCAGGTGTATTTGACATTTTGAAGAGACAGAAGGAAAGGTGTTGGGTTGCTTTGTTAATAAGAATAAAATGTGGACAGTTCTGAGAGATGATCTAGGATCATATGATGTAGAGTTTATTTAGTCAGAGGTTTAATTAAAAAAGCAAGGGAATGAGACATTGCTAGTAGTAGTGCACAGACCCCCTTATTGTTCCTCCTCCACTGCTCCTCTACTTGGTGCTTGACCTTAGCAAGAGTCTCTGAAAAGGACTCCTTGGGCTAGGGTAGAACCATGACTGGGTCATCCTGGTGTTGCTGCCACTGCTCGCAAAGGTTCCTCCTTCACCTGCTACTCTCCAGGTATTAACAAAAATAAAATTTAAAAAAGAAAAAGAGCAAAAATTAAAAAAGAAAGAAAGCAGGCAGAAGAGAAAGGTCCCCAGGCTCAGCCCTGCAACTCCACCGCCATCTTGGATAAGGTATCAACAAAGAAGATTCATAGTTTGTGTGCACATTCTTCTGAGTTGGATAAGCAAAACTGAAAACTTTCCTGACTACAACTGTCCATCTGCTGAAAATCGAGGTCAAATGCTTTGATCTGGACAAAGATTTACCTCCAGCTATATATTTCAGCAGTTCAAATACACAATCACCAACTCAGGCAACTTAAAGCAACATTGGCAAAGTGAGAAGAAACAGTAATTACGTTTAATTTCCTGATTAATAACCAACCCTTCAAGAAAAAAATCAAAATGAAATAGTAAAAATCAAATAGTAACCAACGCTGGGTTATCAAAGAGCAACAGTTGTCAGCTCAAACTTGGCAAATTGACATTCACTGCATGAAGGAGTTATTTTATTGAAGGATAAATGCTTTCCATGGGGATGCTCAGTATAGTTGCAGCCAAGATAGCTTATAAATGCAAGTAGTTGTGCCGGCATGCTGGATTCATAGCACATGCATTCTGATGGTTTGCTTGTTTGCTAACCACAACGTGACTATAATCATAAACATTCTGGCTGTCAACCTCTCACTGATCAAATCCCTTATTCACAAGAGCCATGAAGACAGTGATGCTGCCTGAGATGGCTAAAGCTTATAATCTATCTGCACAGAATCAAATTTCTCCTCATTTCTGTATTGTATTTTTATTTAATTATAACTGTAATTATTAAATCATAAAGTCAATGTTAGAGTCTCAGTTCTAATAACATTGTTTGTCTCCTCAATCCATTTTTAGGTTATGCATCAATACTTTGAAAAAGAAGGTAAAAATCACACAACACCAGGTTATAGTCCAACAGGTTTAATTGGAAGCACACTAGCTTTCAGAGCGACGCTCCTTCATCAGGTGATTGAAAGAGCTTCGCTCCGAAAGCTAGTGTGCTTCCAATTAAACCTGTTGGGCTATAACCTGGTGTTGTGTGATTTTTAACTTTGTACACCTCAGTCCAACACCGGTATCTCCAAAGTTTGAAAAAGAAGTGTTAGTTTCCTCTCAAACTTTATCTTGTCACGTTTTGCTTGAAGTATATATTCCAAGTGGACACCAGTGTTGAGATTTATCCATGTGAATGCTGACATGTTTATGATTAAATTTTATTCAAGAAACATGTATTTGTCACGAGGGTAATAATCATATTTTACATTTAAAATGTTTCATTAAAACTAAAGTGCAATTTACGCTTGATTATAATTCATACCATCACATGTATCATATATTGCTTATATTAGTAACAGTTCTTTTGAATTAAAGTGAATCCTTAGATGAGCATAAATGAGGTAGGAATATACTTAAGAAGAAAATAAGGAGGGCAAAAAGGGGACATGAGACAGCTTTGGCAAATAGAGTTAAGGAGAATCCAAAGGGTTTTTTCAAATACATTAAGGACAAAAGGGTAACTAGGGAGAGAATATGATTTGGAGATGCCGGTGTTGGACTGAGGTGTACAAAGTTAAAAATCACACAACATCAGGTTATAGTCCAACAGGTTTAATTGGAAGCACACTAGTTTTTGGACCGATGCTCCTTCATCAAGTGGTAGTGGAAGGCTCAATCCTAACACGCAGAATTTATAGCAAAAATTTACAGTGTGATGTAACTGAAATTATACATTGAAAAATTGATTGTTTGTTAAGCATTTCACCTGTTAGGATACAGAGATAATTTCACTTCTTTCATGTGTAAATCACAACACCTTTTTTTAAGGAGATTGCATTCACAGGTTAGCTGTTAAAAATGGTGATAGCTAGACAATATGTTGAAGGTGTTGGCCCCCCTGTGTTCTCTGTCTATGCCATGATGTTTAGATTGATTCTAATCTAAAAAGTGAGATAATGGAGTTTTACATGAATGCATGCAGTTTTTAAGCAAAGTACAATGTAACCCTGCAAGTATAAATTCACCCTACAAAGTATATCTGTGCATGTGGGTCTTTGCCTGTCTGTGTTGGGAGTTGTGAGTGTGAGAATGTGTATGTGTGTGTGTGCAGTGAGTGCAGAGTGTCTTAAATCTGTGAGGGAGTGCATGTGTGAGTGTGGGAGTGTGTGTGTGTCTGTAAGGGTGTATGTGGGTGTCTGCGTGTCTGTGTGTATGTATGTCCATGTGTATGGGTGTATAGGAGTGCCTGCATGTGTGTGAGAGTGTGTGTGTAGGAGTATCTGTGTGTGTGTATAGTGCAATGATGGTCACCTGTAATGTGACATGGGCACCGCACAACACTCAACAGGCAGGAGGGTTCCCTCCCAGTTGGAGAACACTTCAGTGGTCCAGGACCTTCAGCCTCGGACCTTCGGGTGACCATCCTGCAAGGTGGACTTTGGGACAGGCAGCAGAGAAAAGTGGCCGAGCAGAGGCAGATAGCTAAGTTCAGTACCCATTGGGAGGGCCTCAACCAGGACCTTGGGTTCATGTCACATTACAGTTGACCACCATTGCACTATACACACACAGATACTCCTACACTCACACACACTCTCTCACACACACACAGAGGCACTCCTATACACACATACACACAGACGCGCACACAGACACCCACACACACCCTTACAGACACACACACTCCCACACTCACACATGCACCTCCTCACAGACTTAAGACACTCTGCACTCACTGCTGACACACACATACACTTTCTCACACTCACAACCCCCAACCCAGACACACACACACATGCACATATATATTTAGTGGGGTGAATTTGTACTTGCTGAGTTACATTGTACTTTGCTCAAAAACTACATGCATTCATGTAGAACTCTGAGCTCAAAAACTGCATGAATTTATGTCAAACTCCATTATCTCACTTTTTAGATTAGAATCAATCTAAACATCATGGCACAGACAGAGAACACAGGGGGCCAACACCTTCAACATATTGTCTAGCTATCACCATTGTTAACAGCTAACCTGCGAATGCAACTTTAATAAAAAGATTTTGTGATTTACACATGAAAGAAGTGAAACTATCACTGTATTCTAACAGATGAAAGGCTTAACAGACAATCAATTTTTCAATGTATAATTTCAGTTACATCACACTGTAAATTTTTGCTATAAATTCTGTGTGTTAGGATTGAGCCCTCCACTACCACCTGATGAAGGAGCATCGCTCTGAAAGCTAGTGTGCTTCCAATTAAACCTGTTGGACTATAACCTGGTGCTGTGTGATGTTTAACTAGGGACAGAATAGGCGGCCTTTGTGTGGAGCCATATGAGATGGGGAGATATAAAAGGAGTATTTTGCACCAGTGTTTACTATGGAGAAGGACATGGAAGATATAGAATGCAGTGAAATAGATGATGACATCTTGAAAAATGTCCACATTACAGAGGAGGAAGTGTTGGATGTCTTGAAACGCATAAAAGTGGATAAATCCCCAGAACTTGATCAGGTGTACCCTAGAACTCTGTGGGAAGCTGGGGAAGTGTTTGCTGGGCCTCTTGGTGAGATATTTGTATCATCGATAGTCACAGGTGAGGTGCCGGAAAACTGGAGGTTGGCAAACGTAGTGCCACTGTTTAAGAAAGATGGTAATGACAAGTTAGAGAACTATAGACTGGTGAGCCTGACGTCAGTGATGGGCAAGTTGTTGGAGGGAATCCTGAGGGACAGTATGTACATGTATTTGGAAAAGCAAGGACTGATTAGGGATAGTCAGCATGGCTTTGTGTGTGGGAAGTCACGTCTCACAAACTTAATACAGTTTTTTGAAGAAGCAACAAAGAGGATTGATGAATGCACAGCAGTAGATATTATCTATATAGACTTCAGTGAGGCATTTGGCAAGGTTTCCCATGGGAGACTGATGAGCAAGGTTAGATCTCACGGAATACAGGGTGAACTAGCCATTTGGATACAGAACTGGCTCAAAGGTAGAAGACAGAGGGTGGTGGTGGAGGGTTGTTTTTCAGACTGGAGGCTTGTGACCAGTGGAGTGCCACAAGGATCAGTGCTGGGCCCTCTACTTTTCGTCATTGGTATAAATGATTTGGATGTGAGCATAAGTGGTACAGTTAGTAAGTTTGCAGATGACACCAAAATTGGAGGTATAGTGGACAGCAAAGAAGGTTACCTCACCTTACAATGGGATCTTGATCAGATGGGCCAGTGGGCTGAAACGTGGCAGATGGAATATAATTTAGATAAATGTGAGGTGCTGCATTTTGGGAAAGCAAATCTTAGCAGGACTTATACACTTAATGGTAAGGTCCTAGGGAGTGTTGCTGATCAAAGAGACCTTGGAGTGTGGGTTCATAGCTCCTTGAAAGTAGAGTTGCAGGTAGACAAGATAGTGAAGAAGGCGTTTGGTATACTTTCCTTTATGGTCAGAGTATTGAGTACAGGATTTGGGAGTTCTTGTAGTGGCTGTACAGAACATTGGTTAGGCCACTGGAATGTTGCATACAATTCTGGTCTCCTTCCTATCGGAAGGATGTTGTGAAACTTGAAAAGTTCAGAAAAGATTTATGGATGTTGCCAGAGTTGGAGAATTTGAGCTATAGGCAAAGGTTGAATAGGCTGTTTTCCCTGGAGCATTGGAGGCTGAGAGGTGGCCTTATAGAAGTTTATAAAATCATGAGGGGTATGGATAGGGTAAAGAGATAAGGTCTTTTCCCTGGGTAAGGGGAGTCTAGAACTAGAGGGTATAGATTTAGGGTGAGAAGGGAATGATATAAAAGAGACCTAAAGGGCGACTTTTTCACACAGAGGGTGGTATGTGTGTGGAATGGGCTGTCAGAGGAAGTGGTGGAGACTGGTACAATTGTAACATTTAAAAGGCATTTGGATGAATATATAAACAGGAAGGGTTTTGGGTGCTAGCAAGTGGGACTAGATTGGGTTGGGGATATCGAGTCGGCATGGACAATTTGGACTGAAGGGTCTGTTTCTGTGGTGTACATCTCTACGACCCTCTGACTCTATGCAGCAATTCAGTAAACTCACATTTTTAAAAATCCATGGTATCATTTAATTGCATACTGATAACGTTTACAAATCTTTTCAGTAGTTTGACCCATATCAATCTCACGCAATTAAAACAGTAAGGTAATAAGTTAATGTTCTGCAACTATTCAGTCTCTGTCTAATCCACTGAATGAATAGTACTTAATTTGTTCTGATTTTAGTATATTTATTGTACATTTTATTTTGAACACAACACTACTCTGCTAATCTGTTCTCTATAATTTTTTGTACATTTTGAAACTCTTTTTATACAGTTAAAAACATGTTTTCAGACAAAATCGTATCTGCACATATTTAGTCCGTAATCAAGGCGATGCTTGGGGGAGAGTGGCAATAGTTAGGGAATTGAGGGTGAATAGATATGCTCCACTGAAATAACTCCAAAGAGGCTGCTTTCCTGTCACCAAGTCCCCCTTTATTTACACGTGCATAGTACTTGACACTGGTCTGCTTTATCGGAGCCAGCTCTCTCTGAACTGAATGTCTAATACTCCTGTTTATATCTGCCAGCAATGACTCCCTGATTGGACTAGGTTATCAGCCGCTTAAGACTAAGATGGCAGAGTAGTACGTTTCAGCCAGAACTCTTCTGCTCTTCTTTGTCTTTCTTCTTTTGTTTGTTTTTCTTCACTTAGCCTGGCATGGTGGTGGGCTTGATCTCTTGGCCCAGTGTGGCTGTACCTCGGCATGCGAGTGGGCCCTGCAAAGACATGTTCCAGAAGCAGTAGGAGGAGACTGCGGAGGCAGCAGCTTCTGCAGCAGCATCAGCGATGGTATTGTGGCCCAATACGGGAAGAAGACGCAGTGAGGGAGGTCCCCCAGCATCTGTGGCAGCAGAGGCAGCTGAGGTCTCCCAGAGAGCAAGATAAGCAGAAGGCTCATAAAAGACTGTGAACTTTTAATTTTAAGGAAGGGGAAAGTGAGGACTGCAGATGCTGGAAATCACAGTCAAGAGTGTAGTGCTGGAAAAGCACAGATTATTCCTGATGAAGAGCTTATGCCTGAAATGTCAATTCTGTGCCTCGGATGCTGCCTGACCGGCTGTGTTTTTCCAGCACCACACTCTCAACTTAAAACTTTGCTCCATTATTTTTCTAGTTTATATTAGGTAGGACTTTAATGGTAACTATTACCTTATTTCTTTATTTTTCTACTTATTCTATGAAGGTAATGCTTAACTTTTTAAACTTTGTTTCTTTTACAACCTTGTATCAAAGCTTTTTGTACCTAAGGTGGCTCTGTGTGTGGTGACATTAAATACCATTAACTGTATTCGTATTCTTCTATACTTGGAAACACATGACAGTAAAATCAAAATCTAAATCAATCAGGAAACTCATTGTAATGAGGTCAGCTAATTGCACCTCATAGAAAATCACTACATTCCTCCCCCTGTAAGTCCAAAGACATAGGCCTGTTCTTTTTCTTTTCATCTCTTCTGAGGCACTTTTGTACCAGGTCTGGTTCCTTCAACTCAACCTCAGATATGTACAGCATGTACTAGACCATAGCCCACCTCTTGTGCCTGGAGCATATTGGAAGAAATTCATATTCTTCTTCAGGCAATAAAGGTATTGAGGCTATGACATCCACCTCGTCTGTCTCAGACTCTGAGGTTTCTTTAATGTTAGATCGAGGGGGTGAACCCACAAGTTCTGACAGTCTTTCCAGCTGTTCTGAGGGCCAGGTATTATTCCTGCTCCCTTTGTGAGTTGGCAGCTTTCATGTATTCCACATGATTGTTCAGGACTACTTTAGCTACCCAAACTTTGTACATCACTCAACCTGACCTCATGTCAACCATGCATCTTACCCATGCAGGGCCATTTTTTTGGTTTCGGCACCAAAGTCTGTCCCCTGAAGTAAACTATCTTGCTGAGAGAATCTCTTATCCGGCATTTGTGATCCGGATGCCATTTCACCCTCTCCCTAGAGGTCCGGAAAGATGAGATTTAACCTGGTGCGCAGACTCCTCCCCACTTGCAACTCTGCTGGAGCTATCCCTGTAGTTGCATGAGGAGTAGAATGGTAAACAAGTAGGAGCTGTGACAGTTTGGTATTAAGTAAAGTTGTAAGCTATTTCTGTAAGTCTGCCTTCATAGTTTGGACTGTTCTTTCCGACAGACTGTTGGATGATGATTGGTATGGAGTGTTTTTTTAACCACTGATAAAGCCAAGCTGGTATCAATCTCCATTAGAACTGGGTAACTATCTGACCGGTTCTGATTTGGATGTTGCTAAGCAATTTAGTTGTTCCAAGCCAGATGTAGGTGGGCTTTCCAGAGTGACCACTCTCCTGGATATTGGCCTACAGGTTTTCTTACTCAGTTCAGGTCTAGTGAGGCTCTTATTCTGTCCTGAGTCCACATAAAAGCAGAAACTACAATGGCGTGCCGGCTCAGATCCTAAAGAAAATGTTAACCCATTTGGCTGAGGCTTAGGTTTGCTTTGAGGTTTTGTTGTGGACTGACCTGAAGTCCCTGTATGTCTTGAGTCTTGCATTTGCCTTCACTTATGTAGTGTCCTGCAAGCTCAATCAGCCTGGCGAGGGTATCCAGTTCCATCGGCATGCCCTGTAACTCATGCTCCACTTGCTGCATCTTCTAATGTCAAAGCCAGTTATAATGCTTGTTCGAAGTCCAGTTGGGTTTCAACTGGTAGGTGCTTTTGCACAGTTACATTATTAATCCCATGAACTAAATGGTCTCTCAGCATCTCATTAAGGGTTAAGCTACAGTCACACTGATCTTCCAGTCATTGTAACCTCTTCCAAAAATCCCAATATGGATTCCCCTGATTCTCAAACTGCCGAATATAATCAATAGCATCTCAGAATTAGAAGAGGTTTTGGTCATAATATTCCTTAACTAAATCCATCAACTGTTGAAATGTTTAGTAACTGGTGCCTCAGGAAAAGTTCAATGAAAATGCTGCAGATCCACAAGCTGTCAGGAGAATTATTTCTTTTTTCCTCATATTGGACCCTGTCCTTGATGGCAGGATCAAATGAGTTATGTTTCCAAATAATGGCATGATTCCTGAAAGGCTTACCCCAACTCAAAGAAAACTTGCAAGTAACTTTCTTCAGGAGCATTCTCTTTCTCTTGTCACATCTGAAATAGCTTCACAGAGTCCAGTATCCCATCATAAAGTCACCCTTTATTTACATGTGAAGAATCCTTGATACTGATCCAGCTTCCTCAGAGTCAGCTGTCAGAGTGAACAGAACCTTTGACACTTCTGCTTCCATCTCTCAGCTAGAGGTCCTGATTGTACCAGATTAACAGCTCCAATAAGAAACTCATATTTTGTGAGGTCTACTTGACTGACCTTGTTACAATTATTGCACCACCCTGTTTTCCCCATCAATTTACTCTTCCTCACATACCCATTATGTTTCCTTAATCATCTTCACACTAATGTGGTTAAAATCAAGAGCTAGGAGCAAAGACAGTTTTTCACTTGACCCAAGGATGCATCAGTTCAGCTTCTGTTTCAACAGGAGAAAATAGAGCTTTTGAGTATTGCTGTGCTAATCATTATGCAGGACTGCACGATATGAGGAAGTCCAGACAGATGATATTATCCTTTGAGTAGGAGTTGTGAAGTTGCCATGGTTTATGTCTTGTATCCTACTTGCAAGAAAATAGTTGACTTGTATTTAAATTTTTTACTTTACAATATCAGCAGCATAATGTCTGCAAATTACACATATTGTGTCAAAATGAAACAGATGTAAGTTCTGTTCTTGGAGCTTATGAAATTTAACTGCCTCCTACACAGAAGGCCTAAAGAAACAGGAAGGCATTGTTTATTTTCAGTGCACATTGGGTTACAGGGAAAAGACAGAAAGGTTGGGTTCAAGATTATCAGATCTGCCATGATCTCTCTGAATGATAATATTTGAAATGCTGCTGTTTTGTCCTTAGTTTGTATGTTTCTTTTGTTCACAGTCTGATTTGTAATGAAATTCAAACTTGAATCCTTCAGCAAATATATGACAACTAATACACAAACTTACAATACAATTTGAATGAATTTAAGTCAACAAATTCTTCATTTAAATGTATATCTTATTAAAATATTTGTTTCATCTCCTAGTTTAAGAGAGATGATCTTTGAGGAAAGATTATAACAATAGATGGGAGTAAAATATTTTGAAATGTGTGACAACCCCACATTGTTTGTCAACAGAAATCATGATAAAGCCATGTTTTCGAGAAAAAAGACAATTCATTTTGTTTATCCAGGAAAACTTAATTTCACTTGAGCGATTAATTCGATAGATTCGGGATCGGTACCTGAGGATTGGAGAGTGGCTAATGTTATACCACTTTTTAAGAAAGGTGGGAGAGAGAAAGCAGAAAATTATAGACCAGTTAGTCTGACCTCAGTGGTGGGAAAGATGCTGGAGTCTATTATCAAGGATGAGATTACGGCACATCTGGATAGTAGTAACAGGATAGGATAGAGTCAGCATGGATTTATGAAGGGGAAATCGTGCTTTACTAATCTTCTTGAATTTTTTGAGGATGTAACTCTAAGATGGACGAGGGAGATCCAGTAGATGTAGTGTACCTGGACTTTCAGAAAGCTTTTGATAAAGTTCCACATTGGAGGTTAGTGAGTAAACTTAGGGCGCATGGTATTGGGGGCAAAGTACTAAATTGGATTGAAAATTGGTTGGCTGATAGGAAACAAAGGGTAGTGATAAATGGCTCCATTTCAGAATGGCAGGCAGTGACCAGTGGGGTACCGCAAGGATCCATGCTGGGACCGCAGCTTTTTACAATATATGTTAATGATATAGAAGATGGTATCAGCAATAACATTAGCAAATTTGCTGATGATACAAAGCTGGGTGGCAGGGTGAAATGTGAGGAGGATGTTAGGAGATTACAGGGTGACCTGGACAAGTTAGGTGAGTGGGCAGATGCATGGCAGATGCAGTTTAATGTGGATAAATGTATGGTTATCCACTTTCGTGGCAAGAACAGGAAGGCAGATTATTACCTCAATGGAATTAATTTAGGTAAAGGAGCAGTACAAAGAGATCTGGGTGTTCTTGTACACTAGTCAATGAAGGCAAGCATGCAGGCACAGCAGGTAGTGAAGAAGGCTAATAGCATGCTGGCCTTCATAACAAGAGGGATTGAGTATAGAAGCAAAGAGGTGCTTCTGCAGCTGTACAGGGCCCTGGTGAGACCACACTTGGAGTACTGTGTGCAGTTCTGGTCGCCAAATTTGAGGAAAGACATTCTGGCTATTGAGGGAGTGCAGCGTAGGTTCACGAGGTCAATTCCTGGAATGGAGGGATTACCTTACACTGAAAGACTGAAACGACTGGGCTTGTATACCCTTGAGTTTAGAAGACTGAGAGGGGATCTGATTGAGACGTATAAGATTATGAAGGGATTGGACACTCTGGTAGCAGGAAACATGTTTCCGCTGATGGGTGAGTGCCGAACCAGAGGACACAGCTTAAAAATATGGGGTAGACCATTTAGGACAGAGATGAGGAGAAACTTCTTCACCCAGAGAGTGGTCACTGTGTGGAATGCTCTGCCCCAGAGGGCAGTGGAGGCCCAGTCTCTGGATTCATTTAAGAAAGAGTTGGATAGAGCTCTCAAAGATAGTGGAATCAAGGGTTATGGAGATAAGGCAGGGAGCGGATACTGATTAGGAATGATCAGCCATGATCATATTGAATGGCGGTGCAGGCTCGAAGGGCTGAATGGCCTATTCCTGCACCTATTGTCTATTGTCTATTACTATGTGATCATTCAATCAAGTGGTGTATTTCAATTGAATTTATTTATGTTTTCTTCTTGCACAGAACTCTGTATACTTGGATCAAAGTGGAAATAAAATTGCCTATTGTTTTGCCAACAATTGCAAACTATACAATGTAATAATTGCGTAGCCATCAAATGTGAAATGTTCACGCTAGCTTATACCAGAAGAATTGCCCTATTCTTGAAATTATAGAATTGTCAGGGTGTAGGCGCATCATGTCAGAACCAGCTCTCTGAGCATTTTTACTTTGTGCCAGTCATCTTCCTTTTCCCTGTATCCCTGCACAAAGCATCTCGTACCCCCTTGAAGGTATCAATTGAATCTTGATACTGCCATCACATTTCCAGGTTGCACATTCAAGACTCCAATCACTCACTATGTGAAAAAAAACTTTTAACCTTCCAACCAGTTATGCTACAATACATATTTCTTCAATGCGAATTAGCTTTAACACAGTTGAAGAATTTAAACCATTATTTGTAGAATGCGAACTTTCCTTACCTGTGTTGGCTATAACATGATTCTGGCCCCATTAGTTTAAATGGAGCTGCTATTATGCAATCTTCTTATAATGTGGAATTGCACAAGAGCAGAACTATCACATTATATTGGAACCAACTGAATTTACTTCTTTTGGAAAACACTCTTAGATTCCTTTTATGAATGGGAACGCTTCTCCCTGTCCACTGTCCTCATGATTTTGAAAATTTAATCAAATCTCCCCTTGGCCTTTGCCTCTCTAAGGAAAGCAGTCCCATCTTCTAAAATCTATCCTCATAACTGTAGTTTCTCATCCCAAGAACCATTCTTGTTAATCTATTCTGTACATTCTCCAATGTATTCACATCCTTCCTGAAGAGCAGAATACTGTATGTTTGGTTATCATCCCTCTCAACCTATCCTGCCACCTTTAATAATTTATGGACATACACAACCAGGTGACTTTGCTCATGCACAGTCTTTAGAATAATACTTTTTCATATCCTCTCTACGTTCTTGTTACCAAAACATATCATTTCACATTTCTCTATATTGAACTTCATCTGCCACTTATTTTCCCCATTAATGTCCATTTGAAGTTCTACACGTCCTTTTCACAATTTAACAATATATCTTCCACAGTTTACAATACCCCAATATTTTCTGTTCTCCACTGACTTTGGAATTGTCACATCCACTCCTAGATCTACATCATTTATATGTATAAGGAATACCAGCCCTTGGCGAGCTCCACAGAAAACCTTCTTCCAGCTCAAAAAATATGCTTTAACCATTATTTTCTGTTTTGTTTCTCTTGACCAGTTTAGAATCCACATTACAGCTCTCCCTTTTATTCTGTGACTTATAGCTTTCCTCATAAGTCTGTTGCATAGCAAATGTAAACATAAAAGCTTCACACTTTATTTTGAAGTTGTCCAACAGACTAAGCCGGGCATAAGGACAGAAAATTGCCAACGTTCTCATTTGAATGGTTGAAAATCACTAAGACGTAATCATTGTTGTGGAAATGCATGAACCCTTCCTTCCATACAGTGTTGCCAGTAGGCACTGTAGATCTCTTTTTTTTAATATTGTGATTAATATTAAGCAAATTTTGCATGCATGTTGCATCCATGGATTTTAATCCCTGTTCACAGCCATGTTTTACCCAGTATATCCACTTAAGCACTCTTCCAGCAGTCTATCTTGAGTTATGCAGTTATGTAAACAAATCAGTAAGAATCAATGCAGTACAAATTTGTGTCAAAGGGATAAAACACATTCTGTAAAGATTTTATGGAATAAACATGGTAAGCATGAGAAAAACCTTGAATAGTGTGGCTTCTGGACACATTCTACAATTTTTGATATATGTATGAACAGTATTAGTCAGTGGTTAATTGACAATGGAAGTATTTGAAGCATACAAAGTTGTTTTGAGGCTTCACAATGAAATGTTTATAATTGAAATATCTGTCAGTCATGGCTAGAAAGGCAGAATTCCAGGATGCTCCAAAAATAATAATTAAATCATGTTGGAATAAAATAATTAAAGTATCAAAAATCAAGTAAGTTTTTTTTGGATAATAGTGTGGATCCCATTAAAAATACACTTTGCACCTTTAGCACTCACTCCTGTCTTTGGAGATGCCTACATTAACCACTACAGGAAACCACACTTAGTTTTAACTTTGACATTCCTGTTTTAACAGAAAAGATGAAATGCTGCACCATAGATCTTGTTTTAATATGTTGTGTTACACTGCAGTGTAACTATTTGTTTTTGACATATTGGAGGCTTACATTGGGGCTAATTTTGAGTTGCATTATAGCCAATTCTAAAGGTGTTCTTGACATTGTTTTTGTATTCACATATATGATTCTGGAATATCCATCTCCATAGATATTTCCATGGAAGTAAAACTGTACTGACAGGATTTATTGACAGCAGGCATGGTGTGAAGGTGTACTCCATTATAAATAAGAGCCAGCCTTTGCTTAGTTGGTAGTACACAAACCACCTGAGTCCCCAAAAGGTATTACACAGGTACAGAGAGTGATTAGGAAGGCAATTTTTGTTTTGCAAGGGGTAGAGTATGAAAGTAGGGATGCTTTCTAGAGTTGTTCAGAACATTGGTGATACCACATCTATACAATTATTTACAGTTTTGGGAATATCAATGGAGTAGAAACAGTCTATTTTGACTGATTCTTGGGAATGGTGTAGAGCAGGTAAGACAGGGACATTGAATATTTTTAAGGCAGTGGTAGGTAGATTGTTGACGAGCAAGGCAATGCAATAATATCTGGGGTACCAGGAAATATGGACTTGAGACCCACATTCAGAGCAGCCATGGTCTTATTGTACGGCAGAGCAGACTCAGTAGACTGAATTTCCTGCTCCAAATCCATACTTATATAGTATGTGGTTAAAGTTCCTGTATAGAGTTCTGACCACATCTGTCTCTTCTGTATTAAGGTAGTGCTATAATGTCAGAGACATTAGCATTTAGATGAAATAATTAAGTAAGAGCCTCACCTACTCCATCTAATTAAAAGATCTGATGATTTGTTAAGGAAGGACATAAATGCTTATCTCAGTGTCCTAAATAACATTAATTCATCAACATATATTGCTGTAACAGATTATCTATTGTAACATTGCAGTTTGTGAGAACTGTGTGCAAATTGTGCTATATTTCCTGCATTGCAACAGCACTGTAATGACACTTTCTTAGCCATAAAGTGTTCATGGATGTCAAGAGTTTGTAAAAGGCACTACATAAATGCAACTTACTTTTGAGGAAGAAATCACAATCCTTCCTTTGTCTAAGGCTACATTTGAAGTACTGTATACATTTCTGGTTACCATACTTCAGGAAGGATATTATTAAACTGGAAAGGATGTAAAAAAGATTGACAAGGATGTTCCCGAGACAGGAGAGTTTGAATTATAAGGAGAGGCTGGATAGGTTGGGACTTTTTCCCTCAGGGGTATAGGAGGCTGAAGAGGTAACTTTATAGAAGTTTATAAAATTTTAAAAAGGATTAGAGGTATATGGGCCAATGCAGGCAAATGAGCCAATGCAGGCAAATGAGACCAATTTAGAAAACCTGGTCAGCATGGACGAGTTGGGACAAAGAGTTTCTGTGCTATGTGACTCTATGACTCCTTATGGTGTCAACCCACTATGGGAAAGCGCATGTCCTGATTATGTTATTAAGATGTGGGTGTACTGTACCTTCAAGAAAGTTAAAAGCTAGCAGAACTACCTGACAGCACCAAATGTTATGAACAATTTATAATGTAACATGTGATCTGGCAGCTAGGGTAGCTGTTTGCCTAAAGATGACAAAACAAATTTGAATTAGGCCAATCAGTTTAAATTATACCCCCAAAAATGCCAAACTCCAATCATGTTTGAATTTAGTATATTGACAATTTTAAAAGCCAGTGACACCATCCGTTGAACAGTTGATAGAGAACTGCCAAGCCACCAACAACTGCCGACTGCCTGGAGAATAGCTCTCTTAAAGGTACCTTTATCAATCAATGACCTGTGAAACAGAAATCCTCAAAAAGAAGAAAAGAAGACAGAGAAAGATCCAAAGAGAAAGTTCATCAGCTGGCTAGTTTTGAAATTTGAGTTTTTAGTAAATCAGATTAGTATTGTAGAAAGGGAAGGTAAAAGATAGGGGAGAGAAGGGAGTTGTAAATAGTTGATAGTTAATTATTTTCTGTTATACTTCAAGAAATAAAGTTGTTAATTTTTACCTTAAATAGTGACCTTTGGGTGAGTTCTTGGCCTCTTGAATTTTCACAGATTACCGCACAGGGTAAATCTTTTATGTGTTACAGTTTAAATTAGAGGGGGTGGGGGATGTTTACCCTGTGTCATAACAATTAGTATTACTGGATGCACTGTAGAAAAATTGCTTTTATGGGAATCATGATTTTGGGGCATAATGCTGAGGTTACATTTAACAATTCAGTCCATTAACTTGATTTGTTTTTGAACCCATGTCGACAGTTCCTAACATTGGCTTAGGTATTCTGTAATCAGTCAGAGGGCATTGCAGCTATCTCAATGTGAAGCATTGACTTGCAATCCCACAATATAATATAAATATTCTCTAGAACTAAATTGCTGCTTGAATATGTTAATACAGTCAAACCCATTATATGCAACGAGAACAAAGAATTATGGTTTTTGTAAGTAAATACTTACGTTGACTGCAACCAACAAATTGTCTGTTATGTCTGAAACACACTTGGAAAAACTCATCAGCCGCTGACTTAATTCCACTTAAACATTAAGATATAATCATATTTTTACTTCTACAATTTTAAACAATGAATAATGTTCTGTCCTTTTGTCTATGCCTTGGGTTATAATTTACATATTTAGTTAGCTAAGGTTTCCAATTATTGGATAATTGAAAATTATTCCTAGGTGAATGATGGCTTGCTCAAAAATAACATAATTAATTTGCATCATATCCAAATTTGAGTCATTGTTTTCTCTCCTTAAAATTGACTTCAGTGCTCACATAACTCTGTTCTATTCTCTCTACCTGAATAATTGACTATTGTGATTTGCCCAGAAAAATGGATGCTTTATTACAGCAATACAAATACATTACTTGAATACTCAATTTTAGCAATTAAATTCATTAACAGTGGATCTATGATATTTGATATCCCAGGTCAAATGTTATTGTGGACCTCAGCAAATCTTTGCCCTTATTGTAATTTCCTCAGATAGACTAATATTTAATAAATGTTTATGACTACTACACTTTGTTCACATTATTAAAATAAGTTATGAGTTAAACAGTTAGAATAGGTTAAAAACTCTGAACTGGAATTAATTAAAGTTGAGCAGTTCCAATTCTCTCAGTATCAATAGGCTATTATAAACCTATGACTATTGACAGAATTGACTCATTTGACTGTAAAGTTTACATCATTCTGCGTTTAAAAGAGGAATTGAATTAATAGGTGCAACATTTGTTTATTTCCTGAAAAAACACACTAAATTTTGTTGTGCCACTTCTGATTCAGCAATGGCATTGAATAACATAACAAATTATCCTGCTTCTTTCAAGAAACCCTCTAGTTTTAAAAATGGCTTCGCAATTATTTTGGCCTTTTAGCCCTTTGTTTTTACTTTCAATCTTTCTATCGTAAGTGTTATCTTGAAATCGCAGTGGAAGAAAGATTTATTAGCAAATTGAAGATTAAATACCATGGGGGTTATTCTATTGACTGTCTGGACAATGTAATAGATAGGACAGACACCTAAATGAAGGAAGAGCATTCCACTGCACCATGTCAATACAGGTTGACAATATCTTATGAAGCACAAGCTAAGCCAGCCAGCAAGAATTTAAGTCTGGGAAGGGAAGGCCCATCATGTCATGAAGAGTAACCTTGTGCTGCAAATTATTGATGTGAAATTTGGAGTAGCATGACTGCCACCACAAAAAAAAATATTTTGATATTACCCTTTTGGCACCCCTCCCTCTTGGTTGCCAGGTTTTAGTAATTTTAGTAATCTGTGGTGCTTTTCTCCACCCTGTAGGGTCTCAAAATTACAGCAAATCAAGTAGGGAGAGCTGGCCCGTTACTTTTTAAAGGTCACAGAATAGCTGCATATCAGGACTGCCCAACCTGTTTTGCACAGACAGGTTTTATCTCTCACTTGGGGAATCAGCATATTTCAAAACAAATAAAGCTTCACAACTGTAAACATGAATATCAGGGAAATTAAAGCAATACCAAAACAATGAATTTTATTTAATGCATTTAAATGAATAATTAATAAACATGACCATTGAAAAGCATCAGGTAGTAAAACAGAGAGATGTTGCTTATATCATATTATCACTGGACTTGTAAACCAGAGATCTAGGCTCATGCTCTCTGGACATGGTTTTGAATCCCACCAGAGCAGATAGTGATATTTAAGTTTTATAAATCCAGATGTTTTTTAAAAAGTTATTCTAATGGCTAACTGACCAAATATATTTTATGCCCTTTTAGTGAAGAAGTAATTCTTTATAGAAAAAGGTTAGTCCCAAGAGTTGATCACCAGGGAAGGGTGGGTTCTTGCTGAGCAGGGGAATTGGATTTAAATAGCACTTACCTTGATTCTCTTGTGAGACATATTTCAACCGATGGCCGCTGTGGAATTCACTAAAAACTGGGTTTGAAACTGCTTGCCTTTTGGTATTTTCTCACCCCTCAGCTTGTTTTGTGGAAAGGTTTGTGGGGAGGGAGCCTATGTGTCCATCTCAGCAGCTACTCGCCCATCTCACAGGCAGCATCTCTCTGTATCTCCAGTCATCATTAGGGCTGTGGGGTCTGTCCTTCCTGTCTGTTGTCCATCTCAGTGGAGCATTGATTTGCTGTTGCCAAAATGGTGATGCCCAGAAAAATTGACTTTTATAAGACCTTTGAATATTTTAACTGACTTTCTGGTGACAGGAAGCATGGCGGAAGCTGGTTCCCATCATTGGTAAACTTTTCCCTATTATTCAGTGCCTAGGAAATCTAAGAAACAGATTGCACTCAAGTATCTGTTGATGTTGTTAAAGCATAAGATTGACTCTCACTTATTGACACTCCTCTCTTCTTCACAGTGGTATGAGTCCCATTCCACACTCCCACACAATGTCACACCATGGTGGCCCAGTTCTCTTTGGACCCACTGCTCCCATGATGACCTAGCTCTCCCATGGTGATCCCAAATCTCATTTCAAAGTCCCTGCCACTGAAATTGTTGCTGAATGCAGTAGCCTGTTAGTTCTCTGGATTAATATTTCTAAATCATGTATGTTTTCAAGTATCATTTACCTTAAAATAATGTGGAGAACAGTTTTTATTGTTTCTAAATATAGAAAAGCCTGAAACCTCAGGTTGTGTTTGCAAACAGTTTGTTATTTACAGTCTATAAACAAATGATAATAGATTTCCCAAGTATATTTTCATGAAGGTGATACTGTAAACAAGGATGTTTGTCTGTGAATTAAATCGCAGGTAATTGACAAACCCTATTCAGGTTTAAACCTTATTAACAACTGTATTTACAAGCCTGGTAAAATGAGTTGCTTCAGATAACAGTTGGCCTTCAGGTCAATGGAACATACTCCCCTGTGGCTCAAGTTTACACAATTAGTAAGTAAGCACCATAGGTCGGGAAGGCCCCATGTTTGATTGAATTAGATCTGAACTGAATGGTAATAAACGTGCCTGAAATCCTGATTGTGAGAACCAAATATAAAGCAGCCAGGTTTGCTATTTCTGACTGCTAGTCATTGCAAAAAGTAAGTGAAGCTGAGTAAGAGTAGGATATAGTTGTATTTTCCAGCTGTCATTGTACCCCGCATCTAACACTGTTTCAAATGACCTAGTCAGGTTCACTGACTGAATGTGAATTCATAGTCACACAGCACAGGTACTAAGATCACCAATGGAGCTATTAGAAAATCAATAAGAAGAAAAATATTTTTTAAAATCGATACTATGAAACATCACTTTGTGATAGGTAACTTTATAACTTTAACCTCTTTCAATCAGCGAGATCACTCTTGCAAGGGATATTAGGAATTAAGAAACATAAAAGTATTGTAGATGGAATTTTATTTTTAACTTTGGAAACAATTTGAAAACATGTAATTGAAAAATAAGTATTCCAGAGTAATCTAAGGAATTCAGTCGGGAATTCTCACTGCTCAGACATTTAATTTCACTGGAAAATAAAATGAAATTTTATTGAATAATTAATTAAATCATAAAATGGAACTGAGTAAATCACAGAACCAACTTGTTCCTTTCCAAACAAAGCCATGTCACATATCTTAAAAGGTCCACTATGAGCTGAAATAAGCCTGACTCTTTATAAATCATTAGTGCAGTCACATCAGAATTTGTACATTAGAATTTGATTTTGGTATAGAAAGGATATTGCAGCTATCCAAACAGACCCCACCACCAAGGATATATGACCCCACCACCAGGGATATATTTCTGTCCCCTCCCCTATCAGCGTTCCGGAAAGACCACTCCCTCCGCGACTCCCTCGTCAGGTCCACACCCCCCACCAACCCAACCTCCACTCCCGGCACCTTCCCCTGCAACCACAAGAAATGCAAACTTGCGTCCACACCTGCCCCCTCACTTCCCTCCAAGGCTCCAAGGGATCCTTCCATATCTGTCACAAATTCGCCTGCACCTCCACACAAATCATTTACTGCATCCGCTGCACCCGATGTAGCCTCCTCTACATTTGGGAGACAGGCCACCTGCTTGTGGAACGTTTCAGAGAACACCTCTGGGACACCCGCACCAACCAACCCAACCGCCCCATGGCTGAACACTTTAACTCCCCCTCCCACTCCACCAAGGACATGCAGGTCCTTGGCCTCCTCCACCGCCAGACCATGGCAACACGATGCCTGGAGAAAGAGTGCCTCACCTTCCGCCTAGGAACCCTCCAATCACCAGGGATAAATGCAGATTTCTCCAGCTTCCTCATTTCCCCTCCCCCCACCTTATCTCAGTCGCAACCCTCGGACTCAGCACCGCCTTCTTGACCTGCAATCTTCTTACCGACCTCTCCACCCCCACCCCCTCTCCGGCCTATCACCCTCACCTTAACTTCCTTCTACCTATCGCATTCCCAATGCCCCTCCCCCAAGTCCCTCCTCCCTACCTTTTATCTTAGCCTGCTTGGCACACCTTCCTCATTCCTAAAGAAAGGCTTATGCCCGAAATGTTGATTCTCTTGCTCTTTGGATGCTGCCTGACCTGCTGTGCTTTTCCAGCAACACATTTTTCAGCATATTACAGCTATTGAAAGGATGAAATTAAAATAAAGGTTCAGAGGCAATGTGGTTGCTACATTTGTACATTTAAGGTAGCAGAAATGTCGATCATGATGAATTGGTTGAGAACAACAGAACTAGCCAAAGAAAGTGGCCTGTGATTGGTAGAAAGTTCAAAGTTAGCCTGAGAAAACATTGGCTGGGATTCTGGTGGGTAGACCTGCTTGCTGATTGTAAAATGGACAAGGAACTACCTTCAGTTTTGTAAGGAAGCTCAAAGAAATCATCTCCAAGCACATGTAGCCACCATCGGACTTTCCAAATGGTTATGGTGCAGGTTCTTCATAGGATCCTGGAACAAAGACATCAGAAGTTAAACTTTGGATTGTGGGTTGGATGTGGGAGGCAGGGAAGGGATTGGTTGGCTTTTAGTGACAACGCCCTTGCCAATGTAAATACAGATTGCCTTGAAGACTGCTGAGAAACCCAGCAGTGTTTGTTGGGTAGCCTTAACATGTGATCCCATTTAACACAGATAAGTTTTAGAGGGCTCGGGAATAATGGGTTCCAAATGGATCATTAATGACTAGACTCAAAATAATGAGATTGTCTCCAGTAGAACTTGCTTGGATAACCAAATTCACAAAGGTTGCATATGCAAACAGCAGGACTTGACTGTAGACACAAAAAAATCAAGATCGCAAGTTGATAAATCCCTTGGATCACAAAAACAATGCGCCAGATTGTTAAATAGGTAACTGCAGATGAAGCAGATACATTTGTGTTTATCTTTCAAAATTCTATATATTCTGGAATGGTTCCTGCAGAACAGCAATTCTAAGCCCACTATTTCACAAGGAAGGTATTGGGGAAATGGATAACTTATTTCTTGTCGGCAGTGAGAAAAATGTTGGAATCTATTATATTGTGTATAACAGCTAGATACTGAGAAAGTAATGAACATCAGCATGGATTAGTGAAAAGGAAATCATATTTGACAGGATCACAATCTCATTATAGTCTTAACAGACTATCGGGATGCTGTCTCATTAGCCAGTGATGATTGGTGGTGATTTAATCTGAGGGTTAACTCACCTCAAGCGAGGTGAGAGGTTGAGAAAGAGAATATTTCATTGTCAGCCAGTGTGGGGATTGAACCCATGCTGTTAGTACCACATTTCTGCAAGTCACCTGTCCAGCCAACTGAGTTAGACTGACCCCAATAGAGAACAAATAGATGTGATGCATTTGGATTTTTGGCAAGTCTTTGATATAATCCCATACCAGTAAACAAAATTGCAGCACATGAGATTCAACATAAAACACTGGTATAGGTAGAGAATTAATTAATTGACAATAAAGAAGAGAATAAGAATTAATGAGTTATTCTCAGGATGACAAGTTGTTGCTAGTGGGATACTACACAAATCAGTGCTTTGGCTATAACTGCCTGCAGAAGTTGTTTAAAAGTGGGGATCAAACGTAATACTTCCAGTTTTGGTAATAAGACAAAGCCAGGTGGGCATGCAAGTTATGTGAAGTGAATAAGTATGGAGTGTTTTACTTTGTTAGAAAAAAGAATATTTCTTAAAGATTAAGAAGTGTTGTTGTGCATTAGGACCAAAGTGTCCTTGTTTGTAACTTTATTAAAAGTTATCATGTAGTTCCAGCAAGCAATTAGGAAAACCAATGCTATGTTGACCTTTGTTGCAATAGGGAATTTGCATGTAGAGGTAAAGATGATTCACCAGCTTTCAAAAATAAGTTTATTTGGTTCCAGCAAGCAATTAGGAAAGCAAATGGTATGTTGACCTTTGTTGCTGTAGAGGATTTGAATATTGCGGCAAACATGATTCACTAGCTTTATATAGTTTTTTGGTGAGACCGCACCTGGAATATCGTGTACAAGTTTGGTCTCCTTATCTAAGGAGGGATATACTTTCCATAGAGGAAGTGCAACAGAGGTTCACTATACTAATCCCCATTCACTAATGGATTGGTGGGATTATTTTATGAGGAGAGATTGAGGAAAATGAACCTGAACTTTCTAGAGGTTTGAAGAATGAGAGGTGATTGCAGTGAAACTTAGAGAATTCTTAATGGTATGGAATGTTTCCTCTCAATGGTGAGTCTAGAATTGAGGAGGAGTTTCTCTCCCCCACAGACTGTAGAAGCTTAATCAGTGAGTATATTCAAGTCGGGAATCCATTGTTTTCTGGATACTAATGACATTAAGGAGTATGGGGATGATGTAAGAAAATATCATTGAGGTAGATTTTCAGCCATGATCGAATTGAACAACAGATCAGGTTTGTTATGGAAGAGTTAAAAACAATGACTGCAGATGCTGGAAACCAGATTCTGGATCAGTGGTGCTGGAAGAGCACAGCAGTTCAGGCAGCATCCAACGAGCAGTGAAATCGACCTTTCGGGCAAAAGCCCTTCATCAGGAATAAAGGCAGTGAGCCTGAAGCATGGAGAGATAAGCTAGGGGAGGGTGGGTGTGGGGAGAAAGTAGCATAGAGTACAATGGGTGAGTGGGGGAGGAGGTGAAGGTGATAGGTCAGGGAGGAGAGGGTGGAATGGATAGATGGAAAAGGAGCTAGGCAGGTCGGACAAGTCCGGACAAGTCATGGGGACAGTGCTAGCTGGAAGTTTGAAACTAGGATGAGGTGGGGGAAGGGGAAATGAGGGAGCTGTTGACGTCCACATTGATGCCCTGGGGTTAAAGTGTTCCGAGGCAGAAGATGAGGCATTCTTCCTCCAGGTGTCTGGTGGTGAGGGAGCGGCGGTGAAGGAGGCCCAGGACCTCCATGTCCTCGGCAGAGTGGGAAGGGGAGTTGAAATGATGGGCCACGGGGCGGCGTGGTTGATTGGTGTGGGTGTCTCGGAGATGTTCCCAAAAGCGCTCTGCTAGGAGGCGCCCAGTCTCCCCAATGTAGAGGAGACCGCATTAGGAGCAACGGATACAATAAATGATATTAGTGGATATGCAGGTAAAACTTTGATCGATGTGGAAGGCTCCTTTAGGGCCTTGGATAGAGGTGAGGGAGGAGGTGTGGGCACAGGTTTTACAGTTCCTGCGGTGGCAGGGGAAAGTGCCAGGATGGGAGGGTGGGTCGTGGGGGGGGGGGGGTGGCGTGGACCTGACCAGGTAGTCACGGAGGGAACGGTCTTTGCGGAAGGCGGAAAGGGGTGGAGAGGGAAATATATCCCTGGTCGTGGGGTCTTTTTGGAGGTGGCGGAAATGTCGGCGGATGATTTGGTTTATGCGAAGGTTTGTAGGGTGGAAGGTGAGCACCAGGGGCGTTCTGTCCTTGTTACGGTTGGAGGGGTGGGGTCTGAGGGCGTACATGCGGGATGTGGACGAGATGCATTGGAGGGCATCTTTAACCATGTGGGAAGGGAATTTGCAGTCTCTAAAGAAGGAGGCCATCTGGTGTGTTCTGTGGTGGAACTGGTCCTCCTGGGAGCAGATACGGCGGAGGCAGAGGAATTGGGAATACGGGATGGCATTTTTGCAAGAGGTAGGGTAGGAAGAGGTGTAATCCAGGTAGCTGTGGGAGTCGGTGGGTTTGTAAAAAAATGTCAGTGTCAAGTCGGTCGTCATTAATGGAGATGGAGAGGTCCAGGAAGGGGAGGGAGGTGTCAGAGATGGTCCAGGTAAATTTAAGATCAGGGTGGAATGTGTTGGTAAAGTTGATGAATTGCTCAACCTCCTCGCGGGAGCACGAGGTGGCACCAACGCAGTCATCAATGTAGCAGAGGAAGAGGTGGGGAGTGGTGCCGGTGTAATTACAGAAGATCAACTGTTCTACGTAGCCAACAAAGAGACAGGCATAGCTGGGGCCCATACGTGTGCCCATGGCTACCCTTTTGGTCTGGAGGAAGTGGGAGGATTCAAAGGAGAACTTGTTAAGGGTGAGGACCAGTTCGGCCAAATGAATGAGAGTGTCGATGGAAGGGTACTGTTGAGGACGTCTGGAGAGGAAAAAATGGAGGGCTTGGAAGTCCTGGTCATGGCAGATGGAGGTGTAGAGGGATTGGATATCCATGGTGAAGATGAGGCGTTGGGGGCCGGGGAAACGGAAGTCTTGGAGGAGGTGGAGGGTGTGGGTGGTGTCTCAAACGTATGTGGGGAGTTCCTGGATTAGGGGGGATGGGACATTGTCGAGTTCGGCAGAATTGAGTTTAGTGGGGCAGAGGCTTTCCCTCCTCCTATGTTGCCCACTACTTCAGTGAATAAATGATATATTTGTAAACAGACATTGCTGAAAAACAATGGAAGCATATGTTATTAATTCATTCAAATGCAAATCAAATATCTATCTTTCTGAAAGTAATAGTTTAAGATCAGGGCACAAGTAACATTGTAATTTTCCATATTTTGGCAAAGTTTAAGTTTTTGAGAGTTTCATGGAAGGTTTCTCTCTTTAAGCCCTGGTGATTTTCCACGCAATTCTCCACTGCTCAACTTATAAATACATATCAGACTCCTGTGATGCTACTTCTGCACAGTCTTGTGCTCAGGGCAGTGAAAGTGCTCACCATTGCTGGGATGTTATGGCATTCACACTGTGAGTGTCATGTTTAAACACCAGTCATTTTAAATGCTGCAAGCTATGAATTCCTCTTAATGTTTTGCTATGCAATTCCAAATGACACAGCTGAGAGAGGCAAGTTGGCATCTCGCATACTGGGATTTGAAAGTCCTGATAGATATGGTACTGCAGAAGGCAGCTATCCTCTGTTTCCCCAGAATGGTTAGATGGGATCTCGGCACCAGGTGCTGCCAACTTGGCCTGAAGTAGGCATTTAGGTTCCTACTGTATCCACAGTTGGGAGGAACCAATAGCCATGAATAGGCTAATATATTTCAATGCAATCCAAGGTGCATGCTACCATCTTTTTTTCTGCTACCTCACACTCACTCTAACTCTGCTATTGCACCAACCCGTCACTAAGGTCCATGATCTAGTACTCTCGTGCATGCAATTAAACTGAATGTAGCATCTTCTCTCAACGGCTCTCACCCACCTCCATCTCCCAAATTACTAACCCTTCATGACTTTTGCACTTCCTACTCAGTCCAGACACCTCATCATCATTCCTGACTGAAGACAGATGATAGTCCTCCTGTGCTAGACTAAAGACCACCCCATTAGATTTCCTGACATGTACATTGGGTTGAAGTATGTGCAGTCTGTTTGCCGCATGAGCCTCTGGTCTAAGCTGTAGGTGTGACTTAGACATAGATTTAGATTAGATTCCCTTCAGTGTGGAAGCAGGCCCTTCAGCCCAATAGGTCCACACTGACCCTCCGAAGAGTAACACATCCACACCCATTACCCTATGACTAATGCACATGACACTCTGGGCAATTTAGCATGGCCAATTCACCTAACCTGCACATTTTTGGACTGTGGAAGGAAACCAGAGCACCTGGAGGAACCCACGCAGAACGGGGAGAATGTGCAAACTCCACACAGACAGTTGCCGGAATCAAACTCAGGTCTCTGGCGCTGTGAGGTATCAGTGCTAACCACTGAGCCACCGTGCCACCCAATGGCACAGTGCCATTTAGCGACACGTCCATCCGCTTGACTGTTCAGTGCTAGTAAGTATGACAAGCTGCCTGGCTTTCTGTCTGTGCTAGAAAGCAAGGCAAAGGAGAGATGCTGTGAATGTCAAAATAAGTGAGTGAAAAGAAAGCATGTTAAGAGACCTGAGATGTACCCTGTTCTGATGCATGAGTTGGGTGCCTAAACCTGATTGCAAATTGGCAATGTAAATTGTCGGCAAGCTCCAAAGTGCAGTTACGACGTGCTGATTAGTTAGTCCACATAATGCCATGATAATATGGCTAAGCTGGTGCTTTGCTGATGTTTGATAAGCTCAGGTTGTGTACTTTGGAGCAGAAAAGATTGAGATGGGACCAAATAGATGTATATATGGTTATTAGGGGCATGGACAAGGTGGATAAAAAGCAAGTGTTCTCTTTCATTGAAGGGTCAATACCAAGGGGAGGGGCAGACTTTTAGGGTGAATGGCAGGAGACTTAGAGGGGACTGAGGATTTGTTTTTTTCGCCCAGAGAATGGTGGGGGTCTGGAATGCACTGCCAAGGAGTTGAGGTGGGTGACCTGAGAATTTTGAATGAACACTTGAAGTATAATAACATTCAAGGCCATGGGCCTAGTGCTAGAAATTGGGACCAGTGTGGATTTAAAGTAGTTTTTGGCAGTACAGACTGGATGGTCCATGGGGCCTCTTCTGTACTGTATGATTCTCTGTGGATGGAGGTGGTTACTGCTGATGGAGTATGCCCTGAGGTTTTGGGAAATGCTGGTCAACATAGTGGCCTGGAGTAGATGCCAGCAAACTGCAGCTGCCAGATTATTTCTCTGACTTTCAAAGAGGGAATTGGCACCATCTAATTTCTCACTGATACTTGGGGGTGGGCAACCTACATCTAAATGAGGCAAGATTAGTTAACAATGAAATGCTAATGTATGCAAAACGCCCTTGCTGCTTGTGAGTGAAATTATCATCTAAATCATCTACACTAAAATCTTAAGGGGAAAATTCAACTTCTTTTCCTTGATGTCAAGAATCTCATTTTCTCGTTCTTGGCAAATTCTTTCACCTTACTCACATTTGCCCACATTGTTCAGACATTGGGAAAATTCCACCCATTGTATGTGTGGCAAGCTTGGAAGAGAAGATGGCTTTGGATCAAAGCTTTCCACCACAGTCTTTGCCTTCCTTCAGGTTTGGATGTGTTGTAGACTAATTTAGGCTGGGAAAATTCTGCTCAAAGTTTTCTCCTGTAACTGTTCTTTTCCTTCTCAACCTTAAGCTTGGCTGCTTGTCATGGAACTAGTTCAACTGTTCCAGTTCCACTTGACAGATATTTTCACAGAGTTTGTTTAAAATTGGGAAAAAAAATAATTTTACAGACATTTTGTGCGGGGCTGTGATGTTTATTAATTTGTAAATTAATACAAATTGCTGTGATTCTTATTCATTTGTAAAATGGATTTTCATATCCATGAGTATGCTCTGCTATTAAACAATGATACTGTAAATGTTTGCTTATTCTTTAGTCTACATTGTGTAGTTTTGCTTTTATAAATTTTGTCATCAAAGTTTGGATCTTGATGCAAATAAATTTAAATGTGTCAAATGACTGAGCGCAATGTGCTGATTATATGCTTATTGTTGGCAAACAGTGGGGTATGTTGTGAAGAATATTGGGATTCAGATAAGTGACAGTTTAATGCAGGAAAACTTTAAGTTCAGTCTCAAATGTGATCATTTGTTTTAATTGGACCATCTTGGAAAAAAACTCTGAAGCCTGTTTTGGTGTATACTCAGTATATAAGCACCAGGTAATTGCTGGGCGTTATTTTCTAACTGTTCAAAAGGCTTAATACATCTGTTACTTGCTGGTATTTTGAAGATTCTAGATTTCTAAGATATGTTTTTCAAAATTAATTCTGACTCATTCTTTGGGTACAATTGGGTGAAATTATCTCAGTTTTGATCTGGTCTCCTCTGAGATATCAGGTTTCTCTCAATTATTTTATTTCTGTTCATTCTTATATTGTGACAATCCATTTATCTGAGTGACAGATGCAAATTTATTTTCCAGTTTAGGAGCAGAACATCAGAAACACTATCCAATGAAATATTTAAGCATAATTGTTACCTTTTCGTTCTCTGATATTTAGTATCATGTGTAACTTATCTATGCTGGTAACATAGAGTTTAATTGACTTTCAAGACATGACATACCTGACTGCTTAAACAGAATAAAATATGGCTATGATAGGTAGCATTATACCAGTTGAGATTGGGCAGGACAGTTGGCGTGTGCACAAAGCTAGTCACTTCCTTTCATTTCTTTCTTTTTGGTGCATTGCTTCTTCTCAATGTTTCAAAACTGCCCAAGGGTTTTAGACCAAAATCAGCACAAATCTGTTCTTGACAATCTACCTGTTCACTACCAACTGTAAGTTGAGCTCTTCCAAACCTTATCTTGTGTACCTCATCTTTTTTGGGTGGGAGGTTGATAACTCATGGGTTGAATTCTGCAAAGTTTTCACTGTTCCAAAGGTTACTAGCTATAGTACAAGGTGCCCAATAATGAATTGCGCTATTTTATCAAGCTGTGGAGAAAAGCATGAAGTTCTTCAGCATCACACCATCCTTCAAATATTCTGAGCTAAAAACAATGAATTAGGTTATTTTTACTGTTATCAATTGTTTATGCTTAGATCTACTCGTACTCCAATCGTCCAATCTGTCTGTTTAACTGCCTTATTAAATAATTTTACCATACAATAACTATCTATATTTGCAAAACCCTTATTTAATACTTACATATTTTAGCAAACAATTATTTAAAGACAATCCACCATATCTTTATAGCATAGTTGTTTATTTTGATATCTAATTATGTAACTCTTCCAATACTTTTTAGAAATTATTTGTCACGACTTCAAAGATGAGGAAGTGATTTATTCCTGGTATCATCATCAATATTTATCCCTCAACAAGCATCAAAAAACAAATTATCTGGTGGTTACCACATTACAGAGTAGGGGAGCTTGCTGTGTACAAATTAGTAGAAAGTGAGGACTGCAGATGCTGGAGATCAGAGCTGAAAAACGTGTTGCTGGAAAAGCGCAGCAGGTCAGGCAGCATCAAAGGAGCAGGAGAATTGACATTTTGGGCATAGGCCCTTCTTCAGGAATGCACAAATTAGTTACTGTGTTTCCTATATTACAACAGAAACCACATATTTTCCATTTGTAGAAGTTGTTAACTAAATACAAATGTTTATTTTTTATAAATATAGTGACATTCATTTGTTTTCTTTGATATTAATTTGTTATCACTCAAATTTTGTTTAATTCATTGTGTAATTTCTGGACTACTCCATTGAATCCATTAGCCCTTTTAGTTCGGTATTGGCTATAAATTTAATTAGTTGTTGTTTGGAATCCAAATTGTTGCTGTCCATTATAAATAGTAATATTCTAACTATAGTCCCTTGGCTTCACAATAGTACGTTCGTCCTGACATTTCTGTACCAAGAGGTACTCATTCGTTTCTATTCAGCAATTTTTACCCTTTCACAAAGAACTTTCACTTTCAAGTATGCAACATCATAGACTTTACCAAGGTCAATTTTGGTTTAAATCTGAATTTCCCTGGCAGATTTGTAGACAGCGTTTGTCCTTTCGACTTCCCTTTTAAGTTTCTTATTTTTCACTCTGATGTGGCCATTACTGGCTAGCCAGCGTTTATTTCCCATCCCTCGTTGTCCTTGAGAAAATGATGGTGAACTGCTGCCTTGAACCACTGCAGTCCATGTGCTGTAGGTACACCCAAAATGCCATTGGGGGAAATTCCAGGATTTTGACCGAGTGAGAGTGAAGAAGATATATTTCCAAGTCAGGATGAGAGTAGATTGGAGGGGAACTTATAGGTATGGTGCTCCCATGTAACTGCTACCCTTGTCTTTCTAGTTGAAAGTGTTTGTGGATTTGAAAAGTGTTATCTAAGAATCTTTGGCAGATTTCTTCAGTGCATCTGGTAGATCATACACATTGCAGCTACAGAGCACAATCGTTTCTTAGTAATTATAAACTGGCTATTACGAGATGTTAACTTGTCAGCTATTCAAGAATTTTAAATAGTAAGGAGGTTATGATGAACCTACATAGGACACTGGTCTGGAGTATTATATGCAGTCAGTTAGCTTAGTTGGCTGAATGGCTGGTTTGTAATGCAAAATGATGCCATCAAGTTATTCGCTGTCCTGGCTAGAATTATCATGAAGGTTTTTCCTTCTCAACGATTTCCCTCACCTGAGGCATAGTGGCCTGGAGGTTAAACCATCACCACTTGTCTCTCTGTAATGAGAGAACTGCCTTATGGTCCTCTGGGATGTGGTGACTTTACTGGTCACCGCATATAGGAAAAATGTGAATGTATTTGCCAGTGCAACAAAAGTTTACAATAATGATTCCAGGGATGAGAAAAGATTGGAGATGTTGGGGCTGTTTTCTTTGGAGAGGAGAAGACTAAGAAGAGCTTTAATTGAAGTTTAAAGAATCACTTGGATCTGGACAGAATAGATAGGGAGAAACTCTTCCTTTTTAAAAAGACATCAAGAACCAAAGCACATGGTTTTAAAAGTTTTGCAAAAAAAAAAGCAAGTACGAGATGAGACAAACTTCTCCACATAGCAAGTAGTTGAGATCTGAATTATGTGAGCATAAGAGATATAATTAGTAAGTTTGCTATGACACCAAAATTGGAGGTGCAGCGGACAGCGAAGGTTACCTCGGATTATAACGGGATCTTGATCAGATGGGCCAATGGGCTGAGAACTGACAGATGGAGTTTAATTTAGATAAATGTGAGGTGCTGCATTTTGGGAAAGCAAATCTTAGCAGGACTTATACATTTAATGGTAAGATCTTGGGGAGTGCAGGTTCATTGCTCCTTGAAAGTGGAGTCGCAGGTCGATAGGATAGTGAAGAAGGCGTTTGGTATGGTTTCCTTTGTTGGTCAGTGTATTGAGTACAGGAGTTGGGTAGTCATGTTGCAGCTGTACAGGATATTGATTAAGCTACGGTTGGAATATTGCATGCAATTCTGGTCTCCGTCCGAACAGAAAGATGTTGTGAATCTTGAAAGGGTTCAGAAAAGATTTACAAGGATGCTGCCAGGGTTGGAGGATGTGAGGTATAGGAAGAGGTTGAATAGGCAAGGGCTGTTTTCCCTGGAACGTCGGAGGCTGAGGGTGACCTTCTAGAGGTTTATAAAATCATGAGGGGCATGGATAAGATAAATAAACAAAGTATTTTCCCTGTGGTGAGGGAATCCAGAACTAAAGGGCATAGGTTTAGGGTGAGAAGGGAAAGATGTAAAAGAGACCTAAGGGGCAACTTTTTCACATAGAGGGTGGTGCGTGTATGGAATGAGCTGCCAGAGGAAGTGGTGGAGGCTGGTGCAATTGCAACATTTAAAAGGCATCCAGATGGGTATATGAATAGGAAGGGTTTGGAGGGATATGGTCCAGGTGCTGGCAGGTGGACTAGATTGGGTTGGGACATCTCGGCGGCATGGATAAGTTGGACCGAAGGGTCTCTTTCCGTGCTGTACATCTCTATGACTCAATGAATTGTACTGTCTAGAAATGTGAAGAAGGCCACTTCATTTGAAGCATTCAAGACCGTAGTGATCGATTGTTCCTATTTAAATTATGTTCAGGGTTATGGGGAAATGCCAGGAGATTTCCACAAAGTTAAAATGCTCAGAGAGTTGATGCAGACACAATGGGCTGAACAGCCTTCTTTGTACAGCAACAGTTCTGGAACCTTACCAATTTATAATCGCAAACTGCTACATATAATACTTACCGTGTATAAGAGTCAATCGATTGAATCGTCTAAGTGACTTTTAATATTCAGTTTATTAAGTATATCTGTCGATTAATGATCTGCACAATAAGTGCTAAATGATTACATTTATACGTTTATTAAATGCTCATATTTGACTTGGATTTTAATTTGTGATTAGCAACCAATCACTTGTGCTCGGTGCAAGACATGTGATCTGGCTTCTTCCTTCACACTTTAACATTAAACAGATAATTCATTCACATGTCAACTTGAGGTAACCTGTTTGAATATTACATTCAATTCGGTCCAAACTGATTAAAGTAAAATAATTTCATCAGGCATTGTTCATTCTTAGAGGGCAATTAATGATTTGCCTGCTTCTTTATTTATTAAGAGGTGGTAAAGAGGATTGATGAAGGCAGAGTGGTAGACTTTGTCTATATGGACTTCAGCAAAGTGTTTGACAAGGTTCCACATGGTAGACTAATTAGTAAGATTCAATTACATGGGATCCAGGGGAGCAAACCACAGAATCACAGTGCCATACAGCATGAAACAGACCCTCCCAAACTAAACCCATCTACCTATCTGCGCTTGGCCCATATCTCTCCAAACATTTCTTATTCATATTCTTATCTGAATGCCTTTTAAGCATTATTACTTCACCTGCAACCACGACTTCCTCTGGAAGTTTATTCCACACATGAACCACTTTCTGTGTAAAACAATTGCCCCTCATGTCTTTGTTTTAAATCTTTCTTATCTCACCTTAAAAATATGTCCCCCAGTCTTGTAATCCCCCATTCTATGGAAAAAACACCTGCCATTCACCTTGTCCAAACCCATCATGATATTATAAACCTCTATAAGGTCATCCCTCAACCCCCCAACCTTCTATGCTCCAGTGAAAAAACTCCCAGCCTATCCAGCCTCCCCTTATAACTCAAACCACCACACCCCCCTCCCCCCATTCCCAGCAACATCTTGGTAAAATATATTTTCTGAACCGTCTCCAGCTTAATAGTATCCTTCCTGTAATAGGATGTCCAGAACTGGACACAGTACTTTAAAAAGGTCTCATCAATGTCTTGTACAAGTTCAACGTAACATCCCAACTCCAGATACTCAAAGGTTTCAGCAATGAAGGCAAGCATGCTGAATGACTTCTTCACTAACCTATCTATATGTGACACAAATTAGATATAATAGCCAATTGTATATAAAATTGACTTGAAGGCAGGAGACAGGATGGTGGTGGAGGGTTTTTTTTGGACTGTAGGCCTGTGACTAATGGAGTGAGACAGGGATCAGTGCTTGGCCCATTGCTTTTTGTTATTCTTATAAACGATTTAAATGTGAATGTAGGGGAGCTGGTCAGTAAGTTTGCAGATGACACCAAAATAGGTGATGCAATGAACAGTGAAGAAGTTTATCTCAGAGTACAACAGGACCTTGATCAGATGGACTAATGGACCGAGGAGTGGCAAATGTAATTCAGTCTAGATAAATATGGGGTGTTGCATTTTGGTAAGGCGAACCTGGGGCAAGACTAATACAGTTAATGGTAGGGTCCTGGGGAGTGTTACCGAACAAAGAGATCTGGGATGTAGGTGCATAATTCCTTGACAGTAGAGACACAGGTAGAAGGCATTTGGCACACTTGCTTTCATCGATCATAACATTGAGTATAAGAGTTGGGATTTCATGTTGCTGCTGTACAGGACATTGGTGAGGCCATTTTGGAATACTGCATACAAATCTGGTCACCCTTCTATAAGAAGGAAGTTGTTAAACTTGAGAGGGTGCAGAAAAGATCTAGAAAGATGTTGCCAGGACAGGAGAGAGGTTGAATAGATTGCAGTTTTTTTTTCCCTGGAGCATTAGAGACAGAGGGGTGATCTTATAAAGGTTTATAAAAACATGAGGGGCATGGATAGGGTGAACAGCCAAAGTCTTTTTCCTCGGATGGGAGTCCAAAACTAGAGGACATAGGTTTAAGATGAATGGGCAAAGGTTTAAAAAGGTGCGTAGGGATAACTTTTTCACACAGTGCAAGGTTCATGTCCGGAATGAGCTGCCACAGAAAGTGGTGGAGGAGGGGACAATTATGACATTTAAAAGGCATCTGGATGGCTATATGAATGGGGGGGTTTGGTGGGATATGGGTCAAACGCTAGCTAATGGGACTAGGTCAGATTGGGATGTCTGGACGGCGTAGACCAAAAGGTCTGTTTCCGTGCTATATGAATCTATGACCTAGCTTTCATTCAGAGATCAAATAGCACTTATAGAATGGTATCACAAAACGAGTTACATACTTCAATCAAGTTTGGAGCGATCATTGTTGAAAACAGAATCTCTGCTAGATCTTGATGGGCCAGTGGAGAAATTTTGTTGCACTGATCCACACCAAAATAATTTTGTTTTGTTTGTAAAGATTAAAAAGCTCTACTCAAAGAAATGTCAACAATGTAATTATGACTTCAAAGACTGATCATCATTGTAATTTTTGTCAGAAAGCCATCTTTACAAAGTGCTTCCATCTTGAAAACTTTGTATGAAGTTGGTTTAAAGGATTGCCCCACATGATGATTCCTATTGGAAAAATTCAATTTTAAATTAGAATTTGTGTATTGAAAGCTATTGTCGGCTTTCCAAACTGCATAAAATATTTACAAGAGCATATTTCAACTCAAAATTTCTGGATACTAAATAGGAATCCAATTTGGATGACTAACCCTTATGGAATCTTTGATGATTATTAATTTTGACTTGAGTTGCTTCTGAAATAGAATAATTTTTAAAGTCTTCTGGAACTGGTTCAACAGATTATTTTGTTGATATGAATATTTTGAAACTTATTTTCTTCAATAATAAAGTTTGCAGGAGCCATAACCTTTTCTTGTTTTTATAAGTATGACTGGAATGTGATGAAAGGGGGTAAATAACAAGATGCATTCAAACATAAATAACACAAACCAAGGCTTTTAGCAGTCTAATTCGTACATTTTATACAACACATTGTAAAATTGTTGCTGTGTGTGCAGTGTTTGTCACACATATTGATGGGATGGTGAGAACACTTTGAATAATTGAGAACTGATTTTTGTCAGGAATGCAATGAAATTTATAAAACAAATATTTACTAAAAGTTCTTTTTAACTTGATGAAAGTTGGCTAATGTGTTTTTGTTTCAGATTAATTTTGTTTCTTGACACCATTGCCAAGACAGAAATTGTTAAATAATGGAAGTCCAAAAAAGCTGGGTTTTACATTTGGAGAAGAATTATAAATACGTTTGTGGTGTCTGTTGAATATCATGAATAAAATGCAACAAATTCTGTTTTAATAACTAAAATTCTTAAGCAGCCAAGGTGAAAATTTGAACTGGATAGCCCTAAAGCATTGTTTATTTTCACTCAACTAGAAGCCGTTTTTATACTACTTCACATTGTTTCTCAAATTGTGTTGTCCAGGCATCCGGATGTTATAGAAAAAGCATTCTGATTTTATAGTTTGCAGGCCTACACTCTCATTCTAAATGGTGCCTTTGCACAGATGATATAGAATATGTTAATAAGCAAGAAAAGCTTTGTGTTTAATATGAGATGGAATTTCCAGAATAGTCTTGTGACAAGGTAAATTCAGTACTCTCACCTGTGAACTATTGGATCACTGGGGTATGTTTTGTGGTAAGCATAAATTATACAAGAGAGGCGGTTTGCATCTTAATAGGTTGGGGACCAGCATTCTGGCAGGCAGGTTTGCTACTGCAACATAGCTATGTTTAAACTAAGTAACGGGGGAGAGGGGACAAACTGCATGTTTAACAAGGAAATTGAAGGGAAAGTTAGAACAAGGGAAGTCAAGAAAGACAACTGTATCAATGAAGCAGAAAACTCAAAAAGGGATCATGCTGTAAGGTTGAGTGAAATAGGAGTTGATGGGAAGGGTGAGGGCAGTAACAAATTAAAAATACTATATATGAATGCACGAACCATTAGAAATCAGATGGATGAGCTTGAGGCTCTTTTGGAAATCGGCAGATACGATATTGTGGGGATAACTGAGATGTGGCTTCAAGTGGATAGGGCCTGGGAAATGAATATTCAAGGCTACACATGCTGTCGTAAGGACAGGTTGACGGGCAGAGAAGGTGGGGTGATCATGTTGGTAAGGGATGATATTCAGTCCCTTGCGCAGGGGGACCTAGAATCAGGGGACGTAGAGTCAGTGTGGATAGAGCTGAGAAATTCTAAGGGTAAAAAGACCATCTTGGGTGTTATCTACAGGCCCCCAAACAGTAGTCTGGATGTCGGATGTAAGTTGAATCAGGAGCTGAAATTGGCCTGTCACAAAGATGTTACTACAGTTGTTATGGGGGATTTCAACATGCAGGTAGACTGGGAGAATCAGGATGGTAGTGGGCCTCAAGAAAGAGACTTTGTGGAGTGCCTCTGAGATGGATTCTAAGAACAGCTGGTGCTGGTGCCTACCAGGGAGAAGGCAATTCTGGATCTGGTATTGTGCAACGAACCAGAATTGATCAGGGACCTTGAGGTGAAGGAGACATTGGGAAGTAGTGACCATAATACAATAAGCCAAAGCTGGCCAAAGTTCAGTGGTGCAATACCTTAGCAGGGATGACAGTGGAGGAACATGGCAGATATTTCTGTGTATAATGCAGAAGATGTAGGATCAGTTCATTCCAAAAAGGGAGAAAGATGCTAGGAGGAGACATGGGTGGCCGTGGCTGACGAGGAAAGTTAAGAAACATATAAAGCTAAAAGAGAAAAAGTATAACATAGCAAAGATAAGTGGGAAAACGGAGGACTGGGAAGCTTTTAAAGAACAACAGAGGATTACTAAGAAGGAAATATGCAGAGAAAAAATGAGGTACGAAGACAAACTGGCCAAAAATATAAAGGAGGATAGTAAAAGCTTTTTTAAGTATGTGAAAGGCAAAAAAATGGTTAAGACTAAAATTGGGCCCTTGAAGACAGAAACAGGGGAATATATTATGGGGAACAAAGAAATGCCAGAAGAATTGAATTGGTACTTCAGATCTGTATTCACTAGGGAAGACACAAGCAATCTCCCTGAGGTAACAGTGGTTGAAGGACCTGAACTTAAGGGAATTTATATTTGCCAGGAATTGGTGTTGGAGAGACTGTTAGGTCTGAAGGTTGATAAGTCCCCAGGGCCTGATGGTCTATATCCCAGGGTACTGAAGGACGTGACTCGAGAAATCGTGGATGCATTGGTGATTATTTTCCAGAGTTTGATAGATTCGGGATCAGTTCCTGCGGATTGGAGGGTGGCTAACGTTGTACCACTTTTTAAGAAAGGTGGGAGAGAGAAAGCAGGAAATTATAGACCAGTTAGTCTGACCTCAGAGGTGGGAAAGATGCTGGAGTCTATTATAAAGGATGAAATTACGACACATCTAGATAGTAGTAACAGGATAGGTCAAAGTCAGCATGGATTTATGAAGGGGAAATCATGCTTGACTAATCTTCTGGAATTTTTTGAGTATGTAACTCTGAAGATGGACGAGGGAGATCCAGTAGATGTAGTGTACCTGGACTTTCAGAATGTTTTTGATAAAGTCCCACATAGGAGGTTAGTGAGCAAAATTAGGGCGGATGTTTTTTTTTTAGATTAGATTAGACTTACAGTGTGGAAACAGGCCCTTCGGCCCAACAAGTCCACACCGACCCGCCGAAGCGAAACCCACCCATACCCCTACATTACCCCTTACCTAACACTATGGGCAATTTAGCATGGCCAATTCACCTGACCCGCACATCTTTGGACTGTGGGAGGAAACCGGAGCACCCGGAGGAAACCCACGCAGACACGGGGAGAACGTGCAAACTCCACACAGTCAGTCGCCTGAGTCGGGAATTGAACCCGGGTCTTCAGGCGCTGTGAGGCAGCAGTGCTAACCACTGTGCCACCGTGCCGCCCACAGTGTTATTGGGGACAAAGTACTAACTTGGATTGAAAGTTGGTTGGCTGACAGGAAACAAAGAGTAGTGATAAACGGCTCCATTTCAAAATGGCAGGCAGTGACCAGTGGGGTACCGCAGCTTTTTGCAATATATATTAATGATATAGAAGATGGTGTTAGTAATAACATTAGCAAATTTGCTGATGATAGTAAGCTGGATGGCAAGGTGAAATGTGAGGAGGATGTTAGGAGATTACAGGGTGACCTGGACAGGTTAGGTGAGTGGTCAGATGCATGGCAGTTGCAGTGTAATGTAGATAAATGTATGGTTATCCACTTTGGTGGCAAGAACAGGAAGGCAGATTACTACCTAAATGGAATCAATTTAGATAAAGGGGCAGTACAAAGAGATCTATGTGTTCTTGTACACCAGTCAATGAAGGTAAGCATGCAGGTCCAGCAGGTAGTGAAGAAGGCTAATAGCATATTGGCCTTCATAACAAGAGGGATTGAGTATATAAGCAAAGAGGCTCTTCTGCAGCTGTACAGGACCCTGGTGAGACCACACCTGGAGTATTGTATGCAGTTCTGGTCTCCAAATTTGAGGAAAGACATTCTGGCTATTGAGGGAGTGCAGCGTAGGTTCACGAGGTCAATTCCTGGAATGGCCGGACTACCTTACGCTGAAAGACTGGAGTGAACTGGGCTTGCATACCCTTGAATTTAGAAGACTGAGAGGGGATCTGATTGAAACATATAAGATTCTTAAAGGATTGGACACTCTGGAGGCAGGAAACATGTTTCCGCTGATGGGTGAGTGCCGAACCAGAGGACACAGCTTAAAAATACAGGATAGACCATTTAGGACAGAGATGAGGAGAAACTTCTTCACTCAGAGAGTGTGGAATGCTCTGCCCCAGAGGGCAGGTGGAGGCCCAGTCTCTGGATTCATTTAAGAAAGAGTTGGAAGAGCTCTCAAGGATAGTGGAATCAAGGGTTATAAGGCAGGAACAGGATACTGATTAAGGATGATCAGCCATGATCATAAAGAATGGTGGTGCAGGCTCGAAGGGCAGAATGGCCTACTCCTGCACCTATTGTCTATTGTCTGTTGTCTATTCTTGTAGGGAATAGCGATCGAACAATTGGCACTACTGTATGACAGCTGTATCTCCAATTCATATTACCTCTGAACATGACACCTCACCTCTGAACATTGAATTTTCTGCACATCTTGAAAGCATTTCCTAAATGGTAATTAGGAACATTCTAATACTTTCACTTTTGGAACTATATATAATTATATTCGGCAGAAATAAAATATTTTGCAGAGCCAATTAACATGTTCTACCTATCTTGACAAGTGCAAATGGTTGGATGGAAGAAAGATATAGCTGCCTGGGCCAAGAAGGACCAAGTATTCTTACCAGTTTAGTTATTAGGTTTTACTTGTGCTGATATTTCAAAAAATAATTACTAAGATACACTTCAGAAAATGAGTGAGTTTCTCTTAAATATCAAGCAAAGTCCTGTTCCAGATGTGAATCTGGCTTGCTTCATCTAACTGAAAAGCTTGGATACTAATATTGCCCTCAAGCAAGGAATGAAATTCCACCAGAGTTTTGAGTGGATTTTAAAGGATTTTTGTTCTGTTTCAAATTCCTCCTTCAAAACCTTTATGTACCAAACAAAAACTTAAACAAAACCTGTAATGTAGAGGTTCTTAGATGGACTTAACACTACTAAAACAAAAACAAACATGTTGCTAAGCTGTTCTCGGGTCTGCATGGATGTTATACACAACTTTGTTTATTGGCACACTCAAAGGAACAATGGGACTGGTTAAATGAAAGAACTGAACTGCGCTGAAATGTAGAAATGCAGCATTGTATAAAATAAGCTATGGCAATATGTATTTTAGCAATTTTACAGACAGCAAAATAAATGCTTATGATTAAATTTACAAAGTAGGTACTATATGATTGAATGCATAAGTCATATAAATGAATTAATCATGTTTTTATTTTTAAGAAAATTAAATTATGAACATTTGACAATCCAAGTATAAGTTTAACTTTTTAGTATCAGTGAAGTCAATAGGAAACAATGAAGCCAGTCTGCCAGTGAAAACCCAGTTAAAAATCAAACAACACCAGGTTATTTTCCAACAGTGCTTATCTGGAAGCACTAGCTTTCAGAACGCTGCTCCTTCATCAGGTGATTGTGGATAATAAGGTTGTAAGACACAGAATTTATAGCAAAAGTTTACAGTCCGATGTAACTGAAATTATATGTTGAAAAAGGTCTGGATTGTTTGTTAAGTCTCTCATTTTTTAGAATGACCATGTTGCTTTCCATTCTTTCATGTGTAAATTGCAAAACTTTTTAAAAAGTTGCATTTTCAAGTGAACTTTAACAATTACTGTCATGTCAGCCCAGATAATGTATTGAAGGTGTTCACTCCCTGTGTGAGGCTGTCTGTGTCACAATGGTCAGACTGATTCTCATCTAAAATGTGGATTTACAGAATCTTACATGGATTCATGCAGTTTTTGAGCAAAGTAAAATGTAGTTGTGCAAATACAAATTCACCCCATAAATGTGTATGTGGATGTGTGCATGTGGGTGTGTGTGGGGAGGGGGGCAGTTAAGACTGTCTGTGAGAGAGTGTGTGTATGTGAGTGTAAAAGGGTATAAGTCTGTGAGAGGGTGTGGGTGGGAATGTATGTGTGAGCGTATGAGAGAGACTCTGCGTGAGTGCGTGTCTGTAGGAGAGTGTATGTAGGAACATGTGTGCGTGTGTAGGTGTGTGTGTGTGTGTGTGTGTGTGTGTGTGTGTGTGTGTGTGTGTGTGTGTGTGTGTGTGTGTGTGTGTGTGTGTGTGTGTGTGTGTGTGTGTGTGTGTGTGTCGTGCAATGGGGTCACCTATAATGTGACATGAACCCCGGGTCCCGGTTGAAGTCATCCCCATGGGTACCGAACTTGACTATCAACCTCTGCTCGGACACTTTTCGTTATTGCTTGTCCTGAAGTCCTCCTTGGAGGACGATCACCTGAAGGTCCGAGGTCGAATGACTGTTGATTGTTGTGTGATATCCATTCATCCGTTGCCATAGCCTCTGCACCCACGGACCAGTTGAACCGGGAACATTGCTCGTTTCAATGGACGTTTCAGCACACTGCCATCAGCATCCCCCACAATGACAGCATCACGGCAACAGCCTCAGTACTCAACACCGACAGCTGCCAATCTTTGAGCACCATCCTACAACTTATTCACTTTATCCTCGATCACAATATCTTTGACAATCAGTTCTTCATCCAGACACATGGAACAGCCATGGGGACCAAATTTGCACCCCGATACACCAACATTTTCATGCTCAGGTTGCCAACACGGGACTGCCAACCAACACTATACACCAGGTGTATAGTGATGACATTTTCTTCCTCTGGACCCATGGAAAGGAATCACTGAAAAAACTACACAGTGATATCCAACAAGTTTCATCCCATCATCAAACGCACCATGGGTTGCTCTCTATCATCTGTGTCATTCTTGGACACATCCCATGAGGATGGCCTCAACCAGGCCTGAGGTTCATGTCACACTATTGGTGACTCCATTGCACTACACACACACAAAAACACGCACACACACACACACAAAAACACACATACACGCACACACATACACACACACACACACACACACACACTCTCCTGCAGACACACACTCAAACAGACCCTCTCTCATACGCTCACACATACACTCCCACACACATCCTCTCACAGACTCTTACCTTTTGCACTCACATACACACACTCTCTCATAGGCACTCATAGCCCCTCTCCCCCCCCCCCCCCACACCCCCACACGCACACACCCACATGCTGACATACACATATAAGTTTATGGGGTGAATTTGTACTTGCAGCAATGCATTTTACTTTGCTCAAAAACTGCATGAATCCTTATAAGATTCTGTAAATCCATTTTTTAGGTTAGAATCAGTCTGACCATTGTGGCACAGACAGTCTCACACAGGGAAGCTTACACCTCCAGTGCATTATCTGGGCTGATATGACACCAATTTGTTAAAGTTCATTTGAGAATGTAACTTTTTAAAAATGTTTTATGATTTACATATGAAAGAACTGAAACAACATGGTCATTCTAAAAGGTGAGAGACTTAACAAACAATCCAGATCTTTTTCAATATATATTTTCAATTACATCACACTGTAAACTTCTGCTTTAAATTCTGTGTCTTACAATCTTATTCTCCACGACCGCCTGATGAGGGAGCAGTGCTCCGAAAGCTAGTGCTTCCAAATAAACCTGTTGGACTACAACCTGATGTTATGTGATTTTTAACTTTGCACCCCAATTCAAACTGGTGTCTCCAAATAGTGAAAACCCAGTTACACTTCATTCAAAAAGTAACTTTTTGAAAAGCTTTTACAATGCCAATAGTATAAACCACTTCACAAATTTTGCATTAATTGTAGTCTGGGGCAGATCCCCAACAGTGCATTTTCCCGAATGTATGAAATCTCTGACACCATCTCCTGAAGTTCCAAGGTATTTTGTGCATGTGTGGATTCCCAAAACTGTTGCCAGTTTCATTGAATTAAAGTCAGATACTGCTTATAGTTTAGCTGTCTTTGACATTGTGCAATCTCCACCATAAATTTGAATAGAATTGTTAGTTGATTATTTTGTTTACATACCTTGAGATTTTGCTGTTGATGTTTAAAATATTTATGGTAAAATAGTACATATTATGGAAATTATTCTGTGAAATACTGGTCATATTATTGAGTGCTCTATCCAGTCCCATCTAGTGACAGATTTGAATGCTACATGCAAGATCAATACTTTCTGAGAGTGGTTAGTTTAATTATTTACAGCACCAATAAAATGGCTGGAAACTTAGGTGATCAAAACATTTATATAATAAAAACAACAACCTTAGATGCTGGAACTCTGGAACAAAACCAGAAATTATTGGAGAAACTAAGCAGATCTGGCAGCATCAGTGGAGAGGAAGCAGAGTTAATGTTTCAGGTATGTGACCCTTCTGATGAAGGGCCACCAGAGTCTAAATATTAACTCTGCTTTCTCTCCATAGATGCTGCTAGACCTGCAGCATCTCCAGCAATTTCTGTTTTTGAAAATACTTGTGTGTGTTTACTTTCAAATGAAGCTTTTGCATTTGTTTTCAAAACCAGTTTTTGGTGTTAGCATTCTTTAGAAGCTGCAAATCTCCCAGAATAAAATCCTGTTGTCCTTGAACCACTGAAATCGTTGGGTTGAATCCTGTGGAGGTCATGAGGTATCAACTGCTGACTCGAAAACCAATAAGATTCCTGTATCGCATATTTTTGGGAAACCCTTACACAGTCGTCCAGTTCGCTGATTGACAAGTGAGTGGTTGGCCTTACCTAGGAATCAATGATCATAAGGTGCAGAAGTTGGGAACTACTGGCCAATCAGCATCACTGAAAATGGGATACCTGTTGCCGATCTGACACCCACCTGACATCTAGCATTGTCACAAGATCCCAGGCCAGAGATGAGTGATGGCTGAAAAGGGTTTTCAGTGATGAAAATCTGCAATAAGGGCAGGACAACTACACTTGTCTGCCCCCTCCACCAACCCCCACCTCCATTTTCTAATGCTGGATCCTTGATCAGGCACTGAGTACGTTTCAAAGTGAGTCAGCAGGCTGCAAAAAATCAGCACTCAATCAAATCTCACTATTCTTAAATTAAAAATAATTGGGCTCATGCAAATCTGAAATGAAAGCAGGCAGTGCTGGAAATGGTGCTTGGCTTTCCTCACAATATCACTCTAGAGGAGCAGAATTACTGTTGTGAATTGAAATGCACTTTTTTTTCAAAATTGAAATTCCTGGACAATTCCAGCCCTTCCTGTTGCTATCTTAATGATTCTAAATCCTGTCAATGAATCTTGTTGGTGATGAGGATTTCAGATTTGGTATTTATGATTCAGAGCCCTAACTAAAAAAAAAATTATTAAAGCCCTAATGTTTCATTGCTAAACTACCAATTTATTTGGCACAGATTGGCATTGAATGTTGGTACCATTCAGAGAAGTCTGAGTGATTGATGTGAAGATAAGAGAACATTTCTGTAGGACAGTGTTATTCTGAAATTGAGATTGGGACATTGTTAACCTGTGCTTTAATGATGTTGTCATTGTGATACTGCACCAGGATTCTAGAGATGGAAGTGGAGGTCTTCTTCCCTCCATAAAAATGGCGGTCATGTGGTGGGAGGGTAAATAATACTTAGGCTGGTTGGCACTAGCAAAATACCAGTCCCCTTCCAATGACATTAGCTATTAAGTCTGGGTAGGAAGGTCCATAGTGAATCCTCCCAATCTTGCACCATTCAAAGCACTTAGCTGATAACTTAATGAGCACTTAACGGCCTCAACCTCTCAACAGCCCAATACCTGTCTTCACAACAGGGTAGAAAAGTGGCTGCCTGTCTCTCACTGTGTCTCACACCTGCACACACAAAAAAAGAAAATTTTAAAAAACTGGAAACTTCACACAGCATTGCCTTTTGTGAAGGGCACTGCTTGTCACTGGCCACTCGGGTGTTTTCAAAAAAAAAGAAAAAAAAAGAAAACAAATTAAACAGGAGCGTCGGGGTTCTGTTCACTCTAGGAGCCAGCTCTGAGCTAGCTGGGTCAGTGACATGTATTATGCATGTGTAAATAAAGGGGGACTTGGTGATGGGATAGTGACCTTTGTGGAGTTATTTCAGTCATATGTCCAATCTGGCATGGCATCACCCTCTTTGGCAATTGATGCTGAAGTTTATGTTTGAAAAAAAAGAAAGAAAAAAGAGAAAAAAAAGAAAAAGAAAAGAAAAGTGGCTGCCTTCCCTCAGACAATACGAGTGGTTTTAATGCCAAGGTGTGGGGAAGAGCCACATCTGGAGGAAATTGGGAGCAAGGATAGGGAGACAAGAGGGTAGCTCTTGTTCTGCCTCTGCTATGGTCTTGCCTGCAATAACCTGATAACCTCTCCTAGAACTCCCTGCAATTGCCTGTCTAATACATTTTACCTTTGGCTAGTCCTAGGCTTCTTGCTGTGCAGCCTTGACCTCCAATGACTTTCTGCAGTTCTCGTTGCTGCCAGCCTCTGATGGGCTGTCAGTTTTTGACAGGCTGGCATTTCTCTCCTGTGGCATTTGATAAGTCAAGAAATCCACAGGTCCAAACCTAAGTGCCTGATTGACAATTGTTCCAGTGGGCTTGCTCATTGGTAGGGGCAGAGGTTACTTGCCATTCCCACAGTTAGAAAAAAGAATTTCCAGTCTCAGTGAAGGCAAAGTAAGAATCTGGGGTAGTTGGTTCAAAATTGCATATGGAACAAAATGCTGAAGGGTGCTTTGTTCCAATTGTTGGGCAGATTGAGAGTTAAGCAACTCTTAATGGAAATATGTGGGCAAAGGAAGAAGTCTTGTATTTGTATACCACCTTTCACAACTTCAGCACATCTTAAACTGTTTTACATCCAAAGAAGTATTTTTAAAATATACTAGTATATTAAAATATACTAGTATATACTAGTGGGCGGCACAGTGGCACAGTGGTTAGCACTGCTGCCTCACAGCACCAGAGACCCAGGTTCAATTCCCGGCGACTGACTGTGTGGAGTTTGCACGTTCTCCCCGTGTCTGCATGGGTTTGCTCCGGGTGTTCCGGTTTCCTCCTACAGTCCAAAGATGTGCAGGTCAGGTGAATTGGCCATGCTAAATTGCCCGTAGTGTTAGTTAAGGGGTAAATGTAGGGGTATGGGTGGGTTACGCTTCGGTGGGTCAGTGTGAACTTGTTGGGCCGAAGGGCCTGTTTCCACACTGTAATGTAATCTAAAAAAAAATCTAGTATTGTGATTTAGGAAATATGGCAGCTAATTCATATACAGCAAATTTCCACAAACACCAAAGAAAGAAGTGATCAGATCATCTGATAAATATATAAAGGCAAATCAAATGAAGCTGTTAAGCTGCTCTAAATCTTCATTCGTATCATTAGTTTCTGATTCCAATAGATTAAGCAACAGGGATGAGGTGAAAGATGAGTGTCACTTCAATGCTGACTATTAGAGTGAGAGTTAACTAGAAAGAGAAACCATACAGAAATCACTGAAATATACTTTTATGTATGGAGTCTATCATGGAACCTACCCTCATTATCTTCAGTGTTGTATATCACTCTCTGCCAATTATATTACTGACAGTATCATTGCTGATCCTATTGTCTGAAAAGCGGCATAGTCGTCACCTGAGCTTCTAGTTTCTGTTGTGTGCCGCCTTCACCTGTGAGGACTAGAAGTGTGTTAGTTTTTGGCCTAATTTGGGTGTGTTTAAGCTGTCTCAAGTAACTGAATATAGATGGCATAATGAGAGGGAGAAGTAGTCATTACAGCCAAACAGTATAGCAGTTGAGGGTAGCAGCCGATCTCAAAAGTGGGATAGTACACACTGGAAGGTGAGTTAAATGGTTAGCTCTACTTGCAGTAGAGGCATGAGAAGCAGGGACTAAAATACAACGGTGCAAGATTGTACATACAGCAATTGTGAATAGGCTCCGTGCCTTGGCAAACTGGTGAGGCCATTAAATTTTTTCCAGCATTGAAGAAAGAATATTTGAAGCCAGTAAAAACAGCTTCCAAGTAGCTCCATGTGCTTTTCAGCTAAGTAGTTTTAACTCGCTCCAAACTAATAAACTAGCTGTTTTGATTCAACTTTGTGACTGTATCAGCCAAGAAATAATTTAAACTGAAAAAAAACTGCCAAGAATGCAACCAGAGATAGTAAATAATCCAGCAACTGGAGTGAATTTAAGATCACTATGGTATTGTATCGTGTTTCATATCAATACAAAATGCCTCACAAGTTGAGAAAATCACTGTATTCATTGCCCATTTGCTTAGCGAAACACTGAAATTGCTTGTGCTGGGATTTCCCTCAAGGGTTCTGCTAATTGTCTCTCTAGATTTTGCACAATTCATCTATCTTTAAACATTATCTTGCCAAAAGTTTATTAGCTTTGTATTTCAAGTATATTTTAATTACTGAAGTCAACTTTCATATAATAATTCTGTTTCCTTGGGCAGTCATTTTAATGGTACAGTCATGTCAATGACATTAAAGATGTTGTTCCTACCACTTCAATTTCAATTTACTCTCCACACCTCAAGATCATCTGTTAAGCAGCATTAAATGTAATTACTTTTATGTTACTATTAGTTGCTGTATTGTTAAACTGGACCAAATTCCCTACAAATGAATCAAGGAGATAGCTGAGACCAAATGTTTATCTTATTTAAAGGTTACTGTAAGGTTCTGTGTTCCAGATTAATCCTATTGGTCATACAACTCGGCTTTCAGTAAAACACACTTTATTCTTTCCCCCACTTAAAATACAAACAAAGGAAAGAATAATTGGTATAACATAAACTCTATTGGAAAATTTAACAGGATAATAGATTATTTAAATACTAAACAGCAACTGTTCAATATAGGAACATCCCATAAATACACCCTTGGGAAAGACAAAGTCAGCAAAATAGATTGTCTCATATGCAATTCAGCGACAGAAAGAGAACCCAAGCTTTGAGGTGTAACAGCTTCCACAGCCAACTTCAAAACTCCAACTGCTATGAGCTAAACTAAAAACCTGGTTCTGTGGGAATCTGATCCCAACCATTCATGGTGCTTCTATTGTTCTAACTTCAAAAAACAGCCAAGTCCTCACAAGCTGTTTAATTTATTGGCTGTGAATAAACTGCTCGCCCACCTATGACTCAAAACCTCCCTTCAAAAAAAAACAAAGTATGCCTCTTAAAGCCATAGTGTTGTCAAAGTATGAAAAGGGTTGAGAGTGTGGTGCTGGAAAAGCACAGCATGTCAGGCAGCATCCAAGGAGCAGGGGAATCGACGTTTCGGGCATAAGCCCTTCATCAGGCTTATGTCCGAAACATCGATTTTCCTGCTCTTTGGATGCTGCCTGACCTGTTGTGCTTTTCCAGTGCCACATTCTCAACTCTGTTCTCCAGCATCTGCAGTCCTCACTTTCTCATAGTATGAAAGGGACCTTATCAAAGTAATGCCTAGATTTTTAATCATCAGATTTTTAATGCCAAGTACTGTCCCAATAAACAGCATCTTTCATTTTCACAGGGGAAGGATGAGGGCTGGGGCATAGATTTTGCTTGTGCGATTCCCAGAGCCGGCTTGCCACTTTTATAATTAGCTGCTTCCAATAAAATCAGATTTTGGAGTCTATAGGGTATGGCAATTATTCCAATCGAGAGCAGCTCTATTCTCAGTGTATTTCTTTGGGATAGCAAGGATACACTTTTGGAGAGGTAAAGCAAATAGATCCAAATATTATTTGGCATTATTATTTCAAGCTATTTCATTAGACACAATTAAGTAGGAGCAAGAACATAGAATAATATTGCCAAATAATATTTGGATCTGTTCCCTCTACGCTGCACGACTGCGTGCATCCTCGTGCTGCCAGAGATCTCAGCATTGACTTTCGATTCTGGAAGTTGCTGCCATGTACAGAACCTGGAGGTCTACACAAAGGGAAAACAAATTAGAGGGTGCACTACCCAAGACACCTTGCAGGGTGGGGGTAGCGGGTACATTGACTTTAGAAGGGGGAATGTACCTCTTCGGAGTTTTCTGGTCTTGTTTGGTGGTGTCCTTTGGGAGACAGCATTCACAGTTCCTACCTTCTCAGCTGTTCTTGTCATCATATTCACATGCCTCGTCCAGCTCAGTTTTAGTTAATGTGACCCCCAGAATGCTAATACTGGATTTCACTCATGGTCATGTCATTGAAGGTCAAGGGGAGCTGATTGTTTTGGAGATTGTCATTGTCAGGCATCTGTGTGGCAAAAGTGTTACTTATCAAATATCATTCGAACTCTGGATGTTGTACTGTGTTGCGTTAGTGTCTAATGAGTCACAAATGTTGCTGAATATTGTGTAGTTATCAATAAACATTCCCTCCTCAGACCTTATGCTAGAAGGAAGTTAATTGAGGAAGCAGCTGAGGAAGGTTGGGCCTAAGACATTACTGAGCTGAAAATGTGTTGCTGGAAAAGCGCAGCAGGCCAGGCAGCATCCAAGGAACAGGAGAATCGACATTTCAGGCATGAGCCCTTCTTCAGGAATCATTCCTGAAGAAGGACTCATGACCGAAACATCGATTCTCCTGCTCCTGCTGCGCTTTTCCAGCAACACATTTTCAGCTCTGATCTCCAGCATCTGCAGTCTTCACTTTCTTCTAAGACACTACACTGAGAAACTCCTTTAGTGATGCCCTGCATCCTGTATCCTGACTTCTCACATTCACATCCATCTTTTGTTGTACTAGATATTGACACTATAACATACAGTTTTCTCCTAATTTCCATTGACTCTAGTTTTGATAGAGTTTCTTGATATCATACTCAGTCAATCCCATTAGGAGCTGAGTGGCCTTGTTGAAATCCAAACTGAGCATCAGTGAGCAGGTCATTGCTGAGCAAATGGTGTTTGATAGCACAGTCAATGGTTCCCTCCATCAATTTGCTGATGATTGGGTTGATGTCTAGGACTTATGAATATGTCATGGAACCATCCAAATATCTGTGGAGTTAAAATATGACTAGGTATTTCAGCAATCGTGTTGATATAAGCCATATTTGATATGCGCTACATGACTATTTTCCCAAACTGTCAGTTTCACTATGGTATGCCAATGAAAAAAGCATTTTGACGAACTGCTCCAACTGTTGACAAAATGAAAATGTTTGTTTTCAGAAGGGATTTGGTGAAGGAATTTCAATGTATTGAATAAGTTTTGCTGTACCCAAGAAAATGTGTCTTTTCCAACTGTGAAATCATTAATATGCAAAAAATTAATTGTTTGCATACAAGCCCACTCAGCTATCCCTATGATGCAAGGGAATATGTTAGCATGGAAAACGTGATTGCATAGAACTGACAGCAATGTATAAGGTGGCAGGAGTTGGCATGGATGGGGAATGAAGAAGGAGGTGATGAAAGCAGAATAGATGTCATGTTTCTTTTACAAACTTTGAACAGAGTCTTTAAACAGGCTTTCTATCCAGCCCACCTCAGGAACTGCCTCCTCCATTCTTCTGTGGTTGTCCCGCCTGACTCCTAAAAGAGCCCACTTCAGGATTGAAAATCAGAAGGCTGGGCAGCCACTTCCAAATGTCAGATTGGAGCCAGTATTTCTCCCGCTCTGCACATCTAACCCAGGAATGAAAATTGGAGTTGAGAAGATTTAGGTGAGATTGGGATATCCCTACCACTCTGATCTGAATTATTCTATGTTCTTGCTCCTATTTAATTGCTTCTAATGTAATAGCTTGAATGGCACAATTCAGGTATCTTTGTGCATACTTGAAATAATATTGCCACATCTCCTTGCCCTACTATACCATGAAATTGGAAATGGGTTCTCTTCCTTTCTCTGGTTGCTTATTATAATTGCTATGTAAGCTTTTCTTTTAAATGTTGTCAAAGTAAGCCGGGGACATGATCAAATTGGCAGGGAAGTTAGCAAATACTGTTCTGCAGTCGGATTGGCACAGATATAATGTTTTTAGGCTGTGTTAAGAAGGTGGATCTGAATGAGATATAGATGTCATTTACACAGTACTGGTTGTTTACGTAAGAACTAGGAGCAAGTAATTGACCCCCTCAAGCCTGTTTCACCATTTAGTATGATCATACTTGATCTCATCTTGGGCTCAACTCTACTTTCCTGCCTGCTATCAGAACCCTTGAAACTCATTACTAATTTAAAATCTGTCTTTCTTCTACTTTAAATGTGCTCAATGACTTGGCATCCATTGTACTCTAAGATATGAGTTGCACAGATTTGAGAGAAGTCATTTTTCCTTTCAGTTTTAAATCTGCCACCCCTCATCCAAGAGTTATGGCCTCTCATAAGTTGCCCCACATTCAGAAACAACAACTCTGTATTTCCTCCCATCCTTGTAAATTTCAGAGAGTATAGGCATATTGCTCATTATCTCTTCATAAGATGAACCTCTCATCTCTGGAATCAATCTCGTAAGCCTCCTTTGAACTACCTCCAATGCAACTATGTCCCTCCTCAGGTAAGGGGACCAAAGTTGTATGTAATATCCCAAGTGTGGTCTTACTAATGCCTAGTCTGGTTGCAGCACAGTTCTTACTTCTATATCTTTTGCTTTTGCAATGCGTCCCAAAATTCCATCAGCCTTCCTTATTACCTGCCATACCTGCATACTAGTTTTCTGCGATTCATGCACGAGGAAAACCAGATCCCTCTGCACTGAAGAACTCTGACATTTCTCTCCATTATGTATTAGTTGACCAAAATGAATAGCTTCACTTATCAACGTTAAACTTTATTTGCTACCTAACCTATGTATATCTATATGTAAATTTACTTCATTGCAATTAGTTTCACACCTACTTTAATGTCATCCACAAATTTGGATATAGTAATTTTTTAAATCCCTGAATCCAAGTCATTAACATTGGTTGTAGCCAGTTGGGGCCCAAGGACCTGACCTCTATGGTCCCCCATTTGTTATATCTTGCCAAACAGAAAAATACCTATTTAACTCAACTTTCTGCTTTCGGTTCATTAGCCAATCCTCTATCCAAGTTAACAAATTACTTCAAACCCCATATGTTCTGACCTATGTGCGACATCTTATCAAATTCCTGGATCTCCAAATATACTACCACTACAGCATCTTCACTGTTCGCCTTGTTTGTTATATATTTGAAGAGTTCTAGCAAAGTAGTCAAACATGATTTACCCTTCATAAAACTGATGGATTGCTTTTTGATTTTCCAATTGTTCTGTTATCACTTCACTGATAATGGATTCTAACAATTTCTCAGTTGAAATTATCTCCACATAGGCTGGTATTCCATCACCAAGTGGCCCTTTATTTACACGTGGAAAGCCCTTGATATTGATTCAGCTCCCTCAGAGCCAGCTCTCAGAGTGTCAAGATGTCTGACACACCGTTTTTTATCTGTCAGCTAGGGCTCCTTGATAGGGGCTATTAATTGGTCCAACCAGGGAATCATATTTTGGCTGACTTCATTACAATCACTATAACAATGACACATGTTAAACTGAGTAGTTTATAGATTCCTACTTCCTGACTTCATCCCTTTTTGAATAAGGGTAGTAATTTAGCATATCCAAACCACTGGATATTTTCTCACAATTTTCTTTGAGACCCTAGAATATGAGCTATTAAACCTTGGAGACCTGTCTGCCTTCAGTGCCAATAGTTTGCTTAGTATTTTGTTTGGGGCTGAAAATGTGTTGCTGGAAAAGCGCAGCAGGTCAGGCAGCATCCAAGGAACAGGAGATTCGACGTTTCGGGCATAAGCCCTTCTTCAGGAACGTCGAATCTCCTGTTCCTTGGATGCTGCCTGACCTGCTGCGCTTTTCCAGTAACACATTTTCAGCTCTTATCTCCAGCATCTGCAGTCCTCACTTTCTCCTCCTTAGTATTTTGTTTCCCTAGTGTTGATGGGTTTTTTTAAGTTCCTTCCTTTCTATTATCTCTATTTAACCAGTTACTATTGAGATGGTATTAGTGTCCCCTACTATGAAAATTGAAGCAAAATATCGATCTAATGAAGCCACACAGTATTGACTCCCCAGTCTCAGTCTCCCAGTGACCAACATTCACTTTAGCTACTCTCTTCCTTTTTATATACTTGTTAAATATGTTCCTATCAGTGTTTCTATTTGTTAAATTTCTTTTGTAATTTACCTGGGCTCTTCTTATTACTTTTTTTAGTAACTCTTGGTTGATCTTTTAAAGGTTTCCCAACCTTCCAGCCAGCCACTTGCCTTTGCAACATAATATGTCTTAGCTTTTGTCTTTATGTTATCTTTAATTTTCCTGTATAACCATTAATGTCCTTCCCCTCTTAAAACCCTTATTTTTCTTTCTGGGCTATGTTTTAGTCTAGAGCAATTGAATAGCCCATTAAACATTTTCCACTGCTCATCAACTGTCCTAGCTTTTAGCCTTCTAATCCAGCCAGCTAAGGCCAAATCTGTCCTCATGCCACATTTACCTTTGTTTAACACCAGAACTCTAGTGTAGGAGTCCAGTTTCACACCTTTCAACTACATTTGATATTCTAGCATGCTATGATGACTCTTCCCCACAGAATCCTTTACTATGAGATCATTAATTAATCTCACCCTTTACTAAACAATATTGAACCCAGAATAGCCTGCCTACTGGTTAGTTCTACAACATATTTCTCAAAGAAACAATCTCTTGTACATTCAATGAAGACTCCCTCACATATTAAAATTACCCAAGATCATTCCTGTACTTTATTACATGCTACTAGTATTTTCTCATTTATACTGTGCCCCACTGCAGGAGTACTGTTTGAGGACATATAGATTACTCCCACCAGGGACTTCTGTCCCTTTCTGTTCTTTATTTATACCCAAACTGATTCTGTATCTTGGTCTCCTGCTGATATCATTCTCACTATAGCATTAATCCCATCCTTTACTAACAAAGCTACACCATATCGTTTTCCTTCATGCTATCCTTCCAAAATAGAGTACCTTTGGATATTCAATTTCTAGCCCTGGTTTCCATGAAACTACATCTTAATAATAGCCACTATTTCATCTCCATTTGACATTGCTGTTCTAGCTGCTGTGATGAAGAGTCTGCATTCTGCAATACTAAAAATATATCACTTAATGCAGCTGGACTTCTGAAAATGTACATTAAGAAGCAATAATAATGATTTAGACAGATGAACAGACCTACTGTCTCAAGCTATGGAAAGTGTAGCTGCTTAAATTCTTAACAGAGAAACAAGAGATGGAGTAACTATTCTAGGAAGAAAAATAGGGCAGTGTGTAATAGGTGAGGAACTCTCAATTCACAATTAACAAACTTTCAAAGATGCCCAAACTGGAAATGATCACCTCTTAACTTAGTGACCAAAACAACACCTTCCTTATATCACCTCTAACACAACCCCATATTCCACAGCAACATTCAGTAGAAAGCTAATAGCATGCTGGCCTTCATAACAAGAAAAATTGAGTATAGGAGCAAAGAGTCCTTCTGCAGCTGTACAGGGCCCTGATGAGACTGTACCTGGAGTATTGTGCGCAGTTTTGGTCTCCAAATTTGAGGAAGGGCATTTTGGCTATTGAGGGAGTGCAGCTAAGGTTCACGATGTCAATTCGCAGAATGATGGGACTATCATATGTTGAGAGATTGGAGCAATTGGGCTTGTGTACGATGAGATTAGAATGATGAGAGGGCATCTGATTGATACGTATAAGATTACTAAAGGATTGGACACTCTGGAAGCATGTTTCGGCTGATGGGTGAGTCCAGAACCAGAGGACACAGTTTAAAAATAAGGGGTAGGCCATTTAGAAGAGACTTGAGGAGAAACTTCTTCACCCAGAGAGAGGTGGATATATGGAATGCTATGCCTCAGAAAGCAGTGGAAGCCAAGTCTCTGGATACTTTCAAAAATGGGATGGATAGAGCCCTTAAAAATAGTGGAATCAAGGATTTTGGGGATAAGGCAGGAACAGGATACTGATTATAGATGATCAGCCATGGTCATAATGAATGGTGGTGCTAGCTTGAAGGGCTGAATAGCCTACTCCTGCACCTGTTGTCTATTGAAAAAGAGTAAATTCTATCACTTATCACGTTTTAATTTTTTTTTGATAACCTGTAATTCTATAAAATAATGCATTGCTAAGTCTAAGTGGATCCATCATTGTCCTCCGAAGTAATGTGGATCTGTTACCTTTAAAAATGTAGCTGACCTTTTCAAACACCCATCTCAATATCTACATCTTGTTTATGTCCAGCTATTGTTCCCACCTTTTTGCTGTTGTCAAGTTTCTGCACTAATCTCACAACATTCTTTCAGGTTTTGTAACACCATTTCGAAATGTAATGTTCCACTGCAGTTCTTGCAATGACTCCAGCCAGAGTTAATCTGTTGTTTTAATTCATGCACGTATAATTTTCCACCACTAACTTCAGATTTTTCTTCAAGTCTTCAACCAATGGGCGGCACGGTGGCACAGTGGTTAGCACTGCTGTCTCACAGCGCCTGAGACCCGGGTTCATTTCCCGACTCAGGCGACTGACTGTGTGGAGTTTGCACATTCTCCCCGTGTCTGCGTGGGTTTCCTCCGGGTGCTCCGGTTTCCTCCCACAATCCAAAGATGTGCGGGTCAGGTGAATTGGCCAAGCTAAAATTGCCCGTAGTGTTAGGTAAGGGGTAAATGTAGGGATATGGGTGGGATGCGCTTCGGCGGGTCGGTGTGGACTTGTTGGGCCGAAGGGCCTGTTTCCACACTGTAAGTAATCTAATCTAATCTAAAAAAAATACAGTCAGCTCAAGTAATCTAATCTAATCAAAGTAGGAACCTGAGGTGTAGTTCCAGTGCATAAGAGTATGAGAGTAGGGAGGGCATGGACAGGATTTCACGGTCACAGGATTGTGCTGGCAGACAGCAAACTGGTTTGAAGTGTGTCAGCTCAATGCCAGAAGTATCCAAATAAGGTAGGTGAGCTTGTAGCATGGATAGGTACCTGGGACTTTGATATTGTAGCTATTTTGGAGACATGGATAGAGTAGGGTCAGGAATGGATGTTGCAGGTTCTAGTATTTAGATCTTTCATTAAGAACTGGGCAGACGGTAAAAAAGGGGGAGGTGTGGCCTTGTTAGTCAAGGACAGTGTAAGCTGAAAGAACTTTTGACAAGGACTCATCTACTGAGGTGGTATGGGCTGAGGTTAGAAACAGGAGATGAGAGGCCGCACTGCTGGGAGTTTTTTATAGGTCTCTGCAGAGTTCCAGGGATGTGGAGGAGAGGATCGGCAAAAGGATTCTGGGTAAGAATAAAAGTGTGGTCATTATGGGGGCTTTAACTTCCCCAACATTGGCTGGAAATGCTATAACTCTAGCATGTCGGATGGATCAGTTTTTTTGTCCAATATGTGCAGGAGGGTTTCCGACACAGTATGACAAAGGGCCAACAAAAGAGGAGGCCACAATGGATCTAGTTGCTTGGTAATGAATCAAGCCAGGTATTTGATTTAGTGATAGGTGAGCACTTTGGACAAAGTGACTATAATTCGGTTGAGTTCAGTTTAGTATTGGAAAGGGATAGGTACATGCCACAGGGCTTGAGTTATAGATGGGGGAAGGGCAATTATAATGCAATTAGGCAAGACTTAGGATGCATAGAATGGGGTAGCAAAATTCAGTGGATAGGGACAATCGAAATGTGGAGCTGGGTTAAGGAACAGATATTGTGTGTCCTTGATAGGTATATCCCTGTCAGGCAGGGTGAAAGTGATAAGGTAAGGTAAGATGGTTTACTAAAAAAATTGCATCTCTTGTTATGCGGAGGAAGGAGGCTTATGTGACATTGAGACGAGATGGTTAAGGTGAAGCGATAGAGAGTGACAGATTAGTAGGAAGGATTTAAAGAGAGAGTTAAGAAGAGCAAAGAGAGGACATGAGCAGTCTTCAGCAGGTAGAATAAAAGAGAACCCTAAAGCTTTCTACAGGTATGTGAGGAATAAAAGGATGACTCAAGTAAGAACAGGGCCAGTCAAAGACAGAAGTGGGAAGTTGTGTGTGGTCCCTGTGGAGATCGGAAAAGTGCTAAATTAATATTTCCCATCTGTTTTGATTCAGGAAAAGGAAAATATTGTAGAGGGAAAGAACAAGATATGGGATATTAGACTAGAAAGGATCGGGGTTAGCGAGGAGGAGATGTTATCAATTCTAGAAGGAGCGAAAGTAGACAAGTCCCCTGGGCCAGATGGAATTTGACTGAGGATTCTCTGGGTAGCTAGGGAGGAGATGTTGGAGCCTTTGTTTTTGATCTTTGAGTCATCATTCTCTACAGGTTTAATACCAGAGGACTGGAGGAATGCAAATGTTGAGCCCTTGCTTAAGAGGGGCAGTAGAGATGACCCAGGTAATTATAGACCAGTGAACCTTATGTCTGTTATAGGAAAAGCTTTGGAAAGGATTATAAGAGATAGGATTTATAATCATCTAGCAAGCAACAATTTGATTTCAGATAGTCAGCATGGTTTCATCAAGAGCAGGTCATTTCTCACAAACCTCATTGAGCTTTTTGAGAAAGTGACCAAGCATGTGAATGAGGGTAGGGCAGTTGGTGTGGTATACATGGACTTCAGTAAAGCTTTTGATAAGGTTCCACAAGATAGGCTATTGGAGAAAATGCAAAGGCATAGGATTGAGGGTGATTTCGCAGTTTGGATTAGAAACTGGCTTTCAGTCTGAAGGCAGCAAGTGGTGGTTTATCGAAAATATTCTGCCTGGAGTCTTGTTACTAGTAGTGTTCCACAAGGATCTGTTTTGGGATCACTGCTGTTTGTCATTTTTAAAAATGACTTGGATGTAGTCATAGGTGGATGGGTTAGTAAGTTTGCAGATGACACTAAAGTTGGTGGAGTGGTGGACAGTGTGGAAGAATGTTGCAGGTTGCAGGGGGACTTTGATAAAGTGCAGAATTGGGCTAAGAGGTGAAAATGGAGTTCAATGCAGATAAATGTGAGATGATTCACTTAGGAAAAATAACAGGAAGGCAGAATACTGGGTCAGTGAAAATATTCTTTGTAGTGTGGATGTACAGAGGGATCTTGGAGTCCACATACATAGATACCTGAAAGTTGCCACCCAGGATGATAGTGCAGTTAAGAATGCATACAGTGTGTTCGGTTTTATTAGTAGAGGGATTGAGTTCCACAGTCATGATGTCATGCTTCAACTGTACAAAACGCTAGTGTGGCCTCACTTGGAATATTGTATACAGTTCTGGTCATCCCATTACAGGAAGGATGTGGAAGCATTGGAAAAGGTACAGAGGAGATTTACCAGGATGTTGCCTGGTCTGGAGGGAAAGTCTTATGAGGAAAGACTGAGAGAATTGTGTCTGGTCTCATTGGGGAGAAGAAGGCTAAGAGGGGATTTCATAGATATACAAATTGAGGGGTGATAGATTTAAGACAGATGTCAGAGGCAGGTTCTCTACTCAGAGAGTAGTAAGGGCGTGGAATGCCCTGCCTGCCAATGTAGTTAACTCAGCCACGTTAGGGGCATTTAAAAAATCCTTGGATAAGCACATGGATGATGATGGGATAGTGTAGGGGGATGACTTAGATTAGTTCACAGGTCAGCGCAACATCGAGGGGTGAAGGGCCTGTTTGTGCTGTATTGTTCTATCTTCTATGTTCTAAAATCATTCAATCATTGGAGCAATATGGAGTGCTGTTCCGATATACCAAAGGAAATATCAATTAGGCTGAAGTTTGGACTGTGAGAGATATAAGTCAGAAAGCAAGCAAAGTCGAGAGTGTCTTGCTGTGAAAGCACAGCAAGTCAGGCAGCATCCGAGGAGCAGGAGAATCGACGTTTAGGGCATGAGCTTTCTCAGCTACCTTCTCCCCAACCCCACTCCCTTCCCATTTATCTCTCAGCCCTGGCCCACAAGCCCCATTCCTGATGAGGGTCTTATGCCTGAAATGTCGATTCTTTGCTCCTTGGATGCTGCCTTGGCCTGCTGTGCTTTCCCAGCAATACACTCTCAACTCTGATCTCAAGCATCTGCAGTCCTCACTTTCTCCTAGAAAGTAACCAATGCAATAGAGATGGTCACAGGACCCAGAACGTTAACTTTGCTTTTTCTTCGTGAAAGCTGTCAGACGTGCTGAGTTTTTCCTGCAATTTCTGTTTTCGTTTCTGGTTTACAGCATCCGCAATTCTTTCAGTTTTTGTTAAGTAAATATCTCTACTGATTCTGAAAGGATGACCTTCAGGCAGATGAAAATGTGATAATTGTGCGGCACCATCGAAACACTCCATGCTGTAATTTGTGTAACTGAAACAAGGTGATAGTTTTTCTCAGAGCAAAACAATCTGAGTCTTTTTTTAAAAAAATGCTTAATTATAAAACAAAATTGCAGAATATATCATATATTTAAATTTTGAAGTTTGAAAATGGGCACTGTTAGAGATGTTCAAAATGTCTGAGGGGGTGAAATTTGTTCTTAAAGCATGACCTTAATTTGGGAGAAGATTTGTAGCTCGGGTGCTAGTTATTGTGGTTCTGTTTGCCGAGCTGTGAATTTGTGTTGCAAACGTTTCGCCTCCTGTCTAGGTGACATCCTCAGTGCTTGGGAGCCTCCTGTGAAGCGCTTCTGTGATGTTTCCTTTGGCATTTATAAGGGTTTGTCTCTGCTGCTTCCGGTTGTCAGTTCCAGCTGTCCGCTGCAGTGGCCGGTATATTGGGTCCAGGTCGATGTGTTTGGTGATCGAATCTGTGGATGGGTGCCATGCCTTTAGGAATTCCCAGGGAACAGCCATAGAATTCCTAGAGGCATGGCACTCATCCACAGATTCAATCACCAAACACATCGACCTGGACCCAATATACCAGCCACTGCAGCGGACAGCTGGAACTGACAACCAGAAGCGGCAGAGACAAACCACTATAAATGCCGGAGGAAACATCACAGAAGTGCTTCACAGGAGGCTCCCAAGCACTGAGGATGTCACCTAGACAGGGGACGAAACGTTTGCAACACAAATTCTCAGCTCGGCGAACAGAACCACAACAAGCATGACCTTAATGCTTTCTTTATTAATGTTATTGCAGAATATTGCACAAGTCACAGCTATTGGTGTTGCCTGTCCTAGGGTGACCCACTAGGAATGGTGCTCCAACAATGCATTTGTTTCCACGAGCCTTTATTTTAGATTCTTGACATAGTTCACGCATTCAAAGTTTTGTCCCTCTCTCGAAGATGACATCTGTCCTAGATTTATCACCCCTCAATTTAAAGCTCTGTCCTCCCTTGCTAGCCATCACCATCCTAGGAATAAGGCTTTCACTATCCACCCTATCTTACCCTCTGATTATCTGGTATGCCTCAATTAAGTCACCTCTCAATCTTATTCTCTCTAACAAAAACAGCCTCAAGTCCCTCAGACTTTCCTCATAAGACCTTCCTTCCATACCAGGAGAAAGTGAGGACTGCAGATGCTAGAGATCAGAGTTGAGAGAGTGGTGCTGGAAAAGCACAGCCGGTCAGGCAGCATCCGAGGAGCAGAAGAATCGACGTTAATTTTCCTGCTCCTCAGACACTGCCTGACTGTCTGTGCTTTTCCAGCACTACACTCTCGACATTGATGCCCAGCATCTGCAGTCCTCACTTTCCCTTAGTTGATTTCAACTCCACTGCGAAGCCTCTTCCAAGGATACTTACCTTGAAGAAGTTCACCTCCTCTCTCTAGAAGGGTCTCAGGTCATCTCCTCTGTCCTGGAGCTTTTCAGCCATGTCCTGAAGCAGACATGCTACCAAATCAACATCATTCCCGATGAAGGGCTTTGCCCGAAACGTCATTCTCATGCTCTTTGGATGCTGCCTGACCTGCTGTGCTTTTCCAGTACCACATTCTTGATTTCTCTCCATACCAGGCAACGTCCTAGTAAATCTCCTCTGAATCCTTTCCAAAGCTTCCAGATCCTTCCTATAATGCAGTAACCAGAACTGTATGCAATTCTCCAAGTGCAACAGAGTTTTGTACAGTTGCAACATGACCTCGTGGCTCAAAACTCAATGCCTCTACCAATAAAAGCTAAAACACATATGCCTTCTTAACATGGTGGATGGTTGTTTTTCAGACTGGAGGCCAGTGACCAGTGGAGTGCCACAAGGATCGGTCCACTACTTTTCATCATTTATATAAATTATTTGGATGTGAGCATAAGCGGTATAGTTAGTAAGTTTGCAGATGACACCAAAATTAGAGGTGTAGTGGACAGCAAAGAAGGCTACCTCAGATTACAATGGGATCTTGATCAGATGGGCCAATGGGCTGAGAAGTGGCAGATGGAGTTGAATTTAGATAAATGTGAGGTGCTGCTTTTGGGAAAGCAAGTCTTAGCAGGACTTATACACTTAATGGTAAGGTCCTCAGGAGTGTTGCTGTACAAAGAGATCTTGGGAGTGTAGGTTCACAGCTCCTTGAAAGTAGAGTCACAAGTAAGCAGGATACTGAAGATCGTATTTGGTATGTTTTCCTTTATCAGTCAGAGTATTGAGTACACGAGTTGGGAGTTCAAGTTGCGGTTATACAGGATGTTGGTTAGGCAACTGTTGTCATATTGTGTGCAATTCTGGCCTCCTTCCATCAGAATGATGTGAAACTTGAAAGGGTTCAGAAAAGTTTTATTAGGATGTTGCCAGAATTGGAGGATTTGAGCGATAGGGAGAGGTTGAATAGGCTAGAGCTGTTTTCCCTGTAGTGTCGGAAGCTGAGGGGTGACCTTATAGAAGTTTAGAAAATCATGAGGAGCATGGATAGGATAAATAGATAAAGTCTTTTCCCTGGGGTGGGGGAGTCTAGAACAAGAGGACATAGGTTTAGGGTGAGATGGGAAAGATATAAAAGACACCTAAGGGGCAACTTTTTCACATACAGAGTGGTATTTGTATGGAGTGAGCTGCCAGAGGAAGTGGTGGAGGCTGGTACAGTTGCAACATTTAAAAGACATCTTGATGGGTATATGAATAGGAAGGTTTTGGAGGGATATGGGCCAGTTGCTGGCAGGTGGGACTATATTGGGTTGGGATATCTGGTCGGCATGGATGAATTGGTCCGACGGGTCTGTTTCCGTGCTGTACATCTCTATGATTCTATGACTCTATACAACCCTATCAATCTGGGTGGCAACTTTCAGGGATCTATGTGCATAGACACCAAGATCTCTCTACTCATCTACTCTGCTAAGAATCTTACCATTAGTCAAGTACTCTTTATTCCTGTTGCTCCTTCCAAAGTGAATCACCTCATCCATTTCCACATTAAACTCGACTTCCCACCACTCAGCCCAGCTCTGCAGCTTATCTATGTCCCCCTGTAACCTGTAACATCCTTCAGCATTATCCACAATTCACCAACCTTAGTGTCACCTGCAAATTTACTAACCAATCCTTCTCTACCCTCATCTAGGTCATTTGTAAAAATGCTGAACAGCATTGGCCCCAAAACAGATTTTTGCAATATACCACTAGTAACTGAACTAGGATGAACATTTCCCATCAACCACCACCCTCAGTCTTCTTTCAGCTAGCCAATTTCTGATCCAAACCGCTAAATCACCCTCAATCCCTTGTCTCCATATTTTGTGCTATAGCCTACCATGGGGAACCTTATCAAATGCCTTACTGAAATCCATAATATTGGTTTATTACCCAATACCAAATCCAATTGTTGGTCTGTCTACATACTGTATCAGGAAACCCTCCTACACAAATTCAACTGACCTATCTGAAGTACTCAAACTATTTCCAGTCAATATTTGGAAAGTATCTCTATTTTTAATAGATTTGTTAATGTGTACAAATAACATCACAAGTGCAAATTAATAAAACTGTTAAAATTTTGTTAAACATATTGAATATCTTTAATGTTATAAATCTTTAGAATGTCTTGAAATCAGTTTTGTTATGTACTTTTATGTGCTTATGTACTTTAAGGTGACTGATGTGAGTGAAGCAGGCATTACCAGGGCTTACAGATATGTCAAGGTCAGGCAACAATGAAGTTAATTTTTTTGACTGTGAAATGCTTGGCACTGCTTTCTACTTGAGAGAAGATGCTATTCGTACAGAAACTCCAGGAAGATAAATTTATTCAGAATTCTTGCGTTAGTTTAACAGTCAATATTTATTTACCAATACTTTACACTGCACCTGTAAATATTAAATATATACATTGAACAATTTCCAGTGGGGAGTTGGTACTTCTATTTTAAAGTTTTACTAAATTTGTTATTTGCATTTAGATAGCATTGTATGTACTTGAGTAGTTGGACCACTGTAGCATGGTTGTTTAAGCAACTTTTGCGTGATCTCTTTACCAAAAATGATAGGCTCAATCTTGTGAAATCTGGTAGACCAATTGTAAGTTCAAAGGTCCCTTTTAGAACTTTTTAACACCCAATGTTACAAAGGAGGATATTGTTGTTAAAAAGTTGATTGAATTGCAGCATGAATCCATTTATTTGCTGATAATCCTGTCAAGTAACTGTTTTAATCACTACAAAAAAATCTACAGTTAAAGATTTCAACATGACTTTACTTTTAAGAAGCTTAAGTATGACCAATTATATGAAATTGATAGTATCATTTCATACAGCATAAATTATGGATCCATGATTTATAGTTATTTTGAAATCTTCCGCTCACATATAGCGGAATATTGCCTTTAAATAAATAGAGCAAGGCTCACCTTAATGATGAACAACTGATGATAATATGCAATGAATTAATAGATCAGTTTGTCTCAACTCTTTATGCTCATAAAATAGTTATGAAAGAGCAATGGCATTTCTGATAACTATTCCTTGCAAACAGTAAATGCTTAATTTAATGTAAACCACATTGAATCAGTGCTGAGCTTTTCTACTAGTGACAACAATATTTCCCTTTTTTTGTCTCTTTCCGCTGTAAGATGTTTATATTCATAAATTTCTTGGTATTTCTCTCTGTCTACCACTTCTAAACTTAACAAAAACCTTGCTTACAATAGGAAGAGGATTTATCCAAACTTACCTCAAAGCAATGAAACTGGGGAAATCCCAATGAATTAGCTGTGTAAGTATCTCTGGGAAATAAGAAAACCATCTGTGGACACTGGCTTCTCAGTTCCCAACAGTTATCTACAAGAAAGAATTGTCAATGTCATCAAGGAGTGTGGAGGGAGGGTTGGGGAAAAAAGAAATTTGACTTTTTATAATCTAGAAATGAGTAAGCAGTACATTCCCTGAATTGATTTAAACATACCCACAGTCTGCAATCTTAAAAAGCTTAAGAAAATATTCAGGGGCAAATTCACAGATGTAACATCCACAATTCATTGGCAAATCTACTGTTTTCAAATGCACAGACATGTTCATGTTATACTAGCACACACTGCATGGTTTCCATCGCAGCATCTGTCACTCAATCACACCTGATCTCATGTATGATCTTTCTTGCAGATGCTTCAGAGCAACTGAGATGCCACTGTTTGCAGATGGCTTATGAGTCCTATCTTAACCTTTCCCAAAGTAAGGACATTGATTAGCAGCTTGTAGGGGTGGTCGAAGGTTATTGGTCTAAACAACTGTTTTCTTTTTTTCAAACTGTTCTCTCTCTTGGCTATTCCTGTTAACTGGACAGTCTTGATACCATCTTTGAGTTGCTACAATCACAAGAGGTTTGTCCTATCACCCATGAACTTTAAAAAAGAGCTAAAATACTGTCCATGTAAGAAACAGACTGTGACAGTGTGAATGAAGGGCATGTCACCAAAGTGTTTCCGTTGATTCTAAACAGTTGGAGCCAAACAAGAGGAGAATGAATGTAGGAAGGGAGGTGAGAACCTGTGCCAAGCTCATAGATAGCACCCTTGCTTAGTTATTTTCCTCTATTTTCATTTGCTTGCTTACTTGTTTAGACAAGAGAATCCTCTTTAAGAACAAAATGCTTGCATTCTAAACTATATTGTTCATATGTTAGTCAAAGTGACCAAAATTATGGAATTAACTGAATCCCACAACCAGGTTCAATCTCATATCATCCTACATCCCCCATTTCTACCAGCACAGATATGCCATTTATAATGGGTGAATTCAGTTAGTCAATTACATACAGTGCATGGGAGTACAGTCTGTTCAGACATAACGCAATAGTTCCGTTCCCATGCGATAGTGTATTATAAGGAAATCATGTAATAGCAGCACCATTTAAACCAATGGGATTGGAAACATATTATAGCCAATACAAGTAAGGAAAGTTCACATTCTACAAATAATGGTCTAAGTTCTTCAATCGCATTATAGCCAATTTGTGTTGAAGAAACGCATGTTATAGCAGAACAGACTGTATACAAAGCTTTAGTGAGGAGGAGCAAATGTAATGAATTTGGAGAAACTGCCTCTGTGACCCAAAAGGTAAGCTCTCCTTCAGTGGATGAGTAAAAGAGTTGACAGAGCTGTTTATAAAAAAAAATCTGTTTGACATAACTCTTGTACTCCTGCTCCAAAACAGCAATATATGCTGGCATGTTTTGGAAAGATGTCCATATGGGTAGCACACAGTGAAGTATCTTTGTCAATGTTCATGTGTTTGTTTTCCTTTGTCTACATTTAGCCATTTTGCAAAGTGGAGGATTTGAGGCACACTAATTAACGTAAGCTTACAAAGTATAAAGAGATAATTATATTCTAAAATAAGTACAAGCACAGAACAGTACCGCACAGGAATGAACCCTTCAACCCACCATGTCTCTGCTGGCCAGGATGCCATTCTAAACGAATCCCATCTGCTTGCACATATGCTATAACTTTCTGTTCCCAACCTGTGTATGTATCTGTTTAAATGCCTCTCAAACATTGCTATCGTATCTGCTTCTGCCATCTAGCAGTGAATTCCAGGCATCGACCATCCTCTGTGTGAAAAAAAATTTCCCACACTTTCCTTTAAACTTTTCCATATCACCTTAAACCTATGCTCCCTAGTATTTGACACTTCCACCTTGGGCAAAAGACTCCAAGTATCCACCCAGTCCATACCTTCATAATTTTATGTAGTTCTATCAAGTCGCCCCTCAGCCTCTGATGCTCTGCTGAAAATAATCCACCTTTGTCCACCCCCTACTTATAGGCAACATCCTAGTAAACCTTTTTTGCACCCTCTACAAGGCCTCACATTCTTCCTATAGTGTGGTGACCATAAGTGCACATAATACTCCAAATGCAACCTAACTAACGTCTTTACAGCTGCGAAACAAAATAGAAGTCATTTAGAAATGTGTGCCTGTCCTTGAAGATCATCGCAATCTCCAACAGACTTTTCACTTTCAAGAGATTCCATCTCCCAGATACTAGCTGAAAAAAATGGCACTAAAATATTTCACATTTTTAATCTTTTACTGAAGCAAATGACTAATAATGTTTTTGACAATATGCTGTTTTCATTTTTGCAGGCAGCTTAAACCTTAACTACAGAAAGGAACATTTCCCTTTATACTTGCCACCTGTCATGATCTCCACAGAATTACACGTCTTATAACAAACAATCCACCATTGAAATCAGTATCCAATAGATGTGCATTTCTCTATTTAATGAAATAATAACTTCAAGTGACTCCACCCGATGCTTTCCTCAGATTTTAAGAGTTTCTTAAGTCCATCACCAGCAGAAAAGTCCATTTTGATTAGATTTCTCCCCTAACCAAGTCTCCCAGTGTAATTTGAAAATCAGACAAAGCTCTGGTACAATTTCAGACCATTTCCTTCCTGTATCTGGTTCTGATAGCTAACAAGACCATGCAGTTTTTCTTTCAGCAGACCACACAGAACTGCTGTGTCTCTATAATTCACTGACTTGTAAGAAAGCCTGTAACTAGATCTCAAAGAAGCTTTCCTTTGTCCTCATTCCCATGGTAAAACATACTAACATTGCATCCAGGTAGAAATGGTGATTAACTCTTCATCTTAGAAATAATGAATAGTTTGTAGCACAATTGAAAACAAGGTGATAATTACAAAATATTGCAAGACTCAGAATCTACCTAAAGTAAGTTAAGAGACCACTGTCATTGTTTCTAACCACGCATTGCACCTTCTTCCCTGTAAACCAATCTAAGCCTTCCTTTAATCTCTAACAAGCAAACCACCCAGGCTTACTATCAGGCAGACTTCAAAACAAGTTAAATTATACTTGTCATTTACCCTAAATTTAAAAATATAGTCATACTAACAAATCATAATAATCTATGAACAGTCACTTGATGTTATAGATCTGGATGAAAAGTTTCAGCAACATATCTCTTTGTCCAACAATAATTGTATAAATCTCATAATTTTAACAAGGAATTGAGCAGCCAAAAGGCACTAATGGAATTATTAATGCAAAGTTTTCCTAGATGTAGATTACCCTGGCTTACAACTGGTGTCCTTTTGGGAAAATCTGAGCACAGAATTCCCAGCATCCTCTTTGGATGCAGTCAATGCAGATATCAGAAAATCCAATAGACATATTTATATTAAATATTAATCAAAAGCAATTACAACAGAAACATGGAAAATAGGTGCAAGACTTTGCCATTTGGCCCTTTTTGCCTATTCTGCCATTCAATTTGAGCTTTGCTAATCATGCAACTCAGTATTCTCTTCTTGCTTTCTCCTTAAACGGCGTGATTCTTTCAGCCCCAAGAAATATGTCAATATTTTAGCTCAACCACTTTCTGTGGCAGAGACCTCCTCAGGCTCAACACCCTCCATGAAGAAATTTCTCCTCATCTCAGACCTAAATGGCCTACCCCTATATCCTTAATCTGTGACCTCTGGTTCTGGACTTTCTCATTATTGGGAACATCCTTCCTGTGTTTACCTTGCCTAGTCCTGATAGAATTTTATAGGTTTCCATAAGATCCCCCCCATTCTTGTAAAGTCCAGTGAATGTAGTCTGAACTGATCCAATCCGTCTTCATGCATCAATTTTTCCATCCCAGAATTCAATTTGGTAAACCTTTGTTACACTCCCTCAATAGAACATCCTCACTCAAAAAAGGAAATCAAACTGCACACAATACTGTAGGTCTGGTCTCAGGCAAGGCCAATACAATTGCAGCAAGACATCCCCGCTCCTATATTCAAAACCCCACGCTATGAAGACCAGTGTAACTTTACCACCTTCTCTATCTGCATGCTTGCTTTCAATGACTGGTGTTTGAGTTGACCCAGGTCTTGTTGCAAAATATCACCATACAAATAATAACTTACCTTCCTAGTTTTACTGCCAAAGTGGATAACTTCACTTTTATCCATATTATACTTCATCTGCCATGTATTTACCTACTCAACTTGTCAAAATCACAGTGAAGCATCTCTGCATCCTACTTATAGTTCACTCTTCCACCCAGGTTGTGTCATCTGTAAATTTGATGATATTACATTTGTTCCCTCATCTAAATCATTCATATATGTAGTGAATAGCTGGGGTTCAAGCACTGACCCCTCTAGTGCCCATTTTGCTGTCTGTCAGCCAGTTTTCTATCATGTGATTATGCAACCTAATCCCTTTCACTTTAATTTTATATGTTAATTTTTTATGTGGGATCTTGTTAAAAGTGTTCCAAACACCCAAGTATACCACATCCTCCAGCTTCCCTTGGTCAGTTCTACTAGTTACATCCTCAAAAAAAATTCCAATTGATTTATTAAGCATCTTCATTTTCAACAATCCATGCTGACTCTGTGTGACCCTGTCACTGTTCTCAAAATGCTCTATTATTGAATCATTTGAATTGAATTGAATTGAATTCAATTCAGTTGAATTTATTGTCACGTGTACCGAGGCACAGTGAAAAGCTTTGGCTTGTGAGCAATACAAACAGATCACCGAGTTAAGTAGCATAGATAAGTAAATAATAGCTAAACAGCAGCAAAAACAAAAACACAGGTACAGGTGAATGTTCAGAGTTTGTGAGTCCATTCAGTATTCTAACAACAGTAGGGTAGAAATTGTTACAAAACTGGCTGGTGCATGTGTCCAGGCTTCTGTACCTTCTCCCCAATGGTAGAGGTTGTAGAAAAGCATTGATAGGGTGGCATAGATCTTTGAGAATACTGGCGGCTTTTCCTTGACAGCGGACCTGGTAGAGGGATTCTGTAGATGGGAGGTTGGCCTTTGTGATTGTCCAGGCTGAGTTCACCAATCCCTGTAACCATCTTCGATCTTGAATGGTACAATTGCCATACATCCAGACAGAATGCTCTCGATGGCACACCTATAAAAGTTGGCGAGGGTATTAGCCGTCATATCAAATTTCCTCAGCTACCTGAGGAAGAGGCCATGTTGTTGGACCTTTGTAACCAGTATGTCCACATGAAGAGTCCAAGAAAGCTTGATATGGACAACCACTCCCAGGAGCTTGACACTCTCTACCCGTTCCATCTCTGTGCTGTTAACATGTCGTGACAATCTGCCGAAAGTCAATAAAAGAGTTCCTTGGTTCATTTATGGACTCTAGCATTTTCCCTACCACCAATGTCATGGTAACTGATCTATAATTCTCTGTTTTCTCTCTCCCTCCTTTTTTAAAATAGTGGGGTGACATTAGCTACCCTCAATCCCAAAAGAACTGTTCCCGACTCTACAGAATCTTGAAACATGACCAACAATGCATCCATTATTTCTAGGGCACACTTCCTTCAATGGGAATGTAGCTTATTGGGCACTTGAGATTTATTGCTGATTTCCTGGACGCCATTTTCCTATTAATACTGATTTCTGTCAGTTCCTCCCTCTCACTAGATCCTGTGTCCCTCAAGTCACAGGCTCAGAATGAAGGGACAACTTTTTAGAACTGAGATGAAAAGGATTTCCTCAGCCAGAGCGTATTGAATCTGTGAAATTCATTGTTACCGAAGGTTGTGGAGACCAAGTCAATGAAATATTTAAGACAGAGATTCTTGATTAATAAGGGGATCAAAATTTATGGGGAGAAAGCAGGAGAATAGGGTTTAGAAACATCAGCCATGATTGAATGGCAGAGCAGAAGAGATGGGCTGAATGACCCAATTCTGAATGATGAATGAATGAATGAGTAAATGAATTAATTAGCATTATTGTCATAAATTTGATATCTTATATATCTTATAATATTTTTCTGATATTATTTGTCGCCCTTGGTGGGGGCAAGGAATTAACATGTTTTTCAGGCAATTTTCTTATTGGCTTCTGCACATCTTAATTATCTTTCCATCCTTTCTTTTTCAAGAATCAGTCATCCAAATACAGTAATAATTAACAGCCCCATACAACAAGATGGTTGAGATTTATTCTGTGACTTGATATGAAAAAATACATTGAAGACAATAAAAAAGATAAATTTGAAACATTAAAGGAATGTACAAACCAAATTTAAAATCTTTCTATATTGTTTCTTTAATTTTTGTTTAATTTATTGAAACATTCTCCATTTGTAATTCAGACATTTCACTTTGACACCTTGGGCTAATGCCAGTAATTTTCTTACAGTCAGCATTTGTACTGTTTTGAGTGCCCCTCAGTATGCTGAAAGACAGCATTTCTATTTATATGTACAACTTATTGCCACTGTACCAATCAATGAATATGCAGTTGTGACAGGTACAAAGTTAGAAAGAATGTTTATATTACATAAAGTCCTTTATGGAACTTCCCAACCCACCCTGCAACAAATGCACACATTTCAAGTTATATTGCCCAATACTTTGCAGTTAGAGCCAAAAATCATCTATAATTATCGTTTATTTTGGCTGACTGTGTTAATATCAAACGCAGGAGCACATAGCATAGCTGAGGGACCAATGAGTTCAGTAGGCAAGAGCATAGATCTGTTTAATGCCAACAGCATACAATTTGTTTGCAGTTTCAGCTGAGGTAGACTTGGAGCCTGCCTCCCTCTAATAAAATACACCATTGCACTTTAGCCATTGTTTATCAAATAATTTTCAAGGATTAACCTTTGTGTAGAAAACTAAAGAAGAAGATAATTTAACCAAAATTAATGTTATCACTTTAAATACTAAACCAGGACATATGTTATTCTCCCTGATCAAACATGAAGGAATGAAATGCTTTGAATTATGACAGATCAAGCTCCCCCTGTTGACCATGACATAGATTTATGAGAAAAGGTCACTGGACCCAAAACGTTAACTTTGATTTCTCTTCATAAATGCTGCCAGACTGCTTGAGCTTTCCTAGCAACCTTGGTTTTTGTTTAGGACAAAGATGTATGGCTTGTTTACCACAAAGGTATACCACTTTCTATTAAAGTGTAGTTACTGAATGGCTATTATATCTGAAAGGAGTCAATTTAAGGTTTTCTTGAGTAAATGGTTACTTGTTAGCGCTCACAAACAAAAGTGACATCAACCATAACTGCACAGCCACAAAGAGAATAGATAGTGTCCATTACAAAAGAATGTAAAAAAAAACAGTTTATAGTCCTTAGACTATAAAGGCTACTTATGTTTTCTTTGGAATATGAAAATGAAAATTGCAAGTGGAAATGTTGGTGTTCACTTATTGGCTACACAAAGTCATGTAACTTCTTTAAAAAGTTGTCTTTGCTACTTTAGTGAGAATGGCTGGGTTGAGAAAAACTGAATAGTAACAGCTTTTGGAAGTTAACTTAAAGTGTGTCACAGAACTGAGAGTCAAGAGTGTGGCGCTGGAAAGGCACAACAGGTCAGGCAGCATCTGAGAAGCAGGAAAATCAATGAAGGGCTTTTGCCCGAATCATCAATTTTCCTGCTCCTCGGATGCTGCCTGACCTGCTGTGCTTTTCCAGCACTACACTCCCTTCTCTAATCTCTAGCATCTGCAGTCCTCACTTTCGCCTACAGAACTGAAAGTGGCATTTCACTGAAACCTCCAGTAAGGCTATCAGCCTATACGTCCTTCTGTAGATAAAGAAAAGGTGTTCCCATTCATAAAAGAAAGAGGTAATGAGAATGTAGATTTAAAGTGATATGCAATCAAAGCCAAGGTGATGTAAGAAAAATACTTTCTCATACTGCATAGCATTTCGTGTATGGAAATTTACTCCGAGAAATATGGTGGTGGCAGGTTTGATTGAAGCATTCAAGAGGATGTTGGGCGATTGTTCAGATAGAAATGGTTTGCATGGATAAAGCCAGAAATGGGTGCTGGCACAGTGAGCTGATTCCCTCCTTTTCCAACAGAGCACTCATGACCAAAAAACGAAAGAACTGTCAGATGGGCCTTATCTGATTCTCGTGGTTTGTACTCTTGATCCATAGAATTTGTTTCTTTTTGACCAGGTCTTCCAATCATACTATTTCTGCAGAGCTGTCCGTTTTGTTCTGTCCTGTTTGTGAATGAAAGCTAATGTGTGTTGGGATTTAAAGGGAGTACCATTTAACTGTGCATACTAGTAATTCTTTATCAATTGTGCCACTTGTTAAAAGATAAGTTTGTTGCAATAAATAAATTTTGTTTTCTTATTTCTTGATGAAACCTGGAATAAGTATGTTTCATCTTGGATAGTGATCTAAGTCAGGCAAATTAACCATCTTAGTGATTAAATGGGTCATTTATACAATTGTGACATCTCATGGAGACAAGTGATTCGATTTCTAGCATGTGCTTCTGTAGTGGTTATAACAAGGTCAGCCTGGTGAACCTCAAAGAATGAGTTCCCTGATTAGGACTGTTAGCCTGGTCCAATCAGGGAGCTCTGGTTGACCAACATAAACAAGAGTGTCAGAAGTTCCGTTCACTCAGAATTGGTTCTGAGGAAGCCGGACCAGTATTAAGTACAATGCAGATGTAAATGAAAGAGGACTTGGTAACGGGATAGCAGCCTCTGTGAAGTTATTTCAGTGGCAACAAGAGAAAAAAAAGATACGCCGCTGAAGAAATTCACTTGCAACAGTCAGCTTTGAGTTGGGGAAGACAAAGTGAGGTGATCAAAGGTTGCCCAACTCTCATATCTGTACCGAGTTGATGTCTTTTCTTGGTTTGGTGAATTATTATGTAAAGTTCATACGTAAGCTGGCCTCCCACCTATGACCCTTACATCTGCTGTTGTAAAAGGATCAGCCTTGGAAATGGTCTCATAGCCAAGATGTAACCTTTGGGTAAGTGAAGAAGCAGCTATCATTGTCTACGCTGTTGCCACACTATGATCCCAAGTGAGATCTGCTGCTGACGTAACATGCCTCCCTGTATGCTAACAGGGCAGTGTTGACTCACAGATGGCACACTGGAGAGGAATGTCCAATAGCTTATGCTTCCTGGACCTTGCCTGATGTAGAGCACAAATATACCAGATAGAGAAGCAAGGTTTTCTAGTCAACTTTCATGTGTATTGGTTCCACCAATACTTTTACAGAGGTAAATTTGTAATAGTAACAGATCACAAATCCCTGCTGGGGCTACTCAACGAAGAACATGTCTAGCCACCCATAACTTCAGGTCGAATTCAGTGGTAGGCTATCATTCTAAGTGCATACAATTACACGTTGGAACATTGTCCGAGAGGCCAAATAGCAAATGTGGATGTGTTGAGCCACCTCTCACCACCAATGGTACGACAACTGGAAGAGATCTTTCTGGTTTTAACCTTTCTGGTCACCATTGACAATATCAGACTATGGATGCAAAAAGGCCATCACAAACATAACAGAAACCTTTTTATGCCCTGAGAGACCAGATCACAGTAGAAGGTGGCATTTTGTTATCAGGAGCAAGAGTAATTTCCCCAAAACAAAGGGTGATGCCAGACAGTGGTTGCAGTCCCCCACGGTCACCCAAGGGTGTTCAAAATGAAGACATTGGCGAGAAGCTTTGGTAATCAGGATTGGATGCAGACAAAGCCACATTGGTTGGCCAGTGCCCAGAATGCCAACAAGGGCAAAACTTGCCAACAAGGGCAAAACTTACCACCAACAGCTCCCCTACGTGTGAGGGAATAGCCTGGAAAACTCTGTACTCAGTTACATGTTGACTATGCAGGTCATTTTATGGGCTCGATATTCTTAGTCATTGTGGACTCCCACTCAAAATGGTTGGACATGAGTAGAGTTCATTTGTCAAGAACGGGGTGATAGAAAAGATGCGAGCATCTTTTGCAATACATGGGCTCCCAGAAATGTTGGTCACAGATAACAGGCTATCATATACCAGCAAGGAATTCAAGTATTTCCTAAACTCAAATGGCATTTAGTTTTTAAAGGCATGCTTAAAGAAATAACTTCACTAGATACCAAACTGTGCCAGTTCCTATTTGCTTATCAGACCACTCATCATGCAACTACAGGGATACCATCAAAATGTACATTCAATTTGCAATCAAAGCCACTACACATCTTATATCTGAAATCTCTACAGCTAAATTTTCTTAGCGAGTTTTGAGAAGATTTGTAGCTCAGGTTGAGGTTCTGGATGTAAGTTTGCTTGCTAAGCTGAGTTTTCTTAATTAGTTAGATGTGCACAAACTCTAGATGACTTAAAATTGTTTTTGTTTTACCCATATGTGCCCTGAGATCGCACAATAAAAAATAAGTAGAGACACTAAAGCAGAAACGTAAACAAGATGCCCAAATTCACTTATTTGCTTTACTGGTTGAAGAATTAATAGTATAGTGAGAGATTCTGAATAGAAGGTGGTACAGAAGATCATCTTCCATTGACAAAACACCTCAGTATGTCTACATGTATAATGAGTCAGTTCAAGATAGTAGTCCTGTTTCTTGTCTAGGCAAATTTGGCATACATTTTCACAGAATAAGGTTCTACAGTAAATGAAATGACTTCCCAACTGCTCTGTTTTTGATTGAAGGCTCATTTACCAGGCTTCTGCATCTGCTTTTCTTTAAATAATGGCAAAGGCAATTGGAAGACATCTCATCTACAAGTAGCATATATCATGTACTGGATTCATGCATCCATCTGGATTATGAGTTAAATCTTGGTGTGGAACTTGAACTTTCAACCAGTCCCCAACTCATTGCTCTGCAGCCATCATCCTTCAGCAGCTCCCACTGTGGCAGGTGATGTTTAGGTCAGTCACTTTAGGTGGAAACTTTAACTGCTTCATACATGCAACTGGACAATCCAGCAGGGTTCAAAGCACACACCTTGTTTACATTCCTGTTGGAAAAGTTAAAAGATATCAAGCTGTGTGCTGTCTTCAACAATACTGCAGATCTAGCTCCACCTGATTGAGGCCAGATGGGTCCATATATTTCAAGATAGATTTTCTGTTTCACATGCATTCACAGTCAGATCCATTGATATAAACCTAGTGGGTTTTTTTCTGACCATTATCTCTTACTGTTGGCCTGTCACTTCTTGGAAAACCAGAGGAGGAGCATAGAATCGGAATGTGAAACTGTTGACACAAAAAACAAAAAAAAATTCAAAAGGAATCACAGTTTTATAACTATGAAACCCTTACTTAAGTCCACAATGCACTGGTGGGAAGCAGTCAAGGTCAGCATCAAAAGGTTCTTCATCCTCAAAGGTATCCAGAAAGCTAATGCCTCCAAAATCATCTTCCAATGTACAGTTCGCTCCAAGGAGGAAGATGTGAAGGAAATTAGGAAATGTGAAGTTTCCTACAAGAACACAATGTGACCTCTTTGATTAACAGCCTGAAAGAAGAAGATGGTTGGGTAACATTGTCACAGTCTGGCATATTGAGAATCAACAAAGCTTTTCATGCTGAATTTTATTACATGAAACCCACAGATAGAATGGCCTCCCAATATTACCTACCTTATATATCCTCTACCTTAGCTAACAGCAAGACAAAAAGACTAAACAAATCTCTAACTCTGGCAGAGCTGTCATTTTCTTCAAAATGAATAAAGTACCCAGAAACTGGTGGTTAACTGATTAGGTTATAATTAATTCTTTGGGACTAGATTGGTCCAAAACTGCTGAAAGTGGATGAGAGTATGCATTTTGCCAGCAACATGTCAGAATCTATTTGGAAAGGCATCATCACCACCACCAAACTAGAAAAGAGAGAAATGGACTGGCAAGTGAGTAAAAACCCACTGTATTATGCATGAAGTGTAGTGCATCTTCCAGATACTAACTGCAACTGTGAACATAGTTGAGTAATATACAGCATTTGAAGAAACTGATTTGGTTTGCACCTTCACATAATATCAAGTTTGATTTGTATGTACTTTTATAAACTTTATGAATAAAGTGTTTTCAAAAAAATTTCTATTTACAATTTGTTTGATATCCTCCTCTTTTAAGAATTGGAAGAAATGTACTAAAATTTACATTCAACATACCATTTAATTTTTATTGAAGCATGTTTTTTTTAATAGTGAATTACTGAATAGATAATTAATGAATAGTGAATCATTCATTGAACAGTTTACACGTGAAATATTAGCATCAATAATAGCTGGAATGTAGTATATAGGGAAAATGAAGCACATGGTATAAAATAACTGTCACTTGACATCTTTTAGTTGGAAAAGGATCACTTTTATAATATTGGAGATTTAGCTTTGAAGTCAATTACTTAAGCCACTAACATACTCAATTCTGTATTTTCTTATGATTTTGGAATAATCGTTTACAAGTACATAGCCTCTTTTGGCCAAATTTTTTCCATTTGTGAAATTTTATGCCTTATTTTGTGGAGGCAATGGCCTAGTGGCATTATTGCTGGACTCTTAGTCTAGAGACTCAGGTAACGTTCTTGGGACCCAGGTTCAAATCCTGCCAAGGCAGATGATGGAATTTGAATTCAATAAATATTTGGAATTAAGATGATGACAAGGAATTCATTGTCAATTGTTGGAAAAACTCATCTGGTTCACTAATGTCCTTTACCTGGTCTGCCTTATGTGTGACTCCAGACCCACAGCAATGTGGTTTACTCTTAACTGCCATCAGGGCAATTAGGGATGGGCAATAATTGCTGATGAGCCAGTGACACTCTCATCCTCTGAATGAATTTTAAAAATGATATTCAAATCAGAAGGTCTGAGAATTTGTCTGAGAAGTATGAGAACAATTTTGATCAAATATCAGCCATTTTAAAAAAGTCACATCATTGATAACTGAAATACCTTTTGAACAACATGAAGTAATTTTAGGGAGGATTATCAATGAGAATTAACAGAATTTATGAAGCAAAGCGAAAGAAAACTTTGGATATTTATTATTTAGACTCTAGTGTTAATATAACAATCTTCAAAACTAAGCTATTAGAGATGCAAACAGTCCTGACAGACTTGAGAAATTTATGAATCAAGAATTGTATATGTTGAATAAGCATGTGGACATGGAGCATTCTGACTTGCGACCTCTGGGTGCAGATTGCCAGAGGTACTCAAATGTGAGTACTGAAGCTCACTGCAGTTTTGTTAGCCTTCAGTCTACAGTGATTACAGGTAAGGGAAATTTCTGTGGTAGTGGTTTTGAATAATGTGTAGGAATTTATAGTAGTTGTAATCTGTAATATTGTGGTTTTGTCTTACAATAAAAATATTTATTATTTAATATTTTTGCACTGATTGTTTGACATCCACATGTTTATGTCAATAGATATTTAATGTTCATTTTAAATCACTTCTAATATGATGCAAACAAAATATGAGTGAAGCGAAAAGAATTTATCTAATAAATATGTTGTTCAGTTCTTGCATTTTGTTTGTTCATATCATGCCAATATTTCTATGAATAATTTTGTGATCTGTTTAGTAATATGCAGTAAATCCCAACATACTTAGAAAATCCAAATCCAAAATGTTTAAGTACTGAAACTTCTGAAGAGATGACTAAAAGAAACAAAATTGGATATATGGAAATACAAACTGAAAATAAATGAAAGCTTATAGCACATTGCCATCTTTCAGCTGTTAATCAAAATGTACACATGAAATATTATTCATTACTAATAAGCATAACTGGAATAGAATTCCACTGTCATTTATAGTTAAAATTAGGAAAATTATGACATTGAAAATTCATAAATTAAGTTTATATTATTACTATTGTAAATACAGTCCAGTCCAGTCCAACTCGATAATTGTAGAGAAGAGAAATGATATTGTGACCACAGCCATTTGTTATTCAATGCTGTGGTCTATCATTCTAACTATCTCATTGTAAAGTACAAGCTAACAATGGAAAAAAGCAATACATCAATCATTCCCATGGTTTTTAGAATTAGATTTATGATACTTCTAACGACCAACTGCATAACTATCTGAAAAACATGCATTTCGTAATTGCATTTCAGACATTAGTATTAGTTTGTTCTAAGCAGAGACACCAAATCTTCTGAGGTAGAACCAAAAAGAGTACAGTCAATAATCTAACACAAACCTATTTTAAATGTTTGTTATATACTTGTACTTCTGTGTAAATCTGTTTCTACAGTTGGAAAATGTCTGTATTCTTAACTGCAAGGTTTGTTCTATGCTGTAAAGGAATTTCTATGGATGAATTGCATGTTAAAGTGTGATATTTCATAGGCTTCACTTAGGAGTCTTTCTCTGAAATGCAGGCATCGCCGTAATGGGTTCAGAAGTGTGTTGTCTGTTTTTGGTGGTTTACAAAACAGCTTTCATCTGGAGTATTTGTTCTGCCAACATTGATATTAGCTTTATGAAAATAAAACTGCTACCCAATAATATAAAGCTCTATTCTATTTGCATTTCATTACTGTTGAGTGAACAGTAAACGGGTGTGTGGGCTACCTACTGTGAAAGAAGCACACACAAAATTAGTGTCATTCATCAAAGATTTCTTTATATACAGTATTCAGTATTTACACACAATGTTCAACCAGACCTTAGTGCTGTACTGAGTGCCTCCTAGGGAATACAAGAACCCATGATAGCAGTTTTAATATTCTTTAAATACCAGCTACAAAAATAGCAATGAATGAACTCCAAGTTATGAAAATGCCAATTGAAGGAAAACTGTTCTTAAGAAAACAAGTTTTAGTGAGGCTCTTTCAATGGCATCAGAGAAAGGAAGCAAAGTTTTAAAATCCTAAGCCAATTTAACTTTGTAAAGCAATTATTACTCTCTGATTTGCCACAAAATCAACCTTGAGAGATGTAATCACAATTTGAAATTTGAGGTACTGGCAACATTTCAGAGATTTTAAGTAGAGATAAGACAAAAATACTGCACGTTTTGTCTTATTGTGAGCGTTTAACTTAGTCATTCAAATTGAAATTAATCGCGTGGGTTAAATCATGTGGAGGAGCCGGTGTTGGGCTGGGGTGGACAAAGTTAAAAATCACACAACGTCAGGTTATAGGAAGCACTAGCTTTCAGAGCGCTGCTCCTTCATCAGGTAGCTGTCCAAGCATACTAATCAGGCAACAGCATAATTGCAACTGCTACAAGGAAGGTTGAGAATTTGATAAGCAACTTTAAATAACATTTTAATGGCTCTAAAGAGGACTTAGAACTGTCCTGTCAGCCTTCGATTAAACCTTTAACATTTAGCTTACTTTTGAACTTCAGTAAGACTTTTCTGCACATCATCATATGCACAGTTTAACCACATTGCAAAGATATCAGTGCCCTTGTGCTTGTTGTTAAAAAATCATCTGAATTGTAATCTACTGGCATTATTAGTGTTCATTTGTGTTTTATGAGATGCACAGACAAATCTAAATAATTTTGTACAATCAAGGAAACAAATAAATTATATAAAAATACTCACAAGCAATTTGAAAAACATTGTTACTTTTGAAAAATTGCTTCATGTAGTTTACGTCAATAAATTCAGATTTTAAAAAAAGACCACAGATGTCAGAAATCTGAAACAAAAACTGAAAATGCTGGAAATTCTCAGCCAGTCTGGCAACACCTAGGGAGGAAGCAACAGATGAGTCATTGACCTGAGATACTAACTTGCTTAGTCTAGATAAGACACATCCAGAAATAACTTTAAGATAGCATCATTTTATCTCATAAGAAGTAACAGTAACAGATTTGGTTTAGGAGAAACACATTTGTCAACATTCATAATTATTGGAATCAGTTTTCTGTAATTTTCTTTGCCTTAAATTGAAACTTCTATATTTGATTTTATGAGACTATTGCGAGAAAACGTTTGATTATATATTCAGGTGATGTATATGATCATTTTAAGAATTTGGAAAAAATGTGCCCTTTAAAGAAGTAGCTGATGAAACCAGGAAAAATGTCTGAGATTCTTGAAGATTGATAGCAAGCAATATTGAACAATGCTGGCATTTTCAGGTAATGCACACATACGCTCTTGCTGCTCAATTAATTAACAAACTAATTGTCTGTACCAGCAGATCTGATTAATATTGCTTTGCAAAGTGATGACTGGAATTTCTAGAATGAATGGAACCTTACAGCAGTCAGATGAATCAATAAACAATCATTCATATTTTTTCCTTCCTTTTAACACTGGACCTTTATTTCCCGTGGACCTTGTCCGAGTACACTAGACCCCAAGATAAAAATGAGGAATGCACTGCAGGGCTTAAATATTTCTAATTGCTGAAGGTTTGACAGGTTGGAATTTGGTGCTATTTCTGCAGTGAATCTGCGAGCCTGCACTAACTTCTTTGTTCTGGGTTTTGTATGAATGATTTCCTAATATAATTTTAGTCTTTGCAAACCCTTATATTTACTTCAACTTGATGCATATTTCTGCTTGTTGACCTTAATTGCCGCATCAAGCAGAACTGGTAGCTGTGGCATGCACTAAATGGTTTCACAGTTAACTGAATGCCAGCATGATTAACGGAAGTTTTAACAGTTGGCTTTGAAATGACACTCGCAATACTGTGCTATTTTTCACAACCGAGCCAAAGTTTGGCTGGCGGAAGTGTCCGCTGGCAAATCAACTTGGTATTTCACCAGCCCAGCAATGGCATAGTTACTTCAAGCATTTAGAAAGTGTCTTTAGAGCTTTAATTTGGATGTAAATACATTTAGTTGCTCTAACTCTTGCATTACATTAAAATTGTGCTACAGACAAATTCTTGCTCATATATTTTACCAATTTGTTGAAGATATGCAACAGTATTGCTCATAAAATGCTTAGCTGTTTTTAAGATCTTTGCAAGTATATTAATTTCATTAACTTATTGTGTAATTAGATAGTTCACACATTTTATAGTATGGTTGATCAGGTGAGTAGTAAAAATTGAGCTAATATTGTTTCAGTTTTGAATTGCATTCATTGAAGACAAATGGCTGACTTGCTGAAGTATTTTTGAAGAGGCAGCTGAGAGGGCTTATGGTGATAATGTTAGTGATAATGTACATGGACTTGCAAAAATGCCACATGATAGACTTGTATGCAAAGTTATAGCTCATGGAATTAAAAGAGCACTGATCTGAAGTTTCCTAAATGATAGTAAAAATGTCAAATTCAATGGAAGTTTTTTGGACTTGATGAATGTTTGTAGTGGACTTATGGAATCATGTATGGCACAGAAGATGATCATTCAGTCCTCTGTAATGCTGACTCTTTATGGAGAATTCATTCAGTTTTATTCTATCCTTCAATTGTTGTGGTCCTCAAAGTTTATTTCCTTAAAGTGTTCATCCAAAATCCTTTTGGAGCCATTGATTATTTCTACTTTCACTACACTTGCAGGCATCGAGTGCCATATTATTACCTCTGTTATGATTCTGGACTAGGCTGATAAATTTACGTGAGAACAAGGACCCAGTATCACTAATGTCAGAAATAGATGTAGTATGAGATCCAAGGGACTTACGAAGAGGGTAAGGCCACAACATTCTATTATCGGAACAAACAACAATAAAGTTTATTGGAAACAAAAACAGAAGTTGCTCAAAAACCTCAGCAGATCTGGCGGCATCTGTAAAGAAACATCAAAGTTAATGTTTTGAGTCCAGTGACCCTTTCTCAGAACTTATGGTAGCTCAGAAAATGCCAGTTTATATGCAGAAGAAAAGGTGGGGCAAGGGGGTAAGGAGTAAACGCGGATTTCAACTTTCAACCCTATTGAGGGGGAGTCAGATCACCACAGTTGTTTGAAGGTCTGGTGGAGTGGTGCTTAGTTACAAGGTTAGATTGCAAGACTGAAATTGTTAAGCACAAAGGAATTGAATGGAGATTTCCTGTGCAATACTATGACAGGCTTAAATGAGACAGAATTAGAAAACTCTTCTCAGGTCAAGTGAGAGACCCTGATTTATGATTTTGAGTAAGTGATACAGAAGTATGTGAGGAAGAACCTCTTTGAATATAATGAGTGGTGTGATGAAATCCTTCATCTGTATTCATTTGTTTGTACTGAGCAAACCAGCAATTCACAATTGGTAATGTTTACAGAGCAGATAGTTCCAAGAGTTGCTAGGTGGCAACATTCAATTCTGACCACAATGGGAAAGGGCTCAATGTAAGGTTTTCAATAGGTCACTCAGGACAATTCAGGGGTCACTGAAGAGAAAAGTTCAAAGGTTACAGGCAGTGAGTGAGAGAGAGAAAAACACAAACAAATAGATAAAGGCTCCCAGATTCTATGTAGGAAACTCAGTAAGGAGTCAAAAGCAGTGAATGGCTCTGTGCTGTCAAAATGCAGGAAGATGTTATTGGCAGTTATCTGCCCACGAGAAAGAAGGGAGGTCACTGGCTCTGTGCTGGGGGAAGCCATGAGAAGAGGGGGCTTCAAAGAAACCTGTGAACATTTATTACTTTAGTACAGTTCGGAACGTGGGAATTGAAAAGTTAAACATTCAGCAACTGAGCAGGATTAGCATTAAGGGAAAGCCTAGGTCAAGCTTGGTGAAGCTAGCTGTCACTTAAGAGCTAGAGTTATGCAATGTTATGCTTGTGACTGATTACTGGAATGCAGTTTCAAAATGCAGGAGAGGAGAGATGCAGGAAGGGAGGGTGAGAGACCAGAAAAGAAACAGTCTTTGAGGCGGTCAATGAAGGACTGGCTCTTGAGAAGGAGTTTCAAAGCCTGATAAGCTAAATTAAGAATTATCATCCCTTGTGACATTTAATGTCCAACCAAGTCAATAACACCTGCGAGGAATTGCTGATAAAAAGTGGGATCAGTCTTGAGTGCATTCTCTGTTTAACATGTGACTGTATGAGAGTGTGTGTGTGTGTGTGTGTGTGTGTGTTGGGGGGGTGGTGTTTGGACCATATTTACCCCATGTTAATTCTAGGTATTAGAAATAAATTGTATATTTATTGCAAATGGTATCAATGCTTGAATGTTGTCTAATAAAGTTTATTAAAAGCCAAAAGAACTGTGGAAGCTGTAAATCAGGAACAAAAAATGAGGTTGCTGGAAAAGCGCAGCAGGTCCGGCACAGATGAAACAAATTTTTCATCTGTGATGAAAAATCTCAGTTAACATTTTGGGTCTGGTGACCCATTCTCAGAACTGATGGTAGCTAGGAACATGTCAGTTTATATGCAAAAGATAGGGTGGGGGAAGGTGGTAAATGAATATTCCTGATATATATTTGAAGTACTTGCCTTGGTGTGCAGGGCACAATTTCAAAGCTTGTGGATGATATGAAACTTGAAAGCATTGTGACCATGAGTCAGACAGAGTAGAACCTTTTAATAAGTTCAAACGTATTTGTGGAATGGGTAGACAATTGACAAATGAAATTAAATGCAAAGAAGTGTGAAGTGATCTATTTTGGCAAGAATGAAGAGAATATAAATGAAAAAGTACAAGTTAGAAAGAGTTTCAAGAAAGAACTTGGGAGCAGAGGTGCCTGGATATGGTGAAGCTGATGTTTCTTTGATTTGTGACTTTTAGTTTGGAATTTGAGTTTGGTTTATTGTTTTTACACGTACCGAAATACAGTGAAAAGCGTTGTTTTATATGGTATACAGACAGATTGTACCATACAATGTGCATTAGGGTAGCAGAACAGGCAGAATATAGTTTTCCAACCACACACAAGGTGCAGAGAGAGTTCAGAATAAACATTTGAGAAGTCTGTTCAAAAGTCTGCCACAGCAGGGAAGAAGCTGTTCTTGAATCTGTTCATACGCATATTCAAACTTTTATATCTTCTGTCTAATGGAAGCACATAAAGGAGAGTATAACTACAGTGGGAGGGGTCTTTGATTCGGCTCAAATGAGAAAAGAACTATTTTAAGAAGCAAGGATTGCTGCATTGTTTGAAAGCAAGTAATTTGATGCTCATTGTGAACACTGGATAGCTGTGGATTGCAGCAGTGTTTGGTTTGTGGACCAGTAACCAGTTAAGATGACAAAGGCTGCCAACAACCAAGTAATCGTTTCTCAGGTAACTGAATAACTTTGAGCCAGCAACAACATACAAACAAGCCATCAGGTCTCCACCAGCCATGGAACTCTGTCTCTTCTGTGCAGTAAGCCACATTAAACCTGAAGAAATGCTGTTTATGTTTCCATCATTAGTTGTTTTAAGCAGTGACTCTGTGTGTGTATGTGTGTGTGTGTGTGTGTGTGTGTGTGAGAGAGATAGTGGGATTTCATTTCCAGAGTGCTGCTTCTGGGTGAGGCATGAAAATGTATATGTATATAATTTATCAAAGGTTGGTGGAATGTTGAGATAGTGGCTAATAAACACAACCGTATTTATTATAAAGCAATTAGGATGGAGCTCAAGATCCAGAAGGTTCTGTTAAACTTGTTTAATACATTTGTTCTGCTTCAACTGGTGTATTGCATCCCATTCTGTCTGCTGTATATTAGGAAGTATTTGAAGACATTGGAGAAAATGCAGAAAAGATTCATAAGAATAGTTTCAGGGATAAACTTCAGTTATGAACTTAAAAATCACACAACACCACGATATAGTCCAACATAGAACATAGAACATAGAACATAGAAGGATACAGCGCAGTACAGGCCCTTCGGCCCTCGATGTTGCGCCGACCGAATCCTACCTAACCTATACTAGCCCAATAACTTCCAAATGCCTATCCAATGCCCGCTTAAATGACCATAAAGAAGGAGAGTTCACCACTGATACGGGCAGGGCATTCCATGAACTCACAACCCGCTGTGTGAAGAATCTACCCCTAACATCTGTCCTATACCTACCACCCCTTAATTTAAAGCTATGTCCCCTAGTAACACCTGACTCCATTAGCGGTAAAAGGTTCTTAGTATCTACCCTATCTAAACCCCTAATCATCTTATACACTTCTATCAGATCTCCCCTAAACCTTCTCTTCTCCAATGAGAACAGCCCCAAGTGCCTCAGCCTTTCCTCATACGATCTTCCTACCATTCCAGGCAACATCCTGGTAAACCTCCTCTGCACTCGTTCTAAAGCTTCCACATCCTTCCTATAGTATGGCGACCAAAACTGCACACAATACTCCAGATGAGGCCTCACCAGAGTCTTATACAACTGCAACATGACCTCAGGACTCCGGAACTCAATTCCTCTGCCAATAAAGCCCAGTACACCATATGCCTTCCTCACAGCACTATTTACCTGGGTGGCAACTTTCAGAGATCTGTGTACATGGACACCAAGATCCCTTTGCTCATCCACACTACCAAGTACGCTGCAAATGTGTTGCTGGTCAAAGCACAGCAGGTTAGGCAGCATCTCAGGAATAGAGAATTCGACGTTTCGAGCATAAGCCCTTCACACTACCAAGTAGCCTACCATTAGCCCAGTAATCCATCATCTTGTTATTCCTACCAAAGTGAACGACTTCGCACTTAGCTACATTGAATTCCATTTGCCACATTTCCGCCCAGTTCTGCAACTTATCTATATCCCGCTGTAACCTACCACTTCCTTCCTCACTATCCACAACTCCACCGACTTTTGTGTCATCCGCAAACTTGCTTACCCAGCTTTCAAGTCCTTCCTCTAGATCATTCATAAAGATAACAAAAAGCAATGGTCCCAAAACAGATCCTTGTGGTACACCGCTAGTAACTGCGCTCCAAGATGAACATAATCCATCAACTACTACCCTCTGTCTCCTTCCAGCCAGCCTGGAAACACTATTTATTTGGAAACACTAGCTTTCAGAGCGCTGCTCCTTCATCAGGTAGCTGTGGAGCAGGATCATTAGACACAGAATTTATAGCAAAAGGTCAGTGTCATGCAACTGAAATGATTAAAGTCTGGTTGAAGATTTGTAGCTCGGGTATCCGTTGTTGTGGTTCTGTTCGCCGAGCTGGAAGTTTTTGCTGCAAATGTTTCGTTCCCTGGCTAGGGAACATCATCAGTGCTATTGGAGCCTCCTGTGAAGCGCTGCTTTGATGTTTCTTCCGGTATTTATAGTGGTTTGTTCTTGCCGCTTCTGGGTGTCAGTTTCAGCTGTAGTAGTTTGTATGTGGGGTCCAGGTCGATGTGTCTGTTGATGGATGTTCTTGCCACTTCCGGGTGTCAGTTTCAGCTGTAGTGGTTTGTATATGGGGTCCAGGTCCATGTGGACGGCACGGTGGCACAGTGGTTAGCACTGCTGCCTCACAGTGCCTGAGACCCGGGTTCAATTCCCGACTTAGGCGACTGTCTGCGTGGAGTTTGCACGTTCTCCCCGTGTCTGCGTGGGTTTCCTCCGGGTGCTCCGGTTTCCTCCCACAGTCCAAAGATGTGCGGGTCAGGTGAATTGGCCATGCTAAATTGCCCGTAGTGTTAGGTAAGGGGTAAATGTAGGGGTATGGGTGGGTGGTGGGTCGGTGTGGGCTTGTTGGGCCAAAGGGCCTGTTTCCACACTGTAAGCAATCTAATATCTTAAGTTTTTTTTTAAAAAAGTGACATCTCAACTCAGACAATGCATGAAAGGTGTGAGGTTACAATCTGGCTGTATTCCAATCTTGAGTTGGACTGGTTCTATTTCCAAAGTAGAAATTTATAAAATATTATATGGATTGACTGCCTGCATTGACTGCCCGCAAATTGTGCACTTTTTGAGCAAAATAGAATGTATCTGTACATACAATTAGGCAAATGCAAATTCACCCCATGGACTTATGTGTGTGTGTGTGTGTGTGTGTGTGTGTGCGCATGAGAGAGTGTGTGTGTGTGCGTGAGTGTGAATATGCATCAGAGAGTGTGTGTTTGCATGTGTGCATGCATGCTTAAGTATGTGTGTAAGTGGGATTGAGTTTAAACCTTGAGAGGGTGTTGCTTGCGTGTGTGCGCATGTGTGTGTGTGTGTGTGTGTGTGTGTGTGAGAGAGAGAGAGAGAGAGAGAGAGAGAGAGAGAGAACATGTGCATGAGAGAGGATCTGTGTGAGTGTGTGAATATGTAAGAGTGTGTGAGTACGTGTGCATGTGTGCATGAGAGTGTATAGTGTAGTGGGGTCACCTGTAGTGTGACATGAACCCAAGGTCTTGGTTGAGGCTATCCTCATGGATACCAGACTTGGCTGTTAGCCTCTCCTTGGCCACTTTGTGTTGTCGTGTATCCCGAAGTCCGCCGAGGAGGATGGTCACCCGAAGATCCAAAATGAGTGTTTCTGATGGCTGAAGTGTTACTGACTTGGAGGGAACACCCCTGTCTGATGATTGTTGTGCAACTCTCTCTCTCTTGCACACACATACACACACACTCTTACATACTCACTTACATGTACGGCACAGTGGTTAGCACTGCTGCTTCACAGCGCCAGAGACCCGGGTTCAATTCCCGACTCAGGCAATTGACTGTGTGGAGTTTGCACATTTTCCCCGTGTCTGCGTGGGTTTCCTCCGGGTGCTCCGCTTTCCTCCCACAGTCCAAAGATGTGCGGGTCAGGTGAATTGACCAAGCTAAATTGCCCGTAGTGTTGGCTAAATGTAGGGGAATGGGTGGGTTGCACTTCAGCGGGTCGGTGTGGACTTGTTGGACCAAAGGGCCTGTTTCCACACTGTAAGTAATCTAATCTAAAAAAAAACATACACACTAGCGCAGACCTTGTCTCATACACATGCTCTCTCTTACACGCATATATACACCCTCCACACTCGCACCCATGCACACATCCTCTCACAGATTTATACTCCATCACACACACACACACTTTACCAAGAATGCACATATGCAAAAACACACACTCTCTCATGTGCACTCATACTCACATGCACATACTGGTATGCATACGCTCTCACACTCTCTCTCATGCACACACACACACACACACACACATTATAAGTCTATAGGGTGAACTTGCATTTGCAGAATTATATTTGCAGATACATTCTAATTTGCACAAAAAATGCACAATCTGTAGGCAGTCAATGCAGGTAGTCAATCCATGTAACACTTTATAAATTCCTACTTTGGAAATAGAACCAGTCTGACTCAAGATTAGGATACAGACAGATTCTAACTGGCACCTTTAATGCATTGTCTGAGCTGAGATGTCACTTTTTTAAAATAAAACCTTAAGTTATCACAAGAATGTGACTTAAAAGAAGTTCTGGGATTTACATTTTACTGAACTGAAACCTGCAACCCATTCTAAAAGATGAAAGACTTAACAGCAATCTAGGTTTGTTCAATATATCATTTCAATTGCATGGCACTGTAGCATTTGGCCGTAAATTCTGTATCTTATGATCCTGCTCCACAGCTACTTGAGGAAGGAGCAGAACTCCAAAAGCCAGTGCTTCCAAATAAGCCTGTTGGACTATATCGTAGTGTTGTGTGATTTTTAACTCTGTCCTTTTGAGTCCAACACCGGCTCCTCCTCATTCAGTTATGAAGCTGGATAAGTTGCAGCTATTTTCATTGGGTAAGAGAAGACTGACAGGTGATTTGATAGAAGTGTTCAAAATCATGGGGTCTGGGAAGAGTAGACAGGACATAGGTTGTTCCTGCTCATGTAGGAACCGAGAGTAAGAGGGCACTGTTTTAAGACAGTTGGTATAAGAAGCAAGGTGGCATGAGGAAACACATTTATACACATTTAGCATATGAGGATCTAGAATGCAATACCAGAAAGTGTGTTGGACAATGTTCCCTGAAAAATATTATTTGGTGTGTGGACCTCCAAGGTCCATATCTGACAGTGGTTTCCAGAAGTGGAAGCCAACGCAAGGAACTGCACAGCATTCCAAAGGGAATTGAATAGTTATCTAAAATTGAAGAACATGCAGTGTCACAGGGAGAAGATGGCAAAATTTGTTCAGTCAGCCAGCCAATATAGAGAAGGTAAGTTGAAATGCACTTCATGTGCTGCAACAGTTCTGAAAGAATTGCAAAATGGTTTGCAGTTGTAAGGTTTGCAAAATGGCGGCAGAGTAACAAGACTGAGTGCAGGCTCTTTTCTGGGGCCCATCTGCTCCCATCTGTTTCCATTCTTTGTTTTACTTTTGCTTCGGTTCTTTATTTTCCTTTTCTTTTAGTTTCTTCTCTCTGTAGTGGGTTGGTCATTAATAGGAGCAGTCGGCATGCAGGATGTGACTTATAGTGACAGGGGGCCAATGGCAGCAAGTGCATTCTCCTGCCATTCAGGGCCAGTGGCGGTGAGTGCATTCTCCTGCCATTCAGGGCCAGTGGCGGTGAGTGCATTCTCCTGCCATTCAGGGCCAGTGGCGGTGAGTGCATTCTCCTGCCATTCAGGGCCAGTGGCGGTGAGTGCATTCTCCTGCCATTCAGGGCCAGTGGCGGTGAGTACATTCTCCTGCCATTCAGGGCCAGTGGCAGTGAGTGCATTCTCCTGCCATTCAGGGCCAGTGGCAGTGAGTGCATTCTCCTGCCATTCAGGGCCAGTGGCAGTGAGTGCATTCTCCTGCCATTCAGGGCCAGTGACAGTGAGTGCATTCTCCCGGTGTTTGGGGCTGGTGGCAGCAGCAGCAAAGTTCCTGCAGTGACCAGGAAAATGGCGCCAACAACCACCGACTCTTCAAGATGACAGTGCCGGCAAGGGGGCATCTGTAGCCCAAGCAGGACTTGTGGCGCAGCGGCAGCCTGGCCTGACAGCAGAGTCGGGGACTGTTGGTTGTGGGCCAAATGTGGGTTGAGCGACGTCAGCGAAGTGGGCCTGATGGTTAAGAAATGGTTCCTCGTACATTGGCTAATCCAGTACAGGTGGCAGCAAGACAGTGAAAGTCTTCCTTGCTGGTCTGGACTGGGTCAGAAAGACTGATCTTCTGAACTTTATACTTGTTTATTTTTCTCATGTATTCTTATGACCTATAATGCTGGATTAGTTATTTCTTCACATTTAATTTCATACTTTTTTATTTTATCTGTACCTGGGTACCTTTGTGCCTAAAATGGTGCTGTAATGCAGTGACTGTAAAGCTTTCATTGTATTCATTTGAGCAAATGTGACAATAAAGTCGATTCTATTCAATATTCAAAATCACATTTAGGTGCTTTCCAGGATGATCAATGTCAAAGCAACTATTTTAGTGATGGATTTAAAATAGAAACCAAGGATCAAGAACGTGAGAAATTTTAAACTTGAAAGAGATTGCACCAATTGATTACTGTATTTAGTATAAAATGTAAAAACAGTTTTTATGGATCTTTCAGTTCTTTGAGTTTCTTAGATTGTTTGCATATGGATGTGTAAAACATGTTTTCTAATTTTCTGGAACCAAAAAAAACCCTTACCCATCCAATCTGTCAGACGATTAGGATTGTAAAACCTCACAGTTCTACATATGTCATCGGAACTTCAAGAGCCTTTCTGTCTCTTGAATAAATTTGTAAAGTTAAAAATCATATGACACCGAGGTTATAGTCCAAGAGGTTTATTTGGAAGTACAAGCTTTTGGAGTGCTGCTCCTTCGTCAGGTACCTGATGAAGGATCAGCGCTCTGAAAGCTTGTACTTCCAAATAAACCCGTTGGACTATAATCTGGTGTTGTGTGATTTTTAACTTACGAGTAAAAAATGAGGTCTGCAGATGCTGGAGATCACAGCTGCAAATGTGTTGCTGGTCAAAGCACAGCAGGCCAAGTAGCATCTCAGGAATAGAGAATTCGACGTTTCGAGCATAAGCCCTTCATCAGGAATAAGATTTTTAACTTTGTCCACCTCAACATTGGCACGTCCACATCATAAATTTGTAATGCCAACACTGGGATAAGGCACCTGTTACAGTGAAGAAGGGGTCTGTTTGAACTCAGAATTCAGTTTAAATGGTCCTGTCAAGTTTGGATTTCCTACCTGAAGTCCTATCTGTACACCTTTCCCCACCAACACAAAATGGGATCCATCAGAGATGGGAGCAGGACTCTTTGTCTGCCATTTTTAAAGGTAAGCGGAGTCTCCATAAAAATCCATTGGAAGATGATGACATTTAAATGAATCCATATAACAAAAATCAACATAAATAACCTTTGAAACTCTATTGGATGCTTAACTGGCTGCCTTCCAGACTTTAGGCTCCGTCTTGAAGATAGGATCACTCATTTTAAGCATCACTCATTTCCTGTGGTTTGTCCTCTGCTAATACATCATGAGACAGATGGAAATGGAATAATTAATAGGACACTGGAGTATGGGCTGAAGCCAAACGTGGTGGTTAAAATATTCCCATTTTTTTGGACTAAACTGAGGCTTATCCAGGACTGGATGTGTGATGAATCTGTCCACAAAAGGAGTAGAAGACTAAACAGGGAAATGCAGGCAGGTAGATCTTGGTGACATTAATACACGTACTGATAGTAACCACAAGTGCGCAGATGAACTCACCAAGGAATAGTATGCAAATGAGGAAGCGTTTGTGGGCAAGGATTGATGGTCAGGAACCCTGGAAAGAATTGTCTGGGATGAAAAGCAAAACAATTGCTGGAGACACTATGGCTGCAGCTGGAAAGGTACACAATGAACACCATCCCAACAAGCTGAACACCAAAACAAAATGCTAGAGTAAGATGATGTGACCAGTTAAGTTAACTGGTGCAGAGAAGTTGAGCATGACAAAGAGCAATAATTCATGCTAGTTACAGAAAATTTCAATGATATCTTCGGTTAGGGCCTTGGAAGTGTTGTGGTAATAATGGACATCCAGTTGAAGGGATACAAAGAGAAATTAGCAATGATCTCAGAAATATATGTTCAGGACCTTTGGGGATGGTTGGTGATGGACCATTAATTAAAAACTACTGTGAGGTTGAGTGTGTTTAGTGAGAAGTGAATGATGAATTACCTGGGTGCAATGAATATAGAAAGGAAAATTGGGTTGGTTCCTTTACTGAACTCTGATCAACCAGATATTCCAATGTTTTCTGTGGCCAGGTATCCAGTATGCCTGGGAACAGAATCAGTAAGATCTTACTTTTTAAGTTGGTGGACACTGTGCTAAAGCTTTAGGTCTCATCAGGCTGCACTATAGCCAGTATTTGTCACTCAAATTGTGAGAGACATTCAATTATGAAAATTGATCACTTGTATAAAATTGTCTGAAATATAAAGAAAGATTTGGAAACTTGGGTATTTTAATTGGAAAGTGAGTGCTAAATCTTATGCTTTTGGGCTAAGACCAAGTGCACCAGGTTTTTAGAGGGGTTTTTCCCTGCAATATCTGGTGAGTTCCCTCACATATTTTACCAACCTCGCCAGTTAATTGTCTCCCACACCTCTGTGGCATCTCTAACACCCTATTCTAAGCCCATCTTACCACATGTCATTCCCAGAATGACTTGCTATTTCAGTGGTTATCCCAAAATGCATCTGCATTCCTTGTATCAATGCCATTTTTAAAAACCCATCATGTACCTGGACAAACGCTGTCAGTCCAGAACTGCCCTGCACAATTCCTGACAATTCCCCCATTCAAGACAGGCAGTGAAAATCAATGCCCCACTATGTAGGCAGGGACCTCAAGGTTCTCTTCCCCTCCCCACCCCAGGACCAGAAGTGGTGACTATAATACCAGGCAATACCAGCCCAGTTTGAGGTTGCCACCCAGCAATAGCAGCCACCTTGAGGAATGTACAGCACAGGAGGAAGGATATCAATGACTTCTCCACTCTGCCAGCACAAGTGGACTCACCTTTTTGCCAGTAACTCGAACTCACAATATCTCTTTTACTGTACCAACATCCCAATAAGGCTCATGCTCTAACACTATTGCTATTGCTTGCAACATCTTAATTCACTGTTGTCACCCACGCAAAACTCCGATGCCACTAAGTCTGCATTGTCTTCTGCATTGCCGGTCCACTCAAGCAGGATATCATCCCACCAGTACTGAAAGTAACTGTTGTGCAACCCACTTTCATCTTCCTGATACCTGCACCTCTCTCATTCCAGGAGGAAAACAACACACAATAGGGCAGAAAGAATCAAGACTGGTAGTGGATATTCCCTGATATTCAGTTCCTCACCCCTTATATGGAGAACATGATCTGACCACCCTCATTTGGCTGTCTGGCTGTTTTCAAGCCCCAATACAGGAATTAAGGCATTCTTGATTTATTGTGCCAGGACCCCTGAGAGAAAGCTATCCACATTGACCTAACCCTGCTGATAATTACGACAAGCTTCTTCCTTTTGTGTCTGTGCTAAACAGCAACACGAAGTAATTTGAGTCTGGTACCTTGGTTGAGGTGGCAAAGTGCACAAAAATGAAGCAAGACAATGTAAGGTTGGGGTGCTGCGAGCATCCAGATAGGCTCAGAGTGAGTTAACACAGTGACAGCCAGCAAACAGACAAAATGCAGCCTGGTCCACTTCTTGAGCTGGGTGTGTGTCTCTGAGTGCACAGTGTCCTTGCTGCAGCATTGCATTGATAGTGGTAGGTAGAGTCCATGTTATAACATTGAAGTGCAGAAACGTCCTCTATGTGGATCAGCTATCATAGAATCATAGAATCCCTACAGCGTGGAAACAGGCCCTTCAGCCCAACATGTCCACACTGACCTTCTGAAGGGTAACCCACCCAGACTCATTGCCCTACCCATTGCTCTACATTTACCCCTGACTAATGCATCTAACCTACACATCCCTGAACACTAGGGGCGGCACGGTGGCACAGTGGTTAGCACTGCTGCCTCACAGCGCCTGAGACCCGGCGACTGACTGTGTGGAGTTTGCACGTTCTCCCCGTGTCTGCATGGATTTCCTCCGGGTGCTCCGGTTTCCTCCCACAGTCCAAAGATGTGCAGGTCAGGTGAATTGGCCAAGCTAAATTGCCCGTAGTGTTAGGTAAGGAGTAAATGTACGGGTATGGGTGGGATGCGCTTCGGCGGGTCAGTGTGGACTTGTTGGGCCGAAGGGCCTGTTTCCACTACTATAAGTAATCTAATCTAATCTAAAAAAACTATGGGAAATTTAGCGGCACAAAGATTGATAGATATCAGATGTCAGTGTTTGTGGATGTGGGGTGCATATGGCTAGCACCAGTGGAGCATGCCGCAAGATCTTGATGTCCAGCATCCATTATGGAGGTTGGTCGGAGCAACTGGCTATCTAAATCCCCAAGTAACTATTCTGGTTCCATGTCAAAGTTGTTCTTTGGCAAATGTGGTAAAATAGAAAGCTGAGTAATAATGAGATGAGTTAGGCTGTCAGTGAGGTGTTGAATAAGCAATAATCCTGCTTAATGTGCTACTGCCTAGCAAGAAACCATGCCACTTGCTATACCTCTGCATCAGAAACCTGGGTTCATGTCCCACCTGCTCCAGAGGTGTGACACATAAGTTTGAACAGATTAAGAATATTTAAAAGATGGTCCAAATTGCCCCCGATGTGAAGCTGGGCCTTGCCATAGTTGGCATTGCTCAAACCCCTATCAGATTCTGCCCAAAGCACTTGACACATGACACAACAGACAAAGTAATGAAAGATAATGTAAACAATACATTGAGAACCTTACATTGGGGTGGGAATGCATGTTGAAGTTAATGAAAGGAAGTTTGAATAGTTATATTAGCGAGTTCTTCACAAAAATTGATTGGTACATGGAATGGACACTTCAATAGAGTGGTGGAAGTGAAAACCCTATAAGCATTGAAGAAGCAATTAGATGAGCAGTTGGATGGGAATTTAGTCTCCTCCCAGATAAAAGAATTAAGTTGGACTGATTTGCTTTCCCAATCCGTAATTATCTTATAAAACTTTATCTAATTTGTTTTGATCATTTGAAAGTTTTCATCCTTGATGCATTTAAACCTGATTCTGATTTTCTTCAGCGACTTAGTGGGCTGGTGTAGGTTAGGTGGGCTTGGATCGGCGCAACATCGAGGGCTGAAGGGCCTGTACTGCGCTGTATATTTCTATGTCCTATGTTCTATGTTCTATCTCCAGTCCTAACTGCACCCTCCTGAACTCTGCCTCTGATTTAAGCACTTGACCTGAAAAGAAAATTAAGTAAAAGTCTTTGAAGTTTTACATAAATGTGTTATAATATTTTTCCCCAGAGTAGCACATTCACAGTGCAGTTTTTGATATACTAGTGCTCTTTTGCAAAGTTTACATTTGTGAAAGTTGTAGTGATTGTAACAAGGTCACCAGCTGGATCTCATAGAATAGAGTTCTCTGATTGAACCAGATTAATGATCCCAATCAAGGAGCCCTGGCTAACAGATAAGAATAAAAGTGTCAGAGATGCAGTTCACTATGGGCACTATCTCTAACAAGACTGTTCCAGAGTTAAGGGATTGGTGATGGGATATCGGCCTCTGTAGAGTTATTTCAGATGTGATTCTCTTGATAGTGTGTTTGAAGTTTGAGCTATATGATTTGGGAGGTCAAGGGAAAACAGGAGTTTGATCCGATCAAGGCTGATGTGGAGCAACTCCTTAGGCTAATTTTAACATGATAGTGCACAGATATAGATGCAGATTAGCAACTGATTGCATTTATAAACCATCTTTAATGTAGTAAAAAGCTCTGTGGAATGTAGTCGAACAAAGATCACAGGAGGTATGAGGACAAGTGAATAAAAGCTTTTCTAAAGAAGTTAAGGGCCATCTTCAACATGGAAAGAGGTGCAAAGCTATTTAGGGAGAGAACTTCAAAGCTTATGATTCTGATGAAGGCTCAGCCACCAATGATGGAGAATTGATATTGGAAATTGATATTGATACTGTAAGGGCATGAGGCCAAAGTTGAAAGAATGTAAATTCTGAGAGGTTGTAGCACATGAGAGGTTACATAGGTTGTGAACCATATGGCTAAAACCCCCTGAATTGTTGTTTATGGAGTGATAGGTGATATACCTGAATGTGTAAAAGCATCCAAAAGAGGGACTGAATAACTTTTTTTCTTTTTTCAAATAGAATCTGACTGATTTTCATTCAATGAAAACCAAAATTGTGAAGACAATTTTCATGAAAATTATGCTTTACTATTGAAGCAAAAGGTGAGGGATAATATTTTCACACCTATTTGTTGAAAATTTGGAGATGGGTGGATTATTTTAGCTCAACAAAACAGTAGTGACATGAAGCCTAACTGGTATTATGAAGTGTTGGTGCTTTAATGAGTGTACCTTGCATACGTCGTCCAGCATAAGTATAATTATCCTAAACATTTTAAGCACATTTTGCATGTTTTAATGGATGATTCGTTATATTTTACAATTAGATAACAACTTAAGATCAGACATATATCCACTATGAAAGTCATGCCATTGCAGTTAGTAGTTTGTGATTTTCTGAAGCATGCAACAAAAGTTCTATAAGAAGGCCAGTAATTCTTGTGATTCAAACAGTCTTCCATGTCAAAGGAATGATGAATGTTACAGGATAGTGGAAAATGTAATACTTCTGAGGGGCCATGTCTCATATTTACAATCAACTGAAAGACACAGTTAAATTTATAGACATCTCAACATAAAGTTATTAAGTGAGATTTATTGCTGACAATGATGAGAGTGCTTAATAACATAATAATCATATTGTGAGAAGAGGTTTAAAATGATACATTTTTCATTGCACTTAATTTAGGTCTCCCTAAGGAAACAGAAACTAAAGAGGCAAGACATGATTTTCATTTAATCTTTGGTCTGTTTACTGACAGTGATGAGTCTGTACAGTAAACTAATACTTCATGGCTGCATGCTGTTATTTTTCCAGATGGTTTAAGAAGTCTTCATGACTATTCAATGGCTTCTTTGTGCAGTTTGATTTTTTTTTATGATCTGATAAATTAGATTTAAACATGCAACCTAACAATGGAATAATGGTTGACAATGATCCTATGCAAATATAATAACCAATAAAAATGTTTTTGCATTCGTCAACTTCATATAGGGAGTATGTTATAAATCGAAATTCATTTACTGCCAGACCATTTAAGTTTGATCGTGACAGCTTCAAAGTGGCTATGATAAGACACACATATGAAGATCACATCAAACAGGTTTTATTTTGATTAATACTGCATATTTTTGGTCAACATCTGCTGTAGTTTGCCCAGATGTTGTAACATTATTTATCAAGACTAAATATCAGTGAATCTTATCTTTAGACTTTCTCAAATATAGTGATTAAAATTGCATAACTAAATATTGGGAAAACATACATTGTTGACTTCAATGTCCACCATGAATTTCATACCCAAACTGCTGACTCCACCACTCCCTTTGGCAATTATCTGAGACTGTACCAGGTTGGACTTAACTTTGAGATTACGTTTAAATTCAAAGTGAGCATAAATCTGCATCTCTACTAAAATTGCCTATTTCCAAATATGCAACCTTGCAGATGTGACTTATTTCAATGCATCTGGTGTTAAATTCCTCCTCTTAAGTTTTTGTTACCTCTTAACTTGAATATTCCATTGAACCCCTGGTGGACCTCTCACTTTTAAACTTATGGTCATTCAAAATGTTGATACCAGTGTCTGACTCACACTGAGTTCTAATTACTCGTTAGCCCAATGCTTACTGACCTCATGGCTCTCAGCTAAGCAATGCATTAAATTTCTCATCTCTGTTTTCCAATCACTCCCGAGTCTCTCTGCTATCCATGACTGTAAATTATTTAAGCCCCCATAACCCTCTGATTATCTGCACTTCTCTAATTCCAATTCTTCGAGAATCCAGGATTCTAATCACTCCATCATTATCAGCTTCTACTAAGTCTCTGAGCTCTGGTATGCCCTATCTAGTCCTCTCTGATTCTCTGCCATTTTTTATGTTCTTTAAAACCTATCTCTTTGGCCAAAATTTTGGTATCCACCCTCATGTTCTCCAATGAGATTTGGAGTCAAATGTTGTTTGATATTTTTTTGAAATGCCTTGAGGTACTTTACTTTGTTAAAGATACTGTATTGATACAACTTACTTTTGTTGCATGACATGATGATTGCAATGTAAGTCAAACTATTTTTATTTTCTCCCCCATATTTCAGCTTCTATCTTAAGCCATTTCTATTTTGTTTGGTGTTAATTTTAAAAACCGGTTTGATTATTTGTGCTTTTTGCTTCCTGGTTGGCTCTCCATAAAATTCTTTAATGATGTGGTTGCCTTCTTGGACGGCTTGATTACATCACTACAGCTTGATGCTGCAAATTCCCTTGATCTACAGTAAAATTAATGAAAGATCAAGAAAGTTAAAGGTTCTGGTATACAGATGGTTAGATCTTTAACGAGACTTTCTTAGATGTCAATGGTATGCAACCTTGGTTCCTAATGTAAAAAAATAGAACCAGGAGTAGACCATATGCTTCTTGAATCTGCACTACCATTCAATATGACTACAACTGATTATTTGCCAATCTTCAATTTCCTGCCCATTTCCCATGTTCCTTGATGTCTTAAGAGGTCAGAAATCTATTTACCTCAGCCTTAAATATAATCATTAATAGACCATTTGAAAGATTCACAAACTTTTGAGTGAAAAACGTTTTCCTCATTTAAGTCCTAAATGATTGACCTCATATGCTGAAACTGGATCCTGAGACTGTATCCATGTTCTGTATTCCCCAGCTAGGGGACACAACCTATTGGTAACTGCCCTATTAATTTCCGTCAGTGTCTTGTATGTTTCAATGAGATCATTTCACATTCATCTCAAGTCTAGAGAGAACAGACTCAATTTACTGAGCCTTTTCTCATAGGATAAACCTCTCACTTCAGCTAATAGCTTAGTGAGTCTTTGCTGCACATCGTCAAGTGCAAGTATCTCCTCCCTTAAATATGAGATCAAAACATACTTCACTTTGGTTTCAGCAAAACCTGTACAATTGTAACAATATTTCATTATTTTTGTACTCCAATCCTTATGCATTAAAGGCCAAAGTGCTGTTTACTTTTGCAATTGTTTGCTGTACTTGCATGCTAACTTCCTGTGTTCCTTTTACAGATATGTGAAAATCTCCAATGCTCCTGAACATCAAAATTATCAAATTTCACACCTTCTAAGATATTTTCGTTCTCTATTCATAATACCAAAGCGAATAACTCCACTTCCCGAAGTGACACTCTATCTACCTCTTTGTTGTTCACTCACTTGTGTACAAAATTTACAGCTTTTTTTTGTCCTCCTCACAGCTCAGATGCGCACATGGTTTTGCACAAACAGCAATTTAGGGACATTACTCAGTCTTTTCATCTATGCCATTGAAAATAGCTACACTGTTAGAACACATTAATCCTTTCGGCATATAGTTACGGACTGCCAGTTTGAAAATATCTGTCTGTTCCTGCTCCGTCCTTCTGATCCATTAGCCAATACTTTGCGTATGCTCAAAATTGACCCTCAAATTCCTTCAATCATTATATTGAGTGTTCAGCTTTTCATGTAGCAACTCAACAAGTTCAATTTTGAAATCTTGGTAAACTATATTTATTGGTTTCCTTTTATGTACCCAATGGTGATATCTTCAAAAAGCTCTAACAAATTTGAAAAAACGTGATTTCCTTTTGGTAAATCACACTAACTTCTTTCTGATCATACAATGATTTCCTAAATGTATTGTTTATCAATCATTAACTAGAGATACTAGAATTTCCTGACAATTGATGTCAGTCCAACTGGCATACAGTTCCACATTCTCCCTATCCCTCCTTTCTTAGACGGTGTCAAATTCACTAATTTTCAATCAGATGGGACCATTTTCGATTTGAGGGAATTTTGGAAAATCACAGCAAGAGTATCCACTATTTCTACAGCTATGTCTTTTAGAATCCTACAATGCAGGCCATTTGTCTTATTTTAGTCCCTAAAGTCTCTCCAATTTTATTTCTTCTTTGGTAATATGAATTGTCTTGGATTACCCATACTTTTTAGCTCTTTGGTTACCTTCTACTTCTGGAGTGTCATTTGTGCCTTCCACTGTGAAGACAGGCGCAAAATATTTTAATAATGTCTCTACTATTTCCTCATTACCATGACAATTTCTCGTGTCTCTGCATCAAAGGGACCAATACTTATTTTACCTGATCTTCGCCTTTTTATATTATTGTAAAAGCTTTGACAATCTTTCTATAATGATGGATAGCTTCCTCTCATCTTCAATGTTTCTCTTTTTATCTATTTTTGATGGCCTTTTTCTGGTTAAAAACACTCTCAAAGCTCACACATATCACTTTTCTGTAACACATTATAAGCCTCTTTGAATCCACATAACCTGATCTTGCTTAATAAGCTACATTTGGATCTTTCTTGCTGAGTTTTGCTTTTCTGTTGAGTGTATTTTTGTTCAACATTTTAATTATTTTGCAAATGTTTTGCAAATATTTTCAGTATGTTGGAACTTATGAAGTTGTTTGCCATTTTCACAAATAGAAACATCTATGAAATTTCAGTAAAAATTACTCGATGGTTGTTTGGGACTTGCTTATTTTGTATGTGAATATATTGCAACCAATGGTTACCCTTTTGCACAATGGTTACACTATACAGAATATTTGGTTAATTTATTGTCATCTGGATTGGTGGGACTGCAATGAGCTGGTTCTATTTCTGTCTCTTCAGTAATAACCAGAAAATTTCCTGCAGTGGCTTCTTTTCCCACATCTGTACTCTTATCTTTGTAACTTCCTAAATAGCCACTTTGCGCTGCAGTGATTTTAATAAATTTTTTTTTGTTTCATTTGGATACCCTTCCAAAATTCGTGTACTTCATAAGAATTTACAAATGTAAGGACTCCTTTGATCATGAGTTTGCTGATATTTTACCTAATAAGGTATGTACAATTGAGATTATAATCAAATTGCTCCATTGCTGCACAGTTTCATTCTTGTGTTTGGACAGATAAATTGGTTTAGATAAAAAGTAAAATGCAAAAACTTTTAGCTCATTCAGTAAACTCTTTTCAGAGTGAGCTAATAAGCCAAAATCAATTTAACCACACATTTGCTTTAAAAGAAACATTTTATTTTCCAGTATTTTTGTTCTGGACATCTTTATGAAGTATATATCTTATCATTTGTCATTACTAATAGAGCTCCAAAAAAAATTCAAAAATAAAGGCACTCTGGTACATTGGTAGTGAAGAGTCCAAAAGTGTGGTGCTGGAAAAGTACAGCAGGACAGGCAACATGCGAGGATCAGGAGAGTGGACTTTTTGGGCATAAGATCTTCATCAGGAATGTTGGAGGGGTGGTGGCGGGGAGGGCTAGAGAGATAAATAGGAGGATGGGGTGGGGCTGGGAAAAGGTAGCTAGGAAGGTGATAGGTAAATGCAGGTGGAGGGTGATGGTGATTGACTGGAGGGGAGGATGGAGTGGAGAGATAGGAAGGAAGATGGAAGGGTAGGACAGTTCAAGAGGACAGTGCCAAGTTGGAGGGTTGGAACTGGGATGAGGTGGGCGTGGGGCCGTGGGTTGGTGGTGGGGTGGGGGTGGTGGGGGGTGGTAGGTGGGAGTAGGAGGGAATGAGGACTCTGATGAAATCAACATTGATGCCACGTGGTTGGAGGATCTTAAGGTGGAAAATGAGGCATTCTTCCTCTAGACATTGGGTAGCTAGGTTTTGGTGGTGGACCAGGCCCAGGACTTGTACATCCTTGGCGGAATGAGAGGGGAAGTTGAAGTGGTTGGACACAGGGTAGTGGGGATGTTTGGTGCACGTGTCCCAGAAATGTTCCCTGAAACGTTTGCGAGTTGGCATCCTATCTCCCTAATGTAGAGGAAACCACATGAAGAGCAATGGACACAGTAGATGAGGTGTCTGGATGTGCAGGAAAATCTCTGCCAGATGTGGAATGATTCTTTGGGCACCTTCCCGTGCCGCCGCAAGAGGTATAAAGTCTGTGCCCACACCACCTCCCTCACCTTCGTCCAAGGCCACAAAGGGGCAGCACGATGGCACAGTGATTAGCACTGTTGCCTCACAGCGCCAGGGACCCAGGTTTGATTCCAGCCTCGGATAACTGCCTGTGTGGAGTTTGCACATTCTCCCCGTGTCTGCGTGGGTTTCCTCTGGGTGTTCCAGTTTCCTCCCACAATCCAAAGATGTGCAGGTCAGGCGATTTGTCATGCTAAATTGCCCATAGTGTTAAGTGTGTTAGTCAGAGGCAAATGGGTCTGGGTTGGTTACTCTTCGGAGGGTTGGTGTGGACTTGTTGGACGGAAGGGCCTGTATCAACATTGTAGGTAATCTAATCTAATCATCCAAACACATCTACTATGCCTGTTGCTTTTGATGTGGTCTCCTCTACACTGGGAAGACAGGGCACCAACTCGCGGAATGTTTCAGGGAACATCTCTGGAACACACATCAAATAATGCATGAATCGCCTGTGGCTGACCACTTCAACTCCCACTCCCATTCCATCAAGGACGTGCAAGTCATGGGCCTCCTCTACCACCAAATCCAAACTACCTAAAGGACAAATCTTCCACCTTGGAACGGTCAAACCCCACAGCATCAGCATCAATTTCATTAGTTTCCTCATCTCCCCTCCCCCACTTCATTCCCAGATACAACCCTTGAACTCAGCACCACCTTCTTGAACTGTCCGACCTGTCCATTGTCCTTCCCATCGATCTGCTCCACCCTCCCTTCTGACTTATCACCACACACCTCCCAACCTGCATCTACCTACCATCTTCCAGCTACCTTCCCCCCAGCCCCACCCCCACACTTCTATTTATGTCTCAGCCACCATTCCTTCCCGCCCCATTGCCTCCCAACATTCCTGCTGAAGGGTTCATGCCAAAATGTGGATTCTCCTGCTCCCCAGATGCTTCTTGACCTGCTGGGCTTTTCCAGTGCCACATTTTTCATCTCCAGCATCTGCAATCCTCACTTTCTCACAGTGCTAGTAGTTCTCCTATAGTTGCGTTCCAGTGAACCTCACTTAATAGTAAGTCGCTTAACAGAAATAACAGGGCCTATGGGAAAAGTGGAGTTGGGGGCAGACCAACAAAAAATATCATTCACAATCACTAAAATATTCTCCAAAGTCTAATACAAAGTATAGCACAACCTGAATGAAAGTTGAAATCATATTTGTTAATGAAACAAAAGTAAATTTAGCACATTACATGTAGAAAATGTAAGAAACCTGCTCTCTGTACAGTACCTGTTACAAAAAGCTGCTGTTGGCAGCTGACATCAGTGCATGTGTAGGAACAACGTGGAGAGATCTGTGTATGCATCTGTGCATGTGCAAAATGGTGTAGAGATTTTGGCACGGACGTTGGTCATATGCAAAACAGTGTGGTGATTTTGGTGCGGACGTAGGTGCATGCAAAAAACAAAGCGCGTGAACTGATCCCCACTAGAATCACAACTATTGCGAAAGGAGGTAAGCATTTTTGAAAATACCGTTCCCTAACTCTTCATCAACGTTATAGACAAATTGCGCTGCCGAAACACATTATCCCAGAACTACCTGTGTGCATTATTTGAGTAAACTTTTGCTTAAACATGATAAACAAGCACTACTATAACTTTTATAATGGTGCTTATAATACGTGAATGTATTTCACTATATAATATATTTATTTAGAGTTCTGTTAATTCCTTTGTTGAATTACTTCAAAAAATATAAATTGAACATATTTTCTTACTCTGGGTGTTAGAATCAAGAATTTTAGTACAGTGACTATCTTATCACACTGTAGTTCATGTTGTGCTGCATTTTACTTGAATATAGTTAAAAATCACACAACACCAGGTTGTAGTCCAACAGGTTTATTTGGAAGCACTAGCTTTTGAAGCACTGCTTCCTCACCACCTTTTGAAGAAGAACCTGTTAGACTATAACCTGGATGTTGTGTGATTTTTAACTTTGGTGCTGGAAAACCTCAGCAGGCCAGGCGGCATCCGAGAAGCAGGAGAATTCCTGAAGAAGGGCTTATGCCCGAAACGTCGATTCTCCTGCTCCTCGGATGCTGCCTGGCCTGCTGCGCTTTTCCAGCACCACACTTTTCAACTCCGGTCTCCAGCATCTACAGTCCTCACTTTATCCTAGTTGATTTTCAACTTTGTCTGCCTCAGTCCAACATCGGCCCCTCCAAATCATTACTTGAATATGTATGAGTCATTTTCTTCTGACAATCTTGCTGAATTTTAGGAACAATGCACTTGGGGTAATGATGTGATCTTGGCATGCAGAACATCCGGAATTGTGACTGCCATAGCTTTAGGAGTTGGATTGTCCAAAAGTATCAGTTCTTAAAGATTACCCCTAAAGTGGCTTGCGATGTGTGTGGGAGGAGGGGAGGTTAGTGATTGAATGCAGACACATTAAGAGAATTGCACTATTCATTGGCATTGATGTGGAAGTCTGACTTTAAAAATGTTGGCTAACGTCCAATATGGAGCAAGCAGAGTGCAGACAAAGAGAGTAAATACTGTTTCACCTACAGCTCAAACTTGGCAGCAGATGAGCAACAAATTTGCTATCCTGTGTTTGGTTGCCAAGGTAAATGTGGAAACGTGTGGCTTGATTTTGTGATCTTAAATACACTCTAACGCACCACTCTAAATTTAGTGTTCCAGAAAGCGTGTGCAGGACAGTTTGCATTATGGCCTATTTTCTCAATGAACTGTCATTGAGTCATTTCCAGCACCCAGGAAAATGTGGCATGCAACAAGTATGTGTTGCATTGCCAACAGAAAGCGGCAAGGCGCTGGATGTTCATACAATCAAATATGGTTGTTCGGTCACACAGGTAACACAGACCTTTCTCAAGTTCCATTATCTTCCTTTTAAAATGATAAGTGATTGACTGATCCAATTCCACACAGGCAGAAGGTGTCTGTTAATTAGTATCAAGAATAGGTATTGAGTAAGATAGAGGCATGATTATGAAGGCACAACTACAGGTGAAATAGAGGAAACACAACCGAAAAACCAGTGGGTCACTTGAAGTGCCCCTTAACCCGCTAAATCCAGTAATTACAATGGCAATAACAGTCTTTTGGGTAGGACCTGTTATTCATCTTTATTATTTAATGGATGACTCTGATAGAAATTTACAAAATTATGAGAAGCATAGATATAATGGATAGAAAGAATGTTGTTCCTAGATTAGAAATAACACTTAGTAGGGGGCATAAGTTTAAGGTAAAAGGGGTTATGTTTAAAACAGATGTGACTTGCAGGTTTTTTACACAGAGGATGGCAAGTGTCTGGAATACATTGCTAGAGGAGGTGGTGGAGGTGGATACAATACCAATGTTTAAGAGATATCTTGACAGATGGATAGGGAATTGGGGGATACAGACCATGTAGAGACAAAGGTTTTTTAGTTTAGAAAGGCATCATGTGTTGATGCAGGCAAGGTGGCTGAAGGCCTGTTGCTGTGCTGAATCATGATGGATCTTTTTGGAGAGAGACTGTGAAAAAGCCACAACTGCATTTTTATTTTGCACCATGACTGCATTGAAAAACCAGTCTACTACAGGTCCTTTCTCAGCAAAGCAGATGTCATTAATAGCTTAAATGTAGCTAATGATGGGCTGGATCATCAACAGTGGTGCATCAGGTCAGCTACCCAATGTGTTCTTGTGGCTGACCAATTTCAATTAAGATGGGTGAACAAGCAAGTTGTTACCTACCCAACAGCAGCAGCAAAACACGTCAGTACCGGTTTACTGGCCATTTGGAGATGCCGCTGGTATATTAACAGCAGCGGACAGGGCTTCATTGTGGATAATGACTCATGGCAGCATCCTGGCAGCAGGATAAGCAGAGGCCAGAGAAGACTTCTTTACTCACAATCTTCCCAGACCATCACCAGCTTTCCCCAAACCAACTCTCTACCTGACCCTTTTCTGCCACCTGCCAGCAGCTGCAGCCACAAACCATCCTTGGGAGGGAGTTTGCATTGATGACCTGACAACTGTGGCCACAAAAAAACTTCAAATATTTCCCACCTTTTCAAGTAAGCTTCCAAGCTGAGGCACCCCGTGTTCTCCTGCCTTCAGTAACAGCACAGACTTGTCTGAGGACAACTACTGGAGGGAGAATTCTGCTGGTCCTCCCATTGATTGAACCAGGTGCATATTCCTCCTGTTGTGCTTAACTAGATGCTACTTCCATAGGCATCCTCTTCATTAGCCATCTCTTAAAATAAGTTGACAGACAAATAACCAAGCATTACCAGCAGGTCAGAAACCCTGTTCCAACCCAGCTACTGAAAATGTTGAGAGCTCAGAAGATTCCACCTGTTGGTTCAAGTGTAGCTGAATCATTTTGACTAATTCTGTCCAGATTGTCGATTTCAATCTGCAGCACTAAGTCTTGTCTGCATTCACCACATTGATGAATAAGAGTCAAGCAGCTGTACTGCAGAAAATCAGCAACCTCAGAGCTGCCTGAAAGTCTGCTCTCATAGAAATCACCAGGCTTGTCAAAGGATTTCCCCAAGGCAGGGAATTACAGGAGCTGGCACAGATGTTGTCTCTAAATGTAACCTCACATCCATAAAAACTTCCTCCTCCCACACCAAACCACTTAGAAGGAGAAACTATCTGGTAGGGAAAGATGCAGTTTTAAAAAAGAAACAAATTAAGCAAAATACACAAAACACTATATCACACATTTTATGATTCATAAACTTCAATTTCATTAACATTATAAAAGATCAAAACATTATTAGATCAGATTCCCTACAGTGTGGAAACAGGCCCTTCAGCCCAACAAGTCCACACTGACCCTCTAAAGAGTAACACACCCCCAACTAATGCTTCTAATAACAACTTAGTATGGCCAATTCACCTGACCTGCACATCTTTGGAATGTGGGAGGAAACCAGAGGAAACCCATGCAGAATGTGCAAACTCCACACAGACAGTCGCCCGAGGCTGGAATCAAACTTGGGACCCTGATGCTGTGAGGCAGCAGTGTTAACCACTGAGCCACTGTGCCGCCCCTTATATTGAGATGACAAAATATGATGGTTTGCATAAATACCTTTACATCCTTGATTGTTAATACTAGGCAGTGGATAACAGAAGAATGGTTCTGTTTGGCAGAATAACGAATGTGATGACTTTCTACGGTTGTACCATCTTCACATTCATAAGGCAGAAAGTACCTACACAGTGAGGTCTAATTGGATATGTGCTACCAATAGTTCCACACACATTAGAGTCAAGAAAGTTGGCTTTTCCATGCCTGCAAGTTTCCAGTTGGAAAACAAATGAAGTGATTAGTTCTGGCTAACAAAACAACTTTTAAAAAAACATCCATGCAAATATAATTATGCTGTACAAGTACAGAGATTTAGAAAAATATTGTTTTAATATATGTAATGATGCACAAAGTTTAAGGTTAGTTGTCATGTTTTATTTGTATCATGGAAATGATTTCTGGATCTGTTTATCAGAATATGTTATTCTTGATTTGTTCATTGGGTGTGGATGCCATTGGCTGGGTTAGCTTTTCTTGGACCAAGCCTTGCAGTCTTTGGAGTAGAGAAACAGTGCTGGTCACTGTGGTGTAGGAGTCAGCAGAGGTCCTGGAGCCATACCCATTCTTTTATACATATACCACAAAAATCATCACAAAACAAACTTAGGAAGCTAAGTGCACAAATTCTGTCCAGCAGGAGCAGTGTCGCTCAAATCGGGGGGGGATTAAATCAAAATGGAGTTAGAGAGGGGAGAGGATGCACTTCATCACCCATGGCACCCACCTTTATCTAAAAGCTTGAGCTCCATCGTCTGCTACCTGAACCCATTAATAGCTACTCTAGATAAGCTGCAGAGCTGGACTGAGAGGTGGCAAATGGAGTTTAATGCGGACAAGTGTGAGGTGATTCACTTTGGTTGGAGTAACCGGATTACAAAGTACTGGGCTAATGGTAAGATCCTTGGTAGTGTAGATGAGCAGAAAGATCTCGGTGTCCACGTACACAGATCCTTGAAAGTTGCCACCCAGGTTGACAGAGTTGTTAAGAAGGCATACAATGTTTTAGCTTTTATTATTAGAGGGATCGAGTTCTGGAACAATGAGGTTATGCTGTAGCTGTACAAAACTCTGGTGTGGCTGCACTTGGAGTATTGTGTACAGTTCTGGTCACCGCATTATAAGAAGGATGTGGAAGCTTTGAAAAGGGTGCAGAGGAGATTTACTAGGATGTTGCCTGGTATGGAGGGAAGGTCTTACGAGGAAAGGCTGAGGGACTTGAGGCTGTTTTCATTAGAGAGAAGAAGGTTGAGAGGTGACTTAATAGAGACATATAAGATAATCAGAGGGTTAGATAGGGTGGATAGGGAGAGCCTTTTTCCAAGTATGGTGATGGCGAGCATGAGGGGGCATAGCCTTAAATTGAGGGGTGATAGTTATCGGATAGATGTCAGAGGTAGTTTCTTTACTCAGAGAGTAGTAAGGGTATGGAATGCTTTTCCTGCAATGGTAGTAGATTCGCCAACTTTAAGTACATTTAAGTCATCATTGGACAAGCATATGGACGTACATGGAATAGTGTAGGTTAGAATGGGCTTCAGATTGGTATGACAGGTTGGCGCAACATCGAGGGCCGATGGGCCTGTACTGCTCTGTAATGTGCTATGTTCTATGTAGCCAGGTCCACGAGCAAACCTACAGAGCGGTTCTCTGGACTGTCTACCCCATCCATACCGATCAAGAGCATGGGGCTGAATTACAACTAAAGGAACAATAACAAGGTTTCAAAATAACTAGAAAGGGAGTGTAATTGCCCATAACCAGTGTATATGTTGTCCACTAAGGGCACAGTGCTACAGAATAAACAGTTGGACTGGGAGTCCATGACCAGTTGACAACTGCTGGTTGTTCCACCCAGACTGAAGCAGAATGACTCCACATAGAGAGTTCTCTCTTGGGGCAGGAATTTGGTTTTACTTTTGTAAACTCATAACAAACTAACTAATTAGAAGAACTAAACAGTTCACAATTTGGAGATGCCAGTGTTGGACTGGGGTGTACAAAGTTAAAAATCACACAACACCAGGTTATCGTCCAATAGGTTTAATTGGAAGCACACTAGCTTTCAAGCGCTGCTCCTTCATTAGGTGATAGAGGAGGACACAATTCTAAGGCACAGAATTTATAGCAAAACTTTACAGTGTGATATAACTGAAATTATACATTGAAAAGTACCTTGATTGTCTGTTGAGTCTTTCATCTGTTTGAATGCCATGATGGTTTCACTTTTTTCGTGTGTAAATCACAAAACCCTTTTTTTTTAAAAGTTGCATTCTGAGATTAGCTATAACAATGAGTGTTAGCTAGACAATATGTTGAAGGTGTTAGCCCCCTGTGTTCTCTGTCTACGCCATGACGTTTAGATTGATTCTAATCTGAAAAGTGAGATAACAGAGTTTTACATGAATTCATGCAATTTTTGACCTCAGGTTTTACGTGGATTCATGCAGTATTTGAACAAAGTACAATGTAACTCTGCAAGTACAAATTCACCCCACAAAATATATGTGTGCGTGTGAGTCTTTGTCTGTTTGTGCGTGTGTGTCTGTCTGTCTGGGTTGGGGGGGAGCGTGGTGTGGGTGTGAGAGAGAGCGTATACGTGTGTGTAGTAAGTGTAGAGTGTCTTAAGTCTGTGAGGGGGTGCATGTGTGACGGCCATTGCACTACACACATAAACACGGACACACATGTACACAGACACACATACAAACATTCACACACACCCTTACAGACACACACACTCCCACAGTCACACAGGCACCCTCTCCGAGACTTAGACCACTCTACACTCACGCACACACATATACAATCTCTCTCACAGACACTCACAACCCCCCACCCCAGACATGCACACACACTCCCACATTCACACATGCACCCCCCTCACAGACTTAAGACATTCTACACTCACTACACACACATATACACTCTCTCTCACACTCACAACCCCCAACCCAGACAGACACACACAAAAAAAGACCCACATGCACACATATATTTTGTGGGGTGAATTTGTACTTGCAGAGTTACATTGCACTTTGCTCAAAAGCTGAATGAATTCATATAAAACTCTGTTATCTCACTTTTCAGATTAGAATCGATCTAAACATCATGGTATAGACAGAGAACAAGGGGGCTAACACCTTCAACATATTGTCTAGCTAACACTCATTGTTACAGCTAACCTGAGAATGCAACTTTAAAAAAAAGTTAAAAATCACACAACACCAGGCTATAGTCCAACAGGCTTAGTTGGAAGCACACTAGCTTTCAGAGCGATGCTCCTTCATCAGATGATAGTGGAGGACTCGATTGTAACACAGAATTTATAGCAAAAATTTACAGTGTGATGTAACTGAAATTATACATTGAAAAATTGATTGTCTGTTAAGCCTTTCATCTGTTAGAATGCAGTGATAGTTTCACTTCTTTCATGTGTAAATCACAAAACGTTTTTTTTAAAATTGCATTCTCGGGTTAGCTGTTAACAATGGGTGATAGCTAGACAATATGTTGAAGGTGTTAGTCCCCTGTGTTCTCTGTCTATGCCATGATGTTTAGATCGATTCTAATCTAAAAAGTGAGATAACAGAGTTTTACATAAATTTATGCAGTTTTTGAGCTCAGAGTTCTACAAGAATGCATGCAGTTTTTGAGCAAAGTACAATGTAACTTGAAGGAGCGTCGCTCCGAAAGCTAGTGTGCTTCCACTTATACCTGTTGGATTATAACCTGGTGTTGTGTGATTTTTATGGTCGGTCCTGGTTGGGTCCAAATTTTGTTGCACCGACTGACTCCCACAGCTACCTAGACTACACCTCCTCCCACCCTGCCCCCTGTAAAAACGCCATCCCATATTCCCAATTACTTTGTCTCTGCCGCATATGCTCCCAGGAGGACCAGTTCCAATGCCGTACAGCCCAGATGGCCTCCTTCAAGGACCGCAGTTTCCCCCCAGACGTGATCGACGATGCCCTCCACCGCATCTCCTCCACTTCCCGCTCCTCCGCCCTTGAGCCCCGCCCCTCCAACCGCCACCAGGACAGAACCCCACTCGTTCTCACCTACCACCCCACCAACCTCCACATACAGCGTATCATCTTCCGTCATTTCCGCCACCTCCAAACGGACCCCACCAACAGGGATATATTTCCCTCCCCTCCCCTATCAGCGTTTCGAAAAGACCACTCCCTCCGTGACTCCCTCGTCAGGTCCACACCCCACACCAACCCAACCTCCACTCCCGGCAGCTTCCCCTGCAACTGCAAGAAATGCAAAACTTGCGCCCACACCTCCTCCCTTACTTCTCTCCAAGGCCCCAAGGGATCCTTCCATATCCGCCACAAATTCACCTGCACCTCCACACACATCATTTGCTGCATTCGCTGCACCCAATGTGGCCTCCACTATATTGGGGAGATAGGCCGCCCACTTGCTGAATGTTTCAGAGAACACCTCTGGGACACCTGGACCAACCAACCCAACCACCCTGTGGCTCAACACTTTAACTCCCCCTCCCACTCCACCAAGGACATGCAGGTCCTTGGACTCCTCCATCGCCAGACCATAACAACATGACGGTTGGAGGAAGAGCGCCTCATCTTCCGCCTAGGAACCCTCCAACCATAAGGGATGAACTCATATTTCTCCAGTTTCCACATTTCCCCTCCCCCCACCTTGTCTCAGTCGATTCCCTTGAACTCAGCACTGCCTTCCTAAACTGTAATCTTCTTCCTGACCTCTCCGCCCCCACTCCACTCCGGCCTATCACCCTCACCTTGTCGTCCTTCCACCTATCGCATCTCCATCGCCCATCCCCCAAGTCCCTCCTCCCTACCTTTTATCTTAGCCTGCTGGACACACTTTCCTTATTCCTGAAGAAGGGCTTATGCCCAAAACGTCGAATCTCCTGTTTCTTGGATGGTGCCTGACCTGCTGCACTTTTCCAGCAACACATTTTCAGTTGTGCGATTTTTAACTTTATACACCCCAGTCCAACACTGGCATCTCCAAATCATGTTTAAAACAAAAGGGTTTGTGATTTACACATGAAAGAAGTGAAACTATCATGGTATTCAAACAGATGAAAGACTCAACAGACAATCAAAGTATTTTTCAATATATAATTTCAGTTACATCACACTGCAAATTTTTGCGATAATTTTCCCTCATAGCTCCATAGTTCCCTATATTCAACTGAAACATTGTCACTTCCGATTGTACCCTCTCCCTCTCAAACTGCAAATTGAAGGTTATTGTATTATGGTCACTACTTCCCAATGGCTCCTTCACTTAATAACAGATCCAGAATTGCCTTCTCCCTGGTAGACTCCAGCACCAGCTGTTCTAAGAATCCATGTCAGAGGCACTCCACAAAGTCTCTTTCTTGAGGTCCAATACCATCCTGATTCTCCCAGTCTACTTGCATGTTGAAATCCCCCATAACAACTGTAGTAACATCTTTGTAACAGGCCAATTTCAGCTCCTGATTCAACTTACATCCGACATCCAGACTACTGTTTGGGGGCCTGTAGATAACTCCCAAAAGGGTCTTTTTACCCTTAGAATTTCTCAGCTCTATCCATACTGACTCTACATCCCCTGATTCTAGGTCCCCCTTACCAACATGGCCACCCCACCCCCTCTGCCCATCTGTCTTAAATATATTAAATTACCTGGCCTCAACAGCCTATTGTGGCAACGAATTCCATAGATTTGCCACTCTCTGGCTGAAGAAGTTTCTCCTTATCTCTATTCTAAAAGGTCTTCCCTTTACTCTAAGGCTATGTCTTCAGGTCTCCTGTGGTGCCCACCCTTCTCTGGAGGCTGTTAGTGGACAACAAATGCTCCCTTTTCAAGGACAGCTGGGCACAAATATAGTCACAGAAGAAGGTCTAGCAATCACAAATTTCAGTCCCCTCCATAGACCGCTGCCTAGACCTATTAATGGCTACATTGGTCAGGGCTCAGGAGCAGGCCTGTGAAGAAGTCCTCCAACCTGCCTGTGCCCCCTCCTCACCAAATGCCCAAAGATAAGGAGCACAGGGCTGAAGGGCAAGCAAAAGAACATGAAGTTTTTGAAGTAACTAAAAACAGGATGCAACTGCCCACAATCAACATATCTACAGTCCACAGACTCCAGTGTCGCAGAATTAATGGTTGGGTTGGGAGTCTGTGAACCACCTTAACATACAGTTGTACAGAACTGTTGCCTGCAATGCCTTCACCTTAGATTCCTGATGGGAAGTGGGAGAACCCGAAGATAGAGAGCTCTCTGGAGCAAGAATTCAGATCTTATATTTTCCCTTTTCTTTTGTTTTCTTTATTTCCTTTTTATTGTATAAACACCTCTCACTTTTGATAAAATAAACACAATAGGTACAGCCAGTACTTGAGAAAACCTCAGTCCCTGTAAAAGCAAGAATAAATAAAAGTAATTAAAATTCATTTCAGCACTCATTTAGCAAGGTGGTGACTGTGCTATTTGGCATTACTGGCACAACACAAGGTAGAAGCTTAATTAGACTACTTTGTGAGAATATAATAAATCCCACGAACAGCAGATGCACCAGCTAGAAGCCATTTTGGGAACATTATAATGTAGAGTAAACATGGTATTCTAATGACCTCAAGTTTAAAAGCCTGTAATTGGTATTCAAAGTATAGTGGTAGTACAAACAGTAATGGCTTCTTTATATGCCTTTCCAACTTTTCTGTGAATGAATGGCTGTGAATTATAATGTACTTATTCGATGCAAACTTCGTATGAACATCTCCATTTCAACACATTTTTGATGTATTCATGAAGTAACTAAAATTCAGCTGGATGTAGTGGATGTTCTTGTAGTGATGTCAGATAATTTTTTTCAGTGTAATTAAGATTAAGCAAGTTGATCAGTCACGAAAATTATTAAGAACTAAATTTGTCCAACACTAAATATAATGTGTTATAGGATTAACAGAGCATACAGCTAGCTAAAAGCGAGAAGTTAACTTATCAAGATTTAAGAGTGAAATGTAAAGAGCAGAATGAGATCTGTTCATTCTGTGTATCCTAAAACGTGTAAAATGCTAAACACTCAACTGATCACAGTGATCTTAAACCAAACATATCATTAATTCTAATTATTTATATAAATGCATATATAGAGATTTTGTCCATATTGAGAGTTAGGCAAATGCAGACCAACAACAAAGCTTATTTACTTCAATTATTCTGGGCATATCATAAAAATATCTTCTGTAAGTAAAGGAAAATGTTGGACTATCTAGTGTCCTGTATCAACAGTTATTCATTTATGTCCGATCTCTGGTTTTTTTCATCGTCATAAGTTCAGTTGAGGCTTAGTTGGCTTCTGTTTACATGTCTGGTATTGAAAGGGACAGTGTATCACTTATTCCATAGTGGGATTGCTACTCCACAAAACCAGAGGTATGGACGAAAGCAGGCTACAAATGAATTTCTAAACACTTAGACTGTTCAACCTAAATCATGAATATATTCATTGTAGAAAAAAAACCCAAAAGACATGATCACCACCTCAAAAATGAACGAGTGAAAATGTCAATGTTTGGAGATCATGTCAGGGATTGAAGCCCAAACAAACAATGAACTAGTTTAACCATTCTGGAACTAGGATTCAATTTTATTGCAAAGTAACATTTAAACTTCATAACTGTCTGGTAATTGTAGTTTTAAAATTGTTTTTATTGTCAATTATTGGACTCTAATGGGAAATGCAACTACAATTTATAAACAAAACATCAATTAAACTGGCTGCAGAACTCTACATCATGAAATATGTATTACAGTCATTGAATGTCCATTCAGGGGTTTGCTTGTTGGAAAAAGGCAGCCTGTTAGCATTAATTATTAGATGGATTGAGTTTAGATATTCACTCTATGCTCTTATCATATTCACGTCTTGGCTTGAATTTACACAAAACTGGAACCATTCTGCAACATAGCCAAAATGGTGCCAGAGCCTCGATTGCAACAGTTCAATCCCTGCACTTGACATCCATCATTTGCACCAAGGTAGAGGAATAAGGGCAAGTTACACTCTGGACAACTGTAGTTCATAGAGGAATATGCACATTGAGAAGTGCCTTCAAACAGTTAAAATTGTATTGGAATGTCCAAGACACTACAGGATTTTATACATTTGAGAGAAAGATCTAAATATGCTGGAATTATTTTGTGATTGGGAGCATCTTTGGAGAGAGGTGTTGCAAGATGGCAGCAGAGTAGGGTGCTCATGGCATGGTGTCCTTCCCGACTGGTACAGTGGTCTCCTGGTGTGGCATGGCGGCCTCCTGGCCTGGCGTACTGCCTCCCAGTGTAGTGGCCTCCCGGCCTCCCACATCAGCCTCTTTGCGTGGCAAAGCGACCGCCCGGCGTGGAAAACTTCCAGCCTCCCGGCATGACCTGCCTCTGATATGGTCTGGAGCCATAGCCTGGGGCTGACTGGAAGCTTGGTGCCAGCATGGTCTATTGTACTGAAATTTTATTTTGGCACTGCTGGACATTTTATTTCTCTATTGTCTAAAATTATGTAACTAAAGAATCTGTGCCTACGCACTTTTGCCTGTAAGATGTAATTGGCACATATAAACTTTTCACTATGCTCATGGAGTATATGTGACAATAAAGATTATTCTATTCAAAGTGGTAAGGTTTCCTATTGTAAGACATAAGGTGCTCTTCAGGAGAGGTAAGATAACCTTTATGAGAAACCTATGATGTCCTTTGGGATAGGACAAGTACCTTTTTGTGGCAAATAAAAGTAGGTTAAGAATCTGTGTAAAAAAGTAGACACTGTCAATTAAACTGTCAAGCTGTCAAGCATTTTAAGTTTTTTTTGAAAAAAATATAGCAACATGCTATGGCTATTTGCAATTTTACTAGCAGTCTGTTGACACAAGCTCGGGTGTTTAATTGGAGAATTAATGCTGCAAAACTGATTTTGCAACATATGATTATCACAGAGGGAGCTCCAAAGATGCATTAAAACAATCCAGCATTCATTACATCACTAGAGACAGGATTCTGCACTTTGCTGAACTTTTCAAAGGTTTATGGTGTACGAACATAACCTCAAACACAGATATTCTTAAGATGTTTTCCTATGGTTTCAGTCAGGTGCAAAGAAAAAGCTAAATTCAGTTGACAGGAACTCATGCCAGTCTGGAACTTCTTTAAGGTATAGAAGAAACTAAGGGACAAATTCAAACTTAACTCATTCTCCTTTGTATGCATTGGCATTTTTACATCCCTCAAATCGTGATTTTTATACCAACTGGCTGAATGTTCGTTCATACTCAAAAATAGTAGCAGTCTGCATGCTGTCATTATTCAGATGCTACAGGCTGCATTTTCATTCCTGAATTAAGTATAAAGTTGGAAAAATACCAAATTTCCCAAAGTGTCCAGAATTTTGAACCTTTTTTCTGGGTTGGAATGGGGGTGGAGGCGAGGTGTTGGTGATAACTGGAATCTGGTCTGCCACCCCAGAAAACAAATTGCAAACAGCCAATATGACGATTCAGTGGCCGGGTTAAAAAACTCACCTCAGTGCTCTCTGTCCCAATATATTTTTTAAAACCCTTCTAGCCTTTATCACACATTTTCAATGCTTCATCCATGCCAACTCATGCCCTCAAATGTCAACCTGTGCCCCTCTATCCACATCCAGCTCTTAATACCCCTTTACCAACTTAGTACCAACTCATGCTAACACATGCTGCTCCATTTACTACCTCTGCAATTTAGCCCCAAGCCAACAACCACCATGTATTGACCTCAGGAGCTAAGGTGAGATGAAATAAAGTTTTAAAATGTCTTTGTAAATTTTAGTATTAAAACAAAACTTCATGAAAACTCATTCATTGCATTTAAATTCCTTCAATTACTAAGTCTCTTATAGAAAGTAAACTTTCACGAATTATTTAATCCTAGTCTTTAGCTCTGCAAGGAAAAGTATAAAGCTACTGAAGTTATTTGAAGGGATAGAGTATAATTTACCTCTTAGGTCAGGTATTCCCTTGAGCAAAGTAAGGCACCCTTAGGGTAGGGTCAGACACCTTTTGGAATTGCCCAAAGTAGATGTATATGCATGAAAAATGGTTGAACTTCATTGTGGGACTATCACGGTGTCAATGCATTTAAATCCCATTACAACTTCCAAGGTCTTTAAATCTCCTGCCTTTTCAATGTTTGTTTTTTGAACAGTGGTCAGCTCAAACAAAATAGTGCCTGTCATTTCACCTCAATCTATCGTTATCACTGTAGGGTACCTGTCAGTTCACAGTTTGGCAGTTCCAGTTGCTTACAGATTTTGACACAGGACTATGAATGTGAATACTTATTTTTATCAAGACCTAAGTACTTGAATGACATATTTATAATCATAAAGGATAAACTAGTTGAAAGGATTTAAATATTTTGAATGTGTTTTTATTCTTGGAAAGTCTGACTGCAATAGATACTTAGAATTTGATGCCTGAAGTATTTTTATTGCAGGCTTGTCTTCAGCCAAATGTAATATGCACCAACATCCTTGGAAAAGAAGGAAGAGTTGGCAGTGAAGAATGTTCAGAAGTATGTTATTTTTCCCACAACTCCATCTCACCAACTCTGATTTTGATGGCAATAGAAACTGCTGATTTTTTAAAATCCACTCAAGAAGCGCAGCAGCTAGGGGTGAGTGGGGTGGGGTTAGGGAGGTATGCTTCAGGCATGTAATATAAGTTGCACTGGAAACATAATATCATGAACTTTATATATAAATCAAGAGTAGCGATAAGAATGAACTATATTTTATATTCAAATTATTGAATGAATTGTGATGTTTATTTCTTTAAAAAAAAGTTACTGGGTGTATTTTGTAGGCTTTATAAAGTAAAAGTAGATTTAAACATGGCATTCCAAGTGAATTGGATAATTCACTTTGCAGATTTACAGGGAAAGGGAAATGTGTGGGGTGAGCCAAGTAGCACAATGTTGGGCATGAACATAATGGGCCAAATTGCCTCCTTTGTGCTGTAACAATTCTATGACTTTTGTAGAACAAACAACGGACTTGTCTGATTCTAGTTGTAATTGTTGTCATCTCTACAGTGTCCTGTAGGTGTCCCCATTTGCATTTGAAAACATTACTACTATTTTGAACTGGAGTTGCTTCAGAAAGTTCAATTAAGTTGTACTGTATGTGAATTCAGTTTATATTTTCCGACTTCTTGCTGATCCTCTCATTTAGCCACCTTTTCAAAACAAAGAAATATGAAGGCATTCCCTTCCAAAGGCAAAAGAAATTCTGCTTCATGACCAAGTCTGCTTGACCTGAGTTTCATTTTTCTCTTCCATTCTTCTTTGTGTTTTTAAATGCTTTTTCAGATGAACCATTTGAGATTAAAAATAGATGCTGGTGGTCACTGTCAAAATTAAGCTACTTTTCAGTACAGTACTAGTCACTGCTGGAATACGGGGAAGAAAAATTTTAAAATACTCAAAACCTTTAATACTTTAAAAACTTTAAGCAGATGAAATACTGTTTCACTTCCAGCCTAACGCCCCGAGTTTTTTTAAAGTTGTTTATACATACATTTATCTTTGTCCAAAATTCTTATTACTTCAATAAGCCAAATTGTTTTATTTGATAAAAACACTGGTTAGGATCTTCTGAGGGATGGGAATTATCATCAGATTGTTGTTCCTTCTGAATGTTCCATGCTTCAACTGCTCCGCATGTATTGCTTACTTTGACAGAAAAGTGGAACAATGTGTCTGTTGGGAAACTAATCATGATGTTGTAGAGTTAAAAATCAGGCAGGATGTGCTCAGTATTTATGTGACTGGTTACTATAAAATGGGTATAATGGTTCAAGATGAATATTAGTGAATGTGTGAGATGACAAATGAGTGGATGGCTAGGGAGGTGCATTAATTGCTGTAATAGGTGAGTCCCAGTGAGTTTTCCCATATTATTGTGCATTGTTATGTATGCATTCTGTGCCTGTAACAAACCCTGCACATGCTGTTGTGTACTCATCAGCAACAAAAATACTTGCCACTGTTGAGACTTTTTTTTTATTTCCACTGCCAGCACCATGTTTAAAGCCCAGCTGTGCAAGGTCAATCACTGCCAACCAGAAACTGCCCTTCATTATGGGAGAGAAATGGAAAAGAAAAACTTCTAAGGGCATATAGGTAGCATGACTGACACTTCATTGCAAATAGAAGCTCACCTTTGCAAATGTATTACGTCCATCCTCTGTCTGATCACCACTCATTGTAACTGCAGCTACAAGAATCTAGATGCATGATACCAAGTTTGAGGGAGTGCTATTCTTTTTCTCATGCCTAACAACTTCTCACTGTTCAATGTGGGAGAATTACATACAGGAAGCCTTCAAGTGGTTGAAAATACTAACTTTTATTGAACAACAGCAAAAGTAATCAAGTTCCATTTACTTCTGGGAACAAACAGGAACCACTTGCCTTTCAAAAAGAAAAAAACACATTTATAGTTAGCAATGATTATCATACCCAGCTCATAGCTAATGGAACTAGGTGTCAAGTAAGTTCTGTCTGAATTGTTGCACTCAACTCTGTATTATTCTATCATGCAGAAGATGATGTTCAATATTCTCAGCTTCCTATGTGGAAGAGTGTTGCCATTTGCCCAGCCCTCCAGAGTTCATTCTGATGCATGAGATGGCACTTGTCTGCATGTGCAAAGTAGCCTGGCAGCAGCTTTAGAATGAAATCTTATCAATGTGATCCAAAGTGCAGCATTCAAGAGGTGAAATATATTCTCAGTGAATCAGAAGTGTGCTAGGGGAGAAAGTGAGGACTGCCGATGCAGTTGGAAATGTGGTGCAGCAAAAGCACAGCCAGTCAGGCAGCATCCGAAGAACAGGAGATTCCATGTTTCGGGCATAAACCCTTCATCAGGAATGAGGCTTGTGGGCTGGAGGCCTGAGAGATAAATGGGAGGGGGGTGGGGTTGGGGGAAAGGTAGCTGAGAATGTGATAGTAGGTGAAGGTGAGCGAGAAGATGATAGGTCAGAGAAGAGGGCGGAGCGGAAAGATGGGATAGAATGGACAGGTCAAGAGTGCAGTGCCGAGTTGGAGGCTTGGGACTGGGATAATGTTGGGGGAGGGGAGATGAAGAAACTGGTGAAATCCACACTTATCCCGTGTGGTTGCAGGGTCACAAGGCAGAATATGAGACATTCTTCCTTCAGGCGTTGGGTGATTAGGGTTTGGTGATCGAGGAGGCCCAGGACCTGCATGGTGCAGATACAGTAGATAACATTGGTGGAGGTGCAGGTAAATTTCTGTTGGTGTGGAAAGATCATTTGGAGCCTTGAATGGAGGTGAGGAGGGAGGTGAAGTCCATCCAAGGTCCCAAAGGATCCTTCCACATCTGACAGAAATTTACCTGCACTTCCACCAATGCTATCTACTGTATCCATTGCACCTGATGTGGTCTCCTCTACATTGGGGAGACAGGATGCCAACTTGCAGATCGTTCCACAGAACATCTCTGGGACACCCACACCAACCAACCCCACTACCCCGTGGCTGAACACTTCAACTCCCCCTCCCACTCCACCAAGGATATGCAGGTCTTGGGCCTCCTCCATCGCCAAACCCTAACCACCCGATGCCTAGAGGAAGAACTTCTCATATTCTGCCATGGGACCCTGCAACCACAAGGGATCAATGTGGATTTCACGAGTTTCCTCATATCTCCTTGCCCACATTATCCCTGTCACAAGCCTCCAACGCGGCACCACCCTCTTAACCAGTCCATCACCTTTCCCACCTATCCACTCCACCCTCCTCTCTGACTTATCGCCTTCTCCCCCACCTTCATCTGCCTATCACATTCTCAGCTACTTTCCCCTAGCTGCACCCCCCTCCCATTTATTTCTCAGGCCCCTGGCCAATAAGCTTCATTCCTGATGAAGGACTTATGCTCGATATGTCAATTCTCCTGATCCTTGGATGCTGTCTGACCTGCTGTGCTTTTCCAGCACTACACTCAGAAGCGTGCCACGACAATGTAGTGAGATTGGTGCATGTCCAGTACTGACCAATGTCGTACATGGCAGGTGCAGGTGATCACTACATGGTGTGCACCCTGAGGTATCAGGCATTGCTGTTCAAGATAAAGACCCAGAGGAGCAAGTACTAAGCTGGAGACAACAGACTCGGATTCTCATGTTGGGAATTGTCTCTGACTAGATTCTTTCCACAACATAGGAAAAAATTAAATTGCACACAAATGAAGCAAGTTAAAGTACTAATGAGATACAAGAACATGCAAATAAGCCTCTTTCTGCTCACTAGCCGGATTCTCAAATTTCCAGTAAAGTTTTGGATGCAAATTTGATTTTTTTTCTATGAACATAAGAATGTTATTTTTCTGATCATGCTATATTTTACCAATTGATTCATTATTTCCCGCATCATTCAAATGCTGCAAAAGTTCAGTCCAATATTATGAATTATTTCTTCTTATGGTATTGGGCCCAAACTATACTAAAATGACTGTGAGTTCAATCAAGCCTGAAATAATCCAGAATGAATTTGGATGTCCGCCTTTGAGTGTTGTTTAGTAAACAATATAAAAGTGTTATTGCAGCTATTTACAAATTACATGAATATGGGCTACAATGCTCCTATTAGACTCTGTAATACATCAGCCACTGGTCTGTCCCCTAAATGTACCTTCCTTACTCTGATCAAGTCCCTGTAATATCATCACAGTGGCTGGAGCTTAATGTACTCAAATAAAAACTAACCTGTTCAGACATATATACCACAAAATGTACACCAGAAATGAAATCAGAAATTGCTAGAAAAACTGAGCAGGTTAAGCAGTATTTGGAGGGAAAGCAGCATTAACAGTTTGGTCCAGTAACCTCAGGAAGTGCATTTTTACAAGTGAAGAAAACAGCTATCAAACTCCAGCAATCTCAAACTCAGATGGGTCATAATGGCCCCAAACTGTGTTTTTTATTTACAAATAGGATATGGATGTCTACGCAAAATCAGAATTTATTGCTCATCCCCAACTGGCCTTGAGAGCATGGGGGTGAATTGCTTTCTTGAGCTCCTGTAGTGCTATTAGGGAGTGAGTTTTTGGATTTTTACCCAGTGACAGTGAAGTTGCGGTAATGTTGCTTCAAGTTAGGATCATGTATGACTTGGAGAGGAATTTGAAGGTGGTGGTGTTTTAAGGTAGTAGAGGTTGTGAATTTGCAAGTTGTTGTGGAAGGAACCTGGGCAAATTGCTGCAGCACACTCAATAGGTGGGTATCAATGCACCCCAGTGTACACCTCAAAGAAACATGCCCAAGATATGATTTTTGTGGGGCATGACTATGCTTCAAACAAATCTATCTCAAAGTGGTGAAAACGACTAGGAAATTTACACATGGCAATGTTTTTGCATAAATGTTTTGCAGAGAAGTTGTATATAAATTTATTTGGAATAAGTAAGTACATGTCTGCTCTTGCAGTCAAGTTGTGTTGAAATGTGCATGAATTTCTGAGTTAATGTCCCTTTAAAGACAAATAACTGTTTATACATTTCTCCTAAAGTGTTTTTTTAAGATTCTTCATTATCATAATATTTCACTATTATGATACTTATGTTAGCTAATGCAACCTGCTGCAAAATAATGACAGATTTTAATGTGGTGTGACTGAGAGTCTTATCAGTTATATCGGAGCAATTTTAGCGCTGAGAGTTTAGTTTTACATTTGATTATTATTAACCATTTTAGCTCTAATCAGTCAGTATATGTTTCATGTTCTGAAACCTTACATGTTCTCTTCTTTTTCAGATGCATGTGACTGTAATGACAGAAGATATGGAGCTCAATCTTAAAAGTTATTTATCCCTACTGATGAGTTTTAAAGTGATTCAGTCGTATTTGGCTTGCAGAATGTCATCATTTGTCAAGAGTAACTGGCCATGCCTCTGAAGGAAGCTCCAGCCAATTAGTGCAGAGGTGCTGAGACAATAACAAACTCCCGCTTGTGGTTTTGATATCATGACGGGAGACGCACAGCATGTTTATGCACTTAAAAATTCAGACATTAATTCCAAACAGCAGCATAAGGAGGATGTTTTTAAACATTTCAGTGAAAAAGATCCTGATAAACTGAACAGCAGCAACAACAGTATATCTGAAAATTGCAAGACAGTGTTGAATAATACTTGTTTAAATAGTTCTCATCTCCACAAAAAGAACAAGGAAAGCCATAATCAGAGAGAGGCTGTAATTAGGCCACAGCAAGCTGGTAAAATTGACTTTAAGTCTCTTCAAAACAGACCAAAGTTTTCAGGTGAAAGAACATGGTCTTCATCCAGCGGTTCAAATGGCAAAAGCAGTCCACAGTCACCTACTGGGAAAAACAAAGGAAGAGACAAAAGTAAAAAGTATGGGAAAGGGCCTCCTCACCTTTACAAACTTAATATTGTTAACTCACGATCAAACCCTACAATTGGAATAGCATATCCACAGCAAAAGGTTACATCAACAAGGAAGCTAGAAGGAAACCGAGAGCATGTAACAGGAAGCTATCGTTTTAATGTGCCCAGCATTCCAGAACGAGAAGCAGAGCTTCAGCAAGAGGATCTTAGCTACAACAGACGTTTTCCGGAGGATTCTGCCAACCATACCTCCAAAAGTTATACCTCACACACTACAGTAGTCACATGTCAGCATCAACCATTAAAAACACAATCACAGGTAAACAGCAGTGTTTCCAGAGATAGTTCCAATTCCAGTAGCCAGTTACTATGCCCAGAATTCCATGGAAACAGGAATAAATCAAACTTCTCACCTTTTTCAGTGGATTGGCATTGTCCAGACAGGGCATTTCCAGGTACCAACTATAGAATGCCGGCTTTTAAACAAAGCATTTTTCCTGTAACCTTAGAAAACAATAAACCTAATACGCGGGGCTTTAGATCAATTCAATTTCAATATCCAATCCCTCAGTTGCAGGAGGCAGCTGCAGATCCATTCAATAATGAGCACAGTAACCAAAGTCACTTTCAACACGATTATTTAGATATCCCAGTGCCTAACAGCCAAATAGCACATGGTGGTTTTGTATTTCAGCTTTCAACTGATAATCAAAAGGAATCTTTACGGAATGGTCAGTATGGTACTTCATCAGATGGGAGAAGCTGCACACAGCCTTCCCATCAGACTAAGTTTGTGCATTCATCTACTCAAGGTACTCAACTTCAGTCACCTTTGTCTCATCACAAAGGAAGGAACGATCATTCAAATGATATAAATGGTATTATATCTTCGACTGATGCTGTATCATCTTCCATTGATACTGTATCATCTGCTGGTGCTATCTCAACCTCTACTGGTGCTATCTCAACCTCTACTGGTGCTATATCAACCTCTACTGGTGCTATTGAACAAAATCAGAGCACTTTCCAAGAAAACCAAACAATTTGTTCATCAGACACATTCAGTTTGCACAATAATGGTGTTGGATTTGTTTCTACGAATAAGAGGTGCTTATCCTTAAAAGACAACCGAAACACTGAAAGACTGGTCACTCCAGGGAAAACCCTGAGGAGAAACATATCCCACATTTCTTTACCCCAAATGTTTGTTCAGGATAAAGCTTATGGTGGTGCTTCTAACTGCAGTGTTCCTGACGGCTTAGTGCCTTTTGACAAGAACATTTCAAATAAAATCCACAGTCACCCCAGGGGATCGCAAATTTGGGAAGGAAACAAGATCTTCCCTACAAAAGACCAAAGTTCTGCACCTTACACTTCATCAGTTGCAAGCCAATGTTCACATCCATGCCAATCGGTTACTCATTTGTCATTTGCTGACCACAGGCAACATGTCCCAAAAAATAGTGCTTCCAGGTTTCCATGGCAGCAAATTCACCTTACATCTGTGATGCCAAATCAAAACAGAATAGAACTTTCTAGACAACTCAGTAACCAGCAGCTTGCTTTTCCACCTGACAGTTCAGAGTGGCAAGAATGTAAAAAAACGCAAAAAAATGCACCCATTTGTAATTTAGTTAATTTTCCTCATAAGAATCATGTCCACAACGAAGAACTTCACAACACTAGAAATGATGCGGGCAGACAAAACTTGAACACAGCTTCTGCTTTTCCATTTCAGAATGGCCTAGTTAATTCTAACACATCATTATGTGAATCAGAAAATGCAAACGCATTCTGTGGCTTGAACCAACCAGCTGTGCCAGCACCTACAAGAAGTGCCAATCACACAGCATTATCAATGCCAAAACTTAGTTTAGCATCGGCATCTCCATACCAGTCGCCACCATCTTCACCAGCTCTCAATCCTGGATCTATTAGCACATGCTCATCTCTTTCCCCAGTGTCTACTGTGTACAGCGCCAACAGTCCTCTGAACCCCAATTCAGAAGACAGTCAGTTACCCAATGTAGCAACACTATCCAATCTCTATCATCAGCACCATCATATTAAAGATGGAAATAAACTCAGTTCATCTGAGCAGATTAGTGCTAACCTTGTGCAATATGATCCCCTCAGAGCATTCACATTTTCTTCAGCTGATCATTCCAGGGGAATTAAGGATAACCAGATGTTATATATCCAGGCCAACTCATTGTCACAGCAGAATGCAGAAAGCAATCAATATTCAAGTGCCTTTGATACTGAATCTCAAACTGTCTCAGAGCAGCAGCTTTTTGCTAATTCACTCAGCAGTGCAAATCTTGACCAACTTGATGTACTTCTCACATGCAAACAGTGTGATCAAAATTTTAGCAATGTTGCTTCATTTCTTGACCACCGTCAATATTGTGGATTTCATTCAGCTTGTCACACAGAGCTGCATGAAATACCTAGAATGGTGGAGAATAGAAGGTTCCAGGCAGAATCAACAAAAACAGCAGCTCTTCATTCAATGCGTGGTGGAATTGATCCACATCAGCCTTTGCATTGCTTAAGTAAGCCTTGTGACTTGCTATTAGACAGTGGAGCTGCAAGTGATCCAAAAGATGACCCATTTAAGTTTAATATTTTTAGTGGAACAGGATCCAGTTCAATATCACTAACAGCTTCTGATTTAGAGATTGACGATGCAAAACTTGATAGTTTAATCAATGAAACTCTGAATGGTCTTGATTATCAATCCGATAATGCTGAAATTGACAGCAGCTTCATAGAAGCTTTTGCAGATGATGAGTTTTCTACAACAAAAAGCACAGTAAATGGATCATCTTTCAAGACCAAAGACTGTGTACCACTAGAAAACAAAATTAATACCAAATCTACAGCTACAGAAGATAAACAGGCTGTACAAATGAAAGTGATACACAGTAGTGGGATAGCTGATAGAACCATCCAGAGAAAGGAAAGAAACAAACATCCTTACAGGAAAAGTGAGGAAAATGATTCAGTCACAGTTCTTTCATCACAATCATATTCCAAAAAGTTGGATAAGTTCAGAATTAAGAATTTCTCTCATGAGGCTTCTTTTGGCCCCTCAAAGTACAACAAACCTGATGAAAAAATAGGAAAATCAAGAGGAGGAAGAAAACTTAGTGCTGATACATTACTTCATCGCAGAATAAGAGAAGCTTTATCTCAGCCAGCACAAATTCTGCGAAAGAATCCTGAAAGAAATAAGCACAAAGGTAACTCTGACAATCTGGCCACAATTCGTCCAACTCCTTTCAAGGTTGTTCCTTTGAATGATAACTCCAGGTTATGTAGATCTGCTGTAAAGGATATTAAGAAAAGAAAGTCAGGTAGCAGAACTTGGAGCAAGGAATTAATTCAGAAGATTGTTCAGCAGAAGAACAAGCTGCATAAGTTACATGTAAAAGGTAACAAGAAATTGCAGGTTCCGCTAATACCTGAGCGATTGATTCAACCTCAACACAGAAGTAACTTGGGAGAATATGACTATATTTCAGATTCAGATCAAGAAACAGAACCTCAGAGCAGTAAATATCCAACTCCACGCTTAAATCGACAGGCTAAATACAGCATTGCAAAGGAACACAAAAGCAAGTGTGGACAAGCTAAGGCAGAAGAGTCTTGGAGATACATTAAAATCAGAAAAACTTCAGAATGTAGCAGAGAAACAGAGGGTCACAATAAAAAGAAAGGATACAATGGCAGGAGAATCAAAAGGAGAAGCAGCAGAGCTTATACAAGCAGTGATTGCAGCAACATTACCAGCAGTTTAAGTGAAAACACTAACAGCCCTAATAGCATCGAAAGATCAGACTCAGATAGTGCAGATAGTGAGAAAGACAAAAATATTGTTGAAAATGAACATCCTACTCTTATTTCCAGTATTGATCATACCATGCAATCCAATTTAAATGCAACAGTCACTTGCACAGATAAAGCAGCAAAAATTGCAAACGACAGCCTGATTAGTGATTCAGCCCATTCAAGAGGTACAAAGAAATTTGGTTCTGCAAAGTTTTTGCTTTCAGGGCGAAGATCTCAAAGAACCAGCCAAAGCATGATGCATTTGGGTTATTACAACGAGTCACATGCATCACAAAAGGGGGGGGTGGAGGACCAGAATGCAATAGGTTCTAACACAAATCAGATGGAGCTTTGTTATGCTGAAAGCAGACCACAAACTGGCAAGTCCTTTGAAAAAAATGTTGGAATGACAAGTACTGCCTCTGTAGCATCAAATACGGAATTAGTTGATCAGCGGGTTATGGAAAATTTCTCTTCATGTGAAGACATTATTGAATATCCTAAAGCCAGTGGAAGTCAAAACAGTTCAATACAAATCACTGAACTTACAGTGGACATGAAGGATCAATTAACAGATATCAACAAAAAAATGAAAAGCACTCTGGGTGGATCCATAGTTGTCTATGAGCCAAATACTGAATGTTTTTGTGATAATTCATCTGGGTTTAATATTGCAGATCATACTGCTGAAAACAGCATGACTACAATTTACTGTGGGCACAAAGATTTAGAAAATCAGCACCATTCCAATATTTTTTCAGAGTCTCTGCCTGGTAGTTCTACACATCTGGAAGATATTTTTTTCTATCAAAATGAAAGTGGCGACAATTACTTACAGAAGAATCATGTCAAAAAGTACATAAATGCATATTCAAGAGAAAAATACCAAGCCAAAGCTAAGTCTCCTGTTCCTTGTAGTCCAGCAGGAATATTTGGAGACATCACAATATCAAGCTTTGATAGTCAACTGTACACAGACACTTCATTGAATAAAGGAAACTATTATGGATTTTCTTGTGGTACAGAAGACAGCAGAGCAGACTATAATCTGCAATATCCACCACTGCTCGAGCACAAGGATTGGAGTTTATTGCAAGATATGACCACAATTTTACCAGAAGAGATTTCACATTTTGAAGATCTCTCTGTGGAAGCAGTAGAGAATAAAAGTTTTCCCCATACTGAAGGAACATCTTCCACTGAAACTTTGCCACTTTTACCTGAGAGAGTTAATGATCAAAATAATTCCTTCAATGCCACTTTAACAGATGATGATCTGGAAATAAAAAGGTTAGTAACAGAGTTGGAAAATCAACTTCAGACTCCTAAAAAGAGCAATGACATTTCTGTTGCCCAAGTAAACACTGAACAATACATGAATGTAAATTTGAAAGATCAAACTGCTCTGCCTACATCTATGCAGCCAGAACAAGGTAATGGTTGTCAAAAGAATATTTATATTCCAAATAATAACTTTAGCAGTCCGAGTACTGATATGCACACAACAGAATATTGTACTGATAAAATACCCAATGCCCCTAACTCTGCAGACCATAGTACTGTTGGGAGTATTAAAGATAATGAAGACATTTGGACTTGCTCTTTCCAAATTGTGTCTTTGGATGCTGAGCCAAATTTCCAGACACCTGATAAAGTTTGTGAAGATCCATGTTCTCCTCCTAAACATAATGAATCCTGCTTTCCAAATGGCCTTAAAGATTCGGAAAATGCAAAAGAAAACAAGTCTCGACATAGTAATCTAGAAGAAAGTAATGCGTCTTCTCAGAGATACACAGGAAAATCAGAGGAAAAATTAGAAAATCAGCAGTACACAGAAAATCTGATTGCAAGTCTTGCAATAATATCAGATAGTGTTTTAGACAACAATTCATTGGTCAAAAGTCCAGATGGGGAAAAAGAATGTCATATTCTCAACAAAAATGAAAAATGCTCTAATTGTAGCAGGACAGACCGTGACAAGTCATTTCAGCTCCCTTCTCAGTGTGTTTTTTCAGAACATAATGTTGCAGAAAAAAATCCAGAGCAAGACTATAATAAAAGTCTGCTCACATTAAACAACACCGCATCCTCATCTTCGACAAAAGATGCCAGTGGAACAGAAATTGATATCAGTTCTGTTCATGTTGATGATTCACAAGAGAAATTACTTTTAAACCACAACCAACAATGTACTATCAGCAACCAGTTAAATGGCAAAACTGAAACATCTACCTTGCTGTCAGAATCTGAGGAAGCTAAACTACCGTTGAACATTACAAGTCTAACTAATTCCTCTGAAAATTCTCCATTGACAAAATATAAAGTAAGGGCAAATAGTAGTGGCAATCCATCATTTATTGTAAAAAGCTCTAGTGAACAATATATTACAGCAAACAAAATTGTACATGTTTCTCAGGATTCAACAGAAAACCCCCTGCAGCAACTGCAACTCCTCGTTGACCGAACAGTTCCATGTAATGAACAGTTAATGAAGGTGCCTTGTTGCCCAGTACTAGATACTATAACAAATCAGATTTCAAACAGTAACAACAGTTCTGAGCAAAATGAACAAGTCTTCAACAGCCCTCACGATACACAAAATGCCATTAATGCTAAAGACAAATCTATTCATGTCCAAGCTGTAAGTAAGAGTGAATGTCAGACCTTAGACACTGATACAGATTCTAAAAATCAAGATTGTTTGCCAAGTGTACTGTGTGTGTCTGAAAACATTGGTGAAACAGTGACTGAGAAGGTCAAAGAAAATTCTAATTCACAGGAATGTGCTCATAGTGAAGTACACTCTATGGTTACAAGACAACTATTAACATTGCAGATTCCTGGATCACAGCATTTAAAGAATATTCCAGAAACCAATGATGATGTTGATGGAAAACCTGACCTCACAGAGAACAAGTGCAGTTTGTTAGCACGGGAAATGGTGAATGAAAACCCAGCAATGTCAGAGGGGAAACAGTTAAGTGATGATGCATACAATTCACAAAATTCTGATGAAAGCTCTGTGCGACTGACTTTTAAAGGACAGGCAATAACAGAAAAAATAACTTCTGCTGTTTTAACTAGTGACATTCTAGGATCAGCAGCAAATGGAAAACAATGTGTAGACATTTTGCAGAAAACCTTGCAATTCAATCAGCCACATTGTCCTCTGCCCAAGTCATATACTGATCAAAATGACAGTGATAAGAATAAACTGGTGAAACATTTGCCCATAGATGACATTCCTCAATGCAAACCTACTTTAGGTATTACTGATTCAATGAAAAAGCCGTTTCAATTCTGCACAAATGAAACATTGCTATCCATTGATAATAATTTAGCAAACTTTAGCAGAATTAACCATTTGCCTGAGGTTTGTAATTTGATGCAATCTTCTGAAGTAGATTCCATTTATTCTGGAAGAAAAAATGTTTCAGAACAGCTGCCTCTGAGTTTACCAGGAAATCATACTAATATTGAACTTCTGCAAAATAATAAATGTGAGCTGCAAAAACTGTCAATCAATTCTAAAATCAGTTTTCTTCCTTGGAATGAGAAATATAGAGAATCATTGTCATTACTGCATCTACCATGCAATTCTGAAGCAACAAAGGAAAAATCCTTTCATTGTATAACTGAACTACAGGAAAATTTAATTAAACATGACTTTGAATATAAACCAACAGAGAAACAAGGTCACGATGAACATTCTGCTTTAAAAACTGCCTCAACAGGAGAAAATATTTCTCATGAAATAATCCAAATGTCTAAAAGAAGTGAAGAATTGCCTAGCACTGCAACAACCAGTGATGAAACAGCAAAGGATCTGGACAAAAGTATTGCTGGCAAAGACAATCGATCATTTTCTGGAAAAGATACCAGAAGTGAAAATAAATTTCATGAACAAACTGCATCAATGCTTATCCATCTGCCCATTTTTGTACAAAGCAAATCTAATGATTCTACTATGTCTGAAATGTTAACTGAATCTCCCACATCAAATCTAGCTTGCAATGTACATTTAGAAATCAATAATCCATGCACGCCTTCAAATGATTCAAGTGATTTGGCAGCAAGTGAAGAGCATTCTAAGTATTCTTGTCATGAGATTTTGTGCCAACAATGCAGTCAAAGTGCAATCTCTTTTCAAGACCAAATGCTTGAGCCACCATCTTCCAAGAATGTTCAAGACTTAAATGTGAATTGTTCACCCCTTGTTGATTCTTTTACTGAGGAAAGCTTAAGTAGACACTTGAACAGCAATAATGGTAGCAACTCAGCCAAAAGAGAATCAGGTAATGATTCAAATGCCAAAATAGACTGTCATAAAGGAAAAAAACATTTAAAGCATGAAGAAAACATACAAATATACAAAGATGAGTTGTTTACTGATGGAATTAAACAGAAAGAAGGTAATTTATTCATTGACAATGAGGGCACGCTAATCAATTCAGAAATGTTGACTGAAGACAATAAATGTGATTGCACAACTACTGATCAACAGAAGCATGATATATCCAGAGTTACAAATAGTACAAAACAATTGAAAGACTGCTCAGATGGCACAGCTTCTGATCAATTATTGGAAATTTCCAAGGAGCTTCTAGGTGAAGTTGTTAAAGGAAGTGATGTCAGTGGGAATCTGGGATTATTTAATCTAAGTGAAGAAAGCTTACAACCAGTCATGAGTATTTTGGAAATGGATGAGAATTGTGAAAAGGATGATTTGAGCAGGGATGACAATGTGCTGAGCAGTTTCTTGTTGTCCAAGACACGGACTGATTTTTCCAGCAGTGAGCATTTAGATTTGGTGGCTAATTATTCTTTTCCAGGAAATACTTCAAGAACTGATTCAGAGAAATTAGACGTGTTTCTGCCATCTGCAATAGAGAATAATCCACAAACTGTCTTAATGTGCAGTGTGTGTTCAGCATCTTTCAGATCTAAACAAGGCTTAGTGAGACACAAAGCCATCAAGCATCACTTGAAAGATAATGCATTAAGTCAAGAGAAATTAAGCATAGTTCAATCAAATTGTACTCCCAAAGAGGATGTGAATTCGGTTTGGAAACAAAATCTAAAAAATGTCTTGCTTTGTACATCACAAAAGAAAATCTACACAATGGACAAAGATGTATCATATACATTGGATAATTCTGTACATAAGGAAAGCGATATACATATCAAGGGAAATAGTCCCACACTAGCATCAAATAAAATTGTTTTACATTGCAAAGAAAATCAACATCTTACCAAAGCTGCTGTTAACTTGAATGAAATCCAGATTAGCAGCATAAAGGAAGAAAATAAACCTTGTATGCTACAGTCTAGTGAGCATCCTAATATGATAACGTGCAAAGAAAACATTGAAATAGAGCACCTAGTTAAATTGCCCACAAAGTCTAAAACAAACTTTGGATATTCAACAAAACCATATTCAATATGCACAAAAAATAGTACATGGCAAGGAAAGGAACAAAACTACAGCATACTTAATCTCACAAAAGAAAAGAGTAGCAACATTGAGATAGATGATCCAGGAGTATCTTTCAAAAATAATGCATGTATAGATTTTGTGCACCCAGTTGAACAATCTGGACAACGAAATGGCAGTTGTGAGGAAAAGAATAATGAAAACAGTCCTGTTTTACAGCTTCAAGTAATGACAAAATCACATGACAGTTCAGTGGTTCAAGAGCGGACAGAAGATGCATTATCAACAAGCCAAACAATCAAGATGTGTATTACATCAAAAGAATGGATATCACGAGAAAAAATTTCAAGTAATGAAACAATCATTGTAGAAGAGAAGGAATGTAACCTAATCAGTGTTTTATTGAAAGAAAAACAATATAAAAAAGAATGGAATGGTGGCTTTGAATCTCAGATTGATGTTACTGGAAAGTGTTCCATAAACAAAAGCACTCAGAATGATAGCCATATAAAAATAGAGCCAGAAGCAAATGAAAAGGAAGTGAATTTACTGCAAAAAACCACTGAATGCCAACACTCTGACCAAGTTATTCCTTCAATATTTGACAGTTTAGCACCTAAACAGGTGAATAGTTCTCCAGTAACAGAGACGGACCTGCATGTAATGGACCGTGTTTCAATAACAGGTAGGAGCAATAATGTAAACTCTTTTGGTGAAATACAAAATATTACAATATCAAAACCCTGGGATGAACCACATTCTACTGCTCCTGAACTTCCTGTTTTAGAGGTCATTAGTCCAAATTCAGAATCAGAATGTCCTTCAAATATGAGTAACACAATATCACATGTATTACCAGAAGGATACAGAATTGACAAAAAAAAATGTCAAAGGGTTTATGGAAAAAGAAACAAAAAATGTAAAATGGATGTAGAATCAGATACATTTGGAATGTTTTCTGCAAATTTTATGATGCAAGCTACTGGACATGTTCCTGTGTCCTACAGCGATGATCTTCATAACATCCAAAGACCAGATCATTATGAAACCATTTCAATTAATGATACCATCATGTTGCATGCAAGTCACGAAAGCAAAAATGTAGCCAATGAATGTATTTCTGTCTGTGATGAATTTAAAAGATGTAAAGGTGAAACACATGAATGCAAAAGTCAAGATGATCTCAAAAATACAGAAATATCTGAAAATGATAGCAGTAATATAATGGATTTACTGTATCAAAGTAAAATTGAAACTGCATCTGATGCTGTTCTTAATTCTACAATATGGAGCAATCCACAACAAGTCATAGACCTCTCAACACATGGTGACATTACCTCATTTGTGGTATCCACGGAAAAAGCGTCAGAAGCACAAAATCAGATTTCAATCATTCAGAGTCAACAGGAACTATCCGAATCATTATCTTCTCAAATGTTAGAACCTTATGATAGCTTGAACTCTGATGACTGCATTCTCAAAAGTTTAGATACTGATGACATTCAAGTCTTGAACCAAAATTATGAAATTCCTGATAAGCATTTATTTGGTTCCCCTGAACATGAGTCTTCTAGTTCAAATGTTGAAGAGAGTATGAGCGAGGAAACAAGCCAAGATACAAAATTATCCAAGGTTAGATCAGAAGAAGGTAAAACAGCAAAGAGTCGCAGTGACATCAGTATCAAATCCAAAGAGAAGCAATATAAGTGTAAAGTTTGCTTTCAGTGGTTTCTCACTCTTGGAGAACTTGATTTTCACAAACTCTCTCATAACCCTTCTCCTCCCCCCACATGTTATATGTGTGTTCAGCGAAAGTTTAGTTCCAGAGAACAGCTGAGGGATCACTTGAAAGAAAAGCATGCTAAAAATAAAGCAGGAATCTGGACCTGTGGCATGTGCCTGAAGGAAATCTCTGATGTATGGATGTACAATGAGCATTTGCGTGAGCACGCCACTCAGTTTGCCCGGAAAGGGCAAGCTCAGAAATCAGCAATTGGATTCCCCAGCTGTTTCAGTGAAGACAGTGCAATGACAAGCTTTTTCAACACACTCCTAAACAAAAAGCATGGCAAGTCAGCAAAAACAGTTAATTCAGTGGCCACGTCTCTTATTAAAGAAACCAAGGTCCCAAAAGCAAATCAGGATCAAGCTTGGAAAACCAAAGAGCGAAACGAGACAAGTGATAAAAATAAACTGAATTTTGCAAGTGCACTTAAACTGTCCAGTTCATCAAATCCAGAGCTCATGCAGCAGACTGACGCAACACAGAAGAACATTTCCATGCATCCTGATTGCAAGGATCCGTCAAGAGATTGTCATCATTGTGGAAAACAATTTCCTAAACCATTCAAACTTCAGCGACATTTAGTTGTTCACAGTTTGCAGAAAATTTACCTATGTTATAAATGTCCCATTTTCTATTTGGAAAATAAGGAGCTAAGAGCTCATCTTAAAGATGAGCACAAAATAATAGAAGAAGCTGAAGTTAAACATACAACACTGTATACATGTGAGCTGTGTGCTGATGTTATGCATGTCATAAAAAAGTCTTTTATCTGCAGTACTTGTAACTATACATTTTCAAAAAAAGAACAGTATGATAGACACATGGAAAAGCACCTGGCAGGAGGAAGTAAGACCCATAAATTTAGAGGAGTGATGAGACCACATCTTCCTGTGCAGGATGAAATTCAGGGTAGTCCAGCCCAGTCATATGCAAGTATTTCTTCGCCTCCTAATAAAAAACAGAAAGTCAATCATGATGGTCTGACTGAAATTAATGCAGAAAATAGTATCCTTACTATTCCTTCCACTCATGTTGAGCACAGCTTTTGTGAAGGATCAGAGAATGAGCCTCCAGATTTTTTACCAGACATAGTAAATGATATAGCAACAGAGCAAAATGATTTGACACCAAAACATAATGATATTGATAATAACTTTTCTGAATTTCTGGTACAATTGGAGCAGTCAGAATCAAATATTGCTTCTTCTCCACCATGTCTCTCCCCAGCAGTTAGTCATCCATTATCTAATAATTTAGTTGATTTAGACATTCCACCTGTGCCAGATGAGCACAGTCACCTTTACAACATGACCTCTTGCATGAGTTCAGTGAACACATGTGTTTTTAAACCACATGTTCATGATGTTCAAAGTGACCAAATGACACATGAAAAGACAAAGCAAAATGAATTATATGATAGTTCTAAACAAACTAGTGATTTCCAGAAAATGTCTTGCAACAACCACATCATAATAGCAGCTCCTGATAGTGCAAAGCAAAACTCCAGTAACAGTAAGCCTTCAGAAAAACAGGTCATGGACTTAGAGGCAAAACTTAGTCACAAAAAGCGAAAAGAACACAAGATATGTAGTATTAAAAACAATAGTAATTGCAGGATAACTGCAGATGAAGGAAGCAGAAAGAGAAAACAGATGAGAACTGATAGCATGAAGAAATCTGACATTCCACAAGATAATCAAGGTATTATAGCTTCCAGAGATGAGCCAACAGGCAGCCATCTGATCTCCAAGGCAAAACCATGGACAAATAGTTCTCAATCCAAAAAAAATGGAATTAATTTCTGTCCATCTCGACAGCTGGAAATGCGATCATTTAATGGAGAATTCCGGAACAAAAAAGAGTTAATCTCAAAACCGCTGCTTTATTCAAAAGGAGGCACTCAGTCTGTGAGCAGTTCAATTAGAAAACATAGATTGATGCAGAGTGTAAAGCCTACTGAATCACACAATTATCGGACAGCAGAATCACAGAGTAATCTCCTCAGCCAATTATTTGGACAAAAAATAACCAGCTTCAAGATTCCTTTAAGAAAAGAGACCTCAGAGTGAAATTATGCAGCAGACGTATGGGGCTATTGATAATTGAATCGGCTTCCAGAGAATTGAGGAAAAGCTCATCAAGGCCTTATACTTCTTCAACATTGTTATTTCATATAGCTGGAATGGTCCTACATAAATGTCTCTGTGAAAGACTTTGTGTCCTTAACATACTTTGATTCACCTGCTTTGGCACGTACCTATTATGACTTTGATAATGAGAAAATGTAATTGCCATGAACAGATTGCGTTCTGATGGGTAATTGCCTTAAACATCAGAGTATTACAGAAGTACCGATAAAATTTGTTACTTCAAAATGCCAATCTTTAAAACGCTGTCTATTTTCATTGTGGGTCTGATAAAGGAATAGTTCGATTTTTAGTTATTTTCCATTGTTTGAAACACTTAGAATCCAATATATTTTTGTTCCAACGTAAGACATAATTTGTTGAAATGGCTATGTGATTATTATTAGTTATTTGATTGAAAATGGGATGTACTCAAAAGAACAATGGAAATTTCTAGTTTTTAAAATTATTGACAAAATTTACTGCATTGCTAAAAATGTAGATTTGGGTATAAAGTGTTTGAAATCTATTTAAGTTTAAAAGAAACAAAAGTAAGACAATGTTCAGCATTTCATTTACATAATTGTTAAATGTTTCCCTTTTCTTGTTTTCTTTTGCTATTCATTCAGTCTAAGTAATCAAGCTAACTTGGTATCATTGTGCTGTCATCATTGTCAACTTCTATGACTGTCTGAACATTGTCAGCTTTCACTGAGGCCTTCCTGTACTTTGTTGCACCACAACCTTTTGTCTTTCTCTTCGCCCACCTGCTGAAAATATCATTTGTCTGCACACGTACCCAGCATAATCATTGCACTGTACCAACTCCATACATGTCCTCTTTTTCAGCATAGGTCAAATTCTCCTCCAAGCCAAATCTCACATTCATTTTGTATAATATATTCCAAAAGTATCCAACATCTTATTTATCTGTAACAGTGATCAGCTTTCAGTGCTGCACAGACGTGTTGTAACATCTCTTTTCTCTTCCTTACTATTCCCTTTGCTTCATCAAACATGCCTCAAACCAGTATAAAGAGAAAAGTCTAGAAATACTTAGAAAATCAGGCAGGTGTGAAAAAAGCAACACCAGAAAAAACATTTAATAAAATCTGTGAGATTTTGGGTGAGAATTAGCTTGTAGAAGTAAATGCCACCTGGAAGTGCTTCTTATTAGTGCAATGTAGTAAACTAACATCAATCCATTGAAGAGGTAGATAACTATTATAATACTTTTTATATGTCTATTAGAATATGTTTCACCTTGTGAAAATGTTGATTTTACTTTGGTGCTCCTTTCTATATATAACAGTACTGAAGCTTTAAATCACTGCAATCTCAAATTCCAAGTTAGCATATTATAGACACATAGACACTGTTGATGCAAATATACTCTAAATATTTGCTGCTCCTTAATGACAGAAGTGAACTTTATGTCAGCTCTGAACAACATAGACAATAATTGGTGCTATTTTTGTAATGTGAACGTCTTCCTCAGTCAAAATAATTGGAAAGTTACCTGTTTAGAAACACAATATGCTGTTATGTTGAATTGAAATTTTATATTATGACTTTTTCTTATGTGTAAATCTTAAAATGATATGCTTATTCATTTAGAATACAAACTCAGGTGCAAGAAAAGATATTTGATATTATTGACGAACTCCTTGATCAAGGAGATATGATGTATGCACTGAAGTTATGATGCAGACATTTGGAGTATGTTACAGCTGTTCTGCAAATTTTAGATCAAAGGTGCTTTATTCTGTTTGATTTTATATCATATTGTAAAATATTTAGATAATTTACTTTTGGGTGCAATGCATATTTCAGAAATATATTTTATAGTATTGTTCAAAAATGTTTGCCGTCTTAATTCGTGAGTGTATTGCAAAAGTGCCTTTCAGTATCATACAAATGTCAGACATTATAAACCAAAAATACTTTTTTACAGCATGTATACATGTATTGACTGAGTTTTTAAATTCTTTATGTAGAAAATCAAACAATTCACATTGTGCTTAAAAGCAATGCATTGTGTACATATTGCAGCAGTAGTTTGTTGAGTTTATACAAAACAGAAATGCTTTAAAAACTACTTGCATTGGACACTGACCAGTTTGCCTTTGCAGCTTTCTGTACATTCGCAGATGATATTTGCACGTGCACTTAAATAAATACTTTCAGCATGTTTCAGCAAGAAACAAGTGTGAATAATGTACTCTGTTCTATATTTTATTGCTTAGAAAATGTTACATTACTGGTATTGTTATAAATGTTTTAAAGTGAGTTAAAGTGATAATCCTTAGAAATCCATTACAAGATTGCATTCCTTGCTGGAAGCTTTGTACATTGGGACCGTATTTCAAATCATGCAAAACAGCCTTCAGATTTACAACATGCATCGTTAATAGTGTAAGTTTGCAACCAAAAGGGGACATTAAGAAAATTACTGCTTGTATAAATTTGTCAAAATACAATGAATTCTATCTAAACATTTTTACATTGATAGCTCTTACATGTGTGTAGTTTAACAAAAGATTAGTGGCTCATAGGTTTGTTGCTCTGATGACGTTTGTTCTCTCTGTGTATCTATATCTGTACAGCATTAAAATTATTTAGTGCCATAACCTAGTATTTCACTTCTGCTTGTATGTGTGAGAGAAAATCTGGTTGAGGAAAATCCTCTTATTCCCCCAAATCTGATACCTGTCAATACCTTTCGCTAAATATATTTCTAATCGTACTGTCATTTGTATGCATGTTCTCTTCTACTTGTTATGTTGCACTGTTTTCTATATTTTCCCCACTTTTATCGATTCATATATCTTTCTTTCTATTTACAAGTTTTTCTTTTTCACAATTATTTATGTTTTGTTATTCTCTATCTTTATATTCTTCAAATTTTTTATCTCAATTTTCCAATTATAAACTAGTTACACTTGAATCCCACCACAGCAGTTGATGAAATTTGAATTCCATAAAAGAATCTCTGTAATTAAGAGCCTGATGATAACCATGAATCCACTGTCAATTGTCAGAAAAACCCATCTGGTTCACCAATGACCTTTAGGAAAGCAAGCTGCCATCCTGACCTGTCTGACCTACATGTAACTCCACACCCACAGCAATGTGGCTACTGAAAGTCATATTCCTGCCCATCTCCCCCAACCCTCATACCACAGGTCTGTACAGCCTAGTCTTCAATCAATTCTCTCCTGCTCCCAGTGGCACTGGCCTGTGATTGGCAGCTTCAGGCAAAGTGAGACTTCACTGGCGAGGTACATAATTAGTTGTGACCAGAGAACAGTTAGTAATTGATGTAATAGGATTTTTTGCTGGTAAAGCGTTGGTTAATGTTGAAGATGTCTGCTCCCATACTAAGTGCAATTTACATTAGGTATTGGCCAATAAGACTCAAAAATTGTCAGGTTGTAAACACTGGTACTTTAAGCTATCCATTTGTTTCCAATACTGAAGAGAGCTTTTCTTAAGGAAAGCAAATTCACCTTTCTACATAGATGCAAGATTGATATAATTCACATTGTCTTGGGAAAGGATGCTGAGGAAGCCACTATAGAGGTTTAAACGTTTTCCTAGAGTATCATCAAATATTAAAGAGAGTGTTTTGGAGCCTGCATGGCTCCAGAGGAAGGGAGGAACTCCAAACAAGAAAATATCTCTGGTTCACCATGCAGGAATTTGGGTGGAAGCTCATGTTTGAATTCAAAAGACCAAATTCATGGACAGTTGCAAGCAAAGCTGAAAAATTTACATTACTTCGAGAGGATAAGTCTCTGGGAAGAGAAATTTCACTATGCAAGAAAGTTCTAAATTTGCAAGTTACCAGGTTGTGAGAGAACAGGAACCAACTCTTGGAAGCTAAGAATCACATTTGTTTGGTTGTGAGAAAATTGAATGTCTGCCTAAAGGACAATGTAAAGTATACCTGTGAAATGTGTTCTGTCACAAAAGCAGAAATTACTCAAAATGTTCAGCAGAACTGGCAGGATCTGTGGACAGAAATCAGAATTAAAGTTTCAGGTCGAATGACTTCCCTCAGAACACAGTTCTAAAATATTAACTCTGATTTCTCTCCACAGATGCTGCCAGACCTGCTGAGCTTTTCTAGCAACTTCTTTTTTGTTTCTAATTTACAGCATCGGCAGTTCATTCGATTTTTAATGTGTTTTATCAATTGGGCTAAGAATAAGAAAGCAGAAGGGAACTCTGTTTGTTAGTTGCCTCCAACGATAGTATTTAGTTAACATTTTTTGTTATTTATTTTGATAATGTCTTAAAATATGGAATCTTCTCGAGTCATTTTTTCTGGAAGTTTAAATCTTTTTAAATTATTGATGTCCATGGTAATCATACATTTATATATTAAATTCCTTTGAATGAACTGCTGTGATTTAACTGTGTCAACACAAACTATAGCTGTACACAGCAGAAGACATCAGTGGACTGATCATATAGGCAGAAAAATAGTGAACTTAATTTAGTCGGCAGAAATGTAGGTAATGCATTTGGAAGGTAAACACAGGACAAATTAAGACACAATATATTCAAAACTATACAGTGTATTTGGGAGTGCATGTCTACAGATCCTTGAAGGTAGCAGGTAACATAGATGTAAAGCATTGGGAATGCTGAAGATCCAAAAATAAATAGGAATGATGAGGAGGTGCTGATGTTGGACTGGGGAGAACAAAGTTGGAAGTCACATGACACCAGGCTATAGTCCAATAGGTTTATTTGAAATCACAAGCTTTTAGTGTGCAGCCCCTTTGGCAAGTGGAGTGAAAGAGAAGAGCACACAGATATCGAATTTATAAGCAAAGAGATTTAAGGGCAGAGCAGTCAAAAGATCATACAACTGCTAAGAGTGGAGTGTCACATAATAAGGTGACCAAGAGTGTTAGACAGTGAGAATGAAAAATAAGATGAAAACAAATTAAATGATAGGTAAAAGAATCACATGTCAAGGCTCTAAGCAAATTAGTAAGTGATCTAAAACTATACAAACTAATTAAGGTCGAGAGATCATAACAAGTTATCAAAGTGATGGTGTCAAAACAGAACAAGAAGGAAGATTTTATGGAAACAGAACAATGTGGTGGGGTCACATGTAGCACGCCATGAACACAAGATCATGATTGAGGCTGTCATCATGGATACCAGTTGCTGCTTGGCGATTCTGCGTTGTTGTGCATCTCGAAGTCTGTTTTGGAGGACACTTACCCGAAGATTGAAAACTAAATATCCTTGACCGCTGAAGTGTTCCCCACCTTGGAGGGAACATTCATGTATGGGGATTGTTGCACACTATTGTAGCATCTACATGATCTTGTCAATTTACCATACCTCTGGGCAACCTTGCCTGCAGCAAGAGGTAGATAACACTGACCGAGTCACATGAGTGTCTGCCGTGTGAGTGGCAGATGATGTTCCCACATGTGATAGCAGTATCCCTGTCAATGAACTGACATGTTTTGCAGAGGTTACTGTGGCAGGGTTGTATGGTGTTGTGATCGATGTTGTCCAGTAGTTTGCGGCGAACAATTGTCTGTTTAAGGTTTGGCAGTTGTTTGAAAGTGAGAAGTGGAGGTATAGGGATGATCTTGGCGAGATGATCATTCTCATCAAAGACATGTTGAAGGCTGCGACAAACATAGTGTCGTCTCTGCACTGCAGAGAATCAGTTTCATTCTTGGACACATGCATCTCTATTAAGAATGGACACTTCAGTATCTCTCGGATAACCTCATAATGCTGCACTTGTCTAGTTTCCACCCTAAATATATTAAAGAAGCCATCCCCTATGGACAGGCCCTGTACACAGGATTTGCTCAGATGAGGAAGAACACAATGAACACCTAAAGATTTTGAAGGATGCCCTCATGAGAATGGGATATGATGCTCAACTCATTGATCGCCAGTTCTAATGTGTCACAGTGAAAAACCACAATGACCTCCTCAAAAAAGACACAGGATGTGACTGATAGAGTACCCTTCATCGTCCAGCAGTTCCATGGAGCAGAGAAACTACACCATGTTCTTCACAGCTTTCAACGGCATCGATGGCGATGAGCATCTCTCTAAGATCATCCCTATGCCTCCACTTCTTGCCTTCAAACAGCCTCCAAACCTTAATCAGACAATTGCTTGTAGCAAACTACCCAGCCTTCAGGACAACAGTGACCAACTACTATCACACGCGGGAACATCATCCACCATGTGCACAGCAGATACTCATGTGACTCAGCCAATGTTGTCGATCTCATATGCTGCAGGCAAGGATGTCCCAAAGCATGGTATACTGGCGAGACCATGCAGACACTATGACAACATATGAAAGGACATCAATTGCTAAACAGGAATGTTCCCTCCCAGTCAGGGAATGCTTCAGTGGTCAAGGACATTCAGCTTCTGTTCTTCAGGTAAGCATCCTCCAAGACAGACGTCAAGATACCCAACAATGCAAAATCATCAAGTAGAAACTGATAGCCAAGTTCTGTACCCATGAAGACAACCTCAACCATGACCTTGGGTTCATGTCGCACTACATATGACCCCATCACACTTGGGTATCGGTAAAATCTTCCTTATGGTCCTATTTTGAGACCATCACCTTGATAATCTGTTATGATCTCTCTATCTTAATTAATTTGTACAGTTTCTGATTACTTATTACTTCAATTAGACCCTCTGCATGCGATTCTTTATACCTATCATGTCATTCCAGTCTTAATTTTCATTTTCTGTAATTATCTCTCTGCCCCTCTTAATTGGATTGTAGGTTATCCATTCGTTTGTTATTCAGCTGTTGACACTTTATTCACATCGTCTAACAATCAAAACTATACAAATTAATTAAGGTCGAGAGATCATAACAAGTTATCAAAGTGATGGTGTCAAATCAGAAAAAGAAGGAAGATTTTATGGATACAGAACAATGTGGTGGGGTCACATGTAGCACGCCATGAACACAAGATCATGATTGAGGCTGTCATCATGGATACCAGTTGCTGCTTGGCGATTCTGCGTTGTTGTGCATCTCGAAGTCTGCTTTGGAGGACACTTACCTGAAGATTGAAAACTAAATATCCTTGACAGCTGAAGTGTTCCCCACCTTGGAGGGAACATTCCTGTATGGGGATTGTTGCACACTGTTGTAGCATCTACATGATCTTGTCAATATACCATACCTCTGGGCAACCTTGCCTGTAGCTAGAGGAAGACAACACTGACCGAGTCACATGATCGAGTCACATGACCGAGTTACCTGCCGAGAATTATGCGACACTCTACTCGCACCAGTTGTATAAAATTTTGAGCTCTCTGCCTGTAAATTCTGTGTCTGTGTGTTTCTCTCTCATTTCACCTGATGAAGGGGCCGCGCTCTGAAAGCTTGTGATTTAAAATAAGCTGGTTGGACTACAAACTGGTGTCATGTGACTTCTGAATTCATAAATACGAGGTTATAAGGAAACTCAGTAAGTCTGGTGATATCTGTGCAGAAAGAAACACAGTTAACATTTCAAGTCCATTATGACTACTATTTGGAACTGAAAAGAGGTGAAAAAGTGATGCATTTTATGCTGTAGATAGAAGTAGAAAGAAGCTAGAGGGACAACATGGAATTTCAGGAAATGTCAGCCAGCAATGTTGCGAGCAGTTTGATGCAGCCTCCTCTACAAAGGGGTGATCATTTACAGAAGGTTAAGAAAGCATGCAGAATATTCTCTTTACTCACCTAATTATTGACTATAAAAGCAGAGAGGTATCGCTAAAACTCTACAAAACACCAGTTAAGACATAGCCTCTGAAATACTGCATGTGTTTGATGTGTAGTTCCTCACTCGAACTGATCATAATTATCTAGCTACCATCTAGATTTTTCTCAAGATCATAACATTACTTATGTTGGCTCGAGTGAAATAATAGATTTAAGACATGTATCTTCCTGTATGCACCTAATTTTCAGAATTTTGACAAGTCCTGCCTGCCAGTGATGTATCCACCCAAGACTCAGGGGCACAGAGGGAGGGGACCGTGGCTTCGGTGGTGGGAGACAGATTGTATTTCTGCAGACTCCCTTTGATCAACTGCATCTTCAGCTGCTTCATAAATGACCATCTCTCCAGATCAGAAATGGGCATATTTGCCAATGATTGCACAATATTCAGCACCATTCGTGACTCCTCAGACACTGAAGCAATCCATTTTCAAATGCAATAAGATTTGGACAATATCCAGGCTTGGGAAAGCAGTGGCAGGTAACATTCACATTACACAAATGGCAGGCAATGACCATATCCAATAAGAGACAATCTAACCACCGCCCCTTGACACTCGATGGTGTTACCATCACTGAATCCTCCACTATCAACATCCTGGGGGTTACCACTGACCAGAAACTCAACTGATAGCACCATGTAAACATAGTGGCTACGAGAGCAGTTTAGAGGCAAGGAATACTGCAGCAAGTAGCTCACCTCCTGACTCCCCAAAGCCTGTCCATCATTGACAAGGCCCAAGTCAGGGGTGTGATGGAATACTCCCCACTTGACTAGATGAATGCAGCTCCAACAACACTCAAGAAGCTTGGAATCATTCAGGACAAGTTGGCCCAGTTAATCAGTACCACATCTACAATCTCTCCAATATGACACTCAGTAACAGCAATGTGTTATAATCTACAAGCAGCATTGCAGAAATTCATTAAAGGTCTTTTGACAGCACCTTCTAAATCACAACCACTTCCATCAAAAAAGGACAAGGGCAGCAGATACAAGGGAACACCATCACCTGCAAGTTTCCCTCCAAGCTATTCACACTCCTGACTTGGAAATATGTCATCATTGCTTCATTGTTGTTGAGTCAAAATACTGGGATTCCCTCCCAAACAGTATTATGGATGTGTCTACAGGACATAGACTGAAGCAGTTCAAACAGGTAGCTCACCATCACCTTCTCAAGAGTAACTAGGGATGGGCAATAAAGGCTGGCCAACCAACAGCACCCACATCCCACGAGAGACTATAAGTGTAGTGACCACCAGGTGACCACTCTCCAAAAGTGATCATACAACTACATAAGGCTTTGCTTTCTAGGCTTCCTTTATGGGGAGGTTCCTGGCTGTTATTGAGTGAATACTACTGGCAAGATGAGTCACTTAAGTGGACATTGATTACCACCATTAGATTCCACTCAACATATTGAAGTTATACTGGAAAAAAAGGAGCCAGTCAAGCAGCTGTATTCATCACTGTATTCCCCCACCAAAGCAGTTTATCTATGATGGCTTTGTTAGCAGATCCCTGCCTGTCACAGCCAGGAACACAACTGAGATATGCTAATTGGGAACTTTATAACATATTAAGGATTGCTGTGGTATTTAATGTCACAGTTTTAGAAAAAGGTGGAATTGTAAATGTGGGGCTAGGAAGAATTGGGCACCCAAGGGATCCTCCACTCTTTCTTCCCATATTACAGAGACTTCTAGGCCACTCAGTTATTGCTTGCTCAAAGTGGACACAAAGAACCAATCGGTTGCCGGTTGAAAGGCAAGTAGTTAACAGATGTGGAAAGACTTGAGGGGCTGAATGGTGTTTCCCTGTTAATGTTTTCCCCTCTATTATGTTATTTTCTCTTTTTAAACTTCATCGAATTAATGTCATTCAGCTGAAGAATAAGTGTCTTTGTCATACTCATATTTGGGAAATTCTCCTTAAGTTCAAATATGGTGACAGTATATCCAGAATGTAGATATTCATCTGACGAGAAGTTGTAAATATTTGATAACTCTCAAAAGAAATTAAGAGAATCCCTTTGAAATTGTGATAAAAGCCGCTTGTATGGTTTGATTCCAAAAGTACAGCATTAAGAAAATGGCTGTCAGCATTTCCACTCTGAAATCTGACTCCCTTACCCCAACGAAAGAAACTCAGCTAATGGAAACTGAGGTACAAGCATTCTTTAGTATTTTGTTGAGAGGAATTCTACTGCAATAATTGTAGGAATAAACTCAATGCATGTTGGGTCTCCTAACATTTTGGTCACATTCTGTGGTTGTAAGCATTAAATTTTCATTCAGTCCTCATTTTTTTCTCATAGTGCTTTCGTGAAAAACTAAATGCAACAGAATGATAAATAACAACAGACAGTAGTTGAGGATTGTGATGTACTAACGTGCTCCAACCTCTCACCCACGGTTCTAATCTCTGCCTCTCATCTGGGTACAACAGAAATTTAAAGGACAACTCAACCTCTGTATTTCTATGCTACTTCACCACTGGATCAAAAGCAGAGCAGTCCTGGAAATAAAATGTCTATAAAATATAAGGCCAAAAAAGTAGCAACTTCAGAGCTTGTTGCAATTCCTGGTCCTGCAAGTGCAGATACAAGAGACGGGTTTATTTTCATTTCCCAACCAAATCATTGCACGTGAAATGAGGTGGTGGTGGGATCAAAACAATAATCAGAGTTGCATCAATTATTTACCACTTATTGTATACTTATTCTGGCTTTTCAGCAGATTTTACCCTTGGTGTCCTAACTTAGACTGGAAAGAAATGCCATCCAGATTAATGATTTTACTAGGTGGCATTGTTGTAAACCACTATCTTTTCCTGTATTTTGTATTTTTCTATCTATTTGTGTCTCTACTTGCAAAAGTTAGGTGGTAGAAGTCAGGAGGCATTGCATTCCAGTGATAATTAAAGTGGCCTTTTAGCTGCTTTCAGCTAAAATACTGCAAAGTGCAAGGTGATTGTTTACTTGATTTGCATTTTTTTCGTACCTAGATGATTTCAAACTGTGTTTAGTTGTACTAGACTGTTCTAAACTCTTAATGACAATACCGTATTTATCTCCATATGTGTCCTTCTGGCAAGAGGAAGAGGAGCAACAAAAAGTTTAAGGACCAGGTTTTCAGATACTGGGACAGCCGATAAAAGGGCGCTGACTCGCACCAATGTTTAATCTTCTGACAATTTAAACACTTAGAACATTGTACTTGCAGTCCTCTCGAACCAATGCATTAAAAGGTTTCACTACTCCAGAGGAATGATGTGAGGACAGCACTTCGTACAGCATTCCAAACTCCATCATTGTCATGAAGACAGAAGATTTTCACTCTACTAATATACAACTGGCATGCAGTGAACAGTAATGTATCATACCAGTCTATCCTGGTATTTCTGGCTATTCCCGTGAAACTTTAATATTGAAGTAAACCTTTATGGAAAAAGTGCATTCAAGTACTTGAGCAATGAGTCTGCTATGTCTGGACAGATTGTTATTGACCAGGTCCCCTGATCCTCTCAAGAAAGTAGCCCAGACCCTAACTTTGCAAGTTGTTTAAAGCAAGTGTAGTGTGGATATCCAGGAGTAAGGCAGCTGGTCCAACAACTTAGTTTTAAATATAACAGAATTTACTTATAAGATTATCGAATGAAACACAAACAAAAGAGAACAGAATATAGAATAACTTAACCCAGCAGATTATCCCAACTGAATGATGCTGTTTCAAATACTTGCAACAATCCCCATAAACACCCCTAGGTAAAAATGGTAAAATCAAACACAGAGTCTTACGTGAGTGAGAGAGAGAGAGAGAGAGATGGTAGAGAGATTCTGCATGGAACATTTTTTTCCATGTAGCTGTTTCTTGAACCAGCAGCCTCAAAACTGACTGAATGCTTTCATTGAACAGCCAACTGCTGAAAACAAACCAGACCAGAGAAAAGCTGAGCTGGGAGAACTGGCCACTCCCCTTTCATTGTACAAGTTTTTTTTTAACTTGAAAGCCGTTTTTTTTCCTGAGGCAGTATCTGTTAACTATAATCAAATTGGCCCTAAAACCCTTCAGACCTTTCTGAAAAAACTGACAAGGTCAGCATAACTTTGTTAAAGGAACAACATCGTCACAAGATCTGGTGGTAGTCAGAGTGCTACAGCTTTGAGTCATTAAAGAGCACTTTAAGCTAAACAATTCTTTTCTCCTCTGCATTATAGACAATTTTTCCCAGTCGTTCACCTGCAAATAAATTGTGCATTTGCCTGCTAACCAATATTGATACTAATATTCACCAACATTTCAGAGTCCTCAACTTCTCCAGGAATGCACATTTCCAAAGCTAATTCACATGATATGTCTTTTACAAATACCTGATGTTAATTATCATTCATTGGATCCCAAGATGCATATTCAACGTTGTGCATAGAGTTCCTCCAGAATTTACACCATGCTTCCCCCTTCTTCTACTCACTGCTAATCAGAAATGTGTGTCCATCAACCAAGCACATAAAGAGCTGATGGGTGCTGATGGACCCCTTGGCTCAGTCCAAAAGAGCAACAAGGTTCAAATCTGAGCCAATTACACCACTCCATCCTCTCTGCATCCATCCAGTGAGGATGCTCACAAAGTTCCATGTAAGGATATGCCACAGGTCAGCTAAAGGGACACCAAGCATCTAGAAGCACCAACCTGTTAAGGGATGACCATATTTGACAAATTTGATCAAATATTTTTTGACATGGTCACCAAGAGTGTTGATGTGGGTTATGTTTTAATATGGTTTAATACATATGGGTTATGTATTTAACATGGACTTTAACAAGGCTTTTGATAAGGTCTCTCATGATCTAGAAAGCAAGAACCTACAGAATCCAAAGCAAAGTGACATGTTGTATTCAAATCTGGCAGAAAAGGCAAGAATCAGACAGTGATGGTTGAGGAATGTTTCTATAACTTGGAGTCTATTTCCAGTGGGCTTCTGCAGAGTTTGGTGCTGGGGCCCTTGCTTTTTATGGTGTGTGTTAACAATTTTGACATGAATATAGCGGGCATGATCAAGACGTTTATACATCATACACATTTAAGATGGCAGCAGAGCCATCAGACAGAGCTTGTCCACTTTCTTTTTTCCTCTCTGTTTTCTTCTCTTTCATGTTGTTTTTTCCTTATCTCTTCTTGCTTCTCCCAGCCACGGACTCCCAGACTCCGACTCAGCACAGACCCGGTGAGGTGACCTCCTGACCAGTCACAGCAGCCTCCCAGCCCAGCAACGTGGACTGGCAGACTTTCAGTATGGCCTGGTGCATTCTTGGCACCGCATAGTGGTCCTTTGGTGGTACATGGTGGTCTCTTGGCCTGGCATGGCCTTAGCATGGTCTTCTGGTCTCAAGGTGACTACTCAAAGTGCAGTCCACTGTGGCTAAGTGCATAAGGAAGACTGTAATGTTTGAATTTCCAGCTTTATTTATTTATTTTCTACTTAAAACTAAGACGGTCTGCATTGTGTAACTTTTAACTTGATTTTTGTGTTTTATGCCACACTATAACTACTGCAATGTTAAATTTAGCACCATTTTCCTTCTTCCTACCTTGTTCTTAAGATTATGTGCCTATATATTTGTACTTAAATGGTGGCTTCTGCAGAGACATTATAACTTTTCACGGTCCTCATGTACTTTTGTCTTTGAGTACACGTGAGAATAAAACTAAATCAAGATCAATCAAAAGGATGGCATGAAAATTGTAAGGTGAGTAAATAGTGATGAAGACAATTATAAATGGACTGGTTACATGAACAAAGCAGCGGCAAATGGAATTTAACCCAGGAAAATGTGAAGTAATAGACATAGGAGGCTAATAAGGCAAGAATTATACCCTGAATGATAGGATCTTGTAAGGTACTGTATATCAGTGGTTCCGTGGTGTAACATGTCCACATAACCTTGAAGGTAGCAAGGTGGGTAGTTAAGATGATAAAGAAGGTACATGGGATAACTGCCTTTGTTAGGTGTGGCATAGAGCAAGGAGGTTTTGCTGGAACTGTATAAAACACTGGCCACAATTGGAGTACTGTGAGCTTTCTGATCACCACATTAAAAGAAGGATGTGATTACACACAAGAGAGTGCAGAGGAGATTCACTAGGATGTTGCCTAGACTTGGAGGGTCTGAGCTATGAGCAAAGATAGGTTGGGTTTGTTTTCCTTGGAGTGAGGCTTTGACAGAGGACCTGAAAGAGGTGGATAAGCTTATGAGGGGCACAGATAGCATAGATCGGAAGGCACGTTTTTCATTAGAAAAGAGGTGAGTGACTAGGCATCATAGATTTAAGGTCAGAGCGTTAGGAAATGTTTCATTGAGATGATGAAGGGTAGTAATATCTGTATTACTCCCAGTGCTATGAGATAGTGAGGGCAGGAATAGAAGGATAGAGCAAATGAATGCATGGCTGAGGAGCTGGTATATGGGAGAAGGATTCACATTTTTGGATCATTGGAATCTCTATTGGGGTAGAAGTCACCTGTACAAGAAAGACGGATTGCACCTAAATTGGAAGGGGACTAATATATTGGCAGGGAAATTTGCTAGAACTGCTTGGGAGGATTTAAACTAGTAAGGTGGGGGTGGGGACCCAGGAGAATGGTGAGGAAAGAGATCAATCTGAGACTGGTACAGTTGAGAACAGAAGCGAGTCAAACAGTCAGGGCAGGCAGGGACAAGGTAGGACTAATAAATTAAACTGCATTTATTTCAATGCAAGGGGCCTAACAGGGAAGACAGATGAACTCAGGGCATGGTTAGAAGCATGGGACTGGGATATCATAGCAATTACTGGAACATGGCTCAGGGATGGGCAGGACAGGCAACTTAATGTTCCAGGATACAAATGCTACAGGAAGAATAGAAAGGGAGGCAAGAGAGGAAACTGCTGGTCATTCCCCTCAACAATAAGTATACCGCTTTCGATACTGTTGGGGTGGAACGGCCTAGCAGGGGTAAGCTGCAGTGACCGTGTCTTTGGCACGAGGTCTGGCTCTGAGGCTCAGAAGGGAAAGGGGGAGAGGAGGAGAGCGCTAGTTAGAACATAGAACATAGAACAGTACAGCACAGAACAGGCCCTTCAGCCCACGATGTTGTGCCAATCACTGATCCTCATGTATGCACCCTCAAATTTCTGTGACCATATGCATGTCCAGGAGTCTCTTAAATGTCCCCAATGATCCTGCCTCCACAACCGGTGCTGGCAACGTATTCCATGCTCTCACAACTCTCTGTGTAAAGAACCCGACTCTGGCATCCCCCCTATACTTTCCTCCAACCAGCTGAAAACTATGACCCCTCGTGTTAGTCATTTCTGCCCTGGAAAATAGTGTCTGGCTATCGACTCTAACTATGCCTCTCATTATCTTGTATTGAGTTATAGGAGACTCTATAGTTAGAGGGACAGACAGGCAGTTCTGTGGACATGGGCGAGACTCTCGGTTGGTTTGTTGCCTCCCAGGTGCCAGGGTCCGAGACATCTTGGACCGTGTCTTCAGAATGCTTAAGGGGGAGGGTGTGCAGCCAGACGTCGTGGTGCACATTGACACCAATAACATAGGTAGGAAGAGGGGTGGGGAGGTCATTCAGGAGCTCAGGGAGTTAGGCTGGAAGCTAAAAGCTAGGACGGACAAAGTCGTCATCTCTGGGTTGTTGCCGGTGCCACGTGACAGTGAGGCAAGGAATAGGGAGAGAGTTCAGTTGAACACGTGGCTGCAAGGATGGTGTAGGAGGGAGGGCTTCAGGTATTTAGACAATTGGACTGCATTCTGAGGAAGGTGGAACCTGTACAAGCAGGACGGGTTGCACCTGAACCAGAAAGGCACCAATATCCCAGGAGGTAGGTTTGCTAGCACTCTTCGGCGGGGGGGGTTTAAACTAATTTGGCAGGGGGGTGGGATCCGGACTTGTAGTCCAGCAAGTAGGTCAGCTGTTTTTCAGGATGTTCAAGAATGTAGGGAGGCTGTGGAGAAGGTAGCACTGATAGGGAATACTTGTGGACACAGAGATGGGTTCAAGTGTGTATACTTCAATGCAAGGAGTATCAGAAATAAGGTGGGTGAACTTAAGGCATGGATTGATACTTGGGACTACAATGTTGTGGCCATCACAGAAACGTGGATAGAAGAGGGACAGGAATGGTTGTTGGAGGTTCCTGGTTACAGATGTTTCAGTAAGATTAGGGAGGGTGGTAAAAAAAGGAGGGGGTGTGGCATTGCTAATTAGAAATGGTGTAACGGCTGCAGAAAGGCAGTTCGAGGGGGACTTGCCTTTGGAGGTAGTATGGGCTGAAGTCAGAAATTGGAAAGGAGCAGTCACCTTGTTGGGTGTTTACAATAGGCCCCCCAATAGCAGCAGAGATGTGGAGAAACAGATTGGGAAACAGATTTTGGAAAGGTGCAGAAGCCACAGGGTAGTAGTCATGGGCGATTTCAACTTCCCAAATATTGATTGGAAGCTCTTTAGATCAAGTAGATTGGACGGGGCGGTGTTTGTGCAGTGTGTCCAGGAAGCTTTTCTAACTCAGTATGTAGATTGTCCGACCAGAGGGGAGGCCATATTGGATTTGGTACTTGGTAACCAGGACAAGTGATGGGCTTGTTAGTGGGTGAGCATTTTGGTGATGATGACCACAATTCTGTGACTTTCACCTTGGTTATGGAGAGAGATAGCTGCATGCAACAGGGTAGGTTTTACAATTGGGGGAAGGGTAAATACAATGTTGCAAGACAGGATCTGAGGAGCATAAGTTGGAGCATAGGCTGTCAGGGAACGATGTTGTTGAAATGTGGAACTTTTTCAAGGAACAGATACAACGTGTCCTTGATATGTATGTACCTGTCAGGCAGGAAAGAGATGGTCGTGTGAGGGAACCTTGGTTGACGAGAGAGGTTGAATGTCTAGTAAAGAGGAAGAAGGAGGATTACATAAGGTTGAGAAAACAAGGTTCAGACAGCGCGTTGGAGGGATACAGGATAGCCAGGAGGGAGCTGAAGAAAGGGATTAGGGGAGCTAAGAGAGGGCATGAAAAATCTTTGGCGGGTAGGATCAAGGATAATCCTAAGGCCTTTTATGCGTATGTGAGAAACATGAGAATGATGAGAACGAGGGTAGGTCCAATCAAGGACAGTGGTGGGAGACTGTGTATTGAGTCGGAAGAGATAGGAGAGGTCTTGAATGAGTACTTTTCTTCAGTATTTACAAACAAGAGGGACCATATTGTTGAAGAGGAGAGTATGAAATGGACTGGTAAGCTAGAGGAGATACTTGTTAGGAAGGAAGATGTGTTGGGCATTTTGAAAAACTTGAGGATAGACAAGTCCCCCGGGCCTGAGGGGATATATCCTAGGATTATGTGGGAAGCAAGAGAGGAAATTGCAGAGCTGTTGGCAATGACCTTTTCACCTTCACCCTGGGTTGGTACCAGGGGACTGGAGAGTGGTGAATGTTGTGCCCCTATTCAAAAAAGGGAATAGGGATAACCCCGGGAATTACAGGCCAGTTAGTCTTATTTCGGTGGTAGGCAAAGTAATGGAACAGGTACTGAGGGATAGGATTTATGAGTATCTGGAAAGACACTGCTTGATTAGGGACAGCCAGCAGAGATTTGTGAAGGGTAGGTCTTGCCTTACAAGTCTTATTGAATTCTTTGAGGAGGTGACCAACCATGTGGATGAGGATAGAGCAGTGGATGTAGTGTAGATGGATTTTAGTAAGGCATTTGATAAGGTTCCCCATGGTAGACTTATGCGGAAAGTCAGGAGGCATGGGATAGTGGGAAATTTGGCCAGTTGGTTAGAGAACTGGCTAACCAGTCGAAGTCAGAGAGTGGTGGTAGATGGTAAATATTCAGCCTGAAGCACAGTTACAAGTGGAGTTCCGCAGGGATCAGTTCTGGGTCCTCTGCTGTTTATAATTTTTATTAATGACTTGGAAGAGGGAGTCGAAGGGTGGGTCAGTAAATTTGCAGACGATACGAAGATTGGTGGAGTTGTGGATAGTGAGGAGGGCTGTTGTCGGCTGCAAAGGGACTTCGATATGATGCAGAGCTGGGCTGAGGAGTGGCAGATGGAGTTCAACCCTGTCAAGTGTGAGGTTGTCCATTTTGGAAGGACAAATAAGAATGCGGAATATAGGGTTAACGGTAGGGTTCTTAGTAAGGTGGAGGAGCAGAGGGATCTTGGGATCTATGTTCATAACTCTTTGAAAGTTCCCACTCAGGTGGATAGAGCTTGTAAGAAGGTATATTAGCGTTCATTAGCAGAGGGATTGAATTCAAGAGTCGTGAGGTGATGTTGCAGCTGTACAGGACCTTGGTAAGGCCACATTTGGAGTACTGTGTGCAGTTCTGGTCGCCTCATTTTAGGAAAGATGTGGCAGCTTTGCAGAGGGTGCAGAGGAGATTTACCAGGATGTTGCCTGGAATGGAGAATAGGTTGTACGAGGATAGGTTGAGAGTGCTAGGCCTTTTCTCATTGGAACGGCAAAGGATGAGGGGTGACTTGATAGAGGTTTATAAGATGATCAGGGGAATAGATAAGAGTAGACAGTCAGAGACCTTTTCCCCGGGTACAACAGAATGTTACAAGGGGACATAAACTTAAGGTGAAGGATGGAAGGTATAGGGGGGATGTCAGGGGTAAGTTCTTTACCCAGAGAGTGGTGAAGGAGTGGCAGAGTCAGAATTATTGGTGACCTTTAAGCGGCAATTGGATAGGTACATGAATTGGTGCTTAAGCTAGGACAAATGTTCGGCACAACATGTGGGCCGAAGGCCCTGTTCTGTGCTGTATTGTTCTAAGTTCTATGTTCTATGAGGGGGAGTGGCATTTTTGATAAGGGATAGCATTGCAGCTGTGCTGAGGGAGGATATTCCCGGAAATGCATCCAGGGAGATTATTTGGGTGGAACTGAGAAATAAGAAAGGGATGATCACCTTATTGGGATTGTATTATAAGCCCCCTAATAGTCATAGGGAAATTGAGAAACAAACTTATAAGGAGACCTCAGCTATCTGTAAGAATAATAGTGTAGTTATGGTAGGGGATTTTAACTTTCCAAACATGGACTGGCACTGCCATAGTGTTAAAGGTTTAGATGGAGAGGAATTTCTTAAGTGCGTACAAGACAATTTTCTGATTCAGTATGTGGATATACCTACTAGAGAAGGTGCGAAACTTGACCTACTCTTGGGAAATAAGGCAGGGCAAGTGACTGAGGTGTCAGTGGGGGAGCATTTTGGGGCCAGCGACCATAATTCTATTAGATTTAAAATAATGATGGAAAAGGATAGACCAGACCTAAAAGTTGAAGTTCTAAATTAGAGAAAGGCCAATTTTGGTGGTATTAGGCAAGAACTTTCGAAAGCTGATTGGAGGCAAATGATCACAGGTAAAGGGACGGCTGGAAAATGGGAAGCCTTCAGAAGTGAGATAACAAGAATCCAGAAAAAAGTATATTCATGTCAGAGTGAAAGGGAAGGCTGGTAGGTATAGAGAATGCTGGATGACTAAAGAAATTGAGGGTTTGGTTAAGAAAAAGAAGGAAGCATATGTCAGGTATAGACAGGATAGATCGAGTGAATACTTAGAAGAGTATAAAGAAAGTAGGAGTATACTTAAGAGAGAAATCAGGAGGGTAAAAAGGGGGCATGAGATAGCTTTGGCAAATAGAATTAAGGAGAATCCAAAGGGTTTTTACAAATGTATTAAGGACAAAAGGGTAACTGGGGAGAGAATAGGGCCCCTCAAAGATCAGCAAGGTGGCCTTTGTGTGGAGTCACAACAAATGGGGGAAATACTAAATGAATATTTTGCATCAGTATTTACTGTGGAAAAGGATATGGAAGATATAGACTGTAATTATAGACCAGTGAGCCTTACGTCTATTGTAGGAAAAGTTATGGAAAGGATTATAAGAGATAGGGTTTATAGACATCTGGAAAAGCAACAATTCGATTGGAAATAGTCAACATGGTTTCGTCAACTTCAGGTCATGTCTCACAAACCTCATTGAGTTCTTTGAGAAGGTGACCAAGCATGTAGATGAGGGTAGGGCAATTGACGTGGTATACACGGACTTCAGTAAAGGCTTTGATAAGTTTCCACATGGTATATTTTTGGAGAAAATGCGGAGGCATGGGATTGAGGGTGAATTAGCAGTTTGGATTAGAAATTGGCTTTCTGTAAGACAGCAGTGAGTGGTGGGTGATATAAAATACTCAGCCTGGAGTCTGGTTATTAGTGATGTGCCTCTTGTTTTGGGACCACTGCTGATTGTCATTTTTAAAAATGTCTTGGATGCAGGCATTCAAGATGGGTTAGATTACACTAAAGTCGATAGAGTCGTGGACAGTGTGGAAGAATGTTGCAGGTTGCAGTAGACTTTGATAAACTGCAGATTTGGGCTGAGGGGTGACAAATGGAGTTCAATGCAGATAAATGTGAGGTGAATTCACTTTGGGAAGAATAACAGGAAGACAGTATACTGGGTCAATGGAAAGATTCTTGGTAAAGTAGGGATCTTGGTGTCCATGAAAGTTGCCTCCCAGGTTGATAGTGATGTTAAGAAGGCATATGGTATGTTAGGTTTTATTACTAGAGGGATTGAGTTCCGGAGTTGTGATGTCATGCTACAACTATACAAAATGCTAGCGTGGCCTCAGTTGGAATGTTGTGTACAATTCTGGTTGCCCATTACAGGAAGGATGTGGAAGCATCGGAAAAGGTGCAGAGGAGATTTATCAGGCCATTGCCTGGTCTGGAGGGAAGGTCTTATTGGAGAGAAGAAGGCTAAGAGGGGATTTCATAGAGACGTACAAGATGATCAGAGGATTAAATAGGGTGGTCAGTGAGATTCTTTTTCCTAGGATGATGACATCAGTTTGTATGAGGGGGCATAGCTGCAAATTGAGGGGTGATAGATTTAAGACAGATGTCAGAAGCAGGTTCTTTACTCAGAGTGGTAAGGGCGTGGAATGCCCTGCCTGCCAATGTAGTTAACTCAGCCACATTAGGGAGATTTAAACTATTCTTGGATAAGCACATAGATGATAATAGGATAGTGTAGGGGGATGGGCTTAGATTAGTTCACAGGTAGACACACCTTCGAGGGCTGAAAGGCCTGTTCTGCACTTTATTGTTCTATGTTCTATGTTTGTAAGTGCTTATGGGCATCCTTGACAAGCACTCAAAGGAGAACATCCCTACTTCTGATGCTAGACCATGGCATTCTATATGGCAGTCTGGGATACTCCAGAAAATCACAATACACAGGTAATGGAGGAATGCTTAAGTGCTTAATGCCAGTGAGATGCCCACCTTCTGGTGAAGGTCTGTTTTAGCTCTGCTGCCAATGAGGGGAGATCTCCAATACCACAAAAACTAACAGTACGGATTCTAACATTTTTGTTAGGGCAATGTGTTCCTGCTTTGGCACCACTCTGGACCACATGGTCCATCCATACCATTTATATTCTGTCCTAGTTTGGACCATATAACATTTATCTTTCCCAGAGGGCTGGTCCATCAACTATCTCCTGCACCTTGATCAGGAGAAGGCATTTGACAGGGTTGATCACAAAAAAATAATTTGGGACTCAGCAAATACTTGGGTTCAGAATGCAATTTAACGCCTAGACCTGAATTCTGTACATCACAGCAGAGTGCTAAATTAAGGTCCTTGATGACACCCTTTTGCTTCAGGGGCTCAGCATGTCAGAGATGTCCCTCGTCTGGTCAGTTAGATTTAATTTGGGTGGAGCAATTTCTATGCTCCTTGCAGAGAAAGTTGTTGGTTTTCCTCTACACGGGTCTAAAAGGGAAGTTATCCCTTTGGTTTATACTGCTGGTATTCTCTTCCTCACAACCGACCTGCAGAGGCTGCAAAAGTGTCAAGAAGTGTAATTTGCAACAGACTGGGAAAATGTTCTGGATTCTGATTGGCCAGTGATGGGTAAAGTCTCTGCTAGATAAGCTCTGCTGTTTTACCTGGATCACCACCCATCTCCTCTACTTGACGGTATAGTTTCACCCAACTAAGGAATCCTGGCCAGATAACTGGCACAAACTGAAGGCCAAAGTTACCACAAACCTTGGGCACTGGATAAGACTGCTTGATGTTGTCGAGCAAGAGTTATGTTGGTCATAAACAAACTGATCACTGCTGTGTTGTGGTACTATTTGATCACTTTGATTTCTTTCCCAGAGTTCATCACAACAATATAGAGGATGCTCACAGAATTGTACTAGAAAAAAGGCAGTACTTGGATCACTGAGGTACTGAGACTTTCACTTAAGGAGGACCATCAGACATCAATGTGCCTTCACACTTAAACAGCAATTTGCCACCTTCAGGTTTTTACATCGAATCTCTCATAGGTGGTGTGCCCTAGCACTGTTTTACTTCCATCAGGTTCATGGGTTCAGTTAGGAGCAGCTCCTGTTTGTAGATCAATCTGGTCTTTGTAACTCATTATAGGAGTTGCCTGTCATTTACCAGGACCTTATCGGAGCTTGAAGCATGGTTGCTTCAGATCAAAATTCTCCCTTTTCAGGAGTAGAAACTGACAAAAGGGAAACTCTGTTCAGATATCTTACTTCCACTGTGTAGTGCTCAGGCTGCTAGGGGTTGACAAGACTTGGGGGCCTGCATTGTGGAGCAGCAGGCTAGATGACAGTGCTGGGCAGTCATTGGTTTGTATCCAGTGCACAGCCAAAGTCATCCAGTGCCTCAAAACCAAGTAGTCAGCCCTGAGAGCACCTATGCTATTGAGAAAACTCAAGCATGCAGTGGCCTTTCTTCTGAACTGACATCCACTTGGACAGAATTCCACATCAGCCCCAGGCCATCCCTTCAGTACCCATGCCCACAATTTTTAGCTCTCACAAGGTAATTTCTTCCATGTCCTTCCATTTGGTAAAGAGAGGTTTCCTCTTTGGGCTTTTGCTTCTGACTTTTCACTTACTTACCTCCGTTGACCATCTAGACACATCTGATGTTCCACTTTGCCATCCAGTGGAGGCAGTAGCCCTAATTGGATGGTTGTCTAAGTGTGAATGCTCTCCTTTACCTCTGAGGATCAGGGGTAGAGATGGGTGCACAGAGCTGCTTGTGCAACGTGGGTTATGAGTCATAGACTGTCAGGTCATATGAAATTTTTGCGGTCACATCGACCTTGTTTACATTGATCGTTCGAGGCTTGAACCCCTTTTTTTATAATAGTTTTTTTTTAAGAAGTTATTGTTATATTTGATTGCACTTCAACCCTACATTCCTGATCTTTGGATACACAGGGTAGAGAGAGACTGGTAAATCAGGCAATCTCCCCATGTGCCTATCCCTGGACCTGGTCAATGTGACCAATATTGGATCCAACTACTGCGCTATGGAGGGGTTTATTGCCTTAATAGCCTGCCTATCTTTGGTGGTAACATCCACACCAGCATATGTCTCTGGAAATGGAGTATGCATTATCTACTGGTGCACATGTGGCTTTCAGCAACTGATGGACAATGAAATGATATGTGTGCATCACCACACAATTACAACACTATGCCTCACCAACCAGAGCCTAATACAACAGTGTCTACACTGCAGCAGGACTTTCTCATCGTCCCTGACTTCACTTTCTGTAGTTCCTCAGAGCCTGCTGGAAGAAGAGTGGAAGTGGCTAAGTATATCTTGTTAAAAAAGCTTCGAAACTGTTCAAGACAAAGTTTCTCCTTTCTGGAGTTTGCTATGAATGGCGAAGACCTGTCTCCAATGGAAGGATCAAAGGTGGCATTTTGCTAGTCCCGGCCAATAAAGAGTCAGTCACAAAGCCTGCTGTCCAACAGTTTGTGGACCAGCTCTTACTTATCTCACTTAGCACCTGGGAATGCATGAGAGCCACCAACTTTCCTGTTGCTGTCAATCTGTCACACCGTTGGGAGAAGACTGGAAATTTTTCCAGTCGTCCTGCCTCCCAGCCTAAACGGCCCACATTGGGTCCAGCCTTTGAGTTTAAAAAAATGGCAAGTATTTCAGGCTCTGATATATAGCAGAATGGATTTCATCTGAACACATTTCATTTTGCTGATTGGATTTGGACAGAGGAACAGACTAGAACTATCTTCCCTAAAAACATTTTCTATGCTCAGAAAGCATGGTCTGTTCTTACAACAGAGGGACACAAACCTTAGATATGGTCTCTATTTGCATAGAATGATATGTATTGTATTCTTGTAAGGGTCAAATGAAATATAGAATTCATATCTTCAAAGAATTCTCCATAATATTTTATTTGTGTATTTCATGGCAAAACTCAAGGTAGTAATGTTACAATCTATTGCTCAACATCTTCCCTTGATCTTTTCTGAGTTTATGTTGTACCCTGATTATGCATTGCTTAACTCATTATTACAAGAGTTTAGATCAGAGTGGTGCTGGAAAAGCACAGCAGGTCAGGCAGCAGCTGAGAAGCAGGAAAAGTGACGTTTCGGGCAAAAACTCTTCATCAGGAAGGGCTGATATTCCTGATGATGGGCTTTTACCCGAACCGTCAATTTTCCTGCTCCTCGGATGCTGCCTGACCTGCTGTGCTTTTCCAGCACCACTCTGATCTAAACTCAGGTTTCTAGCATCTGCAGTCCTCACTTTTGCCTCATTATCACAAGAGCACAATCAGTAAAGGAATTATTAAATCAATCAGTTCAAGGAATGGCGATGCTATCCTAATTCCAAAGTCCTCTTATTAACATCACTAGATTGTGCAAAGGGCATTTATTGCTTAGCGCAGTGTATTATTCACTTGTTTGACAGTGCTCCCGAACGTAACATAAGAGATACACAATTCTCATTATTCTGTTGAATCCTGATATATTTTTCTGCTTGTATATATCTAGCTGTCATGTTTCAGATTGTTAGCATAATAAGAATGCAAACTATCTACAGACTTTAGAAATCATATTTTACCAGAATCTTTTCAGTGACGACAGCAGAAAATGGCAAATTCTGATCTAATCAATTCTCCTCTGTGCCATTAGGGGGAGTTCTTCATTGGAGGGAGAAAACAAGTTTGAGTCACCTCTGCAGCTCTCATGCGCCTCCCAGTGGATGTCCATAGGCTATTTTGCCATGAATGCTCCATCCTGATTTTCTCAACTAAATATGTTGAGAGACAAAACAAAAGGGAAATGTAAATTTTGACATGGAACAATATGCCACAAATATAATGTGGAGGAGCCGGTGTAAGTCTGTGGTGTACAAAGTTAAAAATCACACAAACCAGGTTATAGTCCAACAGGTTTATTTGGAAGCACTAGCTATCAGAGTGATGCTCATTCATCCTTTACACAAATAAGAAACATAACCTATTGGAATTCTCCAAATTAACTCCAAGGACAAAGATTGTACCATAATGATTGTTAATTAAACAATTCACTTTGCACATCAATATTTAGATTTTCTTGCAAAGTACAAATTTTGATGGACCAGTACACATGAACAACCTCTCAAGAGAAAGGAAAGATTTCTTTCTGAAAACAGGAATCATGCTGTTTGACTAGTGGTGAAAATAATGGGTATAAAAATGCATTCCTAAAGTTCATGTCTTTTTTATAAATATTCACATGCAAAATCACAAAGGTAGGATTCTCAAAGCGGCAGCACAACAGAATAGAATTGTTTTTCCTTTTTCTCAGTAGAAGTAACTGAAAATGTGTTCCTGGAAAAGCGCAGCAGGTCAGGCAGCATCCAAAGAGCAGGAGAATCGACGTTTCGGGCATGAGCCCTTCTTCAGGAATGAGGAAAGTGTGTCCAGCAGGCTAAGATAAAGGTAGGGAGGAGAGACTTGGGGGAGGGGCATTGGAAATGCGATAGGTGGAAGGAGGTCAAGGTGAGGGTGATAGGCCAGAGTGGGGGTAGGGACGGAGAGGTCAGGAAGAAGATTGCAGGTTAGGAAGGCAGTGCTGAGTTCGAGGGATTTGACTGAGACAAGGTGGGGGGAGGGGAAATGATGAAACTGGAGAAATCTAGGTTCATCCCTTGTGGTTGGAGGGATCCTAGGCAGAAGATGAGGCACTCTTCCTCCAGCCGTCGTGAGGAGTCCAAGGACCTGCATGTCCTTGGTGGAGTGGGAGGGGGAGTTGAAGTGTTGAGCCACGGGGTGGTTGCGTTGGTTGGTCCGGGTGTCCCAGAGGTGTTCCCTGAAACGTTCGCAAGTAGGCAGCCTATCTCCCCAATATAGAGGAGGCCACATCGGGTGCAGCAGATGCAGTAAATGATGTGTGTGGAGGTGCAGGTGAAGTTGTGGAGGATATGGAAGGATCCCTTGGGGCCTTGGAGGGAAGTGAGGGGGGAGGTGTGGGCGCAAGTTTTGCATTTCTTGCAGTTGCAGGGGAAGGTGCCGGAGTGGAAGTTGGGTTGGTGGGGGGAGTGGACCTGACGAGGGAGTCACAGAGGGAGTGGTCTTTTCAGAACACTGATAGGGGAGGGGACGGAAATATATCTCTGGTGGTGGGGTCCTTTTGGAGGTGGCAGAAATGACAACGGATGATACGATGTATGTAGAGGTTGGTGGGGTGGTAGGTGAGGACCAGTGGGGTTCTGTCCTGGTGGCGATTGGAGGGGCGGGGCTCAAGGGCGGAGGAGTGGGAAGTGGAGGGCATCGTCGATCACGTCTGGGGGGAAATTGCGGTCTTTGAAGAAGGAGGCCATTTGGGTTGTACGGTATTGGAACTGGTCCTCCTGGGAGCAGATGCTGCGGAGACGAAGGAATTGGGAGTATGGGATGGGGTTTTTACAGGGGGCAGGGTGGGAGGAGGTGTAGTCTAGGTAGCTGTGAGAGTCGGTCGGTTTGTAGTAAATGTGACCTGCTTCCACCTATCGCATTTCCAACGCCCCTCCCCCAAGTCCCTCCTCCCTACCTTTTATCTTAGCCTGCTGGACACACTTTCCTCATTCCTGAAGAAGGGCTCATGCCCAAAATGTCGATTCTCCTGCTCTTTGGATGCTGCCTGACCTGCTGCGCATTTCCAGCAACACATTTTCAGCTCTGATCTCCAGCATCTGCAGTCCTCACTTTCTCCTCTCAGTAGAAGTACTCCTGGATATATTTAAGAGTGTTAGCCTGATGCGGTTTTAATACAGTACAAGTGGGTTGATCTTAATAAGGGTATCCAGCCCCCAGGTGTGAATAGCCCAATTTAAAAATCACTGAATTCAAAAATTATACTGATTTATTTATTCCCTTTAGTGGTGTACTCCAGTTGTTTCTTATTAGATTACCTTGCAATTCTGACTTTAGCAGCTCATCCTCTGTCTCAGGAACTAAGATTAATCTTCAAGGGTTCCAAGAATGCAAACACTATGACTATCTGTACAAAGGGGGTTAAATCCAATTGGGGAAATGACAGAAAGATTTCCTCTGTCTATTGTGAGTAAGATCCTAGCCTGTATCTTCCTTAACCATCTTTGTCCTGTCACTGATGAATTCCATCCAGAAACCCAGTGTATAATGTAGGGCTTTAGCCCGAAACGTCAATTTTATCTGCTCCTCGGATGCTGCTTGACCTGCTGTGCTTTTCCGGCACCACTCTGATCTAGACTCTGGTTTCCAGCATCTGCAGTCCTTGTTTTTACCCAGAAACCCAGTGTGCCTTCCAACTATCCCAGGGGACTACGGACATTGTCATTATTGCTAGACAGATCCAGGAAAAGTATTTGGAACAAAATGTAGAATTTTTCTTTTTCTTCTTTAACCTAACCAAGGCTTTTGATCTTCTAAATCATGAAGCCCTAAGTTCATCTTCTAAAGTTTTAGTTGCCTGTTGAAGTTTCTCACCATCTTGACACGCCCGCATAACAATACTGTATGACCATCTCTGTCCTGAGTTGAGAATCTGAAATTAATTGACCAGGGTAAATGAGGTTGTGTAATCAGCCCCACCTCATTCATCATCTACCTGAGCATCATGAACATCTCATCCAAGGTGACCTACCACTTGGTGTCAGCATCCATTATTGTCTGCACAGGATCTTCACCTTGATTGCTTCCAGGCAAAAAGAAAATTCATAAAAGTGGATGCCCACAATCTGCAGTTTGTGGATGACTGTGCTCACTCTGCACAGGTGATGCAAAGGACATTCTACCTTTAATACATCTCTCCAGCAACCAGATGATTCTCTACCAACCTTTCCAAGGTCAATTGAACACTGCACCTTCTAGATTAGCTCAGGTGGCTCTTGAATATATGCACCACTTCACATATCTCAGCAAACATCTCTCCCAAAGGACCACCATTGATGAAGTCCAGCTCTGAATCAATATTGCTAGATCTTCCTCAGTAATTGTGCCAAAGCTGGCTTCTTCAAGGTGTGTCTAAAACAATAGGGACCTCAGGAATCCCTGATCCTGGTCAACTAACCTCCTCTATTGCAATAAAGCTTGAACCATCTATTGATGTCAGATTAAGATTCTTGACAACTTCCACCAGCGATACCATCGTCAAATTCTGAGGATCGAATGGGAGGACTGCCAAACCATGAAGATGAAACCCTGCTGTGCAAAACCAACTCTAAAGAGTCACTGTATCTGCTCAGGTGTACCCTTGCTCAAGATAAAACGTTTATTCATACCTTTGTTAACCCTTGACTTTTCCACCACCATTTTGGCTGACTTTCCACATGGCTGTCTAAAAATCTGTATATCAGCAATTCTGCTGCCTTGTCCTAACTTGCATAAAGTTTCATTCATCCATATCTCCTCAATACACTGATCTACATTAGCTCTCATTTGCATACATTTTGATTTTAAAATTTGCATTCTTGTTTACAAGCAACTACCTCCATATCCTCACTCGTGCCAATTTTTGAGATTCTTTCCATTCCTATAGCCCTCTAAATTTTCCTCTAGTTTTTGCCCGTCAAAAATCCTGATTTTCTTTGTGCCAATGTAGACAACCATAGGTTCATCTGCCAACACCTGAAATCTTGGCAAACTCTTCCTGAAACTCCCTACCTCTGTGCCTCTTTCATTCTTCAAGACGCTCCTTCAATCCCCACCTCTTTGACCAAGTTTTTTGCCATCTGCCCCAACATCTCCTTATGTGGCTCAGTGTTGAATTCTGCTTCATAATGTTCTCTTGAAATATCTTGAAAAGTTTTACTATTCTGGAGATGCTATGCAAAGTGCAAGTTGTTGTTCCTCTTAATTTGACATGCAGCAGACCAACTTAGTGGTGAAGGAAGATTTAAGGCTGTCATCCCTGTTACTGTTACTGACTGGATCGTCCTAATGATGCTTTGGGCCTTACATAAAACTGTACCACTTTGTGTCTGGTTCTTACAGATCTAGAACATAAGACCATAAGACAATAAGAAATAGGAGTGGAAGTGAGGCCATTCAGCTCATCGAGTCCACTTCACCATTAATCATGGCTGATGGGCATTTCACCGCCACTTACCCACACTCTGCCCGCATCCCTTAATTCCTTGCGGGATTAAGAATTAATCAATCTCTGCCTTGAAGACATTTAACGTCCCGGCCTCCACTGCACTCCGAAGCAATAAATTCCACAGGCCCACCAGTCTCTGGCTGAAAAAATGTCTCCTCATTTCCGTTCTAAATTGACCCCCTCTAATTCTAATGCTGTGCCCAAGAGTCCTAGAATCCCTCCTGACGGAAACAATTTCCCAGCGTTTACCCTTTCTAAGCCATGCATTATCTTGTACGTTTCTATTAGATCTCCCGTCAACGTTTTAAGGTCTAATGAATACAATCCCAGGATCCTGAGCCGTTCATTGTATGTTAGGCCTACCATTCCAGGGGTCATCCATGTGAATCTCCTCTGGACATGCTCCAGTGCCAGTTTGTCCTTCCTGAAGTGTGGGGCCCTAACCTGGACACAGTATTCTAAGTGGGACCTAACCAGAGCGTTATGGAGTCTCAATAGCATATCCCTGCTTTTACATTCCAACCCTTTTGACATAACTGACATTACACTTGCTTTCTTAACAACAGAACACCACACTCAGGACTAAGTCGAGTAGGAAGTCCAAGCCTTGAGGTATGATGAATATGATACTTTATTCCTTCCTTCATCCAGTACCACTGAAACCTGGGTTTCCCCCAAACTGAGACCACAATCTTCAGTGATGTCACAAACTGAAATTTTGAAGTTGCAAGCTTCAAGACAACAATGACTTTGATCAGCAAAATTGGTGAATTTCTTTTAAATCCTTACAGCTTTTTAAGTATAGAACATGGCCTAACTGGTCAATCTTTGAGGCCCAGTTCCAGCCTTGAAAATCATTGTGAAAAGGTGATGGTTTTTAATTTTTAAAAAAACTTTCAGTCTAAACAGACACCTGCTCTCATACATTACCGAAAAGCAGAAAAAGAAAAGAAAATAGAAGAAAGATTGAAAATGGCAAACTTCAGATAAAACACAAAATCCTGTCTTTTATATTAGTAGCCAGCAATTCTAGACAGCTATGTTCAACAGTTAGAATATGAATAAGTACTAAATGAATGGGACCACCATAAATTGATGTCCTTTCTAAATTATGTCCTGATTACCTTGTTTTCCAATTGGTAATACCTACATTATGGCTGGAAACTTGGCATTATCAACTGAAAACCTTACTCTTTTCAGTCTAGTAGCGATTTTTTTCTACCATCAAAGGTTTTGATTTTGCTGTGTACTTTCTTTCCAAAACTCTGTTCAAATTGCTCATTTCAGCAAAATCCATTCACTACAATACTGTCTTTACGAAGGCCTTAAGTCAGGATCAGTTGATGTCATGAGGTTCTGAAACAGAAATGCCATATAAGTAATCTATTACACTCCATTAGTAAAAGCATAAATTCTATTAAAAATAAAAATAAATAATATATCAAATCTTGAACTGACAAAAGCTCAATTTTATCTCAACTGAATCAAATATACCAAATCCAGATTTATGGCTTAGATCCATGTTCTTAGTTTCAAAAATTGCATTAATCTTGGAACAAATATCACTGTTATAGTTCAATATCCCCCTAGGACATGCAAATCAGCCAAAACAGATCTGGGCACAAAGCTTACTTCTGTTAAAGGAAACATTTAAAAGCCTTGACAGATCTGATGGAGACGTAAAGAAGCCATAACATTTTGTTTTGCAGTATAGGACATATTTTAGTCTTTGTACAAAAAGTGGATGTAGTGCAATTTCATTTTGTAGCAAAAACTGTTTAGGGGCTCATAAATGAGAGGAAGTAACCAAACACAAACTTTTGTTGAGCTATAAGGGGTCTTGACTGCTTCCTAAGGAGCTGGTGAAGAAACATACAGTTTATCGAGAGTATGCCTGCTGAGCCACACACCCATTAGACATTGTTAATACCACTAGTGGACCTTCCCCAGAATTAAGATTCCAGGGGCAGAAATCCTACCCAGTTAGAGATGCCAGTTAAAAGCCAGCCACACTTGCACCCAGCAGCACCATGAAGGATCCCAGCAGACTCCAGCTGGTGCAGAGGATCCAAGAACTTGCCAAATGATCAGTTGTGGTAATTGATAACATGCAAGATTTCTAAGATTGAGAGTCACAGGTGCAGAAGTAAGCAAAACCGTAGGAAGATTTCCCAGACAGGAACCCGCCTGCCTGATGTTCAGTCCCTTGACCTGGCACTGATTGTTTGATCAAGGGATCAACTCCTGTCCCACTGAAATGACAGGTTGCCCACAAGGTAATTCTACATGTAAAAGTCACCTGCCAAATGGATTAGTCCCAGTGGTAGTGGGTCTATAGTATTCTTTAATTGGCCACTTTAGTTGGTGGTGTTGTATGTAGGTCAACCATACATCTTCGCCCCAGAACTTAGTTCTGGTGGAGGCAGAACGCCAGCAAGTCTGACTACACCATCACCTAATTAAACACATTTTCCATTTCCAAGATTGCCCCTCAAAAAGCAACAAGATTCCAACCCAAGAGTTGTACTGAATAGTAATCAGAATGTCTCAAACTTAAGAAGAACTGTGAGTCATAACATTGATACCGTATATTTACAGCTCTTAAAAGAAACATGGTGATTATGAAACTAATAATTAATGAACACAAATTTCAAAACCTTCAAAAATGGGCATAGAATCATAGAATCAGAGCTTTAAGCATGGAAACAGACCCTTCGGTCCAACTCATCTATACTGAGCAAGTGTCCCAAACCAAGCTAGTCTCACTTGTCTGCATTTAGCCCATATCCTTCTAAAGCTTTACTATTCAAGTACCTATCCAAATATATTTGAAATGTTGTAACTGTACCTGCAACTACTACTTCCTATGGCAGTTTGTTCCACATACAAAGCACCATGTGTGAAAGAGTTACGCTCACGTACCTTTTAAATCTTTCTCCTTTCACCTTAAAAATGTGCCTGAAGGTTTTGAACTCCTCCCCTCCCCCACCCTCCATGCCCCCTGTTCCGGACACCCCTCCCCCACCCCACCACCACAAACCCCTCCTTACATTGCTATTCATCTTATTTATGACTCTCATGATATAAACTTCAATAAGGTCACCCCTCAACCTCTTACACTCCAATGATTAAAGTCCCAGCCTCTCCTTATAACTCAAACAGTACAATCCCAGCAACATTCAGTAAATCTTTACTGAACCCTCTCCAGTTTAATAATATCTTTCCTATAGCAAGGTGACCCGTAATCAGTAATCCAAACGTGGCCTCACCAACGTCCTGTACAACCTCAACATGACTTCCCAACTCAGATTCAATGATCTGAGCAGTGAAGATAAGCATGCTAAATGCCTTCTTTACTACTCTAACTATTGTGACACAACTTTCAACCATGTCCCTGAACCCCTAGATCTCACTGTTCGACAACACTACCCAGGGCCCTACCATTAATTGTATGAGTCCTGCCCTTGTTTGTTTTACCAAAGTGCAATACTTCGCATTTATCCAAATTAAATTCCATCCTCAGCCCATTGGTCCAACTGATCGACATCTCTTTGAAATCATAGACAACCTTTTTTCACTGTTGATTATACCACCGATTTTGTTATCATCCACAAAACGTTTAACCATGTCTCCTAAATTCTCATCCAAATCATTGTACAAATGACAAAAGTGGACCTTGCCCCGATCCCTGCAGAACACCACCGGTCACAGGCCTCCAGTCTGAAAAACAACCCTCCACCAACGCACTCTGTCTTCTACCATCCAATTGTATGCAATTGGGAAGCTCTCCCTGAATTCCATGCGATCTAACTTTAATAATTATCATGCAGAACCTTGTCAAAGGCTTTACTAAAATTCATGTAGATAACTTCTACCACTCTGCCCTCTTCAAGGGTTTTTGGATGTGGGATTCACCTGCTTTCTGTGCAAGTTGAAAATATAATTCATGCTGCCTGTGAAACGTTGTTGCACACAGCCATTATTAAACATACTGTTGACTGGCTACATGCCGGAATAAAGATCATAAATCATGTGGGGTGAGCATATGTTAAAGCTATCTTTAAAGTCCAAGCCAGATTGTACCTCTTGAAGAAAATGCACATTTTACTGGAGCAGATCCTGGAAGTCATTCGAGAAGTTATTACAAAATGAGCAAGATAGGTAGCTGGCACAACTTTACAAAAAGCAACCTCCAAGTTTTTTCCAAAGCTGCACTGGAGGCTTTGATGGAGAAGGTAGTGATGAAGAGGCACAAGATCTAACAATACTGTGTGTCAGGAAACCCCCAAAACACTGTGTACTAACTGATATTGTGATTGTCAGGAGGCTAGCCTCAGCACCTGGATGTGGTGCTCGAGAAGGTCAATGTTTCCACTTGAATGGTCTTCATTAGTGAATGGATTTTCAAATGTCACATTTTATTAAATGCATCATTAGCTACACACTACTCAATACATCACATCCCCAATACAGAGCTCGCAACAATCTGTGTCAATCACATTTCATGCCTACAATTCAGAGCTGAACCTCACACCAGTTTTCTATTCATGAGATGTGAACATCATTAGCAGGGCTAGCATGCATTGTGTTACAACAAAGATTAGTGAAGTGCACTGTCTCCCTTTCTCTCGTCTCACCTCTTCACCAGTTATGGTATCCACTTAACCCAGTTATCAATATAGCCAATTGTGTAATTTTGATTTTCAGAACAGTATCAACAAGGTTTCTTTGAGGAGCAACAAAATTATTGATTTGCTGTGAAAGGAGGACTTATTTGGCAAAGATGTAAAGCTGATTAAAATACAGTTTGAAACAGAGAAAATATTTACTCTACTAAAGAACCCCAAAACACTCAAATCAATTAAAAGAAAATAAATAACTTCCACTGCAGAAATTAGTTCTGAAAAATACACTTAGGCCAAATAATGGAGCTCCTGAAAGAAAAAGAAAATCGCATGAAATGTTCAAGGTGACTTTCACTTCGTGTCCTGCCAAACAAAGAGTAGTGTTACAAAATACAGGCAATGTGATTGAGATCTTTGAGGACACAAGTTCTCTCTCTCACTTGCTTGCAGAAGGTCATATGCAAACTGAATTTGCAATAACTATCATGGACGGTTCCTCTCAGACGAGAGTTAATTTCTTCCACTCTCATGGCGAGTCCATAGGTGGCTGTACAGACCGATATGGCTACAACAGGCTCTGTTACACTTGGACAAAAGGTGGTAATGGGAAAGAGGGGGTGCGGCATTGGTATGAGAACACACTCCTTTTACCTGGCTTCCATTTTTCTCCCCCAGTGGCAAGTCTCAAGGTGCTTGATGCTTTCCCGGATGCTTCACCTCCACTTTGCACGGTCTTGGGCCAGTGATTCCCAGGTGTCTGTGGGAATGCCAATGAGGCCTTGAGGGTAGCACTGAAGCGCTTCCTGTGTCCACCTGGGGCTCGACTGCTGTCTCGAAACTGAGAGTAGAGCACCTGCTTAGGGGTCTTGTGTCAGTCATGTGGACAACGTGCCCAGTTCATCTCAACTGATCAAGTGCCTCGATGCTGGGATGTTGACCTGGTCAAGGATGTTAGAGTTGGTGTGTCTATCTTCCCAGCAGGTTCACAGGATCTTGTGCTGGCAGTATTGGTTGTACTGCTCCACATCTCAGAGCCACATCTCAGGAGAATGGGAACCACTACAGCTCTGTAAACCATGAACTTCGTGCCAGATTGTGCCACCTCAGGTGGCCAAAGGTTGTGCTAGCACACTACAGGCAGTGCTAGATCTCTTCATCAAAAGCTACTTTGGCCGACAGGACACTTAGAGTCATAGAGTCATAGAGATGTAAAGCATGAAAACAGACCCTTTGGTCCAACCTGTCCATGCCGACCAGCTATCCCAACCCAATCTAGTCCCACCTGCCAGCACCCGGCCCATATCCCTCCAAACCCTTCCTATTCATATATCCATCTGAACTGCACAACATGGGGCGGCATGGTGGCTCAGTGGTTCAGGGGTCCCAGGTTCAATTCCAGCCTTGGGTAACTGTCTGTGTGGAGTTTGCACATTCTCCCTGTGTCTGCATGGGTTTCCTCCAGGTGCTTCGGTTTTCTCCCACAGTCCAAAGATGTGCAGGTCAGGTGAATTGGCATGCTAAATTGCCCATAGTGTTCGGTGCATTTGTCAGAGGGAAATGGGTCTGAGTGGGTTACTCTTCAGCGGGTCGGTGTGGACTTATTGAGCCGAAGGGCCTGTGTCCACATTGTACGGAATCTTACCTAATCAAAAAAAAATTCTCAAAGCTCTCATGTGGACCTCGATGAGATTGCACATGCACGAGCATAATCTGCACACTACAGTTTGATGACACTGGTTGTGGTGACTTTAGTTTTGCCTTGAAGGTGGTGGAGGTTAAATAATTTCCCATAGATTCTGTAGGTTAGCTCCACTCATGTGGGGAAATGATGTGGTGAAGTAGATTAAGAATAGTGTTGGGGCAATGACACCAGTCCGAATGGGGAATGGGTTGGTGGTGGAGCCATTTGTAACCTTTCATGTTATCGTGGAGCAGGCAAAGGATGGTGACAAGTTTCTTGGTGCAACCAAAGCAAGGAAGGACACTCCATAATATTCCTCAATTGACGTTGTCAAAGGCCATGTACAGGGATGGGTTCTTTACTCTGTATTTCTCTTGCAACTGTCGCAGGAGTGAAAATCATGTCAGATGTCCTCCTCCATGGTCAAAAGCCACATAGCGACTCCAGAGGGAGTTCCTCAACCACAATTACTTTTCCAACTGTCAGCAACAGGAAGATTGTCATGTAGTTACCACAGTTGGACTTGCTCCCTTTTTGAAACTACTTGTGACTATGGCATCTTGGAGCTTTCCTAGGATGCTGTCCGCCCTTCAGATAGGGAAGGCAATGGCATGTAGCTGCAGCAGGAGCTCTTTTGTCTCTTTTGAAGGTGATGGCCTAGTGGTATTATCATTAGAGTATTAATCAGCTAATGTTCTGGGGACCTGGGTTCGAATCCTGCCAAGGCAGATGGTCAGATTTGAATTCAATAATTTCATGGGCGGCACGGTGGCAATTGGCGGCACGTTGGCACAGTGGTTAGCACTGCTGCCTCACAGCGCCTGAGACCCGGGTTCAATTCCCGACTCAGGCGACTGACTGTGTGGAGTTTGCATGTTCTCCCCGTGTCTTCATGTGTTTCCTCTGGGTGCTCCAGTTTCCTCCCACATCACCAAAGATGTGCGGGTCAGGTGAATTGGCCATGCTAAATTGCCCGTAGTGTTAGGTAAGGGGTAAATGTAGGGGTATGGGTGGGTTGCGGTTCGGCGGGTCGGTGTGGACTTGTTGGGCCGAAGGGCCTGTTTCCACACTGTAAGTAATCTAATCTAATCTAAACTTCAATACCTCAGCAGGGATATAGTCTGCTCCAGAAGCCTTGCTTTTCTTAAACTAGTGTACAGTGTTCTCTACTTCATGTAAGGCTGGGGTGTTGCTGAATTCATGATGTGTAGTATGCTGTGGGTATGCGTTCAAGAATGCTTGGATCAACAGAAAAGCCCGAGTTGAGGAGGTCAGAAGTGCTTCTCCCCATGATTTTTGATGGCTTTGTTTTCTTTGATAAGACTCACTCCGTCCTTGGCCAGCAATGGGGTGTGGCCTTGGGTGTTCAGTCCATATGTGGTCTTGACAGCACACATGAAACCATGCATGTCATGACTGTCAGCCATTCATTGGGTGTCCAGTGCTTTCTCCACCTATCACTTGTACTTTATGTCACAGGCTTGTTTCCACATCGTTGCCTTTAGTTGCCTGTAGGCCTGCCTTTTCTATTCTGGATTGCGGTTGTTGTTTTACACTCAGAAATACTATGTGCTTCCAGCTTAATTGTTCCTGGATCTCATGATCATTTTCATCAAGCTTGTCTTGGTGTTTCTTGTTTGAGAGGCAGACCCAGTTTTTGCAGACATTGATGAAGGCAGTCTCAAGGGTGGATCAGGGACATTTGGGATCCTGTGACTCAGTGTCACTGGGAGTTGTTAGGTTTGTGGAGATGAGTTGGTTGTATGAAGCTATTTTTTCTGGGTCATTAAGTACCTCAATGTTGAACTTCTTGCAGTACTTCCCCTGTTGTTTCTGTTGCAAAAGTGTAATATTTATGTTGATCCTGGCTCAGATCAGGTGATGGTCCATCCAGCTGTCATCAGCTCCTGCCACGGCACATGAGATTTGATGTCTTTGCAATCCCTCACTCTGACAATGACATAGTCAAGGAGGTGCCAGTGTTTGGAGGACGGGTACTGGCACATTGCCATGTACTTATCCCTTTGGCATAACAATATGCTGGTGATGAGGAGATTGTGTTCATGGCATTTGGTCAGGAGAAGAATGCCATTGGAGTTTAGCTTCCCAACTCCTTCTTTCCCAATTACATCGCCCCAATGGTCTGCACTTTTGCAAACTCTGGCGTTGAAGTCACCGAGGACAATTAACTTGTCCATTATAGCGACCCAAGTGTGAGATTGGTCAAGGCTGGAGTAGAATTTCTCTTTGTCATCAGCTGCTGCATCGAGCATTGGTGCATATGCACTGAAAACTGTGACATACAGGTTCTAAGCAAGGGTGAATCACAGTTTCATGAGGCATTCACTTATCCCACAAACTGAGTCTTTGAGTGGGTCCACCAGCTCAATTTTGATGGTGAAGCTGACTCCATGGAAGCAGCATTCCTCTTTTGTCTTGCTTTTCCAAAGAAAGGTGTGGCCCCCACCTTGCTCTCTGAGCTGTCCTTCCCTTGTCTGGTGGATTTCACTCAGGACAGTGATGTTAATATCATAGCACCTGAGTTCCTGAGCAATGATGGAGTGCGGCATTCCAATTTATCACTTGCAGGACTGTCCATAAGGGTGCTGACATTCCAGGTCCCAAGTTACATCCTATGTGAATTCTTTTAATGTGGGGAAACTATTGCACACTGATTACCACACAGGCTTAGTGGTGCAATGTCTTGGTCCAGTGGCGAGAGGGGATTCCAAGGCAATTAGAGACCAGCCCCTACTATTCGGCCAAAGATTGTCTGTGCTGGAGTGTAGATAAACGGTTTGGTACTGGGCAGCACCTCATGTTGGGTTAGTGCAAGGTCTGAGATGTCTCAGGAAGTTGTCTCAATAACTAAGCTCTTCACAACCATAACACTGATATGTGATTTGGATTTTTGTTTGGAAGATGTATCTGTTTGTTTTTTTCTCCAAAAATCATTTGTTGCCTACACACCTACGCAATCAAATGGAAAAGCAACCCCCAAATCCAAAATCCGAAAGAAAATCTCAAGAGAAGACCTCAAAACAAATTATTATTTTGGCCTAAGGTTATGTGAATACGTACAGTACTAATAATAGTCTGACTGACCTTGGAGAGGGTTGAGGATGCAGAACAGGTATATTGCATAGGAGGTCCATATGAGGTCCATAGGTAATACCCAGTAGACAGGTCAAGCTGAGTACAGCGAATACACTCTTTCTATCTTTCCCTTTCAATCTGAACACCTTCACACACACAATTATCAGCACAATTGAGTTACTTAGGAACACAAATGCAAAATATGCAATATTTATAACGTGATGCACTATTTTAGTTTTTATCCAACACCTTTTGAGAGGACATAAAAATGCCTCAATTGAGATCCATAAAAGTATCACAAAAGGAGTTTGTGTAGACAGACGTGATAGTGTAATATTCATGCAAATAAGGAAGTACACTTTTCAATTGGTTAATCTTCCTGCCACAGAGAGGGGGAGGTTGGCTGGCTGGCTGGCTCATTTATAAAGCAAAATGACAACAACAGCACGGGTTCAATTCCCGCACTGGTTATGGTGACTGTGAGAGACTCTCTTCCTCAATTTGACTCCTCACCTGAAGCATGGTGACCTTCAGATTAAATTACCACCAGTTGTCTCTGCAATGAGAGAGCAACTCTGTGGTGGCTTTACCTTGATGTGGAGAAGCAACCTTTTAGCTCTGATATGCCTTCTATTTTAGTAGCTAATGGTTAATGTGTTCATTTAACATTTCTATTTGCAATTTTTTCACAAAATCACTCACTAATCAAATAATTTGATGGCATTAATATTTGAACTACATAAGATGTGTGAATCTACCATGAGTGTTAAATAAGTCAGCAAGACTCTCAAAGCACAAGCTGCCTGTACAAGGCATAAAGAATTTTACTATGCAAAGGATTAATGATTAAAGCAGTGACTTATATTGGATCACAATCTGTACTTATTACTCAGTTCAAGCATTCCCTGTGAAATGGAAGCTGAGAAATGACAGTTGAGTATCATTGGTAGATGTTTAAAGAAGGAATATGACATTTTGTGGCTGCTGTTTTATCACTAGAAGTGACTCATTTATCTTAAACAGTTTAATGTTTCAGGTAAATAGTATAAAGGAATGTTGCATGTGCATTAAACTTCTGTTGGCTATGATCTCCAAGGATAAGTTTTGGTCTAGAGACTCTTTTCCAACATTCCATGTTGACAAAAGAGGATTCTAAAGCTCGAGTTTTTAATGGATAAAAATATTCAATAAGGAAATACATATATAAATGCTATTTAATACAAATTGCTCGAAAAAATATTGTTAAAAGTCAGGAACTAAAGTAAAGTGAATTAAATAAATGAAATGAATTCGATGTCTGCCCAGGCATCACTGGAAACTGAAGAACAAAGGAATGAGTAAGAAAGTTCCAGATGACAATTTTCAATACTTTACATCTTTAAACAGGATTGCTAATTCTCACATTTTTTTTTTGTAAATACAACAATGACTTGGATTTATAAGTAACCTTCAATGATTTATATTTTGTACCAAAGGGGCTTCACAGAAACAGGAAAATGAGATATAGAGGTGTTGTTTCTTTTTCCAGAGCTTAGTGAAGGAGGGAAGCAAGTTGGAGGCTCTTCAGGAGGCAATGACAGAGAATGGTAAGACAAAGGGAGTGAGGAATGCTCAAACTGGCAGTTCTGGAGAGTTGTAGGGTGGGAGATATTTTCAATGATATAGGGAGGGGGAAAGGTAGTAATGCTTTTAACGCAAGGGCCAGAATCTTAAATCTGATGAGGAGGAAGCTCAGGTGTTGGTATAGATCAGTGAGGACAAGGGAAAGCGGATAATTTGAATTTGGTGCAGAAGAAGAAATGACTGCAGAGCTCTTGATGAACTGAAGCACATAGAAGATGGAAGACTTGAGGCTGTTTAGAAGAATACTGGAGTAGTTAATGCTGGAGGCAACGAAGATATGTGAGAGTTTCAGCAGTAGATGGGCTGGGTAGGGGGCTGGGTGGAAAACCTGGGGAGGTATAAGCACAGAATATTGTGATGGGAAACATTTTTCACCCAGAAGCTGAACTTGAGGTCACAGAAAAGACCAAAGATTTTAAGATTAGCCTGAGACTGTGTGGCCAGGGACTAGAATAGAATCAGTGGTAAGGGGACAGAGGTTGTGGTTGGAGCTAGAATGACACTTTCAATCTTCCTAATATTTAGTTGAAGGAAGCTAAAGTAGTTTCAGAACTGAATGTTGAAAAACAATCCAGCAGCACAGAAATGATAGACTCTGGAGAACTGTGTGCATTCTGGTTACCCTGTTATAGGACGGTATTATTAAACTGGAGAGGGTTCAAAAAAGATTTGCCAGGATGTTGCCAGAAAGGGAAGGTTTGAGTTAAAGGAGAGGGTGGCTACCCTGTGGCTTTTTACACTGGAGCATAGAAAGTTGAGGGGTGACCTTATGGAGGTTTGTAAAATCATGAGGAGCATTGATAAAGTGAATAGCAAAAGTCTTTTCCCTAGAGTGGGAGAGTTCAAAATTAGGGACCATATTTTTAAGGTGAGAGAAGAAAGATTTAAAAAGACATGGAGGCGGGCTGGGGCAGGTTTTCTTTATACAGAGAGTTGTTGGTGTGTGGAATGAACTTCAAGAGGATGGTGGATGCAGGTACAGTTCAATATTCAAAAGACATTTAGAAAAGTAGGAAAAGGTTGGAGGGATATGCGTCAAATGCATGAGATGGAGCTGGTTTAGTTTGGGAACATGGTCGGTGTGGACTAGTTGAACTGAAGGTATGTTTCCATGCTGTCTCACTCTATGGCTTTATGATTTCCAGGAAACCAAAGCAATCAGTGAAAATCTTGAGATTTCCAATGAATGAGCTAGTTCCATGTGCCATTCCATTACCATGAAGAATATTTGATGAACCATAATGAGCTGCATTGATCAAAATTGCTTTCAGTATCTCAAAAGATGTCTGGCACTCTCCTGATCAGTCCACCATTAGAGCAGCTATAGTGCTGACATTTTGTACAAATTTGTGATGGAAACCATACATTCCCAAAAATTTCAGGTTTTCTCAAATAATCTTTGTGCAGAGAACTCCAGTAATGTTTGCTGTTTCGTTGGCAGCAGGTACACTTTACCTATTATGTGCTATAGGCAGGTTACGCATCCTTTTGCAAATTCATTTTAGGCAAGGTTTATCACCAAATCTGCCAACTACTTTCTAAACACAGCTTCCAGTTATTTCAAGCAATCATTCTAAATGTGGCTGTAAATCAGTGCATCATCATGGAAAACTACACATTGAGGAATCTTAGCTCTGAGAGCGTTTTGTAGCCTAACCAGCATCAGTCACCGTTGGAAAACACAGTCACTTCTGAAAAGATTGATATTTCTTTATCTCTGTGTATTAAGGGAGCTTTCCAATATCCCTTTAATGAATCTATTTTGGTAAGAAATCTGGCACTGCCAACTTTATCACTTCAGTCTTCCATGCATAGAATTGGGTAGGGATCCACCTTTCAAACTAGATTAGACTAGATTCCCTACAATGCAGAAACAGGCCCTTTGGCCCAACAAGTCCACACCAACCCTCCGAAGAGTAACCCACCCAGACCCATTTCCCTCCGACTAATGCACCTAACACTATAGGCAATTTAGTATGACCAATTCACCTGACCTGCACATCTTGGACTGTGGGAGGAAACCAGAGCACCTGGAGGAAACCCACACAGACACGGGGAAAACGTCCAAACTCCACACAGACAGTCACCCGAGGCTGGGATCAAACCACTGAGCCACCGTGCCACCCGTCTGCATTGTCTGAATTGACATTGCAAGAGTCTATGCAGAATTTTGTTGAATGCATATGTTTAGGCAACGTGACAGGAAAAACCGAAAACAAAAAATGCTGGCGATCACAGCAAATCGGCAGCATTCATGGAGAGCGAGCAAGCTAACATTTCAAGTCTAAATTACTCTTTATCAGAGCTGAAATGAAAGTGTGTGATGGGGGGGTGGTAAGCAGTTTGAGCATTTTGACAGAAACAATGTTTCAATAGAACTCTTATCCATAAACTAATTCAAAAGGATTAAAACCAATGGGAACATTAAGAGAATCCCAGATGGTAAACAAAAGAAATTCTAGCCCTTTATCCGAATCATGACAATGTTCCCGAGTATGAGCTTTGTTTTGAGTGTTTGATGATCATGCAATTTTGACAGTGTGGAAAGAGACCATTGGGTCCAAGTCTGCATGACCCTCTAATTAGCATCCCACCCTATCCCTGTCGCACTGTATTAGCCATGGCTAACCACCCAAATAGCACATTTTTGGAGCACCTGGAGGAAGCCCATGCAGACATGAAGAGAACATGCAAAATTCACATAGACATTCATCAAGACTCAAACCTGTGTCCCTGGTGCCTGTGAGTCACTAACTATTGAGCCACTGTGCCACTCCCACCTGTGTATTCTAACTTGATTTTCCAGCACTTGACCTTTATCCCTTGTACAACTTGGCATCGCAAGCACACATCTAAATACTTCTTAAACCTGAAGATTTCTGTCTCTACCAACCACACCCACACCAAACTGAAGTCAGCACCCATGGTCAGAGGGATACCTTTTTATAGTCTCTCATTTCTGAAGGTGATATGCTATGCTACGCCAAAAGTCTCTGCCAATAACACCATTACAAATCATGTTTCTCACCATTAAAACTGTTTGGACGTCTCCTGAATCGCTGAGTACAGCTATAAGTTTACTTGACTCATTTGAGGAATGAGGTGTTAGTGTTATACAATTCATAAAAACGTTTATTTATATATAGTCACAAACATAGTTCTGTTCTGTCTAATCAAAGCTGTACAATCAAAGAAACAAACAAATGTTGGAGTTTGACTCTAATCAAGAGAAATCAAAGTTCATGCTTACACATTTCCTACCACATTTACATCCTCTTGAAGCACCGAAGAGGATCTGATCACTGCAAAGATCCCTATCTATTGTCAGTAGCAAAACCTCAGACAGTGGTCTTTCTCCACTGCAGCTTGGCAACAGCTGCACCAAGTGTGTCCTTCAGCATGTAATCCTGGACCATGAAATGCGCCAGCTTGCAACACACAGTCAAGATTAATTCCTAGGATTGAAAGACCAATAGTGTCTTTTGCTGAGTGAAAGTCCTCCAGGCACAGTTAATGTTTATTTCAATGCACATCCCAGGGAACAAAACGTAGAACACGGAATCCCACATCACGGAGCGGCTCAGGACGAACCTCAACAAAAAACACTGGATCTTTTTCCAGATTTCTTTGCAAAGGCACATTCCAGCAGGAGATGTATGACAGTCCCAACACCCTCGCAGCTGCTTTGAGAACAGTGTGTGGTGGCACAGACTGGTTGAGTGTACATGAAGGATTTCACAGGTTTTTCTTTCTTACCACTAGCCAGGTGACATCTTGGTGCTTGTTGGAAAGTTCTGATGATGAGGCATTCTGCCAAATGACTTTGACAGTCTGTTCAAGGATCCATCCTCTCCTTTTCCATCAGCATCTCAAGGATGCTATGTGCTGACCACATCCTGATAAACCTGTGGTCAAAGGTGTTTTACTTTGCAAATTTCTCCATGAAGGACAGCTGGTACGGAATGGTCCAACTACTGGGAGCATTCCACTGCAACGAGGCCAGCCCCATCCTTCGCAACACTGGGGACTGGTAGAACCTCAGTACACAGTGACACGCATAAAGGGTCGACGCACAGCTTTGATGCAGTCACACACAAAGGTGGCCATCAGGATGAGTGAGGTGTTTGGATACAGTCTTTCCCCCTGCTTATCCTGGTCTATTTTAGGTTTCCTGATGAAGTGGAAGTTGGCTCAGGTGACTGAAACAGTGCAGTTTTGGGGAATAGGCCAGGCCTGCTCCATGTACAACAACAAACTTGGGGTGGCACAGTGGCTGTGATTAGCACTGCTGCCTCACAGAGCCAGGGACCTAGGCTTGATTCCAGCCTTGGGCGACTTTCTGATTGGAGCTTGTGCATTCTCCCTGTGTCTGCGTGGATTTCCTCCAGGTGCTCCGGTAACTTCCCACAATCCAAAGATGTGCAAGTTAGGTGAATTGGCCATGCTAAGTTGCCCATAGTGTTCAGGGACGTGTAGGTTAGGTGCATTATTCAGGGCTAAATATAGAATAATAGAGTAGGGAGAATGAATCCGGGGGAGAATTCCTTGTCTTCGGAAGGTTGGTGTGGAATTGTTGGGCCAAAGGGTCTGTTTCCACACTGTCGGGATTCTATAACAAAGACAGTGCCTCACACTTGATGACCAAATTTTTTTCCCTACAATGGAGAGGGACTAATTTCTGCTTCACTTTGGCAATGTGCTCTTCCAGGGATTACTGTTCCTTCTGAGGAGTATTCACTTTAATTCTCAAGTATATTGTTAGGAATCAACCTCACAGCTCTGATCAGAGCTACAACTTCACCTGTTATAATCTTGGTCAAGGTAAGATTCTCGGCAGTGATCGTGTGCACCCGATAAATCTGATGGCTTTACTCCAGACTTAGAGCAACTTGCTAAATGCGGTAATATAAACATTTGGGTATTCAAACATTAGTCTCACATTCAGCACCTTCCAATCAGGCCAGAAGTGTAAAGCCTGGGGGACTCTCAGCTAATTCATCTCACCCCTGGCTATTTGCCTTCCTTTCATCCTTCCATCCTTCTTGGGTTTAGGTTGATTGATAAAGGATTTGGGTTTCTGGACAAGTTCATAAATATCAGAAGTTTATCTGGCAGTTGAAAGGTTTAATTTACGATTGGAGAAAGTGATTTTTTTTGAAATCATAAAGGAGAATTAGTTCGTGCTTCTAGTGCTGGTGCCCACATCTGACAATCAAAGATAATTTGCTTGACCTTCTCAACTTTCATGTAAGTTTGCCCAGGCTACTTCTGGAAATGCTGAAAATTATGCCTGTAAGCTTCAGGGACCAACTTGTATGCTCTGCCAATTATCTTTATTTGCCTGTTTGTGAGCTGCAATGGCCTCCTCAGAAAGCGTGGCAGAAAATCCCTGAGCCCTGCCAGACAGCCTGTTTCTCATATCAGTTGTCTTTTGCCGACCTCCTCTGTTCGAACATCTTTTCAAAAGAAAAGAAAAAATCCTTTGCATCCTTTTCAAACTTTGGCAGGGCTTACTTAAATTTAAATAACTTCCTACTGTGTCACAGACTGGAGCCAGTTCTTTCCTCAGCTTTCCTTTTATCCTTTGATTATTATTACTCCAATTCCAATTCCATTTTCTGCTTTGGGTTATCTCACATGTATGCTGCAATTAAGTTGGAGGAAGGTGCTGTCTCTTGCTAGTCCTGCTCCTTGATTAGTCATAACTTATAATCAAATATTTTATGTAGTAACCAATATTGCTGATTATATATTCTGTTAGGTTTAAAATTTAAACACAAGATTCTTCAAGGGACAACAGAATTATTAATTATTATGAAAACAGGACTCCCCCAATGACAATGTAAAGCTGCTTAACTTAATTTGAAATAGTACATTATAAATATTTAACTAAGTAAGCCAACAAAACACATCATTCACACACCAGTTAAGAACAAATATATTATCTTACTCTGTAGAAGATAAATTTAAGAACAAAACACTGACCAAATGATGGTTGGTTCTTGAAAGAAAAGAGAATAATATATAAAATGTCCAAGATGGGTTGGCACAAACAGATGGATGTCACCAGTCACAGGCAATTGTCACAGATACTTTTGCTGGGACAAGTCATTCTGGAATTTGAAAATTCAGAAAATTTTCATGAGACAGCTGCAAATGCTTTTTGGGTCTCACACAGAACTCTCCTAATGGACTCTTTCAGAATGGCAGAAAAAGCATTGGATAGCTTTTCTTACTCTTGGCAGGCGAGATATGAACCAAATTCTCCAAACTATCATATTACCACAGTTCTTGACAGCCATAAACTCAGGCATCTAATTTCCAGTAATTCAAAGCAGCTGAAATCATCTGATTGCAATTAAATCTAGCAATTCAACAGGTTTGATTGCTTAGTTGTCTTAAACCATGAGATACCTAATAGCTCAGAAGAATGGTCACCGGACCCAGAGCATTAACTCTGTTTTTTCCTTCACAGATGCTGCCTGACCTGCTGAGTTTCAATTCCTATTAAGTGGCTTTGAAATGAAGTGCCCCATTGTCCTTTCCATGATCTGCTTAAAACAAAAAAGTACATTATCAGCTGTCCAAGCAAATCTCCACCCAAAATCCTTCAAATATTATTCCTCAAAAAATGAATAACCAAGTGTCTTCATAACACTCATCCAAGAGCTCAACCCTGGTGGCTTTTGAGAAGATAATGGGGAGCTGCCTTCTTAAACCTGTATAGTCCAGTGTTGTAGGTACATGCTTTTGCTCTAATGCAGGTAAAGGAATGACAAGACATTTCCAGGTCAGCAATGCTGCAATCTTCACTCTCACATTTCACTTTTATACTGCCAACCAGTCAAACATCACTCAACTTACTGCGGTACATTTATTGATATACTCCTCGTCTCCTGCAGGGAAAGTGATGTGTAACTGCAGTTAGAAGCATCAAACTGGCAGAAAACAGACACCACTGCCTGTCCTGACCCACATTAAGAATATGCTGTTTGGCATAATTGGGGTGGTCGTGGTTGGTTGACAGCTCAAACCATTGAAAGAGATGCTATTGTTATATTTAATCCTTCTGCTCACATTGCACTTACTTCTCATCCCACAACCTTTACTGATTTACTAGTTGCACTGTTGCAAACGTGTATCATTTGTTTCCCATCCGCACTTCAAGCTTGCACTTGTCTCCTTTCAAATACAGATTGATCTGCCATAAAGCAACAGTTGAGTTCCTCTGCAACCTCGCACGTAGAATATTGTGCTATGGAAACCGCTATAGAAAATTGTGCTGCACAAGATCACTAATACAAAATGCTCCTTGTCTTCAGTAGAACATTCGCATTATCCAAACCATTTCCACAATTCATCAATCGTGTTATAGCAAATTCGTGCTAATGAATACACATTATGGCAGAATGACCTGTACTCAAAATACTGTAAAGATTTACTAGACAATGGTGGAAAAGAAAAAAGTGGAAGAGAGGGTGAAAAAGAAGAATCACCATCACTTGCTTTCACATTGACAATGACTAGCTCAGATACTGACACTGAATGGAAGTTAGAAGATAATTCAGCAGGTAAGACTTCAGTCAGGGCAGGGGATAAAGGTAGCCTGGGTGTGAGTACCTTGAGGCATGAAGTTGCACATGAGTTGTACTTGTCATGACCCTTTGGGTGGTACACTGGAAATCAAAGCTCCATTTCCAGATTAATTCCAAGTGTCTAATTAAGGTTAAAATAAGATGCACAGCAGGTTTTTATGCTTAAAAAGAAAATAACTTTTTGTTAGAATCAAACTGTTTTTAATCAATAGCAAAGAGGTTGCATTATTATCCATAAGTTTTTAACTTATACCCTATCTCTTCCTTAAAATTCCAATTTGCATACTTTACTATTCGGCTGAAAGTACCTGACGTGCTCTTTAAGGTCTGATCAAAATTAATATAAGACACATGCACTTTAATATGAAGCAACTTTATTAGCTCAATCTACTTAATATAGATCAGTGACTTATTCAAACTAATGAGTGAATCTATTAGCTTAAATCACATTATACACACACAAAACAAATAGGTGAGTCTCACACTGTCTTCTATCCATTAAGAATTTTGCTGGCAATGGCACTTGGAGCTCTGTCTCGAATTCCATGGCGTGGTCTTACAAACATCAGCTCAATGGTGAAAAGTCTGATGAGTGGGGTAAAATCCTTGATGTTAACACTTTTCTGAATCTAAGGTTATGGGCTGAAGGTCAATTTCATAATAACTTCAGAACTTTGACTTATTTATTATTGTCACATACTGAGATACAAATCATACCTAACCTAAGTACATACGGGTAATAGAATAGCATGCAGAATATAGTCTTATAGATACTGAGAACATGCAGAGAAAGATCAGCCTTAATATATCGGAGGTCTGTTCATAAATCTGATAACAGTGGAGAAGAAGCGGGTCTTAAAATATGTTGGTATCATTTTCAAATTTTTGTATCCTCTGTCCGATTGAAAAGGGTGGAAGAGAGTATAATGGGTTTGGGAAGGGTTTTAGATTATTTTGGCTGCTTTCACAAGACAGCAGGAAGTATACATGGAGTCAATGGAAGGCAGGCTGGTTTTCGAGATGGACTGGGCTACATTCACAAATCTCTGTAATTTCTTGCAGTAATAAAAAAGACAAGTCCAGGTGGCTTCATGTAGATTGCACAAGCAGACGGCTCCATTTGTCCTTCGAGGTCAGGATGTTTTTACTAGGCAAAAGTGAGGACTGCAGATGCTGGAAACCAGAGTCAAGATTAGAGTGATGCTGGAAAAGCACAGCAGGTCAGGCAACATCTGAGGAGCAGGAAAATCAATGTGTCGGGCGAAAGCCTTTACTTCAAGCTTACTTTTCCTCTACTTCTCTACTTTACTTCAATTGCTCATTGTCATGTCATTAAAGAATCACAATCCTGGTTCTAGTCTGGCTCACTAATGTCAATCATTTGTTTTCTTTCAGCATTTCCCAATTCTTTGCTAAAGATACAAAGTTGTGGGTTCATCGTTTCTCGGTCTTTCATTCACTAATAGAGGGTTTACCTTTTCAGTGTCTCTGAAAGATGTTTTTATCCCTTTTCTTTTCAACAGGGGATTTCCAGAGAGAACCAACTATGGAGTAAGATGAGAGAGTAGCTAGCTACTCAGCGTTTTTTTTTACTTTACATAAAAAGGAAGAGAGATGGATGGTTTCTTTTCACAGGCAGGATACTTCTGTAGTATTGTTCATGTCCAGGTCTGTGGCTGTCTACCTGGGATCTACACATGTGGCTATTAGTATACTGACTCCTCTTGAACCCATAACTAATCCAAATAAAAGACTGCTTTGGGCAAATTTATCCTGAACACATACAGGCCATGCCATTCTTAATGGCTTGCTTGAAATCCACTTTGTTTTAATAAGGTAATCTTGTTGATATAATACATAATATTTTCCAGTAACTTGTTTTTAAAACTGTAAACATCTGATTACATAATTCCTTTGGTTTAATGGAACATACCTTCTAATTTTTTGTTCAGTCCAAAAAAAAGAGTGGTCTTTACATACTGTAGAGTACTTGGCTAATGAGGATTTTGATGGGGCAACCTGGCTTTTGGTTGGGTGGAGAAGGCTGACAGGGATACACAACATAGTGCTTTGACAAGGCTGCCTGAAAGCTTGCACTCAGTGTTAGGAGCACAAAGGAGTCAGTCTTCAATTTTCCACAGAGTTTTGCAAAGAGCTTGAACCCGGCATGCAAATGATAGCTAACACCCTTGGCACACAAGCAGATCCATCCGGTATATAGCACCTGATGACCCCAGTGTCTCATCTTCCATTGAAGTCAATGCAAAAGGTAGTTGGTTGGCTGCTAGCGTGAAAGCTGAGTGTTAACTGACATTACAGCTGTGAAAGTTAGTGTTGAAAAGGGCTTTCAGAGTGTCACAGTAATTTAGCAATCTCTCCTCCAACAAATCACTAAGTTTTCCCAATGGAGTGTGAACCTGTTAGCCTCTTGTTAATAGTCAGCATTTCTCCCACATCTATCACTCCCCTTGAACCTTTGCAGTTCCTCACAGATAGACAACTTGTTCTGTTGTCATCCATCTTGAATTGGTGAAGTCAGAAGATCAGCTTTCTGATTCAGAGCTGCTCAATATCCTCCTCCATGGGTAAACTGCAAGGCTGTCACCTTTCACCAGTGGGCTAGTTACAAAATTGGAAAACTAGGTTAGGAAAAAACATCTACAAGGCTCGTACTACAATTAATAAAATACAATAATACTGGAAAATCAATGTGCTGGTTTAACTGTAGCTCCATTTTGCAATACGAAAGATAAGTTGGACCAGTATGTCATATTAGCCAGTTTTATTATGCTTTTTCATATGAACAAGGAATGCACAAAGACATTAGTTTGCATTTATATATGATATGGCATGATGTGATTTATAAAGGTCATTTGGAATGTTTGTTTCTCGTGGCTTTTACTTTTGAGTTATAGTTGATTGGAGCTCTGTTGGTCTGTAACACAGGGAAGGTCACATGGGGGACTATTGTTAAATGGGACATGGTTACCAATATCAACGTTTGAGCCACGCTTTGCCTTGTCCTGCAGGCTCAAACACAGATGACACAGTAGACTGCTGCAAAACAAAGACAAAACAACTGTTTGTCAGAAAACCAGGCATCGACCTGCACAATAAACTTCATATGGTTGCATATTAGCTGCACATTGAAGGAATGGAATCCTTTTTACTAGTTCATGATAGTGCCCTACTGTCTTCAGACTCTTCAACAATGGCCCTCCTCTCATCAAAAGGTCACACATTGGGTTGTTCATTGATGATTGCACAATACCCAACACTATTCATTAATCCTCAAATCCTGACCATAAGACTTAGGGGCAGGAGAAGGCAATTCAAACCCTCGAGCTTGCTCTACCATTTAATACGATCATGACTGATCTCATTTTGGCCTAAACTCCACTGCGTTCACAATATACACACTTGGGCTGATAAGTTAAAGGAATATTTGTAATACACTAATAGTAGGCAACAACTATCTCAAACAAGAGAGAATCTAACGATCTCCTCTTGACACTCAATGGCAGTAAAGCATTACTGAATCACAGCAACATCGTGGGACATTGATTAGATTCCGCACAGTATGGAAACAGGCCCTTTGGCCCAAAAAGTCCACATCAACCCTGCAAGGAATAACCCACCCAGACCCATTCCCCTACCCTTGAATAATGCACCTAACATTATGGGCAATTTAGCATGGCCAATTCACCTCTCCTGAACATCTTTAGATTGTGGGAGGAAACCCACACAGATGAAGGGAGAATGTGCAAACTCCATACAGATAGTCACCCGAGGCTGGTGCTGTGAGGCAGCAGTGTTAACCACTGAGCCACCATGTCACCTCCACTAAGCAGAAATTGAACTGGATTGTCCATATCGTTACTGTGGCTACAAGAGCAGTTCAGAGGCTAGGAACCCTGCAGTGAGTAACTCACTTCCAGTCTCCCCAAAGCCTGTACAACATAACCAAGACACAAATCAGGAATGGTGATGGAATAGTTTCTAATCCTGAGAAATTCCGTCAGTGATGTCCTGGGACTGAAATGATTCAGCTTCAAAAACCTCAAGCATTTTCCTTTAGCTAGATATAACTCCAAACAGTGGAGAGTTTTCACACTGATATAGTCTTGTTAGACCTCCTTGATGTTACAGTCAGGTAAATGCTGCCTTGATATCAATGGTTGTCACACTCACACCTCGTCTGCAATTCAGCTCTATTGTCCATACAGGTATTTCTTCTATAACATGATGTTTGCAACCCTGCATTATAGAAGAATCACATTTTAGAAAACAGCGCTTGAAGTGTTGGCGAATGTAAACGCATTACAGCTAACACACATTTTAAAAGTTTGCACTTTAGAAACAGTGTCTCCATTTCATCAATCGCATTACAGCGAATTCGCATTAACAAAAATGCATGTTATAGAAGAACGACCTGTATCAACAAATCAAATCAATTTAACAAATGATAAGTCCTTAAGAAACACTGTTGCAAAATTAGATGCTATAAATTAAATTTAAATTACATTTGATTGTAGGAGATAATGCACCATATCCACTGCAATGTCCACCACTCATAGAAGATCTCAAAAGTTTCAGTGGACACCACGTGCCTCTTCTTCTGGAACACTAGGGTGTAGACAACTACAAAAGGGTGAGACAGACAGTTGGGTCTAACACCTTGTTCTGATCCTCACCATTGACTGGGTGCTCCTGCCTATGTGGCTACTGCCACCCAATGCAGCTGTGCACTACTGATCACCAGGTGCTCTGCATAGATACCATGATGGCAATGGAAACCCTGAAAGTCAGGTGTCAGTGCCCGTGATAGCTTTACACAAAGCAGATATACAATGCAATTTCCAATCTAAAAATCTTATTATAGGTCCTTTTAATTCTTGTGTAATCAATGAGTTGAAAGACAATTAATAAATTATCAAGTGAAAAGAACATGGCTTAATATATCTACTGATATTACTATGCCAGAAAATAATTCAAAAAGCTCCTGCGTTACAGAGCACCAAAGTATATAATCACTGCTTTCTAAAACTTTGATAGATAATTATTTTATGAAATGTTTTGGAAACTGGTGTCATTAGCAAAGATTCCTACAAGGCATATTTAATGGTGTGCACTGAAACTGCAGGCTCGGTTTGTAAATAACAGTGAAGGTTTAATTTGATTAATTGATATGATAATTTGGCCTGCAAAGGCTTTTGTTTCTGCAGCCTTAAATGATTCAGAGGTTTTTGCCATCAGCAATGAACTGCAGAAGGAAGATAAAGCACTATGTTCTGGGAAAATGAATAAATATGACAAAATGAGGCTTAAATTGCTGTCCGACTCCTCCCCCCTTTGCTAAGATTATGCGGCTGTCTTGTGAGCAAGCTGGTGTCCTCCTTGCTTTGAGTGTTGTACAAATATATCTAATGCATCTTTGGTTCAGCCCTATATTTATGAATATGTATTAGACCATGGTTCGAATAATAATATTTTCCTGCTTTCAGTCTGTTTTGTTATCAGGCTCAATCCTCATAAATTGCCTAAAACTAGAAATTATTAATCAAAATTATATCAACTATTTTGGTCTCAGCTGATACATAAATTGATTATTTTAAACTGGTTTAATTTTGAGCATCTTCATTAGTGCCAGTACCTGTCTTATAGCAATACGAGGAGAATTATGTCTCATATGTCATTTCTTATTTCCAATTATCTTTGAAGCACCTGTACCTTGCTTTCAAGTCTAATCCCAATCCATTAGTTTACAAATTAAAATTGCTTTTTGCCACTGTATTGTCATAGTTATTTTGTATCTTTTGTGTACCCCTGCATTTTATATAATTGGCTAAAGGTTCCAACCACCAATCAAACTTTTTAAAAGGAAAATATAATATTCTCTGAATTCACTTAATTCATTGTCTTCCATTTAATAATGAAGCAAACTATAAAATATAAAATATAACCTCTTTTCTTTTCTGACCCTTCCACCCTGCTAGCGATTTTCTTATGGTTTGGCGTTTACCCAGCATGTGTGTTTATAGTTAAAAGGCAATTTCTATAAACAGACTGGATTGTCTGTGAGTCAAAGCCTGTACTATTACAGACGTCAGATAGGGATTAGCACAACCATATTTAATAACTGATCCCAAATTCTGAAATATTCTTCATTACATTTCACACAGACCCCTTTCTCCAGTATTTCCAAACAAAATGAAGAATACATACCATCAGATCAACGCATGTAATTGAAAAGTATTAGTCAAATCCATTTATCAAATAATTAGGCCAAAAAATACAGCACAAGACAAAGCCAATCTTTAGATTTTTTTTAATTTTAAAAAGCAGTAAAAAATACATTGAACAAAAATAGGTGGATCCCATGAGAGTTTTCGGTCAGGGACGTGGGCCCCAGAGAAAAAGGAACTTTAAATTTAAATGTTTTGGTTGGCCTTTACACAGCAAGCTGAAATGGATGAATGGGGTCCTGGCATCTCCTTGCATCCAGCAGTGGGCAGTTGCTGGATTTTCCAACTGTATGAGATACACAGGCATCAACAGTATTTCTGTTACAGCAATTGTACCAACCTATTGTAGCAGCCCGTGACTGGTCAAGTATCATAAAATTATTAAAAACCAGAAATACAGGTACAGCAACTGAAATAAACAGGGCACAAAATGTGGCCAAAAAGCAAGGTATGTTGACACCTCAGCCAAGACATACAGAGACAATTCTGCCTGGAGAAAGGTCCTTGCAACATTCAAGTCCAGACAATCGAAAAGCAGAGAGGCACCAGAACACATTAGCATATGTGAAAGGGCAGTTCAACATTTTCTGACAACAAACAACACTAGATCCATGGGGCAGACATGCCTCAATAAGATAACATACCAAAAAAAAGCAAAAGAATTGCGAATGCTGAAAATCTGAAAACAAAAACAGAAATTGCTGCAAAATCTCAGCAGATCTGACAGCATTAGTGGAGAGAAATCAGAGTTAATGTTTCTGATCCAGTGACCCTTCTTCAGAACTGATGGTAGCAAGGAAAAGGATGTTTTTTATGCAGAAGATAGGCTGGGGAAGGACTGAGAGTAAATGATAGGTGGAAATAGAACCCAAAGAGAGAGAAGCACAGTTGCACAAGCAAAGGAATGGTTAAAAGTTAGTTTAGCGGAATGAATCGCCGCTAATGAAGTGGCTGACAATAGGTAGTGTGTGTTAGCAGCCCGTGTAATGATAAGGCCTGGAGTGTGGGGTGAGGTCCATAAGCCATGAAGTTGTTGAACTTAATATCAAGTCCAGATGGTTGCAGGGTCCCCAATCAGAAAATGGGGCACTGTTTTTCCAGCTTGCACTGAGCTTCACTAGAGCACAGCAGCAAACTTGAGACAGAAATGTTGGTCAGGGAACACGGTGGCATGTTGAAGCGATAGGCAACTGGAAGCTCAGGGTCCTTTCTGTGGACAGAATGTAGGTATTCTGCAAAGTGGTCACCCAGTCTGTGCTTCTTTTCTCCAATGTAGAGAAGACCACATTGTGAACAGCGAATGCAGCAGACTAGATTGAATAAAGTGTAGGTAAAGCACTGCTTCACCTGAAAGATATACTTGATGCCTTGAAGAGTGAAAAAGGAGGAAGTAAACAGACAAGTGTTACACTTTCAGTGATTGTTGGGGAAGGGGCTGCAGGGCTGTGCTGGGGGGTGATGGGGCTGTTGGAATGAAGGAGGAATGGACCAGGGCATCTCTGCGTGAACAGTCATCATAGAAGGCTGACAAGGGAGGGGAGAGGGGAGGAAGGGAGGAGAATATGTATCTGGTAAGGCATCCCGTTTGAGGTGGCGGAAATGGCAGCTAATGATCCTCTGGATGTGGATGCTGATGGGATGGTAGGTGAGAACAAGAAGGACCCTATCACTGTTGTGGGAGGGAAGGGAGGGGTGAGGGCCAAAGTGCAGGAGATGGGTCAGACTCAGCTGAGGGCCCTGTCAACCACGTTGCTGGGGAATCTTATAGTCCAACAGGTTTAAGTGGAAGCACACTAACTTTTGGAGCGTTGCTCCTTCATCAGGTGATAGTGAAGGGCTCAATCCTAACGCACAGAATTTATAGCAAACATTTAGTGTGATGTAACTGAAATTATACATTGAAAAATTGATTGTCTGTTGAGTCTTCCATCTGTCAGAATACCGTGATAGTTTCACTTCTTTCAAGTGTAAATCACAAAACCTTTTTTTAAAAAAGTTGCATTCTCAGGTTAGCTGTTAACAATGGTGATAGCTAGACAATATGTTGAAGGTAAAAAAAATGATGTTGGAAACCAGATTCTGGATTAGTGGTGCTGGAAGAGCACAGCAGTTCAGGCAGCATTCAAGGAGCAGTAAAATCGACGTTTTGGGCAAAAGCCCTTCATCAGGAATACAGGCAGAAAGCCTGAAGGGTGGAGAGATAAGTGAGAGGAGGGTGGGGTTGGGGAGAAAGTAGCATATAGTACAATAGATGAGTGAGGGAGGGATGAAGGTGATAGGTCTGGGGGGGAGGGTGGAGTGGATGGGTGGACAAGAAGATAGGCAGGTAGGACAAGTATTGGGGACAGTGCAGAGCAGGAAATTTGGAAATGGGGTGAGGTGGGGGAAGGGGAAATGAGGAAACTGTTGAAGTCCACATTGATGCCCTGGGTTGAAGTGTTCCGAGGTGGAAGATATGTTGAAGGTGTTAGCCCACTGTATTCTCTGTCTATGCCATGATGTTTAGATTGATTCTAATCTAAAAAGTGAGATAACAGAGTTTTACATGAATTCATGCAGTATTTGAGCAAAGTACAATATAACTCTGCAAGTACAAATTCACCCCACAAAATATATGTGTGCATGTGTGTCTTTGTCTGTGTGTGTGTGTCGGTCTGGGTTGGGGGTTGTGAGTGTGAGAAAGTGTGTGTGTAGTGAGTGTAGAGTGAGGGGGTGCACGTGTGAGTGTGGGAGTGTGTGTCTCTGTAAGGGTGTGTGTGGGTGTCTGTTGCACATCTGTGTATATGTGTAGGAGTGTATAGTGCAATGGTGGTCACCTGTAATGTGACATGAACCCAAGGTCCCGATTGAGGCCCTCCCTATGGGTACCGAACTTAGCTATCAGTCTCTGCTCGGCCATTTTCGCTGCTGCCTGTCCCGAAGTCCACCTTGGAGGATGGTCACCCGAAGGTCTGAGGTTGAATGTCCTGGACCACTGACGTGTACCCTAACTGGGAGGGAACACTCCTGTCTGTTGATTGTTGCGCGGTGCCCATTCATCCGTTGTCGTAGCCTTTGCTCGATTTCCCCAATGTACATGCCTCCGGGCATCCTTGCCTGCAACGTATAAGATAGACAACGTTGGCTGAGTCACATGAATACCTACCATGTACAAGGTGGGAGATGTCCCCAAGCGTAATGGTGGTATCTATATCCACACTCTGACACATCTTGCAGCGCCTACCATGACAAGGTTATATGGAGTTGTCCTGAGAGCCGGGCAGCTTGCTACGAACAATGATCTGTTTGAGGTTTGGTGGTGTTTAAAGGCAAGTAGTGGAAGTGTGGGGAAGTAGTGGAGGCTGATAGCTAAGTTTGGAACCCATAGGGTCCCTCAACCGGGACCTTGGGTTCATGTCACATTACAGGTGACCACCATTGCACTATATAAACACACACACAGACACTCCTACACACTCACTCTCACACACAGACAGGCACTTCTATACACACATACACACGAACACACATTTACACAGACGCGCACACAGACACCCACACACACCCTTACAGACACAGACACACATACTCCTACACTCACAAATGCACCCCCTCACAGACTTAAGACACTCTACACTCACTACACACACACTTTCTCACACTCACAACCGGCAATACAGACAGACAGACACACGCAGACAAAGACCCACATACACACATATATTTTGTGGGATGAATTTGTACATGCAGGGTTACATTGCACTTTGCTCAAAAACTGCATGCATTCATGTAAAACTCTGTTACCTCATTTTTTAGATTAGAATCAATCTAAACATCATGGCATAGACAGAGAACATAGGGGGCTAACACCTTTAACATACTATCTAGCTATCACCCATTGTTACCAGCTAACCTGAGAATGCAATGTTTTAAAAAAAGGTTTTGTGATTTACACATGAAAGAAGTGAAACTATTATGGTATTCAAACAGATGAAAGGCTCAACAGACAATCAATTTTTCAATGTATTATTTCAGTTACATCACACTGTGAATTTTTGCTATAAATTCTGTTGTTGTGTGATTTTTAACCTGTTGTTGTGTGATTTTTAACTTTGTACACCCCAGTCCAACAACGGCATCTCCAAATCACAACTTTCTATAGTTCTGGTATATAAAGAAACACCTTCTGTAGATCTAAATGCATGTGACAGCAGCAAAGAGATGGATATAACAGAGTGTTCTTACATTCTATTATTTCACAGGCTGTTTGTTTCTTCATTTATTCTAAGTTACTATTCCTTAAATTGTGCCGTTATCCAATTGTTCTTTGACAGGAAATAAAAAAGCAAGAAAAATGGTCTGAGATTGAATGAAGCAAAGCAAAACAATTAGCTGCAGCGCGAGAGAAGATTGAGACTGATAAGAACCGATAAAACAAACAACATAAGCATGAAGGTGTTAATGAAAAGGGTGAGAGGGGGGGAAAAGTTGAGATATTGATACACAGACTCTAGGTTAGTGCATACCACTTCCTTTCAAACAGTCTAACCACATGTCACTGAGTAAGTTTTTTTCCCTCTTTTCATTTCAAACTCCTTCAACTTGAGCATTAAACAGCATTGGGAGAAATGCTAAATCATTATTTGAATTACAGAACACTGTGGTGGACAGAATTTTAACAAATAGCCAACACCAAATGAAGTTATCCTGCTGAAGTTAAATACAAATTATGGCCTGAAATATTAGGAACATAGGAATATGACCAGGCCATTCAGCCCCTTGAGCATGTTCTGCCATTTTACGAGATTGTGGTTATTCTGTGGCCTAACTCCATATACCTGTCTTTGGTCCATATCCCTTAATACCTTTGCTTAACTAAATTTATTTATCAGATTTAAAATTCAAAACTGACCCTGCATCCAGTGCTGTATATAGATAAGTGTTCCACATTTGTGCATAGAAATGCTTCTAACATCTCATTTGAATGGTCTGGCCCTAATTCTTAGCCCCTTAATTCTAGAATCCCCAACCAGTGGAAAAAATTCATCTTTATCGGCCCTGTATTTTCCTGTTAATATCGTGAAGGCTTTGATCAGATCCACCCATAAACATCAGGAAGAACTTTGGATCCTGAGAGGAGACTCCAATCAAGGCTTCTTCAGAAATTAAGAGTGTACCTTAAATCTCACAGTTTAGGATCATGGGAAAAGGAAAATCATGCCCCTTTTTCACAGCATATTCTGTGATTAATATGTGCAGCATCACAGACAGGCACTTTCTCAGCTCCTGTGAAAGGGTAAGTGAGGATGCCAGGTGGATAAGGGGCAATGCAGGTATACAGGACGCCAGGTGGGTATGGAATAGTATGTTAGTTCGGTAAGGCGTAATTAAGTGATAGAATTTAATGGTAGGTCAGGGTGAGTGAGAGTTGTTGAATCTGGTAGCTCATGGGGGAAGAAGGGCTGGAGTGGTGTATCAATTACTTGGGCACAAAGGGAAGTGTCAGTCCAGAAGAAAGGGAGCAGGTGATTGAATTGACCTGGGGGCTGGAGTTCTGGGGATGGGGTGACGAGTCTATGGGAGATGGTGTCAGGACCAGAAACACATTTAAGCATTAAAAAATAAAAAGCATGGTGATTTTTAACAGTCTTTCAAGGATGTAGAATGCACTTTATTTTGGGAAAAGTAGGATAATTATTAACATTATGATTTTGCAAACCAATCTTTGTGATCATCACCATTACAAATAATTTTATCTAATATCTATACTATATATGTAATTATAAGCTTGCAGCTAAGTTTGATACATTAACAGGGAATCTACGCTTCCATTGAAAAACAACACTCATTGAGAATATGGGTCTGAGAATTGAGAATATAGTTCCCCCTGAAAGTACAGAGTTGACATCACTCAAATTATCATTACATAAAATAAAACGTTTCTTTACAATGGTACTGCACTGTGAACAATAATTGCAATAATTCCTTGGAAGTGAAATTGCAGGTAGACATGATAGGGCTTTTGGCACACTTGACTTCGTTGGTCAGTGCACTGAATACAGAAGTTGAATGTATGGAACGAGCTGCCAGAGGAAGTGGTAGAGTTAAAAGGCACCAGGATGGGTATATGAATAGGAAAGTTTTAGAGGGATATGGGCCAAATGGACTAGATGAGTTTTGGATATCTGGTCAGTGGAAATGAGTTGGATCAAAGGTTCTGTTTCCATGCTGTATAATTCTATGACTCTACAATAGGTTTTGTATGGTTCATCAATTGTGATACATTCTCATTTTTAAAAATGCACCTTTTAGAAAACATTCTTCAATTTGTATGATTAGATTAGGAGATTCAGAGAAGGTCAGCATTGATCAGTTTAAATGAAGTTAACTTGAAATATAATGAGGCAAAAGCAGAGTACAAATAATATTTTCTTGACAGGAATTTACCTAAAGTGGAAAGTTGGAGTAGAGAGGGAAAAGGAGCACAATAGTTTGATTGAAAGTTAAGTAGATAAGCACAAAAACATAGCTAACATTAACTGTAAGAATGACAGTACCGGAAGAGGCAGTGATGTGTGGTTGTTACAAGATGTGGTGTTTGAAATAGCAGATGTTAACCTAGATAAAGTCATGTGGGAAATGTCTTTAAATGTGATTAATTGAGTTTAAGATCTCAGAATTTAAGGCAGAGTTGGCGATAATCTAACTCATCAGGGAGAGCAAGTATTTTAAATAGTAGTCACTTGACTTTGAGATAAGGAATAGCCAATATTAAAGAAAAGAATGGTGGCTATTTTAGAGGTTAGGAAATGAAAGGACAAGCTAGATTAAATAATGCCTCAAATTGCTCTCTTTAAGTTTGAAACACTAGCTTTTTTGTGGAGGGAATGACTACTCTGGGACTGGTCATACCAAAAAATGGATTGCAACATTACTTAAAAATTGTCTCTACATATGGTATGGAGTGATCAACCTTAGGATTTGTTTGGAGAATTGTGAGCAGTTTTGAGGATGCAGATGGAATTTATAACATACTACAGGGACAAGAGACTTTTGTGATGTGGAGAGAAAAGAGTTAGTGAAAATTCTCCTTAGAGACTAAAAGGTTAAGAGATGATATAATAGAATTGTTTAAAACTTTGAAAAGCACAAGAATGGGAGTAGGTGCAGGCCATGTAACCACTTGGCATTACTCAGCTGTGTAATAAAATCATGGCTGATCACTGACCATAATTCCACTTCCTTAAACCAATTCACATATCCTAGATTCTCTTAAATTTCAAAAATCTAACAGTTTGGATATAGGCGATGACTGAGCATCCAGAATTTCCGCTTTAGAAGCTGTGCTTTGAAGAACTAGGTGAGAAGTGACATATCATGAAACTAATGCTCTGAGAAGCCTTCAAAAAGTGAAACTAAATAGCTGCAGTCAGTCCTAAATGAAAAGCTGAGTTCAAGACACTCTGACGGAGTGCACTGGCTACCTGACAACCTCTTCTGACGTTGTCATTTCACTTGTCATGAACTTTACTTACCTTGATCTGACCTTCTGAGCTATCAGTCTTCACTGCATCGTGCTTCAACTCATGCCTCTCTATCTTGAACTTCTGATGAGGAAGAAGGGGAGAATTCACACCAATATTAACAGTATCAGAAGTAGCAGAAACAACACTATCAGCAGCACAAGCTGGCTTCTTTACAAGCTGTGAACAGATCAGCTCTCTTGACATATCTGAACACCAATTCTTCATGAGACAAAGTAATTATTAACATTGGTAACCTTCTAAAACATGTCCTGTTTCTCAGGGGACCAGCTGGACACACATTGGCCTTGACCATCATACTATCTACCTCCTTTGTATCTGCCTGGATTTGTGAGTTCTCTTCTCCTGCAAGGACAGAGAGTTGTGAATATGATACATCCCATGGGTTGGATTTTCTTATTGCTAGACACCTATTCTGCATTGCCAGATCAGAGTTGCACATGGGCACTTGCGGAATTCCCAATGTAGCAGACTCCAACAGAATTGGCTAGGAAATTGAAGATTCTGCTTGGCAATTCTTTTTATACCTGGAATTTTACAGAAGCATCCATTTAAATCAGAGAAATCAGAAGGCTCCATTGCAGTTAAGTAAATACTTACTCAGGAATGATTAGACTATTGAAAACCAAGTGCAATTCCTGAGTAATTATCAAACTTACCCTCCAACTTACCATAATGTCCAATCACCCCGCCTGGATACCCTGATATGGGTCCACTCTATACCGGGACCAAAACCCTTGGTGTCAGCTGCCTCTCCATCCTTGGGACCCAACAGGATCAGACTGGACCGGGATACCCTCCCTGCCCCAAGGGACTTGACCTCACTCTTTCTTGTTGCTGGGCAGGATCGGACTCCCATTCCCCTACTGCTGGACCCAACATGATCCAACCTGGTCTGGGTACTACCTACAACCCATTCCTTGGCCCATGCCCCAGATCTCCCAAACCCCAAGGTGGACCCAACATCCACTCTCCTCCTGCTGGACTAACTCATCATTTTGTACTCAAGCGCCTAATACACAACTCTGCACTCCTGCAGGACACAACACTTTTTTATCCCCAGGACCTGTCAGCTACAATAACTCGCACTCATCCTAACTTACCCTCAACACTCCATCACTTAACTGGAATCTTACCTAATGAATGCACTACTCTCTACCATTGGCACCCTGTATACCTGGCAACTTGCTCCCTATGCATCTGGAATCCTAAGTTTCACTTACCTTGCATATCTACTCTTTTATGGAAGCTGATGAAGAAGCTGTCTAAGATGTTACACAATTAAATAGCTGCTGCTGTGAAAATGAGTGCGGTTTGCCTTCACCAATGATCATACACAGTGAGATTTCAAGTGCTTTCCACATTGCTGAAGGAACTCTGATTGGAGTCACCTCTCAGGAATGCAAAAAAAGAGCAGAGTGGCAATCTGCATGTGCCACCATGCCTTGGAAAATCCAGCACAATGTGTAGAGTGAGGAGTAGGACAATATTTGCAGAGGGTTAAAACTTAGTTAGGAGGGTAAATAACTAAAAGTTAAGACCTGTTACTTAGTGTGATTGGAATTGGATAGCAAGATCCCACTGGGTTTTGATTCAAGGATTGCTTCTGTTCACATCTCTCTTTTAGATATGGAGGGAAAAATGTTTAACTTCACTGCCTTTACTGCATTTTGAGGCCTCATTACATACATCCAGTAAAATACAGATTCAGAAAGGATAATGCAGGCTAAACATCCAGCAGAAAGGTGGGTACTCAAGTGTTAATATTTCATATGAACCCCCTGACATATGGATTCCCTTTTCTTCGCCTTTGCAGTAAGTTTCCATTTAAATACATTAATGCATCTCTCAGTCACTTCATCTAACAATGAGTTCACAAACTCCAAGTAAATAAATATTCCGATTTTGATTAGGTTAGATTAGATTCCCTACAGTGTGGAAACAGGTCCACACCAACCCACTGGAGAGTAACCCACTCAGACCCATTTCCCTCTGACTAATGCACCTATCACCACGGGCAATTTAGCATGGCCAATTCACCTGACCCGCACATCTTTGGACTGTGGGAGGAAACCAGAGCACCTAGAGGAAACCCACACAGACACGGGGAGAATGTGCAAACACCACACAGATGGTTGTTGATTTAATTATTCTGTTAGCAGTAACCTTATGTTTAAACCCCCTATCTTGAACCTCCCGAAAAGTGGAAACAATGGACAGAATTGATGTACATCCAAAGCAGGATCAAACACAGGAAGCTGGGAAAATTTAAACAAGGAACATTGATGAGCAGGAATTCCCAATTTCCTCCACTTTACCCATGCAGTGGATGTGTGTACAAACAGCAGTTTTTCATCAGTGGTGGAAGCTAGCTGAAATAACTATGGAGGCAATGAGCAGATGTTTTTGAAGGGTGAAAAAATGTTGCCAGCATTATGTTGCTTGCTTGCTGACAAGATATGACAGCAGAGTAGGAGATCATCATTACAATGGTCACTTTAAATGACATATTTGGCAATTCTTTAGACAAACTGAACATGTAGCAAGTTGCGTTGGTGTGAAGCATTGGCTGCCATTATCAGTTTGGTGTCTATTGTGCCAACTTCCTGATTTACCTCAACAACTCAAGAGCATTTACAATGGACTTACACCAGCCAGACAGACTGACTGATTGTTCCTTCTTGACCTTTAGGCTGCTTGCCATTCGAATGGGACCCAGGGTGACCTCTTACAGGAAAATTGTCACCTGTGCACAATTACAGATCTTTGAGCTGGAAATCAGCCTGACATTGGTCTGACAACAAATTCAACCCAGTTTCTCCATACTCACTCTCTGTACAAAATTTTAAAGGCTTCCATCTGGTTTTCAGAAAGTTGCTTCTTGTTGTTACCAACAAACACCTCCTCTTCAAGGAACCGTTTCCTGTCAGTATTTATCGAGCAGCTTAAAAGAATAGTGCTTTCCATGCTGGCAGTTTTCATCCTCCATATTAATGCGGAGAGAGGCTTGAAATTATAATGGGTCCCAGATGGGCCCTACGAGCAGGTGCTATTCTTACTTTGTTCAACTAAGTGATTCCACAATCAATGGATCATATCTAAGCTCTGTAGTCCTGCCACATTCAGTTTTGAATGGTGGTGAACAATTAAAACACTCAGTGAAGGAGAAAATCCACAAACGTCCCCATTCTCAATGGTGGAAGAGTCCAGCACATCAGCGCAAAACCGATGGCCGAGGCATTCACAGCAATCTTCAGCCAGAAATACAGAGTGGCTTCATCCAGAGGTCCCCAGCATCTCAAATGCCTGGCTACAGCCAATTCGATTCACTGCACATGATATCACAAAAGTGTCAGAGGCACTTGATATTAAAAAGGCTATGTGCCCCGACAACATTTCAACAACAATCCTGATGACACATGCTCCAGAACTTGTTGGGCCACTAATCAGGCTGCTCCAGTATACCACAACACTGATATCTGTCAATGTGGAAAATTACCCAAGTATGTTGTATACTCAAAAATAAGGGTAAATCCAACCCAGCTCACTACTATCCCTTCAGACTACTCTCATCATCAGTGAGGGGATGGAAAGTTTCATCGAAAGTGCTATCAAGCAGCACTTACTCAGCAATAACCTGGTCAGTGACACCCAGTTTGGATTACATCAGGGCCACTCAGCTCCTGACCTTATTACAGCTTTGCTTCAAACATGGAACAAAACAGCTAAATTCCAGAGGTGAGGCAAGAATAACAGCCTTTAACACTGAAACTACAGTCAACTGGGTTTGGCAGCAAAGAATCCTTCCAAAACTGGACTAAATCGAAGTCAATGAGAACAATCTCCATTGGTTGGATTCATATCTGGCATTTAGGAAGGTGGTTGCAGTTGTTGGAGTCAGTCACCTCACCTCCAGGATATTTCTGCAGGATTTCCTCAGTACTGCCCTATGCCCAAAATCTTCAGTTGCTTCATCAGTCAGAAGTGGGGATGCTCACTGATGATCACATTACATTCTGTGCGATTCACAACTCCTCACATACTATGTAGTCCATGTCCAAATGTGAGTGGGCTTAGCTAACATCCAGGATTGTGCTGAAAATAGCAAGTAACACTTGCATCAGACAAATGCCAGGCAAAGACCATCTCTGACAAAAGTGTACCTAACATCATCCTTTGACATTCAGTGGCATTACCATTGACCACAACTTGAACTGGAGTAGCCAAATAAATCTTCAACATCACTTGCTAATGAGTGTGACTGTCCAGCTGGGAAATTCCATGTCACTAGTCATGGATTCTGTGAGTCCTTGTATGTGGCTGATGAGCCAAATCTCCAACCTAACACTTAACAGGTGTTTCCTGGAGGTGGAAGTGCTTCTTGGCCTTGAGATTGTTGATATACCTTTTTCCAGTTGCTCTTCCATACTTTCTCTTGCCAATGTCTGTTCTTGAGGAATCATGCCCCTTCATACAGGAGTTTCCTCGAAGTCAGTTACTTCTGAAGAAGGGCCTCACATGCAGTGACATTATGTTGCATTTCTTGAGGGTAGTCTACGGGGAGTCTTGGAAACACTTCCTTTGTCCTCTTCTCATTTGAGTGTCTTCCTTGAGCTGGGCAAAGAAGATTTGCTTTGTTATTCAGGACTCAGGCTTCCTAAGCACATGATTGGCCAAGTGGAGTTGGTTTCAGATGGTCATGGTTTTGGTGCTATTAGCTGCTTCAAGGACACTGGTCACTTACAGCATTTTTGAAGCCAAATAAATGCAGTGAATACAAGAGCAGGACAGAGGTTAGGAATACAGCAGAAAGTAACTCATCTCCTGACTCCCCAAAATCTGTCCCCTGTCTAAAATTAAGAGTATGATGGAATGCTGTGCACTTGCCTGGATGAGTACAGCTCCAAAAATACTCATGAAGCTTGACACCATCCAGGATAAAACAGCCTGCTTGATTGGCACAAAATCCACACCCTCCCACAAACAATGCTCTCAAGCAGCAGTGTGTACAACCTCCAAGATGTGCTGCAAACATTTACCAAGATTTCATAGACAGCACCTTCCAAATTCATGATCGCTTCCTGTTAGAAGGACAGGGGCAACAGCTGCATGGGAATACCGCCAACTGCAAGTTCTTCAATCCGCTCTCTTTCCTGATTTGGAAATATATTGCCATTCCTGCAATGTTGCAGGATCAAAATCCTGAACTCCTTCCTCAATGACATTGTGGGTGAAGATGGAAGCTCACCTCCCCCTCTCAAGAGCAGTTAGGGATGGGCGATATATGCTCTCCCATCAATGCCAGCAATGCTCCCATCGCATGAATAAATAATAATAAAAAAATCTTTCACCCTTTCCAAAGATGCTGCCTGGCATGTTAAGTGTTTCCAACTTTGTTTTCTTCGTCACAGCTTTTTTTCTGCATTATTCACTGCTTGTTTAAATTACTGCGGCTATGAAGTATTTAGTATAGAAGTCTTTCTGGGTATGTAACCAGAAGTTTTAAAAATACAAGATTCCATGCTCAGTTTAAAATTTTCATCTCATGCTGAACCGAGGTATCGAATCCCAATAAGTACTGCAACTCTCATCCTAAGCAGATATGTGTCAACAAAACAAAAATGATATTCTTATTTATTTTCTTTTTTCTTGTCTGAAATTATTAACAATTTGGCTCTGGATTTCAGACCTCAAATCTAACCAACAGTGCACATAATTCAATTAATTGTCATCATGGAGTCAGATTCCATTAATATGCCATGAGCCCAGAGGCTCAATAGTTTCATTCTTCGTATTCACTATTGCAATATTTATTTCAGCAAAAATATCCACATTGAACCCAAGATTCCAGATTAGGGCATCACCTGCACTTACTACAAAAATAAAGACAAGCGAGGCAGTGTTTTCATTAGCAATCCATTCCAGTCACAACAGGTGGTTTACATTTTCGTTCAGCACACATATTTTTGTTGCTCCAGTCTGAGAAGTGATAAAAGGTAAATTTGCAGAGAGTACCCCACTCAGGAATTTGTTAGAGTGTAATTAAAATAACTGTGAGGACTGTATATTGCTACTTGCATTTAGTGTTAGTAATTACTTTCCAATTTATCACACTCGATATTTTACCCAGAATATGTTTCATGTAATAATTTTGAAACATTTTAGAGTAATGACAGTTAAAACTATTGCAGTCAGTGTAAGTCCCTAGGTTTACAACTTGAACTATTCAGAGTTTGAGCTAAAATTGGCTAAATTTCAACCAAAGTTTGAAACCTTATTCAATAAAATGAAATCTTTGGAAAAATGTGTTTCCAAATAATAAGTATACCAACAAATTATCAACATACATCAGTCCAGTTTTCTAGTAAACCGTATCTTACTCCAGCTCAATCGATTTATTTAAAATTTTCACCTATGTAAAATATATAAAGGTTTTCCTCATTGAGCAGGACCAAGCAATAAAGACATGACTGATGATCATCAGCAGAACAAGAACACTCAAACAAGCAGGGGCTCCTTTTGCACAACTTCAATACTAATAGAAGCCACAGTATCACAGTGGTAGCGTTACTACGCCTTAGCCAAGCAGTTAAGGTTCGAGTCCCACTTGCCACTGAGGTGTACAGTAACATGTCTGAGTAGTTTGATTAGAAAACTATCTAGTCATAGCGTCAGAACTGTGGGAGTTTACAGAACAGAAGCAGAATTGCAAAATTAATTCCACTGCCTTACTGATTTTCCATCTTTTACAGGCTACCAATATCTTTGGAGAGTCTTTATATTGAAATGTATCCAATTTTCTTGAGGTAGTTTCATCCACTTAACTTCTCACAGAAACCCTCCATCCAAAGCCACTCATTAATTTAAAGGTTTAGAGTCAAATCTCTGCAGACCCACTATCAAATCACATATTTCATCTTATTTCTAACCTAACAAATTACAACACTGCACAATGCATCTAGATTCAAAGGGGCCAACTTTAGACCTCAGCAGGTTCCTGGCAGGAACTTTCAGAGATACTTAATTTCAAATCAGTCGTAACATAGGAACATTTTGACTTTTATAATTGGGTTTTATTTATTGCCAGGCAATTGATCAGATGGGAAGTGAGGCAGGAGAAGCTGCAATTCCCTGGAAAACTGAGCAGTCCTCCCCCCGATATGTGGAGGTGGTATGGGGAAAGGTATTTTAGGAGGGTTCCGGCGGAGGGAAGGAATGTGGGATGGGGGTCAGAATGAAAATATGGTGACGGGGAACACTCCAGTGCCTCCAGTACATAAAAAAGAAAATGAAACAGCTACCCATTTAGCCTTCTTTCTCTTCCCAGGAGGTCACAACTGTGCAGCCAGTGAGGTCTGCAGATCCTGGAGGTCAGAGTTGAGAGCGTGTTGCTGGAAAAGCACAGCAGGTCAGGCAGCATCCGAGGGGCAGAAAAATTGACGTTTTGAGCCAGAGCCTGATTCCTGATGAAGGGCTCCGGCCCAAAACGTTGATTTTGCTGCCCCTCAGATGCTGCCTGATCTGCTGTGCTGTCACAACTATGCAGCCTCACAGAGTTAAGGCCTGAGTTAAAACAATAACTATAAGTCAAAAACATAATTGAAACTGGATCTACATATTCAAAGAAAAATTTCTTCAGTCTTGAAGCCTGAAAATTTCAGGTGACAGCATCAGGGTGGGTTTTCAGTCTATGATACCTACCTCTGTAAAAGCTTTGTGGAGGCTGGTGAATATGGAACACTTCCTCTCAAAGGACTTAGGACACAAACCTAGTCATAGAAGAGAGTCAGATAATGGGAATTCAGTTTTTTTCAATTTTATAAACTCACTATCAAATCACCCAATTAACTAATTAAACAGATAAATTACAAGCACTGCCTACCAGGATCTAAGGACTCTTCTCCAGTTCTGGTTATGGCGTTGAGATCATAAACATCCTACAACTATAATTGTCCTTTGAAACATGTTACCCGAAAATGTAACAATGGTGGAATCATGAAGAAAAAGGCCACAATCCATAAAGTTAAAGGCCAGAAATCAGTAATATCAATACTTTACATTTGGATATAAGTAAAGCTCAACTGAGTTCACATAATCCAGGCCATAGAAAACTCTACATATACCTGCTTCGATTCACATAATACACACATGTCTGGGCATTCACTTTAAAAATGTATATAATTTTGATATGTATAAGACCTTGGGTTGATCCTCAGCCATTTCTGCCACGTACAAACGCACCCCACCACCAGAATATTCATTTTCCTGACTGGTATATTTCCCTCCCACCCCTATCTGTGTTCCATAAAGACCATTCCCTCCGCGACTCTCTTGTCAGGTCCACACACCCCACCAACCCACCCTCCCCTCCTGGCATCTTCCCCGCCACTGCAAGAATTGCAAAGCCTGTGCCCACACCTCCCCTCTCACCTCTGTCCAAGGCCCCAAAGGAGCCTTCCACATCCATCAGAGATTTACCTGCACCTTCACACATATCACTTTCTGTATCCATCGCTCCCAATGTGGTCTCCTCTACACTTGCCTACTTGCAGAACACTTCAGAGAACATCTCCAGGACACATGAAGCAACCTGACCACCCCCATGGCCAAATTGTGGGGATAGAGAAAGAGCACACAGGACAAACCTGTTTCCCTTGGGAAAGAGTTCAAAAACTAAGGGTCATAGATTCAAGCTAAGTGCCAGAAGGATGAGAGGGGACATGAGTATAATTTTTTTTATACAGAGGGTGGTGTATGTGTGGAATTCATTGCATGAGTTGGTGGACGAAGCAGAAATCCTCAACTCTTCTAAAAAGTACCTGGATCTGCACCTTAAGTGCTCTAGGTTGTAGGGGTATGGGCTGTGTGCAGCAAGATCGGATTAGAAAGGGCATCCGGGTGTCTTTGTGTCAGCATAGGCAAGATAGGCCAAATGGCCCAATTCTGTGCTGTATCATCTTTATGTTTCTATCTGTGACAGGGAGATTCGTGAGGACAAGATCAGGTAGATTTTCCCTCCTGTTGCTTCCCTCACCATCTGCCTCAAGCCCAGACTAACAGTTATATTCTTTATTAGTTTAGTGTAGTTAGTAGTGGTGCAACTGAGTGACTTGTGGAGATGGATTGAGGTCCCTCACCCAAAGTACATTCTGTGCCTGTCCAATTAGGGGAAGTAGGATCATGCCATCCCATAGCAGCTTTTTGTTAACTGAAATATTTACAGCAGCCATGTGATGGTCAGACTTGAAGCACGGCATATGTCTTTAGGTGGGAACAGATAAAAGACAAGGCAACAGCACATTTCACCAGGATATCTCTGGGCATGGTACTGCAGGAGGTAGTGGCTAATTGGCAGCTCTCATTCCTAATGGACAGGAAGAAGAAGCCTATCTTGGAAAACAATAGGTTGGATGTTAAGGGATGTGAGCAGCAGTCTTGGTTCCATGTTCTTGGATACAATGCCCATAACAGATTCAATGACCCAGTCAGGAAAATGAATATTCTGATAAATTTAGCTATTTCCTGAAGTAAACCTCAATCTGCCTTCTCAAGCCTTCCTCTGCATCTTTCTTTTTGTACCAACATATTTTACAGATATGTACATCCGCCTGTGCCTTGGCACCTCCTCACTTGGATCCCCTTGTGCACAAGTTGCTGAAAGTAAACACAAAGGTGCAGCAGGTAGTACAGAAAGCAAATTGTATGTTGACCTTAATAGTGAGAAGATTCAAGTATAGGAACAAGGACTTTTTGCTGCAATTATACAGGACATTGTTGAGGCCACACCTGGAATATAATATGCAGTTTTGGTCTCCTTATCTGAGGAAGGATATTCTTGCTATAGAGGAAAACCAGTGAAGGATTATTAAATTGATTGCTGTGATGTTAGGACTGACATACGAAGAGAGATTGGGTCAGTTAGGATTGTATTCATTGGAGTTTAGAAGGATAAGGGGGATCTCATAGAAACCTATAAAATTCTAAGAGGACTAGATAGGCCAAACGCAGGAAGGGCATTCCTGATGACTGGGGAATCCAGAATGAGGAGTCATAATCGAAGGATGTGGAGAAGCCATTTTGGACTGAGATGAGAAGACATTTCTTTACCCAGAGGGTGGTGAGCCTACAGAGTTCCACACCACAGAAAACAGTTAAGGCAAAAACATGGAATGTTTTCGAAAAGGTGTTAGTCCTTAAAGCTAAATGGATCAAATGGTCTGGAGAGAAAGCAGGAATAGTGTATTGTGTTGAATGATTAACAATGTTCAGACTGAATGACTGAGCAGGCTTCAAGGGCTGAATGGTCTATTCCTACTCCTATTTGCTACATTTCTATGAAAGGCCCAATATTGGCCATTAAAGGTTCTGATGAGCATTTGGTTTAGATAGACTTCCCTCATTAAAACAAAGCAGGTTCTCACTGTTCTCCAACTGGTGGATACTCCTATAAAACGTGGAACACAGCACAGAAGCAGGACCTTTGGCCCACCATATCTGTGCTAACCATGATACCATTCTAAACTAATCCCATCTGCCTTCACTTTGTTGTATCCCTTTATTATCTGCCTGTTCATGATTCTGTCTAAATGCCTGTTAAACATTGTTATTGTGATTGCTTCTACCACCTCCCCAGCAGCATGTTCCAGGCACCAACCACACTCTACATAAAAACTTCCCTTGCAAATCTCCCTTAAACTTTTACCTTCTCACTTTAAACCTATGCCTCCTAGTATTTGATATTTCCACCATGGCAAAAAGACTCCGACTATCCACCCTATCCATGCTTCTCATAATTTGATATGCTTCTACCTCAGTCTCTGATGCTTCAGCAAAAACAATCCAAATTTGTCCAGTCTCTCCTTATAGTTAATGCAATCCAATTCAGAGCCCAGCAAACCTCCTCTGCATCCTCTCCAAAACCTTCACATCCTTTTTATAGTGTGATGACTATAATTACACACAATACTCCAAAAGTGGCCTATACAAAGTCTTATGCAGCTGCAACATAACTCGCCAACTTTTACACTGAATGACCCAAATGGTGAAGGCAAGCATGCGATTTGCCTTTTTTATAACCTTATCCACACGTGTTACCACTTTCAGAGAGCTATGGACTTGGACCCCAAGATTCCTCCGTTTATCAATGCTCCAAAGGGTCCTGCCATTTACTATACACTTTTCCCTTGAATCTGACCTTCCAAAATGTTTTACCTCACTTTTTTATGGGGTGTACTGGTCCAGATCTATCAATCTCTGGATATCTGGAAATGGAACGTACTCTGACAAATCTGTGTTAGGTCCATTCTGAGATCCCAATGCAATGACTGCATGGGAATTGCTCAGCAAGTTTGAACTTACAAAGGGTAATTACTCTGTACTTGGAGCTTTTCAAAAAAATCTAAGGGTGGTTATGAGGATTTAAAATTTGAATTTAACTGTTGTCAGGAGCAATAAGTATATGTAGGCTTTTATTAACATCAAAATGGCTTATCAATTTAAAATAACACAACAAAATGGCTTCAAGTTATGATTTGACACTGTGAACCTGCATTTCTGCTTTGCTCAGTTAGCTGAACCAGAAGATAAAGCAGACAATGGAGTCTTCATAAAATGGATTGTAAGACAATAACTGACCACTCAAACTAACCTTGAACTGCAAATATGAGATGATGATTTGCGTAAGACAAAACCATTTCCCAGGAAATATCATTGGGTTAACCTGCTGTCAATCATATCACCTTATCACATTTGATTGGTCTTTCCTTGTAATTAAGGTTGCACTATCTCTTAAAGAACATATAAAAATTGCTTATTTTTCAATTGTAATTGCTCAATTTCGCCATGAAACACAGAAGCTTTACGCTTTGTGTTGTTGGACAAACCTGCGCCAAACTGCCTTATTTTATTAAACTGGTAACCATGCTTTATAAGGACTGCATTCCTATTGATTTTTTTTGACCCATCATTGAACGGAGACACCCTCTCAAGGGGTCAAGATCTTCAGTTACCCAGGGAAGATTAAAAAACCACCTGCTCCAACTCCTGATTGACTCTAAAACTGATATCCCACTTCACCATTAGACCTTCCAATCATTCACACTGACTTCAATCAACACTGCCTTGACACCCTGTGTACTCAATGAGATCTAGGGCCATTCCAGACACTTAACTCACATTCCCCAACCTCATCAACTGACTTCCCACCAACCCACCACTTACTGGGCACCATATATCTGCTTCCAGCCACTGGTCACCCTACTCACTCACCCACTTTCCTTTCACATCTACCTTCCCTCCCAACTTTTCAAAGACACTTTAGGTCCTTTAGATTATGTTGTCTTTCTGGAGTGTGGCAGTAAACACTGTAAAAGTGTCTTCTATAAAGATTCTCCAAGTTTCTCTCTCCATGATTTGCTGCACTGTCTAAATTGGGATCAATTCAGTATTGGACATTGGACCCAAAAAGTGGCAAAGGTGAGTTGTTAACTTTTTATTTGATCTGGTTCAGAAGTGGGGATTCTGCCCCAGATTGGAAGAAGTGAGTCATAAAATTCAACCCACAGTTAACGTTTCGATTCAGGATTAAGTAAGTGCATAATTAAAATTATTCAGCTATTGTATCACAGGGATTTCCACATGCTACACAGCATACAGGATAAACGTGCAAATCATCAGTTTCCTGCTGCCATCCTTGCAATGACCGGTATCACCGATCTTCCCCAGTATCTCAGGAACATGCCTGGGCAAGATCTAAATGCACACTGAGCCCAGACACTGCCATGTGCCACCAATAGAGACCGGCCGACATTCCACCGAAAGACCTGGCTGAGAGCCACTGAGAGATCAGGCCAAGACATGCCATGAGCCATGGGAGACCAGGCTGAGACCTGGTGAGGGACAAAAGGGAATGAGACAGAGAAGGATAAGGTAGGAGCAGAGGAGCTCCAGTTGGAGCGTCCTACTGTGCTGCCATCTTGACTGGTGTGATGAAATTGTTACCTGATAACTGGCCTGATTTTTTAAAAATTGTTTAATGTTCACATCAGTCTGGCTACGTAATTGAAACTATGCTAATACATTGTAAACATAGTTGTAAATTTGCAATGTAAATAAATAATTTCCTAAAAGTTTGCAAATTTGGACAAAATGAAGCAATTGCCTCAGTGATCTAGTAGTCAAATCCACTACGTGAAAATAGACAAAATTCATCACAAACAATTCTTAATATGCTTGTGTACTTTTTTAAAACAAATGATTTAGATGTGAGTTTAAGAGGTATAGCTAGTAAATTTGCAGATGACACCAAAACTGCAGGTGCATTGGACAGCTGATACTGAGCAGCACAGTGTCTGACCCAAGAAATGTCAATTCGGCATGGTAAGTTAATGCAAAACCAGTTAAAGATAGCAAAATAAAGTGAGGTGATGAAAGTTGGGCAATGCAGTGATAAAAGAGTAAATTACAAGTTTTAAAAAACTTACATGTTTAAACTTTCCAACAATAATAGAAAAATAGAAACGCTTGTAAAAGTTCATTTTTGAAATCAGAGATTGTTTGTCAATAATTGAGACTTACTGTTAAAAAGAACTTACAATGGATTAAACAAGCTTTAATTTTTTCTGGTGAGTAAAGTGTATATCTATCATGTAAGGACACATTATTCCATGAGCTTCAATCTTGGTCAGATACTGTTAATACAAAGCTTCTGGAACAACAGTGTCACTCGCTTAGCAACTTCTTCATTTCCGCAAGTACCTGCATATGTGCAGTCACCATCAGTTGGCACTTTAATAATAATGAATGCTGAGAGTCTCGTTCTGTTTTTAGCACAAAACCAAAATACTTATTCAAAATGATGAACAATTTAAACTCTGCCAAGTTAGTATGAAAACATCTCAAACTCCTTGCCCTGGATTAAGAACAGCAAAGCAATCAGCACTTCTTGTCAAGGTAAAAGTAACAGCAACATATACACTCCAGAATGTGGTAACAGGCCTTGACACCAAAATGTGACCATTAAAAATCACTTGAATACAACATTAATTAAAAATAACATTTAAGTTTTAAGAGTTCACAACAATAATGGTAATCAGACTAACTATTGAGTTGTTGGCAAGTGTGGGGGAATACTTGAATGTCCCTACTATCTGGTGAGATGGGGTAATTGAAAGTCACTATTATTTATGATTTCTATCTCAATAGTTACACCAATAACTGTGACTTTCAACTGATCCCTCTCGTCAATCTAAACAAATCAAATCAATCAAATCAGTGAAAAATATTTACCAGAATTTAGAAAAATGAGAGGTGAGAGGGCAGATAATGGGATGATATTACCCTTAGTTCTGGAATCCAGAACTATGTCACAGTCTCAGAATAGAGGGTCAATCATTTTGACTTAAGGAGAAATCTTCTCACTGAAATGATTCTGAATCTTTAAAATTGTCTACCACCAGGAACTGTGGAAGTTCAGTCATTGGATAGTTCAAGGCAGAGTTACAAAGGTTTTGGGTACTAAACAAATTAAGGATATGGAGATAACTCCATCTTCCAGAATTATGGTAGAAATCAGCCATTATTCTATTAACTGGTGGAAAGAGTTCAAAAGGCTGGATGGTCTACTGCTATTCCTATCCCTTACATTTTTATTGCAGCAATCTAAAGCTACAAGTAATTCAGCCTTAATGTAGGAAGTTGTAAGTGGTAGAGTGTGATAGTTGAAACGGCTCAACAGAGGGTGCTCTTCTGAGGTTAGTGTTGAGCCAAATTGTTCAAACAGTATAAGTGAACTGCCTGTTCATTATAGCCTTGCAATGTTTGATATGACAGGCAATGCAAACAAAGGGAAAATTGTAATTTTTCCTATACATTAGCACAACAAAATGGCAAACAGAAGAATAAACAAAAGTATCAAATACATGCAAAAAGAAATGCTATAGATTCTACAGTATTGATCATCATTACAAAAATTATTTTAGGAACTATTTCTACCAGGAATTCTTTCCTAATTGTGTTCATGTTTCAATGGAAAGATTTATAATGGTTTAGTTTATGGTCCATCTGTAGTCCACTTAAATATATTATTCCAGAGATTAATTAATTTCTCCTTTCCCAATCCTTTAGCTTAGCTCTGTTGCTGCAGCACTTCCAAGACGCAACAGGAAATTTGATTCCATTGTCTTCCAGCTGGACTTTTACTCTTTGTAAAGAAGTACACGGTAATGAGAAGACAGTTCTAATCAGAAGAGAAAATCCTTATGGAATAGATAAAGTTGGAAGTCAGGTTGTTTGAAATGTTTAACTAAGATCCCTGAGTACTTGCAGAAAGAGGGCCATTGCCAATGTGAAATGTGTTCAAACATAGAAACAAAATAAAATAGTTTTTCTTCAGAAAAAAATGAAATTTGAAAGCCTCAGTTATTAACTGAATAAAAAAAAGTGTCTGGATTCAATCTATATTTTCAGTACATATTTTGACAGCAGAAAAAAAAACTGTTTTTCTGGTATCCTTTAGCTGTATCTGGCAGTTACAAGACATCTCAATATGCAGTATCATTATCAGCTGCCAAGCCAAACCAAAGATACTCTAAATTAGCATACACACTATTTATTATTTTTTAGGAGGAACTATTTGCAGCTCAGCTGATAACAGGAATTCAGTATTTGAATCATATGACCCTGTGTCCTCTCAGTTTGTAGTATGCTACGAACTGATTTTTGTATTTTTAATAATGACAAGAATTTTAATGAGTTTCTACTTTACTGAGAGTGCTATACTTTCTGAGGTGTTGTTTTCTGATGAAGTGTTAAATTTAGACCATCTCAAATGGGCATACATAATCCCTAGGGTCAGTATTTGAAGAATAGCAGGGAGTCTAGGCCAGTATTTAACTCTCTATCAACATTGATTGAAGACCCATTATCTGGTCACTTATCTCTTATTGTTCATGAGATCTTGTTATGGGCAAAATGGCGAGCACTTTTCTAAATTAAAATAGAAAATACACATTGAAAGCACTTCCATGGCTGTAAGTATTTGGTACTTCCTAATAACATGAAAGGTTGCTATAGAAATACAAGTCTTTCACTTTACTTTTGTTTGTCGCCTGTTTCGGCGTCTTCCTGGTGTAAGAAACTATTCATATACTTTGCATAAATAAACCCAATATCATCATGATGAAATCTATATCCAGTTTGGACCTTTTTCATTGTTGCATGTTGCTCAGTAGTTATACATGCTATCAAGTAAAAATCATACTGCTAATTCATTATAAAAATAAGTTCAACATTAGGTTTACACCCAAGAAAAGGAGTGTTTAATTTAATTTTGGCGAGTTATGTTTTTGCAACATGGGGTGGCGCTATTTGTATTTAATGGTGTTGACTGGCTAGCTGACCATGATTAAGTTCGAGACTGGGTATTTACTTTTAACCAACCTGTTCACAGATGATATGACAGACCTCCGGAGCAGGTAGGACTTGAACCTGCAAGACTGTATTTGACCCTTAGAATATAATTAGTTAAGACCATTGCTTCAATTGAATATTTGGAATTCAAACCCGCTGGAGCATTGAAAGACATGGAACGGTTGGTTACCCGCCTCAATCAACATCCCTTTGAAGATTATTGCTGCTTAATAACTTTTCTAAGCTGCATCATGGAATCGGTGTGCAAACATTTTAAGACAAAAAATGATTTCTACATTAAGTATATTTTCAGATGATGATGAAATTAATTAATAAATTGTTAAAATATAACAAAAGGTCTGGTTTGCAAAAATATACGAATACCATAGGTTCAAAATTTCAAAGTAATAATTGTCTTCCTTATCTTGCAGAACATTCAGATAAATGGAAATGATTTGGTCCACAGTTTACTTTAACCCCTCTGGAAAATAAATGATTGTTCCATTCTAGATCCTATGATGATGATGATCAGGGTTAGGTGAAAATGCAGAATTTAAATTACATTCAGATCAACAATGATCTTATTAAATGGCAGTGCAGGCTCAGGTGGCAAATTGGTTTATGCCTGCTCCTAACTCATGTATTCATAAGCTGCTGTGGATTTTGTCAGTTATATAGTCCACAATGAGTTTCAGCGAGGTTTCACTGCTAAGGAAGAAAACATTGTTTATGGTTTCTGTTCCTGGTATTGTCAAGACAGTAAGAATGCACAGACAGTTGCTGAGGAATGGATTGAACACAGTTGTGATCCTGCTGTCCTCCTTCAATTGTAATTACTGTCATTTATTCCATAAATCATATTAAATTTTATGGCATTGTTTTATGAAGTAATAGAGTATTCATGTAGAAGTTTTTGTATGCTATATTTGTTTTGCATTTCACACTATAGCTTGGATATTAAGGTAGCAGAGAGTATACAATGCAGATTTAATAGGATGCCACCTGTTTTGAAAAAACATATACCTGCGAAAAAAAAATGACAAGTTGGTGAGAGCTGGTGTGTAAAACAAAACAGATGAAGGAGTGACTTGATAAATGTGTTCACAATTATGATGAATAGGAAAAGTACATAACCTGATTTCAGGTGGTTTCAGAGCAGAGAACAAGAGGACAAAAGTATAAGTTTAAGTACACACAATTTAGGGTAAGAAGACAGAGGGCTGTGCAGTTGCCAAATGCATCTCAAGTGTGAGCATTTGAAGCTGAGATTGTGTTAATATTTAAGAACAGCCTGGATGGTTATTTTAAGGAAAGGAAAATAAATTTAAAATTTTGAAAGCGTGATATTGAATTGAGACTACAGCTCACTTGGAGGATAATTAACATGAAATAAGTATTTAAATAGTGTGCTTCCTTGTTGTAATTACTATGCAGTTCAATATTATGGATTACAGATAAATAATGACCATTTGGATGCAGCATTGGAAAGCTACCCCACACCAATAGAATGGCATCTGAGCAATATTTGTTCAGGAAAAGAAACATCTGTCAGCAAAAGAAAAATCATTTAAAAATTTACATTTTTCCGTTTCTGGTCAGACAGATTTACATTTGAGTTTTCCATCTGAAATCAGTTGTTCTAAATTGTTTAAAATGTTATTTACATCCATGTGTTGCTAATGCTGCTGCAAAGAGATTCTTTGTGAATGACCAAGCATTGAAATAAAGTTAAACAGTCCACTGAATGAAATATCTTCATTAACATCTACTTCAAATTAGAAAATGGGGCACTTCGGATTAATCCAAACTCAATTAAGTTCAAAGGTTCATATTCATTTTGAAAATATGAGGAAATGGATTCTTGAGACAGTTACTCACCAACAAGAAAGCAGGTGAAACAGAAAACAGGCCTGTTTGTGACTCATTCAGGGAAGATTCGGCTGAAAAGTCTGATATATATGTTTATTCAATTTTTTTTACTTGAGGAGAGAGGTAAGGTTAGTTGCTTTAAGATGAGAATTGATTAAAACTGTTTTTCTGTATATTTGTTTGTCTATGTAGAGTAGCTTTGTTATTTGTATCTGGCCTTGCTCACTGACTTGTTTTTAGTCTGAGAGATTGAAAAAGTACGCATTAGGCACAATATCCAGTTTAGATTACAAGTTCTATTGGGCTGTTAGGTACATTATTGTAAATAAGATTCTCAGACCACTTATAGGAATACCCAATGAGAATGTCCAAAATTTGTATTAATTGGCAATAGCTATCTGAGGTAAAATTTTATACTTGTGACACAATAACATCGTGTCATTAGAATTTAATTAAATATGAAGAAAATTCATCTAAAATAAAAATGTTAGAAATTGCAATGACATGCTTATTCCTTCCATATCCGCCACAAGTTCACCTGTACCTCCACACACATCATCTATTGCATCCGCTGCACCCGATGTGGCCTCCTCTATATTGGTGAGACAGGCCGCTTACTTGCGGAACGCTTCAGAGAACACCTCTGGGCCGCCCGAACCAACCAACCCAATCACCCCGTGGCTCAACACTTTAACTCCCCCTCCCACTCCACCGAGGACATGCAGGTCCTTGGACTCCTCCACCGGCAGAACACAACTACACGACGGCTGGAGGAGGAGCGCCTCATCTTCCGCCTGGGAACCCTCCAACCACAAGGTATGAATTCAGATTTCTCCAGCTTCCTCATTTCCCCTCCCCCCACCTTGTCTCAGTCGGTTCCCTCAACTCAGCACCGCCCTCCTAACCTGCAATCCTCTTCCTGACCTCTCCGCCCCCACCCCACTCCGGCCTATCACCCTCACCTTGACCTCCTTCCACCTATCCCACCTCCATCGCCCCTCCCCCTAGTCCCTCCTCCCTACCTTTTATCTCAGCCGGCTTGGCTCTCTCTCTCTTATTCCTGATGAAGGGCTTATGCTCGAAACGTCGAATTCTCTATTCCTGAGATGCTGCCTAACCTGCTGTGCTTTGACCAGCAACACATTTGCAGCAATGACATGCTTAGTAAAGTTGAGAAAATGACAATAATTCAAAAACGGGAGTAACAGTTTCAGCAGAGAGAACAAGATCTTCATCTGAAGAAACTGGAATTAATATAGGCAGAAATAAAAATTAACGCAACTGGAGAGAAGAGTGAAACAAGAATAATACAGATTTACACGAGAGGGAACAATTCAAATTCAGATCATTGACGGAGAGAAGATTTGCTGTACTTTGGAACTAGCAGAATAATATCCCTTAATAGCAAGTCTGATGAGTGAGGTCACGTACATGTGGATCATTGTTTCAAAAACTCAAATCTTATTTCAATTTTTGCAAAGGAAGACAATATTGATAATTTTATCTATATGGTTGAATGATTAGTTGGACAAAAAAGATTGGCCAACTTACCACTTCTTGGTAGAGACTCATAATATTTTTTATTATTTTTGTTTGAAAATCCAAAAATGCATGCTTTAACTAAAAGATTGAAGCTAGTAGATTCGCAGTTCAGTCAAAAATAAATTTACTACATAAATATTCAAAGAACATGAATACTAATAACTATATATATCTTAACTATTTGATTACACTAGAGTACTAAAGCAAATAGTAGCTGCAAATGTGTTGCTGGTCAAAGCACAGCAGGCCAGGCAGCATCTCAGGAATAGAGAATTCTAAAGCAAATAAACAATTACTTACACATTAACCAAACATTTAAACTAATATTTTCTTCCACATCTATTTGACTTAAATACCCAAAAAACATTAGATACTTACTATAAATTGGAAGAATAACCACTTCCTGCACAGTTTCAAAGACTCATATAAGGATTGAGATTTCTTGGGCATTCCACTAAGATTGTCCCTTGAAATTTCCACCAGTCCATTCAACAGGTTTGCCTCCTACCTCAATACAATTTCTCACGTCTCAAGCATCTTAGTGGTTTGCAACTGTCTTGGTTCTAATGTCATTCATCTCTAGAGTTTTGTATCTAATACCTCTCTTCTCAGCTTGGCTATCCTACAAGTCCAACTCACTGTTCGGAGAGACTTTCAGTTATCTGGACTTTCAAAATCATTTTAGCCAACATGAAACAATTTTATCTGAATCCTGGTTGAAAGGAATGTTCCCTCTAGCTAGCTTGTTCCAAACTAAACCCAAACCTGACTACAGAATCACACCCAAGCACATACTCACCCTGTATTTAAGTTCTAGCTGATGTTTTTTATCGTTTATCAAGCAGCTTGGCCATTTGATTAATTTTTCAAAGCAAGCTTTTATTTGCAGTAAATCTTACAGTGTTAACTCATTCTTTAAAGAAATACAGCCTTGGATTGAAAAAGATCCCCATTCCTTAAACGAACAAGGGAAATTATGAAAGATGCTTACCATATATTATTTGCAAAGCCAGTTCTTTATTTTTTTGCTTTCACTCAATCAGAATCAACTTCCACGCAACAGAGTAGATTGATACAAATGGTATTTGCATCTTGTTTGGAAGCATCATATGGCAGCCTATTCAATGTAAACATATCAAAGGAATTGAATACATCTTGAACTATTTTTGGTGTTCATTACTGAAAGATTCCACAAAATTTAGGATATAAAAGCAACTGGGAATGCCCATCAATTTGAGAAAATTTTAGTCATAACATGGGTTAGAATTTTATAAGGTGTCCTCTGCTTAGCGTTTTTGACTTAATCTCTGAAGTGTGGATGTGAAAAATGTTATGAAGCTGAGGAAAAACAAGCTATAAAAATTTAGTTAAAAATCATACAACACCAGGTAATAGTCCAACAGGTTTAATTGGAAGCACACTAGCTTTCGGAGCGACTCTCCTTCATCAGGTGATTGTGGAGGGCTCAATCCTAACACACAGAATTTATAGCAAAAATTTGCAGTGTGATGTAACTGAACTCCTATACACACATACACACGGACACACATATACACAGACGCGCACACAGACATCCACACACCCACACTCACACATACACCCCCTCACAGACTTACACTCACTACACACACACACACACACACACACACACATTTTCTCACACTCACAACCCCCAACCCAGACAGACAGACAAAGACCCACATGCACACATATATTTTGTGGGGTGAATTTGTACTTGCAGATACTTTGCACTTTGCTCAAAAACTACATACATTCATGTAGAACTCTGAGCTCAAAAACTGCATGAATTTATGTAAATCTCTGTTATCTGACTTTTTAGATTAGAATCAATCTAAACATCATGGCATTGACAGAGAACACAGGGGGCTAACACCTTCAACATATTGTCTAGCTATCACCATTGTTAACAGCTAACCTGAGAATGCAACTTTTAAAAAAAGGGTTTTGTGATTTACACATGAAAGAAGTGAAACTATCACTGTATTCTAACAGATGAAAGGCTTCACAGACAATCTATTTTTCAATGTATAATTTCAGTTACATCACACTACAAATTTTTGCTATAAATTCTGTATTAAGATCAAGCCCTCCACTATCACCTGATGAAGGAGTGTCGCTCCGAAAGCTAGTGTGCTTCCAATTAAACCTGTTGGACTATAACCTGGTGTTGTGTGATTTTTAACTTTGTACGCCCCAGTCCAACACCGGCATCTCCAAATCATGATTACTATAAAAGTTTAGTTAGTAAGCTTGAAGATGCAAGGCACATGTAACTAGCAAGTGGAATCGTAATGAATTATGAAGACTTCTGCAACTTAGTGCAAAGGGAAAGATTTCCAAAGATCGTTCCAGATGATTTGACAATTTGATAACTTGACAGAGTGCAAAACTGCCAAGCGGCTAGTCAGACACAGTGTTTATTTTATTACCCTTAAGAACAGGTGAGCCATTACACAGATGAGAGACCAGATGTCTCGCACTCTTCCACAGAACACAGTTCAGTACAGAGTTGGCTCATTAAAGCCAGGATGAGGCTAAATGGATGGCCAGCCTCACTGATGTAACAGATATGAAATCAGGTGTTTTAAAGCTGGTGAGGTAGGTCAAAAAGTGCATCACCTCCTTCTAACTCCATTTTGATTTAGCCCCTTCCCCTCTCCATACCTCTTTCTCACCTTTAATGGTTTGATTGACCCTTAACAGGTTTTGCGTATAAATTATTCAATTGGAAGACATGGGTGATTTACTGGTGGTGGTAAATGGATTAAAAAGTTACCATGGACGGTTTGGTTATGGGGAGAAAATAAAGTCCAATCGTGTATAAGAGCACTTTTGGATATTAAAAACAAAAAAAAATGAATCGCTCCTGTTCTGGAAAATTCTGCAGTAGATTCCAGGAGGTGATATAAGATTATGAAGTTAAAAAATCACACAACACCAGGTTATAGTCCAACAGGTTTAATTGGAAGCACACTAGCTCTCGGAGTGACGCTCCTTCATCAGGTGATAGTGGAGGGCTCGATCCTAACACACAGAATTTATAGCAAAAAGTTACAGTGTGATGTAACTAAAATTATACATTGAAAAATTTATTGTTAAGCCTTTCATCTGTTAGAATACCATGAAAGTTTCACTTCTTTCATGTGTAAATCACAAAACCTTTTTGTAAAAGTTGCATTCTCAGGTTAGCTGTTAACAATGGATGATAGCTACTCAATATGTTGAAGGTGTTGGCCCCCTGTGTTCTTCGTCTATGCCATGATGTTTAGATTGATTCTAATCTAAAAGTGAGATAATAGAGTTCTACATGAATACATGCAGTTTTTGAGCAAAGTACAATGTAACCCTGCAAGTACAAATTCACCCCACAAAATATATGTGTGCATGTGGGTCTTTGTCTGTGTGTGTGTGTGTGTGTGTGTATATAGTGCAATAGTGGTCACCTGTAATGTGACATGAACCCAAGGTCCCGGTTGAGGCCCTCCCTATGGGTACTGAACTTAGCTATCAGCCTCTGCTTGGCCACTTTTCACTGCTGCCTGTCCCGAAGTCCACCTTGGAGGATGGTCACCCGAAGGTCCGAGGTTGAATGTCCTGGACCACAGAAGTGTTCCCCAACTGTGATTGTTGTGCGGTGCCCATTCATCTGTTATCGTAGCGTTTGCTCAGTTTCCCCAATGTACCATGCCTCAGGGCATCCTTACCTGAAACATATAAGATAGGAAACATTGGCTGAGTCACAAGACTACCTGCCATGTACAAGGTGGGATGCGTCCCCACGCGTAATGGTGGTATCTGTGTCCAGACTCTGACACATCTTGCAGCGCCCACCGTGACAGGGTTGTATGGTGTCCTGAGAGTTGGGCAGCTTGCTACAAACAATGATCTGTTTGAGGTTTGGTGATTGTTTAAAGGCAAGTAGTGGAGGTGTGGGGAAGGTCTTGGTGAGGTGCTCATCCTCATTGATAATGTGTTGCTGGTCACGAAGAACATAGCGTAATTTTTCAGCTCCTGGGAAGTACTGCACAACGAAGGGTACTCTGTCGGTTGCAGCACATGTCTGTCTCCTGAGGAGGTCATTACGGTTCCTTGCTGTGGCACGTCGGAACTGACGGTTGATGAGTTGCGCATCGTGCCCCTTTCTTGTGAGGGCATCCCTGAGTACTTCCAGGTGTCCGTTATGTTCCTCCTCATCTGAGCAGATCCGATGGACGCATAGGGCTTGTCCATAGGGATGGCTGTTTTAATATGTTTTGGGTGGAAGCTGGAGAAGTGAAGCATTGTGAGATTGTCTGTGGGTTTGCGGTAGAGTGTGGTGCTGAGGTGTCCATCCTTGATGGAGATGCATGTGTCCAAGAATGAGACAGATAGTCAAGAGTAGTCGATGGTGAGTTTGATGGTGGGGTGAAACTTGTTCACGTCACTGTGTAGTTTTATCAGTGACTCCTCATCATGTGTCCAGAGGAAGAAAATGTCATCAATGTACCTGGTGCATAATGTTGGTTGGAGATCCTGCAAAGAGAAGAAGTCTTGTTCAAACCTGTGTATAAAAATGTTGGCATATTGGGGTGTTCCATGTGTCTGGATGAAGAACTGGTTGTCAAAGGTGAAGATGTTGTGATCGAGGATAAAGTGGATGAGTTGTAGGATGGTGTTTGGAGATTGGCAGTTATTGGTGTTGAATACTGAGGCTGTTGCCGCAATGCCATCATTGTGGGGGATGCTGGTGCAGAGTGTGGAAATGTCCATTGTGACGAGGAATGTTCTTGGTTCGACTGGTCCATGGGTTTCTGTAAGAAATCCATAGTGTCGCGACAGAATGGATGAATGGGCACCGTACAACAATCAACAGACAAGAGGGTTCCCTCCCAGTTGGGGTACACATCAGTGGTCCAGGACATTCGGCCTCAGACCTTCGGGTGACCGTCCTCCAAGGCGGACTTCGGGACGAGCAGCAGCGAAAAGTGGCCAAGCAGAGGCTGATAACTAAGTTCGGTACCCATAGGGAGGGCCTCAGTCAGTACCTTGGGTTCATGTCACATTACAGGTGACCACCATTGCACTATACACACACAGATACTCCTACACACACACACACACACACACACACACACACACACACACACACACACACACACACACACACTCACACACTCACACACGCACAGACACTCCTATACACACATACACATGGGCACACATATACACAGACGTGCACACAGACACCCACACACACCCTTACAGACACACACACTCCCACACTCACACATGCATCCCCCTCACAGACTTAAGACACTCTGCACTCACTACACACACACATATACACTTTCTCACACACACATATACACTTTCTCACACTCACAACCCCCAACCCAGACACACACATACACACACACACACACACACACACACACACACAGACCCACACACACAGACCCACATACACACATATATTTTGTGGGGTGAATTTGTGCTTTCAGGGTTACATTGTACCTTGCTCAAAAACTGCATGCATTCATGTAAAACTCTGAGCTCAAAAACTGCATGAATTAATGTAAAACTCCATTATCTCACATTTTAGATTAGAATCAATCTAAACATCATGGCATAGACAGAGATCACGGGGGCCAACACCTTCAACATATTGTCTAGCTATCACCATTGTTAACAGCTAACCTGAGAATGCAACTTTTTAAAAAAGGTTTTGTGATTTACACATGAAAGAAGTGAAACTTTCATAGTTAAAAATCACACAACACCAGGTTATAGTCCGACAGGTTTAATTGGAAGCACACTAGCTTTCGGAGTGACGCTCCTTCATCAGGTGATAGTGGAGGGCTCGATCTTAATACAGAATTTATAGCAAAAATTTGTAGTGTGATGTAACTGAAATTATACATTGAAAAATAGATTGTCTGTGAAGCCTTTCATCTGTTAGAATACAGTGATAATTTCACTTCTTTCATGTGTAAATCACAAAACCTTTTTTTAAAAGTTGCATTCTCGGGTTAGCTGTTAACAATGGTGATAGCTAGACAATATCTTGAAGGTGTTAGCCCCCTGCGTTCTCTGTCTATGACATGATGTTTAGATTGATTCTAATCTAAAAAGTGAGATAACAGAGTTTTACACGAATTCATGCAGGCGACTTTTACTGACTTCCAAAGGTACACAAAGCCAACACACCAGGACGTCCCATCGTGTCGGGCATTGTGACCCTGTGTGAGAATCTCTCCGGCTATGTGGAAGGCATCTTGAAACCTATTGTACAGGGGATCTCCAGCTTCTGTCGTAACACAACGGATTTTTTACAGATACTCAGCACCCACGGACCAGTCGAACCGGGAACATTCCTCGTCACAATGGACGTTTCTGCACTCTACACCAGCATCCCTCACAATGATACCATCGCGGCAACACCCTCAGTACACAACACCAACAACTGCCAGTCTCCAAACACCATCCTACAACTCATCCACTTTATCCTCGATCACAACATCTTCACCTTTGACAATCAGATTTTCATCCAGACACACGGAACAGCCATGAGGACCAAATTTGCACCCCAATATGCCAACATTTTTATGCACAGGTTCGAACAAGACTTCTTCTCTATGCAGAGTCTCCAACCAACATTGTACACCAGGTACATTGACAAGATTTTCTTCCTCTGGACCCATGGCAAGGAATCACTGATAAAACTACACAGTGACATCAACAAGTTTCATTCCACCATCAAACTCACCATGGACTACTCTCGACTATCTGTCTCATTCTTGAACACATGTGTCTCCATCAAGGATGGACACCTCAGCACCACACTCTACCTCAAACCCACAGACAACCTCACAATGCTTCACTTCTCCAGCTTCCACCCAAAACATATTAAAACAGCCATTCCCAATGGACAAGCCCTACGCATACACCAGATCTGCTCAGATGAGGAGGAACGTGACAGACACCTAGAAGTACTCAAGAATGGGATATGATGCTCAACTCATCGACCGCCAGTTCCGACATGCCACAGCAAGAAACTGTAATGACCTCCTCAGGAGACAGACACATACTGCAACTGACAGGGTACCCTTTGTTGTTCTGTACTTCCCAGGAGCTGAAAAAATACGCCATGTTCTTTGTGACATGCAACACATTATCAATGAGGATGAGCCCCTCACCAAGACCTTCCCCACACCTCTACTACTTGTCTTTAAACAACCGCCAAACCTCAAACAGATCATTGTTCGTAGCAAACTGCCCATCTCTCAGGACAACTCCTTATAACCCTGTCACGGTGGGCGCTGCGGGATGTGTCAGATTGTGGACATTGATACCACTATTATGCGTGGGAACGCATCCCACCTTGTACATGGCAGGTACTCATGTGACTCAGCCAACGTTGTCTATCTTATACATTGCAGGCAAGGATGCCCGGAGGCATGGTACATTGGGGAAACCGAGCAAAGGCTACGACAACGGATGAATGGGCACCGTGCAACAATCAACAGACAGGAGTGTTCCCTCCCAGTTGGGGAACACTTCAGTGGTCAAGGACATTCAGCCTTGGACCTTCGGGTGACAATCCTCCAAGGTGGAGTTCGGGACAGGTAGCAGAGAAAAGTGGCCAAGCAGAGGCTGATAGCTAAGTTCGGTACCCATAGGGAGGGCCTCAACTGGGACCTTGGGTTCATGTCACATTACAGGTGATCACCATTGCACTACACACACACACAGGTATTCCTACACACACACACACTCTCGCATACACACTGACCTAGGTACACACAGATGCGCACACAGATATCCACACACACCCTTATAGACACACACGCTCCCACACTCACACATGCACCCCCTCACAGACTTAAGACACACACACACACACACACACACACACACACACACACACACACACACACACACACACACACACACACACACACACACACACACTTGCACACATATATTTTGTGGGGTGAATTTGTACTTGTAGAGTTACATACAGTAAACTGCATACATTCATGTAGAACTCTGAGCTCAAAAACTGCATGAATTTACGTAAAACACCATTATCTCACATTTTAGATTAGAATCAATCTAAACACTATGGCATAGACAGAGAACACAGGGGGCCAACACCTTCAACATATTGTCTAGCTATCACCCATTGTTAACAGCTAACCTGAGAATGGAACTTTAATAAAAAGGTTTTGTGATTTACAATTAAAGAAATGAAACTATCACTGTATTCTAACAGATGAAAGGCTTAACAGACAATCATTTTTTCAATGTATAATTTCAGTTACATCACACTGTAAACTTTTGCTATAAATTCTGTGTTACGATCGAGCCTTCCACTATCACCTGATGAAGGAGCGTCACTCTGAAAGCTAGTGTGCTTCCAATTAAACCTGTTGGACTATAACCTGGTGTTGTGTGATTTTTAACTTTGTACAGCCCAGTCCAACACCGGCATCTCCAATCATGAAACTTTTATGGTATTCAAATATATGAAAGACTTAACAATCAATTTTTCAATGTATAATTTCAGTATATGGACTTCAGCAAGGCATTTGATAAGGTTCCCTGTGATAGGCTCATTCATAAAGTCAGGAAGTATGGGATAAAGGGAGATTTGGCTATCTGGATTCAGAATTGGCTGGCTGACAGAAGGCAGAGAGTGGTTGTAGATGGAAAATATTCTGCCTGGAGGTCAGTGTTGAGTGGGGTCCCGCAGGGCTCTGTACTTGGGCCTCTGCTCTTTGAAGTTTTTATAAATGACTTGGATGAGGAGATTGAGGGGTGGGTTGTAAATTTGCAGATGACACAAAGGTTGGAGATGTCGTCAATAGTATAAAGGGCTACTGCAGGCTGCAGCGCAACATAGACAGGATGCAGAGCTGGGCTGAGAAATGGCAGATGGAGTTCAACCTGGATAAATGCAAAGTGATGCATTTTGGAAGGTCGAACTCGAATACTGAATATATGATTCAAGAAAGGATTCTTGGCAGTGTGGAGGAACATAGGGATCTAGGTGTCCAAGTTCATAGATCCCGCAAAGTTGCCACCCAAGTGGATAGGGTTGTTAAGAAAGCATTTGGTGTTTTGGCTTTCATTAACAGGGAGATCGAGTTTAAGAGCTGCGAGGTTTTGCTACAGCTCTACAAGTCCCTGGTGAGACCACACTTGGAATATTGTGTCCAGTTCTGGTCGCCCTACTATTGGAAAGATAGAGAGGCTTTGGAGAGGGTGCAAAGAGGGTTTACCAGGATGCTGCCTGGACTGGAGGGCTTGCCTTATGAAGAAAGGTTAAATAAGCTCGGACTTTTCTCTCTGCAGAGAAGGAGGAAGAGAGGAGACCTGATTGAAGTGTACAAAATAATGAGTGGAATAGATAGAGTCAATAGCCAGAGATTTTTCCCCAGGGCAGGATTGACTAGTACGAGGGGTCATAGTTTGAAGATATTAGGAGGAAGGTATAAAGGAGACGTCAGAGGTAGGTTCTTTACACAGAGAGTTGTGAATGCATGGAATGCATTGTCAGTTGTGGTGAAGGAAGCAGAGTCATTTGGGACATTTAAGTGCCTTCTAGACATGCTCATGGATAGTAGTGAGTTGAGGAATGTGTAGGTTAAGTTACTATATTTTACATTAGGATTAAACCTAGGCACAACATCTTGGGCCAAAGGGCCTGTTCTGTGCTGTACTTTTCTATGTTTTAAATAGGTGCAAACAGGTAACGTATGATGGCATTTTCAAATATGAAAGCAGGGAGACCAAGGATGGGAACAGAACATCCAAGGGAGTTCAATCAGTAGGAAAAACACAAAAAGGTAAAAGAAGGTATGGTTGGTGTTGTTAGGGAAGACAAAACTAATGCGACAATGAGAAAAGATATTGCAATAGAAAATCGAGATGTAGAATCAGTCTGGGTGAGAACTATGAAGAACAACCAGTGGAAATCATTTGTAGGAGTTGCTTATAGGCAGCCAAGAAGTGTGGGGCTGGAAAAGCACAGCCAGTCATGCAACATCCTAGGAGCGGGAGAGTTGATGCTTCGAGCATAACCCCTTCATCAGAAATGTGGTGGGGCAAATGGAGGCTGAGAGATAAATAGGAGGGTGGGTATGGAGATGGGGATGGGGGGAGGTAGATGCAGATGGGAGTTGTTCGTGATAGATTGGAGGGGAGGGTACTGCAGATAGATGGGAAGGAAGATTGACAGTGAGGACAGTTCACGATGGCATTGCCGAGATGGAAGGATGGATCTGGGATGAGGTGTGGGGAGGGGATATAAGGAAACTGGTGAATTGATTTTGATGCCATGGGGTTGGAAGATGAGGTGTTTTTCCTCCAGTCATTGGGTGGTTTTGGATTTGGTGGTGGAGCAGGCCCAGGACTTGCATGCTACCCTCCTATTAATCTCTCAGCCCCCTCCCCCCACTTTCCTGATGAAGGGCTTATGCCTGAAACATTGACTCTCCTACTCCTTGGATGTTGCCTGACCTGCTTTTTTTTCCCAGCACCACATATTTTGACATTTATTTCTCCAGCTTCCGCAGTCCTCACTTTCTCTCAGTTACCTATAGGTAGCCAAGCAGAAGTAGTTAAGTTACTTGGCATTAATTAGGAAGTAAGAGATGCATGCAACAACAGTATTATACATATCATGGGTGAAGTTAATCTACATAGCAGTAAAGCTGGCACAGTCTTACTAGACCTAGGGTTGCTCTCTGATTGGAGATAACTGACAAGTGATAGTTTTAACCTGAGGGTCACCATGCCTTCAAAACAGGAGAGAAGTTTAGAAGTAGTATCCTTCCTGGTAACCTCAACCAATGTGATGATTTGGAGATGCCGGTGTTGGACTGGAGTGTACAAAGTTAAAAAATCACACAAACACCAGGTTATAGTCCAACAGGTTTAATTGGAAGCGCACTAGCTTTTGGAGCAACACTCCTTCATCAGGTGATTGTCAACCAATGTGGGAATTGAGTCCATGCTGTTGATATTCTGCATTGCAAACATGCTGCCCACCCTTACACACACCCTTACAGACACACACAGTCCCACACTCACACATGCACCCCCTCACAGACTTAAGACACTCTACATTCACTACACACACACATACACTTTCTCACACTCACAACCCCCAACCCAGGCAGACAAACACACACACGCAGACAGACAAAGACCCACATGCACACATATATTTTTGGGGTGAATTTGTGCTTGCAGGGTTACATTGTACTTTGCTCAAAAACTGCATACATTCATGTAGAACTCTGAGCTCAAAAACTGCATGAATTTTATGTAAAACTCCGTTATCACACTTTGTAAATTAGAATCAATCTCAACATCATGGCATAGACAGAGAACACAGGAGGCTAATACCTTCAACATATTGTCTAGCTATCACCCATTGTTAACAGCTAACCTGAGAATGCAACGTTTTAACAAAAGGTTTTGTGGTTTACACATGAAAGAAGTGAAACTATCATGGTATTCTAACAGATGAAAGGCTTAACAGACCATTAATTTTTCAATGTATAATTTCAGTTACATAACACTGTAAATTTGTGCTATAAATTCTGTGTGTGAGGATTGTGCTCTCCACTACCACCTGATGAAGGAGCAACACTCCGAAAGCTAGTGTGCTTCCAATTAAACCTGTTGGACTATAACCTGGTGTTGTGTGATTTTTAACATCATTAAAAGACATAATCCTGAATAGGCAATGGGCACCTTATACTTAAGGACCAAATGCGTGCATTACAACTGTTATTCATTCCTTTTGGGTGGAAAAGTGCAACAAAAAGTGGTCCAACCATAGCTAGCAAACTAGAATGTTAGAATTCAGCAAAGGAAGACCAAGAGGCATATTAAGAGAGGGAAAATAGAGTATGGAAGTAAACTTGCAAATAACATAAAAGCAGACAATACAAGCTTCTATAAATATGTAAAAACAAAATTATTAGTGATAACAAATATAGGCCACTTAAAGTCTGAAATGGGAAATTTATAATGGAGCACAAAGAAATAATAGAACAATTAAAAAAGACCTGGGGGCTGTCTTTTCACGCAGAAGGTGGTGCGTATATGGAACGAGCTGCCAGAGGAAGTCATGGAGGTGGGTACAATTACAACATTTGACATGGGATTTAGTGGTGGCAGCATCCTGATCTCAAGTAGGGAATTAGGAAACTCTTTCCTCGCTCTTCCTCTTCTTCATCTGGTCCACCTTCCATCTGATGAGGATTTCTTGATAAAGAATGCTCTTTGACAAGACCCGTTAAGAACTGTTGCCTCTAAGTTCTGTTTGATGAGAACTCCTCTCTGCCCCCAAGCATTTGTTGTTATATCATATTTCTTGGGACAGGTTATTTTCTCTGTGTCAATCAATTGTCTGAATCATTTTAGCCAATGGCCGTGGGACAACTACTCATGACGTAGGACAACCATTGTCCCCTCGCTCACCTCTAATTGAAGGTTAGTTTTCATTCCTTGTAAGAACAAAACCTTCTTATTTTCAAAACAAGCTGATAATAGGGTACATTTGGCACCAGATAAACTGTTGATAGTAGTTAAATGTGCACTGTGACCTCTGTATTTCTTGTACTTCTCTTTTGTTTTCCCATGCCAGAATTTTAGAAAGTTAATTACAGCTGTTATAGCTGTCAAATGAAAACCATGCTTCAGAATAAATACAAGGAATATTCAGTTGAAGAGATTCTAATATTTTCCAAGCCATGTATTATCTTGTAAGTTTCTATTAAGTCTCCCCTTAATCTTCTAAACTCCAATGAATACAATCCTAGGATCCTCAGCCGTTCCTCATATGTTAGACCTACCATTCCAGGGATCATCCGTGTGAATCTCCGCTGGACACGTTCCAGTGCCAGTATGTCCTTCCTGAGGTGTGGGGACCAAAACTGGACACAGTACTCCAAATGGGGCCTAACCAGAGCTTTATAAAGTCTCAGTAGCACATCTCTGCTTTTATATTCCAACCCTCTTGAGATAAGTGACAACATTGCATTCACTTTCTTAATCACAGACTCAACCTGCATGTTTACCTTTAGAGAATCCTCGACTAGCACTCCCAGATCCCTTTGTACTTTGGCTTTATGAATTTTCTCACCATTTAGAAAATAGTCTATGCTTTTATTCTTTTTGCCAAAATGCAAGACCTCACATTTGCTCACGTTGAATTCCATCAGCCATTTCCTGGACCACTCTCCCAAACTGTCTAGATCCTTCTGTAGCCTCCACACTTCCTCAGTACTACCTGCCTGTCCACCTAACTTTGTATCATCTGCAAACTTTGCTAGAATGCCCCCAGTCCCTTCATCCAGATCATTAATATATAATGCGAACAGCTGTGGCCCCAACACTGAACCCTGTGGGACACCGCTTGTCACCGGCTAGCATTCCGAAAAAGAACCTTTTATCCCAACTCTTCTGCCTTCTGTCAGACAGCCAATCCTCAATCCATCCCAGTAGCTCACCTCGAACACCGTGGGCCCTCACCTTCCTCAGCAGCCTCCCATGTGGCACCTTATCAAAGGCCTTTTGGAAGTCTAGATAGACCACATCCACTGGGTTTCCCTGGTCTAACCTACTTGTCACCTCTTCAAAGAATTCCATCAGGTTTGTCAGGCATGACCTCTCCTTACTAAATCCATGTTGACTTGTTCTAATCAGACTCTGCTCTTCTAAGAATTTAGAAACCTCATCCTTAATGATGGATTCTAGAATTTTACCAACAACTGAGGTTAGGCTAATTGGCCTATAATTTTCCATCTTTTGTCTTGATCTTTTCTTGAACAAGGGGGTTACAACAGCGATCTTCCAATTATCCCGGACTTTCCCTGACTCCAGTGACTCTTGAAAGATCTCAACCAACGCCTCCGCTATTTCCTCAGCCACCTCTCTCAGAACTCTAGGATGTATCCCATTGGGGCCAGGAGATTTATCAATTTTAAGACCTTTTAGTTTTTCTAGCACTATCTGTTTTGTAATGGCAACCATACTCAACTCAACCCCCGACTCCCTTTAATTATGAGATATTATTCATGTCTTCCACTGTGAAAACTGATGCAAAGTACTTGTTAAGTTCTCCTGCTATTTCCTTATCTCCCATCACTAGGCTTCTAGCATCAGTTTGAAGTGGCCCAATGTTTACTTCTGCCTGTCATTTGTTTCTTATGTATTGAAAGAAACTTTTACTATCATTTCTAATATTACTGGCTAGAACCTCATATTTGATCCTCTCCTTTCTTATTACTCTCTTTGTTATCCCCTGTTTGTTTTTGTAGCCTTCCCAATCTTCTGATTTCCCACTGCTCTTGGCCATTTTATAGGATCTCTCTTTTTCTTTAATACATTTCCTGACTTCCTTTGTCAGCCATGGCTAATCCCTCCCCGGATAATCTTTCTTTTCTTGGGGATGAACCTCTGTACAGTGTTCTCAATTATACCTGAAAATGTGTTGCTGGTTAAAGCACAGCAGGTTAGGCAGCATCTCAGGAATAGGGAATTCGACGTTTCGAGCATAAGCTCTCAATTATACCCACAAACTCCTGCCATTTTTGCTCTACTGTCTTCCTCGCTAGGCTCTGCTTCCAGTCTATTTTTGTCAGTTCCTCTCTCATGCCCTCATAATTACCTTTATTTAACTGTAACACTATTACATCCGATTTTGTCTTCTCTCTTTCAAACTCCAGACTGAACTCTACCATATTATGATCGCTGCTTCCTAAGGGTTCCCTTACTTTAAGATCTTTTATAAAGTCTGGTTCATTGCAAAGCACTAGGTCCAGAATAGCCTGCTCCCTTGTGGGCTCCATGACAAGCTGTTCCAAAAAGCCATCCTGTAAGCATTCCATGAATTCCCTTTTTTTGGATCCACTGGCAGCATTATTTACCCAGTCCATCTGCATGTTGAAGTCTTCCATGATCACTGTGACCTTGCCTTTCTGACATGCCTTCTCTATTTCCCGGTACATGTTGCGTCCCCGGTCCTGGCCACTGTTAGGAGGTCTGTACACAACTCCAATTATGGTTTTTTTTGCCTTTGTGGTTCCTCAATTCCACCCACACAGACTCCACATCATCTGACACTATGTCATTCAGTGCCATAGATTTAATTTTGTTTTTAACTAACAAGGCAACCCCACCCCCTCTGCCAACCTCCCTGTCTTTTCGATAAGTTGAGAAAGGGTGGACGCTAGGAAATTTTTCCGTTAGGCGAGGAGACTAGGACCTGTGGACACAGCCTTAAAATTAGAGGGGGTCAATTCAGAACAGGAATGCGGAGACATTTCTTCAGCCAGAGAGTGGTGGGCCTGTGGAATTCATTGCCGCAGAGTGCAGTGGAGGCCGGGACGCTAAATGTCTTCAAGGCAGAGATTGATAGATTCTTGATGTCTCGAGGAATTAAGGGCTACGGGGAGAATGCGGGTAAGTGGAGTTGAAATGCCCATCAGCCATGATTGAATGGCGGAGTGGACTCGATGGGCCGAATGGCCTTACTTCCACTCCTATGTCTTATGGTCTTATGGTCTAATATCCAACAACCATGATCATGTTGAATGGTGGAGGAGGTCTCGTGGGTTGTATGATCAATTTTTGCACCTCTTTTTAAGTTTTTAATGTTCTATGTTTCTTGGAATCATGGGATTCTCCCACAATTACAGCCTCCAGCAACATGTGGGTCAATGATTTAAATTTTGATGCACAGTGCTCCTCATACCACTTGGTAATGTCTGCAACAAAGAAGGCTGGGTGAAGTATATTTTGGAACTGGAGAGTCATGCAAGTTGCAGCATTGGAAGGGTTGTGAAAGAATCAAGAGATTTGGAGACCTGTGACCAGTGGTGACCAAGGATCGGAGCTGGGTCCACTGCTTTTTGTAATTTATAATAATGACTTGGATGTGAACATAGGAGGCATAGTTAATAAGTTTATAGATGACACTAAAATTGGAGGTGTAGTGGACAGCGAAGAAGGTTACCTCAGAGTACAATAAGATTTTGAGATCAGATGGGCCAATGGGCCGAAGAGTGACAGATGGAGCTTAATTTAGATAAATGTGAGGTGCTGCATTTTGGAAAGGCAAATCAGGGCAGGACTTATACACTTAATGTTAAGTTCCTGGAGTATGATGCTGAACAAAGAGACCTTGGAGTGCAGGTTCATAGTTCTTTGAAAGTGGAGTCTCAAACAGGTAGAATAGTGAAGAAGGTGTTTGGTTTGCTTTCCTTTGTTGATCAGAACATTGAGTATAGGCGTTAGGAGGTTATGTTGTGGTTGTACAGAACATTGTCATATTGCGTGCAATTTTGGTCTCCCTCCTATGCATGTTTTAAAACATGAAATAATTCAGAAAACATTTACAAGGATATTGCCAGGATTGGAGGTTTAGAGCTTTAGGGAGAGGCTGAATAGGCTGGGATTGTTTTCCCTGGAGCATCAGAGGCTGAGGTTATAGAGGTTTATAAAATCATGAGAAGCATGAATAGAGTAAAGAGAAAAGGCATTTTCGCTGGGTTAGGGGAGTCCAGAACTAGTGGGCATAAATTTAGGGTGAGAGGGGAAAGATATAAAAGTGACCTAAGGGGTGACGTTTTCACACAGAGGGTGATACGTGTAAGGAATGGGGTGCCAGAGGAAGTGGTGGAGGCTGGTACAATTCCAACATTTAAAAGGCATTTGGATGGGTATATGAATAGGAAGGGTTTAAAGGGATATGGGCCAAGTGATGGCAAATGGGACTAGATTAATTTAGGATATCTGGTCGGCATGGACAAGTTAGACTGAAGAGTCTGTTTCCATGCTGTACATCTCTATGACTGTATGACTAGGTATTTGGCTTTCTGAAATAATGGGCTGTCTCTGAAATGGAGAAGGGGTTCCTTGATTGCTCTTTTCTCCATCCTTGGTTTCTCCTCTTCCCCTGTTTACAGGCGGTTTGCTAGTTTTTTGAACTTGTCACATATCAGTCACTGGCATGAAATCACAGAGAAAATTCGTCAATTTTGACAAAAGAAAATTTGACTGCGATCCCATGTTGTGTGACCAGATATCTCATGGTCAGATATAATGGTGTCACTGTGTCATTAGATCAATCCTCTAGAGAAACCTGCAACTAGAATCAGCAACACTAGTGTGCAGTATCGTGGGAGTGGAGGTTGATGTGTTTAAAGTGTCCATTATTTTGATAGAGGATAGAGGGCGCAGACAGCTCAAAATTAGAGATTAGAGTTATATATCACATGCCAATGCTGGACCAATACAGGCAGATGTAGGAGTCACTAGCTAGACACTTTCAAAGTCAGGCTCACCTTCAAAGCTGCAGGGAAAAATAGCAGTATTAAACATGCTTGTTTCGCTATGCCAATCATGGTGGCAATTACTGCACATAATGATCTTCAAGATTTTGCCATTCAGGGAGACTTGATAGGTACAAGCTGAGTAGAAAATAAAGAAGGTGCTGTTGGCTAACTATGATTAACAGAGGGACAGTTGATGTTACAGACTGACCTTGAAGAGACAATACATTGTGAGTAGCAACCATCCATGCTGACCAGATATCCTAACCCAATCTAGTCCCACCTGACAGCACCCGGTGATGAATGGTACTCCTGTTCTTACGTTCCTAAACCAGATAAATTACTGGTGGAAATCCAACAGAAGCCAGGAAGGATATTCAGCTACTAATCTGGGCTGAAGCAACAGTCCCTGGTGCAGTTGCAGCAGCTAAACCCAGGTATTCTGGACATATCCTATCATGATTCAGAGGTACCCTGTTGGACTGGGATTGACAAAGTTAAAAATCACATAACACCAAGTTATAGTCCAACAGCTTTATTTGGAAGTGCTACTTCTGCATTGGGTGATTATGGAGCAGAATCACAAGACACAGGACTGATAGCAATAAGACTGCATTATCATGGAATATAATATTAAACAAATTTAGATTAAGTCTTTCATCTTTTAGAACAACCACATTAGTTTTGGTTCTTTCATATGTAAATCCCAAAAGTTTTTTATACATTCTCAAGATATCTTGAACAATGGGTGCCATCTCAGCTCAGATAATGCATTGAAGGTGTGAGGTTAAAGTCTGTCTGTCTCCTAGTGTACAAAATCTTACATGGATTTATGCAGTTTTACTCATGTACTAATTAGCTCATGGCTCAGATATATAGTAATCCAGAGACTATTACCTTTTTGTTCTGCTTTTTAATTTTGCCACTAGCTCCACATATTCCCTCAACAGAACCTTTTCCCTCTTTCTATTTATATCATTGATAACTATGTGGAGCATGGCAACTGGATTCTTCCCCTCTCACTCGCCATTTCTCTGCAGCCCAGATGAGATATCCTCAACCTGGGCACTTGGGGAGGCAACACAACATTCAAGATTTTTAATACTGGCAACATAGAACAGTGTCTATTCATCTGACTATGTCATTTCTGATTACAACTGCATTTCTCTTTTTTCCACCCTCTCAATGGCTTCTCAACCCTCATCGGAAAAAAAAGTTAGCCTCATTGCTATTAATCAAAGCAAGGTCTCCCAAAAAAGATGCAGCTGGGCATACAGACAAAGGCAGATACTAGCTTTGAAGTTTTTTGTGTTGAATACAACTATGCAAATCCCAAAGATAAAAAATATTATTCTGGTGAACAAAACATTTGAAAGCATGGAAAATTGAGCGCTGTCTTTTGAAATTTCTATCATTGGGAGGTGTCAGGAACATGAAGCTTGATGTTTTTAGTGATTTTTAAATGCAAACCTCTGTGATGGATTCTCAAATACAAGAGGGTTTATAAGTTTTCTTGTTGAGAAGGGAAGTATATGTTCCCCTTTAGCTTCGGAAGTTCAAAAGATCAGAAGAATAATAAAAAGTACCTTTGTGGCGGGGTCTCTCAGTCTTTGTGTGATGATAGATATGGTGTCTTTCTGAGGCAGTATATTGGAATAACTCCTAAAAAGTCGATCAGTAACACTACCTATTGGGTGCTACATCGATAATAAGTCACTTATGGAATAATGTAAACTCAGCAAAATATATGTATGAAATGTTTGTATGCAGCTTTAGAAGAAATGCTGCAGAATGGAGAAATCTCAAAATTGAAACGGATGGATGACAGCAATCAGCTATCTGATCACTTTGCAAGGAAAGGAGCAAGCTCTAACAAACAGTTGGGCACAGTGGATAACGAATACTTGAAACTTTAATGTGCAGGAGGAAAAAAGAGCCCGTAAGAGGTTGTCACTGTGTAAATTTTGCTTTGTTTGTTATTATTGTTATTATAGGGGTTTAACTTCTTTAAAAAGTGAATCTATTATTATCCAATAATGTCTGAATGCTGGAGACTGAGGAAACAGGTGATGTACATATTAATTAAGGATTAATTAGGTAATAATTCATTATATAAATATGGGGAATTAATAATCAGTGTGGTGTGTGTTTTATGGAGTGTGGTTAATTGAAGTAACGTTTTCACTAGAAATATTCCTTAGGCACAGTTCAAAACATTTGCCTTCTATTGTCTAACAATTCCAGTCTATATCAAGATTAAAGCCTTTGGTACAAACCCCAATATTTTGTAAATAACAAAGAGAAATGTTTTTGAGACTCCCACACAAAAACAGTGAAAGGACTTGCCAGTTTTATTTGCCAGTTGTATGGAACATCACTGAAGGGAGATGGTGTCAAAATGGTCATGGTCCGACATTCTGAAAACATGGGAAGCAGAGCAAAAGGATGTAAAGGAAAGTGAATCCTCATATGAAGCTCTAGTGAGGCAACATTGCTCATCTTAAACCCAGGACTGGTCAGACCCAGAAAGCTAACCAAGAGAAGGTAAGCTAGCCAACCGACAAGGCAAATGGTGTTTAATAAAGTTATCGTTCTTGTTTTTGAGGACAAGAAGTCAGTTAAAATTTAGATTTGATTAAGGTTATTACTCTACACAATTGCTTGTCCACAACATACAATTAACAATTTGTATCTGACCTCATTTAAATGTTTTCAGTCTATTTATTGTAACAATAGAGAAGTGCATGTCGGAACATATATATACAGGATTCTGAATTTCCATTTTTCTGAAGATTCTGTGGCTTTTCTCTAAAATTAAAGTGTGTTGGAACATCCCTGTTGAAATTCAACCCTACAGTATCCTGTTCAGATTACAAGGGTACATTATTGTTACTAATGTTATAAGTTTGCTGTTGATTAGATATTATTTGCTAATGCAGGTGCACACATGAATGTAAGACATTCAGATGGCTTACAGGAGTAACAAGTAATGCTCTATTTAAGAAAACTTCTAAGGCTGACTGAAATTTACAATAGGTCTATTGTGGCAAAAAGGCTAAGGGGAAGGTATTTGGTACAGTACAAGCATTTACAATGTAGCTTCACATATCAATTTAGTTTTAATGATTGCAAGCTGACATAGAATTTTGATAAACACAGATGTAATTAGTAAAGCAATGATATTGTAACAAAAATCATTGCATCATTTTCAAATCTCTGAATGATCTGTTCTGTAAGCCATGCACTCTCCCTTAGAATTAATCTCTTCCACAAGAAGAATATAATATTGTCCTTTAAACAACACTTTTTCCAAATTTTGCAGAATACATGAATTTGTTGTCATTTTAATATTTTTGTCGATGAATTTTAACTGATGTGTTTCCCCTTACTCTTCCTTTCTACCTATTTGTATGAACTGAACTTGCTACATTAAGTCATCATGTGAGAATGCTGCCTTTGTCACAAAAAAGAAGTTGTCATGGTTCAGCAATTCTGTGAACAATTAATTGTGGAACCAACTTAATTAATTCAAGTTTAATTGGGAATAAACTACAATCTTGGTCTCATTACCTAGCTTTAAGTTACATTTTCAGTTGGGAATACATGGGTATTTATATAGCTTCAGGAACTCCTAATACTTTAAGAGGCAAATCTTACTTCTGCAGATGCAAAACAATCCCAATGCCTGCTATGGTGGTTCATGGAGGACCCTCTCCTTGCCTCGTCACATGCATGCGGTGGATTGGTCCTCTGAAGCTAAATAACCAAATATCTCTATTTAAATCAGAAAGATGCCTATGGTTCTCCATGGGCTACGACTAATTATCATTACTAGTACTGCAGACTGTCATAGAATATAGACATCATTAACAACTAATGTGGATTTGTATTGTCAATACAATGAGAGATCAGAGACAGATTTCACATTTCTCCCCACCCCAATTGTGCTGGAAAATATAGAGTAATATTTACTATTGAAACACCACTAGATTCATTTGGACAATTGGTTGGCTTTTCATTTGGTAAGTCACATCTCATAAATGAGCAAGAGCAGTCACTGGTAGCTGGAACACTTGTGGAGAGTCCTCAGCATGGGTGAGGGGTTTTGGAGGGAGCATTGTGATGGCGATATGACACAATCATCTCCAAACGTCACTGAATGAACATGGATATTGAGCCTTATGGCTGTTATTGAAGAAGAAAATGTCAGATGTCCATCAGCAACTGGTAAACATCATGCACATTTTCTTCAATAGCAATGACAATTGTGGAGTCTAATTCAGTCACTATTAGATTGCTAGTAGAACAGTTGGTGCTGTTCCATATACTCTTCTTGAGTTTGTCATGAAGTGAAGATCTAGACAGAGATACCTCTCCATGAATGGAAACCACAGAGAAATGCTGGAAGGAGTTCCTCAGCTTTGGGAAGAGGCAGTTAAAGAGGACCCTTCCTGTGGTATTCAGCAGTGAGATTGCATGACTAGTCAATGTATAGGCAGTCACAAGCACTAGTTCTGCATTTGCAAGGTTCTCTGAATTCAGTGTGCTATGGAACAGGCCAGACTTCCTCAAGCATTTCAAGAAAGTAGCCTGAATCCTAACTTTGATAGTTGTTTTAAGCAGGTGTAACATGGATATTTCAGGAGTAAGGCAGCTGGTCAAACCACTTTGTTTTAAACAAAACAGAATTTATTTGCAAGATTACTGAATGAAACATAAACAGAAGACGACAGAATATAGAATAACGTAACCTATCTGAAAACCCAACAGGTTATCCCAACTAAATGATACTGTTCCAAATACTTGCAACAATCCCCATACACATCTCTTGGCAAAAGGTAAAATCAAACAGACGGTCTGACAGGAAAATTGTCAGAGAGAGATGGTAGAGAGATTCAGCAGAGAACATTTTCTTCCATGTAGCTGTTTCTTGAACCAGCAGCCTCAAAACTGACTGACTACTTTCAGTGAACAGCCAGGCTACTGAAAGCAAACTGAACCAGAGAAAAGCTGAGCTGGGAGAACTGGCCACTCCCCTATCATTGTACACGTTTTTTAAAACTTGAAGGCCTTTTGCCTGAAGTAGTACCTGTTAGTTATAATCAAATTGGCCCTAAAACCCTTTAAACCTAGACTTTTTAGAACCACAGCTTTTATGACATCTGTGAAAAAAAGAAGCCAAGGACAGCAAAACCTTGTTGAAGGAGCAGCACCTTCACCGGTGGCAAGAAAGGAAGTCCAACAGCATTGTCCTCTCCCAAGACAATATTCCCAGAATTAAGGTACTAACTCCTCTGGACAAAACATCATTCATATTATGAAGCCAGACTCCCAGAGCAACTGCTGTACACAGTCATCATTTGCAGCAGGAGACTCCATAGGATGAGAGCAGAAATATTTTAGAAAAGATCAAATTGATCTGCCAACTCAAACGAAAGCCTGGCTTTTGACTGACTACTGACAGAAGGTTCATTTGGGATGCACCTGAAACATCAAGAGACTTTGTCAAGGAAACACATAGGCACAAGCAAGGTGGTGGAGGACCACATAAATTTCCAAATAGCCCATTTGCCCAACTTTCAAACACAATGTGTCCTGGATGTGACAGTCTGTAGATGACACATTGGAATAATCAGCTTTCTCAGAACCCTTCAAACTAGAGTGGAAGCAAGTGGCACTCTATCTTAAGAAGGAGGATGTTGGTGCTGCAGGGAATTGTAAGATCACTTGTCATGAAATAAGTCTGCCTCTATTGAGCTTTGAGCAAGATTCCCAAATGAGTCTGTGCCCATTTGAATGATTTGCCAAATAATTACAATTTATTTTGCATATTTACAGATGAAATCAATAGACAAGAGACCTGAAATGTTATTTGTATTTATGAGTCTTTGGTGTTTCTGAGAGATAATAATGTTTACTCTCGGACCAAATGATGTTTATGAGGCCCCTCAATATCAAGTTCAGTTACAGCAGCCAAAATCAATCTATCAGTCAAGTCTGCAGCATGATGAGCTTTCTGTTCAGTGTTCAGACACTGAAAATCTGATAATGTCAAAGTGATCTATTGGCAGGGCTACACCAATGCTAGCTTTAGCAGAAACTACAAATCCACCATGATTAATTAATGGGAGAAAATCATATTAATTATCATTGAAATCATTGAGTATGAAAAAGCAAAATGTTTAGGGGCTGGAGACGAGAAAAATAACCAAGAGGGTTGAATTTTAATGTTCTGACCAGTTGGTAATGGAAGAGTTCAACAATGTGTCAAAAACCAAAAGTGTATTTATTAGTGGATTTTTAAACAGGACCATTTCATTTACATCTGACATCCAGGTTTTCCAGCCTTCCAAACCCATGATTGCTTCCATCTAAAAGGACAAGGGCAGCAGACACATGGGGACATCACCACCTTTTTTAAAGTTCCTCTCAAAACCACTTGCCATCTTGATTTGGAAATATATCAGTTCCTTCACTGTTGCTGGAAAAAATCCTGGAATTCCCTCCCTAGTGGCATTGTGAGTCTACCTACAGCACATGGACTGCAGCGGTTTGAGAAGGCAGCTCACCACCACTACATCAAAGGTAACTATGGATGGGCAATAAATGCTGGCCTAGCCAGCAATTCCCACATCTGATAAATATTTTTTTAAAGGTGGGATTAGAAGAAGGGTGGAGTCAGATGGAAGGGAAAGAAAGTTTGGAAACCGTGGATAGTTGGAACCTGTGCTGAACACTTGAAAGGAGAAGAAGTTGTCTTTTGCTAAAACTCAGATGAGGTAAAGGATGCAATGGAACAGTGGAAAACAGCAGCTTTGAGATAGGGTGAGGTGATGCTGCCAGAGAGATACATGTGTAAATATGGCAGTGCAAAGCACTGGCTGCTGATCTCAGAATACAGTGAGAATGGCAGTCCCAGGAAGGCTTTGTGCTTCAGAGATACTGTAATCTTGGGTGAATTTGAAACATAGAGAGTAGAGCTTCAGCTGGAATCCACAATGAATAAGTCCAAGCTAGAGACAATCGCTGAGGAAGGAAATGTGGCCATGAAAGTGAGTTTTGACAAACACTTTATCAAACCTCAGGAGGAAAATGGAAAGAAATGAAGGCGAACAGGTTAAAGAAACAAACGGAAATCAAGGCCAGAACTTTCTCAAGCTAGGCGTTCTGAAAAAGACTAATTTTCTTTAACCGCTTTTCTCTCTCCACAGACCTGCTTTCAGAACTGTTTCCAGCATTTTCTGGGTTGTTCTCAGATTTTCAATGTGTGCATTATTTTGCTTTTATTACACTCAAAGCTCTGCTCTGCCAGACACAGATACCTTGATGTCTGTTGCTGAAGAGGATTATTCTGCTGCAGCAACAGAAAATATCTGAGGTTCTAACATGCTCTCCAGAGGTACTGTGTTGTGTTAGGAGGGATTTTAGAGGAGAATGCCTATACCTGGAGCACCATGGCATTTCTTTCCATCAAAAAGCTGGATCATCAGCCAACTCAGTGCACTCCACACCAATCACCTACACATTGAGACAAGATTGCTTTTTCTGAAGGCAATCTCTATGTCTTGGTTAGGAGTGAAGTACACACAAGACAATGAAAAGGAAGATGAAGAAAGGGAATATGAATTGGGGAGAAATTGTGTCAAAGCACTTCTACTTCTAACACTTTGCATTCTACTCAGTCAGAGTCCTATGTGCAGCCTCCTCTCTGAATGGTGGAATCTGCCCAGATACAGGTCAGACAGCCTTGTGTAGGGCCCTCATAGCTTTCAATACCCAGAGAACCTTCACTAAGAGCAGCTGCGGTTAGATCAAACAAACGTGCAGCCTTTACCTTCTCTGAAGCTGTAAGGTTGCACATAGGAAAAGCAGAAAAAAAGAAAGTGTTGTGTAGTTATACAATAAGACCATAAGACCATAAGACATAGGAGTGGAAGTAAGGCCATTCGGCCCATCGAGTCCACTCCGCCATTCAATCATGGCTGATGGGCATTTCAACTCCACTTACCAGCATTCTCCCCATAGCCCTTAATTCCTCGTGACATCAAGAATCTATCAATCTCTGCCTTGAAGACATTTAGTGTCCCGGCCTCCACTGCACTCTGCGGCAATGAATTCTACAGGCCCACCACTCTCTGGCTGAAGAAATGTCTCCGCATTTCTGTTCTGAATTGACCCCCTCTAATTTTAAGGCTGTGTCCATGGGTCCTAGTCTCCTCGCCTAACGGAAAAAATTTCATAGCGTCCACCCTTTCCAAGCCATGTATTATCTTGTAAGTTTCTATTAAGTCTCCCCTTAATCTTCTAAACTCCAATGAATACAATCCCAGGATCCTCAGCCGTTCCTGGTATGTTAGACCAACCATTCCAGGGATTATCCGTGTGAATCTCCGCTGGACACGTTCCAGTGCCAGTATGTCCTTTCTGAGGGGTGGGGACCAAAATTGGACACAGTACTCCAAATGGGGCCTAACCAGAGCTTTAATAAAGTCTCAGTAGCACAACGGTGCTTTTATAGTCCAACCCTCTTGAGATAAGTGACAACATTGCATTCGCTTTCTCAATCACGGACTCAGTCTGCATGTTTACCTTTAGAGAATCCTCGACTAGCACTCCCAGATCCCTTTGTCCTTTGGCTTTACGAATTTTCTCACTGTTTAGAAAGTAGTCTATGCTTTTATTCTTTTTGCCAAAGTGCAAGACCTCGACAAGATGTTCTCTTGGGTGTTAAAGTGTCACATATCTGTTTAGTACTTTTCAGCCATAAACATTATGTCAAAATTCATTGTCTCTTTTTGGCTATTTTTGCCTCTGCCGATCTATCTTGTGAACCATGAAATTATGAGAAAAATTATCAGCAATGAATAATACGTCATTTTTTCAATACTGTATTCTGTATATTCTGTGGGCATCACTGGCTAGAAACCATTATTGTCCAACACTAATTAACCTTGAGTGGGTGAGTTGCCTTTTTGGACTACAACTATTGTGGAGCTGGTACCCCTAGAGTGCCGTTAGGGGTAACTTCACAGTAACAGTGAGGAACAGTAATACAGCTCCAAGCCAGAATGGTGCAAGGCTTGGAGGGGAATTCAGATGGTGGTATCTTTGTCTTTTTAGGTGGTAAAGGTTGTAGGTTTGAAAAAGTTTAAAGGAGACTTGGTGAGATGCTATTCAAGCAGGATGCTTTGTCATAGACTATGCTGAAAATCTTCTTTGCTGTTGGAGATACACTTTTACAGGCAATTGAAGAGGATTTCTTCACACTGTGACTTGTGCCTTGAAGATGATGGACAGGTTTAGGGAGTCAGGAAGTGAGTTACTTGTTTAGAATTCGCAACAACCTACTGGTCTTGTAGTCACAATATTTATTCAGTTGGTCCAGTTCAGTTTCTCAGAAAAGATAACCCCAGGAAGTTGAAAGTGGAAGATTCAGCAATAATAATACCATAAAATGTCAAGGTGGGATGATTAGATTCTCTCTGTTTGGAAATGATCATTGGTGAGCAATAGTTTGACATGAATATTACTTGCTATTTATCGCTCAAACCAGAAACTTGTCCACAAGGTATGAATTCAGATTTCTCCAGCTTCCTCATTTCCCCTCCCCCCACCTTGTCTCAGTCGGTTCCCTCAACTCAGCACCGCCCTCCTAACCTGCAATCCTCTTCCTGACCTCTCCGCCCCCACCCCACTCCGGCCTATCACCCTCACCTTGACCTCCTTCCACCTATCCCACCTCCATCGCCCCTCCCCCTAGTCCCTCCTCCCTACCTTTTATCTCAGCCTGCTTGGCTCTCTCTCTCTTATTCCTGATGAAGGGCTTATGCTCGAAACGTCGAATTCTCTATTCCTGAGATGCTGCCTAACCTGCTGTGCTTTGACCAGCAACACATTTGCAGCTGTGATCTCCAGCATCTGCAGACCTCATTTTTTACTCGAAGATTTTAACCTACTGCGAATCCTCTTACAAGGATGCCTTCCTTGAAGAAGCTCTCTTCCTCCCTCTACAAGTCTTGCTGCACATGGACACGCACTGCTTCAGCATCTGAGAAATCATGAATGGGGCTGATCACAGCACAATCATTTGTGAACATTCTGGCCTTATAATGGAGGGAAAGTTATTAATAAGCAAGCTGAAGGTGGTTTGTCTAGGAAATGTGAGGAAAATCAGTTAGCTTGCAATATTGCTTTATGCTATGGGCTCAGATTGTTAAGGGTGGTGGAGCTCATAGTGGGTCCAAATTCTTTCTCTTAGATAGTTGCACTGCTTCAAGTGAATTGAAATGTTCCTGAATGAGACCATCTTGGGAAGCCCTGGTGGTGATGTTTTCAGGTGCAGGTGGCCAGGTCACAATAGGTTCCTCCTCTTCATCCCCTGACCCTTTCCCTCCTGCTCCTGAAAATGTTACCATTCACCTTCCTTCCCCAGGATCAATAGTTTGTATTGCACAATGTTGTATCAGGTACAGAATATTACAAGAATTAAAAAAAAACTTTGCTGGAACATAGTGAAGGCACATCTGTCCAGAACCTGAAACACATATTTAATATTCTGATAGTTTCCTCAATGATAGCTCCTCAAATCTCCCTTTCTTCAGTGTCACTAGCAGAGCTTTTCATAGGTTTCATCAGCCAGGTCCTTAAAGGCTAGTCCCTTTCTCTAAGGAAATATCCTATGACTGCTTGGACTATGAGTACTTAGGAAAAGCATGGCTCACATAGGAAGAAGGCATCATGGCAATTTCTTGGGAATCTTGGGAAATCATGCATCGTGTTTCTTTAATTGTTGCATTCCAGCTGAAAATTAATGGAGTGAAATCCTGTTCAATTGACTAATAATAGTCTCATTACTAGAGGTGTGCACATAAGCCAAGTACGCCACATGGGTGAGACGCTTGAGTGCAGCAGCTTTTGAGTTCCTACAGATGTCAGCAACAGAGCCCTGGAGGGAACCAGAGGTGAAGTAATTAAATGCTGAGTTGATCTTGACCACCATAGACAATAAGTGCCCACCTTACCCAGTTGAGCAATCACCTGATAGAAACATCTGAGCATTCTGAGGCAATGTTCCTCAGTAGTGCCCAGGTAGCTATTGCCCTGCCTTTAAGTGACCTTGTATTGGGGTGACACCTTCCAAGATTTGGGGTTCTATGCTGTCCCCATGGCTGATATTTCAGCAGAACTGCACTAATGCTGTCCTGTTTCTCTTGTTTCTCATTATCAGTCCAGTTATCCTCAGCTCCTGTTCTGTTTGAGAATGCTGAAAGCCAGAAGTTCAGATCAAAAGCAAAATTTTCCAAGATGGCAGAAACGATTTCCTGGAAATTACTTCCTCAAGTCTTTTCAGCAAATACCCAGATAGAGAGAAGGATGCAGATGTCTTATGTACTTCAATTCCTTTTTGCCTGATAACTGCTCAGTCTCTCAATACCTGGCAATTTCAAGAGGACCACAAAACATGTGCACTCTGAGTCTAAACCACTGGTTGAAAACTAAACTTAGTTGCCATTTAACATATTAGTCCCAGTGGTGTCTAACCCATAAAAGTTTCCCATGAACTAACAATTGTACTCAGATTCCTGCCATGTTGGCAGCTTACTTATTTTCAAGTCAAGCTTTTCAGCGATGTTATTACATACCTCTAGAGCAGGTGGGATTTGAACTCAGGACTCCTGGACCAGAAGTAGGTACCTACCAATGCAAAACCCTATGCTCTCAGTTTCTGCTTTTGAAGTGAGTCATCCATACAGGCAGCCATGCAGGCAGGTTAGAAATGCCCCACTGGCTGATGAATTCTTTGCATTCACCTGAAGCACAGCTGCAACTTGTCAGAGAATCAATGGAACTCACAGAGGATTGATGATTCTTGGATGTTTATTAGACACTTGCCCTGTTTCTCCAAGGGCTTTACCAAGGTTACGGCAGTGAGATGAAGGAAACTCCACAATTATATTGAAATAAATCTAGCAAGACCACAGCTGTGTACAAACCAAATAGAATGGTGTATAAGAAATGACATCAAGTGAGAGGATTTGAAGACCAATGAGCAAACAATGAGCAAATCTCTATCGTAAATGGGGTCTGCGTGGGACACTTTTCTTTCAGAATTAGTAAATTCCTCAATTGGCCTAAAGGCACACAGGCCACCTGATGCCTCTCCCACTGTCTGCATATTTATGGCAGGACAGGGTGAAACAGGTAGGTGTGAGAAAACGAGGGCTACAGATGCTGGAGAATCAGAGTTGAAAAGTATGGCGCTGGAAAAGCACAGCAGGTCAGGCGGTATCCGGGAGAGTCAAAGTTTATGGCATAAGCCCTTCATCAAGAATGTGCTGATATAACAGCACCCATGGCATTGTGCTCAATTTTATGATCCCATCTGCCTGCCAATTCTCCCCGGGGGAGCATAACATTTAGCCTAAGTTGTCATTTACTCATCCAAAATATTTTAACATTGCAAGTACTTTGAGTCAAATTTTAAAATTTTCATATCTATTTTCCAGACAGTCATATATTTTAATAACTAAATAAAAGAAGCTGCATGCTGTTTGATTCATTATTTCAACTAGAGGTAATTAAGTTTTAATTTTATAAATTGATTTCGATGGAATGGTAAGCTGTTACAATCTTTATCATCACGGTCTTGGATTCTGACTTTTTTTCAAGTTACAGATGAAAACATCTTCAGTAGAGGAATGTTGGATAATTTGACATTGGGCCTTGAAGTGAGCTTGTTACAATGTCTTTTTTTATATTTTAACAAATGACATTCTTTACTGTTATTTTCTCATAAGAGGAAGTGAAGTACATCTTCTCTGGTGGTGAATATATTTCCTGTCAGCTATATGAGTCATTGATGTCACTGCTGTGTTTTACCTTTTCCACAAGTCATTAATCTAAGAATTATTGATCTGAGTGATTTTGATAGGGAGCTAAGAAAAAGTAAATAATAAAGTTTACATCATTTAATACATCCAGCCACCATTTTCCGTTTGGAGAGAGCCTGGATAGTTTGTTCCAGAAAGTATTGTACTCTCCATAGTAAATATTACTGTATTTGAAAAAAAACATAGTTTATAGGTAATTTATAGAATTCAATGGTATTTATAGCTTAATGCACAATAACCTTTCAATGTGTAAATTAAAAGCAATAGAAATTTGTGAATTACTGTTTTAAGAATTGGCAACAGGTTACCATTTACAAATAAAATTTAAATGCTTACTGGGGTAACACTCCATCCACCACCTTAAACACTCACTCCCACCACTATGCATGCACAGTGGCAGCAGTGTGCGCCATTTACAAAATGTACTGCACAACCTCTCCAAGCCTCTTTCAACAGTACCTTCCAAATCCATAACTTGTTCATTGAAGTACAAAGGTAATGGATGTATAAGATCAACATTGCATTTAGATTCCAAGGCCCCATACCTCATCCTGAGTTGGAGTTACCATTCTTTCGCTGTCACTGTGTCAAAATCATGAAATCTCTTTCCTAAATGTAATGTAGATGTACATTTACAACATGGGCTGCAGCTGTTCAAGAAAGTAAGTCGCCAAGTAATTAGAGATGGATCACAAATGTTGACCAATGTCCATGTGTCATTAAAACATTTTTAAAATCCCAAACCCTGACCCCCCACTCTCTCCATCCTGTCAATAATGCTGTCATATTACAGGACTACCAATCTACTATTCCCAAGGCTCATAATCCACACTTACCACAATTGCTACAATGTAAGAATTACACAGCAAATCTGATCCCACATTCCAATTTCCAATGTTACCATTGTCAGCTGACTTTCTATGACAGCTCATATCCAAGAATTTGACAGCCAGTATTCTTACACACAACATACAAATTAGTAGCAGGAGTAGGCTATTTAACTACTCAACTTGCTCCGCCATTCAGTAAGATCATGTCTGATCTGATTGTAAACTAAAATCTGCATACCTACCTATCTCTGATAATCTTTCAACCTCTTGCTCAATAAGTAACAAGTTATCTCTACCTTCAGAATATTCAAGGAGTCTTAAATAGCAACCCTTAATTTTGAAACAGTGAAAAAAAAACTCCTCCAAATGTACCTTGTCAAGACACTCCAAGATCTATATGTTCCAAATGAGCCTCTTACTCATCTAAACTCCAATGGAGACAAGTGTAGCCTTTCCAAATTTTCCTCATAAGAAAATACTCAACACTTTAACTCTATGTATTAGTCTGGTACTGAACTGTTTCCAATGCATTTGCATCCTTCTTGAATGCAAGCTGACAACATGAAGTGTATTGCTTAGATTTATTCCTCCACCCAATAATGGTCCAACAATGTTCAATTTCTCCCCATGAATGCCACAGAAAGCGACATCACTCAAGTATTGGTTTCCTTTCTAGCTCGGTTGAGCTACAAATCCATTTCTTGAAGATGCATGCTTGCCAACTTTGATTCATTTCTGGAGATTTAATCAGATGACATCTTATCTCATCATATCAGTAAACATTAATGCACTTATCCTGTACATAAAGGTTTAGATTAGATTACTTACAGTGTGGAAACAGGCCCTTCGGCCTAACAAGTCCACACCGACCCGCCGAAGTGCAACCCACCCATACCCCTACATTTACCCCTTACCTAACACTACGGGCAATTTAGCATGGCCAATTCACCTGACCCGCACATCTTTGGACTGTGGGAGGAAACCGGAGCACCCGGAGGAAACCCACGCAGACACGGGGAGAACGTGCAAACTCCACACAGTTAGTCGCCTGAGTCGGGAATTGAACCCAGGTCTCCGGCGCTGTGAGGCAGCAGTGCTAACCACTGTGCCACCGTGCCACCCACAAAGGTTGGATCTTTGTTTAGGGTATCTTTGCCCATGATTTTCTGTCAGTCATAGTTGTGCTAGATTCTGGAAATCATCCATGATACTGTGAAGAAAAGAAACAAAGGATATGGAAAAGGAGAAACTAAAAGTGGAGGAATGATTGTCAAAAACTGGAATGACTAATTAACAGCAAATCAATGTGAATGTATTCACAACTCATAGTAAAATTCGGATTTCCCTCATAACCAATAACAATACAATGACCCACTGAAAGTTTAAATGCAGCTGGTAGTAAAAGAGTGTAATTCTCTAATCCTCACTAATTGCAGCAACTTGACAACAGCTCCATCAAGTATGACTTCTAAATATTGTTAATCACCTGTTCAAAGACATAATTATAATCTTTGGAGCAGACCTCCTGGCTCAGAGATAGGAATGTCACCACTGTGCCACAAGAGCCCTGACACATGACCTCAATCATTTAAAATAAATAGAGCAGTAGGTGCACAGTGTTATCACCACCTCCAAGTTCCTCTCAATGCAATATATAATGTTGGCTTGGCAGTATATCATTGTTCTTTTTGCTGCATCAAAGAACTGGAGTTCTCTATCTTACATCAGTCAGGGAGAATTTTCACCACAGATTGTGGCCATTGTAGAGGCAATTCTTGGCTCCTTTCCAAGGTAATTGTGGGCAATTCAGCAATTCTCAAATCCTGTGAATGAATAAATAAAATATTCTACCTATAACTAATAGTAATTTTAAGGCCCACTGAAATTGCAGCATTAGGCCGGGTCAGTCTCAGGTTTCGCTGAACTCTTTGCTAGGTCTTATAGTGTTGTTCATACTCACCACATTGCTATTAGCCCTACAGGAAATATTAATCCCTGTCTTCAGTTCCCAAATCTCTCTGGTGCCATAGTCCCATCAGAACTTCCCCAGCCCCACCGCCATTCCTCGTCTTCCTCCCTATCCCCACCTTTTTGTCCATAATTGCAACTTCATGGAAAATTATATTGGGAACTAGACAATCCTGAATATGGGAAAATGATTTTTAGCAACATAACAGTTCTTTGAAAACTTACTGCATGTCCATAATGCCTATTCTTTGTTCTTTTATCTGTAACGTTTTTGAAACTCCATCGAAGGAAGGAACAAAATAAGGAAAAGTACAATTTTTCTGCAAGATGTATTGGAGGCACACATTTGAGGGAGGTACTCTCTGGAACTAAAGGCTACATTGCAATGATGTTCGAGGTGCAAACTGCATGGTTGGAGCTGATAGATAGGGTCAGTGGAATCTTGCATAGGTCCTGGGTACAAATAAGGAAATAGTTTAATTGAATCAGGATGTGTACACAACTTTGTATACTTTATTATTATTGGGCCATATTACAAATGGCACAAACTAAAATTGAGAATTACAATGAAGTACCATGTAAATCATCCAAACATACTTTCCTCTTATCTATATAATTGCACTAAAGCTGCAGGATACAATTTTTGGAAGGCATACAAATAGCTTATACTGTGAACTTTGAATGCTCAGTTTTAATCTGAAACAGCACTGCAATACAACTACAGTACATGCAAAGTGCATTGGATCATATCCACACTAGGAGGGATGTGCACTTGCCACAGGGCTTCATGTTTGGATGTTCTGCCATCTTGTAACATCTGGATACCTTGCCTGTGCTTCTAAGTAAAGATGCTCACAAATCACAAGTAAGTGATAGGTTATCCTGTCACTTTGACAAAAATTGTCTTACAGTCTTGATTTTGATGTTGTTTTATATGTAATATTAGACCACATCTCAATTGGAATAACCAATTGCAAGTGCCATGTATAAGCTCAGTACTTGAGGAATGATGGAGACATTGACTTTGCACAATACTTAGTCTTCCTGACAATGTTTGACTTTGTTCTCTTAAATGTTGAAATCATTTGATAGTAAAGATTTCCCCATTTGAATTTTATTTTTCCTATCTAATGGGATCCAACATGCAAGCTCTAAGATTTGCTGTCAGATTGTATTTATTGTGTATTTATTGCACCGTTGTATGCAAGACTTCACTGTCTTGAAATTGGCTACTATGTAACAACATAACACCATGACTGTACTTAAAGAGTAATTCATTCAATGTCGAGCACACTGGAATGCACACAATTGCGTAAAGACTGGCCTCTATGCCAAAATCACTCGAGCCCCTCTCTCCTGCAAAGCTTCTCCTACAGTCTGCCAAGGACTGTCCCTGCGTGTACTTGTGCCTAAGTTTCTATTCCTGCCGACTGACCAGGCACTGAAATTGGCTCAGTGTCAACCAGAAATCAGCAAAGACTTATTTAAACAATGTCAGTCACTCAATGTTCCCAGGCCTTCTATTAGATTCTCCTGCAGCCTCCTTACCCTTCCATTACTATTTCAGTCAGCTTCTCTCATTAATGCTTCAAACACCTTGATTCCAACAGACATTAGTTTGTACTGCTAGACTTGACAGGGAGCTATGGAACAGCCCTTAGCAGTCCATAATCCCAGGCTTTGCAATATGTTTCATTTGTTCAAGTGATGGAACAAGGCCATAATTTATTGCCCATTCCTAATTGCCTTTAAGAAGCTGGAGGAATTCTTGAAGTATTAGATCCATGATGTGTTAATATACCCACAGCACTATGAAGGAGGGAGATTCTGGAATTTGACCCAGTGACACCAAAGGAATGTGGGATGGCAATACCTCTCACTGGTATTCTATGGTTTGTTGTGATGTGAATTGCAAGTCATCCTGCAAGGGTGTGTTGCACATGAGATTTGGCAAGAGAATTGATATGTAAAATAGCTCTCAGACTGACTGCAGATGTCTCCTCTCAACTCCCTCAAATGACTAATAAAGTGCCAGAGTGCTTTGGCAGCCTCTGCCATCTTGATCAAGGATCAAGCCATAGCAGAGTCAGTACGTGGCCCAATTCTCGCCTCTGTCCCTTGAAGCTTGGCACCACATTTGATTCTTCAACTCAGGGAGCATTTACAGATAAAGTAATAGTAAATTAGGCACAATGGTAGCTCCTGGTATTTGCACAACACAACACAGATGTCACCAATAAAAGTTAAACACTTTTTCATTCTCAGTACAGACTGTTTATTTTAACAACAACCTATATCAACTCTTCACGTAATGAAACTTCCCAAGACATTTTGCAGGAGCACAGTGAAGTAAAATAAGCAAGGTGCAAGAACAGATGGTCAAAAGTTTGCTCAAATAAATACTATTTGAGCAAGGTCTTAAAGAAAGCAAGCAAGCTATTAAACCACAAGCTGCAGAAGCAGAAGTTGACCACTGTACTTTGGCATTCAATTAGATCATTGCAGACCTGATATTCTTCAACTCCATTTTTTTGCTTTATCTGTATAATCCTTGATACCCTTACTGATAAAATAAATCTTAGCCTTCAATATAATTAATGACTCAGCCTCAACAGCCCTCTGCAATGAAGAATTCTGCAGAGTCACAATCCTCAGGAAAAAAACAAAAGCCTAATCATCTTTATATTTTTATTGGGCAACCACTTACTCTGAGATTATCTCCTCTAGTCCTGGACTCAACCACAAAGGGAAACAACCTCCTAGCAGTTAGTCTATCAATCTTTAAAAGATTTTATATATTTCATGAGGTCTCCTCTCATTCATTTAAATTTCAATGAATGCATGTTCAACTTAGTCAACTTGGTCTCATAAGAAAAATCTTTCTTTACCCAGAATAAACCTCATGAACTGTCTCTGAACTGCCACAAATGTCAGTATGTATATCCTTAGATAGGGGAGCAAAACTGTTCACAGTATTTCATCTGTGGTTTGATTAGTAGCTTCCATTGTTTTTGCAAACCTTCCTACTTTTAAATTTCATTCCCTTTGAAATAAAGAGCAGCATTCCATTTACTTTACCATTATCTCCTGAACTTGGGTGTTAGCTTTTTTGTGATTCATGCATTAACACCCCTAAATCCCTCAGCTCCTCTATTCCTCCCATTAAAGTGCATTGCATCGCATTTTCCCACATTACATACCATTTGCCAAGATTGTTCCCACTCAATTAACCCGCCTATATCTCTTTAGAGTCTTTGTGTCATCTTCAGCAATTACCTTCCTACCTACTTTTGTGTCATTCACAAATTTAGTGACAGTACATTCACTTCCCTCATCCAAGTAGTTAATATATATTATAAATAATTCTGATTCCAGCACTGTAGAACTCCACTACATGTTGTATTCTGAAAATGCCTCCTTTATTCCAACTGTCTGACTTGTGTTAGTAAGCCAAACTTCTATCCATTCAAATACATTTTCCCAACATCAGCGACTCTTATATTAAGTAACCACATTATCATATTTTGTGCTGTACCTTCTGAAATACTTCTCAGAAATCCAAATATATATTTCATATACTGGTTCCCATTAGTCTATGTTGTTTGTTACCTCATCAAAGAACTCAAATAAATTTGTCTAGCAAGATCTCTCCTGTATGAAGCTATGCTGATTCTCCTTAATTAAATTATATGTTTCTAAATGTACTGCTATTTATCCAGCATTTAACCCATAACACATATGTTATCGATATATTATTGCTGGCCTATAGTTACCTTTTTTTTGTTTCGTTACCTTTTTGAATAAGTCACATTGACAGTTTTCCAGTGGTCTGGAAATTTCCAGAATTTGAGGATTCTTGGAAGATTACTACCAGTGCATCCATTATCTCTAGAGCTTCCTTTAAATTCTCAGATGCAACCTATCAGGTCTAGTGAACATATTGGCCTATAGACTCATTATTTCCTGTTGTACTTTTTTTGATGAGATTCATTACAGCGTGGAAACAGGCCCTTCAGCCCAACAAGTCCACACTGACCCTCCAAAGAGCAACCCGCCCAGATCCATTCCCTACATTCACCCCCGACTAATGCACCTAGCACTACAGGCAATTTAGCTAGGCCAATTCACCTAACCTGCACATCTTTGGAGTGTGGGAGGAAACCAGAGCACCCGGAGGAAACCCACGCAGACACAGGGAGAATGTGCAAACTCCACACAGACAATTGCCCAAGGTGGGAATTGAATCCAGGTCCCTGGCGCTGTGAGGCAGCAGTGCTAACCACTGAGCCACCGTGCTGCCCTTTAGTGATAGTTATGTACTTCTTTCTCTCTCCCTACTTCCACCTTTAGCTCCTTGATTATTTAGTAATTTTGGAATTTCATTAATATCCTCCACTGTAGACTGACGCAAAGCATTCATTCAACTCCTTTATGATTTCCTGATTACCCATTATCATTTCTTCAGTTTTGTTCTCTAAGGGCCAATGCTCTCTCTAGTCTTTTTCCTCCTTTTTATGTATTAAAAGAAGTTCTTACTGTCCATTTTTAGATGACTTGCTAGTTTGCCCTACTGGTTTATTTTCTCATGTTTTGCTTACCTTTGGTTAACTTTTAAAACAGTCTAAATGCTCTGCCTTGTCACTAGGCTTTAAGACCATAAGACCATAAGACATAGGAGTGGAAATAAGGCCATTCAGCCCATCGAGTCCACTCCGCCATTCAATCATGGCTGATGGGCATTTCAACTCCACTACCAGCATTCTCCCCATAGCCCTTAATTCCTTGTGACGTCAAGAATTTATCAATCTCTGCCTTGAAGACAGTTAGCGTCCCGGCCTCCACTGCACTCTGCGACAATGAATTCCACAGGCCCACCATTCTCTGGCTGAAGAAATGTCTCCGCATTTCTGTTCTGAATTGAACCCCTCTAATTCTAAGGCTGTGTCCACGGGTCCTAGTCTCCTCGCCTAACGGAAACAATTTCCTAGCGTCCACCCTTTCCAAGCCATGTATTATCTTGTAAGTTTCTATTAAATCTCCCCTTAATCTTCTAAATGACAATGAATATAATCCCAGGATCCTCAGCCGTTCCTCATACGTTAGATCTACCATTCCAGGGATCATCCATGTGAATCTCCGCTGGACATGTTCCAATGCCAGTATGTCCTTCCTGAGGTGTGGGACCAAAACTGGACACAGTACTCCAAATGGGGCCTAACCAGAGCTTTATAAAGTCTCAGTAGCACAACGGTGCTTTTATATGGGGATGAAGTTGCATTGCTGGTCAGGGATGATATCATGACTGTGCTAAAGAAGGACACGATGGAAGTCTTGGAAGTGAGGTTTTACAGGTGGAGCTGAGAAATAAGAAGGTTGCAGTTACATTGTTGGGGCTGTATTACAGGCCTCCCAAACACTGAGCGTGAGGTAGAAGAACAAATATGTAAACAGATTATGGAAAGATGTAGAGGCAACAGGGTGGTGGTGATGGGAGATTTTAATTTTCCCAACATTGACTGGGATACACTTAGCATCAGAGGTCTGTATGGGGTAGAATTTGTAAGAAGCGTCCAGGAGAGTTTTCTGGTGCAGTATGTCAACAGTCCAACAAGGGAAGGGGCCATATTGGACCTGGTACTGGGGAACGAGCCAGGACAGGTGGTAGAAGTTGCAGTGGGGGATTTCTTTAGGAACAGTGACCACAATTCTGTAAGTTTTAGAATACTCATAGATAAAGAAGAGGGTGGTCCTAAGGAAAGCGTACTAAACTGGGCCAAGGCCAATTGTATCAAAATTAGGCAGGAACTCAGAAATGTGGATTGGACACAGCTGTTTGAAGCGAAGTCCACATTTGAGATGTGGGAGGCTTTCAAAGATAGGTTAAAGATAGTTCAGGATAGGCATGTTCCGTTGAAGGCAAAGGATAGGAAGGGCAACATTCATGAACCATGGATGACAGGAGAAATTGTACGACTAGCCAAGGGAAAAAGGGAAGCGTACATAAGGTCTAGGCAGCTAAGAACAGAATGGGCCCTGGAGGAATATCGGAAGAGTATGACAAGTCTTAAACAAGGAATCAAGCAGGCTAAAATGGGTAATGAAATAGCTTTAGCAAGCAGAATTAAAGAGAATCCCAAAGTATTTTATTCTTATATAAGAAGGAAGCGGGTAGCTAATGGATAATGAAGGAAGGCTGTGTGTCAAACCTGAGAGAATGGGTGAGATTCTGAATGATTACTTTGCATCAGTGTTTACATGATGAATCTTGAGATTAGAGAAAAAAGTTTGATTAGTCTGGATCACATCGGCATAAGTAGGGAAGATGTGTTGGGTAGGCTAGAGGTTATTAAGTGGAAAAATCCCCAGGACTGGATGGAATCTATTCCAGGTTGCTGAGGGAGGCAGGAGAGGAAATAGTTGGGGCCCTGACAGATATCTTTGAGGCATCCTTAAGTACAGGTAAAGTGCCGTAGGAGTGGAAAGTTGCTCATGTTGTCCCCCTGTACAAGAAGGGTAGTAGGGATATTCCGGGAAACCACAGACCTGATGTCGGTGGTGGGAAAGTTGCTGGAGAGGGTACTGAGGGATAGGATCTATTTATACTTAGAAAAGAATGGGCTTATCAGTGATAGGCAACGTGATTTTGTGCGGGGGAGATCATGCCTTACCAACTTAATAGAGTTCTTTGAGGAAGTGACTAAGATGATAGATGAAGGAAGGGCTGTTGATGTCATATACATGGACTTTAGTAAGGCATTTGATAAGGTTCCCCATGGTACACTAATGGAGAAAGTGAAATCACATGGTGTGCAGAGTGTTCTAGCTAAGTGGATAAAGAACTGGTTGAGCAACAGGAGACAGAGAGTAGTAGTTGAAGGGAGTTTCTCGAAATGAGAAAGGTGACCAGTGGTGTTCCACAGGGATCAGTGTTGGGGCCACTGTTGTTTGTGATGTACATAAATGATCTGGAAGACGGCACTGTTGGTATGATCAGCAAGTTTGCAGATGGCACAAAGATTGGTGAAGTAGCAGAATGCATAAGGGACTGTCAGAGAATACAGGAGAATATAGATAGACTGGAGAGTTGGGTGGAAAAGTGGGCAGATGGTTTTCAATCCAGACAATTGTGAGGTGATGCATTAGGCAAGTCTAATTCTAGAGCGAATTATACAATGAACGGAAGAGCCTTAGGAAAAGTTGATGGGCAGAGAGATCTGGGAGTGTAGGTCCATTGTCCCCTGAAGGTTGCTGCATAGGTGGATAGAGTGGTCAAGAAGGCATATAGTATGCTTGCCTTCATTGGACAGGTTATTGAGTATAAGAGCTGGCAAGTCATGTTAACATTATACAAGACATTGGTTTGGCCGCATTTAGAATACTGCATACAGTTCTGATTACCACATTACCAAAAGGATGTGGACGCTTTGGAGAGGGTGCAGAGAAGGTTTACGAGGATGCTACCTGGTATGGAAGGTGCTAGCTATGAAGAGAGGTTGAGTAGATTAGGTTTATTTTCATTAGCAAAAAGGAGATTGAGGGGGGACCTGATTGAGGTTTGCAAAATCATGAAGGGTATAGACAGGGTGGATAGAGACAAGCTTTTTCCCAGGGTGAAGGATACAATAACGAGAGGTCATGCTTTCAAGGTGAGAGGTGGAAAGTTTAAGGGGGATACACGCGGCAAGTATTTCACACAGAGGGTGGTGGGCATTTGGAATGCATTACCAGCAGAGGTGATAGAGGCAGTCACATTAGATTCATTTAAAATGCGTCTGGACAAATGCCTGAGTAGGTGGGGAGCAGAGGGATACAGATGCTTAGGAATAGGCGACGGTTTAGACAGTACATTTGGATTGGCTCAGGCTTGGAGGGCCGAAGGGCCTGTTCCTGGGCTGTAAATTTTCTTTGTTCTTTGCTTCCACTGGGATATATCTTGGGTATGAGTCATAAATTAAGTAGAGAAGACGAGAGACTTAGGGAAAGTATTCCAGAGCTTTGGTGTGAGGCAGCCGAAATCATAGCAATCAACAGTGAAGCAAATAAAACATATCCAATTATTCCAAAACTAAAAGCTCACAGAATGCTATACTCGAAAAACAGTTGCCCCTTTAGATGTGCAGTATCATTTTGTCCATGCAAATCATCTGATTTAACCCCACCTTTCTATTTGATGTTCGTCTGCATTAGTGTTCTTTCTTAGCTATTATGTTCCTTTAATAAATGCTTTTGAATTCTGCTACAACATTCTGTGTGGCAAAAACATTTCACTTTCTACCCCCTGTATTAGTATCTCTCTAATTTCCCCTTTATTCTTTGTGATTATCTCAAGCTGTGCCCTCTTGTTACTGTCTCACTGACTAATGAAAACAATCCATTACTGTTCAAGTTCTCATAGTAATTCATAATTATGGAAACCTATCTCACTATTCTGATCACCAGTTCAGAAAGCTTTAACTTTTCCAGTCCCTCTTCAGAACTAACTTCTCATCCTGTGATAATATACCATGTTACCTTTTATATCCGTTCTATAATAGGTTTTCCAAAACAGCAGAATGTACTGAAACTGTTACTTAACTGTAAGCTCTTTCAGAAGTGCAACATTACCTCCTTGCCTTTGTTCTCCATGCCTCTGGATACAGAATCCCTTTGAAACACCACATTTTTGCAATATTAGAAACTTCCTTTTGACCTTACCCCCACCCTCTGCTTTTTGCCCTCCAACAATCTTTTATTTCAATTGACAATATTCTCTTAATTTTATGTTATTATCTTTTTCAGATTTTTTTTATGTCATACCTCATCAAATGCTTTTTTAAAAAGAATGTCCATGTAAACACATCACTCAATTTCAGTGCTAGGAACTCTCTAAGTAAATCAGTATCCTTAAAAATGAATGGTGAAAGATGCAGTTAAAACTATAGCAGGCAGGAATGGAGAGGGTATTGTTTCTCAATACGTTGTGCAGTATTTCAGTCATCTGCAATATTTGTGATATATGGTGAGTTTTGTCCTTGGAGCCAACACAATTCAAGTGGGAAATCAAAACCTTGAATTGTCCTTTTAAAATTCAACTATTAGTCTCAATGTCTTGATTTGAACATGACACTGGTATTCAGTTTAAGGCCTTCTACCTACTAAAAACAAGATTCAAGGGGGAACTGTGCAAAAAGACTCAATTCTAGAACAATGCCCTGAAAGACATACAGTCCCATATTTGGTCAAGTGATTTTTGAGGTGTCTCTCCTGTTCAAACTCTTACATACTTCCTTTTCTCTGTTTTAGGAAACACAATTCCTGTTTTTTGGCCCTTTCATTGATTTGGCCTGCAATTATTAGAGCAGGCATTAACTTTACTGCAATCAGAAACCTTCTGCAGTCACTGAAGCTTGGGAGCAGCTGCCAAAAAAGAAAAAGTATGTGTTTTAATAAAGATTTCAATTTGGATAGTTAATCCTTAAATATTATATTTTTATTCATAGATGCATAGAGCAAAATTCTACAGAAGGAAGCCATTTAATCTATCCCATTCACCCTGGCTCTTTCAAAGAGCCATCCAGATAGTTCCACTGCCCTGCTCTTCCTTACATTTTTTCCTCTTTATGTACTTATCTAATTCTCTTTATTAGGCCACTGTAAATCTGTTTTCATTGTGCTACAGACAATACATTTTAAATTCTAAGCAACTCTGCAGAAAGGAGTTTTACTCTTACTTTTACTTGGGTGGCTCAGTGGCTAGCACTGCTACCTCACAGTGCTAGGGTCCCAGGTTCAATTCTAGCTTTGGGTGACTATCTCTGTGAAGTTTGCACATTTTCCCCATGTCTGTGTGGGTTTCCTCTCACAGTCCAAAGATGTGTAGGTCAGGAGAATTGGCCATGCTAAATTGTTCATAATGTTAGGTGCATTTGTCAGAGGGGGATGGGTATCTTTTCGGAGGGTCGGTGTATACTTGTTGAGCCGAAGGGCCTGTTTCCACACAGTAGGGAATCTAATCTAATCTTACTGTCTCTATTTCATTTGCCAGTTACCTAATATCTGTGTCCTCTGGTTACCAAACTTTCCCCCTTTGGAAATAGACTCTTCTTATTTACTACGTGTAAATCATACAAGATTTTAAATACTTCTATTGAATTTCTTCTTAGTTTCCTTTATTCTATGTTTCACAAGACTAGACACCAGTATTTTTGAAAATATGATTTTTGAAACTTCCAGTTGTCACTGTTGCTAACTGAACTGAGACAGTGCATACTGCTTAAAAATGTGAAGCTAGCTTATTATGGAGATAGGATAACAAAAGAATTGCCCTCATGATTGGGTGTGTGGAAAGAGAGAAACTTCCTATAGTCTAACATATTATGGCCTCAGGAATAAACAATAACAGTTGAAAAATACTAGCCATTGATACATTGTTGTCACGAGGAGACTCATCAAAAATAATTTCTTAGAAATACATCTTGGAACTGCATTCCAAAGAAGATTCCAAGACCTTCTAGAGATTACTGGAAGGGAAGCTTTTGTACCTGCCTTTCTCTGTCCTTAAGAAATTAGCCTGGTGTTAGGGACCTGAGTACTTTACAATAAATGCAACATCTGCAACTGCAGACTACATCAAGAAATCAAAAATCCACTTCAGGTTTAACCTTACATCTCAAAAGCAATTAAAAGTCTCTTAACTGTATTTTTTTAAAATGTCCCTTATAATGAACATTAACCCATCTTAACTTTGCATATGTGTATGTGTTGACCAAAATGATATTGCACCTTAATTATTTTGCTTGGATTGATCGGTAATAAAATATCTTTCTTTCACTCAAGAAACCTTGCAATTAGTTATTTCTTGATTCGAGAAGAACAAACTACATTTTAATGTTCATTGATAAGGGCATTGCTGGCTAGGTCAGCATTTAATATCCTTTCCTAATTGGCCAGAGAACAATTAAGAGTCACACTTCTATGACTCTGGAATCACAAGTAGACCAGATCAGGTAAAGGCAGCAGATTTCCTTCCCTCATGGACATTAATGAATAATCTGGGTTATAGAATAACCAATTTCAGTTATAGTCATCATCAGCCTAGCTTTTTATTCCAGATTTTTATTAAATTCAATTTCACTATCTATCATGGTTGGGTTTAAAGCCATATCTCCAGAACATTAGATCTGGAATTCCAGATTACTAGTCTAAAGAGGTTATCACTATGCCGCTGATTCCATTGAACCTCATGCTAAGAAGAACTTAAACCTGTGTTACACCCAGCTGAGCAGGTTGAAAAAAAGAGGAGCCAGTTCACGTCTCCTCACCTGGCTATACATAAGTCATATATCAGTAAAACAATCCCAAGTTCAATAAGTTCATCTATTTACTGGATTTTCTTATACCTCTTCTGTAAATAAATCTCTTCTATACTTTTTTTCAATGCAAACCCTTATATCCTTCCTAAAGTGCAGTGAGGCTGAATTAATGTTTTGTATAGTTTAGCATAACTTCCTTGTTTTTGCATTGCCTTGCATGTCTCTAATTAAGTCCAGCATATGTTTTATTAACTGCTTCATTAATGTCACATGCCAGTTTCAAAGATTTATACACAACAACTCCTCTGTCTTTGGCCTCAAATGGAAATTTTACTATTTCGATAGCTTTGTCTCTCCTGTTTTTTCTATCAAATCTACAAGCTCTGAGTTTTTGATGGTGAATTTTCAATGCTGAATTATTTTTAAAAATTACAATATACCCCCTCTCAATTTGTGACGTTGAATGGCTGTTTGCTCATTCCATCGATCTTCCTAAATCTTCCCGAAAGCCATTCACTTTTTGTTACATTTCCCAGCTTGGGGTCATTTTGTAATTCTAAATTTGCACTGTCTCTTCACATCCAAGACACTAAATGGTGTCAAAATATCAGCGATACTCATATTGAATACATGGGAACATAACTATGTACACATCTTGAAAAACATTCACTACAACTTTATTTTCAATCCCTTAGTCATTCTTGTTAAAAATCTCTTTTATGTATATCAAATTGAAAACCAGAAAATGTATCTTTCCTTTAAAACATTCCTTGAATGAGTTATTAATTCCAAAGCAGACAATTATACTGAAAATTAATCTATTACAGATGGTTTTAACTTGTCTGAGGAAGCCAATATTTTACTTCTCAAATCAAATTTAGGCTATGTGAATTACTTACTGTAGATTAGACAAGCAAGCAGTTACAACTGCAGTACCCATGTGAGGTCCTACCAGAAACTATATTAATTGCAAAGTCCGTTTCAGCCAAACTAATTTCTGCTGCGGAAAAAATATCGTAACAAGTAATTTAATCCCAAACAACCATTCCCTTTTTTAAAAGGCTGTATCATTATATGTCAAAAATTTATGTTCAAAATAAATCAATGAACAATATCCAACAGTACAGGAACTCCTGCCAAAACCATTCACTATTCTTGAATCATTCGGGAATATGTAGATAACACCTGGCATTTTTTTCCTCCACTTCTCCTGTCTCCTGAAATTCTCCTCTTCTATCTCTTCCATTGTCATGTCCAACAATCAATATCATGGACTTCTTTGTCCTTGTGATTGTGATCAATTGTTCACCTGCATTCCACTCTATCCCCCTGGGCTATTCAGCCAGACTTCCAACAAGATTCTCTCCATCCTGTTTTTTGTACTTACATGTCCTCTAGTTTCCTCCCTTAAGATCTCTATAAACTCATTTTGTCCATGATAACTAGCTCCTCAAGCTAAAGTTGTGGAGTTATTCTAATTAACTGCTATTCCAATCTTTTCAATCTTATCTTATTTCAATTTAACTGTCTCTGTTTCAACTTTCCTTCCTGATCCACTCTAACACACATTGTAAATAGCTCTCCCTCCTCAGGTATAGGCGCTGCTTCTTTCTGAATCTGCTGTCATTGCCCCATTGGTTTACTATTAACTATTCTGTCCTTGGAAACTACTGACCCAGTTCTAACCTTACTTACCTCTCCAAATTTTTTAACCTGCTGTTATCTCCCACATGCACATTTATTTTTTGTGCAACTCCGTCATCTTGTCGAACACATTTCATCCACTGTCCCAACACTGAAGCTATTCCAAGGAGAGGCACGAATGCCATTCTCTGAGACTGCAATCATTTTAAAAAATTAATTAATGGAATGAGGGCATTGCTTTTTAGGCCAGCATTTGCTGCCCATCCCTAGTTGCCGAGAAGGCAGTTAAGAGTCAACCATATTGCTGTGGGTTTGGAGTCATATGTTGGCCCAATGTGGGTCATAGGTAGTTTCCTTCCCTAAAGGACTACAGTGAACCAAATGGGTTTTTCTGATAGCCAATAATGGTCATCATTAGAGTTTTAATTCCAGATTTGTGATTTCAAATTCCACAATCTGCCATGGCAGCATGCAAGCACTGGTCTCCAGAACATTACCTAAATCTCTGGATTAACAGCCCAATGATAGGCATCACCTTCCCGTAAACACTCCCTTCATTTTTACTACGTCTCCCAATCCATCTACAGCCATTTCTGACATTTAAGAAGCTTCAATTTCTAACAGTTGTGATGATACAATGTCTTTAAGAGATGTATATTGTCCTGGGTTTTTTTGTGGGTGAAAAAAGGTTGAGTCAAAGGTTCCAGGAGGTCTGCTTCAAAGCCAATGAAGTAAAACAGCTTGTAAGACCTTGTTAAAAATACTACAACACCAGGTTATAGTCCAACAGGTTTAATTGGAAGCATACTAGCTTTCGGAGCGACACTCCTTCATCAAGTGATAGTGGAGGGTTCGATTGCAACACAGAATTTATAGCAAAAATTTGATGAAACTGAAATTATACATTGAAAAATTGATTGTCTGTTAAGCCTTTCATCTGTTAGAATACAGTGATAGTTTCACTTCTTTCATGTGTAAATCACAAAACCTTTTTTAAAAAGTTGCATTCTTGGGTTAGCTGTTAACAATGGTGATAGCTAGACAATATGTTGAAGGTGTTAGCCCCCTGTGTTCTCTGTTTATGCCATGATGTTTAGATTGATTCTAATCTAAAAAGTGAGATAACAGAGTTTTACATAAATTCATGCAGTTTTTGAGCCCAGAGCTCAATGTAAGACCTTGGGTTTTTTATTCATGTGGAACAAAGAAGTAGCCTGAACAGGTTGGGTCAAACACCCACAGAAGCAGGATTTTAAATTCAGCCTTCAGTTGCTGGGCTCATGTAGCTGAATGTGAAAATTCTTATTCCTCTCTCTGTTACCACTAAACGCTGTTTTTTTTAACTGCTGCTAGAATTACATAGAACATAGAACATAGAACAATACAGCACAGAACAGGCCCTTCGGCCCACGATGTTGTACCAAACATCTATCCTAGATTAAGCACCCATCCATGTACCTATCCAATTGCCACTTAAAGGTCGCCAATGATTCTGACTCTACCACTCCCACGGGCAGCGCATTCCATGCCCCCATCACTCTCTGGGTAAAGAACCCACCCCTGACATCTCCCCTATACCTTCCACCCTTCACCTTAAATTTATGTCCCCTTGTAACACTCTGTTGTACCCGGGGAACAAGTTTCTGACTGTCTACTCTATCTATTCCTCTGATCATCTTATAAACCTCTATCAAGTCACCCCTCATCCTTCGCCGTTCCAACGAGAAGAGGCCGAGAACTCTCAACCTATCCTCGTACGACCTATTCTCCATTCCAGGCAACATCCTGGTAAATCTTCTCTGCACCCTCTCCAAAGCTTCCACACCTTTCCTAAAGTGAGGCGACCAGAACTGCACACAGTACTCCAAATGTGGCCTAACCAAAGTCCTGTACAGCTGCAACATCACTTCACGACTCTTGAATTCAATCCCTCTGCTAATGAACGCTAATACACCATAGGCCTTCTTACAAGCTCTATCCACCTGAGTGGCAACTTTCAAAGATCTATGTACATAGACCCCAAGATCCCTCTGTTCCTCCACCTGACTAAGAACCCTACCGTTAACCCTGTATTCTGCATTCTTATTTGTTCTTCCAAAATAGACAACCTCACACTTGGCAGGGTTGAACTCCATCTGCCACTCCTCAGCCCAGCTCTGCATCATATCTAAGTCCCTTTGCAGCCGACAACAGCCCTCCTCACTGTCCACAACTCCACCAATCTTTGTATCATCTGCAAATTTACTGACCCACCCTTCGACTCCCTCATCCAAGTCATTAATAAAAATTACAAACAGCAGAGGACCCAGAACTGATCCCTGCGGAACTCCACTTGTAACTGGGCTCCAGGCTGAATATTTACCATCTACCACCACTCTCTGACTTCGACTGGTTAGCCAGTTTTCTATCCAATTGGCCAAATTTCCCTCTATCCCATGCCTCCTGACTTTCCGCATAAGCCTACCATGGGGAACCTTATCAAATGCCTTACTAAAATCCATGTACACTACATCCACTGCTCTACCCTCATCCACATGCTTGGTCACCTCCTCAAAGAATTCAATAAGACTTGTAAGGCAAGATCTGCCCTTCACAAATCCGAGCTGTCTGTCCCTAATCAAGCAGTGTCTTTCCAGATACTCATAAATCCTATCCCTCAGTACCCTTTCCATTACTTTGCCTACCACAGAAGTAAGACTAACTGGCCTCTAATTCCCGGGGTTATCCCTATTTCCTTTTTTGAACAGAGGCACAACATTTGCTACTCTCCAGTCCCCTGGTACCACCCCCGTTGACAGTGAAGACGAAAAGATCATTGCCAACAGCTCTGCAATTTCTTCTCTTGCTTCCCACATAATCCTTTGGAATTTTTTTTTGGAACAATTAATGAGTATTACAATTTTATAAATTTCAATAGTAACTGTTAAACCAATTCTTTTAACTATGGTGTATGAATAAAGTTCAAGCCTGGTATTTTGAATGCCTGATACTTGCCTTTAAAATAAGAAAAGGTTAGGATCTAGGCTATCTCCTTGGCATGTTTTGAGGGGGTTTGGTCTGGTCCAACACATAGTTAATTGTTGCAAATACCAATATCTAAAAAGCTGTAATTTCAGCAAACAATTTCATCTTCCTCCCATGCCATCTAGCGGCTCAGAGGCTTCCAATTTGACCCTGAGCTGAGCTTCTGGGACCATAGTCTCTCCATCACAAAGGCTTCTTCATTCACTTAAATATTGTGTGCTCTCTATTGAACCTACATTTTCAAAAATTTCTTCATGGGATGTGATTAGACTAGTGTTTATTGCCCATGCCTAATTGGCTTTGAGAATGTTGTGATGAATTGGCCTCTTGAATGTTGCAGTTCCTTGGGGTGTAGGTGCAGTAATTCAGAAGGGAACTCATGGATCTTGACCTAGCAACAGTGAGGGAATGTTGATGCAGTTTCAAGTCAAGATAATGTGTAGCTTGAAGAAGACATTGTGTTCCCAGGTGTCTGTTGCTTTGTCCTTCTAGATGGTGAAGCTCATGATTTTGGAAGAGGCCCTTGAAAAAGGTGGGTGAGTTGTTGCAGTGTACCTTGTAGATGGTACACACTGCTCCAGTGTTCATCGGTAATGAATGTTCAAACTGACGACTGGGATGTCAATGAAGCAGACTGCTTTGTCCTGAATAGTGTCAAGCTTCTTGAATGTTATTTGAGTTGCACCCACTTAGGTAACTGGAGATTATTCCATCACATTCTTGACTTGTTCCCACAGATGGTAAAGAAATCTCCAATAATAAAAGTATCTTCCTTTGTGTTAGGTTTGACAAAAATTCAGCTGAGTGTTCTCCTCTTGATTTCCAGTGATTTTGTTTTACTCAGCCTTCTTGATACTGCAGTTGGTCAAATGATATCTTCATTGTAATAATCATTGTAATATCATTTCTGGGATTCTGCTTTTTAATCCAAGTTTGGACCAATGTTATAAAGGTAAGAAGTTGAATGGTTCTGGTGGACAGGAACCTAATGTCGATGAGCAGGTTATTCCTGAGTACCTGCCTCTTGGTGGCACTGTCGATGACACCTTCCATCACTCTGTGAATAATAAAGAGCTAGGGTGATTACTAGTCAGATTGGATTTGTCCCGTTTTTTTGTTGATGGGACATATATAGGAAGTTTTCTATATTGCCAGGTAAATGCCAATATTGTAGCTGTACTGAAAACAGATTGCTAAGTCCTGGATCACAAAACTTCGAAGTTTCTCAGGGTGCCAAGGCTTTGCAATATCCAATACTTTCAGTAGTTTCTTGATGTCACATGTTTGAAAACTGGTATCTGTGCTGCAAGGAATCTTGGGAAGAGTCCAAAATGAATTATCTCAAAATAGTTGCAAAATGTTTCATGCCTTGATTTAAGCACTGGTGTGCCAGGCTTTCCCATCATTGGAAGTAAAGATGTTTGCAAAGTCAACTCTCACTAGTTTTTAAACTGTCCATCACCATCACTTAGCCCTGACTATTGCTTGCTGCTTTTCCTGTTTGGCACGCATGTAGTCCTGTGTTGCAGCTTCACCAGGTTAACATTCTTGTTTTACATATGTCAATGTTACTCCTAACATGCCTTTCTACACTTTTCATTGAACCAGGGTTGATGGTAATTGTGGAATGGAGAAACACACTCGGTTTGATGTTGTAGATTGCAATGCAATTCAGTTGCTGCTGATGTCTCACATAGTTTATGGATACCCAGATTTGAGTTGTTAAATCTATTTGACCACGATACTATTTAGCATGGTAACACTGCTACACAATATGATGGAGGGCATTCTCAGTGAACAGGCAGGACTTCAGGTCAAATCCTTATTAGTCGAAATACCAGTTGTGCTAAAATTTTTTTGCAGGGTTTTTCACTGAGGTCCAGTTAGATTTCTTGCAGTGTCTTATCAAACTCATTTCATTAGCTACCTACCCTATCTTATGGTGTTCTACTTGTTTGATTTTATCCCCATTTTACTACATGCCATTCATACAATAACTAGCCATTCAGCAAACAACTGAAAGTCTGTTATCCCTGTGCCTTCACCATCTTTAAAAGGTGCACATAGATCAGTGTTGCCCCTCCTCAGCAACATTAAGAGTGCAACAGCCACAAAGCCACACGGCTCACAGCACATGGCTGACATTCCCTCGCACATACAAGCCCATTCTCTCAGCCTAGTAACTGTTTAACCACCAGGCCACACAGTTTAACTATCCTTAGCCACATCCTGTCCAAACTACTCTGTCACTAATGCCCACTGGCGATCTGCAGCCTGTGACTGATTGGTAGGGAAACATCACTTACCTGGAGAGCAATCATAAAATTCCAAACATGAGCTTTAATTTGAAAAAGGGACCACAAAGAAAATGAGTAGAGGTTGCCCCTATAATACGAGCCTAATGCTGATGTTGTGGCCAAAAGCAACTTTTGGAGTCCACAGTGGTCTATTGCATCCAGATGTCAGCCAGTGGAACAGGGTGTCGATCAGGTTCTGTCTGGTTTGTAGCACCCTACATGGCTGAACTCTGTCATGGACAGGAGAGCTTCACTTGCCCAGTGCATGCATAATCCTTCTCTTTCTCAGAAGCCTACTGCATTCCTCAGCATCTATCACATTGTCTCATTGTCTGCTCTGATTGTGCAGAGCGCAGCATGCCAGAACAGTGGAACACATTCTGTCTGACCTAAACTGGAGGGTCTCCTCAGCTCGGTCCGAGGAGTGAAATGGCATCTTCAGCAGCCCTATCATCTGCTCCATCACGGCCCTATCACAGCATGTGAAGACACTGCAGTGGCTGAGTAACCATATGTTATATCAAAAAAGGAGTGCCAACTGTGCACCAACCCTCTTCCCTTCCCAGACTCACATTCGCCAATGTGTCATTGCATTCAGTCAAGACAATCATCACACATAAATGCCACATGATGAAGTAAGTGTCACCCTCTCTCAGAGAGACCCGGGATGTTTCACAACAGATGGGAAAATTTTGGCTAACATTTGCTTCTCCTTTAGTCACTGCCACTAACTCTTGTATCAATGAGATGTCAAAATTTGATTTGCAATCACCAATAGCATGGTGCAATTGTCCTTGACTAGCATTTGAAATGTAGGCAGATATACTCAGCATGTTCAGTAAATGAGCAAAGAAATAATTGCAAGTGAAATGTAGCTGGAGTTTGCAAAGGCATGCTTCACGTATTTGCCCCTTCAATATCCTGGTATACCAACAGAAATAGATCCTATGTTTTCTCATTAAACTGACATCGATTCCACCCACTCTGAATTTTGTCCCAGCCATTTTTTAGTTGCATATGTCTTATAGTGAACATCAAGTAGTTGCAGGGAAAACAGCATGCAGTAGACCCTATCAGCATTAAGCACTATCTGGTTGTCAGGTACACAGGTCACTCCCCTCCCCATAGTGTCCATGTCCTCTTTGACCTCGTATTATCCTATCAACTCATTTTCACCTATTCTCCTCACCACATTGAACTTAGCTTTCAACTGAAGTTCCACACCAAGTTCTGAAGAAGAGTCACACCAGACTCAAAACATTAATTACTGTTTCTCTTTCCGTAGATGCTGCCAGAACTGTTGAGTTTCTCCTTGTTTGTTTGTCTCTAACTTTCCTCCTTGCCTCCTGAACCACAACATTACACCTACACGATGCCTCACTGTTGTCCTCTATGCTTGCTCTGTGGAAGCCACAGTGGTGGTCACTGCCAATTATCCCCTCTCCTGGAGACAACTGTGCCCTCTGATACTATTCTGCCTATCATCTATAAACCTTGAGACTCCCCACATCACTGTCCTTGCCTCAGCTTGACACATACCTCTCCTTTTACTCCCTTGCAGCCGTGATTCCCCAAATCGTTTGGCAGTGATACCCCATCTGCCCCTAAAGTCCCTCCTTGCACCCTCCTCCATGATCAATAAAAGAGTAGTATTCATGCGAAATCTTTGACCAACTCAAAGAATAGTCTCTTGACTTGACCAGACCTGAGACAGCTATTTTTGTAACTCCCTAATGGATGAAATGCAATCTCCTAACTGCCTGTGATGACCTACAGGACTGATCATTGCCACTCTTTGGACAGTAATTAGTAATATCCCCCAACTGTGCCTGACCTGAGTGGATGACTGCTAGAGCCAAGTCCCAGGACTATGTGTAGTCTGCACTTGTGGTTGGTGGTATTAAAAGCCCCTGACCTACAGCATACGTTGCTAGACTGCACTGAAGACTAGTCCCCACCCGCTTTCTGACATGACCATTCAATTGAATAATCATGTGGTGAGTTTGCTGCACATGCTGTGAGTGTCAGATTGATGTCTCCACGTTTTGAATCAAGATATTCCCCCCCAGCACCCCAGGCAGAATCTAATGACAAGTATGGTGAGCAGCCTGACTTTGTGACTGCTGAAAGAGCACATCAATATGGCAGTACTAATAGCTTTTGGCTCTGGCTGGATTATAAATGAGCTAAGAGCTCAACATGACATGGCATGGTAAAGCGTGGATACTGCAAGCATTCAGGTATTCAGGTAGGCATGTTCAATCCGAAGTTGTGAGAGTTCACTGGTTTGATGTCAAGTTGAGGACTTTCAGGCTATCCCTCCCAGAGTGGTTTCCACTGTGCTGCTGTTTCTGGTAGGTCCATCTTGTCAGTGCCACAGAACATACCTAGAGATAGTAATTATACTTTCTAACAATTGCATGTAAGGTATGGTTCACTGACTGTGACTTTGTCAAGCTGTTGTTTGTCTCATCTATTGAGCAACTCTCCCAATTTTGGTACAAACCTCAGATGATAGGGCTGGGTTTAGCATTGTCACTTCCAGTACATAGGTTGATGCAGTACAGTCCATCTGGTTTAATTCCTTTCCTTAGGTTTAATGGCCATTAGACACAACGGATGGTTTGTTAGGCCATGTCATGGATGACCACATTGCTGTGGGTCTGGAATCACATGTAGCCAGACCAGGTAAGAATGACAGATCTCCTTTTCTGAAGAGCATTGGTGAAGGATATGGGCTTTTACAAACAATCGATAATGGTTTTATGGTTAGCACTGGGCTAGACTTTAATTGAATTCAAATTTTACCATTTGCCATGGCAGATTCCACCCATATCTCTTCAGCATCAGACAAAGCCTGTGAATTAACTAGTTTAGTTATATCACTATTAAGCCATTCCCTCTGCCTGAGATTATCAGCTGCTGAAATCTTTGTGTTTTTTTAGCTCTAGACCAAATTATAATGCCCTCCTGGCTGGTGTCCTACTTTCCAATCTCTATAAATGGGAGCTCATCCAGAACTATGCTGCCTGTATCCTTATCTGCATTACACTTTATTCATTCATCATCCTTGTGTTCATTGACCTACATGGACTTCATGACCATTGTGCTTTCTGTATTAAATATCTTTGTGGAGCAAGGGTTAGCAAGTTCCTTTATTTTGGATAAGTGATGTTGGAAGAGCACAGCAGTTCAGGCAGCATTCGAGGAGCAGTAAAATCAACGTTTCGGGCAGAGTGGGAGGGGGAGTTGAAATGTTGGGCCACAGGGCAGTGTGGTTGATTGGTGCAGGTGTCCCGGAGATGTTCCCTAAAGTACTCTGCTAGGAGGCATCCAGATGCGGTCTCCTCTACATTGGGGAGACTGGACGCCTCCTAGCAGAGCACTTTAGGGAACATCTCCAGGACACCTGCACCAATCAACCACACTGCCGAGGACATGGAGGTCCTGGGCCTCCTTCACCGCCGCTCCCTCACCACCAGACGCCTGGAGGAAGAACGCCTCATCTTCCACCTCAGAACACTTCAACCCCAGGGCATCAATGTGGACTTCAACAGTTTCCTCATTTCCTCTTCCCCACCTCATCCCAGTTCCAAACTTCCAGCTCAGCACTGTCCCCATGACTTGTCCTACCTGCCTATCTTTCTTTCCACCCATCCACTCCACCCTCCCCCCCCCGACCTATCATCTTCATCCCCTCCCCCACTCACCTATTGTACTCTATGCTACTTTCTCCCCACCCCACCCTCCTCTCACTTATCTCTTCACCCTTCAGGCTCTCTGCCTGTATTCCTGATGAAGGGCTTTTGCCCGAAACGTCGATTTTACTGCTCCTCGGATGCTGCCTGAACTGCTGTGCTCTTCCAGCACCACTAATCCAGAATCTGGTTTCCAGCATCTGCAGTCATTGTTTTTACCAAGTTCCTTTATTTTCCCAGTTACCAGTGCAGACTTTGTTAATAACAGAAACCACCAAGAGAAAGATAGAGGCAATCTTTGGGTTAGGAGCACTAAACATCCTAAGTCATTTCATGAAGAAATGTGGCCAGAGCTGTTCGGTACTTTCGCCATCCACCTACTATTTTAAGCCTTTGTCTCAACTGTGGCCTGGCAAAATATTCAATTCCTTCTTTGCAGCCCTTTTCTCCCCTGCTTTTTCTGTCATGATAGCGATAATATTAATGCCCAACTCCCTCAGTATTTCTGCGTACCAGTTGGATATGCATGTTGCATGTAAAGAATATACAAACATAGAAACATAGGAACAAGGAACAAGAGCAGACCACTCTGCCCTTTGGGCCAGCTCCACCATTCAATAAGATCGTGGCTAATCTGATTTTAACCTCAACTCTACATTCCTGCATATCCCAGTCATCTTTCACTCCCTTTGAGGGTTCTTATTGTCTGATTGATGTAACTACAAAGCTGAAACTAACTTATAATGAGTTTGCATGTTTCCTCCCACAGTCCAAAGATGTGCGGGTCAGGTGAATTGGCGAAGCTAAATTGTCCGTAGTGTTAGGTAAGGGGTAAATGTACGGGTATGGGTGGGTTGCGCTTCGGCGGGTCGGTGTGGACTTGTTGGGCCGAAGGGCCTGTTTCCACACTGTAAGTCTAATCTAATCTAATCTAAAGAGGCTTTAAAACACTCCACATCTAACAACCTGTTCTGAAAACACTTCTCACATTTTGACAGCTGTAACATATTGTACTAAAATGTCTTGTACTAAAACATCCACATCATTCTAAAACAATCAACAGAATACTAAATAAAATAAAGATCCTAAAAAAGTAAATTCACCATAAATCCCAATATCAATGGATCCTATAAACAATTCCAGAATCTGTATCCACATTTTGTCAAAATCTAATCAGTTCTTCCTCAGGCCACTGTATACCAAGTCATTGAAATCTGTCCATTGGTTTTTGAAACCTTTTGCATATCAACAGGCCTGAAAACACTCCATCCACCTTCAGTGACAAAAGGAAGGAGCCATGATCCTCGAAAACAGGCTGGAGTTATGACTGGATTAAAGTGGTGGGCACAAGTATTACCACACGTGGGACAGAAGAATATTTTCCTTGGACTTTTATTATGTTTTGCATAAGAACAAATTAAGTTAGATACGCTGATTACACAATTAAAAACTAGCAAAACAGTAAAGTCAGAGGACGTAAGAAAGGATTTGATCTGCTATCCAAACTTGTGGACAGTTAATATCTTGTGTAATAGTAAAGACTCTTAAATGTCCAGCACAATTTCACTGTCCCAAATTAAATAAATGTAGTGATTTTGACATGGAGAAAGCAACTCAATGACATACATTTACTCCTGCTGAGAAAAGTAATTTGTAATTTGGATTTATCTAAAATATTCTGACCCATCTATTTTGTTCTGTTTTAATTGGTTCAACTATTATAAAAAGAAATAGAATGAGAAAGGGTTATATGAGTCATCATTCCTTCTATGGCCAAGTACAGTCAGTTCTCTTATAAAGAATAATTCAATGATCTGGAACTGAAAAGGTTCAGAGAAGATGTACAAGGATGTTGCCAGGGTTGGAGGATTTGAGCTAAAGGGAGATGTTGAATAGGCTGGGGCTGTTTTCCCTGAAGCATTGGAGGCTGCGGGATGATCTTATAGAGATTTATAAAATCATGAGGGGCACGGATGGGATAAATAGACAAAGTTTTTTTCCCTGGATGGGGGAGTCCAGAACTAGAGGGCATAGGTTTAGGGTGAGAGGGAAAAGATATAAAAAAGACTTAAGGGCAACTTTTTTTCACACAGAAGGTGGTACATGTATGGAATGAGCTGCTTGAGGAAGTGGTGGAGGCTAGTACAATTAAAACATTTAAATGGCATCTGGATGGATATATGAATAGGAAAGGTTTGGAGAGGTGTGGGCTGGGTGCTGGCAGGTGGGATTGGATTGGGTTGGGATATCTGGTCAGCATGGACATGTTGGACCGAAGAGTCTGTTTCTGTGCTGTACATCTCTACGACTCTATGACTCTACTAGCAGGAATTGACTTTAACAGGAAGTGCAACTTGGCAAATGACAGGCAGGCAGCTTGTAGGCAGCAATGCACTATTGGGAGAGAAAATTACAAAAAAAAATGGACTCTATAGAATTCATATTGTTTCCAATCTAAAAAGATAACCTGTAGTTTAAAGAACCATTCTATACAAGAGCAGGCAGCTCGCAGGGCAGGGAAACTCATGTTCAATTTGGGTGCACATTAGTGATTTCAAAAGCTTGCCTGTTATCAACTTCATGTAACTGAGCAGACACTCAAACCGTTTTTATAGCTGGATCTTCGTAAATTATATTTGGAAAGCTGACTGCTTTTTGAGAGAGCGAGTATGGAGGGGATGGAGGGTGGACAGTGTGCGGGAATTCTGGTGTCTCCATTACAGAATCAAGCCACTTGAGTGGGGTTGCAAATGGCAATTCTGAGTCGGCAGTCACAAAGGAACCAGCAGAAATATTTTTGCCAAGCCAAGAGCCTTGCTGCTTCAAGTCCCATCAATAGTTCAACAATTTACTTTTTTCAATTTTGGAGAACCCTCCATCGGTCTGTTTAAGGACTGCTGATTACACCACTCTGTCTTATTCCACTGAGCAAAGTTTGTGCATTATACCCAAAATTGCATGGAGTTCTCTGTATGTAACAGTAACTTGATTTGCCTGAGGTGATTTCTGGTTGATGCTTGATCTGTTCCTATAAATGATCACACTTTCTATTTCAATTCTTTCCTCTCAAACTCCTCACACTTTCCCACATAAATTCTGTCTGCTTGTATCTTTACATTCTATAAACCTCTATGTTCTCTAAAAGTTTTACAATTTTTCAAACTGTCAAAAAATTCACCCTTTAAAGAAAACATATAAATATCAAATTTCATGGATTTGTGGTTGATTAAAACTGAAATGACACCATTAGATAAATGAAATACTTAGCAAATTAATAAATTACAATACTTGCAAATTACCCCTTGGATACAAACATGATCGATGCAAACTTGCATTTCCAATTGTTATATCTATTAGGCAGATCTGTTATATAAGCCAATAAGCAGGGAACTCCAAAAGCAAACACAAATTAATTCTATTTTTTGGATTAGTGGTGCTGGAAGAGCACAGCAGTTCAGGCAGCATCTGAGGAGCAGCAAAATCGACGTTTCAGGCAAAAGCCCTTCATCAGGAATAAAGGCAGAGAGCCTGAAGCGTGGAGAGATAAGCTAGAGGAGAGTGGGGGTGGGGAGAAAGTAGCATAGAGAACAATGGGTGAGTGGGGGAGGGGATGAAGGTGATAGGTCAGGGAGGAGAGGGTGGAGTGGATGGGTGGAAAAGGAGATGGGCAGGTAGGACAAGTCCAGACAAGTCATGGGGACAGTGCTGAGCTGGAAGTTTGGAACTAGGGTGGGTGGGGAAAGGGGAAATGAGGAAACTGTTGAAGTCCACATTGATGCCCTGGGGTTGAAGTGTTCCGAGGTGAAAGATGAGGCGTTCTTCCTTCAGGCATCTGGTGGTGCCAAACTCTGCTGGTTTAAAGGTGATCCGGAGTCCGTGTGGGATGTGTTGGTTATGGAGGCAGGCACTGAGGAAGCAAATGTGGCTGTGATAGCGCGTTTGTTTCAGGACATGGTTGAAGAGCTTCAGGGCAGAGGAAATGACCTGGGAGTTGCAGTGGGAGAGGGACTCCCTGAGATTCTTGTAGAGAGAGGAGGAAAACTTCTTCAAGGTAGGCATCCTTGATAGACGATTCGCAGTAGGGTTAAAATCAACTAGGTAAAAAAAATGACTGCAGATGCTGGAAACCAGATTTTGGATTAGTGGTGCTGGAACAGCCAGCACCACTAATCCAAAATCTGGTTTTCAGCATCTGCAGTCATTGTTTTTACAAATTAATTCTATCCTCTTACCGCCATGTTTAATTTTAAGTATGCATAAAAGATGAATTCTAGAACTGCACTGCCATCATCATATAAAATCTTATCTGTTTGCAAGAGAGAGAAATTGTCTGGAAGTGTTGGTGATAAGGTAATAATACAAGAGCAGGCAATGAACTATGTAATAGTGTTGGATTGTGACCGTGTAACAGGGTAGCTAACATTTGTGAAATGCTTATCCCGTGATTCAGTTTTTCTTGGAACCACTCCAATGTCATTATTTATCTAACGAATTTTATAGCAATCAATACGCTTTTTGAAAGGGTAGCACTTAAATCATACAAGTCTCATGATAAGTTCAAAGTTCTTTAAAGTGTTATGTTTTTAAAAAAGAAAGATGAAACAATGCAGCAAAATGGAATTTGCTTTACTTGCGTTTTCAAAGTTAGATTTTTCTTTTTGACACTGGTAACTAAGTTGACAGCAGCCCCACAGAAGCCATGCTGAAGGAAATGAAAATGCAAACTAGCAACCATATAAGATAAATCTAGTAGCCATTACATAAATTGTCTATTTCCTTTCACCGCAGCTTTCTTGGCAGTAACACCTGGCGACTACCTGAGAAGATGATCGGGTAACTATGGCATCACTCCCTCGGCCAATTAGTACTGCTCTATAGCCAGCTAGTGAGGATTTTTGACTCATAGACTCATAGGCTTTTATGGTACAGATGGAAGCAATTCAGCCCATCATGTCTACATAATTAACAAAGATCTGACTACACTAATCCTATTTTCCAGCTTTTGGCCCATAGTCCAAGAAGCTATAGCGGCATGAGTAGATAGCTAAATGCTGCTTAAATATTATGACAGCTTCTGACTTGACCATTTTTTGAGTAAGGGAGTTCCAAACTCTGACTACCCTCTGGCTAAAAATGTTTCTCCTCAACTTTCTTCTTGAACTTCCACCTTTTACCTTAAATCTATGAGCCTTGGTTGTTGACTCCTCCACTGAGGTAAAAAGTGCCTTCCTATAGCCCTATACTTGACCTGCATAATCTTATACACCTCTATCAGGTCTGCTCTCAAACTTCACTGGTCCAAGGAAAACAACCGCAACCTGTACAATTTGTCCTCATAGCTCTGACCCTCCAGCCGAGGTGACATGTGGCAAATTTCCTATGCAGCCCTTCCTAAATTGGGCTGACAAGAATTGCACACAGTACTCCAAAGGCCTAAACAACTGGATAGCTCTCTTGTCTTGAGAGCCCTCCCCAACTTTGAAGCACAATCCTTTCAAAGAAACTGTATCTTTTTACCTTTTAAGCTGTGTGCACCTCAACCATAATCATTGTTGATCTTGAAACTAACAACATTGTTTTGCAAATACAAATTTGTCACTATGCATAGATGGTGGATGTCTGAGTTTCAGATGATACATCTGTATCCAGTACACTTAACAAGTGTAATTTTAGTCATCCACCATGATATTGTTTATTGAAAACATGTTAGATTGACTTTGGTAGATATAAGTGTTGGTCAATGATAGCAATGACAGGATCTTAAGTGTTCAATTATTTCCTTTTGTATTGTTCAGATGTCATTGTGTCACTCCACATGTCCTTGAGATCTGTTGGTGGAGCTGACACAGTGAAGAATCAGTAATTCCACACTGCTATTGTGATTATTTATTATCATTTTGTGATCATAATGATTGTATTTTAAATGTAACTGTGTGAAGAAGTGAATCACAATTAGTGTGTATATGCTACTCTGAGATAACGCTGTTCCATAGCATGTATGACATCAATTATATGTGCCTTTTCAAATTGTGTATTAGAACTTATATAAAGCACCACCTACAATACCACATAGACAGCAGTCTTAATTTTACATGGTGAATGAAATATTAGTTCTACTGGCACAAAAACTGAATGCATTTGGTCACAGTATAAATAAAGCATGCGTATTTATGTAACTATCAAAGAACATTAGGGAAACCTTTAAAGTCACCTGCCACATAATTTTGGCTTGCATAATAAATTTAACTTGTGTTTGTACCATGCAAACACCACAGGTAGCAGTTAGTGGGGAAACTGAAGCCAACATTTTGTTCAATCACCGGTGGCAGTAATTCCAGAGTTCCTGATGGCAATAAATTACACCTGTACTGAAGTATTGCATGAACTATTAACAGGAAATGTTAATCATTAATTTGTTCAATACTAATTAAATACATTTACAATGAAGAAACATTCATCCCACAATAAATCTAAACTCTGACAATTGTAAACTCTTTAGAAATGGTCAAGTGTCATTATACTATCTTCATGGGAGTACTTTTAACTGTATAAGATTATAAAGCATGTTTAATATAGTGACTTACTTTTCACATCTTTGCTAACCATTCACAATATTAAACCATTGAACTTCAGTAAGTTGTCAGCTTAGTTGTTTGAATAAATAGACATTATGTTTTGAGACAGTGCTACTATGGGGAGCTACTGAGCAGAGATTTCAACTTTTACTGCATGAAAATCAAATTTCAAGAGCAATCTGTTCTAATCTGAGACATTTCCAAATAGTCAGTCAAGAGGGGCATTATCAGAGGCCCATTTGCAGAAACTTGCTTTCCTTCTTTGCTGACTTAAGGAAAAAATACACAATAAAACATAATGGATTTTTGAAATTATTTTGCAGGTTGGGGGCATCACTGGCGAGGTTATCACTGATTGAAATTTGACAAGGTGGTGGTGAAATGCCTTCTTGAACAACCATTTGGTCGTATGCAATTGTAAGCTAGCAATGTGTGAAAATATAACGTTCTGGGACTAGGAAGTGCCAAAGTGTTGTTACATTTTACAGCTCCAAATATTAGTAATATAATCATGCCTGGGAATGGGGTAGAATTGGTAATGATGTTTTCAAGAGGTCACTCAGAACATAAATGTTCCATAGCTTTCAAAGTAAAAGTCGTTCTAAAAAAGTCTTCTTTGGTATGGCAAGTTGCTTCACTGATTGAGTCAAAACTCTGAAAAACGTGGATTATAACATGCAGTCAAATTCTTGTAGATTCATGAAACTGTTATATTGGGCTAAAGATATCTCACATAGCGAGTTATATCTGTGGCTGTGTTTTTGGCTACCAGCTTGGTGCCTGAACATGTGCAACTATGTTTATTCAGACAATCGGGCTGTTCTTGGCTATCACATTGTGCACATGCATTAGTTAATGTTGAATAAGTTTTTAGAGATCCTTAGGATCTCCTTAGAGATCCTCTATATATGGCCTCTTGTTCAGTTGTCTACTGCTCTTAGATCTCCCATAAATTGCTTGCCACTTTACCTTATTACCCACCCTTAAAGGCAATTTTATGAGATCATGTAAATTTTCAGCCAAGTGATTTGTGGCTCAAAGAGCAAAATCAGTGAAGGGTCAGCTGAAACCTCTATGCAGACATAGACAGAACTTGCTAAAGTCATACAACATATAAAAGATGCCTAGAAAAGAAGCTGGAGGCAGAAAAGTACAGCTAAATCATATGATCTGCAAGATTTTCAGGTCAGTTAGCTTCATGTTGTGCTTGGCAAGATCAGCATGTGATCAGCATGAAGCATAACAGAATCAAAAATGGAACATGGGGTCCTGCAAAGACAGCACCTTAATTTACATATAATTATTCTTGAATTTAAATGGACAATATAAATGTGCCTTCCTGCTCCCATTATGAACTCTTACTAATATTGCAGATTGGTAGTGGGATGTGTACTCTTTTGTCTGACATCTTAAGTACATGAGCTTATCATTTAGTGCTCAAAATATGAGTGCTGTTTTACAAGGCCCTTGATTCATTTTATGTAAAATCTAAGCTTGTCGTTGTCCTCTGCCAAGGAAGGAAATGGATGTCGAATCCTACTGTGCTATGTATGACTATTTTGTCTCTGGCAACCAGTAATAATACCATGAACTAACATGTAAGTCCATCAAAAGATCTGTTACTTAAATTATTTGTATTTGTTTGACATATTGTTGTACTGGATAGATCTTTCAAGTTATTGTAGTCCTGATGTTCAAGTTAAAGCTTATCTTAACTTGATAGGTTTTAAAAGGCTATATTGTATATCTGGCTTTCGCAATACCCACCCTATAGTTTTTTTTGACTCAGACCATTGTTATCGGAAGTGAAAATTGTTCCATTCTCTCTGCTATTTAGATTCTTTCCATTTGGTGAAAACAAAAGTTCACTGACGAGGGCACTCATTATTTTTAAAAGGTAAACACAATCTTGTCACTATTGTTTTATACTTGTTTGGTACTATGTGAAAAATGTTAAAATAAATAGCCATAAACTAAAGCATTTTGTTTCCCAAAATTAAAATTGATGCAGTAATGAATTGATTTTAGGCAGCATTTTAACACAGAATCCCTACAGCGTGGAAGCAGACAGTTGGCCCATCAAGTCTATTCTGACTCTGCAAAGAGCATCCCACTCCCATCCCTGTAACCCTGCATTTCCCATGGCTATCCACCTAACCAGCACATCTTTAGACTGTGGGAGGAAACTCACACGTGGGAAGAACATGCAAACTCGACACAGACAGTTGTCCAAAGGTGAAATCGAACCTGGGTCCCTGGCACTGTGAGGCAGCAGTGATAACTGCTGAGCCAAACAGGCTATTCTCTGCAATGAAGTTATTTTTCATATTCATAATTTGAATGTTCTGCATCCATTTGTTGAGAAATCAATAATTTAATTTTACTTCTGCCTTCAGCATACTTGTGTTTCTCAGTATTTCATGCTAACTGTCAGGAGACAAGCATATCATAAGCAAAACTACCTAGAAGTGGCATCAAGGAGGCCAGTCAAAGTGACCATGATATTTTTACTACTCCCTGTGGTAACAGAATCCAGAGTACTGCCAGATGAACCAAAGTTAGTTCATGGAAAAATATGGACACAAAAGTGGCTTGAGCCAGATCTATCAGATTTTATCAAACAGTATATTTACATATCCACTGGTGTCTATCCTTTGTAAAACAGGGTGCTTAATGTGCAGTTTTTTAAAAAAAAAACACAAATCTGGCTGAAGATTGACCAGTGGGCTGCAGGAAGAGTCACTAACGTTTAGATCACTCACTTGCACTGGGAACACATATCTATCTTTAGAAAACTTTCAAGCATATCTGCCACAGCAGAATCTGTTGTAGCTGAACAAAAATGGATAGAAACCGAGCAGAAATCTAGAAGGAATAATCTCCAAATTTTCTTGGAAGGATGAAGAATTGTTATATAGATTATAATTTTAAATATGAAATGCATGCTAGTACCTGAGGAAGAATGGAAGGATGGTTTGTCTGTTACTTGGCTCAAGAATCCAAATTCTTTTGAAAGTGAATGAACGAAGAGTTAGGCAGACTGCTTGGTCTTAATGGGAGGAAGTTGTAAGGAGTCTTGTGTCCTATAAGTTGGGTGAGGGAAGATGGTGCTGACACTTAATGTTGCATGTTTCATCCTATAACTACAGATTAGTCCTTCAGAAGATTACTAATCTGACCAACTGAGCCAAGGATCAGACAAACCATCCTTCCATTCTTCCACAGGTACTAGCATGCATTTCACATTTAAAATTACAATCTATATAATTAATCCTTCAATCTACACGGCAGTTGACAGGACCTTAAAGAATATGTTAACATCTTGCCTAATATCATTTACTTGCATAACAATCATTTCACTTTTTTTCTTCACTTAAATACTTTGATGGTGCCAGATTTTTGGCAATTCTTTAAATGAAATCTGTACTGTGGGAAATAGTAATATTGTTACTGGACCAGTAATCCAGAGGACCAGTACACTATACAGAACATTGATTTAAATTCAGTTAATAAATTTGGAATATAATGTTAACCACAGTCATGATAAACGTGACCCTATCATTGATTGTTATAAAATCTAATGTCCTGGGGAAGGAAACATACCATCGTTATCGGCCTGGTGTGCATGTGATTCCACACTAATGGTTCAAGTACAATTGGAAACAGCCAACAATGATGGCCTTGCCAGTGATGCAAATATCCCAAGACAGAATAAAAAGGGCAGGTCATCCTTAGTTGTTAGATTTCACTATACTCCTATCATTTTGATGCAAGAGAAGCCCAAGAACAGTAAGCATGTGGCAGAGCACCCCAGAAGGCATCTCTGATGAGAAGGTGTTCAATCCCATGAATTATCCCACAGACTAATTAGATTGGGGCTCTTCTTTAATAACAAGGATAGGGACATAGTGCCAGTATCATAACTTTCAGAGGCATTATGTCATCACTGAGAAATAGCACAAACAAGCAAGCATCCAGCTATTACCTCTGTACACTAAAGGAATAAATTCTCACCATTTCTCACAATTCTTCCTGAAGATCTACTCCAAGAATAGTTGTGGTTTTGGTTGTAGGGAGAGGGATAGAGATGATTAGTGTCAGACGATGTGGAAGTTGAGGGAAATGGCGAGAAAGGAAGAAAATGAAAGCTAGAATTGTTTTTCTGTGAATTACAAAAAGAGCAGAATGAAGATGTTGACTTGGAGCCTACCTGTGTGTCCCTGTGCTAGGATGCTGTCTCATCTTCCTCATTTACACTAAAATGATTGCACTAACTTTGTGATTAATCTTCAAATGTACTTTTATTCAATCGAGCCTTCAATCAGAAATTAGTACACCTCGTCATTTAGTATACCTCCTTTAGCAGGACCTCCAATTCTTCATTATCTAAAGAAGTCATACTTCCTACTCTGCCATTCCGAGTAACCGAGCCACTTCTTATGCTGCAGCTGCAATTCCTCTATTACAGTGGGATATAGCACTTTAAGATACTTTCAATTTGAGCTGCCAGTCAAATATTTGCAATTAACCAATTCGCCCAGCTGTCAATGCAAGGCTAATATTATTCTTGGAAGGCATAATAATTATTCAAATAAGCTAACCTAACAAAATTGGGCATGGTCACTTCAATTGCTGGATATCACATTACCTGGAAAGATGGGTTCCTAATCAAGGTCTGTTGGCAAGCTTTTCACTGCCAGAAACCTATTCTCAAAGTGGTAGAACTGCTATTGCAAAACCATCATATGCCTCTTTTGCTATGTACACATTTTAACCTGGCAGCTGCAACTTGGCACAACTTAAACTTATTTTTGTCTGTCATCGAAATTACCTCAAAACAACACTGATGCTTTTTATTTCAGCATTGAGTATTTATACATAAAATTAGTGCATGACTTTTCTGGTTATCTGGTCTGCCTATTCCGTTTTTTAAAATGAGCCTATTGAATCACAGCAATTGTTAAAAAATTGATTTATTTTTCAATGTTTCAATCAGAATTTGAAATGTACATTAATTGTCTCTGTTGGAATGTGTAATTTTGAAAAAAATATATTTTTGGCAATGATGAGGATGAGAATTATTTAAGGTTTCAAAAACACTACAGTTCAGATGAGGAAAATAAATTCATGAAGACAGAAAGAACAAATGATTTCTAAGACTATGTTCTATCTTATAGCTTTATAAAGTCTATACATATTATCCCCATAGTCAACAGTTTCATTTTAATGTGCACATGCTTTAAATTTGAGCTGCCAGTCAGATTTTTGCAATCACCAATTAGCCCAGCTGTCAGTGCAATGCTAATATTATGCTTGGAAGGCATGATAATTATGCAAATAAGCCAACCTAACAAAATTGGGCATGGTCAGTGCTGTGAGATTTTTACGGCACAGATCCTGCTCATTTCTTTCAATTGGGGGCTGTAATAGCTGGACAACTTCACAGAATTTCACTTGCCAGCAAATGTGACAGAATATAAAATCAGTAGAGCAGAATATCTCCAGCTGTTCCATGTGACTCCCACTAAACTGTAACTTAACTGAATGTTTGTTCTTGAAATATATTTGGAGTCACTGAATCATACAGTGATGCAGTATAAAAGAAGGCCAATCAGCCCAAAAGGGTCAGTGCCAAGACTGTGAAAGAGCTGGTCAATTAGATATACACCCTTGCCCTTACTCCATAGCCCACCAAATATATCTCCTTCAAGTATTTAACAGTTCAACCAATTCCTTTTGACAGTCATTATTAGATGGATTTCCATTACCCTTTCATGAAATGCATTCCAGAGCAAAACAACTTTCAATACAATAACACTTCTCCTGCATCTTCCTCTCGATCTTTAGCCAATTATGGTTACCCCAGTCCGCTGAGCCTTACCACTTTGAAGGAGTCTGACTACCTGAGGGCCGAAGATTCCCACACTTGTAACACTGCAGACTTTCATGCTAAGTCACTTGGATCTCAGGTGAGTGGACATGGGCTGCACTGGAAAACCCAGGAAGATAGTGTCATTTGAAAAACAAAAATCAGATCAATTTGCTTATCATGCCATTGCTGCAACATCAGGTATTGCTATATTCCAGAGCAGTTTGCTCTAAATTCACATTTTGGTGTAACTCACCAGTTCCAAACCGGCTAGGACATTGGTAAGTTAAGTTAGGGATTTGTGCAATTGCAAAGGATAGGGAAACTCAGTGTGGCAGCAGTTTAATGATAAGACAACTCACAGAATTTACTGGTTGATTCTCAGTTACCTTTCTGCAGACGTGTTAGGAGTAAAGTAATTGTCAGCCCATGGTATTGTGGGATGTGAAGCAAAGATCAGATGAATAATTTATATTCTATCTGATGGAACAAAATATACCAGATTGCTTTGCATTAATCACAGGATTGGAGGCCCAGTCTTATAATAGTTCTCCCATGGTATTTTGTAGATGTTGCCCCACATATGTTGTTAGTTATTGTAGTCATCAGTGTAGATAGTTGGGTGTACTGCAGGACGTATTAGAATGTTGGGCCTTAGGACATTTGATGGCTTGCAGACAGTTGTGTTGGTCAGTTTACCAACTTTGATAGAGATAGAGTAGGAAGTGACCAGATTTTAGATCTTCTGTGTCTTTGATGAAACTTTACTTGATATGGGTGGCTCTTTTGTATTCTTGTTGTACCTGCTTGTAATGCATTGGTACCTGGCAATGTGGGTTCAATGACTGTACTAAATTAGGAAGTGGGGTTTCGCAGAATGAATATGTCCACCTTCCCTTAAAAAAATCTTTGTTTGCAGGTGGCTCACGTTCCCAGCTTAGGATTACAAAATCGAGCTAAAATATTCTTGTTACTGGTTCTGCTTACCAGCTTTTGTTGTCCCTGGAAAAATGCATTTTCAGTCGATATTTACTGGTTGAACCTGGAGCCCAGTGTCTGGATTTTATTTGCCTTCTCTACAGCTTTCGTTTGCATGGCTTCAGGTTGAAAAGAACCATCTGAAGAAGGACCGGTCCTTCGAAAGTCAGTGCTTCCAAATAAACCTGTTGGACTATAATCTGGTGTTGTGTGATTTTTAACTTTGAACACCCCAGTCCAACACTGGCACCTCCAATTCAGTATTTTATTGGGGGAACCACATGAAGGTTGCTATGTCTCTCCCCCCATCACACAGGCACACAACTGGGAATGCTCAGAATCATCAGCAGTCTAAAAACCCTAAAACTAACAAACAGTTGCATGTGCACCTTGAAAACCAAATCACCGTCCTGTACATAACCAACAGTAGGCTCCCACATAATTAGTCTTTGCATCAGCTGTCATCAATGTATGTACTAATGCCATTTCTCCCACAAAGTCATGGCTGTTCATATAGGAATATATGAACATAGGTTTAGGAGTAGACCACTTAGCCCCCTGAGCCTATTCCACCATTCAATGAGATCATGGCTGATCCATGTCTAACTCCATATTCCTGCCTTTGGCCCATATCCTTTAAAAGCTTTGCTGAACCAAAAATTATCTATGTCAGATTTAAAATCAATGACTGAACTAACATCAACTGTTGATTGTGGAAGAGAGTTCCAAATCTCTACACCCTTAACCATCTAGATTTTAGAGAAAACAGGCCTAATTTGTATAATCTCTTATAACTTAACCCCCGAAGTCTAGGTATCATTCTTGTAAACCCACCTCCTATTCCCTCTAAAGCCAACATATCTTTCCCATATCTCCTCAAAGTACAGTGAGTGGGGTCTAACCAGAGTTTTGTTTAACTGCAGCATAACTTCTGCATCCTTTTACTTCAGTCCTCTAGATATAAAGACCAGCAATCAATTAGCCTTCCTGATTATTTTCATCACACATTCATGACATTTTAAAACTCTATGCACCTGAACCCCCAGGTCTCTTTGGACATCCACGCTATTTAACTTTACACCACCTCGAAAATACCCTGATCTATCCTTTTTTTTGGTCCAAAATAGATAACCTCACATTTACTTAGATTGGATTCCAACTGCCACTGTTTGTCCATTCACCTAGTCTACCAATATCCCTTTGTAATTTAAACTATCATCAACACTGTCTACAATGCTGCCTAACTTTATGCAACCAGAAAAATAAAATGTATAACTTTTTATGTCATAATTCAAGTTGTTAATAAATATTGTGAATAATTGAGACCCTATCACAGATTCTTCTGGGACTCCACTTCTATCCTAAAAAAGGACCTAAGAGGCAACATTTTACGCAGAGGGGTGGTGCATGTATGGAATGAGCTGCCAGAGGAAGTGGTGGAGGCTGGTACTATTACAACATTTAAAAGGCATCTGAATGGGTAGGTAGTGCTGGCAAATTGGACTAGATTAATGTAAAATATCCGGTCAACATGGACAATTTGTACTGAAGGGTCTGTTTCCATGGTGTACATCTCTAAAATTATGACTAATATCCCAATTTTTTGGTACCTGTCACATTACCAATTTTCCAGCCATGGGATTCACATTTTGTGTGCTGCTATCATTTAAGTATGAGAGTTCTTTGGGACCTTATATGATATCAAATGTGCTGAGGAGCTACTTTTTAGTCGAAAAAGAAAAATCTTGAAGAGTAAACAAAATGTTCTGCAACTATTTACATTTTAGAAGAAGAGGCTCCACATTGCTGTTGGCACTTGGCAGGATTTAATCTTAGGGCTGCCTTAAATGGGATCCTATTTTACTGCCCCACAAAATCCTCACCATATCATCATACACTCAATCAAGTATGAATCCTTTTAGATCTATTTTTATCATCCTCCAAAGCCTTTTTCTTTCAGCTATTATTGTTATGCATTTATTTATATAATTACATTTACCACTTATCCCAACTTTCACCAAGACTTTGACTTGACAAACTTAGATGCTCCTGGGGCTTACTATTCTCCCCAAACCTATTCTCTTTGGACTTGGGAGACCAGTCTTTTGTTGAATAGGAGATAGCTGTTTTGGAATTTATTTCTGATTGTATGTGGATATATGTTCTTGAGAACCTTTAGTTTCTTCTATTTTGTTTTCTTGGAAATATCACTCCTACTAGGGTAGGCACGTGTTTTTTGCAATACCATTAATCATTGTCTCTTCATAGCATCTTCCATGGAATTGTTTGCTTCACATTTTCAATTTGTGTCAGCAGATTTTTGTTCTCAAAGTACAAGTGGATCTGTGCTGAAATTGGTCATCTCGTTACTTCAACTTGTTGATTATTTTGGACTTTGTTTGCCCTCAATGATTGATTTATTTATAAAACAATCTTGTCCATTCCTTAAATTGTATTACCTGAAGAATTATTCTTGCTTGATAATGCTTGTTCAGAATTCTTCTTTGGAAAGTAGAGATTTCAGCTATTCTATTTGAACTTGTCCTTTCCTTGTCATCTCTGGTATCTAATTTGTAACTTAAGTTTGTCATAACTAGTTGTTCACTGTGTTGTGTAGAAATCTGATTCAAATCAATCTTTGTAGCAATAGAAAACACTTTTGCCAAACCTATATAATCACAGCTTTCTATCTTATTGATAATATGAAATAACTTCTTTATGCAAATGTAATTAATCTTCGGGGATTCTACTTGTTGGTTAAGTTCTACCATGAGCTTAGAGACCTCTATAAAATCTTCTACTGGCCAATCCTTGAACTGGCTGTGCCTTGACTGGCTGTTCCATAGCCTTTGTTGTGCAACTCCTTTGTACTTTTGAATGACTTTAGGAGCAACGTATGCCTTTTTAAGCATGAGTGACTATTTTGTAGTATGTATAGATTTTCTAGTATTTAGGTTGCTGATGTTGCTGGAGAGGTGTTTGTGGCATACCTTTAAGTTATGTGTATTGCTAACTAGACCATGTAGTTGAATTTCTGTCACTGTCAGCAATGTTTTACCAATCAAAGCTCACTATGTGATTATACTGTGACATTATCAAGTCTAACTTGAAATTTATGAGATACCCATTGAAAATCAAAATGTTTGGTCTGAGTTGCCAATTTCCCAAAGGAAATTTTGCACTTCTCTTACACTTAATAAATGTAATGAATGCTCATCAGTACTGCCTCTATCAAAAGGCCATAAGACCATAAGACATAGAAACAAGAGTTCAGTCTCTCAAGCCTGATCTACCATTCAGTAGGATATGAGAGATCATTAATTAAATCATCTTTGGATTCACCAGCATGTTATATTTTTCTGTTAAATCTTGGTCATTCAAGATTTTTCTTAGTACTGATGTAATAATTACCAAAGGCTTTCATATCTCTATAAGGTGTCTGTATCTTCCTTTACTCCTTGATAAGCAATAACGTGATCTACTTTATTCCCAGTTACATAAAGAAATGTATTTACTTCTTCCACTTCTGGCTTCATGTCCAGTTTAGAGACTATTCTTATCTCAAGAATGATTTTCTTCAGGACATATATATATTTACTGACAGAACACTGGGACTAATGTCAAGATGGGAGTGAATCTCATGTAGGAACTGGCGCATAGCATTGAGAGCAGCAGATCAATGCAATATGCATTGTTTCACGTACTCAAGTGTACCCAACACTACTGTACTGCAATTCAACCTGGCCTGAGGATGCCACACAAATGTGGTACATATACAACTTTGGAAAACCATGAGGATTATTTTTGGGATCTTGAGACTAACGTTGTTTGAATGGCTTCCTATGTTAGCATATATTAAATCTCCTGATGTCTACAGGGAAAACATCCCTCTCAAAGTATACCATAAGCTGATTGTTAACGAAGCATCCCCAGTGACACAAACAAAAACCCACAGCTCATCTAAAATCCTGTGATCCCTTCTGGAGTCAACTCTATAAGTGATGATCTGATGACAGCCCCATTTTCGTAAGCAGTGAACCTCCTGGTTGACTACAAAGATTACAACAGTAATCTGGTAACTGACTCAAGCAGATGAAGTCCAATGGAAACATGGACAAACCTCAAGTTCTTGAAGAGAGGTCAGGGGAGATGTGGCCATTTGTTCCACAAGTAGTACATGAGAAGTTGCTCCACAGTCAACCAAAGCAAACAATCACCCATTATACTGCCAGAGAGATCTATTCCTGGTTACATAGCAACCATTCATACTAAGTTACTTGAAGCCACTGAATGGATTACCCTCAACATCAAACTATATCTGCTTCTTCAGGTGAACAAATATAAAGACATTTTGAGGCAGTTCTATGCAAACAGCAAGGCTAGCAGAAATATTGTGGCTTGTGCCCCTCACCTGAGGATAAGAACATAAGAACTAGAAGCATGAGTAGGCACATAGAACATTGAACATTACAGTGCGGTGCAGTACAGACCATTTGGCCCTTGGTGTTGCACCGACCTATGAAACAAATCTGAAGTCCATCTAACCTACACTATTCCATTATCATCCATATGTTTATCCAATGACCGTTTAAATGCCCCTAAAGTTGGCAAGTCTACTACTTTGAAATTCTAGCACGCCATGATCACTAGATCTTAGAGGATCTTTTACTGTGAGATCATTGATTAATCCCACCTCATTACACATTGCCAAATCCAGAACAATTTGCTCCCTGGTTGACTCCTCAATGTGCTGCACAAAGAAACAATCTTTAATACATTCAAAGACCTCTCCCTTGAGGCTACCCTTGTCAATTTGATTAACCTAGTCTATGCACATATTAAAATCACCCATGATTTTTGCCATTCCTTTCAGAGAAGTTTGAGTATTTCCTGGTGTACTGCACTCCACTGGGAAATTATGGTTTGGGGACCTATAGATTGATTCCATCAAGGACTTCTTTCACTTGCTATGTCTTATTTCTACCCAAACTGATTCTGCATCTCGATCTCCAGTACCTATACCATTCTGACTAAAGCATTGACCTCTTCATTTTCTAATAAAGCTACACCATCTCTCTTTCCTCCCAATCTGCCCTTCTGAAACAGTGAAGTACTCTTGGTTATTCAATTCCCAAACCTGATCTCTTGCAACCACATCTCAGTAATCATCACCAACTCATACCCATTCATCTCTACTTGCACTGTAGACTTATTAATTTTATTTTGAATGCTTTGTGTATTCAAATATAAATACAAAGCTTCTGGTTTATTATCAAATTTCCCGATTCTTATATGTTGATAAAGGAGTGGCACTAATAAAAAGATGACCTAAAGACAAAAAGATAATGAAAACAGGAGAAAATAAACATTGAGGATAAACTTGCAAGTAACATCAAGGCAGGTAGAAACTGATAGTTTGGAAGAAAGGGGCCAAAGTGAACTTTGATCTCTGAGGGTATAATAATGGGAAAGCAGTACATGGCAAATGTGTTGAATAAATAGTATGCATCAGTCTTTACAGTTGAATACACCAAAAGCATTAACAAATAATCAGTGGGTTAAAATGGGATGGTTGGGTGGAGTGGTATATATAAAAATACAATAGCTATGGATATATAAGGAAACTAACAATACGAAAGGCTAATAGGGCTGGTAACCTGGTGGGTTACATTCTAGGATTTTAGAGAGGTAATGATGCACTGGTAGCAATCTTCCAAGAATCTTTAGATCTTGGAGATGTCCCAAAAGATTGGACAACTGCTAATGTAGCATGCGTATTCAAAATGTGAGACAAAAAATACATAACTGTAGGACATTAAACTATGGCAATAACTTAACATCTGTTGTTCGGTGAATGTTATGATCTGTTAAAACGGTTGTAATAGCGAAATATTTAGAATTACATAATTTAGTTAAGGAGAGTTAGCCTGGCTTCTTGAAGAGGAGATCATGCCTGAAAGTTTATTAGAATTATTTTATGAGGTATTAAGTAGCATAGATAAAGGGGAATTAGCTGATGTGATATTTTGCATTTCCAGGAGGTGTTCCTTAAGGTACTATACATAATATAATAATATAGCTACTTAATATCCATGCATTGAGGGTAGTATATTTGCATGGATAGAGGATTGGCTAACTAATAGAAGACAGAGTTGAGATAAAGAGGGCATTTTCTAGATGACACCCCTGTATCACAGGGATTAATGCTAGTACCACAGTATTTTACAGTATATGTTCATGATTTGGGTGAGAAATGCGAATGTACTATGGCTAAGATTGTAGATGACATAAGAATTGGTGGAAAGGCAAGTGGTTTAAGATAACACAGAGTTTGCAGAGGGATGGATATAGGTCAAGCAAGTGAGTTAAAGCCTGGCAGCTGGAATATAAATGGAGAAACTGTGAGGTTATGCACTTTGGCAGGAAGACTAGAGGAACTGAATATTACTTATATGGAGAAAGGCTGCAGAAATTTACAGCACAAAGGAATTTGGGAGTGCTCATGTATGAGTCACAAAAAAGCTTGCATACAAGTTCAACAGGGAATAGGGAAGGCTCCGAAAGCTTGTACTTTCAAATAAACCTGTTGGACTATAACCCTATATGTGATTTTTAACTTTATTTCAAAAGGAATGGGGAGTCTTGTTTAAAACTATACAAGGCAATAGTTAGACCATACCTGGAATACTGTAAACAGTTTTGTTTTCCTTATCTAAAGAAATGGTAACCTATGATAACCTCATAGGCAATCTCAGAGACTGCTAGCCTTTGATTGGCTGGTGGCTTCTGGTAAAGTGGGACTTCAATGTCAAGTAGCTTTGCAGAAGCTCAGCTCCTAATTAGTAAATTGGAGCTGGATCTAGCAAGCTTTCTTGTTGATGAGGGCAGAAGTAACTTGGCACTTCAGAAATCAATCCCAGCAATTGTCTCTAAATACAATTTGAAGAACTCATATTAGATGAGAAACATTAACTCAGTTTCCCATTCCATACATGCTGTCAGACCAGCTGTGTTTCTCCACCATTCTGTGTTTGTTTCTCAAAATACTAGTCTGATATTCACAGGGTATCCATATTGGTTGGATTTAGTGCTCATGCTCTCACAGGTGTCAGAAATGGTAGGTTGGGACCACAATCAGCTAACAGAGAGCAGGGTGCCGACCATGAATACTGGTTTGGCATCTAGCAGAGGTACCTGTAACTGACGGGTGCAAAACGTCCTCAGTTCTCCCAAGCATCATCTCACAGGGTAGACGTACCTCTGGTTGTAGCCCTTCAATAACAATATTATCCGAAAATAAAGTCTTGGAAAGCAGTATAGAGAAACCATCTCAGCTATTGTTCCTAGTAAGTAGCACAAGAATCTCATGCGAAGGACATAAATTAGGGTAACAAGCATAGAACAGAGCATAATACACAAAAATGTACTTTCATCACATAGACAGGTAATTACAGTAAAGCTCCTCTCCTGTTGCTGAGTATTGCCAGACAGGAGAATATCAGTAGATAGAAAACATGAGTAGCAATAAGTTATTTGGCCCTGTAAATCTGTTCTGCTGTTCAACAAAATCATGGATGATTTTCTCCCTCAAATTCATCTTCTCTGCTATCCCTATACTCCTTGAATCCTTTTCTACCTTTATTCAAAGGGTATAATTCCATGCTCTGTATTCTCAAGGCAGGAGAAACACTTTCTCAGATTTATCCTGTAGAATTTTTCATATCTTTATTCAGTCAGTTTTCTGAACTCTAAGGAATATAGGCTGAGTCTACTCAATATTCTCTTATGGGACATCAAGTTCATCTGAGGAATGGAACGGATAATTAGGTCTTGGTGTTATAAGTTAAACACTGTCTTTTGCTCCCATTTAGTCAGGCTTTGTGCCAGGAATCTTTCCCTACACTCAGTTTAAAGTGCAAAGCACCTTTGGACAGATGCACTGTTCCATATAGTAATGCACAATGCAATTAAATAAACAATGATTATGCCTGTTCTATAACCACCAGAGGATATTAATGCAGGTTTGATGTGGATGAGTTACTGGTGCAATGAAAGACCTGCGTACACAAGTAAATAGATAACAGTGAAGTCAAAACAAGACAGATTTATGATTGTACTCAGGGGAGAAAGCCATATGCCAATGATCATTGCTTTGCAGATAACCAGGGCTTCTTTATGTGTGGGGAAATATCTGCATGCCCTCCTTCATAATTCTTCTGATCTGCTTCTTGGTGGTTTTACTCAATCACTGGGTTTTGAACAATTAAAATGTGATGCAGAATGCAGCACATTATTACTTTAGCCATTTTAGCAAAAGCATTTTTGAGGTGTTTGCCAGTCACCTGATTTTTATTTTCCTGATCAACCTGTTCGGAGATTTTATTACATACCTCTGGTGTGGATGGGACTTGAACTTTGGTCTGCTTGGTTCAAGAGTAGGGATACTACCACTGCACCACAAGAGGGTCCCTTAAAGAATACGCCCTTATTACTTGTGCACTGTCCAGCTGAAATATAATACATAATCCCCTTCAGGAAATTGAACTCTAGCCCCCTGTGTGACAGACAGGGATACTAACCATTACACTAATGAAGAACAACTTGCCAGTCACCTGATGCACAGTTTGATCATCCAAACACCCTGCGTAATTATTATGTTGGTCTGGGTCCCCAGGCATAAAGTTCAGTGGCCTAGAAATCTTCAGTGGTTTCAGGTCTTTACTGGCAATTAAGTCTTCAATATGGCAGGCAGTAAACACACATACCATACAGGTATTGAAGGTCTCCTTGCTCATGAACTCAGTTACACCCAGTAGTTGAGTACAGGTCATTGATATCATTTGCAAGAGACCTTTTATCAGATGAGTCTCAGTCTACTTCAGTTGCATGAATAAATCTCTACACTTTGTTCAGCCAGCTGAACTAATTTCTAACCTATTATGTTACTTTCCAGCCTGGGTATGTAGGTTGTATAAAACAATGGTTGTTAGGCACAATCCATAACTTGCAGCCATCATATGTTGGATTGCTGCTGGATCCATGAATCGTGGTTATTTCAGAGGAAGTGAAAAAGTGAGTGCCACATGCCAGCTTAATAGTAGTGATTCTTTTGAGTTTATAACTAGCAATAGTATCACTGAAAAATACCCAAGTAGCAATACAGCTGCAAATAATTCTTAATTGAATTCTAAGGATTCATACAAATTGGTAGAAGTCGTGTTGCCTTTTGATGGCAGGTACCAGTTTACGCCAAACTTTATTTGTTGATGGTGCAGTACAAAATATCCAAGTCAGACATTTGTGAATAAGATATGTGCACTAGACATCATTTAACAGTTGTAATAAGTGCCATTGCCCTGACTTAGATGTGGAGAGTTGTTCAAGTACAATTTATAAACATGCAGAATGAATTTACCGATGGCTGTATTGTGCTTAATACTGCCAAATAATCCCCGAACGCCGATTGAATTATTTTTCAGACCTACCAGCTCTGTTTCAAAACCTGCATCCCATGGTGCATTGCAATATCCACAGAACTTTTTAGTGACAATAGGAGCAGGCATGCATCAATGATATTAGAAGTTAAAGTTCATTCAGATGAAGTAGGGATGCTTAGCCATGCTGTATAGTCCCTTCTAAAATGTATGCTGGCGAAAATCCAAATCTAGGGTTTCCTGCTGAATTGCTGTTTTCGATTTCTGTACTTCTGCCTGTCGAAGTCTTGGTTGAATAGATCGTGAAAAGTTTATTAGTATTCTTTGTTGTACAGCTTTGGTTAAAATTCTTAAGAAGTCATATTCCACTCGAAACCTTAACTGTTTCTCTCTCCACAAATACTGTAGATCTGAATATTTCTAACGCTTTCCGTTGTCGTTTCAGATGTCCGGCATCTGCAGTATTTTACTTTGATTTAACTGGTTAAACTCCAACAATCTCTCTCTACAGATTATTGTGGCCCGGAAACATTGCTTTCCCAGCCATAAAACTCCTTGTACTTAAACCGGGACTACAGATATTTTACTGTCGGCAGAGGGGGCGGGATGATCGGGTAAATAAACTGGTGGCTAGTTTTGGTGAGTTTGAATTCTGTATGAAAAAAGTGTGCAGAGGAAGTGTTAAGATTGGATCCTAAATGGTGTGAGATCATGCAAAAATGTGTGCTTTAAAAAAAAGTTGCCAAATTTTCAAAAGCACTTGATCGACCTGGGGTGCTAAAAAAAACTCCGCAGGTGTCACTCTTGAATATGAACTGGTCAAAATTAAGATCCACGGCGGAGCCACTTGGTCACCTCCCTCCCCAGATTTCGCGTGGGAAGAGGGGATACAGGTGGAGCGGGTGACGTCACACGCCATTGTTTACACTGGGGCGTCCCGACGCACGGCTCAATGCTGCCCGGTTGCTATGGCGGCGAGCGGCATGACGTCAGACGGCGGAGTTGATACAGTGTATCGGGTGAGTGTTGGCAGGATACTCGCGCGGCGCTTGTGAATGGCTCGCTGCGGCTACGGCTGCGGCTGCTCTGCTGGGCTCTCTGATCACTCAGTTCCGTGCTCAGTCTGCGCTCTCTGATCGTGGTGCCATGCTGCGACTGCAAACCACGGCTGTCCATCCGTGATCCACCAACTCTTACCCCCTCCCCGATACCCGCACCCACCCAACTCCACCCCCCCCCCCTCGCATTCCAACCTAAACCTCGGCAACCAGCAGCCACAATGTCCAGGAGGAAACAGAGTAACCCCCGGCAGATTAAACGTGAGTTTGTCGCTATGCCTGTCCTTTTGCTCACTTCACAAACTCTCTTGCCGTCTGTCAACGCCGCGGCGTCTCTCCTCTCAGTTTTAAAAACGACTGTTTCCAGGCAGGTGTTCATATTTCTGATGAGAGGTAGGAGGCACAGGATATATTTTCACAGTCGACCTCGTCAGCGAACCAGAGTGTCTGCTCAGTGCAAGCTAAAAATAATTTACTTATCTGGTGATTTTTATATCGCCGGAACAATCATCAGTTTTGGATATTCTAGACTTTTCCCTATTTGATTTTCCCTATATGATTTGCTTTTGTTTTACTTTTTTAAAAAGAAAAACAGAGCGCTCTTTTCTGATGACGACTCTATTTTTCTGGTAAAGGAAACATTGAACAAAAGTAGAGCTTGTTTGACTGTAGACTGGATGATGAGAAAACATGATAAGCCGGAGGCTTGATCTAGGTCCTGATATAGATTGCCAAGTGAGATAACAGTTCTTATCAGTTCATACCAGACTGGAGAGGTACCGAGTAGGACGGTTATTGAAATACAAAGAAATTAAAAAAAAGCAAAGAAAAATCCCCAGAAAGTCTGCTGATGTAATTGATTCCATCGTTAAGCTATTAATGCCGTTGATTTCTTTACATCTAACATTGAATTCATTGCATTTGGAGAGGCTAAGATGGCATGTGTACATAAATTTGTTTTTCAACATTGTACTTACTGGACTTAGGCTAAAAATATTTGTCACTTGTTAATTTGAATGGATTCCACTTCTTTTGATTTGCAACAATGCTCTACAGCTGATAGGATTCAGGAAGTAATTTTTTCTACAGTTATTTTAACCCAGAAGGGAAATTGGATGTACAATATTACATAACACAAGTAATTGATCTCTTGTGTGAAAAACACATAACTGCTGGCTTGTGAAGCTTTACAGTAGTACAACCTACTTTTATTTCTGTTTTATATTAGCAAGACTTAACAAATGGTTAAATATCAGAGTTATTTGGACATGATGCCAAGTTGTATATCAGGTGAATTTCATAATCTACACTTTTGGTTTGCAAAGAACTGACCATACTATATCGTGGAAATAAGCTTAAAGTTGTATATTACTATCCAATATAGTTGTATAAGAAACAAGTCGGTAAATTCTCTTGATCCATACTTGGGATGAGGGGTTTCTCTTATAAAGAAAGAGAAGTTGAACAAGTTGGGCCAATCCCCATTGGAGTTTAGGAGAGTGAGAGATGACCTTGTTGAAACATACATGATCCTGAGGGGGCTTGATAAGATGGTTATTGGGAGTATGTTGTAGAGGAGAGTTTAAGAATGAGGTCTCACTTTGAAAACCAAGAAGAATTTTATTTTGTGTGGGTTGTTTGTGGAAATTTCTGCCCAGAAAGCAGTGAAGACTGGGTCATTGAACTTATTCAAGTCTGAGTTAGATTTATGATTGACAAGGAGGCCAAATGTTATGGTGGCAGAAAATAATGTGGAAATGGGGTCAAAATAAGATTGACCATGATCTTACTAAATGGCGAAGCTCTGAAATGGGCCAAGTCGTCTAGTCGTGCTCATATGTGCTGTGTTCCTATGAGTTAGATGTGTTTAACTGTTTATACTGCCACCCATGTTTAACTCCGAATTTTGAGTTGTTAAAACTTGTTCAGGTGTTTGAGTGACAGTGTGTAAACAGAGTTTTTATCCACTTCATTCCACTTCCTTACTCAGTTTTAAGCCATGCTAATAGCAATTAGATTAGATTCACAGGTGAAAGTTTTTTAAAAAAATTACCCATGTGAAAGAGACAAAACTGATGATCTGTTAGATTTTTGTAATTGATAATTCTCCACTGCACTGGCCAATCTTATGCTTTAGTTAAGAGGTCATTTTGACTTAAATGTTCTATATTTCATGAGCTTTGCTTAAAATACCGCATTTTAAAATACTAAAATAAACCTTATTGTTTGATCTGACGTTAGTTTGCTCATGAAGCTTTACAGTAGTACAACCTACTGGGCGGATTGATTGGGGATTGATTGCTGACATTTATATGCAGTATGGAAATGCACTATTGTGTATTTTTAGGATTGATTCTCAATTTGTTTGAGATTTGTCTTGAACTGGCTATGCACAACTTACATTGCAGTAGATACCAGGGGATCATACTTACTTACAAAAATGTAGAAATGTTATAAAATTTTAAGGGAATGTAGATTTTTGTGGGAAGTAAAAGAAACTTCAATGGGATTTTAGCTTGTGCCTTTCTTGCTAACATGTACGTAGTTCTATAATAACTTGCAATGTGCAGGCAATTAATTCAAAGGGAATCTTATGATTACATTGAGGTGAAATTCATTAAGTTATGTAATAATTCAAGAAAGAGAAGGTGAAAATAAACCACCTATTTGGAAGTATGAATTAATACTATTTGTTGTTAGCTGTTTAGAATGTTACTAGATACATTTTTCAATTATATAAACGTTATAAATGAACAGATTTAAGAAAATTATTTTAATATTCTTGGCCTCTGTTACATGCAATTTTGCATCTAAGTTGGCTTCTAGATCTCAAATGCTATGTTTGAAATGGCCTTAAGGTTAAGATATTGTCCTTGTTTTTAATTGCAAGCATAATGCTAAGTGTGTTAAGCTGGATATCTTTGATTAATTCACCATCATTAATTGTTTTTGTACAATCTTTCAAGCCAATGACATGACATGACATTTAATATTGTAACTGAAATAAAGTTTGGCCTTAACTGTTCTTTTTGTAGAAATAATTTCAGAAATCCTTATGTGCTTTTGTTGAACATTGGAAACTTTTAATATTAAAACAAACTTTACGTGGTGACTATAAAGAGTATCTTGTATCAGTTACATTGTGAAAGTAAAGAATGTAATGTACTTGAGATCATACGTTCTTCATAATGTTTACAATGTGTCTTTTAGGTGTTTTCATTTACAAGTGCTTTGTCCTTTTTGTCTCATTTCTTTCCTTTTGTCTGTTATCTAATGTTACACAGTCTTTAGTCTCTGTCCTTGATTTTTTGTGATTTTCACTTTCTCATCTTTGCACAATTACTTTATCTACCTGGTTTCATACTTCTAAATTCACTCGTCTGTGCTTTTTAAAGTTGTTATTAGTTGCCCTGTCTCCTTTTTGAGTATGTTCATTCATACATTTTGTTATTGTTCATTCTAGTACCTTGTGATTCTGTGATCTGCGTGTGTCTTATAATTTCCACTATTCTGCCCTGTTCCTATGCAGGCACTCCTCTCTGGTTCCACTATTTGCTGCTGCTGCTGCTGCCATCATTTCTGTTTTATTTTCACTCTTTCTCTCCCTTTTTGAGCTGGATAACATTCTCCTGGTATAGGCCTCTTGGGCAGGTTTGCTATATGATAATACAGAAAGTTGAACTGGCCCCATTACTATGAAGTGATGGTTGCATTGATAAGCTTTGATAATGGTGCAGATAGCAAGTACTAAGCGACCAATGGTCGAGCCTTGTCTTCCATTAGCATTCCGCTCCAGTAATCTGCACAGCTCTGACAATCACTTCTCCATTTCCACTCCTCTACCAGATAAGAATGGAAATACTGACTTCATGGGAGCTGATTAGGGTGTCTGGATTTCTCGATAATACCTTGATAAATTATGTTTCCTTTTTTTAAAAGGGGGAGAGTCAAAACTTCACATCTATTTTTCCCTCTCATGGTGTTTTATTAAAGGAGCTCCAGTCCAGTTGTGTTTTTTTTTAAAAAAAGTACTGTGATAAAAAGCAAAGATAAGGACTGGACTGTTTTGTGTAGGAGTGCGTATCAATGTTATCTATCTCTTTTTTTCACTTTACTGAGCAGCCTGTTGTTTTTAGCCTTATCACACTCCACCAAAATGCCAGGGAAAAAAACTGCCTGGATTATTCATTGCTTGATGATAACATTTTTTTGTAATCTTTTTTTTAATTTTTCAAATTAGGTCTGCGTAAATAAGGTGAATGTTCTTGCAATAAGATACTGCATGATTGACTGCCTGTCTTCAGGGGAATAAGCATACTGTCCTCTGTCTTTTTAAATATTAATTTTAGACTGAACATTTTAATTGAATCAGTACTGAAAAAGAAAATTGAGTGTTTGGCAGTCTTTGGATTGACCATGGTCTGGACATTTTGTTGTCAACCCACATTGCTTCCTTGGGTAAAGTAATGAGTTTCTTGCACTGCGTCTTTGACTGTCTGCTGTTTAGAGGAGAGAAAAATTTGGCTGCTTGATCAAGGGAAACCTTGTACAGTTGTGGCTGTCTGCCTTTTTTTTGTGATATTACTTAGAGTGAAAAAACAGTCTAAACTTTAGTGATGGATGTGAGCCAACCACTTGTACTTCTAGCTTATTGAACTGACTGGTTGGTCCTCCTGAATGCTGAGTAATGCAAGGCTACTTAGCTCCCACCCACAAACAACGAATTCTATTGCCTGCTTTCCATAGGGTTATGTTTAGTACAACAGGGAGCTCGCTTCTCTTTCTCCCCTCCCCATCCTTTTTTTTTCTTCTTTTCCCCCCTCCTCCTTTTTTATTTCTCCCACCCCTTTTTCTTTCTTCACCACCCCCCAGCCCCCACCTTTCTCTTTTTCCCCCAAACATTAAGCAAAATGGAATAGATCTGATCCATTTCGTTTTCCTACTTATCAAGGTAGGTAGATTGAAATTTGAGTTCTGAGTTTATGATCAAAAATTGTTTGTTATTAAATGATGTGATGTTATCAGGTTTTGACCAGAGAATAATAATGACAATGAATTGTTTTTTTGCTGAAAATTAAATCACTGTCATTCCACACACACAATCTATGTTTTGAGAAAGAGCAAAATACTTTGCAGTGTTATGTACAATTTCTTTGGGAGCTGTTTACATAGAATCATCCCTTGGTTAATATCACATAGCATCACATAGCTCTTTCACTTAGATTTTGTTTTATGATTTGATAGGTATCATCACAGCCTTTGATTTGAATAAAAAGTAAGTCATTGATACAGAGGTTTGTTGTAATCAGGGACCTCCATCCACTGAATGCACTTGATTGAGTAACATATAACTAATCATATATGGGGTTCATGGTTTCTATTAGCGTGAGATGTTTGGTAGAGTTTCTGATTCATATTCAAGTATTAGGGGGTATTGAAAGAATTGACGACTGAATTATATACCTTTCTCCGTTTGGCTGTACACTAAAAATAAATCTATTGTCGGAACAGTGTCCACTTCAATATAGTGATAATGTGCCATGTTTTTTTGGACAATAATGCCTTTCATGGTACTGCTGTGTATCAATTACTTAAGCATATCAGTGCAATATGGTGTTGAATCCATGCATACTCCACCATTCAATTAGATCGTGATTGATGTGTATTTCTGTTCCATTCACCTACCTTTTTGTTCCATGTTCGTTGGTACTTCTAACAAGGAAAAAGAGTCACACCACACCAGGTTATAGTCGTATTTGGAAGTTCAAGCTTTTCAAATGCTGCTTTTTCATTCATCCCAGTCTGACACCAGCACCTCCACATCAAGGAAAAAGAAGAGTAGGAAGAATTGAAGGGAGAATTGCAATAATCCAAGAATTGGTAATGAGCAAATTGTTGAAAATGTGAGTTTATAAGTGCCCATGTCCTGTTGGACTTCGTTTTTAGGGTCTTTAAAGAAGTGGCTGGTGGGAGAATTGATACATTATTTTTAATTTCCCAATATTCCCTTGATTTGGGGTAAGTCTCAGTAGATTGGTAAAATGTAAATATAACTTCTTTATTCAGAAAGGGAGGGAGATTAAAAGCAGGAAACTACTATTAGATTAATATCTTCCATAGGGAAAATGCTAGAAGTTATTAAGAAGTTATAGCAAGGTACTTGGGTCTGTTCAAGGAAATCAAGTGGAGTCAACATGGTTTTGACAAGGAGAAATCTTGTTTAAACAATGTATTAGGATTCCTTTGAGGAAGTAACATGTACTGTGGATAATGGATGTACTGACATGCTACATTGAAGATTACTGTGAAAAATAAAAGCTTATGGTTTAGTTGGTATCATTTTATCATTGAGAGAAGATTGGCTCCCTAACAGGAGGTAGAGAACATGTACAAATGGGTTCCTTCCAGGTTGGCTTAAAGTAATGTGTGGTATGTCATAGGGATTGGTGCTGGGACCTCAACCTTTTTAGTTTGTATAAATAACTTGTATGAATGGATTGAAGGTATGGTTGGCAAATTTGTGGATAACACAGATATGTAGTAAAGGAAGTAGTAATGATGGCACACAGGTCACAAAAGGTATATATGGGTGGTGAGTGGGCAGAACTCTGTCAAATGTATAATGTGGGAAAATATAAAATTGTCCGTTTTGGCAGCAAGCATAATAAGGCATATTATGTAGAATGAGAGGAATGCAGAAGGATCTTGATCGTGTTAGGGCTAGGTAAAGCAGGCAGAATTAGTGTTTAGCTGACAGTGTGTTGCTGGAAAAGCGCAGCAGGTCAGGCAGCATCCAAGGAACAGGAAATTCGACGTTTTGGGCATAAGCCCTTCTTCGGGAATCAAGCCCTGATTCGACGTTTCGGGTATAAGCCCTGAAGAAGGGCTTATGTCCGAAACATCGAATTTCCTGTTCCTTGGATGCTGCCTGACCTGCTGCGCTTTTCCAGCAACACATTTTCAGCTCTGATCTCCAGCATCTGCAGACCTCACTTTCTCTTCGAAGAATTAGTGTTTAGGAAATCTTATGGAATGTTATCATTTATCAAAAGGGGAATTGAATGCAAAGGTGTGGCATTTTTGCTTCACTTGTACAGGCACAAGTGAGACCACATCCGGAGCAGCCTTTCTTTCTTAAGAAAGGATGTGAATGTGTTGGAGGCAGTTCAGAAAAGGTGTGCGAGACAAATAGCTGGAATGGATAGGTTCCCTGGCGATGAAAGGTTGGACAGGCTAGGCTTAAATTTGCTGAAATACAAAAGAATAAGTGTCAACTTGATTGAATTAGATCCTGAGCAGTTTTGACAGGTAGGGTGTGCAGAGGATATTTCACTATTTAAAAATCTATTTAAAACAAACGTGATTTTTATTCTTAGAGGGTTGTGACTCTTTAGAACCTTGTTTCCAGAAATGTGGTGGAAGCAGAGTTTTTGACTATTCTTGAAGCAGAGGCGGATAGATTCTTGCAGAACGAGGGTTGGGAGTTAGGGGAAATGTTATATGGGGTAGGTAGGAATGTGAATTTGAGATTGCAATCATATCCGCCAAGATCTTATTGAAAGGCAGAACAGGCCCAAGGGACTGAATGGCCTACCTGCTGTATGTTCAAATGTTCATATAAGATTAGGTGAATGAGATATTTTGCTACAAGCAAGAGGCAACATTGTTTGCATGTCCTGATATTTCCTTCGGAGCACCGAATCCAAGGGATTAGTTTACTTGCCAGTTTTTTGCCTCAGGAAATAGCATCTCAAGCTAAGTAGGATTTGGGATTTCAGCATAAATATTTGGTACTGGGCTGGATTGTAGGTACAAGGCAAGATGCTTCAACATTGGGAACTGAGTATCTTTTTATAATTGATGTTTAGTATGATGCACCCTTGCAGAAAGCATATTTGTGCAGAAGTAATTGAGTAGGTGGAGTGAAACTTCAAAAAGTTGAAATCTTTCATTTCTCCGGTCATTTTTAAGTTATCTTTGAGTCAAATTGTTGATTATTTGGTACAAAGTTTTGTACTTTGTGTAAATTGATTGAGTTTTTATTAATTTACAAATTTGGCACATGTTCAATTATATTGGAACTATTTTTGGTTTTTTTTGTTATATATTAACTATTTATCCCTAATTATTATGTCTTCTCTGGTAGGGATAGTGACTAGATGAGTCAATAAAAGCTGGAAAATTCATGTTTCCATAGAGGGTCTGTGCTGAAATAGTAATGAATATGAATCATGGAATTTGCCATGTATCCTGTACTTAAAACATAGTGTAGACAAGGCAAGGCATGAGTGCATTCAAGGCTATAATTCACATGCAAGTAGACACATGGGTGCAATATTGGTTAATAGTCAGTGTCTAATAAAGTGTACCACAGCAGAAAATCTTGGGGCAAAAATATGGCCAACCAAAAGTCTGCATTTGGGGTTTCACAAGCATCTAAACTATGTATGCCACTACTATAGCAAACAATAGTGCTTTTCTTAAATTTCCAAGCACTGAAGAAGTGGTTATTTCTGTCTCTGCAAACAACAACATTAGAGTGCATACTTGAAGGGGTCCTGATGATAATTCTGACTACTAGCTGAGTCTCTGTTCACCCGAAGGCTGACTGCTGGTTTCTCTCACAATGGTAATTTGACTTTTCAATAAATGCCTCTACTGAATTGTTTGTGTTGATGCAACAACCTCAAAATATAAGCATGACTTTGCATCCAAAGGTTGTCGTCTTAAATTCACTTCCTTTTCCTACAGTTTGCAAACTAAATATAAATAAAAATATGATGGCTGACATTGATTACTGCAAGTATTCTAAAATAATTAAAACTGCAAATTGTACCTGAACCACATGTTACACTGTCAGATCTCTTTTTTTAAAAATAATCTAGTTTACCTATATTGACCTGAAGGAAAATATTCCTATCAAAAAGACCAAAACATTTTATTCTGAAAGTATACAAGATGTCTTGCAATGTTTCATGCAAATTAAAATAGGAAATTGATTATTTTATTTCTATGCCTTGAATACATCAGCTCAAATTAATTTCTATTGTGCAATATTTGTGAACTTGAGCTTGAGGATGAGATTCATGGCACATTTCTATTGCATCACAACCAATTCCCCCTTTTCTGTTACTGGTGATTTGTTGGTTCACTTCTCCCTGTACCTGGATAAATTACAATCATCCTGTTATTTCTCTCCTTTGTTTTCCCAATCCTGCTTTTAGTCTTTTTCTTCTCACTTATAAAATACATATCCTTTTCTCCCTTTTACTCCTAGCTCTTTTTAAATTTAATTGCTTGCTTATTTATTCTTTGTAAAAGGTTCTTTCTTAATATTTCTGTTGCTATAGCACTTATTCCTTATCCTGTTCCTCTCTTTTTCATTCATTTTCCTCCCCCAACCAACTGATGGGAACTATATTATGTGTTCTGGGAGCCACATATTCTCAAGTGAAACAATCTATTGTAATCTATCACACTTTTATCTGTACTATCTGAGAACTGAAAATGGCCTGGCCTTGCAATGGCGCCATGCTTGTAAGCTGATAAAGTTACAGAGTTCACTGGTGATGAATGTTAAGTAACTACACCCTCATTAGATAGGATATGGACTTGGCAGAAGGACTAGGTATTTGAAACTAAGCTACTCTGCATCTTAATCACTGGCTTTTTTTCAGATTTCTTTTCAACAATAGTCCTTTAACACTTGACTCGTGTAGTCGTTAGAAGAAATGTTTATTCCAATCAAAATGTGTTAATTAATCACTCATATCGAATTGATCTTTTACTATTTGCTATTTCATCGGTTTAAAAATAAACTAAATGGCTTGGTTGCTATAGATACATGACGAAAAGGTCAAACCAAGTTTACCTTATCATGATATGGACAGTTACTAATTAGAGATAGATATTGGATTGGCAAAGTCTAACAGCAGTTGTACTCATTTCCATGATGCACACCAGTGTAATATTAAAATTAACTCATGTATGATGGTGCAAGTAAGCTAAAAGCATCTGGTGTTAGCTGTTAAGAGGCATTTGATGCATCTGCTGTTTTAAGTTGAGACTGCAGAGATTGAGAAAAATTCTATCATGTTGTGAATTGTTTTAAGACATTCAAAATATTGCATACTTTATTTAGTTCTTATTTTCCTAAATGCAAATTGGAGTTATTCTGATTTTAATTTTGTACCTTAAATCTAAGATTTTTTTCTGCAATTTAAAATGGGAAAAGTGGAATAGCATATTTTAAAATTTAAAAATTCAACAATTGTGTCCATTTGTAAGCCATGATTTGAAACAGATGATTAATGCTCAGCAAGTTTGATTTTTTTAAAAAATCTTATCGATGCAACACCCTTTTTTTACAAACCTTTCTTTTTAATAAACTAAACTGTCAGTTCACAAAAATAAAAGGTTGCTCATTTATTAAACTGCATACTTTGCACAATTTAAGAGCTGTGAAATGAAACACAATTTAAAAACATATACTTTACAGATCTGCAATCTTGATTTTAATATTTAGGAGATCATAAAGTGTACAGAGCTGCTGCATTTTGTGTTCTGCCCTGATAACGCCAGAACTGAGTAAATGAGCAATTATTATCTGCGTGTCTCTGTCCATCCTATAACTACAGGACTTCACCAGTTATTGTTTTGCACAGGGCAGTAAGTTAATGGAAAAATGATAACCATTGACTTGCTTAAATGTAGGGGTTCCTACTTATGGAGAAATAAAATAGGCTTAATTTTCATCTGCCGTTGTAAAAATAAGATCAATTTTCAATATTGAGATTATTCAGATCTATTGAAGTAAGTCTGCTTTAATTTTTGCACATCATATACCGACGTTTAGGTTAGTTTTAAGCATTTGAGATTAAAATGAATGCCCTTCGAATTGAATAGAAGTAGTCTCGAGATGTTATTTCTGTTTGTACACCTGTTTGCCAATTTACCACAGTAAGTGACTTGTACCTAGACCTCATAATCTGATACTGCAGGAGAAACTTCCCCCCTGTTTTTCTCAGTCAAGGTGCATCTGTTCAGTAACTATTTCTAATACAGTTAAACTGAGATAAAGTGAGCTCATTTGCTCATGGTGTAAATCCAAAGTGAAAGCCGTATCAAACAACATTTATTGACATTATTTTAGGGAAATAATTTGATACGTTTAACAAAAAGGATGTTACTTTTCAGGTAGAGGGCAAATGTTGGACTTCACAATCGAAACAAAAACAAATTACTGGAAAAGCTCAGTAGGTCTGGCAGCATCTGTGAAGAGAAATCAGAAACCTGAAAATGATTCAGGTCCAATGACCCTTCCTCAGAACTTGTCTTATCACATTTGTCTTTGTTGATGATGTACACTTCTGATTTTTTTTTCTCCCTGATTACTGCAGTGATTGTCACTGAAATGGTGGGAATGTAATCTCCCCTTCGATCCTCTGCAATTGCTCTTTTGAATAGATCATAGGTGTATGTGAAAAAGCAGTCTGAGGGTAGTTTCCCTCTCCACAAGCACTATTGAAGTTCAGCTGTATGCAGTTGAAATGTCATCTTATTGTTGCACACAGAATTAGATTGTGATGTTAAAATAATTTGTGCTACCTAATTATTTATATCAACATTGACTGACTTGTTAAAGCATAATCAGATAGTGATGTGGTATCTGAAAGGAATTGGTATGTTTTTATTTAAAATTAACTCCTTATTCTGCATGCAATTTTCCATCTAAATGTCACTTTTCATTTTATTTACAATTAATAAAAAATACTGCTCGAGAAACTCTGCTTCTCTGACAAATTGAAAAGACATTTCTTTTTTGCTTGAAGTTTGTTTAGATGGTAGCTTCCCAAATGGTGTGACTGAAACTGAATTAATGTTTTTTGTGTAGTGAATTGTAAGTATACCTCAATCAGTACTTTTTTTTTTGAATATCAGGTTGGTTTAAACCAGTTGGTGGCATGGATTTTTGGATCATAAAAATCAATTTAAAAATAGCACAAAATATTCTTTGTATCTTATTTGCACCTTCATAGCAAATAGAATATACTGATACCATTAATTAGCCTAACCAGGTGCATGGTGCATTTGGTTAGTGACTTAGAAATCAGAGGAACTCTCCAACTCATTTGGCAACTTCTCCTTTAAACATGTCAGTAGGTTCACAATAACTTCACCTTTGAAACCTTCAATTTCTTTGACCTTCTCAAAATTATGTTCCTCTCTCAGATATTGCCCTGCTTTCCTCCTTTAGCTTCAGCACTGACAAAGTCTTCATTCTCAGTCTCAATTTACTTTGCGTTTGCCTTCTGATTTAGCAGTTCTCTTGTGCTCCTTGGATGTCATCTTCCATATAAACTCTCATTGATGTTACTGTGGACTTTGTACACTTATGCCCTCAGTCACATACATGACACTTATCACCACTTCCTTGTTTCCTCCTTCATCAGTTTTCCTCTGTCTATTTTTCTTTGTTCCACATATTTCCATATGTCATCTCCTTGTCTAAGGCCTTCCATGTGCTACGGTATTTGTGCAACATTTTATCTATTCAAATACTCATTATCATCATGTTTTCCTCCAATTAAATCTTTGCCATCTTGTTTTTCGTCTTGGTAATGCCTGTCGCTTAGTCTCTCAAATCGATGTATAGACTTGAACTGTGCACAGATGATTTGACCATCCATAACCAAATCTGTCTGGACCACAACAAGCAGCAACAAACCTTGTTCCATTTGCCTGAACAAGATATTTCTTTCACCAACTGTGTCCTTAAGTACTTCTCCTGACTCCTCTACTATCTTTGTTACTAATGTCTGAGACTCTTCAGCTGCCTATATTGCTCTTGCCCACTCTCCAGTCCTGGTTTGGATCCCCAATGCTATGATAATTATTGTCCTGTCTCAAGAAGACCTCCAAACAAATCAACCTCTGGAAGTTTTTGTTTGCTTGAGCACATTTTCACCATTCTTAGCCACTGAACCTTTCCTTCTCTCCGGAGTACTATAGACAGTAGATAACTGACAGACTTTCTTGATTGGCTTCAAATTCCTGACCTTTTCAGTATTCTGTATTTCTTCTGAGACTCTGCAGCATTTTTTTATCATCCTGTACCAATACCCCTCTCAACCTTTGCTGACCTACTTTTATCCTTGTTCATGTCCTTGATGCACAATATCTCTTTAATGGCAGTTGTACCACTCTTTCGAAACTCAGTTTTCCTGATTGTCCACTTGTGCATTTCTCACTGTTCACTCCACTGCCTTCAATCATCCAGTCCTCCTTCTTTGGAATTCTCTTCCTGAATACTTGTGCCCTGTACTTGCATAGTACCCACTTACAGTGTGCATTTTTTAACATCAGATTTGAAAAAGTGCAAGTAATAATTGAGTTGAATATTTTGAAGCTGTCACTAATAAGAAAGTGTCTATAGATGCCATCTGTACGCACTTCAGTTGATTAGATTCTTGTGAGAAATTAGGAAGCTAAAATGAGGAAATGCAGAATTGAAGCTAATCTTTTGACTTGGATTGGAAATTAGTTTGGTGGTGGAAAGCCACATCTAGCCTGAGATCAGTTTTGGAGCCTCATATTTTCATCACTTTTATTAATGACCTGAATGAAGAAATGGGAAGTTGTTCAAGAATGCATAAAACAATAAATCGGGAATAACTTTAAGCAGTCAGCAGAGAGCAGGAAATGGCAAAGGGGCATAAATAGATTGAGTGGACAAACCATAGTAACTGTAATGCCATGCATTTTGGACCCAAGAAAATTGAAGTATTTTGTCAATGGTCGATGAATAAGAACTCTAGAGTAACAAAACAATTAATCATTTACGTTTGTCAATTCCTAATAATTGGCAGGCAGGTACATAAAACACGTACATATTTTCCTATATTTTAGATATAAATAAAGAGGAGATGGTTATACTTAGACCTCACCTAGAGTACTGTGTTCAATTTCAAGTGCAGCAATTCTGGATGAGTGTTTTGAAATCAGAACAACAAGTATTGGAAACACTCAGAAGAAACTAGTCAACATCTGTGGGGGGAAAGAAGCAAAGTTAATGTTGCACACCAATAACCTTTCATCAGAGCTTAAAGGGATGAAATGCATACTTGTCACAATAATTCTGACACCTAGAATCCCTAGAGTGTGAAAACAGGCCATTTGGCCCAACAAGTCCATACCGACCCTCCAAAGAGTAACCCGACCCAGACCCATTCCCCTACCCTATTACTTTTCATTTCCCCTGACTAGTGCACCTAACCTACACACCCCTGAACACTGTTGGCAATTTAGCATGGCCCATTCATCTAACCTGCACATCTTTGAACCATGGGAGGAAACCGGAGCACCCTGAGGAAACCCACGGAGACATGGGGAGAATATGCAAACTCCACGCAGACAGTTGTCTTGGGACTCTGATGTTGTGAAGCAGCAATGTTAACCCCTGAGCCACCATGCTGCTCATACCCAATGTCGACATATAACCACTGTCAATTGTTGTAAATATCCAACTTGTTCACTCGTGTCTTTTTATGGAAAGAAACCTGCTGTCCTTACCTCGACTGGCATCTAAACCCAATGGAAACTCTTTACTGGGCTTCTGGGCAATTAGGGATGGGCAATAAATGCTGGCTGGGTACTGGCTTCTGGGCAATTAGGGATGGGCAATAAATGCTGGCCAGGTACTGGCTTCTGAGCAGTTAGGGATGGGCAATAAATTTTGGTCTAGCAAGCAACACACAGATCCTGTAAATGAATAATATGTTGTTTAATTGCACTTTGCTGTCGTCAAATGATTCTTTTTCATCTTTGCCTCATTTTTTAATGTTGGAAAATTTGAACAACTATCTTGATAGTTTAAACAAATCATTATTTAGCTATTAATACCATATCAATTTAAATCGGGCAAACAGTAAAACTCAAAGATCTAATTTTTTTTATTTGAAACTAAACTTTCATATTGAATAAATATCCTATACAACAAATGCAAGTCCATCTTTATAAGGCAAAGTAGTGACAGTGATCATTCCAAGAAAGTGGCAATCCTTAAGGAGCACAACTGGGTTCAGCAGTAAAGCAGCCAAGAGGGCAATTGTAAGCGTCCAGCTAAATCAACAAATTTAAACACAGAATATGCATCTAGCAGATGACCAGAAATAGTTGCCTTCAAGGATTGAAGATGAGTTCCACAGGACTCCTGTGAAGCTACCATTGAACTCAAATGGCTTGTGTCCACAAATTCAGGATATGGTCAAGAAGAAATTACCCAGCACAAAGATCTGCAATACTTTTGAGAGGGTAAAGCAAAGAACGACAGATGCTGAAGACCTGAAAAAAAAAAGCAAGTAGAAATTGCTGGAGAAACTTGAATCTGGCAGCACCCGTCGGAAGAAAACAGAGTGAACGTCTCAAGTTCAGTGATCTTTCAGAGCTGAAAGCATCTTGGAAAAGGTGGTAATTATGCAGATAAAGGAATGTGGAGTGGTAAAGTTGTGAGTGGATAGGTGGAGGCAGAGCCCAAAAAGGTAGGTGCACACTGGAGTTATTGATAATGAGCTACAGGAAAAGAGAAACTAGATACATGATAATGGTGCTTGGAATAAATGAAACTGGATTGGCTATGCTGAAAGCAGCCCATTTCATAACAGGACCTGAGGCTGTGGGAGTAGATAATGGAAGTGGAGGGAGGTGAGAAGAAACTGTGTGAGTGTCCAATCCAGGATATCATCAAAAAGAAGATGCCTCTTACATCAACTACTGTCCACTAAAAAAATTAATGAAATTAAAGACTACCCAGCTGATGTTATAAGCCACATACTTCTTTAAGCAGGAAAGAGCTCCTTTGTTAAGGAAATACAGTGGATTAAGGGCTTTCTGATTGAAGTAATGGACCATATGCTCGTTTAGCAGGAACATTGCCCCCAATGAAGGCCATTCAAGAGATCAAATGTCCTTCAGTGGAAGCTGAATAGGCTGGGTCTATTTTTCCCCAGAGCATTGGAGCAATTAGGGGTTATTGGAGGGTGAATAGCCAAGGTCTTTTCCCTAGAATGGGGGTGTCCAAACCTAAAGCGCATAAGTTTAAGGTGAGAAGGGAAAGATTTAAAAGGGACCTAAGAGCCAACATTTTCATGCAGAGGGTGGTGCATGTATGGAATGAGCTGCCAGAGGGAGGAGTGGAGGCTGGTACAATTGCAACATTTCAAAGGCCAATGGATGGGTATATAAATAGGAAGGGTCGCGAGGGATACGGGCCAAATGCTGGTAAGTTGGACTAGATTAAGTTAGAATATCTGATCGATATGGACAAGTTGGACTCAAAGGTCTATTCCATGCTGTATAGCTCTATGACTCTTGAGTTTGTGAAGTCAGAGACTTAGAATGGGGAGCAACATGAGGTAAAGGTAAATATAATTGTGCACATCATTGTGTAATGTTAATTATGTAGAAATAAGTTTGGGGGAGATGTAGTAGGTAATAGCTCTGAAAGAGTTAATGCAGAAGATTGTAATCAGCTGCATGTAATGCCAGAACAATCTTAGGATCTTGAAGGAAGTACACCTGTTATCCTGTGCCTCCAAATAGACTTGGTAACAACATCTATGTTACTAATGTAGGTGCAACTGATTGCTATCGTGCTATAAACTACTCTCCTCTGTCCTCTATCCAGTGGCTTTCCTCTTCCACTTCAGACCAAGTAGACTGTTTAGGTCCGGTCAGAAAATAAAAATGATGGCAGCTGTACCCACCCACATTTTGGCAGTGGTTGACATTGCATGCTTATATGACAGAATTTATATTGTGCTTTTAATGACCACCCCCTGGGGCTTTACAACTAGTGAAGTACTTTTGAAGGGTAGTTTACTGCTGTAATGTTTTAAAAAAATCAGCCAAGATGTGCACAGTAAACTTCCACGAATAGTAATATGATAATTGCTAGATCCATTTTGTTTGTCATGTTGATTGGGGAATAAATAATGGCCCGAACACCAGCAATAACATCTCTCTGCTTGTTTTGAATAGCAAAAGGGGCTGTGTTTTTGTGTCCACCAAAGCAGGCAGATGAGACCCCTGTTGTACTTCTCATTTGAGAGGACACTATATCAGAGCGTGCAGTGTTGTCTACAGCACTACAATATGTCAGCATAGATTTTGTGCTGAAGTCTTGGAATAGGATTTGAACCCTGAACCTTGTGAAGCTATCAACTGAAACATAGCTCATTTTTGGTAAATGGATTTATTTAGATTTCAGTATCCCTTTTAAATAATGAGGTGCAATAGACTTTCCATGAAACTTATGAGAATAAAAGCGTGTACTGCTTAATGTGGAAACTGATTTTGAATTCACAGTGCGAAAGTCACCAATTTGAAAAGTAATGAACTGGAACAGATTTTTGTCATCAGTTATTGTTTATTATCATAGAAAAGAAATAGTATTGTGAAACTCTTTTTTTCGCATTTCATTTATGTCAGTTTATGCTAGAAATACTTACAACATGTGCATGCTGTATGATATTCATGCAATTGTGTCCATAGACTATGTATGGACGCTGCAACACATGACTTTTGCTCAAGGGTTAACCAGAAAGATTTGGGAGCTTGATCACACCAATGATCTAGATGTTTCCTGTTTCTGTCTGTCTTCTAATATTATGGTATACTTCAAAGCAGCTCCAAAACGATTTTAGAGATCTTTTACTTATTTCAACTGTGTGGGTATCACATTTCAAATGTGATCATAAGAGCAGCAATTGACCATTTAGTTTTTTGACACTGCTGTGCTATTCTAGATTATGGTTTATCATAGATCTCAATGCCATTTTTCTATGCTTGATATTATTACTATCTAGAAATCTATTCATCTCTATCTTAAGTATACTCAATGGCTTCCACAGTCTCTGCGGTAACAAATTGCTAAAGTTCACTGCCTCCTGGTTGAAGAAATTTCTCTATATATCAGACTCTTGAATGACTTGTCCCTATTACTGACGCCATCTCTGTTTGTTCTCGAGTCCCAAAATGGGGGAAACATTCTTTCTGCATCTATCCTGACTTGCCCTTTAGGAGTTTTGTAAGCTTCAGTAAGTTGAATAAAGAATACTATGATGAGAATGTTGGAGTGTCACAATGACACATCTTAGATAGTGTTCTTACTGGAGACCAAAGGTTGACCCTGCAGGAATCTTGTGATTTCCTTTTTGGACAGAATAGGAGCTTGTTTATTTGTAACATCTATTGCGTTTTTAAATACAATTTTACACAGCCTGTTTTTGATAACTTTTTTCTTATTTAATTTTATGCTTGCAATGTGAGGAAAATAAAAAGCATTACCACTGCTAAAACTTGAGTGCTTTTTTATTGACGATTAAAGCTACAGCTATGAAATTGAAGCATGGAAGCGTATGAAGAGTACTTAATGCTAAGTAATCTGGTCATCAATTCACACTGTTTTTGTCATAGTTTCCTTCCCACCTAAAATTAATTGGGTTTCTAGCATTAATTAACATGCCATGACGAACTCAGCAAACAACATTTATGAGTCTTATTAGTGCTTCCATTAGGTCCAGTGGATGAGCAGTTTTTATTGTAATGAGCATTTAGAGATATCTGATATTTTAAAAGTTAATTTAACAATATTATGGATGAATTGTCAAACATTTTATGATTAACATGAGGACCAAGATAGATGGAGTATATAGAACTTCTCACGGAAATTACTACTTCATTTGGCTGCCATTATTAGGGCCTCATTTAAATTTGTTAAATTGTGTAGTGTTGTTGAGACCTTATTGCTGCAATAACTACCCATGTGGTACAACTTAGTTACAGAAGCAATATAATACAATGTTTTATTATAGGTATGCATGCCTGTGTACAATTTCCCACTTAGTCACATAAATGGAAACCTCAAAATTCCACCAAAACTAATAACTACACCTCATCTATGGCATGATGAAAGTTAGATAGCAGCTGACTCTTTGCCTCAGTTCCACGCTACATAGTTGATTCCGGACATGCTTTCTCCTTTATCTATCCTGCTGAATCTTCTTCAGTTTTAAATTAGTAGTGGAACTTTGCAATGGAGCTGACATTCAGAATGAAGAATCGTCTGCTCTGAAGGAAAGAAACTTACAGCAGTAGCAGATAGGAATTCACTGCCACTGCTGGGTCCGTTGCCCGTTATAAGTTGACTTGATCAGGGAAGACCCGAGAGAGAATGTAACTAATGTGTAATACAGAACTGTCTGGAATAATTTTTTTTAAAAATTATCGAGTAGAAGGAATTTTTGGACTCGTGCTTGGGAAAGGAAAAGCTGAATTGTTAGACATAATCAGCTACCAGCTGTGTCTTCCCCCCCCCCCCCGATGTTACTTTCCTTTATCTCACATCATATGTCTTCTCTACATTGCCAGACTTACCATGCCTCTGTGTGTTAGAGCCACCATTTATTGATATTAATAATGCTTCCTTTTGTTGCACCATGACCATTTCTGTGTCTCAATCAATTTCTGGCCTTAATATGAATCTATCTCTCCCTCTCACTCTTACCCCCACCCCCACCAGCCCTGGGAAAAGAGTCATACATCTGACATGTCAAATCTATCTTTGTCACTTGCAGATGCTGCCTGACCTGCTGAGTATTTTCTACATTTTTGCTTACTATGGAACTGTCTGGATAATTAAATCTTGGAAACTTAAGCGAGACAAAATACAAAATACCAGGGGTAAGCAATGGGGTTCAGGCCTCAGGCACGGAGCCTGTCCCCGTTGCACAGAAGGGAAGGGTGGAGAAGAGCAGAGCAATAGTTATTAAGGACTCGATAGTTCGGGGCACAGATAGGCGGTTTTGCGGGGGCGAAAGAGACTCACGTTTGGTATGTTGCCTCCCAGGTGCAAGGGTATGTGACGTCTCTGATCGTGTTTTCCGGGTCCTTAAGGGGGAGAGGGAGCAGCCCGAAGTCGTGGTCCACATTGGCACCAACGACATAGGTAGGAAGAGGGATGAGGATGTTAGGCAGGCTTTCAGGGAGCTAGGTTGGAAGCTCAGAGTTAGAACAAACAGAGTTGTTGACTCTGGTTTGTTACCCGTGCCACGTGATAGTGTCGAGGAATAGGGAGAGAGAACAGTTAAATGCGTGGCTACAGGGATGGTGCAGGAGGGAGGGATTCCGGTATCTGGATAACTGGGGTTCTTTCTGGGGAAGGTGTGACCTCTATAAACAGAATGGTCTACACCTGAACCTGAGGGGCACCAGTCTCCTTGGGGGAGGTTTGCTAGTGCTCTTTGGAGGGGTTTAAACTAACTCTGCAGGGGCATGGGAACCTACACTGTAGCTTTAGGGTGCAGGACCTTGAGTGTAAGGAGGTTAGGAACATGGCATCAATCTCAAAGGAGGGTGCCTGTAAACAGGAAGGTGGCTTGAAGTGTATATACTTCAATGTGAGATGTATACGAAATAAGGTAGGTAAACTTGCAGCGTGGGTTTTTACCTGGGATTTCGATTTTGTGGCTATTACGGAGACATGGGTAGAACAGGGATAGAACAATGCTACACCTCCCCCTCTTTTACCCCCACCTCTGACCCTATTAAAACATTTAAACCCTGGAACCTTGTTGCAGGTTCCAGGGTTTAAATGTTTTAATAGGGTCAGAGGTGGGGGTAAAAGAGGGGGAGGTGTGGCGTTGCTTGACAAGGATAGTATTACAGCGGTGGAAAGGACGATGGATGAAAACTCGCCATCTGAGGTAGTTTGGGCTGAGGTTAGAAATAGGAAAGGTGAGGTCACCCTGTTAGGAGTTTTCTACAGGCCTACTAATAGTCCTAGAGACGTAGAAGAAAGGATTGTGAGGATGATTCAGGAGAAGAGTGAAAGTAATAGGGTGGTTGTTATGGGGGTCTTTAACTTTCCAGATATTAACTGGGAAAGCTATTGCTTGAGTACGTTAGATGGGTCGCTGTTTGTCCAATGTGTGCAGGAGGGTTTCTGGCACAATATGTAGACAGGCCAACAAGAGGTGAGGCCATACTGGATTTGGTTCTGGGTAACGAACCAGGCCAGGTGTTAGAATTGGAGGTAGGTGAGCACTTTGGGGACAGTGACCACAATTCGGTGACTTTTACTCTAGTGATGGAGAGGGATAAGTGTGCACTGCAGGGCAAGAGTTATAGCTGGGGGTAGGGAAAAAATATGTACCTGTCAGGCAGGGAGGAAAGGGTCGAGTGAGGGAGCTGTAGTTTAATAAGGAATTGGAATCCCTTGTTAAAGGGAAGAGGGCGGCCTATGTAAAGATGAGGCGTGAAGGTTCAATTGGGGCGATTGAAAGTTATAAGGTAGCCAGGAAGGATCTAAAGAGAGAGCTAAGAGCAGCAAGGAGGGGACATGAAAAGTCCTTGGTTGGTAGGATTAGAGAAAACCTAAAAGCTTTCTATAGGTATATCAGGAATAAAAGAATGACTAGGGTAAGGATAGGTCCAGTCAAGGGTAGTAGTGGGAAGTTGTGCGTGGAGGCTGAAGAGATTGGGGAGACACTGAATGAATACTTTTCGTCAGTATTCACTCAGGAACAGGACATTGTTGTCGATGTGAATATTGAGTCACAATTAATTAGAATGGATGGCTTTGAGGTATGTAGGGAAGAGGTGTTGGAAATTCTGGAAAGGGTGAAAATAGATAAGTCCCCTGGGCTTGATGGCATTTATCCTAGGATTCTCTGGGAAGCAAGGGAGGAGATTGCAGAGCCATTGGCCTTGATTTTTATGTCCTCGTTGTCTACAGGAATAGTGCCAGAAGACTGGAGGATATCAAATGTGGTTCCTTTGTTCAAGAAGGGGAGTAGGGGTAACCCTAGTAACTATAGGCCGGTGAGTCTCATTTTTGTTGTGGGCAAAGTCTTAGAGAGAATTGTAAGAGATTAGGATTTATGAACATCTGGATAGGAATAATGTGATCAAGGATAGTCAGCATGGTTTTGTGAAAGGCAGGTTGTGCCTCACAAACCTTATTGAATTCTTTGAGGAGGTGACTAAGGAGGTGGATGAGGGTAAAGCGGTAGATGTGGTGTTTATGGATTTTAGTAAGGTGTTTGATAAGGTTCTCGTTGGTAGGCTACTGCAAAAAATACGGAGGTATGGCATAGAGGCATTGAGGGTGCGTTAGAGGTTTGGATTAGGAATTGGCTGGCTGGAAGAAGACAGAGGGTAGTAGTTGATGGTAAAGGTTCATCTTGGAGTGCAGTTACTAGCAGTGTTCCGCAAGGATCTGTTTTGGGACCATTGCTGTTTGTCATTTTTATAAATGACCTGGAGGAGGGGCTAGAAGGTTGGGTGAGCAAGTTTGCGGTTGATACCAAAATCGGTGGAGTTGTTGACAGTGAGGAAGGATGTGGCAGGTTACAGCAGGATATAGATAAGCTGCAGAGTTGGGCAGAAAGGTGGCAAATAAGTTCAATGTAGGTAAGTGTGAAGTGATTCACTTTGGTAAGAGTAACAAGAAGATGGAGTACTGGGCTAATGGTCAGATACTTGGTAGTGTGGATGAGCAGAGGGATCTTGGTGTCCATGTACACAGATCTCTGAAAGTTGCCACCCAGGTAAATAGTGCTGTGAAGAAGGCATATGGCGTACTGGCTTTTATTGGTAGAGGAATTGAGTTCCGGAGTCCTGAGGTCATGTTGCAGTTGTATAAGACTCTGGTGCGGTCGCACCTGGAGTATTGTGTGCAGTTTTGGTCGCCATACTATAGGAAGGATGTGGAGGCACTGGAAGGGTGCAGAGGAAGTTTACCAGGATGTTGTCTGGTTTGGTAGGAAGATCGTATGAGGAAAGGCTGAGGCACTTGAGGCTGTTTTCATTGGAGAAAAGAAGGTTTGGGGTGACTTGATAGAGGTGTACAAGATGATTAGGGGTTTAGATCGGGTTGACAATGAGAACCTTTTTCCACGTATGGAGTCAGTTATTATGAGGGGGCATAGCTTTAAATTAAGGGGAGGTAGGTATAGGACAGATGTTAGGGGTAGATTCTTTACTCAGCGAGTCGTGAGTTCATGGAATGCCCTGCCAGTAGCAGTGGTGGATTCTCCCTCTTTATGGGCATTTAAATGGGCATTGGATAGACTTATGGAGGATAGTGAGCTAGTGTAGGTTAGGTGGGCTAGTGTAGGTTAGGTGGGCTTGGATCGGCACAACATTGAGGGCCAAAGGGCCTGTACTGCGCTGTATTTTTCGATGTTCTAATGTTCAGAGATGCTTGAAGTAGGAACAGAATCATGATAATGCACACGTTAATTGTAGACAACAAATGAGAAAGGGTTTTGGGGCTCATCCTGGACTGGTTGTTAATCAGCATTTTGCATGTCTGACCAGGAACGTTTCCAGTTTTGGTTCGAGGTGGTTAAACAGAAAAGTGAATGACTTGAAGGTTGAAGGTTCAACTCTTAACACATGGTAGTAATGACCAAATTAGGTTCAGATCAAAAAAGATAGAGTCTGAAAGATAAAGGCATCGGGATGTTTATTTTAGTGGCAACATTTAAAAGAAACAGTTTGAATAGTGAGATAACCGTGGAGAATGTTTTAAAACCAGTTGAACAGAGAGCAAGGTAATATAGTCTGACTGAAGAAAATACATTTAGGTTTGAGCTTTCAAGAATAAATTGATTAAAGCAAAAGTGACAGAAGAAAAATAAAGGAATGAGAAAGTGGCATTTGGAATGTTAAAATCAAGAATATAATGAAGTATCTCTAAGAAATAAAAGCATTGTCAAAAAACAGATGAGGTAATCTAAAGGTGAAACTGGTCATTTTTTACTTAAACATCACCAGTACTTTTTTATTATCATTAAATATTTTCACTGTGCTGTTGCAGAGGAAAATGAAATTATGATCTGTCAAAACTCTTAAAAAGGATAGTGATGAGAACACTTGTGGAGAAAACCATGAAAAAAAACTGTATTTGAAAGGAAAGTTATGTTCAGGAGAGCCAATGGGTCACAGGCTTAGGATAGGGGTTGGGCCATTTAAAACTGAGATGAGGAAACATTTCTTCACCCAGAGAGTGGCGAGTCCATACAATTCTATGCCACAGAAGGTGGTTGAGTCTAAAATATTGAATGTTTTTCAAGAAGGACTTAGATAGGGCTAAAGGGATCAAAATGTATTAGAAGAAAGTGAGTCCAGAGTACAGCCTTGATGCTAATGGAATGTTATTCCTTATTGTGAGGGGAGTTAAATCCCACAAGTTAAGAGACTATGCTTCAATAAAAGAGGGCATTTGTGGAGACCATATCTGGAACACGGCACAATGTTAGGCACCTCTATTTAAGAACGGGTGTATGTGTTCAGAGAGCATTTGCCAGACTAATACTTGGAAGGGATGGGTTGTCTTTTGAGAACAGGCTTTGTTTGTATCTGCAGGAGCTTTGCAGAGTGAGTGGTTATTAATTGAAACTTAAGATGTTGAGTGGTTTGACGTTTCATCTGGTGGGATAATCTAAAATTAGAAGTCTCTGTTTCAAAGGCCACAGATTAGAACAATTTTTCTTCCTTATGGAGAATTGGGAATCTTTGGAACTGTTCTCCAAAAATGTGGTGTTAAATATAGATTCTTGATCAGCAAGGAGGGAAATCTTCTGAGCAGATAGGGGAAGCCCTAAATGAATATTTTGTTTGTTTTCTCTAAGGGACCTTGTTGTGAATGAGAAATTTGAGGAGGTAGGATGTAGGCTTGATCAGATCAAGGTTGATGAAGTTGATGTTCTGGAAATTTTGGAAAACATTAAGTTTGATAAGTCCCCAGGGCCAGACCAGATTTATCCTAGGCCGCTCCAGGAAGCGAGAAAGGAGGTTGCTAAGCCACTGGCGAAGAACTTTGCCTCCTCACTCTCTACGGGAGTCGTACTGGAGGATTGGAAGGAGGCGAATGTTGTTCCTCTTTTCAAGAAGGGTAATAGAGAAATCCCTGGTAATTACAGACCAGTCAGTCTTGCGTCTGTGATCAGCAAAGTTTTGGAAAGAATTGAGGGATAGGATCTATAACTATATGGCAAAGCATAGCATGATTAAAGGCAGTCAGCATGGCTTTGTGAGGGGTAGGTCATGCCTCACTAATCTTATTGAGTTCTTCAAGGAGGTGTCAAGACAGGTTGACAAAGGTCAAGCAGTGGATGTGTATATGGATTTCAGCAAGGCATTTGAGAAAGTTCCCTATGATAGGCTCATTCGTAAAGTCAGGAAGTATGGGATAAAGGGAGATTTGGCTATCTGGATTCAGAATTGGTTGGCTGACAGAAGGCAGAGAGTGGTTGTAGATGGAAAGTATTCTGCCTGGAGGTCAGTGTTGAGTGGTGTCCCGCAGGGCTCTGTTCTTGGGTCTCTGCTATTGTAGTTTTTCTAAATGACTTGTTTGAGGAGGTTATGGGGTGGGTTAATAAATTTGGAGATGACACAAAGGTTGGAGGTGCTGTCGATAGAATCGAGGACTATTGCAGGCTGCAGCACGACATAGACAGTATGCAGAGTTGGGCTGAGAAATGGCAGATGGAGTAAATGGCAACCTGGATAAATGCGAAGTGAGGCATTTTGGAAGGTCGAACTCGAATGCTGAATATAGGATTAAAATCAGGATTCTTGGTAGTGTGGAGGAACAGAGGGATCTGGGTGTGCAAGTACATAGATCCCTCAAAGATGTCAGCCAAGTGGATAGGGTTGTTAAGAAAACATATGGTGTTTTGGCTTTCATTAGCAGGGGTATCAAGATTAAGAGCCATGAGTTTTGCTGCAACTCTACAAGTCCCTTGTGAGACCACACTTGGAATATTGTGTCCAGTTCTGGTCACCTTACTACAGGAAAGGTAGAGGCTTTGGACAGGGTGCAAAGAAGGTTTATCAGGATGCTGCCTGGACTGGAGGGTTTGCCTTATGAAGAAAAGTTGAAAAAGCTTGGACTTTTCTCTCTGGAGAGAAGGAGGAAGAGTGGAGACCTGATCGAGGTGTACAAGATAATGAGCGGAATAGATGGTCAGTAGCCAGAGACTTTTCTCCAGGGCAGGATTGACTGGTACGAGGGGTCATAGTTTAAAGATATTAGGGGAAAGATAGGTTCTTTACACAGAGTTGTGAAAGCATGGAATGTGTTGCCAGCTGTAGTGGTGGAAGCAGAGTTATTGGGGACATTTAAGCGACTGCTGGACATACACATGGATGGTAGTGAGTTGAGGGGGCGTAGGTTAAGTTACTATACATTAGCATTAGAATTAAACCTCGGCACAACATTGTGGGCCAAAGGGCCTGTTCTGTGCTGTACTTTTCTATCTGTGTCCTAAGATACATGGGATTACAGAGTAAATGGATCATCCATAGCTTGAATAGCTGAGCATTTGGAAACTATTAGCAGAATTGGAGACAGTCAGCATAGATTAATGAAAGGGAAGTCAAGCTTGACAAATTTACTGGAATGTTTTGAGGATGTAAATAATAGAGTTACTGAAAGGGAGCCAGTGGAGGTGGTTTATTTGGAATTTCAGAAGACTTTTAACAAAGTCCCAATAAGGGATTAATGCGTAAAGTTAAAGAATGTAGGAATAGATCTAGTTTATTGAGGTGGATATAAAACTGGTTGGCAAGTGGGAAAAGAGTAGGAAGAAACAGGTCTTTTTCTGAATGGTAGGCTGGAACTAGTCTGTATTGCAGGGATCAGTGTTAGAACCTCAGATACTCTCAATAAATAATAGTGATTTGCATGAGGAAATTAAATGAAATGTCACTGAATTTGCAGATAACACAAAGCTAGGTGGGAAGTTGCGTACTTATGAGGATGTAAGGATAAATACTTCAGTATATTTAGGACAAGCTGAATGAGTTGGCAAAGGTATTGCAGATGCAGTGTAAGGTGGGTAAATGTTTGTAACAAAAATAGGAAGGCAGCTTATTATTTGAATGGCTATAAATTAAGAGAGGGGAATGAGACCTAGGTGTCCTTGTACATAGTCATCGAGGGTAAGCATGCAGGTACAGCAGATAAAGAAGGCAAACCTGTATGTTCATAGCAAGAAGATTTGTATACAAGAGCAAGGATGGCTTGCTGCAATTCTACAGAGCCTTTGTGAGGTTAAGTTTGGAATATTACGTGCAGATTTGACCTCCTTATTTTGAAGTAAAATGTTCTTGCTATAGACAGAGCACAGTGAAAATTTACCAGACTGATTCTTGGGACAGTTGGAATGATGTATAAGGAGAGCTTGAATTGGTTAGGATTATATTCACTGGAGTTCAGAAGGAAGAGGAGGATCTCATAGAAACCTATAAAATTTGAACAATTAGACTGACTGGAAGGATGTTCCTGCTGGTGGGGAATCCAAAACCAGTGGTCACAGTCTAAGGATATGGGATAAACCATTTAGGACTGGGTCATACAGCATGGAAACAGACCCTTCGGTCCAACTAGTCCGTGCCAAAAATAATCCAAAACTACTAGTCCCACCTGCCTGCTCGTTACCAAATATTTTTAAACAGCTATGGAGAAATGTCATCATCCGAAAGGTACGGTGCCTGTGGATTTTATCTCCACAGAAAGCGGTCAAGGCCAAAATGTATGATTTCAAGAAAGAGTTGGATATAGCACTTGGGGCTAATGGGGTCAAAGGATATGAGGAAGAAACAGGAATGGGCTATTGAGTTGGATTTTAAGCCCATGATCGAAATGAATGGTGGAATAGGCCTGAAGGGCTGGATGCACTATACCTGCTCCAATTTTCTCTACTTCTGCCCTTCTCCTAAGTGATAGAGGTAGTGGATTTGGGAGGTGCTGTCAAAGAAGTCTTGGTGAGTTGCTGCAATGCATCTTGTGGATATTGCTATCACAATACATTGGTAATGGAGTAAATGAATGTTTAATATGGTGATCAGTGTGCCAATCAAGTGGGATGCTGTGTGATATTGTGCTACATGAGTGGTGTTGGAGCTGTACTAATTGTGTTGATTTAAACCCCTGACTTGGGCCTTGTATACCAAAGGTAGAAAACATCTGAAGACTAAAATTGGTGAAATGCAAAATCGGAGAACCTAGCAAACTGAGTGTCATGGGTATGCATATGTTTGCTAATGTGTGGATGGGTGGCTGGGGCATTTTAAGTTGAGAGAGTATTATATTTCAAGGGAAAGATCATTAAGACATGTTGAATACTAAATGGTTAGGGAATGAAGAGTAGACTTATCTTCTTGTCTTAGAAGCGGGAGTGCAGGTAGAAAAAAAAACGAAATAGGAATATGGCTTTGAAATGTAGTGGTATTAAATACAGAAACCTGCAGGTGATGTTGCATAATACATACATAGGTTAGGCTACATATGAAGTATTTTGAACTGCTCAGTACACTGCATTATGGGAAGAATTCTGGAGCCCAGGAAAAGTTATTCATTGCAGTGTATGTTACTAGTTGAGAGATAAGCATTGAAAAGAAAAACTTGAAACAGTTGTGATTATTTTAATCACTGTAACAGTGATGTTAGGTTTTTGAAATGGTAAAATGTGAAGATAATTTATTTGGCTGTGAATTAGTAATATTGTAAAGGAACTTGAACTTGTAATTATCACAGTAAAAAGGAATGGACATGTTAGAAGAATTTTATTCTGTGCTTAGGAACAGTATAATGCTGAATGCTTCATCACAACTGAAGGTTGGAGCATAAAGACAATGGAGTTACATTATGGTGGGATCACCTCTTTAATGTCTCATTTTAAGGGGTGTCGCTTGTCCCATTGAAGCTCACATTAACTATTGAGAAGAGTTCATAGAATTGTTTATTTTTAAAGTTGAAAGTATCATTATCCTGTCTCATCCTCCCAAACATTTGCATGCCAAACTGCCCCAATTTTAACACTCAACATTAGTGAGATTGCAGAAGATTGTATAAAATTGTCACTGTACTGAAGTGTAACACTCTTGCCTTGGAGCCCTAATTCAAAATGTAGTCAAAGAGTGAACTACAACTCCTTTGACCTATAGTTCAAAGGAGTACCAAAACAGCTGTCTTGTCAAGAGTTGCATTACCATCTTTCAGATGACATTTTAAACATTCATTGGATATTGAATGGCCTGTTCAGTTTCGTAGAGAACTTTCCTTGACCTGAACATGAATCTGGTTATGTAAAAATAAGGCTGTTTGTTTTCTATGAGAAGAGAAGGGTAAGAGATTTGATGGAGGTGTTCGCGTTCATGAGGGACTTGAACAGAGTAGATCACAAGAAACATTTGCCAGAAGATGCAGATTTGAAGTAATTTGCAAGGCTTTGTGAGATAAGGACTTGAAATGTACTGCCTAATTGTGTGGTGGGGGTAGGTTCATTTGAGGTGCTCAAGGTAATTGGATTCCTTCCTTAAAAAAAGAACTATCAGAGTAGGGATTAAGGCATGGAAATGGCACTAGGTGACTTGATTCTTTTGAGACTTTGTAAGACTCTTTGGACCAAATGAAGTAACCATTCTAAGCAATCGACTCTCCAATGTTATTGTATACCTCTGGAGCAGGTGAAACTTGAACCCAGACTCCTTGGCTCAGAGTCAGGGATGCCGAACACTGCACTATAGGAAGCCCCTAATACCACTCTATAATTCTGTGGTTCAATCAAAAAACGTTAACTGGTCATTTACCTCATTGTTGTTTGTGGCATTTTGCTATCTCCAAAGAAGCTCTCACCTTTTCCTGCATTTACAATGGCAACATCTCAAAATTAGTTTGTTCATTGTGGAAAGACTTAGACATCCTGAAGACATGAAAAGTGCAATTTAAATGCAAATTCCTTTTAATATCTTTTAAGAACTACCAATTGCTTCCTTGGTGTAGTTTCTGATAAATAACCTAAGATTGTCAACATTGTAAATTGCTGACACTCCTGGTGGAATATTTTAGCTCACTTTCTAAACTGCTGTAATTGCAGTGTCCATCACACTCTGTCCTGTCTAGCTTCCATAGTACCACTGATCTCCCAGAATTGCAGATGTTGAGAAATGTTTCATGTTCGTCTCTCCTCTTGATTTGCTTTTTTTCAGTTTGACTTTCATTCTATCCATAGAATTGTGGTTATTCAGTCGCAATTTGTGTGACATGGTGCCCTATTATTTTTTTCCTTTTTCAGTCATAAGTGCTCTTGAATCTAACTAACATTTACTTCCACTGTCTCATTTATGGTTCATTTGTTCCTCAGACCTGTTATTGGTATCTATATTTATGGCACAACCATAGCTCCTGTTTTGGCTTCTCTTGTATATGTACAGTCACCTGAAATATGCAGCATGATTGCCTCTTATTCTTGTTTGTTACACCTTAACAATGTGATCCACCAGGATGATGTAATTTTGTGTGTTTCAGATCACCGCTCCAATATTTAGTTGCTGAAATTGTCTGTTACTGATATCAGGTCATAGACAACATCCTACTCTAGCCCACGATTCCATTCCCCATGTTAGATGTTTACTGTAGGCCTGACAAACAATATGTTCACTGAAAACCAAAGCTGAATTTTACCCCCCTGTTCAGCCAATCCTCAACTCTGCCTGCTTCCACTCAAGGAGAAAGTGAGGACTGCAGATGCTGGAGATCAGAGCTGAAAACGTGTTGCTGGAAAAGTGCAGCAGGTCAGGCAGCATCCAAGGAGTAGGAGAATCTATGTTTCTGGCATGAGCCCTTCTTCAGGAATGTGGAAAGTCCTGAAGAAGGGCTCATGCCCGAAATGTCGATTCTCCTGCTCTTTGGATGCTGCCTGACCTGCTGCGCTTTTCCAGCAACACATTTTCAGCTCTGCTTCCACTTCAGTTAGCTTCTGGTCATGGCTTAAAAGCCCCAGTCAGCTTGCCCTTTGAGACTTCCTGCAACCTTGCACTTGCTTGCTTGTACTTTGTCGACTGCTTTCTTTGTATTTCACTTTCCTTTGGCACACTGTGTTGAATAGAAACTTCATCGTCATGCACCATGGTACCGTGGAATTTTACTTTTAATTCCTCTGAGTTGTGACATCTCACCAGCAAAAACCCCTTAGAAATTTCCAATTTCAATCATGGCTTTACGAAACCAATTAGAGTCATAGAGTCATAAAGAGGTACAGCATGGAAATAGACCGTTTGGTCCAACCAGATATCCCAACCCAATCTAATCCCACCTGCCAGTACCCAGCCCATATCCCTCCAAACCCTTCCTATTCATATATCCATCCAAATGCTTCTTAAATGTTGCAATTGTACCAGCCTCCACCACTTCCTCTGGCAGCTCATTCCATACCTGTACCACCCCCGTGTGAAAAAATTGCCCTGTAGGTCTCTTTTATATCTTTCCCCATTCACCCTAAACCTATGCCCTTGGGTTCTGCACTCCCTAACCCCAGGGAAAAGACTTTGTCTATTTACCCTATCCATGCCACTCATAAATTTGTAAACCTCTATAAGGTCACCCTCTCAACCTCTGACACTCGAGGGAAAACAGCCCCAGCCTGTTAAGCCTCTCTTTATAGCTCAAATCCTCCAACCCTGGCAATATCCTTGCAAATCTTTTCTGAACCCTTTTCAAGTTTCACAACATCTTTCCGATAGCAAGGAGACCAGAATTGCACGCAATATTCCAACAGTGGCCTAACCAATGTCCTGTACAGCTACAACATCACCTCCCAACTCCTGTACTCAATACTCTGACTAATAAAGAAAAGTATACCAAGTGCCGCCTTCACTATCCTATCTACCTGTGACTCCACTTTCAAGGAGCTATGAACCTGCACTCCAAGGTCTCTCTGTTGAGCAACACTCCCTTACCATTTAGTGTATAAGTCTTGCTAAAATTTGCTTTCCCAAAATGCAGCACCTCTCATGAATTAAGCTCCACCTGCCACTTCTCAGCCCATTAGCCCATCTGGTCAAGATCTTGTTGTAATCTGAGGTAACTCTCTTTGCTGTCCACTATACCTCCAATTTTGATGTCATCTGCAAACTTACTAACTGTACCTCATGCTCACATCCAAATCATTTATGTAAATGACAAAAAAGTAGAGGACCCAGCACCTTGTGACACTCCACTGGTCACAGGCCTCCAGTCTTAAAAAAAACCCTCCACCACCACCCTCTGTCTTCTACCTTTTGAGCCAGTTCTGTATTCAAATGGCTACTCCTCCCTGTATTCCATGACATCTAAACTTGCTAATCAGTCTCCCATTGGACACCTTGTCGAACACCTTACTGAAGTCCATATAAATCACATCTACTGCTCTGCCCTTATCAATCCTCTTTGTTATTTCTTTAAAAAATTCAATCAAGTTTGTGAGACATGATTTCCCACGCACAAATCCATGTTGACTATCCCTCATCAGTCCTTGCCTTTCCAAATACATGTACATCCTGAGCCTCAGGATTTCCTCCAATAACTTGTCCACCACTGACGTCAGGCTCACTGGTCTGTAGTTCCCTGACTTGACCTTACCACCCTTCTTAAACAGTGGCACCTTGTTTGCCAACCTCAGTCTTCCAGCACTTCACCTGTGACTATCGATGATACAAATATCTCAGCAAGAAACCCAGCAATCACTTCTCTAGCTTCCCAAAGAGTTCTCGGGTACACCTGATCAGGTCCTGGGGATTTATTCACCTTTTACCCATTTCAAGATATCCAGCACTTCCTCGTTTGTAATCTGGATATTTTGGAAGATGTCACCATCTATTTCCCTACAGTCTGTCATCTATATCCTTTTCCACAATAAACACTGATGCAAAATACTCATTTAATATCTCCCCCATTTCCTGTGGCTCCACACAAAGGCCGCCTTGCTGGTCTTTGAGGGGCCCTATTCTCTCCCTAGTTACCCTTTTGTCCTTAATGTATTTGTAAAAACCCTTTGGATTCTCCTTAATTCTATTTGCCAAAGCTATCTCATGTCCCCTTTTTTTGCCCTCCTGATTTCCCTCTTAAGTGTGCTTCTACTTCCTTTATACTCTTCTAAGGATTAACTCAATCTATCCTATCTATACTTTACATATGCTTTCTTTTTTTTTAACCAAACCCTCAATATCTTTAGTCATCCAGCATTCCCTATACCTTTCCTTTCACCCTAACAGGAATATACTTTTTCTAGATTCTCGTTATCTCATTTCTGAAGATTTCCCATTTTCCAGCCGGCCCTTTATCTGCGAACATTTGCCCCCAATCAGCTTTCGAAAGTTCATGCCTACTACTTTCAAAATTGGCCTTTCTCCAATTTAGAACTTCAACGTTTAGATCTGGTCTATCCTTTTCCATCACTATTTTAAAATGAACAGAATTATGGTCACTGGCCTCAAAGTGCTCTCCCACTAATACCTCAGTCACCCGCCCTGCCTTATTTCCCAAGAGTAGGTCAGGTTTTACACCTTCTCTAGTATGTACGTCCACATACTGAATTAGAAAATTGTCTTGTACGCACTTAACCAATTCCTCTCCATCTAAACCTTTAACACTGTGGCAGTCCCAGTCTATGTTTGCAAAGTTAAAATCCTCTACCATAACCACCCTATTATTCTTACAGATAGCTGAAATGTCCTTGGAAGTTTGTTTCTCAATTTCCCTCTGACTATTATGGGGGGGGTCTATAATACAATCCCAATAAGGTAATCATCCCTTTCTTATTTCTCAGTTCCGCCAAATAACTTCCCTGGATGTATTTCCGGGAATATCTTCCCTCAGCAAAGCTGTAATGCTATCCCTTATCAAAAATGCCACTCCCCCTCTTGCCTCCCTTTCTGTCCTTCCTGTAGCGTTTGTATCCTGGAACATTAAGCTGCCAGTCCTGCCCATCCCTGAGCTATGATATCCCAGTCCCATGCTCCTAACCATGCCCTGAGTTCATCTGCCTTCCCTGTTAGGCCCCTTGCATTGAAATAAATGCAGTTTAATTTTAGTCCTACCTGTCCCTGCCTGCCCTGACTGTTTGACTCACTTCTGTTCTCAACTGTACCAGTCTCAGATTGATCTGTCATCACTGTCACCCTAGGTCCCATCTCTCCCCACCACCACCATCACCACCACCACCACCTTACTAATTTAAATCCTCCCCAGCAGATCTAGCAAATTTCCCTGTCAGTACATTCGTCCCCTTCCGATTTGGGTGCAATCCTTCCTTCTTGTACAGCTAACTTCTACCCCAAAAGAGATTCCAATGATCCAAAAATGTGAATCCTTCTCCCATACACCAGCTCCTCAGCCATGCATTCATCTGCTCTATCCTCCTATTCCTGCCCTCACTAGCTCGTAGCACTGGGAGTAATCCAGATATTACTACCCTTGAGGACCTTCTTTTTAAATTTCTGCCTAACACTCTGTAATCTCCCTTCAGAATCTCAACCTTTTCCCTTCCTATGTCGTTGGTTCCAATGTGGACAATGACCTCTTGCTGGTCCCTCTCCGCCATGAGAACATTCTGTACCCTCTCTGAGACATCTTTGATCCTAGCACCAGGAAAGCAACACACCATTCTGTTTTTTTCGCTGCTGGCCACAGAAACATCTGTCTGTACCTCAGACTACGGAATCCCCTAATACAATTAGAGCCAGTCTCAATATGAGAAACTTGGCTGTTTGTGCTATGTTCCACTGAGAATTCAACACCTCTTATATCTTCCACAACAGCATACCTGTTTGAAATGGATATATCCACAAAAGACTCCTGCACTCGATGCCTACTTCTCTTACCTTTCCAGGAGTTAACCCATCTATGTGACTGTATCTGAGTCTTTCCCCCCTTCCTATAACTGTCATCCATCACATACTGTAGCTGTTGCAAATTCCTCATTGCTTCCAACTATCTCTCCAACCGATCCACTTGATCTGATAAGATTCGCATCCAACAGCATTTATGGCAGATATAATCCACAGTAACCCTTAAACTCTCTTTAAACTCCCACAAGAAGTACATATTACTGTACAAAAGGCCATTTTTGCTCCTTCACAATCTACAGACCCAAAAAATTACACCGTCTTGTTCCTCTACAAAACACTGCCCCAGGTTAAATTAATAGTTATGGCAGAAAAAAATTACCTGTATGTTGCTGGGAATGGTGGATTTGAGGATGGTAATTTTTTCACTGGAACTGAGAAAGCTGAGGGGTCGTGAGTATAGATAAAGCGAATAGCAAGGGTCTCTTCCGTAGAGTGGGGGGAATTTAAAACTAGGATCAAGTTTTTTCAAAGCTGCATTGGTCTCTTTGAGCTGCAATTTTCTTTTTGTGTATTTGGTGTTTTACCTAAAACAGTGCCTTTGTATTGTTGATTTTTACTAATTTATTATTATATGCATATAGTTTGGTTCTTTGGCTGAAGTTTTTGAATATAGCCTTGCTTTAAATTACTATTCTTTTTGTTTCAACCTAATTTCACTCAGCCTTAAAAGCATACAATGAAACCACAAGTTACTTTATAACTTCAGTTAGTGATGTACAAGTATTTGATGGTAAACCAACTAAACCCTGAAAGCCTGTGAAGCTTTGTTGAGAGCTTTAATAATCTTTAGATGCTCATTCACATTTTACACACTTAGTCTTGATGTCATATGATGCGACTTCCTTTCCAAGTAGTGAATGTTGCAGTTGTTTTGCAAAAAAAAAGTTGTTCTTTGCTGAAGTGATTTGGCTATAGAAATATGTGTGACAGCCCAGCCTCCCTTGGTAATGGGTCTGATTTTGTGCCATTAAACATTGTGGTTTCAGGAGCTTTTCAACTAATAAAAAACATCTGCAGTTTGTTATTTTTCCTTCAGTTTTGAAGATGAATTCAGGGTCACAGACTAGATAACAGTCTGAAGGACAAAGAGATTATCTGTTTTATATCAAGTTCAGTGAATTGCGGGGGGACCTGTTTTGTGGCAAGTTCATTCCATCACAATCGCTCCCCTTGCTCTTTCATGGCCACGTTCAGGAAGGGAGCTGGTGAGCGGCTGGAAACTTTCAGAAGAGGGTTAGTGGGCTGATAGGCTAGTTGCCTTGTCTCCAGATTTCTGGATTGTGGGAAAGTTTGAATATGCTGCTATTTTCTATCTGTTATCAGGATGCTTATCATGGAACTCTTGTCTACATAGTTGGCTGGATAGCTCGTGCTTTGAGTCCTGGCAGAGCATGCTTGTATTTTGCTTTAACAGAAGTGATTAAGCTAGAATAGTTAAGAGGAGCAAAGCATTAAAGTACAAATGCTGGAAGATTTTATGATTTTCTTTACCTAAAAGGGCTGTGTAAAAAGGAAAAAAATACTAATTCTGAAATCATTAAATAACTTACCAACTAAACCATTTTCCTGGCAACAGGATGTAGGTGTTTCAGCCTGAATTATATGTATTGTAAGTCTTTTGTTCTTTCTTGGTTGGCATGTAGTGCAGCTTAGCTGAGTTGTTCAAGTTAGTATTTCTACCTCCGGTTGTTGGCACGGTTTCCTTTATTTGCACAAGAACAATTTCTCCAAGTTTTGTCTTTCACCGTAGTGTAATGTTATAGCACTTAAGTAAGTACAAATCAGTCCTTCCTTATCCTTCGCTAGCTGTGAAAATGGGCATTTGTTGGGGCTACTCTTTCGTTGGCTAACTGAAGGTGCACGGAAACTGGAAAACAGATGGCCAAGTTTGCATTTGCTAAAGCAAGGTCAATGTCAGGAACTCATTGTACAGAGAATAGCAGAGCACCCCATTACTAGATAGCAGTTCATTTAAACATCAGTACCAACATAAGTTTATGTCACCATCTTTCTCACTCTTATTTGTCAAGATTTAAGAGGGACATGGATGAATATTTAAAAAATGGAGGGGCATAATGTCAGTTTTGAAAGGCAATGGAAGAATGGCCAGCAAGACAGGCCAATGTAACTGTAATGTGTTGATTGTCTTGAATGTAGGAGGTTGATCTGTAAGTTTATAGATGCAACAAAAATTGGTGGGGTGGTAAATAGAGAGGAGGGTCACCTTTGATTTGCAGGAGCTGGTCAGGAGCTGGTGCACCTTCAGTTAGCCAACGAAAGAGTAGCCCCAACAAATGCCCATTTTCACAGCTAGCGAAGGATAAGGAAGGACTGATTTGTACTTACTTAAGTGCTATAACATTACACTACGGTGAAAGACAAAACTTGGAGAAATTGTTCTTGTGCAAATAAAGGAAACCGTGCCAATATCAAATGAAATTCAGGCGGGAGAAAGTGAGGACTGTAGATGCTGGAGATCCGAGTTGAGAGCGTGGCGCTGGAAAAGCACAGCAGGTCAGACAGCAACCGAGGAGCAGGAGAATCGACATTTCAGGCATAAGCCCTTCATCATGAATAGGCCTGTGGGCCAAGGGGCTGACAGATAAATGGGAGGGGGCGTGGGGTTGGGGGGAAGGTAGCTGAGAATGCGATAGGTAGATGGAGGTGGGGGTGAAGCTGATAGGTCGGTGATTGATGGAAAAGGTGACCTATCACCACCTCCCCCACCTTCATCGACCTATCATATTCTCAGCTAGATTAAATTAGATGATTAGATTCCATACAGTATGGTAACAGGCCCTTCAGCCCAACAATCCACACCGACCCTTCAAAGAGTAACCCATCCCCTATATTTACCCTTGACTAATGCACCTAACATGGACAATTTAGCATGGCCAATTCATCTGATTTGCACATCTTTGAATTGTGGGAGGAAACCCACACAGACATGGGGAGATTGTGCAAACTCTACACAGACAGTCGCTTGAGGCAGGGATCGAACATGGGTCCCTGGCACTGTGAAACAGCTGTGCTAACCACTGAGCCACCATGTCGTGCCACTAAGCTACCTTGCCCCACTCCCATCTCCTCCCAACCCCACCTCCCTCCCATTTATCTCTCAGTCCCCCCTGCCTCACAAACCTCATTCCTGATGAAGGGCTTATGCCCGAAACTTCAATTCTCATGCTTCTTGGATGTTGCCTGATCGGCTGTGCTTTTCCAGCACCACACTGACAACTCAAATGAAATTTAGTCTGTATAAATGTGAGGTAATGTATGTAGAGTCATAGACATGTACAGCACGGAAACAGACCCTTTGGCCCAACTTGTCCATGCTGACCAGATATCCTAACCTAACCTAGCCTAATTTAAATTCATTTGCCAACACTTGGCCCATATCCCTCTCAACCCTTCCTATTCACATATCCATCCAGATGCCTTTTAACTGTTGTACCAGCTTCCACCACTTCCACTGGCAGCTCATTCCATACACCCACCACCCTATGTGAAAATGTTGCCCCTTAGGTCTCTATTACATTTTTCCCCTCTCACCCTAAACCTCTGCTCTCTAGTTCAGAACTCCCCCTACCCCAGGGGGGAAAATACCTTGTCTATTTACCCTATCAATGCCCCTCATGATTTTATAAACCTCTATAAGGTCACCCCTCAGTCTCTGAAGCTCCAGGGAAAACAGCCCCAGCCTATTCAGCCTCTCCCAATAGTTTAAAACCTCCAGCCTGGGCAATCCTTATAAATCTTTTCTCAACCCTTTCATGTTTCACAACATCCTTCCGATAGGAAGGAGACCAGAATTGCACGCAACATTCCAAAGGTGGCCTAACCAATGTCCTGTTCAGCTGCCAACTCCTATACTCTTCCCAAGTGAATTCTTCTGCCCAGGCAACAGCCTCTCAACTCCTATACACAATGCTGTGATCAATACAAGAAATACACCAAACCCCACCTTCACTGTCCTATCTACATGCGACTCTACTTACAAGGAGCTATGAACTTGTACTCCAAGGTCGCTTTGTTCAGCAACACTCCCCAGGACCTTTCCATTAAGTGTATAAGTCCTGCTCTGATTTACCTTTCCAAGATGCAGCATCTCACATTTATTTAAATTAAACTCCACCTATCACTCCTCAGTCCATTGGCTTATCTGACCAAGATCCCGTTGTACTCTGAGGTAACCTTCTTCGCTACCCACTACACCTCCAACTTTGGTGTTATCTGCAAACTTGCTAACCGTACCTCCTATGTTCATATTCCATGTCGTTTATATAAATGATGAAAAACATTTGGACAAACAAGGTGAGGGACTGAAGGCCCTGGGAAGCACTGAGGTTCAGATGGACCTTGGTGTGCATGTCCATCTGAACCTTAAAGCATCAGGACAGGTGGATAAATTGGTTCAGAAAGCATATGGGATACTTGCCCTTATTAGTCAAGGCATAAAGCTTAAGAACAGGAAGTTTATGCTAGAACTGAATAAAATGTTGGTTAGGCCACATCAAGAGTATTGTCTGCAGTTCTGGAATCTACTTTATAGGAGGGATGTAATAGCACTAAAGATGGTACAGAAGAGATTTACCATGATGTTGCCTGGGCAGAATAATTCACTTGGGAAGAGAAGTTGGACAGATTGAGGTTGTTTTCATAAGAGCAGCGAAGATCGAGAAGAGACATTATAGAGATGTGTATAAATATGGTAAACAGAAAGGAACCTTCCACCTTGAAGGAGGGATCAGTGACCAGGAGGCATAAATTTAGGGTAAGGATCAGAAGACTTGGAGATGTCAGGAAAAAACATTTTCACCCAGAGGGTGGTGGGAATCTGGAACTCACTGCCTGTAATGATGGTGGAGGCAGAAACACTCTTAACATTCAAGAAGTATTCAGATATGTACTTGGCGATGCTAAGGTGTACAAGTTTATGGGTAAAGTGCTGGAAGATGGGATTAGAATAGTTAAATGGTTGTTTTTGATTGGCATGGACATGATGGGTTGAAGGGCCTCTTTTTGTTCAGTAGATCTCTGACTGTTAGATCCATCACTTAATTGATGTTAGTCTTGGGATTGAACGCTGGTTTTATTGCATGGCCCCGGTGATCTATTCTTTGCAATACTTACTATGTTTCATAGAGCTTTGGTTTTAGAATGAAAATAGGAAGCAAGTTTCATTGTGTCATTGATTCATTGACCTTGGTGTTGGCATATTTTTTACTTGCAGTCGTCAGGGACCACATACATTTTGAAATCAAGATCGATCAGTACGTTTTACCCAGTGATAATATGATATATATGCTTATCTTGCTGTTAGCTCTGATTTATGATTATCTTTTTAAATTTCTTTGGTGTAAATCAATGCCTGCCATTGCAGACCTAACTCTTTGAAAGTCATCGCATGCATCACTGGTCCCATTCAAATGTGATAATCTGCAGCATGATGTATGTAATATTTATGTTAACGTAAATTAATAGTATTACTGCAACAGAATTATATATATAGTATGTTCAGTTGGCCTCGAGTTATTTTTTACAACAAAGGACAATTAACTAAGCTGAGAACAAAACTTGATGTGATAAACATTTATTTACTCTGGATCTTATATATTGAGATTGACTAAGTTTTCATCATGTACATATGTGACAATTACATTAATGAAACCTGACAGTTGTTTGTGAGCGCAGAATGTTTTTTGGTTAAAATTGCTGGAACTACACTCTCTTTATTAGTCCACAATGTCCATTTTTTAAAAAAGTGCATCTGAGACAGCTATCAAACTAGGTCAAGTCAAATGTGCTTATCTCTGCTATTTTAAAGTTTTATTGCTGCTTGACTGATGTATATTAATCTTATTGATCTACCTCTTTTTTTGTGTAATACGTAAGTATTTAAGACATTTTTTGTAGATATATACATTCACATTTTTAAAAGAAGGATGTTAAACTTTAGCAAAACTTTAGTATTTGTTCTTCTAAGGGTGAAAACAAAATTGATTCAAGAATATAACCTCACAAATGTTAAAGTATGTACAAATTTGAAACAAATCTAACCATTCCTAGAATCAGGAACAAGGTAATAGGGAAAAGAAAATAGGCTGTTGTCTATCCAAAAAACGAACTGAATTTTGAAGTGAGTTCTACTTGGACTCCGTGTTTTCATTATACTGATGTAAAATAATCTCAGTATAAAATTTGAATTGAATTGAATTAGGTTTGTTGTCACAGGTACTCAAACAAGTATAGTGAAAAGGTGATAAGCTGCCATCTTACGTACAAGGTACCTAGGTACAGATTCTTCAATAGAAGTTCTTAGAGAAAAAAAAATAGAAAAATAAACAAGAAGTCTAGCATTACTGGTTGTAAGAATAAGTGAGAAAATAGAGAAATGAAAAGTTCAGAATAACACTCCTTTCAACCGAGTCCATGCTGGCACCTAGCACCTAGTCCGCATCAAGCCTTGACTCCAGACCATGCTAGGTTTCACCTCAAGGCTATCGAGTCTGGGAGATCACTCTGGAATCATCTCGCAGCAGGAAGTCCATACTGAGACCATGCTTGGCCGAAAACTAGCATGGGCTGCCATTTGATCGCGACACAGGGCTGAGAGGCCAGGAGTCTGAGTTCAGGATGTCACCAAGAAGAAACAGGGAAAAAAAAATGCTGAAGTGAAAAGAATAAAAGAAAAAGAAACGGATGAAGCAGATGAGCTCCAGCTGAAGTGTCTTTGAATGTTTGGATAAATGTAATATCAGTATAAATTATGCATTTTTGTTTCCTTTTAATGATGAAGAAATTTTGCAGCAGCAGTGCTTTTCCAGTGGTAGTTTTAAAGCATGGGAGCCTGTATTTCCCTGTTGTTTTTTCTAAGGCAACATGTCAGACAACCAGAGCTGACTTGTGAACCGTTCAGCCTACCTTGCTGCTGTAGTGTAAGTTATTGTGATCCATTGAAATTTGCCATTATTGTATTTGTCCTGCTGAATGCAAGACAAAAATCTCCAGCAAGATGTTCTTCTTTTAAGCAATGCTCAGGTTTACTGCCAAGTTGCTTTTTGTTTTCTTTTTATTGAAGGTTTTTTAAAGTATACTTTACAGAGTTGTTTTATGAAGAAAGCTGCCTCTATAATTACTGATGTCTCCTGTCACCCTTCCTTCCTCTGCTTTAAAACTGAAGTTTGATGCCAACATTTTGAATATCTTTATTCGAGTTTGCAAATTTTACAAAACAGCCACATGTCATTGTATCGTTCTTAAGGTCAGTTACATATAAAACATTTCTTCTAACTTTACTTTTAAACAATACCAAAGAATAAGCAAATGGTAATCAAAACGCATCATACTATGTGCATTTTGTGCAGTGATATATGTTGGTGTTTATTCATAACACAAGCAGCAGCCTTGCTCCCTTAAAGTTAGAAGCCAAAAGATTAGAAGTCCAATATTTTGTATTGACCCCTTATGTCTCTTCATGTCATCCTGCAGATGAGAAAGATCATATTTTGAAGAACTGGGGGGGCTATCAAAGGGAAGTGCAAGGAGAGAAAGAAGGATCTCTATAACTAAATTAAACAGCATGCTTCACTTGTATTTCTCATCAAATTGCGCACCGGGATTATGGACATGAATGTATTTGGCCATAAGCATTGTTTCAAAAGGGGATGATTATGCTTGATTAGATTCCTAGCTTTCCTTAAAGAGTAATTATTTCCAAGTTAGCAATAGGATATGTATAAAGAAATAGTTGATCAGGTTTGCCCTGGAGAGAATCCTGCCACCCCTGCAGTTAAATGATTGGCAAGAAGGTAACTTTATCTACTTACGAGCAATTAAGGTACTGAAGTGGCCAATTAATTTCCATTTCATAATGTTAACCTGTCATCTCCCTGCTCACTGGCCTGTATGGCATGTGCAAAAGATGGCTAATTTCCCAAGAAACCAGAGTGACCTGCCTGTGGGTTTTGAGGGGCATCCTATTGGTACAATCTGGGGGCTTTCAGAGGTTTTGATGCCTGGCAAGGCGGTGGCCCTGATGCCTCTCCCCTTGATCTCCACCCCACAAGAAGAAAAGTATTTCCCACTGATCCTTTAGAACTCAAGACTGTTGACCCACCACCTGCAATGGCAGGGCACCTTACAGAAAATGTGTGGGAAAGTCTTTCATCCATTTGGCTCTTAATAAGCTGATAGGCATACAGTAGGTCAAGTTATCTCCTCGGTGGGTGTGTCTTTACTTAACATGCTTGCCCTCTACACTTAGAAAAAAATGTCAGAAAATCTGAGCCATGGGATTTTGCTGAGTGCTGTTAGGCAAGCTGAAAGCAACAGCTGTTCATGGTGAGGTCTCCAAATGCAAAATGGCTAAAAGTGAATACTTGTTTGGATGTTAGTACAGGCTGAGTGATTTATTAAGTTGGGTGTACCCTAACTTAGTTCTAGAATTCCTGATTTTAAAATACTCAAACAATCTTGATTCAGAAGTGAAAAATAATTTTCTCAAAATTCAAATGGACATTGAGAGAAAATATACAGTCAAACCTGATTCAGTATCCATGAAGCTGTAGTAGCTAAACTACTACAGTTAACCTGGGTGGCACGGTGGCACAGTGGTTGGCACTGCTGCCTCACAGAGCCAGAGACCCAGGTTCAATTCCTGCCTCAGGCAACTGTCTGTGTGGAGTTTGCACCTTCTTCCCATGTCTGCGTGGGTTTCCTCCGGGTGTTCCAGTTTCCTCCCAGTCCAAAAATGTGCAGGTTAGGTGAATTGGCCACACTAACTTGCCCGTAGTGTTGGATGTAGGAGAATGGATCTGGGTGAGTTGCTCTTCGGAGGGTCGGTGTGGACTTGTTGGGCCGAAGGGCCTGTTTCTACATAAGTAATCTAGTCTAAACAATTGTGTAGAAATTCCATTTGGGCAAATATTACGACTTGGGATATTTGGAATAAATGTTGGATGAAGAATTCTTGAGTGAGCAGAACTGAACTGAAAAATCCATAACCAGTAAAGTTCTGAGCAGTATTGCCATTTTGATAAAGACCAATTCTGACAACATGAGGTCCCCTGGATAAAAAGTATTGCATTCATTTCTGGTCACTAATATTTATCTTTTATCTTAAAGCACTGTAGATCATGTAGGAAATGTATTTGAGCAATTGCATGCTATTGCAGGGGGGTGAGCTATGTGGATAGATGAGCAATGCTTTAGAAAGGAATTTTGTAAAAATGGACTTCTAAAGATGCACAAAGTACATACAGTACACGGAGAAGCAAAAATAAATCTGAATAAATACTTCAGTTTTAACCATGATGACAAGGGAACATCGTTCAGTCTAAAATCGGGTAGGGCAAGTTCAGAACTCTAACCACAGACACATGTAGCAGAGAAAGTAAATATTCAGTCTTTCGCATCTGTGCTTGCATTTCAAAAGAGCAATCCAGTTTGTCCCACTGCACTGTTTCCCTTAAACTCTGAAAATGTCTCCTTTCAATGTTAGAGATGGGGCCATGTCACACAGTCTGCAGACCTTTAATTTTCTTTTACTGGTATATTACGTAACAAATTACTTAACAAATCAACTGCCACTACCAAATTATTATTACTGTTAAAACTACTGTTACCAAACTAAGCAAACATTTTTTTTTGTAAGTTTTGATATTGCTGAATTCTTTCTACTATTGAGGGTGATTAACAATACAGTTTTTGTCCTGAAAAAGTTGTCATTGTGCATGAGCAATCTAGTTTTGAAAGAGAGTTTTCCATTTGGCCAAGAATACATTTTTTCAAATGTTCATTTAGAAATATTGAACTATGATTACATTGACCTTAAATTATCAATTTTTGCGAAGTATTGTAAAAAGGACATTTTATCATTAAGTTGTCCTCTTTGCTTAAAAAGCTCCATCTCGTGTTGTAAAGAAATCTGCAGACGCCTCAGCTCAGTGATGCAATTTTTTAAAGCATGAAAAGAGTTGATGAAATTCCACTATCAGTCCTGAACCAATATGCAAAATATCTTGATGGAAATCAAATAGCTATTATGTTTTCATTTTCATTCCTGCGTATTTGCTTAATGAAGAATAGAAAGATCAGACTGCTTGGCCGTGCCTGTTCGACTTGATAACCAAGCGAGGCTTCCAGCAATCCGCAGAAATGATGCCACTAGTCAAATCAGTCTTAAGTGCTGGCTTAATTTTATCTGGGAAACATAGAGCTGTGAAGCTGTGCAAGGAGAGATGAGCCTACTGCTATTTCATATACATGGGATGGCTCTTTATCAGCCGCCAATTGTTTCAGAATATTATCAGGCATTATTTTAATTGCAGTCGAGCTGAAATTAACTGAATTAGAAAAATTACCTTCTCTTGCTTGGAGCCTCTTTATTCATAGATATTGTTGTGTGTTATGTACAGATTACCAGCTGTTTTGTTCTCCTGCTGTAAATATATATGCCCACAGTCGCTGTTGAGCTAAAGGCAACAAATTATTGAAATAACTATGTTAATATGCAAAAAAAATGTTCTGAATTCTTTGAAGATCAAGTGAACTTGCCAGCTTCTTGGAAAAGTATTCTTATGAGTTGATGCAGTATTTAAACTACAAAACTGCATGTTTTCATATATTTTTCCTTTCAAAGTTCTTAATGGGTGTATGATAAGAGTTCACCTCCCATTTCAGCGATTATTTTTGCACTTGAACTGATCGAATTGAATTTGGCAGGGATTCTTCCCACGATTGGACATGGAACATAAGTCAGTTGATCTAAGACAGCAATGAGGCTAAGTGCCCTAGACTTTCCTGCTTACACAGGAAGAGCAACATGTGCTGATGCTAATATTATTCCAAGTGAGTACTCTTCCTGGTGAAGTTGAAGTAAATAAATTAAGTGACTTTTACAATGTACAACTATACTGTACCAATGCAACAATGAACTGACTACTCTTTTGGCAGAAGAATTGTGTAAATATAACTGCAGGAGGATGAATGAATTGGAAATCAAGACCATTTTGTTGTTTATTGCATTCCTTTCTCCTAATTACTTAAAAGCTATTTTTGTTGTTCATTTAGAATTCTGAGAAGGTAAACCAAAATGTGCAGCAGGAAAAATATTTAGTAACTACAAATTAAAGGGTTTATTAACAATGATATTGGCATTGTAACTGACTAGCTTTGAGAACTGGAAGCAACTGGATTTAACAGCAAAGTAAGTGAAACTTTGAAAAATTGTTCTTTTACATTGACTTCTTTTGGGGATATGATTAAGATAGGGTGAATGGGCTTGATATGGATGCAACAAACTATAGAGCTTTGACAAAGATTTGATCTAAATGTTGAGTTTTAATCTTTCATGCCAATTAACTTCCATTTTGTAGACGCCACCACTACAGTGTTTATGATTATTAAGTGGTATTATTATTTGTATCAGACACTGAATTGATTCACTTTATTGTTACGTGCATTCACATTAGTACAGGTAGTTCTGGAAAAACCCATGTTTCGGCAGCACGATTTGGTTATAATGTTGCTGAAGAATTAGGGTATTTTGGAGAATGCTTACCTTACTCACAACAGCGAGATCCCAGTGGGGATTGGTTTGCGTGCTTTATTCAGCACACATGCCAATATGCGTACTGAAATCTCTGACATTCTGTGCATGCTTTGGTGGTGTTGCCATTTTGAGCATTCGTCAGTGTCCACGTATGCATGATGTCAGTCCTGGGCTGTGTGTTTTTCCAAGCTTGCACTAATGTTAAAGCCTGTAAGGAACTACAGAGGAACCTCGATTATCTGAAGGACATGGGCAGGGGGGTATTTTGTTTGGTTAATCAAATGCCAGATAACATGGTTTCGCCGATCATCGGGACATAGTGATCTTGCCGGACAATCTGATATTTGGATAATCGAATGCAGGATAATTGAAGTTTCCCTGTAGGTAATGAAGTCAGCATGACTAAGGAGAAGTCAGTAGAAAGGGGTAGCCATGGGCACCCGCATGGGCCCCAGCTATGCCTGTCTCTTTGACAGTTACGTAGGACAGTCCACCTTTTGTAGTTACTCCGGCACCACTCCCCACCTCTCTGCTACATTAATGATTGCATCAGTGCCACCTTGTGCTTCAATGAAAAGGTCGAACAGTTCATCAATTTCACAAACCCATTCCACCTCGACCTCAAATTCACCAGGACCAGCTGACACCTCTCTCCCCATCCTAGACCTTTCCATCTCCACCGATGAGAACTGACTCAACACTGACATTTTCTATAAACTCACCAACTTCCACAGCTCCCACCCCACTTCCTTCAAAAATGCTATTCCATATTCCCAATTCCTCCACCTCTGCCACACCTGCTCCCAGGAAGACCAGTTCTGCCACAGAACACACCAGATGGCCACAATTTCCCCTCCCACATGTTTGAAGATGCCTTCTAATGCATCTCATCTACATCCCACACCTCTGCCCTTGACCCCCCCCCCCCCCCAACCACAACAAGGACAGAACCCCCCCCAGTCCTCACCTTCCACCCCACCAACCTCCACATAAATTGCATCATCCACCAATATTTCTGCCACCTACAAATGGCCCCACCACCAGGGATATATTTCCCTCCCTTCCCTCCTATCCAATTTCCGCAAAGACCGTTCCCTCTGTGACAACCTGGTCAGGTCCATGCCCCTACAACCCACCCTCCCATCCTGGCACCTTCACCTGCCACTGCAGGAATTGCAAAACCTGCGCCCACACCTCTCCCCTGATCTCCATCCAAGGCCCCAAAGGAGTCTTCCACATCTATCAAAGTTTTTCACCTGGACTTCCACACGTTATTTATTGTATCCTTTGCTCCCGATGTGGTCTCCTCTACATTGGGGAGACTGGACGCCTTCTCGCAGAATGCTTCAGGGCACCTCTCCGGGACACCCGTACCAATCAACCCCACCGCCCCATGGCCGATCATTTCAACTCCTTCTCTGATTCGAGCTGTGAGGCAATATGGGCAGAGCTCAGAAATAGGGAGGGTACAGTAACAGTGTTGGGGCTGTACTGCAGGTCTCTCAACAGCAAACATGAGATAGAGGTACAAATGTGTACACAAATTATAGATAGATGTAGAAGCAACAGGGTGCTGATTATAGGAGATTTTAATTTTCCCAACATTGACTGGGGTTCACTTAGTGTTAGAGGTTTAGATGGAGCAGAATTTGTAAGGAGCATCCAAGAGATTTTTATAGAGCAGTATGTAAATAGTTCAACTCTGGAAGGAGCATGACTGGACCTAGTGTTGGGGAATGAATCTGGCCAGGCGGTTGAAGTTTAAGTAAGGGATTACTTTGGGAATTATGATCACAATTCCATAAGTTTTAGAATACCCATGGACAAAGACAAGTGTGGTCCTAAAGGAAGAGTGCTAAATTGGGGGAAGGCCGACTATAGCTAAATTCAGCAGTAGCTGGGGAAAGTGGATTGGAAGCAGATTTTTGATGGGTGAGAAGCTTTTATAAGAGAGGTTGATTAGAGTTCAGGAGAGACATGTCTCTGTGAAAATGAGGGATAGAAATGGTAAGGTTAGGGAACCATGGATGACAGATGAAATTGTGAGATGAGCTAAGAGGAAAAAGGAAGCATACATATGTCTAGGCAACTGAAAACAAATGAAACTTTGGAAGAATATCTGGAAAGTTGGACCAATCTGAAAGGAAGAATTAAGAAAGCTAAAAGGGGTCATGAAATATCTATAGCAAACAGGTTCAAAGTTTGTGCGAAGATTTGTACCATACATCAGGAGCGTTTCAGAACTGACAGCCAGACTACTGCGACCCTTAGGACTCATAACGGCACACAAACCAACAGCCACGCTCAGACAACAACTTACTAGAACAAAGGAGCCAATACCCAACATGAGCAAAACTGATGTAGTTTATAAAATGCCATGCAAGGACTGCACAAAGCACTATATAGGACAAACAGGAAGACAGCTAACAATCCGCATACATGAACACCAACTAGCCACGAAACGACACGACCAGCTATACCTAGTAGCCACACACTCCGACAACAAGCAACATGAATTCGACTGGGAAAACACTACTATCATAGGGCAAGCCAGACAGAGAACAGCCAGGGAATTCCTAGAGGCATGGCATTCATCCACAAACTCCATCAACAAACACATCGACCTGGACCCAATATATCAACCACTACAGCGGACAGCTGAAACTGACACCCGGAAGCGGCAAGGACAGACCACTATAAATACTGGAAGAAACATCAAAGAAGCGCTTCGCAGGAGGCTCCACAGCACTGATGATGTCTCCTAGCCAGGGGACGAAACGTTTGCAACTAAAACTTCCAGCTCGGCGAACAGAACCACTATAGCAAACAGGGTTAAGGAAAATCACAAAGCTTTTTGTTTGTATATAAGAATCAAGAGGGTAACTAGAGAAAGGACAAAGGAGGGAAGTTATGCATGGAATCAGAAAATGGGTGAGATTTTTAATGAGTACTCTGCATCAATATTCACCAAGGAGAGGGGCATGACAGATGTTGAGGTTAGGGATAGATGTTTGATTACATTTAGGTCGACATAAGGAGGGAGGAATTGTTGGGTATTCTAAAAGGCATTAAATCCCCAGGTCCGGATGGGGTCTATCCCAGGTTATGGAGGGAAACAAAGAGAGGAAATCGCTGGAGCCTTAACAGATATCTTTGCAGCATCCTTGAACATGGCTGAGGTCATGGATGGCTGGAGAATTGCTAATGCTGTCCCCTTGTTTAAGAAGGGTAGTGAGGATAATCCAGGTAACTTTAGACTGGGATGAGCCTGATGTCAATAGTAGGAAAGCTGCTGGAGAAGATACTCTGGGATGAAATCTATTTACATTCAGAAGAAAATGGGCATATCAGTGATAGGCAGCATGGTTTTGTGCAGGGAAGGCCATATCTTACCAACTTAATAGAATTCTTTGAGGAAGTGACAAAGTTGATTGAAGAGGGATTGTAGATGTCATATACTTCAGTAAGGCATTTGATAAGATTCCCCATAGTAAGCTGATGGGGAAAGTGAAGTCGCATGGGGTCCAGGGTGTACTAGACGGATAGAGAACTGGCTGATCAACAGGAGACAGAATGGTAGTGGAAGGGAGTTTCTCAAAATGGAGAACTGTGACCAGTAGTGGGATCTGTGCTGGGACCACTGTTGTTTATGATATACATAAATGATCTGCTGGAAGGTATAGGTGGTTTGATTAGCAAGTTGCAGATGACACTAAGACTGGCAGAGTAGCAGATAGTGAAAGGGTAGCTTTCTGTGAGAGGCACTGTAAAGAGAGCTGCTTTTTTATGTTGTTTAAATGCACTGTGTTAAATTTACTTTTGTTAGTGAATACAGTTTCAATCTTTATTCGGACTGTGAAAGAATGTAGATAGATTGGAGAGTTGGGTGGAGAAATGGCAGATGGAATTCAATCCGTGCAAATGCGAGGTGATGCATTTTGGAAGATCCAGTTCAATAGTGAACTATCCCATAAATAGAAAAGCCCTAGAGAAAATTGACGTACAGAGAAATCTGGGTGTTCAGGTTCATTGTACTCTGAAGGTGGCAATGCAGGTTGATAGAGAGGTCAAGAAGGCATACTGTGTGCTTTCCTTCATTGGACGGGATACTGAGTACAAGAGTTGGCAGGTCATGTTGCAGTTGTAGAGGACTTTGGTTCGGCCACATTTGGAATTCTGCATACAGCTCTGATCGCCACATTACCAGAAGGATGTGGATGCTTCGGAGAGGGTCCAGGGAAGGTTCACCAGGATGTTGCCTGGTATGGAGGGTGCTAGCTATGAAGGGAGGTCAAGTAGATTAGGATTATTTTCATTAGAAAGACAGAGATTCGGGGGAGACCTGTTGAGGACAACAAAATCATGAGAGGTATAGACAGGATGGATATCAAGAAGCTTTTTCCAAGAGTGGGAAAATTACAAGGGGCCATGAGTTCAAGGTGAGTGGGGAAAAATTGAAGGGAGATATGCATGGTGTGTTGCCAGTGGAGGTGGTAGAGGCAGGCATGATAGCACAATTTAAGATGTATCTAGACAGATATGAGTGGGCACGGACCAGAGTGACACAGATCCTCTATCTAAATCTGTCACTTATTATCTAGAGGATCTGGATTAGCACAGGCGTGGACGGCCGAAGGGCCTGTTCTTGTGCTGTAATTTTCTTTGTTCTTTGACGAGTAGCTTTCTGTGAGAGGCACTGTAGAGAGAGCTGCTTTTTTATGTTGTTTAAATGCACTGTGTTAAATTTACTTTTGTTAGTGAATACAATTTCAATCTTTATTCGGACTGTGCTAAACCGCATCATCCACCAACATTTCTGCCACCTACAAATGGACCCCACTAGCAGGGATATATTTCCGTCCCCACTCCAAAGTTTCTGGTATTGAGACTGGCTCTAGTGCAACTAGAGGTATGTCGGCTTCCAAGAGATCAATTGTGTTAGTGGATTCTATAGTCAGAGGTACAGACAGACGTTTCTGTGGCCAGCAGAGAAAAAAACAGAATGGTGTGTTGTTTCCCTGGTGCCAGGGTCAAGGATGTCTCAGAGAGGGTGCAGATTGTTCTCATGGGGGAGAGGAGCCAGCAAGCGGTCATTGTCCACTTGGAACCAACGATATAGGAAGGGAAAAGGTTGAGATTCTGAAGGGAGGTTACAGAAAGTTAGACAGGAATTTATAAAGGAGGTCCTCGAGGGTAGTAATATCCCAGCGCTACGAGCTAGTGAGGGCAGGAATAAGAGGATAGAGCAGATGAATGCATGGCTGAGGAGCTGGTGTATGGGAGAAGGATTCACATTTTTGGATCATTGGAATCTCTTTTGGGAAAGAAGTGAGCTGTACAAGAAGGACAGATTGCACCTAAGTTGGAAGGGGACTAATATTCTGGCAGGGAAATTTGCGAGAACTGCTGGGGAAGATTTAAACTAGTAAGGTGGGGAGGGGGGGGGGGGGGGGGGGGGGGGGGGTGGGACCTAGGGAGATAATGAGAAAAGAGATCGATCTGAGACGGGTACAGCTGAGAACAGAAGTGAGTCAAACAGTCAGGGCAGGCAAGACTAATAAATTAAACTGCATTTATTTCAATGCAAGGGGCCTAACAGGGAAGGCAGATGAATTCAGGGCATGGTTAGGGAACATGGGACTGGGATATCATTGCAATTACAGAAACATCGCTCAGGGATGGGCAGGACTGGCAGCTTAATGTTCCAGGATACACATGCTACAGGAAGGATAGAAAGGGAGGCAAGAGAGGAGGGGGAGTGGTATTTTTGATAAGGGATAGCATTACAGCTTTGCTGAGGGAGTATATTCCCGGAAATACATCCAGGGAGGTTATTTGGGTGGAACTGAGAAATAAGAAAGGGATGATTACCTTATTTGGATTGTATTATAGACCCCCCCCTAATAGTCAGAGGGAAATTGAGAAACAAACTTCCAAGGAGATCTCAGCTATCTGTAAGAATAATAGGGTGGTTATGGTAGGGGATTTTAACTTTCCAAACATAAACTGGGACTGCCATAGTGTTAAAGGTTTAGATGGAGAGGAATTTCTTAAGTGTGTACAAGACAATTTTCTGATTCAGTATGTGGATGTACCTACTAGAGAAGGTGCAAAACTAGTCCTACTCTTGGGAAATAATGCAGGGCAGTTGACTGAGGTGTAAGTGGGGGAGCACTCTGGGGCCAGTGACCATAATTCTGGTCATTTTAAAATAGTGATGGAAAAGGATAGACCAGATCTAAAAGTTGAAGTTCTAAATTGGGGAAAGGCTAATTTTGGTGGTATTAGACACGAACTTTCAAAAGCTGATTGGAGACCAATGTTCGCAGATAAAGGGACTGCTGGAAAATGGGAAGCCTTCAGAAATGAGATAACAAGAATCCAGAGAAAGTATATTCCTGTCAAGGTGAAAGGGAAGACTGGTGGGCGGCACGGTGGCACAGTGGTTAGCACTGCTGCTTCACAGCGCCTGCAGACCCGGGTTCAATTCCCGACTTAGGCGACTAACTGTGTGGAGTTTGCACGTTCTCCCCGTGTCTGCGTGGGTTTCCTCCGGGTGCTCCAGTTTCCTCCCACAGTCACAAAGATGTGCGGGTCAGGTGAATTGGCCATGCTAAATTGCCCGTAGTGTAGGGGTAAATGTAGGGGTATGGGTGGGTTGTGCTTCAGCGGGTCGGTGTGGACTTGTTTCCACACTGTAAGTAATCTAATCTAAAAAAAAAGGTAGGTATAGGGAATGCTGAATGACTAAAGAAATTGAGGGTTTGGTTAAGAAAAAGAAGGAAGCATATGTCAGGTGTAGACAGGATAGATCGAGTGAATCCTTAGAGTATAAAGAAAGTAGGAGCATACTTAAGAGGGCAATCAGGAGGATAAAACGGGGACATGAGATAGCTTTGGCAAATAGAATTAAGGAGAATCCAAAGGGTTTTTACAAATACATCAAGGACAAAAGAGTAACTAGGGAGAGAACAGGGCCCCTCAAAAATCAGCAAGGCAGCCTTTGTGTGGAGCCGCAGAAAATGGGGGAGATACTAAATGAATATTTTGCATTAGTATTTACTGTGGAAAATATAGACTGTAGGGAAATAGATGGTGACATCTTGCAAAATGTCCAGATTAGAGGAGGAAGTGCTGGATGTCTTGAAACGGTTAGAAGTGGATAAATCCCCAGAACCTGATCAGGTGTACCTGAGATCTCTGTGGGAAGCTAGAGAAGTGATTGCTGGGTTTCTTGTTGAGATATTTGCATCATCGATAGTCAAGGTGAGGTGTTGGAAGACTGGAGGTTGGCAAACGTGGTGCCACTGTTTAAGAAGGCGGTAAAGACAAGCCAGGGAACTATAGACCAGTGAGCCTGACCTCGGTGGTGGGCAAGTTGTTGGAGGGAATACTGGGGGACAGGATGTATATGTATTTGGAAAGGCAAGGACTGATTAGGGATAGTCAACATGGCTTTGTACGTGGGAAATCATGTCTCACAAACTTGATTGAGTTTTTTGAGGAAGTAACAAAGAAAAATGATGAGGGCAGAGCAGTAGATGTGATCTATTTGGACTTCAGTAAGGTGTTTGACAAGGTTCCCCATGGGAGACTGATTAGCAAGGTTAGATCTCATGGAATACAGGGAGAACTAGCCATTTGGATACAGAACTGGCTCAAAGGTAGAAGACAGAGGGTGGTGATGGAGGGTTGTTTTTCAGATTGGAGGCCTGTGACCAGTGGAGTGCCACAAGGATCGGTGCTGGGTCCTCTACTTTTTGTAATTTACATAAATGATTTGGATGTGAGCATAAGAGGTACAGTTAATAAGTTTGCAGATGACATCAAAATTGGAGGTATAGTGTTCAGTAAAGAGGGTTACCTCAGATTACAACAGGATCTTGACCAGAGGGCTGAGAAGTGGCAGGTGGAGTTTAATTAAGATAAATGTGAGGTGTTACGTTTTGGGAAAGCAAATCTGAGCAGGACTTATACACTTCATGGTAAGGTCCTATGGAGTGTTTCTGAACAAAGAGATCTTGGAGTGCAGGTTCATAGCTTCTTGAAAGTGGAATCGCAGGTAGATAGGATAGTGAAGAAGGCGTTCGGTATGCTTTCCTTTATTGGTCAGATTTGAGTGCATGAATTAGGAGGTCATGTTGCGGCTGTACAGGACATTAGTTAGGCCACTGTTGGAATATTGTGTGCAATTCTGGTCTCTTTCCTATCGGAAATATGTTTTGAAACTTGAAAGGGTTCAGAAAAGATTTACAAGGATGTTGCCAGGGTTGGAGGATCTGAGCTATAGGGAGAGGCTGAACAGGCTGGGGCTGTTTTCTCTGGAGCGTCGGAGGCTGAGGGGTGACCTTAAAGAGGTTTACAAAATTACGAGGGGCATGGATAGGATAAATAGACAAAGTCTTTTCCCCTGGGGTCAGGGAGTCCAGAAGTAGAGGGCATAGGTTTAGGGTGAGAGGGGAAAAATATAAAAGAGACCTAAGGAGCAAATTTTTCATGCAGAGGGTGGTACGTGTATGGAATGAGCTGCCAGAGGAAGTGGTAGAGGCTGGTATAATTGCGACACTTAAGAGGCATTTGGATGTGTATATGAATAGGAAGAGTTTGGAGGGTATGGGCCGGGTGCTGGCAGGTTGGGATACCTTGTCGGCATGGACGGGTTGGACTGAAGGGTCTGTTTCCATGCTTAAATCTCTATGGCTCTATCCGCTTTCTGCAAAGACTCTTCCCTCCGTGACTACCTGGGCAGGTCCATGTCCCCTAACAACCCACCTTCCCCTCCTGGCACCTTCCCCTGCCATTGCAGGAATTGTGAAATCTATGCCCACACCACCTCCCTCACCCTCCATCCAAGGCCCCAAAGGAGCCTTTCACATCCATCAACGTTTCACGTGCATGTCCACCAATGTCATTTATTGTATCCATTTCTCCCAATGTGGTCTCCTTTTACATTGCGGAGACTGGACACCTTCTTGCAGAGTGCTTTAAGGAACATCTCCGGGACAACTGCACTGATCTACCCCACCGCCCCGTGGCCGAACATTTCAACTCCCCCTCTCACTCTGCCAAGGAGATGCAGGTCCTGGGCCTCCTCCATCGCCACTCCCTCATCACTCATGCCTGGAAGAACGCCTCATCTTCCGCCTTAGAACACTTCAATCCCATGGCATCGATGTGGATTTAACCAGTTTGCTCATTTCCTCTCCCCTCACCTTACCCCAGTTCCAACCATCCAGCTCAGCACCACCCTCATGACTTGTCCTATCTGTCAATCTTCCTTCCCACCTATCCGCTCCAACCTCCTCACCGACCTATCACCTTTACCCCCACCTCCATCCGGGAGAAAGTGAGGACTGCAGATGCCAGAGATCAGAGCTGAAAATGTGTTGCTGGAAAAGCGCAGTAGGTCAGGAAGCATCCAAGGAGCAGGTGAATCGACATTTCGGGCATGAGCCCTTCTTCAGGACTTTCCTCATTCCTGAAGAAGGGCTCATGCCGGAAACATAGATTCTCCTACTCCTTGGATGTTGTCTGACCTCCCACCTCCATCCACCTATTGCACTTTTAGCTACCTTCTCCCCAGCCCAGCCCCCTCCCACTTATCTCTCCACCTTTCCTGATGAAGGGCTTCTGCCCGAAACATTGATTTTCCTGCTCCTTGGTTGCTGCCTGACCTATTTGATCTCCAGCATCTGCAGTCCTCACTTTTGCCTACTCTTCATTTGCACCCTGTGCTTCCTAGTTCCAGCTGCGTTGTTTAAGACATTTTCCTTTGTAAAACTGTTCTGGACTTCTTTAATGTTGTATATTATAAGCTGCTGGGGCTATAGAATGTATTCTAGAATGTACGGAGTAAACCAGCCTTGTCCTGGGAACACTTCAGACAGTCAGGCTGAGCACCCATCCATGTTCTGTTTGATTTTGTTGGAGTAATAGTACAATTTGTACAGTTTAGACATTGATATGAAGGAAAATCTATCACAAGATCACTAACAGTTTCCTATGAATTTGTTGACAATGTTCACAAAATACAAATTTACATTCCTTTCATTCGTTTTGTAAGATAACGTTGCTTCTATACTGGTTGTTCTCACTTCTCACTCGTTTTCAACATCTAATTCTGAATTCCACTTCACATTATTTTTATTAATTCAAAATATATTGGAAGTCTGAAATAAAAACAAAAAGCAGGAGAAACTGAGCAGGTCTGACAGCATCTGTGGAGAGAGTAACAAAGTTAATGTTTTGAGTCCAATATGATGACTGTTCAAAACATTGCTTCTATTTGTGTTTAAATGACTAATGTATGTTTTCTCTATTTGAAAGTCTGTGATGCTTTAGATTAGTTTTAACGTGGAAATAAAATGGACTTGGTTTATTCTTGTACAGAGAGTTGAGCATTAAAATAAGGCTGCCACTTTATTGCAGTACTGAGGAAAGGCTGGCCTATCAGAAACTCACTCACCTCAGATGGCCCTATAAGACTATGTATGTATTGTAGAGGTTAGAACCAGGACGAGGTGGACTTCATTGACTATGAGATCTTTGATTGGGTTGTTAACCTGGGCCAATTAGGGAGCCCTGGCCAAGAGAGATAAACAGGAGATTGAGTCTCTTCATTCTGGAGACTGGTTTTCAGCTGGCCGATCAGAGCCTGGGTAAATTAAGGGTGATGGTCTACCCCCTTCCTTGGAGTTATTTCATGCATTGTCACTAAAACAGCACATCTAATTGTCATTGCTTTGCTGTTCACTAATTGGATGCCATGTTAAAAAAAATCACACAACACCAGGTTGTAGTCCAACAGGTTTAATTAGAAGCACACCAGCTCTCGGAGTGTCGCTCCTTCATCAAGTGATAGTGGAGGACTCAATCCTAACACACTGAATTTATAGCAAAAATTTACAATGTGATGTAACTGAAATTATACATTGAAAAATTGATTGTCAGTTAAGTCTTTCTCCTGTTAGAATTCAGTGATAGTTTCACTTCTTTCATGTGTAAATCACAAAATCTTTTTTTAAAAAGTTGCATTCTCAGGTTAGCTGTTAATAATGGTGATAACTAGGCAATATGTTGAAGGTGTTGGCCCCCTGTGTTCTCTGTCTATGCCATGATGTTTAGATTGATTCTAATCTAAAAAGTGAGATAATGCATGCAGTTTTTGAGCAAAGTACAATGTTACCTTGCAAGTACAAATTCACCACACAAAATATGTGTGCATGTGAGTCTTTGTCTGTATCTGTCTGGGTTGGGGGTTGTAAGTGTGAGTGTGAGTGTGTGTGTGTGTGTGTGTGTGTGTGTGTGCGTGTGTGCGTAGTGCAATGGTGGTCACCTGTAATGTGACATGAACCCAAGGTCCCAGTTGAGGCCCTCCCTATGGGTACCGAACTTAGCTATCAGCCTCTGCTTAGCCACTTTTCGCTGCTGCCTGTCCTGAAATCCGCCTTGGAGGATGGTCACCCGAAGGTCTGAGGTCGAATGTCCTAGACCACTGAAGTGTTCCCCAACTGGGAGGGAACACTCCTGTCTGTTGATTGTTGTGCGGTGCCCATTCATCCGTTGTCGTAGCCTTTGTTCTGTTTCCCCAATGTACGCCTCTGGACATCCTTGCCTGCAACGTATAAGATAGACAACGTTGGCTGAGTCACGTGAGTACCTGCCATGTACAAGGTGGGAGGTGTTCCCATGCGTAATGGTGGTATCTATGTCCACACTCTAAACACCATGGCATAGACAGAGGGGGCTAACACCTTTAACATATTGTCTAGCTATCACCACTGTTAACAGCTAACCTGAGAATGCAACCTTTTTTAAAAAAAAAGGTTTTGTGATTTACATATGAAAGAAATATCATGATATTCTAATGGATGAAAGGCTTAACAGACAATCAATTTTTCAATGTATAATTTCAATTACATCACACTAAATCTTTGCTATAGATTCTCTGTGTTAGGATTGAGCCCTCCACTACCACCTGATGGAGTGTTGTTCCAAAAGCTAGTTAAAAATCACACAACACCAGGTTATAGTCCAACAGGTTTAATTGGAAGCACACTGGCTTTCAGAGCACCGCTCCTTCATCAGGAAAGCTAGTGTGCTTCCAATTAAGTCCGTTGGAATATAACCTGGTGTTGTGATTTTTAACTTTGTATACTCCAATCCAACAACAACATCTCCAAATCATGGATGCCATGTATTCTACATGACAATGACTGACTGCATTTCAAAAAAGCATTCCTTTGGCTGTAATGTGCTTGAGACAGTGTGGTCATGAAAGTTGCTTTAAGCTCCAAGTGTTTTTGCTTTAATGAGTTATAATGTAGTATTTAATCATATTTAAAATTTCTTGGAAAAAATTCCAATCATGAAATGCATGAGCCAAAAATAAAAAGCACTCAGAACCAAGGAAGGTCCATACCAAAATTTCAATTATCTCCACAAATGCTGTCTGATCTAAGTGTTTTGAGCGTTTTCTGTTTGTTTCATATATCAGGCAGTTTTTGTGCTTGCATTTGTGCACAATACGTTCTACCAGCCTATCATATTCACTTTTTTTTTCAAAGGATTAATCAGAGTTCAAACCAACTGAACATAGTCTAGCAACATGATAGCCCTTACATATCCTGAACCATGATGTCTGACATCCATTGTGATATGTTAACCCTCCTTGTGTTTTGGTAAACTTTCTGCAGTCTTTGATATGGTTAATTACACCATCTTTTGTTTGTTATGCAGGTTGCAGAACTGTCTGCATTTTGTTATATTCTCACCCAACAGATCAAAGCCAGCATTTATCTACCAGTGTTTCAACTCCTCAAACCTGTACCGTTACCTCAGAAGTTAGTTCAAGCTTTCCTCTTTATCCCCTTTCCTGAGCATGCCTTCCGTTTGCAACAACATTCCTGTATTTGTGAGTCAGTACTACATGAATGCTGTCTTTCTAAGTCTTGGGGTGAAGTGAGTAGCTTTGGTCTTTTCTGTTTTTAGCTTGAGGAAGTTGCATCTCATCTAAGCCTGGAACTGAGACAAATAATTTGACAACACTCCATAAGTGGAATAAACTCAAGAGAGATAGTGAGTTAGTGGCGGAGTTGTGGATTTAAGGATGGAGGGAGGCAGTCTTTATGATGTGGAAGATACAGTTAATCTTATCTTGAGATTGAATAGTGCCATGGAGTTGCATTCTCTCATACTTTCCATCATGAGGAGTGTCCACTTAACCTCGGGTACTATACTTCTTGGCCTACATGAGCTCATTCTCTCGTTCATGCCTTCATTTCCAGACCTGATTGTTCCAACATTCTCTTGACCTGCTTCCCAGCCCAGAACCTCAAATGTACTAATTAACAACTTTGTTTCACATACTCTATGGTCCATTTTCTTTCACCTTTTGTCCTGCAAGGCAGACTTGCAGGTTGAGTCAGTAATTAGGAAGGCAAATGCAATGATGGCATTTATTTTGAGAGGACTTGAATATTAAAGCCAGGATGTACTTCTGAGTCTCTATCAATGCTTTAGTCAGACCACATTTGGAGTATTGTGTGCAGTTTTGGGCCTCCCATCTCAGGAAGGATGTACTCATCCTGGAATGTATTCAGAGGAGGTTCATGAGAATGATCCCAGGAAGGAAAAGCTTAACACATGAGGAATGTTTGAAGACTCCGAGTTGACACTTGAGTTTAGAAGGATGAAGGGCAATTTAACTGAAACATACAGAATACTGAATGGCCTGGACAGAATGGATGTTGGAAAGATGTTTCATTTGGCAGGAGAGACTAGGACCCAAGGTCCTTCAAGTAAAGGTAAGATCTTTTAGAATGGTGATAAGGAGAAACTTATTCAACCAGAGAGTAGTGAATCTGTGGAATTCATTGCCACAGAAGGCTGTGGAGGCCAGGACATTGAGTATATTGAAGACTGAGATAGATAGGTCCTTAAATATCAATGGTTACAGGGCGAAAGCGGGAGAATGGAGTTGAGAAACTTATCAACCACGATTGAATGGTGGAGCAGACTTGACGGGCTGAATGGCATAATTTTTGCTCCTATGTCTTATGGTCTTGTTGACCTACATGGGATCCACTTCGTCATCAGTACTAAAGTTACTTTGTAATTCCAGATCTTTCAAAACGTTATTGTATTCAAATTCCACCAACTTCCATGATGAGGTATGAATCTTTGATCCCAGGGCATTAGCCTGGACCACTGGATTATTAGTTCAATGCCATTATCACTACAACATGACGTCCCTCTACTGAAGTCTGTTTAATGCACATTCTAATGTTCTGAAACTGTGCCTTTGCAAATCGTTCTCCTAGTTTTCCCAGTTTGTAGGTTATTATGACTTTCGCTCCTGTGCTACAATGTCGTTGCTTAGTTTCCAAGATTGTGTGTATCCTTCAGGCTTACAATGTATGATCATTTGGAATGAAAGTTGAAAATATTGCATGAAACCTGTTGAATCATGCTTATACTGACAAGGTCCACTCTCAGCATCAAGACACGCTCTCCTTTCTAGGAGAGAAAAAACACAAAAGAAAATGTATACTTTGCATTCACATTAAGTATGGCGTTCGATGTTTAATTTTAGAATAAGTTGCACAGAAATTTCCAAGTTTGTGTGTGGTCAAGTCCTGATGTTTATTGTCTAATTTTCCTACAACATTGGTAATTCAACATTAGACTGTACATTGAAAGCCACGTTTGACCATGAAATTGCCGTCTTTGTATACTACAGTACCCATCGAACACCACAGAAAATAAGACATAAAACATAGGAGCAGAATTTAGGCTATTCAGCCCATCAAATCTACTGCACCACTCAAGCTGATACATTTCTCCCACTTTCTCCCTTTAACCCTTGATCCCCATGATATTTAAAAACTTTTCCATCTCAGTCTTAAATGGACTTAATGACCTGGCCTCCACAGCCTTCTGTGGCAATGAATTCACCACTCTCTGGCTGAGGAAGTTTCTCCTTATCTCTGTTCTAAAAGGTCTTCCCTTTATTCTAAGGCTGTGCCCTTGGGTCCTTTCCTACCAATGGAAGCATATTCCTAATATCTACTCTGTCCAGGCCATTCAGTGTTCTGTATGCTTCAATTAGATCCCATCTTATCCTTGCTGAAAATGTGTTGCTGGAAAAGCGCAGCAGGTCAGGCAGCATCTTTTTTTTTAGAGCTTCTTCAAGGAAGGCATCCTTGCAAGACGATTCGCAGTAGGTTAAAATCTTCGAGGAGAAAGTAAAGTCTGCAGATGCTGGTGATCAGAGCTGAAAATGTGTTGCTGGAAAAGCGCAGCAGGTCAGGCGGCAACTGGTCAGTCAGGATGCTGCCTGACTTCCCATCTTATCCTTCTCAACTCCATCGAGTATAAACCCAGAGTCCTCAAACCTTCCTCATATGTTAAGCTTTTTAATCCTGGCACCATTCTTGTGAACTTTCTCTGACCACGTTCCAGTGTCAGTACATCCTTCCTGAGATATGACGCCCAAAATTGCGCACAATACTCCAAGTGTGGTCTGACCATAGGCTGGTGTTTATTCTATCAAGGGTAGGTAAGCTTTTGTCTTTAGTGGAGCGATGTCTTAATTACTGCCAAATTAATGATTTCGAGATGCCTGTGTTGGACTGGGGTGTACAAAGTTTAAAAAAAATCACACAACACCAGGTTATAGTCCAACAGGTTTAATTGGAAGCACACTAGCTTTCGGAGCAACGCTCCTTCATCAGGTGATAGTGGAGGGCTTGATCATAACACAGAATTTATAGCAAAAATTTACAGTGTGATGTAACTGAAATTATACATTGAAAAATTGATTGTCTGTTAAGCCTTTCACCTGTTAGAATGCAGTGATAGTTTCACTCTTTCATGTGTAAATCATAAAACTTTTTTATTAAAAAGTTGCATTCTCTGGTTAGCTGTTAACAGTGGTGATAGCTAGACAATATGTTGAAGGTGTTGGCCCCCTGTGTTCTCTGTCTATGTCATGATGTTTAGATTGATTCTAATCTAACAAGTGAGATAACGGAGTTTTACATAAATTCATGCAGTTTTTGAGCAAAGTAAAATGTAACCCTGCAAGTACAAATTCACCCAACAAAATATGTGTGCATGTGGGTCTTTGTCTGTCTGTCTGTCTGTCTGTGTGTGTGTGTGTGTGTGTGTGTGTGTGTGTGTAGTGAGTGCAGAGTGTCTTAAGTCTGTGAGGGGGTGCGTGTGGGAGTGCGCGGGTGTTTGTGTGCGTAGTGCAATGGTGGTCACCTGTAATGTGACATGAACCCAAGGTCCCGGTTGAGGCCCTCCCTATGGGTACCGAACTTGGCTACCAGCCTATACTCGGCCACTTTCCTCTGCTGCCTGTCCTGAAGTCCACCATGGAGGATGGTCACCCAAAGGTCAGAGGCTGATTGTCCTGGACCACTGAAGTGTTCCCCACACACACACACTACACATATACACACATACACTTTCTCACACTCACAACCCCCAACACATACAGACACACACAGTCAGACAAAGACCCACATGCAAACATATATTTTGTGGGGTGAATTTGTGCTTTCAGGGTTACATTGTACTTTGCTCAAAAACTACATGCATTCATGTAGACGCCTGAGCTCAAAAACTGCATGAATTCATGTAAAACTCCGTTATCCCACTTTTTAGATTAGAATCAATCTAAACATCATGACATGGACAGAGAACACAGGGGGCCAACACCTTCAACGTATTGTCTAGCTATCACCCATTGTTAACAGCTAACCCAAGAATGCAACACTTTTTAAAAAAGGTTTTATGATTTACACATGAAAGAAGTGAAACTATGACTGCATTCTAACAGGTGAAAGGCTTCACAGACAATCAATTTTTCAATGTATAATTTCAGTTACATCACACTGTAAATTTTTGCTATAAATTCTGTGTTACAATCGAGCCTTCCACTATCACCTGATGGAGTGTCGCTCCGAAAGCTAGTGTGCTTCCAATTAAACCTGTTAGACTATAACCTGGTGTTGTGTGATATTTTAACTTTGCCAAATAATGATCTTAGTTAAAAACCTGAAATTTTAATTGTCAAATTAAATGTCACTTACCACCCAAATGTAATTATTTTCTTTTTGGTTTCCCGTCTGCTCTCCCTCCCTCTGTCTTTCTCTTCCTTTATGCTACTTTCGGTCTACGATTTTATACTTGAGTGAATACAGTATACTAAATCACATTTTTGGTTTAGCTTCTGCATTGTATAAAGTTTTTTTTTCAATGGGGTTGAAGAGTCATGCAGTTGCTTTCCAATGTGTATATGGTTACAGCTAAACATCATAACACCACGTTATAGTCCAACAGGTTTATTTGGAAGTACTAGCTTTCGGAGCGCTGCTTCTTCATTAGGTAGCTGTGGTGCAGGATCATAAGACACATGATTTATAGCAAAAGATCAGTGTCATGCAACTGATACGAAATATTGAACAAACCTAGATTGCTGTTAAGTCTTTCATCTTTTAGAATGGGTTGCAGGTTTTGGTTCATTAATATGATAAATGGTTATAGAGGACGTTGCACTGGAAAGGCTCTCTGAATACCATAAATTGACAATTCAAAAGCCTGTACAGAGTCTATTTAAGCTTAAAGTCTGATCAACAAGCACCAGTCTTCACCACTCTTTGTAAAATCCAGTCATTAGTATTTCACAACCAATTTATACTCCATTTATCACATGTAATCTGTAAAGACAGGATAGAATCTATTCATTTCATCCTTTGAAAATTATTTGAAATAGTATTTTTTTTCTTAAGATGTGAGCCTTGCTGATGAGGCCAGCATTTATTACCTATCTTTGATTGCTTTGAACAAGAGGTCGTGAGCTGCTTTCATGAACTGCTACAGTCCATGCTGGGCTGCCCATAAGATCACCTATATTGCTGTGAGGAAGGGAGCTCCAAGACTTTGACTCAATAACAGTGTAAGACCAGTAATATTATTCAACGTAAGGATGCTGTGTGACTTCTGAGAGGGAAATTCTATTTTATTGAGGTTAGGAACGCTACAAAAACAGGGTTCCCTCTGACTGACAAAGTAAAAAAGCCTTGCTTTGACTTAATTAAAATTAAAATGGAGATTAAATCTGAGGATGTTCCCATGTGTTTGCTGCCCTTGTTCTCTGCAGAGTTGTTAAGTGGAATTGAAGGAGTTTTGGTAACTTGTTTCAGCACATCTTGTTGATGTACACACTGCTGCTACCGTGCAGTGGTGATGGATGGGATTCAGTGTCCATTGGACATTTTACTCCTGATCATCTCAAAGTTGTCAATTTTTCCATTCACTGTAACACGGAAATAAAAGCAGTGAAGGATTATTTTCACTATTTGTTGAAACACTTACAAGAAACATAGATGAACATCGTCAGAAAAAAAACTGTAGGAGCAATTTCAACATTTAATTTAACATTTAAGATGTGATTTTTTTTGCCACTAGTCTTTAACTGGCATTATTATGTCAGTTAGGTATTTTGAAATGAAGGATATTGGGAAAATAGAAGCAAAATTAGATTTGAGTAAATTTAACAATGGTACCCAAGCTTGGTTTGCGTTAGGTGGGGCATTAAATGAAAATGGAAATATCAAACTTGAACCTAGCCAACTTTAATTTTAACAGAGATGGAGCAAAGTTCAATATTTCATTATTGTCATGAGGTTATGTGCCCTCAGATTTAATCTCCATTTTAATTTTAATTAAGTCAAAGCAAGGCTTTTTTACTTTGTCAGTCAGAGGGAACCCTGTTTTTGTAGCGTTTCTAACCTCAATAGAATACAATTTCCCTCTCTGCCTCCAAACAAATGATGACTGACATATATTTACTTGACTGAAGACCGCTTAAACTATAATATCTAATGTTCTATTAAAAAATGATGTAGTTTAACATTCTGGATATATAGATAAATCACCTCCCGAGTGTAGGTATTTTTCTTATTAACTGTATGTAAATTATTTGTATTTGTGTTTTGTTCAATTTTCATATCCATTTAAAAATTAAGTGCAACTTTGGATCTATATATGAAATTATTTTGAAATCCATTGAATATACAGATTGGCATGTAATCCTGCATCTGTATAAGATTAGAGCTGAGCCACATTTGGAGTATTCTGTGCAGATCTGGTCACCGCACCAAAGAAAGGAGATAGAAGTTTTGGAGAATGTAGGTTAGATTATTAGATTGGATTACTTAGTGTGGAAACAGGCCCTTTAGCCCAACAAGTCCACGCTGACCCTCCAAAGAGGAACTCACCCTACATTTACCCCTTCACCTAACACTACAGGCGATTTAACATGGCCAATTCACTTAACTTGCACGTTTTGGACTATGGGAGGAAACCGGAGCACCCGGAGGAAACTCACGCAGACACTGGGAGAATGTGCAAACTCTGCAAAGACAATTGCCTGAGGCGGGAATTGAACCCGGCTAACCACTGTGCCACCATGCCACCAATGTGTACCAAAGAGATTTATCAGCATGCTGCCTTGTTTGGAGTGTATGATTCATAAGGAGAGGTTGGAGAAACTTGGATTGTTTTCACTAGAGAGTTGCAGGCTGAGGGGTGACCTGATAGAAGTATATAAAATTCGGAGAGGTAGGGTATTTAGACTTTTTCCCAGGTGGAAATGTCAAATACTAGAAGCGTAGATTTAAAGTGAGTGGGGGACATTTAAAGGAGCTGTGCAAGGCACGTCTTTTGCACAGAGCGCGGGCGGTGCCAGAGGAGGTGGTCGAAACAGTAGTGCTTAAGAGGCATTTCAGACAGATATGTGAACAAGTGGGGAATAGAGGGATGTGGACTACAAGCAGACAAGTGAGATTAGTTTAGAATGGCAACATGGTTGATACTGTTCTATGTTCTATGAACGATCATGCATTTTCTATTAACATCTTGGCCTCAACATTTTGTTTTTCGTGGTGCTGTTAAACTGTAGTTTATGATCAAGTCTGAGCGAGCAAAACAACCTGTGCCAAATCGCTGACAAATAGATAAAATAGCTGACCTGACAAAGTTATACAACTTATTTCACTTCTCAGTCATACAATGGCTTCAGTGAAATTTGCTATGAAATAAGGCAGACTATTAAGTTTGATTTCTGCTCTAATATTTTTTACACTATTTTCTGACTTTTAGTCAAGATGGCATTATTTGAGAATTGATATACATTTCCCACTAAAAATAATTAATTTGCCACTTAAAACTGGAATCATTTCAACCAGAATAGATGAGCATTCATGTGAGTTCCAACAATCAGCAACATTTTAAATTGTTTCAAGTGGCATTGAACCAGTGAACCAGTTCATAATCTGCAGCATTGTAGAAATGTACAGTTCCATGCAAAGTTATATTTAACCGCAAATTTATATTGATTTAACAATATGTGAAGACCAGAGAACAAATTGTATGTGGTGCATGTGTATCTGTCAGCTGTGACTTTGCCCATTTTCATCGTGTCAACCGACTTGTGGCTAATAAATCTTATACATTGTCTCTTAATGCGTTACCAATATATAAAGCAAATATTTTTTTCTAAACAAACTGCTTAGGTTTTAGCTACATGGCAACTTGAATTTATATTGTAGTTTTTAATGTAGCAACCTTTCCAAGACACTTCACAAGAGTTTTATCATATTAGAGAGTAGTGACAGCTCAAGTCCCAAGCCAATTGGTTCTTTGATAGTTGGAATGTTTCAACATCTGGACCACAAAAAGAGACTTTAGGACAACTGACTACAGCAGTAGGTTTCAGACAGTATCTAAAAGTAGAAAAGGGAGAGCAATTTGGGGAAGGAATTTCAGCTCCTAGGTAGCTGAAAGCTCAACTGGCAATTGTGGAGCAATTTAAAACCAGGGATATGCAAGATGCCAGGTTTGGACAAGTGCCAATTTCTCAGAGACTTGTAAAACAAGAGTTTGCAGGGTTTCAGAGGAGTGAAATCATCAGAGGTATTTGGGGGAAAAAGGATGAGAGTTTTAAAATTTGTGATGCTTAACTGAAAGTCTGCATACATCAGTGAATGCAATGTGATGAATGAATGGACTGTACAAGTTAGGATATTAGCAGTAAAAATTTAGAGGAGCTTAGCTATATAGAGAGAGGAACATGACTTTGAAATCCTGATGATTCTACCCAGAATAAATAGGAATTCCATATCAGTGTCACTTGTGTATTAATATTAAGAAGAAATAAAATTTCTGCTGTATGAAATAAGTTAATACAATAATTTGTACAGAGATTACGTATTTCGTGAAGGCATTGTGGGACTTCACCAAGGATTCTCTGTTCCTCACTTAGTGCAATCTGTCCATTAGCTTTTTAACAAGAGAACAAAAATGTTGTCATAGTAGAAGAAGTATTTTACTATTTTGCGATGTTTTGAATATATTACACTGTTGCATTTATTAATATTTAAATATTTATGTCCTAATATTAGAGGTGTCTAATTTAAAATTCTGCCATTCAACATAAGGAGGATTCTGGGTAATCCAAGATGGAGGATGGAAAAATATTGTCTGTGTAAGAGCTGCTCCCTTTTTATTTTGAGGTATTTTACATGTTGGAGGTGATTTCCTCAAATTTCAGGAGCAACAATTACTGTCTTTTATACTTTTGCATTATTTTGGAACTTCAGGGCAAAAAAGATGAAAACAACGGCACCTTCAAAAGAAGGAAGACAGACAATAGGTAGCGACCACACAGTCAGTGAGAGGGAGAGAGGAAGAAACCTACACTGCTAGCTGATACAGCAGTGAATCTGTGCTGTTACTGCCTTTGCTGTTTGAGTTCATGTATCTCTGGTCATCGGAGTGCATCTAGGAAAAATGAACAAACAGCGAAGTTACAGTTGACTTGGAGGAACCTGTATGAGAGAGCTCGCAGCATAGGAACAGATAAGTGCATTGTTTTGAACATGTAACCTTGCTGTAAGTTACAGTAGTGAGTGGAGTGGGTTCTTTCCTGATTATATGTTTTATTAAAATTTACCTCATGATTACATTTTTAAATATAAACCATAAGTACTAAGTTAGCCTAGAGCACTTCATTTTAGAGCAAAAGACGGTGCTATTTTCTGGGTCTGTAGATTGTGAAAGAGCAAAAATGGCCTTTAGAAGAATGATATGCTCTTCCTGTTGGATGTGAGAGTTTAGAGAGAGTATACATATTACTGAGGGTTATGTCGGCAGAGAGTGTTTTTTGTTGCAAATCCTATCAGATTGCATGAATCGGTTGGAACGGCAGCTACAGGAAATGAGGAATTTACAAGAGCTGTGATAGATGGCAGTTATAGGAAGGGAGAAAAGGTGCAGATACGGTCAGGTAGATGGGTTAACTCCACGAAAGGTAGGAGGGGTAAGCAGGTAGTGCGGGAATCTTCTGTGGCTATCCCCATTTCAAACAAGTATGCTATTTTGGAAAATATAGGGGGTGATGGATTCTCGGGGGGATGTAGCACGAACAGCCAAGTTTCTGGTATCGAGACTGGCTTTAATGTAATGAGGGTACGTCAGATTCCAAGGGATCTATTGTGTTAGGGGACTCTGTAGTTTGAGGCACAGACGGACATTTCTGTGACCAGCAGTGTAAAATCAGGATGGTGTGTTGCCTCCCAGGTGCCAGGATCAAGGGTGTCTCAGAGAAGGTGTAGAATGTTCTCAAGTGGGAGAGGGGCCAGCAGGAAGTCATTGGACACATTGGAACTAGCGGCATAGGAAGGGAAAAGGATGAGATTCTGAAAGGAGAATAAAGAAAGTTAGGCAGGAATTTTAAAAAAAAAGAGGTCCTTGAGGGTAGTAATATCTGGATTACTCCTGGTGCTGCAGGCTATTAAGGGTAGGAATAAGACGATAGAGCAGATGAATGTGTGGCTGAGGAGCTGGTGTATGGGAGAAGGATTCATATTTTTGGATCATTGGAATCTCTTCTGGGGTAGAAGTGAGCTGTACAAGAAGGATGGATTGCACCTGAATATACTGGCAGGGAGAATTGCTAGAGCTGCTCAGGGAGGATTTAAACTAATAAGGTTGGGATGTGGGACCCAGGGAGATGGTGACGAAAGAGATCAGTCTGAGACTGGTACAGTTGGGAAAAGGAGCAGGTCAAACAGTCAGGGCAGACAGGAACAAAGTAGAGAACAAGATATGACTAAGTTAAGCATTTATTTCAATGCAAGAGCCTAAAAGAGAAGGTGGATGAACTCAGGGCATAGTGAGGAACATCGGACTGGGATATCATAGCAATTATAGGAACATGGCTCAGGGATGGACAGGACTGGCAGCTTAATGTTCCAGGATACAACTGCTACAGATGGATAGAAAGGGGGCATGAGAGGAGGGGGTAGTGGCGTTTTTGATAAGGAACAGCATTACTGCTGTACTGAGGAAGGATCTTTCTGGGAATACATCTGGGGAATTTATTTGGGTGGAACTGAGAAATAAGGAAAGGGTGACCACCTTATTGGGATTGTATTACAGACTCCCTAATAGTCAGAAGGAAATTGAGAAACAAACTTGTAAGGAGATCTCAGTTACCTGCAAGAATAATAGGATGGTTATGGTAGGGGATTTTAATTTTCCAAACATAGACTGGCACTGCCATAGTGTTAAAGGTTTAGATGGAGAGGAATTTGTTCAATGCGTACAAGACAATTTTCTGATTCAGTATGTGGATGTACCTACTAGAGAAGGTACAAAACTTGACCTACTCTTGGGAAATAAGGCAGGGCAGGTGACTGAGGTGTCAGCGGGGAGGTACTTTGGGGCCAGCGACCATAGTTCTATTATTTTTAAAATGATGATGTAAAAAGATAGACCGGATCTAAAAGTTGAAGTTCTAAATTGACAGTATTAGGCAAGAACTTTCAAAAGATTTTGGGGGCAGATGTTCGCAGGTAAAGGGACGGCTGGAAAATGAGAAGCCTTCAGAAATGAGATAATGAGAGTCCAGCAACAGTATATTCCTGTTGGGGTGAAAGCAAAGGCTGGTTGGTGGAAGGAATGTTGGATGACTAGAGAAATTAATGCTTTGCTTAAGGAAAAGGAGGTATAGACAGGAGCGATCGAGCTAATCCTTACATTATAGAGGCAGTAGGAGTATATTTAAGAAGGAAATCAGGACAGCAAAAGGGGACATGAGATAGCTTTGGCAAATAGGGTTTAGGAGAATCCAAAGGGATTTTATAGATGTGAAAGGGTAGCTAAGGAGAGAATACGGTCCCTCAAAGATCAGCGTGGCAGCTTATGCATTGAGCCACAGGAGATGGGGGAAATACTAAACGAGTATTTTGTTGCAGTGTTTACTGTGGACAAGGACATGGAAGATATAGAATGTGGGGAAATAGATCGTGACATCTTCAAAAATGTCTGTGTTATAAAGGAGGAAGTGCTGGATTCCTTGAAGTGCATAAAAGTGGATAAATCCTCAGGACCCGATCAGGTGTACCCTAGAACTCTGTGGTGAGCTAGGGAAGTGATTGCTGGGCTCCTTGCTGAGATATTTGTATCATCAATAGTCACAGGTGAGATGCCTTGAGTTGGCTAGCATGGTGCTACTATTTAAGAAAGGTGGTAAGGAAAATCCAGGAAATTATAGACTGCGGAGCCTGACATTGGTGGTGGGCAAGTTGTTGGAGGGAATCCTGAGGGACAGGATGTACATATATGTGGAGTGGAAAAGCAAGGACTGATTAGGGATAGTCAACATGGCTTTGTGCTTGGGAAATCATGTCTCACGAACTTGATTGAGTTTTTTTGAAGAAGTAACAAAGAGGATTCAGGGCAGAGCGGTAGACGTGATCTATGTGGAATTCAGTAAGGCTTTTGACAAGGTTCCTCATGGGTGACTGGTTAGCAAGGTTAGATCTCATGGAATACAGGGAGAATTAGCTATTTGGACACAACTGGCTCATAGGTAGAAGATAGAGGGCTGCTTTTCAGACTGGAGGCCTGTGATCTGTGGTGTGCCACAAGGTTTGGTGCTGGGTCCATGCTTTCCTTCATTTATATAAATGATTTGGATGTGAAGGTAGAAGGTATAGTTAGTAAGTTTGCAGATGACCCCAAAATTGGAGGTGTAGTGGGCAGCGAAGAAGGTTACTTCCGATTACAAGGGATCTTGATCAAATGGGCCAATGAGCTGAGGAGTGGCAGATGGAGTTTACTTTAGATAAATGTGAGGTGCTGCTTTTGGAAAATCAAATCTTCACAGGACTTAATGATAAACTCCTAGGGAGTGTTGCTGAATAAAGAGACCTTGGAGTGCAGGTTCATAGCTCCTTGAAAGTGGAGTCGCAGGTAGATAGGATAGTGAAGAAGGCATTTGGTATGCTATCCTTTATTGGCCAGAGGATTGAATATAGGAGTTGGGAGGTCATGTTGCAGCTGTACAGGACATTGTTTAGGCCACTTTTGGAATATTGCATGCAATTCTGGTCTCCTTCTTCTCAGAAGGATGTTGTGAAAGTTGAGAGGGTTCAGAAAAGATTTACAAGGATGTTGCTGAGGTCAGAGGATTTGAGCTATAGGGAGAGGTTGAATAGGCTGGGACATGTTTTCCCTGGAATGTCGCAAGCTGAGGGGTGGCCTTTATATAAAATGTTGAAGAACATGGATGGATAAATAGACAAGGTATTTTTCCTGGGGTGGGGGAGTCCGGAACTAGAGGGCAAAGGTTTAGGGTGAGAGGGGAAAAATTTTAACGGGACCTGAGAGTGTTTTGCATGTATGGTATGAGCTGCCAGAGGAAGTGGTGGAGGCTGGTATAATTACAGCATTTAAAAGGCATCTGAATGGGTATACAAATAGAAAGGATTTAGAGGGATATTGGCCAAGTGCTGGCAAATGGGACTAGATTTGGTTAGGATATCTGGTCGGCATGGACTAGTTGGACAGAAGGGCCTGTTTCCGTACTGTACATCTCTATGACTGTAACATGGAAGGTTGCATTCTGCAGGTCACGAGTTAATTGCTCCTGAGCAAGGTCTAAGTAGGGTTTTGACAATTACTTTGAGTGTTTGTCAGACAAAGAAGATAGGGATTGAGCCATTCGTATTTTCTGCTCTTGATTGCTAGTCATACCTTTTACTAGAAAGTGCACATCTGTAGATATTGGATGAGAACAGGGTCAGGATGTAATAAGATGATCCCGTTGGTCAAACAGCGTGGCAATATTCATTGCGTGTTCCCATTCTTAAAAAGTGACAGTAACATTAAATTACCTTTCTTTCCATGATGGCAAGAATACACCTGTTAATTAGGAAACTACAAACGTTGTGTTTTGCATTATCTCTCTCAGCAGCCCTGTTGTTGATTAAAAATGGATCTACCAAATCACATTTTAAGTAATGAGATGTTTTAAAACCTCTATCAAATGTTTTCAGATGTGAACCTAGCATTTTTTAATGATCTGTATTATAACAACAACTGAAATTTGCCTTTACTTATATTGTGTTCTTTGAATTATGTAGTTTTGCTATTGAGCAAAATATAGTACTTCATCCTTCTGTAAGTAAGAGCATTTATGTGACTATAATAAATCATGATCATATTTTGTTTAATTTAATAACTTTTTTAATGGTTTACAAAATGGAATTAGATAAGCTCCTGCAGAGAAAACAGCAGAGGTTCTGGGAAGTAAGTCTGGATAAATTATTTTTGTGAAGTTCTATGTGCTTGACAAGCCAAATGTAACCCCCTTTTTGTGATATATTTATTCAATGATTATTTATCACTAAGAAACTCTGCATCTCTAGGTTGAGCAACCCCTTGCTTCCTGTGCCAAATATTATATTTGCGTGTCATTGTGGATCAGTATTTTTAATTTGAATGTTCAGAACAATCTTAACCAAAATAGGTCAAAAATATGAAAACTCTGTTATATTGCCAGAATATTGCTGAAGGTTTTTTTTATTTGCACTCATCAGGACAAACACCAGAATGCCAAATTTCAAACAATCTGAACTTGTGCTATAGACTAAAGGGATGCTATTTAGTTTGCATTGACTCTGAAGAAGACACTGTCATGATGAAAATAACAGAAAATTGTGGCTCCCCCAAGCTTACTAGTAGTTCAAAATGTGTATAGCATGAACATATTTCTTTGTTCATAGGGAAGGAGGCTACATATGTCTGATTGTATATCATTTCTAGTAAGAGCCAATGAATTAAATTATGTGCTTGACTAGTTATCTTAAAATGATTTGAAGAGTGTGGTGCTGGAAAACCACAGCTGGTCAGGCAGCATCCAAGAGCAGGAGAATTGATGTTTCGAGCATAAGCTCTTCATCAGAAACGTTGACTTCCCCTGCTCCTCGGAGGCTGCCTGACCGGCTGTGCGGTTCCAGTACCACACTCTTCAACTCTGATCTCCAGCATCTGCAGTGCTTACTTTCTCGTATTTTAAATTAATTATTAGGGTAACTATCAGCACACTCAGAACTGTTCAGCAAGTGAGACAAATTATGGGATCACATCTAATAGAAGACTTCCGGGTTTGTGTTTTGCAAGCATGACCCTAACTGAAAGCTAAATTCTCCCAGCTGTTGCACTCCAACTTCTGTGCAGAAAAAGGAAATTTAGAGTTTTAAGTTTTGAGGTTTGATAAAGAAATGCACAACTATACAAAACTAATAGCACCTAATGTTTGTAAGTATTGTCACTGTTTTGTAGCCCTATTTCTGATGTTCAAAATTTAGGTTTGTTGTATTACTAGTAAAGTTTACGTAAGCTCAAATATCTTCAGTTGAGAAGTTAGCACAAGCACAGGTACAAGTACTCTGATTTCATTCTGTGCTGTAGTTTCTCTGGTCAGATGCTGTTGATATTTTTGTGAAAGTAATTTTTTAAATGAAAATAACCTTAAAATAATTGTAGATTACCAGTAGTCATGGTCAGTTTGTGAGCTGAAGAAATTTGGTTTTGAATCAAGGAAATCTCTCAGTTGCTACTTTCTGGCTTTTCTCTGTGATTTATCAAAGGAATTTCTTTTGTTTAAAGGTTCCGTTGATGAAATGGAGGAAGGCGAGGAGAATCTAACTGATGACAACAATATGTCTGAAAGGGAAGCAGCAGCTTCAGTCCACGATGAATCAGCAGACTGTGATACATCAAGTTCTTTTTATAGTGAAGGTAATTTGATGCTGCTGTTATCAATTTTATCTAATTTTTTTTTACAATTGAGACATTAAGCTAGAACTTCTGCGATCCCACTGTCCAAAATACTGCCCTATTTTATGACCCGAAGCTACATACAGTGTAACAGTTTGTAAATGTAAACCAATGACCTTTTGAATTCCTGTCCCCTTGCTGGAGATTCAGCTCTCCAACCTGCATGGCCTCCTGCTCAATACGTCGACACCGCTTTTCACAGTTCCTCCCAGAATGTCTATTTATTATGAATGTGCTTTTTTTAAAACAAAATAAAATGTTGAATGCTGTGTATGAATTAAGTGTACTTATTTGGAGGGCATAATATGTTTTGATTGTGTTAGGAAGTAATAAAGAGAAAACAAATGGAGGGCAAGCTAGGAAATATTTGGTGATTCAAATATGGTAATAGTACGGTATATTGACACAGATGATACTTGACTATCTACATTTAATGTCAGCAAATAGCTGACAAAAGGTTTTCTTTTGCTGGCCAAAATTTCTTGTTAGTCGTAACATTTTCACACTGATTTTGGTGTCAACCTGTAACTGTGAAGCATCAAATGCTTGTGGATTGCCAATGAAACAATTTGATGTTTTGAACATAAATTATTCAGGGAATTCATATTGCATAGATCTGTCTGATATTCCATGTCCACAGTAAACATTGCAAGTTTCAAAATTGTATTTGTTGTTTCCACCTCCAAATCGCTAACACTTTGTGGCGTATCTAGAGTTGTAGAATCATGCAGCATAGAAACAGGTCCTTCAGCCCACCATGTCTATACCAACTAAGAACTACCAAACTACACTAGACCCATTTAATTGCACTACATCCATAGCCCATCCCCTGGCATTTTAAGTACTCTTTCAGATGCTGCTTAAATGTTGTGAGTGAAACTGCCTCCACCACCCTCTCAGGCAACATCTTCCATATTTCAACTACCCACTGGATTTGTATTCTCTGATCTCCTCTAAACCAGTTCTCCTTAGGTTAAACTTTTGGCCTTTGGTCTTAGACAGCACACCATATGGAAATGATTCCCATGACCTGCCTTGTCAATGCCCCTCAATTTTGTATACCTTAATCAGACCCCCTCTCAGCCTCCTCTGCTGCAGGGAAAACTGACCAAGCCCATCCAGTGTTTCCCCATAACTGAGACTGGTGAATCCCCTTTGCATTCTCTCCAGTGTAACCGTGTCCTTCCAAAACTGAAGAAGTTTAAAAGAAAGGGTATTAAAATGCTAATTTCTAAACCATTAACTATAATGGCTGTTTTAATATATTTCAAATAGAATTTTAAAACCTTGATGTTTATAAGGAGCAAAAACAGAAATTGCATACAAAACTTAGCAGGTCCGGCAGCATTTGTGGGAAGAAGGAGTTAATGTTTTGAGTCCAGTGACTCTTCTTCACATGCTCCGATAGAGTCAGTGGACTCAAAATGTTAACTCTGTTTTCGCTTGACAGATGCTACCAGACCTGCTGAATTCAACCTGCAATTTAAGCTTTTCTTTCACATCTCCAGCATCTTCACTTCTTTGTTTTATTTTAGTATTTATAAGGAGCTTATCTGAACATTAAATTTGTCTAGAAGAGACTTTAGAATAATAAATTTGTGAATGCCTGGTGTCAAATGAATATTATGGTAACTCTATGACATAGCTGTTGTTCAGTGATGATAAGCATTTTTACAAGTTATAGATTTGTGAAAGGCAAGTCATGTCTGACAAATGAAAGTTACTTATTCAATGTCAACACAATTTCATATGCTATTCGGAGAAGGAAACCTGTCCTTCCTTACTCTAGCCTTGACGTATCCTTGCATTATGGAATTCAAGATAGAATGTTAATTGCCCTCTAATATTATCTGGCAACCCAATCAATTGTTTCAAGCTGCTATATTTTTTTTAAAAAATAAGAAATATTTAAATAGGGCATACTGTGGCTTGGGTATCAAATTCCAATATGAATGTCACCCAGGTGACTCTGTAAAATCACCCTTACCAAGATTTGTAGAATGATGGTGAAATTGGGAGAGGTATAGAACAGAGATGTTGAGTGACAAACTGTCATAATCATACACTCTCTTTCTCAGTTTCCTTGACTTTTTGTTCGTAAGGGGAACAGTACCACAACTATTTGAATTCCTTTGCATTTACTTTGCACCATACAGTCTCTGGCATCAGGTCAAACATTGACAAAGCAACTTCTAACTTACTACCATCCACTTTCCTCCCTTAATTGTTAAATTAGTAATCTTTCATGTTAAACTTCACATGAAGAAAGCATTGACAATAACAAGAGCACATGTAGTTTTGAGTTGGGGCTCTGTAACATCTAGGGCAAAGAGTAGCTTGGTTCTGCTACTACAGACTGAGCTGAGTTGAATTCTAAGGGACATTGATAACCAATTTGAACTTGGGAACAGATGGTGAGAGCCAACATAAAGGAATAGGCTACTTGATCACATTCTCACCAGTCTATCTGTCTAGCTAAATCGAAACCCTTGAATTAAAAGGCAGTATCTGTGTAGACACAAAATTAGATGAGAGACAAAATCAGAGTGTCATGTTGGATAGTCATTTCTTTCAGAAGGGGAGTGGTCCATAGTGTGCAGTGATATTTCCAAATGGGTTGCTGTTGGGACCTCTGTCTTAAGTACATTAAGGCATGGCAAAGATCTGGGTGTACAGTGTATAACTTCAAGTTTTCAGGGACCATAAAACCAGAAAATGCAACACATGGTAAGGAAGATTTTGATATACTGCTAAACTGGGTAGACTCATGGCAGATGAACTTTAATGCAAGTGAGTGTAACGGACTTCACTTTGCTAGGGAATATGAAGCACTGCAGTCTCAACTGAACAATACAGTTTTAACAGGAAACCAGGAATTGAGAGATTTTGAGATGGATGTACATAGATCTTTGAAGATGGCAAATGAGAAAGCTGTTTAAAAAGGCAGGAGTACCTAGTTTCTAAATAAAGGCACAGAGTTCATAGAAAGAGATATTCAAAACTAAGATTTTTGACTGAGTGAAATGATGGTTGGAAGTCCTAGTGCATTGTAGCATAGAAGGACGCCATTGTCTGATCTCCAGCTGGCTCACTATAGAGACATTTTAAAAAATTCAAGACTTTCAAAGGATGTTAGATGAACACGAGGGAAATATGTTTGCAGTTGTCAAGTATAGAATAGAGGAATGGGACTCATTGAGTTCTTTCCTGTACCCCATCACACAAGGCATCGCTGACTGGGTTAGCATTTTTTGCCCTTCTCTAATTGCCTTGAGAAGGTGGTTTGTGAGCTGTTGCCTTGAACTGCAGCAGTGCAAGTAAGTAGTCCTGCAATACTAAGAGGGAGGGAATTGCAGGATTTTGACCTGGTGCCACTGAAGGTACAGTGATATATTTCCAAGTCAGGATGGTGAGTGACTTGGAGGAGAACTTGGTCATGTTCCCATGTATTTGCTCCCTTTGTCTTTCTTGGTGATAGTGGTTGTGGGTTTGGAAGATCCTCTGCTTAGAATCTTTGGTGAATTTCTGCAGTGCATTTTCTAAATAATACACACTGCTACTGCCGAGCATCGGTGGAGGAGGGAGTGGATTTTAATTGATATGCTGCTAAGGAGGCTGCTTTGTTTTGGACAGTGCCAAGCTTCTTGACTGTTATTGGAGCTACATTCATCCAGGTAATTGAGGATTATTCCATCACCCTCTTGACATGAGCCTTATAGGTAGTGGGCAGGCTCTGGGGAGTCAGGAGATGAGTTATTCACTGCAGGACTCTGAGCCTCTGAGCACCCCTAGGGCTCATATGTTGCAGTGGTACAATTGTTACCCAGGTGCCAGACAACTGGATTCAAGCCTCACTGTTTGCAGAGGTGTTATTACTTGGCTGAACAGACTGATTTGAAAAAAAGATCTGGAAACATGATTGGAAGCTGTGAATAGCTAAGATGGGGTACAGGAAAGAACTCAATGAGTCCCATTCCTCTACTCTATTCTTGACAGCTGCAAATATATTTCCCTCGTGTTCATCTAACTCCCTTTGAAAGTCTTGACTGTATCTGATTCCACCACCCACAACTGTGATTGTCACCAAAAGAAAATGGAGAAATTAGAATAATTTGTACACACTGGGTTTATGTAATGTATTAATTGTCTTTCAATTATTTGGTTGGTGAGGTGGAAAAAGATCCATTCTCCTACCTAAAGTGGGTGCTTTTCAGAGTCAACAGATAGGTATGAGTATTTCATAACCTCAAGCAAGTCTGTTAATTCCAGTGAATTGTTTTTGAAAGTACTTGTAAAGTGCCTTGGAAAAAATTACAGGTGTTAATCTCAAGGCAAAAGCAGATATTGGTGCCATTAATGGAAGACTAACTGATACGCCGTTGAAGTGAGTTAGTGATAATACTGGTGAAATTGCTGTAAGTGGATCAATTTCTCCCCCTCAAGTCATGTTGGCTCTTTATACCTTTAATTCATAATGTTTTATCAGAATTCCTGTCATAAGAAATATAAATTTCCGTCACTATGCGCACTGAACAAATGTTAATCACTTGATAATCTTGATAAGAGGCTGTCTTTTCTGAAAAAAGTTATTTCACTTTAATATGTACTTTCTTGCATTAGCTTCTGGAAAATTCTTGTACATACATTTTCAAGTGTGTAGTTGAGCATTTTCATCCAGGTTTCAAGATTGTTATTAAAATCTTGACAATTTAAGACTCATCACCTTTGTTTATGGGGGAATTAGTTGGCAGGAGGTTTGGTTGAAATGGCACTTAATTGCCTTGGAACCTGCATTGGATAGATTTCAGACTTGAAATTACGAAGATATATGTAACTACTTGTAAAATCATAGAATTTTGGAATTTTGCTTTAAATGGTTAAAAATCATCTATTATACCAATCTATAAAGCAGATCTGCTTTATGAACCGAATTAAGTTTCTCCATTGTTGCATTGCCTAAGAACTCCATTTATGGGCTAGCTCTCAATGACTGTAGAGTACAGAAAAAAACGCAATGTCTGTTTTTGTGCTAGCATTATAGAGAATTCTTGAGGAAATTCTTGTATTGAAGAAGAAACTCATTTCAAATTGTGAAATTCCACTGCTGTCCTTTTAGCCTTGTATTGGATAGTTTCTATCATAGCTTCTTGCTGGAATAATTGAGTTTTATTTAGATGCCTTTCTCAATTGTTCCAATTGGTCATAGAGAAGTACAGCACGGAAACAGACCCTTTGGTCCAACTTGTCCTTGCCGAGCAGATATCCCAATCTAATCTAGTCCCATTTGCCAGCACTTGGCCCATATCCCTCTAACCCCTTCCTATTCATATACTCATCCAGATGCCTTTTAAATGTTGCAATTGTACCAACCTCCACCACTTCCTCTGGCAGCTCATTCCATACACCCACCACCCTCTGCGGGAAGAAAGTGCCCCTTAGGTCCCTTTTATATCTTTCCCCTCTCACAGTAAACCTATGCCCTCTAGTTCAGGAATCCACCATTCCAGAGAAAAGACCTTGTCTATTTATCCAATCCATGCCCCTCATGATTTTATAAACCTCTGAGGTTACCCCTCAGCCTTTGACGCTGTAGGGAAAAACAGTCCTAATCTATTCAACCACTCCCTATAGCTCAAATCCTCCAACTCAGGCAACATCCTTGTAAATCTTTTCTGAACCCTTTCAAGTTTCACAACATCCTTCCAATAGGAAAGAGACCAGAATTGCACGCAGTATTCCAACAGTGACCTAACCAATGCCCTGTACAGCCGCAACATGACCTCCCAACTCCTATGCTCAACGCTCTGCCCAACAAGGAAAGCATACCAAATGCCTTCTTCACTACCCTATTTACCTGGGACTCTACTTTCAAGGAGCTTTGAACCTGCACTTCAAGATCGCTTTGTTCAGCAACACTCCCCAAGACCTTACCATTACGAGTATAAGTCCCGCTAAGATTTGATTTTCCAAAATGCAGCTCCTCACAATTATCTAAACTAAACTCCATCTATCCCTCCTCAGCCCATTGGCCCATCTGATCAAGATCCCGTTGTAATCTGAGGTAACCTTCTTCACTGTCAACTGCACCTCCAATTTTGCACACCAGTCCGCAAAGTAATGAGCATCTGACCCTCAAATTGTTGTTAACCTAAAGAGATCTTTGAATGGTCTGTTCATATTAAGTTGACAGGCCTGTCTTGAAACAACATTAGAACCTGTTGGCATTGTCTTGAATACTTCGTTGAAAGAATAAGATGCTGTTTGAAACCAAAGCTACAAGAAAGAGGTCCCTGATCAGAATGATGCTTTAAAAATTATTCGTTGTGCAAGTTTAAAGTTATTAAAGTTGTCTCATGTGGCTATATTGATACAGTTTATACAAGTACTTGTGTTAACCTTGGTTTCAGCAGGATCATTTCTTCCCAGCAGCAACAGTCTATAATTCAGATTTTGTTGTCAACATGTTCTTTATGCTGCACACACTGGACTCCGTCTGTTTCAGTTTGGGTGCTTGAGGTTTTTTTTAAACTGTTTCTGCTAACAATTTCAAGTCTGCTTATTTAGAGGGAAAAGGTGGAGGAGGACATATTTCCTTCTGGCACTTGTATATTGTTATGATTGCTGTAAAGACTGACAACTTTTAAGAAGAGAATTGAACTCCCAGTGACTGGCTCAAAGGATCGCTTGACAATGTTTCATGTTTTAAGACTTCTGTTGTAGCATCTACATCAACAAAGTATTACTTACTGGACAACTCATGCCTACACAAAACTAAAGGAAAGATTTGACTTTAACTTCCTAGAGCAACCAAAGACTCCATGCAAACACTTATGTTGCCCCACACTCTCTGCTGAATTAGCTTTTGCAGCAACCTGTTCAAAATTATTTGTCGCTTCCAACAGGTTCACTTGTCTTTACCCAGTGTCCATTACGTTTGTGTACTTCGATCTTTGGAGATTCCTGAATTGGTTTTCAGAAGCAATATCTACTCTGGAAATGAATCCTCACCAGGACAAATCTTCCACTGTCTTTAAACTTGTTGAGAGGTATTGTTGCTATAAATGTTGGTACATTATAGAGAACAGCTTTTTCTCCAGCTGTCTATTGTTTACCCCAAACTCCATCTAAGGCACACAATATCTTTCCACGGTCTCTACATCTGTAAGTCTGCACAAAGCCAAGCCTCCTTCAGGTGTGAAAGCTGCCACTTGAGTTTCAACAGGATTTAATCTGGGCCCCTGATCACCATGACAATTTTGGTTTAATGCTAAGCAGAGCTAGTCAGAGGTCACGTACTCCATTTTAGTTTGAATTAAAAGAGGCAGTTTGAAACATCATCATCGCACATCTTGTTCTTAGGATATTGAAAGTTTATGAACAAGATCAGTTCAACATCTGAATCGCATCAGATTGTATTATACGGTGCTACTGGATTTAATGGTAAATAATGGATTTATAGTACAAAATGAATTGCTGCCCTTACTAAATGTATACCTAAGTACTCTGGATTTAGGGTTGTGAGATCAATATTGAACTTCACTGATTCAATAAATTGGCAAGTTTAACATTTTGACTAATTGCATGATAAGTTTTTTTCCAGCAGGAGTCTAGATAGGTGGCAATCACTCATCACTGATTTAAAAAAAACATGTATTATTGAAGTAAGAATATTTGTTTACCATAATCTTTTAATACTGACTCAATTCATCTCAATCATACCTCATCCACAAAGATATCCAAGCCTCGGGTTAATATTATGAGCTGCCACCTATTGTGTTGTGTCAAGAATGTTCTTCCAATTGCTCTAATTTCTTAGCTCCACTTGTAGGAACATATTAAAAACACATTTTTTGTTCCAACTTTGTTTTGCTTTTCAGAGTAGTGGCTAGTGTATACAAAATATTGAATTGTTCTCTTTTTTTTAGAGTCTTTATAAATCAGCTTACTGTCAGATGGAGGATGAAACACCATTATTAATGTTAAGCCCATTTTCAGTTACATTAATATTATTGCACCTGCTTATCACTCAACTGTGTCAACAAGTGGAATGAAACAGAAGTTTTCTAAAAGTAATAATTGCAATCTGTTACATTACCCATCTGCACTCATTTAAGGAATATTTTAAATTAGTGTTTATGTGAATGCATTTCAGCAGATTTGAAGCCTATCTGAACCAAAGCAACTTTAAGTCAGTTTTTGGTCATAATTTCACGATAGTACTCCGAGGAAAAGCACTGACTCAAAAACCACTCATTTTACACTGGTTCATATTTCTATTACTTAAAACTTAAAACTTAAAATAAATATAAGCTACGTAACTAATAAATGATGTGATGGAGATGGTGAATTTCTTTTGGTTTGTACAATTTTGTCCCATATTTGGAAATTTGGCACTAAAGATAAGATAGTTGAAGGGAAGAAACTCCCAGGAAATTGATTTTGTGAACATTTCTACATAATCTTTTTTTAAAAAGCGTTTTGACCTGTATTCTTAAGCAGTAGATTAGGGGAGAAACATACAACAGCAAGTCTGTACTTGACTCTTTGATTTCATCCTTTTAATAACTGCATTGCATGTATTAGCAAAATGCTTATTGAACTAATACAGAATTTGGACCACTGGAGCACCATAAGTGCCTAGGCGACAGGAAGGCATGGCACCAAGCCAGGGAGGAGGAATGTATAACTTGACTCGAGTCAGAGTTCTAAACCCCCGAAGGGTTTTAAAAGTGGAATAAACAAATTCCTTGCTGTAAATGCCATTAAATCACTCAATGATCAAATAAAAGCAAAATATCGAGGATGCTAAAATTCTGGAATAGAAATTACTGGAGAAACTCAGTTGGTCTAGCAGCATCTGTAGGGAGAGAAAAACAGTTAGTTTTAAGTCAGATAGAGTCCTATAGATGTACAGCATGAAAGCAGACCCTTCGGTCCAACCCGTCCACGCCGACCCAATCTAGTGCCAGCTGCCAGCACCTGGTCCATATCCCTCCAAATCCTTCCTATTCATATACCCATCCAAATGCATCTTAAATGTTGCAATTGTACCAGCCTCCACCACTTCCTCTGGCAGCTCATTCCATACATGTACCACCCTCTGCGTGAAAAAGTTGCCCCTTAGGTCTCTTTTATATCTTTCCCCTCTCATCCTAAACCTATGCCCTATAGTTCTGGACTCCCCGACCCCAGGGAATAGACTTTGTCTATTTACCCTATCTGTGCCCCTTATAATTTTATAAACCTCTATAAGGTCTCCCCTCAGCCTCCGATGCTCCAGAGAAAACAGCCGCAGCCTGTTCAGCCTCTCCCTATAGCTCAACCCTGGCAACATCCTTGTCAATCTTGTCTGAATTCTTTCAAGTTTTATAACATCTTTCCGATAGGAAGGAAACCAGAATTACACGCAATATTCCAACAGTGGCCTAACCAATGTCTTGTACAGGCACAACTTGACCTCCGAACCCCTGTACTCAATACTCTGACCAATTAAAGAAAGTATACCAAACGCAGCCTTCACTATCCCATCTACCTGCGGCTCCACTTTCAAGGAGCTATGAACCTGCACTCCAAGGTCTCTTCATAATGGAGAGTGGGTGGAAAATTTTGTTTTTCTTCAATGCTGTTTACAGTGGTGGGGGTCTGTCCAGGAGGAGCAAGTGGAATAGATGACCAGGATGGACAGAGCAAAAGACAAAGAGCAAAGGGAGTGCAATGCAACCAAGTGGGAGAGGAACAAAGAGAAATGACCACAATGGAAAGAGTTGGTGGTCAGCAGACAAAGTCAGAGAGCTGGATTTCTGAGCAGCTAGGAAGCATGTTTAGGACTGTTCCTTATGCTTCTTTGACTTGAGTGATTGAACACCCAATATTGGAAATTCAGTACAATACAGTAAAGATGGTTCTGGTAGATCCATAATCATCTGTACCTGAGACTTAAGCACAGCCTGGAATGAAGTGCACAATTTTATGGAGGATTGCTTGGGGAGAATTCGGTTTGCTTGGACGCTGTTGCCTGTGGTAAATTAGCTAGGTCCTTGAATACAAAGGGTTGATATTTTACCTAGGGTCATCTGAGTTGGGAAGCGCATTGTGACTAAAATTGATGACATGCTGGTAAAGTGGACTGACTTAAATGTACAAGATCTGACTTCATTGTATTAACTATTTTGTCAGTAATTTATCATTTGTACTGATTGTGATTTGTTTATTAATTTGCTCAATTTACATGTATTACTTTTGCCTTGATACAAATTGTAAGAAGAAGTGAAATTCTACTGAGTAATTTCTTCATTTTGGGGTCATTCGGTAAACTTGGTTTATTAGATAATCAATCCCTATAAATTTTGTAACTAAATTTTGAACTATTGTTCCTGTATTTCTTTAAAAACTTTATACCACCATATCTCCTACTTCATCTTTCCCATTTGGCAAGTGTTTTCAGCTAGTTCTTTGTCCTTATTCACTGTGTCATCTTACAAAAGCAATCTGCAACATAGACAGATTTCTAGAAAATGAGTTCCCAAACTTTGCCCATTCTTTTTAAACTGCCTGCTATCTTTGACCATTCACATTCACTGGTTGTCCTCTATCATGCAGCCAGATAGATTTCTCTTTATTCACTTAGTCATAGAGATGTACAGCACAGATACAGACCCTTTGGTCCAACTCCTCCTTGCCGGCCAGATTTCCTAAATTAATCTAATCCCATTTCCCAGCACTTGGCACATATCCCATCTAAACCTTTCCTATTCATATATACATCCAGATACCTGTTAGAAGTTGTAATAGTCTCCATAGCTTCTTCTGGCAGCTCATTCCATGCACACACCACCCTTTGCATGAAAATGTTGCCCCTTATGTCCTTTTTTAAATTTTTCCTCTCTCATCTTAAGTCTTTGCTGTCTAGTTCTGGATTCCCCATCCCAGGGAGAGGACCTTGTCTATTTATCTTATCCATGCCCCTCATAATTTTGTAAACCTCTATAAGGACTCCCCTCAGCCTCCGCGCCAGGGACAACAGTCCCAGCCTGTTCAGCTTCTCCCTATAGCTCAAATCCTCCAACCCTGGCAACATCTTTCTAAATCTTTTCTGAACCCTTTCAAGTTTCATAACATCTTTTCGATAGGAAGGAGACCAGAATTGCACACAATATTCCAACAGTGGCCTAGCCAATGTCCTGTACAGCTGCAACATGACCTCCTAACTTCTATACTCAATACTCTAACCAATTTTAAAAAAAGCATACCAAATGCTTCCTTCACTATTCTTGTGGAACATAGGCATCACTGACTGGCCAGCATTTATTGCCAGTCCCTACTTGCCCATGAGGAGGTCGAAGTTGCCTTCTTGAACTGCTGTAATACAATTGAATGGCTTGCTAGGCCACTTCAGTGTGCAGTTGAGAGTCAAACGCATTGCTGTAGGTCTGGAGTCACATGTAGATCAGACCAGGTGTTAATTGCAGTGAAGGTGCAACAAAAAAAACTGACAGACCACATGGTATTGATCTAGGCACCAGAAAATGACAACAGCAAAAACAGCTCCGTCGACAGTACAAGGTCTTTCTCACTATTTCTTCACAAATCTGGGGGCAAGTGCCAAAATTAGGAGGCTTGTCTCCCAGACTAGTCAAGCAACAACCTGATATATACTCATGGAATTGAAGCTTTGCCAAAGATTCTTAAACAGCACAATCACATCTATCTAAAAGTACAAAGATAGCAGATAGATGGGAATACCACCACTTGCAAGTTCACCTCTAAGCTACTCGCCGTTCCGACTTGTAAATATATCACCATTCTGTCACTGTGACTGGGTTAAAATCCTGGAATTCCCTCCCTAAGTGAATGTACCTACAACACATGGGCTGCAGCAGTTCCACATCTCCACTGTATTTTGATTGTCAGACTATTAATCTAGAATTCTAGTATCTCGTAATGGAAGAAAATTTCTCCACTTTGGGAAGCCAAGTTCTTCACTGCCACAAGCTCCATTCACAAGCCCCATGGACTCCATCCCTTTTCACTCATAACTGATCCTGATTGCTCACAACTTTGAAGTGTTATTTACCTCTGAGATGACCTTTCTATCACAACTAAACCATCTGCAAGCTTGTTTCCTTCCACCTGCATAGCATCACCAACTCCACCCATTTCCTTAGCTTGTTTTGCTGCTGAAATCCTCATCCAACCTTTTGTTATTGTTATATTTGACTCCTTTGACATATGTGGTTTTCTTCATCTATGCTCCTTAAATTCCAACTCATGATTCTTGGTTACTTTTTTCCAAACTCTCACCAAGTCACATTCATCCGAACTGTGGTTGCTGATGCTAATTAGCTCCAATTTGGCAACTGATCATTTTTAGAATTTTCATCCTTCTTTTCAAAATTTTTTATGGCCTCCCTCCATTCTATCTCTGCCATCCCCCATGTTCTACCAAGATCTCTCTCTGTTCTTCCAATTCTGGCCTCCTGCAAATTCCCCTAGTTTAATCAATCAAGACCATGTTTTGAAAAAGCCTAAACACAGGAAATCGTTCCCTAAATCTCTCCATTTCGACCTCTCTCTGCTTCTATAAAATAATTTCTTCTGATGTCCTAATATCCACTTATTCAGTTTGGTATGTTTATCACCAAACTCTGGTTGAGGCTTAGCAATTCATTATAGGCTCAGCTGGGATATGCCCAATCAATCTCCTTGGTGAGGAAGGATAAACTGACTACCCATTCACTTCCTCAATTGGTTGTATCAAGGTTAATTTAGAATGATCCCTTGTGGACACTTCTGTCCCAGACCAAAATAAACATATGCTTTAAAAATGGTCAAAGCTAGGCCTTCTGAAACTAATAAGAGTGAGCCTATACATTGCTAACCATAAGAATTTGTAGTGCACACTCTCTCTGTCTCTGTTATGGCTATGTCGTGGAAGGTACAGGTAACATTAGCCACTCGCTCTTTGAATGTGCACCTGGAATTATCATGTCTCTTTTGAAAAAGACAAAGCTTGGAATTAAGAACTAAAACACCCATAATATTTCAGAGTTCCAAATATTTTGTTATAACTCTCCCATTGGGTGAATGAAAAGAGATTAAATGCCATTTTTTGTAATGCATTGAGATTCATTCTCAGTTCAGTACAAAGGATGAGATTTAATAAAATATATAAGAAACATGCACATCCACTCAGCTTTAGTCAAGGTCATCTGTTAAGTTGTGACTGGGGGTCTCTAAGTTCAGGTAAGGATGTCTGCAAATACTATCTGGTTGGCATGGACGGGTTGGACCGAAGGGTCTGTTTCCATGCTGTACATTTCTATGACTCTATGACTGATTTTCGGGTGAAACGTTTGAAGGAATGAAGTCCAATAGAATAAAGGGATTACTGGATCTTTAAAATGAAATGTCTAAGTTTAACGGGTTGCTGTCAGACTACGGTGTTGCTGTGCTTATTTTGGACGTGTACCTCCATGTTTGAGAGCCCATAATAAACTGAGGATTTACATCTACTGTAATTTTTTTTTGAGAAATACCCAATGATTCTTTATAGAGGAGTATTGCTCCTATGTCAATGTCACTCAGATCAATGGTTATTTTAAATGCTTGTTTAAAGTTTGATGCTCCAAGCACAGTCTCATTTGTTAAAATGGCCTTCAGCTTTCAAGAGCATTTGGTACGTTTCAATCCACGCTACCTTCTTTTTGTAATAGGCCTGTCAGCAACATAGTTACTGTACTGAAGTTTGGGATAAGTTTACAGTAGGAACCAAACATTTCCAAGAATCTTGTGATTTCCTTGTTGTGTGAATGGGGAATTGTAGTATTGTTCCCAACTTTGCAGCCCTGGACAGTATACATATTGGACCCACATGTTCCAGATAGGTTACTTTGTGAGACTGACCACAAGGTCCGCTTACTGTATTTTCCAGTTGAGGATTTTCAATTGCTGTACACTACACAATGAGCTAAACCTGTCACTATTGGCTGAAGATTTCTGAGTTTGATTGGCGTGAATCGATACTTGGATAATCCATCTTTGGAAAGAAAGGCAGAGATCCCTTTTGTATGGGCAATCAAAGGAATCTGCCAGTACTCCTTCAGCAAGTCCATCTTGGTTATGATTTATCTGCCCTATCTATGTGATCTTCCAGCTGGAATAATGGGTAGAAGTTAGCTCTAGCCATTGCATTGTCACTAGTCAGTGCAGAGTCTTGTGGAGATGTCCAACTTGAGTAGGAGCACAACTGAGAAACTCCAGCTATTGCTATTAGCCTGTATTGGTTAGTTTTATAGGATGCATTTAATCTCTCCCTGAGCCTGGGCCGCCTTTCCTTTGCCATGTGATAGGGAGTTGCATAAGGCAACAACCCTTATCTCCCACAGGAGAGGAGGTTCTTCAAATATTCCCATCCTCAATGTGGGATTTCAGCACCGTGGAGGGCTTCAGCATCACAGATGCCAGTCTTCAGCCAATTTGATTGTCTATGCCAACAATCGTATTGAAGGCTTGTTCTCTGAATTTACTTGTCCCTAGTCAAGTTATTCCAGTACAGCTACAACATTGGCATTTACCCAACAATATAGAAAATAGCCCAGGTATGTCCGGTCTAATCATGCGAATAAAGCCCCAGTGGTCTTGAATCGATCATCAATAAAGTGATGACTAGCAAAGAGAATCAAGTAGCATTTACTCATAATATTCTGCTAATTCAAAATAACCAGTTTGGATTCTACCAGGACCATTTGGCTACTCACCCAGTTATAGCCTAAACAGCTGAAACCAACAAGGGAAGCAAGATTGCACGTGACATCAAGGCAGCATTAGACTAAGTATGGCATCAAGGAGCCCAGCAAAATGGAGTTGATGGTAATTATTGGGAAACCTGCTATTTGGTGTCATATCTAGCACAAAGGAAGTTGATTATAGTTGTTGAAGGTCAATCATCTAAGCCACAGGATTTCTCCACAGGTGTCCCTCAGGATAGGTATTACCTATTCAGAGATGTTATAACACACTTCTGGAGCAAATGGGATTTGAACCTTGGCCTTCTGGCTCAGAGGTAGTGATATTTCCACAGCACCACAAGAGCCCTGTTTCCTCAGGATATATTTTGTGAGTGTTGCAGTTGTAAAATTCAATTTTCACAGTTGGGCAAATCTTGCATGATGTTGTATATTTTGTATTCAACCAATTCAGAGGGGGTATTACACATCGCTGGAGCGTGTGGTACTTGAACCATGATTTGGAGATGCCAGTGTTGGACTAGAGTGTACAAAGTTAAAAATCACAACTCCAGGTTATAGTCCAACAGGTTTAATTGGAAGCACACTAGCTTTCCTGATGAAGGAGCGGCACTCTGAAAGCTAGTGTGCTTCCAATTAAACCTGTTGGACTATAACCTGGTGTTGTGATTTGTAACTTTGTACTTGAACCAGGCCTTCTAAATCAGGGGTAGGAACATAACCACTGCACTACAGAGCCCCAGATCCTCAGGATAGTGTCCTGGTCTAATAATTTTCAGCTGCTTCATTAATTACCTTTCCTGCATCATGAAGTCAGAAGCTGGGATTGTTTTTTGATAAGTTACATCCTACACAGCACCATTTGCAACTCTTCAGATACTAAAGCAGTCTGTATGTAAATATCCCAGCATGACCTGGACAAAATTCTGATTGGCATGAATTGTACTTGCAACTTGTCAGGCTAGTGCAAATAGCATATCCAGCAAAAGAGAATGCATTGCCATCACTGAATCCCTTACTATCAACATCCAGGGGGTTCCATTGAACAGAAGCTGAACTGGATCAACCATATAAATATTATAGCTCAAGTGCAGGTTAGAGACTAGGAATCTTACAGCATGTAACTCCTCACTCCTCAAATCCTGTTCACCACCCATAATCAAAAGTCAGTAATGTGATGGAATGCTCTCCACTTGTCTGGATAAGTGCAGCTCCTGTAGTATTTGTGAGGCTTGATACTATGCAGAAAAAAAACAGCTAAATGCTTTCCATCATTAACATAGTGGCAACAATGTGTACTATTATCAAGATGTACTGCAGCAACTCATCAAGTCTTCCTTGACAGCAACTTCCAAACCTGCAAGCTCTATCACCTAGAAAGACAAGGGTAGCTGGTACACTAGAGCATGACCACTTGCAAAGTCTGCTCCAAATCATGCACCATTGTCACTTTTGACATATCACTGCTCTTTCACTGTCACTGGGTCAAAATCCTGGACCTACCTCTCTTACAGCACTGTTGGTATACTTGCAATACATGGACTGGTGTGTTTCAAGAAGCAGCTCACTACCCTTCCCTAAGGATGATTTAGGGACAGGTAATAGATGATGATCTTGTCAGTGAAGCCTATATCAAATGGGTGAATGAACAAAATCATCAGACTAACATCCCTATTGAACACTGCACCTAACCACACCACTGCATGCACCTTTTGCTCTCCCCTTCAAATTTGGGAGATTGTTGTTCCTGGGCTAGCAACACAAAGGATCTCATACTCTGAAGAGACCAGTCGCTTGACAGCCATTCTAAATCGAAGAGACTACGTTGAAAAACTGAATACGACTTACAGATACCAACACTTACCAACAAGTGGCAATAGACCCAATCCCACACCTGGAGAACCAAATCACAGTCTTACTCAAACAACTTCAGAAATCTGGAGAAATAAATAAGACCGACTTCCAAAAATTGAAACCAGATGGATTCAATACACCGTGCTTCTACGGATTATCCAAAATTCACAAACCAGGAGCCCCCCTCAGACCCATAGTCTCGCTACCTGGAACTCCAACTTACAGATTAACCAAGGAGCTACACCAATGACTAAAACACTTAGTAAAGACTCGCACCACTCCATCCACTCCACGCAAGAATTCTTGAAGACCATCAAAGACACTAAGATACAAGAGGATGAAATAACGATATCCTTTGATGTAACAGCCCTGTTTACATCAATCAACATTAACTTGGCCAAGGAAACACTGACTACACTATTAGAAGATCCAAAGACACAAACACCAAATACTACTAACTTCATCAGTAAGGACAGTATCGTCAGGCTACTGGATCTATGCCTTACCACACACGTCATCTTCAACAACAAAACCTACAGACAAACCAACAGAACTCCCATGGGATCTCCGATATCAGGGTTCTTAACAGAGGCAGTAATGCAGAGACTCGAACAAACAGCTCTGCCAATCATCCAACCCAAGCTTTGGGTCCGCTACGTGGATGACATCGTTGTCATCACCAAAAGAAACAAATTACAGAAAACCTTCAAGACCATCAATATTGGCATAAAATTCACTAAAGAGGAGGAAAGCTGCCATTCCTAGATGCCGCAGTAGAGCAAACAGCCAATGGGCAACTTCAAACCAGCGCCTACGAGAAAACAACACACGGACCAAATATTGAAGGACAGAAGCAGTCATCCCAACATCAACAAACTAAGCTGCATCAGAACTTTATTTCAACGAGCCAACATGCAGAGGAAAATCACCTATACTGTGTATTCAAAAAGAATGGGTACCCAAGGAACACAGTCCACAGATTTCTCAGCAACAAACTCAAACAAGCAGACAAAACGCATCCAGAAACCCTAGCCACTCTTCCTTACATCAAAGAAATCTCGGAAATGACTGCCAGACTACTCAGACCCCTTGGCATCATGGTAGCCACAAACCCACCAACACACCAAAACAGCAGCTAATGAACTTGAAAGACCTATACAGACAATAAACAAAACTAAGATCATTTACAAAATACTGTGCAAGAACTATAACAAACACTAGCCACCAGGATACATGACCATCAACAAGCCACAAAACAACATGACCTTCTCTCACTATATCCTTATATACAGATAAGGAAGGACACCACTTCGATTGGGAAAACACATCCATTTTAGGACAAGCCAAACAGAGACACGCACAAGAATTCCTAGAAGCATGGCATTCCAACCAGAACTCTATCAACAAACACATTGAGTTAGACCCGATCTACCACCCTCTTAGAAAAAGAACAGGAAATGACATCACCAACCCAAACATCTAAATAGAAAGCAGGAATCATGTGGACTGCTTTGCCTGAGGCCCACTGAAGATGTTACCTAGTAGGGTGACAAAATGTCTGGAAATGAACCTGCCAGCTCAGTGTGCAAACCTACATCTAGAACCTCAACCTGTATATAAATCATCTCAAACCTCATGAAGATAACATTTGCAAATCACATTGTAACAGCTAATGGAATTTAAGTCCAAATGATTAATGAATCTAGACTTAAAAATAAATTTGTTCTCCTTAATGAGAATCACAAAACTCCCAGATTATTGGAACAAGCCATCTCATTCACTAATTGTGAAGTAGACTGAGAATGAAATGGACTGTGATCTGAGAGGCTGAGCAGAGAAGAGAAAAATGAAAAATAATTGCAAAATTACATCACAGGACAAAATGTTCACTTGCATTGAGTACATTGGTAAGCTTTTAGTTTAATCTAAATTAATCAACTATGAAATAGACTTGATCGATTGCTGAAGTTAATTTGATAATTTATCATATGACTAAAATCAGAGCTCAATTAATAGATTGCAGGATAAAGTTAACAGTAAATAAGATGGAATAGTGAAGCTAGAATTTCACAGTAAATTAAAATCTAAGCTTTTATAGTCTCACAGTTACTTGTTACTGTGGTACATCTGCAAAAAGAAGATTTGTGAATGGCTTGTGGTTGTGTGTGCATATATACACGGTTTATATAATGCATCCATGTGGTTGTCCCATACTTAAGGATCTGCTAGCGGAGAGTGAACAACCGAAGCTAAGCAATTAAGTGGGACTAAACAAATATTACAAGTCTCCTGAAGTGTATATTGCTGTCCAAATCATAATTCCTTGAGGACTCTGGGGAGTGTGAAGACTCGTAGAGTTTTTGCAGCATGGAAAGAGCACTTCCACCCTATCGTGTCAACTCCATTCAACAAACGTCCATCTATTCAAAACCCATTTTCCAGCACTTGACTCATTGTTTGCTATGGCATTTTATGTCTTTGGACTTTGAGATCTTGAGATTTCTAACATATGAAACCAGCAGCTTGTCCATGGCACAATAGCAGGCTCAACTGTACAAGGAGGCAGGAGGAAGATTGAAAAAACAATAGTGATAATGAATTTAGTGGTGAGGGGAACAGAAAGGCATTTCAGCAGCCATATACATGAATGTAAGGTGGATTGTTCCTTCAGTGATGTCAGTGTCAAAGTTGCCATTGAGCACTTTGAGATTGGAGTGCGAATTACCATGGTCTATATGGGAAGAATTATAGAAGTAGAAACAAGTATGAGATACTGCATGCAGAGTTTAGAGAACTAGGAAAGAACCAGGACCTCAAAAGTAGCGATCTCTGGATTATTAAGTAGGCCCCTGAGGTGATGAGGTTGTGTACGGTCTAGAAGATGGGAGATTACGCGGAATAGTCTATCTTCCACAACTACACCGGCACCACTCCCCACCTTTTCCTCCGCTTCATTGATGACTGCATTGGCACCACAAGGTGGTTGAACCGTTCATCAAATTCACCAAAATTCCATCCTGATCTAAAATTCACCTGGACTAATTCTGACACCTCCCTCCCCTTCTTGGACTGCTCCATCTCCATCCAGAGTGACCGACTCAACACTTACATTTTCTACACCCCATTGACTCCCACAGCTATCTGGATTACACCACCTCCCACGCTGCATCCTGTAAAAAATGATATCCCTCATTCCCCATTCCTGCATCTTTGCCGCATCTGCTCCTATGAGCACCAGATGGCCTCCTTCTTTAAAGACCCCAATTTTCCCTCCCACATGGTTGACATCCTCTAGCGCATCTCAACCATTCCCACACCTCCGCCATCGAACCGCATCCTTCCAACTGCACCAAGGACAGAAACCCACCCCCCAGTCCTCTCCTTCCACCCCACCAACCTCCCTATACATCACAGCATCCTCTGTCATTTCCGATACCTACAAATGGACCCCACCATCAGAGATATATTTCCATTCCTACCCCTATCCGCTTTCCATAAACACTGTACCCTCTGCGACTACTTGTCAGGCCACGCACACCACCCTCCCCTCCCGGCACCTTCCCCTGCCACCGCAGGAATTGCAAAACCTGTGCCCTCACTTTCTACCTCACCTCCGTCCAAGGCCCCAAAGGAGCCTTCCACATCCATCAAAGTTTCACCTGCACTTCTACACATATCCGTTGCTCCCGATACAATCTCCTCTATTTTTGGGCGACAGGACACTTAATTGCAGAGAGCTTCACAGAACATCTCCAGGACACCCGCACCAACCATCCCCACTGTCCCGTGATTGAACACTTCAACTCCCCCTCCCACTCTGCCAAGGACATGCAGGTCCTAGGCTGCCTCCATCGCCGCACCCTTACCACCCGATGCCTGGAGGAATAACGCCTTATCTTCTGCCTCGAGACCCTCCAATCCCTTGGTTTCAATGTGGATTTAACTACTCCTCCCACCTTTATCCCAGTTCTAGCCTTCCAGCTCAGCACTGCCCTCATGACCTGTCCCAACCTGTCCACCTTCCTTCCCACCTATCCACTGCATCCTCCCCTCTGACCTATCACCTTTACCCCACCTCCATCCACCTATTGTACTGTCAGCTACCTTCCACCTAGCACCATCCCTCCTATTTATTTCTCCACCCCGAGGCTCCCAGTCTCACTCCTGATGAAAGGTTTTTGCCCGAAATGACTGATAGTATTAGCTGCACAGCCTGGTGTTGGGCAAGTGTGGAGGAAATATTCTTTGTGCTGCTGTGCCCACCGGAGCTCCTCCCTCCTCCATTCCCAGGACTGACACTTTCCTTTTACCCCCAGAGTTCTCGGCCTCAACTGTGTTCCCTTCCTTCCACAGGGATTGGCCATCCTGACCCCAGTGACCCCCGTTGTTTTCTCTGCTCCAAGAAAAGCACCCAACCTAAGTGTAACACCTTACATTTTGCTGGATTGAATTCCATTTGCCACTAATCAATTCATCCAACTTATCCTCCGGTAATTTAAGGGTATCCACCTCATTGTTTACCACTCCACCAATTTTTTTTTTATTATTATCTGTGCACTTACTGATCAACCCACTTACATTCAAGTCTAAGTTGTTTGTATATACCACAAATAGCAAAAGCACCAAAGCTGATCCCTGCAGAATCCCACTGGACATTGGGCTTCTGGTCACGAAAACCCCTCAACCAAAACTGTTTCCTGGCACTTGGAAACCAGATTATCAGATTAGCTAATATTCCTTGGAATCCATTACCTTCACTATTTATCAAAGGCCTTGCTGAAGTCCAAGTAGACTACCGGCAATGTTCACCTCTTCAAAACATTCGGTCAAGTTGGTCAGACGTGCCCTCCCTTTATCAAAACTATGCTGACTGTTCTTGATTAATCCCTGACTGTCCAAGTTGCGTTTGGCTATGGGGAATTCAGTGAGTCAAATTAATCATGAGGTTTGCACTTAAACGAGGTATAAATTGGCTGTAGAAAAGGACAACAAACAATTGTAAGAGTAAGAACAATTGATTTGTGGAGGTTCAGCATCAATATTGTGAGAGTAGGCCTGGCCCAGGTGAATTAGAATCAAAGATTGGTAGCTGGAAGAATTATAATGGATGGAGCAAGAACTGTTTTAAAGTGGAGATTCGCGTGGGCAGAAAGATAGGGCAAATAAATCCAGAGCTTGCAAGATAAAGCTGAAAAAGTGTGTTTTGGGTTGCTGTCACAAAGGTTCTGCAATTGAGAGCAATATAGAAGATCGAACACTGAACCATACAGTTGAAGGTTCAGATAGGAAGTGAAGAAGAAAAGAGAAGTAATTAGCAGTTAACATTAAAAAAAATCGAACAAGGTTTTAATGGAGATATAAATAATAGAAGTGGTTAAAGAAATGGATTGGCAGTTCTTGTGTTGCTGGAAAGGCAAAGCAGGTCAGGCAGCATCCGAGGAGCTGGAAAATCGATGTTTAGATCAAAAGCCCTTCATCAGAAAGAGGTCTTGTGTTGCAGTGAGTATTGTCCCTACTTCTCTGTCCCACTCCATGACCAAAGAAGGTCAATTTAGAATATGGCTAAACATATCGATTACCCACCTGTAAATTGTACCAATACACTTGTGGCAAGCAGTAAGAACAGGAGAGTCTCCTAATTAACTGTGTGAAGGTGAGGATTGCAGATGCTGGAGATGAGAGTCAAGATTAGAATGGTGCTGGAAAAGCACAGCTGTCAGGCAGCACCCAAGGACCAGAAAAACGATATTTCGGGCATTATGTTTCTTCACCCCACCTCCTGCCTTCACCCCATAAGTTTTGATCTCCTTGTAAATCACAAAAGTATCTCTGCCTGAAAGACAACAAATGGCTTAGCCTCCACAGCCCTTGTTGGTAATGAGTTCCAAAGATTTACCAGCCTCTAGTTTATGAAATTCCTTCTCATCCCAGTTCTAAAGGGTTGTTAAGGGTACTGCCTCAGTCTTTCCTACTAGAGGAAGTATATTCTCCACTTCCACTCTATCCAGGTCTCTCAGTATTCTGTAAATTTTGATGAGGTTTCTCCTCTCATCCTTCTAAACTCCATCAAGTATAGACCCAGAATCTTCATCTGCTCAAACGACCAGCCCTTCATCCACAGGATCATTCTGGTAAACCTACCCTGCAATCCCTCCAACAACGGTATATCCTTCCTTTGATATGGGACTCAAAACTGCTCACAATATTCCAAATTCAAAACAACCACCATTTCTTTATTTCTCATTCTTAATTCTCCAGATCACTTCATTACTTGTTTCCTTTGTAAATACTAGTAGAAACTCTTACTTTTTTTCATATTTCTCTTAAGCTTTCTCTTTTACTCTTAATTTTACTTTCCTTTTGAAATTATTGTTTGCTGGCTTCTATATTTTGCCCAATCTTCTGACCTGCTACTAATCTTCATGTAAATACCTCAATTGTAGGTTCCATATTGCAATATAATAATTTAAGCAGAGAAATTACTGTAGAGCTACAACACGTATGACCAAGTGGTTAGATCTTGGAACTAACAACCTTGAAGAATTCTTGCTGATGTTTCAACTTTTTTTGAAACAATAAACACGGTCTACTATATGATCTACAATGCTATTAACCTACTATTTCAATTAAATTCACGAACGTTTCTATCTTCTTTGAACAGCCATAACTTTTTCAGCAGTGTCCCCTGTGTTTTAGAAGCATGGCAAATAGAAAACCTTGCCTGAATCTTTGAAAAATTTTAGGATCCTTGCAGATTTTCTTGGCCTCCTACTTTGCTCAATATTTTTCAAGAAATGAGGTGTCACTCTGGGCTATTTTATTCCATAATTTCTCGTAGCAGCCTTGCATAGTCTGCTCCACTAATTCAGTGTTTTAAATGTTACACAGAGACCAGAAATGATCATACTTCTGAGCAAACTTGAAAGGGTTCAGAAAAGATTTACAAGGATGTTTGTTGCCAGGGTTGGAGGATTTGAGCTATGGGGAGAAGCTAAATAGGCTGCAGCTGTTTTCCCTGGAGCAGTGGAGGTTGAGGGGTGACCTTATCGAGGTTTATAAAATCATGAGGGATGTGGGTAGGGGAAATAGGCAAGGTCTTATCCGTGGTGTGGGGGATTACAGAACTAGAAGGCATAGGTTTAGGGTGAGAATGGAAAATTTTAAAAGGGACCTAAGGGGCAGCGTTTTCATGCAGAGGGTGGTTCATGTATGGAATGAACTGCCAGAGGAAGAGATAGAGGTTGGTACAATTACAATTAAAAGGCATCTGGATGGACATATGAATAGGGTAGGTTTAAAGCAATATGGGCCAAGTGCTGGCAAATGGGACTACATTAGGTTAGGATATCTGGTCAGCATGGATGAGATGGACCAAATGGTCTGTTTCTATGCTCTACATCTCTATGACTCTACAGCTTGTATGCAATTCTGAATGCTACCTAAGGTTATATTTAACATCAACTTTTAATCATGATCCAGCTATGCATTCCACTGTTTTCTTTGCTCATAGGCAGTGAAGAAATTAATGAATTGTTCTACCAAATTATAATTCACATTTTTGCTTCTTCTACTGTTCTGATTGTTTCACTCGACAGTGATGCACTTTTTCTTCAATCTTTCTCCAATGACCCAGTGTGTTTATATCTTCATTGTAAGTTCAGACATTGGTAAACAGCACTGGTGATTGCATTACAAATGGTATCAAAAACATTGAATACTATCATATCCTTGTAATAATTTTTGGAAGTTTCCAAACTGTGCGTCCAGCACTAACCCTTCTATGATTCTGTCAACAGCCTTACTATATCACAACATTAGAGATTATTTGGTTTACTGTATCAGCACAAGTATTTTGCACTTTTAATGCATTTCTGTGTACCACCAACCATTTGTCAATTCTGTGTAATTCTTTGCTATATATTTCAAAGCCTGCTATGCAAGACAGTGATAGCTGCTTTCTGAAGTGTGGGTAAACATGCATTGCCTCACTTAACTACCTGGTCTATAACGTCTCAAAAAATCAGGCAATTGGTCTGAACCAATGTATTGCCTCTCTAATCAGATCTTATCCTTACAGATAGAGTCATAGTGCTGTGCAGCATGAAAACAGACCCTTTAGTACAACTTGTCCATGCTTACTAGATATCCTAAATTAATCTAGTCTCATTTATCAGTATTTGACCCACATCCCTCTAAATCCTTCCTATTCTTAAACCCATCTAAATGCCTTTTAAATTTTGTAATTGGACCAGCCTCCACCACTTCCTCTGGCAGCTCATTCCATACACACACAAACTTCTGCATGAAAAAGTTGCCTCTTAGATCCCTTTTAAACCCCCCCCCCCCCCACCTTAAACCTACCCCTTCTAGTTTTAGACAACCCCACCCTGGATAAAATACCGTCTATTTACCCTATCCATGTCCCTTATGACCTTATGAATATCTGTAAAGTCACACCCTCAGCCTTCAACACTCTAGGGAAAACAGCCCCAGTCTATTCAGCTTTTCCATATAGTTCAATCCCTTCAACTCAGGAACATCCTTGTAAATCTTTTCTGAAACATTCAAATTTATAGCAGGGTGATCAGAATTGCATGCAGTATTCCAGACGTGGCCTAACCAATGTCCTGTGCAGCCACAAAATGACTTCCCAACTCCTGTACTTGATGCATTGACCAATAAAGGATGATGATCTCTACTGTCTAATAATAAAGTCTAAAATATTTTAACCATAATTAAGGAATTTATTGCAGTTATTTAATTTAACTGTTCTTTCCTTGCACCTTAATGAACCTAGATGAGGCTGTGTTTGCTGCTTTCTAAACTGTTAACTGATTCCGGTAAATTTTAAGATATTGATTACTGTCATTAACCTGTTATCTTGTTGTGTTTTCATTTTACTTTTAAAATCAGTGATGTATGATCATTAGAGATTAAGTTTTTAAAATTCAATTTGGCTCCATTATTTCTGCTTCATTAATTATGAACCAGTCCAATGTTGTCCTTATTCCTTTGGGTGTTTGCTCAATTCCCTTGTTCATGAAGATTGTCACCACTAACTTCCACAAGGATATGCATCCTATTAACTTCCAGTCTGTTACCTGGATTGAAATTCCTTTGATTACAGTTGGAGCCCGAGCAGATCCATTTATCCCCACTTTTTGCTTTCTGCCAGTCATCCAATCCTGTATCCAAGCCAGTACTTTTCCCTAACACCATGACCTCTTAATTTAGCAGCCTCCTATGAGCCACCTTGTCAAAGGCCTTATTGGAATCCAAATGGATCATGTCCACTGTTGCACCTTTGTTTAACATATTCATTACCCCCTTCAAAGAATTCTAACATTCTTTTCAGACATAATCTCCCCTTGATGAAGCTGTGCTGGCTCAGCCCTATTTTGCCATGCACTTTCAAGTCCTCCATTTTAATGGTCGAAAGTGCCTCTCTCTTAACTTTTATGTATCTTTAATAATGGACTCTCAAATGGTACCAACAACCGAAGTCAGGTTAACAAGCTGATAACTTCCTGTTTGCTTCATTCTCTCCTTGACATTAGCCATTTTCCAGTCCTCTAGGACTCTCCACTGATACCTGAAATATCACCAACTCTACAGTAATTTCAGCTATATCCTTCAGAATGCTGGAGTGTAGTCAATCCAAAGTGGGTACTTTATCTACCTTCAGACTTATCAGCTTCTTCAGCACTCTTGCCTTTGTGATGACCACTACACTCACCTCTGATCCCTGACACTCTTCAAGTTCTGGTATACTACTGTTGTATTCCACCATGAAAACTGATGCAAAATGCTTTTTCAGTTCGTTCACCATTTCTCTGTTTCCCTGTTACTATTTCTCCAGCCTCATTTTAATGGTCGAAAGTGCCTCTCTCTTAACTTTTATGTATCTTTGAAAGAAACCTTCTTTAATCTTCTTTTATATTATTAGCTAGCTTATCCTCGTATTTCTTAATGTCCCCACTTATTGTTTTTTTACTTGTCCTCTGCTGGCTTTTAAAGAATTCCTAATCCTCTGGCTTCTCAGTATCCTTCACCATATTGTAGGTTTTTACTTCTGTCTTTTTCTTTCTTTTTATGCAGTCCCTTATTTCCCTTGTCAGCTATGCTTGCCTTGTCATCCCCTTAGTATGTTATTACTTCCTTGACAACAACACCCCCCCCCCCCCCCCCCCCCCAAGTAGTTCCTTTACCTTAAACTCGCCAATCAAGTCTGCCTCATTACACATCGCCACATCCAGAAATTGTGTGTTCCGTAGTGGGCTGTACTACAAGCTACTCCAGAACAGCACCTCAGACATTTCACATATTGCTTGACATCAGCTACTAACCTGCATTCCCAGTCCACCAGCATTTTGGAATCCCCCCCCCCCGCCCCCCATGATTATTGTAATAGTGCCTTTCTTGTATAAATGGGATACTGAATGTTATCGAGTTGGGTGAAGGGAGGAAAAGAAGAGAATTTTAAGTTTGAAGACTGTAGCCAACCTAGATAAGCAGCACTTGAGCAGAATAATATATGGGACATATACTGGATTTGAATTTGATTACATTTAAGAAAAAGGTGGATGGTCTGCAGGCCAGGAGATTACTGGAATTTGGAAGTGACAACGGGATGAGCAAGGATTTCAATAGACTAAAGCAAGTATGTTATGCAGAAGGCGTTAGTTGGTCTCTGAAACAGTCTGTGTAAGGGAAGCGAAATATTTGTTGAATAATGCAGCAAGATTGCCTACAGATTTGATATCAATGTTTAAATTCAAAAGGGATCCAGGCAGAGTATATGGAAGAAACTGTTTCCATTGGCAAAGGAGGTAAGAAGACACCAATTTAAGATAGTTGGCAAGAAAAGTTAATGGTGTCATGAGAAAAAAAAATCTTTTTTTTTAATGCATCAAATTGTTAAAATCTGAAAAGCATAGAAACAAGTGCGGTGGGATAGATTCAGTCATGGATTTCTAAACGAGATTGAACAAGTATCTGAGGGAAAGTTCAGTACAAATTCAGCCTGGTCACTTACTATCCTATCTACTCTTGAGCATCTTCAGAGCAATGGAAAGGCCTCTCAGATGTCAACAGGAATGACCTACTCACTGATTTCTGAATTTGGGTTCCACTAGGGTCACTCAGCTGCTTGCTTCATTTTGGTCTTGGTCCAAGTATAGACAAATGAACTTAGTTCTAAAAGTGAGGTGCAAGTGACTGCCCTGGACATTGCAGCAGCATTTGACCATTTGAGGATAACCATCGAAACTAAAGTCAAAGGAAATCAGCAAAAACTCTCCATTGGTTGGAGTCATACCTAGCATGAAGGGAGATGATTGTGGCTGTTGGAGGTCAATCATCTCAGCCTGGGACATCACTGTAGAAATTCCTTAGGGTGATGTCCTAGCCCCAACCATCTTCAACTATTTTATTAATGACACCACCCTTGCCCCCTGTCATAATGCCAGAATTGGAGGTGTTCTGGTCATTAATCAGTGTTGATCACCATTCACAGTTGAAAAAAAGAGTAAAAATCTTCCCTTGATGTTCAAAGGCATCACTGTCACTGAATCCCCCACATCTTTGGAACACCATTGTCCAGAAATTGAATTGGACCAGATGTATAATGCTGTGGTTACAAGATTAGGTCAGAGACTCAGAATTCTGTGTCAAGTAACTCAACGGTCTCCCCAGTATCTTTCCACAATCTACAGGAACAAGTCAAGAGTGTGAGGAAATAATCTCCACTTGCCTAGATGAGCACAGCTCCAAAAATACTGAAGAAGCTTGATGTCATCAAGACCAAAGCAGCCCACTTCAATGGCTCCTCAAACACTCCCTTTCCCACCAATGCAGCAATGTATACCATTTACAAGATGCACAGCAGTAACACACCATACTTCATTTGGCATCACCTTCAAGTATTGTCCATCTCAATGGATGAGGGCATTAAGTGCATGGGAAGGCCACAATCTGCAAGCTCCCTTCCAAGCCATATCATCGTTCCTTCATTGTCACTGGGTCAACATCCTGGAACTTGCTCCCTAACTCCAAGGACTGCAGTGGTTCAAGAAGACAAACCATTGCCACAGCAGCTCATGAGCAATACAATGTCCACACCCCATTAGCAAATAGTAATAAAAATTTGTGATGGTCTGGGTAGGGAGAAGGAAGTGGGATTGGTTGAGTTGCACTTGCAATAAGCACATCCCCATTTGGGCACCTTTTATCCTCTAATCATTATATGCATCTTCCAGATCCACCCAAAAGGATTCTGCTAATTCTCAGGTTCCTTCCTCTCAACAATATGTGAAACTTTCCTGATAAAAGGGTGTGGTGGCATATTCATTTCCTTTCCTGTGTGCAGAATTCAACAGATTTGTTTTCTGTTCTTCTTTGTCCATTGACAGATTTCAGTCAGTAGTACAATTCATATTAGCATTTGGCACTTCTAAATAATCCTCATTTTAAGTTGTCTGGCATTCATATAAATACGTCATTGGTTTATTCTTTGTTGCATTCATATATTTCCTTACCTTGATTCACACATCTGCTCCTCCAGTTCCCCAGCTTTAAATCTTCAAACTATTTAATTTATTCTGTTTTCTAATGTTATTATACAGCCTTTAATTTTTAAATGCTTCCTATTCTCTGAAATGATTGTAATCAGCCAATTATTTGGAATCCTCCTTCTTACATCATGTACCACACTGCCTAATCTCAGGATGTATTCTGAGCCTTCAAATCTGAAGTTTTTTCCTTCGATGTTTTCTCAAGTTTCTGAAATACAGTTGTATACTTATGAATATTGTTGAAAATGTGTTGCTGGTTAAAGCACAGCAGGTTAGGCAGCATCCAAGGAATAGGAAATTCGACGTTTCGGGCATAAGCCCTTCATCAGGGGCCGCTGCATGTGGCCGCTACAGCGCCCGCGGCACCAACGGCCGCTGCCGACCGTACACATGTGGCTGCTACAGCGCCCGTGGCACCAACGGCCGCTGCCGACCGTGATGTCACTTCCGCCCCCACCGACCTTGGAGCCTCCGCGATCGCCGCCCAAACAACCGTCCCGGCGATCACCGCACAGACAACCACTTCCAAGATCGCCGACGGGCTCGCGACCCCCGCGACTGCCGGGAATGACTACGGTTCTTTCGTCGCCACAACCATTTCCGCCCCTTCGGTTGCCGTCACCGCAGCCACTTCCGCCCCCACTGACATCACTAACCTACAGGACCACAACGTCTCAGGTTTCTCCGCCCCCACGCCGTCTTTCGTCACTACACGTAACCCCGCCCTCACGCAAACCTTCGTCATCACGCATAACCCCGCCCCTACGCCGACTTTTGCCACCACACGTAATCCCGCCCCCACGCTTATTTCCGTCACGACGCATGACCCCACCCCCACGCTTGACCCGCCCCCACACCAAGCAACATCACCACGTCTAACTCCGCCCCTACATCGATCTCTGTCCCCGCCCCCACCCCCGGATCCAGTCCCACACCAGATCCTAGCTCCCAGCCTTGCCGGATCTTCACCATCCCTCCAGACCTCCCCCTCTCTGAGGATGAAAGATCAGTCCTCTGCAGAGGCCTCCCCTTCATTCCCCTACGCCCTCGAATCAATGAGTTCAAAACGCGGCGAGATATTGAACAATTCTTCCGCCGCCTTCGCCTCCGTGCCTACTTTCACAACCAAGACTCCCGCCCACCCTCTAACGACCCCTTCTCCCGCCTCCAACGCACCCCATCCACCTGGACACCTCGTGCTGGCCTCTTACCCGCCCTCGATCTATTTATAGCCAACTGCCGCCGCGACATTAACTGACTCAACCTGTCCACCCCTCTCACCCACTCCAACCTCTCACCCTCAGAACGTGCAGCCCTCCACTCCCTCCGCTCCAATCCCAACCTCACCATCAAACCGGCAGACAAGGGAGGCGCAGTAGTAGTTTGGCGCACCGACCTTTATACCGCTGAGGCCAAACGCCAGCTCGCGGACACCTCCTTATCACCCCCTCGACCACGACCCCACCTCCCACCACCAAACCATCATCTCCCAGACCATCCAGGACCTCATCACCTCAGGGGATCTCCCATCCAAAAAAAGCCTGATGAAGGGCTTATGCCCGAAACGTCGAATTTCCTATTCCTTGGATGCTGCCTAACCTGCTGTGCTTTAACCAGCAACACATTTTCAACTGTGATTTCCAGCATCTGCAGACCTCATTTTTTACCCGATACTTACGAATATTGTTTGTTTCCATGTCGGCCTTAAGGTCTAGTTTATCCCTTCACATCCCAGGGATCTGATCAATTCACTCAGCCAGCAGCACTTTGACTACAGCACATCATTCTTTGTCATGAATTCAAAAGATTCTATTAGGGCATTTATAAAGGAATCCTCTACAACTGTGGTATTTCCTTCAATCTTGTCTGTTCTCTGTGACACAGATCTCTTTGTAATTACCACGTGGTTTTTATTGTTTTATCATTATTGTGTGCCCATCGTTTATATGTTTCCTTGTCTGCATTTTCGTTTTCTGTATTTCCTTTCTTACACAGTTGTGATAAACCTTGTGAAACTTATCTTTGAATTGTTTTTTTTACTTTGCATATAGTAAACAATGTGGTGAGTTGGTTCATGAACCAGCGAGTTTGTTCTTTAATTGGTAGTGTACTCTTTGGGTGAAGAAGATTCTTCTGAAATTCCTATTCGATTTTTTTTTATGACTATCGTTTTGATGTCTTTGAGTTATCACCTTCCCACAAGTGGAAGCTTTCTTTCTCTGTGCACACAATCAAAATCTTCCATAAATTTAAAGATCTCCATTCAATCACCCATAACCTTCATTTTTCAAGGGTGAGAGGAACCAATCTATCAATCCTTTCCTGACATGTGTCTCCATATATTTCTGGTACAAATCAGGTATTATTGTATATGTCCTTTGCACTCTCTCCAATTCCTTTATATTCTTTTCATTTAGTGATCAGGAATGGAGGGCTAGCCAAGCTTGATGCAAGTTTACTATAACTTGCTCATTTTTCAATTCTACCCCCTTTGGAAATGAACTTGTGTTCAACTTTGCTAACATGTGACTCAGCGTTTAGTGATGGTTGCATTTGTATTCCGAGATTCCTTTGTTCCTGCACCCCACCTAACTTACACTTTGAAGTCATAAATAACCTCCATATTCTTCGTCCCAAAATGTACTACATCACGCTTATCTGTGTTGAGTTTAGTGACTATTAACTCAATTCTGCTAGTTCAGTCATGTATTTGTGAAATTTGTTCCAAAAGAATTGACTATGATCTCAGAACATGGTGTCATCTGCATATTTAGAAATTGTGTTTTTGATTTCAAGGTCCAACCCATTTATCAAGTTGATAACAGCAGTGGACCCAAAACTGATCCTTGGGGGAGCTTTACTTTCCACCTGCATTACTGAGAATAATGACCCTTTATTCTCACACACCCTGCTTTCTATCTTGAAGCCACTAAATAATCTGTTATGCCAATTCTCTCCTGGTTTCATATTCTTTTACCTTACTCATTAGCTTATTGTTATGCATTTAACTATGTCTTTTGAAATCCAAAATATGTTACTTCAATTATGCTGTGGATACTGAATGGTTGGTATACACCACAGCCACATCAACTCCGACATATTACAAAGAAAGGGTGAATTTACATTATATAGTGTATTTCACTGTTTTCACGCAACTGAAAATGCATCATAGCAAATGAATTACTTTTGCAACAGTCACTGTTTGACCAAAAAAAAGGTTGGAGATCGCAGCGGGTCAGGCAGCATCCATAGAGACAGAGAGCAAGCTAACGTTTCGACTCTAGATGACTCTGAAGAGTGATTTTCAGTATATTTTGTTTTCAGTACAGATTTGAGCATCTGTAGTAATTTGTTATAATGTTGACATTTTGCACAAGCAATGTCCAATTATTAGTGGTGATGTGAATGCTCAGTTAATGTATTCTAATTCTATTGATTCAGGAAGGGGTGCATTCAATCAATTCTGTTCTCTTCGGTCAGTGTCAAGAGGTCTTTGCACGCGTCTAACTAGGTTCACATGGTATAATTTGTCATTCTGTTTACAACTTCATAAGATATAGGGGCAGAATTAGGCCATTTGGCCCATCATGTCGGCTCTGCCATTCATTCAGGCTAATATGCTTTTCATCTTCACCATGGACATCCAGTCTCTGTACGCATCCAAGCCCTCCGTTTCTTCATCTCACGCCATCTCAACCAATACCCTTCTACAGATACCCTCATAAACCTGGCCGAACTGGTCCTCACCCTCAACAACTTCTCCTTCCAGTCCTCCCACTTCCTCCAACCTAAAGGGATATCCATGGGCATCCGCATGGGGCCTAGCTATGCCTGCTTGTTTGTTGGATACATGGAACAGTCCATTTTTCGGTGTTACACCAGCACCACCCCCCACCTGTTCCTCTGCTACATTGGCGACTATATCAGTGCCGCCTCGTGCTCCCGTGAGGAGGTTGAACAGTTCATCAGCTTTACCAATGCTCTGACCTCAAATTCACCTGGACCATCTTGGAGACCTCCCTCCCCTTCCTGGACTTCTTCATCTCCAGCGACCGACAAACCACAGACATCTACTACAATCCCACCGATTCCCACAGCTACCTGGACCACACATCCTGTCATCCTACCTTTTGGTATTATAAATGCCATCCCTTATTCCCAATTCCTCCACCTCCACCACATCTGTTCCCAGGGTGACCAATTGTACCTCAAATTCCCAGATGGCTTCCTTCTTCTCTGATCGCAACTCCCTTTCCCACTTGGTTGACGATGCCCTACAGCGCATCTCCTCCACTTCATGCGCCACTGCCCTTGAATTCCACCCCTCCCAATGTAACATGGACAGAACCCTCCCCCGGTCCTCACCTTCCACCCCACCAACCTCCACATACATTGCATCATCCTCTGCCACTCCCGGCACCTCCAAACGGACTCCATTATTAAAAATATATAATCCCCTGTACCCCTATCAGCATTCTGGATAGATATCTCTCTCTCTCTCTCTCTCTCTCTCTCTCTCTCTCTCTCTCTCTCTCTCTTTCTCGAGGATCATTTCAGAGAACATCTCTGGGACACCCGCACCCACTGCCCTGTAGCTGAACACTTCAACACCCCCTCCCACTCCATCAAGGACACACAGGTCCTGGGCTCCTCCACTGCCAAACTGTTACCATCCGACACCTGGAAGAAGAACGTCTCATACTCCGCCTTGGGACCCTGCAACCACATGGGATAAATGTGGATTTCAACAGCTTCCTCATTCTCCATCCAAATTATCCCAGTCCTAAGCCTCAATTCGGCACTGCCCTCCGGACCTGTCAATCACTCCACCCCGACCTATCACCTTCTCCCTCACCTTCATCAACCTATCGCTTTTTCAGATACCCAACCCACCCTCCTCCCATTTATCTCAGCCCCAGCCCACAGCCTTATTCCTGATAAAGGGCTTGCACCCCAAAACGTCGATTCTCCTGCTCCTCAGATGCTGCCTGACCTGCTGTGCTTTCCCAGCAACACACTCTTGACCCTGATGTGCTCCTCACCCCCATTTTCCTGCCTTCTCCGCATAACCCTTCAACTCATTACCGATTAAAAATTTGTCTAACTTCTTTTGAAATGTACACACTGTTCCAGCATCCACTGAAGATTGGGGTAGCGAATTCCACAGATTCACAACCCTTTGTGCGAAGTTGTTTTGCCTCAATTGTGTTTTTAAATTTGCTACCCCTTATAATAAGACTGAGCTCTCATCCTAGAAGGCACCACAAGAGGAAACATCTGTTCCATGTTTATTTTATCCACACCTGTTATCAATTTGAGTACCTTATTTTGATTACCCCTCATTCTTCTAAATTCCATAGAGTGTAGTCCTAAACTGTTCATTCTCTCTTCATATGACAAACCTCTCACCTCTGGGATCAATCTAGTGAACCTCCTCTGAACTGCCTCCAATGCCACTACAACTTCCCTTAAATAAGGGGACCAAACTGTGCACAATGTGTGGTCACATCAATGCCTTGTATAGTTGCAATAATACTTACTTACCTTTATATTCTATTCCTTCAACTATAACAGCCAACATTCAATTCACTTTCTCCATTTTCTGCTGTACCTGCATGCTAGTTTTCTGTGAATCATGAACGAGGACACCCGGATCCCTCTGCACTGCAACATCCCTAGGTCTCTTCCCATTTAGATAATAGGTTGCCTTCCGACTTTTCCGAACAAAATGCATGACCTCACACTTATCCACGTCAAACTCCAATTGGCTCATTTCCCCTAACCTATCTATATCCATTTGTAAGGTTGTTATTTCCTCATTGCAATTTACCGTCCTGCCTGTTTTTATGTTGTCTGCAAATTTGGCTATACAGCCTTCTAACCATGTATCCAAGTTGTTAATGTAGTTTTTAAATAGCTGGGGTCCAAGCACCAAAATCTTTGGCACCCACCCCAGTTACTATTTGCCATCCAGAAAAAAAATGCATTTATCCCAGCTCTCTGACTTCTGTCAATCAGCCAGACACTTATCCAATTTAATAAATTACCCCTAATCCCATATGATCCAACCTTGTGAATGAACCTTTCATGCAGCACTTTATCGAACACCTTCCGGAAGTCCAGATATATTACATCCACAGGATCCCCAATATATACTTTGCTTGTTACATCTTTGAAGAACTCCAGCAAATTAGTCGAACGTAACTTGCCCTTCATAAAACCACACTGTCTCTGATGGATGCCATTTTGACTTTCCAAATGTCCTGATGTTGCTTCCTTGATAATTAACTCAAACACTTTCACAACAACAGATGTTAAACTAACTGGTCTATAATTTCCCACATATTGCCCCTCTCCCTTTTTGAATAAGGGTGTTACATTAGCATTTTTCCAACCCATTCGAACCTGTCCTGTGTCCAGGGAATTTTGGAATATTGTGACCAATGGATCCACTACCTCTGCCACTAATTCCTTTAATGTCATAGGAAATAGGCCATCAGCCTCAGTGAACTTGTTTGCCCTCAATCCTAATAGTTTGTTTAGTACTATTCCCTATCAATGTTGATTGTTCCAAGTTCTATCCTTTCTATAGTCTCTGACTTTCCTGTTCCAATAGGAATTGTACAATTGTACTCCACGTGAAAACTGATGCAAAGTATTGATTCAATATGACTGCCATTTCAGTGTTCCCCACTATTAACTCTCCAGTTTCATCTTCCAAGCGACCAACATTTACTTTAGCGATTCTCTTCCCTTTTATATACCTATGAAGCTTTTGCTACCCTTCTTGATATTTTGTGATAGGTTTTTTCCCGTAATTTACCTCAGTTCGTTTTATTAATTTTTTAGTGTCCCTTTGCTTATGTTTGAACGTTTTCCAGTCTTCCAGCCTGCTGCTTGCCTATGTAATATATCTTAGTTTTTAATCTTATATTGTCCTTGACTTCTTTGTTGAGCCATGGATGTTTTTTTAACCTCCCTTACCATCTTTCTTCCTCACTAGAAAATATTTTCCTTGTGAGAAATTGAGTAGCTCTTTAAACAATTGTCACTGCTTGTCTGCTGATTACCTTTTAGCCTTCCTGCCCAATCTATTTGGGCCAAATCTGTCCTCTATAATTTTCTTTGTTTAATTCCAGAACACTACTAAGCGACTCCCCTTTCTCACGTCCAAATCGAATTTTAAATTCTGTCATACTGTATATTTATTGGCCTACTCGCACTTTTCACTGGAAGTATTCCAATCCCAGCACTGAGGAGTGCAAATATCTCTCATGGTGGTAAAGTTATTGGAACTGTAATGTGCAGAACACAAATGTAGCTGAGGAAGACATACAGCATCTAGCTTAGTTATTTATCTTATATTGATACTTTAAAGTATGATTTTTAATGGTTATCAATTTTGAATTGTTATTATTGAAGTGACTGTATAGTGAGGATCAGCCAGTGCAGAGAGACAGACTGTATCCATTCTGTGATGCTGTGATACGTACACAAATAAGTCTTGTATTGGAAACCACAGCAAAGATCATGCAAAAGATTTGTAGCACACAACAATTGTAACACAGGTACAGATAAAATGCCGAGAATCAAGTGTGAAATGGATGGTATCACTTCATTAGTGTTGTCGGAAATATCTGAGAGCTCACGGATTGTATTAAAATGAATATTATTGTATGTCAGACTTTGGCTACCTTGTATAAGATTAAGCAAGAACACTTTTGCAGGCATTTGGTAATCACCTTTTCTCTGCATAGAATTGTATCTCGACACTAAGATATCACTAAGCTATTGCAAGATTCTAAATCTGAGTTAAAATCATTTATTGCTTTAAAGTTTAGCGTAATATCCAGTCTTTCTGTATAGAGAATACCTAAACAGCATTTTTGAATTGCAGAGTTAGACCTTTTCTGCGACTGTTGCAGAAGAACAAATTGAACGAGTTTTACTGGCAAGACACAGTGAAACAATACTGTAGTCCAATGTTATTTGATTTTTCTTCTAGAGTATGAACCCAAAAAAAAGCTAGTTTTGGAAAATTATTTGGAAATGCTCCAGCAATTTTTTTTAACCAGACTTTGCCCTCACTGTATAAATGGGAAGTGTACACTTATCAGATGTGAGTTAGGACAGGGATTAGGGTTAGGGAGTTTGGAAGCAGAGTGTATGTTACACCTGGTACTGGTTTGTTTGTCAAAATGATAGGTTGATAACAATATTAAGGTCATGGAAGAAAGCTGTATTTTTAATTTCTTCTTTGTATGTGAAATGATAAATTAAAATTGAAATGACGTGTTTTCTGATTTATTGTTTCTATAACTTAGAAGTTGAATGCTTTCAATTTATATGATTTTGTTATCCTTACAGTATTGATCATCTAAAAGTTAATGACGTGGCAGAATAGGTGTTTATGACACATCAATTTAAAAATGTTAGTTATCATGCCTTCGATATAAAGACAAACATGCACTTTGGGCGATAATCTACAGCACTGTCATATACAGGCTAACAAGTAAACTTATCAGAAAAATCTTGCTGCCATAAATACAGAAAAGTATCTTTTATCAAGTTGCTATGAAAGCATGTTGCGACAGTTGTTAAGGCACACCATTACTCACCATATTAACCAAATAATTCCAAAGCATTTTTAGATGACCTTTCAGATAAAGGCGTTTCTGTGATCACTGCACTTAACATGAGTTTTGTCTGTTGGCTGGAAACAATAGTTATATAACGAATGCTGATTTTGTATTGAATTAACTTGAATAAAATTACTAATCCAGGATTCTTGTGATTTAAACTGATGTTGTAATTTGTTTGATTCTCTTTTATTGTAAATACAGAATGCAGTCAACTTGTGGGGCAGAGTTGGGGAGGGCAGAGCATAGATGCAGAAGGTGGGGCGCAGTCAGTTTGGGTTTAGTTTGGAGAGGGTGTGGCACAGTCGGGCTGGTTTGGGGAGCAGCGCAGAGATGTATTTTATTCACTGGGATCTGGGCTTTGCTGGCTGTCAAGCATTTATAGCCTGTCCCTAATTGCCCTTGAGAAAATGATGGTGAGCTGCCATCTTGAATTGCTGCAATCCACCTGCTGTGGGTTGACCCATATCCATTAGGGAGGGAATTCCAGGATTTTGATCTAGTGACACTGAAGAAACTATGATATGTTTCCAAGTCAGAATTGAGAGTGCCTTGAAGGTGTTGGTGTTCTGCTGCCATTGTCCTGCTTGATGGAAGTGGACGTTGGTTGGAAGGTGCTGTCAAATAATTTTTGGTCAATTTCTACAGTGCGTATTTCAAATAGTACATAATGCTGCTACTGAGCATCAGTGGTGGAGGAAGTGAATGATTCGGGATGTGGTGCCAATCAAGTGGCTACTTTGTCCTGGATGGTATCAAGCTTCTTAAGTGTTTTTGGATCTGCAAACATCCAGACAAATGGGGTGTATCCTAACACACACCTTTTTAGATGGTGGACAATTTATAGGGCGTCAAGAAGTGAGTTACTCCATGCAGTGTTCCTAGCCTCCAACCTGCTCTGGTAGCCATTGTGTTTATGTGGTAAGTCCAATTGAGATTCTGGTCAATGGTAACTGTAGGGCTGTTGGTAGTGTGTGATTCAGTGATGGTAATACCACTGAATGTCAAGGGACAGTTCAAGATCCCAGCTCACCACCACCTTCTCAAGGACATCTCCAATACTTTGCCTACTCTCCTGGCCTGTCCAAATCCTTCCTGCAGCCTCCTTGCTTCCTCAACATTGCATGTCCCTCCACCTATCTTTGTGTCATGAAGTGGAATGGAAAATGTCATTGACTTTCTTTCTGCACTGTTACTCAGTCCTCCTCACTCTAGAGATGGCTCTGATCTGGGTGGTGATCTCTGACCAGGCTGGCATGGTAATGTGTACTTCCCTACCAGTCCTCCCAGAAGAGGACACATTTCTTTGCCATCACTCTTCCATAAGGATTTCTGAGTCATTCTCTGAGAAATGTGATGCCAGTTTCCCCTTCTCTGCCATCTATCCTGATGCCCAACATAGCTGAGCAATAGCTTGCAGATGTCAGGGCTTCTGCAGGTTGTGCAGCAGACTTTGAATGAAGTTGATCCTATAGTTGAACCCTATTGAGTAGCAAGTCCCCTAAATAAATAGCGCTTGATAAGAGAAGGCAGAAACAGAGGATGATTGTCACTGCGAGGACTCAAATGGCATTTAAAGCAACGCGTTTGGTAAGATATGACAAGACACTTGCTAAGCCTTCCGGTGAGAATCATTCCGCAAAACCAGGCACATCTTGCACTTACCATTTTTTTCTGCTTATATCAAAGTCTTTTTAAGGCATCTCTGGACAGGCTTAACACCAGTTGCCTTTGAGAAGTTACTGAGAGGGCAACCTTCTGGAATTGGTGCAATCCATACAGTGATGGTGATCCTATAAAACCCTTTGGGAGTGAGTCCACAAATCTGACCCAAGAATGATTATGAAATGGCCATATGGGTCCATGTCAGGATTATAAAAGTCTTTGGCATGCATCCAATAAAGCCTGGTTATATGAGTTTCAAGTTGCAAGTCCACTGATCTCTTGCACCTAGAAAGCCGCAGGTGGATATGGATTTTAAATTCAAGTAACTAATATAATTAATTCCTCTTGCTTTCGAATTGGGTCCTGCCTGTGAACTCTGCAACACAGTGTTGTGTTTCCTGTTATTAAGGGTTTGGCACTTATTAGTGGGGTTATTCCACAAGTGTGTTTAGAATTTGAATACTTCATAGTTTTAAGATTCATAGTTTTAAGAAAGTGCTGCTTTGCCATTGAAAGATGTAAAACTAAAACTAAATTAGCTAAAAGGAGAACTGTGATTGGGCACCCAAAATATATTTTTTTCCTTAACAGCTTCTCTTTTGATCTTGTGAAGGCTACTTTATGATTTTTGTGTCTATTGAAGCTCCCTTCTCATTCTCATAAACATGCATTCATATTGTAATATTTACCTTTTGTATCAGTGTTTACATATGGGGTCACACAGAAGCAGAAATTGAGGAATTTGTTAATATTCTCAATTATAAACTCTACATTAAATTTAAAGCCAAAATATGCAAGGAAAGCATTGATTTCCAAGATGCCACAGTGTATTAATTGCACGAGTTTGTAATAGAATTTTTTTTTCTTTCAAAATAACTAAAACATGTACCTACACAGGAAAACACACTTTGAGGTGATAGCAATCTCACTTTCATTGCAAAAACTGGAATGTTTTAAGCAGGCAGTTACTAACAGATCTCAAGCTCGGACCTAAATTTTACAATTGACATTGGTATTATTACATTTAACAATAGCAGTTCCCCAAAACTAAAAATGCAGTTGGAAGATAGAGATTACATAATATTTTGCAAGTAATTCATGACCTTATAGTTTTAGGTTTTATTGGTTTTCAGTTCGATGAGTGTACCTTTGTTGATAGATTCAGAGCTCTCTTTCTCCTCCCCCAATCCCTTCTCTGAAGCCTCCTTCTCTCCTCCTGCTACCCCTAACATGCAGCCTCCTCCTTCCCATACCATCTTCATGTTTCTCCTCCATCCAACCTCCCTGTCTGCATGCATCCTACTCTCTCCTACCCAAATCCATGCAGCCTTCCTCTCTTTCACAGGCCCTTGCAGGCTTCCACTCCCTGTAATCTCTGAGCTGTTTCCCCTTGTAGCTTCCCTACCCATCCCTCACAGTCTTGTTTTCTCCCACCTCCAATCCACGTGCAACCTCCCTGTCTTCTCCTCATTTCCCTCACTCAGACTCCTTTCCAGTCACCAATAGCCTCTGGATCCTGCAAACAGCCACCTCCGTAGAAGAGCTGTTCTTCTCATTGGCAAAAGGTTGGCTGATTTCCTGACCCCATTTCTGTCACCCTCTGGGCACCTATCACTCCCTCACTGCCAGCACTTCTCTCCTTACCTGCTTACTGCTCCTCTAATCACAGGTTGTTTCTCTCCTGGGTTTCTTACTGATTTTGTTCACCAGTGACCCTACTAGCAGCAAGCAGAGAGAGAATCAGCTTGTGAGCAAATTCCATCCTATTTACTGAAGTGACTTTTCTCTGCTGGTTGCCTCAAGAGTGAATATCTTCAAAATTATTGTAAGATTTTGAGGATGCTTTCACTGTGGCTCCATGTAAGTTAAACCCTAAACTGTGTATGCCTATAATTTGGGCCAGTTTTTTTTATTGGCACTACTTATTATCTTGGATATGGAAAACCATATGATGCACCTTCTGCACAACAAAGACATGGATAATCATAGAATCCCTACTGCATGGAGGCAGGTCATGCAGCCCATCAAATCCATACCGACCCACTGAATAGCAACCCACCCAGACCCAACCCTCCCCCACCCCCACCCTATCTCTATCCCTATAACCCTGCATTTCCTGTGGCTAAATCACCTAGCCTGCACATCCCTGGACACTATGGCAATTTAGCATGGCTAATCCACCTAATTTGCACAGTGGGAGGAAACCAGTGCACTCAGAGGAAACCCATACAAATACTGAGAGGATATGCAAACACCACACAGGCAGTCACCCAAAGGTAGAATCTAACCCATGTCTCTGGCACTGTAAGGCAGCAGTGCTAATCATAACTTTTGGAGAATGCAACAAAGTAGGCCTACTGAAAATCTTAGTTTAAATAATTCTACCCAACATTATAGGATCTTCATGTTCATCTCACCATTGCTACATTTATTTTGAAAATGACAAACAAAAGAGAAGTACAGCACAGGAACAGGTCCGTTGGCCCTCCAATCCTATGCCAATCATCATGCCCTAACAATTAAAAAAAAAATCTTTTGCCCTTATTTAGTCCACATCCCTCTCTTCCCTCCCCATTCATGTATCCATCCAAATATCTCTTAAAGGTCACCAACATGACTGCTTTCACCATCTCTTCTGGCAGTGTATTGTAGGCTTCTACCACCCTCTGCGTGAAAAATGTCCCTTGCACATCTTCCTTAAACTTGCTCCCCCCACCTTGAAGTTATACCCCCTAGTAATTGAAACTTCAAACTTGGGAAAGACTCTCTGACTATCCACCCTATATATACCATTCATAATTTTGTAGACCTCTCTATCAGGTCTTCTCCCAGCAGCTGTCTTTCCAGTGAAAATAATCCTAGTCTTTTTAACCTTTCCTTGTAGCCAGTGGCCTTGAGACCAGGCAACATCATGGTGAACTTTCTCTACACTCTCTCCAAAGCTTCCATGTCCTTCTGGCAGTCTGGTGACCAAAACTGCATGCAGTACTCCAAAACAGCCTAACAAGGATTTTATGGAGCTGCAACATAGTTTGCCAACTGTTGTACTCAGTGCCCTGGCCAGTGAAGGCAAGAATGACATATGCCGCCTTAATCACCTTGGCCACCTGTTTTGCTACTTTTTGGGAACTTTGGACCTATGTGCCCAGATCCAGAAAAATTTCAACTGGCTGAACTTGTGCAGATTGTTTTTTTTCAAAAATATAAAGCTCTTGCCAGCTGTGGTACAATTCTTAAAAAAAACTACATACTTTTTTTCTACTAAACAATAGACAGTCTTATAAGCTTTATGCTATGATATAGCTATCTACTGTAGTATTTCTCTACCCAGCAATGCATATGGTTGTGAACAGTTCCAAAATTATGTTCAAATCCGATATTTCATGAGCATATAGGATTGGGCTAGTCATAAAGTTATGGTTAATAAGATGTGTTCATTAATTTATGACATGAAAGATATTTTAATTTGTTAAAGGTTTTTACTAACTGGTGACTTTTTAATTTTAGACCAAGGGTTGCAGGATGTACCAAAGACTCCTGAAGAACAGGAAGTGAAGTGGTCAACAGCTAAGAGGAAGGATTCTGAAATGTGGCATATGCCAGGTAAACCCAGTGGTTTGTGCAGTGAGAAACTCCAGTTATAATCTGAAATTTAAAAAATGGATATACAACATTTATCAATGGAAAGACCTATTCTTGAATCGTTATTGCATTCATAGTTCTCTTCCACAATGATATTTAAATATGTGTATTTTTAAACTTATTGAAATTATGGGTGGATAATATGCTGATGAATGAGGATTCATTTTCTTCCTTCCCAAATTGTAAATAATTAATCTATAGTATGTCTCAGCAATCAATAAACACTTCAGCCTTTGTGTTGGTAAGCTTTTGTTGTCTTGTGAACAGAAAAACAGTTAGATTTTATAAACAGAGAACCAAAAAGAAAATTTGACAATGGAGAAAAGAAGGTGGTGTTCAGATAAAGTTGCTTTGTTTGTCAAGCAAAATAATTCAATGATGAGGGATAGTATAACACCAGTTTGTGAAAACTAGTACTTAACCCCACTATTCTTTCAAACTACTGTCCAATCTCTGAAATGCTCAAAGGTTGAAATCTACTATCATCTTTTCTGAAACTCCATGTTTGCATACCTCAACCCAGATTCAACTTTTGCCACAGTATCAAAATAGCTCCTCTTAAAAACAAATCCTGTGAGACGAATAATTTTTCTAACCTTGTCTTTCTAACTTGTCTGGATCCTTCAACACAGTTGACCACATTATCTTTCTCCAATACCTGTTCACTGTCATCCTGCTAGTGAATGCTGTTATCTGCTTTCTTCTTATCTACATATTCTTGACCCCAGCTGAATTCCTTTTCTAATTTCTAGCCTTTACTTCCTTTCCATTCCACATCCATTTACTAATTTTCTGTCCTCCATTTTCCATAATTGAGTCCAGAAAATGTAATCTTTTAAATGCTTATAAGTTTGGTAAAGCAGGATATGAGATGCAACACAGAAATATGAATAAGGAATGGATTAAGAAGAGATAAATATGAACTTGGGGTCACTTTACTTAGTGTGGTGTTCTGAGCATTTGCCTGCACATGAGCAAGAGACAAAAGTAAAGTCTTACACGCATTGCAGTTTTTGCAATATTTCGCATCCCAGCATAATATTTCATATCTATCCTAACCAGAGATTCAGTAGAATTATCATGGGAATCTTTGTATTTCTACATAATTAAATTTGTGCTAATCACCCATTTCAAGGAATCCTCGGTTTTTGATCCTCTTTAATGTTTGGTAACTTGCAACAAAACACCCAGATATCTGTTTGAACTGTGAAGTATTCAGATTGCACTCATCATTTGACTTTAAATGGCTTATTGTTCTGCCATTCTGCAACATTGAACAAAGAAAAAGACAATTTAGGTTTCAATTGAAAAAGAATAAACTATTTTACTGTTCATAAAATCCTTAGCACTATTATTTAAACTTTAAAACCTGTGGTGTCATTAACAACTCTTTGAATTAATGAACCTGATTGATGTTGCAAGCAATTGAAAGGAATTGGGAGAGGAAAAGTGATGTTTTGAAAAATGTATGTGACTAGATGTTGATATATTTATTTCAATTCTACAAATTAAACTTGACCTTAGTTAAAAATAAATCTGACGTGTGTAGTTTAGATGTTGACGGTAAATGTTTCATTATTTATGAATTCTAGTGTGCATGTTGGCACAAGTAATTAGTGGTGAAAATGCACGTGAAAAGAATTTATATTGTGCTACTATTTACATTCCACATTTCCATTACCATATCAGAAGGAGTATTTTTAAAATATTGGAATAAATACAAATTCATACAAAGATAAAATGAAGTGGAGTTGCAAAAGAATAGGACTAATCTATTTTATTGAGAGAGCAGGGGTGGGACACCTATTGTTACGAAAAGGAGGTTTTGAGACCATTGGAAGCTCATTTCTCTCAGTTGGCACTCCTTCAGACAGTGTAGTTAAACATTACTGTCCCCAGTAGATATCTCAGCTGCTCTGATACATGTTGCTCCATTGAATAGACAGACATGTTAGACCAGTCGCTGAAAACACTAAGATGTTAGGATCACATCAAATTGATTTTTCACAGTAACATGAAATGAGCTTGTGTGAATTGGCAGCTTATTTGACAACTCTTCCCCCATAATGCAAAAGCAATGAATCTGTGATTCAGAGCAGACAACTAATTCAATGTAGATCCATTACAGCCAAAAAAAACACTTAAGTTATATTCTGTTTTTAATGTTCAGTGTTTTCACTGATATTACCATTGCTGACTCCCTGACTATCAATATCTTGGGGGTTGCTATTGACCAGGAATTGAAGTACCACTTCACTATTAAAACTCTTAACAGCTTTAAAATCTCTGCACATACACAGATAGACAAAAAAATGTGAGTGTTATAAGACGAGGAGGAAAAGTTACTGGCAAATTGCAGTTCAATAGCATCGGTCAACAGGTATAGACAAAAATTATTTTTTCTTCCTAAGACCTTCTGTCCTCTGAAGTTTGTTCTTCCAGTTTCTCTTTTTTTTTGCCAAGGTCATGTGTTTTACACATTAATTGTTCAATTTCTCAGTCATTAGTTAAAGCTAATAATTGATATCATATGGTAGGAGAGCATAACTGACTATGTTAAGGCTCAAATTTCTTGCCTCCATAGATATAGAGAGAAACCCTGCATCTTCCAATGGTCACAATTACACAAACCTATTGATAGCTACCTGGTGCTGGCCAAAACTTACTTAACTTGGCATTGGAGTGTGCGCACTATCTTCTCTGACATCCCCTATTGTTTGCCTAGCAGCAGTATAAATACAATGAGTTCCAGCAAATTGTTTTTTAAAGTGCAGCAAATTCTTTCACCATCCTCTGTTTTAAAACTCTCTTTTTCCTTTATGGTCCTCAATTAACAGTGATGCTGTCTTTGTTAAAATGTTAATTTCAGTTCTTCTGTCTGTTTCTAATCAATACTAAAACTTGACTTGCCCACTTGTGCAGTCAGATAACTCCTGTGGCCATTTTAAATCCATGGTTTTTTTGGTCTTTTTAAAAACCATTTTATTTCATGCAAATCCCAGGTATAAAAGTGAACAATGGAATTCAAAAATCAATAGTGCATATTTTACATCATCATGACACAGTGATAGAGTTGATTAACTATACTCTTGAACACATTTATTTTCCATTTAAATGTAAAGATTGAATCTTTCCAGGAGCAATTTGAATGATAAATTCTGTGTAAAATGTCCATCCTGAATTTTGGTCAAAAATGTATTCGTTTTTGCCAAAAAAATCAAAATGCTTTGTATTTTTATCCAATCACACCTGATGCAAACCCATCTGAAAGAATCTTAGGATAGCATACCGTGATGAAAGGTGACTGCTCAACTCCTTGTGTCTATGTTTATATTTTTGGCTTTTTTCATAATCTTGGGGCATCTTTAGAGGAACAATCTCAATCTATCCAAGATGTCCCTTGTTGAAAAGCTTACACCCTACTCTTTGACCCAAAATTTGGTCTTATACATGTAGAAGTTGCATTTCTATGTGGTAGTTTAAGTAATGCCCAAGTTTTCTAATAACCAGACTAATGACATAATAGAGGTTGGGAAAAAATGTTTCCCACCAATGGTTCCTGATTTTACATATATTTACTGTTACCTTTGGAGATTAAAGTATTGATAAGTGTTCCATTTAATCAAATTAATGGAGCTTGGGAAATAACACGTGGAGAAGTTTGCTAGAAGCTGTGTTTTTTTAATGTATTACAACATGTAAACTATTACATCCAATCTAGAAAAAATGTGTTTTCATTTAATTTCCTAATCATCTTGTATGGCGTGTTCATTCTCATCTGGGATGTTGCCTATTGTACTGTTTACTTTCAACATTTGCTTTCTTCAAGCTTAAAGTTGCACTTCTTGGAGAGAAACCATCTTATACTGTTTCAGGGAAACATTATTACACCATTCAGTAAAGACATTACACTACTGAGCAGACTTTTTTCTCTGGATAATCAATAACTTGTAAATGATACCAATTGCTCATTAACCAAAATCCATCTTTAATGAAACAAAACTGTGGAAGTCCCAAATGTCTTGCTTTGAATTGAAGAGTTTGATCCCTTTGCAGTTATGTTGCACAACTAAATTAACGGGCTAAGAAGTTAAATTTCTATCCTATCTGTCACAATTTGTTTGGTTTCACATAATGAGGGGTATTAATTCATTAATTACTAATCGTCTCAAAGTCATGTTATGAACACAGATGATGATAATACTGCATGAGCCAGATTCCAGAGTGACATCTGGCTTGATAGATCATTAGATTTATTTTTCTTGTATATTGTGAAGCTCAGTCAGTAAGCATATTCAGAAGAGATAGCCAACGTACCTTTAGCCAGCAAACTTTAACATTTGTCACAGGAAAGAAAAAGACACAAACAGTGTCACACTATATATGAATTTTTAGAACAATCTTATCACAAACATAATAAAGATTAATCTTTTTTTTTGCCCCAGCAATACCCATGGGTGCTCAAAACTTGGTGATGAGTCTCCTTTGTTCAGTCTAAAAGAAAGTGAGGATGCTGGAGATGTTGGAGAGTCAGAGTCTTAAAATGTGATGCTGGAAAAGCACAGCAGGTCAGGCAGTATTCAAAGAGTAGGAGAATCAATGTTTTGGGCATGAACCCTTCATCAGGAATGTGAGGGGTGGGGAAGGGAGCTGAGAGCTAAAAAGAAAGGTGGGAGTGATGTAGCCGGGAAGGTGGTAAGTAGATGCAGATGGGTTGGGGGAGGAGGGGGGTGGGGTGATAGTAATAGATCAGAGGGGTGGATAGAGTGGACAAGTGGGAAGGAAGGTGGACAGGTAGGACAGTCAAGAGGGCAATGCTGAGTTAGTGTTGGATCTGATTGAGGTGGGGTGAGGGGAGATGAGGAAACTGCTGAAGTCGATATTGATGCCGTGTGGTTGGAGGGTCCCAAATTGGAAGATGAGGCATTCTTCCTTCAGGTGTGGGGTGACTTGGAGATAGATGGACACCACCCATTCCCTCGACCACTTCCATGACTTGTTTCCCCAGCCCCAATGTCCCATCTTCACCATAAACATCCAGTCCCTGTATACTTCCATCCGCCATGGTGAAGGCCTCCAAGCCCTCTGTTTCTTTCTCTCTCGCTGACCCAACCATACCCCTGCACCAACACACTCATTCGATTGGCGGAACAGGTCCTCACCCTCAATAACTTCTCCTTTGAATCCTCCCTCTTCCTTCACGGCAAAGGGCTAGTCGTGGGCACCCGCTTGGGCCTCAGCTATGCCTGTCTCTTTGTCGGGTATGTGGAACAGTCCATCTTCTGCAGCACTATTCCCCACCTTTGCCTCCATTACATTGATGACTGTATTGGCGCCACCTCATTCCCATGAGGAGGTTGACCAGTTCATCAACTTCATGAACACCTTCCACCCTGACTTCAAGTTCACCTGGACCATCTCGGACAACCTCCTTCCCCTTCCTGGTCCTATCCGTCTCTGTCTTCAGTGATTTGACTCAACATGGACAACTACTTCAAACCCATTGACACCCACAGCTACCTGGACTACACCATCTCCCACCCCACCTCTTATAAAAATGCTATTCCTTCCTCCCAATTCCTCAATTCCTCCCAACACCCCAGATGACCTACTATTTCAAGGACTACAATTTCCCTTCCCATGTGGTCAACAATGCCCTCCAGCACATCTCCTCCACTTCCTGCACCTCTGCCCTTGAACCTCACTCCTCTAACTGCAACAAGGATAGAACCACCCATGGTCCTCACCTTCCACTCCACCAATCTATGGATTCAGCGCATCATCCTCTGTCATTTCTGCCACGTACAGTCAGACCCCAACACAGATCTATTTCCTCTCCACCCCTATCAGCATTCTTCAGAGATCATTCCAACCATGACTCCCTCGTTATGTCCACAGCTCCTACCAACCCATCCTCCATTCCCTGCACCTTCCCTTGCTGCTGCAGGGGCCACCTCCCCCTCTCCCCAAATCTCCGTTCAAAGCCATAAAGGATCCTTCCACTTTCAGTAGAGATTTTCTTGCGTATCTGAATAACTCATCTGCTGAGTCTGTTGCTTTCATTGTGGTCTCTACGCTGGGGAGATAGGACGCCAACTTGCGGAATGTTTCATGGAACATCTCTGGGATACACATGCCAAACAACCCCACTGCTCTGGGCCGACCACTACAGCTCCCCCACCACTCTGCCAAGGACACACAAGTCCTGGACCACCTCCATCGCCAAATCCAAACCACCTGGCACCTGGAGGAAGAACACCTCATTTTTCACCTTGAGACCATCCAACCACATGGTATCAATATTAACTTCATCAGTTTCCTCATCTTCTCTCCCCACACATTATCCCAGATCAAAGCCTCCAACCGCTGCCTTGAACTATCCTACCTGTACATCTTCTTTCCTACCTATCTACTCCACTCTTCCATCTGACCTATCATCATCATCCTCCACCAGCTACATCATCCCCACCCCCATCCCATCCTCCTCTTTATCTCTCAGTCCCCTTCCTCCCACCCTGCCTGACCTGCTGTGCTTTTGCAGTACCACCTCTTCAATACCTCTGCTGAGAACCCCTTCAGGACCTCTCACTCTTGACGGTGGACAAACATATGGCAATCCTCTCAGGTGATTGCTTAGTCATTTAGCTGCAGTCACATGTCACCTTGTAAATGCTGTTTGAACTCATTTCTACCCTAGAAAAAGTTCAGATTTGCACAACTGAAAAACAACAATCCATTTTTTCCTCCATTTTGTATTGCATGCCTTCAGTCAGTAATTACAATGGATGCTGGAAATTTGACATAAAATCTACATGCTGGAGAAACCCAGTAGGTCCGGCACTGTCTGTGAAGACCGAAGCAGTTAATGCTTCTAAACCAATATGACTCATATTTGGAGCTAAAATAGTAATAATAAATAGTGGCTTCAAATAATAATATCATATTTATGACAATAAACTGTGCAATATCACTGACACCTGCCCAGCCTTGGAATATTATCCTCTTTATTTCAACATTTCTATTACGGAAGTGCTTTTGTAAAAATTGGGTTATTTTATTGATGATGATCACATTTCACAGTCTTGTGACTTCTTTGCGGTTTACATTTAGCAGTCACCATAGTCATTGTCTAAGTCCGCTCTGATTCAGTGAATCAAGGTTTAGATTATTGTGGAAACTTGGTGGGAATGTTGTTCAAGTTTCCTGGTCAAATTAGGAATCAAAGGCTTCCAGAGTTGGCAATCTTGCAGCTTGCTAAAGTGCTAAACGTTTTTTAAGCAGGGATAAATTGTGTTTGTTGGTGTTAGCACTTACTAACCCTATTAGGAGATTGCTGCTGATTTTAGTGATGTTATTTGTTGCCTGAGGGATGTTGTTGTGTATTATCAAGCATTGCATCTCAATAAATCTGATGCCTTCAACTCTCCACAGTGTTATTCCGATTCTCCACAGATCCTTACAAAATGTAAAAGAGAGTAAACAGACAACGTTGCAACATTGTTTGCTTAAGTAGAGCATTTAGTATTGCAGATCACCTTAAAGTGTTCCACAGTAATTGGGGAAGTAACCACAGAAGCTGCGATGATGTTTTAACAAGGCTTTTGATTCTAAGGCAAAATATAGCAGAGAATAATTTCGAAGAGTTCAACACTGCTGAGTATTTAACCAGTCAAAAATTGCAACAACAGAAGGTTTCAGATGGGATTAGAACTGGAAAAGCAAAAACAGAAATTGCTGGAGAAACTCAGCGGGTCTGGCAGTGTTTTTTATTTGTATGTGAGACACCGGATTCGCTGGCTGGTCAGCATTTACTGTCCATCCCTAGTTGCCCTTGGGATGGACAATAAAGATTCCGTCTTCAACCACTGCATTCCACCTGCTGTAGGTTGACTCCTAATGCCATTAGGAAGGGAATTCCAGGATTTTGACCCAATGACACTGACGGAGTAGCGATATATTAGTGGGTTTTGAGAAGATTTGTAGTTCAGGTTGAGGTCTTGGATGTAGGTTCATTTCCAGACGTTTTGTTACCTTATTAGGTAACATCTTCAGTGGACCTCATGCAAAGCAATGCTGAAAATTCCTGCTTTCTATTTATATATTTGGATTTCTTTGGATTGGTGATGCCATTTCCTGTGGTGATGTTATATCCTTTGGTGAAGTCACTTCCAGTTCCTTTTCTCAGGTGGTGGTAATGGAGTCTTAACTCGATGTGTTTGTTGATAGAGTTCCGGTTGGATCCAACAGCATTGCTTCGCCTGAGGTCCACTGAAAATGTTACCTAGGAAGGTAACGAAACGTCTGGAGATGAACCTTTCTGCTCAGCGAGCAAACCTACGTCCAATAGCAATATTTTTCCAGATCTAGATGATGAGTGGCTTGAAGGGGAACTTGCAGCTGATGATTTTCTCATGCATCTGCTGCCCTTGTCCTTCTAAATGTAAGTGGTTGTGGGTTTGGTAGGAGCTATCTACGGATCTTTTGTGAATTTCTGCAGTGCATCTTGTAGATAGTACTGAGCGTTGGTCGTGCAGGGAGTAGATCAAGTGTTAATCAAGTGGGCTGCTTTGTCCTGGATGGTGTCAAGCTTCTTGTGTTGTTGGAGCTGCACCCATCCAGGCAAATAGAACGTATTCCATCACACTCCTGACTTGTGTCTTGAAGATGGTGGACAGGCATGGGGGAGTCAGGAGGTGAGTTAATCACTGCAGTATTGTTCACTCTGACTGCTATTGTGGCCATTGTTTGTATGTCAAGTCCAGTTGAGATCTTGGTCAGTGGTAGCCACCAAGATGATGATAGTGGGGGATTCTGTGATGGCAACACCATTTGAATGTTAAGGAGCAGTGGTTAGATCATCTTTTATTGAAGATGGTCACAGCCTGGTATTTGTGTGACATGAGAGTTACTTCCTGGATATTGTCCAGATCTTGTTGCATTCGAGCATGCACTGCTTCACTATCTGAACATTGCAGTCATCGGTGAACACCCCCACTTCTGACTTTATAATGGAGGGAATGTCATTTGTGAAGCAGCTGAAGATTGTTGAGCCAAGGGCAATAACCTGATGAACTCCTGGAGATGTGTCCTGGAAGTGATTGACATCTAATAGCCAGAGCCATTTTCCTGTGTGCCAGGTATGGCTGTATCCGGTGGAGAATTTGTCCCCTGATATCAAGGGCTGTCACTTTCCACTCACCCCTCAATTTTAAAAATTATTCATTTTTGTGGAATGTGAGTATCACTAGCTGCTCAAAATTTATTGCCCTTCACTAGTTGCCTTTGAGAAGGTGGTGGTGAGCTGCCTTCTTGAACTACCAGTCCAGCTGCTGAGGGTTGACTCACAATGCCATTTGGGAAGGAGTCCCAGGATGTTGATCCAATGACAGTGAAGGAATGGCGATATATTTCTAATGGTGATTGGCTTGGAGCGGAACTTGAAGGTGGTGGTGTTCCCATATATCTGCTACCCTTTTCCTTCTAGATGGAAGTGGTCATGGGTTTGAAAGGTGCTGAGTGAGAATCTTGGGTGAATGTCTACAGAGCATCTTGCAGCTAATGCACACTGCTGCCACTGAGCATCGATGGTGGAGGGAGTGAGTGTTTGTTAATATAGTTCCAGTCAAGTGGGCTACTTTGTCCTGGATGGTGTCAAGCTTCTTGAGTGTTGTTGGAGCTGCATTCATCCAGGCAAGTGGAGTGTATTCCATCACTCTCCTGACCTATGCTTTATAGATGGTGGACAGTTGTTCAGGTGTCAGGAGCTGTGTTACTTGCAATACAATGCAATATACTTTTAGTGTTATGTGTATTCCATTGTAAGAGTACTGTGTAAAGCTTTTACAATGTCTGCCTTCTTATGGCACCATCTTAGGTACAAGTTCCTAGGTACAATTCTTGGATACAGTAGAGCAACAAAAGTAGTTGCATTACTTAGAGTTGAAAAATTAGTTTAGGAATTGGACATCGTTAAAGGGTTGACATTGCAGTAAGGTCGGAAATTTCAAATAGACATTACATTGTAGTAGCTCAGCGCAGGGACGCCACATGTAGTTTGACTGCCTGCACCAGACCCCAGTCCAACAGCGGTCTCCGGTCCACTCCAAGCCTCAGACTATTTCGCACTGGCACTCAGCAGTTCCAAGGTAAGTTCTAGAACACCTCCCCCACACTAGTCTCTGCCTGGGATTTGCTGTCTCTGCCATGCTGAAGGGCTGATGCCCCACGTGCTGCTCCGGGGCTTGTAGTCTGTGTGCTGCACCAGGGGTCTCAGTATTCCCAACCCTGAATATTGTCCAGATCTTGTTGCATTTGAACATGGGCTGTTTCGGTGTCTGAGGAGTCTGTGCAATCATTAGCAAACATATGCACTTCTGACCTTATGATGGAGGGAAGGTAATTGATGAAGTAGCTGAAAATGCTTGTGCCTAGGATACTATCCTGAGGAACTCCTGCAGAGATGTTCTGGAGCTGAGATGACTGACCTCGAACAACCTGAACTATCTTCCTATGGTGTCAGGTATAAGCCCAAACAATGGAGAATTTGCCCTTTGATAATTGTTGATTCCAGGTTTGCTAGGGCTTCTTGATGCCACACTTAGTCGAATCCTGCCTTGATTTCAAGGGCTGTCACTCTTGCCTCACCTCTGGAATTCAGCTCTTTTGTCCATGTTTGAACCAAGGCTGTAAAGAGGTAAAGGAGCTGAGTGGCCCTTGTGGAACCCAAACTGGGCACCACTGAACATGTTATTGCTGAGAAAGTGCTGCTTGATAATACTATTGATGACACCTTCCATCATATTACTGATGATGGAGCATAGACTAATGAGGTAGTCTTTAGCTGGGTTGGATTTGATCTGCTTTTTATGCATGGGACATTCTTGGGCAATTTTCCGCATTATCGGGAGTATGCCGGTGTTGCAACTGTATTTGAATAGCTTGGCTAAGGGAATGACAGATTCTTGAACACAAGTCCAGTACTATTGTCAGGGCCTGTAGCCTTTGCAGTAGCCAGTACCTCCAACTATTTGTTGATGTCATGTGAAATGAATCAAATTGGTTGAAGACTGGTAACTGTAATGCTGGGGATCACTGGAGGAGGCTGAGATGGATCATCCACTTGACACTTCTGGCTGAAGATTATTGCGAAAGCTTCAGCGTTATCCTTTACACTGATGTGCAGGGCTCTTCCATCATTGAAGAAGGGGATACTTATGGAGCCGCCACCTCCAGTGAGTAGTTTAATCATCCACCATCATTCATGACTGGGTGTGGCAGGACTGCATAGCTTGGATCTGATCGTTGATTGTGGGGTCACTTAGCCCTGTTTATCGCTAGTTGCTTGTACTGTTTGGTATGCAAGTAGTCCTGATTGTCTTCATCAGGTTGACATTTTGCATTCAGGTATACCTGGTGCTGCTCCCGGCATGCCCTCCTGCACTCTCCATTGTACCCGGAATAATTCCTTGGCTTCATGGTAATGGTTGAGTAGGGCATATGCCGGGCCATGAGGTTGCATATTGTGCTGGAGTACAATTCTGCTGCTGCTGATGGCCCATAGTGCCTCATGGATGCCCAATCTTGAGTTGCAAGATCGTTTCAAAATCTGTCCCATTTAGCATGGTGATAGTGCCACACAACATGATGGAGATTATTCTCAATGTGAAGGCGGGGCCTCATCTCCACAAGGATTATGCGGTGGTCGCTCTTACCGATACTGTCATGGACGGATGTATCTGCAACTGGCAGATTGGTAAGGATGAGGTCAAGTGTGCTTTTCTCTGTGGTTCCCTCTCAACTGCTGCAGACCTACTGTACCAGCTGTGCCCTTTAGAACCCAACCAGCTCAATCAATAGTACTGCTGCCAAGCCACTTTTCTTAGTGGACATTGAAATTCCCCACCCAGAGTACATTTTGTGCCCTTGCCAACCTTCGGCTCCCTCCAAGTGTTGTTCAACATGGAGGAGTACCGATTCATCACCTGAGGGAAGACGGTATGTAGTAATCAGCAGGAAATTTCCTTGCCTGTGTTTTTTTTTATAGATATTTTTATTGGGAATTTAACATTTTGACAAATTTACAAAAATAAGCAGAATTTTCAAGCACAAACATTAATATAAAAATAGATCTTAAATATATAATCATCAAAATTCAACTAATCCACAATCATCCAGAGTGTATAGTTGAGTCGCTTACATCCTTCAAATAAGAGAAAATGTTCTCTAATACACTCATAACAGTATGATAAAAAGGAAGTTATTTCCAAACAATAATAAGAAAAAAAAAATTAAACATGTTTGAATGGAGATCTTCCTCCTTGTTCTCAGGGGGCCTTACTACCTTTCCAACGTTCCACCATATCCTCTCCCAAACAGTGTCCCACCCTCAACCCGGGCGCTCCTTAATAGGATTTAGATATAATACCGAGCTAGAGTTAACAGTGAGCGCCGCACCCCCACCCCTCCCCACCCATACCTGAGTATATCTGCTAGCATCAATGCCACGTACAAACACACATAACTATAAAATTACAACTCCAACAGATTACAGTTAAGTATAATAACATAGCAAGGAAGACAACCCCGCTCCCAGAGGCAAAAGTAAAGTAGAATAAAGTATCCATTTCTCCCCACGGAGTGTGGGAGAGGCAAGCCAACATAAATTGTCTCTTACGATTTATTTAACCAAGTCTAAAAGTTTCTTGGCCTCTTCCGATGATCTAAAATTATACTCGGATCCTTCGTGGGTAAAGCATAACGTCGCTGGGTAGCGTAAGGTGTATTGAATATCTAAGTCCCTTAAACATTTCTTCACCTCATCAAACGCCTTCCTTCTTCGTGCCAAAGCCAGGGAGAAGTCCTGAAATAACATAATCTTGGATCCTTCATGAATCATAGCTTTAGGATCCTTTCCAAGCTTTCTGGAGGCATCCAGGAGTATCTGCCTCTCCCTATAACTCTGCAGCCGGAACAGGACCGGGCGTGGGCGCTGGTTTGGGCCAGATCCGCGTACTGCGACCCGGTAGGCCCACTCCACCCTTACCCGGTCAGTTTCAGCCCCCAGGTTTAAAAGCTGGGGCAGCCATCGCTCCAGAAATGCTGCTAACTGTCCTTTCCCTTCTTGTTCTTGAAGGCCCAGCAACCGAATATTCTTTCTACGATTTCTGTTGTCAATATCATCCAGGTAGATTTCAAAGGCCCTGATTCTCTGCTCGAGGGTTCGCACCTGTTCTGCAGCTGTTTGAGCTGCAGCCTCGGAGGTCGTGGCCTTTAGTTCCGCCCCCTCCACTCGGCCCTGTAATTCTCCGATAGAGTGATTCTGTTTCTGCAGCTTTTCTTCGAATGCATTCCATCTCTGTCGGGATTCTGCGATGAAATTGACGAGTGTCGATTCCAATCTAGCAATCGTCTCTATAAGGCCTGTTTTTACATCACCTGCAGCCGGAGGAGAGGAGGGTGGGGGAGGGGTCTTTGTTTTCTGAGAGCTGCGGGGTCCCTTTGATTTACTCATTATCCACTCAGTATTAGACTGTTTAAATATAATATTCAGCAGCTAATTAAGATTAAAGAAATTTTTTGGGTGGTTTGGCAAATGTGGTGGGGGCAGGAAACCCACTTTTCCCAGGTTTTGGGAAGGGCTCTGTAGACTCAGACTTGCTGAGTCGCCGCCATCTTGGATCTCTCCCTGCCTGTGTTTAACCTGAAGCCATGAGACTTCATGGGGTCGAGAGTCAATGTTGAGGATTCCCAGAGCAGCTCCCTGCTGACTATATACCACTGTGCCGCCATTTCTGTGTCTGTCCTGGAAGTGGCTGTCCTGCAAGTGGGATAGGGATATCCAGGGATGGTGATGGTGGTGTCTGGGACATTTTCTGTGAGGTATAATTATGTGAGTACGACTGTGTTAGGCTATTGCTTGACTAGTCTATGATACAGTTCTCTCAATATTGGCATTCGCCCCCAGATGTTAGAAAGGATCATAGAGTTTTTCTGCCATTCTTTTTTCCATTGGCTAGTTTGATGCCAGCTGGTTTGTCCAGTTTCATTTCTTTGTTGAGACTTCATAACTGAATGACTTGCTTGGCCATTTCAGAAAGCAGTCGAGATGTGGTGCTGGAAAAGCACAGTAGGTCAGGCAGCATCTGAGGAGCAGGAAAATTGATGTTTTGGGCAAAAGCCCTTCATCAGGATTCCTGCTGTGCTTTTCTAGCACCACACTCTTGACCCTAATTTCCAGCATCTGCAGTCTTCACTTTTGCCCATTTCGGAAGGCAGTTCAGTATTAACCACATTTCTGTGGCTCTGAAGTCAAGTATAGACCAGACCATGTGAAAATGCCAAGTTTCCTTCCATGAAGAACATTACTGAGCCAACTGGGTTTTCTGTGAATTGACCATGGTTTCGTGGTCATCAGTAGATGCTTAATTCCAAATATTTTATCGAATCCAAATTCCACATCTGTTGTGGTAGGATTCAAACCTGAGCCCCAAGAACATTAGCTGAGTTTCTGGATTAATAATAATACCACTGGGACATCACCTCCCCAAACAGTGGCTATGGAGAGAAAGCAGATTGACCATTGACCCTTGTTCACAGATTCATCAAATATACCATCTTTTCCTAATTACAGTGTGTTTGGAGAGGAGATAGTAAAGGAGTAACCAACAAGTGGAGACTAAGCCCAGAGGGAGATAACAGCAGTTGGGCCAACAAAGGGATGGATAATTTTGAGGTGGGGAGAAAGAAAAGCTGATAAGAGAGACCATTAAGAGAAAATGGGTTCACTGTGAGGAAAGTAGCCCATGCAATGACAGAGCCAGGGATGTGGTAAAGGATGTGGAAGAAAGAGTTCGGGTCCTAACATTATAGAATTCGAGATCGAGTCCTGAAAGCTGCAAGGTCTCGAGCAAAATGAGATGCTGTTCTCTCAACTGCACTGAGCTTTGCTGGAGCACTGCATCAAGCCCAAGATAGAAATGTTGACCGGGGAACATGGCGGTGTGTTGAAGGAGTAGACAACCAGAAGCTTGTGATTATTTTGCAGACAGAATGTAGGTGTTTTCATTAGGACTGGAAAGTATTGAAAAGCTAAGATATACAGAAAATAAAAGTGAGGATTTTCAAGTGGATGTGTTGAGAGACATGAGAAGAGATGTGTGACTGGAATTTAATGTAGACAAAATGCAGGGTGGTTTTGGAGGTTTGGATGAGTAGAAATAATGAATAGAAATCAAATTTTGCATCCAGTCTCCCTACCTCAGTGTGCCAAAGATCTTGTGAAGGTAGAAGCAAATAGTTTTGGATCAGATACACCCGTAATTTGAAACTTTCCACAAGGTCACACAGTAGGTTCCCATATACTTAGCGCAAAGCACCGACGTTTAATTATATTGTATTCTTTCCTTCCTTTAGAGATTCAGTAAGATTATTAGGATACTATATGTCCTGCTGGAGAAATGGAAGTGGTGGTTTTATCAAAAAGAAAATTGCTCCGTGCAGGCTGTCAAAGAGTGTGTTGCTGGAAAAGTACAGCCAATCAGGCAGAACTGAGGAGCAGCAGAGTCGACATTGCTGGCATAAGCCCTTATGCCTGAAACATCGATTCTCCTGCTCCTTGGATGTGGCCTGACCAGCTGTGCTTTTTCAGCACCATATTCTTCATCTCCACCATCTGCAGTCCTCACTTTCTCCATTCAGGCAGTGTAAGGACCTCGATCAGAATACACTTGTGGGTGATATTGCAGGGTTGTGATTTGCAATATGGCAATGTTGATCCGGTTAGCATTTTCCAGAGGCATGTAACTGCAGTGGCACAAGTGTTAAATGACATGTTTGTAAAAACAAATTGTAACATATTAAATCAAAATTAGGTTGCAGTGGTCTTTTGATGACCTGAAACCTGCAGGAAAATCGATTATACATTTCTTAACCACACAGACATCTTGATTGAGCTTTTTAACATTTTTAACTTTCATATTCTCTAATTTAAATTTTTATAATTGCAATATCTCATTTACATTTCAGTCAGTGTAATTATAGCTGTCTCATACTGCTTAAAAAGTTGAGAAATTAACACTTTTAGTTTCTTAAATTGAAACTTGCATTTCATTTTTCTGGTTTTGTTGCATTCCACATTGATTTCAAAGAATTATTTGTAAATTTAAATAAATGGGCTTAAAACTTCAAAAGTTCAAAATGTCCCTCAACAATTGGGCAGCATTTTATCACTACCATAAAGAAATATGTCAGTGGAACATGGTAGTTTATTAGTAAGATACTGCACTTTAGAAGCCTATCACTATCTCTCAGCCTGACATCAGAAGAGCAATTGTTGTGAATATTAATTGTTGTGTGGTCTGAAGCTGATGGCAGGATAGTGATACTTGGGATGATTGTGGGTTTTTCAAATAAACTGGCTATCAGACACATTCCAGCCATTTTGCTTATCAGCTTAAGAGATTCAGGGGAGGGAGAATTGGGGCTTTTTGAGGTAGCTGTCACAGTGCTTGCTGCTGTTAACTGGATAACCATGATGATGGGAGGAATTGAGGTTGACCACTTCAACTAGATATCTTTGGACTTTTTTTTTCCCTGTCATATCTGTCATCTGAGTTATTGTGCAAATGCTAATAAAAATTCATCATGAGTAGGCATTTTGTTTGTCTGATGCTAAGAACCATCTTTTCCATTTAGTGTAATTTTACATGACCCTGAAGAGCATCATTATTTTGGTGTTTCTTTATCTTTAAAATTCTCTTAAACTGTATATTTCACAGTGTAAGCATAACATACTATGTCTACTAAATTGTCTATATATAAACCAAAATACAAATAAGAGTCATTGCTCATGTTGCTGTTTGAATTATATGTATCGCAAACATTTTATTAACTGGCACCTCTGGGGCCAGGAATGTGTCAGTTGATCAAATATTTCAGATAATAAAGAGATTCGCATAACTGCAGTAAGTCCTGATCTAGTTAAACTTTGAAACATCAACATCTCTCCAAATGTCTGTGTAACAACATCAACACACCTCCTAAAGTCAATGTAAAAACACAAATGTAATACAGACGATAAACGCATCCCTCTAACACTTTATTTACAGCATAAATATTCAGAAATCATGGTAGATAATTATTGCCAGTTTATCAAGAGTGCCAGTTGATAAGATGCCATTTAAAACAAAGTATGCAGTCCATGTTACAGGAATAAACCTCAAGCAGTTCCTTGTTTATTTGAACCAAAACCGCACAATTCTCATCAGCATACATCTTTCATAACATGGGCATTGAGTGATTGACAGCATGAATAAATATAGATGGAACCTTATTTGAAACAAATGTAGACTCTTTTTTTTTAATTGACTTTAAGACTACATAATTTTTTTATGTTAAGCTCCATTATTGAGTAGAGGGAGAAAGCAAAATAAATAATGGTAAAGAGGAAGTATTTCAAATGGAAGTGGTAGCACAGTGATACAGGAAAAAGGTTTCAAACATGAATCAAAGTTTGACGCAGTTTTTGAATATTTGAAAATTAAAGCAAAATGCTACTATTAAACATCATTGAACTCCGGAGATAGTGCAATTGTAAATCCAAACTTCCAGTAATATTTGATTCCACCTGCATATTCATAACCAATTTTTGGTTTGGTTTTTGGAATAGGTGCAGATCTTCATAAAAGCAAGAATACTTTCTGTGAAGGACCATTTTAAGATCTCATCCCGCTTGGGCTCTCATTTCAGCTCCAGGCAGCATGAAGAAAGCATGATTAGCCAGTACAGGCTGGTCATTTGGAGGTGATCCTTTAATCTGCACAAGTCTGTGTGTGATCATAGGATTGGACCTAGGGCAAAAGGGTTGGTTGCTGATAACCACCTCGCTCCTGTCTCTCTCTCTCTTTCCCTTCATCCCTTCATCGCCAACGTCCCCCATCTCCTACACCACCTGTGAACCTCAAACCCAAAAATCCCTCCCAAACAAAGCTGCTTAACTATAGAGCTCTTTGCCTTCTAGCTAGCAGGCAGTTCACAGTAACTGGGACTTCCCCATTTCAGGTCTTATTTTTGGTTGATCCACCAGCCATCAGTCAGTGGTCTGAATGCCAGAAGACCTACCATGCTTTCACAGTTTTATTGATCATGGAGGTCCCTTCTCTAAGCTCTCGTTTTTCAAATTTAGACTGAAAAATTGAAAATCCTGGCCAAAGATTTGTGCTTATTTAGAATAATTTACAATACAAATCATCTACAATCACCTCACAGTCTGTTAACTTTGAAAGTGTAGTCACTGTTGTAACGTAGCAAAAAACAGCAGCCAATTTCTATATGGATAGCTGCCACAAACTGCAATGTTATAACAGCCAGACAATCTGCTGTTGTAATATTGATTGAGGGCTAACGTTTGATAGGGTTCCAGGGATAACTTTCTGTTCTTTGCTAAATGATGTCAAAGGATCTCTTTTTGTTTACCTGAGGGGAAAAATAGGGCTCATCTAAAAGATGGCATTTCCATTAGCTACTCCATGAGGAGCACTCACTCAGGCTTATACTTGAATGTCAGTCTTGATCTTTATGCTCAAGCCCTGGAATGAGACTTGAAACAGCAACTTTGCAACTCAATTGATGAAAGAGCTACTGAGTCATGTCTGACACCATTTGGAGATGCCGGTGTTGAACTGGGGTGTACAAAGTTAAAAATCACACAACACCAGGTTATAGTCCAACAGGTTTAATTGGAAGCACACTAGCTTTCGGAGTGATGCTCCTTCATCAGGTGACGGTGGAGGGCTTGATCATAACACAGAATTTATAGCAAAAATTTAGTGTGATGTAACTGAAATTATACATCGAAAAATTGATTGTCTGTTAAACCTTTCATTTGTTAGAATACAGTAATAGTTTCACTTCTTTCATGTTTAAATCACAAAACCTTTTTTTAAAAGTTGCATTCTTGGGTTAGCTGTTAATAATAGTGTCTAGCTATCACCATTGTCTGACACCGTAATTACCAATGTGAGGGCGATGCATTGTTGGAAGTTTTGAGTTATAAAGCTGGCTATGCATAGACTTTAGGTTAGGGAAAAAGGACCTCTGCACCATGACACAATCTGCTGTTTGCCAATGGAAAAACAATGATTAAAAATGAACTTTGAAAAGGTGCCAGGTGTTCAGTGTACCACTTCGATTTTTTTCTATTTCACTTTGCAGATATGACTTGTGATAGACTACTACCTGGAATTAATGTTTCTGACATGACTATATAGAACAACACAGCGCAAAACAGGCCCTTTGTCCCTCGATGTTGCGCTGACCTGTGAAAGCAATCTGAAGCCTATCCAACCTACACTATTAGATTTTCATTGATATGTCGATCCAATGACCACTTAAATGGTCTTAAAGTTGATGAGTCCACTACTGTTGCAATTTAATTTAGATTAGATTAGATTACTTAGTGTGGAAACAGGCCCTTCGGCCCAACAAGTCCACACTGACCCACCGAAGCGCAACCCACCCATACCCCTACATTTACCCCTAGCACTACGGGCAATTTAGCATGGCCAATTCACCTGACCCGCATATCTTTGGACTGTGGGAGGAAACTGGAGCACCCGGAGGAAACCCACGCAGACACGGGGAGAACGTGCAAACTCCACACTGCACCACCGTGCCGCCCACTAAATTTAGATTACACCAAATGAGTTGAATATGTTTGTGACAATGGAAGATGAAACTCATCATATCAACTCAAATTGTATGGTATAACTAATGTTAGCAATACCATTTCAGAGTGTAAGATGCATATTTTCATTTTCGTTTAGCACAACATTTTAAGTTGGAGCATGTAATATCTGTTCTACTGTCCTTTTCAAATGTTTCTATTTTGGAAATATTAATCAAAGTTGGAAGGCTGAATTCAAAAACAAAATGTTGATATTCTTTACAGTGCGTGGTTACAAATAAGTGAACAAGACTCTCCTCCAATAAAGGCTGTTGTCAAGCCTCAGTGAGGTAGCATGCTGGAAACCAAGGCTCATATTCCTGGCATTATCACTTAGGTAAAAATTTAATAATGTGCACAAAATTCACCAGTTTACCTGATTTTTAAACCCAGATTTATTGATTGATTGGAAGAATGGGCCACATTTCCATATTAATTAAGAACTATTATTTCTTACAAGTACAGTGTTATAAACCATCAGCATTTTACACTGTTAATTAAAGTTCTAATGCCCTTATAAACATTCCCCCCCATGCCCTGCCCATGCAAATGCACTTGCGCCCAAAGAGGAAATGACCGATTCTGTATTCAGATGAACCTCTGGTTGAAGCACACTCGCTAAGCCTATCCAAATACCCTGAACCGTCTTTGCATAATCTTCACAACACACATTTCAACTTAGTTTTGTGTCACCTGAAAATATTCTATTTGGTCCCGACATCCAAATAATTGGCATATAATGAATATCTGGGACCCAAGCACTGATCCTTGCCATTCACCAATACTCATAGACCACTGGTGTGAGAAAAACTAATTCATTTCAACAATTTATTCTGTAAATTATTCTTAAACAATGCCAGTATATTGTTCCCTTTTCAGTGTTCTAAATTTGCTTATTAATGTTTTGTTTAAGATAGTGCCAAAAGCCTTCTGATAATCCAAATACCCCATATCCACTGGTTCACCTTTCTCTGTGCTGCAAGTACCATCTTCACAGGGTTGTCTTACATGATTTTCCCTTTCAACCATTCCTGTTGACCCAGCTCAATAAGATCTTTTTTTAAGGGTCCACTCACGTCCTTTGTAATGGGTTCCAATATTTTGCCTTCAACTGGCATCAGGCTGAAGTCTGTAGATCTCTGTTTTCTCCCTCCTTCCCTTCTACAATAGTGGGGTAATATTAGGAACTTTCCAGTCTTCAGACAGCATCTAAGAGTTCAGTAGTCACTACTCGGGGAATTGATTATCTCTACATTCCAGAGATTTGTCAGCTTTCAGATCTATTCATTTCTCCAATACGAGTTTTTGTAAAAACTTATACTAATTTCTTTAAGTTCCCCATTCTCACTAGTCTTTTGGCTCCTTTTTATTCCTGGGAGATTTCTTGTGTCTTCCTCTGTTAAGACAGATGCAAAGTAATCATTCAACTTTTCTTGCTATTTTCCGTTTGCTGTTAAATTCTTCTGTTTTTGCCTGTAATAGACAAACGTTTATCTTTGTTAATATTTTCCTTTGTGTATACACATAAAAGCTTTAATAGTTTGTTTTTTCTTCTTGTAAGTTTATATGTGTATTTAATTCTCCCTTTCTGTATTAGTTTTATGGTCCTCCTTTGCTGTACTCTAGCTTACTACATTTTTGGCAACTGTAGAAGTTTCCTCCTTCAATCTAATTTAATCTCCTTTGTTAACCAGGGCTGACTCACTTTTCCTGTTAGGTTTTTTGAACTTCAAAGGAATGTGGAATGTATGTTTGTTGTAAAGTATATATTGATTCCTTAAATATTAGCCATTGCCTGTCTACCATCATACCTTTTAATAATTTCACAATCCACACGGCCAGCTTGCCCCCTTGTGCCTTATATTTCTGTTTGTTTAGATTTAAGACCCTAGTTTTGTATTGAAATGCATTGTTTTTGAACATAATGGAAATTTCTACCATATTACGGTTACTCTTCCTGAAACTTTCTTTCAAGACATTGTTAATTAGTTTATTGTGATTGCATAACAGATCTAAATTAGCCTGTTCCCGAATTGGTTTCTCATCATGCCATTCTAGAAAACCATTCAGTAAGCATTCCAGGAATTCATCCTCTCGAGCATTAATGTTTATTAGGTTCACCCAGTTGATGCATAGATTGAAGTCACCATGAGTAGTGTTACACTTGTCACATGTACCTCTAATTTCCTGATGCTTTACCTTACCTTACACAGTGGTTAGCACTGCTGCCTCACAGCGCCAGGGACCTGGGTTCAATTCCCGCCTCAGGCGACTGACTGTGTGGAGTTTGCACATTCTCCCCGTGTCTGCGTGGGTTTCCTCCGGGTGCTCCGGTTTCCTCCCACAGTCACAAAGATGTGCGGGTCAGGTGAATTGGCCATGCTAAATTGCCCGTAGTGTTAGGTAAGGGGTAAATGTAGGGGTATGGGTGGGTTGCGCTTCGGCGGGTCGGTGTGGACTTGTTGGGCCGGAGGGCCTGTTTCCATTCTGTAAGTAATCTAATCTAATTATCACTTGTGCTTGGTGGCCTGTAAACAATATGTACCAATACTTAGTGTGCCTTTCTATTTGTTAGTTCTACCCAAATTAATTCTGCATCTTATTCTTCCAATCTGAGATCTTTTCTAACTGAATGGTACTTTAAGTGATCCCATTCCTTACTATTTGCTCTATGCTACATCCTTTTCTGTCTTTTTATCTTGTCCTTTTTAAGTGTCAAATATATTTGAATATACCAATCCTAGCCATTGATAACCAATCTTTCAGCCATGTCCCAATCTCATTAATAGAAAGTAAATAATACCCATTTACTTCTATAAATATTGCATGGATTCAGATACAGGGCCTTCAACCCCACTTTTTAATGTCTTTTTTCAAATTAAACATTTCTGTTAAATGTTGACATTTACTGCCTTTCAGTTTGATGTAGTACTATTCCATTCCCCACTATCATTGTCTTACTCCTGTCCGTATTCCCATCTGGTTTCTACTTCCCCAAAAGTAGTTTAAACCCTCTCCAACAGCTCCAGCCAATCTCCTTGTGAGGATATTAATCCTGGTTGTGTAATATGTCGGCGCTAGACCCGACCCCACAACTAGGAATCAAAATGACATATCTCCTATGAAAATTACACAATTCCGGGCAATTAAACAAGACAGAATTTCAGAAAATGAAACCAGACAGGACCAACACCCCATGATTCTATGGACTACCAAAAATCCATAAACCCGGAGCCCCACTCAGACCCATAGTCTCACTACCCGGAAAACCAACTTACAGACTGGCCAAAGAATTACATGCAAGACTGAAATACCTAGTAGAAGAGTTACAGCATTCCATCCACTCCACCCAGGAATTCCTAAAAATCATCAAAAACACCAAAATAGAGGAAAGCAAAACAATGATCTCATTCGACGTAACAGCACTCTTCACCTCCATCAACATCGACCTGGCAAAGGAAACACTTACCACACTTTTAGAAGAGACCATCACACACAACCCAACCACCATCGATCACATTACCAGCGAAAACATCATGAAGCTAGTGGACCTGTGCCTCACCACCCACTTCACCTTCAAAAGCATAATCTCCAAACAAACCAGCGGCACACCCATGGGATCTCCGCTATCAGGATTCATAGCAGAAGCGGTAATGCAAAGACTAGAACAAACAGCCCTACCAACCATCAAATCAAAAATCTGGGTCCGCTATGTAGATGACACCTTTGTCATCACAAAACAAATCAAGACAGAAGAGACATTCAACATCATCAACAACAGCCTCACAGGCATAAAGTTCACCAAGGAGGAAGAAACCGACAACAAACTCACATTTCTGGACGTCACAGTAGAAAGAAAGGACAAGGGAGAATTAGAATTAGAATTCTGCGTATACAGAAAACCGGCAAACACAGACCAATTACTTAACTACACCGGCAACCAACCCAACACACACAAACGAAGATGTATCAGAACTCTATTCCAGCGAGCCACCACACACTGCAGCACAGACGAACTGCGAAAAACAAAGGAGAACCACCTATACGACGTATTCAAGAAGAATGGATACTCAAAAAATATAGTCCGCAGATTCCTCAAGAACAAACCGTGACAAGCAGACCAAACGCAGCCAGAAACCCTAACCACCTTACCATGCGTCAAAGAAGTTTCAGAAATGACAGCCAGATTACTAAGACCCCTCGGAATCCTAGTAGCACACAAACCCACCAATACTCTCAAACAAAAACTAACAAACTTAAAAGACCCAGTACAACCCATAGACAAAACCAACGTCATCTACAAAATTCCATGCAAGGACTGCCACAAACGCTACATAGGACAAACAGGAAGAAAGTTAGCCACCAGGATACACAAACACCAGCTAACCACAAAAAGACACAACCCTCTCTCCCTTGTAGCCTTACACATGGATGAAAAAAACCACCATTTCGACTGGGACAACACATCTATCCTGGGACAAGCTAAACAAAGACATACCAGAGAATTCCTAGAGGCCTGGCACTCCAACCACAGCGCCATCAACAAACACATAGATCTAGATACTATCCATCAACCCCTCAGAAAAAGAATAGGAAATGACATCATCACAAACCCCAGGAACCCCATCCAGGAGAAAGATATAAATAGAAAGCAGGAGACAACAGCTTCGTTTCACTTGGAGGTTGCCGCTGCTGATGTTACCTAGCCAGGTAATGAAACGTATGGATATCAAACCTACAACTTAGCGAGCAAACCTACACCCTAAATATGTCCTCCTTTTAAAACAGCCTTTTTCGAGAAGGTTTATAAGGATAGGCCCAATAATTACTGGCCAGTAAGGAAGCTTCTGGAAACAATTATTTGAGAGAGAATTAATAGTTACCTGGGTTGATTTAAAAACAGTCAGCATGGATTGCTAAAGGGAGAATCTTGAGTAACTGACCTATTGGAGTTTTGTTTTGAAAAGTAACAGGCATATGAGGGTAGAACTGCTGATGTGGTACATATGGACTTTGAGGGTGCTCAATACAGTGACATACAATAGACTTGTGAGGAAAGTGTAGGATGTGGAATGAAAGGGTCACCAAGTAACTTGGATACAAATGAATGGTTAATGGTTCTTTTTCAGGCTGGAGCAAGGTTCCCAGGGTCAGCACCCTTAGTTTTCCTGATAAGTGATCTAGATCTTGATGCACAGGGAGCATTTTTAAAGTTTGCAGATGATACAAACCCTGGAAGAATTGTAAACAGTGAAGCAGACAGTATAGAACTCCAGAAGGACATAGATAAACTTGTTGTGGTTCTGTTCGCCGAGCTGGAAGTTTTTGCTGCAAACGTTTCGTTCCCTGGCTAGGGAACATCATCAGTGCTATTGGAGCCTCCTGTGAAGCCAACTTCACAGATAAACTTGCGGAGTGGACAGCTAGGTGACAGATGAGTTTCAAAGCAGAGGCATGTGAAATGTCGCATTTTGGTCAGGGCAATCTAAAATGGGGGTAACAGTTCTAAAGTGGGAGATGCAAAAGCAGAAAGGCCAGGGTGTATATGTGCACAGATCGTTGAATGTGGCAGGACAGTTTGAGTGATAAGCATACTGTCGCCTTGTTTTGATTAATAGGGACATACAAGAGCAAGGAGGTGGTGTTGAATTTGTATAAATCACTTGTTAGGCCTCAGCTGGAATAATCTGTGCAGTTCTGGGTGCCACATTATTGAAGGATGTGAATGCTTTGGAGAGAATGCAGAAACACAAGAATGGATCTGGGGATGAGGAGCTACAGTTACGAGGATTGATTGAAGAAGTTGGGACTATTCTACTCTGAGAGATAAAGGTTAAGAGGATACATGATGAAGGTTTTCAAAATCATGACTGAGCTGAATAAAGTAGACAGGATGAAACTGCCCCTGCTTCTGAAGGGAGCATGAGTGGATGAATGATTTTGTTGTCACGTGTATTTCACAGTGAGCAATACAGTAAAATATAGTGAAAAGCGTTTTCACGGTTGCCATGATGTTTCCACACTGTAAGTAATCTAATGATCTGGCACCATTTTGAATAGTTTTAAGAATAAGAAAGGAGAAAAAGGTATAGCTTAAAGAGTCCATCAGTCCTGAGCCAAGAGCATAGATTTGAAGTATTTTATCTCTCTAGACCTGCAAGTTTATTTCCTTCAAATGACTGTCCAATTTCCTTTAGACGTTATTGACCATCTCTGCTTCTGCTACAATTGTGGGTCATGAGTTTCAGATTATCGCCACTCCCTGCTGCCACCCATGTATTAAAAATTTGCTCATTGACAACAAGGTCCTCAAATTCCATGTTAAACTTTAAATGCTATTTAGTTCTTTGAGATGTGCATGGCCTGAATCCTGAATTAAAATATCATCTTTACTAGGGCTCTGAAAGTTGTCAAAAAAACAATAATTGTTTCTTATATCTGACATTATCTGTCATGTACAGCTTCCCTGGCCTCCCTGGAACCTTTAGCATTGTTCCAGGAGGAAAATGGAACCAGAAGTTTCGTTGAACTTAAAGTTTGCAATAATAATGCATGAAGCATGTTAACCAAAAATAATTGAGTCAAATTCTTGTGAAGAATTGATAAAATTTTCTGAACTAAGTTGTTGTATTGTTGGAACAGTCGTATCTTTGGCATTTCCTTATGAGTAGCTGACATCCTCATCCTCTACCCTCCCAGTTAACAGTCAGTAATGGGCTATGCTGTGCATTGTAAACCTTGTACATAGCACTCTTTTTTTAAAAAAAGCTATTTGTAACTGTAACCAGGGGCAGGAGCAAAAAACAGAGGCCCTGGGCCCTTGGCCTATGACACAAACACATCAGGCACCTGGGAAACTCAGACCCTGGTTATTCGATCCTGACTGTAGCCAAACAGGAAGAAAGACCAAGCCAACTTTGAATTTTAATAGAGAAAGCAAATTGAAAATTCTGAACATGAGACGTAATGTAATAAGTGACCCAGTTTTCTTGAAACAATAACGTTGGTCAGTAGGGCTACTATTTACTTGGAAGTTGTTTTTAGGTGTCAATTTCTAAGTTTTCCACATTATAACAATCTCACTAGAAGCTTTTCATGTTTAAAAAGAAATTCAAACAGTCAGTGACAAACTAAAGAAATTATGCCCCATGATTCCATGCCTTAAAACAAATGAATGTTAATATATAAGAAACAATTAAAGTAAAAGCAAACCTCACTAAATAAAGAATACCTGGGGTGAATATGTGTTTCTTGCATGAATATTAGATTAAACTCCTCAATTTAATGAATCTTCCTTTTTTCTCTGACGTAGAAAATGTGTGCAGGAGTAGGCCATTCAGCCCTTTGAGCCTTGCACCACCATTCAATACAATCATGGCTGATCATGCAATCTCAGTATCGCATTCCTGCCTTCTCCGCATACCCTGTGATCCCTTTAGCTGCCACAGCCACGTCCAGCTCCTCTTGAATATATCAATGAACTGGAGCCATCAGCTTCCTGTGGGAGGGAATTCCACAGATTCGCAATTCTCTGAATGAAGTAATTCTTCCTCATCTCGGTCTTAAATAGCTTACCCCTCATTCTTAGACTGTGACCTTCCTTATTCTGGACTTCCCTAACATTCTAGCCTGTCCAGTCCCACCAGGATTTTAAAAGTTTCTATGAGCCACACACCCCCAATTCTTCGAAATTCCAGCAAATACAAGCCCAGTTGTTCCAGTCTTTCCTCATACATTAGTCCTGCCATCTCGGGAATCAGACTGGTGAATCTTTGCTGGACTTCCTCAATAGGAAGAATATCCTTTCTAGGAATAGGAGACCAAAACTGCACAGCATGCTTAAGGTGTGGCCTCATCAAGGCCCTATATAATTACAGCAAGACATCCTTATTCTGATACTCAAATCCTCTTGCTGTGAAGGCCAGCATGCCATTAGTTTTCCTCATTGCCTGCTGCACCTGCACGCCAACCTTCAGTGACTGTTCCACCATGACACCCAGGTCTTGTTGCACCTCCCCTTTTCCTAAACTGTCTCAATTCAGATAATCTGCCTTCTTGGTTTTGTAACCGAAGTGGATGTCCTCACATTTATCCACATTTTATTGTATTTGCCAAGTATTTGCCCACTCAGCCAGCATGTCCAAGTCCCTCTGCAGCCTCTTTGTATTCTACTCACAGCACACATTGCCACCCAGCTTAGTGTCATCTGTAAAATTGGAGATGTGGCATTCAATTCATTCATTCAAATTGCTTATGTACATTGTGAATAGCTGGGGTCCAAGCACTGAACCCTGTGGCAGCCCATTCATCACTGCCTGCAACTCAGAAAAGGACCCCCAAATCTCTGCTTTCTGTTTGTCCTCTGTCCATTTCAATACATTACCTGTGATACCAGGAGCTTTAATTTTCCTTACCAATCTCTTGTGTGGAACCTTGTCAAAATTCTTTTATAATTCAGGTACACAACATCCACTGATTCACCATTGTCTACTGTACTGGTCTTATCCTGAAAACAATTCCAGAAGATTTGTTAAGCATGATTTCCCTTTAGTGAATCCATGCTGACTAGGATTAATTCTGTCACCACTTTCCAAAAGCACAGTTATTACATCCTTAATGATTGACTCCAGCATTTCCCCCACCACTGATGTCAGGCAAACTGTCCTATAATTTCCCATTTTCTCTCTCTTTCCTTTTTTTTAAAGAGTGGGATTACATTATTATCCTCCAGTTCATTGGAACTCTTCCAGAGTCTATAGATTGCTGGAAAATGATCACCAATGCATCCACTATTTCCCGGAATTCTGAGAAGCAGAGCTTCAGCCCCTGGGGACATATCAGGTTTTAATCCCACCAATTTCCCCAGGAGCATTTCTTGTTTAATAAGGATTTCCTTCAGTTCCTCCTTCATGCTTGACCCTCTGTGCCCTACCATTGTCTGAAGACAATTTATGTCCTTGATAGTGAAGACAAATCCAAAGTATTTGTTCAACTGGTCTGCCATCTGTTTGTCTATTATGAATTCACCTGATTCTAACTGTAATTTGTCTTCACCAGCCTTTTTCTCTTCACATATCTAAAGAAGCTTTTGCAGTCTGTTTTTGTCTTTTTGTAAGCTTACTTTCATATTCTACTTTCTCTTTCTGAATTAAACTCTTTGTCTTCCTCTGCTGCATTTTAAATTTCTCCCAGTCCTCAGGTTTGCTGCTTTGACACCCCAAACCTCGCTCCCTCTGTCGCTGGTTTGTGCTCTCAACGTGCACTCATGTGCGCCATACACAGAACACACGCACATGCATGCATGAAGTCACTCTGTCTGACTACTCATCAGGGTCTTGAAGATTCATTTGCTTTCTGGAACAAAACCAAAGTGCCACGTTCATAATAATTCATTTTGACTCTTTCATGTTCCTGTTATCCTCCTAAGTTTTCTTGGGATCCTTTCACTAGTTTCCAGCCAAGCAACTGTCCATCACTCGGTAAGCACCTCATGATTATGGGCATGCAAGTTCAATCATGAGCTTCTCTGCATGAAACCAATTGACTTAGTGCCTGCACCTGAGCATTAGCCTTGGTTTCTGAAAGTGCTTCTGATTTCCAGCTACTTCTCAGCTCATTGTACACACTCTCCACCTGCTGAACTTAGAGTTTACACATACATTTTGGATATTTTTAGCTCTAACTCCAAAGACCTTCTGGAAAATCCCACAACTTTCAGAAGTCCAAACAATGCCCCAATCTGAATTTCCAAACCAACAGATAGATATTCTCATTAATTAGCTTCAAAACCAAATCTCTTGGCTGTGAGGTCTACATGAATACTTCCAATTCCTGATGAAATCCAGACAATTCTCCTCAGCTTCTTGGTGAAAGGATGGTTACCTATAGTTTTATGACCCTTAACTTTGACCTAATGCATATACAGTGTAATATATTCCTAGCAATTTCTAATGTCCATCATTTTAATTATCTGAACCTTACAAATTTAACATTCCTAAAATTAAAAGTTATATTTAAAACATGAATTATGAACTAAATGCTCACAGCTACATGAAATTGCACTAAATTAGTGATTTTGCCTAAGCATGGAAAAAAGTGAGAAATAAAAAATAACAGATGCAGCTGGTATGTTTTTAGATTTGGTTTCGATACATTGGATCACGTAATTGGAAGCACTATATTACATAAAAGAAAGGAGCAGGGACAGGCCATTCTGCTCCTTAAGTAGGTTCTGACATTTAATAAGATCATGGCTGACTTAATTGTAATTTCGTATTCACATTCCTGCCTACCCTGGTAACCTTGTATCCCCATGCTTACCAAGAATCTGTCTACCTCTGACTTAGAAACAGTTGAGGAGTCTGCTTCTACTGCTTTTACAGAAAGAGAGTTATGAAGTCTTGTGACCCCTGAGAGAATATTTCAGTGTCTTTTTTAAATTGGCAACTCCTCCTTTTTAAAAGGTAAACCATGTTTCTACATTCTCCCAAAGGAGGAAACTGCTCTGTTGAGACTGCTCTGCACCTTTTTTGGTAGTGTAATTGCTTGATATCATTTCTTAGAAAAGTGGAACGTACAATGGAAAACTTTTACATTCTAGCGGAGCTATCAAATGGATCAATGTAAAGTATTTCAAAAGTTATAAATTTAAAATGAAAGAGAGGTGTGTGCAATTGTGTGGAGATGTAAAGGAAATGAGCAAAATTGGAAACACATTGGAAGCTAGACATAAGGCGGCATAAGGGGAAAATAGTGCTTGGAAAGATAAAGGGAGAATGTGCAACAAATGTCAACACCATCAAGTATATACACCAAAATGAGAAAAATTAAGGCTTGCCTTTATACAAACTATTAATAATGAATCACTCTTCCAGACCTTTATTAATAACGAATAAAATGCCTAAGTTATGAGTAGCATTGAACCAAAGGAAATATTTGATGATGTAACCAAAATATTTGTCAGATAGTTGGGTTTAAAGAGAATTTTGAAATAAATATGTGTTTGGTATATAAAGGGGTCAGGCATAGAAATTGCTAAGTGAATTTTGTTATGATCCTACTGGACAAACCAGATCCCATTGTAGAACTAGCTTGGTAGACCTTTTTTTTGTTCTATTTTGTGTGCTGTTGTGGTCAATCAGTGAATGTATTCAAATGAGGCCATTGTGGCTTCAACAAAAGAGCATGAATTTTCATTAGACAAAATACACAATATTACACAAAGCAAGAACTATTGGAAAGATCTCACTGCAAGCATCAGAAAGAACAATTCATCCTTTTATCTGAATTTTATCTTTACAGAATCACCCTTATCTCCACCCTTAAGATTTTGCTCAATCTGTAACCAGTTTGTTTTTGGCAAATTTATATGAATTGAATAAATATTATATTTGTCAATTAATATCACTCTTCCAGAGCTTTATTACAAAACTTAGAGTCATAGAGTCCTAGTGATGTACAGCATGGAAACAGACCCTTCAGTCCAACCCGTCCATGCCGACCAGATATCCCAACCCAATCTAGTCCCACCTGCCAACATTCAGCCCATATCCCTCCAAACCCTTCCTATTCATATACCCATCCGGATGCCTTTTAAATGTTGCAATTGTACCAACCTCCACCACTTCCTCTGGCAGCTCATTCCATACACGTGCAACCCTATGCGTGAAAAGGTTGCCCCCTAGGTCCCTTTTATATCTTTCCCCTCTCAGCCTAAACCTATGCCCTCTAGTTCTGGACTCCCCGACCCCAAGGAAAAGACTTTGTCTATTTATCCTGTGCATGACCCTCATAATTTTGTAAACCTCTATAAGGTCACCCCTCAGCCTCTGATGCTCCAGGGAAAACAGCCCCAGCCTGTTCAGCCTCTCCCTATAGCTCAAATCCTCCAACCCTGGCAACATCCTTGTAAATCTTTTCTGAACCCTTTCAAGTTTCACAACATCTTTGCAATAGGAAGGAGACCAGAATTGCACGCAATATTCCAACAGTGGCCTAACCAATGTCCTGTACAGTCGCAACATGACCTCCCAACTCCTGTACTCAATACTCTGACCAATAAAGGAAAGCATGCCAAATATTTTCTTCACTATCCTATCTACCTGCGACTCCACTTTCAAGGAGCTATGAACCTGCACTCCAAGGTCTCTTTGTTCAGCATCCTCCCTAGGACCTTACCATTAAGTGTATAAGTCCTGCTAAGATTTGCTTTCCCAAAATGCAGCATCTCGCATTTATCTGAATTAAAGTCCATCTGCCACTTCTCATTACAATAAGTCATGTGATTTCAATTACATAACCCATTGGTCCATCTGATCAAGATCCTATTGTAATCTGAGGTAACCTTCTTTGCTGTCCATTACACCTCCAATTTTGATGTAATCTGCAAACTTACTAACTGTACCTCTTATGCTCGCATCCAAATCATTTATATAAATGACAAGAAGTAGAGGACCCAGCACCGATACTTGTGGCACTCCACTGATCACAGGCCTCCAGTCTGAAAAACAACCCTCCACCACCACCCTCTGTCTTCTACCTTTAAGCCAGTTCTGTATCCAAATGGCTAGTTCTCCCAATATTCCGTGAGATCTAACCTTGTTGAACGCCTTACTGAAGTCCATATAGATCACATCTACCACTCTGCCCTCATCAATCCTCTTTGTTACTTCTTAAAAAAAACTGATTTCCCACACACAAAGCCATGTTGACTATCCCTAATCAGTCCTTGCCTTTCCAAATACATGTACATCCTGTCCCTCAGGATTCCCTCCAACAATTTGCCCACCAGCGACATCAGGCTCATTGGTCTATAGTTCCCTGGCTTGTCCTTACTGCCCTTCTTAAAGAGTGGCACCACATTAGCCAACCTCCAGTCTTCTGGCACCTGTACTTAACTCCCTTTTACTTCTAAACATGGGTTCTCCATAACTCAGATCTTCAACAGCTTTGTCAGTTGTTGTCTTCTCTGTCACTTCCATAGCTTTCTGCTACTTGAGATTTCTCCGCACTGACTGTAAAGAAGCGCAGGACTTCTCCCCAGCCCTGACTCTGAGGCTTGCTACAAATAGCATTTGCACTGTTGTGTGCCTACTTTTACAAAATGCAAGTCAGCAACATCCAAGCAACTGTCTGCCCAGAAAGCTTGCTGGGTTATGTAATTGAAATCACATGACCTATTGTAAATGTTTTATAATGTTATGAACTTTCAAAACCACTTTGATCACAAAAGAAGGCACAAAGCAAAGAGGATAGAGTATATGAACAGTGAAATCTTGTTAAAAATATACAAGACAGTAGAAACCTCAAAATTCTTAAGTCTTGACAGGTTAGATGCAGAGGAGAGTCTAGGACTAGAGAGCTTAATCTGAATAAGGGGTCACCTAGTTAGGACAGTGATGGAAGGAATTTCCTTTCTACACGGATAGTGAATTTGTGGAATTCTTCCCTACAGGTGACTGGAGAGGCTGAGTCATTAAGTACTTTCAAGGCTGAGATAGGCAGAATTTTAAACAGGGAATTAGAGGTGTGTAGAGGGGGAAAAAAAGGCAAAGTGAAATTGATGATTATTGATCAGATCAGCTAACTCAACAGATTGAATGCCCTACTTCTTATTGCCTTGTAGTCTAAACGCAGAAGTAAGGAATGGAGAACTGTATTGGTTGTAGGGCTGTAAAAGATTGTGTAGTGTGTTTTGGGTGAAGGATTGAGGGATTTACACTCTAGGATAAGAATACTAAACATGAGACAACAAGTGACTCAGGCATTCTTGGTCAGCACTGGCAAAGTCAAGGCACACAGAGGAAGAATAAATGTAGAGAGGGCTGGAAGATAAAGAAGATTAATTATTTTGTTACCATTTTAAGAAGTGAAGATGCAAGGAAAAGCAATTTCAGAAATATTTAAATTAAAATAATCATTCTCTGCAGTCACTAAAAGAACCAACCATTGACTGCTCTGTCACCAGAAGTACCTCTGACTTTGGAAGTGTACAAAAGTAAACAAGATATTGCTGCAAACTCCAAAAGATCAGAGTCGCAGCAAAAATATGTATTCTCATTGTTGCTCAATAATGTCACCAACAGTACAATTTGAGATGTGTCACCTTTGTCTTCTAGTCATTGGTGTGGTGAAATGTCTTGACATCCCACGCAGGAGAATCAAATGTTTTCTTTAAGTCTATGTGCTCTTTATTCGTGATGGCATTCACTCAGTTTTCTGTTGCACTGTTGTTGTGTCTGCCAGTTTTAGAAGTAGCATTGTTTCCATAAGACCAAACCCTGAGGCGATGCAGCAGTAAAGTTAAAGTATGATTGCAACTGAGTGAATAATCCAGTCTCTGTATATATCCATGAAAATATGAGCTTAGTTATGCAAACTGAATTGAAGTATTCCTTTTAATCTTCAAATAACCTTGTATGCCAGAGGGTTCAATATTTTTCAGAACTTTGATATGCAAAAGACTGATAAGTATAATCAGCACCGTGAGAGAACTGAAGCGGCCTTCAGGACCATCTTATATCTTGGGCAGTTGAGGCTGATCTTTTGGCCTGTACAGGGAAACTGTTTTAGAACAAAGTAATTTTTTATCAGAGAAGAATTTGATATAGTTGTATTATGCGATTATCTTCCAAGCAAATGTTTCTCTTTTGGTATTTTCTTAACTTGCACATCCATTGTCATTTTCTCCCTCTCTCAAAGCTAGGATAACTTATTTACAAATAAATATATTTCACATAGTTTAATACAGCCTTTTTCTCATCTGCAAAGCAACCATAGATTTAATCTATTGTTGAAACAACATGCAAGCAGTTGAAAGTTACAATGTGTAAATTCATTCTTGGTCAGAATATAATTTTACTAATTATATTGGTTTGAATCTTTGTCCAGGATGATGAAGAAAGAATTAAAGTGCACCATACTAGTGGTCCTACTTCAAATCTTTCAAAGGATAGGGGAGAACTTTGAATTTATTTAACACAATGCATCCAGCACCACTGTTCTTCACAACCATTCCTTCTCTTCAATGTATGTGGAATATACATTTACCAGATTCTTAGTGTAGTTGTTCTCTCGACTTAGAAAACCTCTGAGTAGCAAGCAAGTTAGAATTGGAGAGAGAATTCATGGTCAGACTTAGGTCTGAAAAGAACCTAAAACTGAACACTTAGCAGTACATTTGAATTTTTGCTAGCTATTTCTGGTTTCTTAACCTCCAAAAACTGGATTAACAAAAACGTATTCTTAAAAAAATTAATATGACACGCTTTTAACTGCAGCGGCATTACAATTCTATAAATGAACTACTACTCGAACTGCATTATTCTCATAAATTGCATAGTCCTTTTCTCTTGGATTTACAAAAACAAATTACGTGAAATAAATCAGAATGATATGAAATGGCTCATGCCTGAATTGTTCTATTTTGAAAGAAAGCTCCAGAATATTGTAATGATGGCCTAATGACAGGATAGCTCCCTGATAATGGAGGCACTGATTGAAAAATGTGCAATGTGCAAAGAAGCAAGAGTGCTGCATTTTCGAGTTGGATAACAAGGATTCCAACAATTGTATAATCTGCCTTTCTTAAATGGCTAGGTAAAATTATAGATGAACTTTAATATGAAAATGTAATGAGGATTCCGATATCTCGGAATGAATTTTTTTAACCTGTTTGAATTTTATGTGCAGAGTACACTGCTTGTCACTGCTTTGAGAGCATTGTACAGTTGCCAATATAACTTAGTGCTACCATTTTGTATCTTTTTAAAAGAAAATGCCTCTCTTAACATTAACTTTATTGTAATTCTATTGGAGAAAGGCAGTTCTTTTCAAGCAGGCTTGAACCTAATCACTAATATACTAACTTTAAGCTGAGGATTTATATGTGGCAATTTAAAGTGTTACGCAAAGTATATTTTCCACAAGGTTTATTCCATGATAGAAAATTTGTTATTTGAAAAGTTTTTGAAAGACTCTTCCAAATATTCCTTGAGGTTATATTTAAGGAAATAGATTTGTGCAGAAATGTAAAGCATAGTTATTTATCTTCTCATAATTTTTAGTTGGGTATACATTGCATATTTATTTGATTTTGCACTAACAGCTTAGCTAATAATTTTGATTCTTGCTCCTTTTAATTGTTGCCTACCAAAGTGGATGGATTTTTGTTTCAAGAGTCATATTTTAAAAATTTATTTTGAATCATGTACTTGTTTCAGAAGCTGAAAGCAATATTGTGTACATTTGGTAATGCTGCATCACCGAGGAGAAAGTGAGGACTGCAGATGCTGGAGATCAAAGCTGAAAATGTGTTGCTGGAAAAGCGCAGCAGGTCAGGCAGCATCCGAGGAGCAGGAGAATCGACGTTTCGGGTATAAGCCCTTCTTCAGAAAGAAGAGCTCATGCCTGAAACGTCGATTCTCCTGCTCTTTGGATGCTGCCTGACCTGCTGCGCTTTTCCAGCAACACATTTTCAGCTCAATGCTGCATCACTATTGAACCTTCATTAATATTACAATTTCTTTTGCCTATCATTCAAACAAAATGCTAAGATTTTTGTAATGTTAACAATTTATATTTAATAAAATGCTTGATTAATTTATAATCAATAGGAACAGAAAATGGCAGTTGTTCAAGTGGCTTATTTAAATGCATATTTTTTAAAAAATTGGAGTCCAAATCAAAAACAGTTATCGAATCTCAGAAATAGCATAAAAGGGAGATAATGAGTCCATCATATCTTTGTAAATTCTTTGAATGTGCTATTCAATGCACCCAACCAACTTACTTTTTCTCCATTGCCCTACATTTTTCCTTTTCAAGTCCTGTAGACTTCCAATTCCCTTTGAAGTCACTAGATATCTGCCTCCGCCCTTTTGAAGCAAAGCATTCCGGATTATCATGGTTGTCAGTTTTAAAAAAATTTGTTTCCCCTCTAATTGTCTTGCTAATTGCTAATTGTCTTAAATTTGTGTCCCAGGCTATTGATCCATCTACAAATGGAAACATCTAATCTGATGACTGCTATTAAATCTCCCCTTACCCTTCTCTGCCAGAAGTTTCATCTGTTCACAAAACAAAAAATTTTCACCCCTGACACTATATTTTATGTCTCTGGTATAGCTTTTCCAAGACCTTGACCTGTAGAATTGACAGAGATATGCTTTCAATGGGAGATCTAATTTGAATTTGTGAAATCAGTGCCAAGGATGGGAAGTAGGCCACAACATAGTAAAATTTGAAATTGTACACTTTGGCGAGAAGAATTGAGGAGCTGAATATTGTTTAAATGGAGAAAGACTGCTGAAACCTACAGAACAGAGTTTTGGGAGTCCTCATGCAGGAATCACAAAAACTAGCACGCAAGTTCAGCGGGTAATAGGGAAGGGAAATGGAATGTTGATCATTATTTCAAACAGAAATTTATTGAAGTTCTTTTGAGCTTACTCGCAGCATAGATGAGGGGCAACCAGTAGATGCGATATGTTTGGATTTCCAAAAAGTGTTTAATAAGGCAGTACACGTAATATGATAATCTGTTACTTATTGTTAGAGCTCATGCTGTGGGGGTAGTATAAGCATGGACAGAGGATTGGCTAACTATTGCCACAGTGATCAGTGCTGGAGCTGCAATTATTTACTATATATATTAATGACTAGGATGAGGAAAATGATTGCATTATAGCCAAGATTGTGGATGACCCAAAATAATTGGGAAGACTAATGTTGAGAATGACCCCTTCTGCAGAGGGGTATAGTTAGGTTAAGTGAGTGGGCAAAGCCTGGCAGATGGAATATATTGTGGGAAAATGAGGCAATGCATTTTGGCAGGTGGAATAGAGAAAGTCTGAGCAGTCACAGAAGAGAGGGTTTTGGGACTCCTTGTGCATGGATCACAAAAAAACCTAGCATTCAAGTTCAGCAGATAGGGAAGAAAAGTGGGACGTTGGTCTTCATTTAAAAGGGAAAGGAAAGTAAAGGTTGTGTGGTTTTGCCAAAACTATGCAAGGCACTGGTCAGACTGCAGCTGGAATACTGTGAATAGTTTTGGGTCCCTTCTCTAGGAAAGATATACTGACACTGAATGCAATCTAGAAACTATTCATTAGGCTGATACTAAGTAGAAAGAGGATATTTTTATGAGGAGAGGTTGAGTAGGTTGGATGTGCACTCATTGAAATGTAATTAGATGTGACTTTATTTTGAAGCTTACATGATTCTTAGGGGACTTGCCTGAATAAGTACAGAGTTTGTTTCCCCTTGTGGAGTCCAGGGCCAGAAGGATCTCAGAATAAAAGGTCACATATTTAAGTCAGATACAAAGTGGAATTTCTTGTCTCAGAGGGTGGTGAATCTGTGGAATTTGTTATTGCTGAGGGCTTTCTGTGCTGGATTGTTAAGTATATACAATGCCAGTACAAGGAGATTTCTAATTAGTTAAGGAATCGAGGGTTCAGGGGTAAAGGCAGGAAAGTGCAGCTGAAGACTATCAGATCAGCTGTGATCTCATTGAATGGTGCAGCAGATTTGATGGGCTGAATGAGGTACTTCAGCTTCTCTATACCTTATGGTCTTATTCAACCCTGTTTGCCTCTCATTAGCATGTTACTGCTGCTAAGAAAGTAAAAGGATTACATTATCATGGGTAGTGCAGAAGTAACCTGGAAATTGTGTCTGAGCTATCATCTGTTACAGCTTCATTCTTGAACCTCAATCAATCATTATTTAAATTAGGCAATACCAAAGCATAGTGGGTGTCATGAAGATTTCTCAATTATGTCATTTATAATTGTATATGTTAAGCTTGGCTCTTCTGGTACAGTATTTATGTGCACATGTAGAAAAAGTGTTTTACAATATATTAGAAGTGATTATTCATGTTATTTTATATTTCTTGCCCCTTCAATATTCTTTCTAATGCAGCCCCTTTATCAGGGTTTATTTGATGCTTTTTACATCCAAGCCATTAATAAAAATAAAACAGGTTTTAGCCTAGATTGATAATCTAGTAGGAACCAGCTCTGGAAGTCCCACTTTAATTTCTGGTAGATTTAGTTTTTGTCCGTGGTTGGGCAATCTGGGCTAGGCTGTGACTCCCATGTGCAGAAAACCCAAACTTAACAGGACTATCAGTTCTGAGTTTAAACACACCCAGTTTTTCATGGACCAGAGGTCATATTCCACAGTGCGGGACTCAATAATTTTTAAGGAGATGATGAATAATCTTGAATAGTCTGTTTGTCCACATTTACAGAGAGTTTTTAAGAAAAAATGTTCTGAGTTTAAATAATTGTTTATTGACATAAACTTAAATACTATCATACAGACATGATTAATACTTGACTACTTTTCACAATTTGTCATTACCAGCTAGAGGTTTGAGAGTTCATTGACTACAGCTCAGTAAAGTTACTAAAGGTTTAGCTGCCTTTAATGGCAAGAGGATGGCCAGAGTGAGGGTAGGGTCAATCAGGGATAGTGAAGGGAACTTGCGCCTGGATTCAGAAGAAGTAGGGGAGGTCCTTAATGAATACTTTGCTTCAGTATTCACTACTAAGGGGGACTTTGATGTTTCTGAGAACAGCGTGAAACAGACTGATATGCTAGAACAGATTGATGTTAGGAAGGAGATTGTGCTGAAAATTTTGAAAAGCGTAAGGATAGATAAATCCCCTGGACCAGATGGATATACCCCCAGGTTACTACAGGAAGCAAGGGAAGAGATTGCTGTGCCTTTGACGATGATCTTTGCATCCTCACTGTCTACTGTAGTAGTACCGGATGCTTGGAGGGTGGCAAATGTTATTCCCTTGTTCAAGAAAGGGAATAGGGATAATACTGGGAATTATAGACAAATCAGTTTTACGTCAGTGGTGGGCAAAGTATTGGAGAGGATTCAGAAACACAGAATTTATGATTTCTTGGAAAAGCCATACTTTGATTAGAGATAGTCAGCATGGCTTTGTGAGAGGCCGGTCATGCCTTACAAACCTTATTGAATTCCTTTTGAGGATGTGACAAAACACATTGATGAAGGTAGAGCAGTGGGTGTTGTATACATGGATTTTAGCAAGACATTTGATAAGGTTACCCATGGTAGCCTCATTCAGAAAGTAGCTGAAAATGTGTTGCTGGAAAAGCGCAGCAGGTAGGGCAGCATCCAAGGAGCAGGAGAATCGATGTTTCGGGCATGAGCCCTTCTTCAGGAAGTAAGCAAGCATGGGATACGAAGAAACCTGGCTGTCTCGATACAGAATTGGCTGACTCAAAGAGGATGGTAACAGATGGAAAGTATTCAGCCTGGAGCTCAGTGACCAGTGGTGTTCTGCAGTGATCAGTTCTGGGACCTCTGCTTTTGTGATTTTTGTAAATGACTTGGATGAGGAAGTGGAAGGGTGGTTTGGTGACATGAAGGTTGGTGGAATCGTGGATAATGTGGTGGGCTGTTGTAGGTTCAACAGGACATTGACAGGATGCAGAGCTGGGCTAATAAGTGGCAGATGGAGTTCAACCTGGAAAAGTGTGATGCCATTCACATTAGATGGTTGAATTTGAATGCAGAATACAGGGTGAAAGGCAGAATACTTGGCAGTGTGGAGGAGCAGTGGGACCTTGGGATCCATGTTCATCGATCCCTCAAATTTGCCAGCCAAGTTGATAGGTAACTTGGTGTGTTGGCTTTCATTACCAGAGGATTTGAGTTTAAGAGCTGCAAGGCTATGCTGCAGCTCTATAGAGCCCTGGTTAGACCAGACTTGGAATATTGTGTTCAGTTCTGGTCGCTGAAGTGTAGGAAAGAAGATTGACTAATATGCAGCCTGCACTAGAGGGCATGTCTTATGATGAAAGGTTGAGGGAGCTAGGGATTTTCTCATTAGAGAAAAGAAGGATGAGAGGTGACTTGATAGAGGTGTACAAGATGTTGAGTAGCATAGATAGAGTGGATAGCCAGAGACGTTTTCCTGTGGCAGAAATGTCTATCACTTGGCGGTCATAATTTTAAGGTAATTGGAGGAAGGTTTAGGGGAGATGTCAGAGGGAGGTTTGTTACACAGAGTGATGGGTGCATGCAATGCACTGCCAGCAGTGGTAGTAGAGTCAGACTCTTGGATAGGCACATGGAAGATAGTACAATGAAGGGTATATCGGTTTGTCTGATCTTAGAGTAGGATAAAAGGCCGGCATAACATTGAGGGCTGAAGAGCCTGTACTGTACTGTTCTGTGTTCTAAGTTCTTAATGTTGGGTTACAAATGTTTGCGTTTATAAGGGATTGATTGGCAGGTAAGGGTTTGAGAACCTGACAAAATATTATGTAATGAAAAAAAAACTGGGTTAAAGCGCTGGATAACTATTGACCTTTTAAGCAGCCTACCTCTGCCTTTAGCAGTCCCATTGGCTGCTTTTAGTCTGCATGTGGGAATAATGGGCCTAGTCTGCATCCTTTCTGCAACCACCTGCATGCAGGGGTGCGTGTACACGCGCGCGCACACAGAGACGCGCACACACACACTACTGTTTTCTTCCCCCTCCCGTGCTCTCTTCCTCCCTTATTCCCCGACTCCACAGTGTGAAGGGGCTACTAATCAGGGCATTTTATCTGATTCTGCCAGTTAGGAAAATTTCCCACTCCCATGACCTGACTTGGATATGAGAATCCAGGCTTTAAAATAGAAAAGAGAGATCCCAAGATTAGAGAGTTGAAATCTGGAATTGTTAATTTCATCCTGATGTTATGATAAGAAAGACAGAGGTAGAAGCCATCCCAAACCACTGAAACCTTATTCATTAGGTAATGCCAGCTAGTTACCTTCGTTAAAGAGGAGACATGGTTGATGAGCAACTGTTTGGAAATAATGTCCCCAAATAAACAAGAAGAGTTTTAAAGAAGCTTAGAAATAGTCATTTACATTTAAATATATTTTGATACCATGAAGAAATTTTGTATGAACACATGGGTAAATTGTTCATTTGTGCATGAAGTTTATTACTAATATTTGTCAGCTTGTGAAAGTTTGTTTTTTAAACCAACCTCTCTCTCATCTGAATAAACGGTTAAGGGTAGCTGAAATATTATAATACATCCTATTTATTATTGTTTGCAGAAAATTTCTTAAAAGATAACAACTCTGTTTTTCATTTTATCTTTTCACTCCCTTTCCCCTCCCCTCCCCATGAGATTTGTCCAATCCTAATTTTTTGAAGCCCAAGGTCTGCTATCACAGAACACTACAGTCTGTGGTAGTACTAGTTGTTCTTATGTAGCAGGAGGGATAAATTATTTAGATTATTCAGATGTTTTTCGTTTATACATTGCCAGATAGATGGTATGTGTGGGACGGAAATCAGTGAAGTAATTTCTTTTCATTTCATGGTTGTTTTCATCAAGAATGTGGGCTTAAAGAGTCAGGCTGAAGAAATTAAAAAGCTTCTCTTTTGTAGTTTAGCTCTCATTTTTCACTGGCTTGAACTACACGGGTCAAATAATAATCTGTTGGTCACAATCTCTGACTATGCCATGCTGCTTTGTCATTGTACTTGTAATTTAAAATGAATGGTTTAAGAATGCAACTTCCTTTATCAAGTTGCATGTTTTCACCTTATTCAGGCTTTAATATCGCTGGGCTGAATTTTCAAAATTGTTTGATATATCTAGTGTGATCATTATGGAGGCTATATCCTGCTGTTTTGGTATATTTGGACCTACACTTAGAGTGCATAAATTGAGTAGTTGTATGTCCTAATCTCCAAAAGGATTGATAACTTGTAAAAATGATACAGAATTTCCAGAGATCACATGGCCCAACAAGTCCACACTGACTGTCCAAAGACATCCCACCCAGCCTCTATCCCTGTAATCCTGCATATCCCACAGCGAATCCACCTAATTCACACATCCCTGGACGCTATGAGCCATTTAGCATAGACAATTCACATAACCTGCACATCTTTAAACTGTGGGAGGAAACAGGAGCATCCAGAGGAAATCCATGCAGACATGGTGACAATGTGCAAATGATATAGAAGATAGTAATAACATTAGCAAATTTGCTGATGATACTAAACTGGGTGGCAGGGTGAAATGTGAGGAGGATGTTAGGACCTGGACAAGTTAGGTGAGTGGTCAGATGCAGTTTAATGTGGATAAATGTATGGTTATCCACTTTGGCAGCAAGAACAGGAAGGCAGAATGATACCTAAATGGAATCTATTTAGGTAAAGGGGCAGTAGAAAGAGATCGGGGTGTTCTTGTACACCAGTCAATAAAGGTAAGCATGCAGGTATAGCAGGTAGTGAAGAAGGTTAATAGCATGCTGGCCTTCATAACAAGAGGGATTGAGTATAGAAGCAAAGAGGTTCTTCTGCAGCTGTACATGGCCCTGGTGAGACCACAACTGGAGTATTGTGTGCAGTTCTGGTCTCCAAATTTGAGGAAAGGCACTCTGGCTGTTGAGGGAGTGCAGCGTAGGTTCACGAAGTCAATTCCTGGAATGGCGGGACTACCTTATGCTGAAAGACTAGAGTGACTGGGCTTGTATACCCTTGAGTTTAGAAGACTGAGAGGGGATCTGATTGAGACATATAAGATTATGAAAGGATGGACACTCTGGAGGCAGGAAACATGTTTCCGCTGATGGGTGAATGCCGAACCAGAGGACACAGCTTAAAATACAGGGTAGACCATTTAGGACAGAGATGAGGAGAAATTTCTTCACCCAGACAGTGGTGGCTGTATGGAATGCTCTGCCCCAGAGGGCAGTGGAGGCCCAGTCTCTGGATTAGTTTAAGAAAGAGTTGAATAGAGCTCTCAAGGATAGTGGAATCAAGGGTTATGGAGATAAGGCAAGAACAGGATACTGATTAAGGATGATCAAACATGATCATATTGAATGGTGGTGCAGGCTCAAAGGGCAGAATGGCCTACTCCTGCACCTATTATCTATTGTCCACACAGACAGTTGCTCAAGCGTGGAATCAAACCTGGATCCCTGGCACCATGAGGCAGCAGTGCTAACCACTGAGCCACTGTGCAATCCCATGATTTCAAGTCTTATGATTTCTAACAACAACTTTAAAGCAACATGGCCTAAACACTAGTCATGAGGCAAGTTGAAATATAAATCACAAATTTCTCATTCAGCTTTCAACACAGTCAAAACTCCTCTGTCCCATTGTTATACCTTACTCTGTGCCTTGGGTCAAAACTTTAGTGGAGAAATTGTGGCATAGTGGTAATGTCACTGAGCTAATAATCCAGAAACCTTGGCTTATGCTTTTGGCACAAGGGTTCAAATCCCATCAAAGTAGCTGTTAACATTGGAATTCAATTCATAGTTTCTGGAATAGAAAGCTAGCCTCCTTAGTGGTGACCATGAAACTATAATTGATAATTAGAAAGGAAATCTGCCATCCTCATCTGATCTGGGCAGCATGTGACCCCAGATTCACAGCAGGGTAATTGACTCCTAGTTACCCTCTGACATGGCCGAGAATGCCGAGGAATAGCCAACAAATGCTGGCCTTGTTGGTGATGCTGCATTCCATAAAGGAACTTCATTTTAAAAAAAATCTCCAGGATCCAGTCCGAAGTTATTTTTAGCTGGCCCAGTTCCCTTTTCCACTCTGTTTAACCAGTCATGTAATTCCCTCTAACCCATGTCAGACAAATCCTGTAGCTTTCTATACCTCCTCACAACCTTGTTTGAGCATTCCCACCCACATTCTGCCCAGTAAATAATAAAAGTAGTATTTTTCTTTGTTTCAGGTGCATAAGTCTATATTTTTATCTCTCTGCTCTTCCAAACTCTTATAGAAGACACCCTTTTCTTTGAGTTACAAAGGTATTTTAGGGAAATTCAGTAACCCAGCAGTGTAGTGGCTTGCTATGGGACACTTCTTATAACCTTTGAACTTGCATCATATGAGCCTTGTCTTTCTATCCAGCTGTAATCTAGACGAACCTAATCCTATTGAAATATAACTGCTTAAAAAAAACCTGTTCTGCTGGAAAAGCACAGCCGGTCAAGCAGCACCCGAGGACCTGGAGAGTCGACTTTTCAAGCATGTCATTCGAGGTGAAGAGCTTATGCACGAAACATCGACTCTCCTGCTCTTTGGACGCCGCTTGACTAGCTGTGTGTTTCCAGCACCATGCCTTTTGACTCTGATCTCCAGCATCTGCAGTCCTCCCTTTCTCCCTGTTTTAAAAAACCTGGCATTCTTGATGTCACCATAGGAGATTAAGGGCTAAAACTTTCTCCCGATCAGGAGCATGCACCAGATAGATAGCTTTTCATTTCAGGCTATATGTAAGGCTTGCCTCAGTGCTCTAGAACATGTACGATAGAAAGTCACTGACCCACATTCTCTCTATGCTAACCCAAGCCACCTCATGTCTTCTATCTATCTCAATGAGCCCACATAGCACATAGGCTAGATTAGAGTGGTGCTGGAAAAGCAAAGCAGGTCAGGCAGCATCCGAGGAGCAGGAAAATCAACGTTTCAGGCAAAAGCCCTTAATCCGGAATGAAGGCAGGGAGCCTCCAGGGTGGAGAAATAAGTGGGAGAGGGTGGGGCTCGGGAGAAGGTAGCAAAGAGTAGATGAGATGACCTGGGGGTTGCAGTGAGAGAGAGAGACTCACCGAGATTCTTGTGGAGAGAGGAGGAGAACTTCTTCAAGGTAGGCATCCTTGCAAGAGGATTTGCAGTAAGGTTCAAATCAACCTGGCAAAAGTGAGGACTGCAGATGCTGGAAATCAGAGTCTACCCCCTCCTATTTATCTCTCCACCCTGGAAGCTCCCTGCCTCCCTTCCTGATGAAGGGCTTTGCCAGAAACGTCGACTTTCCTGCTCCTCAGATGCTGCCTGACCTGCTGTGTTTTTCCAGCACCATTTTAATCTAGACTCTGATTTCCAGCATCTGCAGTCCTCACTTTTGCCACATAGCACATAGGCCTTGCTACCCATCATGACTCTTACTGCTATCGTCATTTAGTGTCAATCTATCACCTTTTAGCCTTAATTTCACCTTGTCTACTCAACCAATATGTGGTAATAGCAGGCCTTGGGTGTTCTGCTGAAATGAAATAAAATAAAGATCTCAGTGTCTGTGTAAATACACTCATTCATTAAAATCCCGTTCAAAAGATTTCAATTGTTTCAATTTCTTAATCTTTTAAAAACAAGTATTTAATTGAAGCACTTAATGCCTTACAGAGCCAAAGATTTTATAGCTGATAGAGTAGCACAGTGACCCAGTGGTTAGTATTGCTGCCTCAACCTAGGACCTGAGCTCCATTCCAATTGTTCAATTGACTGTGTAGAGTTTGCACATTCTCCCAGTGTCTGTTTGGGTTTCCTTCTACAGTCCAAAGATGTGCATCGGATAGGCCAGTGGACTGAGGAGTGGCAGATAGCGTTTAATTTAAATAAATGCGAGGTGCAGCATTTTGGAAAAGCAAATCTTAGCAGGACTTATACACTTAACGGTAAGGCCCTTGAGAGTGTTGCTGAACAAAGACACCTTGGAGTGCAGGTTCATAGCTCCTTGAAAGTGGAGTCACAGGTAGATAGGATAGTGAAGAAAGCGTTCCTTTATTGGTCAGAGTACTCAGTACAGGAGTTGGGAGGCCATGTTGTGGCTGTACAGGACATTGGTTAGGCCACTATTGGAATATTGCGTGCAATTCTGGTCTCCTTCCTATCGGAAAGATGTTGTGAAACTTGAAAGGGTTCAGAAAAGATTTACAAGGATGTTGCCAGAGTTGGAGGATTTGAGCTTAAGGGAGAGTTTGAACAGGCAGGGGTTGTTTTCCCTGGAGCGTCAGAGGCTGAGGGGTGACCTTATAGAGGTTTACAAAATCATGAGGGGCATGAATAGGATAAGTAGACAAAGTCTTTTCCCTAGGGTGAGGGTGTCCAGAATTAAAGGGCATAGGTTTAGGGTGAGAGGGGAAAGATATTAAAGAGACCTAAGGGGCAACTTTTTCAAATAGGGTTGTATGTGTATGGAATGAGCTGCCAGAGGATGTGGTGGAGACTGGTACAATTGTAACATTTAAGAGGCATTTGGATGGGTATTTGAATAGGAAGAGTTTGGAGTGATATGGGCCTGACGTTGGCAGGTAGGACTAGATTGGGTTGGGATATCTGGTCGGCATGGACGGGTTGGGCCGAAGGGTCTGTTTCCATGCTGTACATCTCCATGACTCTATGCTGAAAATGTGTTGCTGGAAAAGCGCAGCAGGTCAGGCAGCATCCAAGGAGCAGGAGAATCAACGTTTCGGGCATGACCCCTTCAGGAATTCCTGAAGAAAGGCTCATGCCCGAAACGTTGATTCTCCTGCTCCTTGGATGCTGCCTGACCTGCTGCGCTTTTCCAGCAACACATTTTCAGCTCTGATCCCCAGCATCTGCAGTCCCCACTTTCTCCTCTATGACTCTCTGTGCAGGGTAGGTGGGTTAACCATCCTAAATCTCCTCATAGTGTCCAGGAATATGCAGGCTAGGTGGGTTGACCATGGTGAAAGCGGGGTTACGGGGATAAGTTTGTGGGCTAGGTCTGGGTCGAATACTCTTTGGAGAATCAGTGCAAAACATCTTCTTTCTGCACAGAGGAGATTCTATGATCTATCATTCTATGTCCTATGAATTGAAGCTGTCAAATAAACCATTAGCTGACAGCACCCTCCAGATTGTGCAATCAGTAATGTTGGATCTACTCCTAAAATGATAGCTGTCACATTTATAGCAACAGAGCGAAATTGCAAGCATTTTTTTCAAAGCACAAAATTGGCTGACTGTAGTTTTAGATCAAAAAAATAGTTTTTAGGGCAGGAAATTTAAACAGAACCAAAGCTCGACAGTCCAGCAGAGTTTATTAATTTTTGCATATTTGCTTCACAGGTAGACAGGGTGATTAAAAAGACGGTTAGCCTGCTTGTCTTCATTTTTCTGTCCTTTTGAGAATAGGAGTTGGAAAGTAACGTTGAGGTTGTACAGGACATTGGTGCAACCTCTTCTGGAGTATTGTGTCCAGTTCTGGTCACCCACTTATAGGAAGGATGCGACTAAGCTAGGGAGGGTTCAGAAGATGTTTACCAGAGTGTTACCTGGTGCAGAAGGTTTGAGTTGTAAAGATAGACTGGGACAAGTTTCACTGGACATAGAAGGTTGAGAGGTGACCTTTTAGAAATCAAGAGGTTTCTTAATAGAGTTAATGGTAGATGTCTTTTCCTTATGATGGAGGATTTCAAGAGTAGGGGACACATTTTTAAAGTGAGAGCACAGCAATGTAAAAAATTTGACCGTCCTGTCTTTATTAAATCACGGAGTGTTCACATGTGGAATGAACTTCCTGAGGAAATGGTGGATACAGGCACAATTGCAACATTTGAAAGACACTTGGGTAAGTACATGAGCAGGAAAGGTTTGGAGGGATAGGAGTCAGGAACAGGCAGGGAGAACTAATTTAGCTTGGGATTATGTTCAACCTGTACTGGTTGGACCAAAAGGTGTGTTTCCATGTTTACTTTCCAAAAAGGTACCTTATCATTCCCAAGGGGATACTGAAAATATCCAAAACTGGTCCCTGGACCTACTAAAAGATATCCTGCCTTTTCAAAAAATTCTATGAGCTGTAGATTTTTAAGAAAATGATCTTAGATACATGGGTTGTGTTTCGAATATTGGCACTTTTCAGTGTGCAGTTGTGTTCATGAACCGTTTGGGCAAGATATAAGCCACTGCTGTTCCCCTCTGGTTGGAAATGGTACCAAATGCAAGAGCAAGACTTTGTGAATTGGTGCTCTGGTGCTATTATTGCAAAGGCATGGAGACCTTCAGATTTGGCAAAACTTCAAGAACAGTCTATTCGAAGTTATCACATACTTGTCATTATCTGCAGGTGTGAATATCCTACGACTTCTTCCTAATCTATCAATCTGAGTGCTCCTTCAGTATTAAGAACCAAGCGCACCGAAGTATGTTGGTGAACAGAATCCAGAACAGGATACCATTTGTTCCATCATTTTACCTTCAAATAAAGAGACTGGTGTAAAATTTAACTTTATGATTGTCATGTTTGAAACAAATGTTATATGTTGTCAGTAATTGGTAAATATTGTTATTTGTCTCAACATTTTGCGAAATGTTGGTGTTCTTCTTCATGTGGTGCATCTGGCTCTGGAACAAAGTAGTAGAGTGAAGGATACTCTGGTCATTTGTGGGTTTTCACCATAAGTAGCCATGAAAACTACTAGATTAGATTTTTAACCCTAATCTTTTGAGAAAGGGAAGCTGATAGATATTTTCTAATTCTCCTGATCAGAGATGTTGTTATGCACCTCTGGAGCAGGTAGGACTTGAACCTGGGCCTCCTGGTTGAAATTACGGACACTACTGCTACACCATAGAGCCCTTTTTAATCATTATTTTAATCAGCGCGTTTAGGTTGCTGTCATCCACTTCCCGGGGCAAGTGGGACTTGAACCTGGACCTTTGGGCCCTGAAGTAAAGTCATTATCACTGTTCCACAAGGTTCTTCATGAGATGCTGATACATATGGGTGGTGCAACCTAGGTTTGACTGCAGTCCTATACTCTTTCACTTTTAATCCCCTCAAATTAACAAGAGATGGACAATTAATATTGCCTTGTCAAGGTTCTCCAATTCGTGATATTTTTGAAAAAGTTCTGTTGATGTGTGAAAATCTTTATGTAAAGCTCTAACTAGGGCATGTAAAAATAGCCCCCATCTGGCTGACAGCTTGTGCTCTTTTTGTGGTTTTCATTGTATTTATTTGGACTCTAGCATCATGACTCATTCCATTAAAATATAACTCAGAAAACAGGTTCATAATTGCTTTTAAGGCACATAATAGTGATGAAGTAAGAAAATGCTACAAATACCACTGAAGAGAGAAAGCAAGCTAGATATCAGGGACCAAACATGCAAACAGTGTTATGAGTTGCTGGTTACACTGCATATAGTCCTTTGCTCAATTGGTGTCTATAAAATTATCACCTGTTTTCATTAGCTTTCTGCTCATCAAATTTGCAATTATATTTTCAAATGAGAAGTGTTTTCTGAAGCAAATTTATTCTGGCTTTTTTAAAAAGTGGGTACACTTGTATGATGTTGGCAATGTTACCAAATTTCTTATGTTGTTTCTGATAAAACAACACTTGAGGAGCATGGGGGTGTATTGATAGGCTGTCAGTTGATGTCTGGAATTAAAACGTGATTGTGGTGGTATGGCGTTATCTTATCTGCCAGATGGGATCCTTAAAAGGACTACTTGTTTCTAAAGAAATTTTGAGTACGACCTTCCTTTATGTATGAAATTGTTCTTGCCTAAATCTGGAATACTGCAATTTGCAGGTTATTCCATGCTACCAATCTTCTGAGCAATTTGTTCAAAGTGCAGAACAATGTGTACATGTAACACATTTAAATTGCCTTTGTATAAATTCTAATTTATATGCAGGAAATATATATAACCAAAATTCATGTGAATCTCGAGTGAATATAACATTATATTGTTTTGGAAGGTAAGCATATAAGTGAAGGTGAGGTAGAGTTTCACATTGGGCTGTAGCACAGACATGTGATGGTGGATTGCCTGCCAATGATGCTTTCTTATTCTTTGACTATTGTGGAGCCGAATATTAGGTTTTGGATGTAGGTTTGCTCGCTGAGCTGGAAGGTTCATTTCCAGACGTTTCGTCATCATACTAGGTAACATCTTCAGTGGGCCTCCGGGTGAAGCATTGCTGGTATTCCTGCTTTCGATTTATATGTTTGGGTTTCTTTGGGTTGGTAACGTCACTTCCTGTGGTGACATAATTTCTGGTGGTGACATCATTTGCTGTTCTTTTTCTCAGGGGGTGGTAGATGGTAACTCAATGTGTTTGTTGATGGAGTTCCGGTAGGAATGCCATGCTTCTAGGAATTCTCATGCGTGTCTCTGTTTGGTTTGTCCTAGAATGGATGTGTTTTCCCAGTCGAAGTAATGTCCTTCCTCATCTTTGTAAAGATACTAGTTGATGTATGTATCCTGGTGGCTAGTTTTCTGCCTGTTTGTCCAATGTAGTGTTTGTTACAGTCCTTGCACGGTATTTTGTAAATGACATTAGTTTTGCTTGTTGTCTGTATAGGGTGTTTGAAGTTCATTAGCTGCTGTTTTAATATTGCACATAGCAGGCAGCCAATCCCTTACCATTGTTGGAACCGCTGCCCAAGAGGAATTTCTCTCCCCTTACTTAGCAGCACTCTTACTTCACGGACCAGAAAGACCATGTTAGAAAATAGGAGTTGTTAAATTGGCAATGAGAAGCTAGAGCTCACGGTGGGTCAGGCAGCATCCAAGGTAAGGAAGAAAGCTAGCATTTCAAGTATAGGTGACTCTTCATCAAACCTGAGATGAAGTGTGGAGGGGGCAGCATTTATGCAATAGTGGGAGGGAGATGATTGGTGTGTTGAGGGAGAAGGATGTTGATGGTTCAGATTAAGTGATCGGAATGTGAAAATGTCAGAACAACAGTGTGTCTAACTGCCAGATTGGAAAGAACTGACAGACCCACTGGGGTGCAAGGGGTGGCGGTGCAAGAGGTCATGGTGGCCGAGAATATAACAAGTAAATCTATAAGAACGGGAAAGAATGGGTGTATAATTTCAGGGTGTTAAACTCCGTAATGGGCCCAGAAGGTTGTAAAACACTTATTATATTCTCTGTAGCCATGTCCTCTCTCCCCTTCCACCACTCCAGTGAGTCTGTCCATTCCTACTAGTCTGGTAGTTAGACACACCATTGTTCTGTCATTCTCTCATTTTGATCATTTAATCTGAACTGTCAATATCCTTTCACGCCCAGCACCTCCCCTCCCCATATTGCATAAAGGCTTCCCCCTCCACGTTTCATTTCACTCTGATGAAGAATCAGCTAGACTCGAAACATTAACTTGCTTTCTCTCCATGGATGTTGCCTGACCCACTCTGACCAAACACTTTTGTTTTCAGTACAGATTCTAGCATCTGCAGTAATTTGCACTGACAATGGCAAGTGTTTGTTACAAGGAAATGTAAAGTGCATTTATATCCATTTGGATGCATCAGATTATGACTGTCATTCTACTTCTATAAAAATGTCTCCATTTCACCTAGATACAGCATTCTGATTTGTACTGTAATTTCCTTCTCTTTTCCTTTTAGGGGAGAAATTGAATTTACCATCTGTACTTAGTAACTGGAGTAATGAAATAATTACTGCTTTGCCAGCATTTTAATAACAGATGGTTTAACAAAATTAAGATTGACCAAAGGGCAGTGCCCATGTAGAGAGCATGTTTTTTAATCTTTTTCACAAATTGCCCATCCCTTGCTAGCTCAAGATGCTCAGCTCTGATAAGAAGTTTCAATGCGACTGGTCTGTAGACAGACATTGTATCTTTGGTTTTCAACTATCTGTACATAACATTAGTTAACCAATCAAAACAGCACATAATAGATAGACAAGGTCTTTGGACGCAGCAAATGTACTCCTTTTGTAACAATTGTTTTGTAGGTATTATAGATTTGGTTTCATTACTATAGTTTTCATTTTAGCACTGTCTCTTCAGAATAGCCTGAAAAATGTTAGAGGACATGCTTCCAACGATTCTTTTGCTCCATGTCATAGAGATATACAGCACGGAAACAGACTCTTGGGTCCAACTTTCTATGCTGACCAGATATCCGAAATTGATCTAGTTCTATTTGCTAGCACTTGGCCCGTATCCCTCCAAACCCTTCCTATTCATATACCTATCCGGATGCCTTTTAAATGTTGCAATTGTACCAGCCTCTACCACTTCCTCTGGCAGCTCCTTCCATACATGCACAATCCTCGGTGTGAAAAAGTTGCCATTTAGATCTCTTCCATATCTTTCTTTTCTCATCCTAAACCTATGCCCTCTAATTCTGGACTTCCCCACCCCACAGGGAAAAGACCTTGTCCATTTACCCTATCCACGCCCTCGATGATTTTATAAACCTCTATAAGGTCACCCCTCAGCCTCTGATGGTCCAGGGAAAACAGCCCCAGCCTGTTCAGCCTCTCCCTATAGCTCAAATCCTCCAACCCTGGCAACATCATTGTAAATCTTTTCTGAACCCTTTCAAGTTTCACAACATCCTTCCTATAGTAAGGAAACCAGAATTGCACGCAATGTTCGAAAAGTGGCCCAACCAATGTCCTGTACAGCTGTGACATGACCTCCCAACTCCAATACTCAATACTCTGTCCAATGAAGGAAAGTACATTAAACGCCTACTTCAGTATCCTATCTACTTTCAAGGAACTATGAACCTGCGCTTCCAGGTCTCCTTGTTCAGCAGCATTCCTCAGGACCTTCCCATTAAGTGTATAAGTCCTGCTCTGATTTGCTTTTCTAAACTGTAGGACTTCGCATTTGTCTAAATTAAACTCCATCTTCCACTTCTCAGCACATTGGCCCATCTCATCAAGATCCCGTTATATTCTAAGGTAACCTCCTTCACTGCACGCTACACCTCCAATTTTATAAACTTATGAATATACCGCCTATGTTCACCTCCAAATCATTTATATAAGTGGTGAAAAGCAATGGACCCAGCACCAATCATTGTGACACATCACTGGTTACAGGCCTTCAGCCTGAAAGGCAATCCTCTACTCCAGCCTCTGTCTTCTATCTGCAAGCCAGTTCTGTATCCAAGTGGTTAGATCTCTCTATACTCCATGTGTACCAGTCTACCATGAGGAACCTTGTCAAATGCCTGACTGAAGTCCTTCTATATCACATCCACTGCTCTGCCCTCATCAATCCTCTTCATTGCTTTTTCAGAAAACTCAATTAAGTTCATGAGACATGATGTCTCATGCACAAAACCATGTTGACTATCCCTAATCAGTCCTTGCCTTTCAAAATACATGTAACTCCTGTCCTTCAGGATTCCCTCCAACAATTTGCCTGCCATATGTAAGGCTCACTGGCCTATAGTTCTCTGGCCTTTCCTTACCACTTTTCTTTTATAGTGGCACCATGTTAGCCAAGCTCCAGTCTTCCCACAACTCCCCTGTGACTGTCGATGCTCCAAATATCTTGGCAAGTGGCCCAGCAATCACTGACGTCACTTTCCACAGAGTTCTAGGGTCTTGATCAGGTCCTGGGGATTTATCTGCTTTTATTTGCTTCAAAACATCCAGTGCCACCACCTCTGTAATATGGACATTTTTCAAGATGTCACCATCTCTTTCCCTACATTCTATATCTTCCATGTCCTTCTCCATAGGAAGCTTTGATGCAAAATACTCATTTAGTATCTTCCCCATCTTCTGCGGCTCCACACCTAGGTTGCTGTCATATCCTCTTTTTGCCCTCCTGATTTCCTACTATATACTCATACTGCCTTTATACTCTTCTAAGATATCACTCTATCTCTGCTGTCTATATCTGACATATGTTACCATTTTTTGATCAAAACCTCAATTTCTCTTGTCATCCAGCATTCCCTATACCTACCAGCCTTGCCATTCACCTTAACAGGAGCATACTATCTCTTTTCCACCTGTCCCTTTACCTGCGAATATTGCGCCCAGTCAACCTTTGAAAGTTCTTACCTACTATCATCAAGCCTGCCTAACTTTCTATATTCTCCCTTCAGCATCTCATCCTTTTCTCTTCCTATGTCATTAGTTCCAATGTGCACAACAACTGCCTGCTGGTCCCATTCCTCTTTGAGAATATTCTACTCTCTCTCCGAGGTATCCTTGATCCTGGTACCAGGGAAGCAACTTACCATTCTGATTTCTCGCTACCGGCTGCAGAAATGTCTGCCAGTGCCTCCGACCAGAGAGTCCTCCTTGATTGCTTGGAACCTGACGTACCCCTCGTTACATTGGAGCCATTCTCTGTAGGAGAAACTTGGCTGTTCATGCCACATTCCCCTGAAAGTTCATCCTCCCCTAAATTTTCCAAAACCGCATACTTGTTTAAGATGGGAATAGCCACAGTAGACTCCTGCACTCCCTGCCTCGCTCTCCTACCTTTGCTGGAGGTAACCCATCTATTTGACTGTATCCGTATTTTTTTTTCTCCCTTCCTATAACTGTCATCCATTACACCCCCTAGTTCCTGTAAATTCCTCATAACTTACATAAGTTGCCTCTATCTGCTGCTCGAGCCGATCCATGTGATCTGATAGGATTCACAACCAAAGGCATTTCCTGCAGACATAATCATCAGTAAAACGGAAACTCTCCCTAAACCCCCACATCTGATGAGCACAGCACATCACTCTACTGAAGGCCATCAATGCTCCTTTATAATCTATGGACCTAGAAAATAGCACTGTCTTACTGCTCTAAAAAAACACTGCTCTGGGCTAACTTAGTATCGATGTTTTATATTTTTAAAATTTAATCAAGACAGACCTCAGTAAAACCCACTCTACTTACTGTTGTAGATTTACAGCAAGGTTACACTTAAAAATTATGCACTTAGCTTCTCCAGAGCTGTGAGCTCTCCCACATGGGTTCCTTCGAGGTCAACTGTGAATTTCGGTGTTTGTTAGTTTATCTTAGATGCACTCAGATGTCCAGAGATACTTGAACTCAATTAGCAAAGGCGGTAGCTGTGCAGATTCACTGCTGTATCAGACAAGATTGTCCATTTCTTTCTCTGACAGTGTGATCTTTGCCTTTGTCTCTCTTCCTCCTTTTTAAAGTACTGTTGTTTTGACTCTTTTTTTCCCCAAAGTTCCAAAAAATGCAACAGCTTACAAAATGACTGCTCCTGGAATTTGAGGAAATCACTTTCAACACCTAACATACCTCAAAAAGAAAGCAGGTTTTAAGATTAGATTACTTACAGTGTGGAAACAGGCCCTTCGGCCCAACAAGTCCACACCGACCTGCCGAAGCGCAACCCACCCATACCCCTACATTTACCCCTTACCTAACACTACGGGCAATTTAGCATGGCCAATTCACCTGACCTGCATATCTTTGGATTGTGGGAGGAAACCGGAGCACCCGGAGGAAACCCACGCAGACACGGGGAGAACGTGCAAACTCCACACAGTCTGTCACCTGAGTCGGGAATTGAACCCGGGTCTCAAGTGCTGTGAGGCAGCAGTGCTAACCACTGTGCCACCGTGCCGCCCTCTTCTTACGTAATTATTTACAATTATGTAATAGTGCTGCTAGTTCAACTAAATCTTTCATTGTAATGTCAAAGAACATAAATAATCACTGACTTAAATCTTTTTGACTGCTTCCATGTTTTCTATGATATGAAATTCTATATCATTCTCTTTATTTATGAACAATCTATAACATCAAAAGGTTATTTTCTAAGTTATCATTCTGTCCTAGTACTACTTTCCAAAGAATAACCTAACCCAGACTTCTATGCTATAACACAATAATTCAATATTAGCAATTCATTTTTGAAGCCTTTGATTGTGTATAAGCTGGTAAAGCTAGCTTAATTCAATGTGTATTGCCGCAAAACGTCGTGTGCAAGATGTACAGTAGTTCTGCTGTCATTTAAAGCTTTTGTCTATAGAAATTATCTGTATACTTAATGGAAAACACAAATTGCAATAGCAATGGATAATTTGGTTTCCTAGTTTCTATTTAGCTTAAGCTATCTTTTTGCTAAAAAAACTAGGTAATCTACGCAAAATGCAACAAAGTTAATGCATAGATATGAGACAGCATGTTTAAAAGTTTAGAGATTGAAGTTTCACTGAAAGCAACAGCCACCTGGGATTCATGAGTTTATTGAAAATAAAAGTTAAAAACTGCGTAAGTGACTAAACTTTTGTCCACCACTTAAATATGATCTATACCAGTGTTTTTATGCCCTAATTTCTAAACACGGCAATTATCAGAATGACATAAGTTAGGATCATTCAGTAAAAAACAGTGACGCTGAATGAAACATAGAAAATTACAGTACAGTACAGGCCCTTCTGTCCTCGATGTCACGCCGACCTGTGGAACCAATCTGAAGTCCATCTAAACTACACTATTCCATTCTCGTCCATATGCCTTTCCAGTGACTATTTAAATGCCCTTAAAGTCGGTGAGTCTACTACTGTTGCAGGCAGAGCATTCCAAGCCCCTACTACTCTGAGTAAAGAAATTGCCTTTGACATGTGAGCTATATCTATCACCCCTCAATTTAAAGCTATGTCCCCTCATGCTAGCCATTGCCATCTAAGGAAAAAGTTTCTCACTGTCCAACCTATCTAACCCTCTGATTACCTTGTATGTCTCAATTAAATCACCTCTCAACCTTCTCCTCTCTAACGAAAACAGCCTCAAATCCCTTAGCCTTTCCTCTTATGATCTTCCCTCCATACCAGACAACATCCTAGTAAATCTCCTCTGAACCCTTTCCAAAGCTTCCACATCCTTTCTATAATGTGGTGACCAGAACTGCTCAATACTCCAAATGTGGCCGCATTCGTACACCTGCAGCATGATCTCATGGTTCCGAAACTCAGTTGCTCTATCAATAAAAGCTAATACATTATATGTCTTCTTCACAACCCTATCAACCTAGGTGGCAACTTTCAAGGATCTATGTACCTTGACACCGAGATCTCTCTGCTCATCTACACTATCAAGAATCTTACCATTAGCCCAGCACTCTGCTCTCCTGTTACTCCTTCCAAAGTGAATTGCCTCACACTTTTCTGTATTAACTCCATTTTCACCCTGTCAGCCTAGCTCTGCATCTTATCTAGGTTTCTCTGTATCCTACAACATTCTTCGTCACTATCCACAACTCTACCAACCTTAGTGTCATTCGCAAATTTACTAACCCATCCTTCTACGCCCACATCCAAGTCATTTATATAAATGACAAACAACAGTGGACCCAAACCAGAGTACATTTATTAAAGACTTGCTGTGGTTAACAAATTGACTGAAATGTTTCTGAAGAATCAATAAAGGTGATATGTAATAGTAAAGCGATCGATGTCCATAATGAATTTTTCCAGAGGACCATTGTTGCATTTGACTTGTAATAAAGCCATTATTTCAAGAAAAGTAATGAGTGCTTCAAAGAGTAATTAAATATTTGTTATCTATGATAAACTGTTTGCCCCAGTCAAGACATTAGTATCTATTATTCATTCATGGTGCAAATAGGGCCGGATTAAGAGAAAAACATTTAATGAAGAAAATATTTGTTGTTAATTGTAATGTTTAACAGTAGAAAAATTGAATTTTATATTGAATGTCATTACCAAATTAATATAATAGATTTTTATACTGAACATAATTGTCAAGGGCCAAAATAATCCTGATTTGTTAACTAGAGCCCAGAAAAAGACTGGACGATCCATTCAAATCTGCCCTTTTAGTGAAGTAATGATTGCAAAACATGAAGAATGTCAAGAGTGTGGCTGAGTTTCTGATCAATGGTGAACACCGCCACTGCCCCAACTCCCCCAAGATGTTGATAATAGGGGATTCATTGATGTTTACAATTGAATTTCAAGGGGCGAAGATTAGATTCTCTCTCATTGGAGATGGGCATTGCCTGGCATTTGTGCGGCTTGAATGTTACCATTTTTCAGCGCAAGCCTGCATATTGTCCAGATCTTGTTGTATTTGAACATGACTGCAGCATTGGAGAATGGTGCTAAATATAGTGCAGTCATTGGCAAAGATTCCCACTTCTGACCTTCTGATGGAGGGAAAGTGCTGAAGATGGATGGGTTTGGACTCTATGCTGGGGAACTCTGAGTTCTTGTGGCACAGTGGTAATGTTCCTATGTCTGAGGCCTGGGTTCAAGTCCCACTTGCTCTAGAGATGTGCAACCCCATCTCTGAACAGGCTGATTAAAAATTAAATACCCTGAGGAACTCCTACCAAGACGTTCAGGAACTGAGAAAACTGGCCTGCAACCATAACCATTTTCCTATGTGCCAGATATGCCTCCCAACCAATGGAGGGTTTGCCCCATACCCATTAATTCCAGTTTTGCTAGGACTCTTTGATGACCCACATGGTCAAATGCAATCTTGATGATAAGGGCTGTAACTCTCACCTCACCTCTGGAAATCAGCTCTTTTGTCCATGTTTAAATAACGGCTGTAATAAGGTCAAAAGCTGAGTGGGTCTGGCGGAACGCAAACTTGGCAGCACTGAACAGTTATGGTTCTGTTCGCCGAGCTGGGAATTTGTGTTGCAGACGTTTCGTCCCCTGTCTAGCTGACATCCTCAGTGCTTGGGAGCCTCCTGTGAAGCGCTTCTGTGGTGTTTCCTCCGACATTTACAGTGATTTGTACCTGCTACTTCCAGTTGTCAGTTCCAGCTGTCTGCTGCAGTGGCCAGTATATTGGGTCCAGGTCGAGGTGCTTATTGATTGAATCTGTGGATGAGTGCCATGCCTCTAGGAATTCCCTGGCTGTTCTCTGTTTGACTTGTCCTATAATAATAGTGTTGTCCCAGTCGAATTCATGTTGCTTGTCATCTGCGTGTGTGGCTACTAAGGATAGCTGGTCGTGTTGTTTCGTGGCCAGTTGGTGTTCATGGATACAGATCGTTCATGGATAACAATCCGCATCCATGAACACCAGCTATGGTGATACTTGATAGCACTATTGATGACACCTTCAATCACTTGACTGATAATCAAGAGTGGACTGATGCGGTAATTAACCGGTTCTGATTTGTCCCACTTTTTGTGTACAGGGTCTCCCTGGGCAATTTTCTACATTGGTGTTAAATGCCAGTTGGTAACTGTACTGAAACAGCTTGGCTAGGGGAGCATCAAGTTCATCAAAGTCAGACAATAATATGTTCTATAAAATGTATGGTATTGTAATGCTAATGATAATGACAATTGTATTGCCAGCTGTAATCATCTCTGAATTTGACAATTGCTTTAAGGTTAGAAAGTTTAATTTCTTTAAGTAACCAGTCTGAACTTGCTCATTTTAAATACCAGCCCAGATTTTATGCTGAGATGTACACTGTGGCTGTGTCTGTACTCATTGACAGTGAGGACTCTATCAAACTGGAGTTTCTGACATTCATATATGCTCAGTTAAAGGTAAAAGTTAGGAATGGGTTGTACAAATTGCTCTGCTGGTCCGCAGATTCACTACACCAGTGTCTTGGTAAGAAAAATTCAAGGGTATGATTTGAGTTAAGTTTCCAAATCTTCCTGCCGTACTGGCATTTATTTAGCAAAAACAACTTTGTATGTTTAACCTCAGTTATTTTGAAAGTATCATATGAAACTGCAGTACTTAACTGCTAGCTACCCTCTCACCATACAAGTGTAGGGACAGTCTGTTCACTGTGAATGTTTGGACTGCATTGGACTTGACAGAACATTGGTAGGTGAATGATGTGGATTGGTGAATGGAGCATTGCATAAGACAATTTGTAAGAATGTGACGTTCGAAGATCCATTCGCAAAACGTGAGGACTCCTAAGAGGCCACTAAATTTCCTGTACAGCATCAGGTATTGACAGTGAGAGCTGCCTGTTACAAATACCTTCTGTGTGTGTGTGCCTGGGGCCTGCTTTCCTTTTGGGGATAGATGCCCTATTTCTTCCAAAGGTCTCGGGTGCTGTATCAGAATATCCGGGATTGTAGTCTTTCCTGGAATGCAGCATATCTGTTCTTCTGCCTGCTTGCCTTCTCAGTATTTACAATCCTGCACCTCCCATTTGTTAGGCTTCCTGCTTTTGGCATTGAGCCATTCAGTAGTCATGGTTAGGAGTAGTCAGCCTGCTGATGTAATTTATCATTTACTACATTAGAATGAACAGGTGTGGATTGTCAGTGTTATTCCTCAGCTTGCTTTTGAGACTTAACAAATTCTCCTTCTACCCCATATATTTCAACCTGTATTCTTCAAACTATTTAGTTGAGAAGATACACAGTTGCTTGTCCTAATCACAGGGCAGAGATTTTGTACAAGTCACGGTATGACAGCCCTTTTGACCATGTGCATGTGGACACTCAATTCTTCTATAAGGGGATGGTTGCATTCTTGTACTACCCCGCATTACAGAAAAATTGTGCTTTGGAAACCGCTTAAAGTGCTGGCACTGTCATCACATTACAGCCAATACATATTTTAAAAGTTTGTGCTGTAGAAATAGTATCCCCAATTTGTTAATTACATTACAGTGAATTTGCATTGGCGGTTTGCACATGATAACACGACAACCTTTTTTTGTTAGTCAGATGAATCTTTTGTTTAACCTAGCTTATTTGTGAACTAGCTACCTGATGAAGGAGCAGCACTCTGTAGCTTGTACTTTCAAATAAACCTGTTGGACTATAACCCAATGTTGTGTAATTTTTAACTTTGTTTAAAGATCAACAAAACTAATACTAATAAGAACAAACCTGAGGATTAATTGTTGGTTAGATGAAGAATATGAAATAAATTTAAAAAGAATTTTGTTAGTGCATGCTATTATTTGTATGCAAATCGGTGCAAAATTAAAGGGTATGATTTGAGTTAAGTTTCCAAATCTTCCTGCCATACTGGCATTTATTTAGCAAAAACAACTTTGTATGTTTAACCTCAGTTATTTTGAAAAACCTGTTGGTTTCACACATTAGTTGCCCAGTAAATTGATCACAAAGGTAAGCATGGAATTAACAGCATATGTACCTTTTTAAATACTGTGATGATTAGTAATACACCGTAGAGCAGTTTTACATTCACATTGTTAGACATCAATTCTTTGAAATTTTGAATTGCATGTTTTCTTGTCCTTTCTGTATCTTTCAAACCAACTTTTATTTTCCTCCTCCTCTTATTTCTCTTTCTATATCTGTTTTGACTTCTTTTTCACTTTTCTCTTTGAGTTTCTGTGTCTTTCATCTAACTAGTTCAGGAGATACACATTGGTCTTGACTTACAAGAACATCCCTGATACCCAGTGTCCTCAAGTTACAGCACTATTTTTATTTTGAATCAAGGAGTGCAGCTAAAAAAACTAAGATGTCCCACTGCAGCATGATTCTGCTTATGATTTCTGATACCTGAGGGCAAGTTTGTTTGTTTCAGTAAAAGTTAAGATGCAGTAATTGTATTGTAATGTTTCCTCATTGAAAGTGTCAACATATATGAAACCAAGATTCATTTTATTTCTCTGCATCTGCTGATTAGTCCTAGAAAGAACACTTGATATGTGTTAGCTCATTTTTCAGTGGTTACAGCTACCTCAGTGGCTAAACTATAGAGGAGAGATACCAGGAAATGCTGGTCCAGTTATATTCCAATTATTGACACCACTAGCTTTGCCTGACAGCAGCAATGTATTGCAGCGATCCTCTGGGAATTAATCATGAAATTCAGTTCATCTCTCATTTCCTTTTGGCATCTAACCAGAATATCAATGTGGCTTCCTTCAGGAGAGCAAAGTGTTGCGTCATACCTGATAAAATAAGAATTTCCCCAAGGGTTAATGGTATTGTATCTTTTGCCCTGAAGATTTATTTTGTTTTTTTTAAACCAAAGAATGGCGGCATAACGAAGTGGAATAATTGGAAGCATACGAGGTTAATAATCTGTGCTTTAATCCTGTTGCTTTAGAGTTATAGAGAGTTGCAGAGATTTATAGTATGGAAAAAGGTCTTTGATCCATCACATCCACAACAGTTAAAAACAACGATGGAATCATGGAATTTTACAGTACAAAAGGAGGCCATTTGACCCATCATGTTTGTACCGGCTCTCAAAAGTGCTACCCAGCTAGTTCCATCCTTCTTCATTGTAGTCCTCCAAATTCATCATCTTTAAATATATATCCAGCTCTCTTTTGAAATCTTGTGTGGAATCTGCCTCCATCACTTTCCCAGGCAGCACATTCCAATTCCTAACAAGTCTCTGAGTAAAGAAGTTTCTCCTCATTCCATTCCTGCCTCTCTAGCTGACAATCATGAATTTGTGACCAGTTACTGACATACCAATTATGGAAGGAGAGTATCCTTCTTTACCCTGTCAAAATTTTTCATAATTTTGAACACCTCAAAATGTTCACCCCTTAATCTTTTCTGCTCCAAAAAGAATAAGCCCAAATTTTCTAATCTTTCCTTCTATCTAAAGTACCTCATTCCTGGTATCATTCCAGCAAATCTCCTTTGCATTCTTTGCAGGACTTGAACATCCTTCCTTAAATAAGGTGTTCAAGATGAACATAATACTCAAAATGTGGTCTGGCCAATGATTTATAGAGGCGTCTCATCACTTCCTTGTTTTCCTACTCTGTGCATCTATTGATAAACTGTAGGATCCTATAAGCTTTTTGCAACTTGCCTATCCACCTTCAGAGAGTTATGCCCTGAAGTCCTTCTGCTCCTGCACTCCCTGCACAGTAATCCCGTTCAGTCTGTATTGTCCTCCATGTTTCTTCTACCAAAATGCATTAGCTCACATTTCTCTGCATTGAAATTTATTTGCCAGGTATCTGCCCTTTTCGCCAACTTGTCAATGTCCCTCTGCAGTCGCTCAGCATTACCCACATAATTCACTATTCGCCCTAGCTTAATATCATGTGTTAGTTTAGAGATTTTGACCTCCAAGCCCAGATCCACATCATTTGTATACATTAGAAAATGCAAGAGTCTCCAACACTGATCCCTTTAGAACACTGCTTTCAACTCGTCTTCAGTCTGAGAAATGTCCATCTATACCTACCTTCTATTAACCAATTTCCAATCCATGCTACAAGAACCCATCAATCCAAGGAATTTTAAATTTGCTAATCAATCTGTCATGTGGCACTGTATCAAATGCTTTCTGCAAGTTCAAATATATAACATCCACTGCCTCTGTCACCTCGTCACAGAACTCAATCAGATTTGTCAGATATGACCTACCTTTGACAAAGCCACCTTGGCCGTCCAGTGTTAACTTATTTTTCTCTAAGTGTCTATTTACTTGTCCCATATTATGGCCTCCAGCTGTTTTCTCACTATCGACATCAAGTTGACAGGTTTGTTGTTTTCTGGGTTATCCTTTGCCCCTTTTTTAAACAATAGTGTCACATTTGCAATCCTCCAGTCCCCTCGATTGTTCCTATATTCTGAGAGGCCTGGAAAATCTGTTGACAGCTCTACAGTTTGCTCCCTTAACTGTCTACTGCAGTCAACAAAATTGGGGAACTGTAAACAAAAATTGCACTGGGGGATATGATGTAGTCAATGACAGAAACGTGGCTCAAGCTAAAACAAGCTGAAAACAAGCTGAATCTTTGTTGGCTATGTAGAACAGTCCATCTTCCGTAGTTACACCGGCACCACTCCCCACCTCTTCCTCCCTACATTGATGACTGCGTTGGCGCCACCTCGTGCTCCCGCGAAGAGGTTGAGCAATTCATCAACTTCACCAACACATTCCACCCTGATCTTAAATTTACCTGGACCATCTCTGACACTTCCCTCCCCTTCCTGGACCTCTCCATTTCCATTAATGATGACTGACTTGACACCAACATTTTTTACAAACCCACCGATTCCCACAGGCTACCTGGATTACACCTCCTCCCACCCTAACTCCTGCAAAAATGCCATCCCGTATTCCCAATTCCTCTGCCTCCGCCGTATCTGCTCCCAGGAGGACCAGTTCCACCACAGAACACACCAGATGGCCTCCTTCTTTAAAGACTGCAATTTCCCTTCCCACGTGGTTAAAGATGCCCTCCAACGCATCTCGTCCACATCCCGTACCTCCGCCCTCAGACCACACCCCTCCAACCGTAACAAGGACAGAATGCCCCTGGTGCTCACCTTCCACCCTACCAACCTTCGCTTAAACCAAATCATCCGCCGACATTTCCGCCACCTCCAAACGGACCCCACTACTAGGGATATATTTCCCTCCCTACCCCTTTCCTCCTTCCGCAAAGACCGTTCCCTCTGTGACTACCTGGTCAGGTCCACACTCCCCCAACAACCCACCCTCCCGTCCTGCCACCTTCCCTTGCCACCGCAGGAATTGCAAAACCTGCACCCACACCACCTCCCTCACCTCCAGCCAAGGCCCTAAAGGAGCCTTCCACATCGATCAAAGTTTTACCTGCACATCCTGCAAATGTGTTGCTGGTCAAAGCACAGCAGGCCAGGCAGCATCTCAGGAATAGAGAATTCGACGTTTCGAGCATAAGCCCTTCATCAGGAATAAGAGAGAGAGAGCCAAGCAGGCTAAGATAAAAGGTAGGGAGGAGGGACTAGGGGGAGGGGCGATGGAGGTGGGATAGGTGGAAGGAGGTCAAGGTGAGGGTGATAGGCCGGAGAGGTCAGGAAGAGGATTGCAGGTTAGGAGGGCGGTGCTGAGTTGAGGGAACCGACTGAGACAAGGTGGAGGGAGGGGAAATGAGGAAGCTGGAGAAATCTGAATTCATACCTTGTGGTTGGAGGGTTCCCAGGTGGAAGATGAGGCGCTCCTCCTCCAGCCGTCGTGTAGTTGTGTTCTGCCGGTGGAGGAGTCCAAGGACCTGCATGTCCTCGGTGGAGTGGGAGGGGGAGTTAAAGTGTTGAGCCACGGGGTGATTGGGTTGGTTGGTTCGGGCGGCCCAGAGGTGTTCTCTGAAGCGTTCCGCAAGTAAGCGGCCTGTCTCACCAATATAGAGGAGGCCACATCGGGTGCAGCAGATGCAATAGATGATGTGTGTGGAGGTACAGGTGAACTTGTGGCGGATATGGAAGGATCCCTTGGGGCCTTGGAGGGAAGTGAGTGTGGAGGTGTGGGCGCAAGTTTTACATTTCCTGCGGTTGCAGGGGAAGGTGCCGGGGGTGGAGGTTGGGTTGGTGGGGGGTGTGGATCTGACAAGGGAGTCACGAAGGGAGTGGTCCTTGCGGAACGCTGATAGGGGAGGGGAGGGAAATATATCCTTGGTGGTGGGGTCCGTTTGGAGGTGGCGGAAATGGCGGCGGATGATACGTTGTATGCGCAGGTTGGTGGGGTGGTAGGTGAGAACCAGTGGGGTTCTGTCTTGGTGGCGGTTGGAGGAGCGGGGCTCAAGGGCGGAGGAGCGGGAAGTGGAGGAGATGCGGTGGAGGGCATCGTCGATCACGTCTGGGGGGAATCTGCGGTCCTTGAAGAAGGAGGCCATCTGGGCTGTGCGGTGTTGGAATTGGTCCTCCTGGGAGCAGATGCGGCGGAGACGAAGGAATTGGGAATATGGGATGGCGTTTTTACAGGGGGCAGGGTGGGAGGAGGTGTAGTCCAGGTAGCTGTGGGAGTCAGTCGGTTTATAATAGATGTCTGTGTTGAGTCGGTCGCCCGAGATAGAAATGGAAAGGTCTAGGAAGGGGAGGGAGGAGTCTGAGACAGTATCGTTTATTGTATCCGTTGCTCCTGATACGGTCTCCTCTACATTGGGGAGACTGGACTCCTCCTCACAGAGCGCTTTAGGGAACATCTCTGGGATACCAGTGCCAATTGACCACACCTCCCTGTGCCCCAACATTTCAATTCCCCCTCCCACTCAGCCAAGGAGATGGAGGTCCTGGGCCTCCTTCACCGCTGCTCCCCCATCACCTGATGCCTGGAGGAAGAACGCCTCATCTTCCGCCTCGGAACATTTCAGCCCTAGGGCATCAATGTGGACTTCACTAGTTTCTTCATTTCCCCTTCCCCCACCTTACCCCAGTTCCAAACTTCCAGCTCAGCACCGTCCCCATGACTTGTCCATCTATCCACTCTACCCTCCTCTCTGACCTATCACCTTGATCTCACCCCCATTCACCTGTTGTACTCTATGCTAATTTCTCCAAACCCCCACCTTCCTCTCATTTATCTCTCCACCCTTCAGGCACTCTGCCTGTATTCCTGATGAAGGTCTTTTGCCTGGAATGTTAATTTTCCTGCTCGGATGCTGCCTGAGCTGCTGTGCTTTTCCAGCACCACTCTAATCCAAAATTTGGAGGTTCATTGCAGACTCCATGGGTCAAATAGTCTGTATCTGCACTGTAACGATTCTGTGATTCCATAATACTGCCCATCTCTTGATCATCGGTTAAGTGATGGAACAGGTCATCAACAGTGCTTGGAAGCAGCTCCTGCTTAACAGCAACCTGTTCACTGATGTCCAGTTTCGATTCTGCTCAGCTCCTGGCCTTATTGCAGCCTTGGTTCAAATATGGACAAAAGTACAGAATTCTAGAGGTGAGGGGAGAGGGCTAGTTCTTGACATTAAGACCACATTTGGCCATCAAGGAGTCCTAATAAAACTGGAATCATATTTAGCACAAGGAAAGGTAAGTGTCGTTGTTGGAAGTCCATCATCTCAGCTCCAGAGAGTTTCTGCAGGAGTTTACCAAGATAATGTCGTAGGGCCAATACAATCACTTGCATGGATGTGTCCAGCTGCAACACTCAAGAAGCTTCACAGTATCCAGGGCATAGCAATTTGCTTGTTTGGCATCATATCCACAAACATTCACTCTTTACTATCTACACATTGTAGCTGAATAGTATACCATCTACAACATGCGTGGCAAAAATTCACCAAGGCCCCTTACACATGCTTTTTCCAAACCCATAAACACTATTATTGAGGAGGACCAGGGCAGCAGACACCTGGTGACACCACCACCACCAAGTTCCTTTCCAAGCCACTCTCCATCCTGACTTGGAAATATATTGCTCCTCCTTCATGGTCAATGCATCAAAATCCTGAAATTTCCTCCATTAGCGCTTTGTGCATTAACATATGCCACACGGACTGCAGCACCTTCTCCGGGACAACTAAGGATAGCCAATAAATGTTGGCCCTGTCAGCAACATCCACATCTCATGAGCAAATAAAAAATTACATTGTGCCCCCTTTCCCCAACAAGGGGAAACATCTTAATAGCATCCATCTGGTTATGATTTTCAATGTTTTTGTAGGTTTCGATGATGTCACCTCATTATTCAAAACTCTAGGACATCCAGTTTGCCCAATCTCTCTTCATTGGCCAGTCCTGCCATTCTGAGAACAGTTCTGGTGAATCTTCATTCCGATCTCACTATGGCAATAATAACCTTCCTGATTATTTTGAGGAGTATTTCAGTAGGCATTTCAGATAAGCTCCTGTATTGAAAGGCAATGTTCAGATAGTTTATGAAATTCTTGAGCTAGTGAAGCCCCTGGCATCTTCTAAAATAAGAAAGGGCACTTTTGGATCAAAGTTAAACGCTTGTGGGTGCACATCAATTTAAAATGCTGAAGTACAACTCCAAAGTGCAGCCCAGATTTGATTCCAGACTTCTCACTCTCTGTCATGCTGGCATTGGATGCCCTGCAGTGTTGTACAGTCAGCAGTAAAATTCCAGCCTGCTGACAGACTATCACCTTCTACAGATAACAGTTCCTCAATTATAACTGCAGCTTTATGATCTCAAAATGAAAACCTCCTTAATTATACTTGAAAGAGCACAGTGATCACCATATGACACATTCATGATTCACAAGAAAGCATAATGTAACCATTCGCAGACACAAAGTAAATTAGTGGAGTAATTGAAACAATCTCTACAGGTTACAAATTTAATTCCTTGTTGGAATATGATATCTATTTGCTGAAGAGAGCATTTTTAAGGAGATAATCACAAAGCTGAATATATAGGGAAAATTTTATATTTTAAAGGTGTGCAATTTCCTAGATCTGTGGGAAAAATATTGTTTGGATATTTGTATGCATAATCTACACACACACACACACACACACACACACACACACACACACACACACACACACACACACACACACACACACACACACACACACACACTCCCCCTGCCCACCCCAAATTTGATTACCTTGTGTGCCTTATGCTGGCAACTGAAACTAAAGGCAGTATGAGTTTTAACTGAAATTACTTCTTTGCATGATGGAACTTTATTTCAATAATTGACTTTCTTGAACATATTTTTAGACTTTCTATATTTTCATTTCTTCTTCTGTTTCTCCAAAATAGCCATTTCTGAAAATTGTGACTGATGATCTCACTTCAGCTATTAACATAATTGCTCAATTATTGATTAAAAGCCATGCCAATTCAAATAAGGAAAAATGAGCAACAGTATGTTTCCTCCATGCTGCACATCTTAAAATGGTGAATGAAAACTGCCACAAACCAATCTAAATTGACAGACTTTAAACTTAGGCGAAAGTGAGAACTGCAGGTGCTGGAGATTAGAGATGGCAGTGTGGTGCTGGAAAAGCACAGCAGGTCAGGCAGCAACTGAGGAGCAGGAGAATTGGCTTTAGCCTGAAATGTCGGTTTTCCTGCTCTTTGGATGCTGCCTGACCTGTGCTTTTCCAGCACCACACTCTAGACTTTAAATTTAGTCATGCTTTTTCCTTGATTTCAATTTTGCTTTATTTTGCAACAAGCTGAGGAAAACATTTCTAAGAATATAAATATACAAACTAACTAGCATTGCTGTCTCACAGCATGAGGGACCCAGGTTCGATTCCAGCCACTGGCGACTGTCTGTGTGGACTTTGCACATTCTCCCTGTGTCTGCGTGGGTTTCCTCCAGGTGCTCCGGTTTCATCCCACAGTCCAAAGATGTGCAGGTCAGGTGAATTGACCATGCTAAATTGCCCATAGTGTTGGGTGCATTAGTCAGATGGAAATTACTATTCAGAGGGTCGGTATGGACTGGTTGGGCTGAAGGGCCTGTTTCCACATTGTAGGGAATCTAATCTAATCTAATCTAAATATATAGGTTACACCTATGTATTACACCTAAAGTCTTTATCGCCCCTCAAAAAAAGACAGATAAAGAACCATCAGTCGGTACCACTTGGTTCTGTTAAATTAATGTTCAAAAATAAATCTTATCTATGAATAACTTTCCCTAAAAGCATGTTAATTATGGGAAACTTAACTTAGTTTATCATTTATTAGTTTGAGCTACAAAAATTTTTATTCATTTGAGGTTAGTCTTTTTGTTCTGCCATCAGTTCTTTGTACTATTGTAATTCAATCAGTAGAGCTGGATGGTTTTACACTTGCTCGAAAAACAATCTCACTAACCACCCATTTTCTGAACCTTTTGTTTTCCTTTGCTGTCATCACACAGCGATGTTAATAATTTATTGGACTGAATTTTAGCAATGGAGATAAGAAACTGGTTCTAAGTCAGTTTTTTGGATCGGAAACCAAACTTTGGTATTGGGTGAGGGATAAAGGTCTAAGAAACTGTTAAAAGTTGAGAATTTCAGGTGAGCAAGACCTTAATTGATAGAGCTCAATGTTCTGTCCATTTAGAGTCAGTGAGGCCAGGAAGCAAAGCAGGTCAGATGATATGAGGAGCTCATTTCAACTCCTCACCACAAATATCACTGAGGCTGGTTTTCCTGAGGGAGAGTTCCATGGTTTGTGTCAACACTTTCCACTTCTCCAAATGAAGTGATGTCAGAGCAGAAATGGATGCCTAGCACCTGCTGCAGGTTAGCTCCTTGTTTCAATGATGTGACTTGGATCTAATGCTGGAAGTCACGAGAGATACTCTCCTCAGAAGGCCGCAGGAGGATGCCACCTCATCATGCAGTAGCAGCACCCCTCATTTCAGTATCATAAAAACATAGGAAGTAAGAGCAGAGTAGGCCATTTAGCCCTCTGAGCTTGATCCACCATTCGATATGATCATGATTGAGCATCCAACAAATTGTCCTGCTCCTCTCTCTTCATTTCTAATTCCTCCTCCTCCTCTCTAACCTTCTGTTCCAGCTACTCATCTGATGAACCATTTCCTCACAGGTCCTCACCATCTCTAAATTCTATATCTGTCTGGAGGGACATGTTTCAGAGAGCTCAGCCAACGGTCACAATGAAAAAGATTCTTGTTCAAGGTGAGTGGAGGTCCAGCAACAGGCTGGTCCAGGGACCAGAACTGCATCTTTAGAAGCTTGCTCAATGTTTGTATACTAAGCAGGTGGAATGAATTGTGTTGCCTGTGACGAGTACTCCAGTAGTAAAGTGGGTAGTCTGCTCTCCAAGGCATTTACCTTATTCCCAAAGAAACCGTCAATGCAGTTTGAGGATTGGAGTGCAGAACTGAAGTTGCCTGGACTTGCACAGGATGAAGAAGTTAAAGCAGCTGACAGTAACGTGAGTACATTGCAAAGGAATCTCTTGTTGCATTTAGAAGTTGGACATGGAAGGAGTGCAAGAGTTTCCTTTTAATGGATCTTGTTGGAACTTGATACCTAAATGGCAGTATGGGTGCAATTACCTAAGGGAATCAGTAAAACCCAATACGGCATAACTCCTCTTCTTTGCCACTAATTTGTCATTAATTTAATGTGTTCTCCAGCTTTGGTAAAGAAGACATCACTGATCTGTGAAATGCAGTGGTGTGCAGCCATTTTTAAGATGTCAGTAAAGTCCACAGCTGGTCCTTAGGAGCTGAAAATCATGATGGCTTTGACTCCTACTAACATAACAACCAAGACTGTGACGTGCAAAGCCTTCATGAACAAAAGAAGTCAGACGTCTTATGAGCCACATTCTCTTGAGGCTTTGGTTCTCATCATCTCCTGGTAGTACCAACTTCAGCAGGTGATTGTCTGCTGTGGTTTGGTCTCTGTCTACTGTCCCTCTTTCTTTCCCTGTGCCTTTCTCCTACTACTTGCAGAGTGTGTTAACCATCTTCAGAATTGTGCCTCAAATCTGACCATTGCGCCCCATTGCCAGCCCTTCCCTCTGAGTTTAAACTGGGTGTACACCCTGGGTACTCACCAGTGTCCAGCTGGTCAGTTTCTGGTGTCCATTTTAAGAAAGTATAAAGCTCCAGCTGTTGGCTAACGTTTAAGCTGTTTTAGTTTCTCGTGGAGAAGAAGAGCAGGTTAGTGGTTATCCTTGGTACTGGATTTGTTCCTTGAAATGGACGCACTATCTTACACTGATATTTAGGGGCATACACCTCTATTCCTGACTTGAAGATGCTTAAAAAATTCAGCTCCTGATGTAAATGCTCTGAACTGGAGCCAATCTTTCCAATTTTTTGTGATTGTACCTAGCTTTCTGTGTACTTCAAAAAGCCCTGGAATCTCTCAAGCGTTGAATTACTTTGGAACGATTTCATTATCAAGCAGAGAGCCTTAATATGTTGTGGGTTTCTTCAATTGTGATAAATGGAAAAGTTTATCTTGTATTGGAGATCTTTGAGGTGTGTGTTGACAAGTGAGCCTCTTTTGAAATCATGCCAGATTTGAACCATTGGGATGTCCTCCTCCTATTCAACGGTATTGTTTTAGGTGGATGTTTCTTAACCCATGAGAATGCTAAGGTGGGATTGGTTGTTCCAAACTGGTTAAATTCAGATTAATATTGACCCTATTATTGAAAATTGCTAGAAATAATTACTAGTTCAATGAATGGCACCCATACCTGCTTTGTACACACTGTCAGTCAGTCATCTAATCTAAAAAAAATGTATCTTTTAATAATCAAGGCAGTTCAAAGTCTAGGATCCAGAGTGTGATAATACTGTACATATGTAAGAAATCTGTACAGCACAACAGTAGAACTATGCTAGTAGGAATTCAATTTGAGAAGTATTCCTTTGCTCTGAAACTTGATAACTGCTACAGAACGGAAGTGGGTGTATAAAGAACGAGCATAAAGCTACTGTTGTCTAATGTATTTCTCCACATTGTTTAGAGATAGGGGATCAGATTCTTTGACAGACAGGGACGAGGGTGCAAAGAAATAGTCATCATTTTGTCATGTATTGAGGTCAAACAGTAGCACACACTTGTACAGAAATCGCTTGCAGGCTAGCTGTTTGTTTCAGAAATAAGAATTATGAACAATTTCTGCATCTCAGTTATGTTCACAATAGTAATTGTGCATTTTTTATAGACGCATGCTAAGATTATTTTTAAAATTTCCATTTATATTTGTAGATCAGAATATCTTTTACATGCTAATGTTTAGGATTTGCTGATGTATTTTAATGTATACAGATCCAACTTATTGTTTCTGTGGTATGAAACAATGAAAATATAAATCTTTCTTTTAATTACCATATTAATTTAAATAAGATATAAATGATCTTATTTAAAACATTAAAAGCACACAGCATCTTGTATAAAATGATGTTCAATTATACAGTGTCAGCATTTTTACAGTATTGTTTAAATTTAGGTTTGTATTTTAAAATTTACATTAAAAAATAGAAGCATTATTTTGTTGACTCCTGCAGTTGTAATGTATAACAAAGCAACCTTGAGAAATATATTTCAATTATCTTGCTGATATGCAATGCAATAATTTGAAAACTGCAATTTTGTCATACCTCCTTGGCTTTACAAATATACCTTAAACCATAACCTTTACAAAAATAGTTGTCTTCAGAATCATGGATTCTAACTTCATATTTAATCAGTAAAACTGGTCAAATTTACTTTAATACTAAAATTAATGACTTTCAAATGACTTGTGAAGCAGGCAAGCATTGACAGTATTATACAAGCTTTTTAAAAATTGTTTTCCTGCCATCTTACTGCATATTTTGAGGGTGAGAACTGCAAACATGTAATTTAGCTGTTAAAGTAAACAATTCAAACATGTCTTTTAATAAAATTGAGAATTGTTTTGAAAAATATACTTAAGCGGATTATTTATAAATGTCTGCTCATCTCCTCTGCTTTGTTTTTCTTCCTTTTCCTTTATTCCTATTGACATTCTATCTCTTCCTTCCTTGACGTGCATCATTTATCTTCCATTTCCTGTTTTTCTATGATCTCAAGACTTCCAGACAATCCATGTCATAACTGGCACAAGGATGTCTCACATCTGACAGTTTATCCCCAAATACTAAAAGAAAAATTCCTATGCATTTCCCATAACTTGCAGAGATCTACAAACTGAATCATCTGAAGAGCAATCCTGCGATTCTCACCCTAATCTGGTTCATCAACAAATGAGGCAGTTTTAAAAAATGCTTTCTTCACTGGCTACTGCATTAACACTTATGATGATTATATTTATTCTATGTTTTAAATTTTGAAAATACGTGGTCAAAGACGCTGTATAATTATAGCCATGGACTGCAGCATGGTTGAAACCTTCCAGTCATTATATTAAGACTGTACCTGTTGTTTTGTAGAAAGTCATTCTTAATTACCACTGCAGTCTGAGGAGAAACATTTTCTTCAATAAAATTGGAAATACAAAATGCACTGTCTTCAGATACTCGCCAAAACCTCTGTTCCTCACCATTGAAGCTGTCCCTCTCCTCATCCACTGTCTGAGGCTGAACCAGACTATTCACAAACTTGATGTGATATTTGATTCTGAGATAAACTTCTGATTGCACATTCACGCCATCACTAGAGCTTACTTATTCTCGATAGCATTTCTTAATTGTCCCCTCTTAGCTGATCTACTGAAAACCTCCTGTATGCCTTTACATACCTCTAGATGTGACTGTTCCAAGGACAGGCTGACCTGCTATCTTCTACCATCTATAAAGCTTACCTTATCCAAAGCTTTGTTGCCTTATCCCAACTTGTACCAAGTCTTATGCAATGATCACACTTCTGCTCGTTGACTTCAATCAGCACCTTGTTCTCCAACGTTTCTGTTTTAAAATTCTTAGTCTCAAATCCCTCTATGGCCGGGTCTGATGTCATTCCCAGGAATTTCAGATTCAGACAGCATCCATGGAGAGAGATCAAGCTAACATTTTGAGACTAGATGACTCTTCATCAGAGCTGAAGTGAAGTGTGCAGGGACAGCATTAATGTGTTCTACAAAATGATCACCCAGTCTGTGTTTGGCTTCTCCAAATTAGAGTGGGCCACATTGGGTGCAGCAAATACAATAGACAAGATTGGAAGACGTATAGGTGAAATGCTTTACCTGGAAAGACTGTTTAAGCCTTTGGATAAGAGCAGGGAGGAGGTGAGGGGACAGGTGTTGAATCGTCTATGATAAATGGGAAGCATTTCACCTATATCATCCCTGTTTTGTGTATTGTGCTTGTTGCACCCAATGTGGCGTACTCTACATTGGAGAAACTACAAACTGGTTGATCACTTTGTAGAACACCTCTGGTCCATGTGCAAGCATGACCCCAACCTTCCTGTAGCTGGTTATTTCAACATGCTCACATGCCCACTTATCTGTCCTCTGCATGCTGCAGTACTCCAGTGAATCACAGTGTAACAACATCACATCTTCAGACTAAGCACATTATAGCCTTCTGGACTTAATATTGAGTTTAACACCTTCAAATTGTGAACCAAATCCCATTCCATCCCTTTCTTTTAGTATTATTTGTTACACTCTGTTACCATGTCCTCTCTCCACTCCCACCACCCCTATGAGACTGTCTGCTCTTTCGGTTCTGGCAGTTAGAAACACTATTGTTCTACCATTCTCACATTCCGATCACTTAATCTGAACTATTACCATTGTTTCTCTACCAGCACTCTGCACACCACCACTGCCGCACCCCGCCACTGCCACACCCACCCCAACTATAGCATAGATGCTGCTCCCCCTCCACACTTCAGCTCTGATGAAGAATCATTGAGACTCACAATGTTAGCTTGCTCTCACTCTGTGGGTGCTGTCTGACTCACTGTGATCACTAGCATTTTTTGTTTTCAGTACAGATTCCAGCATCTGCAGAAATCCCTGCTCTTACTCCAGCTGTACAGTCATTGAGCTCCTCCAAATCACACCTGTTTGGCATCCCCAATCATAATCACTTTTCATTGGATGTGTTCTCAACTACCTAGATTCAAAGCATGGGATTTTCCTCCTTTAACCATATTTTTATATCGTCACTATTATGCCTCTTAATGCCCAACTCTTTGATTGAATTTTAGTTTGAATTTTAATAACTATGAGTGAAGTTTGCTGTCACATTTTGGTTGATAAGGTTCCTACGAAATTCTTTGGAACACCTAAGAGAGTAACCATGCAAGGTTGTGTCATTAATGCCATTGGTTACAATAAAGTTGACACAGTCACTGAATCATCAGGGGCATTTCTTAAATGCATGCTGTTTTCTGATTCAAAACAGAGTACTTTCAACAAAAAGGACTTCCTCCCGACTTTATTTTTATAGTCCAATAAAAGTGTAAGAAAGAATTGTTGGACTCCTGAGGAATGGGCACAATGCCCAGTAAGTACCATTTGCTAAATTACCAATCTCTAGTGTGCTGCATGGATTTCTGAATAATGACTTACAGTTGGTACTTCTACAAAAATGCTCAGTAGTCTGTTTTGTTAACTGCACATATTGATGATGCACTGTAATTCTGTGATTGAGTATAACTTTGCTCCTATAACGAAGCTTCTGACAACAATTAATTTTGGATCACAGATTTTGAGATGAAGAGAAACTTTTATTCTATCTGTCGGAGCAAGTTCACGTTAGCATTTTGAAGCCTAAAAGTGTTTCTGTAAGCCTTGTAGCACTCAAGGTATCTGGCATAAATTTGTATTGATCATTTCCAGTGATTTTTAAAGTTGAAAATCTCCTTTTGAGTTGAACAGTCAAACATAAGCTTCCATAATTGTTCAGCTGATTAAAACAGTAGTTGAGCTAAATAGACCTGTCAGGTCTCAGTATACTTCCTATAGGTTAATTAAAATGAATTAAAGTAGTTGAGAGCTACCTTTGTATCAGGGCTACTAAGGTTAAGTAGAAGAAATCAACAAGGGCTGTTGTCCCCTATTCACTATCCAGTGGCAAGATTAGTATGGTGCTGGAAAAGCACAGCATGTCAGGCAGCATCCAAGGATCAGGAAAATCGACATTTCAGGCAAAGGTCCTTTAATTGAACAAAATGTCGATTTTCCTGCTCCTCGGATGCAGCCTGACTTGCTGTGCTTTTCCAGCACCACTCTAATGTTGACTCTAATCCCCAGTATCTGCAGTACCCACTTCTGCCTATTATCCAGTAGCAACCTACTGAAAACGAACATATGAATTTTGGATTAACATTTGAATCAACTGTAATAATTAATAACTTAATGAAATAGCTTGGCAATATGTGAAACTCAAGCCCACTTGGGTGTATGTTGGTCAGTGGCCATGGGACTATGCCTGATTAAAGAATTAACTTCACCTTTGGAAAAGGTGAGTTTAAGAGAAAGCAGGCAGTAAATAAAAGGATATAGAGTCATAATCATAGAGATGTATAGCATGGAAACAGACCCTACGGTTCAACTGGTCTATGCTGACCAGATATCCCACCCCAATCTAGTCCCACCTGTGAGCACCTGGTCCATATCCCTCCAAACCCTTCCTATTCCTATGCCCATCCAGGTGCCTTTTCAATGTTGAAATTGTACTAGCCTCCACCACTTCCTCTAGCAGCTCATTCCATACACGTACCACCCTCTGTGTGAAAAGGTTGCCCCTTAAGTCTCTTTTATTTCTTTCCCCTCTCACACTAAGCCTACGCCCTCCAGTTCTGGACTCCCCCACCCCAGTAAAAAGACTTTGTCTATTTATCCTATCCATGCCCCTCATGATTTTATAAACCTCAAGCTCACCCCTCAGCCTCCGATGCTCCAGGGAAAACAGCCCAAACCTATTCAACCTCTCCCTAAAGCTCAAATTCTCCAACCCTGGCAAAATCCTTGTAAATCTTTTCTGGACTCTCAAGTTTCACAACATCATTCTGATAGGAAGGAGACCAGAATTGCACAGAATATTCCAACAGTGGCCTAACCAATCTCCTGTACTGTCACAACATGACCTCCCAACTCCTGTACTCAATACTCTGACCAATAAAGGAAAGCATACCAAACGCCTTCTTCACTATCCTGTCTACCTGCGACTCTACTTTCAAGGAGCTATGAATCTGCACTCCAAGATGTCTTTGTTCAGCAACACCCACTAGGACCTTACTATTAAGTGGATAAGGCCTGCTGGGATTTGCTTTCCCAAAATGCAGCACCTCGCATTTATCTAAATTAACCTCCATCTGCCACTTCTCAGCCCATTGAGCCATCTCATCAAGATCCCGTTGTAATCTGAACTGACCTCATTTTTTAAAGTCATTTGTTTTATTTGATTTGAGTACAGAATATAATACTAAAAGCACAAATAGGGGCGGCTGTAGCATTGGGAAAATTTAAATAATTATTTTCTCAAAAATTGTGATCTGCTTCCTGCCATGTGTCTCAACCTTTGTGATCTTTTTCATCTTAAAAAGTAAATTTCCCTCTATAGTTTGATCACCTGTTAATAGTTAATCTAACTGACTGGTAATTACAGTCATTACAAAGTAAATATGGGGAGTGTATTTTTTTAAAAGGAAATAAAGATAGTGCTTTCATTGCAAATACTGATATCTTTGTTCACCTGTGGTTATTGCACAAATTTGCACAGATTGATTGTGGAGATGATGACTTTAAAAAAGAGTTGGTCCAGTATTCCATTTACTTCACACCATCAGATCTGTCTTGGATAGAGCTGTATTTCAAACATAGACAGGCGGGGCTGTTACTTACAATGTTGTTTTAAAATAATCGATCTATCAAGTGCTATTTTAAATAATATGGGACTCAAATAAAATTCTGAAAATCTGATGTTAAATAAACAATGTTGAAAAAAGTTAGAAAATCTGATATATCTGTGAATAGAACAGAGTTAATATTTCACGTTGAAAACTATTCATGACTAACTCTGGAGAGTACAGATTTGATTTAAGATTGTGTAAATGTTTTTGGCACCAAAATTCGTCATTTTACAGTTCCCTATAGAACTTTTGAATAATTTATTATTTGGAAGCAAAGGTATTTTGGAATATGTCACCATAAACAACAAAAACTTTCATGATTTGGTGCATTTGCGATTGGGATAGAAGTCCCGACTTTGAAAACTTATTTTTAAAAAATGAATTTTGTCAATACAGAACGAGTGTCATTTAAAATCATTTATGGAACTCCATGATTGAACTTACAGCAGCAAATGAGTGTGACTAAATGTCCTTGCCTATAGTTGGCTCTTGGAAAGATTTTTATTTATGTCTCTAATTGTTGCTGCAAAACATTTAGAAGAAGTTGCATTTCCGTAGAACCTTGTATCCAAGGGCTTTCATCAGGTTTCATTTAAAGTGGAACACCATAGACATTCAATCGCTATTATGTGTGCACATCTTACAGCCAATTCGCTCGTAAGGCCCATGAAAAATAAGTAAATTGAATTCCCAGATTTTGTTTTAAAAAAAATTGTGCATGTGGGAGATCTGAAATGAACAAAAACAGAAGTTTCTGGAGAATCTAAGAAGATCTGGCAGAACTATTCTGAAAAAGGGTCAGTGGACTTGAGTATTAACCCTATTTCTATCTATAGACACTGTCAGGTCAGCTGAATTTCTGCAACAATTTAAGCTCTTGTGTGACTTAGTTTTACTTGGTGTCACTTGTCCTGGTCACTGGAATAACCTAATGTTGTTCTTTTAAGAATAACGTTACATCCATTTGAATTGCCAGAGCTGTGTAATACTTCCAAATTATTATACACAAGTGCTTGTTTAGATATTTATTTCAGATTATTAAGTGAGGCTTGAACCTTCTATTCAAAGGCAAGAGATTGCTCTTGTGTCAATGAGAAACAACATTGATGTAAACTAATAACAAAAACAGCAAAACAATTCAGGATGTGATCTACAAGCACACCAAATAGGCTGTTTTGGCTTCTCATTTTATGGTGCAGCCAAGCTAAGTCTAACATTTTATTCGATGCTTGTTGGCTTTATATAGTAATGCCCTTAAATTATTAGTTTCAGCTCAGCAGACTATTTTTTTGCTGATCAAAAGGATGTTATGAACTTCAATTGTGGTACCTAATGTAACTCTGAAACAAAACTGCCAGAGTCTTGCCTTCACAGGAGAACTGAAGTACTGATACTGAAATGTGGAAAGAAAATATAAGGTAGATAAGACAACTAACATTTGGAATGGAGTGGATGGAATGTTCTCAAATACTTTGAGCAACTTGGCCCATCGAATATCTATTTCAATTTACACTTGTTTTAATGCTGTAGGCTGAAAGTATTTTCCACATGGGTATCTGCACATGGCTCTCTATGCTGCAGATGAGTTCTATAGTTTAGGAATTCCTAGGGAGACATTTTATTGATTGGGACTTTTGGAAGGTTATTATTAAAGGCAGTACTGGGATTTTGGGATTGTGTTCTGGGTTCACCTTTGGACATTTTAATAGGTGAAAGCTTTTTTTTGAGTTTTATATCAGAACTCCATTCTGTTTACTCGAAAAAGTGAAAATGGACAAACCATTTAATGTCAAAATCAGCTGACTGTCCCAATCATAGAGAAATTATTTATTCTTTTTAGGTTGATTAAATTTTGGATAGAATGGATTTATTTTCTGATGATCTTTGCAAAGTACATTCCATGCTTGCCTGTTAGGCTTTGATTCTTAATAGTTGTGAACTTTTGCATGACTACATTATTGTGAGGGGAACTGTTGACAAGGATTTATTTTGAAATGTAAGGTTTAGATAATTTTATTTATTTGACTTCTATGAATGTTCCACTACTTTTTAACTGAGAAGATGGCTGTAGTCCTGTTTTCAAGCATTGCCTCACTAACAGTGCAGTGTGACTTGCTGCCAGAAGTGCAGAGATGCAAACATGGAAATTTCAGCTGCAGTAGAGGAAAATGAAGAAGGCATGCAAAGATGTGAGGCATCCGAATCACAGTGTAAGCAAGTTGTCCGAAAGGATGATGCTTGAATGAGCCAATGGTCAGTTTGCAGGAATTAGATCGTTTTCGATGAGATAAAATATGCACTTGATTATTTTATATAAACATTGAGGACCCATGTTGACTTAGGATGCAGTTCCATGACAGCTAGTTACAGAATTGTTGCAACACAGGAAGCTATTTGGCCTGTTTTTTTTCTGTGCTGGCTGTCAGTAGGTAATAACCCAATTCCCTCTTGAAATCTTCAAGTATAACAGCCGCCAACACACTCCAGATTCTAATCACTGCTGCATAAAAATGTTTTGTTCTTCATGTTGCCATTGCTTCTTTTGTCAGTTTTCATAAATCTATGCCCTGTGTTCTTGATTCTTCTGCGGTGGGGATGTTTATTTCTTTATGTACTCTGTCTAGCCCCCTCATGATTCTGAATGCTTCCATTAAATCTCGTCAACCTTCAGTAAGGAAAACAGTTGCAACTTGTGTAACCCATCTGCATAACTGATCTACTTCAACTTGAGACCATTCGCACAAATCTTTTCTGGACTTGCTCAGATGCCTTCCTCAAACGTGGCACTAGAGCTGGACACAATGCTGTAGCTGAGGCCATCAGTTACCTTTGGGAAAATTGTTGTTTTTCATACTTAAGGCTTCCTTATGGCAGTAATTAAGCCATTTTACTGCGTATGCTGTCATTGTAAGGGCATCACATCCAGTTAGGTTGCACTGGTTAAGACCAGCTAATAAAGCATAAATCAGTGATTGAGCCAGCAACTTTACAATGTGCTACTTTTACATTTATGTAGCATTTTATCATACCTCTCTGAAGTATCACAGATCCTTACAAGTATTAATTAATTTGAAATCGAGTGACTTATGTAAAGCAATTTACAAGCATTGTCATGACTCAGCTGCTCACTGCAGAGATGGATTTTGCTGTATAAGTGAGTCTATTGATCTTAGGCTTGTTTTTATTTTTCATAAACCTGTGCGAACACGTTATGACATGCCACGTAGGTGGAACTTGAACCCATCTGGTCCAAACGTAGCAACACTGTCACTGTACCACAAGACCCCACTCTTTCTCTTTTCTTCCTTTTGCTCCTTGCCCAAAGAAGGGACTGCAATGAGATATTACCCTCAACTACTGTTCATTTATGGAAAAGTTAGTGAATGTCAATAACGTAACAACTGCATGAATTTCCAAACACCATTGTGGTGAAATGATTGGATTACAAATTATCACTGAAAGCTCTGACTTCCCATCCCCCATCCTATCCAAAGTGTGTTGTAGAACCCTCATTACAGTCATGACTTCCAATTGTGTATTGTTAATGGGTAATTGCTGTGGCTCTGATCTTTATCATGAGAAACTTGAGCTAGCCATGGTCACTCCTTAAACAGAGAGGTGGGAGAAACTGACAAATACATTATTCAGTGTAACTGAAAGTGACAACACTTAAAGATACACATCCAGCAATGTCCTGAAATACAAGACGTTTCAATTTGTTTCCGTCGTAAAAGGCATGACCCATTTTAAATGATATCTAACCTGACCCTGAGGTTGTTGTGCCCCATTTAATCTTGTCCCTTGATCTTTTTACATGCGAGGGCCTTAGAATGATCCTGAATGAACTTATCAGAAATATTTTTGTTGTAGAGAGCTGAACTTGTGTACGAACAAAAGAAATCCATTTGCTAGATAAATGGTGCTGACAGCAACTGTTATTTTCTGAGACTTTATCAAAAGTAAACAGCCTGGATACCTTGCAGAATTTGGTTAATGATCCTAGTGATAGGAATTATTCTGATAAATTTAAGGTCACATGACTAGGTGAAGTCCAATTGAATTGAGAGACTCAGTGTGGGGGCTGGGGTGCTGATGGGAAGATAAGATAATCAAACTGTATTAACGTGGATACTGAAGCAAACAAAGCACAAATGCTACTGATACCAAGATAGGCTGGAAAATGGACTTTGTTACAGCTGATAATGAAAGATCATTTGAACTATTAGTATCTAATAGATCATTGAGTTTCACTTCTAGGGGATAGCAAGGCAAGAAAGCAATTCGAAAGGCATGCTGGTTGCTGAGCACCCATGTTCCATAGACAGCACAAGAAAAGCTTTTTTTCATCCTAAACTCCTACCTAATCACTGAGTTACTTATTTTGCTACTTGTAAAATTCCATGATTTTAATACTTGGCTGATATCATTTATTGATTTTGATCTTTGTCATGACTGGTATGATCTGATTCTCATGGTTAGATTATTTAATAATCGTAATCTCATGAGTCACTTATTCCAGACTGCAGAGGTAATATCCTTCATTCTGAGTCCTTCATGTTGAATTAACACCTTTGGGGTGATGTCCTTTATGAACTCAACATGTAAATAAGTCATGATTTGGAGATGCCGGTGTTGGACTGGACTGTACAAAGTTAAAAAAATCACACAACACCAGGTTATAGTCCAAGAGGTTTAGCTGGAAGCACACTAGCTTTTGGAGTGACGCTCCTCCATCAGGTGATAGTTGACTATTACCTGATGAAGGAGCGTCACTCCGAAAGCTAGTGTGCTTCCAATTAAACCTGTTGGACAATAACCTGGCGTTGTGGGATTTTTAACTTTGTAAATAAGTCAAGTGCCTGGAGCTTATCACATGACTACAGACGCTACGCAAGAGCACTCGAGGCACTGGCTGTGTCTAGAATCATTCTGTACTGTGTATAATACTTCAACTGCAAATAAATCCAGCAAAGATCTTCAATTAAACCAAGTCCTTGTCCCTTCTTTGTGGTATATTTACAGAATAGGAGAATATTGGTCTGCTCCCTTTCCAGTGTCCTGTCATGAAGTATCCCCCCTCATTAATTTTTTTTATTGTTTCTAGTCTTTCAAGAAAATTGTGGAAACATTACTTATCTCTGGGGTATCATTGATACTAATGAGGAAAACCCAAGAATTTATTTATTGGAAAGGATCATTTCTTCTGTATTTGTGATTTTAAAGATGGTTAAACACTCGACCATTTAAGGAGAACTTCAGATAATATTTGCAAGAACTTTTATCTAATGGTCTGGAAAACCATTATAGATTTGGTACCAGTACTCTGACCACCTGAGTTGAGCTGCTTGATTTTTTTTTTGAGACAGAATAAGTAAGAAAGCTCTGTGTTAAGATTGTTCCAGAAATTGGGAAGAGTTTGGAAATGGTTGGGCACCTGACGTGGTGGAGATTCTTCTGTACACTCTGTCAACAGGGCTTCAAGTAAAAACTGGTCAAAAGACTGCAATCAAGTCCCACAGAGCAACTGCATAAGCTAATGATGTAATCATTCTCGTATTGCAAGCCCTCCAAGGCTGTCCAGGAACTAACAGGGCATTTCTGAATACCACAGCTCATAACCTGAGGTTGGATGAGGTTTGGGCATTTTGGTGGGGTGAGGGTTAAGTGGGAAATTTCAGGGCGTTAAAGAGAATATCGTTGTGTTATGCTTCACAGCTGGTATGCAGTAGTATACCGTCAAGAGTCATGCTCATGAAGTCATCAGCATATCTTAGTATGTAACCAGAGTAAAGAAGTCTCAGTCTCCATCTTATCTTGAGCCACTTAAAGTATCACACGCTGATGGAAGCATGGTACTATTTGTAAGCATACAGCTTAGTATTCATCAAGATACAATATATGCGACTAATATGTCTATATAAGGAGCTGTAATAAATATCCGTTGAATATTCCAATGCTTTATTCAGGGTATTTGTACCTGATCTGGCAATTCAAATGTTAGTTTCCATAGCAGAAGAACAAACCAGGGGTAATGTGATACTCAAAATATTATGTAATTGTAAATTTGGATTGATTGATTGCATGTTGAAATCACAAGCTATTTGTTTTTTGGTTGTATTAAACATTTATTTCAAACTTTGGTAACTTGACTTTATTATCAAGCTTAACAAGGCAATGTTTAGCTGTTGCTCTTGAACAACACTGTGCAAACTTGGATATGACTTACTTGGTTAAGCTTGTAGCCCTCAGGCCCAACGATGGCTTTAGTTTTGTTATGTGATTTAGAATTGCAAATCTAGGACTCCTCCATTTTATGTCTGAAAAAAATTTGATAACATGAATGTATCAATTTAGCTGTCAAAGAATGTAACTTTGACTGACAGAAGTCTGCTTTTGCAGCTCCTGATTTGGAGGTGCTGGTGTTGGACTGAGGTGTACAAAGTTTGCACAATACCAGGTTCTAGTCCAACAGGTTTATTTGGAAGCACTAGCTTTCAGAGCGCTGCTCCTTCTACTCTATAGGTTAGCACTGCTGCCTCACAGCGCCAGGGACCTGGGTTCAATTCCAGCCTTGCCCAACTGTCTGTGAGAAGTTTGCATATTCTCCCCATATCTGCTTGAGTTTCCTCCGGGTGCTCCGGTTTCCTCCCACAGTCCAAAGATGTGCTGATCAGGTGAATTGGCCATGCTAAATTGCCCGTAGTGTTAGATGGATTAGTCAGGGGTAGATCTAGGGGGCTGGGTTTCTCTTCAGAGGGTCGGTGTGGACTTGTTGGGCCTGAGGGCCTGTTTATACTCTATGGGTAATCTAATCTAAAATAAAAAATTACCCACCGCTTGGGAATTCTTTGTTGAGGCTGGTATCAGAGATGCTGGTATGTAAGGTTGCCTCATTGGAATAGTTGTGGCAGAGATGGTAAAAGCATACGAACGTAATGGAGTCCTAACAGTGTGTAGGACGTATGGAATCACAGTTGAGGTGGCTGTGATGAATGTTTGTGGAATGACTTTCCCCAGAAATAGTGGCACAGAAGCCAACAATAGGATGAGTCAGTGGTGGACATTCCGAAGGTGAGGAAAGGGTTTAAATTTGAAGCAAAATTTGATGACCATTTCCAATTCAAGGAGAGAGCCGGAAATGGCACCAATACAGTCATCCGTGAAAGCGTATTATCTACAGTGTCAAAGTTAAGATAATATTGGAGGGTAGGGTTACATAATGATCTTAATCTGAAATGTTCACTTTAACATTGGACTTTCATCAAACCTGCTTTTATAAAGTTAAGGTTTTATGTTTGTGTCATTAGTCTTATTTTTTCTTTCAGACTGGCATCTTAAAAAATGTTTTCACTGTTATCTTTCAATGGTTATCATGACATAATTCTAACCCAGTCCCCCGTTTTGTAAAACGCATCTTTGGTGTATTCTGTTGTTTTGTATTTTGAGGAAAAAAAACAAACTGTTCATTACCTTTGGTGGGTCAAAATTGGTAAAAATGTTAGTTAAAAATTATGGAAGTGCAGCATGCCACCTTACGTTTAGCCATTATTTATTAAAGCTGTTCCATTGCGGTAATGAATTATGAAACAGAACAGTGCATTTCTGCAGTCTTGTATTTTATCTGGAAAGGTTTAGGTATTATATTTTGCATCTATTAACAACTTGGATTAAAAAATATTGGGAAAGCAAACACTGGAGGAGATGCTGTTGATCATTAGGGAGAAAATGTGGATTAGCTAAATGTCAACGTATTGTCAAGCTGAAAAATATGCTTTGACAGAAACTGCTTTTCTGAAAGGTTGCCAAATCTTTCTTTCTTTGTTTGCTACAGACTATAAGAAACTTTTTACGTTACAGCATAATAAGGAGACAGATTATTTGATATTTTCAAGATATTGACGTCATTGTTGTATCCACTCCAATAAAAACATTTTCTGGAGATCACATTCATGTGCTTCATTTGTTGTTCATTGCTATCCTGTTTGATTAGTTACAACAAAGGCACATCAGGAGCCATAAAATAGTTTGACAATTTGGTTGGGGAAAGTGGTTTAAGTGTCATTGCAGTAGCTGCAGAGTAGTTCACTGTTGGCTGGGAAGGTTTGTTTATCTTTTTCAGAGCATTTTGCTCTGGTGGAGTTTGATATATGGAAGATAGATTAGTATTTTGACATGGAGCATGTCGAACAAACAGTCTTATCTCTGCACCATGGTAGCCTGACCTGGAATGAGTGATGAACTAAGGACAGGACTGGGTGCAGCACAGGGGAGGAGATAGTGCAGCTACTGGCAGTTGAAGTGTAAGTAATTTTGTGGAGTTAGTCAGAAAGAGTTAATCTTACTTAAACTGTCTCATACTTTGTATACAAAAATGGAATGTTGTAAAATCTTAAATATCATTTCCTGGTAGTATATATCCATACTGATGAAATTACCAGTGCTTAATTTTTTGACAGAGGGTAAAATTTAATTATCTGATTTGTGCTTTGGTGAAATAATTATAGGACAATAAGCAATTTCAATGGTGGTACATCTGTTCCTTGTACTAATGGCATGGTCTAAGTTTCCTTAGCCTTCCTTTATTTGTGGTGAATTTACAAATGATGTCTTGCCAATAAACTGCTGACTATTTTCCCAAGTGCTGCAGACAGAATATTGGAAGCGAGGCACAGCCAAGATCGAGACCCAGGAATGGAACACAGGGCAAGGACAATTTATGGAATGAATGAAGCCTTTTAGGGTGACCAATCTGAGTCATCTCTCTGAGACAAATAGCAGCTGACATTTTTTTGTTCGACTTTTTGTCCATTTCCATTGATTTGAATCCACATGCTAGTGATTGAACTCTTGCATTTTACATTTCATTGGTTTGAATGTTGTCAATGAAAGGTATTTTATAGTGGTGTTACACAATCTCATCAGCATATTGCTTCACATGCTGTGTTCTTGCTTTAAGCTGTGTATAATTAGGCAAGGATTTGACAGATGTGGCTTTATGCTCAAAAACAGCATTTATGCCCATGTAAATAAACGAAACATGGGCATGGCAAATAATATTCCCATAATAAGCTTTGTGATACTGACTAGATAATATGATTGTGTGATGTCAGTTTTGTAGTTATTATTATTAGCCATGACTCCAGGGATCGCTTCCGCACTCTTCAAAATAGTGCAGTATGATCTTCTGCAGGCAGGCTGATGGGTCTCCGTTTAATATCTTGTCAGTAAGGTGACACCTCCAATAGTGCAGCAATCCCTCAGTACTGCATTGGGGTGCCCGTGCAGATGTTTTTGCTGGAACTTTGAAGTGGAACTTAAACCCTGAAGCTGGGGACACAGAGGCAAGAATGCTGCCAACTGAACTAAGGTTGATACTAAAAAAGCACCACACAAGGAATTATCATATTTATAAAACAAAATGGGAGATAAATCTTCTGGAAACACAACCTAGCAATATGTACCAGGTACAGCTAGAAGAATTATTTCTTTTGTGAAATAGTTTGGCTGCTATGCTGAAATGTTGGCCCCACCTTACAGTCAGCCCTCTAATAAACAGTACTGTTAATCATTATATCTTTGTGATTAAGTAGAGTAATACCTTCCAAGTCTCTTAGAAATGTGAGGCTGTTGTAATTGTTCCTTCTGCATTGCGTCTTCAAGCTGTTCAGAATATGCTAATTGTGTTAATGATGCAATATGCCTCAATTTGATAATAAGTCCTTATTTAAAGTCACCCCACTGAATGTTGTTTCATTTTAATGCTGTTAATAAAAAAAATTAATCCTGTCAGATTCACTTTAGCATTGTTTGCCGCAGCCATCCTCTTCTATGGATTGCATCTCACCTGCTCTCTCCCAGGGCTTCCGCTCTGGCCCTCAGACCATTTTTCTCCCTGCACCACTTCCCCATCCTTTGCTCCCCACCAGCCTTTCCTCTGCCTCAGGTCTAGAGAAGTCATCTCCCCTCCCAACTTTGCTATTAGCTCCTATCCTATCTCATACAGATATCCACTTTGCTCCTGTTGTGTCCCCATGATGTGGAGGTGCTGATGTTGGAGTGGATTAGACAAAGTCAGAAGTCTCTCAACACCAGGTTACAGTTCAACAGTTTAATTTGAAATCACAAGCTTCCAGAGTCTCGGGTGACTTCACCAGTTGTAGGAGCAGTGCTCCGAAAGCTTGTGTTTTCAGATAAACCTGTTGGACTATAACCTGGTGTTGTGATTTCTGACCTTGTTTTGTCCACTGCACCTCACTGTTTGAGGGAGACTTTTCATTTTAAGTCCACTAATAGCTAGTCAATTCTTATATTTGGTGAGGTTAGATGTATAGGTGGAAAAATAGTGGCCTTGCCACTTGTCATAGTTTACACCCACCCCTATTGTCAAAACTGTGTCCAGCAGGTGACTTTAAAATCCAGCCTAATGTATATTTCTACCCGTGTGTAGGCCAGTTAATCTCAAGTTAATGTACCTACCCTGAGACTGGAAATGGGAATGTTTGAGCATGATCTGTATTTGCTGTGGATTTAATTTGTTTTAAATGAAGTTTTACTGAATATATTGCTCTCCTAAATCAAGCAAATACATGACACCATAGTGTAGATGCTGGAAAACAGAACTGTTCATTCAAATTAATCTTACACAAAATTGCAAGCAGTTGAATCATTTCCATTTTATTCTTAGTACATCTTACCTTATGCTAATGAGAAGTATTTACCTGGCAGTTTTTGTGAGGTGTGTTTGCATTGCATAACTGCAATAAAAATCTGTGCATGATGACCCCAGAAAACCTTTTTTGCTAGTTACCAGAATTCTGTTTGGTGGATGTTATGAAAGTGAAGATTGAATCAGGAGTATTCCTAATAAATTCTTTTTAGTTTATTTTGTTATAATTGAGTTTTGGTCAGTAGTTGGTCATTTTTATGAAATAAGACAAACAACATGTTGTGACCAGCACTTTTTAGAAGAAATACCCCATTAAAGAAAGGAATAGCTCAAATGTATCACGTAACAGCTGGATATTTCTGGAGGAATCATTGTTCTTACTGGAGACTACCAAAAGTGAACATGTGGTCATTACAAATAATGTTATTTTAAGAAAACTGAACCTGGTAGAGAAAGAAGGAACTGTCTACACTAATGAAAGTGATATAAAATTGGACAGCATTTATGAAAGATGGCCAGTTTGCTTAACAAAATGTGATCAGCAGCTGATTAATTTGATTTGGTTTGTACATTCAGATGGCCATTTCTTTTAAATTGGCTTGTTTCTATGCCAATGAACTTAAATCAAAGGAAGTTCCTGTTATTTTTCAAATCCTTCTTTCTTGCAAAAGATGTTAAATGGTCAGGGAGTGGGGAAGAAATAGTGTTATTTTATAGGATCTACCATCTATTGAATTGTTTTAAAATATTGGTTGACTGAAATGTATAGATGTGTGTTAGAATTCCTATTTCTCATTCCAGTAGATTCTATTATTGCAATGGATGATGGCAGTGAATTTGAAGAGGGACAATATGGTGGATCAATATGAAACAACTTTAGAATGCTGCTTCTGTCCATCCTATATTTACTTTCAGATGAGGAATAGAGTGCTTCCCTTACAAACTTGTGCTGCTTATCTCAAATTTTCTTTGTTTTAAGTTTGTTGAAGGGAACACTTGTCTTTGTTTTATCTTTGGTGAAATTTATGTAACACAGTACAGGCAGTCAAGGATGTATTTAAATTATTCTATTTAAATTTCATTTTACCAGAGTCTCTGGAGTTACATCAACTGGACAGTGAAATGCAAGTGCGTGCATGTCAGAACCTGGCAAAAGGATTAACCTGGGGTCCATATGAAGGTTCGATAAACAGCAGTGACAAAAGTACCCTGGAAAGTGACAGTTCGGTAGGATGTAATTTTTGTGTACCATTGTTTATGTCATAAAGTTGGTACATTTATCTGGCAAGAAATTAATTTTGAAACTCTGAGCTTTCTATGCATAGAATTAGAACTGTGAATCTCTTTTATAAAGTATTTTCTTTATACTCCAATGGTTCTCCATAAGTTGACTCATTAACTCCAACAACTGTAAACTGCTGCCATTTGCTTCACATTGCCAACCATTGAATGTCTGATTGTACTACAGTCAATAAATTGTTGATGTCATCATCCTCTGAAGGTGCACAACATATTAGCATTTCCATTTTGCTTAAGATAAATTATTTTACTGTTTTATTTTGAGTTGAATTAATTTTTAGTTAATTAGTTTTCAACCTAGTTCCTATTGTCTGATGCATAGCCTATAGTTGCTTGTAATTTAGTACTCATTTGTCAGTCTCAAGGCACAGGAATTGTCAGCGTTAGTTAAAAAAGGTGTTTTTCTATGGCTGAGCTATTGTAGCAGTTTAAAGGAGAACATACGTTCAAAAAATACAATTGCAGCACTCAACACGGTGCAGCTATCTTTGTCATGACCAAATTTTGAGCAGTCTCTTTGACTGATGTTCTTAATTCTATAAAGTGTCTTCACATTTCCACTGGCCTCATGTCATATTGGTATATTTGAATTTATTTTTCTTGGCAAGTTTTTATGTAATATAAATTCAAAAGTTGGTTCAACCTGTCAAATGTAGTTTAAACTGAAATATATTTCTGTGCCAGAGTGGAACAATGTATTGCTCCATTTGAACAATTATAGTGTTGCAATCTCTCAAATAGAAGTCAAGATGCAGATAGCAATCCAGATTTCAAAAACAGGAACTTGATCCTTTGATGAGCAGGATGCTGCTAAATCACTTAGTAAAGTGATTGTCACAGCATTGGACATGAGCAGGAATGCTCTCAACCTGTAGAGGAATAAGATCTATTGCCCTGTTGATTAAAGGTGGATTTGAGAAGCACTGAAAACAATTCTAACTGAATTGGAAATACCTTTGGAAGTGTGATTGAAAATAGACACATTTTGTTGAAGCTTTCTGTGTTGCACTTATCATGATATTTCACAAGAATACAAATTCAAAAAGAGGGCTCTTTTGGCACTGTGGTAGTGTCCCTACCTCTGATTCAAGAGGCCTAGGTTCAACTCCCACCTGCTGCAGAAGGTGTAATAACAGAGTGGTTAGAAAATATCTACAAATTGAAAGGGAAGAGATTTATACTGCATGAGTAGAGAGTGCTGAACGGTTGGGCTCTGTGGCAATGTCTCAATCAATCAAAGTCCTCTTGCTAACCAATGAATATCATTATTCTTGCAAAATGTCTTGATGAGTGCAAGACATAAAACTTTGACAAAATGCATCTTTTATTAGCAAGACACAAGTTCAGTATCATCAAATGACGCTTGGACTAACCTTAACATTTTCAGGTTCGTAGAACTCTAATAAAACATATAACAACTCAACACTGAATAATGTATATAAATTTGATTCCACAATGACACAGCTTTGAAAAAAACATGGGAGATGCAAGCTAATTAGTTATTTGAGAAGATGACCAAACAGGTAGATGAAAGTAAACCAGTTGATGTGGTGTATATGGATTTCAGCAAGCATTCGATAAGGTTCCCCACAGGAGGGTATTGTAAAAAATGCAGAGGAATGGGATTGTGGGAGATATAGCAGTTTGGATCAGTAGTTGGTTTGGTGAAAGAAGACTGAGGGTGGTGATTGATGGGAAATGTTCATCCTGGAGTCCAGTTACTACTGGTGTATCGCAAGGGTCGGTGTTGGGTCCACTGCTGTTCATGATTTTTATAAATGAACTGGCTGAGGGCGCAGAAGGGTGGGTTAGTAAATTCGCAGGTGACACTAAGGTCGGTGGAGTTGTGGATAGTGACAAAGGATGTTGTAGATTACAGAGAGACATAGAAAAGCTGCAGAGCTAGGCTGACAGGTGGCAAATGGAGTTTAATGCAGACAAATGTGAGGTGCTTCACTTTGGTTGGAGTAAGAGGAATGCAAAGTACTGGGCTAATGATAAGATTCTTGGTAGTGTAGATGAGCAGAGAGATCTCAGTGTCCATGTACATTGATCGTTGAAAGTTGCCACCCAGGTTGACAGAGTTGTTAAAAAGGCATACAGTGTTTTAGCTTTTATTAATCGAGGGATTGAGTTCCGGAACCATGAGGTTATGCTGCAGCTGTACAAAACTCTGGTGTGGCCACACGTGGAGTATTGGATCCAGTTCTGGTCACTGCATTATAAGAAGGATGTGGAAAGGGTGCAGATGAGATTTACTAGGATGTTGCCTGGTATGGAGGAAAGGCTGAGGGACTGGAGGCTGTTTTCGTTAGAGAGAAAAAGGTTGAGAGGTGACTTAATAGAGACATATAAGATAATCAGAGGGTTAGATGGAGAGCCTTTTTTCAAGTAGGGTGACGGCGAGCACGAGGGGGCATAGCTTTAAATTGAGGGGTGATAAATATAGGACAGATGTCAGAGGTAGTTTCTTTACTCAGCGAGTAGTAAGGATATGGAATGCTTTTCCTGCAATGGTAGTAGATTCACCAACTTTAAGTACATTTAAGTCGTCATTGGACAAGCATATGGACGTACATGGTATAGTGTAGGTTATATGGGCTTCAGATTGGTATGACAGGTCAGCGCAACATCGAGGGCCGAAGGGCCTGTACTGCGCTGTAATGTTCTATGTTCTATGTTTAATTGAGATGTCGCAATAATGAAGGATGCACCATTTAGTTAGTGGTAACTGTTTATTTCACACCGAATGCTCAAGACACAGCTCCCGGTTTGTTTTACAAATAAAAGAAATTGTATACACATTACAGTTGTTTCAACTTAGCTTAAATGGGGTTTGTGCCTTAGTTTAATGACTTAATCACTTGGAGTTAATCCTCCTGATTTGAATTTTAACAAAACTTGGAAATTAACTGTCAGTCATTATGTAACTTACATTTTTGGTGACAATGCATCAATCAATCAGAGTCTACTTGCCAAATAATCAGCAGTCTCTTCTCATACAGTATAAAATGCTGTTCCTCTTTACATTGGTATTCAAATGGTATTCTGATGAGTGTAAAATGCAAAGCTTTTGACAAAATACATCATTTTTCTTCAATGCTTGAGTTCGCTACTACCAAATCATTGCTTCTGCAATCTGGAGAGAACATGTCCAATTTACATAACTGCTTCTCAATACAATTCCTCCAATCCCTCGAACATTTTTGTTGCCCTCGCTTGTGTTAGCTACAATATATTTTCTGTATTCTACATAGTATTCCATGTGCAATTACACCAACGCTATAAAATAGGCAGGATTACTTCATTATTTCAGCTCTATATTGATGTGGGGGACAATGCTAAATTTCAAAAGGACGCTGGGAGATTGGTGGAGTGCGTGAAATGTGTAATTCAATGCAGAGAAACATAGTAATGCATTTTGGTATAAAGAACATTGAGAGATAGTATAAAATAAAGAGTACTGGTCTAAAGGATGTTCATGCACAGATTCACTCCGTTGTATTTGTGTGCAAGACATTCAAGGTGGCATAACAGATGAAGAGCACAAATATTAAAGCATATGGTGTTATAGGAGCACAAAGTACAAGAGCAGGGAGATTGTATTGAACCTCTATAGTATAGAAACTGGAGGGCATCAAGACTATACAACCATTTCACAAGTTCATGGCTGATCTGTGACTCAATTCTATATTATCAACCTGTTGTCCCATATCCCTCATGGTCTCTGGATATGCTCCTCTTATATCTTGAAAACATCAATTAAATTACTTTTTAATCTCTAAATTCCAGAGGATGCAATACCAGTTTGACCTTTTAGAGTACCGATATCATTCTTGTAAATCTATAGTACATTCCTTCAAAACTATTATCTATTATCTTCCTAAAATGTGATGTCCAGAACCGCTCTCTCTTGAATTCTGGTTCTTTAATGACCAAAGTTCCATTTGCCCTTTTGATTATTTTCTATTTTTGTTAATGACATTTTCATGATGCCTGCACCTGGATTCAAGTAATCTTGGACTTCAATACTTTCATTACTTCCTTGTAAATCTGTGCCCCCTCATTCTTGAAAGTACTGTGTTCTGCTTTTTACAGATCTGGAGTAGGTGATGTCACATTCATCCTACACTGAAATTTACTTTTCATAGTTTCAGCCATTCATTTATCTATCAATGTATCTTCATAATATTTGCTTCCATTTACACTGTATATAGTGCCACCCAACATTTGTTGTCAGCAAACTTGGAACTGTAGCTTTTTATTCATCAATTGATACCCCAATTGTTATTGTTATTGCAGATTGCTATGAATCAGGCTCCCTATCCATATTCCTGAACTCTGTCTCTTGCCTCTCAACCCATTTCCAACCGAGGTCAATAATTTGTATTAAATGCCATGAGCTTCAACTTCAGCAAATAATTTCTTCTGAGGAAATTTATCAGATATCTGCTGGAAGCCTATATCAATAATATCCACAGACATTCCCCTAACTTTTATTTTAGTCAACTCTTCAAACATTGAAACATTTGTCAGGCATCATCTACCATATGGACACAGGTGATCAGTAACTATGCTGGTAGCAATGCAAATAGTGTCACATCATATCAATGTAATACACTGCCGTGCCCTTTTCTTATCAAATAAGTTAACTCCCTTCTATGTTAAAAACCCTGGCAAGAAAAGCTTAATTAACATTTGTGCTGCTTGTGTCCGAACTGTTGTCATGTTCTCATCTGATCCTGTTTTCAGTGGCTCCATTCAATTCCTGGATTTTCTTTACTGTTGAGAAAAGAAAATAATCATTTATCTTGTCATTTTACAGATCAGTTACCAAAAGGCCATAAGAGGAACAAAATTCGACCATTGAGTCTGCTCCATCACTCAATCTTAACCCCATTCTCCTGCCTTCTCCCTGTAACCCTTGATCCTCTTTACTAATCAAGGAGCTATCTTTCTCTGCCTTAAGTACACTCAGGGCTTGGCCTCCACAGTCTTCTGTGTGAATCTTCTACAGATTCACCATTGTTGGTCTGAAGAAATTTGTCTCACTTCATTTCTAGAAGTTAACTATTCATTCTGAGCTTGTGTCCTCAGGTCCTAGCTCTTCTAGTAGAAACATCTTATGTATGTCCACACTATACTTTCAGTATTCCATACATTCAATGAAATTGAATCCTTATCCTTCTAAACTCCATCGAGTACAGACCCAGAGTTCCCAACCACTCCTCATGGGAAGCCCTTCAGTCATAGCATCATTCTTATAACCTCCTCCAAGGCCAGTGCATCCTTCTTTAAATTCCAGGCCCAAAATTCCTCACGATATTCCAAATGCAGTCTGACCAGAGCTTTAGACATCCTCAGTATTATGTCCCTGCTCTTCTATTTTCGTACTCTTGAAATGAATGCTCACATTCCACATGTAAACACACTCCTCAGTAAATCTTGTTCGAATTGGTTTCTAAAAGTTTCTTAATTTCCAGTATTGCAAAGTTTAAGCATTCAAAAATGTTTACCATAGGTCCAATCATCAAACCACTATTATTTTGAATCAACTTTTATTATTCCAGTGAAATACTGAAACCAATAATCTTAGCATTTTTATTATTCTTAATCTGAGTGATTTCCCCCCCTCTTTCTCCCCTGAAAACAACAATCAATCATTACGCATGTGACACTTTAGATTAGATTAGACTTACAGTGTGGAAACAGGTCCTTCGGCCCAACAAGTCCACACCGACCCGCCGAAGCGCAACCCACCCATACCCCTACATTTACCCCTTACCTAACACTACGGGCAATTTAGCTTGGCCAATTCACCTGACCCGCACATCTTTGGACTGTGGGAGGAAACCGGAGCACCCGGAGGAAACCCACGCAGACACGGGGAGAACGTGCAAACTCCACACAGTCAGTCGCCTGAGTCGGGAATTGAACCCGGGTCTACAGGCGCTGTGAGGCAGCAGTGCTAACCACTGTGCCACCGTGCCGCCCACTTCTTTGAATTTACTTTATTAACAGATAGTTACTTGACCTTCATTCTATAGATTTGATGCTGTGCAGGAACAGGTCATTCTATGCCAGCAGAAACTTTTAACAATTAGCAGTAACAATCCATTTTTTATGTCTGGTCATTTTCCCTTCTCCAGATCTCTACGTCACCTTCCACCACATCTCAAGAGTCTCGAACTAAATTTCATCGATAAGAAATTACTCTTAATTTATCATGTTGTCTTTAAGCTTTGTACCATCAAGCTAACATTCACAAAATTGATAGAATTTTTTTCTTAATTTCAAATCTGATACCATAATCAACAAAATTGTGCATTTTTAAATTAAGAAAAACACAAATTTGCATACTTTGTAATCTCTTAGTTCAAAAGTACTAGGGACAAAAAGTTCAGAAATGGTTCCATTTTTTGGAAAGAAAAGTTGCTTAGAATGTATTTATATTTGGTCACCAGATATGAGGTGACTGGATGGCAGCAGTGAAATATTTTGAGGGGTGAGAGTGACCTTGAAAATGTCCAGATAGTAGCAAGATGTTATTTACGGTGGAGGAGGAAGCCAAATTTGTAGAAAATTATTGTCTTTTTCTAAGTTTTAAAGTGCATATTGATTTTGTGCGATGCCTTCAGTATGGATCTGTCATGGAAGTTTTATCTTCAATGTAATTTTACTGCATAATAGAACTTGTTTCCATAAAATCGGAATATGTCTTTATTGACAATTTTGCAGCTTGGGAGAAAATTTAAGTAATTGAGCTAGTGAATTAAGACAGAATAAAAGGAAAATCGTATGGTGAGTTGGACATTTAACCCCTGAGAAAGAAGACACACTGTAAACCATATACATGGTTTCCTTGGAGCCACTCTATGATATAATATTTCTTTTCTGTACATAATTCATCTTAACCAACGTGACATTTTTAAAACTCTGAAATGTTCACAAATTCTAGTTTCTTTGTTGTTTTTCAAAGTGAACGATGTTTAAGCTAGGGAATGAAGATCTTCCAATTTTTATATGCATTGCTCCCATCGAACACCTCAGATCAATTGTAGCATAACTAGGTGCAGAGTAAAATTCCCTTAACTTTTACCAAGAACCCTGTTTTTTTTAATATACTTCAATGATGTGACATTGTTTTCCGACATGAACTGTTGATTGTAAATAAGTGATATCTTAGGGACAAGTTAGTGCTGTAACTAAATTGCAACAAAATATTTCTGGGCGAGAAAAGAGAGAGATCTCATAAGTGTTCCTTCTATAATTGCAAACACTATTAGAATAAGTTGCAGTTTGATAGACATTCTGTTCAATGTGGAACTGTGGAACCTATCTATTCTAATGACCTAAGAAATGAGAAATTGTAGTCAGTGCTCTGCATTGGAATAAAAATGTGTTCATTAAGATGAGCGATGCTGGCTGTGGGAAACTGAACATTTTCAATTTTGGACAGCCAATGTTGGCATCAAGAATTCCTGTCAGAGATAGTATGACTAAGTACAAAATGCAGCATTCCCAACCTTTCAAGGTCACTGTTTCAAAAATGTGTTTCAGTCCTAAACCTCATTAAAGTGCCCTACCTACCCCACTATAGAAATGTGCCTCTTTGTCCATATTAGTGTATCTCGTGATCTTGAATTCAGAACCAGAGAACTTTTAACTCTGATCTGGATTTCAATTCCAGTCCAAAAGGTAATGAGCCAACAACTAACTCACTGTGTTATTCAGGTTTATATTTTATGTCTACAGCATAATTGCTTCTTATTTGTGAGCATTAGTTTTCACCTTTTTTGCAGATAACTCAGTACTAATAAGTGCTTTACCTGTTACGATTCCATTTATGTTTGTTTATATTAATTAAATTTGCAGTCACATTGTGGGCAGTATGGAAAAGTGGGATAAATTTTACACTTCAAATGAAAACATTAAACAGCTATATGGTAATATTTATTGAATATGAAAAATGTCAAACTATTATTCATCTTATATGATTTGGAAGCATTTTAATGTAAGTTCTAGTCAAATTAATATTTCCAATAAGAAAAGAATTTGTTAAGCTGGTAATTAATGTGTAGCCCACACTTAAGTTTGAGAATATAACATGGTTATTTTTTTTAAATCTATATTTCTGAGTTCATTAAATGTCCTGTTCATCATCTCCTTGAATTAAATGCAGATTAACCCTTATCTCTCTAGTCTGTGCTTTATCTCCCTCAGGCGCCATGCTTCTGGGAGGCTTTTGGTACACCAAGTCAAAAATGATTGATTTCTGGCTGATACACATTCATTTCCAAGATTTTAATGTCTATCTACATATTTGTTAAGTTCCGGTGGTGTGCTTATCTTTCTTTTATATAATAAGCAGCAGTATTTTTCAGTCATTGAGAATGTGTCTCAATTAATACTCATCAATTGGTTGATTAATAATGATGCACAAATCTTTTGAAGGTTCTTATTAACTTAACATACCTTTCCAATGCAGGGTTGATATTTGAAGAGAGTCATATCCCATTTTGATCAAAACATAAATTTCAAGCTCTAAAATCACACAAGATTCAAACATAACATAATTATCAAAGTGTTTCTGATGCTATGTTATAACAGTGATGACATATGAAAAGAATTTCATTAGCTGAAAAGTACTTTGGAGCATTGTAAGGACATGAAATGAGCAATATAGATTCAAGTTCTTTCATTTGCTCCTTTCACACACTCAAACTTGTTCTGATCCTACAGAGCCTGTTTTTACTGGACCCCTACAAAATATTATGTTAAAATATGGCTTATAAGATTGCCTTTTTTGGAAGACCATTTTTAATACGGTAAATTATTGACTTTAAAAGTCATATCAGCTGTTCTGTTAACTAACACCCTGTAGTCTATCTGCTGAAGGTAGCCCTTCAATGGATTTTTATTCTGGCACAATTGTTACAGCAAGTCAAAGCTACAAGAATTTCCAGTCACAGTTTAATTCTACAGTGCTAAAATATTCTTTCAAACCATCTTTCCTGCTTGGTCGGAATTCCTCTCAGTCATAACAGGTCCTGTTAATCTATATACAAACCCTTATCAGCTACTTGAAAGTTTCCAAACTATCACTGCAAAATCGTTGGGTCAAGGGCAAGAGTCAATAGGCCTGTGTAGCCACAGAGAAAGAAATGAGCTGCTTAGGAACAAAACAAGCTTTGATACATTGGTCTGTTGGATTATAAAAGAACTTAAAAAAGTTTCACTTTTGGAAGAGATATTTTTAAGGTCATTAATGACCTCAATGACTCTCTAATAAAATTAATAAAATGTATTTTCTTTTATCAAAGTTAACAGCTGAGTAAAACCTACAGCTTTCAAATGCTAAAAGTAAGGTTTGATTAACTAAAACTGCTTGTTAAATGCTTCATTTTGTGATCCCCAAAGAACTGAAGGATATTTGTGTATTACAGTGAATATTTCTTCAATTTAGTGAAGTAAAACATATTGCCAAATTCTCATTGCAGTCAATGCAGACTATTTTAGATATTTGAATTATAAATGTAGCAAGTGGAAAATTTAAGTCCAATCAGGCTGAAACTGGGATATTAAGAACTTCATTGGCTGCACATTTAGACATTCATTATACTTTTCATTAAAAGTTTGTGTTTAAACGTGTTATCTGTTTTGTTGTCAACACAATATCCTACATATCCAAAAATTGCATTTTCGTGGTGTGTCTTGTTTTGAGACTTCTTAATTCACTTCAGCAGCAGCCACCATTCAGAGTGGCTCTGCTGATCATCTTTCACATCACTCTGGCAATCCCATGTCCTCGGGCTACCTGCCGTCACTAACTGGACATGTTTCTTGAATAGGCTTCTTGATTGGCTTCATCCTGGAAAATCACTCCTGATGGCCTGGCCTTCACATCTTGGGTTATAACCCAGAAGTGAGCCACAGTTCAAGCTTATGACACAAATGCAAAAATTCAGCCCTTGATCACTAACAACTTCCAAATACAGGAATCATCCTTGCATTGGAATATAAATCAATTAAGACAATATATTCTGTAGATATATCTAACCTAGCCAATGATTAACTTCCCAGCCTGTTGCCAGTAATGACTAAAGTGATGGAAGAATAAAATTGAGAGGCTTGGATAGAGTAAATAGACAAAGTCTTCTCCCTGGCTTGGGGGAGTTCAGAACTTTTTCACGCAGAGGATGGTGCGTGTATGGAACGAGCTGCCAGAGGAAGTGGGGGAGGCTGGTACAACTGCAGCATTTAAAAAGCATCTGAAATGGACAGGTTTAGAGGGATATGAGCCAAGTGCTGGCAAATGGGATTAGATTAATTTAGGATATCAGGTCAGCATGGATGAGTTGAACCAGTGGGTCTGTTTGCATGCTGTACCTCTCAATGACTCTATAGTGGAATAAAATGACAGCCCCTCACCAACAATTTTGTACTTTGCTGCTCAGGTTGAATTGAACTAAAATTGCTGAGCATGCAACAGAGTTGATGCGGAAAATGGGCTGGTGTGTTGGATGCCAATGAAAGGCTGCATTTAACTGTGTGTATAGAGATCCCCACAAAAACAAGTAAATGTGGGCCAAAGAGAATACCAGCTGGTTGTTGACGTTCGATCTGAGAAAAATCGGAATGGATTTGTGGAGGCAGGCTCAGCGTAGACCCAAGGCCTCAGTTCTTTACAGAAGTATTGGTAGCACAATAACATTAACTGCTTCATCAACTCCTTTTCTCTGCCTTCTGGTTAGTAATGGGAATTCAAATCCTAATTCATAGCTAGCAGGGGACCTGGAAATCATCATCCTCTTTTGGTCTGACAAATGACAGTTGTGCCCAGTAATGACTATTTCACACAAGAAAAGGCTGAGTTAATATTTTCCCTTGCTGTTCAAAGATGTGACCATGTTCCTTATTATTAATATTTTTAGAAACAACATTGAATTGACTAGAGCTGAATCGAACCAAACATTATACATGCCATGGTGACCAGAGCAGGCCAGAAACAGAAATGTGCAATTAATGCCTACTCAAAGATTAGATTAGATTAGATTAGACTTACAGTGTGGAAACAGGCCCTTCGGCCCAACAAGTCCACACCGACCCGCCGAAGCGCAACCCACCCATACCTAACACTACAGGCAATTTAGCATGACCAATTCACCTAACCTGCACATCTTTGGACTGTGGGAGGAAACCGGAGCACCCGGAGGAAACCCACGCAGACACGGGGAGAACGTGCAAACTCCACACAGTCAGTCGCCTGAGTCGGGAATTGAACCCGGGTCTACAGGCGCTGTGAGGCAGCAGTGCTAACCACTGTGCCACCGTGCCGCCCATAAGCTTCTCCAGATCTACAGTGCTCAGAACAGGACTGTGGTGGAATACCCAGTTGGATCAAACTGACCCACATTCGAGCTTGCCATCATCCAAGTCACAGGAGTTCACTTGATTAGTGCTCCTGCCTCTGGAATTGATAACCATTCCTCATTCACTGGTGTTCTGTCATAATATGATCTACATGATATACTGCAACACTCCCTATGATTATTACAATAGTAGCACTCTCCCTCTGGCGTTTATGTCAGTCAGGACAAAAGCAACAATATTGTGGGATCACCTTCATCCCCAAGTCTCTCATCATCCAAATGTGGACCAACATCACCCCTCCTTTTTACCAGACTACCTATTCAGGAATTTGTTGACCACCATTTGCAAAGGAGTAGAATAATTTGAGAAATCCTACTACTACCTTCTTGGGGGCAACTTGAGATGGGCAGTGACTCTATAGCCTTTCTGATGTCACTCAAATTCTGACAAGTAAGCAGAACCCACAACAAACCCAGTTTGCTGCTGCCAAGTAGTATACAGGTAGAGTGTGAAGTCAGATTTTAACATGGTGCAAACTACTAGTTTTTGAAGCTTCTCTTCCCTTTTCTTATTGAGTTATTCCCAAAGGATGATATAAATCTGTGTGTACAATTTATCAGAAATATCAATTAAATACAGAATAAATATATTGACACTTTTTTTTTCTAAATCCTGATTAATAATTTGTAACTTCATAACAAGGCAAAGATGTAAAAAATCAAGTTCTTCTCACATTTGCAAATACAGGTGAATGAGACTCTGTTGGATATTTTTGTACGACCTCAATTGTCTAGTCAGTGTGCAGTCTATAAATAATGTACATTAAGAAATAAATAGTTTCCTTTTCAAATTGTAGACCACTTTGTACACTTTACATCTTATCTCCTCACATTCTGCTTTCCCAGAAACCAGTTAAATTAGAACTTTAGCAATATTGACAAGATACAGATTCCTATTAGTGAATCAGTTGGCCTGAAACAGGATTAATAATTCTGTTGTGAATGTCCTTACCAGACACCCACAAAAATATGCTTCCAGGAAGACAGTTTGATCCAAATGGGAATTCTAATCCTATTTTGTCCCCCTCATTCTGAGCACTAACACCAGACTTCTCTCCTGGTATCAATCAATACAGTGTTGACTTGAAACTAAATGTTGCAACTTCGACATCTGCAAAGCTCACTGCTTCATTGGGTAATCTAACTGTGTCATTACAGGGCTTTCACCTTCATCTTTGTGTTCCCTTTTCTGCCAAAAGGCACACATGCTGAGCAGGAAAAGAAGTCTCATGGAATGAAAGGAACATTTATGTTTTGGAAGAGCAGCTAAGTATCAAATAGAATGGCAAAAAGAGGATGGAGCTCTCTACTTGGAGTGTATCATTATAACATAGATAACATGAAATATTTTCATTCTCATTTTGTTGCTCACTTATTTGAGTAGATGATTCATTCCATATCTAGGTTCATTGTGTACAAAAACAGAAATGGCTGAAGAAACTCAGCAGGTCTGGCAGTATCAGTGGAGAGAAAGCAGAGTTAAGTGACTTCTTTACAACTGGATTCAAAATGTTAATTCTGGTTCCTCTCCACAGATGCTGTCAGACCTGCTGAGTTTCTCAAGCAGTTTCTGCCTTTGTTTCAGATCTTCAGCATCTGCACTTCTTTGTTTTACATAATTGAGATTGTTGTGGGTTAGCCTGTGCTTGGTTAGCTGTGATGGTACAAGTGCGAAAATAAATGACTGACAAAGTTTATTTTCTAAATTTATGTTACATTTGGAATATAACTGACCTTTCCTGTGCAAAATTTATATTTTTAATGAATCCTTCTCAATGATTTTCTTTAGAACTTAATCTAACTTTGCTAAATTTGAAATCTGAATTTTTACCACTACACATGCATGTCATTTTTGTTAAATCATGTAATTTCATAGAGTTACTGATCCAAATTATAGCCCATGTTTTTGGCATGAGACCTCCATATGCCACCATTGGATAAATTTACATAATGCATGACTGGCTACTCAGCAGGAGCTATGCAGCCTTTTCTGTAAACTTGAGAAAGGTCAGAAGTTCTTTTACGGGTGTAATGGAATAATTAATGCAAATTCAGTAATTATTTTCCTACATACATTCCATTTTCAAATCTTTTCTCAAGTTCAATTCATAAAGTTCTCCAATCATTACATTGGAGTTTTGGGAGCCTGTTTTCCTGAGTTACTTAATTGCACAAATGACCTTTGTTACATAGTACGACAGTTTTCTGATATGACATTGCTGCTAAATGTTCTTTTCATGTTATCTGTAAAATTTTCTAAAAAAGCTTTTCAAAATCCCTTTTCTTTCTAAAGAAACTCAACTGTTTGATGGATGCTTTCCAGAACTACAAAGTGTGATAAATTAAGCTGCTCAGCAAGTTTTAAGTATCCAAGGCTCTATTGCACTGGAAGAAGCCTGATAAATTAGTGATAAGCAGATGATAAAGATGTGGTATGGAACATGTTTGTGTATGATATGTATTTGAGACGGTCTGTTTAATATTACCAGCACTGTGCTCTTGTCATAGTTTTCCTTCAACTTTTTAAAAATATGTAATCCTTTGTAATCCAGGATACCAGATCCATGTCATGAGTCTCGAACAATTTGGCAGAAGAGCTGATGATGTAAAATGTGCTGAAAGTTACAAATTTTGTACAAAAATTAAAAGATATGTTTAAAATTGGTATACCATTATTGATAGTTTCTCACACAATTTCATGAGTAGACTCTTAGAAAGTTATAAGTTGTCATCGTGCATCTTGAAATTGATGTAATTTTGGCCAATTGTTTGTAACTTGCACTCTTTCATCAGTCAGCAAGAGTTTCTTATCACAGTAAGTTATGTCTGTTAGTCTAGAATCATATGCAGTCATGTTAACCAAATGTAAATACATTTCTAAAGAATATGTTACTCTTTATAGTCAATTCATTTTTAATTGATGTCAGCGAAGTGCTCCAATTTTAAGAACTGGATTTTGAAGATTAATTTACAGTCTTATTTAAAAATGCCTTTTAGCCAGATTTCTATGATACATTATATTGCATTTAAGAGCCGGTTTATTTAAAAGACCATTAAGTCAAATAACTTATGAACATGTGATCAAGGATTTCCCTCTGCTCTTAGACAACAAAGTTAATTTGCATACTGCCATAAATTTTACATCTGTAGAACCACAAATAAGATGCACTTCCCTTTCAAGTATTCCACCTGTAACTCTGTATCTGTGGGATAGGTGCTGCCTTTCTATAATATTTCTAGAGGGTAAAGCTGTCATAGTCCTACAAAACCGTAAGGTTGCTCTCATTCGAGAGGAAATTAAATTCACACAAAACTGTTGTCCAGCAACAGAGCTAAACCGTTTCCTATATGCTGCATTGGACAGTTCTTGAATGGGAAGCATTTTCATTTCCTCAATATATTTACACTCTCTTAAGTATATTTTACCCACCTTTAAATGTCACCAGCCTCAGTTGGGTGGAATTTTCATTAGCCAGAGAAAGCAGTTTCAGCAACCGAGGACAAGGAAAATTGCAGAAAATGCCACCTCCTATCTTTCCCAAATTCGGGACTAAAGTCAAACTTCCCCACCCCTTGAAATATTGAAAATGATTGAGAGAAATATTGCATAGGGATAATAGGGTTGCATAACTCAACCCAATTATGGACTAGTCCCACATTGCATCTCTAACCTGGCAGACTGGAGGAATCAACTGCACAGGAAGAAAACTGAGGCCAGATCTGTGTGTAACTCGCTCAGGCAGTGGTACCTGCAGTAAGAAGAATCAGTGAAGCCTTTTTTTTAAAGTTTATTCGTGGGATGTTGGTGTCTATCTGACCAGCATTTATTTCCCGTCCCTGATTGCCCTTGAACTGTGTGGCTCACAGGCTGTTTCTGAGGGCAGTTAAGAGTCAATCTCATTCCTACACGTAGGCTGATCCATAAGAATGGCAGATTTCCTTCCCAAAAGGATATTAGTGAAATAGCTTTAAAAAAAACCCAAAAATTATGAGGCATAACATGTCTGCCCTTTAGGCTAGCTTTTAATTCCAAGTGGGATTCACAACATATCCCTGGGATTTACATGAATCTGGGATTCTGGATTATTAGTCCAGTGATTTGACCACAAGCCCCCTGCCTTCCCTTGTAATTTGAAACCTGTGTTAAACTGAAGTGAATTCTGAGTAAAATCTGGAGCTTAAAACATGAAAGGATTAGCCCCTATCATGCTCTCCTCAGAAAATTCTTCTCCTTTGCACTAGTTTTAAGCCTGACCTCCTAGGCACATCCCTGCCTGCTTATCTCTTCCTTGTCATCCTCCACATCTTCATCCCCATCATCCTTTACCCCCCCACCCCTCACCCCGGCTTGTCTCACTGCGGATCCATACCTGGACCTTAAGATGGAAGTGAGAGAACTGCATTGAGGGAAAAGCTTTTCCCAGTTCTCCTCTCCATTCCTGTGGGTGCCGTAGCCTGAGAAATTGAAAAGCTGTAAAATTTCCTAATGCATTCCATGGTCTGTCTTATCACAAATGGTCATGCTATCCCCGCCATTATCCCTAATTGTTCAAGGGTGCTGGCTGGCTCTAGCAAAGGGTTGTTTCACCATTGAGATGGTAAGGCTTGCTCATTAACTTTCTTTCTGTCTCCATAGTCACTACCAGATCTGCTGAGTATTTCCAGCTTTCTCTGTTCTTGTTTGATATATCTCTTGCCCAGAACTTTAAATATATGTTTAATGTTTTTTATGTTTAATTCCTTTTGAAAGAAGTAATGATGTATCTCTTGGCTGCTGACAGGTATTTTTAATACAGTGTCCATTTCGCTTTTTGAATTTGTTGGGATTGTTGTGCTCATGCACACTAAACAGGAAGCAAGCCAAGTTAGAAGGCCATTTAAGATAGATAAGTGGTGGCGTTACATGTGAAAATTGAATTGCAGTCAAGAATTGGGAAAGTCCCTAACAAAATATTAAATTTTTATTATTTCATGAGGATTTACTATTTGATTTTTGGTATAAATGACAAGGAAATTGGTCAGCATGAACATGAGATAATGCTTTCCAACTAGTTTTGGAGCATCTAAATGGTGCCTGGAAACTGAGCTGCAGGCCAGGTGATTTCTGTCATGAAGAGAATGTGGTGCTTACCTCGCATCCTATATTGCATCCTCCTATACTCTCAGCCTATCCGCCTCTGAAGAAGTTGTGGATGGAATATAATGTGGGAAAGTGTGAGGTTATGCACTTTGGTAGGAAGAATAGAGGCACATATTATTTTCTAAAAGTGGAAAGCCTTCAGAAATCTGAAACACAAAGGTATTTCGGAGTCCACTTAAGGAATCTTGTACAGTTAACTTGCAGATTCAGATGGCAGTTAGAAAGGCAAATGCAATGTTAGCTTTCATTTTGACAGGGCTAGGAACTGAGCAGAGATGTACTGCTGAGGTTGTATAAGGCTCTGGTCAGACCATATTTGGAATATTATGAGTAGTTTTGGGACAAGTATCTGAAGAAGTATGTGCTGGCATTGGAGGGGGTCCAGAGGAGGTTTACAGTGATAATCCTGGAGATGCAGCGCTTCTCATATGAGGAGTGGGGGAGTTTAGAAAAATGAGAGTGGGATCTTATTGAAACTTAAGGAATACTGAGAGGCCTGGATGGAGTGGGTGTGGAGAAGAGGTTTCTGCTTGTAGGAGAGACCAGGGTCCAAGAGTACAGCCTCCAAATGAAGGGAAAGTACTTTAGAAATGAGTTGAGGAGGAATTTCTTCAGCTGGAGGGTGGTGATTCTGTGGGATTCATTGCTATGGAAGGCTATGGAGGCAGAGTCATTGAGTGTATTTAAGACAGAGTTAGATAGGTTCTTGATTGGTAAGGAGATCAAGGATTACAAGGGGAGCAGGAGGCTGGGTTTGAGAAACATAGCAGCCATAGTCAAATTATGGAGTAGACTCAGTGGGTTGAATGGCCTAATTCTGCTCCTATATCTTGTGGTCTTATGTCTGTAGATTCTATTATATGCCAGCATCAGACCGTAAGCAGGGTGTCTGCTGTCTTATATCCCATGGCTACTCGGTTTCTCAAAGAAATTTCATAGCAACTTTACAATAAATGTCTTTGTCAACACTGAGTTTCTTTTTCCCCCATCCTAACTAGCTGTAAACAGGTGAATCCCTATGAATAGCTAAACAAAAAAGTTGTTGCAAGCCAATTACTGACTTTCCTGGCGAAGATTCGGTTTTAAAAATAATAGAAAGTTATTGTGTATCTATTGTAATTTTGTTTTAAAAAAATTATATTTAGTTGACAGACAATATTCTTTATTTTCTTGACAAATTGTTTAAGTTTTCCAATGAATGTTGGATATTGCATGTGGCTTTGAACTCTGGCTACTGCACTGATGAGTTCTCCGAATGACTGTAGCTCTTGGTTTGAGGCTGAATAATTAGATTTCATATCAACAGCTCAGCAACAGCTCAGGGATCATCCCAGATTAAAATTTTCACCATCATTAACATTCATAGGAAAAGGATGTGAAAGATTTCAGGATTGCAGATGTCAGCATCATTGTCAAGCTTTGAGTAATTTCAGAGCAGATGCAAGAGCAAGACTAGGGACTAGAAAATAACTATTTTTTACCAAGTATAGAGTCAAATTCCTTTCAATGTACTTTCACTAGGAGGAGCATTTATTGACATATTTGTGTTTCCCGGGTAATCATATTCTGCTTATCTGCACAAATCAGTCATCATACCTTAGGGTCATAGAATTATTTTGGTGATTCATTGGATGTGTGCATTGCAGGTATCTGCTGCCCACCTAATTGCCCTTGAGAAGGTATTGGTCTACTGCTGCGCTCATTTCACCGAATCTCAGAGTTGTCATGGTACTGATGTGGCTATTTGGCCCATTATGGCTGCACTGGCTTTCGGAGGAAACACCCTGACTTAATACCATTCCCCCTCTGTTGCCATACTCCTCATAATCCTGCACATTCTTTCTGTTCAAATAATCATCCACATCCTCTTGCATGCTTTAATTGAAATTGCCTCTACCACATCCAGGCAGTGCATTCCACACCCGAGCCACTTGCTGTATCCAAAAATTGTGTTTCACATCATATTTGCTGCCTTTGCAAATTACCTTAACTCTGGACCCTTTTGTTTTTGATCCATTTATAAGTTTTTCCTGGTATTCTCTGTTCAGATTTCTCCTGGTTCAATCTCATCTCCGCCACAGCCAATCCCAGTGTCCCAAGAATCTAAAATTTTCCTTTTTGCACCATCTTTACAGCTTATCCTCTAATTTTTTGCTTACTGGCTTGTGGTATTAGGAGTAATCATGAGATTATTACCTTGGGTGATCCTATTTGCTAATTTTCTGTCTAGCTCCCTAAGTTCTGATACAGGACCACATCCCATTTCCTAACAATATCGTGGGTACCAATGTCAATCAGGACCTCCGGCTTGATCACCTTCCCCCAGAAGACTGATCTGGAGCCACTCAGTAATATCCTTCACCCTGCCATACCAAGGTGGCACCATATCACTCTGGAGTCATGTCTGTGGACACAAAAATGCCTGTCTGTCTCCTAGTTAATGAATTTCCCCCTTCCACTTTTCTTTCCTCCTATACAATTAGCCTGTCAGTTGTGCCTTGGGCCTGGTGCTGCTGCACTCCTCTGATGAACCATCTCTCTCCCCAGGATCTGGAGTGAAGAACCTATTCTCAAGCAGGATCTCTTGATACTCCTGCACTATCTGCTTGGTTTTCTTGGACTGTCCCATGGTCACCTATTTCCTATCTGAGTGCGTATCCCTAATCTGCAGTGTGGCAACCTCTCTGAATGATTTCAGCCTCAGGAGTTGCACCATAATGACTTCAACAGTGAGTTAAATTCTAAAATTTGGACTCTACAGTCTTGAAGTGTCCACAAGTCCTCACATGCCACAGGATGGGCATTTTACATGGAATAACTGCCTGTCATAAACTAAGTTTTCTTTTCTTTAATGCTCTTGTAGTTCTCCTGGAATGTCACTCTTTGATTTTTATTTTCAAACTATGTACAACATTATAACTCCAGGTATCCTGGAGGCTGATGTGGATAAACAAAGGAAAAGTCTTCCCTCTCCCCTCCTCACTGAACTCGCAATGACTCCACTCTCTTCCACTGCATTATATCTCTGTTGATGTACATAAATCTTTCAACATCATGTTTGTGTTTCACAATTTGGACCAAATATATATTTTCAAGCCAGACAGTTGATGAGATGGAGGGGAGGTGAATCACTTGCTGCAAAATGCCTAGCATCTAACCTGATGTTATAGCCTCAGGAATTAGCAGTTGGTCAAATTTCTCATCAGTGGTGATACCCAGGATGTTGGTGATGGGGCATTCAGTGATAGTAATATTTCTGAATGTCATGGGGAGCTAATTAGACACTAGCTAATTTAGTCTCTTGTGCTAGTTTTCTGAGTGAACTATTCACCTTGTACATTTCCCTGCACTTATCAAATTAAAACTTGTCAAAAAGTGATTTACATTTATGTAGTATTGATGTACACAGCGTGTTTTAATGAAACAGTGTGTTTGTTTCCCTTGAACATGTAGCTTCCATACACAGCATCAAAGCAGATCTAACTTGACACCTAGGACTGCATTTCCTTTTATAATTATTGTGATAGTGTTAAACTATCAAACTTTTTCCTGTCGCTTGAAATAGTTGAGGAATGTAATACTACATGTTACCATTAGAATGCAATGGCAGTTTTTAAACATCAATGATTCTGTTCTCTTTGCTGTGCAATTGTCATCCAATAAATTAGAGATTGCATATTTAGCTGTGCCTGTGAAAAGGGCTAATAGATTCCACAAAAAAAATGTCTAAAGTGCCATCAGATATGGGTTCACAATATTTTCATTAAAGTGCTGTTTATCGTTGTATTTTGAGCTGCTGCCACTAAATGCTGTTGTAGGACTACTTTGGAGTGCTCCACTAAATATGCAGTGTAATATCCTTTATCATTGCTGCAACTGCCTTTTTTATGAATTGTACTATTTGTATCCCTGTTTATGTTTCAACATTTACTGCACAATTTACCAAGAAACTCAACCCCCCTTCTCAGCTTTGAGCTATACTTGCATTAGTGCATAGCCTCAGTTTTTCACCGCACAATGGATTTTGCTGGTACCTACCCTGGTGTAAGGGACCAAGCTGACCCTATATGATTTGTCCATGGGTGGATCACCCTTATATATTGGCATATAAGTTGACCCCTGTTTTTAGAGCAAGGTTGGCTTGTATGCCGATATCTATAGTAATTAAACCTAACATTCCAGTCCAGTGACCTAAACTTAAAAAGCTTCCTTTGTTTTTTGCTTGAAATCGAGATCGATTTATTCTTTTCACTCTGGCTGAAAACCATATTTCTGAATAATTGAATATTGTAACAGCTACGTATTTGGATAGGAGAAAAGTAAATTTCAGGATAAATCTGTCAATGGTGCCATCTTGTGGCTGCAAGTTTTATTCTGTACATTGAAAGGTAATTATTTTTTCATTTATTGTGAATGACTTTGTAGTTAAAAAAACCATCTGTACTGCAAATGACTTTTATCAATGGGTGAAAATCTTGCAAACTTTGTCACATACTCCTTTTTTTGAACTGGACGTTTTAACTGAAAGCGGCTTTAATCATTCCTTAGCATAAAAGTTGTAGTTCATGTGGGTCCATCTTTTAATACTAATGGCAGATAAACTGATTTTTTTTTTAAAGATATGGAAAGCGTTATGAAAGAAATTGTACGTCAATGTGATTCAATGGCAGTACATCCTAATATAGTGGCATAATTGTTGGAATTTGTGCTTTCTGGCCAATTCTCACCACTTGTTCATTTTTGAGGATGCACCATATGCATGACATTCATGCAAAATGATCTCCACTTCATTCTGATGCTAAATAGTACTTAGACTCCTTTTGAGTTTCATTGACTCACCTTTACTATTTTTGAGTACACCACAACCATCTGATGAAGGAGCAGTGCTCCAAAAGCTAGTGCTTCCAATTAAACCTGTTGGACTATAAACTGGTGTTGTGTGATTTTTAACTTTATCTCATTTAGGAATCACTGAATGCTAATAATTTAATTCCTGGATTTGATTGCATGGGCCCTAACTCTCTGGAATTGCATTCCATACTTCAGTGTCATTCTGCCTCAACTCCTTTGAGCTACCCTTTAAAACTCATCCTTTTAACTAAAAGTTTGGATTTTTATCCTTTTGAGTTTACAGCAAAATAGAGAGAGACAACCTCCTTCAATCTACCTATCCCATGTTGGATAATCTAAGATTTCTTGCAGTTATTCTTGGAAAGACTAAAGTCATTGCTTTTAGTCACTGCTCCAAGCTATGTTTCTTAGCTGTAGACTCCACCCTCTCAATGGCTACAGCTTGAGACTAAACTAGTCTTTTCCCAACCTTGGTGTCATCTACAACCCAGCTGAGTTCCTAAGCACACATTCGTACAATTGCTAGGGCTACTTTGTTTCATCACTGTAACATCTACAAACAAGTCCCATCCCAGTGAATCTTTTTGTCTTAGTTACTTGTATATTTGATTATTCCAAAACACACTGACTCATCTACTTTCCATAAACTTGAGGTCCTGCAAAACTGTGTCTTGGCTCATGGGAAGTCCCAGCTGAAAATGTGTTGCTGGTTAAAGCGCAACAGGTCAGACAGCATCCAAGGAACAGGAAATTCGACGTTTCGGGCACAAGCCCTTCATCAGGAATGGGCTTGTGCCCGAAACATCGAATTTCCTGTTCCTTGGATGCTGCCTGACCTGCTGCGCTTTAACCAGCAACACATTTTCAGCTCTGATCTCCAGCATCTGCAGACCTCGCTTTTTACTCATGGGAAGTCCCATTCACCAGAGACCCTGGTTCTCATGGTTCTGCATTACCTCCCAGTCAAACAACATCTTGTTTTTAATATTCTTGTTTTTGTTTTCAGATACTTCCACTGTCTCACCTTTGCTATCTTTGTAATCCTCTCCAACGCCACACTGCCAGATATCTCTGCTTATCTCTTTCTGATCTCTTAAGAATTACTGAATGTTAATAACTCTATTGCTGAATTTTATTGCGTAGGCCCTAATCTCTGGAATTACCATTCTGGAAAGCACCATTCTGCTTCATTTATGTCCTCTAGGCTACTCCTTAAAACTTACCTCTTTGATTATAATTTTGGTTATCTGCCCTCGTCTTTCTATCTGTAGCTCGGTGTTAAAGTTTGTTTCATAGTGTGCCTATGGGATATTTCATTACATTAAAGGCGATGTGTAAATATAAGTTGTTGGTGTTGGCATTTGATTCTGGAATTTAGCCTGCATTTACACAACATTATAATTGATCCAAAATAAAATTGCATCACATGGCTATTAAAGTTATGTAAATGTACTGAGCTGGCTCATGATCATAGACCATTGTATGAATGAAATTGGCAACCAGTTTTGTATTTTGTGCTATATGTCAAATTTAGTTCAAAAGGAATTCTCAAAATAGAGAAGCAGCTTCCTAAACTTGTTATTTTCTCTCCTCACAGTACCTTAATACAGTTCTGCAGCTGAAGGACGAATGGTGTTGGTTAAAACGACTGAAAGTAACCGTGAATGAAGGATCTGCTAATTGCACAATCTACTGCAAAGGTACATACATGTTCTTTCCATCAACTCTAAATAGTTAAATGGGTTAGCACGTTAAACTTTGTTAAAATTACTCCTTTTCTGATGGCCTAAAAATAATTGGAAGGAAATGTGAAGCTCTATTGGAAACTGAAACCCTGCAAGCAGCTGTAAATGTTCTTCATGATTCATTGGGTGGTATACTTCCACAGTGGTTAACATTCCTGTTTCATAGTGACAGGGCCCTGGGTTTGATTCCATCCTTGGGCAACTGTCTGTTTGGACATGAGTTTGTACATTCTCCCTGTGTCTATATTGGTTTCTGCTGGGTGCACCAGTTTCCTCCCGAGGTCTGAAGATGTGCAGGTTAGCTGGATTTGCCATGGATGTGCAGGCTAGGAGGCTAAATGCAGAGTTATGTGGACATAACTCAGCCATGGGTCTGGATGGGATGCTCTTCAGAGAGTCAGTGCTGATTTGATAGGCCGAATAGTGAAGTTTGTTTTCTGCATGACTGTATTGGGAGTACTGATTAGTGTGTTTCAGAAGCTAACTTGATGAATCAGAAGGAATATTTTCTAACTGGAAATCTGTCCACTCACCATCATTAACTTTATGCATTAGATTTTACTCAACATAAGCGAGGTAAATGTCACTTGCTGTTATTTATGCAGAAACATTTTGACCACTTTGGATGAATCACTGATGGACAAACACAGATATTCAAATGTTGCTGAACCACTTTAATTTTAGCTTTGCAGAAATATCATCTTGCTGTCTAAAATGATTAAAAGTAGAGAATCCTGGAAATACTTAAGTCTGACCTATCTAGAAAGAGAAATATTCAAGTAATAACCTTTTAATTGCAACTAGCATACTATAAAATTGACATAAAACTGGCAGCCAATAGTTTAAAAAAAATTTAAAATGTCAACTCTATATCTGTTATTTAGATCAATTTTTTTTCATTGATTGGCTGCTAGTGAAAGGTCGCACCTAAATGCTCCCTCTCCTCAGGTGCTGCTGGACTTGCTAAGTACTTCCTGAATTTGCTGTATTCAATTCAGACTTTCGGCATCTGAAAAGTTTTGTCATCAGTTCTGAAGAACAGTTATACAATTCAAAACTTTCCACAGATGCTGCCAGACCTGCTGAGGTTTTCCACCAATTTCTGGTTTTTGTCTGATTTTCTGTCTCTGGTGTTCTTTCGGGTTTTTGTTTAATTTTGTCCTTGTATTGAAATGCCTTGGATGATGTGAATTTGCTTTATTTGGGTGATAGATATTACCTAAACTCTCCAAAGAAAGTTGGTTCACATCATTTTGAGTTGAATAAAGTGTTAATTACTGAAAATACAACCCTTAGGCATGGAAAATTAATTATTCCAAGTACAAGGTTTTATTTATTCAGGTTTTATTTGCTCGAGATTTTCTTTATTTACGTTTTCCTTCTTCACTCCCTCTCATTCAGTGTTCATTATTTCTCCCTATGTTTCTTTTCTTTCTATACTTGTTTCGGCCTGATAATTTGGTCAGCAGTGAATGAATTCCATATGTCATTCATTATACTTTCACCTGCCTGTGCAATTTCTACGGGATTTCAAAGTGAATCTTGCTGTACTTGGAAAGCCACCACACACACACTGGCTTCTATCTACAGGGCTCTGAGATGGGATAAGTAACAACCAATCAGCTTGAAGAAATGGTTAATGAGCAGCACAGACTCTGACCTGGGAAGTCCACAGATAGAAAAGAGGCAAAGATAAACTAAAATATTTTAGTTCTCCAACAATAAAAGGAATGGGGATACCACATATGAAAATATAAATTTTCAGTGCCAACTGACTTGCTTAACAACAATTAAGGCTTATCACACCAATGAAAATGTACTTATACTAAAATGGACTAGTCATAACTTTTTTCTGGCAAATTTAGTGATCATCTATCACTTAAGTAATGCAATACAACACTGTACCTGTGTATATCAAATATGTGTTTTTCAGTGAGATACCATTCTCATGCATTTCTGATTGCCATGTATCTATAATACATGTGTGGATCTGAAATTTGCTGCCCATTTTAGTAATGGTGTGCACTGAACGACAATGATCCGTTTTTAGCATCCATTTGTAGCATATAAGCCAGTGATCTGGGGTATTGTACTATTCTGGTGCAGTGTGTTCCACCTCTACTTATATTTGGTTCTGCATGGGAGCAAGGGTGGGCTTGTTGCAAGTTCCTTAATGGGTCACTCAAATCAGTTCAAAGGTCAGTCGGAGAGATATTGACCTTTGAGAAATAGACTCCATACTGCCCAAATGCTGCTGTTAGATTTGAGGATTTGGGGACTTGTTGAGATCTTGGGAACCATCTGATTATTTTATGCAGTTGGAACCCATGAACAATCCTGGATACCCGAGGGGTAATAGATATAGGACAGATTAGATTAGATTAGACTTACAGTGTGGAAACAGGCCCTTCGGCCCAACAAGTCCACACCGACCCGCCGAAGCGCAACCCACCCAGACCCCTACATTTACCCCTTACCTAACACTATGGGCAATTTAGCTTGGCCAATTCACCTGACCCGCACATCTTTGTGACTGTGGGAGGAAACCGGAGCACCCGGAGGAAACCCACGCAGACACGGGGAGAACGTGCAAACTCCACACAGTCAGTCGCCTGAGTCGGGAATTGAACCCGGGTCTACAGGCGCTGTGAGGCAGCAGTGCTAACCACTGTGCCACCGTGCCGCTTTCAAAAGGGGTAGTTTCTTTACTCAGAGTAGTAGGGGCGTGGAATGCCCGGCCTGCAACTATAGTATACTCGCCAACTTTAAGGGCACTTAAATGGTCATTGGATAAACATATGGATGAAAATGGAATAGTGTAGGATAGATAGGCTTCAGATTGGTTCCACAGGTCACCACAATATCAATGGCCGAAGGGCCTGTACTGAGCTGTAATGTTAGATGTTCTATATGTTTATGTTCGGGCTCGAGGAAGGCAGCAATATTCAACTGGTTCTGCGCAGAAGAGTTAAATTCAGGGAAACCCAGAGATACTGCCAACTTATGTGAAGTTAGCTGTCTGTGAAAGAGCCTGAATTGTGAATTAATCAGGTCCTGGATTTCAGCCTGAAGAATCCAAGGCACTGCACTTCTAGGAAAAGAGATTGACCACTGGGAGATGACCAGCCATTGAGGCATTTCAGTTCTGAGCAACATCTGAGGGAATTTAAGGCATTATCTTCAAAAGTGAAGATTTAATATCCCTTGTGAGAAGACAAAGTTTTAGTAAGTGTTATTACCCCTAATATCAATAACATCTGAGTGGATTAATGGGAAATTCATGTGATCTGACTTGATAACATTTATTATTTGTTGTACTCTCTGGGATATCCAACCACATTTTGTCCATTAACTCATTCATTGCATGCTAATTTTACATTTTAGAGTATATACTTTGTTGTTTTATTTGTCTAATTTTGTAAAGTTTATTTTGTTCATTGAAAGCTATGGAATCTTGTGACTTTATTCTCTTAGAAAGTGCTGAGGATTTCAAATTTAAATGAAGTTATTAGTCCCTAAGCAGATCATAAGATGAATTTGATGCTTTTTTCTGGGATCATAACAGTTGTTAACCTCAGTTGTTCTCTGTTAAAATTTGGTTGATTGAATTGATCGACTCGCATTTGCACTTCCTTCTCAATTCTTATGCTACTTAATCTGGTAAAGGAAGGAGATGCAGAGTTGTTTGCCCTCCTCATCTTGGTTCTCGAGGCATGTTTCCCGTCAAGCTTATTAGCTCGCATTTTCAGCAAATTACTGTGTCAGAAAATATTCAAACTTTAACCCACAAGCTCAAATGTAACTTATAGCATACACTATTTGATTTCCTACTGCAACAAATAAAGCCTATAACTTTTAAAATCGCTCAAGTTCTAATCAAATCAGAAGCTCCTGGCAATTTTTGAGATACTATATTTCTTTCTAGCATAATCAATGTTTTATGTATCAACACAAGCATAAATACTATCTGGAATGAAAAGCTTTATAATTATCAAGAAGGGTTTTACCTGTTTTAGTATTTTTCCAGTTTGTAGAAAAGAAACGTTATCCATACTTAATGGGGTTTGTGTATCTTTGGATGCTTAGTGTGAATTAATTTTAATATTTGTACTTTCAGCTGACCATCTACTACAAAAGCATTGTCCTGTTTTTCTCATGTGGTGCTAAGTAGCTCCCATCATAATGCAGTGGTTTATATCTTGGGCAATTATCCAGTCCAAATCAATATTATTGTGAAATGAAAGTTTTATTTTGACCATTTTAATGTGATCTTAGTTGAGAAACTATCAATCTGGGACCTTTCATTCTAAGTTGCAAAAGACTTACCATTACTTCCCTGACTGCTGAATAGATGACCTCTCTGCAGATTTATGCAGTTGTTATTTGAAATTATATTGTCATTTCAAATTTATACATCATGTGTAAATTCCCTTTACTGACATTCAGATTCCCTTTGACAGTCAGAATGAAAGAAATGGATTACCACTGCAATCTAATGTCAAACTAATTCAACTGGGAATGACAAAAAAAAAGTGTGGACTGCAAAAGATGAACTTTGTAGGCCTCTTTGTTTATTAAAAGATGTTTTAGCTTGTAACGATAGAATCCAGTCGTAGTCTATAATGACCACGCAATTACAGCAGAAGCATAATTGATGCTGTTTTACTAATTAGCTTTTCTTGAATGTACATCATGACGAAATGCACATCCAAAAGCACAACCAAGGGGTTGCCCTTGGTTCACAATTAAATAGAACATAACCTTACCTCTTGTTCTTTGAAGATTTGCGCACTTTGAAATTAGTGTGTGGTACTTTGTTAAATGAGTAAATGTACCAGTTAGCACAAGATTTCTAGCGGGTGAGTGCTTCATTCCATGTAGTGGAATGGGTTGCCTTTTTTTCTATAGTAAACCAGATTAACAAGCTGAAACAAACTGTTCACGTTTTTCTCCCTTTTTGTTCTGAAACTGTGAAAGAAAATGCTGTCAGGCCCAGAAATCCTGGCAAGGCCTTACTAACCACCTTTCCTATTCAGGAGTAATCTCACTTCTGAGAAGTCAAAAACTTTTCAAGATACATGCTACCTCCATGTCATCTTAACACAGTCAAATAGGTTCAAGAGATTATGGTTATCTGTAATGTATCAATAAACATGCTCCACTTCCAATCTTCCACCAGCCTCTGACAGCACAGCCACCCCAAACATCAATTACTCTGAAACTGTTTTGGAATGCAGGGTGTGATTTTCATAGACGCGGTAAGAAGAATGACAAGCATTAGAACTTTGTAAGTGATGAATGTAGAAGGCTACAGAGATAGGGCTGGAGAATGGGGCAAGCTGAATAGTTCTTTGTGGAGTTGGTACAGACACGATGGGTCACATTACTTCCTTCTGTACTGTCTGATTCTCTGATTCTAACTTAATCAGGCAGAAGTCCAAAAATCAGATTCTCACTGTGGAGGTAAAACTAAGTCCTCCCTTCTCGAAAGACAAGTTGCCCTTCTCGCTATCATGATTCAAGCTTGTGTTTACATCTTATTATTTTTAAAGCTTGATGAATTAACTTTGCCTTCCCAATTGAGATGCATAGAATATTGACTCGGCGATAGTCATCAGCCTGCAGAGGGAGAAGGAGTAGGACAGCAGCCAAACCACATCAAAGCAGAGCCCCTGGACCAAACAGGATCCACAGGATTTGATACAGTGATTGCTAGGCACATGAAAGCTAATGTAGACAATTCCTTGGGATGTCCCAAGCTATCATCCCTTGCCTGTGTCAGTTGGGAATCCTATTCCAATAGCCTAGGAGAAAGTGAGGACTGCAGATGCTGGAGATCAGAGTCAATAAGTGTGATGCTGGAAAAGTGCAACCTGTCGGGCAGCTGCCAAGGAGCAGGAGGGTCAGTGTTTCGAGCGTAAGCTCTTCATCTGGAATGAAGACCTGATGAAGAGTTTACGCTTGAAATGTCAACTCTTCTGTTCCTCGAATGCTGCCTGACAGCTGAGCTTTTCCACACTTCTTGACTCTATCCTAATAGCCTTCAAGGTAACAGTTGCCCTGAATTTCTATGCCAGTGGATCATTCAGGGAGCTTTAGGGACTCTGTCATTTCATCTAAACGAGCTCACTGATGTTTAATCAATTCACTAGTGCATTCAGGATGTCAGTGTTTCTCTCTTCACAACAATCACCAATTTATCTCTTTACCTCTTGACACAGGGAGTCAGGCAGCTGAGACTAGGGTGCCGTCACTCATTTTCCACAGGTTCAAGATGTAACCAATTGTGCCCACATAATGAGCAGAGTGACCTATCATGAGCTATCCGAAAAGGGTTCCATCGCTTCATATTCAAATCATTTGACCACAACAGCCAGATGATGTAAGTCTGCATTAAAAATCCAGGGAGCTACCCTAGCTCATACATTCTGGACCAATCTCACATGTGCCAATTTTCTTTCTAAAACCCATTGGCCCATGTAAGATGGTTTGGTTGACAAGGAATGCCCTCTCAACCCAGGCTGAAACCACCTTTCCAAAATCACAGACTGACGCTGAGGAGAGGTACAACATTGTGTATGCTTTCTTAAGGTCCATTGTAGAGCAGATTTTAGGTATCCTAGAAACGAGATTCTAATGCCTAGACTGGTCAGATGGTGCAGTGTCAGACAAATTGTCCTGCGTCATGTTGGTGTGCTGTGCCTTGCAAGGTGGGGGCATATGTTGACAAAGGAGAAGCAGAAGTAAGGAGAAACCTCTGAGGAGAAAATCTGCTGGGGATTCTCAGGCCAGGATAAAGGGAGGTAAAGAAAACAAGACAATGTTCCAACAAGCTAGAGACAACCTAACAGATACTGGCTTTCAGGGTGATGGAGTGGCCAGAAACATTTTCTGTACATGTTGCACTCTTATTTACACAGTCAGATGTCAGATTTTTGTGTGCTGTTTTCAACATTCATTGATTAAGCTAGATCACCATGCCTCTATAAAGAAGATAATAAGTGTACAAACCTTGCATAAATATTAGTGCTGTAGCATCTATAATGCAAGAAATACCTTTGTGACCAGGTGCTACTGGATAGTTGTGCTAATATGAATTAAAGAGATGAGTCACAGTTGAAAATTTACTCCTTAAATTATTCCATATTGATCTGCTTCTGTGTACCTTACTCCCTCATTAACTGTGCAATGCTGCAGAATGCAATGAGACCTTGTACGCTTGCAATGCCTGAGTATCCTCACTGACAGTGTTTCCAATACCATGAGCTATGAGGTTTTGAGGTATTCTCTCCATTTGGCTCCACGATACGAAGATTGACATGTGATATGGTCATTGCCAACCTCCTACCCTTAGATTTTCAAGCATGAATTTGAGAACCCCAGACATGGAACACAAGCACTTTTTCTTCCTGGAGTTTGTAGGTATATGACACATGCTACCATTATCCCATAAGAGCTTATCTGAGGAGCTTCTATTGGATGTCCCTGATTCTGTTTTCTTCCCTAAATGTCATTGTTGACATCCATATCTGGAGAGATCTGAAGTGCCTTGAGTGTAATCTGCATGTGAATCTGGTTGTATAATGGATGAGGCAATCACTAGTCATGTTTGGAATAGTACAAGTCGATATATACTTACAGAATTTTGTGTATGTGTGTGTGTCTTGAATGTCTGTGTCACTGATGTGCTCTGAGAAGGTATTTGTTCTCACCCTCCTTCCCACTATACCTAGATGCTGCCCCAAAATCCACAACAAAAATTGAAGAACTCTGCCGACTGGTACATCCTTGTAGTAGGCATCATCTGGGGTCTCTGAGCCTCAGACACTCCTTTGTTTGAACTGCTGTAGACAATGGGGTCACTTCTTTGTCCTGGATAACACTCAAGAAGGTTAATATCATCCAGGACAAAGCAGCCCATATGATTAACATGACATCCTTGACCTTCAACATTCAGCCTCTTCATCACCAATGTACAGTGGTGGTAGTATGGACTATCTCCAAGATGTACTGCAATAACTCCCCAAGGCTCCTCCTTCCAAACCTGTCACCTCGCATCTGCAAGGATGAAGGCAACAAATCCGTGTCAACCCCACCATCTGCCAGTTCCCCAGCTAAACCACTCACCATCCTGACGTCAAACTATATTGCTGTCCTTCATTGTCACTGGGGCAAAACCCTTAAATTCCCTCTGTAACAGCACTGTGGATGTACCTGGACCAAATGGATGGCTGCTGTTCAAGAACACAACTCATCCACCGCGTTTGCTAAGGCGTTTGGGAATGGGCAATAAACGCTGGCCTAGTCAGTGATGTTCATATCCCACGAATAAGTTATAAGAACTATGGCACATAGTGAGTTGCCCCCATTGATAGGAAGCAATGTGTCTATAAAAGCTTATTATTTTGAGTGTAAAAAATGAGGTCTGCAGATGCTGGAGACCACAGCTGAAAATGTGTTGCTGGTTAAAGCACAGCAGGTTAGGCAGCATCTCAGGAATAGGGAATTCGACGTTTCGAGCATAAGCCCTTCATCAGGAATGGTGAGTGCCAAGGTGACTGTCAGCCTGTCAATGTACATCATGCATATGACGAGGTGTAAGGCAATTATCCTGTTATGAGATGCCTGTGCAGTGCCATAGTGTGACCAAATGTTTCTATGAATACTGAATAAGTTAGCAGCAAGGGCAGTGGTGCAGAATGCTGCAGGTCATCCATTTTCTGTACCCATATGAGCTGTTAAGATCCACTGGCACTGACCTTCTTAAGATATCAAAGAAGGGAACCTCTTCTTTCCCAAATGACCCTCTAAGGAGGTCCTCACTAAGTTCAAGGCAAGCTCCTGTTTCTTCAGTGGCAATTTGAAGGGAGTTGTGGGGTCTGGGGAAATAGACACATGATTTGCTGTGAGTGAACTAGTGTCCAGCTGACACTTGAATATGTGTCAGAACCTTCAAACCCAGAAGGTCTGGCCATGGACAAACACTTCTTGTTTGCTGCCCCCATATGATTTGCTGAGTCACTTGCATTAACAACTCGCTGCCCGTGTAATAGTAATTGTCCCTCATGTTCTTCATGATCCTCTATAGATGATGGCCATTCCTCCTTTGGTATGAATCTTGGGTACCACCTGGTAATTTGTCCAAGTAGAAATTTTTAATGTGTTTTACTGGCAGAGAGTTGAAAGGGTATTTTATAATATCTTACAGACCTGTTCAATTTTATATTATCTGATGTTACATAGCTACATCCTCCAGCAGGAGTCTGGATAAAATCTGTGTCTAGAAGTTTATGCGCCACACTCCCCACCAACTCCGCATGTAGGCTGCCAGGGTTGAACCAATGACTGAGGACTTTGTGTGATTATTATTTTTCTTTCTTTTCACATGCATGATTGTACTGTGGCCAATTGTTGCTACTCTACTGGCTTTTATGTTTCTAGACTATGGTAGATAACCTCTGGTGCTTAGTCAGCTGGAGAAAAGGTTCCTAATCTGATTGGGTGAACTCCTCAAAGGAATCCTTACTAAAGCTAAATCAGCCATGATTAAAATAAATATACTGTACAACACAATGTTTATCTACTAGCAAAACACAACCATGAAACATGCTGTACATGTGATTATTTGCTAATTTTGATGTAACAAAAATCTATATTATAAGCAAAATATCAACACTCGATAAAATCAAATTGCATAGATACATTGTGAAAAAGAACTGGGTTTCTAAGAAACATTAGCAATAAATGTCTTGAAATGACAAAATAGAACTCAGTAAGGCATTTTGTTTCATTTTAAAGTAAATCTAGTTTAAATTTATTTTCCTGATAACATTTTTAGTTTCTAAAGTGATTTTCAAAGATATTAGGTTGTTTTCATTTTCTGGTAAGATTTTGGCTCAACCCTAAATAAAATATTCTCTTCATGAAAGGTACAACCACCAAGCCTGAGTAGTGATAGTAGTGGGATGCCTTGTAGATTCGTGTGATAATGATTTATCAGAAAAAAAAAACCCTTTGTGGTTTGTAACAGATGTGGTTATGTTGCTGTGTGGCAGTGGTTCCCTCAGAGGTATACATGTCTTTTGTTTATATGTGGTGGAAATTATCGAACATTATCTACCTAAGACTTTATTTCCCCTCATCATACCCATGTTAGGCAAGTGCACTCTCTGACCAGCACAACATAAAAAATTGTTCTTAATAATCTCCTATTTTCTGCTGTCACTAATAGTGATAACTGAAAGATATTCTGCGCTAGCAATGAGATAGATAGTTGTGATATGATTGCTCTTTTGCTTATCTAGTTCACTTAAAACTTGGAAGCAATTCATGTTTGTTGTTGCTAGGTCAATCAGGGGCATCACAGATGAAGAAACATGATCCTAGAAGGATTTAACATTAAAGCTGCTGGAGTTTGCTCTAGAGCCACATGGCTCCAACGGTGACTGCAAAATCTATAGTTCAAGCTGGTGCCTCAGCAGCTGTCTGACCTCTTTGACATTGTACAACAGGCCCCACTTCCTCTAAAAGAGTTGTCCTCAGATGCGGTTACACATTGAAAGTACTGCTCCCGCCAACCATCAGTCACCCAGCTTGGATAGAATCTCTAAACTCTGGAAAAAAGTGCACATTCTAGTCCTGTTTAACCTCTGTTGCCATCATTTATGTAGGCATTGATTTTTGTTTCTGCTATAAATTTCCAAGATAAGCAATGTACTTCATGGGAAGGAAATTTTTACACATTTGTGGAACATACATTGGGCTTTTATTCTTAATTCAAAATGTATCCGTAATCTGATCGAGTTATATTGTTGTATAGTTGTAGTGTTTTAGCAGATCTTAATGTTGCTGATTTTCCAAGTAACAAATATAAGTGATCTTTCTTAGATGGTTAATATTTTAATAAAGGCATTTGCTCCAGCTAATACTTTCTTCCTCTGCCCCCCCGATCCTGTATGTCAAAGTTCTGTCAGTGAACTCGACTTATTCCCTCCCTTTAGTCATGTCTCTATACCCTTCTTCCCAGGTCAACATACTGCAAATGATGCTATTCCCCATTTTTAATCCTGATACTATAGCTGCAAACCTCCATGCTGAAGACTCCAGGCTCCAGCACTTAAGGCTACAGCCTGTTTACTTCTGACCTGAAATGAATTCCTTTCCTGACTTCCTGTCTGATAGTATTCAGCTGCATTCGAGTCCACTTATTAAGCATTGGTTGCGTGTCTTTTCACTTAAGAGTTTGTGTTTTTTTTTTCACCGTTTCTTCAATGCAGTTGTTTGTTTCTTTGTGCCAGAAAACCATACACAAGATTTTATATTGTAACATTTCCTAGGTTAATGTTAATATATATCATTCTAATTGTGTAGTTCAATGCCAGTAGTTCTTTTTATGAATCCTCCACTTTGTTACTGGTAACACCCTGGCAATACATGAGTACCACTGGTACCTGGCTGGCTTCCTACATTACAGAGCACAGTGTGCTCCAGGTTTTGGAAGATGGCATGTTAATATTTTAAAAGTTGGCAAAATATCATGAAAGCTAGACTAGGTTTATCTTTACCCTTACAGTTCTATAAATGAGACTCCGGAATCTAATTTGTATTCAAAGAACATGGATCCCAATGCAGAATCATACATGTGAAGGATTTTGTACCTACTCTTTGAATTACATTGCTTTTAAAACTAGTATGTGCTTTCCATTTGCTGTTTACTTAGAATGTGAAAGGGAATGTATGTAACGTTACTACTTTAGAACAAAACTTGGCACTAAAAGTATTGAACATAAAAGTATTGAATTGGTTTTCCATTAAGGGCATTAAACTGGTACTTAATTCAAAATAATGTCAGTCAATGCTGCACCTCCATATCCCAGTAGAGTCTATTATGTGTGTACATGGTTTTGGTAGCGCTAGTCAATGTCAAGTGTTACATATGTTAAAGCAGTAGCAGTTACATATAATATTGGGAGCTAACACCAAAACCATTGCTAATTCTGCTCACCAGGCATCATTATGCAGTAGCCTCAATTTTTTGTACTTGTACAAATAGGTAAAGGAAGGCAAGTAAAACTCTCGGGTGGCTTCATGTTCATGTGGATCTTTGATCCATGTAATAATTATGCCTATGATCTATGATGGTCCATTTTCAAATGATTGCTGTTCTATTAACTAACCCTGAATCTGTAGAGATAAGTAGGAACCGTGTGGGAGCACAATCAAATCTAAAGGAGACTTCCGATAAGAAAGGCAAAGGAAATACGTTCAGTATCTCACTTTTTAGGAGACAATCTGCTGCAAACACATAGATATATAGAAACTACTATGTGCATTGCCAACCTCTGACACTGTTAGAACAATTGAGGAGTATTTCACAAAAACATTTTGTTTTTCTCTGCAGATGATCAAATCTGGTGCAAAACCACAAAGCCCATCACAGAAGGTGAATGTTTGACAGCGATTGTTCATCCTTTGCATCAGAGTAACAGTTATCCCGTGTTAAATCTAAGTGTTAAGACAGAGACAGTAGAACCTGCAGAGTGTTCAGAGCAAGCAACCACCTACCCTGCTTCGTTACATTCTGACATCCAGCTTCTTCCTCAACAAGCAGGCATGGCTGCAATATTAGCCACAGCAGTTGTCAACAGTAAGTTCTACATAACTAGAAAACAAATTATGTAACCGTTACTGTGATAAATTCTTCTGACTTTTTATTGCTAGCTAGAGATGATTAAGCTAACTGAATGAAATTTGAAATGTCAGGAAATGGTAGTGTATTGCAAATGTCATTGAGCTAGTACTCAACAGGCTGGAGCATAATACTCTGAGGGCATTGATGGAATTTGCATTTGAATAATAAAATCTGAAATCGACTGTGTCTCACAGAAATGGTGACCATGAAAGGATCATTGATTGTTGAAAAAAAACGACCTGGTTCAATACTATTCTTTTGGGAATAAAATTTGTCATCCTTTCTGTTGTGTTTGGTAATTATGATGGACTGTTACATTAAGTGTCCAAACACATGACATAGTGATGACATCATGTACACTTTGTGTGGGAAACAATTTAGTCTAACCTTGCTGCCTGTAGAGTGAACACCGAATAATAAAATTCCCGCTGTTAACACTTCAGCCTCCCGGTCCTTATTGGAATTTAGCACAAGAAGAAAATTGGGAACAAACCTAAAACTGCCTCAGGATCCACCAGGTCAATATCGTGATTTAACAAAAGGAAAAAGACCATGGTCCTCGCTATAATTCTTGGAGGCACTTCAATGAAAAAAAGAAGAGAAATCAAAAGGCACTATCATTGCACCAAAACAGGTGGAGTCAGCGAAGGAAAACAAGAATTCACCTCAGGGAAGAGGTGAACAGCACCGAAGAAGCTCACCATGTGCTCCTTCCTGAAGAAGCAATGAGTAATAAAAATCCTACACAGAAGGAAATGTTTTGAGGTAGGGATATAGACTTGGAAAAAACAAGCCACCTCAGGAATACCTTGTTTCAAAGCGGAAGAAGTGAGGTAGGCTAAACCTTTCATGGTACATAGGTCATTCCCATTTCTTAATGAAAACACTGGTTGGAAATGTTGGTGCTGTTTGACCATCTGATTAAAATACACAGAATTGGAACCTTATTTTGTTCCTGTTCCCAAGGAGGCAGATACTGCAGAGAAGCTGGTTTCAAAACTAAAGAAAGAAACAGTAGAAATTCTGAGGACCATTTTTCACCAAAACTACTGGTGATTGCAGAAAGTTTCAGTTTCCATAAACGCAGCAAGCATGATTGTGAATCCCCCAGTTCTTAGAATTTGGTTAATTTGTTTAAAGTTGTTATGAATTTGGAGAGAACTTAAATCAGAGACAGGCTGGTGTGTGTTTTAATCTAGAAGTTATTGATGGAAAGGAACCTAGACGTAAAGAAAGCACTAGAAATATCACTCTCAGTGGAAGTAGCAGCCATAGAAGCTCAACCAGTAAGTTTGAGCATGACTGTCCACAAAATGGTGGCTGATAGACAAGCACCAAGACAGTGTGGAAAAAGAGGTTATGCAACAGCATACTGCTGTTATAAAGAAGCTGTGTGCAGAAACTATTGTAAAAAAGGGCACATTGAGTGGGTGTATTTGAAGAAGAAATACAAGTGACATAAAAGAAACACAGGAGCACAGAAACCAAACAATAGGAAGAAAATTACAAAAAAGGCATGAGAAAGTCCCAGACTCAGTCTGAAGAGGAGCTGTTATTAAACATACTTGCTATTATTGGGCAAGTAATATTGTCATTCCTTTAGTGAACAGTAAAGGTGGTGACCAAAGCAGCAATTTTATTGATATTTGAAAGTGTGTATCCAAAGCAGCTGAGTCATATTGTAAGGCAAATTGGACTAAGAACATATGCATTCTGGGTTAGTGGTGCTGGAAGAGCACAGCAGTTAAGGCAGCATCCAAAGTGCAGTGAAATCCTCGTTTCGGGCAAAAGTCCTTCATCAGGAATAAAGGCAGTGAGCCTGAAGCGTGGAGAGATAAGCTAGAGGAGGGTGGTGGTGGGGAGAAAGTAGCAAAGAGTACGTTACCCCTTAAGAACATATGCAGTCAAAGTTGTGCCCTTAAGGGCTTGTATCAATGTGAATGTTCAGTTATGTAGTCAGTTTAAAGATTTGTCCTTAAATGTCAAAAGTTTCCACCTTTATTGGGAAGAACATGTTTGAAGAAAATCAAACTCAAGTGGGCTGAAGTAAATGGCTTGCCAGTTTCTGGGACTGATCTATCACAAATTCGAAAGAAATCTGCCGTTGTTTTCAATGGGGATCTGGGAAGCATGGAAAAGATATCTGTCAAAGGTGAGAATCAAGCAAAATGTTGCAAGCTCAATCAGTGCCTTATGCAATTAGACCAAAGTTCAAGGCAGATTTAGAGAGGCCGATCAAGACAGAAGTCCTTGAACCTGTAAATGCATATGTGATGATTTTAAGGTCACGATTAATCCGGTACTCTGTGCTAAGCACTATCGTTTGCCTTTGCTGAAATAGCTATAGGTGAGCTTTTAAGTAAAAATGACCTTAATCAAGCTTGAATCTCAGAAATACTTGACAATTGTAATTCATAAAGACCTAGTCAAATATAAGAGCCGTCCAATGAGAATCACATCTGCACCAACGTTATTCCAACGTGCCATGGATCAGATTTTAAGTGGACTGGAAAGAGTCCAGTGTTACTGAGATGATATTTTAGCCACTGGGACGACTAAAATGGGCATCTCCTCAATTTAGATGCTGCTTTGCAGAGACTAAGATCATCGCCTAAGGTTGAGAAAAGACAAAAATGAATTTTTCAAATGTTCCACCGAATATTTAGGCCTGTCATTATTGTTAATGGAGTACACAAGTCACCTTCAAAAGTAAAAATCATTACAGAGGCACCAACACACAATATCAACCAATCAAAATCATTTTTGGGCTTGCTAAATTACTATGGCTGGTTGTATCCCAAATCTTGCAACCATTCCCAGGTTGTTGCACGATTTAGTATGCCAAAATACGAATTGGAAATGTAAAGATCAATGTAAAGGAGTTTTCACACCAGCAAATGAGGCTTTATTAAAGTCAGATGTCTTGACCCATTTTGACCCAAATAATTGCAAATAATGTGCAATGCATCATGTATGGAGTGGGAGCAGTCATTTCTCACATATGATCCAATGGGAGGATAAACCAATTGCTTTTGCATCAAGATTGTTCAACAAAGCAGAAATGAACTATGGACAAGCAGAGAACTAAGCTCTAGGAATCATTTTTGTCATTAGATGATTTCACCAATAACTGTATGGCCAGGAATTTACCTACTAATAGACTACAGACCATTGCCCACAATATTTGGCCTCACACAGGGATACCTTCTGTAGCCGTGAGCCATGTGCAGAAGCAGACATTGTTGCCGTCAGCTCACAGTTATACAGTTTAATATCAGCATTCCAACTTACATAGGAAAGCTGAGGGCTCTCACAATTATCTTTGCTGAATGAGTTGATTACCAAACAGGTCTCATGTAGGCATTCTCTACTTCAAACAAGTCGAGAACACTCTAGTAAATACAGGTCACCTTAAGAAGTACACTAGAAATAATCCAATCATATCAAAAATGATGAATATGGTACTTTGTGGCAAGATCACAGGATCAACCCCAAATCTGACACCATGTGTTATACAAAAGCTAGAATGATCTGTACAAGTAGGATGTCTCCTATGGGGAATGAAGTTTGTCATTTCATCACAGCAAATGAAAAGTGTGTTAAATCAACTGCACAAAGGTCAGTGCGGCATTGTCCGAATAAAGGATATGGAGATAGCCAGAAGTACTTTGGTGACCAGAGCTTAACTCCAAAATTGCGAGGGCAAGAATATGGGCAGCATGCACAAGACTTCACAGCCTACTCTGTTAGCTCCATTATAGCCATGGGTATGGTCAGAAACTCCTTGGCAAAGAATCCATATTGGCTACCTTTTGAAGGGAGAATGTTTTTCACAGTGGTTGACACACAGACTAAATGGCCTGAAGTTGCCATCATGAAGATGGCATCTTCAGAGAAAACTGTTATTAGATTGGAGGCCATCTTTGCAAGGTTTGATAATCTAGAACAGCTAGTTCATGATGATGGTCGCAATCTCTTAAGAATTCAACATATCTGACCAGCCCCTTAAATCCCAGCCACAAATGGTTGGGCTGAAATGTTTGTTCAGACAATGAAACATTCGTTAAAGGTAACTCAAGAACAAAGATTGCTATCCAAATTTCCATTAACGTAAAGGAACACAATCCATTCGATTTGCTGAAACCACTCATGACAAATAACATTGTTGAGAGGAAAGAACTGAATCAGTTTTCCAATGAGAGAACAAAGCCAAACACTTCTCCAAAAAGATCAAGAAATATTGGTGAGGAGTTACGCCACAAGTGAGAAGTGGGTACCAGACTGGACTGGTCTCCTACATTGTACAAATGAGAATTGATATAGCCAATTAGATCACCTCTCAGCAACCCGAGCGAATGTGCTGGATGCAACATTAACTGAAGATCCATGCGATCCTATCCTACATGAGATACTATCCTTTTTAGAACAGATGGGTGGATTTTTACTCTTATTCCTTTCATTTTCATTCCTTCAATTTTAGTAATTTTGCATATGACCTATAAAACAAATCTATTAATTTCACACCTCATGCAATACGACATTTCAGAGTACTAATGGCATCAGTAAATCTTAAGTGATTATCGATTAATAGTCCGCTTGTTCTGTATTTAAAATATCTATAAAATTTCCAGATGAACTTCATCATTGAGGGGTAATTAAATCTATATCTGAAGATCTGTGGCATTATTGTAGTGAATTATTGGTTTGCATTGATAATCGCCCCTGTAGGTCTTGAGTTGACCACCATAGCCATGTCAATGTGATAAAAGACTAAGTGAATGATAGGTGCTACTCCACATAAAGAGGGGATCCAGAGGAGGATCATCACGGGATAGCTTTTTCTCTAATTGCAGCATAATGTATTGTTAATTGATGTCTGGATTAGATTACCTGCACATCGTCTTCTTTGTGGTCTAGACCAACAAGATAAAGTTCCTCATCATAAAAAAAATCAAAAGTAATTTTGCTAACTTGTTGAAGTCCTGTTTGTAACTCCTAAAAATATTTATTTTAAATTTGATTGCTCCAGAGGACATCTTTCCTTGTAAATCCTGTGGGATTTGGTATCGAAGTGAAAGAAACCTACAAGCTCACCTGATGTATTACTGTGCAAGCCGGCAAAAATCTACATCCACTCCTACAGAGGAAAAGCTCAAGGATCCTTCTCCACATGAGCGCATCTGTCCCTTCCCACAATGCAACAAAAGCTGTCCCAGTGCCAGTTCCCTGGAAATTCATGTTCGTAGTCACAGTGGTAAGTAAATTTATAACTAAGGATAACTTATTTTAATACAGCAGATCTCATTTTGAAATAATTTAGGTGTACAATCAGGTTACAAGGTGCTGGATTGGAACTTAATTTGACAAATAATTCAATATGGAAGACTTCAAATAGTGAGACAAAAGTGGACTTTAATTAAACCAAAACATCATTGCTGGAATATATGCACTTCAAGGAGCCGTGTGCTTCAATTTGATATTATAGAGTCATAGAGATGTACAGCATAGAAACAGACCCTTCGGTCAAACCCATCCACGCCACCAGATATCCAAACCCAATCTAGTCTCACCTGACAGCACCTGGCCCATATCCCTCCAAACCCTTCCTATTCATATACCCATCCAAATGCCTTTTAAATGTTGCAATTGTACCATCCTCCACTACTTCCTCTGGCAGCTCATTCCATACACATACCACCCACTGTGTGAAAAAGAAGCCCCTTAGGTCTCTTTTATATCTTTCCTCTCTCCCCCTAAACCTATGCCCTCTAGTTCTAGATTCCCTGACCTTAGGGAAAAAACTTTGCCTATTTACCCTATCCATGCCCCTCATAATTTTGTAAACCTCTATAAGGTCACACCTCATCCAGGGAAAACAGCCCCAGCCTTTTTGGCCTCTCTCTATAGTCAAATCCTGCAACCCTGGCAGCATCCTTGTAAACCTTTTCTGAACACTTTCAAGTTTCACAACAACTTTATGGGGCAGCACAGTGATTCAGTGGTTGGCACTGCTGCCTCACAGCACCAGGGACCCGGGTTCAAATCTCTCCTTGGGCAACTGTCTGTGTGGAGTTTGCACATTCTCCCGTGTCTGTGTGGGTTTCCTCGGGGTGCTCCGGTTTCCCCCCATAGTCCAAAGGTGTGCAGGTTAGGTAAATTGGCCATGCTAAATTGCCCATCGTGTTAGGTGGATTTTTGGATTAGTCAGGGGTAAATATAGAGCAGTGGGTCAGGTGGGTTACTCTTCGGAGGGTCGGTGTGGACGTGTTGGGCCAAAGGGCCTATTTCCACACTGTAGGGAATCTAATCTAATCTAAAAGTAAGCCTTATATTATGAGTGGCACAGTGATTAACACTGCTGCCTCACAGCACCAGAGACCCAGGTCCAATTCCTGCCTCAGGCAACTATTTGCACATTCTCCCAGTGTCTGCGTGGGTTTCCTCCGGGTACTCCGGTTTCCCCTCTCAGTCCAAAAAAATGTGCAGGTTAGGTGAATTGGCCATGCTAAATTGCCCGTAGTGTTAGGTGAAGGGGTAAATGTAGGGGGATGGGTCAGTGTGGGTTTGTTGGGCTGAAGGGCCTGTTTCCACACTGTAAGTAATCTAATCTTTCCGATAGGAAGGAGACCAGAATTGCACGCAGTATTCCAACAGTGGCCTAACCAATGTCCTGTATAGCTGCAACATGACCTCCCAACTCCTGTACTCAATACTCTGACCAATAAAGGAAAGCATACCAAATGTCGCCTTCACTATCCTATCTACCTGTGATTCCACTTTCAAGGAGCTATGAACCTTCACTCTAAGGTCTCTTTGTTCAGCAGCACTTCCTAGGATCTTACCATTAAGTGCTAAGATTTGCTTTTCCAAAATGCAGCACCTCGCATTTATCTCTAGTTTGAAACTAAAACAATCCATTTTAAAAGAATGGCAGCCAGAACAAATTAATCAAGCCAAAGTTCATGAATACCAGAAACTTGTATTGACCGATACTATTTTTAATACAGATGAATGAACATAAAAACTAAGAACAGGAGAAGGCCATTCAGCCTTCAAGCCTGCTCTAGTATTTGGTAAATTCCTGGCTGATCTGGTTGTGGTCTGAAGTCCATTTTCCAGCCAGCCCTGTAATCCATCTTCTACTTCCTTTAAAAATACCTAGTGACTCTTGCTGCAGAAGAGATGGCCACAACCTTAAGAGAAAATTATCCTCCTCGTCTCTATTTTAAGGGAGACCCCTTACTTTGTTCCCCTTGCTTTACTAGTTTGAGTTTCTCCAAAAAGCGGAAACATTTTCACAGCATTCACCCTGTCAGTTTTCTTCAGTACCTTGTATGCTTCAATAAGATCAATTCTCATTCTTTGAAACTCCAATGGCTAGAAATCCAACCTGACCAACCTTTGCTTTTATGAAAACTCTTTCATTCCAGGAAGCATCAAGTGAACGTCCTCTGCACTGTTTCTAGTGTCTTTTTGACTTTCTTAAATAGGATATTGAGAGTTTTTATGCACAATCCTTATATGAACCAACAACATGCTGACATAATATCATTTCACAAATCCAAAGAGGCATTTCTTGTACAATTAACCATATAGCATATTCAAAATCTGGCAGGAATGCCCTGAGTTCCAGAAATAATACTTTGTGGTTCTGGCTTTGGTGACTTTAGTGATATTATGGTCACAAAAAATACAGTTGCATTCCACAGACAAGATGCCAAAAGCACTGAAAATACATACCATGAAGACCAGAATTTGGCAGCCATTTTCAATGTCCAATAACACAGTAGCAAATCCAAGATTTACGTAATGATGAATTCCTGAAAAGTTTTAAGTTGATTCATTTCTCTTATATCTTGAAGTTTAAGTTAGGTTTGTTCTTGTGTAAAACTAATTATCTGAAATGTGACTGCAATTGTAGTTGGCTGTCATGGATTATTGAAACAAATGTTTCTTCCCTTTCTAACTTATTAATTTATTCCTCTTTGACTAATCTGTTGATTTAACAACTGTATTGTACGATGATGCACTAATGTATTATATGTAAAAAGCAGAAATGATTCGTTTGCTTTGTTCAAATTATAAAATGTGAATGATTATGTATAGAGTCATAGAGTTGTTCAGCACAGAAACAGACCCTTCAGTCCAACTCGTCCATGCCGACCAGATGTCCCAACCCAGTCTAGTCCCACCTGCCAGCACCCAGCCCATATCTCTCCAAACCCTTCCTATTCATATACCCATCCAAATGCCTTTTAAATGTTACAATCGTCCTATCCTCCACCATTTCCTCTGGCAATTCATTCCATACACGTACCACACTCAGCATGAAAAGGTTGTAGTTTAGGTCGCTGTTATATCTTTCCCCTCTCACCTTAAACCTATGCCCTCTAGTTCTGGGCTCCCTGACCCCAGGGAAGAGATTTTGTCTACGTATCCTATCCATGCTCCTCATGATTTTATAAACATCTACAAGGTCAACCCTCAGGCTCCGAGGCGCCAGGGAAAACAGCCCCAGTCTATTCAACATCTCCCTAGGAGACCAGAATTGCACGCAATATTCCATATATGGCCTAACCGATTTCCTATGCAGCCGCGATATGACTCCCAACTCCTGTACTCAATACTGTGACCATTTAAGGAAAGCATACCAAATGCCACTTTCACTATCCTATCTGACTGTGACTCCACTTTCAAGGAGCTATGAACCTGCACTCCAAGGTCTCTGTTCAGCAACACTCCCAAGGATCTTACCATTAAGTGTATAAGTCCTGCTAAGACTTGCTTTCCCAAAATGCAGCACCTCTCATTTATCTGGACTAAACTCCATCTGCCACTTCTCAGCCCATTGGCCCATCTGGTCAAGATCCTGTTGTAATCTGAAGTAACCACCTTCGCTGTCCACTACACCTCCAATTTTGGTGTCATCTGCAAACTTATTAACTATACCTGTTGCTCACATCTAAAACATTTATATAAATAATGAAAAGTAGCGGACCCAGCACCAATCCTTGTGGCACTCCAGTGGTCACAGGCCTCCAGTCTGAAAAACAACCCTCCACCACTAACCTCTGTCTTCTACCTTTGAGCCAGTTCAGTATCCAATTGGCAAGTTTTCCTTGTATTCCCTGAGATCTAACCTTCCTAACCAGTCTCCCATGGGGAACCTTGTCGAACGCCTTAATGAAGTACATATGGATCACGTCCACCACTCTGTCCTCATCAATGCTCTTTTTTACTTCTTCAAAAAACTCAATCAGGTTTGTGAGACATGATTTCCCACGCCGTGCTGGCTATTGCTAATCAGTCCTTGCCTTTCCAAATGCATGTACATCCTGTCCCTCAGGATTCCCTCCAACAACTTGCCCACCACCGACATCAGGCTCACTGGTCTATCGTTCCCTGGCTTGTCCTTAACCCCTTTCTTAAATAGTGGCACCGCGTTAGCCAGCCTCCAGTCTTCCGGCACCTCACCTGTAACTATCGATGATACAAATATCTCTGCAATGAGCCCAGCAATCATTTCCCTAGCTTCCCACAGAGTTCTGGGGTACACCTGATCAGGTCCTGGGGATTTATCCACTTTCATGTGTTTCCAGATATCCAGCACTTCCTCCTCTGTAATGTGGACATTTTTCAAGATGTCACCATCTATTTCCCTACACTCTATATCTTCCATATCCTTTTCCACAGTAAACACTGATGCAAAATACTTGTTTAGAATGTCCCCCATCTCCAGCGACTTCACACAAAGGCCACCTTTGAGGGGCCCTATTCTTTTTCTAATTACCCTTTGTCCCTAACGTATTTGTAAAATGCATTTGGATTCTCTTTACCTCTCTTTGCCAAAGCTATCTCACGTCCCCTTTTTGCCCTCCTGATTTATTTCTTAAGTATACTCCTACTGCCATCGTACACTTCTAAGGATTCACTTGATCTATTCTGTCAATACCTGGCATATGCTTCCCTCTTGTTTTTTAACCAGATCCTCAATTTCTTCTGTCATCCAGCATTCCCTACACCTACCAGCCTTTTCCTTTCACCCAAACAGCAATATTCTGTTGTTGCTGTCTCGTTATCTCATTTCTGAAGGCTTCCCATTTTGCAGCGAACATCTGCCCCCAGTCAATTTTTGAAAGTTCTGGCCTAATACCGTCAAAATAGCCTTCCTCCAATTTAGAACTTCAGCTTTTATGTCTGGTCTATCCTTTTCCATCAGTATTTCAAAACTAATAGAATTATGGTCGCTGGCCCCAAAGTGCTCCCCCACTGACACTTCAGTCACCTGCCCTGCCTTATTTTCCAAGAGTAGGTCAAGTTTTGCACCTTCTCTCGTAGGTACATCCACATATGAATCAGAATATTTTCTTGTACACGCTTAACAAATTCCTCTCCATCTAAACCCTCAACATTATGGCAGTTCCCGTCTATGTTTGGAAAGTTAAAATCCCCCACCATAACCACCCTATTATTCTTACAGAAAACTGAAATCTCCTTACAAATCTGTTTCTCAATTTCCCTCTGACTATTAGGGGATCTATAATACAATCCCAGTAAGGTAATCATCCCTTTCTTATTTCTCAGTTCCACCCAAGTAACTTCCCTGGATGTATTTCTGGGAATATCCTCCCTCAGTACAGCTGTAATGTTATCCCTTATCAAAAACGCCACTCCCCCTCCTCGCTTGCCTCCCTTTCTGTCCTTCCAGTAGGATTTGTGTCCTGCAGCATTAAGCTGCCTGTCCTGTCCATCCCTGAGCCATGTTTCTGTAATTGCTATGATATCCCAGTCCCATGTTCCTCACCATGTCCTGAGTACATCTGCCTTCCCTGTTCGGCCCCTTGCATTGAAATAAATGCAGTTTAATTTATCAATCCTACCTTGCTCTTTGCTTTGTCCCTGCCTCCCCTGACTGTTTGACTCGCTTATTTTCTCAACTGTACCAATCTCAGATTGATATATTTTCTCACTATCTCCCTGGTTCCCACACCCCCCCCACACCTTAATAGTTTATAGTTAAACAAAGATGCAAATTTGCAATCATACAAATAAATAATTTCTGAATCCAAAAGCACTCAAATTAAAAATTTTAATAATTCCAAAACTTCCTCACTATAACATTATTACTTCAATAAATGACCACTAAGTTGTACTTTTCAGTTTAATAAATTCCTCGATATAATATTTTAACCTGACCATGAAATCTTAAATAGCAACCTGGTTGTTGGTGTCAGCCTTGGTTCAGTCATAGCACTGTTTCCACTGAGTCAGACTTGAGCATGTACTTTAAACTGACAGTTGAAAAGAGTGCGGAGTGTGTTTAAGTTTAAGATGTGTCACATTTTTTTGAATGACATTAACTCAATGTGCTGTCCACCTTAAATGAATATTAAAAATCCCGTGAAGATGCTTAAAGTAGAGCAGTTGTGTTCTCCCAACTTATCAGTTTTTTTTCCCTCCATCAACATCCCAAAGACAGATTTTTTGATAGTTTATTTTGAAATTTGTGAGGGCCTGTTATGTGAAAATTGATTGGCAACTTGCCCTGCAATTATTGATACAGTTGTCATTAATTTGCTCTTCATAAGTTTTGAACTTGTTAAGTTTATGAAAGATGACGTATAAATGCAAGTTTATGTTTTTCATGAGCTTCTGGGCAAATATCTATTTTGAGAAGTACATCACAATACGTAGCCTCCCATCAGATGACTGGTTTTAGCTCCTCAAAACAGTTGGGCAGATGATTGCAGTATTTCCATGTGATTCTGCTTTTCGGTAAACTACTTTTAAATCCTGTTTACTCCGAATAATTAACTCCAATATTTGACAAGATTGAAACAATAGTAGAAGCAGGAAAGTTTCACCAGGTCAAGTGGAAAATTCCAACACAGCAATAATGAAGTTGTATAATTTGCTTTTCTCCATAAGTAGACACACTGTATCTACTGTGTATCAAAGCTTGTCAGAATTTTGAAGAATCCTATTAAGTAACTCCTCAAGCTTAAAAGAAGGTTCTTGCACATCTAAGTTCCACCGACCGAATTTGTAATTTAGCTTCTCTGGAATTTTCATATAAAACAGAATTAAGATGGTTCTCACCTGTTTACAAAGAAGCCTCGATTATCCGAAGGACACGGGCGGGGTATTTCATTCGGATAATCGAATGCCGGATAACATAGTTAGCCAAGCATCGGGACTTCACGATCTTGTTCGGATAATCTGATTTCAGTTAATCGAATGTCGGATTGTTGAGGTTTCTCTGTATTTGGTCTCCACTGTCAGATGGGAATTTGATAGTGGTGATACTGAAGCAGCAATATGATATAAGAGAATGCTGGAGGCACAGGTTCATGTGTATGATCTGGTATGGCAGCACATTGAAAATCAAGCCCAATTATCCCTGGAGTCATCCCAAAGATTGAAAGAAAATTATAAAAAGTACGCAAAGTCCCAGTTCACCTCCCTGATAGAGTCAGACTCAAGTTAACAGAAAATGCAGACCAGGATTCTGTACTTAACATGAACTATTATTTATTACAAATATAGTAAACAACTATGAACTGTCAATATATAAGTTATTAGTTAAAACTCTTATCCTCATCTAAAACCCCCTTTTTCTGTCTCTCTCTCTCTCTCTCTCTCTCTCACACACACACACACACACACACACACACACACACACACACACACACACACACCGCATGTAACTAAGGAAGATATTGGTGGAGGAGAGGTGAAAAGTGCTGGTGAAACTGATCATTGGCACCCAACCTCTGGATTCATTACACAGTTCCCTTTTGTTTCCCAAGTTCTTTAGTTTTCTAAACAGTTCCTTCAGGTTTTTTCACTTTTCACAGGAGGCTCAGAGTGGCTAGTTCACAAATTATAAAGTTTCTGATGTATTGGTTAAAGTCAGCAGCTTGCAGCAAATGGTCAGAAAAATCTTTAACTACAAGAGTTTACAGGAAAGAGAGGTACAACAACACCACCTCCCCTTACGGAAGTCTGAAGCCTTCTCTCTGTATAATTCCCACCCACAAACCAATCAGCTACGTGTTGCTGGTAAACTTGGTACAGTAAATGTTTTCCAATTTAGTCCTCAGTCAAAAATAAAAGTAAAATTAAAAGATTCCACAGTTTCTCCAGATAAAAGTAGACAGTAACAGCATATTGTTTGTTAACTTATTTTTTTCCAATCTCATAACAAGTGAAACCAGCTCTTAAGTAGTTTTTCCAAGTTAGTATAAGATTAGAGTTTACATTTTAGATGGATTCACAGTGGCTATTTCATGTTTAGACAAACGTTTCTGAATAAGTGATTTAGCGCAAACACAACATGTGAAGTAAACCAAGTTGAGAATATGGCTTATCTTAATATGCAGGAATTTTTGTCTTTCATGAACACAATTGCCTTCCATAGCTACCACCTTCACTGCTTTGTAAAGGACTTGCACATATCCCACTTGTATAAATTATAAAGGATTGTAATGAAGTGGGTTTTTGTCAGAGGAGGAGAATGTAAATCGATAGAGCACTAAACTATAGTTTTGCTCTCTGATAGCAAATCTTTATTTTGGCCTAGAAAAGTGAAACCTGAGATGAAATTAAGAAAACCAGCAAGCACATTGAGGTGGAAAAGTGTTGACCTAAGCCGTAAGAAGTATTAAAATAAAACAAAGTTCAACGTCCTGCTGATGCTGGTGATCTGAAACAAAAACAGGAAGTGACTGGAGAAACTCAACAGGCCTGGCAGCATCTATGGAGACAAAAACAAAGTTTATGTTTTTAAGTCCAAATTCTGACAAGCAGTGACATGATATAACACAGAATGCTGCAAAACACCTGAAGTTAAAGAAATCTCCACAGACACTGCCTGACCTGCTGAGCTTCCCCAGCATTTTACACTTTTATTCCTCATGAAATATTCATTTCTTTAGCCCTGTATTTTTCTGTGTAATTCTGGGAGGTTACTTCTTTGTAATTTCATGACTGAAAACAATAATAATCTGAGAACATGAGAAAGATCTTCATTGAGATGTTGCTAAGTGTCAAAAAAAGACTCTTTAAAAATTGCAAATGTCATGTATTGGTCAGACTTGTCTTGAATGGAGCTCCAATATGACCAGCATCTTCATTTCCAAATGTAATTTTTTTTAAAAACTGGCTAACCCTTCTGGGGGCATACCTTGCTACACATTAATGGTGAAATTCACTTATAATGGATTTTATAGATGGGATCGAAATATTTCTTTTGACATCCGAGTGGCCAAGCAGTTAGAGACATGGCCTCACCTGACTAAAAAGGATAAAAAGGAATGTGTAACATTACAAATGACAATAGAGCTGGAGGAAAGGTGCTAGAAGTAGCAGTAACAAAAGTTGGAATTGTGAAATTAGATTGCGGAGGTGGAGGGTGCAGTATGTTTTTTAAAAAAGTAGTACAATTAGATTCCTAAAATATTGCAGGGCAAGAAAGGAGATTCTAGCATTTAAATTGATGTGAAATTAATTTTCATGCTGTAAGCTGCATCAGTTCAGCTTGAACTGAATTAAATATTGATGTGGTACCTGATCTGTATATACTGACTTTGCAGTATTTCCTGTAAAACAGACAAAAATAGAAAGTGGGTACTGGAATTGTTCCATGTTCACTATTTTAAAAACTTATGCCTTTCAACTTTTTCATTGTCTTTGGTTTTCAGACTGTTGTTTGTTCTCTTATTAATCAGGTGAAAGGCCATTTGTGTGTCTAATCTGTCTATCAGCATTTACAACAAAGGCAAACTGTGAGCGACACCTGAAAGTACACATGGACACCCTGAATGGTAATTTACTTTTCAAGCCAGCAATTCTATCTACTTGAGACTTTTAGTTTCTAGATCCCCCATGTGTAATGAACTTTTCAATTCAAATAGATCTTCTCCAAAGTATCATGTATTGTTCAATTCAACTGATGGTAGTAATATCAAATAACTAATTCAAATGCTTAATTAAAACTCATGCACTTTCACCTCTTCTCTAAATCTGCTAACTGTCACACATTCGAAGGTGGGAGTGTGACTAATTTCCTGGATATCCAGTGTGAGAGGTGAAATGGATTGTACATTCCAGACTCTCTAGCTTTCCATCCACTTGAAATGGAAACGTTTGTGTTAGTATGATGGTTCATCTGGTGATCAGAGTTCAGCTGGCTGATACTACCATCTCTAAATATTAGACAGCCATGAGATTAAAACCCAGATGTTCTGATTCAAAGGCAAGTAATTTATATATTGCTGTTCTTCCAGACAGGTCCAAGCCATACCTCCAAGCTCAGCTACATTGGCAAAGTCATAATCTTATTTACAGTTTGGGCTCTTGTCCAGTTTGCTTGAAAGCTTTCTTTATTCCAATGGTATTTATTTTTATAAGGTTTGGGATATCTCTATCTGGAATATTTGGTTTAGGAAAAACATAATACTATTTCAGGAAAATGAAATCTCCATCTAAAATCAATCTTTATTTTTGTGTTTTACTTTAACTAAAGTTTATGCAGTTGTTTTATTTTTGAAAAGTATGAGGCAGTGAAGAGTAATGGAAGCCTTTTAATGTATTTTCACCAACAGAGGCACACAGTTGTGGATATGTAAGTCAGAATTGTAAAGGTTGATGAAGGGCTTTTGCCCAAAACGTCAATTTTCCTGCTCCTCGGATGCTGCCTGACCTGCTGTGCTTTTCCAGCACCACTCTGATCTAAACTTTGGTTTCCAGCATCTGCAGTCCTCACTTTTGCTTTGGTTCCCAAACTACAAACAGAATGTCTAATTTTCAACTATCTCAATTACGTACCACCATCTGAGCTCTGATTCAGCTCAGCACAAAGTAAAAATATAGTTTAAACTGAGCTTTTGTGCAAAAAAGCTAAATAGAATTAATTTTTCATGCCCTACTTTAGATGATGCCCACCTTATAAATTCAGAATGTGGTTTTCACAGCCACAATTGTATAACAAAACATTAATATGTTGAAGTCTAAAGTAGTCACATAAATCTAAAATTACACTTAAGTTCTACTTTGAATAGTATATAAATAGTTAAGTGGTTATAGGTACATCAATATAGTTCCTTCAAGAAATTTGTTACCTCATAATTCTACAAATGTTAAACTTCAAGAATTTTGATGAATAACTTGTTGCTTTCTCTGCCTTCAAGAAAAGGTTAATAGTTCCAATCTCTCAGCAAATAACAATTCAATGTTCTTAAATAAAGAATGAAAATCACCTTTCACAAATACAAGATATTGCCAAGATGTTTTTCTGCAAGTGAATTAGTGTTCAATTTTGGTGACTAAATATACTTAACTACAGAAGAAAAAAAACACTAATTAATGTATAGCAAGATCCTGCAAGCAATAATGAGACAAAGACTATGACGTTTGTGTCAAGCTCTTCTGTTCCAGAGGTGTGTAATAACTTTACAGAATATCATCGTATTTGTGCTGCTATTAGAGGGTACACATTTTGCATATACGTGAATGCTTTGTCATTGCTTGAGAAATCAAGTTTTGGAGCTGCTGGTGTTTGACTGAGGTGAGCAAAGTTAAAAATCTCACAACATCAGGTTATAGTCCACCAGGTTTATCTGAAAGTACAAGCTTTCAGAGCACTACTCTTTTGTCAGGTGGGGAAGGATCATAAGACACATAATTTAAAGTAAAAGATCAAAGTGTCACACAATTGATGCAAAGTATTCAACAAACTGAGGTTTATTGTGAGGTTAGAGTCTGTCTGTATCCAACCTTGAGTCAGACTAATTCTGTTTACAAAGTAGGAATTTATAAAATGTCACATGGACTGACTGCCTATGGTTGTGTGCTTTTTGAACAAAATAGAATGTGTCTGCAAATACAAATCTACAAATGCAAATTCACCCCATAGACGTGTGTGTGTGTGTGTGTGTGTGTGTGTGTGTGTGTGTGTGTGTGTGTGTGAGAGAGAGAGAGAGAGAGAGAGTGTGTGTGTTTGTAGTGTAGTGTGTAATGTGGGGTCACCCATAGTGTGACATGAACCTAGGATCCTGGTTGAGGCCATCCTCAGGGGTACTGAAAGTGGCTGTCAGCCTCTGCTCAGCAACTCTACGTTGTTGCCTATCCTGAAGTCGCCTCAGAGGATGGTCACCCGAAGATCCGAGGCCGAACGTCCTTGACTGCTGAAATGATCCCCGACTGGGAGGGAACATCCCTGTCTGGCAATTGTTACATGGTATCCATTTATCCATTGTCATAGTGTCGGCTTGGTCTCGTCAGTGTACCATGCCTCGGGACAACCTTGCCTGCAGTTTATGTGATAGACAACATTGGCCGAGGAGAGTACCTGCTGTGCACATAATGGGTGGTGTCCCACGTGTAATGGTAGTATCCATGTCAACACTCTGACACGTCTTGCAGTGGTTGCCACAATAGGGTTGTATGGTGTTGTGGTTGACATTGTCCTGAAGGCTGGGCAGTTTGCTGTGAACAATGATCTGTTTAAGATTTAGTGGTTGCTTAAAAGGCAAGAAGTAGAGGCGTAGGGAAGATTTTGGCACAGTGCTCATCCTCTTCAATAATGCGATGCAGACTCTGAAGAACAATTCTGGGATTTGCATATTGATGAATTGAAACCTGCATCTCCATTATGAGTGATTAAAAATTTAAATACATTGCATCGGTTGTATGACACTTTGATCTTTTACTATAAGTTCTGTGTCCTATGATTCTGCCTCACTAGCTACCTGATGAAGGAGCAGTGCTCCGAAAGCTTGTACTTTCAAATAAATTTGTTGGACTATAACCTGGTGTTGTGTGATTTTTAACTTTGAAAAAATCAAATCTGCCTAGTTAAAAGCTAACAAAGGCAGTATAGAAGATACAACATCATTCTGGGTGCCTTTCCCTTCTGACCTGTGCAATTTCTTAAGAAATCCCCACAGCCCCTCACATCTTTCCACATCACACTCCACCCTCCCTGTTCTGGTTTCTGGTCTGGATGCTGTCTTGGAATGGGGGCTGATTTCCTCGTTTCCAGTTGACAGCAGCAGATATTGAACATGAAGATGAATGATTGACTAGTTTGCATTATTTTGGAGCTGGTTATGTGCGTCTTGAAATCATAGGGTTTCAACTAATTGTCTCATGTAGGAGAGAAGACCTTCAGCAAGACTGCTACCTCAGAACCTAACTGATATGCTTAAAGCATTAGTTTATAAGATACCTTATAAAGGAAATTGAAGTTGGGTGTTTATTTGACCAAAATATCCCATACAATAATACCACAAAGATGCCTTCAACAATTGTTTGACCAACCAGATAATAAAAGGAGTAGTTTAGGTTTACACTGAATTTGGAGAATTGTCTTTTCCATCATTTGGTGTTAATAAAGTTTATCTCTTTTCAGATTGAAGTCTGTTTTTCAGATTGGAGATTCTAAAGAAGGACAGTATGCTTTCACTTTCAGGTCTATTGGTTCTTTTGGTTTGTGGCATCAAATTTAGATAGTTTGAATTGGTGGCTGCATGACTTAAGTTCTGGCCTGGACCTTCCACAGAACGGCAATCGTCATCTGATTACTTCTGCTCAAACTTTTCTACGGTTCCATCAAGTTCCATGTTTTTTGCCAGGCCTTCTGATCCTGACCACTCCAGAAGTAGAGAGTGCGGTGTTCTGTCAGAGAGAAGGCCAGACAGTCCTCTTTTATTGCACTAGTTGCCCTGTGGCAATTTAAAAGCCCAGCGTGACAGTGAGTAACTGAATGATCAAATGCATAGATGGATAAGGTAAGTGATCAGGTGACAGGCAGTTCTATTAGGGGAGAGGAGCAGGGTACTTGTGTGAGATAGGGATATTATTTGTATTGTTATCTAGGTGTTAGACCAGATTTTAATTTGTCTAATTTATCAATTCCAAAATCTCTGTTTGTAACTCGGGAGTCAGAGGTATTCCCATAAAGGTCCAGGAAGCAAGGGAATTGACCATCAGAAATTTATACTTCCTGAGCAATTTACGTGTACACAAATGTGTTTGAACCCTATTAGGTCATACATCAGCTCTCTCATGAACTGGTGAGCAAAGGTTTTGAGACTGAATTTGATACACCCAAAAAAAAAGATGCAAGTTTCATAGGTCATTCTCCTTATGAACCAACTCACCTGGATATATACATACACACTCCTGTTCATTAAGTTTGGACAGGCATTTTTATAGTCCTTTTCATGTTCGAAGATAGTCCATGGCAAATGATGCACTTTTGAAGTGAGATCACAATATAAGTGTTGGAGTCTACTTGTACGCAGCAAGTACTGACAATGTGATACTTAGCATATAATCTGCTTTTTATCAACTTTAATTTGAAGGCGACATATTGGCCCAGGTATATTCAAAGATGAGCATGAGTATAGAATGATACAATCTTATACACACACCTGAGAGGCTAAAGGTGCTCTTTGTTTCGCATCTCACTGGAAAGATGGGAGCTTTGGCACTGCATTATTTTGGGCCTGGCAATGGAGTGGCAGCCTGGATTTAGAGCACACCTTCCCAGGGCAGGACTTCAACATACAGCTATCTGATTTAAGCAAGAATGCTAACATTGGGCCACTCCCAACAAGAGATCAATATACAAAATAAGCAGGCAGCAAAAATGCTGATTAGGCAAAAGTAGAAATTCAGTATTTGTTAGAGATGAAAGAAGTAATATGCTGATTGTTTAAAAAAAATCTGGAAGAAGCAACAAAATCATCTTTTAGTTTTGTGGAACTAATTATATGTCCTTCATAGTTACATCCCCAGTTAGGTCCATAACTGAGCAGCTCTATAGCTGCTGCTTATAATCACTACCTTGACTAATTGTTGCTCAAAGCACTCAGCTGCAATTACGTCAGTGTTCAGAATAGGACTTCCCAAAGTGGGGTTGGGGCCTGCTGTCATGTCCCCTTTCTGCTCTTTTCCATAGTCCTCACTGTAAGGGATTATGAGAATCTTCAGGCTTTGATGTTGGGGTGCAGCTTGGTGAATCAAGTGGGAATCTTGGGAAAAGAGGTGGAGGGTCTGGGAAGTCAGGTGTCATTGGGGATGTCCAAGTTAAAGTGGCTGTTGGGAGAAATCAGAAACTGTATCCTCGAACGAGAAAAGCTCAATTCCCTCATCATGAAGACCACGCTTAAGGAACAATGTGACAGATAGTGGTCATTAACATCTGGATAGATTGCTGAAAAACTTGAGTAATTTGTCTTGGTTTTGTCTGCCACTTAACAGTTTGTTAATTCATGTTTGCGTCATGTTAATTCTTGGTGATGGTGTATAATATCCATAGTATTGGCTGTTTGCTTTGTTAACTTATATACAGCATAAATTAAAACTGTGGACGTCTGCTCTTTTATTTCTTTGGTGATAAACCAGGGTTTCTAATTTTGTATATCTTTAAAACAAAATTTACTGGTGCCTACCAAGTTGTATAAAAATTTGGGAGTCTGGCCTGGGATGTTAAGGTGTATGAAGGTGACAGGACATATTGAGGGAGTGGTTGAGAAATCATTTGACATCTGGACTTCATCAATACAGACATGGAGTACAAAAAAGGGATTTTGCATTAAACTTGAATGAAATACTGGTTTAGATTGAACTGGCATATTACATCTAGTTCTGGCCACCACGTTTTAGAAAGGAATGAAGATATTAGGGAGGGTGCAGAAAAGATTCATGAGAATGCTTGTGGGGATGAGGAAGTTCAGTTATGTAAAATATATGAGAAGCTAGACCTGTTCTCTTCAGAGAAGAAATGGTTGAAAAGACCTTTGATAGAGAGATGTAACATCTTGAAGCATCTGGACAGAATATCTAGACAGAAAAATTGCTCCCTTTGATGGGAGGATCAAGAATCGGACAGCTCAGATTTAATTTAGTTAGAAAAGAAACAATGGCACCATGAAGAAAAAACTTTTTATGTAGCATGTGCTTTAGATCTGGAAGACATTACCTGAGGTGTTGCTACATTCAACTGAGGCTTTCAGAATTGAATGAGCTGATTATCTGAAAGGGAAACATTTGCAGACCTAAGGGGAAAACGCAAAGGAGTGACACCAGATGTATTGTTTCTTCAGAGGGCAGTGCAATCGTGATAGAATGAATGGCCTCCTCTGTGATCTAAACTTTTTGAGGTGGTCACTCACTTACTGTTTTGTTAAGTTTCTCTATGAGTATTGCCCATAAGGCATTCAGTAAGGTTTTACATAAGAATATTAACAAAAATGAACAGACATTGAATTGGAGGCAATGTGTGATTTGAGCTAGTAATTGGATGGCAAGTTGAAAACAGACAATAGCAAAGGCAACATTCTCTGATTCAGTGGGTTATGTTGAGTGGTATTTTGAAGGATACAAATCAGTTATGTTCTAATCGAATGGCAGAATAGTCTCAGGGCTTGAAGGTGGGTGGGCAGTGGGATGGCTTACTCATGTTCCATATAAATTGCTGAGATTAAGAGGTAAGTCACCTAAACTTCTAACTAATAGATGTACAGATTTGAAAATGTTAGAATAAGGCAAGAATACATGCCTTGCATCTTTCATCTAAAATTAAGAGGTGATGTGGATTTAAGAACACCTATTTCTAAGTCTGTTGTGTGGTTTGTCATAGGCATTTGTCATGGCTGTGGATTTGTCTCTACCACAAGGGATATCCTGTACAATCATCTACTTACGAATCATATGACTTGTCAGCCAGGTTCAAAGGGTGACTCGTATTCACCAAGATCAGGTCTACCTCCCCTTTCCATGACAGGTAAGCAAAAAAAATGAAACCAATGCTGGAAATATCTCACTTTGGCATCAGCGTGAGAGGACAAATGCTTGCATTATTTATTGAATTTGTTCCTTACTGAATATGTTCCTTATTTAATGAATTATTTACTAAATTGAAGTTTTGTAAAATTATTTCTAAAAGATGAAAAACATTCATTTTCTAGTCAAGTATGAACGTTGTTAACCACGAAGCAAGTAGCACTGAGTTTTAGAAATACGTCCAACTTATGTTTAATCAGCTGAGTAGAATTAATGTCACTGAAAAATGCTGTTTAGGAGGTTAAATAAGCTGAAAAAATTGATTTTTTTTTGTTTATAATTTATTCATCACAGATGTGAAAGTGGCATATTCTTCCCTGAGCCTCAGATGTAACCTGTGTGAGTATGTTGGGGATTCTGAATCAAACTTGCAACAACATATTTCATTGCATGTTGTGCAAGATACATTTCAGTGCAATCAATGCCACAAGAGGTTAAGAAATGCTGTGGAGTTAGCCAAACACATGGAAATTCATCAAGCTAATGAATCACAGAATAATATGGAGGAAACAAAAGATGAAGATGATGGGGCATCTCCAGCTTTAAGTAGAGAAGTTCCTGAGGAGCTTAATATCGTAGTGGAAGTCAAAGAGGAACCTCTCAGCTTGCAGTGTGAAAGTGAAGGTGATAGGACTATGGAGGAGAGCCAGGAAAATCCCACTCCTGACCGGTCCTCCAGTATTTCCTCACCAAGAAGTACATTGATAGCAAAAGTGAAATCTGAATGTTCAAGTCCAACACAAACGTCAAGCCCAGTCCATTGCGGGACAGGTTCAGTTATGCCAGAAGGCACTGTCCTAATACCCTATATGTTCAATCATGAAACGTCTACATTTCCACAAGCTTCAGAAATTTTAGCCAAAATGTCTGAGCTGGTCCACAGCAGACTAAAGCAAGGGGTCAACAATTATCCACTTCTTTATGCAGGAGCACCTATTCAAAAAGGAGCAACATGCTATGAATGTGATATTACATTCAATAATATCAATAACTATTTGGTGCACAAACGGCTTTACTGTTCTAGCAGGCATCAGCAAGTAGACAACCCTGCTGCTGATGATACTGCAAAGGATCCTGCATCCACAAGTAGAACTGAACAACTATCTCATAGTCCAGTTTCTGGAGTGGAAAACCAACAGGCCTCTTCCTCACAAACTGATTCTGACCGAGACCTAAAGATATCAAATGTTGAGAGCAAACTACCAGAAATAAAAACAGAGGACAGTGCCATGAAGGATACATCATCTGAAGGTGAAAGCCTAAGTAGATTTAGTGAAGGCAGTCGAAGTCCAAGCAACTCTGTTGAAGAATTTGATGATGACCCTTCAAAAACTATTTGTGAAGCCTGCAATATAAGGTTTACACGACATGAAACCTATGTTGTTCACAAACGTTTATATTGTGCTTCAAGACATGACCCCCCCCTTCGTAGGCCAAATGGAGGAAAGGTGGCATTCCTTCAGCAAACTGTGCGTACACGTAAACGTAGAAAGTTGTATGAGATTCACGGTCCTAGTCATCAGCCTCTTCCTCCACCTTCGCCAAATGAAGCATCTGTCCATAGTCCTTCAGCTGCCAGCCTTCAAAACACTGGGCTATCTAACAATGTAGAAACATTGAAAGTTAAGCAAGAAGCTCTCTCACTTTCTTCAAGGTCAGTTGATTCTGTTTCCCTGTCAACAGGGTATATGTTGACAGCTCAATCCAGTGCAACATCATCACCAAGTTCAAGTTCAGATGTTGATGGACCAATTGATCTTAGCAGAAAGCCTCATACTCAAGAAGAACAGTTGATTCATGTTTCCCCTTTGAATCCAGCCTCTCATCTTTCAACAGACTACCATGAATGTACCTCTTGCAAAATTAGTTTTAACAATGTGGAAAATTATCTTACTCACAAAAAGTATTACTGCTCTGCAACTGCTCTTCAACACAGTAAGGTGGAGAAACTTGCCAGAGTAAAGATGCAGGCTTCTGCTACAATAAAAGCTAAAAAAAATAGGATGGAAATTACAGACCCTCAGCCACAGATACAAACAGAAGAATTGAAAAAGAAAGATATAAGCACGAAATGTATTTTAGAAAGTCCAAATGTAGTACATGGCTGTATTACTCCAAACAACTCTCCAGGAATATCTCACAATAGTCCAGATGTTTTGCAGGATGGGACTCAGTCATCCTCCCATGTTAAGACTTTCTCAGCACCTCAGCGTGCTCATTCAGTCATTTGTCCCTATTGCCCACTTAATGGACCAATTGAAGGAGACCTTATTGATCATTTTAAGAACACACATGATTTCAAGCAACTTTCAACTGGTCGCACAACTGAAGGTTTCATGCAGGATATTTCATCACAAGGTAAACTCATGACAAACAGTATTTCTGAAATCAGTCCTCAGAATTTGAGAGTTCCTGCCCCATCTCTAAAGTCAGGTGTGCAAACACTGAAGAATATCCCAAATGCCAAAGATCAAAGAGAATCTGTCTCTTCCCAATCTTCAGCTGAAAGTCCTTTGCAGAACATCTCTCCTAAACCTTTAATAACATCCTCCCCTAACGTTGCTTTGAAAATATTATCAGTGCCTGACAGCCCAAGGAACCCAGGCTTCAAATTGATCAGCCCATCAATTAATGTTGACAAATCTGTTCAGACAGCGATGTCGCTTCCAAGCCCAGTGCAGAATGGAAATCACAGATACTGTCGCTTGTGCAACATCAAGTTCAGTAGTCTTTCAACTTTTATAGCTCACAAGAAGTATTACTGTTCTTCTCATACTGCAGAACATGTGAAATAAGTTCTTGCATCTGCAAGCTGTATCATGAATGTTTGCTCTGAATTTTAGCACAAATTAACTAACACCTCAATGTCTTTGTGCATTTGCTGTACAGTTTAGAAACAATCATGAAAACAAAACATTCGTTTCTGGTGTTGCAAATGTTAACAACATTCCAATCATAGTAAGTAGTTTGAAGTGGCCCAAGATGGAGAGTCATTTGTTGAATAAAAATCTCTCCCTTCTCCCTTAAATTGGAATAATTTTAAAATTCCTATGCTTAGCTGGTAAAGTGCATTAAAAGATTATACTTTTCTCAGTTGACGCACTGAATATGGAGGATATGTTTGTAATTAGATCTTCCACATCTGTTTACAGGCCTAGTATTTAATCTGCTCCTTTTGAAGAAACTGTGTGAAAGAGGCATTTTTACCAGCTGAATAATATAATATTTTTATATTAATCTCCCAAATTAAATTAATTATATGCTGATTTTCTTCAGAAACATTTTCAGAATATTCCATGTGCAACCTTTTGGTGAGTTTATAACAATACAACTGTTATACTTTAATCATTTTATGACAATCTAGCACCTAATCTTCCTTCCATCTGGGGGAGTAGCCTGCAGATTATGAAATGAGAAAGGAAATGTTCAGCTTAGTTAAAAGCATCCCACAAATTTACATATTGAAGAAACCCATGTTAAATTCACTGTAATGTAACAAGTGCTGGTTGAATATCTGAAGGAATTTTAATGAAATATAACTTCCAGTGTTCTCGGTGTTCAGGACATCCCATGACATTAAAAATATTGTTCCAGCCATGAATTTGGAACCTTCTCTCACTATTAGATGTACTTACTTTCGAGGAGAGGCGTGACTTTGATAGGCATGTTGGCCAGAATTTAGTGTGACAAATTCAGTGTTTGTAAATCTAGTCAAAATTTTGGATATGATTCCTAAGAAATATTGAAAGTCACACTTTCTCTCTCAATTTTTATCTCACAAGTACTGACATTTGGATACTACTGAAATATTGAAAAGCGATCACTAGGGGGCAAAGTAGTTGAAAACTAGTTTGTGTAGATTTAGTGATACTCTTGCTAATTATTTAGTTAGTGCATGAATAAACCCATCATTCTTCCTTTCAGTACATTCAGTTGTCATAATATCTGTAATTTTTATTTATTAGTGTTGTATTTATTATCAGGGTTTACATGCAATGCCAGCGCTAACACACAAATGTGCTGACAACAGCATTTATTTTATTTTTGAGCTTTGTTTACCACAACAGGACTCAAACTGGTAAATGCTATGAAAAAGAATTTACTTTGAATTATTTCATTGTACATGATCTGTAGATTCAATGCACCCTGGGTTCAATTGCCTTTCCTTTGCATTTTATTATTTGTAGATAAAGCTTATTGCTATGATGCACATTGTGTGCTTAATGAATGGAATAGTGTCTTGGTGCTTTAATGTAAATGTTTCCTAATCTTTATCAATATGTTCATTTTCATGAATAACTGTTGATCATTATTGTGTTTTATGTTGCTCATTCAAAAGGTGCAATGTTAGAAGAAAGGAGCTAGTTGCTTGTTCAGTGGCATTTGTCAAAATTAAAAATGTCATCTTACTTTTAAATTTGATTGGGAGGAAAGCAGGATGAAAAGAGGAAGAGAAGGCATCAACCCACCTGGGCTAGTTCAGCCTGAATAAATATAATGGAAATGAGAGCACAAAATGACACAATTCAGCTCATTGTACATGTGTCAGGGATAGCTCTTGACTTGAATTTCTCTCTTCACCTCTTCCCTCTTTCTAGCCCTCACAACCTCTGCCAATGAGTGTCATGCCCTGCTCAAATTAAACAAACTCATTTTTCCTCTGTTGATGGAAAATTAGACACAAAAATGGAAGTCTGTACTTAAATTCAGTGGAACCAAGCAAGTATCTGCTGTTCTCCCAGGCATATTAATTTTCTTTCTTTTGGGTCAAAACATGTTACTGACCAAATATTTCACCTGTAGACTGTTACCTACAATGCCTTGAAAGTCTATTTGGAGGTATGTCGTGGTATAATTTTAACCATCATTCATACTTTATTCATCCAAAAGATTGTTACGTTCTCTAAATTCAATAAAACACATATGGTAACTATACAGTTTGTAGACTGAAAATATTTTATGAAGATTTATGAAAACAATGACATTGAAATGAAGTTGGATCAAACAAAAGGTATACGGTCTCTGAAACTTTTGCTGTTTGCATGATTGTTCCTATGTAATCGGAAAAGCTATGCTTTGGTTGCACGTGTGTCTTTCTAAGACTTTATGAAATACAAGTTTTTTTACTTTTCCAGAAGGTGCTGTTAATTTATTTATATTGTAGAGCAGTGTTTACTATGATAATCTGTGGAATAAACCTTGGCATAAATCTCCCTCTACAAAGCAGTGCTAATGGATGTTCAGTTTACTAAATCCATTTTTACACTTTTGCACTGTATTGTATAAATTTTGCTGAACGATGTAGTTTCAAACCTATTTACAGGATATTTATGTTTAAATTCAGCACTTTTATACTTCTCTGAATTTGCCTACTATAGTGACCAATAACTTTCAACTCTTTGTTGAAAGCTGCCTTCAGCGATTTAACCATTTCTGAGACTGATCATGTTGTTAAATTGAATGTCATTCTTAATTTCCAATTAGGAATTGACCCCTACACACTAGTTTGAGCTATGCATGCTAATAAATTGTCCAGTGGGACATGTGAAGCACTACAATGCCTCTCTTGTCTGTGTGAGTCCTTTTGTATATTATGTTTTTCTCTGAATTAATATCTGTCTTCAGACAAAAGAAATTGCACTTTCGCTTGAAGGGACAATGCCACATTTAGTACATAATGTGAAGGAAGTGCAACTTTTCCATGGAAAAAGTATTCCCTGTGACTGTGTTTTATTCTACTTGAAAATTGGACTGGATAAGTTGATTTAATGCGATGCCCTTTGAATGCGGAGGGAATGACAATGTAATTGTACTGTTTAGAATTCATTCATAATACCCATTTCTTCGAGAGTTAAGCACAGTTTGTTTCGTGAAGCAGTTGGAAAAGGACACTACATAAACGTGGAACAGTGGGAGTAGGGCAGAGGTGCAGACATGGAAATTTTTAAAATCTTGATTTTACTGAAGATCTGAAATAAGCCATTTTCTACTAATGACTTCATTCTTCTAAATTTTATAGTACTTAAGAGAAAGTGATATGCCTGACATTACACATTGTGAAATGTCAATATAAGGGAATGAAGCATTGATGAAAAGGAATGAGTAGGTAATTGATCAACGTGTGCTAAGGTTTTCTTGTAAAATAGGGCTTTTCAAAAAGATTCTTATGTTAAAGGTAAACCTTATTTAGAATGCATCAGTTACTTAAAGATGCAAATTGCCAATTTTCCCAGGCCCATTCATTGCTTTCTCAGAAAAATAATTCAAAAATTATTGCTACAAATTGTAAATTATAGGGACAATAGTTTGCTAAGCCAGAGGACTGAATTTTGTTTCTGTAGAGTGTTAATAGACCATTCATTATTGCAGATAAACTGAGAATACCTTTTTGCTAATATAAGTCCCATTGCATAATTCATGAAAATCAGGTGTATGTTATGAATGAGGTCATTACTAACTCTGTTAAAAATCATACAGCACCAGGTTATAGTCCAACAGGTTTAATTGGAAGCACACTAGCTTTCGGAGGCGACGCTCCTTCATCAGGTGTTAGTGGAGGGCTCGATCATAACACAGAATTTATAGCAAAAATTTACAGTGTGATGTAACTGAAATTATACATTGAAAAATTGATTGTTAAGCCTTTCATCAGTTAGAATACAGTGATAGTTTCACTTCTTTCATGTGTAAATCACAAAACCTTTTTTTAAAAGTTGCATTCTCGGGTTAGCTGTTAACAATGGTGATAGTTAGACAATATGTTGAAGGTGTTAGCCCCCTGTGTTCTCTGTCTATGCCATGATGTTTAGATTGATTCTAATCTAAAAAGTGAGATAACAGAGTTTTACGTCAATTCATGCAGTTTTTGAGCAAAGTGCAATGTAACTCTGCAAGTACAAATTCACCCCCCAAAATATATGTGTGCATGTGGGTCTTTGTGTGTGTGTGTGTGTGTGTGTGTGTGTGTCTGTCTGTCTGTCTGTCTGTCTGGGGTGGGGGTTGTGAGTGTAAGAAAGTGTGTGTGTGTTGTGGGTGCAATGTAAGTGTGGGAGTGTGGGAGTGTGTGTGTTGGGTGTCTGTGTGTGCGTCTGTGTGTACCTGTGTCCGTGTGTATGTGAGAGTCTCTGTGTGTGTGTGTGTGTGGTGCAATGGTGATCACCTGTAATATGACATGAACCCAAGGTCCTGGTTGAGGCCCTCCCTATGGGTACTGAACTTAGCTATCAGGCTGATAGCTAAGTTCGGTACCCATAGGGAGGGCCTCAACCAGGACCTTGGGTTCATGTCATATTACAGGTGATCACTATTGCACTACACACACACGCGCACACACACACACACACACACCCTTACGGACACACACACGTACCCCCTCACAGACTTAAGACACTCTGCACTCACTACACACACACACTTTCTCACACTCACAGCCCCCACCCCAGGCGCACACACACAGACAGACAAAGACCCACATGCACACGTATATTTTGTGGGGTGAATTTGTACTTGCAGAGTTACATTGCACTTTGCTCAAAATCTGCATACATTCATGTAGAACTCTGAGCTCAAAAACTGCATGAATTTACGTAAAACTCTGTTATCTCACTTTTTAGATTAGAATCAATCTAAACATCAGGTCATAGAGAACACAAGGGGCTAACACCTTCAAAGTATTGACTAGCTATCACCCATTGTTAACAGCTAACCTGAGAATGCAACTTTAAAAAAAAGGTTTTGTGATTTACACATGAAAGAAGTGAAATTATCACTGTATTCTAACTGATGAAAGGCTTAACAGACAATCAATTTTTCAATGTATAATTTCAGTTACATCACACTGTAAATTCTTGCTATAAATTCTGTGTTACGATCGAGCCCTCCACTATCACCTGATGAAGGTGCGTCACTCCGAAAGCTAGTGTGCTTCCAATTAAACCTGTTGGACTATAACCTGGTGTTGTGTGATTTTTAACTTTGTACGTCCCAGTCCAACACCAGCATCTCCAAATCATGATTACTAACTCTGGTATTTTCACATCTTAAAATTGCATCCATTCTGGGTTGGTCTTCACTAAGACATATTATTAATTCCAAGAAGGATTTGCTCAACTGTTGGAACTGGTAAAGTTATTTGTCTGGTATCATGTGACAGGCTTGTTGTTCTTATTACGTGCAGTATTTGTGCATAATAAAGCAAAATACACTGATTGAGGGAGCATGTTTGAAAACTGTCTGGTTGTAATATAGAGTATTGATCTTTGAGTGACCTTTTTGGGGAACACATGGGAGGAAGTCAGTTCAAGACAGCTATGAAGGTTGAAGGAACACTTAGCAGATGATTTTGATAAATAGTTTGAGTGAATTTTAAGGGCCAGTCGACAGAAATGAGAGTCAAGGATTAATGCATCTTACATTCACCAAGTTGCCGAGACATGTGCAGCTTCCCCTTCCTGCTTCCTCTCAATGAAAAATTGACTAAAAATTACAATTCACATAAGCAGGTCATTCAGCCAAACCAATGTTCCACTCCAACCTCCTATCGTTTGTCATCTGCATCTACCATTATATTAGTCCATTCCCTTCTCCTTCATATGCTTGCGTCATTTCCCCTAAAGTACATCAATAATATATAGTCCACTGTAAATTCCACATTCTTAACACTCATCTAAGTTTAAAAAAAGGTTTTTCAAAATTCCTTATTTAAATTTTTTGGTGACTATCTTAAAGCTTCAAGTTATACCGTTGCCTGCAAGAATAAATTTGTTTTATATTAACTTAAGCAAAACATTTCATTATTTAGAAGACCTTATTAGGTCATTCATCGGCCTTTTTGGAAAAGCCAAGTAACTCATGTCAATCCTTTGCTCACGCATGTGCCAGCACATTTCTGACATCGTTGTTGTAAATATTCTCTGCATTCTGTCCTATACCTGCAAGCCTGATAAACTAGTGACCAGAACCTAATACAACAATTGATAACAGGTTTAGTACAGCTTCCCCACATTTCGGACCTACCCCTCTCAGAATAAAACCTTGTGTAAGAATCACTATTTATTGGCCTTTATAACCTGTGGTGCAATTTTTTGCAATTGATGGCCAAGATCTCTCTGTCCCTCCAATGAGACTTACAAATCGCACCCCCCGCCCAAAACACAAAAAATGATTGACATCTCTTCTTCCAACCAAAATTAGCTATGTTGAACTTCATTTGCAAATTATTTTCCCATTCAACAAGATCATTCATTGTCTTCCTGCAATTAGTTAGATAAAAATAGGGAAAAAAAGACTGAGAAGAATGTTCAAGAAGTCATTCACAAATGCTTCTTACCAATTCCAGGTACTGCTCATAATGCAGCAGAAAACCGAGGCAAGGAAAATAAAATCGAAGGTTAGAAATGAGAAGGGTATGGGAGATGTTAATCCTGGTCATTTGTTGCTGCGAAAGGGAAATTGATAAGTGTATCAAAATAACAATTCTTATGTGGAACAACTAATAATTGTTGAATTTCTGGCTTCAGTATATAATACTTTTGCCCATGGGAATATATTCTATGTGATGCTTTTCACATCTGGTTTAGATTAGGTTCCTAGGATTCCGTAAGGAAAGTGATAAGTAAGCAGATGATTATTGGTTAATGGACTTGACACCTATTAGGGTGAGGAAGCACCACTCAGGATGTCTGACCAGGTTAAATGTATTTTTAGGCACAGCGGGTTTTCCTGGTATATACAAATGGAGTGATTATGTATAGAAGTCGGATCTCTGATAGGTTCTCAGTTATAACCCTTGAGAACAAAGGGCTGAATTTCCGCTTCAAAGAAGTGACGTAAGATTGGACCAGAGATTACGTTCAAAAATTCAAAGAGGCCAGCGTAACTAAAGCTATGAACTTTGACTTTGTGTAGGAACGAGTAGTCACCTACCAACCCGTTTGCTCCAGGCTGATTCATCAATTAAATAATAGGGCTCTCTGCAATCATTTTATAGTCATTCAATTTTTAAACTCCTGTTAGCTGTGCTTCCCACACCCTAGAAACCTTAACTGAAGAAATGCCTGGAGGCTGAATGTATGAAGTATGTTTCTTTATAAGACCTGCTTGTGGAACAGGAGAAACGAAAGGGTTTCCTCCTTAGCACCATCATCTCACTCTTTTACTCACACATCTACTCCACCCACATGCTGTCCTCAGCTGTGGTCTTGTATGTTATACTTCCCTAGTTGGCAAACCTCTAACCTGTCAGTCAGGTTATCCATCGACAGGAAATAGTCCAGTAGAAATTGAAGAATGCAGCAGTTCAACACTGTAGGACATTTAAGAAACCCAATCTTCCTAGCTGTTGAAGAACATTGTGGACAGCACGGTGGCACAGTGGTTAGCACTGCTGCCTCGCAGCGCCAGAGACCCGGGTTCAATTCCCGACTCCAGTGACTGTGTGAAGTTTGCACATTCTCCCTGTGTCTGCGTGGGTTTCCTCCGGGTGCTCCAGTTTCCTCCCACAGTCCAAAGATGTGCAGGTCAGGTGAATTGGCCATGCTAAATTGTCTGTAGTGTTAGATAAAGTGGTAGATGTAGGGGAATGGGTGGGTTGCACCAGTGGGTCGGTGTGGACTTGTTGGGCCGAAGGGCCTGTTTCCACACTGTAAGTAATCAAATCTAATCTAATCTAAACATCTCTCCCAATCCATGTGGGGCTATGTTTAATGGAGCAAACAGACTTTAGTCATAACAGAAGTCAGATTAAAAAAGACTTCTCAATTCAAGATGAGAGCAAATGTGCTCAGGTTGTCTGAATTTGTTCTCTGGACAAAAAGATGTGGAATTGATTCAGCAAAGCTTTACCTTAGAAAGGTAGAAAACCAAGCCTATGATTTTCACCATGACCCTATCAGTTGCCAGTTCTTGGCCTCATTTCAAGTAACTATATGAATTGGTAATTTGGTTTTTCTTCTAACAATTTTGTGAAACTTCAAATTTATAAAGTTCCAAAAAGTATTGGATAAATTATCTGTTACCTTCTAGTTACATGCTGATGAATCATGCTGCTTCGTTTAGCTTTGTTGCTAATTATCTTCTCCTCTGACTGTTGCACATAATTGTCCTTTCTGAACAGTTATGCAATGACCAATGGCAGCCCACTCTGTTGATAAATTAACTACTGAATAAAATATTGTTTTTGGGTGACAGATTTGCAGTTGTAATTATTTAGTTTGTTGTTCAAGCTGTAAAGATTTTGGCAAATTTACTTTCTTGGCAGCAAATGTGTATTAAATCATGCGAGGCTGCAGGCCCACCCAGTCTAATACTGCAGATCCCATCAATTGTTCATTCAACTCAAAATAATCCCATGTTTCCTTCCATGCTTTTAAAACTGTTTATTACAGTGATTTTTTTTTCTGCATCAATAGGAGTTTGCTATTACTTCCACCGATCCCTATTAAGTAGGAAATGAGGGAGAATAACAATGTGGGAAATAAAAAGAAATATGTACCTCTGGTTAAAAAGATCAGATGTTTTGTATTCTGTTCACCAATAACTACCCTGAAATCTTGCACAATGTTTTACTGTCCCACCCAAGAGTGAATCATTGCAGTGGAGACTGGAGATAGAAATAGATGTAGATCAAATCTCAGGCCATGCCCCAACATTGGGGAATATTACTGATGATGCAATTGGCTTTGAACCATCTTCAAGCCTTAAGGAGCTGGGAAGCAAATTTAATACTTAAATTGTCCTCTAATTGTCATTTCACTAGGCCATTAGTTCCCCACACCCACAGCACCTCAATCCAGGTGGGGAAGCAACCAGTTGACTAAGGTAGAAATAAATTATTTTATTCAAAGGATGTGCTGTCAATAGCCTCCCAAGGCATTCCCTCCAGCATGCTATTGGTTCTTTTTGTTTTGCTGATTCTTCAAGCTGCATGGCTGCTGTGTTCCATAGCTATTCCCAATAGCTCTGCTGAGCTGCCAAGCTTCTTGATGAAAGTCCCAATGAAAGCTTATTCATGAGCTGCTGCCTGTAACCCAATGGGGATGGCCCACAGGCTAGCTGTGTGCATTAGCAAAATACGTTTTCAACTGCAGAACCACTAATGTTTTGATTAAAATTTTACCTATTTAACTCTGTTTCTGTCTCCAGTGATGCTGTCTGACCTGCTCAGTATTTCGAGCAATCTTTAAAATTGATTAGTTCCATCATTGACAATATTTTACTTTTACATCAATTTGCTGTCTTTTTTTACTGTTTCAATATAGAGTCGTAGGGATGTATAGTCTGGAAACAGACCCTTTGGTTCAACTTGTCCATGCAACCAGATATCCTATTAATCTAATCCGAGATGCCTTGTAAATGCTGTAATTGTATCAGCTTTCACCACTTCCTCTGGCAACCCATTCCATACATACACCAACATTTGCATGGAAATGTTGCCCCTTAGGTCCATTTTAAAACTTTTCCCTCTCACCCTAAACCTATGTCCTTTAGGTTTGGACTCCCTCAGCCGAGGGAAAAGACTTTGTCTACTTATCCTATCCATGCCCCTCATGATTTTATGAATCTCTGTAAGGTCACCCCTCAGACTTCGACACTCCAGGGAAAACAGCCTCAGCCTATTCAGCCTCTCCCTATAGCTCAAATCCTCCAACCCAGGCAACATGCTTGCAAATCTTTTCTGAACCCTTTCAAGTTTCACAACATCCTTCCTATAGCAGGGAGACCAGAATTGCACACAGTGTTCCAAAAGTGGCCCAACCAATGTCCTGTGCAGCTGTAACGTGACTCCCAACTCCTGTACAGAATACTTTGACTAATAAAGGAAAGCATACCAAATACCTCCTTCACTATCCTATCTACCCGAGACTCCATTTTTAAGGAGCTATGAATCTGCATTCCAAGGTCTTTGTTCAGCAACACTCCCTAGGACCTTACCATTAAGTGGATAAGGCCTGCTAGGATTTGCTTTCCCAAAATGTAGTACCTTGCATTTATTTAAACTCCATCTGCCACTTCTCAGCCCATTGGCCCAACTGATCAAGACACGTTGTCATCTGAGGTAACCTTCTTCACTGTCCACTGCACCTCCAATTTTGGTGTCATCTACAAACTTACAAACTCTACCTCCTATGTTCATATCCAAATCATTTATATAAATGACAAAAAGTAGTGATCCTTGTGGCACTCCACCAGTCACAGGCCTCCAGACTGAAGTGTAACCCTCCACGACCATCCTCTGTCTTCTATCTTTGAGCCAATTATGTATCCAAATGATGCGTTATCCCTATATTCCATGTGATCTAACCATGTTAATTAGTCTCCCATGAGAAACCTTATCAAATGTCTTATTGAAGTTCAGATAGATCATGTACACCATTCTGCCCTCATCAATCTTCTTCGTTAGTTCTTCAAAAAACTCAAGTTTGTGAGACATGATTTCCACACACACAGCCATGCTGACTACCCCTAATCAGTCCTTGCTTTTCCAAATACATGTACATCCTGTCCCTCAGGATTCCCTCCAACAACTTGCTCACCACCGATGTCAGGCTCACCAGTCTGGCTTTTCCTTACCACCTTTCTTAAATAATGGCACCACGTTAGCCAATCTCCAATCTTCTGGCACCTTATCTGTGACTATCGATGATTTTTAAAAAGTCTCAGCAAGGGGCCCTAGCTTCCCACAGAGCTCTAGGGTACATCTGATCAGGTCCTAGAGATTTATCAATTTTTATGCATTTCAAGACATCCAGTACCATCTGCTCTGTAATATAGACATTTTCAAGATGTCACCATCTATTTCCCCACATTCTTTATTTTCCATGTTCTTCTCCACAGTAAACACTGATGCAAAATACTCGTTTAGTATCTCCTCCATCTCCTGCAACCCCATGCACAGGCCACTTTGCTGATCTTTGAGGGGCCCAATTCCCTCCCTAGTTACCCTTTTGTCCTTAATGTATTTATAAAAACCCTTTGGATTCTCCTTAACCCTATTTGCCAAAGCATAAAACAAAGACACAAATTACCAATAAAACAAACCAGTCCTACGGTTTTGACTGTGTTTTACATAACATATAAAAGTCCAACATTGTGAAAGATCAATGTAAATGCACCACCTTCTGAGATTCACCCCATGGTAAGACATGCCTCCCCTGAAAGGAGAGAGAACATTTAAAATTTATGGGGAGAAACCTTTTGTCTATCCCAACGGTTCCTGCAATAAATTGAAGACGATCCTGTCCTATATTGGTTTACATCCATACAACAAAGGCAAAAACTGGGTGAAGGGTATATCTTGGTCATTTAGGTGATCCAATTTTATTCGTATAAGAAAAGTAAAATCTACTCCAATATTCAAAGCAACAGATGTTTACATTATAAATGTGTATTTGTATAGGTGCTTTCACATAGGGATATCTCAAAGTCACTGTAAATAAGAAAAACAAATGCAGAAACAGATGGAAAGCAACTAGCAGTGATAATTTGTTTGAAAAATTATTAAAACTATAGCAGTGTTGTTATGATTTGAATTACTTGTTGCAAATCACGTCAAGGATAATAGCAAGTGAATAAATTCAGAATTAGAATCCCTACTGTGTGGAAATAGGCCTTTCAGCCCAACTAGTCCACACCAACCCTCAGAGTATCCCACCAGACCCATTCCCCTACATTTATTTCTGACTCATTCACCTACATTACACATCTCTGAGCACTATGGGCAACTTAGCATAGCCAATTCACCTGGCCTACACATCTTTTGATTGTGGGAGAAAACAGGAGCACCCAGAGGAAACCCACGCAGACATGGGGAGAATGTGCAAACTCCACACAGACAGTCGCCCAAGACTGGTATCAAACCCAGGTCCCTGGTGCTGTGAGGCAGCAGTGCTATCCACTGAGCTACTGTGCCACGAATCAAAGAAATAAGCTGCATGCACACAGAAACCAATTGTGTACTGGTGGATGCTCCATCACCCCCCTCGCACATTGGTCACTAATTTTTGTGCAAGGCCAATGTCATTATGTCCAAATGTGGGAAAGCTGATTAGACAAACAAAAATACAAATGGCCATTAACATACACTGCACATTTACAACGATGTTTTGAACTTTTCTGTGATGGGGAGAAACATCTTTCAACCTTTGACAATCTGAGCAGAGTTCCAGAAGCCTTATTTATATACATGATCACTAAGACCCAGCATTGTAATTCCATAAGCAACGTCGAAAAATTGATTGCTATTTATAATGTTAAGCTAAAAGCTTTGTACAATTTGTAATACATCCATTTGGGACTGAAAGCATCATTTACATAACATTTAAGAGATTTTTTCAAGTAATTCTAAATACTTTTCACATTCAAGATTCTTTAAAAAATGGCATGCAGATCATTGATTTTTAAATGGTTTAAATTGTATTTTGTTTAATTTTTAAAATGTTTTTTTCTTCATAATTTCATGGCATTTGAGTGACGCGATAGCTGGTGATCTTCAACTGTTATAAGCTGAGACATATGTTGGCTCCTGTAATGCACAAATGAGACATGAGTCACAGTACTCAAGAATTCAGTGAACTTTTATTACAATACCTGGTATTTCATGTGTACACTATAATCACAGGCACTTAATGTCTGGGCTTAAGTTAAGCAGTTCAGATATACAGAAGCATATTTCTCTCAACATGTTGTGTTGCAAGATGAATCAGTAAAATACAGACTGAGATCTTCACACTATTAAGTCACACCATGTGAAGACATCTTGAGCATGTCTCTCAAACGTATATAATATCTGCAAGACATACCGTTACAACCCTTTTTCTCTAATGAAGAAGAATTCCATATACAGATACATCATTTGTATATAGGTACCGTACATGTCAATTCAGTAAATATAGAGGCATGTAAAAGCAATTAACAAGAGTAAAAAAATCAGACTTTGATATAATGCTTTGGAGTTTTAATCATTTTTACTGAGCTGGTGATCTTATAGCCATCTGGTAATGTGTCATTCTCTGTTGCTTTTGGCTGACAGTTTGGTTATGTTGCTGTCACTCAGCATCATCACTCAATCATTATCAGTCACTTCTGGTCTGTTTCCATGGCGAATTTTGTGTTGAGTAAGTAGATATGAAGCTGGATAACGTCAATCACAGAGCCAAAATGTCTCATGCTCTATATTGGATTGGTTTGTTTAAACAAAAGCAAATTGGTATTCCATCTTGCAAAAGGCAGGTGGTTAGGGCGTTTTGCAATCCATCTACTTCCAGAATCGTGTTTCTCCTGGTTAATAGTATTTCAGTAAACAAGATTTTATTGGGAAATGTTGAGAGAATCAAAGGTGTATAGATTGTCATTTAGCCACATGTTGGAAATGACCTTTTGAGATAACATCTCAGCAAAGATATCTTTTCAGGAAAGTCGGGAATATGTGAGAATATAGTTAGGTATAGTTAGTAAGTTTGCAGATGACACCAAAATTGGAGGTGGAGTGAACAGCGAAGAAGGGTACCTCAGATTATAACAGGATCTTGATCAGATGGGTCAATGGGCTGATAAGTGGCAGATAGAGTTTATTTAGATAAATGTGAGGTAAGCATTTTGGGTAAGCAAATCTTAGCAGGACTTATACACTTAATGGTAAGGTCCTAGGGAGTGTCGCTGAACAAAGACACCTTGGAGTGTAGGTTCATAGCTCCCTGAAAATGGAGACGCAGGTGGATAAGATAGTGAAGAAGGTGTTTGGTATACTTTCCTTTATTGGTCAGAGTATTGAGTACAAGAGTTGGGAGGTCATGTTGCAGCTGTACAGGACATTGGTTAGGCCAGTGTTGGAATTTTGCGTGCAATTCCGGTCTCCTTCCTATTGGAAAGATGTTGTGAAATTTGAAAGGGTCAGAAAAGATTGACGAGGATGTTGCTAGGGTTGAAGGATTTGAGCAATAGGAGGAGGCTGAACAGGCTGGGGCTGTTTTCCCTGGAGTGTCAGAGGCTGAGGGGTGACCTTCTAGAGGTTGATAAAATCATGAGGGGCATGGATAGGATAAATAGACAAAATCTTTTCCCTGGGTTGGAGGAGTCCAGAAGTAGAGGGCATAGGTTTTGGGTGAGAGGGGAAAGATATAAAAAAGAACCAAGGGGCAACTTTTTCACGCAGAAGGTGGTACGTGTATGGAATGAGCTGCCAGAGGAAGTGGTGGAGGCTGATACAATTGCAACATTTAAAAAGCATCTGGATGGGTATATGAATAGGAAGGGTTTGGAGGGATATGGACCAGGTGCTGGCAGATTGGATGAGATTAGGTTGGGATATCTGATCGGCATGGACGGGTTGGACTGAAGGGTCTGTTTCCGTGCTGTACATCTCTATGACTCTATGACTATGTCGTGACAGGAAATTTTAAAAATCCAAGACAATGTCACAGACTCCTTATCCTGTGGCTTGGGATTTGTTTAGCATCCCCAATCTTGCCTGAACTTTATGGGCAATGTAAATGGATCTGAAAAATTCCAATCAGCTGACATTGACCTGACAATTCATCCTATAAAAATGCCAACACATGTTGGTGCACTGCTTGCTATCAGGAGTGGAAGGCTGTGGTCATACTCTGTCTCTGGCTGACCCGTGACTGTGATATCATCAGCCATACAAATGCATCTAGGTATGTTTTCAATAATCTTCCCCATATGCTGCTGGAATAGATCCTGGCACACACGAAATCCCGAAGGATCTCAACACTCCTCCTCTTTCACAGCTACATTCTGCCCCTCTGTGACTTAATTCAAAACCCACACCATAAAAATTCATACGTACACTGATGTCACTTGTCAATTCTTCCAATCTCTCCAGTGTCCCTCTGTTAGACTTTTTGTTTGTTTTCCAGTATTGGAAGAGCAAGGATTTCTTCTAAATAAATAATTGAAAGACCACAGCCATTACCTTGCACTTTGCCAAAAACTTCATTCCTTAGCCACTGGACCTGCATGTGAACGAGGATAGGAGTGGGCAATTCAGCCCCTCCATCCTGCTCTACCATTTAATACGATCATGGCTGATCTCAGCTTAGCTCAACTCCACTTTTTTGCCCATTCTCCATAACCCTCCAACCCATTGCTAATTAAAAATTTGTCCTCCACCTCTTGAAATTTGCTCAAAGTCTCAGCATCCACTCTCCTCTGAGGTAGTGAATTTCACAGATGCACAACCCTCTGAGAGAAGTAATTTCTCATTTCTATTTTTAATCTGCTAGCCCTTACCCTAAAAATATGACCTTTCATTCTGCATTGCCCCACGAGGAAACATCTTGCCTGTATCTACATTGTCAATGCCCTTCAGCATTTGTAGACCTCCATTCCTCTAAACTCTACAGTGAATAGGCCAATCTCTCTTCATAAATCAAACTCCTCATCTCTGCAATCAATCTTGTGAACCATCTCTAAACTGCCTCTAATGCAGTTACATCTCTCCTCAAGGAAGGTCTTCATCTCTGTCCCTGACAACTGGTTGGGTGGTGGAGCTGCTCCCAAACATGAAAGCACGTAGACTTAACATCTTAGCAAGTCACTTTACATTGCTCATAGTGTAAAATCCATGATCATTCAATGTGTTCAGCAAGACCATTCCACAGGGTAGTGAGGAGAAGAGGTAATAAATTTCACACTCTTTCCTGCACGGATTGCAAGCATGCACTAGTGAGGATCATTATCGGATGTGATTTGTTGAATGGATGTGTCAGCAAGTGTGATATCTTTGATTTGTTACAAAAAAGGAAATTCAATAAAATTGTCAATTATCAGAATTATTCTTCGCCATAAAAAAAATCATAAATTTACGCAGCTCAGTTACATGGTCGATGTAACATTATCAATTGATTGATGCTCTTATTAATGCTAGGCCAATAAATGGGTTGTATGTTGCTACCCAATTAAGAGCTCAGGCTTGGAATAGCAGGTTGTTGCGTGTAGGTAACACAACAAAATAGATGTCTCATGACTTTTTAAAAATAATTTTTGTACTCTTTTTGTAGAGTAGAATGGCAGATCAGCTGACAACTGTACACAATGTAAGCCTTTTAAATGTAGCAAAATTATTTTCACTGTTTATTGTTGCTATGTTTTGTTCTAGAAGTGTCTTTTTTTAAGCTAGGGACTATCTCTCATTTTTAAATGCTAATATTTGTTTAAAAAGCCGCAGCCTGCATATTTATCTTTTAAAGAGAGGAAGTAATCACTGGTCTTCAGTAGAGTTTGCAAACTTCAGTTTGGCTGCAACACTTTAGTCTTCATTGGAATTGTAACATCACCTCTGCACTCCGATGATAAAGAATAATGACTGCAAGCAAAGACCTTCCACAACTGCCACGGTGATATCACCTTTTTCAGACTTTAGCATGCACTTATTGAAATGAACACTGTTGTTTAGATATTAGATTTCACTACCTATGTCCTGCCACCTTGATGCCATTTGTGGTTTGCAATTTGTTAGCTGGGTGCATATATCACAAAGAATCAGGTTCTTGTGAGACAGAGGCCTTAATTTATTTTCAAAATTAGTTGCAAGATTATAATATTACAGACTGCACATACACAGTCTGGGTTCTGTGCTTACTGATGTTACTGAATATTGCACACAGGCAACCAACAGTCCACACTGACTCCGTTACACAGAGATTGCAGACAAAATTTCACAACATCTTTCCAATAGGAAGGAGACCGGAATTGCACGCAAAATTCTAACACTGGCCTAACCAATGTCCTGTACAGCCGCAACATGACCTCCCAACTCTTGTACTCAATACTCTGACCAATAAAGGAAAGTATACCAAACACCTTCACTATCTTATCCACCTGCGTCTCCATTTTCAGGGAGCTATGAACCTACACTCCAAGGTGTCTTTGTTCAGCGACACTTCCTAGGACCTTACCATTAAGTGTATAAGTCCTGCTAAGATTTGCTTACCCAAAATGCTTACCTCGCATTTATCTAAATAAACTCTATCTGCCACTTATCAGCCCATTGACCCATCTGATCAAGATCCTGTTATAATCTGAGGTACCCTTCTTCGCTGTTCACTCCACCTCCAATTTTGGTGTCATCTGCAAACTTACTAATTATACCTAACTATATTCTCACATATTCCCGACTTTCCTGAAAAGATATCTTTGCTGAGATGTTATCTCAAAAGGTCATTTCCAACATGTGGCTAAATGACAATGTATACACCTTTGATTCTCTCAACATTTCCCAATAAAATCTTGTTTACTGAAATACTATTAACCAGGAGAAACACGATTCTGGAAGTAGATGGATTGCAAAACGCCCTAACCACCTGCCTTTTGCAAGATGGAATACCAATTGCTTTTGTTTAAAGAAACCAATCCAATATAGAGCATGAGACATTTTGGCTCTGTGATTGACGTTATCCAGCTTCATATCTACTTACTCAACACAAAATTCGCCATGGAAACAGACCAGAAGTGACTGATAATGATTGAGTGATGATGCTGAGTGACAGCAACATAACCAAACTGACTGGCGACTGACTGTGTGGAGTTTGCACGTTCTCCCCGTGTCAGCGTGGGTTTCCTCTGGGTGCTCCGGTTTCCTCCCACAGTCCAAAGATGTGCGGGTCAGGTGAATTGGCCATGCTAAATTGCCCATAGTGTTAGGTAAGGGGTAAATGTAGGGGTATGGGTGGGTTTCGCTTCGGCGGGTCGGTGTGGACTTGTTGGGCCGAAGGGCCTGTTTCCACACTGTAAATCTAATCTAATCTAAAAAAAAACAGGTACATCGATACTGCAGGTTCGCATGTCGTGATTTCATGTAACTATCTTAAAGGTACAATAATGTCTGGTCTGGAGTCTTTCTATAGTGTTTCAGATTGAACATACTCTGGGACAATGCAATCCATTCCTAACCATTCAATGCATAACAAAGCTTTTTCTCATCTCGCCTTTGCTTCTTTTACCAATTACTTCAAATTTGTGCCTCTTCATTCTTGAGCACTTTATTAATGGGAAATGGTTCTCCCTATTTAGTCCATCCAGACTCCTCATGGATTCTCTTCTGAGCCTCATCCTCTTCAAGAAAAGGAGTCCTAACTTCTCCAATCCACATTACTGGTTTTAGGGTTTGGGAACTTAATCCTCATAAATCTTTTCCACACCCTATTATTCCATATATTACTATAAAATAAAATATAGTAACTATTCTCCATTCCAAACTGTCAATTAATAAAATAACAATTACTTCCAGTAAGTGAGTGCCTTAAAGTCTCCTGATACCATCCTGAGGTTGCAAATGCTCCATTCAACATGTATCTCTGATGACTTGAGTGCAGCCACCTTCAGTCAAAACTCTTCTGCCTCTGATATTCTTCTACAGTGGAATTTTTCCACGACATACTTTCCTCAGTTTGGCTTTCCAGAAGTTCAAATGGTTAACAGTAGATTCCTTAAGGTGACCGAAGTCCCAATTCTTGCAGCTAACACCCAGAACCTCAACCATATTATGCTGAAAGGACTGTTTACTTTATTCCAGTCTGTTCTAACCCTGGAGTCTCCCCCAGCCCACAAAAGCTTGTTTGAACAGAGAACAGCCCTCAAGAACCTACTCATCCCAATAATTAACTTGTGGACTTTTTTTTCCCCGTTGTTAAACTCTCAGCAACCTAATCATAGAATCCCTACGGTGTGGAGATGGCAGTTCAGCACATTGAATCCACAGCGATCCACTGAAGAACACCCAAAACAGACTCACTCCTCCACCCTATCCCCGTAATCCTGGATTTCACATGGCTTCTCACCTGCTGAAGGGTTATGCCTGACTCTCTTGCTCCTCAGATGCTGCTTGATCTGTTGTGCTTTATTCCAGTGCCACACTTTATCAACTCTAACTCTCCAGCATCTGCAGTCCTCGCTATCTCTTAATCCACCTAACCTGCACATCCTAGGCAATTTAATATGGTCAATCCACGTAACCCACACAATCTACCTAACCCTTGGATTGTGGGAGGCACCTGGAGGAAACCCACACAGACACAGGGAGAATGTGTAAATTCCACACAGCCAGTCATCTGAGGGTGGAATCAAACCTATGACCTCGGTGCTGCTAGGCAGCAGTGCTAACCACTGAGCCACTGTGTAATGATCACATGATCATTCACAAAACTCAGCTTTTTTTTAATTCAGAGCTCAGATGTAAGGTCTTCAAGGGGCCATCACCCCACACAAAAGATCATTCTTTATCCTCAAAAGCATGAGGACCATTGCAATATCCCCAAATACTTGCCCATGCTCTTTTGAAGTGTCTTGATTTATTTAACTAGTTTAAAGGTGTCATAAAAATGTAAGTAGTTGTCATTTAATGTGTATTATTTTAATGAATATCCTTCAGTATAGTCATGTCTATTTTTTCCTACAAATCAGGTGGTATTTGTTTCTCTGACTAAAACTTCTAATGTCCAAAGTGAAGGTTTTTCCAATTTAAAATAAAATTACTAACATCTTTCACAATACTATGATCGTTATTTATCCATTATGTCTTGTTTTAGTGCTCTCCTTTCTTCATTCAGGATGAGAGTACCACTGTCTAGGCCAACATTTATTGTTCATCCCAGAGGGAAGTTAAAGACACATTGTTATGAGTCTGGAGTCACGTAGTCCAGACTAGGTAGGAAAGGCAGTTTCCTTCCCTAAAAGATATCGTGACTAGATGGGTTATTCTGAAAATCCACAATGGCCATCATTAGACTCTTAATTCCAGATTTTTCTTGAATTAAAATTCCACCATCTGATTTGAACATGGGTCCCCAGACAATTATCTGAGTCAAAAACAGAAATTGCTGAAAAAACACTGTTCTGACAGCATCTGTGGAGAGAAGTCAGAGTTAACATTTCAATCCAGTGACCCTTCTTTAGAACCTTCTGAAGAAAGGGTCACTTTTTTGTTTCTGATTTCCAGCATCCACAGTTCTTTTTATTTTTTTGTTATAGTGATTAACTGGTCTCTGGATTAATACTCCAGTGATAATACCATTAGGCCATTGCCTGTTTCTCTGTGCAGCTTTTTTGTCTGTGTATGAGTAGGAGTCAGTTGAGAGTCAGGGTAGGAGTCGTATTCTTTGCATTTCATTTCTCCTTGACCTATATTTTAGAAGCATTTATTTTTCTCTAGATAAATGCCTTAAAGGTGTCTCATAGCATCCTAATATCCTGAAGAAAAGTTAAAGCAGGTGCAAGAATTAAACAGCATATTTAGTGTTAGTGAAACGAAAATTACCTCACAACATTAAGTTTATTGTTAAAACCAACCTTCATGTAAAACCTTAACATAAAGTTGTTGAACTAGTGGAAAAGGAATCTGTCACCATAAAACTGAAGACAAAATTATATACCCTCTGCTGGAATACATTTAACTGAGAATACAGAAAAATTCAGCTTCTGCCAAAAACTGTGACATGATTGCATACCAACCACAAATGAGTTAGGTGCACTTAAATCAGCCAGTAAGTCTACTGATCAACCTAATTTAAAATTGGTTCATCGCCAAGAGCCCTGTTCCACACAATAGTTCTAACAATGCACAAGCCTATTTGAGAGAATTTGCTGGAGTAGCCTTCAATGGCACTGTGGCTAAATCTCAACTTGGCACTTGTGAGCACTCAGGATAACAACTGGGAGTGTACTAGCAGGACTGGTTGTATCAAGGGAGTTGGACTGCAAAAGTATTCAGCGAGATTACACATCAGCATTAATTAAATAATTAGAGATAATATTAGTACATCTACATTATCCAGGCTAAGTCATGCAGGTTCTGCAGATGTGTTCCATTTTTGGTAAAGACCATGCCCATGAGACCTGACTTGATTGTACACTGCTGTGGGCTGAGCATCAGCAGAGTGTTAGATGGAGACAAGCTGAAACACTTTACTGGGGAAAAGACTTCTGGTGGAATTTTGTGACGGACTTTGATGATCTGTAGGCTCATAACATCTTTCATTTGGATCTGCCATATAATGTAAAAGTTATCGTTTATAATTAACCATAATTTGCCTGTTAATTCATGTTTGTCAAATATTGATTTTGGGTTTTACAGTATAGGTGTTCAACTAAGAAAGTATTGAGAGTTTAGTCTGACTCATATCAAGGCAATATTAATATCACTTGTAGGACAATGCAGAAATTGGGATTAATTTCTTTGCTCTATTATAACATATTCTGTGAGGTTGAAGCTGGAATGTTATTTGGATTAGGTCGTTGTGGATTCTGTGTGGAATTCTAAGCAAGTAGAAGGGTCGAAGGTTAATGCTATTTAAAAAAACTTCAACATCTTGATATAAGAGTTTACAGCCAACGCATCTACATTTTAACTTGTTAATGTACAAACTTTACAACTATGTTAAATGTCTTTAATATAAAGACGCAGTGTGGATGGGATGTGTGTAGAGCAACATTGCCACCCCATGGTGTAATAATGTATTACAGAGATTCCACAGCAATCATTTCAAAAGTAGTAGGCTCCTTGGATGCTGCCTGAACTGCTGTGCTCTTCCAGCACCACTAATCCAGAACCAAGTAATCTATCTTGTCCACTTATGTTTATGAATATACTCACATCAGTAATTATTTGATATTCTCTGCTGGAAAAAAATGCCTTTGAGTGGAATTAATATAAAAGGCAAGGCAAGTAGGAATATCCCTCCTGAAATAACTCACTTTCTGTCTATATTAAGAAAAACAAATTATTTTTGAAATCTGAACATCTGTTGTTTGCTCAATTGATTGAAGACATCATACCTTATAATATTTGTGATAAATTGGTGGCTCTATGGTTAGCACAGCTGCCTCACAGCACCAGAGTCCCAGGTTCAATTCCAGCCTTGGGTGACCGTCTGTGCGGAGTTTGTACATTCTCCCCGTGTCTGTGTGGGTTTTCTCCAGGTGCTCCGGTTTTCTCCCACAGTCCAAAGATGAGCAGGGCAGGTGAATTGGCCATGCTAAATTGCCCCATAGTGTAAGGTGTGTTAGTCAGACAGTAATGGGTCTGGCTGGGTTCCTCTTCAGAGTGTCCATGTGGACTTGTTAGGTAATCTAATCCAATCTAATATATATCAGTTCAAAGAATAGCATACAATAATTAACAACACAATGGGAAATTTTCCATGAATGGCTACATTGTCTTATTCGTAATCAGAATGCACGGAAGCCTTTCCAGGAGAACGCCTGTGTTTCATCATTTCTGTTCATCAGTGACTTCATTTGTAAGTCTGTCCTGTGTACTGTCCCATTTTCTGATATTTTTGGGTCTGTATGCTAATGTTTTTCTATAAATTAGGGTGTATGTGTGTGTATGAGAGAGATTTGCATTGGCAGAAGAAAACGATCCATATAATTTACACTAAAACTGTTGGAAAAACTCAGCAGATCTGGCAGCATCTGTGGAAAGAAAGCAAAGTTAATGTTTCAGGTCCTGTGACCCTTCGTCAGAACTCTCAAGCACTGGTCCCAAAACGTGAAATTTGCTTTCTTTCCCCAGATGCTGCCAGGGCTTTTCCAGCGGTTTCTGATTTTGTAACTAATAAATGCTTTCAGTTGGTTACAGACTTAAAACACATTCTCGGATGGCATTTTGAAACAGTTTTGAGTGTGTATTTCATTGATAAGCTTCCTTTTTCTGATTAGGCATCAAACTGACTGAACACTTCATGGACATATGGATAGCCAAAGAAAAGTTACAATCCACTGAGAGCCAAAATTCCAGCAATGAATTGATTCCCATTATATATGTAAAAATATACCATTCTACAAAACAATGCTGCCCAAATATATCAGGATAATTTGGTGTGGAATTTAGCCTGTGGGAAATAGTGTGAACCATGATGAAATACCGGTTGCTGTCAGCCTTCCTACTCCCTCCATGGGCTCCTCTCCATGGGCGGCACGGTGGCACAGTGGTTAGCACTGTTGCCTCACAGCTCCTGAGACCCGGGTTCAATTCCCGACTCAGGCGACAGACTGTGTGGAGTTTGCACGTTCTCCCCGTGTCTGCATGGGTTTCCTCCGGGTGCTCCGGTTTCCTCCCACAGTCCAAAGATGTGCGGGTCAGGTGAATTGGCCATGCTAAATTGCCCGTAGTGTTAGGTAAGGGGTAAAATGTAAGGGTATGGGTGGGTTGCGCTTCGGCGGGTCGGTGTGGACTTGTTGGGCCGAAGGGCCTGTTTCCACACTGTAAGTCTAGTCTAATCTAATCTAATCTAAACCTTTACCCTTGTTGCAGTATTTGAATTTCAATGCACCAAGCAATAGCTTTTTTAAAAATATGATAAACAATTTTCTGAAGAAGTCAGACTACAGTTGACAATGGGGATGAAATCAGATTATTTTCTTAAATTAGGCAGTAATTAATGAATTTACAGAACCGTAGCCATTTATTTACTTAGTTGCAAACAAAGAAAACTGTCTGTACTTTACATTGACTGACTCAGTTATTGCTGTAATGAGCTGCGTTCTAACCTTAAATTCTGATCTTTATTTGAAATTACTTCATTCAGAGCAACTGATCATTTCTTCTGATGGCATCAATAAACCAAATTCACACAAATAGGTAGTTCATGATTGCAGACAGATTTGTTTTATTTCTTCAACTATCTCATACCATGTGATAGTACTTCAAATATCATCTAATAAATTACATTATTCACCAAATAGTTACACAGTTCAATCAGACCTGCACTCCCAACTGTTGCTGATTTTGTTTTTATTCATTCATGAGATATACGACTTGCAGGCTACACTAGCACCTATTGTCCATTTCCAGTTTCCTGCAAAGGTGCTGCTGAGCTACCTTCTTGAATCTCTGCAGTCCATTTGTTGTGGGTATCCCCACAATGCAGTGAGAGAGGGAGTTCCAGGATTTCAACCTGTGACACTGAAGGCGTAATGCCATAGTTCCAAGTCAGGATGGTGAGTGGCTTGGAGAGGAACTTGCAGGTGGTGGTGCTCCCATGTAGCTGTTGGTCTTGTCCCTCGCGGTTTAGAAGATGCTGCCCAAGGAGCCTTGCTGAATGTCTGCACTGCATTTTGTAGATGGTACATACAGCTGATACTAAGCATCAGTGGTGGAGGGAGAGAATGCTGTCAGATGTGTTGCTAATCAAGTGGGCTGCTTTGTCCTGAATGATGATTAGATTAGATTACTTACAATGTGGAAATAGGCCATTCGGCCCAACAAGTCCACACCAACTTTCGAAGAGCAACCCACCCAGACCCATTCCCCTACATTTACCCTTCACCTAACACTACAGGCAATTTAGCATGGCCAATTCACCTAACCTACACATTTTTGGACTGTGGGAGGAAACCGGTGCACCTGAAGGAAACCCACTCAGACACGAGGACAATGTGCAAACTCCACACAGACAGCTGTCTGAGGCGGGAATTGAACCCGGGTCTCTGGTTCTGTGAGGCAGCAGTGCTAACCACTGTACCGCCTATGTCAAGTTTCTTCAGTATTGTTGGAACTGCACTCATCCAGGTGCATATTAATCATGTTCCTGACTTCTGCCTTCTAGATGGTAGACAGTCATTGGGGAGGCTGGAGTTGAATTATTTGGTATGGAATTCCTAACCTCAACCTGCTCTTGTTGCCCCACTACTGATATGGCTTTTCCAGTTGCATTTATGGTCAATGGTAACTCCAGGGATATTAATAGTTTTACACAGGTTAAATCTGACTGAAGTAAAATCTTGTTTCTCCAACAAAAATTTATTGCTGGAAACACCAATAAAACTTCAAAATGATGTAAGTTATTCCAACTCATCTTGTGTACCTGATATGGAGCTACAGTACAGTACATTTCCAGGATTTACTTTGTTGTCGATTTTTATTTTCCCTGGGTTATACATGAGACAGTACTCCTATATGTAACTTTGGGTCTTTTTCTCATTTCCTTACCTAATCTATAAATGTGAAATAAGATTTTCATTGCTTTAAATAAAAGCAAATGAAGGAGAATAAAGCCTAAAGATTATAAAGTTGCTTTATTTTATTAAATCTTAATAGACACTCAGGGGGGTCGTTTCACTCTTTGAAAAAAAGGAAAAAACAATAAATAAGTAACTGATACTGTTATAATCCTGGATGAGACGATTAAGTCATAATGATCCGAGTTGTGAAAATACTGGACAAACTAGGTCTTGTTATTCAAACCCAAAACCAGTAAGGGTGAAGTAGAATTTTAGGTGATGGGTCACCATCAGCTCACATGAAAGAAATATCCTTAGTGCGTCATCCAAAAAAACAAGCTGCACATTTAAAGGTAGTCCCAGTGGTTTCAAACTGGTGCCCTATTCATGCTCACTTAGAAGAGCAATTGACAAAAGAATAGAATGCAATTAAAATGAACAAGGTTAAATATCACACAACAGGTTATAGTCCAACAGGTTTAATTGGAAGCACACTAGCTTTCAGAGCGTCACTCCTTCATCAGGTGATTGTGGAGGGCTTGATTTTAACACAGAATTTATACACATGCACCCCCTCACAGACTTAAGACACTCTGCACTCACTACACACACACACTTTCTCACACTCACACTCACAACCCCCACCCCAGACAGACACACACACACACAGACAAAGACCCACATGCACACATATATTTTGTGGAGTGAATTTGTACTTGCAGAGTTACATTGTACTTTGCTCAAAAACTGCATACATTCATGTAGAACTCTGAGCTCAAAAACTGCATGAATTTATGTAAAACACTGTTATCTCACTTTTTAGATTAGAATCAATCTAAACATCATGTCATAGACAGAGAACTCAGGGGTCTAACACCTTCAACATATTGTCTAGCTATCACCATTGTTAACAGCTAACCCGAGAATGCAACTTTTAAAAAGAAGGGTTTTGTGATTTACATGTGAAAGAAGTGAAACTATCACTGTATTCTAACGGATGAAAGGCTTAACAGACAATCAATTTTTCAATGTATAATTTCAGTTACATCACACTGTAAATTTTTGCTATAAATTCTGTGTTATGATCAAGCTCTCCACTATCACCTGATGAAGGAGTGTCGCTCTGAAAGCTAGTGTGCTTCCAATTAAACCTGTTGGACTATAACCTGGTGTTGTGTGATTTTTAACTATGTACAGCCCAGTCCAACACCGACATCTCCAAATCATGATTAAAATGAACAGATATAGTTATGTATCCATTCTCTCTCTCTAAATGGTCTGTGCATGTCTGCTGTGGAATAAACTATGTATGGTGTACCACCCAGTGTTTTGAAGTGAATTTCACTTTCTCAGCATAATTCGTCCAGCACAACCACACTAATTCTCTCCATTTCTGTTGTAAGTAACTATCCTGTGCCAAATAGAAGGACACTGCACATTCCGTGCTCCCACTCTGTAACTTTCCTGACTCCTCAATACTGTTGATAATTTTTCATCTTCCCTTCTTTCCATGAGCGCAAATTTTGCTCAGAACCATCTTGGAAATGATCCAGAAAAAGATAGTGGAAAAAAACTGCTGTGAGCAAGCTGAAATTTGATGTGATCGAGGAAGCAGAGAACAAATCACTAACATTAACTCCTTATTGTACAAAGACCAAGAAGCCAATATACATGTGCTTCATTAAGAATGTATGTAATTTTAAGAGAAACTCTGGGTAATAATGTTAACAGGGATATCTACCACATTATTCTGCTTGCTATCACTGAGCAAGTGCTGCTGGAGTACATGGATTGTCTGGATCAAGTTAACTAGAAATACTGCCTGCAGATCAGTGTTAATAAGGCAAAGGTGACGGGAGTCTGTGGAATGACTGGTCAGATCCTGATTAATGAAATTCAGCTTGAACCTTCCTTTATCTTGGATCATTCATCATGCAAGATGCAGAGATAACAAAGAAATTTAAGCTAGATTTTGCAAGGGTTATCAGGTTGTGAACGTGCTTAACTTAATATGTAAACAGCCACATCATCTTGATTGCAAAGAAGACTCCATGAAGTATAATTGCAGTAAGATTTCTTTACTCTTATACTACAAACCCCTTGCAATAAAGGCAAACATACCATTTACTCACTCAACTGCTTGCCTAATCTGCATGCCAGTTTCCTGTGATTCCTCCTCACACCAACAATTACTAGTCTCTCACCCTCATTTTGAAAAGCCTGCTTTTCAACTTTTCCTGCCAAAGTGGACAATTTTACTCTTCTCCGCACAGCTGTTTCCATACCTACTGTCTCAATGTGTACATATACTTTTACAGCTGCTTTGCTTTCTCCTCCTGACTTTTTAATGTTAGCAAGCTTGTACACATTATACTTGGTCACCTTCTCTCTCATTTAAGTCATTTAGATAAATTGACAAAAATACAAATATTCAGTCGTGTAGGTTGCAGATTTCATATTTTGGAATTTAGTTACTTTGCATGAAATAACCAAAATAAATTTCACAGAGCTTTATCTGTCCATTTCTCCATTCTTTTTAAAAGCTGATATTATTTAGTAGCTTTTATGACATGTAGCTTTTCATCTCCTGTGGAGGTGCTTTTTAAATACAGGGACTAAATCTCAGACTCTCGGGAAAAAAACAGTAAGTAATGTCACGTTGATGGGATTTCGTTTGAGTTCCTACATCTGAATGTTTCTGACAGGCTTACATTCCAGGTGAGCCCTGAGTCTGAGAATGACAGCCTGTCGTGCAGAATGCTGATGTCTCAATATTGAGTCTGACCACTGGGTGGAGCACCATGCAGAGTTCGGTGTTTAACTGTGATTGTCCAAATTGACGACCTCATAAGCTCATGTGTAAATCAGCTTATAGTATGTTTCATTTGAATGTCATGGGCAACTACTAATAGGATTTGTTGAAGCAAGTGACCTTGATACAAGAAAGAATTAAAAAGAGAAATTACTAAATGTAAATTATGTTCCCACCAGGCTTACACCTCTCTCAGTTAGACATTTCAACCGTCTCAGCCTATTGGAAATAGGGAAGTGAACAGTTAAAACCAAATCGATTCACTCACTGTGCTGGTTTGAACCCATTCTACATAATCATTCATGAATGTGCTAACTATATACAGAAACCAGCTGGCAATGGATGTATTTAAATTAAGATATTATCAAGAATTAATTGGGACCCCTAAGACGACAATGCCAGCTGATGAAAATCCATTCAGCAATCAGCAGCTGATATCACCTGTAGGAAAATTTAAGGAGACCCTAGCTTATCAATATAATTTGCTGAACATGTGTTGCTGGAAAAGCTCAGCAGGTCAGGCAGCATCCAAGGAGAAGGAGAATCGACGTTTCAGGCATAAGCCCTTCTTCAGGATTCCTGAAGAAGGGCTCATGCCCGAAACTTCGATTCTCCTTCTCCTTGCATGCTGCCTGACCTGCTGCGCTTTTCCAGAAACACATTTGCAGCTCTGATCTCCAACTTTTCGGATCTATACATTTTAGAGATTTTTCTCCTTTCCACTTGTTCGTTTTACTAGTTATCGCTAATTTACCAACAGTGCGATTGTCAATTATTCCTTTTCTTCTGAAACTGTCTTTGAAATTTCAGATCAGTTATTGTCATGTTCCCACTGTACTTCAAAGATGGAGCAGCACCGTCACTCAGTAGTTAGCACTGCTGCCTCACAGTGCCAGGGACCTGGGTTCGATTCTAGCCTCAGGTGACTGTCTATGTGGAGTTTGCATATTCTCCCCCTGTCTGCGTGGGTTTCCTCCTACAATCCAAAGATGTGCAGGTCAGGTGCATTGGCCATGCTAAATTGCCCAGAGTGTTAGGTGCATTAGTTAGAGGGAAATGGTCTGGGTGGGTTATTCTTCAGAGAGTTGGGCTGGAGTTGATGGGCCAAATGACCTGTTTCCACACTAAGGAATCCAATCTAAAATGATCTTCTATCCCTTTTCCTTTTACAAAATACTATCTCAGCACCAATCTTCTGATTCTTTTTGAGAGCAAGATTTCTCTTATCCTTTTTTAAAATATTTTTGATATGGGTGTCACTGACGAGACTAGCATTTATTCAGCCCCCAAATTGCCCAGAGGACATTTAATAGCCAATCATGTTGCTGTGGATTTGGCGTCCATGTAAGCCAGACCAGATTTGATCAACAGATTTCCTTCTCTAATGATCCAGATGGGTTTCTCTGCCAACCAACAACGGTTTCACAATCATCATTAGAGTCTTAGTTCCAGATATATATATACATATATAAAATATATTATTTATTTATAATGTAAGTGAATCTCTATGGATAATTGTCACTTGCAACCACAAACTAAAGTTCTGTATGAGTGGAATGCTTCAGTAAGGAACATCTTCGCAAGTCCACCTCGATAAGCTAACGTGGCTGAATTTTCCAAGGCATAGTGATAAAGCAGAGATTGCTGCTCTGCCCCTTTTTAACATCGATAAAGAACTCCACATTTTTAACACAAGATTCCAATCAGGGCTCCTTCAGAAATGTGAAACCAAACTTGAAATCTGTTAGGCCTAATGCAGTACATAATTAAATTAGATTCCCAAAGTATGGAAACAAGCCCTTTGGCCCAACAAGTCCGCACTGAACCTCCGAAGCATAGCCCACCCAGACCCATTCCCCTACCCTGTATTTACCCCTGATGAATGTACAGTGTGGAAACAGGCCCAGCATGGCCAATTCACCTAACCTGCACGTCTTTGGATTGTGGGAGGAAACCGGAGCACCCGGAGGAAACCCACACAGGCACGGAGACAATGGGCAAACTACACACAGTCGCCTGAAGCGGGAATCGAACGCGGGTGTCGGGCACTGTGAGGCAGCAGTGCTAACCACTGAGCCACGTGGCCATACTCTGTGATGTAAATTAACTGTGGTGAATCCTCTGAATTCTTCAATTTCAATGGATACTTTGAGGGTTCCAGACTTTGGAAAATTGTCCATCAGGCAACACTCTCAGCTCCTATGTTGGGACTCAGTGTCCTAGTGCAGTCCTGTCTGAACTGCAGAAAGATTTAACTGGCCTTTGAAAACTCCACTGTGACAGAACCAGTAGAAACCCATCTGCTGCAATCTGAGCAACATGCTAGTCCTGGGCAATCAACCCGCTGAATAAACAAGATAGAATTCTTATTACTTGAATCTTGAAGTGTGATTGTTCAAACAGGACTGAACTCTTATCAAACGATCAAGGTGGTAATGCATATCTGAGAGGAAACTAAATGCATTTTAAATTGAATTTATGGCTGTTTTAAAGCAAACTGATCCAAGTGCAAATCAAAATGAAGACTGAGTTAATAGCTTTAAGGGGATGTGAGCCAAATGCTGGCAATTGGGATTAGTTCAGTTAAAGAAACCTGGTCAGTTAGGTCTATGACTTTATGGCTCTCAGCAATAACAATGGGCCAAATGCCCTCTTTCTGCACCATTTAAACTTTGTAATTCTGTGAATGTACAACTATAGCCTAAAATAGGTTGGTGGAATTTATGATATTGTAGAGGCATTTTAGAAATTTAAGCAAAAGTGCAGGTTGACTTTCATGGTTACCTAAAAGACTTCAGTGAGAGAGTGAACCAAACTAAATCCTTTTATGGGTAGAAGGTACAGGGTAAATTTATTTTAAAGCTGAGAACCAGCTGAAAACAATAAAAAGCCCAGGCATAATTTTTGAAAGATGCAGCATCATGTCTAGGCAAACTAATTCACTGCATTTACCTCAGAAAGGGTATAGGTGAAACTAAATAACTTCACAGCGCATGCTTATCCTGGAGCGTTGGAGGCTCGGGGGTAACGTTACAGAAGGTTATAAAACCATGAGGGGCATGGATAGGGTAAATAGACAAGATCTTTTCCCTGGGGTGGAGAAGTCCAGAACTAGAGGATATCAGTTTAGAGTGAGAGCTGAAAGATATGAAAGGAACCTAAGAGGCAATGTACCTTTTGCATGACTCTCCTTACCCTGTTGTTATGCCAGGCTTTAGTGAACCCATGAAGGAGAATATCATCAATATGACATACAACACCTTCCATCCCTTCAATCTGGTGAACAATGATTGCTAGAAGATCTTGTGTGTGGGTGTGATGGTAACTGGTAAGCAGTTAAAGCAATAATGTCCATAGAGTGTTATGAACATGGTCAACTGTTTAAGGTCTTTGTCCAAGGGTAGTTGCCAAAAGCCATCATTTGCATCCAGTTTAGTGAAGCTTTAATGTTGATTGCAGGTTTAGCTTGGATGTGTCTCTCACTGAGCTGCTTTATTCAGTCTGTTAAGTTGACACAAATTCTTTTGAGCGTGTGCCTAGTTCCTCCTAGGCATTTAGAGGGATGAAAGTTGTAGCATAATCTCTCTCAGTTATTTAATACTATTCACCAGAAGAATGAATGCAGGCCCTGTTTGAAATGTGTGTGGTTGGTATGAACAGAACTGTCCACACTCCAACATTGAATGTTATAGTCTGTAACTTTTCTAAAGAAAATGTTATTGTGGGAGAGGCCTTAAAAATAGTTGCCCTTTTTTTTAATGCTAGCATTTGATCTGAAAGAGAAGCACTATGACTACACCCTTGGTTTTCTACAGTGTGTGTGAGATCTTCATCTTGACCATGAACTTCCTTCAGGCCATTTCAGGAAGCTTGTCAAATGAGAGTTGGCATCTTTTACTCAGTTTCCTTGTGGCTGCCACAACATGATTTTGGTTCTGCATTCTCTGCAGCAACTCCGCTCTTATTGAATCTATTTGGGGTGCTGTATTGTCCAGCAAGTTTGTGGGTGAGTTAGGATAGAATTCACTGCTCACTTAAGTGGAAGTCAACTTTCTGCAGTTCTATCTATGCTGTACGACAGCCTGTTCCATTTAGCCAACTGTACTGCACACTGATACACTTCACTTTGGGCGTTCTCTGCTGCTCTTCTCCAATTCGGTCACCTTTGCCACCATGCAACATGTTCAACATACTCCTGTAAGTGAACATTATCAGGTTTTAGTAAATGTAAATACACACAAGCAGTTGTAAGAGGGGACATCTTCTGGAACCCTGAAGACTCAGTATCCTTCATTACATGATCTGGCATCATTACGACAAGTGCTGCTTTCATGCATATCAATATCTATTCCTAGAGCAAGGTATAATTAACCCTTTATTCTATAGACCACAGAGTGTCCAAACAGGGCACTTCCTCCTGGCCAAGGGAAACTACCAGCTTTTATCGGCTATAATACACTGACTTGCAGATATGTCACCTGTCCGGTATCAGTCTGATATCATTCCTATAACCACTTTGAAGAACAATCAGTCTTTTCCTGCTCCTAGGTTTTGACTCATATTCTAGAGTTCAGCTCAACTGTACTTTGATTTTCTGAATTAATGCAGCATTTAGTCTTCATTGTTTCAAATCTTTAAGTTCCCATGGAAACACTTAACCTGTTAAGTGACCTTACACAGGCAAATCCTTTGCACAGCTGAGGCTTTGCTTCGAATCTGGATAAAAATGTAGTTGCAGTTAACACTAATCTGCATTTTGATTCCTTTGCAACCTCATAGGATCTGTTGACTTGTGAGCTTCTGTACAAGAATTGTCAATCAAAGGCAATAAGGAGAATCCTTTTTCCTTTGCTAACAATTGTTTTGTTGCCCTCATATGTTGGTCGCTGATCCAGCAACTTGTCCTTTTGAGAATTCTCATTCTCATTCTCCAATCCCTCCTTGTCTTTGACTCTCCCTAACTCTGTAACCTCCACTATTACTACCATTACTGAAGCCCCACATTTCTATTCTGTTAAATATCCTGATGTAGTCCCTTAGTATATTCCTAGGCTTTATATTGTAAAATTCCCTCTTAAGGTCACTTTCCTTTTCTACTTATTTCTATCTCTTTTGAGACTCTCCTTAAAATCTGTTGCTTTTGATGATTCAGACTAATATAATCTTATGTGACTTGGTGTCATATTCTGTTTCAAAATGCCTCTGTGAAGTGTGTGGGATGGTTTTCTACATTAAAGATGTCATACAAATGTAAATTTGTTGTTTTATATAGCATATGTATGTTGCAACTGTCTTTGATTACTGCTTTTCTGCACATCATTTTCCCATATGTTTTCCAAGTTGACCCATTTCAGAATTCCAGATCAGTGGTGCTGGAAGAGCACAGCAGTTCAGGCAGCATCCAACGAGCAGCGAAATCGACGTTTCGGGCAAAAGCCCTTCATCAGGAATAAAAGTGAAGGGCTTTTGCCCGAAACGTCGATTTCGCTGCTCGTTGGATGCTGCCTGAACTGCTGTGCTCTTCCAGCACCACTGATCCAGAATCTGGTTTCCAGCATCTGCAGTCATTGTTTTTACCATTTCAGAATTCCCTCATGTTTGCCTATATGTGGGATTATTGAGATGGTACCTTTCAGTCCCTTAATTGAGGCATAGTCCTTAATCAGAACCTGGAGCCTTGTCACTAAAATATTCTTTCTGCTGCTTCTTCAATGGACCCATTTACTCCTTAAAAAGATGGATTGAATGTAATAAGAGTTAAGTACCAAAATCCTCCTTAGATAATGCCTGCAGATCTTTATTGAGAACATGCCTGTTTAACTGTTATCCATTGATGATATATTCAACCTCGCAGTTTCAATTCAGAAAATCAATACTTTCAACCTTATGTTTTATAATTCACAGAGGTTACAAGTTACTCTCATTGACTCAAATCTAATTTTCCCTTTCCTGATGTTACAACTGAATCCATAGGAGTGGATCAGTTTTTTTTTGTTTTTAACTCCCATGATTGCTTATAACTGGTTTGAATTTCTAGAAATGTTTTATTCCCTAACTCAGTATGCACTTAACTATGTGAAAAGCAAAGAAATAAGACAGGCAGATTTCCTGAGTTAACAAAAATGAGTCAGCTTTATTGTAAAGTTCACTCAAATAAAGTATAAAACATATTGTAAAGATAAAACCCACCCTAAATACCACAACATATGCACACCTAGACAGGGATGCATAATCAGAATATGTTATCAGAAGGGTAAGGTGGATCTGCGAAATAAATTTAAAGTACATTAGTAAAATGAATTATGCATTCCAATGTTTGTTTTGAAGTCTTAGATTTCTGCTTGTATTGCAACCAACATAAGCTAGTTGTTCTTCTGAACTGCAATCTGTCCTTTTCCTGAACAAGAGACACGCCATTTGAGGGGTTTTTTTTTATTTTTAAGTTCTCTAGCTCTGTGACGTAGTTCTTGTAATAAAAATAGTATCCTGGCTTGAAAGAAGAAAAAAAACTGCTGAGAGGCAGCTACTGCTGCTATTCCTTCTGGCAGGTCTTTCTGATGTCACTCCTTTTGTTACCAGCACTCGAGCTTTTATTAAAGCTTTTGGTCATGTGATAGCTGGCTATTGGCATAGAATGGTGACAATCCATGATAACAAAGGAGTTTTCTACCATCTTCTATTATTGATGCTATATAGCTGCCAAACAAATAAATAGAGAAGACTTCAGCATCTTTTTTCTGTAAGGACCTTGGCTGTTTTTGTCTGCATAGTTCAAAAAAGGAAGCTGTGGCATTCTGCATGGAAACTGTCCAGACACCTCACCTGTTCATATACTTCAAAAGAGGAGAAAGTGAGGTCTGCAGATGCTGGAGATCAGAGCTGAAAATGTGTTGCTGGAAAAGCGCAGCAGGTCAGACAGCATCCAAGGAACAGGATGGTTCGTCCTGGTGTCCCAGAGGTGTTCTCTGAAGCATTATGCAAGTAGGCGGCCTGTCTCGCCAATATAGAGAAGGCCACATCGGGTGCAGCGGATGCAATAGATGATGTGTGTGGAGGTGCAGGTGAATTTGTGGCAGATATGGAAGGATCCCTTGGGACCTTGGAGAGAAGTAAGGGAGGAGGTGTGGGTGCAAGTTTTGCATTTCTTGTGGTTGCAGGGGAAGGTGCCGGGAGTGGAGGTTGGGTTGGTGGGGGGTGTAGACCTGACGAGGGAGTCATGGAGGGAGTGGTCTTTTCAGAATGCTGATAGGGGAAGGGAGGGAAATTTATCCCTGGTGGTGGGGTCCGTTTGGAGGTGGCGGAAATGACGGCGGATGATACGCTGTATACGGAGGTTGGTGGGGTGGTAGGTGAGAACCAGTGGGGTTCTGTCTTGGTGGCAGTTGGAGGGGCGGGGCTCAAGGGTGGAGGAGCGGGAAGTGGAGGAGATGCGGTGGAGGGCATCCTCGATCACGTCTGGGGGGAATCTGCGGTCCTTGAAGAAGGAGGCCATCTGGGCTGTGCGGTGTTGGAACTGGTCCTCCTGGGAGCAGATATGGCGGAGACGAAGGAATTGGGAATTATGGGATGGCGTTTTTACAGGGAGCAGGTGGGAGGAGGTGTAGTCTAGGTAGCTGTGGGAGTCAGTTGGTTTATAGTAGATGTCTGTGTTGATTCGGTCGCCCGAGATAGAAATGGAAAGGTCTAGGAAGGGGAGGGAGGAATCTGAGACGGTCCAGGTGAATTTGAGGTCAGGGTGGAAGGTGTTGGTAAAGTGGATGAACACGAGGCAGCGCCAATACAGTCATCGATGTAGCGGAGGAAAAGGTGGGGGGTGGTGCCAGTGTAGTTGCGGAAGATGGACTGTTCCACATATCCTACGAAGAGACAGGCATAGCTGGGGCCCAGGCGGGTGCCCATGGCAACTCCTTTAGTTTGGAGGAAGTGGGAGGATTGGAAAGAGAAGTTATTCAGGGTGAGGACCAGTTCAGTCAGTCGAAGGAGGGTGTCTGTGGAAGGGTACTGGTTGGTACGGCGGGAAAGGAAGAAGCAGAGGGCTTTGAGTCCTTCGTGATGGGGGATGGAGGTGTACAGGGACTGGATGTCCATCGTGAAGATAAGGCGTTGGGCACCGGGGAAGGCGAAAATCATGGAGGAGGAGGAGGGCGTGGGTGGTGTCCCGAACGTAGGTGGAGAGTTCTTGGACTAAGGGGGACAGAACCATGTCAAGGTATGCAGAGAGGAGTTCGGTGGGGCAGGAGCAGGCTGAGACAATGGGTCAGCCGGGTCAGTCAAGTCTGTGTATTTTGGGGAGGAGGTAGAAACGGGCGGTGCGGGGTTGTGGGACTATGAGGTTGGAGGCGGTGGATGGGAGATCCCCTGAGGTGATGAGGTTATGAATGGTCTGGGAGATGATGGGGACAGGACCGTGTCGAGGTATGCGGAGTTACGTTCGGTGGGGCAGGAGCAGGCTGAGACAATGGGTCGGCCAGGGCAGTCAGGTTTGTGGATTTTGGACAGGAGGTAGAAACGGGCGCTATTAACCGTTAACCACGCGGCCGCTACAGCGCCCATGGCAACAACCGCCGACGATGACCGTGACATCACTTCCGCCCTAACCGATCTCGCAGCCTCCGCGATCGCCGCCCAGACAATTGCCTCCACAATCGCCAGGAAGATCGCCGATGGATTTGCGACCCCCGCAGCTATCAGGAATAACAACGTTTCTTTCGTCGCCACAACCATTTCCGCCCCTTCGGTTGCCGTTGCCGCAGCCACTTCCGCCCCCAGTGACATCACTAACCTGCACGATCACAACGCCTCGTGTGTCTCCGCCCCCACGCCGACCGCCGTCACCACGCGTAACCCCGCCCCCATGTCGACCTCCGTCACCACGCGTGACCCCGCCCCCACACCGATCTCTGTCACCACGTCTAACTCCGCCCCCACACCGATCTCCGTCACCACGTCTAACCCCGCCCCCACGCCGATTTCCGTCCCAGCCCCTGCGCCTAATCCCGCCCCAACTCCCAGCTCCAGTCCCACAGCAGGTCCTAGCTCCCAGCCCTGCCGTTTTTTCACCATCCCTCCAGACCTCCCCCTCTCTGAGGATGAAAGATCAGTCCTCAGCAGAGGCCTCACCTTCATTTCCCAACGCCCTCGGATTAATGAGTTCAACACGCGGCGAGACATTGAACAATTCTTCCGCCGCCTTCGCCTCCATGCCTACTTTTTCAAACAGGATTCTCGCCCACCATCTGACGACCCCTTCCCCCGCCTCCAACACACCCCATCCACCTGGACACCCCGTGCTGGCCTCTCTTACCCGGCCTTGATCTCTTTATAGCCAACTGCCGCCGCGACACTAACCGACTCAACCAGTCCACCCCTCTTACCCACTCCAACCTCTCACCCTCAGAACGTGCAGCCCTCCACTCCCTCCACTCCAACCCCAACCTCACCATCAAACCAGCAGACAAGGGAGGCGCGGTAGTAGTTTGGCGCACCGACCTTTATACCGCTGAGGCCAAACGCCAGCTCGCGGACACCTCCTCCTACTGCCCCGTTGACCATGACCCCACCTCCCACCACCAAACCATCATCTCCCAGACCATCCATAACTCCATAACCTCATCACCTCAGGGGATCTCCCATCCACCGCCTCCAACCTCATAGTCCCAGAACCCCGCACTGCCCGTTTCTACCTCTTCCCCAAAATCCACAAACCTGCCTGCCCCGGCCGACCCATTGTCTCAGTCTGCTCCTGCCCCACCGAACTTATCTCCGCATACCTCGACACGGTTCTGTCCCCCTTAGTCCAAGAACTCTCCACCTACGTTCGGGACACCACCCACGCCCTCCTCCTCCTCCATGATTTTCGCCTTCCCCGGTGCCCAACGCCTTATCTTCACGATGGACATCCAGTCCCTGTACACCGCCATCCCCCATCACGAAGGACTCAAAGCCCTCCGCTTCTTCCTTTCCCGCCGTACCAACCAGTACCCTTCCACAGACACCCTCCTTCGACTGACTGAACTGGTCCTCACCCTGAACAACTTCTCTTTCCAATCCTCCCACTTCCTCCAAACTAAAGGAGTTGCCATGGGCACCCGCATGGGCCCCAGCTATGCCTGTCTCTTCGTAGGATATGTGGAACAGTCCATCTTCCGCAACTACACTGGCACCACCCCCCACCTTTTCCTCCGCTACATCGATGACTGTATCGGCACTGCCTCGTTCTCCCACGAGGAGGTTGAAGAGTTCATCCACTTTACCAACACCTTCCACCCCGGCCTCAAATTCACCTGGACCGTCTCAGACTCCTCCCTCCCCTTCCTAGACCTTTCCATTTATATCTTGGGCGACCGAATCAACACAGACATCTACTATAAACCGACTGACTCCCACAGCTACCTAGACTACACCTCCTCCCACCCTGCCCCCTGTAAAAACGTCATCCCACATTCCCAATTCCTTTGTCTCCGCCGCATCTGCTCCCAGGAGGACCAGTTCCAATACCGTACAACCCAGATGGCCTCCTTCTTCAAGGACCGCAGATTCCCCCCAGACGAGATCGAGGATGCCCTCCACCGCATCTCCTCCACTTCCCGCTCCTCCGCCCTTGAGCCCTGCCCCTCCAACCGCCACCAGGACAGAACCCCACTGGTTCTCACCTACCACCCCACCAACCTCTGTATACAGCATATCATCTGCCGTCATTTCCGCCACCTCCAAACGGACCCCACCACCAGGGATATATTTCCCTCCCCTCCCCTATCAGCATTCCAAAAAGACCACTCCCTCCGTGACTCCCTCGTCAGGTCCACACCCCCCAACAACCCAACCTCCACTCCCGGCACCTTCCCCTGCAACCACAAGAAATGCAAAACTTGCGCCCACACCTCCTCCCTTACTTCTCTCCAAGGTCCCAAGGGATCCTTCCATATCTGCCACAAATTCACCTGCACCTCCACACACATCATCTATTGCATCCGCTGCACCCGATGTGGCCTCCTTTATATTGGGGAGACAGGCCGCCTACTTGCATAACGCTTCAGAGAACACCTCTGGGACACCCAGACCAACCAACCCAACCACCCAGTGGCTCAACACTTTAACTCCCCCTCCCACTCCACCGAGGACATGCAGGTCCTTGGACTCCTCCATCGCCAGAACATAACAACACGACGGTTGGAGGAGGAGCGCCTCATCTTCTGCTAGGGAACCCTCCAACCACAAGAGATGAACTCAGATTTCTCCAGTTTCCTCATTTCCCCTCCCCCCACCTTGTCTCAATCGATTCCCTCGAACTCAGCACCGCCCTCCTAACCTGCAATCTCTTCCTGACCTCTCCGCCCCCACCCCACTCCGGCCTATCACCCTCACCTTGACCTCCTTCCACCTATCACATCTCCATCGCCCCTCCCCCAAGTCCCTCCTCCCTACCTTTTATTTTAGCCTGCTGGACACACTTTCCACATTCCTGATGAAGGGCTTATGCCCGAAACGTCGAATTTCCTGTTCCTTGGATGCTGCCTGACCTGCTGCGCTTTTCCAGCAACATATTTTCAGCATATACTTCAAAATGTTTGTTTTATTTTTAAAAACTTGGCTACTTTTGTAGATCAGTTGACTTCAGTAGTATTTTTTAAAAGCTGTGTCCTGGCTCAGTTCAAATTGATTTCTTTCAAGCAGAATCCCAGGTATTAAATCGGCTGAAGAAATTAAAGATTAATGGTTTGTATGAATCAACTTCATGACATAATATAAAACACAGCTTGTCCCTGTCTCCTCAAGATTGGTATCAAGTGCATTGTCTAAAAGAATCCTCCTTTTAATTCTTTTCTCTTTGGGCAAATCAGTTGCTAAGATATTGAAGGTATTAAAAGGATTCAACAGATTAGGCACCATCAGTGATGAATATCGAGGAAAAATGATTGTCTCAATATTGAAGGGTGTGAAGGTAGTGTACAAAATGGAGCTGAGGTGGATGATGAGCCTTGTCTAGTTGAATGCAGGCTCAATAAGTCGAATGATCTACTCCTATTACTACACTTACATTCCTATGAATCATTGATGATTGAATGCTTTCAACGAGAGATGGAAGATCATCAACTTAGTATTGTTAGTGTTGTTTATCTTCTCACATATACTGATGGCGAGTTGGACATTTGCAGCATTTTCTGGTTTCAGTTCGGATTTCTGTGATTTGCAGTGTTTTGTTTCTCATCCAAGGTGAATTTGCTCAGCAATATATTGAATGTATGAGGGATTTTCGAGACAGTCAAGTGTGAACATGGATCATGGGGTTCAGATGTTTCATCCAAATTCAGTCTGACATGACATCCCTGAGTGATATTGACGTGTCCCCAGTTCCTAGCAGTAATGTGTCATAGAGGTGAATACAACACATTGAAGCATGTCACACTTACTGCTGGCAGTAAACCTTTGGATTGTGAACAGGTCAAGGATGGAATTGCAGAATTTCAACTTCTCCAATTAGACAAAGTTTGTTGTCTTTTATCCTCACTGTAATATTGTTGCCAATTCTTCTTCATCAGCTGACCATCTCATATAAGCAAGAAAAAAATAAAATATAGCAGCTAAATCCACTTAGAGTCATAAAGATGTACTACATGGAAACAGACCCTTTAGTCCAACTCATCCATGCCGACCAGATATCCCAGTAAAAAATGAGGTCTGCAGATGCTGGAGATCACAGCTGCAAATGTGTTGCTGGTCAAAGCACAGCAGGTTAGGCAGCATCTCAGGAATAGAGAATTCGACGTTTCGAGCATAAGCCCTTCATCAGGAATAAGAGAGAGAGAGCCAAGCCGGCTGAGCGGGCTTGGCTCTCTCTCTCTTATTCCTGATGAAGGGCTTATGCTCGAAACGTCGAATTCTCTATTCCTGAGATGCTGCCTAACCTGCTGTGCTTTGACCAGCAACACATTTGCAGACCAGATATCCCAACCTAATCTAGTCCTACTTGCCAGCACCCGGCCCATATCCCTCCAAACCCTTCCTATTCATATATTCATGCAGAGGCCTTTTAAATGTTGCAATTGTACTAGTCCCACCACTTCCTCTGGCAGCTCATTCCATTCACTTACCGCCCTCTGCGTAAAAACATTGTCCCTTATGTCTCTTTTATATCTTTCCCCTCTCACCCTAAACCTGTGCCCTCTAGTCCTGGACTCCCCAACCCCAGGGAAAAGACTTTGCCTATTTATCCTATCCATGCCCCTCATAATTTTGTAAACCTCTATAAGGTTACCCCTCAGCCTCCTATGCTCCAGGGAAAACAGCCCTAGCCTTTCAACCTCTCCCTATAGCTCAAATCCTCCAGCCCTGGCAACATCCTTGTAAATCTTTTCTGAACTTTTTGAGTTTCACAACATCTTTCTGATAGGAAAGAGACTAGAATTGCACACAATATTCTAGCAGTGGCCTAACCATTGTCCTGTACAGCCACAACATGACCCCCCACCTCCTATATTCAATACTCTGACCAATAAAGGAAAGCATACCAAACACCACCTTCACTATTCTATCTAACTGCAAGTTCACTTTCAAGGAGCTATGGACCCGCACTCCAAGATCTCTTTGTTCAGCAATACTCCTGAGGACCTGACCATTAAATGTATAAGTCCTGCTAAGATTTGCTTTCCCACAATGCAACACCCTGCATTTATCTGAATTAAACTCCATCTGCCACTCCTCAGCCCATTGGCCCATCTGGTCAAGATCCCATTGTAATCTGAGGTAACCTTCTTCACTGTCAACTACACCTTCAATTTAGTGTCAGCAGCAAACCTATTGACCATACCTCCTATGTTCACATCCAATTCATTTATATCAATGATGAAAAGTAGTGGACCCAGCACCGATCCTTGTGGCACTCCACTGGTCACAGGCCTCCAGTCAGAAAAACAAGCCTCCACCACCACCCTCTGTATTCTACCTTTGAGCCAGTTCTGTATCCAAATGGCTAGTTCTCCCTGTATACCATGAGATCTAACCTTGCTAACCAGTCTAACCTTGTCGAAAGCCTTACTGAAGTCAGATAGATCACATCTACTGCTCTGCCCTCATCAATCTTCTTTGTTACTTTTTCAAAAAACTCAATCAAGTTTGTGAGACATGATTTCCCACGCACAAAGCCATGCTGACTATCCCGAATCAGTCCATGTCCTTTTCCATAGTAAACACTGATGCAAAATACTTGTTTAGTATCTCACCCATCACCTGTGGCTCCACACAAAGGCTGCCTTGCTGATCTTTGAGAGGCCCTATTCTCTCCCTAGTTACCCTTTTGTCCTTAATGTATTTGAAAAAACCCTTTGGATTCTCCTTAACTCTATTTGCCAAAGCTATCTCCTGTCCCCTTTTTGCCCTCCTGATTTCCCTCTTAAGTACACTTCTATTACCTTTACCCTCTTCTAAGGATTCATTCGATCAATCCTGTTTATACCTGGCATATGCTTCCTTCTTTTTCTTAACCAAACCCTCAACGTCTCGAGTCATCCAGCATTCCCTACACCTACCAGCCTATCCTTTCACTGTACCAGGAATGTACTTTCTCTGGATTCTTGTTATCTCATTTCTGAAGGTTTCCTATCTTCCTGCCGTCCCTTTACCTGCAAACATCTGCCCTCAATCAGCTTTTAAGATGCTTGCCTAATACTGTCAAAATTAGCCTTCATCTAATGTAGAACTTCAACTTTTAGATCTGGTCTACCCTTTTCCACCACTATTTAAAACTAATAGAACTATAGGTCTCTGACACTGAGCCTGGCACTGTGGGTCAGAAGGGAAGTGGGGAAAATAGAAAAGCGCGAGTGGTAGGGGGCTCAATAGTTAGATGGATTGACAGGAGAATACCCACCCTAGACCTCTTCATTTCCAACTGCCGCCAGGACACTAACCGCCTCAACCTGTCTATCCCCCTCCCCCACTCCAACCCCTCACCCTCACAACGCTCAGCCCTCCAATCCCTCTACTCCAATCCCAACCTCACCATCAAGCCAGCAGATAAAGGGAGCGCAGTGGTAGTCTGGCGCACTGACCTCTACACCGCTGAAGCCAGACGCCATCTTGAGGACACTCTTCCTACCGCACCCTCGACCATGACCCCACCCCCCATCACCAAATCATCATCTCCCAGACCATACAGAACATCATCACCTCAGGAGATCTCCCACCCACAGCTTCCAACCTCATAGTCCGGTAACCCTGCACTGCCCGGTTCTGCCTCCTTCCCAAGATCCACAAGCCTGACCACCCTGGCCGACCCATTGTCTCAGCATGCTCCTGCCTCACTGAACTCATCTCTACCTACCTCGACATTGTCCTACCCCCCCTTAGTCCAGGAACTCCCCACATACGTTCATGACACCACCCACGCCCTCCACCTCCTCCAAGACTTCCGTTTCCCCGGCCCCCAACGTCTCATCTTCACCATGGATATCCAATCCCTCTACACTTCCATCCACCATGACCAGGGCCTCCAAGCCCTCTGTTTCTTCCTCTCCAGACATCCCCAACAGTACCGTTCCACCGATACTCTCATTCGTTTGGCCGAACTGGTCCTCACCCGTAAAAATTTCTCCTTCGAATCCTCCCACTTCCTCCAGACCAAAGGGGTAACCTGTATGGGCCCCAGCTATGCCTGTCTCTTTGTTGGCTACGTAGAACAGTCCATCTTCCGTAATTACACCGGCACCACTCCCCACCTCTTCCTCCGTTACATTGATGACTGCATTGGTGCCACCTCGTGCTCCCGCGAGGAGGTTGAGCAATTCATCAACTTCACCAACACATTCCACTCTGACCATAAATTTACCTGGACCATCTCTGACACCTCCCTCCCCTTCCTGGACCTCTCCATCTACATTAATGATGATCGACTTGACACCAACATTTTTTACAAACTCTTCCCACCCTACCTCCTGCAAAAATGCCATCTCGTATTCCCAATTCCTCCGCCTCTGCCGTATCTGCTCCCAGGAGGACCAGTTCCACCACAGAACACACCAGATGGCCGCCTGCTTTAGAGATTGCAATTTCCCTTCCCACATGGTAAAAGATGTCCTCCAATGCATCTCGGCTACATCCCGCTCCTCCACCCTCAGACCCCACCCCTCCAACTGTAACAAGGACAGAACGTCCCTGGTGGTCACCTTCCACTCTACCAACCTTTGCATCAACCAAATCATCCGCTGACATTTCCACCACCTCCAAACGGGCCCCACCACCAGAGATATATTTCCCTCCCCACCCCTTTCCACCTTCCGCAAAAACCGTTCTCTCTGTGACTACCTGGTCAGGTCCATGCCCCCCAACAACCCACCCTCCCGTCCTGCCACCTTCCCCTGCCACCGCAGAAATTGCACAACCTGCGCCCTCACCTCCATCCAAGGCCCTAAAGAAACCTTCCACATCCATCAAAGTTTTACCTGCACATCCACCAGTATCATTTATTGTACCCATTGCTCCCGATGCAGTCTCCTCTACATTGGGGAGACTGGACGCCTCCTAGCAGAGCGCTTTAGGGAACATCTCCGGGACACCCACACGAATCAACCACACTGCCTTGTGGCCCAACATTTCAACTCCTGCTCCCACTCTGCTGAGGACATGGAGGTCCTGGGCCTCCTCCACCGCTGCTCCCTCACCACCCAATGCCTGGAGGAAGAACACCTCATCTTCCACCTCAGAACACTTCAACCCCAGGGCATCAATGTGGGCTTCAACAGTTTCCTCATTTCCCCTTCCCCCAACTCACCCAAGTTCCAAACTTCCAGCTCAGCACCATCCCCATGTCCTACCGGCCTATCTTCTTTTCCACCTATCCACTCCACCCTCTTTCCTTACCTATCACACCTCCATTCCACCCCCATCCACACATTGTACTCTTTGCTACCTTCCCCCACTCTTCTCCCTGACCTAACACCTTCTCCACCTCCTCCACCCCCCCCCCCCCCCCCCCCCACCTCCCCAACTCACGGCCATGCTAAATTGCCCGTAGTGTTAGGTGAAAGGGTAAATGTAGAAGTATGGGTCTGGGTGGTGTGCGGGTCGGTGTGGACTTGTTGGGCCGAAGGGCCTGTTTCCACACTGTAAGTAATCTAAACTTCTAAACTTCTTTACCTATTGTACTCTATGCTACTTTCTCCCCATCCCCATCCTCCTCTCATTTATCTCTCCACTCTTCAGGCATTCTGCCTGTATTCCTGATGAAGAGCTTTTGCCTGAAACATCGATTTTACTGCTCCTCGATTGGTGCCATATCTGCTGTGCTTTTCCAGCACCACTAATCCAGAAGGAGATTCTGTGGTCAGGAACAGGATTCTGAGAAGGTATGTGGCCTCCCTGGTGCCAGGGTCCGGGATGTCGCCGATCGGGTTTACAAGATTCTGAAGGGGGAGGGTGAGCAACCAGAAATCATGGTACATATTGACACCAATGATATAGCCAGGAAAGGGATTGAGAATCTGAAAAATGACTACAGAGAGTTAGGTTGGAAGCTGAAGAGCAGGACAAGTAGAGTAGTGATCTCGGGTTTTCTACTGGTGCAACGAGATAGTGAGATGAGGAACAGTCAGCGAATGCAGCTTAACATGTGGCTGCGAGGCTGGTGCAGGAGGGAGAGCTTCAGATACCTAGACCATTGGGATACCTTCTGGGGAAGGTGGGATCTGTACATGAAGGACAGGTTGTACCTGAACTGGAGAGGCACAAATGTCCTGGATGGGAGATTTGCTGGTGTGATTTGGGAGGGTTTAAACTAGTTTGGCAGGGAGGTGGGAATCGGAGCCACATGTCTGAGAGGGGGTCAGTTGCAGATGGGGCAATGACCAGATGTATTGAATCTATCAGGAAGGTTTAACCAAAGGGATTGGTTAAAGTCTGTCTGCTTTAATGCAAGGTGTGTCTGGAATAAGAGTGACGAACCTAGAGCATGGATCAGTACGGGGCTACGATGACGGAGACATGGGTTTCACAGGGGCAAGAATGGTTGCTAGATATTCCAGGGTTTAGAACGTTTAAAAAGGACAGGGATGGTGGTAAAAGAGGAGGGGGTGTAGCATTGCTAATCAGAGAGTGCATCACAGCTACAGAAACGAAGGTTTTTGAGGAAGGTTTGTCTACTGAGTCAGTTTGGGTGGAAATTAGGAACAGCAAGGGAACAGCCACCTCATTGGGGGTTTTCTGCAGACCCCCTAATAGCATTAGAGAGATTGAAGATCTCATAGGCGGGCAGATTTAGGAAAAATGTAGAAGTAGCAGGGTTGTTGTTATGGGTGATTTCAACTTTCCCAATGTCGACTGGAACCTCCTAAGTGCAGATGGTTTGGATGGAGCTGTTTTTGTCAGGTGTGTTCAGGAGGGTTTCCTTACTCAGTATATAGACAGACCGACAAGGGGAGGGGCCATTTTGGATATGGTGCTCGGCAACGAGTCAGGACAGGTGTTAGATCATGCAGTGGGAGAGCACTTTGGTGACAGTGATCACAACTGCCTCACATTTAGCATAGCCTTGGAGAGGGAAAGGAGCAGTTACCGAGGGAAGATATTTAATTGGGGAAAAGGAAATTATGATGCTATCAGACAGCAGTTGGGAAGAACAGACTGGGAACAATTGTTCCACAGAAAGAGCACAGCAGACATGTGGAGACTATTTAAGGAGCAGTTTGTTGCGAGTGATGCACGAATTTGTTCCTTGAGACAGCTAAGAAGGGGTAAGATTAAGGAACCTTGTATGACAAGAACAAGAGGAGCTTCTCGTCAAAAGGAAGAAGGCAGCTTATGTAAGGTGGAGGACAAAGTGGGACCATTCAGCGCAGCCATTTTGGCAAGAGCGATTTGGCACGGCCTGTTTAGCGCAGCCTATTTTGCCGCAGACTCATTTAGGCGCAGAACTGTTTTGGCACAGATATATGGCAGTAATCAACAAAAAGTTTACAGCAGCATTTTCCTTCTGGAGAAATCCGGGGATGTTTTTTTTTCACCTGGCTCAAAATATGAGAAAACATCTTGCCAGTTTGGGACACTTGAGTAAGTAAACATTGACTCGGAGTTTTCTTTGAGAGCTAAAATGATCATTGGTCTTGCATTTATTCCAGTTGAAAACGTTGATGAAGTTATTGAACATTTGGCTGATGCACTTCCAGATGAACTGCAACTGTGCTGGACTGGTTCGAGGATATCTATGTAGGTAGAAGCTTACACAGAGGAAATGGTAGGCGTCCACCACCTTTTCCCAGTTGGAATGTGGAATTTATATGAAAGAACTTTAAACAATGAGGACAGAACAAACAATCATGCAGAGGCTGCCTACAGGAGATTATAATGCAAACTTGGAGTGGAACATCCAGTTATTTGGAAATTTATTGACAGTTTACAAAAAGTTCAAAGGAGAAGGGACATTTACTATGAGCATCTCTTAGCAGGGAACGATATTCCGTTGAAACTAAAGAAATTTAGGGAAGCAGACGCTAGAATACAAACACTTCTAAGAAGATTTAGTGAGGGAAATGATGATGAGTATTTACGAGGGATGGCCCATAATTTTGAATAAATGTCATATTTTAGATTTTTTGTAATTAACCTATTTCTTTTATTTTTTTTCTTTTTAACATTTTAACTAACGAGAATAAACGCTATTTCTATTTTTATTGCTTTGAATAATGCTTTTAACTAAGCCTGAAAAGGAATAAATGTGAGCTGTGCTGAAATAGTTCTGCGCCTAAATGGATCTGCAGCAAAATGGGCTGCACAAAATAGGCCCCACCAAATCGCTCACGCTAAAATGGCGACACCGAATGGTCCTAAACCCGGTAGAAGAAGCAATGATCTAGCACAGCTCTAGAGGATTACAGGCTTGCTAGAAAGGAGCTCAGAAATGGACTGAGGAGAGCCAGGATGGGGCACGAAAAAGCTTGGCAAGAAGGATGACAGAGAACTCAAAGGCATTTTACTCATACGTGAGGAATAAGAGAATGATCAGGGAGAAGGTAGGGCTGATCAGGGATAGCATAGGGAACTTGTGCATGGAGTCTGAGCAGATAGGAGAAGCCCTAAATGAGTTTTTTTGCTTTGGTTTTCACCAAGGAAAGGGACCTTGTTGTAAATGAAAACTTTGAGGAGCTGGGATACAGTCTTGACCAGATCAAGACTGATGAAGTTGATGTGCTGGAAGTTTTGGAAAACATTAAGATTGATAAGTCCCCAGGGCCAAACCAGATTTATCCGGGAAGTGAGAAAGGAGGTTGCTAAGCCGCTGGCGAGGATATTTGCCTCCTCACTCTCCATGGGAGTCATACCGAAGGATTGGAAGGAGGTGAATGTTGTTCTTCTTTTCAAGAAGGGTAATAGGGAAATTCCTAGCAATTACAGACCAGTCAGTCTTACGTCTGTGGTCAGCAAAGGTTTGGAATGAATTCTGAGGGATAGACTTTATGACTATTTGGTAAAGCATAGTGTGATTAAAGGCAATCAGCATGGCTTTGTGAGGGGCAGGTCATGCCTCTCAAATCTTACTGAGTTCTTTGAGAAGGTGTCAAGACAGGTCGGCAATGGTTGAACAATAGATGTGGTGTATATGGACTTCAGCAAGGCATTTGATAATGTTCCCTATTGTAGGCTCATTCATTAAGTCAGGAAGTACGGGATACAGGGAGATTTGGCTATCTGGATTCAGAATTGGCTGGCTGACAGAAGGCAGAGAGTGGTTGTAGGTGCAAAGTATTCTGCTTGGAGGTCAGTGTTGAGTGGGGTCCCACAGGACTCTGTTCTTGGGCCTCTGCTCTTTGTAGTTTTTATAAATGACTTGGATGAGGAGGTTGAGGGGTGGGTTAGTAGGTTTGCAGATGACACAAAGGTTGGAGGTAGTGTCAATATTATAGAGGGCTACTACAGGCTGCAGTGCGATATATATACAGGATGCAGAGCTGGGCTGAGAAATGGCAGATGGAATTCAACCTGGATAAATGCGAAGTGACGCATTTTGGAAGGTCGAATTCAAATGCTGAATGTAGGATTAAAGACAGGATTCTTAGCAGTGTGGAGGAACAGCAGGATCTGGGTGTGAAAGTACATAGATCCCTCAAAGTTGCTACCCAAGTGGATAGGGTTGTTAAGAAAGCATATGGTGTTTTGGCTTTCATTAACAGAGGGGTTGAGTTTAAGAGCCGCGAGGTTTTGCTACAGATCTACAAGTCCCTGGTGAGACCACACTTGGAATATTGTGTCCAATTCTGGTCGCCCTACTATAGGAAAGATACAGAGGCTTTGGAGAGGGTGCAAAGAAGGTTTATCAGGATGCTGCCTGGACTGGAGGACTTGCCTTATGAAGAAAGGTTGAATAAGCTCGGACTTTTCTCTCTGGAGAGAAGGAGGAAGCGAGGAGACCTGATAGAGGTGTACAAAATAATGAGAGGAATAGATAGAGTCAGTAGCCAGAGACTTTTCCCCAGGGCAGGATTGACTGGTACGAGGAGTCATAGTTTGAATATATTAGGAGGAAGGTATAAAGGAGACATCAGAGGTAGGTTCTTTACAGAGAGTTGTGAATGCATGGAATGCGTTGCCAGTGGTGGTAGTGGAAGCAGAGTCATTGGGGACATTTAAGCGCCTGCTAGATATGCACATGGATAGTGAGTTGAGGGGTGTATATGTTAAGTTATTATATTTTACATTAGGATTAAACCTAAGCACAACATTGTGGGCCAAAGGGCTTGTTCTGTGCTGTACTTTTCTATGTTCTAATTATGGTTGCTGGCCCAAAGTGCTCCCCCAGTGACACCTCAGTCACCTGCCCTGCCTTATTTCCTAAGGTCAAGTTTTGCACCTTCTCTAGTAGGTACATCCACATACTGAATCAGAAAATTTTCTTGTACACACCTAAAAAAATTCCTTTCCATCTAAACTTTTAATACTATGGCCGTCCCAGTCTATATTTGGAAAGTTTAAAATCCCCTACCATGACTACCCTGTTATTCTTACAGATAACTGAAAGCTCCTTACAAATTTGTTTCTCAATTTCTCGCTGACTATTATGGAGTCTATAACACAATCCCACTAAGGTGATTATCCCTTTCTTATTTCTCAGTTCCACCCAAATAACTTCCCTGGATGTATTTCTGGGAATATCCTCCCTAAGTACAGCTGTAATGTAATCCTTTTTCAAAAATGTCACCCCCATATCACTTGCCTCCCTCTCTGACCTTCCTGTAGCATTTGTATCCTGGAACATTAAGTTGCCAGTCCTGTCCATCTCTGAGCCACATTTCTATAATTGCTTTGAGGATAGAATGAATAGACAAAGTCTTTTCCCTGGGGTGGGAGAGTCCAAAACTAAAGGGTATAGGTTTAGGATGAGAGGGGAGAAATATAAAAGGGTAGCTGAGGGGCAGCTTTTTCACGCAGAGAGTGGTGCATCTATGGAATAAGCTGCCAGAGGAAGTGATGGAGGCTAGTACAGTTGCAACATTTAAAAGGCATTTGATTGGGTATATGAATAGGAAGGGGTTAGAGGGATATGAGCCAAGTGCTGGCAAATGGGACTAGATTAGGTTGGGATATCAGGTCGGCATGGACGAGTTGGACCGAATGGGTCTGTTTCCATGCTGTACATCTCTATGACTCTATGTTTCTAACCATGCCCTGAGTTCATCTGTCTTCCCTGTTAGGCCTCTGGCATTGAAATAAATTTATTAGTCCTACCTTGTTCTCTGCTTTGTCCCTGACTGCTTGACTCCCTACTTTTCTTAACTATGCCATTCTCAGAATGATCTCTTTCATCACTGTCTCCTGGGTCCCACCTGCCCTCCAGCTCCCCCCAGCTTGAAACTATTCCCTTACCTGTTTCTGTGCTGTGACCTCTCCCAAACAGGTTCATTCAAGACCAGTTGTGAATTTCGCTGTTTAAGTTTTCCTAGATGCACTCCGATGTCCAGCAATGCATGAATTCAAACAGTAAAGGCAGTAACTGCACAGGTTCACTGCTCTGTCAGTTAGTAGTGTAGGTTTTTCTCTCTCTCTCACACACACACACACACACACACACACACCATGTGCTGCCTTTGTCTGTCCTTCTCCCTTTTTTGGACAATTTTCTTTCATATGGCTCTAACTTGGCAACAAACTGAGAAGTTGATATTATTTCAGTAGCACAAAGGGACAGTGGAAATTGAGTGCAACAAGTTTCGATTAGGTTAGGTGGACTGGCCATGGTAAAATGTCCATAAAGATTAAGGTTGTGCAAGCTAGGTAGGTTAGCCATGGTAAATGCGGCATTACAGGGATAGGGTGAGGGTCAGGGTCTGGGTGGGATGCTCTTCAGAGGATTGGTGCGGACTCAATGGGCCAAATGGCCTCTTATTGCATTGTAGGGATTCTGTACTTCTCTGATTCTAGATGCTTAAATGTGGAAATATGCTAATTGAGGGAAATGAGTGTATTGAGAGAGAAGACAATATTCATTCATAAAAGTGAATGATCCCAAAAAGGAAGTGGCAAATGGAAACCCCAAAGAGCAGAAGCCTGGAGGCATTAATTAGGTGAGTTTTTTTTAGCACTTGAAAACTGGGTTAGTAGTTTAAACCGACACTAGGGCAATGCTTGCATTATATTAAACTTGAAAATTAACTAATCAAACACTAATATAACTGAATTATATTAAATTTTGAAACCTAATTAGTTAACAAGGCAGGTGATGTGTAATAGCTGTAGCATGTTGAAGTTCAAGAAAACCAGTATGACGTTTGGCAACCAAATCTGCAGTAAATGACTGCAACCTGAGGAGCTGATGAATTACAATGAGAACTGCAGGCACAATGTAATTTTGTATATGTGTCATAGACACACAAGGATGCAGTTAGACTCCCTCAGCTAAGTACTTCAGATTTTATCTGTGGTCACGGTCAGGAGAATGCAATTCAGAGAGAATCAAGTATGGGGATCCATAAGGTTATAATGGAGGGCTGCAGTTGTCTGGAAGGTTTGAGATTTTTGTGTCTTGTATGAAGGAGAGGAAGAGATCACAGGGAGGATGATCACAGGGAAGTAATCATGGCATTATGGTTCATGTGGGGCAAACAAAAATGGATATAGTTGTTGCAGGAAGAATTTAGTTAATGTGAGTCCCTGAAGGCTGCATGCTTATCCAGTGCCAAGGTTAAGAATATCTGGAGAAGAAATGGAATGGAAAGTGAAGAACCTTATTGAGGTTCATTTGGGTACAACCAACAAAAGAGAGTCTAAGAAACTGGTTCTGCTGAGGGGGAATGCGCAGGTCCAAATATAAAGCCACTTTGTAAATAAAGGTGGAGATAAGAGTTATCAAAGGAAATAGCCCATTAATGGGAATAATTTGTGAAGTCCAGTGATAGTACACTTTAAGAGAATAAATCAAGACATATCTGAGGTTTTTAAGAAAGTTCTTCACCCAATTGTAGCTGATTTCAATCTACCTTTAAACTGCACAAATCAAATTGGCCAATGTGGACTGGAAGAAAAGTTTAAAGCATATAATTGGAAGAGTTTCTTTGGAAAGAACCGGGTTAAAGTTTTTTAGGATAGAGCTATGCTCTGAGAGAAAAAAAAATGATAGGTTTTGAGAAGAAAGCCAATCCTGGGGAAACTGTCTCGTAAAATGGTCTCCTGTGTGTAACCGAAGAACTCAAATCTGCATTTACGTACAGAAAGAGTGAGTTCTGGAAAACTGAGCAGGGTGAAGTAGCTCAGTAAAGACAGTACAAGTCCAGTTACAGAAAAGAAACCAAGGGAATATCAACCTGTGTCTGGTGGGTTGTGGCGTGTGGCTGTCTGTGATACCTTTACTGGGACCAGCAGCTCATATTAGTGAGGCAATACAGGAGACCTGAGATATGACCTTTTATTAGACAGACACAAAGTTAAACAAGAAACTGCCTTCCAGAGTTTATGCTTTAAAGCCAATTGAAGTGAAATTCACAGTAACAAAGTTAAACTAGGTTCAATATTTTGTCCTGAGCCTGAGTAGAAGCTTATATTGTTTAGAATCATTACCTTACTTTTCCTATACCGAATTAGTGACTATTGCTTGTGTTTGTTTTGTCCAAGTTTGTATGGTAAAGATTCTTTTGGTGGTTCAAATTAATCCTAAAGTCCTGCTGCTTAATACCCTTAGTCCTTCCATGTATTTTATTCCTTAAGCAATGATGGTCTATCAGTCCAGATTTATATAAATATTTTGTTCAGTATTCTCATAATTAGGATCACAACAATTCAATTGCATCTGATGCATTTAATTCATGAGTCTGGGATGAAGAGGGTGTCTTAACATAAAAGATTGAGCAGGTTGGGTCTGTGTGGATTGGGGTTTAGAACAATGATAAATGATCCTATTTAAACATAAGTTTCTGAAGGTAATTTGCAGGGTAGATATTGAGAAAATATTGCTGTTTAGTGGGATCTAAACTGACCACTTAAAAATAAGGAGCCTCCCACTTAAGGCAGAAGAGGGGTGATTTTTTTCTCCGAAGGGTTATCAATCTTTGGAAATCGCTTCCCCAGACAGCAATAAGACTAGGGTTTCTCACTTAGCCACATAACATATTGGAACAATTTTGCCATTCTTTCACAGCTACCTGATCAAAATGCTGGAGATCCCTTTCTAACAGCACTGTGGGTGTACATGCACCACATGGACTTCAGTGATTCAAGAACCACCACCATCTCAAAGGCAGTTAGAGATTGGCCACAAATACTAGCCTAGCTAACAATACCCATGTGCTCTGAAAGAATTAAAAATGTGACCAGGGTTATGGGACACAGGCAGGAAAGTGCAATTAAGGCCACAATCTGATCAGCCATGACCTTATTGCAGGGCTGTCTCAGTTGGCTGGTTGTCTATTCCTGCTTTTATTCCTTATGATCTTGTTTGCAATAAATTTTTGGAAATAATGGTATGAACGTTTAGACGTTTATGTGCAATCATCTTAATTTTAATAAATACCCTTCAGCATAATAACTATGGCATATGATGTATTTAATTATTGCAGTGCTAAGTATAGTGGTGTAAATGATCATCAGTAACACACATGCCTAATGATGCACCTCACAGGATGTCTAAATACAAACGCATTTCATTTTTGCTGTCAACTGTCATTTTATAAATGCAAACGGAGACAAAGATTAGCACCAAGGAAGCATTTCACCAATTAAGCAATTGTTAGATGTCATAACTAGAAAGCCAAGTGAAATGACAAGTATTGTTTCCCCTGCCTGCTCTGAACTGATAAGTAAAGAGCTATAAATTTTGGATAAGAGTCAGCAGTGGTATGAGAAATGTACTGACCTTGTAGATGCCTATAACCATAGCTGTCTATACGTTCAGCCAGAAGCATTTGAATGTTAACTCTTCTATTTTTTAAAAAAACATTAAATAATGTGGAGAGGTCAAAAGTTTCTTTGAAGTATTCTTTTTGTGCAAAGTTTGATTCTTGGTCAATTGGCAGATAATTTATTTCAAGGCTGGTACATTATTTCAGAAGTTTTCATGCAAATTATTGTGGCCATGGCATTTTTTAAAGCCCTTAGCAATGCCTACTGCTTTTCAGCCAGAGATACCAACTTGTGCAAACATTGTGATATTTATATTTTGGCTCAGAACCACTGCTTCAAGTGTTTGAGGCATCGCACATTTTCCTCACTCTTGCCTGCATGTCTAATTCCAATTACTTTGTCTGTCTTTCTTTATCTCTTCATTCAATTTCAGATTATCTACCTGCCTTTCCCTACCTGCTTTGTTGAATCTCGATTACTTATCTGAATTTTCTTGTCTCCTCAATCCATTCCTGATTACTTGCTTGGCTCTGACCTTGGATTTTGATGATCAGACTCATCAAATCTACAGTTACCAGTTTGCCATGCTACATTTCCTAATTCAGTTGAGATAGGCTACTGTCAGACACAGAAGCAGAAATTGCCAGTGAAACTCAGCAGGTCTGGCAACAACCATGAGATGAAAGCAGGATTCTGATGAAGAGGCACTGGATTCAAAGCGTTAACTCTTTTCTTCCCACAGATGCTGCCAGACCTGCTGAGTTTCACCAGCAATTTCTGTTGTTGTTTCAAATCCCCAGCGTCCACATTTTAATTTTATTGTCTGAATGAAAAGTGTTTTCTGCTGAACCTAAGTCGCCAACATGTAAAGATCAACCAGTTTTTAATTTCACAATTATCATGGCTCCCTGGTGGGAGAAGTTGGTTGAGTTACTTCAGTGGGGAGTAGCTGTGGGCTTTACACCTGCTGTCAGTGCTTCCCAACTGTCTCTTGTACAGCTGACACAGATCCACTTTCAGAACCTGTCTGCTGTTGATCTGTTTGTCCACATAGTTCAGATGTTAAATCAGACAGTTCAAATTTTATTTGTTCTCAGAAACCATTCTGTCTGACAGGGAATATTGTTGCAGGAAAGATAATTATTTCAGATTTGGACCCATAATAATAAGTGAACTCTTGCTTAATTTACTATCCAGTTGCTAAGATGTAAATTTGGCTGCTGCTTTGTTGTTGAAAATACTATAGAGAAAATAGAAGCAGGAGTAGGCCATTCGGTCCTTTGAGTCTGCTACACCATTCAATACAATCATGGCTGATCATCTGCTTATTACTCTCTTGTCCTTTTCTCTCCATATCTTTTGATCCCTTTAACCCTAAGTGCAATATTTAACTCCATCTTGAAACTACTCAATAATTTAGCCTTAACAGCTGTCTGCAGCAGAGAATTCCACACGATCCCCATTCTCTGGGTAAAGAAATTTCTCACTTCTGTCCTAACTGGCCTATTCCATATCCATAAAGTCATCCTTTTTGTATTGATCAGCAATTTACCAGACCCTGTTTCCGTAGTATTAAGAGTTTTATGTTAATAAGCTAAAGCATTGCAATTATTGCCTATCCATTGGTTTCCATGTGTATGTGTTCATTTTGTTCTGACATCTGAATGAAAGCTTATAGCACTATAAACAAATGTGCATCTTTTACAGATCACTGCAATATTGCTCATTGCAAGCTTCCAGTCAATCACCTCAATACCTCTGTCTACTCACATCAGCTATTAACAATGGGTGTCAAATATGATACATCTTGAGACTTGCTGATTCCTAACTAATTAAAATTAGTTTGTCCTGCAGCTATTGAAATGTTTTGGAGAACATATCCCTCATCTCCATTTATGCAATGATATAATAAATTATGGCAATGCATCTATGAAGCTGACTGCATAAAGATGTGATGTATGATGATTCATAACTAGTACTGCTGAGAAAATCTATAAGACTCATAAGCAAGACTCCAACAGTGTTTTAACTTGGGCCCGACTGGGGAAACTTTTGCAGCTTTTTCCCATCAGGCTACACCAAGCCTGAATGTGATTGAGAGATGATGGGGCCCTAACAGAGAAGTCTTTTACAAACAGATGGATTTCTGCTTTAGCCAAGAAGGAATAGCTGGCTTGTGAAGCCTGTCACAATCTTCATTACTGAAGCAGAATAACTAAATACTTCCTACTTCTTCACTACCTCCCATTGTCTCACTTCCCCTCACAGTCACCGAGAGGAGAAAATAAAATGAGGCAAACCAATGAGAAATATAGACTGGAAAATTCATTGCAGAAGGAATACAAGTCCTATGGGTGTTACCAAGAGCAATTCTTCCCCTACCTTTTCCCACTGTGACACCATTTCGAGGCTTGAGAATTGTTGCACCGCTCTGTGAGAACTATCTCAGCAGGATAGGGTATCAGAGTAGGGGTAGGAGATGTTGTTACACAGTAGCTAATGATGCCTCGTAATGAAACCTGCAATCCCACTTGGGATCCTGACTGCAATTTTGGGGAGCCCTGACCCGGACAGATATTTAATATCTTCAAAGTGATGCAATTCCTGATCCAGTCAGGAACTGGTCCAGTTCCCTCTTGTACCATACAGTCCGTCAACAACTCACTACACGCTACAATGTACTCCAAGGTCATCTCACTCTCTTGCAAAAGAAGAATCGCCAATATAATAAAAAAAAGAACTGCCCAAGCTGGAAATCTGAAAGGAAAACAGGAAGTGCTAGAGAAACTCGGCAGGTCTGGCGGAACCTATAGAAAGAGAAGTCGTGTTAATGTTTCAAGTCCAGTGACCCTTCAGCAAAACTGAACGCAGTTGGGAATGGTGATGTTTATATGATGATGGTAGGAAGGTGGGTTGAATAGGAGAATGAATGAATAAAATACATTAGGACTATGCTGGGAGAGATAGAAAAATAGAGGGGTAGTCAAGGGGATTACTAAGGATTAGATGATAGGGCAATAAATGCTGGGTGGCACGGTGGTTCAGAAATTAGCACTGCTGCCTCACAGCACCAGGGACCCAGGTTTAATTCCACTCTCAAGCAACTGTGAGGAGTTTGCATATTCTCCCCGTGTCTGTGGGATGCTTCGGTTTCCTCCCACAGTCCAAAAATGTGCAGGTTAGGTGGATTGGCCATGGGAAATTGTCCATAGTGTCCAGGGAGGTGCAGGTTAGGTGGATTAGCCATGGGAAATGTAGGATGTTAGGGATGGGGTCAGGGGTGAGTCTGGGTGAGATGTTGTTCAGAGCGTTGGTGTCAGTCAAATAGCCTGCTTCAACACTGTAGGGATTGAGTGATACTAATGAAATGTAAGCTGGAGGAACAACACCTCATTTTCCACCTAGAAACTTTACAGTTTTCAAGACTCAACACTGAGTTTAACAATTCAAAATGTGAACACCTATCTCCATGCTTATTATCCACCCCCATACCCCTAAGACCTGTTTTATATGGGTTGCTCCCAGCACAGCCAACCCATTTTCAACCATTGTCACCTCCTGCAGAAAGTTAAATGACAGCATGGTAATGAGGACTGACAATTAAAATTGCTGTAGCATCATGCTGCTAACCAGCAGGAAGAAAATTGTCTCCCATAGCTGGTGAACCACTGAGAGTTATCATTGACCCAGAATAATTAGTCACTGCTTTATTCCAGATTTTCAAAGCAATTTATTTAATTCCAATGCTATTTAAAACCATGCTGGAAATGTTACACTCACTTTAAATGATATTTTGGATAAGGTTTTCACAGCAAGAAAAGGTAAAAATATCAACATCCTATTTTATTCTATACCTAAATTGTATTTTTAATCTGCAATTGCTTCATTAAAGAAAGCATGCATAGCTGCAGGAAGGTTCTTACTAAATTCAGTACAGCGCCTGGTGTTCTCATCTGTGCAAAAAGCTTTGCACTTCACATCTAGCTGAAGTTAATTTTTCAAATATTCACTGTGTTATCAGTTATTAATTTTGAAATCACAAGATAGATTTTGGAGATTTGTCAATGCAATTTGTCTCTATAAACAGTTTTGATTCAGCTTGATTGTATACTGTTGAAACAGAGGTCTATTTATTATGTAGAGTGTGTCTCAAATAAGCTCAATTGGTCCTGTAATAGGATTATGTCTTGCAGAGCGCTTTAAGCACGTGATGATTTCAAAGACCAGAGGTTGAGATAATTTGATAAACTAGAAGCTCTCAAAGGAGATTTATTATCATGTGCATTCTGCACTTCAGAAAACCACAGCTGAGAATGCATTTAAAAAGAATTAATGTACATAAAATTAAAAGAGCCCTTTTATTTTAGTTTAGTAAATGTATCGCTGGTATTTGAAGTACATATGTGGTAGCTAATTTTACACGTGACTACGTGTGATCACACAGGGGAATAAGATAGGGCGATAAGAAGATGAATATCATATGTGGCTACTGAGGCTGAAAAAGAAATGGACAGAATCATAAACTACTGTAAGAATTATAAATGCAAAATGCCATAAATACTAAACACACCAGGCAGCATCCTTGGAGTGAAATCATGCCTGTCCCATTAAGTACTTTCTGCAGATTGCAGACTCACAGATTTTGCCATCTCAAAAAGAAAGAAAAATTGACAAAATTGAAATGAAAACAGAAAATGCCAAAAATACATAGATAATAGGGTTTGGAAATGGAATGTCTCAGATAATCAGAAGATTGGTTACTTGGAAAGAGTTTGAGTAATGTGGGATTAGCTTAGATGCAAGGCAACATCTTGTTATTGTCCAGAAACCATGGGGCAATGTCATGGGCTGATTAGTGGATTGCATTATTATTTACTGGCAAACATCATTATATTGTGCAGGTGACAGAAAACTTATCTTAATAAGGAAATTCTTTGGACAATTCATTTGGAAATGAAGTATTATGGACCAGGCCAGACCCCTTCAAATCATTTCAAGAAATCAGCCTGGACCCTAACTTTTCTAGTTGTTTTACGGAGGTTTTTAACTGGCTCAACCCCTCAGTTTTAAACAAAAAGCATTTATTTACTCATGAACAAAAGAAAACCAAATGTAGAATAACACAACTGTTTATAAACCCAGTCGATTCTATAGCAACTTAATGATGCAGTTCCAAATGCCTGCAACAGCCACCATAAACACCTCCTTGGCAAAAAGGTAAAACCAGACACAGGTTCTTACAGGAGAGAGAGAGAGAAGGCATTGAAATTTAGCATGGAACCTCCTTCCACTGTAACTGTTTCCATGGAATCCCCAGCTTAAACAGACCAGCAGTTCTGAACAGCCAGAGTGCTAAAACCAAAAAAAAGGGAGCAGCTGAGCTGGGAGAACAGGCCACTCTCCTTTCATTGTACAAATGTTTTTTTTAAACTTGAAATCCTTATGCCTGAGGCAGTATCTGTTAACTATAATCAAATTAACCCTAAAACCCATCCAAACTTTGGAACCTGTGTCTTTATGACCCCTCTGAAAAAAATAAGGACAACATAACCCTGTTGAAGGAGCAGCATCGTCACAGAAGGTGCAGTGTATTTATTTTGATTATTGAATCTCAGCCTTGGATCAGTGATAACAAGTTCTTGGCCCAGTCTAAGATATAATTGAAGCTTTTACATCACCCCCTGTTGTAGCATCATTTTGGGGCAATGTATTAATCAGAACCCCTATGTGTCACCAAAAAAGACCTTAGAGCTTTCCTGGTGTTCTGGCCAATATTAATCCTTCAAATGAAATCTCTAAATTAGGATACAAGTTGACTGCTACTTTTCCCTACATTACAGCAGTGATTGCAATTTATAAGGCTTTCATTCACTGTAAAGTACCTTAGGATATCCTGAGATTGTGAAAACTACCATACATATCCTTATTGTGAAATATTATTGATCTGTAACTAGCAAACCTATTACTAATCTCCTCTGATGATTGAGTAAATGTCTCTCGATAACTAAGATATAGATGAGGAGTGTTAGTAGTTTGGTCCATGATTTGTACTGAATTAATTGATCACCATAGAAATATGATATTGGAATCTATGGTTGGCGTAAGTGCTCCTAAATTATAAAGGGTCTAAATTAGCCTGAGTTTTGCATTTTGCCATTCCTGCTATCAATGTACAATGTACAATGTGGACCTCAGATAAGACAGCAGCATGTAATACTGCCTTTGCCAAAACAGCCTATTGACATTCACTATCGAGAACAATTTATGAAAAACAGCCATTTCACCAAGTTAATACAGGGTGACCAATAGAACATTAGCCTAATAAGGGTTCAATAACGTCAAGGGAAAAAAAAGAGATATTGTCAAGTAACGGTAAGCAGCTAGTTATGCACTCAACAAATCTCAAGTAAAAATGCAAATCAAATCAAAAGAAAATGTAAACAAGGAGATAGTTCTTACAGTAACGCTATGTGGAATATTCGCATTTAAGAATACTGTTTAGTTAACTAGGTAGTTCACATTTTATTTGTGTAGTATCATAACATCTCTCTGACTTGAAGAATGCCTGTTTCAGAGCATAATTTACTTAAACAGTTTATTAACATATCAGTTGAACATGCAAAAAGAAGTGATGGAGGTTTGTAGAAAATCTACTAACAGAGCATAGAACCCAAGGGCTTTGTCATTTTTTTTTACAACTTATTCACCATCTACTTCTTATTTCCAAATTGCTAAGTTTGTTAGAAGTGAGTCAAATTCAATTTCTTCCTCAGACTGACAAGTCATGTACTCCTTTTAGAAGGATGTATTCAATTGGAGAAGTCTCAGTGCTTGGGGTAATTGAACTGATGCTTAATCATTGCTCGCGAAGGATTCATTCTGATTAGGGATGATTTATGTAAGATCTCCCTTGGCCCTGCCCCTCACGCACAGGTAAAGAGTACTAATTAAATAAACTAATTAGAGGAATGTCATATTCTCCAGAGTGTAAGGTCTCAATTAGACACAGCATACAGCAGTTCAAATGCCCTGGTAGGCTGCCTCTTGATTAGTGAAGTACACACTAACTCACATGAGAGGTGGGGGTGGGGTGGGAGGGGAGGACTTCTTTTGCTTTTGCTTTTGTGAATGATCCATTACTTACTAGTAGCAAGCAATTTGTAGTAGAATGTTTTTACAATGACATCTCCGAAGAACTATCTTGTAGTCATACGATAGATTATTTGCAAGCTGATTTTGAAATATGATATTGACATTACAAATGGTTGTATTTTTATCTATTCATGAGAATAGTTAACTTGTGTTAAACAGTAGGTGACAAAGGTTGTGACAGTTGATCAGCGCAATCAGAATTAAGCAAGCAAATGGAATAATTCAATTTTGGAAAAAAACAAAGCCAGTTTACAATAGATAAAGGGAAAAATAATTAAATTGTTGATCTCCAGGAAGTGCATAAGGAATTTTAGAACAGCTTATTGTAGTGGTCAGTTGTAGTGGTTCATTAGTTAACTAAAAGAAGTAGAGAGCTGAGACAATGGGGTTATTTTCAGGATGTCTGTAACTAGTGGAGTTCACAAGGGTCAGTACTGGAACCACAATTACTTACAAAGTAGATTATGACTTTTATTTTAAAAAATGAATGTATTACTGCCAAATTTGTGGATGACACAAAAATAGGTGGGAAGGCAAGTGGTGAGGATGACTCAAAGAGTCTGCAGAGGATATAGGCAGGTTAAGCAAGTGGGCAAAAACTTCTCAGATGCAAAATATTGTAAGGAAATGTGTGGTTTTGCACTTTGGCAGGAAGAATAGAGGAACTGAACACTATTTAAATGGAGAAAAAGAGAAAACAGAGGAAATTCCTCCTCCAATAAATTGCAAAAATCTACCATCTAAGTTCAGCAAGTAATAAGGAAGGCAAATGGAATGTTGACCTCAATTTCATGGGGCATAAGGTATAAACATAAGGCGCTTTTACTAAATCAATAAAAGGACCAGTCATCGCAGCTGGGGTACAGTGAACAATTTTGGGTCCCTTATCTAAGGAAAGATGTACTGGCATTGAAAAGGTTCACTAGACTGAGACCAGGTATACAGGGGCTGACCTATGAGAGGATGAGCAAACTCGGACTGTGCACATTGGAAATTAGAAGGATGAGAGGCAACTTTATTGAAGCATACACGATTCTTAGGGGAATTGATTGAGCAGTTGTGGGAAAGGTTGCTTCTCTTTTTAAGAGTACCTAGGACCAGAGGGCATGATGTCAGCACAAGGAGTTACCCATTTAAAACAGAAATGAAGAGATATTTCTTTTCTCAGATTCTTAGTGAATCTATGGAATTCTTTATCACAGAGCGCTTTTAAAGCTGTCTCATTAAATATATTCAAGGCTGAGAGAGACATATTTTTGATCAGTTAGAAAATCAAGGATTACAGGGAAAAGACAAGTATAGGACTTGAGGATTATCACATCAGCTATACAGAGCGGGCTCAATTGTTTGAATAGCTTCTATTTCTACATCTTACAGTCAAATGGTTGAAATGCAGTGTTCAGTTTTGGGATTTGGCTCAATTCCAATCGAGCTAGAGGCTAAAAATCATATAAACATGTTACTCTACTTCTACTCATTGTATGTTACATCTACCACATGCTTACATGTATTCTCTTCATTGCCCCTTCTTATATACTTATGCTGTTCCCTTTCAAACCCTTAGAAACATCGCGGGTGAAAATTTAAGATTCAGTGTTCAGTATCTTTGTAACCTAAGTGAATCACCAACTAATTTGAACCATGTGTTCCTTTGAATTAAAGTATTACTTACATGGAACAAATTCAGTGAGCAATTAAAACTAATCATTTCACGCTGCTTCTTTTCATACTATTAGAATTCGAAGCGTTTGCTGATGTGTTTCACCTTTTTTAGATTAGATATTTGATTGAAATGCTATGATGATTCAGAATCTCTGGACCTCCTATCTCAGATGTCTGATCTCTTGGAGCCCTATGGGCATTTAAAACAATAATTTTCACTATTACTAAGCAGATCAGACTTTTTTTTAAAGTATGACTCAAAGAGACAGAGGTTTGCTTCATGTTTACAGGAAAGGAAAGCTATCCACATTAACTGTGGAGGGTAAGGGTAAAGGTTACCCTGCAATTTACACAGTCACTGTTCAATATCTTTCACTTTGTGTACAATATTTTCAATGTGGAATCTGTGGGAGGTTTGATATATTATTGCAGACATATCTTTCCTGCCAGAAGGTTTATTCTGGACAGGCGGTAGGTCTGGTTAATTCAACTTCAAACTACTTATGTAAGCTTTTAGTTAAATTAAATTTAAAATGGGCCCACTAATCTGTAAACACCACATGCACTTCATGCAGAAAAAAAAGCAGCAGTTAGAATTAAGGAACACCATTTCATAAGTTTGGCATTGTAAGTAAAAATCTAAAGCCCATTTATTCATGCATCCTGTTTATTAATGAGATTTATTGTTTCCTTCCCAGATCCAAAGTTAGACCCTGGCATATCACTACAATTGTGATTATCCAATGTATCATATTGAACTGCAGCAATCCATTTGAGGAACCTTTATTAGCTGCAAATTCTTCTAAAATTTTTATTTGGAAAATATAGTTGTGTTCAGAAATAATAAGAATTATTACTGAAATTATATCTCAAGCAAAAAGTAACTACCAATAATTAATGAGAATTTATAACACAACAAACAACTTTAGATTTTCACACGTTGCTGAGATTTTGGTTTGTAGAAATAAAAGATGCTAAAGGAGAAATGTTTGGACTGGATATTATGATTTCTGGTAGAGTAATGAAGGTGGAATTGGAACCTCCAGGTATCATCATGTGACAAAGCATCGGATGACTGATTAGTAGCTGCCCAGGGGGAATGCAGTCATTAGCATTGGTAATAAGAACTCACAACCAATTGGACAGCTAGATCTGGATGTTTGGTGAGAGAGGGTTAAGCTATGAGCCAACAGTTGGTCAACCACACATTTAAAGATCCCACCCTCTATTGTTATAGCAATTTAAAGACAGAGATTAAATAACATCAAGTATCATCCAAATGGATAGGAAAGGTTCAGAAGGATACAAGCCAAGTGCCAGGAAATGGGTTTTAGCATGGACATTTTGGGTCTGTTTCCATGCTGTAGAACTCTATGACTTTAAATTCTGTCATTTTTACCAACAGACTCTGCTGCAACAGAGAGCCATATTCTTGCTTGCAGACCTTTGTATCAGCCATTGTGCTGCTTTACTGTATCCGGCATAAGTCACTTTCAACATTTTCCCAATCCAGCTAATTATAAATAAAGCTGACAACATAAAATTGCAAAGTAATAAGTTTTAGTAAGCTTAATTGCTCATTTCTTAAAAAAAAAAGTGGTTTTCCAATTTTGATGTTTGTTTGTCTAGCATAACATCAGAGACTGGCATGATAGTGCATTGCTAACTGCATGTCACCATGCCATGTTTTATTTAAGTACAGAGGGATAATCTGCCTGATTTACGATAACACACAGCCATTTGTTTTACTCGATATCACTCTGAAACTACCAAATAACTTGAAGATAACCTAGCTACTGTAATAGATGATGTCTTATAATGACATTCTGCATTAGGATTGATGAGTGGGAAACTTAATTTCTGTTGCAACTATTTCAGATTCCAATCACATATTAATTTTTCGCAGTTAGCTGAGCATAGAAATAAGCCTTCACATTCAGATCTAATTAGGTGGTGTGAAACTTGAGAGAAATCTCACTCAGTAAATCATCTGCTCATTCAATTCCAACACATACATTTAGTTTTTATTTTTAGATCAATTACAGATCAAATTTAATATTATGAATTTGTGTGTCTGCTTGACATTAAATTACTGGAATCAGTGCTTGACTTCAGCAATTATATATTGAAATAGAAAGAAAATCATTTACTGTCATTAGTTGAAATTGATTGTTGTGTTATCCAGTGACCCATTTCTTCGGTAATAGCAAAATGTTCAACTTGACATCTTAAGAAAATTTTCAAATTAAAGAACTTTAAGACAGATCATAAATGTAATATCTATAAGTGGTTAATCCAATTATTTTGAAATGTCTGTTTTTGTGTTTAACATAGCCTGTCTAGGATATGAACTGTCTGTTTCTCAACTAAGATGCCATCTACCAAAATGTTGGAGAATTAACATCCTGAAGAATGCCTAATGAACATCATTACCATTGTTCAACAGGGCTTGAAGATTTCTTGGAAATACATGCTTTATGACTGCATTATGATTTAATTGAGAAAAACAAGGCAAATACTAAACAAGATAAAGACCTGCAGACGCTAGAAGAAACAAAAAAACAGAAATTTCTGGAGAAATTCAGCAGATTTGGTAGCATCTGTAGAGAGGAAGCAGTGTTAACATTTCAATTCCAAGGACCCTTCTTCAGAACAGTTCAGAAGACTTCATAGAGGTCATGCTGAATTTAATTGGTTCAGTGTTTTTAATTTATCTCTGGGCCACAGCCAACCAGATCAAGACATTGTCAAGAGGATCTGTGCTCTGGGAGCAGAGTGAACATGAGACAAGCATTGTGAGCAGGAGGAGCTGAACACTGGAGGCTTATGGATATGAGTGTGTTAGACATGAGGTATTGGTGATTGAACTTCGGACAAAAATGGGAGGTACTCCTGGTAGTGGAAGGATGGGTGTGCTTTAAACATGGGAGCATGGGATATTGGACATTGGATGCAATACAGTATGCTTTGGCCATGAATGGTCAGCCATCATGGTCAACCATCCTGGATTGTATTTAGCTGATCCAAGCGATAGTTTACATGTGATTGATTGTCAGGATCTCAACATTCCTAATTCTACACAAGAAGTGCAGAATAATATTTGTTTATTCCATCCAATCATTCTCTCTTCAGCAACTGGATTTCTTATGGCCTGGGAAACCTGCTCTGAAGGTGTTAACTTTAAAGCTCAGTGAAATGTAATGTGAAAATACTTCATCAAAATCTCCTAAAGAGATTAATTGCGACCATTAGTATCCATCCAAGTTAAGATCCTGTTTGCAGCAAGTAAGTTGTTTGCAGGCATCCAAAAATGTCTGGATTAAACCTGGAAATGTGTTGCCTGGATCTAGGTGACAGTCGAAATGCAAAACTAATTATTTCAGCTATTTGTTCTTGAAGCTTAAAATTGTACTCTTTCATGTTTTACTTGAAAATAACATTTAAAAAATGGTGGTAACGATATCCTTATAAGGAGGTAATTCTATCAAATCTAAATATGAAATTTGAGAGGAGGTTATCCTTGAATGAAATCAAGGCTCAAAATTTGTGGACAGCAGCAAAGTGATCAAACTTGAACTGATCTTGAAAGAAATTGCCCATAATGAAAACACAATCTCAATTTCACTTTCCCCCCTCTAATTTCAATCTGACATCAAGATAAGATGGTCTGTAGGTACTCTTTAATTGTAATATCATTAAATAGGGTAAGCAGGCAATTTTCACAGACAACAACTAGGAGGCTAAAAGTTAACATCCATTTTTTACATTCTTTTATAGAAAGAAATAAAGGTTAAGACATTTACATCAAGAATTGCAAGCTGAAATGTCATAAAGTTTAAAAGTATGAGTTTAAAAGAAAAGAAGTGTCATTATATAAATAAAGAATTATTTTTCCAGACCCAGAGACGTTGTATTGTAATATCTGTAATTTAGCATGCCATTAGAAAACCAATGACCTCTCAGTAACAAAGTGTAACTTGTGGATATAGAAATGATATGGTAGTGTAAAGGGGAATCTGATTGCTCTAATTCTTAAAAAATCTTGTTTTTATGCTCTTCAACACCTTGAGGAGGAATGGGAATCACAAATCTTAGGATTCTTGCTTAGAAAGCAGAAATTGCTGACAGCTTCTTGCATTAATGATGGTGATTGCTGTGTTGTGTTTCATGGTAGTATGCTGGAGATCTTTGAGGTCAGTTTGCCTTTGATATCGTCACTATCTAATAGCATGTGATCTAGGGTATAAAAATGTCATACTCCATTATGCCTCAGAACACCTGAAGCATAACATTCTACCTCAAGCATGCTTCCATAACACTCTACCTCAAGCATGAAACCACTAATAGCTTAGCACTAGCCCATGCACTTCTATCTGTGTCTGAGGAATGTGATGTTCGAACATCATAGTAATTACAGATGTCTGTTGGATTCTTCCATCGCACAATATTCATGTGGAGTTTCTTGCTCGAGATAACATAAGCATTACTGCATCAGATAAAAACACCCTGTTAAAGGCAAGCTCTCAACAATGATTGCTGACAATTTTGCCATTATTACATCTGCAAAGTCCAGACGATTATATCATCCGTTGTTTTACTTCAAGTTTCCTTCATAATCATTGGTGATTCCTTCAGAGGGTTCCTGAAAATTTGATAACTATGTCATTAAGCAATGTGAGGGCAGCCTTATGGTGAGGCCTGAATGCAATCAATGCTTTGGTGTTAGTCAGCACAACCTTTAATGAAACCACAAAGTTTCTGGAACAAAATTAGCTCAAAATGAATGTTCATAAAAATATAAAGAGCCCAAGATCCATTAGAAGCCATTGGTTCAGGGGTGAACCAAACAGAAATCCAGCTGTAGTGAGATTGATTCATCCTTTGATAATGCCTCTGCAACAGACAGTATAGGTTCTAAATGGAGAGACATGTCAATGTCCAATAGGCATTGCATCAAATTGTAGGTGGCAATTATTATAGTTCAAATGTGTTTTCACGAATGTGCCTAAAATTAAAAGCAGCAGATATTGCTTGGATTTCATTTGTAGAGTATTGTCTAAATAAGCCTAAAAGGGGTAACTATTAAAGGGTATCATGTTACAACTACCTATGGACTTACCATGAGAGTAGAAGAGAGTCATCCAAGGGGCTGCCAATGATCTTGATGGCCTGGAGTTGGTGATCAGCAGGGAACCAAAAGGCATCAGCTATTAACATTGAATTTACATGTCATTGAGAGTCCCAGCAATATCTTTCTGGTGAAAAATTCACCTCGGTCACCATGCAGTGATATTGAAATGAATGTAACCTTCTTTACTAGGGATATCCAGTGCAGAACAGCAGCAATGGCATAAGGCTGTCCAAGCAGCTAATCACATTACAAGTGTTTCATAGATCTCCCACCAAGAAATAAAAAACAGGAAAATAAAATAAGTTTTTAAAATGTTTACAGCAATCAAATTAAAGGTTATGACGTACATAGAGTTAAGGTAGAAGCTAAAATATCCCTGAAAGATAACTAGTAAAATGTAAAAATTTAACTTAAAACATCTAATAATACTGTCAGTTAAAAACATTCCCATTTTCAACTCTTTTAAACTGAACATAAATGGAAAGCAAATCTCCCTCAACACTGTCCCCACGCAACACTTGCGATATGCAGTAAAGTTCCTTCTACCCTTTTAAACTGAAAATAAACTGTAAGTAAAGCTCCTCTGACAGGGATAGCACAGGATTAGATACAGAGTAAAGACCTCTCTACTATTTTAATCAGGAAGTCATTACTAGTTAAACAGTCCCTCATTCCCTGTTTCGGAAGCAATTTTTTTTTAAGCAAGATCAGATCTATTGTTCAAAGTCCTAGTCATAGAGATGTACAGCATGGAAACAGACCCTTCGGTCCAACCTGTCCATGCCGACTAGATATCCCAACCCAATCTAGTTCCACCTGCCAGCACCCGGCCCATTTCTCTCCAACCCCTACTTATTCACATACCCATCCAAATGCCTCTTAAATGTTGCAATTATACCAGCTTCTACCACAATATTCCAACAGTGGCCTAACCAATGTCCTGTACAGCCGCAACATGACCTCCCAACTCCTGTACTCAGTACTCTGACCAACAAAGGAAAGCATACCAAACGCCTTCTTCACTATCCTATCTACCTGCAACTCCACTTTCAAGGAGCTATGAACCTGCATTTGTTTGAACAAGTATAATTGTTCTTGGGAGTTTTCGACAGAAGGCTGGGACTGTTAAAATTCTTGCTAATTTCTGTGATTGCTGACTCTGTAGTGCACCATGATGCAGCAACTCTGAAGTTTCAACACTGCGACAGTATCCTGAAGCTAAAGTCACTTTATGGAAAGCAGTAATCACTGTCAAGACTGGCATTTATTGCTCATCCTCAATTATCCTTAAAAATTCTTTGAGGAGAGAACAAGCAGGATCGATAAAGGGGAAGTAGTGTGGTGAGACATCAAGAAAGCATTCAACCGAGTGTTACATCATGGAGCCCTAGTAAAACTGGAATCAGTGCTTATTGACGGCAAACTCCCCACAGGTTGGAATCATATCTAACACATAGAAAAACAGTCATGGTTGTTGGAAGTCAGTCATTTCAACTCCAGGACATATCTGCAGGAGTTCTTCAGAATAGTCTCCTAGGCTCAACCATCTTCAGCTATTTCATCAATGACCTTCCCTCCATCATAAGGTCAGAAATGAGGATGTTTGTTGATGTTTGCACAATGTTCAGTACCATTCATAGCTCCCCATAAAGAAGCACTCAATGTTCAAATGCAAAAAGACCTGGACAATATCCAGACTGAGGCTGACAAGTGGCAAGTAACATTCGTGCCACACAAATTCCAGGCTATGACCCTCACCAATAAGAGACAATCTAACCACTGCCCCTTGACATTCAATGGTGTTACCATCACTGAATCTCCCACTGTCAACATCCAGAATGTTACCATTGACCAGAAACTCAACTGGACTCAACCCATAAACACAGTGGCTGCAAGAGCAGGTCAGAAGTAGCAGCGAGTAACTCGCCTCTTGACTCCCCCAAGCCTGTCCATTGTCTAAGAGGCATAAGTCCGGAGTGTGATGGAATACTCTCCACTTGCCTGAATGCATGTAGCTCCAACAAAACTCAAGTAGCTTGACACCACCCAGGACAAAGCAGCTTGCTTGATTGGCACTGAATGCGTAAGAATCCACTCCCTCCACCATGGACATTCAGTAGCAGTGTATACTATCTACAAGATGTAGTGCAGAAATTCACCAAAGATCCTCAGACAGCACCTTCCAAACCCATGACTACTTCCATCTAAAAGGCCAACAGATACAAAGGAACACCATCACTTTTAAGTTCCCCTCCAAACCCCACACCATCCTGAATTGGAAATATATCGCCATTTCTTCAGTGTCACTGGGTCCAAATCTTGGAATTGCCTTATTAATGGTATTGAGGGTCCATCCACAGCAGGTGCACTGCAGTGGTTGAAATAAAGTAGCTCACCATTATCTTCTCAAGGACAACTAGAGGAGGGGAATAAACACTGGCCGCCAGTGATGCCTACACCCCACAAATGAATAAAAAGAATTGGCATGGATAGAGAATTGGCAAAGGAATAGAAGTCAGAGAACTGGGATATGCAGGAAATTTCAGGATGGTAACCTGTGACAAATGGAGTGCCACAGGGATGAATGCTGAAGTAATTATTAACAACAAATATTAATGACTTGGATAAGGATAGTCAGCATACTATCACCACGTCTGCAGATGACACAAAAATAGATGGGAACACAAGTAGTGAGAATGACACCAAGAGTTTGTAGGGGTATATAGACAAGTTTAGTAAGTGGGCAAATATTGGCAGATGTGGAGAAATGTGAAGTAATGCAGCTTGGCAGGAAGAATACAGGAGTTGAGTATTATTTAATTGGATAAAGACTGTAGAAAGTTGACGAGGGCTTTGGGAGTCCTCATCTATGAATCACAAAAAGCTAACATCCAAGTTCAGCAGGTTATAAGGAAAGCAAATTGAATGGTGTCCTCTATTTCAGAGACCATGGAAAATTCAAGTAGGAAGGTTTTACTAAAGCTATATAAGACACTTGCCAGATCAGGGATGAAAAACAGTGAACTGTTTGGGCCCCTTAGCGAAGGAAAAATGTACTGCTATTGAAAAACAGTCCAAAGAAGGTTCACTCGTCTGATACCAGGTATAGAGGGACCATCTTATGTGGAGAGGTTGAGCTTGTACTCATTGAAACGAAGAAGACTTAGAAACAGCTTTATTGAAATATGCAAAATGCTTAGATGATTTGAGGGGTAAATGCAAAAATCTTGAGAGGGTTCAGAAATGATTTACAAGATGTTGCCAGGGTTGGAGGATTTGAGTTCTAGGGAGAGGCTGAACAGGCTGGGGCTGTTTTCCCTGGAGCGTCGGAGGCTGAGGGATGACCTTATAGAGGTTTCCAGAATTACGAGGGGCATGGGTAGGATAAATAGGCAAATTCTTTTCCCTGGGGTGGGGGAGTCTAGAACTTGAGGGCATAGGTTCAGGGTGAGAGAGGAAAGATATAAAAGAGAACGAAGGGGCAACATTTTCGTGCACAGAGTGGTACATGTATGGAATGAGCTGCCAGCGGAAGTGGTGGAGGCTGGTACAATTGCAACATTTAAGAGGCATTTGGATGGGTATATGAATAGGAAGAGTTTAGAGGGATATGGGCCGGGTGCTGGCAGGTGGGACTAGATTGGGTTGGGATATCTGGCCGACATGGATGGGTTGGACGGAAGGGTCTGTTTCCATGCTGTACATCTCTATGACTCTATGTTTGTGGAAGAATCTAAGACCAAAGATTATAATCTCAAAACAAAGGGTTGTATTTTTAACACAGAGATGAGAAGGAATTTCTTCGAGGTTGTAAACCTGTGGAATTCTTTATCACAGAGGGTTGTTTGGACTTGTTCATTAACAAAAACTGGGATAGATAAGTTTATAATTAGTAAAGGGATCAAGAGATATGGAGAAAAGGCAAGTGTCAGACAGTGTGAGTAAAGTGTCAGCAGCTGAAGACAAGTGAAGGGATGACCAATGATCCGATTAATTGAAGCAGAGAGATACTTACAACAAAATTAAAAGTAAGATAGTGCTGGACACAAACCAAATGGCTGGAATAACATGGCAGGTACAAGGGTCCATGTCGAAGGTCTAACCAAAGTAATAAGTAATGCAAAACTGTACATATAATTAAGGTAGAGAGATCATAACAAGTTATCAAGGTAATGGTGTCAAAACAGAACAGTAAGGAAGATTTTACAAAGTCATGACAGTTTGGTGGAGTCACATGTAGCATGAGATGAACCCAAGATCACAATTGCGGCCACTTTCATGGGTACGGAACTTGACCATCAGCTTCTGCCCAATAATTCTGCATTGTTGTGTATCTTGAAGGTTGCTTACCCAAAGATCAGAAGCTGAAAGTCCTTGACCATTGAAGTGTTCTTCGACTGGGAGTGAACATTCCTGCCTGGCAATTGTTGCATGGTATCCATTCATTGTTGTCATAGCATCTGCTTGATCTCACCCATATACCAGGCCTTTCCTTGCCTGCAGCATTTGAGGTGGATAATAATGACTGAGTCACATGGGTATCTGCCGTGTACGTGATGGATGGTGTTTCCACATGAGATGGTAGTATCCATGCCGATGATCTGACATGTCTTGCAGAGGTTGCCATAGAAGGGTTGTATGGTGTTGTGGTCATTGTCATTTTGAAGGCTGGGTAGTTTGCTGTGAAACATTATCTGTTTAAAGTTTGATAGTTGTTTGCAAATGAGAAATGGAGGCACAGGGATGACCTTGGTGAGATGTTCTTCATCATTGATGACATATTGAAGGCTGAAAAGAACATAACATAGTTTCACCACTCTCTGGGGAAATACAGAACGATGAAGGGTACTCTATTGGTCATGTCCTGTGTCTGTCTTCTGAGAAGCAGAAACTGATAGCCCAGTTCTGTACCCATTAGGATGGCCTCAACCGTGATCTTGGGTTCATGTTACACTCCATGTAATCCCACCATATTGTTCTGTTTGTAAAATCTTCCTTACTGTTCTATTTTGATACCATCACCATGATAATTAGTTATGATTGCTCTACCTTAATTTGTACAGTTTTAGAATACTTGTTACCTTGGTTAAACCCTCGGCATATGACCCTTATACCTATCATTTGCTTTATTTCCAGCACCATCTTACTTTTAATTTTTTTGTAAATATCTCTCTGCCCCAATTAATTGGGTCATAGGCCATCCCTTCACTTGCACTCAACTGCTGACACTTTACTCACACTGTCTGACACTTTTGATCATCTGCAGAGACTTATTATTCAGCCTGTTGACCCTCCATTCGCACCATTTGTAAAATCTTTTGATCTGTCTGCCTATATGTTCTGTGTTCCAAAAGCTTGTGATTTTAAATAAATATGTTGAACTATGACCTGGTGTCATGTGAGTTCTGACCTTAACCAGTCAAGCTATATGCTGATAATTCATAGTGTTTGTTTATAGTTATAATCCATTTATTTGTAATGAATAATAACTCTTATTGGGTACAGGAAAACTTAGTCCATTTTTTCTCAGTCTAACAGATGGGTCAATTGGAGAATTTTGCATATTTTGATGAAATATTTACTCTCTGCGATGATTTTGTCAAGAGTGGGGTTATAACCTTATGTAATGACATAATCTCTCGATATCCCAGTGTACAACATAGGAATTGGGCCAAGCAACTTATATACAAAGATGTTACAAACAGCAGTATACAATAGTTTATTTTGGACATTAACTATGAAAGAAATTGTGATACAGTCAAGAACCCATATCCATGATGACTGATTTCATGCAGTAATTGTTTTTGTGATCAATGTATATAACAATACTTGTTGAAGTTACTTTTCTCTAAGCTATGTACCATTGCAGGTATGCATGATGGGCATCAACCTTTCATTTTCCTCAGTTGGTAGTTCAGAGATCCATGCCTGTAAATTCATAACACTGTTTCCTTTGCCTTTTGTCCTAACTAGCTGCATCCTTAAGGTAACAAAGTGGCATAAACTCCAGGTTCCTTTATTTCATTACCGTATGAGCTTAAACATGCCATTCCACTGTTGTCTTTTATATGGATTTTCTATGGATTCCATGGCTGGCTTATGTAGATCATGATATTCCTCCATAAATTGTACCATCACTGCAAGGAAAGGGTTGATGCATAAGCTTCATCTTTGTATGTGTGTGTTCTCTTTGTCTATGTACATCTTAAAAATCAAGACACAATTATTAAATCACTTGGTACTTTTTACAGTAATATTGAAATATAACACTGTCATTAATACATTCAATGCTACAGAAGTCCGCGTATCAAACGATCGCATTATATAATCATCTTATTACTGTTGTTGTGTCTACTTCAGCTTATTTAAAAGAAGTAAAATTTCTGGTTTTCTTGAATTATTTAATAGGATGTAGGGGGCAGACAGTGCCAAACACTATGACGGAGGGGGAACTGAAATGTTTTTGGCCTGAAGGAAATCACAGCCCAGCATAAATGAGGATGGAGCCTGGTATCTAATAGAAATGGGATGTGCTTGTCACTGAACAATGTGGGCTAGAACACGTCCAGCATTTGACCTGCACTCTGTGCACTGAACTCATTAATGCATAAAATGTGCATAACTTAGCTGTAAAAAAGTCATAATGTGGTTGCAGCACATATGCCTGTTGCTGTCACTCAGCTATTGCTAGGGACAGCTCATTGAAACAGTTCACCCAGGTGGCTTTGTCTTTCCAGTTAGGTTTGTCAGCTGATCTGCTGCTCTGCTGTTTAACTCAAAATGGCAATTGTGCTTAAAGGCATCAGCCTCCTTTACGTTTAAAGGTACTTTCACTGCAAGATTCCAGCAGTTATTTACTAAAACATTCAATTTTTATAATTCGGCAGTATCCGATTGTCTCATGAGTAACAGTTTTTTATGTAGTGGAATAAGCCAGCAAGTCATTAACATTGTGTAATCCAGTAGATGGAAATAAGTGCATTTGCAGGAGAGAGTCAGCATGTATGAAACTACAATAGGACATTAGTGAGTCAGACCATGAAATATTTCTAAAACTATTAGATTGCTAGCATTGGATTAAAAGATTAATTTCAAATTCTGTTTTTTTGAGCAAGACAAGATCATTAATGGAAAAACATTACTAAAACTATTCAAACAAAAGAGGATTTCATAATTATATTTACTCATTGTTAAATGTGAATTATGTGTTCCTTTCATGCTATTGCTTTTTTAAAAAAGTTTCTTGGATATTAGAGTTTTCAGATACTGAAAATAAATAGGAAGAAACATTATTCAAAAATTTGGTTGAAGGAGAACTGACTGTATAACCTCCCGAAACAGGCACAGGGATCACCCAAGTTGTGAAATGGCTAAGGGGGCCTGGTATTTCTCTTGTTTGGATTTTAACTCTGACTTCACTTGAATTCTCGAGAAAAGGTGAGGGACAGCTTGGGACTGGTGGAATTTGAATAGGTTGCATATTTCACATGGTAGAAGAGGAAAGAGTTTGGTTGGAGATAGCCATAACACAAACAAATGTTTCAGCAATAGTAGAAGCAGGTCAGAAAACCGTAATCTTCCAAAAGAGTGCAATTAATAAGTTGCCTTGGGGAGCACTATTCACTTAGAGATGGCAGATGGAATAAACCCAGGAAGGCTAAACAGAGTGGCTGAATTGAAAGGCAATGCGGAAGGTGTTTTTTTCAACCCCATCCACCATGTTATTAATGAATTATCTTTTCTTGAATGATGAATACCATTTCACAATATTTGATTCTAAAGCATCAGTATAATGAATAACTTTGTGTTAATGCAATGCACCACTGAGGTGAATAGCATTGTAAGGGTTGGGATGGATGATGCTATTCATCATTGGGATTAAATGAACAAAAATACTGGTGTCTTCTTTATTTTAACAGAAACTATTTTAGTGCAGGCTTGTAAAGTATGCCCTATCTCACAGTAATACTTCTGACTCTGTTGAATCCATGCAAAGTCTCTTTACCATGTGATCTCTGACAACATCAGGAATATATGATGTTACATATACTCTTTCAGATATTAAACCTCACAGCCTTATACTTCAAATGGAGGACACAATGGCCTAATATGAAGGCCCTATATTGCTGATGGGACTAGCAGCCAATTTTCCCAATCAGTACATCTGATGGATCCCATTGTAGGTGACAAGCAAACAATTGTTGGTAGTTTTGCATGGCCTGAGGAATTCCAACTTTCTTCTTTTAAAGTGATGACTGGACATGTATGTCATAGCTTGGACTTGGAGCTCCAGCTCTGCTCTTGCTTGCTGAGAGTAGGCGAGATGTGGACTCGGGGAGTATCCTGCAGGCCACCCACAGAATTCTATCGGCATCAAAAGATGCCCCACTGTTGACAAGTAGGCTGTCAACAGCACTCTGAAGTACCCTTGGTAAAAGGGTGAGTAATGGTGACATGGCAGGAAGATGGTCTGGTGTTGTATTTGGTATTTTCCTTGCTGCTTGCTGCTGCTTGCAAACCCATCCCATAGACACTGGGAAAATCCAATCCCAATGTGCTTGCTTTGTTTCTTTCAGTATAAACAGTTGATCAGAAGCCAGTGAATTATACCATAAAGAGTTATCCTTTGACGTTATGGTAAAAAGGAAGCCTATAATGAAAGATCTGAAGAATAAACACTAACAAAGATTGGTTGAATAGAAGAACCTGGTGTGGTGTTATAAATTCTTTGTAATTGTATGAAGCTATGGGGAGCAGGAGGATAAGTCATTGTCGGTGTGCCGATTATGTTAGAGCAGGAGGAAATTGGCGAGTGCTGTGCTAGAGAGGTGGATCAAAGACGACAGTGTGGTCAAGCATTGCAAACAGTGCAGAAGATGAGATGGACAGGATGGTTAGTGCAACGTGAAGTCTATTTACAGTCTATTGAAAATGATTATATTCTGCAGACATCAATGTCCAACTTTATGTGCAATTGGTTTTGACATCTTCTATGCTATCTGCAGTTTAAAAAGAAAAGCACTAAAAGCTGAAGATAAGTGCAATGATTTTTTTTCCCACTTCACTGATCGTATTGTTAATGATTTTTCTTTCCTTGAATGGTAGGAGATAAATGCCATTTTCACAATACTTGACTTCCAAAGAGTCAGAGTAATGAACAATTTACCGTGTCATTTACTATTCACTTCAAGCAGGTTTGACTCACCATCAGGGTTCTAAAGTTAATTGATTCAGTCTTTTGAAAAGTGTTTGAATAGAAGCTCTGTTGGATTATTTAAATGATATGAGTATTTTATATATCTGAACAAACAATCCCAGTGTTAACATAGCAATGCAAGAGTTTCAAGGCCACAATGCAACTGGTTAAAGATTAGTAAAACTGAAATTAGCTGGTGGAGGACTGAAATTCATAAATTTAACAAAATATTATGAAGAATAGATTTAACATTTTGACTGAAGAGTGAAGCTTTGAGGGAGTGAAAATCCATAGGTCAGAGGTTATTAATCATTGAGGGTATTTCTAGAGCACAAAGGGAATGGTCTGCAGACTGGAAGGGAAGGTATCAACCTTAAAATAAGCAGAAGTGCCCATTAGATTATTTTCAGAATTGAAAAGAAAGGCACTTTCTGAGTCAAAAACTTCCAAGGAAGTAAGGCTGCAAGCCTGTGATGAAGTACCTGGGGACCTGATTAAATGGCTGATCTGTAGACCTTTTCTCCCGGTGTATTGATTCTTAATAATCTCTCAAATCTATCACTGTACAGTGAGAAATGTTGTAGCATGATTGCAGTCCATGATATAGATTGTGATTGAAGCTGATGGTAACATTGACAACCAATGAGAGTACTGCCCAGGCCAGATTTTGAGGTTTGCATGTATGACATAATTCAGCAACAGCCTCCTTAGTAAAGCAAAGGTGTTTCATACACTGCTTCTCGGAAGATTGATGCAAAGACTTCTATGGAAATGTTCTCTTCTTCTGTCCTCTGGAAGCCTCTCCTGCTCTGTCACATCTTCTTTGCTGTATTGTGCAGTCACAAAGGCATTCTGAGAGACCATCCATGTTTGCAGCCAGTGTATTTCTGAGGTGAAGAACAACAGCAGAGCAAGACCAGCAAAATCTCTCTCTCTGTGCAAGCATAATATGCTTCTTGGAGTTATACAATGCATACTGCAAATTCCTCCTTTACACAGCACTAGACTGGCAAATTAGTTGTCCTCAGTAAGGTGAATCATACAATCCCCACAGGATGAAAGCAAGTCATTCATTCCAGCAAGGCCACACTGACCCTCTGAAGAGCATCCCACTCAGACTCATCAAATAGGTTGATGGAGGTGGTGATGAAGGTGATAGGTCAGAGAGGAGAGTGCAGCGGATAGGTGGGAATGGAGATTGGCAGGTAGGACAAGTCATGAGGACGGTGCTGAGCTGGAAGGTTGGAACTGGGATAAGGTGGGGGGAGAGGAAATGAGGGAAACTGGTGAAGTCCACATTGATGTCCTGGGGTTGAAGTGTTCTGAGGTGGAAGATGAGGTGCTCTTCCTCCAGGTGTCTACTCCACCCTCCTCTCTGACCTATCACCTTCATCCCCACCTCCATCCACCCATTGTACTCTTGGCTACCCTCTCCCCAGCCCCACACCCTTCCCATTTATCTCTTCACCCCGGAGGCTCCCTGCCTTCATTCCTGATGAAGGACATTTGCCCGAAACATCGATTTTCCTGCTCCTCGGATGCTGCCTGACCTGCTGTGTTTTTCTAGCACTACTCTAATCTAGACTCTGATCCCCATCACCTGCAGTCCTCACTTTTGCCACAATCAAAACTGAGTTTGTTTCTTTTTTACTTTGCATTGACATTTTACTGCATTGGTACAAAACTTAACTATTCTGAAATTACTCTAAACTGAAAAAAAAATCATTTAATGTAATGAAGAATCTGGACAATGCTTTGTTTAGGATTTTGCAGAACATACTCATGGGCCTGAATCTGAAGATCTCTAGATCTATTCCCAAACTGGATGGATTTTTGATTGTCCAAGGTTATCATCTGGGGGTTGGGCAGTGGGAGTGGGGTGACATTGGGAGGTTTTGTGTATTTCGGGAGAGGGAGCTGGATATTGGGTGTCCTGCACTGTTGAGGAAGGGGGCAGAGAGTGGGAATGATTAGGTGATCCAGTGGGCACTTGGGTGAGATGGGCAGATTAGCCAGGCTTTAGAATAAGTTTTAAGTTTTCTAGTTATTAAGGTGAGTGAGTGAGAGCCTTCTGAAGTCTTTGACGCTAACACAGTTTTGGAGGTTCTCAGAGATGAGCATTTAGAAGTTTAAACTTAATGGGAATAACCACATCGTCAGTGCAAAAGGACCTCCAAGAAGTCTCAGCGTGCACCCTTCAACAACATCTGACCTCCGACTGTTTGGAGATGAGACGGTTTGGGCTGTGATTCTTTGCATTGAGTGTGACATAATTTCCAGACAGTTTGCTCTTCTGCATTGTGTGTGCTGGTAACAGAGAGTCTGGAGGAGATTCCTGACGTGTTTTCGGTTACAACAAATGTCCATTACAGCCCAGATCCTCCTGTGGAGAGTAGATCTTTCTGCCTTAATTGCATTATGCTAAACATCTAACAGAGGACTAGGTCCTTTCTGTATACCACAGGAACCTTATTGTACCCCTGTATCACTTTCCCTTTCACCACGTTCGCACAGGCATCTTCCCAACCGAGTCTCATGATCTTGGCTAAAACTGCTAAATGCACAGAATACATTTTGAAATGTTGAATGATTAGAATCCCTCCAGTGGGGAAAAGGCCATTTGGCCCAACAAGTCCACAGCAGCCTTCCGAAGAGCAACCCACCCAGACCCATTCCCCTAACTTAGTTTTACTCCTGACTAATACATCTAACACAATGGGCAATTTAGCATGGCCAATCCACCCTAACCTGCACATTATTGGATTGTGGGAGGAAACCAGATCATCCAGAGGAAACCCACACAGACACAGAGAGAATGTGCAAATTCCACATAGATTTGCCCAAGGCGGGAATCAAACCAGGATCCCTGGCGCTGTGGGGCAGTAGTGATAACCACTGAGCCACTGTGCCGTCCCTGTTTTTAATAATAACACTATGACATCACACCCTCATATTGTTTAGACCTATTAAAATGATTAGAATCCCCACAAGATTAAAACAGTTTTTTCACACATCCTACACTTTTGCAGATGCAACTTGGAATATAGAGTCATAGAGATGTACAGCACAGAAACAGACTCTTCCATCCAACTCGTCCATGCTGACCAGATATCCCAACCTAATCTAGTCCCACCTGCCAGCACCCGGCCCATATCCCTCCAAACCCTTCCTATTCCTATAACCATCCAGATACCTTTTAAATGTTGCAATTGTACCAGCCTCCACCACATCCTCTGGCAGCTCATTCCACACACGCACCACCCTCTGCATGAAAAAGTTGCCCCTTTTACATCTTTCCCCTCTCACCCTAAACCTATGCCCTCTAGTTCTGGACCCCCCCCCCCACTCCAGAGAAATGATCTTGTCTATTTACCCTCTTCATGCCCTCATGATTTTAAAAACCTCTATAAAGTCACCCATCAGCCTCTGACGCTCCACGCAAACTGCCCTAGCCTATTCAACTTCTCCCAACAGCTCAAATCCTCCAAATCTGGCAACATCCTTGTAAATCTTTTATGAACCCTGTTAAGTTTCACAACATCTTTCCGATAGGAAGGAGACGAGAATTGCACACAATCTTCCAGCAATGTCCTAACCAATGTCCTGTACAGCTGCAACATGACCTGCCAACTCCTGTACTCAGTACTCTGACCAATAAAGAAAAGTATACCAACCACCTTCTTCACTATCCTATCTACCTGCGACTTCACTTTCAAGGAGCTATTAACCTGAACTCCAAAGTCTCTTTGTTCAGCAGCACTCCCTAGTATCTTACCATTTAGTGTATAAGTCCTGCTAAGATTTGCTTTCCCAAAATGCAGCACTTTGCATTTATCTGAACTAAACTCCATCTGCCACTTCTCAGCCCATTGGCCCATCTGATCAAGATCCTGTTGTAATCTGAGGTAACCCTCTTCGCTGTCCACTATGCCTCCAATTTTGGAGTCATCTGCAAACTTACTAACTATACTTCCTATGTTCACATGCAAAACATTTATATAAATGATGAAAAATAGAGGACCCAGCACCGATCCTTGTGGCACTCCAGTGGTCACAGGCCACCAATCTGAAAAACAACCCTCCACCACCACCCTCTGTCTTCTACTTTTGAGCCAGTTCTATATCCCAATGGCTAGTTCTCCCTATATTCCATGAGATCTAACCTTGCTAACCAGTCTCCCATGGTGAATCTTGCCGATTGCCTTACTGAAGTCTATTTAGATCATTTCTACCACTCTGGCCTCATCAATCTTCTTTGTTACTTCTCCAAAAAACTCAATCAAGTTTGTGAGATGTGATTTCCCATGCACAAAGCCATGTTGACTATCCCTAATCAGTCCTTGCCTTTCCAAATACATGTACATCCCATCCCTCAGGATTCCCTCCAACAAGTTGTCCACCACCAATGTCAAGCTCACCAGTCTTTAGTTCCCTAGCTTGTCCTTACCACCTTTCTCAAATAGTAGCACCATGTTAGCCAACCTCCCAGAACCTTACCTGTGACTATGATGATATAAATATCTCAGTAAGAGGCCCAGCAATCACTTACCCAGCTTCCCACAGAGTTTTTGAGTACACCTGATCAGGTCCTAGGGATTTATCCATGTTTATGCGTTTCAAGACATCCAGCACTGCTTCCTTTGTAATGTATATTATAGACATTTTCAAGATGTCACCAACTATTTCCTTACATTCTATATCTTTCATGTCCTTTTCCACAATAAACATTGATGCAAAATACTTGTTTGGTATCTCCCCATCTCCTGCAGCTCCACACAAAGGCCACCTTGCTGATTTATTTATTTTTTTTTGTTTATTTATCTATCTGTTCTCTCGTTAGTTACCCTTTCATCCTTAATCTATTTGTAAAAGCCCTTTGGATTCTCCTTAACTCAATTTACCAAAGCTATCTCATAACCCCCTTTTTGCCCTCCTGATTTCCCTCTTCAGTATACTCCTGTGCCTTCATACTATTCTAAGGATTCACTCGATCTATCCTGTCTATACCTGACATACGCTTCCTTCTCTTTCTTAACCAAACCCTCAATTTCTTTAATCAGTCAGCATTCTCTATACCTACCAGCCTTTCCTTTCACCCTAACAAAAATACACTGTCTCTGGACTCTCATTATCTCATTTCTAAAGGCTTCCCACCTTCCAGTCGTCATATTTCCTGCAAACATCTGTGCCCAATCAGCTTTTGAAGATCCTTGCCTAACACTGTCAAAATTAGCCTGCCTTCAATTTAGAACTTCAATTTTTAGATCTGGTCTGTTGTTTTCCAGAACTATTCTAAAAACATTAGAATTATGGTCGCTGGTCACAAAGTGCTCCCCCACTGATACCTCTGTCACCTGCCCTACCTCACTTCCCAAGAGTAGGTCAAGTTTTGCACCTTCTCTCGTAGGTACATCCACACACTGAATCAGAAAATTGTCTTGTATGCACTTAACCAATTCCTCTCCATCTAAACCCATAACACTATGGCAGTCCCAGTCTATGTTTGGAAAGTTAAAATCCACTACCATAACCACCCTATTATTCTTAAAGATAGCTGAGATCTCCTTACAAATTTGTTTCTCAATTTCCCTCTGACAATTACAGGGTCTATAATACAATCCCAATAAGGTGATCATCCCTTTCTTATTTCTCAGTTCCACCCAAATAACTTCCCTGGATATATTTCTGGGAATATCCTCCCTCAGTACAGCTGTAATGCTATCCCTTATCAAAAATGTCACTCCCCCTCCTCCCTTGCCCCCCTTTCTGTCCTTCCTGTAGTATTTGCATCCTGGAACATTAAGCTGCCAATCCTGTCCAATCCTGAGCCATGTTTCTGTAATTGCTATGATATTCCAGTCCCATGTTCCTAAGCAAGTCCTGAGTTCATCTGCCTTCCCTGTTAAGCCCTTTGCATTAAAATAAGTGCAGTTTAATTTATTGGTCCTATCTTGTTCTCTGCTTTGTCCCTGCCTGAAGGGCTTTTACCCGAAATGTCGATTTTCCTGCTCCTTGGATGCTGCCTGACCTGCTGTCATTTTCCAGCACCTCTCTAATCCTGCCCTGATTGTTTGATACAATTCTTTTCTCAACTGTACCACTCTCAGATTGATCTCTTTCCTCGCTATCTCCCTAGATCCCACTCCTTCACCTTACTAGTTTAAATCCTCCTAAGCAGCTCAAGCAAATCTCCCTGCCATTATATTAGTCCCCTTCCAATTCAGGTGTAATCCATCCTTGTAGAGGTCACTTCTACCCCAAAAGAGATTCCAATGATCCAAAAATGTGAATCCTTCTTCTATACACCAACTCCTCAGCCATGCATTCATCTGCTCTATCCTCCTATTCCTACCCACAGTAGCTCGTAGCGCTGGGTGTAATTCAGCTATTACTGCTCTCGAGGACCTCCGTTTTAAATTTCTGTCTAACTCTCTGTATTCTCCCCTCAGAATCTCAACCTTTTCCCTTCTTATGTCATTTTTTCCAATGTGTACAATGACGTCCTCTACGCCCCCCCCCCCCCCCCCCCCCCCCCACCTTGAGAACATTCTGCACCCTCTCTGAGACATCCTTGATCCTGGCACCAGGGAAGCAACACACCATTCTGCTTTTTCACTGCTGGCCACAGAAACGGCTGTCTGTACCTCAGACTAGAGTGCCCCCTCACACAATCGATTTCTTGGAACCCAACGTATCCCTCATTGCATTAGAGCCAGTCTCAATACCAGAAACTTGGCTGTTCATGCTATATTCCCCTGAGAATCCATCACCCCCTCCTTTTCCCAAAACAGCATACTTGATTGAAATGGGGTATAGCCACAGAGGACTCCTGCACTACCTGCCTACCTCTCTTACCTTTCCTGGAGTTAACCCATCTGTGTGACTGTGTCTGCGGCTTTTCTCCCTTTCTATAAATGCTACCTATCAACCCCCCTTGCTCTTGTAAATTCCTCATTGCCTCTAACTCTGACTCCAACCATTCCATTCATTTGATAGGATTCACAACTAATGGCATTTATTGCAGATATAAACCTCAGTTTATATCCCTGAATTCCCACATCTGACAAGAAGAGCATGTCACTCTACTAAGGGCCATTTTTGCTTCTTCCAATATACAAACCCAGAAAATAGCACCTTCTTATTCCTCTACAAAACACTGCTCCAGGCTAACTTAATTCTTATGGCTCATATTTTTAAGTTTAGTCAAGAGACATATCTCAATAAAAACATATAATCAAGAAGGAACCCACTCTATTTGCTACTGCAGACTTACAGCAGGACCTCAATGCAACACTTAAAACTATTCACTTTTCTGTTTCTGTGCTGTGACCTCTCCAAGATCAGTTGTGAATCTCACTGTTCGTTAATTTTCCCAGATGCACTCTGATGTCCAGCAATATGCCCCCCCAAAAATACAATTACTGGTAAGCTAATTAAGTACATGAAGGACAAAGGAATACAAGAACATTACACAGAATGAAATGGAAGAAGGTTTATGGAATTTAAATACCAACATGTACTTTTTGGACAAAATGGTCTATTCTCATGCTGTAAATTTGATTTAATTTGACATGTTGTAGCAACCCATCAAAGTTACTTCAAAAGTATTGCTTTGTGATCACATCAAGAAGAACAAGAATAACAATGATTTGGGAATACCATCATCTTCAAGACATTGACTATCATCCCTTGGTCACCATCATGAAACTCCATTACGTTGTTGTCTGACATCGTCTTTAATGATATGGCAAGAAGAGGTTCATTTATTCACTCCTTAGATTTTGGGAATTTCAACCTTGTGTTAACAAGGTGACCTGAAGCTCAATCGAAGAGGATTGATGGAGATGGCGCAGTGAGCCAAATGCAATCATCATTTCATAATAGAGCTGGGCTGAGGAAGATGCACCAGACAAGGTCTGTATCAAGGGTTTTGAATTGATCCAATTCCTGAACATACATTTGACAGGATATTAATCCCGGTGTTCTTACAAGAGAAAGGCAACAGTTTAAAATGTGTTGAATGTAACTATATCATTGCTGACCATTAGTCAATTTCCTTTTTTTTCTCAACTAAGGACTTCCAGTGACCTCTAAGTGTTTTTCATTAATCTTGTCTTATAAATCCAGCTATTATTTTTCTCATGGAGTTGTGGTAGCAACAAAAGGAATGCTATGACTTTGAATCAGTGAGATTACTCTGCTGTGAAAGGATAGGATATTCGTTCAACCATGGTTACTTGCACAGTGAATTCATTGCAATAAATCAATAATGTCAGGAACAGTTCTGTTTACATTAATCTCTTTTAGGGTATGGTTATTTGGCCTGGAATGATAGTTAAAAGGATTTCAACACAGGGTGCCTTTTCTGAAAAGAATTCTCTTTTGTTTTTAAATGGCTAACCTTTGTGTCTCGTCCTGCAAATTTATCTAAATTACTGAACAGCTGAGGTCCATTTTAAGGTCCACTGTCTGACTGAAGATTAAAACAGCAGTGCACAGAGGGAGCTGCCAGCTTCACCTGCACCATTTCTCATTGTAGCCCAGAAAGGTTACATTTTCATAATCTCTGCACTTCTGAATGTTAATTCAAGCTTTTCCAATTCCCAGAGATTTTACTTACTGTTCACAATTCACATGCTACAATAGTCTGAAAAAAAGCCATTTTCATTTCTATATGTGGATGTACATACGTTACAATGGAAATGTCGTAATTATGTACCCCTTACATATTTCCTAAAGAAAAATTGATTACTTGTTGCAATTTTCACTTTATGGCATTTTCAGAATTTGTATCTGTGACTTGTTTAATTTTAAACATTGGCAATTATTAATAGAGCAAGCAGATAATGTTGTGTTCTCTCTCAGTTTGAGATCTGCTTGTGATTAACTGTTTCATCTCCAACAGTAAAGGTTGGCAAGATGTCTCTTATGCAATTTTTTTAGTTGAGTGTTCGTGTGTGTAAGATTTAAGAGTAAATTCAAGGATAGTGTCTGGACAAGTTTATTTTTTGGAAGTTATCCATAATATTGCCAACCCAGTCATAGCTCCCCTGAACTGTGACCATGCCCAAACTCTGAGTGAAATTTAAAGTGGATTTAACATCTCAGTGACTTCCCTTCACATCTTTCCAGAAGTCATCAGGAAGGCTTGGCAGCATTCTTCAGCAGTCAGCAGGGACAAGTTGCAGGGATCAGGGATCACTGCAATCATTGGGTGTTAAACTTAGCAGTTTTCACACCTCAACAGAAAATCTGCAGATGTTCTCAACCTGCATTATGAAGGTGCCGATGCAAGGTATTGAAAGCATACAGTCTTACCTGGAGTGGGATTTCCAACACTGCTTGATAGTTGTGAGATAACCATCTGCCTCTAATTGTCACACCCCTATGCTCCTGCCATTGTTCAGAAAACACATCCATCCTCACAGCTCATCTCCTTTTCAGACCTAAGCAGTCAGACTCTACTACACAATGGATGAATCTTAACTAGCAATTGATCTTATTTTCCCAACGAAAAGGCAAAGGTATTCAAAGAAACTACATATGCCAATGTCCAAGAGACACATGTTTAATTCCTGGAGACTCCAAGATAATCCCAGAGTGAAGAAGACCATCTGTTAAGTAGTTGAAACATTGCTGTCAGTCTTATTTCATGATTGTTCAGACTGCAGTATAAGCCCTTGACTGCTCTGTGGTTGTCCCCATGGCCTCCCAGAAGTGGAAGAGTAGTAGTCACTATACATCTTGCCAATTCTATCAGTGGTATTGATAACCTTTAGACAGAGGCATAGGGTGACAGAGAGGTCATTAGAAGAAGACTGAAAAGCAAGGCTATTTTGTTCATTGATTCCATGATGGCTCTCTATAGAACAATCCATTCTGTCTCATTTCCCTGCATTAACCCCATAGCCATCAAAGTTTATTTTGCTCAAGTGCTCTTCCTATTTCCTTCTGAAATCATTTGTTGTTTCTACTTCCATCATTCTTGTGGGCAGAAAGTTTCCAGTCAATACAACTTGCTGTATAAAAATGTACTTCCTCACATCTCCTTTCTTGACCCTGCAAGTGGAACTAGGATCATAAGGAACTGGGAGGAGCAAGCAAAAGTGCCATCCTATTCCCAGCTCCTCTGGTCATCAAGCTGACTGAATCTAACACTCTGTTTACGTTTTGTCAAACAACTTATGGGTTGGCAATCGATGTAATAATTATAGTAAACTTAGAAATGCTGGAAAATTGAATTGAAAATAGAATATGTTCTGAGTCCACTTCAGGATCATGAACATGTTACACTGGTACAGGGTGGAGGAGAGGAGTCATTGTGATGTGTTGCATTGTCTGAAAAAAGGAAGAACATGATACGTATATGTGTATAGTTTGAAATTGTATAAGGGATTGGTAAGATGACTATATTCCAAGTACAGTATCTCCCATTCCTGAAAAGACTGGTCTATTGTCTCATAAGCAAAATTGACTTTCAAGGGGAAAAAGTTAACAGAAGTTATATTGGCAACCAATTATATTTTAATCAATGAATGTTGAATAAACAAAATTATACATAAAGAAAAATTGTGGTAGTGTGGTAATATCCCTACCCCTGGACCTGGAGGCCTGGGCTGAAATCCCACCTGCTCCAGAGGTGTGTGACAACAACTCTGAACAGGGGAGGTTCAGAGTTGCTATCTCACAGTAAGGGGATGATTTATTAAGTCTTAAATATTTGAAAAAGATAAAAGATAATAAGTTCTTCAATGCTATCCATCATTTATTTTGGAAATAGTGACATTTTCCATAGAATATAGAACATAGAACATAGAACATTACAGCGCAGTACAGGCCCTTCGGCCCTCGATGTTGCACCAATCTGTCATATCTGAAGCCCATCTAACCTACACTATATCACGTACGTCCATATGCTTGTCCAATGATGACTTAAATGTACTTAAAGTTGGCGAATCTACTACCATTGCAGGCAAAGCATTCCATGTTGTAAAAATATTTCCTACCTGAGAAATGTTAATTTAGGAAATTAATATTACAATGCACTATGATCTAACAACTGACCAAATAACAAATGTGTTATTCTCTTCTTTGCAAAAGAAAACTATTTATTATCATTGGGAACATCAAAATAAAAGGTAGAATTTTCTTACAAAAGAGTCGACAAGTATTGTCTTTCTGATTCTCTAAAGGTATTTCCATTGTATTGTATAAATACCACACACTTATCTGCAGCAAAAGAAGGTGGTGAGATCTTTCCTGTTCACCACAGAGACTATTAATCTCAATCTCTGCTAAACACTCATCTCTTTTCTACATCAATTGACCTTTCTATTTGTACTCAACAACAACTTGCTCTTACTGCAGAGATCAACTTACCGTGCAATTTTGCATTTATCTCCGCTATTCTGAAATGAGAAGTCAATGTCAAATTTAATCACAGCCCATTTTTCAGCAGTTGTTACTTAACTATCAAATAATTATTTTCCACTTGATAGCATTTCCATAGGGGTCCGAATGCTTGAATAGAGTCATCTCTGTCTTTGAATTCTCAAGACGTGTAGTAATAATTTCAATTTACCTGTAAGATTCAAGTCAATTTGAATCACTAAGACTTTAGTAGAAAATGTTTGCAAATGGTTTGACAAGCAGATAATACACTGCCTTGAATGACAACACACTGTGGCAAGTTTGCTTATAATCAAGGATGCCTGTCACTTGTGTATTCACTTATCTCAGTTGCAGTGAGTCAGGTAGATGGAATGTCATGTGAGTCAAACTTGTAATGAGAGAAAATTGAAATTATCCCTATCTAGTTTTATCCTATGCAGACCCTCCCAGTTCCTCAAATAAATGTAAACAGTGTTGCATAAGTAAGAAATGCCTTGGGTTTGTTTGTTGGAATTACTGTATAAGGAAAGTCAAACACCAATGTTTGTCTCCATAGAAGGGTGAGATACTAAATGAATATTTTGCATCAGTATTTACTGTGGAGAAGGATACAGCAGCTAGGAAACCTGAGGAAATAGATACTGATGTCTTGAAAAGTGTCCATATGACATAAGAGCAGGTACTGGATGTCTTAAAACACATTTTATATCCGTCAATCAGATTGCCCTGATTTTTCTGAAATCCAATGTGTACAAGCCCCAGCTATTCAATCGCTCCTAGCATGACAGCCCTTTCATTCCTGAAATCAATCTGAAGGACCTCATCTGAACTGCTTCTAGTGCCACCACACATCCTTCTTCAAGTAAGGAGACCAAAACTGGACACAATCGGCTCCAACTGGTGGCAATTTTGTACCTTACTAGCATTTTGATGCTGAAGAAGCCACAAACAGTCACTGTCCTAATAGAGCTATAGAGTCATACAGGTTAGAAACAAGCCCACCATGTCAGTGCCAACCAACAAACACCAAACTACACTGATGTCATTTGCCTACAACTGATCCACTATGATCTGGCATTTTAAGTGTTCATCTCAATGTGTCTTAGACGTTACGAGAGTACCTGCTTTTCCTTCCTCTCAGGAGAAAGTGAGGTCTGCAGATGCTGGAGATCAGAGCTGAAAATGTGTAGGTGGAAAAGCGCAGCAGGTCAGGCAGCATCCAAGGAACAGGAGATTCGATGTTTCGGGCATAAGCCCTTCTTCAGGAGGCTCTTTCCCTCCTCTCAGTCAGCACGTTTCACACTCCACTATCCTCTGGGTGAAAACATTTTCCCACAGATCCTCTGTAAAACATTCACTCCTAACCTTTAAATTAAAACACATCTGCCAGGTAGAAAATATTCTCATGATCTCCCCTGTCTATGCCTTTCATAATTGTGTGTACCTCAGTCAGGACCCTCTCAGCCTCCTCTACTGCAGAGAAAACAAACCCAGCCTATCCAGTCTCTCCTCATAGGCGAGGCTTTCCATCCCAGGCCTGATCTTGGTCAATCCCGTCTGCATACTCTCCAGTGCAATCACAGCCTTTCCAATAGTGTGGCAACCAGAACTGCATACAGTATTCCATCTGGGTCCTAACCAATGTTTTGTAAGTTTGTAACAAGACTTTCTTGCTCTTATATTCTAACCCCCAGCTAATGACAACAAGCATCCTGCATACCTTCTTCACCAGCCTGTGCTAATGGGAGGAATCTCCCTGCAGTAAGCTGATGGCCGTGGGCCCAGAGAGTTCATGTCTGACAAGGCCACAAGCATGAAGGACCACAATCCCAGCTGAACCTGATCTAATAGAAGGGTTCCCCTCTATCCTGATGAACCTTTTGGATTGATTTTTTTCTAGTTTCTTCACTGCTTTACAGACCAGTGAGAATTCTACATGTTGAGGAACTCTGGCAGTCTCTCACCTCTCCCATTGGGCCCTCTAAGTCTCCAGAATTAAGACAAAAACAGAAATTGTCACAGAATCTCAGAAGTTCTGACAGCATCTATTAGCACTTCGGGTCCAGTGACCCTTCAGTCTCTGGAGCTGTTTTCCTGACTGGGGCAAAATGCAGCTGTGGCCAATTAGGATACTGCCCCCTTAAAGATTGGGAAGTCTGTCTCACCTCTGATATGTGAAAGCTCAGCACCCCAGCTTGAGTCCTGAAAACAATGAGAAAATCTAAACTACTTAATATCTGCGTATTTGCAATGCCGAGACATACAAGGCTATGGGCCAAGTGCTGGAAAATGGCATTAGAAAGGGTAGGTTTTGTTATTGATTGGCACAGATGTGATGGGATGAAGGACTTTTCTCTGTGCTGTAGGTCTCCATGACTAAATGACTCCTTATCAGAAATAGAAGATTACAGGAAGAAATGAGAGCTAAACAGTTAAAAAAAAAGTGCTTCTAAAAATAGTGACCATGTTTGCTTAATATTTATTATCCTCCTAATCATGGTATCTGTGGTAACCGTGATGGATGTACTCATTCAGTTGACACAAGTGTTCATAACAATTCGGAATTCAGATTCATGTTCATTACTTTCTTTAATTGCTCCTATACATGATATTTAGATTGTCTGAAACAAAAAAATCCATATTTTAAACTATTAACTCTCTGTGATGAGTTAATGGGGGATTTTTTTTGCAGCTAATTGCAAATAAATCTTGCAGTAGCTGTGTTCTTCATTGTGTTCAGATAAATAGCCAGAGAATTTCTACCTTCGTTATCAATGACGTTGGATAGATAGCCTTGAGGTCACATATGCAGAATGCTCCATGAGTCAAGAGCACTTTCATTCACAGGACAAAAATAAATTAGACCATCCAAATTATATCAGAAGAACATCTTCTTAAACAATTCCCTTGCCGTATCTGTCCTCAGGAGAAGGAAAAGCGTACTTAGCTTGATCCAATTCATTTCTCCAGGTAATGTCACTGAAGGAAACGGAGATAAGATTAACAATACAGTGAAAGAGAAATGTTTAGTTTACTCTTAAAGCTGGAGAAGATAGAGAGAAACATTTGCAGATAATGGCTGAATTTAGCAGACAGAAACATGCTTCTGTTTTCCTTTCTTCAACGTCCCCAATGCTCGGTGTAGCAAGTAATTACATCAACCTGAATCTTTTATTATGTCCTGTCATTATTTTGTTATTAAACTGCATTAGTAGAAGTTAAGCATCTTTGGATAAATTGCCTGTTTACATTGTGCTTTATGTTGCTGGAAGTCTGATATGGAAACAGCAAGGCATCTTTCACAAGGTGTCTAGATGGGTAGAGTAGAGTTGCTTTTTATTTGACATTTCTACCATATACAACTGATACAGTAAAAACAAGACAATGTTCCTCTAGGATCAAGGGTGCTACATGGACAGCACAAACTGCACAACCACAAACAGCATAAAATGCATAAGTGCAAATACGCAAGTTACAGTGTAATAGAAGTGTGATAAATAATAGACATTTTTCTAACAACAATTCAAAATCGTGCAAAGAATGTCAGAAGGAAAAGAGTCCGATCATACTGTGTTAAGGAGCCTGATAGCTTGGGGGAAGAAACTGTTGCACAGTGTGGCCGTGAGAGACCAAATGACCAAATGGTATCTTCTGCCAGATGGCAGGAGTGAGAAGAGTTTGAGTGAGGGGTGTGTGGGGTCTTAGCCTTTTGGATGCAGCATGGTCTGTAATAGAGGGATCTTCTCAGCTATCCTCACTATCTGTTGTAGGGTCTTCCAATCCAAGACAGTGCAATTCCTGAACCAGGCAGTGATGCAGCAGCTCAGGGTACTCTCAATGAATCCTCTGTAGAATGTGGTGAGGATGGGGGATGGGAAGTGGGCTTTCCTTAGCCTGCGCAGAAAGTTGAGATGCTGCTGGGCTTTCTTGGCTGTGGAGCTGGTGTTGAAGGCCCAGGTGAGATTCTCCATTATATGTATGCCAAGAAATTTTATGTTCTTCACAATTTCAACAGGGGAGCCGTCAATGTCCAGTGAAGAGTAGTCACTCCATGCCCTCCTAAAGTCAACAATCATGTCTTTCGTCTTGCCCACGTTTGTTGGCTCTGCACCAGTCCATTAGTCGCTGCACCTCCTCCCTGTATGCTGACTTGTCATTCATGCTCTTGAGACCCACTACAGTTGTATCATCAGCGAACTTGATGATGTGATTCGACCTGTGCATCATTGCATAGTCGTGTGTCAACAAGGTGAATAGCAGTGGACTGAGCACACAGTCCTGGGGGCCCCCATGCTCGGTATGATGGTATTGGAGATACTATTTCCAATCCAGACTGACTGAGGTCTCCCAGTAAATATTGAATTTTCAGTCCCAGAGAGGTTGAGTGTCAGTGACTAATACTTGCCACATCATTAAAAGGATACTGAAAACAAAAAATGCTGGAAATCACAATGGGTCAGGCAGCATCTGTGGAGAGAGATAGCAAGCTAGAGTTTCAAGTCTAGATAACTCTAAGTATCATTTGAATCAGTACAAATTCCAGCATCTGCAGTAATCTGCTCCTTAATTAAAAGGATACTTAGCTTTAAAATAATTTGACTTTACTTCTAGTGACAAACTTACCTTTGCACGTATTGTGCAAGTATACACAGTTCACACCATTCACTGTATTCAAATAGGAGCCAATTAGCAAATTGTCATTGTTGGTGTTTTCTGCAAGATGGAACAGCATAGTGTTGCATCTTCAAAAACCACTTTTAGATTTTCATGTTTAAGTGTGAATTTGCCCTTGGTTGAATTTGCAAGCTTTTGCACATTAATGATAGACAACTTTATTATCCTCAGTGTTAGGACAGCAAACTTTGACTCAACATAATAGTGCAGTTCTAACCAGGTAGCATAGAATTTTCAATCTTAGGTTGTCTTCTAGTTTTAGTTGGGATAAGTACATTATCTAATTATCTGAACATGTGATGCTCATGAACCTCATTGAGCCTGTTTCTAAGGAATAAGGCAAATGCACTGAAGGTCAACTGGGAACCAATGCCTATTCATTGTGTAATGTTTGTGAATATTGTTTAAGTTTTTTTAGATAAAGGGGAATGATTAAGGTTAGGTGTCTCCAAGTAGAGGCATACACAGAGGTAATTGCTTGTGCATACTAAAAGTATACAGAGGTGCATTCCGAGTGGGTACTCAGCTTCTTTATAAAGCATTAACTGGAACCTAGCTAAGAAAAGAATTACTGATTGTAGAAACAAGAATTGTTAGGTCCAGAATTATCATCTTTTGAAGTAACAGACCCTTTGTCTTACTAACTGAAGATCAGGATTTCCATCTTGAGAGTATTCATTTTTTGAGCCCTGGATTCAGAATGACCAGAAACAGCCACCTTTACGATTCTATTCCACAAAGCATCTGTGGTCTGGTGGTTTCTGTGTTCTGATCAGGTGGCCTTAAGTCTGGCCTGCAGCTCCTGTCCCTAAATCTGAGAGGTCACCGTGCTTCCCTGTGGGAGTTTTCCGTCTTTTACCAGGCACTGATTCAGATCTGAAATGTAGCTACCTGCTTCTGGAATTCTCTTCTGTCAGGAGTATCTAGCCCCATCATCAGAGAGCCGCTGTTCAGGAATTCCCACCTCCCCCAACACAGATTCGTATGGCTGATGGAAGAGAGAGAGAGAGCTTGGCCAGGCCAGGAAGGCCAGAGTCAGGGATGGATGGTGTCACAGGAAATTGTATATTATGTGATTGTGGATGTCCAGGAAGTAGCCAATGCATGGTGTTTGGTCCCAATTGTACTCATTGGGTCAGGGCAATCCAAGCATCTGAGCTGGCCTTACTTTCACAGGAAAATTTCTCATTGGCCCTGGCTCCCAAAATTGCCTTGGGATCCTCAGCCCAATAATTTAAGCTCGCTCACAGAAATCCCCTTCGTGTCTGAATGAGGGTCAAATCTCTGACAGTAAAAAGTGGGTACTCCAATGTAGAGAGCCTTCCACTGGTGGTTCCCACCTTCTCCTGACAGCAGTATTTCAGGTGTTATGACATAGAGACAGAGAGCCGACCAAAACTGGCTTTTCTACATCTGTGTTCACAACACAGTAAAATTAAACTGTCGAAGACCATTCTAATGGGTTCCCAACCAGACTTTTGAAAAATAATATTCAGTCTTTGGGAATAATTAATTTCCAGACGCCACTTTAGTACCTTAAACAAAAGACTTAACAAGTTTATTAAATATAAATGGACATTAGTAGAAAGAAAACTCAACAGAAGAGTAAGCTAATTAACATCTATGCTTTAAACCTAAAACATTTTCTTTCAAACCCATTCACACAAAAGACTGACAGACAAATAAACATGATAAGGGATGAATTTAAGGAAAACTGACCAGATTACGTATGGGTTTCATGATTTCTAGTTCACATGCATCAATGTGAGCTCCTTATCTGTTTTTCCTGATGAGGGTCACTTTCTCACTTCACCCAGGCAAAGGCAGCAATACTTGCAAATACTTGGCAAACTGCCTCATCATCACAACTTTACAAAAAGCACCAAGGCGTCACTTGGCTGGTAGTGAGAAGGGCACTGCCTGGACGTTCCTTCCCAGACTCTCTGCACCACCACACTCTGTCCTCGAAGTGGCTGTGGGGGTGGGCAGGGCAGGAATAGAGACTGTCACACACCTCCTGCTGGAAAGTGCCTTTACAAAGCAAGGCGAGAGAAAGATGCAGTTATATTTCAAGGTTTGTCCTAAGCAGCTCCTTGACGCAAAACTCTGTGCTCTACAGTTTGTTATCTAAGATGCACACCAAAACAAAAATCGTCTGTGCCTGGAGAACCATCAACTTGAAGAAAGATGATCTTTGAGCCGCCCAAAAGTTGCTGATCTTCCAGAGCAAGGAGTTGACCTTGACTGAGTATTGCAGACTGGCACATTCCAATATCCAGGACTACATACTGAGGGGCACACTAAAGCTTGGGGCAGCTGCCACCAAGTTGCAGTGGAGAAAGACCACTGTCTCAGTTCTTTCTGCTGAAGTTTAAATGGGGGTCTGTTCAGTTATCGGACTCCCCTGTGCCTCGAATGTGTGTAAATATAGTCTTGTACAAGAAAGAAATGCCTTTGATTTGTTTGCTTGATAGAGTCAAACTCTACTGTTCATTTTATTTCTTCATATGTTACCATACAGAACTAAGCTGCTTCAGTGATTATCTATCTGTATATAGATATTTTGACGATTAAAGTGTATTTTAGAAATAAAAAATGTATTTAAACATAATGGTCTTTCTGAGGGTCGCTGTGTCTGTTACAACCTCTTCATCAAGACTCCATCTGCAATTAGCCTCCACTCCTGGCCTCACAAACAAGACTTACCTGGTCTTTTTAACCCAAGCTGTCCCAATGTTCATCAGTCATTTCCAGCTCATAATTCAAAATTGATAAAAGAATAAAATAACGCCAATGAAAAATCAGCAAGGGTAAGTTACTGGTGAGGGTAAGCTAAGTGAAGGATGTGTAAACGTTGCAATATTTACAGTGGGCAAAGATTTTGTGATTGGAGTATAAAATAGGTAAATTTGTATCAATACATTTTGGCAGAAAGGGTAAAAAAGGGAGGATACTAATTAGAGAGAGATTGTGGATCTTAATAGTACAGAAGGATGTAGGGGTCCTGGTTCATTGTATAAGGATAAGAGTAAGACTCATTCTCAGGTATAAGTGCTAAATTGGGGGAAGGCCAATTACTAAAGTATGAGGCAGGCACTGGCAAAATCAGATTGTGATAGCTGTTTGAGGGTAAATCCAATTCTAACATGTGGGAGTCTTTTAAAGTCCAGTTGATTGGCCTTCAGCACCAGCATGTTCCTGTGAGAATGAAAAATTAGGATGTCAAGATTTGGGAACCTTGGATGACAAGAAATATTGAAATTTGCAAGGTTTAGGAAACTGAAATCAGACAAGGTCCTTTAGAAATATAAAGGAAGCAGAAGAGAATTTAAACAAGGAGTTAAGAGTGCTAAAAAGAACTATAAAATGTTCTTAGCAAGTAGGATTAAGGAAAATCCCATGGCTTTTTATATGTATATTTGGAGCAAGAGGGTAACTAGGGAAAGGGTAGGACAAAGGATGGACTTCATGCGTTGAGCCAGAGGAAGTGGGTGAGGCCCTTAATGAGTAGTTCCCATCAGTATTCATCAACGAAAACAATATGGATGATGGTAAGATTAGGGAGGGGTATGTTGATTTTCTAGGGCATATTGATATTAAGGAGATGGGGTTGGGTGTCTTGAAAAACATTAAGATAGATAAGTTCCAAGGGCCTGATGGGATCTATTCTGGGATACTTGGAAGGCAAGGGAGGAGATTGTTGGGGTTTTGATAGTGATCTTTGTGTCCTCTTTAGCCTTAGATGAGCAGCGTCCAAAACTAGAGCATTTAGCTTTAAGGTGAAAGGTGAAAGATTTAAAAGAGACCCAAGGGGCAGCATTTTCACACAGAGGGTGGTACGTGTACGGAACAAACTGTCAGAGGAAATGGTAACGGCTGGTACAATCACAACATTTAAAAGATACATAGATAGGAAAAATGCCAAATGCAGGCAAATGGGAGTGGTTCAGTTTGGGAAGCCTGGTCAACGCAGACAATTTGGACTAAAGGATCTGTTTCCGTGTTGTATGTCCCGATGACTCAATGAATGGAATGTTGTTGTATATTGCTAGGGGAATAGAATAAAAGAATAGTTTTACTTCAACTCTGCAGGGCATTTGTGAGACCACATCTGGAGTATCATATATGGTTTTAGACTACTTATTTAAAAAAATATATAATTACTTGTGAAGCAGTTTTGAGAAGGTTCACTCAACTAATGAAGGGCTACATTTATAAAGAAATGTTGAACAGTTTTTCCATCTACCATACGGAATTCAGAAGAATGAAAGTGATCCCACTGAAATATAGAAGACCTTGAGGGGATTGGATCGGGTAGATACCCAGTGAATGTTCCATCTAATGGAGAAGCCTAAAACTTGGAGACACAATTTAAGATTAAGATGTCTCTCTTTCAAAGCAGAGACAAAGTGAATTTGTCTATTTTCTCTCAAAGGCTCATTAGTGCGGAACTCTCTTCCCCAGATGGTAGAATTTTTAAATGTATTCACTCTGAGTGAGTTAGATTTTTGATAAACAAAGAATTCGAGGGTTATAGTGTGCAGATGAGAAAGTGGGATTGAGACCAGTACCAGACCAACCATGAACATATTGAATGTTGGGGCAGGCTGAAAGAGCTAAATGGCCTACTCCTACTTCGTATTTCCTTATTTTGCTATAGTGTTCTTTTAAGGGGTGGTACTCAAGCTAATCTGTTAACTTGGTTATTTGTTATGGGCAAACGAACATAAAAAGATACTTACTGACAAAAGTGTGAGCGTAGAGCTAACAGCTCAAGCTCCATTTGCTCCAGAGATGTGTCATAGAAGATCTGTGATGTGGAGGTGCCAGTGTTGGACTGGGGTGGACAAGGTTAAAAATACCTGATGAAGGAGCAGTGGTCCAAAAGCTAGTTCAGTAGAACTCCCAGATCCATAGATTCAGTTTCCACGGTTTCAGTTATCCGAGGTTTACCGCAGCCCGAAATATTACATGGAACATTCCAGAAATAATTCTAGGGGGCTGCAAGGGAATAAATTTCCCATTCAAATGATAGGGCTTGCTACTATCCGCAGTTTTAGGCATCTGTGCTCGGTCGTGGAACATATCACCTGTGGACACAGGAGACTACTTCCAAATAAACCTGCTGGACTATGACCTGGTATTGTGTGATTTTTAACATAGAATATCTGAACAGGTTGATTTAAAAAATCTACATTCATAATATCTGTCTCACTTTGTGAATGCCTTATGCTCAAGGACTTCTGAGTAGTGTCGAACCTGAGTTTGGAACAGATGATTCTAACTTCTCTGGCAGCTTCTTTCAAAGTAAATACCCAGGTGTGGGGTATTTAGCCTGGTGTGGCCTGTGTTCAGATCACCTAGAAATTTGTTGTGCTGAGGGCCAGCAAGTGATTCTGCTTTACGCAGTTTCACCTCATGGGGATGTAACCTACAGATAGATGTCCACTAAAATAGCTGTGATTTAGGTAATTGTTTATAAATTCTTGTGAAGGCAGAAGCAGAAGGAAAGTGATTGAGCCCTGCACCACCGCCACCCCCCACCCCTTAATCCCACCTACTCCCCCAAACCCCACCCAATAACCTTTCTCTTTCTGCCAATCTCTGTCTTTCATTTGAAGCCACTACTGGGGAGGGAAGAAGTCTAAACGCCATTAATCCATTGCTGTGTGGCGAGGACTACCTGGCAGTTGGTCCACATTATTGAGGTGAGGTTCAAGGTCTCATGAAGGCTTCTTCTGTTTAGTATCTTCTTGGAATTACAATCAGAAGATTTTTTTCTTTGAAGCATTTTGCTTTTATGTATGAAATGTAGCAACGGTGGGAATTCATGCCCCTCAATGTTTCTGTAGTTTTCCATACTTCTATCCAAGCACAAATTAAAGTTAATCATGCATAACTAGAAGCAAGATAAGGTTATGTAGCAATCCACAGTTGAAAAGCCATTTTTCTGAATGTATTCCCAGTGTGGAGCCTCATCGTGTGTGTACTGACACAATTTTCCACTCGTACTTTAATACTCAAAAAACTGTGAACAGCATGCCTCATGATTTTTTGGGTCTGTACCCTTGATAGATAAAATCCGCTGTGAGCACATTTGTGTAAAATTGGCTCTGAAGTTTCCAAAATATGTAAATAACAGGACATCGAATGTCCATATATCAATAGCTAATAACATAAACACAGTTATTATATTGCAAATATTGTTATTCTGTCGCACATAGTTAATGTATTGCAGCTGTAGCTATACTAATTGTGTTCCCAATCATTGTAGAAAGAAATTCCCAATTTTTTATAAAGTGCGAAAAGTTAGGTGATTTGTTCTTAATGAATCATACATCACTTCAGTGTTAGCTGCTAAAGGTTTTACAGGAAAGTTTGGTTTTCCTCAGGTTCAACCACATCACTGATGCTCATTACAATGGAATTTCTAGAAACAGTATTCTGGCCCGTGTGTGATTTTCTGTAATCCTCTGGGAGTTTGAATTCTCCTTTATTAGAGAACATCGATTTTGTCCAAGAGGTAGATTTCAAACCAGGTCTAGCAGTTAATGCAAGATTTCCAATTACTTGTCAGTAGTTTTAACAGCATGGAGTAGTAGAGAGAAAATGTATTTTAAAATAAATTGGTATAGATTTCCAAATTACTAGCATTGTGTTCATTGTGTAAAAAAATCCAATTTTTGTGAATTTTGTCTGCTTTATTTTCCTTCCAGGGCATGTAACCACAGGTATTCATTCAAGAAAAGAGAGAGACAAAAATAGGGTACTACTGACCAGTTAGCATTATACCAGGCATCAGGAAAATGCTCAATCTCTTATTTCGGTAGTCGAAGCAAAACACTTAGAAAATCATCTAAGGAGGTTTTGTTTTAAAACCAGACAAAAGCAACATGGTTCTCTGAAAGGGAATCATATTTGACAAATTTATTACAGACTTTTGAGGAGAGTAGGATGGATAAAGGGAAGCTGGTAATACTTGGATTTCCAAAAAATGTTCAATTTGGAAATATATAGAATGTTAATAGGCAAGGTAAGGGCTAGATGGAGTTAGTATGTGAACATGGATATAGGATTGGTTAATGGACAGAAAACAGAGGGCAGGGAAAAATGGTTCATTTTCAAAGTAGTCAGTTATGGCTGTGAGTGCCACAAAGACCAGTGCAAGGGTCACAGGTGCTCCAATCTATATTACTCACCTGGAGAAAGAGCCTAGGGCCTTCTTGTGGCATACTGGTAGGGGCCCCACCTCTCAACTGAGAGGCCTTGGTTCAAGTCCCACCTACTCCAGCGGTGTGCTGAACAGGTTGAACAGGAAAAATAAGTTAATTAAAATCTAACGAGCCAGAGAAGGCCAGAATGTAATTTAAGGATGGTTGTTTTCTGAAGGACCAGTCTGGTGGCTGTTATACTGCGAGCATTTCTGGTCTCCTTCCGATCGGATGGATATTGTGAAACTTGAAAGGGTTCAGAAAAGATTTACAAAAGATTTTCCATGGAGCATTGGAGGCTGAGGAATGACTTTATAGACGTTTCTAAAATCTTGAGGGTCATGGATTCGATAAATAGACAAGGTATTTTCCATGGGATGGGAGAGTCCTAAACTAGAGGGCATAGGTTTAGGGTGAGAGGGGAAAGATATAAAAGAGACCTAAAGGGCAACTTTTTCACGCTGAAGGTGGTACATGTATGGAATGAGCTACCAGAGGAAGTGGTGAAGGTTGGTACAATTGCAATATTTAAAAGGCATCTGGATGGGTATATGAATAGGAAGGGTTTGGAGGGATATGGGCTGGGTGCTGGCAAGTGGGACTAGATTGGGTTGGGATATCCGGTCAGCATGGATGAGTTGGACAGAAGGGTCTGTTTCTGTGCTGTACATCTCAATGACTCTCTGACTCTAGTGCCCAGTTATTAGATTCCACATGGAGAGTGAGTAAATAATTTTTTTGACAATGGAATATTTTAAGAATTTGAGTTTCTGAGTGAGATTGCACAGCCTCAACCTTTCAGTTGACAATTTGGCTACTTCTCTGTGCAGTGAAGTTGATGGTCCTTTGATGGCATCCATTGGAGTCAGAACAGTAAATATTTACTGAATTTGATCCTGGAATGAGGGAGCTTTCCTACACTGCCAGGCTGAGCAAATTGGGCCCATATTCCTCTGGAATTTAGAAACATAGCAGCTGACCTCATTGAAACAGACAGGATTCTGAAGGATAAGTATTGAGAGGTTTTTTCCTCTGATTGGAGAATCTGGGATAGGGGACACAGTCTCTGGTTAAGGTGCCAATCATTTACGACTGAGATGAGAAGAAATCTTTTTAAAGAGTTGTGATTCTTCAGAATTTGTTTTCCTGGAGTGTCAGGGAATGCTTTATTGTTGAATGTATTTAAATAAAAGATTGATAGAACTTTGAGCTCTATGTAAATAGTGGAGTAGGGTGAAAAAGCCAATGCTCCTATTTCTCAAGTTCTTGCATGGTTAATCACATTGAATTACTTTCACAGGCAGTGAACCTAGAAGCTAAATCCATTGATTTTAATTTTAAACTTTCAGTTGGGAAGATAAATCAATATGATTGGATTTACATAGAAATTATAATATCAATATAAATAAATATTAAAAGAAGTTATCTTCAAAATGTGGATTTTTATCATATGGAGAATGTGACACTCCATAAATATAATTATTAGTTTTACATGAAGATGTGTTAATCCAGAGTTTTACAGTACTGAAAGGGACCTTTCAGTCCAAAGTGTCTGCACTGGTCATCGAGCATTTTTCTATTCTAATCTCAATTCCCAGTACTTGACCTATTGCATTGTATGTTTCGTCTTTCGAGTGATCATCTAAATACTTCTTAAATGATTTGATGGTTCCCATGTTTATCAGATTCTCAGGTAGGGAATTCCAAAGATCCACCACCCTCTGGGTGAAAAACCTCTTCCACAGATTCCCTCTCTCCCTCCAGCTTTTTACCTTAAACCTGAGCCCCTGGCTATTGATCCCTCTATTATTGGGAAAATTTTCTTCCTGTCTTCTTAATAAATGCCCTCGTAATTTTGTACACTTCATAAGATCCCCTCCTAGCCTTCTGTGCTCTAAGGAAAACAGCCTCAGTCTACCTGGTCACTCATCATAACTGAAACAAGCAACGGCCTGGTGAATCATCTCTGCACTCTCCCGAGCACTATCATGTCCTTCCTACAGCATGACTATTAGAACTGCACACAGTACAGAGGAACCTCGATTATCGGAATCTTGAATATCTGAATTTCGGATTATCCAAAGGAGATTTCAAGATCTTGCAAAAACATTACATCAAAGAGGTATGTGTATTCAATTTACCTGTACTGAAGAAGATGTGAAAATGCTGACAAAAACAAAGAAATGCAAGCAGCTCAAGCATCAGTGACTAGATATTTTTTAGGTAAGGGTTGTTACACAGCCCTTTGCAAAAGTAAGTGTTTTACAGTATTCCCGTCACTTTACCAGGCCATTCATTTAAAAAACAGGCCAAGAACATAAACACAAGCATGAGGCATGGCTTCCGCCTTCCTATTGTCAGACTGAGGTCCTGGGAACTGATACTGTAAATAGGCTCGCGATCGTAGAAATTGTTTGGGACCTTGTTTAATGCTGAGATTTCACGCCAAGGGTTTAGTTCTTCTTATTTTAACCTGTAATTTGCCAACTGCAAAGATTAGTTTGTTTAAGTAGCAGACTCATTAAAATTATAGATTTAAGCAAATTATCCAGTAGAGCATAGCATTAGATCAGTATGACTTCCCTGTTTAAGCTAAAATCAATTATCTGAAAAATCAAATATCCGAATGAAATTGTGCCGACCCATCTTGTTCAGATAATAGAGGTTCCTCTGTACTCCAGCTGGGGTTAAATCGATATTTTATGCAGTTCCATCATAACCTCCCTGCTTTTGTATTCAAGACTCAGCATAATTTGTAAACTGTTTACTAACTCAATCAACAAGGTATAATCTTTTAATGTTTTTGTTCACAGCATCTCTAAAAATGCAAGAGTAGAAATTCTGGTTAATTCATAGATTTTTTCCATTGACTGCAGTTTGGAAGAATGTAATCAGAACTTCCCTATTGTTTCACTTGCTGAAACTCTTGAAATTTCAGTGGAGAAATTCTGACAATTTTACTAACTACTGTACAAAATCCAAGGCACTATCCATTTTGTGAAAGTTTGATAAATAGGTTCTGGTGAAGGATTGCACCTGAAACCTTAATTTATTTCTTGTTTCTAATTAATCAAATTTACTTGGAGCATTTTTTCTTTTTATTGCAGTTTTGTGGTGAGAATTTAATTCTGATTTGAACAAATTTCCATTTCAGACTAGAACCTGTGCAAACAGATAATTTATTACTGAAGACACCTGAAGTACATCTGACTGGTAGATGTCAAAATAAACTATTGGACTTTGGCAACATTTTATTTGATTAAAATTGGATACTGAAAATAGTGGTGACACATCAGTTGCTGACTTCTCTTTGAACAAAATGTGTTCTAGATATTGCCTCAGTGTTTATGGGTTTAATTGACAAAATTAAAGCAAGTCGTCATCTATTGGAAAATTTATCATCCATTTATTTACGAGATTACATTAAGTGTGAGCTGAACTTATACCAAAGTATTTTCATTTCCATGAAGCTTGAAACATATTAATCATTTTAAATGATCTTTGACTGCAAGGTTTCTTTAGTTTAGAACCACAAAATTTCTATCTTTGAAAGGAGCTTTTTTTTATTAAAAAATGTATTTAATAATGATTTAATGAGCTTCACCCAGATTGCCAGTGGTTGCTAAGATAATAAAGTTGCTAAGTGCTCAAAAGTATTATTTTTACATCTTTTTAATTATCATTAAAATGAAACTTTCTTTGGCTTGACAAAATCATTAGAGGTAGGAAGGGTTCTGGCAAAATAATTACTTCTTCATTACTAAATGTGCTTCACGCACCATAAAAGCATCAGACTAGAATATAGATTGGGTATTAAAGCCTTGATGGCTGAATTCCTGAGGTGAGGAACATCATCCAATTACTGCACATATTACAAAATTGCAGATATTAATCCACTGGAAATTTAAGGATGAGCAATATTCCCATTTTTTCCTGCCTGACGTAGCTAATAGTCGGGGCTTCCTGTTTGGAATACAAACCTGTTTATACAAGAAAAGCAGATTGCTAGCACTTAACCAGTCGTAATACTATAAGGAGTCTTGTCTTTTAACACACAGAGTTTAATCTTTAAAAGCCTTTTTAAAATGTAATCAAATTGAGCCTTTAGCAATGTGGAGACTTTATGATCCATCTTTTAATTATTTTATAATTCTTATAAAAGATAATACTTACAAAATATCTGCCTTTTTGCAAAGTTGTTTGAGTTGTTGGCAAGAAGGTCAAAAGACTCCAAAATAATGACAATGACAACTTTGTCATCAATGCAATATTTATATTGCACAGCATAACACATCACAATAGTTCATATAATCACAGAATTGTTATGGCATAGGAAGAGACTATTCAACCCATCATGGCTGCACCGGCTTGTTAAATGAGCATCATTAATGAATAACAATCTTCTGCTTTTTCCTTATACACTTGCATGTTATTTTTATTCAAATGATCATCCAACACCCTTTTGAATGCCTCCATTGAACCTTCCTCCACCACGTTTCCAGGCAGTGTATTCCATACCATCACTTCTTGCTGAGTGAAAAAGGTTTTTTTCATTTCATCCTTGCTTCTTTTGCAGGTCACTTTAAACCTATGGCCTGTCATTTTTTCTTCATTTTCTACACAGAAACTGTTTCTTCCTGTCAACTCTACCAGCCCAGCCATGAATTTCAAACATCTATCAGGACTCCTCTTATCCTTCTTCCCTCCAAGGTGAACAGTCACAACATCTTCAATCTTTCCTCACAATCATTTGGTCAGTGTTTCAAATATTCTGAAATTACATCTAACATATTTCCAACCTATGTGGAAGTGATGGTCATTGCATTGACCTTCTCTGACAATCTACTCCATGAGGGGGTATTGCGGACATTACTTAATGTTTGGGAAGTTTACCCAATAATATTTGGTCTTCAGAGCACCACTTGTTTGCATTTTTTCAAAGTGCACATCTTTATTTCTCCCATTCACTAATTATTAACATCCTGAAAGTGTCTCACATTGCTTTATTCTATGTTTGAATGCACAAAGGCAATGCAACAAAAAGTGGTGGATTACATCCCACAAAAGATATTAGATAAATAAAGATGTTGGACAGGTAGCATTATTGCTATTATTTTGTGATAAACGTTTATTATCACTTTCTGGTTGTGATCTATGGCCAGTATGATTTGTGTTGACATTTACGCATCAGAGGAGTCTACTGTCTCAATCCTTTACAGCAATGAACAATTTAAGAGTAGGAAATGAAACACTGGCTAGCCTGCAACTAGGAAAGACTCATCATCTACAAAGTTAAATTATGGAATGGTCACATTGTGATGATGTTACTGGACTAGTGAACTGATGGCTTGGACCTCTGTTTGAGAAATCTCACGAGGACAGCTGGTGGAATTTAAAATTCAATTAATGAATCTGAAATAATTTTACTTTTATATAATCTTTAACTTTTGTGATGACTTTGTATGCTTTTTGTTTCAATTTGATGCTTTCCTTAATTTCCCTGGTTAACCGTGGTTGACTTATCCCATTCCTGAAGTCCTTTTTCCCATATCCTTCTTTCTCTTTGAGATATATCTTTGTTGTGAGCCATGAACTGTTTTCTTAAATGTTTTTTGGTGAGATGGAAGCGTGCAACTGAACTGGATTGGCTGGAATGTTTTCCACTGCTATCAACAATGGAGAGTTCAAACTCCAAGAATCAGCAAGGTTTATGAGAAAATGTGAATAGCCAATGAGCAGCATACTCCATGAACTCATTGGTGAATCTTTAAATGTTGTAAATCAGAGTTTAACACAGCTTGGTGAAAAAATAGAGGTGACATTTTGTGATTGACGTTAGATGTTGAAGTGATTCAGAAGACATGAGTTCAAACAGATTTTCTTTTTTTTATCTCCCCAGGAAGAATCCTCAGTACCTGACAAAGATTCCAGCCAACAAGTTATTCTCAAATGGTATAATTCAGGAATTGACCATGTTAATTTCACCAGTGTTACTATCACCAAGGACAAATGAAAGCATTCAACCTAAGTGACAGGTTGCATTAAAAATACATAAACTTCAACACCAGGAGATAGGTAATAAAAATCTGCTGACACAGATTTAAGATGTGTTTCATATAATTCCATGGTTACCGTGACTGAGAATTGATAATCAATGTCTAAAGGTTCTGCACATGCTCAAGGGAAAATTGAGAGATCCAGGATATTGCTGAGAAGAAATTACCTGATCTGTTGGCTGGTTTGGGCACATCCCTTTGTCAGTTAGCAATAATGCTGTCTAATCACCATTATGACTCACCCAAGCAGCACCTTTAAGCATTTTTCAATTTCTAATCAGCAACAGAAAAAATATAGTTAAATCATATAGACAGTGTTTCAAATATTTGGTAATAGTGGCGCCTAGTGAAGCATAACAAGAGAAAGGGTAGTGGTAAAAGCAATTGGACACATACATATAAATAATTATATTGGCAAAAGATCAGGGAAGATGATATAGCAGTTGTGGAAGCAAGGTCATTGGGGATATTTAACAGACTATTGGACATGCATATGGTCACAGAAACATGAGGGTGCATACAGGACGATCAGTGGTCGGTACAACATCGTGGGCTGAAGGGCCTGTTCTGTGCAGTACTGTTCTATGTTCCATGTTCTATATAAAAAGATGTAAGGGCCTTAAAGGGTTACTGCTAAAGAGCCTTAAGCACCATCCACTGTGATAATATTAAGTGGTTTTGTGGGAGAACAGCTTAGGACTTAGACCTATCATCTGGGTCTTCCTTATAGTCAAACATCTATTATGTCAATGAAACTTGCACATTGTTGCTATCATGCAGTAAACTGCACCTTGTTAAAGAAAAGCCTCTTTTCAATAGTTTACCAAGTGATTTTCCTCAACCTTACTCTTGGGTCCTTTATCTGCAAAGGATGATGGCAGCAAATCACCTTAGAGCGAGCAATAACACAGAGAGCTCATACACCATGGTAAGCAACAGAACACCTTATACATATAAATGATTCCCACCTTGGATCCTCAGGATCCCATAAATAAATTGCCAATGCCCAGTGAAGTTTAGTGGATAGAGGGTCCAAGACTGCAATCAAATGAGGCTGTTCACTAAAAGCAGAAACTCAGCCAGCTACCTTCTAACTTTGTAAGTTTGTCTGTTTGTATGCATTATCAAGTGGGTGTTTTACATCAAACTTCTGCTATAAGAAATATCCAACAGTTCCAGGACACATAATGAGATGCAAAAGACTGGAAAACACTGGTTGTAGTGAAAGGCATTTTTGTTCTGAAGAGATCACAATTTTAAATGGTGAATAAAGCTACAGAATGAAAAAGAAGCATTCGAAGATAAAAGCAGCCATATGCCATTCATTTTGGAATATTACGTACACAAGTTTTCAAATATTTCTTGGATTGCAATTTGTCTCCAGTTTTTGAAGATTGGAAGTTTAAAGATCTTGTAAAAAAAGATATCTTAAACATTGTTTAAAATCCAACTCAATGATAAAATAAGAGGGGAATGCAATGTTTTTGGATGGATGTTTCTGTCATCATTATTTATCAAAAAAGCAACTCTTGAACCCTCCTCATTCTTGGAAACTATTGGCCCATCTCCAATCTGCCAAATATCTTTGAAGGTGTTGTTGCCTTTCAAAGCAGCTTTTCTGGATTTCCTCATTTGAATGCTTCCAATCAGCTTTCTGCCACAGTACTGAAATGGGTCTTTTCAAATTCACTACGGACATCCCCTACTAAACCATCCATCTTCACCTTTCTCAGCCTGACTGCAGGAATTGACCCAAGTGATTACATCATCACCCTGCAGCTTTCTGCTGAGTGGGACTCCACTCACATGATTCTGTTCTTACCTAAACAGAAGTTGTGGAAAAACTCTGCAGGTCTGGCAGCATCTGTGGAGAGAAATCAGAATTAATATTTCAGGTCCAGTGACCCTTCCTCAGAACTGATGGTAGCTAGGAAAAAGTTGATTTTCATGCAGGAGATATGATGGAGGGAGGGGTAAGGAGTAAATGATAGATAGAGTTAGAGCCCAAAGAGAGGGAAGAAAAGCTGGACAGTCAAAGGCATTGACAACGATCAGCCTAAGAGAATGAATAGTTGCGAAAGGGAACTATTGGTAGCTAACAATGGGTTGTGTATTAGCAGACTATGTGATAATAAGGCCTGGTATGCGAGGTCAAGGACATGGGAGAAGGTTCCTCAAGCTGTAAAATTGTTGAACTCGACGTTGAGTCGAGAAGGCCGTGGAGTTCTGAAGCCTAAGATGTTGTGCTGTTCTTCCATCTTGTGCTGAGCATTGCTAATGCACTCCAGCAAGCCTGAGACAGAGATGTTAGTAGGGAACAAGATGGTGTATTGAAGTCGCAGGCAATTAGAAGCCAAGGGTATTCTTTGCAGACAGAACATAGAGGTCACCCAGTCTATGCTTCATATTTCCAATGTAGAGGAGACCACATCATATGCAGTAAATGCATTAGGTTAGATTAAGTGAAGTGCAGGTAAAGTGCTGCTTCACCTGGAAACTATGTTTGGGTTCTTGGATACTGAGGAGAGCGGAAGTAAACAAATAGATGTTACACCTTCTGCATTTGCAGGAGAAGATGCCATTGGGTGCTGTGGAGGTTGGTTGTCAGAGGGTGTTGAGAATTAAGGAAAAGTGGACCATAGTGTCTGTGAGGGAATGGTCCCTGCGGAAGGCTGACAAGGGAGGGGAAGGGAATGTGTGTCTCGTGGTGAGGTGGACGAAATGGCAGCTAATGATCCTCTGGATGTGGATGCTGATGGGATGGTGGGTAAGGACAAGGGGGACCCTATCACTGTTGCAGGAGGGAAGAGAGGGAGTGAAATTATTAGATTTCCTACAGTGTGGAAACAGGCCCTTCAGCCCAACAAGTCCACACCGACCCTCTGCAGAGTAAGCCACTCAGATCCATTTCCCTCTGACTAATGCACTGTGAGGGTTCAATTTTGAGAGATAGATTGGACCTTGCTGAGGGTGCTGGGAAATCCTCGTTTGACCAAGAGGAAGGACATTTCAGTGGCCCCTTTGTCAAAGTTGGCATTGTCTGAAGAAATGCATCAATGACAGAGGAACTGGGAGAATAGAATAGAACCTTTACAGGAAGCAAGGTTTGAGGATGTATAGTCAAGGTAACTGCGGGCGTTGGTGGGTTTCTAATGGAAAAAGAAGTTTTTCTCATATGATCTTTGGTTCTTTGGTAATCAAACTGAAGTGAAATTAAATCTGACTCATCTGATTATTGACCCTTCAACCTTTCGAAATAGTTTTTATGTATTCTAAACATCTTGTAAATCAGAACAGAGTGTGGGTGGGGGAGAATTTGGATGTGGGAAGGAAGATTATAGATATAAACATAAAAACTAGTAGCAGGAGTGGGCCATCGAGCCCTTTGGGTCCTTTCTGCCTTTCAATATCATCATGATTGATCATTCAACTCACTACCCTATTTCTGCTTTATCCCTGTATCCTTTGACTCCTTTAGCCCTATGAAGTGTCTCTAATTCCTTCTTGAACACTTTTTTTTTGCTTCAACTGCTTTCTGTTTTGGAGAATTCACTGGCTCCCCACTTTCAGGGTGAAGAAATTTCTCCTCATCTCAGTGCTATATGGCCTACCCTGTATCCTTAAACTTTGACCTCAGGTTCTAGCCTCCCCAGTCATCCCTCCTGTGTTCACTATGCCTAGCCCTGTTAGAATGTTAAAGCTTTTGAAACTCCACTGAATATAGTCCTAATTGATCCAGTCTTTCCTCTTATATCAGTCCTGCCATCCCAGGAATCAAGTATGTCAGTGATTTTGGTTCTCTGTATTTGGCTGATACATCTGTCAAAGCCGAATAACTGGTGGTGTTTTCAAGTTTTGAGGAATGTATAAGGGATTTACCATATTGTTGTGAGTATGAAGGTGAAGTGAAGCTATGGATGTGAGATACGAGTCCTGATTGACAGTGATTGTTGTTAGATGAGTGTTGGGGATCAGGCACTTTGCCCTATTTGTAAGACTAGTAGTGCAGTTGATGGAATATGACATTTGAAGATAGATTCACTGACTGCACCACATCCATCATTGAGCCTCCCCAAAAACACATAACATCTGGCGTTGGATCCATTCTTCAAATTCTCAAGCCTACAATCAAGCTATGGTTTCATCATGTTTTAATGAAAGTCTCAAATTTCTATGTGGCAAAATGTGACGTGCTGTAATGAGGCCTGTCCAATTGTAGGACTATTTACTGCCACTAATGAACTCGTTTTAGTTGCGTAGTCCCACTAAATTACTCCACTGTTCAGAAAGAAAGTTAAAATTGTTTAATTTGAACTGCCACCCACACACAAACCACAGCTCTAGTCATTAATACTTACTAAGGAGAAAGTCATGTTAACCATAATGTCAGGACAATTTAGAAGGACAATTGGAAGATGACTTTACTAATTATGAGACGTAACATTATTCCAAGTATGCAATGTAAACCCAATACAAACAGAAAATTCCAAAATATTCAGCAGATCTGGTAGCATCTGTGGAGAGAGAAACAATATTAACAAGTCAATTTTCTGTGACCTGTTGTGAGTGGCTTGGAAGACACGAAGGAGTGAGAAGAATAGATAGGGGTTGCTCAGGCACAGTTCCCTAACACATTTCTGTCTCTGAGAAAGTTTTCCAGCAACAGCCTTGAAAATGGATTTGTCACCCAAATAATAGAGCAAGCCCTAATTTATATACAAGGTCCTAATTAGAGGAAATTTTATGGAATTACTACCACTGTGCTGGTGATAGAACAGCCATGTATAGAACAGCTCCACGGAAGTAGCCTTCTTGTACTTGGCAGTTGTGGACCAGAAATGGAACCTCCATGTGTAAAAGGGGGCAGCAGCAAGAGCTTACCCATGATATTTAATTGTATCACTAATACAATGGTGATGGAGAACAGCTCACTGCCTTAGGTAAGATTGCCCCACCAGTCTCACTCTCAGACAAGTGTAGGCCCAGGAGCCCCATTGGGTACTGACATGGGGCTCCTGGGCCTACACTGTTGTTCCAGCAGCAGGTAGTGTGGGACCATCAAGCAGGAGGCTGTTATGAAGGTGAGCAAAAAATGTAAAAACTCATCTCTAGCATAGGGGTCCGCCATTGTTGTTCCAGCAGCAGGAGGTGCGGGAGCATCGAGCAGGAGGCAGTCTGAGAGGTCACGAGGTTACATATTTGGGCGGTTGCTTTACCCGAAACGCTGCTCAGTTAGTGTCTCCCACCCATCCTCCTCCTCTAAACAAAAATAGTTCTGTACATTGGTTGGTAAGGTGATAAGTATTTTCTTTCATGTTTTGTTTTTTTCAGTGGTCTATTTAGGAATAGAATAGTGGGAATGGAGATTAGGGCAGTTGAGTGTTCCTCCTGCAGTATGTGGGAGGTAAGGGTCACTTCTTGTGTCTCTGCTGACTTCATCTGTGGGAAGTGCACCCAACTCCACCTCCTCAAGAACCATGTTAGGGAACTGGAACTGGAACTGGATGAACTTTGGATCATTTGGGAAGCAGAGGGGGTTATTGAGAGGAATTACAGGGAGGTAGTTACTCCACAGCCAAGTAAAGAATGTAGATGGATTACCGTCAGGGGTAGGAAAGGGAACTGGCAGGCAGTGCAAGGATCTCCTGTGGTGGTTTCCCTCAACAACAAGTATACCTTTTTGAAAACTGTTGGACAGATGACTTACCAAGAGTAAGTAATGGGGCACAAGTCTCTGGTGCAGAGTCTGTCCATGGTGCTCAGAGAGGATGGGGGAAGAGGAGCAGAGCTTTAGTCATCCAGGACTCATAGTTAGAGGGACAGATAGCAGGTTCCATGGGAAGGAGAGAGACTCATGACTGGTGTGTTGCCTCCCAGGTGCCAGGGTTTGTGATGACTCTGATTGTGTTTTCGGGATACTTGAAGGGGAGGGGGAGCAGTCCCAACTCATGGTCCACATAGGCACCAATGACATAGGTAGGAAGAAAGGTGGGGATCTAAGGCAGAAGTTCAGGGAGCTAGGGTGGACGCTCAGAGCTAGAATGAACAGAGTTGTTGTCTCTGGTTTGTTGCCCATGTCACGTGCTAGTGAAGCAAGGAAAAGGGAGAGAGCGGAGCTGAAAACGTGGCTGCAGGGATGGCGCAGGAGGTAGGGTTTTGAATTCTTGGATAATTGGAGCTCTTTCAGTGGGAAAGTGGGACCTCTACAAGCAGGATGGTCTTCACCTGAACCAATATCCTGGGGGTGATATTTGCTAATGCTCTTCAGAGGGGTTTAAACTAATGCAGCAGGGGAATGGAACCCTGAATCGTAGTTCCAGTATACAGGAGGTTGAGGGTAGTAAGGTCAGGGATAGGTTTACAAGGTCGTAAGAGGGCACCGGCAATCAGGATGTCAGTTTGAAATGTGTGTACCTCAATGCAAGAACATCCGGAATAAGTTGAGTGAACTTGCAGCATGGTTGGTACCTGGGATTTTGATGTTGTGGCCATTTCAGAGACATGGCTCAAGGAGTGGCAGGAATGGTTGTTGCCGATTCAAGGATTTAGATGTTTCAGCAAGAACAGAGATGATGGTAAAAGAAAGGGGAGCATAGCATTGTTAATTATGGGTAGTAATACAGCAGCTGAGAGAATGTTTGAGGACTCATCCACTGAGGTAGTTTGGGCTGAGGTTAGAAACAGCAAAGGAGAGGTCACCCTTTTGGGAGTTTCCTATAGGCCTTTGAATAGTTCCAGGGATGTGGAGGAAAGGATAGCAAGGATGATTCTCAATAGGAGCGAGAGTAACAGGGTGGTTTTTATGGGGGACTTTAACTTCCGCAATATTGACTGGGAATACTATAGTTCAGAATACTATAGTTTAGATATGTCAATTTTTGTTCAATGCGGGCAGGAGCGTTTTCTGGCACAGTATGAAGACAGGCCAACAAGGTGAGATGCCATATTGGACTTGATACTGGGGATTGAACCGGCCAGGTGTTAGATTTGGAAATAGGTGTGCCCTTTGGCAATAGTAACCATAATTCGGTTATGTTTACAACAGTAAGGGGCAGGGATAGGTATATACTGCAGGGAAAGAGGTATAACTGGGGAAAGGCAATTTTGATGCGTTTATGCAAGATTTAGAATGCATAGGACGGGGAAGGAAACTGCAGGGGATGGACACACTTGAAATGTGGAGCTTATTCAAGAAACAGCTACTGCAGGTCCTTGATATGTGTATACCTATCAGACAGGGAGGGAATTGTCAAGAGAGGGAGCCATGGTTTACTAAAGAAGTTGAAGCTCTTGTCAAGAAAAAAAAGAAAGCTTATGTGAAGGCTCAGTTAGGGGGATTGAGAGTTATAAGCTAGCCAGAAAAGATCTAAAGAAATGGCAAAGAAGTGCCAGGAGGGACATGAGAATTTATTGGCAGATGGGATCAAGGAAAACCCTAAGGCCTTCAATAAGTATATCAGGAATAAAAGAATGACTACAGTAAGATTAAGGCCAATCAAAGATACTAGTGGAAAGTTGTGTGTGGAATCTGAGGACATAGTGGAAGTGCTTAACGAATACTTTTCATTGGAAAAGGGCAATGTTACTGAGAATACAGAGATCCAGGCTACTAGATTAGATGGGATTGAAGTGACAAAGAGGAGGTTTTAGCAAATTTGGAAGATCTGAAAATAGATAAGTCCCTGGGGCTGGATGGGATTTATCCTCAGAATCTCTGGGAAGCCAGGGAGAAGATTGCAGAGCCTTTGGTTTTGATCTTTAAGTCATCATTGTCAACAGAAGTAGTGCCAGAAGTCTGGAGGATAGCAATGTTGTTCCCATGTTTAAGAAGGGGAGTCAGGACAACCCTGGTAATTATAGGCAAGTGATCCTTACTTTGGTTGTGGGTAAGGTGTTGGAAAAGGTCATAAGAGATAGGATTTATAATCATCTGGAAAGGAATAATTTGATTAGGGATAGTCAACACGGTTTTGTGATGGGTAAGCTGTGCCTCAATAACCTTATTGAGTTCTTCGAGAAGGTGACAAAACAGGTAGAGTGTTGATGTGGTGTATATGGACTCCCATAAGGCATTTGATAAGGTTCTATGCTGTAGGCAATTGCACAAAATAGGGAGTTTTGGGATTGAAGGTGATTTAGTGATTTGGATCAGATATTGGTGAACTTATAGAAGACAGAGGGTAGTGGTTGATAGGAAATGTTCATCCTGGAGATCAGTTACCAGTAGTGGGCCACATGGATCTGTTTTGGGGCCACTGCTGTTTGCCATTTTTATAAATGACCTGGATATGGGCGTAGAAGGATGCATTAGTAAATTTGCAGATGACACTAAGATAGGTAGCGTTGTGGATTGTGCCGAAGGATGTTGTGGTTACAGAGATAAGATGTAGAGCTGGGCTGATAAGTGGCAAATGGAGTTTAATGCAGAAAAGTGTGAGGTAGTTCACTTCGGAAGAAGTATCAGGAATGCAGAGTACTGGGCTAATGGTAAAATTCTTGGCTGTGTAGATGAACTGAGAGATCTCGGTTTCCTGTGCATAAATCCTTAAAAGTTGCCGCCCAGGTTGATAGGGTTGTTAAGAAGGCATATGGTGTGTTAGTGTTTATGGACAGGGGAACTGAGTTTTGGAGCCACGAGGCCATGCTTCAGCTATAGAAGACACTGGTAAGGCCGCACTTGGAATACTGCGTGCAGTTCTGGTTACCACATTATCGAAAGGATGTGGAATGTGCAAGCTTTGGAAAAGGTTCAGAGGAGATTTATAGGATGGTTGCCTGGTATTGAAGGAAGGTCTTACTAGGAAAGGCTAAGGGAACTGAGGTTGTTTTCATTGGAGAAGGTTGAGAGGTGACTTAATCGAGATGTATAAGATAATCAGAGGGTTAGGGTGGACAGTAAGAGCCTTTTTCCTCGGTTGGTGAAGGCCAACATGAAGGGACATAGCTTTCAATTGAGGGGTGATAGATAAAGGACAGATATTAGGGGTAGTTTCTTCACTCAGAGAGTAGTGGGGCATGGAATGGCCTACCTGCAACTGTAGTAGACTTGCTGATGTTAAGGGATTTAAATGGGCATTGGATGTACATATGGATAATAATGGAACGGTGTAGGTTAGATAGGCATCAGATTATTTTGACAGGTAGGCACAACATCAAGGGTCAAAGGGCTATAAAGTAATGTTCTATGTTCTAAGTTCTATGTTCTATGGATCCTGAAATCTGTAGAAGAGTCCAGTCAAACCTTTCAGGTTATGATGTTGTATAAAACAATTAGCATCTGAAAGAATTTACTAGCCTCAAAGGTAAGCTCCACCCATCTGTATATTCCTTGAGGGACTGAACCAGAATTGTATGATGTGTGCCATAAGTTCTCCATTTGTTCACCAGAGTTGCAGAGACCTTGTTAATGATTGTTCTACATGCTAACAGCATATAGCTAAAGTAGTAATGTATATTTACTATTTTGTTGAGCTTCATGTGACACAAGAGACAATCAACTACTTTAGATGTAATGTAACATACTATTATGAAAAATGTAAAAAAACACTTATAATTTATTCAAGACAGTGTACACCTTCTTCCCATCACACTATCAGTCACTTAATTAATACCAGCAAGAAGAATTGGTAATGCGGTATTAAAAAATATCTCTGATAGTTCCAGCAGAAACCAACATTTACAATATGGTGGTGCTGGTGGTGCTGGCATACAACATCACAATGGATGACTTTCGAAAAAATGAAAATGAAAGTTAGATCCAAATTAATATTTTGCACAAAAGTCTATCCCTCAAATTACATAAAGTGCCCCACAGTCGTAAGATGTAGGAAGCTGGAAATGGACTTTTGTAATCAATTGTGAAACATCACTAAAATTTATTATAATATTTAAATGTAACTTCCTAAAATGTGACAATTAAAAATGCATCTTTCTAATTTCACAATTTATTTTTGCTTATAGCTAAAGGAATAAAACTTGTTTTACAACAGGGAAAATGCCATGTTGCTCTAGCAAACATTTCAGCTACCACTAGTGTTGGCCTGTTAAACTATAAATGAGTGGTTGCATTTTCCTTTCTTTGTAATTAGCCACTGTAGTGCCTATGAGTCACCAACTGTATTGTGTTAACCACTCACTAACAGCACATAAGTTATTTTATGCAATGAGTAATTGTTAATTAATAAAGGTCAGTGCTAAACAACATACTGTTCTTACATATCAGTGAGTACGTGAGTGACATATACACTGGAATTAATATTTAAGGAAAGCCGGATGCACAATAGATTAGCTGACTATTAGAGATAGCTAGGTCTATTGTGCTCAATTTAGATGTAAGGTTAGACATCAGCACAAGTCAAAATCACAGGAAATCCTGGCATTTTTATCTGTATCCATGTCCCAAAGTATTTAAAATCTTTTATTACTGATTTGAACACATCTTGATGACATCTTAATGTTGTCAGTGCACTCACATGCCTTATTTAATGTGAGTTCAAACACTTTCCAAGCTCAGCAAAGTAATCAATGGGAGCAGATGTCAACTGCTTAGCCAGAGCATTGACAAGAAGATCAGAAAATGAGTCCGTCCTTTTGCAGCTCAGTCAGTGCTTCAGGAGTGACAGATGGAAAGAGCCTGGAGCAAGTCACGTGACTGAGAGACACAGAAAGGGAAAATCTTAAGAGAGCCTTTGCATAACAAAAAAATAGGATTAGCATTTAATGTTATAATTCCAACCCATACACCATACAATATGCAGCCTCTGAACTGCTACAGTGAGACCAAGACATTTAGGGTACTCAAGTTTGTGTTCACCACAATGAAAGACAAGTCTGAAAAAAAATTAATTTCTGCTTTTTGTGCTTGAAAATGAGAAGTAGATGCTAGATTAAGCTCACTGATTATTGTCCCCAAAATGTTGTCTATTCCCATATTCACCCAATAATCCCAGCTCCACAAATTGCATAATTTTTGTGTTTTTTTTTATGAGGCCTCCTTCAATGGCGGCATGGTGGTTCAGTGGTTAGCACTGCTGCCTCACACACCAGAGTCCCAGGTTCAATTCCAGCCTTGGGCGACTGTCTGTGTGGAGTTTGCACATTCCCCCTGTGTCTGCAAGGGGTTTCCTCCACACTCCAAAGGTTAGGTGAATTGGCCATGGTAAATTGACCGTAATATTAGGTGCATTAGTCAGAGGGTGATGGACTGGTTGGGCCAAAGGACCTGTTTCATACTGTAGGTAATCTAATAATAAAGTGAAACATTTAGTGACTGCTGATTTTGTGTTCTTTATCAGTTATTACTAGAAGATCCATTGTCAAAATATAAATCTCACTTGTCAGACCAGTAATTCACTTAAGAAGGTTATAGTTCCCAAATCAGATTAATTGGGAATTGCTTTGTCTTGCTTCTTGCTATGTGCAAATTGACTATAACCTTTTTTTTTAACATAACAGTGACTGCATTTCCAAACTATCTTGTTGAGTTATAAAGTGCTTTATGATGTCCTGAGGATGTGAAAAATGCAATATGAATGCAGGTTCTTTCTTTTATCAGTCCTCTTGATAGACAGCATCTATATGTTGATGCTTCATCAAGCTAAATAAGTGGTTCATTGTGCAATCACTGGATGTATCTGAATGGATGAAAAGGCCATAAGAGAAATAGGAACAGACAGTAAAGGAAAATAGAAGAAATGAGGAAAAATGGATTATCCTGGATCTCCTGACTTGAAATTGGAAGATAAGTTGAATTGCACATGGTCTATCTGCTGCATTCCTGCTGTGTAGATCAGTAATTCCAGACCAGGAGAGCAATTACTGTGAGTTTATGGAGAGAGAGAATATTGAAAACATGAAGTAAGAAATCAAAGGAAGTCCAATTCAGAAAAAATATATTTTAAAGAGTCATTAACATTTGCATCCAGGAATTCCTAAAGAAATTCCACATCCCTAAATAAAATGAGCTTGGTCATTGCCTCTAGAGCTAAATGGACATCTTTGATCCCAAATGATGTCAGCAACACGTCACAAACAATTCTAACTTGGAAATAGGTTGCAATTCCTACACTGTTGCTGAGTTCAAATTCAGCAACGCATGGACAGCAGCAATTAACAACGACTTTCTCAAAAGGAGGAGTGGATGACAAATGCTGGACTTGCCAGCGAGCACCTCAGCACAAAGACTGCTACAATGTGCCTCTTGTGTTATCTGACATAAAGGGTTTATCATTTAACCTCAGCTACTAAAGTTGGTTATTATTATATGATGATCAAGATATCACAGAATATCAAATTGGCTGCACAAAATGAAATGAGATCTCACAAAATATCAGGTACCTTCAGATTTACAAAAAAACGTCATTACCAAAAATACATTGGAGAACACAAAACATGCAGTGGCAGCAATACAGTGTTCCCTCAAAGCATATTACTTGTTCAAAAGGTGCTGTGAAGTGTGGCAGTATTTGAGGTACACTGGGGCATAGATATTTAACATGATGGTTCATTAATTTCCATATTTGCTTTTTGCTGGCAAGCATATTGGCAGGTACTAATTCAGCGACCACTTGTACACTTGCCTAGCAGTAGTAACATTAATTTTGCTGGTTAATGCAAAACAAAAGTTAGCTCACACGCTTTAAACCACCGAGAGTTAGAAGTTAACCATGCAATGGAAACAGCAAGTTGTACTCCTCTGAAACATTGCAAGATGCTTCGCCTGGATATTATAAAACAAAACATGACCCCAAATCACATGAAGAGATTTAGGTCAGATGACTAACTGCTTGGTCAAAGAGATAGGTTTTAAGAAGATTTTAAAGAAGGTAACTGAGGTAAAGAAGTGGAGCATGTAGTCATAGGATTGATGATTGTGCAGAGTGTCTTCTAAGGCAAGGACTGATGTTTTCTCAGTGGTCATGCTGTAAGGTTCCACCAGAAGGTTGGACCCTGTACAGCTCACAGCCTACTGCTCCATAACCTTTTCATCATGTGCACAATAGTCATAGTTCAACAGTTACTAAGAAATCTGGTTTGTTTAACAAAGAGGATTTGGGAGTGAATCCTAGAGCATTGGTGTTTGACACATGAAGGCCTGGTCACAGATAGTGAAAGGATTCAAATGCTCGAGGCTGCAGAGAAATGTAGATGTCTTGGGGAGCTGTAGGGCTGGAGGAAATTATAGACATAGGGAGTGGCACATCCTTGGTGGTTTTTGAAAACAAGACTGAACACATTAAAGTCAAAGTGTTCTACCATGCACCTGTGTAAATTAGAGAAAACAGGGATGATGGGTAAATGGGATTTTTTGGGTGTTAGAACAAGAGCAGTCATGACTTGGACAACCTCAAGATTTTGAAGGGTAGAATATAAGAGGCCAGCAAGAGAAAGTTAGAATAGTCATCTGGACATAGCAAAAACATGAATGATGGTTTTAGCAGAAGGAGAGTTGAGGCTGTGGCAAATTCTGATGTTAAGGAAATGAAAATGGTCAGTTATGACAGTACATGTATGTGGTTGAAAGCATATCTCAGGGTCTAAACACCACCAAAGTTGTGGACAATCTTGTTCAGACTGAGACATTTGCCAGGGAAAGGGATGGAGTCAGGAAGAGTTTCCAATAAGGACAAAAGTCAGTGACCTCAGCCTTTTCAATATTTAATTGGAGGAAATTTCTGTTCATTCAGAACTGAAATAATGAAGAACTAATATTGATGATTAAAGAACTGTAGCAAGATTGTCTGCAGATGATATACCCTGAACTGCTCAGAGATAGTCTGACCCTCAAACAGGTCCTGGACTCACTGCCATACCAGCATGGGCATTCATTTGTCAGGGCTCCAAGCTTACTCATAAATTTAAATCTTTCTTTTCTCTTCACTCCCTGTGGAGTCAATCTCTCCAGTCTCCTCTCCTTCCAGTTGCTGAATGAGATCTACTTTTGTTTTTCCTCTTTTGGGTAGTTAACCATCACATCATCACCTCATTCCCATCACATTCCGAATCAAATCTTTCACTATTCCTCTTCTCTTGCTTCCCCTAGTTTGACTCATTGACAAACCACAGAGTTATCCTCCGTGCCTCCTTTGGCATTCCTGAGAATCCCTACCAAGTCTCTTGTCACTGTCTCCTTACAAGCAGCAACCTCAATTGCCCACCCCCTCATCTCATCCACATTACCACTGAACCCAACAACTGGGGACTAATTATTTTCAGCTTCTTTCCCATCATGGTCTTGCTGGATTTAAGAATTCAGTCAATGCTGACTGCTTTTCTTCATACCTTCTTTCAGAATGAAGGCTCAGTTGTCCACAAGACCCTTGGAATCCATGAGCGTATTGTCTATGATTGTGTTACATCATGGCCTTGACAGAAAGCCAGCCTACAGACTGTCACACACAGCCTGTCCCTCAGCAACGCCCCCTTCGGCCCACCAAGGCTTCATCAACATATGATGCCTTTCTAAACTAAAGATTTTTGCTTTTATTCAGTCCATTTCCCTCTCTTCCCTGCTTATTCGTGTGTCTGTCAAGATATCTCTTAAACTTTGCATTGTATTTGCTTCTCCCACCTCCTTTGACAGCACATTCCATGCACCATGCACTCTACATTAAAAACTTGCCTCTCACATCTCCTTTAAACTTTCCCTGTTTTACTTTAAACCTGTGTTTCCCAGTAATTGGGATCTCTACCCTAGGGAAAAAAAAGACTCCAACTACCTACCCTATCCATGCCTCTCATAATTTTGTAAACTTCTTTCAGGTTGCCCCTCAGCCGCCAGCATTCACGTGAAAATAAATTGAATTTGTCCAATCTCTCCTCAAGCTAATACCCTCCAAACTAGGTAAAATCCTGGTAAACCATATCCGTACCCTCTCCAAAGCCTCCACATCCTTAAGGTAGTGTGGCTACCAGAATGCACACAATATTCCAAATGTGGTCTAACTGGACTTCTACACAGCTACAGCATGGCCTGCCAATTTTTATACTGTATGCCCCTGATGCTGAAGTCAAGTATGCCATATGCCTTCTTCAACACCTAGATCCCTCTGCATTTTGATGCTTCTAAAGGTTCTGCCATTTACTGTGTACTTCCCGCCTGCATTAAATCTTCCAAAATGCATCACCTCACATTAATGTCTGTATTAAATTCCACATGCCATTTCTCTGCCCAAGTCTCCCACCCAACTATATCTACCTATATCCTTTGGCAATCCTCCTCGCTATTTGCGTCTCTCCCAAACCTTGCGTCATCTGCAAACCTACTACAGAGGAACCTCGATTATCCGAACAACATGGGTGGGGAGTATTTTGTTCGGATAATCAAATGTTCAGATAATCAAATGCCAGATAACATAGTTTAGCCAAACATCAGGACCCTGCAAACCTGTTTGGATAATCAGAAATTTGGATAATTGACTGCCAGATAATCGATGTTCCTCTATAATCAGGCCACCTACATACTCCTCCAAATTATTGACAGAACAGCCCTCGGTTATCTGAACATCAATTATCCGAATTCCAGATTATCCAAACAAGATCTCAAGGTGCTATAAATTGTTATGACCTCTATATAAAGTCACACACTATTAGAGAGATGCTTACTCACAATCATACACAGGACATCCACCAGGACACACACAATTCTTTTGTAATTGTGCATTAACAACAACAGCAAACAACTCACAAAAAAATTGAGCTGCAACCTGAAATTCCAGTTCTTCCATAATTATAAGTACCTGTTCCGATCTGCAATGCCACGCCGACTAATGTTGGATTTTTTACCCCTGATAGCTTGTGCTTTTCTCTCTCTCTCTCTCTCTCTCTCCCCCCCCCATCTCTCCCTCTCCAACAGTATCTCTTCTTCCTCAGGCAGCTGAGGAAATTTGGCATGACGGCAAATACCCTTCCCAACTTTTATAGGTGCACCATTGAGAGCATTCTGTCTGGATGTGTCACTGCCAGGTATGGCAACTGTACAGCAGCTCAATACAAAACAGTATCACTGTCAGGACAAAGCAATAACTATTTACTCTGAAGTTCAGCAAGAGGCCTCCAGACGTATATATCCATAATTTTGATTAGGTATCTGAAATGACAACTTTCTCAATTGGGAAGAAATAACTGGAGAGGCTGACTTAATTCACACAGGTAAGGTTTCAGTAAGATGCTAATATATACAAATAAGCTTGTTGATCCCGGCTGTTCAGTACATCAACCTGCATTTGGGGATCAGAGAACCTAATTGTCAAAGTTTACCTAATGGCTTATCTAATCAACTTTTTTGATTCTCAACTGATTAATGTCACTCACCACCATTCTTCTGTGACTTCTGGAACAAGAAAACCCTGCCCATCACTTTCTGCCCATCTCTTTCTCCTCCTCTTTAAAATGCACATTTTCTACCACCCATATCCTCAACCTTTGGGAAACATAACTTCTTTGATTTTAACCTCAGTCTTAACTCACCGTGCTTTCTTTCTTCTGGATTCATTGGTATCTTGTCCTCCCTCCAGTTAAACTCTTCCACCACCTCCTTGACTTTGTCATCTGCTGTGGGCTCCACATTTTCATGGTTTCAATCACATCTAAACCCATTTGTAATTACTTTGTTGTGTCTCCCTTTCAGTCTATGTTACATAGTTTAAATATATGCTGTTACAAAGGAACAATGTACTCTGTTTCCTTAGTTTTTAAAATAGCATCATCTCTGTCACAAAAGATTTGGCAAACCTGCTTATATTTGCAAGCCCGTGACTTACTGATGTTAACCGAATGAAAATATTTTAATGTCACTCATATTTGATCTAAGTCTGATGAAGTGAAGTAATGGCTTTTCTGTTTCCTTCTCCTCCCAAACAAAAGGAAGTTTCTGAAACATATTCGCATGAAGATGCTGACTTCTTTCAGTGTTGTTATTTGGATTGATGATCTTCTTGCACCAGGCAGAAAGCATTGTCTGTTCATTCTGACATTACAAGAGATATTTAAGAGCCAATGTCCCAGCTACATTTAGCCTGTAAGCAAGTTTCTTTTGTCAGAACCATTATTTTCTTGTTGCCTTAATGCTGTTATTGTATTTCAACCATAAATTGGAGAAAGAGTCACTCAAGTACCAACAAACAACACATATCAGAACTGAAATTTAGCCTGAGGAAGAAAAGTGGAAATATTAAAGTTCAAGGGACTAAGAAAAGTCAAAATGTAAATTCATTGTGGCATTTGCTAAGACTAAAAATGACATTAAGTTCTGGTAACCGTCAGCTTAAGGTTAGATGGTTCCTGTCTTAGTGATAGCATGGAATGTCATGGTTTGAAGATGCTGGTGTTGGACTAGTGTGTACAAAGTTAAAAATCACACAAAACCAGGTTATAGCCCAACAGGTTTATTTGGAAGCACTTGATTTCAGACACTGTCCCTTTATCAGGCGACAACCATCTGATGAAGGAGCAGCACTCCAAATGTTAGTGCTTCCAAATAAACCTGTGGATTATAACCTGGTATTGTGTGATTTTTAACTAAGCATGGAATATGCTAGTTATATCAAAGTCATTTACTCAAAAGGTTCAATAGAACTCTGCTGGATTGCCGAGTCAATTCCTTTTCTTTGGGAACAGATAAATACCATCAAATTTCTTATTAATGATCAGTCCTAGTGCAGCTAATTTGCAAAGTTATTCTTTATACTGTAGCTTTTCTTCCTGCTTTATGAATATGTGTCCACCATTAAAATAATCAAGAGTTGAACTCAGCTGTGTAATATTGGAGACTTTTTTCCGTCATGCTGTTTTGAAAACTACTTTCAGTAGCTGTTGGCAGCTTATTCTGCCAAAACAAAATTAAGATCAACTGCACTTTTCACTATTTTGAAAAGGGAGGCACTTGTGTAATGATGAACAGTTGATTATGGATATTTCATGTTTGTGTTTAGTCAGAAACAGTGCTAGTGGCTCAGTGACTGGGGGCTGATCAATCAGAGAAAGTGTAGCTGTTTCAGACATATAATGTTTCCAAACTGCAACCTCAAAGAGTGATCATAAAAGAGTTTCAGGTAACTTAATTAGTTAATCCAAAGTGCCACCTTGCAGTTTGGAAACAGTGTAAGCTAATATAGTAATATCATAATCAAATGATTCATTGAATATCTGTAAGAGTTTCCTGTATACCAGTCATTAGCACCTTGTACTTGGGGTGGCATGGTGACTCAGTGATTAGTATGCTGCCTCACAGCACCAGGGACCTGGGTTCAATTCCAGCCTTAGGTGACTGTCTGTGTGGAAATGCACATTCTCCCTGTGTCTGTGTGGGTTTGCTCCGGTGTCCTCCCACAATCTAAAGATGTGCAGGTTCAGATGAATTGGCCATGATAAATTGCCATAGTGTTCAGAGATGTATTGGTTAGGTGCATGAGTCATGTGTAAACGTAAGGGAATCAGTTGGATGGGATACCATTCGGAGGGTCAGTGTGGAATTGTTGGGCTGAAGGGCGTGTTTCCACACAGAAGGAATTCTAATGCGTGCTTTTAGATGGTAGATTAGGAACTATGGACCCAGATTTTTGATTGCATGGAATCGAAGAAACAATCAATGGCAATTATGGCATTTCTGGAGATTTCACATTTCACCATCTCTGGCTATTTTCATTGATGCAGAATGAAGGACTGTTTGTGAACACCAGACATTGAAATTTAGAAGTTACCAGCTCCACTTTGGAAGTAGAAACTTTCAAACTTTCTAAGTTACAGCTGCTCAGGCAAACAGAATTCATGGACTGAAGCAGAAAGAATCACAAAGGGGAGCAAAGATCTTGTAGCATGCACTCCAGTTCCTCATGGAATGTTGTAAAATGCTTACTAAGGTGACGTTTAACAACGTTGTGATTGCAAAAGTAATAACATAGTTGTCAGGATGTTACTTCTGACAGCAGTGAAAATAAAACTCCATAAGCCTTGATATGCATTCAGATAGATCATCCCCTCTCTCTTGTGGTACAATATGGAAATGATAGCCAAATGTGAGATCAATAGCTTATTGTTGAAACTTCTCCCATGACTTTCATTTATATTTTAAACAATGGCTCAGCCATTTGTTCAGCTATTTGAGCTTTTGGCCGTCTTCAAACACTGCACGGTTTGTTCAGACAACAAAGGGTGTGGTGTGAGCTTGGTTATTTTGAGTATTATCATTTTCTAAGTCATTAACAAAGTAATGTTTGTTTAAGATATTTCTGAACTTTTCAAAGACTTCCACGTGTCATTATAAACATGTGAATTATCATTTTAAAGTGGTGACTAGAATTGACAGTAAAGGGGGTGAGCAGGATGACAAAGGTGAAATGGTTGGGGAGTGAGGACGATGGGATGCAGGAGTCAAAGAAGATCTGAATGAAGTGGAGGATGGGATGAGTGGTGTTATAAGTGGGTAAGGGGGACTTTACATTTATCTGCAGAACTTGGTTCATATCTCAGTGAATGTTGACAGACCTTTCAACCCTCCATTTTTGATACACCTTCATTTTTGTCTCTGGTCTGCCATCTCAGCTGAGCCTATTTCACAAATGGCAATTGAACCAGCTAGCACCAGTGGAAGAGCATGGAATTTTTTTAGCTGCAAATTAGCTGCTTTGTTTCCTGTATTACAACAGCAGTGACACTTCAAAAATAATTAATTAGCTGTGTAGTGCTTTGGGATATCCTGAGATGTGAAAGATGCTTTGTAAATGCATGTCTTACTTCCTTATAACAAATATAATTTAGGAATTAGAATTGGAAATCTGTTCAAGCTAAATATTGGATGCTGGAATCAAATGTAGACCTTTCCATTTGCATTCCTGAAGAATAATAGATATTAAACAAAATTAAAGTCATCAGGACAAACAACATTTTCATGGTTTCATTTTAATCTTTTCCAGCCAAGTAATGAAAGACATCTTCCTTGGCAATATTCAAACATGGCATTCATATTACATTACAGTGGTATCATAAAATCATTGCCAATACATAGGAGAATATACGGCTGTTAAAACATCTGTGAATTGTTCTGAAAACTACAGCAAGGGGAGAGATGATGCTGGCAATATAACATATCTGCACCATAATTAACACTGGTTTACAGAATTAAGTTGTAGAAAAAAACAAAATACTTACAAATTATGCAAAATTCATTTTTAAAAAAAAATGACATTCACACAAAAAATGCAAAGCTTCACTACAGTTAATTCATTTGTGATTGCTGCCCTACCAAAATGTGTCTAGGCTGTTTCTAGAATAAATTGAAAAACAAATTATTGATTATTAGCTTCAATCCTGAAAGAAGTCTCATGTCAACATTCATTCATAAGCAGTTCTCGGCAGCTCATCAGTTTGACTTGTATTCTAAAGCACTAATATTCTGATTTTTAGGCAGGAATAATTAAGATGTTAATCTCAGCTTATTATCAGTGATCAAGGAGTGCTGCAAATAAATGTAGAAACTTAAGCTACCTGACTTTTGGGTTAAAGACAGCCATATATGAGCAAGGGGCCTTTGTGACAGAAAAATGAAAGCATGAGAATAAAATATCTCGGCATGCTACACATGATTTTTTTTAAGGTTAATGGCTGTTTTATGCCATCAAAATTAAACATATAAAATAAGGTTTTCAGATTTACAGCCTGCTCACTTCCTAGTGGGATAAACAACGGATAAGCAAATTTCATTATTAAGCTTCTTAATTCTGTAAAAATTATTTATCCAATCTATCCTATCATGCACTAAATTGTATGCAGTATCCTTTTATGCTTCCTTCTTCAACTGGCAACTGCAAAAATCAAGAAACATCTCACAGCCACAATTATATTAATGCCAGTACTAAAGGCCATGTTAAACTGCTAGATGCAGCCTAGATAGGTAATTGTAACAAGACTTGTATTGCATTGTACTTCTGCCTTCAGCTGCTCGCTGAAAGAGCCAGAGACATAGGATTAAGCTATTCTGTGTTGAGCTGATAGGTCAGTCTAGACTCAGTAAATACAGCAGTATAATATCAGGGCTTTAAGCATCACATTATTGGACAAATAAAATTTGCAGAAACTTTTCACGCACTAAGACTATATCATATATCAAAAATTATTTATCTGTGATTTATTTTAAACAACTTCATAACAAACACTATTTAGCATGCAACGTTATTATGTTTGTCTGCCAGAATGTATGCATGCATGTAACTGAGCTGACAATCAATTTATACCGCATACATGAATATTTTCTGTTAATGTCTACAACAGTATGACAATGTAAATTGACATTACTTTTAAGATTACTTAATATATTTAACAATTTACACCACTGAAATACACAGGTATTACTATTTCAACTAAATTTGATTATAAAATAATACAGAAGGAAATTTCTGAGTAGCCAACATCTAAACAAATTGCTATCTGAAACATGTCTATAGATATACAATAAAGTTCAAGTCATTAAACAGCTATGAAATAGCCTTAATAATCGAATTGAATACAGATGAACAATTAAATTAAACTTGTATTTTAGTACAGAAACAAAATAAAACAGATTATAGGAAGAGACAGCATGCACACAGCATCAGCAATCAGCTGAGAGATTGAGGAAAACAACTAAAGATATTGAGAAATCAAGTTTATTCACAAGCTAGAGTAATCTTGAAATCTCGATACCGGTAATCCAGCATGAATTGCAAACGTATTTATGAAAATAGTAATATAAAATAATCTATTTTTAAATTGAGCAAGAATTTCAAAGATAGCAATAATATTCAAATAAAGATCCAGTGAGAAATATATTTAAGCAGAAATTATGCATGGTAAACTCAATGTTTGTATTGAGAAGTTTAGAAGCTCTTTGTTAACAAAAGTCCATGGGCCCTTTCCTCATGGTTCTGCTCTATACACTTCTAATTGCCATGAGAGTGCCAGTGAATTTTTCCTAGCTTTCTTTAAAGTTAAACTAAACTAACTGGTTGTTCACTTTTCTTTGTAAAATTATCGGTAACACTATTGTCTCACAGACTTCCCATCACAAAATGGCTGTGATAGAGAACCAAATGAAATATGGATCAAATCTGTGTTCAAATCCTCTACACTGTCTATTCTAGGAGAGAATATACAAACAGTTCCTAAGTGTCAACTGACTAAGCAGCCACACTACCAAGTAGCCACTGCAAATACAACAACGGTCTCATGAACATAAAAATCAGAGCTTTAATAAGACCAAGGCAATTTTTGAATTAATATTGATTGCAAAACGTGGCTCATTTTAAATTGGGTTTGTTAATAATCTGTTTTGTGGCTTAAGTCTCTGACCCAGTGTGCTCCACATCCATAAAATTAACTCTATTCTCTGTATAGTGAATTGAGGAAGCTTTCCTTTATGACTTTCCATAATTAAGAAAGCTGTGTAAAGAGCTCATTGGGGTTTCATTTCAAGCTCATAATGGAGCTTGATGACCCAAATGACCATTTTTCAGAGTTACAGCTTGCTTCTAAGGAAATTGGAAAAGTGATTGACAATGTATCAGCCTTGAGAACGTTGCTTTAGGACTCCAAATGGAAAACCAACTGTCCTATGTACAGCATGTTTTCTGGGCATGAGTATGCTCCAACCACTAAAAATGTTTGTTCAAAGTTTAGAAAAGTGTATGTGCAACACCATCACTGGCTGTTGACTGTCTCTCGCTGACTCCTGTCAGCCTTGGCTGACCTCCCAAGGAGTGGCTTTATCCCTAAGGGTGAACATTAAGTTTCTGAAATGAGTGCACTTCCTGTAGAGACACCAGCGCTTGATCTGATTATTGAAATGAGGTATGCGGCAGTTTGGGGTGAATCTTGAACTCTCTGATTTAAGTTGTGTGCTGTGCAAGTGAAGTACACACTAAATATCTTGTGTCCAGGTCCTTCCCATCAATTTCGCCAGACCTCTCTGTGTCATGACACACTGCCTGAATCAAAGGAGGCATAATCACGGATGGATAGGAGGAGGAAATGTTCAGGGATTGTTTACTCCACCATCGTGACCAGAGAATCCTCCAACCAGCTAATGTATCCAGTGCACCCAATGGGAAGAGGTATGAGCTTATGGAATTGACCAGCAAGTGAATCAGACTGAAGATTTAATCTGGACGCTTAGAAATTTGGAATCTTATGTATTGAATTGACCACTTTCTCTATGAAATTGATGGAAAACATAGAAATGTCTCTAGGTATCACTTCCTCTTGTTCCAAAAGCAGTGGGTTTCCACGGGAATGATTGGCATTTCCAGGTTGTAGTAGTGCAGGCACCTGGCAGGATTTTTTAGTGGTGGGCTTAATCTCCATTGAGCCCAGAATGACTAACAGGGTCAAGAATACAGGGTCCCAGTTGGTCAGTACCTGAATGAACAAAGGACTGCAAATGTTCAGAGCCATGGTGGTTATGGTTTGTGCTGAATACTGCAAGACCTCTTAGGAATTGAGATTAAGTCTGATGATTTGTATTTATCAAGAAGAGTACAGTGGTCAGCTGAATAAAGTGTTTTTGTGGGCATTACTTATATCGCATAAATGCTCCACATATTGATAGCCAAAGAAAATGATTCCCTAATTTACTGTTATATTTTTGATCCAAAGCATTTTAAATAAAGGTCTAATTCTAAACAACACTAAAATACATCTGTTCTTTTGATGAAGATTTACCTCCTTCTGTTTTGATATTGCTGGCTTCCTCCTGTTGTGTCTGCTTTTTCCCTTGTTGCTTGCCATTGACTTCAGGGCTCCCAGTGATTGGAGTTCGCACCACACTGTAGTTAAGAGGAGTTGTGTACAAGGGACGTTGCTGTATGTCATCTCGGCTACAATTGCACAATTTTTTGAAAGCAGATCTGAATTTCTGGGACATTAGATTATAAATGACAGGATTGATAGCACTGTTGGCATACACACATAGTCTGCAGAATAAAAGGAACCAAGCATTTTCATATTGCTTGTCTATGAGGGAATTGACCACTACTATTGTTCTGTATGGCATCCAAAGTAAAGCAAATAGAATGACTACCACAGCCAGCATCTTAGTGACCTGTAGAGAAGCAAAATCCGTACATTGTATTAAGACTTTGTAGTGATCTTGAATAAAATATATTTTCCTTCAAGGATTTAGTTTCTTTAAAAATGCTAGATCATTGAGAAACCTTTTAATTAAAATTTTAAAACTTTTTTTTTAATTGGACCAGTATTGTAGATTGGGGGGTAAAAGATAGGTTTAAGAGAAAGGAATTGTAAATAGCTGTTGTTTTAATGTTCTCTGTTGGACTTAAAGAATGAAATTGTTAATTTTTACTTTAAATAGTGACCTCTGGGATAGTTCTTTGCCTCTCGAAATTTAACAGGTTACAGCGCAAGGTGAGCTTCTCTGTGTGTCACGTTTAAATTAGCAGAGGAATTTACACCATGCTGTAACACAATGTACATGATTAAAGAAAACTTCACATTTTTAATAACATTTTTCTCTTCCACTTTTTACCAAATTTCAAGCCAAGCTGTGATCCCAGTCTAAGGAGACAAATAAGCAACATATTTACAGACTTCCATCATTACATTTGGTTTCTATATATATATATATCAGTATGATACAATATACATTCAGGTTTTCTGAAATTTTGGTTCCATTATACCTAATGTACTGCACTCTATACATCAAAAACTCTGTTCATAGTGCAATGGGGACATCAAGGGAAAGAAATTTGTTCATTGTAGCATTATCTGTTCCCAAGAAATCTATATAAAATTGCATATTTGCAAATGATATAGCTGATGTACTTGCAACAATCTTCAGCCAGAAGTGCCAAATGATGATCCATTTGGCCTCCTCCAGAGGTCCCCAATATGACAGATATTAGTTTTCAGCTAATTTGATTCACTCCATGTGATATCAAGCAACAGCAGGAGGTACTGGACATAGCAAAGGTGATGGGCTCTGACAGCATTCGAGCAATATTACTGAAAGTGTGTCCTCCAGAATTTGCCATGTTCCTAGCCAAGCTGTCTCAGTATAGCTACAAAACTGGCATCTATGCAATGATGTGGAAATTGTCTAGGTATGCCCTGCACATAGAAAACACCACAAATCCAATCAAACCAATTAACAGACCATCAGTCTATTCTCAATCTTTAATAAAACAATGGAAGGGGTCATCAACAGTGCTATCAAATAACACTTGCTTAGTTCATATTTAGTGTGATGTAATGTGTGTGACTTGTATATATTTCAATATCAATTATTTTAGAGTTCAGGTTTTGAATAAGTGGATTATGGTCTGTGTGTGTGTGACCAGGTTTAATGATTAACTTGTCAGAATGCCATGAACTTTGTTATTTTGTAAGTATAAGAGTGATAGTTCTTGAAATGTGATCAGGAATTTGTTTGCATGAGGAGTGCTTTATAAGTATATAGAATAAACATTGAAGAGCGTTAGACTGCTTTCATTTAGAAAGATCAGGAATTGACTTTTGTTTTTCTTAAGGAAAACACCCATAGCTTAGAAACTTTTTGGTTTCAGTTTCCAGATGCCCTGACTGAATTTGGATATGTGAAACAGTTACTTTAAAACTATTAGAAATAGGTTATGTCAGTGTAAGAGTTTAGTTTGAAAGTTCCAGACTAGAAGTGTTTGGTTAGAATCCTAAAGGGGTTTCTTTAAACTGGGAAATTCTAAGCTCAGTTGTATGAATACTCAAGGAAAAGGCTATCAGAACCTTAGCACTACAAAGTGAAAGCAACATGAAGTCAAATATACAGAATTTACTGTAAAATCGGTAGTGGAAAAGTTAATTCAATTTTTAATATGATATGAATTACCCAAAGAAATACAATCAGATCAATGTTGAATTTTTACATCACATTATAAAAATAATTATTACTAGTTTAGGAATAAAACAATTTACATTCTCTGCTTATCATACACAAAGATGGCATCAAATTTTGAACAGCGTGGTAAAGCTTATCATCAAGAATGTCCTTTTAATTGGAATAAAAGAATTTCTTTGTTATTATTTGCCATTAGGGATGCTCCTAATGAGTTCACAAGGCTTAATCATTTTTGGACTTATATATGGACGTGAGGTGAGAGGACCACTTAAATTAAAACTGAAGAAAAATTGATAAACCAAAGCTCAAAGACTATGCCTCCAGACTGTTTCAAATTTCAGAGAGAAACTGACTAAAACATGTGAGTTAGTTATAAAGAAATTGAAGGGCTTTCTCAATAAACAATGAAAATTATAGTAAGTAAAAAGATAAAGTTTGAAATCTTGTTGTTGCAGACAATGCATTAATATTGTTAACTGTCTCTGGGGAATCATAAGAAACAAAGACCATAAGACCATAAGACATAGGAGTGGGAGTAAGGCCATTCGACCCATGGAGTCCACTCCGCCATTCAATCATGGCTGATGGGCATTTCAACACCACTTACCAGCATTCTCCCCGTAGCCCTTAATTCCTCGAGACATCAAGAATTTATCAATCTCTGCCTTGAAGACATTTAGCATCCCGGCCTCCACTGCACTCTGCGGCAATGAATTCCACAAGCCCACCACTCTCTGATTCAACAAGATTCAAATCAAAAAGAAGCCCAAAGATGTAGTTTCATAGTGAGTAATCCAGGCAGAAGAAAGAATCAACAATTGTGTCAAGTTAAAATGTTAGAAATATCATGACTGAGATAGCCAGGAGAAAAGTGTACTTGCAGCTGTGAATGATGTAAGGACTGAAATAGAAATATTGGAACAAGTGGAGAATGAATCAGAAACTGAAAATTCAAAACTTGACCCTCCTGCAATTGAATTGGATAATATGGAATTGCTTAAAAGGTTAATAGAATATTTTGCATCTTCCAGATAGCCAATGAAGTGACTTATGAAGACTAATACAGAATCATAAATCAATTTATGGAAATAAGCCAGGGAAAACACGTTTTGGTAGTTTGTGATGTTAATATGTTAAATGTTACCTATAAAGACTCAATAAGCAGAGTTTAGCTTTTGCGAAAGATGAGTTTATATTCATTGTGAAAATGATTAGATTAGATTCCCTACAGTATGGAAACAGGCCCTTGGGCTCAACAAGTCCACACCAACCCTCCAGAGAGTAACCCATCCAGATCCATTCCCCATATTTACCCCTGACTAATGTACCTAACACTATGGGCAATTTAGCATGTCCAATTCACCTAACCTGCACATCTTTGGACTGAGGGATGAAACCTTTGCAGACACAGGAAGAATGTGCGAACTCCACACAGACACTCGCCTGAGGCTAGAATTGAACCTGGATCCCTGATGCTGTGAAGCAGCAGTGCTAACCACCGAGCACCATGTCAATGAAATGATTCATTGTTGCTGGAGCTTGCCTATTGTGATAGTGACAAAATCAGATGGGTCACAAAGATTCTAGACTGATTACTACAAAGTCAATACACTGTGTTTCAGCACCTTTCAAATTGGGTCATATTTAAGAACAGTGGTGGCATCATGACATTGTCACTGGACTAGTAACCGAGAAAAACCTGGCTAGTGCTGTGGGCACATAGGTTTGAAACCAACTAACATGAATAGTGAAAGTTGAATTAACGAAATTCAGATATTTAAAGCAAACATAATAATACTTGTGTAACTATTGTTGATTGTTGTAAAAACCCATCTAGTTCACTAATATCCTTTAGGGAAGAAAATTGTTCTTCCTTATCTAGTCTGGCCTACATATGACTCCAGATCCACAGCAATATCGTCGCATCTTAACTAACCTAGCAAGCCATTTGTTTCATGAACAATTAGGAATCAGTATCAAGTGCTGAGCTAGCCAGCAACACCCACCAAACATTTTTAAAATTTAAATAGCTTCTATTTTTTTCTTTTTCTTTTTGTGTTAGAAATTTTGGTTTCATGGTTAAAATCAAATCTTCAGCTTTGTGTGTTTGTATTTCAGCAAAAGACTCACCTCATCAATATTTTTAAAAAATGGTCTATCAAGCCTTATTTCAGTCTGGGATCAGACTTGTCCAGTACTCACATCAGCTGGAACCATAACAAAGGCCATACTCCTTTATTTCTGACTCAGTAACCTGCCTTGTGATAGTAATGGGAGCACTGACAAAGTTACTATAATATTTTGTGTGCCTTTTCTGGTGGAGGTATAGGACCCACAGTCCAATTCTGTCAAACTATCAATCAGTAATATCTAATCAGATAAACATGTGACTTAAGTATACATTTATTTTGAAGATATCATTATTGTTATGTGGCAATACATAAATAATTATACATACCACGATCCTAAAAACAGTAAGATGATAAATGAAAATGAAAACCTGTTTTTTGTAGGTTTCACTGAGGGATAAGAACTCTGCCTAAACAGTGCCATTGGATCTTTCACTATAGAGACTGACAGAGCCTCAGTTTAATGTCTCCTCCAGAATTGCAGTAAAATGAGGAAGGGAAGAGGATTAACATTATAATAGAAATATAAATAGAAGCATTAACAGGACTAAAAATCAGCAATCCCCTGGACCTCACTCCCAACAGAAACCATAGTTCTAAAAGAGCTAACAGTCGTTTGGTTGATGGTGTTCTTTCCTAAATTCTGAAACTGTCCCTATGAATTGGAAAGTTTCAAATGTTCAAGAAAAGGAATGAGAAATTGGAACTGCAAACCAGTTAGCTTGATATCAGTAGTAGTAGGGAAAATGGAAACTCATGTTAGAACGTGATAAAAGGCCACTTAGAAAATTATATTGACCATAGTCTGAGAGTAATGGCATGAAAGGGAAATTGCATCTGACAATCTTGTTAGAGCTTTTTGAATTTGTAATTAGCAGGATAAATAACAGGAACCATTAGATGTAACACATTTGAATCTTCAAATGCTTTCATTAATGTAATACATGACAGGTCATTACCCAAAAATAAGACTCATGGGATTGCATGTATTATATTAGCATTGATTAAGGATTGGCGAACAAACAGGAACCAGAGGATAGCAATAAACAAGTTGTTTGTGGCTTGGCAGGGTGTAACAATGGGATATAGCAACAATCAGTTCTTGGGCCTCAGCAATTTACAATGTACATCCATCAGGTGACTGAGTATAATTTGCTAAGTAATGAGGGCAAGTAAACTATGAGAAGACTGCAAAATGTATGGACAGTATAAGTGAGTGATAAGAATGTGATTAATGGAATATAACATTGAAAAATTGCAGCTTCCAGGAAAACAAATAGCACAGCAAAATATTTATCAAATTGTCAGAGCATGAGAAAAGTTGACATGATGACAGATCTAGGTATACATGTATCTTAATTCAGTAAATTAACAAATAACAAACAATTAGGAAGCACATTAGTGTTTATGATGAAGGGATTAGAGTATAAGAATAAAAAATCTGATACCGCACTTTTATAGTGCCTGAATGCTAAAACTTGGGGAATTGGATATAGTCTTAGTCTCCCTATCTCAGCATAGGTATGTTTCCCTCAAAGGAAATGCAATGAATGTTTATTGGACTGATTCCAGGGGTGAAATGATCATGCACTTTCAAAAAAATTGAGTGGACAAGGCTTATATTCTCTAGATTTTTACAGAAAAATGGGTGATATGATTGAAATATATAAAATTATTCTGTTGCATAACCTACTAGTTGCCGAAAGGTTGTTTCTCTTTGCTTAGGTGTCTAGAACCAGGTATCACAACCTCAGGATAAGAGTCAGCCATTTTAGGGCTAGGTTGAGGACAATCATTTTTACTTAATGGGCTGTAAATCTTTGGAATTCTCTACTCTAGCAATCTTTGGATGTTCAATCATTGAAAGTGTTCAAGATCGATCAATGAACTTTTGAATGCAAAGGGAATTGAGAGACACTGTGATCCTGTGGAAGATGTAGTTGAGCTAAAAGGTAAGACTTTATTTATTCAATGTTAAAGAATGCTCAAATGACCAAATGCCTCGTGGCTTCAAATGCCATAGTAGTGTTTGACCTGTCAGAAAGGCAAAAGATCCACCAGTGTGAGTCAAACAGAAACTGGTTGCTTTCTTGAGGTTTTTAAGAAAACTATTCCTCACCTGGCTTTTGACCTCAATGCACAGGTGAAAAGCATTTAATTTCACAATAGCACCAACCATGTTTTGGTAGGCACTAAAATCCACTCATAAACTTTGAATTTTACATATAATGAATAAAGGAAACTTTTTTTAGCTCTTGTTGATTTGGAGAGTGGCTGACATCAAAGGATATAAATTCATATGCAATGAATGGCTAAAATCCAAACACAGAATGAAATATTTCAGAGTGATGAAAACAACCAAGTGCATTAATATAGTACCTATAATATAATAAAATATCCCAAGGCAATTCTCAAGCAAGTTACCAAACAGAATTTGAACCAAACTAGATATTCAGGCACATGATCAAAAGACTGATCAGAGTTAAGTATTAAGGGACATTTTAAATGAGGCTAAAATGAAACAGATAAATAATATCCCAGGGTCTCAGCAGCTAAAGGCACAGTCACCAATGGTAAAGTGATTAAAATCAGTGATGTATAAGAGTCCAGAATTTGAGGAGCAAAGATATCTTGCAATGTTATAGGACTGGATGAGATCATAACAGATAGTGTGCAGATTTTTCTGCTCCTGGAGGGGACATGCTTAGAGAAGAGTAGGGCACTTAATGAAATGAGCCAGTTGCATATGCAAACCTCCATCTGAATAAGGTCTGAGATGGAGAGACCAATAGTTGACCAATCAGTCCCCACTTAATGACCACAGAAGGGTCTCAAGCTGCCACTGGAGAGACTAACCCAGTTGTAAGCTGTCCAGTCGCCATGCATCATGCCCAACAGCTCAAACTGATTTAAGCAGCTTGTTAGAAAAACGTGAACTCTGCTTTCTCCCCACAGATGCTGCCAGACCTGCTAAGTTTCCCCAGAAATTTCTGTTGTCATTGGCAGCTTGTCACTTTGTGGGGAGGGACATCACTCAAGGAAAGGAAATCAGTGCCTGATTAATGGACTGGACATAGACAGACGCTGTGCACTGAGCAACACCCTCCTACCCTTTCTTCTAACCTATTGCAGCCATCTTCCCATATACTCCCAAGCTTTTAAACCACCCCCAAAGTATCCAACAAATCACTTACCTTTCTCCTGAGTCCTCCACAGTCCTAGTTGTTAATCCTGGCAGCAGCCATAGCCTCCTCCCTGTTGCTTGTGAGTACAAGAGTTGCTAGTTTCTGACTGGCCTCAACAATAAATAGTTTGTGTTAGATTTAGTGGCCCAGCTAGGAGAGGCAGCTGAGGTATTTCATCAGCTCTCCAGACTGTGAGACCCCCCAGTGCCTCAAAAGAACTCCATTCAGGGATGGATTTCAAAAGATGAGAATTTTAAAACTGGTGTGTTGCATAACCAGGGCTAAAAAAAGGTCCATGTGCACTGGGGCTCATGGTAGAAGTTACGACTCAGGCAGCAGAGTTTACATTTATGGAGTTTTGGACTTTGGGAGGTTGTCCAGGAGTATGTTGGAATAGTCAAACAGAGAGATACCAAAGGCATTAATGAGGATTTCCGCAACCGAAGAACTGAGGCAGAGGTGGAGGCAGCCAATATTGTGCACTTAGAAATGGGCTGATTTAGTGATGGCGAAGATAAATGATCAGGAGTGCAACTTGAGATCAAATATGATACTACGTTTGCTAACGGTCCAGTTTAGCCTTGGACAGTTCCAGTAGAAAGGAATGGAGTCAGTGGCTAGGCAATAGTTTCTGGAGCAGATCAAAGACAGGGGTCCTTGGATCAAGGCATTTGAGTTTATGAGGAAAAGAAACAGGAATGGCAGGGGTAGCTGAACAGAAGATCTTCACATTTCTGACAAAAAAGAATCCATGAGCCTCTCACATTCACTGAGAGAAGAGGAGGCATGCAAGGATGGTTCAAGGAGTTCAATTGTAATGAAAAAAGAGAATATTCTCATTTCATTCCTGCATGATCTTTGAAATTGAAGCAGTTTTACTGTTGGAGACCAGGATCTGATTATATTTTATGTGGTCTAGCCAGATCTGACAAAGGATTGCTAAACCAGTTCTCTTTTAAAGATGTTCAAATCTACACTCCTGCAATTTGAGTAGAATAAATTGTCAAAATGACTGAGGTGAGCGGGTTCTAATTAAATTGATGGAGAGGATGTGATGTGGCAAATCAGAAGCTGTAGAAATGTTACAATGAATCATGGACTAAATAGTTGGAAATTGTTAGTTGTTGGAAGTAAGTTAATTACCAGAAACAAACAATAATGGAGAAACTCAGCAGGTCTGGCAGGATCTGTGGAGAGAGAAACAGAGTTAATGGTTCGAGTTCAATATGACACTTCGAGAACTGAAAGGAAATGAACTTTTTGTACTTCTGATAAAAGCAGGGGTTCAGTGCAAAAGACAAGAGGTTGTTAATGGTGGAGTAAGAGATAAAGTCACATAAAATAGTTATAATGTGAATGGGAGAGACTGAATCTTCTCTACTAAGCAAAGTAAACAGGCACCAACAAGCCAAAGCTGTGGGGAGAGTTAGGAGCATAGGAAGAGAATGTAAGAAAATTGGAGAAAAGACACCATTCAGTCAGTTTTGAAGTTATGGAATTTAATACTGTGACCTCAAGGCTACAAGTCCACTAAATGGAAATTGAGATGTCATTCCTCGAATTTTCATTGTGCTTCGTTGGAACATGTTGAAAAGTGTGGAGCTGGAAAAGCACAGCAGATTAGGCAGAATCCGAGGAGCAGGAGGATTGACGGTTCCAGCATAAACCCTTCACCATTGAAACATTCCTGGCCCAGAACAGGAATGTTACCATGAAAGCAAAATGGTTAATTGAAATGGTGAGCAACTGGGAGGTCAGGGTCATTCCCATGAACAGAGTAGAAGTGTTCCACAAAGCAGTCATCCAGTTTTACCAATGTAAAGGAGTGTCAGCAGCACAGCTATTTACCAAAGTGTTTTTCCAGGGGTTGACACAGAAGGAAGTGGGTTTTGAAGATGAAAGAAAATAAGAGGTGACCTTATCAGTGATCAATATAGTAGGAAGAGCAAGACTACACCAGATGGCAAGATTGAGGAGGTAGTGATGAATGTGGGTGGGTGTATAAGTATGTAGAGAAAGATTTATACAGGGAAGGGGAGCAGCGTGCTCAGAGATAAAGGAACAAGAAGAATTGAGATGAAAATCGAAATCATGAAAGACAAAAAGTAGAGGCTGAGAGGTGAAATACTTAGGAGACTATTAGGAAATCAGAATGATGAGGTTGGAACTAAGGAAAGGGTCAAATTAGGTCAAAGTACTAAGGAGACAGTCCAAGGTGTGACCTAGAAATAAGGTGTTACGTAGAGACTACCACCAGCTTAAGTGTGGTGTGAGTGCAAAATCGGAGTGCAGGTGGAGAACATTCCTGAAGGAAAATGTTCCTTACTGTCTTTTCAATTATTTATTGAAGCAAGAAAATCCTCTCATAATTCCTTCGGGAACTCTATTTATTTTTTAACATTGAGTTTCTGATTGTTCTCTTCACTTCAGATCCAGTCTACTTTCATCATTCCCCTTTCTTCAGCAGAATCATTACCACTAAAACCAAAGTATTTCAGTCAGCTTTTCTACACAAAACAATCAACCCTGCAACTGTATTCTGCCCATTTCCCAAGACACAGCATTACCTGTTTTCTAGATGAGACTCCCCCCTTGCTTGTCCGACTGGAAGACTGTGAACTGCTACTTTCTGTCCCAGGCCGCTCCTTCCAACGCTCCATTCCTATCTCAATTTGGTTTGGAATAGGACTGAGGAAAAGGACCCGCCCAATCAGACCATAGAGCACAGTGGCCACAATCAGGGGAATCACATAGAAGATGGTGAAATCAATGAAGTAAATAGGTAAGTACAGATTCCTTGAGACTTTGTAGCCGCACTGAGCATTCTGTCTGCTATTGATGTTGATGTCCACCAAGAAAAACCACAGCATGCAATAGAAGGATGTAACTGCCCATAGAAATGCTAAGATTTTCTTAGCTCTGGAGACAGTGCATATGGACTGGGCTTTTATTGGATGGCAGATGGCAATGTATCTTTCCACAGTGAATGCAGTGATGGAACAGGATGACACGTTAATGCCCAAGTATTGGAGGTAGGTAATACCCAGGCATCCTACATGCCCATAGATCCATTTCTCAATCAGACTGTCAGAAATATTGGGTAACCCTGCAGCCACCAGGACCATCAGGTCAGCCACAGCGAGACTGACAAGATAACAGTTGGTTGGGGTTCTCATGTGTTTGGCAGTCAGGACCACCAGGACCACCATAATATTCCCGATGATTCCAGTTCCACAAATGGCCAACACCAACAACACTGAGGCAGCCTTGTATTCTAAGGATTTGTAAATCAAGTCAGTCCCAGCAGAAGCAGAATTTGCTAGGGAGATGTTAGTGGGGGTCAGAAATCTACTCATGTTTTTCATAGTGGAAAACGAAGTCTGTTTTTCTCCCAAATTAAGAGGAGATAAAGGATTTAACTTGAACGATGATGCTTCTGTGGCCCCACACAGTATTAGTCTGTAAAAAATAAGCCATTGCCGTTATTTATACTTGATATATTCAATTCGTAATTCCATTATTAACATGCACACACCACAACAAAATTGTTTGCTTATTTGGGACAAAGAATGAACCTTTGAAGACTGAAAGATTCCAGTTTTTGAAAAGCGTCTGCTTAATTTTTTGAAAATATTTTGAAAATCAATTGTTTCACGAATATCAAAAGATTGTTTTTATTTAAAAAGAAACTGCACAATTATTAACTCTCAAGGTTTTATCAAAACATAGTCCTTTTGGAATCTATTTGAAAACATAATTTTATTAGTTTTCTTTTTATTTCAAAATGCTACTTCATTCATCAAGTACTTAAACATGTGATAAAGATATCTATTTCATTACTATTTAATATGGACCATCTTCAAATTTACAAACTTATTCTTCCATTCATCTGTTTTATGCCTTAATTTTTTTTGGTACAATCTTTCCATTCTAGGATCTTGAATATTATTTGTTGATTTAAGCTTCTTGCAACATATAACTAAATATACGATAAACTATTACTTTGAATATCCAAAGTGAATTATTGATTCAAAATAACTTTAGAATGTAATTACACATACGGACCTTACATATAATTAATAATTAATTGGATTATATTTAAAACAGAAACAAATTAACACAGATTAGCCAAAACTATCCATCATCTCGGATTATCAACTTCCTTACATGCTGTGGGAAAATGCTAATACATTTGAAAATATTAACCATACCCCTATTTGTAGCTGTCTTTCTTCTTAGTTTACAATGAATGCTGGTAATATTTCAATTAAGCAGGTAAGGAATGTAATCAGTATAATTAACATAGTTTTAATTTGCAAATTCTGAAATACATTTACTTCAAACATTTTGAAATAGTCATTACTCAGTCATTAATTTAGTTTTACAATGAACATTTGAGATTTTTAATTTAAAATTCTTGTTAGTTTCCTTCTCTCAAACTTGTACTTCCTCCAAAGATAATAATTTTCAAAGTAATTAACATACCTTGAAATAAAATCCACTGCATTGGTAACATTCGCTTTCTGAGAAGGTTTGTGTGTATATCCTTGATTCTTGATGAGGCAAGACTTATGAAGAAAGACTGCAGAGCCCCCTGTAGAAGATTTGTTACAATATTGTAGGCAACCCAATCAGGGCAGGTTGATATAGTCCCCTTCAATCAGCCACTAGTCACATGCTTTTGATCTGAATTTATATCTGTAACCATAGTTACACTGCTTATATGCTTCCATGGTTACACTGCTTATATCCTTACACGTAATTCAACAATTTAGTCATCGAATGCCCATCAATTTCAAAACATGTTGCTTTAGGATAATGTAGGTATTAAGTCTTTCTTTTCCTTTTGCAATTGTTCTACAATGTGGTTCCCAATGTAATATTTAGTTGAAAATTATTATGTATGTACTTTAGCAGGTATTTTTGCAAAGCCTTTGATGGTATTTCCATGCTATACATGCTTTCAGTAAATAGAAAACCTGCTGAACTTTTCAAAACTGCTATTTTACCTTTTTCCTCCTGTTTTGCGGAGGTACCTTACCAATAAATTTCTTCAACTACTATTTTACTTTTTTGAACTTTCTGGTCATTTGATTCAGTAATTAGTTTATAAAATAATTATAACTGAAATAACAGCAATAAGAAAACTACATTTTAATATTTAATAAATTTTGTTCTAGACACTTCAGTTTTATTTTGAAAGGTTTTATTGGTTCATGAATTTCTGCTGTTCAATTTTTTCTCAGTTATTTAACTATTGTGATTACTGAGTGTTATTTTCAGCTCTCAACATATTATGCCTGCTTTCTACAATATTGTGACGAATTGTATCTTACATGATGATAGCTATGGTTGAGAGAAATGTTAAACTTAAGAACCGGTTTTCTGTTAATATGAGTAATTAATTATAAGATTCAATTCTGATAACTCAGTAGCTAATTCGGCCTCCATAGAAAATACTCTCTAATGCATATAGTCCTAATTATGATTTTCTGGTGTGCTTCTATGCTATTGTACACCTAAGTAAATCCCAACACAATCCCTCAATGTATACTAACCCAATCAAGAATGACCAGATATGGATAAGGTAGTCAGAGCAAAGGTATCCTCCCTGTCCTTGCTGCAACAGCAATTCACAGACCTGGATGAGGAATGCTCAAGGTGACCATTTTTTCTCTTAAGGTCTTCACTGTCTCTGACTGACCCTGAAGAAGGACCATGAAATGTCCATGAAAATTCTCAAAGTCGACCATGAATAGAGGACACTGCAGAACATTTGTTGCATGATTGACTCTGGTTAGTTCAATTAAAGCTGATTAGAGTTAAAAATCACACAACACCAGGTTATAGTCCAAGCAGGTTTATTTGGAAGCACTAACTTTCAGAGCGCTGCTCCTTCTCCAGATAGTTGTGAAGCAGGACCATAAGACACAGAATTTATAGCAAATGATTACAGTGTCACACAAGTAAAATGATATATTTCACAAACCTAGATTGTTGTTAAGTCTTTCATCTTTTAGAATGGGTTACAGAATATATTAAATGAACCCAAGGTTCCAGTTGAGGCCGTCCTCATGGGTTCCAGCTATCAGCCTCTGCTTGGCCACTTTGCATTGTTGCCTGTCCTGAAGTCCACCTTGGAGGATGGTCACTCGAAGATCCAAAGTCAATGTCCCTGACCGCTGAAGTGTTCCCCAACTGGGAGGGAACACTCCTGTCTGGTGAATGTCCTATGTCCATTAATCTTGTAGCGTTTGCTTGGTCTCGCCAATGTACCATGCTTCTTGGCATTCACACTACAAGTGACCCCATTGCACTGTACACTCTCTCTCACACACACCCACACACACACACACACACACACACACACACACACTTACCTATTCACACACTCGCGCAGACCATCTCTCTCACATACGCTCTGTCATACACACACACATACACTCCCCACACTCACACCCACGCACACACCCTCTCACAGGCTTATACCCCAGCACACTCGCAAACACACTTTACCAAGCTTGCACATATGCAAACACATACTCTCTCATGTGCATTCACACGCACACTCTCACATGCGCACACTCTCTCTCTCTCTGTATCCTGCATGTGCACACACATATAAGTCTATGGGGTGAATTTACACTTGCAGAATTATATTTGCAGATACTTTCTATTTTGCTCAAAAAATGCACAATCTGCAGGCAGTCAATGCAGACAGTCAATCCATGTAATATTTTGTAAATTCACTTTGGAAATCGAACCAGTCAGACTCAGGATTGGGATACAGACAGTCTCTGACCTCACACCTTTAATGCATTGTCTGAGCTAAGATGTCACCTTTTTTTAAATAAAACCTTGTTATCTTGAAAACGTGACTTAAAAGAAGTTCTGTGATTTACATATTAATGAATCAAAACCTGTAAGCCATTCTAAAAGATAAAAAAACTTAACAACAATCTAGCTTTGTTAAATATATCATTTTACTTGCATGTCACTTTGATGTTTTGCTATAAATTCTGTGTCTTATGGTCCTGCTTTACAACCACCTGATGAAGGAGCTGTGCTCCGAAAGTTAGTGCTTCAAATAAACATGTTGGACTATAACGTGGTATTGTGTGATTTTCAAGTTTGTCCATCCCAGTCCAACATCAGCACCTCCACGTTGGAACTGGTTAGATTATGGTAACGTGTGTCCCCTTACAGAGGACATTTCAACACTGAATTTTTGCAAGGTGCTCTTTTTAACAGTTTAATCAACAATACCAGAAACTTATGGAAATTGAAGTTCAGCCAAAACCTTTAACAGGTCTAAAAAAAAAGAGTGCAGGGAAAAGAATAACCTCTGAAAATTAGTGATTGGATAATCTTTTCATAGTGTGGAAGTTAATAGTTTTAATTGTCTGAAAACAGCTGGTTATCATTTTAAGCTCTACTTAATTAAATCAATCTGCTGGTTATAGCCTGGATTTGTCTTCTGTTATTTTATTATTTTCAAAAAGTAACATAATTATGTTAAATAATTGAGTTAAATATCTTATGCTGAACCATTTCAAAATTAAACTTTCCTATTTTCTGTTAACTTTTTTTATTCTTCAAATCTTACATTTTGGAATTGGACTTTTTATTTGCAGCTCCTACAAATTTATTGTTATTCACTCTTATTCCAAAACTCCTTCACATACTCAGACCACAACTGACAACAGACATTTGCTTCTGAAATCAAATCTATTTTTCTCTTAATATTTGTACAGCTGTTGACTTGTTTCCTACTGACCTTATGCTGAGCAGAACACACTTCACTGGTACACATTCTCAACAGCTTCTCACTGCATTGGCTGTAAAATCAGTGGCCAAAGGATATCAAACAATAGATGGTTAAAAATAAATGCAGCGAGTCTCCTCAGCCGCGCAACACCTGTGGTCTGGTCCCCATTGAACTGGTATTATAGAGAGAAAGCAGAAAAAATATCTGCTACTAGTACTACACTTTTCTGAAGTGCTCCTTGCATTGATGGTAAATGGAAAAGATGGCTAATCTTTGTATATAAATTAAGTGAACATTGCAAGACATTTCAGTGTACTGCATGAATACTGTAGCTCCATACCAACATTTCATGAAGGTTCAGATAACTGCATATAAATTTATAACTTGCATGTGTCATTACATAGAGAATGTCTGAATTTGGACCAGTCATTGCAACAGTTGAAAGACATTTTGAAAAATGCATGACCATGGATACAAGGGAATCTCTTGAGCCCTCTGTGGTTTGGTATTTTTCAATGATTGTGCTGTTTTCCTTTGGCTAATAGACTTTCAGAGGTTATTAACAGGGCAGGGAGTGGAAAGGGGGGAGCAGAGAAGAGGCAGATCCTGGAAATGTGAAACTTATCAAGGGAAGGGGGTCTCTTATACAAAAAAAATTGAACACAGAAGCCACCTTTAATACTATGCAATGATCTATCAGATTCTGCTGTTATGGACAACAAGTACGAAAACATTTCATGGGAAATAAGACCAGAATGTTTCTCTGGCACATGGCACATCTTTCTGAAGACATCCTCCCTCATGGTCTTCTCTCCTCAGTGCCTGTCAGACATATGATGGTCCGATAACATGGTATTGGCTCTGCAGGATTAGGACCTCATCTAGGTCTGCACAAACTGACCTTACCATATTTTATATAAATATGGCGATATATAATGGCAAAAAATTGATTCAATAATTATTGGCAAAGTTTATATTTCAACAATGGAACATAACATACTAATAAAATTAATAATAATATAATCAGCATAAGAATAGTAATTGATTGTGAGTTGTTGAAGACATTGTAAGATTGCAATTTCCATTTAATATGCAAAGGCACCTTGGACAGGGAATAATGAATTATTGGCTTTGGAAATCTAAAACAGTTTCTCAAATTTCTGATTCAAGGCTGTAGAGTTATCAGAATTTGGAAGGATGGTTGCATGGGGACGTATTAGCTCAATTGACTGGATGGCTAGTGTTTGTTTGGATTCTATTCTGGCTCAGCAAGTCTTGGGAACAGCTTCCTTATCCTGCCCTTATAACTGAAAGAAAATGCCAAGAAAACCATTCAGTTAAAAGCTTCAGCAAACAATGAGTCAAGGACCTGTCTTTAAACAAAGAACACAGAGACTGGATTGAAATGGATTGCTTGAGATCACAAAGTATTACAATGCCCAATATTTGTTAAATATGCATTTACTTTTGCTCAAATCTAGAAAGATAATTTTGCTTGTCATGTAATTATGCTATGAATTTATTCTTAGTAGAAGAGTAGGTAGTAAACCAACATCACAACTAAAATGATTGGTTACTTCTATGGTAATCATGATGATTCAGGCTGCCTTACAACACGCATAATTCAAGTTCACTGCAAAAAGGGCGATTTTCATAAGCAGATCAAATCTTTTCATGCATGGCTTGAATGAATGTTATCGAGCATGCTAATTATTACATTATAAAACAGCAGTGCCCTTCTAAATGCCCAAAATGCTCTGTGATTCACACCAAAAGCAATAAATTATAGCCAATCAATACGTTCCAGGTGAACAGGAAGAACCCTATCTGAGTTGGGTGGGAGCCTATATTTTGGGTGGGGTGGTGGGGTCCACCTACCAGAAATGGGACTTACGTTGACTCTGACCCTAGGAGTAAGTAGCAAACTGAATTAACTAGGTATGTGCTCTGGTTTTCATACTGAGTTATCTCAATTAGTTTCTCTACCACATTTTTAAGGTAGAAAGTTGAACATTAATGAGGTAAGTTGGGCAGTCAATAAGGCAAGTAATAATCCCCCTCAATTGGCAACTCACCACTGCCTAGTGAGAAGCCCACCACCCTATTTGTGAAAAGCATAAAAATGGAGTAAGAGTTTCCTGATGTTGCTATCTGTGTTGTTGGATTTCTTGTCTAATTCTGCCAAAATGTCACTAGAGCTCACAGCACTCAAACCAGTATAAAATTTACGGAGTACTGGACTGTTGTTTTCTATAAGCATTTTGAAACAATGTTTATATCTAAGTGACATTGCTGTACACCACATGAAGTCAGTACCAAATACAAAAACTGGACCAGACTGGAGGCTAAATTCTGAATAGAAAAGTATTACACACCAAATGTAAGATATTATTTAAAATATGCACAGAAAGAGCTAGAGAAATTCAGCAGGTCTGGCAGTATCTGTGGAGAGAGAAACAGAGTTATTCAGAACTTCAGAACCTGTACCAGAATCAAAATGTTAACTCTGTTTCTGTTTCTATAGATGCTGCCAGATCTGCTGAGTTTCTCCAGCATTTGCTGTTTTTATTTCAGATTTCCAGCATTTGCTTTTATATGAGATATGAACTAGTTTCTTCAAGTTGATATGATGATCTATTTTAGAAGTACTGGATTCTATTACTTAGAATCATAGAGACATAGAGGTGGACAGCACGGAAACAGACCCTTCAGTCCAACTTGGACATGCCGACCAGATATCCTAACCTAATCCAATCCCATTTGCCAGCACTTGGCCCATATCCAACTAAACCCTTCCTATTCATTTTCGATTAGATGTTGCTCCAAAGAGTAACCCACCCAGACACATTTCCCTCTGACACTATGGATAATTTAGCAGGCCAATCCACATGACCTGCATACCTTTGGACTGTGGGAGGAAACCGGAGCACCCGGAGGGTGGAGAATGTGCAAACTCCACACTGACAGTTGCCCGAGGCTGGAATTGAACCTGGGACCCTGGCCCTGTGAGGCAGCAGTGCTAACCACTGAGCCACCGTGCCGCCCGATGCCAATGCCTTTTAAAAGCTCTAATTGCACCAGCCTCCACCTCTTCCCCGGCAGCTCATTCCATTCACACATCGCACTCTGCGTGAAAACGTTGGTCCTTAGGTCTCTTTTATATCTTTCCCCTCTCACCCTAAACCTATGTCATCTAGTTCAGTACTCCCCCACCCGAGGAAAAAGACCTTATCTATTTATCCTATCCATGCCCCTGATGATTTTATAAACCTCTATAAGGTCACCCCGCAGCCTCCGACACTCCAGGGTAAATAGTCCCAGCCTACTTAGCCTCTCCCTATATCTCAAACCCTCCAACCCTGGCAACATCCTTGTAAATCTTTCCTGAACCCTTTCAAGTTTCACAAAATCCTTCCGATAGGACTCCTCAGAATTTTACATTTACGTATATTACTATCCCACTGGGTCTGATGTAGACTTCAAATAACCTTCAACAATGTCATTTCTGAACACAAGCAGTAATACCAATATAGGGACACCACCTAGGATTGATAACTTTGTTTGAAATGTGGCATCTGGGCAAAAACAAAAATATCACTTTAAATTATAATCATTGCAAAACAACCTTTGGATTATATTTACCTTGTGGTAAAATATCATTAAAAAATAGGCACATGGTTTCCTTTTCATTAAACCATTCATCTTCAACTTTGTGGTCACCAATAAGTTGTTATTTTCAGTGAATGGCTGGATTTGTGATAGTCCATTGAAAGAGAATGGCGCTTGCTCTCAGCAAGAACCTGTGGGCAGAGTCATTTAACATGAGAGACTGCTGCACTGCAGATACTACATGGATCTAGATGAACAGGAAGCACTTATTTTACTGCTTGTTTGGCCATGTTATGTGGCCATTAGATCCTGAGGTTGTGTGAACTCTGAAACACTAGCCCAAATCAGGTAAGCTTTCGTTTCTTATAAGGGAGGTTAGCAGGGATGACGGTGCTGGCAGTGCAATGTTCCTCCTGTGAGATGTTTGAGGTGAGGGACACCATTAGTGTCCCAACTGAGTATACCTGCAGGAAGTGCACCCAATTCCAGTTCCTTGAAAACTGTGTTTGGGAACTGGAGCTGGAACTGGATGAACTCAGGATCATTCAGGCGGCAGAGACAGTTATGGATACAAGCTACAGGGAAATAGCTACTCGTAGAAATAAAGATACTTGGGTGACTGTTAGAAGGGGTAAGAAGCAATCAGTGCTGGGATACCCTGTGGCCCTTCCCCTCAATAACAAATATACCATTTTGGACATTGTTGGGGGGGAAATGACTTACTAGGGGTAAGCCATGGGGTATCGGTCTCTGGCACAGAGTCTGTCCCTGTTGCACAGAAGAGAAGGGGGAGAAGAGTAGAGCATTATTCATTGGGGACTCCATAGTTAGGGGGACAGATAGGAGGTTCTGTGGGAATGAGACAGACTTGCGGTTTGTATGTTGCCAGGTTCCGTGATGTCTCAGTTGTGTTTCGGTGATCCTTAAGGGGGAGGGGGAGCAGCTCCAAATCATGGTCCATATAGGCACCAATTACATGGGTAGGAAAAGAGTTGGGGATGTAATGCAGAAATTCAGGGAGCTAGGGTGGAAACTTCGAGCCTGAATAAGCAGAGTTGTTGGGGGGAAATGTTACCCAAGCGACGGGCTAGCAAGGCGAGGAATAGGGAGAGAGAATAGTTGAACATGTGGCTACAGGAATGGTGCAGGAGGGTAGAATTCAGATAACTGGGTAATTAGGGCTAATTCTGGGGTAGGTGGACCCTCTACAAATGGGATGGTCTACACCTGAATCAGAGGGGTACCAATATCCTGGGGGGAGATTTGCTAATGCTATTCGGAACGGTTTAAATTAATTCAGCAGGGAGATAGGAACCTAAACTGTAACTCCAGTGTACAGGAGGTTGAGAGTAATGAGATCGTGACTAAGATTCAAGATCTCAGGAATGTACCGATAGGCAGGAAGGGGGTTTGAAGTGTGTCTACTTCAATGGCAGGAGCATCCAGAATAAGGTGGGTGAACTTGCAGAATGGGTTGGTACCTAGGACTTCGATGTTGCGGTCATTTCAGTGACATGGATAGAGCAGGGGCAGGAATGGTTGTTGCAGGTTCCAGGATTTAGATATTTCAGTAAGAACAGAGAAAGTGGTAAAAGAGGGGGAGATGTGACATTGTTAGTCAAGGACAGTATTGCGGTGGCAGAAAGGACACTTGATGAGGGCTTGTTTACTGAGGCAGTATGGGCTGAGGTTAGAAACAAGAAAGGAGAGGTCATCCTGTTGGGAGTTTTCTACAGGTCTCCAATAAGTTCCACACATGTAGCAGAAAGGATTGTAAAGATAATTCTGGATAGGAGTAAAAGTAACAAGGTAGTTATTATGTTACTTTAACTTTCCAAAAATTGAATGGAAACATGATAATTCGAGTACTTTAAATGGGTCAGTTGAAGTGAGCAAAAGGGTTTCTTGACACATTATATGGTTAGGCCAACAAAAGGCAAGGCCATATTGGATTTGGTACAAGATAATGAACCAGGCCAGGTGTTAGATTTGGAGGTAGGTAAGCACTTTGGTGATAGTGACCACAATTCGATTACATTTATTTTAGCAATGGAAAGGTTTACATATACACTGCAGGGCAAGAGTTATAGCTGGGGGAAAGGCAAATTTGATGCAATTAGGTGACATTTAGGATGCGTAGGATGGCAAAGGAAAAGGCAGGCGATGGGCACAATTGAAAATGTGAGCTTGTTCAAGGAACAACTTTGATAAGTATGTACCTGTCAGGCAGGGAGGAAGTGGTTGAGAGAGAGGGAACCATGATTTACTAAAGAAGTTCAATCGCTTGTCAAGAGGAAAAAGGAGGCTTATGTAAAAATGAGACTTGACGGCTCAGTTAGGGTGCGTGAGTGTTACAAGGTAGCCAGGAAGGACCTAAAGAGTGAGCTAGGAAGAGCCAGGAGGGGACATGAGAAATTTATGGCTGGTAGGATCAAGTAAAGCTAGGTCAGCAATAAAAGAATGACTAGGGTAAGATTAGGCCCAGTCAAGGACAGTAGTGGGAAATTGTGTGTGGAGTCTAAAGAGATAGGAGAGGTGCAAAATGAAATTTTTTTGTCAGTATTCACACAGGAAAAAGACAAAGTTGTTGAGGAGAATACTGAGATAAGGCTACTAGACTACATGGGATTGAGGTTCATAAGGAGAAGGTGTTAGCAATTCTGGGAAGTGTGAAAATAGATCATCCCCTGGGCCAGGTGGGATTTATCCTAAGATTTTCTGGGAACCTACGGAAGAGATTGCCGAGCCTTTGGTTTTGATCTTTATGTTGTCATTGTCTACAGAAATAGTGCCAGAAGAATGGAGGATAGCAAATGTTGTCCTTGTTCAAGAAGGGGTGTAGAGACAACCCTAGTAATTATAGACCAGTGAGCCTTATTACAGTTGTGACAAAGTTTTGGAAAGAGTTATAAGAAATAGGATTTATAATCATCTAGAAAGGAATAATGGTATTAGGGATAGTCAACACAGTTTTGTGAAGGGTTGTCACAAACATTATTGAGCTCTTTGAGAAGGTGACCAAACAGGTGGATGAGGATAAAACAGTTGATGTGGTGTATATGGATTTCAGTAAAGTGTTTGGTAAGGTGCCCCACAGTAGGCTGTCGCAGAAAATACGGAGGCATGGGATTGAGGGTGATTTAGCGGTTTGGTTCAGAAATTGGCTACCTGTAAGAAAACAGAGATGTTTTTTGATGGGAAATGTTCATCCTGGCGTTCAGTTACTCGTGGTGTACCGCAAGGATTTAGTTTGGGGCCACTGCTGTTCGTCATTTTTATAAATGATCTGGATGAGGGTGTAGAAGAATGGGTTAATAAATTTGCGGATGACACTAATGTCGATGGAGTTGTAGATAGAGCAGAAGGATGCTGCAGGTTACAGTGGGACATAGATAAGCTGCAAAGCTGGTCTGAGAGGTGGGAAATAGATTTTAATGTGGAAAAGTGAGGTGATTTACTTTGGAGGAGTAACTGGAATACAGATTAATGATAAGATTCTTGGTAGTGTGGATGAGAGATCTTGGTGTTCGTGTGCATACAACTCTGAAAGTTGCAACCTAACTTGATAGGATTGTTAAGAAGGCGAGTGAGTTTGCTTTCATTGGTAGAGAATTGAGTTTTGGAGCCATGAGGTTATGTTGCAGGTGTACAAACTAGTTTGCGGCCGCACTTGGAGTATTGCATACAGTTCTGGTCACCGCATTATAGGAAAGGGAGCAGAGGAGATTTACCAGGATGTTGCCTGCTTTGGAGGGAAGGTCTTATGAGGAAAGGCTGTAGGTCTTGAGGCTGTTTTCATTAGAGAAAAGAAGGTTAAGAGATGCCTTAATAGAGGCAAACAAGATGATCAGAGGATTAGATAGGGTGGACAGTGAGAGCCTTTTTCCTCGGGTGGTGATGGCTAGTGCAAGAGGACATAACTTTAAATTGAGGGGTGATGATGTAAGATAGATGTCAGAGGTAGTTTCTTTACTCAGAGAGTAGTAAGGGCATGGAATGCCCTGTCTGCAACAGATGTGGACTTGTCAACATTAAGGGCATTGAAATGGTCATTGGATGAAGATATGGATGAAAATGGAATAGTTTAGGTTAGAAGGGCTTTAGATTGGTTTCACAGATCAAGTCCAACATTGAGAGCTAAAAAGCCTGAACTGCACTGTAATGTTCTATGTTCTAAGTCCTCACTAAAATGTTTAAACATATTTTAAAACTGGTAAGAAAATAGCTTTAATCAATTATTTTGATTGTTGAAAGAACTAATTTATCAAAAGGATTAATTAGCATGCTTTCTAAGGTGCCAGACATTTATCCTCTGACCATTTTTGTTTCATACACAACACATGACATTTAATTATAAAGATTATTCGGATAGTTCCTGCAAAATCCTTTAATGTCATTATACCCTTACCCTTTTTAATGAGCTCACTACCTTTCTGATTACTTTTAATATAACCAGTAATACAAAAAGGGTAAGGGTACATTAAAGAAACTCTAAACAAATACTGAACTTCCATATTGTGTTGACACTGGTATTAATGTCCAATTTGTATGCCAGTGTTTATACTTCATTCAAACATTGCTATATGCCCTCCTTGAATGCTCCTTCAATTAATCAATGCTTGCATGTATATCATTTTTCCAGAAGGTAACTAGATTGTGCAACATTTCATACCATCAATTTATTGCTTTTGTCTTTTGTTTTGAAATACTTGTCTGCTCCCAGCTTTTTTTCTGAACCACTGGTTCAGCAAGTACAAGAGAGAGGCTATAAAGTTATTAGCATGTGTTCATTGGTATATTAAATGTATTAATTGCACCTCAAATAGTAAAACATTTAAACACTAAGTCTTATTAGAATAGTCTACTATAGTAGAAATACACTTCAATAAACAATGTGGTTCTAACGTGGTTGAACCAAAATGATTTTCAACAGCTCCCTCACATGCTACAATAACATACATTTCAAGTTGTTTTGGAAATAAAATGTTTCAACTGAAAAAATCCAAATATGCTAGGAAACACAATAGTGCCATCTTCTGTTGGAAATTGTGATAGTCAGCTATTTCCACAATGTGAAATCCGTTCTTAACCTAAGGTTTTAATGGATAAAAAACATTTGATCCATGATCTTCTTATCCTGACAAAGATGTTTTGTTCAGGAAATTCTTCTGAAAATCAGGACATTTCAATTACTGAACATACAACTAAGGTATATCATATACCAAATGTTTTTCAAACTCTTAATTTCCTTCCTGAAGACTGTCTTCTGCAATATTAATGATATGCATTTACTCAGCACAAAATTACCATACCTTTATCAAATTAATTTCTTAGATCAGTAAAGATTTCTCCTAATCTTTTTATTTTACAGGGCAAACAGATTAAACTTGAACAAAGAACCTTTGAATTAGATATCATTGAGGGAGGTTATCCAGGTTGTCAGGTTTGTGCACTCTTTGAAAGAATGATCCAGGGAACTCTTCCCTGTTCATTATTCTCAATTTTATTAAATGTTTCCACTGCAGTCACATGAATAAGAAAACAGCAGCTTGGAAATCAATTAATTTCTGCATTCTTATTAGTTCTAAAATGGCATTGAGATGTGTGTGTACACAAAATGAACTGAATTCATTAGTACCTGCATTTATTCTCCAGCATGACCCAAGTGCACTTTGTAACCAACAGATTACTTTTGAACATAAATTATAGAACAATACAGCACAGTATAGGCCCTTCAGCCATCAATGTTGAGCCAACCTGTGATACCAATCTGAAGCCCATCTAACCTACATGGTCTCATTATCATCCATACATTTATCCAATAACCATTTAAATGCCCTTAAAGTTGGTGATTCTGTTGCAAGCAGGGCATTCCATGCTCCTACTACTCTGAGTAAAGAATCTACCTCTGACATCTGTCCTATATCTGTCACCCCTCAATCTAAAGCTATGTCCCCTCTTGCAAGCCATCACTATCCGAGGAAAAACTTTCTTTTCTCTAATGAAAACAGCTTCAAGTCCCTCAACCTTTCCTTATAAGACGTTCCCTCCATACCAGGAAACATCCTGGTAAATCTCCTCTGCATCCTTTCCAATGCTTCCATGTCCTTCCTCTAATATGCCCACCAGAACTGTACACAATACTCCAAGTGCAGCTGCAGCAGAGTTTTCTACAGCTGCAGCATGCCCTCATGGCTCCGAAATTCAATCCCTCTACCAATAAAAGCTAACACACCATACGCCTTTTTAACAACCTTATCAACCTGGGTGACAACTTTCAAAGATGTATGCACATGGACACCAAGGTCTCTTTCCTCATCCACACTACCAAGAATTTTACCATTAGCTTAGTACTCTGTTATTCCTTTCAAAGTGAATCACCTCACACTTTTCCACATTAAAATCCATTTGCCACCTCTCAGACCAGCTCTGCAGCCTATCTGTGCCCCTCTGTAACCTGCAACATGCTTCCACACTATCCACAACTCCACTTACTTTCGTGTCATCTGCAAATTTACTAACCCTTCCTTCTACACCCTCATCTATGTCATTTAGAAAAAAGGCAACCAGCAGTGGTCCCAAAACAGATCCTTGACATACATCACTAGTAACTGAACTCCAGAATGAACATTTCCCATCAACCACCATCCTTCTGTCTTCTTTCAGCTAGCCAATTTCTGATCCAAGCTGCTAAATCACCCTTAATCCCATACCTTTGTATTTTCTGCAATAGCCTACCATGGGAAACCTTATCAAACACTCCATATACACCACATTGACTGCTTTACCCCCTGTTTGGTCACCTTCTTAAAGCACTTAATAAGGCACTACCTACCCTTCACAAAACTGTGTTGACTATTCCTAATCAAATTATTCCTTTCTAGATGATTATAAATCCTATCTCTTCTAATCCTTTCCAACATTTACCCACAACCAAAGTAAGGGTCACTGGTCTATAATTACTAGGGTTGTCTCTAAACCCCTTCTTGAACAAGGGGGCAACATTTGCTATCCTCTAGTGTTCTGGCACTATTCCTGCAGACAATGATGACATAAAGATCAAAGCCAAAGGCTCTGCAATCTCCTCGGCAAAATTGAGGACTGCAGGTCTGAAGGCAGGGAGCCTCCAGAGTGGAGGCTCAGTCCTGATGAAGGGCTTTTGCCTGAAACATCGATTTTCCTGCTCCTCGGATGCTGCCTGACCGGCTGTGCTTTTCCAGCACCACTCTAATCTAGACTCTGCAATCTCCTCCCTGGCTTCCCAGACAATCCTAATGGATAAATCCCATCCAGAACAGGGGACTTATCTATTTTCACACTTTGTAGAATTGCTAACACCTCCTCCTTGTGAACTTCAATCCCATCTAGTCTAATAGCCTGTATCTCGGTATTGTCCTCAACGAGATTGTCTTTTTCAAGTGTGAATACTGACGAAAAATATTCATTTAGTGCCTCTCCTATCTCTTTGAACTCCACACACAACTTCCCACTACTGTCCTTGACTGTCCCTAATCGTACTGTAGACTTTCCTTTATTCGTGACATTGCTATAGAAAGCTTTAGGGTTTTACTTACTCCTATCTGCCATAGATTTTTCATATCCCCTCCCGACTCTTCTTAGCTCTCTCTTTAGATCCTTCCTGGCCACCTTGTAACTCTCAAGTGCCCTAACTGAACCATCATGTCTCACCTTGACATAAGTCTCCTTCTTCTTTTTGACAAGAGATTCAATTTCTTTAGTAAATCACGGTTCCCTCACTCGACCACCTCCTCCCTGCCTGACAGATACATACGTATCAAGGACACGCAGTAGCTGTTCTTTGAACAAGCTCCATGTTTCAATTGTGCCCATCCCCTGCCTTTTCCTTTGCCATCCTATGCATCCTAAATGTCACCTACTCACATCAAATTTGCCTTTCCCCCAGCTATAACTCTTGCCCTGCAGTATGTACCTATCCCTTTCCATCACTAAAGTAAACTTAACATTTGTCACTATCATCAAAGTGCTTACCTACCTCCAAATCCAACACCTGGCCAAGTTCATTACCCATTACCAAATCCAGTGTAGCCTCACCTCTTGTTGGCCCATCTACATATTGTGTCAGGAAACCCTCTTGCACACATTGGACAAAACTGACCCCTCGAAGGTACTCAATCTACAGCTTTTCCAGTCAATATTAGGAAAGTTACCAATAAAGTCCCCATAAAACTACATGTTACTTTCACTCCTATCCAGAATCATCTTTGCAATCCCTTCCTTTACATCTTTCGGGACTTTTCAGGGGTTTATGGAAAATGCCCTACAGGATGATCTCTACTTTCCTGTTTCCAATCTCAGCCCATACTACCTCAGTAGACAAGTCCTCATCAAATGTCCTTTCTGCCACCGTAATACTTGACTAACAATGCCACACCTCCAACTCTTTTACCACCTTCCCTGTCCTGACTGAAACACCTAAATCCCAAAACCTGCAACAACCATTCCTGCCCCTACTTTATCCATGTCTCCAAAATAGCCACAGTATTGAAGTCCTAAGTATCCCAGAATGAGACCCAATTACCCAGGTATCTGAGTCCCTCCCTCCTGCACCATCCCTGTAGTCACATGTTCAATTGCTCTCTCTCCCTATTCCTCACCTCGCTAGCACATGGCACAGGTAACAAACCAGAGATTACAACTCGGTTTGTTCTAGCTCTAAACTTTCACCCTAGCTCCTTAAATTTCTGCCTTATATCCCCATTCCTTTTCCTACCTATATGAACCACAACTTAGGGCTGCTCTCCCTACATCTTAAGGATCCCAAAAACAAGATCCGAGACATCATGGACCCTGGCACGTGGGAGGCAACACATCAACTGCGAGTCTCTCTCATTCCCACAGAATCTCCTATCTGTCCCCCTAACTATGGAATCCCCAACGACAGATGCTCTGCTCCTCTTAACTTCTCTTCTGAGAGACAGGGACAGACTCTATGCCAGAGATCTGTACTCCATGGCTTACCCCTGGTAAGCCATACCCCAACAGTATCCAAAATGATATACTTGTTATTGAGGGGAACGGCCACAGGGGATCCCCTTTCCGTCCCCTGACTGTAACCCATCTACCTTGTTCCTGTACCTGAGGTGTGACTACCCCCCATAACTCCTTTCAATAACCCACTCCACCTCCGAATGATCTGAAGTTCATCCAGCTCCAGCTTCAGATCGCTAACGTGGTTTCTGAGGAGCTGGAGTTGGGTGCACTTCTCGCAGATGAAGTCAGCAGAGACACTGCTGGTGACCATAGCCTCCCACATTCTAGAGGAGGAGCATTCAACTGCCCTAACATCCATTCCCACCATTCTGAAGTCCCAAAGAGACTACTGAAAGAAAAACTAGTAACCTTACCAAATCAACGTACAGGACCTTTTTGTTTGTTAGAGGAAGAGGATAGTTGGGAGACACTATCTAAATAATGTTGGTAAAGCAACTGGCCAAATATATAACCTCACTTATTCATCCCTCCCATGTCTGCCCCTGCTCATGTGCTTCACCTATTCACACTATAAGTTTTTTATACAACTAAGTTCCCATCCTGGCAGCAGTACCCCCCCCACCCCACCTGTCCTTGCTCTCACCACTCTCACTGCAAAAATAGAAGGCATTTATTGCTATTGCTATTGCAAAGGAACTTTCAATAGCCCAGACAACATGTTATTGGCTGAGGGAGAAATGTACGCATGGACATCTCTCATGATTCTCTTCAAATAGTGGTAATTGAACAGAGAATCATAGAATCCCTCAGTGTGGAAAGAGGACTTCCAGCCCATTAAGTCCACCCCATCTTCTGAACAACATCCCACCCAGATCCCTAGCCTATCCCTGAAATCCCACATTTACCACGGCTCTCCCACCTAGCGTGCATATCTGGACAATTTAGCATGGCCATTCTACCTAACCTGCACATCTTTGGACAGTGGGAGGAAAGTGGAGCACCTGGAGGAGATCTGCACAGACACAGGAGAACATGCTAACTCACATAGTCACCCAAGGCTGGAATCAAATCAAATTAGCACTGTTGGCACTCTGAAGCAGCAGTGCTAACCACTGAGCCACCATGCCACCCCTAAGATGCAGAACTCATGTTCCATGAGAAAGATGTACCTCTGACATTGGAACTTTGTTGGTGCAATTCTGAAGTAGCAAGTTAAATCATGCACTAAGTTTGTGCCAGGGCTTTATCTACAATCTCAGGGCAAGCGAGGGATACAGTCTGCAAGCGAATGGAGTTTGGAGTGGGGACCTAAAACAATGTCTTCATAATATTTATTTGGAAGTACAATTAAATATAAACAAATACAAAAATTCACAGACAAGTATGGCCATTCAGTTTATTGATAGTTCAATTATTTTGTTGCATATTTGACTATGACACTCTGCCCTCAGCTTTGGAAGTTACTCTGACAAGTAAACTAGCTGAGAACAGCTCCAAATGCTTGTAACTTTCAATGTTTGATCATTTGCGACATTGATCTGCAGATTGTCTTCACTATCACTAGCCCCACACCATTACTCAAATGATTCTACATGGCATCTCATTTAGCAGTTTGAAAGATTATTAAAGAAATAATTTATATTGGGAGCATCTGAACATAATCCAGGATTAAAACATAATTTTATCATTACGAGAACAGCATTGTTTATTTAAACCTTATCATTTATCATTTCTGTACAGAAAGAAGGAGCAGGTATTTGCACTTATAAATGATAACCAGACAGCTATGCTGACAATGGATATACTGTTAGTTTCCAGATAGAATGGAATTAGAGTCTAAAAGATAACTAATTAGCATTTCTATCTACATATCAGGTCACTGTGATCTGTATTGCAATGGAGATAGACACTGAGAAGGAAAGGATCCTCCACAATTTAAATGTTTTTCTTAAGCTATTCTACATACAGGTTAGTTTGCAATGAGTGGAACAAGCTATCTTGTATCCGAGTCTCTCTGTTCGAGACAGCTCTGTCTTCTTTGCCTGGCCTCCCTTTCCTTGCAACTTGTCTCTGGGCTAACTTCCTCATCCTTTTCTCTCTCTCTGGTCTGTGATGGTTTCCAGACCCACTTCTCTGAGTTTATGGCAATGTGCCAGAATTACACCTTTCTAGGATCCGTCAACCTTTCTCATCAGGAGTCAAAATTACAGAGAGTATGGAGATTCTTTTAAGTCTTTGAGGAGAATTACTTCACTAAAGTTTTCATAGCTGCCTTCAATTTTAAGTGCCAATACCTATTTGTCAAAAACAAGTTGGTTAAGCCATTCAAATTCTCAGTACATCTGGCCAGGCCATTTCTTGAGTGTTAAGAATGTTTTCCATGTACTTCTGGCACTAACTGGTACACAAGTGAAACAGTCCCTTTTACTATGGCATCAGAGTCAGTGAAATTGTCCTCAGGTAAGAGGGAATAAGGTTTATTGCCTTTCTCTGTTAGCCTGCCATGGAACATCTTATCCAAGAATGGACTGGCTACTTTCACTACGTTCAGAGTAGTGCTGGAAAAGCACAACAGGTCAGGCAGCATTCGAGGAGCAGGAAAATCAATGTTTCAGGCCAAAGCCCTTCATCAGGAAAGGCTACTTTCACTTCTGTACTAATCTTTCAGAAGAGATAAAGAAGGTGTCCACATCTTCTTGTCAAATTTAGGGACTTCATAGGAAAAATTGAAGACTTCAGCCCTTAAATCTCAGTTGGGTATGGTTCCCTTACATAAGCCGCTTCCAGCCTCTTTTCTCAGCTCAATCTGCCTCAATTAGAACTCCTTTCTTCTTGTTCCCTTTCTCAAAATTCTCTTTCTTGCTTCCTTTCCTATCTCACTCTATTTGTTTCCATTTCCCATCACTTTTTCCTTTTTCCTCAAATTCTCTTTCCATTTATTTTGCAGAAATTCCAGCTCATATGTGTTTCAATTTTACTTTATCCGCCTCATTATTATCAGTATATAGCTGTAGCCACTTCAGCTACTTCAGTAAAAATTTTTATTTTTACTTTTTTTCCTGGTTTTTACGCAGAACTCCACCTCTGAGCACTTAGTTATCTCTTTTCTTTCCTCCAGGAATGAGGCTTTTTTTGTTTTCCTAAGTTCATTCATCCTGCTACATGTAAAATATCAACATCACATGTGGATATGTTGGCATCTTTCAAGCTCAGAATGAAATAAAACTTTTTTTTCAGCTTTTTGTAAACATATTTTGAAGAAACAATTTGTTTCACCATTCTACTTCATCTGTAATCAATAGATTCTAAGTCCCAATGAACCCCCAAGTTTGTAACCACTGGTAATGAACCGTGATGAGTTCTTCTCTTTTTAAATCCCTCTCACTTGGTCATAAGAAACATTTTTGTGCCTTTTTTTAGCACTTTAATTAAACTTAAATAAGATCATAAATTAAGGTGAATCAATTCAGACTGAGTGAATGGAGTTTTATTATCTATTAAACCCAATGAAAATAAGTTAATGTGACATCAAACATATAAGCACAGGTAATAAAGTTTTAGAAAGAAATGGGAGGGGTTTCAATATTGATAGGAATGTAAAGGTATTTGCAGATTAAAGTATATAGAGTCCTTGAGGTTGCTAGAATAAGCAACTATTTACCTGTTTCCATGATCCCTCAGGAGTGGTGAAGCTTGCAGTAGCCTTGATTTGTAGTAAACAGTGGTTTTCCAAGTTTTCTTTTCACCAGCCCTGGTTTCGGTGATTGAGAGCGCAGAGAGAAGAGCTTTCAGCATCCTTACTGTTACCAGTACATGTTGCTTTCTTTCTCCTTTGTTGCTCAAAGACTATTGTTGATATACTGATCCTTTGCAGATGCTGATGTCTGTGTTACTGTTTCATTCCAAAGTGGATGGCTCTAGGCAATCTTTCATGTCTCAATACGTGAATTTATCATGCAAGTGTAATTAAAACAAGAGACATGGATTTCTTGATGCTTAAATGCAGCCAATCTGTTATAGTCCATGTGGGTTTCCCAGGCTTTTCAGTTGATCATAGTCATTTTTTCGAATTAGAATTAGATTTTATTGTCACATGTATTCAGGTATAGAAAACTATACAAAGTTACCATTCTGGCATCATCCTAGGTATACAAATACGTAGGGACTAAATCTTAGGTACAAAATAGAAAAATAAAGCTACAAGTTAATGTTCAATAATACAGTTCTTCTTCATATAAAGTAGAGAAAATAAAATTCAACATTGCAGTCCTTCTTTAGCCTGCAGTCAGTCGGAGCTGGACTTTCCCCATTAGGGCTCACTCTACCCAATTCTGGGCTTGCTGTACTTCATGCTGCATGGGAGGGTGGGGGGGGGATAGTGTGAGCCCTCAGGGGGTGTGTGAATCCTCGGGGGTGGTGTGTGAGTCCTCGGGGGGGGTCGGGGTGGTGTGTGAATCCTCGATGGGGTGGGGGGGCGGGGTGATGTGTGAGTCCTTAGGGAGAGTGCCAGCCATCATGGAGAGTGCTCAACTCCCGCAACCCTGCCCCGAGAGCTCGCACTCTCCCCCCAAGGGCTCACCCCACCCCCCCACTGAGGGCTTGCACTCTCCCCCCCGAGGGCTCGCTCTACCCCATGGGGGCTTGCGCGCACCCACCACTCCCGAGGGCTCCTATTCCCCCTGAAGGGATGACTCTCCCCCTGAGAGCTCACCATACCCCTGAGAGCTCACCATACCCCTGAGGGCTCACACATCTCCCCCAGGGGCTCGCTCCCCCCATGAGGACTCACTGTACCCCACGCTGACCTCACTCTATCCCGAACTGGGTTTGCACTTGTCATGAGGAGTCGCTCATGTGGCCGTTCCCTTCAATAATCAGTATACCTTTCTCTACACTGTTGGTGAGGACCTACCAGGGTAAAGCCACAGTGGCTTAGAAGGGAAGTGGAGAGAATAGGAGAGCAATAGTGATAGGAGATTCAATCATGAAAGGAACAGAACATGGCTTTGTGCATGGGAAATCATGTCTCACAAACTTGATTAAGTTGTTTAAAGAAGTACCAAAGAAGATTGATGAGGGCAGAGCAGTAGATGTGATCGATATGGACTTCAGTAAGGCGTTCAACAAGGTTCCCCATGGGAGACTGATTAGCAAGGTTAGATCTCATGGAATATAGGGAGAACTAGCCATTTGGATACAGAACTGGCTCAAAGGTAGAAGACAGAGGGTGGTGGTGGAGGGTTGTTTTTCACTCTGGAGGCCAGTGGAGTGCTTCAAGGATCGGTGCTGGGTCCTCTACTTTTTGCCATTTGTATAAATGATTTGGATGTGAGCATAAGAGGTATAGTTAGTAAGTTTGCAGATGACACCAAAATTGGAGGTGCAGTGGATAGCGAAGAAGGTTACCTCAGATGACGAGATCTTGATCAGATGAGCCAATGGGCTGAGAAGTGACAGATGGAGTTTAATTCAGATAAATGCGAGGTGATGCATTTTGGGAAAGCAAATCTTAGCAGGACTTATACACTTAATGGAGTCGCAGGTAGATAGGATAGTGAACAAGGCGTTTGGTATGCTTTCCTTTATCAGTCAGAGTATTGAGTACAGGAGTTAGGAGGTCATGTTGCAACTGTACAAGACATTGGTTAGGCCACTGTTGGAATATTGTGTGCAATTCTGGACTTCTTCCTATCGGAAAGATGTTGCGAAACTTGAAAAGGTTCAGAAAAGATTTACAAGGATGTTAGAGGATTTGAGCTATCGGGAGAGATTGAATAGGCTAGGGCTGTTTTCCTCGGAGCATCGGAGGCTGAGGGGTGACGTTACAGAGGTTTATAAAATCATGAGGGGCATTGATAAGATAAATAGACAAAATATTTTCCTGCGGTGGGGGAATCCAGAAGTAGAGATTTGGATGTGAGCATAGGAGGTACAGTCAGTAAGTTTGCAGATGACACCAAAATTGGAGGTGTAGTGGACAGCGAAGAGGGTTACCTCAGATTACAACAGGATCTGGACCAGATGGGCCAATGGGCTGAGAAGTGGCAGATGAAGTTTAATTCAGATAAATGCGAGGTGCTGCATTTTGGGAAAACAAATCTTAGCAGGACTTATACACTTAATAGTAAGGTCCTAGGGAGTGTTGCTGAACAAAGAGACCTTGGAGTGCAGGTTCATAGCTCCTTGAAAGTGGAGTCGCAGGTAGATAGGATAGTGAAGAAGGTGTTTGGTATGCTTTCCCTTATTGGTCAGAGGATTGAGTACAGGAGTTGGGAGGTCATGTTGCAGCTGTACAGGATATTGGTTAGGCCACTGTTGGAATATTGTGTGCAAATCTGGTCTCCTTCCTATCGGAAAGATGTTGTGAAACTTGAAAGGGTTCGGAAAAGATTTACAAGGATGTTGCTAGGGTTGAGGATTTGAGCTATAGATAGAGGCTGAACAGACTGGGGCTATTTTCCCTGGAGTGTCGGAGGCTGAGGGGTGACCTTATAGAGGTTTACAAAATTATGAGGGGCATGGATAGGACAAATAGGCAAAGTCTTTTCCCTGGGGTTGGGTAGTCCAGAACTAGAGAGCATAGGTTTAGGGTGAGAGGGGAAAGATATAAAAGAGACCTAAGGGGCAACTTTTTCACGCAGAGGTGGTATGTGTATAGAATGAGCTGCCAGAGGATGTGGTGTAGGCTGGTACAATTGCGACATTTAAGAGGCATTTGGATGGGTATATGAATAGGAAGGGTTTGGACGGATATGGGCCGGGTGCTGGCAGGTGGGACTAGATTGGGTTGGGATATCCGGTCGGCATGGACAGATTGGACCGAAGGGTCTGTTTCCATGCTGTACATCTCTATGACTCTATGACTAGAGGGTGAGAGGGGAAAGATATTAAAGAGACCTAAGGGGCAACTATTTCGCGCAGAGGTGGTATGTGTATAGAATGAGCTGCCAGAGGATGTGGTGTAGGCTGATACAATTGCGACATTTAAGAGGCATTTGGATGGGTATATGAGTAGGAAGAGTTTGGAGGGATATGGGCCGGGTGCTGGCAGGTGGGACTAGATTGGGTTGGAATATCTCGTCGGCATGGACGAGTTGGACCAAAGAGTCTGTTATCGTGCTGTACATCTCTATGATTCTATGACTCTATGACTCTATTCTGTGGTTACAAGCGAGACTCCCGGATGGTAAGTTGCTTTCTGGATGCCAGGGTCAGGGGTTTCTTGGATCGGGTCTACAGAATTTGAAGGGGAAGGGAGAGCAGCCAGAAGTCGTGGTACACATCAGTACTACTGACGTAGGTAGGGAAAGGGTTGAGGACCTGAAAAGAGAATATAGGGAGTTAGGTTGGAAGCTACAATGCAGGATGAGCAGAGTAGTAATCTCAGTGTTGCTGCCGGTGCCACAGGCTAGTGAGACTACAAATAGAGAGCGAGTGCAACTATAACACGTGGCTGCAGGGCAGGTGAAGGAGGGAGGGCTTCAGATGTATGGATCCTGGGAGGGAAGATGGTACCTCTACAAGGAGGATGCGTTGCATGTGAACTGGAGAGGCACCAATATCCTGGATGGGAGGGTTTGCTAGAACTCTGCGGGAGGGTTTAAACTAGATTGGTTGGGGGTGGGAATCTGAGCTACAGATCAGATGATGGAGTAGATAATGAAAAACCAGTTACAGCATGCAAAGAGTCTGTGAGGAGGGATAGGCACTAGATAGGACAAAGGTTTAGTACTTGGAACTATGATTAGATTAGATTACTTACAGTATGGAAACAGGCCCTTCGGCCCAACAAGTCCACACCGACCCGCCGAAGCGCAACCCACCCATTTACCCCTTCACCGAACATTATGGGCAATTTAGCATGGCCAATTCACCTGACCCACACATCTTTGGACTGTGGGAGGAAACCGGAGCACCCAGAGGAAACCCACGCAGACATGGGGAGAATGTGCAAACTCCACACAGTCAGTCGCCTGAGGCGGGAATTGAACCCGGGTCTCTGGCGCTGTAAGGCAGCAGTGCTAACCACTGTGCCATCGTGCCGCCCATAATGATGTTGTGGCTATAACAGAGACTTGGATATCACAGGAGCAGGAATGGTTCTTGGATGTTCCAGGGTTTAGATGCTTCTTAAGGAATGGGGGGGAGGTAAAAGAGGTAGAGGAGTGCATTGCTAATCAGGGATAGTATCACAGCTGCAGAAAGGGAGGTTGTTGAGGAGAGTTTGTCCACAGAGTCAGTTAGGGTGGAAGTCAGAAACAGAAAAGGAGCAGTCAATTTACTGGAAGTTTTCTACTGACCCCCTAATAACAACAGAGACGGAGGAGGAGAAGATTGGGAGGCAGATTTTGGAAAGTTACAGAAGTAACAGGATCGTTGTCATGGGTAACTTTAAGTTCCCTAATATTGATTGGAACCTTCTTAGTTCAAATAGTTTAGATGGAGCAGTTTTTGTCAGGTGTGTCCAGGAAGGATTCCTGACTCAACATGTAGATAGGTTGACTAGAGGGGAGACCATATTAGATTTGGTGCTTGGCAACAAACCAAGCCAGGTGTCAAATCATTGGTAGGTGAGCATTTTGATGATAGTGATCACAACTTCCTGACCTTTACTATATTCACAGAGAGGGATAAGAGCAGACAGTATGAGGAAGTATTTAACTTGAGGAAGGGGAATTACAATGCTACTAGGCAAGAACTGTGGAGCATAAAATGGGAATAAATGTTCTCAGGGAAATGCATGACAGAAATGAGGAGGTTATTTAGAAAGCACTTGCTGATAATGCTGGACAGGTTTGTCCCACTGAGGTAAGGAAGGGATGGTAGGGTGAAGGAACCTTGGATGACAAGGGATGTGGAACATCTAGTCAAGAGGAAGAAGAAATCTTACTTAACCTTGAAGAGGCAAGGATCAGACATAGTTTTGGAGGGTTACAAGGTAGTCAAGAAGGAACTGAAGAATGGACTTAGGAGAGCTAGAAAGAGGCATGAAAAAGCTTTAGCAGGTAGGATTAAGGAAAACTGCAAGGCATTCTACACTTATGTCAGGAGCAAGAAAATGGCTAGAGTAAGGGTATCACCGATCAGGGATAGTGGACAGTGGATAGCCAGAGAATTTTTCCCATGGCAGAAATGTCTGTCATGAGGGTGCATAATTTTAAGGTAATTGGAGGAGGGTATGGGGAGATGTCAGAGGTTGGTTCTTTACACATTGAGTGGTGGGTGTGTGGAATGCACTGCCAGCAGTGGTAATAGAGTCAGATACATTAGGGGCATTTAGGTGACTTGTGGATAGGCACAAGGAAGATAGTACCAGGAAGGGTATGTAGGTTAGTTTGATCTTAGAGTAGGATAAAAGACTGGCAACGTCATGTACTGTGCTGTACTGTTCTATGTTCTCCTATTCTCTCCCCATACTGGGTTCACACTCCCCATGAGGGCTCACTCTACCCCACACTGGGCTGAATCCCTCACTTGCGACTGCCATTTGGACTTGCCAGTTGCATTGACGCTGACCCCAGCCATTGCCATACTCCACACTCTGATGCCGTCATCGCTGCTGCCTCCAGGACTGAGTTCTCACCAGAAGTGAATTTTAAAAAAAACTAAAAAGCTAAAAAAAACAAAAAAAAAGAGAAAGATAAAAAAGCAGACAGAATGGATAGCACAGTGTCATCTTTCTCAAACCATTTTTAGTTCATGCAGATCTCAGGTATTAAAAGCTTAATAATGAAAGTTGAATGTTGATAGTTCATTTTCTTTCTGATTGTAACACCACACAGAATATGTTTGAACTCAAAGGGAACAGAAGACATTCATGAGGACTTAAACGAGAATTGCCTGGAATTGACCAGAAGGCGGGATCTTCTAGATAATCCTTACCATGAAGATCAGTTAAGAGATTCAAATTATCTGCCCATAAATGGGAAAAGGAACCAGTAATCAAGAATATCTTGAAAATATGGTGAATGAAGTCTTTGAAGAACTTAAAAGCACTAGCATTGAGGCCATGATAAGCCAAGGCTAACACTGCTGCTTAGGATGTCTGAGTTCCAACTGTCATTGCAAATCTTCTTCACCCAGCTCAAGTAATACACTCGAAAGAGGAGAAGACAAAGGATCCATTTCAAAGACTTCTGAAGGTTTCCCTAAAGAAATGCAACATTGATGTTAAAGCATGGGAGACTGTCATTCAGCAGAAGCATGATTTGAAGGAATCTTGTGAAGGAAGGGACACAATTCTTTAAGAACATCGTTAGTAAGAGGAAGTACGGAAGAGTACCGGAAAAAAGAATGCCAGTCAGCTGAAGCCAAGGACCATTTCCACCTCCTGGAAACACATGCTAAATGCATGGCTTAGAGATGTGGTTCTAGGATTGGCTCATCAGCCACACAAGGACCCACAGAATCCATGACCAGTAACACAGAATTTGCTAGATGAACAATTTTATTCAATAGTGAATGATTGCTGACAACAACATGAGCATGTTTCTTAAAGATAGGTTAACATATCGATTCGTGAGACATAACACAACATTCTTCTTTCTCCAAAGCTAAAAAATATTCCAAACACATATATATGATTGTACATTGATATGTGTAGTCAATTTGATAAATATAAAAACAGGTAGGACAGAGTTTACAAGACTAACATTTCAAATTTAAGTGTAATGTTTTGCAATTATGACAACTCATCCTCATCTGGTGATCATTTACCTAATCTGGAGAAGTATGTACCATTTTCGGTTGTATTTGTTGTCACACATCATCGCGACACAACCAACATCATCAGTGTGGCCTTCCTTACTTCCTTTATGCATTATTTGAATGTCCTAAGTCAGTGTGAGTTGGCTTTTGTTCCTTTGCAAAGTAGCACTATGATCAGTGTTGACTTCATGATCAAGACTGGTTACATAGCCTAGAAACCTTTGTCGGTATCCAAGTGTTTTTTTAGATTAGATTAGATTACTTACAGTGTGGAAACAGGCCCTTCGGCCTAACAGTCCACACTGACCCTCCGAAGAGCAGCCCACCCATTTACCCCTTCACCGAACACTACGGGCAATTTAGCATGGCCAATTCACCTAACCTGCACATCTTTGGACTGTGGGAGGAAACCAGAGCACCCGGAGGAAATTCATGCAGACACGGGGAGAATGTACAAACTCCACATAGACAGTTGCCTGAGGCTGGAATTGAACCCAGGTCTCTGGCACTGTGAGGCAGCTGTGCTAACCTGCGTGCTCATGTATGTCTTTCATTCTCCTCTATCTTTGAAGAAGATCGGAATGGTTCGACATTTGATTGCTAGGCAAGATGATGCACATTTAACTTTTGAGCATATGTTGTGCTGAGGATGGTAGTCCCTTTTCTATTGGTGATGCACAAGAATGCAGCAGAGCAATATGAACATTTTGCTTCATTGCTTGAAACATAATGATCAATTATTTGAATGTATGTACCATACATTCTGCCAGACTATTTGAACATAGGTAATGAAATGATGAAGGGATACGCATCATTCCTAAATTATTACACATCTTAAACAGTTTGCCAGTTCACTACGGTCTGTTGTCAGACACTATCCATTCTGAAAAGTTGAATGTACTAAAACTGTGCTCATTCTGTTAGTCATGGTTACATTTGTTGCAATGGCAAATTGTCAAATAATAAGAAATTTAGAGAAGCAATCCATTACAAGGATAATCTTCTCCATGAACTGTGAATACTTCAATACTTTTTTTGCCATTTTAATTTCATGAGTCAATGTCATCAGGTTTAGGGGGTCCCTCCAATGCTCAGGTTGATACTTTTGGCATAAGGCACATGCTTTCATGAAGCAATGGATATCCTGAAAATGACGTTTCAATATATCTGATTTATCTCTGTATGGCCAGAAATGAATACATTCTCCAGTTTCTCATACTATCAGGCCATCACTGGATACTCACCTTCAGTCGTTGCCAATTGCGATTGTTCAGACTGGCTCTGAATAAACAGCAACAGTTCAGCCTGGATAACACCTTCAGTTTAATAATCCAGAGCATTGATATGTGGATTCAGAGGAATATCTAGGAGTGGAACAATTTACTCACTATGTCAGACAATTATCCTCGTACTTGACTTATACCTCATTTCAAAGTCTTATCCTTGAAGATTAGTGACTGATTACATTGTGATACGTGTGGTCTGTTCTTCTACATTTGGTGGTGTTTGAATCACATGAACTATAACTACGAAAATGCCAGTAGTCCTGCCACTGCTGGACAATTAGTGATGATGTGGAGGTACCAGTGTTGGACTGGGGTGGACAAAGTTAAAATTCACAAAACACCAGGTTATAGCCCAACAAGGTGTTTTTGGAAGTACAAGTTTTCGTTTGTCAGATAGCAAGGGACCTTGGACTACTTGATGAAGGAGCAGTGCTCTGAAAGTTTGTACTTATAAACCTGTTGGATTATGACCTGGTGTTGTGGAACAATTAGTTACCTATCAGGTAGATTTCAGGAAGTCAAAATGAGCTTGCATGTTAGCACAGCAGGGTGATTCTGTCATTGGATAGAACCGATGATCCATTACATGTTGTGAGATGGTCTCTTGTGGGCCATGAACCAGCAATCAGATATATTGTGCCAATATGTAGGCGCTAGCTCTTGTGTCAAGTTTAGCTTTTGGTGCATGGTGTCCTATCTTTCCAGGAAATACTGTAAAAGCTTTTGATCACCTTTTACCAGTGACATATAGGTGAGGTTAACAATATGTTAAATTTGGTCATCTCGTGAAATTTGTCTATCAATTGGTTGCCTCTATGCCTCATTGATGTGTTTGTGCATATTCTTAAGATTGCCTTGCTTCCAGTGTTGTAATGTTGACATTGTCAATAGGTAGCTGAAAATGTGTTGCTGGAAAAGTGCAGCAGGTCAGGCAGCATCCAAGGAGCAGGAGATTCGACGTTTCGGGCATAAGCCCTTCTTCAGGAATGAGACTTCAGTGGGCGGCACGGTGGCACAGTGGTTAGCACTGTTGTCTCACAGCGCCTGAGACCCGGGTTCAATTCCCGACTCAGGCGACTGACTGTTTGGAGTTTGCACGTTCTCCCCGTGTCTGCGTGGGTTTCCTCCGGGTGCTCCGGTTTCCTCCCACAGTCCAAAATTGTGCGGGTCAGGTGAATTGGCCATGCTAAATTGCCCGTAGTGTTAGGTAAGGGGTAAATGTAGACTATGGGTGGGTTGCGCTTTGGCGGGTCGGTGTGGACTTGTTGGGCCGAAGGGCCTGTTTCCACACTGTAATCTAATCTAATTTTCAGCTCTGATCTCCAGCCTCTGCAGACCTCACTTTCTCCCCATTGTCAATAGGTAAGCATTAAGGAGCATCTTTCTCCTTTTGGTTGCACCATGGAGTTTGTCACCATCCTTCCCCTGCTCCATGAGGGCACAGAATTTGTGGTAATGACAAATGGCTCCGCCACCGACTGATTGCCCATTCAGACCAATGTCAAGCAGGGCTGCATTACTGCCCCAATAATGTTCATAGGATCACAGAATTCCTACAGTGTGGAAACAGGCCATATGGCCCACGGACCATCTGAAAAGATTCTCACCCAGACCCATCCTCCTCCTCTATCCCTGTAATCCTGCATTTCCCATGACCAATCTACCTAACCTGTACATCTCTGGACTGTGGGAGGAAACCAGAGCACCTAAAAGAAACCCACACAGACACGGGGAGAATGTGCAAACTCCACACAGTCACTGAGACTGGAATCCAATCCATGTCCCTGGCACTGTGAAGCAGCAATGCTAACCACTGAGTCTTGACCTCATATAGAAACTCATCCATATCGACCAGATATCCCAACCCAATCTAGTCCCACCTGCCAGCACCCGGCCCATATCCCTCCAAACCCTTCCTATTCATATACCCATTCAGATGCCTTTTAAATGTTGCAATTGTACCAACCTCCACCACTTCCTCTGGCAGCTCATTCCATCCATGTACCACCCTCTATATGCACAGGTTGCCCCTGAGGTCTCTTTTATATCTTTCCCCTCTCACCCTAAACCTGTGCCCTCTAGTTTTGGACTCCCACACTCCAGGAAAAGACTTAGTCTATTTATCCTATCCAAGCCCCTCATTATTTTTAACCTCTATAAGGCCACCCCTCAGCCTACGATGCTCCAGGGAAATCAGCCCTAGCCTATTCAACCTCTCCCTATAGCTCAACTCCTCCAACCCTGGCAACATCCTTGTAAATCTTTTCTGAACGCTTTCAAGTTTCACAACATCCTTTAGATAGGAAGCAAACCAGAATTGCACACAGCATTCCAACAGCGGCTGAACCAATGTCCTGTACAGCCGCAACATGATCTCCCAACTCCTGTACTCAATACTCTGACTCATCTACCTTACTGTAATGCTTTACCTCACCCCTAACAGCTCCCTGCTGGAGTGAAGCTAACTTACAGAACTTGTGCAAACCTGTGATGCCTTCAAACCACAACCAAAATCACCCCCAGTGTCGTTGAGCTGCAGTACACAGGATGATGCATGTGTATGTGCAGTCCCCGAGAATGTACTCCAGATCATTCTTAGCATATTTATGGGGGCAAATGAGAGCATGGCTCTCACCCTGAACATCCATAAGGCAAAGATCCTCCATCAACCTTTCCTGGCATTGTGGAGCAAACCTCCAATCATCAAGGTCCATGGGGAGGTCTTTGAGAATGTTGTGCACTTCCAATACCCCAGGCATATCCTTTCAGTCAAAGCAACTATTGATGAAGAGATCTAATATCACCTCCAGTGTGCTAATGCAGTCTTTGGTCACCTGAGGAAAAGGGTGTTTGAGGACAACAACATCAGATTCAACACCAAGCTCATGGTTTACACGCTGTGCTGGTTCCTGCCCTCTTATATGGCTCTGAGACATGGAGCAGTACCACCAACACCTCTTGTGCATGATTCTGTGTATCTGCTGAAATGAAAGATACACCAACATCCCTAGCCTAAAGATACGGACCACTCTTTTGTTGACACAAGACTCCCAAAGCAGGTGCTCTACTCCCAATTCAAAATAGCAGTCCATCCCAGGTGGACAGGGAAAGCACTTCAGTGCTACCCTCAAGGCCTCACTGGCAAAGCGCAGCATTCCCACAGACACCGGGGAATCACAGGCCCAAGACCATTCAAAGTGGAGGAGGAGCATCCTGAAGATGTTGAGCACTTTGAGACTTGCCATCAGGGCAAAAAAATTAAGGATCCTCTGCAACCTTGTGCTATCGAAAATTGTGGTATGAGAAATGGTTATAGAAATCACTCTGTAGAAGATTGCATATACCCATTCAGCAGAAAGCTTGCGTTATGCTAACAAAGTCCACAATTCATCAATCACGTTATAGCCAATTTGCACTGATTAAACGCATGTTACAGAAGAATTACCTGTATTTTAGTAGGGTTGTGTTTTGGGTACAATAAAGGAATATTTTGATATAATGAGATCATATTTCTACAGTGTGTTTATAAATCTTTGAATCTATATCACAATTATGAAATATGGGTCATTTTTATCTTCATTTCTTTTGGTATAAACTTGTTTTATTGTTCAAGCAAAATCTGCAGCCTTGTGTGGCCATGTTTCAGTGAGAGAAACAGTAAAATATTATTTATCAACTCAGGTATGTGTTTGGAATCTGACTTACTGATAGAGCTGTGCAGCACGGAAATAGAGACTTCAACTCATCCATGTCATTGCCCAACAATAATCAGCTGGAATCATAACATTTGGAACCAGATGTATGTATATGTGTGCCAATGCTCCTTGTTGACACTTAATTGAAAAGATATTTTAAAAAACGGTCAGCTTTTGGGAAGATATCACAAGCCATATGTGTAACAGTTACATAGAACATAGAAGGATACAGCGCAGTACAGGCCCTTCGGCCCTCGATGTTGCGCCGACCGAATCCTACCTAACCTATACTAGCCCAATAACTTCCAAATGCCTATCCAATGCCCGCTTAAATGACCATAAAGAAGGAGAGTTCACCACTGATACGGGCAGGGCATTCCATGAACTCACAACCCGCTGTGTGAAGAATCTACCCCTAACATCTGTCCTATACCTACCACCCCTTAATTTAAAGCTATGTCCCCTAGTAACACCTGACTCCATTAGCGGTAAAAGGTTCTTAGTATCTACCCTATCTAAACCCCTAATCATCTTATACACTTCTATCAGATCTCCCCTAAACCTTCTCTTCTCCAATGAGAACAGCCCCAAGTGCCTCAGCCTTTCCTCATAAGATTTTCCTACCATTCCAGGCAACATCCTGGTAAACCTCCTCTGCACTTGTTCTAAAGCTTCCACATCCTTCCTATAGTATGGCGACCAAAACTGCACACAATACTCCAGATGAGGCCGCACCAGAGTCTTATACAACTGCAACATGACCTCAGGACTCCGGAACTCAATTCCTCTGCCAATAAAGCCCAGTATACCATATGCCTTCCTCACAGTTGTTTGGTCCACTTTCCTAACTATAGCAACAGTGATGTCTGCCCCTAAAACATGTTGTTGTTGTTGGCCAATATCAGTATTGTTCCTCAAGTAATGCATCAATGGTGTGGCCCTTGTTGTCTAAAGGAGCCTTCCTAAAGACCTTAATTTGTGTGGAGATGATTACTAACTCAATGAGCCTTTCTGGAAAAGTCAAATTAATGCCCTTTCCTGCAACAACTTTCAACAAATTGGTCAATAGATTCTTGGAGCACTTGTCTACACAACATGAGTTTTAGTCTGTTTATACTGAAGTTAATTCTTTCCATGAACTGGTTTTCAAAAACTTTCCAAACATTTTCTGGATTTTTCTAGTTGTCTGGATATATTAATGCTGTTCATGTCCCTCCTTGTTGATGTCAAGCAAGAACTCTTTTCTTGAGAAGTAAAATGTAAAATTGATATGGAAAATCAAACTGCATAAATTATTTGAATAGCTGTAATTCAGCAAAGGTGTCACCGGATGCCTGTTCTACACTGAAGTGTCTGCTTTCAATGACTTAGCTTTACAAATGTTAGATTGGACCTTCAGGCCATATGTCCATACCTCCCTGTCAATGTAAGTTAAAAATGCTCCTTTCAGACTCTGCAACTACTCTGCACGATTCTTATTTTTATATCAATGTGAGGAACAGATGCTTTTAGGCTTCCAGCTCTGTCTATCACAGCTCAAGTGCGATCTGCAGCTTGATTTTTCTTTTTAAGTGAGACAATCTTTTAAAAGTTATTTTATCTTGAAAGAGCTTACATTCCAGTCAAAATAAATGAGCTTTGTCTTGTATGGTTACTAATGCCCTATTTACAGCTATTTGAAAACCCAGAAACTGTTGCCGCTTAGGAATTTTTGAAAAATTGAAAAAGAAACTGCTGATGCTGCAAATTAGTAACAAAAACAGAACTTGCTGGAAAAGCTTTGCAGGTCTGGCAGCATCTGTGAAGAGAAATCAAAGTTCACATTTTCAAGTCATCTTCGCAAATGCTTCCAGATCTGCTGAGTTTTTTCAGCAACTTCTGTTTTTGTTTCTGCTTAGGAATTCTGTTGTCCATTGGTCTTCAATTATTCTTCCATATGTCTAGCAATGAAATCTTGGACCCCTTCTAATACACAGCAAGATTGTCAACCATGCTGTGATTTTTGCCTCTGTCAGGGTTATATTAGCTCCCATAATGTAAGAAATTGAACGCATTTATTTTGATATTGACAAATCCTGTCAACATTTATTACTATTAACATTTATGTGCAAAGTTAAAAATCACACAACACCAGTTTATAATCCAACAGGTTTAATTGGAGGTACTAGCTTTCGGAGTGCCACTCCTTCATCAGGTGGCTGTGGAGTACACAATTGTAAGACACAGAATTTATAGCAAAAGTTTGCACTGTGATGTAACTGAAATTATACATTGAAAAATACCTTGATTGTTTGTTAAGTCTCTCATCTGTTAGAATGACCATGTTAGTTTCACTTCTTTCATATGTAAGTCACTAAACATTTTTTTAGAAGTTACATTCTCAGGTTAACTTTAATAATTGATGTCAGCCCAGATAATGTGTTGAAGGTGTTAGGCCCCTGTGTGCTGCAGTCTGTGTCATAATGTTTAGACTGATTCTAACCTAAAAAAATGAGTTAACAGTCTTACATGGGTTCATGCAGTTTTTGAGCAAAGTACAATGTAACTGTGCAAGTACAAATTCATCCCACAAAATATGTGTGTGTATGTGGGTTTGTGTGTGTGTGTCTGGGGTGGGGGGTTGTGAGTGTGCGCGAGTAAGTGTATATATATAAGTGTAAAGGGGTCTAAGTCTGTGAGAGGGTGCATGTGTGATTGTGGGAATGTGTGTGTGTGTCTGGGGTTGGGGTATGAGAGAGTGTGTGAGAGTGAGTGTGAGTGTCTTGATGCAACTTATTTTGTGTGTGTTGGGGTGGTTGCTTTTGTAGTTCAAAAGGGCCACAACACACTGCAGTACACCAGACCTGCAAGAAGAACACCTCTACAATGTATTCGCCAAAAACGGATACCCCCACAATTTCATCAACAGATGCCTAAGGGAAAGACAACGGAATGAGGACATGCCACGACCCAAAGGACTAGCCACACTACCATACATCAAAAACATTTCTGAACTGACAGCCAGACTACTACGACCACTAGGACTCTCAACAGCACACAAACCAAGAGCCACTCTCAGACAACTCACTAGGACGAAGGACCCGATATCCAGCATGAGCAAAACCAATGTAGTGTACAAAATCCATGCAAGGACTGCACAAAACACTACATAGGACAAACAGGAAGATCGCAAATGATCCGTATCCATGAACACCAACGAAACGACACGACCAGCTATCCTTAGTAGCCACACATGCAGATGACAAGCAACATGAGTTCGACTGGGACAACACTACTATTATAGGACAAGCCAAACAGAGAACAGCCAGGGAATTCCTAGAAGCATGGCACTCATCCACAGATTCAATTATGAGCACATCGACCTGGACCCAATATACCGGCCACTGCAGCAGACATCTGGAACCGACACCCGGAAGCGGCAGATGCAAATCACTATAAATGCCGGAGGAAACATCATAGAAGCGCTTCACAGGAGGCTCCCAAGCACTGAGGATGTCACCTAGACAGGGGACGAAACGTCTGGAACACAAGTTCCTAGCTCGGCGGACAGAACCACAACAGCTAGTGTTTCCAATTAAACTTGTTGGACTATTAACTGGCGTTGTGTGATTTTTAATTTTGTACACCCCAGTCCAACACCGGCATCTCCAAATCATAACATTTATGTACAAACATTAGATTCACAGCCACAAAATTTGTCTGGGCTAACACTGACTTATGAAGTCCACATAGGAGCTAAGAGAAGCGAGAAGGGGACATGAAAAGTCTTTAGCTAGTAGGATTAGGGAAAACCCAAAGGCTTTCTATAGGTATGTCAAGAATAAAAGGATGACTAGGGTAGGTATCGGTCCAGTCAAGGATAGTAGTGGGAAGTTGTGTGTGGAGGCGGAGGAGATTGGAGAGACATTAAATCAGTACTTTTCATCAGTATTCACTCAGGAACAGGACACTGTTGCTGATGTGAATATGGAATCACAAATAATTAGAATGGATGCCCTGGAAATATGCAGGGAAGAGGTTTTGGGAATATTGGAAAGGATGAATATAGATAAGTCTCCTGGGCCTGATGGCATTTACCCCAGGATCCTATGGGAAGCTAGGGAGGAGATAGCAGAGCCATTGGCCTGGATTTTTATGTCGTCGTTGTCAACGGGAATAGTACCAGAGGACTGGAGGATAGCGAATGTGGTCCCATTGTTCAAGAAAGGGAGTAGGGATAGCCCTAGTAACTATAGGCCAGTGAGTCTGACTTCAGTGGTGGGCAAAGTCTTAGAGAGAATGGTAAGGGATAAGATTTATGAACATCTGGGTAGGAATAATGTGATCAGGGATAGCCAGCATGGTTTTGTGAAGGGCAGGTCGTGCCTCACAAACCTTATTGAGTTCTTTGAGAAGGTGACTAAGGAAGTGGATGAGGGTAAAGCAGTAGATGTTGTGTATATGGATTTTAGTAAGGCGTTCGATAAGGTTCCCCATGGTAGGCTAATGCTAAAACTTCGGAGGTATGGCATTGAGGATACATTAGAGGTTTGGATTAGGAATTGGCTGGCTGGAAGGAGACAGAGGGTAGTAGTTGATGGATTATGTTCATCTTGGAGCGCAGTTACTAGCGGTGTACCACAAGGATCTGTTTTGGGACCATTTCTTTTTGTTATCTTTATAAATGATCTAGAGGAAGGACTTGAAAGCTGGGTAAGCAAGTTTGCGGATGACACAAAAGTCGGTGGAGTTGTGGATAGTGAGGAAGGAAGTGGTAGGTTACAGCGGGATATAGATAAGTTGCAGAGCTGGGCGGAAATGTGGCAAATGGAATTCAATGTAGCTAAGTGCGAAGTCGTTCACTTTGGTAGGAATAACAAGATGATGGATTACTGGGCTAATGGTAGGCTACTTGGTAGTGTGGATGAGCAGAGGGATCTTGGTGTCCATGTACACAGATCTCTGAAAGTTGCCACCCAGGTAAATAGTGCTGTGAGGAAGGCATATGGTGTACTGGGCTTTATTGGCAGAGGAATTGAGTTCTGGAGTCCTGAGGTCATGTTGCAGTTGTATAAGACTCTGGTGCGGCCTCATCTGGAGTATTGTGTGCAGTTTTGGTCGCCATACTATAGGAAGGATGTGGAAGCTTTAGAACGAGTGCAGAGGAGGTTTACCAGGATGTTGCCTGGAATGGTAGGAAAATCTTATGAGGAAAGGCTGAGGCACTTGGGGCTGTTCTCATTGGAGAAGAGAAGGTTTAGGGGAGATCTGATAGAAGTGTATAAGATGATTAGGGGTTTAGATAGGGTAGATACTAAGAACCTTTTACCGCTAATGGAGTCAGGTGTTACTAGGGGACATAGCTTTAAATTAAGGGGTGGTAGGTATAGGACAGATGTTAGGGGTAGATTCTTCACACAGCGGGTTGTGAGTTCATGGAATGCCCTGCCCGTATCAGTGGTGAACTCGCCTTCTTTATGGTCATTTAAGCGGGCATTGGATAGGCATTTGGAAGTTATTGGGCTAGTATAGGTTAGGTAGGATTCGGTCGGCGCAACATCGAGGGCCGAAGGGCCTGTACTGCGCTGTATCCTTCTATGTTCTATAGTACAACAGAGCAAGTGATCGAATTTAAGTCGAAATATGCGATTTTTAATATCTTCAGGTTATATCTTCTAAAGTTCTAGAGATTCTGGAATTATTTCAGTAGATTGAAAAGTAGCAAATGTTATTCCACTATTTAAGAAAGCAGTGACTGAAAAAATAGGCAACTACAGATAGCCTTACAACAGTAGTGGGAAAAATGCGAGAATCTATCACAAAAGATGTGATAAATAGACACTTGGATGATGACTTAGACTCATCAGGCTAGGCACAGTCAGAATATGAATGGGATTTGTGAATGGGAAATTGTGTTTGATGAACTTGTTGGGGTGTATTGAAGATAATACTAACAAAATTGGCAAAGGAGGGCTGATGAACATGGCATATTTAGACTTTCAGAAGACTTTTGATAAAGTCCCCCACCGGAGTTTAGAAAAATTACCTTATGTACCAATATGCTTTAATGTACTAGCATGGAATAATTGATTGGCTACCAGACAAAAAATAAAGAGGAGGAATAAATTGGTCATTCTCACATTGGCAGTTCACAATATGCATCAACGATTTGGAGGTGGGAAACAAATGTATTTTTCCAAACTTGTAGATGATCTACAGCTAAGTGGGAATATGTATTGTGATGGAGATTAAAAGTAACTTCAGGAGGATTTGGAGAAGCTTAGTAAATGCACAAGAATATGACAAATGGAAAATAAGATGAAAAAATGTTACCCACTTTGGTAGAAGAAACAGATGTGTCGAGTATTTTGAAAAAGGTGAGAGGTTGGAAAGTGTACATGTGCAAAGGAATCTAGGTGTCCTTGTCAATGAGTCATTGAAATCTAACATTCATGGGCAGAAGCTATTAGAAAGGCTAGTTGAATGATGGCCTTGGCTGCAAGAGAATTTGAGTACAGGATTAGTGAATTCTTGCTTCAATTGTGCTGGAGCTGAGTTAGACTACACCTGCAACGTGCACAGTTTAGGTCTCCTTATCTCAGGAAAGATGTTATTGCTGTGGAGGGAGAGCAATATGCTCTATGGAGTTTCAAAGATTGAGCAATGATCTACAGAATACTGAAAGGGACAGACAAGGTAGATGCAAGTAAAATGTTTCTTCTAGTTGGAGAGTCAAAAAAATCAGATGCCACACAGATCTAGATGAGAATTTGTTTTACTCAGAGTTGTAAACCATTGGAATTCTCTACTAAACAGCGGTCTGGAACTTCAGTTTTTGAGTATGTTTAAGATAGAAACTAATAGATTTCTGCTTACCAGTAGTGTAAAGAATTTGGGAAGTGTGGATGAATGGCATGAAGTATTATATCAGCAATGATTGTATTGAATGCCAGGGCAAGCATGACATTCTGAATGACTTACCCCTCCTCCTCAATGTTACGGCAGTCATTATGTCATGGGCTGATATACTAATATACTAACCATGTGACAAAGCTGAAAGAAGTGGGTGAGACAAAGTCAAAACGTACATCTATGATAGTACTGAAGACAGGAAAGATTGAATGATAGAAGTTAGTACTCGAGAGACAAAAGGAATGGAGCTGGGGGGTAAGAGAAAGACAAGGAACAGAAGATTTACCGAGAGCAGGTGTGGGTTCGATGAATGAAAATTGAAAACATTGGAATCAAAATGGGAACATGAGTTTATAGTTTGAAATTGTTGCTAGATATTGAGTCCAGAAGGTTATAAAGTGTCAGGTTGAAAGATGAGGTGCTGTTTCTAAAGTTACATTACAAATTACTGGAACAGTGCAGTTGACCAAAGAAAGCGGTGTTAGTGAGAGAGCAAGGTTGGGAATTCAAGTAACAGGCCATTAAAAGTCTAGAAACATTCTGCAGAAGCACCCTGCAAAATGATTATATATTAATCTCTTTGTTTGTTCTCCACACTGTAGAGAACACATTATAGGCAGTAAGTACAAATCTCATCACTTCCCACAGGATCTTTCCATGCCAGGATATGGTCAAAAATCAAACAACACCAGGTTATAGTCCAACAGGTTTATGTGGAAGTACAAGCTTTCAGAAGTCAACTCCTTCCTCAGGTATGGTTTGATAGAGAGGTATGATACTATATGTATAAGCAAAAGTTAACAACTTAAAACTAGCTGCCCTTGTTGAATCCTTTAAATCGGTTAGTAGTTAGACTGCTGATTAAAATGCAAAATCCAGATTCCCTTGTCCCTACTTATTTGTCCCTAAATAATTAAAGGTTTTAACAATGTACAAGACGTGACATCTCAGGTTAAAACAAAGTACTTTAGGTGTGAGGCCCTGCTTTGAGTCTATGTTTTAGGCAGAGATCAGGTTTTTGTTTTGACAGAAAAGCATTTTAAATGAAATAATTCTCCCCAGCATGCATGTGTGCATTTGTGAAAGTGAGTGTGTGCGCTTGTATGCATACATGAACATGCATACATATGTGTTCATGTGTGCAAGTATGTGTATACAAGTGTGTGTGTGGAAGTATAGTGTGGCAAGGTTACTAGTAGTGACTCTATCATACCACATCTGAGGAAGGAGTTGTGCTCCGATAGCTTGCAATTTCAACTAAACCTGCCAGACTATAATCTGGTTTCATTTGATTTTTGACCTTGTACACCCCAGTCCAACTCCGGCATCACTACGTCAATACAAGATATGTAATGTCTGTCCTTTCAACTCCTCCCTTCTCACCATCCATACTCTCAAACACTCCATCCAGTTGAAGCTACTTGGTGATAATTGTCAAGCATGAGGGCTAGCTTATGCATAGCAGCAAACAAGATGCAATTTTTGTTGTCTATTCCATCAGCAAATAGGGTTTATTGCCCATTTGATAACAGGAAAGCTGATAGCAAAAACACACAAGTGTCAAATCTCTTACAATACAGTGGATTAATTTCTGCTCAGTGTGGTGTTGCCAGAAAGAAGCCCAAGTGGCACATTCTGGCTGCATTTGACTGATTACAGCTCTGCAGATGCGGTTACCTATTCAATTGCATCTATCTGCTCTAGCTGTACATTCCTGCATTCTTTTACATGATTCCTTATTAAATATTTATTCAATTCACTGTAAATGCTGCCTCAAGTCATGGAGAAAAATGTTCATTAATAGTCTAAGGGGAGACTTCTTAGAATTTATAGTTTTTGAAATCCCAAATACAAGATTTACTATTCAGAAAAATCACTCCTTATGCGGTCAGTAAAGTGACGGAAAAGGTTGTTGACAATGCAGTCATGTGGTGCCTGCTCAGTGATAACCTGTGTCATTAAACATAACCACAAGGCTACTCTGCCCCGACCTCATTACACCTTTGGAACAAATATGGACAAAAGACCTAAAAAACCAGATGTGTGAGATTAACCTCTTGGGGAACGATGGCCCTGTGGCACTATTGCAAGACAATTAATCCCACCCATAGTACATGGTGGAATTGGAATTCTGTAAAAATCTGGAATTAAAAGTCTAGTGACATTGTTGATTATTAGAAAACCCCATCTAGTTCACTCATGCCATTTAGGGAAAGAAATCAGTCATCCATACCTGATCTGACTTCTCTGATTTCAGACCCACAGCAATGGGTCTTAAATGCTCCTTGGGGGGGGGGGGGGAACAATTAGGAACAAAAAACACTGACCTAGCCAGCTACACACACACACACACAGAACAAAAAACTTGATATCAAGGCATTACTTAAAATACAGCATCAAGGAACCCTAACAAAAGATCTCCTTGATTCCAATAAAAATGGCACTGCATTTCACATCATCAAAAAAAAAGCAGTAGGTCCTTAAGCCCATTAAACCTATGCCACCATTCAATAAGATTATGGATTGTGGCCACTCACCCACAATCCTCAACTACACCGTTCTCTACTTTCTCTCTTTCCAACCCCCCCCCACCAACACACACACCACATCCCTTGTCAATTAAAAATCTATTCACTTTAACTGACCCTTTGTTGCTCACTGGGGATAAGAATTCCACAGACAAAAAAACTTGGAAGGGGGCAAGAAGATTTTTATCTGTCGTAAATGGGAGATTTTTTTTTAAAAAAAGCTGCTCTCCCCATTCTAGATTCTCCAAGAAATATTCTCTCTATATCACCTCTATCAAGTGTCCTTGAAGTATCAATAAGTGCACTTCATTCTTCAAAATTCCAATTCATCCCCCAACATTTCCTCAGAGGTCATCTTTATACCAAGAGTCAGCTGAGTGAACCTTTTCTGAACTGCTTTCAATGCTAGTACATCCCAAGGAGACCGAACGGCAGGTCTTACTGCAGGTACAGTCTCACCAGTGCCTTATACACTTGCTGCATTCCAGCCCTCTTGCAAAAAAAGCCAATATTTAATTTGCCTTAATTACTGCATGCTAACCTTAACACCCCGATCCCTCTATACTGCTGCATTTAGCACCCTTATTTAAATATTTTGCCTTCAATTCTTTGTCAAAGTGAACAACCTTATATTTCCCACATTGTACTCAATCTACCATTTTTACCACACACTCAACTTGTACACCTTTGTAGGTACTAAATTGCCCTTAACTTACCCAGCTTGTTTCAACAGCAAATTTGGTTACAATTGGATCCCTTCATCTAAATCACTAACTTAGATGGTAAATAGTTGAGGCCTCAGCAAATCACCTGCAGTACTCCATTAATTGTTTGCTAACCTGAAAATAAACATTTATCCTGACTGTTTGGTCATAAGTCAATCTGTGCTAGCATATCACTTTCAATAACATCAGCCCTTGTTTTCTGCAGTAACTTCTTATGTAGCACTTCATCTCACCAATTTGAACTCCAGACGTACATCTACTGTTTCCCCTTTATCAGCCTTGATTGCTACATACTGAAAGAACTCTAATTTGTTAAAAACATTTTCACAAAACCATTTCAAATCCACCTTATAGTAACCTTCCCATTATTCAGTACCCAAACACCCAGAATTCTCATGCAACTAGCAAAAGCTTCAAAAGAAAACTTACTACTTTAATGAAGTTTCTCCAAAAAAGATCTATTCCAAGGTACATATGTTCACCTTCCACATGGCAGTTCTTCCAGTCGCCACTAGCAGCACTGTCCATCATTCTCCTTCACGCAGATGCTAATTTATAGTATGGCTGATAGTTGAATAGAGATCTGTAATCTTTTGCCAATCCACTGTCACCTAAGACTCCTATGCAACGACTAAAGCAAAAATGTGCTATTTTAACTCTGTGAAAGTCAGGGAATGGGTAGAAATCACAGTACGCTTATGGAGGAACTCTATTAATTCATCAACAGTCTATAACATTAAAAAAGGGCAAACTAGAAAGGTTGAAGAGTTCTTTATGAAATCAGAGAATGATAAAAGTGCATACTGGTGTCATACACTGCATATCCACAAGTATGAATTATGCATTATAAAAATGGTTATGTTAAAGAGATCAGAATGTGAAGTTATTTCTGGATCAATGCTAGTGGAAAAGGCAAAGTATTTCATGAGAAAATGAAAATCATGGAGCAGTATACCTTTTGTCAAGGATGACTCACCATTAAGAGATGACAGAATCTGATCAGAAAATTGCAAATATAAAATCAGCTGAACATGTCAATTTTTTTTTTAAAAACAACTGTAATTGAACATGACCTGGCAAGCAAATCTGTAATGCTTCAGAGAGAGTTAGTGTGTGGCAATGCCTTCCAATTACAACCTTAGTTGGTGCTTAAGAAAAGGCTGCTTATGGTTTTAGGCAAAATTAAGACTGTAATAAAAACATGCTTGTGTATACAAATGCCTTGGGAACACAAAGTGAAACTGACTTACCAGAAACATACAAAACCAAAATATTTCAAAGGCATAATTTATCTGTTGATTACAAAGTCTAAAGTAATACTTCAACAGATGCAGAAATTTTTACTTGGTTGTTTCATGTTTTTGTGCCAAATATGAAAGAACATTTTTGAAAAAAATGCCTGAAGATAATGAAGTTGTGCTCCGATTGGATAATTGCTACACATCATACTGCAGAGAAGCTCAATCTTTGTGTGCCTTCTCACTCCCACTGTGCCAAACTTGATTCAACCAATGGATAGGGGCACAATACAAAATTTGAAAATGTTTTACCGACATTAGAAAACAGACAAACCATGAACAAAAAATTACTGTCCCATAAATACCATTTTCAATATGTCATCTGCATGGAACCAAACAATTTCTAAAGATCCTACTATTGTCTCTTTTAAAAAAAAAAGGGAGTTTTTTTCCAATAATAATGTTAGGATAACCAACTTAAATTTTCCACTTTCCATTTCTGTCCTGGCTTGAATAGTTGAATTCTACTTATCACTTGCTAATCCACTGAAGCCCTTCCAGTCTGAACATGGAGAAAACCTCCATTGTTCCTTCTGTTCTATGTGTGGCCAGCGTTGGAGGATGTCAGGTATTGGGAAAGGCTGAAAAGGCTAGGGGTGTTTTCCTTGAAGCGTCAGAGACGAAGGGATGACCTTATAGACATTTATAAAATCTTGAGCAAACAGACAAAGTCTTTTCCCTGCGGTGTTGTTGGGGGGGGGGGGGGGGGGGGGGGGGGGTGTGTGCGTGTGGGGAAAGAGTCCAGTACTAAAGGGTTTAGGGCGAGAGGGGAAAGATATAAAAAGGGACTCAAGGGGCAACTTTTTCACAAATAAGGTGGTTCATGCGTGGAATGGGCTGCCAGAGGAAGTGGAGGCAGATAGTACAATTGCAACATTCAAAAGGCATCAGAATGGATATGGAGGGATATGGGCTGGGTGCCTGCAGGTGGGACTAGATTGGGTTGGGATACCTGGTCGGCATAGACGAGTTGGACCGAAGATGCTGTACATCTCTATGACTCTATATAAGAAATGCTCAAAGACTACAAGCAGGGAGTTCACCATTTTACAGTCAGACACTTCTTTTAAGACCCTGGAATACAGGCCATCAGATCTAGGAGACTTATCAATTTTCAGCCCCACCAGTTCTAAGATTTATTCCTCTAGAGATTGTTATTCAAAGCCCCACTCCTTTACTTTAATGCAGCAATGTTCACTTTCATTATTTTGATTTTTATATACTTGTAGAAGCATTTAACTGTCCACATTGATGTTTCTTGTTAGTTTTCTCTCAAGCTACAATTTCTCCTGAAATTTCAAACATCCTATACTGATTTCTACAACATTCCCCAAGTAATCTTGTCTACTAACAATCTACACTGCATTGTACATTTTCGAAAAAAATGGATACTCAACTTCTGCACTTCTTTTTCTTAACTGTTTACATCAGCTTAACTTCCTTAGCTACAGATACTGTATCCTTTTAGTCTCTTTGTTGAATATTATGAATTACTTCCTGGATTCTGTGCCATTGCTTCCCTAGGAGATCAAAATGAATTACAGACAAACTGGATTACTGAGCTTGTGTACACTGCTGAAAAATGAAACAGGATTCCATAGCTTTAATTTATTTTGAAAAGGGCAAATGCATCTTTCCATACAAGCACACATCTCAAAACAGTATCATATACAGTATATTTACAAGTCGTCAGTTTAGGTTCATTAATAGCAGATCCAAAGTAATACAATTTTAAAAATGTCTAAATTACAAAATACATAAATCTGTTTATGTACTCAAGAATATACATTAGAGAAGATCTTGAATGACACTATTTCCAGAATTAATGCAAAAGTAAAAAAATTAAAATGACAATTAAAAACAAAAGGCATCGCTGAACACTTTTGGACTTCGTGCATTCTGGTTTCAATTATTGATGTTACAATCATAGAAAAACACACAGTGGAGATGCTAAGTAAAATACTGGTGAGAAGTGGTACCAATTTCCCAGCAACATCACTGCTTCAGAGGCAATGAATAATGCTCATTAATACCTGCTTTACAACAGATTTTGGAATGCGGATTAGTTGCATTTGTAAATGTTCTAATATAAAAACTGAACATTCATTAAATCTTTCAGAATTAGTCAAACATATGTAGTATTAAGTCAATTCCAGAATATATCTGATGCCCAAAATGTTGACAGCGCCAGCAGTTAAATTTACAATCAAAAAAAGTACAACAGTTTGAGGCAATAAGGTTACCTCTGAGCTTCAATGTTATAAACTAGTTTACTGGCTCAATGCCTATACTCTTTAGAGTGTGGTAATCTGAGGATGCTATAAAGCATTATTTCTAATGATTCACCTTTCTAGTATTAAATGTATGCAGCAAAAGCAGACCAATGAAGGGACTGTCTCCATTAATACATGAACAAAAGAAAATGTGCATTACAACTCATTATAAACTTGGAATTTCTGCCCCATTGGTCTTCCAAAAACTTCAGAATAAGTTTTGTTTAAATACATTTTATAGTACAAAGTTAATAGTTAAAAGTACTTAACATTAAGCAAACAAAACAGAATGAACTTTTTAAATATATAGATAAGACAAAAAAAACTTAAAAAGGTCGTTATTACTGGTATTTGAATTTACCGTTTACAATTACACTGCGTATTCTGACTACAAAACAGGCTGCTTTGAAACTCATCCAGTGGAGATATTGGTATAGCAGAGTTAACCAATTTGTCTGCAATATCAAGTCAGCAGTAGTTTGAGAACAAGTACATAGAAATAAAATTCAGGACTAAATTTCATTTCAGGTGAACAGCAGATTCTAACAAGGGTATGAAGGCTTTGCACAAATGGTATAGAGTATTTTAGGATGTGTGTCTGTAGACTAGATTATATGATGCATTTTTGAACAATTACTTAAACATTTTATTCCAATAATTTGCCATTAGACCCACAAGAAATGTATACTAGATATATTCTGAATGTATTTATTTCCATAGCCTGCAAGTTTCTCAATGTGTAAATCCGAGCAGCAGTTAGGATAGCTAAAGATTAGATACATTTCTGAAACAGCTCATTAGAAATTAATCTAAGAATAAACAAACAGCTATTCACAAGAAAATGTACAGCATTTTAAATTGCCCTGGACTAATGACAATGAATTGAAAAACATGTTGAAACAAGTTTACATTGAGCAATTTTCTGAACAAATTATGAAATTTAAACAGACGACTTTGCAAAGTGAAATTATTGGCTTTCCTCATTTTAGAACCTGCTATAAGTATTAAATGAATCACTAAACTGCTTTGCAGCTCATTCACAATGACTATCCTGTTTCAACTTGTGGATGCATATTATTTCTTGCAGTGTTTGCACATCCATTTAAAATGTTACACTGAAGAACAGCAGAAGATCACTGAAGATCTAAGTTAGACATGCAGCAATTATGAAAATTAGCCGCTCAATATCTTAAATGAAACTTTAAAAGTGGGGCTTAAAGAGTTTAGTTTTAAATATAATTCCTGATAATCTCACTCAAAGCAAATATGTCAGCCCAGACAATGTAGCTTTATAGCAGAAGTTACTTGAATTTACTTAAGAGTCTGTAGCCGATTCAAGATACCTGATGATCTCTGAACACGATTAGGATTTGGCTTAAAGTTGCTGCAGATAGCATTTACAAGAACATAGTACTCAATTTTGAGAACCTAACAAGCAAAAGACTGCAGTTACACTATCAACTTTTATATCCAAATAATTTTATGCATCATCTTTCTGATTCCTGGTTCATCTGGGGAAGCCACCTTTTTGGTTTGCAATGCATTATGACAGGTCACTACAGGGACTTCAAGGCAGCTATTCCAAACCAGCATTATGGTTACAGTGCTGTGTTCATTCCAAAGGTCTCTTGAGATGCATAGACCATGTAGAGAAAACCATCATCATCCTTCTCACGTTCATAAACTTCAGATATGGGTGTAGAAACACTAACCATGCTGTGCCCATTCACTAACAGGAAAAATGCTTGGTTTGAATTTAGCTGCAGGCGCCTCCTATAAAGCACATATCAGAAAGTAAATGTCAGATTCTTAAAAATTAATTCTTCCTGTAATTTCTGCTGCTTGAAATATAAGAATGCAATATCAGCAAAAGTATAATTTACCTAAATTTAATAACACCATAAATTACTTCAACTATCAAGACTGCCTCCTTGCAGAAAATTCAAGTTATATAGCAAGGGAGAAGGCCCTGGTTAGTATTGTACTAAGCCATTCAAGTCAGAAGGTTTGCATGAAACAAGTAGATTTCAATAATTTGGACTGCTACAATTGAGGTCAGCTTCTGAGCTATGGCAGGGAATTTAAAAATCAACCCCATTTCCCCTCCTGTTAGAAAGCACTCAAGACAGGTGAGGACAGGCTCTTTTGGAGAGAGGAGAAACAGTTTCAAGTCCAATATGACTGCTCTTCACGAAAGACACAACAGACTATAAACACTGTTTCCACGGTACTGCCAGACCTGCTGAGTTTCTCAACCATTTTGTTTTTATTTCAGATCTCCAGCATCCACAGCAGTTTACTTGTATTTGAGGGTAGAATTCTGCCCTGCTGTAAAAGCAGCCATACTAATTATCCTGCCAACACAGCATTTAAGTTAATTCCACAGTGATAATTAGCAGACACAAAAGGCAAAATAAATAGTTGATGTTCACACTCCTTTTCTGCATTGCTACTGTTGTTAGTAAGGGAAATAGAAAAGACAACTTGTTACTCCACATATTGCATGCAATGATATATCAATCATCCCATTTACAATATTCTATAATTGGCAATTAATGGACAAGTAAACAAAATGAAGTTTAGATTTTATATTGCTACTTTCCAAGGCCAATCTTTTATTGCACATAATTTTCAGCTAATTTAGAATGAATTTGTTTATTTTCTTTTAAGAAGTATTTTGTGCTCTTGCATGTATTGTTGAATATTTTGATACTTTGAGCTAAAATAGTACATTGTTAAATATGCCTGTTCCAACAGAAGGTGGGTGCGATATTTAGGTACAATAACTGGGCAATTTGTATAGACTAAATTTTCCCACTATTTCAGAATAAAAAGTCAGATGTTAAGTTATTGAATTCTAACAGGTTGGAAGCCACTTTCTAAGTGGACAAATGTAACCAACTCTTGTTGCAGGTCTGGATGGGGGGAGGCAACAATTTTGATTTCTAGATACCAACTGACCATCTGGAGTTTTCTGCGCTCTTTCAATTCTGGCATCTAAAGTACCCAGTTTAAAACTACACTACATTGCCAAGATCACAGATTTTGGGACTTCATGCCCAAATACCTTCCTTCTATCCTCTGAGAAAGCTATCCTAATACAGGTAGATGATTGTTTATCCAAACACCCCCCCAAAAATCAAAAAGCTCCGAAATCCAAAGGATTTTCTTGTGAAATTTTTTTCTCATGAACAAGGTTGTTTGGCGAGCAAACAGTTAACCCAAGTCGACACCCACTCGATACATGCCACTCAGATGCAACGTGGGGGCATGGCCAAGCATGTTCTTAGTTGGGTCTGCTTCTCCGGTAAGACTTTAACATTTCACCATTAAAAACTGTCACTATTCTGAAAACCGAAAAATTCTGCATTCCGCAAAACAGCTGGTCCTCAGCATTTCAGATAAAGGATCTTTTACCTGAATTCTATCATGTGGTTCAAATTTTGTTAAATATTGCATATGTGAAGCACACAGGGTCATTTTACTATTTTAAAGACAGTGTTAATGAACAGGATGGTTCCAAGCAGACAAGCAGTTGGGAACTTAAGAACAATTTGGTCAGCAGCAACGAAAATTTCAGTCCGTCCTTTTCACATTGTTGGGTTTTCCTCAAGTCTTAACTTCTGATAATTGTACTCAATCTGTCTAGAATTAAATAAGCTTTTATATGAACATATTAAACAAAGATCCTCATTAAAAACTCATTTTTCAACAACTTATGTTTTAGTGACTTGAGGATAATACATTTCAGTATAAAGACAGGTCATTGATCAAAATCACTTGAATTAATCTATTTAAATATCTGCTGGATTGCAATACTTCTGATCAACAAGGCAACTGATTTCTGGAATCAGACTTAAGATTCACAGCTTACCTTATGATTTTGATCAGTTCACTCATGTTTACGTGGTCAGGAACAAGAAATTTGGTCTTGTCTAACACAGGCAATTGCTTTTCTCCCTTGTACCTTTCAATTATGACCTGCAAAATGGAAAGCAAAGCACAATACAATTCAATAGCTTTCTGTCTCATCTTATAAGATGTTTCTCTCAAAGCTAGAATATCATGAATGCAAGCCCCAGTTCAGACATTAACTGCAAAATAAGCTGGGAGTATTCAATATTCCTGGTAGTACCTGCAGGTCAATGAATTTTCATCATAATAAATGGCACACATTTTAACCACGTGAAAGGTAAGGGGTGGAAGACAGCAGAAATTAAATGACAAAAGCATTCATGATGCAAGGTCAAATGGTATGCTACAAGGTCAAAAATGAACAGAGATTGTGTTGAGATGAAGTACAATCAGAATCAGCAATGAGAATGAGAAGAAAATAAAATGAGAAAGGGAAAAGAAAAGAAATGGAAGCAGAAATTGTGATCTAAAATCATTGAGCTGAATACTAAATTCAGAAGTTAAAACAGCTGCACTTTGAGCTTACATTCACAACTCAAAGTAATCTAGGTTAACAAAGTGCAACATTACATTTGCCTATATGCCAGCATGGGATCAGAAATGATCCCCAATTTGCCTTCTCAGACATGCTATTTGAAAGACAGGGTGGTTTTCCTGTCAAATTAATCTCAACCAAAACAAATAGATCGTGCATCCAGTGCATGATCCACAACTTCTCTAGGTAACATCAGCAACAATTAATTAGTTTCCTTTTTGCTGTATGATTTGGCTACACAGGCATATGCAATTCATTGCACATGAAATAAACATGCTGTATACAACCAGTGTTTCCTTTAATGTCTATGTACAGTGAAACAGCTATGATACAGAGCTTGCATTATTCAAATGTGATATCAATGGCAAAGAAAAATTAGGAACATTGGTGCCTATACTTCTTACAGCCAAGATGGTTGCTTAAAAGTAATGACGATGAAGTAACGAAACTGAGGGTTATACTTACTAATGAGAATGTCCTGGAGAATTGTTGCGTTTTATAGAATGTGGCTTAAAAATACCTAATGCAATCCAACTGAACTGAACGATAGTGGTTAGGTCTGCTGCATGCCAACTTTACTAAAGTTTGCATCCCATGAACTTGAACGTTCTACTGGGGAACACGATACCTAAACTAACAGCATTTCATTCAACAAATTGGCATCCACTGAAGTGGTGGGGTAAATAGAAGGCCAAAACAAAGGCAGTCGAGAATTGTTTTTTGTATTTGCATCGCAAATACAGAGGTACATGGGACAGGTGTCAGTTGAGACAGCACCGCCTCGCACTGCTGCCTCAATGCCAGGGACCTGGGTTAAATTCTAGCCTCAGGTAACCGTCCTTGTGAAGTTTGCACATTCTCATGTCTGCGTGGGTTTGCTCCGGGTGCTCCGGTTTCCTCCCACAGTCCAAGGTTAGCTGGACTGGCAACACTAAATTGTCCATAGTGTCCAGGGATGTGTAGGTTAGGCAAATTAGCCATGGGAAATGCAGGGACGGGGTTGGGGAGAGCCTGAGTGGGATGCTCTTTGGAGACTCTGTGGGCTTATTGGGTTGAATGGCCTGTTTCCAAACTGTAGGGATTCCATGGATTCTGCAGAGATACAGTAAGCAATTAAAGGCATGGAAGCGGAGGGGCACTAACATGGCAACTTTGAAGTAATCATCATGAATATAGGTAGAATTCAGATGGGATCATTTTTATGGTGGACAGTAAAATCACAAAATGATAAAGGACAAAATTGAAATGAAGCTGTAAACTTCCTGAGATGGGAAACTGATCAGTTCTGAAACTAAGGAAGGATATGGAAGGGTGAAAAAATGGATCGAGTGCACATAGATAAGAATTTTAAGAACAGACAAATGTGGTGGAAGATGTTAGGTTTTCAAGGGATCCAACTGCACAAATAGAATGAAGCCACAAATTTGCAATTTATTGATAACAGCCATATGATTATCTCAGGGCTCGGATTCGTGCAGGTGATGAAAGAAAGAGAAAGGGACAAGGTGTTATCAGCCATGAGTTGTATTTCACTCAATGCATTGTCAATACAACACAAACAAAGGGCATGATCAGTTTATACATCAATGATTTGTCCTACAGGGGTCAAAATATACCAAGCTAGCACCAGTACCTTTGTTTTAACAGTGCTTGTTCAAGTATGGGTTTCAGTGTATCTATAAAGAAAGATCAACAAGAATCTTGGTAAGAAAAATTAAACCTGCCATGTAAATTAAGAACATCAAGGGACTTGTAGCATATCCTATCTTTGCTTGTGACCTTACTTTCACATGTGCTGTAAACTAAATGAGCCAAATATACAGGGATTGGCTTTACCTCATCCATAGTTGGTGCACAGTTTCATTCTGGAACCCTGTCAACAGGATGTGATGTTATTTTAGTTCATTTCTGTTTGTTAGACTTAGTTTATTGCCATTCCAAGGTCATTTTTGAGTCACAGCTTTCCTTATTCTGGGATCTGCTCTGATGCACTGATGGCAGCCTGCACAAGATTATGTAGTTGCTGCTGGACAAGATTGCCTAACATATCATTAAAGCCCTACAAGTTGTCGTCTGTTTTTCCTCTGTCTAATGCAGCTACTAATGCTTTAACTACTGGAGAATGGTATTGACTTATTAGTACACAACATACTGACAAACTGGATTGCGAACAATGATTGGAGGCTGGTCAAAAGGTCCGATTATCATGGAATAATTCAATCCATACTTGTATAAATGCTATTAAATCTAAGTTAAAATTATGTTCCCACAGCGATTTATACTCTGAGCATTTTTAATGTAATGAAATATCCTAATTCTTCACATGCATCTTAAAACATAGGATGATGCCAACAGATATAACAAACCTTACACCAAAACACCAAACGCTTGGCGAACAAGGGAGGTTTCAATATCTCTTGCACAACACTTTTAAAGAGGCAGAGAGATGAAGGAAGGGAAATTCCAAAGTTTGGATGAGTGATTGAGACACAGGTTCATCAACTGCAGCAATTATAATTTCAACTGCAGCAATTATAATTGGGAACTGCACAACAGACCAGAATTAGAGAAACAGACGAAAATAAGAATTTCAAAATTAAGAAATTGCTCAACTAGGAGCCAACACAGATTACTAAGCATGGGTGAGAACAAATCTTCAGACAAGGATGACAGAATTTTGCATACCCTCAAGTTTATAAGACCACCATTGAAATTGTCAAGTCTGAATGTAACAAAGGCATGATTGAGGGTTTCAACAAAAGATGAGTAAAGCAGGTAAAATATAATTAAAGAACATTAGACAGGTGGAATGAGAATTTGCACAAATGTGATGTCAAAAAGCTCAACTGATAATCAAACATATCAAGATTCTGAACAGACTGGCTTAATCTCACTGCTGCTGGAATAAGGGACGGAATTGGTAATTATGGAACAGAGCTCTTAACGAGTACTGAAAACTATGGCCTCAGACTGCTTCAGAAATATCCTTTAGTTAAATATGAAGTTGAAAAAGCAGCCTGACAATTGAACAGTGGAGGAACCAAAAGATGGTGGCAAGCTAAAGCTAGGTATCAGAGTGAAAACTAACTACAGTTAACCCTCCACATTCCTGAGTTCGGTTCCTGAGAACACCCACAAATGATAAAATTTACGAATGTTGAGTTCATTAAAAATAGGTTAAAATGGTTAGAAATATCACAGATACACGATCTTTGTCATGTTTTTTTTGGCGAACATAGGCAAATTTGCAATTCATGATTTCACAAAGTGGATTTACTTTATAGTCAAGAGTTAAACGCAGTTTTGTGTTGACAACTGTTGAGAAAATCAGGAGATCACACAAGAGGAGGGGGAGGAAAGGAAGGCAGTGGGGAGAACAGGAAAGCATAGTCTTCTTTTCTTCCCTTCAGCCAACACAACATTCCATTCTACCCTCAAACTTGAGCCCTATTCATGATTGTCCACACTTGACATGTTCAATTGAGATGCTACCCAGTATGCATAGCAAAGAAACCCTCTGATGTATCAATGGTGTTGTGAAAGCTTTATTTGAACTCAAAATAGAAATGTTTATCGTGCATGCACAGTGAAAAAGAAAGATTTCCAGCACAATAAACCTGTTTCTTCCCCATCCCTGCCAACTTTTAATTATCTACAGGACTGATGCTTTTTGTTGTAATTTCTGTTGTAGAAGTTATGCTTTGGAGATTCCTCACTGCTTTGAAGTTCAGAGTGGCAGTGGATTGAATTGCCAGTTATTCAAAACTGCAAATAAGTGTCTAATTTTAGGATGTCCATTTTTGTAGACAGTGACACCTACACAAAGAATTTGCTAGATTAAACCAACTTATGGCATGCTCTGTATCATGGGGTTAGTAAATATGCTATACTAAAAAACTTGCTCAATTGCCATTTCACCACACACTACTTTAGAACTTAAAAGGGTACTTTAGTTTTAAATTACTCCAAGAATACTCACAGGGATTTTGTTGGGGTGTTGTTCGCGAATAAGATGCACATCTTCCACTCTCTGCTCTGTAAAATAGCAGGGATTACTTTAGAAAACAAAATACAGAAGCCTCAAAAGCAAAATATTGTGAATGCTGGAATTCTGAAATAAAAGCAGAAATTGCTGGAGGTACTCAGCAATAGCTGTGAACAGATGATCAGAATTAAAGTTCTGAGCCCCTGAAAAGGAGTTGTAATTAGCTCTACATTTCTCTCCACGAATGGTTCTCTGGCATTTTCTGAAACCTTGATCAAGGATTGTATTGGATTAAAAAAAAAAAATCGCTTTACCCTCCATGGAATTTCTACTGCCAAGAATAGCCCAGCAATTCCTCTTTATTCAATCATAGATTTCTCATGTTTTTGGTATAAAATTAGACAGTAGCCAGAAAACTGTTGTAATGCAACCCCCTTTAGGCATGCAATAAAACAATGCTCTAAATCATAAAATATACTACATAATATAGATGATAATAGATCCCATTGTAGATCCCAATACATGCAAAATTCAAGGCCTTATTACACAAATGGTAGACTCAAGCAAAACAGAAGTGCCACGTATACCAAGAAAATCTTTCCCAACAAATACAACTTGGCTTGAAGTGTACATGGACCCAACTGACTGCTTCATTCTGTTCTGTGAATGTGTACGTCAAAAACTTTCAAACCCAAATTTGAAAATTTCAACTCAAGACTTGAAAAGATCCAATTGATTAAAAACTATTTTTTAAATGAACAAAGCCAAAGCAATATTTCTACAAGTGTAAATAACACTGATTCACTCTGTAAACAAACAAAAATCACTATTCTTGCACATGAATCAAGTTCACTGCCATAACAGTAGACTAAAGACAAACAAAACCTAGACTTAGGAATTATTTAATGAGTGAGAAAATAACTAACAGAATTATTGAGGGAGTGGTTCTGACCCCTCAAAATCAGATACATGGCAGGTCACTCGTCAACTACAATGGGAGACTTACTCTAGACAAAACGGGTGCAGTTATAACACAAAAAACCCTCAAACCATCCAGAACAATGCAGTCCACTTCATCAGCAAACCCACCAGTTCAATTGTCTGCATCACCAGTCTTTAGATGCTGAGTATCCCTCCAAGCCTCACCATCCCAATTTAAAGATAGGTTGAAGATCTTAGGCATAGGTAGAACTAGATATTTATCTTCAACTACCTCACCAATGACATTCCTTCCACCCATCATAAAAAGGTCAGAAGTGGCGAAGTTTATTAACGATTGCACAATATTCAGTACTATTTGAAATGTCTCAAATAAAACAGACCATGCAGAATGCAAGCAAGTAACATTTGTACTGTTCAAGTGCCACTCAATGATGATCTCTAATAAAATATTATTTACCCTCAATATTCAAATGATAGCAACATAGCTGAATACTCACCTTCAACCTCCAAAGGATAACCACTAATCACAAATCGAACTGCATCAGCCATATTAATATTGCGACTACAATCACATGTCAAACATAAAGAATTTACTAAGACACTAAGAATTAAGACCAGCTTCCTAAGCCTGCCCACAGTTTACAAAACACAAAATCGGGAGTGCAATTAAATGCTTTCCACATGCCTGGATGCGGTCAGGTACAACACCACTCGAGATGCTTGACTCCACACAAAGCAAAGCAACGTATTTGATTATCACCTTGCCCACGATTCTAAAAATGTATTCCCCATAACCATGAAGTGCATGACCGCAGTATCTACCGGCGATTTGCAGCAATTCACTGTGGTTTCTTGGAAAGAACCTTCCCAACTCTGTACCTTTCCTAAGATACATTCATCCCACAAGCCACAGAAAACAGCCATGTGACTAGAAATGTTTCAGATGGCTCTCTTCTGCAGCAACCTAAAGCTAATCTATTGTACAGCACATTCCCTGCAGTGATGTATTATTTTCCTCAACCACTTATGCAGAAACCCTTAAACAAAAGAACTGGATTCACCCACACCCGCTGGTTGAACATTACAAGCTCCTACAAAATCTCACACCAAGCAATTCCTAACACTTCCCTTCACTGATGAAGTAATGTGACATTACAATTTGAGGGCAAGTAATCTTGCCCAATTCACTACAATAAAAGATAATCAATTTTAAAAATCTCAAATTTCTTCAGCCTTCCCTGATGCAATGGAAATAGAAAGAGCCATTAAAAGAAACTAACTACATACTGACTACACAACCCAATATCTGGCAGCCAAATAAATCGCTTTAATATCTTTTAATATGAAACACAATACCTTTGATTAATGACCTACCCATGGTCGTGGATAAATTCATTACATGTTTACTTCTGAATCCATTTTTTAAAAAAAAAGGCTATCAGCCCTCAAACTTCACTGGCTTCTGGAGAAGTATTTATTTGTATCCACAAGCCTCGGTTTATAGGATCCCACTGTATTCTTCACTGCAAGTATCCCCATTTCATGTTTTCCCTCCCAAAATTCATTACCTCACACATATCCAAATCCACATTAACTTGATCTACCATTATTCACCAATCAAGTCTTCTTGAAATTTAGCACAGTTTGACGATTGCCAACACCTCAATTTCAGGGTGCATTTTGAGGCTGCCTTCCTTTGTGCTTAATGGGAATCATCTGATTATAAAGCAGAATAAAAACTAACACTGCTCATGCAGAACATCCTATCTAATTCTCTCTAATCTGAGAAATAAGTATTTACCCTAGTGCTCAAATCAATTTTCCTATCAATATTTCCTCTTATAAAGTTGGGTTTTGCCAGGGTCACTCAGCTCCTGATCACATTACAGCCTTAATTCAAACATGGACAAAAGAGCTGAATTTCTGAGGCGAGGGTAAAGTGACAGCCCTTAACATCAAGGCTGCATTTCACTAAATATGGCACCAAGGAGCCGTGGCAAAACTGGAATCAATGGGCACCAGGGGGCAAACATTCCACTGGTTAGAGTCATACCTGGCACAAAGGAAGATGGTTGTGGAAGGTCAGTCATCTCAGCTCCAGGAGCCCCTCAGGGTCGTGTCCTCGGCCCAACAATCTGCAGCTGCTTCATCAACAACTTTCCCTCTGTCACAAGGGAATGTTCATCAATGATTGCAGTGTTCAGCACGATTCACAACTCCTCAGATACTGAAGCAGCCCGTGCTCAAATGCAACAAGATCTGGATAATATCCAGGATTGGACAAACAACTGGCAAGTAACATTCGTGCCACACAAATGCCAGATAATGCCCATCACCAATAAGAGAAACTCTAACCACTGCCCCATGACATTCAATGGTATTACCATCACTGAATCCCCCACTGTCAACATCCTTGGCATTACCATTGACCAGAATCTCAACCAGACTCACCACGTAAACACAATGGCTACAAGAGCAGGTCAGAGACTAGGGATACTACTGTGAGTAACTCACTTCTTGACATCCAATGTTTATCCATCATCTACAAGGCACAGTCAGTAGTGTGATGGAATACTCCCCACTTGCCTGGATGGGTGCAGCTCCAACAACACCAGCAGCTTGACACCATCCAGGACAAAGCAACCTACTTGATTGGTACCACATCTACAAACATTCAATCGCTCCACCACTGGCGCTCAGTAGCACCAGTGTGTACTATCTACAGATGCACAGCAGAAATTCAAAGATACTTAGACAGCACCTTCCAAATCAACTACCACGCCCTTCTAAAAGGACGAGGGCAGCAAGTACTCGGGAACACCAATCACCTGCAAGTTCTCCTCCAAGCCACTCACCACCCAAATATACCACTGCTCCTTCACAGTTGTTGGGTCAAATTCCTGGAATTCCCTCCCTACCAGCAATTATGACTCAACCCACAGCAAGTGGACTGCAGCGATTCAAAAAGGCAGCTCACCACCACCCTCAAGGGCAAATAGGAATGGATTATCAATGCTGGCCAGCCAGCGACACCCAAATACCACAAATGAATTTTAAAAATGTGAATTTGTTTTGAACACGCTTTGATAAGTAACTTCTGGAAATCCAAACAGAACACATCAAGTGCACTCCATTGACCAAACCATTTAATCCCTTGATCAAGTTTAGTTTTGACAGCTAACACTCGGCTATCAAACCACAAGGTTGTTAATAATGCTGCTCCAACTTTCTTGCACTTCGTATTTAAAGGTAACGAGCATAGTGAGTTGAAAACAAAATCTGTATCAGATTTGGCAGTGCAGGCGTGCTGACAGAATCAATGTACACGAACAGTTACAGTTGCTAAAAGGGACAGCACTAGTTAAATCACTAGTTAAGCTTCAGACTTAAAAGATTGAAAGTTGAGCGGCATGGTGGCTCACTGGTTACCACTGCTGCCTCTCAGCACCAGGGTCCCAGATCAGGTGACTGTGTGTGGAGTTTGCACATTATCCCAGTGTCTGCGCTGTTTTCCTCCAGGTGCTCCGGTTCCCTCCCACAATCTAAAGATGCACTAGTCATGTGAATTGGCCATGCTAAACTGCCCATAATGCTAGGTGCATTAGTCAGAGGGAAATGGGTCTGTGTGGGTTATTCTTCGGAGGGTCATTCTTCGGAGGGTCGGTGTGGACTGGTTGGGCCGAAGGGTCTGTTTCCACACTGTAGGGAATCTAATCTAAAACAATCTGAATCCAATGCTGCCATTAGTCAGAATAATTCCAAAACTGCTGCACTGAAAAGCTGATTTTGTTGGATGGGTAATATTTAAATTGAAACTCAACTAAGCATAGATGCTTAATAGAATCATCCTGTAGAAAAGTTGCAACATCCTTAAAATTACACATGAAAATCACCAAAAATCTCAATTACCTTTCAAATTAATGCAAAACCATCTTCTAAATGCAGGCATTATTAGCAGAATCATTAAATAGAAAGTAGTATTCAAAAATATATTTTTAATTCTTTCAGGCAATATATGCTTCACTACTCAACTCATACAAAAGCATTTATTTTACAAGCTACCTCAAAAGTTTAAAACTCCAGGGCAAAAAACTCCCAGATGTTTTCTAATAAACCTAGTTCATCAATCATAAATCACCACTGAAGTTGATGGCTTAGTTTCCATGTAAAGAGCATTTCTCAACAGGAAAAAAAGCCACTCATTACTGCACCAGCAGCCAAATAACCCCAAGTCTGAAAGCTGCTTTGGAGTACATACAGTTGGATGACACTAATGAGATACTTCCTGGCAATTCCTCAAAGTCAGATCCAGCTCTGACCAACATGATTGACAAGGGATTCTGATGGAAGACAACTAATGTTCATAAGGTATGGAATATCACATTACAAGAACACAACAGCCAGCAGATTTGCAACATATTAAAAAAAACTGGTGATTTAATACTCAAATAATGCTTGGTAAAGAAAATCCATAATATGTTTGCATTTGAAAAACGATCCTGTTTTTCCCACCATCAAAATTTTCTTATTCCTTTCCTAAGATGCCTACCACCTTAAATGGAAGGAACCCTAAATATCCTACCCCACTGCAGTAGCTAATTTTAACCTTGAGACTAACCATGAACTTGGGTAGCTTTAGAAAGTTGTTCTTTCTGCTGAAAAACAATTATATAGACATCCATATAAAACAATTTCTACTGCACATATTCTCTGATTCTACCCAAGGTTGCATGCAATAGGATCAAAATGGCTACTCATGTTATAGTATGAGACTTGAGACAAGGAGCACAAAGAATTGAGGACAATAAAGCAACAAAGGCCGACTCAGACATTAATTTCCACCATTGAACTCAAACTCTGGTCTGATTTTTACTAAAACAAATTTCACATATTCAGGGCAAGAATATTTTGATTTCATTAGAATCCCAGTGTGGAAACAGGCCCTTTGGTCCAATAAGTACACACTAACCTCCAATAACTCAAATGAAGTTATATGTCTAATATAAGATGATCACGTGGTTTATTGACAATTTATGAAGAAAACAGGGCTGCAATAAACCATCTTCAATAGAGTGTAGACACTGGGTGATCCTATTGTGACTTCCCCATTGTGACATTATTGAGAAAGTTTAAAAAAGGTGCAGGGTACATTGGCAGATTCATGATGTTACTATTTTACTCTGCCTGACCTCAATTTCAGATCCACCTAAGGAAATATATTTTTCTTTTAAAAAGGTGACTGGGAAAATGGCCAAATTATTCTAATTTTATCAAGTAGCAATGGCAACCAGCTGACACTTAGCCTAATACATCAGACTTAATAATTGGGAGCCAACTGGAATGGTGCCAAACAGCTAGTCTATTCATTTAATCTAAAATACTGTTAGGTAACCACTTCCCGTTTTTCCTACTACTGTACTTTGTTTCACTCCTATCTTTTGTTATCCGTTTATCATTCATCTTCAAGCTTTTGCTAGTTTTACAAATATCATTGCAGCTTGTTACAGCGATGTTATCTTAGCATGTTGACGTCATTTTGCTGCTCAACTGCAATACACAAAGGAGAAACGGTTACTTCAAATAAACACAGCCCTATATCGCGGCAGTCCCACGACAAAAATGAGAGATTCAGGGTACGGCTACCGCAGACATGAACTGGATTCATGAAATCGGGTGTTATTTTTGGGAAAACGAGAGAGGGCGCGGCAATCAAGATCAAACAACAGAAGAAGGTTTTTCACCTACAAAATTAAAACCAAAAGTAATACCTCAGAAACACAATCGTCAGTAAGGCTCAGAGCTACTACCGCTGACCTAGTTGCAGGTCTCCCAATGTCAGTAAATATTGCTGATTTCTCAACCCCCTCCCCCCCCCCCCCACAGCTCGAGCAACCCCCCTCTTTCTCTCCTTTCCCCCCCCCACAGCTCAAGCAACCTCCTCCCCTCCCCCCACAGCTCGAGCAACCCCCCTCTCCTCCCCTCCCCCCACAGCTCGAGCAACCCCCCTCTTTCTCTCCTTCTCCTCCCCCCCCCACAGCTCGAGCATTCCCCTTCTCCTCCACCCAGCTCGAGCAACCCCCTCTCCCCCCCCCCACAGCTCGAGCATTCCCCTTCTCCCCCACCCAGCTCGAGCAACCCCCTCTTCCCCCCCCCCCCACAGCTCGAGCAACCCCCTCTCCCCCCCCTTCCCCCTCCCAGCCCGAGCTCATTAACGGTTTCCTGTGTTTGTTGCTGCAGACAAACGGCTGAACGCCCACCCACCCGCGCGACTCCGGCGACACAGGCCTCAACCCTCACTCTAGCTCGACTCTGATCAGGGCCTGACAAACGGCCTTCTCTCCTGCTGGGAGTCAGTGAGGTCGGCAGGTCCAAGTGGAGAAGTGTGTTGCCGGGACAGCACAGCAAGTCAGGCAGCACCCGAGGATGCAGGAGAATCGACGCTTCAGGCCTAGGCTCTTCATCAGTGCTCGGGCCCCGAAACATCGACCTTCCTGCTCCTTGTCTCCAGCTGCCCGGACACTGCACCGTCACCGCCCTGCGGGCAGAAGGCCCCCAGCTCCACCCTCCTTTCGCCGCAGCACCTACCGAAAGTCCTCCTCTGTTTGAAGGACTTCTCTGACGGCATCATGAAGGCTTGGATGTAATGGAGGGTGCCGGACTCGGTCGCTAGCACAGGCCCACTTCACCAAGTGAGCTTTCCTTCTCCGACACCGAGCGGATCCTGTCGTCGACTGTCAGCTCACCGAAAGCGTGTACCCAAACTTAACACCTCATTACCCCGCTCCCATTCGTTCAGCTTCCGATTGACAGCATATGCAGCCAATCATTGGGATCCATTACATCTGATTGACAGTGCACCCCATCTTATGATTGGATAATGTTGTCGAATATATTATGCAAAGCATTCCACCCGGAGGTTGTTCTCGATTGGTCAGAACTACAAAGCGGTGATGTAATACGGCCAACAGTCTCTCTGATTGGCTATACAGGGTTTAACATCACGTTAGATTGGAAATCCAGAAGTAAACAAGGTTGGCGGCGCGAGTGGGGCGGAGCTTGGGAGACCAGCACGAGCGACACCTCAGCTGCCTGTCACTCTTTTGCAATTGTAACACACAGCTATCAGCTGACTCACGCTCATATAAAATATAAACTTTTAATTTGCCTCTTACCAGGCACTTTCACTCTATTTAAAGTCCGAAATGTGTTAATTGAGGAAAGTAACAATGGCAGAAATCACAGCAGTCCGGCAGCATCCATGGACAGAGCAAGCTACCGTTTTGAGCCTAGACAACTCTTCATGGATGCTCCCTAATCCGCTGTGGTTGCCAGCATTTCTTGTTTTTAGTAGATTCCAGCATCTTCAGTAATTTGCTCCCAGATGTTAATTATACCCATCTCTAATTTGGTGTCACATCTTAGTTCCATTTTGTTTGGAAATTTGGAAAGCAATGAGAGTACAGTAAAAATGTTGGCGAGTTTTGAGAAGATTTGCAGATCAGGTTGAGGTTTTGGAAAGAACTGGCGCTTGCTCGCTGAGTAAAAATGTTAACAAGTACGCTCAAGGAAATTACCAAGATAAACCAGCTGGATAGCAATAGTAAATTGTACGGATGTGGCAATACTGCGTGCAAATTTGTTGGGAAAATTACTCGAATTGATCCCAACGGTATAGAAGAATGGATTCGATGAAGATAAAAATATCTAAGTAAGTTGAGATTGCAAAGATTATCAATGAAAACAAATACTGGAGAAACTCAAAGTCTGGCAGTATTGTAAAGAGAAAGCATTGTTGGTAGTTTGGGGTAGGGTGAGAAGAGAGAATGAACGCATAGAAAAAAAGTTAGGCAAGGGGATTGCTGAAAAGCCACGGAAGAAGAAAAGCTAAACAGATGATTAGAGAGACTACGAGTGGGTGAAAATGGGTTGGATGTACTGAAAACAATCCATATCATGACAGGCCCTGCTGTCTGATGAGAAAAGACAGGAAAGGTGGTGTTCAGGTTCTAAAATTATTAAACTCTATATTCAGTCCAGAAGCTCTCCTAGACCTCATTTGAGTATTTTTTTTTCTAGATCACACTGCCTCAACCTTGGTTTCTTGTGGAATCACAGTAATGCAGTCCCTGCCTTGGAAAGGCATCACATGTCGAAATTTCTGCATAGATATCTGTTCTAAAGCTATGCAGCTTGGAGGAAAGTAACCCATTATCTATAATCATCTTTATACCACAGCTACTTATCTATTATACTATATAAACGTTACATGCTAATTTATAATAGCTATTAAAAGCCATCCTATCAATTCATTAGCGAAGCATCCACAAATTACTGTTTAATATGACATGATATGACCCCCGTTAGGTAATCAGTTTATTCAAATGGCTATTCAGCCTCCAATAATGATAAAAGAGGTAAAAACTGTCTATTCTGGGCAGAAACAGTCTAGCATTTGATTGAAGGTGTTCAGCAAATCAGCATTGACATGAGCCAGCAACCTGCTCCCTGAATCAATCTTTATGTAGAAAACAAAAAGCTCCTAATATCTAACAAAACAAGTTCGAATAACTGGTCAACACAAATACAGTCAAATCTTTTCATCCCGTTTATAAACAAACAATTTGGCCAGATCTATATAGAGTCATACAGCACAGAAACCGACCCTTCGGTCCAACCTGTCTATGCCAACCAGATATCCCAACCCAATCTAGCCCCACCTACCAGCACCCGGCCCATATCCCTCCAAACCTTTCCTATTAATATACCTATCCAAATGCCTCTAAACTGTTGCAATTGCACCAGCCTCCACCACATCCTCTGGCAGCTCATTCCACACGTACCACCCTCTGCGTGAAAAGTTGCCCCTTAGGTCTCTTTTATATCTTTCCCCTCTCACCCTCTAGGCCCTACTAGTCTGGACTCCCTGACCCCAGCGAAAAGACTTTGTCAATGTATCTATCCATGCCCCTCATAATTTTGTAAACCTCTATAAAATCACCCTTCTGCCTCCAACACTCCAGGAAAAACAGCCCCAGCCTGTTCAGTGTCTCCATGTAGCTCAGATTGTCCAATCCTGGCAACATTCTTGTAAATCTTTTCTGAACCCATTCAAATTTCACAACATCTTTCCGATAGGAAGACCAGATTTGCATGCAATATTATCAGTGGCCTAACCAATGTCTGTACAGCTGCAACATGACCTCCCAACTCCTGTACTCAATACTCTGACCAATAAGGGAAAGCATACCAAACGCGTTCTTCACTATCCTATCTACCTGCAACTCCACTTTCAAGGAGCTATGAACCTGTACTCCAAGGTCCCTTTGTTCACCAACCCCAACCCCTCCCCCCCCCCCCACCCAGGACCTTACCATTAAGTGTATAAGTCCTGCTAAGATTTGCTTTCCCAAAATGCAGCATCTCAAATTTATCTGAATTAAACTCCATCTGTCACTTCTCAGCCCATTGGCCCATCTGGTCCAGATCCTGTTGTAATCGGAGGTAGCCCCCTTCGCTGTCCACTACACCTCCAATTTTGGTGTCATCTGCAAACTTACTAACTGTACCTTTTATGCTCGCATTCAAATACTTCTCTGAAACAGAGCAACCATTCCTTTGAATTGTAAAACTAAAATATTTTAAACTGGGAATTCACCTTTCAACCATTCCCTGTTGTTTCCGAAGCTTCCAATCATTATCTATGTGAGGGAACAAAAATGGTATCTTAACTGAGACCCAAGGTGTTTAAAATATAGATGTATGCTTTGTTTAAATTACATGATCTTCTAAATGCTTATCACATGTAATTGCAGCTTCATACAGTTGGTCATGAACAATTAGAGAGATTGATACACTAAAATGATCAGGTTTTTAAAAACCATTGGCTTTAATTAGTTCCCCTCCTACGCACCTTCATTGTACCTGTATTCATGCACAACGTTGATACAGATATGATTTAGGTTTACTGTCCCATGTACTCATAAGTAGTGAAAAGTTTACAAGTCAACACTTATGGCGCCATATTCGGTATAAAGCAGGAAAACAAGGTGTAAAAACTTAAACATGTTAAAAGTAGAAAAACAAAGAACTACATCCAACAGTTCAACACCACAGTCCATAAGTGCCTGGCTATACTGGACTTGCACTTCTCACAAGGGCTCGACATTGCCTCTACCACCCAAGGCTGCCTGCTCTGAGCCCTCAGCCACTTCCACGCACCAGATCTTGAAGCCACAATGCCGCCGACCGCCAGAGTTCTGCCTGAGCACACCGACTGACATATGGCTAACCGTCAAATCTCCCAGCCACTGCCTCCACGATGGAGCTCCATCTAGAAAGTAAGTAACACAAAAAACGAAAAAAAGCAAGTGGTAGAAGAGCTCTGGCTCAGGAGCCCTCCTCCACCTTATCTTTAACTTAGAATTCTAAGCAATCCAGACCTACCTCTCAAACATTAGACAATTCTCCCAACATATACATAATGAAGCTGCCAATTATAAAACATCCTAATCAACTCAAAGCACATTAGTGTCTGTGTGGAGTTTGCACACACTCCGTGTCTGCGTGGGTTTCCTCCAGGTGCTCCGGTTACCTCCCACAGTCCAAAAAATGTGCAGGTTAGGTGAATTGGCCACACTAAATTGCCTGTAGTGAAGGGGTAAATGTAGGGGAAGGGGTCTGGATGGGTTTCTCTTCGGAGGGTTGGTGTGGACTTGTTGGGCCAAAGGGCCTGTTTCCACGCTGAAAGTAATCTAATGGATAATCTAATGGTTATCCAGAGAGATCCAAATCAGCTGAATCCCAATCCAGTGCAGAAACCTGCCATGAATTTCAGAATATACCAGAGACCACCTGTTATTAAAAGCACTCTCAAAACAGGAATACCTTATCCACTGGGTTCCTTTCCATTGTTAAAAAATACCAAGTTAGTGAGAAATAATTTTCTTTACAGGAACCATGTTGCTCCTTCTACTGTGTTCATCTCTATCTAAGTAACCATAGGTTGCATCCAGACTTATTTTCTCAAATGTATTATCCATGATTATGGTCAGCAGTGAAAAATCAGAATGGTGTGTTGCCTCCCTGGTGCCAGGATCAAGGATGTCTCAGAGGGTGCAGAATGTTCTCAAGGGGGGAGGGCGCCCAGCAAGTGGTCATTGTACACATTGGAACCAATGACAGTGGAAGGGAAAAGGATGAGATTCTGAAAGGAGAATATAGAAAGTTAGGCAGGAATTTAAAAAGAATTTCTCGAGAGTAGTAATATCTGGATTACACCAGGTGCTACGAGCTAGTGAGGATAAAAATTGGAGAATAGAGCAGATGAATGCATGGTTGAGGAGCTGGCATATGGGAGAGGGATTCACATTTTTGGATCATTGGAATCTCTTCTGAGGTAGAAGTGACTTATACAAGGAGGACACATTGCACCTGAATTGGAACGAGACTAGTATACTGGCAGGGAGATTTGCTAAAGCTGCTGGGGAGGATTTAAACCAGTAACGTGGGGAGGTGGGACCCCAGGAGATAGTGAGGAAAGAGATCAATCAGACTGGTACAGTTAAGAAAAGACACGAGTCAGTCAGGGCAGGCAGGGACAAAGGAGAGAACAAGGTAGGAATGAAATTAAACTGCATTTATTTCAATTCAAGAGGCCTAACTGGGAAGGCAGATGAACTCAGGGCAAGGTTCGGAACATGGGACTGGTTTATATATCATAGCAATTACAGAAATGTGGATCAGAATGGACATGACTGGCTGCTTAATGTTCCAGAATACAAATACTACAGGAAGGACAGAAAGGGAGGCAAGAAAGGAGGGGGAGTGGCATTTTTGATAAGGGATAGCATTACAGCTGTATTGGGGGCAGATATTCCCAGAACTGCATCCAGGGTAGTTATTTGGGTTGAACTGAGAAATAAGAAAGGGATGATCACCTTATTGGGATTTTATTATAGACCCTCTCATCAGAGGGAAATTGAGAAACAAATTTGCAAGATCTCAGTTACCTGCAAGAATAATAGGATGGTTATGGTAGGGGATTTTAACTTTCCAAACATAGACTGGGACTACCATAGTGCTAAGGGTTTAGATGGAAAGGAATTTGTTAAGTGTGTACAAGAAAATTTTCTGATTCAGTATGTAGATGTACATACTAAGGAAGGTGCAAAACTTGACCTACTCTTGGGAAATATGACTGAGGTGTCAGTCAGGGGGCACTTTGGAGCCAGCGACCATAATTCTATTAGTTTTAAAATAGTGATGGAAAAGGATAGATCAGTTCTAAAAATTGAAGTTCTGAATTGGATAAAGGCTAATTTTGATAGCATTAGGCAAGCACTTTCAAAAGCTGATTGGGGGCAGACATTGGCAGGTAAAGGGACAGCTTGAAAATGGGAAGCCTTCAGAAATGAGATAATGAGAGTCCAGCGAAAGTACATTCCTGTTAGGGTGAATGGAAAGGCTATTGGTGTAGGTAATGCTGGATAATGAAAGAAATTGAGGGTTTGGTTAAGAAAAAGGAAACATATGTCAGGTAGAGACAGGATCGATCGAGTGAATCCTCAGAAGACTATAAGCGCAGTAGGAATATACTTAAGATGGAAATCACGAGTGCAGAAAGGGGCAAATAGGGTTAAGGAGAATCCAAAGGGCTTTTACAAATATATTAAGGACAAAAAGGTAACTAGGGAGAGAATAGGGCTCCTCAAAGATCAGCAAGGCGGCCTTTGTGTGAAACTGCAGGAGATGGGGGAGAAACTAAATAGGTATTCTGCATCAGTTTTTGGATTAGATTAAATTCCCACCAGTGTGAAACAGGCCCTTCTGCCCAACAAGTCCACACCGACCCTCCGAAGAGTTACCCACCCATACCCATTTCCCTCCTACTAATGCATCAAACACAATGGGCAATTTAGCATGGCCAATTCACCTGACCTGCACATCTTTGTGACTGTGGGAGGAAACCGGAGCACCCAGAGGAAACCCACGCAAACACAGGGAGAATGTCTGTGTGGAGTTTGGGGTGGGTGGGATGGGTGGGGGGGGCGTGGGGGGAGGAGAGTGATACTGATAAGACATTCAATCATGAGAGGAACAGAACATGGCTTTGGGCATGGGAAATCATGTCTCACAAACTTGATTTAGTTTTTTGAAGTAGCAAAGAGGATTGATGAGGGCAGAGCTGTAGATGTGATCTATGTGGACTTCAGTAAGGTGTTCGACAGTCTCCCATGGGGACCCTTAGTTAGCAAGGTTAGATCTCATGGAATACAGGGAGAACTAGCAATTTGGATATAGAACTGGCTCAAAGGCAGAAGACAGAAGGGGGTGGTGGACGGTTGTTTTTCAAATTGGAGGCCTGTGACTAGTGGAGTGCCACAAGGATCGGTGCTGGGTCCACTACTTCACATCATTTATATAAATGACTTGGATAGGAGTATAAGAGGTATTGTTAGTAAGCTTGCACATGACACCAAAATTGGAGGTGCAGTGGACAGCAAAGAAGGTTACGTCAGATTACAATGGGATCTTGATCAGATGGACCAATGAGCCGACTGGCAGATGGAGTTTAGTTTAGGTAAATCGAGGAGTTGCCTTTGGGAAAGCATATCTTAGCAGGGCTTATACACTTAATGGTAAGGTCTCGGAGTATTGCTGAAAAAAAAAAGAGACCTTGGAGTTTATAGCTCCTTGAAAGTGGAGTCACAGGTAGATAGGATAGTGAAGGTAGCATTTAGTATACTTTCCTTTTGTGGTCAGAGTATTCAGAACAGGAGTTGGGAGGTCATGTTGCAGCTGTACAGGACATTGGTTCAGCCACTGTTGGAATATTGTGTGCAATTCTGGTCTTCTTCCTATCGGAAGGATGTTGTGAATCTTAAATGGTTTCTGAAAAGATTTACAAGAACGTTGCCAGGGTTGGAGAATTTGAGCTACAGGGAGAGGTTGAATAGGTTAGAGCTGTTGTCACTGGAGCATCTGAGGTTGAGGGGAGGCTTATAGAAGCGTATAAAATCATGAAGGGTGTGGATAGGGTAAGTGGACAAAGTCTTTTCCCTGGGTGGTAGAGTCCAGAACTAGAGGGTATAGGTTCAGCATGAGAAGGGAAAGATATTAAAGGGACCTAAAGGGCAACGTTTTCACAGAGGGTCTTACATGTATGGAATGAGCTGACAGAGGATGTGGTGGAGGCTGGTACATTTGCAACATTTACAAGGCATCTTGATGGGTACATGAACAGGAAGGATTTGGAGGGACATAGACGAGTTGGACCGAAGGGTCTGTTTCCATGCTGTATATCTCTATGACTATGTCAAACTACTAATAGGAATTTAACTATCTAGATGTATATTATCAAACATTGTAACAATGTTTTAAAGTGAAAGAGTGTCCCAGATTTCTGCAAACTTAAAGACAAGGCAAGGGACTTGTTTGGCATTTATTCCATCTCCATAAAGATCTTTGTTTGGACATCATTTAGGCTGCAAGACCTTTTTTTAAGGGTTCTTATTCCTTCTCAAATAATGTTAATTTATTTTACTATCAACAGTTTTAATTCTAATTTAATGCCTTTAAAAAATCTGCTTTCTCATACCACTTTATATACTTTTAGAACATAGTGAAAAATATTCTAGTACAAAGCATGCACAAAAAATACATTCTGCTACAACTCACTCAATTCAGAATATAATTTATGAGCATTACATTATGATCAATGAAAACAAATTATGTAATGGACTGCAACTAATAGGTTTCTGAATTGAACTTGAAAATGAGAACCTAGAGAAAAATCAGAATGCTGATTCATACACAGATTTGGGATTCAAATAACAAATTTCATGTTCGCAAATTAGATCTCATCACAGCCAAAAGGACTGGAATTTTTGCATCTTAAATGCTATTTACAAAAGTATGGAATTTTGCTACAATAAAGCGAAACCAAATCAAAAGGATGAAACATTAATGATGCATTTCATGACTATGGCTGATCTGTACTCTTCTGGTGACAGTTTGGTTTAAGTTATCTAAGTTGACAGTTTTTTTTTCTTCCCTGGAATTACTAGCAAATTTAATCCAGAACTTAAGTCATCACATAAAAGCAACTGCTCACCACGACAAGAATATAGAATCATCAATATTTAACACTGTCAGGAATTCAGAGCATGCAAAACACAAACCACTGGAAATGTTCAGGTCAGCCAGCATCAACAGAGAGAGAAACAGCATGAATATTTCAGCTCAAATAACCTTCCCTTAAGATAACACAAGCATTTCAATCTTCAAGTCTCCAAAGTTGTTTTCACAAACTCATTCCACGAACTACAACGTATGCTCACTCATTTTCTCTAAATTCCTAGTTTGATGTTAAATTGAAATAACAGTTTTCTTAATTATGTACTTGTCAGTGGTATGGCGCACTCTTTATACAGTAACAGGATCTCTGATTACACTTGAAGATAGATTATACTGGTCTATTAACTCTATTTCTCCTTCTACAGATTGCCCGATATGCTGAATATTTTCTACTATTTTAGTTTGTTTTTTCAGAGTTCCAGCATCTGCAGCATTTTGCTTTAGTATTCATAAGAGTTTACTGTTGTTTTACCATATTCAGAATAGCCTCAAATACGGATTGCTTCCCTACACTTTGATTAATGGATTCAACCTTCCAGGTTCATTCCTTTATCGTTGTCACCAATTCTGACTGCCAACTTCTCCAGTTCTAATTAAACTTAGATTGCTCCACACACCTTCCAAGTGCCAATATATCGTCAAACTTTGTAGAAAGGAAACCATCATCTTCAAATATAATTGAACAGATCAAACAATTAGCCTTTTCTGTGAATCAAAAATATGAATTTAATATGCATAGTTGGCACTGTTATGCACTGGCCACCTGTGCTGTTCTGGTAACAGCATTATTTCATCATAAAGCACTTGTGTAAATTCTAGATATCAATTTCATTTTACTTAAATAATTAAATTAAAACTGCAATAAATACAAAACAACAGTTGCTCCTCTACTTTCAAGTTTTTTGATATCCTACAGATTCTTTTTTATATTGGCTGTTTAAAAACATGTAAGCTCACTAGATTTATAGACCAAAAATATAAAATTTTGCCAAGCGTGAAGTTGAAATTTACAGTATTCATTATTCATTGAGTTGCTTGTAATTTGAAAATTACTGATGTTTAAAGTGCTTTCTTCACTTATGCTCAATAAGAATCCATGGAATTTAATACAATATGATTGTATCTTTTAATAAATGTTTCTATATCACTATGGTGCAGCTTTGTAAGTGGTTATTATTCTTACAGATGCAAGTTACATTTCGCTGAAGATTAGTACATGAAATTTTAATCCCATTCTCCATCACCATCACCATCTTGATACTCTTCCTGTGGTGGTTCCTGGAAATGGATATTTGCTAACATATCCCTCATTGCAGCCATGAGTCGGTTCACTCCTTGATTCAATTCATGTTGGTCCTCTGCACCCTCACCTTCCACATTCTGTCTCCTGTCCTCCTGGAAAAACACATTCCAACATGTGGCGTAAATATGGTTATGATGAGAAAGTGAAATATCAAATTATTTACAAAATCATTCACCTACCAAGTTAAATGATATAACTTCAATCTCAAAGTTTGGGAGAAGATTTGTAGCTCGGGTGCTCGTTGTTGTGGTTCTGTTCGCCGAGCTGGGAGTTCTTGTTGCAAACATTTCGTCCCCTTTCTAGGTGACATCCTCAGTGCTTGGGAGCCTCCTGTGAAGCGCTTCTGTGATGTTTCCTCCGGCATTTATAGTGGCTTGTCTGCCGCTTCCGGTTGTCAGTTGCTGTCCGCTGCAGTGGCCGGTATATTGGGTCCAGGTCGATGTGTTTGTTGGCAACCCAAAGAACTAGCCACACTCCCATACATCAGGAGCATATCCGAACTGACAGCCAGACTGCTGCGACCACTAGGACTCATAACAGCACACAAACCAACAGCCACTCTCAGACAGCAACTCACCAGGAAAAAGGACCCGATACCCAGCATGAGTAAAACCAACGTAGTGTACAAAATCCCACGCAAGAACTGAACAAAACACTACATAGGACAAACAGGAAGACAGCTAACAACCCGCATCCATGAACACCAACTAGCCACGAAACGACATGACCAGCTATCCTTAGTAGCCACACACACAGATGACAAACAACATGAATTCGACTGGGACAACACTACTATTTATAGGGCAAGCCAAACAGAGAACAGCCAGGGAATTCCTAGAGGCATGGCACTCATCCACAAATTCTAACACATTGACCTGGACCCAATATACTGGCCACTGCAGTGGACAGCAACTGACAACCGGAAGCGGCAGACAAGCCACTATAAATGCCGGAGGAAACATCACAGAAGCACTTCACAGGAGGCTCCCAAGCACTGAGGATGTCACCTAGAAAGGGGACGAAACATTTGCAACAAGAACTCCCAGCTCAGCGAACAGAACCACAACAACCTCAAACTAGCCTGGAATAATTTATTTTGCATGCTGAACTTGTAACCCATGAATATCCACGTGAACACAGAATAGAAGATCTGTTTTACACCTTTTCCTGTCAAACAGATTACTTTCACAACTACTTTTTTTAAAAAACCCAGAAGTTTTGGGGATGTTGTCCCATAGAATTTGATGCCTCAGGTCAGGCATAAGCTTAGTAAGCAAGTACTGTAAAGACACCAAAAAAAATCCATTAAAAATGGAAAGAAAGGAACTTTTTATAGACAGGCAATGTTTCTCTTTTATGTACTTATAAACTATGTCGGCTAAACTGTCGAGAACTTGCTCCACATGCTGCAGAGTATGTTTGTCAAATGCAAAAGAATAGTTTCATATACTAATACAATTATTTGGATTTTTCAAAATTATATCCTTTTCACCCCTCATTAGCACCCACCTGGAGATTAAAATTTGGCAACAAAGACCGAAAGAAGAGTGACAATGTGCTTCCATCTGCTGCACGATTCATCCTGAAAGAAAAACATTAAAGCTCAGTCATGTCAGCTTTGTCACAAATGACTAAGGAGAAGGTAATCACATGAAAAATGGAAGAATACAAGGGTAAATATGACTCAAAACATATTGTAATAAAATGTCTTTTTGCTCAAATTGAAATTGTAACTTTACACTATCAGAATAAATAATAAAATATGAAAAAACACTTTTATTCAAACACTTATTCCCATCTAGGATCTTAATTAGGTTTTTGTAAAACTACATTGCAACATGTAGCTGCCTTTGAAAGACTGGCAGGAATCTGAAAACAAACTTTTTGCTTACTACTACTACTAGTGCATTCTCGGCACCAATCACTCCATGTAAAGAACTTCTTGCAGACAGTAGTCCTGGAAATATCCTTCACTGATTTGCATGGTATTCCATGGACCTGCCTCAAACAGTACTTTGCAGTAGTCATTTTTAATTTCTCTTTGGATTTAGTGCATTGGTATACACTCTTAATATCGACTTTACAACTAAGCTTTTGATTATCCAGGAAACACCTGGGGAGACTTTATTATATGAAATGTTCATCATAAATGCAATCTGCTTTTGTTTTTGCCTTACATTGGGACAATCAGGGATATCACACAAACATTTTAAAATCCTAGGACCATAATGACCAACAATAATTTTCAGGCCCAGGAACTTAAACCTGCCTTTCCAACAGCATTCTTCCAGTGAAAAAGTATGAGATTTGCAAACGTTTTCTCACAACTCAGCCCTCTAACACAAAAAAACGAAGACCATTTTCAGCAAATATTCCTTTTGTCTTTGGTGACCAAAACTGAACACTATTTGAAGTACTGTCTGTCTAAACCTTCAGTAGGACCCGTGAAACTTTTACTTCACTGGTGTGACTGTACGTATATGTATCTATAAGAAGTGAGTTTGCTATTCTCCAACATCTTTCAGCCATGTAGATACAACACTGCTGAGTAAATGTAATATTTACTTTCTCTCCCAATATCATGGTCCATCTGTAGTGCCTCAGCAACTTTGCAGAGTACAACTTTTCCCAGTACAACCTTTCCCCTGCTTTAGCTGAGAAGTTGGCAGCAGCTATGGAAAGAGAGACAGAGTTAACAGTTCAGGTTGGTGGCCTTTCGTCAGAACCAAGAAATCAGGCCATTTTTAGACACATGTCCCAGCTCCAAACCCTAAGTTACTCCAATGATATATTTTATGAACATGATTTGATTCCTCTCACAAGTACAGTGCTCTATTGTCCTCTTTTGATCCCAAAATTTAACCTAGTGTAACAGCTTTTCAACTGACACTTAATTGAAGGGTTTCTCAAAGTTCAGGAAATCCGATCAGAAAGCTTTGCAGCTTTACCTCAAAATACCAATTTGCAAAGCGATCTGGAATACTGGCCCAGTGACAACAGCATGACATTATCAGCTCCTATTGCTTCTTTAGACATATCTTTTATATCACAATGGCTAGGCAACATGCTCTCTCTGTAGTGTCTGATCCAAATCCTGCATTTTGACCTTTCTTCTGTTGACGACTCCTCCCAGTTTGTGTAGGTTGTTCTATTATCTGGTTCTTTCTTCAACAATGAGGAGCCATGCCTGGACTTCAAACTGATTTTGACCCCAGATTGTTTTTCCCCAATTTGTGCAATACTCACTCATTTGTTTTCTACTTGTAGTTTACACTTGTTTAAAATTCAATCTGTTAACTTTTCAGCCACATGCATATTTTTATCAAATCTATTGTGGAATTATGTAGCTCCCAGCAACATCACCGCCTTCCTACTCTGTTTGGTATTCACCAATTTTAATTTGAAATGAGCTCCTGAATAAGTGTGATCATTAAGTTGGAAATGTCCCAACATCTACCTATAGATCATTCATTCAAATGTCAATTTCAAGAATGAACAAGTGACCATAACACACAACCCCTACATAATTTCATTAATCTATGCACAAGTTTCACTTTTATTTAAGCTTATGCATCAGCAAATCTTTATCAAAGCCTTCACCACAAACCATTTAAGAGATCATCTTCTCAAACAGCAAAGCAAATTGGTTAGCAGAAGTTTTAGCTTTTAAAAATTATTTATTGCTCTTCGTCCTTATGTTATCATACAAATAATCTTCAATGTACTCTTAAAACATACGCCATTGTATCCCCCTCTGTGATACAGGATAAAAATAATAGGTTTGCAGTTGGCTGAATCTTTGTAATGCCTTTTTTTTTTAAAAAAGTAACAAACTCAGCTATTTCTAGTACAGCAAGACATTCCTACCATATATTCACTCACTTAAAAAACAGCCAAATTCTAAACTCTCAGTAAGTGTCCCTTAATAGCGTAGAGAATATCATCTTATTATAACTTTCCACCAAAGAGGCTTACTGAAATATCATAGCCATGACTTGGCTTCTTTATTGTGTGTTATCCTGCGTATCCAATTGAAGAACCTAAAAACTCAAGGTTCAAAAACAGGTTCTTCCCCACTGTTATGAGACGTATGAATGGACTCTCCTGTATTAAAGTTGATCTTTGTCTGCACCTCCACTGTAGCTATAACACTATATTCTGCACTGTTCTATTACCCTGTCATACTTACATAAGGTACAATTTGTTTGAACAGCATGCAAAATCACAATTTTCACTGTATCGTGGCGCATGTGACAATAATAAAATATTTTGTTTTGATTTATTTACTCAAATTTACCCTTTTCTTGCAGGCGTCAATGCTAAATACCCCTCGGGCGAGGTGTACAAATTGCTTGTATCCTATATATTCATCCGACAACATTACGAACCACCTTATGTAGATTAGATTAGATTAGACTTACAGTGTGGAAACAGGCCCTTCGGCCCAACAAGTCCACACCGACCCGCCGAAGCGCAACCCACCCATACCCCTACATTTACCCCTTACCTAACACTATGGGCAATTTAGCTTGGCCAATTCACCTGACCCGCACATCTTTGTGACTGTGGGAGGAAACCGGAGCACCCGGAGGAAACCCACGCAGACACGGGGAGAACGTGCAAACTCCACACAGTCAGTCGCCTGAGTCGGGAATTGAACCCGGGTCTACAGGCGCTGTGAGGCAGCAGTGCTAACCACTGTGCCACCGTGCCGCCCACAGTGTACTCTTTTGGTCAAACAAACTGATGGCGTGATCATTTTCAATATTTTTGGCATAAATACCAAAAAATTATTAGTTATGCAAAGATGTGAAAACAGGTACACAAAATGGACAAAGCTCTTCAATAAAACAGTGTCAATCACCTTAATGTTTATTCTACTGGCAGATAAATTAATTTGGTCTAGCCTTGAAATAAAATGCTAATAGTACCTTTCAGGTCTCGTGTATGTGACAATGCCGTCTAGTGGAGGAAGTGGATCATAACCCATCACTGGCTGTGCAGTTACTTCCTGCAAAAATATGATAAATGTACGAATTAAAGTTTGCTTATTAAGTCCGTCACAGCAACTGTTCTTCATACAAAACTGCCCACTAAAATATAATTGACTGATTAAGGAATTAGTAATAAACATGATCTTGATTGTACTGCCCACAAGATGAAGTGGAGATTCAATGATTTTGTAACAGTCTCAGCCACAACTAACTGATCGCTAGACACCATTATAGTTTACAGATAAAACTATTCACTTAATGAATGGTCTATAAAATCATTCACTATCTGCTAATTTGCCATTTGGAAAGCTGAGGTAATCTCTATTCTCCCACATACAGCCGAAGACATAATTTTAGTTTGACATTTTAACACTCCTTGCTCTACAAGTATCAATTAGCTTTGCCATGCTGTTAGTTTTATACAAAGAGACAACAGAATAATGCAATAAAACAATGATGATATCAGCTATATGTTCTGGTTTGAGTTAAGAAACTGCAACTACCGGTTTTATCTGCTGTAATCCACTGCATTTGAAAACCTCAAAACTCAAATCCATTACCTTATTCAGTCCTGTCGTCCTCCTACAATCAGGTAATGAAACAATCACCTATCTTCAACAGGTATCACAGAATCCCAACATAATGATGTACTTATACTTCTGCCATGCTCTTTTATATTTGGTAGTCCTTCAACAATTTTAAGTAAAAATTATCGTACTTTTTTTAAAACATATGATAAATGAATGTGGCAACTGCCTCACGAGTTAGTGTCAAGAGTACAATTTAATAAATTAAAGTCCACTGATTTTGAGAGCAAATAGAGTATTTGTGTAAAGGCACTCACAGGTGGAAGAGTTGCAATAGCTTCCTTTATCTCAGACAGTATAATATGACGATGGATGTTCCTGGGAACATTCTGGTATCTAATCCTTCTCCTGGAATGGGAAAAACATGTTAATCTCAGACACAAGAATACTTTTTTTCAAAATCTGATATATTAATAGGCGACGGTGCTATGAAAAGATAAACAGCAAAGGCAGGTGTGCGAGACTAAATGGGTAGTCTATTTTTAAAGAGCTAATATAGGCGTGAGTAGATGGCCTCATTTGATATATTCTTCTATCATTCTATGTTGTAGCCATCTTGCATCCTGTGGTTAGGAGTCAGAGTCATACAGCATGAAAACAGACTCTTCAGTCCAACTAGTCCCTCCAAACCTTTCCTATACATGTACTTATCCAAATGTCTTTTAAATATTGCACAGTAATTGTTGAGACTCCCTGGATTTGACAGGAGGGCAAGTCAAACATATATATATTAATGTTCTGAATCTAGTCTCAGCAGCAGTGCCTGCACTTCTTCAAATATATGCAAAATATTGTTTGTATTTATTAAAAGGAAGATTATGGAAAAATCAATGAGATATAAAAGTTAGTTATGATCTTATTTACAGAAGTTAAAAAAATGCAGTCCTCTGTGCTTCTGTTTTTAAATAGTTCATTGTGAAAACACTGGACCCCTGATTAGGAAGTGTGGTTCTGGAATTAGTATTATGAAGAAAGGCCTTGATGACCTTCCTCCCTCACCAGTTTTGGTTGCTCCCTATTTCTGATACAGGCAGTTCTGCTATAACGCAAGTTCCATTAATACAAATTGGCTGTAATGCAATTGCGAATAGGGAACACTTCTAAAATGCAAATGTTCGAAGTGTGTGTTGGCTATAATGCAATTACATCACGACACTTTTAAACGTACTTATATTGTGCTATATTTAGCAAGTTGAATACACTCTCTAAAACTGAACAGGAATCTTAGTTTATCAAAATCTAGAGAGATTCAACAAGCACAGTGCAGATATGTCTGCTCAAAGAAAAAGGAAGTTACTGCCAGAAGCATGTAGGATAAGGTAATACAGAAAAAAATTGTGGATATGACAATCAAACAAATAAGTAAACACTTTTAAATAAGTTTGAAGGATAGGGCCTATTAGACATATATGGCAAGTTCTGTACTGGTGTAAAGGTGTGAGCAGGGTTTGTAATGAGTATGTTGTCTCTGCCTTCAAAGGAGGGGGATGATTTAGGTATTCTAGTCACAGCAGTGTATGAAATGTTCAATTGGCAGAACAAAAGGAGAATTACTGGATAGAAGGACCATTTTGAAGGTAGATACATACCAAAAGCCAGATGGCTTGCAAGTCTGGCTGTATAATTAAAGCCGGGAAGAATCAGTAGATTCTCTGAGGATCATTTTCCAATACTCCCTAGATACAGGTGAGGTACCAAAACGTCAAAGATCTCCAAACACACTACCATTATTAAAAAGGGAGTGTGGGATAAAGCAAATTATTATATATCATTCAATCTGACCTCAATGGTGGAATTAATGGAATTATTGGAATTAATACTGAGAAATAACATCAACTTTACTTGGAATGACATGGATTAATCAGAGAATAAACACAGTTGTGTGAAGAGATTTGCAATGCACTTCATGGAATTTTTTGAGGAAGTAAAAGGAGCACTGATGGAGGTAGTGCAGTGGACATTGTCTACGTGGCTTTGAGTGAGGCATTTGATAAGGTCTTCATGGCAGACTGATGAGAGAATTAAAGGCCACAGAACATACAGGAATGCAGTGAGTTGGATGCAAAATTGGTTCAGTGACAGAAACCAATAAGAAATGGCTGATAGATGATTTTGCGAATGAAAAGCAGTTTCCAGTGGTGTACCACAGGATAGTGTTGATCCCTTTACTATGTGTGGTATTTAATAATGAATTAGACTTAACGTGAGTTTGCAGACAACACAAACAATAGCCATGCAATTGAAAGTGAAGTGAATCGCTGTCAACTGCAGGACAATATCATTGTTTTGGCTCAGTGGGTGGAAAAGTGGCAAATGGAATTCAATCCACAAGGTGTGGTGTTATGCATTTAGTGAGGGCAAATAAAGTGTGAAGTACATATAAACAGGAGTGTACGGAGGCGGGAAAAGGAAATGAGGCACCTTGAAATGCATGTCTACAGGTTCCTAAAAGGTGGCAGGATGGGTGCATAAGGTGGTAAAGAAGCTATGTGGGTTGCTTCCTGACATTGGGAGAGACACTGAACTCAAAAGCAGGGATCTAATGGTGAAACTATATAAGCTCTGTTTAGGCCACAACTGGGGTTGAGTGCACAGTTCTGGTCACCATATTATAGGAAGGACAATCTCTTATAAAGTAATGACGGGCTTGGATAGAGTGGACAGGGAATACCTGTTTGCCTAATGGAGAAGTCAACTGCAGGGGCACATTTCAGGTGTTAGAAAGATTAGAGAGGCAGAAAAAAAAAGATCCTTTTCACTCAGGGGATGGAGGATGTCTGAAATGCTCACAACCAATTTGGTGATCAAGGGGAAAACCCTCTAATGATTTAAAAGGGAACCTAGGTCTGTACCCATCATGCTGCAGCTTTAGAGGCAGGGACAGGGACAGGCACATTCACAATGGGTTGAATGGCCTCTGGATCCCAACTTTTCGATGGTTCCAAAGCACTACAGTAATTTTCATATAAGAACTGAAGCTCAAAGATAAAGAGAGGTCTCTAACAGCCAAGTATAAATGTATAATAAGGTAGAGTTTCAGAGGAACAATCTTCCCTGGCCATTCGATCCAAGCCTCCCCCCCCATTACTTTATGCCCCTTTATTAAGTCACCCTAAGCTTCCTCTGTTCTGAGAGAAACAACCATAGCCTCCAACCTTTTCCTCACAGCTGCAATTTTAAAGTCCTGACAACACAGCTTGAGATGCGATGGCTGATCTGGTACAAACTGTGCTTAATATTGTTACCTTCTTAAAGTGAAGCCATGCTTCAAATTTCCACTCAAATCCACTTGCAAAGCACTGAAGTGGACACTTTTATGTACCAGCACAATCAGGCAGTGTGAATAACAAATAATTATTCATTATTTTCTCTAGTATCAAACAAAATACACTTAAGATTGATAATCTGGTAAAGTTTCAAAAATATCACTTCAAAAAAAAACAAAGTTTTTTCAACAGAAATGTTTAATGTCTTAAAAATAAGTTGCTAGTTTCATTTGTGCACACTAGTTAAGTTTTTGAGCAAATTAAATTTTAACATTTAAAAATCTCTTACAACATTTGTGTCTAAAGAAGCTTATTTGGATGAGCCACTTCATAAGACTGTAAATCAGTGGAAACTCATCACATTGATCAATCTGCTCTGCGGCATGGTAACTTTTTAGACCTTGTTCAGCTTCCTTCACAATGTTTTACAAACAAAAATAAAGATCACTTTACATTGGTAGTGAGCTGGAATCAATGAGGAAAAAAAGCTTCTTGAATTAAGTTTGAAAGCTAAATTCATCATTCATTGTTCACCGAGTAATTTTAAGGAAACATACAATGGAGTTGAGGAATTGTCATATTAGTGAAACTGAAAAGGTTTCTGATAGATTTTTATTAAGAAAATATGCTTGATATTGGTGAGGAAGTGGTTTAGTGATAATGCCACTGGACTGATAATCCAGAGCCAAATGGTAGATGGTGAAATTTCAATTCAATAAAAGCTGCAAGTAAAAACTCTAATCTAGTGGTGACCATGTAATCATTATTGATTACGCTAAAAACCCATATAGTTTATTAATGTGACTCCAGATGCACAAAATTGTGGTTGGCTCTTAATTTCCTTTTGAAATGGCCTACAGAGTAACCAGTTCAACTGGCAATTAGGATGGACAACAAATACTGGCCTTCCCAGCCGTGCCCAGGAAAGAATAAAACAAAGTGAATAATACAAGTAGCTAATGAGGGAAAAAAAACTGATTGATATGAGAATGGTAAGACGAGGGCAAATATGTGCCAGCCAAAACAAGTTGGAAACATAGAAGATAAATACATTCAGAAACAATTCAAGCAATCCCAGGGACATCTATGATTTCTCATGGTTTTAGGGGAAATAATAAGACTTGACAGCCAGCAAGATAGATGAATAAATTGTGCTTAAACATCTCCATAGAGATACGGCAGGATGAGGTGAATGCCTGAAGCAAACTATTAATCAGAGCCAAGTATTAGCCGAAGCACTGTGGATAAAAAATTTACAACCCGACATATTAGAGTTAGATTTGAAGAGAAATGGTACCGAATAACTGCTCATCAGACCTGTCAATGTTGGTCAGAGACACAATTTTTTATTTCTCTCTCATTTAATCACATTCTTCCAGTTACCAAAAATATATTACCAATTACTTTCAGAATGGTAACAACTAAAAATTCTAGCTTCACGAAGCACTTACTTGTTTTCAGACTCCTGTACAAGTGGGTCATTTGCATCTACTCGGCTGAGCACTTCCTTCACATTCTCTTCCAGCCAAGACATGATTCTTGGTTCCTTCCACAACATCCAGTTCCTTCCAATAAATAGTGTCACTAACTGCTTTAGTGCACTCGGCTGTCTGCAGCAGGATTGGGAAGTAGATGGAGGGGAGACATGAAGACCATCAATAACACCAGCATAGAATCATAGCGGTGCAGCACAAGAGGACGACATTCAACCAGGTGTCTGAACTGACCCTTTCAAGAGCAACTCAGCTATTATTGCCTCACTCCCCTTCCCTTTCCCCACAGACTTGCAAATCGTCTTTTGGAACCTATCCAAATCTCTTCTAAAACTTACAACTAAATCCACCCCTACATTGATATCAAACCAAAACCAGAAGCTTCATGAAAAAGGTTTTCCTCATGTCATCATTGTTCTTTACTCATTCACTTTAAGTTGATGTTCTTTGGTTCTCAACCCCATCCACTAATGGGAACAATTTCTCTCCAACTACTGTGCTCATATCTTTATTAATTTTGAACAGTTTCAGCAAAATCTCCTCTCAATTTTACTCTTCACCAAGAACAACTCCAGCTTCTCTAATCTATCCACTTAACTCAGTCATACAGCCCAGGAATCATTCTCATAAATCTTCTCTGCAGCCGATCTTAAGTGTTCATTTCCTTCCAGAAATGTGTTGCCGAATTGGGTATAATACTGCAGTCGAGGCTACTTAAAGACTTGCACAACTTCCTTGCTTTTGGATACCAAGGTTCTTTTTAAAGTTCAGAATATGCTGAACGCCTTTTAAAAGTATTTTAAAGTATTTCTCTGCTGCCTTATTACGTTTAAATGATTGGCTTTTGATAATGCACCCCCTGTAGAATTGTACACTTTCTGTTATCCTACCTCTTTAACCAAAACATAGCCCTTTATACTTCCCAACATTGATTTTCATCCAGTAAACATCTGATCATTCCACCAGTTTTTGTTGTTTTGAGCTACAGAACATAGAACACAACAGCTCAGTACAAGCCCTTTAGCCCTCGATGTTGCACCGACCTGTGGACCAATCTGAAGCCCATTTTTCCTATACTTTCCCATTTTCATCCATACGTTTATCCAAAGGCCATTTAAATTACCCTTAAAGTTGGCATGTCTACTACTGTTGCAGGCAACATGTTCCATTGCCTCTACCCCCGAGTGAAGAAACCAGCTCTGACAGCTGTCTTATATCTATCGCCCCTCAATTTAAAGCTATATCCCCTTGTGCGAGCCATCACCATCTAAGGAAAAAGGCTCCCACGGTCCACTCTATCCATCTAATCCTCTGATTATCTTATATGTCTCAATTAAGTTACCTCTCAACTTGCTTCTCTCTAACAAAAACAGCCTCAAGTCCCTCAGGCTTTCCTCTTAAGACCCTCCCTCCTTACCAGGAAACACCCTAGTAAATCTCCTCCACACCCTTCCTATGGTGACCAGAACTATACGCAATACTCCAAGTGCAGCCGCACCAGAGTTTTGAACAGTTGCAGCTTGACCTCGCGGTTGCGGCTCTCACACTCAATCCCTCTACTGATAAAAGCTAACACACCGTATGCCACCTAATCAATCCTATCAACCTTGGTAGCAACTTTCAGGGATCTACATACCTGGACACAGAGATCCATCTGCTCACCTAACACTACAAAGAATCTTACCATTAGCCTAGTACTCTTTATTCCTGTTGCTCCTTCCAAAGTGAATCACCTCACACTTTTCCACATTAAACTCCATTTACCTCCTCCCAGCCTAGCTCTGCAGCTTATCTATGTCCCTCCGTAACCTGCAAGATCCTTCAGCACTATCCACAGCTTCATCGACTTCAATGTCATCCGCAAATTTACTAACCCATCCTTCTACGCCCTCATCCAGGTCGTTTATAAAAATGGCAAACAGCACTGGCCCCAAAACAGATCCTTGCAATACATCATAAGTAAGTGAACTCCAGGATGAACATTTCCCATCAATCACCACCCTCTGTCTTCTTTCAGCTAGAAAATGTCTGATCCAAACTCCTAAATCACCCTCAATCCCACATCGGTGTTTTGTGTAATAGCCTCCCATGGGGAATCATATCAAATGCTTTAGTGAAATCCATATACACCACATCAACTGTGCTACCCTCATCCACCTGTTTGGTTACCTTCTCAAAAAACTCAGTAAGGTTTGGGAGGCACGAGCTAACCTTCACAAAACCGTGTTGACTAACCCTAATCAAATTATTCTTTTCTAGATGATTATAAATCCTATCTTTATAACCTTTCCAACACTTTAGCCACAACCGAAGTATGGCTTACTGGTCTATAATTACCAGCGCTGTCTCTACTCCGCTTCCTGAACAAGGGGACAATATTTGCTACCCTCCAGTCTTCTGGCACTACTCCTCCAGACAATGACAACATAAAGATCAAAGCCAAAGGCTCTGCAATCTCCTTCCTAGCTTCCTAGAGAATCCTAGGATAAATCCCGTCCAGCCAGGGGACTAATCTATTTTCACACTTTCCAGAATTGTTAACACTTCCTTGTGAACCTTAATCCAGTCTAATCTAGTAGCCTGTATCTCAGTACTCTCCTCGACAACGCTGTCTTTTTCCTGTGTGAGCACTTTCCTTATCTCTCTGATTCCACGCACAACTTCCTGCTACTATTCTTGATTGGCCCTATTCTTTCTCTAGCTTATTGCTATCTTCCTGTCTATTCACAACACTCCCAATGGTGCTTAATTTACATGCCGTGTTCCAATTGCTGATCAAAAGAAGTTCTAATTAAATTACTGCTTCCCCTGTACAAAATTTATCAATTGGGACTTTCCTCACTTCAAGGGCTCTAAATCTTTGGAGTTCTCCACTAACACTGTGGAGTCACCAATGAATACATTTAAGCTGGAATAAACAGACTTTTAGTATCGCAGAATTGAGAAATACAGAAAGTGAGCAGGAAAGTGAAGTTGAGGCCCAATGTCAGTCACAAATGTACTGAATGGTGGAGCTGGCTTGAAAGACTATATGGTATCCTCCTGTCCCTTATATTAAGTTGACATTTTGAAATATTAATTACTCGAGCAGTTCCATGATTCATACCTTATCTGTACATCAAATCCAAAATACTTGTGTGATAACACAGCCTGGTCTGCTTGCACACTGCAAAGATCCAGTAATGGCATCAGTACTAGAAAGAAATACAAAGAATAAATGATTTTGACATGGCATTACTTTCTACAATTAAGCAGTGAAATCTGGATATGCTTATTCCAGCTAACAGTGTCTTTGCAAAATAGTTTAGTATACAGTTTTTTCCCCCTCTGTTGTGGCAACATGTTACTAAGTCATTTCCCAGACAGATAGACAATACTGGAAATTATGTGAAAACATGCGCCTAAAGTGACTGGCAGGAGAATTTATGCTGACTATAGGTAAAATGTTCATTTCCAAGTCTCATTGGAAAGTGTTGGGAATATAAAGGTTTTATAAATTTATACATTAAGTTATTCAATTTGGAGATAGAATAGAATTTACAGACTAAGGGATAAATAATTTGCATTTGTGTCCGGATGTAGAGACACAAGTTTACATTCTCAAGGGGATGGGCTCTGAGACAATAAGCCACAGCAAGAGACAGAGGCCAATCTCAATTTTCACCATGCAGAATGCAGACAGGAGTTCAAGCTTGGATTGAAGAGACCAGGACTGAGGGGCTGGAAGATTGCCTTACTTTGGCCAAATGGGAAAAATATTCAAGATAAATCTCACTATGAAAGTTAGCTTGATAAATGGAAGTTATTCCGCTCATCGAACCAGCTCTGCCATTCAATAAGATCATAGCTGATCTGATAATCCTCAACTCCACTTTCCTTCCTTTTCCTCATTACTCTCGATTCCCTGACCAATTAATAATCACGGTCTTGAACATATTTAATGATCCAGCCTCTTTAGCCCCCTCTGACAAAGAAAACCACAAATTCACCTTACTCTTACAGGAGAAATCGCTCATCTTTGTATTAATCGGACAACTTTTTTTGAGATTATGCCCTTTGGTCTGAAACACTCCCACAAAGAGGAGAAAACTTTTCCAATATACCCTATCAGGTGATCCAAGAATCATGTATGTTTCAATAAGATTGCCTTTCACTCTAAATGAATACAGGTCCAATCCACTCAAGATCTCCTTCTGAGACAGTCCTTCCATATCTCAGATAAATCTGGTGAATCTTCTGAGCCATTTCCAATCCCAGAAAATCAATAAATTGATAAAAGCTGTTTACAACATCCCAGTTGTGATTTGACTAGCATCTTGTGCAATTCTAGCAAGACTTCATTTTTATATTCTCTTTGAAATTAAGGCCGACATTCTATTTGCCTTCCCGACTACCTGAACTTGTGCGCTCACCTTTTGTGTTTTATGTAAGAGCCCTCCTAAATCTCTCTGTTGTAGCTTCCTACAGTCTTTTTCCATTTAAATAAAATGCAGTTGCTCTATTCCTTTCCAAGTGTACAAGGAGGGAGACATTTGGTCAGTTTGAAATTGAAGAGATAGTGACATCGGTAATTTCACTGGGCTAGTAACCCAAAATGTCAGGTTAATCTTGTGCAAAATTTGGGTTCTTATCCCACCTTATCAGAGGAAGAAATTTGAATTAAAAATCGACAATTCTGGAATTAATGTCTGGCCACATGACAACTATGTCACCACTGCTGATTGTTGTAAAATCCTTTCCACTTCTAATGTCCATTAGGGAAAAACTGTCTGCTACCCTCACTTGGCTGACATGAGTGTCCAGGCCCACAAGAATGGATCAGACACCTTCAAATGGTTCAGCAATTCCAAGGCAATGAATGCTGACCTTACAGGTGATACCCATATACCATGAATGATTTTTTAAATAAAATCAAGTGGAGGATCTATTCTGTAGTTTAAAATATAGGTTGTCTTATGAAATATATAGACCCTGTTGCTTTCAGTTTATTTATTGCAGTGAAAAGCTTGTTAGTCTTCCAACCACTCATTCACAATTGAACTATAACTTATGAGTTGCTACACAGATCTCTCACTTTTTAAATAAGTTTCATTTATCTAGATATTCAACTGTTTAACTGAAAGAGTATTCAAATTTCCAAATACAAAGCTGTTTGTCCCGCAGTTTGTTACCGTAAATACCACAAATCACTTCCCAAACCTTGGAGCAGTTTTGACCCAACTTCACATACCAAGCCAAAGTCGATTCACATTGATCAAATAGTGGAAAGTCTGTGCTTATGCCCAGCTCCATCCACTTATAATCCAAGTAATTTGTGAACACAAATACTATCTAATCTCGACAAACAGAAGCTAAACATTCCCTGTAAAATTAGCTAAGTATCACATGCTAAATTAGCATTAAATGTCAAATGGAGCCACCAAATTTGCAATAAGCTAGTTATATTACACATCATGCATTAATCCATATATTTTGGATTTGCATGGAGAATGCTTGTGGTATAAATGGGATACAAATTTAAAGTTGTCACATGGTCAGTTTTTAACATTTTAACGACGCTATCTCTTGACAGTGCTCAGATTTAACCAGTAACCTCTCTAGCTCAAGTAAATACTATGCCTGAAAATGTGCTGCTGGTTAAAGCACAGCAGGTCAGGCAGCATCCAAGGAACAGGAAATTCGACGTTTCGGGGCAGAGCACTTCATCAGATATGACCATTCCTGATGAAGGGCTCTGGCCCGAAACGTCAAATTTCCTGTTCCTTGGATGCTGCCTGACCTGCTGTGCTTTAACCAGCAGCACATTTTCAGCTCTGATCTCCAGCATCTGCAGACCTCACTTTTTACTTAAATACTATGCCTAACAACACTGTTGAAACTATTTCAAACCAAGGTACACAAGTGATGAACCAATAATCTAGTGTGTTCCAATTTTAGCCTGCAGCTCTACAATTGCAATCCTGATTTTTCAGAAGACAGTGAACGCAGACAATACACTTCCATTACAAGCAGTGAGAAAATCTGGAGCTTTAATCACCTTATATTCAATAACATGGTTCAGAACATTAGAAAATTCCCAGCAGTAAATCTTCAGCTACTTTGTCACTTGGGCAGAAAAATGTAAAACATTCCTCCACAGTCCTTACTGAATAAAGCACACTATTATACATCATATTACAAGGACCTAGGGACACAGTTCAAATCTTAGGGGCTACCCTTTCAGACTAACATGAGGAAAACATTTTTCACCAAAAAGTTGTGTAACTTTGGAATTCTTGGCTTCAGAAGGCAGTGATGAGAAGTCATTGAATATTTTAAGGTGGAGGTAGATATTGTAAAACAAGGGAATTGAAGGCAATTGGATGGTGTGGGGAAGACGAAAACATGGAATTTGAAAAACAAAACGATTATGAATGGCCTTTTCCTGCCTCAATTCATATATTCCTATGTATTATCCCAACTGGTACAGATGAGAGTACTCTATTATACAACAATAGAAAATTTTCTAACTAGTGCCACCACAAAAATGACAAAGGAATTTTACATAATTGTAAGCTGAAGTTTGAATCATTATTTTTTACAAAAACGTTTTGAGCATCAAAATGTAACAAGACATTGCATACTGCCATGTACATTACACATTGCTAGCATCAATTATTATAAAATACCTCACTTAATTTCAGACATATCCTTACACTGACATCATGTAAGCTCATAGTTCTGAATCTACAAATCTTTCTGCTCACCACCTAAAGGACCAACTTTGAAGTTCTCATAAGTTAGTTGTATTTGTAGTTTATCAAACTTTTTTTATTGCTTCTTACAGAATGAATGAGGTAATTATTTAATAGCCTAATCTTTCCAATAGCTTGTTAACTACAAATCTATAAAAGTGATGGCAGATAGATGAGCACAGAACATATTCTAAAGATGAGATCTTTTATTCAAAACCTATTGGAATTCTTAGCTGAAGAATAAGGTCAACTCTCAACAACTTACCACTCGGAAACACAATGAGAGCATTTTGTATCAGACGCTTAGCTCGCTCTTGCTTTTGACAGCGCTCAGCATCTGATAGATCTTCTCGTTGACTTAGATGGTAATAAGCCAGTGGAACGGAGAATGCGAAATTAGGGAGCTGAGACAGATTCAAATGGAACTGAGAGACAGTAGAAAACAATCTAATATTACTGATATACCTAGGACCAAGCATTGTACAAACATCTAATTGTACTAGAGCTGTAACTCAAAGTTGGTATAACTTGAAGTATAATTCTGCCTTTTTTGAACAATAAATTTGTGGGGAATCACAATAATAAAAATTGGTTCGTACAGCACACATTAAATGAGAAATTATTTCAGTTTTCACATTTCTACTATATTAAACCAAGATAAATGTTGAATTTTATATTCCCTTTAGTCAGTTGTGCTCAATGCTGGTCCACTTCATTTTAAGGAAAATTAAATGCTTAAGTTCTCTAGTTCCTCTGCCACTGCATACATTGACCAGAGACCCACAGCTTTCAGTTTCCATTTGCCCAATATTAATATAGCAGCACAGTATGCATATGAAAGTTAAATCAGTCACTATGTCTGGCTTTACCAGTTTGTATTAGTTGCAGATTGCAAGTTGCATTTAGGATGCCATTTATATAGTCAGTGTAAAACAAAAGTTCAAGCACAGGCCTTAGCAGGTCTAGTGCCATGTTTCCCAAAAGGATCAAGATTTACACAAAGCATCCCTCTCCTGAGTTAGGAATGGGATGAAGGATCAAGAAAACAAAAAGTCAGTCAGTATTCCCATTCCTGATTCCAACAAGCAAGTGCAAATGAAAAGTGCATGTATTTTCATATTGAGTGAGGACAGCATTTAACAAAGACGACCATGCCCTAAATAGTAAAAACCACTGACAGAGCAAATGCAGGGTACATTGTGTGATGATAAATAAATTAGGTAGCAATATCAAAACTAACAAGCAAACTAACCACGACATGTTCTCACCTCCCATTCCTCATAAAGTCGTGTCAAGAAAGCATATTCTCGTGCTCGCAATGCCAAAAAATCAATAATCAACAAAGCACATAGTGGATCTCTTTCAGGGTCGAGGCTGTGGAGACAGAATACATAAATTAGACTATACCAGAATTATAGCAATATTTATTAAGCTTAGTTTCCGAATATACTCTTATTAGTGAACATTTTCTATTTTCCAAAACCATATTCATACACTTTAATGTCACTCCATTCTCTCAAAAAGTATATTTATCCCCCAACTTTAGTGTTAAATAAATATATTTAAGCACCATAGAATGTAGCAATTGAAGGCCTCCTTTGCAATAATCAAACTAAATGTAACATTCACTTTGGAGATCTAACATAGCCTGAAGGAAATGGGTTCTTTCAAACAAAGCATGAATTGTCTTCACTTTCTGATGTTTGCAGAGCTTATTCAGTTTCTAGTAAGAGCAGGAGTCAAGTAATAAAAAAAACACTTCGGGATTTAAAGTTTTTTACATTCTTTCATAGGATGTGGGTACCACTGACAAAGCCAATATCTCTATGGCCTGTCCTTAATTATCCTTCAAGTAATGACTTAGTAGACTATTTCAGAGAGTAATTAAAAGTCAACCACATTGCTATGGGTCTGGAGTCATAAGTAGTCCAAACCATAAGGACATATAAACCCTTCTCTAATGAGCGTTACAGAATTGGGTGGGTTTTTAGAATAATCCATGACCATTATGGCCAGCTTGACAAAAATTAACTTTCAATTCCAGATTTATTAACTGATTGTAAGTTCCACCATATGTCCTGGTGGAATATGAACCCACGTTCCCAGAACGTCTGCCCCAGTTCTTGGAATTACTCGTCCAGTTCACTTTGCTTTATTCAGTTTTCAACCTGCCCAGTTCCAAAGACTGAATTGGCATAAAGGAGATTTGTCAATGGGTATATGTTTACAGGTCTGCTTTTGGATTCGGAAGAAGGTTTACATTTCTCTTTTGTCTGCAGGAGACTCAGGAAATGGAGTAAATACCATTAAGAGCAAAGGAAAAGTGGAAGGTAGGGACACCTCAGTTCACCAAATTATTTATACTTTTGGTGTTCAGAGCAAGAAAATCTGGAATATTCTTGTTCAGTGTACAATAGGCAGCTCGTCATGACAATCGCTAGAGTTCTGAAATTTAGAAGGTTACGTTTTGGGACTATTTCTTTGGAATGCATTGGAACCCATTATAAAAATGAAGGTAAAGGTTTTCCTGGATAAGCACTGAACATCAGACTGCTTGGGCTCCGTTAGGTTCTGAAAGATTGGGAGCAAATAGACATCAGTGTGATCCTTATGTTCCATTGCATAGGAATAAACTTGGAAGCTCCTGGTTAGACTGAAAGGGCCAAATTCATGGAGAGTTAAGGCAAAGCTGGAAGAGGTTGCGAAGGTCTCCAGGAAAAGATAACCCTTCTGTCAAAAACAGTTCTAAGTCACCAGGCTGAGAAAAGAAAGTAACAGGAATAAACTCTCAGGAAATAAGAATCACTTGTAAATGTGTTAATTTAAATGCCAATAAAATATAAAGTATACCTCCAGGGTGCTGTTGTTTTAAAAAGGCAGGGGGAATCAAAGTTCAAGTTGCCAACAGCTATAGTACTTAATTAAGTGGTTTTGGTCATTTGTTACCTTCAAGATTTTAAAAAGGGAAAGCATGACATTCTTTCAACTATTAACTGGAAGCTATTTTTTTGAAAAATTAATAGGTCTGTTTGAGGAATATAACAATTAACATTTGAAACAATGCGGTCATCAGGACCCATGGAATCTGTTTCATGCTGCTACTTTAACATTTTTAAGTCAGTTAAAATAGACATGGCCAGAAATACTGATTTTGTTTTAATTTTCAATGCATTTTAAAATTTCAACTTCCTCCTGAGGAAAGGTTTCTTCTACCCAATTTGAGATTCTTTTTATTTTGCAGCAAGGAAATGTAGAGACATAGATACATACATTTTTACTGAAAAATTAAACTGGGCAGGCTTACAATTCTACAGCATAGTGAGAGAGAGACAGACAACTGAACCAAATCAGCCATTTTAATTCTACAAAACAGTAAAACTAGAACCTCCAAATAGCTTCAAAATTGACCCCAATGGTTCCTAACCAGGAGTTTTGAATAACCATTTCCAAACTTTGCGACTAATCAACTCTCTATACCAGTTTACAAGGTCAAGCAAATGAATTAGCAATTTATTAACAATACGATAAGTTAAGAGCAAAATCAAACAACAAAGACCAGTTAGATTACTATGCTATAAACCCAAAAACCTTTGTTTTTAGCCTCAATCACACAAGAGATAAACAAATGTACTTAAGGGTTCAATGAAAGAAAATAACAAAACTGTCAGATTACTTAAGTGGTTTTCATGATGTCTTATTCCACAGGTATAGGTGAGTATTACTTGGCTGATTTTCAGATGTCAGAGTCACCTTCACAGTCCACTTAGATAAATCTAGTACTAATTTAGTTTTATATTCTCTGAACTTCCAAGAGCAGAGAAGTGAGGAGAGGCAGGGAGCTTTCAAACCGTCATGTTTTCGCATCAACAGTCAAATTTGTTCTCTCAGAACAGGCAACCCAAAACCCAATTCAAATTCTGACAGGCTGACTATTTCCTCCACACAAATTTCTACTTATCATTCAACATCGGCCATTGCTTGAGCATAATGTCTTTTCCAGACTTGCTCGAACCAATTCTCAGATGCCGACCTTATTAATAGACGACTTCCACTAGCTATTTAAATAATGCTATCTCCGCTGATGACAGGTTTGCCAAACTTTCTGATCAGGAACTAACCTGCAAATAACCTCCGGGACTGGCATCATGAATATACATAAGCTTGTTTGATCGGTTTCCTTTTAACTCAAGCAGTTAACCAGTCCAAAAGTCTTCTTTAGCTCACAGTTTCCAGTGCACAGCCTCACATCAAAATTGATAAGAATAAATGAATGAGGGCTCCAACAATAGATATCTGTATCTGTGCAGCAACAGATGTTAAATTTGGCAATACGTTCCCCTAAAGATCTCAGCTCAAATAGGTGAGGAAGCTAAACAGATAAATATCACAGGCAATTTCTGATTCTTACCTACGGATGAGCTTACAAAACTCAAGTGCCGTACGTGGACAGCCTCTTTTCTCTAGGAATATCATATGCTTGTAGAGTGCAAGGAAGAATGACCTATGCAAGCATAAAGTGGGAAGAATCTGTAAATCCGTATCATGAAGAAAATTAATTAAGCAGTTAAAAACAAGCATTCATGATAGTTGTGATGAGAAGGTGGGCCATACAATCGCTAGACCAGAATTAAATTATAAAGTTATAGTTCAGATTGCAAAAGATTGCATGCATAGTATGCATTATTTTCTAATTCAGTTCATTCAATCAAAATTGCACATTGCGTGGTGTACAGATTAATAAATGCTTTGTTAACCCAAAACTAAGTCCAAATAAAACTTCAGAAGCTGTATTAAAAGAATTGCTTAAGGCAGACTCAAGGTCAGGTAGCCTTCTATTTGCTAAAAAATTACAGATAATGGCAAACTCTGGTCTATTTCAGTTTATTGTGTACCACCAAATGAAGAAATGGGACTGGTCATCAAATGTAACTCCCTCCAACATGCATATTTTCTGGTTCCCAAATGGTTAAAGTGGAGAAGAGTAGTTGTAGGACGGAAACCGCTTGTGCAATGCCATTGAGCCAACTGTATGCAACATTGGCATAGTTGAAGAAGGATGGATGAATGAATGGGGCGGTGGGTGCTGAATTCAGCACTGAGCTGAGTAATAAGCAAATGATTGCAATAACATACGATATCTCATCAAGACAGGCTTGCAATTCAGTGAGGCAGGAATTCATGTTCTTGCTCAACTGTCAGCCTAAACAGAATACTGTAACAATTTGTCTCAATACAATGTTTTGTACTTTAAAATCATCTGTGCTGTGACCAGCTGCAAGTAAATGTATCCCCTTGTGTTGCTACGAATGTAAGTGTGGATAACAAGGGTGGGATCAGGTCAAGTTAACATGGAGAAAGGTCACTGACCAGATTATATGAACTCTGTTTTTGTCATCACAGATGTTTCCTGATTGGGTATCTTCAGCATTTAGACTGTTTATATGGGTGAAGAGATTGGTTCACTACTGCAAAGAACCAACACCAGATAAATACAGCTTCTAATTATTCAAACAGAAGCTCTCTATAGAAAAATTACAACATTTTAACAAGTGTCATACAAACCTGTTCTCAGCTCGCCGATAATCTAATCGGCTATTTCCACTGGTCAGGCTAAACACTGGATGAAATGCACTTTCAAAACAGTATAGTGCTTTTTCTAAATGGAGGAAAGTGAGAAAAAAAATAACTTACTGATGTTTATTATGTTCTGGCATTTTAACGACCCAAACTCAGACAGGTTAGAAATTATTCCTCTAAGATTTTGTAAAGTAATTTGACATCCAATATCATGAAACTGTAGCTGCACACTTCCTATAAATTGATTCAATTTGTGCCAGAGAAAAATCAGACGATGAATTCACTTCTATGAAGATTACAATCAAGTAAACAGGGCGAGACTAATTAATTGAACCAAAGTGACAATAATGAGAAGATATAAATTTAAGATGATCATAAAAAAAGGGGGGCACTGGAAGAAATGAATTGAGAAAATGACCAAAATGTGAAAATTTATGACAATGAGGTGTTTATAAATTATTTTCAAATTAAACTATACTGTACTTTTAAAACTCAACAGTTAAACTATGGATTGAGAAGTTTACAAGAAAAACACCAATTTGGACTTAGCTGAAATCTGATTCTGTGTTGTAACATTTTACAACTCTCAGCCAATGTAAGTCCACCAAGAAATTATATGAAATGCAACTGGGTAGTTCCCAAGCTTTTTAAAGACATAGATAATTTGATTACAAACAGTAACTTCAGTCAAGTTAAAATAGATAAACAATGATCAGCTACAAAACTTGAAAACATCAGTGTCGTTTATGGACAGTTTGCTACCCTGAAATAGGACTTTTCCTTTGTAGTAATCACTGCCAACTGGCATGGGACTACTCTTAAGGAGATACATTATCGGTTTTGTTTTTAAATTACAGCATGCCTCTCACCAATTAGATCACGTGCCATTTCCTGATCTTCTTGCATCCGACAGATGTCACTTAGTTGCAACAGAGAGTCAATATGATGTGGGTTCACACGTAGCAGTGTCTAGGGTCAGGGAAGAAAGAATCATCAATTGTGCTGATTGACTAACCGAAATTGCTACAAAGTCCCAGACTGTGCAACTGTGACTCATTAATGAGTCATGTCTAATTGGGGATCCAGCTCCTATTCATATTAGGATTTAATTTAGTTTGAACTCACATGCAGTTAAGAGACATTAGTGATTGACCTATTTACTGCTGGCTCTCAAGATCAGGAAACAGAATCAGGATGAATGGAGATTAGGAGTAACAAGGACCAAAAAATGCTAGTGGAAGCAGTTATATCACTGGACAGGGATTTTAGCAAAAAAAAATTGAAGCCTTCAACAAATGCAATGTAATAATCTTTGTGATTTTAACTTCATGGCTTGGAGTCCACAAAATGATATTAACAATTTCAAAGTCACATACAGTACTCCCTGCATTGCAAATGGGTTCCATTTGTGTCTTTTCTTAACTCAATGCAGGACAATATAAAACAACAATTTGTGTATCAGGTCTTTAAAATTACACTCTTAAGTAAGAGCGCTCATAAGTCAGACGTTTGTAAATCTGGAATTCCCTTTACATTTTTAAAACGGTACAATACATTTTAAGATAAAGCTGATAAGTTTCACCACAATCTTTGGCTAGAAATGCCAAGAGGATGGCCCATCCTGGTCATCACAGATGCCAGTCTTCAGCCAATTCAATTCACTCCATGGGTTATCAACAAATAGCTGGCAGCACTGGATATTGAAAGACTAGGCTCCGACAACATTCTAGCAATAGGACTGAAGACTCGTGCTCCAGAACTTGTTGCACCCCTTGCTACAATAGTAGCATCTACCCTACAATGTGGAAAACTGCCCCAGAATGGCATATACACAAAAAGCAGGACAAATCCAAACCAGCCAATTACAGTCCCAGTCTACTCTTGATCATCAGTAAAGTGATGGAGTTGTCATCAGTGTTACCAAGCGGCGCCTGCTCAGTAACGCCCAGTTTGGATTCCACATGGACCACTTAGCTCCTGACCTCATCACAGCCTTGGTTGAAACGTGGAGAAAAAGAATTAAATTCCAAAGGCGAGAGTGACAGTCACAGTCCTTGACATCAAACTGCATTGGACACAGTGTGGTACCGATGAGACGGATCAAAACTGGAAACAATAATAATCAGAGAACTCTCCACTGTTACCGAGTCATAACTGGCACTTGGAAGAAGTTGACAGTTGTTGGAGGTCAGTCATCTCAGCTCCAGGAACTCCTCGGAGCATTGTCCTTGGCCTAACCATCTTCAGCTGTTTTATCAATGACCTTCCCTTTATGATAAAGTCAGAAGTGGGGATGTTCTCTAAATATTGCACAACACTCAGTGTCAATCGTCATTTGTCAGATACTGAGGTAGTCCATGTTCAAATATAACAAGATCTGGATAATAAATATCCAGGCTTGGACTCAACAGTGACTAGTAATTTTCGTACCACACAAATGGCTTTTGCCTGAAATGTCGACTCTCCTGCTCCTCAGATGCTACCTGACCTGCTCGGCTTTTCCAGCACCACACACAACTCAGATCTCCAGCACCAGCATACCTCATTTTCACTTAAAATGCCATGCAATGACCTTCTCTAATAAGTGACAATCTAACCACTGTCCCTTGACATTCAATGGCATTCCTATCACAAATCCCCCACCACAAACAACCTAGATGTTACCACTGACCAGAAACTCAACTGAGCTCACCATATAAACACCATGGCTATAACAGATCAAAAGCTAGGAATACTTCAGTGAATCTTACCTCCTGACTGCCCACCATCTACAAGGCACAAGTCAGGAGTGTAATGAAATAATTCCTACTTGCTTGGATGAATGAAGCTCCAACAACACTCAAGAAGTTTAACATTGTCCATGACAAAGCAGCCAGCTTGATTGGCACAACACTCAAACATCCATTCCCTTCACTGGTGCTCTTTACACACTACACTGCGATTATATACAAGATGCACTGCAGAAATTTGCCAAAGATGCATACAACACCTTCCAAACCTACCACCACTACTATCTAGAAGGACAAGGACAATAGACACAGGGGGATACCACTGCCTGCAAGTTCCCTTCAAAGCCACAGACCAATCTGACCTGGAAATATATTGCCGTTTCTTTACCATCACTGGGTCAAAATCCTCCAATTTCTCCCCAATGTCATTGCAACTCAACCCATTGCATTGGACTGCAAAAGTTCAAGAAGGCACCTCACTACCACTTTCTCAATGACAATGATGGATGGGCAATAAATGCTGGTAAACCAACAATGCCCACATTTCACAAGTGATTTAAAAAAATTAACGTATGCCTCTTGATGGTTAGTTGTTACTGTATGCGTGGCTCTCTTTGTTTACATGTTGTAAGTTCAGCTCTTGCTTGCTCAATGCAACTGCAGTAATGGCAAAATAATAGGCATATGAATTGAATATTTCAACTGTTACAGCATAATGCTTGTGAAACAACCTATTTACAAATTGCTAATAATACTGGCTGAGTAAATTTAGCCTATAAAAATTCCGATTGTTCCCAATTCAGCAGTACAATTGTAGATATACATAGTGAAACATTTGAAGACAATTTGCACACTGGTCACAATCTTCTCTTGCCATTATTGTGTAAATCAAACAATGTGAATGGCCAACCACTTTAATTTCTGCTTATCTGACACTCTATTAATGACCTACCAGAATGTTATTTGGGTCCATAGAATCTACAGCATCCAAGAACTTGAACTGAACCTGTTGATAATCACGGTTGTGTTCAAAGTTGAAATACTGAACACCACTCTTTGTCTCCAGCAGCTGCATAGAAATTCCTAAAAGCGACAAAGCAGGATTTAAGTTCTGTACTAATCGCAATGTTGAATATGATTGGTAATAAATAATAGTTGGAAAAAATTCTCTTTGCAAAAGATAGAAGGAGAAGAATGAGCAAACATTAGAAAAGTCTATTTTCAAAAATTTGTATCACTTTACACTTTCCTTTGTCATAGTACTTTTGTTTTAGTGGATATTCATTCATCTTGACTGAGTAATGAGTCTAGCTCAATCTGCTTTAAAAATTATGCCACACTGTGCAATATGAAATAAAACAGTAAAGGTAGCTAGGTAGCATAGAGTTTACCTGTTTTGGTGTATCGTGGCCAAGTGTCTTTTGGCGTTGTGAGCCATGTACTCCTGTGTAGTGAACGATGCCGTTGCTTTGATCTGATTTCGAGATATTTTAGTTGAAAAAAATTGAATATTTAAGGAACAATTAGAATTAAACATAATTTAAACAGGAATCAAACCTTTCAACAGTTTCCTCAGTTATACATGAGACATTTAATTACACACTAAATATAAATCAGATATTGCAAGACTACATTCCACAACTCTGGGCTGGAGAAAGGTTTGCGCTGGAGTTCCCCAGAGATCATTTTACAGACCCTTACTTTTTCGGATATATAAATGAGTTGGATCTTGGTATGCGGGGCACAATTTCCAAGTTTGCAAACGACACTGAACTTGGAAGAGTTGTAAATTGTGAGGATTACAAAACGACATCGACAAAGTTGGTGGAGTGGGCAGATAGGTGACAGATGAGGTTCAAAGCAGAGAAGTAAAGTGATGACTTTGGTTGGAACAACACAAAGACAATAGAAAATACGGAGTATTGGAGAAGAACCTGTGTATATGTGCACAGATCATTGAAGGTGATAGGAAAGGTAGAGAGAACAGTAAATTATGAATAAAATGTTCTCGGCATTGTTAATAGAGCACAGAGGACAAGAGCAGACTTGAGGGGCTGAATAGCCTAATTTTCACTCCTATGTCTTATAGTCAATAAGAGGGTGATATTGAATTTGTACAAGACACTTGTTAGACCTCAGCTGGAGATGTGTGTAAAGTTGAGAGAGTCACATTATAGGAAAGATGCGACTGCATTGAAGAGAATGCAAAAGCAATTTATTAGATTTGTTCCAGCTATGACAAACTTTAGCTACGGATAGACTGAAGTGGTTCGGAGTTTCTCTCTGGAGAGAAGACAGCTAAGAGGAAATCAGACTGAGGTTTTCAAAATTGAGTGGGCTGCAGGATAGACAAGGTGCAGCTGTTTCTGCTTGTAAAATAAACAAAAAAGAACGAGAGGGCATTGATTTAAAGTGATGTGTAAATGAAGCAGGCATGACCTAAGAAAAGTTTACCACACTGCGAGATGTAAAACCATGGAATGCACCATCTGGAAAGGTGATGGAGGCAGATTCAATCAAGACATTTAAGAGGGCTTTGGAATGGCTCTTTGGATAATAATGGTATGCAAAGATATGGAAGAAAAGGCAGGAGGTTGACACTAGATAACAGAGCCAGTGCAGGCATGATGGATAGAATGGCCTCTTTCTGCACAGTAATATTGCTGCGATTCTGTGAACACCACAATCCGAACATGATGTAAGCAACAAATATCTTAGTTCACAATACCTACACAACAAACTAGCTAACCTTTGATCTCCAAGAACTGCTCGAGCTCCAAAGTATCTCTTTAGTTCAGTCTCTGGATTCAGATTCCTACAGGTAATGAAAACGTATTTGTATTAAGTAGAAACAGAGAATGGTGAACATTAAATAAAAAGGATTTGTATTGTCACTATTCACTGAGATAGCACGTGGGAATCAAAGATCACTATCCCCAGAGTCATCACAAATCTTAAAAGTTTCCAAAATAAATACACAATTCCTCAATTTACCCTATTTTCAGATACTGGATGATAGCATGGACCAGGTTCCTGCACTTAATAGTTATTAAGTATGACAAATAATTGGACTCTAGTTACAGGGAAACAGTCACAAATGGTTAGGCTATAACATGACAAATTAAAACTCTAATCCCTTTATAAACTCCCCCTTACACACACACAGAGCGAAAATAGGGTTATGGGCGGAGGAATATTGGAAGGCATTTCAGTGGTTCCAATCAACAAATTGTGAAGATGATCTTTACAATAATGTTAGTTTTCAGTCATCTTTCTTTGGATGCTTCTACTGGTCTACAAGAGACTCAAGGTGGTTGGTTTACTTATGAAAAATCTGACTTATCAAAGTTTACAACAATTGATAGAAAGGGGAAAAGTTTTTCAAGTTTAAAACGTGTCTGATTGCAGAGAACCATGAGGCAGGTCTTGTGCTAGCGGAGTGAAAACATTGTCATGGTGGAGGCAAGTACAATTATAACATTTAAAATGATGGGTATATGAATAGGAAGGGTTCAAGAGGGATACAGGCCAAATGCTGGCAAATAGAACTCGATCCGTTTGGGACGTCTGGTAGGTTTGATTGAGGTGTATGACTCTGACTACTCTCTATCTTGTTCCAGCCACAACTTACTCAGTTTTTAACATCAATGAATGCTCATAGTCCAGTTCATGGACTAAGCTATACCTGGCTGCACCTGCACACAGAACCCCCGGGCTTTAATTCATCTACAAGCACTACAATTACTACACGTTTACACAATGCATGCCTTAAGTTCCAGGTTACTTGTTTTTTCAAAACATGCAGCAATCCTTTGAATCGCTTGTTCTGAAACACTTCTTCCATATTTCAGCTCCATTATAAAAAACAGAAATAAACATGTGCTTTTTTATTGTTCAATGCCTTTCACAATCTCAAGTTTTCCCAAATGCTTTACAACCATTTCGAGATGAACTTAATATCAGAAACAGGAAAGGCAACTTTCCACAAACAGCAAAGAGATAATCAGAAATAACCTGTTTTAGTGATATTAAGTTAGATATTGACCGGGATACTAAGGAAAACTTCCCCTACTCCTCTTAGAGGAACCATGTGAGATCTTTAAAATCTACACAAGAGTATAAAAAGATTCCATTTGAACATTACACAGAAGATAGCACCTTGGCCCAGCTGCACACTCAATATTCCACTGATATTGGGTTTAAGTGGAAATTGAACCCACATCTTCCTAATGCTGGGATAAGAATACTACCACTTACTCATAGCCTATACGAAAGTAACTTAGCAAAAAAGCCAACATACACCAATTGATGCTACTTAATCGACCAAAATGGAAAAAAACCAAAGACATTACAAATCTTAGTGATCAAAATGTGATTTCATTTCTTACCTATGTTCAACATAGAGCAGTGGTCTTGATTCTGCACTGGCAGTACGTGTTTGGTAATGAAAACCATTGGGTCGCTCAAGCTCTTGTAGAATATTATCAATGTCATCAGTCACAACTTCCTGGAAATGGGACATACACTAAGATTTAAAGACAACTCCACTTTTTGTTAAGATTGAACAGAAAGATGGCCCATTCAGGTCGAACATTGTAAATTCAAACAACTTTCGACTAAACAGATTATTGTTTGCACCATGAGCAAATATTCTGTTCATGTTCATTCAATACTACTTGTGGTAAAAGAGCTGACTAAACACCACACATCATCACCTGGGTGTCATCAGGAGTACTGTTGCGGTTTTTCTTTTTCTTTTTCTTCCGTTTGGGCTTATTATGTGAATTTGTCTGAAAATTAAAACAAAATGTTTCTTCAGCATCTTCATTGAAAAATTCAAAAGATGTACCTTTTTAAATATATAAATAGAAAACAGAATTTGAGGCAATGATGTAACAGTAATACCAATGAAAAGACAGGACATTTTGAACTTCAAGCACATCCAAGATGCTTTTCGTGCAGTGATGCAAAACATGTTTTTTCATAAAGAAAAAAGTCATCGAGGTGGAATTTAACATGCAAATTCAGGTCACTTGCTACTGCAAGAAAATACATTTCACTTACACATTCAGACTGTTTCAAAAAGGTGATTAGTTGAGCAATGACTTTAAAGATACAAATTGGGCTAAACAACTTCTTGCCTTCGAGGATACACACCCTGTTCCAGAATATACATGAGCAATACCATCTGAACTGTAGTTAAATTTGACACAATGGAACAAAACTAAAATTCTTCTGTTTTGGAGTGAATTCTATCAGACTTAAATCATTGTCCCACTAAAAGCAATGTTTGTACAAATGCTTTACCACACAATTTCTCAAAGGCTAAGGGATGAAGCGCAAGTGCTGTAAATTTTAGTTTCTGAAATTTTACCTGCAAAACATCAGACTCATTTTCCAATTCTTCATTTTCTTTTTCAAGTTCTTCATTTTCTATATTCTGCATTGTTTCAATGTGGTCATTGTCCACAGTTGAAGAGTCCTTGAGCCTAAGGTTTATACCATCTGACTCCTCCGTAAGATGTTTCTCCTTAGTTGCATCAGTCTCACCATCAGCTTCACTTTTCTACAGAAACATAAAACAAGAAAAAGCTTAATCATAGAGCATGGAAACAAATGCGTCAGTCCAACTAGTCCAAGCTGACAGTATTTGCTAAACTAAACTAGTCCCACTTGCATGCATTTGATCCACATCCCTCCAAACCTTTCCTATTCATCTCTTTATCCAAAATGTCTTTTAAACATTCTAACTATACCTTCAACCACCACTTCCTCTGGCAGTTCATGAAAAAAGTTGTGGTAAAAACAATGACCGCAGGTGCTGGAAACCAGATTCTGGATTAGTGGTGCTGGAAGAGCACAGCAGTTCAGGCAGCATCCAAACTGCTGCGAAATCGACATTTCGGGCAAAAGCCCTTCATATATTCCTGATGAAGGGCTTTTGCCTGAAACGTCGATTTTGCTGCACTTTGGATGCTGCCTGAACTGCTGTGCTCTTCCAGCACCACTAATCCATATGAAAAAAGTTGCCCGTCATGTCTTTTCTAAATCCCTTTTTCCCACCTTGGTAAAAGACCTTTGCTATTCACCTTATCTCTGCCCCTCATGATTTTATGAACTTCTACAAGGTCACCCCTCAACCTTTTTCAGCCAGCAAAAGAAAAGTCCCAGCGTATTTTTATGACTCAAAGTCTCCATTCCCAGCGACATCCTGGTAAATCTGTTTTGAACCCTCACCAGTTTAACAATATAAACCAAAAGAACTGTGGATGCTGGAAGTCAGAAACAAAAACAGAAATTGCTGGAAAAGCTCAGCAGGTCTGGCAGCATCTGTGGAAAAAAATCAGTTAACATTTCAGATTCACTGACCCTTCCTCAGAACGAGTTTCCATTCCAAAGATGCTGGCAGAAGTGCTGAGCTTTTCTAGCAATTTGTTTTTGTTTCCAGTTTAATTAAATCCTTCCTAGAGCAAGGTGACTAGAACTGCATACAGAACTCCCCCAGATGAGGCCTCACCCACGTTCTGTACAACCTCAATACTTCAATCCAATTTCTACACTCAAAAGATCTGAGCAGTAAAGATAAGTGCACCACCTTTTAACCACCCTGACTAACTGCGACACAAATTTCAAACAATTATGCATTCGAACCATTAGGTCTCTGTTCTACATCACCCAAAGTTCTACCATTATTTGTAAACGTCCTGTCCATGTTTATACTAACAAATGTGATACCTCACATTACCTAAATTAAACTACGTCTGGCGTTCCTCAGTCCATTAATCATAATCTCTGTAATCTTAGATAACCTCCTTGACAGTCCACTGTACCACCAACTTTGGTGCCATCCGCAAATTGATTAACTATGCCCCCTATATGTTCATCCAAGTCGTTTCCTATAATTGACAAACAGAAGTGAAGAGTGCGGATTCCTGCGGCACACCGTTGGTGACAGGTTTCCAATCTGAAAAACAACCCTCCACCACCATCACCACCCCGTCTCCTACCGTGAAGCCAATTTTGTGCCGAATTAGCAAACTCCCCGTCAACCGCGCTCCCCCTCCTCTGTGGCCTCTCACCAGCTGGGGCAGACTTCCAGCTGCCGCTTTATTTCTCCTGTTCCTCCGTCGTTTCCCTGTTGGAGCGGGTTCCAGCGGCTTCTCCTCTTCCTCCTCCTGGTCGACGAAGTGATTCAGCGGCTCTTGTATCCGCTCCCCGCGTAACTTCCTCAGGCTCCTGGACGACATAGTGACCTCCTTCTGTCTGTCCAACTCCAGGCCCAGGCTCAGACCTCAGGCCTGCTCTCCGTCTCCCTGACGGCACCCGGCTCAAAACCCCAACGCGCACGCGCCGCTCCTACCGGAACCCCGCCCGCCAGTGACCCTGGACCGGAAGTGACGGATGAAGTGCCTGAAGAAGACGCAGTGCGTGGGTGGCGTCGAGCAGAGAAAGAGGCGGATCGTATCGAAAATGTGAGGGACTTCAGTGAGAAAGTCTGAGAAGGTAATGTGGGATATAAACAGAAAGCGCTGGAGGGGGGAAAAAAAACCCTCAGTAGGTCCTGCAGCATCTGTGGAGAAAGAAATAGAGTGAACTGTTTGGAGTTTGCTAATGACTCTACTTCAGAGTGAGTCCCCTTTCCACAAACTGAATCAATTTCAGAATATCCCTACAGTGAGGAAGGAAACCATTCGGCCCATCGAGTCTGCACCAGCCCTCTGAAGAGCATCCCATCCACATCACCCTGCATTTCCCAAAGCCAATCCACCTAACCTGCACGTAGAGTCTTCTTTGGATTCCTCCCACAGTACAAACCCCACACAGACAAGACACCCGAAGTTGGAATCAAACCCAGCTTCCTGGCGCCATGCTGCACCACTGCTAACCATTTGGCCACCGTGCCGACCGACCCTAAAACTGCCTCTTCATAAACTGGGATATCATTTTCTATTTCTATCAGGAGATATTTGACCACCCTGAATAAAAAGAATCGGACTGCAGGCATCAACTCAATTTCACCTTTGTATTTTTGTATCCAATTTTCAATGTTTTGATTCAACCTGTTTCCATCACACACTCAGGTAGAACGTTCCAGAACCATAAGTTCCACCAAAAAGCATTTCCACACAGTTTTTATTGCTTTTACAAATTACTGAAAATCACTATGCCTTGCTTTTGATTTTTTTTACAAGTGGGAAAACCTTTTAATGACTTTTGCACGTATAATTTCAGGTCTCTATGTTGTTGCACCTGCTTTAGAGTTGTCAATATTTTGTAATCACTCTATTCAAAAGTATTATGGCACATCTCTGGAGCAAGTGGGACTTTAACCTGGGCCTCCTGGCTCAGAGGTAGAGACACTATAACACCAGAGACTTTAAAATATGCCCAGGATTTTACATTCAGTAGATAATTTTAATCAACCAGTTCAGACATATTATGATACACCTCTGGAGCAGGTGGGATTGAACCAGAAGTAGAGGTGCTATCACTACAGTACAAAATCCCTTTTTAGCATACATATTTACAACCACACTCCAGTCATGCTATAATCCAGGTTAGACCTGAAACTGGTGCTCCTGGCTCAGAGGTAGGAACACCACTGCTAAACCACAGAATTGTCTTCATATGAGAATCATACTCTTGATTTTATACGGTATTCCCTACCAAAATGTATTGTCTCACCCTTCTTTGTATTGAATTTAATCTGTCACCGATCTGCCTGCACCACCAAATTGTCTTTATTCTTTTGCAATTCTACGATGTCCTAACAGTCTTCAATGCTTTCTAGTCTTTTAATCATCTGCAGATTTTGAATTTTGTCCTGTATACCAAGGTCTAGACCATTGACATATACCAGGAAAAGCAATTGTCCTAATGCTGATTCCTGGGGAATTTCAAAACAAACCTTCCCTAGCCTAAAAATCATTCTGTAATTATTACTGTCCGTTTGCTGTCACTCATCCAATTGTAACATACCAGATCAGATCCCCGAATGTATATTATGGAGATAGCCTCGGCCCTAATTTTTATATTTCTTTAAAAGGCAATTGAATGGCACTGCATTCCAGATATAATTCGATTGGCCCACCACTAAGCTTTAATTAAATCACTTTTATTCTTACAACACAGTTAAATTACAATAAAAAGAAGAATTGGCATAACTTTATTCTATTGAAACACTTAACAAGATAATGAATTATTTAACCACTAATTATCAACTGTTCCAATATATGCAGCATACCACATACACACCATTGGCAAAGTCAATTCAGCAAAACAGTTATTATTCTCATGTGCTGTCTCTCTCCAGCCCAGTAGAAAGAAACGCCAAAAGAAAAAAATCTGCACCTTTTGATTGTCAAGAGGAAGCCTCTCTGCCTAGCCTTCGCCTTAGCTGTAAAGAACTCTAGCTTTCAGCTCCAAAAGCCAGCAAAACAACCATCTAACCGAAAGCAAAACCAAAATCCAATTGGGTCTATGTGAGTCTGACCCCACCCACTCATGATTATTTAGTCAAATATTCAGGGAGAACTCAAAGCTGTGTACCAACTGCCTGTCTGAAGGAGATATTTCTCCACCACTGTACCAACAGTCCTCTGCAAGAGAAACAGGACAGAACACATCTTTTAAAGGAACAGTATTGTCACACAATTTTGTTTTCATGTTACTGCTGTCCCTTTTATTCATTAAGGTCTACCTTTGCGCCCAGGTCTGTTGTTTGGCACTATACAAATATCTTCCAATGTCTGTTTATATCACAGGAACAGCATTGCCATGATCAACCTTTCTGTTACCTCTTGAGAAATCATTTGCAAGTTAATTATATATGATCATTTCTTGGGAAACAGATGGTGGTTCTCCTTAATTAACCTGCATTTCTTCAAGTGACTCTTAATTTTATCCCAAACAATTGTGTTCATAAGGTTTCCCAACCACCAAAGTTAAACTGACTGGTATGGAGTTGCCTGCTTTCCTCTTCCATTTAAAGCCCTTTGTAAGTCTCTTGTATCATTCCTTAACCAATCAACAGACAATTAGTGGATTTGGATTAAGTTACATTGTGAAAACTTCTTTAAAAGTTCTTCTAATCTCCTTATATTTCCAGGTAGGAAGATGGAAACAGCAAAGAAGGGTGTAGTTCTACTCAATTTTTTAAAAACTTCTGTTTTTTGGGAAATGCTTTACTGCGCTGAGCAAGCCAAGATTAAGACCATACAATTTTATAAACATCATAAACAACAAATGACCTAACTCAGTCAGCATCCAAACAGTTTAAGATTGACCTTTTTATTCACTTGTGGGTGTAGCTGACTGAGCCAGCATTTATTGCCCATCCCTATTTGCCCTTGAGAAGGTGGTAATTAGCTGCCTTCTTGAACCACTGCAGTTCATGTGCTGCAGTTAGAAATTTATGCAAGTTTTTTTTTAATCAACCTAAAAGGGGATTTTAGTTAAATCTAAGGAGATGATTTTTTAGGGTATCACGGACGGAGAATGATGTGTACAAACATTCTTTTAAAAAATAAATATTCTATTTTGACTTACTTTCTGTGTGATGTCATTGCCCCCATTTTGATGATCAATAAAAAGTTGCGTTTAAAATGCCAAGTGGTCACAATTAAAAAAGGAATAATAAGGTTTCTTGTACATTATACTGTGCAGTTTACACTATTGGCTGCATTTCTCAGAGTAAAGGTTCTGCATATTTTTCTCAAATAAGGAACATGAGAGAGATGTGAAAGGACCCAATCTTGTACTACTATTATTAAGGAATCAGTTTTTGCAGTGAGCTGTATCCATTATAGATATTCTGTTTAATACAGGTTCAGAATTGATTAGTCAAAGCGCCTCTTTCCTTGCGGTGATACCCTATGACTTTATTAATCTTTGTCCTAATCTAAAAATGAAAATATGAAAAAGTGTGGTTCCACATACTAAAGAAGGTAATGTAATCTTTACATGTGTGCTGGAAAGAGATACCATAACTGACTGTCCATGTGTATACCTGAGTTAATCAATAGATGGAGCCCTTGTATGGGATGCTAGCTTTTCAGTTCTATTCTTGTGGACATTTCTGTTTTTAATTGTTGAAAATCAGTGTAAATCTAAGTAAAAATCAAAGGGGGCATGATTCTCAATCTTTTTGCTGTCTAATCAATTTATGATCATATGAACTACACACTCTGGAATTCTGTGTTTGAATTTCTTGGTCCATCCTCTCCCACTTTCAAATCCTCTTTAATATGATGCAAGGTGTGTGATTTACATATATTTTAATATGATTTATTTTAGAATTTGAATTTTCAATGAGTGGCTTGTGGGTTTGGTTTGTGTCTCTGGACAAGTTTAATAATTAAATTGTAAGTATTTCTGTAGTCATGCTGATTTCTTTTAAGAACAATAGTATGAAAGAGAGAAAGAGAATTCCTGGACAGTAATATGGTTTTGTTTTAATTTTATGTGTTTTACCCGTGAATAGTGTGCACGGTTGTGCATAGGCTTCAGTTGGAATAATCTGGATATCTATTTGGCTTGGGAAAATACCCACAGCTTAAGGAAAGCCCTTTTTTGTTTTCAGTTTTGAAGACGTCTTAACTGAAGTTGATGCACAAGGTAGTTGCTCATGAATAAAGTGGACAGTTTATAACTTTTAAGAAATAAATTACCTCAGTTGAGGAATTTAGTTTGAAAGTTCCAGACCAGAAGTGTCTGCTTAAAATCCCAAGGCAAACAGTCTGAGCCTTATCCTGTGTCTCAGTTTGTAAGTTGTTCCAATATACATCATTGTCAAAAGTGGGAGAAATTCTCAGTCAGCAATGTGGTGGAAAGAAATTAGAGCCTATATCATCACTAGCCATAGCTCCAGCTTACAACATGCAGGTAAAATCATATGTTATCACAGCAACACAGGTTCCTATCTAGTAGCTAGATTGCTGGCAATTAGGCTCAATCCACGTTCTGCGTGGATGGATTCGGAGCCTGCTTCCTTGGCCAACCCATGGTGGAGGTTGTTGTGCTGTGGGTTGGGTATGACTTTGGGTAATGAACTGAAGTGGCTTTAATTTTTTTTTTAATTCACTCCTCCATATTCTCAAATGTTCTTCAGGCCTTAGGTAGTTTTTGAAGAAAGATCTGGAACATTGTTTGGTAGATTGATATTTTGAAGCTGAAAATCCCATTAAAATGTATTTAAATGCACAAACTAAATACCATTAAAAATCACTAATGTTGTAATTTTTATTTCTACCACTAAAAATAGTTGTATGCACCTTTTGTAAAATAGAATCTTTTAAGCCCTAAATTCAGTGACCATTTCCTGCCAAACAACCATATCATCCGTTTTGGAAACCAAACTTCCCTGTTATTTCCAACACCAAACCCCAACATGTTAGAGAAAATCAGCAACAAATTAACAGCACAACCATTATTCTCTCTCAGGTTGGAGGCAACAAACGAGAGAATCATGCCAGATCCTCATGTTTATAACCATGCTGCAGTCCCAGAACGAGCAGAGTGTTTCTTTCTTTCGACCAGTCATTTTCTTTCCACCTCCCCCAAATCCATCTAGTGCACGTCACTTCCCATCTAAAATACCAGCCTCAGCCCGGTAACGAAGTCTTTCCATCTCCCCAAAACCAGAAAGTACACACCACTTCCCCATCGTAAATACCAGTCTCATCCTGGTAAACTAGTCTCTTTTCAGGAATGAGAGTGGCTACCAATTAATAGAGCAGTTCAGAAAAAGGAAAAAACTAAAGGTTGAAAGAAAGATTTGTATAATCTCAGCCCATGCAATGCTGAATTAATTTACAGATTTTCCTTGCCCAAATTTAGGTTTTTATTCCAATGGAAGAGTAGCTATAATTCCTATAATAGTATTTAATACTTAGAAGAGGTAAGTGGTTTATGTATGTGGAAATGGAAAGGGTTGGATAAAAAAAATTGATCAGACAAATATTGCTGGAAAAGTTGGTTAGACATAAATATACTTGTCTAATATGCAAGTGTTGACAGTTCCATTTATTGAGGAAGGAAGTGATATTTATGGCCAAACCAAATAACAGTCACAAATCTTGTGAACCCCCCAGTGGGCTACATAGTCGGGGTTCTAAAAAGCTGAGAGATTTTCTCATTAGGCCTCCATTAGTCAACATGATTAGCATTTATTCATGTTGATGATGCAAGGAAATAACATATAAAACAATTGTGTTCATAGAAATACATTGAGAATGTTACAATCGTGGCTTGTCATGGTCATATAGACTTTGCTGTGACTTGCTTTCATTCTGGAAGCCGTTAAAATACAGGTGCACATCCCTTTATCCGAAATGCCTGGGACCAGCTACTTTGCGGAAATCGGAATTTTGCGGTTTTTGGAACTAATGTAGTGGCCCCTGCAGGATGCAGGGCAGCAACCCATAATCAAACATAAATACTGTACTGCAGCAAAAACTTTTGAATGCTGATACTAAGCGGGATAAATAAACTAGAAGCACGACCACACTTTATTTATAGAGTAGTGTACTGATAAATGAAATACATCAACCATAAATATTCAACAACATTTTATTTCCATAAAAAACATTACAAGAGAAACATTAGATTAATTCAAACATATACAGCTTCAGCACTATGGCAGGTGGCAGTTTTAAAGACTTCTTCAAGTGTCATCTGTCTCATTAACATAGGTTTCTGTCTAAGCAATCTCTCTTTAATTGAGTAAATTGCTATAATCTCTTGCTCACTGGTAAATGAACATTGTTCAAGGCCAGCAATTAACTGATCAACATTTTCACCATACCATCAATGGGAATTTTTTCCAATTGTGTTCACTAACTCAGAATCATCATCACTACTATCCTCACACTTATCTGTACAGGAACCCATATTTAAAACCATTGCAGCAATGTTCCCATCGTTTAAGGAATGCACAACAGGCACATCATTGTCAATTTTCAGCATTTCTTCGATGTCAGCTTCATGTAATTTATTTACACTTTCATCCAATAAATTTTGTGCATAAGTAACAAGGCTTGCTATCATCTTTTTCTCTTCAGTGAAATGAAATCCTTCAAACTCTTCATCTGCAGGTACATTGACAAGAAACCTTGTTGTCGCCAGAGTCTGTGCCAAACATTTGTTAATGTTGCTTTATCAACATCATTCCAAGCATCAGCAACTGCATAAATAGCATCCTTAAGACTAAACTCTTTCATGGAGTCTTGAATTCCTACCTCTCTGTTGACTGCAGCAAGCATATGCTTTAAAATCTAGTCTTTATACTTGCTCTTCATGGAGGGTAAAATTCCTTGGTCACAAGGCTGTAATACTGATGTCACATTCGGGGGCAAGTAAATACCAAAAATGTTACCTTTCACAAGCTGTTCGGCAGGGGGATGTGTGGAGCATTTGTCCAGGAACAACAACATTTTACAGTTTTCTTCCAGTCCAGTTTGTCTGCAATGAGCTGGTACCACTGGTACTGAACCAGTCGGAAAGAATTTCTCTGGTTACCCATGCTTTCTTGTTTGCATAATAATGCACAGGCAAATTGCGTACACCTTTAAGACATCTTGGATGTTTGCTTTTCCCAATCACTGCCAATGTCACCTTGTGAGAGTGCCAGCATTATTGACACACCCAAGAATAGTTAATCTGTCCTTAGTTTCCTTAAAACCTGTTGGTGCTCTTGTATCAGTCGTTGCTAATGTTTTTCTCAGGACATAGCGCCAGTAGAGAGCTGTTTCATCAGCATTGTAAATTTGTTCAGGACTAAGGCTTTCATCAGATATCAGTTTGGCAAATTCACCAACATAATTTTCAGCTGCTTCATGGTCAGCAGAAGCCTTTTCGCCACAGATTTTCAGGTATTTCACACCATTACGCTTCTTGAATTTCTGCAGCCAATCTTCTGAATATTGACATTCGCCTTTAATGTTTAGTTCATTATGATATTTTCTAGCTTGTTTCATGACCATCAAACCAGTCAGTGGCATATATTCACTTCGTTGTCTAATCCACTTCATCAACACACGGTTAAGATCTTCATTTTTTGCCCTATGCAGTGTTTTCCTATTTTTTATTAGTTGATGGTCATCACTGTCACCTTAAAACTTCAGTAATTTGTTTTTCTGTTTCTTCATAGATTGTACTAGTTCCGACACCATATTCTTCAGTAAGACGCCACACAGCCACATCACAATCAAGCTTCTGCAGTAACTCTACTTTCTGCATTATTGATAATGACAGATGCTTCCTTTTCTTTATATTATTGTCAGCCACAGATGTACCTGCACCTCTTTGTGACATTTTCACTCTAAAACTAAACAATTTAGCACAGTAAATACAATATATAACTGAGTGCCTCCGAGTGCTGGGTCACGTCGCCACGTGGGTCGAGTGGATGCGACCTTCGCCTGCCAAGAAAACCCCGTGATGTTATGCAGACATAACTAACGCTGCGCACTCCATAAAAATCTTCAGTTTTCGAAGCTTTTTGGTTTTTGGATGCTCAGATAAAGGGAAACGTACCAGTATATTACATCAAAAATGATGTCAAAACTGTCCAGCTGAATTGTGTGGACTCAGAGCTAGTGGAGAGTCAGCTACTGTAAAAGGTAACAAGAAAGAATCAGAACAGCAGTTTGCAGTTTGAATTACTGGAGAAATCAGGATGGTTGTGAGCTTTCCAGTACCTCATGCTGTGGAAATGAAAGACAATGAAAATTGCAATTTCTTCAGTCTCAGTGGCAAAACTTTGAGGTAGCTACTTAATTGAATAAGAAGCCTGAACGAATAAAAATAGCAATTCCATTGAATAGGTCACTATTTGGAAAAATTAGTGCAGGGAAAGAGACTGAAACAAGCTGTATTGCACCCTTGACCATATTAAGGGGCAGAGCGGCCTTTGTGTGGAGCCATGGAAAATGGGGGAGATACTAAATAAATATTTTGCATCAGTATTTACTGTGGAAAAGGATATGGAAGATCTAGACTGTGGGGAAATAGATGGTGACATCTTACAAAATGTCCAGATTACAGAGGAGGAAGTGCTGGATGTCTTGAAACAGTTAAAAGTGGACAAATCCCCAGGACCTGATCAGGTGAACCCGAGAATTCTGTGGGAAGCTAGAGAAGTAATTGCTGGGTCTCTTGCTGAGATATTTGTATCATCGATAGTCACAGGTGAGCTACCGGATGACTGGAGGTTGGCAAACGTGGTGCCACTGTTTAAGAAGGGCGGTAAAGACAAGCCAGAGAACTATAGACCAGTGAGCTTGACCTCAGTGGTGGGCAAGTTGTTGGAGGGAATCCTGAGGGACAGGATGTACATGTATTTGGAAAGGCAGGGACTGATTCAGGATAGTCAACATGGCTTTGTGAATGGGTTCAAAAAACTCAATCAAGTTTGTGAGACATGAAGTAACAAAGAAGATTGGTGAGGGCAGAATAGTAGATGTGATCTATATGGACTTCAGTAAGGCGTTCAACAAGGTTCCCCATAGGAGACTGATTAGCAAGGTTAGATCTTCCTGAATACAGGGAGAACTAGCCATTTGGATACAGAACTAGCTCAAAGGTAGAAGACAGAGGGTGCTGGTGGAGGGTTGTTTTTCAGACTGGAGACCTGTGACCAGTGGAGTGCCACAAGGATCAGTGCTGGGTCCTCTACTTTTTGTCATTTACATAAATGATTTGGATGCAAGCATAAGAGGTACAGTTAGTAAGTTTGCAGATGACATCAAAATTGGAGGTGTAGTGGACAGCGAAGAGGGTTACCTCAGATTACAACAGGATCTGGACCAGATAGGCCAATGGGCTGAAAAGTGGCAGATGGAGTTTAATTCAGATAAATGTGAGGTGCTGCATTTTAGGAAAGCAAATCTTAGCAGGACTTATACGCTTAATGGTAAGGTCCTAGGGACTGTTGATGAACAAAGAGACCTTGGAGTGCAGGTTCATAGCTCCTTGAAAGTGGAGTCGCAGGTAGATAGGATACTGAAGAAGGCGTTTGGTATGCTTTCCTTTATTGGTCAGAATATTGAGTACAGGAGTTGAGAGGTCATGTTGCGCCTGTACAGGATATTGGTCAGGCCACTGTTGGAATATTGCGTGCAATTCTGGTCTCCTTCCTATCGGAAAGATGTTGTGAAACTTGAAAGGGTTCAAAAAAAATTTACAAGGATATTGCCAGGGTTGGAGGATCTGAGCTACAGGGAGAGGCTGAACAGGCTGGGGCTGTTTTCCCTGAATCATCAGAGGCTGAGGGGTGACCTTATCGAGGTTTACAAAATGATGAGGGGCATGGATAGGATAAATAGGCAAAGTCTTTTCCCTGGGGTGGGGGAGTCCAGAAGTAGAGGGCATAGGTTTAGGGTGAGAGGGGAAAGATATAAAAGAGACCTAAGAGTGAAAAATGTCTTTTCAAATTCCCTCTTTAAGCTAGGATCCATATGCATATTATGAATATGGTCATATGAGAGAAAACATTCTTGAATCTAAGCAAGTGACAAGACCTAACATAGAGGATGGTACGTGTATGGAATGAGCTGCCAGAGGATGTGGTGGAGGCTGATACAATTGCAACATTTAAGAGGCATTTGGATGGGTATATGAATAGGAAGGGTTTGGAGGGATATGGGCCGGGTGCTGGCAGGTGGGACTAGATTGGGTTGGGATATCAGGTCGGCATGGACGGGTTGAACCGAAGGGTCTTATTCCATGCTGTACACCTCTATGACTCTAGATTTATTTTTACAGGTCTTGAAAGTCTGCCTGGTGAATATCTACACGAGTATTAGACAAACTCTGCATCTGCCACGAAGAATTCTACCTACAAGTACAGTCTGAAAGATAAGACAGAGAACCTGCAGCCCTAGCAACCCACCAAGTACCAAACAACAGAAAGATAGACAAGAAAGACAAGCAATTATTCTTTAGGGAGCTGGCAGCTGATTAAAAAAGTATCATGACAGGACAACAGAAGAAAATGTGTGACAGAAAAAAAAGATGTAATTGAAAATACTTGGGTCAAGTACAAATATCATGCATTTATAGTGTTAGGATTTCCTGTTGATCTTGACAAGGTGAGAGATGTAGCAGGAATGCAGCAAAGATCAGATGTGAAAGTAGAACAATAATTAGTTGGAATTTGTGAACTACCTAGCAAAGTTCCTGTCTCCTGGGTCATCAGAGTGTCAACCTCTACACAAACTCACTGCTTAAGATGTACAGTCTTCACTTGAATAAAAAAAAGAGCAACATCAACTTACCATGCTCTGGAAGTCATCAGCACAGCAAAGACACTGCATCTGAAAGACAAGTGACTGACATTTCCTGGAGAAAGAACATTGCCGCAGGACTGAGCAGATACCAACTCACACCTACCCTTAAAGGATTGAAGCACTTTAGAAAATATGAATGAAAGACAATATATGGAGACTGAAAAAATTGAGACTGATGAGAAATAGTAGTGCTTGTTCAATATTTATAGGATAACTTGTAATTATAAATAATAGTGCATGCATTTTTTAAATAAAGTGTGATGTTTGGAGAAATGCATTTGTGCATTGTAACGTACCACTGTCGTGTGATCTCTGCTCCAGCTTGCTTTCATGTTAGAAGTAGTGGACTTAAAAACACATTAAATAAAACAAATTAAGATGGTGAGTGAAAATGTCTTTTCATATTCCCTCTTTAAGCTAGGATCCATATGCATATTATGAATATGTTCAAATGATGAGAAAACAGATTTGAGCCTCAGCAAGTGACAAATCAAAAATAAATAGCGGGAAGCCTGCAAAGACTGAAAACAAAACGTGTAGATGTTCTCTTTCATTTAAACAGGAATTAGTCTACACAAAATCCAAGCAAAGACTTAAAAGTTGATTACAACAATGAAAATCTTATTAAGTAGCAGTTAACAGCAATCCAGTATATTTGTGAACAGATGAGAAGCATGTCTGCAGGATAGATTGGGTTTAAACAAAAGGCATATTTTAAAAATGAAGCTAACCAAGAAAGGAATGGATACAAATCAGTGGTACCTGCCCTAAAAATGCAACGAGACACCAGAAAATCGAAAAATTAAGGTACCCTAGAGGAAATACAGAGGCACTACTTCGAAGTTCTAAGAGACAGGCTTGGTACAAAAGAAAAAGATGTTGGTTTCAGATAGTTATCTGATGTGCTGTTGACAAAGCTGAGAGTTATGCTGCTACCTGTGCTGCACATTGAGGTCAGTCATAGTATTTAGAAGAATTTTTTAGTTTTGGAGAGATGAAGTAAAATCTAGCAAAGTGCTCAATCTAAAGAAAATCAGTGTGGGGCCAACAAACAGTTTCAGAGTGCAAATTACTTGTCTATTAATCAAATATTGTAAAGTGGGAGGAAAATAGATTTATATCTGTGATCAATGCATTATATCTGTGAGGACATTTCTTATTCAATACAAGTAAGATTCTTCTTCTTACTTTCAATTACCTTGCTACAGTGAAACGATGAATGAACATCACTTGTTAAATATGCAGTATGACCACATTGAACATCAGGAGATGAGCTTTAACTGCTGATTTATATATAAAAACAGATAATATACATAAACAGGAAATTGTGTATGCTTATTCTGCAAGTATACCCAAATTATTTTAGATAAATAGACCTCTATTTTAAAAAGCATGAGGTAAGGACAAGAGGGAGAAAAGATCTGGGGGGAGAAAAACAGGAAAAGAGCTCAATTCTTCATAAGAATTACCATATTAAATGTTTTGATGACAAAAACTATTGGCTATAAACAAGTATTTGTATTTGATATAACATTCCTCGACAATCCAGCTCCACTAATATGCTAATAAACGCTTCGTTTGTCACAAATGACTTGATGGAAGGAAGCAAGTGTATTATGGCCACATTTTCAGAACATATAAATGTAGGTGAAAAAGCAAGTTGCGAGAGGAATACAGTTTACAGAGAGATATTGCCAGCTTAAGGAAGTGAGGAAATTGAGTATAATGTGGGACATGAAGCTGTTAATTTTGGAAGGGAGAAAAAAAGAACGAAGCACTATTTAAATAAACGAAAAGTGCAGAGAGCTGCGTCACAAAGGAACTTGAGGAAGGCTGCATCAGGCAGATTTCCTCCTACCTCACTTTAACAACAGAACAATAATTTATTTCCCAATTCAAATGTATTGCTATCAATGTCCCTTTTAAGCTACATGGCTGTTGCTACCAAGCAAAAACATTAGAGGTCCGCAGAGGCTGGAAAGATCAAAGGGAACATAGATTACTATTGCTTTGCCTCCTCTAATTTTTATCTTCCCATCACTTTGGTTTTCACTGCCATCCATGGCACCCTTTCTATTTCCCATCAACAATGTCCCGTTCAGACATAGAACACAAAATGCTGCAGATGCTGGAAATTTGAAATAGAAATGGAGAAAACTGGACTTACACAGCAGCTAAAGCAGCATCTAAGCTGAGAAAAATACAGTAAACCTGTGGAATCTTTCCAGGCACTGAAAAATGTGGGCATTGGCTAAAAGTGAGGAGCTAATCACGCTGACGAGTAAAAAAGTTCCACATTCCAAGTGTTGACGAGATTCTCGCTAGTAAGCAGCAAGTTGTCTTGAATGTATTAACATCTCATTATTACTTAATTCCATCTCATTTAAAGGAAGTTTTCATTCTCCCATCCACCGTGATATTTCCTGACATGAAAGTGACAAGTTTGCCAGTGACTCCCGCTCATTGCTTGCTACTCCAGACCTTTATCTTGGACACCAGTTACCAACTTCGCAGCGCACATTACATGTGCAGCAATCACATGCACCATCTCGTTCACATGTGTTGGCATCAGACAACGTCACTGCATGCTCATGGTACACTTCTGGCCCATTTACAATGGAACACACGAGCACCTTTTATTGGAATGCTGCTGCCAGGACACATATGCAGTAACAGACAGCCATCTCATGGATTCAACTCTGGAGCATCTCAGTATTGCTTGTTTGCTCTCCTACACTAACTCACTCTGTGCCTACTTCAATGATCACAATAGCATTACCTTTTGGAATTTGCTCCCTCAGTCTCCGCTTAAATCTTCACAGACTTCCGCCTTGCCTGATTTTTTAGTGCAGACACAAAGCCAGGTGGTTTGTTGTTTGCCAACTGACATCAGTGAAGGGAATACTGCAGAAGCATGACCGAGAAATTGAAAAACTCGAACAATGCGTTGGAGGGGTGGAGCAAAAGGCCGCGACCTCGGAAGCTACTGCTGAATCGGTCATGGGCCAGGTCCAGGCTCTCAAGCAGCGAGTCCAGACCTTGGAGGAGCTCACCGATGACCTCGATAATTGGGGTCATTGAAAAAATAATCGGTTGCTGGGCCTTCCCAAATGGGAAGAGGAAGGCCAGCTAGCAGTATTTTTGGAGCAACGGCTCCCTCAAATATTAAAGTTGGAGACTGGACCAGGCCAGGTGCGGGTGGAGTGGGCCCACTGGGTTGCTATACGCAGGCCTGGGTCGGACCAGCGCCCCCGCCCAGTTCTGTTCCGACTCCAATGCTATAATGAGAAGCAGATGCTCCTGGAAGCCTCCAGACTCCTGGTGAACGATCCCCAGGGCATGGTGCACAAGGGTTCCAGAATGATGTTATTCCAGGATTTTTCCTTCAGCCGTGGTCTGCAAGAGGAGGGCATTCGATGAGGTGAAGAAGCACCTACGGGACCTAAATATCCAATATTCCTTGCAGTGGCCGGTATATTGGGTCCAGGTCGGTGTGTTTGTTGATAGAATCTGTGGATGAGTGCCATGCCTCTAGGAATTCCCTGGCTGTTCTCTATTTGGCTTGTCCTATAATAGTAGTGTTGTCCCAGTCCTACTGCAAATTCAACCCAAATTCTGGGTCAGATATGTGGATGACACCTTTGTAATATTAAAAACACAGAAATAGAGAACACACACCGGATCATCAACGCCACACTCACAGGAATCGGAAGAAAAGGACAACCAACTCCCATTCCTAGACGTGATGGTACAGAGAACACCAAATGGAGAATTCACCACAAAGGTATAGAGGAAGGCCACACACACAGACCAAGTCCTGAACTACGAAAGCAACCAACCCAACACACACAAAAGAACTTGCACTGTTCAAAAGGGGTACAACACACTGGAGCACACATGAACTGCTAAAGGAGGAAGAAGAACACCTCTACAATGTATTCACCAAAAATAGATACCCCCACAAGTACATCAATAGATGCCTAAGGGAAAGACAACGGAATGAGGACATGCCACGACCCAAAGGACTAGCCACACTACCATACATCAAAAACATTTCTGAACTGACAGCCAGATTGCTACAACCACTAGGACTCATAACAGCACACAAACTAACAGCCACTCTCAGACAACAACTCACCAGGACAAAGGACCCGATACCCAGCATGAGCAAAACCAACATAGTGTACAAAATCCTATGCAAGGACTGCACATAGGACAAACAGGAAAACAGCTAACGATCCGTATCATTGAACACCATTGAGCCACGAAACGACACGACCAGCTATCCTTAGTAGCCACACATGCAGATGACAATCAACATGAGTTTGACTGGGATAACACTACTATTATAGGACAAGCCAAACAAAGAACAGCCAGGGAATTCCTAGAGGCATGGCACTCATCCACAAATTCTATCAAAAACATATCGACCTGGACCCAATATACCGACCACTGCAGTGGACATCTGGAACTGACAACCGGAAGCGGCAGAGACTAACCACTATAAATGCCGGAAGAAACAATGCAGAAGCGCTTCACAGGAGGCTCCCAAGCACTGAGGATGTCACCTAGACAGTGGACGAAATGTCTGCAACACAAATTCCAAGCTCGGCGAGCAGAACCACAACAACATTCCTTGTGTTACTCAGCAAAGCTGCGCTTCAGTCATGAAGGATCCGTATACAACTTTGAAGTTTAAAGAATTTTTGGACTCTCTTAAATAGACTGTAAGATTCAAATCTCATGGATAACGATTTTGTTTTGCCTCCCCCACCCTGGTTTACCCCTTCTTTCTTTCTCCATCCCTTTTTTCGTCCATTATGTTTTCCGGGGGGGCAGGGAAGGGGCTTATTTGTTATTCACTATGTGATTTCTCTTTTTACAGGCCGTGTGGCCTATTTGATTTATGTGGGAGGGAGGTTTATTTTGTCCTATCTTTTTTGCCAGGATTGTAACTTTGTACTTTTATATATTCATATTTTGTATTATGTTTGCTAAACACACCTAGGTGTTGGTGTGGGGAATCACTCACTTTTAACTTAGATTTTATAGTACACTTGAATTTGTCTCGCCATTTTATAATGCCTGGGTCAAGGGCAGGCACTAGTTAGGAGAGGTTATGGTGGAGTTATTGATAGGTAGTTATGCCCCCTGGGAGCAAGGGGGAAAATCTCCTTTCAAATGTGTTTTGTATTTTTTTTTAAACTTAGGAATAGCGTTTAATTGTGTTGATGTAAATGTCTTAAAGAATTTTTGCTTTTGTGAATTTTCCATGGTCTTTACTCAGGGTGTTTTGGGTGGGGTTCTTCCTCCTGGGGGTCTCGGGCTGGCCTGGACGATAATGGCTAGCTATTCATTTAGGCGGTTCATCTGGAATATCAAGGGGAATAATTCACCAATCAAAAGGAAGAAGATACTATCAAACCTTAAAAAAAGAAAGGATTGATATAGCTCTTTTACAGGAGACCCATCTACTTGACAAAGAACACTTAAAATTACAGCAGGGTGGATATGACCAGGCCTTTTTTTCATTTTTTTAGCTCAAAAAGTAGGGGAGTAGTCAATCTCATTTGGGAGAATCTTCTTTATAAAATCTTAAGCCAGATAAAAGATGAATCTGTGAGAAGATTTGTAGCTTCGGTGCTCATTGTTGTGGTTCTATTCGCCGAGCTGGGAATTTGTGTTGCAGACATTTCGTCCCCTGTCTAGGTGACCTCCTCAGTGCTTGGGAGCCTCCTGTGAAGCGCTTCTGTGATGTTTCCTTCGACATTTATAGTGGTTTGAATCTGCCGCTTCCGGTTGTCAGTTGCAGTGGTCGGTATATTGGGTCCAGGTCGATGTGCTTATTGACTGAATCTGTGGATGAGTGCCATGCCACTAGGAATTCCCTGGCTGTTCTCTGTTTGGCTTGTCCTATAATAGCTATCCTTAGTAGCCACACACGCAGATGACAAGCAACATGAGTTTGACTGAGACAGCACTACTATTATAGGACAAGCCAAACAGAGAACAGCCAGGGAATTCCTAGTGGCATGGCACTCATCCACAGATTCAATCAATAAGCACATCGACCTGGACCCAATATACCGACCACTGCAACGGACAGCTGGAACTGACAACCGGAAGCGGCAGATTCAAACCACTATAAATGCCGAAGGAAACATCACAGAAGCGCTTCACAGGAGGCACCCCAAGCACTGAGGATGTCACCTAGATGGGGGACGAAACGTCTGCAACACAAATTCCCAGCTCGGCGAACAGAACCACAACAAAAGATGAATCTGGATGGTATGTACTGATCAAAGCCTTAATAAATGGAGAGGAGTATGGGATTTTGAATCTTTATTGACCCGCGGTATACCCTTTCAAATTTGTAACGGAAGCGTTCTCCATGTTGATGGCTTTTGGAGCCTGCCCTACAATTCTAGGAGGAGATTTTAATTGTATTATGGACTCAGAGACAGATAGGATACCCAAGAGTACTGTGGATATATCTCTTGGATCCAGACAATTGCCAGATCTGAATAAGGAGCTAGGGCTAGTAGATGTATGGAGGTGTCTTCACTCCCAGAGCAGAGTCTTTACTTTCTACTCTAACCCACACAAGTTTCATACTAGAATTGATATGGTTTTTGCTCCCTCGACCCTTTTGGATTCCCTATTGTCCTGCAAAATAGGTAATATAGCAATTTCTGATCATGCCATAGTATATATGGAAGTTAAGACTAGGGACGATGGGACAGGCCCCTGACATTGGTGTATGGGGTCCTTTTTTAATGAAGGATAGCAAATTTATAAAATATTTCTCTCAAGAACGCAAAACCTTTTTGGAAATTAATTCAGGTACGGCCAGTAACCCGTCGACGATGTGGGAGACCATTAAGGCTTATGCACGAGGTTTGACCATCTCATATTCCGCGACCCAGAAAAGACAAAAGGGAGAACAACAGCGCCTGCTCGAGGCTCGCTTGAAGGCAGCTGAGACAGCGTATGTTGACAGGCCCTCTATTACTAAGCTACAAAGGATCATAGCCCTTAGGATAGCCTTGAATACCGCACTTACCCAAACAGCAAAGAGGGAAATATTATTTGCAAAGCAAAGATTATACGAATATGGCGACAAGCCTGGCAGATACCCAACGTATTTTGCTAGGAAAAAATGGGTCCTCAAGCTATTACGTCCATTAGGGAAAGTGGTAGTACTCTGACTTGTGATCGTAAAAGGATCAATACAGCCTTTAGAAAGTTCTATTTTGAACTGTATAACTTGCAGGATTGTGAGGATAGATTTAAGAAGATGGAGTCCTTCTTTAAAAACTTGGCCTTTCCGGATTTAACCTTGGAGCAGGTGTTGATCCTGAATGTGCCCCGGTAATGCCGGAAGTACTCGACACAATTAGACAGCTTCCGAGTGGCAAAGCACCTGGACCAGGTGGATTCCAGGTTGAATTTTGTAAAGAATTCATAGGGGATCTGGCTGATCCACTTATAGACATGTATCATTATTCACATAGTCAGGGCTGCCTCCTGCCTTTGTTGAAAGAAGCAAATATTTCTCTCATTATTAAAAAAGGAAAGGTCCCAGAAGATTGCTCACCATATAGACCAATATCCTTGCTAAATGTAGATTTTAAAACCCTTTCTAAAACATTAGCATTAAGATTGGAGAGGGTCTTACCATATATCATAAAAGACAGGGTTTATCATCTAACAACATTAGAAGAGTCTTAAATATGACACAAGCCTGTCAACAGGAAAGAATACAGGAGATAGTTGTCTGCTTGGATGCAGAGAAGGCAGTTGACCGTGTTGAATGGTCATATCTATTTTACACACTAGAAAGGTTTGGTGTTGGAGAGGTATTTTCGAAATGGGTCTCAATATTATACAATGACCCTTAAGCAACCGTGATTACCAATGGTTTAGGTTCGGATAGCTTCAGTATAGGTAGGGGCTGTCATCAGCAATGTCCTCTCACACCGTTATTATTCACACTAATAATTGAACCACTAGTGGAAGCTATACGACCCGACTCTAACATAACGGCTCAGAGGGTTAGTTTGGGTAAACATAAAATCACTTTCTATGCAGATAATGTCCTACTGTTCTTAAGTAATCCTCTGATATCTGTGCCCCGCTTAATTCAAGTAATTAATCTATGTTCTAAGGCTACAAACTCAATTTTATGAAATCGGAGGCCATCATTGGTCTCACTAGTATATCCAATTTATCAGACGGATCTTGTTTTCCCTTTCAGTGGTCACTGGAGGGTTTTCTATACTTGTCACCCCAGTATTTGGTCAGCTGTATAAAGCCAATTTTATACACCTACTAGAGAAAATAATGCAGGACCTTCAACGCTGGGGGGAATCTCCCAATATCCTGGTTAGGCAGAGTAGCTCTAGTTAAAATGATTATTCTGCCTCATCCTCTATATCCTATGAGAATGCTTCCTTTAATGTTGTTGAGACTGACGCTACGTAAACTACACGGCTGGCTCGGTTCCTTTATTTGGAATCATAGATGGCCCCTTATCAAATTAGAGAAGCTGCAACTTCCACAAGGGGAGGACTGGATTTCTCAGACTTGAGGAGGTATCAGTTGAGCTCTTTATTATGCTAAGTAGATGATTGGGTCTCTTGTGACCCACGATCAATCTGGTTAGACATCGAAACCTCCCAAGCAAAGTGTCCCCTCATCAATCTTTTATTTTTAGATAAGACAAGAGCTATTATGGACTATTGTAAAAACCCTATTGTGTTAACTACAATTAAAGCCTGGAGGATAATGTGGCAAGAGGAAGGTAACTTACAAAAAAAACCTTATACTCCAATAGTGGGACATTGGGGTTGTCAGCCAGGGCTGACAGATGCTACATTTAAAACCTGGAGGTCCAGAGGTGTCTCTTGCTTAGGGGACTTGTTCGATAGGGAAGTTATGATGTCTTTTGAGCAGCTGCACCAGAAGTTTGACTGCCTAATGAGACCTTTTTCCAAATACGAGATTATATACAGAAGAACACCACATCATTAGACAGCCCCTATAAATCGGGTAGGGAGAGAATTGAATTATGGCCAATGGGTCCACCCTCAGTCAGTACTCTTTATTACTCATTATATAATGAGGTATCGAAAGACATGGAATGATTGTTTAAAACATAGAACCAGAAATTGGGGTTAGAAATCCCTTCACAAATGTGGGAGGACATCTAGGAAATGCCAGAAAGATGTCTATTTGTAATAGAACTATTCAACTAAAGATACTCCATAGAACTTATATAGCACCGGAACAACTGGCAAAATTTAAGGTAGGAACATCCCCAATGTGTCCTAAATGCAAAATAGAAGTGGGCACTCTCCAGCACTGTTTATGGACATGTCAGAAGATCCTCAAATACTGTGACAGAGTAGCGAATGCTCTGACAGAGATTGGATTGGATCCAGTGTCTCTTTTCCTGGGCTTTTCAAATCTGCCCTCCCTGGATGTGCATGGGAGGAAATTATTCTCCATTCTCTCTTTCTGTGCAAGGAAAAAATCTTAGTGAATTGGGTAGCTGGGGGCCCTCAAGGACTTTCGAATTGGCATAGGTTAATCATGGAATATATCCGCCTTGACTTCCTCACAAATATGGTGCACTAAAAAACTGAATTATTCTATAAACTATGGCAGCCCTTTTTGAACTATGTAGGCACAGATATTTCGGCCATATTGTCAAGGGCTTTTGTCGAGCTGTGGTAGTGGTTCTGGCTGGTCCGGGCCCCCCCGGGGAAGGAATCCAGTTTAAAATAAGTTTTATTATGACTGGATGTTAATCCATTGAGTACACGTTTGATTATTACATTATTTCTTACAAGTAAGGAGATATCTTACTTTATGGTTTGATTGTTTGTAGGATAGATTAGTAGTTAGCAGAGTTTTTTTTTCCCCCTTTTTTACCTGTTGTGTTTTGGTTATTACTTATTTTTTTTAAACATTTTTTACAAAATTACAAACTAATAAAAACAAATATAAACACATTAATATACAAATATATATTTGTTTTTATTAGTTTGTAATTTTGTAAAAAGTTAAAAAAATTTCAATAAAAATAGCTATATTAAAAAAAATCTTCAAATCCAAAAAAGTGATTTTTTGCAAAAATGTTTACATCTGCATTATTTTCTTAAAAAGTTTGTATTCTTGTAATTCCTATTGTTCCATAGCATGTACATTAATAATACAAACGTGATTCATTACATTTCCAAATATTCACTGACAACTTTCCCAAGTATTAACAATCAGAATTGTCTGAACAATTTGCTCAGTTTTATTTAATCCAGCAGTAAATAGAACTTATTTACAAGAAAAATACATACATATCAAATACCTTTACATTCCATGTTGGACAACAGGCTCCACATAAAATGTTTATTTCTTCATCTGTATAATATTATTTTCCACATGCTGTTTGACTGATATCCAGTCATTATACACACACAACACACATCCCATCATTCCAGGGAAGATGCATTGATAATTAGTCATATTCGTGACTTCTACTAAAAACTTGCAGCACTGAAACACAAATTTCCTTCTTCATAGTTTCTTTGGTGAGATGCAATTTTTCACTGTGGGCAATGTCTTAACCAGAAGCTAACAGCTTGGCCCTATAACTACATACCTGCATGATTTCTCTGACAGCTGGAGTATTGTTTGAAATGGACATCTGGATGTGGAAACAGTGCACACAGACATGCCTGATGATTTAGTTAGCAGGTATGACAGATCTTCAAGTCTAACTTAAGAGTTCTATTTATGACAGTACATTCGTGTAGATCCTATCCTGTGGAGACATATCCTTAAAAGGTGTAATGTTCTGTTCAATTGATACTGTACTCCTAGTGGCTGCTCTTTGGCATGCATTACATCCAGGCAGTTGAACACAGGAACAAAAATCTCGTTTATGTCCACAATCAGTAAAACTTTTAAGCTTATTAATTGTTACATCATGTACCTGTCTTACAAGATCACCATTGTTAAACATTTTGAGCATGCAAAAGTTAATAAGAAATGTAATGCCAACGTTGAATCAATAACAGAAACACTAGCTTCCCCAGACCTATGTGTTTACATATTAAACACTAAATTTAGCAGATGCAGGACAATGTTCTTGAACAGATTTTATCACAATCAAAAGGCACTCTTAAAATTTCTAAATCTATTATCAAACCTCTTGAAAAGCTGAACTCTCAGCATCAGGCAACTTTATAAGCTGTTAAAACATGCAGTGCTCCATATTTATTGGAACTTGTTTTCTCGTTTCTTAATCATTCACTTTCAGATAAATGAAAGGTGCAGCCTATTGATTATGTGGTCCCATATTTTCAATGAAAACATTAAGTCTTGAGAAGGGAAATAATTCCAGATTTGCATAGCAACAGCTACGTTTATAACTTCAATGTTTAATTTCTCCCAAAAGTTGGAGTTTCCATTCATTAGTTGTTTATTTAGATGTTTACAAGTGGTGCATATCCTGGTAGAAGACTGCAAACATGATAGGCTCATCAGTGTTTTCCATGACAATGTTGCCTGAATGCAGTACCACAAGAATAGCCATAAAAGGGGATTGGTTATGCAGAATGTAAAGACAAACAAACAAATCCCAAAAGCTTGAATAATGCGACATTGGTACTGGTGATTTTCTGAATGAGATGACTTTAGTTAAAGGACTTAGGAACCTGAGGTCTGTGTATTAATTGAACTTCACTTGGTTTTAATTTTGTAGCTCTGAACTATTTCTATTTTATTTGCTATTTCTAACATTATCATTGTTCGTGTCCATTTCACATTAATGTGAAGTTCATCCAAAGTACTGATAAAATATTCAAGGCTGTTATGACACCTTGTCTATGATTACTACATCATGTCAGCACCTCATTGTAAAAACTCATAACATAAAATGTTACTGGTATACACTTAGCCAAACAATGTGTAGATGGATGAGACTATTATTAATATAAGAAGATAAAGTATTGTTAGATTATTCCTTTCTTTTATGAATATGTCCATTAATAAAGCAAAAGGGCAGCAAAATGTCTATTAACCACAGGCATTTCAGCAAGCAGGCAGGCAGTTAACTGGTCTTCTGCTGTTCATAGAGCCATTAGCTAGTGGTAAATTAAGTAACAAGATCCAATATAATATCTTATTCTAAATTCAGAATAGCTTTGTTTGATCGCTCTCCAAGTATGACAAGAATAAAGCTATTTCATTATAGAATGTTCGCAGAGATATAGCATAACTAGGAATAAAGAACTCACCTTAGGTGTCACTAACTCTTGATATCTTTCATATTGCGACAATTTATGAATAACTATGACAATACACAAATATTGATCTCCAAATATAACAGATAATGATAAACAAATATCCTCATATTAAATCAAGGATTACAATAAAACTCACTTCAAGTAAAACCATGGTTGAAACCATGGCATATAAATGGGATAGGAGGCTAGTTTTGGATGTTTAACATTGATAGAAACCAAAAATTTGCATCAGTATTCATCTTCACGAAGTAGAAAACTTAATAGAATTGAAATATCAGCAGCAGAGGCTCAGGAGCCAGGAAGCACAGAAATATTAGTTGGAAGCCTACAGGAGATCACATCCAAACAAAATAAATTAATGAAATCATTCAAAATAAAAAAAGGAAAATAAATTTTCAATTTTATGCATTTTACCCTGACCTAGCCTCTTGTCCCTGTCAAGATGGCAAATTTCTCTCAAAATCTGTACATTTTGCCCAAATCCCTGCCCTGACTTTTAGAGCTAGTTTCCATCAAGGTGAAACTTTCAGTTTATAAAATCCAAGCTTCCTCAGTTTATGAACTAACTTGGAGTACCATCATTTTGTCTTGTTCATGTCATCAGCATTTTAACAAGAAAATGTTCATCCTTATACTGTAACTTTCACAAGACCCATTTGTCACACCTGCTAGAGATCAGATGTCGTGAGCACTTCTTTAAAGCATTACATATTGTTCTTTTAGGAACTAAATCAGCACGTGCAGCACAACTGTTAACAGCTTTGGCTGGAATCATGTGGTGTTCAAATACAATCAGATATAGTTCTTATTTTCTTCAGGATCTTGTTGAGCGCACATACATAGATTGGACTTTCCTTCTTGGGGTATTATTCAGAAGGTTCACACTTTTACAACTCGAGTTGATGACATCGGCAACAAATTTTGCACATTCGGCACAAATATCTTTGAAGCTACAGCCGTTTGTGTAAAGGTGTGGAAATTCCTTTTCTACTGACCGATTACTGAGACTCTTCAGAGATCTGCAACAATACAATCAAAAACAAGGCTTGAAGGCAAGTGCCAAACATTTGGACAGTCCCTCACAAGCGCACTTGCTTAAAAGACATCTTGCTAATCAAAAAAGGCCAAATAGGTTTCATTTGTCAAAATGTCAGAGTCCTTCAGACGTCTGTAATTCTTACTCGGCTTAACTTTCAGAATCAAGCTGTATTTTATCAACAACTTTAACTTTAATTATTATCTTTTTGAGATAGTTACAGCAGTAACAATGATCCAAGATAAATATCTAGAAATCTGGATACCGAAGTGTTAATTTCAACAATAATGATACCCCCATTCAACTAAACACAATTGCTGAAGCCTGACCAGGGAGGACTTGTTTCATAGCTTCATGCAAAAATCTATCATTCTTTCCTCTTCACAAATGTTATGACCAAGAGAATATTTTAGACTGTTTTGATCATTTCTCAAGTTTAATTAAATAACCAAAAGATTTCCCACACTTGTGAAAAGATTTATATGAATTAAAGCATTTTCCTCAACTAATGGTAACATATGGATTAGGAGATCCAAGTTAAAGAAATAGTTAATACTTGTCCAAAGATTTGTTTCACATACTCTATGTTGCAAAAACATCTTGGTTAAGAAAAATTTAGAGAAGACCAAGGACTCCATTCTCATGGGACAAGTCTTACAAAATTATTTTGTCCTATTTCCACTTTTTCAAATGTTTTACCAGGTGCCCACTGACAAGACCGCAGGAACAATATACTGCATGTACTTAAAATATAAGACCCAAAAATAATTAAAATTCCACATTCTGAAGTGTCCGCATCATCCTGAATTTTCTAAAATAATTAAAGGAGTTACTTTTCATCAATGAACTGTGACTCAATAACAATGTAATAATTGCACTTTAAACGCAGATTCTGCAACATAGGCATCAATATGAATGGCATGAATTATACTAACTTTGCTTGCTATTCTACACCACACTGACAAATAAAATTGTCTATCATTCAGCATAATATCAAGAGTGAACAGGTTCTCCACCCTCACTGTTAAAGGAGGCCATGATCGGAGGTGGCACAATTTGGCTACTTGCTGGCATAAATATGGCTGAGATTTTTAGCTGCAATTATAGATTTGTTGCCTGTTCCTGCATTAAACAGAGGTCATAAGTAATCACAATGGTAGCTTTGGGGAGATAAATCCAAGGTAACAGGGTCTACTTGAACAAAGAATCCGACAAATTAATATCCAGAGATTTCTGTACAAATCACAGCTGCAGATGTCTGTAAGGGACAATCTGATGAAGAGATTTCTGGGAATAGACGGCCTTAAGTTTGTAATTTAGCAAGAATTAGAAGAATAATAAAGATTCTTAATTAGGAAATGCAATCTATCCCTAACATTAAGAGATTTGGTTGAATTCCTTTAACAAAGCAAAGCAGAGTCCCTATCCTGTCAGGGAGTGGGACTGAATGACAATGGGGAAAACAGATAACCTCTAAAAGGGCACTAATTTGATTTTGAGAATATAAACAGTGATAGCCTTGTAACCTAAATAAGCCCACCAAAATAAGAATGAGAGAGACAGCTCAAATGAGTTTGTACATCTAAGGATCAAGGAAGGAAGGACAGAGGCAAATGACAAAGGTAAAAGAGAAACAAGAAAATGTTTTGTAAAATCTTAGGAGTTTGGACAAGCTTACTGACCTGTGAAAGTGATTGAGTTTCAGTCTTACTAGTGGAATTTGAAGACATGTTGTCTTATTAACTAAAAGTTAGTGTAGAAATATTTAGAGTAGGGACAGTAAATTTCATCTTAGAAGCAATCTCCTGTTTAATCTCAGTATATGAATGAAAGGACTCAGTTGCAGCTGCAAGATACAGGGGCTGTATTTACCTAACCTTCTAAGGTCAGGTGGAATAGAAGTTGCCCATAATTCATTGTCCTAAGGAATTCTAACTTTAGGTGTAACCATATAACTAATCTTATACTAAAACTGATATTATGAATTTGATAGCAATTAATAGGAATTAGCACCTTTTGGCATTTCCTGTGATTAATATAGTAGGAAATCTAAAATGCATAACAGAACTTGTTAAAGATAGCATTGAATACAATGAATAACAGAATTAAAACAGTCCTCAGAGATAAGCAAGTCTGAAAAATGTCTGAGAAACAATAAAACCATTAACACTGGGATGTAAAATAATGGAGTATATTGTAAGATCCCAAGGCCTGATGATAACAATATTTGGTAAACATCATGAGAGAACCTAGTGCTATCCAGAGATGTCCATCACTGATTGTGAATTTACAGGATTGGATGTATAGGTTGGGATATATGGTTAACAATGACATCAAATGTTGCATGTAATTATTGTTATGTAAAATGTGAAAAAATGCTCTACTTGACTGGGAGGGCCAACGTATTCAGTGGACACTTTCAGGAACCTCTCGTATGCTGTATAGTAAAATAGCTCTGAATAAAGATTGATTGCACTGCTGAACACAACTTAAGACTCTCTTTGATATCTCTCCCCAACACTCTCCAAGTCAGAATGGAGTTCAAATCCTTTATCATGTCCATCACAAAGATTGTCTACATCCACCAATGCAGCGGAGCAACGGGATGCAAGTACAGGAGCAAGGATGTCTTGCTGTCTTTGTACAGGGCCTTGTTGAGACCACACCTGGAATACTGTGTGCAATTCTTCTTTCCCCATCTGAGGAGGGATGTTCTTGCTATGGAGGGACTGCAGCAAAAGTTCACCAGGCTGATTTCTGAGATGGCAAGACTGATGAATGAGGAGAGGTTGAATCAATTTGGATTACATTTTCTGAAGTTTAGAAGAGTGAGGAAGGATCTCATGGAAACCTGCAAAATTCTAACAGGATTGGACAGGATTGATGCAGGAAAGCTTCAACATCTAGATGAGCAACAAGTCCAGATACTTACCGAGATTGGAAATATCCTTTGGTGTGAGCGGTTCCATGGAGATTCTCAAAACCCACAGTGTAAACCGGTATATGAGCAAATTTCTTGGAAGGAATCTTGATCTGTAGAAAATATGGTTATTTTTTAATTGTTTTATTACAGACATTTCACTGTTTCCATTGACCTCTATATACTAATTATTTGGGACAATGGTGGAAGAAAGACGAGAAAAATGAAGAAAAACATTCAGATGAGACATTAGTCCTTCATACGAGCATGACAAAATGTGAAAATCAAAGAGCTTAGGCTCAGTCTAATATCATGGTTTACGAAGGATAGAAAAGTTACCCAAAATAATTCGATCTATACACAGCAGCTGCCCAAGTGTATATGGAGAATGATAGGACCTTATGTATTGCAAGATGCAAGGAGTTTGTGTATACATAAATTAGAGTCAGTCCTCTGTAGTTCGTAAGTCTGATTAGAGGAAGGTGCTCGTTAAAAAGCATATCAGCCACATAATTGTTAGTCAGCTGCAGCAACATCCCCAATGTATTTCACACAGACATACATTTAATTTATAAATGCAAATTGCTTTTTGTAAGAACATTATAAAACAAAGTCTTTATTTTAAAATAGGGCAACTCAATAAGCTTTATTCACTTTTACTCATCTATCAAAAACAATTAATCTTCCTCTGTAGTAATTGTATTTGAAAACCTTTACTAAATATTGTTCAAAAATATCAGACCTATTCTTTCTAATATAAATATTTGATCACAAATCAGTACTTCATTCCCAACCAAACATACTATTCACAACAATCAATATGTTGAGTGAGTAAGGAATCTGATCTCCCTCCTGTTACTGCCAATTCAGGAAGGATGCATGTCCTTCAGTGGGAGGGAATTAACCAAGATGCATACAGCTGCAAACATAGAGTAGTCCCCCTGTATCCGAGGTGGATATGTCCTAAGACCTACTGCAGAAGCCCCGAAACTGTGGATAGGAGTGAACCCATTCATTTAAATAAGAAATGTATCTTTGTGGTAGCCTCCTGGTCCCTGGTTCTGGATAGTTCCCTATAATATGTTTGGGCTGTGGTAAACTGCAGGTAACAGAAACCGCAGAAAACGATACGGGGGTTGCTCCGAATATTAAAATACAACTGCACAAGCATCAAGCATCAACCATCAGCTTCAGGGATTTTGATTAGTTACAATCTGTGGCTCTAAAACAGCCAGAGCAAATGACATTTTAGAGGTGTATTAAATCAACTTATGCCCTGTCCAAATTTCTTGGTAATTGCTTGTAGCTATATATGAATGCTCAGGACTGCCTAATGCCCGGATCTCCCCACACTCAAGGACACAAAACATGAATATATCGCTTACTTCCTAAATCAGGTGAGGGACCTTGCTGAACTACTATAGTCTGGGAATGAAGATACTTCCATTGTGTTGCTAGGAAGGGAGTTCTATCTTTTTAACTCCGTGATAGTACGTAATGGCATTCTGGTTCAAAGTCAGGTGGTGAGAGACTTGGAGGGAAATTTGCAGATGTCAATGATCCCATTCATCTGCTGACCTTCTCCTTCCAGGTGGTAGAGGTCAGGTATTTGGAAGGTGCTGTCCAAAGAAGTCTTGATGATTTGCAGCAGCGGAAATGGTCATTGCCTGGCAATGTTTGGCACATGTTGCTTGCCACTTTTCAGCCCAAGACTGGATATCGCCCAGATCTTGCTGATTACGAACAGTGATTGCTTCAGTATCTGAGGAGTTGTGAATAGTGCTGACCATAGTGCAATAATCAGCAAACATCCTCACTTCTGACCTTGTGATGAAGGGAAAGTCATTAATGAAGTAGCTAAAGATGACTGGGACTAGGACAATACTCAGAGGAATTCCTGCAGAGAAGTCCTAGAGCTGAAGTAACTGACCTCCACAAACCAGAACCATCTTCCTTTCTGCCAGGAATGACTAAGTTTGAGAGAGTTTTTGCCCCTGACTCCACTTTTGCAAGAACTCCTTGATGCCACATTTGGTCAAATGCACCTTTGATGTCAAGGCCTGTCACTCACACCTCATCTCTGGAATTCAGCTCCCTTAACCATTTTGGAAACAAAGATGTAATGAGGTCAGGAATTAAGTGGCCTTGTCAGGACCCAAATTGGGGAGTCAGTGAACAGGTAATTGTTAAGCAAATTCTGCTTGATAGCACGGTTGATTATACCTTTCACCATATTACTGATTGACTGCAGACTGATGGGACAGCAATTGGCTGGGTTGGATATATCCTGCCCTGTTGTAAATGGCATACCTGGGCAATTTTCCATATTGTTGGGTAAACACCACTGTTATCGCTGTACAGGAACAGTTTAGCTAGGGGATCAAGTTATGGAGCACAGGTCTTCAATGCTATTGCTGGAACATCGTTAGGACTCCTAGTCTTTGCAGTATCCAATTGCTCCAACCATTTCTTGATTTAGTGTGGAGTGAATCAAATTGGTTTACACTGGCACATGGTGATGTTGAGGACTTAGGGAGGAAACCGAGATGGATCATCCAGTGGAGCTTCTGCTTGAAGATTTAGCATCATCTTTTACACTAATGTGTTAGGTTGGCCATTATTAAGGATGGGGATATTGTGGAGCTTCCTCCTCCAGTGAGTTGTTTCATTTTCAACCACCACTCCTGACTGAATGTAATGGGACTGCAGAGCTTAGATCTTATGCATTGTTTATAGGGTCACTTGGCTCTGTCCATCGCTTACTGCTTATGCTGTTTGGCATTCAAGCAGCCCTGTGTTGTAGCTTCACTGTATTGACACCTTATTCTTCCATTTGCCTGGTCTTCCTCCTGACATGTCCTCCTACACTCTTCATTGAATCAAGAGTTGATCCCTAGGTTTGATGGTAATGGTAGACTGGGGGACAGTACATGATAACTGGCATGAGGTTTTCTTACTGATGTTTGACCTGATGCTATGAGACTTCAAAGGAGTACAGTGTCAATATTGAAGATTCATAAAAGTAACTCCCTCCTGATTGTGTACCACTATGCTACCACTTCTGCGGAGTCCATTCTGTTGGTGGTTCAGGATAGACCCAGGTATGGTGACTGCAATTTCTGGGACATTGTCATACTGTCAAAAAGCATACTTACCAGACAGTGTCATGCTGTTGCTTAACTGGTCTGTGGCACAGCTCTCCCAATTTTGGCATTTGCGCTTAGATGTTAGTGAGTCAGACATTGCAGAGTCGACAGAGCTGTGCTTACTGTTGTCATTTTCAATTCCTTAGGCCATGGTAGATAGTATGTCCAGTTTAATTTGCCTTATGTGCAGTTAATACAAATGAATGGCTTGCTTAGTCATCCCTACTAATATTGTCATATACAGATGCATCTACAACAGGGAGACTGGCGAGGGTGAGGTCAAGTCTTTTGTTACCTTTTGTTGGTTCCTTCACCACAGCTGCCAGAATGGGTCTGCGGCAGTGTCCTAAGTCACCCTTGGTGTCAGACCATTGTGCAGATAGACTCAGTCCTTCCAACTCAATACAGTGGAATACCGATTCATCAGGCAAGGGATTGTGACAGATGGCAATTAGTAGTTTTCTTGTTGATGTTTAGCATGATGCTTTGATACTTCATAGAGTCCATAGTCAATGTTGAGGAATTCCAGAACAATTCCTTCCTGACTATATCCCACAGTGCCTTGGCTGGGACAGGCTGGTAATCATTCTGTCTGAGACATTGTCTGCAAGGTATTATTCTGTGTGTATGACTATATCAGGCTAATGTTTGACTGGTTTGCAGCTTTCTCAACTTTGTCAAAAGCCTGGAGACTTTAGCAAGGAGGATGTTGTATGGTCAACAATGCTGGATTTGCTGTTGTCATTTACGAAGCCGAAGCCCAAAGCCAATGCCAAGTAGTCCATCTGGTTTCATTCCTTTCTTTAGGCTTTGTAGTGGTTCAATACAATTTAGTGGACTACATTTCAGAGAGCAATTAAGACAAACCCCATTGCATCTAATGAAGGTCAGACTAGGAAAGGACTGCAAGTCTCCTTCCCTAAAGGACATTAGTGAATCAAATGACCAATGACTTTTCTCCCCCCCAGCCTGATTTATTAATTCAATTCAATTCAAATTTAACCTAGTGTCTTGGTGGGATGTGAACTTCTGTTCCTAGAGTACCAGTGTACTGTGGCAATGTCATAAGTTACCATCTCCTTATTGTGAGCTGGAAGGAATTATCAATGCATGGATTGAAATTTCAACAGATTTCTGTGGTAAAAATGGTTAATGGAATCCTTTACAGTAAAGTCTGCAATAGCTCTTACCTTTAAATTGCAAGAACCACAAACGGATCTAAAAAAAGAAAAAAAAGTGTCCTTTTAAAATCACACTAATGTTTAACAGTTAACTGACATTTTGATTAGCTATTTTTCATTTTTTAAATTACATTTGCTAATGTAATGTCTGAGATCAACATATATAGATGCCTAAATTGAAATTAAAATATGACATTTTTACATTGCAGTCATGTGACAAGTTCAAACATTTGATCTTTAAACTGTGTTTAAAAACGCACTCTACAAATCTGCATTAATAGGTCTTCATATTGGATAAACTAGTCAAATTTCAAAATACTTTGCATTTATGTAACAATTGTAAAAGAAAAACATCCTAGTATGCAAGAAAAGGCCAAATCCAGAATTTAATTTTTATAAAAACATTTATTTAGCTGTAAAGGTCTGGAATGCTCAAAGATGTTCTGCTGAAATGATTGAAAACAAGGACTCTTTCAGGAACATGACTGTGCTTTTGTTTTTGTGTAGTTTAGAAAAGGTTTCCTAAAAAATACACTGGCCATTGTTTCTATTTATAAAAGGAGGGAAATTTGTGTAGGTCAGTTGCCTTACAACTTTTAAATACTTCATTCTTTTCAGGTTAGCCCTGGTCCTGAATGAGCACCCGGACCAACTGAAAACACACAAAGTACATGCAGACATTCTTATGGATTTTTGTTTTAAACTACAGATGTCCTGGTTAACAATGACAAGGAGAAAAACAATTTTTGTTAGTCAAATTACCTTTTACACAATAAACATGTCGAAGGCCATGAGAACAACGGGAACTTCATTTTACAGCAGCAGCAGACCTGCATTCCAAAGTTCAAAGATCAAAAGTGAGATGGCAGAACCCCTAAATCCATAAGGGTCTAACATACAATTCCATTTTACAAATTATATCCATAAAATACAATGTATGAAACAATGCTTGATTTCAGCTTGATGATTACTTTCATTTCTGGTCCTGACGAACATAGCAGGTAAATTAGGTCTGTAGGAGAGGCTAAAGTGGACAAGGAGAAAAGTAAAGACATAATCCAAGCTACAAATAAACTCTCACTAAGTGACTCCAGGAGGTCCCGTGGGAAACCTCACAACATTTAAGATGTACTTAAAACATCAGAATGTTCAAGACTACAGGCATAATGTGGAAAGTAGGATTACTGCAGATGTAATCGGTGCAGATTTGATGGGCCAAAGAAACACTGTACTGTATGACTATGATTTTTATTTAGAAATATTTGAAAAACAGGTCCTCTTATGCTAAGACAATTTCGTTTTCTTTTTAATTCATATCGACATTGTTGGCCAAGCCAGTATTTATTCCCCATCTCTAATTGCCCAGAGAGCAGTTTAGAGTCAACCAAGTTGTTATAGGTCTGGAGTCACACCTAGGCCGGACTGGGTAAGGATGACAGATTTCCCTCCATAAAAGGACATGAGTGAACAAGACTGAATTTTTGAAAATTGTCAACGGTTTCATGATTATCATTCGATTCTTAATCCCAGATTTTTTATTTAGCTCAAATTCCACATTCTGCCATGGTGGGATTTGAACCTGGGTCTTTAGGTTAATAGTCAAGTGATAATACCACTAAGCCATCACCTCTGTAATTTGTTTCTACTGCAGGATTACATCATAAAATATGTAAAATTATTTTTCCAGGAACAAAGCGTGAAATATGTTCCCAAGTGTGTAGAGTGAAATAACTCCACAGAGGCTGACATCCTGTCACAAAGTCACCCTGTATTTAGTACATGACACTAGTCCGGCTCCCTCAGAACCAACTCAGTGAACAGAACGTCCAACACTCTTGTTTATTTTTTTCTGCGCGCACACACACACACACAAACACACACACAAACACACACACAGAGCCAGCTCCTTCACAGCCAACTCCGAGTGAACAGAACCTCTGACACTCACCTTTTTTTATATTAACCCCCACACTACCGCCTAACTGCTGTAGTGCTTATTTTTTCCCCAGCACCCATGGTGTGTGTGTGCAGGTGTGAGACACAAGGTGCACAAATCTTTATTCAATTTCCACCACCAGGAAGATAGGAAAACACCCGAGTGGCCTGTGACAAGCAATGCCCTTCACATCAAAGGGCAATGCTGTGTGATCAAAACAGTGAAGGGGAGGGCAGGGACTAAATCAAAATAGCGTTGGAGGGGGAAATGATGCACTCCACTCCCTGCGGCGCCCACCTCTCCCTGAAAAACTCCAGGGTGTTGGTGGACACCGCGTGCTCCTTCTCCAAGGACACCCGGGCTCTAACGTAAAAAATTGTCAGCTGTTTCACAATTATCATTCGATTCTTAATCCCAGATTTTTATTTAGTTCAAATTCCATATTCTGCCATGGTGGGATTTGAACCTGGGTCCCCAGAATATTACCTGGGTCTTTAGGTTAATAGTCAAGTGATAATACCACTAAGCCATCACCTCTTTAATTTTCACACTCCTGTTTATCTCTGTCAGCCAGGGTACCCTGATTGGACCAGGTTAACAGCCCTAATCGGGGAACTCATTCTAGGAGGTGCACCTGGCTGATCTTGTTACAATCACTGCATATGGGTAATGTCATCACTGGATTGAGATTTAAGTGTCTGCATGTTAAACAGTGGCACTGTATTTGTTTGGTTGGACGTGCCAACCATGGCCACGTTTTAAATGTTAAACAGACTGTAATGTGGAAATTTAGGGAGCTTAAGGAGAGTAAAGTTTTTCATATCTAAATGATTATAATCTTCACCATTTGTAATGTACTTACTTCCTGATGTGGCTGTCAAAACAAAAGTTCACTTTGCTAGTAATTACAAAGTATTTATTTAGCACAACGTTATAATTCACAGTTTGGAAACTCCAATAACCATTTGCTTTAAAGTCAATTTAAAAAATCCCCTCCATCTTTCAGTGACAACTGCAGTTTCAATCTAAGCAATGGATGTTGCTCCAGTGTATACATTACCCAGATCTCGAACTAGTACTGTACTTTAAGCCTTAGCATACTGTGTCTCCCTCAGTTGGCATATAGACCACTGGCTAATTAGGACAGGACACAAGTTATATGCGAAGCTACTGAGAAAGATTAACTGCCTGGCTGCTAAACTACTGGAAAAGACGTGTTACTGGATGAAAAGGACAAAGAAATTAAAAAGCCACAGGAACTGAATAATACACAACATTACAGAACTGTTTTTAAAACAATGCACAAGATACGTACCTTTCCCTTTTTCAGGCTGTTGTAGAGATCTTTGTTTGGCAGAAACTTTTCCATTTCAGCTTTGACCAAGACCTTTCTGACATTGATAACTTCCTCCACAGTTAAAGCCAGGCTCTCCACTGGGTGACTGAATTCCTCCTGCAAAAGGAAAATAAATAGTCCATTCTCCTCTCTGTACTAGTTACCTGAAGGAATCACCATGGCTGACAGAACAAAGAGCACAAAACTATGTGGGATACACAGCTCCCCAGCCTGAATGTTAATGGGGCCACAGTACCCAAAGATTTGCATCTGAAAATGGCATCTCATGGATTCTGAACGCAATATATAGTGTGTCCAACTAAAAATAAAAGGTCAGTGCAATTTTCTAGCCCAATAATTATTGTCAACCGAATTGACCTCGATAAGATGGTGGTGAGCTGCCTTTGTAAATTACAGCAGACTACATGGTGTAGGGATACCCATAGTGCTATTAGGAAAGGAGATCCAGGATTTGGGTCGGATGAAAGTGAAGGAATGTGATATAGTTTCAAGTCAGACTGATGCAACATTGTGGTACTGTCAAAGGAGCCTTAGTGCATTACCACAGCACATCTTGTAGATGGCGCACACTGCCGCCACTATCAGTGGTGAAAAAAATGAATGTTGAAGGTGATGGATGGGATTGCAATCAAGTTGGTGTCGAGATCTTGTGTATTTGGAGCTGCAACTATCCAGACAAGGAGAATATTCCATCACACTCTTGACATGCCCGTGTAGTCTATGGGTAGGCTTTCAGGAGTGAAAAACTAAGTTACTGCCTCAGAATTCTCATCATTTGACCTGCTGTTGTAGTCACAGAATTTAACGTGACTGATCCAGTTGGGTTTCTGGTCAATTGTAACCCACAGCATGGTGGATTCAGTAATGGTAGTCACCATTGACTGTTAAGAGACAATGGGTAACTGAGATAATAATTTCTGGCACTTCTGTGGCACAAATGTTACTTGCTACTTATCAGCCGAGGGTTGGACATTATCCAAATCTTGATAGATTATGAACATGGATTGGAGTATGAGGTGGTGTGAATCATGCAGAACATTGCATAATTATTGATTAACATCCTCAATTTTGGTCTTTCGATGGAGAGAAAATCATTGAGGAAGCAGCTGAAGATAGTTGCACCCAAGAGAAGTACCCTGGGGAACTCCTGTAAAGATGCCCTTGGACTGAGATGACTGACCTCCAATAACACATCGATCTTCCTTTGTGCCAGCTATAACTCACTGATTTCAGTTTTGCTGAGACTCCTTGATGCCACACATGTTAAATGCCCCTTTGATGCCAAGAGAAGTCACTCATAGCTGGCCTCTCGAGTTCAGCTCTTTTGTCCATGTTTGGACCAAGACTGTAACGAGCTCAGGAGGCTGAGTGATCCTGACAGAACCCAAACGGAGGGTCAGTGAATTGGTTATTGCTGAGCACTGCAAACAATTAAAAACCATTATTATTCAGCGTATTCCTGAAGAATAATGATATAGTGAATCTGCTAACACATGCCTTTTTACAGATTGCAATTACTACTCAAATTATATTATAGATCCTATTCTTACCAAGTCTTTATCATTGGTTATTCTTGCACCGACTATCCATCTGTTTTCTATGCTTCAGTTTTGCTGCATATGCATGTCTATGCATTACTCACATCCAAACCTTTGCATTCCTCATCTTTCAACCTCATTAAGTCCAATGTTGTGCACATGATTCTGGGCTCCTTTGAATAACCTTATCTTTGCACTAATTTTGGTTGTGACACATAGGACACAGAACTGGCTCAAAATTGGTAGTGGAGGGTTGCTTTTCAGACTAGAGGCCTGTGACCAGTGGTGCGCCACAAGGATATGTGCTGGGTCCACTGCTTTTCGTCATTTATATAAATGATTTGGATGTGACCATAGGACGTATACTTAGTAAGTTTGCAGACGACACCGGGGGATCAAAGATGGTGGCGATCTAGGAAGATGGCGTTGAAGAACTCCACACCACAATGCAAGCGGGACAAAGTCCTAACCCACCCTACCCTGACCACCGTTATTTTCTGGGACTCTGGAAAGGTCGTGGAGTCCCAGGAAACTGTCAGAGAGCAACTTTCCTCTGTTTTTGCCATTCAGGGATGCCAAAGGAGGGAGGAGATCCTCAGACTCAATTTCCTGCCAGGTCCTGGTAAAAAGAGCTTGCCAAATCTCAAGATGTTGGGCAAGCAGATAGATGAGAAACTGGTTCCAATCTTATCATACTGCAGATGACACCAAAATTGGAGGTGTAGTGGATAGTGAAGAAAGTTACCTCAGAGTACAACGGGATCTTGATCAGAAGGGCCAGTGGACTAACAAGTAGCAGATGGAGTTTAATTTAGATAAATGCAGAGTGCTGCATTTTGTAAAAGCAAATCAAAGCGGGACTCTTAGACTTGATAGTAAAGTCCTGGGGAGTGCTGTTGAATAAAGAGACCTTGGCGTTCAGGTTAGAGTTCCTTGAAAATAGTCGCAGGCAGGTAGGATAGTGAAGAAAGCATTTGGTATGCTTTCCTTTACTGATCAGAGCATTGAGCGTAGGAGTTGGGAGTCACGTTGCGGCTATACAAGACATTGGTTTGGCCAATTTTGAAATATTGCGTGCAATTCTGGTCTCCCTGCTATAAGAAGGGCGTTGTGAAACTTGAAAGGATTCAGAAAAGATTTACAAGGATGTTGCCAGGGTTGGAGGACTTGAGCTCGAGGGAGTGGCTGAATAGGCTGGGACTGTTTTCCCTGAAACGTCGGAGGCTGAGGGGTGACCTTATAGAGGTTTATAAAATCATGAGAGACATGGATAGGATAAATAGACGAGGTCCTTTCCCTGGAGCGGGCGAATCCAGAACTAGAGAGCATAGGTTTAGGATTTGAGGGGAAAGGTATAGAAGGGATTTAAGGGGCAATCTTTTCAGACAGAGGGTGGTGCATCTATGGAATGAGCTGCCAGAGGAAGCGAAACAGGCCAGTACAATTGCAACATTTAGAAGTCATCTGGATGGGTATATGAATAGAAAGGGCTTAGAGGGATGTAGGCCAAGTGTTGGCAAATGTGACTAGATTAGGTTAGGATATCTGGTTGGCCGGGACAAGTTGGAATTAAGGATCTGTTTCCATGCTGTACATCTTTATGATGCTATGACTCTACGTTGCACTGAATACACTATGGCTTATGACCTTTCACCTTGTGAGCTTTCTCTCCTCCATAGGAGCCAGTGATTTGGATATTTGCTTGTGTGCGCACCTCCTATTTCTTTTTCTTTAAAATTTACTTCAACATTTGATTTTTCTATTGTTGCTTCATACATTCGCATATTTTCTCATAAAGGCACCATATTAAATGTGGTCATATCTCCAGTGAATATCTCCAGGTCAGCAATAGCAGCATGAGGTTCACATTTCCAGCAGGCGCCATTGGCTGGAATGTCAGAGAATTTTAGGTTCCATTGTAATTTACAAACGTCCACTAGATGCGGCAAAACTTAAGGTGGCACAGTTCAAGTTGCTCCATTCCCACTTGTGGGCAGAACCCCAGTTGACCAAGAAAGCTGAAGACATTGCTGCAGGGCCAGCATCAAGTATAGCACGATGTATCAGTTCCCCACCAGTCAGAATGCATGGAAGCAACATCAGGATAACTGCAAAAAAGACACGTCATACACTATCACTGAAAACACTGCGTAAAAATAATAGCATGTAGGTCCATCCGGCTTCAATGACCTTCCCTCCATTATAAAGGTCAGAAGTGGGAATACTCATCAATGAGTGCACCATTTAGGACTCCTTATGGAACTTGTCCATAATTAACTGTAATCATTTCCAAAACCAAAGTTTGGACTATCAAGTCGCAAGTAACGTTCACACCACACAAATGTCAGGCAATGCCCACAACTGGAAGACAGAACCTAATCTAACCATTGCCCCTTGACATTCATCATTATTACCATCTCCAGATCCTCCATTATCAAGCTCCTGGAAGTTAGCATTGATCATAACTGGACTAACCATATAAAAAGACTGTGGATACAAGATCAGGTCAGAAGCTAGTAATCCCGAGGTAAGTAACTCACCTCCTCACTCCCCAAAACCTGTCCATCATCTACAAAGGCACAAATCAGGAGTGTGTCATTATACTCTCCAAGTATGTAGATGAGTGACATCATCCAGGTCAAAGCAGCATCCTTGATGAGCACCACATCCACAAACACTAACTTTCTCCATCACCAATACCCAGCGCAGCGGTGTGGAACATCTCCAGGATAAACTGCAAACATTCACTAAGGCTCTTTATAAAGTCCTTTCCAAACCCACAACTACTTCCACCTGGAAGGGCAAGGCAGCAGACATTTGGGAACACCACCTGCAAGTTCCCTTCCAAAGCCACTCACCACCTGACTTTGAAATACATTGCTGTTTTTTCCACTGTTTCCGAGTCAAAATCCCTGGAATTCCCTCCCTTACAGGATTCTGGGTTGATCTAAGAAAATGTATGACAGCAGTTTAAGGTGGCAACTCACTACCATCTTCAAAGGAAGCTAGGGATGGGCAATGAAAGTTGACCCAGTCAGTAATGGTCTTTACCTATGAATGGATTATAAAAGTTGCATATTGATCACATATACAGCAAAATACATTTTGCGTGTTTCAAGCTTTACCAACACTCACTTAAGTTTGGAGAGAAACATTTGCTAAAAGTACAAAAGATTCAGAGCAGCTGGAGTAATACCAATGATAATATTGATGTATGTTGTTATCTAAGTGAATGGGTCAAGCATTTAGGTAAAAGTGTATTACTCTTGCAGGCTGATAAGGGATGTCAGCAACAACATAGCCTTGACTATTTTTAATGCACTGATCCAGCCTTGTTGTTTCATGCCTGGGATCTTCAAATAGCAAAGTTATAGAATACACAGAACTGAAGGAACTTGATAATGCTGGTGGATTAGTGGTACAAAATGCCTTCTATTATGTGACAAGATCCCAATTTTGGACTTCAGCAGATCAGAAGAGGTGTACTACTGTGGCTCATCCAGGATTCCCCCATTTATATCACCAAAGATTAAATGGATCCAAAACAAATCAAATTCCATCATTACTGATCAGTCAGCACAAGCTTCAAATCTTAAAATGTACCAGCTTTTTGCAGTGAAGCAGCTACAGACAGAGATATTAGTCATCTGTTTTGCATCTTTAAAATGTAAGAGCCATTCAACAAGCCCTTCCAAGTAGTGAGTACTCACCAGCCACTGACGTTTAGAAAAGGTTGGAAGAGTCTCTGGAATACCCTTGACAGACCGGAAGTTGTCTTCCATTACCAAACAAGAACGAGTGCTTTCAGCTGCCTGGAAATTTATAGGCTGCATTTCTGCATTCTCTCTTACTGAAAATATAAACAAGTATCATTTTTGTAGAAATTTGATACTGTAGAAAGTAAAGCATTCTTTTTCATCATTAAATTTTCTCCTCTCTCTTCCTCTGAATGTGCCGACATCTATTATATACAGATATTATTCATGAACGAACTCAATCAGAAAACATTTCAGTCACAAAGAGCTAACTCCCAAGTCCAATTATGACTTCACCCAGCATGCATACTATCCATGGATGTTCTGATAGTAAGGCTGGAATCCTGGCCAATTTTATTTTCCTAATTTGAAGTCCCAACATTTGGATTAGTAAGGTAAAATTTGAGTATATTCGACAGTTACAGAGCTCAACAATACAACCTATTAAACAACAAGTGGAGAGGAAAGAGATAAGCTGTTGAATATATACCTCTGAGGATTTCATGTCTTATTCCATTATTAGGAGAAAGTGAGGACTGCAGATGCTAGAGTCAGAGTCAAGAAGGATGGCACTGAAAAAGCACGGCAGGTCAGGCAGCATTCAAGGAGCAGGAGTGTTTGGGACAAAAGCTCTTCATCAGCAATGTATAGAGGGAAGGGGGCTGCGAGATAAATGGGGGGGGGGGGGGGGGGAGGGGAAGACAGAAAGAGAAGGTAGGTGGGAAGGTGATAGGTAGATTCAGGTGGGGGTGATTGTGATAGGTCAGTTGGGCGGGTGGAGTGAATAGGTGGGAAGATACACAAGTAGGACAGGTCAAGAAGGAAGTACCCAGTTGGAGGAATTGATCTGGGATGTGGAGTGGTGGTAAGAAAGGGAGATTTGGAAACAAGTAAAGTTGATGTCGATGCCCTGTGGTTGAAGGATCCCAAGGCGGAAGATGAGACGTTCTTCCTCCAGTTATCGGGTAGCTTGGATTTGGCAGTGGAGGTGGCCCAGGACTTGCATGTCCTTGGCAGAGTGGGAGAGGGAGCTGAAGTGGTCGGCCACAGAAGTATGGGTTTGTTTGATGCGTGTGTCCCAGAGCTGTTCCCTGAAACACTCCACAAGTTGACATCCTGTCTCCCTTATGTAGAGGGGATCACAAATTGGGAACAATGGACACAGTGGATGAGATGCAGGAAAATCTCTGCCAGATGTGAAAAGATGAGGTATAAATGTAGACCCCCACACAAAAACTATACTTGAGAGGACAAACTTCTTTAAAATGTAAGGGCTCCCTCACTTTCACAAAACACTATTCCTTTATTATGTTTGAAAGAGACCCAGCTCCTCAACTTTGACCTCCTGCATTGCAACAAAAACCACACTTTGATATCTTATCACTTGTTTATTTGTTGGGGAGTGCTTTTGACACCATTATGTTATTCAAGATGCGACATTAATCCAAGTCTTTCCTCATTATATGAACTTGCTGATTAAGTAAGAAGAGATTTGTGACTGTGTCTTCAGTTGGCAAGAATCTGAACTCTATAATTCTCTTCTTAAACCACACTACCTCTGTAGCTCTGTCCTCTTTAAAAAGGCACTTTTTGAAAGCTGTTTTTCATCAAACTTTTAACTACTTGCCCTCATATCACCTAGTGTGATTTAGCATAAAATTATTTGACAATGATCCTGTCAAGTGCCTCAGAACATTACACTCAAACATGCCAGTGAGTTGTTGTCATTGTCGAAAATTGAGACGGTCAACTGCTGCAAATAAGATTTACCCTGCTAAAGATCAGACACTGAGGGAATTGCCCAGGTTATTAACATTCCAATGGGGTAATTCCTCAATGTTTGCAACCTTCTGAACATATCCAGAGAATTTAGACAGTTTGACTGAAGTTAAACAATAGCATCAAAGGAAACAGACTACTAAAAACTCTTGACTAACTATTAAACTGACCTCTAATGTACCCCCAAGACCCTGAGTTGCCATTTCCCCCCCATCACCACCAGACAACACTCGAACTGCTGGAAACACCAGCCCCCCCCCCCCCGCAATGAGACAGACAATTTTACACAACACTCTTTATTCCCAACATTCCCTTTTCCCCTCCCCCGGAATCAACATCATCTCCTGCTGCTGGACCCTGCCTTTCCGCCCCAACATCCAGACTCAACATACACAAGTTCCCCTCCCACCTTCCGCTGCCAGATCCTGTATCTCCTGCCAACTTGACCTCATTGTCCACTTAGCTAGTACCCTTACCACCTTGCACCATAGTCTTATACTTAACTCCATTGAGGAGCAGTCAAAGTGGTTTTCTGTGATGCTGAACATTTAAAGCACAGTACATGGCAGCTGACCACTGTCACGATAGGGCATTGTTTTCCCAAAAGTAAGGATTCAAACTTTCCAAAGGATCCTTGATTGGAATCTGTCAGAAATGTGGGACACCTTAATGTAAAAAAAGTGTGATTGCCAAACCTTAGAAAATTTAGACCAATAGAACCATAGAGCACCTTGGAATGATCAGCTCAAGTCCTTGTAGGTTTAATTCCTCTATAACAACATTACCCACAATTATCAAGCACTTTACTAATTGCTACTGAGACTCTTTTGGCGCTATGCAATTGTAGAAATCAAAACTAGAATGGTCAAGTAAAAGAATAATTCACTAGCGCTGTGAACATTTAATTAGAAGCAGAGTGTTTGTCTTACTTGTGTACCTGAATTAATCTGTGATGTACTATCTCTATCACATGTAAGTGCAAGACATGCAAAATTGTCCCTTTTACCTCCTACCTTTTCACAGTTCAAGGTCTAAAACACTCCTGCAAGATCAAATTGTGGCTGTCTTGCACTTCTTTCATTTAGTAAACTGTATTCACTGCACACAATGCTACCTCCTCCGCACCCACACGATGTAAGATACTAAATGACCACTAAGCAAAGATCTTTTCTAAAAAAAAAAGCCTATTTTTCTGATCAACCTGTTCACAGATGTTATTACACACCTCTGCAGCATATGGGTCTTGAACCAGGGTCTCAGTTCAGGGGTAGTGATACTACCAGTGTGCCACAAGAGACCCTTTACATCTTTATTTCAATTCACGAGATTCTGATCACTTGTCACTTTAATTCCTCCCTCAGATATCTGTTTTCAGCCTGAGACACTGTTTTAATGAAGCTTAATGGAAAGTTCAGGAATAGCATCTCATTTCTCAATAAGGCAATTGACAGCCTTCTGGACTCAGCCCCACATTTTCAGCTAACAAACACTGATCCCATTTCTTTCAGACGGCAGTTATCAATAATAATTGCATTTTTAATATTTTGTTGTTCATTGAACTATTGTTCAATTCTTTTATTGTTCTGTTATTTCTTCCTTTTGTCATTTATTCTGTGCTGTTCTCTACCCTGTTACAGACCTTCTTGTTGCTCATACCTCCTCCCCTCCCCCCACAGGATCTACAGGTATTAAACTTGTATCCATGTAAAGCAGTGCTCGATTTGTTCAGTTTCTCCCTCCTGTCAATACGCAAGATGCTCCAAGATTTATTAAGTAGGTTCGCTCAGCTGAGATAATTTAGCACTTTTATTAAAAGGTTGAGTTTGAATCATCAGGCTGGTTGTCAGAATCTTGGTCATCAGCCTGAATCCTTCAATGGTTAGGATGAAAGATGCACAGCTTACATTTACAGTAAACGTTTTATTAATCGGCACCTATGGAACCAGGAGTTTGCTGGTTCATCAAGTGGTCAAATGTAAAAATGCACTACTGTAATTCAGGTTTATACATCAATGCTAGACTTTATTCACAGCATTAAATAATAAAATACTGGCAAACAGTAGAAGGGCTTATGCTCGAAACGTCAAATTCTCTATTCCTGAGATGCTGCCTGGCCTGCTGTGCTTTGACCAGCAACACATTTGCAGTCCTTACTCATACCCGCAACTGAGTACTCAGACATCACAGAGATCATGATAACATAATAAACTGCTGTTATTTCAGGTAGAAACTTACTGCCAGTTTACAGAGTGTGCAAGTTCATAAAGTGATGTTTAAAAGTCTGTTATACTATCTTTTTGTTTGAAAAGAGAGAGTTTGGATTTCAAACTAGTGGTATATGGTTATTTGTTTCTGAAAATAGTCAAATAAGTAAGTCTTTCTAGAACCATGAGTTTGAATGATATTTGCCTCTTGGAGTGAGAATGGAAATTTTTATTGTGGAGTTTTACCATGGAAGGGAGAAAACATTGAAAGACATTAGCTTGTTTTTGGTTTTGAGATCAGATAAACACATTGATTTTTTTTTAGGGACAGGGGCTGGGAGAGACAGTTGAAGGAGATCTGACCATATCAGCATAGTTTCTCTCAGCAAAGGGAGAAAATAAGTTGTCAAAGGGAAAAAAAAAGTACAGTTTGTGAAAACTTCCAGAGTAAGTGTGTTTGGTTAGAACTCTGCAAATTATTTAAAAACTGAGAAAGTCTAAGCTCTCAGTAGTGTACGTGGTCACATACAAAAGCTTCACACCTCACTATACGGAGAAGCAGTTAATGAAATCTACACATTTGGATTGGAAGGAATTTCTCTGTATTTTATTTATCTATAAATGTGATTTTGGAGGAAGAAAGATGTATTTTGCCATGTGTTTGAAATCTTTCAAGTTTCATTGTTTAGAATGCTTGGTTTGGTTTTATCCATATATGGAGTTGCAAACTTCTGTTTTATTGTTAATAGTAGTTCTGTAACCTATATACTTTTTCAGTGAAAGATCACTACATTAAATTCAAGTATATGATCCATCAAGCGGGATTTCATTTTGGGAACTAACTTGTCTAGCAGTAACAAGAGTTGTAATCATGACACAAATGTTAGGGTTGGTTGAAGGCCTTAAACTATATTACTTAACAACTTTAAACAGAACAATACTCCTGAAGAGATCTGTAGCAGTAATTATTAATTCTAGTGATAGAAGACATTGCATTATGAATGAACAGTATCTTAAATGGAAAAAGCATACAATATGGATAAAAACCAAACCAAACAAGCAATCTAAACAATGAAATTTGAAACATTTCAAATACGTGGCAAAACACATTTATTCCTCAACATCATATTACAGATAAATAATAGAGAAATTCCTCCCCATTCAAAATGTACCATTTTTATTAACTGCTTCTCAGTATAGTGAGGTGGGAGGCTTTTATATAAGACCATGTACACCACTGAGAGCTTAGACTTCCTCAGTTTTTAAAAATAATTTGCAGAGTTCTAACCAAACACATTTACTCTGAAAGTTCCACAAACTGTACTTTTTTTCCTTTGAGAACTTATTTTCTTAACTGCTTGTAACAACCTCCTTTGCTGAGAGAAACCCTGGAGAAAGTTCAAAATAGATTTTTCAGAGTGGTACCAGGAATGAAGGGTTTTACATACAAGGAAAAATGAGAGAGAGTGGGTTTATTCACCTTGGAGCAGAGAAGATTAAAAGGTGACCTTACTGAGGTTTTAAAAATTCTGAACAATTTTGACAGGGTAAACAAGGATGTTCTGGTAGCATTAATTGGTATGTCTGTAACTATGGGTCACAACTTCAAGGTGGTCAGCAAGAAAGCTAGGAATGAGATGACGGGAATCTTCTTTATTCAAAATGGCTAGGATTTGGGACGTGCAGGCTGGGAGGGTGGTGGAGGCAGATTCCATAAGGTTTCAAAAGAGAGTCGGACATATGTTTGAAAATGATTAAATTAGAGGGCTAGAGATATAGGGCTGGAGAATGGGACTGGCTGGGTGGCTCTTTTGGGAGCCAGTATAGATACAATGGCCTCTTTCTGTACTATAAAATACTAGTATTCTAAGAAATTGCATTAACTCACCTTGGTGCAAAGGCGTTGTCCCAATTACAGTCTCATTCTCAGAAACCTTTGAGAGATGAGCAGATTCAGATTGGGACAGAGCTAACTCAGTCTGCAAACGTTGGAGATCATGTTCTGAGAATGAGCGATCACGTTTTAAAGGAATTGGGGAGCTGGTAACTCTTCGCATCTCTGCGCTTGGTGACTCTTCCTCCTTTAGAAAATAAGGTAGTGCAACAAAAGAAATATTTGAATTTGTGCATTGTTGAAATCTGTTTAGGAGCTTCTAGTTACAAAACAACATCACATCCGTTTGATAAAAAGTAATAAGGAAAATAATTGGTCTGGAATGAAAAAACAAGTTATACAAATGCCAACCTCTCCTATCTGAAATCTTTATGATTTCTTTGCAACCTTTAACAGTAACTGTGCTCTCATTTGATTTCTTTAAAGTAAGAAACAGTCACCCTTCAGTTTGCTCAAAATCACTGGATGGAGTTATCATAGAAGAGGTTCCAAAGAAGAGTCATACTGGACTCAAAGTTAAAATGCTTTCTTCACAAATGCTGCCAGACTGGGAGTTCCTCCAGCGTTCTGAGTTTGTACACTGAAGACATCTCTAAAGTCTGGTTTGTACAACTTGATAGGTCAGTGGGACTTGGTTATTAATACAAAGCACATTCATAAATAGGAAGATTCCAAAACATGTGCAGGTCAGGTGAATTGGCCATGCTAAATTGCCCAGAGTGTTCGGTGCATTAATCAGGAATAAATGTAAGGAAATAAGTCTGGGTGACTTACTCTTCTTAGGGTCAGTGTGCACTTGTTGGGCCAAACGGCATGTTTCCACACTGTGGGAGTCTAAACAAAAGTAATTAGTGAGGCTCCTTAGTTGAATGACCAGTTCAATTCAGATTAACTGCTACTGTGAAATGAAAGTGACCAATAGAAAAAAAATCAGGTAAGGATATTCACCCCAAAAAGACAGCAGTGAATTAGTTGGATTCTTTCTCAATCCAGCAGCTTCATAGTCACTTTAACTAATTGTGACTTTTTTCCCCAAAATGTTTAAGTGAAATTCAAAATGCTCAAACTGCCAATCGTGGAAAGTGATTTTGTATTCTGTGGTAAAATGACCAGCAGTATAATTAAGTTTAAAATAATACAATTTCAGAAGTCATACAACACAGGTTTATTTAAAATCACAAGCGTTTGGAGTACTGCTCCTTCTTCAGGTGCAAACTCTGTTGTACTATAACCTGCTGTCATGTGACTTTGACTTTGTCCACCCCAGTCCAACACTGGCACCTCCACATCAGAATTATTTCATTCAAGTTTACCAAATGAATCAAGTCCAAATGTCTGTTCATCAATTCCAAATTACGAAAAATGAAAATTCCTATCAATTTAAAAGTAAAATATCAATGTCTAATTATATAATGATTTGTCAGTAACTCAGTGCAAGTAAATGGTAATAGTTACTAATATTGCTACAGTAACACATACCTCAGTCTTACATCTGAATCCTCAATAAACAATTCAGCCACATCTACACCTAGCATTTCCATCATAAAATCAAAAACAACAATAATAGCAACTTGTTAAAGGGCATTCAATAGTTTAGCTATACTAACTATTTTACTTGAATGCAATACAAGGGAACTGTAGAAACCCAGTATCAGGTGCTACTGACAAATTTGCTGACTCAACCTAACCTTTCAAGAAAATAATAATTTTGTAATTATGTTAATGAATCACCTAATCAAAGGCATGGATCATTAATCCAATTTGAAAGTCTGAAATCAGCTTAAAACCTCTGGAAATTGAAAAAAGGCAAAAATCAATAATTATGAGGATGCTGTTGGGAAAAAAGCCAACAAAGTCACAAATTATAGAATCAGTGTGAAAACAGGCCATTTGGTACATCAAATCCAAACTGAACCATCCAAACAGCATCCCAGCCAGACCCACCCCCTATTTGTAATTCTGTTCCTATGGAGAGTCCACCTAGCCTGCACATTGTTGGATACTATCGGCAATTTAGCACGGCCAATCTACTCAATCTGCATATCTTTGTACCGTGGGAGGAAACTGCAGCACTCAGAGGAAGCCCACGCAGATACAAGGAGAATGTGACATGATTAAATCCCAACTAGTTGGCCACAAAGAAAATACAGGGAAAAAGTGAGGACTGCAGATGCTGGAGATCAGGAAGAAGGGCTCATGCCCAAAACGTCGATTCTCCTGCTCTTTGGATGCTGCCTGACCTGCTGCGCTTTTCCAGCAACACATTTTCAGCACAAAGAAACTACAGTCAATGGAAGTGAGCTTTGCCAATGATGTCCATTTCCTGAGAACGAAATGAAAAACTTACTGGGTCTACAATATTTAGCTCCATGGTGAGTAGCTGATAAGTCTTAATGCTCACCGTTCCAGGGAAAGTCAAAGTTTTACTTTTGTTTTAAGCCATCAGGAACGCTGTGGCATAGATTTTAACTTTCTCCTAAATGTTTATCAGACTTCAAATTAGTTGGAAACATTTCAGTTGAATTATTTAAGTTTATAGTCCTACCTCTGAAATGTTCATTTCATCCATTTCAGCCAGTGTTGGGGCTTTTAGTAGTACTCTGGGTCTAGGCCGTTGTGTGCTTCCCATGGACTCAGGAACGGAGAGATCTATGCATGAAGTAGACTTTAGGTCATCAGAGCAGGCATGCACAAGGCATGGCAGAGATCCAAAGGTCACCTCTACAAAAGAGAATGAATTTATAATATGAACTTAAACAAAATAGTTAATTTCAGCTTGCACCAACAATTGCCAAGTGCAGGACTGATCTTGAATTGTTTAGCTTGTACTTTAGAGAAAGGAACTGTAAATCTGCATTGAAGTAAATACAAATTAGAATTCTCTTTAATACTTACGTTATCAAGCAAATCAGTTTACAGATAATTAATATTTTTAAAAAACTTTAACTCATGTAAATCCACCAAAATTCTAAATTCAACTAATAAAACTTACTCATGGCTTCAAAAATTTAAACAAAGGTGTAACTGGCACAAGCTGGGACTTAATATAAGGAATTCAACAAGAATTGATTGTACTTAACCTCTGAAACTTTAAACAAGCTCCTTGCTGTTCTACAAGCTAACAACTTTTGTTTATAGTATTGGATTCCAAGCCACACGCCATCCTGGCTTGGAACTACATCACTGTTCATTCACTGTCACCAAGGGAAGAAGTTCCAGGTTTTGATCAACAGCATGGAGTATCGCATCGTTGCCAGGTGACTACAATGGCATAATAGTGGGTGAGGGTAATCTAGCTCTGGTACCAATTAATTTTCTCAGCACACTCTCTTTGATCACCTCCTTCTGCCGTTAAATTAAGTGGCTAGAGAGAACTTTGAGACCATTCTTAAATTTTGTGCACCACAATGGTACAAAGCTGACTCGTGTAACTCTAAAGGAATGGATGCAGGTCAGTGGAAATTTTCAAGATTGAGATAGAAAGTTTTTTTTTGTTGGACAAGATTATTCTGAAATTTGTCTGACTGAAATGGAGTTACAAATCCGCCATGACAGAAGAAATCCAATCGCTTTCCTACCTACCTTTAAAGAGAACAACAATATCTCACCTTTGTTTTTATTTCGACTAGCTGCGTGCACTGGTCGAAGCTTTTTCTTTGACTTGATCTCTTCCAGAATTCGTTCATGTAGACTACGTGGCTTCGGAGGCTTTGGTCCAAGATTTCTTTCAGAGACCTGAGAACAATTCATCAGAAGCTTTAACTTCACCTTGAAAGAACAAGGTCTAAAAATTCTATACAAAAGATTAATGATTCACAAGCAATTTCTATATTTTATAGGGTGAACAAATTCAAATAAAGAAAGCATGTGCTGTATATTGGAAAGTAACTATGCACTTTCAAGTGCACTTGGAACCATAGTGAGTAGATTCTGCGTTATCCAACCAAGCATCATCTCTAGAAAGAAATTTACTAGGCCAAACTAGAAAAGTACTTTGATAAATGCAAGGCAGTTGATTCTGAGGCAGTGTGCCAGCTGTAGCATTTGTACTGAGGTGATTTGAGTGGAATTAAACAACTAGGCCATTTATATGGATAGTCAAATGAAAGTAAAACAATTGAAAAGTTTAGGGACAACAATTTGAATTTCAAATATGTGGTGAACTTGTCCTCATTAACCTCAGCATTTAGCTTACTTCAACCCTGGGCAGTAAGCCTCATTCCTCTAACCTTGCTTCTGGAGTACTTCAGTAAGTAGTTTGTTAGACACAAACTCCCTCAAGAAGCAAGTTCAGGGGAGCATGATACAACTCAAAACTCAAGTTAGGTGACTTCTGTTTAAAATAGACATGACCAGACTATTTTTCATTGCATGTTTTACTAAAAGTTGTCTGAAGGGAACATTTCCACTGAGACATTAGGATTCAAGTTTATTGCATTTAACTGCTCACAATTTAAATTGCCAGCAGATCCAAGAAAATCTCTATTGGCTGGAAAGAATCTCAAGAAAACATAACATCACAGTAACAAAGCTGTACAAATTTCAGAAGTAGCTTTAATGTTAGATCATTTACAACAAACAATAAATTGCTTGTTATGACCAGGTCCTATTTTTGTTTGAGTTTAATATTTCTATGTGACCAAATCTTAACTATCTTTTCCAATTTATGTGAGAATATCATGGCACAATTAAGAAAACCTCTGGGAAGCAGGTGATAGTGAAATTTGAAGTGTTGGATCTGACATCCTGGTGAGTTCACCTCAGGTAATATTCAAATGCTCAAAGTGCTGCAATTCCTAAGGGCTGATCACATCACCACATAGGTAGCAGGAAAAAGAATACTTTAGGCCAATCTTAAAAATCACATCACCAGATTATAATCCAACAGGCTTATTTGAAGGCACTAGCTTTCGAAGCACTTGCTTCTTCATCAGGTGTTTGCTTCTTCATCAGGCCAATCTACAATTCTCTGGTGTAGTTCACACAGTTCCTTGTGTTTGATGGGATTTAGTGCAGTATTATGGTTGCACTGCATATACCACTCACACAGACACTCCAAATTTGATTGTTAAAATTATAAGTGCACTCCCCAAATTTGAAAACCACCATAGATATAGAATAACTGTTTAAGAATGTAATTACTTGATTAAGTTACTCAATTCCTTTCCAATAGCCACAGCTCACTTTTTCCTATCATATTCAGCGCAAACTGATTTTTATCATCACGACCAAATTCTTCCTCTATAAAATTTTCTTTATTTTCCTTCCTCTCCAGAGATCCAAATAACAATTTAATAAATACAATGATTTGCCCCATAATCTGGTCCTAACAATAGAAGCAGTCAAAAGATTGAAACTGTACCTTTTCAGTCTGTTGAATAATGAAGTCTTACTGGGAGATAAGATTTGGAGAAGCTGGTGTTGGACTGGGGTGGACAAAAGCTAAAAACCATACAACACCAGGTAATAGTCCAACAGGTTTATTTGGAAGTATTAACTTTCAAAGTGCTGCTCCACAACCACCTGAAGAAGCAGTGCTTCAAAAGCTAGTGCTTCCAAACAAACCTGTTGGGCTATTACCTGGTGTTGTGTGATTTTTAACTGAGATAGATAATGCACCTTTATTTACTTGTGCTGGAAAAAAGGTCAAATAAAACCAAAATATACACATATATAAATCAAAACATTTATTCATTAGTTTATTTTTACAAATAAAATGAATCTGAGAACTTGTAGGAGAAATAAAATCAGTGCAGACTTTATCAGACAAGATATCATTGAAACTTAAACTGCAGATAAGTTTAAGATGGTTCCTGACTTCATTAAAGTGTGGAAACTGGATAAGAGGTTTCACGGATGTTTGTGTAGATGTCATATAAGTATGCAAGCATGATTGTAGGACTACAGTTCTGAAAAAAAGGGTCTCTGGACTTGGAATAATAACTTATTTCTCTCGACATATGCTGTCTGACCGGCTGAGTTTTTTCCAGCAATTTCTGATTTTGTTTCGGATTTCCAGCATCTGCAATTCTTTCACTTTTTTGATGAGACCCTAGAATACTGTTTTGCTCATCATGCACATTTTACAAGCTTGCAATTAAAGTCTTGTCAAAACATCTGATATTTTTCAGCTAAGAAGTCCTTTAAAATGTCAAAGCTTCAAAATTCATGGACCTACAGTCTAGAATTATTTAGAATTTTCATTCGGTAATCTACGTGACCCCAGGCTACGCTGCAGATACAAGAAAGGAGAAGAGGGATTGAAGTGAAAAGTCTCAGACTTAAATTGACACCCAATTAAAAATAACTTTCATTTAAAGATGCCATCCATTCAGACATGGGCTAATTACTATATTTCTGATGGAGATAAAAGCTAATAACAGATAACATTTGGATTAAGACAATTCACCAGTCAAAAAAAAAGGGAACTCTCATCTAAACTTACATTATTCTCAGCGGACCTCATCAATCCTGCAATAACAGGAAACAGCAAACAAGAGAAACAAATCAAAAACAGGCAGAACATCAACACTGAGATGGGAGTGCCAGAGGTCCTCACAACAGCAACCAGAGGGATGAGAAAAGGAAAGTGAAAATAAAGCAAAATCTACAAAGGGAAATAAACATACAAGTGTAAAGTTTGGGAGTAAGAGAAACGCTTACCGGTTTTAAAGGTGGCCGTGATCTTATAAACTCAAGAATTAGTTCGTGAGCATTTTTCTTCACACATGGTGGGATGTCACCATCAACCTGCAAAAAGAAATGCCATTTTCCAATCAAATACTTAGCTAACAAATTAGCACCATTGCAGACACAAAAATAAATACACAGAAGAAATTAGATTGTTTGGCTTTTTTTAAAAAGCAATATTACGCTGCTCAATTCTAGTATAAGACGATCGCAAGCACAATGTCCCAGCGTCCAACCCTTTCAAGGGATTATTTCCCTTTTCCCGCATTTATTTTAGTATGTACCTAATTCTCAGCACTGCAGCACTGATCTACATTTTATATTTAAGAAAGCCAGTTGATGAATCTTTTTGCAATGTAACATTTATTCAGACAAACTTTACAAGCACACACTTCCCTTCCCAGTTTCAGTAAATAGCTCTCTGAATCAGCTTAAATGAAGTCCTAATTAATGCCATCCACCTGCATATAATTAAACACAATTGATATACAATTAACAGGTGTTTCACCTACTTTCTTGAAATAAGACTGCAGCAAACAAAATGTGGAATGTATGGGCTCTTGTACTACAGTGGTAATCTACTTCTGAGCTAGGAGGCCCAGGTTCAAGTCCTACCTATACCAAAGTTGTATAATAACATTTCTGAACAGATTATTTAGAAACTAGCTAAATGTGAACAGTGTTGCACAATTGCTATACATAATCACATTGCACAGATGTCTTTCAAGTTTGGCTCAGTAGAGAGAATACATCAATTTGGAATAAGGGCTTTTGCCCAAAACGTTGATTTTCCTGCTCCTCGGACACTGCCTGACTCGCTGTGCTTTTCGGCACCACTCTAATCTAAACTCTAGTTTCCAGCATCTGCAGTCCTCCCTTTTACCTATATAGAAGCGAGTCCATAGGGTTAATATCGAGTAATCTAAGGATAAACAAGTATTGAAATAAGTTGCCTAAATGCAGAGTTTTCCCAGGAATTTGTTGTTATTTCAATCATGGAAAAATATTATAATATTATTACAAAAATAAAAGGGGTGATAGTGGCATAGTAGTGATGTCACTGGATACCAATCCAGAAGTCCTGGTGATGTTCTAGGGACCTGGATTCAAATCCCACCACACAGATGGCGAAATTTGAATTCAATTAAAATTTGGAATAAAAAGATAGTCTAATAATGGTCATGTGACAGCCAGTGATTACGTTTGTACATCAAAGACAAAAATTTGCTATTTTTATCTAGTCTGGCCAACGTCTGACTGCAGACACACAGCAATGTTGTTAACTCTTCACTGCCTTCTGAACAATTACTGATGGGTGCCCACAAACCACAAATAAGCTTTTTAAAAGAAAATTTCAACAAATTAGATTGAACTGAGAGCACTGGTTAGTACAAATTATTTGGCCTATCAAGTACACATTATCAACATTGCAAATCTACATATCTACTCATATCAAACCCCAAATCTAACATTCCTTCTTGCCCACCTCTCCCTTACCCACACCAGGTATATTGTTTAATCAAAGTAACTTTATTTTTGAGGAACTGAAAAATAAAGATATGAAATGTAGCACCAATTTTATGACAGATATAGATGTCTATTTGATGAAAGAGGTTGCAAAGTGCAACATTAATAGTGGAATGCTATTTTGGATAAGGCAAATTTAATGGTAGCATATACTGAAAATACAAATTTAAAAAGTTGGATCATAGAAAATTGTTAGGGGGCAATAGAAGTGACCAAATGTGTGTGGGGGTCTGGAGGTCAATAGATACCTCAGCATTATTGCAAAGTCTGTTTATTTCACCTCAGACAAAAGTTGGAATATAATCCTCCGAAGAAAAGAGGCCTTAATTAAAGGGATTTCTCAAAACTTACTCGGAGTTTGTTAGAAACAGTGCATAAAATATTCTACAAGCAAGATTTCTAAACAAACTTATCAAGATTTCAATGTAGAAGACAACACTGCATGAAAGACTGCTTAAAAATAGAAAATATGTAAGCTGAAATGGCAGGGATGCATAGAGCCAAAGGGGTCAGTAATGCACTGTGTCTCATCCAAACTGTTTATCAGGACATCAGAATCAAGATATGATTATACAAAAATATGGATGGTAATTGAGATCAACCAATTATAGAGGAACTAGCATGGTCAAAGAATTTACTAACATATAGAATGAGTAGGGGAGAAAAGCTCAAAAGTACTTCACATACAAAGAAGCTCTGTGAAATGTCGTAATTTTTTTGTGTGTAATTTTAACAGCCATTTTCATACACAGCAGATTGAACAAGCAGCAATGAGGTTGATGATTATGAATTCCTATTTCCATTCATGTTAGTTGAGGACACAGACATTAAAAGCTTGTCATGACACCAATAAATCTCACTGGTCTTCTACAGAACTGAAAAGCTAAAACAAAATTCAGTTGAAATTTTTCTTCAAAGGGTGCACATCTCCAACAATGCAGATCTTTCCTTGATAATATACTGGAATATCAACACAGTGCGAGACTTGAAATTATGATTTTCTAACTCAAAGATAAGAGTGATATCTAGCAGACCGAGTTGACAAGATGGAATTGAATCCAAGAAAAACTAAAATGAAACCGTAGTAATGATTTACTCATCAACTTCAATGTGAGAATGCAAATAACAATAGAAACAATGTTGGATATCTTGCAAGAATATCAGGATACATATTTAAAGAGATTTATCTGGAAAATTACAAAGCACTGATGGAATTGTGTTGCATTCAGGATCTCTCATAAAAGTTGTTTGCATTATTTTGTCAGGAAACAAGAATAATAATCCTGAATGTCAAGGAGAATGAATCAGATAACAGAAACTCAAAAATGTGGGAAGGAGCAAGTCAGAAAAGATGGTCAGGTAACTGAGCTATGAGGTGAAATTTAAAAGCACAGGATATTGGAAAAGTTACATGCTTCATGGTCCAAGATTTTTAATCTTACAGATTGACTGAACATTTCTAGGCTCTGGATTTCCATAAATTTAAGAACCAGGGTGTAGGTTCAAGTTCAGAAAAGTGAAGATGCACAAACAAATTAGACTGAATTATTTTACATAGCAAATAGCCAATTTTTGCAATAGATTGCTCCCAAATCCAACATTCCTTCTCGCCCACCTCTCCCTTACCCACCCCAGGTACATTGTTTAATCAAGGTAACTTTATTTTTGAGGAACTGAAAAATAAAGATATAAAATGTAGCACCAATTTTATGACAGATAAAGATGTCTATTTGATGAAAGAGGTTACAAAGTGCAATATTAACACTGGAATGGTATTTTGGATATTTTCGCAACAGTCTACTTACTGAAGATGGAATTATTAAATATTTAACAAATTCTATTTTTAAAAGGTTTGGCTGATTAAATTAGTTTTAGGGACCAACTGAAAGGACAGGAGAATCCCATTGATCTTGTATTTTCCAATAATACAACATTGAAAATATGAAATGTTATGTCATGCACGAAATAAACCTACAAAAGGTATTTAAAATTAAGCCAAAAAGTAGCATTAATACATGGAGAACAATCCTTTTACTCAAATATTTTTTAACTTCTGTCGAGTGAATTAGTAAATCAGCAAAAGTTTTAGGTACTCAAAATGCAGCTGAACATCATTATGGTTACATTATGTCTGAAATTGAGGGGATGAGCTTCACCTTGACAAAATAATCTTGACCCTTACATTATTATAATTTGTTGCCTCCCAATATATGACAGTAGACCATCATTAGAAGTAGGAATAAAAACAAGATGCTTACCATAACTTTCCGCAGTTTATATTTACGTGCTTTAATGTCCTGCATTAACATCTCGAATGGAGTAAGGTGATACTCTGTAGGTAAAGGGTTGTACTGTTTTTCCTGAACTTTTTTTAGTTTGACACCATGGCGGAGGTCTCGCATTAGCTGCACCCATAGACGTGCCTGCAAGCACAAAAGGAACTATTCGCAAAAAATAAACTGGAACTCTGGAATTTGCAGAATCAACAGCAAAACAAAAGTTGCAATCAGAGCAAATTAAATTGAGTGAGTGGGCACAAAAAACATGAAAAGGCATTGAGCAGATGTAAAGTTTCACCATTTTGAGAGTTAGTCACTGAAGCAATCCATCTCCATATGCAGTGAGATCTGGACAACATTCAGGCTTGATAAGTAATGTCTGTACCACACAAATACCAGAGAATGACCATCTCCAACAAGAGTGAATCTAACCATCACCCTTTGACATTCAATGACATTATTACCACTGAATCACTCTATCAACATACTGGGAGTTCACAGTTAAAAATCACACAGCACCAGGTTATAGTCCAACAGGTTTAATTGGGAGCACACTAGCTTTCGGAGCGACGCTCCTTGTCGCTCTGAAAGCTAGTGTGCTTCCAATTAAACCTGTTGGACTATAACCTGGTGCTGTGTGATTTTTAACTGTGTACACCCCAGTCCAACACCGGCATCTCCAAATCATTCTGGGAGTTAGCATTGACAAAATCTAACTGGAATGGCCACATAAACGCAATGGCTACAAAAATTTGTCAGAGGCTCAGAATTCTGCAGTAAGTAATTCATCTTCTGACTCACCAAATGCTGACATTTATCTACAAGGTACAATGCAGGAAGGTGCTAGAAAATGGACACCATCTATAACAAAGCTGTCTACTTGATTGACACCTCATCTCGCACCTTAACATGACTTCCACCACCACCATTGCATAGTGGCAGCAGTGTGTACCTTATACAAGATGGACATAGTACATAATTTTTAAAAATATTTAAAAAAGACAGCAAAACAAAGTTTTCAACCTATTTCCCAACATCATCAATTCACAGAGACGTAAAACTACACATTTAAATTGATTTGTTCTTACACTCAGTGGAAGAAGTGTAATTCATGATCAAATTTTAGAAATTCAGGCCACCACAGGATTAACTTGGAAAGATAGAAGAGGGGTTATGTACTTTTCCATTTTCATTTCTGTTCTGCCACGCTTTTGTATATATGTAATAAAATACTTTCCCCCGGAGCTGCTTTTCTGATAAATGTTATTACCAAAGACTACTTCAATGTGATAAAATTACAAGAGACCGTCTGATGCATTAAAACAGCTTTGTTCTCTGTAACGCCAATGGAGATTGGTTTGATCTGCTGAGGAACGAAGAGGAGGTTTTAAACAGGAAACTGCTGAATCTAATAGAGGTGGTTTTTGATGCCACTACAATGGGAACAATGTAATATTTTTCCTAAGAGGCTGTTTCTTGTGAAAGTGCATCATATACTTATCTGATGAGATCAACATTAACCTCTTTTTAAATTGTCTTCTGAACACAAGTATTAGCAGTCATAAGTAAATTTACATTCCTCACCCAGTCAGTATGGTTTAAGTTGTCCAATTCAACTAATGGAATCTGAGTCTCGGATTCTCCAAACTGCATCTTCTTCAGCATCTGGAACACAACAGAAATCATGACATTGATATATTAGTACAGTGAATATTCAGTGTGACATTGAAGCATCACATTACAGATTGAGACTGCTGGTAACATTTACCATTGTGTTATTGCACTGATCACAAAAAAGCAGTATATTTTTAAAACAACTAGGTGACATCACAACAAGTGATGCTCCGGTTCTAAAAAGTTCTCCATCTTTGTACTATTAGTTAGTCTGTTGGTTAGTTAAGAATGCAGTCAAGCCAGTTAGTCAGTGAGACAAGTGTGTGTTGAATGTATGAGCAACAGAAGTTAATGTGGAATTCAGATTATCTGGAGTGCAGAGATGCCATATTTCTGCACATTGTTAATTGGTACAGTTGTTGAGAAAGGTGGCTGGAAAGTTAAGAACCAGAGTCTTTATGGTTTATGTTAGATGAACTAACACAGAAAAAAACCACATCACATACAATCAGACATACATTAGCATGATAAAACAAACAAAAATGCATTGATTACTCAAAAATTATTTAGCAGTTTGTCAAATAAATATGCTTTGAAGGACCAAAAGGACAATTTTGTTTCACATTGTGAAACTTGAATCAACACCAGGTCGCCCACTCCCCTGATCGACAGTCAACCGACAAATCAAATCCCATTTCAAACTGAAAGATCAAGATGTGGTCTAAAAATTGAAATGTCACTATTTTTGAGAGAGTGAAAGACTTGGATTACAAAATTCAATAAAGCCACAGGAGCATCAGAAATTCAATGATCTGCACTTTCCAGATACATTATTTCCCTAATTTTGAAAGGAAATGGGCAGGTGAAATAATAAGTGTCAGGAAAATGAAAATTTTGTCCTCATTAATTCTGATCAGCTGAACTGCTCCTTTTAATTATCCAGAATTGTAAGCAAATTATAAAAAGGGCTCTACTCCTGAGATTTGTTCACTTTATTCCTCTGAGCAGCTGGGTATTATTTTACGTGAAAAATCAAACGTAATTCAGGAAGCTCCACAGACTTGTCTCTCAAGAAATAAATGACGACACACAAAACATTGATTTTTAGCACACACAATCTCACCATTCTTTAAGTGAGTATCAGATCTTAAGCAATACGAATGCCTACTGAAATCACAAGGTGTTTTCATTGAATAATGCTTTACTACACAAAATGTGACAGGATAAAGTCAGATCTGAAAAAAGCTCTGCTACTTTTTGATCTAATGTCCAAGTTAGATCGAGTCATCATGTTCTCACCTTTAATTAACATAGTACTTACAATAGCAAAAATGTTAAGAAATATTATAGACAGCGATAGCATTTGTCAGTGTTCCAGTTTATTTGGTACGTACCATCCCTTCTCATTACTTAAACACCAAAGTAATGTTCATTAAGGTATTACATTTACTGGGAAGAATTGTTCACTAAAATAAATAACTTCAAAGAACTTTTTACTTATACGAGAATGACCAAAAGAATTCGAATGCAAATTTTTTTGCTAAATTTGCTTATGAAACTTAAAACTAATGACTATCCAAATATAATGAGGTTTAAATGAACAAACCATATGAATGTACAATGAAGGGGTAGGAATTGGTCAATCATCCATTCAGCCTGGCCTGCTGATGGCTCATCTGATCAAAACCCGAAATCCACATTACCATCTGCTGTGAGAACCTTTCACCACCCCACCTTGCTTACCAGTCTATATACATCTGCTTCAGAAATGGTCAAAGACTCAACTTCCACCATGCTGCTTACCTGTGGAGGCTATCAGGGGAAAACTCCCTGTTTTAGTCACCCTATCAGGTGACCAAATGAAAAATGAAAGCGGCACATGAAATGTGTTGACTTTTGATTAAGTTCATACCACACTGATCAATTGACTTTATTTTAATTTTCAACTGAAAAGAATATGTGGGAGATCACAGCAGTCAGGCAGTGTTCATGGAGAGTGACAGCAAACTAATGTTTTGAGTCTAAATGACTTTTTCAATGTTGATTGGAAGTCCATAAACACAACAGAGAAAACCATAGCAATGCAAAGATAGCAGAATAAATACCAATTTTTAAAAAAAATGAATCAATATGAAATACTGTGCTGCATTAAGTGGTGAAACATGGAGTCTACAAAAAATGATTTTTTTTGTACCATGCTGTATATAGACCAATAATAATGCTGAATGTTTGATGTATTTTGTTATTTATTCAGGTGATGTTGGCATCACTGGGTAAGCCAGCAGTCATTCCCTTCTCTCGTTGCCTTTCAGAAGGTGATGGTGAGCTGTGTCTTTAACCTGCTGCAGACTGTTTGCTGTAGGTAAACCCACAATGCTAAGGAGAAGTGTGTAATGAATTTGAGCTCAAGTATGTTTCTCCCTCTTCCTGGTTGGTGATTTTTACTGGCAAAGGTCCAACTGAACAAATTGACCTAAGTTGCATGTAAACAGAATGCATGATCAATGACTTCATTTGCCAAAAACCTAGGAGGAAGCTAAAAATGACAATCCCATACAAGCAACAGAATATTTACTGATTTTAATTACCCTGCTCTTCACCCCGCCCCTTGGACTCTTACTGTTTGGACATTGTGTCAGGTGGTTCTTTTCTAGAGCAGCTCATCATCGCAGGAACTAACAATGTGAGGAACGGTTCTGAAGGGTCACTGGATCCAAAACATTAATTCTGTTCTCTCTCCACAGATACTGCCAGACCTGCTGAGTTTTCCCAGCAATTTCTGTTTTTGTAACTAACAATGTGACTTGCTTTTGTTTTTGTGACCTGAACCAGCTGAAACCAGAAATGTTGTGAATACAGGTAAATCAGTCAAACATATCTGTATCAATGAAATTACATGAATAACATTTCAGAAATATTTTACAAATGTACCCAACATCACTATACAAATTCAAAAACACCCAAACTGACATAATCTGGATTGTGTCCTGTGTATTTGTGTCTGCTGTGGCTTAGTGGTTGCATTCTTGCTTCTGAGGGTTCTGAGCTTGAATCCTGTTCCAGGACATAAGCACAAAATTTGAGGTTCACAGGCCACACCTTTTCAGTACTGACGCTGTGCAATACTAATGATGGTGGCTCTTTCAAACGAAATGTTTAACAAAGACTCTGTCACCCTCAGGCAAATGTAACAAGTTCTATGGCAATATTTGAAAGGACTTAACTTTAGCATTCTGATGATATTTATCCCTCAGTTAACAGCGAAAAGAAAAAATGTTGTTATCTGGTCTTCATCATATTGCTATCTGTGAGAGCTCGATGTGCTGCTGCATTTACGACACATAACAACAGTGACGGTGACTGTATTCCAAAAGTATGTCATTGCCTGTAAAGCTTTGAGAGGTCTTCTGATTATGATAGCTGCTATATGAGTGCTTGTCTTTCTTTACAAAATAAAGTTATTTAATATTCCTGATCTCACCAGCTTCTGTTGGTTCTCTTATCACAACACTAAGTAATCTAATCGAATCTAAAACAAATGAGACATTCAAAATCTTTGCTTTTGTTTACAAATTACCTTTCCGCACACTAGGTCACTGTTACATTGTTTAGGTTTTCCTCCTGCGTTGCTGTGTCCCTGGTACCCAGCTTTATGTCACAATCCTCCCTCCAATTCATTCCTTGCAACTGAACTTTTAACTATCACACACCATCTACAATTCTCTTCCTAAACTCTCCTACACCTCCTTCCACTTCCAAAACCATCCTCTTTAAACACGAAGGTGTGTGCAGGAACAGCCCAATTTTAGTGGAAAATCCAAAATAATAGAACTAACTTAAAATAAAAGAGGAAGTGAGTTATTTGCTGCAGTATCCCTAGTCTCTGACCTGCTCTTGTAGCTACTGTATTTATGTGGTGAGTCCAGTTCAGTTTCTAATCAATGGTAACCCCAAGGATGTTGACAGTGGAGGATTCATTGATGGTAATACCATTGAATGTCGAGGGGCGGTGGTTAGACTGTCTTTTATTGGTGATGGGCATTGTCTGGCATTTGTGTGTGCAATTTTTATTCTTTTAAATCTTTCTTCATTCACCTTAAACCTTTGCCCTTAAGTTTTCACTTCCCCTATCCTTGGAAAAAAATCTTGGTTATTCACCTCATCTGTGCCCCTCAATTTTCTAAACCTCTAGAAGATCAACTCTCAGCGTCTGACATTCCAGGGGGAAAAAAAAAAGTCCCAGCCTATTCAGCCTCTCCTTAAAACTCAAACGCTCCAGATCAAGCAACATCCTTGTAATTTTTTTCTGGATCCTTTCTAGTTTAACAACATCCTTCCTATAGCAGGGCAACCAGAAACGTACGCACTATTCCATGTATTACCAGGTGCTCCACGGCCTTTCTCCCACATCTAACGGTGGGCGGCATGGTGGCACAGTGGTTAGCACTGCTGTCTCACAGCGCCTGAGACCCGGGTTCAATTCCCGACTCAGGCGACTGACTGTGTGGAGTTTGCACGTTCTCCCAGTGTCTGTGTGGGTTTCCTCCGGGTGCTCCGGTTTCCTCCCACAGTCCAAAGATGTGCGGGTCAGGTGAATTAGCCATGCTAAATTGCCTGTAGTGTTAGATAAGGGGTAATTGTAGGGGTATGGGTGGGTTGTGCTTCGGCGGGTCGGTGTGGACTTGTTGGGCCGAAGGGCCTGTTTCCACACTAAGTAATCTAATCTAACAAAACAGCAGCTTTTGGAAGTGACCTGTGTATATTGAGAGATTTATACAGAGAGAAATGTATAAACAGAACGGGTGAGCTGAAGGCTGAAGTTGAGACCTTGAAAAGAAGGTTCACTGGGCCAATTGAAAATGTGGCATTGTGCTCAAAGTGACCCAAGTGTGGGAAATGTTGGGCAGGCATAAAGGAACATAAATAACCACGAGCAAGGATGGGCCCACAGCCCTCTGCACCAGCTTGACCATTCAATGAGATCACACTGACTTTCTATTTCAAAACACCACTACCCATATTCCTTGATGTTTTAAACAAAGAAATCTATCCATTTGTTTTAACAAACTCAATGACAAAGTCCACTGGAGCAGGGAATTACAATCTCCCTGTATCCACACAGAGTGAAGCCTTCTGGGGAGAGGATTACTATGACAACTAAATGACTACAATCCAAAGAAAACACAATAAAAGTAGCTTTGTCTTATTAAAAAAAAGTAAACCAGGGAGATATAAATAACGCATTCCATTTATAGATACAGAAACGAAAAGAATGCGGGTCACCAACATGTGTTTTGTAGGCGTGTTAGATAAAAGGGAACAACTGTATCATGACAATCATTGGGAACAGCAACCAAACCAGTCAAGCTATAAATTAAAATTAGAAAGGTGTCATAAGTGTACAATGCTGAATCACCTCCTGAACATTTGCTCTGATATTTGCACAGGGCAGTGCCTAATTTTATTCCTGTTGTTCTGGTTTGATCGGTTTCTTTTATCTATAGAACCATAAACACATTAACATTCTTGGCATAGACACCAAACATTTCACTTCTTTGAAAGATTTCAAGTGTGTTTAATATGTGAGATCATAGCCGGACAGGCACACAGGTGCAGCAATGGTCTAGGGACTCAGCTTACAACTGTAAGGAGTGCCAGGATGTGGATTCAAACGACACCTCAAGCTGGTGATTTTAATGATGCCATCAGTGGGTGGTAATGATTGGATGATACATACTTTGATTGGCTTGGGTGGAAGCACAGGTGGAGGATTCTGTGGCCAGATTTCCCAAACTATCAACAGGCAAGTACGATCAGATTGAACATAGCAGTGTAAAGGTATAAGTCACCTTCTGGCCCCAGCTGATCACTTTTATTGAATTTGTCTTGAACTATGAATCCAAGCAATCCATTACCATTCCTGCTAATTCAAATGATGCAGGCAGCTCCCATATAAATCTTGATCACTTTGATAAAAGGTGAAGTAAAATGTTGTGAACTGATCAGGTCAATCACTAGACATGCAAATTCAATGATTGAACCAAATAGTGAGAACTACAATACACAGGCAAAAAACATTACATCATGGGAAATGAACACAAAGGTTATATTAACCTCCCTTTTGATGAATATAAGTCAGATCTCTATCTATTCACCAGTTTTACCAGTTTGTCTTTGAGGTATTGTCAAATTGGACATGATTCTCAAGCCATGCCTCATTCTCAGAATACTCCACTATGTGAACATATTTTCGTCTACGTACCATGTGACTTGACACAATATATGTGCTCTTGGCTCAAGTAAAACTATTTTCTTAAACTATTATATTTTAAAAATAAAGTTGTTTCACAGCTGGAACCCTTTCTCAAAAACATCACAATTAACAGCTTTTGTTTCAGTTCATATTTACAAATATTGTTGTTTAAACAGGGAGACTTTTTAAGTCCTTGAGATTTTTAGGGGGTTTTGCTTACTAAACCAAACAATACAAGGTGTTTGCTGATTACCACTCCCTGCTGAATTATCAACCTCATCAACCTTCATTCCTTCTCAGCCAGCCTCAGTAACTCCCTCAAGACAACAATCTGATCTGATATGAAGCAGGGGGAAGGAGATTTAAAACAGATATCTAAAACCAAAACTCAATTATAATTTTTTGTTAATTATTTCAATCTTAAAATGAACCGCTGATAGTCATGCTTTAATGTGGTCTTGCTCTGCATGTCCAAAGATCTCTGAAGGTGACAGGACAGATAGATAAAATGGTCAAGACGTCATCTAGGATGTTTCCACCAGTGGATGAGGTACTAAACATAAAAGCAGAAATATAATGCTGGAACTACATGAGATACTTGTTAGGCCTTGACAGAGGTTGTGTGTATAGTCCTGGTCACCACATCACATGAAAGACATAACTGCTCTAGAGAGACAGTACAGAAGACATTTAAAAGAATATTAGCAGACTTGGAAACTACATCTATGAAGAAAGGTTGAATAGGCTATAGTTGTTTTCCATAGAACAGAGGAGACTCTGCTTAATGAGGGGCTTGAATAGAATGGACAGGAAGCTCAGTTTCCCTGAGCAGAGAAGTCAATCATGGGGGCACAGATTTGAGGTGACTTGCTACAAGGACATGGGCATTTGGAATTCACTGTGCAATTGTTTTTCAGGGCTGAGCTCCTCGATTCATTTAAAAGGAACATGGATATGCACCTGACATTCTGTAGCCTGCAGGACCACATACCAAATGCTGAGAAGTGGGAATGGAATGGGTGGTTAGTTTATTCAGTCACTGCAGACACAATGGACTGACCTTTTTCTGTGCCATATTTTTTCAATGGTTTTATATGAATATCACAATCAGGAATCCGGACGACAACACTACGAGAGTTCTACGACTGCAGAAGATGTTTGCAGTGTACAAGTACTAATGATAAAGTAATATTTAATACAATCATGTAACTGTGAGGCATTCTTCACAATTTAACAAAAAGAGGAAAACTTCTCAGGTGATTGTTTAATAACTCTGCTGCATAGTCCTAGCCAATAACAGGCAAATCAGTTTGAATGAAATGCATTAGTTGAACACCAGAAAACCCATTTGGCAGACCGAGTCAATATCTGCAAGAGCTCTCATTTCAAGCCATTTGCTTACTGTAGAACCTGACATCAAATGTATTACCACACTGACAGTTTTGTTGCCATGTGAAACATCATGGCCTTCAAACTTAATAAATTTACAAACTATAGCATCTAGCATTCTCCAGTGTTTAACAGGAATTTTGTCTTACCTCTTTAGCATCTTTGATTTTCACCAGAAAAGTCTGTAACTCCAAGGTTTCCACAAACAATGCCCTGCAGACTGCTTGAAAATGTGAATCTGCTTCATTTCGATTCAATAAATGTGCAGCACACGCCTTCATTACTTGTTCAAAAGTCTTCACTGAACGTTGTGGAACATCACCCTCTTCCTCATCATCCTGCCCGCTGTACCCCTCGTCAGCTGTACCATTGCTACCCTCAGAATCATTGTTTGCCATCTGGTCAATCAGCTGCTCCAACTGCTGACTCAACTCTCGCTCCTCATTCTCATCCAAGCCCCAATCTAACGCTCGGTAAATTGCAAATCCCAGGGATTGCACGATCTGGAAGGAGGAAAGAAAAAGAAATTCATCAATAAAAAAAGAGAGACATGGAATTCATTATAACTTTAACAGAACATTGCCCTACCAAAAGACAAAAACAAACATTCAGAATACAATGGCAGCATTAGAATGTCTTAAGATTATAATTCAGTTGTTTGATGAACATTATAATTCTGTTGTTCGATTATGCTTCTGTGAAGCACCTGGGAATGCGCAATAATTGTAAGGCTATTTGCTTTTCAAATTTCTCAATCAACTGGAGCAATGTAGTTTATTTTATTCTTTGTTCAAAGTGTATTCATTCAATTTACTTCATTTAGCATGAGAATTTATTGCTCCAAAATCACGATTACGGTTGTGCCATTTCTCAAAATTTGTGTTATATGCACAGTGATCTTCAGAGTTACAGCCATTTCAAGGTTATAGGTGCTCTTTTCAGCTCTCGAGTTTCGAGGTTACTCAATACTTTACTATCTTAAAAGGTTAGCATGTCACATGTGTATGAAATCACCTGCTGTAAATATACTGAACGGAATTTATTTTCAAATAATATTAGTTGTGTCATTCGAGATTAATGACCAAATTTCAAAGAGTTCACCACTTTAAAATTCTACTTTGTTTTCATACACAAAGTGAACAAAATACAGGAACTTCTTTTAAATGGACTGGAAGTAATTTTCAAATATTCCTAGAAAACAATCACAAAACCTCACACCAAAAAAAGGAAAACTACATGATGGCGAAAACATGTAAGCTTGTACCACAGATGGATATATGTTCTCTTTGTTTTGCTGCTCTGTGTGTGCTGGTATTATGTCTGCATTCAAAACGTGAGGCACTGGAAAAGCACAACAGGTCAGGCAGCATTCGACAAGCAGCTCAGTCAATGTTTTGGCATAAGCCCTTTATCAGGAATGTTGAGGGGGGGGGGGGGGAGTGCCCGAGGTGGGTGGGACTGGTGGGAAGGTGGCTTGGAAGGCGATAGATAGATGAAGGTTGGGGGTGATGGTGATGGGTCGGAACAGAGAGTGATAGACGGGAAGGAAGATGGACAGAGGAGGGTGATAGACGGGAAGGCGGTGGAGGAGGCCCAGGACTTCCACCCACCCACCCTCAGAGGACCCCTTCGCTCGCCTCCAACATACCCCACCTACGTGGACACCCCATGCTGGTCTGTTCCCATCCTTGATCTCTTCATCTCCAACTGCCACCATGACATTGACCGCCTCAGTCTGTCCACCCATCTCACCCACTCCAACCTCTCACCCTTGCAAAGCACAGACCTCCACCCCAATCCCAATCTTACCATCAAACCAGCCATCTAACACCTGGGAGGAGGAAAGCCTTATCTTCCACCTTGGCACCCTCCAACCACATGGCATCAATGTTAATTTCCTCATTTTCCCCGTCCCCATCTTATCCCAAATCCAACCCTCCAAATCAGCACCGCCCTCTTGAACTGTCCTACCTGTCCATCTTCCTTCACACCTACCACTCCACCCTATCAACCCCCGCCTTCATCTACCTATCGCCTTCCAAGCTACCTCCCCCCCAGCCCCACCCCTACATTCCTGATGAAGGGCTTATGCCCGATACATTGATTCACTTGCTCCGCGGATGCTGCCTGCTGTGCTTTTCCAGCGCCACACATTTTGACTCTAACCTCGAACATCAGTAGTCCTCAATTTCTCCTATCTCTGTATTATTGACTCAATAAAAGGGAGTGACCTGCCAAGGCTGTCACAAATCATCCCTTCACACAGTAGCAACTCCTATCCGCTTATTCTCGTCCTTACAGGCCAGCACATCTAAAGGGCAGGAACTTAGTATGTGGGGATCCTACACAGCAGGATATTAATTCTACCCACTTGGCAGAAAGCAGATAGGAGGACAAGCAACAATGAGTAAGTGATTTAACTATTGATAGCTTGACCCACTCTTATTTGTTTTAGTTTTATCTGCAGGACTCTGCAAGCAAATCAAATAGCACCCTAAAGCCGACAGGAGTGTGATGAATTGATGCAAATCAAGGTTGAATCAACAGAATCTCAATGCCATTTTAACCCAGATTTCAGTGAGGAAAATGCCATGGATTATGACTAGGCTAAAACAGGTTAACAGCTGGTGGGAAGAATAAAGAAGACCTGCAGATGTTATATTTCCCAGGCAGATTTGAAGGAGCTGGATGTTCCTGTAGGTTCCCTTGATTTCTGCCACACCTGAAATCTTTACTGCCGTCACTTCTGTCAGAAAGTAAATAGCCATGGACAGTCTGAATTTCCCAAGCCAATAGACATTCTGGACCCCCTGTTTAATAGAAATGGCAAGGAACTGGATCAAATATTTAAATGAGACTCAGGTGTTAGAACATCCCCAGTATGAAATGCAATCCAGCCACTGATGTATCAATTTCATATCCACCAACTACATAACCCAAGGTTTACACCATCCTGCTGTATGCTGAAGCCTTCCGCCAAATGTTCACATTTTGCATTTTCATTTTTCTATATTTTATTTGTTTTTCTTAAGAGTTTCATACAGTTAATTCTTTTGTTAACTATTAAATTGTTAATAAGTTTAAGCTTATTTGGCTTCTTTGTCCCAATAGAGAGAGCATTCTAACAAATGTTCAGCTCTTACTACACTCCCTCCTCACTTAGAAAGATTAATTTATACGTTAAAATTATAAGATGGTACATACATGTAAATTCCCAGTATACAAACTGATCAAACCAACATCAGCAATACCCAAATACTTTAACAGGTCAGGTTTCATATTTGTTTATATTGTAATTAAACATACATGACTGATACCAAAATAATTTACATGTAAAAACAAGTTTTTCTTTAACACTTGTGAGATTTATAAAAGGAAATAATGAAAACAATATGTTTTCTTCTTCTTTCCTACATACTTTCCATTTCACATATCTAGCTTCTTTTTCTTCTCTCTCACTGGGTATCTTCTCCATTTTCATGAGACTTAAGAGGCTGAATGGCCTCCTTCTGTTCTTATGTTCCTATTAACTTGATTTTGCTCTCTCTACTTGGGCAAGTAGACTTTACCAAATCTAAGTTTTGTCTTTCAACTCTAATTAATAGTAAGGCATCAAGAAATTCATACCTCTTGCTTAATCACCCTTGCATAAAAACATATTGGAGACAAAAGGTTACCCGCAGAGTTCAGTTTGAAAAAGACAATGGAACTACACTCGGAAATGACAAATGAGCAATATTTTAGTAGTTTGTCTTGAGCAACATAGCAGAGAGAAAGCAATATGGATTAACAAGTCAGGATTTGGAAAATCTCAAGCTATCATTAGGAACCCCCTTTGCTCCTTCCCCCACCCAAACAACTTTTATCAGTAAGCTCAATCCCAGTATGTGTTTGATGTTGCATTTTTTTTTAAAGGAAATAAAATTACATTCTCTCACACAAGAAATGGAATTAGCTCTCCTTCATTTACAATCTAGTTAATTTTGAACCAAGTGTGATATTGTTGTGTGAACATCCAAGGGGGCGCGAGAAAAAAGGATAGCTGTGCCCATTCAATCTGGTCAGAGCAATGTAAACTCACATAATTAGTTCCTAACTCTTTATGAATAATGTAAAGATATCCCACTTCCTTTTAAAAGTACAATGCTATGTATTAGTCTGGTTGTTGCAGTCATTTGTTTAGACATAATGCAAAAAAGTTAAAGACTTTTCAATTGACTTTTATAAGTAAATTGAACACCTCGTGATTTTTTTTCTCTAAAACCACCAGTCATAGATTAGATTCCCTACAGTGTGGAAACAGGCCCTTCGACCCAACCAGTCCACACCAACCCTCCGAAGAGTAACCCACCCAGACCCACTTCCCTCTGGCTAATGCACCTAACACTATCGGCAATTTAGCATGGCCAATCCACCTAGCCTGCACATCTTTGGACTGTGGGATGAAACCAGAGCACCCGGAGGAAACCCACATCGACACTGAGAACATGCAAACTCCACACAGACAGTCACCCGAGGCTGGAATCAAACCCAGGTCCATGATGCTGCAGTGCTAACCATTGGGCCACCATGCCACCCCACTATTATTTACGTGGTACATTGTTATGCTTATTTTTCTGAGCTAAAGCAGCATACTGCAATCACTCTTTGGCCTGGTAATACTTCCACTCAAGCTCTGCATTACAATTCTGTGGCACATGTTTTTCTTTCAACTTCTTGAAGCTCCTTCTTCCACCAGTTTTTCAGCAGCCTTTTGTATTTTCTATTTTTTCCAGTTTATTATTGATCTCCATTAGAGCAGTCTCTAACTCTAATAGCATCAGTAGTTTATTCATTTGTTACAGATTTTGGATGTAGGTTTGCTCACTGAGCTGAAAAGGTTCATTTCCAGATGTTTTGTTACCTTACTAGGTAACATCTTCAGTGGACCTCATGCGAACCAATGCTGAAAATTCCTGCTTTCTATTTATATGTTTGAGTTTCTTTGGTTTGGTGATGTCATTTCCTATGGTGAAGTCACTTCCTGCCCCTTTTCTCAGGAGGTGGTAGATGGGAGCTAACCCAACGTGTTTGTTGATAGAGTTCTGGTTAGAATGCCATGCTTCTAGGAATTCTCATGCGTGTCTCTGTTTGGCTTGTCCTAGGATGGATGTATTGTCGCAGTCAAAGTGGTGTCCTTCTTCATCCATATGTGAGGATACTACTGAGAGAGGGTCATGTCTTTTTGAGGCTAGTTTTCTACCTGTTTGTCCAATGCAGTGTTTGTTACAGTCCTTGCACGATATTTTGTAAATGACATTAGTTTTGCTCATTGTCTGTATAGGGTCTTTAAAGTTCATTAGCTGCTGTTTTAGTGTGTTGGGGGGGGGGGGGGTAATGGGCTATCATGATGCCAAGGGGTCTGAGTCGTCTGGCAATCATTTCAGAGATGTCTTTAATGTAGGGGAGAGCGGCTAGGGTTTCTGGACAGGTTTTGTCTGCTTGTTTGGGTTTGTTGCTAAAAAAAAAAACGGTGAACTGCGTTCATTGGGTACCCATTCTTTTTGAATGCACTGCATAGGTGATTTTCCTCTGCTCTGCGTAGTTCCTCTGTGCTGCAGTGTGTAATTGCTTCATCCCAACACCCACAAACGAAGCTGCATCAGAACATTATTTCAACGAGCCATTCGGTCCATCATGCCTGCACCGGTTCTATGATTGTGTATACAGCACTATTATTCTTTTCCTTTTCACGTTCTAGCATGTGATGTTAAAGTTCTGTCTGAAATTTACCATCTCCCTCTTGGACTCCTCTTATGCTAAATAACAGCTTTCAGTTTCTCTTCCTGTTCAGCCTATTATGTCCTGCTCACCCTTCAGTCTTTCCAGGACAGTGACAATATTTTCACATTCCAATTTTTCATCATATCATAAAATTGTATTGACATTCTAAGAAACGTACAACATGGAAACAGACCCTTTGGTCCAACCCGTCCATGCCGACCAGATAACCCAACCCAATCTAGTCCCACCTGCCAGCACCCGGCTCATATCCCTCCAAACCCTTCCTATTCATATACCCATCCAGATGCCTCTTAAATGTTGCAATTGTACCAGCCTCCACTACTTCCTCTGGCAGCTCATTCCATACATGTACCACTCTGTGCATATAAAAGAGACCGAAGGGGCAACTTTTTCATCTTTCCCCTCTCACCCTAACCCTATGCCCTCTAGTTCTGGATTCCTCGACCCCAGGGAAAAGGCTTTGTCTATTTATCCTATCCGTGCCCCTCAATTTTGTAAACCTCTAGTAGGTCACCCCTCAGCCTCCGACGCTCCAGGGAAAATAGCCCCAGACTGTTCAGCCTCTCCCTGTAGCTCAGATCCTCCAACCCTGGTAATATTGTGGTAAATCTTTTCTGAACCCTTTCAAGTTTCACAACATCTTTCCGATAGGAAGGAGACCAGAATTGCATGCAATATTCCAACAGTGGCCTAATCAATGTCCTGTACAGCCGCAACATGACCTCCCAACACCTGTACTCAATACTCTGACCAATGAAAGGAAAGCATACCAAACACCTTCTTCACTATCCTATCTACCTGTGACTCCCCTTTCAAGGAGCTATGAACCTACACTCCAAGGTCTCTTTGTTCAGCAACACTCCCTGAGACCTTACCATGAAGTGTATAAATCCTGCTAAGATTTGCTTTCCCAAAATGCAGCACCTTGCACTTATCTGAATTAAACTCCATCTGCCACTTCTCAGCCCACTAACCCATCTGGTCCAAATCCGGTTGTAATCTCAGGTAACCCTCTTCACCTGTCCACTACACCTCCAATTTTGGTGTCATCTGCAAACTTACTAACTGTACCTCTTATGCTTGCATCCTTAGATAGGAGACAGAGAACACCTGGACCTTGTTGGCTCAGTCCAAACTCCAAGTGTACCTGGAGGTCAGCAGGCATCACTAATGAATGTAAATCATTAGCATAATGGGGACTTCACTATTAAAAACTATTCTCCTACATAACGCTGTGGATTTTACAAAAATTTTCTTTAGCTGCCCAAACTTTCCAAATTAGTTGACTCATTTTCTGTCAAGAGTTCTTGCCTTTCAATATTGGACCTGAGAACTACAGCCCATTCATTTGGCTTTTAATCTTCTCTCTCACACAATGCTGTAATTTATCCCATCTGTAGTCTCTCTGATCATGGCGATCAGTTTCTTGTTTCTCAGTGTCTGGGGGAGTGGTCACTTTTCACTGGGTATACTTCTTGCAACCAGCAATGATGCCTTCTTTACCTTATGGTTTAACTGAAATCAGCTGCAGCTCTTGGCAACAGGAGAACAGGACCATCCTTTTCTGAGAACATAGTGTTTACATGCTTTCAGTTGTTCCTAGCTTTTAAATCTCTGATTCCTCATTTTCAATTATGTTATTTGGCTTCACACCATCTTTCCTTGGGTGATTATTTCCTTTCAACTTTTCAGAAAAGACTACTGCATAGTTCTCAGGTATAGTTTGAGTGGGATGGTATCACTGTGCTCTGGAGTTAAACTTAAGCTTGACAGTTGTTGGCTATTTCTCACCTTTTTCTTTATCTAAATGTTTGCAGGAAGTTCTATTCTCTGGAAAAACTGCATCAAGCCATTTGATGCAATGGTAAGGTTCTTATGTGTACTAATGTAATCTCAAACTCTGTTTCTTATCCTTCTCTTTTGCCCTGTTGCTCCGTCTGTGATAATTTTTCTCCTACTTTATTTTTTTGTCTGTGCCTCTTCTCTAATGATTGGGTTTTCCACATGCTATGAATTTTGATCCACATACAGGACATAGTGTTCTTCTGTCTGTGAAAGTGAGATTGTCAACAGATCCTGCCCACCTTTCCCTTTGATATACAACTTACTGTTACTGTTTCACTGCATCAATCATGCTGCCATACTTAGGACTTAAGTGAAGACTAGCCCTTTAGCTGATCACGGTCTTCGTCTGTCTACTTCTAGCATCATGTGCTCGGGCAGTATTTACACATCATGTGATCTTCTTCTGTAAGGTAATTCAGAGTGAGCAGAACCCCAAATAAATACAGCTATTAAAAACTTTCATTGGTTTTCTTTTTGGGTTCATTTTTCAATCTTGCTCAGAAATTGTCAAAAGGCTGACTTGGTTCCTGCCTCATACTTTTGAAATTTATATTGACAATGTGACAGTTTAAAAGAAAACTAACTCATTTCCATCAATAAAAAGGACGTAGCTGACCTTTTCTAATTTGCTCATGTATTTCAGATAGTTGCCACGTATCAACCTGCACTTCTGTTTAAACTTCTCAAATGTCTATGGACAGCATCAGCTTCTCCTTTCATTTCAGGCTGCAGCCATTTCATTTTTGGACCATTCCCTCTTCTGGCACTAATGTGGGTTGATTTTTCTTAATCTGATTCAACATGAGACAAGGTTTAAGATGGGTGAGTCTTACTCAGACACCTGTTGCCATCACATTATTTTTTACTAGCTCACAGATTTTTGAAATGGTCACATTTTTAGACTCAAAACTGCAGCTGTTGCATCACCGGGTGAACTTCTTGCAGTTCTCCATGTTGCTACTGAATACCTACATTGTTGCTCAGTCCCCTAAAGTGCAGTATAACAGGAAATGTATATCCTGGATCTATATTTGTGGAACAATTAGTTCCTAGCCCGTTGCATATGACATGCCAGTATAACACGTGCAGGCTGCAGATAAACCTTCACAACCAGTATTTCACAAATTTGGAGGAGTGGGTGAAAAAGAGCTTGTTTCCCTCAATGCATCTTGAAAATATTAGTTCAGATTTTCTTCTAGACAGTATAGTCAAGAACAGAAATTTAGCAGGGAGAAAGCTGCAGCAGAAAACATGCAATATAATCGCTTTATGATAGTGAAGAGGACACAACCCCCACCTCAAAGTGCCCCATATGTCTATGCGTAACATTGTTACATCAGATTGCCTATCTTTACTGTACTTAAAAAGATTCAGAACATTACTCAGATAGTTTTCAGTGGATGAGGCAGGGAATATGGTGTTAGCCTTGGGATTTGCACTCAATACAAATGGTAAAATTCCTCACGGTGTCTCTTGATTTGCTGCTGTAATTTCACTAGAAACACTATTTAGGTGTTTGAAGAGGTTTTATCCCAATCTTCTTCAATGTTACAGTGGTGGTGGTGGTGAAGAGCCTCAAGGAAATTCTGCTGTATCCTTATCTGGAACAGTAACTAAACTCCATGTGTGGCATGGAGTGGAGGCTGACAGTTTCAGTGGCTTAGAATTGTGCATTTCCTGACTCCAAGTCTTTCTTCTTAATTGGCTGTATTATAATTGGAACATTCAGCTAGACCCATTTGATTCTGCCTTTAAAAGAGGAAATGTAATAATTTGGATGGCAGCAAGAACTCAAAGCTGCACTAACTGAAAAAAACTGCAGGAATGATGTGATGCAATTACACTGATTGGTATCGGAGGAAATTTTTAAACTCTGAACATGCCATTCTTCATGAAAGAAAGCAGATGATACCTTAATTTGACTGAACACCGAATACAAGCTGATTGATTCAGGCAATTTCACTCATTTAAAAGGAGTGCATAATTCCTACAGAAAGTCTGAGTATTCAACTGTTCGCTCAGTACTAGGTGAGCCTACAGTGCAAATGTAGGTGAATAGTACTGATATTATACTAGATGAAACAAGAACATGTAATTTTACAAGTACAATATCAATAACTTAATGGTTATCTTAAAATAAGTTGCTTCAATTATTTTACAAACAAACAATGAAGATTAACACAAATTTGTTTCAAGAAAAATTAGCAGCAGATTTAGACCAGGCTACTCGATCAGATTACCAAAATTAACCGGAGTCCCTGAAAGACAGGTGATAACCTAGCATGTTGAACAGCACGCTCTCTGATCGATCAACACATCTCATGACTAGTATTATTTCAATCCACATTTGTCCAGGAAAGTCTACCGAGGCCAGATCGATAGTGCATATTGGATAGGACTCCCTTTTCCTTAGATTTCTTTCCTCTTTATTTAAATAAATTCAGTGAAGCAGGAATAATGTTGAAAAGTATATGTCCAAATGATAACAAGACCCAGCCAATGAAGTAAGTACAAAAGAAGGGAACATGTAATTTCAAAGAATATTCTACAAGTGCCAGCATTTTCAAATGACAATTGCAGCCTTCTTCCTTTTGTGTTTAATTTTGGTGTAGATTTTGTGTTCTAGATTTTCCTTCAAACTTTACAGGAGTTGTACTGCACTGTTTGTGAAAATGGAATTAGCTTATTGTTTATTTCTTCCTCTGTTCCCCACCACAGAAGAATTGTGACACAGCAAGATTGGACTTTTCACCTCACTCAGTTTTACCTCTTCCCAGTCTTACCACACCATTTTGGGGGTTTGTCCTTCAAATGTTCTCCAAAACAAATAATAAATGTCTGTAATAAATAATACATGCCTCCTCACAGTACTTAAAGCCATTGATCACTGTCTTTTATACACCACTTGAACAGACCAATGCAAGTCAGTAGAGATTCAAGCTTTAAATTTGACATGTTATTTTCAACCTTACATTTTATTTATTTCGTTCACATTTCTAGCTGGAAAATATTGAAATGCTGTAAAATTTAATTGATGTCAAGTGGAATTTTTGGATTCTATGTTAGTATAGAATTAGTATCTTGGTTTTGAATTCTGTGAGACTGCTGCAATTCTGTATTGACAACAATGGAATAACATTCTGTAGCTTTTAGTAGGGCCCAAGTCATCGATTCGCCTCTCTGGCTCTTTTACAAATTGTAAAGTGCTATCTATATCTAAAGGCACCATTAGTTAGAGCAGCATAAAAGGAGGATGGGTTGATTGCCACTTACTGAAAGGAAACCTTCTGTGGAAGTGCTGATGGGAGTGATATTTGATATGCTTTCTATTTATCAATAGTGCACAGTGTCAGTTCCTTCAGAAAACTGTACAGCTCAATAGCAAGTATGTTGAAATCTCCAGTTCTTGCTGAATGGTCTTTTTTGAAAGAACTCCAATTGCTGAAATGCTCAGCAAAAACAGAATGACAGAGAAAAAAGGGACAGACTTTTTTTCTGAAGGCTTACAAATACAAAATTTGTTGTTCTTTTTGTACAAAACCTCGTCAGGAGTGTTGCATTGGGTGAGTTTCACACTCTTGATCATCTGATTCAATGAAATGGATAATTCTGAACTCTAATTCACATACAAAAAAAAAATCAGAGTCTACTCTCATTTTAAGTATTTTTGAATCTCCTCTCTCCCCACCCCATCACCAAGATGGTAACTCAGCACTGTAGGTCTTCACTCCTGCAGTACAACTTCAAATCTCTTTAAAACCACATTTTAAAGACACTTCAACCCATGCACCTACTCCTTCCAGCTTCAAGCATAGTGTATTGTTGTTAATATTACAAAAAAAGTTAGATCTTCCCTGACTTCCTTTTTGTAATTCATTCAATCAGAACACAAGAACTTTGTTGTCTGGGCCCCAATACTTATTGCCCATCCCTAACTTGGGGTGGTAGTGAGCTTTTTTCTTGAACTGTTGCAGTCGCTTTGCTGTAAGGACACCAATTGTGCAAGAGTGTTCCAGAATTAAAGTCAGCGACAGGGAAGAAACAGCAGTACATTTCCAAGTCAGGATGGTGAGTAGCTTGGAGGGGAGCTTGCAAGTTGCGGTATTCCTATATAACTGCTGCCCTTGCCCTTCCAGATGGTAGTGGTTGAGAGTTTGGAAGATGCTAAGAGGCTTGGAAAGAAACATTATTTAAAACTGACTGCCACTGAACAGTGAACTCTGCATGAGACACATGTAAGTGGAGGGAAGCTGTCACTGCACCTTAACAATGATCACTTTGCAGTGTAGCTACAGGTTCTTGACTTTATTGCAGATGGCAGATTTAAGCTCAGATTGGTACCTATTCACTTTGATAGCTGGTGTGCAACATTGTGATCATTTGTGCTGCGCAAAACAAAAAGTAGAAATAGCCAAACTGCAGTCACCTTCTGCAAAAAGGAGGCAGCTGAGCATTTCATTTGGGCTGAAGAACCAATGATCTAATGACAATACAATTCATGCCATGATTGAGGCACATAGCACCAAAGCATTGCTTCAGGACTTGCATTTGGATGTTATCTCACATTGATCAGTAAAGGAGAGTACAAATTTGTAAAAAAAATCAAGTGAAAGAAATATTTATCATTGAGTACAACAAACTATTTATAAAGTGTCATGCAGGAGGTTGTCAGTCTGACGTACATATATGGGAGATAAGCAAATTTAAATGAAGAAGGTCAAAAAAATAACATTTTTAAAATGAAGGAAGGAATTTGTTAACAATTTTTTGTAGTGCTTAGCGAATATTTTTTTAAAAATCAAAACTGAAAGCTCACAAAGACGACAATTATTTTCTCAACAAATCTCAAAACAGAAAACTCTGCTTTTTAAAAGGCCAGAGGTCTTGTATGACAAACACAGTAACAGCCAGTCACTTCAACAAGTATCCTGAGAAAAGAACAAAAGCTAAATGTGATGGTCCAAGGATTCTAGAAACACAATTAATCCAGAGTTGGGCATAGCATTTAAACACAATTCTACCTGAACTGTAATGAAATTAATCTAATGTAACTCGTTCAGCAGTTTGGATCTCCAGAACATATTTTACTGATCCAACATCTCTGATCATTTCCATAGAACTCACATGACAGCCTATACTGGTTACAAACATCTGTTAGCTTGTACTGCGATGTGGATGACTAAGTTGCCATGGAAAGCTCCACTCAGTTTGACCATGTCATACCACTGATCCCTCTTGGAGAACCCAATATAGAAACTACAAGTTCATCAGGCAACAATCTGCCCCTGGGGCCCTGGAAAGAAAAGGAGATGATGGTTTGGTGGCGGTTGTTTTGGAGGGGAGTTGTGTGTGGCGGCAGGGGGGGTGGGGGGTGTTGATAGGTGTTGGATGGTTCACTGAGCAAACTGGCAAAAAAAATCAATCAAATCAGCAGATTGAAATCTGAGAAGGAGGCAGTCAAGCACCAAAGATAGTGAGATCCTTCCTGCATACCCTTTTGTACATTACCCTTGAGGGGGTTGCGGAATAGATTAGAGAATTGTAGAAAAGTTACAACACAGGAAGCAGCCATTGAGCTCATTGTGTCTGTGTCAATGGAACAAAAGCAGCCACCCACAGGAATCCCCTTTTCTCACACCTGGTCAATGGCGTTGCAGCTAACTGCACTTCAGGTGCAGATCCAGCTTCCTTTTAAAAAAGAGTTCAGAGTTTCTGCCCCAGCCACCAAACATAGCAGCAGATTACAGACAGTCCCCCAACTTCCGGGTGGAAAAAAAAATGTCTCTTCTGATCATTTTACCAATCATTGCACCCCTCGTAATTGGCCCCTTTATTGGTCAGAGTACGGAGTACAGCAGTTGGGAGGTCATGTTGCGATTGTACAGGACATTGGTTAGGCCACTGTTGGAATATTGCGTGCAATTCTGGTCTCCTTCCTATCGGAAAGATGTTGTGAAACTTGAAAGGGTCCAGAAAATATTTATAAGGATGTTGCCAGGGTTGGAGGATTTGAGCTATAGGGAGAGGCTGAACAGGCTGGGGCTGTTTTCCCTGGAGCATCAGAGGCTGAGGGGTGACCTTATAGAGGTTTACAAAATTATGAGGGGCATGGATAGGGTAAATAGACAAAGTCTTTTCCTTGGGGTCAGTGAGTCCAGAACTAGAGGGCATAGGTTTAGGGTGAGAGGGGAAAGATATAAAAGAGACCTAAGGGGCAACTTTTCCACGCAGAGGGTGGTACGTGTATGGAATGAGCTACCAGAGGAAGTGGTGGAGGCTGGTACAATTGTAACATTTGAGAGGCATTTGGATGGATATATAAATAGGAAGGGTTTGGAGGGATATGGGCTGGGTGCTGGCAGGTGGGACTAGATTGGGTTGGGATATCTGGTCGGCGCGGACAGGTTAGACTGCAGGGTCTGTTTCCGTGCTGTACATCTCTATGACTCTCCATTACAGGAAACAAGTCTTCCCCATCCACTACATCCAAGCACCTCATTATTTGGGACATTTCAGTGAGGTCACCTTTCAGTCTCCTTTGTTCTAAGTAAAACAATCATAGCCTTTTCAATCTCTCCTCATAGCTGCAAATTTTAAGGCCTAGCAATATTCATGTAAATCTCCACTGTACTCTGTCTTTGCTATAATATAATGATAAGAATGCTACACAAGAATCCAGTTGTGGCTTACATTTTAAAAGTCATTACATCTTTGAATGAAGGAAAGCTCCCACATGCCTTCTGTACCACCTTAGCTATCTTTCTGCCACCGCAGGGTGTAAATAGATCTGTCCTCCAAGATCACTCAGTTTGAACAATCACCAAATCTCAAACAGACTACTGTTCGTAGCAAACTGCCTGGCTTTCAGGACAATACTATACAACCTTGTCACACTAGACACTGAAAGTAGTGTCAGAATGTTGACAAAAGTACCATCATTACACGGGAGGACACCGTGTATGTGGCAGGTACTCGTGCGACTCAGCCAACATTGCCCATCTCATACACTGCAGGCAAGGATGCCTGGAGGCATGGGACATTGGCGAGACCAAGCAGAGGCTACGGCAATGGATGAACTGACAGCGCACAACAAACAGACAGGAGTTTTCCCTCCCAGTTGGAGAACACTTCAGCCGTCTGGGACATTCGACCTCGGACCTTCGGGACAGGCAATGAAAAGTAGCTGAGCAGAGGCTGATAGCCAAGTTCGGTAACCAGGGGGATGGCCTCAACTGGGACCTTGGATTCATGCTACATTACAGGTGACCTCATTGTACTATACACACAGATGGACACACCCACACAAACACCTAGACAATCATAACACCATCCCCATACACACATTTATGGGGTGAATTTGTACTTGCAGAATTACATTTTACTTTGCTCCAAAAAAGTTTCCTGAATCCATGTAAGATTCTGTAAATCAGTTTTTGAGATTAGAATCAGTCTGACCATTGTGGCACAGACAGCCTCACACAGGGAAGCTCACACCTTCAATACATTATCTGTGCCGACATGACACCAACTGTTAAAGTTCAATTGAGAATGTAATTTTTAAAAATGTTTTGCAATTTACTTATGAAAGAACTGAAACCAACAGTCAGTCATTCTAAAAGATGAGAGACTTAATTAACAAAAACAAATCTAGGTCTTTTTCAATATATATTTCAACTACATCACACTGTAAACTTTTGCTGTAAACTCTGTCTTACAATCTTATTCTCCCCACCACCTGATGAAGGAGCAGCGCTCAAAAAGCTAGTGCTTCCAAATGAACCTGTTGCACTATAACCTGGTGTTGTGTGATTTTTAACTCACTTTATTGTTCAACTCCTTTAGGAATGTGCCTTTGCAAAGCATATCTGAAAACAGACGTAGTTTTTTTTTTGTCAAACTTCATCCCAAGCATCTCTGTGGCACAAGAATCTGTCTCTATAGGCTGTTCCCAGGGATGTACAGCAGGATAAACATCACTATGGTTTGGAGGATCATCAACTCAGTGAAAAATATGCTGCAGTCTGCATGAAACCCATTCATCTTCCAGTGAAAACAGCCATGCACGACAGTGTAGTGTATTGCAGACTGGCAAATCCTATTGGCCAGGCCACATGTTGAGGGTTGCACTAAAGCCTGGGCAGCTATCACAAAGATGCAGTAGAGAAAAGTCCTTAAACCACAGAGGGGAGGAATTGACATGAAATAATTAATATAGATATTAAATGTAAAACACTCAGTAACAGATAGTGTTAGAAAAAAAAGAGTTGTTTTGCACTGCGTGTAAAATCAAAAATGTTTCGGTCATGCAAGGCTCTTCTATAAATTTTGTGAATAACCTTCTGAGGGGAAAGAAATCCCAGTCAGCTGAGCAGCTTAATATATCAGGGGCAAACAAACAATTTAATCCGCATTATACATTCACACACAGGATGTTGACTGAAGGGAGGGAAACTTTATAATTTATTACACTGTCTATGTGGTAATGAATAGTGTTGACACTATCTGCACAATCAAAGCAAAAACAGTGTTTTCTATCCAGAAAAATAATGCATTCAATTTAATAAATGCTTTTGTGCAAGTTCAAAGAGTGGTTTGCCATGAAAAACTGCATTTTAAGTTCTGACATTTTATCTAATAACTCTATACTGTAGAACTTAACAGAATGAGGTGGAATGTTTTGAAGCAGCAAATGCTTCAGCAAACAATAAAAAATCAAATCAATGTGCCAATGGGCAAAGGTCACAGCATTCCTTTCTGCTGCAATGTCATTCCAGTTTGTAATAGCAAGTTACAGTACAAGAGCACTTAGTCAATTATCATGAAAAAAAACACTCAACCATTACCTTGCAATCATGATTGGATAACTGCTTGGATTGCAGGCATTCCTATATTACTGAAATGTAATCCAATGGCTACGTGGAGACAAATTGTTACTTCAGAATAACCTTGAATTATATTTCACCCCTATATAAAAATGCTTTTAGCACACAATAAACTGACAGTTAACTTGGCATCTTATCGAAAGATTACACGCAGAGTATTTACAACATTGAAATAAGTGGTGGGAATTGAAATGACACACTGAGTTTATTTCAGACATTACTAGAATACCTTATCAGAATGGTCTATGCCATGATGTTTAGATTGTTATCTCACTTTTTAAGATTAGAATCAGAGTTATCTCGCATATTGTCTAGCTAACACCAATTGTTACAGCTAAACTGACAATACAACGTTTTAAAAAACATTCGAACAGATGAAAGTCTCAACAGACAATCAAGGTATTTTTCAGTGTATAATTTCAGTTACAGCACACTGAAAATTTTTGTTATAAATTCTGTGCCTTACAATGGTGTCCTCCACAACCACCTGATGAAGGAGCGGCGCTCCGAAAGCTAGTGCTTCCAATTAAACCGGTTGGATTTTAACTTGGTATGGTGAGATTTTTAAAAACTTTGTACACCCCAGTCCAACACTGGCATCTCCAAATTATTATCTGAATGGGAACTTTATTTGCTCTGGTCAATGCAAAAATGGGATTGTGTAGCATTAAATCCCAGAATTACATTTTTCAGGGTAATGCAACATTAAACCTTTGGCCTGTCCAACACTCTGAATCCAACAGTTTGGCACAGTTCATAGCATTAATTTTAATGTTAAATTAGAAAGCAAAACAGGAACTTTGCCAACAAATCTTCTTAAGCTGTCTGCTTACTATCCATAACTGATCTCTTTTTAAGCCTCTGTACTAATTAGTAACTATCAAGACCTTAAGAAATAGGAACAGGTGAAGGTCCCTTGAACCTGCCATTCAATAACAGTGTTCAATCTGACACCCCTCACGTCCACTTTCCTGCTCTTTACCTGTAGCCCTTGATACCCCTACTGATTAAGAAGTTATTCATCTCAGCCTTGAATATGTACAAGGACTACCCCCCCCAACTCTCTGTGGAAAGGAGTCCCAAAGACACACATCCACCCCATGAGGAGAAACATCCTCTCAACATTTACCTTGTAAAGCCCCTGAAGAATCCTGTCTGTTTCAATGAGATCACGTCTCATTTCTTCTAAACTCCATGGGAGCAGAGTTCCAAATTGTTTAGCCTTTGCTCGTAAGACAATTCCTCCATTCCAGGATTCACCCTTGGAAATAGTCTTTGAATTGCCTCCACTGAAATGATATCTTTCCTTAAATAAAGGGGTCAAAGCTGTTCACAGTACTCCAGATGTAGTCTCAACAGCAGATTATACAGTAGCAGTAAGACTTCCCTACCCTTACACTCCAACTCTCCTGAAATAAGGGCCAACATTCCACTAGCCTTCCTGATTACCTGCTGCACCTATGTGCTAGCTTTCTGTGTTTTGCAAATAAGTAGCCCCAACTTCCTTTGTGTTGCAGTTTTCTGCCTTTTCTCCAGTTAAATAATAGTTTTTTGTTCTCCCTTCCAGTATGAATTTTGCATTTTCCCACATCAAACTCCATTTGTCAACGTTTTGCCCACTTAAATCTCTCTAAACTGTTTGTATCCGTCTCACAACCTGCCTTTCCACCTTTTTTTTTATTCTCAACAATACTCAATAACAGTCCGGAGTTTTAGCTATTATTAATTGTTAACCTGCTATTTCACTCATTTGTTTATCAATTTTATATACTCTTGAAGAAATTTAATGCTACATTGATCTTTGTAACAATGAGTTTCATACTTAGACAAAGAAGTCAATGGAGTTATAAAGAAGAAAACAGAACCATTATCTTCTCAACCAACTCAAGTAGTATCAAACCCCCCTCTTCAACAGGAGGGAATATTTTGGGCTGCAATTATTTGTACATTCACAGCTACACTTTCAGATTTTGCATGCTTCATGTTTGTTTTTCACTTCTGAGCCTATGGCCTTTCAGGCTTGCAGAATTTGCAAGTGATCTCTAAGATCTTTCTAGAGACTGTTCAGAATTATTTCCTTATCCCACAGTTCCCTTGGAATGGTGAAAATTTATGCAAATGATCTGAACCACAGAAACTGAGAGCTAGTAATGCAATACCAGTCTGGCAAGATTATTTCAGTTCTTAACTATTTAAACTGCGAATGATTTATACGCTGATTTATCAGACATTGCTAAACACTTCACAGCCAATGAAATGCGTCTTTGGAATGTTGGTAAACCTGGCAGTCAATATTTACACTGCCAAGTAACACAAACAGCAACAGGATGAATGACCAGGAGATGTGTCCTTGATCAGTTTGATTGTGAACGAACATTACCCCAGGAGAGCAGAACTGTTTTTCCTTGAATAGGATCTTATACTCAAAAAGTCAAGTGAATTTTCTGTTTAGTATCTCTGACAGTGAAGGGTTCCCTCTCAAGATGGCAAGTGCAAAATCCTGCCTTAAATATATTTCTCCCTAACTCAGAAGCAAAAGCATTACCATTGAAACGAGGCTTACAGTAAGTGAACTGACATATCAATAGACAGAAATTCATGCTGATCTGATCCACAAAGACATGTAGGTGTCAGGTTTTGATATGGTGACCTCAGCCAAATTGGATAACAGAGATGTCACAATTAATTCTTCAATCCCTTATCCTGGATATCAGGACATCTTCATCACCATAAATAAATGACCATATCAAAAATTTACTTTTCAGGCTCAGACGTGAATATTTGCCCTTTTCATGAGAAGCTGCTTAGTATCCCTTGGAACTAAGTTCATGAAGTCACTGCGTTTGGGTGAGTAAAAAAGTAGTAAAGCAAACAGCAAAAACAAAAAAAACTCAAGTGAGATTTCCCTGAAAAGGTCCTAATGACCTTAAAAGACATTTATTAGATAAATGTGTCTTAAATTTTCTCAGTCATGCAGCAATCAAACTATATTGTTCGATTTCAATTGCAATCCATTCTGAATTAAGATTTCTCACACAAATAGTTCAAAAGACTAAAGTTTATTGGAAAATACCCTGTGCACCACTTACTGGTCTTCCCCTATATGCTATCACTTGCCATTACAAAATTCATCAATATTAAAGAAAACAAGTGTGTTTCTTTTGATGAGACAAGTTTGATTCCAAGCTGGAGAGTATCATTCTCATGCTAGAATTCATATTCATCCAGGTTGTCTTTGTTTTCATTACTGAAAATTGAAATGCACAGTTGCAGGTTGTTGGAAATGGCAGCAATTGCTTCAAAGCTGTGTCCAGAATAGTTGACAGTACACATAGTTCTCCTAGAATACTGTAGTTGCATTCCAGCGAAACCTCGTTTAATGAAAATGCTGTGGCCTATGAGCTTAGTGGCAGATCAGCAAAAAAAAACTCATGATCGCTCAAAAATCACCCAAAAAAGTCTAACGCAAAGGATAGCACAGCCTGAAAGAAGATTGAAATCATACGTATTAATAAAAGTAAATTTAACAGTGCATTTAAAAAAACGCAAGAATGCTCCTCTCTGTACAGTAACTCTCAAAAGAAAGCTGCTCTGTCAGCAGTGCAGAATGGCATGAAGCCCGGCACCGATATTGTACATGCGCAGAACGGCATGGAGATTTCAGCACATACATCAGAGCACACAAACCAACCCCTGCTGGGACTGCGTTATCACTAATGGAGGGAAACATTCTCCAAAATATCGTTCCCTAATTCTTCAGCGATGCTATAGCCAAAATGTCCGTTATCCCAGAACTACCTGTATACATGTGTCAAAAAACTTTCTTCCTAATTGATTATCAGCTTCAATAAATTGTATTTCAGACCAGCTTGTGAATCACCTGGAGGACACTCAGATTTTGAAAACCACTGTTCTAAGTGATTGATCTATTAAACTGAAAATTAATGAAATGAACAAAGCACAATATGAATCATTTGGAGTATTTTAAAGATACATACCTCTCCTTCTGTGCATAGTCGAGGAGAGATGTTTGCCTTTGAACCTAAAATTAGAAAATAAATAGGTTATCAAGAGTGACAATTCTTGGGGATAAATTGAACCATGACAAGTCAAATGAATTGATACTTTCATGATTTTATTAATCTTTTTTCAATTATAGTACTACTTTTGCAAGATCTAAAACTTTGGTTAAGCAGACAAGTGATTCATTTAAAAGATACATAATCTTTTCAAAAGATTGATAATCATATTCTCCCTAGCCCATTGCTTTCCCGCTCCTGAAATATCTTCATGGTTATAAGAATTCCCTGCCGAAAATATTTGTCTGCTCAAGCAGGAACATCTGAGGTGTGTTTTAGTTAATAATCATCCAAAATAAGTTGAAGATCCAAATATCCAACTGTTAATTTAGGATCACTGTTAAATATAAAATGTAACAAGTATATGGTTACAAGTCTGTTGAAAATTAGCATTAGAAGCACAAGATGTACAAGCGCTCACTGACAATGATTAGGAGTGAATGACTGATTCAGCCAGGGCTTCAATACTGAAATATATTTGCTTTCCTTTTACTTGCGCTCGCAAGATTACACTTGGTATGTTCTCAAAATGAATTGCTGCTTCAAAAGCATAATCCAAGTGGAATGTTTCACGGTTCTCTAGGTGAAATATAAATAAAAGTCAATTAAAATGAACAGATATTAGTCCGGATTTTTGCCATGACAAGGAACATCTCCACCTTCGCGAAAATGTCAGAAATCACACGTAATCCCAGGTGACATCCCCAAACCCAGCATTTTTCTGTTCTCCAGGTTATTTGCAGTAACTTTGTCACATTCCATTTCCTGAACTCTCATTTGCCATTGTAATTCTCTCTCAATATTCAGATATCTTTTGCTGTAGACATTGTTAACCGCGTACTTCTGTTTGGTGGTCATCGCCCCCTCATCGTATTTTCCCCATTTGCATCTGTTTCATCACTTTTTGGGCATCAATGGCTGGGTCAGCATTACGGTCCATCCCTAAACATGGTGGGGAGTTGTGTTCTTGCATAGCTGGAGTTCCTGGTTGTAAGGTAGGGCAGAAGTTCCAAGATTTTGACAATAGTCAAATCAATCAATAATGATATAGACTGATTCATGATGGTGAGGTTTAGAGCAGAACTTGCAGGTGGAGCTGTTTTGAAGCAGGACACCCTTATCCTTCAAGGTGGTAGAGGTCATGGATTTGAAAGTCATTTTCAGAACAGTTTTGGTGAAGAACTGCAGTATGTTATGGAAATGGTACATACTGCTACCACTGTATCAGTAGTAGAGGGAGAGAATTTTGAAGGTAGTGGATGGGTTATGAAACCAAATGGGCTGTTTTGGCCTGGTAGGTGTCAAGCTTCTTAAATGTAGTTGAAGTTGCAGCCAAGCTCCAAGCAAGTGGATTGTATTCTATCCCATTCCTGATCTGTGGATGGTGGACAGACACTGAGGAGACAGGTATGTCACTCAAAATTAATTGGTAACTACTGAGCTGGGAGAAAGGGAGGTCTGCAGATGCTGGCGATCAGAGCTGAAAATGTGTTGCTGGAAAAGCGCAGCAGGTCAGGCAGCATCCAAGGAGTGGGAGAATCGACGTTTTGGGCATGAGCCCTTCTTCAGGGCTCCTGAAGAAGGGCTCATGCCCAAAACGTCGATTCTCCCACTCCTTGGATGCTGCCTGACCTGCTGCGCTTTTCCAGCAACACATTTTCAATTATTGAGCTGGTCTTAGAACCATAGTTTTGATTTTTTTTTAAAAATTTCATTCATGAGATGTAGGCATCACTTGCTAGGCCAGCATTAATTTCCCATCCCAAGTTGCCTTTGAAAAGATCATAGTAAACTGTCTTCCTGAACCACTGCAGTCCTTGGGGTCTAGATGGACTCAAAACTGATGGTAGGAAGGGAGTTCCAGGAATTTGACCGAAGGAATAGTGATATACTTCCATGAGAATAGTGTCTAGCTTGCAGGTGGCATTCGCATATATCTGCTCTCCTCGATCTTGTAGAGGATAGTGATTTGGGTTGAGGAAGTGCTGTTCATTTTGGAGATGGTACACTGCTGCTATTGAGAATCAGTGCTGGAGGGTGTAAATGTTTGGAATGTCGTACAAAAATAGTGGGATGTTTTGACCTCGGTGGTGTCAAGCATCTTAAGTGTTGTTGGCAAGGAGTTGCAGACAGACTTTGGCATATCAAGAGCTGAGTTACTTGCTGCAGGATTCTTAGTATTTATGGTGAGTCCAGTTCGAGTCACTGATCAATGGTGCTCCCAGTATGTTGATTGTGTGTGATTAAGTGATAATAATGCCACTGAATGTCAAGGAATCAAATCTAGATTATCTCTTTTTGAAGATGGTCGTTGTTTGGTTCTGGTGTAGGCTGAATTACTCATCACCCATCAGCTCAAATTTGGACATTGACCAAATCTTGCTGCAGTTGAGCCTGGACTGTTTCAGTATCAGAGGTTTCTTGAAATGTGATAAACTTTATGCAATCATTCTCAAACATCCCCACTCTGATGAGTGGTAACACTCACCCAACACCAGTGCCAAGCAACGACCTTTTGATGGAGGAAAGGTAATTGATAAAGCAGCTGAAGGTGGAGGAACAGCTTGAAGAACATATGCTATGATGACCTGCTGTTAAAATGACTGAGCTCCAACAATCACGACCGTCTTTCATTGTGCAAGAAAAGATTCCAACTACTGGAGAATATGAACCTAATTTTGCTGGGGCTTCTCAAAGCCAAACTCAGACAACTGCTGCCTTGATGTCAGAGGTAGTCACTGTCACCTCACAGCTAGAGTTCAGATTTTTAAGAATCCCTACAGTGTGGAAACAGGCCCTTTGTCTCAACAAGTCCACACGAACCCTAAGAGTAACCCACCCAGACCCATTCCGCTACCCTATCTTGGCTTATTGCATCTAACCTACACAGTATTAAGTGCATTAGTCAGAGGGAAATGGGTCTGGGTAGTTTACTCTTCAGAGGTCAGTGTGGACTGGTTGGGCCAAAGGACCTGTTTTGCACACTGTAGGGAATCTAATCATCCCTGAACACTATGGCCAATTTAGCACAGCCAATTCACCTAACTTGTACATCTTTGGTTTGTGGGAGGAAACCCACGCAGACATAAGGAGCAAGTGCAAACTCCACACAGACAGACAGTCGCTGGAGGTTGGAATCGAACCCGGGTCCCTGGCACTGAGGCAACAGTGCTAACCAGAGTCACCATGCCAACCTAGATCTTCTGTGCATGTTTGGACAAAGCTGTGATGATCTCAGGAATGGAATGGTCCTAGTGAATACTCAGCATCAGTGAGCAAGTTATTGCTGAGAAAGTGGTGCTTTATTGCACTCTCAATGACTTCTTCCAACACTTGTCAATGATTGAGATGGCCAAAATGTTAAAGGAACTTCCAAGGCTGTCAAGGTTCTGGTCAAACAAAAAAAAAAGTGTGGAATCAAAAGCAAACAGTTTTAGGATTTCAGGTATCCTGTTAACATAAGCCATTCTAGGATTATGCTGCATGGCTACTTTCCAAACTGTCATTTTCACTATGGGGTGACGATATATGGGTGTTTCGACAAGCAAATGCAACTGCTTTATAGCATGAACATTTGTTTGCAAATAGAAATTAAGCACATAGGTAAAATATGTGTTTAACCAAGGAGTTGAGCACCTAACTGAAATATATGTTTACGCAAGAGATTAGTTGAAGGAATTTCAACATGTCTGTTATTTGGATCAATGAGTGTGCTTTCCCCGCCCCCCAATATTGACATCATCAATAAATACTAGTTATCCCACTGAGGTATATCTGTGGTGCATACTAGGGGAATTGGGATGGAGAGTGAATGCAAAATGTTGGGGTTTGTTGTGGGGCGGAAGGGGAGAATGTGGCACATTTTGAATGGGGCTAAACACAGTCAAGGGGATTAGAGCCACACAGTCTCAGAGATCCATTGTACAGGAAACGGTTCTTCAGTCCATTACATTGGTCAAAAACCACCACCTAATTAGGAGGGCATAGATAAAGTAGGGAGTCAAGGGGATGGGTAGAGTGGCTCAAGGATGGAGTGGCTACAGGATCAGTAGTTAGATTTAAGGTGACATGGGGGTATGAGAGGAAACGTAGGATGGTTCGATAGGCCAGTGATTAAGAGGGGGCAAGAAGGAAGTAGTGTAGGGATATTAATTGCTTGGATGGTGCATGACAGGTGAAGGATATGAGAGCAGGAGAAATGTCTGATGTCTTCATCTTTAAATTTTAAACTTCTGACTCTTAAAATCCTAAGACACTGCTAGAATTCCCAGAAGCCTACTCTGTTCTTCCCGGGTTAAAGATGCAAAGGTTTATTCTAGAGTATCCTATTAATTCTAACCTGACTCTCAAATGTTGCCCACACTATCAAAACTGAAAAATGGGAAGTGCAGGTGGCCATTTTTAAAAGCTGTTTCAGCAGGCCTAGAATTTCTCCTAACTCCTCGTACTCGTTCCAGAATGAAAATTGATAAACACAAAGTTGAAGACTGACTCTAATATGACAAATTAGAATTAACATTGAAGTTTTAGCATTTTATAATATGAACACAATAATTGAAGGACCATGGCATATGATTTACTTTAACTTCTTCTCACTAGGTTTCTTATTATCTAGTCATTCTGATTGCAGAATACAAATTATGTTCCACAATTCCATTTTTAAAAAATACAGCAATAGCTGAAGATAAGGTAGATTAAAAAGGGTTTATTCCAGAATAATCTATTAATTCTATTAACCTAATGTTGATCAATGATAAATACTAGCCAGCATTTACGCCAATCACAATCACATGAAAGATTTGAGACAAAGATTTAATAATTGCATTCTCGAAACTGCATCATCCGGCCACATTGACTAAATACACATTTTAAATGATCTATACCTCAAGAGTTTGTGAAAAAATTCTCATGGTTCAGGACCAATATTTATGACTATTCAACATCGCACCATTTTTCTTTCTGTATCCATTGTTCATAAGAATGCATTTTAATAAGCAGGTTTTTCTGGAAATAAAATCAAAGTTGCAGGCTCACATTACAATGACCGTTCAAACTGCTTGTCAATCAAGTATGCTATCTTGTCGAAAGAAGGATCTCCTGTAAAATGGGTTTTCACAATGAGTAGAGAGCAACTAATACAGTAAAATGGTTTTATACAGTTCTTCATAAAAAGCTATCTTTGCTGAGGGATGACAATAATGCGGTCTTCTCTAGAAGCAAAATTAACTAGTTTTCTCTTTCCTCCATCTTATTTCATGATTACCATAATAAGTTTGTTTTATCATTTTAGTTCTGATTACAAGTACAATGTAATTCAATGTCTCACATAAGCTACTGTTATCTAAAGTTTAAATTTTCTTTGGTTCAAATGATGAATTATAGAACTTCTCCTGAATCATTTGAGAGCTGGTGTGCAGAAAGATCCAGCAGTCTTGTGATATCAATATGGAGGTCTGACGTTTGGAATAACTGTTGCAGGGCACCTATTTACAAAGAATATTCCCTTTGGATGCTGGGGACAGAAGGGAAGACTCAGATAAACTTCAAATTTTTTTCTTTTACAATTATATTATTAGAAGACATGACCATGATTTTTAAATTAGGAAATCCAACTGGTTTACCAATATACTTTAAAGGAAGTCAGTAGCTGTACTGGAGTCCATTCTCAGATGTAGTTGACCCTTAAATTTCCTCTGAAGATATCTCAGAAGATATTTATTCGTATTGTTATTACGAAGGTGTAAGGGATACTGTACCTTTAAATATAGAGTTAAAAGCTAGCAGAACTACCTGACACAGCATCAAGTGTTCTGAACAAGATAACAACACAACATTTGGTCAAACAGCTAGATTATCTGGGTTGCCTAGAGACAAAAAAAAAATTCAAATTCGGCCAGTTTAAATTATGCCCCAAAATACCAAAACTCCAATCAAGTTTGAATTTCGTACTTTGATGCTATTAACACCGATGCTTTGGGTATAAAAACAGAAGAAAAAAAAATTGAACAGTTGGAGGAGAACTGCCAAAAGACCAACAGATGTAGGCTGCTAGTTCAGAACTCAGAGGCACCTGTCTGGAGAAGGAGTCTGCGAAGGAAGGAAAAAAGGGGAAAAAAAAAGAAAAGATAGACACCAACCTGGAGAGCAAAATCTACCGAGGAAGATACCAAGAGAACATTCAACAGCTGGCTGGTTTTGAAATTTGAATTTTTCTGTAAATCTTAAATTGGGGGGTTTAATCATAGCAGTATTATAGGCTGGTAAAAGATAGGTTTAGATGGATTGGCCATGCTAAATTGCCCATAGTGTTCAGGGATGTGTAGGATAGGTGCATTAGTAAGAGGTAGATGTAGAATGCTTGAGGAATGGGTGGGTAATGCTTCGGAGGGTCAGTGTGGACTTGTTGGGCCAAATGGCCTGTTTCCACACTGTAGGGATTCCATGAATATGAAAATATGGAGTTGTAAATTATTCTCTTTGAACTTAAAAAATTAATGTTGTTAAGTTTTATTTTAAATGCTGTCTTTTGAGATAGTTCTGTGCCTCTCAAATTTTCACAGAACACAGCACGGGATGAATCTTTTGAGTCAGGTTTAAATTAGCGGGGGGTTTTACCTAGTGTTGTAACATTGGTGTTGCCACCAGAGGTTTGAGGAGGCTGACTATTACTTCCTCATGCCAAACAGGTGGGCACTACATGTTGTCCTTGCTCGAAATGTCCTCATCTCAGCAATTAATCTGATGTCAAAGCTTAAATGTTTAGTTTACAAATAACATAAATCAAACCTTACACAAAACAAGTTCATTTTTCAAAAATCAGTAAAATTATAAATATTTCATAAATGGTTTATATTTGTGAATTATTCATTAAAGTAGCCACCAAAATGTGAACCTCGTTACAATGAGTTGGATTGGTAAATATAAACCTTTGACTGTTGCTATTATCACATTTTAGCTTATTGTGACATATTTTCTGTTCCTGACAAAAACTCCATTTAAGTTGACAAAACAGCTTGAAGTCTGATGAACAGACTTCACAGTTTCTGCTAATTTAGGTTTACAATTACTTCTTTGATTACAAATACTTTAATGCACAAGCTCTGAGCATGCATTTAAAATCTTACTTTAGTGAAATATAAAATATAACAAACTCTACATCCAATATAAACTAGATTGGGTGCCCACCAATATAATTTGACATTGCCACAGGATTTACTATTCAACCATCCCACAAAAGCTATGAACAACCAGCAACAGTTGGCATACAAGGTATTTTGTGATTTTCAATACCCCAAATGATCTTGAAGAATTGTGGACAGTGACTTAGATATCTCTGACTTAAACAACAGAAGCAAGAAGCTGAATACTTGCAGTATCCATTTACAAAAAGGATGTAGGTTAAAGAACAGTGGATAAATTTAAACAAAAATGTAGAAGCACATTATTGCAGATGCTGGAATCTGTACTGAAAACAAATGCTGGGGATCACAGCAGATTGGACAGCAGCAAATGGAGAGAAAACTAGCCAATGTTTCAAGTCTGGATGACTCTTTATCAGAGTTGAAGAGTCAACTCTGATGAAGGGTCATTTAGACTCAAAACATTACCTTGCTCGGTCTCCAGGAATGCTGACTGACCTATTGTGATCTCCAGCATTCGCAGTTTTCAGGATGAATTGGTCTTGTCACGTGGGTGTTATTAAAAAAAATCTTCATAACACAATATTGATAATTTCACATCATTTCTATGTATATCTTGTTTATGCAAGATATACAAAGTTAATATAATAATAAATTATGCAAAAGAGGAAACCCAAATATTGTTCCAATGTATGTGAACTTACACTTCTTCCCCATTTAGATGATTGAGCTGAAAGTGGAAAATCTAGGACATCAACTAGAATATACTGTGGTTAACTTAATCCCAACTAATATTCAATGTAAATGAGTTATGGATCTTGCATCACCACACATTCAGCAATACAACTGTGTCTTACTTTGAAATAATTATCAGGGACAGGGTGGAACACAATCCACTTGTAACAGTACAACCCCATGTAGCAGATGGCAGGGTATGGAGAAGTGTTGCATGATATCAAAATAAAATCAGATTTAAAGTTGTAATCAATGTAATTAGTGTTGGTCTGAACATTTTACAAGGATGTAATTTTACTAAATTTTCCTCCCACAACTTCAAGGTAATGCACAAATCACAGCAAAAAAGATGCATACAACCCAATTGTTATACGTCAACGGGATTTATTTGTGAGATGGGTGTGGTCAAGTGCCAGTTATTTACATCACACCCATGAGTTGCTACATCTATGGCTAGCAGCACTTTGGAGACTGTAAATTTTCCCAAAATGGGCAAGTGCATTTTGGCTGAGAGGCCAGGCTATGTGAACAAACATGGGACAGAATTTTACAGGCTAAATTAACTGTGTCATTCCTTCTCAAATCATTGTTTTCCTGAATCAAAGGCTTCAAAACAAATCCCTGTTCAGGAAATAAAAATAGAAAATGCCTGAAATATTCAACAGATCAGAAAATATTGATGAAGAGAAACATAGTTAACACTTCAGGTCAATGATTCTTCATCAAATGCCACCTGACCTTAGTAGGTCTTTCACATTTATTTCAGATTGCCAATATCTGCATTGTGTTGATTTTGCATCATTGTTCACACACTTCATTAACAAAGAACAATGCAGGCTGCATCTGCTGTCACAGAATTATTTTATTACAATACTGAAATGTGCCTAAAGCCATTTAAGTAATATGGCCTAATTATAGAGTCATACAACATGGAAAAAGATCCTTCAGTCTAAACAGTCCAAGACATCCATGTTCCCCAACTAAACTTGGCCCATATCCCTCCAAATCTTTCCCATTAACTTTCCAAACGTCTTAAACATTGCAGCTGTACCTGCATCCACCACTTTCTCTGGCAATTCATTTCACACACAAACCACTAAAAAAGGTAGGCCATCCGATCCTCTTCTCCTTAAAAATATGCCCCCTACTTTTGAATTACCCCATCCCTAGGGGTAACACCCTGGTCATTCATCTCATCTCTGCCCCTCATTTTCTAAACCTCAATAAAAGTCATCCCCCAACGTTCTAAGCTCCATTGAAAAAAGTCCCCACCTATTTTTATATCTCAAACACTCCATTTCCAGCAACATCCTGAAATATTTTCTAAACCTTCTCCAGTTTAATAATATCCTTCTTATAAACAGGACAACCAGAACTGCACACTATTGCAGAAGAGGCCTCATTGGAATCCTTGCACTCTCAACATGACATTCCAACTCCTGTTCTCAAAAGGAGTGAGCAATGAAGGCAAGCGTACCAAACACCTTAACCACCCTGTCTACCTGTGATGCAAAATTAAAATTATATACTTGAACTCCCTAGGTTTCCCTGTTCTATCACACTACCCACAGCCTTACCATTAATTGTACAAGTACTGTCCTTGTTTTTTTGCATTTGGTAATACACTCACATTTATCCAAATTAAACTCCATCTGCTACTCCTCAGCCCCTTGACCCAGATAACCAAGATCTCTAACATTAGATAACCTTAGTCATGTGTCCATTATGCCATTCAACTTTGGTGCCATTTGCCAACTTACTAACAATGCCTCCTCTATTCTCACCCAAATCATTTATCTGAATGACAAACAAAAGTGGACCAGCACCAATCCCTGTGGAACACTGCTGGTCACAGGCCTCCCAAATGTGAAAAACCACCCTCAGTCTCCGCCCATAAAGCCAATTTTGTATCCAATTGGCAAACTCACCCTGAATCCCATGTGATCTAACCTTACTAATAAGTCTACCTTTAGAAACCATGGCAAAGTCCAAGTAAACAACATCTACCACCCTGCCCTTAATGTTTTTGGTTACCTCAAACAAAAACTTAAAAGTTTGAGACATGATTTTCCTCACACAAAATCATGCTGACTATCCCTAACTGTAGTTTACTTTCACATTCTGAAGTCCAAAATAATACTAAACAGAACAGAATTGCAACCCATTCAAGAAGATGGCTTTCAAAAATATTACAAAACAATGCCTGGACAATTGCTTCACAATTCCATTCAAGACACCTTTTATAGTAAGTTTAGTCTGGATTATACCGGAATAAAAACTTACTTGAGCACAGATCATCTCTTAAAATGTCAAACCAATAGTCACATTGAAATTTAGACAATTTTGAGTTCAAATGCTTAAATTTCACTTTTTTAAAATTATCAATACCCTACCTGGAATTTAAAAGAGATAGTTTTTAAAAAGCTTAAAGAGAGTTTTAAATAAAGCCTCAATGTCTAATAGCTATGGAATGTATACACTAGAGGTCTAGTCCTGAAATCTTTCATATTACAATCACTCAAACCTAACGCTAAATTTTTATGAAAGTGCTAGAAATTTACAATAGGTATGTTGATCATATTTACTTGCAGCAGTAAGGATAGCATTTAGAGCAATGGTTGAGTTTGACCTTCTAGTATATATTAAGACTGAAGAATTTGGAACAGGGGGTACATTTCCTCTCGCCCTGCAGTACCACTACAGTTCGGGCCAATGACGAAAACACAAGCTCTTGTGTAAGGGCCAGCATTTTGGCGAACAAAACGCGTGGGATTTTTTTCTGGCAGGCGATCATGGCTAGGTTCTCCCATTGTGCGGCAGGGCTAGTAGTGGAGTGGCTAGAGGAGAAAGTTGTGAGTCGGTGCTATGGGTTGAGCTGCTGCAGTCAGTCAGGAGAGTGAGGAGAGTGAGCGGAGTGTACCTGGAAGCGGCGGCCTGTTGTGGTCCTCCCCGCACAGGGAGACGGTGCCATCCCGATGCAGCAGGATGGCTGCCAGCTCCCGGACGCGGCCAGTGCGCACCTGCTCCTGGGGCCAGTCTCGGTGCAGAGAGCGGCAGCATTGGTAACACACAGCCCAGGCTTGCTCCTCATTGATGGGCTGCTCGTACGCTCTCAGCACCTCGTCCAGGGACAAAACCTGTGGCTCCAGCGCATCGTGGCCGGCGACGTGCTGCTGCGGTTCTCCATCACTGCCCGACCTGGCCATTTCCCCTTCGCCTGCTCATTGCTGCTAGCCAACGTTTCTCCAGGTTCCCATAACAGCGAGTCCCAGCCCCAAAGCCCGCAGCTCCGGTGTCAATCAGCCGGTACCATGTGATCGCCCTGCTGTGGGCCAGCCCAGCCCAGCCTCCTAAACACACACAGCTCAAATCAGAGGACAAAACCAACAGACACACACAGAAACAGGACAGTAAATCTCTGGATTGAATCAAGTGCAGCTTTCGGATATTACCCGCTACCCTGGCATCTTCACTGGGGACCGATTTTCCTTTGTTTCGCCCAGGGGTTTTACGTGTGGGTTACAGCTTGGTGTCCAATACTGTACACATAAACTGCTGCACCCTTTCTAATGCACAATAGAGTATACAGCAATACCCCAGCGGTGAAAATACAAAGCGTGTCTTTCCTTTGCAAGATTGCCCTCACGCCTGAACATTGCTTTCTCCACAGCCTGGGCATCTTTATTCATTTACTCCAAATATAGCCACAGGATGTTGGGTTCTCAAACAAGGATCATTAATACAGTGCAACAGACAATACAACCGAACCCATTGATAGTTCGCTTTTACTCACTTCATATTATTTTTGTGAAGAGTCCTGAAAAAGGAAAAGGGGTTATTTATCTACTTTCTACGCTATAGTTCCAGACTTGGGCTCTCGGGCACATTATATTTCAAGGCGTAACATTTTTTTAAAAAAATGATTGCCGTTTGCTTTAAGACTTGAGGGATTACATTTGAGCTTCAATGGGCATGTGCTTGAAGATTCCTGGTAACAATGTACAATGCCATGCTCAGTGGTGAAAAGCTGATGCTACTATCCAGTTGGTCATTTGTTTGAAGGTTCTGTCAATTACAATTCTCTGGTCTTATATTTTTCGTGTCCCAATGCCTTAAGGCACTTTACCCGAGCGGATCATTCTCTCAGTTAAATTATACCAGCCATTTGTTTCCCTTTTGAAACAAACATTTGTACCGAGTGGTCTATTCATTCTCCACACACATTAACAAGCTCAATGTTGTAAAGATTCAAATCCCCAATAGGCGAATTTCCTATAACTGCCACTGAGCGAAGAGGACAAAGTATCCACACTATGACATCAATAGGATGGAATTTAAACCTTTCCATATCCTGACAAATTCAGAGTTTAACCCGCATTTACTACAGCTGCCTGGCTGTTTTTATGAGTCCTGCCCAAATTCCAAATCCGACATAATCACAATTGACTCAAACACGTGTTATACAACTAACGATACAACTTGAAGATAATAAAAGGTGCATTCTATTCTTTAGCAATGGAAATTAGAGTGCACACAGATTTGTAAGTGGCTTTTTGGAGTTCAGACATGATTACAGTTAAATGTGTGAGAGATATCACAATGTTCACAGGTTCGAGGGTTTTTGGATGTTGCCTGCAGTTATATATAAAATTTCACATCTTAATGCTTGGAAGAGTCACGATTTGTTTAACTTTTTTTTTACAAAGTGTCCAATTTTACCTGCCTCGCTGACCTCCAGGCTCCATCATTTCACCTGACCTCCAGAGTTTATCCTGCGTTTTGGAATCTCTGCCTGGATGCAATCTACTTCAGGTTGGGAATCTGCAGAATAAATTCACAATGCGGTAGAACGCTTCTGGCTGTGATACTAATGCCGGGAGTATATAAATGCACCCATATGGGCTTCATATTCCAATCACTTAGATCTCTTCTCCCCACTTCAAAAAATTCCTAATGAACCAAGTGTTATCTGCCTCAGCATTATAATGTTATATTTCTTTAAATCATAACATCCAGATATTCATCATTGCACAGTTACAATTCATTGTTCGTAATCAAATGCAACCAAACTACAGCATTAGATCATTGCCAACATGACAAGCGCTAATGACTTTTAATTAAGATTCAAACGCAATAGATTCAGCTGAGTATTCTGCCAGCAGGGAGCATCTGCTCTGTCAAAATATTTTGCAACTAAAAGACCTTTCAGTGGGTTCGCTTCTGCTATTGCCTGCAATATTTTACAAATGTTTGCATTTATATGGCACCTTCTTTGCAGAACACCAACATTTCGCTTCTGGTCTGTGTTTTGATAGAGCCCCAGTTTGACAATGGAATGCCAGCCTAGGTCTTCTGATCAAATCCAGGAGTGCACTGGAAATTATTGACATGGAGGTGATAGGCTACCGACTAAATTAGCTAACATTCTGAAGAAACTCAGCAGGTCTGTGGAGAGAAAAACAGAGTTAACGTTTCAAGTTTAATGATCGTGGAACTTTATATTCTGTCATGTTTAAAGATGAAAATCAACAGTTTAAGATGCTGTATAGAACATTTGTCAGAGGATTAATACACTGTACAATTGTTGGGTTTTGTCCAGACTTTTAATCTCATTCACATCACCAGATTGTTCCCGAGCTCCTGGAACATCCTGGAAATGTAATAGATGAAATCTGATCAAGAACTAAGCAAAAACCCTGAATAAAGATGGTTCAACTTGGAATTGGAACAGTGAATATCTATATGAATATTCGGAATTCATGAAAGTGTCATTACGCAAAAAATACAAATTACACTTTCAACATTCCAAAGTTAGGAAAATAGAATGAGAGCATTAAATGCATAACTTGACAATGGAATGTCAGTCTCAGTCTTCTGGTCAAATCTCGGAGTGCACTTGCATATTACAGAAGTGGAATTTTGAAACTTGAAGGAGTGAAAGGCCTGTTTCTATTTTGTAACATTTTATGATGATTGGATTTTCTGTAGATTTCTTATCTCAAGCATCACAAATTAATTGAAAAATTATTTTATTAATTCCAGGTAACTAAAGTTTCTGTGGATGGACGAAGAATGTGAGTCTCCAGACTGGAGAGTGAGGAATTACATTAATTATAACAGCAACATTGGCTGATGCATTTTTTTAAACATTGCTGGTTAATACTACCTAATGAAATGGCAAAGTACAATTCTGCAGAAATAATATTTTTGAGGTTTCAAAAGTAATGTTTCTCCCTGATAATTGTGTTGGCAACAATTCACAGCATAGTTATAAAACATTCAGATTTGAGATTGTGACACTCATGACAGACTTGTCAGATTGGATGGTCCAAACTGAGAAGCTTGTTTTACATTCAGGAGTAAGTTATTTAGTCCCTCAAGCCTGTTCTGCCATTCAAGGAGATCTTTGCTGATTTGTTACCTAGCTCCATGTACTGCCCTTTGTCCCGAATCCCTGAATACATTAGATGAAAATAAATCTATCAGCCTCGGATTTAACAGAAATTATCAGTTGACACAGCATCAACCTCACTTTAAGGAGTTCCAACCTTCACCATTCCAGACATGTCTAATTGTTCTCCAACTTCTTTCCTGAGGTATGTAGCTTTCATTTTTAGATTGAGTCTTATAGTCCTAGATTCCATAAATAGTGCAAGTAGTATCTACCTCCCTTATCCATTTCCTTTAATATCTTGAGAGTTGCAATCAAATCAACCACAATTTACTAATTCTAGGGTATCCAATTTAGTTTGTGTAAGTTAATCTATATAATATTATGGCAAATCTACAAAATAACCCCTCAATAGATCCTTCCTAAGGAGTGGTGCCTGGAATGTTGAGATGGAACAGGGCTTTACAAAGTTTTAAGATGACTGCTATCCTTTTGTATTCCAGTTCTTTTGATATCAAGTCCATCATTCAACTGGCCTTTCATATTTCATTTTACTTATCTATGTCTTTTTAATGATCCACAAATCTCTTTGGAATTAGCTTTTCATACTAAAAGACTTGGAGGGAGTGAGGACAACAGATGCTGGAAAGTCAGAGTCATGAAAGTGTGGAGCTGGAAAAAACACAGCAGGTCGAGCAGGAGTGTCAACATTTCAGGTTGGGACCCTTCATCAGGACTGGGGCAGGAGAAGGGGAGTGCTGAGAAATAAATGGGGGGGGGAGGGGTGGGGCTGGGGGAAGGTAGGTAGATGCAGGTAGGAAGTGATTTTGATTGGTTAGTGGAAAGGTGGAGTGAATAGGTGGGAAGGAAGATGGATAGGTAGGATCAGGTCATGGAAGTGGGGCAGGGAGGGAGGGCTGGACCTGGAATTGGTGGGGGAGGGGAAGATTTGGAAGCAAGTGAATTCTGTGTTAATGTCAAATGCTTGTAAGCTCTGGAGGCAGAAAATGAGGTGTTTTTCCTACAGTTTGTGTGTGGCCTTATTTTGATGGTGGAGGAAGCCCAGGATGAACATGTCATCCAGAGAGTGGGAGGGGGAGTTGAAATGACTGGCAACCTGAGGTGGGTTTGATTGGACCATGAGGACCATAGATGTTCTCTGAACTGGTCCCCGAGTTTGCGTTTGGTCTCTCCAATGTAGAAAAGATCACATCAGGAGCAACAGACGCAGTAAATCAGGTTAGGGGAAATGCAGTGAATCTCTGCTGGATTTGACTTGCATTTACATAGCACCTTTGGATGCAAGTCTGCTCGCTGAGCTGGAAGATTTGTTTTCAGACATTTCACCACCATACTAGGTAACATCATCAATGAAGCACTGGTGTTAGTGACCCACTTTCTATTTATGTGTTTAGGTTTCCTTGAGTGATGTCATTTCCTGTTTTTTTTCAGGGGGTGGTAAATGAGTTCAAGTCAATGTGTTTGTTGATCAAGTTCCAGTTGAAATGCCATGCTTCTAGGAATTCTTGTGTGCGTCTCTGTTTGGCTTCTCCTAGGGTGGATGTGTTGTCCCAGTCAAAGTGGTGTTCTTCATAATCTGTATGTAAGGTACTAGAGTGGGTCATGTCTTTTTATTGCTAGTTGATGTTCATGTATCCTGGTGGCTAGTTTTCTGCCCGATTGTCCAATGTAGTGTTTGTCTGGGACAACACATCCATTCTAGGACAAGCTAAACAGAGACACGCATGAGAATTCCTAGAAGCATGGCATTCCAACCGGAACTCGATCAACAAACACATTGAGTTAGACCCCATCTACCGCCCCCTGAGAAAAAGAACAGGAAATGACACCACCACAGAAAATGATGTCACCACAGGAAATGACATCACCAACCCAAGGAAACCCAAACATAAATAGAAAGCAGGAATTATCAGCAGTGCTTCACCCAGAAGCCCACTGAAGATGTTACCTAGTAGGGTGACGAAACATCTGGAAATGAATCTTCTACCTCAGTGAGCAAACCTACATCCAGAACCACAACCTGAGCTACAAGTCTTCTCAAAACTCTACTGCTACTTCTTGATGCCAAGCAGCCTGTGCCAGGAAGAGTTGGATACGCACATTCTGTTTGTGCTGTGTCTGCTGGCACATTAGATTACATACAGTGCGGAAACAGGCCCTTCGGCCCAACAAGTCCACACCGACCCGCCGAAGCGCAACCCACCCATACCCCTACACTTACCCCTTCACCTAACACTACGGGCAATTTAGCTGGCCAATTCAACTGACCTGCACATCTTTGTGACTGTGGGATGAAACCGGAGCATCCAGAGGAAACCCACGCTGAGGCGACTGTGCAGATTCTGCCACTATTCTTGCTCAAGTGCATGCCAGAACTTTGTTTCCATGCAGGTCTTCTTGGTGCTGATCTGCTCCCTCAACCAGACCCTGCCAGCACTTCTCCGGGTACTCACTGACCAGCTCCAGCAACATTTCTCTATACTATAGTTTGTACTTTCAGATATCCCATTGAAATGGGCTTTTTTTACACCTTACGGTAGTATACTTCACCCAACAGCACCAGTGTACCATGCTGACTATGAAATACATTAAAGGGCTTCGAACACGGCTGAATTGTTGCAATGCAACGTCTCAGATCTTGTTTTAAATCGTGCTTCCACACCTGTTTCTGGAGGCTCTGCAAAATTGCAAACCATTCATTCATCTTTAAAAGATGGTACAAAAACAATCAGGAATGAATAAAAATGTTTTCAGCAAAATAAGGCTCATTCAAATTTCCATTTTTATGCTTCTGTTAAAATGTTATGTTCATTTTGTCCAATTATGATCGTGAGATGCTGATATAGAAGTTACATTACTTTCAGCAATGACCAGTCTTGTGAATAATCTTATACTTTTCTTTGAACATAATTTCAAAGTTCCAGGCTAATATCACAGGCGTTGCAAATACACAGTTAAAGTGCACTCTCAGTAGTTGTAACATTAACAAACACAAAATGGATTACCTCATACTTGCCGACATTGAAATCCATTAAGACAATTTTTCCCCAGTTCATGTCATTGTAACAAAGTTTCCATTTATACTGCTTACAACATTGCCTTTATATGGCTTCTTAACCTCTCATAGATATTTTCATAAACCTGTTCAGAGATGTCACTACATACTCCCGAAGCAGGTGGGACTGGAAACTGGGCCCGTGGCTCAGTGGTAGGAATACTACTATTATACTACAAGAGGCCCTTCTATCCTATCAATTTTATTTGAATCAGTCTCTTCTGAAATGTTATGACACATCTCTGGAATATGTCAAACTTGAACCCGGAACTCCTGGTTCAGAGGTAGGGACACGACCACTGCACTACATACAGTCATACAGATGTATAGCATGGAAACAGACCCTTCAGTCCAACCTGTCCATGCCGACCAGATATCCCAACCCAATCTAGTCCCACCTGCCAGCACCCTGCCCATATCCCTCCAAACCCTTCCTATTCATATACCCGTCCAAATACCTCTTAAATGCTGCAATTGTACCAACCTCCACCACATCTTCTGGCAGCTCATTCCATACACATACCACCCTCTGCGTGAAAACGTTGCCCCTTAGGTCTCTTTTGTATCTTTTCCCTCTCACCCTAAACCTAGTTCTGGACTCCCCGACCCCAGGGAAAAGACATTGTCAATTTATCCTTTCCATGTCCCTCATAATTTTGTAAACCTCTAGAAGGTCACCATGCAGCCTCTGATGCTCCAGGGAAAACAGCCCCAGCCTATTCAACTTCTCCTTGTAGCTCAAACCCTCCAACCCTGGCAACATTCTTGTAAATCTTTTCTGAACCCTTTCAAGTTTCATCTTTCCGATAGGAAGGAGACCAGAATTGCAAGCAATATTCCAACAATGGCCTAACCAATGTTCTGGACAGCCGCAACATGACCTCCCAACTCCTGTACTCAATACTCTGACCAATAAGGGGAAGCATACCAAATGCCTTCTTCACTATTCTATCTACCTGCAATTCCACTTTCAAGGAGCTATGAACCTACACTCCAAGGTCTCTTTGTTCAGCAACACTCCCTAGGACCGTACCATTAAGGTTATAAGTCCTGCTAAGATTTGCTTTCCCAAAATGTAGCACCTCGCATTTATCTGAATTAAACTCCATCTGCCATTTCTCAGCCCATTGGCCCATCTGGTCCAGATCCTGTTGTAATCTGAGGTAACCCTCTTCACCGTCCACTACACCTCCATTTTTGGTGTCATCTGCAAACTTCCTAACTGTACCTCTTATGCTCGCATCCAAATCACTTATGTAAATGACAAAACGTAGAGGGCCCAGCACCAATCCTTGTGGTACTCCACTGGTCACAGACCTCCAGTCTGAAAAACAACCCTCCACCACCACCCTCTGTCTTCTACCTTTGAACCAGTTTTGTATCCAAATGGCTAGTTCTCCCCGTATTCCATGAGATCTAACCTTGCTAATCAGTCTCCCATGGGGAACCTTGTCGAACGCCTTACTGAAGTCCATATAGATCACATCTACTGCTCTGTCCTCATCAATCTTCTTTGTTACTTCTTCAAAAAACTCAATCAAGTTTGTGAGACATGATTTCCCACACACAAAGCCATGTTGACTATCCCTTACTGGCAGCCCCTCTATCCTATCACACGTTTTTAAACTCAAAGTTTGGGAGAAGATTTGTAGCTCGGGTGCTTGTTGTTGTGGTTTTGTTCGCCGAGCTGAGAGTTTATGTTGCAAACGTTTCGTCCCCTTTCTAGGTGACATCCTCAGTGCTTGGGAGCCTCCTGTGAAGCGCTTCTGTGATGCTGCTAAGACAAGCCAGGAAATGGGAATCCTGTGCCAACCGCCTAAGCGCCACATACAAGATCACAGAAGCGCTTCACAGGAAGCTCCCAAGCACTGAGGATGTCACCTAGAAAGGGGACGAAACATTTGTAACACAAACTCCCAGCTCGGCGAACAGAACCACAAAAACGTTTTTAAACTAGCAACCACCATTCAGGTGAGAATTGAACCTGAGTTTCTTGGTCCAGGGGTAGGGACACCATCACTGAACCACAGAAAAGCCCCAAGGTCTATCGTATACAAGCCATTAATAAATGGTGAACAGCTGTGCCCCACCAAATGTCACAGCCTGTTACTTGGACTACCTGTGCATTGAAAACTCTGAACAAATAACACGTTAAAGTGCACACTCCATTGTGTTGGCTGGTTATTGGCCGACATGTTACATCGTTAGTAAGCTTCATCGGTTTTAAATTGCTATTTCATTTTTAGTGAGTTTAATTTATGGAAGTGCAATGTTTTAGTTTACTGAGAAATCGTGCTGATTCCCAGACAGGAATGTCAGGGCAAGGATAGGTAAACATTGATTCATCAGAGTTAAGGACTGATTACTTTGTCTCCATCTAACCTGCCAAAGCAACTACGCATGCAGTAAAAGTGAAAAGAGAAAAACTAAATAAAACCATTCGTATAATGTCACATCAAGTCCATGATATCACAAAGTCAAAGTTGCTTAAATCATTTGTGTGCATAAATTACTCAAACACTAATAAGAACATAAGATCTTATTTTATCTTAAAGTTCTCATTCATTTCAAGTTTTTAATGTCAAAACAAATCTAATTCTGGTAGGAGAAAATCTTACAGGCTGCCTCTTTGGTACTTGGGTTAAAGATGGTGTTTTAATAAGACAGAATTGTCATGGTTCTGTTAAAAGAAATTTCAGTGGTCAAAGCAACTGAATACTTATGAACATTCTTTTAGCTGGATGCATCTAATTACCCATCAGCTAACATTAAAATAGATGTTTCAGTCATCAAACAAAACCAGATTATGTTTAAAATTCCATTGGACATCTTAGGTTTGAGGTCCTCCTGTCAATCATGACAGTAGTATATGTACATGAGCTATGAACAGAGAGGCATGGTGAAAAATGGTACGTCCAATAGGTAAAATCACATGACACGGAATTAAACTGACCCTCAGTCCAAATCAGGGTGAAATATAAACTCTTTGAAATTTTTATTACTCTGGTCGCAAAACAGTTTAATCTCTTACCTTTCCACTCTCAGTCTACGATTGAAGCCATCTTTATTGGTAATCTGTCTTGCAATACGTAACCCTATAAATAATAGTAATTTATGCTAATTTGTTCAGAAAGTCAAAAAATTGAAGTATATGGGAATCTTTATACACAATAAAGATGTCCAAAATGTATTGAATGCCAAAATGGAAGCTTAGTGAGCTAAAGATAATGAGTCAGATTAGTTTTAAAATGACAGCTTCCTCATGTCTCAATTAATTTTGAAAAAATATTTCATAACTGGTATGTAAAGTCATTTGAGTAACAACTGATGTACACAATTTTAAAATACATAACTACATCCTCCTTGAAAACATGACAAGCATGAGCCTGACTGAGTACAAATTAGGATTTGAGTTGCCATTTCCTGTAAAATACACTTCAGTTTTTTTTTGCAAAACATTTATCTTAATTCATTCGCTAACAAATTAGATTCAACAGACAATCAGATGTAACAGATATTTTACACACTGCAGTCAAGTTTGTTGAAATTATGCTTATAACAGAATTGTAAGCTAATGAGAGTTACAAAATGAACTGCTAATTGGACCACTTCAGAAATGGTTTACAAATGGAGTCAATGCTGTAATAAAAATCACTGCACATGAGCTGGAGCAAATGGCTGCAGAGAGGTGAGAGTTTCAATGTCATCCAATCATCTATAATAATCACGATTTACTTGCATAACTTTTAATAATACTAATTAATGGAAAAACAAATTTAAATTTTACAATGTAAGTGAAGAAAAGGCTTTCAAATCGGTGTTCAGACTTCATTTCCTTGAAAGAACAATGCGTGCTGAAAGCCATTGGCAGCCAAAAGCCAGATCGTTCTCAATTTTTTTCGTAAAGCTTGGAGTCAGACATCAGCTTGATATCCTCAGACATGTTCCACCCTATCCCCAGCGTCAACAGTGAAAACGAGCTGCAATTAATTCCTCCTTGTAACATGGCTCAGATCAGGAAATTAATGCATTCATGATTATTTAATAGTACTAACTAAGATACTCCAAGGTAATCCTGTTATTGCTCAACAGAAAGCAAGATCTATAATTCCTGTAACCATAAAACCTGCACAAGGTCAAAGATTGCAACATGAGCTCCACAGTAAACCACAAGCTAAGTTTCTGAATTTTTAGGTTGGATTCCCTGCAGTGTGGAAACAGGCCCTTTGGCCCAACCAATCCACACCGACTCTCCGAAGAATAACCCACCCAGACACATTTCCCCTCCGACTAATGCTATGGGCGGCACGGTGGCACAGCGGATAGCACTGCTGCCTCACAGCGTCAGAGACCAGGGTTCAATTCCTGCCTCAGGCAACTGACTGTGTGGAGTTTGCACATTCTCCCCGTGTCTTGCGTGGGTTTCCTTCGGGTGCTCCGGTTTCTTCCCACAGTCCAAAAATGTGTAGGTTAGGTGAATTAGCCATGCTAAATTGCCCGTAATGTTCGGGTAAATGTAGGGGAATGGGTCTGTGTGGGTTGTGCTTCGGCGGGTCGATGTGGACTTGTTGGACTGAAGGGCCTGCTTCCACACTGTAAGTAATCTAATCTAACACTATGGGCAATTTAGCATAGCCAATTCACCTGGCCTGCACATCTTTGGACTGTGGGAGGAAACCAGAACACCCAGAGGAAACCCATGCAGACATGGGGAGAATGTGCAAACTCCTCTCCAACAGTTGCCTGAGGCTGGAATCAAACCTGTGACCCTGATGCTATGAGACAGCAGAGTGAGCCACTGTGCTGCCGCTTTTGTACCCACTCCACCAAAAAAATTCACCTTTGTCTCTTGGTCTCTTAATCCCTGAGCCTGGCCATTCGCACCTCCACATTCAACTCCTGAATCCTCTCCAGGCCAACTTTCCATAAAGTTCAATTTATCCAAACCTGTGCCACCTGTATCCTCTACCACACTAGATCCCAGTCACCCATAACCTCTGACCTCATTGTGTACATCAGCTTCCAGTCTCCCAGTACCTCAACTTTAAAATACTCCATCATTCAGCTTAAAAATCATCATGACCTTGTGCAAATTGAGGTGGACATTTTGGAGGGAAAGTTCCTCTAACTTTACAGTTATCATGCATGTAAAATAGCAATGGCTATGTAACTTTGCTTATAGAATAATTGTAACGTTGTTTCTTAGATTTTGAGAATTCCAGAACATTTCACGTATCCTGAATGATCATTGATATGGGAAATCCCATAATTTGCTCGATTTCCAACTTCAGAATTTGGGAAATAGCTGGACTTACTGGAGAGCTGAGAATTGTCTCACATGTGTGCTGCAGGATCTGGTGACTCTGTTACTATGAAAGCTGCAGGTGGAGAGGGAAGAGATGACTGAGATATGACTGAGGAAGACAATGTGCACAATCATCCAAGAAGATGGCACTCAAATTAGTTTCCAGGTTCCCTCCCAAACTGATTTGGTTCCAACACTTTCTTTGTTTTTGCATTTTTATTAGATTAGATTAGATTAGATTACTTACAGTGTGGAAACAGGCCCTTCGGCCCAACAAGTCCACACCGACCCACCGAAGCGCAACCCACCCATACCCCATACCCATATGAATAGATGTGTGGAATATAAAAACAAGGAAGTTGTGACGTATATCGGTCATGGCATGATTAAGCTACAGCATAACAAGAGTTACATTTTCAATGCTATTGTGAACAGCAGACTTGAAATTACGGTTGAAACAAAGGGAATCAGTTCGAAGCAGACAGCAACATAGGTGACATAGCTTCCTTGATCCTGTAGTGAGAATGTTGAGATAAGCTTGTCAGTAAACAGACTAAACAAAGTGTATAAAAAGCACAATTAAATCGTTGCTGCGGAGGCCTCAACGTGCAACTATGTAGCCAATATATGTGAAGCTGTAAAAGCACAGCAGGTCAGACAGCATCCTCGGAACAGGAAAGTCAACATTTCAGGCTGAAAGACCTCATCAACATTGGGGTGGGGGAAGGGGAACCGGGGAGTAAATAGAGGGAGGGGCGTGGGGTTGGTGAAAAGGTAGGTGAGATAGTTATAAGGGATGCAAGTAGGGTAATACTGTGATTGATCAGTGGGAAGGGAGAAGCAGACATGCAAATGCGCAGGTGGACATCTTAGGTCAAGTCAGGGAAAGGGAACATGGGACAAGGCCGTGGTTGGAGAGATCCTGAAGCCAGTGAAGCCAACACCGAGACCATTGAACTGTAAGCTCTCCAGCTGAAAGATCAGGTTTTGTTCCCCAGATGCTGTTTTGCCTCACTCTGACAGTAGAGGAAGCCAAGGATGGACTGTCGCCGGATGAGCGGGGTGGGGGTGGGGTGGCGTAATTGAAATGAATGGCAACTGGAATGTCGGGCTGGTTAAAGCGTGCAGACAGCAGATGCTCCATGAATCTCCCTAAACAATTAGCATTACTTCCTTTAACCAAAACTGAATTTGAACTCTGCTGAATCTTCCATTGTAACTATTTACGAAGAATATTAATTGAGGTGGTACCTATCCATATAAGAGCGGCATGTTACCTTGTTCCATTCTGAACTTCACATTAACCATGCAGCATGAAAACAATCAGCTCAACTGAAATATGTCACCATTTATGCTCCAAACATACTTCCACTTATTCTTCACCAACTAATCCTACTTGGTGGGTGGTACAGTGGCACAGTGGTTAGCACTGCTGCCTCACAGCCCCAGAGACCTGGGTTCAATTCCCGCCTCAGGCAACTGTCTGTCTGGAGTTTGCTATTCTCCACATGTCTGTGTGGGTTTCCTCCAGTTTCTTCCCACAGTACAAAAATGTACAGGTTAGATGAATTGGCCATGCTAAATTGCCCATGGTGTTAGGTGAAGGGGTAAATGTAGGGGAATGGGTCTGGGTGGGTCCCTCTTTGGAGGGTCAGTGAGGACTTGATGGGCCAAATGGCCTGTGTCCACACTGTAAGTAATCTATTCTGAACATCCATTTATATTTTCGCTTCTTATTTGAATATGAAGATCACTTTTAAAGGCATTATTGGTATTTGCCTCAACTATTCCTCCAGGTAGGGGCCATGAGATTAGAAGTAATATATTAGCATGGACTGAGAATTGATTAACAGAGAGAAGACAGAGTGAATAGGAATAAATGATCATTGTTAATAGAGGAGGTGATTAGTACTACAAGAGTCAGTAGTTGGGCCTCAGCTATTCACAGATAGCTTAGAGAAGGAGCTGAGTGTAATATAGTCGAGAGTGTGGTGTTAGAAAAGCACAGCAGGTCAAGCAGCATCCAAGGAGCAGGAGAATTGACATTTCAGGCATAGGCCCTTCATCAGGAATGAGGGTAGCATATCCATGTTTACTGTTGATGTAAAGCTATGTGTGAAAGTAAACACTTGGACAAAACAAACAAGTTGCAAAGTAATAAAGTTTCGTTAAACGATTGGGCAAGAACTTGGCAGAAATGTGGAATTATTCACTTTGCAGAGAAGAATGGGAAGGTAGGATACTTGTTGAAAGATTACTAAATGTTGGTGATCAGAGGGATTTAGGGGTCCTTGTTCTTGAATCACAAAATTAATATGCTGTTATAACAAGCAATTAGGAACCAATTATTAAAGGGTGTTGGACAACAAGAAAAAGGAAGGATTGTTGCAATTATTATAGACTTTTGCTGAAAACAGATCTAGAGTACTGTGTAAAGTTTGGGTATTTAACTGTTGGAAAGATATCTTTGCGTTGGAATAGGTCTAACAAACTTTCACGAGATTGATTCTTAAGATGCAAAAGCTAACATATGAGAGAACATTGAGCAGAATGAGTGTAAATTTTCTAGGGTTTAGAAGAATTGGAGATAATCTCATCGGAAGGTCGACAATTCTTAAATCATGACAGCATATATCCGCTTCTTCCTTTCCCGCCGCACTAACCAGTACCCTTCCACTGACACCCTCCTTCGACTGACTGAACTGGTCCTCACCCTGAATAACTTCTCTTTTCAATCCTCCCACTTCCTCCAAACTAAAGGAGTTGCCATGGGCACCCGCATGGGCCCCAGCTATGCCTGCCTCTTCGTAGGATATGTGGAACAGTCCATCTTCCGCAACTACACTGGCACCACCCCCCACCTTTTCCTCCGCTACATCGATGACTGTATCGGCGCTGCCTCGTGCTCCCACGAGGAGGTTGAACAGTTCATCAACTTTACTAACACCTTCCATCCCGACCTGAAATTCACCTGGACTGTCTCAGACTCCTCCCTCCCCTTCCTAGACCTTTCCATTTCTATCTCGGGCGACCGACTCAACACAGACATCTATTATAAACCGACTGACTCCCACAGCTACCTGGACTACACCTCCTCCCACCCTGCCCCCTGTAAAAACGCCATCCCATATTCCCAATTCCTTCGTCTCCGCCGCATCTGCTCCCAGGAGGACCAATTCCAACACCGCACAACCCAGATGGCCTCCTTCTTCAAGGACCGCAGATTCCCCCCAGACGTGATCGACGATGCCCTCCACCGCATCTCCTCCACTTCCCGCTCCTCCGCCCTTGAGCCCCGCTCCTCCAACCGCCACCAAGACAGAACCCCACTGGTTCTCACCTACCACCCCACCAACCTGCGCATACAACGTATTATCCGCCGCCATTTCCGCCACCTCCAAACGGACCCCACCACCAAGGATATATTTCCCTCCCCTCCCCTATCAGCGTTCCGCAAGGACCACTCCCTTCGTGACTCCCTTGTCAGATCCACACCCCCCACCAACCCAACCTCCACCCCCGGCACCTTCCCCTGCAACCGCAGGAAATGTAAAACTTGCGCCCACACCTCCACACTCACTTCCCTCCAAGGCCCCAAGGGATCCTTCCATATCCGCCACAAGTTCACCTGTACCTCCACACACATCATCTATTGCATCCGCTGCACCCGATGTGGCCTCCTCTATATTGGTGAGACAGGCCGCTTACTTGCGGAACGCTTCAGAGAACACCTCTGGGCCGCCCGAACCAACCAACCCAATCACCCCGTGGCTCAACACTTTAACTCCCCCTCCCACTCCACCGAGGACATGCAGGTCCTTGGACTCCTCCACCGGCAGAACACAACTACACGACGGCTGGAGGAGGAGCGCCTCATCTTCCGCCTGGGAACCCTCCAACCACAAGGTATGAATTCAGATTTCTCCAGCTTCCTCATTTCCCCTCCCCCCACCTTGTCTCAGTCGGTTCCCTCAACTCAGCACCGCCCTCCTAACCTGCAATCCTCTTCCTGACCTCTCCGCCCCCACCCCACTCCGGCCTATCACCCTCACCTTGACCTCCTTCCACCTATCCCACCTCCATCGCCCCTCCCCCTAGTCCCTCCTCCCTACCTTTTATCTCAGCCGGCTTGGCTCTCTCTCTCTTATTCCTGATGAAGGGCTTATGCTCGAAACGTCGAATTCTCTATTCCTGAGATGCTGCCTAACCTGCTGTGCTTTGACCAGCAACACATTTGCAGCATATATGGTGAAAGGATGTTTGGAAGATTTCCTTTGGATGGAGAGCCATTTAGAAATTAGATGAGGAGAAATTGTCTGTCAATAGCTCATGAACTATTGGAATTCTCTATACCAGAAGGAGATGTTCAATAAATATGTATATTAAAACTAAAGTAGATAGATTGTTATGGCATTATGGATTTAGGGATAGGGCAAGAATGTAGAGTTAGTATAGTACAGTCAGTCGGTGCTGAACTTCTAAATGCTATTGCTAGTTTGATGACTCCAATGCCGAACCTATTCCTACATTTTAAATCTCTTCGGACCACTTATTACTTTCAAGGAAAGGATGATTCTCCTAAATTTCTTATTGACTATTTTACATGTAGTTTGTCCACTACAAACAGAAACATCAGTTTTGTTTCTATCTGATCAAGATCTTTAAAGTTGTGTTCAAAGAGATGACTTTCTTGTGTATTTCCTATAGCAGAGTTTGACCCTGTTCAATCATTTTGGATAGTTAAGCTATATTCCACTCTTATTCTTGTAAATAAGTTTTCACACTCTCTTCAATATCTTCACCTCGTTTTTGAAATTTTGAAATTTCAACTTTGCAACAGCACTTAAGTGACCAAGGCTCTGTACTTTGCAAGATTAACATGATTCTTCTACTTTACAGATCTATCCCCTACTTGATCACTGGTTTTAATAATCTTGTTAAGAGATGATTTGTTTCATTAGAGATGTGTTAGAGTATTTCTGGGTCTGTCAACTTTTAAGCAATGATAGCAGGAAAAGATACAGCAAGTATTTTGGTAAGTGTTCCTCTTGATTCAAGACATGAATTATGAGTTCTACACTTTGTTACTGGATGGCTATTCAGCACTTTCTCACCCTCTAAAATGTGTGTTAAGTACTTAGAATTATTGAACACATTTTCCATGATTAACACTCTTATGTAAGAGTATTTTCTGTTTTTGGATAAAATTAGAGTAAAGAACAACTGAAGTTACAATAATATTTAAATAAACTAAAATTCAACTCACTTGCTCTATGTTTTCTGTTCATTCTAAGTTGCTTTCTAAAGCCTATGATTTGGCAGAAAATTAAGAAATTTATAGCTCATGCCACCTTGCCAAAAGAATTACAAGATTGGTAACCAGCTGAACATCTACAGTACTGTCCAGCGTTTAGGTTGAGGACGTGAGCGTGGCCTGGGAAAACTGTCAATCAACGCCCGGATAGTAATTTCCGGGAAACAATCCACCAATGGCGTTGCAGCGCGGGATGGCTGGAGGACGGAAGTGATCAGCAAAAGAAAGATGCAGAGCAGGAGATGGGAAGCAAGTTGTAGTGGGGCTGTTAATTGTTAATGTCTTAGTAATAGGCATATTTTCGTAAAAGCATTATTGCAAAATAGAAGTGTAAGTTCATTAATGTATTATATATTGATACAGTTACAGTAATGAGTTATATAGTTGCCATAGAATGCGATTATTAGAATTGTAGAAAATTATTGGGATTAGTAATTCAAACTGCAGCACTAAATCAGTAGATTGAATTGATTCTCATTATTCTCGTTGTTGTACCTGTGTCAGTGTTCGTATGATTTAATGTAGATGTGATACAATTAGAAGGTGGGTGTCTGATTGGGTTTTGCTTATTTGCTCTCCCATGAATGTGACAACACTGTTTGTGTAACGTACAGAATGTCTCGTGTTGCCTCCGGGTATCTATCCTGTTCCACCGATGTCACTCAGAGGAAGACGCTCCCACAATTGTTGGGTGAGTTTACATTGATTTATATGGTTCTTTTATTTTAATTCTCGGGGATGAAATCGACATTATTCTTATTAAACATTGTCAGGTGATGCCTATTTGTGGATTACGTCATTTTAGTTAAAATCAGTATAGGATCTAATGTACTGATCAGCTGATAATCTGTATAACATTGTGTTTGTGAATATACAAGATAAGCTAAGAATCTACGAAAATAGGAAAATGTCTTCAAATTACTGATTTGTATGTCTTATAGTTTAAGTGTAAGGTATCACAAAACAAGGAGGAGAAAACCAGATGCTTTTGGAATAAGTAAAATTAAGCAGAGAAGGATAGGGTGAGACGAGGGATTTGATGGTTTAAAATGTCATCTGTCTTTGAGGTAGTGATAAACTATGCAAACAGCCTAATTACATTTTTGGATCTGCCATCTTAAAGTCTGAAGATTTCTTGTGAAAGCTGTACTGTACTTTGGTTGGAATGTACTTTAAGCCAGTGTTTAGTTTTGCTACTAAGAAGAAATGGAAACATTTAAACTAAATAAACAATATAGAGAAAGATCTCTGTGCAAAGTGGATAAACTGGGACTCCTACATCAAAAAGAAACAATTTAAGAAGTTGCCTGTTTAAGACTGAGATGAAGAGGATTTTTTTTCTCTTGGAAAGGAGTGAAATTATGGATATCTCCAGCAGAGTGCTACAGAGGTTAGTTCATTAATTTAATCAAGGCTGAGAAAATTTTTTAATCACTAATGTAGGGGAGTAGGTCTGGGTAGGTTGCACTTCGGCGGGTCGGTGTGGACTTGTTTGGACGAAGAGCCTGTTTCCACACTGTAAGTAATCTAATCTAAAGGGATCAAGTGTTTTTGGAGGAAATACAGGAAAGTGGAGTTAAGGATTATCAGATCAGCCATGACCTAATTCAATGGCAGTACAGGCTCAATGGACCAAATGGCCTACTTTTGCTCCTATACTTTTTAATAGTATTATAGTCTAACTGTAATTAGATTGGACAGACGGTCCCTTAATTGAACAGGTTTGCAAATCGCAGCATGACACAGGACAATATAAAGGAGCTATTTGTAAATATAGGAAATGTTTGTATGTTGGGTCTTTAAAATTACACCCCTGTGTGGGATGGCATTCATAAATTAGACCTCATACATTGGAGCCCCTGCCCGCCTGCCTGCCCGCCCTGTACAGTAGACATTGGAAGGTACAAACAAACTAAATCTAAAACATTTGTGCAAGGTATGCTATAATGAAGATATGAAAGGAAATTTTAGACAGATATCAGGAACAACATTTTAACAGAATGAAGAGTAACACTTGGAATGGTTTTCCTGATGGAATAGTAGTGTCAGGAACTGCAGACTCTTTCACACCTTCAAGATTGGATGAGCCAGATTGGTTAGGAACCTTTAATTTCTATTTGCCTAATGATTTATCATTCAATGTTCAATTGGTCAGAAGCAGAATCAAGCTTAGCAAATCATAAAAATTAAAGCAGAGCAGTATCTATTTTGCCCATTATTGTTATTTCCAGCAAAGAGAATTTATCTGGCCTAACCCCACTGTAGTCTGTAGTGCTTTGTATTCACATCCAAGTATTTTTTACATGTGACGAGGCATTCTATTTTCAACACCCCTTCCAAACATAGAGTTCCAGACCTCCACTAGTTCTGACTGAAAAATAAACTTTTGTTACACTCTGCTGTAATTCTTCTGTCACTGGTTTTAAATCTACATTTGATAGCGACTACTTTGTTAATGGACATAGGTCATTCCTAACCAAAGTTTCACACTTGTAAAATTTATACTGTTGAAATTTAATTCCTAGCTAAATTTAAAGTGGTGCTGTTACATTATTAGGTGAATTCAGGACCTGGACATGCCTGCCCTGAAATTACATGCTGGGTGAAGCAAAATATTTTTGCTGCAGAAATATACACAACTTCATGAGAAATGAAGAATTGTTATTGTGAAATATGATGAGTCATTTAAAAGAATTTTGACAATTTGATCTCAATCTAGGTGAAATATTACATCACATTCCTTAAAACCACAACCTGATCTGCCAGACGAATGTACAAATAATTTTATTTGCAAGTGGGTACTGCAGATGCTGGAGATCAGAGTCAAGAGTGTGGTGCTGGAAAAGCACAGCAGGTCAGGCAGCATCCGAGGAGCAGGAAAATCGATGTTTTGGGCAAAGGCCCTTCATCAGGAATGACAAACAATTTTACCTGAGACAATTGTTCAAATAAATTGCATGAAGTTTGTTTATATAATCAGGACTGAATTTCCAAACAGAAATTGATAGCTGCGTGTGATTATTTTCTAACCTTAACAAAATGCCGACAAGCTTTTTTCATGATTTTTACATATAGTTGTTAGAAGTATCTGAATTGGATTGATTTGTGGAATAGTTATCTGAATAATGAAGGGATGGACCCAAATATGGCCATTACCCTTGGATTGTTGGAGAATGAAGAGAACAGGGAAAAATTAATTATGGTAAATTTTCTTTTGCTTTTTTTTTCGTTCTTTTCATTTGTTGATGAATTAAGCAAATTCACAATATCTTTAATTTCTTCAGGTACAAGACTCCAAAGGCAGAGACAGAGATGTCCTTCAGAACCTCAATTGAAAGAGACCGTGGTTCAGTTTATGAGGCACCATCAGAACCTTGGTGACCTACTCTTGGAGGTAATAGATTTGCCAAATCGGGTCGTAACCGCAGGAATGTGAGCAGAGCTAGTTCTGCCACAAGAACAGAAATTTCAGGTACAAATAACAATTTTTTTTCTCCTAGATAAATGGATCAATGAGCAAATGTTTATCTCATTGTGGTAAAGTTAACCCTGAGCATCAAATTGCCAGTTCTCCTGGTAAAGGCACTTTTATAGGTACGTTTATTATGCATCTGGAATGTTTGCCATTTTAAGTCTGTATTTGTAAGTTCAGTCAACAGTTTTCCATTGAGTGGTTTCATGAAACAAGTCAATCGGTTGTACAGATAGCAATTGGTTGGCAAATACTGACCAAATGCTCAAAACCTTTTACTGAAAATACTGCCTGATGTCCATTCAAGTTATGCTGTTTTGAAATTTTTCATGCAGTTTACTGAATTATAAATTCATGCAGTACAGAAAAATACTGCTCAGATTGTCAGAATTCACTTTGCAGATTAATACACAAGGAAGAAGCAGTTACTAGGAATTTCAGGACACTAAATCATATCATAAAAATTCTAAACCCTAATGTGACTGTTACTCAGATGCCTCCCATTACAATTAAACTGTGAATCCTGCAGCAGGGAGTGATGAGCTGTCACTGTATAATACTGTATTGATAGCCCATTTTAGATTAACAATAAACTAGGGAGAAACCTAACTGAAAATATTGTCTACAACTAGAATTTAAAAGAAGGCCTCCCAGTCCAGCATCTTGTGAATTAATGAGTTGTTCCATTTGTTTGCAGCACATGTTAATTTAGCCATACTTCAAATGTAGTGTGTATCTAATACAAAAAATAGTCACAGTTAGAAAACAGCACTGGTGAGGATAAATAAATTGCCGAAGTAAAATTGGGAAAATTATAATTAAAACTTTAGCCTGTTTATATTCTAGTGTCAAAATAATGGATTCTGCTTAATGTGTTATTTGATACAAATGACATTTCAGTGAAAAGGAGTGACTTGACCTCGGTCAGCTAGTTGTAATTGATGTCAGATACTGATTAAAATAGGAATTAAATATAATCATTGTACACCTTTGTCACTGAGCATTTGCCGTTAGTTCCCATTGATTACATCTTCGGTCCAGCTTAAATGTGAGTCGTAATTTGTGGCCAAGCAAGTCACTCCATTGTCATCAAGATGGTGGCTCATCATCACCATTTCAAAGATAATTTGAGATGGACAACAAGTGCTGTATTACCAGTGATAGACACTTCTTTTATTAATTATTTTTTAATTTTGCAGCAATTTTTCCAATGCAATTAGCTAACCAGAATGTGTTTTACTCAGCCTCTGTTCTACAAGAGCAAGCTTTGCAGATGGATCTGCCTGTTGGATTTTTGGCTGCCAGGGCATCCATGGAGAAAATTCAACAGATTATGCAACAGGGGACTATGCCTCAACGTGCTGTTATATTGGATTCTGGTCAACGTGTAGGTGGATTTCTTTTGATCAGACCTACAGAAGTATGCAATTGTGGGAGGGCATTTATAGCAGAAATGGAAAAATATTCTGAACTTTTTATTGGTAGTTGTTGAGTGGTGGCAAGTATTTGCCATTATGTAAAACATTACAGCATGGGAATGGCCCACCACATCTGTGCTGACTGTGTTGCCATTCTAAACTAATCCCATCTGCCTGTACGTGGTCCATATCCCTCTGTTGTCTGCCAGTTCATGTGCCTATCCAAATGCCTCTTAAATGTTAATCCTTCTACCACCTCATTGGCCACATGTTCCAGGCATCTACAACTCTCTCTGTCAAAAAAAACCCCAAACATTTCACATCTTTAAGTCCCCTCCCCCACCCACCCCACCCACCTTAAACCTATGCCACATTTCCATCCTGGGAAAAAGACTCTGATGCTCCACCCTATCCAGGCTTCTCATAATTTTATATACTTCTATCAATTCGTCCCTCAGCCTCTGTTACTTTAGTGAAAATAGTCCCAAGCTTGTGCATCATCTCTTTATAGCTAGTACACTCCAATCCAGGCAACATTCTTGTAAATCTTTTTTGCACCCTCCCCATCTTTCCTATAGTTTGTCTACCAGAGCTGTGCAAACTACTTCAAATATGATCCAACTAAATTTTTCTGTTCAGTCAGCCTCAGGTGACTGACTGTGTGGAGTTTGCACGTTCTCCCCGTGTCTGCGTGGGTTTCCTCCGGGTGCTTTGGTATCCTCCCACTGTCCAAAGATGTGCGGGTCAGGTGAATTGGCCATGCTAACTTGCCCGTAGTGTTAGGTAAGGGGCAAATGTAGGGGTATGGGTGGGTTGCACTTCGGTGGGTCGGTGTGGACTTGTTGGGCCGAAGGGCCTGTTTCCACACTGTAAGTAATCTAATCTAAAATAAAGTTCTACAATAATGTGTGTTTCTTCAATGCAAATTCGCTATAACACTATTGAAGAATTTAGACTGTCATTTGCAGAATGTGAATTTTCCTGACCTATATTGGATCTAACGTGATTCTGCTCCCATTCGTTTAAATGGAGCAGCTATTGCACAATTTTCTTAAAATGCAAGATCGCTTGAGAACAGAACTATCATATTATATCAGAACCGACTGTAGCTATAACATGACTTGCCAACATTTGTACTCCATTCCCTAACGAATAAAGGCAAGCACGCAGTACAGCTTCTTTACCACCTTATCCAATTGTGTTGTCACTTTCAGGGAGCTATGAACTTGTAGCCCAAGATCTCTCTATACAACAATGCACCTAAGGATCTTGCTTCTATCACCTCATTGGCCACATGTTCTAGGCACCTACAACTCTCTCTTTTTTAAAAAGAACAAAAAACTTCACATCTCCTTTAAGTTTCCCCCTTCCTTCTTGCAGTTGATCTCCCAAAATACATCACCTCATAGTTTTCTGGATTAAACTCTCTGCCATTTCGCTGATCACTTTTCCAACTGACCTATGTCCTGCTGTATCCTTTGACAACCTTCCTCCAGATCCACATCTCCACCAATTTTCATGTCATAAGAACAAAAGAAATTGGAGCTGGAGTAGGCCATCTGGCCCATCAAGCCTGCTCTATCATTCAATGAGATCATGGCTGATCTTTTCATGGACTTAGCTCCACTTATGCCCCCATTACCGAAGCCCTTAATTCCTTTACTGATCAAAAATCTATCTATATTTGCCTTAAATCATCTAATGAGCTAGCCTCAGCCGCTTCACTTGGTGGGGAATTCCACAGATTCATAATCCTTTGGGTGAAGAAGTTCCTCCTCAACTCAATCCTAAAGCTGTTCCCCCTCATTTTGAGGTTATGACCCCTAGTTCTAGTTTCACCCACCAGGGGAAACAATCTCACTGTTTCTATGTTATCTATTCCCTTCATAATTTTATTTGATTCTCTAAGATCTGCCCTCATTCTTTTAAATTCCAATGAGTATAATCCCAGTCTATTCAACCTCTCTTTATCAACCCACCCTTTCAATTCTGGAATCAACCTAGTGAACGTCCACTGCATCCCCTTCAGTGCCAGTACATCCTTTCCCAAGGAAAGAGACCAAAACTGTACACAGTACTCTTAGTGTAAAAAGTGAGATCTGCAGATCAGAGCTGAAAATGTGTTGCTGGTTAAAGCACAGCAGGTCAGGCAGCATCCAAGGAACAGGAAATTCGACGTTTTGGGCCAGAGCCCTGATGAAGGGCTCTGGCCCGAAACGTCGAATTTCCTGTTCCTTAGATGCTGCCTGACCTGCTGTGCTTTAACCAGCAACACATTTTCAGCACAGTACTCTTAGTGTTGCCTCACCAGCACCCTATGCAGCTGCAACATAACCTCCCTATTTTTAAACTCCATCCCTTTAGCAATGAAGGACAATATGCTATTTGTCGTCTTACTTACTTGCTGCACCTGCAAACCAACTTTTTGTGATTTATTGTGTCGTCAGACCACCTACATTTTTGTCTAGATCATTTGTACGAATTAGAAACAATACCAGTCCCAGCACTGATCCTTGCAGAACACCACTGTTCACAGACTTCCAGTCAGAAAATTACCCCATCCACAACTCCTCTGTCTTCTATGACCAAGCCAGTTTTGTATCCAACTTAACAACTCATTGAGGATATCATGTGACTTAATCCTCTGGACCAGCCTACCATGAGGATCCTTGTCAAATGCTTTAATGAACTCCATGTAGACAGCATCTGCTACCCTACCCTCATCAATCATGTTTGTCACTCAAAAACATATGAATTTGTGAGACAAAACTACACTGACTATCCCTAATGCATCCATTCTTTTCAAAATGTGAGTAAATCCTGTTCTTGAGAATCTTCTCCAATAATTTTCCTCTTATTGATGTAAAGCTCACTCGCCTATAATTTCCTGAATTAACCCTTCTTAGACGAAGAAATTACATTGCCTATTCTCCAGTCTTCTGGGACCTCATCTGTGGCTAAGAGGACAAAAAGTTCTCTGTCAAGACCTCAGCTATCTCCTCCCTTGCCTCTCTCAGTATCCTGGGATAAATCCCATCAAGCTCTGGGGACTTAACTACCTTAATGTTTTTCAAGACACCCAACACCGCCTCCTTAATATTGACATGCCCTTGAATATTAGTTTATCCCTCCCTAATCTTACCATCATCCATGTCCTTGCCCTTGGTGATACTTACCCACTTCCTCTAGCTCAACACCAATTCCTTCCTTTGTTCTTGAATGGACCTACCCTGTCCCTAGCTATCCTGTTGCTCCTACAGCACAGAGACAGGCCCTTTGGTCCAAGCTGGCCCATGCTGACCAAAATGTCCACCTGTGCTAACCCCATTTCCCTGTGCCAGGCCCATATCCTTCTGATCCTTTCCTATCCATGTATTTGTCCAAATGCCTTTTAAATGTTGTTAATGTACTCGCCTCAACCACTTCAGCTGGCAGCTCATTCCATATGCGTACAACCCTCTGTTTAAAAAAAGGTTACCCCCCAAGTTCCCTTTTATTCTTTCCCCTCTAACCTTAAACCGATGCCTTCTAGTCCTCAACTTGCCCACCCCTGGGAAAAAGACTGAGTGCATTCACCCTATCCAAGCCCATCAAATCCCCACTCAGTCTCCAACACTCTAAAGAAAAAAGTCCTAGCTTGTCCAACATCCTTGGAGATTTCTTCTGCACTCTTTCTAGTTTAATAACATCCTTCCTATAGGAAGGTGACCAAAACTGAACACTATGCTCCAAGTGAGGCCTCATGAATGTCCTATGTAACTGCATCATTACTTCCCAACTTCAATACTCAATGCCTGACTGATGAAGGCCAGTGTGCCAAAAGCCTTCTTCAATGTTCTGTCTACCTGTGACTCCATTTTCAGAAAATCATGCACCTGAACTCCAAGGCCACTCGGTTCCACTACACTCCTTTAGGCCCTACCATTCACCACAAAACTCTTGCATTTTGGAAAGTCAAATCAAAGTAAGACCTCACTCCATTTGCCATTTCTCCTCATATTGTTCTATATGTTACTCTACATATTATTGGTTTATATGTTATTGTTCACCAACTCTGACTTCATTCATATTGCAGAGAATGTTTGCCTGTTTACTTCAGAGTATGCAAGAACTATTGTCCTCCAACATACTCAGTCGGCTGCAATTTATTGAAGAGATTTGGAAGGCAAAGGTGAGAAAAAAATATTCAGTTGAGTATAATTACAATTAAAGCTGTGTCTCTGATGGAAGCACGCATCAGTGGTGAATCTGAAATAAATTCATGAGACTTAAATAGGAACAATCTCAATCCTTTAGAAAATTACGAATTTGTCAAATTGAATTTAATCCAGGCTACATTCCACTGTTGTATCCCTGACAATGAAGCTTTGTGGTGGGTTCAAAACAGTAAGTGTCTAGTGAGATATTATGGGGTTCAGGTGTATAGCTCTTTAAAATGCCATGAACACGTGCAGAAAATAGTCAGAAAGATGTTGTGAAACTTGAAAGGGTTCAGACAAGATTGACAAGGATATTGCCAGGGTTGGAGGATTTGAGCTATAGGGAGAAGTTGAATAGGAAGGGCTCTTTTCACTGGAGCGTCAGAGACTGAAGGGTGAGCTTATAGAGGTTTATAAATTCATGAGGGGCATTGATAGGATAAATAGACAAAGTCTCTTCCGTGGGGTGGCGGAGTCCAGATCTAGAGGGCATAGGTTTAGGATGAGAGGGGAAAGATATAAAAGAGATCTAAGAGACAACTTTTTCCATGCAGAGGGTGGTATGTGTATGGAATGAGCTGCCAGAGGAAGTGATGGAGACTAGTACAATTGCAACATTTAAAATGCATCTAGATGGGTATATGAATAGGAAGGGTTTGGAGGGATATGGGCCAGGTGCTGGCAGGTGAGACTAGATTGGGGTGGGATATCTGGTCAGTATGGATGAGTTGGATCAAAGGGTCTGTTTCCGTGCTGTACATCTCTGACTCTATGACTCGCAATTTATATTTCTGTTTTGTATAATATTCACAGAGAGTAGTGTTATGGTCTTGGAAAAGATGAGAATCACATCAGTGCCAAAGATAAAGCTGAAGCATTTCTAACAGTTGTCAGCCAGAAGTGCCAAGTGGATGACCAATCTCAGCCTCCTCCAGAGGTCTGGAGCATTACAGCTATCAGTCTTCAACCAATTGGATTCACTCCATGTGAAGGTTGGTAGGGCTGGATTCTGCAAAGTCTATGGGCCCTGACAACATTCCAGCAATATTACTGAAGACTTGAGCTCCAGAACTTGCCGCTCCCCAGCCAAGTTGTTCCAGTACAGTTGCAGCACTGGCATCTATCAGACAATGTGGAAAAATGCCCAGATATGCCCTGTACACAAAAAGCAGAACAAATCCAACCTGACCAATTACCATTCTCAGTCTATTCTTGATTATCAGGAACGTGAATGAAAGTGTCATTAATAGTGCTATCAGACAGCACCTGTTCAGTGACACCCAGTCTGGGTTGCACCAGGGTCACTCAGCTCTTGAATCCATTACATCCTTGATTCAAATGTGGACAAAAGATCTGAATTCCAAATGTTTAGAGTTTCTCAGATTCAGGACTTGTACGTCTGATTTGGAAAGTTGTTAATGTCACTCCACTGTTGAAGAAGGAAGAGGGAAACCAAGGAATTACAGACCATTTAGCCTGACATTTGTGGTGAGTTCAAAACAGTAGGTGTTTAATGAGATATTGGGGGTTCAGGTGAATAGCTCTTTAAAATGCCATGAAAATGTACAGGAAAATAGTCAGAAAGTCCAATAGGATGCTGGCCCTCATGTCTAAGGGACTGAAGTACAAGGATGCAGATGTTATGCTGCAGTTATAAAAAAACCCTAGTTAGATCCTATGTAGAGTACTGATAGTAGATCTGGGCATACATGTTGGGAAGAATGTTTTGACCCTGGTGGGAGTTCAACACAGATTTCCAAGGAAGATCCTGGATTTCAGGTATTAATTTATGAAGAGAGATTGGACAAATTAGACCTTTATTCTCTCGAATTGGAACGATAAGGGGTGATTGACGTCTTCAGGATATTAACTGGGGAAGTCAGAGTAGACAAAGATAAACTATTTCCACTGGTTGAAGATTCTAGAACCAGGAATTATAGACTAATAAGAAGAATCAGGCCATTTGGGAGAGGTGTTGGAAAGCACTTCAACACCGGGTAGGGCATTTGGAATTTTTTTCCTTAAATGATGGTCGATGCTAATTCAATTGTCAAATTTAAATTTGAGAGAGACAGTTTTTCATTGAACAACGCATCAAGGGATACGGGCCCAAGGCAGGTATATGGAGTTAGGTTACACATTAGCCATTATTGATTGGTGGAGCAGACTTGAGGGGCTGAATGGACTACTCCTATGCTTCTGTTCTAGTATTCCCAGATGAGGTGAGTGATAGCGCTTGACATCAAGGCCGCATTTATCAAGTGCGGCATGGAGGAGCCCTAGCAAAACTGGAATAAATGAGAATCTGGCTCAACTCTCTGGTTGGAATCATACCTGGCACCTAAGAAGATGTTTGTGGTTATTGGTTATCAGTCATCTCAGCTCCTGGACATCTTTGCAGGAGTTCCTCAGGGTAGTGTCCTAGTCCCAAACATCTTCAACTGCTTCATCAATGATCTTTCCTCCATTGTAAGGTCAGAAATGGGGATATACGTTGATGACTGCACAATGTTCACTACTGTTTGGGTTACCTCCGATATTGAAGCAATCCATGTTCAAATGTAACAAGATCTGGACAAGTGGCAAGTAATATTGCACCACACAAATGCCAGACAATGGCCATCTCCAATGAGACAATCTAACCACTGCCCCTTGACATTCCATGGCTTTACTATTATTGAATCTCCCACAGTCAACATCTTGGGGGGGGGGGTTACCATTGACCATCAATAGGACTTGCCATATAAGTACAGTTCCGAGAAGAGTAGGTTAGAGGCTGGGAATACTGTGACCTGTAATCTACTTCCCGTCTCACTATAAACTGTCCACCGTCGACATCCTACAACTCAGGAGTGATGGAACACTCCCTACTTACCTGGATGAATGCAGCTCCAACAATACTCAAGAAGCTTGGCACCATCGAATTAAGCAGCCCACTTGATTGGCACCACACTGAGCATGCATCCAGTCCCTCCACCATCAATGCTCAGTAGCAGCAGTGTGTACTATCTACAGGATTCACTACAGAAGTTCATCAGAGATCCTCGGATAGCAGTTTCCAAACCTATGAGTGGTTCAATCTAGAAGGACAGGGACAGCAGATAAGTGGGATCACCACCACCTGTAGGTTCTCTTCCAAGCCATTCACCAAGCTGCCATAGAAATATATCAGTCTTCCTTCATTGTCACTGGGTCAAATTCCTGGAATTCCCTCCCTATGTGCATTGTGGGTCAATGTGCAGCACGTGGAGTACAGAGTTTCAAGAAGACAGCTCACTACCATCTTCTCAAGGTCAACATGGGACAGGAAACTCCTGGCCAGCCAGCAAGACCCATGTAACGAGTGCATATGTATATATTTAAAAATGTTGCTTTTGTGTGATTTTACATCTATTTTAAGGAATTTTATATAATGTAGGCTTACCGCACTTCTAAAATATACTTTAAAAGACAAGAGTATCTGTGGTGCACCTAAAACATTACAATTTTTAGGATGAAAGATCTTTATGGCATTTTCCATGCCTGCTGAATTCATTTTAAATTCAGACTTTTCAAAAGGCTTCCCTGGGAGTAAAATCTGTAGGCCAGCAATATTTATGCAATAATAAGAATCATAATTCTGAATATATATTCCAATGATAGATAGCTGGTGACAGCACAAGCCGCAAAACAATTATAAGAGCAATGTGCAGCTGGAGTAAATACCTGATCTAAATACAGTAGAATAATGCAATATTTTTGTGACCAAATGTTTGCCCAGCATGAAGTGAGGTCCTGTTAGGCTGATCCGCCACATCATTTTTTTTTGGCAGTTTTGCGTATATGCCTCATTATATGCTTATTGGTAATTTTAAATAACCTGTTATGACAGATCTCTGGAGCACGAGGTACTTGAATCCAGGTCTCCTGGCTGAGAGGTTGGGACTCCATCAGTGGAACTTCTCTTTCTTTATGTTGTAATGTGGGATTAATTTTAAAAATGTACTAAAGCTGAATATATCCTACTAATTATAGTATGCTCCCTACTGTAATGGTACATTCCAGTTATGAGCTTCATGCTAGTTATCCATTCCATGTTACTTTGTTATGGAGTAAAATTTTGAAAACCATATTTTTTTTCTACTATTTTATCAGTGGATGTAATTATCTTCCATATAGAGCATTCCTTTTCTTGAACGTATTACTTATTCATGGATACTTGTGTTGTAGTGGATGGTTTACCTAATACTGTATACATGGAATATTCTCATAGGGCCTGTGTTCTCTTGGCTCTTGCTGATAGAGATATTATCGTTTTTCTTTTGCGAAGGAATTACCCACTCTGGAAATTGTTTGGCGTTTGCACAAGGAGAGCATTGTGAGCCTTGAAGAGCTGGTGTCAAGGTATGTCCATTACAGAAATAAGCAGCATTCTGTATTCCATTGTCAGTGATCGATAGTGTGGTGACAACATTGCTAAGTGGCTGGTTGCCTTGTGAAGTCATGCAGATAGTTTTCAGGTGGGGCTGCAGAAATACCTTGAGCTGCAAAACAGAGTGGAGCACAGAACCCAAATGTACTAGGTGACTGTGCTACTCTAAATATCTTCCTTGTGTATCTGATCCTTCCTTCTTACTGATTTAAGTTCAAAGTACTCAAAGCAACACTATTTATTTTTTGTAGGCTGCTGATCTAACTTTGTTGGTAGATGTTCTATTCTATGGTCCTAATACTTTATTATATCAGTATGGCAGTTGATGCTTTCAGCTTCATAAAATTAAGTTTTACAATAACACAGTTGGTAACATTTTTGCCTACATATTGGTTATCAAATATATAACCTTGACACATGAGAGAAGATTTATCATTTCTTTTTTAAAACGTTTTGACTTCTTCAAATATGACATGGCTTGAATAAAAGTGCTGAGAGGGACAAATCTCTTCTAGGTAGGTTGTGTTAAATCAACCTTACTACAGGTTGATGCTAACATTTTACATCCAAACCCATCATTTGTTTCCTATATAGTGCAAATACATCACTATTCTGAGGTGCCACATATTTCAAATTTCAAAGTTTTAAAATCTATACAGGAAACGTATAGGCGTTTGGTCGAAATAGCAATGGTTGGAAAGACCTTTTGCCTTTATTCACATCGATGGTCTTTCACAGTTTTTTTTTTCTCCTGGTACATTAAAGTTCAAATACAACTTTAATCATTTAAGGTTAAAATTCACGGTTCCTCGTTTTGATGATAAATCTCTCCAATTTTGTTTTGAATTGTCTAATTTTCTCATTTCCCAACTCCCACTTTTTTTAACCAGTCTAAGTATCCTAGTTTTATTTTGTGTTACTACTGTTGTTTTGTCTGAAGCTAATATTAGAAATTCACTCTGACGTGACCCTGAATGTCCCTGACTCTTGGCAGCAGTTTAATCACGTTATACAATGGCAGGGATATGATTGAGAAGTTGTAGCAGACAGGGCTGGAGCAATGAAAAACAAAAGCATCGATACCTGAAATTGGTCAAGCAGAGATTTAGAGAACAAGACACTGCCATGAAGGTTGCTAGCAAATATTAAGACCACACTTGTAAGCTTAAAATAAGAAAAGAAGCCTTGATTTTCTGCTCTGTGAACAGTAACCCAGATGTCTCTGCGGTGGTTTGCTGGCTCTTCAATGATCTCCTTTGTTTGGGAACGGAAGACGCTGACCAACATGAAGATGTACAGAGGCAGATACTATTAGGTAAGAAGAATGATTTTGAAATATTAGAACATACAGTATAATGAAAAATCTTTGGGTTCTTGTATGAAATCTTCATATCCTCTTTAGTCATAAGAGAGGTCCAGGAGGACTGGCAATAGCCAAAGGTGTTCCTTTGTTTAAGAAAGGCAATTGGGATAATCCAAGCAATTACATCATTAAAAATTGCGCAACACCAGGTTATATCCAACAGGTTTATTTGGAAGTACAAGCTTTCGGAGCACTGCTGTTTCATCAGGTAGCTATTGAGGCAGGATCATAGGACACAGAAGTTATAGCAAAAGTTCATTCTGTCATAGTGTCATACAACTGCTGCGATATATTGAATGAACTTAGATTGCTGTTAAGTCTTTCATCTTTTAGAATGGTTGCAAGTTTTGATTCATTAATATGTAAATACCAGAGCTATTTTCAAGTCACATTCCCAAAATAACTTAAGGTTTTATTTTTAAAAAGTGGCATCTCAGCTCAGACAATGCATTAAAGGTGTGAAGTTAGAGTCTGTATATATTCTAGTCTTGAGCCAGATTGATTTTTTTTAAATTTCCAAAGTAGAAGTTTATAAATTGTCACATGGATTGACTGCCTACAGATTGTGTGTGCTTTTTGAATAAAGTAAATGTATCTACAAATACAATTCCACAGTGCAAATTGACCCTATAGACGTGTGTGTGTGTGTGTGTGTGTGTGTGTGTGTGTAGGTATATGAAAGGAGGTCTGCGTGAGTGTGTGAATATGTAAGAAAATGTGTGAGAGTATGTATTGGAGTCACTTGTAGTCTGGCATGAACCCAAGGCCGGTTAGACTATCCTCTTGGGTACCGAATTTGGCTATCAGCCTCTGCTCAGCCACTCTGTTGTTATGTATCTCGAAGTCTGCATTGAAGGACAGTCTCCTGAAGATTTGAAGCTGAATGTCCCTGACTGTTGAAGTATTCCCTGACTGGGAGAGAACATCCCTTGTCTGGCGATTGTTGTGTGGTGTCCATTCACCTATTGTCATAGTGTCTGCTTTGTCTTGCCAATGTACCATGTCTCAGGCTTTCCTTGCCAGCAATGTATGAGATAGACAATGTTGGCCAAGTCACATGAGTACCTGCCACATACATGGTGAGTTTTGACCTAAGTGTAATGGTACTATCCATGTCAACACACTAACATGTCTTGCTGTGGTTGCCATGACAGGGTTGTAAAGTGTTCTGATTGATGTTATCCTGAAGGCTGGACAGTTTGCTGCAAACAATGGTCTATTTAAGGTTTGGCGGTTGTTTAAAGGCGAGAAGTGGAGGCGTAGGGAAGGTCTTGGCAAGGTGCTCATCCTCATCGAGAATGTGTTGCAGGTTATAAAGATCATAGCGTAGTTTCTCTGCTCTGGGGAAGTACTGGACAATGAAGGGTACCCTATCAGCCATGTCCCATGTCATTCTGGTTTCTTGCTGTGGCACATCGGAACTGGCAATCAATTGGTTGAGCATCATATCCTGTTCTCATGAGGACGTCCTTCAAGAATTCATCAGGCGAATGAGAGTCTGTGAATTCTTCCAAAGTATCAACAATGTTCCCAGCGAGACAACCAACAAACCGGAACAGTCGTCACAGAGAGCCGTAGTGGAGTGACCAAAGTTAGACCCCTTCAGAGGACAGCTGCCCTGGGCTTGACATATATGCTCAGGAAATGTGTAAATGCCAGATTTATCAACTGCACCCACAAGGTGGAACAACATGTCACCTGATCACAATGCAACACCATCCATGCTCACAAAACCAATCACAACATTGTCATCAAACCAGCAGCTAATGGAGGTGCCATCGTCATTCAGAATAGAACGGACTATTACAAGCAAGTGTACGACAACCTTACAACCAGGAACACTACAGGAAGCTACCAGCCAATCCATCCAAAGAACGCACCTGAGCACCGAACAGATTGATCAAGACGTTTGATCCAGTCCTTCAGAGTTCACTATGCATTCTCATCCCATGTACTTCTCGCATAGGGGACTTCTACTGCCTAACCATGACACACAAAGACAACACACCTGGTCGTCCCCTCATATCAGGCAGTTGGACCCTGTGTGAGAACCTCTCTGGCTATGTTGAGGGCATCTTGAAACCCATTGTACAGGGGACCTCCAGCTTCTGTCATGACACTTCTGATTTTGTTACAGAAACTCAGCACCCACAGACCAGTCAAACCGGGAACATTCCTCCATCACAATGAACATTTCGGCACTCTACACCAGCATCCCCCATATGACGGCATCATGGCAACAGCCTCAGTACTCAATATCAACAACGACCAATCTCTAGGCACCATCCTACAACTCATCCACTTCATCCTCGACCACAACGTCTTCACCTTTGACAACCAGTTCTTCACTCAGACACTGAACAGCCATGGAAACCAAATTTTAATGCACAAGTTTGAACAAGATTTCTTTGCTGCACAGGACCTCCAACCTGCACAATATTGATGACATTTTATTCCTCTGATGCAGCAGGATAAAGTAGGCTGGAGTCAAGTGTAGAAAAATGGCAAATGGAGTTTAATCTGGACAAATGCAAGGTGATTTATTTTAGAAGGTCTAATACAGGAGGTAAGTATACACTACATGGCAGAATGTTTAGAAGCGTCAATATGCAGAGGGACCTAGGCATAAGGTCCTCAGTTCCATGAAAGTAGCAAAACCAGTAGATAAGATGGTCGAAAAGGCATATGGTATGCATGCCTTCATCGGTCAGGGCCTTGAGTATAAAGATTGACAAGTCAGCTGTATATAACTTTAGTTTGGCCGCATTTAGAATATTGTGCATGGTCCTGGTCACCAAACAAGAAGGATGGAGAGGGTACAGAAATGGATTACCAGGATGTTGCCTGCTTCAGAGGATATTAAATATGAGAAGAGATTGGACGATCTTTGTTTGTTTCCACTTGTATGTCGAAGGATGAAGGGGTGACCTGAGAAGTTTACAAAATTATGAGAGGCATGGATAGAATGAATAGTAGGAGTCTTTTTTTTTTCCCCCCAGAGTAGGCATGTCAATTACTAGGGGACATAGGTTTTAAGATAAAAAGGGGTAAGTTTAAAGGAGATGTGAGAGACAAGGTTTTTAAACAGAGGGTGGTAATTGCCACTGCCAGACGAGGTGGTGAGGGTGGATACAACTGCAACATTTTGAGGCACCTTGATAGATATATGAATAGGCAGGGAGTAGAGGGATATGTGCCACATAGAGGCAAAAGGTCTTTTGTTTAGAAATGTTTCAGCACTGTCTTGGCAGGCTGAGGGCCTTCCTCCTGTCCTCATTGTTGATACTTTGGAAGAATTCACAGACTCTCATTTGCCTGATGAATTCTTGAAGGACGTCCTCATGAGAACAGGATACGACGCTCAACCAATTGATTGCCAGTTCCGATGTGCCACAGCAAGAAACCAGAATGACATGGGACATGGCTGATAGGGTACCCTTCATTGTCCAGTACTTCCCCAGAGCAGAGAAACTACGCTATGATCTTTATAACCTGCAACACATTCTCGATGAGGATGAGCACCTTGCCAAGACCTTCCCTACGCCTCCACTTCTCGCCTTTAAACAACCGCCAAACCTTAAAAAGACCATTGTTTGCAGCAAACTGTCCAGCCTTCAGGATAAAGTGTTCAATCAGAACACTTTACAACCCTGTCATGGCAACCACAGCAAGACATGTTAGTGTGTTGACATGGATAGTACCATTACACTTGGGTCAAAACTCACCATGTATGTGGCAGATATTCATGTGACTTGGCCAACATTGTCTATCTCATACATTGCTGGCAAGGATGTTCTTTGTTCTAAATTCGAATAAGTGAAAAAGTAGTTTTGTGCTGTAAAATGGAGCTGGTCAACTGAACTGCTGAAGCTGAAATAAAGCCAAGAACTACAAACGATGGAGATCTGAAACAAAAACAGAAATTGCTGGAGAAGCTCAGCAGCTCCAGCAACCTTTGTGGAGACTAAAACAGCTAAAGTTTTGAGTCCTGTGACCCTTCTTCAGAACCAAAGAACAGAGCTTTTCTGAAGACTGTTACAGGACTCAAAACGTTAACTCTGTTTTCTCTCCACAGATGTTGTCTGAGCTGCTCCAGCAATTTCAGTTTTTGGTTTGTTACCCTAAGAGTGTGTGCCTTCTTGCAATTTCCTTGTCCCCACCTTCTGTCGATTCCTCTCTTCCACTTCTTCACTTCCATCTACAGAACCCACTTGGACCTGCCAAATGGAACCTTGAATCCAGCAAAATGTAGCCCCTTCCCAGCCTTGGCAAAAGATGGCCAGCCTCCAATAAGCTGCACCCCCAGTGACTCCCTCAGTGCTTAATGTTAAACAAATATCGCACTTCAACTTTGGAAATTGTGCTCTGCCACAGACTTTGGGACTACGTTCCCAATGGCACGACAGCTAAAGAAACGAGTAAATGTTGACATATTTGTAGACTGCAGCGTTTGAGAAATATCTTTGCCATTGACTCAGTAATGTTGAATGATGTACAAATGAAATCAAAGCAATCTATTGCATTCTGCTTTCCTCGTGAGTTTGCTAATTATGGCCTGGCTTCTAGATAGGGTGCCTTCATCCATCATCAGGAAAGATCTCATGGCAGATGAAGCAAGAAGTTTTATTGGTGCTTGTTAATGTGTCCAGGTGATTAAGGGTTGTATTACGATACTATCTGTTGTCATCAGTTTTAGATTGTTGAATTCTGATGCTATTTATCCATACGCAATAATGTATCTTAATTGCTTTTCAAATAGCATTCATGAATGCAAAGAATAGAACTAATAATTGTAGTAAGTGAATAACAATAAAGGCAAGGAATATTCGGCAGGCCTGCACAACTCAAACATGTCCCCCACTTCATGGACATCTGATTCTACATTGCCAGCACTTCCTGCTGATTTGCAACACTATCTTCATAGAGATTGCATTTTTGATTGTCTGTTTCTCCATTGTGGTCAATAAAAATTGTTTTGTCTTTTCAGATCTTGTGATTGTCTTGGTCAGAAATGCATTTCAAAAAGTAAATATTGTGGAATCTGACCCTAAGGTACAGCACTTAACACAGGTGGGGATGATTCATTTGCTGTCTTTATTTAGACACAGAGTTACTAACAGAGGTTTGCAATGTTTTGGATGTTGCAACTTTGTAAATATAGATTATGCTCATTAGGACGGAGAGTTTTACCTCCATTCAGTAGATGTGCAGAGTACCCTTGTTAAGCTGGTAATTTCTCTGTATCCTTCCAGTACCAGTACCAATACCAGTACCTTTCAGTTAAAATAGGAACATAGATACAGGAGGTATGCATTCAGCCCCTTGAAGTTGAACCCATTCAGTTAGATCATGGCTGACCTGTGACCTAACTCCGTATACCTGCCTTTGGCCCATATCCCGATAAACCTTTGGCTTAACAAAAATTATCTACCTCTGATTTAAAATTAGCACATTCGAAAGAGAGTGTATTTAAATTTTATCTTGCCATTGATCTTTCAATAAATAAATTATCATCTCTGTAGAGGTCAAAGGAGAAATTCAGACATCTGTAAGAATAACATGCAAAATTTCATATTTGAACAATGTCTGCCATGAAATGACAAAAGCACAATAATGGCTAAACAGTGTTTTCTTTAGCAGGTGTTAGGCAGGGAGTTTCAGGATTTCAACCCAGTGACACAGGATGGACAGTGATATTTTTCCAGTCAGGGTGATCAGTGGCTTGGAAGGGAGCTTGCAGGTGGTGGTGTTTCCATGTATCTGCTGCTCTTGTTCTTTTTGATGGTTGTGGTCATCGGTTTGGAAGATGCTCTCTAAGACCCTTGGCAGATTTCTGCAGTACCCACTGTCGATGGTACACACTGCTGCTGCTGCTGAGGCAGTGAATATTTGTGAATGTGCTACCAATCAAGGGAACATCCTTTTTCCTGGTTGGTGCCAAGCTTCCTGAGTGTTGTTGAAGCTGCACCCATCCAGGCAAGTGGGGACCATCCAGGCAAGTGGGGAGTATTCCATCACACTCCTGACTTATGCCTTGTAGATGGTTGACAGGCTTTGTGGAGTCAGGAGATGAGGTACACGCTGCAAGTTTCCTAACCTCTGATCTGCCCTTGTAATTGACTTGTCCTCTATGAGAAATCCTGTCTGCTCTACCAAGTCCCTCATTATTTTGTACAATTCAATGAAGCCTTCCAGCCTCCTCCATAAGAAGGAAATTAACTGTACTCTATTTGATACTTCCTGCAATTATCAAGCCCTGGAAATCGTCTCCTAAATTTCAACTGTACTGTCTTTAGAATAAATATACCCTTTCTGTAAAGTGGTGACCAGACGGTGCGCACAACTCCAGTTGTGCCTACCTGTGTTTTGTTAAGGTCTGGTATTACATACATCCTCTTGTATTCAGCATTACCCCTAATGAAGGAATTATTGCATATGTCATCTTTACACCTTATCTACCTGTCCTGCCAACTTCCAGGACACATAGAACATTTTTAGATTAGATTACTTAGTGTGGAAACAGGCCCTTCGGCCCAACAAGTCTACACCAACCCGCCGAAGCGCAACCCACCCATACCCCTACATTTACCCCTTACCTAACACTACGGGCAATTTAGCATGGCCAATTCACCTGACCTGCACATCTCCACATGGAAGGAAATCGGAGCACCCGGAGGAAACCCACGCAGACACGGGGAGAACGTGCAAACTCCACAAGTCAGTCGCCTGAGGTGGGAATTGAACCTGGGTCTTTGGCGCTGTGAGGCAGCAGTGCTAACCACTGTGCCACCGTGCCGCCCATTTTTTTTTTTAAACATTACAACACAGTAGAGGCCCTTCGGCCCTCGATGTTGTGCTATCATACCAATCTGAAGCCCATCTAACCTACACTATTCCATGTTCGTCCATATGCTTGTCCAATGACGACTTAATGTATTCAAAGTTGGCGAATCTACTATCGTTGCAGGCAAAGCATTCCATACCCTTACTACTCTCTGAATAAAGAAACTACCTCTGACATCTGTCTTATATCTATCACCCCTCAATTTAAAGCTATGCCCCCTCGTGCTCACCATCACCATACTTGGAAAAAGGCTCTCCCTGTTCACCCTATCTAACCCTCTGATTATCTTATATGTCCCTATTAAGTCACCTCTCAACCTTCTTCTCTCCAACAGAAACAGCCTCAAGTCCCTCAGCCTTTCCTCATAAGACCTTCCCTCCATACCAGGCAACATCCTAGTAAATTTCCTCTGCACCCTTTCCAAACCTTCCACATCCTTTTTATAATGCGGTGACCAGAACTGTACACAGTATTCCAAGTGTGGCCGTACCAGAGCTTTGTACAGCTGTAGCATAGCCTCATGGTTCCAGAACTCGATCCCTCTATTAATAAAAGCTAAAAGACTGTATGCCTTCTTAACAACCCTGTCAACCTGGGTGACAGATTTCAAGGATCTGTGTACATGGACACTGAGATCTCTCTGCTCATCTACACTACCAAGAATCTTACCATTAGCCCAGTACTTTGCATTCCGGTTACTCTGAACAAAGTGAATCACCTCTCACCTGTCCGCATTAAACTCCATTTGCCGCCTCTCAGCCCAGCTCTGCAGCTTATCTACGTCTCTCTGTAACCTACAACATCCTTCGTCACTATCCACCAACCTGTGGACATGCGTTCCAAAATTTTTCACCTCCCCCACTCTCCTTTGCATTTTCTTGCTATGTTTGCCTTCTCTGGATTGAATTGCATTTGTCACTTTTCCGCCCATTCAACCAAACCATTGGTATCATTGCTGTAGTCAACAGCCAGCCTCTTCACTATTAAATACACAACCAATTTTTTGTGTTGCCTGCAAACCTCTCCATCATGTCTGCCATTTTTAAGTTTAAATCATTAAAATGTACCACTAACTGCAAGGGGCCTCAGACTAAGCCCTGTGGCACATCACATTTCAATGGAGACTGCTTTCCATTTGCAGAAATGTAATTCAACCGTTAGCCTTTGTTTCCTGTCTCTGAGACAATTTTGGATTCAACTTTCCACAATCCTCTGAATCCCATTGGCTTTAATCTTTCTGAACAATCTGCCATGTGGGACCTTGTTAACTGCCTTGGTAAACCATGTGGACCAAATCCACTGCATTTCCCTCCTCAATCGTTGTTACTTTCTAAACAAACTTCAATTAAATTAGTAAGAAATTACTTTCTTTATTAAATCATGCTGACTGACTATCCCTTATTAATCTGTGCCTTTTCAAGGAATAGGTAAACCTACCTGTCAATGTTAACTCTAGTAATTTGCTGGTCTCTTCAGTCAGATTGACTGACCAATGATTATTTAACCTATCCTCCGCACACTTTTGGCATAATACTAAAACATAATACTAAATCATCTGATACCTCACTTGTGTCTGACTCAGTCAGACATGACACCATTGTCACATTTCCCCCTCCCTTTTTTGTTGTAGGTACTTGAAATGGCTGGTCTTCCATTGCTAACTTCAGAAATAAACTTTGGTACACTTGAAATAGTGTACTAATCTTGATTAATCCTTCACTTCCCAGAATTGGGACAACTGAAGAAACATATTCTATTCACTTTTTTTCTGCACTGTAACTTAATAATGGCCAGGATAAAAATCATGATTAAGAAAAATGTCTTCTATAGGAAAACTGCAAATCTTTGGTAAAGTTTATATTTTCAAATTGTACTGCTTTACTGAATGGTCTTACCTTTCTCTTCACAAACAGATCTGTTTCACAGTGTTGGGTAAAATGATTCCATGTAAGTAAAGTTCATTCACTACAGATACGTATTGTGATTTGGAGAGCTGGCAATTCAATAACTGTAATGTTTGATGTAAATGACGTTGTCTCTCTGGCTGTAATTGATTGTTAATGATCTATTGAACAAGGTTTTTTGAAAATTGCAATAACGAGAGAAATTGACATGGAACAGGTCAGTCACGCTAAAATTAAGTGATGAGAATGGGCACTTTGTCTTATGAGAAAAGGTTAGACAGGTCAGCCTTGTTTCTGCTGGTGTTTAGAAGAGTATGAAATTACCTGATTGAAATATATACAATTCTGAGAGGCCTTGACAGGGTGCACGTGAAAAAGATGTCATCTGTGGAAGCTTCTGAAACTAGGAGCTACTTTCAAAAGCAGAGGTTGTCCCTTTAATACAGGCATTCAGCTTTTTATTTCAGAGAGTCATGAGTTCTTGGAACTGTCTTTCTCAAATTATGGTGGATTTGAATATTTGTATGGTAAAGGGAGAAAGATTCTTGACGTGGAAGAAGAATCCCAATGGTATGGAAGCAGGCCATTCAACCCATTGAGGCCACACTGACCCTCTGAAGAACATCCCACCCAGACTCACCCTATTTCCGTAACCCTGTGTTTTCTATGACCAATCCACCGAGCCTGTACATCCCTGGACACTGGGCAATTTGGCATGGCCAATCCACCTAACCTGCACATTTTTGAACTGTGGGAGGAAACTGCAGCATCCAGAGTAAATCCAATTCAACATGGGAAGAATGTGCTAACCCCATGTAGACAGTCGTCAGACGATAGAATCGAACCTGGGTCCCTTGGCACTGTGAGGCAGCAGTGCTAACCATTGACCCACCCATTCTTCATAAGCAAGTGGATGAAAGGTTATTCATAAATGTAATCAAATAAATTATTGAATGGTGGAGCAGGTTAGAGGGATGAATGACCTAGTGTTGGTCCTATGTCATATATTTGTATGTTGTTATTATTAAAGCGTGATTCCTGTATCCTCATCAGGGTGTCTTTTCTTTTTTCAAGATTTACTGGACACTGTTTGGAATGAAGGAGAAAAAGAACACTCTGCTGAACAGAAAACAACAATTTTCTGGTACACTACATGGAAATGGCTACACATTCTCTAATTTGTTCTTAAGTGCTGAAAGAAATTCACTTGAAGTTGCGGCTTGGTTCTAAGTTAAACAGAGCTTTAAGAAATTTCTTTCTTTTTTTTCCCTCTTTTCCAATATTTTTGGCTTTGCCTCAGCTAAGTGAACACACAATAGAGATTGAAACATTAATTTTCTTGGTCTGAATAACATACAAGGCCACAAAACAAAGGTCTGAGTTAAATAGGACCATATGACCTGTTGACCTTGACAACTGTTGTCGGGCTTCAAGTCTGTTTTCCATCTGTTCCTCCTGTCATTTGCTTCTATGAGAAATCAAAAATGGACATCAGCCTCAAATGTATTCAATGATGGAGCATTCACAACCATCTGGGGTCATGAATCCCAAAGATGCACAGTCCTTTTGAATGTAGACATTTCTCCTCATCCAAGTCCTAAATGATTGGCCAATGGTCTTGATGCAGTGTCCCTTTGTCTCGATTTCCCAGGCAGTGGAAGCAAGCTTATTTTATAAAAATAACCTCTGTGGTATTTGGCTGTCTCTGACATTTATTGCCAATTCCTAAGTTGGTTGATTGTGTCTCTCAGCCATTTCTGAGACAATTATGTGTCAACCACATTGCAGTGAGTCTGGAGTCATGTTTAGGCCGGACCAGATAAGAACAACAGATTTCCTTCCGTAAAATACATTAGTGAACTGGATGGGGTTTTATGACAAGCAGCAGTATTGGTCGCTATTAGATTAGCTTTTAGTTCCAGATCTTTTATTAACTTCAAATCCAACCATGGCAGATTGTGAAATTCAAACTCATGTCCCAGAAACGGGAGTCTGAGTTCTGGGTTACTAGTCCAATGACATCACCATCCGAGTACTGCCTCTCCCAATATATACCCTATCAAGCTGTTCATAATCTTGAATGTTTCAGTAAAATTACCTCTCAATCTTCTGAATGCCAGGGAATGTAACCCTAATTATGGCAGCTTCTCATTATGGGAATGAACATGAGGGCTGATGGAAACAAAAACAGAAATTGCTGGAAAATGTCAGCAAGTTTAGCGGATTTTGTGTTGAGAAATTAAGAGTTAATGTTTCACTTCTGAAGAAGGGTCACTGGACCCAAAGCATCTGATTTCTCTCCACAGATGCTGTCACATCTGCTGAGATTTTCCAGCAGTTTCTGTTTTGTTTCAGATTTCCAGCATCTGCAGTTCTTTAGGTTTTTTTGAAGGCTGAATGGATGCTTTTTGGTTCCTTGAGTTTTCTTATTAACCTTGTGCACAGTGCCAAGGCATAGATGCAGAACTTGTGATCTTCCTGCATCTGCATCAGTAGTAATAGGGCATGTAAAATTTGGCATCACATCAAGATTTGGGTGGATTGATCTTGTATTACAGTTTTTGAATAACTTTTATTTGATTGTCCATTAAAAGAGCAGGCATATATCTGTCAAGGTAAAGTTGCAGTAGTCCTACCAGACCATTAGACATGCTCTCTCATTCAACATCGCTGGTGGTTTAATCTGAGGGTCACCATGCCTCAGGAGAGATTCAGAAGGAGAGTCCTTCATGATAATCTGAGCTGGTGTGGGAATTGAACCCAAGCTGTTGGCATCAGACTGCATCGCAAACCAGCCATCCAGCAGCCAGAGCAGATCAAAAATGGTACATTCCGAAATAGTCCTTAGTAGAGTAGTTTGATTTGAAGGAAATATCTTCTTGTGTTTAAATTTGTATGTGATTTAAACATAAAGCCATGCCTGTTGGAATAGCAGTCATTCAATATTAAATTGCCAGTTCATTCATTACCCTTGGTGATTAAGAATGAGGTGTAAGTGTCTAGAATTGAGGGATGTGAGGGTCATTGTAGATAAAGATGGTCATTCCATATTTTGTGCTGTGTTGTACGCACAGTTTACTTGAAATTATTTTGGAAAACTTCATTAATATAGCAGGAGTCAATACTTAAAACTGGCCTAAAATAAAACTACAATCTGAGAATGTGGGAAATCTGAAACCAACAAAAACAGAAATTGCTAAAGTAACTGAGTGGGCCTAGCAGCATCAGTGGAAAGGTCACTGGACTTCAAATGGTTCGTTTTATCTCCACAGATGCAGACAGATTGCTGGTCTTGCAATTTATTTCCATTGTACAACTTTGGTAATGAACTTTGAAATTGCTCATGGCCAATATGTCACTTATTAATCATTTTTATTGATTTCTTTTTCACAGGCTGGATATGTTTGACGTGACATTGTTTCATGGTGCCATCTCTCTGGATTCCCTAAAACAATTCTTCTACCACACACTGACACAGATTCTGACCTACAATCCTGTGCTCGAAGGTAACAATAAGTAACATCAACATATTCAACAACATTGTCTTTTAAGGTCACTCAAATTATATGATATCTCTGTATATTATGATGTCAGATTACCTTTGCCATTCTTTGTGCATTTCACAAATGTTATTTTAATTTTCCCTGTGCAATAATGAAAGACAGTATGGATTACTTTAGAAAATGTCTTTCTTCTATTGTGCTTGAATCTTTAGTCAGGGGAATGAATCTGCACAGCAATGTCTCCAGTGATAAAATGGATAGTGTTCTTTGGTGGCATATTATCTTCAATTATCATGAAAGAAGTAGTTTTGCATTATTGCATTACTGTAGAAATTACTTTTTTATTTAAAAAATTGGGGCAATTTTAAATTGCATATCTGGAATTTCAGGCTGGATTGGCCACATTTCTGCTACGGGGTAAAAACATTGACTGCAGATGCTGGAAACCAGATTCTGGATTAGTGGTGCTGGAAGACTGATCCACATTACTGCTATTTCAACCTGCTCAGCAGTGTTCAATCACAAGTGTGTCAACTTCAAATTTCCACATTATTACAAAATGTTTGAGGTTTCAAAACAAAATTCTCCTCTCCAATCCAGAGAGAAATAATACTGTGCATTTATGTTACAAATAATTTGGCAAAATACCTGAGATTTCAATGGAGGCTGGAAAGATTAGTTAATTATTACATGGATCTTCTTGGGAGCTAAATACACATCAGTAAAGATCCAGTGGAAACCGTGTGGCTTTGGTACTGCAATGGCAGGTGTCTATTCAAGTTATTCTAAGATTTTATTCTTTCATATTACCCCTGTCACTCTCTAGAAGAAAAAATAGTTTAAATTGCACAAATTATATCAAGTTAAATCATATTCAAATAGGCTGCTATTGATTGTTTGAGGGTGGGGAGCTGGTCAATGCAACTAAAGACTAAATGAAAGATGCAATTTCTCCCTTCTACCACTACTCATTAGACCCTGATAACCACATGACTACCTTTATTTAATTGCAAAAATATACATTATTCATAAATTATCTTTGTGTATACACAGATACTAAAGCAGTTCTGTACAATCTTTGCATGTAAAGAACAAGCATTGGAATTTGACATGCCCTGCAATTGCAAAATCAAAGCCATTACCTACTCATGCAGGACATTATTTACATACATTTTGAGCCACTGAGAGAGTCTGATAACTGAATGCACCCTCCATTGTATTTTGGCAGAAAGATCTTAAACGGTAATCTTTCCCACTGCGCCTTGCGGCAGCTATCCCAAGCTTTAGTGCATCCCTCAGCACGTAGACCCGGACCCTGGAATGTGCCAGTCAGCAACACTCAGTTATGGTTAACTTTTTTTAAAGGAAGACCAACAAGTTTTCCGCAGACCAACGAGTGCTTTTCGCTAAATTTATGGTTTTTCAGGTGCAGTCGATGTTTGTCTTGGTGTGCATCCCGGCTACAACGCATTGAGCGTAATGTCCTATGTCATGGAGTGGTTCGGGTCGCACCTCAACAAAAGCCCCTGCACCTCTCTCCAAACTATCTTTATGTAGGCACATTCCAGAAGGAGATGTATGGCAGTCTCTTTTCCAGTACGGATGCTTCGAGGGCAGCATGCAATGGTGCACAGAGACCGGGCACACATTAAGGATCTGATGGACAGTATCCTTCTCGTCACCAGCCAAGCTATGTCTTGATGCTTGTTGGAAAGTTCTGATGATGAGAGATTCTGCCAACTGAGAGGTCTACTCAGGGAAATGTGTGACAGGGTAACCATATGACTCCCCAGCAATCGCATTGCAGTGTTGTGATATGGAACTATCAATGTAGGTTCAAGGTGAATCTCTGGTTTCTGCTGAGTTACCATTTCACTATGATGGTGAGTTTGGCTGTATCAGAGTTGGCTGAGGGTGGAAAAAAAGTCAGTCAGCAATTTCTTTTGCTACTCTCTCTTTAATATTATTGGGTAACTTCATTTGTAAGATCTCCTTATAAATATGGTGTGAAACCCATACTTGGAAGCAAACTCCCCTATGATGTTCCCCAATGGGTCAGTAGCCCAGCACCACCCATTGTTTAGCTAGTGTATGAAGAGTGTCAGTCTGGTTGAGAGATCCAGAGGAGACCACCAGCAACTATCTACTTTGTACCAAAGCCAGAATCATCACCTGCAAAGGAAAGAAAAGCCACTTAAAAGGGGTGCCCATTAAACTATGGAGACTAGGTGTCTCTGTTGTTCTTAACCTGGGGATGAATCTTGTATGTCTGATCATCACAAATGGTTAACTGGTTAAAGGTGTTAATTAATTATTTCTCTGGTAGTTTATTCTGTGAACAGCAAAACAGTAAATATGCTTGCTCAAGTACCAAGAAGGTTGGTTCTAAATAAAAATTCAGTCAACATTTTGTTTTCTTTCATTTACAGCATCTGATGCAATTCGCAGGCAGGGAGAATGGTGTTTTGCTAAAAGTAAGCCACTTTTAGTAACCTTATACAGAAAGGTAATTGATTTTGAATATAATTGTATTTCTATAAATTGTACTGAGGTCAAATGCATGAACCAAAATGTACTTCAGTTGTGTTGGTTCCCTTTTGTTCATAGAAGAAAGGATATATTCTGCTGTCTGCTTTGATAGGATCTCAAATCTATGCTCACTGAATTCCTAATTTTCAGCTGAGTAATTTCAATTTAATGAAACACCTTTTCTTATTTTGTCCTTTCTCAGAATAAAAGGTTAAGTGTGTTTTTCACTAAATTAAAATTACTCAATTATTAAGTGCTTTTTCTTTCTTGACCGTTTCACTTTGGGACGAGGGGCCGGCTTTGCACCTTTGAGCTATTACCAGTACAAAATATATTGACTTTATCAAGTTTCAATCTGATTTTATACATATCATCAATATTTATAAACAAAGATGCCTCAGCTGTTCATACATTAAACCCTTCCTTTTGTATGAATAAACATTGCATTCCAAGTCTGACATGAAGTAATGTTAAAACTGCAAAAACTAATGAGCACTTTCCATTCCATAAAATTTACTGAAATGACATTTGAACTCTGACCCCATTTGTAGCTATTTTGTGTATTCAGTTCTGGTAGAGATACCTACTTGGTTCAATGGTGCCAGTTGCTCACATGGTAACAACACTGATAGAAAACAGTGTCTATAACCGAATTCCTTAAGTGGGAATTCTTTTAAATGGGAACTGCGCATACATTTGATAACTCAAGGCCGGATAGAAATTTTTCGTACAGCATGACTTAACTTTGTGAAATAATACAAAACAATGCATTTGATAAGGTGTAGAAGTGTTTAAATGAAGGCATATTTATAAATCTAAATACCAGTAGTTCTTCTATAACAGAATGGTTCCATTCTTGTGCAACACCACACAATAGCACTTTAGAAACAGCACTTAAAGCTTTGGCAACGTAATCGCATGACAACCAAGCATTTTAAAAGTTTGCGCTTTAGAAACAGCATCACAATTCATCAATTGCATTACAGCAAAATCGTGTTGACGAAACATGCATTGTCACAGAATGACCTGTAGAATATTAAGGCCACAGAACAATGTCGTATTTTGGGAAAAGGTAAACCAAGGAAATGAATAAGTATTAATAGTAATAATACATCAGTGAATAAGGTCAAACTATGTAAAAATGTTAAAATTCAAAAGTGCCTTAGCTGAATGTATTATGCATTTGTGATAAGATAAGCAAATCAATTGTACCAGTAGGGGAGTTGTGTTAGATCTAAATACCATAACAGAAATTTTGTTGCTTGGTGGTCAAAGTTAGGAACTAAGTAAACTAACTAAACCTGTGCCCCAGCCAAATTAACTCATGAGATGAAGGGATTTCCCTCTGAAGTCATTTAATAGACTAAATTTGTTAGAATTTAGAAGATATGAAAGATGATCTTGTTGAAAATCTAAAATGATTAAGAGGTTCCAGAGTGCTTCACTCTAACTAGTGGAAGAACTCTGGCTCAGAATTGATGATCCAGCGGGGGGGAGAGTTACCTGGACACGTTGTTTCAGGAGATAGTCACACCTGGTAGATTAAGCAATTCAAATTCAGTTTTTGATCAGGGACAATAGGGTGTGATTGCAAGTGAGGCAGATAGGGGATACTGAGTTCAGGACTAGAGGGGCCTTCGCTTTTAACCTTATCCAACAGGTATGAGATGCTTGCTCCCTGTGTGGATAAGGAAAAGGGCTGTGGGGAGGATGAGCCAGCTGACCATGGCACCAGGGTGCAGAAGGCCATTCAAGAGGGGAGTGCAAAAAGGCAAATAGTTGTTATTGGAGATTCTATAATTAGGGGGACAGATAGTATTGATTGCAAGCTGGATTGGGAGTCCCGCATGGTGTGTTGCCTGTCCGGTGCCAGGGTGCAGGATATCTCTGACCGACTTGAAAAGGAGGGAGAAGGTCCAGTTGCTGTGGTCCACATTGGGACTAACAACATAAGCAAGGGTAGGATAGAGGACCTGTTTAGGGATTATCAAACACTAGGAATGAAATTAAGGAAGAGGTCCTGAAGGGTTATAATCTCTGGATTACTGCCCGAGTTACATGCAGATAAGCTTAGGGACAAGAAAATTAGGGAAGTAAACATGTGGCTAAGGGAATGGTGTAGGAAAGAAGGGTTCCATTTCATGGGGCATTGGCATCAAGGGGGGATCTGAACCAATGGGATGGTCTCCACCTGAAATGATCTGGAACCAGTGTTCTCTGGAAAAGGATAAATAGGGTGGTCACTAGGACTTTAAACTTGTGAGTCGGGGTGGGAGGGAGGGAAAGCAACAGGAAGTATGGTGATAAATGAAAAGGTAAGCAGCAGGTTAGCGTGTATGCAGGAGGGTTTAAGTTCTGGACAGACTATGAAAGAAGCAAAGATAACGGATAACTCATAAAATATTAGAGATGTTGTGAATCATGACAGTAAGAAAGCTAGCATCCTGATTGCTCGTAGCATTCGTCACAAGGTTGATGAGTTAACAGCACAAATTATCGGGAACGAATCTGATTTGGTAGCCATCACGGAGACATGGTTGTAGCATGGTCATGACTGGGAATTAAATATCCAGAAGTACCAGACATTTCAGAAGGACAGACAGGAATGCAAGGGAGTTGGTGGAGCTCCGACATTGAAGGACGACATCAGGCTGAGAAGTGACATAAGTTCAATGGAGCATGAGGTCGAATTAATTTGGGTGGAAATTAGGAATTCCAAGAAGAAAAAGTCACTGATAGGCGTAGTCTATCGGCCACCAAATAATAACATCACATTGGGATGGGCAATAAATAAGGAAATAACTAATGCCTGCAAAAATGGTTCGTCTATTAGCATGGGGGATTTTAATCTGCATGGAGATTGGTTGAACCAGCTAGGTCAGGGTAGCCTTGAGGAGGAGTTCATTGAGTGTATCCGCGATAGTTTTCTTGAACAGCATGTAATGGAACCGACGAGGAAGCAAGCTATCCTAGACCTGTCCTATCTAATGAGATAGGAACACTTAGTGACCTCAAAGTTTGTGAGAAGATTTGTAGCTCGGGTACTCGTTGTTGTTCTGTTCGCCGAGCTGGGAGTTTTTCTTGCAAACGTTTCGTCCCCTTTCTAGGTGACATCTTCAGTGCTTGGGAGCCTCCTGTGAAGCGCTTCTGTGCTGATTCCTCAGGCATTTATACTGGTTTGAATCTGCCGCTTCCGGTTGTCTATTGCTGTCCGCTGCAGTGGCCGGTATATAGGGTCTAGGTCGATGTGTCTATTGATAGAATTTGTGGATGAGTGCCATACCTCTAGGAATTCCCTGGCTGTTCTCTGTTTGGCCTGCCCTAAAATAGTGGTGTTGTCCCAATCAAATTTGTGTTGTTTGTCATCTGAGTGTATGGCGACTAGGGATAGCTGGTCGTGTCGTTTTGTGGCTAGTTGGTGTTCATGGATGTGGGTTGTTAGCTGTCTTCTTGTTTGTCCTATGTAGTGTTTTGTGCAGTCCTTGCATGGGATTTTGTACACTACGTTGGTTTTGCTCATGCTGGGTGTCGGGTCCTTTGTCCTGGTGAGTTGTTGTCTGAGGGTGGCTGTTGGTTTGTGTGCTGTTATGAGTCCTAGTGGTTGCAGCAGTCTGGCTGTCAGTTCAGAAATGCTCCTGATGTATGGGAGTGTGGCCAGTCCTTTGGGTTGTGGCATGTCCTCATTTCATTGTCTTTCCCTAAGGCATCTGTTGATGAAATTGCGCGGGTATCCATTTTTGGTGAATACCTTGTATAGGTGTTCTTCTTCCTCTTTTTGTAGTTCAGGTGTGCTGCACTGTGTTGTGGCCCTTTTGAATAATGTCCTGATGCAACTTCGTTTGTGTGTGTTGAGGTGGTTGCTTTCATAGTTCAGGACTTGGTCTGTGTGTGTGGCTTTCCTGTATACCTTCGTGGTGAATTCTCCGTTCGGTGTTCTTTGTACCATCACGTCTAGGAATGGGAGCTGGTTGTCCTTTTCTTCCTCTCTCGTGAATCGGATTCCTGTGAGTGTGGCGTTGATGATCCGGTGTGTGTTTTCTATTTCTGTGTTTTTAATGATTACAAAGGTGTCGTCCACGTATCTGACCCAGAGTTTGGGTTGTAATTGTGTTAAAACTGTTTTTTCTAACCTTTGCATTACTGCTTCTGCTATGAGTCCGGAGATCGGTGAGCCCATGGGTGTTCCGTTGATTTGTTCATATATCTGGTTGTTGAATGTGAAGTGTGTTGTGAGGCACAGGTCCAGTAGTTTAAGTATGTGATCTTTGTTAATAGGTTCAGCGTCCTGTTGTCTGTTGTGTATGTCCAGCAGGTTGGATGTTGTTTCTCTGGCTAGGGTTTTGTCAATGACCTCATAGTCGGTGCTCCTCTTGGAAGGAGTGGTCACAGTATAGTACTGCGATACAGCTGGAAAGAGTGAAGATAAAATCCTATACCCAGGTCCTGTGCTTGAATAAGGGGGACTATGATAGAACGAGGGAGGATCTGGCTAAAGTAGACTGGAAACAAAGACTTTATGATGTGACAGTTGACGAGCAGTGGAGGACCTTCAAAGACATTTTTCAAAGTGCTCAGCAAAAGTATATTTCAGTGAGAAGGAAGGATTGTAACAGTAGGGGGCAATCTGCTATGGATGTCTAAGGAAATAAGGCAGGCTATCAAAGTGAAAGAGAATGCATACATAGTGGCCAAAAACTGCAGGAATCTTGAAGATTGGGAAAACTTTAATGGTCATCAGAAAGCCACAAAAAGAGCTATGAAGAAAAGTGAGATAGAGTATGAGGAAAATATAGCACAGAATATAATTAGATATCAAAATAAAATGAAGAAGAATGGCTAAAGTGAATGTTGATCCTTTAGAGGATGTGAAAGAGCAGTTAGTTATGGGATATGATGAAATGCTGAGGCATTGAACAGGTACTTTGCATTGGTCTTCATAGTGAAGGATACTAATAACACGCCAGTAAGTGACAAAGAAACAAAGGTAAGTGAGGACCTGGAAACTATTATGATTACGGAAGAGCTAGTGTTGGGTAATCTAATGGAGCTAAGAATAGGTAAGTCTTCTGGCCCTGATGGAGTGCATCCCATGATAGTAAAAGACATGGGAGAAATAGCGGTAATTTTCCAAAATTCACTGGAGTCTGGAGCAGTCCCAGCAGGTTGGAAAACAACAAGTGTGATGCTACTTTTTAAAAAGGGAAGTAGACAAAAAATCGGGAATTATAGACCAGTGAGCCTAACTTCTGTAGTGGGGAAGATGCTTGAGTCTATTGTCAAGGAGGAAATAGCAGGGCATCTCGAAAGAAAATGTCCCATTATACAGACACAGCATGGGTTCATGAAGGGCAGATCATACTTCACTAACCTTTTGGACTTCTATGAAGACATTTCAAGCAAGTTGGACAATGGGAAGCCGGTAGATGTGGTGTACCTAGTTTTCCAAAAGGCCTTTGGCACGGTGCCACACATTAGGCTGCTGCATAAGATATGGACGCATGGTGTTAGGGTTAGAATATTAGCGTGGATAGAGGATTAGTGCTATTCTGGCTGGCAATCAGTGACTAATGGTATGCTCAGGGATCGGTTTTGGGACCACAATTATTTATAATTTATATAGATGATTTATAGTTGGGGATCACATGTACAGTGTCAAAGTTTGCCGATGACACGAAGATGAGTGGCAGAGCAACATGTGCAGAGGAACATAGAGTGATTGGGCAAAGGTCTGGCAGATGGAATACAATGTTAGTAAATGTGAAGTCATACATTTTGGTAGGAGTAACAGCAAAATAGATTATTACTTGACTGATAAAAAGTTGCAGCATGCTGATTTGCAGAGGGATGTGGGTGTCCTTTTGCATGAATCATAGAAGGTTGGTCTGCAGGTATAACAAGTAATTAAGAAGGCAAATGGAGTTTTGCCCTTCATTGCTCAAGGGGTTGAGTTTAAAAGCAGAGAGGTAATGTTACAGATGTACAAGGTGCTAATGAGACCACTCCTGGAGATCCGTGTGCAGATTTGGTCTCCTTACTTAAGAAAGGATGTACTGGCACTGGAGGGGGTGCAGAGGAGATTCACTAAGTTTTTTTCTGGCATTGAGGGGGTTGGCTTATGAGGAGAGGCTGAGTAGTTTGGGATTATATTCATTGGAATTCAGAAGGATATGGGGGGATTTTATAGAAACATATAAAATTATAAAGGGAATTGATAGAATAGAAATAGATAGACCGTTTCCACTGGTAGGTAAAACTAGGACAAGAGGGTGTGGCCTCAAAGTTAGAGGAAGCAGGTTTAGAACTGAACTGAGAAGGAACTTTTTCACCCAGAGGGTTGTTAATCTGTGGAATTCCTTGCCCAGGGAAGTAGTTGACACGACTTTATTAATTGCTTTTAAAGTTAAGTTAGATTTTTTTTTGAAAAATTAAGGGATATGGTGAAAACATGGATAAGTGGAGCTGGGTCCACAACAAGGTTAGCCATGATCCTATTGAATGGCGAAGCAGGCTCGAGGGGCCGGGTGGCCTATCCCTGCTCCTAGTTCTTATATTCTAGTGGTCTATCTTAGGTGCCAGCCTCCTAGAGCTGAGAGATTAGATTAGATTACTTACAGTGTGGAAACAGGCCCTTCGGCCCAACAAGTCCACACCGACCTGCCGAAGTGCAACCCACCCGTACCCCTACATTTACCCCTTACCTAACACTACGGGCAATTTAGCATGGCCAATTCACCTGACCCGTACATCTTTGGACTGTGGGAGGAAACCGGAGCACCCAGAGGAAACCCACACAGACACGGGGAGAACATGCAAACTCCACACAATCAGTTGCCTGAGTCGGGAATTGAACCCGGGTTTCAGGGGCTATGAGACAGCAGTGCTAACCACTGTGCCACCGTGCCGCCCAAGATGGAAAGACTTGCTTGCTCAGTGTTGTAAATCATTGAAGTTCTCCACCCCAGAGTTTGTGGATGCTCAGTTGTTGATTATATTCAGAGAAGACAGAGATTTTAAAGAGCTAAATCAACTGTGGTAGATGTTGATGGAGCATGAATTGAGATAGAAGATTTAGCCATGATCATACTGCATTGTGAGACAGGCTTCAACAGATAAAGCAAAATAACTTTAAGCTCTTCTATTAAATCCTAGCCTCCTGTCCTGCTGAAAGTTTGCCGTTAGAAAATCTGAATGTCTGCCTTTTATCTCCTCACTTCACAGCCAGAGGGCTTTGCCTAACAAGCTGACCAGGAACCACTGAATATAATGTTTTAGAGAAGTTTAATGGTTAATGAGACAACTAATAAAATGTTTATTTTTACACTATGAACAATTTTGAGGTTTATTGCCTCAATAACTTTACCTCTTATGTTGTTTTAAACAAAGGGGTGTGAAAAGATTTTGCTGAAATGTTCTAAATTTCACTTCTTTTAAAAAGCAACAAATTGCAACTTTGTGAATTATTAGACTTTATGACCTTACTTGTAGCTTCGACTTACTTACAGAATAGAATTTTAAACCGTGCATGATGCACTGATATCCAATTTAGATTTTCTATGGCATTATTTATAATATTTAATAAATAAATTAGAGACCATGAGATTGGCCCCTTGTCTTTCACAAGAATAATGTGTTTCGACTTGCAAATTTCAGTTGCCTTTGCAAAAGGGACACTTAACAAGTGTTACGTTAAAATGTGCCTAAAAGAAGACAAAATATCAGACTGCATGTTTTCTTGTTGTTCACTTGTGGGATGCGGGTGTCATTTACTTCTCTTGAGAAGGTGATAGTGAGCTGCTTTCTTGAACTGTTGTAGTCCATGTGCTGCAAATAGACATGTAATATTAGAAAGAGAGTTTCAGGATTTTGATCCAACGATGGTGATGCAGCGGTGATGTATTTCCAAGTCAGGCAGGTGTATGCCATGGAGGGGAGCTTGTGGGTGCTGATGTTCTCATGTAACTGCTGCCCTTAATCCTAAGTGAAAATGGTTCTGGGTTTAGAAGGTGCTGCCTAAGTGGCTTTTGTGATTTTCTGCAGTATAATTCTGCAATTACAAACTATCTTGATCCTAAATTAAAAACGAATTGTATCATTAATTGGCTATAATTGGTTAAAACCAATATGAATGTGAACTTGATCAGTTCTGGCTAATCTGTATGCCTGACACACCAAGTCCTTTTCAGGTTTTTTCTCTCTAAAAGGTGGCAATCTTACAAAACATTGTAGTGAACCATATCTTCAGGCCGTTCCCCTCAAGAACAAGTATACCGTTTTGGATACTTGTGGGGGGGAACGGCTTACCAGGGGTAAGCAGTGGGGTTCAGGTCTCTGGCACGGAGCCTGTCCCCATTGCTCAGAAGGGAAGGGTGGAGAAGAGCAGAGCAATAGTTATTGGGGACTCGTTAGTTCGGGGCACAGATAGGCAGTTTTGTGAGGGCGAGAGAGACTCACTATTGGTATGTTGCCTCCCAGGTGCAAGGGTACGTGATATCTCTGATCGTGTTTTCCGGGTCCTTCAGGGGGAGCAGCCCGAAGTCGTGGTCCACATTGGCACTAACAGCATAGGTAGGAAGAGGGATGAGGATGTTAGGCAGGCTTTCAGGGAGCTAGGTTGGAAGCTCAGAGTTAGAACAAACAGAGTTGTTGTCTCTGGTTTGTTACCTGTGCCACTGTGCCACGAGGAATAGGGAGAGAGCACAGTTAAAGGCGTGGCTACAGGGATGGTGCAGGAGGGGGAGGGATTCTGGTATCTGGGTAACTGGGGTTCTTTCTGGGGAAGGTGGGACCTCTATACACAGGATGGTCTACAGTGTGTATACTTCAATGCGAGAAGTATCCAAAATAAGGTAGGTGAACTTGCAGCGTGGGTTGGTACCTGGGATTTCGATGTTGTGGCTATTACGGAGACATGAGTAGAACAGGGACAGGATTGGCTGTTGCAGGTTCCAGGGTTTAAATGTTTTAGTAGGCTCAGAGGTGAGGGTAAAAGAGGGGGAGGTGTGGCATTGCTTGTCAAGGATAGTATTACAGCGGTGGAAAGGACGATGGAGGAAGACTCGCCAACTGAGGTAGTTTGGGCTGAGGTTAGAAATAGGAAAGGTGAGGTCACCCTGTTAGGAGTTTTCTACAGACCTCCTAATAGTCCAAGAGACATAGAAGAAAGGATTGCGAGGATGATTCAGGAGAAGAGTGAAAGTAATAGGATGGTTGTTATGGGGGACTTTAACTTTCCAGATATTGACTGGGAAAGCTATACCTCGAGTACGTTAAATGGTTCGGTGTTTGTCCAATGTGTGCAGGAGGGTTTCCTGACACAATATGTAGACAGGCCAACAAGAGGGGAGGCCATACTGGATTTGGTTCTGGGTAATGAACCAGGCCAGGTGTTAGAATTGGAGGTAGGTGAGCACTTTGGGGACAGTGACCACACCTTGGGGACAGTGACCATAATTCGGTGACCTTTACTCTGGTGATGGAGAGGGATAAGTGTGCACTGCAGGGCAAGAGTTATAGCTGGGGCCAGGGAAATTATGATGTGGTGAGGCATGACTTAGGATGCGTGGCGTGGAAAAGTAGGCTTCAAGGGAAGGGCACAATCGATATGTGGAGCTTGTTCAAGGAGCAACTATTGACTGTCCTTGATAAGTATGTCAGGCAGGGAGGAAAGGGTCGTGTGAGGGAGCCATGGTTTAAGAAGGAATTGGAATCCCTTGTTAAATGGAAGAGGGCGGTCTATGTAAAGATGAGGTGTGAAGGTTCAATTGGGGCGATTTGAGAGTTATAAGGTAGCCAGGAAAGATCTAAAGAGAGAGCTAAGAGCAGCAAGGAGGGGACATGAAAATTCCTTGGTTGGTAGGATTAGGGAAAACCCAAAGGCTTTCTATAGGTATGTCAGGAATAAAAGAATGACTAGAGTAGGAATAGGTCCAGTCATGGATAGTAGTGGGAAGTTGTGCGTGGAGGCTGAAAAGATTGGGAAGACACTGAATGAATACTTTTCGTCAGTATTCACTCAGGAACAGGACATTGTTGCCGATGTGAATATTGAGTCACAATTAATTAGAATGGATGGCTTTGAGGTATGTAGGGAAGAGGTGTTGGAAATTCTGGAAAGGGTGAAAATAGATAAGTCCCCTGGGCCTGATGGCATTTATCCTAGGATTCTCTGGGAAGCAAGGGAGGAGATTGCAGAGCCAATGGTCTTGATTTTATGTCCTCGTTGTCTACAGGAATAGTGCCAGAAGACTGGAGGATAGCAAATGTGGTTCCCTTGTTCAAGAAGGGGAGTAGGGATAACCCTAGTAACTATAGGCCGGTGAGTCTCACTTCTGTTGTGGGCAAAATCTTAGAGAGAATTGTAAGGGATAGGATTGATGAACATCTGGACAGGAATAATGTGGTCGAGGATAGTCAGCATGGTTTTGTGAAGGGCAGGTCGTGCCTCACAAACCTTATTGAATTCTTTGAGAAGGTGACTAAGGAGGTGGGTGAGGCTAAAGCGGAAGATGTGGTGTATATGGATTTTAGCAAGGTGTTTGATAAGGTTCCCTATGGTAGGCTACTGCAAAAAATACGGAGGTATGGCATTGAGGGTACGTTAGAGGTTTGGATTAGGAATCGGCTGGCTGGAAGAAGACAGAGGGTAGTAGTTGATGGTAAAGGTTCATCTTGGAGTGCAGTTACTAGCAGTGTTCTGCAAGGATCTGTTTTGGGACCATTGCTGTTTGTCATTTTTATAAATGACCTGGAGGAGGGGCTAGAAGGTTGGGTGATACGAAAGTTGGTGGAGTTGTTGACAGTGAGGAAGGATGTGGCAGGTTACAGCAGGATATAGATAAGCTGCAGAGCTGGGTAGAAAGGTGGCAAATGGAGTTCAATGTAGGTAAGTGTGAAGTGATTCACTTTGGTAAGAGCACCAAGAAGATGGGGTACTGGGCTAATGGTCGGATACTTGGTAGTGTGGATGAGCAGAGTGATCTTGGTGTCCATGTACACAGATCTCTGAAAGTTGCCACCCAGGTAAATAGTGCTGTGAAGAAGGCATATGGCGTACTGGCTTTTATTGATAGAGGAATTGAGTTCCAGAGTCCTGAGGTCATGTTGCAGTTGTATAAGACTCTGGTGCGGCCGCATCTGGAGTATTGTGTGCAGTTTTGGTCGCCATACTATAGGAAGGATGTGGAGGCACTGGAACGGGTGCAGAGGAGGTTTACCAGGATGTTGCTTGGTATGTAGGAAGATCGTATGAGGAAAGGCTGAGGCACTTGGGCCTGTTTTCATTGGAGAAAAGAAGGTTTAGGGGTGACTTGATAGAGGTGTACAAGATGATTAGGGGTTTAGATCGGGTTGACAATGAGAACCTTTTTCCACGTATGGAGTCAGCTATTATGAGGGGGCATAGCTTTAAATTAAGGGGAGGTAGGTATAGGACAGATGTTAGGAGTACATTCTTTACTCAGCGAGTCGTGAGTTCATGGAATGCCCTGCCAGTAGCAGTGGTGGACTCTCCCTCTTTCTGGGCATTTAAACGGGCATTGGATAGGCATATGGAGGATAGTGGGCTAGTGTAGGTTAGGTGGGCTTGGATCGGCGCAACATCGAGGGCCGAAGGGCCTGTACTGTGCTGTATTTTTCTATGTTCTATGTATTTAGAAAAAGAGAGAGGAGGAGTAATTTATTACTCTTCAAAAAACAGTTAAATTTTGAAGCCAGCTAATCATCTCCATTTGACAGTGTGGGTTGAGAGATTATTTCTCTTGGCTGAAATAGTGATGTCATTCTCTTAATCCCTGTCGTTTGCACAATTTCACATTACCTCCTTCCAGTGAATTTGGTTTTCTTTTTCAGATGTATCCTGACTAATGCACTGCCACAAGACTTCAGCAGCTAGTTCAGTATCTTTAATTCTCCAAGGTGTCTGAAATTTGGCAAGTTCTCAGCAGTGAGCACATTATTTGTGTTTACAAATGCAGCTCGAATCAGTTGATGATATCTGAAGCTTCTCTTCTTTTTTATAAATGTTATAATGTATGATCCATCTTGTTTCCTTTCCTTCTACCACCAGGCCATATCCCCTTCAATTCCAGTGAAATGAACTCTTGAAATATTTTCCTCAACATTTTAAACTATGTTTTAACCTTTTTTTGGTCAATAATGTTTTTCTCATTTTGCAGCTATTTGTTCTATTCAGTGCAGAGGAGCTGATCACTCATTTTCAGCAAGTTCTGGAATCTCATGAGGTTAACTGGCAGTGTGTACTCTCCTGTGTTTCAACACTATTGGTCTGCCAGCCAGAAAGCCAAAAGTATCTGAAAGGTATGAAATTTGCCTGGATAACAGTCTGGTGACATGATTTGATTTGAAACATCTTCTATTGATGTGATGCAATATATTAACCCTTCAGACTTGCTTATGATTAGTCTGAGTTGTATTTCGTGAAGCAGACTGAGAGATTTGAGGCAAGAATGAGTAACAAGCATTTATTTGGAGAGTTGATTTTGAAGTTACAGCACAGTAACTAGAGAGGAAGCAAGAACAGCAATCAGTTCATTGTCGTAATAGCTATTTTGCTTTAATTGCAGTAGAACATTGATATTACTAACCTAACCTAATAGTAAATGATAATTTGTAGCATGGCTGACGTTAAGTCAGAAAGTGTAGTTAGTTACTCTTTATTTTGCTAATGCCTTTGTGTTCATTCTTGTCTTGTATTCTTGCCATTCTCTCTCATCTGTTTCCCAAACCCTCCAACCCTCTTCTCCCCCCCCCCCCCGCCCCCCCCAGCTACTGCACCTCAAGAGCTACATACCTCCTTTATTTTTAAGGGTAGGCATTGATCTTCCTCATTGTCAAATGGTGATAATTCATTGGCTTCAAAATTAGCCTTTTTGAAAACTATAGTAATAAACTTCTGTGTCACTCCCTCTCTCTCGCTCTGTCACACTGTCACCTTTTACTGTTCCTCAGTGTAATCCACCATGTGATCATTTACGAAACAGAACAAAAGCAATAAAGGGGTAGTGTAAGCACAGCATCACCACCATTATTTTTACCCATAGAATTAAATGTGTTATTTTTCAAAATCAGTTGGAAGAAATCAACTGTGTCAAAGGTTCCTCAGAGGAGGGGTATGAAAATGTTCCATTAATACAGTAGATGCTGAACATATTTAGACAGGGCAATCCAATCTCTTAAAACCACAGTTCTGGCAAAAGCAATTGAACCCATGTCTAGGCTTTTGGGGACGATAGAGCCATGTATAAACTTTCAATATAACATTAAAAGGCACAAAACAATTCAATGGATAATATCAAGAATTATAGAGCAAATTATAAAGCATTTTAAAGTTTAAAATAAATATGTAAATCCTTATTTGCATTACTCTGAAAAAGATTAGAAAGCATTTTGGCTGTTTGATAGATTGTTCAATCTCAGTGCATGTAATTCTCGTTACAAAGCAGTAATCACTATGTGATATGTCTGACATTTAAATATACCGCCTTCAGATGTAACATATATTGCAGATATATAATGCGTTCAATAATCATGCATCTTAACTTAGCTAAGGTTATAATGCAACAAGTTTGATGTGTACATTTCCTGCATTTGACTATGTTCCACTATTTATGTCTAAAGTTTTAGTTTCCTACATACATGACTTTAAACTTGGAATGACAAAGTATGAACAATGTGCACAACCCTGCTGCGGCACACAAAGTCCAGAGAGCTTGGTTTGGTTTACAATTATATATATCCTGTAGGTTTATCCTGTTGTAATTGTTTGTGATTAGTTATGGACAAGGCCAGACCCCCTCAAAGCATTTCAAACCCGGACCCCAACTTTGCTAGTTTTTTTTTAAGCAGGTATAGTGTGGATATTCCAGGAGTGATGCAGCTGGCCCAACCAGAATTTATTTGCAAGATTACCGCATGAAACACAAACAGAAGAGAACAGAATAGCGTAACCTATCCAAAAACCCAACAGATTATCCCAACTTAGTGATAATGTTCCAAATTGCTGCAACAATCCCTGTAAACACCCCTTGGCAAAACAGTTAAAATCAAACAGAGGGTTTTACAGGAGAGAGTGAGATGGTAGAGAGATTCAGCATGGAACATCTTCATGCAGCTGTTTCTCGAACCAGCAGCCTTGAAACTGATTGAATGCTTTCAGCGAACAGCCAGACTGCTGAAAGCAAACCAGACTAGAGAAAAGCTGAGCTGTGGGAACTGGCCACTCTCCTTTCATTGTACAAGTGTTTTTTTTAACTTGAAAGCCTTTTGCCTGAGGCAGCATCTGTTAGCTATAATCAAATTGGCCTGAAAACCCTCCAAGCTTCTACCTCCTGGAATCTCTCTCTGTTTTAATACCCCTCTGCAAAATAAGCCAAGGATAGCATAACCTTGTTAAAGAAACAGACTGGAGGTCTGGAGAAGGTTTGCTTTCCCATAGTGATGAGAAGGCATTGGTCTTCCTCATTGTCAAATGGTGATAATTATTTGGCTTCAAAATTAACCGTTTTGAAAACTGTAGTGATGAGAAGTCTTCAATCTACATTTTTTGTGGCTGCAAGGCTTTGTGGTTTTTTTGCCTGAAGGTAATAAATGTTGCAAGGTTGGATACTTTGTCATAAAACAAATGAATTAAGCTCTGCTTTTGAATGAGATCTTTAAACTGAACTGGCTTCAACATGAGGTAAATGCCCAAAAGATCCTGTTGCACTACTTTGGAGTGGAGCCTAGGAGCTGTCCTGGTTTTTTGACTGATTAATTATACTTTGATCAACATCACAAAAAAGATCTTTTCAGTATGACCTTGCTGTTGGTGGGGCCTAGCTGTGTACGGATTACATCCTGCATTTCCTACATTGCGACTATTATTGTAATTGATAAGTATTTAATTTCCTGTAAAATGCTTTAGAACATCCTGAGGTTGTAAAATTAACTTGGTCAGTGCAGACCATTCTTGTTTATTCTCTACATTTAATTCAACAATTTGTATTTTATGCCTTGCATTCTGTGGACAGTTCCTTATTTCTCATTCTGTGTTCAGAGTGAAGAGGCTGCTTTGCTATGGGGAGACAGATTAAATTGCTGTCTGGTGTCAATAGCTGAGATCTTGTTCACACTCTGTTTTCTTCTTGGGATTTGAGACAGAAGGGTGCATTTCAGTGATAGCTAAAAGACTCCAATGTCTTTCAGGAGCAAGAATTATTTCTTAAATGATTGATTTGACCAAGTCAGATTTTCTCATCTTTTCAGAACTGTTGACTAAGTTGCTGATAAATGCGTTTGAAAACTATGAATTGGAGAGCATGATCACAGCATTCCTGCTTGCACGTCAGGCTGCACTAGAGGGACCAGCTGTTTTTGTCAGCTATTCAGAATGGTTCAAGGTAAGATGAGACATTTGAACAGAAGTAGCACTCTAGAATTTAATTCACTGCCTTGTCTTTAGGGGGGTCCCCTTGCTTCTCTGTGGAGAATATAGCAATCCTGACTATTGAACTGATTTGAAATATTGCAAAATAAATGCTGGGGCTATCATCTGATTAATTCTGGCCAGGAACTTTAACTGATGTCCTTTGAGAGAATCACATTTATCGTCTTCTAAAATAACTGAATTACAAATAGTGCAAACATTTTTGAATAGACAAGGGAAAATGGCATACACAACTGTGTAAGGTAGGCTGATTGAGAAATATAATTTAGGACTTGGCTTGGGGCAGAATACTCTAACACTTTGTCTGTGTCAATGAGCAATTTAAGTTAAGTATCTCACATTTATATGCACTTTCCCTTGCTACACTTCAGAATTGAATTAGCAACTCTACAAAACAGTTCTTTTGGATTTGCAATGCTTCACACTTTGCCTATTTATATAATCACCTCTGGGAGCTATTAGCAGATCTCTTAATATTATGACCAAGGATTGTTTGTTTGACAAGATCAGCTCTACTTGTGATTCATGCATGAGAAGTTTTTTTTAAAAATAAGAGATTTTTATCACAGTAAATGATGATTGGACTTCAATTTATATTCTGTAAAATAGACTTAATGCAACCTCCCTGCCAGATTCCGACTATCTCACCACATGAATGTCAGAACAATACAAGTTCTGGACCTCCTGTCCTTCAGGCTCCTGTTGTCCACATCATTGCTTGGATGCATAGCTTCCCTCATGTTTGAGAATACCCTAATTTTAAAGGGGGTTTCGATCAATTCTTAGACGACCAAACAACTTGGCTCTTGCATAATTTATAGTTTATATGATTGGCTGAGGAAACAATAATGTGATCCATGCAGGAAGACCTGGACAACATTCCAGATTGAGCTGATGAGTAGAAAACACATTCAGACTATATTAATGCCAAATAGCGACCATCTCAACCGAAAGAGAATCTAACAGTCTGCCCATGACATTGAATGGCATTATCATCACCAAGTTGTTCATGACTAACGTCCTAGAAGGTTAGCATTAACCAGAGACTGAACTGTGGCTACAGGATAATGTCACAGATCAGGAATTCTACAGCACGTAACTTTCTCCTGTTTCCCCAAAGACTGATCTCCATCTACAAGACATAAATCGAAAGAAATGAAATATTTTCCACATGTCTGGATAACACAGCTCCAAAAACAATATAGTAGCTTGATACCATCCAGGACTAAGCAGCTTGTTTGATCAGGACCTTGTCCAGAACCCTGTGCATTCACACCTTGCACCAATGGTGCAATTGGCAGCATTGTGCACTATTTACAGGATGCACCGCAGCAACTTACTGAATCGCCTTTCACAGCATCTTCCAAACCGACAACATCTATCACCTAGAAGGCCATTCCTTGATGTTCAATGACATTGCTATCACTGAATTTCCCTATTAGTATCCAGGAGATTACCATTGACTTAGTAATTGACTAGACTATGCTGGAGTAGGGCAGTGTCTAGGATTCCTGTAGCAAGTAACTCACTTATTGATTTCCCCAAAATTGTCCCCTGCAGCAAGACACAAGTTGGGCATGCGATGGGGTTACTCTCCATTTGCCTGCTTGTGTGCAGCTCCAACAACACTCAAGAAGCTTGACACATCCACCCAAAGCAGCCAATTTGATTGGTGCTACATCAGTAAAATTCACTCCGTCACCACCAACACACAGTAGCAGTAGTGTGTGTCATCTGTAGTATGCACAGTAGCTGTTCACCAAAGCTCTTCAGGCAGTACTTTCTTAACCCATGACCACATTAAACTGACTGCCATCTTGAAGGACAAGAGTTGTAGATACATAGGCGCACCCCCAAGTGCAAGTTCCCCTCCGTGTCACACACAATCCTGAGTTGAAAATAAAGCCAAGTATTGTGAATGCTAGAAATTTGAAAAAATAGAGAATGTTCAAGAAGGTCTGGCAGGATCTGTGGAAAAAGAATCATGACCCCCTCATAATCTGAAGAAGCTACCAGATCTGCTTTACTTCAGAACCTATTATTGAGTACCAGATGCGAGCTGTGTGATGAATCTCATTTCATCACGATTGCCAATCCTTCCTACTGCCACATTTCTGACAGTTATACCCATGACAATTTAAGTTGGCAATATCAGGAGCAGAAAATGCCATCTTTATTAAAGTGTGTTCATAATTTGTACATGGACTGAAATACCAATTTTATATGTATTGTATAACTGTACACAATAATCTCTCAGACCACAAACCTATTGCTTAAAATCAATAGTTGTCTAGAAATAAATTTGAGCAGGCAAAGCATTCTTTCCTTGCTCTTGGCATCATTGGTAGCGTAAAAATGGAAGGTATAGTATTTGGATATGTATAGCAACTTTTATTCCACCTCATAACGTTTTCATTAGTTGAGCTAAATGTTTATCTTTGGAGTTTTCCAGTTCACTAACTGGTGGCTACACATTATAATGTTATTCTATAAATTCCAAAATCTAAAAATAACTTTATCCCAAGTATTGTGCTGTGGAGCAGTTACAGTGAATTATATCCTTGGTGATAATAGTGATTTGCTTTGTACACTAGCTATACTCGAAACATCATTTTGGGTGGCATGATAGCTCAGTGGTTAGCACTGCTGCCTCACAGCACCAGGGACTCAGGTTCAATTCTTCGAGTAACTGCCTGTGTGGAGTTTGCACGTTCTCCCCGTGTCTGCTTGGGTTTCCTCTGGATGCTCCCGTTTCCTCCGACAGTCCAAAGTTAGGTGAATTGGCCATGCTAAATTGCCCATAGTGTTGGGTGCATAAGTCAGAGGGAAATGGGTCTGGGTGGGTTACTCTTCGGAGGGTCAGTGTGGACTTGTTGGGCCGAAGGGCCTGTTTCCACACTGTCGGAAATCTAATCTAATATTACAACTGTAAAATACTGGAGGATACGGTTTAATATCATTTTGGTTCAAAGTTGGTTCATCTGTAGAAAAAAGAAAGTGTAAGTTCCTAAATTCTGTTTTTTTTTGCTTTATTAGAATTCTTTTGGGTCTGCGAGTAGTTACCATGGCAGTAGCAAGAAGTCACTAATTTTCCTACTGAAATTTTTAACAGACCTGGTGCCATTTGAAACTGCACAGTATTTAAAGGTGAGAAGATTATTATGACCAGGTAGTAGCACGAAGCCTGATATCTCGTATACGTATTGTTGAGCTGTTTGTCCATTTATCTCTTTATTCTGCTGATGAATAAGAAACTAATAGCATTTAAAGTGACCACTATTTACAGTTTCATTTTGCTGTTTAAGTTAGTAAATATTACATCAGGAATTAATCAAAACTGATGCTTGTCATTGTATGGTATTTGGTAAACCAGTGCTGCAATCAGACTCCCCTCTGGGATGAGGGTATTGACTTATGAGGCCTCTATTCCCTCAAATTTAAAAGGTTGATGGATAATCTGATTGAAAAATTTGAAGTCATTAAGAGGCTTTACAGAGACGGAGTTGAAGAGAAATTGCTTTGCTCAAGAGTTGTGAATGTTTGGTATTCTCTAAGCCAAAGGGCTGTGGATGCTCTGTTGTGGAGTATTTTGAAGACCGAGCTCGTGATTTTTGGATACTGAGGAAATTTGGAGATGTGGGAAACAACAATTATAATATTAAATCGAAGAAAAGATTTGAGGCACTAAATCACTGATTCCTCTGATTTTTACATGTTTCTAAGGCACTTTGTTACAATTATGAATGACATTTGGTAACACTGTCTTTTTTGCACAGGTTCACATATTATATCCTCCTTATGTGGCATCAAAGTATCGTGTTATGCTCCTGGAATATATCTCACTGGCTAAAACTCGACTTTCAGATTTCCAGGTTGGTCATGAAACCAAGATGCTAAACTGTGTGGGAGTTTAGCAGGATTGCTTGTTAGACAGAGTGCGGGCAGCACGGTGGCACAGTGGTTAGCACTGCTGCCTCACAGCGCCTGAGACCCGGGTTCAATTCCTGACTCAGGCGACTGACTGTGTGGAGTTTGCACGTTCTCCCCGTGTCTGCGTTTCCTCCCACAGTCCAAAGATGTGCGGGTCAAGTGAATTGGTCATGCTAAATTGCCAGTAATGTTAGGTAAGGGATAAATGTAGGGGTATGGGTGGGTTGCGCTTCGGCGGATCGGTGTGGACTTGTTGGCCCGAAGGGCCTGTTTCCACACTAAGTAAGCTAATCTAATCTAATCTAATCTAAAGGGGCTCTGTTGAATACATAGCACCTTCTTTCCTAAAATTATGAGCATTATATGAGCATTAACTGTCACAAGACAGTTGATATTCATATTAGCTGCATTAAAAACATACTGTGACTGACCAATCTAAGCCTTCCTTTCATTTTGAATTCTATTTCTGTTTGTAGGTGTCAATTAAAGAGTTAGGTTTGTATGAGGACCTGTCAACAGCTAATGCTCCTCTTAAGGTTAGTCCAGGTGTCTATGTCAGTGTGTGTCAGCCAGTACTAATGCTAAGAAACTGTCTAATTCTATTCTTTACTCTAAGTGATGAATTGATTTTAATTTTTATCTCTGAAAATTGAATGCTTCAGAACTGAAACCTAACATTGTATTCACTGTAAAAAAATAAGAATTTACAGAGAATCATTCATTCATTAAAGGAAATGTCTGGTTTGTTATACTAAGCAAATCTGCAAGATTTGAGGCAACTGTTATATATCTGTAGAAAAAAAACTTGTTTCAGGTTTTGAATAGTTTTGTTTAACTTTATTTTCTATAGCCCCAGTGTCAAGCTATGCAGGATGTTGAGAGAGCTGTTCTAATATTTGAAAACAGTGGAAAGATTCCAGCTAGCGTCATGGAAGCAAGGTACACCAAGCTTAGGTTCTGAATATCAAGTTGTATTTGATATGTCTGTGGAGCAATGTATTATTTTCCATATGCTTTTACTTGCAAAAGTAAAAAGGAAATGAAGTTAGAAATCTCCAAGTCCATCCTGTTCATGACACTTGCCTGCTGCTCTATAGACCCCATTTGTACTAAGCTACTCACTTCACAACTCCCCTATCTGGCCCCCTTTCCAGCTGGCATCTACCACCTTTACAAGTTGTCATCATTTACCCAAATCACTCTCAACCAAAAAACAAATTGTTTACAAACAGTTGGCATATTTCAAAACTCCTAAACAAAACCTCTTATTTTTATGTTTATCATAACGAGCCCAATCTAACCAAAGTCACATATCATGCACCCTGACCATGTTCATGGTATGTTATACATCTTTACATTTCATATAGTTTGAGATGTTTGATCATTCTACCCTCCTCCAATGCCTCACTAGATCTCCCTGCTCACTACCATACAGAATAACCAGCTATGAGATTTCCCCCTGCCAAAGTATATTACACTCTGGAATCCCGTAATTGTAACATTTTCCACCTCTACAGGCTGTCCGTGGTGGCACCATCTGTAAATGTGAAGCCAGCATCCATCTATATACTGACAACAACCAGTTAGTTTATGTTTGTAATCTCTCTGCCCCCTCCAGTGGCTCTGTGCTGTCAGACTGGTCAGAGTTTGGTTGACCTGTAGTTTCAGTTAAATGTTGGGCAAACTGAAGCTGCTGATTTCAGTTCTTTTCAGATGACTACGATATGATTATGGTTAAAATCACTGCTGTGGATGTTGATACTGTGGAAAATGTGAATTGATAAAGGCAATGTCAATTTATTTAAAATGAAATTAATCCTGAAGCTGTTCTATTGCCATTAAAAATCCAACATATTATTGGTTGACTTATGGGAGGAAAGGTTCGATGCTTGGCGAATCTGTGTGATAACAGTCCCACGTTATAGTGGTTAAGTTTTAACTGCCCTCTGAAGTGTGACAATCAGTTGTATCATTTCATGATCAGAACATCAGGAAAGAGGACATCTGAAATAAAAGCATAGAGTTCAAGAGAATCTGAGCAGGTCTGGCAGCATCTGTGGAGGAAGAAGTAGAGTTAATGTTTCAAGTCTGATATGACTCCATAATTGCTGCTCTTGCCAATATTCCAAGAATGAATTATAATTTTTTTAAGGCGCTGCTTTTCAAGAATTCCTTAATCCTAACTTTTGAGTTAGAAATTTTAATTTCAAGGCAATACCCATCGACAATCAATATTTTAAATCTAACTTACTAATTTTGCAATAGTAAGATAAACTGTTTCAGTTTCAAATGAGCAATAATGCTATATATTATTTTTTATTTATTCCAGCATTTTCCGAAGGCCATACTACTTGACAAGATTTTTGCCTGCTCTGCTTACCCCTCGTCTGGTTTGTGTTACTTATATTTTAATATTTATGGTTTAACTGTAATATTCTACAAAATACATTGATCAATAAATCAGAATACATTTTAATACTACCACAATTAGTGCATCTTCATTTATGAAATAAAAAGCCTAGTTAGTCAGTGTCATTGGCTGTGATTTGCTGTATTGTTATTTCCAGCTGCCTCCTGCCCAGGATTCACGCATGGTCTTCATTGATTCCCTCAGAAAGTAAGTGACCATTTCAAACCTTTTATATCATGCAAAAATCTGGGACAAAGCAACTGCTGAATAAAACTAACTTTGGTTTAAGTCCAAGGCAATTGGCTACTTATAATTCAGTATTAACTTGGTCAACCTTAAGCCTATCCTCTACCACTGAAGTATGGGAAACAATTGATTGGGGCCAATTGTATCTATTTGTTCCAAGTTAAATTTATGGCACTATCGCCAGAAAATCTTTGAGACAATTTATGAGAACATCAGCATTCTGTCCATTATAAAAACGTTGTATATCTCTGCATTCCTAACTGGTGTAAGAGTATTAAGTCAACTGCTGCAGCAAGCTCTGCATTCAATGTTCTGTATTATTCAATTGGATGACAAAAAGTGATGACTCTTATTAGAATTTCTTGTAATTTTGGCCCTTTGCTACCTTTCTAGTTGGTGACTGTGACTTTTGTTTCCATCAGAGCAGATAAAATACCAGAGAATCTGTATGCGAGCTATGTTCAAGCATGTGAAAGAGAGAAACAGTGCCTGCTTGAAGGTTAGGTGTGTGTGTGTGTGTGTGTAAATTCAATGAATGTTACCTGTCTGCCCCACTGTACAGCACCTGAAGTCCTCTAATTGAATATGGAAGTTTTTTTGTTGTCGACTATTTTAAAAGCTCTCTATACTGATGATCTCTGTTGCTCCATTTCTGAAGACCTCTCAGCGCTTTATCTCCTTTTTGTTCCCATTCCCAGTTTCCTTATCTTTATAAAGAAGTTATTGTGAAAAATCCAAAGCAGATGGAATTGATGATACTATACTGCATGGATTAGGAATTGGTTAGCAGACCGGAAACAAGTTAGGAATAAATGGGGTGTATTTGAGTGAAAAGCAATTACAAAGTGAGCACTGAGTATCAAGCTATTCACAATATATAACAATGATTTGAATGAAGAAATCAGAAGTAATATTTCCAAGTTTGCTAATGACATAAAATTACGTTGGAGTTGTGAGGAGGATGTAAATTGGCTTCGGGGCAACTTTGACAGGCTGATCAGTAGGCAAATGCTTGGCAGATGCAGTGGAGCACAGCTACGGGTGAAGTTTTCTATTTTGGTAGGGAAAACAGATAGTATTTAAATGCTGATCAACTTTTCCCAGTGTATGTACAGAGGGATCTGGTTATCCTTGTACACTGATCATTGGAAGCAAGCATGCAATTGCAGCAATTAGAAAGGAAAATGGTGTGTTGACCTTCATTGCAAGAAGTTTGAGCACATGAGCAAGAAAGTCTTGTTGCAGCTGTACTGAAGCTTAGTGTGACCACACCTGGAGCATTGTTTATAGTTTTGGTCTCCTTACCAAAGAGCAGATAGACTTGCCATAGAGAGGATGCAGTGGAAATTCCCCAGATTCCTGGGACAGCAGATTTGACGTATAAAGAGGCATTAGACTGACTGGCCCTGTATTCACTGGAGACGGAGGGAAAAATCTCATTGAAACATACAACAATCTGACCAGGAGAAAGTGAGGGCTGCAGATGCTGGAGATCACAGTCGAGAGTGTGGTGCTGGAAAAGCACAGCAAGTTAGGCAGCATCCGAGGAGCAGGAGAATCGACGTTTCGGGCATAAACCCTTCATCAGGAATGTAGTGGCGTGGAGGGTGCTGAGAGATAAATAGGAGGGGTTGGGGAGAAGGTAGCTTGGAAGGTGGATGCAGGTGAGGGGGTGATGGTGATGGGTAGGTGGGTAGGGTGGAACGGATAGATAATCTCTCTTCCCTCCCTCGACTCTCAATTTATGCCTTACTTTAAAAATTGCAAAGTTTATAGATTGAAAGTCTCCTTAACTAGATACATCAAGTATTCACTTTGTGCAAATCCATTTGTGAATGGTTATGTGTGCTGTATAATCATGTGTTGTTATGTTGATGTTATTTTCATGAACAATCCAGACACTTAAATCAATGTTAAGTAACCTGGCAGATAATATTGCTTTTTATCCACTTTGTGTTTTGGAAGCAGATGTTTCCATGTCTGAGGAATTGCAGGGTCCAATGGAACCGATTGGAGTCCTAACAACTGCTCTTGAAGAGCTGAACAAAGTTGTTACTGAGCCAAGTGATATTGGTGGTACGTGCACGATGTTGATAGAATGACAGTAGTCATGAGCAATCAAGATTGGCCTCAATGAGTTGATTTCTTTCTCAATCATTCACTTCTGAAACCTAGGTGCTTCTTTCTTCAAAGCTCATAACATTTGTAACTTTAAGAGGGTATTGGAGGCTATTTGGCAGCAAAATAAATTGAAGAATAAGTTAACAAGCTGTTTAAAATGTATAGATTCCCTACAGTGTGAAAACAGGCCCTTCGGCCCAACAAGTCCACACTGACCCTCCGAAAAATATCCCACCCAAACCCATTCCCCATTACTCAACCTTTACCCCTGACTAATGCACCTAACCTACATATCCCTGCACACAATGGGCAATTTAGCATGGCCAGTTCACCTAACCTGCACATCTTTTGGATTGTGGGAGGAAGCCGGAGCACCGAGAGAAGCCCATGCAGACACGGGGGGAGTGTACAAACTCCACATAATCACCCGAAGCTGGAATCGACCCTGGGTCCCTGGCTCTGTGAGACAGCAGTGCTATCCACTGAGCCACCGTGCCTGTTTATGTTGTATAACATGTTAGGAAGAGTTTGATGTTCCCATGACTGGAAGAGCTATGCTAATAGTAATATAACTTTTGATGGGATCATCCAAACTGTCCAAAGCTAAGAACAGTTCATAGATCTCGGTTGGATGTTGTGAGTTGGGCAAATGAATGGGTTTTTTTTGTAGATATTTTTATTGAAATTTAACATTTTTGCAAATTTACAAAAATAAACAAAACTCTCAAATACAAACATTGATGTACAATTAAATCATATATACAATAGTCATAATTTAACAAAGAAAAGAGAAAGAAAGAAAACAAAAAGAGAAAAAAAAAGAAACGAAAAAGAAAAAAAAACTCAACTTTCTACTAATCTAACCTATAACTAACCAGAGTGTATACCTAAGTCTCTTACATGCTCGGAATGTATAAACATCAAATATAATAAAACCCGTATTCGCACAGGATTCCTCTCCCAAGGGGCCCCGGAGCAGCCCGGTCTGAAATCTTCACTAAATAAAAGCCCTTGTTAGGATAGCCGAAATATCTGCATTTATATAATTCAAAAAGGGCTGCCATATTTTATAAAATAATTCAGTCTTTCGGTGCACCATATTTGTGAGGAAGTCAAGGGGGATATATTCCATAATTAATCTGTGCCAATTTGAAAGTCCAGGGGGGCCCTCAGCCACCCAGTTCACCAAAATATTTTTCCTTGCACAGAAAGAGAGAACAGAAAATAGTCTCTTCCCATGCATATCCAGAGATGAGAGGTTCGAAAAGCCCAAAAGGAGAGATACAGGGTCCACCCTAATTTCCGTTCCTAAAATTTCTGTCAGGGTATTTGCCACTTTAGTCCAGTATCTGCGGATTTTCTGACAAGTCCACAGACAATGTGCAAGAGTACCCACCTCTATTTTGCATTTGGGACACATTGGAGATGCTCCTGCCTTAAATTTTGCCAGTCGAGCCGGAGCTATATGGGCCCTATGAAGTATCTTTAGTTGGATAGCCTGAGTTCTGTTACAGATAGCAATTCTTCTAGCATTTTCCCAAATGTCATTCCACATATCCTCAGAGATTTCTAGCCCCAAGTCCTGCTCCCATGTTTTAAGCAGGTCATCCATGTCTCCTGAGACTCCATCATGTAGCAAATGGTATATAGTACTAACGGAGGATGCCCCCGCTGGTCGTAAGACATTACGTTCTCTGTCTGATTTATAAAGACTATCTATTAATGTAGTCTTCCTCTGTATATAATCTCGAACTTGGAAGTATCGAAAGAGATCCCCATTAGGTATTCCGAATTTCAGACGCAGCTGCTCAAAGGATATCAGGATCCCATCTTTAAATAGGTCCCCTAAGCATGAGATGCCCCTGGATCTCCAGAGTTTAAAGGTGGCATCTGTAATCCTCGGTTGGAATCCCCATGCGCCTACTATTGGTGCATGGGGGGATGTTTTATGTGAGTTACCCTCATTTTGCCGCATTATATTCCAGGCCTTAATTGTGTTTAATATTATGGGATTTTTACAGTGGTCTGTAATGATTTTCCTCTTATCTGAAAATAAAAGGTTAATAAGTGGGTATTTTACTTGGGAGGCTTCGATATCCAGCCAAATTGATTGTGGATCAGATGAAACCCAATCAGCTATGTAACTTAGTAGGGAGCTTAACTGATATTTCCTCAAGTCTGGGAAGTCCAGTCCTCCCCTTGCCTGTGGAAGCTGTAGCTTCTTCAGCTTAATAAGAGGCCGTCTATGGTTCCAAATAAAGGAGCCCAACCAGCCATATAATTTACGTAGGGCTAGCCTTGGCAGCATCAGCGGGAGCATTCTCATAGGATATAAGAGACGGGGCAGAACATTCATTTTAATTAATGCTATTCTCCCTAGCCAGGAAGTTGGAAGGTCTCTCCATCGCTGGAGGTCCTGCCTTATCCTTTCCATTAATTGTACAAAATTAGCCCTATACAGCTGATCAAATACTGGCGTGATAAAAATACCTAAATATAAGAAGCCCTCCAGGGACCAACGGAAGGGAAAAGGGGATCCGTCCATTAAGTGGGGTATCATAGCCAGACCACCCATTGGCATGGCTTCCGATTTTGAAAAATTAATTTTATAGCCTAAGAATGCACTAAATGTATTAATAACTTGAATTAGACGAGGCACTGACATTAAAGGATTACTGAGGAATAAGAGAACGTCATCTGCATAGAGGGTAATTTTGTGTTTACCTGTACCAATCCTCGGGGCCGTTATATTAGGATCAGTCCGGATGGCTTCTGCTAATGGTTCGATTATCAGCGTAAACAACAATGGTGAGAGAGGACATCCTTGACGGCAGCCCCTACCCACACTGAAGCCATCCGATCTTAACCCATTAGTAATAACAGCTGCTTTGGGGTCATTATACAATGTTGAAACCCATTTGGTAAACACCTGTCCAACGCCAAACCTTTCCAATGTGTAAAATAAATATGACCATTCAACCCTGTCGAATGCCTTTTCCGCATCCAATGAAATTACTACTCCTGGTATCTTTCCCTGATGACAGGCTTGGATCATATTCAAGACCCTTCTGATATTATTGGATGATCTGCGGCCCTTAATAAATCCCGTCTGGTCCTCCTTTATAATATATGGCAGTACCCTTTCTAGTCTTAGTGCTAACATTTTTGAGAGAATTTTAAAGTCTACATTTAGTAAGGATATTAGTCTGTATGATGCACAATCTTCTGGGTCTTTTCCTTTTTTGAGGATAAGAGAAATATTTGCTTCTTTCAGCGTGGGCGGGAGACAGACCTGACTATGCGCAAAATTATACATATCCATAAGTGGGTCAACCAATATTCCTGTAAATTCTTTATAGAATTCAGCTTGAAAACCATCCGGGCCCGGTGTTTTTCCGCTCTGAAGTTGCCTAATTGCCTCAAGTATTTCTTGGACTGTTAAAGGGGTATTTAGGGCCGACACCTGTTCCGGAGTCAGGCCCGGGAAGGTCAAATTTTTAAAAAATGACTGCATCCTCCTAATCCTATCTTCACAATCCTGCGATCTATATAGTTCAGAATAAAATTCTTTAAAGGTCGCATTGATCTTTTTATGATCATGAGTCAGGGTACCTGTACTTTCCTTGCTGGTCGGAATAGTTTGAGGGGCTTTCTTTTTCTTTGCAAGAAATGCTAAGTATCTACCCGGTTTGTCGCCATATTCATATAATCTTTGTTTCGCAAATAATATTTCCCTTTTAGCCGTTTGAGTAAGCGCGGTGTTTAAAGCTGTCCTAAGAGCTGTAATCCTCTGCAATTTTGTGATAGAAGGTCTATCAGCGTATGCTGTTTCGGCTGCTTTTAGGCGAGCTTCGAGCAGACGCTGTTGCTCTCCCTTCATTTTCCTCTGGGTCGCTGAATAGGAGATGATCAAACCTCGTGCATAAGCTTTGATGGTCTCCCACATCATTGACGGATTGCTAGCCGTACCAGTATTAATTTCTAAAAAAGTTTTAAGTTCTTGGGAGAAGTACTTTAAAAATTTGCTATCTTTTATCAGGAAGGGGTCCATACGCCAATGCCGAGCGGATGTCCCATTGTTCTTTACCTTAGTTTCCATGTATACAGCGGCATGGTCAGAGATTGCTATAGTACCTATTTTACAGGTTGCTATAGAATTTAGAAAAATCGATGGGGCAAAAAACATATCAATTCTTGTGTGACATTTATGTGGATTAGAGTAGAAAGAAAAATCTCTACCCTGTGGATGGAGACATCTCCATACATCTACCAATCCTAATTCTTTATTCAGGTCCGCCAGTTGTCTAGATCTGGGAGATACTCCAGCGGCACTCTTGGGAATCCTGTCTATTTCCGGATCCATAATACAATTAAAGTCTCCCCCTATAATTGTATGACGGGCACCAAAGGCCATCAGTTTTGAAAAAGCTTCCGTTATGAATTTAAAGGGGTGTGCCGGGGGCAGTACACATTTAAGATCCCATATTCCTCTCCATTTATGAGGGCTTTAATCAAAATATATCGTCCAGATTCGTCTTTTATCTGATTTAGAATTTTCAAAGGGAAGTTCTTCCGGACAAGGATAACGACTCCCCTGCTTTTTGAATTAAAAGAGGAAAAAAAGGCCTGATCAAATCCGCCCTGTCGTAATTTTAAGTGTTCTTTATCCGACAGGTGTGTCTCCTGTAGGAGAGCTATATCAACTCTCTCCTTCTTAAGATTTGATAATATTTTCTTCCTTTTAACTGGCGAATTACTCCCCCTGACATTCCAGGTGCACCACTTAACCGACTGTTCAGCCATAATCATCTGGACAGATCCGAGACCCCTCGGGAGGGGAAACCCTATCTAGAACATCCCGAGCATGGAGCATACAAGATTTACAAAAGTAAAGACTCTCTGATACACTCAAAACAATATAACAAAAAACTCTTTCTAAGTATAAAACATTCCGAATTGGAGATTTTCTCCCTTGTTCCCAGGGAGCGTCACTTCCTCTCCCACAGTCCATCTTACCCTCTTCCAACCAGTGCCCCACCCTTGACCCAGGTGTTCCTCAATAAAATGTGGAGAATTCAAATATAATATAAAGCTAGAGTTAACAGTGAACACCCCACCCCCACCCACACCCACATCTAAATATATTTGGGAATATTAATACCATATATAACTATAAGATTACAATCTCAACATGTAATACTTAAATATAATACCACAAAATAACAGGGGAAAGAAAAACAACCCCGCTCCTAAAAACAGAAGTAAAATAGAATAAGGTAACCACCTCTCCCCATCAACATTAACCAAACGCCCCAACATATATATATATACATACACACATGGGGGAAAGATAAGAAAAGATGAAGGGATGTAAACCAAAATAATGGGAAAGGCAGACCAGCATCCACAATCTCTTACAGTTTATTTAAGAGAGTCCAAGAATTCCTTAGCCTTCTCCGGTGATCCGAAGTTATATATGGATCCTTCGTGGCTAAGGCGTAGCGTCGCTGGATATCGTATGGAGTACTGAATATTTAAATCCCTTAAACGCTTTTTCGCCTCATCGAATGCCTTCCTCTTTCGCACCAAAGCTGGGGAGAAGTCCTGGAACAGCATGATCCTGGATCCTTTGTGGGTCATAGCTTGGGGATCTTTTCCCAGATTTCTTGAGGCTTCCAGGAGCATCTGCCTCTCCCTATAGCTCTGCAGCTGGAACAGGACCGGGCGTGGGCGCTGGGTTGAGCCGGGCCCACGTACTGTGACCCGGTAGGCCCATTCTACCCTTACCTGGCCTGATCCATTATGCAGATTTAAAAGTTGTGGCAGCCAATGCTCTAAGAATGCTGTCAGCTGGCCTCCCTCTTCCTGCTCGGGCAGGCCCAACAACCGAATATTTTTTCTACGACATCGATTTTCGAGGTCATCAATGTGGTTTTCTAGGTTCTGGACTCGATTCTCGAGAAAACGGATGTGGTCGGCTGCCGATTTTATTGCAGTCTCTGAGGCTGCGGCCTTCGACTCCACCTCTCTGACTCGGCACCCCAATTCCTGAATGTCTCTGCCCTGCTTCTGCAGCTCGGCTGATAGTGCTTCTCTGCTCTGCCGAGACTCATCGATAAAAGCATCAATCTTCGCCTCCCACCTGGCAAACATCTCCTCAAAGCTCATCTTCATTGGTATATCTCCTGAAGTAGCTGAAGACACCTTTGTTGCAGCTGAAGAGGGAAAGGGTGGGAGAGGGGTCCCTGCTTTCTTAGAGCCGCCTGTTCCCTTCCCTTTACTCATTTTCCAGCTAGTATTAGACTATTTAAATGTACTAATAGGTAACTATTTAAGGTTAACAACTATTATAAATGGTTTAGTGAGTGTGGTGGGGGTGGATAGCCCACTTTTCCCAAGTTTTGGGTAGAGCACTGTGGACTCAGTCTTGCTGGGTCGCCGCCATCTTGGATTCCCCCGCAAATGAATGGTTGACGTAAACATGCCTTTCATTATGGAGTCAGCCATCTTGTTTCTGGACTGTGCTACAAATATGAGGTATGGCCACAAAGACAAAAGAATTTGTATTTGTCTTGCATATTTCACAATTTTGGGACAGCCAATGAAAGAACTTTTTTTGAAGTGTAGTCACTATTATAGCAAAGGAAACATGACAGTCAGTTTGCACACAGCAAGATCCGCAAACAGCAATGAAATACATTTGTTTTTCACTTACCTCGACTGAGGTTTGAATATTGGCCAAATTGGCTGCCATGTTTACTGCATTATATCAGTGACCTTATTTGCTGTAAAGTGCTTTGGCTTATCCAGAGACAATGAAAAATGCTAACTAATGCACATCTTCCTTTCTTGAACAAACAATCTTTTGATTGGGAGGTGAGAGTTACCTAGTGAATCTCAGCTGACATCATGGAGTCTGCTATCAAAGTCTGAACAGACAGCAACAGAGTTTAGTTTAGAATAGAGGGGAGATAATTCTTCTAGGATTAAGCAATTTTTTAGGAAAAAATGCTGACTAAAAAAGCACCATATTTCATTTCCCATATAATTATTATGTAGAATAGATCATAATTGTTTAGTGTGAAAGCAGATCTTTTTCTTAATGCATCTTTACTTGAACAGAAATTAGTGATTAATGCATTTATTTGTTAATGATACAAATTCTTTTCTAGTTGTTTCTGCTCAGATAGCTGTAATCTCTGGTCAGCTGAAAACTATGATAGATACTGATGATGATTGCACTGCAATGGATAAACCAATCCAATTAGAAACTGTTGTACATGAATTGACTCCTGTAGAATCAGAGGTGAGTGCTCATTTGGAGATCATGTTATATTAATGGTTGATGAGCTGGATGGGTATATATGTACTGTGTGTGTACATGCATGTGTGTGAACAAGGAATATCTAATATAATTTTTTTGTATGGCGTTTTTAGTGGCGATGCATGCTGTTGTATAATTCTTTTTTTAAAAATGTAGGTATTTATTTTGTACAAATGTTTCCCTGTGATAATGGGATCACTTCTCATATTCTTCTCACATTGAACAGCCTCCATCCATATTGTGGCATATATAATCAGTCACAATGTCCGATTTTCGATCTCTGTGACCCATCATTGTACAGATTAAAATGGTTTGGCCATGGCACAGTTCTTCCTGACCAGTTGTCTCCACAAGTCCTGCAAAGAAATCTCACCAAAAGAATTTCGTTCTAAGTTTTTGTTTAAAAATCTGTTGATTTTAAAAATGGACAACTTTGCTGGACTCACACAATCAGCCTCTGCCATTTTGAATTTCCAGGAGGTCCTGAGCTTCCAGAAGTCTTTCCAGCTAAAACTGACATAACAGGCTTAGGGATAAGCTGTCTGTCTCCAGCCAGCTCAATAAACAAGAAAATATCAAAATTCTTTGTTACAATGAGCACTAATGCGTTTACAATTAGCTCTTTATCTTGTAATTGAAAACCTTCTGCGGGTTAGCTTATTGGCCTTCCTGAGCCCCAAACTACCTGTTTTATCACATGACTGAAATCAGAGTTTGATAAATGTTTTTATTAATTGGTGGGATGTGGGTGTCACTGGTTAAGCCAGTATTCATTGCTGGTCCCTTGTTTCATAGAACATAGAAAAATACAGCACAGTACAGGCCCTTTAGCCCTCGATGTTGCGCCGATCCAAGCCCACCCAACCTACACTAGCCCACTATCCTCCATATGCCTATCCAATGCCTGTTTAAATGTCCATAAAGAGGGAGAGTCCACCACTGCTACTGGCAGGGCATTCCATGAACTCCCGACTCGCTGAGTAAAGAATCTACTCCTAACATCTGTCCTATACCTACCACCCCTTAATTTAAAGCTATGCCCCCTCATAATAGCTGACTCCATACGTGGAAAAAGGTTCTCATCAAAGGTTCTTCCTTTGAGAAGATAGCAGTGAAATGCAACCTTGAATCACTATAGTCCCATTTGGAAAAGGCAGATTCATAATGCCTTAGGGAGGGAATTCTAGGGTTTTCCTTTAGCGATACTATAGGAATGTATTTCTAAATTAATGGTGAGTGGTTGGAGGGGAATTTGCAGTTGATGTTTCTATGTATCTGCTGCACTTGTCCTTCTAGGTGTAGTATTTGGAAAGTGCTATATAAGGAGCCTTGGGATCTTATGAAAATTGCTCTATATCCACAAACAATCAAGTGGCCTGCTTTGTCTTAGATGGTGTCAAGCTTCTTCAGTGTTATTGGAGCTGCACTCATCCAGGCAACTGGAGAGTTTTTCATCAGTTAAGTGGCCCTGGCAGAATCCAAAGCTGGACATCACTGATCAGGTTGTTGCTCAGCTTGATAGTTGCTGCTTGATAGAACTGACAGTAACATTTTCCATCACTTTACTGATGGTTGAGAATAAACTGATGGGGTGGTAATTGATAGGGTTGGATTTGTCCTGCTTTATATGTACATGACACACCTGGGCAATTTTCCACATTGTTGGTTCGATGCCAGTGTTGTAACTGTACTGGAACAGTTTGGCTAGGGGTCGGGGCAAGTTCTGAAGCATATGTCTTCAGTACTATTGCCAGAATGTTGTTAGGGCCTGTAGCCTTTGCAGTATCAAGTGGAATTGACGGAAGACTGACACCTGTGATGCTGTGACTTCTGGAGGAGGCTGAGATGGATCATCCATTCAGCACTTTTTGACTAAAGATTAATGCAAAATGCTTCAGCCTTATCTTTTGCACTGATGTGCTGAGCTCTCCCATCATTAGGGATGGGGTTATTTGTGGAGCTGCTACCTCTGGTGAATTGTTTAATTGTCTACAACTATTCATGACTGGACCTGGACTGCAGGTCATAGATCTGATCCATTGGCTTGGGGAATACTTATCTCTGTCCATTATTTGCTGCTATGCTATTTGGCATGTAGTCTATTTGGGCAAGTAGTCCTGTTTTGTATCTTCATCAAGTTGGCACCTCATTTTTAGATTTGCCTGACGCTGCTCTTGGTATACACTCCTATACTGAACCAGTTTTAATTTTCTGGGCTCGATTCCAGACTCAGGCGACTGTCTATGTGGAGTTTATGCATTCTCCTGTGTCTGCGTGGGTTTCCTCCAAATGCTGCAGTTTCCTCCCACAATCCAAAGATGTGCCTGTTTGGTGAATTGGCCATGCTAAAATTGCCCATGGTGTTCAGGGATGTGTAAATTAGGTGCATTATTCAGGGGTAAATTGGGAGTTGGGGTGGAGTAATAGGGTAGGGAAATGGGTCTAGGAAGGTTAATCTTCTGAGAGTTGATGTGGACTCCATTTCCACACTGGGGATTCTATGATGGTAAGGAGGACTTTGCAGGGTTGACAGGGCTGCATTTGCCATTGTCCTTCCCAGGGCCTTGGCCCCTGCCAGAAAGTCTGCCTGGTTTCATTTTTCCTTCATGTTGAGACTTTTCAGCATTTGACACAACTGAATAGCTTGCTGGACTATTTCATAGGGCAGTTTATGAATCAACCACATTGCTCTGAATCCAGAGCTGCACATAGGCCAGACCATGACTTTGGTGAACCAGATGGAATTTTGTGATATTTGACAGTGATTTCATTGCCATTAGTAGACTATTAATTCCATTTTTGAAAAATTGAATTGAAGTTTCGATGCCTGCTGATTGAGATTTGAACCTTGAACGTTACCTGGCTCTCTGGATTACTAGTCCAACATTAATCCCACTGGGCTGCACAGTATAATGGTACAAATGGTTCCGTTTGATTCATGTCAGTTGGGAAGAGGTGAGAAAAGCTTGAGTGAGTGAAAAGGATAAGGGAAGAGTGTGATTGAGAAAGTCACTCATGCTCTGGGGACTGAGGAGTCTGGTGAGCCCATTGCTGTTGTATGTATTTGATATTTTGTTTTGTAAATATTGTTGTCATTAATTCAAAGCATTTTGAATCTTCTCTGCTATAGAAATCCATAAAGAGTGTACTGTATTCAGATTGAAAATACTGGCTATTTCTGGTGTTATAATATAATTATAGTTATCCAACAATATAATTGTTCTAATGTATGCATCTAGCAGATACTAAGGCAAGTTTGAAAAGTGGATGATCGATTTCAGATGTGCTGTTACAACGTGTTTTCACTTGTAGGTCAGAGATCTTCTATTGAAGAGCTTTTGTCAAACCTTTATTACAGCAACAAACTTCAACCCACCACAGAGGTAAGGTGCAGCGATGAATTAAACAGCCATGATCACCGGTTAATTGAATGACACGAAAAATATCTATAGTGTAATTCATTAGGAATCAATTTTAGTTTTTTGTTTATTGAAGTAAACCTTTTACTAAATATACTGAAGTGAGCAAAAGGAATATGTGTTTGCCGCCGAGTGCTATCTTCTACCTTATATCTCTGCTATCTCTAATGATACCAGTTACTTCAAAATAAAAATATATACTCATGTTGAAATCTGGGAACAAGTTGTCAAGGTCTGTCTTTGTTTCCAACATAATCGGCTGGTTCTTACCCTGCTGGTTTTCAGCAGGGCTGGGGCACCTAATACAGGGCTGTGTCCAAGCAAGTCCTTGCCTTCCAACCTGACTGCCATCCCCACTAGGTAGATGAATAGACATTGAAATCAGCACCCTGCCCACCATTTTAAATAAACTAATTAACCGGCAATGGGATATATTATCAAGCCATAACATGAGCCGGTGAGTGAGTTATTTCTTAAGCTTTGTGAAAACAGTAGAAAGCAGGTACCGGAGTGGGTCACCATTCAGGAATGTCTACTATATGTATCAGGGGTCACCTGCTTGCCTGTTCTCCTTTGAGACACTGTCTGCTCTCACTGACCCTCAAAGGATATGTGGCACTATTCCAAACAAGCGCAGTTCTCCCTAGTCTTCTGGTCAGTAATTATTCTTTAAAAAATTCCAGTGAGGAAACTAGTTGCCTACTCATTAAATTATTGTGCATACATTGGTTGCTGCATATCAAACAGTGCCCACAATTCATCCGCATTGTAAACCATATAGTTGTTAGCAATACAAACACAAAGAGAAATTGTATTGCCTTGCAATCATCTCCACTTATCTGTTATTCTATGTATGCCAGTGTAGTAAAGAACAAAGAAAATTGCAGCACAGGAACAGGCCCTCCGGCCCTCCAAGCTTGCACCAATCCAGATCCTCTATCTAAACCTGTCACCTATTTTCCAAGGATCTGTATCCCTCTGCTCCCTGCCCATTCATATATCTGTCTAAATATATCTTAAATGACGCTATCATGCCTGCCTCTATCACCTCCGCAGGCAACGTGTTGCAGGCAGCCACCACCCTCTGCGTAGAGAACTTTCCATGTGTATATCTCTCTCAAACTTTTCCCCTCTCACCTTGAACCCGTGTCCCCTAGTAATTGAGTCCCCCACTCTGGGGGAAAAAGCTTCTTGTTATCCACCCTGCCTCTACCTCTCATGATTTTGTAGACTTCAATCAGGACCCCCCTCAATCTCCATCTTTCTAATGAAAATAATCCTAATCTATTCAACCTCTCTTCATAGCTATCACCCTCCATACCAGGCTACATCCTGGTGAACCTCTTCTGCACCTTCTCCAAAGCATTCACATCCTCAGTAATGTGGCGATCAGAACTGCACACAGTATTCCAACTGTGGCCAAACCAAAGTCCTATACAACTGTAACATGACTTGCCAATTCTTGTATTCAATGCCCCTTCCGATGACGGAAAGCATGCTGTATGCCTTCTTGACCGCTCTATTGACCTGCATTGCCACCTTCAGGGTACATTGGACCTGAACACCCAGATCTCTCTGTACATCAACTTTTCCCAGGGCTTTTCCATTTACTGTATAGTTCGGTCTTGAATTGGATCTTCCAAAATAATGGATCTTCCAAATTACTTCACCATTGCCCAGATTGAACTCCATCTACCATTTTTCTGCCCAACTCTCCAATCCATCTATATTCTGCTCCGTTCTCTGACAGTCCCCTTCACTATCTGTTCCTTCACTAGCTAATCAGACCATCCATACCTTCCTCCAGATCATTTATGTATATCATAAACAACAGTGGTCCCAACATGGATCCTTATGGAACACCACTGGTCACAGTTCTCCATTTTGAGAAACTTCCTTCTACTACTACTATTTGTCTCTTGCTGCCCAGTCAGTTCTATATCCATCTAGCTGGTACATCCTGGACCCCATGCAACTTCACTTTCTCCATCAGCTTACCATGGGGAACCTTATCAAACACCTTACTGAAGTCCATGTATGTGATATCTACAACCCTTCCCTCGTCAATCAACTTTGTCACTTCCTCAAAGAATTCTATTAAGATGGTAGGACATGACCTGCCTTGCACAAAACCATGTTGCTTATCACGGATAAGCCTATTTTCTTCCAAATGTGAATAGATCCTATCCTTCAGTATCTCCTCCAGCAGCTTCCCTACCACTTATGTCAGGCTGACCAGTTTATAATTACCTGGATTATCCCTGCTATCCTTCTTAAACAAGGGGACACATTAGCAATTCTCCAGTCCTCCAGGACCTCGCCTGTGTTTAAGGATACTGCAAAGATATCTGTTAAAGCACCAACTCTCACTTCCCTCAGTAACCTGGGATAGATCCCATCCGGACCTGGGGACTTCCCCACCTTAATGCCTTTCAGAGTACCCAACACTTCCTCCCTCCTTATGCTGACTTGGGTCTAGAGTAATCAAACATCTATCCCTAACCTCAAAATCTGCCATGTCCCTATCCTTGGTGAATACCAATGCAAAGTACTCATCCATTTTCTCTGACTCTATGCATAACTTCCCTCCTTTGTCCTTTGCCTCACTGCTTGAGTCTTCCGTAGTGCCCTCCTTCAACACAGCTGAGAGATTCTCTATGACCAGTAATAGAACTCCTCCACCCCTTTTACCTCCCTCTCTATCCCACTTGAAGCATCTATACCCTGGGATATTTAGTTATCCTCTTACTTGTTATATATGAATAAAAGCCTTTGGGATTTTTCTTAACCCTGTTTGCCAAAGATATTTTATGACCCCTTTTAGCCCTCTTAATTCCTAGTTTCAGATTGGTCCTACTTTCTCGATATTCTTCCAAAGCTTCGTCTGTTTTCAGTTTGCTTCCTTTTTCCTCTTAGCTAGTCTCTCAATTTCACCTGCCATCCATGGTTCCCTAATCTTGCCATTTCCATCCCTCATTTTCACAGGGACATGTCTGTCCCACACTCTAATCAACCTCTCTTTAAGAGCCTCTTACATATCGAATGTAGATTTACCTTTAAACAGCTATTCCCAGTCCACATTCCCCAGTTCCTGCTGAATTTTGCTATAGTCGGTCTTCCCTTAATTTAGCACTCTTCCTTTAGGACCACTCTCGTCTTTGTCCAAGCTTATTCTAAAACTTAAGGAATTGTGATAATTATTAACAAAGTAATACTGTAATGAAACTTCAACCACCTGGCTGGGCTCATTCCCCAACACTAGGTCCAGTATGGCCCCTTCCCAAGTTGGACTATTTACATACTGCTCCAATAAAACCCTCCTGGATGCTCCTTACAAATTCTGCTCCATCTAAACCTCTAACTCTGTGAATCCCAGTCAATGTTGGGAAAATTAAAATCTCCTATCATCCCCATCCTGTTGCTCCTACATCTTTCCATAGTCTATGTATATTTTTGTACCTCTATCCCATGTTTGCTGTTGGGAGACCTGCAGTACAGCCCCAACATTGTTACCGCACCCTTCCTATTTCTGAGCTCTGTCCATATTGCTTCACTGCTTGAGTCTTCAGGAGTGCCCTCCTTCAACACAGCTGAGAGATTCTCTCTGACCAGTAATAGAACTCCTCCACCCCTTTTACCTCCCTCTGTATCCTGCCTGAAGCATCTATACCCTGGGATATTTAGTTGCCAACTATGCCCTTCCCTTAACCAGTAATAGCAGTAACCTCATACTCCCAGGTACTAATCCAAGCCCTAAGTTCATCTGTATTACCTACTACACTTCTTGCATTAAAACAAACGTACCTCAGACTACCTATCCCTTTGTATTCATCAGCTGCTCCCTGCCTACTCTTCCCCTTAGTCACGCTGACTTCATTATCTAGTTGCTTACAGTCCACTAGCTTCCTCCTTTGGTTCTCATTCCCCTGCCACATTAGTTTAAACCCTCCCCAACCGTGTTAGCAAAAGCCCAAGGTTTCAGTCCAGTCCAGGTGTAGACCGTCCAATTTGTAATTGTCCCACCTCCCCCAGAACCTGTCCCAATATCCCAAAAATCTGAACCCCTCCCTCCTGCACCATCTCTCTAGCCATGCATTCATCCTGCCTATTCTTTCATTTCTACTCTGACTAGCATGTGGCACTGGTAGCAATCTTGAGATTACTACCTCTGAGTTCTGATTTTTTTAACTTGGCTCCTAACTTCATAAATCCTTCATGTAGGACCTCATCCCGTTTATTTTTTACCTATATTCATTGATGCTGATAGGCATTACGACAACTGGCTATTCACCCTCCCCCTTCAGAATATTCTGCAGCTGATCTGAGACATCCCTGACCCATGCATCTGGGAAGCAACCTACCATTCGGGAGTCTTGTTTTCAACCGCAGAACCGCCTATCTACTCCTCTTACAAAGAACAAAGAAAATTTACAGCCCAGGAACAGGCCCTTCGAACCTGAGCTGATCCAAATCCACTGTCAAAACCTATCACCCAATTCCTCAGGATCTGTATCCCTCTGTTCCCTACTTACTCATGCATCTGTCCAGACGCACCTTAAATGAATTTACCGTGCCTGCCTCTACTACCTCTGCTGGCAGCATGTTCCATGCACCTACCACCCTCTGTATAAAGTACTTTCCGCGTGTATTCCCCCTTAAACTTTTCACCTCTAACCTTGAACACGTGACCTCTCATTATTGAATCCCTCACCCTGGTAAAAAGCTTATCTCTATCCACCCTGTCTATACTCTTCATGATTTTGTAGACTTCAATCAGATCCCCCTCCATCTCCTTTTTTCTAATGAAAACAATCCTACTGAACCCACTCTTCATAGTTACCACCTTCCATACCAGGCAACATTCTTGTAAACCTTCTCTGCACCCTCTCCAAAGCATCCACATCCTTTTGGTAATGTGGTGACCAGAACTGTACACAGTATTCTAAATGCGGCCGAACCAATGTCTTGTACAATTTTAACGTGACCTGCCAGCTCTGATACTCAATACCCCGTCCAATGAAAGCAAGCGTACCATATGCCTTCTTGACCACTCTATCCACCTGTGCAGCCATCTTCAGGGTACAATGGACCTGAATTCCCAGATCACTCTGCTCATCAACTTTTCCCAAGGCTATTCCGTTTACAGTATAGTTCACTCTAGAATTAGACTTCCCAAAATGCATCACCTCACATTTGCCTGGATTGATTTCCATCTGCCACTTCTCCACCCATCTCCCCAGTCTGTCTATATTCTCCTGTATTCTTTGACAGTCCAATATGCTTTCTGCTACTCCACCAATCTGCAAACTTACTGATCCTCTTGCAAGGATGCCTGCCTTGAAGAAGTTTTCCTCCTCTTTCTACAAGAATCTCAGGGAGTCCCTCTCCCTCTGCAACTCCCAGGTCATTTCCTCTGCCCTGAAGCTCTTCAACCATGTCCTGAAACAAACTCGATTCTATGCTACTCTCTCCCCACCCCCATACTCCTCTAGGTTATCTCTCCACGCTTCAAGCTCTCTGCCTTTATTCCTGATGAAGGGCTTTTGCCCGAAATGTCGATTTTACTGCTGCTTGGATGCTGCCTGAACTGCTGTGCTCTTCCAGCACCACTAATCCAGAAACTTACTGATCAGACCAACTGTGCCCTCTTCCAGATCACTTGGGTATTTCACAAAAAAACAGTGGCCCCATCATTGACCCCTGTGGAACACCACCGGTCACCTTTCTTCATTTCAAGAAACTCCCTTCAAATACTACTTCCTGTCTCCTGTTGCTCAACCAGTTCTTTATCCACCTAGCGAGGACACCCTGCACACCACGTGACTTCACTTACTCTATTAGTTTATCAAATGCCTTACTAAAGTCCATATATATGACATCTACAGCCCTTCTTTCATCTATCAACTTGGTCACTTCTCAAAGAACTCTATTAAGTTGGTGAGGCATGATCTCTCACACACACACACACACACACACACACACACACACACACACACACACACACACACACCCATACACCCATGTTGCCTATCATTGATAAGCCCATTGTTTTCCAAATTTCTGTAGATTTTATCCCTCAGTACCTTCTCCAGCAACTTACCCACCACTGACGTCGGGCTGACTGGTCTGTAGTTACCTGGAATATCCCTATTACACTTGTACAGGGCGACAACATTAGCAGTCCTCCAAGATCTTCATCTGTGTTTAAGGATGCTACAAAGATATCTGTCAAGGCCCCAGCTATTTCCTCTCTCGCCTCCCTCAGGAACCTGGAATAGATCCCATTCGGTCCTGGGGATTTGTTCACCTTAATATCCTTTAGCCTACCCAATAATTCTTCCCTATGACTCTCCAATGAGTATAGCCCTTCCACTTTTTTTCCCCCACCCTTCTGTACAGCAGAGCCAGCCATGGTGCCGTGAACCTGGCTTCTGCTGACTTCCCCTGGTCCGTCATCTCCCCTAACATTATCCAGAACGTTATACCTGTTTTGGATGAAGTTGACTGCAGGGGACACCTGCACTGCCTTCCTGATCTTTCTCTGTCTTTTGGTCATCAAAAGGTAGTAGTTTTCATGCTGAACATGGAGGCAAAGACCTTGAAGTTAAAAAGAAGAAAAAATCCACAAATGTGAAATCAAAACATTAAATTCTGGTTTAATAAATAAGATATATCTCTTAACAGCTTCTGAAAAGTGAAAAATGGATTCATGTCTTTCCAATCATTTCACTTGGCCCAGAGGGTTCTTCCCAAAACAATCTAATGTATTGCTTCTTAGTTGCTGAGATTTTTATATCTGTTGTATTAGATTGATCTGTCTATTAGATTGATATGCATGTTTTGTTTTTTACAGACAAGGTGAATGGGCCTCTCTGTTTGTGAAAATGTTGTGTGGCCACAGAAAACTTTTAAGTGCAGTTCTTACACGAGTCCTACATTTGACCACTCACCAGGTAGGAGAACAGCACATTGTCTGCACCAGATTACTTCTGAAGAGCTGAGAAAAGAGACTAAAAGGGACTTGTTTGGTCGCTGAAAGCATTAAAGGACATTTTCTTGATGAGACTGATAATTCACAAAATGTAGAGCTTTGGGTACATGGGAATATCAAACAAAAGAATAATACAATACTGTTACTTAAGAAAGTGTTTAATTATTTCTACCAGATAAAATGCATCTGTTTTGATATTATTTTGGCCCCTGCACCACTGTAAGATAATCTGTTGACCACTGGTGCATGTCAGATATCAAACTTCACTATTGCTAATTGATGGAACAAGGTTGGTGTGGACTTGTTGGGCCAAATGGCCCGTTTCCACACTGTCGGGATTCTATTTCTATTTCTATAAGATAATAATTAGGATTGGAATACCCTGGAATTTATACAGGAGATGTGTTTTGTACAAGTACAATCCATACATGTTTTTCTTTTAAGGGTTCTTCTCTTGCTGACGTCCACATTTTGGGATTGGCTGCTTTCACCATTCACCTACACATCTTGCAGCTCATCCTATTACCAATGAATTCCACCGGACCTGTAGCAGAGTCAGCCGGTCAAGAAGGACTTTCCTTTGCTGAGTATCTAAACCAGTTTTTGATCTGTAGAACTGGAGAATTTTCAACATTCTGTATGAGGTAAATGAATGATCCTGCTTTAATGGATTCAGCACAGAGATCAATGAGGCAGAAATGCAAAGCCATGGAATTTGGTGAGAAAAAGTAGGAAATGTAAATTCGTAGTTGGAATACATTGAAAATATCAGGGTTGGAGAGATCCTGGTGGGTAGTCCTCGAAAAGCATTACCCTTCTTCCCATGATGTGAAGTAAGCACCTACAAAACAAATTGGAAATTATTTTTCTTTTTCTGATTGCAAAGCAATTTAGAGCAAATCTGGTAGAACTATCTGTGCTACTAGCCAAATTGCTGATATCTGCCCAACAGGACTGCAAACATCTGTTGCATTATTTCTAAAGGATTCCGCATCATATTATAATGTAGTGGCCATGCTGTATAAATCAGCATTTGATTTAAATTCCAGCTGTAAGGTATTAATGGTCCATCAATTATACCCTTCCCTTAGTTTGAAAATCATCAGAAATGCTGTATGAAATTTCATCATACGCGCCAGATTTTATGATGTGTGTCCTTGCCTTATTACTGCACAATCTGTGTAGCTGTGTACGAAAACTGTTTGAAAACATGACCCAGTTTGGTAACTTAATGTTTCTATTCTCTGACAGGTTTTGTACAGCAGCAGTTGCTTATGCCATCAGCTTGTCACCATTGCCATCAATTGACATTATAAAACTCTCTGTTCCTTCTGGGTTCGTCCAAAAGGTGAAGTATTTTGTGAGCAAGTAAATGGTTTTACTTAGTCCTTTGACTTACTATACAAATCGACAGTCTTTCTCTGGTTTTGGAAATCTGGTATGCAGTTATTTTTGAGTGTATACAGTTTTAAAAGGAGTAACATTTGCACCTTACTTAGAATTATTTGATTCTTTATAGCTGTGTGCCCTCTGGAAGGAATCTGTGCCTCGTGTGAGCAGGGTGGGTACTAATGAGGTTCTTCAATGAACTGGTCTGAAAATTCTCACTGAGCTGTATGGAATCTAAATTAGTGATTAGAGATTCATTTAGACCGAAATTTTCAAACCCTGACCCTTTTTGCCATGTCCACAGAGTAACCTCTGGAAAAATACAGCTGCATGCCTTCATATATTTTAATGCTGGATCTATCAACAAGGTACCTGTTTAGTGAAACTTGTGAAGGAACCGGGCAAATCAGGCAACAATTTACAACTCTTCACTTTTATCTACACGTGTGCAGCTGCACAAATTTGCTGTGAGGGTGAACAGTATGTGGGTAGCCTCACCAACATTTCTGTTGTAAAATCGGGTTTTCTTTACTTTTAGCTACAGTACATAATTCCACGACTGATTCCAGAAGCTCGGGTTTTCTTTACTTTTAGCTACAGTACATAGTTCCACGACTGATTCCAGAAGCTCGGGTTTTCTTTACTTTTAGCTACAGTACATAATTCCACGACTGATTCCAGAAGCTCGACAGGAACAGGAGGTCATAAAGGAATCCATGTGGCATAATCTTGTTGACCTTCATTTGAATTGGAGAAATGCAGCTCTTTCACTGTTTAAACAACGTCCATTTAAGGAACTTACGAAGGTGAAAGAATTCCAGGTAACTGAATGTGTACCTCTCCAAAATGAGTTTGTCTGGAGGTGCTTGAACTTTTTGGTAAAATAGCCTTGATCCTTCGTTACCCATTTCTATCGTCTATTGAATTATGATATTTTAAATTAAAAATATACAATTTTGATTTTAAACTGGTTTTGCGTAGTGGAGTAAAGCAAGTGATAGAATGTCCTATTAGTTTGATTTACACTCTATCCTATTTCTTCTCATTAAAAGGACAATTGGACCAAGTGTAAATCAGATTCCCAATTTCCTGTTACCTCTTGAAAGCATCCTCCATTTTAATTGCTGCACCAATGGTTATACAGTTTCCTAGGTCATAAACCAGGGATTGCGTTATCTGTTCTATATAATTGATTAGTTACCATGTGGTTAAACCTTTATACCAAGATTAAGTTATTGCCCCAGACATTATCCGATGTAGTAACATTAATGCATACACATTTCTACACTATTGAGCAAAGTGAAATCTTCAGCAAATTTAACAAACAGTAACTCTGGAAGAAGGTATTAAGGACAGCATGGTTGCTCAGTTTTTAGCGCAGCTACCTCACAGTGCTAGGGACCCGGGTTTGATTCCAGCTTTGGGTGACTGTCTGTGCGGAGTTTGCAATTTCTCCCCGTTCCCTTCCATAGTCCAAAGATGTGTAGGTTAGATGGAATGGCTGTGCTAAATTGCCCAGTGTCGAATGTGTTGTGTTGAATGTATAGACTAGTTGAATTAGCCATGAGAAATGCAGGGGTACAGGGATTGGTAAGATTTGGGTTGGGGGTGCTCTGGGTCTGGGTGGAATGCTCTTTGAAGGCTTGGTGCAGACTCAATGGGTTGAATGGCTTCTTTCCACAGTTTAGGATCCAAAGTTCTATCAACTTTGGAAAATGTAAAAAGGGCAGAGTTTCATCGTGACCTAACTAAAGCTTTGATACTGGCAGTTTGTTTACATAAAAATTAATTGTTACCCTGTATTTGCCCAATAAAATGTGTTCACTTCAAAACGTAGTCGAGTAAACATATAATTTATTATATAAGAAGATGTTAGATGTGTCTAGTTTTAATTTGGAAAGGAAATGCCATATCTAACTCTTTCCACCCATTTCTAGTTAACGTTCCATGAGTGGTTGATGTCTGAACTGGCTGTCCAACCAGACAAAGATCTACTAGTTGACCTGGAGAGGTAAATATCCTCAATGAGTCGACATAAGCTTAGCAAATTGTTTCTCTTTCCTCAGAATTTAGAATGCCAAATAGCTGAATTGATGTTAGTTGCCAAAATTAAATAAAAGTACACACACCATGGGTTTGAAATTTGTCTCAGCTGGTTCACTGGACAAAATGGACAGAATTGGATTCACCTTCCCTTCTGAGCAGTGTTGGATTTTTAATTTCATTATTGTAAAGGAGTTAAGTGTAACAGATGTCTGATCCCACACTACCACTTCTGTGACCGGCCAAAATGAATTTGTCTTTATTTCAAAAAGGAGAGAACCACTGATGGACAGTAGTATGTCTCTGCCCAGAATGAATAGATGAAAGTGTGTTCACCTTTAAGTATTCTAATCTCCTTTTTAAAAAAAAGTGGAAACATAGATACTTCTTCAAACAAAACCTGCCTATTGTAGTTGGCTTACTACTTATGTTTATTTTTACAGCAATCAATTGATTTTAGACATCATCCACTTTCGTGAAGCAAATAATTTCCAATGATTTGTTAAATGTTCAAGTAACTTAATATTTGTGGAATTTGATAATTATGATAGTTGTGTTTGACTTGTCCAGTGCCAGTCAAGTATTTTGGACACAGTAGAATGAGGTTGTAATTGTAATCTGTCCTCTGATTCAATTGCAGACAAGATTATCAGCACTGGGCCTGTTACCAACTTTATCTGCCATCTCCCCTTTCTGAGGGAGGATGTGGTGGGGATTTAGAGACTGCATGTAGGATTATCATGAATGCATTACTGGATTTCCATAAAAGGTACATTTTCAACATACTTGTGAAGTGGGAGCTCAACATTCAAAGTGTGGCTTCACTAAATACAATTGCAATTTTTCTTTTTCAATTTCTCCCTTACTCTTAAGTTAATCAAAAAAACTTGATTGCAAGCCAACCCTCACTGTCAAATGTCATTATCCCCTGAAGAAAAGTGCAAAATACTGAGGAAGCTGCCAATCAAAATTAAAACAGAAAGCACTAAAAACACACAGGTCTGGCAGCAACAATAGAGAGAGAGAAACAGAGTTCACATTTCAAGTCAATGATCTTTTACTGGAACACAGTTTGAATCATAGAATTCCAAGAGGGCAGAAGCAGGCCATTTGCCCCATCAAGTCTGCACCCACCCTCCAAAGAGCATCACATCCAGACCCATCCCCTTTCCAATATTCCCTGTAATCCTGCATTTCCCATGGTTAAGACATCCAGCCTGCCCATCCCTGACACAATAGGCAGTTTAGTGTGGCCAGTCTACCCTAACCTGCACGTCTTTGGACTGTGGAAGGAAACCAGAGCACCTGGAGGAAACCAAGAGCAAAGAGGAAACTCTGAGAAATTGTTATTCTTCTGTGTATTTAATCCAGGGAGTTTTATCTTATAAATGGAAAGAAAAAAGACCCCAACTCTTTCATTTTAATTCATGTTATAGCTGAGCACTATGATTTCTGCTACTTACAACTTAACATTCTCTTCCAAAAGGTAAAAATAATAATATCATGGACATAATGTATTCTTATTTCTAGTTTTACTTTTATGGTTAATTTCAGAGCTAAGGTGCGGTACTGCAAAGAGTCTGACTGTTCAGAACTTTCTTCACTCAATAGATCATGCTATGAGAGTATTACTTGTCGATTACAGGTAATACATTTGTTGTTTTATATGTTACATGTTCAAATATTGGTAGCTCATGAGGAAGCTTCCACAAAATAAATTCTGGTGATTAGTTTATACTTGTTGGCAATTCATGTGGTAATTTCCCAAATGATCACCCCAGGAACCTTGTGGTATTTGTTACCTACTTGAGTATATGATACTAGATAAAGTTTGGGGTAGTTTGCTGTGACCAATCCTTCTGTCTTAGTTTTGTCGTAGGCCTTTCTAGTAATGTTGGGGGTCAAGGATACAGCTCCATAGAGTATCTATAAAAGAGGCACTGTTCCTGGATAACAGGAATTGCATGATGACAGTAGTTTATTTGATCAGATGTAATTACTAGGACTTCCAGGAGCTGGTACGTGTCTCTGACTATATGTTTAAACCCAGAAACTGGACCATGTAATCTCCCTTGAAAGTATGATAGACTTAGTGACTCCAGTTGAGCAGCTTTGTTTCTTTGTAAATGCAACAATTTTCCATGTTGTACCCAGTGTCCTTCAAAAGTGGTCTTTCTAAAATAGACTCAGTAACATTACCCTTTGACATTCATCAGTATTACTATTGCTGATCTCCAAGGACAGGTCAGAGGCTAAGAATCCTGTAGTAAGTAACTCACCTTACTCCCCACAGCCTGTCCACCCTTGACAAGGTACCAGCCAGTTTGTGATGGACTACTCTCCGTTATGGATGTCATGGTGGCTCAGTGGTTAGAGCTACTGCCTCACAGCATCAAGTTCAATTCCAGCTATGGGCAATTGACTGTATGGAGTCTTTACATGCTCCCTGCATCTGCGTGGGTTTCCTCCCACAGTCTAAAGATGTGCAGATTAGGTGGATTGATCATGTTAAATTGCCCATAGTCTCCAGGGATGTGCAGGGTAGGTTGGTTAGCCATGAGAAATGTAGTGCTGTAGGGTATGGTGGGGTGGGATGTCCTTCAGAGGGTTGATATGGACTCGATGGGCTGAATAGACTGCTTCCACACTGTAATGATTCTGTGATTACCTGATGGGTGCATCTTCAAAACCACTCCAGAACCTTGACACCATGCAGGACAATGGAACCTGCTTGATTGCCATCACTTTTAATGTTCAGTGCCTTCACCATGATGCACGGTGGCAGGAGTCTGTAATAGTTAAAAGCTGCAACTCATCAAGGCTCCATTGATAGTACCTTCCAAACCTGTGATCTCTATTATCTAGAAAGATCACCATCTGCAAGTTCCCCTCCAAGCCACACACCATCCTGACTTGGAACTACATCACCATTCTTTCATTGTAGCTGTTTTAAAATCCTGGAATTCCCTTCCTAACTGTGCTGAGTGTTCTTATGCACTAAGGGCTTCAGCAGTACAAGAAGACAGCTCACCATCCTTCTCAGTGTGATTGGGGATGAACCATTAATGCTGGCTGAGCCAATGGCATCCATACCCCATGAATTGATTTTTAAAAAAACTCTCATTCCCATCTGAAGTTCACAGATCACCCAAAACTAAAATATTACATTTGTTCCCTTATCTAAGTCATTGATGCAGATTGTGAACAGCTTTAATTTAAACACTGATCCTTGCCATGCCCCACTAGTCACTTCCTACCTTAGGTGTGTCTAGTATTAATTTGGAAAGGAAATGCCATATCTAACTCTTTCCACCCATTTCTATTCAGACTCTCAGATGTAAAGTTTGTTTGCATTAATTACAGGAAATGGTGTTTGATCTGGAGAAGGTATGGACAAAGGCATTAGATAAAAGTGGCCATTTTCTTCTGGATGTGTTTCAAGACCGTATGGCAAGACTGGAATTGTCAAACCTAAGCAAGAAGTTAGAGCATCAGATTGAATTGCAAATATTCATCAGGTAAGAACAAAAACATTCTGGAGGAATAGCAGCACGAACATTAATACGAGCTAATTGTTCACTAGGATTGTAAATTATTTTTCATACTATTCTGTAATTTGGCAAATTATTTTATGAAGGATGCAAATATGTATAATAAAAGTTTATTAACTACTCTTTCACACAGTCTGATTATGTTGTTAGTGACACAGTTCAGTGTGAAGAGTTCAGAGTAACATCTTTGAACTGTGTGAGACTTAACTATCCAGGGTATTCCAACCTTAACCAAGTATTTGTATTTTCAACCAGTTACTTCTTGCTTTGCAAACATAATGTGATTTTTTCTTCTGACAAACCTTAAATAAGAATTGTTGTATAATGTGAGTGATGTTAGTGACTCAGTTAAATGGTCACAAACTCACTCACTCACTCTTGGGGTGATTGTTGATTCACTCGAGACTCACTCCCTCTAGGTCCTTCTCACATCTTTTTAACTTGTCCCTGATCTTCCCCCAAAGTACAAAACCAATTCACATTCCTGCCTCTTCAGTTCTGAAGGAGTGTCTTTGGACTTGAAACCTTATTTCTGTTTCTGTCTCACAGATGCTGTCAGACCTACTGAGATGCCCCAGCACTTTGTTTTTTATCTCACTCCTTCTCACCCATTGCTGCTGATGATTCAGCAGCTTAATTGGACTTAAAATCATTGTGTTTCTCTTTAGTCCGCTGTATCTTGTTTTAAAAATTGAAGTGGATTGCAATACTGAGAACCATCCCTGAGCTCAGAAGCTTGAGAGCTGTTTTCTTGGTTTCCCTCATCAGCTTCAGTTACATCGCATTCCCTTTGAATACCTGGGGACAGCTAATTGTGATAGGCTTTGAATGAATTTGTTGTCTTTTTAAAGAATGCTTTTGTTTTTGTCCTTTTTGTATTGTTTTCCTTATTACCCTGGGTGCACACTCCATGCTGTGGATGTCGGCTCATTTCTAGGAGCAATAAATGGTTACTTCTTTCTTCTCGGCCTAGACAGAAAACATCAACAGCCGTTCACCTGTAGCAGAAATAGATACCAAGCACTGGTCCATGCAAAGGGTATGCAACAGTGCAAGTAGCACAAGGAGAACCCTGCTTCGTTTTACCCTCCTGAACCTAGGGGCAAAAAGATTCACAGTTGCCCCATCTGAGAAAAGCTGACTATGCAAACTCTGTAATAGTCTTTCTGTTCTCCATTGTCCAGTTTTATACTGAACAGTAAAATTTACCTCCTGTGATATAATATTTATGTAATGATGATGCATCCAGTTGGTTTCTGTATAATTCTTGTCTAAGTTGTTGCTGCTTTTTTTATTTTGGCTTGATCAGAATTCTACTGGTACTTCCTCCCAGTTTGCTGTTCAAGACTCGCAAAGACAGATCAAGGACAACTTTGGAATGTGAAGCCTTCTTTCACTTCACAAACACTGAGCTGGTAAGTGTGGTGCCGGCAATGAGATCACATTCACCAATTTTAATAACATACTCAGATCCAAGAGACTAGTCAGCTATTCAAGTATGGCTGATGAGAACAAAAGAACAAAATCTGTGTAACATTTTATAAATTCCTATTTTGGGAATAGAACCAGTCTAGCTCAGGATTGGGATCAGTCAGACTCTAATCTCACACCTTGTCTGAGTTGAGATGTCACTTTTTTTTTAATACAACCTTAAATTATCTCAAGAATGTGATTTGAAAGAAGTTCTGGGATTTACATATTAATGAAATAAAACCTGTAACCCATTCTAAAAGATGAAACACTTAACAGCAATCAAGGTTTGTTTGATATCTTACATTGGTTGTGTGCATGATGCTGATCTTTTGCTATAAATTCTGTACCTTATGGTCATGCTCCACAGCTACCTGATGAAGGAGCAGTGCTGCGAAAGCTAGTACTTCCAAATAAACCTGTTGGACTGTAATCTGGTGTTGTGTGATTTTTATCTTTGTCCCCCCTAGTCCAACACTGGCACTTCCAAATCGTGGTTCAATTGAGACATTAAAGCAACAATTGAATTATGTCAAAAGGATGTGCATAGATTCCATGGGTAGGTGAGGAAATGGCAGGAGGTGAAATGTTCCAAATAGTCAGCAAAGATACAATAGGCTGTCTAACCATTCAGTGAAAATGTGAGGAATCATTTATCGCTGGACAATATTCTTCTTAAGTCCACCAATTTTCTTTGAGCATTTTAATCTGCCGAGATAAGAAATAATTTCCGAGCAGGATCACAATGAATAGGTTTCATTCTAGTTATTGAGATAAAAGTTCTCAACTCATTGGTTGTTGTTATACCCATGTTCCAGATAGAAAAGGGGCAATAATGACCAATATTACAGAGCTCTGTAGAAAGGAATAGGCTATTCAGCCTCTCCAACATACTCCAGCTTTCGACATCAGAGGCTGTCATAACCTTCGATCATTTTCAGGTGTCCCGGATGCTCAACTGGAAAATAAATAATATGCTAATGAGGGACGAAATACTTGTATTAGAGTGTATGAGCTTCTTTGTCATGAGGATTGTGTAATCGGTTTAGCTGTCTCTCTTAGGCCTCACTGGTCCATCTGGCCAAACCTGGTCTGAAGCTCCCTCACTTTTATCTCAAGTTTCTATTTCACCTCCATCATGATCTCTGAGCTTTTCCGTCTGGGACCCATCTCTGACTCTGTCATCCAATTCTTCCTAAACTGATGACCACAACTTGCTATCCTGATCTCCATATTAGCTGATGCTGTTAATTGTTCCCTTCTTTCAAGTCTTGGTTTTCTTTCCTTTAAATCTACTGTTATCACCACTTTCTGCAAGAAACCACTCTTGACCTCAACATTCCTACAACTTTTGTCCTATCGATCTCCCTTTTCCTATCCATAATTCTTTGAATATGCAGTGTATTGGTACATCCCAAATCCGTACCCATCCATCGCAAAGCTTCATCCCTCCAATCAGATTTCTGGTCGTGCCATAGTACCAAAGCTCTTATCAAAGAGACAAGTGGCATCCTATCTGATGGTGATAAAGATAAACTTCCCTCCTTGTCGTTTTTGATTGTTTATAACTTTTGACATGATTGGTCAAACGGCTGTCCTCCAGCTGGATGCGATTGCACTGAACTAGTTCCATAACTCAAGGAACACTTACAATGGCTTCTCTGCTCTTGGGCTATTACCTCTGGTGTCTCCAATCAAAGATTCATCCGTGGTGCTCTCCTCTTTCTCATCTGTGTGCTTTTCCTCAACCGTATAGTCAAACCAGTGACCTGCACACTAGTAATGATGGCATCCAAATCTTCCTCCCAACCATTACTCCTCTCGACTCCACTGTTCCTAGTTTATCAGACCATTTATCAGACATCCCATCCTGGATGATCAGTAATTTGCTCCAGTGAAAGGCACTGTTTACTCTTCTTTCAAAATTCATTCTCGGTCTACTCAGTCTCACCATTTACTGGGAAACTACCTGATTACAAGTTTAATGTCATATCTGCTCTGAGATGACCTTCCAATCAAATATTTTTGATATCACTAAGCCTACTTTCTTCCACCTCTATAATTTAGCCCCTGTCCAAGCCCTGGTGCTGCTGAAACCTGCATTGATGGCTTGTTTCCTCTGGGCTTAACTATTCCTATGCACTCTTGGTTGATCTCCCTCATTCTACCCTCCATAACCAATGGGCTCAACCAAAACTCTTCTACTCCTGTCCTAACTCTCAAGAAGCTTCAGTCGCTTATCACATGTTTGCTGACCTACTTTGGCTTCTGATTTAAATAACATCTTGATTTTAAAATTCTTATCCTTGCTTTCAAATCCCTTCATGGCCTTACCCCTCCCTATCCCGGTAATCTCTTCCACACCCACAATCCTCTTAAATACTTCTGTTTTATCTGATTCTGGTCTCTGATTCTGCTGCACTGTTGGTGACCATTGATGCACTGTTGGTGACCATTCTTTCTGTTGTCTAGGCCTCAAGTTCTCAAATTCATTCTCGGTCCCACTCCCTCACTTTCTTCCTTTTAAAGCCTTGCCCTTTGACCAAGTATTTGGTCATCTGACCTGATATTGTCATATCTAGGTCTGCATCACTTTGTTAGAAGAGGCTCCTGCAATATGTCTCAAGGCATTTTACTGTATTGACAACACTACATAAATGCAAGTTGTTGTTATGTTTTAAAACATACTATCCTTCAGACTTTTATCCTTCAGTTTGGTATTTCCAACAGTTACAGCAGTTCTGCACAAATATAATGAATATACCGTGTACAAGTGGAGTGGAATGAGTGATATTGAACACTTGTATGAATTGCATTTTGTTAATGAAATCATGGGAATATTTGAATAGTTGTGGTGAAGTATACAGTACTTTTTCAAGGCCAACCACAGATCTATGATGACCTGCATTGTAGTCTTGTCAAGAGTTGGTAGATTCCAGATGATGGGATTAATAAACATGACATTCGTACGAATTGCCTTTGTTTCAATTCCTGTTGATTGTACACTCACCAAACTACTGTTCTTTCTCTCTTTACAGCGGAATGATTGCTCGAAGGAATTTGCGATTCCCTTTGGAGTTACCTTGCATTTCTTCAGGGTAAGGAATCTACCTCTGACCATTGTTGTCTAGAGTGAGTGATAGGTCTGCTACATCAAATAATATAAGGTAGGAACAAATTGCAAGGTCATTACATAAAGTCGTAGAAATCTACAGCATGGAAACAAACCCTTCGGTCCAACCCGCTCATGCCAACCAGAGTGGACCCTGTCGATGAGCATGTATTTGTTGTTCATCCAGAGCTAAACAGTAATGGTTGGTATAACTGAGTCTCTTGCTTCATACAACAGTTATAAATCACCCACATTGGTATGGATCTGAAATCGCATATAGACCAGACTAGGAAAAAACAACTGGTTTATTCAATGAAAGATATTAACAAAAGCAATTGGGTTTTCACAGCAATCTACACGCATGCAGGCATACACAAAAGGTGCAAAAGTAGACCATTTGGCACCTAAAGCTTTCCATCATTCAGTAGGATCATGGCTGATCTGTTTCTGTTTTGAATTCCACATTTCCCTGTCACTCCCCAAAAACACGGTGCCCCTAGTTTCTGACTGATTCTTACGAAGCGACATCTTTTCCATGTCTGCCTTGTCAAGATCATTCAGGATTGTGTACACTTCAATCAAATCACTGCTCAGTCTCCTGTAATCCAGTGGGAACAAGTCTAGTCAGTATAACCTATCGTATGACAGCCCTCCCAGTCGAGGCCTCAATCTAATGAACCTCTGAATCACCTATAGTGCATTTAACGTCCTTCTTTTAATATGATGACCAAAATTGCACATTGTATTAGAAATGTAACCTCACCCATATGCCCTGTGTAACTGAAGAAAACATCTTTACACGTCTGTTCAATTCCTCATGTAATAAAGGGTAACATAGAGTCATAGAGATGTACAGCACAGAAACACACTCTTTAGTTCAACTCGTCCATGCTGACCAGATGTCCCAACCCAATTTGTCCCACCTGCCAGCACCTGGCCCATATCCCTCCAAACCCTTCCTGTTCACATACCTGTCCAAATGCCTTTTAAATGTTGCAATTGTACCAGCCTCCACAACTTCCTCTGGTAGCTCATTCTATACACGTACCACTCTCTGCGTGAAAAGGTTGCCCCTTAGGTCTCTCTTATATCTTTCCCTCCTCACCCGAAATCTATGCCCTCTACTTCTGGACTCCCTGACCCCAGGGAAAAAATCTTGTCCAATTAGCCTATCCATGCCCTTCATGATTTTATAAACCTCTATAATGTCACCCCTCAGCCTCCGACGCTCCAGGGAAAACAGCCCTAGCCTATTCAGCCTCTCCCTATTAGCTCAAACCCTCCAACCCTGGCAACATCCTTGTAAATCTTTTCTGAACCCTTTCAACTTTCACAACATCCTTCCGATAGGAAGGAGACCAGAATTGCACGCAATATTCCAACAGTGACCTAACCAATATCCTGTACAGCTGCAATATGACCTCCCAACTCCAGTACTCAGTACTCTGACCAATAAAGGAAAGCATACCAAATGCCTTCTTCACTATCCTATCTACCTGTGACTTTACTTTCAAGGAGCTATGAACCTGCATTCCAAGGTCTCTTTGTTCAGTATCCTCCCTAGGACCTTACCATTAAGTGTATCAAGTCCTGCTAAGATTTGTTTTCCCAAAATGCAACATCTTGCATTTATCTAAATTAAACTCCATCTGCCACTCCTCAGCCCATTGATCAAGATCCCTTTGTACCCTGAGATAACCTTCTTCGCTGTCCACTACACTTCCAATTTTGATGTCATCTGCAAACTTAGTAACACTACCTCTTAAACTCACATTCAAATCATTTACATAAATAATGAAAAATAGTGGACCCATCTCATTAACCAAGTTCATTATGCGCTGTACAAGCAAGCTAACTAATTATAACTTGTGCACTAGAAAGCCAAAGGTTTCTGCATCTCTGAATTCTGCAGTCATTTTCTATTTTAGTAATGCTCTGCTTTGTTTTTACTCTGATATGCTTGGATTAGCAATCACTATTTATTTGATATTTTTAAAACAATTCATATTTTCTGCTATTCCATCTTCCACAGGCCATTGTGAAATACAGTCATGCCAATGTGTGAAGCAGATTTCTGTGCTTTCTCCCCAGTCCAAGGCCTTAAAACACTAACCCTTTTCACTTTTTTACTGCTCTAATTGATTACTGTTTCTTTTACTGACATTCCTAGATACTATCAGTAAATATCAAATAATGTTTTGAAATGATCTGATCATTAATTGTTATAGCTAAGCAATTACTTATTTTTATAATATAATTGTTGATCCCCTTTGCAATCATCAAGGTCAGAAAAATATATATCTCATTGTTCTTGTGATAGTCTATCTGATTATCTCCTGCTCCCTAATTTCTTTTGTCTTCCTCTCTCGATTTGTCTTTCATCTTGGGAAGAATACAAGTTGTTTATTTTGAATGAATAAGCAAAGTTGTTTTCTACAAGATTGTTAATGAGATGTGGGCAACACTGGCTGGGTTAGATTTTGTTACCATTCTAATTACTGTTGAACTGAGTGGGTTCTTCAATCATTTCAAAAGGCACATGAGAGTCAATTACATTGCTGTCAGTCTGAAGTTACATTTAGGTCAGCCCAGCTCAGGATAACAGATTTCCTTCCATAAAAAACACTAGTGAAGCAGATGGGTATTTACAATTATTACATGGTTGCAATTAGACTAGATTTTAATTCCAGATTTTCATGAATTCAAATTCCACTGTCTTCAGTGATGGGATTCAAACCTCCGGTAATCAGAGTTTCTGACTAATCCTCTAGGCCCAATCAAATCACATTACCACAAATCACTATGCCACTGCCTCCCCACAAATTTGAACATATGTATGTTATATAGATATTTTATCAAAACCTCTTACAAGATACATGATGTTTCTGGGCAAAGGATGAGCTGGAGCAAACAATGACTCTGCTCAAACTGTGCACCTGGGAAAATGGGATGGGATCTAGTTGCATGTAATAAAATGATGTTGTGGAGAAACTAAAGATGACTATAAAGAAATACATAGTCATATATTTTTGTTTATAAAATATAGTCATACCTGACTAACAGGATGGCTGAAATAATTGGTATGTATCATACGGTTAACATCAATCTCTCAGCTACTGGTCTCAGGAGTAAAATTCAGGAAATCATGTTGCTCCTACTGTTGTCTGAGTGAAGTTCTTAGAGTAAAGAATCATTTTTTTTAAAGCCACAATGACACAACTTGGACAGCAATGTTTTTGATTGTGAAATTGCTATACCATTTGTACGAGTAATTATTAACAGCATTAGCCTCGCCAATATTTTGACATTGTCAGTAACAGCCCAGATTTCAATGTCACTACGTGTGGCAATAACGGGTCTAACTGTCCTTGTGTGTGAGAGATGTTTATTATCTATGTGGTATTCTTTTGCAGTTAACTTGCATATATATTCTCATCTTAATTTCAAACTCACTTTCTTCCCCCATTGGCTTCTGATTTGAAAGTGTGCAGGAATATTTTAAAAAGATGTAAAGTCAATAAATTTAACTTGAATTCGCTATTTTAAATCCTCTATAAAGGAGAACACAGTACTTAATATTTTGGCCATGATTACACCAAAAATACAAGTACTGCACTCTTAAAAAGAAATAAGTTTTTAAAAATTAGGAAATAAAATCAAGAAACATTGATATTATAATTTAACATGTAACAACAGGTTCTGTATGTTTTAGGGTTTGCTTAATGCTTGTGTTGAGTGTGAAGAACCAGATTGTGTTGTTGCTGACATTCTGAGCGTTGCCAGAACACGTTGTCCTCTGCTCTTATTATCTGCAACGGTAAAGACAGCCTTATATTTTGTCATATTTGTGTGCAAACATTGCTGCTCTCTTTATTTGTTTATGTTTAACATAGCAATGACTTCTGGTTGTCATTTTCCACGAGTTCCTATGGGCATAGACACTGAAGTCTCAGGACAATACATTCAATCGAACCACATTATTATCATAAACCAATTATCCATTAATTAATCTGCCGTATGCACACTTATCTAGTGTATGATAGAATTCCTGAGCAATATCAGCATAAAGGTGTTTGATATAATTGTAAATGCATGATCGAATGATAACATGTGCTGTGCAATTAAGTACCGCACACCAAACTTACACCCATTTGAATGTATCTCTAAATAACTAATGGAAAATTAACATTTTTCAAGTTCCTAGAGTTGTGATTGTGATTGTAACACCTTTCATTCAACAGTTAGCCTACTCCTTTGTACAGAGGGTGCTTTGAATTCATATTTAAAATTTGGTTTGTCCTCTTTTATGGTTTTTGTGATTGTGAAATATAATTGTAATATCATCTGTTACATCTTGTGAATTTTTTTTCATGAATAACTCCATAAGAAGTGGGCTAACCTTATGTATAACTAAAAATAAATTGATTGTTTAAACTGTTGAGTTGACTGAGGCATATTACTAATAAATAATTGTTCACCTCCGAATTCTCCCCTTCTCTCTTTGATAAAGGGGATAGAACTGGGGTTTTACAGAAAGAAAACATTTTTGGAATCAAGATGTTTTGATTGTAAAGTTATCCAATTTCTCTCTTCGCACCTAGCCAATATTCTGAAATAATTTAAGATGTCGACTTTTTAGATGGCCTATACAGGGTAATGGGTGAGGCTGAGAAGATGGGCCTTGACCTCAGTCAGCACAGGAGTTGGCGTTTGTGTCTCTGCATTACAAACCAGCTCTTCGGCTAACTCAGCTAATCAACCACCATTTTCCCACAGCATATTTCACTTCATCCCACAAACTTATTGTAATTGTGGTCTACAGTGGATCTATTTGGATTTATTGTGATTCGTCTATTAGTTAAGAAGTGGGATTTTTTTTGTTCTTGATAAAGTATTGATATAAAGCTGCTAAACTCAATGCTATTATTAATAATATTTCATGTCAACCTGTTGTGCCTTGTTCCTGAAGTTTTGGTGGCCGAGATTGGAGCAGGTGCTGATTACACAATGGAAACGGTTTACTGATGAAACATTTCCCAGAGAATTACAGAGGATGGTGGACAACCAGTGCTGGGCCAACAGGTAACACAGGAAAAACTATGGTGATATTGTGACTACATGAGAAGCAATGGAGGCCCTGCCTCCAGTGAGTTGTTTTATTGTCCACCTCCATTCACAACTGAATGTGGCAGGTCTGCCGAGCTTAGATCTGATCAAACAGATGTGGAATTGTTTGCTTCTGTTTATCACTTAGTTTGTATATGTCAAATATAACAACCGTGTTGTCTCTTTACCAGGTTGACATCTCAGTTTTACATATACCAGGAATTGCTTTTGCCGTGCCCTCCTGCACGCTTCTTTGAACCAGGGTTGATCTCCTGGTTTGATAATAATTGTAAAGTAGAGGATATACCAGACCATGAGGTTGTTGATTTGTGTTAAGAGTGCAATTCTGCTGCTGCTGCTGATGGCCTGCAGCGCCCCACGGGTGCCGAGTCATGAATTACTCTTTGTGTTTGAAGTCCAGCATTACAAACCCTGTGACATACCACTACACTATTGTCTCTCCAATAACTCCATCTCATTGCAGCTATATGAGAATCCTGGTTCGAATTTAGCAGTAATAGCACTAAACAATGTGATGGATGGTGTCCTTGTTTTGCACATAGACTCCACAAGGACCGTGTGGTGGTTATTCTTACTGATACTATCACAAACAGATGGATCTGTGGCAGGCAGACTGATGAAGCTCAGGGCAAGTACATTCATCCCTCTTCTTGGTTCCCTCACCACCTGCTGCAACTCAGCCTGACAATTCTGACCTTTAGGACTAGACCAGCTCAGTCAGGAGTGCTGCTGACGGTGTCCAGGGGCACCATATATGGTAATCAGCAGAAGGCTTCCTCAGCCATATAACCTCATAGGGGCCAGAGCCAATATTGAGGATTCTCGGGGTAACTCCGTCCTGACTGTGTATCACATTGTTGTCCCCTCTACTGGGTGTGACCTGCTGGTGGGCTGGGACATTTCAGGGATGATGACAATGTTGTCTGAGACATCGTCTATAGGGTATGATTCTGTGAGTATGACTGCCAACTTGTGGCTTGATTAGTCTGAGACAACTCTCAAATTTGACTTCAACTCCCAGATGTTGGTAAGAAGGACCTTGCAGTGTCAATGTAGATATCCTAGGCTTTCCTTTAATGGCTTGGTAAGACAAAGGCTTACTCAGGAGATTCGGAGGGCATTTAAGAGATGGGTCTGAAATCCTATGTAGAATAGACTAGGAATGACACCAGCTTTGCTTCCTTAAAGGAGATTAGTGAACCAATAGGTTTCATGGTCATCATTAGACTTTTTAAATTCCAAACTTGCATTGAATTTCAATTCCACCACCTTCTGTGGTGAGATTCATTTCTTTGGATCTAAATGCATTGTCACACACCATTTCACACTTTTCCTATACTATTAAAATACCAATGTAAATGAATGAAATATTTCTTAAGTTTTTGTTGATCTTAATGTTCTTTTTGTATATGGCATGTAGTGCCTGTGTGGATGTTTCAACCAGTGAAAAGTTCTGGAATTCCGACCCATCAACATGGTGGCTCAGTAGTTAGCACTGCTGCCTCACAGCACCAGTGACCCAGGTTCGATTCCAATCTTAGGCAATTATCTGTGTGGGGTTTGCACATTCACCCCATGTCTGGGTGGATTTCCTCCAGGTACTGCAGTTCCCTCCCACAGTCCAAAGATGTGCAGGTTAGGTGGATTGGCAATGGGAAATTGCCCATAGTGTTCAGGGATGTAAATTATGTGCATTAGCCATGGGAAATGCCAGTTACAGAGACAGTGAGGTTGGGTCCGGGGTGAATGATCTTCAGAAGGTCGGTGTGGAATTGATGGCCCAAGTGGCCTGCTTCCATACTGTCGGGATTCTATGATTTTAAAAACAATCATGAGGGGCATTGATAGGGTAAATTAACAAGGTCTTTTCTCCAGGGTGGGGAATCCAAAACTAGAAGGCATAGGTTTAAAATGAGAAGAGAAAGATTTAAAAAGCAACTAAGGGGCAACTTTTTCATGCAGAATGTGGTGCGTGTAGGAATGAGCTGCCAGAGGAAGTATTAGAAGCTGTTACAATTACAATGTTTAAAAGGCATCTGGATGGGTATATGAATAGGAAGGGTTTGGAGGAATATGGGCCAAGTGCTGGCAAGTGGGATTAGACTTATCTAGGATATCTGGTTGGAATGGATGCGTTGGACCGAAAGGTCTGTGTCCATGCTGTACATTTCTCTGACTAATTTGTCTCAAGAAAAAAACAATGTAAAGTAATAACTCATGTAGTGATGTAATTGTGTATTGATTAGAGATAATGATGTACCGGGACAATTAAGTTGTCAAGAACAGACTCCAAGGTTATGTTAAAGTTTGTGAGAAATCAGAACATTTGTTTCACTGTCATCATCAATAAACATTCTGCAGGCATATGTGTTCAAATGTCTGACAGAAGTTAAACTTTTGTTAATTGCCTCAGATATACAATTTCATAGAAGTTTACTTTCAGTATTTATCATCAACAACATGGTAGTGTATATAAACATGCACACAATGCAAAATTACCCCTTGCTTTATTCAAGTATTCATTATGTAATTCAGTATTGTAATATCTCTCAGTAGCAAAATAATCCATTCTGTTTAAAACAAGTTGATGTTACCTTGAGCCTCTAGCCAAGGAACCCAGAGAGACTGACCATTTTTTGAATGAGGCTCAATTTGAGGAGTGTGCTGAAGTTCTTCCTCTCTCTCTCTCTCTTCTCTCTCTCTCGAATGACTAAAATGCACTAAATGTGTTCAGGTTGATTGGGCTAAGGCTTGCTGACAAAAATCTGATTCACGGTAACATACATTTATTATTTTGCTCAAACTTTGTGAGTTTGTGATGTCTTGACTGGTACAGGCTACAGGATTATGGGTTCGATGCCAGATCAGTCCTGATCTTGTATGGAGTAGCTGTAGGGATGGTAATACTGGTTTCATCACTTTTTATCTGCGGTGGAGGGTGAATTGTGTTCAGCAGGGACTCTCACCTATTGTCCTGACCACTAGCAATGATGAGTGGACTGCTGCTGCCCTTGAAAAGTCTGCTGTGCGTTTCTTTGGGGATCTTCTGATTATGATTAGATTAGGTTAGATTACTTGCAGTGTGGAAATAGGCCCTTCTGTATTATGGTTCTGAAAGAAATGTGCAGCGCAGACTTTCTCAGGGACTGGACTAGAGTATGGGGAAGACAGAACAGGCCCCATTTTTAGAGCATATTGCTGCCATATGGTAAGTTTCAAGGTCATAACTTTGAATGTGAATGGATGGGCAGAGTGGTAGATGGGTAAGTGGGTACTTGGGTCATAGTTTGGGGGGGTAATGTATTCCTGTCCAGTCAGGTGGTTGGGGATCATGTGGGTTATTTCTGGGACTGTCAGGATGGTTAGTCTGGTTTGGTCAGAGTGTGTAGTCAGGTGTTCAGGGTACAAGCAGATCAGGTTGAGTTGGAGTGAATAATCAGGTGGATGGGAGGATCAGCTAAAGTCATGGGATCAGCTCGTGTGTGAGCCAGGTGTTAGACTGGGTATGCATCTGTCTAACATTCCTTGAGTAACTCGCCGTGTAAGTACTGCAGCGTTATCACGCTATTGTGGTTCTGTTCGCCAAGCTGGGAATTTGTGTTGCAGACGTTTCATCCCCTGTCTAGGTGACATCCTCAGTGCTTGGGAGCCTCTTGTGAAGTGTTTCTGTGATCTTTCCTCCAGCATTTGTAGTGGTTTGAATCTACCGCTTCCGGTTGTCAGTTCCAGCTGACCGTGCAGAGGTCGGTATATTGGGTCCAGGTCGGTGTGCTTATTGATTTGACAACCAGAAGCGGTAGATTCAAACCACTACAAATGCCGGAGGAAACATCACAGAAGCACTTCACAGGAGGCTCCCAAGCACTGAGGATGTCACCTAGACAGGGGATGAAACGTCTGCAACGCAAACTCCCAGCTCGGCGAACAGAACTACAACAATGAGCACCCGAGCTACAAATCTTCTCACAAACGTTGTCACGCTATTTTAAGAGCAGGGAAATGCTCATGGGAAGTTTAAACTTCCCAGGTCAAGACCTATGAAACTTATAGATCTTGATAATTCAAGCACCAGAGGATTAGGTCCCTTATTTCTCCTGTTTGAAGTGAAGCCCTCTGTCAGAGTTGACTGTGCTGCCCCCTAGTGTCATTCTCTTCTCAGCAAGCCCAACCCACAGTCTAGATGGAAGAAGGAGGCAGGTCCTGAATCCATCCCATCAAGAATAAAGATTGAACCCTATCCAATCTGGTATACCAGCTCATCGGTCCTTGAAGGAGTCTGATTGTGGGAACACACATTGAAAGGCATCTTACAGCCTGGGGCTATGGATAGTAATAGGAGACATTCTTACTTTATTTTCCCATTACGTGGTTAAACAGGTTGGTCGCTCTTAACCACCCGACATTGACATATCTCGGATGGATTTACAAGTTGATAGTCAGCTTGTTTGGCTGCATTATTCTCCCATCTCTAGCTATCAACTGCTGGAGTTGCAAACCCACAACATCTGTCTCGGGCAAGGATGGTAAATGCTGTATATGCCACAAAGCCTCCTCAGCACTCAATACCAACACTGAATGGATGCACTTAAAAGGGAACTGAAAACAGTGAAATCAATGCTTTTTCAAGTGTTATGTTGTCAGGAGAGACAGGGAGAAAACAGCAATAAAAAGCCATTAATTTAATAATTATGATACTAGAAACTCAACTGGACTTCTCATTGTCCATTAGGATCAGGTTTGGATAATATCTCTGTTCTTACATTTTGAAAATAAATTGCATTTTCCTTGTGGTTCCAGTCAATAATGAAGTTTCCTTCTTTCCTTTTATACTGTCGGAAATGTTGTGAGTGCATGAATTTAAAAACATGCTGTATTATATATCAGCAGGGTCAGTCTGACCTCTGTGTCTACCCTTCTCTTGGCAATCCCCACTTCACAAACTGGTTACTGATTAAATTACAAGATTCAATCATTTAAATGTTTTTTTTAACATTTTCATTGCAGGTTACTTTCAGGGAAAGTGGAATGCTCACCACCTGATATTCCCTGGGTTCTTGGTGCCTTCTTATATTTTACTGTAAAAAGGAAAACTGGACTGGCAATACTTCAGACAACAATGCAAAAGATCTGTGCTGAAAATGAGTTGGTAAACCTATCCTATACTGCCACGTTTTCTTTCAGTATGATGGTGTATGCCTCTTTACATAAATGCCCAACATACCCGGAGAAACCAAAGTTCTCATCTTTTGTCAGGTCTTTGACTTTTGTTGCTGCCACCTCGAGGACTAGGTCAGAAAATTCAAAACCTCTGCCCATAGACCGCTGTGTCAAATGGAGCATTTTTTCAAATACACATCCACAACATTATTCACTCGTTACAATTGCTCATATTTACTTTACCTTTCCTACTTAAATCAGAGTTTTCAATATCCTAAGGCTGAACTTCTAACATTCTCCTAAATAGCTTCTTTGCCTTGAACTTCCACAAGCTTCACATCATTCCAAATGCTATATCCTCACCAGCATAAAACTACTTTTATCAGATTACCCTTTGGAGTTTAAATCCCTCCTCAGTTTTTTATTGCTCATAGTACATTTGGTCCTGACTTTAGCCTTCTCCACTTTTCACATTCCTGCTGCTAGATATTTATAGTTTTGCCCTTTTAATATTGAGTACAGGATTTTGGAGATCTCTGCCTGCATGTGAAAAATGCACATTGTTGTTGTTACATTATTGTATAAAGGTACAAAAAGACTGGTACAGAATTCTTCTAAAATGTATAAATAAATAGTGCACCAGTTTTATTTTTAATCAAAAGCTCAGAGGCAATGAATTTCACTGTGATCTGCACATCAGACACTCTTTATCTGACCTGCCTTTTCATTTACTTTCCACTTAGCATTTTGTCATTTTTAAATCTTACAATAATTTTAAAAAAATTTTTTATTAAAAAAATGCTCTTTTTCTCCCTTCACTCCCCAAATGTTTTCTGAGAAAATGTGAAAATCTTAAGATTAAATAGCCTACAGTGTGGAAACAGGCCTTTCGGCCCCACAAGTCCAAAACCGACCCTCTGAAGAGTAACCCGCCCAGACTTACTTCCCCCTGACTAATACACTGAACATGATGGACAATTTAGCATGGCCAATTCACCTGACCTGCACATATTTTGGCACCTGGAGGAAACCCGCGCAGACACGTGGATGCTGAATGTGCAAACTCCACACTCCTGAGGCAGGAACCGAAGCCGGGTCCGTTATGCTGTGAGGCAGCAGTGCTAACCACTTAGCCACCGTGCCACCCGATAAATTAAAAGAATCTATATCCTGGATATCTGTGGGTGTTTTGAAATATATCTGCTAGTCAATATTCTAAAGCCTAACAAAGTATACCTTGATAATTAATGTCTGAACTGCTTTCAGTTTGTACCTGAGACAATGGGAGTAGAGAATGTCTCATGTTTAAGGTCACAATGCAAGTATCACCTCCAAGCTGACTTTCACATTTTGAAAATTTCTTCTTTTCCAGTTCTGTAGTGTCCTTGTGATCTAAAGTATGAATTTCTAGATTTGCTAATGGCATAGTTTTAAAGTTTCCGTTTGAAGAGACATTTGACCCAATATAGCCTATTTCATGAAGCTACAATGTGTTAAATAAACTGAAGATTCTGTATTCTTTGCTAATGGAATCAAAACCTTGAGATTCATGAAAATTGGTCCATAATTTACAGTTTCTGTTTCAATTCCAGGTTTCAGTGCTGTGTTTCAGTTTGATGGATTTGATCTCATCCCTGCTGAAACCAAAGGTAAAAGTGTAATGTATTATCCCTACCAATGTTTGATGATTGAAGCAAAAAGAAAGCTTTAGCTATTTTCCTACGCATTATTCATATTGTTGGCAGACATCCAATTCCCATTTGTATGACTAGCCTGCAGAATGATTGTACAGCTCGCTATTGACAGTTTTATATCTGCACTTGTGAGAACTTATACCTTGGGGAATCTTTTTCCATTCAGTCAGCTATACACAGACATTTTACTGACCATACCCTAGGCGTGGCTGTGCAGAATGGATAATTTACTGCCGTCAAGAAAGGAAGCTCAATCATGTTCATCTGAGTTCTGTGAAACATTCTCTGTATCTGACAGAAAGACAGAATCAAGAGCCCAACATACTTTCAACGGCAAATCTCCTAAGTATGTTAGCACTAATCAAGCATAGCTATCTTTTCTGGCTCAGAAATGCTCACAGAATGGAAGACTGGCACATTCCCAAGGATCTGCTGAATGGCAACGTGATAGGAAAATGGAGTTGAGAACTCTCAGATCGGCAATGATCTCAATGAATGGAGGAGCATACTCAATGGGCTGAATGGCCTACTTCTGCTCCTGTGTCTTATGATCAGGTTGAGAACACCAGTAGGGTGTCCAGAGTTTTGCTTCACAAGCGCTTGCGAGTGTGAAATATAGCCCCTGTTGACTTTTCACATATAGGAGACATTAGCACAGTACGAGAAGTGACATTATCTGTGGGCCAGCATGCCTACCACAATGATCAGTGGCTTGACAATGACACCAACACTGAAAAGAACAACCCACAAAGCCATCTGAAACTTTACATACTGGTGTGGGTTTCGCCATCAGCAAATGTGCATTATGTGAACCTATCCATCACCAATGGATTTAGAAATGAATTAGGAAAAGGAATAGGCCAGTCAGCCCCTCAAACTTACTTTGATAAGATCACGACTGGTCTGAATTTGGCCTCAACTCCACTTTTCTGTCGATGGGCCACCATTGCTCCCTCATTTTTTTTGCACTTGTCTCCTTGTCAGTCATGAATCTATCAAAGTCAGCTTTCTATATATTTAATGGCCAACCTCTCGTGCTCTGTGAGGATGTGGATTCCATAGGCTCATTTTCTTCTGAGGAAGAAAAGTTCTCGTCGCCATCCTAATAGGGAGAGCCTGTGTCTTTTGACAGTACAGCCTGATTCTGGGGTGTCTAATGTGGAAACATCATCCCAACATCTACGTTTTCTAGTTTCTCCAGACCTGGCATATTTCAACAAGATCATCTGTCACTTTTCTGAACTCCAATAGGTGTAGGGCCAATCAACTTAACCTTTTCCTTGTAAGACAACCCCTTCATCCCAGAATCAGTTGATCGAACCTTCTCTGTTTGACTTCTAATGCAATTTTATCCTTACTATCAAAACTGTACACAATACTGCAGATCTGGTCTCACTAAGACCCTGCACAGCTGTGGCAAAACTTTCCTACTTTTATTCCACTTGCAAAACAAAAATTCCATTCACCTTCCTAATCACATGTTGTCCTACATTATATTCCATCTACTGAATTTTCTTTTAAATAGCACTCCTGTCTATTTACTGGCTCTTTCTCTCATCATTCTTTCCTTCTTGTTTGCCTCCCTATCTTTGTGTTACCTCCTGTTTAGCTAGTTATGTCTCTTCATTTGCTGCGTGCACGTCGTTTTTTATGGATGGGAGAATGCCAGTTATCACATTTTTAATGTTCACAGTGAAACCATTAGTCCCATATGAAGAAAAAGTAAGAAGAAAACTTGCTCCATGCTTAGACAAAGGAAATTAAGTCAGCATTTGAAATTATTGTTTGAACACTGATGCAATTGTAATATAACTGAAATGTGTAATATCTGAGTGTGAAATATGTAAATATGTTTGTTTCGCCTCACCTGTAACTTGGGAAGCTCTGCAAATGTCAAGGATTTCACTCTTTCACCGTTACATATGTTGCAGTAAGAGAAAATCTTGAAATATTTCAGTATTTTTTGAATATGTACATTCGATTTAAATAGATGATCTGTCGTTTTCTTTGAAGTTGCTTAAATCTGGTTCTCCCATATTTCTGAGTCTGAAAACGTTTCCCCTTTTAAAAGGAATCCTCAGCATTAACTGTTGCATTAAAAATATGCGCTGATGTGATCTTGGTGTTGGAGGAGCAGAACAAATCCTGGCTTAATATATTTTTGGTGGCGAATAAGGGTAAGCTGTATCACCTGTCCGACTTATTTTTGTCCAGCTTCGTTCAGCTGTTGTCTGAATTATGAACCTCTGTGTATTGATCTGAATTAATGTTGGTCTATTTCTTGTAACTCTACTTGCATTTGTATAATATATTTTCACAGAGTAAAACATTCCCAGGTGTTTCAAACATTTGACATTGAACTACCAAAGAAGATAATTAAGACAGAGGCAGATTTTAATGTGCATCTTAAGAGAAGAAAGGGAGGTGGAGGGAGTTAGGGAGGGAATAGTGGACCTTGGGACCTAGACAGCTGACGTGGAGTAATTAAAATCTAATGGGTACAGAAGGTGCCAGTATTGAAGAGCCCAGAAATCATGCTAGGTTGGAGGACCTGAGGAGACGATAAGAATAGACTGAGCCAATGCTACGTGAATTTTACAATTATGGCTTTATTACTGAGAACTACCCTATCTGAGTAAGTATGGGGATGAGGGATGAAGCACATGTGGATGTTACTATTTGCCAATGCTGTGAAGATGAGAATGTCATTAATGAAATCAATTTCTGCTCGTGTTCTGCCAGGAAATCTATGATGTACCTTCTCAACATATACTAAATTCTCAGTAATGGCCATGAATGGAGTGGATACTTGATTATTAAATGTCTGATTAATAACTATTTTAATTTGACTTTAATCATTTCTGGAAAATAAAGCTTGCAGTCAAATAAATAAGATAGTATGTGTTTGGCTCCAATGTATATTTCACAAGAAAAACAATAAAAGCAATGGAAATACTCAGCAGGTTTGTGCATGTGTACGGGTAGAGAAACTGTGAACATTTCAGATCTTGTGAGCCTTTGTTAGAACTAGAGAAATTTAGAAATCTGTTACAGTTCTAACTTTTCCCAGTTCTGGTGAGAGGTCATTGACCTGTTTAATATCAGTGCTAGCTTTTTATCACTACAGATGACCGAAACATCTATCCGAAGTAATCTTGACAGAGCAGATGTGTAAAGGATTTTTCCTTTCCTGGGAAAATCTGGAGCTATCTTTAAGATAGAGATGAATGAAAAATATTCTGAGTGAAGAGTCTTTCTCAAAAGGCAGTGAAAGCAGAATGCTTGAATAATTTTAAGGCAGAGGTAGATTCTTGACTATCAGGGATTAAAAGGTTATCTGAAGTAGGGGAATACGATGCAATCAGGTCAGATATGACCTTATTGAATTGCATAGTAGATTCAAGGGGCTAATTCTTTTGTCCATATTCTGTAAAACCTGATAACTGTTTCCAGAATTTTCTATTTTATTGCATATTTTCAGCGTGTGTGCGTGTGTACATGTATGCACATATAAAAGACCTTCACTGTGCTTTCATTCTGCTCCCTACAATGCAGATCGTGGGCCACACCAGATCCTGTACAACATCATCTCTGACATGGAGATTAAAATTCTTCCTGTTGCCTTCTACAGGTATTATGTGAAACTTTTTTTTTAAATCATGAATTATTCCTTCTCAGCATAGGTTAGGAATGTATGCTGCCTCTAACCAGATTTAAATTGCACCATGTTTTTGATGCTAATATTTCATGGGATGTGAATCTCACAGGCAAGGCCAGCATTTATTGCCCATCCCTAAATGCTTTGAGAAGGTGTTGGTGAGCTGCCACTTTGAAATGTTGCAGTCCATCTAATGTGGGTACACTCATTGTACTGTTAGGAAGAGAGTTTCAATCAATGACAGTTGAAGAATAACAATGAACGTTTCACATTTGGATGGTTTGGAGAGAAATTTGCATTATCATTTGTTCTTATCCTTCCCGGTAGTAGAAGATGTGGGTTTGGAAGGTACTACTCAAGGGGCTAATTGAGTTGTAATGCATCCTGTTTATGCTGCATATTGCCATCATGTACCGTCACACCAGAGGGAGTAAATGTTTAAGGTAGTGGTTGGCTGAGTGTTGCTGGAACTTCACTTCTAGAGTTACTGGGGAGTAATCCATTAAAATCCTGACTGGTATCCTGTCGACAGCGGATAGGCATTCAATGAAGGTTCAATGTCATTGAATTGCTAACCTCCTATTAACAGAATAGATACGAAATACCTTGGAGTTAAAGATAGCAAAGCAAATACCTGTTCTGAACTACTTAATGTATTAAAATCTGTAGGTCCACATGGTGGGCCATGGAGAGGGCTGTAGCTCACTGCTACTTGCCACTCATTCATACTTATCCAGGAGCCTTTGTAGATGAAGCACATGTTCTCCAATAGCATACCTGAAAGTTTTAAAGGCTGTTGGATAATGGGGGTGGGATGCATTATTTTTCCCACAAAGTACATTTTAATTTGATTTGCCAGCTTTCTATTTAGTTAGTGTCTTGATGGTTTGTCTAAGTTCTTTTTTAATTTGGTTCAATTTTGTTTGTTTGTTTTTACAGAAAAAGTATTTAAACCAGAATGTGGCAGAGTTTTATAGTGTGTAGTTGCTTGAAATAAACTCTAAATTTAAGGCACATGTCTGGCCTTTAGAAATGCACTTGCACAGTGAATAAAATGATCATCAAGTGAATTTGGTTAGATTCTTTCTTGTTCGTGACGTCATTACCTGGCACTTAAGATATTGCAACAGATATTTACTTTGCATTTCTACAAAGTAAATGTGAATTTACATCCGTTGTTTAAATATGCTTTGAGATACATCTACTGGTATCTATCCTGAAATGATTGAGGGATTGGCCTACACTAATGAACAATCACAATGCACAGTACAAGGTTCTATTCTGAACTGGACTCGGAAACAAGAAAGATTCTCTTGAACTTCTTTAAGGAATACTGTGTAAAATTTGATTTTCCAGTAATGTGAAAACTTTATGCAAGAAATCAGGGCATTGATTTTGATTACATGTTTGTAATACATGACATTATCCGCTGTTCAATCTTCATAACAATCTTCAACATTTGGCTCAATTGTTTAATAGTCTTATTCCTGGTCTGGATCCAAAGCTGCTTTCTTCCATCATCAAACATTCAGATTTCCTCTCAGTCGCTATCATTCTGTATACTGGAATGGTGAAGCTCTTCCTTGATGGAGAAGATACAATGTTGGCCTCAAATCAGTATGATCTACAAAGCTCCAAGCAGGTAACTGTGATTAATGCAGAATTTATAGATAATTAATGGGAACTGTTTGACCCCTTCCTCGAGTTGTGATTTAGCATTTCTCTTTCAATACAAATGGAAACAATGCACTTTTATTTTTCGAGACTAGGTACTTTCATGATCATAGAAGTAACTTAAACAACACTACAATAAAGAAAGTCTAACACTGAGAACAACATTTTCTTAGAGGCAATGGGAGGGAGGCGTGGGTATATGCATGGAGTGTTGATTTCTGCAAAGTGACATCCTGGAATCACCTCATTCTCCTCCCAGTTTTCATTCAGGCAGGTTTGAAGCGTGAAAGTTCATGGGAACTTCTTATGGTTCAATGGTTAGCACTGCTGCCTCACAGCACCAGGGTCCCAAGGTTCAGTTCCAGCCTCTGGCGACTGTCTGTATGGAGTTTGCACATTCTCCCCGTGTCTGCGTGGGTTTCCTCCAGGTGCTCCGGTTTCCTTCCACAGTTCAAAGATGTGCAGGTCAAGTGACCTGCAATGCTAAATTGCCCGTAGTGTTAGGTGCATTAGTCAGAGGTGGGTGGGTGTGGACCTCTTGGGCTGAAGGGCTTGTTTCCACGCTGAAGGGAACCTAATCTAATCTAAGGCATTTTAGATACTAATTTTAGGTTCAAGTCTCTTTTAATCACAGATTCTGGCTTTAACAATCGCAGTCTTATTTTCCAAGCTGTCAGCAACTTGCCAAGGTCATTGAGATCTGCTTTTTGAGGGAAACCAATAGATTGTAAAGCCTTTTATCTGTAAGACTGAGGAACCAGATTGAGAGGCTGCTGCTCCTAGCGCTTTGACTTAGATAATGGTTAACTGATGAGTGCCAACTTCTTAAAAGTCACTTCACTCCATCTTTAGCTGCACTCCACTGCCAAAAGCCTTCATGACAGCAAAGGAGCAGCTGATGAAGCTTCAACCTGCACCTCTGCTGAACAAGAGAGCCAGCAAATCCAGCAATCAATAGTATTTCAAAACAATCACAGGGATGGTTTCTACTGTGAACTATTTTGCCATAGTCCAGGTGGATGTTTAAACAACAGCATGGCTACTCTTTCAGTGTGAATGAGTGTCAAAGTACAGCATCTATTTTATTTCATATGATAATAAAATGCTAACATTTAGGGAAGTTCGAATGTTTTGGAGGGTTGTGATGATGGTGGGATCTGCATAAAGCTAATGACTTTATATTAATCAATAATGAGTAAGTTTTGCTTCTGTTTCCAGCCTGACCCTTTGGGATTAATAACACGAGGCCATCAGTTCCTCCTTCGTGCAATTCCAGTCTGTCCTGCACAAACATGTTTACAAAGCCAAGTAAGAGCTTCTGACATAATGAATCAAACATGTGTAATCCTATAGGTAGTTACAAACTTGCCAATGTACAATGTCCACAAGGGATGAACTCAGATTTCTCCAGTTTCCTCATTTCCCTCCCCCACCTTGTCTCAGTCGATTCCCTCGAACTCAGCACCACCTTCCTAACCTGCAATCTTCTTCCTGACCTCTCCGGCCTATCACCCTCACCTTGACCTCCTTCCACCTATCACATCTCCATCGCCCCTCCCCCAAGTCCCTCCTCCCTACCTTTTATCTTAGCCTGCTGGACACACTTTCCTCATTCCTGATGAAGGGCTTATGCCCGGAACATCGAATTTCCTGTTCCTTGGATGCTGCCTGACCTGCTGCGCTTTAACCAGCAACACATTTTCAGCAATGTACACTTCACTTGATTATTATCAGCTGTTTTACCTTGATCACTGTTCACAAATTTTGCACCTGAGAATACACAGTAGCTGTTTGGCTTCTGCTTGTTCCATGTTAACAATGCAATGTTACTAACATTGTAATAATTGAGAATAGTGTTCAGCAAAAAAAATCAGATGTAAACCATGACAATTGTATACCATAAGAATATGGTAAAATGGCAAAATAACTTCTCCACCTTTAACATGACTGTTGTGCTAAATTTTAGACATTTGTACATTTAGTTCACTTAGTCAAATCTTAAGTTAGAATCCAAGAAAAGTTTGAGGCATGGAAAAAAAACTATTTCATTATTCTTTGGATTTGTTCATGTAAATTTTAATAAATCAACTTTTTTATTGCTTCAAGCAATGTGGGTGACACTGGCTGGATCAACATTCATTGCCCACATTGAATTGTCCTTGAGGTGGTGTTGATGAGCCACTGCCTTGAACTGCTTCAGTCCTTTGTGTGTAGAACATCTAGAGGACTGTAAGGAATCAAATTCTAGGATCTTGACCCAGCAAAACTGAAGGAACAGTGATATATTTCCAAGTGGGAATGGCGAGTGGCTTTGAGAGGGGAGCTTATGTCCCATGCATTATTATCCTTCTCCGTAATAAATATTCAAGGATTTGGAAGATACAGTTAAAGTGGTAGGCATCTCCATCCTGTATGGTCTGGAGCTTCAAGTGTTTTTGGAACTGTGCCCATATGGGCAAGTGGAGAGTATTCTGCCACACTTCTGAGTTGTCTTGTAGATGGTGAATAGGTATTGGGGAGTCAGGAGGTGAGTCAGCCATGACAGAATCTCTAGTATCTGACCTGCTCCTGTGGCCCCAGAATTCATATGGCTGGACCAATTCAGTTTCTGCTCAGTTGTAACTCTCAAAATGTTGATAGTGATGGATTCAGTGATGGTAATCTCAGTGAACATCAAGGGGTTATGGTTAGATTCTCACTTGCTGGAGGGGACCTGTGCCTTCACTTGTCTGATGTGAATGTTACATGCCTCTTGTCAGCCCACACTTGGATGTTGTCCAGGTCTTGCTGCATATGAATATGGACTGGCTCAGTAAAGGAGAAGTCATGAATGCTGCTGACATTCTGCAATCATTGGCGAACATCCCTACTTCTGACCTTACAATGGAGGGAAGGTCATTGATTAAGCAACTGAAGATGATTAGGCCACTACCCTGAGGAACTTCTGCAGAAATGCCTTGAAGTTGTAATGATGGATAGTTTTTAAAAACTGTTCCAAGCACTTCTGCAACTCGAGCATCAAGACACAAAGCAGAATTCAAAATTAAATAATCAGATTAAATATTTATGTACATTCATCCCAAAATGTTTCATAATAGCCTTCATAGTTTCAAAATAGTGATATAGCAAGATTCAATTAACTGAAACAGCTGGAATTGGAGGAATGTAACAGTTTTTAAAACATGCTTTTTCTTACCGCACTGACATTTGTGTTTTAGTTGATCTGATAAAGTTTGCATGAACTCCAAAGAAAAATGGAATAAGGTACTTAAGTGCAACAGCAAAAGCGAAATGATTAAATCAAGGTTTTATTGGCAATGTTCCAGAAGAAAACCAAGTCTGCATATTGGCCATACACTAAAGTTTCTTTCCTGATCTTAACCCAAACCACAACAAGCTGAATCTGTCTTTGCTTTGTAAGGTATTATTACAAAGAACAGCTCACTAATAATGCAGCAATCTCCTTTATATAGCAGTGAGGGACCACTCTAGGTTATAGAGTTTGACTGAGATACCTAGTATTTTGAGAATACTATGATCCTGATTTTTCTTGTAATTGATGCGTAGAAAACATTTACTTTCCTGCTACCAAGCAAAGCAAAAGCTCTGTATTAGGATTTTTTTATTTCCATGGGATTTGCAAGCACATCCATAGTGAGGTGGATTGCCTGCCCTGTAACAGATATAAGAATATAGCTAGTTGTTTGCAGGAGATGGGTCAAGATGTTACTTCTTATTGTCCTTTTGAACAGACAAAATTAAACTAAGCCCCTTTCTAGTTAGCAGACAGGAACAAACAGCATGTCTAAATGTATTTATTTCCCAGCAACCATTGCAGACAGGGAGGGAGAGGGAAACCTCCTGCTAACAGTTCTTGGACAGGTGGTGGAACGTCCAGTCCTTTGAAGCTATTTCTTCTTAAATACTAATCAGCATTAGATTGATTTTTGCATGAGGTTTTAGACAGGATTAAAAATCAATTATATTTCACATGGCTCTATTGCTGATAAGAAAGGCAAAACAGTATTTATAATACTGCTGCCTCAATATTGGCATCTAGTAGCCACACATTTTGCAATAAGCAATTTACTGAGCTTTAAATTTAATAATATGTACTTTTTTTTCTACTTAGCTACAGGCTGCTTGGAAAGACATTGACCCAGAACTGAAAGCTGCACTAGGTCATCATCTGAACATCTGCAATGGTGATGATCTATATTCTGAACCAACTATTCTATAAAGAATAAGGCGGACTGAAATTTTGCATGTTACCGGTTTTATAAGATTGTTCTGCAAGATGCTGAAAATGGGTAACCACTGGCTGGCTACATATTTCAGCATTCATGCAAAACCAAAAAGCCCTTTATATTTAGTTACCTCTGACAATCAAAACATGTCTCAGTCTAAAACCTGTAGGATAGTTTGTGTACTGTAAATTGAATTATTTTCCTATGTAAATTTTTAATAGGAAATGTCAAGCTATATGATTTCTGAATTTAATAAGCACACAACAGCACAGGAAAATGTTCTTGAGCTTTGTTAGTGAGCTCTTTTTGGTTTTGTTTTGAATTAGCCAGATAACTTGTTCAGAGCACTTTGTCTTACAACATCAACCAATCATGAAATGATGTGTGGCTGCTTTATTAGACAGTGCGTCTTTAGAACTCAATGGAACATGCTGACTCTCCAGTTCCATTGTTCTTGTAAAACTAAAAGTTAGCCTTGCAACTGAAGTTGTCTGATCTATTGCATAAGTTTATGAGAAGCAGGTTAGTAGAGGTAACTCTGTATAGTCTGCAGAATTGTCAGTGTAGTTTAATGAACAGGCACTTGCTTATTCTCCAGCTTTGAGAAAGAGTAACCGATGAGGATAATCTTACGTTCTACAACTAATTTTTTTTAAATCTATGAACTAATTTAGTTCCTGGTGAGAATTTAAAATTGCAACAAACTATAAATGATAAAGAAACTTCATGCAACAAGGCAATGGAATCAACTTTTTAGTTAAATATAAAACTATTTCTGAACTCTTTAATAAGCTGGTTAGTACTGTTCATACAATAATTTTGGTTATATCATATCTTAGAGGTTTGTTACTGTAATAATCACTTGTATATATTTTTGGCCTTAGCCAATTCAGCAACTGACTGGCTTAAAAACATATCAACAGGTCAATGTCTATTTTAAGCACAAACCTCTATTTGCAAACAGTACAAGTATTGGTTGTCAAACTTAAAACCTTTTATTGTTCATATTGACTGTAAAAGCTGTATATCTGCCAAAAGTATCATAATGACCTGTAATTTCCAGAGCACCTCAAGCATTGTCTTATCTAAAAGTTTAAGGCAGGAACTCAAGTTGTTATGGAAGATTCCACCATGTATTTACTGTATTTAAGCTATTATAAGTTTATCTTCTGCCAATTCATTTCTTTCAATAAATTGTTTAATTTTTTTTGACAGACTATATTGGGAATTATCAATTTATACCCATTAAAATCTAACAGTATTACACTGAGCTTACTATCATGGAATACTATGACTGTAGGAGGCTCTATATATTACATCCATAAATTAAATGAATAAATATACACACACACAGTTGCACAATATAAACTGTTGTTTAAAACTGCTGATGTACTAACTGGTAAGTGTTATGCACATCAGAATGGTTGTATGAAAGCTATATTTTCAGATTCACGATAAAACCTCATTTTATTAAGCACTCCAATCTTAGAAGTTTAAGAGGAAAAAGAAGTTTTATTAGGTGAGGTGGGTGTTCTTGGCTATTAAAGGTTTTAATTTTGGAGAAGTTGTTTTACAGAATTGCACTGACGAAATAGTTTCAGCTTGCATTCAATTTATAAAACATATCATTTTCCCTCTCCCTCATTAGAATTCAGTTACACAGTAACTTCCATGTTCAGCTTTCACAGCAGAGGAAGAGAACAACCAACCACCAGACTGTGGCCCAAACCTGAGTGTCTCAATTTTTATGAAATGTAATAATAGGTTTTGTGAAGATGAAACTTTACTTCGTTGCAAGCTCAAGGATTACTCTCAATTTGGAGGGAACTGGGTCATCTGTGGTTAGCAGTTTTGGGATTTTGGTGCACATTTAATATCGGTAGCTCTCAAATACACCAAACAATAAAAAAGAATCTTCCACTCAAATTTGCAAAACATCAGACAAACCCCAATACTCAAAAACCTATGAAAATAGTCTTTATTAAAATTTAATTAGCAATCAGCCAAACCACCTCACAGTACACATGAAACATTTCAAGCTATACCATTGTTGATATTTGCTGATAATGTTACAGTTTCCCTTTCAATTATCTCACATTTGTCTGTTTAACAGTGCTCACTAGCTACACCACACTCGATATCAACATACAATTCAAAGTTGCATGATATAGTGAAACATTTGGCATTATTTTTCAAGGTCAAGAGGTGTGTAATTAAGCTTCATTTAAAAGGAAAGCCATGTAACCAACCATCTAACACTGATGCAATTAAACTTCTGCTTGTTCCTTATCAAACAAAATGTTGCACTGATTCATAAATTCTCTATTCAGACGAAGAACTTGCTGTCACTGAAGACAAAAGGTGCAAATAGGTTCTAATCTTTTGATTCTACTCACAGTTAAATAGCTGAGTGTTAACTGGCTTCCCACTCAATGAATGTATCTGTGCTCAGCTGGTTTGGTTCTGTTTCAACATACTCAGCTGGTTTGCTTTTATCTGTGTTCTGGGTCAAGGGATGAACCATGGACATATGAACGTTCAAATTGTGGGCCTTCTCAAACCGCTTTCCACACTGGTTGCAAGCAAAATCCAGTTCAGCTTCTGCCTTGTGCTTAGTCATATGGTATTTCAAAGATGCTCTCTGTCGACACTGGAAACCACAAATTTCACACCTACAGGCAGAAGAGGAAAAAAAAGTCCTGTTATGGTCTTGAAAAAATGTAAAAGTTCTTCAGCCAAAAGCAGGACTGACATTTAAATAATATCACAAGTCTTGCTGGAAACAGTGACTTTTTAAAAAATAAAAATCATCCTTGGTCCTCTGGTCAGAATTGTAAAAACCATTTCTGTGGTGATTGAACTTGGAAGCAGGAGAGCAAGGTTGTTTAATACATCATTCACACTCTCAAGACAGATAGTCATTTAATTGATTGGCTCCTCTTGGACAAAGGGTTTATGCACTGCTCTACCTTTTGTATTCTTTTGACTATCTGCTTCTATTATCTAGAATCTCTTTCTAAAATGTTTTCACTTTATTTCTTCCCTTTCTGTTTCCAAAATCAAATGTAAGGCATCTTACATTTTAAAATGAGGATGATATTTTTCTGAGGACTGAGAGTCTGCTTCTGCTCTTGTGCCTTATGGTCTTAAGTGTCACCTCACCTCCACTACCCAACTCAGAAGATTCTTTTAGCTATTAGTTACTCTTTGCATCTGCTGTTATGAGTCTTCAAATTGTCCTTCTACATTTTTACCAAGCTGTTTTGTAATTATTTTCAAACATTATAGAGACAGCCAAAGAAGGCAGTGTTATTAAATGTTTCTAGGACCCCCTTGTTCATCAAGAATCTATTGAGGGTTGGATGGAATGAGGAAATGAAGCCACAATCAGATCAACTGTGATCTTATTGGATGCTACTGCAGGCTTGAGGCACCAAATGGCCTGCTCCTGCTCCTAATTCATATCAGCTCTTCAGTCTCCTTCCCGAGTTCCCGTCTATTCATTGTGATGCATGGAGCATGGTAGGGGGCAAAATTGTATGGCCTGGCACAAAAGTTAAATGTGGAAAATGCCTGTAGTATTTTGTTCAGACATCTATCATGCACACAGTCCTCCCAACAGAGCAGAGTCATGGAAATGTTTTCCATGTAAGTCTGGAGAGCTGAAACTACTCATGTATGACTATATGTGCAATAACAAGAGTTAGAAATTCATGGATGTGAAAAAGACAGATTGTGAAAATCATTAATTTTCTTGTTTAAAATGGTGAAGCAAAACACCTTTGTTTACACCTTTAGTGGGTATGCCGGGTTTTCAACCGGGGATGATAGATTCAGGATTTAAACTTTGGGCAGCTAGGGTGTGTCTTGCATGGATGATCTATTTGAGGGAGACGTAATGATGTCCTTCGATCGGTTAGTACGGAAGTATGAGCTATCTAATAGAGACCTCTTTTGTTTTTTCAAGTTAGGGATTTTATTCAAAGAAAGACCACACTTTTGACTAATCCCTGCAAATCTGACATAGAGAGGGGGGTGCTAAGTGTTAAGAGTACACTCTCTGTCAGTACTTTATATCATCAATCGGGGGGTGCCCCTTCAGATGAGTTTGACTGACTCTGAAAGATGTGGGAAAGAGAGCTGGGTGTTGAATTCTCCTCAGAGGCATGGGAGGATATTTGGGAGAATGCAAGAAAGATATCAATTTGCATTAGGACCCATGCTTTACAGTTGAAGATTCTCCACAGGGTCCACTTGACTGCAGACCAGTTGCCAAAATTTAAACCAGGGGTATCTTCATGTCTGAAGTACAAGGTCTGCACAGGCACTCTTACCCATTGCCTTTGGTCTTGCGATAGGCTTCAAACATAATGGAGCACTGTGGCAGGCACAATGGAGAGGATTTAGGGTGTAAGGGTGGAGAAGGACCCTATCTCTCTCCTTTTGGGCTTGCCCACATTTCCTGCAGACGTGCATAAGAAAAAAACCTTTCAATATTCTCACATTCTGTGCAAGAAAGAATATCTTACCAGGTGGGATATCCGAAATAAAACCCTCAGGCCTGTCAGGTTGGCGGAAGATTGTTATGGAGCACATTCCCCTGGAGTTTCTCACAAATATGGTACACCACAAAACAAAATTTTTACAAGACGTGGCAGCCCTTTTTGGAATACCTTGATACAGATTTATCTGCCACACTAACAAGGGCTTTTATATAGCCATAATGATTGTGTTTTACAAGTCCAATCCAGGCAGGAGGAACTGTGAACATATGAGCATTTTGTTTGGCTGGGCGGAGTTAGTTTGTTGTTGGTTATTTATTTATTTAGTTAAATAGCCAATTTGGGTTTTTTTAAAACTTTTCTATACATGTTTATACATTTGTACATTAGGGTGGGTTGGGGAATTTTTGGGGGTTTTTTGTACTGTTTGAATTGTATTATTTTGTATTTGTTGTAATATTAAAAAATCTATTTTTTCAATAAAAATATATTTTAAAATAAGGTGAAGCAGTCTCAAAGGGCCGAATGACCTACTCCCGCTCATATTTTTCTATGTAAACACAAGTAATATGTAGACAGATAGCAAAAGCTTCTTTAACTATGTAAGTGTATATGTAGTAGATCTGGCCTGTTCTTAATTGAGGATAGAAAAATGAGATAGAACCTTATTGAAACAGACCAGATTTTTAGGGGACTTGGCAGGTTTGATGGGGAAAGGTTGTTTCCCTTTGTGGGAGAATGGACCACAGGGCATAATCTCAGAAAAAGAAGGTGCCCTTTTAAGACAGATGCGGAATTTCTTCTCACAGGGGAGTGAATTTGTGGCATTATTTATCAGAGAGGACTGTAGAGGCTGGGACATTAATGTATTTTTTTCTTTCAGTCAGAAAATGAGGGGTTATGGAGAAATTATATGAAAATGGAGTGAGGATGATTGGTTCAGCTATGATGGGATAAATGGTCTGCTTCTGTTCTTGTGTCTTATAGTCTGAAGTGTCACCTCGCCTCCCATACCCAATTCAAAAGATTCTTTCAGCTATTGGTTACTCTTTGCATCTGCTGTTATCAGTCTTCAATTTGTCCCTCTACACTTCTACCAAGCTATTTTATACTAACGTTCAAACAATATATAGAAAGAGAGGAAAATAAATGAAACTGTCAAGTGTAATATTCTGAATTTCTCTGGGTTCTTACTGTAGAGGCTTTGCTCCAGAATGGCGCATCTGGTGAACTGACAGGTGCTTTCTCTGTTTGAAGGTTTGTCCACATTCGTCACAAATGTAGTTTCTTTCTTCTGCAATTTATTAAAAAAACATGTTTTTTGCACAATTTGAAACCACAACAGGATGTAAGAGTTCTGAGATGAATGCTTAATTTCACAAAAATAAAAAGGCAGCTGCAGAAGTGTAAATATTTCTCAGGTAACATTGGACTACTTCATCCATTCACTTCAGTTTGCACAATTGTTGAACAATGCAAGTGGATGCACTCTAAGATCAAAAATCATATAAAAGGAAGTTAGTCCATTAGAGCATATATAACATTGTAAACATCTTTCATGCTTCTTCAGAGACTGGACAGATGTTCCACAGTGATATAGTGACAGTATTTTTAGCTATCTGAGGAATTGAACTTGTGTTTTACAGGTAAAGGATGTTATTGAGGAGGCCCATTTAATTAATTCAGCCACAGAAACCTTTAGTTTCCCATCTCATCATATGCCTTTTGGCTTTATTTGCTTCCACACCCCAGCTCAGAAGATCCTTTAACATACCAATCATTGCATGACCAATAGCAATTGATCGTGGCACTAATATTAAATTACACAACATTTTGTTTTCTAATTATTTACCAAATGTGTGTAAAAAAAAAGGAAGGAAGAATAAAATTAGAATACAAGTTGGTCCCAATATATGCATTACAAGATTGTTAGTTATGTCGACATTGTAAAAAACTGAAGGAGATTGGTTCTACCATTAGCAGAAGCAAGCATTCCTTTGGGATTTCCAACAACCTTCCCCGGAGTTACACATACAGACTAAGAGAATCCTTTATAAATTTCTACTTATCTATTCAATTTGGCACTGGCTCAACTGGAGGTTCAGCAGCCATGTAAATGTTTTTTAAACTGTTTCCAGCCCCATAAAATATGCAACAGCAAAAAAATCATTTGGCTTTCCCAGAACACCCATCAGATCACTGAACGTGGATGCAAAGGAACAGATTGAATGAAATATGGTGGAAATATAATTGAAAAGCTTATGTAACACTACTGTTGATCAGTTCCATACTTACCTGTGTGAACCAATTTCACGTGGCGCTGCAGATAGCGATCAATCATAAACACTTTGTTACATCCTGGGTGGGGACAGGGACGCTCACGTACCTCCTCATGGCGTTCTTTCATATGTTTCTAATATTAAAACAGTTTGCTGATCAGGCTCGAGATTAACCAAAAATAGATGCTCTATTCGAATACACTTAGCAATGGAAACAAAACAGATGAACTGATAAAAGACCAAAATATGATTGCCACTACAAAGACAAGGTTGCAGAACAACATAGATTGAGACCTGAATATTGAAGGGTACGTGACATTCCCCATGGACAAGATTAGAGTGGTGCTGGAAAAGCACAAGTCAGGCAGCATCCGAGCAGCAGGAAAATTGACTTTTCGGGCAGAAGCCCTTCATAAGGAATTAAGCTGGGAGCCTCTGAGGTGGAGAGATAAATGGGAGGAGGGTGGGGCTGAGGAGAAGGTAGCTAAGATTGCAATAGGTGGTTGGAGGTGGGAGTAAAGGTGATAGTTCAGAGAGGAGGGTGGAACAGATAGGTGGGAAGGAAGATTGGCAGGTATGACAGGTCATGAGGATGATGCTGAGCTGGCAGGTTGGAACTGGGGTAAGGTGGGCAGAGGGGAAATGAGGAAACTGGTGAAATTCACATTGATGCCCTTAGGTTGAAGTGTTCCAAGACGTTCCTCCTCCAGGGGTCAGGCAGTGAGGGAGTGATGGTGGAGGAGACCCAGGACATGCATGTCCTTGGTAGAATGGGAAATTGAGTCGAAACGTTCGGCCATGGGGCGGTTTGATTAACCAAACTAAATACTCCTGCCTATGTCCTCTGGATAATCGAGGTTCCTCTGTATAGTACCCAAAGACAGAGCACCATTACTCTGAGAGTTGATATTGTAATTGAGTGTGCAGAACTTTACATATTAGTGATCTTGATTTTGTCAGTGTAAATTTTTACAACTAAAAAAATCAGTATGCAATTTAGTGTTTAATTAAAAACTAAAGTGTCACTACATTATACACTCAGATCCTAGTGGAGGGTGTAAAATCATAGTCCTGCAATCAAGTAGTAAGTGAGCTAAGCTGATACTCAAAAAGCCTAAAATTTTAAATTTTGTACGTGATCATAGCTTTGAGGATAACATCTTGACCATACTTTTACCTTCAATCCATCAGCTCCTCTATATACTGCACAGCAGCCCTTGTATTGACATCGGTGCATGGTGGGAAAGTCTTCTCTGAAAAACACCAAATAAATGCTATAAGGTTACATGAATTCCATATCCAGTAACCATATAGGAAACGCTCTCAAAGTTGTGGTTGTGTTCCTAGGCACCCATTGAAATCAATGTTAAAGCCATGGTTAGGTTCCTTTGGACATTTCTAGTCCAGAAAAACCAATGTACAATTTGAAATCCTGTACCTAACATCAGCAGCACTGTGCAAATAACAAATACATTAGTAAATATCAAATAAATACACTATAAAATGTTTTCAAAAATTACATTCACCTCCAATAGGCTCCAACTACTGAAGTTGATCAGTGCAGCTAATTGCTGAGGTTCCTGCAGGGCTTGCACCAATCAACTATTATTAGATAGAGGAGAGGAGTTCAGTGTCAATTCGGAACAAGAGCCAGATGCTAGGAGCCAGAAGAGTAGTTTAAGAACAGTGTGGAAGATAGGGATTGGGGAATCTAGGGTGGGATGCAAGTGTGAAAGCAACAGAGGGAGTGAAGAGGGAATGACAGCAGGAGAGCATCACTATGGCAAAGGTCATATACACAGGAAGAGTACAGAAGAGCAATTCTGTGGCAAATTGCATTAAAAATAAAACTATCAATGCTAAATAGATACTACTTTATTAACATTATTAATTGAAACTTAAGTGAGTCAACATTAAACACATCCAGGGCTCTCACATTAAAAAAAAATCAGATCTGTCAGAACTGACATAGGGACGTTCCCTACATATTTATCTCAGAGTTATATTTCTTGCCGCATATTGGAATAATTCGGAAACTAGTAGCTAATGATTGTTTTTATGGCTGCTGAACATAGATCATTACAGCGCAGTACAGGCCCTTCAGCCCTTGATGTTGTGCCAACCTATGAAACCAATCTAATGCCCATCTAACCTACACTATTCCACTGTCATCCATATGTTTATCCAATGACCATTTAAATGCCCTTCAAGTTGGCAAGTCTACAGGCAGGGTATTCCACACCCTTACTACTCTGAGTAAAGAACCTACCTTTGACATCTATTCTATATCTATCACTCCTCAATTTAAAACTATGTCCCCTCATGCTAGCCATCACCATCTAAGGTAAAAGGCTCTCACTGTCCATCCTATCTGATCTTCTGACCATCCTGTATGTCTCTATTAAGTCACCTCTCAGTCTTCTCTCCAACGGAAGCAGCCTCAAGTCCCTCAGCCTTTCCTCTTGGCTCCGAAACTCAATCCCTCGACCAATAAAAGCTAACACACTGGACATCTTCTTAACAATCCTATCAACCTGGGTGGCAATTTTCAGGGACCTATTTACATGTACACTGAAATCTCTCTGCTCATCCACACTACCAAGAACCTTACCATTAGCCCAGTATTCTATTCCTGTTATTCCTTCCAAAGTGAATCACCCCACAAGTTTCTCCATTTGCCACCTCTCAGCTCAGTTCTAATCCCTTTGTAAACTGCAACATCCTTCAGCACTGTTCACAACTCCACTGACGTTAGTTTCAGTCGCAAATTTACTAACTCATCCTTCTATGCTCTCATCCAGGTAATTTATAAAAATGACCATCAGCAGTGACCCCAAAACAGATCCTTGCGTTTTACCATGAGTAACTGAATTCCAGGATGAATATTTCCCATCAATCACCACCCTCAGTCTTCTTTCAGCTAGCTAATTTCTGATCCAAACTGCTAAGTCACCATCAATCTCAAGCCACATAGTTTGAAGACAAATATTTCCAGTATGTGACTCAACATTGACCAAACTCAACATATCTTTCACAATTATTGTTACTGTAACAGATTAAAATAAGTTACAACCCTAGAATTAATAAGTAATAATGAACATAAATTTATTGAAACCAACCAATTTCTTGCTTAATCCAACCACAAAGCAAATTACATAAGATTCTTTTTTCACATAGCAAATAGTTAGAGACTGGTACACACTACCTGGAGGTACGATGAAGGTAGGTTTAATTGAGGCATACAAGAGGACATTAGACAATTATTTGAAGAGAAACTGAAGGGAAATATCAGGAGAATGGCACTGTAATGTCATGTAGATAAAATGGGACAATTGGTCTTCTTAGCTCCATAACAATTCTGTGAAGATTGCTGATACTTTTTTAAAAAAAGACATTTACAGTGAAGCAGTATATTAAGTAACTACTTTTACTCTCCAGAAGAATTAGTGTAAGTACCTTTCACAGTTTGATTTTGATTTTCGTATACGCCTTTGTCCTGGTGTTTTCTTCACTTCTTTACTATCACATTTCAATGTTGGCAATTTACTGAAAAGGGAAAAAAAAAGGCTAATTTACTTTAATAGCTTGGAAAATGTAAAAATAAATCAAGCTTGTAAAGTTTGTAAGTTGACCACGAAGTTAACATTTGAAAACAGGCACCTATGGAGCTTCCATGTGTTACAAATAAGAAACAGGTTAAACACATTTTTAAAAAAATAGTCTTTGACACCTAATGTAAAAGTCATGTGGCATCAGGATCACTGCACACAAGTATACTGGCTGGGGCAAAACAATCTGCAGCAAATGAGAAAACATCATCTTTAATTGTAGGCAAGCACTATCTTTGACATTGACTCCAAATTCGAACTTGAAGGTAACATGGCTCAGCCACAAGTATTCAACTTCTTGATAATGATATTCAAATTATATTGTCTGTGACAAAACCTAATGGAAATTCCATTACAGGAATTGATGTTTACCAGACCATCTTAGCCCAACAGATATTGCTAAATTTGGTTTCTTACAAAGACTCAGATACGTAATAATACCCTCGTCTGTCAGCTTTTGGAGAAATCCATCTTCTGCTCAAATATAGTCTCAGCAATACAGTCCAGTGAAACCTACTGACTGTATTCAATTTTAAAACATTCTTTTACTTTTAATACAGCAGAGCATAAAAATCAAAAGCTCCAGCAAAGTTATAAAGGATATAATTTCATAATAACTTCAACAAATTACAGAATATAATTTACACAAAAATAAATCTAGAAACAGAGGTTGTACTATTTAGCATTGCCTCACATTTGAATAAATGGTTTTCCTTTTGTATTTTTCATGGTAGAATCACGAATATAGTTATATTGATGATATGCCCATCAAATCATTATTTATAAACAGACTGTTACCATTTTTAACGTGAGTGAGCTCAGTATTGGATTGCCTGTTTTCTAGGCAATAACTAAGGTAGTGAAATCACACTAAAATAATTAGTGTATCAGTTACTCAGAGCCAAAATGTTACAGGAGGCAAGAAAAGCTGAATTGACATACTCTGCTCGGCTTTTTGGCCAAGATCAAGTGGTTAAAAAAAATGATAAATACAGTCTTTTTATGATTAACCAAATGAAACAGTTTGCTATAGAAGTGAGGTACCAGGTTAAAAACACTTTATCCCAAATAAACAATTCTAACCAAGTAGAACTACAACAATCGATAGCGAAATAAAGCTACCATGTTCAAATTAAAGACAATTTGTTCCATTAAAAGAGAAAAATGCGATATTCGTTAGGACTCACTTCTTCTCCCAATATGGCTGAAAACACTCATCTGAAGAGCCATTCTTAACTTTTTCTTCCCCATCATCTTCACTTGACAAATACCTATAAAAATAGAGTAAGATTTAGCACACTTAAAAGAACGTAGTTGACAGTATAAGGACATAGAAGAATGGCATTTATCACATTCCCCTCAAGGTTCAATGGGTAGCCATACTTATACATGTTGTTTCTTCAAGGTGCCCAAATGAGAACAGATCAAAACAGCCTTAACACTGGAACTTCTAATCACTGCTCAATTTATTGGGTCTCAGAACAGGGAAGTTGAACTTGTCGCATGGTAGTACAGAACTTGAGTTTTGTTGAAATAAGAAGAGACGGGATGGTGAAGCTTTTCATTTCACACACATCAATAGTCACAATTGTTATATTTCAAAGAGGGCAACAATTAATACTGAGAAACTGATGATGACTGGTTGGCAAGTTGACTCAGACTGGCCAGGGGGAACATAGCAAGAGCTATTGTCCCCATTGTTTAATTCAAAAAACTACAATGACCAGACATGTTATTTTGTTACCTGCATATCAATATATGTAGGTTCTAGCAAGCGTGAATCATGCTACAAATCTAAGCAAAGGCTCACTGTGCAAGCTTGATGTTGAAATAGGGCATATCAAAGGATAATGGCTACCCCAACTCAGATCAGCACTCGCTAAATAGTGTACAAACTTACAATGGACCTTCTAGCCATTTCCAGACCTGAAAAGTGCTCAGTTTACTTCAAATTATGAAAGAGTAAAGTACAGAGGAACCTCAAATTATCCGAACATCAATTATCCGAACTTCGGATTATCTGAAGATGTCGAAGTCCCGATAAAAACATGACATGAAAAAGGTGTTTCCAACATTGACCACGTCTTTTGTTTACAATGATGAAAGGCGATGACGGCTTACTGAAATGCTGCTGAGAACAGTCACGGACATCAATGGGTTCTCTCTCTCTCTCTCTGGAGTTCTACACAGGGTGTACCCTAAACCCCCTTCCCCAGATAATCTCTCCAATATTGTCCTCTTGCAAAGGTGGAACTTGTCAAAAAGTTGCAGTAAAAAGTTGTGTGTGTGTGTGCGCGCACACGCGCTATTTTGAGACTCACCCCTCCTGTTGGGGGGGACTGGTCTGACATGGCTGCTGACAGGGCCAGGGTTGGACAGGGAGCGGTGGTGGGTGCGGAGGCTCACGCACAGTGTGCTGCTGCTTAATCTCCTGAACGGGAAGCAGACTTAGCAAGTGCTCATTGTGTCAATCCCATTGAACTGATTGGGGGGGCTGGGGGGCTTCAGCAATGCTGCAGGTCCCTTACACACGAGTGTGTATCTACTCAGAAACAAACTCTGAGACACAGAGAGGGAGCAAGGCAAGCAGAGCGAGGAAAAAAGGAAACTTCAGAAAACTCCGAGCCCCAGAGCAGTTACTCGAATAATCAATTATCTGAACGGAATAGTGCCCGTCCACGCCATTTGGATAATCAAAGTTCCTCAGTATCTCAAAACTTCAATCAATAGGCAAAGCCACACTGCTACCATGCAGTAATGATACAAATGCTATTTTCCACTCACAAAATACTTTATTGCTGTCAAATGAAAAAAGACTTTCTCTTTACCACACAAATGAATAATATGCTATACAAATGTCAATGCTGGTGTGTTGAAAATGTGTTGCTGGAAAAGCGTAGCAGGTCAGGCAGCATCCAAGGAGCAGGGGAATTGACGTTTCGGGCATGAGCCCTTCTTCAGGAATGAGGAAAGTGTGCCAAGCGGGTTAAGATAAAAGATAGGGAGGAGGGACTTGGGGGAGGGGCGTTGGAACTGCGAGAGGTGGAAGGAGGTTAAGGTGAGGGTGATAGGCCAGAGTGGGGGTGGGGTCGGAGAGGTCAGGAAGAAGATTGCAGGTTAGGAAGCGGTGCTGAGTTCGAGGTTGGGACTGAGACAAGGTAGGGGGAGGGGAAATGAGGAAACTGGAGAAGTCTGAGTTCATCTCTTGTGGTTGGAGGGTTCCTAGGCAGAAGATGTGGCGCTCTTCCTCCGGCCGTCGTGTTGCTATGGTCTGGCGATGGAGGAGTCCAAGGACCTGCATGTCCTTGGTGGAGTGGGAGGGAGAGTTGAAGTGTTGAGCCACGGGGTGGTTGGGTTGGTTGGTCCGCGTGTCCCAGAGGTGTTCTCTGAAACGTCCGCAAATAGGCGGCCTGTCTCCCCAATCTAGAGGAGGCCACATCGGGTGCAGCGAATGCAGTAAATAGTGTGTATGGAGGTGCAGATGAATTTGTGGCGGATATGGAAGGATCCCTTGGGGCCTTGGAGGGAAGTAAGGGGGGAGGTGTGGGCACAAGTTTTGCATTTCTTGTGGTTGCAGGGGAAGGTGCCGGGAGTGGAGGTTGGGTTGGTGGGGGGTGTGGACCTGATGAGGGAGTCACAGAGGGAGTGGTCTTTTCGGAATGCTGATAGGGGAGGGGAGGGAAATATATCCCTTGTGGTGGGGTTCATTTGGAGATGGCGGAAATGACGACAGATGATATGATGTATATGGAGGTTGGTGGGGGGTAGGTGAGGACCAGTGGGGTTCTGTCCTGGCGGCGATTGGAGGGGCTGGGTTCCAGGGCGGAGGAACGGGAAGTGGAGGAGATGCGGTGGAGAGCATCGTCGATCACGTCTGGGGGGAAATTGCGGTCTTTGAAGAAGGAGGCCATCTGGGTTGTATGGTATTGGAACTGGTCCTCCTGGGAGCAGATGCGGCGGAGACGAAGGAATTGGGAATATGGGATGGCATTTTTACAGGGGGCAGGGTGGGAGGAGGTGTAGTCTAGGTAGCTGTGGGAGTCGGTCGGTTTATAGTAAATGTCCATGTTGATTTGCCAAGTACAAATGCTGTACAACCCAATGACTGCCAGATTGTATCAAATCTTAGGTCCCTTCAACTGTACAAAGAAGACAGAATAGTGACTGTATTCAACCACCTTGTGCTTTCATAACTCAGAACATACTGATACAAATTCACAATTGAACAACACTTGCTGAACTACCCCAAACAGGTCATGAATTACACTAACAGCCAATTTAAAATTAATATGTAGGCTCACAACTTGGCTCACCAAAACTTTACAGAAACTGCATATCAGTAAGTAGGGAACTATACTTTGAAGGATGAAACAACCCCCAAATGTATTACATCTTCTTTGTGTTAAAAGGACAGGACATTTGTTCCCTGGTGCATTTTTATGCCCGTGCCATGACCAAAATCCACTTGCCAACCAAAATGACATCAACGAGCATTGGAGAGGTAGAGAACGTCAAAAAGATTTTTAAACTACAGCTGTTTGAGGATTTCCAAAGCAGAGGAATAGGAACAGTGCAACGTAAACTAAAAGACAAAAGTCTGAGGACATAAAATGAAAAAGAATGTCATTAAAACATGCGAAATCCAACATAGTTTTCTTATTACTTCAATTCAAATAAGTACAATAATTTCACCTATCATATTGTAAATGCTATTATGAATTTGCTCCATTAAGGTAATGCAGATGTGCTATTTGGGCCATTTAACTTAAGAGGGCTAAATCAAGTCATGGAATAATAGAATGTTTCAGCTATTAGCTATCTTAAATAGAAAGGTTTAACATTAATTTAAAATGTTTAAATAAAATCATATTATTCTAAAATGACCTAGAATTCAAGTAATCTAGGAATACTGAATCACTTTCTGAGAATGTGCCATACTTCCTAATTGCAACAAATCACAAAGATAATTCTGGGGTTCTGCCTGAAATATTTCAATTAAGCACTGAACTGCCATAAATACTAACAGCACTGACTGCAATGAAGGCCTACCTGTCAGAGAGGTCACTAGATTCTAATCCATCTGTAATATCATCCTTTATAGAACACGAAGCTTTGTTGCAGTCAATTTGACCTATTATATGAAAAGTGAAAAAAAGTGACAGGATGGGTATTCAATGATCACAGAACAGAATTAAATCAGCACAAACTATTTTCCTGTTACGTATTTGGTCATGAAGTGACAATCATGTATTTGTTAGTAATAAAGTTATCTAGTCACCGTTTAATCATAATAACCTAAACATAGTAATACTTTCTCTCTTTTTAGTTATATCTTGAAACCATAGCAGCCAGCTTGTAGCCTTGGATTCTGTTCATATTTAAACCAGGCAGATGTCTTAGCATTCTTCCTAGGCTACATTGTTCATTAAAACAAGGAACTGTGCTGCAGTGGTAACTATTGAGAGAAATTTTATTTCTGAAATTAGTTTCTTAAATGCAAGGAAGGTAGGTATTCTCTTAGATACTTATCCTTAAAGCTAATCTTGAGGCAATTCACTTCCACCACTTTGGCACAGATGACTGGAAAGGACTAACAACGTGATACAGTTTAAAGAAAACAATTTCATTCACCAAATTCCTTATTATATCATATCTGCCAAACTTCTACCATTTCCCCATCTCCCTACCTATCATTTCTATCCAAATGTGCTCTATGTACTCTTGAATGCCTCAACTGACTCTGCCTCCACCAGGTTTCCAAGCAGTACATTCCATACGCGAACTATTCACTGTGTAAAAAAGTTTTGTTTTCCCATATCACCTTTGCTTCTTTTGCAGGTCACTTTAAATCTAAATCCTCTCATTCTTTTTTTTAATGAGCAGGAAAAGCTTCTCCCTATTTACTCTGTCCAGCCCTCTCAGGATTTTGAGAACCTCTATCTCCGCTTTCTTCTCTCCAAGGAGAAGAGTCTGAACTCCTAAATCCTATCTTCACAAGTGAAACTTCTCAATCCTGGAACAGTCTAATGCAACCAGTCTTTTAGAAAGCCATATTGAGACTCAATAATTATACTTCTCCTTTTAAGAGTTCACTAACTTTGGCCAGCATTGTAGACCCTACTGCCTCAATTTTACATGATTTCAGTTTTGTTCCTGACACAAAACAACCATTTATTATTTCTTAGTTATCCTAAAACAGACTCTGTCATAGATATTGCATAAGAGAAATTATTTTTTACGGTATCTTTATTTAATAGGGCTCCAATAAGTTCAAAATGCACAGAACAAGATGAATTAAGTTTGCATTTTCCAATGAATTATTGGAATTCTGAACTGAATTTCCAAGTTTCTGAAAATTATAGTGACATTTCCAGTTTAAAAATAAAATTGAATAATCACAACACTGTTGATTTGTCCTCCCTACAGCATAGAAAGAATAGCACCTTACCTGAAAAGCAGGTTCTCAATAGTGCAGCAGTCCCAACATCTGCAAAGAACTACAGTGTGTTCTGATGTAACACTACCTCACGTTATAGAAAATTGCGCTGTAGAAGATCACTATACCCTTCAATAGAAAGTCTGCATTATCCAAATATTGGCCATAATTTGTCAATCGCGCTATAGCCAATTCAGGTTGATGAAACATGGAATTATCACTGTATTACCTAAAATCAATGGTCTTTAACTTTTCTACTTCTGAGGACACCACTGCATTGTAAGAGTCTAATTTCAATTATATAATAGCCCAAATATACAATTACATAATTTAACATTAAAAATGTATCTTACCTTTTGAATTTAATACTTGCATAGCATCCTGTAACTGAACCTTTTCCCAAGAGCACTCAGTACCATCAGAATCTACGTGCAAAAACATATCTTTGCTCAGCAGGTATTCTGAATTGTCCACATCTACTGGTTGTGAGGCTACTCCACTGTATGTACAAGGCTGAGAGTCAGATGACCATAGCGACACTGGAACTGGTTGAAGTTTACAGATTGAACCACTCTCACCATTTTCAGCATCCGTTCCATTTTGAGGTGGGAGGGGAATTACATTTCCTACAGTTTTCTCTTTCATTAAATCATTAGTCTTGCTGTGTGGGCATGGCATTTCGTTTAGTGCAACCTTTTGATTTGAATGCACATCCAAGATGTAACTGTGTCCTTCTGGACACCCCCATACAGCTCCCACTACTCCACGATACTCGGCAGATAAGACACTCTGTACATTCGGTAGTGACCCACAGCTGCTGCCATGTCGGTGAGCCCAAGTGACCAGAACTTGCAAACATTGTGGGCTTGCAGTTACTACACCGTCATTTAGCATCCATTTAAAATAATCTGAAAATAAATGAAATGAAAAGACAATTTGCAGCAGAATTAAACTAGAAACATATTTCAATACACCATCTTTAATAATCATGGTACATTGAGTTAAATATTCAAATGTCACTCTAATTGAACAAACATAATGGATATTGCTCCAAAATGCTCCATAAGATGAAGACATAAGTATAAGAAAATTAAAGCTCATTCAGATTTCATTCTTGATGTGTATAAGTTATTGCCAGATTAATTAATTATCTCCTAGTTAAAGCTCTCCAGGATAGCAGTGATCATAACATGATTTAATTCAACGTTCAGTTTGAGGGAAAGGAGAGTGTTTCAAAGATTAGTGGTACATAACAGTTATGAGGGTATAAAGACAGAGCTAAAATGAAGTGGGACACTAAGTTAAGAGAGAGGTCAGCAGAGTTACAGAAGACAACATTTCGGAGATCTGTCAGAATACTCAGAAAAGTATCACTTTAAGTAAAGGACTGACCATGCAAGGCAAACTAAAGAAGTTAAAATAGTATTAAACTTAAAGAAAAGGCAAAACATTCCACAAAAATGAAAGGCTGGTCAGAAGATTAGACAAAATTTAAGAACACAAAGAATGACTAAAATATTAATAAGGGGAAGATAGTTCGGAATATAAAAAGACAGCAAAAGTCTCTCCAAATACTTAAAAAGGGAAAGCGCAACCAAAATATGTGTTGGTCCCCTAGAAATTAAAAGTGTAAAAATTAAAAGTGCAAAAAAGGAAAATAGCAGAAGAATTTGAACATGTCTAGTAATTGGAAACCTTTAACCAGCAGTGTACCACAGCGATCAGACTTGCAACTGTTGCTTTTTGTTATGTACATTAAGACTTTGATGTGAACATGTAAAATTTAATTAGTAAGTTTGCAGATGACACGAAAATTGAGGGTATTGTTGATAGTTAGGAAGATGGACTCAGGCTGTAGTCTAATATTGATCAGCTAGTAAATTGAGCAGTGCAATGGCATATAGAATTTAATCCTGATGAGTGTGAGGTGATGTATTTTGGGAGGTCTAACACGGGAATGATATACATAATGAATGATAAGTCCCTAGAAAGTACTGAGGAACGAAGGGACCTTAGTGAACAAGTCCACAGATTCCTGAAGGTGTCAGCACAGATAGACAGGGTGCTGAAGGCATTCAGGATATGTGCCTTAATTAGCTCAGGTGTAGAACATATGAGCAAGGAAGTCTTGCTACAACTTTAAATCATTAGTTAAGGCACAGTCGGTATACAGATGAAGGATGTGCAGTTCTGATTACCATAATATGCAAAGGATGAGATTGCACTGGACAGTCTGCAAAAGAGATTCACCAGAATGTTGCCTGAGGTGAACGGTCTCAGTTAAGAGGAGAGACTGGATAGACTGAATTGATTCTCCTTGGGGCAGAGGAGACTGAGGGAGATCTGATTGGGGTATACAAAATTAGAGAGGCATAAACACAATAGATCGTGAGAATCTCTTTTCCATGGCAGACATATCTCAGACCAGAAGGCATACAATTAAGGCAAGGAGCAAATGTTCAGAGGAGATCTGCAAAAAATTCTGTTTCACCCAGTGAGTAGTAGATGTATGGACCGTGCTGCCTGAGAGGATGGAGGAGGCAGGTACTCTTGCAACATTTAAGAAGCATCTGGATGAGTACTTATACTCATTGTAGGCATTGTAGGCTATGAGCTGAAAATGTGTTGCAACACATTTTCAGCTCTGATACTCCAGCATCTGCAGACCTCACTTTCTCCTCCATTGTAGGCTATAGACCAAGTGCAGATGATGATTGATGATTAGTGTTGTTTGGTGTTTGCTGGTTAGCATTGACATGGTGGGCTGAAGGGCCTGTTTCTATGATGTTTTTTTCTGTGAAATATTCTGAGTCTGTCTTTACCCATACATGACACAGATAACATATCAGGAATAACTGTGAATCAGAATGTCAAAAAAGAGTGAACAATTACAATTACAATCACGAGACAAAAGGTGCCAAGAAAATTATTATAACTAAAATCTGACAAATCCCTGGCCTAAATGCGCTAGAGAAGGTAGTGGTGAGCTGCCTTCTTAAACAGCTACAATCCTTGGGGTGAAATAAATTAATAACCATGCAATATTATCCATGTTTGTCTGAGCCTAGCCTGTACTAGAAGCATCTTTAGTAAAAGTAAACCAATTCCTGTGACCTTGGCAGACAGTAACAGTTTACCTTGTTTGTCCTCAGAGAGACTGGCACTTTGCCTTACAAGTTGCAACTTTTTTTTCACATCCTAGCAATTGGAGACACAAAATCTCTCTTACTGTCTCTAAAGATGTGGCCTAAACTGATTGTTTCCAGCATTTGGTGGTTTCATTTGATTATTTCCAGCATCGGGAGAATCTTACTTTCATTTGCAGAGTCTGCCCTACGCTGTTTACACAAATTAATTCTGAGTACAACCAGTCAAGGGAATGAGAATTGGAAGAGAAGACAATGTCATCAGCAGACTAAACATGACAGAAAATTATCCATTCTTGCTAAAAGCCTCAAGTGTAGCACATGGGATTTTTGAAACATTAATATAAAAGGAAAAATGCATAACATCTCTGTAATCGTGTTGACATTCAAGAAAAGCCAGGCAGAACCATAACAAATGCTTTTTCAAGCATGGTTGAGGAAGAGAAGGGATGGAGATAATGATGGCTCAAATTATGAAGAAACATTCAACTATTCGAGATGTCTTGTCTTGAGTAATATATGCTGTTTCATCACACCAAACCTACAATAGTTTTAACATTCAGAAATGCATCTTCCAATACTTACAGTACAGAATCCAAAAGTAAAACATTGAAATTTCAGTAGGATGGCTGCAGAAAACCTATACCTTTTAGTGGGGAAAATACAGAACAACAGGACATAATTATTAATTTAATGTTAGGCCATTCAGGAGTGAAATTTGGGAGCACTATTTTGCAGGAAAAACATCAAGAAATTTGGAACTCTCCCCCTAAAGACAATAAATACTGACTGACTTGACACTTTCAATTTTGAGTCTGATGAATGTTTGATACTTAAGGATGCCAAGGCATATTGGGACATTGTACGATGTTGAAAGTGCTATACAAATGCAAGTTGTTGTTATTTAAATTTAAATTGTTTTATGCCCAGTAAACTGAATTAGAGTTGATACCACAATTCACTTACCAGAGATAGAATTGTCTAACGGAAATTGTGAAAGTGATGGCACTGATGATGATTTTGTTGGTGCAGCACATCTACAATGATAAAATAAAATAGAAGCATTATATCCAATTGCAATTGAAACAACAAACATTACTCCCTCAAAACTGAAAGATATGGGACAACCAGTTTGGAGACTAGGAATACCCCTTTACATCATAGATGGATATTCCTCTAGCACTCTGCCATTGTTTACAACTGAACTGTCATGGCAAACCCCTGTTCAGTTTACAATATGTCAAGTTTTTTACACTTGAATAGTCCAAAAATTGTTAAAAATCACACAACACCAGGTTATAGTCCAACAGGTTTAATTGGAAGCACTAGCTTTCGGAGTGCTGCTCCTTCATCAGGTGACAACCACCTGATGAAGGAGCAGCACTCCGAAAGCTAGTGTTTCCAATTAAACTTGTTGGACTATAACCTGGTGTTGTGTGTTTTAAATTTGTACACCCTTGTCCATCACCAGCATCTCCAAAAATTGTTGGAAGATAACTGACTACACGATGTAACAGTATAACTTGGAAATGCATATTCAGGTTTAGGGAAATAAAATACTTTTCCTTGACCACTTTATGCTGCAATATAACTTTATGCCTGTCTATAATAATTTAAATATAATCTAAACAATAACTTTCATTTATATAATGCTTTTAACAAAGATACCATTTCAAGCTATTTCACAGAAGGGAAACAAAAGCTTAATTGAAAACTAGTTTGGAGTAAAATCTGAAAGAGAATGAGGATCAGCATGGGAATCAGTGCTAGTGTTGAAAGGGATGGTCTGGGAAAAGTGTTGTGAATTCAACTTTTTATAATTTACATTAATGATTTGAATAAAAAAAACTGAAGGTATGGTTGCTAAATTTGCTGATTAGACAAAAATATGAGAAAGTAAGTTGGGAAGAGGACATGGAGAGGCTTAAACAGGATATAGGTAGGTTCAGTAAACAAATCTGGCAAACAGTGTGTGATGTGGATACCTGTGAAACTGTCCATTTCAGTGGAAAGAACAAAAAGGAAGTATATTATCTGTATGGTGATATGTAGAGTGATCTGGATGTCAAAGTGCATGTGAAGAAACAGTCAGTGTGCAGATGCAGCACATACTTACAAAGGCTAATAGAATGTTATTGCTTGCTGCATGAGAAATTGAAGACAAAAACAGGGAGGTACATTGCTGCAATACACAGACACTATTTGAACCCTGTAGTAGTGTTACTCATTTTATTTAAAGAAGCATATAAATGCTTTGGAAGTAGATCAGAAGTTTAACAGACTAATACCTGGACTGGGGATTGATTTATTTTAGGCGAAGACGTTGAACAGGCTAGGTTTGTATCTATTAGAGCTCAAAAGTGTAACAGGTGACTTAACTGTAACATATAGATTTTAAGGGGTCATCACAGGGTGGCTGTGGAAAGAATGTTTCTTGGAAATAATCTAGAATTAATGATCAATGTTTCAAAATAAGGCATTATCCATTTCACACAGAGACAAGAATAATTTTTTTACAGTTAAGAATTTTTGGACTCTCCCTCAAAGGACAGTGGAAATAGGGTACTTGAATACTTTTAAGAATATAGAAGATATCAGAAGTAATTAGGTTAGATGCAAGGGAGTGAAAGTTTATTGGGGGTAGATGGAATGGAATGAACACATCAGTCATGATATTACTGAATGATGGAGCAGACTTGAGGGGCAAGGGGCCCACTCCAGCTCCCAATTTGTACGTTCATAATGACTTTCCCTTCAAAATCTATCTCAAAGAAATAATGCAAAGGAAGACACGAGCTCTTGTGCCTCTAACATATCTTGCATGGATAAGCAAGGACAAAAATATTAAGGATTCAATTGTTCAAGGTATTGTAAAGTACAAAACCAGACAGATTTCTTTGCCATCTACAGATCATTAGACATGAATGAAAATGATGAATTAGTGTTGCTAAATAATACTCCTGGATCATTTTGATCATGCATTTATGCTTTGAATACAAAAAGGGACTTGGTTGTATTGCATTTGTAGTAAACAATACACACTTGGTAACATTAGACAGTACAGCACAATAATCATTCAGTTAGGTACTTGAAATACCTGCTAGACTCTTGTCCACGTTGTGCAGAACCTACTGGTGAAGAATTCACTCTTTGAATGTAGTTTCTCAATATACTCCGACATTTATAAAACTGAGCATGACACTTCCTGCAGATATATTGAGGCAAAGACGGATCCTGCCTTACTACAACACCAACTAATTTCTGAAAATCAGTACAGAAAGTCTGCTGTGCTCTGCGCTGCCTCTCTGGATTCGCCTCGAGCAAAGGAACTTTTGCAAAAACATTACGTAGACTCCTGGAGGAAAACCTTCCATGACAAAGACGGCAGTAGCTGGTGGTTGCAACAAGAGGTGTAGCTAATGAGAAACAGGATACAAGTATACAAGTCAGCACATATTATTCTGGGAGTCAAACATTCAAGTTTCTTTTAAACATTTCACAGCACTGCATTTAGCATAAAATCTCCATGAAATTTAATATGCTATCATCTGTTGTTACTTTAAGGAAAACTCATTAAAGTCGTGAGTTATTTTTAAAATAAAAACAGCACTTATTTGTGAAGATATATTAATTAGAAGTAAACCAAACACAACTGATCTTGCCAGCAGTGATTAAAAACTGACACAGCACATCAAGATTGGTTTGATAAAGGTAACCTTTGTGAATTCCTAATGACATCAAAATGGGAATATCTTCCATCAAGAGTAGGAATGAAAATATGGTAAGAACTTGGAACATACAACCAAAAGAAATGGTTGAAAGAAATCATACAATATCTTAAGGGGATACCAACCAAACACATGAACAAGAATACGTGGTGACATTGGTACATTTATATGAAAAAACTTGACAGGAGGCTTATGAGGGGCATCAACACTGGCATGAACTTGTTGGCTGAATGTGCTGTCCCTTACCTATTGTGAGATGAGCAGAAGGACAAGCAAGTTGACTGAAAGGACATATATCTTAAAATTTATGAAATATTTGTGCAATCTTTTCATGATCAGAATAGAATCATGGCATTTGCTTAATTAGTTGGCAATGATTTTCAGGTCTTATTTTAATGAATAATCCCAAAAAAAAATTAAAGAATATGAAGCATTATTGACATCTCCTAAAACAGAATTTGAAGTTTAACATAATATGATCCATGTTTTGTTTATATTTTCACAATTGTTTTGTTGATCTCATCTACTTCAGATTCAGTTTTAGCATTACAAAGATATCGCCTTCAAACACATATTACAAGGCATACCTCAAAAACCAGTTTTCAGTGTGATAAAATTTAAACTAAACATATCTTTCTTCAAGTGACAATTATTGTAGATCCTTTTGGCTTAACGTACAAGTTATTATCGCATATTTACTTTACATATTCTTGTGGTATAGCACAACACATGAATATATAAACGATTGAAACTGGAAAAACTGAGTAACGCTCAAAAATTAAAAGATTACCAGAAACCATCAACATGCAATGAGAAAAGATATCCCACACATAGAAAAGATAAGTTAAATTAAAAGTATGTCAGCTGTTAAATTTATACATAGAGTGCACTGTCAATTGGAGAACAGAATATTTTAACTGAATCAATTGTGCTATTCCAGTGAGAAACTAGAGCTGTTCAGCTTCTCTAACCTTTTTCTAAAATGTGATGCCCAGAATTGGACAATGGGCTGCTGCAGCCACTTATGGCCTCCCTCTTACTGTAGTAGTGAATTCCACAGTCTCACCAATCTCTAGGTGAACAAATTTCTCTTAATTGTGAAGATACATTAATTAGAAGTAAAGCAAAGACAACTGATCTTGCTAACAGTGACTAAACGTTGGAATAGCACATAGTGTGTGTTTGGAAAAAGGATCTCAGTTAATTCCTAATGACATCAAAATGGGAATATCTTTCACTAACATTAGGAATGAAAATATGGTAAGAAATTAGAATTTGCTACCAACAAAAGTGGTTGAAACAAATTATATAATTTCTAAAGGGAAACCAATCAAGCAAAAAGTGAACAGGTTAGTGAATAATCTTAAAAGGTTTACCCATTAAAGTATAAACCCTGATTCTGGACTCCAGAATTGGGAACATCCCTCCTGCACTAATATCTAGTCCTGTTAAATTTTTATAGGTTTCTACAAGACCCCCTCATTCCTCTAAACTCCAGTGAATGCAATCCTAACCGACTCAGTCATGTTCAGCCCAAAATGTTCAATCTCCTGCTCCTCGGATACTGCCTGACCTGCTGTGCTTTTCCAGCACCACACTCTAGACTCTGATCTCCAGCATCAGCAGTCCTCACTTTCTGCACATTCATACGTCAGTCCTATCATCCCAGGAATCAATGTGGTAAACTCTCACTGCACTGCTTCAATGATGCGACTATCTTTTCTCAGATAAAGGAAACTGAATGTTCAAAAAGTGCACGCAATATTCCAGGTGTGGCTTCCTGTACAACTGCAGCAAAATATCCTTGATCCTGTAGTCGAATCCTCTTGCTATGAAAGCTAACATACACAGTTTTCCTTCTTTACTGTCTGTTGAACCTGCACGTTTACTTTCAATGACCGATGCATGCAGACACCCAGGACTCATTGAACATTCCCCTACCTCATTTCACAGATGTTCAAATAATAACTTGCCCTCCTATTTTTGCTAGTAAAAAGTGAGGTCTGCAGATGCTGGAGATCACAGTTGAAAATGTGTTGCTGGTTAAAGCACAGCAGGTCAGGCAGCATCCAAGCAATAGGAAATTCGACGTTTCGGGCATAAGCCCTTCATCAGGAAAGCGGATTCCTGATGAAGGGCTTATGCCCGAAACGTCGAATTTCCTATTCCTTGGATGCTGCCTGACCTGCTGTGCTTTAACCAGCAACACATTTTCAACTCCTATTTTTGCTACCAAAGTGAATAGTCTCACATTTATCCACATTATACTACATCTGCCATGCATTTTCCCACTTACTCAGCCTGTCCAAATCACACTGCGACATCTCTGTATCCTCCTCAAAGCTCAGCTTTCCACCCAGCTTTCTCTCATCTGCAAATTTTGAAATATTACATTTAGCTTCCTCATCTAAATCATTAACACATATTGTGACTAGCTATGAAATCAGAGCACAAAAGTAAGAAAATTCTATCAAATGCTTTACAAAATGACTGATTAAGTGGCTGCAGCAGTCCATTGTGCAATTCTGGGCATCACATTTTAGAAAAAGCTTTGAAGCCTCAGAGAAGTACAAAGGAAATTTATGAACTGGTATCAGCGATGAGCAATTTCAGTTATATGCAAAAGGTAGAGATCGTTCTTCAAACAGAGAAGGTGAAGGACAATTTAAGTAGTATATAAAATTGAGGAATTTTGATACAGTAAACAAGAGATCGTTTCCACAAACAGGAGGGTTGGAAATCAGAGGAAGTAACTTAAAATCAGTGCCAGAAGAACTAAAGAAGGTTTGAAAAAAAATTTTTAAGCAGTGAGTTACAATTATATAGTCTTAAAGGTGGTGATACACAGTCTTAAGAGATGGTGGGAACAGATTGAAGTGTAATGTGCTCAAAGAGGGGAGAAAGTGCAGTATAATGAGTGTCTAAGTGGATACTCTTTCAACGAAATGGCATAGGCACATTCAGACTGAATGGCCTCCTGTTCTGTATGATTCTGTTCAATCTCATACTGCCAACTGTGAGGTATTTTACTACACCTACCTGTTTTTCTCCCTTTTAAAAGTATCAACGTCACTCATTTAGAAATAAGCTCTCAATCAATTACACATACCCCATTATCTCTTCTTTCAGCTCAAGCTCTATTTTATTCCAGCTATGTATCAAATTTAGATCATTACATTCAGGGAAAAGCAATAGGAATGATTTGTATTATATTGCCTTCTTCATACAAGAGAATATTTCAAAATGCATTACGGGGAGACAGGTGAACATTAAGCATGAAATTAGATATTTAAAAAGTTAAAGATATGATTATTTTTAACCACTGCCTTTGCCTGTGGTTTTCAAACTTTTCTATAAAAGTGTTCTCACACACACGGACGTATTCTAAGAGAAGTAGTCATGAATTCTGCTTGCTTTAGATAGCTGACACCACTATCTTCTTTGTTATCGAGCAGACGTGTTGTAGTTTTAATAAATCCATAAATATGACTAAAAAAACCTTTTAAAGGTTCTCTCAGATGACTAGTGTGAAAAAGATGAAGGTTTTTGCATTTATTGATAAATCAGGCTAAATCATCCCATTATTGTTGAACAGTGAAGCATCAGGCAGAATTTCTTTTTCTAATTTGTTTATGGGACTGAACATTGCTGGCTAGTCAGGTATTTATCTCCTAACCGTAATTTCTCAGGAATAGAGGTCTTGCTCGGTTATTTCACAGCACAGTTAAGAGTCAACCACATTAGAGTCATATGCAGGACCAACCAGGTCAGGATAGCAGATTTCCTTCCCCAAAGGACACTAGTGAACCAGAGGGTTTTCTTCCCACCCACAATTGATAATGGGCACATGGTGGCCATTGGGCTAACTTTTAATTCTAGATTTTATGTCATTGAATACACATCTTCAGTATATTTGCTTGGGGTTCTGGATTTCTAGTTCTGTAACACTACCAGGATGCTACTGTCTCCCCACCAAAGCTAGGCCCTGATTGTTCACATGGATTTCTTCCAATTTCCTGCTGTAATTTCAGTGGCAGCCCAAGAGAAATGATTCCTGCTAAAGGACTTCAGGGCTAGTTAATCTTCAAATGTGTTACTGTATTATAGTTTAAGCTTCAATAAACAAAATCTACTGGAAGTCAGATATTTATTTGTTAATGAAATGTGGTCAACTAACGGACAAATTCTGCAAGACTGGGCAGTACCTGGAATATTAAAAACACGCTGGACTGAAACACCAACCTGTATTCTCAGGGAAAATGGACCACCTTGCAGATTAAATGCAAAACTACATTTCAGATTTATTGTGGCATATGAAAAGATGCAACATGATTGACCAAAATGTCTTGCAAGATATGATATTCAAGTAATATTATAGATCATAAAATGCTACTGCACAGAAAGAAGCCCATCATGTCCATACTAGCAATCACGTACCCATCTATGCTAATCCCATTTCCCAGCACTTGCCCCACAGCCTTGTTTTCTATGGCATTTGAAAAGTTCATCTAAATAGTTCTGAAGTGTTGTAATGCTTCCCGCCTCCACCACCCATTAAGACAGCGAATTCTGAATACCCATCAACCTCAGGGTAATTTTCTTTTAAATTTCCCCTCAAAATCTCTTGCACCTTACCTTAATTCCATTTGCCTTAGTAAATATTTCCATCTAGTATGGGAAAAGTGTTTATCTCTATTGACAGTATGTATACTCTACATACATTTGTGGATCACAATCAAGTCTCTCTTCAGCCTTTTCTGCTCCAAAGAAATCAAGCCCAGCCTATCTAGTCTCTTCTAAGTGAGACACTTCAGCTTTGGCAGCAGCCTAGGGAGCCCGCTGCAAACTCTCTGGCTGAATCATATCCTTCCTATACTGTAATGATCAAAACTGCACACAGTACGCTAGCTGTGGTCTAACTAACATTTTATACAGTTCCAACATAATTTCCCAGCCTGTGTTCAATGCCTTGACTAATGAAGACAAGTATCCTATTCACATTCTTGACCACTTTATCCACCTTTCCTGCAAGGATCCATGTATATGCACATTAAAGTTCCAATGATCCTCAGTACTATCCAGGATCCTACAAGTAATCATGTATTGCCTTGCCTTATTTGTCCTTCCAAAATGCATAACTTTATTTTTAAGTAGTAAACTACATCAGCCTCTGTTCTGCCCATCTGACTAGCCAGTATCTTCCCACAGTGTCAGAGTCACCCTGCATGGAAGCAGACCCTTCGTTCCAACCAGTCCAAGTCAACTATGTTCCCAAACTAAACTAGTCCCACCTGCTTGGCCCAAAAACCCTCCAAACCTTTCCTATTCATGAACTTTTAAATGTTGTGAATGTACTTGCATCCACCAGTTTCCCTGGCAGTTCATTCCATACGAACCACTGTGCAAAAAATGTTGCCCTCATATAAGTTTTAAATTTGTCTCCTCTCACCTTAAAAATATGCCCCCTAGTTTTAAACTCCGCCTCGCTAGAGAAAAGACCCATGTTATTCACTTTATCTATGTCCCTCATGATTTCATAAAAGCAAAAAGATCACCCCTCAACCTCCCATGCTCCCATGAAAAAATGCCCAACCTTTCCAGGCTATTTTCATATCTCAAACCCTTCATTCCTGGAGTTTAAGCGTTTCCTCCACAACCATAAAAACAATCTTCAACCTACTGTCACTAAGACAATTTTGGATCCCATTTGTCATGAATAAAAGGACTCTTGCCTTCTTGACCAGTCTACCATGTGGCACCTTGTCAAAAGCCTTACTAAATCATTGTAGATTATACCATCTGCATTAGCCTTATCTACACACCTACTCAACTTCTCAAAAAACTCAATCAAACCTGCCAGACATGATCTTCTCCTAACAAAGCCTACACTTGAATAATCCTTCTCTCTGTAAATGGAGATAAATTCTGTCCGTCAAAGTTTCTTCCAGAAGACTCCCTATCACTGATGTTGGGCTCATTGGGCTATTGTTCCCTGGTTTAGCCCCAGCACCCTTCTTAAAATCCTCTGGCACCTCCCATAGCAGCTTAGGACACATCAAATCTAGGCTTAGGGATTTATCCAATTTTAAGTCTGTTAAAGCCTCCTCACTCTAAATGCTAATTTACTCAAATGTATCACAGTTTCCCCTAATTTCAATATTTACATTTTCAATAGTGAATACAAGGTAATCAATTAAAACCTTACGTATTTTTTCTGGCTCCATTCAGATTGCCACTTTGGACCCTAATAGGTTCTACTCTTTGGTGGTTATTTTCTTATCTCTAACATACTTACAAAATGCCTTTGGATTATCCTTTATTTTACCTACTTGTGTTTTTTCTATACTAATTTAGGGCTTCAACACCTGCTGTTTTTAGCCCTCAATATCAACCTTATGCAATTACGTATGATCTTTGACATCCTGGACACATTTTCACCATCTGCCTCCCCCACCCTCCACTTTATAGGAACTATTTATTTTAAATGCCTCTCACGGTCTGATGGAGATTTTCCTTATGTTGCTGTCCCCAGTCCACTTTGACAAGAACACATCTTACCATTTTAAAACTTTGCTTTCCCTCAATTCAAAACCTTTATATCTTCACCAACTTTATTCTTTTCCGTATGTACCTTAAATTTTGCAGAATTACATCACAATCACCAAAACTGTCCCCCAATGACACTTCTAATCAATCCAAAAAAGGAGTTCCTGCACTGTCCTCCCTCACAGGGCTTCTGACACACTGGTATAAACGGCTTTTCTGGCCCCTCTCAGCCTTTTACACTGTGTCTGCCCCAATTAATTTTGGGGAAGTTGAAATCCCCTTTTATTATTACTCTGTTATTTTTACACTTCTCAGATATTTGTTTATATAATTATCATTCTAATCTCTCTTTCTGACTGCCCTTTTGTTTTTAAATTCTACTTGTATGGCTTCAATCAAGGAACATTCTAAGATATAAGACTTCCATTTTGCAGTAATTGATTCTTTGATCAATAGTGCACCATCTCCTACACAATTCTGACGAAGGATCACTGGAATCAAAGTGTTAATTTTTATTTTCCTCTCTATAAATGCTACTAGACCTGTGTTTCTCCAGCATTATGTCCCTTGTGCCTTAACTTGACTATCTATGGTCTACCTTCCAGCTGACTTGATTTTTCTTTTACATTTGCCTGTGCATTACTCCTTATTTCACCTCCACTCTGTGTTATCATTCACCTGCCAAATTTGTTTAAAACCCCTACTAGTAGTACTGGCAAACCGCCTAAAAAGATGTTGGTCCCACTACCATTCAGATGTAAACTGTCTGGACATGTACACCTTCCTCAGAAATGGAAACAGCGATTCAGGAATCTAAAGCACTCCCTCCTGTACCAACTCTTCAGCCACGTATTTATCTGCTCCATCTGCCTATTCCTTTGCTCACTAACATGTGACAAGGAATGATCCCCAGAGATTACAACTTTTAAGGACCTGCTTTTGAGTCTGCTACCTAGATCCCTATATTCTTGCTGCCTCTGTCATTGGTATCAATGTGAATCACAACCTTTAAATGTTTACCTTCCCCCTTCCGAATGCCCTACAGCCAGTGATATTTTTGACCCTGGCTACTGGAAGACAACACTATCCTAGAGTTACATCTGTAGCCAGAGAAAGGTTGTCTGGCCCCCTCACTATTAAGTTTCCTCCAACTATCGCTGCGCCTCTTGACAGACCAAATGAAAGATTCAATTATATATAAAAGGACATAAAATTAGAAAAGAATGTGATTGTCAACCAGCAAAGAAAGCATGTTTCAGTAACAATATTTCCTCTTATCAGAAGGTCTGTTTCCATGCTGTACATCTCTATGACTCTAAATATCTGGCTGGGTATGTGAATAGGAAGGGTTTAGAGGGATATGGACTAAATCCTAGCAAATTGGACGAGATAAATTTAGGATATCTGGTTGGCACGGAAGAGTTGGAGCAAAAGGTCTGTGTCCATGCTGTACATCTCAATGACTCTAAATAAAAGGTTCTGTCAATAAAAGCCTCAAAAGATCTGAAAAAATAGAAAATTCCAGACATTTCAAATCAATACAGACCATGCAGGAATATTAGCATGTCTTGATCAGAAAACATAAACTCAGATACATGTTTAATCAGTGTCAACATTGAAGTTTAATAGGTATTACCATCCAAGACCACATTTTATAAAAAAAAATGAGATCCAGAAAAGACAGACCCACCATGTGTACCAGGGTCAAAAATATCACTGGCTGCAGGGCATTCTGAAGGGGGAAGGTAAACATTTAAAGATTGTGATTCACATTGATACCAATGACAGAGGCAGCAAGAATATAGGGATCTAGGTAGCAGACTCAAAAGCAGGTCCTTAAAAGTTGTAATCTCTGGGGATCATTCCTTGCCACATGTTAGTGAGTAAAGGAATAGGCAGATGGAGCAGATGAATATGTGGCTGAAGAGTTGGTACAGGAGGGAGTGCTTTAGATTCCTGAATCATTTTTCCATTTCTGAGGAAGGTGTACACGTCCAGACAGTTTACATCTGAATGGTAGTGGGACCAACATCCTTTAAGGTGGTTTGCCAGTACTATTAGCTGATTCTATCTCAATTAAGAAATCTGATACTTCTATGATTGGGTTGGAACAATTGCAAATAATCTTGACCTCACAATATACTTCCCATTTATTTTAAAGAAATTATTTTGATATATTAGGTGCTAAAATCAATGTTTTAAAATTTTTGTCAACTTGTCCTGCAAAACATTACTGCATTTAATAAATGATAAACTGAATTGCTTGAGAAAAATAAAAGCCACACTCTAATTATTTAGTGATGGAAGTTTGACTATAAAGGAATATGAGAGGTTTCTGAAGGCCAAATTACTGTCCATGTTTTTCTGAATATTTCAGTATTTGCAGCATAGTTAAGAATAAAACTGACCCACAATGGTAGCACTTTCCTTTATGGACCTAACAGCCATTTTTTATAAGTTAATGAGAAATTTGCAGAATTTTCTTCATGCTTGCAGAGAACCTCAAATAAAAAAAATTATGGCAAGCACAAAAAAATTAGGGCAGCATGGTGTCTCAGGGTAAACACTGCTGCCTCACAGCACCAGGGAACCAGGTTCGATTCCCACCTTGGGCGTGGAGTTGCACATTCTCCCCATGTCTGTGCCGGTTTCCTCTGGTTTCCTCCCACAATCCAAAGATGTGCGTCAGGTGAAATGGCTATTCTAAATTGTCCATAGTGTTAGATGCATTAGTCACGGGTAAATGTAAGGTAGGGGAATGGGTCTGGGTGGGTTACTCTTCGGAGGGTTGGTTTGGACTTGTTGGACTGAAGGGCCTGTTTCCATACTGTAGCGAATCTAATCTAATCACTGTGTTATTGGATTTCTGATTCAACTACGCCTGCTAACCAAATGCAAATAGTCATGCAGACCTCTAACAAAATTTGAATCCATTTTAACTACTGCTTAGTGTTTTAGAAGGTATGTAGGTCACACCTTTGAAGTTTTTAAAAAAAATGTATTAAAAATACAGTGAGGGGAACATAAAAGAAAATATAAAAGTCAGAAGAATTATGTCTTCAGTTGGCAGGTAGGACTAAAAGAAACTGCAAAGGTATAGATCAGCGTATCAATGGAGAAGCTTACAGATCCGGGCTTAATACATTTGAACTACTGAATTTTATTCAAGCATCAGTTTATGCAGCTTGAGTGTTGGAACAGTTAAAAAGTGAAAGTAATATTTGAAGGCTTTTGTGTCAGCCTCACTTTAGGGGTCAAAGGAGTTTTTGAAATATTAAACTATTTATTTGAAATAAGGAGGGGAATATCAAAACTAAGATGCAGTTTAACAGTCAATACAGTTGCAAAACCTTCAAAATCTCAATAAACCTTTCAATTGGAAAAGCTGCCTTAAAAGGCTCCAAGACTCAGGGTACTTTTGTAATAGATTTAAGAAAGAAGAGTGAATTTTCTAATGCTGAATGAACAGAGACTCTAGACTATAACAGTTGCAAATCTGACTCCTATTTTTGAAAAAGTGATAATATTACGTAATTAAGTAAAGAAGGAACACATCTGGCCCATTGTGTCTGCACCAGGTCTTCAAATGAGAACAATTTCCTGCATAATTCTGTACATTAATTTTCAGATAACATTTTAATTCCCTTTAGAATGCTTCAGTTCAACCTGCCTCTGCCACTTTATCAGGCAGTGCATTCCAGACACTGCCCGCTTGTTGCATGAAAATACTTTTTCCCTTGTCACTTTTTCTTCTTTTACTAATGACTTTAAATTTGCGTCCTGTCATTCTCATACATTTCATTAACAGGTATAGCTCTCCCTATCTGAATTTCCCAGGAGCTTCATGATTTTGAATCTCATAGTCTTCTCTTCTATAAGGAAAATATTCTCAATTTCTCCAATCTATCTTCATAACTGAAGGTTTTAACCTGGGAATAGTTCTCCTGGATATTTTTCTGCACCCTCTCCAATGCCTTCACATGCAAAAGTGCAGCACCCAAGATTTGATGCAAACACCAGGCAAGACTGAATCAGAGTCCTATACAAACTCAACATAACCTCCATGTTCTTGTACTCTATACCTCTATTAATAAAGCATAGGATACAATACACTTTATTTATCTCTATATTATCCAGTCCTGTCACCTTCAATAACTTGTATACATATCCATCCAGATTTTTGTACTCCTGCACCCCTTTCTGAATGGTGTCTTTTATATTATCCTCCTTCCAAAAGTGATCAAATTTTTCTGCATTGAACTTTAGCTGTCACCAGCTCCACCACCTTGTCTCAGTCAGAGTCATACAGCATGAAAATAGACCCTTCGGTCCAACCAGTTCACACTAAACATAGTCCCAAACTAAACTAGTCCCACCTGCCTGCTCCTGGTCCATATCCCTCCAAACCTTTCTTATTCCTTTATCTCTTCAAGTGTCTTTTTTTTTAAAAAAAAGGCTCTACACAATCCTCAACACAGTTCACAATTTTTCAAAGTCTTGTATTTTCAGCAAACATTGAAGTTACACCCTGTATACCAAGGTGCAGGTGATTAATATAGATTAAAATCTGTCTATATTGTAGACAGCAAGAAATGAGCATTACATGAGGAGTTTCTGGGGAAGCTGTGCTGTATGTTAAATGATGTGTTGTGGGAATCAGTGTTTATTAGTTCTTTAAAGAACGTAATTATGCCAGCTAAATTTACAGCTGACGCTACACTGGTAGCAGGGGCAAATAATGTTCAATGTGCACAAAACTAAAAGGAGGTGGCAAATAAAACTTAATAGGATGTAGCTTTGAGAGATCTGGCAGAAAACCATATGACCCTAAACCCTTGAAACTCAAACACTTGTTTCAAGTCTTTTTTCAAGTGAGGAAAAAAATCGTAGGATAACTAGTTTCCTTAATTCTGAAACTAATTTAGTAGATCGCACCGAAATGGTACATTGCGGGCAATCTGGACATTGCTCATGCTCAAAAGTAACTTTCGAAGTCTGGCTATGGTTGCTCTGTAAACCAACGTGGACATGACAGAGCTCCAGAAACTAATGTTGTAAAGGGTTAGAGAAGTGACAAGTTTAGGAAGGCAGCCTTGCCAGGGTCACAGGACAGCTAATCCGCCTACTTTTCTTGAAACTGTGCTACCAGAATCGGTAGACAGTAGTTCCCGTAGTTAATATCTCATCAGACAGTCGGTGCCTCTAACAATGTTGCACTAACCCCAGAGTAAACCCGAGCTCCTGGAGTAAAGGGGAGTTGTTCACTCACTCACTGAGCGGGTGTTAACTGAGTCAAGGTGAGGACAGGCTTTGGATAATCCCAGACCAAACAGCTGCAGCTTTTTAAAGGGCGACGGATGACGGTCGTTCAAAGGCGGCCCAGGCCGGGGGCAGTAACCTGACTCCACACCGGCCTCAGGCCCGGGGGCCTCATCACCCCGCGGCGGAACTCCGGACTCGGACTGAGGCCCCGGCCGCTCGGGGCGGATCCACCGCTGCCGCTGAACCTCAGACAGCCTTTTCATTTTCTGCACCACCGACACCGAAACGAAGCGGCCGCGTTTGTTCCGCTTCATTTCTTCTCAGCAAAAAGTTTTTTTAAAAGAGAAAAGCTGCCACCCGGGCAAACGGTAAACAACCGGAAACGGAGTGTAAAGGGACCGGCAGGAATGACCCTCCGGACTGCACATCCACACCGCTACAACAGTTCCGGGCTGAGAAATCTGAGAGTTTAAACCAATAAAATATTGACCACATTCATGCCCAATATTTTTGAACACCTTGTTTAACATTAAAATTTAATTTTCGATCCAAAACAACATTCACTTCTCACAGCAAATGTCCCCGGTGCAGTACTGTATATAATTAAAAGTGTTTCTATATTCCTCAGGTCCCCATCAATTTACAGACACAGTGAACAATGGTTTGAGAAAGCGGTAATATTCAGCACCGACCTTTCAAATTAAAGATGTTATTCCCCACCCCCAAGATGACGAATCAAGGTGAAGTTAATTTCTGGAAGATTTCGGTGATGGGGGGGGGGGTTGGGCTCTGTGTGGTTGCCCCGGTTACGGTCAGTTCCGGTTCCGGTTCCGGTTGAGCGCGTGGATCTGGGCGATGCGGCCGTTAACGGACGAGGAGACCCGGCTCCTTTTTGAGAAACTCTCCAAATAGTGAGGCTGGCGCGGCGCCGTATCCGAGTGTCCCGGTGCTGTTGGGGGATGGCTGTGTTGTTTCTGGGTGTCTCGGTGTAACTGAGGGCGGCAGGTGGTGCAGGGTCAGACTCTGGGTCTCGGTCTCCCGGTGCCTGTTACAGGTTTTGGGGGGGGGGGGGGGGGGGGGGGGGTGAGGTGGGCGCAGTGTCGGTAAACGGCGATTGGTTGAAGCCGGAAAGGCTGCCTGTTGGGCCTAGAGTCTTCAAAAATGTAATTATTATCTACACACACACAGAACTCATAGTGCAGTCATGTCCAATTCTGAATCGCTTTTGGAATTTTAACATCGTCGCTAAGAATTTGGCTCCAAGACAAACTGGGTGGGCAGAAGGCAAAATCAAAACTTAGTTATCAGGCTTAGACTTTAAAATGATACCATTTATTATACTTTCATACTAAATGTGGCTGTAGGTAAATCTAGATTTAGGCTCTGATCTTATAGCAAGAATTAATCTAACTTCATGTGCTCCCAAGAGTCATTCTAGTAGTAGTTTCAGCTTTAACTTTCCCTACTCTGTGTCATTTGTAGTTGGTGATGTACAGCTCTTTGACATCATTGTCAGTTTGCTGTAAGGTCATGCAGCTTTTTATGTAAAATAAACTTGCATTTCTAGTTTATTATATATTTATTGTTATGGCACTTTTTTTTAGTTGGGACTGAGGCATTGTAGAGATATTTATGCTCTATCTAACCATGGTATCTGATCTCGAAGTAGCTAATTTTGAAAATCTTTAAATAAGAAAACAGTTCCTGTCACAGGGCCAAGATGCATTCGTCTTGATGAACAGATCACTTAATTTGAAACATGTGATAGTAACATATTGAATGTTACTTGAGAATCCTGTCCATGTGCCCAATATAATTTGGTGCCCCCTGTTTCTCAACTGGAAGCACTAAGCCTTGAATTAAACATTTGACTGCAGTATTGTTTTGGGTTGGAATTGATGTGTGCTTTTCTAAATCTTTCCCAACTTATAAGTTATTAATGGTTTTCTTTAGCATGATTTCATTCGTCCTAAGTTGCTTGTAGTTATTAGTGAGAAAGCTTACAAGTTCTTGGTAACAACCACTTTACAAGGCAGCTAAATTTCAGGACAAAGTGTTAGTTATCAAATGATCATCTTTGGTATTTAAAAACTGGAAAATTTCAGAAGGTCAGGCAACATTTGTGGAGAGAAATAAAGTTAAAGTATCGGATCAAGTAACGTTTCATCAGGTTTTTAATGCAGTTTGACCCACTGAGTTTTTATTTCAGATTTCTAGCATCTCCATTGTTTTGCTTTTGTATTAATCTTCTAAGTACTGTTTGTTAAATTGAACACCAACTTTGGGACACATAAGTAAAAAATCATTTTAAGCTGTACCCTTATTTTATGCATGTAGGTTTGTTTGCTTTGCTGGAAGGTTCATTTTCAGATGTTTCGTCACCATACTGGTAACATCTTCAGTGAGCCTCCAGATGAAGCACTGATGATAATTCCTGCTTTCAGTTTATATGTTTGGGTTTCTTTGGATTGGTGATCACATTTCCTGTGGTGATGTCATTTTCTATGGTGATGTCATTTCCTATTCTTTTTCTCAGAGGGTGTTAAATCGGGTCCAAGTCAATGTGTTTGTTGATAGAGTTTCGGTTGGAATGCCATGCTTCTAGGAATTCATGTGCATGTCTCTGTTTGGCTTGTCCTAGGATGGCTGTGTTGTCCCTGTCGCAGTGGTGTCCTTCCTCATTTCTATGTACGGATACTAGCGAGGGAGGGTCATGTCATTTTGTGGCTAGTTGATATTCATGTATCCTGGTGGCTAGTTTTTTGCCTGTTGTTCAATGTAGTGTTTTGTTACAGTCTTTGCACGGTACTTTCCTTCATGTCTGTATAGGGTCTTTTAAGTTCATTAGCTGCCGATTTAGTGTGTTGGTGGGTTTGTGGGCCACCGTGATGCCAAGGGGTCTGAGTAGTCTGGCAGTCATTTCAGAGATGCCTTTGACACAGGGGAGAGTGGCTAGGGTTTCTGGATGTGTTTTGTCTGCTTGTTTGGGTTTGTTGCTGAGAAATCTATGTTCATTGGGTACCCATTCTTTTTGAATACACTGTATAGATGATTTTCTTCTGTGTAGGTCCTTTGTGCTGCATTGTGTGGTGGCTCATTGGAATAATGTTCTGATGCAGCTTCGTTTGTGGATGTTGGGATGATTGCTTCTGTAGTTCAGTATTTGGTCCGTATGTTTTGTTTTCCTATAGACGCTGGCTTGAAGTTCTCCATTGGCTGTTCGCTGTACTGTGACATCTAGGAATGGAAGTTTGTTGTTTTCCTTCACTTTAGTGAATTTTATGCCAGTTAAGGTATTACTGGTAGTCTTGAAGGTTTCCTCTAATTTGTTTCGTTTTGTGATGGCGTTACTGAACGAGTCTCTGCAGAGCCCTGATATTGAACAAATAGCTCTGACAACCATCCAACCCAAACTTTGGGTCCGCTATGTGGATGACACTTTGGCATCACTAAACGAAACAAATTAGAGGATCCAAGCAGAGCAGAAGAAAATCACCTATACAGTGTATTCAAAAAGAACGGGTACCCAATAAACATAGTTTTCACAGATTTCTCAGCAACAAATCCAAACAAGCAGACAAAACGCATCCAGAAACCCTAGCCACTCTCCCCTACATCTGAAATGACTGTCAGACTGCTCCGATGCATTGGCAACGTTATAGCCCACAAACCCACCAACACACTAAAACAGCAGCTAATGAACTTGAAAGACCCTATACAGACAACAAGCAAAACTAATGTCATTTACAAAATACCGTGCAAGAACTGTAACAAAGATGAATTGGACAACAGGCAAAAAATTAGCTACCAGGATGCATGAACATCAACGAGCCACAAAACAACATGACCCTCTCTCACTAGTATCCTTACGTAAAGGTGAAGAAAGACGTCACTCCGACTGTGACAACACGTGCATCCTTGGACAAGCCTAGTGAGGTGTCGAAACATCTGAAAATGAACCTTCCAGCTCAACGAGCAAACCTACATCCAGAATCTCAACCTGAGCTACAAATTATCTCAAAACTCACTAACCCTTATTTTATCTTTGACTATTTTTAGTATTGGAGAGAATATAAAGTTACTGGTGGATCGGCCTGATGGAACCTACTGCTTCCGTTTACACAATGATCGTGTTTATTACGTAAGGTAAGAAAGGCAACAAGTTTTTAAACCTATGCTCTGGTTTTGAATAAGACAGAAACTTCATCTGAAGTATACTGAAGCTTGAGGAAGTTCAGGAAAATTCTTCTTAGTATGAAGGGAGGATTAAAGAATTTGAGTGAGTTTTGTGAAAATGTTTTACGTAATAGCTATGATTAAGTGTTGTAAAGTTTTTTGTACACTGACTGGAAATGGCATTGTTATAAAATATTACATTTGATATAGCTGAAATTTGTTTTACTGTATCTTGTAGTGAGAAAATCCTGAAGTTGGCAACAAACATTTCTCGAGATAAACTTGTTTCATTCGGAACCTGCTTTGGAAAATTCACTAAAACTTTAAAATTCCGACTTCACATTACAGCACTCGACTATCTTGCTCCTTATGCCAAGGTAGGTGATGTATTGTTCAATGAACTGTAGGTATGTCACCAGGACTGAATTTAATGCTGTTTTATTATGGGTAAGGTTGGATCTATATTTCCTAAATATTAGAATGTGTCTTCAAAGTTAACTTGTGTAGTATTTCTTAATATTCAGATATATAAGGTAATAAATTTTTTAAAATTTCAGTACAAAGTGTGGGTGAAACCTGGAACAGAACAATCTTTTCTTTATGGAAATCATATATTGAAATCTGGCTTGGGCCGAATTACTGAAAATACAACGCAGTACCAAGGTGTAGTGGTTTACTCCATGGCAGACGTTCCTTTGGTAAGTGAAAGGATTGTTTGTCCTTTATTAACTGTTGAGACATAACCATTCTGCTGGAAGGGATAAATTAGTCAAAGAGGTGGTCTTGAGGGACTGTGGGAGACATCCATGTTTCTGAGCCAGTAATTCTGGATTTTAAACGGGGTGGGCAACAGCTTGCTGGGCATCTGTGGATTAGATTGGAATCAGTAGCACGTGGTTTGATCCCTGTTTTGCTTGAGGTGATTTGAAGTCTCCCTTCATGACTTTGGAGATTCTGTCACTGGGCAGACATGTATTTGGACATAGAGCTTAACTAGACAAATTCTGACCATGATACACCAAGTTTTAGTCTATTTTGACAGATGTAATGACATTTAACATTAATTTTCAAATATTTAGTTTGCAAACTAAAATCTGGCAATTTATACCTGTTATGCGTAGGCTTCATTACAGCTGCCCTATCCCATATGACCCAAAAATCAATTTTTGTTGTTCCAAATTATCCCCTCAGGTTTAACAGACTGTGTAAAATGTTTTTCTCAGTGTTGTTATGTTACAAAGATAGCAAACCAAACTAAATCTAACTCACTCACTAAATTCATAAGAGCGAACTTTAAACATTCAATGACCCTCAAAATTGCTCAGGTGTTTCCAAGCAGACTGTACAAATAATGGATTGTTTATACCAATTTAAACCTTAATAATAAATTGTTAATTTGTATTTAAGTATATAATTCTAGCACAACACAAACTGTGATATTCTAATTAATATCACCAGTCTAAGCCCAATATTCCTTGATCATAAAACCCCGACTTTCCCACTGACTGTATATCATACTTGAGTTCCAAAGTCAGAGATCTAGGTCAATGCAAACAGCTTCAGTAGTCTTCCAAAATTATTCAGCCACCTCATGCAAGCTGGGATTCTCTTCCAAGTTGATAATGGGATTGAAATCAAAGAGAAATTTTAATAAAAGCACCTTCTGGAAGCTGTTCAAAACCTAGGCAGAGTCAGTTCAATCTTCGTTTACTTTTTTTTTGTTCAATATTTTCTATGGTAGGACCTCCCTTGATTGACCAACAACCAACCAGCTGTGACTCTGACATTGCAACACCTGTGTCAAATCATCTGTAGTGTTCTTTGAGCAGTAATTAATCTGTATTATCTTTCCAGACCAGTTCTACATAGTAAAATCTGAGTTCTTTTTAAAAAAACAGCTCCTGTTCAAAGTTCAATTCTCAATTTCAACTCTCAGTTCCAAATGAAATATCATTAAAAATAAAAGAAAAATAGTAATGGTCTCCATATACTTTTAATACGTTTAATACCTTTTGTAGTGCAAAATTGTCTTCAAGACTGTATTATGAATCAAAATGTTGTCATTTGTTGTTTATCCTTTGTTCTTTTTTTTAAAGGATTCTGAAGGTACAGTTAAGTTATATAATGCACAGCTTTTAAAATATTCTTGACTTATTTCTGAAGGGCTTTGGAGTTGCTGCAAAATCAACACAGGATTGCCGGAGAGTAGACCCTATGGCAATTGTTGTATTTCACCAGGCTGATGTTGGCGAATATCTTCGAAACGAGGACACTCTAACATAACTCATTTTGTCAATCATATTAAAGACTATTGTTCTCAAACTGAGAGGATTAGTAACATGGATCACTCTTTACTAACCAGATTCCTGTGATATCTTCACAAGGAAATGTACAACACCCAGTTTTGATGAGGAAATTAAGTGAATTCAACAAGGTTTCATGGAACAGGATGCTTGCAAGGTGGTATCATTTGTGAACCTAGCAGATTATTGGTTCAGAGTTGTAACAATTGTACACAGGAGCACTTTCTTTTGAAAATGCTACTGAGGAGTGAGCCTCTTCCTTTGCTTTTAAATTATGATGAAGTTTCAGATAATAGGGTAATTTAATAGATTTGACTGTTGAAAATCCCAAAATCCAATTTGTTTACATCTGGAGACAGGATTATCTGCAGGAATGTCTGTATGAGGTTCATTCATAGGTAATTTGCATATTTCATTTGGAGGGCATTGAACCCCATTTTGTTATGTTTGAATTACTGTAATTAAAAAAAAACTGCTATCAGGTTGTCTTTCCATAAATTGTTAACTATAATTTTGTTGCCTGCTTTCTTCTTTTCACAATGGAGATACTAAGTTCAGTTGATTAAAGGAAGTAATTAAATTTAGTCCAATCCAGAAGAGCAGGTTAACTGGACTTTAATATATTTTGCTGTGTTACATCTTGCTGGGGTACTGTGGTGGAAATGAAGCTTTGCTATTCCTGAAGATATTACAAAAGCCTGTTTGTCCACAACCACTGCATAAGCCACAACTATGCAAACCATGAGTATCATAATGGGTATCAATTTACTTTCAAGCCAGACAGCAATCCTTACCATTCCTAGCTTTAAAACAGTTCTTAACTTATTTCAATCCACAATTTAAAACAGAACAAATAAAACATGTCTTTACAAGAAATTATTATTGTCAACAATGATAATGTGTTGCAAATATAAACTTGTCCTGAAATTAAAGCTCTCTACTAATATTTGTGTTGCAATGCTCAGTTTTGCATAAAATGTTTTTTTAACTTTTACTGCTGAAACTTAAATGCTCAACTATTTTCTTTCCAAATTTGTCAGTTTTGTTATTTAATACAAAATTCTCTCTTATTCAGTTTTTCTTCTATACTGGCCTGCTATCCATTATTTCCTTGTTTACCTATCCTTTTCATATCTGTCTGTCTCTGGGCTCCTTTTCCACCTATTCACTCACCCACCTCTTCCCCCGCCCCCGCCCCCACCCCCACTATCCTCAGCATAAACACCAGCTCTTCTTAGCAACTGACAGTTCTGATGAAGTGTTACTGGACTTAGAAAGGTAACTGCTTTCTTCCTACAGATGCTGCTAGACCTGCTGAGTTTCTCCAGTAATTTGTTTTTATTGTTAAATACCATTTGCTGTTATATAAATTTTATATCGACATGTACTGCTGGTGTACCTTTTCAAATGCTGATTTCACATTTATAATGAGCACAGCTTTGAGCGCATCACCATTTATTGATGCTGTCTTACCAATGAGGCACTCCAGCAATATCCCTTGCAAAGGTTCTGTTAGTATAATACACAATATTGTATCATCACTGTTGGTTGTCCCTTTAGTTGCCTTGACCTTAAGCTCTGTAGTCTCCTAAATACTATTAATTTTCAAGATACTGTTTAAAATCTTGCCCTTTGATCAAGTGTTTGGTCACTTGCACTAATATTTCCTTCTATGGTTTAGTGGCAAATTTTGCTAGCTTCTGTGTAATCTTATGGGAAATCTGTCTACCTTAAAGGCATGTTTTTAATGATAAACATGGATTTGAATTTGTTCTAAAGTAAACAATATAAGCAATCACTTCTTTTTAGCTTGAAAAGTTGTACTTTAGTGAAACTAAATTTACACTGCTAACTCATTTGAGTTTTTTTTGTGTATGAAGCAGTTTTGAATTAATATCAGTCGACAGTGGGTGGCTTTGAGATCCATCAAAAAGGGATGAGAGTCATTAGCATCTTGCTAAAGATTATTGTGTTTTAAATTTCACAATATTTCAGAGATGCGGAGCTTGGAACAATAAGGAGCATGATTAGTGTGAGGAGAATTTGCTGTATGAAACAGAAGTTGAATGAATATATCTTGGAATTTAGTTGCAAGGAGGAAATGTGCAGAGAGGGAAATGAATGCTTTAAGTAACACTTATTGTAAATAGTAAACTTTGCAGAGTAATAGGTGAGAGAGATTAAAAGGTGTGGATCAAGAGACCTATGTGCAATGAGATCAGGTGTGCAATGGAATCACAAACCACAACGTGACATGAGTGCAGGGAAAACAGTTGATTAGTCCGTGTTTCCAGCCTTTAAAGTAAAGGTAAGGTTTTTGGTTTTGCTTAGATGACTAGACCTTATTTACGTTAAAGGTAGCATATTAAATATAAGATTGATATGTAAGAAAAGCTGGCAATTATTTTGTGTAAGCTGCAGGGATACATCGGTAATTAATAAATAAAATACTGGCAGACAGGTTATATTGGCTGTATGTCAGAACTACTGGACACCAAGTTGAGCCAGAGCAAACATTTGCAGCAAGTGTTTGTAACTTGAGGAACTTAGGATCTGAGCAGAAGAGCTGGAATCCAAACTGAAGACTTTGTGCCTTATCAGGAAGGGGGCTGTTGCCTGGACACTTTGGTCCAGGTTTCCATCTTACTGCTCAGATTACGTGATGTAAATTTCTGATGTAATCAGGGAGGAAGATATGACTGCAGTTGAAGCAGGTATGCAAACCCATGGGTAACTTTTGAGGAGCCTTGGCCATGTCCAGTTCTGAAATTATATGGTTCTTGCAAGCTGTGTGAATGAGTGAACTGACCACAGTACTGTTGTACAGAGCCAGACAAATGAGGTGGAGGAAATCGGTATATAGTGATGTTACAGTATACTATAATTGCGGGATAGATACTGTTCACAGAAGCTGTGAGTGAGTCCCAACCGCTGTGTTGCCTGCCCAAGCATCAGGTTAAGGATTTCTCATTGGGGCTGAGAAACCGTGGTGAGAGGGGAGAGACTTAGTTGGCATCCACATTAGTATCAATGACACTGATAAGACTAGAAAGCAGGTTCTGTGAAAATAGCTACGGTTAAGAGCTAAATTAAAAAGGAGGATCTTCAAGATAAGAATTTTGTGATTACTGAACCATGAGAAAGTTAGGCTAAATAAAGAAAGGAGATAAATGCATGGCTGAAAGACTGGTGTGGATGCAATGACTTTTGTTTGTGGGAACTGATACTGGGAAGCTCTTCTAATGGGAAGGGCTTGAACTGTGCTGGGGTCAGTGCATAGGCCAATCAAATAAACAGGGCTGTAGAGGGGTTTCAAGATGGTGATGACCCAGTAGGTATGCCCTGCTCAGCTCTGCACCAGAACCCAAAGTGGTGCACTCATCCTCCCTTATTAACCGTTGTTGTAGAAATTGTTAATTTTTGACCCCCCCCCGAATTGTTGTGTGTTAGTATGAAATAGTTAGAAAAATAACCAAAAGGAAAGGACCATGAGGATCACTCCCCTGCAGCAATGGATATGCCTGCAGCCACAACGTTGGCCCCCACAAACGCCCATGGGGAATTACCTGTGGAGCAGTGTCTGGTCTCAGAGTTTGTGAAACTCGGAGAGAAGATCAATTTAGTGATGGAGGAGACCCGGGCCAGGCTGGAACTGATATTGGTCACGCTACAGCAGCATGACTAGGACATCCAATGTCTCGGGCAGCTTGTCATGGAGGTGGAGCAGTGGACTGCAGCTTCCCAAGCTGCGGCATTATCTTCGGCGGGTTGGGTCCAGACCCTGGAGCAGCAGGTACAGGCCTTGAAAAAACTGGTTGACGACCTTGAAAATAAAGGCTATTGGATGAACATCCATCTATGGGGATTCTGGAATGTGAGGAAGAAGGCCAGCTAATCAGCTTCTTGGAGAAATGGTTCCCGAGATTTTTGAAGCTGGAAGTCAAGTTAGGCCAAGTGCGGATCAAGCAGGCCCACTGGGTCACAGTGGGCATCCCTGGGTCGGACCAGTGGCCCTGCCTGGTCCTAGTGCACTACAGAGTTAAGCTCTTGGAAGCCTCTTGAGCACTGGGGAAGGATCCAAAGGCTCTGATATACAAAGGATCATGAATTATGCTTTTCTAAGACTTTTCTGTGCTCGTGATTCGCAAGAGGAAGGCCTTTGGTGAAATAAAAAGGCAGCTGAGGGACTTAAATGTCCAGTATTCCATAAGATATCTGGCAATATTACATTTCAGCCATGGAGGGTCGGTGTTTAATTTTGACTCACCAGAAAAGGTAAAGAGCTTCCTGGATACTTTAAAATAGACTGGCTGGCTTGAATAATATGGACAATAATATTTACCTTTTTTTTTCTATGTAATTTACCTAGTTTACCTGGTTGTCGTGGTTTTTACTTATATTGAATTTATTGTCACGTGTACTGAGGCACAGTGAAAAGCTTTGCCTTGCGAACAATACAGGCAGATCACAGAGTTAAGTAGCATAGATAAGTAAATAGGTAAACAGCGACAAAACAAAAACATAGGTACATGCAAATGCTAAATGTTTGAGAGTCCATTCAGTATTCTAACAACAGTAGGGTAGTAACTATTTCGAAACCGGCTGGTGCGTGTGTTCAGGCTTTTGTATCTTCTTCCCGATGGTAGAGGTTAGAGAAAAACATTGCCAGGGTGAGATGGATCTTTGAGAATGCTGGCGGCCTTTCCTTGACAGCAGGCCTGATAGATGGACTCTATGGATGGGAGGTTGGCCTTTGTGATTGACTTTGCTGAGTTCACCACTCACTATAACCGAGGATGTGCGGATCCTAATTGTTTTTCTTTCTTTTTCTTTTTCTCGGTCTTCTCCTTTCTCTCTCCCCTCCCATTATCCTTTGTTCTTTTTTCTCATCATTTCCTTTTTGTTTTTCTCCCTTGGTGTGGGACAGGGGCTTGGGGGTGATTATATATTTCTTTTCTACCAGGACTGCCGAGAGTTAAAGCATGGATGGGATGGGTTGGGTGCCAACTTTTAACTTTCTTGTTATAAGATGTGTGTAACTTTTTCTTACTTTGTGTTGTCTGGGGCTAGGGCACAGCTTCAGCTAGGAGGAGCCATGGAGGGGTTGGTGGGTAGGATGAGCGCGCCCTGTGGGCAAGGGGGAAAGTCTCTCAATTGTGTTATTTGTTGGTCTGTTGGAGAAGTAGTTGTTGGAATTCCCGGGACACTCAGGATGACGTAGATTATTTATGGAGCGCATCCCTCTGGACTTCCTTACGGTATGGTGTACCAGAAAACAGAACTGTCTTATAGAATGTGGTGGCCCTTTCTGAATTATGTAGACGCAGACTTATCAGCTATATTGGTCAGGACCTTTGTGGAGGCATGAGGTCTATGTAGGGTGATTCCCGGGCTCCTGAGAGGAAAATTCCCGAACAAATACGGGTTTGCCAGTGTTCCCAGTGGTGAGGAGCTTTGGTGGAATTACGCTGAGTGCTGTAACTTAACTGAATGTAATTTAGTTTAACTTGGTAACTTGGTCTAATTTTTTTTTAGTTATTTATTAAATTGTAATTTTTTTCTCCTCAGTGGTTTTTGGAGTAGTAGTTTGTTTACTTTTATTGTTGTTATAAGGTTGTTGTATTGTTTTGTAGTGGTTTTGTAATTTTGTAAAAAATTAAAGATTTTTTTCTCAATAAAACTATTTACAAAAGAACAGAGCTGTAGAGAGCATTTGAAACTAATTAGAATGGAGAAGAATTCTGAAGAGGTGATTGGCTTGCTGTGTTCTTCCAGTATCCTGCCTGTCTTCTTTGGATTCTAGCATCTGCAGTTTTTATTTTGTCTCTAACCATAGGAAAAGGACCTGGCAGCATTGCAGGACAGTAATGTAGAAAATGATCCACAACGTGGAACAGGCAGGGACAAATTATACAAACGTTAGAAAAAGAGGGAAGCAATGGCTTAGTGGTATTAATCCAGAGACACAGGTGATGTTCTGGAGATCCACGTTCAAATCCTGCCACAGCAGATGATGGAATTTGAATTGTAAAAAATCTGAAATTTAAAGTAATTATGACCATGAAACCATTGTGAGGAAAAGCCCATTTGGTTCACCAATGTCCTTTAGGGAAGGAAACTACCATCCAGACCCACAGTAATGTGGATGACTCTTAACTGCTCGCTTGGTAATTAGGAATGGGCAATAAATGCTGGTATAACCAGCAATGCCTTCATCCTGTGAAAGAATTTTAAAAAGCAAGCAGGGTAAAATGGAAAAATAATGATAACAAGCCTCTTTGATGAAATGGACTTGTTCCAAATATTAAATGAATTAATGGAACAACTAGATCTTATAGTCCGCATGGAGATGTGGTTACAAACTGAACATTTTTCAGGAATATTACTTTTTGGATATATAGGAAGGAAAGTGTGGCAGGATATCTTTGTTAGCAAGGGATGTAATAAGTACAATAACAAGAAATGATCTTGATTGAAGGATGTAGAATCTGTGTGTAGAGGAAAGGAATAACAAGGGGAAGAAGACATTGATGGGAGTAGTCTACTAGCCACCCAGAACCAAGGCAACTGCAAGCGGGCGAGCCCCATTCTCCCCTGCCTTTTTTGTGTGTTGTAGACATTTTTACCAAATTCATCAGGAAGGTTGATAAATTCCACTCTTAATCAGGTGATAGCCAAGCTGGATTGTGAGGCTTAACTTATTTGAGGGATCTTATTTTGGTTGCTATGTGCAGTTATGTTTAAGTAATTGTGTCAGTATTTGATTGTCAGATTTCTTAATGAATAGCTAAATTTAAGGTAGCTTGTGGTAATTTACTCTCAACAATTAGCAATAGAAGGAAAGAACATACCCAACACTGCCCTCAGTCTGATGGTCACCTTTGCGTGTGGCTGCATCAAGCTGTGTGTAGACCCTCAGTACACAAACACCAAGTGTCACTGTACTGAAGTTCTACCTGTCCATGCCATCATGAAGGATGGGCCTGCCTTGTTGCCATTGAACATGCCAAGTAGTTGTACTGTTCTGTATTGCCTGTCCCTCGTGCAAAAATTTGCAAAAGAATCCACCTTTGACCACAAATCCATCAGACAATGGTCAGCACGTAACATCTTTAAGACTCTGTTGGAAAAGGAGAGCCTGGTTCTAGTTCGATGGTTCTCTGAGCAAAGTCAGCTACTGCAACTGCCTTCGAAGCAGTCATCCAACTTCTTCTGAACTGTGCCTTTGCAAAGGTCTGGAGAAAGATGCAATGATTTTGTCAAGGTTTATCCCAGGCACCACTCTGACTCAAGATTCTGCTCTACAACTGTTCCATGGGATGCACACCAAAACAAGCATCGACTGCACCCGGAGGACAATCAACTCAACGAAAGCCACTTTTTGACATACCTGAAACTTGTTGATATTTCAGTCTAAAGTGTTGATCTCAACTGAGTGTTGCAGACTGGCACATTCCATTCAGGACTACATCGGATAGTTGCCATCGGATTGGTGGGGAAAGACACAGACGTCTTTTGGCCAAAGTATAATATGGCCCCATTCAGTTCTCAGACCCCCATTTCCTCAAAACATATGGAAATATTTCCCCTGAATGAGGTAATAATGCCTTTATTTTTGCAACTGCACAATAGCTCTGTGGGATGTCAAATTTCAATATGTCTTGCATACATTTTTCTCTCCACAAAGACAAGATAGAACGGATTGAAACTCATTGTATAAAATCACAGGAGGCCATTTGACCCATTGTGCCAGTACTGGCTCCCAAAAGAGTTACTCAACTCATCCCACTTTCCAGTCCTATCGCTGTGGCCCTTTAACTTCACCACTTTTAAATATATGTATTTTGAAATCTCCTATGGAATCCACTTCCACCACTCTCCCAGGCAGTGCATTTCCAAATCCTAACAACTCTTTTGAGTAGTTTCTCCTCATCTCACTCATCACTCTCTTGCTGACAACCTTGAAATTATAACCCCTAGTTGCTGATATCACTAATGTTTACTTATAGATAATTTCTTTAATGAATAATGTGTTTTTTCAATAAAAAAATATAGGTAGGGGTGCACTGGTAATAATTTCCGAGAATCCAGAGATTCTGAAAAGGTCCAAGAGGATTTGGAAAAACTACCAGCATAAAACACTATTCAAAAAAGGAGTGAGACAAAAACACAGGGAACCACAGGCCTCTTAGCTTAATATCTAATGTTAGAGACTATTACGATGTTTTGGCAGAGCATTAGAAACACATAGTATTATTAAGTAGAGTCACCATGAATTCATGACCAGGAGATCATGCCTGTCAGATTTATCAAAATTCTCGAAGAGGTAACAAGTAGGACAGAGAAAGGTGTTTTGGGGGGGTGAGTTGCAGTAATTGTTAGATTAGATTACTTAGTGTGGAAACAGGCCTTCGGCCCAACAAGTCCACACCAACCTGCCGAAGCGCAACCCACCCATACCCCTACATTTACCCCTTACCTAACACTATGGGCAATTTAGCATGGCCAATTCACCTGACCCGCACATCTTTGGACTGTGGGAGGAAACCGGAGCACCCGGAGGAAACCCACGCAGACACGGGGAGAACATTCAAACTCCACACAGTCAGTCGCCTGAGTCGGGAGTTGAACCCGGGTCTCAGGCGCTGTGAGACAGCAGTGCTATATATTTGGGTTTCCAACAGATGTTCTTTAAGCTACTGCATATATAAGGCAATTTAATAAGAGACTGTAGTGTTATGTTAGCATGGATTGGCTAACTGATCAAAGGATTAGGATTATAGTGGCATTATTGGATGGCAATCTGTAACTAGTGGAGTGCCATCAGTGCTGGAGCCACAATTATTTACAATATATATTAATGCTTGGATGACAGAAATAAATTGCCAAATTTTAGGATGACACAAATAGATGGGAAGATACATGGTGAGGATAATGCAAAGTCTACAGAGGAATATAGTCAGATTAGTGAAAGTACAAAAACTTGGCAGTTGGAATACAGTGTGGGAAGATGGAAATTTTGCATTTTGGCAGGGAGAATAGAGGAGCTTGATATTATTTAACTGAGGAAAATGCTGCAGCATAGAGGAATCTTTGTGCATCAATTACAAAACAATAGCATATAATTTCAAAGTTAAAAGTAATTTGGAAACAGAATGTTGGCCTTATTTTCAAAGGAAATTGAGTATAAAAAGGTATTGCTAAATCTCTACATGGTGCTAGTTGGATGATACCTTAAATATTGTGAGCAGTCTTGGTCCCCTTATTGAAGGGAAGATAGATTGGCATTGGAGGAAGTACAAAACAATTCACAAGGCTGATTGATCCTGGGTATGGAGGGATGTTCTTTTGATGAGAGGTTGGGCCTGTACTCATTGAAGTTTAGAAGAATAAAGCCACTCTTAAATACATATGATTGTGTGGGAATTGTTACTCTTTGTAGGAGAGTCGAGGACCAGAGGGCATAATCTTGGATTAATGGATTCCTCATTTAAACAATGAGGAGAAATTTGTCTCTCAGAAGATAGTGTTTCTATGAATGTGTTTACTACAAGGGCTTTTGAGGCTGTATTGTTATGTATTTTCAAGGCTCTCATGCACAGAGTTTTACTCATTAAGTTAATCAAGGGTAATGGGGAAAAGATAGTACGGTGGAGTTAAAGATTATCAGATAAACTATGATTTCATTGACAGAGCAGGCATGATGGGTCGAATTGTCTATTTCTGCTACCATTTCTTATACAATTATTTGAGCTGCAGACAGTCTCTGAATTATGAATAGATTCCATTCCTAAATAGGAGAAAGTGAGGACTGCAGATCAGAGCTGAAAAATGTGTTGCTGGAATCCTGAAGAAGGGCTTATGCCCGAAATCTCGATTCTCCTACTCCTTGGATGCTGCCTGACCTGCTGCATTTTTCTAGCAACACATTTTTCAGCTTCATTCCTAAATACCCAATACTCGAGTTTGTGCATAGTTGGGACACAGTACAGAGCAGGATAAAATGACGGTTCATAATTATGAACAAATGTTTGCATGTCAGATCTTTAAAATTTATATTAATATGGGATCTCATTCTTAAGTACAAGCTTTCATAACTTGGAAATTTTTGTAAATCGCCACCTTCTGTATATTTAAAATAAAAATATTGTTGTGTGCAATCTTTTACCACCTGAGGGCTCCAAACAGCTTTTGCAAACTTGAGCACTTTACAGCAGTATTATAGTCTGAACAAATTAACAGCACACAATAATGCAATAAAAGCTGAAATGACTCAATAGTTCAGGCAGCATGTATGGGTAGGAACAAAGTTAATGTTTCAGGTCAATAGCCTTTCATCCTGATGAAGGGCTTATACCTGAAACATCGATTCTCCTGCTCCTCAGATGCTGCCTGGCCTGCTGTCCTTTTCCAGTAGCACACTCTCAGCCTTCCTTCAGAGCTGAAGAGAAATAGAAACGTAAAGGTATTATTGATGTATATGGCAGAGGATCTGGCAGGAAGAACAAAGAAATGTCTGTGCTAGGATGGAGGTCAGGGCAGATTAAATAAACAAAAGATTTCATGATGCAAAAGCCAAATTAAATGATATTGATGTAGTGAAGAAACAAAGGCTGTGTTCAAATGTGACATAAATTGCTACATCTAGCCAACCAGATGCAACACAAGGGGATTGAAAAAAGAAACAAAATGAAGATCAACTCTGTTGCAAGAGTCCTGACTGCATGTTCGGGTTTTACTTGAAGGGGAATGTGGTTCCAATAGAGGCAATTCAGCGGAGGTTCACAAGATTGAGTCCAGCAATGAGGATTTGTCTTATGAAAAGAGAATGAGTAGTTTAGGTCTGTGCTCTCTGCAGTTTAGATGAATGAGAAGAGATCTAATTGAGGTTTTTAGATGCTAAAGGGATTGACCAATTAAGTGTTGAAAGGGTGTTAACTCGTGGGCAACCTAAAACAAGAGGTCATAGTTTTAGGATAAGGGCTAGCAGATTTATAACAAAGGTAAGTAGAAATTTTATGAATCTGTGGAATTCGGAGTATAGTGGGTGTTGGGATATTTATGGAGGAGACAGACCAATTTTTAATTGGTGATGGGTTAAAGGAAAATAAAGAGTGGACTGGAAGGTGGAGCTGAAGCCAAGGTGAGAACCCCCTAAGACTATTATAAATATCGGGAAATGGACTATAAAATATTAAAGTCACCTCTGCATCTCTAAGTATTAGGTTCTGAGGAAGGGTCACTTGACCCAAAACGTTAACTCTGGTTCCTCTCCACAGATGCTGCCAGACTTGCTGAGCTTTCTCAGCAGTTGCTATTTTTGTTTTGAAGTATTATAGTTGTAGTCATGGAACAAGTTTTATTTTATACAGAAACTGTGTAGTGTGTTGATTTTGTTAGCGATTGAAACAGATCATGTTTGTTTAAGAATAGATCAAGTGGACAGTTAAGAAAAAGGGGATAGAAGTATTAACATAGACTGGTTCAAACAGCCTGTTTGAATATTGCTCTTCTTACATAATTATCAAGTCATGAAATAATTCTGTCTTCTAAGCAATATTTTTGGCTAAACTTGAGAGAGACATTTACACAACATGAAATAGACACTACCTTCAGACCTAGAGACAAACCAACGGAATACCCATGGAATCTCCGATATCAGGGTTCTTAACGGAGGTAGTAATACAGAGACTCGAACAAATAGCTCTGCCGACCATCCAACCCAAAATTTGGGTCCGCTACGTGGATGACACCTATGTCATCACTAAACAAAACAAATTTGAGAAAACCTTCAAGACCATCAATAATACCCTTACTGGCATAAAATTCACTAAAAAGGAGGAAAACAACAACAAACTTCCATTCTTAAATGTCACAGTCGAGCGAACAACCAATGGGCAACTTCAAACCAGCGTCTACACAAAAACACCACACACGGGCCAAATATTGAACTACAGAAGCAATCACCCCAATATCCACAAATGAAGCTGCATCAGAACATTATTCCAATGAACCACCACACACTGCAGCACAGAGGAACTACGCAGAACAGAGGAAAATCACCTATACAATGTATTCAAAAAGAACGGGTACCTAATGAACAAGTCCGCAGATTTCTCAGCAACAAACCCAAACAAGCAGACAGAACACACCCAGAAACCCTAATCACTTTCCCCTACATCAAAGACATCCCAGAAATGACTGCCAGACTCTCAGACCCCTTGGCATCATGGTCGCCTACAAACCCACCAACACACTAAAACAGCAGCTAATGAACTTGAAAGACCCTATACAGACAGCTAACGTCATTTACAAAATACGGTGCAAAGACTGTAACAAACATTACATTGGATAAACAGGCAAAAAACTAGCCACCAGGATGCATGAACATCAACTAGCCACAAAACAAGATGACCCTCTCTCACTAATATCCTGAAATATGGATGGGAAGGACACCACTTCGACTGGGACAACATATCTATCCTAGGACAAACCAAACAGAGACATGCACAAGGATTCCTAGAAGCAACTGGAACTCTGTCAACAAACACATTGACTTGTACCTGGTTTACCACCCCCTGAGAAAAAGAACATGAAATAACATCACCATAGGAAATTACATCACCACAGGAAATTACATCACCAACCCAAAGAAACCTAAACATATAAATAGAAAGCAGAAATCATCAGCAATGCTTCATCCAGGGGCTCACTGAAGATGTGGTGATGAAATGTCTGAAAATCTCAGTGAGCAAATCTCAACCTTGATTTTAATGTTGGAATTCAGGTTCTGTTGCAACATTTCAGTTCATACACTAATGTCCAAAAGAGAGGGAGGATGCCTCACTGAATTTGTTCTTGTCCTCAATGAGTACAACTATAATACTTAGAAACAAAATTAGAAATTGTTGGAAATCTGTGGAGAGAAGCCAGAGTTAACATTTCAGGTCAAGTGACCCTTCCTCAGAACCTAATACTTAGAGGCTACCAGTAAAGTTTTGTGTGGGTAGAAAGGGCCAGATTGTCTGGTTGCTGTGAAGAAATTACGGGTGTGTTTTAATTAGAGATATAGTGTTGCACAATGGAATTTATACATTTCACTCATTACAACATTCAGAGTAACTACGAGATATGGCCGGCCACGGCCAAAAATAAAACATGTTTTATACAGATCAGTCTTTGAAAGTATTCAGATAATGGAAAATATGTTAAAATTGTCTAAAAGGTGAACATTTTTTAAGGAAATAAACTGAAATGACATCCATCTTTATTAATAGATATTTTTGCACAATTCCTGGCAATACTACAGTGAGTGATTGGGAAAAGACCCATGAAAATTCTGCTTCTATTTTTTCTTTGTATTCAAATCATTTTTTTTTTGGGAAGCTGCACTATTTAAGGGTTACTGTGGTACATGCATTCTTTATTTAACTCTTATACTAATATATAATATACTAGGCAAGCTAATGAGATAACTGTAGGAAATAACACCAGTGGGGTTCCGTTATTTTGATAGCCATAGCCAGTTCTACATTCATTCTGAATCTGTTCATAAGGAATGGGCTCATCAGCACCAGGAGAGCTGGATTTAATCTAGAAAACAAGCAGAAACATATATGTTAACACAAATAGTCTATTATCATTTAGAGCTTGAACATTGCTGAAAGGAAACATTATATTAAAACTTTTCATCTTTCACAGATTATGACTGAAATGTAAGAAAATCAACTTTTGAAAGGAAACCGAGTGGTTAGCACTGCTGCCTCACAGCGCCAGAGACCCGGGTTCAATTTTCACCTCAGGCGACTGACTGTGTGGAGTTTGCACATTCTCCCCGTGTCTGCGTGGGTTTCCTCCGGGTGTTCCGGTTTACTCCCACAGTCCAAAAATGTGCAGGTTAGGTGAATTGGCCATGCTAAATTACCTGTAGTGTTAGGTGCAGGGGTAAATGTAGGGGAATGGGTCTGGGTGGGTGCGCTTCGGCGGGTTGGTGGGGACTTGTTGGGCCAAAGGGCCCATTTCCACACTGTAAGTAATCTAATCTAATCGAAACACTTCAAATGGCATGGGAAAGGTCAGCTATTGGTTGGACTACAGTTGACACAGTTAAAATTTTTGCTGCATCTCTTTTGGTAAGATCATGGAAGATCTGATTGAAACCTCATATCTGTATTCCTGCATATTTGGTATTCTTTTACTCCCATGCTTGACAAGAATCTGCCTTAAAAATACTTAAGAACTCTGCTTCCACCACTTTTTCAGAAAGTAAGTTGCAAAGACGTATGACTCTAAAAGGGAAAAAAAAAGCCTGATCTCAGTTTTAAATGGGCAACCTTTGATTTTTAAATAGTGACCCCCTAGTTCTACGTTCTCCCATGAAAGGAAACATCTACCCTGTCAAGACTCCTGAGGATCTTATTCAATCAAGTCAACTCTTACTCTTCTAAACTCCATCAGTTACAAGCCTACAAGTAAACCTTCTGTGAACTGCCTCCAGTCCATTTACATGCTTCCTTAATATAAGGTGGCCAATGCTATGCTTTGTACTCCAGATATGGTGTCACGAATGCCCTGTATAACTGGAGCAGAAACATCCTTCTTTTGCATTGAATCTCCCTCTCAATAAATAAGAACTTTCCATTCACCTTCCAAATTACTTGCTGTAACTGCACACTAACCTTTTTTGATGCCTGTGTGAAGACACTTCAGATCCCATTGTATCTCATAGCTCTGGATCTTTCAGTATTTAGATAGTATATTTCTTTTATATTTTCATGCCAACATTGACAACTTCACGTTCTCCCCACATTATAATTTATTTGACACAGTTTTGTCTTCTCATCCCAAGCCATATCGTTTCATAGCCTTCTTATGTCCTTTTCTTAACTTACATTCCTACCTATTTTTTGCTATCAGAAAATGTGTAAACCAATTTTCTGCCCCTTCATCTAATCATTATATGCATTGTAAATAGGATCCCAACAAAGAGCCATGTGGCACACCACTCGTTATATCCTGTCGATCCGAAAAAGTCCCATTTATGCTTATTGTCTGCGCCCTGTTAACCAGCCAATCTTCCATCTACGCCACAATAACCTTTGACTTGACTCTTTGTAGTCTTTGTATAAGTCTTTAGAAAAAGTGAATCCACACACTATCATCTTCCCAAACATGAATTTTTCTCTTCATCAACAAATCAAGAATATATTGCAAGAAACCTAGGATGTCATTGTTCTGCTATTGCAGCTAAATTGTGATCCTCCCCAGTTCTTTTTCATGGTGCAAGTTCAATAATTAGTTTTTCATTGTCAGATCATTTTTTCACCAGAAATTTATTATGAATAAGATTAAATTAACTAGTATCAATCATGTAGCTGTAATACCCTGTGGATCAGCATCTGTCTTCATCCTGATGTGGCATTCCACTGGTAACCTTTCCTTTCAGTGGTATGGGTTTTGGGATACTGTTACTAACATTACTCTTTTCATTTAATCTGGTGGCAGTTTGGTTCCAGACAGCTGTCCTGCCTGTCATTGCCCTCCTAGACCATTTCAATTGACTAACTCAGCGAGACTTGCAAACTTTGAATTTGTGAACAGTTGACCTTTGGGGCAGATGACAGGGTTGAAAATATATACAGTCTTGAAGTTAATACTTCTGGCTAAATGTTTCTGCTAATAATGTTGGGAAATATTTTAATTAATAATATTGGAAACTGTAAACACTCTTGTTGTGGATCTGGTGGTTAGATATAGAGATAGAGCTTAATGAAGCTGAGACTGAAGTAAGCTGTAATATCACTATGAACTCAATAGTCATGTATGAGTGTTATATGAAGAAGTTGGACTGTGCAGTATGGAATGTAATGCTCTGTAGCTAGAACATCATTTAGAGTTTAAAGACAGTGTTTACCATTAACTAAGCAGTCTGGTCTGAGCTTGTATCAGACCTGAAGAGCTCACATTAGAACCTAATGCAACAAGAGCCACTTGATTCCTAACCTTGTCATAGTTTTGATCCAGACATTGACATTAAGCTAATTGTCATAGCAAAGGTGGGAGTTGTTGTCCTCAAGGCACTATTTGACCACTTAATGAAACTGACATTTAAGAGAGTCAAGGGAAAAATCCACCAGCTGTTGGAGTTGATGTCACAGGGAATGAACAACTCTGTTTTTTTAACTTCATCTCTATTAATCCCAGCATTCCATCTCACAGCTATAGGATGAACAGGTGCTCATTCATCATTCTATTCCTAATTTATCTCTTTCATTGCAACATTTAACTTTGTTGCTATTAAATTTGGTGTATGCACAAATTGATTTTATTGGTATGTGAGTCAAAGTGATCTACTGGGTTGTCATAAGAAAACAATGCATCAACTGCTAATGCTTCTAAATGTTTGGCACAAATTTCTGTCCAAAAGAGCAGCAGTGATGAAAATAGCATGTTTGCTGTTACATAGATCTGTAGATTAGATTCACCACACACTGACTCAACTTGTGGAAGCTGTTGTACCACATTGTCAATAAAATGACTGCAGAGTGTGAAAGTTATTTTGGTTTTACTGGGGTCAGTGTGGGAGGTGGTCAGTCGGTTAAGTCTGATGCTGAGCTCCAGCTGGTCCACATAAAAGGCAGGTTATTTTAAAGATAAATTTCTCAAGATAAGGTCATGAAGACTTTTTTTGAGATGATACATGCTCACCTTTTCCACTTGCTCAAAGACTCGTAGGAAGTTTCCTCCCAGTGCTGCTTTCACATCTTGATCAGACCAATTTCTTCTCAATAGTTCAGCTACTAAGTCTGGATAGAAGGACACATCTTCCAAGCCTGCAGGAAGTCTTCAAGTGTTCAGGGGAAAAAAAAACTGTAAGCCAGTTGCTTAATGGTGTGGTAATTCAATCAGGTCTGACTTGCTGTTGACATGCATGCATATTTTCCAATCAGCATGAAAAGTTTCTGGCTGATTTTCCCCCTACCTAACCTAGGGATATGAACACCGTCTGCAATGTTGCTGTTGGTTACCACATTCCGAAATTGGATTGTTCTCTTCATGTCTCAGTACCACTTGAGAGTGTACCCATATGCTCCTTTCAATGGGAGAGCTGAACACTAATCAATTCAATAATTACATATTTCAACAATATTTTGAATAATTTAGTCACAAGAAAGAACTTATTATTTATTCCAACCAATGTTTAGGAAAGTGTCATAAGGCATGTTTAAGAAAATCTCTGAGTAAAAGATCCCTGAGGAAACAGTGACCATAATATGGTAGAATTTAATATTTAGTTTGAGAGTGTGAAATCTGGATTGAAATAACTGTGCTAACATTAAGTAAAGGTAAATCCATAAAGTGGAGGCAAAATTAGCAGGAGTGGACAGGAAGGGAGTTTTGCAGAAAATTAGGTTAGGAAAAGTAGCAGGCATTTAAGAAAATGGTCAAGTTTCACAATGAAGACTGATGTAATGATAGAAGTCCACAAAATTATAAGGGACATAAATTTTTCTCTTTAGTAAAGGGATCAATTACTATGGATTAAAGGTAAGGGCAGCAGGTTCAGAAGGGATTTATGGAAAATTTCTTTCACCCAGAGTGTGGTGGGTATCTAGAAATCACTGCCTTAAAGGGTAATAGAGGTGGGAACTATTACTAAATTTAAGTACTTTGATGAACACTTGAAACATCATAGCGTAAAAGGCTATGGGCCAAGTGCTGGAAAATGGGATGAGTTGATGGGTGCTTGATGACTTGCACAGACATGATAGATTAAAGGGACTCTTTCTGTGTTGTAACACTGTATCACTCTATAAGGATTCTCGAAAGTGGATAGTGGTTGATCGATTAAGTTAAGAATAGTAAAAAATGAGGTCTGCAGATGCTGGAGATCACAGCTGAAAATGTGTTGCTGGTTAAAGCACAGCAGGTTAGGCATCATCTCAGGAATAGGGAATTCGACGTTTCGAGCATAAGCCCTTCATCAGGAATGAGAGAGAGTAGCCAAGCAGGCTAAGATAAAAGGTAGGGAGGAGGGACTTGGGGGAGGGGCGATGGAGGTGGGATAGGTGGAAGGAGGTCAAGGTGAGGGTGATAGGCCGGAGTGGGGTGGGGGCGGAGAGGTCAGTAAGGAGATTGCAGGTTAGGAGGGCGGTGCTGAGTTGAGGGAACCGACTGAGACAAGGTGGGGGGATGGGAAATGAGGAAACTGGAGAAATCTGAATTCATATCTTGTGGTTGGAGGGTTCCCAGGCGGAAGATGAGGCGCTCCTCCTCCAGTCGTCGTGTTGTTATGTTCTGCCGGTGGAGGAGTCCAAGGATCTGCATGTCCTCGGTGGAGTGGGAGGGAGAGTTAAAGTGTTGAGCCACGGGGTGGTTGGGTTGGTTGGTCCGGGCGGCCCAGAGGTGTTCTCTGAAGCGTTCCGCAAGTAAGCGGCCTGTCTCCCCAATATAGAGGAGGCCACGTCGGGTGCAGCGGATGCAATAGATGATGTGTGTGGAGGTACAGGTGAACTTGTGGCGGATATGGAAGGATCCCTTGGGGCCTTGGAGGGAAGTGAGTGTGGAGGTGTGGGCGCAAGCTTTACATTTCCTGTGGTTGCAGGGGAAGGTGCCGGGGGTGGAGGTTGGGTTGGTGGGGGGGTGTGGATCTGACGAGGGAGTCACGAAGGGAGTGGTCCTTGCGGAACGCTGATAGGGGAGGGGAGGGAAATATATCCTTGGTGGTGGGGTCCGTTTGGAGGTGGCGGAAATGACGGCGGATGATACGTTGTATGCGGAGGTTGGTGGGGTGGTAGGTGAGAACCAGTGGGGTTCTGTCTTGGTGGCGGTTGGAGGAGCGGGGCTCAAGGGCGGAGGAGCGGGAAGTGGAGGAGATGCGGTGGAGGGCATCGTCGATCACGTCTGGGGGGAATCTGCGGTCCTTGAAGAAGGAGGCCATCTGGGCTGTGCGGTGTTGGAACTGGTCCTCCTGGGAGCAGATGCGGCGGAGACGAAAGAATTGGGAATATGGAATGGAGTTTTTGCAGGGGGCAGGGTGGGAGGAGGTGTAGTCCAGGTAGCTGTGGGAGTCAGTCGGTTTATAGTAGATGTCTGTGTTGAGTCGGTCACCCGAGATAGAGATGGAAAGGTCTAGGAAGGGGAGGGAGGAGTCTGAGACAGTCCAGGTGAATTTGAGGTCGGGATGGAAGGTGTTAGTAAAGTTGATGAACTGTTCAACCTCCTCGTGGGAGCACGAGGCAGCGCCGATACAGTCATCGATGTAGCGGAGGAAAAGGTGGGGGGTGGTGCCAGTGTATTTGCGGAAGATGGACTGTTCCACATATCCTACGAAGAGGCAGGCATAGCTGGGGCCCATGCGGGTGCCCATGGCAACTCCTTTAGTGTGGAGTAAGTGGGAGGATTGAAAAGAGAAGTTATTCAGGGTGAGGACCCGTTCAGTCAGTCGAAGGAGGGTGTCAGTGGAAGGGTACTGGTTGGTGCGGCGGGAAAGGAAGAAGCGGAGGGCTTTGAGTCCTTCGTGATGGGGGATGGAGGTGTACAGGGACTGGATGTCCATAGTGAAAATAAGGCGTTGGGGACCGGGGAAGCGAAAATCATGGAGGAGGTGGAGGGCATGGGTGGTGTCCCGAACGTAGGTGGGGAGTTCTTGGACTGAAGGGGACAGGACCGTGTCGAGGTATTGGGAGATGAGTTCGGTGGGGCAGGAGCAGGCTGAGACAATGGGTCGGCCGGGGCAGGCAGGTTTGTGGATTTTGGGCAGGAGGTAGAAACGGGCGGTGCGGGGTTGTGGGACTATGAGGTTGGAGGCGGTGGATGGGAGATCCCCTGAGGTGATGAGGTCATGGATGGTCTGGGAGATGATGGTTTGGTGGTGGGAAGTCCCTCCTCCCTACCTTTTATCTTAGCCTGCTTGGCTACTCTCTCTCATTCCTGATGAAGGGCTTATGCTCGAAACGTCGAATTCCCTATTCCTGAGATGCTGCCTAACCTGCTGTGCTTTAACCAGCAACACATTTTCAGCTAAGTTAAGAATAGTGCCAAATAAAAAATAAAATAATCAAAAAAGATACCCAGAACTTCTTTAATTGTATTAAAAGGAAAAGAGAAGTCCAAGTGAATATAGGGCCCTTAGAGAAAGAGATTTGAGAAATAATCATGGATAACCACAAAATGGCACTGTGGCTCACTGGTTAGCGTACATTTTCAAGATAGCAACCTGTAACTATTTGAATGGCTCAGTGATCAGCGCTGGGATTGTGTTTACTTACAATGGCTTGCATGGAGAAAGTGAATATACTATAGCCCAAGCTGACACAAAAATAAGTAGAAAGGCTAGTGTTGAGTTACTCCTCATGGAGTGTCCAGCGGAATATAGACATGTTGAATGAATGTGCTAAAACTGGCAGATGGAATACAATGTGAGGAAATGTTAAGTTAGGAACTTTGGCAGGAGATGACTGCAGAAAGCTACAGCACAATGGGATTTGTGAGTCGCCATGAATAACTCACAAAAAGTTAGCACACAAGTTCAGTGGATAAGAGGGAAGGCAAATGGGATATTGGCCTTTATTCCATTATTTCAAAGGGAATGGATAATAAAAACACCGAGAGGTCTTGTTAAACTCTAGAAGGCATTAGCTAGCTTAAATACTGTGAGCAGTTTTGGTTCCATTATCTGAACCAAGATATACTGTAATGGAGGTAGTCTGGAGAAGGTTCATACATTGATCTTGCCTGTAGCATGAACAGCCAAGTTTCTGGTATTGAGACTGGGTCTAACACAACGGGAGGTATGTCAGCTTCCAAGAGATCAATTGTGTGAGGGGAGCGTCTAGTCCGAGGCACAGACAGACGTTTCTGTGGCCAGCAGTGAAAGGTCAGAATGGTGTGTTGTCTACCTGGTGCCAAGATCAAGGATATCTCACAGTGGGTGCAGAATGTTTCGAGGGGGAGAGGGACCAGCAGGAGGTCATTGTATACATTGGAACAAATTACATAGGAATGGAAAAGGATGAGATTCTAACGGGAGAATATAGAGAGTTAGGCTGGAATTCCAGAGTAATAATATCTGGATTACTCCCAGTGCTGCGAGTTCTGAGGATAGGAACAGGAGGATAGAGCAGATGAATGTGTGGCTGAGGAGCTGGTGTATGGGAGAAGGGGTCACATTTTTGGATCATTGGAGTCTCTTCTGGGGTAGAAGTGACCTGTACAAGAAGGGATGGATTGCACTTGAATTGGAAGGGGACTAGTATACTGCCAGGAAGATTTTCTAGAGCTGTTCAGGAGGATTTAAACTAGTAAGGTGGTGGAGTGGGACCCAGGGAAATAGTAAGGAAAGAGATCAAGCTGAGACTGGTACAGTTGAGAACAGAAGTGAGTCAAACAATCAAGGCAGGCAAGGACAAATCAGAGAATAAGGTAAGACTGATAAACTAAACTGCATTTATTTGAATGCAAGAGGCCTAATAGGGAAGGCAGATGAACACAGGGCATGGTTAGAAACATGGAACTGGGATATCATTAACAATTACAGAAACGTGGCTCAGGGACGGACAGGACTGGCATCTTAATGTTCCATGGGTACAAATGCTACAGGAATACAGAAAAGGAGGCAAGAGAGGAGGGGGTGTGACGTTTTTGATAAGGGATAGAATTACAGCTGTACTGAGGGAGGATATTCCCGGAAATATGTCCAGGGAAGTTATTTGGATTGCACTGAGAAATAAGAAAGGAATGATCACTTTATTGGGACTATATTATAGACCCCCTGATAAAGGGAAATTGAGAAACAAACTTGTAAGGAGATCTCAGTTATCTGTAAGAATAATAAGGTGGTTATGGTAGGGGATTTTAACTTTCCAAACATAGACTAGGACTGCCATAATGTTAAGGGTTTAGATGGAGAGGAATTTATTAAATGTGTACAAGAAAAAATTCTGATTCAATATGTGGATGTACCTCCTAGAGAAGGTGCAAAACTTGACCTACTCTTGGGGAATAAGGCAGGGCAGATGACTGAGGTGTCAGTGGGGGAGCACTTTGGGGCCAGTGACTATAATTCTATTAGTTTTGAATTAGTGATGGAAAAGGATAGACCAGATCTAAAAGTTGAAGTTCTAAATTGGGGAAAGTTTAATTTTGACAGTATTAGGCAAGAACTTTCAAAAGCTGATTGGAGGCAGATGTTCACAGGCTGGAAAATGGGAAGCCTTCAGAAATGAGGTAATGAGATCCAGAGAAACCATATTCCTGTTAGGGTGAAAGGAATGGCTGGTAGGTGTAGGGAATGCTGGATGACTAAAGAAATTGAGGGTTTGATTAAGAAAAAGTAGGAAGCATATGTCAGGTAAAGGCAGGATAGATCGAATGAATCCTTAGAGTACACAGGCAGTATGAGAATACCTACCAGGGAAATCAGGAGGGCAAAAAGGGGACACGAAATAGCTTTAGCAAAAAGAGTTAAGGAGAATTTAAAAGGTTCTTACAAATACTTTAAGAGCAAAAGAGTAAGTAGGGAGAGAATAGGGTCCCTCAAAGATCAGCAAGGCAGCCTTTGTGTGGAGCCACAGGAGATGGGGAAGATACTAAACGAGTATCTTGCATCAGTGTTTACTATGGAGAAGGACATAGAAGATATAGAGGGGAAATATGTAGGGAAATAGATGGTGACATCTTGAAAAAATGTCCATATTACAGAGGAGCAAGTGCTGAATGTCTTGAAACTCATAAAAGTGGATAAGTTCCTGATCTGGTTTACCCTAGAACTCTGTGGGAAGCTAGCAAAGTGATTGCTGGGCCTTTTGCTGAGATATTTGTATCATCGATAGTCACAGGTGAGGTGCTGGAAGACTGGAGTTTGACTAACGTCATCCCACTATTTAAAAAAGGTGGTAAAGAAAAACCAGTGAGCCTGATGTTGGTGGCGGACAAGTTGTTGGAGGGAATCCTGAGGGACAGGATGTACATGTATTCAGAAAGGCAAGGGCTGATTAGGGATAGTTAACGTGGCTTTGTGCATGGGAAATCATGTCTCACAAACTTGATTGAGTTTTTTTTTAAGAAGTAACAAAGAGGATTGATGAGGGCAGAGTGGTGGACTTCAGTAAGGTGTTCGACAAGGTTCCCCATGGGAGATTGGTTAGCAAGGTTAGCTCTCATGGAATACAAGGAGAACTAGCTATTTGAATACAGAACTGGCTCAAAGGAAGAAGACAGAGGGTGGTGGTGGAGAGTTGTTTTTCAGACTGGAGGTCTGTGACCAGTGGAGTGCCACAAGGATAGGCGCTGGGTCCACTACTTTTCATCATTTATATAAATGATTTGGATGTGAGCATAAGAGGTACAATTAGTAAGTTTGCAGATGACATCAAAATTGATGGTGTAGTGGACAGCGAAGAGGATTACCTTGGATTGTAACGGGATCTTGATCAGGTGGACCAATGGGCTAAGAAGTGGCATGTGGAGTTTATTGAGATAAATGCGAGGTGCTGCATTTTGGGATAGCTAATCTTAGCAGGACTTATACACTGAATGGTAAGGTAGTAGGGAGTGTTGCTGAACAAAGAGCCCTTGGAATGCAGATTCATAGCTCCTTGAAAGTGGAGACATGGGTAGAAAGGTAGTGAAGAAGGCATTTGGTATGCTTTTCTTTATTGGTCAGGGTATTGAGTACAGGAGTTGGGTGGTCATGTTGTGGCTGTACAGGACATTGGTTAGGCCCCTTTTGGAATACTGTGTGCAATTCTGGTCTCCTTCCTATCAGAAGGATGTTGTGAAACTTGAAAATGTTCAGAAAAGATTTACAAGGATGTTGCCTGGGTTGGAGTATTTGAGCTATAGGGAGAGATTGAATAGGCTGGGGCTGTTTTTGCTGGAGTGTCAGAGGCTGAGGGGTGACCTTATAGAGGTTTATAAAATCAGAGGGACATGGATAGGATAAATAGACAAAGTCACTTCCCTGGGGTGGGGGAGTCTAGACCTAGAAGGCAGAGGTTTAGGGAGGGAGGGAAAGATATAAAAGAGACCTAAAGGCAACGTTTTCACACACGGTGTTACATTCATGGAATGAGCTGCCAGAGGAAGTGGTGGAGGCTAGTAGAATTGCAACATTTGAAAGGCATCTGGATGGATATATGAATAGGAAGGGTTTGGAGGGATATGGACCGGGTGCTGGCAAGTGGGACTTGAATGGGTTGGGATATCTGATCAGCATGGACGAGTTGGACCGAAGGGTCCGTTTCTGTGCTGTACATCTCTATGACTCTGTATGGAGGGATTTTCTTTGAGAGGTTGGTTAGGTTGGGCTGGTGCATATTGGAGTTCAGAAGAATGAGACATGATCTAATTGAAACATCAGATTGTTTTGGGACTTGACATGGTAGATGTGGAGAGGGTATTTTTCCCCCTTTTGGGAGAGTCTAGGACTACAGGATATAATTCAAGAGTAAGGGTTCACCCATTTAAGACAGATGAGGAGGAATTTCCTCTTTCAGAGAGTGATGAAATTGGCATTCTTTACTGCAGAGAGCTGTCACAGCTGGGTCGCTAAGTAGACTCAAGGTTGTGACAGACAGATTTTTAATCAGTAAGGAAATCAATGGTTACATAGATAAATCCAGAAAGGCAAGTTGCAGACAATTAGATCAGCCATGATCTCATTGAATGGAAGAATGGATTCAATGGCCTACTTCTACTCCTATGTCTTCTGGTCTTTTTCTCTACTTGGTTCATAGGAGCAAGTCACACAAGGCCAATCGTACTGTGACACGTAGGCTAATCATTCCTAGCACCAATGGATACAGTTTCAAATTATCTATCTTTCCTTGTATGATAAAGCCTATATTCCCGGCTTCGGTTGAGTAAATCTACCCTAAACTGTTTATGATGCAACTATATCCTTCTTATATAATAAACTAAAACTCTACCCACTACACTAGGCCTTGTACATCAGTTGAAAACATCACTACTCTTATATTTCCCTTGCAGCAGATGACAACTTTCCACTTACCTTCCTGATCACTGTTGTCCTTGATTGTTAAATTTTGGTGTTTCATGTACCAGGACCCTCAGGTCTCTATGCACTTGAGAATTCTGCAATCTCTCTCTATTTACATAATGTGTTGATTTTCTACTCTTCAGGCCAAAGTGGACAAGTTCACATTTTTACACATTATTGTCCATTTGCCAATGTTTTGCATTGTCAATTAACCTGTTTCCCTTTGAAGGTTCCTTATGTACTCTTCAAAACTTACTTGCCTACTTATCCCTATGTCATCAGCAATTATAACTTTGGACCCTTCAACTAAGTCATTCATGTACATTGCAAATAGTTTAGGCAGATGCAAATAAATTTCCGATGAGCAGAAGCATAGTAGCTAGATTGATATCAAGTATTACCTCGATACCCCATCGTAATCACCACCAAATCCTACAGTCTCGTAACCAGCAATCTTTTTGATGTGGTCAAAATGATCTAGAGAAATAATTTAAATGTCATGTCTTTTTTTAGCAATGTTTGAATTACATTACAATAAATGTAACTGTTGAATTCAAAATTTGAGAAAATTGATTGTGATGTCTTTGAACTTCCTGCCAGAAATTGCTGGTAGATTCTCTGCCTGAGTAATAGCACTGTGGAAGCACTATCACTACATTGACCGCAGCAGAAGAATATAATGGGACCAAATTAGAAAAGTAATAAGAAATTTAACCAAATAAAAGCACATACAAATGATAAAAAATTTGCCCCAGTAAACAAATACTTATGTTAAAAGAGAACAGTTGACACAAATTGCATTTAATCCTTGCAAAGACATTATGATCAATATCTAAACTGTTTTATCTGTATCACGACACCGTTATTACAATAGAAAATGAGGTGAAATATTAGAATGTTTTTGACTTCATTCACTTAAAATTCAAACAAGCCCAATGTCTCTATTGTGCTGTTTTAAGATATTTTAATTTACAAAATTTTCATTTTATGAAACTGTGGGACAAAACTGGGCATGATTATGTCTATTAAGTTAAAATTTTAAAAATGCATCACTTTATGGTGACCTGAAGCAATCCCTTTCAGGGGACTGGTTAGTTTACAGGGAAACCAAAGTGAAAAATCGCCGCGTGCTTGGCCAAATTTCAAAATGGTGTCATGACACATAAAATTAGCATATACAATGGGGGTGATGCGTCTTTCAGACAGCTTGTATGGTTACCTCTTTATCTGAGACAAATGGTATCAGATATACATTAGGCAGGATTTGGGCATGGAATCAAGATTGGGGTTTGATGTGCTGTTTGATTTGCAAAAACGCAGATATGACGGGGTTCAGTTTCACCCCCACTGTCATAATAATCATAGTAGTGTAGAAAATCACTCTTCAGTGATTGATTGAACTTCATGAATTAGTTTATTTAAAACAGCAAAACACATTGCAAATTATGAGGCTGACATTGCAGCAAACCAACTGTTTTTTTCTGCTGAGGGAGGGTCACTCGACTTGAAACGTTAACTCTGATTTCTCTCCATAGCTGCAGCCAGACCTGTTGAGCTTTTCCAGCAACTTTTTTTTTTGGTTCTTATTTCTCTGCTGATTGCAGACCCAAAGCATACTAATTGCAAAACAGAACCACAATATTATACCTGCAAGCACTTGGATTCCTTAAAGATGAGCAGTCTTAAAAGCAAAACACACATTTTACATTTCTCTTCTTTCTAAAAGAAAGATGCTCTATTTACAATAAAAAATGGGGAGGAAGTGAGGACTGCACATGCTGGAGATCAGAGCTGAAAAATGTGTTGTTAGAAAAGCGCAGCAGGTCAGGCAGCATCCAAGGAGCAGGAGCACCGACGTTTCAGGCATAAGCCCTTCTTCAGGAATGAGGAAATGAGTCCATTGTTTGCAAAACTGTAGGTAATTTGTTGACATGTTCAGATTTCATGATAGTGATTTGTTTGGAGGTGTAGTCAGTCCAGGCATGAGTGATACTGCCTATCAATCCTGCTTGTCTTGTCCAGTTTTTCTTTCACGGACTGCAGTTGCTGTTCACTGACTGATCTAATTCAAGCTGCTTGAATGGTTCAGATATTTTTGACATTTACCATATTATTCTGTAAGAAATGTCAACACATTTTAAAGCTTCTGGTTTTACACTCTGCATTTTTCTAACTTGGTCGAAGTTTTACTCTTCTGTTGATGTGATACATTTTTATTAATAACCTGTTGCAATAACTGCTCAGCCTTTTCAATTTTTTTTTGTTTTTTTTGCTGTCTAGACCTATTCCACTTGTTGCTTCAGGTTGTTTTTGGTTTTCTCTGTGGCGGTTTGTGTTTTTTCACAAGACCATCATTACTAGCATTTATTTCTCATGTACGGTTTGCAGCTCCTTATTGTATGTACTGATTTTGAAGGTCTATCATTTTGTCCAGCATTGCTTTGAACCCAAGCCAGTGTTACTGGAGCTGTTCTTGCTGCGACAATTCATTCAAAGTGTGAGCATGTTCTGTCTTCTTGTAAACCAGCAATGTTTGCTGATACATAGCTTCTAGTTCATCCTGTCCCCTTCCTTTCTCTTCAATCATTTTTTTGAGCTGATCAGAGATATCCCCTAAAGACTTCATTGTTTTGGAAGCAGTATTTTCCATTTTGGAGTTATCCTGAGCAAATTGTTCAGTTTCTTCCTTATTGTATTTTCATATATGTCGCCACAGCATCTGTTGAGATCTAAGCCTGACCACATCAGAAGAACATAGAACATAGAACAATACAGTGCAGAACAGTCCCTTCGGCCCTCGATGTTGCGCTGACCTGTGAACTATTCTCAGCTCATCACCCTACACTATCCCAAAATCATCCATGTGCTTATCTAAGGATTGTTTAAATCTCCCTAATGTGGCTGAGTTGACTACATTAGCAGGTAGGGCATTCTACGCCCTTACCACTCTCTGCGTAAAGAAAGTGAAGTGGTACTTGCTGCTTCCATATTTATTCTACCTATGTGATAATGTTGATATTTTCTGCAAGATGGTGTGTAACACTTATTAACTACTCTTTGTCTTAAGTCCACATCATAAGATTCTGGTTTGTTAATTACTCCATGTAGACACCTCTGATGAGATACAAAATAGTCTTTATTGTAGTTTGAATGTACTCATTGTGCACAGCTTGTTTGGGTCTATACACGGCTCATTGTTCGATTGGATTGGCTCTGCCAATGGACTTTTCAGCCACATACCACCCCTTCCACATGCCTTCCTCTATTTGAATGTTCTAGCAATTGTGCCAACTGTCAGGTTTGTACTTTGGACCAGAAGCTTGGTTGACTTGAATACATGCTTACATCCAAACTTCAAGTAGCACTTTGATGCTATGAGTTCTGGAATTGTTTAGTAAATCTTTCTTGAAAGCCTCCATGGAGGAGTCAATGGGAGAGATGTAATAGAACATAGAATGTAGAACATTACAGCTCAGTACAGGCCCTTCGGCCCTTGATGTTGTGCCGCCCTGTCATCCTAACCTGAAGCCCATCCCACCTACACTATTCCCTGTACGTCCATATGTTTTTCCAATGACGACTTAAATGCACTTAAACTTGGCAAATCTACTACTGTTGCTGGCAAAGCATTCCATACCATTGCTACTCTCTGAGTAAAGAAACTATCTCTGACATCTGTCTTATACCTATCTCCTCTCATTTTAAAGTCGTGTCCCCTCATGTTTGCCATTCCCATACTTGGAAAAAGGCTCTCTCTGTCCACCCTATCTAACCCTCTGATTATCTTGTATGTCTGTATTAAGTCACCTCTCAACCTTCTTCTCTCTAATGAGAACAGCCTCAAGGCCCTCAGCCTTTCCTCATAAGACATTCCTTTCATACCAGGCAACATCCGAGTAAATTTCCTTGCACCCTTTCCAAAGCTTCCACACCCTTCTTATAATGCGGTGACCAGAAGTGTACATAATACTCCAAGTGTGGCCGTACCAGAGCTTTGTACAGCTGCAGCATAACCTCCTGGTTCTGGAACTCAATCCCTCTATTAATAAAGGCCAAAACACTGTATGCCTTCTTAACAACCCTGTCAATCTGGGTGGCAACTTTCAAGGATCTGTGTACATGGACACTGAAATCTCTCTGCTCATCTGCACTCCCAAGAATCTTACCATTAGTCCAGTACTTTGCATTCCAGTTACTCCATCCAAAGTGTATCACCTCACACTTGTCCACATTAAACTCCATTTGCCACCTCTCAGCCCAGCTCTGCATCCTATCTATGCCTCTCTGCAACCTACTACATCCTTCGTCACTATCCACAACTCCACCGACCTTAGTGTCAACCGCAAATTTACTAACCTACCCTTCTAAGCCCTCATGCAGGTCATTTATAAAAATGAAGAACAGCAGTGGACCCAACACCGACCCTTGCGGTACGTCACTAGTAACTGGACACCAAGATGAACATGTTCCATCAACTACAACCCTCTGTTTTCTTTCAGCAAGCCAATCACTGATCCAAACTGCTATGTCTCCCACAATCCCATTCCTCCACATTTTGTATAATAGCCTACTGTGGAGAACCTTATTGAATGCCTTGCTGAAATCCATATCCACCACATCAACCGGTTTACTCTCATCTACCTGTTTGGTCACTTTGTCAAAAAACTCAATAAGATTCGTTAGGCATAACCTACCCTTCACAAAACTGTGCTGACTGTCCCTGATCAGATGGTTATAAATCCTATCTCTTATAACCTTTTCCAACACTTTACCAACAACTGAAGTGAGACTCACTGGTCTGTAATTACCAGGGTTGTCCCTACTACCCTTTTTGAACAAGGGAACCATATTTGCTATCCTCCAGTCCTCAGGCACTATTCCTGTAGACAATGATGATTTGAAGATCAATGCCAAAGGCTCGGCCCTTGCTTCCCAGAAGATCCTAGGATAGATCCCATCCGGCCCAGCCGACTTGTCTATTTTCACACTCTGCAGTATTTCTAATACCTCTTCCTTGTGAACCTCAATCTCTTCTAGTCTAGATGCAAGTATCTCTGTATCTTCCTTGCCAACATTTTCATTTTCTATTGTGAACACTGTCGAAAAATATTTATTTAGTGCTTCCCCCATCTCCTCTGACTCCACACAAAACTTCCCACTATTATCCTTGATTGGCCCTAATTTAACTCTCGTCATTCGTTTATTCCTGACATACCTATGGAAAACCTTAGTGTTTACCCTGATCCTATCCGCCAACAACTTCTCATGTCTCCTCTTGGCTCTTCTGAGCTCTCTCTTTAGGTCTTTCCTGACTTCCTTGTAACCCTTAAGTGTCCTAACTGAGTTTTCACATTTTGTCCTAACATAAGCCTCGTTCTTCTTGACCAGGGATTCCACTTCCTTAGTAAAGCACGGCTCATGTGTTCTATATCTCCCTCCCTGCCTGATTATATACCTTTCTAGGACACACAGGAGCTTTTCCTTGAATAAGCTCCACATTTTTAATGTGCTCATCCCCTGCAGTTTCCTTCCCCATTCTACACTTCCTAAATCTTTCCTAATTGCATCGTAATTTCCCTTCCCCCAGCTGTAACTCTTGCTCGGTGGAGTACATCTATCCCTTTCCATCACTAACGTAACCCTGACAGAATTGTGATTGCTGCCTCCAAAGTGCTCACCTACTTTCAAATCTAACACCTGGCCAGGCTCGTTACCCAGTACTAAATCTAAAGTGGCTTTGCCCCTTGTTGGCCTGTCTACATGTTGTGTCAGAAAGCCTTCCTGCACACACTGGACAAAAACTGACCCATTTATAGTACTCGTACTGTAGTGATTCCAGTCAATATTTGAATAGTTGAAGTCCCCCATGGCAACTATCCTGCCTCTCTCACTCCTATCGAGAATCATCTTTGCTATCCTTTCCTCTACATCTCTGGGACTATTCGGAGGCCTATAGAAAATTCCCAGCATGGTGACTTCTTTCCTATTTCTAATTTCAGCCCATACTACCTCAGTTAACAAGACCCTAAACGTCCTTTCTATAATTGTAATGTTGTCCCTGATCAACAATGCCACACCTCCCCCTCTTTTACCATCTTCTCTGTTCTTACTGAAACATCTGAATCCCGGGACCTGCAACAGCCTTTCCTGTCCCTGCTCTATCCATGGCTCTGTAATTGCCACAACACTCACACTGCCAGTTCACCCACTTTATTTCGGATGCTCCTCGTGTTGAAGTACACACACTTCAATCCAGGTTCTCACTTGCCAGTGTCAGATACTTGATTTTGCAACTCCCTACTCTCATCCTCTTCTGTACCTGTCCTACAATTTTGGTTCCCATCCCCCTGCTGTATTAGTTTAAATCCACCTTAATAGCTTTAGCGAATTTCCCACTCAGGATATTGGTATCCCTCTGGTTTAGATGAAGATCATCCTGCTTGTAGAGGTCCCACCTACCCCAGAAAGAGCTCTAATTATCCAAAAACCCTCCCTCCTGCACCATTTCTGTAGCCATGTGTTCAACTCCTTTCTCTCCCTATTCCTTACCTCATCAGTATGTGGCATGGGCAGAAAACCAGAGAAAACAACTCGGTTTGTCCGAGCTCTAAGCTTCCATCCTAGCTCCCTGAATTTCTGCCTCAAGTCCCCATCTCTCTTCTGACCTATGTCATTGGTGCCAATGTGAACCACGACTTGGGACTGCACTCCCTCCCCACAAAGGATCCCAAAAACACGATCAGAGACATCACAGACCCTGGTACCCGGGAGGCAACACACCAACTGTGAGTCTCTCTTGTCCCCACAGAACCCCCTATCTGTCCCCCTAATTATTGAGTCCCCAATGACTACTGCTCTGCTCCTCTTCCCCCTTCCCTTCTGAACAGCAGGTGCCCCACTGCTTTTGAGGAGAAAGTGAGGTCTGCAGATGCTGGAGATCAGAGCTGAAAATGTGTTGCTGGAAAAGCGCAGCAGGCAGCGTTCCTGAAGAAGGGCTTATGCCCAAAACGTCGAATCTCCTGTTCCTTGGATGCTGCCTGACCTGCTGCGCTTTTTCAGCAACACATTTTCAGCCCCACTGCTTTCCCCTGGTAAGTCATCACCCCCAACAGTATCCAAAACTGTTTACTTATTGTTGAGGGAAATGGCCACAGGGGATGCCTGCACTGCCTGCCGGTTCCCTTTCTGTCCCCTAACTGTCACTCATCTGTCTTTTTCTTTTATCTGGGGAGTGACTACCTCTCTGTAAGTCCTGTCAATAACCCCCTCTGCCTCCTGAATGATCCGAAGTTCATCCAACTCCTGCTCCAGTTCCCTAACGTGGTTTTCGAGGAGCTAGTGTTGGGTGCACTTCCCACAGATGTAGTCAGCAGGGACACAAGTGGTGACCTTTACTTAAAAAAAAACAGGGTTTTACCAAGATAAGACCATAAGACCACAAGACATAGGAGTGAAAGTAAGGCCATTTAATCATGGCTGATTGGCATTAACCGCACTCTCCCCATATCCCTTAATTCCTTGCGAGATCATGAATTTATCAATCTCTGCCTTGGAGACATTTAATGTCCTTGCCTCCACTGCGCTCCGTTGCAATGAATTCTATAGGCCCACCACTCTCTGGCTGAAGAACTGTTTCCTTATTTCCGTTCTACATTGACCCCCTCTAATTTTAAGGCTGTGCCCATGGATCCTAGTCTCCCCACCTCATGGAAACAACTTCCCAGCTTCCATCCTTTCACCTATCACCCTCACCTTGACCTCCTTCCACCTATCGCATCTCCATCACCCCTCCCCCAAGTCCCTCCTCCCTACCTTTTATCTTAGCCTGCTGGACACACTTCCTCATTCCTGAAGAAGGGCTCATGCCCGAAACGTCGGATTTCCTGTTCCTTGGATGCTGCCTGACCTGCTGCACTTTTCCAGCAACACATTTTCAGCTCTGATCTCCAGCATCTGCAGACCTCACTTTCTCCTCCATCCTTTCCAAGCCATGCATTATCATGTAAGTTTCTATTAGATTTCCCCTCAACTTTCTAAACTCTAATGAATACAATGCACATTCTCCCCGTGTCTGCGTGGGTTTCCTCCGGGTGCTCCGGTTTCCTCCCACCATCCAAAGATGTGTGGGTCAGGTGAATTGGCCATGCTAAATTGCCCGTAGTGTTAGGTAAGGGGTAAATGTAGTGGTATGGGTGGGTTGCGCTTCGGCGGGTCGGTGTGGACTTGTTGGGCCGAAGGGCCTGTTTCCACACTGTAAGTAATCTAATCTAATCTTACTTCCCACATTCTGCAGGAGGAATATTCCACTGCCCTACACTCCATTCCCACTATTCTAACTCCCAAAGTGACTACTAAAAAAAAGGATTAGGAAATAAATTAGTTACCTTACCTTGTCAATCTGGCTCCCACAACCAGCTCAATTCTGTTTACAAGTTCTCCATGTAAAAAAATCACAATGAGCCATTTTCTCTTGACCTGTTTATGAAGTTGTCCATGGATTTTGTAGGCTTTTGTATAAAAGGAATGAATTCTATTCAACGGGAAGTTTAATATGACTCTGCATTTGTCTTCTCATGCAGATCATATCTTTATAGAGTCAGGGACAATGCCCATTGCGTCCACGCTGATCAAGAAAAACTACCTAACTATTCTAATCCCATTTTTTCCAGCACTTGGCCAATAGCCCTGTATGCCTTAGCATCACAAGTACAGATGTAAATACTTCGGAGGTGTTATGAGGGTTTCTGCCTCTATTTTACAGGCAGTGACTTTCAGATTCCCTCTGGGTGTAATAAAGTTTTCCTCACCTCTCGTCTAAAGGTGAGTTCCTTAATGGTAAAATGTCTTAAAGGCAATATATACATACAACACATAAGTAGTCTGTTTCTATAGTCTCACACAAAAGCACATTTAGTTTTGCTGTTCAGGAAGTGGCATTGTCACCCAAGTCACTGTAATTTCCTGATAGATACTCAGGTGAGAGCAAGTATGCTCTGAAAATCGTTATTAAAAGGAAAAAAAAATACTTTTAGAGTGGTCGTTAGAATTTTGTTCTAAATTATGGATTGGAACACATTTTGTTTTTTGGTAATTTTTTTCATTTCACCTTTATCCTTCAAATTTCAGCACCATTCTTTCCCAAAAAATGTTTGCCACTTGAAGTAACCTTTCCACAAAATTAAAGAGACTTGATATTGTATCTATCCCAGCAATATATTTTAGTTAATACAGAAGAAAAATATCACAAACATTGGAAACTCAAAATGAAAGTAAAACATTTCTAGAAAATCTCATAGAGTCAAACAGCAGCTACGGAGAAAGAAACAACATGAACTTTTCAATTTATAGCTTTTAATCAGAACCCCTGAAACATGATTTTTTTTTTGCTCATTCAGAAAACAGCACAAACACAACAGACCAAATTGCCTCCTCTGTATTGTAGCCCTAAATGTTAGAAGAGCAGAGTTCTCTCTCACAGAAAGCAAGGAATAAATTGAGATCTAACCATTTTAAATTTGAAATGGATAGATTTTTACTAGTCAAGGGTATTAATAGATAAAGATCTAAGGTAGGTTAGTGGAACTGAAACCAATCAAGCATGATCACTTTCAATGAAAGAAAAGATCTGAGGGGCTGTGCATTGCCTGATCTTACGGTTCTATGTTAAACTCTTTTACAATAAAGCAGCGATTTGCTTTAAAAAAAAACAATTTAACTTGAGAGCATAATGTAACTACTGACCTGCCACATCGGAAAGTTTAGCTGCATCGTTACAGGTAACGTATTCATTGTAGAAATTTACCATCACAATGCCTCCCTTTTTACTCTGTAAAGTGGATTCACATACATATTGAATAGCTTGAATTATGTGCACACCATTTCTTGTCCAAAGAAAAGAAAATGCATTGAGAATTCAATGTTGCAAGATTCAAAAACCTTGAAGCTCATACCCAAACACAGCTAGAAACCCTAACCACCTTACCATACATCAAAGAAGTCTCAGAAATGAAAGCCAGACTACTAAGACCCCTTGGAATCCTAATAGCACACAAACTCACCAATACTCTCAAACAAAAACTAACAAACTTAAAAGACCCAGTACAACCCATAGACAAAACCAACGTCATCTGCAAAATTCCATGCAAGGACTGCCACAAACGCTACGCAGGACAAACAGGAAGAAAGTTAGCCACCAGTATACATGAACACCAGCTAACTACAAAAAGACACGACCCTCTCTCCCTCGTAGCCCTACACACAGATGAAAAAAACCACCATTTCGACTGGGACAACACAGCTATCCTGGGACAGGCTAAGCAAAGACATGCCAGAAAATTCCTAGCGGCCTGGCACTCCAACCACAACGCTATAAACAAACACATAGGTCTAGATACCATCGATCAACCCCTCAGAAAACGAACAGGAAATGACATCACCACAAACCTCAGGAACCCCATCCAGGACAAACATATAAATAGAAAGCAGGAGACAACAGCTTCGCTTCACTTGGAGGTCGCCACTGATGATGTTACCTAGCCAGGTAATGAAATGTCTGGATATCAAACCTACAGCTCAGCAAGCAAACCTACACCCTAAATCTCAACCTGAGCTACGAACCTTCACAAACCTTGCAAATTCTGGTCTTTTTGTGATTATCAGGTCCTAAGAGTGCATTTTTCAAAAGGTGGTGGAAGTGTGCTGTCAAATGGACTTAGAACTTATTGTAGATATCCAGAGAGTGGAAAATTTCATGACATTTTACTTTTCCAAAGTAGGATATTTTTAAAATTATGTTTCAACCATGGCTCATTTGGCAGCACGCTGATTTCTGAGTCAGGAGGTTATAGTTCAAATCTTACTCCAGAGTTCTGAGCACAAATAAATGCAGGTCAACCCTGCAGGGTTATTCCAGAGGAGGCATCTTTAGATTAGATGTTAAACTGAACCCCTGTCGCCTGCTTCAGATGAATATGAACATTCCCTGACAGCAGTTTGAAAAAAGGCAGGGAAATTATCCTGGAATTCAATCCAAAAGGATCCCTCATTCAATGTGACTAAAACAAATTGTCTGTTCATTATCACACTATTGATAATGGGATCTTGTCTTAGATAGATTGGCTGCCAGGTTTCCTACAACAGTGAGTTCAAAGTTCTTAATTAACTGAAAGTTAACTGGTAATGTTCTGAGGTTGTGAAAGGCACTATATAAATGCAAATCTTCTTTCTTGATGTTTGAGTCTTTTTGACCCACAAACATTTGATTGAAAAATAGGAGGCCTTCACTGATGCCAACTTAACACTTGGGCTGGGACTCGAGCATTTACAAACTCTGGCAAGTCTCATTTTGAGTTTATTATCATCTCTGTAGGAAAGTACCTGACCTCCACGTTGCACCTGTCTATGCTGCACACAATCAAGACTCTAGCATGTTTTAGAATAAGATCACCATACATTACATTATCGTTTGGTAATATAGTTTTTCAGAGCAATCAATTACAATTGTCTCTTATTTTGAATAAAACAAGAAATGTGTTTAGTATCAATGTTAAAATTACACAGGTACATTCGCCGATGTAATAGTTTTTTGCAAATTATCCTTCAGCTTAACTCTTCTGAACATTGGTTCAGTTATTAGCACTGCTACCTCACAGCACCAGGGACTCAGGTTCGATTCCTACCTCAGGCAACTGTCTGTGTGGAGTTTGCTCATTTTCCCTGTGTCTTTGTGGGTTTCCTCTGGGTGCTCCGGTTTCCTCCCACAGTCCAAAGATGTGCAGGTTAGGTGAATTGGCCATGCTAAATTGCCCATAGTGCTCATGGATGTGTAGGTTAGATGCATTAGTCAGGGGAAATGTAAAGTAATAGGGTAGGGGAATGGGTCTGGGTGGGATACTCTTCAGAAAGTCGGTGTGGACTTGCTGGGCCAAATGGCCTGTTTCCACATTGTAGGGATTCTATGAATTCTATGAATGAATTTGCTGTTAAAAGAATATAGGAACAGGACTGGACCAATGCACTCTTGTTTTACTGTTCAATTGGATCATGGGTGTTTTGTAACTCAATTCCATTTACCCAAGTCCAGTGAGCTGTGGACAACTGCTGAACCTCCCCTAGGAAATTGTGAGGAGGCGTAATAATAGCAGTTAAGAGAGGAGTCCATGTGCCTGCAGAAAGGAGATGTTGAGGTGGTAGATGGGAATAGGTAGAATAATGATAATGAGGGTATCACAGTGCTAGTAGAAAAGGGAGAGTATCAGTGATAGATAGAGGAGGATTGGGATAACATTGTTGTAACAGTAAAGAGGACATTTGAGGCAGCATTCGAAAGCGGGAGTAAATGTAGCTGTGGAATGGGTTCAAGACGTGAGAGTGAAGAGGGTCGAAGCAGCATTGCGTTGTAGTCAAGGCAATATTGAAGGGTATGGTAGTACTTTAAAGAGGATAGTAGAGAAATGAATTAAAGTGGTCAAGGAGAAAGCTGGTAGCAATGGACAGTTGAGTCATGATAATGGTAGAGGTGATCAAAATGATGGTAGAATAGATGAATTTAAGATGAGCAGTGACCAACAATAATGTGTTGTTTTACTGTGAATTTAGAAGGAACACTGCTGCTTCCCCTGACTGCACATTGGGGTGAAGGTCAGTATATATTGGCAAACATAATTTTGTAGTCATTGCCTGCATAAATATCTTGAAGGCTCGGGTTAATTCTGGAATTCTTGAATATAGCCATGTAGTGAAGGAACTCCACTTTGACATAAATCCCCTTCATAATTCCCATGTCTACTTTGATTGACCTCTTATTCATGTAGTATAAATTTTTTTTAATGTTTTATCAGTGCTTTTTCAAGGTCTTTTGGTCCTCTTACTACTCGAGGCACCTTATACTGGAAACAGAGAGAAGTAGTGTTTGGACTTATTCCCTTGAAAGAGTAAACTTACTCTTACAACACCTATTGCACAGGTTTGAGTGTTAATACCAATAACTAACATTCACCTTTAAAATAATGTACAGTTGCAACCTCTGCAAATGTCATGCTTTTTATTAACTAGTGAAAAATTTTGCATTCATGAAAGCATTTACAAAACTTAAGTGTTTTATTTTATCAAGCAATGGTGGATGTTTAACGACACTTAATAAATAAATATGATGCTTGTCGAAATTTCTGTGTACCTTTTCTATTAATTGGGAGTTTTTGTCACAGTTATTTAGTGGCATTGCAAAAGTATTTTTCAAAAATGGTATGGAAGCTTTCAAAATTTCAACAATATTTGATCAAAAAGAGAAGTATGAATTTATGATAGGATTTCTTACCACATTCCTCAGAATTCCATCTGGTACATTGCGTCTATTATTACATAGGGCATAGGCAGATGAGTGGCTAAATATAACAGGGGCCTTTGAAAGCTGCAGTACATCATTCATTGTCTCCATTGAAGTGTGAGCTAAATCGATGATCATTCCCAAGCGGTTCATCTCTTGTATGATTTTCTTAGGTTCAAAAGAAAACAGAATAACAATTAAATTGTTTCGCTCAAAGTATGGTGAATTTTATTTGTCAGATTATGTTTGAATAGATTTCATTCTGACTACTTGCAATCTTAGTTCCAGTCTTATTGTCTGCCACTAAACTGGAAGTACAGGCCATTTGGTTATAATGTGCATTTCGTTTGTTGTAACGCGATTGATGAATTGGGGACACTGTTTCTAAAGTGCAAACTTTTAAAATGTGTGTTGGCTGTAATGCGATTACATTGCCAACACTTTAAGTGCTGCACCTAAAGCATGATTTTTCTATAATACAGGCTTGCACAAGAAGTACCTGTAGATTCATTGAATGTTTTTTCTACTTGTCATGGACTAGGCCACACCACTCAAAACATTCTTAAGGAGGCAGCCCCAGACCATAATTTTGCAAATTGTTTCAGTAAGTGTGCAGTAAAAATTACCTGGAGTAAGATAGCTAGGTTGACTACTAGATTTTAAAACAGACAAAGGTTTATTCAAAAAATTACACAATGAACCACAAAGAACAGAATAAAGAACCCCTACAGAACTCAGCCTATCCAAACTAGACTTAATTATGCTATTCTGAATATATACAGCTGTCCAATAAGCAAACTCCCTTTAAAAACCAGTATAAATGGAGCACATGTTTACAGGTTGAAGTTGAAGGGCAGAAAAAGAGAGAGAGAGAGGTTCCACACAGCTCTGTGTTGAATTTGTCACCAGCTCAGACTGAACTAAAAACTGCTCAGAGCTGAAAATGTGTTGCTGGAAAAGCGCAGCAGGTCAGGCAGCATCCAAGGAGCAGGAGAATCGACGTTTCGGGCATGAGCCCTTCATCAGGAAGGGCTGATGAAGGGGTCCGTCCTGAAATGTTGATTTTCCTGCTTGTCAGTTGCTGCCTGACCTGCTGTGCTTTCCCAGCAACACACTCTTAACTCAGCTAGAGAGCTGACCACGCTCCTTTTATTATACAGGTCACTTCTAAAAACATGACCACTTTGGACTGAAGTCTCATCTGTTTACATATAAACAAAAGGCCTCTCAAAATCCTTTTCATTTCTGTACCACACCAGACTGATTGGAGCCCAGTCTGGCCCGGTTTATTGCCCCTCTGACAAAAATCAAGGGCAGAGTCTCCTTGAGCCAAGGAACAGCTTTTAGACAGAAGGACTAGCATTGTGATATGGTATAAGAAGCATTGTTAACACAACCTTTACAGGTTATGTTTTTTAAAGATTGATGCTCCAGTTATTAATAAAACAACTTAAGCATATAAAATTTTCTTAATTTATGATTTGAAGGAGGAATTGCATAATAATATGGTTTTTGTAGGTCTGTTTTGTACCCAGTGCTCCAAATTTTCAGGTCTTAACAATGATCTTCACATTATTTTGAGAGCAGCATGAGCATCTTGACTGTCATAGTTCAAAGGAAGTGTTCATCACCATTAACTTGGGTTAAGTAAGGACACCCAGCTTTATCCACATCCTAAGAACAAATTTATTAAAGTAAATGTTTTGAAGATTAACATGTCTTTTAGAATTTTAGGTGGCAAACAACAATATTTGCAGAGAAATTATCTTGTATTTTCCACATATTGCCTGATTATTTGCCTCACTATCTACATTGAAATATTCCAATGGTGCATTGTACAAAGAAGGCCCTGTCTATTTAAAATCTGTATGAATTACGTCTCAAAACTGTATTTTGATTTATAGTCAGGACTACCAGGAATGTACGCCATAAATTTGGAAAATACCCTTTCTCACAAAATTCTATTCATTTGTTTTAATGCTTAGAAAATCCAGAGAGGTAAACCCCCAAATTGATTGACAAGCCCTATGCCAGGAATGTGATTCCATTATCTGCTGCTACACATTTCATAAAAAGGCACAGGCAGAGGAGTTCAGACGCCATGTGTCATTCTGGTCAAGATAATGTCACAATCAATTGATGCAATGATGTGGTTCAAAGAGATCAACATATACATTCAGGCTTGCAGGAAGTTGCAAAAGTTTTTCAAACAAATAGTCATCAAAGACTTCTCCATGAAGTTTTGAAAATCTATTGAATGCATGGATTGGATTGGTACACAAAAGCCTTGTATATATAGAAAGAATGTAATGATTAACACAGTGAGATTTGAAATTAAACACTCTTTACCATTAGTGGCACATACTAACCTTTCCATATGTGGACAATCCATTACTCTGAGCTGGGTCATCTCCCCTGTCCACAAGCCAGTTATCCGCCCTGAAAGATTTGAAAAATTGGGCTTTTGTCTCTTGAGGACGGATTCCTCAATGTTCTTGAGGAACATTGACATATAAACTGAAAGCCTCCAGTGTATGTTGGTTGACATGAGCCTGTCAGTCTTAATTGGTTATTTGTTGTGGCTTCAAGTGTATCTAAACCAACAGGACTAAACTGAATATACCTCACCCTTAAACAAGGACCTCGATTATCCAGCATTTGATTAACTGATTTTCAGATTATCTGAATAAGATCGCAAGGTCCTGATGCTTGGCTAATTATGTTATCCGGCATTTGATTACCAAACACAATACTCCCCACCCCTTTGGATAATCGAGGTTCCACTGTACACACTGAGCAAATATCCATGAATCTGCTGGGCTACAAATGAGCAGACATTAGATACTCATTAAAACTTAATCTGGCACTTAACTGCACATCTGATAGATATAAATAAAACAAAACATCACAGATACTGGAAATCTGAAACAAGAACAGGAATTGCTGGAGAAACCCAGCAGGTCTGTCAGCATCCAGGGAGAGGAAACAGAATTAACATTTTATTCCAGTTCTGAAGAAGGTTCACTAGCCTTGAAAAATGATTCTGTTTTCTCTCCACAGGAGCTGTTAGACTTCTGGGGTTTTCCAGCAATTTCTGATAGATATAAATGTGTTAAAAAGGTAAAAACAATGACTGCAGATGCTGGAAACCAGATTCTGGATTCGTGGTGCTGGAAGAGCACAGCAGTTCAGGCAGCGCTGCACTTTGGATGCTGCCTGAACTGCTGTGCTCTTCCAACACCACGAATCCAGATATAAATGTGTGCCAACAGGCAAGCTGAAGTATCATGCTCCATTTTGACCTGTTAACCACACTGTTAGATTAGATTAAATTAGATTCCTTACAGTGTGGAAACAAGCCCATTCGGCCCAACAAGTCCACACCAACTCTCCAAAGAGTAACCCACCCAGACCCATTTCCCTCTGACTACTGCACCTAATACTACGATCAATTTAGCATGGCCAATTCACCTGACCGGCACGTCTTTGGACTGTGGGAGGAAGTCGGAGCACCTGGAGGAAATCCACGCAGACGCGGGGAGAATGTGCAAACTCCACACAGACAGTCACCCAAGGCTGGAATCAAACCTGGGACTTGACACTTGTATGTGAATATATTAAAAGTTCAACATAAACAATTTCTTTAAATTTGTTCATTTGCATAAGTGGCCATTGCAGGATAGATCAGTGTTAACATAAGGAAAAAAGGATCTGGAGTTGGCCAATCAGTCCTTTGGACCCGATTCCCTATTTAGAGGTCTTGGTGATTGACTTCAATAGCTTTTCCTGCCCAGTGCTTTGGTGTTCCTAATATGGCAAAATCTATCAATCTCATTCTTGCATAAAACTGCATGATGAATTATATACCATCCTCTGGACAGACAATTCGTCTTCCTCTGAATGAAAAACATCCTCCTCATCTCAGTCTACATGGCTGGCCCCTCATTCTGAGATGGTGTTCTTTGGATCTACTCACAAAAATGCCCTCTTCCCCCACACCAGGAGAAACATTCTTCCAGCAATAACCCTGTTGATTCTTTTAGGATTTTAAAAAAAAATTGAATGAGGTTTTATCCTTCTAAACTCCAAAAAATAAACTCAGTATATTTAATCTTTTCTCACAGTCTGTCCATTCTAGGAATTAGTTTGGTGATCCTTTGTTGCTCTCCCTGAATGGCAAGTATATCTTTCCTTCAATAATGAGACCAAAACTGCATACAAATACTTCAAAGTGCATGTGTGAAATGGACTACCAGAGGAAGTGGTAGAGGCTAGTACAATTGCAACATTTAAAAGGCATCTGGATGAATATATGAATAGGAAGGGTTTAGAGGGATATGGGCCAGGTGCTGGCAGGTGGAACTAGATTGGTTGGGATATCTGGTCAGTGTGGACGAGTTGGACCAAAGGGACTGTTTCCATGCTGTATATCTCTATAACTGCAAATGTGTTGCTGGTCAAAGCACAGCAGGTTAGGCAGCATCTCAGGAATAGAGAATTCGACGTTTCGAGCATAAGCCCTTCATCAGGAATAGATGAAGGGCTTATGCTCGAAACGTCGAATTCTCTATTCCTGAGATGCTGCCTAACCTGCTGTGCTTTGACCAGCAACACATTTGCAGCTGTGATCTCCAGCATCTGCAGACCTCATTTTTTACTCGTATATCTCTATAACTCTATGACTCTAAGTGTGGTAACACTAGGAAGGTATCTTTTGTTCTTAAACAGTACTCAAATTCACCCCGTAGTAAAGTCCAGCCATAGAATCATAAAATCAGTGAAGAAAAAGGCCATTTGATCCATTGAGTCTGAACTGACCCTCTGAAGAGCATCCTAACCAGACCCAGCTCCAGGATATACCTGGGCATTAGTCCACATTGTTAGATAGATGTCAGTCTAGTAGCTGTGCTGAAACAATTCGGCTAAGCATACAGCTAATACAGAACACAAACCTTCATAAATACGACCAGAATGTTGCCTTTTCAGTATCAAGTGCCTTCAGCCTTTTCTTGATATGACATGGAATGAATCGCCTTGGTGAAGAATGGCATCTGTGATGCTGGGGGCCTCAGGAGGAGGCTGGTGTCAACCATCTATCAAGCACTTCTGGCTTTAGCCTTGCTTTTTGCATTGCTGTGTTGGACACCCTCATTATTGAGGATGAGGATATTTGTAGAGCCTCCTTTTCCAGTGAGTTGTTTAAGTGTCCATCACCATTCACAACTGGATGTGGCAGGTTTGCAGAGCTTAGATCTGGCATTGTTCAGTTGCTTCTTTCTGTTTATAGCAGGCTGCTTTCATTGTTTGGAATATAATAGCCTGCATTGTAGTTTCATCAAACTGATACCTCACTGTTAGTTATGTCTAGTGCTGCTTTTGCCATGTTCACCTGCAATATTCATTGAAACTTCATACACAATACATGGACAGTATGTGTAAAAAGGAAAAAAAAGTATTTTAACTTTGTCTTACCATGGTGTGTTACAGCTGTGCGTGAGGGTCATGTATCTCACACCCAGCTGATAGAAGAGACGCAGTGTAGCCATGTTGCTGTCAATCGAGTGTCCACCCTCTACACCAATTAAACTGGCCACTTTACCATTTTTGAAAGATGCAGTGATTTCTACATTCAACAGAAATTACAGGTTATATTCAATAATGCACTTGGATTCAGAAAAGTGACTAAGCACTTCTATATTTGCAAATGAATTTCAGAATTTTCCTATTTTTAATATTTGATTCTAATTTGATTCTAGTTTGTTTTATTTAAGTTCAAAATGTGAATTGAAAACTGGCCCATGCTTTGCTGCCAAACTGCTTACTATCTTTCAAGTAATAATTCCTTCCGTAAATACCTAAGAAGAGATTTTGCTGTATTCAATAACGAAAGATTAAGCAAAGATTGAAGAATGTAATATTAACAGAATATACTTGTAGCCTTAAATGAAAAAAAAGCATTACTCCACGAGACTGAATGGTGCCAAACATGTCGGCCGTTGTGGATAGACAGGGACTACAGATATGTTCCTGTGCAAATCTAAATTGGTTAATGCAGAGCTCTCCTCCTGATCTGGCAAAATCTGCTGGGGTCAAAGATGGAAGGCTCTGACTTTGAGCAACAATGTTTTTATTACTTCTTATTGATGCAGAGTTCAACTCATGGCATCTTGATATTGGATGCCATCAATACAGGGAAAACAGACTATACAGTATTTTCCAAACCAGAACTTTAATGAACTAAACTCACTGAAACTGGATGTGCAAGAATTAAATTTATACTTTGGCCACTGTTGAAAAATGTCAAAATTGTTCTGTCATTTCCTTTCAGGGATATAATTCGCATTCAACATTGGAGCAAACATGCTGGACAGGGTGACTGGCTTTTTCTCATTTAATTATACTGCAAAAACACGCAGCTTTGAAATGCTTCCTCAGAATGAGCACAACACGAGCACGATCTGGTATGCTGAATGCTGAATGCTGCTGCACTGAATAGCACAGTATGAATTTGTGCTGATAATGCATTCTGAGGTTCTAGACATGATTGTCCATCAGAGGATATGGTGAATGCAGTCTCAAGAACAGTTTGTAAATAAAATGTTGACACTTTAAGTGAAACTGTTGACAATAGATAATAGGAATATATTAGAAGCTGATTACTCACCTTTGGTTGAACCTACACATTCGAAAGTTTCTGGATATGTCTGACACATTCTGTGAATGACATCAATCTGCTCCAGTGTTTGTCTCACGGCATCCTTGTACTGGGTGTCACATGGTGTATATGCTGACCAAAACTGGAAGATGATTCCAATTTAGAACTTTAACAAACTAGATTCACTGAAACCGGGTGTGCAAGAATTAAGTTTATATCTTGGGCATTACTTTAGGGGCACATTATACATTATGCATTGGAACAAAACAGATTAGAATGGACTGAATGGCCTATTCTCATTCCATAACAAAATATGCTTTATATTCTTGCTGAGAATCATGTTCGTTTGTTTCTGTGGTAAAGCTGCATGACTGATAACAGTTTGAAAGGTGGATGACCAGGATGGTTCCATTGGAGTCATCAAAGGCCGATGTGAAATCTATTTTAGTGGTCCTCATCCAATTAAAAAAAACCTGCTCCGATGATTCTTTTCCTGTGATTGCAAAGCAACCTATAGCTGTGTCTGCAGATCCCTTATATGCTGAAAACCGTATTGTGACTATCCTGATGGACAGATACCTACTGCTAATCATTGCAGTAAATTAGTAATGGACAAGAATTCAATTGATCTAATGGTTGACATGAAAGGAAGTCCAGTTCATAAGACGCCAGGCAAAACAAAGTTTGCTGTACTTCCATTTTCATTGCCCTTTAGTGCTTGTGGGCCACTTCTTCACGTGTTTGCAGAAAAACATAAGAGATCTAAACTTGGTTGGCAACTGCATTTATATTCACTGGTGCTCTGCATCCAAATGATGGTGACTCTGCTTTTGGGTAAGGTTACACCACAATTTTTGTGTTCCGAGAGAGTCCATTGGTTATGAAATGAAAATGTTGTTTCAATGGTTCGTGATTTTTCTTGTGAGTATTAAAATTTAACATTCAACACTTTATATACACTATGTCTGGTAAATATGGAAGTGAGTCATACCATAATAATTCTTATAGAAAGAATGTGGGACCTTCTTCTTTTACTTACCATAGCAATTCTTAAGGCTATTAACACTCAATGGCCAAAGGGCCCCTCATTCCTGATGAAGGGCTTTTGCCCGAAATGCTGATTCTCCTACTCCTCGGATGCTGCCTGACCTGCTGTGCTTTTCCAGTGCTGCACTCTCAACTCTTTTGTACTGTATGATTCTAAACCTTTTCTGACACTGTTGCAGTGGATGAGGTAATAAAGACAGTACCGAGTGCCCCTGTTCACTTCTTGTTATAATAACTGCACCACTATTTTACAGGGCTTTCTTATCTTAAATAAAAGACACAGACATTCAAAGATTCAAATGTAATTTCTCAACAAATAAACTCCAACTATTCACTCACATATTTTCTCACTTTGTAGAATGTTGCAACATTTTTCCAATAACTTTAATATGTTGGTTGAGGCAGGGACAAGACTAGCAATTTAACATTCGGGGTGTAGGATCTTCAGGCATGATGCGGAAGGTGCAAAAGTGGAGGTGGTGTCACATTATTTAATGCTTTAGTGCTTTATTGCATGAGGGAATCGGTTATTACAGTAAGGAGAGATGATATCTTGGAAAGGTCATCAAATAAAGCTTTGTGGTTAGACGTTAGGAATAAAAAGGGGACTGTCCCACTTTTAAGAGTGTAGTGGAGGACTGGAAGATAGTTAAAGCAGTGTTTGAGGAAGAAGGGTGTTGGAGATAGACCAGGGAACTATAGATCGGTGAGTCATTGGTAGGGAAACTACTGAAAAAATTAGTAGAAAAGGAGAAAATTAGCCTCTATTTGGAGATGCAAGGTTCGATCAGAGTTAGTCAGAGTGGCTTTGTCAGAAAGGGGTTATACCTGATAAATGTGATTGAAATTTTTGAGGAGTTGACCAAGTGTTTAGATGAGAGATAGGGTAGTTGATGTAGGGATTTCTTTGACAAGATCTCACAAGGGAAACTGATAAAGGTGAAAGCTCATGGGATACAGAGTGAGTGGATAAGTTAGATCCAAAATTAGCTAAGTGATAGGTGACAGAGGGTGCTGATAGCAGGCTGTTTGTATGATTCTAGCTTTGTGTGTAGTGGCATATCACAAAGATCAGTGCTTGGTCCCTTATTGTTTGTGATATTCAGAAGTGATATGGATGAGGTTGTGAGGGTGGTGATAAGTAAGTTTGTGGATGCACAAAAATAGATTGGGTGGGAAATGATGAGGAAAAAGTCTTAGGTAACAGAAGATTATAAACAGATTGGTCAGATATGCAGATCTGTGGCAGAATTTAACCCTGATAAGTTTGAGGTGATGGACCTTGGAAGAAGGAAAAAGGCAAGGGATATTCAATGAATGGCAAGACATTAGGAAGCTCAGAGGAACTGAGCAGCATCGGAGTGCTTATCCACAGATTCTTGAAACTGGCAAGGCAGGTTAATATAGTAATTAAGATATTACCTGGAACATTTACCTTTAATAGGTTTGGCATGGATTTTAAGAGCAGGGAAGTCATTTTGGAGCTGGATAGAACTTTGGTTAAGTCACAGCTGGAGTACTGTGTGCCGTTTTGGTCACCACACCATGGGAAAGATGCAATTGCAATGGAAGAAATGCGGAGGAGATTCACCAGGATGTTGCTTGGGATGGAGCATTTCCGGTATGAAGGGAGGCTGGGTAAGCTCGGGTTGTTTCTTTGGAGCAGAGAAAGTTGATGGTGGACCTGATAGAAATGTATACGATTATGGGGAGGGGGTGGGATATGCTGTTGTGGTGCAGTGGTAGTAACTCTACCTTTGGACTAAGAGGCCTGAGTTGAAGTCCCACCTGCTCCAGAGTTGTGCCATAATGTCTCTAAACAGGTTGGTTACAAAATATCTACAAGATTATGAAGGGCATGGTGAATTGAAACGAGCTGTTTCCCCTACTCAAAGGATCAATAACAAGGAGAGATAATTTTAAAATGAATGGAAGGAGGTTTGAAGAAGCATGTTTTCTCTCAGTGCGGTGGATGCCTGGATTGCATTGCTTGGGAGGGTAGCTGATTCCAGAAATCTCAATCGTTAAAAGGTGATTGACATGTTACAGCATTTAAGGCTTTGGGCCTAGTGTGGGAAAGTGGGACTAGTGTAGATAGTAGTGTATTTTTGGTGTACAAGAAAATTCAAGTGCCACTGCTACAAGTTTTAATGGAACTCCCCAAAAACTCCAAAGAGAGATGCTTGTTTATTCCCATTACAAATGTTTTGCTCATTCATAAGGTATTTTTTTTTGTCCTCTCAACTTGGAGGATCACAAACTCTACCCACATTCAGTGCTTGTGTTTGCTTATGCCTCTAGCAAAATTTCAATAGTAGTTAATCCTTACATCTTTATGTCTTGTGATATGTTTTTTCTAAGGTAAAGCAGGTATACAAATGCAGGTTGTTGTTTTTTCAGACTGGTAATTGGACTGGCACAAGGCAGGAGAATGTCCATCCTGAGCTAGTGGGACATGTTGAAAACATGTTGTTTGTGATAACCAATAATTGATTCATGATAGAAATATCCAATGCCCTGCTGTTAGAATGTTCAGACTGTAAATGGCTGTTTAAGGACAACGTGAGGTGAACAAAAAGTGTTATGGGTGAATGCTTTGAGAATTCCTTGATTGGGGCAGCACGGTGGCTCAGTGGTTAGCACTGCTGCCTCACAGCATCAGGATCCCAGGTTCCATTCCAGCCTTGGACAACTGCCTGTGTGGATTCTACACGTTCTCCCCGTGTCTGTGTGGGTTTCCTCCGGGTGCTCTGGTTTCCTCCCACAGTCCAAAGATGTGCAGGTCAGGTGAATTGGCCATGCTAAATTGCCCATAGTGTTAGGTGCAGTAGCCAGAGGGAGATGGGTCTGGATGGTTTACTCTTCGGAGGGTCGTGTGGACTGGTTGGGCCGAAGGGTCTGTTTCCACACTGTAAGGAATCTAATCTGGCCTATCTTTAGATGAATGTTGCATATTAATGTGAAAATCAATTAAGAAGCAAACTGAAATACCTGTCCTCCTACAAGACCAGTTCTCAGCTTGGGAATGTTGGTTTGGGTTCCATTCAGCTTGTGCAGATCCACTTTGCTCAGTTGGTTATGGTAACGTAGGAGAAGCTGCCATGGGAGGTCGTTATGTCTGAGAATGAATAAAATTGATTTCTAAAGTTAAATGTCAAGATGGACAGTGACACATTAGTTTATATACATTTGCTTCCAATTGCCAATAAATCAGCAAGAGCACAAAACCATTTAATTTCTATGTAAACTAAAAAATATTTTAATGTCATTGAGATGTTGAGCACCTCATTAGATTCCAAAAATTAAGTACTGAGAATGAACCATGATTTTATTGTACAAATGGCTGTCCTTTTAAATTAATTTCTACAAATTGAAAAAAAAAGAAGGAAGTTTGCAACATGAGGAAGTGTGTGGGTTTAGTGTTTTAAACACAGGAAAATGTGCTTGCGTCACAAGGCTGCCTCAAACCCATCTATAACAATATTCAGCGTGGGGGCAAGAGGCTGGCCATAGACAACCCTCTCAGGTAATAAGATCTACCTATTACTGTGTGCTCATCACTCACCTGGATTCATTTTTTACACACTTAAACATTCATGTCAGATCCACAACTTTCCTGAAGCCTGCCATTGCAAGCAAGACATGAGCACAGTGATAATTTAGAATGCTGACTAGAGTTCATTCCAATTCTGCAACTAATACTGAATACTCAAAGCTGCTTATTTTTTTGAACCCATTCGTAAGGTAGGGTTTGTTCGCATTACTTTTGCTCAGAACTACTTTCTACACTTTAGAGCTGTCATATTACGAATGGGTGCTGCCTGAGCTGTCTGCGAGTGGGCGTGGGACAGGGAGCAACATGATCAGGCTGCTGTTGACAGACCTGGAGCTGTACAACACAGAGGGGAGTACCATTAGCAACCGCCGCTGATAAAATCTGAAGCTGGACATCAGAAAGAAGAGGGAGCATAAGGTGGAGTACAGCTTGTAGAAGCCACCTCCCATGAGATAGGAGATTGAGTTTCCTTGAGATATCAGAAAAGCTGTGTTTCAGGAGATTTGGCTTGTCCTCTGAGCTGGTGGAAGACACCTGTAGCCTCCTGGAAGACCCCCAGCTCCTTGGCATTTGTGTCTTGCTTTACAAAAAGCTTTTAAAATAATCAACCTAACCTATTTATGTCTGGGCCCTTCCAAAGCTCCGCAAAAGATCTCTTGATCAGTCAGGACTTTATTCACTGGAATTTACAAGAATGAGAGGGAATCTCATAGAAACCTATAAAATGCTAACTAAAATTGAAATGAGAATGAATTTCTTTACCCACAAAGTGGTGAGCCTGAGTAATTCTCTTCCACAGAAAGCAGCTAACCTCAAACCATTGAATGTTTTCAAACAGGAGTTAGATATAGTTTGTAGGGCTAAAGGGATCATAGGGTACAGGAAGAAAACAAGAACGTGCTACACAGTTGGATGATCAGCCATGAACATACTGAATAACATAGCAGATTTGATGGGCTGAATGACCTACTCCTGCTCCTATTTTCTATATTTCATTTGGCACCTCACCAATACATAAGCCAAGAGACAGACTAATAACTATATGAATTTAGCCTTTCTTAACAACACTAATGAGACTGCGTGGGTTCTCAAGTTCGTATCGCTGTCTGACATCTCACACGTTGGCTGATATGTGGCAATTTATAGATCAATATAGGGTCAACACGGAGTGGTGGTAAATGGTGAGATTTCCATTCTGTTTATGTGCAGCTGTGTTCCAAAATGACAGGCAACAGAGAATGTGGCATTTCAAGTCCCTGACATTGCTGCACTTGGAAACATACACAAGGCCAACTGCTAGAAGCAGCCCCTGCACCTTCCCTTCTTTTTCACGCTCCAACCCAAGCCACCCTGAGACCTACCCTATTCCCTGGACCAATCCTTAGGACCCTCCTACCTGACAATCTCCTAGATGCTCATTCATTTACTCAGCACTCACCTGACATAAGTACCCTTCGCCCATCTGGTACAAACACCTCTCACCCACCAGGCACACAACACCCCTCACCCACCTGGCACAAACACCTTTCACCCACCACGCACACTGCACCCCTTACCCACCTAGTACAAACACCTCTCACCCACCAGGCACACAACACCCCTCACCCACCTTGCACAAACACCTTTCACCCACCACGCACACTGCACCCCTTACCCACCTAGTACAAACACGTCTCACCCACCAGGCACACAACACCCCTAACTCACCTGACACACAGCCATCCTCACCCATCTGGCACACAACTACCTTTACCCATCTGACACACAACCATACTCACCTATCTGGCATAAACACTCCTCACCCACTTGGTACAAACACCCCTCACCCACTTGAAGTCAAAGAAGACCTTTTGTATTTGGAGTTGGTACACAAAACAGCCCTTATCTACCTGGCATAAAAACCCCTTACCCACCTGGAACATAACCACCCTCACCCTCAGGCACAAATACTCCTTACCCACCTGGTACAAACACCCCTTACCCACCTAGCACCTTTAACTGCACATACCTATTTACCCTTTCATAAGAGCTATCAAAATGACTGCCTGTGCGGCTGGACATTTAAATCTGAAAGCAAAGCTCACTGAGTGCAGCTGAAGAGGTGGCGTTTCCAGGTTAATTTGCTTCACTACTGGTTTTGTGGATTCCCAAGACAGATTTATAACAGAAGGCCCCTGTGCGGGAATCTCTAGCACAGAAATCATCTCAAGTAAACAGGTTTTTTTAAAGTTGATCAGAGTCGGAAATAGGCTAATCAATGATTAGCAGAAAATTTTCCACTATGTGTGGTAAAGAAATATGTTGCAATTTTAGATTGAGGGAATGACAGAATTTCATGAGGATGTAGAGGTTCCTTGTATTGATGTGCTAGGTGACTCTCACATTCCTCACATCTTACTGTATTTGTGATGTACTTGTTGAATACTGACCAATATACAGTAGTCTCATCCAGGTGCCTTGTTTGCTCTACGCCATGTGCCCCTCATGTAACTGTGATAACATATCTTGGTGAAGAGCTGTGAGTTCAAGCACCTGTTTCTCTTTAAAAGATATGCCTCGTGAGGTACCTAGTTCATAGTTACTGTATATGGTCAAAACCAGTATCTGGCCCTTCTCATGCAATGTCAGACCATCTCACTATGATAAGCTAACTGTCTAGTTGTAAGTTTGGTGAAACGTCTTGCATTCTTAGTCAGATTTGGGAATCTGCTCAGTATGTCCAAAGTAGTTGTCTTGGTCAAATATCAGGCTTGTAGAATATATTGAAATTGTTTCAGTGTACCTTTACCAGAAACTATTTTAATCTATATGGTGCATTTGTCGGTGGTTCACACTCTATCACTTCCAATGGTTCATGATTGGTTTCCAAATGGAACGGTTTGCCAAACAAATGCATATGGATGCGTGCAATTACAAATACCAAAGCAAATGTGTCATACACTATATTGGAACAATTGGAGTGTGAACCTTTGGGTCTGAAACCAATTGGCTTGCCACCTTGTATGATACACATTCCTGACCTTTTCTGTGATGAATCAACTTCAAGAATCTTGTTCCTTCAATCATAGTAAGATGTGTGTAGTATGCAGTATGCTGACAAAGCTTGTTTGAGTGAATCAAATACATATTGATGGTCCTTCTGCCCATACATATGAGATGCCTTTCCTTAAGAGGTTTCCTAACAATGATACTTTATCAAAAACAATTGGTGTGTAAAGTGCTGGTAAGTCAAAAATGCAAGGTATCTCCTCAGGTTGTCTTTGACTTGGAGCACTAGGCATGTGTTGCACTCTTCAGTTTTGTCAGGATGGATCTTGTAATTTGGACAAAAGAACAAAGGAGGTTGTTCTGACCGATATCCATCCATCACTTGCTGCTGTTGAAGCTGAATCCTTCATGATGAGCTGCTGCATTACTGTGTATAGGTTTTAGTTGTGCTCTTTTTGAGTTATGCCCATCATGGCAACATCATCAGCAAAACAGACACATCCAGACATATCTTCTGTAATTCTATTCACAGACCGCTAGAGCAAATCCTGGCTAATGGATAGACAGAAAAATGGCGGCTGGAAGCAATATCTTCCAATAGTATTCCAAAATAGTGATTTATTGAGATTCCTTTGTCAAGTGAGCTGACTAATTTGGGACTCAACTCCTCTAATGTTGGAATTTTGTGCAGACACATCATTAAAGACAGATTTAGATTTTTTGGGTCCAAACGATTTTGCCATTTTTCTGTAGCGCATATGTAATCAAACTGCTCCAGTCTGTATGCTGATGGGCATGATGAATAATACTCTGTATCATTCAGCTAACTCTTAAGCTTATCTTGTATGTGAACACTGCACTTTCCAGTTGATGGAATTGCACTTCTCTGAAGTGCAAAGAAATCGACTTTGAGGTTTCCTGTGATGTTGAATCTGTCTGTATATATTTGTTGTAAGTTCTGGATTGACTCGTGATTACTTTTGACCTATACTATTGTGTTTGGTACATTTGTGATCTTATGACTTTGTACACAATGGTAATCTTGTAATTGCTGGTCTGTTCATGCTCACCAGGTAAAATAAATTTCATGCAGAATTACCATAGCTACATTTCATTTTCAATGTTCTAATGCCAATATATGCATCCAATTTTTGCAATTCTATATTGTATTAATGTCAATTATCCAGATACATGTCCTTCAGCATTCTGACTGGTATAATTATATTCACTCATGGATGTGGGTGTCTCTGGCTAGGCCAGCATTTATTGCTCATACATAATTGCCCAGAGGGCAGATGAGAGTCAACCATGTTGCTGTGGGTCTGGAGTCACGTGTAGGCCAAACTAGGTAAGAATAGCACATTTTCTTCCCTAAAGGACATAAGTAAACCAGGTAGGTTTTTCTGACAATCAACAATGTTTTTGTGGTCATCATTAGACCTTTAATTCCAGATTTTTCATTGACTTCAACTTCCATTACCTTGCATGGTGGCATTTGAACCCAGGTCCCCAAAACTGCTGAGTTTCTGGATTAACAATCTAGCAATAATATCACTAGGCCCTTGCCTCCCCAAATATAGAATGCAGTGGGCCTCAATTTACAATCCAACTTACAAACACTTATACTTTTTGAATGCGATCCCATGAAAGCTTGACGTATGAACATTTCCTGTACTTATGAACAGCTGCTTTACATCACCCTGCATTGTCTTTTGACTTGTGTACAAATCAACTTGTGAACAAACTCCAGAGAAGGATCCATTCACAATCCAGAGACTGCTTGGATTTTTTATTCAAACTGGGATGTCACTTTCTGGCTAGCACTTTTGTTAGCTTGTGACTTTGAGAAGATGGTATGAACTGCCTTCTTGAAACACTGTGGTCCATATGCTATAGGTAGACTCTCAGAATGTTGACCCAGCTGGCTGGCCCATGTTGACTTTGGTTTTGAGTGTCTTTGCCAGCTTTCTTCAGTCACTGCACAGGCTTCTAACTGTTTCATTTTGTTCACACGCTGTGTCACGTTCGCAATGAACCTGTACAGCTCACAGTATACACTCTGAACCTTTGCCCTGGTCTCTGTTATTGCGAACCTCATATTCTTGCTTGCACCAATGCAGGTCTCGGATACACTTCCTGTTACTGCTACTAGCATGCTATACATGCTTCTTGTTTGTAAACTCCTATCATAGCCTCTGGTTGCATCTCTGGAATTAGATTTCTTGTGCTGGTGATTCCTCCCAGTGTCCTAACATACTGTGACTTGCAGTGATTTTTGAACACAGGACAGCTTCAGATGGGTGCAAGAGCTCACACGCTACACAATTTGCTTGCTTTTAGGGTCCTGACTACAGAGCACAAGTACAGGTAAAGTATCCAATGCTTGCAGATGTTGATATCTGGCTATTATGTCTTCATCTTTTTTCTGTTTTCCTTAGCAAATGTTGTGATCTCTTTTTTTCTCCAAGAGGTCTTTTTGAAAAACTTTGACAGGGTTGAACATAAAACTGCTCCCATTACGACTCAGGTGGCTCACAGTCTTTGTTCTACTCACAGCACTTACTGATAAAACTAGTCAATTGATTCTTGTGGCTGTTGGCTGTAAAGCAGTTTAAACCAAATGTGCCAATTTAGAAAGAGACAAGTCTATGGGAGAATGTCATGGTGGACAGCAACCATTATTGACTGGGTTCGTTCTAAAACAAAAATTGGTGGAAAGCATCAGCAAGATTATACAGGTTACTTCTGTGGCATTCAAAGCTATGATCTGACTCTGAAACGCAAGCTCTGAAACTCTATCTGTCATCACGAGAAAACCAAGAAATAAAAGATCGAGCTGTAAAGATCCATCACTTAGCAATGTAATGAGATCAACAAGGGTGTAGAGTTACTGGTGTACTCTCAACTTGAGATCCACAGATAGCCTGATTAGGTGCAACTAACACAACCAGTAATACTACAATATTGCCCAATCAGAGGTGGCACCTTGCTTGAAGATGATATTGTGTTGGTCTAATCCAGAATCACTGTACCTGAGGGTTGGAATATAAAAGCACCGTTGTGCTACTGAGACTTTATAAAGCTCTGGTTAGGCCCCATTTGGAGTACTGTGTCCAGTTTTGGTCCCCACACCTCAGGAAGGACATACTGGCACTGGAACATGTCCAGCGGAGATTCACACGGATGATCCCTGGAATGGTAGGTCTAACATATGATGAACGGCTGAGGATCCTGGGATTGTATTCATTGGAGTTTAGAAGATTAAGGGGAGACTAAATAGAGATGTACAAGATAATACATGGATTGGAAAGGGTGGACGCTAGGAAATTGTTTCCGTTAGGCGAGGAGACTAGGACACGTGGACACAGCCTTAGAATTAGAGGGGGTCAATTCAGAACAGAAATGCGGAGACATTTCTTCAGCCAGAGGGTGGTGAGCCTGTGGAATTCATTGCCACGGAGTGCAGTGGAGGCCGGGACGCTAAGTGTCTTCAAGGCAGAGATTGATAGATTCTTGTTGTCTTGAGGAATTAAGGGCTACGGGGAGAACGTTGGTAAGTGGAGTTGAAATGCCCATCAGCCATGATTGAATGGCGGAGTGGACTCGATGGGCCGAATGGCCTTACTTCCACTCCTATGTCTTATGGTCTTAAAACAATATAGGAAGAACTTCTTCAGTAGATACATGAAGACTGCATGGGAATGGAAAGACACATTAACTCTGTACTGGACATGCATCACATCAGAGAAATATTTTCTCTGTGCAGTGTTGTTGAATGTGTAGAAATACACAGCAGAAAGAATCACCTAGTCCATGGTTAATGTTAGTGCTGACCAATTCTCAAAATAATCAAGAATGGTTTTGAATGACAGTATTGAGTATTATTTAAAGTTCCCATGCATTAAAAATTTGAAAGTTAACAGCTTCTACAATCTACAATATAAGTTCTGATTGCTGAGGGAGGGTTCCTGAAAATGTATGTAACAGTAGAACCAAATTAATCTCTAGAGAGTTTAAAAATTTTCTGAACGGTATGAGTTTACCATTATAACCTCATTCCCACATTACTCAAGTGGCTACATCTTCATAGAAGTACATGATATGGTGGCTCAGTGGTTAGCACTGCTGCCTCACAGCACTAGGGACCTAGGTTTGAATCCAGCCTCAGGTGACTGTGTGAGTGGAATTTGTACATTCTCCCTGTGTCTGCATGGGTTTCCTCCCACAATCCAAAGATGCACCGGTTAGGCGGATCAGGTTGGGTGGGTTTGTCATGGGAAATGTAGGGTCAGGTAGGGGTGTGTGTCTGGGTGGGATGTTCTTTGGAGAGTTAGTGTGGACTTGTTGGAGGTGAATGGCTTGTTCCTGCACTGTAGGGATTCTGTAACTGTCTATTCAACAAAAATAGAGGGTCCTTATATAGTCCCAAGTGGCAAAGGAAAACCTGGACATTAGCTCAGAGCAACAATAAGACACTCTCAAGGCTGGCAATGAAGTTACCTGCAGAGCTACTTAATGGCAGAAAGTACAACACAACTCAGGTAATCAGGATACCAAGAGGAAGTAAGACATCAACTCACCAATGAACAGGTAGAAAAAAGTCAACACTTTCATCAAAATGTCAAGCAAGGAGTTGTTAAATGACAAACCAAGAATGCTGGACATGTAAGCAGGGAGGAACATTGAGGTGGTAGGAGAGAGAGAGAAGTCTGTATGAGCAGGGAGGGACACTGAGGTGGAAGGGGGGAGAGAGAGAGAGAGAGAGAGGTCTATGTGAGCAGGGAGGGACATTGAGGTGGCAGGAGAGAGAGTGAGAGAATGACAGCGATCTGTATGAGCAGGAGAAACATGAGGGAGGCAGGACAGAGAAACCTCTACGTCCCCGTGACCTTTAATCTCCCTCACCCTCTAACCACCATCTGTCTTTCACTTTTGTTCCACTTGCCTCCAGCCGTTCACTAACCACAGCAGTCTCATCACTTTTCCACCTCTGTTCAGCTCAAAAGAAGAGTCATGTTGGACTTGAAATTTTAACACTATTCCTCTCTCTGCATAGATATTGCTAGGCTTGCTGCGTTTCTCCTATAGTTTCTGTTTTGGTTTTATATCTCCAGCAGCAGAATCTTGTGTGTTTATTTTTGATTTTCAAGAGTCTGGAGCAGCTGCATTAAGGGGTGACGTGTCAGCATCCTCAGCAGAAAACAGGCAGGGGATTGGAGCAGAGAGCAACATGTGTGCTGACTTGTGGCACCAAAATCCATATATTTTTTAGATTAGATTACTTACAGTGTGGAAACAGACCCTTCGGCCCAACAAGTCCACACCGACCCGCTGAAGCGCAACCCACCCAGACCCATTCCCCTACGTTTACCCCTGCCCTAACACTATGGGCAATTTAGCATGGCCAATTCACCTAACCTGCACATTTTTAGACTGTGGGAGGAAACCAGAGCACCCGGAGGAAACCCACACAGACACGGGGAGAATGTGCAAACTCCACATAGTCAGTCGCCTGAGGCTAGAATTAAACCCAGATCTCTGGCGCTGTGAGGCAGTAGTGCTAACCACTATGCCACCATGCTACCCACTTGAAAGCCCATAAAATGCAACTCCCAAAAACACTTCTGTGTTAATATCTCCCAAAACAGAATCCAGGTCGCTCTGACTGCAGTTGCAGATCCTTCTAATTGTTGCTGGAAGTGACTTGCACCAATTTCTTCTGTCTTTGTTTGGTGAGTGCCAGCAGAGAGACTGAGACATAAATACAAATGGGGTTTTACCTACATTCCATGACCCTAAATGTCTAATCCAGCCTCCTGTCTGTTTCTGGGAACATCTCTGCCAACTGGATTGAAGTAATCTCAAAAATCAAGCTGGACAGCAAGGCAAAAACAAATCAGTGGCACCTCTTGATTTTGATCATGCCAATCTTATGCTTCTTAACATCTGGGAGAGACAGGAAAATGAATTGGAAATTCTCTACCTGGAGCAAAAATAATCCCAATAGACAAAGGCATTCGTGTTATTTGAATTATAAATGATTTTCCATGGTGGTCTCTCAGTCTGGCATGGCAGCCTCCCGGCCCGGCGAGCCGGACTTTCGACCTGGCCCAGCAAGCTGTCAGCTGGTGTGGTGGTCTCTAGGCCTAGTGTGGCAGTCTCTCAGCAGTACATAGCAGACTCTCGGCCCGGTGTGGCAGTCTCTCGGCCCAATGTGGCGGTCTCTCGGCCCCGTGTGGTGGTCTCTCAGCCTGGTATTTCGGCCTTTCAGCATGCTGTGGCAGTCTGTCTAGTGTAGCAGTCTCTTGGTAGTACATTGCAGTCACTGCCCAGTGTGGCAGTCTCTAGGCCCAGTATAGTGGTCTCTCAGCCCGGTGTGGCAGTCTCTCAACCCAGTGTGGTGATCTCTTGGCCTGGTGTTTCGGCCTCTTGGTGTGGTGTGGCAGTCTGTCGGTCCAGTGCAGCGGTCTCTCGGCAGTACATTGCAATCTCAGCCTGGTGTGGTGGTCTCTCGGCCCAGTGTGGACTTCCAGTCTCGAGGTGATTCTTCAAAATGTGGTCCCACCGTGGCTAAGCACTTAAGAAACACTGATGTTTGAACTTTCAGCTTTATTCCTTTATTTTCTACTTAAGGCTAAGGTCTGCAATGCGTAATTTTCAACTTATTTTGCATGTTTTACTCTAAAGTTACTACAATGTTCAATTTCTAACTTTGTCCCTTCTATCTATCTTGTTCTTAATATTCTGTAACAACAGTGTGGCAACATTATATACTTTTTATTGTACACCTGTACTTTTATATTTGAGTACATGTGACAATAAAACCAAAATCAAACCAAGCTTGGCCCTGAGAAATTCAGCCAGTGAGGTCTACATTTCCACCATATAGATCACAGCTTCTCCAAGCACAGAGGAGAGCGGACATATAACCTCTCCTAATAAAGCACTGACCATTGAAGATAGGTGAGGACACTCAAAGGTGTAACTAATTAGTACTAGAATTTTTCCTCATCCATTTCAAGCACATATATCAAGAAAGAAAGCCAGCGTTATGTCAGATGAGCAAAACATTTCTTGAAAGCTACAGCCAACCAAATGCATCTTATTATCTTCATATATGACAGCTTGATCACTTTTGAGGAAGTTTACATTTGAAACTTGTAAAATTTCATGTTAAATTTCACTGCACTCACCCATCTATTAGAGGAGTTTCTTTCATTAATGCCTCTGCCCGTTTTCTATATTGATCTGCAGAACAGATTGTATCAACACACAAAAGGAAAAGAAAAACCCACATTTTCTTTACTGCTGATAGCTGTGGCTCAGATACGATTTTAGTTGAACTTCCTGTTTTCTTTCTTACATTTTATATCTGTAAGATAAGATGAAACTTTAACCTCTCAGCTTTTAAATTCATTAGCTTTTGGCACAGTAACTATAAATTCTGTTCAAAGGTAATCATGGCAATTTATGCCATCTAGAAGTGAAAATACAAGGAATGATCTAGATCAGATTATTAGTCCTGTGACATTTGTAACCACAAATATGAAAAACTTGCATTTCAGAGCATTAAGCTGCTGATGTGTTGTTATTGTACTTAAGGTTCTAGATCTGACTGTCAATTTGAGAATCGACACGAATAAACCACAAAGACCTAAACTGCAAAAAGGTGCATACTTTTTATTGGTGATCAGCACCAGAATTTACACGCTTGAGCGGCATTTTGCTTAAATTCGAGACACATGAAGCAAGAGGACTATGACTAAGAGCAACCACAAGCCTCAGCATCAGCTGTAGCTTTGCTGAGCCTCTGCATGTCAGGGTTTCAAGGGTTTTGATTACAGGATCAGATCTCTGCAGATAAATGAAAGAGAGAATGTGTGTGAGAGGGAGAGACTGGGTGCAATTTTCATTTCTCAAGTAATTATGGAAGTAAGCATAAAAGGTGGAAGGGACTTCTGCTTGTCGGTGTTGGGGTAATGCAGGTTTCCACAGAAGATTACATTCTTTTAAACACGTTACATATACACACATGGGAAAACGCCACATTTCAGTAGGGGTGATTAGGAAGTTCTTTCTCCTACTGGGAAATTCCAGGCTCCAACTTCCAGACACTCTATTTAAAATGCTCACCATTTCACTGTCTGAATCTAAGAGCATTCATCTAACCCTTGCTTATCAAAACTGAAAGGACTGTGGATGCTGGAAATCCAAGACAAAAATAGAAATTGCTGAAAAAGCTCAGCAGATCTGGTAGTATGTGTGGAGACAAATCAGAGTTAACGTTTCGGATCCAGTGACCCTTCCTCAGAACTATTTTTGTCTTTGCTTATCAACCCCACCACTTCTCAACATGTCACATAACCTGCAAAAAGCAGTGCCACTGCTCAGTTCATGAACAAAGGGAGGTCCTCGTTTTAAGGGATGGGACCAGGAGGCTGTCCCACATCACCAAGGTGGCCTAGATTAAGATTGATGTGGAAATCAGTGCCCATGGCACTCTGAGGTGGGCAATGACACAAAGAGATCTCTTGCATACTGGCAGAGTAATTGCCATTGTCTACTCAATGCATCATGCTGTTATGAGTACAAGTTGGCATTGTAAGGCATTGCCATTGCACAGGAATGTTATTCACAAGATTGGCTGCTGGGCACCTCTATCACAAACCTCATGCCTCTTCACTGTGCCTACCCATTTTGTATTTGCAACACAGTGCCATCTGCCAACCATCACATTTAAACAGAGAAAAAGCACCAAGAGTCAGCAGCTTACACATCACCAGTCATTCGCCTTTCATCACAACAAGAAGGGAGCGGTATGCCTGGAACTAGAGTGTCCATGGTATTTGAAGAGCAGTTTGCTGAGTCAACTGTACAATAAGGGAATGGGTGCATGTGTGGGATATCTGCAGTCATCTCATGAAAAATCTCCAAGCAGCTACTCCCAATTAAATAGCAAGTCCCAGAGTCTTGGGTTAGGGTAGTACTTTGTGACACTAACAAATCTTTAGGTTCTTCTCTGCAGTTTGCAGATCCCACTCACAATCCAAGCCAGAAGGGAAAATGCCTTCAGCCCTATGCTATCTTTCCCAACCCCACAGAGCACACCTCTGCAATGTCAGAGTCTGGACCATCTGAAGAAGCACCAACAAGGCATTTCACTCTACCCTCCATTAGTGCAGAAATATTCAATATAAGAAGGATAAGGGCAACAGGTACATGGGAATACCATCAACTGCAAGTACCTCCAAGCCCCGCACCAGCCTGACTTGAAAATATATCTCTGTTGCTTCCCTGTCACTAGGTAAAAATCCTGGAATTTCCTCCCTAGGGCATTGTGGGTCCACCTTGAGCAAATGGATTGAAGAAGGCAGCTCACCACCACATTTGCAAGGCGGGAGATGGGCATGGACAATAAAACTGACAGCTGTCAAAAGGAAACATAGCTCATCTTCTTCTGACAAATCTGCACAGCAAAAGTACAGTCAGAATGGAAGCATGGTTCCACATTCTGAGGGAGCCCTGACTAGAATCTTCTCTCAGGAAAGCACAGCTGAATTCTTTAGTAAAACAGAAAGGGCACAGTGGCAACTGCATGAAATTGTCACTTTTCAAAAAAGAATCAGTCATTTTCTCTTGGCATGTCATGGATCATCGTCTTTGTTCAGTGGCGCAATCATACCGCAGCGCCAAAATGAAATCTTCTAACTGATAGATGCCAATGGTCTAACAGTAGCAGGACCACCTCTATGCACAGATCTCAGCGTTGTAACCATTCATGAGGTTAAAACCACACCCACAGTAGTGAGAATGAAACAGCTACAGGACTTCCCCCTTCTGTGTCAGAGAAGAATGAAACAGATACACAATCAACCATCTACCACAATTATACACCTGACAGTGAGATAATCAGAAATCCAGTCACACGTACCTGGTTGCCAGTAAAAGTTCCTAAAATGTACCATCAGCTCAGGTCATAAGGTTACATTGCAATTAAATAGAAGGCAGCTCAGATCAGTGTTCAATCCATCAATCACTCATGCAGGCAATGAAGAAGAGAGCCCTGATGATAATGACTGTGCGAGGATGCTGAGGGACAGTAACTAAAGGCAAAACAACCAAATTGTCAGCCAAGAGCAATCAAGAATAACACATACCTCTGCAGATGGGTATATGAATATTGGGTCAGTATGAGCAGTCAAGTTTCCAAAACACTATATCAAAGTTTGAATTACTAATCTGTTAACTCTGTTTATATATGTCTGGTTAGTTCTTGATTGGACAATATGCGCTTAAGTGCAATGTTATCTGATTGGGATTTATTTTCTTTGCAAGAAGGTGAATGTACTCTTAAACAGCAGATATGTGAAAAACTCTTAAAGGACATGCTCATGATGTCATCACTAGGGTAGGCTCAAGGAGCTGAATTGCATATACCTGTTCCCAGTTGTTATAGTCCGATGTGTTATGGGCGTGTGACTTCATGTTGTAATGTTCTCAATTTTCACCTTACTGAGCTCTGTCCCCTTGCAGCATGATTCATGAGAGAATACATTCAAATTGCTTAGCTTCAGCCGAGACATGCAATGGCCTGTGATTTTAATGTGCAAATGCAAACACCAGGAGCTATAAAAAACTGTGTTCTTGTATCCCACATTTACGCTTTGGAAGCTACTATCAATATCACAAAGTGATAATTGCAAATCATCAGCTATCACACCTTAATATCATGGCAGTGTGGGGGAGGCTTCAGGGTGAAAGAAGGCTGGAAACAGGAAATTACTAGAGGCTGTAATTTCTCTCCCTGACCATGTTCAGAACTACTGTCCCCATGTTTCTGAATAGTCTGTGCCTAATAACCTTCATTTTTGGTCTTACTTACCTGCTCCTCTTCACATGCTCAGTTCTCCTCAAAAACTGTTGGATCTCTAACTTTTTCCGCTTCTGGCGTAAGGCATGAAATACTCATTCTACCTCTCTCCGTGAATGGACTTCAACCTGCTGAGGACTTCTGCAATTCTATTTATCAATTTCTGACTTCCCAATATTTTGCCGTTTGTAATTTTCATTGAGTTGTGTAAGGCAGTTGCTTGGTGTTTGGGGTGAATGGTATTTGTCGTGTGAATAAGGAATTGCTGGTGATCTCAAGCAGATTGATGTATGAAGGATTAATAGTTTAAACATTTTTTCAGTGAGTTGAGAATGGGAAGGAAAGAAAATAAAGACCACCATTTATTGAGCACATTTTATGAACTTCAGCGAGTGGCACTGGTAACTCTATCGATGTTGTCACTTTTCCATGACAGACAATCTTGCCAGACATAGCTATTCAATGAATCTGCTCTATTCTCTTTGTGTGTAATGCTCACCTTTATTTTTCAATGTTGCTGCAGCATCTTTAGCATTTTCTTTCTCAAATATAGCTTCCCAGATTTCAGCATTCATATCCAGGTCAGCAACCTTTTGTAGAGGATTGTATCCTGACCTGAATCTCGAGTACAGGACTCACCAATCTGAAACTGGACCTAGTGAGGTGCAAGCATTTCCTCAGCTAGGTGACTGTATGAACGTACACCATCAGAAAGTATGAACCCCTCTGAGGCATTGCCTTCATATTTCCAATGACTTTTGATCTGCATTCTGATAAAGACAAAGTTTTGACAACATTTTAAGTTCAATCTTTGATGAAATAAAGTCAGGAGCTATCTCAGAGATATTTTAAACTGTGAATTCTCAGTCTCTCCATCTCTGACTAGGAAGGACACAGATGTACTAATTATCTCGTTGGCTTGCACCTCTGCATCTGGGAATAAATCTCTGCGTGAATAAAGTCAAAAATTCACCTTATAGACGCACAGTATTTAGTGAAGGTGACTAACCCAAATGTACTTTGTAAATGGACTAGGATCATGCAGAAATGTGAGGAGGTGAAGAAATGCAAAGAAAATGTTGGATGGTGCTGCTGAGATTGAAGTGGGTGTGAGTAGCATACAAGTTGTGTACAAATCACACTGTCGTTGCTGAAAGTGTTAATGTTGAAGTTGCATTAGCTCCACCCAGTTTTCTGATGTCACACATAGTCTTTGAGGGCAAACAAGGAATTCACATGAACCTTTGCAGGGAGTACATGTATTTTACACAATTCCTGAGAGTCTTAGTAATTTTACCTGATTAGTAATGTAGTTACCATGCAATGAACCATCCTATGAACTAAATTCCCCTTCTGTAAGGAACCTATAATGATGTATCCTGTAATTGATCATTAGATAGATCTTAGGTATTGTACAGCCAAAAGAGCTTTGGCGGTAAGGATGTATCTTAGACATTTCATAGAAACCCTACAGAATGGAAACAGGCTCTTTAGTCCAACAAGTCCACACTGACCCTTCGAAGAGTATCATACCCAGAGCCCTTCCCTAACCCTATTACTGAACATTTCCCCTGACTAATGCACCCAACCTACACATCCCTGGACACTATGGGCAATTTAGCATAGCCAATTCACTGAACCTGCAAATCTTTGGACTGTGGGAAGAAACCAGAGCACCAGAGGAATCCCATGCAGATATGGGGAGAATGTGCAAAACCCACACAGACAGTTGCCTGAGCATGGAATTGAACCTGAGTCCCTGGCACTGTGAGGCAGTAGAGCTAACCACTGAGCCACCATGCCACCTAGTGTGATAACAGCTGCAAATGTGTTGCTGGTCAAAGCACAGCAGGCCAGGCAGCATCTCAGGAATAGAGAATTCGACGTTTCGAGCATAAGCCCTTCATCAGTCCATTCCTGATGAAGGGCTTATGCTCGAAACGTCGAATTCTCTATTCCTGAGATGCTGCCTGGCCTGCTGTGCTTTGACCAGCAACACATTTGCAGCTGTGATCTCCAGCATCTGCAGACCTCATTTTTTACCCAGTGTGATAAGCAAAAGATTGTTTATCTTAAACAATCCTTACTTTGGCAGAGGTGGTAGATATGAGGAGATGCTAGAAGTGGCCATCAGTGTAATATATCAATATTAATATATCAATATTATCAATATATTGATTGTAATATCAATCTCAAAAAAGGGTGCCTGTAAACAGGAAGGTGGCTTGAAGTGTGTATACTTCAATGCGAGAAGTATACGAAATAAGGTAGGTGAACTTGCAGCGTGGGTTGGTACCTGGGATTTCGATGTTGTGGCTATCACGGAGATATGGGTAGAACAGGGACAGGAATGGCTGTTGCAGGTTCCAAGGTTTCAATGTTTTAGTAAGGTCAGAGGTGGGGGTAAAAGAGGGGGAGGTGTGGCATTGCTTGTCAAAGATAGTATTACAGCAGTGGAAAGGACGATGGATGAAGACTCGCCATCTGAGGTAGTTTGGGCTGAGCTTAGAAATAGGAAAGGTGAGGTCACCCTGTTAGGAGTTTTCTACAGGCCTCCTAATAGTCCTAGAGACGTAGAAGAAAGGATTGCGAGGATGATTCAGGAGAAGAGTGAAAGTAATAGGGTGGTTGTTATGGAGGACTTTAACTTTCCAGATATTGACTGGGAAAGCTATACCTCGAGTACGTTAGATGGGTCGGTGTTTGTCCAATGTGTGCAGGAGGGTTTCCTGACACAATATGTAGACAGGCCAACAAGAGGTGAGGCCATACTGGATTTGGTCCTGGGTAACGAACCAGGCCAGGTGTTAGAATTGGAGATAGGTGAGCACTTTGGGGACAGTGACCACAATTCGGTGACTTTTACTCTAGTGATGGAGAGGGATAAGTGTGCACTGCAGGGCAAGAGTTATAGCTGGGGGCAGGGAAATTATGATGCGGTGAGGCATGACTTAGGATGCTTGGCTCGGAAAAGTAGGCTTCAAGGGAAGGGTGCAATCGATATGTTCAAGGAGCAACTATTGAGTGTCCTTGATAAGTATGTACCTGTCAGGCAGGGAGGAAAGGGTCGTGTGAGGGAGCCATGGTTTAATAAGAAATTGGAATCCCTTGTTAAAGGGAAGAGGCGGCCTATGTCAAGATGAGGCGTGAAGGTTCAGTTGGGGCAATTGAGAGTTATAAGGTAGCCAGGAAGGATCTAAAGAGAGAGCTAAGAGCAGCAAGGAGGGGGCATGAAAAGTCCTTGGTTGGTAGGATTAGGGAAAACCCAAAGGCTTTCTATAGGTATGTCAGGAATAAAAGAATGACTAGGGTAGGAATACATCCAGTCAAGGATAGAAGTGGGAAGTTGCGTGTGGAGGCTGAAGAGATTGGGGAGACTCTGAATGAATACCTTTCGTCAGTATTCACTCAGGAACAGGACATTGTTGCTGATGTGAATATTGAGTCACAATTAATTAGAATGGATGGCTTTGAGGTATGTAGGGAAGAGGTTTTGGAAATTCTGGAAAGGGTGAAAATAGATAAGTTCCCTGGGCCTGATGGCATTTATCCTAGGATTCTCTGGGAAGCAAGGGAGGAGATTGTAGAGCCATTGGCCTTGATTTTTTATGTCCCCGTTGTCTACAGGAATAGTGCCAGAAGACTGGAGGATAGCAAATGTGGTTCCCTTGTTCAAGAAGGGGAGTAGGGATAACCCTAGTAACTATAGGCCGGTGAGTCTCACTTCTGTTGTGGGCAAAGTCTTAGAGAGAACTGTAAGGGAAAGGATTTATGAACATTTGGATAAGAACAATGTGATCAAGAATAGTCAGCATGGTTTTGTGAAGGGCAGGTCATGCCTCACAAACCTTATTGAATTCTTTGAGAAGGTGACTAAGGGTAAAGCGGTAGATGTGGTGTTAATGGATTTTAGTAAGGCATTTGATAAGGCCATGGTAGGCTACTGCAAAAAATACGGAGGTATGGCATTGAGGGTACGTTAGAGGTTTGAATTAGGAATTGGCTGGCTGGAAGAAGACAGAGGGTAGTAGTTGTTGGTAAAGGTTCATCTTGGAGTGCAGTTACTAGCAGTGTTCCGCAAGGATCTGTTTTGGGACCATTGCTGTTGGTCATTTTTATAAATGACCTGGAGGAGGGGCTAGAAGGTTGGGTGAGCAGGTTTGCGCATGATACGAAAGTCGGTGGAGTTGTTGACAGTGAGGAAGGATGTGGCAGGTTACAGCGGGATATAGATAAGCTGTAGAGCTGGGCAGAAAGGTGGCAAATGGTGTTCAATGTAGGTAAGTGTGAAGTGATTCACTTTGGTAAGATTAAAAAGAAGATGGGATACTGGGCTAATGGTCAGATACTTGGTAGTGTGGATGAGCAGAGGGATCTTGGTGTCCATGTATACAGATCTCTGAAAGTTGCCACCCAGGTAAATAGTGCTGTGAAGAAGGCATATGGCGTACTGGCTTTTATTGGTAGAGGAATTGATTTCCGGAGTCCTGAGGTTATGTTGCAGTTGTATAAGACTCTGGTGCGGCCGCATCTGGAGTATTGTGTGCAGTTTTGGTCACCATGCTATAGGAAGGATGTGGAGGCACTGGAATGGGTGCAGAAGAGGTTTACCAGGATGTTGCCTGGTATGGTAGGAAGATCGTATGAGGAAAGGCTGAGGCACTTGGGGCTGTTTTCATTGGAGAAAAGAAGGTTTAGGGGTGACTTGATAGAGGTGTACAAGATGATTAGGGGTTTAGATAGGGTTGACCATGAGAATCGTTTTCCACGTATGGAGTCAGCTATTATGAGGGGGCATAGCTTTAAATTAAGGGGAGGTAGGTATAGGACAGATGTTAGGGGTAGATTCTTTAATCAGCAAGTCGTGAGTTCATGGAATGCCCTGCCAGTAGCAGTGGTGGACTCTCCCTCTTTATGGGCATTTAAACAGGCATTGGATAGACATACGGAGGATAGTGGGCTAGTGTAGGTTAGGTGGGCTTGGATCAGCACAACATCGAGGGCCAAAGGGCCTGTACTGCGCTGTATTTTTCTATGTTCTATGTTCTATACACACACAATGTAAATCGATCAGCGAACTGTGTTTTTGTTTGCTCATGGCTGTGGGCAGCACTGGCTGGGTTGGCATTTATTTTCCATCCTGAATGCCCTGAGGGGGTGTTGTGAGCTAGATTCTTGAACCATTGCAGCCCTTGGGGTATAGGAACACCCTATAGGTTAATAGGAAGGTAGTTCTATGAATTTGACCCAGTGACAGTGAAGAAACAAGGATATAATTCCAAGTCAGAATAGTGAGTGACTTGGAGGGAAACTTACAAAAGGAGTTGTTGCATGTATCTGTTGCTCTTGTCCTTGTAGGTGGTGGAGGTAAAGGTTTGGAAGTTGCTGATTAGAGGAGTCTTGGTAAGTTTACTTCAGAGCATCTCATAAATAGTATTGCTGTCGCTGAGTATCAGTGGTGAAAGGAGTGAATGTTTGTGGAGGCGGTGACAATCAAGTGGCTACTTTGTCCTGGATGGTGTCAAGCTTCTTGAGTGTTGTTAGAGCTGCATCCATCCAGACAAATGGGGACTATTCCATCATACTCTTGACTTGTACCTTGCAGGATTTGTGGAATCAGGAATTATATCACTCACTGCAGAAAGTGTTTTTAAACCACTTGCTAAACTGAGTCCAAAGCAGTTTTCCTGATGCTTGCTTCCTTGTCCAACTGTAATGATGCTTCCTGTGACAGCAGTGGAATTTACCTTCCATTCTGGCGAAAATATGTCCCTTTTATTCCTGAATGCAGCCAGCAATAATTCAAGAGAAGCACCATTGAATCTGATGCTGTCCTTGAATTGTGAATTCATCCTAGTCACTTCTTGACTTTTCCAAATTCCACTTCTGCACTGGATTGGACTTCATACCGTGCTTTTGGGCATGTCTCAGAGCTGCTACACAGCATAAAGCGTTGAAACATGAAATGTAATGATACATCATAACTGAAGGATTATGATTGTAGAATTATGGTATTATCGTTAGACTATTAATTCAGAGACCCAGATAATGTTCTAGCAATTTGAGTTCAAATGCTGCAGATGCTGGAATCTGAATTCAATATTCAATAAAAAAATCTGGATTTAAGAGATTAATGCTGACCATAAAACCATTGTTGATTGTCAGGAAAAACCCATCTGGCTTACTAATGTTCTTTAGGGAAGGAAATCTGCGTTTCTGACCTTTTCAGGCTTACATGTGACTCCAGATCCACAGAAATGTGGTTGACTCTTAATTGACCCCTGGACAATTGGGGATGGGTAATAAATTCTAGCCTAGTTCGTGACATCCATATCTCATGAACATCCAATTGTTAGATTTGACTGAAGCAGTCTCTCTTCCCAAGCATCTTTGTCTTATGATTGGGGATTATGGGAAATGGAAAGCAAGGTGGGTGGCAGAGCTTAATTGTGTGAGGAGCTAAATGTCAGGTTCGTGAGTGAGAGATGAAGGTTAGCAATTACGTCCTCAGACCTTTACATGTGGTTTGAGCTTCCTGAAGGCAGATGTGGGGAAGCACCTGTTGGATGTTTGCTTGCCATGCATGCTCTGTGAAAGGCCAGTTTATCAGAATTTCATTTCCCTTCCCACTTAAATTCTTCATGAACACATGCCTTCTGATTTCCAACTGCACACAAGGCATATGCAGCACCAAGATGAGTGCTGGAGTAAATAGCTGTTGTTGTGTCCTCTTTGCAGAAGCAACGGGGAGGAGATGGCCAAGTGTTATTATTGTTTAACTGCAAATCCAGAGACCCAGGTAATGGTTTGGGAACTGGCTTCAAATCTCACCATAGGCAATGGTGGAATTTGAATTCAATAAAAATCTGGAATTAAGAGTCTAATGGCAACCTTGAATCCAATTTCAATGTTAGGAAAAAGCAACCTAGTCCAATGAAGGAAATGGCAATCCTTATCTTGTCTGGACTACATGTGACTCCAGACCTGCAGCAATGTAGTTATCTCTTAACTGCCTTCTGGATTGGCCGATAATTGCTGGCCTAGCTGTGATGGTCTCATCCTATGGGGTGAAATGGAGGATAACCAAGGTGGGATGTTGGGGTTTAATAGGTGCTGGACAAGAGTGGAAGTCTATCTGAAGAAGGCTGACCAGGAAAGGGTAGAAGGATTAGAATGTTCACTGCACATCAAGTGCTTAAATTTTGTGCCCATCTTTTCAATTTGGCACCAGAACGTTCAGCCCTTTGGAGGCATCAACTTCCAACACTGCCTGCCATACTGATCATGCAGAACCATTGGGCTGACAATTTTGGAATTGCGTGAGAAAAGCCATCTCCCCCCCCCAATGTGTGAAGGTGACCACCTCCTATTCTGTACTCCAGACCTGAACGCTTTTTCAGTCTCAATAGATTTCCAAACTCCCCACAAAAACCACAAAATGCAACAGTTTACAGAGGTATGACTCCTGCCTAAAAGAATTTTTTCTTTTTACATGATTTTGGCATCTTACTTGGAAAGCATGAAAGGCAGCGGGGAATTGCTTAACATTGAAATACCTACTTCTACATTATGAAAAGAGGAAGAAAATGCTTTCCTCAGACTATAAAATACACATGGTTTGCTCGTGCTTTCTGTCACTGACATCAGCCACCACATCTGACTGATCTCTGATTAGAAAATCAGAAATATTTTGGATGTTTGTTCTAAGAGGAGCTGAATATTTTACAACTTAACCTTTTAACTTTACTTCCTACAATTCATCCTTTCAGATTCTTACTCTGTACATTAGTCCCTCAATTGGAGAACGAACTATTGACCTTAAGTGGGACACCGTTTGGTTCATTTAGAATCATAGTCATAGAGATATACAGCATGGAAACAGACCCTTTAATACAACTCATCCATGCTGACCAGATATTCTAAATGATTCTAGTCCCATCTGCCAGCATTTGGCCCATATCTCTGTAACCCTTCCTATTCATGTACCCATCTAGATGCATTTTAAATATTATAATTGTACCAGCCTCCACCATTTCCTCTGGCAGCTCATTCACACACTGCCTTCTGCATGGAAAAGTTGCTTCTTAGGCCCCTTTTAAATCTTTCCCCTCTCATCTTAATTTTGCCCTCTAATTTTGGATTCTGCTACCCTGGGGAAAAGACTTTAGATATTCATCCTATCCATGCCCCTCATGATTTTATAAATCTCTATAGGGTCACCCCTCTATCTCTGATGCTACAGGGGAAATAGCCCCAGTCTATTCAGCCTCTCTCCATTTCTTGTAACATTTGTGTTTCTGTTGTGACATATGGGTTTTCTGTCAATGCCCTCAATATGTGTCAAATAAAGGCCACAACTTTATTTAATCACAGAAGCAGTCATTTGACAGTGAATTTTGCTGAATTTGCCAAACACTGGCTAAAGGACTGGCTTGCCTTCCAATGAAGTGAATAGTGGGTGAGTATCTGAAGATTTATACAAGACCTTCCAAAGCTCAGTTGCCCTTTCAGGAATTTGAAAACATGGGCCTTCATCAGTTTTTGTTCCAGTTCTGATGAAAAATCACCAGACTCAAAATGTTAATATTGCTTTCTTACCACAAATGCTGTCAGACCTGCTGAGTTTCTGTTTTCATTCAAGTAGGTAGGCACCTAATGAGCAGTATGGACATGATTGACTGAAGGGCCTCTTTCTATAATATCATACTCTATGATCCTATCTTTGAACAGCTGGTACCTGCCCCCCAGAGAGGATGTTCAAATGCACAAGAATGTTAATCTGTTCGCTCTGTCTCCAGTATACAGTCTTGTCTGTTAAAGTTGAAATCAAATGGGCTGAGGAGTGGACGATGGCATTTAATTTGGATAAATGCATGGCATTACATTTTGGTAAAACAAAAGGGCAGGATTTATACAATTAATGGTAGGGCCCTGGGTAGGTTTGTCGAACAGCAAGACCTTGGGGTTCTGGTACATAGTTGCATCACAGGTTGACAGAGCAGTTTAGAAGGTCTTTGGCACACTTGCTTCATTGCTCAGGCCTCTGGTATAGGAATAGGGATGTCATATTGAGGTTGTACAGGACATTGGTGAGGCCTTGATTGGAGTACTGTGTACAGTTCCGATTGCCTTGTTATAGGAAGGATATTATTAAGTTGGATAGGATTCAGGAAAGATTTACCAGGATGTTGCTGGAAGTGTTTGAGTTATTAAGAGAAGCTGGATGGACTGGAACTTTTTTCGCTGGAGCATAAGAGGTTGAGGGGTCACTTTATAGTGATTTATAAAATCATGAAGGACACAGATAAGATGAATAGGAAAGGTCTTTTCTCTAGGATGGGTGAGTTCAAAACTGGGGGCCATATTTTTCAGGTTAGCGAAGATAGACTTAAAACATTTTCACACAGAGAGTGGATTGTATGTGGAATGAACTGTCAGCTGAAGTGGTAGATACAAGTTCAGTAAGAACACTTAAAAGACTTTTGGATAGGTACATGAATAGGAAAGGTTTAGAGGGATTATGGCCAAATGCAGGCAAGTGGGGCCAGTTTAGTTTGGAAAATTTGGTTGGTATGGACAATTTGGACTGAAGAGTCTGTTTCTGTGCTGTATGACTCTATGACTTGCTGAGTTCATTGTTTCAATGAACACTGATTCTTGCAAAAGTGGGTGTTCTGGATCACCATGATATAATGCTTTCAAGTCTAATATGACTCTTCTTTAGAACTTAATGAAGTTTTAGAAAATGGTTTGACAGAGGCATAGACTGAGGGGTTAGACGCTGCAGGTGCCTATTATAAAAGAGGATCAGGTTGTTAGTGGTGATCGAACAAAAGAGATAGAAAATGGGTGTGAATTCAGGTGTAAATGGATCCTGTCAGCTAATAGCAAAGTAGTCATGACATGGAGGTGCTGGTGTTGGACTGGGATGGACAAACTGTGCGCTTCCCTCCACTTCATCTGATGAAGGAGCAGTGCTCCAAAAGCTTGTGATTTCAAATAAAGCTGTTGGACTATTACCTGATGTTGTGTGATTTCTGACTGAGAGCAAAGTAAACAAACACAAATAAATCAAGGCTATGAGTCAAGGGGCATGAGCAGAGACAACGTAAGAAAAATGGAGAACCAACATAACGTAGTCAGTTTCAGCAGTTAAAGAATTCAGCACTGGGACCTCAAGGCGGTAGAATACCTAAGTGGAAAATTAGGTGTTGTTCCTTGAACTTCCATGTGCTTCAATTCTCTATGTTTGTTTTAGATTTTTAGTATCTGCAATATTTTGCTTTTATTCAATTCTCTGAATCTAAGGGGAATCTACAGGGCACGTGTTAAAAACATCTCCAATTTACGAGTTTGAGTTTTTAGCCTTCCCTTCTTTAGATAGCAGTGGAGGCTGGACATTAAATACATTTGCAACTGAGTTAGTCAGATGCTTGATCTACAGATAGGAGTCAAAGGTCATCAGTGATAAGCAGGAAAATGGAGTTCGGGTTATACATAGCCACCATTATATTGCATTGTGCAATAGACTCAATGACCTGAATGGTTTACTCCTGATTCTACCTCTTATGCTCTTCAATTGAGAAGTGGATCTTTCTAGAGTAGACAGCTTGTAAAAAAGGTAAAACATTCTCATGGTTAAAGAATGGATTTGTTTTGATCTCCTAAGAAAGTTCCAAGATTTCCCCGACAAGCCTCTATGCCTTCATAACTTGTCCTGGGTTTTTATCATTGTTTTGCCTCTGCTAGGAGATTATATGGGTTTTGAGTATGTTGAGGAGTGTACATACTGTGTCATAACGTTTTGGAGATTGAGAAGATGACACAATTCTTTTCCTCTTTGTCATTTTTGTGAGTTACTTACCATCTGTTGCAAGTTTCCTTCTATGCAAATTAGAATGATTATTTAAAGATTGAACAAAGATTAAGAACAACAATTTCTCTACTCTCACCACAGCTACTGCCTGACCTCACGTGAGCTTCCAGTATTTTCAGCATCAGTTATAGATTCGCCTGCCAATGCCTAAGGATAAAACTCCTATATCAGCAAAATCACTTGTTGCAATTTGCATAGAGTTCAATGTGTTGATGACATATTGACAGTGTGTGGGAATTGATAGACATTGAACGATTCTTGTGTTTAAATTTTTAAATTGGAAATTTCAGTCACTCCCAAGTCTTCTCTAACAATGGTGCCACATTCCAATGTAGTTGATGTTTACTCTCTAACTAGCCCATTCTGAATTTCCTGCATCTTTTGCAAGTTCTGAGGTGAAGACTTCATTTTGCACTGCTGCTTTAAACCCTGTTGCTTCTACTGTTACTGATTGTCCATCAGTTTTCATGTTACAGCTACTGACTGACTTAATATTAGGGTCTTCTTAAAGCAGTGTTGTTTTTAATGTGGTAAGCTGACCTTTCTTCAGATTTGTTTGTCCCCAGGGATGCATGGATCCTCATCACTGTTGTTACATTGAGTTTTGCTGCAACAGTGTCATTGCTGATCAAGATTTCAAATGCATTCTGTGTTTCCAAACATTCAGTACCTTGCGGCTTGGACATAGAGCTGTCATCCATTCTCCTTTCCATACAGAGTCTAAGGGCCAGTCTAGACATCAGTGGTAGAAGGTAGACTACCAGTGAGTCTCAACAGAAGAGACATTTGAAATATATATCAAAAAGGCAGTTTGTTGAATGGTACCAATAGGTACAATATACATTGATTAATAGAAATAATTACTTACACTGACCAGGAGCCAGAAATGACATGTCTGTCTCAACTAGGACTTTGTACTAGACTGCCTTATTCTCCACACACAGGCTGTGTGACATTATCAAAATAGAGTTTTACCAGTAATCCCTGCAGAACCATTATCTTATATAACAACAGCTGGCACTGAAAGAACAGTTACCAATAATCAGCTCTCCTGTGCATCCTGGCCCGTGAAGAACATAAAACTACTCAGCAGTTTGAACCTCTTCTGCTCCCACTGATGCTTCCTTGGAAATAAATCACTCAGTTCCCTGCTCAATCCACTGTTAAACATGCATTTGGGGTTGATGATGACATTAGATCTGAATCTACATAGTTAAAGGAGGCTTCTGTTGGCATCAGATGGGCCCCCCTTGCCTCATGCACTCGGTTGCCAATTAAGGTCCAGGTTAGTCACTCAGGTTAGTGTTAATTATCCATTCATCTCGTGTCTGAGTAGAATAAAAATCACTTTAATCTTCTCTAGTAAAGAGCCATCTTCAGCCAACTGTTTCAAGTTTAATACTATCGGGCCTATTTTTAATTTGCTTCTACATATATGTCAAGCATTGTGGATTGACAGCTCTTTAGACACTCATGGTTTTTATGATATTAAATTCAATATTTATTACAACTGGGTGGCTTCTTTGGCAGGCAGCTGATCCACAATACCTGTTTAATGTCTAGTTGACAAATAGAAAAATGAAAAAAGAATGCAATAGGTAGATGAAGGTGGGGAGGAGGAAGTGATAGGTCAGAGAGGAGGGTGGAGTGGAAAGATGGGAAAGGTGATAAACAGGTCAGGAGGGTTGTGCTGAGTTGGAGGCTTGGGACTAAGATAATGTCGGGGAGGGGAAATGAAATCTTCTGTCCTCCTGACAGGGAAATAAGCAGATGACATTGAATATCTGGCAGAACGACAGTTTTTGAGGCAGGAATCAGTATAGGGATAGGGAAGAGTTGTACTGCTGGAGTGGACTGCACGTTAGCATCCATAATGAGACTTTTTTAAATTCACCATGGGGTGAGGGCATCTCTGGCTAGGCTAGCCAGAATACAGTTAAGAGTTGCTATGGCTCTGGAGTCCCATGTAGGCCAGACCAGGTAAGGATGGCAGGATCATATCTTAAAGGACATTAGTGAACCAGATGTGTTTTTCCAAATGTTGACAACAAATTCATAGTCATCATGAGACTCTTAATTCCAGATTTTCATTGAATTCAAATTCCACCATCTGCTGAATTCAATTTCCATTATCTGCTATGGCAGGATTCAAACCCAGAACATTCCCTGGATTAACAGCCCAGTGATAAAACCACCCCTATCAGAAGCAATGTAAAAGGACCTTACGTTTAGTTTGGGGTAGGGAGTTTGGTTGCAAATAATGGTAAACTAAAGATATGGAAAGTAAGTCAATGACAGCAATGACACTTATATTAAAAGACAGAATGATAGCATTAATAATCAGAGAAAAGAAATGGTTACATGAAGTAACATTTGTTAAAAATAAAGCGGTGTTGATAAAAAAAATTAATATGCACATTCAGTAAAATACGATGTGTTGGAAATTAAATAGTGGTATTGAGAAAAGAAATGCAATGTCCAAAATGGAAAAATGGCTATAGACACAAAATGTTTGACATGTAAATATCACTGGCTGTAGAAATGAGAGAAGGAGGAGGGGTGTGGAGTAGTTATATTATCAGAAAGAATATAATGGAAGAAATAAGAAAGGAAATAGAAACAGAGAGATACAAACAATAAGCAAATGGGTTGAGATAAAGGAGGAAGTGGTTACTTATCTTATTAAGGACGTAGAAACAGGCTAATCCAGAAAAGGAAATCAAAGGAGAATTTGTGTTGGCAAACATATGAAATCAGCAGAAATCATAAAATCACACACATGGACCCAGTTTCAGCAACCTGATAGAAATGGTTTGAGATATGGATGAATGGTGAGAAGAAGTTGGAATTTTAATAGTGTATGTAAGAAATTCTTTCAAACCAAACGTCAAGAAGTCCAGAGTGATAAGAACAGCTTTAGTTAAGAATGGGAAATAGATCAGAGTATGTAAAAGAAGAAAATATGAGAGAACATATTAGATAGTAGCAGTCTAGGAATGACTGTGAGAATGCAATAACAGTTTTACAATATCTACTGCATGTAAATACACAACACTAGTGAAAAAGGCCAGTGAACTACAAGAAATAGCAAGCAAGAGTATAATTCAATTTACTCTAACATGACATAGATAGTGAGGCAGACAAGTGGCAAATGGAATTTATTACAAAAAAGTGTGTGGCTATGTGCTTGAATTGAAAGAATGGTGAAATGCAACTTTGGCTTTTAATGGCACAGTTCCAAAGAGTGCATAGGGATAAAGAGAACTGGATGTCACCGGTGTTGGAAGCTGAGACAGCAGACTTCAAAGCACCTATGATCTTGGACTTTATAAATGGAGGTTTTGAGTACAAATACAAGGTAATAATGCTGAATCTTTATAAAGCTCTGGTTAGGCAACAACTAGATATTGCATCCTGTTCTGATCACCACACTTCATGAGCAATCACTTTAGGTTCTCAATAGGTTGCAGTCAGAATTCACTAAAGTGCTGCCAAGAATGGGATATATTATCAGCAAGGTTAGGTGATAATTCAGAGATATATATACAGTACAAAAACCAAAATAACAGATAAGAAAAGGGCAGCTTTGAGGAAGTATTAATATAGATAAGAGATATAAACTTCACAAAATATTGACAGACTACAGTATACAGATGACTAGAGCTCAGAAGAATTTTATTCCACTTAAAAATGGGTTCAACTACTGAAAGAAGAGTCACCATGAGAAGATAAAGACAATATAAAATTGAATCGAAGAGTAATGACAATTGCACTGTACATAAATAATTAAAAAGTGATCAAATGGAATATGATGGACAGAGGAAAGAAGTTAAACAAACAATTAAAAAATAAAGAGGAAGTGTAAATTAAAACACTAAAAGAGATTTGTTAAAAAGTGCTATATTCTACAGGCAGATGAATAATAAAAAAGACAATTAAGTGAAGTACGGTTGGGCAAGATTACTTCACATAAGGTGGAGGTGAAATAGCAGGAGTGCTGAATAGAGACTTTTCATTAGTTTTCATTGACAAGGCTTCCAAAGAGGAAATAACGATAAGAGAAGGTGGATATTACAATGTTTAAATTAGAAGTGAGATACTAGCCAATCTAACCAAAGTTAAGGAGGTCAGAATTTCAGTTCCTAATGAATTGTATCCATTGTTCTTCAAAGAAAGTAAACTGGACATGGCAGAGGCACTATCCAGATGTAAAAATTAAAAGAGCGATGAAAAGTGCCAGAAGGCTTATAAACACAATGTGTACCTGTTCAACAAGATAAGCAGAAATAATTTAGGGAACAATAGGCTAGTTAATAATCATAGTGGAATGGAATCTAGAACCTTTATTAAAAATATTGGGTAATAGCAGAGCTCGAGATGAAGAATTTTATTTAATAAGTCAACCAATTCAAACCATGTCTGTTTCTGTTCTGCAGTTTCTATGAAAACATCATACAAGTTAACTATTTTACTTTTGTTGTTTATATTAGGAGCTAACCCTTAAGGAACAAACAAAATTCGTAATTGAGCACAGGAGGAATGAATCCACTTCCTATGACACCAAAGCACATTACATTAACGTATTGCATTTAAGCAGTAATACACAGTTCCCAGATGCAGACTTTTAAAAGTTATTAACATCTGTTGGAACACAGACCTGGTGGGTATTTCTAAATATAGATGATTACAACATATCTTCAAACAACCTGAATTGACGTATGCTATGCATGTACCTTTTTAATACATTATTTCGCTGGATGCCAAACAGATTATTGAAGACAATCTATTTAAAGAACCATTGTTTTTGATTTACACATGTTGTGCCTGGTGTTAATGGGGTTCTAAGAGTCTACAATTAGGGTAAGTCACCATCCAACCCCATTAATAAACTTAAGACCTTAAAGTTGCCACAGTCCCAGAGGATCATTGGACTGCTCTCTAGTTAGAGATGACCGTGGTGATTCAACCCAAGGGTAATCATGCCTTAGGTGGGGGGTGAAATTGAAAAGGTAGGATCTTCATGGTGAGTGTGGCTGATGAAGTTTTGAATTGTTAACCATTCGGTGCCCAAAGAACCAGCTGCTTGATTGACAGGACTCCTCAACAAATAAACCAGAGTTTTGGGTTCAGAAGGCCGTTTTAGGTTTGAAATGTTTGGATACTGCACCCTTGCATGTATTAACTAGGGGCAATGGATCCCAAAAAATGTCAATTTGGATTTTCTTTTGAATCGTTGCTGTCACAGGATCACTGTTAGTACTGAGAGTCATTTAGAGAGGACGCTGCTGATTTCCTGCATATACTTTGCTGAAGATCTGAAGAAACCCGGGACTAGAGGGATAAATTATATTTATACTAATTCACCAGGGTTTCCACATGGTTACAGTGAATATTTAAGAATTCCAACCGATCTCCCCAAACAACTCCCACTCCCTCACCCCTCTTCAAACCCTTGTGGAATTTCAGCTCATGTGTTTTCTTAAATCATCTTGAACAAAATAGCAATTGACGCATTCAGCAAATGAGCTGGCCAACCCAATCGCTTTCTTTATTGATTAGGTCAAAAATGTGTATTTAACAATTCAGCTGGATTTGGGCCACTTCAAATTGCTCATTGTCCAAATTTGAGTAAAAAATGAGGTCTGCAGATGCTGGAGATCACAGCTGCAAATGTGTTGCTGGTCAAAGCACAGCAGGCCAGGCAGCATCTCAGGAATAGAGAATTCGACGTTTCGAGCATAAGCCCTTCATCAGGAAGGTCAAGCTTTGGTCAAGCTTTCATCTCCTGTGAAAACAGTCTATTTAAACATATCAAAATAATAAAGCATTTGTTCTAAAATCAAAAGTATCCAGCTGTTGTTCCATTCTTCCTTTAGACTTGTTGAGTTATCAGAGAAGGAGACTTGTCAGCCATCTAGTCCATGATACCTTCCTGTCGATAAATCCAATCAGTCTCATTTTCCTGCTCTGTCCCTGTAATCCTTAGAGTTTATTTCATGCTCATTCTCTTTATTTTTGAAATAATTGACTGCCTCTAATCCACCATTCTCATAGGCAGCAGGTTCCAGGTTAGTTCCCACTCATGTGTAAAAAAGTTCTTCCTACGTCTGCCATGCAACATTTGTCCAAACTCTGAAGTTCTTGTGCCCAGTCCTTGCGCCATTAACAAATGGATTTGTCTCTTCATCTGACTACTCTTTTATTATTTCTATACTTATAAAAGACTTTTGAACTCCCTTTTAACATCATTGTCAATCTCTTCCCATGTCCTCTCCTTACCTCTCAACAATGAGATAAGAGAACCAGTAAGAAAGAAGTTTAAAAATTATTTACATTCTTTAACCTTTAAAAGTCTCCAATAATAATTCAAATCTGAACGTCAAAGATTGCATGCATATTAAAAATTGAATTCAGTACAAAAGAGAAGTTCTAGCAGTAATTAGAATTTATGATGCCAATAAAAATTAATTTATACTTGGACAGACTGCTCTTAACATTTTCAGTCTGGTACTAATCACATAAGTATGATAAATTAACAGGCTCCCATGTAATAAAGTGCTAAATGTCTCAGCAAAGTTGTTACAACAGTGTCTCTGGATTTCACTTTAACTATGAAATTTGCTGTCCATTTAATTTTAATAATGGTGAGCACTGCTTCTCTTATGATGAAGTCCAGGAAGGAAAAGGAAAGTAGCTCAGAAATTTTATAAGGTTTAGAGAAGGAGAAAGAAAGGAAAACTTTGAGTGATGTCACCTGAATGTGGTATATTACTTGTCAGAGTATATTTTCTTGTTCCATTGCTACTTCTTCACACAAATGTTACGCAAAGGCTTAACCTCTAAGGAGTTGTGGTAGTTGCATTAAGGAAGTGAAGGTGATATCGGATGAGGTAACTCCCTGTCATTTTTGTGTAACCTTGAATAAGTCTCATGACCACATAATTCTGCCTCAGAATAGATGAATAAATTTAATATAAAGTTTTGAGAATCATATGACAAAGTTGTCTTGCAACTGTCTGTTGTAATGCCTGTTCAATATGTTCAGTTTTAATTTTAAATTTTTTTTATTATTTTATAATTTTTGGTTTTAACTGATTATCATTGCTCTTTTCCTTATTTGTTCTTGTGTCTTAATATTTTCATTTTGAATTCTTTATGTACAGCATGTTTTTTCTTTTGCTTTAATTTAATCAAATCTGTTGCATATAGTGAACAATCCTTGGAGTGGCACTTTACAGGCTGAGTAAAACATCATGAAGTTGATTAGAATTTACAAACAAAAGAGATTCTGTTGCATTGCAAGGAAATTACAGAGAGGTGCAAAACTATAAAGTTGTGATAGTGAGGGATTATTTTCCTGCAATACACTAAGATACAAAGGAAGGAGGTTTTAAAGCCTGATCAGGAGAATTTTTTTGGTTCTACCTTACTGCCCCTGTAAGGAAGAAGACATTGCTGGATCTAATAGTGGATGGTGAGATGGGTCAAGTGGATCAAGTATCAGTCAGGAAACATTTAGGGAATAGTGATCATAGTACAGTAGTCCCCCCATAACTGCGGGGGAATACATTCAAAAACCTACTGCAGAAGCCCAAAAGCACAGATAGTTGTGAACCCATGCACTTAAATAGGAAATTTACCTTGCTGGCAGCCCTCTGGTCCTGGAACGTTCCCTGTAACATGTCCGAGCCGCAATAACCCACGGATAACTGAAACTGCGGAAACCGGACTTGCAGATACAGCAGTCGGCCTGTATCATAATGCTGAAGGAAAATCAGTAAAACTTGTGCATGACACATACTTGTCTACCTTGTCTCAGAGCTCAAAATGCAGGTCCAGTTTGACTGCTGTGTTCATTTCCAAGTAGAGCAATTTTAATCAGCTTTTACATATGGGAAGGATTAGATTACCTTTGGCAAAAGACAAGGAGCAAGCTAGAGTAAAAATATTTAACTGGAGGAGGGATAAATTCAGTGGATTAGAATGGATCTGGCTTGATAAATTGGAATGAAATGTTAGCAGATAAAACTTACTGAAACAATAGATTATCTTTCAACAGGCGATGGTTCCAGGTATAGTGGCAGTATGGTCCCACAAGGCAGAGAGGCAGAGCAAGCGAAGGCACTGGATGACAAAAAAGTTAGAGAGTAAGATGAAGCAGCAAATAAGGACTTAAGACAAATGTCTTAATGGGGCAGTGAAAAAGAAATTAAGAGTCAAGGAGAGAGTATGGGAAGATCTTACATTCAAATAGATCTCCAATGACAAGAGTGTGGTGCTGGAAAACCTTAGCAGGTCAGGCAGCATCTGAGAGCAGGAGAATCCACATTTAGCCATAAGCCTTTCAATTGGGCCTTATGCCCAAAACATCGATTCTCCTGCTCTTTGGATGCTGCCTGACCTGCTGTGCTTTTCCAGCACTACACTCTCGACTCAGATCTCCAGCATCTGCAGGCCTCACTTTCTCCTTGATCTGCAATGATCTCATTACAGTATGAAAGCCCATATAAGGTCTATGGAGTGATTAAATTCAGGAATGCTGAAGGGGCCACAATTCGTGAAGTGCAGCTATCTCTCAGGATTGTGGATTTGGAGGATTTCAATCCTGCCCATGTTGTGAGCAATAAATAAAAAATATAAATTGAAAGAAGGACAAGTAAATCACTCTTTCAGTTGAAAGGAATGTTTGGAGACTTGGATTATGGAAACGGGGAAATGAAAAGATCAAGTATAACATCTCCTTACTTGGGAAAGTGTCATGGAATACAACGAAATACTGGGGATGATTGAAAAGTAGAAAAGCCATAGCAGAGGGAATGCTCTGTTCTGAATGTTGCAAAGCGGAAGATGGGTTTGGTGGTGTCATTATGCTGGTGGCAATGCAAGAATACTGGAGATTGATATGTTAAATCAGGATGCTGGACAATGAGAACCAAAATATAGCTCTGGGAGGGTGAGGAAGAAGTGAGGACGGAATATGGGAAACTGACCAAACAGTGTGAGGGCTTCTCAACCACAATGGGGATAATTCTTGGTTGAGGAAAAGGAAGACATATTGGAAGTGCCGGTACAAAAATGGCAGTGTCAAAAGATGTGACCGTGATAGAGAAATGAGGGGAATGGAACAGAACTCTTACTAAAATTGGGATGTGAGAAGCTGCTGTTGAGGTTCTGGGACAGTCAGTCGGGTCAGTGTGGATATTGGTTGATAGCCTAATTTGAGGAATTGAGTTAGTGAAGCTGAGAAAAGGAAGAGAAGAGTTGGATATGCACCATGTGTGCAAGGAAAAAATAAAAATTGAAAGCCATTAAATTAAGTATTATCCACTTCAGAATGAGGAAGTGAGTGGCATGGCAGCTCAGTGGTTGCCTCACAGTACCAGGGACCCAGGTTCAATTCCACCTTCGGGCAACTGTCTGTGTGGAGTTTGCACACTATCTCCATTTCCTCCCACAGTCAAAAGATATGCAGATTGAGTGGTTTGGCCCCACTAAATTTGTCATAGTGTGCAGGCTAGGTGGGTCAGCGGTAAGAAATACAGAATTACATGGATAGGATAGGGTAGGAATGTGAGTTCGGGGAGAATGGTCTCTGGAGGGTTGGTGTGGCCTCACTGGGCTGAAAGGCCTGCTTCCACACTGTAGGGATTCTATAATTCTAAATGGCATCAGCACAATCATCATGGTACTGGGAAAAAGAATGAGGGAGGGGACATGAGTGAAACTGGAACAAAGAATGTTTTACATATCTCACAGAAAAATAGCCCTGAATGTTATTTGTACACATTCCCATCATAAAGTACCTTTTATTTAGAGAAAGTGTCTGGAGTTAAAGGAGAAGTTGCTCGATGTAAGAACTAGTTCAGCCATTTGGAGGAAGAAGGTGACTGAATGGGGACTGGTTACACTCTTGTTTAAGGAAGAAATATACAGAGGAACTTTGATTATCCAGCATTTGATTATCCATATTTCAGATTATCCGGCAAGATCGCAAGGTCCCAATGCTTGGCTAAACTGTGTCATTCAGCATCTGATTATCTGAACATTTGATTATCCGAACAAAATACTCCCCCTGCCTGTGTCGTTTGGATAATCAAGGTTCTTCTGTAGACACCTCAGACCTTTCTGGTGGAGGGTTGGAGGAGTAGTGGACACCCATAGTGAGAAGAAAACTTGGGCCAAGGATATTGGAAACTGTTAAAGTGACAGAGTCCTACAAGAGTGTCACAATTATAGTTAAACAGAGACTGGACAAGTAAGTAGATATAGTGGATACAGTTATTGAGGAAAGAAAGGTATATGGCCTTGAAAGGGATGATTTGGTAGATTACTGATCAAATAGCAGAAATAAAATAGATGGTTGGAATTGGGGATTGAGGGAATGGGTGTTTGCTGGGTTCAAGAAAATCATGACAAAATCTGAGACTAAATCAAGACTCAAGCCCTGCCTTGACTAGGACTCCATTCTTTCTCAAGATAGACCCCAAATCCACTTGTGAGTTGTCTGTGATAACTGGTATCCAAGCTGTTTATATCAAAGATTTCCCTGAGTAAAATGATAAAGAAATAATTACTGATAATGTCCTGAAGATACATAGAAAGATCACATTTCAGGTGACGCATTAGTAGTGAGGTTAGGTTCTATTGAAATCTCATTTTGCTCTTCCCCACTGTTTACGTTCTGGGAGTTTCCAGTACATTTGTACAAAGAATGTTCTGTATTTAGGTTCCTTTAAAAAGTCCCAGGAGGTATGTAATTTGCTATTAAACAAAAAAAACTAATCAAGTTTATTTCTGTAGCTGTTTAGCTTTTCAACTTCTTAAATTCTCTATTGTTTGTGATGTGTTCAGCAGTTCACTTCAGATGAAATTATGTTCAAACCTATGTTTGTATGGAACATTTCTCTCTACCATAGTAAAAGAGACACTTACAAGTACAAAATGAATATTTGTACACTAATACCTCACAACATAACTTTGATCAACTGTTGTTTATATTAGCGATAGAGATTTAAGTTAAATGGGTACTTCATACTTCACAACTTTGCACAATGGAGGCAGAAGCATCGGATTGATGGAAATGTCATAGGATTATTAATCCAGGACACTAGGCTAATCTTCGAGGGATATCTTTCAGATTCTGTAAGTGAAATTTGAATTCAATGAAAAATTCGAATAAAAAGCTAGTCTAATGGAAACCATATAGCTGTAGTAATAAAACCTATATAATTCACTGAAACCCTTTTAGGAAGGAAATTTGTCATCAATGTCTGGACTAATTGTGACATCAGACATCAGCAATGTGACTTGTTCTTTAACTGCCTGCTGCCCTCTTAATTATTAAGTTCATAATGGCATTATACCTTTTAGATGTTCATTTATAATTCTCTGGTATGATAGTAATATAATATAAAATGATTCTAGATTACAGTATGAGGCACACAATCCTTGATATCTTTGTTATTAATTTAATCTTGATTCTGTATCATTTGACATCTTTCTTCTTTTGGAGTAAGGATTTTAGTATCCAATTGTAAAACATAAATAAATGATATGTATGAGAAACTCAAGATTATGCATTGGTGAAAATGGATACATTCTTGCCTCAAGTATATAAAGTATCAGTATACTCAGGCATTTTCTGTCTCACCGAATATATCTTCCCTCACTTCCATCTTCTTGACTGGTCTAGATTTGGCTTATTCAGATGATTGAACTTCAAAACCCTTGATTTTCATTACAATCCTTCCATAACCTAAGCCAACTTCTTTAACCTTCTTCAATGTTATTCCCCTCCTTGGCCATTAATCCACTGGCTCTGACATTGATCTTGTATTTTATTCCTCTCCACTCCGCTCAAATGAGGTGCTTTCAGATGTCTTGGTTTTCTGAAAATCCCTGCCAAATGTACTTCCCCACATCTTTACATTTCTGTGACCACACCTCTGGGCATCTCTCCTAACATTTCTGTGACACTTGGCCTCCTCTGGTACTATTTTTGATGTTTGTCCAAAGACCTCATATTGTCATTATGTCACGTGTTTAATCTTTCTCTGCTGAAGAAACTCAGGGTAAATCTGTTATTTTGTTAGTATTTTTAAAAGAATAAAGCACTGAAAGCTTACTTCAGATAGTGACACTCTTCCTTCAGTCAGAATATTGTAGGTTTAAGCCTTACTGCAAGACTTATACATATAATCCAGGCTAATTGCTAAGATTAGATTTCCTACAATGTAGAAACAGGCCTTTCGGTCCAACAAGTCCACACCGACCCACCCAGAGTAACCCACCCAGACTCATTTCCTACATTTACCCCTGACTAATGCACCTAATACTATGGGCAATTTAGCATGGCCAATTCACCTGACCTGCATATCTTTTGGAATGTGGGAGGAAACTGGAACACCTGGAGGAAAGCCATACAGACACTGGGAAAATGTGCAAACTCCACACAGAGAGTCACCCGAGGTGGGAATTGAACCCAGGCACTAACCACTGAGCTACCGTGCAGCCCTAATGTTTGCATTGACAGAGCACTGCATCGCTGGAATTGCCAGTTCTGTCTGTTCACTACCATAGTTCACATAGATATTAAAGATATCATTGAACTTTATGTCCCGATCAAAATCTTCCTTTAAAGACCTCATAAAATCTCTATTATCCAATTACTTCTCTCATTGCTGTTAGTGAGAACTTGTATATCAATTGATCATTCTCTTTATCTACACAATAACAAACCCACAATTCTAGCCGGAAATTCTTTCTTACAAATGGACAAACTTATGAACAAAGAACAAATTGCAGACCACTCAGCCCTTCTAACTTGTTCACCCATTGAATAGGATCATGGCTGATCTGATTTTAACTTCAACTCAATATTTCTGTATACCTTTGGTAGACTTTCATTCTTATATTCTTCTGCCTTAAAAATATTTTAAGATTCAGCATCCATTGTGTTTTGAGAAGGGGAATTCCAAATCCACATAATCTTCTGAGAGTACTTTTTTCTTCATCCTTGTCTAAAATGAATGACCCACTACTTTTAAGCCATGACCCAAGTGCCTGAAGCTTTTAGTTTCTGCAATAATCTTTGATGTGGTACCTTATAAAATACTTTCTGGAAATCTAAGTACAATGCATCCATTGGTTTTCCTTTATTCACTGCATAAGCTATTTCTTCAAAGAATTCCAGCAAATTAGTTACACAAAATTTCTCCTTTGACAAAACCACATCATCTCTGCTTGATTACCTCTAACTTATCTCAGTGCCCCAATCATTATGTCTTTAATAATAGCTTCTACCATTTTCCCTAAGACAGATGTTAAACTAACTGGCCTGTAGTTTTCCTATTTCAGGCTTTCCTTCCCTTTTGAATGAAGGAGTTACTTTGTTTTTTACCAAGCTAAAAGAACTTACCCTTTGGAGAATTAAAACCAATTCATCAACTATCTCACTCATTTAAAATTTTAGGATGAAATCTATCAGGACCTGAGATTTGATAACTTGTAGTTCCTACAATTTACTCTGTACTACTTCACTGATCATTGTGATTTTCTTGAGTTCATCTTTCCTTTTCGCTCACCGGTTACAAGTTTTTATGGCATGTTACTTTTATTTTGTCTAGTGAAGGCTTCCCTCCTTGTTTATCTTTTATAATTCCTTGTTGTTTCCCTTATCTGTCCAAGTTCTGCCCTGTCACCTATCCTTGCACAATTATATGTTTTTTCTTCGAATTTGATAACTTTTCTAGTTAACCACAGATGGCTGGTCCATCCCTTAAAATTGTCCTTATTTGTTGGTTTGCATCCACTCTGCACTTCTCAGAAATATCCCCTTTTTGTTTTATATCTATTGCTGGCAAAGAACGATATGATGTTCTCACACACATAAAAAATCGATCCGCTTCGTCAGAGAGATGTTAGAAATAATGAAATCTAGTTCTTAATCTAATACCCTTGTGTGTTTTTGTAGTTTTATGCCAAATCATTTTGTATTTTACCACAAAATAAATTTTATAAATGGCATTTGAGATGAAAACAGGAGACTTCACCAATCTTTACGATCTTATCCAAAACCGTGGGTATAGAATTGACTTGACTAACCAGGGAGGTTATAATACCAGTAATGGCTCAGTAGTGGTTCCAGCTTACTGGAGCAGCAGGAATTTGCAGTAGCCCCCAGAAACCAGGAGGCTTTCAGATAAGTGTTGGCCAGCAATAAAAAGATAATCAATGTCTTTGAAACATGGTCATGCCAAAGTGAGTTTGTAGAAAATCCTATTTCACTTTGAGCCCCATTTCTATTATTCATTCATATATTTAGGTCCTGTATAGACTTACAGGGATCCTCACATTTCACACTTTATTTTTCCAGCAGCAAGAGGAATCATTGGTTGGATAATGTTGAGCATAACATCCCATGTATCCTGGTAATGAACCCAAACTATGATCCCAATCTGATAAAAGGAAAGTCAGTGGGCGCTGGTACTGGGCTGCCTTATTTGCTTCCCTATTCTCTATCAGATTATGCTTAACGTCCAAGCATTAAATACAAAATCTTTCCCCATATGTCTAAAGTGCACATCTTTATTATTTCTGTGATAATAACACTTGTTAAGGTAGCAAACAATAGGTTCAAACCTTATCAGGCAAATCGAAATAACACATCAGCTGATAGTGTGAATTTAGCTTGTTCTAGTAGATTATTTTGAAATTGCTGTGGATGCATTATTTTCAAGGTTAACTGTGGCCTAATAAAAGTTTTTGAAATAATTTTTAGCTGACTCGTCATCCCTAAATTTGAGTGGGTTAGGTACAGATAACAGTTATGAGACCTTCCACTAGTAGGTTGTCCCAGCAGAGCTTTGCAAATTCTTATCATTTTGGGCAGAAGTTCAATTCTTAAGCAGGAATATAAACCACTTGCTCTGTTGGGGAGAGCAGGTCAGATGTTTTCATAAATACAGTCTATTTGAATGGAAACTGATCAAATAAAACTTGATCATCAAGTCAACGCTTATTCATGAAGTTCAGAGAAAGCCGTTGACTTGTATGGGCCAGGTCTGAGTTACGTTGACCCCAGAACTGAAACTGAGCCAGCCACATAAAAACTGTGGCTGCAAGAGGTCACAGGCTAGGAATTCTGCAGTGAGTAACTCATCTTCAGTTTCTTGAATGGTTGTCAGTCATCAATAAGGCACATGTCAGGAATGCAATGGAATTCTCCCTAGTTGCTTGCATAAGTGCAACTCCATCAATACTCGATAAGCTTGGCACCATCCAGGACAAAGGAGATCATTTGTCTGGCACCACCTTCAACATTTACTCCTTTTTCTCCTAGTGTTGTGACAGCAGTATGCACTGCAAGAACCCATCAAGGCTTGTCTGACAGCATCTTGCAAACACATGACCATTACCATCTGGATGTATGAGGAGACCACAACCAGTAAATTCCCTGCAAACCACACACTATACTGACTTGGAAATATATCACCATTCATATATTGTTGTTGGGTCAAAATCCTGGACTCTCTAACTGTGAGTGACTTAACACTCTAGACTGCAATGGTTCAATAAGGCAGCAGCCCACTAATCTTTGCAGGCAGTTAGTGATGCACAAAACATCCTGGCCTAGCCAGTGACATCAAAACCCCATGAACATAAAATAAAATAGCTACCTTTACCAAAAGTGACTACTTCATGGGAAGAGCCTACTAACCTGGTAAATAAAGCATGCAGGATCTGGGGAACTTGCTTTCAGGTGAAGAGGACAATGGCTGACATGTTCATAAGGTTGCTATCATTTTTGAATGCCAAGCGCCTGCCCTACATCTGCTCACCTGTCCATGTTCAAATGTCCTTGGTATGGGAACACCCAAAGTTCACCAGTCTGTGTGAGGCTTCTGACAACCAACGGGAAACATCACTCCCACTTTCACTTAAAATTTTTGCACATTCATCAAACGAGATCTTCTGTCTCTCTCTCTCTCTCTCTCTCTCTCTCAGAGACATCCTCATCGGTCTTTTCTCACTGAAGTCTAAGAAAATCTCAGGGCTTTTTTTTTGGTTCTGTCTCTTAGACAGCTGAAACAGTTAAGCCTTCCTTCTAGTTCTGAAGTCCCAGAGATTGCCAAACTAAGCTCCCCTCCTGTTGGTATTGATCATTTCATTTTCAGAACTGAATCTTCTCATGACCTCTGACCTCCCTTTGTGTAGGTTTTTAAGAAATCAACTTAGTAAACTCTTCAACAATTATCTCCACAGGTAGCTTATCTAGTCCTTCAGCTTAAGTCACTTTTTTTTAGAAATGTAGTTTTGACATAATATTAAAAATATGTGTTTCTGGCGCTTAAGAAAAGTTGTCACCTTCATAGAACTAGATACAAGTTCATCTCATTCATCTCTACTTAGAATGCAAGTTTCCAAACAACAATATATACAAACTTTTATCACTCAGTGGATCCTGTATATGGTACACACTGGCATCTCTACGTGTCAATGATGGAAAGTAAATATTGTAGATAGGATGTGATTAAGTGGACTGCTTTATTCTGAATAGCGTTGAAGTTTTTCTAGTGTTGTTGGAGCTGCTCTCATTCAGGTGCATGGAATGTTCCCTTACACTCCTGACATGTCCTTTGTAGATTCTGGGTAGGGTTTTTGAAGACAGGAAGTGAGTTACTCACTGCAGAATTTCCAGCCTCTGAACTGCTCTTGTAGTCACCATATTTACACAACTGGTCCAGTTCATTCTCTGTTTAAAGGTAACTGTAGGATGTTCATACTGGGGATTCAGGACAGCATGTAACCCAAATGATTGAAAAGGGGATATAATTGGGTTGTCTTTGTTGGAGATGGTCATTGTGGGAAAAAGAAGGCATGAATGCTACATGTCACTGATTGTCCTATGTTTAAATGTTGTCCAGGTCTTGTTGCAAATGGAGACAGTGAGCTTCAGCATGAAGGAGCAAATTACTGGAAATGTTGGAATCTGCACTGAAAACAACAATGGCTGGGGATCACAATGGGTCAGGCAGCATCCATGGAGAGAGAACAAGCTAACATTTAGAATCTAGATGACTCTCCATCAGAGCTGAAGTGAAGTGTGCAGGGGGCAGCGTTTGTGCTACAGTTAGGTGGGAGGGATTGTGGGGATAGCATATGTAGGGTGCTGGTGGAAAAAGGATGTTAATAGATCAAATAAAATGATTGGAATGTAAGATTGGCAGAACAATGATGTGGCTCCTGCCAGACTTGAAAGGACAGACAGTCCCATTAGGATGGGGAGAGGGGAGAGGACACGGTGACAGAATGTAACAAGTAAAGCTTCACAATTGAAGGTGTTGAACTCAATATTAAGTCCAGAAGGGTGTAAAGTGTCTAGTCTGAAGATGAGATGTTGTTCCTTCAGTTTGTGCTGTGATACATTGGAGCACTGCAGTATGCAGAGGACAGCATGCCGTGTTAAAAGTAAGGTCAGGGTGCTGCTTGTGCACAGACTGCAACGTGGTCAGTCAGTGTGTGTTTGGCTTCTTCAGCGTAGAGTAGGCCATACTGGGTGCAAAGAATACAATACACAAGATTGGAGGAGCTACAGGTAAAATGCTGCTTTACCTGGAAAGACTATTTGGGCCCTTGGATGGTTAGCAGGGAGGAGATGAAGGGGTAGGTGTTGCACCTTCTGCAGTTACATGGGAGGGTGGTGGGGAGGTCGTGTTGATGGTTGTGGAATGAGCTAGGGTGTCCCAGAGGGAATGATCCCTGTGAAATACAGACAGAGGCTGTGGGGGGAGGATGTGTTTGGTGGTGGCATTCTACTGGAGTTGTTTGATAAAGTGGAGAATGATCCTTTGAATGTGGAGGCTGATGGGATGAACAGTGAGGACAAAGGGGACCTGATCTCACTGTTGTGAGTGATGGGAAGGGGCAAGGGTGGAAGCATGGATGATAGGTTGGACGCAATTGAAGGCACTGTCAACCACAGTGGGCAGGAGACCATGGTTTTGGAAGAAGCAAGCTATGTCAGCAGTTTTGGAAGGTGGCATCATCAGACGTAGGCGAAGGAACTGGGAGAATGGGATGGAGTCCTTGCAGGACGTGGGGTGTGACGAGCTGTTGTGAAGGTAGCTATGTGAGTTATTGGCTTTGTAGTGGATGGCATTTATTCCCCGAAATGGAGACAGAGATATAAAGAAAAGGAAGGTAAGTGTCTGAAATAGATGGTATGGAAGGTACAGAGGGGTAGAAATTGGAGACAAAATAACCAACCTTTTCAAGGTCCTGTGGGTGCATGAAGTGGCATTAAGCAGCCATCGATGTACTGAGAATTTGTGGAAGGGGGCCACTGAGAATGTGACTTAAAAGAAGTTCTGGGATTTACACATTAATGAACTGAAACCTGTAACCCATTCTAAAAGATGAAAGACATAACAATCTAGGTTTGTTCAATATATCAGTTGCAAGACACTAATCTTTTGCTATAAATTCTGTGTCTTATGATCCTATTCCACATCCACCTGATGAAGGAACAGCGCTCTGAAAGCTAGTGCTTCCAAATAAACCTGTTGGACTATAACCTGGTGTTGTAAGGTAGTGCATGGCAGACATGCGCTTAGTAAGAGAAAAATAGTCCAAAGTCATTTGAAAATTGTAGGTAGTATAGAGATTACTTACTGATAATTTTTAAAGTCAGCAGTTCTTTGTCGGAAGACAATGTCACAAACTCTGTGAGATTAGATTAGCCACCCACTCTACATTAGAGATTGCAATTCAGGCATATATCAATATCAAGATAACACGATTATCAAGATTAATGTCATGATACGAGTGAAAGCAATTCGGACCCGAGCCTGTGTATTATCATAGTTTGCTTTTAGCACAGGGCTGATGATGCTAAAGTCAAAGTATATCCTTTGAATGTTATCAACCAGATTTCCTGCAAATGCGTGTTTTTTGGTGCTACATGTTTTGCAGATGTGAAGAAATAATGGGCATTTTTTTGTTGGTGCAAACTGCAAGGAAGAGCATTTTTATTAGCCTGTTGCAATTTTTTAAAGTAACAATCGTGTTGGCTACATTTGAAGTATGTATTTGTTGGTCTGCTACCATGGATACACAATGATGTCCATCTTTAAGCATGGTGTCACTGGCATTGCCCTTTTCCTTGCCTAGAAGATCCTTGCGGAAGGCTGTTCTTGGTGTTGAGGGGTTACTCATTTGATTAGCTTTCTGAGACTTCTGTTTTGGAGAAATCATACTTAACGCTATTTGCTGTGGCATCTTCAACAAACCTGTTAATAGATGATTGGAATTTCTGTCTGTATCAGAAGAGCTCAGTGGTCAGCATTGATGCCTCATAGCACCAGGAACCCAGATTTGTTTCCAGCCTTGGACGATTGTCTATGTGGAGTTTGCACATTCTCCCTGTGTCTGTGTGGGTTTCCTCTGGGTGCTTCAGTTTTCTCCAGTCCAAGGATGTGCAGATTAGGTAAACTGGCCATGCTAAATTGCCCATAGTGTCCAGGGATGTAGAGATTAGTTGGATCAGCTCTGGGAAATGCAGCATTACAGGCTCTTGACTGATCTCCAGCATCTGCAGTTGTCACTTTGTCCTTTTCAACAGTGATTTCGTTTTCACACATTGGTCCTTTGATCTTCTTAACTTGAAGTAAACAGTAGGAAAATAAAATTAAGTTACAACAAAAACAGAATAAATGGTCGTTCTAAATTTTTACTTGACACTTTATATGGTAATAAAGTTATAGCATTGTTTAATAGATGTAGGAACAAATGCAAGATATTTAACTTTTTTCTCAAATTTACTTCCCTTTCTGTGATCTCTGTAGAAATACATGATTTATGTGTTGCTGCTGCGTTTTAGCTAAGTTATATTTTGTATTTCACTCTGCAAACCTTGGGTTGGCAACTACACAGTTATTAACAATACCTTGTCAGTGGCATACTCCTGACTACCAATAATATAGTTACATTTTACGGCCCATATGATTTTCCTTTCACTGACCTCAAATGAAAAAGAAAATCTGCCAGGCCATATATTAAAATTAGACATCACCCATTGTATACCATGAGCTAAAACTAATAGTTGTTGTAGACAAAAAATTAATTTAAAGGTCTTTTTGATATCTGGAAGTAAGGGACTATCTGTAGACCTTGAGGTTATAAAACCCAACCTTAATAATGGAGTAAGGTCTCATGTTTCTGCTTAAAACCAGGTGAGTTAAGCCCAAAAAAATACCAGGAGCAATAGGAAAGGGAATCTGCATGTTTTCTGGTGAGGACAAGGGATAAGTCAAGATAGTTGTAAGAAAAATCTTGTTTATGGTTACTAGTGAAAACATAAACCACAGAACAGTTTTTTAAAAAAAATTCTATCATTACTGTAATTTCTAAGATGTGGTTAACTGTGTTTTCTTATAATCAGTGGAAAGAGCTGACTTTACTGATACCTGACCTTGAATTGAAATAACTGCAGACATAATAAGAGTTATACTTACGTATATTTTGATGACTGAAGTTATTTTGGAAACATGATGAGGACTATCGTCAGGCAGACAGCTTGTGATGCCATCAGTCTTAGAGTTCTCACTTCTACTGGTCTCAATATGAAACTGATTATGTCTAACCTTTTACGGACATGCTTTCAGCAATTACTGAAATCTTCTAGATCCTGATTGTTTTTTCAGTAGAAGACGCCAGCAGCATATCCAAACTTCAAGAGAGTCAGGAAGCAGAGTGAATGTAATGGCCATCACAAAACAGCAGGTGCTGGGAAAGTTGAAGGGTCTGAATTGGATAAATAACTCAGAGCAGATGGACTAGACTGCAGAGTTCTAAAGGAAAATGGTGAGGAAAATGCAGAGACATTGCTAGTGATCTTTAGGGATTCACTGGAGTCAGGGAGGGTTGTAAAGGACTGGAAAATGGCAAAGCAATACTCCTGTTAAAGAAGGCAGTGAGGGCAGAAGACAGGAAACTATAGGCTGGTTAGCCTGACCTTAGTCATTGGTAAGATTTTAAGGACCATTATTAAGGATGAAATTGTGTAGTACTTGGAAGTGCAAGGGGAGCGGGAAGTAAAAAAGGAATGAATTACTGCAGCTTCGTCAAGGGGATGACTGACAAATCTGCTTGAATTCTTTGAGGATGTAACTAGTAAGTTAGACAAAGGGGAGTCAGTGGACATGGTCTATTTAGATTTCCAAAAGGCCTTTGACAAGGTGCCACACAGGAGGCTGCTAAATAAGAGCAGAGCTCATTGTGTTAGGGACAAGGATAGAGGATTGGCTGACAGGCAGAAGGCAGAGAGGAGGGATACAGGGATATTTTTCAGGATGACAGCTGGTGATTTGTGGAGTTCCATAGGGGTGGATATCGAGGCCAAAACTTATCATTTTCTCAATTACAATTGGACAAAGAAATTGAGAACCTTCTTGCTATGCTGGCAGATGACATGGAGATGGAGGGATAGATAGCATTGAGATGACAGGGAGGCCGCAGAAGGATTTAGATAGGCTAGGAGATTGGACAAATAAGCGGCAGATGAAAAATACAGTGGGAAAGTGTGAAGTTATGCATTTTGGTTGGAAGCATAGAGACATAAACTATTTTCTAAATGGGGAAAGGCTTTGGAAAATTGAAACATAAATGGGATTTTCTTAAGGTTAACATACAGGTTCAGTTGTCAGTTAGGAAGCCAAATGCAACATTAGCGTTCAATTCAAGAGGGCTGGAATACAAGAGCAGGGATGTACTGCTGAGGCTGTGTAAGGCTCTGGTCAGATCATATTTGGAATATTGCGAGCAATCTTGAGCCTAGTGTCTAGGAAAGGAGGTGTGGATGTTGAAAGGGGTCCAGAGGAGGCTTACAAGAATAATTTCAGGGTTGAAGGGCTTGTCCTATGACAAGTGATTAAGGACTCTGGATCTGCACACAATAGAGTTTAGAAGGATGAGGGGGGCATCTCATTGAGCCTTACAGAATACTGAAAGGCCTGGATAGAGTGGACATAGAGAAGATGTTTCCACTAGTAGGAGAGACTAAGACCCAAGGGCACAGCCTCAGAGTGAAGGGATGACTCTTTAGATCTGAGATGAGGATGAATTTATTCAGCTAGAGTGAATCTGTGGAACTCATTGCTGCAGAGGACTGTACAAGCCAAATCATTGAGCATGTTTAAGACAAACAGATGGATTATTGAATAGTAAGGGGATTAAGAGTTATGGATAAAGGTAGGAGAATGGGGTTGAGAAACATATTAGCCATGTTTGAATGGTGGAGCAGACTCAATGGGCTGAATGACCTAATTCTGCTACTAAATCTTATGGCATTATGCAATGTTAAAAAGGGGGTGCTCTGAAACTGTGATGGAATTGTAAATGGATCAACACATTCACTTTTACTTAAAACTGAGGCTGTGGTCAAGTGGAATTAGGACTGGACCAATCTATATCCTCTTTCATGGAGAGTAAGAACTACTGGATCATTATCATCCACCTTGCCTTTCTCCATTGCACCTTCTCTCTTTCGTCAAACTCACTTAATAAATGGAGGGGAGAGCCTAATTATAACTACATACTAGAAAACATAAAGATTACAGTGAACAAAACATATTTTCATTTTAAAATAATTCAGAAAAAAGACATTTAATGATATTTTTCTGTGGCACTGATGCAAGACTCTATTTACATGGAGCTGAATTACATCCTATATTAAAGTGGTGGCAATGATGGAAAATGAAAAGTCCAACATCATGATGGCAGAACTGGCTCCATTCATTGGAAGGAGATGCGAAAATGGCTGTGAACTCAATTGAATGGCTGTCCATTCTATTATTCAGTGTTCCAGTTCCAGTAAAGTCCTCCTTAGCTTTAATTAGCTTTTTAAAAATTCACTTGTGGGACATGGGTATCTCTGGTTGGCCAGCATTTATTGCTCGTCCTTAGTTGTCTTTGAGAAGGTGATGGTGATCTGCTTTCTTAAACTGCTTCAGTCCATGTGCTGGAGGTAGACCTAATATCCTCTTCGGAAGCAAATTTCTGAATTTTGACCAAACGACAGTGAAGGAATGACAATACATTTCCAAGCCAGGGTAGTGAGTGGCTTGGAAAGGAACTTGCAAGCTGTCACGTTCCCATGTAGTATACATTGCTGCTATTGAGTATCAGTGGTGGAGGGAGTGGATGTTTGTGGATGTGGTGTCTGTCAACTGGGTTGCTTTGTCCTGGATAGTGTCAAGCGTCTTGAGTGTTGTTGGAGCTGCACCCATCCAGGCAAATGGGGAGCATTCAATTGTACTCCTGACTTGTACCTTGTAGATGATAGACAGGCTTTGGGGAGTCAGTAAGTGAGCCACTTGTCACAGTATTCCTAGCCTCTGACCTGCTCTTGTAGACACTGTGTTTGTGGGGTGAGTCCAGTTGAAGTTCTGGTCAATGGTAACCTCCAGGATGTTGATAGTCGGGTATTCAATGGTGATAACACCGTTGTATGTCAAGAGCCAGTGGCTAGATTGTCTTTCATTGGAGGTGGTCATTTTCTGGCATTTGTGTGATGTGAACATTACTTACTACTTGTCAGCACAGGTCTGGATATTGTCCAGAACTTGTTGCACTTGAACATGGACCGCTTCAGTGTCTGAGGTGTTGCAAATAGTGCTTAACATAATGCAGTAAACAAACATCCCCACTTCTGACCTCAAGATGGAGGGAAGATCATTGATGAAGCAGCTAGAGATGGTTGGGCCGAGGACACTACTCTGAGGAACATCTGCAGAGATGTCTTGGAGCTGAGATGACTGATCTCCAACAACTACAACCATCTTCCTGTGTGCCAGGTATGACTCCAACCAGCAGAGAGTTTGCTCCAGATACCCATTGATTCCGGGTTTACTCGGGCTCCTTGATGCCACACTCGGTTGAATACAGCCCTGATGGCAAGGGCTGACACTCTCACCTCACCTCTGGAATTTACCTCTTTTGTCCATGTATGAAGTAAGGCTTTTATGATGCCAGGAGCTGAGTCGTCCTGGCGGAACCTTAACTGAGCAGGTCATTGCTGAGCAGGTGTTGCTTTACAGCACTGTTTATGACACATTCCATTATTTTACTGATAATCGAGATTATGGGGCTGGGTTGGATTTGTCCTGGTTTTTGTGTATAGAACTGAAATACAAATTAATCCTAGAAGTCTCTGTGAAGGAGAAGTAATCACATGTAACATATCCTGTCACCAAGTCACCCTTTATTTACACGTGATTTTAGTACCCTGTACTGCCTTTTCAGAATCACCTCTCAGAGTAGTAGTATCTCTAACACTCCTCATCCTTTGGTTGTGGGATCGCTTAGCTATGTCTAACACCTGCTCCTCATGTTGTTTGGCAGAAAAATGATCCTGTTTGGAGCCTTACCAGGTTGGCAACTCATTTTTAGGTTTGCCTTGTGCTGCTCCTGGCATGCCCTCCTAAACTTTCCAATGAACCAGGGTAGATCCCCTAGGTTGATGGTAATAGTTGAGTAGGGGATATTCTGGGCCATGAGGTTGCAAATTGTGTTGAAGTACAATTCTGCTGCTGCTGTTGACTCACAGTGCCTCATGGATTGAGTTGCGACAGCTGGTGATTGTTTCACAATAAAGCAATACCAAATTGTTTTCTGATTTCATAGAACAGCTCATTCAGGATTCATATTTTTTGATGCTATTCGTGCTGTTAATTTTAATGCGACCAACCTGTGACAATTTGAGACATGGTTAAGTTATCCTGTGAACTTCATTAAATATCCAAAATTCATCAGAGTGCATCATAAGTTGTGGACAGAAATTCAAATTCTACACTTTCTGGTCATTCAAACTTTCTTGATCCAGATATTTTTATCCTGATCACATGGTAACATTGCCTTCCTTTTATTTAAAAGTTAATATCGTCACACTTACGCATAACTTTGTTAAATGGACTGATATAGAATTGAAGATGATTTTGCACTTTAAACAGTGTTTAACCTCAAATAACTATCTATCCGATGAAGGAAGAGATAAGATGCAAATCTTCATTCAGTTTTGTAATATTTAAAACTCAAAGTAGCATATCTGTATTCCACCTCAGTGCCAATAATATTAGTACATATGGATCCAACTAACGAATGCCCTTCACTCTTTATCCTTACTTTATAGAATTTACAAATAGTTCAGATAGTTCTGTGTTGTTAAAAATGAAACAAGCATTTTTAGAAAACAACTTGACCAACTGTATCAATTACAAATCCTGGGCATTAACGATCTTGACCATGACATTGATCTTCACAAATGAATCCCAATACTCTCTGAGAAGGAGAAGTAACCACAGATAATACATAAGGTGTCATTTGCGGTCCACAACTCTTTAACACACTCAGAAATGAACACTGCGCAAGGTGTTGGAGCTGCTTCCCTCACACGTTGTACTGTCAGCATTTCACAATATGTTCTTCAAAGTAGTGTTGCTTTATTGGGTCATGTGAGGGCAAGTATGAGGGGAAAAGATGCTATTATTAACAATTTTCAACCTCCGACTATATGGGTACGACATGGCTTGTGCAGCATATGTTTGCATATACTATGTTAAAGATCCATGTAGAACTATCCAATAGTCCTCCTTGTCAGATGTCTCCATGTCCCAATTATGGAGGATGATGGTAGACTGGAATTTGTGTGCATTGTGGCTGTGGCTTTTCACATTGTTTCTGATATTCCCCACATCGGCTCATTGGATCAGTCACCAAAGAACCAGGCATAGCACCCGTTAACCTGTCTGTTGCCATGGAAATATTAGTGGCCACAGAACTAATGAGGAACACATGCATGTGGAAACTCAGGACCAGCATCAACCTCTAGCAGACGCTGAACAATATCCAAATGGAGAGGTTTCACCACAGGATTCCCTTAGTATGTGAGAAAAGTACAACAGGAAAGGTCTACAGTCCTGAGTTTTTGATGAAACGTCCTCCAGAAGAGGGCCACCTATTGATTCGCTGGTACAGGACTGTATCATCCATTGGAGCATTTGGGTTCAGGGTGTAATAGACTGTACACATATAGCAATCGGAGTATCACGACTAATTTCATTAATAGGAAAGGATTTTATTCAGTCAATGTAATCCTTCTTACGACATCTTAGGGGTCTGCGCCAGCTCCCCTGAAGCTTCAATAATCCCTATCTCCTTGAGAACTCTCAGGTTTCTGTTTCATGCCAAGAGGTGCATACCTCACCAGAATGGCTGCTGGGAAACAAGGACCACCCTCTCCAACTGTGTATGATGACTCGGTCACATTACCCCCCTGACTGAGGCCGAGTGCAGATACAAAGCAAGGCATTCTTCCACTGGGGACATCAAGGGACAAATCATAGACTTTCTCAACATGAGGTTTTCACACTTGCACAGCTCTGGGGGCTTGCTGCAGTACTCAAAAGACAGAGTGTGTTACATAACTCTTGTGTGATGTGATCTCAACTGATGGAGCAAGTAGAGGGTTTGTGGTGGACAGTGAGGAGCTGTGGAAGTGGCAACATTCTTCTCAGGTGGAAGATAATGGTATTGATCAGGAGAAATATCTGTTTTACCATGTTAGAGCACAATACGCCCGACAGTATTTAATGGAAACTGCTCTCATTGGAATGGGGTTGTGTGAAGTCATGGTTTATTGATTGTATATGTGTTGATAGAGGAAATCTAAGCACTACCTGTTAATTCTAAAATGCAAATGCAGCTTTTTAATTCTTTGCTTCTCTTGTTGTGCAATGAAGGATAATGTTATAAGCTTGCAGAAGGTTTCACAAGATCTGATACTCCTACTTTCAAAGACAACAAGGTTTTGAGTTTCGAGAAGATTTGTAGCTCAGGTTGAGGTTCTGGATGTAGGTTTGCATACTGAGCTGAAAGGTTTGTTTTCAACCTTCCAGCTCAGCAGGCAAACCTACATCCACACCAATGTTTCACATTACACTGGGCATCAGAGAAAGAGTGACACTCCAGGTAGGATTCTAACATCATGTGGCACAAAGGAAGTATAAAGTGAGAAAATGTTTACAAATGTGAGATTCCATGTACAGTGAAGTGGCACATCAGACCATTTTCTCTTTCCTTGTCCTCCAGCTCAATCTGAGTGCAGTCCTGTGGTGTGCAGTGAAGTGGAGGTAACCTGTCTTCTAATGGAAGCTGTTGGCCTTGGAGCCTGGATGGATGACACCCCAAGGGTGTTTGTGGCTAGAGGGCTGAGACATGTTGAAAAGGTCTTGATCAGACTCAGGATCATCATCCTTGGCTTGAACTTCCATAGTGTTGAGGGTCACAGGCTGAGTGGAGATGGAGGGGCCAGGTACCTTTGGAGAATCCTGAGAAGATACTCTGAGGGTTCTGTATGGAGTTCTGCCTCTGGGTGATTGCTGCCCGCGCACTCCCCTCCCACCTCCCCCCCACCCAATCGTCTGAACTCCTTGTAAATGAGGACTACCTGCAGTATGGGTCAGGTCCTTTGCACCCTGGCACCATCCCATTAATGCAAACCACCAATGGCTACAGCAAAGGAGTCTCTGGAAGCCAGTGAGTCTTCAGCTGGACCAGGCCAGTAGCCAGCAGCCTATCTATGGAAACAACCAGACATACACATGCTGTGAACAGCACAGTACAGAGGGCACTGATGGACTCCTCCAATGTTTGATCACGTTTCCCAAGTTTCTTTGACAACTTGACTTGCTTCTCCAGTATGTATTTGCATGAGATGATTGATGATTGACAGCACAGGGTCCTCTCCTATTTGGGGTTGAATAGGTGCTCAGTTGCTATCAAGTCTAAGAGTGACAAAATGTTTCTTCCTTGACCAACTATGAAGTCATGTTAATGATAACACTCACCAGAACATGCTCCTGATTTTAATCTAGCTAAAATACCCAGTGAGGGGGTCAGTGTCTGAACTGCTGGGCTGGGGGCTGGGGGTTGGGGGAGAGAGTAGTGGTAACCTGGCCAATGCTTCATCTAGGCAATGTGTAGCTTCAACATGGAGGAGGGGCTGGTGTTTCATGTATGGAGACTGTGTGGATGCCACTTATCGCTGCAGAAGATAAGACAGGGAATAGATGGGCATGTTAAGAATGTGTTCACAGAGATGGTAATGGGAGAGCAAGGCAATGCAATAATTCATACCTGGTTTCTTGGATATGGTGATCTCAGCATCACAACATTAACGGTCGCTGTCCTCACCAGGTGGCACCTTCAGACCTGGAGTCCTCAATGCCAGGGTCTTCTATTGCAGTCCTGAGGACAGAGGATAGTCCTCCTCACCACCACTTTGGTGACCAGCATCTCCAGGACCCTGATTGGGAGTAGGAATTGGTCAAATCCTGTTGGGATCCTTACCCAGTAGAATTGTGAAGGGCAATTCCAGGTTTGCAGAATTTGAACTGGTGTGTAGCTGGGCTTTAAATATGGCACTGTGAAGTGAACTCTGGAAAGTAATATCCCTGATGTGACATGCATAATGAAGTGACCACCATACAAGTGTGTGAGAAAACATGCTACATGGAAAGAAACGTTTTGTGAAACTCCTTGAAAATCACACCCAGCCACTTTGAAACTACTGAGTAACTGTCATTAATCTGTAAATAAAGCAATGACTGGAATCCATGTGTAAATGCAGAAGTAAAATAACCTTTTTTTCCAATATTTTTGTGCTGTCAATCTTAAAGTAACAATGTTAATAGAAATTATATTCAATTGTCAGAAATGACCAGCGTCAATGGAAATTTTAGTTGAACTCCTCATCTAAAGCTTACACCACATCAAAAACTTTCGCTGAATTTAATGGGGGTTCCCAGGAACCACAAAATGGAACCTTTACATTGCAGATTGCTAAAGTTATTGGGTTTATAGATAAAATAGAGGTGAAGTGGATGGGGGAATATACATATTTATAGAACAATACTTCAGTCTTTCCTCAATGATAGGCAGATCCCTCTCAGATCATTTATGTCCTACTATAAAATAGTGGGGATGCACATCTTTGAAATGTACAATTGTTGAGTAAAATGAGTCACCATCCTTTAGTATCACAAATATAAAGGGAATTCATAGGTACATCTGGTGAGATTTTAACATATACGTAAAATGGTTTCTTAAAATAAGGAAAAAGAGCAACACAGTTCTCTGCTCTACTGATCAACGATACAAAAGAAACGAGGAGGAAGTCAGCTCAGACCAAGGAATTAAAGTTAGCCGGAAAATGGGGAAGTACAAATATATTGCACACACAAAAACACAAACTGCTGGAAAAGCTCTGCAGGTCTGGCAACATCTGTGAAGAGAAATCAGAATTAATGTTTTGGGTCCAGTGACCCTTCCTCAGAATAAATCAATGCTCAATACAATTAACACAAATTTATTGCTTTGAGTTAATGAATAATCTGCAATGAAAGACAATACGGATTGAGAAAGATCAGCTTGGTGTGGGTAATATAATTTTGAACAGTTTCTTCCAACCTGATATAGTGGTTGGTCAAGTGATTAACTTGATAGCAAGTGTATGACATATGAAGAACGAGGTTGTGGCAATGATTTGCATCAAACCAATGAATTACTGGAGGAAGTTATAGCTTATTCAAGATTGGGTAATGTGTGGCCTGATAGCAATGAAGCAATGGAAAGGTCAAGAAAGGTTGTCAGACGGTGGGACTGAACATCTCCAGTGCAAATTACATGGGCCATGGAAATCACAAATCCCTTTCTCAAGGGTGCAACATAACTTCAGAACGCTACATCTGAGGCCAGGGAGGAACATTCATAATCCAACATTCAGTCTGAGATGAGGTAGTACTGCCAATTGCGACAGGCTGTCACCCAGATTTCAGAAATGCATGGCAACTGAATATTAGACAAGATTCATAGGTTAATAAATGAAATGGGGAGTCAAAATTGAGACAAATTTCTGCTTCAAGCTCTGGTTGTAACAGTTGAGAACATCTGAGAATTCTAGGAGTATAACGTGATATCACTTTCTATGCAGATTAATTCTTCTTCTGTTGGAATAGATCAGCAGCCAGTAACAAACGTGGAAATGGCCGGCTCGAGTGTTGCAGAAGCTGTAGATTGATTTTGGAGAATTTGAAGGACAGCAGCTGTATGTTGTGACAGACAGCCATTCAAAATGGGTTAAAGGGTTTTGATTGAATTGGAACTAGCAACTATCAAATTTCTAGAGGTTTTTTTGTACTTTGGTTGCTGCTCGTGGGTTCCCAAAGGATATTTGTCTGACAATGGACCTCAGTTTTGTCTGAAAAGTTTTCAAATTTCATGAGAACAAATGGAGTAAATGACACTAAAGCTCCATCATTTCCTCCTGCTTTGAATGGAGCAGTGAAAGTGCTGATCAAATGATTATGCATGTTCCTGTTACAAATGCTTGATACAAATGGGAAGAAATGTCAGATCTCAATGAATTACAAATTTGGGTGGGTTTTTTTCATTTGTTTATGGTGACACATTTCAAACTCCTGGCATTCCTTGACCCTTTGGCATTCTGCGTACAGTCGTGGGATGTGTAATCATCCTAAAGGTGTTGTAATATATGTATTTTATGACATTATGTGATGAATAGCATTTTCAGGTTGTTGAAACAGGAAGCCAGGCACAGGGTGCGATTTCCTCTGCTCCAGATAGTTATCAAACTGTAAACATTTATATGAAAAACACCTTTCCAATTTCACTTCAAGTAGCAACAAGAGAAGATAAAGAGGCTCCCCTTATAACCAAACAAACAAATCATTGAACATTCCTTTTTTGACTCTTTTCTTCCCCTCCTCAGCATCTCTGTTTCTATTTCAGGGGATTGGCTGGTCCCCAGTATCCACTACAAACCCACCTACTGCCACAGTTACTTGGCCTCCACATCCTCACACCCTACTTCCTTTTAAACGTCTTTTCTATTCTCCTAGTTTCTCTGTCTCTACCACATCTGTTCTGATGATGTCACCTTCCACAGGCAGCCTGAGATATGCTCACCTTTCTTCTCAATAGATGATACCCCACTACTGTGGATGGCACCTTCAGCCATTTTCAACCCATCTCCCACATTTCTGCCCTCACACTTTCTCTTTCCTCCATAATGCTGATAAAGTCCCTCTTGTCTTCATTTACTATTCCATGAACATCCACATTCAAAGGATCATTAGCCACCATTTCTGCCTCCACCAGACACGTATTACCCTCCTGTCCTTTGTCAGCTTTGGGCAATGTACCACCTTGGGGGGTGTGGACCTAACAAGGAAGTCATGGAGAGAATGGTCTCTGAAGAACGCCGAAAGAGAAATATATCTCCTGTGGTGGGATCTGACTGTAGGTAGTGGAAATAGCAGCGGATGATGCTTTGTATCCGGAGGTTGGTGGGGTGGAAGGTGAGGACCATGGGGGTTCTATCCTTGTTGGAAGGGTGGGTTTCAAGGGCGGAGTGTGGGAAGTAGTTGAGATGTGCTGGATGGCATTGTTGACCACGTGGGAGGGGAAATTGCAGTCTTTGAAATAGGAGGTATGGAAAATGAAGAGCATGAAAGCATGATAAGGATTAAAGCATGAAGACCACAGGCAATCTGTGATCTGTGGAAGGCAGGATGGGATAAGAATAGTGGAATGCTCTTACACCAATTAGCAGAGTTAGGTTGAGGCTGAAAGGTCACTATGGTGAGATGAGATAACAGTTAGTAGATGTAGTTTCCCTGTTAAGTGTCATTATGACAAGATTGGAACCATAACTATTTGGGACATGACATTAAATATCTAATTAATAGTTAGTAGAGTCAGCTTGAAACAGGAGACTATTGTAATAGATGGAATAGCTAAATATCTAATCATGACAGGTTTGTATGGAATGGAAGATCACTGTCGCAGAGGTGATAATAAATATCTAATCATGACATTAGGAAAATATTAAGAGGATCTGGAATGAAAGACCATTGTTGCAAACGTTAGCACTAAATATCTAACAGTGACATTAGAATAATATTAAGTAAAAAGTACAACTAAAGAGTTAATGGGAACTAACAATTGAATTTAGGGGTGGCACAGTGGCTCGGTGTTCAGCACTGCTGCCTCATAGCACCAGGGACCTAAGTTCGATTCCAGCCTTGGGCGACGGTCTGTATGGAGTTTGCACATTCTCTCTGTGTCTGCGTGGGTTTCCTCCAGGTGCTCCAGTTTCCTCCCATGGTCCAAAGATGTGCAGGTCACGCTAAATTGCCAGTAGTGTTAGGTGCATTATTTAGGGGTGAATGTAGGGGAATGGGTCTGGGTCGGTGTGGACTTGTTGGGCCAAAGGGCCTGTTTCCACACTGGAGGGAATCTAATCTAATGTAATCATTGGTTTATTGTGTAGCTAGAGTGAGGTACTTTGATTAATATGGACATGCTGATAAGCTAACAGAAACATGATAAAAAAAATTTTAAAAAAACCACGGACCCCAAGATTCGGAGACATTCGAGATCTGCTTTCTCAGCCTCATGGTTTTTTGTTTGCACCTACTTCTTGAAGAACTCTCTGTGTCATCTGGTGACTTTCTACCTTTTCTCCACGACAAATTTGGTGCTGTGAGCAGTCATGCAGAGACTCACCTGGACAGAGGGCAGCAGTAATAGGGTGTTTCTTGGTTCACCGGGTCACTCCCGAGACTGACAGAATAAGGGTAGCCAAAAAAAGTTCACATTTTTGCTGTGAATTTGGATTATATTTTGTTGGCTTGGAATGGTCCTTGGGGACTCGGAGGTGCGGGAACCTGCTGGAGGGTCTCTCCGATCCAAGATCCAAAGGCGAGGAGTAAATTGCAGCTGAAGGAGACGTGGGGAATTGGTCAAGAAAACTGTGCAGTGGGGTAAGGGTGAGTAAGAATAGAACGTAGCAATTGTCTGAGTAAAAGTCCACGTGGTGATACAAAAATTCCATGTGGTGATAATAAAAGTCCACATGGTGATAATAAAATTCCTCGTGGTGAATTTAAGACCCTACAGATATCACCTCGCAGGAAATGAGGGCCTGAATAGATAGGGCAGAATAAATAAGGGGAAATTGTTTTACTAAAAGGGCTGATAGACCTGTTTAGAAAGCCGGCAGAATGGCAGTGGATGATTAAAAGTAAAATAGCAGAGAATAGACATCGTGTTAAAGTGTTACTAGACTGTTAAATATTTTAGGTAAGGCCTGTGGGATAATTAGACTTTTGGAAATGAACAAAGGGTCTGTTTAAGTAAGGTCCTGGCTGAGAGAGAGATTGATTTATGGCCGAGTTCTTGGCTGTTCACAGCATGGCTCTGAATGTGAGAGAGACAGAGAGAGACAGAGAGAGAGAGAAAGTGAGCAGCTCTAGTTTGTAGAGAGTTTGTAGAGAGTGAGTGAGTGTGAGTGTGAGTGTGTGTGTGTGTGTGAGAGAGAGAGAGAGGGAGATTTTATAGTTTAATCATTGTGATCTGGTTTGTATGCATAATTGTTTGTTGGTGGTTAAATGTTTGTGTTTTGTTTCCCTTGAGCTTGAGATCGAGGGGTATTTTGATTTTATTTGGCACTGTAAGAATTTAAGATAGCTTTTTGTTTGAGAGAGTGATTTTTCAAGAAGCCGTTAGTGATTGGTGCATTTTGAAAGTGCAGTGCTAGATTGGTTTAGGCTGAATGAATGAGAATAGGTTGTTTGTATTAACTAGCTACAATTGAGGACATTCAGGAATTGATAGATTGTCCCTTACCAATTGCAAGTTATAAACTTAGGGATTGCTTATATTGTTGACAAAGCACTTGAATGGTTTGAGGAAGTGATTTGTGAGAGCAGAGATAATACATTAGCTGGACTGAAATATATGTTAGGATGGATAAAGGGTCTTACAGTCGAGATAATGAGTAAGAACCTTCCAGTGGCAAGAAATGATAATGTAAAAATTTCTGAGAAATGGGAAAAGAGAACTAAGGATCTATTGACTAAATGACCTAAAGAAGGTAACTTTGATATGCATATGTGCAATGAGATGGAAGGACTAATTAAGAACTATAAGCCGAAAGATAAATCTAAAAATAGAAACCAAAAGAGGGATCAGGAGATGGAAATATTCAAACTTTTCAAGAAAGAGGGGGAGGAACTGAAGTTAGCTTGTCAGGCACCTGTGGTGACTAGGAAAGCTGCAAAAGAACAAGCTGAGCAGTTATGGGAAACAGAAAAGCAGGAATCAGACCCCCCTCTATATCCAGATGTGGAGGAGTTGAATAGACCTCCTCCCTACTCGAATGAAAAGGCATTGAAGCAGTGTCCAGTAATAAAGGGAACAGCAGAAATAGAGGGACAGTTAGAATGGGGTGGAAGTGTGGAAGACAAAAATGAACTGAGGGAAAGAAGAGAAAGAGAAAAGGTAAAGGCAGGAGCAAATAGAAGCCATACAAGGAGAGCAAGAAAAGCTGAAACATGAGATTAGTGTGCTGCGTGGGCAAAGGGAACAAAAAGCAATTGAGGAAAACTCATGGCGATATGAAAGGAGGGCTGAAGAGAAAAGCAGTGAAAGTGATGTAGAGCAAGCAGAAAGGGATGATGAGAGACAAGGAAAGAAAAAGGCCCTAGTATCGAAAGGATGGGAAGAATTAAAAATAGCACTGGATTCAGAGTCTGAGGAGGATTTATTGAGAAGTAGCGCAGGTAAAGGGAGAAAGGGCCAACAGGGAAGGATGCTACCACTGCTTATAGAAGAGGGGAGAAACCCACAATACATGGGGAACTCAGGATCTGGAAGGGCCAAAGAATGCACTGCCCAGTTTACATGAGGGAGCGGGAAAGTGGATCAGGGCTTTTGAAGATGAAACCACAGGGCAATTGCTGGCTATAGGAGACTTGAAGGCACTGCTGGTGAGGTTGGGTAGGGCTCCCGAAGTTAAAGGAAATAATGGTCCAAGCCTGTTTGCAAAATGCGGCAGACAATCCAATGATTGATGGGGTCAGGTTTGATCAATGGCAGGCCCTAAGAGACTGTTATCCACCCAAAATGGACCCCCAGGCTTTGAGAGGGGATCCACTGGGAGAAAATGAAAACCTGGCTGCCTACTTGGAGAAACAGTTTAAAAAGCAGAGGCTGGAAACAGAGCAAGACATAGGGACTAATCAGTTGCTGACCACAATGTTCTGAAATTCCATCATTGAGGCAATACCCTCCCAATTCAGCTCAAGACTGGAGGTGGTGATGGGTCTGACATCATCAATAAGCCACCAGGAATCTAGAGATCATGTTGCTCATGCAGTTGAAAGGTTTCGAAAAGACAAAGAGAAACTGTCTGAACAGTAGGAGGTACAAAGGAAGCTGGCGCAGATGCAGCTCAAAGAGCTTACAAAGAAAGAAAAAGAGAAGGCTAAGAAGGTGTTGCCAGTCAGAACCAACACAATAACCAACACTGGCGTGAAACAAGTGCAGGTGCAAGGCGGGGGATCCTATCAGGTAGCCAGACAGGGGCCAGAAAGTCCAATGCCAGCAATGGAGGTTTTAATTAAGCTTTCCGTCGGTGATGTATCCAGGGCAGGGCAGATTTAGACAACAGCCGAAACAGAATAAGAGTCCCCAAAGACAGGGACGTAGGAATGGGGGACTAAGGTACATGATAAATAATCAGGGCTCAAGGAGGGCCAGAAATGATGTGCTGGGGATGCCATCAACCTGGCCACTTTAGGGGAAATTGTCCTTATTGGACCGTGCCCTCTCTGCCTACAGCAGTCCTAGACGGTGAGAGTCCCCAATGGCCACTTCTGAGATGCTTACAGGCCCAGCAAGACCTATTAACCCGTATGGGATGTGCTAGGGATGCCCTGAGAACCTGGGTGGGAAGGAGCACTACCCTGTATTAGCAGGGGAAGCTAATCAAGAACAAGAAATACACGTTAATAGAGAAGGGCAGCAGACACTGGTGATGATAGATATTGGAGCTACATACACTTGTGTACAGCCGCAGTATGCCTCTCACCTTCCCATGTCAAGTAAATTTGTTAAGACTGTAGGGTTCTCAGGGAAATCACAGTTAACTTGATTTACAGCTCCAGTAAGATTACAAATGGAAGATAGGGAGATAGTTCTGATAATATTAGTCTCTAAAGAGACGCCAACTAACTTGTTAGGTAGGGATGCTTTACTATAGTTTGAGGTAAGATTGGAGTACATACAGCAGAGCTTGGTCATAGAAAAGACCAATACACAATTAGTGATGCACGAAATTAAAGATGTTAATGTTTATTGGATAGGGGATATAGCAAGTGATATTCAAGACATTTGGGGGATGTGGGAAGCAGAAGTGTTGACGATGTTGACTAAAGCAAGACCACCTAAGTCTGAGCTACACTGTACGGTGATATTTGATGAGTCTCAGGATGAGGTATGAGAGAGGCAGTGGCAGCAGGAAGTCACTGCTCCACAACATTTGAGAAGTGAAGCAATAGTATTAGGGGAGCAGGGAGTGATCCTGCAATTAGAGAGAAATGCGTTCCTGGAAAAGTGGTATAGTGTATCAGGCGCTGCACCACATGTAACCTTACTGGTAAATAAGGGATATCATACCTATGGCCAGGCATGTAGAAACAGTCAGGGAATGGCATATGCTCACGACAGGGGTTTGGGAATCCGTGGATGGCAGCTATATTAAAATCCTAGTATGCTGCAACTTGACAAGGAATCCGAAGGAAGTCAAGGTAACACCCCAGCGGAGCATGCCAGTATCAGTGAAGGAACATGATGAATTGAATACATTACCAGCCACTTTGTGGTCACAGCATGATACAGATATGAGGAGAATGAAATCAGCTGGCCCAGTAGAAATAAGGTTGAAACCAGGAGCTGAGACAGCAGTGACATTTCTGATGAATGACGTTATCCTAAGGTTTGATATACCGCCGGAAATTAGTTCAGACAGTGGGTCTGCCTTCATTTAGAAAGTAAAGTTGGTGTTGCAGTTTTTGAGAATCAAATAGAGGTTTGGGTGCATGTGTCATCCCCAGTCAGACAGTGTGATGGAAAGAATTAATGGGACATTGAAAGCCAAATTAAACAAGATCTGTGCAAGCACCAACCTTAATGGGTTGATGCACTGCCGCCGGCGCTAATGAATTATCGCATGCAGACTAACTGCATGACCAATCTAACACCGCATGAGATGCTCACAGGTAGAACTATGCCAGTGCCCAGGTGGAGAGGCCCATACAAAAGGCTTGGAGCAGTTAAGCTTAGAATTTAAGCAATATATGCAGCAGCTAACTATGATACATGAGACTATCCACCTGCAGGAAACACAAAGGGTACAGACACTTGTCAACGAGGAAGGATCTATTAAGTCTGGGGATTTGGTGTATGTATGGGTTTTTTGAAGACGCTGGAATGAGCCGAGGAGAGAGGGACCTTTCGTAGTGACTAAAGCATCACCTACCGCCACCCAAGTGGAAGAACGACACATATGGCACCACCTTAATCATTGTACTAAAGCTCTCCCACTGGCACAAACTAACTCTAACACTGAGGTAGGTGGAGTTGAGGCGGTGGAACTTGGACATGGGCAGGAAACACAGGAGGCTAGTATCCCTCAGCAGGGTTCTGAACAAGGTACAAGTGTAGTCCTTGGGGATACCGATCATTTCAGAAATGATAGTGATGGAGATGTGGACCATAGTTCTCCTGGCAGCAGGGATGGGGGAGACATGGGGGACACCCTGATACCCCCCCTCTCTGATGCCAGGCCTGCATACTCAGACTTGAAGACATTAGCTTGGCAGACCTGGACTGGTAATGCCAGGGTCACTAAGGCTGGAGGCTCTCATCCCAGTGATAGGGGTTAACAAGAATGCTGAACGGATTAATTACATTTATTACAATGAGCAGAGATTTACCAATTATACTGACAACGCCCTTGTGGCCTTGGGAGAACAAGTGGATATTTCTTCCAAAATGATATGGCAAAACAGACAGGCCTTAGATTGGATACTGGCAGAAAAAGGTAGGGTTTGTGTGATATTTGGGCAGCATTGCTGTACCTTTATACCTAAAAACACTAGCCCTGGGGGATCTTTTACTAAAGCAATGGAAAAACTAAAGAATCTAAGACAGGAGCAAAAAGACAATGTGGGGTTTGGTCATCAGGCTTTTGATTGATTGAATAGTATATTAGGGTCTTGGGGAGCATGATTTGTCAAGATTGGTCTTACTGTAGGTGTGGTTTTACTTGTTGTTGTCTTCATCTTTTGTTGTGCTTTACCTTTTATTAAGTCCTTTTTAGTTTGTGTCACTACACGACAACTTGTGGTCATTTCAGCTACACCAGGAAGTGCTTACTCCTCTGATGGAACCCCACTGCTCTACTGTTATGGTCTGACAACCATGACGGTGCAAGGAGTATGTCCACTTGGGGACATCAATAATACTTCTGAATAACGCACGGGTCCTAGATTGTGAAGGATCTTGGGTCTTTTTTCCTGTTCTGGTTATTGGAAGACAGGTTTTTGGCCCAAGGGACCACAGGAATGGAGGAAGAACCCTTTAAATCTCAGACTCCAAAAATTATTTAGTCTATGTTGGGATCTGCATCGTTTGAATTGGGTATAAGAGGGGCTGAGCTTATTGTCTTCTTTCTCTAGGTGAGACCAGTAGGTCTCAAATGGGGGATTTATGGAAAATAAAGAGCATGAAAGCATGGGAAGGGTTAAAGCATGAAGACCACTGGTAATCTGTGATCTGTGGAAGGCAAGATGGGCTAAGAATAGTGGAATACTCTTACACCAATTAGCAGAGTAAGGTTGAGGCTGAAAGGTCACTATGGCAAGATGAGATAACAGTTAGAGGTAGTTTCCCTGTTAAGTGTCATTATGACAAGCTTGGGACCATAAATATTTGGGACATGACATTAAGTATCTAATTAATAATTAGTAGAGTTAGCTTGAGACAGGAGACTATTGTAATAGATGGAATAGCTAAATATCTAATCATTGATTTTCCTGCACCTCGGATGCTGCCTGACCTGCTGTGCTTTTCCAGCACCACTCTGATCTAAATAATAATGACAGTTTAGTCTGGAATGGAAGATTACTGTAGCAGAGATGATAATAAATATCTAATCATGGCATTAGGAAAATATGAATTAGGGTCTGGGATGAAAGACCATTGTTGCAAAAGTTAGCACTAAATATTTAGCCATGACATTAGTATAACATTAAGTAGAATGTACAACTAAAGAAATAATGGGAACTAACATCACTGATTTATTGTGTAGCTAGAGTGAGGTACTTTGATTAATATGGTTGGATATGCTGATCAGCTAACAGAAACATGATATAAAAAAAACACAGACCTTGAGGTTCGTGGCATTTAAGAATTTGCTTTCTTAGTGTCACGGTTTTTTGTTTGCAAATAAAAGACCTGCATCTTGAAGATCTCTCTGTGTCTCCTGGTGATTCTCTACATTTTCTCCATGACAGAGGCCATCTGGGATGTTTTGGAATGGAATAGGTCCTCCTGGGAGCAGATGTGGTGGAGGTGGAGGAATTGGAAGTAAGGGATAATGTTTTTACAGGAGGGGGAGTGGGAGGAGGTGTAGTCCAGGTAGCTGTAGGTGTCAGTAGGCTTGAAGTAGATGTCCATATTGAGTCAGTCCCTAGAGATGGAGATGGAGAGGGAGAGGTCCAGGATGTGGAGCAAGGTGTCCGAGATGGTCCAGGTGAACTTGAGGTCAGGGTGGAATGTGTTCGTGAAGTTGATAAACTGTTCAATCTCCTCGCGGGAGCCAATACAATCATCAATGTAGCAAAGGAAAAGGTGGGGAATGGTGCCAGTGTAGGTGTGGAAGATGGACTGTTCCATGTGCCAGACGAAGAGACAGGCATAACTGTGGCCCAAGCAGGTGCCCATAGTACTCCTTTGGTCTAGATAAAGTGGGAAGATTCGAAGGAGAAGTTGTTGCAGGTGAGGACCAGTTCAGTCAATTGAATGAGAATGTCAGTGGAAGGGTACTAGTTGGGTCAGCAGGGGAGGAAGAAACGGAGGCCTTGAAGGCCTTTGTCTTGGTGAATGGATGTGTACAGGGACTGGATATCTATGGTGAAGATGAGGTGTTGGGGGCCAGGGAACTGAATGTCATGGAGGAGGTGGAGGACTTGGTGATGTCCTGAAAGTATGTGTGGAGATCCTGGACCAAGGGGAAACAGGATAGTGTCCAGGTATATGGAGATAATTTTGGCGGAGACGATGGGTTGATCAGGGCAGTCGAGTTTGTGAACTTTGGATAAGAGTTAAAACTGGGCAGTGCGGGCTTCCAGATTATAAGGTTGGAGGCTGTGGATGGGCAATCCCCTGAGGTGATGAGGTTGTGCATGGTTTTGGAGATGATGGTTTGGTGATGGGAGGTGAGGTCGTGATCAAAGGGTCAGTAGGTGGACACCCTCTGAATTACTTTCGCAATTTCTTTTTCCACAACAAATCAGTCTGTTTTCTATCTTGTGTAGCAGCCTTCAGACCACTAAAATACAGGTAGATTACTAACTTGGCCAAACAGCAAGGGATGCTGGCTACATTGGCCAAGTAAAATGCTGAAATCACAAAACCACATACCAGACAGTGCAAACAAGCAGCCCGATGCTAATAACATTTGAATAATGTAAAAACCAACAGTTATTCTGGGCAGACATAACCCCAACAATTTATCCACCAAACACAGGAGGGCCCAGCCAGAAAGGCACCGGGTACTGCTACACAAAAAGACTCACAGTTATATGTCATCCAAACGATCAACAATGTTTCAAACTGTTAAGTGTGTCTTCCTAATTGGTCAAAGCTATATAAAGTTCTAGAAAACCATCTAAAAAGGTTTGAAAACAGGGTTCATCTGCTGACTGATCTCTTGACCACTAATGAATCTTTTGGAGGCCTTTTAAGGAGGGCAGCATGGCACGAGGCTGTAGGAGCTGACGATCCCGAGAGAGAGAGAGAGAGATGGTAAGCAAGTAACTTCACAGATTCAGGGAGAAGTGGCTACAAGATACTCAGGAATTATTGTAAGCTTAAGAGGCGAAAAAGGATTAAAGATAGTATGTTTAATGTTAAAGGTTATGATAACTTGTTTCCTAATAAAGTTGGGATTGTTTTGCATTGGTACTGGCTTGCATTCATAGTGATTTGACTGTTTTGATACGGTGGGACACCTGGGCAAATTTATTGATGACATTCCGGTTGGAGTTGTCGAACTTGTTTTAAGGAGGAGCTAAACAACAGTTGTGATTAGATTTAAAAAGAAATAATTATTTTTAGGCTTTGTTAGAGTGATTTCCAAGCATTTATACTTTAGATTCTACACTAATGTGTAAAATAGTTCAGATATAACAAAAGCAAAATCCTTAATTCCAGAGATCTGCAATATTACCCAAAAGTGACAGAAATATTTAGCCAATCAGTTTATCTGTGAACCGTGGAAATTGATAGAATCCTACCAGACCTGAGGGGACAGACTTCGAGGTGACATCAGGAGGAATCCAAAAGGACAGCCTGGCAGCTGTAGCTACCATTTATTTTAATTCAGATTCTTACCCCAGGATAGCATTTCCCAGAGTGACAGCTGCTATTAGTCAGAGCTGCATTGAAGAAACAGCTTCAGCAACCCAGACCCTACCATTAATGAGATGGTACTCCCAGAAATAATGGTGATTGCTGAGAGATCTCACAGGCTAGGCTACCCTAACAGCTAGACCCAGAAATGATCTCTCCTGATGCTCAGGATTCAACCAGGAAAAGATTACACCCAATGGTTCAGGTCCATGATCTTGTGTCAGAATTGATGAAAGATGATCAGTCTCTACAGATGCAGTGGTCTGACCTCAGGAGTGTAGTCCTGCTGGAACAACCAGAGTTCTGCTCTGGCATCACCAGCCAAAGACAAAGGATTATCCCCATAATAATTTAAATCACAACTTTAACTTGTTGTAGCCACTTCTATATTTGTCAGCAACCCCCCAACGTGTAACTGGCTGAGAATTTCCAGTAGCTTCTCATGTAGTGACACTATTGCTGTGGTCTTTGGAAATGGAGAGGAATCCTGCTGTTTAACCCCTCTATGGAAGTATGAGGCACACACCCTGTCTCTTGATGAGGCTCTGAACAATTTCACACCATGACATTTGGGCAGCAGCTGCTGGTAAGACTTTTGCTGTTGCCATTTCCAAACAGGTCCATCTCCTATTTCTTTACTTATTGCATTGCCATCTCTTTTTGCATCATCATCCCATCTGTTATTAAGTTACACCTGCTTAGGACCTTATCAGAGATCTTCCACTTTCTTTATTTGCATCCTCCCTGTCCTCCCCTCCATACTTCTTTATAACTTGTTACATATCTAACCATTTCTATTAAAAAACTAAAACAGTGATAGTGAGCTCAGTTGGCTGGACAGCTGGTTTGCAAAGCAGATCAATGCCAACCAGGCAGGCTCAATTCCTGTACCAGCCAAGGTCACTATGAAGACCCTGATTTCTCAACCTCATCTGAGACGTAGTGACCATCATTAAATTCACCATCAGTTATCCCTGATTAAACTCTAACATCAGATTTCAGGAAAACAGAGTGCTTATTATTTGAATGATGTTGTGATTCTCACTTGCAAGTCTTTTTCTCCAACAGAGGAGAAAACAGTTTGATTAGATTTTAAAGTGCTTTAACTATAAGCAAGTCACAAAATCATTGATTCATGAAATGTGTATTCATATTCACTGGCAGGATTTCACAAATAGACAGCTTTACGTAACTCTGTCTTGTTTGGGATGTTTTGATTGTTTACAAGTCTTGCAAAATAGTTGGATATCCAGCATACAGTTTACAATTACGAAAAAGATACTGATGTGTCCAGAAATGTTTTGCAGGTCTCTGCAACTGTCTGCATTAGTTTGGTGCCAGGATGAAACTATGAATAATCTAATCTATCCTTATAAGATTACAAGGTTAAAGTGTCAGAAATGAGTCCATGATAAGGTCAATTGCGAGATACTTACTGTCTAAGCAAGATCTCGTTTAAAAGTTCCTATTCCTGCACTCATATTTACTCATACATTTTCAGGTTTCAGTTCAAATTTATTACACAGATAAACCTCGATATCAAGTTTCTGGAATTTTTAATAAATTTCAAATGTTTTCTAGAATTTATTTTATATTGCACTTAAAGGAAGATAGGTTCATATTGCAGTTTTGTTCGTTATCAGAACCAATTTCCATAAAATTCCAGGTAATATGAGTAAAGATTGGCAGTATTGATGAGCTAAGTATTTTCAGAAAGAGAAAACTAACAGGTACTGCCTGCAAATTAGTTTTTTTTACAAGAAAGGAGTGTAAACTGATGTACAATTGATCAAAGCAGTCTTTTGAGGCTAACCTAAAGTTACCACAGAGAGAAAATAAAGAGCTAGAAATTCCAAGATGTTAAGAAAATTAGAAAAACAAAAATTTAGGAATATAAATACAAATTTCTTGGAACCATTAAAGACTCCAATGAAACCTTAGTTGATTTAAATAAATTAAGACAACATTTCTGGTTCCATATGGTGCTAATCTGGAAGTGTTAGCACAACGGATAGCAAAGTTGGACAATTCTAATATGTTTATGCGTAACTGCTGTGGTTTCACAGACTCAAACCTGACAGGCATGTTTTGTTGTGAGACATTTGATTCATCACGTTGTTAGTGGCAAAAGTACCTGGTATAGCACAGCAAGACAATAGACATATTATAGGGACAAAGCACCTGCAGAATGAAGAAAGAAGGAAGGGGACTTCAAAATTTAATAAAAATTCCAGAAATTTGATGGCTGCTTTCTATGTGTGGTGCTCAGAATTAAAATTAATGGCTAATACATTTTTTTGCAAAAATAGCAGCATTGAATTCAGTGAAAATTTCAAAACTTCTCAGCAACCTATAAGAAAGGTCACTTTCTTTTTACTGCTTTTATTATGAGGTGAAGTTGGCCCAGTGCTGGAAAAACTGACCATGTTTGAAATCTGGCTGAAGGTGTTGTATTCTAGATTAATGTACATTTTGTATGGTTTTAGATTAGATTAGATTAGATTACTTACAGTGTGGCCCAACAAGTCCACACCGACCCGCCGAAGCGCAACCCACCCATACCCCTACATTTACTCCTTTTACCTAACACTACGGGCAACTTAACATGGCCAATTCACCTGACCTGCACATCTTTGGACTGTGGGAGGAAACCAGAGCACCCGGAGGAAACCCACGCAGACACGGGGAGAATGTGCAAACTCCACACAGTCAGTCGCCTGTGTTGGGAGTTGAACCCGGGTCTCTGGCGCTGTGAGGCAGCAGTGCTAACCACTGTGCCACCGTGCAGCCCAAAGTGGGTTTTATTTAACCCACTTTTCAGAATTATAAATGAAAAAGACGATAAGAAATGACCAGTGATCTTTGATGAGGGTCTTATCACCCACAGGAAATGTGAAATGGAAGAATTGTTTTTGAATGTGCCAGTACTGGGATCACTGTTCTTAAAAGCCCACACTTTGTTCCGTGAGAGAAATTAGTTCATGATGACAGAGCCACAAGAGTTTAGAGAATTTCCAGTGGTAATGGTTTTGAAAACTATTAATCATGACACAGTTTGAATTTGTTTAGTCTGAGTTGGGGGTTGAAACCACATTGACGTTACAGTAAAATAAGCCAAGCACGATAATTGGTTTTATATTTTCACAGTGGCATTGTACTTTCCAGTGACCTCCACACACAAAAGGCATTGGAATTTATGGGTAAGTATAAAGTTCCTCATTAATACTGAGCCCAATGGGTCATTTGAGGTGCTTTCTTGATACCACAACTGCTCCATGTTAGAAAAAAGTCTAACTTACTCATGAGTGAGGCAGGACATTCCAGGCTGTCCTACCCTGACCATCACACTTCTCCAATCTGGGTCCCATCAAGTTAATCAAAGCAGAAATTGGGCAGCCAAGTTTTGACACAGTAAAGGAGGTGGTAGCATTGTGATGATGTCACTCAACTAGCAAACCAGAAAGCCAGGCTAATATTCTGGGTTTGAATCCCTCCTTGGCACAGGACTAAATTTGAAACCAATAAATATCTAAAATTAATAAAACTAGCCCAATGGTGAACCTTGATTGTCAAAACTAACAACAAAAGAACAAAAGAGAAGTACAGCAGAGGAACTGGCCTTTCGACCCTCCACGTGTGTGATGATCATTGTTCCATAATTAAACTAAAAAACAAACCTTTTGCCCTTTTTTGGTCCGTATCCCTCTATTTCCTCCCTATTCAAGTAACCATCCAGGTGCCGCTAAATGTTGTCAATATGCCTACTTCCACACCTCTTCCAGGAGTGCATTCCAGTCTCCTTCCACTCGGTGTGAAAAACATCTGTCACACATCTCCCTTAAACCTTGAAATTGTGCCCCCTTATCATTAAAACCTATCAAGTTCAGTGGTATTCTGAGGGGAAAAAAACTGTCATTCTTACCAGGTCTGGCCCACATGTGATTCCAACCAGGAATGTGGTTGCCATTTAATTTCACGGAGTGTAGTCAAGGATAGGAAATAAATGCTGGCTTGGCCAGCAATGGACCATGTCACAGGAAAGAAAATGTCTATTCACAGCATCAGCCCTCTCAAGGCGATGCAAAAACCAAAAGAATGGTGGAGACCAGGTGTACCTATACCAACATTTTGTTTCACTTAGACCCAGCACAGGGCTGGGTTTTACAGCCCTCCACTGGTATAGGTGAGGGGGCCCTTAAAATATAGCATGGAACCTGTCTGCTGGCTTCTCACTCATCTCTGTCCATCTCAGACTATATGATAGGGAATTATTAGGAAGCCCACTCATCCTTGGAATTATAGAAACTCTCAAATGCCACATCCCATTTCATCCATGGCAATGGAAAACCGAAGCCAAATGAGTTCCTTGGCAGCTTTTCCAAGAAGGACCAGTGATGGAAAGGACTTCCTTTTAGGGATCCCCTATGTCTATCAGGAGCATTCAACTACCCCCCCCTCCCCTCCCAAAGTCATACATTCCTCCTTAAGCCACCTCCAGCTCCCACCTCCCACTTCCCTCACTCACAATGCTGGGGCCTAGCAGCCAGCACTATCAGTATCTCAGAGTTAGCTTCTGTCCAGTTTCCTTCTCTTCTTGAGGGATTGGCTGTAGTCCTAATGGTAGCCACCTCTGAAATCTGGCAATGCTGAGACCACAGATAGAGTGTGAGGAAGCAGGTCATTCAGCTCACCAAGTCCACACTGACCTTTCGAAGACCATCCCACCCAGACCCATTTGCCTACACTATCCTTTAACTCTGCATTTCCCATGGTTATTCCGTCTAGCTCACACATCCTTGGACACCACGGGTAATTTAGCACAGCCAATCCATCTGGCCTGCACTATGGGAAGAAATCAGAACACCCGGAGGAAACTCATACAGACACAGGGAGAATGTGAAAACTCTACACAGATAGTTACCTAAGGATGGAATTGAATCCAGGTCCCTGGCATTGCAAGGCAGCAGTGCTAACCACTGAGCCACCATGTTGCCCCCACACTGTGCTGGCCAAATTGAAACTTTGTTGTCAGGGAAGTTGAGGAACTCCTAGCATGCTAAACCCAGTCCAATGTATGACTTTTGATGTATTCTACTCAGCCATTTACAGGCAGAACTTTGTACATGTCCAGCCAGTCAAGTTTCATATAAAATCAGAATTAAAACTTATCCTGGGGCATGAACGCATCAACCTTGTTACCAGCACCAACTTGATAGGCCCAGGGATGATTAGCTCATGCTTGTCACATGATTAACCAGTCACTTCATCAAAAATGAACATGATACTCCAAAGTTTTGGCAACATGAAGGATAGTAAAATAAGATGGGCTGAATTTTCACTTTAGGGCCAAGAAACAGGAGCTGGTCTTGTTTCCAGCTCCTGAGCCTGCCCATGAGGTAAGCAACGGATTTTGATCAGAATGACCCTTTAATTGGCCTGGAGCCTTTTTCGTTCTCCATCTAAGTGGGCGCCAGAAACCCAGGCGACACTCTGTGTGGAGTTTGCCCATTCTCCCCGTGTCTGTGTGGGTTTCCTCCCACAATCTAAAAATGCTAAATTGCCCATAGTGTTAGGTGAAGGGGTAAATGTCTGGGTGGGTTGCGCTTCGACAGGTCGGTGTTGACTTGTTGGGCCGAAGGACCTGTTTCCACACTGTGAGTAATCTAATCATACATCAGAATGGAGAAATTACTGTATTAGTTTTGGAAAATTAGACCAATGGCACTTTTCTCTTGTAAAATGAAGGCTGAGATATGATCTGATAGAGCACTTTAAAATTATTAATTGGTCAATAGGGTGCTGACATGCTGTTCTGCTTGTCAGAGGTGCCAAAATGAAGGGTGATAAATTAAAGATTGTCACTTGTGAAACTAGAACAGTTTAAGAGAAACTTACTGCTACATGGAATGATTGAGTTGAGTACCATGGATATGTTTAAGGGAAGTTAGTTACGTACATGAGGGAGAAAGAAAGCCTCAGGCGACTCTCTGTGTGGTGTTTGCACATTCTCCCAGTGTCACAGTGCACATTCTCCCTCTGCATTGGTTTCCTCTGGGTGCTCCGGTTTCCTCCCATAATCCAAAAAATGTGCAGGTTAGGTGAATTGGCCATGCTAAATTGCCCGTAGCGTTAGGTACAGGGGTAAATGTTGGGGAATGCATCTGAGTGGGTTGCGCTTTGGCGGGTCGGTGTGGACTTGTTGGGCCAAAGGGCCTGTTTCCACACTGTAAGTAATTTAATCTAATCTAATTAAGGGCAATAGACAAGCCCTCACAGCTGCAGAGGCCTCACAACTTCAATAGTATTGAATAGTAGAGAGGATTAAACATACAATGATAAATCAGAGAAAGCAGCTTGGCCATCAGTCTAAATGATATGTATTACAATCCCTCTGTGGGCAACCTTTGTCAACCAATGCCCATTTGGGTGAGGACACCTGTAGGTTGCCTGAAGCACAGGGTGCCCACCTTAAGGCCCCTCTCCCTGACACATTCATTTGTGTTAAGAAACTGATGTAGAAAATCCCAGGCAAATGTGACTTTAACAATCTTATGAGTTAAATTGGCTGCCCTCCTGGACATGAGTAGTCTTGCCAAGACTAAAATGGTTGAGCCAGAATACCCAAGGGGGACAGGAAATTGGCATATTGCTAATAGGTTTCACTATTTTTACGCAGTCTCCCTTCTCTCAGTGGGATCTGAAAATCCTGGCCAGAATCTTTGTAAAATCAGGAGGAGGATTGTTTTTACAGTCACCCATGTCACTAATTGTATTAATTACACTAACTAAATTAAAGAGACATATTCTATAAATGTATAAAACAAAAAAGAGCGGCTAAAGCAAACATTGGCTCTTTCAATGATGAGAAGGGGGATTGAGTAATGGGATATAAGGAAATGGTCCAGGCATTTTGTGTTGGTCTTCACAGTGGAGGACATTAATAACATGCCAGTAATTGACAAAGAGACGAAGGTAGGCGAGGGCCTGGAAACAATCATTATCACAGAAGAGGTAGTGTTGGGCAAGCTAATGGAGCTAAGGATAGACAAGTTTCCTGGCTCTGATGGAATGCATCCCAGGGTGCTAAAGAGATGGCGGAAAAAGTAACAAATATACTTGTGGTAATTTTCCAAAATTCACTAGACTCTGGGGCAGTTCCAGCAGATTGGCATCACACTTGCTGTTTTCCAATGTTTAAAAAAAGAAGGTAAACAAAAGATGGGGGATTATATACCAGTTAGCCTAATTTCTGTATTGGGGAAAATACTTGAGTCTATTATCAAGGAAGGAATAGTAAGGCATCATGATTGAAATTGCCCCGTTGGGTAGGTGCAGCATGGTTTCATGAAAGGTAGATCATACTTACCTAAGCTATTAGAATTCTATAAAGACATTACAAACACAGTGGATAGCAGGGACACAATAGATGTGGTGTATCTAGATTGCCAACAAGCATTCGACAACAACCTGCACAAAAGACTGTTGCATAAGATAAAGATATATGGTGTTATGGGCAATGTACTAGCATGGATACAGGATTGGTTAACCAACAGGAAGCAAAGAGTGGGGATAAATGAGTGCTTTTCTGGCTGGCAATCAGTGACTAGTGATGTGCCTCAGGGATCAGTGTTGGGACCGCAATTATTCTCAATTTACGTAGATGATTTGGAATTGGGGACCATGTGTAGTGTGTCGAAGCTTGCGGATGACACTAAGATGAGTGGTACAGCAATGTGTGCAGAGGACTGTGAAACTTTGCAAAGGGACAGAGATAGTTTGTGAGTAGGCAAAGGTCTGGCAGATGGAGTACAATGCTAATAAATGTGAAGTCGTCCATTTTGGTATGAATAACAGGACCTTTACTTGAATGGTAAGAAATTGCAGCACACTGCTGTGCAGAGGGACCTGGGTGTCCTTGTGCATGAATCACAGAAGGTTGGTCTGCAGGTACAACAGCTAATTAAGAAGGCAAATGGAATTTTGTCCTTCATTGCTATAGGGATTGTGTTTAAAGGCAGAGAGGTTATATTGCAACTGTATATGGTATTGGTGAGGCCACATCTGAAGGATGGTATGCAGTTTTGGTCTCCTTACTTGAGAAAGGATATACTGGAGGGGGTGCAGAGGAGGTTCATTAGGTGACTTCCGGAGTTGAGGAGGTTGGTCTATGAGAAGACACTGAGGAGACTGGGATTATACTCACTGGAATTTAGAAGAATGGGGACACATAAAATTATGAAGTAGAAAGAAGTAGAGAAGATGTTTCCACTGGCGGGTGAAACTAGGACAAGAGGGCATAGTCTCAAAATTAGGGGGAGCAGATTTTGGACTGAATTGAGAAGGAACTTCTTCACCCAGAGGGTTGTGAATCTCTGGAATTCTTTGCCCATTGAAGTGGTTGAAGCTTCCTCAACAAATGATTTTAGAGCTAAGATAGATAATTTTTTGAACAGTAAAGGAATTAAGAGTTGCGGTGAGAGGGCGGGTAAGTGGTGTTGAGGCCACAAAAAGATCAGCCATGAATGGCAGAGTGGGCTCAAAGGGCCAGATGGCCTACTCCTGCTCCTGATTCTTATTTTCTTAATAAATTCCAGAAATGACAGTGATATCAGACTGTCATGCAAAACAGGCAACAGCCAATCAACAATCAACTTTAACAGAAGATATTGATCAGGTCAGTTAATTTTAATAGCCAATGTGAGAAACAAAGCTCACATACTGCAATAATTTCAGTCTGAGACAAGATCTGAATCAGCAGAGCTCTTTATTTCACACTTGCAAGTGGGTGTGATGTCCACAAGGCAGGGACAAAACACACACCGAATTCAACAAATACTCGATATTTATACAATTTGGTTACCACATATTTTTTCCTTATTTAATTGTTTCCCCCCCTGTTTACATCCTCCACTTCCTTCCTGCTTATCTCGTGTCTTATCTGGTCTTGTCTGTGAAAAACATATTCATTCCTATTCTCAGGGCTGTTTGCCCTTTGCCTGCTTCCCTAACCATGATTTACTCCTTCCATTGGTGCTGCTCCTCTCAGCATCTTATTATTAAGACTCGTTTAATTGTGGTTCTGTTCCTCTTTCTGCAAAAGTGGGAAACAGATGTTTATACAGGCATATTGAGTTTAACTGTCTGTTTTCAAAGCATCTTATCACGAAGCCCTTCTAAATGGCTTTACCATTTGTTACATCCTTAGCAAACCAATTAGCATTTCCTCCACAGAGTTCACATTCTTGTTGACTCAGCTCCTGGCTGAAACAATTGCACACTGATGGAGTTCAGTTATTTTTTATATAATTAATTTTAGAATTGCAGAAGAAACATAAATTTCCTATATCCCACAGCCAATAAGTACGCCTGTCATTTGGTGTTAGTTTAAATAGTTCAAGCAGGTGATTTCATTTTCATTTGTTCAAGAGAAAAGTCAGCAAGGCACCTCCTGACGACTGCAGTGTGACCTCTGCTGGAAACTTGTATGGTTGAAAACACAAAAATGACTTCTCCCTGATGATTTCCATGACATAACAGTTGAACATTTGACAAGCATTTAAATTAAGAATAGTCGGAGTTGAGGAACTGCACGTAGTTATAGTTTGAGTGTGTGAATTACTATCGTCAAGCAGACTAGGAAAGTACAACAAAAAGAATGATTTCAATGGAACCACAACTTTGTTTCGTCAGCCTCCATAGTGGGAACTAATTTGATTTCCTGTTAACAAGAGATTAAAAGCTGAGGGGAGCACACAGCAGCAGTTCATTCACTGCAGCAGTACAAGTCATGGCTAATCTCAATATTGCATTGCAGTACTCAGGCATCAACTTCCCAGGACACCTACATACGCTGCAGTCTATGCACTATGCTGAGGAGTTCAAGTTTCATGACACAGATATTCTGATTGTTACGTACCCCAAATCAGGTAGGAGCTGCAGTATATTCCAGTACCTCAATGCTTGTGTTTACTTTATGTATTAGTTACTGTAAAAGTGATAATTTCTGAATTATGTTATCAAACATATATGTGAAATTATTTATGTATTTTTTACAATGTGAGTTTTTATTAGACAACTTTCTACTGCCACAAATAATATTTTTGCCAAGAAGTTTTTATACCTTGTTTTTATTTAGTATAATATCTGTGCATTGGGAGGGTGGTAAAAGTACAGTTTTGTATTCATCTCTTTAATCCAATTTTGTTTTGCACCCCAAACATCATTTCAAAGTTTCCATGCAGTGGAAAAGCAAGTGCTCTGAACTGATTGCATTCCCAATTATCTCCGAGGATTCTGCTGTTCAGAGATATTGAAGATTTAAATATGGTCAAGGTCAGGCAATTTGTTTAAAAAAACAGATCTCCACTATTTCAGAACAGTTCTGAATTAATAATCAGAGATCCAGACTTTTAAAAGGAAAATGGTGAACGGTAGTTTTGTGGAATAAGGAATGAATCATGATTATGTCATGCTGCACATTATATGACCTGTAGAAATGTAGTATACAGATAAGGAGCACTTGTGAGTGTGATATCTCCAGTGTAGATAAGAATTTACAAGGTAAAACAGAGATAGAGTTCACTTGCTGTTCACATTGAATTCTGTTAATTTCAATTGTTTTAAATTTAGAATTCATAGGCTAAATTTGAAATTAAACTAGGATTCATAGAAACCCTACATGATGGAAACAGGCCCTTCGGCCCAACAAGTCCACACCAACCTTCCGAAGAATAACCCCTACATTTAACCCCCTGACTAATGCACATCCCTGAACAGGTGGACAATTTAGCACAACCAATTTGCCACAATCTGCACATCTTTGAACTTTGGGAGAAAACCAGAGCACTCAAAGGAAACCCACGCAGACACAGGGAGAATGTTCAAACTCCACAGTCAGGCAGTCAACTGATGCTGAAATCAAACCCAGGTCCTTCGCGCTGTGAGGCAGCAGTGCTAATCATCAAGCCACCACGTCACTTCAGGAACATGAAGTCTATTTTGTTAGTGGTGATTTCCTACACCCAATGCCACAACGTTGCATTATAGCAACAGGTTTAGCTGCTGCAATCATTTCATTTAAATGTGGTCCAAGTTTGCTTTGTCCTCTAAAACTGCTGGACTACAATATCCTATTTGGTTTGGCTTTCATAGGTACAACGTGGATGCAGGAAATTCTCACACTTATTTGTAGTGATGGAAACCAGGCCCCTGCTAAAACCATTCCTAACTGGATTCGAACACCATGGATTGAACATTATTATTGTGAGGACATTCTGCAGGACAAGCTAGATAATCGAATTATTACCACTCACCTACCTTTTCACATCCTCTCCAAGTCCCTCAAACAATCTAATACAAAGGTATGTAAATACATGACAGTTAAGTCTATGTTAATGATTGTATCAAAACTGTAAATTGAAATGTATTTAAAAATAAAAATCTGCCAGAAATGTCATTATTGCTATAACCAGCCTCACTTTGCACTTCTGCACTGTTTTAACTTACTGTTGCACGTGTGAGATAAGACTGTAGCCAGCTTTTGTTTGAGATACAATAGCTTAAAACACTTCTTTACAGTAATTAAAAAGTCATTTGTATTTGAGGCTGAATTTTCTAAAAATGCAGGACAGAAACCAAATGCAACATTGTCATGGTCAGAACACAATGCAACAGAGAGGAACAGAAGCATATCCTGTTTGAGTAGAAATTTGCATCTTGGGTCAAGTTTGCACAATATGAAAGATTAAGCAATTTGTGCATAGGAGTTAATCTAGTGGAATTCAGTTAAGTTTCAAGGCATTTATCTTTGCAGCTGGGTTTTGCTTGAATAACCTTAATGCAAAAATGCTGCAATCAGTAAATGTTAGTCTCAAAATGAAACAACTTCTTAGTTATTCTGTTTTTGGTTTGCAAAATTGGATCCAGCTTCTAACAGAGAAGTGAATATTTCTTGCGAGTCTTAAAAATAATATCAAACATATTTTTAGTCTTATCGCAGAGAGAAAAGTTCCAAAATCAAAACTGAACTTAGTAGAGACAACTTACCATGACAGCTATTTTATGATGCAATTTTAGATTGTTATCCAACTCCAATAGCGTTACTGAAACACGCGAATATTTCCATTTCTTATACCAACCATCCCCAGAGCTTCAGTGTTGATAAGCACAAGTTTTACACTATATACCATAAGGACTAATGGATATTTGCCAAGTACATTTCAAACAAAACACCGAGGCAATAGAGGGTTGGACTAAATTTGATCAGAATGTGAACCATCCAAATCTGTACAAAGCAGAACTGAAGGCAACCATATCTTAAAAAAGCAGTCTCCATTTTACCCATATAATGTAATAGAAATTTCAAAACATTTCACCACTTATATCTGCTGTAACAAATGGCTTGTAATTTGCTAAACATCGCATTCTCTCCCCATTACGCAGGTAATTTATGTTGCAAGAAATCCAATGGACATAGTTGTTTCATTTTATCACTTCCATAAAATGGCAAAATTCCTGCCAGAGCCTGGAACGTTTGGGGAATTTCTCGAAAAATTTCTACTTGGAAAAGGTGTGTATTTGGAGATTTCCATTGCTGATACATCAAATTTCACCAATGTAATAAGATTTCTGTCCTTGTTTAAACCAAGCTGTTAGGCAATCACAGTGAGGACTACATCCACAATGATCTGTACATTTCCTCATAACCACATAAGCAATATCATCTGTACAGCTGTCTTTGTAGAATAGGAATGAAACAATGGGAGGAGCAGAATTCTGATGTGTTACTGTTTAATAAAATCACTTTGACATACCTCATGTGCCCACAGAAATGAGGACTTGGCCATAAATTATAAATTTCTGTCCCTTCAATGCAATAGCAACTCATACCATAATAGAAATTCTTGTAAAGCCACAGCTATATTGTAAGCGTTTCCTAGAACACTATCAGGGATAGAAGGGATTTGGAAGATGAATTGTCAAAATTGTTTTTTCTCCACAGATGCTGATTCACCTGCTGAGGTTTTACAGATTTTAAAAAATTCTTATGCCAGGGATTGTATCAAGTTGTTAACGATTTTCTTATTCAAATTTCTTATTGAAGTCGGTTCAGTTTATTCATTATTGCTAACCTCACCTTTGAAGGATGGTGCATTCAGAAGCTCCCCTCTCTGACTTGAGCACAATTATTGGGCTGCACCTCTCTGGGTTTGGGACCCTGATGTCACAGTGCAAAGCAAGACCAGAAGCGACATTCATCAACTGTGGGACTGGTTGATAAACAGGTCCATTGTTAAGTTAAAGAGATTAGTTGGGCTCTCCAGAATAGAGGTGCTGCTAACAGATGTGGCCATTGCTGTGACAGACAGGAAACCTGGGGGCTATATACACTTGTGTATTAAAAAAAATCAGGGAATCAAGAGTTGATGAGGGAAACCTCTGAGTGGAGGTTTGGTGAAGGAAGTCAGGGGAGTTTGTTGGGGCTGGAGGAGCTGCCTTCCCTTTTCCTGCTACCCTCACTTTGGACAATGGAGTAATTGGTTCCACAACTCTCCCCCACATATAAGCTATCACAGAAATTGAAACTGGCAGTATCCCATGCATAGAGAAGGCACCAGTCTATCACTGGCACTGTGCCAGCAGTCCCATACAATGGGGGAGGCAGTAAAGTTGTCATAGTGCCAATTTAGTGAGAGATGATGAGTGGTGGTTCACCCCAAGAGTCACCATACCTCAGGCGAGAGGAGTGGATGTGAAGAAGAGTCCAGTAGTGTGGTAGCATCACTAGAAACCCAGAGCAACAGGTTCATGTTCTGGGGGCATGGAATTTGAATTCCATGATGGTAGATGGCAAAGTCTGAAATCATAAACATCTGGAATGGAAAGCTAGACTAATGGCAATCATGTTTATTGTTGCAAAAACCCACATGGTTCACTAACATTCTTTAGGGAAGGAAATCTGCTATCCTCATCTAGTCTGGCAAATATATGACTCCAGACCTACAAAATGTGGTCGATTCTCAACTGTCCTCTGGGCAATTAGGATTGGGACAACAAATGCTGGCTAAGCCAGCGATACTCATGTTCCTGGCGGAATTAAAACAATTGAGTGCTTAATTAACAGTCTAGATTAGAGTCCCACTATTTTAATGGACACCTGTCATCCTGGGGCCAGTAAAATTCAATGCATAGTCTGACAAAATGCTTACTTACAGATATCTCCTTAGTTAATGTCCCCACACCACTGATCCATGACCAGGAGGAGAAGTGATGGTGTTGTGGTATTATCACTGGACTGTGAATCCAGAAACCCATGTAATGCTCTGGGAAACCCGGTGGGACGGTGGGATTTGAATTCAATAAAAATCTGGCATCAAGAGGCTAATGATGACTGTGAGTCAATTATCGGGAAAAACCCATCTGGTTCACTAATACCCCTTATGGAAGAAAACAGCCTTCCTTCCTTACATGTGACTCCAGACCATCAGCAGTATGGCTGACTTTAACTGCCCTCTAAGATGGAGAAGGGATGATCTCATTCCGTGAATGAATAATTTTTAAAAAGCAGGCAGTCATTAGTGGCTTGTAGAATCTTGCTGTGAATATTCAGGTTTGCTTTCATAAAGAACGGTGCACCTAATTAATTTTGTTATCAAAGTACTTTAACATATTTCCAGAATCTTTAGTATTCTTATTTCTATAGAGATAGTTTTATTTAAAATAATGACATCTAATGAATTAAACAACATATATGCAATTAATAATTAAAACCAGCTTTGTATGAAATACTTTAGTGTTTCTCTGGATAATCAAACTCCTGCTCTCAGACTTGGAGGCAGGGAAAGTGTTGTACTGTCAATTAGCTAATATTGTGAAAAATGCATAGACAGACAGGAATTTACCTGGGATATATAATTTCTAGAATCAATATAAATGTGAAAAACAATAAAAAACTCAATTCTTTAACATGACAACTTGGGATTAAAATTCCAGTCTAAAACATATGCCTAACAGTGCAATGTAACTTTTAAGAACAACAATGCTATAACTATGACTGAATTTCAACATAATTTTCAGTTACATTTATTTTCAAATTTGTTGAAAAAGAGAATAAAACACTAACAGCTAAATAAAACAGTTAAAATTTCAGAATAAAATCTTATTTTTTTCCTACCTTTTCCAGTACATTTTGGATCATGGTTTGAACACATAAAAGACTGGCTAAGTCACAGAGAAGAATTCAACTTCTTGTTTATAACCTATGAGGAGCTGAAGAAGGTAAGATTTGGGAACAAACTACTGAAGATGCTGGATTCAGAGGGTGGTTCATGATAGAATGAGCTGCCAGAAGAAGTGATGGAGCCAGATGCAATTACAACATTTAAAGACATTTGAATGGTTATATGAATAGGAAGGGTTTAGAGGGATATGGGCCAAATGCTGGCAAATGGGACTAGATTTATTTAGGATATCTGGTCAGCATTGATGAGTTGGACTGATGTCTGTTTCCATGTTGTATATATCTCTAATGCCTCAGCCAGTTTTACGCCCTCTCTCTTTTCTTTTCAAATTACTTACAAATTCTGTTATCTTTAAACTGAGAGGTTAAAATGGATAGTTTCATAGTTCTTACTGTTTGCTTTCAATGGTCTGATGGTTATCCCATAAGCAGAATATATCACCTTTGATTTAAATATTTTATCATATTTTCCACAGCTACCCTTCTGAAATCCAACAGACTAAGCAGCAGGAACATAATTATTTCAAATAACAGTTTACTTTTCCCAGCCCTTTTGGGATAACAAATATTGCCACACAAAATGTTTCTGAAATAAAGTAATAAACAAACCAAAGCCTGAATGGCCTTATTTATAACCAAATAAGAGTTTAAAGCATAATAAGGAAATATTGCATGACACACTTACTGGAACATAAACCCACAAAGCAGGAAGTTGCTTTGCTGTTTTTTGTTTTAATTATGGATTAGAGAAATGTATGAAATTAACTTGAGGACTTAATTTCCTATTTTAGGTTTCCCATTTTAGAAAGAGTGCATTTTCTAAAAGCCTTTGTTTTCGTTTGTAATTGTTCACAGGATCTTAGATGCTCTGTTGAAAAGCTCTGCAAATTTTTGGAACGTTCTCTTTTGCCAGATGTTGTGGACACAATTGTATGGCACTGCAGTTTCACAAACATGAAAGATAATCAAATGATTAACTACACACTTGTTCCTAATGAAATTATGGACCATCAAAGAGGCAAATTCATGAGAAAAGGTTAGTTGAAATGATTCTAAAATAACCTAGAATATTACTATTCCCTTTGCTGTTAGTGTGATGGTCTTCTGATTTGTTTTGTTATTTAGGTAAAGTCGGAGACTGGAAGGAACATTTCACAGAAGAACAGAAGCAACACTTTGAGAAGGTTTTCCAGGAGAAAATGAGGGATATGGACATTCGGTTTATCTGGAGTTTATAACTCCTACAATCAGGACAGACAATTGTTATTTAAGTAGCTTAATAAGTAACCATAACACTCATTTATAGTTCCTTTGTGTGTGTTGAAAAGGCTCCAGTGAACCATTTCAGCTGTTTGTAAAACATGTAACAATGCATTGCGCTGACAATGCATACAGGTAAAGATATTTTAATTCAATTTGATGTTCTCTTAAATATGCATTAATGAGAGAATCAAAAATCAGTAGTTAAGGAAGCATTTAATGTCATTGAGGCCTAATGTACTTTTCTCTCAACGTAATGGAGCAAAGTAATGTTTAATCAGTACAAAACATGACTATGCTCCTCTGGAAATACCACCATTGGCAAAGAGCAGGACGTTGCAAATCAGCAACATTTTAGTGAGCCGAACTCAAGGGCAAACTGGAGGCCTAAATTACTGCAGTCACAAGTGAATTTAAATAGCTATCCAGCTTAGTTTTATTTTGCAGATTTTTTTTTACAATGTGCAGTTACTGATTAACAGATGTTTCTATTTATTCCAATAGTCATAATTAAGACTGACTTTAGCAGATATGAGTTCATGGGTCATTATTAACATTAATAGGTAAAGATCATCAGTAATCATTCTGACAAGTATGATTATCCACCTAATAACTTCACATCTTACCGCAGTTAGGCAGTAGTGTGGGGGAAATAATAATAAAGTAGTTTTTCACTGATTAAAAAAAACAGGAATGTCCACATGACGTTCTGGCTTAGTTGGTTAAAAAAAGAGAAGAAAAAAATTGTTGGTAAAAAAAAAATTAACTTCACATCACTAGTCGCAGGTTCTGGGGGTCCTTGTGGGGCTGATCAGCGTGAGCCTAGAGTCACGTCTCTGATGACACATTTCGCAGGTGTTTCTGGGAGGATGGAATTGGTGCTTTTTGCCTTCGAAACCTGGAGGAGGAATGGCAGTGATCCTATTTATTATTTCCTCTTGCCAGTGTTCTCAAAGAATTGTTTCCCTTTTTACAGAAGATTCCTCTGAGTCAGTATTTATTTCCCCCCCGAGTGAGGGTCTCCCATGTAGTGGCATCTGTGTTACATTTCTTGAGGGAAGCCTTCCTTTGTCCTCCTCTCATTTGATTGACTTCCTTGACGGAGCAAAGAGGATTTGCTTTCAGGGTCGGAACTTAGGCATCTGAAACACATGGCTGGCCCAGTAGAGTTGGTTTAGCCATGTGCTGGAGCCATATAAGACGACAAGGACAACTGCCTTATACACAAAAATCTTGCGTTAGTGTTGATGTCACAATTAGAGATGTTCATCCATAGTCATCAGATGATGAGGCTTGTGGATTGGATATAGCATTGAGTCTCTACATCATGTTAGCTTTAAGTGAGAGCTGGCTTCCCAAGCAGGGGAAGCATTCTACATTTGAGACCATTTCTCTACTGACCTTAATGGAGTGAAAGGCCAGAAGTTGCCCTGGGATAGGTTGTACAATATGGTATGCAAGAGATGACAAATATCTAGCTTACATTTTACTCTTGGCTGAATTAATTTCTCAGTCTGTTACCTCTACTGGTGAGGAAATAAGCCCTGGGTTTCCTGCCTGTTAGTTGCCAGTCATCTCTGATGATGAATGAACATTTGGACTTATCAATACATCTGACACTTGAGGACTGTTGTGCCATAGTGGTTATGTCCCTCCCTGAGCCAGAAGTCCTGGGTTTAAGCCCCTTTACCTGCAGAGGTGTGCCATACACATCTAGACATGTTGCTTTAAAAATACCAGACTTCCATTTGACAATCTGCACTCTCAGAATGGCTACTTGTAAGTACCACTGGGACAACTGTCAAAATACCAACTTCAAAATGGGGAGAAAGAGAAGGAATTTTTGGAAAATGGAATTGAAAGGGACTTATAGTGGCCAAAAAGAGAACCAATCGGAAGAGACAGACTGTAAAATAACAGAGGAACAGGGGGAGATAAATAAAAGTTCCTTTAGCTACCATGCATATTTACAGGATGTTAAGGATTCAGTTTACAACTATAAAAGTCAAGCTTTATTTTTAAATATCAGGACAATTTACTTTTTAAAAACAGTATAAACAAGCTTGTTGTAATTATGGTTTAATGCTGAAGGGCTTTAGGAGTTGGTGATGCCATCACTATATGAATCTGCTTATTGTATAATAAATTCTCAAACTCTAGGTGTGGCTAGATTGTTCAAAATATTGCATATAGTTTGTAAATGAAGTGGGTATGAACTTTTTAAGATGGTTGAATGCCATAAAAAATTATTAAAACCCCTTTGCATTTGAAAATGGTAGATTTTGAAAAAAAAACTTGTCACTAAACTGGAAGATTGAACAATATCAACTAAAATCCTGAACTTAAAATTTTACCAAGATTTTAAAAAAGCTAACATTTCCTTTATATATAAAATTGTATTAGACAATAATATTAACCAAAAAGTTGATTATTTAATGCCAAGTGGTTATGAATCACAGAGGCTTTGGTGTATTACCTTCCCTTGAATGTAAGTGAGCAAGACCATAATTAAAGTTGAAAATTATTAAATGGAAGCTGAATGACAAGATATTTACAAAGGCATGATAGCTTTATTTTCTGATAAATTAATTGTGTTATTAATCACAAACTAAGAACTTTTCAGATTATCCACAAAGAAAAAATTTTTTAACTGTAGTATTATACATATTAGTAACCAAAGACAACTATACATGTAAAACTATTCAATATGGCATAAGACTAAGTGAACAGCAACAAGTGGTCACATTGCACAATGTTAAGGATTTCCTAACTACCCAAAAATATTTTTTAAAAATGTGACATCCGTCAAGAGAATTGAAATAGGCTTTCTTTCAAGCTTTTCCAGTCATGAGATAGTGATGCTTCTGTACTAAGCAGAAACTTCCAAACTTTAGTTAACGATTACATGCCTTATTTGTACATATCAAGATTACACCATTAAATGTGATTTCAAAGCTCAGTTTTTAGCTTGCGCAATTGGTCTCTTTATTTGGAAGTTGCAGAAATCTTTTCAAAAAGGCAACCTCAAGTTGATTTTAAGGATTTAAAATTTGATACTGGGCATTCAAACAATGCAAGACCCAAAAATTCTAATGTTTGTATCAGTCAGAAGGGTAATTATGAAAAAAAAACTTACATTTTAAACTTTCACTTTAAAAGAAAGTAACTTTTCAGTGGCCATATGTAGACTGATTAAAAATTATTTTTTAAAAAAGTTACTTTTATTAAAACTTCTTCCAAAATGTCATTCTTGTTCATTTAGTACCAACTTATGAAAATCATAGGGATAATTAGTAATATCAAATTGTTTTAAAATTGTGTTAATTTGAGAGTTATCCATTCACTAGTGCTATATCATATAGGCTGTTCTGAACCACACACAAAAAAAGCTGTGTGTCAATATTATAGCAAAAGCTTGTTTCAGAGGAGAACAAAGGGACTTCAGTTCACCAATGAATGGTTGAAGATGGTGTAATGTTAATTCTGATAAATCTTTAAAATCAGGGAAAAAACTCTGCAAGCCTTCTAACTTGTGGACTTTGTTTTTGTTCAAAATTCACAAGTGTTTACTTTGAGCTTTACTCACTTGATCACTTTCATGGCAACACCTCGGGTGGTACTACTTAACTACATTAAATACGTAAATTGAAGAAACAGCATTGTAAATGGTCTTCTGATTTACAGTTAGAAAAATCCATTTCTATTATGTAGAACTTTGGAATTTCAACCAATGCTTTGGGAGTGAGGTTAGGAGATGAATTCCACAAGTTCTCTTTAAAATGCAAACTGTAAGCTGATGGCCTTTGTTAAAACTCAAGGAGTTCCTGTCCTTATACTGGATATCTAGACTGCTGTAAAGCACCATTCTAAATTGCACTGGTTCTTTTACCATTGATATTATACTGTCATAGAAAATGAGAAAATACAGCAGTGATATTGATTTGGTCTAATTTAGTCTCAACTAGAAACCCACCAATTATTTGCGTGAATATTCATAGACGGCCTAATTTCTCTGATCTGAGACTTACCCTAGTACAAGAGCTACTTTATGATTATTTTCAGAGCACAACTAGGAATCAACCTAATCTAATAAATAAGACAAGCAGATTTGCTGCACTATACCGATCTAACATGGTGTAAAACAGAAATGTATTAAGTTAGCCAATTAGAAGATCAAAACACAGAAACAAAATGCTTGAGAAACAATTCTGAGTTACCTTATACAATGTATTTTATCACTGAGCTGAATTTGAGCAAGTTATCAAGCCCAGACTAAATGTGCATATTTTAATTCTAGTATCTATTGCATTAATGGTAACTGTTACAATCAATATCAAAAAGATAGATTTCCCCATTCCAGTGGGTGTGCACAGCTTCCTGCTCAACCACCACCATAAACGTTCCTGTCACAAAAAAAAGTTTTATACCTGTACAGGTCTTTTTACAATCTGATGTCATCTTCTCATACTTAGACTACGTATTTGACAAAATGGTTTCACTGCTGAAGGACACCAAATTACACATAGAGGAGATGCTGCTGTCCCTTGCTTTTGCATCACCATGCTGTTTCTGAACTTTCACGAGTAGCTTTCCATTTGGAACTTGAGAAATTGCACCATCTCGGGTAACAAACCATTCGGACAAGCAGAGATTTTGCCCCATTTCCTGAAACTTTTTGCGGAAACTTCGGTTTAACCAGAAGTACACAATGCAGTTGAAGAAACCATTTCCACACGGTAACCACAGGGCAACGAATTCCAACCACTCTGATGCCCCCTGCTGTGTTAGAGCTGAATTTAAGACAGAATTAACAGAGGAGTGTTTGCTTGAAATAAGCGACCAATTCATGTTATAATACTATCAATAAAACACTATCTGAATTTTAAACTAGTGGTGATTCAAGTAATCTGCAAATCAATTCCAAATAAATTACTTTTTTGAAATATCATTTTAAACCAGTATTTTCCTCATGCTCATGTTAGAGTTAAAGTGAAATTAAAACACAGGCTGGAGAACTGTAGAGATAACGATGGTAAATGACAATGGATGAACTTATAAACTAGGAAAATAATTTTGAATTCAATGTGTTGAGAAATGAAAAATCACTGTCAATCAGACCAAGGCCAATGGCTCACTGACCATTGTACAAATGGTAGACTTGGATAGGTTAGGAGGCAATCAAGGAGTATTACAGTAGTCAAGTCTTGAGTTATGACAGCACATGTAGATGAGTTTTAAATATTAGTGACAGTCAATCTAATGAAGGAAATAGTCTTGCAGATGGATGGACATGGAGTGGAGAGGTCAGTTCTGGGTAGAAGATGACAACATTGGAGTCAAAATGTTACATGCACATAACTAAATAATTCATAAACTGATTTTTTTTTAAAAAAACAATATTTAGGTAAACTTACACAGCACCTTGTAAACCTGCAACATTTACCTCCTTAAATAAGGAGGACAGTGGATGTTTGGGAATAATACCTGCTCTGTTAATTCCTCTCCAAGTCAGATATTGTCCGGAGGTGGAGCAATATCACAATTTCTTCACTATTGTTGGGTCAAACCCCAACTCCCTAACAGCACTGTGGGTGTACCTACTTCACCTTGACAGCAACGGTTCAAGACGGCAGATTATTGTCACATTCTCAATGTTAATTGGGGATGGGCACAATCTGTTGGTCTAGTTAGTAATGCTTACATCCCATGAACAAATGAATAGCAATAAACAGAAATCACTACACAGAGGACAAACTTTCAAGCAATGTTTTGGGGAAGTGGTTGCTAATTGCAATTTAAAAGAAAAATTGTGGTAATGAAGTTAACAGTGGCTGATGCTTAGGAAGCATTTTCTCCATTATAGATACTGGAATTCTAAAAAAAAAGGTTGTTTTCCAAGGAAACAAGAGCATGTGTATATTTTGTGGTTAAATAAGGTTAGCTCTTCAAATGCAATACTACCCGTTCAACCAAGGAAAGAAACAGTTCCTAATTGGACTTCCATGATGAATTACATAAAGACAATGTCAGACTTCTGACTTTTTCCTTTCGTCTCTGCTGTTCCTCAACCTACTTTCCTACATGGACACCTTAATGTTTCTCTCACCACCAGCTAACTCCCCCCATCAGATTGACAGGTTTTGAAAAATTTGAAATTTTTGGTGAAAAACAATTACAAATCTTATACTTAAAAAGTACAATTTGCAATAAAAATACTAATTTTGTCACAAATATGTTATGGGTTTTCGCAAAACAAAGTTTATTAAAGTTTGTGCGAAGATTTGTAGCTCGGGTGCTTGTTGTAGTGGTTCTGTTCGCCGAACTGGAAGTTTTTGTTGCAAACGTTTCGTCCTCTGGCTAGGAGACATCATCAGTGCTGTGGAGACTCCTGCGAAGCACTTCTTTGATGTTTCTTCCGGCATTTATAGTGGTCTGTCCTTGCCACTTCCGGGTGTCAGTTTCAGCTGTCCGCTGTAGTGATTGGTATATTGGGTCCAGGTCGATGTGTCCGTTGATGGAATTTGTGGATGAATGCCATGCCTCTAGGAATTCCCTGGCTGTTCTCTGTCTGGCTTGTCCTATGATAGTGGTGTTTTCCCAGTCGAATTCATGTTGCTTGTTGTCGGAGTGTGTGGTTACTAGGGATAGCTGGTCGTGTCATTGCGTGGCTAGTTGGTGTTCATGTATGCGGATTGTTAGCTGTCTTCCTGTTTGTCCTATATAGTGTTTTGTGCAGTCCTTGCATGGTATTTTATAAACTACATTAGTTTTGCTCATGTTGGGTATTGGCTCCTTTGTTCTAGTGAGTTGTTGTCGGAGCGTGGCTGTTGGTTTGTGTGCCGTTGAGTCCTAGGGGTCGCAGTAGTCTGGCTGTCAGTTCTGAAACGCTCCTGATGTATGGTAGTGTGGCTAGTCCTTTTGGTTGTGGCATGTCCTCGTTCCGTGGTCTATCTCTTAGGCATCTGTTGATAAAGTTGCGCGGGTATCCGTTTTTGGCGAATACCTTGTATAGGTGTTCCTCTTCCTCTTTTCGCAGTTCTGGTGTACTGCAGTGTGTTGTAGCTCTTTTGAATAGTGTCCTGATGCAGCTTCGTTTGTGTGTGTTGGGGTGGTTACTTTCATAGTTTAGGACTTGGTCTGTGTGTGTGTTGTTTTCCTGTGTACCCTTGTGGTGAATTCTCCGTTCGGTGTTCTCTGTCCTATCACGTCTAGGAATGGGAGTTGGCTATCCTTTTCTACTTCTCTCGTGAATCGGATGCCTGTGAGTGTGGCGTTGATGATCCGGTGTGTTTTTTCTATTTCTGTGTTTTTGATGATTACGAAAGGGTCATCGACATATCTGACCCAGAGTTTGGGTTGAATTTGTGGTAGGGCTGTTTGTTCTAACCTTTGCATAACTGCCTCTGCTATGAGTCCCGAGATTGGTGATCCCATGGGTGTTCCGTTGATTTGTTCGTATATCTGATTACATTCAACAATCAGATATACGAACAAATCAACGGAACACCCATGGGATCACCAATCTCGGGACTCATAGCAGAGGCAGTTATGCAAAGGTTAGAACAAACAGCCCTACCACAAATTCAACCCAAACTCTGGGTCAGATATGTCGATGACCCTTTCGTAATCATCAAAAACACAGAAATAGAAAAAACACACCGGATCATCAACGCCACACTCACAGGCATCCGATTCACGAGAGAAGTAGAAAAGGATAGCCAACTCCCATTCCTAGACGTGATAGGACAGAGAACACCGAACGGAGAATTCACCACAAGGGTACACAGGAAAACAATACACACAGACCAAGTCCTAAACTATGAAAGTAACCACCCCAACACACACAAACGAAGCTGCATCAGGACACTATTCAAAAGAGCTACAACACACTGCAGTACACCAGAACTGCGAAAAGAGGAAGAGGAACACCTATACAAGGTATTCGCCAAAAACGGATACCCGCGCAACTTTATCAACAGATGCCTAAGAGATAGACCACGGAACGAGGACATGCCACAACCAAAAGGACTAGCCACACTACCATACATCAGGAGTGTTTCAGAACTGACAGCCAGACTACTGCGACCCCTAGGACTCATAACGGCACACAAACCAACAGCCACGCTCCGACAACAACTCACTAGAACAAAGGAGCCAATACCCAACATGAGCAAAACTAATGTAGTTTATAAAATACCATGCAAGGACTGCACAAAACACTATATAGGACAAACAGGAAGACAGCTAACAATCCGCATACATGAACACCAACTAGCCACGAAACGACACGACGAGCTATCCCTAGTAGCCACACACTCAGACAACAAGCAACATGAATTCGACTGGGAAAACACCACTATCATAGGGCAAGCCAGACAGAGAACAGCCAGGGAATTCCTAGAGGCATGGCATTCATCCACAAATTCCATCAACAGACACATCGACCTGGACCCAATATACCAATCACTACAGCGGACAGCTGAAACTGACACCCGGAAGCGGCAAGGACAGACCACTATAAATGCCGGAAGAAACATCAAAGAAGCGCTTCGCAGGAGGCTCCACAGCACTGATGATGTCTCCTAGCCAGGGGACGAAACGTTTGCAACAAAAACTTCCAGTTCGGCGAACAGAACCACTACAAAGTTTATTAACTTTTGACTGGAAAAACTATTTTAATAAATGTAAACCGGAATGATTTTTAATGAAGATCATACTTTACTTAAAAAGAAGGCATTTACTTGGACAAGTATCTGTAAACAAAATTACACAATATTCCAAAACAAACATAAATTGTTGGAGAAACTCAGCAAGTCTGGCAGCAGTTGTGGAGAGTCAATGTTTTGGATCCTGTGATCCAGAACCAGTGGCAGCTGGGAAAAGATGGTGAAGAGCAGTGGTGGGTAAAGGGGTAAAGGGGTAAAGGAGTGAAGGGGATTGGGGGGGGTGGGTGGGTGGGTAAAGGAGTGAAGGGGATTGGGGGGGGTGGGTGGGTGGGTAAAGGAGTGAAGGGGATTGGGGGGGGGGGGTGGGTGGGTGGGTAAAGGAGTGAAGGGGATTGGGGGGGGGGGTGGGTGGGTGGGTAAAGGAGTGAAGGGGATTGGGGGGGTGGGTGGGTAAAGGAGTGAAGGGGATTGGGGGGGGTGGGTAAAGGAGTGAAGGGGATTGGGGGGTGGGTAAAGGAGTGAAGGGGATTGGGGGGGTGGGTGGGTAAAGGAGTGAAGGGGATTGGGGGGTGGGTGGGAAAATGAATGAAGGGGAAAAGAGGGAAGGGGAAGAGTCGGGGGGGGAGAAGGGGAAGAGTCGGGGGGAGAGAAGGGGAAGAGTCGGGGGGAGAGAAGGGGAAGAGTCGGGGGGAGAGAAGGGGAAGAGTCGGGGGGAGAGAAGGGGAAGAGTCGGGGGGGGAGAAGGGGAAGAGTCGGGGGGGGGGAGAAGGGGAAGAGTCGGGGGGGGAGAAGGGGAAGAGTCGGGGGGGGAGAAGGGGAAGAGTCGGGGGGGAGAAGGGGAAGAGTCGGGGGGGGAGAAGGGGAAGAGTCGGGGGGGGAGAAGGGGAAGAGTCGGGGGGGGAGAAGGGGAAGAGTCGGGGGGGAAGGGGAAGGGGAAAGAGGGAAGGGGAAGAGTCGGGAAAAGGGGGAAAGGGGAAGGGGAACAGGTTGACAAACAAAAGAAATAATAAAAAGGTATATCAGGTAAGGTGTAAAACTGATAAGAACAATAAGTACCTGTTAGTGAAAATGAGTTTTCTGGGCTGAAAGCAACCCAAGCAACAATAAAGATTGGGTACGGGATGGGTAAAGGACATGGAAGGTGGTGTTCAGGGCGCTAAAAGTATTGAACTCTATATTGGTTCCCGAAGGCTCAATATTCTACAGGGTGCAGGGTAAGCTGACCATTCAGCAATAACATGTTAAGAATATCTTGAAATTAAACTCTGGTCAATGTTGTGTTTTGCTTCTCAGAATACTCACCCTGGTAGATCATGTTGCAAACGCAAGGGCACCAGCAGATATAATAGACGATAACTACAGGCAGAAGGATTCTGGAAGCAGCATCGTGTCTCCTGTTCGCCTTCTTCGGTTTAAAGCGATTCCTCTGACTCCTGGCTACAAACCAGAGACGGAAATTGGCAAAAGTCATGATGAGTGAGCAGGGGAAGAAGATGAATGCAGTCAGCAGGAGAGAATAGGTGACATTGCTGGAGAAATCCAGATTACATATCAAAGATGCTCTGGAGAAGTAAACTTTGACAATTCCCCGAGGGATGGAGAGGGGAAAAGAGAGGATGGGTGGCAAAAGCCAAACCAGTGCAATGAGAGCTTTGATCCTGCAGTTGGTCATCACCGTGCTGTACCTGAGTGGGAAGAATACAGCGATGTAGCGCTCGATACTGATAGTAGCCAGGGAATAGATGGAGGAAGTTAGGATGCTGGCGTCTAGAAAGACCACAATGTGACAGAAGGGGGAGTCGGCCTGGTTTCGGAGCTGGGGTACACTGCTACCATATAAATTCAGAGGGATGACTATCAGAGCGAGGGCAGCATCAGCCCCGGTCAATGAAATCAGGACCAGGCGGCTGTTTTTGGACCAGCCAGAAACTGGCGAGGAGATCACCAATAACACGGCCGTATTGCCCAGGATGATCAGAACACACAGGACAGCAATGATACACTGTTTCAGAATGTCCCCTCCTGCCTCTCCCATAGAGCTGGCTAAACCAGTACCAGAGAGATTAGCAATCTCAATCCCACTCCCATTCCTATGCTCATTCTCGGAGAGATTCACCAACACTTTGTTACAAAGAGACATCCCGGGTAAAGCTTTCAAGACTAAAGTCGCTGAAACCAAAACCCTTTCAACAACAAAAAGAATTTTCCAGCAGTCTGATAAATTGAAAAAGTCATCTTTAGGTCACTCCTAACACTTAAAATACTGATGACCCCATTGATTACAAACAGCCTCTCCTCGTTAGCAGGTGGGTTTGAACACGTGTTATTTGAGTTGATGCAAATAGAAAAGCTGCGTTATGTAAAGAGTAAAATTTGAATAATGATATGTTTAAGCGACGGACCTGCTCTCGGAGTTGGGGGGGAAAGGTTTTGTTTCACATAACGCTGGACCCGATTGTAGATGTGACCTAATTTGAGTGGATGAGATGTTGTAGCTGTAAGGTCGGTAATGCGAATTCCTTTCCCAAGATTCCTCCTTCTGTAAGGACCGTCACACCAATGGTAGGATGACCCTTTAATTAGTTAATTTGCACGTTCCCGAAGTGAACAGCTCACAATTCCCACCCCCAGTTGATTCTTGTTTGCTCATTCTTTTTCTCCATTGACTTCTACTGCTTAATTTGTCCAGTTTTCATCTCATTTTTCTGATTTGGAAGCATTAAAGATTGTTAGGTTAGACTTTTAAAAAAAAACCCTTGTTCCCCCTGTTCTAAGGAAAACAACCCTATCTTTCCCATATCTGCTGTTTTCAAACTCTGGCAACATTCTTGTAAATTACCTCTCTACTTTCTGTAATGTGATGATCACGGCTTTTGTCACCAAAACTCCCAGCTGTGGCGGAACCTGGATCTTATATCCAGCATTATGTGTCTGTTTATGTACTCAGTGCCTTGTTCAATGAAGGAATGCATGCTACATGTCTTCCTTTCCATTTTAGTTGAGTGTCCTGTCACCGTTAAGGAATCTGTGAACATGCATTTCCAATGTCTCTTACGATCTCTCTGTTCTCAATAATCTCCTGTTTATATGTATTCTCTTGCTTTGTTTGCATTTCCCAAATGTATAATCTTGCAATTCTCCAGACTGAATTCCATTTTCCACTTTTCCAATTACTCAACCAAAGCAGTTTATCATCCATGCATCTTTTCCCTGTAGATTATTTGGCCACTTATTGATATCTGTAGATTTCCCAATCATTCATTACTCCTTCACTGTCAAGATTACCAAGTGTTCTATTGTGGATCCTTGCAACACACTGAAGCCAGGATTTCCATGGTTCCTGGCTGAATGCATGGGGAGATTCCAAAATAATCACTGAAGAGAAAAAGTGGGATTTCCACTTAATTTTCATTTTTATACATGGTTTCCTATGGAATTGACAGTAAACACAATCCTAATCCCTGGAAGTTAGAAGTGATAAATCCCATCAAGACTGTTTCCAACAGGGCTGCAATTCTATTAATTGTCAGAACAGTAATCAGGTAAATGAGGTACAAGTGTATCTACGTTGATAAAAACTTAAAATGGCAAAAACAGTAAACTGAATACCCTGAGCAAACTTTTCAAAACAAGCACTTTTGTTTTGCTACTGATTACTGCATTGGCACAAACTGTTGTGGGAATTGGGCAAGGCTATGGAGGGATTTGAAATCAAGGATCAAAATTCGAACATTGAAGAATGGCTTTTTCAGAAACACAAGGGAGCAGGGTGAGCTGAACCAGGCTCGATTAATGACATAAGCAGAAGAGTTTTGGATGGTGTAAACATTTCCTTTAGCTAGATCTATTCACTGGGATATGTTGGAAAAGTTACGTATGGAGGTAACAAGAGTGTGGATGAGAGTTTCAGCTGCACGTGGACTTAGGTAAGGAGGGGTGGAATCAGCTAAAGTTACAGATACAGGTGGTCTTATTGGTGTGGATCTGTGTTTGGAACCTCTGTTTATGTAGCTGTGCTTCATGGTGCTCGCTTACTAAGTTGGCAATGTTTGATCTGAGCTCAAAATCATTTTTTAAAAATATATTTCTATTAAAAATAGATTTTTTAAATATTAAAGCATGTACAAAACAATGCAATTCAAAACAGAACAAAATTTTTAAAAAATCTCCAACCCACCCTCATGTAAAAACTCCGCGAAGATTGTTGGAGTAGCAAAAAGCATAAGGGACTGTCAGAGAATACAGGAGGATAAACATAAACTGGAGAGTTGGGCGGAAAACTGGCGGATGGATTTCAATCCAGACAAATGCAAGGTGATACATTTAGGCAAGACTAATTCTAGAGTGAATTATACAATGAATGGAAGAGCCTTGGGAAAAGTTGATGGGAAGACAGATCTGAGAGTGCAGGTTCATTGTCCCCTGAAGGTTGCTGCACAGGTGGATAGAGTGGTCAAGAAGGCATATAGTATGCTTGCCTTCATCGGACAGGGTATTGAGTGTAGAGCTGGCAAATCATGTTAAAATTGTACAGGACATTGGTTCGGCCGCATTTAGAATACTGTGTACAGTTCTGATCACCACATTACCAAAAGGATGTGGACGCTTTGGAGAGGGTGCAGAGAAGGTTTATAAGGATGTTGCCTGGTAAGGAAGGTGCTAGCTATGAAGCGAGGTTGAGTAAGTTAGGTTTATTTTCATTAGAAAAAAGGAGATTGAGGGGCGAACTGATTGAGGTTTACAAAATATGAAGGGTATAGACAGGGTGGATAGAGGCAAGCTTTCAAGGTGAGAGGTGAAAAGTTTAAGAGGGATACACATGGCAAATACTTCACACAGAGGGTGGTGGGCATCCGGAACGTGTTGCCAGCAGAGGTGGTAGAAGCAGGCATGGTAGATTCATTTAAGATGGGTCTGGAGAAATGCCTGAGTAGGTGGGGAGCAGAGGGATACAGATGCTTAGGAATTGACCAACAGGGTTAGACAGTACATTTGGATTGGCTCAGGCTTGGAGGGCCGAAGGGCCTGTTCCTGGGATGTAAACTTTCTTTGTTCTATAAATGTATATAGAAAAATACAGAATAAAAGAAAACCCCAAACTGGCTATTTAACAAAATAAATAAATGACCAACAACAAACTGATAAATAGTAATAACTCAGCCCAGCCAAACAAAATGCTCATACGTTCACAGTTCCTCCTCGCTGGATATTGGACTCGTAAAACCCAATCATTGCGGCTATATAAAAGCCCGTGTTAATGTGGCAGATAAATATGTATCAAGGTATTCCAAAAAGGGCTGCCATGTCTTGTAAAAACTTTCAGTTTTGTGGTGTACCATATTTGTGAGAAAATCCAGGGGCATATGCTCCATAACAATATTCCGCCAACCCGACAGGCCCAGGGGTTTTTCGGATATCCAACCTAGCAAGATATTCTTTCTTGCACAGAACATGAGAATATTGAAAAGTTTTTCTTATGTGCGTCTGCAGGAAATACAAGATAGGGTCCTTCTCCACCCTTACATCCAAAATCCTCCCCATTGCAAAAGCATTCTTTAGCTTCATGCTTTTCAGCCTGGCTGAAGTTAAAGTAACTTAGATATCTTAATTTACTGGCAATATTCCCTCTGTGCAGCAGCAGTTATGCCAGTTGGTGTGTGCTGAGCTTTCCACTGGCTGTGTGGGCTCACAGTTTAAAGGGTGGTTACAAATTATGTTGATATCACAGAGACTTTGAGGAAGTTCCAGATGTTAGCTTTCACTCCTTTGAGATTCAAAACTATTCTGTCATCAAGTCCATATGGCATCATTATGGTGGGTGATGTTTACTGCACCCTTCAGCAATAACCCTTTCAGGCCAATTATACAAAAGCTTTGACTGAAAGTTGACCATAGGTGGCAATTTATTGCCTATTATTGAAACTAAACTGCCTGGTTATATTCTCTGGCATCTGCCCTGTTTAAGCTCCTCCAGAGACAGTGTTGCCCATGTTTTCAAGAAACAGCTTGTCTATTTCATCACCAGGTTTCAATTCCCTGACTTGCTTTAAAATCCTCAATTTCCACCGAGTTCTCACAAAAGTCCATTCCATTTGTCTTAACTCTTCACTGGTCAATTTCTGATTCTCAGTGATGTTCATATCAATGTTGGAATGGCATTTTCAGGTGCATGCTGGGCATTATTCCCAGTTAGAACATAAGTGAGGTGGTAAAATTACATGTTCAGTTGTATTTGCATTATGCAGGAGACAATTTATGTCAAATAAACGACAACATTTGAAAAGGCATCTGGATGGGTATATGAATAGGAAGGATTTAGAGGGTATGGGCCAAATGTTAGCAAATGGGACTAAGTCAAATTAGGACATCTGGTTGGTGCAGATGAGTTGCACCGAAGGGTCTGTTTCCATGCTGTTTGATTTTATGGCTCCTTAATAATGGACTGAGCTGCCAGAGGAAGTGGTGGAGGCTAGTACAACTGCAACATGTAAAAGGATGGGTATATGAATAGGAAGGGTTTGGAGGGATATAGGCCAGGTGCTGTCAGGTGGGACTAGATTGGGTTGGGATATCTGGTTGGCATGGACAAGTTGGACAAAGGGTCCGTTTCCATGCTGTACATCTCTATGACTCTGTGTATTTGAATTAAGTTGATAATAAAACTTTACACCAGAGCTATAGACAGTAGGTGGCAGTACAGGACCGTACACTGCTGAGATCTTTTAAGTTACTGCTCACAAAATTCAAACTAAGGCTCAATTCAAACCATGAAAGCCTAGGGACACTATTTTCCCAGCAGATGTGTTGTTAGATATGTGCTCAGAGATTTTTCCTGATTGCTCCTGTCTTCTGTTTCCAGGCCCACAGTATAAACTGTGCTACTCACACACCACAGATAAAATCACAACATTCTCTTTATATCGTTTTGATATGCTGTACAAATGTAAATGAACAGGGAGTTTCGGGGAAGAAGATTATGCAGTCAGTCTTGTTCTTCTATTATGCCCAGACCCAATTTTTAATTTTACCAGTAGAGGGTGAAGGTTAGATCCAGTCATCAACTAGGTCTGACAGTTCTTGGCTTCCGTTAGGCTAGTGATTGATTTGAGAGTTGGCTGGGAGCTGGAAGTTGTCTTCATAGCATGGAGAAGGTCTCCCTGTTGATGATGCCCACAATAAGAGATCCTAAGCTATAAACTACTCAGGGATCTTAACAAAGTTGCTTTGAAATGACAATGAGACAGTTAACGTTCTCTTATGTAAAACTGACTGCAAATTCTGGTTTTTGCATTTGTACAGTTAAATTCCTCCTTATCTCAGTTCTAACTGGTCGTCCCTTAACCCTGAGGATGTGCCCTGAGGTCCTAGTCTGTCCTACTAGTGGAAACATTTTCTCCACATCCAGTCTATCCAGGCATCTCCATATTCTGTAAGTTTCAATGAGATTACCCCCTCAACCTTCTAAACTTCATTGAGTACAGACCCAGAGTCCTCAACTGCTGGTCATATGACAAGCCCTTCATCCTCGGGATCATTTCTGTGAAGCTTCTCTGGGCCGTTTCCAAGGCCAGCACATTCTTTCTTAGATACAGGGAGCAAAATTGCTCAATATTCCAACTCCAGTCTGACCAGAGCCTTATGTAACCCTAGTAGTACATCCCTGCTCTTGTATTCTGCCTCTCAAGAGATGAACACTAACATTGCATTTGCCTTCGTAACTGCCAAATGAACCTGCATGTTAACCATAAGAGAATCCTGAACTAGCACTCCGAAGTCCCTGTGTGTTTAAGATTCCAAAACCTTTCCATGTTTGGAAAATAGTTTATGCCACTATTCTTCTTACCAAAGTGCATAACCTCACATTGTACTTTGTGCTCTATCGGACACTTCTTTGCCTATCTCCTAGCTTGTCCAAATTCTTCTGCAGCCTTCCTGTCTCCCCAACACTACCTGTCTATCCACCAAACTAACCATTTGAATACAGAACTGGCTCAAAAGTAGAAGACATAATATGGTGGGTTGCTTTTCATACTGGAGGCCTGTGACCAGTGGTATGCCGCAATGATCAGTGCTGAGTCCACTGCTTTTTGTCATTTATGTAAATTACTTGGGTGTGAATGTAGGAGGTAATATTAGTAAGTTTGTAGATGACACCAGAATTGGAAGTATAGTGGACAGTCAAGAAGTTTATCTCAGAGTATAATGGGATCTTGATTAGATGGGCCAATGGGCTGAGGAGTGGCAGATGGAGTTTAATTTAGATAAATGTGAGGTGATGCATTTTGGAAAGGCAAATCAGGCAGAACTTAGACACTGATTGGTAAGGTCCTAGGGAGTGTTGCTGAACAGAGAGACCTTGGAGTGCAGGTTCATAGTTCCTTGAAAGTGGAGGCACAGGTAGACAGGATAGTGAAGGAGGTGTTTGGTATGCTTTTCTTTATTGGTTAGGCCAGTTTTGGAATCCTGCGTTCACTGCTAGTTTCCCTCCTATAGGAAGGATGTTGCAAAACTTGAAAGAGTCAGGAAAAGATTTACAAGGACGCTGCCAGGGTTGGAGGGTTTGAGCGATAGGGAGAGGTTGAATAGCTTAGGGCTGTTTTCCCTGGAGTGCCTGAGACTGAAGGGTGACCTTATAGAGGTTTATAAAATCATGAGGGTAAATAGACAAGGTCTTTTTCCCGGTGTGGGGAAATCCAAAACTAGTGGGCATAGGTTTAGGATGTGGGGGAAAGATTTATAAGGGGCCCAAGTAGCAACATTTTCAGAGAGCGGTGCGTGTATGGAATGAGCTGCCAGAAGAAGTGGTGGAGGCTGGTACAATTACAACATTTAAAAGGCATGTGGATGTGTATATGAATAGGAAGAGGGATATGGGCCAAATCCTGGCTACTGCGATGTGAGATATTGTGTTCTGAGATATTTTGTTATGGTTATCTTTATTAACTCACTCACCAGCTCGCTATGTTTTATTGCATTTTCACACCTTATCCGCCATTGCTCCAAGCAGTGCTTACCTGTTAATAAGAGTAGCAGACAGAACAATAACATCCCTAACAGGTCTCCACGAAATATTATAATATTAATCAGGATGTGGAGGAACCGGTGTTGGACAGGGGTGGACAAACACACACAACACCAGGTTATAACCCAACAGTTTTATTTGGAAGCACTAGTTTTTGGATCGCGGCTCCTTCATCAGGTGGTTTTGAAGCAGGACAGAATTTATAGTCATGATTTGGAGATGCCGGTGTTGGACTGGGGTGTACAAGTTAAAAATCACACAACACCAGGTTATAGTCCAACAGGTTTAATTGGAAGCACTAGTTTCAGAGTGCCGCTCCTTCATCAGGTGGTTATTTATAGCAAAAGATTACAGTGTCATGCAAGTAAATGATGTATTTAACAAACCTCAATTGTTGTTAAGTTTTTCATCTTTTAGAATGGGCTGCAGGTGTCAGTTCATTAAAATGTAAATCCCAGAACTTCTTTTAAGTCACATTCATGAGATAACTTAAGGATTTATAGAAACAGGGTGACATCTCAGTTCAGACAATGCATGAAAGGTGTGAGGTCAGAGTCTGTCTGTATCTCAATCTTGACTCAGACTGATGCTATATCAAAAGTGATTTTTAACTTAATATTAATCAGCTCTTACCAACCATCCTCTGGACCTGAATAGATTCCCCAATTAGTAAGTGCCTGTTAATTAGTGATTAGATTCCCTACAGTGTGGAAACAGGCCCTTCTGCCCAACCAATCCACACCGACCCTCCAAAGAGTAAGCCACCCAGACCAATTTCCCCTTGAATGATGCACCTAACACTACGGCCAATTCATCTGATCTGCATGTCTTTGGACTGTGGGATGAAACCGGAGCACCTGGAGGAAACCAACGCAGATACAGGGAGAATGTGCAAACTCCACACAGACAGTTGTCCGAGGCTGGAATCGAACCTGTGACCCTGGCGCTGTGAGACAGCAGTGCTTACCACTGAGCCGCTGTGCCACCCCTTTTAACTGGGCCATTATCCCTTTAAGAAACAAACTGACAAAACAGCACTTCCATGAAATTGCATGTATGAATGAAACTCATACCGGCAAATACTAAATAAATCTCACAATCCAGCTGCACTAATCTGTTTAATATCCTTCATTCTTTTATTAAGTATAGGTACAACTTTTAACTTATTTAGAGCATTTTTTACTAACATTTACTAACTTAAAAGACAAAAGGACTAACACCTAATTATGCAAGCAGATGGGACAGACATCTCATCAGAAGAAGCAGCCAGCATTTAACATGTTTTAACCCATCTCCTGTCTCACAGGACAGAAGCTCTTCGAACCTTTGTCAACTATAGACAAAAAATATAACACCCCAGTAATGGAATTTTAATATATTTTTGGGATTTTATTGCTGCCTCAAGCTTGTGCTGTGATTGCTGAATAAAAGAGCCGATTTTTGCCACTCACCGATATTTGGTCATTATTTGAACACGATCCCACAGGGACTAGATTAATTTAGGATATCTGGTCAGCATGGACGAGTTGGACCAAATGGTCTGTGTCCATGCTGTACTGCTCAATGACTCTATTTTTGTGTCATCTGCCAATTTAACATCAAGATCCTCCGTTCCTTTGTAAGTATATAATGTGACTAGTTGTGGACCCAACACTGACCCCTGAGGAATTCCATGAGTCTCCAGCTGCCATCCTGAAAAAGTCCCCCTTTAACCCCACAGTCTGCCTTCTGCCAGTCAATCCTCTATCCATTCTAGTACTTTTGATTTGATTTTGATATTATTGTCACGTGTATATTACAGTAAGTATACAATAATATACAGTATACTGAAAGACTTTCATTTGTTGCATTGAAATGATGCCATTTTGAATGGTTTAACAATAAGAATAAAAAAGAAAGATATCGCTTGAAGACAGTCCATCAGTCCTGAGCCAGCTGATCACCATCAGTAATACCTACGCTGCCATCTACACCAGACCCAACCAACATCGATCCTCAGGGGCAAACTTTGGCACTGGGCCGACACTCCTCCAGCACCACCTTGTTGCTGCCTGCACCAGACAAACTAATGTCAGATTCCCATCTCTCACCACTGGGCCCACTTCAACAATTTAGATTAGATTACTTACAGTGTGGAAACAGGCCCTTCGGCCCAACAAGTCCACACCGACCCGCCGAAGCGCAACCCACCCATACCACAACATTTACCCCTTACCTAACACTACGGGCAATTTAGCATGGCCAATTCACCTGACCCGCACATCTTTGGACTGTGGGAGGAAACCGGAGCACCCGGAGGAAACCCACGCAGACACGGGGAGAACGTGCAAACTCCACACAGTCAGTCGCCTGAGTCGGTAATTGAACCCGGGTCTCAGGCGCTGTGAGGCAGCAGTGCTAACCACTGTGCCACCGTGCCGCCCAATGTTGCTGTGATGGCCTTCCACATTGCTAGACTCAACTAACAACAAAGTCGCCCATCCTCAGGCCCCATCCAAGTTCAGGACAAGGTATGTATGAGAAAAAAGAGAGGGTGAAAAAAGAAAAGTAGACATAGTGGACGAGCTTTGGCACAGGAGCCCTATTCCACCACTATCTTAGACTGGAATGCCTTGCGCCTAATACCATGCACTCTTATTTAGCAGCTTCCTGTGCTGCATCTTGTCAAAGGCCTTTTGGAAATCCAAATGGACCACGTCCACTGGCTCTCCTTTGTCATTATGTCCTCAAATAATTCTCAGGCATGATCTCCCCATGATGAAATGGTGCTGACTCAGCTCTATTTTACCATGCATCTCATCCTTCATAATGGACTCTTAAAATCTTACCACCGAATGAGGTTGGGCTAACTGGTCTATAATTTTCTATCTTCTGGCTTTATTCTTGAACAGGTCAGCATGAGGACAGGCTGAACCAGAATGGGAGGCTCATGGACTGAATGGAGGTCTTCCATTCTAGTCTCCCTATTGCAGAGCTACCTTACTTTGAGCAGCCAATACAGCACAACAAATTGAAAGCAATGCGCATAAATCACTTTCCTCACTGGGAGGAGTGCCCCAGGGTCTTAGGTGGGAAGGAGAGACAAGTCAAACCTATCTCTTCTACATTTGCATGGATAGATGTCATGTGAAAATTCAGGTATAAAAACACAAAATGCTTAGCAGGTCTGACAGCACTGTGGTGAGAGAGAGGGGGCAAGTTAACTTTCAAACCTGGTATGACTCTTCTTGAGAATCACAGTTCTGACGTGGGACTCAATGTTAACTTTGTTCCTCTGTCCACAGATGCTGCTAGGCTTGAGTACCTTCAGCAATTCCTGTTTTTATTTCAGATTTCCAGTGACTGCAGTATTTTGCCATTATATGAGAAAATTTAGGAGTTGTGGTCATAGCCATTTTTCATTGCCAGCAAATATTTATGAATTGCAAGAATGTGTAAGGCAACCCAACTTATGCTTGACACCAGGAGTTGCAGGCTCAGCCTGCTAATCAAGTTTCCCTCTTCACCTGCCTCCCTAAACAAATCTCCATGTTTCTTTCTAATGCTCTCCATCAAGTACATCAGTACTTGCACATTTCCACATACCTCTTTGAATTGCAACCCAGTTTCCTAACATTACCCCCTGAATCCAGGCCCTGCAGCTTAGTAAAAACCAACCATGATGCCTCAATGTCCGTCTGTCAAGGCCAGTGTGGTTGTGACCATTACTAACTCCAGGGCAACCTTGTTTATCCGAATGACACTGGTGGGGAGAATTTTGTTTGGGTAATCAAATCCTCGGATAATACAGTTTACCCAACCATTGGGACCTTGAGGTCTTGCTTTGATAATCAATGTTTGGATAATCGGGGTTGCTCAGTACTCCTCCAATGGCTAGCCATATCCTCCAATGCTCCATTGTTGATGCTTTTGTATGTTGAGATTCCCTGCTCATTGCAATTATTGTCTGTCTATATCCCATCATACTGCCTCCAACTCCCAGAACTGACTTTCCCATTTTCCCTACCATAGCAGTGACCCTTGACAGACCTCCTGGACTTTAAAATGAATAATGTTTAGTTCATGTGAGTTTTTAGTTTTGAATATTAGAGTAAATGTCTTAAAACTTGAAATCTTGCTATCAGTCATCCTCTGAAAGTTCAAATTTCTTTCAAAATGTTATCGATCTCTACAGGGATCAGAGCAAATCTTCCTGCTGTGTATACTATGTCAGTAAAACATTGGGAAAATCTTCCAACATGTTATAGATGTGAATGGAACAGCCATTGTCAGGAGCAAAAAGCTTCTTCTGTTTAGACAAATATTGTATGCATTTAAATTGATTTTTAATTTACTTATCAGACTTCCACCTTTTCTCAAGGACTACCCACGTGTAGGATTGAGCAGAGTCCTGGGACAGAGAATTGGCTCACTGTGCCAATCTCATTACCTTCCAAGTGGCGTCCAAGTGATATCCCTGCTAGGTAACTTGGCAATCACCCAGAGGAGTCTGATCAGAATAACACAGAATAGTCCTGTGTCTGTGTGCTTTGCCCTGCTCCCTTTATTGGCTAAAAGCAAATCACTGCAGATGCTGGAATCTGAAACCAAAAGAGAAAATGCTGGAAAATCTCAGCAGGTCTGGCAACATCTGTAAGGAGAGAAAAGAACTGACGTTTCGAGTCTAACTGACCCTTTGTCAAAGCTTTACAGATCCTTACAGATGCTGCTAGACCTGCTGAGATTTTCCAGCATTTTCTCTTTTGGTCCCTTTATTGGCTGCTTTCTCCAGAGAATCCTTGTGTTGGTGTGTGTTTTTAAAATGATGTGTTTGATGCAGTGATGATACCAATGGCTGAGTTAAACACTGCTCCTTCCCTACATGCTGTGAGACTGGACTTTTCAAGGCTGCGTTCCTGGTTCTATGCACTTCCTCATTTGCACTCATTTTACAGGACACTCCCTGACAGAAATCTCTACAAGTGGATGGGTAAATAAGATAATCCATGTACAGTAGTTACCACACCACCACCCCCACTTCACCCCCCATTGTATCCATGGGGGATATGTTCCAAGACCTACCATGGAAGCCCAAAACCACAGATCATTGCAAAACCATTCATTTAAACGGGAAATTTATCTTCCCAGCAGCCAAAAAATGTGTTGTTGGAAAAGCGCAGCAGGGCTTATGCCCGAAATGTCAATTCTCCTGCTCCTTGGATGCTGCCTGAGCTGCTGCACTTTTCCAGCAAAACATTTTTCAGCTCTGATCTCCAGCATCTGCAGTCCTCAATTTCTTCCCAGCAGCCCCCTGGTCCCTGGTTCTGAAACGTTTCCTGTAATATGTTCAGGCCACGGTAAACCACGAGAAATTGAAACCGTGGAAACAGGACCTGCAGGTATGGCAGCTGGCCTGTATTTCCCTCCTGCCCACTAATGGGCCCAAAGCTTTTCCAGGGGCTCTTGTGGTGCAGTGGTAGAGTCAGAGGCCCTGGGTTCAAGTCCCACCTGCTCCAATGGTGTATCAGAACACAGATGAACAGGTTAATTAAAAATATGCATAGTACCTAAAAGAGGGAAAATGGTAAATGTCTTGATAAAAGGGGTCAAAGAACGTAACGAGTAGGAGTAGGCAATTCAAGGCCTTGAGCCTGCTCCATTGTTTAATAAGATGGCAGATGATCTCGGCTCCACTTTCCTGCCTTCCCTTCATAATCCTTTCATCCATAACTAATTAAAAATCTGTCTCCCTCCTCCTTAAATTTACTCAATATTCTAACATCTATCACACTCTAGGGTAGTGAATTTCACAAAGAAGTAATGTCCCCTCATCTCTGTTTTAAATCTCCTACCCCTTGTCCTAAAACTATGACCCCTCGTCCTAAAACTATGACCCCTCATTCTTGATTGCCCTACAAAAAGAAACATCATCTGTATGTTCACTTTGTCAATCCCCTTTAGCATCTAATGTACCTTAATTAGATCTTTCTCATTCTTCTAACGATATCAAGTATAAGCCCAAACTGCTCAATCTCCCTTCATAAGACAATTTTTTAATAAATTGCTATATGTGATGCTAAAGCAGATCTAAAACAAATGATACCTTGTAGTACAGTGACAGTGTCCCTGCCTCTGGATCAGGAGGTCTTGGTTCAAGTCCCACCTGCTTCAGGGATATGCCATAACACCTCCTAGTAGGTTCTTTAGAAAGTATCTACAAAGCATTTTTCCATGGCCCTCCCTGCCCAATAATCCTATTAATGACATGTAAATTCACCCCATTTAGTTTATGAAACATCAGATTTATCAGGTTGATTGAGTCATTTGTGTGGGGGCACTTGTGGTGCAGTGGTAGTGTCCCTGCCTCTGGATCAGGAGGCCTCAGTTCAAGTCCCACCTGTCCCAGTGATGTGTCATAAAATCCCGAAATAGATTGATTCAAAAATATCTGGTAGTTTGTGTATTTGCTTCCACAGTTCTACAGGAATAGCAAATTGCCTGCTGATTTGAGCTAATGTTATGTCTTCAAGTTAATTCAAACTCGTTTCCTTAATGGCTCTTAAAAGCATTTTTGCTGAATATTATTTCTGGGAAAATTCAAAGTAATTCTAAAGATATCCACAATTTCATCTGACGTGCAATTCCTGTCAACAGCTCTCATACATTTTCTAAATACACTCCCTTGGTGTGGAGTGCATTTCATGAAATGTGGGGAAAGTATGGCATAATGTCCTACCTATTATAAATAACTTTGGGAAAAGACCCATGATTAATTGATGTGTCTTTTCCCTGGCACCTAGAGTTCTTGGTTAGAATGCAATTTGATAAGTATGTTAATAAGGCTGAACCAAGACATTTAGGTGAGTTCTTTAAATACCAATTGGATTACATATTTTAGGAGTGATTTAGCCCTGTTACTCATTACAGACTTGGGTTTGGATCCCACCTGCTCTCATGATGTGTAGTGACAACTCTGAGCAGGTTGATTTAGGAGCGATTTATCCCTTTTACTCATTAGATACTGGATCTACATGTGTGAATTAGGGGGCCGGCGTGTGGTACAGTGATAAAGTTCCTAACCACTGAACCAAGAGACTCAGGTTCAAGTCCAACCTGTTCTGGAGGTCATGGAGTCATACAGAAACAGACCCTTCAGTCCAACCATCCCATGTAGAAAATAATCCCAAACTAAACTAGTCCCACCTCCCTGCTCCTGGCCCATGTCTGTCCAAACCTTTTCTATTCTTGTACTTATCCAAATGTCTTTTAAATTTTATAATTGTTCCCAAATCCACAAATTCCTCAGGAAGTTCATTCCACACGTGAACCACCCTCAGTGTAAAAATAAAATTGCCTCTCATGCCTTTTTAAAATCTCTGTCTCTCACATTAAAAATTGTCATAGAGATGTACAGCATGGAAACAGACCCTTTGGTCCAACTCGTCCATGCCGACCAGGTATCCCAACCTAATCTAGTCCCACTTGCCAGCACCTGGCCCATATCCCTCTAACCCCTTCTGATTCATATACCCTTTAAAATGTTGTAATTGTACCAGCCTCCACCACTTCCTCTGGCAGCCCATTCCACACATGCACCATCCTCTGTATGAAAAAGTTGCTCATTATCTCTTTTATATCTTTCCCCTGAACTTAAGCCCTCTGGTTCTGGACTGCCCACCTCAGGGAAAATACTTTGTCTATGTATCCTATCCAAGCCCCTCATGATTTTGTAAACTTCTATAAGGTCACCCTCAACCTCCAACACCCCAGGCAAAACAGTCCCAGCCTGTTCAGCTTCTCCCTATAGTTCAAATCCTCCAACCCTGGCAACATCCTTGTACATCTTTTTTGAACCCTTTCAGGTTTCACAACATCTTTCTGATGGGATGGAGACCAGAATTGCACACAATATTCCAACAGTGGCCTAAACAATGTACAGCCGCAACATGACCTCCCAACGCCTATACTCAATACTCTGACTGATAAAGAAAAGCATACCAAATACTATCCTATCTACCTGCGACTCTACTTTCAAGGAGCTATGAACCTGCACTCCAAGGTCTCTTTGTTCAGCAACACTCCCCAGGACCTTACCATTAAGTGTATAAGTCCTGCTCTGATTTGCTTTCCCTAAATGCAGCATCTTGCATTTATCTAAATTAATCTCCATCTGCCACCTCTCAGCCCATTCACCCATCTGGTCAAGATCCCATTTTATTCTGAGGTAACCTTCTTCGCTGTCCACTGCACATCCAATTTTGGTGTCATCTGCAAACTTACTAACTATATCTCCTATGCTCCTATCGAAATCATTAACGTAAATGACAAGGGTTAAATTTTTGGAATTTCTTGCCACAGAAAGCAATGGTGGCAAAGTCCTTGCTTATATTTAAGGTTGAGTTAGATAGATTTTTCATCAGTAGGGGAATCAAGGATTATAGAAAAACGTAGAAAAGTGGATATAAGAAATGTTGACGCTCGATTGGCTTAACAGCCTACTCTTCATATTTCCTATGGCCTTATTTTCTTTTAAGCAGAGAGTTCGGACATCCTTGCTGAATATCAGTTAGGAATAATTCAACAGCTGAGAGCTGAACTGAAACTATAGGTGGTTATGATGAACCCAATATTTGAGCAATTATGCAAATTCATTAAAGCTTTCTGTGGTGTGCTTCTTCCCTTAAATAAAACTTTCAAAGCATGGTGGCAGGTAGTCAACATTACAATAATCCAATTCAAATCCTTTGCAATAAAAACAGAAGTGCATTGTTCTGTATGTGCTGATTCACTTACTTTTGCTGATCTTTTAGTACAGATACAATTCAACTCAGGAAATGGCAGTTCATGTGAAATAAAATGCCAAAACACCTGTGTTCCTCAACAATCTACCCCAATAGAGCATCTTTTGCATTAAGAAAAGAGATGTTCCTATTTCACCTGGTGCAAAATTAAAATTAAAGAAACAAAATGGTGATACAGAGCTCATTTGATGCATGTGCGCCTATTCCAGTTTTCACTACAGAGTCAAGACTAGATGTTGTAAATCTGTTGTATGACTCAAGCTATCGTAACCTCATCTACTGAAAAGGAAAGTCACGTTTCAGTTCAAACACAGCACAGCTCCATTAATTTAAAAACATTATGCAAATGTTATTGGAACATGTAGAGATTCAGAAAGAAAATCATTCCTAGAGAAAACCGTTAATCCTAATGGTCGGAGGGAAATAAATACCCATAAAGATGAACATAAATTGAAAAACAAACAAGGAAAGCATTTGCAGCCCACATCTTAAATTACATTAGCATTGCTGAAAAAAAATGTTCATGGGTCAAAGCTTTTTGTATTAGGCTTATCAAGATAATTTTCAAATACCTCTGTAAAGCAAAAACTATATTTTATATACTGTGCTACAAGAAACTACTGTTTGGTTAATAAGTGAACTACAAGTCATAAAGAAAAAAAATTACACAAGTAGAAAGGTTGGAGGCTGAGGGTGACCTGATAGAAGTATATAAAATTATAAGGCATAGATGGAGTGGATAGTCTTTTTCACAGGGTGAAAATGTCAAATATTAGGGGGGGGGCATAGGTTTAAGGTGAGAGGCGAAACCTTAATGGAGATGTGCAAAACACATTTTTTTTATCCAGAAGGTGGCAAGAGGCTGAAGCATGTTCTCTGAGGAATTGGGAGGTCATGTTGCAGTTGTACAGGACATTCGTTAGGCCACTTTTGGAATATTGCGTGCAATTCTGATTTCCTTTCTATTGGAAGGGTGTTATGAAACTTGAAAGGGTTCAGAAAAGATTGACAAGGATGTTGCCCGGATTAGAGGATTTGAGCTGTAGGGAGAGGCTGAATAGGCTGGGGCTGTTTTCCCTGGAGCGTCGGAGACTGAGGGATGACTTTTACAGAGGCTTATTTTTAAAAAATGAGGGGCATGGATGGGATAAACAGAGAAGGTCTTTTGCCTGGGATGGATGAGTCCAGAACTAGAGGGCATAGGTTTAGGATGAGAGGAATGATATAAAAGGGACCTAAGGAGCAACTTTTTCACGTAGAGAGTTGTGCGTATATGGAAATGGATAGCGGAGGCTGGTACAGCATTTAAAATACATCTGGATGGCTATAAGAATAGGAAGAGTTAAGAGAGATATGTGCAAAGTGCTGGCAAATAGGATTAGATTAGGTTGGGATATTTGGTCAGCATGGACGGGTTGGACCGAAGGGTCTGTTTCCATGCTGTACATCTCTAAGATTCTATATTAAAGAAGAATGAATAGTGCAGGCCTGTTTTCATTGATTTACATTGCATCTTTTCCTTTCTTAACTAATTTGTTTTTGCAGAAATGGCCAGTTTCATGGTTGCATTCCAGTTATAAGTGCAAAATACATATTTCATAAAGGTAGAAATTTCATGCTTGGGATTAGATAACTCTTAATGTAGCTTTGTTTGATGTAAAGTGAGTTCTCCTTTCATACAGAATCCGTAGATTTGAGAAGATAGGACTATTTTAAGAAGGATGAGAGCAAATTTGATTGCACTATTCAAATGATGAGAGGGCTGGACAGAATGGGTAAGTTTCCTCCCATGAAGGATTGAGGGTTAAGGTCATTAATCAAAGAAGCAACGAGTATCCTGAATACCTAAGAATGTGGGGGAGGCATGTCCAGTTGAGTCCCTTTTCATTCAAAAGATACTATTGTTTGAAAAGGAGCAATGCACAGGGTTACAGAGAAAAGACACTGCATATGACAGTAAGTGAAAATGATATCTTTACCAGCTGGCACAGACATGAAGGGCTGCACTATGTCAATTTTTCATTTCAGTAAATAACAATGTGACCCACTTGCAGTTTCTTCAAGCTAAAACACAGGGAAAAAGGGTTTCCAAGATAGGTAGACTAACCCTATCAATTATAGTGATTCACTTGGGTTCAGTTTGATGTAATCCAACTGAACATTTTGAACCTCTCTAGCGCATCCAATTCTAAAAGTTTCGTATTTACAACCTCCTGATAAGTCATTAATATCTGTGCATAGAGTCATCTAATGTAAATCACAGACTATAATAATAATTTTATCTTTACATAATGTTTTAACATAATGAAGACTTCTCCATTACAGCCCAAATATCTGAAAGACGAGGCTCCTCATTGGATAGACCAACATTTAATATTTGCAACAGCAGCAGGACCATGGAATTCTTTGAATCCTTTTGAAAGATTGACTTCTTTCATTGTGGTGCTTATAGCATACCTATCATGTTACAATAATAAGACTTAAATGATGCTGGGCCTATTGTTTCTCTATCATCTGACCTTGTACCAATGTCTGAGTAAACCCATACCAGGACAAAATCAAAATACTGTGGAAATTGAAAATCTAAAACATAAACTGAGTATGTTGGAAATATTCAGCAGTTCTGACTGCATCTATGGAGAAAGGAACAGTGAATGTTTCAAGTCAATAACTTTCCATCAGAACTCTATCTCTCATCGATACTGTCAGAGTTGCTGAGTGTTTAAAACACTTTTGTTTTTACAAAACAAATATATTACTTGGCATAGTTTTTTGATTAAGAACAGAATGAGAGAGAGGAAGTATTTCTGGTCAACTGTCCCTTTCCAGGATCTGGCAGTATCCAAGTAGTTTCAGACAAATACTGTTGGTATCTTCAGGAGGCTTCAGTCTCCTTCAAGTTGAACTGCTATTGCTTATGCAGCTACAATTATCTTATGATTTGGAGATACCGGTGTTGGACTGGGGTGTACAAAGTTAAAAATCACACAACACCAGGTTATAGTCCAACGGGTTTAATTGGAAGCACTAGCTTTTGGAGCGCTGCTCCTTCATCAGGTGGTTGTGGAGTACACAATTGTGAGACACAGAATTTATAGCAAAAGTTTACAGTGTGATGTAACTGAAATTATACATTGAATAATACCTTGATTGTTTATTAAGTCTCTCATCTGTTAGAATGACCATGTTAACCTGCGAATATAACTTTAACAAAGGTTTTGTGATTTACATATGAAAGAAGTGAAACTAACAGCCTGTCAGTAGCTAATCATTCCACGGTGGACAGTATGTAGCACATGAATGCTTCCATTTCATGAGCTTGGCTGCTCAGGAAGCTGAAGCTGCCTGAAGGTGATGAAATCTGATCTTCTGTTTCCTGTCATACTGACTTGCCAAATATCATGAAGAATAGAGGGTCAGCCAGAGCCAACAGTAATCTCTGGAGCGCACAAAGGATGACATATGTCATTGCAAGAAAGGATATACTACTGAATACATCGAACCTCATTTTGTCAATGCTGCTGAAGTCCTGTCACGGGCCGTTGTTGATTATGTCAAGACAGGTTTCACTATTCTCACACCATTTGGCTGACAGCCTTTACTCGTGATGAATACCATTTTCCCTTCACTCAGTGGCAACAATAACCCTGATCATGGCAGAGCTTCACAGTCTGTCAATTTGTCCAAAACGTGCTTTGAGTTGATGCTTAAAAGTGTATGATTTCACCTTCGCCAACTGCATGGTTCCATGTAAGTAGCAGCAATGACGTCTCAGCCTGAAGTGCCCCTCAGTAAGGACATATTATATTTGTCACTGTTGTGCTCACTGACTGACAGTGTAGAGATAACAGCCCTTAGTCTAATGATTTAGCTTGAGAAATGAGCTTGGCAGTGTTATATTCCATAAGGCCACAGCTTGGAAAACTATAAGGTCGAGGAAGCTTGCTCTGGTAGTAAGGACAATATAATGATATTGTTATGTGTGATCAAAATGTAATTAAATGACGTATGTGAATCCTGCTTATTCGAAGACCTCTGATAGATTTATTAACAGCTAAACTAATATATGTAGCACAGAGAAATCTCCAGAAATAGCTTGTGCCCAGAATACTGCAGAGCAGAACACCTACAGCCTACAGTCATGTCACAACATCTGGGTACTTGGCTCATTTGCATATCACCCCAAAGGTGATAACTCCACAGAGTGTCAGTCTCAATGTAACATTCTTGTTTTGGGAATCGGGCCTTATGCTGAATTTTAGGGTCAGAGTTATATGTCTGGTGTAAGTCATATAATTCGAAGATGTGCCTACTTAGGGCAAATAGCTTGCTACTTTATTAATTAGGATTTTCATTACACGATCATTGTTAGTCACCAATAGTGTCTCTAGTTTTCCTTTTTGGTGCCTAGACGTCTGAGGTCCTTGCCTGGTGTCAGCTTCTGAAAGTTAATGCACTGGCCGAGCAGTTGGTGTGCATGCAATCTTGGCATGGCTGTGTTGCCATGCAGCTTTGAGGGAATGTTGGTGGTCACACTTTCAGCTACCTGAATCATTTAAGTTCAGAAATTTCATCCTTAAACCTTTCTCTCTCTATCTCCTCCTTTGAGACATTCTTTATTACCTATCTCTTTGACCAAGCTTTTTGATACCTGTCCCAACATCTCGGTATATGACTTGGCATATGGTCCTTTCATCTGATTAGTGCTCCTGGGAAACATATTGGAAAGTTTGATCATGTTAAGGGCACTATATAAATGCAAATTTTTAAGTGGCCTGCTGCTGCTGCTGAATACTCACTAAGATTAGGAGCATCAACCCTGTCACCTGTCTACTGAGCAGTTTATGTTTCATTGCATAACCCAAAAAAAGGCCATCATGTTAATGCATCTATTACTTCTTGAATTCATTTCTGTTGTTGTGAATGACACTATTTTCACATACTTTCTCACCTGCTGTTGTTTGATATTGTAGCCAATAAAATGCGAAGCATGGTTATTCCTTTGGAAATTTGCTTAGTGCTCCAGACTGTTGAAAAAGCAATAGGGATGTTAATAGAGGTCCAAGTACTTCCATGTCCACACACCTTTTAGTACTCCATAAATCACATTCATCAATCTTGACAACTCTTCCTACAGTAAATAACCATCCACAGAAAACAACCAATCAAGCCAAGGCCTTGTTTTCATTCCTACCTGCAACACTATTTCTGACAGAAAGAAGGCATTAGTTGAATAAATCCTAACTGGAGAAATGCTATGCACGTGACCATCATTAATGTGACTACATTAATATCACTCTCTATATGAACAGACATTGCTTCTAATCAATTCAAAGTTAAGTTTTGTGCCCAAGTGTTTTATCACTGAAAATCGTAATGCAAATGAAAGTCCATTAAATAGGAGCTGCTTATATTTTTATGAGGCACAGTCTATCCTTTCTCTAATTACGTCGAGGCTCGTGTAGGCAGATTGTTGCTAGCCAATTAAGGTTATCCATGCAGGCTTGGCTAGTTTCCATTTAGGGATAATCTAACTGCAATGTAAGATAAATGCCATGAGATTGCAGTCAAATGTATTCTTGATCCATCACTACTATTGTGCTAAGATTATTCATACATAGAATTTATGCTACAATGTCTAACTCTGATTTTCTGTTGTTTATTTCGCTGCAGAGAGTGAATTTGTTATGTGCTCATGTTGACAGGATAGAAGTGCACTTCTGCATAGTACTGAGTGCAATTTGAAAAGGTCCAATTGTTCACTCTAAAATTCCTCCTGTTCCATCTCCATTTTGGGGATATTTATTTTAATTATCACCAAGGGACATAGTAACTGATTAACACCAAATCAAGCTCATTTCAAAAATTCCATGTTAATGCTCCATAACCCATCTGACAGTATAATGATACAACTGACATGGAATACATTTTATTTTGTGTACCTTGGAGAATTGGGAAACTCTAACAGATGAGATGGAAATTATTAATGTTTTGGTTCAAAAGGCGCAACGTGACTTTGCTTTCATAGCTTTGTAGTCAATATTTTGAGTAAGGAGTTGTTCTAATCTTATCCAGCTTCAACGATAAAAATAAATATCCTTGCCTGTGATGCAATTACTTTTGGGTAATCCTCTTGATTTCCATTTCAGATTGTGTATATTGATGCAGCAATTGCGAAAAGTGTAAATAATTTGATAGAAAAGAAAAATACTTCTCGTCAACTGAAGTCTTTACTTTTGACCTGTGAATGTGACATTTCCATTATTATTGTCTAAATTGTGCCCAAATTCTGGCTGTTTCTTGTGAAAATATATTTTGAAAGAAATGAATACTCCCAGTATGTGAATGGGCCGCTGGCTAGTAATGCAGTAGGATATATGTTTGTAGAAGTCTTTTCATACATAGTTTATTTGCTAACTCACCATAGTCATCTGACCTCTGCCTCTGCTGGAACTTACTTCCATATTAGTTGTGACAGCCGTTACATTCAATACTTAAAAAAAGGCATCATTTTTTCAAAGCTGTAAGAACAGCAGCTTCTGTAAGAAAGAAAGACTAATTTATTAAAAAGAACAGTATGTCACTTTGAAGTACTGTGTCAATCGGTTGATTTTGCAGTGGAAAAGAAAGGAGACAGAACATAGAACGTTACAGCGCAGTACAGGCTCTTCGGTCCTCGATGTTGCGCGACCTGTGAAAATAATCTGATGTCCATCGAAACTATACTGTTCCGTTATTATCCATATTATGTCCAATGCCCAGTTAAATGCCCTTAACATCAGCAAGTTTACTAATGTTGCAGGCAGGCTGTTCCACGCTCCTACTACTCTCTGAGTGAAGAAACTATGCCTAATATCTGTCCTAAATCTATCATTCCTCAATTTTAAAGCTATGTCCCCTCATGTTAGCCTTCACCATCCAAGGAAAAAGGCTCTCATTGTCCACCCTATCTAACCATCTGATTATCTTATACGTCTTGATTAAGTTACCTCTCAACCTTCTTCTCTCCAGTGAAAACAGTCTCATTTCCCTCAGCTTTTCTTCGTAAGACCTTCCTTCCATACCAGGCAATGTCCTAATAAATCTTCCCTGAACCCTTTCCAAAGCTTTCACATCCTTCCTATAACGCGGTGACCAGAACTGCATGCAATATTCCAGGTGCGGCCTTACCAGTGTCTTGTACAGTTGAAACATGACCTCATGGCTTTGAAACTCAATCCCTGTACCAATAAACGCCAACACACCATATGCCTTCTTAACAACCCTATCAACCTGGGTGGCACCTTTCAGGGACTTCTGCACAGGACACTGAGATCTCTCTGTTCATCTACATTAGCCCATTACTCTGCATTCCTGTTATTTCGTCCAAAGTGAACTACCCCACACTTTTTTCCACATTAAACTCCATTTTCCACTTCTCAACCAACTCTGCATCTTATCTATGTCCCTCTGTAAACCACAACATCCTTCGGCACTATCCACAACTCTGCCGACCTTTAGTGTCATCCACAAATTTACTAACCCATCCTTCTATGCCCACATTCAGATTAGTTATAAAAATGACAAACAGCAGTGGCCCCAAAACAGGTCCTTGCGACACACTACTGGTAACTGAGCTCCAGGGTGAACATTTCCCATCAACCACCACCCTCTGTCTTCTTTCAGCTAGCCAATTTCTGATCCAAACCACTAAATCACATTCAATCCCAAACTTCTGTATTGTGTACAATAGCCTACCATGTGAAACCTTATCAAATGCCTTACTGAAGTCCATATGCACCACATCAACTGCTTTACCTTCATCCACCTGTTTTGTCACTTCTCAAAGAACTCAACAAGGTTTGTAAGGCACGACCTACCCTTCATAAAACCACCTTGACTATCCCTAATTAAATTATTCCTTTCCAGATGATTATAAATCCTACCTCTTTTAACCTTTTCCAATACCTTACTCACAACCGAAGTAAGGCTCACTGGTCTATAATTACCAAGGCTGTCCCAACTCCCCTTCTTAAACAAGGGAACAACGTTTCCTGTCTTCCAGTCTTCTGGCACTATTCCTGTCGACAATTATGATATAAAGATCAAAACCAAAGGCTCTGCAATCTCCTCCCTGGCTTCCCAGAGAATCTGAGGATAAATCCCATCCAGCCCAGGGGTCTTATCTATTTTCAGATCTTCCAAAATTGCTAAAACCTCCTCTTTGTCAACCTCAATCCCATCTAATCTTGTAGCCTGTACCTCTGTATTCTCACTAACATTGCCCTTTTTCAATGTGAATATTGACGAAAAGTATTCATTAAGCGCTTCCCCTGTGTCTCAGATTCTACACAACTATCTTTGATTGGCCCGAATCTTACTGTGGTCATTCTTTTATTCCTGATATACCTAGGGTTTTCCTTGATCCTATCCGCCAACAACTTCTCATGTCCACTCCTGGCTCTTCTTAGCCCTCTCTTTAGATCTTTTCTGGGTAACCTAGAACCTCCAGTCCCCTGTCTGAGCCTTTATGTCTCATCCTCTTGTCAAGAGCTTCAACTTTCTTTGATAAACCATGGCTCCCTCTCTCGACAACTACTTCCCTGCCTGATAGGTATATCCTTTTCAGGACTTGCAGTAGCTATTCCTTGAATGAGCTCCACATTTTAAGTGTGTCCATCTCCTGCAGTTGTCTTCCTCATCATATGCATTCTAAATCTTGCCAATCACATCATAAATGCCTTTCCCCCAGTTATACCTCTTCCCCTGCGATATATACCTATCCCTCCCTATTGCTATTGTAAATGTAACCGAATTATGGTCGGTTGAAGATGTAGGATGGAATTGGATTTAGAAAAAAATCTTAGTGGCAAATTTATGAAATAACTATAAAATTAAATAAAATAGCAGAGCAAACAGGAGTACTGACCTGATTATCAGCGCAGGTGGAAGTGCTACAAGCTATATTGCGCCGGAGCAGTGGACATCCAGACAGTAGATCCTTTGAAGATATACATGGGACCCATATTATTATTACTTATAACCGGTATGCATTCAACATCAGAAATCAACATCAGGGGAAAAATCTGTTGATCAGCTTGTGATACCATGGACACATATAACTATATGCTTTGAATTGGGAGAACTGAAAGATAACCTCATCAGAGATAGGTAGAAAACATGTCTACCAAGAAAGGAGAAACTCCTTCTCAATAAAGTCATTGACATGTATAGAAAGTCTGTGGTCATTAATTACCAGCCACAGAATATTATTGGGAGAACAGTAGAATTTATGTATTGTATTGAGACTTGGCAGACAACCTTTGCATTTATTCCTCCTAATATGCAATTCGAACGTAAGCACTGTGGGAAAAAGTTGGCATTTATTTCCCATCCTAAATTGCCCTGCACAAGGTGGTGAGCTGTCTTCTACAAGCCATGTAGTGTTGATGTACCAATTAGATAGGGAGTTTCAGATTTCTGAATTAGTGGAGCCAAAATCAGTTCTTTGCTGTGGAGATGAAAATGAAAGTTCAAGAAGAAATAACTGAACAGTTAAACTCAGAATACATAGAAACTTGATAATATGATAAGTTTTTAGGTGTACCTTTGCCTCGATTCCAAAGATGAATGAGGATCTGAAAGGGATATGAAGAATCAGGATGGCTACAAATTTTATACTGTCAAATCATTGAAAAAGTTGATTTACATGTTTCCAGGAAGATGTGTAGCAATTTGCATGTATAACAGACTAGACTCCGCAGGAGCAGCTATAGAAACAGCAATTTCATATCACATCTGTAAAAACCAGTGGAGATGCAAATGCACACAACAGGAAGCTGAAAATCACTCATGAAATAGGCTTTTCAGGAATAAGTTCCCGCAATGATTCTCTAGTGAAAAAGCTCAAACCAAAAGTTAAAGAAAACCAAACAACCACAGAAGGAGCAAATGGAAGAGTCAAAAGGCAAAAAGGAGGGGAAAAATAGAGATTTGAAGGTTATTAAAGCAAGTTTTGAATGAGAAAATATATAGGACCATTAGAAGAACCCAGGGTAGCAAAACGAAAAATCTTTAAAATCAGTTGAAAGCTCCTAAGGAAGAAAGCAGTAAATGCCATGAAGATTTGAATCACTTCAAATAGTTTTTCAAGTTATATGCTAATTTGGAACAGAAAATGTGGCAGTGGTGTATTAGGATAAGCAAATTATGGAAAAGCAAATAATAACTTAACTACAAACAAGGAAGACAGACCATATCACTGACCAGTGAGAATGAGTGACCTCCAGATAAAGTTATCTTTACAAGATCTGAATATACCAGCAAATTACCAACATGTGATTGAGACTTGTATGTTCATTGTCATTACGAATTATTACATTTATTTTGGAAAGAAGAACTTTGTACGTGCACCTTCTGTTTAAGCGCTTGCCTTTAGGGACTCCATGTGCTGTAATGTTGCAACTCTGTTTGGCAGTTAGTCTACTGTGAGTCTACAAGCTGCACACACACAAACAAATCAGTTGGTGTAATGCCTGCTTCACAACTTATAAAATGTTTTGTTTTAAATAAACCAACTCTGAGTTAATTAATCCCAGTCATGCAAATGATTGAGACCATTTTCAATATTATCACAGCACCCAGAAGCAGCAGTAAGAATCAAAAGTCTATTAAATTGTAATAAAGTAAAAACCATACGATATAATTAATGAAAATTGAGGTACATTGGAAGTTATAGCAACCTAACCCAAACATATGCCTTGCAAATGTAGCTTCTAAATCTGGCAGCAGCGGCAGAAGTGTTTGGGCTGTGTGCTCGTATGCTGTTGCTCTCACTCACCTGTGTGGCCGCATTCTTCTTTGTTGTTTTTTTTATTTGTTTTGTTTCTTCATTTCTCTTTTGTATCAATGTTTTCTTCTTTTCTGCGGCTGTGGTGGAGGAAGGTGGTTGGGAGGGCCTGTCACACGGTGGATCAGGATGTCCATTCCTTGTGGTCATAGTGCCCATGGCTTTTTTGAAGGCTTTATCATTGGTGGGTCAGGCCCATTCCTGTCCTTTGGTGGTGCGGCGGTTTCAACGATGGCTATTGCAGTGATAGCGTGGTGGTTCCAGTTCCTTCCTCTGACTATGGCAGCTTCGGGCGGCCACTGAAGTGGCGATGGTTTGAGCAACAGCTTCAGCATCGGTGGGTCCAGTCTGTCCCTCCTGTTCATAGCAGCAATGCAATGGCTTCAGTGTCAGCTTCAGTGGTGGCGGTGCGACGGGTCTGGCCTGGAAATCCTTTCTTTGGCATCCTCAGGTGGCTTCGGTGATGGAGTCCCATGGCCATTTCGCAAACACTGATTGGCTGCGGACAGAACAAAAGATAAACTTTGTCCTAACTTCTCTTTAAAATTTCTGTAATTAAGCTGGTGGCCAAATTGTGGTGCCATATACACATCTCACTGTATTTTCATCAATACAAGGGATGATAAATTGCTATTTCATGTGAAAAAATGTTCCTGTGAGCAAGAATGATGGCTATTAATGTAAAATTTCTTTAGTTTAGAGCAATTATAAAAATATGAATTAATTGCAGTGCAAGTGGACTACACAATTTAGTAAAATGATTGATTTTCACTTTTGATCTGAATTTTCAGTGGCTTCATACCTCTAAGCTGCATGACAGTGATCCTTTTAACTGGCTTATGTTGAGTTGCCAGGTAAATGGGGTACATGGTGGTCATTAAACCAATCATTGAAAACTTGAACTCTTGTGGCTGTTCTGTGTACACAGAGCAGATGCAGTGTAAAAAAAAACTTCTGTGATTTATTATACTTCTTAAACTGAGCACAGGCAGGTTTTGGATTAGCTTATATACTGTTCAGCACCAACATGTGGCCAGAGGTTCAACACTAAATATGCCAACTTGTTTTGGTGCAGTCCCCGCATAATGAGCTGTTTACAGCTAGAACCAGCTTAGTAGTTTAAAGCTCTACCACAAATGGAATAAAAATAAAGAGAAGTTAAAAGAACGTTAGCAATAGCATTAATTAGATATGAATTAAAATGCTATTTGGTTGTTAAGGCAATGTGGAAAATCAGTGCACAGCAGATTTGGTTTCATCAGTGTCTGATTATTTTGAAGTTGATTAATTTAAAATCTTGTCTTTATTTTCAACACCTGTAAAACACAATGCCATGACACTCAGGACAGTAATACGTAAAATGCATGATGCAAACTGATATCAGTCCCAAAGGACATCATCCACCAGATAATCATTTGAGAGCTGATCTTCTCATAAAATGTGTGGTCAGTTCATTTGCCAATCCTTTAGAAAATGAATAAAGACAGCCCCCTTGTTGCTTGGAGTTAGAGTGGCTGGGGACGGAGCAAAGTGAGAGTGCTGAGGACAGGTGTTGCCCAGAATGGAGGGAAATGCAATGTATAAATATTAAAGACTGCAGTAATGAGTTATGTCAGTGGCATCTATGTGGTTGAAGGTTCATGGGAGATTTTGCTACATACCATGTCTTCATGTGGGAAACTTTAGCAGGAACCCCTAAAAGAAGGAAGTGATACATTGAACTGAGGTAGAAATGAACAGCATAACATTTTAGTGACAGCTACGTGGAAACTCTTTACAGTGTGATGCGGCAAAGGAGGGAAGGCCTACCGAATGTTCATGGAAGAAAACCAAAGTGCAAAATGAAATTGCGATGGGGTAGGTCTGGTTACTAGAATGCTTCAGAAGAGTTTTCTCCTTGTTGTTATGTCAAAAATGTGTGTCTTTGTATTCAGGAAATAGCTGGAGTTTTCCCATCCTGAGTTTAGCAATCTCGTGGTTTCTACCCATTCACTTCAATGAACAGGTTATTGTGAGCACTCTGTGAAGTGGAATGCAATGATCAATGTTTAACCTCAAATCATATGGGACCAAAATAATACAATTATCTCTGTCATGAATAATTACTAAGAACAACATCTTCAAAATAAGTAATTGTTTGAAAGCACTTTCACGTTATAAATAACACTGCACAGGTGCTGTAGGCATTAATAGTAAACTCGAAGTGATGATCAAAATTGCTGATAAGATTTATTTCACTGCAAGTGCGAACTACACTGGAACATCGTTTTCTTTATATCTTACATATCTCACAAATAAATGCACTTGGAAAATTTCAAAATAAAGAAATAATATTTAAATGATGTCCAGTTTGATACTTGAAATGATGCCCCAAGTCAAGAACAGAATTTTAACATGGAGCCAGTGACAATAATGTTCTAATAGATTTTGATAGAGCATGATAATTGATGCTCTGTTTTAATATTACCATGACTTGCCACCAAGGAAAACTGTGATTATCTTAATTGAGACACTCTAGTACATGCTGATTGAACATCCTCAGGTGTCTTAAATATGTTTGTTTCTCCTCTTTGCAGTTAATTCAATCATCTCTTCAAAAACACAGAGCTAATTAAATCCCTAATACAGTCATAGCTAGAAGAACAACATAGAGCTGAAAGGGTGAAGAGTAATCTCTTGCATTTACTGTGGATCATTTGTGCATAGCTATTACAATATTTGTCTGATGAATTGTTTTATCTTCTGGATTTTGTTTGATATTTATCTTTATAATGAAGTCAGGGCAAAACTTGTGGATCTGGAATGAAGATGACAAGTGGATGTGGTTCTAATGAGAGTGATAAGGATTCAGGAATTCTTGAAGATGGGGAATGGGAGACAAAGGTCCTTCAGGACCTTAAATCTGGATCTTTGAGTTGAGAACATGGCAGGTAGGAGCACTGGTGGTCACTGCTTTTGTTCTTTCCTTTTTCTCTTTTCCTTTTTGTAGGAAAATGTTCCTCCTGGTACAGAGAACCACTGTGATATACCGGCTGCATCAGTCTACTGCAAATCATGAGATGTAGTTCATGCTCTTTGTTACAACGTGAAAGGAGTTCATGGTAAAATTTGGGAACAGTAGTGACCTTGACAACCAAAGCAGCACTGCTCATACTAGAATACAGCTAGCTCCAGCAGGAGGAGAAGGTTGCTTCCTACAGTGCTCCCTGTATATACCATGAAGATGTGTCCCCTATGCAGTGATCGTCTCCCTCTTCAGACAGCTGCTCTGGTTGTGTAGTTTTCCTTTTCTGCTCTTCTTTTTTCTCAATATTCACCAGCTCTCATGATTTGGGTGGCATGATGGCCCAGTGGTTAGCACTGCTGCCTCACAGTACCAGCGACCTGTGTTCGATTCCAGCCTCAGGCAACTGCCCAACTGTGGAGTTTGCACATTCTCATTGTATCTGCATGGGTGTACTCTGAGTACTCTGATTTTCCTCCCACAGACTGAAAAGGAGCAGGATTGGCCATGCGAAATTGCCCATAGTGTCCAGGGATGTGCAAGTTAGGTGGGTTAGCCATAGGAAATGTCGGGTTACAGTACAACCTACAATGTAAGGTGGTTAGGGTGAGATTTTCTTCCTTAGGGCAGTGTGAACGCACTGGGCCAAATGGCCAGCTTCCATACTGTAGGAGTTCTATGTGTAATTTTATAAGTACAGCAACTGGGCCTAGGCTCACGTGTCTTCCAACAGAACTAGGTTGGATCTCTGGTTGCTTCGTAATTTACTCCACTGTAGTTCCCTACTATTAATATTCAAAGTCACCATTGATCAGCCATCCAACTACTATGCAGCCAGAACAGGTCAAAAGTTGGGTAGTCTGCAGCAAAGTCTCAGCTCCTGACCATTCAAACCCTGGTCATTAGGTACACAGCTCAAAGCGGGAGTGTTTTGGAATGCTTCCCACATCCCTGGAAGCTGTTACTTCCTTCAGAACTTCTAGATTCCTCATCACTGCCTCAAATACATTTTTGTTTTAGACAAGTTTTGAATAAACTTTTCACTATTTCCCACCACCCTGAAACATACCCTGGATCCTGTAGGCTGTCTTATTTTTAGGACACAATCTGGGTCCCCGTAATTTTCATTCATGCAGCATGAACAATGCGGGCTGGGCCAGCATTAATTGATCATTATTAGTTTTTCTTGAGAAGGTAATAATGGGCTGCCTTCTCAAGTCCTGCATTCCATTTAGTGAACCTTCACCATGTTGGTAGGAAGAGTATTCCTGAATTTTGACCCAGCGACACTGCAGGAGCAGTGACATTATTCCCAAGTCAGGATAGTAAGTAGCTTTGAGGGGAACTTGCAAATGGTTACAGAATTGAATCACAGAATTGTTATGGTGCAGAGGAGGCCATTCAGATCACTGTGTCTGCACTCTCTCTCTAAGCGTTTTAACTTAGTGCCAATTTCCTGGCTTTTCCCTTTAACTCTGCACATGAGTTACTAAGAATTAAACAATCATCCACCGGCCTCTTGAATGCCTCAGTTGAATCTGTGTTCAATGCACTTACAGCCAGTACATTCTAGGCCCTAACTTCTCGCTGATTGAGAAGGGAGTTCTCGATTCACATTTGCTTCTTTTTGCAAAACACTTTAAAACAGTGCCCTCGACTTTCAATTTGTTTGCCAGTGAAAACAATTTTCTTTATCCACTCTATCTATACCTCTTTATGATATGAAAGCATCAATCAAATCTCTGAGTCTTTTCTCCAGGAAAAATACTGCCAGCTGTTTTAATCTTATCTCATAACTGAAAGATTTCCTTCCTGGAACTATTCCCAAAAACCTCTTCTGCACATTGGTTGGATCTCCAATTGGGGTCTAACCAGTATCTTATATAAGTTCATCATAACCTCTTGAAATGGAGAAAACTGTTCTACCAGTAATTCTTTCTAACTGTCCTGCCAGTTTTATACCCAGGTCTCTCTATTCCAGCACACCCATGAAAATAAACCCATTACTTTATACTGTCCTTCCATATCTTTGAAAACAAAGTACATCAGGTCACACTTATCTCCATTGAACTCTGCATGGGCCACCTCTTGGCCAATTTTACTTCGCAAATGTTCCTTTTTGCAGTTCTACAATTTACAATTCTCCTAAGTTATGTATAATCCACAAACTCTCCCCAAGAACTCAATCGTTTATATATATCAGAATAAGCGAGGGTCCCAATACTTGAAGAACTCCACTTTATTCCATTAAGCACTACCCTGGTTCCTATCACTTAGAACTATTTTGTATCCAAGTTGTTCCTGACTCTTTTAGATCTTGACCTTTCACTTTCCTCAGGAGTTTATTGAATGACACTATACTGAAGTCCATGTACAGCACATCAACAGTCTTTCCCTTATTAGCCCTCTCTAATACCTTTTCAAAAACCCCAGCAATTTGGTTAGACTCAAATTTCCCTTAACAAATTCATGCTCACTGTTCCAAATCAATGCATGTTTTTCCATGTGACTATTAATTCTATGGCAATTAATCCTGTCAAAACTAAACTAACTGGCCTGTAATTGACGGAATAATCTTCCCAACCTTTTTCTTTCAAAAAGGCCATAATATTTGCAAATCCCTAAGTCCAAGGAAGGTTAAAGTATTATTGCAAATCAGTGCCTTTGCAATTTGCTTACGATTAATAATCCCCTTGATTACCTACCTCTTTCATCTCTCTCTCCCTATCGCTCTCTATGGGCTCCAACTCCACCTATTTCACCCGTTCCCCAACTTCATCTTCAACATAAATACCACTTTTTTCCCAGCTGCTATCAGCTCTGAAGAAGGGTCACTGGACTCGGAACTCGGTTTTCTCTTCACAGGTGCTGCTAGACCTGCTGAGTTTTGCCATCAATTTCAGATCTTGTTTCACTCTTACCTCCTTCAACCGCCTTGATACGTCTCATTTGTTTCCGGTTCCATCTCAACTTTAAATACCACCACTGCAAAATACCACCAGCCTATCCAATATCTTCTCCCATGCAATTTTAAACCCTTTTAGTAATATTTGCTTTTCACCTCCCCTTTGAACCTTCTGTTTTCAGCTTGGTTATCAACGGTATTTACTAAATGACACTTGTCATAGGCACATTTTCTTTTAAACTGAATTTATATATCCTCTGACATTCATGGAGTTCTGGATTCATTTGTCCTGTCTTTCCCTTTTCAGTATATGTACTTTGATTGTACCAAAACCATCGACTCTTTGCAAGTAGCCCATTATTCAGCTATTGGCTTTACTGGCAAACTTTGGTTCAAGTCAGTCCTACCCACCCCATTCTTTTTCAGTTGAAGCCCTCTCTTCATCAATTATTGAAGAGGATGCAATTCCCCACGGACCACCAGATATGCATTCTGCTTGGATGGGCTGCCCTGCCATACTTTAAATTATACCTAAATGTAGACATTTTTCAACAAATCAGCTCTTCTGTTGTGCCTATCCATTCTTTCTTTCCATTTGTCAATTTAGACATTTTCTCTGCTTCTCACGTTGATTTATCTAATGTCCACTCCTCTCTTTCATGTTCATTTAGGTTTAGATGACCGTGCCAAGAAACTCATTTCTGGTTTGTTTAGGTATTGGAGACTATCTTCAAGCCTTCCTGCCGAACCCCACCACCACACACACACACACACACACACACACACACACACACACACACACACTGAGAGTTAATGGTGGAGCAGGTGAGTGTTTGCGGGTGGTGCACCAATTCAGTGGTGTAAAGCTTTTCACACTCTTCACTTGTGCCTTGTAGATGTTGGACAAACTTTGGAGAGTCAGGAGGTAATTTACTTACTGCAGGTTTCTGAGATACTGACCTGTTCTTGTCACAAAAGTGTGTAAAGTTCATTTCAGTTTGCGGCCAGCAGTAACCCCAGGATGTTGACAGTGGAAGATTATACAACGGTCTACAATGGTAAAGCCATTGAATGTTAAGAGGCAATAGTTCAATTCTGTTTTGTTGAAGATTGCCATTGCCTGGCATTAATGTGGTGCAAATGTTGTTTGTAACCTATCAGCCCAAACCTAGATTTTGTCCAGATCCTGCTGCCTTTGAGCGCAGGATTCTTCAACATCTGAGGCATGACCATTGTGTAAACACTAGTGAACGTCCCCACTTCAAACCATATAATGGAGGGAAAATCATGGATGATGCAGCTGAATATGTTTGTACCAAGGACACTACCCTGAGGAACTCCTACTGTAATGTTTCTTGAGCTAAGCTTCTGGATTCTGTTCTAGATCAGCCCATTCTCAATATACCAGATGACTGGGCCCTTAAAACAGTTGTAAGGAACATTGGACTGCTGAAAAGTGGAACTTTTGGCCCACCTGAAGACCAGTTATGTTAGTTTGATATACTCAGTGCCAATTTTGCCAGAACCATATCCACCACCTAAACATCCACCTCCTCCATCACTGACTGCCCCAACCCCAAACCCATTCTCCAATCCAAGCTCCTGGCTTATAGATCAGCAGTATTACCAGCCCTCTTGTACTGATACAATACAGCAGACAATACATTGAGGAATGTTACCAGTGATGCCTTCAAAAAATCCTGCAAATCTCTGGCATGGTTGGCACTGCAATATCCATGCCCTCTGTCAGGCCAACATCCCCAACAGTGCGGCACTATTTCCTAGGAGAAAGTGAAGACTGCAGATGCTGGAGATCAGAGCTGAAAAGAGCTTCTTCAAGGAAAATCCCTGAAGAAGGGCTCATGCCCGAAACGTCGACTCTCCTGCTCTTTGGATGCTACCTGACCTGCTGCGCTTTTCCAGCAACATGTTTTCAGCTTTGGCACTATTTCCTGTCAATCAGCTGCATCAGGCAGGTCACATTGCCTACATGCCTGACATAAGACTTCCAAAACCAGGATCTGTTACAATAAGCCACTACCAGGAGGGAACAGGAAGTACCTCCAGAATGTCCTTAATGCCTCATGGGAGCATGTAATAACCCCAATGGGACTCTGCAGCCCAAAGCTGCCCAGTCTGGGGAAGAGGAATCTGTGGAAGTGCCCATCAACTGTGATGGAGCTTGGTGGTTAAGTATAAACAGCAGAAGGAGGAGAAAAATCCTATGTATCCCACTGACCTGCCACTTCAAACACCATCCACCCCAGCTGTGGCAGAGTGTACAGGTCCAGCAAATGAACTGTTTCACCATCTCAGGACCCATAACACAAATGGAAGGCCTTCATCTCCAGTCCCAAGGGACTGTCTGAGAAAATGATAAGCACTGCAGTGTTTGCAATTTGCTACAGCTTCTTTGGCAGCACATTCCAAACCCTTTCCTCTGCCACTTAGAAGGACAAGGACATTTGGTGATTAGTAACATCAGTGCTCCAAGTTCCCCTCCAAGATGTACGCTGTCTGGTTGTATCACAGTTTTCTTGTCATTGTTGGATCAAAATGCTAGAACTCCCTATGTAACAGGGTTATGGGTATAGGTTCCATAACCGCCTCATCACAAAATTAGGGATTGACAACAAATGTCTGAGAGTTTTGAGAAGATTTGTAGCTCAGGTTGAGGTTTGCTTACTGAGCTGCAAGGTTCATTTCCAGATATTTCATTACCCTATAGGTAACATCTTCAGTGGGCCTCAGGTGAAGCAATGCTGAAAATCCCTGCTTTTATTTATATATTTGGGTTTCTTTGGGTTGGTGATGTCATTTCCTGTGGTGATGTTATTTCCTTGCAACTCAGTAAGCAAACCTACATCCAAAACAAATGTCTGCCTTTGCAGCCTCACCTATTTCCCCAAATTTAATTAGAAATACACAACGACTGAATTCTACCAGTGTGATCGTTCACATTATCGTGAGCAAAAGCAATATGGTTTACAGTGACAGTGTCTTCAATATTCTTGTTTGATAGTTGCAGAGATAAAACCTAAAACCAATTTTGAAAGCAACTTTGCTAAAATTGCTCTATATTTTTGGTTCTGCAACCATAATAAATTCACTGACTTTTAGGCTCATTAGTGATGGGTCTAATATGATCTGACACAGTCCTATAATCCACTAAAATAAGACTCAAATCTATTTTACAAATTGAATGCCATAAAAAATATTCATGAGTTGTCAAGCATAAAACATCCAATGTTAAAGTGTTTATCTTTTCTTCCTTCTTACCATTCTGTCTGCTGTGTGCAGAATTCGCAACACTGAAATGGTGAAAATCTCCATAAAGAGAACCCATGACAGAATGATTTATAGATGAATAATTAGAAATATATAGATGGGGGGAATTGAGGATTGTCTAAATTGGAGCACAATCCTGCTTCAGTCTGTGCCTATTACCAAAGAGGCTGACAGCATTGGGGATATTAGTTTGGTCCACTGACATCCTTTTACTTTTGATGAGCAAGCTGTAAGTACCAACTGCATCCATAGGTACTGGTCATGGCCTGGAAGCAACAAGATCAGCCAACTCCAGTGTCAGATCTAGATGGAGTATTGGGGAGCATGAAAGAAGGGAGGGAGTCCTCCTCACAGAAGCTGGCAGTTGCAAGTATGGGTCTTATTCTCTGTCTGCTGCGTTAGTCTCTAAGTTAACCTGTACAGGTTTAAGTGGTATGAGGGGATGAAGAGTGATGTGAGCCTCCAGGATGTGGACAAAAAAGTCTCTGGGGTAGATTTGTTGCTTTAACTGATGCTCAAGCTGTATTTTCCCTGCATGTGCTAAGCCAGGATCCTCCAAGAACCCTCTGTGTCATGTCCTCCGTCTGGGTGAGAGGAATTCAGTTGAAATATTTGAGTTAGGAGGTCACTGATATTTGGGGCACCTTCATGAACCAGGCATCTCGCTGTGCAGCAAACCTCTCAATTTGTATCATCTTCCTCGCCTCCAATTGCTTTCTGTCTTTCACTGCCTTCTCCTGCTCCTCCCCCAATGAACTGTCAGTCTCCAGGGTCTCATGGTCCTATAGGTATACAGATCTATGGACAGCCATGTTACAAAGACTACAGCAGATCACCATAATGACTGAGGTCTTCGAATGAGCATACTGTACAGTATCTGACTGCTCCAAGTGCTGGAAGCGCATCTTCATAAGCCCAAAGCACTACTCAATGGTTGTTCTACTGAGAAGGTGGCATCAGTTATATTGCTTCAATGTCTACCAATGGCTCTTTGGTAGATCAGTGAGTAGCCACGTTTGTGAGAGATACTCATTGTTCCCTAGGATCCATTGCACAATTCTTTTTTGGAGGTTTGCTGAAGATCTGAGTGAAGACCCTGGACTGCTCAAAGCTGTAGGAATTATGGCAGTTGCCAGGAAAGCTATCACGCTTATGGTGGAAGTTCTTATAGCCGTAGACCAGCTGGTCTTTGAGGTGGATATAGTCAAAGAGAATACAGTGAGTGTGAGGTATCAGAGAGAAGATGGTGGTACTTACATCGACAGGATGCAGAAAGACTTTGACCTTCTTTCTACATGCTGTCACTCCTCCAGATGGCTTTGACTGCTGTAAGTCAGGTGGCAATCTCAGACCATGCTGGCATGGTCTGGTGTTGTGGCCTCCACCGCTGGTCCTGGAGGAAGAAGGAGTCCAGCCTCTGTAGTACCTCGTCCAGCAGGACCTTACCCACAGGGCACCGATTTCCCTGTTTGTCAAGTCTGGGGCTATATGTCAGATACCATGCATTACAACTGTGGTCTGGGTGCACAATAGGCCTTAAAGCTGGCAGAAAAGAGGTTTGTATATTCCAGGCTCACTATGATGTTCTGTGAATTGTGTGTGGTAAAACAGGATGGAAATCAGATGTGAGGAAGGCCATGGGACAGGGTGGGTAATGATAAGATAGGGCAAGAAAATATACTCGGCCTGAAGGCAGAAACCCCTCATAAAACTTTAAGCAAGTTGGACTCAGCCCAAAAAAGTAACATTCAGCCCAGAATTCTGATAATTTAATTAGTAGAAAATAATAAAATGGCCACCTTTATTCACTGCGAATCACTAGTTAATTATTCTTCAATTATAGTACAATTTGAGAAGCTTCTTGTAATATTGCTGCTGACTGATTAATATCAAAATGGTTCCAGTATTAGTTCAAAATGGTGTCTTGACCGATTTTTTAATAAAAAGCCTGTAAACATTATCAGATTAAGCAAAGTAAGTGTCAAATCTAAAATCTAAGCTTGTTACAAAAGCTCTCCCCACAGATCACTGTGGCCCAAGCTTGCAAGCTTTCACATAGGGCCAGCAATTCAGAGAAATAGATTCCCATTCTTAATGGGATAATGGTCTTGGCATCAATTGACTGCTGCCAGTAAAATCTCCTCCAAATTTTGCCAACCCCCAATTCAGGTTCATGGGCTGGCCCATGCTGAGCTGTTACTATTCTGGCTGTTGTAACATGTCAGGTCAGACTATTTACATTCCATTCATCATGAAAACCAAAAAGACATACCTTGTTCAGCAGTTTAGTAGAAGTAGGCCTCACAGAGAGGATATGGTTCCAGAAGGCATGATGCAGTTTAGATGAGAAACTAAAGATAGATGTGGATTTGGAGCTTAGCAGGAAGAAATTTAGACAATGTTTGGCTTAGTGGGCTAAAGGAACAGGAGATGTGATGAAGGCAAATGAATGAATAGTCTCAATCTGTGTGACAAAGAAATGAGTGGGGCAAGGAAGGAATGGTTTACAGAAATGATTGGCACTGAAGAAAATAATCTGGCCTTATCTTTGTGTTCCAGGATCATCTTACACTAGTACTCAGTTTTGATAGGGGCCAGAGAGAATTGGATCCATTATTACTGTTTAAACAAATGCAATGATCAATGACTAAATCATTGGGCTTTATACATTTGTATCTGTGATGTTTGGAGTTAAGGGGGTGAGAACGGAGTCTGTTAGAAATGGGCACAAATAGATTGGAGAGATTAAGGTTTTACTGAAGATAAAGGCACCCTTAAAGAGGATGTGAGGGGGTGTTTGAACAGATGGAGAGAGACAGAGGAATTGTGTAAATGGATGCCTATAGGCAATATAGTCAGGAGTTTGAAAGTGCTGCTATAAGTGACTTGGAACAAACATGAAATGTTCACGCCCTGATTGAATGACAAATGCAGATTAAACCATGAAACAAAATAACACAAGGTTGCTGAGGAACTTAGCTACTTCGATGGGAATCTTTTCCAACATTTATATTGCTGACAAATTCAGTATGAAAATTAAGATGAATTTTGAAACATCATTACGAATGAAGCTATATGCAACATAAACTTTCAGATCTCAGTAGTCAACAACAACAAGCCATTACATGCCTAGTTTAATGGAGTTTTATAATTAATCCATTATACATTAATGCTGTCAAAATCCATATTGTTTGAACATCTTAGGCTAAATGTCTGGACAGAAGTGTTGTAAATATTCATATCTGATTATATATTGGGTTTTGTGTAGCAATGGATAACAGAATAATGGATGATGTATCCATTAAGCACCGTTCACAGAATAGAAAGTTCCCAGGTATTTCACAGGAGTTTTATAAGGCAAAATTTATCATGAATCAAATAAGGGGATATTGGGGCAGATGACCAAAAGCTTCATCACAGAAGCAGGTTTGAAGGATTGTCTTAAAAAAGGAAAGTGAAGAGGAGGAGAGATGTAGAATTTTGGGGCTTGGGAAAGCAAAGGTAATGGTGCAGGAGCAGAGAGAGACACCAGTCATTTGTGGCTTTGGTAAGAGTTGTTTTGGTGCTGGTGCAGGTCAGAAACCTGATTGCAAGGAATTCTCGGAAGGATGGAAATGGATTTGGAATGTAACAACACTCACTCATAGACTTTGGAGAGGAAAGGATGGATGAATGGGATTTTAAATACATTGTGAAAATGAAACATCAGTTAATATATCCAGTTAATGTAGAAATATAAATGATGTCTGATCTAAAACTCAAATATCTACTCTTTTAATCTACATTATTATTTTATTAATATCAATCTACATTTTGAATCTGCAAATTTAGTTCTGTAGAGAGAAAGCTGTACGTTCCCAGCCAATAATGGATAAAGTGCTTGATGCTTTGATCTATAGATTTTAAATGATTATGTATTTATGAAAGATATTGTCCACATTGTGGCATGGGCCTGTGATACACTGAACATTTTTGGACAGCTATGTTTTGTTGCTAAGTAACACTGAAACCCAGTTGCTTCACTCACAGTTGATCTTGTCAGCGCTTAGCTGGTAAGGGTCCAGCCACTCAGGAAAAAATTGACATCCTGAACATTTCATCCTTGACAGGAGATCTGCTGCAGACTGATACATAAAGCAGCATTGCTCAGGATTATGCAGTTTGCTTTGATCTCCTTTATCCTGTTATCTCTATCAGAGGGCTATGAAATGAATGAAAGAAAAATAGAGTTACAGGTTGTTAAAAATATACCCCCTCTAATTCAGTGTTTATTGTACTAATAAAACAGCCTAATTGAAGAGAAAGAGAAAAATGGAACAGAAACAGAAGTTGCTGCAAAAACTCAGCAGGTCTGGCAGCATCTGATTCTGATTCTGATTTCCCACATCCACAGTTTTTCGGGTTTTTTTTGTTTTTACAGAAGAAAACGACTTACAAATGTATTATGCAGACAATGGAGAGCTTTAAATTGTCATCACTGTTGTAATGTATGAAGTAGGGCAGTAAATTGTGTAGTAAACTCCTACAGACAGAAATGTGATAGTGATAAGTCAGATTCTCATTTTCATTAAAAGTATCAACACTACCAATGATATACATTGAATCTGGCTACTATTAGCAAGATCTATTATTGTTCTGTGCTTGAATAGGTAAAGATAATATAAAGTGGCTGGTCCATATTTTTGTTGCCAGATAAAAAGATTGTGGATATGTTACCGTTTTAACCTCCACCATTTTTTTCTGTCTTCATTTGAAAGCAAGTAAAAATATCCCTGGTCTCCTTGACAGTCTCCCCTCCCAATTCTTCCTGAGTGATCTCTTGCTTTCAGCAGTCTCAGACAATGACAAACCAAACCAGCCATGACAATAGAACAGCAAAACATGATAGCACAATTCACAAATCACTTAAAAAAGGACAGAAAATAGGCAAAATTAAAAATGTCCCGGCATTAAATTCAATTGTTTTAAATTCAACAATATTCTTTATTCATAAAAAATTATCTATATGTAGTTCTGTAGAGTATTTCAATATAAAGAAGAAAGGAACATTGGAATTGGACATTCCCTACAATTGTCAAAAAACAAAGTCATGTGGAACACTATTTACATATATTGAAGCAAAGAAAGGGTCTGATAACTGAAAGTGCTGTCATTATACCTTTACAGAAAACCTTAGACCGTGGTCTTTCTCCATTGCGCAGTGGTGGAAGCTGTCCTGAACCTTAGTGCATCCTTCAGCACGTACTCCTGGACCTAGGAAAGTCTCAGTCTGCAACACTGGTCGAGGTTAATTATTTGCACTAAAGACTAACAAGTTTTAGGCAGCCCAAAGAGCATCTTTCACCAAGTTGCTGGTCCTCCACGCATAGTCAATGTTTGTCTCAGTTTGGGTCCCAGGGAACAGCTCTAAGAGCACAGAATCTTGCAACACGGAGCTTCTTTGGACAAACTTTGGCAGAAACTACTGCATCTCTCTCCAGACGTCCTTTGCAAAGGCTCCATCCAGAAGAAGATGTGTGATAGTTTTTTACTCAACCTCCACATTGCAGCCGCTTTGAGGGCAGTGTGCAGTGGCAGAGAGAGTCCAGGTATAAAGCATCTTACAGGTACTGCCCTTCCCATCATCAGTCGAGCTGCATTGTGGTGTTTATTGGAAAGTTCTGGTGATGAGGCATTCTAACAAATTACTTTGGCAGTCTGCTCAGGGAAACAACCTGACAGGATCCACCCTCTCATTTTCCCAACCTAAATGATCAAAACAGCGTTTGTTGTATCCCTTCAACTAACACAGCGAAAAGTCTGTCCTGCGTGTTGCTGAGCACTTTTACCAGGTGGCAATTAGTGAGGCAGATTGTTTTCCAATTTAAATAGTGTAATGAGGCTTTTCAATGCTATCAGCAATGCTCTGGGTACACGTGGATAAACCCCATCCAACAAGATTACCTCAGAGTACAAAGGGATCTTGATGAGGTGAGTCAATGGGCTGAGGAATGGCAGATGGAGTTTAATTCAGATAAATGTGAAGTGCTGCATTTTGGAAAGGCAAATCAGGGCAGGATTTATACATTTTACAGTAAGGTCCTGGGGAGTGTTCCTGAACACACAGACCGTGGAGTGTAGGTTCATAGTTTCTTGAAAGTGGACTCACAGGTAGACAAGGTGGTGAAGAAGGCATTTAGTATGCTTGCCTTTATTGGTCAGTGCATTGAGTACAGGAGTTGGGAGGTCATATTGAGGCTGTACAGAACATTAGTCAGGCTAATACTGTGTGCAATTCTGGTCTCCCTGCTAAAGGAAAGATGTTGTCAAACTCAAAAGGCTTCAGAAAAAATTTGCAAGGACATTGCCAGGATTGTAAGGTTGAGCTTTAGGGAGAAGCTGAACAGCTGGCACTGTGTTCCCTGAGACTAAGGGGTGACGTTATAGAGGTTTATAAAATCATGAGGGGCATGGACAGGGTAAATAGCCAAGGTGTTTTCCCTGGGTGGGGAGTCCAAAACTACAGGGGATAGGTTGAAAGTGAGAAGGGAAATATTTAAAAGGGACCTAAGGGGCAACTTTTTCATGCAAAGTGTGCTGTGTATATAGAATGAGCTGCCAGAGGAAGTGGTGGAGGCTGGCACAATTACAACATTTAAAAGAATTCTGGATGGGTATATGAATAAGAAGGGTTTAGAGGAATATAGGCCGACTGCTGGGAAATGTGACTAGATTTACCTAGGATATCTGGTCAGCATGAACAAGTTGGACTGAAGGGTCTGTTTCTGTGTTGTACATCCCTGTGACTCTATGGTGACTAAATGCACTTGTGGTGCAGAATCAGCTTGTGCATATCTCACCGTTAAGCCCTTTGGAGCCTATTTTACACCAACAAATTGGTCAATTGATCATTTAGTAATTGAGAAAAGGAATAGTTATATGGAGTTTGGTTGCAGGGCAGCCATGATCTCATTCAATGAACAGAACAAAGTTGAGATGCTAAGTATTCTTGTTCATATCAGTATGGCAGGCATTGGTGTGGAAAGAAAAAACGTCAAAAAACACAAACCGAGCAACACAAATGTTCCAAATATGAATGAATAATATTGTCGCTATAAATATCATTCTTATGTCAAGTTATGAATGAACAATTATTTTTTTCTTTGTTGTCTGTCTGTTTTAAGGTATGTACACAAAGTTAGGTTAAGAGTGGTGGTGTTCTAAAAGCTGCTGAAAACCAGAAAAGGAACAGGACAAAAAAGGTTCAATTGACTGGAGAAAATTTCTCTGCATCATAACTAGATGTTTATGAAAGAGCAGACTGCTTCAGAAAAGTATATGGTTCACAAAAACTTAAACTGCTTTTGTCCCAGAAATTCCGAATTGGTGTTTACAAGTTGTTCCATGCATGCTTGAACTATTAGTCTAAGGTAAACATTACAAACCAAATTCAATCTTAGACGCATAACACAAAAAATGTTATTTCTATGGAACAGTTTTAAACTTGTTAAATTTGTACGCAATTCGTGTCGCCTTCCTATCGGAAAGATGTTCTAAAACTTGAAAGGGTTCAGAAAGGATTTACAAGCATGTTGCCTGGGTTGGAGGATTTGAGTTGTAGGGAGAGGCTGAATAGGCTGGGGCTGTTTTCCCTGGAGCGTCTGAGGCTGAGGGGTGACCTTATAGAGGTTTCTAAATATGTGAAGGGCATGGATAGGGTAAATAGACAAGGTCTTTTTCCTGGGGTGGAGGAGTCCAGAACTAGAGGGCATAGGTTTAGGGTGAGAGGGGAAAGATATAAGAGACCTAAGGGGCAACTTTTTCCTGCTGAGAGTGGTACGTGTGTGGAATGAGTTGCCAAAGGAAGTGATGGAGGCTAGTACAATTGCAATATTTAAAAGGCATCTGGATAAGCATATAAATAGGAAGGATTTGGAGGATTATGGGCCGGGTGCTGGCAGGTGGGACTATGATTGAATTGGCGTATCTGGTCAGCATGGATGAGTTGGACCAAAAGGTCTGTTTCCATGCTGTACATCTCTATGACTCCCTAATTTACTTTGCCATTTTGCAGATTAACTTTTCACTGTCTACAATCCATTTTATATTGCTTAAAAATGGGGGGAGATTACTACACACTTCAAATTCTTCTCATTTTGTTTTCACAGTCAGGGAAATTGAATATTAATGAACTTCACACTATTCACCAAAACAGTGTTAAAATTGCATGGTGGTGTCAAATCCTTGAGCAAAGCCAAGCTGTACTTTCCTACTTGAAGAAAGGTTCAGGATATCTGACGAGATTCAGCTTTTCAAGGGAAGATTATACAGGATTATTTTAAATTTAAGGTTTCAAAAAGATAGTTAAAGTTTGCCTGCCAGGTCTCTACATTTTCCCTTGAAAATACCAGAAAAGAGGCATTTTCCTCTCAGTCTTTCTTATTTGCTTTAGTTTTTACATTTGTTCTATGGATATCTTATGTATCTCTGCATATTTTGAATCTTAATTGCTGCTTAGAGGCAGTCTTGACGAAGCTTCTGCTGCTTAATCAAAAGAGAAATATCAGATGATTATTTGCTGCAAAACTACTTTGTTTCACTGCCTGGTCACAACGCTATCTAATCAGAAGATGGCACACAGCTCAACCCGAGGCAATGGTTATCATCAATTAAATTATAACATCTGTGAAATATACTTATGATATTTCCCATTAGGAGATCACTTTGGGGACCAAAATTAAATTAATGACTAATTTAGAAGATAATGCAGGAGTCACAATATAGATAAAACCATTGCTTTGACTATTTATCTTGTCCAGCAATTATGATGTCTGTTATATATCATCTTTATACAGTATTATTAATCTTCTGACTGCTGCCTTCATTTAACAAACATTTACCTAAAAAATATAACTTAAAGAAAAAGCATATAATTTCACAAAGATGAGTGGCAGGTCAGATAATTGAGCAGGGTATAGAAAATGGTGAAGAATGGCCAAGGGAAAATAAAGTGAGACAATACTTGCTAGAAATATAAAAATTGATGGATCCAGAGTTTCTATGGATATTTTAAAAAGGAAAAGAAATAACAGGGAAGGCCTTTGTCTAATAGAAAGTGAGTTTGGGGAATTAATATGGAAAATAACAAGGTGGCTGGTGAATTGACCAGATACTTTGCATTTGTATTTAGTTTAGTAAATAAAAATAGCATCCAATAAATCAAAAATGGAAGGGGAGGTGGAAATCAAGAAAATTGCAATCACCCCTAAAGTGGGACTAGGCAAATTATAGGAGGTGTGAAATGACACAGCCCTGGGTCCTGAAGCAAGTCATCATTGAATTGTAAAAGAAGTGGCTAGTGATCTATGCAATGCATTAGTTTTAAGTTTTCAAAACTTTTTAGGTTAGGGAAAGAATGCTTCAGATTGGAAAATATTCAAAACATTATTCGAAAAGCAAGACACCAGGATGATTAGCTATCAGGCAGAAGATGTTTAGAAGCTATTATCAAATGTGTTATAGAAGGAGACTTAGAAAATTTCAAGCTAATCAGGCAGAGTCAACATGACTTTATGAAAGAGAAATCATGCTCGATTAGTCTATTGGAGCTATTTGAGGAAGCAGTACATGGAGAATAAAGGCTAATGGTGTAGTGGGCAGCAAATTGGCATGAATAGAAGATTGGCTGGCTAACAGAAAACAGAGTGTAGGAAGGGGTGGGTCTTCTTCAGATTGGAAGCATGTAACGATTAGTGTGCCACAGGAGTTGGTGCTGGGTCCTAACTGTTGGCACAAATGACATGGATAAAGGAACAGAAGGTTGCCAAATGTGCCGATGACACAAAGAGGGGCATGAAAACAAATTGTGACAAAATATAAGTAAGCTATTAAAAAAATACGGAAAGGTTAAGTGAGTGGGAAAAGTTGTTGCAAATAGGGTATACTGGGAAATTGTGAAATTTGGCATTTTTGCAAAACGAACAAGAAAAGTCATACTATCAAACTGCTGAGAGTTTTCAGGCCTCTGAGATGCAGAGGGATCTAGGTGTCCTTGTATATGAGTTGGGTATCGATTATGCAGGACACTGGTGAGACTGAATCTGGAGTATTATGCACAGTGTTGGTCACTTTGTTTAAGGAAGGATGTTAATGTGTTGGTGATAGGTCAGAGTAGTGTTATCACACGAGTTGAAAAGTGCGGCACTGGAAAAGCACAGCAGGTCAGACATCATATGAGGAGCAGGAGAGTTGACGTTTTGGGCATGAGCCTTTCATAAGGAAAGTGTGGGGCAGGGGAAAGGGGGCTAAGGGATTAATAAGAGGGTGAAGGTGGGAGAGGGGGTAGGTGGAAGGTAACTGGGAAGGTAATAAATAGATGCAGATAGGGGATGATTGTGAAAGGTGAGTGGGGAGGGTGAAGCAGATAAAAGGAAGGAAGATGGACAGGTTAAGAGGGTGGTGCTGAGTTGGAGGATTGGATCTGTGTTGAAGTGGGAGAAGGGAAGATTTGGAAACTTGTGAAGTCGATATTGATGCTGTGTAGTTGAAGGGTCCCAAGGTGGAAAGTGAAGCATTCTTTCTCTAGTCATTGAGTGGCTTGGATTTGGTGGTGGAGGAGGCCCAGGACTTGCATGTCCTTGATGGAGTGGGAGGGGAGTTAATGTGGTTGACCACGGAGCGGTTGTGTGTGTGTTTCTCCCAGAGATGTTCCCTGAAACATTCTGCGACTTGGTGTCCTGTCACCCTGGTGTAGAGGAGACCACATCGAGAGCAACAATGTAGATTATGTGTTTGGAGGTGCAGGAAAATCTCTGCCAGATGTGGAAGGATCTTTTGGGGCCTTGGATGGAGGTGAAGGGGAAGGTGTGAGCGCAGGCTTTCTCGGACCGCAAATTCCCCTCCCACATGGTCAACAATGCCTTCCAGTACATTCCTCCACTTACCACACCTCCACCCTTGAACCCTACCCCTCCACCCACAGCAATGATAGAACCTCCCCTGGTCCTCACTTCCACCCCGCCAACCTCCAGTGCATTATCCTTCACTATTTTTACCACCTACAATCAATCCCCACCACCAGAGATATATTTCCCTCCCCACCCCTTTCACCATTTCTGCAGAGACCATTCCCTCCGTGAGCCCCTCATTAGGTCTATACCCTTGACTAACCCACCCTCCACACTTGGCACCTTCCCCTACCACCTGCACCCACACCTTTCCGCTCACCTCTGTCCAGGCCCCAAACGATCTTTTCACAGCCGGCAGAGATCTTCCTGCACATCCAAACAAGTCATCTACTGTCAGTTACTCTCAATGTAATCTCCTCTACATTGTGAAGACAGGGTGCCAACTCAGAGCGGTTCTGGGAACATCTTTGGGACACATGCACTAAACAGCCTCACCACCCTGTGGCCTACCATTTCGAATCCCCTTCCCACTCTGCCAAGGACATGCCATTTCTGGGCCTCCTCCACTACCAAATCCAAGCCACCCGACGACGAGAGGAAGAACATCTTATCTTGTGCCTTGGGACCCTTCAACTACGCAGCATCAATATTGATTTCACTAGTTTCTAAATCTCCCCTCCCCCCACCTCATCCAAGATCCAACCCTCCAACTGGGCACCATCCTCCTTACCTGTCCATCTTCCTTCCCACCTATTTGCTCCACCTTCCCCACCGAACTATCACAATTACCTGTCACCTGCATCCACTTATTGCCTTCCCAGCTACCTTTCCAACTGCACCACCCCCTCCTATTTATCTCTCCACCCTCTTCCCACCTCCTAATATTCCTGATGAAGGGCTTATGCCCAAAATATCAACTCTCCTGCTTCTCTGATGCTGCCTGGTCTGTGCTTTTGCAGCACCACACTTTACAGCTCTGACTCTCCAGCTTTTACAATCCTCACTTTCTCCTTATTACACCTGGAAGGCATTGATTGTAATTATAAAGAGATGTTGGAAGGCTAGGCTTCGAGTTTAGGAGAGACAACCCTGAGGGGTCTTGACAGAGTAAATGTGACAAGAATGTTCCCACTTATGGGACAATCCAGAACAAGCAAACACTTCAAAAATCAGGATCACCCATTTTAAATCGATAATTAACTAAAATGTCTCTCTGAGGGTCAAGAGCCTTTGGAATTCTTTTACTGAAAAGGTAATGAAAGCAAAGTTCTTGAATATATTTAAGGCAGAAACAGATGGATTCTTGTTAATCTGAGTTGGCGGGGATAGGTTCTGTGAGCATGCAGGAGTGTGATTTTAGGTCGCAAACAAATCAGCCATTATATCATTGAACAGCAAAGAAGATTTGAGGGCATGATTGTCCTACTCCTCCTCGTTTGTACATTTGCCTGTTCATCTGCAGCATCGATTTTGGAAAATCTAGGGAGAAACCAAATGAAGGTCCAACAATTTGAATATCTTGGGACGATTTGTATTGAAAGTTTAATTTTCAATGTAGAGTAGTATCTCTGTAAAATATGGGTTAAGTTACTTAGTTTAGAACATACAATTACTCCTTGACCAATTTCAGCAAAAGACAATTTGTCAATGCTTTTGGTCTTGCATTCACTGGAACAAATCACAAGAATATCAGTTAAGGAGAAAAGCAACATTTATACTATATGAGACAAGTGCGGGCAGAGTAGCTACTGGACTCTGATTGGTAGAGATGTTGCCATTAAGAACGCAACAGTTAATGATGATTGATCATTAACTGCCAGACATTTCTTAGATTTCAGATTAATGGGTCGATTCTGATCGGACAGGGCAGCACTCTACACAACGAACTGGCAAATAACTATCACCCAGTTATAGCTTTCATATGTTTCTCCTTCCATTTGAATACAGAGTTTGACCATTCATGTTACTGACAGTATAAAAATATCAAATTCTGAAGAAGAATCGTATGGTCTTGAATCATTAACTCTGTTTCTCTCTCCAAAGGTGTGCCAGGTCTGATGAGTTTCTCTAGTATTCTCTGTGCTTGGTATAAAATAGCCAGCACTTTTAAGAAACTGCAATCTGCACTCTCAGAAATATTTGGGAACTGTGCTTTTTCAATGAATAATGAAGTGTACAGGGAAATGATTTCTTAGGGCATTCACATTCTGTGACATTTTTTTCACATTTTTGCATCCTTTGTTTAGAATTTGGAAGTCAAATAAAGTGAAAAACACTCTGAAGGGACCAAACAATATTTGAACACCACTTTAAGAATAAACTTTGGTGAAGTTGTTTCCAGAAATTGAAAATAAATTTATAACTATTATATCATCAGGGAAGAAAATGGTGGAGCAGAGAGAAAGGTGTCAGTGGTTCAGAAATAAAAGTTTTGGGGTGGATTTCTGTGGCCACTCTTCTGTTCCCCAAGATTGGGGAAAATAGAGGTAGTTCCAACCTGGTTTTCATGTCATGAAGGCAGCTACTTTTCTCTTCTGTCAGGACAACAGATTGGTGGTGAATTGAAGCCAATATTAAAACATAGAACAGTACAGGCCCTTCCGCCCTCAATGCTGTGCCAACCTTTTATTCTACGCTAAAACCAAACTAAGTATAAACCCTTCGTTTTACGATCATCCAAGTGCCTATCCAAGAGTCGCTTAAATGTCCCTAATGTATTTGACTCTACTACCACTGCTGGCAGTGCATTCCGCACACCCACCACTCTCTGTTTAAAGAACCAACCTCTAACATCTCCACTAAACCTTCCTCCAATCACCTTAAAATTATGCCATTTCTGCCTTGGGAAAATGTCTGTGGAAAATGCCTATTGTCATCTTGTACACCTCTACCAAATCACTCTCATCCTTCACCGCTCCAATGAGAAAAGCCCTCAACTTTTCTTCATAAGACATGCTCTCCAGTCTAGACAGCATCCTGATAAATCTTCTCTGCACCCTGTCTATGGCAATCTAGTTTAAACCCTCTCAAAGAGCACTGGCAAACCTCCCACTCAGGATATTGGTGCCTCTCTAGTTCAGGTGCAATCAGTCTTTTTTGTACAGGTCCCACCTTCCCCAGAAGGTACCCCAGAGATCCACATAATTGAAGACTTCCCTCCTTCACCAGCCCTGCAGCCATGTGTTCACCTGCACTCACTCTCTGTTCCGAGCCTCACTAGCCCGTGGCATCGGTAGCAATCCTCAGCTCATCCTGCCTTCTAGCTTCCAACCTAACTCCTTATATTCTCTTTTCAGGTCCTCGACCCTTTCCCTACCTATGTCATTGGTACTAATGTGTACCACGATGTCTGGCTGCTCTCCCTTCCCCTTAAGAATCCTGTCAACTTGATTGAAGGCACCCCTGACCCTGGCACCCGGAAAGCAACATACCATCCGGGAGTCTCACTCGTGACCACAGAATCTCCTGTCTGTTCCTCTCATTATTTAACCTCCTATCACTATTGCTCTCCTATTCTCCCCCCTTTCCTCTGAGCCACAGAGCCAGGCTCAGTGCTAAAGACCTGGCTGCTCTGGCTTTCCACTGGTAGCCCTACCACCCCCCCCCAAAAAAAACAGTATTCAAACAGTATACTTATTGTTGAGGGGGATGGCCACAGGGGGCCCCTGCACTTTCACTTGTTCCCTTTCTCTCTCCTGATGGTCACCCAGCTACCTAATCCTATAACTTAGGTGTGACTGCCTCCCAGAAACTCTTCTCTATCACCCCTTCAGCCTCCTGAATGATCCGAAGTTCATCCAGCTCCAGCTCCAGTTCCCTAATGTGGTCTGTGAGGAGCTGGAGTTGGGTGCACTTCTCAATTGAAAGGTTGTCTGTGGAGTATTGAGTTTAGAAATAAACAATAGGTAGACTCAGGAATATCCAATTGGACTTTCTATAAACAATTGACTCACCAGACTGGAAACATTAATTCTGCTATTTCCCCACAGATGCCATCAGATCTGCTTAATTTCACCAGCAATTCCAGTTTTTGTTTCAAATACAAGAACTTGTTTGGAAAATATTTGCTTTTGTGTGCATTTTGTGCCTCTTAAGCAATTACTTGGATGACTAATAAAAGTTGTTAATTGAACCACACCAGGTTTTAAGCATTAAAATCTAATAAGGTTCCTGCTTCCATTGGGGCAAAAATTGCTGACAATCAATAACCAGGCAATTTTCAAAACAGTTTTGTGATCATCAAGTGAATACGTAAAAATAATTCTGTTCGAAGATTGCTTTAAACAAATTTCATATTGTTCCATTTAACTATTCCATCTAAGCAGTAGTGGTTTATGTAAATGTTGTCACATCTTAACGTTACAGTAGCATTTGAAGGCTCTAATAAACTTTGTGAAATCACTCCCTCTCAAAAATAGGTCAAGTACTCTGAAGATTTTCTTTTTGTAAATCCAGGAATGTTTCACTTGATATTTATCAATAAAGGAAGGAATTCCACAGCTTTTGGCAGACATTGTGTATACTATGCAAATAAATGTTAGCCTCCGAATATTAAAGTGGTGCAAACAGCCACCACTTAATTTAAAATTACATAAAATTAGCAATTCATAGAACTACTCAGGGTACCCAGTCATGGCAATACACACTGGGAACTACAAAATACCTGTAATTAAGCTTGATGTTAAATTGAACATCCGATTTTTGCTACTGAAGTCAGTATAAACCAGCTCGAATTTCAGTTAAGCATTAAATGCGATTGAGTTTTTTATTTTCCATGAGATTGAGATTGATGTTGTGGGTGGTGAGTGTTCAGAGGATCAAATCTTCAGGGAAATTAAAGAGAAATACCAGCATTGTAGAGCATAGAGTCATAGAGATGTACAGCACGGAAACAGACCCTTCAGTCCAACTCGTCCTTGCCGACTAGATATCCCAACCCAATCTAGCTCTACCTGCCAACACCCAGTCCATATCCCTCGAAATGGGGTGGCACGGTGACTCAGTGGTTAGCACTGCTGCCTCACAGCACAGAGTCCCAGGTTCAATTCCAGCCTCAGGCGACTGTCTGTGTGGAGTTTGTGCGTTCTTACCATGTCTGTGTGGGTTTCCTCCGGGTGCTCCGGTTTCCTCCCACAGTCCAAAAATGTGCAGGTCAGGTAAATTGGCCATGCTAAATTGCCCATAATGTTAGGTGCATTAGTCAGAGGGAAATGGGTCTGGGTGGGTTAGTCTTCAGAGGGGCAGTGTGGACTGGTTGGGCCGAAGGGCCTGTTTCCACACTGTAGGGAATCTAATCTAATCTAAACCCTTCCTATTCATATACGTATCCAGATGCCTTTTAAATTTTGCAATTGTACTAGCATCCTTCATTTTCTCTGGCAGCCCATTCCATACACATACCACCCTCTGTGTGAAAAAAATTGCCCCTTAGGTCTCTTTTATATCTTCCCCTCTCACCCTAAATCTATGCCTTCTAGTTCTGGACTCACTGACCTCAGGGAAAAGAATTTGTCTATTTATCCTATCCATACCCCTCATGATATTATAAATCTCTATAAGGTCTCCCCTCAGCCTCCAACACTCCAGGGAAAACAACCCCAGTCTATTCAACCTCTCCCTGTCGCTCAAATCCTCCAACCCTGGCAACATCCTTGTAAATCTTTTCTGAACCCTTTCAACTTTCACAACATCATTCCAGAATTGCACACAATATTCCAAAAGTGACCTGACCAGTATTATGTATGGCCGCAACATGACCTCCCAACTCCTAAACTCACTTATAATGGGGGAGTTCATTACCCCCACATAGACTGAGATACTGATAACATAAGGGGCAAATGGTTCCTGGTTGTGTTCACGGGAGTTTCCTACAACAGTATGTGTCCAGACCAACAAGGAAGGATACATTCATTTGGATCTGATCCTTGAAAATGAGGTGAACCAAGTGGATCTCATGTCAGTGGGAAAATATTTGGGAGACAATGAACATTATTCCCTAAAGTTCAGGCTATGTGTTGGACACTAACATGCAACAAGAAAAAATCAGTTGGTGGAGAGGTGACCTCAATAGGGCTAGAACAGAGCTGGGCAGGATTGATTGGAATAAGAGATTGGCAGACAGATCGGTAACTGAAAATGGGCTACCATCACTGAGCAGATAAGTTATATTCCAACTAATGGAAAAGGGAGGACAAACAAATCCAAGATACAAGATAGACTGAATGATAGGCAACAGAGTAATGCTCAATGGATATTTTTTGATGTGGAGGAAGGATTGAATGAATGAATTTGCTTTATTGTCACATTCACTCAAATAAACACAGTAAAAAGTTTATAAGTCACTACTTACGGTACCATCTTAGGTACAAAGTTACATCGGTGCAACTTCTTCAGGTACGTAGGAATTCCCCGACATTGCTACGGGTACTCTTGCTTTTCCTGATACATATCACTGATCTGTATCTTGGTGTGCAGGGAATATTTTCTGAGTTTGCAGATGACACCAAACTTGGAAGAATTGTAAGTTATGAGAGAAAAGCATGGAACTTCTAAAGACCACTGATAAATTGGTGGATGGGCAGGTCAATGGCAGATAAAGTTCCATACAGAGCAGTGTGAGGTGATACATTCAGATGAACACTGAAAGACAATATAAAACAGGAAGCACAGTTCTAAAGGGGTGCAGGAGCAAAGGGACCTTGGTGTATAGGTGCACTGATCATTGAAGCTGGCAAGACAGGTGGAGAGAGCAGTGAAAAGGTATTCAGTGTTCTCTGCTTTATTAAAAGGGTATCAAGTACAAGAGCAAGGAGACTATGTTGAACCTCAGCTGGAGTATTGTGTTTTGTTGTTGGTGCTACATTGTAGGAAAGATTTGAATGGATTGGAAAGAATGCCTTTATTGGTCAGTACATTGAGTATAGGAGTTGGAAGACCATGTTGTGGCTGTACAGGTCATGTTCTGTGATGTATGCTGCTGAATGCCCATTAAATAACTTGAATTAAATTGGAAGGATTCTACAGAATCATCAAATCATACTGCTCAGAGGCGACCATGCAGCCCATTGAACCTGTGTCCATTATTTGGAAAGCTACTCAATGAACTTCATTTTACTGCTGTTTCCTGGTAGCTCTAAAGTATCTCATGTTCATATTTATACAATTCATTTCTGAATGTCTTTCTTAAATCTGCTTCAATACATTTTTTATAATATTTTTATTGGAAAAATTTTCTTTACAAAATTATAAAATTACAAAAATCTGAAATATAACATTATAACAACAATAAACAATAAACCAACCACTATACTACTCTACAAAAGAACTCACAACTACACTCACATCAATAAATAAATAAGTAAACAAGTAACACTACTCAGTGTAACAAGACCTCCGCTCTCAACCTTCGAGAACATCAATTATTAAACCCATGTTTGCTCGAAATTCTTCCTCTCAGGGCATTAGGCTTATTGAACCAAACCAACATGGCTAGACAAAAGCCCTAATTAAAATGGTGGACAGATCTGCTTCCAAATAATTCATAAAGGGCTGCCATGTCTTATCAAAATTGTCTGTTTTCTGGTGCACCATGTTTGTAAGAAGGTCCAAAGGAATGTGTTCCACTATTATTTTAAAGTGTTCAAGAAGTTTTTGGCCTTTCAAGGAATGAAACGACCACACAATCTTCTCGTAGTTAATACAAAGCATGGTCGGGTATCTCATCAAATATTGAAAATCTAGGTCATAGAGTCATAGAGATGTACAGCATGGAAACAGACTCTTCGGTCCAACTCGTCCATGCTGACCAGATATTCCAACCCAATCTTGTCCCACCTGCCTGCACCCGGCCCATATCCCTCCAAACCCTTTCTATTCATATACCCATCCAGATGCCTTTTAAATGTTGCAATTGTACCAGCTTCCACCACTTCCTCTGGCATACACGTATCACTCTCAGCAGGATAAAGTTGCCCCTTAGGTCTCTTTTATATATTTCCCTCTCACCCTAAACCTATGCCCTCTAGTTCTGGACTCCTCAACCCCAGGGAAAAGACTTTGCCTATTTACCCTATCCATGCCCTCATAATTTTGTAAACCTCTATAACGTCACCCCTCAGCCTCCATCGCTACTTGGAAATCTCCTTCAAATACCTTTTAAAGCATAAACATTTCAACGATGTGTTGTTTAAGTGAATTGGCCATGCTAAATTGCCCATTGTGTTCAGAGATGGGTAGGCTAGGTGCATTAGTTGTGTTAATTATAGAGTAATAAGATAGGGGAATAGGTTTGAGTGGGTTGCTCTTCAGAGGGTCAATGTGGACTTTTTGGACCAAATGGCCTGTTTCCACATTCTAGGGATTCTATGATTCTATGATTTCAAATTGTAACAACTCAGCAGAAGATATCTTCTCTTGATTTTGACACTAAACAAAAAAAAATGCTGATGCTGGAAATCAGAAACAAAAACAGAAATTGCTGGAAAAACTCAAGCAGCAGTGAAGAGAAACCCCAGCATCAGGGTTGACAGGGTCCTCAGCTGGGTCTGACCCATCTCCTCACTTCCTCCCTCTCTTCCCTCTTGCAATAACAATATTACCTTAAACATACTCAAACACTGCTTCCGCAGCCCTCTGGGATAGAAAATTCCAAAGATTCACCACCCTCTGTGGAAAGGAAATTCTCCTCATCTTGGTCCCAAATGACATTCACCTGTACTTTTACATTATGTCATCAGTTCCAGGCTCTTCAAATAGAGGAAACACACCAACCTCTATGTGAAAAAGTCAGCCCTCAGGTCCATTTTAAATCTTTCCCCCTCACCTATTGACCTCTAGTTTTGGACATCCTATCCTAGGGTGTCTATTCATCCTATTAATGCCCCTCATGATTTCATAAACTCTCTATGAGGTCACCCTTCAACCTCAGTGAAAATAGCTCCAGCCTATTCAACCGCTCCCTAGAGCTCAAACCCTTCAGATCCAGCAACATCTTTGTAATTCTTTTCTGAACTCTTTCAAGTCTAACATTATCATTCCTATAGCAGGGAGACCAGAATTGAACAGAATATTCTAAAAGTGGCCTCACCAATGTCCTGTACAGTCGCAACATGATATCCCAACTCCTATTCTCAAAGTACAGATTCAGTCTCTCTTGAGAGAAGTGATTTTTCCTCATATCTGTATAACAATACATTCACCATAATGTCATTGGGGAACAGTGCAGCACAAGACAATGAATTTTACTTTGTTACCAAGAAATGGAGGAGTGGCATTATCAAATGAATGGCCTCATGTCCCATTTGAGCTGCAGCTTTCTGCCTAGCAACTGGACAGCCAGTCTATTTGATTGGCTGCTAAGTGGAAAAGACCACAGCATGATCCTGCTGTTGCTTTTAACAAGATCGCCCTGTCTCCAGCCTCGTTGTTTCTTTTCAACCCCACTTTCTCTAATTGACACTAGCTCTCTATAAATATTCAGGCCAGTGTTTCTAGAAAGATTTAGTGATGACTGTGCAAGACTTCAAAGCATTTGATGCAGTTCAGATTTAAGAAGTTTTGGTTTCTAAGGCACAATCCTCAGCTTTAAAGACCAGAACAAATAGATTTGAAAATCTGGATTAATAACATTACTTCCAAAGCTGAATCTGAAGCCAAACTCTCAAGAGTCTGGGGTTTATTTACTGCAAAAATATTCAATGAAGTCTTGAAAATACTGAAACAAAAGAGAAAATGCTGGGGAAACTCAACAGGTCTGGCAGCATCCTTGGATTAAAGGTCACAATGATTCTTCTTTGGAGTCTTACTGGACTTGAAGCATTAACTCTGCTTCTTGCTCCAGACCTACAGAGTACCTCCAGCATTTCCTCTGTTATTTCAGATTTTCGGATTCCACAGTATTTTGCCTTTAATTAAAAGTACTGAGTCTAGAACATAGTTCCTGTTTATCACAACTTCTCACTCTGATACTTCTGTCATTGCACATGATCACACCTAAGACCATGAAACATCAGGATGAAAGGAGACCATTCAGTCCATCAGGTCTGCTCTGGATTCCAGTGAGATCATAGCTTGTCTGATAATCCTCAGTTCCACTTTCTTGATTTTGCACTATAATCCTTAATTTCCTTACTGATTAAAACTATGTCTGTCTCAGCCTTGAATATACTTAATGACTCCGCATCTGTACCTTTCTGTGATACAGAATTCCACAGATGCATTACGGTTTGAGAGAAGAAATTCCTCCTCTTCTCTGTCCTTAATGGGTGACCCCTTACTGTAAGACTATATCCTCTGGTCCAAGACTCTCCCATAAGTGAGAACAACCTCTCAGCACCTACACTGTCAAGCCCATTCTGAATCTCAATGAGGTCACCTCTCATTATCTTAAACTCTGATAAGGACAGGCCCAATTTACTCATCCTCTTTTCCTGTCAAGAAAATCCCTCCAAATCCAGGATCAACTTACTGAACCTTGAGTGGATTGCCTTCAATGCCAGTACATCTTTCCAAGGATAAGGGGCCCAAAACTGTTCATAGTATTTTAGGTTTGATCTTCCTGGTGCCTTCTATTGTTTTGGTAAGACTTCCCTATCTTTACACAACATTCTATTTGTCTTTCTTATTTCTTGCTGAGCTTGGATTCTAATTTTTTGTGATTAATGCTCAAGGACAACCAAAACCACTTGTGCTGTAGGTTTTTGTAGTTCAGCTCTTTCATTCTTTCCCTCAAAGTGTTTAACTTCTCATTTTACAGAATTATATTTCATCTGCCAAATTTTTGTCCACTTATTTAACTTGTCTCTATCCCCCTGTAAATTCTTTCTGTAATCCTCACCACTTGCCTTCCCATCTATTTTGTGTCCTATGCAAACTTAGGTACAGTACATTCATTTCCCTCGTCCAAGTCCTCATTATATATTGTAAATAATTGTGGTCTCAGCATTGATGTTTGTAGTACTCCGTTAGTTACAGGTTGCAATCCTGGAAATGCTATCTTTACCACAAATGTCTGACTTCTTAGTTAGCCAGTCCTTCAAACATTCCACTATTGCACCTGAGTATTCATTGTAATTCTCAGGTATGTTTCTTTATTAATCTTCTCACTGTATCTTTGACTCCTCTCAAGACTTAATGTTGATGCTGTTTTTTCAGTGTCCATTTCCCAAGTGCATTCTGTTAAGTCCTGTTGCAGTTAAGGAGTCAGATACTTTGTTCACTGACTGCATTTTTTGGAGGTAAGAAAGTTTAGTTTCATCAAGTTATCTACATACACACTGAAACACCAACTAGTTTAAGAGGCAACTATAGTTTTACCACATTGTTGGTTTTTCTCAGGTAGACTTACTGAATACATGTACCTGTCTGTGCACTCCCAATAAATCGAAAGCAGGACTAAAATTGTTTAAAAATATCTATGTACAATGCCAAGTCAACAGAAAATAATTTTCATTAGTGCATTATTACCAAAACATACCTTTAATGTTTTAATTCCAAGATAGTCATAATTTTACAGAATATTGGAATGATCACAGTATATTTTCAAGCCATTCTGTCCATCATGCATGTTCTGGTTCTGAACTGGAGCCATTTACTAATTGTCAAGACCTTTAGCTGTTGCCATGTATTTTTTTTTCTTCTTTAGATCATGATCCAATTCTCTTTGAATAGCCAAAGTGGACAGTCACTCACAGTTTAATAATATTCAGCTCCTCTCGTCTTCTCACCAAAATACATAACCTCACAATTCCCCACACTATATTCCATCTGCCAAGCTGTTGCCCACTCACTTAAACTGTCCATATTCCTCTGTAAATTCTTTGTGTCATCCTAACCACTTGCCTTCCCACCGACGTTTGTGTCGTCAGCAAACATGGGTACCATAGATAGAGACATGATCCAATTCTCTTTGGACAGAGAACCAAATGGATCTGCCTCCACCACATTCTCAGGCTGTGGGTTCAAGATCTTAAATACTTGTTGCACAGAAAAAGATATTCTTCCAGTCATCATTTTTCCCTTTTGCTAATCACCTTAAGTCCAAATACTCTAGTTCTCAACCCTTCCATCAAATGGAATAGTTTGGCCTTATCTGTTGCATCCAGACACATTATGACTCACCTGCTTGAAGTTGATGGAATAGTAGAACATAGAACATAGAACATTACAGCGCAGTACAGGCTCTTTGGCCCTCGATGTTGCGCTGACCAGTCATACCAATCTGAAGCCCATCTAACCTACACTATTCCATGTACGTCCATATGTTTGTCCAATGACGACTTAAATGCACTTAAAGTTGGTGAATCTACTATCGTTGCAGGCAAAACATTCCATACCCTTACAACTCTCTGAATAAAGAAACTACCTCTGACATCTGTCCGATGTCTATCACCCCTCAAGTTAAAGCTATGCCCCCTCATGCTCGCCATCACCATACTTGGAAAAAGGCTCTCCCTGACCACCCTATCTAACCCTCTGATTATCTTATATGTCCCTATTAAGTCACCTCTCAAACTTCTTCTCTCCAATGAAAACAGCCTCAAGTCCCTCAGCCTTTCCACGTAAGAACTCCCCTGTACCAGAACTGTACACAATACTCCAAGTGCGGCTGCACCAGAGTTTTGTACAGCTGTAGCATAACCTCATGGTTCCAGAACTCAATCCCTCTATTAATAAAAGCTAAAACACTGTATGCCTTCTTAACAACCCTGTCGATCTGGGTGGCAACTTTCAAGGATCTGTGTACATGGACACCTAGATCTCTCTGCTCATCTACACTACCAAGAATCTTATCATTAGTCCAGTACTTTGCATTCCAGTTACTCCGACCAAAGTGAATCACCTCACACTTGTCCGCATTAAACTCCAATTGCCACCTCTCAGCCCAGCTTTGCAGCTTACCTATGTCTCTCTGTAACCTACAACATCCTTCGTCACTGTCCACAACTCCACCGACCTTAGTGTCGTCTGCGAATTTACTAACTCACCCTTCTATGCCCTCATCCAGGTCATTTATAAAAATGACAAACAGCAGTGGACCCAACACCGACCCTTGCAGTACACCACTAGTAACTGGACTCCAGGATGAACATTTCCCCTCAACCACCACCCTCTGTCTTCTTTCAGCAAGCCAATTACTGATCCAAACTGCTATATCTCCCACAATCCCATTCCTCCACATTTTGTACAACAACCTACTGTGGGGAACCTTATTGAACACTTTGCTGAAATCCATACACACCACATCAACCAGTTTACTCTCATCTACCTGTTTGGTCACCTTCTCAAAGAACTCAATAAGGTTTGTGAGGCACGACCTACCCTTCACAAAACCATGCAGACCATCCCTAATCAAATTATTCTTTTCTAGATGCTTATAAATCCTATCTCTTATAACCTTTTCAACGTTTTACCAACAACTGAAGTAAGGCTCACTGGTCTATAATTATCAGGATTGTCTCTCCTCCCCTTCTTGAACAAGGGAGCCACATTTGCTATCCTCCAGTCTTCTGGCACTATTCCTGTAGACAATGACAATTTAAAGATCAGTTGCCAAAGGCTCGGCAATCTCCTCCCTGACTTCCCAGAGGATCCTAGGATAAATCCCATCCGGCCCAGGGGACTTATCTATTTTCACACTTTGCAGGATTTCTAATACCTCTTCCTTGTGAACCTCAATCCCACCTAGTCTAGTAGCCTGTATCGCAGTATTCTCCTCGACAACATTGTCATTTTCTAGAGTGAATACTGTCAAAAAATATTCATTTAGTGCTTCCCCTATCTCCTCTGACTCCACACACAACTTCCCACTACTATCCTTGATTGGCCCTGATCTTACTCTCGTTGTTCTTTTATTCCTTAAATACCTATAGAAAGCCTTAGGGTTTACCCTGATCCTATCGGCCAACAATTTCTCATGTCTTCTCCTGGCTCTTCTGAGCTCCCTCTTTTGGTCTTTCCTGGCTACCTTGTAACCCTCAAGTACCCTAACTGAGCCTTCACACCTCATCCTGACATAAGCCGCCTTCTTCCTCTTGACCAGAGATTCCTCTTCCTTTGTAAACCACAGTTCGCGCTCTACAGCTTCATCCCTGCCTGACAGGTACATACTTATCTAGAAGACTCAGGAGCTTTTCCTTGAATAAGCTCCACATTTCTAATGTGCCCATCTCTTGCAGTTTCCTTCCTCATCCTATGCATCCTAAATCTTGCCTAATCGCATCGTAATTTCCCTTCCCCCAGCTGTAACTCTTGCCCAGTGGTATACACCTATTCCTTTCTATCACCAAAGTAAACATAACAGAATTGTGATCGCTATCACCAAAGTGCTCACCTACTTCCAAGTCTAACACCTGGCCGGGCTCATTACACAGTACCAAATCTAATGTGGTTTCACCCCTTGTTGGCCTGTCTACATACTGTGTTAGGAAGTCCTCCTGCACACACTGGACAAAAACTGAGCCATCTATAGTACTCGTACTATAGTGTTCCTAGTCAATATTTGGAAAGTTGAAGTCCCCCATGACAACTACCCTGTCTCTCTCACTCCTATCAAGAATCATCTTTGCTATCCTTTCCTCTACATCTCTGGAACTATTCAGAGGCCTATAGAAAATTCCCAACAGGGTGACCTCTCCTTTCCTGTTTCTAACCTCAGCCCATACTACCTCAGTTGACGAGTCCCCAAACATCCTTTCTGCAACTGCAATACTGTACTTGACCAACAATGTCATACCTCCCCCTCTTTTATCATCTTCTCTGTTCTTACTGAAACATCTAAATCCTGGAACCTGCAACAACTATTCCTGTCCCTGCTCTATCCATGTCTCCGAAATGGCCACAATATCGAAGTCCCAGGTACCAACCCATACTGCAAGTTCATCCACCTTATTCTGGATGCTCTTGGCTCGCTTGCTGGTGCCATCTTGCGTCCCTGAAACTTGATTTCGGGCCTCTCTGCTCTCAACCTTTTCTATACTCGAACTACAATTTTGGTTCCCATCCCCCTGCTGGACTAGTTTAAACCCACCCCAATAGTCTTAGTGAATTTCCCCCCAGGATATTGGTACCCCTCTAGTTCAGAAGAAGACCATTCTGCTTGTAGAGGTCCCACCTATCCCAGAAAGAGCCCCAATTATCCAAGAATCCAAAACCCTCCCTCCTGCACTATCCCTGTAGCCACGTGTTCAACTCCTCTCTCTCCCTATTCCGTGCCTCACTAGCACGTGGCACGGGCAACAAGCCAGAGACAACAACTCTGTTCGTCCTAGCTTTAAGCTTTCATCCTAGCTCCCTGAATTTCTGCCTTGAAACCCCATCTCTCTTCCTACCTATGTCATTGGTGCCTATGTGGACAACGACTTGGGGCTGCTTAAGGATCCCAAACACACGATCAGAGACATCACGAACCCTGGCACCTGGGAGGCAACACACCAACCGTGAGTCTCTCTCGTCCTCACAGAACCTCCTATCTGTCCCCCTAACTTTGGAGTCCCCAATGACTACTGCTCTGCTCTTCTTCCCCCTTCCCTTCTGAGCAGTAGGGACAGACTCTGTGCCAGAGCCCTGTGCCCCAGTGCTTTCCCCTGGTAAGTTCCCCCTCCCCCCTACATTATCCAAAATGCTATACTTATTGTTGAGGGGAATGGCCATAAGGGATCCCTACACTGCCTGCCGGTTCCCTTTCCATCCCCTGACTGGAACCCATCTGCCTTTTTCTTGTACCTGAGGAGTGACTACCTCCCTGTAACTCCTCTCAATAACCCCCTCTGCCTCCCGAATGATCCAAAGTTCATCCAGCTCCAGCTCCAGTTCCAGCTCCCTAACGCGGTTTTCGAGGAGCTGGAGTTGGGTGCACTTCCCGCAGATGCAGTCAGCAGGGACACTAGTGGCGACCCTTACCTCCCACATTCTGCAGGAGGAAAGTTCAACTGCCTGGTTTCTTGGAGCCTGTGTGCTTGCAGCTACGAGAGATGACACCTCTATACAAATCTGGTATTTTAACAGAGAATAGATGCAGCAATGAAGAACTAGTCCACACTAAACAAATATTTGATTACTAAGGCAACTTTTCATATTCCTGGGGTGGGATCTTGTAAAAAGCTGAATACAATTGCAACAATTGCAAATTGGGATTTTCTCTGTTTTTTCTCTTCTAAGTGTGCTAATGCATCTGATTATTCGCCTTTCCTGCTACTTCCCCAACATTCTTTGGGAGTGGAAAGTCGTGGCCACCAATAATGTCAATAACCTCAAATGTTAGCAAGGTGTCCATCTCCACAAATGTTACCTGACTTGTGGAGTACTTAAAGCATTCCATGTTACTAATTTCACAATCTTCAGTATTTTATTTTGTATAACGTTAAAAATCACACAGCACCAGGTTATACTCCCAATAGGTTTATTTGGAAGCACTAGCTTTCGGAGCACTGCTCCTTCATCAGGTGGTTTTGACTTCATAACCCATTTAAATTGCTGTCAGGGAAGATGAAGACTGTGGCACTAGAATTGCTGGATGTCTGTGGTATCTGCAGTGAGCCCCCCGTTTCTTTATAATGTAAAATTTAAAATGCTTCTATCAACTAAGTGGAGGTGGAGGACCAAAATCTGTTGACCAACCAAACAGTACTCTGCATCATACTGGTATAGAGGAGTTCTCACGTTGACTAAGGAACAGCCGCAGCTGGTATTTTTGATCATTGAGAATGAGTACAGGCACAAGTACAACCATATTGAAGATGCCAACACCACAGTAATACTGGAGGTACTTATGTAGCACTGCATGGAGGAAGAGGCAAACAAAACCCTTCCTGGTTTTGCCAGACATATAACAAACCGAGTGATAGATTTTGTAGTTGTATTGAAGGTGAAGATTGAGAGAAGGTGTAAGTGAACTATTGATATGGCGTTCAATTTGAAAAAAAAAGAAAAATTGGTCCATTAGAATAAAACATTATTGAGAAAGTGGTATTGAAGAGAGCACTACAGTGAAGGTCAATTGTATGCTTAATATAGGTAGTACTAATGGCATTGCTTTTAAACCTGGTGATTATACACAGAGAAAGCTGAACAATAGCACAAAATAATGAAGGTGGCTGATTTTTGAGTGTAAATTTGCCATTGACACTGTTATGAGACTAAACTCGATTATCTGAAGAGATGCTGGAGTGTATCTAAATTCACAGAGCTTAGTCCAACTGGAAAAGCAGCCTAATTTGCATGTATTACCTGCTATTGCAATTAAGTGAAAAAATAAGCAGCACCCAATCTAACAGTATTGTCAATCTGATAGCAAAGGCTTGCATGAAGAAGATATCTAACTGTTAATGCTAGTTGTATAACAATACATTTTCCACACAAAAAGTGACATGTCATTTTGGTACTCATTTGGATGTATTACGTGTACATTTCGTGCATCCTTTCCAAAGGAAACATATAATCTGAACCAAACAAATCACCCACATAAATGTCACCATTTATTTTCTATGAGCCTTATCATTTTAATTTTCAATTTTCCACCTACCCACGGTGGGTCAATTCTCATCAGTAACCACTCAGTACATTATTAGTACTTTCTGACTAGTTGACAAGGATGAGCTTACTCTCGCCATTTCTGACATTGGAATTAAGATCCGCTTGTCTGCTCAGAACCAATGGAACTCCCCTGACAGATACAGAAAGATGGGTCTAGATTAGCGTGGTGCTGGAAAAGCATAACAGGTCAAGCAGCATCCAAGGAGCAGGAAAATCGACGTTTCGGGCAAAAGCCCTTCATCAGGAATAGAGGCAGGGTGCCTGCAGAGTGGAGAGATGTCTCCCCACTCTGCAGGCACCCTGCCTCTATTCCTGATGAAGGGCTTTTGCCCGAAACGTCGATTTTCCTACTCCTCAGATGCTGCCGGACCTGCTGTGCTTTTCCAACACCACTCTAGTCTAGACTCTGGTTTCCAGCATCTGCACTTCTTGTTTTTACCTAGATACAGGAAGATACCAACACCAGGCAGTTATCAGTAACCTTCTATACAGAAGCAAACTGCTCTATCCCTTGTCCTGTCTTACAAAAGATGGATTAACCTCTAGAGTAAGGATGGATTGCAATGTAAAATTACTATTAAAATGTTTAGGTTGAGGTTTTGCTTAATCTGTACTTACCTCATATATATTTTCTGATTATTGTAATCTTGCACATGATCATGTATGGTAGTGAATAATGAATTATCTTCCTTAGATTTTCCTATCTGTTAAAGTAAGGAACTCTACTAAACCTCAACACTTGATATACATTAACTCTGAAAATTGTATCTTTTATTTCATCATTGTATTTCATTGCTTAGTAACAACTACTGTTTATTATGAAACTATTGAAAATAATATTTATTCGGCTGAAATTACTGAGTGAGCTTTAAAAGATTAACCAGCATCTCGGTACTGAAAACAACAGCTTCTAGGATGGCAGAACATTATCATAACTGCAAATTACAAAGATTTTTGGGACCAGACTGTCTAGAAGAGACAGTCACTTTGGGAAATGTAAATGGCTCATCTCTTAACCATTCACAAAGCCAGAACACCTGGGCATTCAGTTGGATGTGGAAGAAGCCATTGGATCAAACACTTTGGACATGAGACTCTGGTTTAGGAGGGAATTTCAGAGGGATCTAATTATGTTGAAACCATGAACCTGAAATCAACTGGTGATGATCATGTTTGGGTAACTGGCTGGCTATTGAGAAGACACCCTGCAAACAATAACCCTCTTTTGTGTTTTAAGGCCATGGGACACATGAAAAATTACAAAAAAGGGTCATAACCCAGTTGAGTATTTTCTCTCCTTATACCCTTCAACCCTGTTGTTTTGAACATCACACCACAGTAAGTGTTTTAAGAATCAATGTAGCCACTGTTGCATCCAGAGGAAAAGATTACTAATGGGTCAATAGCTTTAAATGGACTTAATACGTAATCCAGAAAAACACCAGACCCCCTCTAAAACCATCTAAAACATTAATTTACAAAGATTTCTGTACCATTGAATTTTACAGTTACTTAGCCTATCCTCCTGCTGTGTTATTTTAATATCTGTGTATATGTGTGAACTAAAGCATGTGGATGTGTCTGTGAAAGTCACAGAGTTCATATTAGATTTGCTGTTAGTTAAAATAAACACTATTCTCTTTCCTTTTAATAAAACCTAGAAGAAAACCTTTCTGATCTTGCAGTCATGGCATCTGAACAGTTAAAGATTCCATGAAATGGTAGGTACACTCTTCATAAAAAAAATCCTGTTGGGCTCAGTGGAATGGGGAAAGAGGGGAGCTATTCAATTCATCCTCAACTGGCCCGAACATATTAGTAGAATTAAACTTCTCCAGTTCCTGTTTGGCCAATCTTCCAGAATACACATGCTATTCCATTGTATTAAATAGGAGAGAGAGTTCATCTGATGGTGTTTTTTTTTAGTGCATATCCTTCTACTCCCATAATAATTTTCTCTGTATGGGGAAATGGAATTCCTTTATCCTAGATTGACACTGAATATAATCAGCTGAATACTTTCATCCTTGTCTTGTTTATTAATTCTGATGAGAAAAATTTAGAAATTTTTATTGTTTGCTACAATAAACCATAAAGAGGAAGTCTGCCTCAGGACAACTCAGTTTACATCATATACATTCATGACAATCATTACTGGCTTTTCAAAAAAGAATATTGATTTGGTTTTGAACAGATATTATAAACAGCATAAAATATTAGATCCAAAATAAGTGTATCCAATTGCCCATAATTATTATCCTGATTGCCAAATTCAATTTTGCCATGTCTGTATTGCTTTCTCATTCTGTGTTGGAAGCACATCATCCATCATGTAGGATTGGGTCCTTCCAACTGCGTATGGGACACACCTTTGTAAGTATTAAAAACAACTCAGGATAATTAAGTTAGGGATTCCATACTTTTTGTGAATTTAGACTGTCTTGGTTACCAAGTGAGAAACTTACTTCAGAAATCATGGTTAGTAAATTAATGGTTAGAGATCTGCAAGTGTTGGGGTGAGTGAGTGCAAGTGAGGGAAGATGTTGCATGCAACAGTGATAAACAGTGAGAGTAATAGAGTGAGTGTGAGGTAGCAGGGAGAAGATGGTGGAGTGAAGAAGGTCATTGACCTTCTCTCTGCTGGGCATTCCTCTCAACAATGGAGACTGCACTGATCCAGGTGATGACATCCAAGGCACCACCTTCTGTGCCATCTTGCCCACCAAACTGTGTGCAGCCGTGCAGAGCAGCTCCAGAATGACAGCTTTATGCACAGCAGCCAGTGCCAGGAATGCCAGTCTATTCGGGGACATCTGGCTAGCAGCAAATACTGGCTATAGCGAGTGAGAGAATTGGACTAACAGCAGATAACAGGGGTGACATGGGGAGGGCTATTTAGCTAAAGAGGCGCATTTGGGATAATAGCTGAAAAATCTTCCTGTGCCTTTTGGAGAGAAACCAAATCCAACAAAATTGACACAGTCAAAATATGGCAAGATTCATCCCAATGTTTCAGGTTGGTGACATGTCATCAAAACATATTATTCTTAGAACATATTATTGATTAAGTTTGAATATCAGTTAGTTGAAGTCTATCATTTCTAAAGCTGCATTTCAGAACAATGAAAGCCTGAATTGGTGAGAGATAATTGGCAGGGTAGTTTAGACATGTAAAGAATACTGATTGACAACTCGTGTGGTGAAATTTAATGTTACAAAAGAGCAGTCGATGAGTTTTCATCTGTGCCTCTTTCACTCATATCCTGTAATTTGCAAATGCTTTAATTAGAATAGTTAAATTACCAGTCCTTCAATGCACATCAAAGCCACTCTTAGATTTGAAAGCCAGAAGACCATCTTAAATCACATATTCTCACACATTAGACTGAGCTGAACTGAGGAGAAAATCTGTAAGATTATTGTGGGAAACCTTTTTAATATTGAGCAGCTTATTTTTCATTCCATAATCTAATTTGCATAATTCATTTCAGTAAAAGAGCTGGGTCTAATATCCTGTTCTGCTCAACTCCTGAACTGGTTTAGATAATGCTCTACAAATAATCTATTTTAATGATTTGTCACAATTTTCTTTAATTTTTTTATCCTTTGTTGCTAATTGGCACTGAAGACACATTAAAGTCGATACTTAAAGAAGGAACTAAATTAGAGACTAGGCATCACCAGCAAAGCTGCACATTGACAGTAATAACATTGATATTCTTGCTTAATAATTGGAGACAAAAATGTCAGCCAGCAATCAATTCAAACAAACTCTGTGAAAATGTATTGAAGTCGAGGACTGTGCTTTAATGGGTTTTTTTTTGCATTGATTAAGACATTTCCAGGAGATACAATCTATATAGAGAAAATAATTGATTACAGGTTTGAAAGTTTATGGGATGGGATCTACATGGCTAGTCCACAACGTTTCTAAACATCATGACACATGTCTAAAAACTGAAGTCAAACAAAGTCAAATATTCATAATGAAACCCTCACTTTTTCTCTCCACAAATGCTCACTAAGCTGTGGCTTTTTCCAGCTTTTTGATCTTATTGTAATCCTACCTTATTATTTTGATCTTATTATCATATTATATTTGTATTACAGGCCAGTACATGGTGGAGGCAATGTTGGCAGAATATTTTGTTTCAGAGGCCACAACATTGCAAGGGCACATTGACAGAGGTAAGTTAAAGCCGCCTAGATCAATCAGTGATACTGCTGAAACTAGAAGTAGGAGACCATACTGTTTGAGTGGTGAGGGTAAGGGGTTAGAGAGCTAGGTAATACAGACCAATCGGCAGCCAGGAAGTGGAGGAGACCTCCACTCATGCAGAGGATATGTCACTGGAAGTGATGTTGCTAAAAGTTAGCGACTGTTATCTCTCTCTGTCAAATTATTCCTCCCGCTAAAGCAGCATCTCTGAAAACTCAGAGGAAGGTGGTTCTTAAGAGAAATGACAGAAGGAAGACCCTGGACAACCCACAGTTACAGCTACTCAGGCAAGGAGTGAGATTACAGTCACCTAAAAGATAATGAATAGGAATGGGAGTAGGGCCATTCAGTCCACTGAGTCTGCTCTTCCATTCAATAAGGTCATGGCTGGTATGATTGTGGTGCTAACATCCTATCTGCCTCTTGTAACCCTTGACTCCCATATCTATCAAAAATCTGTCTAACTCAGCCATGAATATAATTGATGATCCAACTTCCAGTGCCAGCTGGGAAAGAGATTCCTAAAAACATATAACACTCTGAAAGAGAAAATTCTTCCTGATCTCCTACTCAACCCTTCCTCTGGGCATTCAAATGAATGTGTGGCCTGGGTGACGCTGAGTTTCAGACTGAGCACAAGTCTCTGAAGCTGTCAGCAAAACAGCAGATTCTGGAGTTACAGTCTGGGATAAAGGAATCTCCGGCTGTTAGGGATGGGCAATCAATACTGGCCTGGCCAGCAATGCCCTCATCCCGTGAATGAATATAAAAAGAAATTTCCCTTAAAGCCTGTAGCTGTCTCACCTTGACTCTCTGCAATTGTACAAAAGCTCAGAAACTGGCTGACCCTCTTGAAATGGTGACCATTTTGATGCATTGATGAGCCACAGACTGGAGGGTCCCACTGGAGGTATCTCCAGTAGATCCTTAGAATGATCCTGATGAGAAAAAAATTCAGCATCGCATTACAGGAATTTGTTGGCCATCACTTCCCATAATGTTTAGCTCCTATTCCACCATGACACACAGCTCAGTGCTAGCCTCCCTCCCTGGAAAAGTGTCAACTGGGCCTTTGGTAGTGAACCCTTTCTGGTGGGTAACATCACACAAGAAGCTGGTTCTGTGCCCATCTATGCCCACCTCTTCCTTCTATCCTCCAAGACAAAAGCTTCTGGTGGCCCTGAGGATGCTGATTGCCAACTGCCAGTGGCTCCAACCCCCCCTCCCTCCCTGGTATTGTTCCTTACTGGAGGTCTCTAAGCCTGAGTGAATGCTGGGGAGCTGTACTGAGTTTTCCAGGCATCTTACCAACTCTGCTCTGTATATTCAGGTGCCTTAATGGAGAGATAGCTCTTAAGTGATCTGTTGTGTTGTGCTGGCAACCCTGTCCTTGCACCCAGTGCCACTGCCAATGTTCACAGTGTTTCATTTCCCTGCCAAGCCATTCACTTTGTCTGGAGCCAGCGTTGACTTCCCACTAACTCTGCACTATCTTACTATGTCTGCATTTTTGTACATTATGAAAACCCTAGCAAAAGTTTGCTTCATTCCTTGTTTAACTCAATTACCTTCTTGACATATTTACATGTCAGAACCTCTTGCCCCCTTTCAGTATATCCATTCAGGACATAAAACCGAGAGGCTTCCCTCATGCTGACTTTTACTGCAATGTTCCGGCTCTCCACTCTTTTCAGTTCATTTCCCTTGGGCTGGCAAAAATCTGACTGTTCAAAACAAAATCTCTGCTTCAGCAGGGGCCATGTTTGTGCTGTATCATTGCTTTGAAATTTCCTAAGTGGAACTTTTCCCTGACTGTTCCAAAGAAAAATTGGAGAATTTCAAATGAAGGCCTCGTGACTGCTGCCACAGCACTGCACATTTATTTTGGTTCCTGTAATCTGACACTACTTGTATTTCAAAGAATGAAAGGCTTATGTATTCATGTAGCAGATAGTTTTGTCCCTCGATGCCCCGATGGTGATGAGCCAGTCATCAGCGAGTTTGTTACTTGTAGAAAGTATGCACAATCTCACATTGCGGATTGTAATGAATGTGTCTCTTGTCATTAACCAAAATGTCTGTCACTTGTTTCATGCTTTAGTGACTGAAATGTGCTAAATGTCATTAGTGGTGTCTTTGAAGGATCAGCTTATGCAATAATGTGATGTTCTGGTGACCTTTACAACACCAGGCAATCTGCCTGTGGGGTAAATGGTGTGAACAGGGCAGGCTGAAGGAAAGCACAGACCTTCCCAGAGAAGCTGGCACACAAAGTTGAGAAGCCGAAGGCTGGTTTCTACAAACATCCTGAACTAAGTATGCGTCTATTTAAATACTTGCAAGTATTTTGACCTGATCTGTCCATAGCACCAGGAATCTTGAAAATAATCTGTTCCACTGTCAATGGCAACATTACCGGTGCAAGTCCATAATAACCCCAATATCATTTTATCTGCTCTTCACAAGCAATTCAGAGACTGATCTTCACTTTTTAAAAAAAAATTATCATTTTGGACTCACCGTTTATTTCTAAGCTCTATGGATATGTATTAAGTAGTATTGAGTGGGTTATAAAATAGGTGTCCAAACTGTCAGTTTCCAGCTGGAAGGTTCGGTTAATATACTCATTTGATGTGACCAGATCCCAGGCAACTTCCCCAATTTGTTATGGCTCTACATCCTCTAGTTGGTTACACGGCCACACAGTTTAGAAGGGACATTGATCCCTTCCCTTTTGAATACAGGTCGTTCTGCTATAATGCGTGTTTTGTTAAAGCAAATTCGCTGTAAAGTGATTGACAAATTGGGGACACTGTTTCTAAAGTGCAAACTTTTAAAACGTATGTTGGTTGTAACACGATTACATCGCCAAGATTTTAAGCACTCTTTCTAAAACAGGATTTTCCTACAATGCGTGGTTGCACAAGAACACAACTATCACGTTGTCAAAAAACTACCTGTACCTTTTTCTCAGACCCAAATGAACACTTGTTTTGAAAGGGATCACTTCAAACAATTATCAAACAGTGAATTTATTAATTACTAAATACGAGAAGAACTAGTCATGAAATGCATGTCCACAGATCTTAGAAAAAACGGTGACTCCAAAATGATAAAATTTTAAAAACCAAATATCTAGGTCAGTGGCTGAATTGTTTGTGATGAGCAGATAAAATGATATTGGGGTAATTATGGACTTGCACCAGTAATGTTGACATTGACAGTTAAACAGATTATTTTCAAGATTCCTGGTGCCATAGACTGCTGAAAATTCCTTTCTCCTGGTTCATTTTTCAACTGGTTTATAGCACTCAGAGTGGGAGGGTCTTCCTTTATCTGCACCACAAAGATAACAAGAAGATAACACAGTTCTCTGACTGTGATCTTCACAGCATGCTGATACTTGAACAGAGGCCAGAACACATGAGGGGATTGAGTCCCACTAGTCCACTCCAGTAGAGTTGCAACTGACTTTTTAACCCCTGCCCTTGCATAATCTTCAAAGGGAAAAAAGGATAATGAGGACGCAGCTTGGAACATCATCTATAAGGGATGTTGTGAGCAGGTGCTAACCAGCCTGATGTTATCATTATAGTCACAAGAGAGCACACTCTAGTCTGTTTGAAGTTTTCTTGGTATATTATATGTGTGTCACAATTACTGCATTTAACTGTACAGTTTTTTTTCTGTAGCACTTTTTTTAAAAGCAACCTATTTTGGAATTAAAAGTAGAAATATTTATAAACACTTCAGGATAAGATCCTTCTTCAGAACAAATTCTGAGACTAAGATGATTGGATGTGAGACACTTGGATGTAAATACTCTGCTTGAACTCCCTTCCTCATGCAAATTCCCACACGCCCTGGAACTCCTGATGGATTTCTCATGTTGGACAGTAAAGTTCTGCCAATAAAATGTGATGGCAGCAATAGCACTGGGGAGGAGCTAACCATGATAAGAGACTCACAATGTAAAACCATGCTAGCAGCAATCCACCATCAAATACATTTTCCCAAAAATCTACTAGATCCAATAAATGTTTAAGATGTGTAACAGTATGATTCGTATGCATTGCACTATAAGCTATCATAGAACAGCAGTCCTCAAATAGAAACAGAAAGTGTTAGAAACTCGGCATGTGTGGCAACATCTGTGACAAGAGAAACTGAGCTAACATTTCAAGTCCAATATAACTTTTCTTTGGAAGTTGTCAGAGATGCTGATTTCTCCAGCACTTTTTACTTGTATTTCAGGTACCTCCAGTATTTTCAGGGCTTTGCTTATATTTGATCAGCTCTTCTCACTTCATTTCCAATGATTCACATTTTCAATATTGAACACTTAGAATCATAGAGATGCACAGCACTGAAACAGACCCTTCGGTCTAACTCGTCCATGCTGATCCTTGAATCATAGAACCTGAGATGTTTTGCATGGTCCCAGCTCCGAAGTGTACTACTATGATAATCAGGCTTTAAACTGTACTATTTCCCCAGGAAGGATTTGTAGTGGTTTCTCCAAACTTCAGTGTATTCCTCAGCATGTAGTCCTTCACTTTGGAAAGTGCCAGTTTACAACATTCAATCATACATAGTTTCTTTCTGTGAAAATCATCAAATTATAAAGACCATCTTTAATTGAATTGGAAGTCTGAAAGCAATTTGGCTCAGTGTCATTTTCAGGAAAGGCCTGTGGAACAGAGTCCTGTATCACTGAGTGGCTTAGTAATGTTCAATTGTTCTGTTGAGCCAGTCTCCTACATAAAATACAGAAATAGAAATGTCCCAACCTAAAACAATCAGGGCGTCAAACACAATATTAAACACAAAATTACAGGAGATGGTTGTGTCATGGGAACCTAACTCGACTAAATCCAGAGACTCAGGCTGATGCTTTCAAAACATAGTTCAACCATGACAACTGGTGGAATTTGATTTGAACTGAATTAATAAACCTGGATTTGAAAGCTAGTTTCTGTGATGATGACCATGCCAACAACTGAGGCTGAGATGAGAAGGAATTTCTTTTCCTCAAGGGTCATTAGCCTTTGGAAGTCTTTCGCATAGAGAGCATAGAGACTGAGTTATTGAGTATGTTCAAGGCTGACTTAGATTTTTTATTGACAAGGGAGTCAGGGGATATGGTGGACAGACAGGAGAGCAGAGTTAATGGACCAATCAGGCCAGCTACGATCTTATTGAGTGATAGAGAAAAATTGATAGGGTGAGTGGCCTTTTCCTCCTGTTCTAAAGGTCATCGATTGCTGCAAAACCTATTTAGTTCACAAATGTCTCTTAACAAAGAAAATCTGCCATCCTTACTTGGTATGACCTACATGTGACTCCAGAACTATAGCAATGTAGTTGACTCGTAACTGCTCTCTAAAATGGCCTAGCATTCATAAGGGCACTTAAGGATGGGTGTTCATGCTGTCCTTCCCAGCAATGAATATATCCCTTGAAGAAATACATGTGAAAAAACAGTTAATTGCACCATTAAGGATCACATTTCAGCAGTGCTTGCTTTAAGACAGATAAGCTGCACTGAAAAAGCAGCTGGAAAGAATGATTGATTTTAAGTCTGGGTTCAATTTCCATCAGAATGCTTAAAATGTCTAAAGGGGCAGCTACACATTTTCAGTGAAGTCTGCAAAGTTTGTTGTTTGCTGAAGTTGATGCACCATTAAGAGACACTTTATAATCAATGAAATTTTGTGATTTTAGTGGTGGAACAGATTTTTTTCCCCTCAAATATATACTGAGTACGTTTAAAAATGAGGAGATGTGAAGATCTGTCTGGAAACTTTTGTACTTAAGTGCTAGAAATAGCAATAGACATTCTGATTATTGTGAGGATGACTAATAAACTGTCATTCCATCAATAAATTAATATTCATGAGAGTAAAATTTTCCATCTTACTCCCTTTGACAAATAAAAGCCAAGTTGTTGTGGTTCTGTTCGCCGAGCTGGGAATTTGTGTTGCAGACGTTTCATCCCCTGTCTAGGTGACATCCTTGGGAGCCTCCTGTGAAGCGCTTCTGTGATCTTTCCTCTGGCAATTATAGTGGTTTGAATGTGCCGCTTCTGGTTATCAATCAATAAGCATATCGATCTGGACCCAATATACCGATCACTGCAGCAGACAGCTGGAACTGACAACTAGAAGCGGCAGATTCAAACCACTACAAGTGCCGGAGGAAAGATCGCAGAAGCGCTTCACAAGAGGCTCCCAAGCACTGAGGACGTCACCTAGACAGGGGACGAAACATCTGCAACACAAATTCCCAGCTCGGCAAACAGAACCACAACAACAAGCACCCGAGCTACAAATCTTTTCTCAAACTTTGAAAAGCCAAGTTCAAATATACCCTTATCTTTAGACTGAACTGTTTCATAATATGAACATTGACATGAAAGTAAAGTCTATTTCTTTTGTCATAACTAATTTTTTAGTCCTAAAATACATTTCAGTTGATCAAAATGGTTTAAAACTGTAATTACATAATTATTCAATACTGAGTAAGCAGTTTATACCTTTGAAGATTATGGACCTTCAGCAACACAATCTATACAAATTAGAATTAGAACCAACTACTGACACCTTGAAGTATTCCAGTCAATCACAGATAATTAACAATGATATAATGGATATTCCAGTCCCCAATCCATTTGGCTCAATAAAGTCTCTAGTATGTTGTATAAAGTAATGGATCTGAAAGGGTTAATGTTGGAGACTGCATTAAATACCACGCAATCTGATGATGTCATCATTGTTTTGAGTGGAGAATTAAAGAGTCCAACATGAGTTCCAGGTGAGGCCAAATATGTCATTCCCAGATCGTAATAATCTTAGTAATTATGTTTTACAAACTAATGTAACAAGTATCCATTCCATTATATAATCAACTACATCTCTATTATAGCAAGGGGCACTTCTTGTTAACACTCATGAGTGGTTTATGCTTTACCAATTTTGCCAAACAGGCAGTGGACCCAATATTGAAGGGTGGACTGAAGGATCTTATAGTGCAATGGTAGTGTTTCTACCACTGCACAAGGAGACCTGGGTTCAAATCCCACCTGCACCACAGGTATATCATACCATTTCTCAACAGGTTGGTTAACAACATCTGGAAGGAAGGGCTGTTGCTGAAATAAGTCAGTTGGGAGAGGGTTAGACTGAAGTTCCATGATTCACTTGTGGGTTTTGACAGTGAATTTGATCAGTTTAGGTGGTTGTTGTGTTTCAGTGGTACTGCCTCTACTTCTGAGCCAGGAGACCTGGTTTCAAATCCTACCTGCTCCTGAGGTGTGTAACTACATCTCTATACAAGGTGATTCAGAAATATCATACCATCCCGAATTGTTAAGAGACCTTGTGATGCAGTGGTAGTGTCCCTGCCTCTAGGCTAGAAAGCCTGGGTTCAAGTCCCAAATGCTCCAGAGGTGCAGAGTAATATCTCTGAGCAGATTAATTAGAAAATAAAAAGAAGGATGGACCTTAGGGGGGTTTTATGGTGCCATGGTAGTGTCCCTACCTTTGAGTCAGGAGATCATGGTTCAAGTCCCACCTGCTCAAGAGTTATGTTATCACATCCCTGAATTGGTTGATTAAGAATATCTAGACGGGAGGACTGATGGGGTAACATTTCCTCAACCATTAACTGGCATGTTTCATTCTGCAAAACATGCAGCATAGTGAAGTGTAACTTAAAAACATCAAGGTCACAATGGTGACAAAGTCTGTTTGGCCCAGATGAAAAACATTTCAGAAGACAAGAAAATTAACCACTTTAGGAACATTGCCACTTTACAAATACTCAGACAGTTAGTCAGTAGAACTTGTAGAGGGAACAACAGGGAAAATGTAGTATCGAGGTGAAAATCTTCAGTTCAGGACTGTTAAAAGCCAGAGGAAAAACATAGTCGGCTGATATGAGACTAAAAGGTAGGTCACATTTGGCAGTTACAAAGATCTTAAAAAAGAAGGAACGGTAGAAGCAGTCCCAATTCAAGGTTCGGCTGAGTTTCAAAGCTCTGTAAATAACGTCAACGATCACCCTAAACAAGGGAAATATTCTTTAGATTCTTGGTGTAAAGACTGGCAATAATAGAGGTTAAAATAGGAGCACTTACCTTTCTCACCAAACATTGCTACCATGGCAATCACACACTACAGCTTTTGACTATAGCTATGAAGTCATGGGCCATTAAGTTAGTGTATACAGAGGCTAGAGAGGTGTGAACATTATGGATCAGATTTCAGGTTAAAGAGAACAATTTAAGAAGTTTGGAAAAGAGTGAGATCATCACAGCAGAGGATACAAGAAGTTTAAATGTGAAACATTTGATGATACATAAGTTAATCACAAATTTGGTGGGAAAAATTACTAAGGTCTTAGGAATAGAAATTTATTTGAAAAATCAGGACACACATGCATTGTGTACTAAACTGCGAAAAGCAAGTGTCCATTTGGCACAGAACAAAGTGGGAAACCATCATCCGAGCTTTAGGAAGTGTGAAAATCTTGATGTTGCCTACAGGAGTTAAGGAAAGTGGGGATGGAAAGTCACCAAAAAATTAGGAATATGGCACAAATACCTTTGAGGTTTAAAAAACTTTTGATAATTACTTGTACCTGAGAACATGTGAAATTCCTCCAATTCCTGAAAGAATAAACCAAGATGTGGAGGAGCCGGTGTTGGTCTTGGGGTGGACAAAATTAAAAACCACACAACAACAGGTTATAATCCAGCAGGTTTATTTGTAAGCACTATCTTTTGGAGCACTGCTCCTTCATCAGGTGGTTGTCACAAGCGCCTGATGAAGGAGCAGCGTTCTGAAAGCTAATGCTTCCAAATAAACCTGTTGGACTAGAACATGCTGTTGAGTGTTTTTTTTTTACCTTGAAAGAATAAGATTTAACAGAATAGTTCAGTATCCTGTGGAATCCACAGATAGTGTCATGTAATGACCTCCACTGTTTAGTGGAAAACTGTGTCTGTAGAGCTTCGCAATTTAAATCATAGGAAACAGAATTGTTGTTGGAACTATTGATGAGACTTTGTCAGATTTATTGCAGTACTACAAAGATGTGACTTTGGAGAAATCTATTAAAATGGTACCAGAAGCAGAACTGAGGAAGACTCACTGAAATATCCCAAGAGGAGATGGACAAACCCATTCACTTTGAGTAAAAAGTGAGGTGTGCAGATGCTGGAGATCAGAGCTGAAAATGTGTTGCTGGTTAAAGCACAGCAGGTTAGGCAGCATCCAAGGAACAGGAAAATCGACGTTTCGGGCCAGAGCCCTTCCTGATGAAGGGCTCTGGCCCGAAACGTCGAATTTCCTGTTCCTTGGATGCTGCCTAACCTGCTGTGCTTTAACCAGCAACACATTTTCAGCTCAAACCCATTCACTTTGTAAGGTATAAGTACTTTACAAACACACATGACAAACCAACTCAAAGTGGAGTTTAACTAGCAGATTCTATGAGTTATAACAGCACTGTGGAATAAAAATGCCCCACGTGCAATTGCAACATTGGACTATGATAAAAGGGTACTACATTTGTAAAACTATAGGTCACTTTCAAAAGATGTGCAGAAGTCAGACACTGTTTCAGAGCAGCTAAACACCAAGTGGTAACCCATACAGGGATCAGAACATGATAAAACCACTGACAGATACCAGAGATTTTGTTGCAACTTGGTGATGGGATGATTGACTCCCTTCTTTTTAAATTTCTCTCTGTCAGTCATAACAAATATTTATATTTCTTTTTAGCATGTAATGATCACATTTGAATTAAAACATAATTAACTATACCAAAATGATGGATCCAAATTACAAGGTTTTCTTAAGTGAAATAAAGTTTTATTACCTACAAGCCTGAAAAATAATAAAATTGTAACATCAAAACATGCATTCAAACACAAGTAATATGTATAAAAATAAGAATTGGTCTTGTATAGAAAAAATGAGTAGACTTTATTTTTAAAAAGGTCCTTAGAGACTTTGAGTATTAGATTTTAAACCTGGGGCTGTTGTTAAAATTTGACTTGCATTCTGCATCAAGGTTTAAAATGGTTTGAATAGTAGTTGTCCCAAGTAACTTTTTCACTGGACATGAGATTTGAGGTTGAGAAAGAAAGGTCTGCAGTATCTCTGCTTCATCAGTTCATATTTCTTTTTCTTTTCACTTTACTTCTCACAGAAGCCATGATCCATTTTTTTTTATTCCTGAGTCCACTCTGTTGCCCTTCCAGGTTGACATTTGCAGGTGAACTATTCATGCCCAACACGCACAACTTATCGTATGATAAGACCAAATGAAATAGGAACAAGAGTAGTCTGTTTGGCCCCTTGAGCCTGCTTTGTCATGGCTGATCTGAGATTTCTCACATCCACTTTCCTGCCTTTTTCCTCATAACCTTTGTGTCCGGGGATATGTAGGCTAAGTGGATTAGTCAAGGATGAATGTAGGATTATGGGAATAGCGTAAGGGATTGGGACTGGGAGGGATGCTCTTCAGAGGATCAGTCAGACTCGATGGGCCAAATGGTCTATATCTGCGCTGTGGGGATTCTATGAATTTTCTGTGAATTCTATGAATTTCCTTGATGTTGATTCAGTTGATTGGTTTCAGTCTTTAGATAAAATGATAGTTTTAATGCAGCCAGTTTTGTTTATTCGTTATGGGTTCCATGGGTTGCCGTAATCTGTGGTCTAGTAATCACAACAGCCATTTTAGGTCAGTATTTGTGATTCTTTTAAAACATAATCTGTGAAACTCTGAAATATTAAAATCAGATGATAGAAATTTTAATTCAATATTATAACACAATCATGGGTGAATTGGTAATACAAATGAATTTTGTTTGAAAAAATTGTTTATGTCATTGGAGAACTCATTAAACTTAAAGCTTGATGTAGGATCACGTGTCACTGTCCTGTTAGATCAAATACCACGACTGAAGAGATGGAAGTGATACATAATCCAGGCAGAATATTTATCAAGAGTAAAGGTATTTCACAAGTAACATAGCAACAAAAAGAGTATGAGAGTTAAATATGACTAGGTAATTCACAATCCAAACTTCTGACCCTTGAGCCTGCATTAATGTCTTGACCTCAACATCCTTGAAGCAGCAAGCATGAAATTAGTTTCAAGAGAGCGCAGGGATGGACAGGACTGGCAACTTAATGTTTCAGGGTGCAAATGCTACAGGAAGGATTGAAAAGGGGGCAAGAGAGGAGGGGAAAGTGATGTTTTTGATAAAGGATAGTATTACTGCTCTACTTCGGATGGATATTTCTGGGAATACATCCAGGGAAGTTATTTGGGTGGAACTGAGGAAAAAGAAAGGGATGATTGCATTATTGGAATTGTATTATAATCCCCCTAATAGCAGGAAATTGAAAAACAAATTTGTAAGGAGATCTCTAATTTTGAATCTAAAATTTGAAGTTCTAAATTGGAGGAAGGTTAATTTTGATGTATTAGGCAAGAACTTTCAAAAGCTGATTGGGAGCAAATGTTCGCAGGTAAGGGATGGCTGGAAAATAGGAAACCTTCAAACATGAGATAATGAACGTTCAGAGACAGTTTATTCCTGTTAGGGTGAAAGGCAAGGCTGGTAGGTGTAGGGAATGCTGGATGATAATAGAAGTTGAGGTTTTGGTTAAGAAAAAGAAGGAAGCATGTGACAGGTATAGACAGAAGAGATCGGGTGGATCCTTAGAAGAGTATAGAGGCAGTAAGAGTATACTTAAGAGGGAGATCAGGAGTGCAAAAAGGGAACATGAGATAGTTTTGGCAAATAGGGTGAAGGAGAATCCAAAGGGTTTTTATAATTACATTAAGGGCAAAAGGGTAACTAGGGAGAGAATATGGCCCCTCAAAGATCAGCAAACAGCCTATGTGTGGAACTGCAGGAGATGGGGGAGACACTAAATGAGTATTTTTCAAGTGTTTACTGTAGAGAAAAACATGGGAGATATTGAATATAGGGAAATAGATGGTGACATTTTGAAAAATGTCCATATTACACATAAAAGTGGATAAATCCCCATGGCCTGATCAGGTGTACCCTAGAGCTCTGTGGGAAGCTAGAGACGTGATTGTTGGGCCCCTTGCTGAGATATTTGTATCATTGATAGTCACAGGTGAGGTGTCAGAAGACTGGAGGTTGGCTAACGTGATGCCACTATATAAGAAAGGTGGTGAGGAAAAGCCAGGGAACTATAGACCAGTGAGCCTGACACAAGAAATAGGCAAGTTATTGGAGGGAATTTTGAGGGACAGGATTTACATGTATTTGGAAAGGCAAGCATTGATTAGACATAGTCAGCATAGCTGTGTGCATGGGAAATCATGTCTCATGAACTTGGTTGAGTTTTTTGAAGAAGTAACAAAGAGGATTGATGAGGGCAGAGAGGTGGACGTGATCTATATGGACTTCAGTAAGACGTTCAACAAGGTTCCTCATGGGAGACTGGTTAGCAAGGTTAGATCTCATAGAATACAGGGAAAACTAGCCATTTGGACATAGAACTGGCTCAAAGATAGAAGACAGAGGGTGGTGGTGGAGGGTTGCTTTTCAGACTGGAGGCCCGTGACCAATGGTGTGCCACAAGGATCGGTCCTGAGTCCACTGCTTTTCATCATTTATATAAATGATTTGAATGTGAGCATAAGAGGTATAGTTAGTAAGTTTGCAGATGATACAACAAGTGGAGCTACAGTGGATGGTGAAGAAAGTTACCTCGGATTTCAATGGGATCTTGATCAGATGGGCCAATGGGCTGAGGAGCGGCAGATGGAATTTTATTTAGATAAATGCGAGGGGCTGCTTTTAGGAAAAGCAAATCTTCGCAGGACTAATACACTTAATGGAAAGGTCCTAGGGAGTGTTGTTGAACAAAGAGACCTTGGAGTGCAGGTTCATAGATCCTTGAAAGTAGAGTCACAGGAACATAGGATAGTGAAAAAGGCGTTTGGTATGCTTTCCTTTATTGGATAGAACATTGAGTATAGGAGTTGGGAGAAAAAAGTGAGGACTGCAGACACCGTACTGTACATCTAAATGACTTCTATAACTCTATGACATCAACTGGTGAAGGAAAAGACTTATTTCCTAAATGCATGGTGGAGCCTGAAAGAAGAAATAATTTATTAAGATTACCTATGTTGGCAGAACAGAATTATTTCACACTGCCACCAGGAAGGAAATTATGAACTTTACAGGTGTTCTGGACATGATTTCCATTCTCACCTTAATTGTAAAGAATCAGCAGACAATAACGATCAAAATTTGTTCAGATAAGCAAGTACTGAGAACAAGATTGAACACCACATCGCGTGAGTCAATTCAGGAAACTTTAACAGAAGTCAGACAGGAGAACAGTATAGTGAAGACATTGATACAACAGATTTGACTTTGATGCAGGATGATGAGCTGACAAAAGTTCAAGAGCAACATTTCAAAGAAGACTTATTAATGCCAGGAACAAAGATAATACTTGGTAAGCTTTAGTCTTCTCACACCATGACTGAGGTTCTGAAGATATCTAGTTTGCCAGAAAGACGTCTACAGAGGATGACCAAGACACCAAACTTTCTCAGCAACTTACATACTTTATCACAGATGTATCAACAAATTGAGAACAAGGCATTGCTTGAACAAAATGGACTCCCAGGAAGCCAGAGTAATGTCCACAAATTCAGGACACAGTAAAAGAAAAATGAAATTGCCTGGTCTGAACACCCATGATATTGCAAGGGAAAAAGTATTTGTTTCAACAGAGCAGTCATGTTCCATGATGGACATCCAATCTCCTTAATCTCAGTGGTTAAACTACACCTGAATTAACAGGGAACATTTTCTCTGCAAAGGAAATTCAGCACATTAAGTGTTCTTCAGACAAGGTAATGGACCAATGAACCAATTTAGAAGGAACAAAATTCTCTGCAAAGGAATCAAAGAGATAAAAGATCCTTCTGTGGAGAAATAATTTACAGATGGTCAAAATAAAGTTAGCAGTTCTCTAGTGAAAGATATACCCATCTTCCACATCCAAATTAATGCATTCTGAAAGAAGTGTGGAGCCTTCAAACTATCTGGATTTGTGAAATCAGAGACTTGGAAGTAGGTAGGATATTGGTAAATGAGGTAATAACTTGAAAGAATAAACTTTGAGGAGAAACGCTTTTGGGCAGATACTGTAAGATCTTAGTTCTGAAAGGAGACTGTGTTAGGCTTTTTCCAATGTTAAAAAGTATTTGGTGGTAAATAGAGGTCAAATTAAGATCTCAATGGAGTCGGACATTATCTTTGCCTCCTGATAGTCTTTACAATTATGCCTAACGAGCCAAAGAACCAAGCTATCATGCAATAAATTAGACTTATTGTTGAGAAAAATTGTTCTTCTTGTTAACACTGACTAGTGGTTCATCCTGTGTCACTGTTAACCAAACTGACCCTTAGACACAGGGAAGAAAGGAGGTCTGATGATAGCTCTCTACCCAAACCATTTGCTTGTAGTGGTTGTTTCCACATACAGCCCTCTAAGCAATTCAATTTATTTTCTAGCAAGTGTTAATTTATCATTATTCAAATGCAAAATGATTCCTGATGTTTAAACTACGGATTAGATTTGCAATGTGATGTATTTTACGTTTTATTTAACTTTGATAGTTTTACATAGTGATACGTTTAATTTATATTAAAGGGTTATTGCATTTCCAAAATGCAATAGAAAGTAATCATGAAGAGGACTAAGAAGATTTATTCCACAGGCTGACTTTCAACTGTGCTGTCACTGGAAACCCAACTCACATTGCTCAGAAACAGGAAGAGATAATGCAGAGGACCCTTGATTATCTGAATATCAATTATCCAAATTTCGGATTAGATTAGATTACTTACAGTGTGGAAACAGGCCCTTCGGCCCAACAAGTCCACACCGACCCGCCGAAGCGCAACCCACCCATATCCCTACATTTACCCCTAACCTAACACTACGGACAATTTAGCATGGCCAATTCACCTGACCCGCACATCTTTGGACTGTGGGAGGAAACCGGAGCACCTGGGGGAAACCCACGCAGACACGGGGAGAATGTGTAAACTCCACACAGTCAGTCGCCTGTGTCGGGAATTGAACCCGGGTCTCAGGCGCTGTGAGACAGCAGTGCTAACCACTGTGCCACCGTGCCACCCATTATCCAAAGAAGATCTCAAGGTCCCACAAAAACGTTAGATCAAAGAGGTAAGTGTAACAAAGAAACACAAGCACCTCAAGCATCAGCGACTGGATATCTTTTAGGTAAGGGTGAGTTACACAGTCCTTTGCAAAAGTGAGTGTTTTTCAGGGTATTCCAGTCACTTTACTGGGCTGTTCATGAAAAAAATGGCGGAGAAAGTAAATGCATGCGCAAGGCAGTGCTTCAGTCTTTCTACCACAACACTGACTTCCCAAAGTCTGACACATGTTCTTGCAATCATAGAAGCTGTTTGGGACCTTGTTTAATGGCTTCCCTTGTTTGAGGCAAAATCGATTATCTGAATAAACAATTATCATGCCTGCCTACCTCATTCGGACAATTGAGGTTCCTCTGTATAACACTATTAGAAATTTAGACCTGAATACAATGGAAAAACAATTATAATGGAATACTATACAATCACAGATACAGTAGATCCAATGTCTAGAATTATAAAGTAGTACAGCTCAGAAACAGATACTTCTGTCCAACATGTCCATGTTAATCAAGTTTCCCAAAACTAGTCATCTAGATCGAAACATTAGCTTGCTGTCTCTCCATAGATGCTCTCTGACCCGCTGTGGTCTCCAGTATTTGTTGTTTTCAGTACAGACTCCAGCATCTGCAGTAATTTGCTCCTTCCCAAAACTAAACTAGTCCGACTTGCCTGCTTTTGGCCCATATCTCTCTACACCGTTCATATTCATGTGTGTGTCCAAATGTCTTTTAAATGTTGTAACTGTACCTGCATTTTTCACTTCCTCTGGTGGTTCATTCCACATGCAAACCACCCTGTGTGCGTAAAGGGTGCCCCTCAGTTTGATAAAAACAAAATACTGCCAATGCTGCAAATATGAGCTAAAACCAGAAGGGGCTGGAGAAACTCGACAGGTCAGACTGCATCTGTGGGGAGAGAAACAGAGATAACATTTCAAGTCTGGTATGCTTCTTCAGAATGTGTCTTAGAGCCTCTCAAGGTCAAAATACAGATATTCCTATGATGGGAACAAAATGTGAAAAGTAGAAGTTTTCCCAATTAATTTTAAGAACCATGCAGAAAATTGATCACTTGTTTATTGCAGCCATGAGAGAAGCACAGTGAAATTTTGCAATATGGGAGTATACTAAGGTCTAGAGGTCCTATGCTCAATTCTGTGATACTTGCCTGGAGGATATGTTATATTAGTTAAGTATATTACAATGTAAACTCTGTTGGATAGTTTATTTGAAGACAGTCACTTTTTTATTGTTTAGGCCTGGAAATGATAGTTTCTGAGTCCCGGCAATGAACCATATTTCAGTCCAGTTGACGCCCCTTACAATAATCGCTGAAATTGTCAAAATTACAGTAAGGTGCAGTTGATTGGCTTGTGGCATTAGTATAAATGAGCCATAGGGCAACAATGAGAAGGAGGAAGATTATCTGGAAGAGTGAACCCAGGATCCTGCTGGCAATTGTGAACAATACTCTGAATTCTTAGAATTGAAACAATAAATTGACATTGATCCTCTAGCCGAGTCATGCTGCTGTTGCTATTAAAAAAATGAACTACAACCAACGCATTACATTATTTCCACAGGCAAAATGCTATTGCCACAGTCAGGTCAGAATGATTGAGATCTATGCTGCCAGCTTAGCTGAACTAGCTTTGCATGCTTAGATAAAGTTTTGTCATTAAAGCACTGCTGTAGGTTTATAAAATGTGACCTGCTTTGTGAATCAATATTAGTTTTTTTTTGCTAATCATTTGGAATCTTGAAAAATGACCTCTCAGTATATGTTTTATTATGAGTTCACTTAGGAAAAATGTAGGTGGAGGTTGATAGCTTGTGACACTCCTGTGGGAGTCACCATTACTGCACTCCTAATGCAAATGTCGCATCTAGCAGTCAAATCTGAAACTGGAAGTTAGCAATTAGGAAACAAAATGTGGAGGAGCTACCGTACAATTCATTTAGCAGTAACAAGGTAAAATATGATATCTGCACTTAAAGGGCTGATGCCCAAGTCTTCTGAGCTTTTGTCCTCAATTAGATTGCAGCAGATCTCTGTGTAATAGTGCAAAATGGGTGGCAGCTCCATTGCAACCTATTGATAAAAATCATTGCATGATTTGTATTCCCTTGCAGCTTATTTTAGTCCACAGATCTATTTGCCATATCTCCTATTTTAGTATTTTTTAAAAGTTTGAACACCTATCTATTCTTGTATCCAAATGATTAACATACAGAGTGAACAGAGGGAGCCCACAATAAAACCCTATGCAGCGTCATTAATATTTTCTGAGGGGGCTTTTCAGAATAAGCCTTGACTCGTAGAAAAAAGGAAGAGTTGCATTTATATAGTGCTTTCTATGATCTCAAATTGCAAAGTACTTTACAGTCATTGAAGGAGGTTTAGTTCTTGGGGAGATGATGGCCTAGTGGTGTCAGCATGACTGATAATCCAGGGGCCTCACCTTCGTTCCCCTACGCCCTCGGATTAATGAGTTCAACACGCGGCGAGATATTGAACAATTCTTCCGCCGCCTTCGCCTCCGTGCCTACTTTCACAACCAAGACTCCCGCCCACCCTCTGACGACCCCTTCTCCCGCCTCCAACACACCCCATCCACCTGGACACCCCGTGCAGGCCTCCTACCCGCCCTCGACCTCTTTATAGCCAACTGCCGCCGTGACATCAACCGACTCAACCTGTCCACCCCTCTCACCCACTCCAACCTCTCACCCTCAGAACGTGCAGCCCTCCACTCCCTCCGCTCCAATCCCAACCTCACCATCAAACCCGCAGACAAGGGAGGCGCGGTGGTAGTTTGGCGCACTGACCTGTACACCGCTGAAGCCAAACGCCAGCTCGCGGACGCCTCCTCTTATCGCCCCCTTGACCACGACCCCACCTCCCACCACCAAACCATCATCTCCCAGACCATCCAGGACCTCATCACCTCAGGGGATCTCCCATCCACCGCCTCCAACCTCATAGTCCCACAACCCCGCACCGCCCGTTTCTACCTCCTGCCCAAAATCCACAAACCTGCCTGCCCCGGCCGACCCATTGTCTCAGCCTGCTCCTGCCCCACCGAACTCATCTCCCAATACCTCGACACGGTCCTGTCCCCTTTAGTCCAAGAACTCCCCACCTACGTTCGGGACACCACCCACGCCCTCCACCTCCTCCAGGATTTTCGCTTCCCCGGTCCCCAACGCCTTATTTTCACTATGGACATCCAGTCCCTGTACACCTCCATCCCCCATCACGAAGGACTCAAAGCCCTCCGCTTCTTCCTTTCCCGCCGCACTAACCAGTACCCTTCCACTGACACCCTCCTTCGACTGACTGAACTGGTCCTCACCCTGAATAACTTCTCTTTTCAATCCTCCCACTTCCTCCAAACTAAAGGAGTTGCCATGGGCACCCGCATGGGCCCCAGCTATGCCTGCCTCTTCGTAGGATATGTGGAACAGTCCATCTTCCGCAACTACACTGGCACCACCCCCCACCTTTTCCTCCGCTACATCGATGACTGTATCGGCGCTGCCTCGTGCTCCCACGAGGAGGTTGAACAGTTCATCAACTTTACTAACACCTTCCATCCCGACCTGAAATTCACCTGGACTGTCTCAGACTCCTCCCTCCCCTTCCTAGACCTTTCCATTTCTATCTCGGGCGACCGACTCAACACAGACATCTATTATAAACCGACTGACTCCCACAGCTACCTGGACTACACCTCCTCCCACCCTGCCCCCTGTAAAAACGCCATCCCATATTCCCAATTCCTTCGTCTCCGCCGCATCTGCTCCCAGGAGGACCAATTCCAACACCGCACAACCCAGATGGCCTCCTTCTTCAAGGACCGCAGATTCCCCCCAGACGTGATCGACGATGCCCTCCACCGCATCTCCTCCACTTCCCGCTCCTCCGCCCTTGAGCCCCGCTCCTCCAACCGCCACCAAGACAGAACCCCACTGGTTCTCACCTACCACCCCACCAACCTGCGCATACAACGTATTATCCGCCGCCATTTCCGCCACCTCCAAACGGACCCCACCACCAAGGATATATTTCCCTCCCCTCCCCTATCAGCGTTCCGCAAGGACCACTCCCTTCGTGACTCCCTTGTCAGATCCACACCCCCCACCAACCCAACCTCCACCCCCGGCACCTTCCCCTGCAACCGCAGGAAATGTAAAACTTGCGCCCACACCTCCACACTCACTTCCCTCCAAGGCCCCAAGGGATCCTTCCATATCCGCCACAAGTTCACCTGTACCTCCACACACATCATCTATTGCATCCGCTGCACCCGATGTGGCCTCCTCTATATTGGTGAGACAGGCCGCTTACTTGCGGAACGCTTCAGAGAACACCTCTGGGCCGCCCGAACCAACCAACCCAATCACCCCGTGGCTCAACACTTTAACTCCCCCTCCCACTCCACCGAGGACATGCAGGTCCTTGGACTCCTCCACCGGCAGAACACAACTACACGACGGCTGGAGGAGGAGCGCCTCATCTTCCGCCTGGGAACCCTCCAACCACAAGGTATGAATTCAGATTTCTCCAGCTTCCTCATTTCCCCTCCCCCCACCTTGTCTCAGTCGGTTCCCTCAACTCAGCACCGCCCTCCTAACCTGCAATCCTCTTCCTGACCTCTCCGCCCCCACCCCACTCCGGCCTATCACCCTCACCTTGACCTCCTTCCACCTATCCCACCTCCATCGCCCCTCCCCCTAGTCCCTCCTCCCTACCTTTTATCTCAGCCTGCTTGGCTCTCTCTCTCTTATTCCTGATGAAGGGCTTATGCTCGAAACGTCGAATTCTCTATTCCTGAGATGCTGCCTAACCTGCTGTGCTTTGACCAGCAACACATTTGCAGCTGTGATCTCCAGCATCTGCAGACCTCATTTTTTACTTGATAATCCAGAGACCCAAGTAATGCCTTGGGGACCTGGGTTCAAATCCTGCCATGGCAGATGGTGGAGTTTGTTTAAACATCTGGAATTAAGAGTATAATGATGACCATCAATTCATTGATGATTGCTGGGGGAAAAACCCATCTGAGTCATTAATGCCCCTTTAGGGAAAGAAACTACCATCCTTGTCTGGCCTACATGTGACTCTGGACCCACAGAAAGTTGGTTGGCTCCTAACTGCCTTCTGAGTAATTGGGAATTAGCAATAAGTGCCTGTCAGTGATGCTCTCACCCTGTGACTAAATTTACAAAAGGGTTACAAATTGCAATATGGCAATGACCAGATAATCTTTATACTCTTGCTGTTTGAGTGATTAATATTGGCCACAACTTTTCTGTTGTTCCACTCTTTTATTCTGTTCTAATCCATTTATAAATTGAACCGTCTCAAAACATCATATCCTTCAATTTTCTAAAACTTCTGAACGTCAGTATACCAGTTACAATTTCTGCATTGTTTAGTAAAAGTCTTACTTTTCTGTGAAAAGAGACGTGCAGTTGACTCATCAAGATGGAATCACAAGAAAACCTCATGTTTGTTCACCTGCAGAGCACTTCCTTTGTAAGCAGAAAGAATATCTCCATTGTACCTTTTTCAATGAAACAAACTCTTAGGAGATAACCACTTCCTGATGCATTTCCATAGTAATGCCTTGATCAATCCAAGTCAATATGTGGTTCAAACATAAACACAAGCTTGGTAGGAGACATTCCCTGCTGCATTCTCCACTGCACTGCCTGTTCAACTAGCATCTGCATGATAATCAAATCTGCAAATTATTCTCATCCAGTATAAATTATTCTTCCACTTGGGATTTGACATTCTTGCAAATCTGTCCTGATGAGTGCAACACTAAACATTTGATGACATATTGCTTTGTACAGCAATGCTATCAAGTGGCAATTTTACTTTCCTGGTCAGTTTTTCAATAACAACTGATCTCTTAATGTTCCAGGGAAGAGTTTATCAGAAACTTTTAGCCAGGTGCTGAGGTAGGCACTTAAGAAAATTGCAAATGGTGTTGGCATATCCTCCAAGATTTCTGCGTGTACCATCATGAACTTGGGCTTTCAGCCAGAACTTCAGATTTTCAGAAAACTAATGACAGAGAGGATTTTAGGCCAATTCTTTTTTTATAAATGTTCCTTTTTTAAAAAATACATGACACGTGGAGAATTTCCCAGAAAGATTTCTGGTAGTCTCAGAATACATATTAAAATGCTCATAATAGATGCAAATGCTCATCCTTTATCACCTTCATTCTCACGTAATGCACATCAAAAGTGGGTAATTTTATGATATGTGCCCATGTTGCATACCTAGCCTAAAAACTTCCATCTTATCAGTACAGACTGGGTTCAGTTCTTAGTCCCAGAAGTGAAAGGAGTTTTCTAATCCATGACAGTAACGTGGTTCTTCTCTAACTGTTCTCAAAAGTTGAGAGGTAGCCTGTTGTAGAAATTGCTTTAGCTCACAATATGTCATCCTGTGTAATGTTATGATTGGAATCTATAAACATTAGTTGGCACAGTACCTCAGTCATTAGCACTGCTGTCTCACATCACCAGAGACTCAGGTTCAGTTCCAGCCTTGGGCAATTGTCTGTGTGGAGTTTGTACATTCACCCTGTGTCTGTGTGCAGTTTCCTCCCACAGTCCAGAAGTGTGCAGGTTAGGTGAATTGGCCATGCTAAATTGCCCATAGTGTTAGGTGCATTAGTCAGGGGAGTGGGTCTGGGTGGGCTGCTCTTCAGAGGGTCGGTGTGGACTTGTTGTGCCGAAGGGCCTGCTTCCACACTGTAGGGAATCTAATCTAATCTTAAAAATTAGAACTTGTCTGCAATTCTGACCTGGATAAAGTGCCAGTGGTTAATGTAAAAGCTTTTTGTCAAGTTGTTTGTTGTTGAGAACCAAGTTAATGGATGCATTGGTGATCATTTTCCAATGTTCTATAGATTCCGGATCAGTTCCTGCGGATTGGAGGGTGGCTAATGTTGTCCCACTTTTTAAGAAAGGAGGGAGACAGAAAACAGAGAATTATAGACCAGTTAGTCTGACCTCAGTGGTGAGAAAAATGCTGGTGTTAATTATAAAAGACAAAATTACGACACATCTGGATAGCAGTAACAGGATAGGTCAGAGTCAGCTTGAAGGGGAGATAATGCTTGACTAATCTTCTGGAATTTTTTGAGGATGTAACTCTGAAGATTGACAAGGGAGATCCAGTGGATGTAGTATACCTGAACTTTCAGAAAGCCTTTGATAAAGTCCCACATAGGAGGTTAGTGAGCAAAGTTAGGGCACATGGTTTTAGGGGCAAAATACTGACATGAAAATACTGAAAATTGGTTGGCTGTCAGGAAACAAAGTGTAGTGATAAATGACTCCCTTTTGGAATGGCAGGCGGTGACCAGTAGTGTGCTGGAGGGATCAGTGCTGGGACTGCAGTTTTTTACAATGTACATTAATGGTATAGATGACGGCATAAAAAGTAATATTAGCAAATTTGCTGATGACACAAAGCTGGGTGGCAGGGTGAAATGTGAGGACGATGTTAGGAGAATACAGGGTGACCTGGACAGGCTAGGTGAGTGGACGGATGCATGGCAAATGCAGTTTAATGTGGATAAATGTGTGGTTATCCACTTTGGTGGCAAGGGAAGGCAGATTACTACCTAAATGGAGTCAAGTTAGGTAAAGGGGCATTACAATGAGATTTAGGTGTTCTTGTACATCAGTCAATGAAAGCAAGCATCCAGGTACAGCAGGCAGTGAAGAAAGCTGATAGCATGCTGGCCTTCATAACAAGAGGAATTGAGTATAGAAGCAAAGCGGTCCTTCTGCAGCTGTACAGGGCCCTGGTGAGACCGAACCTGGAATATTGTGTGCAGTTTTGGTCTCCAAATTTGAGGAAAGACTTCTGGCTATTGAGGGAGTGCAGAGTAGGTTCACGAGGTCAATTCTCGGAATGAGGGGACTATTTTACGCTGAAAGATTGGAGCAACTGGGCTTGTATATGCTTGAGTTTAGAAGGCTGAGAGGGGATCTGATTGAGATGTAGTAGATTATTAAAGGATAGGACACTTTGGAGGCAGGAAGCACGTTTCCACTGATGGGTCAGTCCCGAACCAAAGGACACAGTTTAAAAATAAGGGGTAGGCCACTTAGAACAGAGTTGAAGAGAAACTTCTTCACCCAGAGCATGATGGGTGTATGGAATGCTCTGCCTCAGAGGGCTGTGGAGGCTAAGTGTCTGGATACTTAGAAAGAATTGGATAGAGCTCTCAAGGATTATGGAATCAAGGGTTATGGGGATAAGGCAGGAACAAGATACTGATTGAGGATGATCAACCATGATCATAATGAATGGTGGTACTGGCTCGAAGGGCAGAATGGCCTACTCCTGCACCTATTGTCTATTAATGTGCATTGTGTCTTCTACACGATAACAGGGGTTTGCAACTTGCCAGTTCAACTTTACATATGTAAAAGGGTTATTCTTATTGAGATTAGGCAAGAGAAAATGCATTGAAAAGTGACAAAATTTAACCAATACCCTACTTGAAGTTATTCCTAAGATTGGGATTGAAGTGAGTTTTAATAAAGGGGCACTGTCCCAAATATTTCTTATCCTTTTCCAGAAAAAAACAGAACAGATATCATGTTGATCCAGAAAATAACTTACTCCAAACGTAAAATGGGGGGAAGAAATATTTTCCTTGAAGTTATAAATTTATATTTGCCTTTAGCATCATATTTATCTTGTTCACTAAAGACCATGACAACAATGATATTGCAAATTGAAATTTTGTTCATAATCCATTTGAGGTTTCGTTGCAAGAGCTAGAGATTGTAAAATAATTGACCTGCCTTATACTTTCAAAAAATGTTAAACTGTAAACATCATTATTTATTCTTACACTTAATGTCATTTAGTCTTAGATTGAAAATTCTTAACATTAAATGATTTCTTTCATAAGTCTACAAAAATGCTCCAAATATAATTCTCTCTCTTTATCGTATTACCTTCAGTGTTTGACAGCACTGCAGCTGTCGAATTTCCATAGAAAACCATTCAAGGATTAACCATTCAAGTATTTGTAGTGTCATCAAATGTTGATTGTGTATGTGTGCATTTGTAACTCTTACCTGTCGGATTTTTTTTAAATTAAATGCTGGTTTCAAGGTTTTGTGGCTCAAAGCAGCTTATGTTGTTGACATATTTCTAATTGCTCTCCATTCCACTTTCATGACGTGGTAAAGTCTTTCCTCTGTTGGGCAGATGTCCAGCCAACAAATAATGTTCAAAAAGCATTGGATGCTTTCATACAGGGAGTGAACATAAAAGAGGCTAAATTGGATATCTCCCAAAAGCAGGATGGTGGTCGCGATGCACAATTAACTTGCAATTATAGGCTTATATGTTATGATGATTATAATGCTTTCTTAAGCAGACAGTGCCAAACGAGCTGACCATTGGCTAGATGCATCAGCAGGGAGCCCTAGCATCACTTAAAGCTAGCCCTCACTGCTTAAAGAGGAGCAATGAGAAAGTAACAAGTGCTGAGAGCTATGCAGCAAGTGATGCTGGCCTGACAGCAGGCAGCATAAAGAGAGTCAGCTCCTCCGTTTTTAAGTGCTGTACAAGAGTCTTGATGGAGGGGAGAGATGACCCGTTTCAGGCCCTCCTAATGCACAGTCAAAAGGCAAAGGAAACAGATTGCCATAGAGAGCAATGCCATGAGTCAAACCTTGAAGACTGTTTTTTCTTATTCATTCAGGGGATGTGGGCATCGCTGGCTAGGGCTAGGCCAGCAGTTATTGTCCATCCATAACTGCCCTTGAGAATGTGGTGGTAAACTGCCTTCCACAACTACTGCAATCCAATAACATCCAATAGACCTGGATGATGTGCCTCAAGATGTTTAATGACCTCGTGTAAGTGAGCAAGTTCAGTGAATTCATCTATAAATGTCATGTCCAACCCAACTACATAGGTGCATCATACATTGCTCAATGCCTCACACCACCATCATTCACCCACCAAAAAAACTATCAGCGCTAACTGATGCCTAGCTTCACCTCAACTCGATGCATTTATTATTGCTGCAAATCTCACAACAAGACCCCATAATTTAGACACACGACTAGCTACTCAACCAGACAGCTCCACACATTGTGTTGCACTTACTTCTCTTTTTGCAGAACAAGTTGGTATGCAGCTGAATTGAACATGAGTTAGCCTCAGGGTACAGGAGATTTTGCCCACTGCTACCCACCCACCATGAACTTGAGTGCACCTTGCTGAGTACCACAAACTTCCTCCAAAATGGTCTTGGCGATGGAAGCATACTATAGATTTGTTCTATCACCATTTTGTCTCTTAGATTGGCTTTCATTGTATTTATACTATACATTAGAGTCATCAGTCATAGCATCAGTGAATAGCCTTTGCCAACAAGTAGCTGTCCATAGGTTTGCCATGATGGCTCAAATGCAACTGACATAATTCACTGTTGTAAAATGAAGCCATTGTAACTGCTTCAGACATTGACCTACATTATTCACTGCCCATTGCTCTACATCAACTGGACTTTGAGAATTGACATCAGATTCAACAAACTGTTGTGTGCTGGGAATTGAGCAATGACTTTTTTTCAACAAGTGAGAACCTAACCATTGTTCCTTTATATTTAATGACTTTCCCGTTGTTAAGTTCATCTATTTGAACATCCTGGTGATAACCATTGACCAGAAACTAAACTGGATCAGCCAAATAAATACTGTTGAGTCCTGAGGAAGGGTCAATTGACCCAAAACAGTAACTCTGATTTCTCTCCACAGATGTTGCCAGATCTGCTGAGCTTTTACAGCGATTTCTGTTTTTGTTTCATATCAATATTATGACTACAAGAGCAAATCTAGGCTTGGAATTCTCCTCCCTCCCCAAAGACTGTCTAATGTCTACAATGTGGAAGTGCTGGTGTTGGACTGGGGTGGACAAAGTCAGAAGTCACATGACATCACATTATAGTCCAACAGGTTTATTTGACAAAGTTAAAAAAATACACAATGCCAGGTTATAGTCGAACATGTTTAATTGGAAGCACTAGCTTATATCACTAGCTTCCTTCATATCAGGTTTATTTGAATCATAAGGCACAGAATTTATAGCAAAAGATTAGTGTTATGCAACTGAAATGATATATTGAACAAACCTCACTTATTGTTAAGTCTTTCATCTTTTAGAATGGGTTACAGGTTTCAGTTCATTAATATATAAATCCCAGAACATCTTTTAAGTCACATTCTCAAGATAACTTAAGGTTTTATGAAAAAAGCTGACATCTCAACTCAGACAATGCATTAAAGGTGAGCAGTCTATTGGGTGAATTTGTATTTGCAGAATTATATTTGCAAATATATTCTATTTCACTCAAAAAATACACAACCTGTAAGTAGTCAAAGCAAGCAGTCAATCCATGTCATATTTTGTAGGTTCCTACTTTGGAAATAGAACCAATCTGACTCAAGATTGGGATATAGACAGACTCTGACTTCACACTTTTAATCTAGGTCTGTTAAATATATCATATTACTTGCATGACACTGTAATCATTTGCTATAAGTTTTATGTTTTATGGTCCTGCTTCACAACCACCTTCACAGCGCTCCAAATGTTAATGCTTCCAAATAAACCTGTTGGACTGTAACCGGGTGTAGTGTGATTTTTAACTTGGCCTACCCCAGTCCAACACTGGCTCCTTCATATCAGGTTTATTTGAAATCACAAGCTTTCAGAGCACGTGTTATTCCAGTTATTTATTTTGTATCAAGCACCATATTATTTTTAAGTTTTTGTAATTATCTTTCTGCTTCATTTAATTGGATTATAGGTCAGCCCTTTACTTGTTATTCAGCTATTGACATTTTCCTCACACTGTCTAACACCCTTGGCCACCTGCAGAGACTCATTGTTCAACACTCCACTCACACCAGTTGCATGATCTTTTGATTTCTCGGCCTATAAATTCTGGTGTTGCAGTTCTAGTAAATAGCTCTGATTGTCTCCAATTTGTGGTCAATAATTGGTGCGGTGCTCTGGGCAGATTTAATGAAATTTTCAATCTAACTTATTAATCTCTAGTAGCAATATGGGGAGGTAGGGAGTAAATTAGTTTCCGTGAATTCCGCAGATGAGTTGCTTGAAATTTAACAGGTCACTGTGAAAATGAAGGGAAATATTGGATACGTCTGTGGGTCCAAAAATATGTTTTTCCATGTAGATTTAACCCATGAAGAACTGCTATTATATTTTGGTTTATTTGAAATGTACTGTAATTGACATCATACTGTTACTAGACAATTGTTTTTGAAACGTAGATAAAAGCTGTGCATAGGAACCCTACATAAATTCCATCCTCACAGACTCCAATGGAATTGTCTGAGAAATTGAATGTTACCCTATGCCTGGAATTCTCCACAGGTCTCAATTTACATCAGAAAATTTGGAGGATTCTGCTGCAGTTAAGTAAATAGTTACTCAGGAAAAGTTAAATAATGAAACACACACTCTAAGTCTCCAGCAGCTATTCAATTAATCCCAATTTACTGCACACATGCTCAGCTGCACATACAAACTCTCACCAGCCCCAGACCCCGACTCAACTGCCGTGTTTCAGCTGGGAACCCAAAATCCCTGCTCCATTATTCCCACAGGTCCCATCAGCAGCCCTACTGTGGGCTTGACACCGCTTGACACCCTGCTTAGGACCCTGCCACTCAACTCCTGCTGCCACAACAGACAATCCTGTCCTCATGCTCTGGGGATATAATATCTGCACCCAGCCTGCTTTGGACACCTTGCTCTGGACTTGACACCACCACCTACAGGCACCTGATCCATACTTCTCCCAGTGCCAGACCTGATTCCCCTTCCCCTGATCCAGATCCCCCTACTCCCTCTACTCCCAGCTCTATCCATTTTCTTGATATCCCGCTGTGCCACATTCAGACTTGACCCACCCCTCCCCAACCCAGGATCGAACACAGCCTATCCCAAATGACTCAGTAGATCTGACCCACCGTGACCTAACCTTACCTGGCCCTCTTGCTAACTTGCATCTTGGCACACTATCCACTTGGCATTATCTTCAACTGATACCTTAATTACCTGGCACCCTACCCCATTGTCACCCAAGCCCCCAAGTATCTGCTTCCTACTTACCTGGCACCTTATCCTCTTGATATATTTATCCAGTATCTTATCTCTAGCCACTGTCTCTTTACATACCAGGCACCGCACCCACTATCCACCTGGTACCCTACCTTCCCAGCACCTTAACTTCCTCTTATGTACTTCACCTTTTGTGTTGTCAAAGTGGCTGTCTGTGATGCCTGACCTGTAAATTACAGAAGATGGCAGCTGAGTCATGGGTTGCCTTCGCCCAACAATTCTCCTACCTGTCAGAATGGAAGGATGACTCTGCATTTCTGATCGAAATCCCCTGTTGGCAAAATCCGTGCTTCATTATAGCTGGTTTGTGTAACCTTGGCAACTTCTACATGTTCCAGTGAGTACTGGACACAGTATACAGACTACAAAATGTTCACACTGCTGTAGTCTACTGTCTGGTGCTTCGTGTGACAGCATAGTTCTCACTGTGTATATTTCTGGCCATGTGGTTAGATCATGCAGCAATGTCATGAATCAATGTGTGATGTGGCGGCTCCAGTATAAAGGAAACAGCAGACTGATGCAGGATGAACTCACCATGATTGCTTGTACAATGCAGTGCATAATCACCAGCAGAATCTCCAGAATATGGTCATATTCCAACTTTATATTCTGTGTGTAGTAACTCTTGCGATTGTAGTCCACTTAACATTTAGATGCAGTGATTGTAAAACCGTGCCAACAGTCAATGGCAGCCCACATCCTGGACAATCCCATTCTCTTAGCAAAACCATATAGTCACTTGGAGTGTCTGTCTGTAGAGAAAACACAATGAACTCTGCTATCTCAACATAAAGAGTCCTCTCTAATGCTGCAGTAGATGATGAACTGGAAAAAGATGCATTTCGTACTGCTCAAGAAGTTAAAAAACAGTCAAACAGAAAACCACTTGTACTGCTCTGAACTGAATTTACAGCTTAATGTACACAAGACCAATTTCACTGACCAGTTTCAGTCAGTTATAGATTTTGCATCAAATCTCAGTATGAAGAAATTCAGAGCCAAGGTCATAACAGCCAATAGTAGAGCCATCATTGCCATCTCTCTGAGGCCACACGTCCAGTTTTAAGAGGTGGCATAATACTATAAGCCTTTCCTTCATTAAATGCAGACGCTGTTACTGGTAGCATGGAGTCAAATTGAATGGACTGGTCTTGCTGGATAAAGGGCTGATAAAGGCAATAAAGCAAAATTGCTCCTTTTGTTCTGAAAGATTCTATGACTCACTCTCAGGGCAGGCATTCCTCTTACTTCATCAACCAAGTACTGGTCAAAACGAATTTGATCACTGGACAATCAATAACACTCTTGGGAAAGGAATTTAAATTTTCATGGGCTTTCTGTTAGCTGTTAGGGAAGCTGAATGTTAGCAGCATGTTGGTGTTATGAGTATTCGACGTTGCTATGGCAATAATGATAGAATGTTTGAGACCTGACTTCAGTTTGTCATTACCAGCTACTTTGAATATGTAATTTCTGTTGAAAAATCCCTGAAGTGGAGATGACTGACAGGAAGCACTGGCTGCACACGTGACTCATGAGAATGAGCTGCCTGCATTGATTTCATCTTGTTCTTTCCACTGTATGAAAAGACATGTGCCCCCTTGCTCCAGACTCTGTCCAGGCACTTTTATGAAGGAAGAATTTTCTGGGTCAAATCATTGCAAAAGCAGGAGGCACAGGTGGGCTTATGAAAATTGCTGTACTTAAGTGTAAATGTCAGGTGAAGCAGGAATGATATTCTGAACATAGAAATATACGAATGGATGTAGGTTAGTCAGCTCCTCCAATCTGTTCCTCTATTCAGTTAGTTCATAACTGCTTGATACTTCACTCTATTTCATGGTTAGTGCTGCTGAAGTTATAAAGGGGACTAGAAACTCATTAGGAGATTTGCTGGAACACTATCAAGTTTTTACCAATAGTCAAGCTATTCTCTGAGGACTTCACCTGAAAACAGTGAGTGCTGTGTTAAATTGTATAGGATGCACCGTGAGAAAGGGAGTGATTGGTTACGGACACACTTTTGGCATCTATCCTTGCTTTGCATTAGGATTAGATTAGATTAGATTCCCTACAGCGTGGATACAGGCCCTTCGGCCCAACAAGTCTACACCGACTCTCCGAAGAGTAACCCACCCAGACTCATTTCCCTCTGTTTACCCCTGGCTAATGCACCTAACATTACGGGCAATTTAGCATTGCCAATTCACCTGACCTGCACATCTTTGGATTGTGGAGCACCCAGAGGAAACGCACGCAGACATGGGGAGAATGGGCAAACTCTACACAGACAGTGGCCCGAGGCATCAATCAAACCCAGGTCCCTGGCGCTATGAGGCAGCAGTGCAAACCACTGAGCCACGTGCTGCCCCAATAGTTATAGGAGTATCCCATATAGGATTATAAGTATTCCCAATAAGGACTGAGAGGTGAACACATGGCAGAACAACCCCAACAGCTGCAGGACAGGAGATTAGCAAAAGCTGTGTGATGAACTCCATCCATTATTCCACATCCCTTCCTGTCTGGAGATGTTCCTCAATTACAGTGCCCATTGTCACATCTGAGAACCTGCATGTGCTCCTCTCACTCGCTGAGCCATCCTGCAGAATGCCAACCAGCGTATTCCACACTTTCATGGGAAGCGGTTGGGAGGAGCCAACATATACTTCTCCACAAACATTGCTTTTAACCAGCACTTGAATGCTAAGCCTGCATCAGGTTGAATTACATCTCAGGCAGTGGAATAAACCAGCAGGACACGATCATCTTTTATTTTAACCCGTGCTTGATATTCAGTTCCATTGCTGACATTGGAATTAATTATCAAGAACTGTAAAAGCAGCAATTAATGCGATGCTGAAAATTTTGTGTCACTGTGCAAGATGAACTTTTACCCCAGATATCTGTTAATTACCTCCAGGTGAATGCAAGTTACAGTAATCAGTAGTTAGGACCAAAACCATGTGCTAGATGCAGATGTTCGAATCAGCCAGCCTTATTAACATTGTAACCACTTCACTCCTGGTTTTCACCTTTTGACCAAAATAGCTTCCATATAGTTAGCTGAAATTATCCAGAAAGGTACATTAATGGAATTATTTGCATCAGATCTCTTTGCTTAAATTATTATATTTATGTGAAGAATTCCTCTGCAACGTTTGGTCCATTTGCTTACTTCCTTTCAACTTACTGGAGAAACCACCACTTTCTACAGCCTCCAAAGTTTCTGCAATAAATGTAACAACAAATGCACAAATGACAGATGCAATTCATCCATATTTTACAACCTATATCACTGAATTTAAAAAAGTAACAGGCTGTAATATCTTGGCTAGCAAAGTATTGAACTGAGGTGATAAGAATATGTGTAATTAATATATCTGTCTACCCTTACAACTCCATAACAAATGGTCCATTTCAAGTACATTTTAGTGGGTTCAAAATATCTGGGACAGCATGCCTCCAGAAATGTAAAAGTGAGTATACAGTTGTCATCCTGCAGTATTTTGACCATTGCACAGTAGCAATGGCATGACCATGTTGCACAGTGGAATCAAAGGCACTGGCACCACTGGATGTATTGGACCTAGATTTGTCACAGCAAGAGACTGTGGTACTTTTCCATAATGTAATATTTTGGTGGATGTTTTGGTTGGCGAGTGTAGAACATATAAGATCCATTCTCGGTAAAGATGGTGACTAACTCAATTGTGCTTGGAAAGAGACTTTTCAGTTAATGTGTAGTGTTCTGCATATGTGCTAGGATCAGGTCCAACATCAAGCAGGAATATTGATGTTGCAAGAAATTATGTCATTTGGGAAAAGGGAATGGGGAAAAGACACACTCTTCTGAGCTCCTGCATCCTGACTACAAATTCTGGATTCCTATCATGTTGAACCCCATGGCTTTACTTCCCATTTGGAGAAAGTGAGGACTTGCAGATGCTGGAGATCAGAGTCGAGAGTGGGGTGCTAGAAAAGCACAGCAGGCCAGGCAGCATCCAAGGAACAGGAGAATCGACATTTTTGATGAAGGATTCTTGTCCAAACGTCGATTCTTCTGCTCCTTGGATCCTGCCTGGCCTACTGTGCTTTTCCAGCACCCCACTCTCTTACTTACCATTTGGTCAGGCCTAAGGACATCTGCATGGACCTTCTTATTGCAAATGGTAATCAATCCCATATTGGCATAATTATAAAATTTATCATGATTTCCTCCAGCAGACTCCAAGCAAAATCATCTAAGCATATTAGCATCTTGAAAATTGAACCCTGTAGGGTTCTTTTGCTCATTGTTCAATGTTTTATGATGTACGTTTGCTCACTGTATAGTTAAGCCTAGATGTGATGACTGAGTAAAGGAAACTGGAGGCAAGCAGCTGCGATTTTGAAAGCAGACATTTTAAAGCATTGAATAAAACTCCTGTGCTGAAATATAATCTGGAATTTATAGGCTCTGCGTATCTCTGAAGTATAAAGTGTAACAGATCTCAAAGCCTCTCTAGAGAAGTGGATTTTTTCTGAGAGGTAAGTGCAGACCTATCACTTAATAGTGTTCATTCAACTCAACATGTTATTTCTATAAAATTCAAAATTTTAATGCATCAGATGTATGTAAACTTTACAGAGCAAACAGGCAGCTCAGCCAACTATGCTGGTGTTTGTGCTGAGCTACCTCACATTCCATTTCCATTTTCTCATGGATCAACAAATTCTTCTGACTATGAAGTTATCCCTTTAATGTGCCCAATCCCTCCATGTTCCACGTTCTCACCACTATTTGAGTAAAGATTTTTTTCCAGAATTCCTCATTAGCATGATTAATGACAATTTATAACCCCTTGTTAAAATAACTTTGAGTTCATATATTACAAATTGGTTTGGTACTTAAGATTGTTGTCTAAAATTAAATTTTTTAAAACGGCATTTTGAGAAAATACAGTGCTACTTAACCAGTTTAAATCCATATACTTTGCTGTTGTAATTTTTGAGAGATTTATTTGCTGCTTTACCACTATTTGGATTTGGGCCAGGGGCAGTTAGATGGGGCTAGTTTATTTTGGGATTATGTTCAGCGTGAACTGGTTGGACCGAAGGGTCTGTTTCCGTGCTGCATGACTCTGTAATTCTTCTAGGAGAAAGTGAGGACTGCAGATGCTGGAGATCAGAGCTGAAAATGTGTTGCTGGAAAAGCGCAGCAGGTCAGGCAGCATCCAAGGAGCAGGAGAATCGACGTTTCGGGCATGAGCCCTGCTACAGGAATCCTTTTCCAGCAACACATTTTCAGCTCTGTAATTCTTCTGCTATTTTACATATGTTTGTTTCCAAGATAAATCTTCATTTAATAATAATGCAAAAAAACTAAAAATCAAGAGAAGTTTTACAATTAACCTTTTCTACCCATGCTAAACCTCAGGGGTGATGGTCTGGTCTAGTAATTGTGTAGCTGATAGTGTTCCCCAAATATATTTTGTTGTGTTGACATCTCAACTGAACCAAACTCCTCCAAAATCTTGAGTCACAAATTATCACAACCTTCTGCTTTTTATCACAGTCACTATTCTCCTCCGTATAAGGAGAGATAACTCAGGGATATGTATTCAACAAGCCGTGACATGCCAGTGTACTTGGAAAGGTGGATCACAAATGTCGTTGAGTTATAAAGGAATACCCACAACAGTCACTCATGGATGGACTGCTGATGTGATGTCACATTTTACACTCATGAATGAATAGAAAGTCTGGATACACCATGAGCAATTTATTCCCCTCATTTTCAGTATTCATTCCATTTTGTTGCATACTAAGCCATTTCATAAGCAAAATTTTTCTCAGTTACAAATTAAGGCTAAGTGTAGTAATGTTACATTCTCAATAAGCATCAGATTTAAACATTCATTGTGGGTGCGAGGGTGCTGTAGCATCAATGTATTGATTGAAAAACTACCACCAGACACATTCAAAGTTCTGTTTTGTTATGTACCGCATTAATTGAAGAAGTGATAGGACAGAGCAGATTGAAAGATATGTCATAAGTAGGCAAGCGCCAATGTAAGAATGAAGATTTGTGTCAAATGTTAAAATAAATATTCTAATGATTTAATATTGTTATAGAGTCATGGGGTCATACAGATGTACATGACGGAAACAGGCCCTTCGGTCCAACTTGTCCACGCCAACCAGATATCCCAACCCAATCTAGTCCCACCTGCCAGCACCCAGTCCATATCTTTCCAAACCCTTTCTATTCATATACCCGCCCATATGCCTTTGAAATTTGCAATTGTACCGGTCTCCACCACTTCCTTTGGCAACTTATTCCATAGACGTACCACCCTCTGCGTGAAAACATTGCCCCTTAGGTCTCTTTTATATCTTTCCCCTCTCAACCTGAACCTATGCACTCTAGTTCTGGACTCCCCCACCCCAGGGAAGAGACTTTGTCTATTTATCCTATCCATTCCCCTCATGATTTTATAAACCTCTATCAGGTCATCCCAACGCTCCAGGCAAAATAGCCCTAGCCTATTCAACCTCTCCCTCTAGCTCAAATCCTCCAATCCTGGCAACATCCTTGTAAATCTTTTCTGAACCCTTTTAAGTTTCACAACATCTTTCTGATAGGAAAAAAACCAGAATTGCACACAATATTCCAAAAGTGGCCTAACCAATGTCTTGAACAGCCACAACATGACCTCCCAACTCCTGCACTCAGTATTCTGACCAATAAAGGAAAGCATACCAAACGTCTTCTTCACTATCCTATCTATCTACGACTCCACTTTCAAGGAGCTGTGAACCTGCACTCGAAGGTCTCTTTGTTCAGCAACACTCCCTAGGACCTTACCATTAAGTATATAAGTCCTGGTAAGATTTGCTTTTCCAAAATGAAGCACTTCACATTTATCTAAATTAAACTTTATCTGCCACTTCTCAGTCCATTGGCCCATCTGACCAAGATCCCATTGGAATTCGAGATAACCTTCTTTGCTGTCCACTGTACCTCCAATTTTGGTGCCATCTGCTCACATCCATATCAATTATTTAAATGATGAAAAATAGTGGACCCAGCACCAATCCTTGTGGCACTCCACTGGTCATTGCCCTCCAGTCTGAAAAACAACCCTCGACCACCACCCTCTGTCTTTTACCCCCATGGGGAACCTTGTCGAACGTCTTACTGAAGTCTACATAAATTACATCTACCACTCTGCCCTCATCAATCCTCTTCATTACTTCTTTAAAAAACTCAATCAAGTTTGTGAGACATGGTTTCCCATGCACAAAGTCATGTTGACTCTTCCTAATCAGTCCTTGCCTTTCCAAATACATGTACATCCTGTCCCTCAGGATTCCCTCCAATAACTTGCCCACCACCGACATCAGGCTCACTGGTCTATAGGTCCTTGGCTTGTCCTTACCACCTTTCTTAACTGGTACCCCGTTAGCCAACCTCAAGTCTTCTGGCACCTCACCTGTGACTATCAATGATACAAATATCTCAGCAAGGGCCCCAGCAATCACTTCCCTAGCTGCCCACAGAGTTCTAGGATACACCTGATCAGGTCCCGGTGATTTATCCACCTTTATCCATTTCAAGACATCCAGCACTTCCTCCTCTGAATTTGGACATTTTTCAAGATGTCACCATCTATTTCCCTACATTCTATATCTTCCATGTCCTTTTCCACAGTAAACACTAATGCAAAGTATTCATTTAGTATCTCCCCCATCTCCTATGGCTCCACACAAAGGCCTCCTTGCTAATCTTTGAGGGGCGTATTCTCTCCCTAGTTACCCTTTTGTCCTTAATGTATTTGTAAAAACCCTTTGGGTTCTCCTTAACTCTATTTGTCACAGATATCTAATGTTCCACTTTTGCCCTAATTTCTCTCTTAAGTATACTCCTACTGCTTTTATACTCTTCTAATGATTCATTTGATCTATCCTGTCTATACCTGACATATGCTTCCTTCTTTTTCTTAACCAAACCCTCAATTTCTTTATTCATCCAACATGCCCTATACCTACCAGCCTTTCCTTTCACCCTAACAACAATATACTTTCTCTGGTCTCTTGTTATCATATTTCTGAAGGCTTACCATTTTCTAGCCATCCCTTTACCTGTGAACATCTGCGCCCAATCAGATTTTGAAAGCTCTTGCCTAATATCATCAAAATTAGCCTTCCACCAATTTAGAACTTCAACTTTTTGATCCGGTCTATCATTTTCCATCACTATTTTAAAACTAATAGAATTATGGTTGCTGGCCCCAAAGTGCTCCCCCACTGACACCTCAGCCACCTGCCGTGTCTTATTTTCCAAGAGTAGATCAAGTAGATTAAATCCTCCAGAGCAGTTCTAGCAAATCTCCCTGCTCATTCCAATTCAGGTGCAATCTGTCCTTCTTGTACAGCTCACTTCTACCCCAGAAGAGTTTCCAATGATCCAAAAATGTGAATCCTTCTCCCATGCACCAGCTCCTCAGCTATACATTCATCTGCTCTATTCTTCCTATTCCTACTCTCATTAGCTCACAGCACCAGGAGTAATCCAGACATTTTTTATTCTTGGAGACCTCCTTTGTAAATTCCGGCCTAACTCTCTATATTCTCCCATCAGAATCTCATCCTTTCCACTTCCTATGTCATTGGTTCCAATGTGTATGATTACATCCTGCTGGTCCCTCTTTCCCGTGAGAACATTCTGCACCCTCTCTGAGATATCCTTGATCCTGGCGCTAGGGAGACAACACACCATTCTGATCTTTCACTGCTGGCCACAAAAAACATCAGTCTGTGCCTCAGACTAGAGAATCTCCGAACACAATTGATCTTTTGGAATCTGACGTTCCCCTCATTGCATTAGAGCCAGTCTCGATACCAGAAACTTGGCTGTTCGTGCTACATTCTCCTGTGAATCCATCACTCCATACCTTTTCCAAAACAGCATACTTGTTTTAAATGAGGATAGCCACAGAAGACTCCTGCACTAACTGCCTACCTCTCTTACCTTTCCTGGAATTAACCCATCTAGGTGACTGCATCTGCAACTTTTCTCCCTTTCTAATGCTGCCACACATCAAATCCCCTTGCTCTTGTAAATTCCTCATTGCCTCTAACTGTTTGTCCAACTGATCCATCGATCTGATAGGATTCGCAACCAATGGCATTTATTGCAGATATAATCCTCAGTAACACGTAAACTCTCCGTAAATTTCCACACCCGACAAGAAGAGCATATCACTCTACTAAGGGCCATTTTTGCTTCTTCCAATCTACAGACCCAGAAAATAGCACGGACTTATTCCTCTACGAAGCACTGCTCCAGGCTAACATAATACTTATGGCTTATATTTTTAAGTTTATTGAAGAGACATATCTCAATAAAACGTATAATCAAGAAGTTTCGCTGCATTCTGTTGCTGTTATCACAACAAAGAAGACTGTAATAACTTTTATTTTACTTCATCATTCCAGCTTTGTTTTGCTGTATAAAATATACCTTACTGTTTATGATATTGGATATCAAGTTCTTCAAATGTTATATCCTTGCCACTTTGTAAGCAATATTTCAAAGTATTTATTATTAAATTTCCAAGGCTGAGTAATGGGGAGGAAGTCAATAACAGTCTGAGGAGGAACTTTGGTCTGTGTAATACTTTTTTATTTTAGGTCCAAGCAGCTTCCCAAAATGCAGAAATCAGGTCTTAGATGGGAAGTGGGGAAGTGCCATCTTGGTACAGTAGTTTGAATGTCCACACCTAATGACCAGTCACAGCATGCAGTGCATATCCTGATGCCAAAAGAAAAAGCTGCCAAAACGCCAGGAGGACGGAGAAGAGCATCAGCATGAGGTCCCAAGAGCTAAAGGAAGTAACTCTGTTCCCTGAAGTATAAAAAACATCAACGCATTGAATAGTGTTGCTTCAATAAAAACTTAGTGACTGAAATCTGCTACCTGCTGCCACATTTGCAATCTCAACAAGGGTAAGGATTGCATTGCCTGTGACTGGCAAGGTTATCTTTGCCTTTTCTTCCAGTCTGATTTTTTTCCAGGCTGTTGGATATAAGCAAATTACTGCAGTTCTGCAGTATGCTTCTGCATTATGAAGATCACCAAGGCTTCCTGTACAAAGAGAGAGTTTAATATCATTCAACATTGTCAGAGAATAACAGGTAGATTGACCATGAGGGTTAGTCTGCATTGCCACTTCCCAATGGTGCAAGGTGCTACCAATCTTATGTACATGCTTTGTGTGCCTGTCATCTGAACTACAAAGATTCCACTCCTCAATGTGCTGCTGGTTTGTGACAGCAGACTGGGTATCTACCAGCTCAATGCCCATTATTCTAGCAGCAATCATGATACATCATGTCACCGCAGTAGTCAGTTGAATTGGAATGAAGGTTTGTGGATCAGCCATTGCCACCAGCTTTCAGACAAGAAGCTGAAGAGACAGGAAAACAAGAAGTAACTGGAGGAGAAGGCAATATAACAGGAGAAAGAAGAAGCAGAGATACACCAGAGACAACCACTTTCTGTCCATGAATTAATTCATGAATGATACTTGTAACCTCAATCACACTTATTATCGTTCCTCAATTACTCACCATTACATTGTGTTCCAATGCTGACAAAATAGCAATAAACACCACCATAAGATGCATATTTATATCCAAATTTGTAAATAAAATCCTTACATATTGCATACAAAAATAAACTACTCAGCTTATGTATTTCCTTAGAACCTATGTTCTACAGAGAGATACAGACCATGTGCAGGCAGGTGAGATTAGTTTAGAATAGCTTCATGCGTGGCATATGTATGGTGGGCTACAGGCCCTGTTCCTGTGATGTATGGTTCTATATTCCAACCTCTCTTGCTCCTTTGCATATCCTAAAGCACCTATGAGGTACTTCCTCAGTGATTGCATCAGTGCTGCTGTGGGGTTGCTAAACATTTACTGAGAAGGCTACAAATGGCTTTAGAGGGCAACCTTAAGTAGCTCAAGGCCATGTGGGCTTAGATTTAGATTGCATCGCTATTTCAAGGATGGCCTGCAGAAGTGAAATTGAAGCATGAACATTTACACCTTGAGAATGTACAGTCTATCTTTACTCCATGGAGAAGTTGTTTTGCCTGGCTGGAGAATCTAAAATGTCAGGGTTGTCTATCTCAGGGTAAAGAGTTTGTCATCTAAGAGGTATTTTCTCACTCAGAAAGTTGTAAATCTTTGGAATCTTGAACCCAGAGGACTATGGTTATATGGTTGAAAACAACAAGTGCTGAAGATCACAGCAGATCAGACAGCATCAAGTTAACATTTCAAGTCTACATGACATTTCATAGGATGAGGAGACATGAAGCGTTAGCTTATTGCCTCTCCATGGATGCTGTCTGACACGCTGCGATCACCAGCATTTGTTGTTTTCAATTCACATTCCAGCATCTGCAGTAATATGCTCCTACATTGTGGTTATATAGTTGTTGAGTATATTCAATGCTGGGATAGATCAATTTTTGAACTTTAAAATAATCAAGAGGTATTGAGATTGGGAAGCAGTGATTTGCATAGTTGGTAGATAAGTCACATGAAGATGAAATCACTCACCTTGACAATCCATGTAGAGTTCTTCAACTTCTTTCTTTCTGCACGATATCCATGTTCAATAGCAACACTTTGAGTATTGAAATCCACCATTATTTCTTCCCATTCCAGCCTGAGGTTGTGTTTGGAAGATTTCCTGCCATCCTGTTATTACACAGGACATCTCCTTTCTATCCCTTCCTCCAAGACTTGCAATACTGTCTGAAAATCTTGGTGCACCTCCTCTCAAACTTTCAGCCATTGCTCAAAGTATCGCAGTGCTAATTCAGTCTTGAAAAATTTCCACCATTTGTTGCAGCTTCAATATTCTGAACTGTATACTTCTTTTAAATAGCAACAAATGACAATATTGGGTACCTTGCTGCTGTGTGAATGAAATGTGAAATGTTTTATGTGCACGCAGAGATCATTTATTAGAGCAACTAATGCAAATTTAACATCGCACCTGCAAGAATGGACACAGGGTAATCATACCCATTTTGAGGTCTTATCCTAGTTCACACAGAATTTGTTTTAGGCAGGCTCATTAGCACCACATCCTAAGGGTTTGTGTACTTATTATATTTTCCACTAAGAAGCTTTCTGACTGCCAGAAAGTTTTGGTGAAAAGCCTTAAAGCTTTTCTCCACCATTCTTCATTGATGAATCTCTTCACAGCGTAGCAATCCAAAAGTGGACAAAAATGTACTGCAGATCATTGCTCTTTCTGACATAACAGATGTGAAAAGCTTTGATTTTCATGTTTTAATAGGAGGAAGAGGAAGGAAGTATTTTCACTCCAAAGCTTCATGACATCTTTTCAGAGTAGAATGTCCACGGTTTTACAGTTCAGTTTCAACATCTGAGCAAAACTCATAACGGAAGGTAAGATTAAAACAATGGCTCAAGTAAAAATATTACTTAAGAGTATTTTGTGATCCCAAGTAGTTGGAGAAAATAAATCGCACCTTTACTAGACCCAATATCAAATTTTAAATTAGAAAATGCTGCTTGAAATGCTATTTTTCTAAGTTAGTGTTCAAAAGCCAGTGGGAACTGAATTCTATTGAAATATAAACATTAAAAGGCATCTACAACTTGTTTTGATAGAAGCATGGATAGTTATGACAGAGAAGGAGGATGGGTCAGCTCACTAGGCCTGTACTGGCTCTCTGGAAGAATATTAGTGATTAGTGCCAGAATTAGTGATTAGGCGACTGACTGTGTGGAGTTTGTACGTTCTCCCCGTGTCTGCGTGGGTTTCCTCCGGGTGCTCTGGTTTCCTCCCACAGTCCAAAGATGTGCAGGTCAGGTGAATTGGCCATGCTAAGTTGCCTGTAGTGTTAGGTAGGGGGTAAATGTAGGGGTATGGGTGGGTTGCGCTTCGGCGAGTCGGTGTGGACTTGTTGGGCCGAAGGGCCTGTTTCCACACTGTAAGTAATCTAGTAATCTAAAACCCTGCAAACAGATACAAAATACTTGTTTAACACTTTTGCCATGTTGTCTGCTACAAAATAAAAATTTCCACATGGATCCTTAACACACCCAATCTATTCTGTATCAAACTCTTACAAAAACTGACACTTTACAGACTAAAGACTGGCTTACTTTTCAGGTGTGACAATCCATGAAGGTAGATCTGGTGCTGTCCCATCATCATGATGATTGTACAGGATTGCTTTGGAACCACTCTGCTGAGTCTGCACATTGGGGGATTAACATCATATGAGAACAGCATGTGGTCCAGCTAGCTGGCAGCACTTCAAGGCAGTCTGTCTCTTTCAAAGAGAAACCATATTGTTAAACTGAGGCTAACAGAAGACACCAAAGATCAAGAAAATGACATCTCAGACCAATGAGAGAGCTTCATGGTTCACTGGTACTACACTGGAAGTGTCAGTGACCCAGAAGGAATCAAGGAAAAGGGTCACTTTATTTTGGGTTGCTGTGGTGCACTCAGGCAACAGCTTCCAATGGGACTGATGACAAGGAAAGTGAGTATCAGGAGTCTGGCTGTGGGGCCATGGACATTTAATAACCTCATCTGTGTGGTCAAGGTCAATCTCAAATGTCATCTCACACTCACCATATCCACCACTCTCCATCACAACGATGGGGTAACATTGCATATCACACTTCCTCTCACTGTCAGCACAGAGATTAAAACCAGCAAATAAGAAGGGTCAGCTACCTGACGTTGCTAGGAGACAAACAATGGCCAGTAATGTTTAAAGAACTGAAATAGGTTCTTTGGGAGTAGGTAGTTTTCCATCTTGCTAATTGTTATGCATTTTGTTAAAGGCAGGACCAAATAATTCTTCATGTCTGTTTGTCTGTTTGAGTTCCTCCCAGCAGCTGATACCTACAGCAGCAAATACTATCCAAAGTTAATTTCAACAATGCTGAGCCTGAAATATTCACTTCGATCAACATGTGTCGACAGGGAAGTGTAAGCCTGTCCTGGCGTACTTCCACACCATCTCACATATCATTGGCGTTCGGTGCCATGGCAACTTTGTTGTCTTTCCAGCTTTTGTTTTTCACAGGGGAGTCAGTTGGGGCTAAGCCCTGGGCTGCCCCAGATCCATGGCAGTCTCTGGCAATACACTGAGATTACAGAGGCTTTCACGTTAGTGCTGGCGGATATGGAGCCAGGAAACTAGTGACCCATGACTGGAGGATGGGTAGACCAAGGTGGCTCCAGCTCAGATGTGGCCTTTGCAGGAGTGACAGTGACAGTGGAGAAGGACTCATAACCAAAACCCCGGAGCCCATTACAGAGACCATGGAGCCCTTTACAGAGACCCAGGAGCCCCTGTTACAAAGACCCCCGAGCCTATTACAGAGACCCCGGAGCATGTTACAGAAACCCCGGAGCATGTTACAGAGACCTCGGAGCATGTTATAGAGACCCCAGAGTCTGTTCCAGAAACCCCGGAGCATATTACAGAGACCTCGGAGCATGTTACAGAAACCCCGTAGCACGTTACAGAGACCTCGGATACCGTTACAGAAACCCTGGAGCACATTATAGAGACCCCAGAGTCTGTTCCAGAAACCCCGGAGCATATTACAGAGATCCCGGAGCATGTTATAGAGACCCCAGAGTCTGTTACAGAGACTCCGGAGCCTGTTACAAAGACCCCGGGCCTGTTACAGAGACTCTGGGGCCTGTTACAGAGACTCTGGGGCCTGTTACAGAGACTCCAGGGATTGTTACAGAGACTCTGGAGCGTGTTAAAGAGACCCTGAAACATGTTACAGAGACCTGGAGTGTGTTACAGAGACCCAGGAGCATGTTACAGAGAGTCTGGAGCACATTACAGAGACTTCGGGGCCTGTTACAGAGACCTCGGAACACATAACAGGGACCCTGGTGTCTGTTACAGAGACCCCAGACCCCATTACAGAGACCCCAGAGCCTGTTACAGAGACCCTGGAGCATGTAACAGAGACCCTGGGGTCTGTTACAGAGACCCCAGACTCTGTTACCGAGACCCCGGAACATGTTACAGAGACCCCGGACCCTTTTACAGAGACCCCAGACCCTGTTACCGAGACCTCGGAACATGTTACAGAGACCCCGGAGTCTGTTACAGAGACACCAGATCCTGTTACAGAGACCCCCGGAACACATTACAGAGAGCCTGGACCCTGTTACAAAGACCCCGAAGCCTGTTACAGAGACCCCAGACCCTGTTACAGAGACCCGGAACACATTACAGAGATCCTGGCACCTGTTACAGAGACCCCAAACCCTTTTACAGAGTCTCCAGAACACGTTACAGAAACCCGGAGCCTGTTACAGAGACCCCAAACCCTTTTACAGAGACCCCAGAACACGTTACAGAGACCCTGGAACACGTTACAGAGATCCCGGGGCCTGGTACAGGCACCCCAGATCCTGTTACAGAGACCCAAGAAACTGTTACAGAGACCCCAGGTCCTGGTACAGACACCCCAGATCCTGTTATAGAGACCCCAGACCCTGTTACAGAGACCCCAGAACACATTACAGAGACCCTGGAACACGTTACAGAGATCCCGGGGCCTGGTACAGACACCCCAGATCCTGTTACAGAGACCCCGGAGCCTGTTACAGAAACCCCAGAACACATGATAGAGACCTTGGAGCACATTACAAAGATCCCAGCTGATATGAAGCAGCAAACAAAGGAGTAGTAGAGGGGAACAAGAAGAAGAGGGAATGATAAACTCTATTACAGTAAAATCTTGAATTTTATTCAGTATTTCAAGATGGCACTGGAGAATAGCGACACTTTGCATTTTGCAGATGAGAAGACACTTTTCACTGTATTTTTGTATCCCTGGATGGATCAAGCTGCCAGAGGATGTGGTGCGCTAGTACAATTAAAACGCATCTGGATGGGTGTATGAAACGGAAGGGATTAGAGGGATAAGGGCCAAATGCTGGCAAACGGGACTGGATTTATTTAGGATATTTGGTCGGCGTGGACAAGTTGGACCGAAAAGTCTGTTTCTGTGCTGTATAGCTCTATGACTCTATGTGACAATAAATCTAAATGTAAATGTAATCTAATAGAGTCACAGAGTCATAGAGATGTACAGCATAGAAATAGATCATTCAGTCCAACCCGTCCATGCCGACCAGATATCCCAACCCAATCTAGTCCCACCTGCCAGCACCCAGCCCTAATCCCTCCAAACCGTTCCTATTCATATATCCATCCAAATGCCTCTTAAATGTTGCAATTGTACCAGCCTTCACCACTTCCTCTGGCAGCTCATTCCATACACGTACCACCCTCTGCGTGAAAAAGTTGCCCCTTAGGTCTCTTTTATATCTTTCCCCTCTCACCCTAAACCTATGCCCTCTAGTTCTGGACTCCTCGACCCCAGGGAAAAGACTTTGCCTATTTACCCTATCCGTGCCCCTCATAATTTTGTAAACCTCTAAAAGGTTGCCCCTCAGCCTCAATTGCTACAGGGAAAACAGCCTTAGCCTGTTCAGCCTCTCCCTATAGTTCAAATCCTCCAACTATGGCAATATCCTTGTAAATCTTCTCTGAACCTTTTCAAGTTTCACAACATCTTTCTGATAGGAAGGTGACCAGAATTGCACACTATATTCCAACAGTGGCCTAACCAATGTCCTGAACAGCTGCAACATGACCTCCCAACTCCTGTACTCAATACTCTGACCAATAAAGAAAAGCATACCAAACGCTTTCTTCACTATCCTATCTACCTGCGACTCCACTTTCAAGAAGCTATGAACCTGCACTCTAAGGTCTCTTTGTTCAGCAACACTCCCTAGGACCTTACCATTAAGAGTATAAGCCCTGCTAAGATTTGCTTTCCCAAAATGCAGCACCTCGCATTTATCTAAATTAAACTCCATCTGCCACTTCTCAGTCCATTGGCCCATCTGATCAAGATCCTGTTGTAATCTGAGGTAACCCTCTTCGCTGTCCACTACACCTCCAATTTTGGTGTCATCTGCAAACTTACTGACTGTACCTCTTATACTCGCATCCAAATTATTTATGTAAATAACTTCCAGCCAATTTGCTAGAGCAGGAAACCTCAGTGTCTCTAGCAGAATCCACTCATTTGTTTGAGTGGCTCTCTGGAACTGCCTGATTATTCCTATTGGGACTTCCAAACAATGTTAGACATCTGTGCAGGGTGAGAGTTTAAGACAAATGAGTGTAATGAGTAATGCTGCAGAGTTCCGTCTGACCAGTGTTACAGGAAGCCCAGTAATTCCCAGTAATGAGATTAAATTTGTGCAATGTTTTAACTGCAACATCACAATTTCATGTACTCTGTGATTATGTTATCAAATACTTCTTTTATCTGTCAGCATTCACCAAGGAAGATTGTGACCTTAAAGCTTGTTCTCTTCTATTCAAACTGTAGAGATCATTAATTTCACCTTTCATTTATTTTAAGACAGCTCTTTGCAGACTTCAGTTCTATAGATAGATGACTGTTCAGCAGAGAGTTAAAAACAATTCTTAATAAAGAAAGAACTATAACAAACATACATTTAACTAAACTCTTATGTGTCTTCAGGGCTTTCGAAAGCAGTTCACAGCTAATGTATGACTTCAGAAGTGTACAAATTTAAAAATCACACAATACCAGGTTTTGGTCCAACAGGTTTATTTGGAAACACTGCTTTTGGAGCGCTGCTGCTTCGTCAGGTGGTTGTGGTGCTTCCAAATAAACATGTTGGACTATACCTGGCTTTGTGTGATTTTTAACTTTGTACACCCCAGTCCAACATCAGCACCTCCAAATTCAGAAGTGTAGTCACTCTTGTAATTTAAGAAACATTGTAGGCAATATTTGCACAGCAAGATTTAAGCCAACAGCTGTGAAATAATAATGAAAAACCTATTTGAAATATGTTGATTGAGAGATAATTACTTGCCAGTACACTGGAGAATACTCCATTGTTCTTCACTGAAATAGCGCCACAAGATCTTTTAAGTCCATCAGAGAGATCATCTGACAGGGCATTGATTTAAAGACTCATTCAAAAGGTTGCATCTCTTACAATCGAGCACTCATTCATACTGCTCTGAAATGCCAGCTTCATAATGACAGCATCCACTTATTTCTGATAATGATAGTTTGAATTTCCAAAGCCTAAGCACATAACCACATCACCATCACAGTATCCATCGTCATTCAGGTGTAGCCTATCATTATTTCAAAGGATGTAATTTAATCGTTTTAATCATGTTCATATTGTTGTACCAAACTTTAGATTTAATACAAAAAGAAACCTGCAGAGGGAAGGAAAAGACTAGAGGAGAAATGTTTAGAAAATGCAACTTTGCAATAGAGAAAACCATTCACATAATCATAGCATCTCACCATAGAGTCATAGAGTCAAGAAGTCATAGAGATGTACAGCATGGAAACAGACCCTTCGGTCCAACTTGTCCATGCCAACCAGATATCCTAAATTAATCTAATTCCATTTGCCAACATCTGGCCCATATTTCTATAAACCTTGCCTATTTATATACCCACCCACATGCCTTTTAAATATTGTAATTGTACCAGCTAACATCACTTCCTCTGGCAGCTCATTTCGTACATGCACCACCCTCTGTGAAAAAGTTACCCCTCAGGTCCCTTTTGAATCTTTTCCCTCTCACCTTAAACCTATGCCGTCTAGTTTTGGACTTGCCCCATCCCAGGGAAAACACCTGGTCTATTTACCCTATCCATGCTTCTCATGATTTTATACACCCCTATAGGGTCACCCTTCAGCTTCTAATGCTCCAGGGAAAATAGCCTCAGCCTATTCAGCCTCTACCTTTAGCTCAAACCCTCTAACATTGGCAGCATTCTTGTAAATATTTTCTGAAGATTTACTCTTTCAAGTTTCACAACATTCTTCCAATAGCAGGGAGACTAGAATTGCATGCAGTATTCCAGAGTTGGCCTATCCAATACCTTGTCCAGCCACAACATGGCCTCCGAACTCCTATACTCAATGCACCAACCAATAAAGGCAAGCATACCTAATGCCTTCTTTACTATCCTACCTACCTGGGCCTCCACTTTCAATGAAATATGAACCTGCACATGGTCTCTCTGTTTAGCAACACTCCCTCGGCCATTACCATTATGTGGTAAGGACCTTATCATTACGTGCTCTTCGGGTGCATTTAAACTAATTCAGCAGGGGGATAGGAACCTGAACTGTAGTTTGAGTATACAGGAGGTTAAGAATAGTAAGGTAAGAACTAAGATTTCTAGGTCGCAAGAAGGCACCAGCAAGCAAGAAGTTGGTTTGAAGTGTGTTTACTTCAATGCCAGGAGCATCCAGAATAAGGTGGGTGAACTTGCACATGGGTTCGTACCTGGGATTTTGATGTTTTGGCCATTTCAGAGACATGGGTAGAGCAGGGACAGGAATGGTTATTGCAAGTTACGGGATTTAGAACAGAGAAAATGGTAAAGGGTTTGGTGGATGTGGTGAGTAGCGTTGGGAGGGGGCATTGTTCGTCAAGGACAGTATTATGGTTGCAGAAAGGATGTTTGAGGACTTGTCTACTGAGGTAATATGGGCTGAGATCAGAAACAGCAAAGGAGAGGTTATCCTTTTGAGAGTTTTCTATAGGCCTCCGAATAGTTTCAGAGATATAGAGGATAGGGTAGTAAAGATGATCCTCGATAGGAGTAAGAGTGACAGGGTAGTTGTTATAGGGTTTAACTTTCCAAATATTGACTGGGAATACTATAGTTCAAGTACTTTAGATGGCTCAGTTTTTGTCCAAAGTGTGCAGGAGGGTTTCCTGACACAGGATGTAGACAGGCCAACAAAGGGTGAGGCCACATTAGATTTGGTACTGAGTAATGAACCCAGCCAGGTGTTAGATTTGGAGGAAGGTGAATACTTTGGTGATAGTGACCACAATTCGGTTATGTTTACTTTAGTGATGGAAAGGGATAGGTATATACCACAGGGCAAGAGGTAAAGATGGGGGAAAGACAATTACGATGCGATTAGGCAAGATTTAGGACGCATAGGAAGGAAACTGCAGGGGACAATTGAAATGTGGAGCTTATTCAAGGACCAGCTACTGTCGGTTCTTGATAAGTATGTACCGGTCAGGCAGGGAAGACGTTGTCGAGTGCGGGAGCCGTGGTTGACTAAGGAAGCTGAATCGCTTGTCAAGAGGAAGAAGAAGGCTTATGTTAGGATGAGATGTGAAGGCTTAGTTAGGGCGCTTGAGAATTACAAGTTAGCCAGGAAAGATCTAATGAGAGAGCAAAGAAGAGCCAGGAGGGGACAGCAGAAGTCATTGGTGATCGGATCAAGGAAAACCCTAAGGCTTTCTATAGGTATAGCAGGAATAAAAGAATGACTAGAGTAAGATTAGGGATAATCAAGGATAGTCATGGGAAGTTGTGCGTGGAGTCACAGGAGATAGGGGTAGTGCAAAATGAATACTTTTCATCAGTATTCACACCAGAAAAAGGCAATGTAGTCAAGGGGAATACTGAGATACAGGCTACTAGAATCATTGGGATTGAGGTTCATAATGAAGAGGTGTTAGCAATTCTGGAAAGTGTAAAAATAGATAATTCTCCTGGGCCAGATGGGATGTATCCCAGGATTCTCTGGGAAGCCAGGGGGAAGGTTGCCGAGCCTTTGGCTTTGATTTTTATGTCATCATTGTCTATGGGAATAGTGCCAGAAGACTGGAGGATAACAAATGTTGTTTCGTTGTTCAAGAAGGGGAGTAGAGACAATATTGGAAATTATAGCTCTGTGAGTCTTACTTCAGTTGTGGGTAAAGTGTTGGAAAGTGTTATAAGAGATAGAATTTATAATCATCTAGAAAGGAATAAGTTGATTAGGAATAGTCAACATGGTTTAGTGAAGGGTAGGTCATGCCTCACAAATCTTATAGAATATTTTATGAAGGTGACCAAACAGGTGGATGAGGATAAAACAGTTGATGTGATGTATATGGATTTCAGTAAGGCATTTGATAAGGTTCCCCATGGTAGGCTATTGCACAAAATACGGAGGCATGGAATTGAGGGTGATTTAGCGGTTTGGATCAGAAATTGGTTGGTAGGAAATATTCACGCTGGAGTTCAGTTACGAGTGGTGTACCACAAGGATCTGTTTTGGGACCACTGTTCATCATTTTTATAAATGACCTGGATGAGGGCATAGAAGGATGGGTTAGTAAATTTGTGGATGACATTAAGGTAAAGATGTGGATAGAGATGAAGGATGTTGTAGGTTACAGAGGGACATAGATAAGCTGCAGAGGTGGGCTGAGAGATAGCAAATGGAGTTTAATGCGGAAAAATGTGAGGTGATTCACTTTGGAAGGAGGAACAGGAATGCAGAGTACTGGGCTAATGGTAAGTTCTTGGTAGTGTAGATGAGCAGAGAGACCTCAGTGTCCAGGTACATAGATCCTTGAAAGTCGCCACCCAGGTTGATAGGGTTGTTAAAGAAGGCATTTGGTGTGTTAGCTTTTATTGGTTGAGAGATTGTGATTTAGAACCATGAAATCATGCTGCAGCTGTACAAAACTCTGGTACACCCACACTTGGAGTATTGTGGACAATTTTGGTCACTGCATTATAGGAATGATGTGGAAGCTTTGAAAAAGGTTCAGAGGAGATTTACTAGGATGTTGTCTGGTATGGAAGGAAGGTCTTATGAGGAAAGGCTGAGGGACTTGAGGCTGTTTTCATTATAGAGAAGAAGATTGAGGGGTGACTTAATTGAGACATATAAGATGATCAGAGGATTAGATAGGTTGGACAGTGAGAGCCTTTTTCCTTAGATGGTGATGGCTAGCACAAGGGGACATAGCTTTAAATTGAGGGGTGATGGATATAGGACAGATATCAGAGGTAGTTTCTTTATTCAGAGAGTGGTCATGGCATGTAACGCACTGCCTGAAACAGTAGTAGACTCGCCAACTTTAAGGGCATTTAATGGTCATAGGATAGGCATATGGATGAGAATGGAATAGATTAGATTCTCTTCAGTGTGGAAGTAGGCCCTTCGGCCCAACAAGTCCACACCGCCCCTCCGAAGAAAAACCCACTCCCCTCCCCTATATTTATGCCCTGACTAATACTGTGGAAAATTTAGCATGGCCAATTCACCAGGCCAGCACATCTTTGGATTGTGGGAGGAAACCAGAGCACCCAGAGGAAACTCACACAGATGCAGGGAGAATGTGCAAACTGCCCACAGGCAGGGGGAATTGAACCCAGGACCCTGGTGCTGTGAGGCAGCAGTGGTAACCACTGAGCCACCATGCCATCCATAAACTTGACTCTGATGGAATAGTGTAAGTTAGATGGACTTCGGATTGGTTTCACAGGTTGGCGCAACATCAAGGGCCAAGCAGCCTGTACTGCACTGTAATGTTCTATAAGTTCTGCCCTGATCAGCCTTTCCAAAATGCAGCACCTTGCATTTATCTGAACTGAACACCATTTGCCATTTCTCTGCTCATAGGCTCAACTAATCAAGGTCACTTTTGATTTTAGCATAACACATATTTCTCAGATATATAACAATGAAGTTGTTTATAAAAGACTATGATAAAAAAGTTGCTTCAACTTCAGATTAGAACTTTCATGAAAGCAGAATTATTAACTTATTTAAGTTCCTCCTTTATTTTCCTAGTTTAAGTTACAAAAAACTTTAATGTTAACTATTACTTTAACTCTTTATTTTCCTACTTATTCTCTGAAGTAATGCTTAGTTTTTTTTTAATTTTTTGTTTCTCTTACAACTTTATACCTAAGTTTTTTGTACCTGGTTGCCTTGGTACCTAAGGTGGTGCCATGTGTGGTGACATTATATACTTTTCACTGTCCTGTAAATAAGTATAGTTGACAATAAAATCTAAATCTAAATCATATCACTGCATTTATAAGTTCTTACTGAAATCTTCAAAATCGTCGTAACCATAGTTATTTTATAGCTTAGCTGTGGATCTAATAAACCTCCAAATTTAGCAGGAATGTGAGGACCTAAGTGAGTGAACATGATCTTAGTACTCCTTGGAATAAAAAGCGGGATGGACATGAATAGAAATCTTAAAACATCTCTTCTGGCCATTTTTTCTTGGAATTCTCTCTCCTCTCTCCTTTCTTTAATCTCCTTTCTCATTTCTTTCTCTCTCTCTCTTTACTTTTCCACTACTTTTTTATTTTCCTTTCTTTTGTTGAAATGTTAATTTCCACTGCTTCCATTTCAATTTCTCTACCATTACTCTATCCATATTATTATCCTCAATTTCTACCTCTGAAGCACTGGCCATACCCTTTCGAATTTTGCGTTTTCTAAATTTCAAGCAAACTTCTAATCCCGAGTGATTTATTAAATCTTTAATCTGTTTAAGGGCAAAATGTTTATATTCTCAAAAGTAACTTCCCTAATTCTGTGAACATACTGACATCATTTTCAGACATTTCTATATTGTCAGGATATCATTTTGCAGTTTCTCCTTTAAAAAAAAATGATTTCAAAGTAATAATTTATCTAATTTGATTATTTTGTTTGGGCTGTGGGTTTAAATTGAAACTCGAGACCCCAGTTTGTTACAACCTAATCCCAGTCCAATTTTCCTAATTTGTTACAGCTCAGATAGGAGATTCCAAATTGTTAAGATTCTAAATGAGGCTTATGTTGACCCACCCTATCAGTTTCTTCCAACAAGTTTAATTCTGAAAGGATCCCTTCCCTTGGAGATATCGCTCTTCCTGGCCCAAGTGTTAAAAAGAGCCAACTTTACCAGGCTTTCATGAAATAACAAAAAAGAGATATCAATTGCTTAACATGAGAAGAAAAAGTTAAAAAAAGCAAGATAAACACAAAGTAGACATAGGAGGTGAATTTTAAAAGTTAAACAAAGTTAAAAATATTGAGGTTCTTGGTTTTATTTGTGTTGATAAAAAAAAATTCCTTTATCTCAATTCCTTTCGAACTGGCTGACAGCAAAAATACATTCATTTTGATTTACCTACAGTGCTGAGGTGTTTAAGATGCTGTGTTCTCAATGCTGTGGTCTCACAACCCTCTAGTCCACACATTTGGATATCTGCCCAATAACACAGACAGACTAGTATTACACTCAACCTTTAAGCTTTCATTTTGCAACTTCCTGGAGGTTAAAATGAAAATGTCTCGAAGAAATGGCTTTCTGATGAGAAGTGGTATATTCAGCCTCAGTAATACCTTTTCCTATCAGGTTTTTTTTCCTGTTTAAGTATCCCTGACTCTTAATGTGCTGTATTCCACTGGCTTTTTGCACAGGAGTTTTGTCAGACAGTCACTGAATTTACAGCTATAGTTCTTATTTCTCTGTCATAGTTACTCTTTTAAAAAGCAAGCACATTTTGGAAATAAAGGAAAATCCATTCCACAACTCTTCTACCACATGACAAATGAAATGAAATTAATTGTAATTCCATTACAGAGAAAAATTTAAAAATCAAACTTGAAACAACAGATATACACAGACATACATGCATTCTTCAAGCCTTGATCAATTAGCTTTTTGTTCTAACAAAGTCCCCCTAAATGGACAAGGCATTTACAATTACATGTAGTTTCCAAACAACGTGGATGATTTTCACACAGTACCATTGAAGGAACATGTCCCAATGAATAACCTTGCATTCTGGGTCAGAAATTTTTCCATAAGAGTTAATGAATTGTGGTCAGTGTAGACTGTGGCCTCTCTGTACATATTTTGGACATATATCTCAAAGTGCTTGAGATCCAGTTATAAATTGAAGGTTTTCTTCTCTTTGGTGGAGTATTGCTTCTGAAGTTTGTTTAGCTTGTTAGGAGAAATATCGAATCTTTCTCTTTCTCTTCCTGGAACAGGAGAGGCCCAACTCCAATCTCACTCGCAACAATGGCTATCACAAATTCTTGGTTAAAGTTTGGAAGTGAAAGCCACAGGCTCATTTGTTAAAATGCCCTTCAACTTTTTAAATGTTTTGAGAAGTTTTACAACTTTTATTTTGTAGTTGGTCTATCAGAAGTGCAACTCCTGTACTGAAGTTTGAGATAAGTTTTTGGTAGAACCTACATATTGCCCAAGACCTCATGGTTTCCATTTTGTGATGGCAATGGGGAAATGTGTTTACATTCATAGCCTGGTCTGTACTTATCCTTGACTCACTAAATGTTTTAGAGAGGTCTCTTGGGCTTTAGCAAACTTGCTCTTTGCTAGATTGACCATTGTATCAGCTGACTGTATTTTCTGGAGGACGGCCGAAGTTTGAAAAGTCCCTGTTCTGGTGGTTCATTGAAAGGGTGAGGAACATGTTGACTAACAATTTCATAAGGATTGCACATTGTTTTGTAGTTTTGGAATAAATTTTTATTTTTAGTTTCATTAATCACCTCAAGTTAATTTCCTTCCATTCCTCATTCCCATAAAACCATGTCCATCTTAATACATTTATTTTCCAGTTTTCCAGTTCCATTTAGCAAACTTTCCCCTATATCCAACCTGGCTATGAATAGTCATGGCAGAATAATTGTATTTCCATCTCCTGCAGCACACAGGAAATATTTCAGTCTATTGTGTAATGTTATCCAAACGTTCTACTACCTCTTGCTTTGGTAAAATCAGATTGAAAGGATTCAGATTGACTCCCTATCAAATATCATTATACTGTTGCCAGAAATTCAAAACACTAAAGAACTCAGAATATCAGATTTAATGTCAGTTTGCAGATTTTTATTTTGTGTGGACAATATCCCTAAAAAGGAAGCTAGTCCAAGACAGATCCTTGTCCATAGGAAACAAAGTAAGACACAACTTGATTGTTACACATGAAACACTCATTACTATTAAACATTTACTGAATTATCTGTTCCAGAAAAAAATGTTCTTTGCAGAAATTATTTTCTCAGAATCTGTCAGCGATTCCATGTCTGATTGGTTCTGACAGCTCATCGACTGAGTCCAGAATCAAATACCTGTAACAGTAAGTGAAACATATTTCCCTGTCACTAAGTGATATGTACTGATGAATGAACATGGGCAACTGGATAAGGCATATTCAATGTTTTGTTATATAACATGCATCTGGAAAAAACATTTTCAATTTTCATCATTTCATCTCCATCATAATTTTTAAGCTGGAAACACATCCTCTAATATCTTAACTGCATTTTGCCAACAGAAAAATGTACCATTAATCGTTTTGCCAATGTATATCAAATTAAACTACAATACACACACTTTGTAAAAGAAAATAATGCCATAATACCTGGAACATATTTATATCTCTCTTTAGAGGTTCATTAGAAATGAAAGTAGATATTTTGGTTTAAATGTTAAGAGTAGTTTGCTTATTTTGTGAGCATAGGAAATAAATATTTAATCACAGTAATGTATTGTGGCACAGTCAACATTCTTTAAAAAACAGTAGCCAGAGAAGGTGACCAATGCCTGTGGAAGCACACAAATAACAGAAAATAATGGACAAGAAGAATCAGAGTCGTCCATCTAATTGCTGCCACACAGTTATGTTGGTTTAGATATCTGCGATTCACCACATAATCTCCTGTGAGAGAAAAATAATGAAACCCACTTCTTCACCCCAAGTTAATCCAGGAGATCATATTGACCATGAAATTGCCTTGATCCTCTGTCAGAAAGTGCCTTCCAGCTTCCAACAACCCACTAGGCAAAAATAAAATTGTGTTGTCCTCGATGTTGCTTTTGGCAGTCACTTTAAATCTGTGTCCTCTGGTTTGCAACCCATCTGCTATGGAAAGTAGTGTCTTCGTATTTACTCAAAAGTATTCACACAGGGTTTTGATCAGCTTTATCACATCTTCTCTTAATCTATCCACACGAAAGAGAATAATCAGGAAGGCCTTGTGGTATTATTGCTAAGCTATTAATCCAGACACTCAGCTAATGTTCCTGGACTCTGCCACGGCAGATGGTGGAATTTGGATTCAAGAAAATGCATCACTTCGCAGTTTTGTATTAAATTTCATCTGAGTGAGTCTGGCCAGTTCACCAGCCAGTTTATCACATCTGTTTTCAGCAGCTATTATCCTCATTGTTTACTGCATTTGTATGTTTCGTGTCACGTGTGCAAGCTTTGTATCATGTTTTATATACTCAAGGTCGGATTGTTAATGTATCAGAAAGAATGATCGTCCTAAAACCAATGCCTGAGGATTATTCACAATGACTCCCTGCTTTCTGTTCATTAGGCAATTTCATAATTTGTACAAAATTATAATTTTGCAGAAGTTGACAACTTTTGAAGGGCCATATATGTAAATTCCCACAATACCATCAACCAAAAACCAATTAAGATGGTCAAAAATGGTTTACTTTTAACAAATGCATGTTGTTAACTTTTCTGCAATATTGTTTCTCCAGGTTTCCTGAGCAGCAGCATTAAGATGACTTACTAGTTGTGATGGTATATCCCCATCCCTTTCTTAAATAGGGTTGTGACATTCACTATCTTCCTTTCCTCCAGCAGATCGTAGCTAGATCTTCTGCTATTTTCAACCTTAATCTCTTGAATAACCTTGAATGCCTTTTATTTGAGTCTCCTTTTCCCAGAATGGAAATAGTTAATCAAAACTGGGATGAAGTCTGGCTTCCCATCCTGTATAAAAAGGTAATATGCAAAATATAGGTTCAAGATTTCAACACAACCAACAGAAGTGTCATGTACATGCAAATTACTACACAAATGTTATTTGGAATGTGAGCAAGACTAGCAGCATTTAAAATTCCCGATCAGCTGTTTACTGTTGTCAGTCTACAAAATCTGGTCATCTCTGGCCACCATAGCTCTTAATTAACATTACTAGAGGGACCAAGTTGTACCAAAACAGCAAATGGAGACATATTCAGCCAGCTGAGAGCATGGCAAATGGAAATTATTAGCTTTTACCATCTTCTGAAGCTCTATCTTCATTTAAAGCCATAACAATAAACAGTAATCAAGTTGTGCTGTTTCATCCACATAGCTTCAGTCATTCTACTAGGAGAATTAAATGTGAGTATGTCAGGAAATATTGTTGCTGACCTCAATCTAACTTCAAGGCCCTTAAATATGACTGAATTTATCTTATTTTTACCAAAATGACTGCCACAATATTTTAGAGTCATAAAGGCAGAAACCCTCGTAACATTGAAGAAATATTAAGGTATGCACTTGCACGTTGGCCAGGTACTACACCATGGAAAAATGTTCTTTGGTCCATCAAGTCTGTGCCAATCAAATGTAACCATCTATTCTCATCCAGCAATTTTCCAGTACCTGGCCCAATGCAAGTCTGTACCTAAATATTTCTTCAATGTTATAAGGGTTTCTGCATTTACCACCCTTTCAGGCAATGAATTACAGCCTCTCCCTACTCTCTGAGGGAAGAAAATTCCTCACATTCTCTCTAAACCTTGTGTCCCCTTACCTTAAATCTAAGTCCCTGACTGTTGATCCCTCTACCAAGGGGAAAAGTTTCTTCCTGTCTCTCCTGTTTATGTCCCTCAAAGTTTACACCTCACAATCATTCCCCCCGGATCTCTTCTGCTCCAAGTAAAACAGCCCTTGTCTGAAAATCTCTCTTCATAACTAAAACTCTCCAGCCCAGGCATTATCCAGGTAAATCATCCCTGTATCTTCTCCAGTGCTATCACATCCTCCTGAAATGTGGATTCCAGAACTACAAACAATACTCTTGCTGTGATCCAACCAATGTTTTGTACAATGTTTTGTACAAGACCTCCCAGGTCTTAGGCTCTATGCCTCGGCTAGTGAAGGCAAGTTTTTCATATGCCTTCTTAACCACATTACCTATCCAGCTACCTAAAGGGACAGTTGGATATGCACATCAAGGGTCCTCTGATCCTCAATGCTTCCCAGGGTCTTACCATTCATCATATATCTGTACTCCCCTTTCTTGATTGCCCTGCCCAACTGCATCACCTCACACATGTGGATTGAATTCCATTTGCCATTGATCAATCCATCCCACCAGCCCATCTATATCCTTGTTTAATCTAAGACTATGCTGATCACATTTTTTGATCCCATCAATTTTTGTATCATCTGCAAACTTACTGATCAACCTTTGTACATTCACATCTAAGTCAATTATATATACCACAAGCAGCAAGGGCCCCAGTACTGATTCCTGCAGAACATCACTGGACACAAGCTTCCAACCAGAAAAATACTCCTCAACAATCACTCTCTGCTTCAACCACTTCTGGATCTAATTAGCCAAATTTCTGTGGATCCCATGGGCCCTTATCTTTGCCATCTCCCATATCAGACCTTTTCCAAAGGTCCTTGTCGAGGTCCAGGTAGACTACATCAAATACATTGCCTTCATCTACACATCTGATCACCTCTTCAAAAAATTCAATCAAGTAGGCTAGACATGATACCCTCTTAACAACCATACTGACTGTTTTTGATTGTTCCCACAACACCAGGTTATAGTCCAACAGGTTTATTTGGAAGCATTAGTTTTCGGAACACTGCTCCTTAAGCTAGTGCTTCCAAATAAACTTGTCAAACTATAATCTGGTGTTGTGTGCTTTTTCATTTTATCTACCACAGTCCAACACCGGCTCCTTCACATCTTGATTATTCCCTGCCTCTCAAAGTGCAGATTAATTCTGTTCCTAGGATTGCTTCCAATAGTTTCCATGCTACTGAGTTTAGACTGACTGACCTATAGTTTCCTGGTTTATCCCTTGCTCACTTGTTGAATAATTGTACCACATTGGCTGACCTTCAATCCTCTGGCACTTTCTCTGTCATCAGATTTTCAATATCTCTCTGGCCACAGGTGAGGTGCCAGAGGACTGGTGGACAGCCAATGTGGTGCAGCTTGTCCCTGTTTTAAATGGCAATCCCTTATTTTCAAAGTATGACCCCTACTTCTAGATTTTCCCACGAGAAGAAAATTCTTTCAACAAAATATTCTCAAAGGAGAAAGGTTCCAGCAGGAGGTAATTTTACAGATTAGAACTAACGACACATGAAGAGAAAACATTGAGATTCTGAGGAGAGAATATAGGAGGTTAGGCAGGAATTTAAAAAGGAGGTCCTCGAGGGTAGTAATATCTGTATTACTCCCAGTGCTATGAGCTAGTAAGGTTAGGAATAGGAGGATAAAGTGGATGAATGCAGGGGAGAAGGATTCACATTTTTGGATCAATAGAATCTCTTCTGGGCTGGAAGTGACCTGTATAAGAAAGAAGGATTGCACCTGAATTGGAAGAGGAGTAATATACTGGCAGGGAGATTTGCAGGAGCTGCTCAGAGGATTTAAACAAGTAATTGGGAGGGTTGAGACTCAGGGAGATAGTGAGGAATGAGATCAGTCTGAAACAGATACAGTTGGGAAAAGGAATAAGTAAAATCATCAGGGCAGACAGGAAAAAAGCAGAGAACAAGGTAGGACTAATAAGTTAAAGTACACTTATTTCAATGCAAGAGGACTGACAGGTAAGGCAGACGAACTCAGGGCATGGTTCTGAACATGGGATTGGGATATCATAGCAATTACAGAGACGTGGCTCAGGGATGCATTCATCCACTTTATCCTCCTATTCCTACCCTTACTAGCTCATAGCACTGGCAGTAATCCAGATATTACTACCCTCGAGGACTTCCTTTTTAAATTCTTGTCTAAGTTCCTACATTCTCTTAATGTTCTAGGGTATAGATGCTCCAGGAAGAGTAGAAAAGGGGCAAGGGAGGAGGGGGAGTGCCATTTTTGATTAGGGATAACATTATGGCTGTATTTAGGGTGGATATTCCTGGTAATATGGTCAGGAATGTTATTTGGGTGGAACTGAGAAGTAAGAAAGAGATGATCAGCTTGTTGGGATCGTACTATAGACTCACCTTCAATAGTCAGTGGGAAATTGAGAAAAAAGTTTGCAAGGAGATATCAGTTATTTGTGAGAAAAAAAGGATGGTTGTGGTAGGAGATTCTAACTTTACAAACATAGCCTGGGACTGCAATAATGTTGAGGGCTTAGATGGAGAGGAATTTGTTAAGTGTGTACAAAAAAATTTTCTGTTTCAGTATATGGATGTACCTATTACAGAAGGTGCAAAACTTGACCTACTGTTGGGAAATAAGGCAGGGTATGTGACTGAGGTGTCAGCGGGGGAGCACAGTGCGACCAGTGACCATAATTCTATTAGTTTTAAAGTAATGATGGAAAAAGATCGACCAGATCTAAATGATGAAGTTCTAAATTGGAGGAAGGCCAATATTGATGGTATTAGGCAAAAACTTTCAAAGGTTGATTGAGGTTGGATGTTCACACGTAAAGGGACAGCTGAAAAATGGAAGTCTTCAAAAATTAGATAACAAGAGTCCAGAGACAATATGTTCCTGTTAGAATGAAAGGCAAATCTGATAGGTGTAGGAAACTGTAGGAAATGGGGGTGATACTAAATGAGTATTTTGCATCAGTGTTTACTGTGGAGAAGGACATGGAGGATATAAAACGTAGGGAAATAGTGTAATCTTGAAAAATGTCCATAATACAGAGGCTGCATGCTTAAAGTGCATAAAAATGGATAAATCTCCAAGACCTGACCATGTGTATCCTAGAACTCTGTGGGAAGCTAGGAAATTGATTGCTGGGCCCCTTGCTGGGATATTTGTATCATCAATAGCCACAGGTGAGGTGCCAGAAGACTGGAGGTTGGTTAATGTAGTGCCATTATTTAAGAAAGATGATAAGGAAAAGCCAGGAAACAATAGACCAATGAGCCTGACAAGTGGGCAAGTTGTTGGAGGGAATCCTGAGGGACAGGATGTACATGTATTTGGAAAAGCAAAAACTGATTAGGGATAGTCGACATGGCTTTATGTGTGGAAAATCATGTCTGACTAATTTAATTGAGTATTTTGAAGAAGTTCCAAAGAGGATTGATGAGGGCAGAGTGCTGGATGTGATCTTTATGGACTTCAGTAAGACATTTGACAGCGTTCCTCATGGTAGACTGGTTGGTAAGTTTGGATCACATAGAATACAAGCAGAACTAGCCATTTGTATACAGAACTGGTGTGAAGGTAGAAGACAGAGGGTGGTGATGGAGGGTTGCTTTTCAGACTGGAGGCCTGTGACCAGTGGTGTGTTGCAAGAATCAGTGCTGGTTCACTGCTTTTTGACATTAATATAAATGATTTGGATGTGAACACAGGAAGTACAGTTAGTAAATTTGCAGATGATACCAAAATAGGAAGTGTAGTGGACAGGGAAAAAGGCTCTGGATTAGTGGTGTTGGAAGAGCACAGCAGTTCAGGCAGCATCCAAGGCGCAGCGAAATCGACGTTTCGAGCAAAAGCCCTTCATCAGGAAAAAGGCTGCCTCAGAGAACAATGGGATCTTGATCAGATGAGCCAATGGACAGAGGAATGGGAGATGGAGTTCAATTTAGATAAATGTGAGGTGCCATGTTTTGGAAAGGCAAATCGGGGCAGGACATATACACTTAATGGTAAGGACCTGGTGAGTGTTGCTGAACAAAGAGACCTTGGAGTGCAGGTTCATAGCTCCTTGAAAGTGGAGTCACAGGTAGATAGGATAGTGAAGAAGGTGTTTGATTTGCTTGAAAATGTGTTGCTGGTTAAAGCACAGCAGGTTAGGCAGCATCCAAGGAACAGGAAATTCGACGTTTCGGGCCAGAGCCCTTAATCAGGAAGGGCTTTGCTTGCCTTGATTTGCTTGCCTCTATTGGTCAGTGCATTGAGTATAGGAGTTGAGAGGTCATGTTGTAGCCGTAAAGACTAATTAGTTAGGTCATTTTTGAAATACAGGCAGCTCTTCTATAACTCAATGGTTGCATTCTTGTGCAACCCTACATTATAGAAAAATCATGCTTTAGAAACAGTGCTTGAAGTGTTGGCAATGTAATCGCGTAGCAGCAATACACATTTTAAAAGTTTGCACTTTAGAAACAATGTTCCCAATTCAACAATTGCATTATAGTGAACTTGTGTTGACAAAACACGCATTATAACAGAATGACCTATACTGAATGCAATTCTGGTCTCCCTCCTACAGGAAGGATGTTGTGAAACTTGAAAGGGTTCAGAGAAGATTTTCAAGGATGTTGCCAGGGTTGGAGGGCTTGCACTGTAGGGAGAGGCTAAATAGGCTGGAGCTATTTTCCCTGGAGCATTGGAGGCTGAGGGGTGACCGTCTAGAGGTTTATAAAATCATGAGGGGCATAGATAGGGTAAATAAACAAGGTCTTTGCCCCAGGGTGGAGGACTCCAAAACTAGTGGGCTTAGGTTTAGGGTGAGAAGGGAAAGATTTGAAAGAGACTGAGGGGCAACATTTTCATGCAGAGTGGTGCGAGTATGGATTGAACTGTCTGAGGAAGCAGTGGGGGTTGTTAAAATTACAATGTTTAAAAGGCATCTGGACAGGTATATGAACAGGAAGGGTTTAGAGGGATATGGGTCAAATGCTGCCATATGGGACTAGATTTATTTTGTATATCTAGTTGGCATGGACAAGTTGGACTGAAGGTCTGTTTCTGTGCTGTAGATCATTATGACTCTATCTATTATGTCAAGTCCCCTCAAGATCTTGTTTGTTTCATTTAAGTCACCTTTGTCTCTTCTAAAGTCCAGAGGAGGCAGGTGTAGCTTGTTTCACCTTTCCTCAACAAGTCAATTTGCTATTTCCAGATATTGGTCTAGTAAATTTTCTCTGAATTGCTTTGAACACATTAACATAATTTTCGTAAGTACTGCAGATGCAGTCTCATCTGTATTACTGAAGCATAGCCTTCCTACTCTTGCATTCACTTCCTTTCAGAATAAAGCAGAACATTCTATTAGGTTTCCTGAATACTTGCTGTACCTACATATTAACTTCCAGTGAGGCATGCACTAAGACACCAAGATCTCTCCACATCTCAGAGCTCTGCATCATCTTATCATTTAGATCATGGCTTCCTTTTTTATTCTTTTTGCCAAATGGACAATTTCATACTTTTCATGTAATACTCCATTTGTCAGATCCTTGCCCATATGATGCATTTAGTTATGTTCTTGACAGGAAGAAAGCTCGAGACTTCAGAGTGATATCAATGGACTGGTCAGATGGACAAAAATACATATCAAATTGAACTCAGTCCAGGAAAGTATGATGTAATGCATCTGGGCAGGTGAATAAGGCAGAGGGATAGACAATATTTAGCAGGATTCTGAGAAATCTAGAGGAACCTTGAAGTGCACGTTGACAAATCCCAGAAAAAGAGGACAGATCATGTAACTTAACTAATATAGCATGCAGGATACTTTCCTTTATTAGCTAAGATATAGAGATAAGAGCAGGGATTTCTGCCAGGATTGCATAAAACACTAGTTTAGTTCATTCAACAGCAATATCGAAACTCACTTGTTCCACCACATTAAAAGCCGAGATGTATGGGAAAGCCCCCCACCTGTAAATTTCTTTCCAAATCATACACCACTCTGCCTATATCACCGATCCTTCCCTGTCATTGGGACAAACTCCTGGAACAGCATGGTGGATGCATTTATATCACATCTCACCACCACTTTCTCTCAAGCAATTAGGGATGTTGACTTTGCTAGTCTTGCCCACGTGCAATGAGCAAATAAACTCTACCTCCTCTCTGCCATCTGCAAACGTCCTTTATTCCTGTGCTTCTCCGCTTTGTAAAGTGTTCTGGAGTATTCTCCTCCAAGATAGGCATCACATGAGTGCAGTTGATTCTGCTGTAACCTAATTGTGTGTTTGTCAAGCAAGGTGATAAAATAACCAGAAAGTAGTGTTTGCCGAGCTAACGGAGTAACACAGTTCATACTTCCATTTGATGTTACTGCGCCAGTTCATGTGTCACTGCTATGCTACAGAAGTCTATGAACAGAAACAGACATCCTGAATCAATGTTCTGTCAATTATCCCCAGAGTGCTGAGGTTCACTGTCTTGTGTCTGACCTATCACTACATACTGATAATTTGCACTGCACTACTGTCTGTTATTGTCCTCTCCATTCTATTCATATTGTAGCAAACACAAATGAAAGTCTTCATATTTTTGCTTGGTGTTGTTCACCAATTAAAGGATACATCCCAAAGGCCCACATATTTTGTCATCAGTAAAATAAGTATGCATTATTTAATGGAGATATTCAAGTTCTCCCAGTAAAAATAACAGGATTGTGAAAATAAAATTAAAAATTACAGGGACAGTGATGTAAGTACCTCAAATGTAAATAGCTCATTATTTTAGACAAGATATAAAAGTCTCATGGTACTTTTCAATAAGTTAATAAGTTAGCTTAATGCAATGCTCTGAATAACTGACGGGCATATTAGTTGGTGGACAGACAAACTTTCCTGGTCACTTTCAACTTCAGGCTTAGATTTAATAAAATATGATTGTTGTAAAGCAATATTCGTTCTCTGACAAGAGCTTTTACTGGTCAAAGTATTGAATACAGGAGTTGGGAGGCCATGTTGCGGCTGTACAGGACATTGGTTAGGCCACTGTTGGAATATTGCGTGCAATTCTGGTCTCCTTCCCATCAGAAAGATGTTGTGAAACTTGAAAAGGTTCAGAAAAGATTTACAAGGATGTTGCCAGGGTTGGAGGATTTGAGCTATAGTGAGAGGCTGAACAGGCTGGGGCTGTTTTCCCTGTAGCGATGGAGGCTGAGGGGTGACCTAAGAGAGATTTACAAAATTATGAGGAGCGTGGCTAGGGTGAATAGGCAAAGTCTTTTCCCTGGGGTCGGGGAGTCCAGAACTAGAGTGCATAGGTTTAGGGTGAGAGGGGAAAGATGTAAAAGAGACCTATGGGGCAACTTTTTCACGCAGAAGGTGGTACGTATATGGAATGAGCTGCCAGAGGATGTGGTGGACGCTGGTACAATTGCAACATTTAAGAGGCATTTAGATGAGTACATGAATAGAAAAGGTTTGGAGGGATATGGGCTGGGGGCTGGCAGGTGGGACTAGATTTGGTTGGGATATCTAGTCGGCATGGACAGGTTGGACCAAAGGGTCTGTTTCCATGCTGTACATCTCTATGACTCTATGACTCTAAGTGCTATAATTCACAGAAGCATCAAAATTTCTAATTAAAGTTAAAGGGTGCTGTACTTATGTAAGTGCTTTTGTTCCTGTGAGACAGAAATGCTATAAGTCATTTGCATCACAATGCACAAATGGTGCAATGATGTTATTCAGTGGGAGTTACATAAATGATTCAAGTGTTTGTAAACATGCGTCAACATGAATACATTGCCATTTCCATGAATTAATTCTTGAGATGTGAGGGATACTGGCCAAGCTGCATTGAATTTTCATCACCAATTCCCTTGAGAAAATGTAAGCTTTCTCCTGGAATCACTGCACCAGTTAGGTCAAGAATAAAGGGCAGAATCTTCTGCTCTTGCTGATGATGATCTTCGAGGTAAAAAGAGCATGTAATTAGGCAGGATAGTGGCACGCATGAACAATGTTGCTTTCCAGCTCGGCCAGAATGAAGTGATAAGGCCCACTAATTGAGGCCAATTAATGACCGTTAAAGGGCCTCATACTGGGATTAATAGAGATTCAGGTACCTGTCACCATGGAGTGCACATGGCAGCTAAAGTCATGCTGGTCGTCACCTCCAGGGTTTGGGGTGAGGGAGATAATGGAGGTCATCTCTTGATCCCTTAATTAAGGGATTGAGCACCAGGAAAAGATGGTGGGGATGAGGGGGGGTGGCTACTGTGAGCCATGCTCTCTTATAGTGCTGACCCCAAACTCCTTCTCCCCATTGCAAACACCCAATGAAATACACCCCCACACATTGCTTACCTGAGGCTCGGGCATCCTGAGATGGCAGGGTAGGAGCAAATTACTGCAAATGCTGGAATCGGTACTAAGAAACAAATGCTGGAGATCGCAGAGGGTCCGACATCAGCTGTGGAGAGATAGCAGGGGTTAACATTTCGAGTCTGGATGACTCTTCATCAGAGCTCTGTCATCTAAACTCAAAACGTTAGCTTGCTCTCTCTCCATGGCTATCATCTGAGATGTAGTGCCTAAACTTCTAGTGGTAACTATGATCTTCCTGTGAGCATTAGATCTCCCAGCTTCTGATTGGCCAGCTGCTTTCCAGCTGCTTTTTCAGCTGTTCTCCAGGCCCAGGGCCTTGGCTCCAGGGGAAGACCCATCAGCGCTCTTGCTTCTGCCTATTAGGCTGGTGGTTCAGTGGAGCTTCCCAGAAATAGTCAGTGCAAGTCTCTTGCTGGCCCTCCTGTCAGCAGGTGAGGCCTCCCCAATGCTACAACATGCTCTGGAATTCCATCTGGAAACTTCACCCCTCCCCTATTCTTCCACTATTCAATCCTCCTTCTCCTTTCAAACCACTTCTTAAAGTGTACCACTTTGATCAAGGTTTGGATTGGCCATCCTCATATTTCCTTCTTTAGTTTGATATCCATAAGTTAATTACAACTTTGTGAAGTACTTTCATGTTTTTCTACATTAACTATGATGATATGATAACCATGCACTGTCGATATCAAACTCCTCTCATCTGATTTTAATATCTGAGACCTACGTGACCTAAAATGACTTTTAAAGTATTGACCACAGATTGAAATAAATTCAGGAAGCCATTACTTGAATTACCATTTCATCCAAAATAGAGTGAAACCAAACAACTAAGGCAATTTCATGAAATTTGTATCCTATTTAATTCACACTTACATGATAAATTGCAGATGGTGGACATCAAAGTGTTGCCTGCAACTGTTCTACTTGGAAATGCGATGAAGATGGACTCCGCATGACACAAATGGACTCTATTTCAGCAGATGCTTTTGAGCAGTAAAGCTAAGGGAAGGAAAAATAAATTAATAACAGAACTTGGAAAGTAGCACTTCCTCACTCACTGTTTTGTTCGATCTTCAAAGTTGGTCCCAGGTGAAAAAACAACTTTGGAAAACAGCCATTGACTAAGAATTTCAGAATTCTACAAATTTCCAGGCATTTTGGAAACAAAGCAACAGTTTTTAATTCACAAATCAATGTTAAAATTGTCCAAAACTTTAAACTGCATTTTCTCTTAAGTTCCTGTTTTGGTAAGCACATTCTTAACTGTGTTTAATTATGAGATTGATGCCACTTGTGTTTTCACTGGCTTAGTAAGTAGTACAACTTCTTTAAGACTAGCTCTTTCATTGTCTAGAAAACTATGTTTCAATCAATCTGCAACAGCTAAATAATAAAAGAGATCTAAAAAATGCTCTGTGTGATTGACAGGGATTTAGAAAGAGGGGAACTGATTTCTCCTCCTCCCTTTGTAATGCAATGTGCTTTATTAGAGCAAATTATCATTGCTGTATGTGCCAGCTCATACTTTCTGTTGTGTTTAAAGCTAATACATGTACACAATCTTTTATCTGAAACTGTTGGGGCCAGCTTATTTTTGGAATTCAAAATTTTTCAGAGTTTGGAATACGTAACAGTTTCACAGTGAAATAATAAAAATCTTATCGAACAGTAGACACACATGTGAGTACTATGAGTGCTGAGACAGAATCGACACCTGCCAGTGATGGGCCATGTTGCCACATCATACCTGAGTGACCTGGGTCGAGTAGGTGTGGAATTGAGTTAACTGTTTGCATGTCAAACAACCTTGTTATGGAAAATAAAACTTCACTAAAATGAGTTCAGAGGTTGGAGCTTTTCAGATTTTGGGATTTCGGATAAAGGATTGTGTACCTGTACTGATTTCAAACTTCAGAAAAATTCTGTTCTCTAGAAATCATGGAATCAGAGAAGCTCATGGCATTGAAGAAGGTCGCTTGGACTTCATGCCTTTGGATTTGTGCTTAATCTCACATCTCCATTATTTATTTGTGGTTCTGCAAGCTCTTCCTCCGCACATACCTGTCCAACTCCCTTTGTTTAATATGTAAATCTCATTATAAAGACAGAATAAGTAATCAACTGTATGGCAGTTGACTACTGAGTTATTGTAAACCGAAATGTATTTCAAATATGATTCAAATTGTTGTATTTAAAATAATATTATTATGTCGTGTCAGCAATATGACTTCTGGAATTGCAAACCACCTCATGGTGCAATCATACAAAGCATTTTTAGGTCATCTTAGAGTTGTAAGGTACATTTAATGACTAACCTCAGTTGTCAGACTGTGAAAGAAGCTGTCATTGTCTGTGTAGCAGGATTTTCATTAGATTAACGTGCTTCATAATAATTGATCATTAGTTGTCAGATTAGATGTGTTTTCATTTTTGGTTAAAGTATAATTCACCAAAGCAAGTACTTAAAAAATGTAAATATATGCAGGAATAATCTGGAGATTGTGAACTGTCACAAGAAGTGATATAAAGGTTCTGTGAGCTGATGTGGAACATTAGGAATTGCAAACTGCTGACAGGATGGTAAGGACAAGTTAAAAGGGTCATAAGGCTGCACATTTGAAAGGAGACATTGAGATGTCTATGTGCAACCCATAATAACAATACTCGGTTTTATCTGTCCAGACTATTCTGACTGGAGCATGTCAGTTGGTAGGGTTATTTAGTGGCAATGCCCCAACATTGATAGCAGCATCAGTGGGGTGGGTGGGAAAAGAAAAATAGCAGGAGGTTAAGGGATGTATGCACAACAAGGAAATTGTTGTTATACACGAGAAAAATAAGGCTGATGCTGGAAATCTGAAATTAAGACAGAAAATTGTAGAAATGCTTAGCAGGGTTGCAAAGAGAGATTACAGGGGCTGGGTAAGGCAGCAGCAAGTGAGCCCACCCTTAGCTTTTCACAGAATCATGGAATTGAGAAGGTTTTTCAGCCCATAGTGCCTGCACTGTTTCTTTAACTGGGTATCATCACCCAGTGCCAATCTCCTGCTTATTCCCCATATGTTCGGACACTATTTCTATCCAAATAATCATTCAATGAACCTGTTAATGCCTCAATTGAATTATTGAGGATCTTCAGTTACCTATTTCTACCTTCTCCATCATAATATGCTGGGCAGAGAAAATGAGATAGTAACCCTCAATTTTGCCTACCCTGACCTTTAGAACATGGTTTCTCTACTGCCTCCCATGACCTCATTAAGGTCCCCAATCCCCAAGGTTTGATGGGAAGGAAGGGTATGCTAAGATTGGAAAAGCATGAGAAGGTGGGAAGAAATGGGATGAGGATAACAATGGAGAGCAGAAGGAATGAGATAGGAAAGGGGTGGAATGGAATTGTCCCAGCCTCTGAACAATGTGGTCAGTTTTGGAAATGTGGAAATTATGGTTTTAACGTCTGGATGTCTGATCTTGCTAGTGAGTAGTGAGATGCCAATTTGCATGCATTAGCATCTCATGATTACCTGATCTAGCTTTATTTATCTGCAGGTTGCTGTATCATGATAGAAACAAGAGAAACTGTACAACACCAGTTCCCAACATGAAAGTCAGAGCAGTTAGCTGGAGATTACAGCTCCCTTGTGTTTTTTGTGAGCTTCTACCATGGCTAGCATTCACCAATGTCTCTAGATATGCTCCATGGGCAGTGGCCAGCTGCACCCATGACCTATAGAAAGTTCAGCCTCATCACTTCATCATGGCACACATGGACAGAACTATAATACAGTCCATCACTTCAATGCTGCACTTTGCAACTCACTGTCACATTGCATAGCAATGCTGCTTTGAATACAGAGATGGCACCATTGCATGCATCAGAACAAGGTGCAACTCAGGCTTCTTGCTTTCTTCGTGCTCTTTCACTTTGCACCATTTGGATGCTCACACCATCTCGGTCTCACCTTTCATATAAAGCATGCACTAAACCAGGCAGCTTCTCACAGTTACAAACGCTGACTAGTCATGGGCAGACATGGTCCTCCACAGCATTGTGCTGTGTCAATGTCACACTGCACCATGTGTCAGCATCTTATGAAGCACACACACTGCAAATGCTTCAATCAAATGGCCATGTCTCAATACATAAGGTGAGGATTCCTTGTTTATGTCCAGAGGCCTGTTATCAGCTAGTCCATCAGCATTCCTCAGCCTCAGCTGAGACGCTTAGATATACTCAGTCAACTACTCAAGGTATTCAGGGGTGGGGTCCGTACTCTTATTGTCCAGGGAGTGGGGCACAACTAGTCCTGCAGATCCATTGCATGCAGCCCAGGGATGAGTGGTTATTCAGCAACAGAGATACACAGAGATCAGTCAGGAGTCTGGTCAGTCAGTAATCGAGGCAGTCATTCCAAGTCAGTTAGGAGGGGTGGGCTGAAAAGTGGTCTGAAAGTCAGATCTGTTATCAGAGACCACTGCTGCGGTGGGGAAGTTGGGAAAACAATTGTGAGGAATGGAGGCAGCATACTGTGATATAGAGGGAACAGTAATTGTGAAGGGGTCAACTCAACATGTGAATGTGGGAGATGATAGTCATTGGGAGGGCACAAGAGGTCAGTGTTCACCACTACACTGACTTCAGTGGGGAGGACAGTCCAAATTCATATTTGGAATATTGAAGCTGTAGTCTTCAGGCTCAGGCAGTAAAGTAGGAGATGGAAAGGGTTGGGTGAAATGTGGAGAGCCTCAAACCTGATGAGGTTGACAGGAATGAAAGGCAGAAAGGAACATAGGGTCTGGGGAGTCACCCTGGATTAATAGGCTGAGCCTGTGACTTATTGTTCCATCCTCATCCAATTTGCAAATACACAATGGAAATGGAAAATCACTGCCACCGCACCTGGAGTGAGAGAAATAAATTTTCTTTTGTCTGAGAAAACAAGGTGTACTTGATTTGAGGCCCTTTCAGGAGCAATTGAATCAAGCAGGCATTCACATTGCAGGCTACAGACATCTGTGATCACAGAAATTTGCGTGTGAACCTTATACATTGACCAGCTATGTTGAGTATAAATCCTGACTGCAAACAATCTTGCACATGGCATTGATCGTTACAAATTAATTCAAATTGAGGATTCTGGGTTATCCAAGATGGAGGAATGAAAAAGGTTGTGGCTGGAACAGCTTCTCCTTTTTTGAGGTATTTTCAGTACTGGAACTGATTTCCTCAAATTCTGATAAATTCTATTTTATAAATTTTTGCATTGTTTTGGAACTCAGGGGCAGAAAAAGATCAAAACAACGGCACTTTAAAAAGGAGGAAGGCAGACAAAGGCAGTCACCACTTGGGAAATGATTCAAATTGTGAAAGAGGCTGACACTGCTGCCTGACCCAGCAGCGAATATGCACAGCTGTTGCTTTGCTGCTTAGTTTCAAGTATCTCTGGACATCAGAATTTGCTCAAAGAAAAATAAACTCACACGAAATTCATAGCTGATCATGGAGAAGCTTTGGGAAGTTTGCAGCAGCGGAGCAGTTAAGTAACTAGTTATAGAGTGTAACCCTTTTTTTGTCGTGGATAGAGTGGGTTCTTTCTTGATTGTGTGTTTTTATTGAGATCTGTCTCAGGATTAAACTTAAAAGATATAAATCAGCCTGGCACAGTGTTTTTAGTGTCATAAGATTGTGCTATTTTCTGGGTCTATAAGTTAGAAGAAAGTGAGGACTACAGATGCTGGAGATCAGAGTTGAGAGTGCTGGAAAAGCACAGCAGGTCAGGCAGCATCTGAGGAGCAAGAGAATCAACATTTCGCGCATAAGCCCTTCATCACGCTCTCAACCCTGGGTCTATAATTTGTGAAGGAGCAAAGATGACTTTTAGTAGAGTGATGTGCTCTTCCTGTTGGATGTGGGACATTAGGGAGCGTTTCCATATTACTGTTGATTATATCTGCAGGAAATGTGTTTGGTTGAGAATTCTATCAAATCACATGGATCAGTTAGAGCAGCAGTTAGAGGCAATGAGGAATTTACAGAAGCTAGGGGATGTGATAGATGGTAGTTGCAGGGAGAGCGATAAACCACAGATACAGTCAGGTAGATGAGTTACCTCCAGGAAAAGTAGGAGAGGGAGGCAGGTAGTTCAGGAGTCACTTGTGGCTATCCCCATCTCAAACAAGTATGCTCTTTTGGAAAATGTAGGGTCCGATTGGCTCTGAGGGCAATGTTGCATGAACAGCCAAGTTTTTGGTACCGCGACTGGCTCTAATGTAATGGGCAGTACATCAGGTTCCAAGCAGTCGATTGTGATAGTTTACTCTCTGATCAGAGGATAAACAGATGTTTCTGTGGCTGACAGCAAGACATCAGAATGGTATGTTGCCTCCCTAGTCCCAGGATCAAGGATATTCCATTGAGAGTACAGAATATACTGGAAGGAGAGAGGGACTAGCAGGAGGTCATTGTACATGTTGGAAATAATGACATAGGGAAAGATAGGGATGAGTTTCTGAGGAGAGAATATAGGAAGTTACTCAGGAATTTAAAAAGGAGATCCTCAAGGGTAGTAATATTTGGATTACTCCCCATGCCACGAGCTAGTGAGGATAGGAATAGATGGATAGATAGAGCAGATGAATGCGGGCTGAGAAACTGGTGCAGGGGAGAAGGATTCATATTTTTGGATCATTGGAATTCTTCTGGTTCAGAAGTGACCTGTATAAGAAGGTCACGTGCACGTGAATTGGAAAGGGACTAATATACTGGCAGGGAGATTTGCTAGAGCTATTTAGCAGTAAGGTTGGTTGGGAGGGGGAGGGTAGAGCGGTGGGGGGAGTTGTGAGGAGATTGTAGAACTCAGGAAGATAGTGAGAAAAGAAATCAGTACAGTTAGGAAAAGGAGCAAGTCAAACAGTCAGGGCAGGCAGGCAAAAATCAGAGAATGAATTAAGACTGATAAATTAAAGTGCATTTATTTCAATGGAAGAAGCCTAACAGGGAAGGCAGATCAACTCAGGGCTTGTTTGGAACATGGGACTGGGGTATCATAGCAATTACAGAAACATGGCTCAGGCTTGGACAGGACTGGCAATTTAATGTTCCAGGGTATAAATGCTATAGAAAGGATAGAAGAGGGGACATGGGAGAAGGGGAATGGTATATTTGATTAGGGATAACTTGATGGCTGTACTTAAGGAGGATATTCCTGGTAATATGTCCAGGAAAGTTATTTGGGTGGAACTGAGAAATCAGAAAGGGATGATCACCGTATTTGGATGGTACTATAGACCCCCTGCCCTCAAAAGTCAGCGGGAAATTGAGAAACAAATTTGTAAAGAAATTTCATTTATCTGTAAGAATAATAGTGTGGTTGTGGTAGGGTATTTTAGCTTTCCAAACATAGGCTGGAACTGCCATAGTGTTAAGGGTTTAGATGGAGAGGAATTTGTTACCTGTGCACAAGAAAATCTTCTGATTCAGTATGTGGATGTACCTACTAGGGAAGAAGCAAAACTTGACCTTGGGAAATAAGGCAGGGCAGGTGACTGAGCTGTCAGTGAGGGAGCACTTTGGGGCCAGTGACAACAAGCCTATTAGTTTTAAAATAGTGATGGAAAAGGATAAAAGTTAAAGTTCTAAATTGGAGCCAGGCCAATTTTGACAAACTTTCAAAAGCTGATTGGAGTCAGAAGTTGCAGGTAAAGGAACGGCTGGAAAATGGGAAGCCTCCAAAAATGTGATAACAAGAGTCCAGAGACAATATATTCCTGTTAGGGTGAAAGGAAAGTCTAGTGGGTGTAAGGAGTGCTGGGTGACTAGAGAAATTGAGGGTTTGGTTAAAATAAGAAGGAAGCATATGCTTGGGATAGACAGCAGAGATCGAGTGAATCCCAAGAAGGGTATGAAGGCAGTAGGAGTATATTTAAGAGGGAAATTAGGAGGGAAAAGGGGGACATGAGATAGCTTTGGCAAATAGGGTTAAGGAGATCCAAAGTGATTCTGCATATACATTAAGGACAAAAGAGTAACTAGGAAAAGAATGGGACCCCTTAATGTTCAACCTGGCCACCTCTGTGTGGAACCTCAGGAGGTGGGGGAAATACTAAATGAGTATTTTGCATCAGTGTTTACTATGGAGTAAGACAAAGAAAATATAGAACGTGGGAAAATAAATGGCAATATCTTGAAAAATATCCATATTAGATGAGGGGGTGTTGAACATCTTCAACTGATTTATTTAGAATATCTGATTGGCATGGATGAGTTGGACTGAAAGGTGTTGTATATGTCTACGACTCTATGAATCTAATATCTGTGAAGTGGAAACAATTACAGGTAACATACTAAGTGTCACCTGTGGTCCACATCTCATAAATACATTGCACAATCCCATATGTTGTTCAAGGTGTCAGAGCTGCTTCTCTGACACATTGAAGAATAGGGATTTCACAATATGGGCGGCACGGTGGCACAGTGGTTAGCACTACTGCCTCACAGCGCCTGAGATCTGGGTTCAATTCCCGACTCAGGCGACTGACTGTGTGGAGTTTGCACGTTCTCCCCGTGTCTGCGTGGGTTTCCTCCGGGTGCTCCGGTTTCCTCCCACAGTCCAAAGATGTGCGGGTCAGGTGAATTGGCCATGCTAAATTGCCCATAGTGTTAGGTAAGGGGTAAATGTAGGGGTATGGGTGGGTTGCGCTTCGGCGGGTCGGTGTGGACTTGTTGGGCCGAAGGGCCTGTTTCCACACTGTAAGTAATCTAAAAAAAAAATATGCTCTTATATGCAGTGTTACCTTTTTGGGTCATGAGGGTGGGTGTGGGGGGGAAATGTCTTTGTTCCTACTACACGTACAATCTCTTGTGAGACATGACTTATGCAACATACAATCGAATAAAGTCTATTATGTTAAAGGGTCAATATCAAGTCACCCCATTGTCCTTCTCATTGGATGCCTCCATGTCCCAATATGTTGAGAATGATGGGAAACTGCCATTTGTTGTACTGTGACTGCTGACTAATCACATTATTGAGAAGCTGCTTTATTTCTGAAATTCCCAGATAGATTCATTGAAACTGTCCTGAATTGATCCAAGTGTAGCACTTATCATTGTCTCTGTGACAGAGCATAATGAGGGGCCTGAATTTAATGTGGAACATATGAACCTGGAAGCTCAGATCTGGCAGCAACCTCCAGCAGTTGCCAAACTGTCTCCTAATGTAGATTTTCCAGTAAAAGGTCCACTGGTGATACAAAGAAAATGTAGGGTATCTATAGCTTTTGTCTTGGATGGAATGTTCTCCAGATGAGCAAGGCACTGACCCCCACGAGGATGTATGGGAAATCACGACAGAATTGTATCATCTGTTGGAGCATTCGAGTTGCTTTGCATTACAATCTGTACACACATAGTGGTGAGAGCTTCAGATCATAACAACATTAACTTTACTAAGGTGTAAAGGCTCCATTTGATCAATGTTCACTTCATCTGTGACTGTTGCAAATACGTTTTACAATTCTGTGTCAGTTACTCTTGAAGTTTTCATTACCCCTATATTCTTGTTAGCTCTCAGACTTCGACTTCATTCCAATGGCTGTTTATTTTACAAGGTTGGTTGCTGAGAGACAAAAGGCTACCTTGCCAACCATGGCTGTGGAACCTCCTGCCTGAGGCCAAGTGTAGATACAATGCAAACCATTCTTCCACTGGGGTCATTGGGAACCATATGCTTCTCCTCAAGGTGACATTCTTCCTGTTGCACAGCTCTGGCTGTTCATTGCATTACACTATAGAATGTGCAAACTGCACCATGAACAAGTGAAGCATCCAAATGGGGAAATTAAGGATGATGAGGCACTGTGAGGGTAGGTGCATTCTTCCAAGGAGGAAATTGATGAGAGGACAACTGCCTTCACCATGATACACTATAACTGTACCTAGCTCAACAGGACAAACTGGAATTATATCGCATTGCTTCCAATGGAACTCAGCTGTGTGAAGTCATTGTTTAACTATAAATGTGTTGATGCTGGGAAAAATAAAGCAGCACCCATTTATTCCCAAGTGCAAATGCAACTTATCAATTTATTCTTTCTTCACTTTTTCTGCTGTAAATCCAAGGTTAATGCTGCAAACTATTGGAAGGCTTCACAACAACTGTGGCTCTGACCTTTAATCAGGGCCACGTTTTATGGTAAATATTTGCATGAGAAAAAGAATAACAAACAGGGCTCTGATATTGTGGGATACTAAGGAACAGTAGCTTCTCTAGATTCATTCTTATAGCTGCAGCTGAAATGACAGCTGACCAGACAGATGTCTACTTCCTTAATGACGGAGCAGGGGATGATGAACAGAAGAGCTAACCTCTTCAGGATGAAGGCTAAGTGAATGCCACTTGTGCCTGCATAAGACAAAGCAGGAAATGAATTATGCAATAGAGCAAATCATTTAGATTAGATTAGATTACTTACAGTGTGGAAATAGGCCCTTCGGCCTAACTAGTCCACACCGACCCTCCGAAGAGCAACGCACCCAGACCCATTACATTTACCCCTTCACCTAACACTACAGGCAATTTAGCATGACCAGTTCACCTAACCTGCACATTTTTGGACTGTAGGAGGAAACCTGAGCACCAGAGGAAACCCACGCAGACACAGGGAGAATGTGCAAACTGAGGTGGGAATTAAACGCAGGTGTCTGGCACTGTGAGGCAGCAGTGCTAACCATTGTGCCACCATGCTGCCCTGTTAAGAATAGGTTTACAGTGGTGGTAATGGGGGAGTTGCAAATCACAATAAATCTTACTTGGCTGTTAAAACATGGAGGTTTCTGAGCATCCTTTGCTTTTGAAAGACTTCCATTCCAGCAAGACAGCAATTCGTCTAAGAAACTACAAGCCTACAATGAATGAGACTGGAATACTTCCAGATTATGATTTTTTTTCACTTCACCTAATCTATGTGCACATGATGGTTTGTTTGAAGTGTTAAATCTTAAACCTCCAGTTCAAGTCTGCAATAATAAATAATCGCTTTTTAGTTTTAATTTCACAAGAGCTTGTAGCTGGATCAAGATAAATTTCTCTGTTCAAAAACACATTAATCTCAAACATTAAAATGCTTTGATCATTTGATACCAATAAAACACATAACATCTACCTGTTTGTATCTACCTCTACAAACTTGATTTCCATTAGAAACCAGTGCCAGGAAATGGAATAAGGATTCCTTTATTGGATTAACCATCAAATCCATGATATTTCCATTTGGAAATATAATGTGATCCATCTGAGTTCAGGAACATATAGAAGTTCACAACAGAAATCATCATTAAAGTATTACATTGCCTCAGGCCCACAGAATTGAGTAACACAATTACTCATCCTCTCCTTCACGAAGAGGGACATGCTAAACACTTGAAGTACGAGCCTTCATCATTGGGGATGCAAGCTCAAAATCTACAGTCAGGATCTGATTGAAATGCCTTATCTTAACAGGAAATTAAAATAGACCTAAGAGTCTTTTCCCCATCCACATTAGTGACACTTTTCATATATAATGGAATAATATGGGACAAATGGAAAACTTATCATGTTCACTATTAATTCTTTTCAGCCGTTACATTTGGTGCTTAGAATTAGATAATGGATGTAGAAATTGTTCACAGCTTCTTACTCCAGAAGTTAGAAAAGCAGCAAGATGCATGGTTTCAAGAATTATATGTTGTCAGTTTGATAGCTATAATGGGAAAATGTTGCAATCTATTGTAAAGATGGCTTTTCTGTATCTAATGATAGTAAATTAAAGGCTCCAGGGGTTTGGGACTATCAGTTTGTGTACAACAGATACATTGGGTGACAGTCGGGGAATCTGGCAATGTGAGTGATATTGGAAACCTTTGCATTCAGTGAGCATATTCAATTTACAAATATTTTATTTACTAACAGCTCTATCGTGTACTGTTCACATTGAATCAAGAGCAAATAGTATTTTCTGAGTCACCGAATTACCAGCATGGAGGCTGCTTCATTTCTAGCTGTAATGGAAGGGGTTTAGGTTGCCAGGTGGAGAGAGTTCTGAAGGTGTAGACGGTGGGGAGCAGAGAATTAATTACCTACAATTCAGAAGCAGGCATAAGCAACTCAGTCTCTCTGTCATTTAAAAAGATCATGGATAATATGCTTACTTTCAATTACCACCCACCTTTTTGATAACCTTCCACCCCTTGCTTATTGAAAATGGATTTACCTCAGCCTTAAAAATATTTGAATGCTTTGCTTTCACCACCAGTAGTCAAAGAGAATTTAAAATTTTCTCTCAATCCAAAGAGAAATAATTCTCCTTAACTCTGTCTTAAGTGAGGCAACTCTTATTTATTAACAGCAACTCCTAGATTCTCCAGCTAAAGTGAACCATCCTATCCATATCAACCTTGTCAAACCCCTCAGCATTTTACATCTTTCTTACATGTTTCTGGCAAGGCCATAAGACATAGGAGCAAGAGTAGGCCATTTAGCACCTGAAGTTTACTCTGCCATTCAATGAGATCATGGCTGATCTGATAATTCTCAATTCCACTTTCTTGCACTCTCCCCATAAGCATTAGAAATCTGTCTTTCACAGTCTTGAATATACTTAATGAAAGCCTTCTGCAGTAAAGAAAAATCCACAGATTCACCACACACCGAGAGAATGGAAGTCCTCCTTATCTTCTTATTGTTTCCTCATTGGCTGGGTCATTGACAGTGAGGAAGATTAAATTACAGAACAATATAAATAGTCAGACCAGCTGATCAGTGGTATTTGGAATTAAACACTGAACAATGTGAGGTGATGCACTTTGAAAGCAGTAAAAAAGGAGTACTCAAATGGTAGGACTAGAAAATTCAGAGGAAGAGAGGGACCTCAAGATGCTTGTCCATAAATCCCTGAAGGCAGCAGGACAGGTTAATACAGTAGTTAAACAGGAATATGGGACACAACTTAAGAGCAAGGAAGTCATGTTGTGAGAGTTGGGGACTTTGGTTAGGCAACAGCTGGATGGTATATACAGTTCTGGTTACCACACGATGATGTGGTGATGCGATTATACTGGAAGGTGTGCAGAGGAAATTCACCAGGAGGTTGCCTGTGATGGAGCGGTTTAGTTTTGAAGGGAGGCTAGATAAGCTCAGGTTGATCTCGTTAGCGCAGAGAAGATTGAAGGGGGATCTGACTGAGATTTATAACACAATGAGGGACAGGGGCAGAGTGGATAGCAAACAGCCAGTCCCCATAGTTGAAGAGTAAATAATTAAGTGGCATAATTTTAAGGTGAAAGGCAAGATTTGAGGAAATTTCTTTCATCTAGAGGATGGTGGGAATTTGGAATGCACTGCCTGAGAGCATAGTTTTAGGGGAAAAATCTCACAGTCTTTAAAAGGTACTTGGATGAGCACTTGAAATGTCATAACATTCAAGGCTATGGGCCAAATGTTGGAAAATGGGATTAGTGTAGAAGATAGACGGGGGTGATGGAGGGTTGTTTTTCAGACTCGAGGCCTGTGACCAGTGGAGTGCCACAAGGATCGGTGCTGGGCCTCTACTTTTTGTCATTTACATAAATGATTTGGATGCGAGCATAAGAGGTACAGTTAGTAAGTGCAGATGACACCAAAATTGGAGGTGTAGTGGACAGCGAAGAGGGTTACCTCAGATTACAACAGGATCTGGACCAGATGGGCCAATGAGCTGAGAAGTGGCAGATGGAGTTTAATTCAGATAAATGCAAGGTGATGCATTTTGGGAAAGCAAATCTTAGCAGGACGTATACACTTAATGGTAAGGTCCTAGGGAGTGTTGCTGAACAAAGAGACCTTGGAATGCAGGTTCATAGCTCCTTGAAAGTGGAGTCGCAGGTAGATAGGATAGTGAAGAAGGCATTTGGTATGTTTTTCTTTATTGGTCAGAGTATTGAGTACAGGAGTTGGGAGGTCATGTTGCAGCTGTACAGGACATTGGTTAGGCCACTGTTGGAATATTGTGTGCAATTCTGGTCTCTTTCCTATCAGAAAGATGTTGTGAAACTTGAAAAGGTTCAGAAAAGATTTACAAGGATGTTGCCAGGGTTGGAGGATTTGAGCTATAGGGAGAGGCTGAACAGGCTGGGGCTGTTTTCCCTGGAGCATCAGAGGCTGAGGGATGACCTTATAGAGGTTTACAAAATTATGAGGGGCATGGATAGGATAAATAGGCAAAGTCTTTTCCCTGGGGTTGGGGAGTCCAGAACTAGAGTGCATAGGTTTAGGGTGAGAGGGGAAAGAAATAAAAAAGATCTAAGGGGCAACGTTTTCACGCAGAGGGTGGTACATGTATTGAATGAGCTGCCAGAAGAAGTGGTGAGGCTGGTACAATTGCAACATTTAAGAGGCATTTGGATGGGTATATGAATAGGAACGGTTTGAAGGGATATGGGCCGGGTGCTGGCAGGTGGGACTAGATTGGTTGGGATATCTGCTCGGCATGGAAGGGTTGGACTGAAGGGTCTGTTTCCATGCTGTATGATTCTATGACTCTATGACTCTATACCTGTCTTAAATGGGTGACCACTTGCTCTGAGATTATGCCCGAAAGAAGCAATCTCTCAGGATCTGCTCTGCCAAGTCCTCTAAGAATGTTACAATCAGGTGTCATCTGATTGTTATGAACTCCAGTGAATACAAACCCAACCTACGCAGCCTCTTCACGCAAGGATATCTCTCCGTACCCAGGATCAGCCAAGTGAACCTTCTCTTTCCTTAGATAAAGGGAACAAAACTGTTCACATTATTCCAGGGCTGTGGAATAATTAATGTCTTGCACAGTTTTAGCAAGATTTCCCTATTTCTGTACTCCATTCCCTATGAAATAAATTTCATTTATCTTCCTATTACCCACTGAACCTAGAAGGTTCATGTGGTTATGGACTAGCATCCTCAAATTTCTCTGCATTGATGCTTTTTTAGTCTTTTTTAGTAGTGGGGACTTCTGGCGACTTTCAGGTGAAACGATGTTACCCAGCAGAATCTGCAATTTCCCAGATAATTCCTTCAGGGTGTTCAATGGAGGGGATTCCACAGGGTCCCCATGCACCACTCTCATCTACACTAGAATAATGGCTGTCTGCCGGTTAAAAATCCAAATGGTATCTATTAACTGTTAAGGCTGCACCACTGATCCAGTGGCACATCTTCCATGACATCTTGTCAACCTGAAAATGACCCATTTGTGCCTATATTTATCTATGCAAATATGGTACCCTCTATACCATGAGCTATCCTTTCCTCTAGTCATTCAGAAAAAAGATTTTCAATGCAAATTTGACATAATCAATGAAAGCTAAAATGTCCAACATTGGCAAATGAATTTTGCTAATATTTAGAGAGGAAAACAAATAAATTGCTGCCAATGATTCATCAAAGTCCTGTCCAACTGGCATAATAAAATGAGTACAGTGGCTCAGTGGTTAGTACTACTGCCTCACAACAACAGGGACCTGGGTTTGATCCCAGCCTTGGGTGACTGTCTGTGTGGAGTTTGCATGTTCTCCCTGCATCTGTGTGAGTTCCCTCTCACAATTCAAAGATGTGCAGGCCAGGTGAATTGGCCATGCTAAATTGTCCCCGGTGTTAGGTGCATTGGTCAGAGGGAATTGTGTCTGGGTGGGTTACTCGTCAGAGGGTCGCCGTGGACTTGTAGGTAACCTAATTTGAAAAAAATTTACAATTCCACAGAAGATGAAATGGCTTTTTTTAATAAGAGTTTCATTCATAACATGTAAGTATTTCTGCCTGGGCCAGCATCCCATGTTCTGGAGATGATGGTGATGAGCTGCCTTCTTGAGCTACTGCAGTCTTTAGGCTGCATGGACACTCACAGCGCTGTTAGAAAGGGAGTTCTTGACACAGTGACAGCAAGGAAGTGGCGATACATTTCCAAGTCAGGATGATGACTGGCTTGGAGGGCAATATGTAGGTGGTGCTGTTCCCATTTATCTGCTGCCCTTGTCCTTCTAGATAGGTAGACGTTACAAGTTTGGAAAGTGCTGTTGAAGCAGCCTTGGTGAATTTTATCCTGTTCCTTAGGTTTGTTTGGAAATCCTGCACACTGTACATGCTCAAAGTGCACAGATGAAAGAACTAAGATTTTTTTTCTTGAGGCAAAGATTTATATTTAAAGTCTTACCTTTACAGGCAGGCTGCAGAGTTGAAGGATTCAAGGCTTTAAAGATCATAAAAGGTAACTCAGTGGGTATAAGCTCGATGATGTCATTCTGCAATGTGTATTTTTAAAATTTTTAAAAGTCATGCTTTGAACTTTGTGAAACCTGTTTTAGAGGCCATCTTCTGTTGGGAAAACAGGCAAATGGACCTGCAGTTCGCGCACCATGCCAATGACAGTGTGCCCAGCTGAGAAGATTTGTGATTGGCATGGGAGGCAATGTTTGGGCGAAATATTTATAGCACAATTAGGACCTTAAGTAGGCAGTGAATGCGTAACTAAGGGTGTTTTGCTATTGCATCCCCAATGTAATGAACAGTGCAGTGTCCAGTTTCCAACATGTGAGCTGCTGGTGGTAATAAAGTAAGTACACCCTTCCCACGGATCCTGTGCTAATTTGAAGCACTATCTGCCATCGCTAACAGTTTTGCCTCCATGCATTTACCCTCCAACAGCCCTCCACTCTGTCCAATATGTTACATCCCACCACCACCTCCCTGGTGAGTTCTTGGACTTATATATGTTTCAGGGCACTACATATACGATCCTGAGGGGTTTCAATGGGACAGATGTGCAAAGCATGTATCCCTTTGTGGGAATAATCTAGGATGAAGAATAAGCATGGGTTTAAAGGTAACAGGGATGGGTGAGACTGTGGAGTAATCAGATCAGTCATGAACTTGCTGAATGCTGGAGTGGATGGCCTCTGATTTGCCAGCAGTTTTGCAAAGTGAGTCTTTCTCCTGGAGATCCAGCCTCAAAATGGTTAAAGAGCTATTCGTAAAGCAGGCAAATGCACTGTGGGGCTTGGCCTTGGCATTGGCAGAGGGATGCAGCAGATCAGTCTTCAGTGTATAATACAGCCCTATGAGGCAAAACTGTTAGATGATTAAAAGTAAAACTTTGTTCATTTTCAATTGATTCATCAACAAACCATATGGCGCATTGCTACTTACACGGAAATTTCCCAGTTTAAATATTTACATGATCAATTATAATTGTAATTTACTGACATAACAGGATAACTAAAAATGATAACAACAGGGTACAAGGGCTGTGATTTGGCCAGTGCAAGATTTTGCATGTTATGTGGGTTAATGAATGCAGATATATTCATTGTAGACTCTGTGCAATGCTGTCTGTGCCAATCCTATTCCAGCAGTGATAGCACATTGCAGTATTGAGATTATCTCCCTTTGTTGATTTGCAAAGTCAACTAATTTTAATATTTTCTTGTGACTCCTAGCACATTGATCATTATGTATGAGGAGAGTCAAGGAGACAGAAGTTGCCACCTCGACATCAATAAAGAATTCAGGCTTACCTTTGAAGACAAGAAGGATTTTTCAGTGTTAGGAGAATAGTGTAGTGTTTAAGGAAAAGTTTTCTGATTTATCAAATCAGCACCTTTCCTTCTGGGCTTGCTCTAAATGAATACGGAGTGGCTAGAGAGACAGTGTAGGCACTCCAAATGCATTTCGAGGGAAGTTCCCAATTTTAATTTTCCTTTCAGGCTCTTAATCAGCTTTCTGCAACATACTGTTACTGTTTCAATGGCTAACCACACCATAGTGTGCCATTCACAAAATTTTGACCAACACACCTGATAATACAAGTGCCCTCTCTCCTATTCATGTTTCTTTTATTTATTTGGTGTTTGAACAAACTGAGAGTGATTCGTGGACTTAGGGATTAGGCAACTTGGGACAGGCAATAAACTCTGCCCAGCCAGCAGTGCTCATGTCCTATTTCTTGAATAAATAAAAGATAAATATAACTGGTAAAATGTCAACTCGATATTTTCCATTATGAATGCTAGAAATAATATATTTACAGATTACAGGTTTTATGCACTGTATGTTGATATGATCTGTACTTATTTCTAATACATGGGAGTAATTTGGAAAACATTAATAATAGTTCATCCAAACATTTGTAAGGTTTGTAAAGTAGCAAGGTTATGCACCAAACAAAAAGGAAAGAACAAAGAGAAGATAAACACTTAAGAATGTATTTTATGGCACTTTTATTTATTATATTTATTAGATATCTGTAGAATATCAAAACAAAACAGGGCAGCAGATTGCCCTTCTTAATGCTTTCACTTCCATAGATCAATATTTCAATTTTTATTAAGTTAAAAACATGATGTTGTATAATCGTAGTTTGGACATTCGGTTCACTCGCACAATATACATTTTCATGCAGCCTTTATAATAGGTTTGCAAAACAGCCACTAAGTTTGTACACATTAATAGAGAATTCAACAAATGCAGCATGTTGAAAACATTCATTTTGAAGCAAAACAATGCAATAATTTGGTGGGTCTGTCACTGGCATGCATTTGAGCAAAAAGCAAGCACATATGTTTGCAAAATAGTTTAAAGCATATTATGTCTACTACAAAACCCATTTTTGAATGTATTATTTTAAAATTTAGAACTTGACACATAATTTTCAGACGTGGAAGCTTTGAAGAAAATGCAACTTCTTCATTTTCAGCCTGCATCATTCTCACCTCCTTTACTGTCTCCTCAGTAGAACAACAACATTATTTTGCAGAGCTCCACTTAATTCCTTCATCTGCATTAAAGCACACTTCCTTATTTAACTGCCAGATGAAACATTCTATTGTCAGCTTTTCTCCCACATTATCACTAACATTGATACGTCTGAGTGCCTCTTACATAAGTGACATGGATATCAAATGTTATTATGTATGTATATCATCTCTACTGCAGTGATGCTGTTTAAGTGACATATCTCAATGTATCGCTGTCCAAATCACTTTCTGCATAAAGCTCATCCAATGTATTAAAGCTGCAGTACTGCACAATTTTCAGACATTTATCTCAATATTTACAAAATCAAAATTAATGATGTGGATGTATAATGAGATCAATTTATAGGCTGAAACAAAGGAGGAATTTTCATCAATGAATTCATTCTACAGAAGGGCCCCAATTCACAAATGCAACTTGCATTTGGAGGGAGACAGCAAGTTCTACAAAGCCATCTATCAGCTCCCGGAGGTGACCTCTTTGCCCTGATTTTCACCAGGGAAACAGAAACAATGAGGATCAATTTCTACACAATAGAAGAACAAAATAGTTGTGGAAATCTAAAAAAAACAGTAAATGCTGGAAATATTCAACATCTCTGGAGACAGAAACAAAGTTAGCATTTCAGGACTGGAGGAGAAGTTAGTAATTTAATCAGATTTCAGAAATGAAAGGATGGAAAGGTGGGAGAAAGAACATCAGAGAATGTCTGTCATAGGGTGGAAGGCAGGGAAGATTAAGTGATCCCTGTGTGACTCCATTCCGTACACCCTTGCCAGTCCCAAACTGACCCATGTATTGACTTTGTGTTTCCAGTCAGTTAACCGATCCTCTATCTAGTTACAAATCACACGACACCAGGTTATAGTCCAACAGATAGATCCTCTATCCATGTTATTATATTACCTCCATACCCCGAGCTCTTAATTTGTTTGGCAACCTTTGATGCGTTACCTTGTTCAATGTCTTATGCAAATCCAAGTACAACAAACAACACGATCCCTTTATCCATGTTTACTTGTTATTTCCTGAAAGAACATTAAATTGGTCAAATCCTGTTTTGCTTTTTCAAAACAGTGTTGACTCTGTCTGATTGCATTAAGATTTTCTAAGTGGCTTGCAATAGTCTCCTTTATTAGATTTTAGGCAACGTGGCCTGTAGTTTCCTGCTTTGTGTCTCGTATGCAGGAGTTACATTCACAATATCTCAATCTGCTAGGATTTCTCCAAATCCAGGGAATTTTGGAAAATTAAAACTAATGCATCTGCTATCTCAGCAAACACTTTGTTACAGACCCAAGGATGATGTCCATCAGGATCTACATGCTTGTCAGCTTTTAGTTATAACTTTTCACCTTTTTCTGGTGATTGAATCTGTTTTAAGTTCCGCTCTCCCTTTGATTTCCTGATTTACACTTTTGTGGAACGTAATTTCTCTCTTCTACAGTGAATCTGTTCATTGCATCTGCCATTTCTCAATTTTGCATTATTAATTCCCAAGACTTGCATTATTAATTCCCCACTCTCTTGAGGATGAATGTTAACTTTACTTAAATTTCTTTTTGAATTAATCTGGGAACTCTTTATTATGTCTTTCAATATTTATAGCTCATTTTCTCTTATACTATAATTTCTCCCACTTTTTTTAGTTACTTTATGTATTTTATTGATTTTGTGCACTCTTTCTTTCAGTTTGTTACCATGGTAAATGTAATCTTAGGGTAAACCTAATTCCATTTCCCTCAGACCTATCTAGGGACATTTTAAAATATTCATTATTTTCACTCTGTGAAGTTGAAATGAGGTGTAAACTCTTTATAAAATCCAAAGGATTGTCCATATACATTATGCATGCAGGTTTCATTCTAATTGAGTTTTTGAAGCAAATTAATGAGATTACAGAACACAGGAAAGATCTTGTGTTTGTAGTGCTTCAACCTACTTTTGATATATTTCATGTTACTTCTATAGGAGTTCTCGGAACAACCACATGCCTTTATAGAAAGATAACATAAAATTAAGCCTACAAGCTGAAAATGAATAGAAGTAGCAATGGCCCTAACTACATACTATTTATCCTTAAATGTAATGCAGTCACTATCTCAGCAACGCTTTAGTTTGTACATTTATAGAATAATTACCATAGCGTGATTTTGCTGTGATTTTTCTGCATTCCAGCAAATCTTAGATTATAATCTGTCTGGTGCAAAAATACTATTTTTGTAGCTTCAATTAAAGGTAGTAATAACCTTCAGAGCGAACTATGCTGCAAAGCTGTTAAATACTGTAAACCTTGAACTGGAATTGTGTTTAAATTATTAAATGTATTTGTAGTCCTTGAAAGTCTTAATCGACCTTGTAATTGACCTCTGCTGAGATTCTAACTCATTAGAAACTGTTAAAAGCCAGAGATATAAGTAAAGATTCCTGAGGAAGACTGAAGGTAGATCATGACCTTGTGTGCTTTATCTTTCTTTTTGGAAGGACAAAGCACACAAGGTCTGTCCTAAACATACAATTCATTTAACATTTCAAGTTTGATGACTTCTTCAGAACTGAATTGAAATGCTAACTCTGTTTTTCTCTCTAAAGGTAGTGCTAGATCCATTCAGCTTCCCCAGCACTTCATTTTTATTTCTATTTTCCAGCATCCACACTATTTTGCTTTTATATAACTTATTGCTTCACTGCAGTAGCATTTTAAAGTAAATAGGATACATTTTTCCTGGAGGTTGGCTCGAATAACATACGTAAACAATTTAAAATTAATCTTTAAAATCAAGTCTACTGTTAGGATATCACTCTAATCAGAACTATTTTTATACTATCTTTCTATTGTTATAATATTGAACAATAAATGAGACTTTTTTGTTAGAGCCTTAGGTTAGTCCATTCCCAGAAATGTTTATGGGTACAGTGTTCAACATTATTAAGCAATAACCCAAGCTAAGTTGTTGGAAATAATTGCATCAGTGAGTTCGAATAAAATTCCCACTGGAAGTCACGGACAATAGAATTGGATGGACTACAAGCTGCATAGCCAGTCCCATTCCAACATGTTCCCACAGAAAGGGTTGGGTTAAGATTTTGTCCATCACGTATGATTCTGAGAGAGATTTTATCACTTTTGACCATTGCTGACTAAATGCCTCTGTAACCTTTGATCTCCTTACGAATCAAGAAGCTATCCATCCCAATGTTAAAGATACTCAATGACTTGGCCACCACAGTCTTCCACAGAAATGAGTTCCACAGATTCACCACTATCCAGTCGAGGAAATTACTCATCAGCTCAGTTCTAAAGGATTGTCCCTTCACTCTGAGGCTGTGAACTGGGGTCCTAGTCTCTTCTATTAGTGGAAACATCTTCTCCACATTTATTCTATCTAAGCTTCTCTGTATTCTGTAAGTTTCAATCAGATCCTGCACCCCCCCCCACCCCATCCTTCTAATCTCCATCAATTTCAAATCCAAATCTCAGTCCAGACTCAAAGCGAAGTACAGAGACCTGAAAAATTTCAGTGTGTTTTAGTTTGTTGTTAAGCCAGACCCTGCTATCTGATTTGCATTTCACACATCCTTTAAATGTCGAGTCAATGCGACGTAAGTAGCTTCCCAGAGTTATGACGCATTTGCACTAGAAATTAGAAAACAACAACCAGCAAAATTCTAGCTGCAATTTTAGATTGGTTTGCATCTGACAATGCAAATTAAACATTCTGAACTAAATGCTGTCCGTTCGGAGTTCAGCAGTAGAATCATCCAAAACTGTGAGGGAAATCAAACTCAGTTGTGCATATGTTTCAGTCCCCTTTGTTAATGTGAGGCATCCTTTCTCAGATCGTCATCCTCGTCTCAGCAGTTTACTTTAAGTCTATTATTTTTTTCAATCTGTTTCACTGATTTCATGGCTTCCACTAACAGAAATGGTCTGCACACTGCTTTATAGCCCAACTTGATTCACTTTCTCTTTCTATATAGGATATCTGAACAAATTGCTTTGCAATATAAACATGTGACCATTGATTTTCAGTTGATACCAGAGGAATCCTTATACTACACACAGCAGTCAAACTCAACACTTCATTCTATTTCCACATTTATCTGAAAACTGAAAGAAGCAATTGACATTATGCTTTTAAAATAGTGCTGGCCCCAAGAAAGAATATCTCAAACTTAATTTTTCTTTAACAAATAGGAATCATTGAAGGGAAATAATTACAAAGTACCAAGACATCTGAGCAGGACTTAATAACAAAGAGAATGGTCCTGTCTGTTATATGATAAAGGGATTGGTGAAAGTTTTTTTTATGAGGACATGTTCTGTTAATTTTGTCTTCTTTCTAATATGTTTTAGAGTTTCCTTTCAATGTGTTCCCAGCACGTACTATTCCCCAGTAGGAAAGTGACCAAATTCGTGCCTCTACTGTTATTGATCGCTATTAAACATTTGAGAACATTGGTCAACCATTCCCTCCTTGGAATGTGCGCAGTGCATCCCTGAAACAGCTAACATCAGCAACTTCCTTGTGGTAATTGCAAATGTCAACCAATGTTCAGCTTCTTCATGTCATCTCAGGTGGTAGAATAAATGCATTATATCACCATGATTCAAAAGTATTATTGTATAATGTATTATATAACTTCTTATCGTGACAAAGTGGTAGTTTTCTGGTCTAAAACTGTACTTTTCTCTGTAGTCCTGGTATTAAACATATTAATTTATGTATGTGTTTTAAAACAAATGCAAGCAAAACAAAGATTTTTGCCAAATTGTGCAAAAGAAATCCCCAGTCTAACTATCGATGGGGTGTAGATTATATGGAGAGCTGCCTTAAACTTGGGGCTTTAAATTTACAAGCAAAATCTTCAGATTAAGAAGCTAACCATGCAGTACCCATGCAGCATATGCCACATTCCATTTGCTTTCTGTGACAGATTGAATTGCTTTTTGAAGAAAGTCTTTATGATGTGCTGATAGCTCTGGAAGGTAAAACATCCTGATCCTATATCCATTTTACATTTACATCCCTATTCCCTTCAGATAAAATATATGTTCTAATAACTTCGTAAAGCATTAGAACAACACATCACGTGTCTGGGTATTGGCAGGACATTTGGCAATTCCATAGTGACGCTTATCTGTGGTCAATCACTCCCATGGACATTTCAATTTGTTCATGAGCGCTGTGAAAGTGTTGAATGATGTTTTTATTTTAAAATGTATATTAAAAAAACCCAGTTGCATTACACAAATATTATTTTCACACAAGGCATCTATATAATTCTCTCTTCAGAAACTTCCACTGATAATGGTCAGTCCATTTATTCGGGTGTTGTGCACGCTGACTCAGGGGAGTCCAGAGCTGGGCATTTTGGGGCAATAGCCTTGTAACTGTAATATTCCACAACTTGCTTTGGAACTTCTGCTAAGACACATTTAGCCAAAGCTGCTGGAGAGGCCTGGAACACAGATCAGGACGTTAGTGATAAGACCAACTGTGTTTTTGTTTCACCTAAATGTGTTTCCACATCAAGCACCTTTCAAAAGTTATTTAAGAGCATTATAGTAAGAGCAAAATAAATGAATTCAATCTTTAAAGAACATTATCACTATAATAATGTTAGTTTCAAATGGTTACAAACAATATGCTCCATTTGCATTATGCCTTTCTTTTATTTTGACATCCCAAGATTTTTTTTTAGGTTAGATTACTTACAGTGTGGAAACAAGCCCTTCGGCCCAACAAGTCCACACCGACTCTCCAAAGAGCAACCCACCCAGACCCATTCCCCCCTTCACCTAACACTACGGGCAATTTAGCATGGCCAATTCACCTGACCTGCACATCTTTAGATTGTGGGAGGAAACCGGAGCACCCGGAGGAAACCCACGCAGACATAGGAAGAACGTGCAAACTCCACACAGACGGTTACCCGAGGTGGGAATTGGGTCTCTGGCACTGTGAGGCAGCAGTGCTAACCACAACAACATTCATTTTAAAGTAATAGTTGACTTGACGCCAAATAAGATTTTGACTTGGATTTTGCAGTCACTGCCAAAACAATGGTGCACATTACTGATGTTGGAAAAAGTCATGGCTTTGTGTGGATTACCCCTTTGCTGATGCCAGTTTAAATCTGGTGTCAAGGCAAGGGGCTCTCCAAGAGCCCAGCAACAGCGATATTAATAAACCAGGGTAAGCAGTCAATCGTGGAGAATTACTTCCAAAGATGACAAACCAAAGAGTATAAAGCACCGAAAGTTTCACTCTCCACTAACATATTTTGTAAAGAGCAAAATAAATGATCAGAATAGGATTAAGTTAAAGAAGGAACTTTGACATGATAGAGAAAAATAACTAAAATTATTTTTAAAAGTGATTCTTTTAAAACCATAATGGAAAAGTTTAACATTCCACTTATACAAAATTACTCTGAGGAACATTGAAGCTGTTCAGTATAAAATTATGGATTGAGTCTGGAATTCACCACCCTAGAGAGTTGTAGAGGCTAGATCACAGAATGTATTTAGGGAGGAGGTACATAGATTTCAGCAGTATTGAGGAAATGAAAGCTACAAGGATTTGGCACAAAAGAGAAGTCAAGCCTGGGGCAGATTAGCCATGCTCTTATAGAATTATGGGATAGGTTTGAGGGGTCAAATGGCCTAATGCTGCTCCTATTTCCTATGTTCTTATGAGTGCACCAATAAAAACCCATTTTCACCTCATTCAGCAAGAGTTCTCACAGTGAAACTGTTAAAGTAACAGTGCAGGCTTTGGCAGTTTAGCGATTTCCACTTGATTGTGGCCTGGAGATCTTCAGTTACGCAACAACCCACGGGGAAGCACAGAATCACAAACATCAGATGCTGTCAGGTTTCAGACAGCTTACATCGACAAACTCTAACACTTATCATAAGTCGTATCATAACATCTGGACCATTAGGATAGCTTGATCAAAAATGTAGTTTTTAGGAAAATATAGGTGGAGAGGTAAAGAGGTTTGGGAAGGAGTTTAAGAACTTGGGGTCATGGTACCGAAGACACAGCCACCAATGATGGATCAATTAAAAATGGGAGATGTGCAAAAGGCCAGAATTGGAAGAATTCACAGATCTTAGAAGGTTGGACAGTATTGGAGAGATCGCAGAAAAGGATTACACAATCAGTTCCAGTTGTGACGAACTTTTGTTATAATGATATATTGGAGAAGTTGGGACTGTTTATCTGGGAGACGAAAAGGCTGAGAGGATATTTGATGGATATATTCAAAATCATGAGGAATCAAGACAGAGCATATAGGAAGGACTATTCCCATTTGGGAAAGGATCAAGAATGAGAGAACATAAGCTTAAAGCAGTTAGCAAAGGAAGCAAAGTGGAAGAAAGTGAGGTCTGCAGATGCTGGAGATCAGAGTTGAGAGTGTGGTGCTGGAAAAGCGCAGCAGTTCAGGCAGCATCCAAGGAGCAGGAGAATCAACATTTTGGCAAAAGCCTTTCATCAAGCAAAGTGGCATGAGGAAAACCTTTTTTTCACAAAGCTTGTGCAATGTGTGGAGTGCAGTGACTGAAAGTGCGATGGAGGCAAGTTCCCTCAAGACATTCCAAAGGGAAGTGGATTGTTATCTGAATGTGCAGGCTTGGGGGAGAAGGCAGGGGAATGGCATCAAGTGAATTGCTCAGTCAGAGAGCTGGCGCACATGGTCAGCTGGATAGATCCCTTTGGTAATGTAACAAGTTTGATATTCCAAAGGATGTTACAGAAATAGGGAATGGCAAGATAATGGAAAGATTTGAAAACAAAGATGAGAAGTTTTGAATTGTTGAGATCCATAGGTAAAGCTACCTTACTTTTATTTAAACTTCAGGAAAAGATGAACAGGATCAAGGACAGAAATCATGGCCCCTTGTGCCACTCCAGGCCCAGTCCTCTGGCTATCTACTTGAGCACAGTCAGCCACCTAGAGTCTGGGCCCCAGTTATTAGGCAATGATGTACTCCCTTGCTTGGGAAACATTGCTAAAATATGGCATGCTTTTAGCCTGGTCTCTGACATCTGCAAGGATAGGTGGGCTGGATGAAATACGACTTGGTGATGCTTCTGGGTTGCAGACAGTGAGACTCTGTCCAAGTGCCTTTAAATATGAGGCCTGAATGGTGCTGGTGCCAATCAGAACATGCTGCTCATAGAATCTGACGTCTTACATTAGTAGACGTATATAATTAATTGATAAGAATGCAATTTGGATGGAGAAAATCTACCCCCTTCAGGCTAGCCATGGCACACCTGAGAAGAGAGAATTCCATCCAAATTGGGCCAATGTTTAGCTGTTTAGGGTCATGCCTTGCACAAAGAAAGATTGTTGTAGTTGTTGGAGGTCAGTCAGCTCAGCCCCAGGTAATCTCTGCAAGACTTTTGCAGGATAATGTTAATGTCCTAGATCCAACCATCTCCAGCTGCTTCAACAATGACCCTCCTACTATCGTAAGGTCTGAAGTGGGGATGTTACTAAAGCAGTCCCTGCCCAAAAGCAGCAAGACCTAAGCAATATTGAGGTGGGGGGGGTGACAATTGGCAAGTGACATTCACACCATGCAAGTGCCAGACAATCTCCAACAAGAGAGAATTTAGTCATCACCCCTTGAAATTCAATGGAATTCCCACTGTTGGGTCCTCCGTTATCAACATCGTGTGGGTGAGGGCGGGGGTCACTATTGACCATAACATGAATTGGATTAGCCCTACAAAATACTTCTGCCCCTTCCTCTCGTCCACGAGTCCTGAGTTCAGGTCCTACCAACTCCACAGGAATATAATAACAACCCTGAACAGGTTGGTTATAACAAATACCTACAAATACTGTGGCTGCAAGAACAGTCCAGAGGCTAGAAATCCTACATTGAGTAAGCCTCCTCCGACTCACAAAAACCAGTCCACTATTTAAAATTCACTAATAAGAGTGTGATGGAACACTCCCAACTTACATGGATGATTGCAACCCCGATAACATAGAGACATGGAATCGTGCAGCATGGAAACAGACCCTTAGGTCAACTAGTCCATGCCAATCATGTTCCCAAAGTAAGCTAGTCCCATCTGCCTGCATTTGGCCCATATCCCTCCAAACCTTTCCTATTCCTCATTCAAATATCTTTTAAGTGTTGTTACTGAACCTGCATCCATCACTTCCACTGGCAGTTTATTCCACACACAAAACCACTCTGCTCCTCATGTCCCTTTTAAGTCGTTCTCCTCTCACCCTCAAATATGCCCCCAAATTTTGAACACTCCCAACCTCGGGAAAAGACCCTTGCTATTCACCCTATCTATGCCCCTCATGATTTCATAAAGCTGTATAAGGTCAACACTCAACCTCCCACTCTCCAGTGAAAAACGTCCCAGCCTATCCAGTCTACTTTTGTAACTTGAACCCTGGCAAAATGATGGTGGATCTTTACTGAACCCTTTCCAGTTCAATAATATATTCGCTATAGCACGGCAACCAGAACTGCAGTGTATTCCAGAAGAGGCCTCACCGATGTTCTGTACAACCTCAACATGACGTCCCAACTCTTATATTCAAAAGGTCTGAGCAATGAAGGAAAGCGTGCTACATGCCTTGTTAACCACCCCATCTACTTGTGATGCAAAGTTTGAAGAATTATGTACCTGAACCTGTAAGTCTCTCTGTTTTACAAGGTAAATGTGAGGACTGCAGATGCTAGAAGCCAGAGTTTAGATCAGAGTGGTGCTGGAAAGGCACAGCAGGTCCGAGGAGCAGGACCTGCTGTACTTTTCCAGCACCGCTCTAATCTCTGTTCTACAACACTACCCAGGCCCTATCATTAATTGTGTAAGTCCTGCCCTTTTTTAGAAATGAAAATACAATACTTTGCATTTATCCAAATTAAACACCAACTTCTACTCCTCAGCCCACTGAATGAATTGATTGTGATCTCTTTGTTATCTTAGATAACCTTCTTTTAGTGTCATCCGCAATGCCTCCTATATTCTCATCCAAATCATTTCAATAAATGACAAACAGAAATGGAGCCAATACTGATCCCTGTGGAACACCAGTGGTCACAGGTCCTCAGTCTGAAAAACATCCCTCCACCGCCATCCTATTCTCCTGCTGCTATTTTGTATCCAATTGGTAATGTCACCCTGAATCCCATATGATATAACGTTTGTGATTAGTACTCAGGAAACTTAACACTATCCAAGACAAAGCAACCTGCTTGAATGATACTGCATCCACAAAACATTCACTCCCTCCACTACTGACACACAATAGCAACAGTGTGCATCATGTACAAAATGCATAACAGTGATTCAACAAGGATCTTCCAAACCTATGTCTACTACCATCTAGAACGACAAAAGCAGCAGATACATAGGAATACCACCACCTGCAAGTTCCCTCCAAGCCATTCACTATCTTGACTTGGAAATATATCATTGTTCTCTCAGTGTCAATGGGTCAGAATCATGCAACATCCTCCCTAATGGCATTGTGGTGTATCTACACCAAATGGACTACAGCAGGTCAAGAAGACAGCTCACCACCATCTTCTCAGAGGCAAGTGAGAACGGGTAATAATTGCTGGCCTCACTGGTTATATCCCATGAAAGATTAAAGAAAATTTATGATCTCTGGATTTCTTGTGATTTTGAATAAAATGCATTATTGCATCAATCCCATCAATCTCTCATTATTTTATAAACTTGGATAATATTCCCAGCCAAACATTTTCCAATAAAGTTACATTTAGTTTCCTAGATCAATGCTGAGATCCAGAGCCATCTTTACCATCCCTTTCTAAATGATTTCTTCTGTCATCTTTGTTTTTTATTTGTTGCTTTGTTGGATTTCCTTTCTCTGCAATTAATACAGATTTAATGATAAATTTGCAAATGAGGATATTGGATATTACACTGACTGAATGCAGATAAATTGCTTTCAGAATTATTAATATTGAAAACAATAGAGAGAATATGTCAAATGTGAGACTTAGCATGACATTCAGTACTACAGTGTTTGTTTTTTTCTTTAATCTGGCTAATTAGAGTCCACTGCATGTTTTGATTAATAGCCATTTTCATTGGACACATAATCCAAGCACTTTTATTAGCGCAGCATGATTCATGGGAACTTTGATTTTCTTGTGTCTAAACAAATGCCTTGAGTAAGTCACTGCAAAAAAGGAATCTTCTTCCTTGCAACTCAAAAGATCTGCTTAGTCCTTTGTTCTTACATTCTGTCACCTTCAAAGTGGTTGGATGAATGTTAAACAGAATTTTTAGAATTAGTAAAGTAACTACAGTGTCTCACTTTAGCCTTAATCTCTCATGCTCTGAATTAGAAAATGTGATCATTGTCAAGAAAGGTGAGTGCTATCAACAGAAAGAAGTCAGTTTATCTAATAATGAGCAGCTCCAGCAGAGAACAGGAAGATCATAGAAAGAGCTAGTAGCATCTCACAGTATTCTATATGGAGAGCAGGGTGAAATTGACACAAGGCAAAATTTTGAACAATTGCTCTAAAGTAATACTCAAAATCTGTGTAGAGAAGACTACATTGTTTAAAAAGCATTGTCTTAACAAAAACTCATTAGTTAATGATGATGTGAAGAAGCCAGAAAGAGAAATGTTATACTTGGTATTCATCTCTAGCCTACAGCGTAAATATAAAGATGCATAGAATTTATTGTGAAGGTTCAGCAACTTACTCCAAAGGTATCACTCTAAAAGAAGGTATGCATTATAATAAGAAGCAAAATTCAAAAATTACTTTAATTCTTACATTTTTAAATTCACGGAAGGGGACAAACTGAACAATATCTCGTAACACAGGTTCCCCTTTTGGAGATCGTAAAACCCCATCGTCACCATCCAGTATTTGCATATCTGTAAAATCTGCATTGCCGACACCAACAATGATGATGGACATTGGCAGGTATGATGCTCGGACTATTGCCTCCCTTGTATCTGCCATGTCAGTGACAACACCATCTGTTAGAATCAGCAGGATAAAGTATTGCTGGAAAGACAAAAACAAGGAACAATCAAAACTGAAACATTCCCATGTAAAAACCTTAAAGCAAGTACCATCATGTTACTTTACTAGTTTTCCATCAGTAGTATTGCATGCAGAATTACTAAACTCCTTAATTGTCAGAATTATCTCAAAAATTACAGAGGTTAACTTCTGATTGGGAATGGCTGAATCAGCTACCATTGGGTGCCTCTCCTCAAGTAACCATCAGTTCTCAATGTCTCCAACCTTCTCTGCCATTTAATAAGATCATGACCTTATCGCCATTTTCCTCCAAATCCTGAGATTTCTCTCTTCCCTTTGATCGTGAGCTAAGACATTGAACATCCATAGGCTAATCATTCACAGCAACTTCACAGCCAAATTCAATCCTTCATTCATGCAACAAATGTCCAAGGGCAACTTTCAGCAGAAACTATGGGAGGTGGCTACTAATTGCAGGAATCCTAGAAGATTTATGTTGTTCCAGGCCAAGGAACATTGAAATCCCTTCACCCTATCAAAGCTGAGATCAGTAATACAGCATGTGTCAAGGCCTCCTGATTGAAAGTAAAATCCTGCAGGTGCTGGAAATGGGAATTAAAACAAAGCTGGAGAAATTCAGCATGTCGGGCAGCATCTGTGAAGAGACAGATTTAACTTTCTGATCAGCTTTTATCAGAAGCAAACAGAAATAGAAATGTGAATGATTGAAATCCAGTGCAAGAGGGGACAGGATGAACAAAGGAAAATATCCGAGATGGAATAGAAGCTAAGGGAGATGAAATAGCGAAGAATTTCAAAATGCAACAATCAAAATGAGTTGTAATGAATATAGTGAATAAACAAATAAGGTATGAATTGTTATACAAAACCATCCAAATGTAACGTGAAGGGATAAATGAAGAAACAAGACAAAGACCAGCTCAGCAAAGGATGGGGAACTCAATATAGAATGCCAAGTTCAAAGGCAAGGTGTCATTCCTTCAGCTTGTGTGAGCTTCATTTGAGTCCTGTAGGAAACCATGGGAAGAAAGCTCAGCAAGGAAATATTGTAGGGAATTGAAATTATAAGCAACTGGAACCTAGAGGTCATGCCTGTGGACAGAACAGATATGCACCACAAAACAGTCACCCTGTCAGCCTTTGATCTCCTCTGCATTGAGGAAACCACATAAAACATTGCCCAAGCAACTAAGATTTTCCTGCCTTTTCACTCTTATTTCGTGATTGACAAGGCTCCTTAGCATATGGATATTGTGCACTATTTGACCAGTCTAGTTAAATAGCCTTAACTAATATATCGGTCTGCTCATGTGTCCCAGCAACATCAGATAGGGAAGATCGAGGGATGAAAAGATTATGGCTAGCTGCATTCTTTATGTGTTTCTGAGAATTTCTTTAAGTAAGGTGTACGTACAGATGCTTCTTTTGTTTTCTCCTCCTCGGCAGCCACTTTAGCCACTTTCCCTATAATAGGTGACACATTGGTTGGGCCATAGAGCTGAATTTTGGGTAGACAGCTCTGATATGATTCAACAACTCCCTGTATTCCTTTAACAAAAAAAAACATAATTCAATTAAATATTGGTTTTATAGTTATACAATGCAATAAAGCATTAGAAACAATGAGCATTATACACAAAACGGCGATTTATACCAATCCTTCAGCAGCAAAAGCTAGCACATCCCATAAAATCAAACAGGTTCATTGTTAATTGTGCTAATGCTGGACCATGTTTGTGTCTGTGTTTATGGGATAGACGGGGGGAAGCTGGAAGAACATCGCAATCCAGGCAGCATCAGGAGCTGAAGTAGTCGACATTTTGGGTGTAACCCGTCTTCGGGACTGGGGGTGGGTGTCGGGGAAGCTACAGATAAAGGGGAGGCAGGGGCAGGGTGGTGAGGTGGGATAGGTGAAGACAGGTTGAGGGTACAACCTGGTTGGTTAATGGGAGGAATGAATCCGGTTGGTGGCACAGAGGAGAAGGGATGGGGAGGGAAGTCATTTGAAATTGGAGACCTCAGTGTTGAGTCCTCTGGGCTGTAGACGGAAGATGAGGTGTTGCTCCTCCAAGTCGTGGTGTGGTTCATTTTGGCAATGGAGGAGGGCAATGATGGTCATGTCAGAAAGGGGGTGGGAAGGGGAATTGAAATGGGCGGTGACTGGAAGGTCCAGTCGGCCTCTGCAGACCCAGCTGAGATGCTCAGTGAACTGTTCCCTAAGTTTACATTTGGTCTCCCCGATGTAGAGAAGACCACATTGGGAGCACCTGATGCAGTAAACTAAGTTGGAAGAGAGGCAGGTGAACCTCTGTCTCACCTGGAAGGACTGTTTGGTGCCCTGGATGGTGGTGAGGGGAGTTGAGCATTGGCATGTTTTGCATCTTTTCAGGATGCAGGGGAAGGTACCTGGGTGTTTTGGGGGTGATCGGTGGGCAGAGTGGTGCAAACCAAGGACTGTCGAAGGGAATGATCAGGACATGAGGGACTCTGTCTTTATTGCGTTGGGTGGGTTAGAGCAGTGGAACATGGCATGGAGGTGGTGTGGCGGAGGGCTGACTGGAAATGGAGGAAGGAAAAGCACGTTGTTCAAAATAGGTGGACATCTAGGATGCTTGGGAGTGTAATGTCTCCTCATCCGAGCAGATGCGGCTGAGGCAGAGGAATTGGGAGAATGGTTTGGAGTTCTTGCAGGATACTGGGTGGGAGGAGATGTAGTCCAGGTAATTATGAGAGTCTGTAGGTTTGTAGCAGATGTTCGTCTGGAGACTGTCACCAGAGATGGAAATGGTGAGCTCAAGAAAGGGGAGGGAGGTACTGGGGGCTGGGGAACTGAAAGTTGCTGAAGAGATGGAGGGAGTGGTTGGTGTCACAGATGTAGGTGGGAAGTGCCTGAACTAAGGGAGAGAGGATGGAGTAGGATGAGATGAGTTTGGTGGTGCAGGAGCATGCCCACTCTTATAGGTCAGCCAGGGTAGTTGGCTTGTGGATTACGGTGAGTAGGTAGAACCAGGCAGTACATGGCGGGGGGACTACAAGTTTGGAGGCAGTGGAGAGGAGATTATCAGAGGCAATGAGGGCACTGACAGTGCATTCGATTTTGGCCTGATGGGTCACGGGCAAGGGGGTAGCATTCAAGTGCTTCTAAACAAACTGCATTCTCAACGCATTAAGGTATGATTTCAGAAATCACTGGTCTTCTTTCAGCGAGAGGTCCTCCTTAGGAAGGCTCACAGGATAGGACTCTAAAAACAGTTTGAGATCTGACTCCATTCATACTGCATTGCTGTGAATCTTAAATTATATAATAGGGCAACAAATAAGAAAGCAAATTACACATTTTATTGAAAGCAACTGGTTTCAGCTTACCTTCACATTCGTCATTTTCTGAATTGAAGTTAATTGCAAAATTATGAGAAACCTGTAAAAGAAAGTAATCCAGTGAAATGGAATTAGTTATATTCATAAGGAGACCATATTCTATTACCTTAGCTGATCTAAGCTATATGACCTACATGACATGACCTATTCATTCTCCATTGGAAAAGAGACTCTGAAGATGACTCACATTGAGTTTGCAATTATAACAGATAATGAATCCAATGTGAAGTATCCCTTTCATACTCACAGCAGAGAAATTCACATTGATCGCAGCATAATCAGGTAACATCTCCCTAAGGTTAAATTTAATTTTCTTTCCAATTTTGAAGCTCACTTCTCCATTGTTTGTGTTAGTGAATTCTAATTATTTATAAAATGAACAATAGATAACACATTCTATTGGTATACTGCCAACAATGTTAATGCAGGGGAAATATCAATGATATTTAATCATATTGTTTTTGAGAACAATCTATTAATTTGGTAATACACAAACTTGACTATTGCTGAAGAAAGGGACAGGCTTTCAAAGGTTTTTGTCCTTTTACTCCTCAGGGCAGAATTGCAAGGATTTTGTTTCATTTATTTGTTCATGGAATGTGTGAACCACTGGCTAGGCCAACATTTATTGCCAATCCCCAGTTGCCCCAGAGAACACTGAAGTTCTTGAACAGTGGAATGTAACAACACCAACAATATTGTATGGAAGCAAGTTCAGCGATGTAGTTCAAGTCAGGCTGGTGTGTGGCCAGCAGGGAACTTGCAATGTGGTGGTGTTCTTATGCAATTGCTGCATTTGTCCTTCTAGATGTTAACGGGTGTTGTGTTGGAAGGAATGGTTGCAAGAGCCTTGCTGAATTTCTGCTGTGTATCTTGTAGATGGTACGCATTGCTGTCATGAGGCTTCAGTGATGGAGGGAGTGAAGGCTGAAGGTGGTGAATACCAAACCTCAAAAGGAACAACAATTCATACTGCATGGGAAGGGGATATTGATTGGTTAACAAAGAGAATGCACAAAGGAACAGTTCACTGGCAAGGAACAGCTCATTATTTAAATTCAAACCAGTAAAGTCAACTCTGATTGGTCAAATGCACCAGGAAATGGTTGTTCCCTCAAGCTTTTGTTTAGTTGAGAAAAGTGAAATGCATGGAGATGTTCTTCTTGTATGCAAAGGACAGGTGTATAAAAAAGATAAATTTTGTGTGACATGTAAATATTAATCTAAAACAGCTTGAAATTAGTGATGAAACTTTTATAAAGCCAAAGAGATTGTGGCAACTAGTTAAAGAAATAGCAAGTAAGTAAAGAATGTTTTGCTTGACTTGAGTTCACAGTCAGAGATTTATGGAATCCCACAGTTTTGTGTGTCATTTTAGAAAAAGTCTGAGGTCCCTATCAGCAATCAGGACAGTGAAAAGGGGCAAGAAAGGGTAAAATTTGACAGAAAGCCAGCAACAAAACCATCTGAATGCGGTCCAGCAGAAAGGCACACTGCTGCGGCCCCACTGGAGAACGTATAAAAACCTACTCCACATGGAGGAAGCTGGCAGGAGCGCTCAGTGCCAACTCTTTCACTGCAGAAGTGTAGGCACACAATCTGGATATTGGGTGAATGGTGCTAATTCTGCTCAGGGCTGTGAAGGCAGTGTGCTGTGGCAGTTCACAAAGCAACAGTGGTGTTATCTATGCATCTTGGGAAAGATGCTTGGATGGCCCCATCCTGCTGTTGCCTTGTTGCTTTGCCAAGTTGGATGAATTCCCAAGCTTTGCAGAAAGAAATGCCTGATGATGCATTTGCAAACTGCACTCTGCATCATGTTATACAGATCTTATCAGTGCCTGAAATGAGACAATGTAATAAAACTATCTAGCCATGGCGAGGCACAGGAATGGGCAGATGTGGCTGCAGATCACAAGCATGACTGCTGAGGACCCTCAATTGCCTCCTTGATCAAATGAATTCTTTTTCTGTTCCTCTCTAAACTCATCGCCATCCTGACTTGGAAACACACTGCCAATCATTCACTGTAATTGGGCCAAAATCTGTAATTCCCTCCCTAACAATATCTACACCAAAAGGGCGACAGCGGTTCAGGAAGGCAGCTCACCAGAACATGCTCAAGAGGAATTCAGGTGCAAAGATCTTTAAAGTGTCAAAAACAGGTGTAGAAAATAATCAAGAAAGGTGTTGGAGTGCTGGCCATTATACTGAGAAGACTGGAGGTTAAGGATGCAGAAGTTTGGCTGCTGTTAATCAAAACCCTAGTTAGATCCCCCTTGGAATACTGTGAACAAGTCTGGGCACCAAACCTAGGGAAGGATATATTGGCTTTGGAGGGAGTACAATGTAGGTTTACAAGAATGATACCTGGACATCAGGGGTTAAATTGTGAGGGGATATTATACAAATTAGGCCTGTTTTCTCTCTAATTTAGAAGGTTAAGGGATGATCTGATTGAATCTTTGAGATAGTAACAGGAAAAAAACAGTGTACAGAGGAACCTTGATTATCCAAATATCGGATTATCTGGCAAGATTGTCCCGACGCTGGGCTAAACTATATTATCCAGCATTCAATTATCCGAACAAAATACTCCCTGCCCGTGTCCTTCGGGTAATCGAGGTTCCTCTGTAAATAAATTGTTTCCATTAGTTAGGGTTTCTAGGCCAGTCTGAGAATTAGGGCCAGCCTATTTAGGCAAGATGTGGAGAAATATTTCTAAACACAGTGTTAGGTGTTTGGAATTCTTCCATAAATGGCAGTGGATGCCAGATAAGTTAATTTTAAATCTGAGGTAGATACATTTTTGTTGAGCAAAAGTATTAAGGAATATGGGCCAAAGGCGTGATTATGGAGTCAAGTCAGAAATCAGTCATAATATCGCTGAATGATGGAATTTGCTTGAGGGACTGAATGGCTGACTCCTGATCTTGTGTTCCTAATTTGGGCTGGACAGCAAAGATTGGTCAGGCCAATGAAGTCTGCGTTGCCTGAGTAAGTAAAAACAGAATCTTTTGTTGTACGGTTCCCCACTAAGTCTTCCTGGGGCATGTGTGCACATACTTTTGGAAAGAGAGTGACTATCTTTCTCAAATGCTGTCTCACTGTCCTTTAGCCTTGGTTTTTCCGCTCCTCTTTTCCCATGATCATGACATGCAAAAAATGTGCCGACTAGAAATCAGATTAGTGCATTAAATATTAGAGGAAACAATTCAAAATATTCAACACATTTTCAACATTGAATTGGCTTAACTAGAGAAATCAAGGATATAATTTACTAGACATTAAAGTAGTCACAACAGTTTGGCAGTTACTATATCTGATATTGTTCTTCAAGAAAGGATTTCAAAGGAACAGAGATCCTGATATCAGTTGTTAGGAAAATGTTGGGAGTCTATTACTAAGGAAATTTTCCTATGTATTTTTGGAAATCATTATAAATTTAAAAGTCAATAAGGTTTTACAAAAGGGAAACCTTGTTACGCAATTTTTAAAGAGTCTTTTGAAGATGTAACCAAAATATAGATGGCGGAGGACAAGTAGATGTATTCTACTTAGATTTCCAAAAAGGAATTGGTACAAACATTTCACACATAAGAGAAAGCATCCAGTAGCTGTGGATGGGTTATTAATATGGATAGATGATTGGTTAACAGACAGGACACAAAAATTTGGGATAAATGGCGCACTTTCAAATTGGCAGGCCCGAGTTTGTGAAATGGCACACGGACCAGTGCTGGAATCTACCAACAGTCTATATTAATTACCAAGGTAAGAGACAGAGAGTAACATATCTAAATTTGCTAATGGGAATGAAAGCTGTGAGGAAGGCACAATGAGGCTGTGATGAGATGCTCTCGGATTACATGAGTAAGCAACAAGGTGCCAGATGGAATATAATGTCAGAGTTATCTACTTTGATAATTAAGAATAGAACAGTAGAATACTATTTTTATAAAGGTACAAAACTTGTAAAAATGTTGCTGTTCAGAGGCACTTGTGGAAAGTTGTACAAGGGACTGTAGCATGTAAGCACAGCAAGTAATTAGGAAGGTAATTGGCATGTTTGCTCTTAATGGATCATGATTTTAATGCATCATCAATCAGACTATAGTTGTTTAAGGGTTTGGTGATGACAAAAGTACCATATACAGTTTCAGTCTCCATTTCTACAACATCAAATACTTAACTTAGAAATGACACAAGTTTCACTAGATTGGTCCCACTGGTAACAGTTGTCCCATGATGAAAGGCTAAACTGGGCTTATCCAGACTCGAATTTCAAGGAATGAGAGCTGATCTCATTGAAGCATATTCTAAGCAAGGGGAATAAGTAATCCCTATCCATTTTATCATGCTCTTCGTAATTTTATATATTGCAGCTTCCTCTATTTTAAAGGAAACAAATTCGAACCAATCCAATCCTTTCTCATAACTCAAACTCTCCAATCCAAATAACATTCTCATATGTCTCCTCCGTAGCTTCTCAAGTGCAATCACACCTTCCCTCTGGTGTGATGACAAGAACTGCATCTAGTACTACTCTAGCTGTTGCTTAAACCTACATTTTATGTAGTCCCAGTATGTCCATCCAGCTCGTCTATTTTATCTCTGGTATAATGGGATACTTGAGCTGAAAAGTGGCAATGAACATTCGTACCATACAAATGCCAGGCAAAGACCATGACCAATAACAGATAATCTAACCACCATCCCTTGACTTTCAATGGCATTGCCATCATTGAATCCACAATCAACATCCTGGAGGTTACTATTGACCACAAACTCAACTGAGCTAATCACATAAATACAGTGGCTAATATAGCAGGTCAGAGGCCAGCAAGTAAGTCTTCTCTGGACTCCCCAAAAGCAAGGCCATCATCTATAAGACACAAGTCAGGAGTGTGTTGGAATACTCCCCATTTGCTTGGATGAGTGCAGCTCCAACAATACTCAAGAAGTTTGACTTCACCCAAGTCAAAGCAGCCTGCTTGATTGGGATCCCATCGATAACCATCCACTCCCTCTACCACTGATGCGCAGTAGCAGCAATGTGTACTATTTACAAAATGCATTGCAGAAACTCAAGAAATCTCCTGAGACAACACATTCCAAAGCTACGACAGATTCCATTGAGACGGAGAAGGAGCAGATACATGGGAACACCAGCACCTGAAAGTTCCCTCCAAGCACTCATGAGGTTGACTTGAAAATATATCTTGTTCCTTCACTTTTGCTGGGACAAAATCCTGGAATTCCCTCCCTAATTGTGGGTCTTGCTACACCACTTGAACTGCAGTGGTTTAAGAAAGCACTCCCCAACACCTTTACAAGGGCAATTAGGGATGGGCAATAAACGCTGGTCAAGCCAGCGATGACTATATCTTATGAGTAAATTAAAAGAAAAATTCTTCAAACAGCTTGAAAAGGTAGGCACTGATGGTGTTTTCCCAGGCTGTAAAAACCAGGGCACTGTCTCAGGATAAGAAGTCAATCAGGGCAGAGCAGTGGATGTGATCTGTATGGACTTCAATAAGGCATTCATCAAGGTTCCCCATGGGAGACTGATTAGCAAGGTTAGATCTCATGGAATACAGGGAGAACTAGCCATTTGGATACAGAACTGGCTCAAAGGTAGAAGACAGAGGGTGGTGGTGGAGGGTTGTTTTTCAGATGGGCCAATAGGCTGAGAAGTGGCAGATGGAGTTAATTCAGATAAATGTGAGGGACTGCATTTTGGGAAAGCAAATCTTAGCAGGACTTATACACTTAATGTTAAGGTCCTAGGGAGTGTTGCTGAACAAGAGACCTTGGAGTGCAGGTTCATAGCTCCTTGAAAGTGGAATCGCAGGTAGATAGGATAGTGAAGAAGGTGGTTGGTATGCTTTCCTTTATTGGTCAGAGTATTGAGTACAGGAGTTGGGAGGTCATGTTGCGGCTGTACAGGACATTGGTTAGGCCACTGTTGGAATATTGCGTGCAATTCTGGTCTCCTTCCTATTGAAAAGATGTTATGAAACTTGAAAGGGTTCAGGAAAGATTTACATAGATGTTGCCAGGGTTGGAGGATTTGAGTTATAGGGAGAGGCTGAATAGGCTAGGGCTGTTTTCCCTGGAGTGTCGGAGGCTGAGGGGCGACCGTATAGAGGTTTTAAATATTATGAGGGACATGGATAGGATAAATAAACAAAGTCTTTTCCCTGGGGTCAAGGAGTCCAGAACTAGAGGGCATAGGTTTAGGGTGAGAGGGGAAAGATATAAAAGAGACCTAAGGGGTAACTATTTCATGCAGAGGGTGGTACGTGTATGGAATGAGCTGCCAGAGGATGTGATGGAGGCTGGTACAATTGTAACATTGAAGAGGTATTTGGATGGATATATGAATAGGAAGGGTTTGGAGGGATATGGGCCGGGTGCTGGCAGGTGGGACTAGATTGGGTTGGGATATCTGGTTGGCATGGGCAGATTGAACCAAAGGATCTGTTTCCATGCTGTACATCTCTATGACTCTATGACTGTATTTAAGACTGAGATGAGGAGAGATTTCTTCTCCACCAGACGTGAATTTTTAGAATCCCCTTCCCAGCGGAAGGGGCCAGTTAGCTCAGTTGCCTGGATGGCTAATGTGTGATTCAGAATAATGCTAACAACACATTCCCATTCCAACTGACGTAATCTTGGGACCTGTCTCTTTACCCATCCTGTGTTTAAGGCAAAGTGGTGCCCGTCACGCTGTACAACAAATTATTCCTCTTTAATGGAAAGTGATGCCGATTGTCTCTTTGAGACAACCCAGATGGTATGGATTCTCCATCACTGAATATATTTAATGCTGAGTTAAATTGAGGAAGGTAAAGGAGCAGGCAGGAGAATGATGCCAAACTGGAAAGTCAGCCATGATTAAGTTAAATTGCAGAGCAGGCTCAAAAGACTGTCTGCTTTTGACCTGTTCTTATCTCTTAGTTTTATTTTAGTTTAATGATTTGATTCAAACTTTGCCTTATCTCGTATTAATCTGTCTGGAGAAATTGAAGAAAAATGTATGCGCGAAAAGCACAGAGATCTGGTACACATTTTTGCAACCTTGGATTAGATTAGATTAGATTAGACTTACAGTGTGGAAACAGGCCCTTCGGCCCAACAAGTCCACACCGACCCGCCGAAGCGAAACCCACCCATACCCCTACATTACCCCTTACCTAACACTACGGGCAATTTAGCATGGCCAATTCAGCTGACCCGCACATCTTTGGACTGTGGGAGGAAACCGGAGCACCCGGAGGAAACCCACGCAGACACGGGGAGAACGTGCAAACTCCACACAGTCAGTCGCCTGAGTCGGGAATTGAACCCGGGTCTTCAGGCGCTGTGAGGCAGCAGTGCTAACCACTGTGCCACCGTGCCACCCATTGTACAATGTATTTAAAGTGAAATGTGAGCAGACTCTGAAGAAGGAAGGTTGTTTAGACCCCTTACAGGAGCAGTAATCATTAGAGAACCCCAAAAACACATCTCCAACAGACAATAAATGAATACAAATCATTTATTCCCTCCATGCCCCTATCAACAATGCACTTATTTAAATACATGTATGTTCAGAAATAAAACATATGAAAGTCTAATTCCAAACAATTCTGCTAAAACCATAGCTCACAAGATTCATATCAGACAATGACTCATTGGGTATTCAGTAGAAGTGACATTTTCTACTTACATTTTCAGTCCATCTGAAAATCAAGTTACGGGAATTAAACATAGAAATTGTTTTCTGGGCAGTATGTAGGCAATAAGGCAGAAAGGATCAAATTAAAGTTTTTAAACATGAAGTGGAAATGGAAGCTACACAAACAGATTTCTTATCTGCCATGACATTTTTAAAATTTAAGCAATAATAGATTTACCTTCATAAGAAGTCTGCTTGGAAAATAAAAGACGTGTCTATACATTTACTTTATTGTTTGTAAAGAAATCAGGATGAAAAATGTACAGGGTGATGGCAGTCATGAACAAACAGTACATTAAATGCATTTTCCTGGAACATAAAGAAGAATGATCAAAATCTCAAAGGAATATATAAATAAATTATTCAAGACATGCACTTATGTGGTAATTTAATGATCTTAACTCATTACAGTTTCACCAAAATCTGACAAACAAAATTAAATGCAAAATATTACATAAAGTAGAGGGTGACATTTTCTTCCAATGTTTCTCTAGAAGGTCATTTCCAACAGCAGTCTTGGAGTGAGAAAAAGGAGAAAGAGACACACAGAACAGACTGTGCTACAGCTTAGGATACAACAGATTTGAATTGTAAGAATGCATGCAAATCAACTGTGGAGATGGGCAGAGAGCAGGTGGTGGGCAACATAAATGGAAAATTGCTGAATAGAAGCAAGTCATCTTTCACTGAGAACCTGGCACAAACCTTGGCAAAAGGAAAATTGAGATTTATATAAAGAGGAACATAGACACAAAAAAAATGGAAGAAAAGAAACTGAAACAGCAATAGCACACTGAGTAACCTGACTCCATGAGACATCAATGTTTCTAAACAGCAGCAAATATTACTCACCACATAGTTGGGGGGAATTCTTGCTCCAAATCCTAAGGCAGAAAACTTCTTATCACTAAAAGATTTAAATGTATATATTGTATCAGTAGGAAAGAGAGGGTTATCAAATTAAATTTAATTTCACCAAAGACCTTGACAATTGGAAGAAAACTGTTGGTTTAGCATCAAGACCGGCAAATCCTTGCATTTGTCTTCTTGTTCAGCTGAACATCAATTTAACTATGAGCAAGTTTCTGGTGAGGACGCATTGGTTTCAGTTAAATTGTCACACACTGTCAATAGAAGGAGATCATTTTAAATGCTTGGTCTTATTCGGATATTACCTCTTGGTCGGAAGCAAGGATGAAAATTCAGATCCTCAGCCACTTGTCCATTCTCCAGGTTCCACAGAAAGCAAAGTCAAAATCTTTAGTTAAAACACGTGTTCTGTTTCCAATCATGTCCTGACTGGAATTCATCTGATGGAAAACCAGCAGCAAGTTTCCTGCTCAAAATTGTGATTTGGGTGATATTACCAGGCTTGAAGTTACATCTTTATAAATAGCCCATAGTGGAAGAACAATTTAAAATCAAAAATGTTGGAATTCAGGCAAGATCAAATGGCAAGTTATCTGGTCGGATTTAACTTCTAATGGTCGGGTGGATACGGTTAAAATCAACTCCATGGATTTGACTTTTGAACATATTGGTCAATGGTCACATAACTGTGTAATATAAAACAAATGAAGTACCTTTCCCTTTGATTAACCATTTGTTTGAAATATTTATTTTAGATCTATAAATGATAAATTATAAGACAATAACAGTTTTTCATCACTTCCTTGAAGAATAGAAGTATTTCCAACTGGCAGTTTGAGCATTTATTTTCTCCTTTATTTTTGATCTCTCCAATCTACATACCTCCTACCACTGACGGCATGTTTACAGAACCTGCTTACAGGCCTCCAGCAACGTTTTCTTTGAAATCGCTGCCAGGAGGAATGCAGGCACACCCGAGGCATGTTGTAGTCTTCAATTCCCCTTCCTTCCTGCCGGGAGGCATTTGACATCTGCTCATTGCTTCCACACAGCAATGCTGTTGAAATCAGGAACTTCCCGTGAATCTGGGAATTAAAGTGGTTTCCAACTGTTCTGCAACACCACTCAATGTTCCAATCATCACTTCACTACAGCTTGCAGTAAGCCTTTCTGTGCCTATTGGTCCATTGTAGCAAACAACTGAGAAGTGATATTCTTGGTATTACAGTATTATTCCCACATTTATTAAATTAGTCCTTCCCAGAGCTCTGTCAATAACTCTGTTGTAACTCAAAAAACTAGGGAACATTGCACACATAGCAGCAACATGAGCTTATTGCTAAGGCTAGGTACTGGCCAATTGCTATCATGCAGTAAAATAATAAACAAAGAAACAAAATGCAGTTCATTTGGTGTGTTCATCAAGGAAAGGAAGTACAAGAGAAGTGGCACATTTTGCAGAATTTTCTTTGCTGAGATTAGGTGCGGAGGCAGACTGAAAAGTGAGAAGGCGTTGGCTTGCGAGCACGGCACATTTTCCAGCATGCTGATGTTCTTTTATACTCATTACATATTCAACTGTGGGTAAAACATTCAATTACAGTGGTAAGCAGGTGGGACCTCCTTCTGGGCTTCAACTTCTGGGAACCAGAAAACATTTCACTCTTTGAAACCCAGGACCATCACCTGCACCTAACCGCAGAAATGTCAGAACATTGCCACAGGCAGCCCCATATTTCAATGGCATTTCCCTACAGATTCCTGTACAGGCCATCCAGGAGAGATGAATATACAGTCTGTAAGGGAGGAGAACAGAATCACTGAGGCAGCCCGGTCTAAAGACTTTGTGGCAGACATCCTCATGACAACCAGAGGTGAGAATGCTTATAGTGGCTCAAGAGGATGAATGATCTCTTACATTCTATCACAACCACTCCAAAAGCTAGTGCTTCCAAATAAACCTGCTGGACTATAACCTGGTGGTGTGTAATTTTTAACTTTGTCCACCCTAGTCCAACATTGGCTCCACCACATCATACATCCCATCAGAGTAAGTGCCTCTGTCTGCTCAATGCTTCATTCCCCTGAGTGTGTGTTAGCATTGGAAGCTATTACCATTTCATGGGAATATCACACACAAAAGTGGTGCTTTAACAACACTGAACCATCTTCCACACAGAACCCCTCAACTCTTCATTTCTCCCATACCACGTTATTTTTAAAAGTAATGAACTCAGATAATCATAGCTCTGCTGGAAGACTCAGACATCTTACTGTAAGAATCAATGCAGGCACAGTGCTTGTACAGCCATGCTCATGTCTCTTCATGCTTTCACCTTTCTGCAGAAGATGAATGTACTCCACTCGTAGATGGGAGGCAGTGAGATTGGGGGAATGCCTAACATATGACCCTTGACCCCCTTCAGGGAACCAGCCACTGAGCTGACAAGGCAGCAAGGGGAATGTGCCTGTGCTGAAGGGAAGATTGGATGTGTCTAGCCACCTAGTGAAAATTTCTCCAAGCAGCTAATACCAACTGTCCATCAAGAATCAAAGCTGCAATGAAACTTTGGATATGAATGGTGCATCATGACATTAACAAATCTTTCTGTTTATCTGTGCAGCTTCCAGAACACAGAGCCAAGCTTCCCAGGTCATGCTGGGTTTTTTCCAGTCATCACAAAAGACAGTTCTGAGAAGAAGCACCTGTCATGCTCAGAGAAAGCACAATAAAGGCCTTCCTCCCCACTATCCATAAGCCCTCACAGAGCTTCCACCTCAGTGGGTCATATATCTGGAGTATGCTGGGACACACGGCACTAACATGGGCTCACAGCCACAGAAGGTCTCAGACAGGGTCCGCTGAACTTAGTACAGAAGGTGAACCTCTGGTTCCAGCCACTGATGAGGTGACAGAGATACAGAAGCAAAGTTGCCAATCTGCCACACTCAGACTGTGGCAAAGGCAGAGGAAAGTGCTCCAGTTCTGTCCAATGTTGTGTCTCTACAATATGAGCACATGGCTGCCTCCACAAATCGGATGCTGGTTGCCATAGAGAGCCAGATCAACAAGATAGTCAGCATCTGCAAGATATGCTTTGGCCCCTCACTCCTTAATGCAGGACATTCATTGAATTGGAAAAAGAGGGCCACAAGACCTCAAATCCCTAGCAAAAGTATTAACTCTTAAAGGGTGAGGGATGTGTCACTATGTACTGACAGAGAAGAGAAACAACAGACACGCACCCAGGAATTGTTTTTCAAGACCATCCCAAGGTTCCACATCATACCACTTCCATCTACCAGGCATCCAAACAGCTCCATCAATTCATGCCAAGGAGGTTGTACATGCACCAGTGCAAGACACCCTCAATGGACCGTAGCACTTAGGTCCCAAGCCACCAGAGGATACTAAAGTCATCTGAAGCAATACAGCAAAGCAATCTTCACACACTCTGCTGTTTCGAGCAAGGTAGCACGATGCCTTGTTATTTTTTGTTTCTTCTCAACTTCTGCATCTTTTCAATGTTAAAGCTGCTGCTACATTCAGTGTGTCCAATATCTGGCATGGAGTTGCTTATCTGTGAAGGAAGTGCAGGATTGAGGTGTGTGTTTTGCATTTGGCAACTCATCACAGACACTGATGACTTTGTAGCCTTATTAGGTCACTCCTGTCTTGGCTGAAAGCCTGGGCCTACTGCCAATTGTAAATGGAGAGGAGCACTCTCCATAATCCATGACTGCTTCATCTCTTTCCTGATACTGCCATGTGCAAAATATTTGTGGTTTTTATCTTAACCTTGCGTTACAAGACAAATGCAAAACAATCTGTTTGCCCTTCATTACCTCCTGCAATACAGTCCTTACACATTGGAAGGATCAGGAAACAGAATCATTTCATTGTCACGTCTTTATGCAGTGAATAGCTCTGCACGGCAAATTGAGTATTAACTTTCCCCTCCTCTACCACCACCTCTGCCAACTGCTGGTGAAGCTTAGCTTTCCACCTTGTGAAAGATTAATGATTCACTGAACATAATGGGGAGACAGTTGTTTGCAGTTTTTATACCTTACTCATTTTTAATGTGCTCTGATAGTTTTCCTTCAATACAAAGTCATTAATGTGTTTTTAATGCAATATGCTTTTTTTCAGATGAGATTCCCTATAGTGTGGAAACAGTCCCTTCAGTCCAACCAGTCCACACCAACCCTCCAAAGAGTAACTCACCCAGACACATTTCCCTCTAACTAATGCACCCAATACTATGAGCAATTTAGCATGGCCAATTTACTTGACCTGCACATCTTTGAACTGTGGGAGGAAACCGGAACACCTGGAGGAAACCCATGCAGACACACGGAGAATGTGCAAACTCCACACAGACAGTCACCTGAGGCTGGAATTGAACCTGGAACCCTTGTGCTGTGAGACAGCAGTGATAACCACTGAGCCACTATGCCGCCCTTTTTGATTTTGATTGCTTCTTTTTGCTTTGCCTCACCACTTGGGGTCCTTCACTTTTATATGGGGCATTCTCAGAATCCCTCTTTTGGAAATTATCTTTTATAAGGTGGCTGTAATACACCTTATCTTTGATTATTTCTCTTTCTATCGTGCCCCTTTCAAGCACAATATGCAACCCAATCCCTCAGTATTGCTATCATTGGCCTATTTTCCCCTTCCCATCCCTCTGTCCTTCTTCAATCTCCCCCTCCTATATTGACTCTTTCCTGTTGCTTAGGTTATTCCTGCTAATCTCCTCATGCCAGCTCCTTGGAGAATTCAGATGCCAACTTGTCCTTAGCTTCACTCCTCCACTTTGTTCAGTTCCGCCTTCCTCCACAGCACACCAACAATTCCATTCGGTAGCCCCACCTTAATATCCAGTTCCCAGTCTTTACTATCCATATTGTCCCAATTAATTTGACTATCTCAAACCCAGTGTGCTTGTCTTGTTCAGATTGGACTTGATTTGATTTATTGTCACACGTACCTAAGTATAGTGAAAAACTTCGGCTCCTCCATTCTTCAGGATCTATCCTTTCTCTGACAGCCACACCATTTAAATTTATTTTCCCTTTCCTTACTTTTGTGCCCAGCTCAACTTACTATGTAATCTTTTTATTGGTGTTCCTTTTAATATTCATCCACATCAGATTAATGCTTCATTAAAAGTTCATTCCCCTTTCAAGTCGAGGCACTCGTGTCCTGGTTTGGTCAAGCTTGTTTTACTGAGTCAGTGTGATTGCCCAATGTAGGTGGCTAGTGGCACTGATCAGCTTTTACCCCAATATCATCCTGATGCAAAAAGCCCAATAATCTAGGAAATTGCATCCTTAGAAGATGCTGAATATTGGAAGCTTTTGCGCAATTAAATGGTTTGATACCATAGTTTGAATGAAGCAGTCTACCCCACCAGGTTACTGGTCTTTTACATATAGTTGACCATGAGTTTCCTGGTTTGTTTTATAATCAGGATACCTTGAATTTATACAGCCTTGAACTAGAGATTCCACACTCATTTGCAAGGAACTGATTATCTTTGTGATTTCTTGTCTCACATTTAGCTGAGTACTATTTTGTTGACAGAAGTGAAACTGTTCTCTCTCTACTCTATCATTGCAACCTCTCTTTTCCCACTTTCCCATACTTTTCTTGCAGCCTCCTTTTCTCCCCCATGCCCCTTTTGCAGGACATTCTTCTACCCCAACCCCACTTGCAGCTTTCTCTGACAACCCTCACAATGCTTCCTTATGCTCATGGCATCTCTTGCAGCTTCCTTCAACTTCCTCTTTCCTTCCATCCTCTGGCTAACGGCCCCAGCAGATGAAATTCCCTGATCCAGCAAAAGGCTCTTTCAGCCTCAGCAAAATGCCTGCCCAGCAAGATTCCCTGCTTTTTGATAAATGGCACCCACCCCTGGGCTCTCCACCACCACTCCCTGTCCCCTCCACCACCACTCTCTGTCCCCTTCACCCTCCCTAATCACACCTCAAACCACCAACCCTTATCCCCCTATGTAGCAGTTCCTCTGCTCAACCTTGGCTCCAGGCACACAGTAAAAGGAACACCCAGTGAATTGCTCAGCGACAGCAGAGATTTCCCTAACTGCTCAGTGCTCCAACACTTACGCCTCCTGCGAAGAAAGCTGTCAAATGTCAGTTCTTTTAGTGGCCAACAGCAAGCTGTCCCAAGGACTTTGGAGGTAGAAGCCTCATCCATCAGGAGCTGCCATCCAAGAGTCTGGTAATTCTCCAATTTAGGCAGTGCCAATGGGCATGATGGTACCAGCCAGCATGCAGCCACCAGGATCAGCAAGAGACCAGGTCACAGGTGAGAGACACCAGGTTGAGTGCTGCAGGGAGGGGGGAGGGAAGAGAACAGGGTTTACTGGTAAGTGTTGGTGGGGAGGGGGGACATGCAGTAGGGGTGCCTCTCAGTGGATACATCCATCCTGGTACAAGTCGAAGATCAAGCTCTGACTGGGTGAATATCAGAAAAGGCAGGATGAAATCCAGAAGTTGTTATTAATTTTTCACAAGGGCTTCAGATGGCATCAGGATGGGTAGGCCAATCATGAGATGAGAAAGTAGCAGGAACCATGCACAACATCGCATATCTCATTAAACAGCTCACCCCAGTCTTCAACTGAGGGCTCTAAATACTGCCCATTGTTCTCTCCTAAGGTTCAGGTAGGGGAATTGTTCCATGAACACCATGGGCACATTTCAGCTCTTCCTGGGTGTCCTTCTTCCTATCACTGCCCCTCCCCCACCCCATCCACCCTTTCTTCTAGCAGTTTGCTCTTGGATGTGTGCCCTATGTTCATTCTCTAAGCCATACTGTATTCTGAGGGAAATGCCTGCTTGTACACCCATCTATGGAAGCAAGCAATTTCTGCAGAAGTCTTGGAGTCTCTAAAATGTCCTTCAGCATACACCAAACCACACCCTGCAAATCTATGCAACTTGAAGAAAGTTTAGAAAGAACTAAACATGTTGAATCACAGAAGGTCAGAGGAAGTCAACCAATGGTTAGCTCACAAGTGTTGAAATCTCTGCATAGTTCTTACAGGGCGGGTTCTTTATGCTCGTGAATGTGTGCTCAGCTGACTGAGGTTCAGATAAAGCCCGAGGTAGAATGTTGGTCTCCAAAGTGGTACCAAGTCAGATTTGCATGGCATTTGTCAGTCTGGTCTGCCTCCTCTGTTGCTGCTGCTAATTCTGGTGATCATTCCCTTTACAAGTGCTAATGTCCTCATCATTATTCTAAACAATATCATTCACCCCACAGACTGGAGCTTTAAAGGCAGTGTAGTACCCAAATTACTGACGTCATCAAGCTCAATTTCGGACTTCAAATCTCATCAATTGGAATGAAAATCAAAATCAAGATTTAAAAAAAAAATGAAAGGTCAATTTTCTAACCAAATAAAATAATTATTTCCATCTGGAGATTTCAATTTTACAAAGTCTTGGTGAATAGAAGATAGTATTGAATCGCATTGTTCTGTTGTTCAATTTTTCTGTGTAATAGTTTACTGGTGAATAAAAGCAATCACACTCATCAGCTATAGAAAAGGCTGAATGAAGTGACAAAATTACCAGCACAGATGGTTGAAGACAGTAATTCTGAGCTTTGTTTGGTAGCAGCAGAAAATGGAAAAATAACAAAATCTGTTTAATTTATGAATTAACATAAATGAAAATCAAAACAGCTGTTTTTGATGCCATTAAATCATTTGATGATTTGAGTTGAATTAAAGACATCATGTTACCATTGTGCTGTTCATATGTTCTGGACCTGATTCAAATTTGCTTGAAAGAATTCATTTTCAGAAGTTGAAACAAGTCCCAGTATAATCAAAGCTGCGTAATTTATAACAGCACTACCTTCCAGCATACCTGTAATGAAGCTTCACATTGACCTGTGAAAACATGTTTCAAACAATGGCTTCCATCACTCATACAGACTACTGGCTGACTGCAATTAATAATCAAATAGGTTGGAATTAAAAGTATGTCATAGGTCTCTGAATTCCTCGTCATTGTGCTAATGTTCTTTCCAAGTGCTAACATTACAAGATGAATATATTGGCAATCCAATAAAACAAATAAATGTACATAAATCCTGGATACCATCAATGCTGATGTAATGATTAAAATCCAAATTTGCATTTTGTATTATTGGCACAAAATCTCAATAATTTCTCCTGTTCCCAGTGAACTAAAGGGAATGGACTTCTGTGGATATGGTTTCTCAGCAGGTTTATCCCCTACGTAATTTTAAGCCACAGATCTACATTCAGATACAATAACAGAAAGCAGTGCAAAACATCAGTAGATCTGGCACCATCTGTGTTCAGAGAACTAGAATTATTGTTTCAAACCTAATGACTCGTCTTCAGAATTATTTGTACTGAGTTATCAGATTTCTGCTACTGTAGTGATATTAGAGTTTAACTCAGTGACCTTGGCTTGTGGAGGAAAAATAAATTGCAAAGGTCCCTATCTCCACAAGTGCTGAAACTGAATGTATATGGACATAAATTTAAAGACAGGACGCACATAAACTCACAGTCAAGGTTCACACACATGAATATTGTTTTCTGATGTCCATAGATTCATGTCCCTGCATGTCTAAGTGGAAGAAGCCCTGCAAGGGAGCGAATGGGTGAGTAAAAGTGCCTGTGAATGAAATTAAAGCAATGAAGTCAAAAAATCTGGAGTTGCAAACTCTGCATTAGCAGGTTCATCTCCATGAGTGCAGCATTGTGATAGAATACACAATAGTAGTGTGCATCACTCCTTCATTTAAAATATTTTTCTGAAATATATTCAGGTACTGATTACTAAGAAGCCTTACTAAAAATTTGATTGAGTCATTAATGTAGCTTCAGATCATATGTTCCTGTCCCACTGAATTATGAATGGACTTCCTAGCAAACCAACTAACACCCACTAATCTGTACCCATACATAAATACTTGCTTCTGATGTTTAACAAATGCTAGCGGTCATATATATTTGAGTAACTTTGACAATGTCAGTTACCAAACTGCTTTATTATCATTATTTGTGTTGTCTGCCTGGTGCTCAGCTTCAGGATATCTCATCTGGGTTACACAGGAAGTTGGAGTGAGAGGGTCAAGATTCAGTAGTCATGGTCCACATAGGTACCAATGACATAGATAAAACTATGGGAGTATGAACAGTTAGGAACTAAATTAAAAAGCAGCACCAAACAGCATGTTATCATTAAAAGATCAAAAAAAATTGTGTAGAAAGCAATTTTCCATCCTGTGATTTTGACCTTCAGAATTTTGTTTACTCTGTCTTTATTATTTTTCCTCCCTTAGTCTATATGTTAAACCATTTGTCTTAACCAAGATGTGTGTGTGTAGTTGGGGTTTCGAAGGGGTATAACATAAATTGCATCATAATAGTTTAACAATCCTTTCTGTCACTTGCTCTTGTTAAAATTACAATGTTATAAGAAATAGATATTTCTTGTTAATGAAAAAACCTAATGTGAATTGTGTTTGTCATATACAGCAGTCAGCCGGAGAAATTGGGTGGTCTCATTGGGATTTCATACATTTATACATTTTATGATGGCTTGTGAAACAGTGGGTCATGATTATCTGTATATCGTGACAGTCTCATTATTTGGAAAAAGGGGTATAACTTTTTGAGAAACAGAGATCATGAGTAGGCCATTCAGCCCTCTCACCCTGCTTCGCCATTCAATGTGATTATAACTGATCACCCCCTCAGTATCCTGTTCCTGCCTTCTTCCCATGTCATTTTATCCCTTTATCTCTAAGAACTATATCTAACTCCTTCCTCAAAACATTCAATGTTTTGGCACAGATTTCCATGGTAGAGAATAACACAGGGTCACCATTCTCAGGGCAAAGAGATTTCTCTTCACCTCAGTCCTTAAAGACCTACCCTGTATCCTTAGACTGTGATCCTTGATTCTGGACTCAGCAGTCATCAAGAATATCCTTCTGTATTTGGCCCTATTAAAATATTATAGGTTTCTATGAGGTTGCTTTCATTTTCTGAACTCAAATGGATATAGTCCTATCTGATCCAGTCTCTCTTCATATGTTAATCCTAGGAATCTGTCTGCTTAATTTTCATTGCTCTCCTTCCACAATCAAAACATTCTTCCTCAGATAAGGAGACCAGAACTGCACACAATACTCCAGGTGTGCTCTCACTAAACTTCTGTACAATTGCAGCAAGACATCCCTGCTCCTCTCGAATCTTCTCACTTTGAAGGCTAATATGCCATTTGTCGTCTTCAATGTCTCCTGCTCCTGTATGCTTAAACATTTCAGGAAAGGATAATTCAATTTACTCTTATAGCTCATCTTATGAAGAAATGTTGAACAGGTTAGAGCTTTATCTATTTGAGTTTGGAAGAATGAGACATGATCTTCTCAAAACATATGATCTTGAGGGAGTTGAATAGTGTGGATCCCAGGAGAAAAACTAAAAAATATATTTTCAAAATAAGAGGTTTCTTTTATGACTGTAATGAAGAGTTTTTTTTTCAGAAAAAGTTAGAGTTTGGCACTTCTTTCCCCAAAAGATAGTGGTGGCTGGGACTTTAAATCCATTCAAGGGCGAATTAGATAGATTTTTGAAGACAAAGGAATCAAGAGTTATGAAATCAAGACAGGAACATTGGGCTGAAGGCAGAACCAGATCAGCCAGGATTATTGCTGAATCGTGCAGTATGCTCAAAAGGCAAGGCGATATGCTCCTAATGCTATGTCCCTCTCCAAAGTGGTTACCAGGTTTCTGGCTCCCTGTATCATGTGGATCCCTGTCGAGATTGTGATGCTGGGAAAGCACAGCAGGTCAGGCAGCTTCCGAGGAGCAGGAGATCAATGTTTCAGGCATAAGCCCTTCATCAAGAATTCCTGATGAATGGCTTATGCCCGAAACATTGACTCTCCTGCTCCTCGGATGCTGCCTGAACTGCTGTACTTTCCAGCACCACACTCTCAACTCTGATCTCCAGCATCTGCAATCCTCACTTTCACCTCATGTACAATAGCTTGCTTTGGCAAAAACTATTTCCCTTAGGGCAAGCAGCAGTCTTAGTGATGACTGCTGTTGGTATCTGAAGCCAGTTTCCATTGCTTCCCCAGTTAGCTTTAATTGGACAGGATCACCATCAATTAAAGGTTTGCCCCCTCAATAAGATTTCCAATGGAAGCAAACTACTGACCCAAAGACAGACATATCTCTTGTTTACTGCCTCCAATCAGAAAATCCACCCCGTTGATTTGACTCAGAATTAAGCCTTTGAGCAAGTTAAAATTGACACCATGAATATCAATAGAAGTTTGTAGTCACCTTCTTTGAGGCCAAAGATTAGCTGAATAGCTTTACAGCAAGAGTCAGACTAAAGGCAGGTCCCCTTCTCATTTCTCCATGCCACATAGCTTTGTCCTTTCCACTTTAGTTGCTCATAGCAGTCTCCAATTTTCATCTTCCATGAGCAATTTGACTAAGGTAGGAAAGCATGAGATGATATCCCATTGACTTCCTCAAGTGCACTTCCTGTCTTCACCTGGAGGGATCACCCTCTACCTGGTTAGCCATTATCCCTAATGGTTCAAGACCTTCTGCCATCACTACCAAAACATTTGTTGGTTGTGTTGTTGAATGTAGCTCCTTACCTTCGCTGAGCCTCAGAGTACATGCAACAGCTGACCCCTGAATCTTCAGATTATTCAATTTACCACTAACTATAAAACTGAACTTTAATCCAGGACTCAATGTCAAGCTTCATTATAACGGAAACTAGACTTCAGCTGATGACTTTCTTTTGTGCTCATTTATATATCTTGGAAAGCAGAAAGCATTAAGCGTTACTTTTAACACACTGTGGGAGGAATGTTCTTTTAGCAATATACAATTTTGGAACAATAACTTACATTTTGTCAACTGTTCAACTCATCATGATACTTTAACAAACACCAATGTACTCAACCTATCTTCTCTTACACCTTTACAGAAACTGTTCCAGAAACCACAATTCTACCATACCTATTTCTAATGAATTTCTAGCAAATGAGTGGGATTAACTCAGGAAATTATCTAATGTTTGGGAATGTAGAAATCCTCAAGAAAATTGAGAGCCTTCTGGTAGAAAATAATGTCTTAAAGAGGTACATGTTGAATTTAATGCATGAAGCCAATTATCTCTCTTTACTCTCTTTACCCTAGTTTTGTATTTTGTTTCTGTTTTTATTTTGATTAGGTATCATGTATATATATCAGCTGGTACAAACTTCACATACTGTAGGTAAGAATTTCTTTCCACCTTACATTGTGTTTCCATGTGCATTCATTTTTAGTTAATAGTTTGGTGCAAGACTGACAATATACTACATACTTCACTGAAATGAGTACTTGTGGGTTGTCGATGGAATTAAAACTGTGAGAACTGGATAAAGAGCAGGAAATGGATTGTTGCTCCATTCCACTGATGTTAGAATTAGAATTAAAATTAGAATTAGCTTTACTGTTACATGTACTCAAATGAGTACAGTGAAACGTTTACAAGTCACCACTTACGGCGCCATCTTAGGCGCCATCTCGGCACAGATTCCTAAGTACAAATTCTAAGTGAAAAGAAATTAGGAAAATAAAGAAATATAAAGTCCAGCATTATAAATCATAGGAATAAATTGGAAAAATAAAGAAATAAAAAATTCAGAATAACACCCCTTCCAACCCAGTCCATTCCAGCACTAAGCCTCTGGTCTGCACAGGGCCTGGACTCCAAACTGTCCTCGGCTTCACCTTAAAGTCATTGAGACTAGGAGACCACTCTGGAATCACTTCAAGGCTAGAGTCCACACTGAGGCCACACAGGAGAAGATCACAACGAACCGGGAGATCACCACAACCAGTGGAAGACCACCACAATGGGCCGAGAGACCGACACGACTGGCCAGGAGACTGCCACAACAGGCCAAGAAACCATCACAACGGGCTGAGAGACCATTACAATGGGCTGAGAGACCGCCACGACCAGCCGAGAGACCTCCACAACCTGGCAAGAGATCATCACAAAGGGCTGGGAGATCATAACAACAGGCTGGGAGACCGCCACAAAGGGCCAGGAGACCGTCACAACAGGCCGAGAGACCTCCATGACTGGCCGAGAAACTATGACAAAGGGCCGGGAGACAGTCACAAAGGGCTGAGAGGCCACCGTGACTGGCTGGGAGACCAACACAATGGGTCACAAACCCACCACGACCAGCCAAGAGACCATCACAATTAGTCAGGAGCCCACCACGCTGAGCTGGCAAGAGGCCGCCATGATGGGCCAAGAGGCCATTACACCGAGCTGAGAGACCGCCACTTCAGGTCCGCACTGAGACCACGAGTCCAAGTGCACAATGAGGCTTGTGAGTTGAGGAAATCACTGAGAAGAAAAAATATAGTAAAAAACAGAAAGAAAAAAGAAGAAAAAAGGAAACAGATGGTGTGGACGAGCTCCAGCTGAGGAGTTCTACTCTACTGCCATTTTGGAATCAGAAACAAGCAAGAATTATTCCATATTTTACTTCACAAAAAGCTGGATTCTATTGAACTCTGTTGGTGGGGGAGTGTGGGGGATAGTGGGAGTGTAGATTGGGTTGTGCAGAGGGCAACCATTTTCCTGCCATCCCCGATTAATACCCCATAGTATGGGTTGGTGAGGGTAGCGAGGGGACGCAAGGTGCCTAGGTATCCACCCACCTTATGCCTGATGACGACATTAACAGTCTAGCTAGACTATAATGACATCAGGGCAGAATTAGATCATCCAGCCCATCATGTTTGCTCCACCATTTGATCATGGCTGATATTCTTCTCAATCCACTCTCATGCTTTCTCCACATAACTCTTGATCCCCTTATCAATCAAGAACCTAACTATCTCTGTCTTAATTACCCTCAATGACTTGGCCTCCACAACCCTCTGTAGCAATTAGTTCCAAAGAGTCCCCAGCCTCTGGCTGAAGAAATTCCTCCTTATCAAAATTAGAGGGCCTCAATCCAGCTCCACTGTCAGAAAACCCAGAGAAGTAGAGACAGACTGCAATGCAGTTTGTTTTTTAGCTGTGTTGAAAATGGAGGAGCTCATCAATTAGAGGGTGACCCATGCACACTGGTCATACTTCACCCCGTCCCCACCCTCTGTCAAAGATATTACACCAGGTTTCTCCCCACGTGGTCCAATCCCCACCACTCCCTAGTTTGCCTGATCCATTCCCACTCTCAAATCCTAGGAATTAGTTAGTCTCGACCCATTAATGAAATTCTTGCATTTCTGACAGAATCTGGCCAGTCCTAAGCCTATCTGGATGGCCCACCACGTGTTATTGCTCCAGCACAGGCTTTCTCAAAGTTCGTGGGTTTGGAACAAACCATTCTTATGGGTTAGGAGAGTTTGTAAGGGGTGGGTTGAGACAAGGGCAAGTGGCATATCACTCTGTTAAATTCTGCAATTATGTTAAATAGCAGGCTGGCACAAGGAGCTAACAAATTTATTTTTCCCCTTAAATCTCATGGAATATTTCTGGACTCTTGTTTATTATCATTATTAACAAAACACTATCTGCGTTTTGGAATGCATATATTTTCTTCTGTTAGACGAGGCAGTGAATGTTTAAACATGTTTGCTTAATGGAGTTGATTAATCTGAAGAACCCAGTTACAATTTGATTTGCCCAGGAGGAACACCATATGTGATAAACAAATTATAATTGGGCTATGCTGTTTATTGTAGACGGTATATTTTGCTTCTTTCCCTTTTATTGGGTCACTTCATTTTCATATTTTGGGTATATTAGAAGATGTTGTTGACCATTTAATATTAACCCAAGTGGCAGCATCTGTATTTCTCATCATGGCAAAGTTCCAGATGTTGAGATGTTTGATGGGATTTAATGTTCTCGGACCACCATTGTTGGAGATCAGTGAGAAACCAGCAGTATTTGTTGGAAATAGTGACTGAATTAAGTGCTCCTCAGGCCCTTAACTAGCCAGCTTGGGTCTTCCCTGAGGGTATAGGACCCTGGCAGCAGAAATCCTGCCACCATCCGCTGCCAGCTAATTAGCTCTCCATTGCTGCCAACACAACTAGAAGCATAGGCTGCAGCTAATGCTGGATCCCTGAACTCACCAAGTGTGGGCAGAATAAGAGTTTGTTGGAGGGATAGTGGTGATGGAAGTTAGAGCCAAGGAATGTGGTGGTAGTGGTGGTGGTTCAGTGGGGACTGTCAATAGTCTCTCCCATTCCTATTATCGGGCATTGAATACCTGGAAAACGAGGAACACCCCAACCTGAAGGCCATTTGCAAATCCTATGAGGCAGCCTTTGGGATTCATAGGAAAGCCTTGCAATTCCTATTTTATCTCTGAGCACCATTACATTTTTGTGGACTCGTAGATAGTTGGTGTCACTTGGCTCATTACTGAGCCTAATCAACATCCTACCACTAGAGGGCAGGTTTTTGGCAGCACTCCATCCAGCCTCCGGCTTAATCCGGGCAGGTATTCCCTTTACAAAGAAAGAGGAAGTTGCACCTATGGTTAATCAGCTCTCCCAGATGCTCCTCCTCCACGTTGCACGGTCTTGGGCCAGTGATTCCGAGGTGTCTGTGGGAATGTCGCACTTCACCAGTGAGGCCTTGAGGGTAGCACTGAAGCGCTTCCTGTGCCCACCTGGGGCTCCCCTGCCCTTTCGAAGCTGAGAGTAGAGCACCTGCTTGGGAGTCTTGTGTTGATCATGCAGATGACATGCCCAGCTCATTGCAGCTGATCAAGGGTTATCAGTGACTCAATGCTGGGGATGTTGGCCTGGTCAAAGACGCTGGTGTTGGTGCATCCGTCTTCCCAGTGCACACAGAGGATCTCATGCAGGCAGTGTTGGTGGTACTGCTCCAGCACTCTGAGGTGTCTCCTATAGATATTCCAGATGGGATACATAAAAGCACCTGTAATTGGCATGGCAGGTGGTTGTGCAATGCACTGAGAACTTCTAACAATGCCAGCATGGTTTGGCACAAAGGCAAACCCTTATCACAATCTCCACATGTAGCACTAATCCCACTTCATCAGCAGAAACATCACCACATCTTTTGTTTTCTTCCCTTCATTTTACTGGCTCCTTTCTCCCCCTGTTCCTTCAGTGAATGCTAATAATGTTTTGAACTCTTCCTTCAATTTTATTTAATGCCAGTTTTGAATTTCATTTGTAAGCAATCATCTGCTCACACTACAGTACCCGAATACTGGATGTCAAACTATAAATAAGGATCACTACTTCCCTAAAATTATTCAACTTTTGAGGGTCAGTCTGAATCCTACAGGAGTTGTAAAACACTCGTGAAGTAACTGTTCCAGAATGATCACTCATTCAGCATGTGAATAGATAGGAACACTGCTCTTTGAAGTAAGCTGCTTGTTGTGTAAGTTGCAACTTATTATTATGACCCTGACACTCAACCCCACCACTGAGCTAAGCCCCACTAATAGTTAATCTTCCACAAGCTCTCACTGCTTATCTTATATTTCCTAATGTAGTCCTCTGAGAATGGCCAAAGTCTTCAGGAGAAAGTATTGCCATGCCCTGGGCGGCACGGTGGCACAGTGGTTAGCACTGCTGCCTCACAGCGCCAGAGACCCGGGTTCAATTTCCGCCTCAGGCAACTGACTGTGTGGAGTTTGCACGTTCTCCCCATGTCTGCGTGGGTTTCCTCCGGGTGCTCTGGTTTCCTCCCACAGTCCAAAGATGTGCGGGTCAGGTGAATTGGCCATGTTAAATTGTCCGTAGTGTTAGGTAGGGGGTAAATGTAGGGGTATGGGTGGGTTGCGCTTTGGCGGGTCGGTGTGGACTTGTTGGGCCGAAGGGCCTGTTTCCACACTGTAAGTAATCTAATCTAAAAAAATTACAATGAGCATGTGTCATATGAATAAAAAGTATAATTGATCTGACTGTAACAGACTACACTGGGAGATATAGGACAGAAGGTACAATGTCAGCAAGGTGTAAAATTTCAATAGGAATTAAAAATTAGGCGGGATGTATAACTGACAGTGAAACCATTTCCACAGAAATGCTTAATGCTTTGATGGTAGAAATTATATTAGGTTAAATGTTTCCTTAAAAACATGGCCATATCCAATCTGATTTGTTATTTAATGGTTCATCAATCCTAAAGCATTTTTTTGAAAATCCGAAATGTAGATTTTCGGCTGAATGTGCCATCTCTGAAGTTATGAACTGGGAACTTAAGGATACTTTTAGTCATATTGAAACTTTAAAGTGGCCTAAGGTCCCAGTGAAGGTTAGATAATTGAGATGGTCGGTGTGTGGTTCAGAATAATGTCAACAGTGTGAGTTCAATTCCCATTCTGCCATTCCCATTACATCTGCTTCCTTGCCTTCCCAATGCTCAATGTGGAATGGTGCTGCTCAATCTATGTAACCAATTGTCTCACTTTAATAGAGAAAACCATGACCCCTTGTAGAGTACAGCTAATTACCTACATACCGAACATCCCCAGGAACTCATTTAGAGGAACTCAAAGACATTGTCAGTCTCACGAGGGGATAGGAAGGAGATGAGCAATTGTCAATGACAGCATACTGGCCATTAATGGCAAAAACAATTAGCCAACATGGTGATAAATGAGACCTTTGAAAGTCAGCTCTTGGAATTGTATCATGTGTGTAATTCCTTTTCCTGTATTCTAATGGAGGTGTCATCCATTAAGATAAACAACCTTTATAAAGATTGCCAAAATAGAAATTCATGAAAACATGTTAAGCACTCATAAACATATATTTTAAAAGCCTAGTTCAGAGGATCTTGAATTCATGCATGGATTAAACTGCTTATTGACTCTAAATAGACTTAAATATTTAAACTAGTCTAGTTGCTGCAGAATTACAACTCACCTTGATAGACATTATAATAATTGTGACTAAATTCAGCAGTTCCAATAAATTCAAGTTTTCTCAATAAATGACAGGGATTTCTTAATTTTTCCTCAATTTAACTTTACTATTCTATCCCATTAAGTAGCTAAACTGGCTTGTTAATAATTTCACCTCAAATCATGCAAAATCAAACATAGAAAATTCAATCAAGATGCAGTATTCATTAGTTTTGTACAGTTCGAATGAAAGACAATTGCTTTGCTCTATTAAAAATGTCAACAAAGATTAAAGAGCACCATTATTACTAAACATGCTGCTGTAATGTGAGCTAAGGATGCTTTCTGGGAGATGGTTAACAGTACCTGTCGTAGTCTTGACAGATTTCACCGACAGAGATTAGTGCCTTCAAATACTCATTGGGCTGGTAGGGATTGATGTAATGCAAGGAACAGCTGTTTCGTGGGTCTCCATTCGAAGCTGTGAAGTCAATGGCTACCTAAAATAGAAGGTGGCAATTCATAATTAACAGCACTAGGCCCTGGATGCTTCATTCCTTCAGAAGCTCATACTGATGCACAATGTTCTAAATAAAAGCATATAAAATACGTCAAAAATAATAGCACTATTTCAGATCTATTGCGGCTGAAATCTAAGGCATTAACCCTTTGTTAAAGGGAAAAGAAACATTGAAGCAAATGTCTATAAAAAAAAGTACAGAAATCTGTAAACAGATTGCATTGAATTAATGAACTCAATCTTGAATGCAGTTTTTCTAAAATTCAATCCATCTACTGATGCCTAATTGTTCAGAAAAATCTTAAGATTTCCAGTTTCTTTTTCAGTTTGACACTAAAGGAACAATTCTTCGAAGCTGCACATCAGACAGTGGCAGGGGCCAGTGTGCACCAACTGCCCAATGACAACAGCAGAAAGTTAAACCCACTTGAGTAGCTACTGCTGATTCAGCACTGGTCAATCAGAAAGGATGGCAGGAAGTGACAATGGTGGTAGGGAAACAATGTTAGTACATGGAAGGACTGGCATTAAATAGGAAAATCGGTATGAGGGCATTCTTTCATTGTTGACAGAACAGTGTGAACACCCGACTCCATGGGATTATTAAAGGAGTAGCAATTTTAATGGATTGGCATAAATTCATTCTGCCAGTGTTAGAAACTAGCAGGAAACATAGCTGTAGGAAAATACTGTTTCTTCTTGGTACAGCTTTTACTGGCAATGTGTCACAATAGGATCAGTGAGGGCACTTTACTGATAAGCTTCCTTGGCACTTCTGCTGCTGGTGTTGTTTATGCTTCTGGTGCTTTGTCTTCCTGTGTCTGATCTTCTGTTTCGAAGTCGTCAACATCTGCCTCCCCTTCCTCCTCCTGGGACACTTACTCTCAAAACTTCCGACAGATTAAAGAGGGCAAATCAGGACAACATTCTTGAAACAGGAGTAGGGTGTAGATTTCCAAGCCAAAAATAAGCATTTGTTTAGTGTTCCTGCAGTTCCCTTTGGTTCTGGATTAAATATAGCATCACTGCACTGCTGCAGCTATGGCATGTTACAAGCTAGGAAAGCAGCAAGGCAGCCTTCATTTCGCAGAGACTGTCAAATAAACAAGGAAGAGCTTTCTGATACCTGAGGATGAAAAGATGGCGGCAAATAAAAGCACACGAGTGTTTATATGAAAACTGTAAATATACATCATTTCAATGCTCAGGGAGTGAAGTTCCTTTCTGTTGATGTCACGTTGACCATTGTCAGTTGGTACAGATATGGCCATTTGAAAAGAGTTCTTTGTTCCAGGATCTCTGATTAAATCGTATGATTCTGCAGCCACTTACAGAGTATTCATTCAGTCCTTGGGCGTACTATCACCCATTTGGGAACCTTGGCAAACTAAGTATTAGTGACTTGCCTGGATTTGATTTGATTTATTATTGTCACATGTACCTAGGTACAGAAAAATGTTTTGCACGTAGTTCAGGCAGATCATATCATACAAAGTGCATTAGGATAATAGAACAGAGCAAAGAATACAATGTTACAGCTGCAAGAGAAGGTGCACAGGGAGTGAGGTCAACATTAAATTTAAAACTTGAGGGGTCTATTCAGAAGTTTAATAACAGTGAGAAATAAGCTGTTCTTGAATATATTCATGCATGTATACAAACTTTTATATCTTTTGCCCAATGGAAGAGGGTAGGAAAGGGTATAACCAGAGTGGAAGGGGTCGTTGATTATGTTGGTTGCTTTTCCGAGACAGCTGGAAGTATAGATGGAGTAAATGGAAGGAAGTCTGGTTTGCGTGATGGACTGGGCTGTGTTCATGACTCTCTGTAATTTATTAGTTTATTGTAGTATGGCGAAGAGCAGTTACCAAATCACACTGTAATGCATCCAGATAGAATGCTTTCATGGGTGCATTTATAAAAATTGGTAAGAGTCTTTAGGGACATGTTGAATTTCCTTAGCCTCCTGAGGAAGTAGAGACATCGCTGTGCCTTCTTGACAATTGCTTTGACATGGATGGACCAGGACAGATTGCTGGTGATCATCACTCCCAGGATTTTGATGTTCTCAACTATCACCACTTCAACATCATTGATGCAGTCAGGGATATGCCCTCCAATCTGCTTCCTGATATCAATGACTAGCTCCTTCATTTTACTGATGTAGGTGGAGAAATTGGTGTCTTTACACCATGTTGCTAAGCACTCATTCTTTTTCCTGTATTCTGTCTCATCATTGTTTGAGATCCAACCTACAATGGTGGTGTCATCAGCAAACTTGTAAATGGTGTTGGGGTGGAGTTTGGCCACACAGTCATGAGTGTCTAAGGAGTATAGTAGGGGGCTGAGTATGCAGCCTTGCAGGGCACTGGTGTTGAGGATTATGGTGGAGGAGGTGATGTCACCTATCCTTACTGATTGTCGAGGATCCAGTTATAGGAGGGGGAGCCATGGCCTAGGTCGCGGAGTTTAGAGATGAGTTTGGTTGGAATTATGTTGTTGAAGGCAGAACTGTAGTCAATACGCAGGAGCCCTGACATAGATATCCTTGTTATGCAGGTGTTCCAGAGATGAGTGCAAAGCCTGACAGATGGCGTCTGCCATGGAGCTGATGCACCAGTAGACGAATTGCTTGCAAAGGATCAAGGCTAAAGTTGATGTCAGTCATGACCAACCTTTTGAAGCACTTCATAATTATGGAGGGCAGTAGTCATTGAGGCAAGTGTACAAAGAATATAATGGAAATGATTACAGTTCCTCCTCAGAATGAATGATCAAATAAATGTTTCGTACTAACATCTTTCTGCACCAACAGATGTTCCTTTGGAGCCCTGTCTGTAGCAGAAGGCAGATATCCTATTCTACATTGAATTATAACTTGAAGAGATAGAGCTGCAGAAATGTTTACCAAGAATTTCTGAGATCTATGCATCCCATTGACAGATTGGAGTAGGCCATGGCTCTTCTCTGGTGCTACCTGATAAAATAGAGTTCCCTGGGCAGCTTCTTTCTTCATTTCATCTTCCTCCCAGAGGTAGATATCATATCAATGAACGTCATTGGGCACCCCATCTTAGAAGTTGTGGCATGTGATATTCAACATTTCTCACTGACAAAATCCTCTTCAGAGAATTGGAATTTAAATCTGAAGGTTTCAGATAAGAACAAAGCAAAAGACAAAAGGCAAGGCAACATAGCAGAGTTCTTGCCCTTTTTTCCCCCAAGAATCAATCAGTAGTTTGTCTCCAGGACACCACCAGTCACGTCTATCAGTTGCTCATTACAAGGATGCTATTTCTTTCCATGCAATGAAGGTGCGAGGAGATGGAGGAGGAACAGATGTGCCCAACACACCCAGGTGCTCCCGCTTGACTCTAGTTGATTATGTCTTCCAGGGAGATTGAATTTACTAAAACCAAAACTCTTCTCTCACTGTTCTGTGCTGATGTTCAGGAAGGAGTATTGGACAGATTTGTTCCACTTTTGAGAACTCCTGCAATGGCCCTATCCCTGCCCTTCCAGCAGCTTGTGCTGCTTTGCATGACCTCTGTTCATTCTCAGTCTCATAGATATTTCTTTTGAAATAAAGCATCAGTCCAGCCATGACTGTAGACAATGTTCACTGGAGCGCTAAGTTCCAGAAAGGCATCATTAATGTAAAATCAGCATTATATACAGATTGCCGTCATCTATCTGCTCCGTACATTTCTGGAAAATGTTCGCTGCAGATGTATTAACACCCTCGATGAGATGGTATTAAGATATGGTTCACTCCACATGTGCAGGTGTGCATGGCACATGCTAATTTGGAGCCTCAAGTTCAGTTGAAGCACCCAAAAAGGTTTGCTGATAATCTAATATCTATGTAGCAGAAACCGAACAGAAACCATGTGAAGAGATCTCAGCTGAAGGGTGCCTCAGGATACGTGGGAAACTGAGGAAAGCCAGAGTCACTCATTTCTGACATGATTCTCTACATGTGAGGCACAGTGTTGGCACGGACTGAGGATATTCCAGGACATCGTGAATGAACTAGGCCATTGCGTGACCAGATGCACAGCCAGGGTTCCAAGGTGGCACCTGTGCTGAGGTAATGGTCTAATCAGGCATATCCCAGCAGTGGTGAATACTTCCAGCAATGGTAAGTGGTAGAATCATACTAACACTGAGAAGTTAGTAGCCAATGAGGTAGGTGTGGGAACATAGTGTGAGAAAACTTGCTAGGCCTTGCAGAGGGAACTCTACAAAAAACCCAACAAAAATTACTCTGCTAAAATATTGTAAGGTTCGCCTGTAGTTACACTACAGCTATCACCAAAATGCATCAAAACCTTTTACAAAACAGTTTTGCTGGATGCTTCCACAATTTATCAGAATGATAAAGTCATAGCTTTGCAGTGACTGAGTGCATATAGTCACTTACAACTGTATACCATAGTGTAACTACTCACTGGCCGATTCAGCAACAACAGAACCCTTTCTATTACTAATATCCTTCGTCTGGAATGAAATGAAAGTCTGATAGGCTCAATATTAGGGTCTGATGGCCGTTTCTCTTATACAACATTTCACAGACCAGAATTAATTTTATTTTGCAATTCTTTTCAACATTCCTTCCTCTTCAAAAATAAAATGTTACAAAAATAAATCCAAATGCAAACGTTTCACATTTTAATTGGGAACTTGGCTTGGAAACCAGGAATTGCTGTCATTATAACACTTTTAGAAGAATAATTAGCGTCAAATGAAAACTTTTGGCAAACTCACACTCTAAAACATAAAAGTTATCAATCATCCATCTTCCAGAGACAAGAAAAAACATCACTAGGAAATAGTTTTAAAAGCATAATAACTGTTCACCTACCGTAAAGTGAATCTGACATCCTCCCATTATGTAATCTAAAAAGGAATAAATCCTGTGCAACTTCAAAACACAAAAAATACAGAGTCAGTCCAAAAACATTTAACTCAACCATTTTAATACAATGACTAATAACTTGGCATCTTCCCTGAACTGTCATTCTGTATACAAGATTGATATTTGTCATATATGCAGATTAGATCAACTCCTGTTGACAGGTAGCTTTTAATTCATCACGAATGAATGTTTGAGAATGATGACAATGAACGATGATTGCTTTAAATCCTGATGTTTTAATGTTTATCTTTAGGTAGGAATACAAGGTTATGAATGCTTGTTTGAAACCAGCTGTGTCTAACTAAAGGTCATAATAGAGCTGAGCCAGTCTATGTTAAATGGAGTTTATAGCACTTCTAACTGATTTTCTCGTAACTGCAAAGACTGAGTAACATAAAATAATTTAACAAAGAAGATAGAAATTAGTGGAAACTCATCTTTGATGGCTGTTCAAATGACATCTTACTCTGTATAATTTTAGAAGTTGATTGTATAAAATTCATAACACTACTGGCAGAAATCACAGACTGTTGAATAAATGTGTTTCGTTGTCTTTCTCAGTTTTTCACTTTTTTAATGCAGCGTTTTATTTTTAATTAAGCAGTATTTGAAGATACATTAGAAATTTCACACAAGACAAATTAAACGTTCTGATTTCCAAGTTTTACATTTTCCCAAATTCAGATCAGCAGACTGAGTGAAATCAGCTGTAAGCAGATCCATGCTATTCGCACAGAAACAATGTTTATTGTCAGAACATTTTGCTCAACACTGCACAATTTTGTTATAAAAACATTCCCTCCACTTTTAAACTATAGTTACTGTTTTGTGGGGAAAAGTAATGGGCGGCACGGTGGCACAGTGGTTAGCACCAGAGACCCGGGTTCAATTCCCGACTCAGGCGACCGACTGTGTGGAGTTTGCACATTCTCCCCATGTCTGCGTGGGTTTCCTCCGGGTGCTCCGGTTTCCTCCCACACTCCAAAGGTATGCAGGTCAGGTGAATTGACTATGCTAAATTGTCCATAGTGTTGGGTGAAGGGGTAAATGTAGGGGTATGAGTGGGTTGCGCTTCGGCGGGTCAGTGTGGACTTGTTGGGCCGAAGGGCCTGTTTCCACACTGTAAGTAATCTAATCTAATTTGTCCATGATTATTGCATACCATTGTATCTTACCTTACAATCTTTCAGTATGACAGTTCCAGAGTTCTTATAATGCTTCTTTTTTGCCTTATATTTTGGATTAACACAGTCCCAATGGATCTGATTAAAAGAGAGAAGGCCTAGCCAGATTACTACATGATACTATAAACCAATGTTGCATTCATAATACATCTTCTGTACTATTAAGTAAATGTAATTTGAAATTACATTTCCAATGTGTGATGTATATTTGAATTTAGAAATGTATGCTGACAAAATGGTTGCCATGCATACCGAAACAGGCAATGTGTTATTTGAAGTGGGAAAGAAGCCAATTTAAATATTCACTGTGCATATCAAGTTGAACAAAGCAACCAGCAATGGGGAATACCATTAACAGTTTCGATCATAACATGAGCAGCTGATATGTCAGGTGGAATACAAATTCAGTATTTGATCACTGCCAGAACAGATGAACAATAATTAGATCCTGAATACCAACACCTCAGAAATTCAGCACACAAATTCCATTCAACTGAATAGCTTTCACCAGTCTGAGCGACAGAAGATGCTGATTTCACAATAGCCCAGATCCTCTCACCAAAATACAAGTCTGTTTACTTTCACTGTTACTTATGAGTAGCTGGTACAGAGAAGTGCTACAGGCAAGTACCAGATGGATAGTTTTACTGAAAAATCCAAAGGTTACTATCTGAGCCATACCACTCTGCTGTTAGCTTCACAAATTGGCATTTTACCATCTTGGTCACTATTGAAATAAATTGAATGGTGTGAAGTGATTTCAGACTGAGGATCCTTTTAATGATGGGTTGAAGATTAATGAATCAATTTTATCTTTTTCTTTCTGATTCTCTTTTACACTCTTTCTCTCTCTCTCTCTCTCTATCTCTCTCTCAATATCCAACCTTTCTTTCCCTTACTACTTCTCTTGCTGTACCTGATTTGGCACTGAACTCCCCTGTTCTAATTTCTACTTCATTCTTCAGTCCCTATCATTGTTTATTTCACAATCTTTTGAGGTGAATGCTCAAAGAGAGCTGCTTGCCCTGTTCACTTGGTTATAAAAGTCAGGTTTGTTTCTCTCCATCACAATCAGCTCACCATTCATAAATGTGCAAGAGTAGAGCTGCAGGTAGATGGGATAGTGAAGGCGGCATTTGGAAAGCAAGCATTGAGTATAGGAGTTGGGAGGTCATATTGAGGCTGTGCAGGATGTTGGTTAGGCCGCTTTTGGAATATTGCATGCAATTCTGGTCTCCTTCTTATCGGAATGTTGTTGTGAAACTTGAAAGGTTCAGAAAAGATTCACAAAGCTGTTGCCAGAATTGGAGGATTTGAGCTATTGGGAGAGGCTGAATAGGCTGGAGCCTCGGAGGCTGAGGGGTGACCTTATAAAGGTTTATAAAATCATGAGGGGCATGGATAGGATAAACAGACAAGGTCTTTTCCCTATGGTGGAGAAGTCCAAAACTAGAGGTCATAGGTTTAGGGTGAGAGGGGAAAGATATAAAAGGGACCTAAGGGTCACCTTTTTCATGCAGAGGGTGGTACGTGTATGGAATAAGCTGCCAGAAGAAGTGGTGGAGGCTAGTACAATTGCAACATTTAAAAGGCATCTGGATGGGTATATAAATAGGAAAGGTTTAGAGGGATACGGGCTGGGTGCTAGCAGGAGGGACTAGATTGGATATCTGGTCGGCATGGACAAGTTGGATCAAACAGTCTATTTCCGTGCTGTACATCTCTATGACTCTGTAACGTTAGCATTCATTTCAAGAGGGCTTGAATATCAAGAGCAGAGATGTGCTGCTGAGACAGTATAAGGCTCTAGTCTGTTCATATTTGAAATAATGTGAGCAATTTTGATTTGTCCAGTGATAACATCAGCTGAGATCATACCATGCAACATGAAAATTCAGTAACACAAAAAGTCTTGCACAACACTTCATAATCATGGATTTGAAAATATCACAGATCATCTGCTAGGCTGCTTGACCGGAGATCTTGCAGTGACTATGTAATATGGGTTACTCCCCACTTAGTAAGCATGTCTTAAAATGGTTTGTTGTCAGATACCATCCACATAAACCTCAAACTGAAAATAACAGTCAAAATGTCAATTCTGTTGCTAAATTATCAGCCAATGGGAAATTTGGAGAAGTAATCCATCATAAGAATACAAATTTGCTGAATATGCTGCCAACATGTCTCTTGCTATTCCAAAAAGTGTACATTGTGTGGATGTAGTGGCTCCCTCTGAAGTTGGGGTTGATGTGTTTGGGATGCCTCACATTCAGTCACAAGTAGTCGAATATCCTGATTCATCACTGGACCAGTTCACAGATTCATGTGTCACTGTCTTGAGCATTCAATGGCCACATGTTTAACATAGACTTGAAAACTTGGCATAATGTGTTTGACATTAGGACTAGTTTGCCCTTGAAGGTGATTTATTGTGAATATACCAACTTTATCACTGTATGGCCAAAATAAGCAAATGTTCTCAGGTACTTCCGTAATAATGTCAGGTCATCCTTGGATAACAACCCTTTGCAATTCTTGTCGTTGCTCATTTTTGCTAAATACTAATTGAAACTGCTGACATTCGCTTTGGTCAAAGTGTAACAGATAAATTCTGAGCACATTTTCAATTTCACGGGTGTGGTTGGAATCTGATGAATGATCACAATACTGGACTATTAGAATCTACCAGGCAGAAGATTTCAGGAAGCCACGATGAGCTAGAGTGCTGTACTGCAGTCTGATTCAACCATTGCATGGAATTGGTGATCCATTATACTCTGTGAAATAATCTCTTATAGGCTGTGCCATGAAGTACCATTTGACAAGGCACATGTATTTCAGGATGCATATGTCAGCACTAGCTCCTATGTCAATTTTAGCTTTTAGTGTTTTCATGTATAACGACCTGCCTTTTCAGGATTTTTCATGCTAATAGTTATATAATCTTCTGATCACATTATACCATTAACATGCCATGTGAGGTTAACCTCATGGAAAGCATGGTCATTTCTGACAACTGTCCTTTGCTTGCTTGTCTCTGAACCACATGAATGTGCTTGCATTTGTGCACCTTCTTAATATTTTCTTTGCAGCCATGATTTGTGGTCTTGTACCATCTTGTAGGTCATCTGTGATTTGTTTTACAGCCTGGCTTGACCTTATGAACCAGAGATCTTGCATCACCATGTACGCCCAATGCCCTTTGGTGGTGAGGAACATGCTTTACAGATATCGAGATTGGGTGGACAGCTTTTGGGTCAGTGTGATGAACCACATCTGTTGAAGACTTTATTAGCTTAGTGTGCTTTGTTGATTAATGAGTCAACATCATGGTATTTTTTTCTTGCTCAAAGATTCTCCCTCAGTGGTCAGCTGGTCAATGAGCATTTCTGAGAGCTCCCCTCCAGAAAAGTTGGACTAGTGCCTTTGCAGCATCTTCTGATAAACTGGTCAATAGAATCTTGGGGTTGCTGTCTGTATGGCAAGAGTTGGAGTGTGTAAATGCTAAGAACACACCAGACCTTTTCTGGATCATTCTGAACATCCATCAACAAACCAGACATGTTAATTTGGAAAATTCCATCCTTCCTGACAGCAAGCAAAGTTTTTGGAGATCACATATGGCTATCATGTATTGCCTGATCTGTTAATTAAAACTGTGTACATCGTCTGCATAGTTGTCATGCAGTAAAACAATCACCGAATGCCCAGCCCACGATAAATTGTTTTCCTTTGGTTTTTCTTTGGAAAGTACAGTGCCGTGTTTGTTTGTTTCTTTGCTCTGATCTTTATTGTTCAGTGTCCTTGCCAGTCTTTTCTGGTGTTTTTGTTATTGCTGCTCCTTTACTGGTCTTGGTCCCATTAAGAAAGTTTAAGGACCATATGTTTACCGGTTTAAAACAAGTATGGGCTTTTAATTTTATGTTTCAGCTTCAGTGAAGTCTGTACCAAAGAAGGTGCCAATTTGAAGAAAGAAAACGGCAGAACTTACTGAGGTCTGGACAAAAGTAATCCTAAGAGTGTAAGGCCACATTTCTAGCTATATATTTTCTCTGTAGCTATGCTGTAAGGTCTGTTCCACTGCAGTATTATTAAACATTTGGACTACAGGCATTTGGGACTCTTATTTTTTTAAGATGGGAGATACAGATTTCTTTTGGCTTTGATTGTATTGTAACTTTGGCCATTTTAACTTTTAATTAAGACAATCCCAAAATATTGTGTATTTTGAAAAGAACTTAAATGTTAATAAAAATAATTAGTTTTGTCTTCTTACTGTTCAATATTTAGCTGCAGATCCATATGGCCATCTACACTCTTAGAAACTGATGCTGCTGATTGTTGAATTCTTTGATGTCTTAAACTGTTGTCTAGTTGATCTTCAATTAGGTTTCCAAATATCTACTACTGACAGCATAAAGTCCTTTCTTTATGGCCAACCACCACTACTAGCCATTATGTGGTTCTTTTTTGCCTCTAGTGTGGCATTTTTACCTGATACAGCAATGCTTATGGCTTCATTCATAATATGATATAATAACGTGTTATTAAAGACATTATTATAGATATCTCATATGCACAACTATTACAATGATGGGCATATCTAGGTTTGAGCAAAAGAGTGTGCTTCTAGTAATTTGACTTAAGGTGTCACTTGAGACTTTTATACCATTATGACACATGCTATGATGCAGTGATGATCTCATGAATATGTCTCTTAATGATTAGTGACATATTGACCATGCGATACAAACTGTTTTATGAGTTGAAACAGGAAGAAATATTGTAACGTTCAGTGTTACATACAGGAAAATTAAATGGGGCCATAACCTCAACTGAGAATTACAATTACTTACAGGAAAAGATTGTAGTAATTAAAAAAAGGAAGTGCTTGATTCTAAAATGGCAAGAATTGGCATTCTATTGTCCTAGCTGACTAACAAATGGGAACTCCATGGCTTAATATAGAAACAAACTATAGGTTTACTACAAAACAGCTGGTATTAGGCTCCATTCCATAGTTTCAACAGTGGAATGTGGATTATTGCACAAAGCCCCAAAGAACACGGAATACTTTTGACTGCTGTTGCTTGGCACAAATCCTACACTTGCGATATTAAGATATTAAGAGATATAAAGATGAGAACAGGTGCATTTTAAGGGCCACTTCCAAAGGGGGAAAGAACAATACAGAGAGAGACAGACAGAAAGTTTTGGGAGCAGTATTCGAGAATTTGGAGCCACTATGACAGAAAAATGGTGGCCAATGATGTAACAATTAAAATCAGAAATGTGCAAAAGACAGAATTTTTAAAAATTCAATACTGGATAAGTCAGCATTCATTGCTTATCATAACTGCCCCATAGGGCAGCCAACCGCCAACTACATTCCTGTGGGTTTGGAGTTAAATGTAGGCCAGAGCAGGTAAAGTCAACAGATTTCCTTTCCTGAAGTGCACTAGTGAACCACATGGCGTGTCACAATGATCAACAGTGGTTACATGATAACCAGATCTCTTCCAGATATTTATTGAAATCAAATTTCATCTCCTATGGTGTGACTTGAACCCATGTTCCCAGAAGCAAAACAGAAATTGCTAAATATTAGCCTGGAATTCTAGATTGTTAGTTCAGTGACATTACCAATACGACATGACCAGCAGCTCCTAAAGCAGTGCAGACATTTCACTGGGTTCCTGGTTGGAGAAAACAGCAAAGTTGTGGCACAGAACATCAGCAAACATTATGCTTTCACAGAAGGCAATATTTAAAAGCTGAATAAAGGAAATTATTCAGAACATTAAAAACAAATACTAAAACTTGACCATTCATTTTTCTATGAAGTGTATGAGCTGAATTTCCTTGATTCACATGATCCCAGTGCAGTTTCTTGAATTGTGTGGCCATTATGTACATATCCAGATGGAATAACTGCAGCAAAATATAGACATTGCTACAGTGGAACCATAAATGCAGAGATGAAGAAAAGGGTCAAATATGAGACAAAGGTTGGTGCAAGTTGTGCACTGAATGCCTTCTCTGAGCCCAAGGTGTTTGACAGAGGGGAGAGCTACTACACGACTCTCTATCCATTTGGAGTTGATTTTAATATCTGATTCTAATGGACAAAAGATCATGGGAGAAGGAGAAGGGGAAGATAGGTTACCAAGGATGGGGGTCTGCAATCATAAGAGAAAAGCCTAACACTTTTGAGGTTACCGTTCAGCTCAGTTTTATTACAAGCTGCAAATATAAAATGAATTTAAACATTCAACCAAATAATATTAGTCTCATAGATTTTAAGCACAGAACAGAACTAAAATATTATATATTTTAGAGCAGTCGCATTGCAGCACAGTCATTAGAACTAACCCTTCTGATTGTCCATCGATCATTGAGTCACTTCACAAAACATTATGGTTCAATATCATTTACCTTGTTTTCTCCCATTGCTTTCCGCATTTGCTCAAATGTTGTATAAAACTCTCCAATATAATCATGCTTTCCACGAGTGTCATAATCCCAGACTAAACACTGCAAACAAGCAGAACATATATATAATTTAAGGTGCTGTATTGGATGCATTTCTGCTCATTTATCTCTACAGATTGAAAGGGAACAGAGAAAAGAGGATTGATGAGGACAGAGCGGTAGATGTGATCTATATGGACTTCAATAAGGCGTTCGACAAGGTTCTCCATGGGAGACTGGTTAGCAAGATTAGATCTCACGGAATACAGGGAGAACTAGCCATTTGGATACAGAACTGGCTCAAAGGTAGAAGACAAAGGATGATGATGGAGGGTTGTTTTTCAGACTGGAGGCCTGTGACCAGTGGAGTGCCACAAGGATTAGTGCTGGGTCCTCTACTTTTTGTCATTTACATAAATGATTTGGATGTGAGCATAAGAGGTATAGTTAGTAAGTTTGCAGATGATACCAAAATTGGAGGTGTAGTGAACAGCAAAGAGGGTTACCTCAGATTACAACAGGATCTGGACCAGATGGGCCAATGGGCTGAGAAGTGGCAGATGGAGTTTAATTCAGATAAATGCGAGGTGCTGCATTTTGGGAAAACAAATCTTAGCAGGACCTGTACACTTAATGGTAAGGTCCTAGGAAGTGTTGCTGAATAAAGAGACCTTGGAGTGCAGGTTCATAGCTCTTTGAAAGTAGAGTCGCAGGTAGATTGGTCAGAGTATTGAGTACAGGAGTTGGGAGGTCATGTTGCAGCTGTACAGGACATTGGTTAGGCCACTGTTGGAATATTGCATGCAATTCTGGTCTCCTTCCTATTGGAAAGATGTGAAACTTAAAAGGGTTCTGAAAAGATTTACAAGCATGTTGCCAGGGTTGGAGGATTTGAGCTATAGGGAGAGGCTGAACAAGCTGGGGCTGTTTTCCCTGGAGCGTCGGAGGCTGAGGGGTGAACTTATAGAGCTTTACAAAATTATGAGGGGCATGGATAGGGCAAATAGACAAAGTCTTTTCCCTGGGTCAGGAAGTCCAGAACTAGAGGGCATAGGTTTATGGTGAGGGAAAAGATGTAAAAGAGACCTACAGGGCAATATTTTCACACAGAGGGTAGTACGTGTATGGAATAAGCTGCCAGAAGAATTGATGGAGGCTGGTACAATTGTAACATTTAAGAGGCATTTGGATGGGTATATGAATAGGAAGAGTTTGGAGGGATATAGGCCAGGTGCTAGCAGGTGGGACTAGATTGGGTTGGGATATCTGGTTGGCATGGACGGGTTGGACCAAGGGGTCTGTTTCCATGCTGTACATCTCTATGACTCTATCTATGACTCTATAAATAGAGTGGTGGGACAAAAATAGAAATTGCTGGAAAAGCTCAGCAGGTCCAGCAGCATCAGTGGAGAGAAATCAGAATTAAGGTTTCGGGTCCAGTGACTCTTCCTCAGAATTGATGGTAGCTAGGAAAACTTTGGTTTACATGATGGAGATATGGTCTGTGGAGGGTGTAAGGAATAAACGGTAGGTGGAGATAGAGCCCAAAGAGAGAGAGAGAAGAGCTGTTGGACAAAGGAGTGGATAATAATAGGGCTAGGAAGGTGAATAGCTATTAATGGGGACTATTAGTGGCTAACAAAGGGCTGTGTATAATAGCAGACCATATGATACCAAGACCAGGTATGTGGCGGTAGGAGTAATTATATGGGAGAGTTCAAGCTGTAAAGTTATTGAACTCAATAAAAAGTCTGAAGGCTGCAGGATTCCCAAGTTGAACATGAGGTGATATTCTTCCAGCTTGTGCTGAGCTTCACTGGAACACTGCAGCAAGCCTGAGAAAGAGATGTTGGCCTGGGAACAGGGTGGTGTGTTAAAGTTGGAGGCAACTGGAAGTTCAGAGTATGTTTTGCAGGCAGAATGCAAGTGTTCTGCAAAGTGGTCACCCAGTCTATGCTTCACTTCCCCAATGTAAAAGAGACCACATTATGAGCGGCGAATGCAGTAGACTAGATTGTGGGAAGTGCAGGTGAAGTACTACTTCACCTGGAAGGTATATTTGAGCCATTGGATATGGAGGAGGAGGTGCTAAATGGGCAGGTGTTACACCTTTAGCAGTTGAGGTGGAACGTGCTGTGGGGCTGTGGAGGGGTGGGGTTGGGGTGGTGTTGGATGTGAAAGAAGAGTGAACCAAGGTGAACCAGAGGGAATGGTCCCTGTGGAAGGCTGACATGGGAGGTGGGGGTAATGTGTGTCTGGTGATGGCATCCCATTGGAGATGGCAGAAATTGCAGCTTATTATCCTCTGGGTGTGGATGCTGGTCGAATGGTAAGGACAAGGGGGACCCTATTGCTTTTGCAGGAGCGAAGAGAGAGAGAGTGAGTGCCTAAGAATGGGAAATGGGTCAGAACTGGCTGAGGGCACTTTCAACAATAGTGCTGGGGAATCCACAGTTGAGAAAGAAGGTGGACATTTCGGAGACTCCTTTGTCGAACGTGGCAACATCGGAACATATGCCACAGAGAAGTGGTGAGACCTCTAGCTGAGGACTAATAGTTTTCACCACATTGTTCAAGCTATTCATGAACAAAGACTCCGATGAAGACTAGAAAATACATTGTTAACATTCAACACATGAACCAGTAATTGAACTTAATGGAATTAAGAACATCTTTAAAATAATTTCAATGATTGATTAGGCAGGCTATGGCATAGCCAATATATTGCAATGCAGATAAAGGGAAACAAGTGAGCCTGGGTACATTTAAAATCTGCAGACTTGGCATGGAGAATGTGCGACTGGTTAACTTATGTTTCTATTTATTGCTAATTGCACTAATAATATTAAATCTCATCCACCCAAGGATTGCACCACACTGTAGTAAGGAGGCTGAGAAATTGTTGCATGCAGCAAGAGTTGCCACTGATCTTTTGCCAAAGTTACAGGATCAATCGCAATAATCATGAAGAAATTATGAACTTCAAAAACGATTTTCTGTAATACCCTGAGGTCTGAACTCTGGTTGTATGACAAGAAAGAAATTGCTGAAAAAGAAATGTCACTTTATAAAGAGCAATGGGGTTCAATGCGCTTCCCATTGATCAAAAATATATGGAAATGCAAGAGCAAAATTATATTTGAATTTACTTAAAAATTTAGACTTGCCAAGAAAAAGTTATAAACTCAACAAAACTGTTTCTATCACCCCTTCTTATATTTTACTTGAGCATTAGAATAATAAAGATACAGTCGCTATAGTCCCAGAGGACCATAGGGCTGCTCTCTCATTAGAGAGAGAGAGATGCCTGGTGGTGGTTTAACCTGAGGGTCACCACATCTCAGGCAACAGGAAAGGTTGAGCAGGTGGAACCATCGTAGTAAATACAGTTTGAACAGGAATTGAACCCATGCTATTGGGAAATCTCTACACTGAAAACCAGCCATCCAGCTAACTGACCACTATGTACAGTATATGTACAGTTAATACACAAGAATATACAATATTTTAATGCACTGTTTTGACATTTTAAGATTCACTTTTCATTTTTAAATGTTTCTTTCTAGTTTGAGCATTTTCCTGTGTATTTGCTTTTTTTTGCTTTAGTCTTTCTCTTTGCTTGATCTTTGAATTCAACAAAACATGAAAGAAACAAAAGAGTTATTTGTAGAAATATCAGAATTTATTAATAAAGAAATGCCATGGATGTCATCTCTATGTAAATTCTCAAAATGTGTTTGATGAAGTGCTATGCAAAAAGTATGTTGGTAAATTTAAGGTATGTATTTTCGAAGTTATTTAAAGGACAGAACGCAGTGATTTATCAATATTTTCAGATTGGACAGGTACTAACCTGTTTCCCTGGGATTACAATTGATATCATTGCTTCTTTCAGAATGATTATATAATCAGAGTTTGGGTATAGAGAGTACAATTTCAAAATTTGCACAACATCCAAAATTAGGGAACAGAGTTCAATGTGGGGAGGACTCTAGATGTCTTCAGAAGGGCCTATCAATATCAGATGATATTTAATGCAGAGAAGTGGCTAGTTACGTATTTTCAGAGGACAATATGGACTTTGGCTGACAAGAATCAACATGCGACTAAAGTAGATGTAACGACTAATCTAATGTTGGTTAAAGGCCAAAACAGTCAAGAAATTTACAGAATTGATTGCTTGACTCACTGGCAGAAGGGAACTGTGACCAGGGAATGAGAGATTTATTTCCTGACACAAGCAAGTGGATCAGTGATATTCAGCAGAGCAATCACATTCCAGAGAGGTGATAGAATGCCTGATGTCAATAATGTCTACAGCACTTGTTCTGGGTTGTCATCCTGATACTAACAAATTAACTTAAAAGTATCATTAGATTATCCTGTTAGTGATTGCTGTTTGTGACAGATTTGGCCAGGGCAGCCATTCCTATTCCCCTTTAGTCTTCAAGTCGAAATAGCAGATCAGGCCTGAAGGATGTCAAGGCAGTAAAGAATGCGTTTTTAATGAGGACCTTTTGGATTGGGCAAATGCCTTTGCCACTCACAATTAAAGATTGTAGGCAGATAGGTCAAGTGGGGAAAGAGCACGGAGTACCCTCCATTGTTAAACAAAGAGGAAGCTTCATTAGTGTTTTATCTGGCTGGGTAAAAATCAGCATGACACACAGGTGTTTAGGTGAGATCTGTTCCATTTAATGAATATAGAACAAAGGACATCTGTGAATTTACACACATGCTCATCACTCAGAAATTCAGTTTGTCAAGTTCTCAGGTACAATTACAATCTGAAAATACTCATGATCATCAAAGAAAACTATTTTGATTCAAAGAGACAGAAGAAGTACAGAACAGATCTGACACTACTTAGTAGATCCATTTCATTGAATATTTTTCTTCCAAAATGCCAAGAAATACCAAAAAGAACTAAAAGAATAATATTAATCACTGTTGAATCATCACTGATACAAATTAAAACAATAATCTTAGTAATTGGCAAACATTGCCTAAAATAAAAAAGCCATTAAAAATCTAAAACAAACACACACTGTAGCATTCCCCCAACTTTGGTTTTAGTAGACAGTTGGATTAATGCTTGCAAAAAAGTAATGAACAATAAAATATCACAATAATAACACTTTTTAATTGATAGAACTGTAATTCCCAAATTGACATATAGGAGTGCTTAATGAGGAAGGTGAAGAAGCAGGGAAAGGAAACATCTTGTGGAAATTATAGAAATTTTGTACATTCCAAAGAAATTAATTTATTGTCAAGGGTAGATACATTTTATGAAGGATGAAAGATTTAAAGTTAAAAATAAAATGTAATTTTTTTCCAAATCTCAGCATTAGCAGTGCCCATTGCTGATGCTTGGCAATAGTACAATCAACTTATTGATCTTGCTATAGATTTTTTAGCTTGCCACTAATTTCAATGGTTAATAATTTAGGGTGGCACAGTTCTAGCACTGCTGCCTCTCAGTGCTGGGATCCCAGGTTTCAGCCTTCGGAGTCTGTGTTTGGGAGCTTGCACATTTGTTTCCACTGGATACACTGGGTTCCTCCCACAGTCCAAAGATAGAACATAAGAACATAGGAACTAGGAGCAGGAGTAGGCTATCTGCCTCTTCAAGGCTGATCTTGTTGTGGCTTCAGCTCCAGTTATCCATCCTCTCCCCACAACCCTTAATTACTTTACTGTTCAAAAAGATTATCTATTTTAGTTTTAAAAATATTCAATGAGGAAGCCTCAACTACTTCACTGGGCAGGGAATTTCACAGATTTACAACTCTTTCAGTAAAGAGGTTGCTCCTCAATACATCTGCTGCTCTTAATTTTGAGCTATGCCCTCTTGTTCTACCCTGAAACTTCGATTCTCCTGCTCTTGGATGCTGCCTGACCTGTTGTGCTTTTCCAGCACCACACTCTCGACTCTTGATACTCCAGCATCTGCAGCCCTCACTTTTTCCAAGTGGAAACATCCTCTCTGCTTCTATCTTATCTATTCCCTTCATAATTTCAGATGTTTCTATAAAGATCCCTCCTCATTCTTCTAAATCCCAATGAATATAATCCCAGTCTACCCAGTCTTTCCTCATAAGCCAACCCCATCAACTCTCTAGAATCACCCAGTAAATCTCCTCTACTCCTTCTCTTGTGGCAGTACATCCTTTCTCAAGTAAGGAGACTAAATCTGCACACAGTATTCCAGGTGTGGCCTCACCAGCACCCTATACAGCTGCAACATAACCTCTCTGCTTTTTAACTCAATCCCTTTAGCAACGAAGGACAAAATTCCATTTGCCTTCCTAATTACTTGTTGCACCTGCAAACCAACCACGTTACTTGCAAAAACAACCATATAGGGTAGGTAGCCTGGCCATGCTAAATTGCACAGTACTGCCCAGGGATGTGCAGGCTAGGTGGTTAGCATGATTAATGTAGGGGATTATTATTGGTCTGGTTGAGATGCTCTTTAGAGGAATTGTGAAGACTAGGCCTCTATCTGCACTGTAAGGATTCTATGATTCTATGATGACACCAAAAATCAGGCTTTTAAAAACAAAATGAGCCATCAATCTTTAATGATAGCTTCACATTTGGACAAAAGTTGAAAATCTGGTTCAAAATGTTGCAAACTACTATTGATCCTGACTCAACATTTTACAATGACAAGAAGAGAGACATGTACCAAGGAAACAATTAGCTTCAACTGAACTTTTGTCCACAAAAGGTTACAAAGTGATTTTCCAATAACAAACAAATAAAACACATTCTGTTGAGAAAACTGTCTTCCGTTTGAACACATGCAGAAGTAAATATTCAACATGAATCTGTACCTTTAGCTGTCTCTTTTCATCACAACTACAGAGTGAGCTCAAGGAAACTTTAAAGGGTTCCCACACAGGATTCAAGTTGTTCTTGATAACCTGGTGGAGAATAAAGAAGAAAAGCGCACGTCACATTACACTCAGTTTTAGTCAATCTCACACAAAACAAAGGAAAAGGACATGATTTTATAGCATTCCTTTGGCAAATTTGAAGATGAGTTCTCATAAAATGCATCACATGCCCTGCTTGTCATGTGCCTAGCTGCCTTTTTCCAACTATATAGTGGACAGAGGTGGTGCCAGGCCTGTCCTTGAGTCCATTGCGGCCTCTAAGTGGCCAATTAATGGCAATTTAACTATCTCATTCATCTCTGTGGTTATTTTACTTTCACCAAGGAAAGCCCAGACAAGCTAAGTGCCATAGCAGCTCTTACTGCACTGGCTGGTGTTGAGAAAGGATCACTTGCCCTGTCTCCTGATTTGAAGAGGAAATCTTGCCTTTGAAATCTGTCAAGTCTTTACCTTCCTCCCTGCCAACATATTTGATTCTAAAACCTGCTTCTTACTTTGCAGATGTTGCCAGACATACCGTATCTCTCCAGCACTTTCGGTTTGTTTTCCATAATGCGTTCCGTTTCAGGAACTGATTTACAGTATCAGCAGTGGCCACCAGCTCTCTAAGGCGAGATTTCCTCCCAGATAAGGACATAAATCTCAACCTTGGACAATTCTTGTTGTTTTCAGTGTAAAATAGCTGCAGCGCAGCTGCTTTATTGATAGATGGGACCTAACATTTTTGTCAGGTGTTGGTGGCAAGGAATGTGGCACCCTATAAAACACAGCCCAACATATACTTACTTTTTGGATGATTTGGATGAATTCAATGTAGTCCTAAGAAATTAAATGTTCAAATTAAATGTGAGTGCAAACAAATAGATTATAAAGAAAACTGAAAATTACTCCTTTCCTTGTGTAGAAGACTAGTCACTTTGTGCTCAATCTGTTGGCCACAAAAGGTAATTACTTTGCATATACTATTCATGCCCCATGACGTCAAAGTGAATTATTGAGGAAATTTTCTTTTAAAACTGTCACAAGTGATTTTCCAATCTGTAGTCAGGCATGCCACTTACTATGATTTTTAATGAATCATTAATATGCTCAGATAAAGTTCTTGCACATCCTGTTACCCATTAACAGTTAATGTATTTTTCATATTTATGGGGTGTTTGAAATCTGCCTGTAGATTTAAAGGAAAATATAGGAAAGCACATTATGGAATTGTAGAATGATAGAGCATTAGGAGGACATTCAGTCCAAATTGCTCAGAAGAGCTTTCTAAGGAGTTCCATTCCCATTCCTTTCCCCATGGTCCTGCAAAGATTTCCCCTTCAAGCATTTCACCAATTCTATTTAGAAAGGCACTACTACTGCCTAAAAGTTGAATGTACATCTAATCATAACAAGTGTTAAAAAAGAATCTTAGAACCTCAACATTTTAATGGCTGCTTTTGTCACATAGACCCCATCCTCAGACCACGACAATAGGAAACTGGAAGTAGAACCACCTGCCACAACAGACAGAACCGTATAAATTCAGGACAGATCATAACAACAGCACTTCATCCTGAGGCTACACTTCACTGAAGATGTCACCCAGGGGGGAGACAAAACATTTGCAAGAAAATTAACCAGCTCGCCAACAACTCCAACCACAACCCAAATACGAATCTTCACTGAAACCTTTAGCATATTGAGTTGGCATTTTAGTCTATCTCGTCAGTTTTCAGTACTTCTCTTTAAATCTGAAGATCACCAGTTAACTTGGAAAATTTCCAACATTTATGTAAATGTATGTCTTAGGCATATACTAATTACAAATTGAACACTCTGCATGTCAAAAAAATGTAATAAGCAGTTTGGAAAATGATTTAGTTCTATTATTGACAGCTGTAATGAGGAATGTCAGATGCAATCATTTTAAATAGTCTTTTTAGGCTAGTAATGGAATTTGTTCATTAGTCTTTCCAGCTCTATTACTTCATAAATAGGCAATTAAAAGAGTAAAATCATTATTCTGGAGACAAAGGTGACACACATTATACTAGCCTGCTGGATTTGAGTGACAAGAACATGAACATTTCTTTGATAGTGTCATTTGTTTTGCAGTCTTCATAATATCAAAGCAATCTAGAACATGGACTATGAAATGGTTCTACCATCATAGAAATCTTCTTTGGTTTAAGTGTGTAAAACCGAAAGCCTGTTTTGCTAAATGTTCTGTCCAACATCATTTGATTCAAGGAATTTTGTTCCTTACATGTATTCAATTTTGAAGGGTGCAGGTACTCAAATTTGTAATAATTTGTAATTCTGTAATAAATGCACCAAGCCTCAATGAAATACATAAATTTATTAAAAATGTGATTTCTTTGAAGGATACAACATTATTGCACTTTTATTACAGCATTGGGCAAGGATAATACAAATAAAACCACTGATTAGAATGAGAATGTTTATTTTTATTTAGACCAAATGTTCCATTTAAATGATATAACATAGAACATATAGAATATTACAGCGCAGTACAGGCCTTTCGGCCCTTAATGTTGCGCCAACCTGTGGAACCAATCTGAAGCCCATCTAACCTATACTATTCCATTCTCGTCCATATGCCTATCCAATGACTATTTAAATGCCCTTAAAGTTGGCGAGTCTACTACTGTTGCAGGTGGTGCATTCCATGCCCCTACTACTCACTAAGTAAAGAAACTACCTCTATCTGTCCTATATCTATCACTGCTCAATTTAAAGCTATGTCCCCTTGTGCTAGCCTTCACAAACTGAGGAAAAAGGCTTTCACTGTCCAACCTATCTAACCCTCTGATTATCTTATATCTCAATTAAGTCACCTCTCAACCTTCTTCTCTCTAACAAAAACAGGCTCAAGTCTCTCAACTTTTCCTCATAAGATCTTCCCTCCATACCAGACAATTAGTAAATCTCCTCTGAACCTTTTCCAAAGCTTCCACATTCTTCCTATAATGCAGTCACCAGAACCAAATGCAACACTCCAAATGTGACCGCACCAGAGTTTTGTGCAGCTGCAGCATGATCTCATGGTTCTGAAACTCATTCTCTCTGCCAATAAAAGCTAATACACCGTATGCCTTCTTACCAACCAGATCACCCTGGGTCACAACTTTCAGGGATCTATGTACCTGGACACAGAGATCTCTCTGCTCACCTACACAACCAAGGATCTTACCATTAGCCCGGTAACCTGCATTCATGTTACTCCTTCCAAAGTGAATCACTTCACATTTTTCCACTTAAAATCCATTTGTTGCCTCTCAGCCCAGCTCTGCAGCTTATCTATGTCTTTCTGTAAAATACAACATCCTTCGTCACTATCCACAACTCTACTGATCTTAGTGCCATTTTCAAATTTACTAACCCATCCTTCTATGCTCTCATACAGGTCATTTATAAAAATGATAAACAACAGTGGACCCAAAACAGATCCTTGCAGTACCGCACTAGTAACTGAATTCCAGGATGAATATTTCCCATAAACCACCACCTTCTACCTTCTTTCAGCCAATTTCTGATCCAAACTGGTAATCCCATCCCTTTCGTTAGAGAGAGTAGGGTTGAGAGGTGATTTAATTGAGATATATAACACAATCAGAAGGTTAGATAGGTTGGACAGTGAAAGTCTTTTTCCTCAAATGGTGATTTTGTGCAATAGTCTTCTATGTGGAACCTTATCAAACACTTTACTGACATCCATATACACCACATCAACTGCTTTACACTCATCCGCCTGTTTGGTCACCTTCTCAAAGAACTCAATAAGGTTTGTGAGCACGACGTACCCTTCAAAAACCTTGTTGACTATCCCTAACCAACTTATTCCTTTCCAGATGATTATAATTCCTCTCTCTCATAACCCTTTCTAACACTTTACCCATAGCCGGAGTAAAGCTCGCAGGTCTATAATTTCCAGGGTTGTCTCTACTCCCATTCTTGAACAAGGGAGTAACAGGATAGGTCAGAGTCAGCATGGATTTATGAAGGGGAAATCATCTGGAATTTGTTGAGGATGTAACTCTGAAGATGGACAAGGGAGATCCAGTAGATGTAGTGTACCTGGACTTTCAGAAAGCTTTTGATAAGGTCCCACATAGGAGGTTAGTGAGCAAATTAGGACGTATGGTATTGTGGGCAAAGTACTAACTTGGATTGAAAGTTGGTTGACTGATAGGAAACAAAGAGTAGTGATAAACAGCTCCATTTCAGAATGGCAGGCAGTGACCAATGGGGTACCGCAGGAATCAGTACTGGGACCACAGCTTTTTACAATATATGTTAATGATATAGAAGATGGTATTAGCAATAACATTAGCAAATTTACTGATGATACTAAGCTGGGTGGCAGGGTGAAATGTGATGAGGATGTTAGGAGGTTACAGGGTGACCTGGACAAGTTAGGTGAGTGGTCAGATGCATGGCAGATGCAGTTTAATGTGGATAAATGTATGGTTATCCACTTTGGTGGTAAGAACAGGAAGGCAGATTACTACCTAAATGTAATCAATTAAGTAAATTGGCAGTACAGAGAGCTCTGGGTGTTCTTGTACACCAATCAATGAAGGCAAGCATGCAGGTACAGCAGGTAGTGAAGAAGGCTAATAGCATGCTGGCCTTCATAACAAAAGGATTGAATATAGAAGCAAAGAAGCTCTTCTGCAGCTGTACAGGGCCCTGGTGAGACCACATCTGGAGTACTGTGCGCAGTTCTGGTCTCCAAATTTGAGGAATGACATTCTGGCTATTGAGGGAGTGCAGCGTACGTTCACAAGGTCAATTCCTGGAATGGCGGGATTACCTTACACTGAAAGACTGGAGCGACTGGGCTTGTATACCCTTGAGTTTAGAAGACTGAGAGGGAATCTGATTGAGACATATAGATTATTAAAGGATTGGACATTCTGGAGGCAGGAAACATGTTTCCGCTGATGGGTGAGTGCCGAACCAGAGGACATGGCTTAAAAATATGGGGTAGACCATTTAGGACAGAGATGAGGAGAAACTTCTTCACCCAGAGAGTGGTGGCTGTGTGGAATGCTCTGCCCCAGAGGGCAGTGGAGGCCCAGTCTCTGGATTCATTTAAGAAAGAGTTGGATAGAGCTCTCAAGGATAGTGGAATCAAGGGTTATGGAGATAAGGCAGGAACAGGATACTGATTAAGGATGATCAGCCATGATCATATTGAATGGTGGTGTGGCTTGAAGGGCAGAATGGCCTACTCCTGCACCTATTGTCTATTTGCTATCTTCCAGTCTTCTGGCACTAATCTCATAGACAATGACGATATAAAGATCAAAGCCAAAGGCTCAGCAATCTCCTCCCTGGCTTCCCAGAAAATCCAGGGATAAATTCCATCTGGCCCAGGGGACTTATCTATTTTTACACTTTCCAGAATTGCTAACGCCTCTTCCATATGAACCTCAATCCCATTGAGTCTAGTAGCCCGTATCTCAGTATTCCCCTTGACCACATTGTCTTTTTCTAATGTGAATACTGACGAAAAGTATTCATTTAGCAATTTCCTTATCTCCTCTGACTCCATGCATAACTTCCCACTACTATGCTTGATTGTCCCTCATCTTACTCTTATCATTCTCTTATTCCTGATATAGCTATAGAATGCCTTAGGATTTTTCTTGATCCTATCCACCAACGACTTTTTATGCCCCCTCCTGGCTCTTCTTAGCTTTTTCTTTAGATCTTTCCTGATAAATAGATAATTAAAATTGTAAGTGTATCTTGTTTCACTTTTTAAAATTGGTCTCCATGCCATTTCTCTTGTTTAGAGGTATTAGAAATACTGGTCAATTTCTCTCAACTGCTCTTTGAGTGACCAAGTAGCACAATTCTAGCTTCATGTTTTAGGCAGCTTTGCCTCTTTCATCTACTCAACTCCAATAAAACTTGCAGCCTATTTTGCTTGTTAATATTCAAGGAAAATAGTCAGTTAAAAATAAAATGTTATTTAAAATTATGAATGAGGAATTCATAATTCAAAACCGAATATTTAAAGAGGCATAAAATATTAACGTTACATAAAAGCAACTTTTAAATGAATATTTTCTATTATATTTCTTTCTGAATAGATCATGTAACTTTGTTACCATTGCTTTAAGTGTGTTTACCATAGGCTTTAAATTTCATATTCCATATTAATTCCATCATCATTGAGTAAAGCGTTTTATCTTCTATGGTTTGTGTGTTGTACAGTAATCCTAGATATTTTTCTAAAGCATTCCACACACCTCTGTCCTGTAGACAAGTTGCTCAGATTCATCATCATTCATCCTGTATATCTCCAAGAAAGGATCTGATTTGCTGAAAAGATCCTGAAATGATATTAAGAAAATTCTGCTATTACCAAGGTCAGTTGACCAAATATATATCAAGATCTTGAAATGACAATTGGGACAGATGAGCTATGTAATTTGACATGAAACACAAAATTATTAAAGAAAATGGAATAGGCAACATAACAAAAGAAAATGTAAACCCCTCCTGACATTCCCACTGTCCTACTGTGACTATCAGATAATGAACCAATCCATGTCAACATGTAGCAAGGAGGAGATAATGTGCAGACTTGAGCTGCAAAGTTACAAGTAACATTCACATCGCACAAGTCCCAGGCAATGACCATCTTCAAGAAGAGATTCTAACCATCTCCTTGTGTCATACGACTCGATTGTCATCACTGACTTTCCTAAATATCAATATCCGGGAAGGGTCCCCATAACCAGACGGTGAACTCCACCAACCATATAAATATGCAACTATAACAGCAGATCAGAGGCTGAGAATTCTGAGGTGTAAACAGGATGGTGTCAAGTATCCACTTAAGTGATATAAGTAAAAGGGGCCAGATGCAGGGAAACTCACTCTTTATGTTACCTTGTGTACTTTGAAAGTGTAAAAGCAGGAAATCGGCCCTTATTATCATACAATTAAATTATTTGTTTAATGGACAAACTGTGTAAGGGTTAACAAATGCAATACTACTCTGAAAAATCTCTGTTTGGTGGCAAGCTGATATAAATGGCATCTATCCCATTTTCTTGCTACAAAATGGAAGGTCTCCCCGTTTAGATCATGTCTAAATCTGTCTGTTTGCAAGATGAAAATCCATTTGAGTCATCCTCCAAAATGTACTTTGTATAGATCTGATTAAAATGTAGTTAAGGCTGTCTTATGAAATGAAATATGAGTCTTAAAGTGAGTATGGTGATTTGAGAAAGCATTATTGCACATAATGTTATTCAGAAGCAACAAACCATCAAAGTTTAATTATCACCTCTCTTGAGCACTTTAATTATCTTAGTGAGATTTGATATTCATATCCTGCTTTATTGAATCTACATAAAGGGAACAATAACTCCAAAAACGAATCCTTTCTTTTAAAATTCAGGCATTTATGCAACTAGATTGTACCATAAAAAGCATTGCTTTGTGCAATTGAGAATTTTAATTTTATAATCCACTTTCTTATATATATTCTATTAAATTTAGTGCTCAAAGATCTACCGTACCTTATCATCCAGTTTCTTGGCACAGAAGGCCAATTCAACATAGCCATTGTTTCCACTTATTTCTTCTGCAATAACCTGTGAACAGAGACAGAAATAATAAGTCTAGCTGATGGCATGCACCATGCTTAGCTATTACATTAATACTAGATTACAATGGATTTCTTAATGGTACAGGTTATGTTAAAGAGAGGTTGAATAATCCGTGAAGCTTTTTATGCAATGGAAACGCAGTTATAAGATCATAGTAATTATATCAGCAATTTAATGATATTTTTAAAATGTTTATGTCATCTCATTGATTCTTATTAAAGAGTAAATCAGACAGAAATATCTGGTGATTGCACATGTAAAGTTAACCATGAAAATCAGGAAGTCGCTATCTGAATCACTCTCCCCTCTGGGAATTTTAACATAAAGTCTGCAACAGCATGATGTTGTGGTACTTACATGATAGAAACCTTAACTTGCCAGAGAGAAAAAGAAATTGGTGTTGTCCATTCAAATATAAGCTCAAGGTGCAAGCTGTCTTAAAATTGTCAAAGTCTTTACCGCTGAAGATTGGTTTCTACATACTTAGGGTTTCATTGTTTCAGACTTCAAAAATAGTATTCAGTTTTTAAAACTCAAAATCAACTGCTTGCAACTCTCTGATTCCAACTCATTGTTTATTGGCTTCAACAGAGATGGGAGAGGAGAAAGACAGCAAACTTGCTCCCAGGACGGAAGATAATTATTTATTAATGTTGGTAACATGGGTAACTTGGAGTTTCCTGGCTAAAGTAACACAACAGATCATGGGAGATCAAGAGTGTTTTGGTGGAAGGAGACAAGTATATTTACAGTACTCCTTGTGGGACGAGTAGTACAGGCGCTTTCTGCCCCAGGAAGCTAACCTTTGAATTGGTTCCTTCCATCACTCAGACTTCCTCCCTCCCATACTTAGGAGCTCCCAATCAGGATTTTTAGGTCAGACCCACCATAAAATTATTGGATTGGATACTCCCCACTGGACTGAGTATCAAGTCTGTCAAACAAACTAACTTCTGGGCAGGCAACATAACACACATTGTGGAGTCAGAATATCACATCATGCAGGAATCCTGAACCCTAGCATTTCCAAAGCAAATTGCATCCCCTACCTGCTACAGTTCTCATCTACTAGGTCTCTACCCCGTAATTCTGGAATTGAATTGAATTTATTGTCATGTGTACTGAGGCACAGTGAAGAGCTTTGTCTTCTGAGCAATACAGGCAATCATGTAGTTAAATAGCATAGATAAGTAAATAACAGGTAAACAGCTGCAAAAAATATAAACACAGATACAGGTGAATGCTAAGAGTTTGTGAGTGCATTCAGTATTCTAACAACAGTAGGGTTGAAATTGTTTCGAAACCAGCTGGTATGTGTGTTCAGGCTTCTGTACCTTCTCCCTGATGGTAGAGGTTGTAGAAAAGCATGGACAGGGCAAGATGGATTTTTGAGAATGCTGGTGGCCTTTCCTTGACAGCGGGTCTGGTAGATGGATTCTATAGGTGGGAGATTGGCCTTTGTGATTGTCCGGACTGAGTTCTCCACTCTCTGTAACCATCTATGATCTTGAAAGGTAACTGTTGCCAAATGAGGTAGTGATACATCCAGACAGAACGCTCTTGATGGCGCACCTATAAAAGTTGGCAAGGGTATTTGCCGTCATGCCAAATTTTCTCTGCTGCCTGAGGAAGAAGAGATGTTGTCGGGCCTTTGTAATCAGTGCATCCACATGAAGAGTCCAAGAAAGCTTGTTGTAAAGAAGTAAAGAATTCTCAAATTGATTGGTTATGGAGATCCATACTTGCTTGCTCTGTTCACATAGACCAGGAGCTAATTATGTTAGCAGCATGGGAGCTGGCAGGTGAATGGAAGTTGCTTCAAATTAAGACTCAGGCCACAGAGATGTAGATGACCTGATGTTTACAAAGGTTCATATATGGGACCAGGTAGGAATCCATGGAATTATTGTGTCTGGAGTTAAGAAAGATATTGAAGACAGTGTGAGCTGCAGATGAGCTGAGACAAGGGAAATATCAGGTGACATTACAGTGATGATAATAAGTATTCTTTTAGATGGCACAAATATGAGGTTGGACGTTTACCTTAAAATCATATGTGTACCAAGACTGTGAACTGACTTTGTTTTAAAGTATTGTCAGGTAAAGACAAGGAGACAGTAATTATGGAATGGAATTTCAGGCAGGAGGTGGGGAGGGAACCAAAAATAATGGCTCCAATCGTCTTAATATTTGATTGAAGGAAGTTGTTGCACATCCAGTACTGGGTGTTAAATAAGCAACCTGAATTTAGCAACAATGGAGAAGTCAACAAAAGTTGGGCTGCAAGTTCCCAATTTGCATATTTATGCAATCTTTAGACTTGTTTGGGTGGACACATTAATCATCACTACAGCCTACATGAAAATTGCATTTCAATGGTCTGGGGAATTAATGGGGTGAACAATACATCAACTCCAATTTTTGATGTCATCTTTTTCTTTCATTCAAGTAACAATGTGCTAAAGTCTGTAACATCAACAGAACCAACAGTGATCAAATTCAAAGACCTGAAAGCTAACAAGGTTGACAATGTGGATATATATAAATGAACAGTGTGACTCACTGTGACAGGGTACGTTCTGACTGATACTTTTTGTGATGCTAATGATTCCCAGTATATGAATGGATGAAAACTCTCAACAAATAAACTGCCCTCTTTACAATGTAGTACACCAAAAGCATGAAATAAAAAGTCAACCATTTAGAAACAGTTCAGACTGACTTTTAAAGTATGAGATAACATGACTGCATAGATTGTTGAGAATGAAGTATCACTTTAATTCTTTTGCTTTTTATAAATTACAATAACTAAACTCACATTCACAACTCACAAGTGTATATCTTGTGTCTTTCATAGACATGAAAGAACATCAATATTCACTCATACAGTATCCAGTAATGACTCCAGAGATGGTAGAGTGAGGTTACATTTTTAGATTAACCTTTGTACGTTACAGGATGGTTCCTTTCCTGCAATCTCATCTCTCCAATTGTCACACACCTTACAGTCTTGACAAAGCATCTGTTGTCTAAGGGAGGAATAGAAATCTCAATCCTCATCAAGTCTCATCATATTGTTAATTGGATCTTAGCAGGTTTATACATCATAAGAATGAATTCATGTCATACTTTACAGTCATTTATGTTGGGCACAAACTCACAAACATCACGAACTGGACTAATGGTATAAATATTGTGGCTACAAGAACATACCAGAGACTAAGAACCCTGCAGCGAGTAACTCATTTCCTGACTCCCCAGTGCCTGTTCACCAACTACAAGGCATGAACCAGGAGTGTGCTGGAATATTTTCCACTTGCCTGGATAATTTCTCCAGCTCAAACAACACTCAAGAAGCTTAACACCATCCAGAACATAACAGCCCATTTAATTGGCACCGTATCTAATAGCAGTGCATATTATCTACAAGATGCACTTCAGAAATTCACCAAGGCTCTTTCGACAGCATCTTCTAAACCGTTGACCACTATCATCTTGATTGGCAAAGGTAGCAGACATATAGGAACATCACCACTTGCAAGTTGACTTCCAAACATTCCACAATCCTGACTTGGAAATATATCACCCTTCATTCTGTGTTGATGATTTAAAATCCTGGAACTCCCTCACTAACCACATTATGGAGCGACCTACACCAAACAGAACATTGAAAGGGCAGCTTGTCACTCCAACGGCAATAGAGATGGACAATAAATTCTGGCCCAGCCAGAGAAGCCCATATCCCTGAATGAATAAAAAATAAAACTTCATGGCCCAAATATTTCAATTAGCATTAAAACAATTCCAGCCAATGTTCATAATAGAGAAAAAGCACATTTTTTTCAGATGATACTTCCTTACTGGCTGCCCCTGGAATTGCCACCATAGAAAATAGTTGTGAAAATTGCATGAGATGGCCATTGAGGAACTTGTCAACATAGACAGCGAGAAGACCCATTTTCCAAACAATTGTTTAATGGCAAGACCTGACATACATGTTAATGAGCAGCAAGAGACCTATTTATATGCACTAACTGACATTAATATTGCATTCTTAACTAATCATGCCTCATTAATATGCAGTTTCCGAATCTCCCACCTTCTGTTAGAATCTAAACAGCAATAATTCCTGATATGAAAGTAAGAGAGCTTACCTGTGACTCCAACTCATTATCTCTTCATATGGATTTCCATCTTGGAACCAGGCATCAATATCTCAGATCCGTTGCATCTCCAAGGACAGGGACTGCACATAATGCTTCCGTCCATGGACACTGGCATCTGAGACATACCAGCTCACCACATCCTCATGACACATCTCTGATCTATTTTCAGTATGAAGTGCAACAGCACTTTCAGTGCAGTGCTACTGCAAGACCACTTTCCTCACAGGACCAGGAAGTTAGCTCACAGATTAGACCACATTGCATCTCAGGATTGCTAATTTTCCCTCTTAGCGTTCACTCACTCACACCTATTTTGATACTACAGCATCCCTGCTTTGCCTTTCTGCACTTTGTTCCCTCAGTGAGACCTTAAAAGACTTCAGTCTTGCCCTGCTGCCTAGCGCAGTCACAAAACCAAGCAACTTGTCATGGTCATCAGTCAACGGGATGGACATGTTGTTGCACTGCACTGTGTTATGTCAATCCCACTTCTATAGCATGTGGCAGCAGCTAGGCCAGTAAATACATTGTACTTGCTTCAACCAAATAGCCATGTATCAAAGTCTAAGGGGAGTAGTCCCTAGTCAAGTAAAGGAGGTCTGTCATCAGTCATTGGACCATAGGTAGGGTAAGTAGGAGCAGACTCCAATCTCAATCCTGGAGCTGGAATATAGTCAGTCACTGCTTGGGGGTCCATATCAGGACAGAAAATGCTGAGTGCATGGTCAGACTTGCAGGTCCAAACAGTCAGGGAGCTTGTGATAGGTCAGTTTGGGAGCTAGACACAAATCAGTCAGGAGTCTGATCGGTGATTAGTTGGAGCTATCTGTACAAACTGTTCAGGGGGATAGACCTTAGTCAGTCCTGCTCTTAGCTCAATGGAAGTCAAGTATGGTGTCAGGCAACATATTGTATTAGGGAAATTTGGGGAAATCAGTGCTGGAGATTGGAAGCGACAATTTGGGATGCAGAAGGAACAGGAATGATGAAGGGGGAAATTTTAATATACAAGGTGGCAGAGATGACTGCATTGAAGGATATGGATACGATGGAGGGAGTCATCAATAACCACCACCAATGGGGTGGGCCTTGCTGGGGGAGTGGAGAGACATTGCAGCACAATGGTCGGTATGGTTAAACTGTAAGGATGATGCTCAGGAGGTAATGACGAGAGTTGCAGTTGTAAATCCAAGTAGTTTATGGGAACATGCAGAGAATAAGTACTAATGGGCTGGCATGGACTGCCAAGATAGGAAAACAAATGGAGGGCCCTTAATTACCAGGCTAAGCCCAAAGACTCACTGTGCCAAATATGGCTGGCATTTCCTGCTATATTTATTCAATGCATCAACATGTAAATGTAAATGCAAAATAGCTGCAATAACATCCAGAGTGGACAAAGTCAGGATTTTTTTTCCTATCTGAACACACAGGTTCTATTTGACAGTATGATGGAAGGCCCCTCAAAGGGAGAATGCATTAATTAGGTATTAATTGCAGAATGGATTGAAGTCATCAACCATCATGGAACCATACCAATCGTACCATGTCATTTGTCATTGCAGACTGAAGATAGTCACCTCTGTAAGACAAGTGTAATCATAGACACTTATGGGCCACATTTCACAAAGATATCGCAAGGTCTCATAGGCTGCACTGGGAAACCAAGCTGATTCCCTCTCACTCTGAACTGTCAGTATTCACCAATATGCTATTACATGCAATGATGGATTTCTTGGGTGATGTGGGGCTGGGAGGAGAAGGTGTTGGAACTCAGAGTGCTTACTATCTCACATTGTCTTTTTGCAATATGACTGGTGCTGCATCAGAATAATATTCAATGTTGAACTACGATTTCAAGACAGTCCATACCCCTCCTTATCAGAGTTCTCCATGTTTCACTGTGGAGCAGTCTGGTAAAGCATCTTTTATGAGCAATGTGAATGTTGACTGCTCACATTACTGAGGATGCATCCTGTTTCTTCTGGTCCCCTGCCAGGGACATTGGAAATATAACTAATGGATCCAGCCACAGCAGGGCCTATTGTCACTGTTACTGTATTGCAATGAAGGCTGAGAGGAGCAGAGGAGGACCTGGTATATCAGCAACTACAGGACCTGCAGAAACCTCCAGCAGATGCTCCACGTGAAGAGGTCAGAGCTTGAAGTCCCCCTCAGAATGTGAAGATAGAGGAGAGCTAGTCTTTCGAACTTGACGCCAATTTCTCCAGATAAGCAAGACATAAGTGTCACCACAGAGTGAGGATGTCCTGGATACAGTCACAAAGCTTGAGCAGGTGCTGAAGTGGGACCTGCGACACAAAAGGGCGGGTGGCCATCTATCCCAGTGGCCATCAAGATGGCAGCTTTGATAAACGTTTCTGAAACTGGTTCCTTGCAAGGAGCCACTGGATTCATGGGAGAGGTTTCTCAATCATGCACCTACAAACACCACTTTTTATCATTTATAAAAATTATTTGGATGTGAATATAGGAGATACAATTAATAAGTTTGCAGATGACATTAAAAATTGGTGGTGTAGTGTACAGTGAAGAAGGTTAACTCGCAGTACAACGGGACCTTGGTCAGATGGGCCCGTGAATGGCAGATGGATTGAGATAAATGAGAGGTGTTTTGGTAAGGCAAATCAGGGCCAGACTTATTCAGTTAATGGTAGGGTCCTGGAGACCATTGGCAAACAAAGAGACCTTAGGGTGCAGATTCATAGCTCCTTGAAGGTGGAGTCACAGGTACAATGGATAGTGAAGGTGGCATTTGGTATGTTTGTCTTTATTGGTCAGTGCATTGAATATAGAAGTTACCACATTATAATGTAACTGTACAAGATATTGGTGAGGCCACTTTTGGAATACTGCATTCAAGTCTCGTCTGCCTGCTATAGAAAAAATGTTGTTAAACTTGAAAGGGTGCAGAAAAAATTTGTAAAGCAAGTTATGCATATTCTTCAGAGAAATATCCTTCACTTATGAGAGTACAGATAGTTTAAGCATCATTTAGACAGAACATAGAATCTGTCTCATAGAATGAGACAGGTTCATAGAATCCCTAATAGCATGGAAGCAGGCCATCGAGTCCACACCAACCCTCCAAAAAGCGTCCCACCCAGATCCCACTCACCCTATCCTAACCCTAACCACATTTACCATGGCTAACCCTGCACACTATGGCCAATTCACCTAACCTGCACATCTTTGGGCTGAGGGAGGAAACTGGAGCACCTGGTGGGAACACACACAGACGCAGGGAGAATGTGATAATTCCACGCAGACAGTCACCCAAGGGTGGAATCAAGATCAGGTCCCTGATGCTGTGAGGCAGCAGTACTAACCACTAACCATGATGTCCATCTTTTACATGGTTGGAAGGTTTGAACTATAGGGAGAGGCTGAATAGACTGGGATTGTTTTCTCTGGAGCGAGAGAGGCTGAGGGGTGACCTTGTAGAGATTTATAAAATCATGAGGGGCATGGATAGAATAAATAGCCAATGACTTTTTCCCCAGGAGATGGGATCCAATACTGGATGGCACAGGTTTAAAGTGAGAGGGGAATGATATAAAAGGGACCTGAGGGGCAATTATTTCACACAGAGGGTGGTACGTGTATGGAATGAGCTGCCAGAGGACATGGTAGAGGCTGGTACAATTACAACATTTAAAAGGCATTTGAATGGGTATATGAATAGGAAGGGTTTGAAGGATATGGACCAAATGCTAATAAATGGGACTAAATTAATTTAGGATATCAGCATGGATGAGATGGACTGAAGGGTCTGTTTCTGTGCCATCCAACTCTGTGACTCTTAAATGCATCAAGACTGTTACTCATGCAACTTATGTTAGATCATACTACTTCATTGTTTCCCTGTGACAAAATCAGCACTGTAGCCCAAGCAGTAAGCTTTAACAATATAGCTGGCACCCACCGAGGTGCTGGGTGTGATAGATTCTACACACATTGCATTGAGAAAGCCATTTCATAATGCAGCAGAATTCATCAATAGAAAGATTCCATACATGAGAGATCTATGATCATCGGTAGCACATCTCAAAAGTGTGCGTGACATATCGTTGAAGCTGTCATGATGCTCACATCTTCAGAACTCTCATATGACTGGTTCAGATGCCTTACAAGAATTGTTGCTGAGAGATTAGGGCTACCCTCTGTGACCATGACTGATGATTTCATTATACTACTCCCTTCGTGAGGCTGAGTGTGGAAACAGTGCAGCGCATTCTTCAACCAGGGCCATGACAGAGCAGACAGGAGGCCAGCTAAAATGAGATTCGGATGTTTGGATTGGTCTGGGCATCCTTGCAGTAAACTCTGGACAGAAAGTGTTGCATTATCCAATCATGCTATCCCCATCACAACTGAAGCTGACAACGAGAGGATGTGATGGACGCTGGGAGAATGGCAGCAGTCTTGCAAGGAGAAAGGTGAGGACATTGAGCAGGAAGATCATCACTTCTAGCCTGAAAGACTGCAGCAGTGTCAATTGCAACAATTTAGACACTTGGTTCCAGACAATGAGAGCAGTGATCATTTATTGACTGGATTTGTTGCCACTTGAAAAGCAAGCAATCCATTTTTGTTCTGGGAAGCACCTTCTATTTGTCTGTTTGTCATTCTGCTGTTGCTGAATAAAAGTGAATGTTTTGAACTGTTTGGAGGCTTTATGGTACAGGATGGTCCCACATAGAACAATGTTAAGAATTTGTGACTGTGTGATTGAATAGGTAACTGCAGTTGTGTAAGGTGGGTGAGGTAATTGAATAGGGTGGTAGTTTGGTGAAGTGGTTGGTACATTGCTCGGACAATTGGGTGGCATGTGACAGGCTGGTAGATTGCCAGCTGTGGTAAATGATTTTAAGTAGGTTGAGTCAACATCGAGGATCTCAAACGTACATGGATAGCTTTCCAATCTGTCACTGTAGCATAAAAATGGTATTGGGGATCGCGAATCAGTTTTAGAATCCATCCTTTTTTCAAAGCCATAGATTGCAACGAAAATCACATTTCACTGGGTTTCTATCTAATCCATTCAGCTGGCAAACTGAAAATCTATGCCATTTTTTCAAAGCTTTCAGATTAATTTGTAATTAATTTAATTTCAGTAAAATATGTTTTTAATTCCCTTCCCCAACTATAATGCATCGATCATAGCAGCAACAGAAAGTAACTGTTCCTGAAAAAGCATTCAATAGCATAAACTTCAGTTGAATGTCTAATTAACAATCTGTTGTTTTGATTTTAAACAAAATTTCACAATATTTTATGTAATAAACATAATAATAAAATAATATAAACAAATAACACTCAAGATCCCATTTAATTATGTTAGCTACTCCGTCTGCAGAAGGTACAGCAAAAAACGTTGTCCAGGAATAACTTGCTAACTCTGTACATTGATCCCGGTTTATGACTCATTAGGGTGGTGAAACAGCAAGGTGCAATTTACTTGATTCAGTGCAAGCAGTAATTGCCATCCACTTAGCTTCCACTTCTGAGTGCTGCCATCAAGAGTAAGTGGAGGGAGGTTAAAAAGTGTCTTGCAGAGTTGTCAAAAGAGATGTGTCAATTCTTTTCGTGGATGCTACTGTTTGATACAATTCCACTTTGAGAATTAATTTTGCTGCTTCAAATTGTTTGACTCCACAGACCTTTCCGCTCCATTTCCAAATGTATTTTCCAGAAATACTTTCTTACAAAGACAATTTGAGGTTGTCTCTGTATATTTTGACTTGAACATCAGCTGTCTGCTATCACTATGCAATGTGATAATATTGGATAACTCATTTTCTGAGTTCCATGTAAAATCTGTAATGGTGATTTATTTCATTTGCATAAGCTTCCAAAGAAAATTTCTATTTATTGCTTTATGCAAGAGTGTGATATAAGAAAATAAGTCACTGTTGTTCTCCAGGCAAGTTTGCCGTAATGGAATTGATCTGCTTCAGGCTGTGTTAGACCACACACATTCTCCTATGCTTTCTCTGCCTAGAAAGCTTAGCGTTCAGTATTAGCATAGCTAATGATCAACTGGCATGTTGCTGCTGCCCAATACTCCCCTCTTCATGGAATGTTTTCTACACACTTCATGAAACCCTTGCCTAGTAGATCCTTCCTGACTGATATCTTCTTCAAGCCAATATCTCCCAAAGACCTATTTCTGACCTATTAGCTTATTCAAGCTGTCTCTCACTCATTATTATACAGTTACCATCATTTTGGTAATTTTGGTAACAGGAATAGTGCTTTTGTCCCAACATATTTTTAATTTTTGACTGAATGCTAAGGCTTCATCTGACCAAACATGTCTTTTTTCTCCAGAAACATCAATATTCTTGAGATTCAAACTATCGCCTACCAATATGCCAGCTAGCATTCAGCTAACTGAGGAAATGGTATTTTAAGAACAAAATCTCATACCTGAGTCTAAGGACACTATTTACCAAGCATTGGTTTTTACTAACTAAGAATCCCTACAATGCAGAAGCAGGCCATTTGAATCTGCATGAATCCTCCAAAGAGTATCGCACCCAGACCCAACACCCATCCTCTTAACCCCCATAGCCTACCCACCCAATCTGTACTTCCCTGGACACTTTATCTTGGCCAATCCACCAACGTGCACATCTTTGGACTGTGGGAGGAAACCAGAGCACCCAGAGGAAACCCACACAGACCTGGGAGAATTACAAACTCCACACAGACAATTGCCAAAGAGTGGAATCAAACCCAGGTCCCTGGTGCTGTAAAGCAACAGTGCAAACCACTGAGCCACCATGCCACCCCTTTGGAAGTTCTGACAATCTACAGCAGGCACTTAAACACTGAAGAAGTACCATCAGTCTTACCTTCTGTCATATTTCTATCATTTGGAAATTTGAACTTTAAAGTTGAGTTGTGTGTGTTTTAGGTCTCAATTCTGTGAAATATTTGAAAAAAATTCAGTTTTGTGAATGATGAATTCAAACCTCATTTCCAAGGAAGCAGGAGCTATGTGACTTTCTGGGGAGATTAACTGATTAAATGTTTACAACATTGAAGTTAGTCAACATGCAGAAAGACAGAACAGGTCAACAATCATATTTCAATTGAAAAGAATAATCATACCACAGAACGGCAGGTTAGTTTGTGGCAGTCCAAGCTTTCAGAGCTGGAAAGAAGCTTTGAAACTGTTTTAGCACTTTAATCAGGCAAGTCATTTCTTAAAATTCAGTTATCATAATGTGCTGAGCAATGGTTAGAATAAAGATGGCACATTGTCCGTTCTGTTATTTCAATACTTTGATTTCAAATACTATATGCCACATGAAGTGAACATTATATTTTGGAACAAAGTTTGTTTCTATCTTTTAGTTTTCTGATTAAAGTCATATATAAGAAGTTTTAAGTACTAATACTTACTGTAATTGTAGACCTTCCAGCATACTTTCCATATCTTAAAAACAAAGGCTTTGTAATTTTCTTCTGAGCCACGATCTGTAAGATATGAAATCACATCACACAAAACTGAATTCATAGGAAAACTCCCATCAAAAGTTTATTTTGAGCTTCCTTAACTGGTGGAATAGACTATATCCTTTTGGTTATTTTAAACTATGGTTTGAAAGAATAACAATTGATCTAGTAAAGATACACAACTAACTCCCTTTAGTTACTATGCATTAAGATTAATTACAGTTGCAACAATCCAGGTGTATAATTAGGGTTTCCAGCGTGTAAAACTTGTACAAGGTTTCAGTTTGACAATGCAGATAAATTTTGTGAACTCACAGCACAGTTATCTCTGTTCAATTTCCTTCCAGTCATATTTTGTTACATTTAGTCAAACTATTGGAATAGCCATGGTGATCAGAATTAGCATTTAACAAGGGGGAAAGATGATCTGAGCTTGTGTGACCTCTTTCTGTACTTCCAGACATTGAGTAACTTCTGCTTGTGCTGTAATTGAGCATTAGTTATTACATCACTCATTGCATAATGGTTGATGTTAGTTTAACCCTGTAGGAAACACTTTAACTGCAGATTTTGTTTTTAAATCTAGAAGAAGTATTTTTTAAAGCTGCTGTACTTCAATTATCCTATCGGGAAGCAAGCTGAAACATCTTTTGTTTGTTTGTAAAGAGATAGAGGACTTCCAGCTTGATAGGTCCTGAAGTTTAAGTAGAAGAAAAGCTAAATCTGCCCTCTGGCTACTTAAGTGAAGAGGTTTGTATTCATGTAAATTTATTGTGGCTGGTCATCCAAATGATTAATGATCCAGGGCTGTCTCATTTTCACTGAAGATTCTTTTACAAACAGTTATTGATGCTGACCACTGTGCTCTCAAGGCCATGTGATATGGTGAAATATGCTTATGAGTTACAACAATGTGATTCTTATGTTAGTTCCTGTAACAGATATATGAGACATGGGACATGCAGCACTGAAAATTTCAATGAACTTTTATTACAGCTCCTGGTGTTTACCCAATGTGTATTACAATTACAGGCACGAGTGTGCGTGGGTTCCTGTTAAGCCAGTTAGCTGATCTGCAACATGCTTCCCTCAGCATGTCATGCTGCAAAATGACGCAGTTCAGTAAGATGGAAGCTGAGGCCTCTATATGAGTAGGTCACATGCCGTAATACAGTAATGGTATCATGACCATCTCCCTTAGAGATATATTTCATATCTGCTGTGAGATATAAAGCGACAGGAACATCAATCACACAATCTGTAACATTTTAGTAACTACATGCACCTCAAACATTACGCACATGAATTACTTAATGGAACAAAGGGAAACCCTTGCATCAAATGAAGAATTATATTTAAACAAAATGACCCTACATTTCATAAGAAAAAAATGGAATACCATGGAATAAAAGACATGGTCTTAAATTTACTAACATTATTCAATTTCCACCAAACCAATCCATAGTGGATTATGTTAGTCTAACCCATCTACAACGAACGGATCAGATTAGCTCAGGTATCCATGTTATACCCCACAGACTAATATTCCCCACCAACTTCAGTACAAAGTAAAACAGGCATTACAAACCAGATCAGTTTCTCTCGAGGAAAGTTAAATTGAATGACAAATCCTGGCTAATGAAAACAATTTACACTAAAAATATACAACTGCAGTAAAATCAATAGCATTTCACATTTTTCAAGTAATATTACTTGGATAGAAATAAATATATCTTTAAATTCCTACTGTTTCATTTTTAAAAGAATGCATCATGCACCATCACTGAAAAATCATATCTCATTTCATAAAAGATTATTTTTAAAGTAGCTCTGTATGAAACCAGTTGGTCATCACTTTAATTTGCTTAATTCAGCTGGAGACATTCCATTTAGGGCAACAGATTTTGAAAAAATATCTTTTCTACATTTCTTCATCACCATTTGAAGTTCAAGTCAGCAAGCAGGTGTATCAAGCATCAAAGATCTTTATTAAATAACTTTCTTTGCTAGTTTATTGACAATCAGGGGCCAGAAGGGACTATTATAGATGTTTGATTCCATGCCAAACATCACTTTAGAGACTGGTTTAAAGAAAATATCATTACATAAGGTTAGAAAAAAAACCTGAGGTATTTTTAATTACCTTGGAACATGGACTGTTTACTTAAGCAATACTTCATGCTTCCTTTGTTCTTATTATTAATTATAGCTAATAAAATAATTAGGCCAATATGTTTAAGTGGCACACAAAAGATATTGCATGTACATTAAGTGGTGCATTACCAAAGAAAAGTAAAACATTGACATTTTTGGATGGTTTCTGGATGAAACTAATTTTAAAATCATTTTTAGCTAATGCAACACATCATTGATATATGCAGAAGAGCAGATTTCAGTTGATGTCTTATAAAGGCATACAAGGCATTAAGTATAGACACAAACTGTATCTCTTTTATTGGTAGCTGAGTGTAGGTGCCCCCTTGCTTTGACAGAAGATTGTAATAAGTATTAGATCAATTTTTATTTATTAAACCCTAATATTAAACTTTGAAACTCTCCAATACTGGAGTTAACAAAAATTTTTACAGCTTTGACTAATCTATTTTCTCATCATTAATATTGTTGATTTAATATGAGAGGGAAAGAAAGAATTAAAATATCAACTAGCCCTGTAGTTATTAGAATTGAGAAGAAAATAGTGTTTATTCTAGTGCTTACCTGTCCCAGAGTGCACTCTATACCACCCAGAAAGTCATCATCACGAGTACCAATACTGCAGTGGCCATGGATATCATATACTTCAAATCGAAGCTTCTGAACCTCCTCAAAATAATAATCCACATTGAAAACTTTGGAAAAGACTGGATGCAGGTTACTCTTTATGACTTCAGTCCGGTCAACCTGCAAAGCAGAACAATTTTATGGGTTCATTACAGTCTTATTGATGACTGTTTGGAATATCAGATGTAGCGAGTTCCAATGTTCACCTTACATTGGATAACTGGATTTTGTTTCTAGAATATAGGGCAGCTTAATAAATCTAGACATTTTTGTTCAGAACTGCATAGATCAAGACATGACTCCAGTATGGTAGATGAACAGAACAGCTCTAATATTTTACACAGTAAAATGCTAGCCTGCCGCTCAAAAATGATCAACAGTTCCCTCAGCCTGTTTACTGCCTGTAACTTTAAAAGAATCTTAACAAAATCATCAGATCAAGAATGATGTCATCTGTATTTGAATTTGTAATAAATGGAGCAGAAGTCAAGACTTATAGCTGGGAAGGGAGTGCTTAACAGAGCTAGGCAGATGAATGAAGGACCAATTTTAATCAGTTGAATCCATTCACTTCTGTTCTATTCAGAGCCAATGAGCTTAGAATCATCAAAGACTGGATTTTCTTCTACTTTAATTAATTACCAGTTATTTTGCGAAAAATGTCTCCAGCCCTATAATGCCATAAAGGTCTTTCCATTTTTAAAAATTTTTAATCAAGACTGGAGAGCTTTGGTTTTGGTTTTGGTTTTGTAATTCGAGAAATGCTCAAATGGATCATGCTGTGGTGTTTCTCCTCGCAGTTTACAAACCGAAGCTGAAGCATGAGGACCCAGTATAGAAAGTAGTGCGGTGTTGGTCTGAGGCAATGGAAGGCTTCTACAGAACTGCTTAGAGACGGTGGACTGGGCCATATTCAAGAACTGAAAGCCAACCTAAACAACTATGCAACAACTGTCACACACTTCATTAGTAAGTGACACTGCTGCCAAAGAAGTTAATCTGAATGTTCGCCAAACAGGCAGCCATGAGACAACTGGGAGATCCACTCCCTACTGAAGTCCAGATCTGAGGCATTCAAGACAGGTGACACTGACCTATACAGGAATTAAGTACGATCTTTGCAAGGCCATTAGAGACGCCAAGAGGCACTACCAAATTAAGTTTGAGACTCAGACAACCACACAGACACCTGTTGTTTGTGGCAAGACCTACTATAACAGGCTACAAAACAAATTCAAACAGAATCGCAATGAACAATACATCCCTAACCAATGAGCTCAATGCATTCTATGCTCACTTTAAACAGAAGGTCAATGAAACAATGTCACCTGTCCCATCAGCCTTGGGTACACCTGCACTCACAGTCACCACCGCAGACATTAGATTGGCCTTCTTGAGAGTGAACCTATGGCCATGCACTCAGATCCTGTGAAGACCAGCTAGCAAGAATAACCACATGCATCTTGAACCTCTCCTTGCTTTGGTCTGAAGTCCCCATTTGCTTCAAGAAAACCACCACCCTCCTGGTGTCAAAGAAAACTCATGTAGCGTGCCTCAATGACAACTGCCTGGTGCCTCTGACCTCCATAATTATGAAGTGCTTCGGGAGATTAGTCATGTCTCATGTCAACTCTAGCCTCCCAGTTTGCCTTGATTCTTTTCAATTCAACTACTAGTGCAAGAGGTCCAAAGCACTGGTTCCCTGGCCCTACACTCATCCCTGTAATATCTGCATAATAAGAATATTTATGTCAGGCTCCTATCTTTTGACCACAGCTCCAACAAACAATGACAAGATAGAATACAGGAAAGAGATTGAATGTTTAGTTGCATGGTGTAAAGACAACAATCTCTCCATCAATGTCAATAAAATGAAGGGAGCTGGTCATTGGCTTCAGGAAGCAGTGTGAAGGGCACGCCCCTGGTTGCAACAATGACGTTGAAGTGGAAATCGTCAACAGCATCATGTTCCTGGGAATGATGATCACCAACAATCTGTCCTGGTCCACCCACATCAACGCGATGGTCAAGAAAGCACAACAACATCTCTACATCCTCAGGAGGCGAAGGAAATTCAACATGTCTTCAAGGACTCTAACCAATTTTTATAGATACACCACAGAAAGCATCTTATCTGGATGCCTCACAGTGCAGTTTGGCAACTGCTCTTCCCAAGACCGCAAGAAACTGGAGAGCTATGAACACAGCTCAGTGCATCACGCAAACCAGCCCTCAATCCATTGGCTCTATCTACACTTCCTGCTGCCTCAGGAAAGCACCAGCGTAATCAAAGACTCCTCCACTCCAGTTTTAATCTCTTCCATCCTCCTCCATCAGGCAGAAGATATAAAATTTTGATTCATGTATGAATAGATTGAAGAACAGCTTCCTCCCTGCTGTTATCAGATTTTTGAATGGACCTCTCAGAAGCTATTCTGATCCCTCTCTCAGCAGCTTCTCTGCAGCTATAACATTGTATTCTGCACTCTGGTTGAATGGTACAATCTGCACTCAAAACAACATTTTTCACTGTATCTCAGTACATGCGACAATGATAGATGATGTAATCAATGTATCAAAACTCAGGATTACTTACTGACATATTAAATTTTAAGATGGATAGTTTATCTTGCTTTAAAAACAATTCAGTGACTGTCTGGGAAATTCCTTTGTGGATTACACCCAGCCTCAGTAGTGACCCTAGAATGTCACATCTAGAACAATGTCAAGGAATTTTTTTAAAAAACCACTTCAGGGAAGAGAATAAAAATGCAACAATCAGCACCATGTGCTTTGGAGCAAATCTCCTGGTGGTGAACATAATGCATAGAAAATAATCTGGCAAAAAAACATGATTGTGTTGTTACCTTAGAACCAACTATACTCTGGTAATGATGATTTTGACTGGCTGTTGGACTGGGGTATACAAAGTTAAAAATCACACAATACGAGTCCAACGGGTTTAATTGGAAGCACTAGCTTTCGGAGTGCCACTCCTTCATAAGGTGGTTGTGGAGTACACAATTGTAAGACACAGAATTTATAGCAAAAGTTTACAGTGCGATGTAACTGAAATTATACATTGAAAAATACCTTGATTGTTTGCTGAGTCTTTCATCTCTTCGAATACCATGGTAGTTTCACTTCTGTCATGTGTAAATCACAAAACGTTTTTTTAAAAGTTACATTCTCAGGTTAACTGTGACAATTGGTATTAGCTAGATATTATGTTGATGGTGTTAGCCCCCTGTGTTCACTGTTTGTGCCATAATGTTTAGACTGATTCTAAACTAAAAAGTGAGATAACAGAGTCTTACATGAATTCATGCAGGTTTGAGCAAACTACAATGTAACTCTGCAAGTATAAATTCACCCCACAAAATATATGTGAAGTTAGGTCTCCTGGTTGAGGGGTAGGGACCACAAGAACCCTGTAATCAAACTTATATAAAAGTCCAGAGGTTACTGGAATTTTCCTTGACTTAATTGTAGAATGAATTGAAGGACAATTATTCCAACCATTGTAAATTATTATTAATTTAAAAAGATATGAAACTTTCTAAAATATTCAAGTGAAAAGAATGCTAACCTTCAGATTCTTTCATAAACATTAAAGAAATGATCAGAATAAAAAGTCTGCAAGACAACTTTTCATAAACAAGGAAGTTCAGGAAAACCTGTTTCTTTGTTGTACTACTATCACATCTTAGGGTTTGTAAAAACTTTGTCTATGAAGTAAATTATGAAGAGGTTTTTCATTCTGCCTGACTGATGTGAAGAAACAAATTGAGATTAGAGTCTGCAAAGAATTGGGAGAACAATCAGAGCTAAATCCTTGCAAGGCCAGCACTCTCAGGCAATGAGATAACAATATATGATGCTTACAGGCTGCATGCTCAGTAAGGTCCAAGTGTCTATGTGAGTCACACAAGTTATTTGCAAGCAGAACTTCAAGGTTAGGGTTGTAACTGTTTCAGAAGGTGTTTCTCAAAGAATATTAATTAAGCAGCTGGCCATAGGGAGGGCCCTCAGGTTTAGAGTTGCAGGACTCAAAATCTTAGCACAGAAATTGGAAAGGAGGAGAGGTGCAAAGTCTCCTCGGGATACAGGAGGCTCTCCAGGCAGAGACAGCAAATGGTGGTCTAGCTGATAGCCATGTGGACCAATGTAAGGATTCTGGTCTAGAAGACTCCATACAGCAACTAATGTCTTCATATGTATCAGCTGTGCTTCAGTTGATAAAACATTCACCTCTAAATTTAATCCCCACTCTCTGATTTGGACATAACAATCAAGGCTGACAATCTGCTGCAATACTGAGGGAGTGCAACACAATTAGATGAGCCATCTTTCCAGTAAGATGTTAAATCAATGTCCCACATGCCTACATACACATATATGAAAGATCCATCTCTCTATTTTGAAGAAAAAGACCATGTTCTGGCAATATTTATCCCTCAACTAATGTCATAAAACTGATGGTCTGGTCACTTCCAAATTGCTGCTTGTGGGAATTTGCTGAGTGAAAATTAACAACTACATTTCCCACATTACTAACATCACATCAGCCAGAGTATTGTGTAAGTTGTTAGTACCACATTATAACAGGGATGTGAACGCATTTGAGAGAGTGCCAAAGTGATTTACAATTATGGTCCCAGGGATGAAAAATTTCAGTTACGACAATAGAGTGAAGGAGTTGGGACTGTTCTCGTTGGAGAGAAGAAGGCTGAGAAGTGAACTAAGGTTTTCAAAAATCATGAGTGAGCTGGATAGAATAGATAAGGAGAAGCTGTTCCTGCTTGTAAAGGAATTAATAAACAGAGCATACAGACTTAAAAGGATTTTGAAAAAACAAAGATCCGAAATGCACTGCCTGGAAGTGTGGTGGAGGCAGATACAATTGAAGCATTTGTGAGGGTACTGGATGATTACTTGCACAGAAACCAGAGAAATGCAGGGGATTGGCAGGAGGTAATGAAGTTCATTTGAAAAGCCAGTGCAGACATAGTGGTCCAGATGGCCTCTTTCTGTGGCAAAACATTTTGCAATCATGTGACTATGCTTCAAAACGTCTCTATGGCTATAGAGGGCTTTGTAACATTTGGTGGTTGTGAATATATTATTACAAGCTCTGGCTGAGTGTGAAAGAATGGAGAGAGCTGAAAAGCACACTGGAGAAAACTAGTCAATATTCATTGACTGGTTAAATTATTATAGAGGCAGACTTTTGCAGGACATCATTAGAACCTTCTTCCTTCAGATTATGCAGTAACATCATCTGACACCACTGTTAGACATCTACACTGTTGTGTGTGAGGACATTGTAGTCAGTGTTGACCAAAAAACATGGAGGACATGTCAAAGTGTGCAAAACTTGGTCAAGTGGGTTCTGATCCTACATCCAGACACACTCCAAGGATGGCGAGCTGGCTGTTTCTGTACCTTGGTGGCTGTCAAAGGTGATAGCTTGGTTTGTACGATAATGATCCTCCTTCTTTTGGTTCTTATCCAAGCCAGTCTCTGCGATTCCTAAGCAACAGGTGTGCAGAGGACTTTGAACAGAGCATATAATCTCTTTCATCTTAGGAGCTCCAAATGAATCAGATCATTTTGTAAAGGTGTGGACCTATAACTAAGTAACATAGGATCAATGTTATTGTTTTTCTTTAATTGGTCCTTGACCAAACAAATCTTCCTATCATTGGCTGTGAGAATTGAGGGGAACTGGTAATGCGTACAAAATTGTACAAATCAGTGAAGTGTTTAACAGTCATGGCAAACTGCATGCCTTTGTCTGAGGTGACTACCTCAGGAATGTCATGTGTGGCAAATATCTCTGAGCATTGTGATTACAGCCATTGAGGTAGGGCTGTCTAATCACTTGACCTTCAGCCATTGGGCAGATGAATTGACAACACTAAGATGGGTTTTACCCTGGATAGTGAACAGATCCATCCCCAGCATTCCCAACAACAAAATGAGAGTGATAGCAGCATCACAGGCACTTTGTATTCTGCCTATGTTAGCACACGTTGGACAATTGGAGACTATGTCTCCAATGGACTTCAATATATCAGACCACCAGAGGGTGTTGCTTAGTATTTGGTAATTCCCCAGTGAACCTGGTGGAACATTGCAGAATGTCCAGCCTCATGGCCCTGGGAGTAAGAATGCAGTTGTAATAGACCAGCAAGTCATCCAGAAGGCTATGATGATGATATTGCTTGAAGTACTGCCTTCGAGTACATTAGTAATGATATATGCAGGCCATCCTATGACATGGCAATCTCACATTTGTGAGGATTTAGCGTGGTATCCTGAGTTGAACAAATGTCATCCATTTTATGAGCGGTCACTGGAAAAAGCATGATCAACAGCAGCATGATAGCTCAGTGATTAGTACTGCTGCCTCACAGTGCCATAGACCCGGGTTCAATCCCAGCTACGGGTTACTGTCAGTGCAGGGTTTGCACATTCTAGTCATGTCAGCTTGGATTTCCTCCAGTTTCTTCCCACAGTCCAAAGTTGTCCAGGTTCCATGAATTGCAGAGGTACAAGGATATTGTAGGAGGGGGTTGGGTCTGGATGGAATGCTGTTTGGAGGGTCAGTGTGAACTAGATGAGCTGAATGACCTGCTTCCACACTGTAGGGATTCTATAATTCTATGAACAAAACTGCATAGAACACCACATCCCGAATAAAAGAGTAATCATTTCGTGCAAGTTTCCCCACAGGAATATGGATCAAAACATTAACCAGGATCTGAACTCTCCCATAGACATACTCCATGTTGACATCAAACTGTAGAAGATAGAATTGGAACCTTTGGATTTGAGCTGGAATTTTAGCAGTTCCATAGTGTTATGAAGGTCATTAATGCCTTATGATCCATCTGGAGTTTGAATTTGAGATCCAAGCTCTAATTACAGACGGTTTTCATGTATCCAGGTGTCTCTCTCAATGGCCTTGTGGCACAGCTCTGTATCTGTCAGTGCCCTGAAGAAAGGGTAGACAGGACATATGGAGCTATCACACTGGACATGGAACAAACCAGCTCTTAAAACAATGCAGATGCTTCAGTTGCCACAATAATGGCAGGTCTGGGTCACCATATGCCAGGATTTAGGTTGACACAGGTATTTTCATCAGTGGATACCTTGGAGTGCATTTCTCACACCACCACCCAGTTGTGTAAAGTTGGCACAGATATAGAGGGAGCCGTTTGGCTTGGGTACAGACACCATGCCAGAGCACCATGAAGTGGACTGGGTGCCAGTATTGATATCATTCCCTGCTGTAGCATGGCTTCTTTTAAACTTTTTAAGAGAAATGTGAAAACTTGCTTGACATGAGTAGACAGTGATATGGTGAGTTATTTGCAGCTTCCAAGTCCTGTGAGTAGTTTCAGAAGTTCCCTCTGGAACTTGTCTGCTTTGGGGGAAGGTAGTTGAGAGCATGTAGATAGATGAAGGTGGGGTGATGGTGATAGTTCGGAGAGGAGGGTGGAGCAAATAAGTGAGAAGGAAGACAGACAGGTAGAACAAGTCAAGAGGGCACTACCAAGTTGGAAAGTTGGTTCTGGAATAAGGTGGACGGAGGGATGATGAAGTAACTGGTGAAATCCACATTGATCCCATGTGGCTTGGTGGTGATGCTGTGTTTGCTTGCCATAATGGAAACATAAAACAATGGTGGGTATCACACTGTCCCACAACTTAGCTTACTTACTGACACTCTAAGATCTCTCCCAGATCCACAGTCATCTGGCACCTGATGCAAATCATTACCAAAAGAATAAAGATTTTCTGGGTATCCTGCTGAATTTAGTCCAGTCTGTGGCAGCACTGCTATGAAAGTTCATGTAGGAATCAAACTCTTTAAAGTTTGCTACACATTTAGCAGTTTCTGCACAAACCCCTGTCTGCATAACATAATGTTAGAACAGGAACGCACTGTCCCAATTATTATTTTGCTTCTGAGTGCATCCAGAACCTGTCCCACATCACTTTAATCAGCAATGTCAGTTTCCACAGGATGCAACTTCTTACAGCACCCTGCAAAGTCCAGGGGCTTGGACAAAGGTAACTTAGAGCACTTCTAAGCAGCTTTCTTGGATTCCAGTCAAGTTGAATTGCTTTGATTGCATGTACAAGAGTGCTCTCTGACAGGCAAAATCTTTTCACTTTCCTGTCAGTATTGGCATTGACTGCATCCTTCAAAAGTGTTTGACAGAGAGTGCTCTGGGCTCCTCTGGCACGGAGAGTTTGAAAGCTTCTTCCCTCAGGCTCTAGTTACATGTGGTTGACATCACTGACAACCTATGTGAAACACTAGCACAATAATTATTATGCCTTTGTACTAAAATGAAAATTGCTATTCAAATTCAGATCTTTCCTTTCACTCTCTTTATCTTTTGCACACTGCTGTCACAAAGCTGGTCCCTTTTTTTCTCAAAGCTGTTCCCTTTCTCAAAGATACTGTGTCCTTGGTTTTTTTTTAGAGGGGTCATAAAACCCTCCCGTTCCAAGGTGACTAGTTTGATACAGAGATGAAATGGATTGTTGAGAGGCCTTTTGTTTATATATAAACAGATAAGACGTCAGGCCAAAATGGTCATGTTTTAGAAGTGACCTATATAATGAAAGGGGAGTGGTCAGCTCTCTAGCTGAGCAGTTCAGTGCAGAACTAGTTAGGAGTCCAGCTGTGTTGAAACGAGTTGCTAAACTCTCTTTCCTTCTGCTTTTCTAACTTCACCTGTAAGTGTTTGTTCCATTTTTACTGGGTTTTTTTAAGGGAATTTGCTATTGGGACTGTTGTGTATATTTGGAACAATACTATTAAGTCTAGTTTGGATAGACTGAGTTCTGTAGGGGTTCTTTATTCTGTTCTTAACACTGCACTACCAAACCTACATATAATTCATATCAAACATACCCAACACCCACCCATCAGCAGTATCCAGTAATCAGGACTCATCTCAAATTTCGGTCACACATAGAACATAGAACATAGAACAATACAGCACAGAACAGGCCCTTCGGCCCACGATGTTGTGCCGAACATCTATCCTAGATTAAGCACCCATCCATGTACCTATCCAATTGCCGCTTAAAGGTCGCCAATGATTCTGACTCTACCACTCCCACGGGCAGCGCATTCCATGTCCCCACCACTCTCTGGGTAAAGAACCCACCCCTGACATCTCCCCAATACCTTCCACCCTTCACCTTAAATTTATGTCCCATTGTAATACTCTGTTGTACCTGGGGAAAAAGTTTCTGACTGTCTACTCTATCTATTCCTCTGATCATCTTATAAACCTCTATCAAGTCACCCCTCATCCTTCGCCATTCCAATGAGAAAAGGCCGAGAACTCTCAACCTATCCTCGTACGACCTATTCTCCATTCCAGGCAACATCCTGGTAAATCTTCTCTGCACCCTCTCCAAAGCTTCCACATCTTTCCTAAAGTGAGGCGACCAGAACTGTACACAGTACTCCAAATGTGGCCTAACCAAAGTCCTGTACAGCTGCAACATCACTTCATGACTCTTGAATTCAATCCCTCTGCTAATGAACGCTAATACACCATAGGCCTTCTTACAAGCTCTATCCACCTGAGTGGCAACTTTCAAAGATCTATGTACATAGACCCCAAGATCCCTCTGTGTCTCCACCTGACTAAGAACTCTACCGTTAACCCTGTATTCCGCATTCTTATTTGTTCTTCCAAAATGGACAACTTCACACTTGGCAGGGTTGAACTCCATCTGCCACTCCTCAGCCCAGCTCTGCATCATATCTAAGTCCCTTTGCAAACGACAACAGCCCTCCTCACTGTCCACAACTCCACCAATCTTCGTATCATCTGCAAATTTACTGACCCACCCTTCGACTCCCTCATCCAAGTCATTAATAAAAATTACAAACAGCAGAGGACCCAGAACTGATCCCTGCGGAACTCCACTTGTAACTGGGCTCCAGGCTGAATATTTACCATCTACTACCACTCTCTGACTTCGACCGGTTAGCCAGTTTTCAATCCAATTGGCCAAGTTTCCCTCTATCCCATGCCTCCTGACTTTCCGCATAAGCCTACCATGGGAAACTTTATCAAATGCCTTACTAAAATCCATGTACACTACATCCACTGCTCTACCCTCATCCACATGCTTGGTCACCTCCTCAAAGAATTCAATAAGACTTGTAAGGCAAGACCTACCCTTCACAAATCCGTGCTGGCTGTCCCTAATCAAGCAGTGTCTTTCCAGATACTCATAAATCCTATCCCTCAGTACCCTTTCCATTACTTTGCCTACCACAGAAGACTAACTGGCCTGTAATTCCTGGGGTTATCCCTATTCCCTTTTTTGAACAGGGGCACAACATTCGCTACTCTCCAGTCCCCTGGTACCACCCCCGTTGACAGTGAAGACGAAAAGATCATTGCCAACGGTACTGCAATTTCCTCTCTTGCTTCCCACATAATCCTAGGATATATCCCGTCAGGCCCAGGGGACTTCTCTATCCTCAAGTTGTTCAAAATGTCCAACACATCTTCCTTCCTAACAAGTATCTCTTCTAGCTTACCAGTCCGTTTCACACTCTCCTCTTCAACAATACGGTCCCTCTCGTTCGTAAATACTGAAGAAAAGTACTTGTTCAAGACCTCTCCTATCTCTTCTGACTCAATACACAATCTCCCACTACTGTCCTTGATCGGACCTACCCTCGTTCTCGTCATTCTCATGTTTCTCACATATGCATAAAATGCCGTAGGGTTATCCTTGATCCTGTCCGCCAAGGATTTTTCATGCCCTCTCTTAGCTCTCCCAATCCCTTCTTTCAGGTCCCTTCTGGCTATCCTGTATCCCTCCACTGCTCTGTCTGAACCCTGTTTCCTCAACCTTATGTAAGCCTCCTTCTTCCTCTTTACTAGACATTCAACCTCCCTCGTCAACCAAGGCTCCCTCACACGACCATTTCTTTCCTGCCTGATAGGTACATACATATCAAGGACACGTCGTATCTGCTCCTTGAAAAAGTTCCACATTTCCACCACATCCTTCCCTAACAGCCTATGCTCCCAACTTATGCTCCTCAAATCCTGTCTTACAGCATCGTAATTTCCCTTCCCCCAATTGTAAAATCTACCCTGTTGTGCACACCTATCCCTCTCCATAACCAAGGTGAAAGTCACAGAATTGTGGTCACCATCACCAAAATGTTCACCCACTAACAAGCCCTTCACTTGTCCTGGTTCATTACCGAGTACCAAATCCAATATGGCCTCCCCTCTGGTTGGACAATCTACATACTGAGTTAGAAAAGCTTCCTGGACACACTGCACAAACACCGCCCCATCCAATCTACTTGATCTAAAGAGCTTCCAATCAATATTTGGGAAATTGAAGTCGCCCATGACTACGACCCTGTAGCTTCTGCACCTTTCCAAAGTCTGTTTCCCAATCTGTTTCTCCACATCTCTGCTGCTATTGGGGGGCCTATAGTAAACACCCAACAAGGTGACTGCACCTTTCCTATTTCTGACTTCAGCCCATACTACCTCCAAAGGCAGATCCCCCTCAAACTTCCTTTCTGCAGCCGTTATACCATTTCTAATTAGCAATGCCACCCCCCCCCTTCTTTTTTACCACCCTCCCTAATCTTACTGAAACATCTGTAACCAGGAATCTCCAACAACCATTCCTGTCCCTCATCTATCCACATTTCCATGATGGCCACAACATCGTAGTCCCAGGTACCGATCCATGCCTTAAGTTCACCCACCTTATTTCTGATACTCCTTGCATTGAAGTATACGCACTTGAGCCCATCTCTGTGTCCGCAAGTATTCCCTGTCAGTGCTACCTTCTCCACAGCCTCCCTACATGTTGCTACTATTAGCCTCACCCTCACATCTTAAAGGTTCCAAATATGGTCAGCTATGGTCTATGTCAAAAAATGTGGTGCTGGAAAAACACAGGTCAGGCAGCATCTGAGGAGCAGGAGTGTCGATGTTTCGGGCAGAAGCCCTTTATCAGGAATGTAGAGGGAGAAGAGGGATGGGAGATAAATATGGGGGTGGGGTGGTTGGAAGGTAACTGGGAAGGCTATAGGTAGATGTAAGTGGAGTTTGATAGTGATAGGTTGGAGGGGAGGGTGGAGTGGATAGATGGGAAAGAAGATGGACAGGTAGGACAGTTCAAGTGGGCGGCGCCAAATTGGAGGGTTGGGTCTCGGATGAGGTAGGGGGAGAGGAGATGAGGAAACTGGTGAAGTCGTCATTGATGCCACGTGGTTGGAGGGTCCCAAAAAAGACGATGCGGCATTCTTCCTCCAGGTGTCGGGTGGCTTCAATTTGGCAGTGGAGGCAACCCAGGACTTGGATATTCTTGGCAGAGTGGGAGGTGGAGTTGAAGTGTTTGGCCACAGAGGTGTGGGTTGTTAGGTGATGTGTCTCAGAGATGTTCCCTGAAAAGTTCCACAAGTTGGTATCCTGTCTCTCCAATGTAGAGAAGACCACATCAAGAGCAACAGATGCAGATGAGGCATATGGATGTGCCGGAAAATCTCTGCTGGATGTGGGAAGATCCATTGGAGCCTTGGATGTGAGGATGGGGGAGGTGTGGGAGCAGGTCTCATATGTCTTGTGGTGGCAAGGGAAGGTGCAGGATGGGTTGGTGGGGAGGGGGCGTGGACCTAACAAGGGATTCTCAGAAGGAATGGTCTCTGCAGAACAAGATAGATGTGGGGAAGGAAATATCCTTCTGGTGGTGGGGCCTGACTGAAGGTAGCAGAAATGGCAGAGGATGATGCGCTGTATCCAGAGGTTGGTGGATTGGAAGGTGGAAGGTGAGGACCCATGGGGGTTCTATCCTTGTTGCAGCTGAAGGGGTTGGGTTCAAGGGCAGAGGTGCAGGAAGTGGAGGAAATGCACTGGAGGGTATTGTTGAGCACGTGGAAGGGGAAACTGTGGTCCTTGAAATAAGAGGCCATCTGGGTTGTCCTGGAGTGGAATTGCAGATACGGCTGAGGCAGAGGATTTGGGAGTAAAGAATAGCATTTTTACAGGAGGTGGGAGGTGGTGTAGTCCACATAGCTGTGGGAGCCAGTGGGTTTGAAGTAAATGTCCAGGTAGCTGTGGCAATCGGATTCCCAGATCTAAGCCTCCAACTCAGCACTTCCCTCTTGAACTCTCCTACTTGTCCATCTTCCTTCTCACCTATCAGCTCCATCCTGCTCTCCGAACTATCACCATCACATCCCCCACCTGTGCCTACCTATTGCTTTCCCAGCTACCTTGCCCCCACCCCCACCCGAACCTTCCTATTTATCTCTCAGCACCCTTCTCCCCCCAACCACCCCGCCAACATTCCTAATGAAGGGTTTATGCCCAAATTGTCAACTCTCCTGCTCCTCAGATGCTGCTTGACCTTCTGTGCTTTTCCATACCATACTTTTTGACTCTGATCTGCAGTCTTCAGTTTCTCTCAGCTATGTGTCCATGACAGGCACACTCTTTGCAAAGCATTCAATGATATCCTTTCATCTCTTTTGCAGGACTAGGTGCGCACAGAATAGGAGGGAGTGAGCATGCTTGCATTTCCCTGAACCTGGTGGAGACCAGCTTCCAAATTTAGGTCACCATGACCAGTGTTGGTGACAGCATCTAACATGATGAAATATTCCTGCCTTATGCACTTCCTCAACCCTCACCAATGTCACCCTGAAACTTGACTTGAGATTTAAGCTGCAGATGGTGTTATCTAATGACTATTCAATTCCCAAAATGCACCCTCCACTCCAACATCAACACCCCCACCCCCGATGCTAATCGCCACCTTCTGCCTTTCAGCTTTCAGGTATCCAAGAACTGTCAACTGTCAATGTAGCCTCACCATAAAGTCAAGACAAAACCTTAAGCAGCCCAAACTTTCAAGCATCTCCAACACACAATTGGGGCAGGAGTAAGATCCACCCAGCAGCTCCTTCAGAAATCAACTGTACCTGTGGCAGATTATCTGTGGCACCTGCTATAGAGGGTAACATATTAGTGTGAATAAAGGATTGATTAGCTAACAGGATGGGGACAGCAGGGATAAATCAGGCTTTTTCAGATTAGTGAATTGTAACTTGAAGTACTACAGGGATTAGTCCTGGTTCCTCAACTATTTATAATCTATATTGATGATTTAGAGAGTATGGGAGCTAAACTTGCTGAGGACACCAAGATAGGTAGGAAAATATGTTGTCAACAAGAGGTTGAGAGTCAGCAAGAGGACATACATGGGTCAAACGTGAGGTCAAAATAGTTGGCAGATGCCATATAATGTGGGTCAACAAATACTTGTCCAGTTTACTAAGAAGAATACAAAAGCAAAATGCTATTTAAGTAGAGACAGATTGTAGAACTCAGTGGTAAAGATGGATTTGAATGTCCTAGTACATGAATCACAACATTAATATGCAGGTTCAGCAAGTGACAAGGTAAATGGAATGATGCAGTTTATTGCTAGGGAAATGGTATATACAAGAAGGCATTGTTAATATCACCAGTGGTACATTGTGTATAATTCTGGTCTTCTTTCTGAAAAAAAGATATTATTGATTTTGCAAAGTTTCTACAGAAAGTTCACTTGACTTACTTCTGAGAGGAATGGCTAATCTTATGAAGAAAGGGTTAATGCATTTGGAATATACTCGCTAGGAATTTAGAAATTGAGAGGTCATCTTATTAGTGCACATCAAATCTTGAGGGAACTGGATACTTTGGTTTTTGGGAGGGTGTTTCCTCTTGAGAGGAAAAGCCAAAAACTAAGAGAGACAGTTTAAGAATAGGAGGTCTCTCTTTTAAGTCAGAGATGAGGAGAAACAATTCCAGTAAATGAGTAATTAAAGAGTGGAATTCTCTTCACCAGAAGATAGTGAAGGCTCTGTTTTCTAATTTATTCAAGGCCAAGTGAGAGATCTTTGATACTTAGGTTGTCGAGGTTTATGGAGGGCAGACAGGAAGGTGGAGTTGAGACCTTAACCAGGGTCAGCCATAATTTATTAAATGGTTGACAAGGTCCAAAGGGCCAATTGGCCATATTGCAACTCAAAATCCCTTTCTTTCTATGTTTCTATATACCACCGTGAACATAGTGGGAGGTGGCTGCCTATAAATTAATGAGAGAAGGTGGGCTGGTGTGCCCCTTATTTTCCTTCTGTCATGTTATCATACCAGTGATAATAAGGTGACAAATGGCCTTCCAGACCAGAGACCACTGAGCCATTGCATGGCCATGGAAGGACCTTTTTACACTGCAGCTAGCATTTTACCAGCAGCAGGTATTCCCTCTATCATGTGGGGTATCCACCAGGTAAATCCCAGTGACTTTCAGTGGATACTCTTTAGCCAAAACAAAGCTTCCCCCTGCCATACTCCCAAGCCCCATCCCCACATAGTAGCAGCTTCTGCCATGATATCCTGCGAACTGCCTTTGGTCATTATGCAAAGAACCAGCATCTGCCAATCTAGAGGAACATCCATCAAATGTAATGTCTAACTAATCTCAGAATGTGGTTATTTCAAATAGTTCTCTGAATTAAATCAGCTTTTGAAAGTTCTTGCCTAATACCGTCAAAATTGGCTTTTCTCCAATTTAGAACTTCAACTTGTAGATCTGGTCTATCCTTTTCCATCATTATTTAAAAACGAATAGAATTATGGTCACTGGCCCCAAAGTGCTCCCCACTGACACCTCAGTCACTTGCCCTGCCTTATTTCCCAAGAGTAGGTCAAGTTTTGCACCTTCTCTAGTAGGTACATCCACATACTGAATCAGAAAATTGTCTTGTACACACTTAAGAAATTCCTCTCCATCTAAACCTTTAACCCTATGGCAGTCCCAGTCAATGTTTGGAAAGTTAAAATCCCCTACCATAACCACCATATTATTCTTACAGATAGCTGAGATCTCCTTACAAGTTTGTTTCTCAATTTCTCACTGACTATTGGTGGGGGGGGGGGTCTATAATACAATTCCAATAAGATGATCACCCCTTTCTTATTTCTCAGTTCCACCTAAATAACTTCCCTGGATGTATTTCCAGGAATATCCTCCCTAAGCACAGCTGTATGCTATCCCTTATCAAAAATGCCACTCTCCCTCCTATTTTGCCTCCCTTTCTATCCTTCCTGTAGCATTTGTATCCTGGAGCATTCAGCTGCCTGTCCTGCCCATCCCTGAGCCATGTTTCCGTAATTGCTATGATATCCCAGTCCCATGTTCCTAACCATACAATGAGTTCATCTGCCTTCCCTGTTAGGCCCCTTGCATTGAAATAAATGCTGTTTAATTTATTAGTCCTACCTTATTTCTGCCTGCCTTGACTGTTTGACTCACGTCTGTTCTCAGATCGATCTCTTTCCTCACTATCTCCCTGGGTCCCAACCCCCCCACCTTACTAATTTAAATCCTCCCAAGCAGTCCTAGTAAATTTCCCTGCCAGTATATTAGTCCCCTTCCAATTTAGGTGCAATCTGTCCTTCTTGTACAGGTCACTTCTACCCCAAAAGTGATTCCAATGATCCAAAAGTGTGAATCCTTCTCCCATACACCAGCTCCTCAGCCATACATTCATCTGCTCTATCCTCCTATTCCTGCCCTCACTAGCTCGTAGCACTAGGAGTAATCCAGATATTACTACCCTTGAGGACCTTCTTTTTAAATTTCTACCTAACTCTCTGTAATCTCCCTTCAGAGTCTCAACTTTTTCCCTTCCAATGTGGACAATGACCTCCTGCTGGCCCCTCTCCCCTGTGAGAACATTCTGCACCCTCTCTGAGACACCCTTGATCCTGGCACCAGGGAAACAACACACCATTCTGCTTTTTCTCTGCTGGCCACAGAAACGTCTGTCTGCACTTCTGACTACAGAATCTCCTAACACAATTGATCTCTTGGAATCCGACATACCCCTTGTTGCATTAGAGCCAGTCTCAATACCAGAAACTTGGCTGTTTGTGCTAAATTGCCCCGAGAATCCATCACCCCCTACATTTTCCAAAACAGCATACCTGTTTGAAATGAGTATATCCACAAAAGACTCCTGCTCTAGTTGTCTACCTCTCTTACCCTTCCTGGAGTTAACCCATCTATGTGACTGTATCTGAGACTTTCCCCCTTTCCTATAACTGCCATCCATCGCATACTGTTGCTGTTGCAAATTCCTCATCGCTTCTATCTGTCTCTCCAGCCGATCCACTTGATCTGATAAGATTCGCATCCAACAGCATTTATGGCAGATATAATTCGCAGTAACCCTTAAACTCTCTTTAAACTTCCACATCTGACAAGAAGTACATATCACTATAAAGGCCATTTTTCCTCCTTCACAATCTACAGACCCAGAAAATAACACTGTCTTATTCCTCTACAAACACTGCCACAGGTTAAATTAATAGCTATGGCTTATATTTTAATCAAGAGACTTATCTCCAAAAACATATAATCAAAAAAGAATCCACTGTACCCACTACTGCAGCCTTTCTCTAGAACAGACTTAAAACAATAATTAACTTATCTGATTCTGTGCTGTGAACTTCGCCCAACAGTTCCTCCAAGATTAGTCGTGAATTTCACTGTTTGTTAACTTTCCCAGATGCACTCCGATGTCCAGCGATACACAAATTTAAATAGCAAAGGCAGTAACTGTATAGGCTTTCTCTCTCTCTCTCTCTCTCTCTCCTGCACTGTCCTCACCATGTGCTTCCTTTGTCTGCTCTTCTCCCTTTGAAACGGCTGTTGTTTTGACTTTTTTTTCCAAAGTTCCAAAACAATGGAACAGCATATAAAACAGTAATTGCTGCTCCTGGAATTCGAGGAAATCTCCTCCAACACCCAAAACACCCCAAAAAAAAGGAGCAACTCTTACAGCCAGAAACCTTTCCCAGCCTCCATTTTGGATTACGCAGATGTTCTCAGGTAAAGGATGGCTGGAAAATGGGAAGCCTTCAGAAATCAGATAGCAAGAATCCAGAGAAAGTATATTCCTGTCAGGGTGAAAGGGAAGGCTGGTAGGTATAGGGAATGCTGGATGATTAAATAAATTGAGGGTTTGGTTAAGAAAAAGAAGAAAGCATATGTCAGGTACAGACAGGATAGATCAAGTGAATACTTAGAAGAGTATAAAGAAAGTAGGAGTATACTTAAGAGGGAAATCAGGAGGGCAAAATGGGACATGAGATAGCTTTGGCAAATACAATTAAGGAGAATCCAAAGGGTTTTTACAAATACATTAAGGACAAAAAGGTAACTAGGGACAGAATAGGGCCCCTCAAAGATCAGCAAGGCGGACTTTGTGTGGAGCCACAGAAAATGGGGGAGATATTAAATTAATATTTTGCATCAGTGTTTACTGTGGAAAAGGATATGGAAGATATAGACTGTAGGAAAATAGATGGTGACATCTTGCAAAATGTCCAGATTACAGAGGAGGAAGTGCTGGATGTCTTGAAACGGTGAAAGGTGGATAAATCCCCAGGACTTGATCAGGTGTACCTGAGAACTCTGTGGGAAGCTAGAGAAGTGATTGCTGGGCCTCTTGCTGAGATATTTGTATCATCAATAGTCACAGGTGAGGTGCCGGAAGACTGGAAGTTGGCAAAAGTGGTACCACTGTTTAAGAAGGGTGGTAAAGACAAGCCAGGGAACTATAGACCAGTGAGCCTTACCTCGGTGGTGGGCAAGTTGTTGGAGGGAATCCTGAGGGACAGGATGTACATGTATTTGGAAAGGCAAGGACTGATTTGGGATAGTCAATATGGCTTTGTGCGTGGGAAATCATGTCGCACAAACTTGATTGAGTTTTTTGATGAAGTAACAAAGAAGATTGATGAGGGTAGAGCAGTACACGTGACCTATATAGACTTCAGTAAGGCGTTCGACAAGGCTCCCCATGGGAGACTGATTAGCAAGATTAGATCTCATGGAATACAGGGAGAACTAGCCATTTGGATACAGAACTGGCTCTAAGGTAGAAGACAGAGGGTGGTGGTGGAGGGTTGTTTTTCAGACTGGAGTCCTCTGACCAGTGGAGTGTCACAAGGATCGGTGCTGGGTCCAATACCTTTTGTCATTTACATAAATGATTTGGATGCAAGCATAAGAGGCACAAGTTAGTAAGTTTGCAGATGACACCAAAATTGGAGGTGTAGTGGACAGCAAAGAGGGTTACCTCAGATTACAACAGGATCTGGACCAGATGGGCCAATGGGCTGAGAAGTGGCAGATGGAGTTTAATTCAGATAAATGCGAGGTGATGCATTTTGGGAAAGCAAATCTTAGCAGGTCTTATACACTTAATGGTAAGGTCCTAGGGAGTGTTGCTGAACAAAGAGACCTTGGACTGCAGGTTCTTAGCTCCTTGAAAGTGGAGTCGCAGGTAGATAGGATAGTGAAGAAGGCGTTTGGTATGCTTTCCTTTATTGGTCGGAATATTGAGTAGAGGAGTTAGGAGGAAATGTTGCAGCTGTACAGGACATTGGTTAGGCCACTGTTGGAATATTGCGTGCAATTCTGGTCTCCTTCCTATCAGAAAGATGTTGTGAAAGGCGAAAAGGTTCAGAAAAGATTTACAAGCATGTTGCCAGGGTTGGAGGATCTGAGCTACAGGAAGAGGCTGAACAGGTTGGGGCTGTTTTCCCTGGAGCGTCAGAGGCTGAGGGGTGACCTTATAGAGGTTTACAAAATTATGAGGGGTGTGGATAGGATAAATAGGCAAAGTCTTTTCCCTGGGGTTGGGAAGTCCAGAACTAGAGGGCATAGGTTTAGGGTGAGAGGGGAAAGATATAAAAGAGACCTAAGGGGCAACTTTTTCACGCAGAGGGTGGTAAGTGCATGGAATGAGCTGCCAGAGGATGTGCTGGAGGCTGGTATAATTGCAACATTTAAGAGGCATTTGGATGGGTATATGAATAGGAAGGGTTTGGAAGGATATGGGCTGGATGCTGGCAGGTGGGACTAGATTGGGTTGGGATATCTGATCGGCATGGACGGGTTGAACCGAAGGGTCTGTTTCCGTGCTGTACATCTCTATGACTCTGTGACTCTAAATACTTTAGCAGTGGTCCTAAACATACAAGTCAACATTACACATAGCTCCGTACTAATAGGTAAAATTAGAACTTTCCTGTGAATAATTTAATTCATGAGCAACTCCATGGGAGATTAGCTTAAAAAATACAAACAATGTATTTTAATATTATGTTTATACCATATATAAATGTATTTATCATGCTGCTTATTATCTGTGGATACATTTCTGCAAACATTTCCTCTATTATTATTGTTATTTTCTCTACAGATTTTAATGACTATTTCTTTTCAATAAATTAAATATTTTTTAAACCAAAGAAGAATGTAGCTGAACACGATTAATAAGAAATAGCATTAACAATAATGTAGCTGTTATGAAACATAGTAATGATCACAAATTCCTAGAGAATTACACATTCCATTTATGCTTAAAAGTCACATAAGTGGATATGTGAATATGTGTGGGCAACATAATACTGAACTCTGCAAACTTAATTAGCAGTTTCCACACATCACTACACAAAATGAATTACTTCGAAAATATCCTAGCTGAGTCATTCCTACATAATCATATATATGTTAATGAGGTTTTCCAGGGAGTACTGTGACTCCCTAACCTTTGTCCACAGAACGAGCAGTTAGTGGCTTTCATCTAATTCTGGCCCAACCGAAGAAAGTGCCATTAATAGAATGACAAATTGCTTTATGAGCTAGTAGACAGATTTAAGGGAAATTCTGACCTAATGGGAGATCTGTGGGATCAGGTGGAATACAAATCTTGCAACCAACCCAATGGAAGCAATTTTAACCATCTGTCAGATGAGATTCTGACAGAATTAAGTGTTTTTGTTGGTTTGACACACTGTCCATTTTTATTAAGGTCAATGAGTACTGAAATATTACATGGGACATAACATTTACATTGCACCTGATCCCATGGCTTTCATAAGAGGCAAATTAGCCTAACATTGCTGCCTGCATGTTTCTAAAAGCAATTTAATTTAAATAAATATTCTGTATCCTACCTTCAAGTTTACTTGCAGTGCATTGCCCCTCACTGGGCATGAACGTGGTATTTCGGTTTGACTCTGTTGGTGCTGATATTTTGTACACCCTTTGCCATTGAATCCTCTATTCACTATTCCAGTAAGCTCCAGTCAACCAATTCCATTTATATTCTATCTTGATGTTCAATTCCCATTGGTCATTAGCTTAGCTACTAAGTATTGCATGTGACAAGTTTTAGCCCTAACATTTTGGCTGCAGCATTATTGAAATAACAGTTTTCTTGCCTTCAAAAGCTGGAGTACTCTACAATTATCAGTATGCCATCTTTCATGCTCTCTTTAGTCTATATTACAAAGAAAAATCATTTTAGCAATGTAATAACTTTGTTGAATAGATATTACAAAATTAGAATGGATTATTACCAGCCACAAAGGGAATAATTTGCATTTATTCTTGTTCAACAAATGTTTGAACTTCACATCATTTGCCTCAAAGTTACGGGGCAGCAGAGCGGCTCAGTGGTTAGTACTGCTGCCTCACAGTATCAGGGACACCAGTTTGATTCCAACCTCGGGCAACTGTCTGTGTGGTGTTTGCACATTCGCCCCAGTATCCTCCCACAGTCCAAAGATGTGCAGGTCAGATGAATTGGCTGTGCTATATTGCCTATAGTGTTAGGTCCATTAGTCAAAGGGAAATGGGTCTGGGTGGCTTACTCTTCGAAGGGTCAGTGTGAACTTGTTGGGCTGACGGGCCTGTTTCCACACTGTAGGGAGTCTAATCTAATAACATTTTAGCATTTCAAATCTTTCGGAAGCTAGAATGCACAATCTAATTACAGCTGTGACCCCTTGAAGCGGGAGGGGAACTGTAAACTCCTATATTTCTCTGAGTCTCTGATGTATAATTATCGCCAATCAGTCCATTTAGCCACAAAGCGTACACACTGCCTCCTCAGCTAAATGACTTCAGACTGTAGTGAGTGCAGAAACATAGAACATAGAACATGGAACAATAAAGCACAGAATAGGTCTTTCGGCCCACGATGTTGTGCCGAACATTTGTCCTAGCTTAAGCACCTAGCCATGTACCTATCCAATTGCTGCTTAAAGGTCACCAATGATTCTGACTCTGCCACTCCCACAGGCAGCGCATTCCATGCCCCTACCACTCTCTGGGTAAAGAACCTTCCCCTGACATCCCCCCTATACCTTCCACCCTTCAACTGAAATTTATGTCCCCTTGTAACACTCTGTTGTACCCGGGGAAAAAGTCTCTGACTGTCTACTCTATCTATTCCCCTGATCATCTTATAAACCTCTATCAAGTCACCCCTCATCCTTCGCCGTTCCAATGAGAAAAGGCCTAGCACTCTCAACCTATCCTCATATGACCTATTCTCCATTCCAGGCAACATCCTGGTAAATCTCCTCTGCACCCTCTCCAAAGCTTCCACATCTTTCCTAAAGTGAGGCGACTAGACCTGCACACAGTACACCAAATGTGGCCTTACCAAGATCCTGTACAGCTGCAACATCACCTCACGACTCTTGAATTCAATCCCTCTGCTAATGCAAGCTAATACACCATAGGCCTTCTTACAAGCTCTAGCCACCTGAGTGGCAACTTTCAAAGAGCTATGAACATACACCCCAAGATCCCTCTGCTCCTCCACATTACTAAGAACCCTACCGTTAACCCTGTATTCCGCATTCTTATTTGTCCTTCCAAAATGGACAACCTCACACTTGACAGGGTTGAACTCCATCTGCCACTCCTCAGCCCAGCTCTGCATCATATCTAAGTCCCTTTGCAGTCGACAACAGCCATCCTCACTGTCCATAACTCCACCAATCTTCGTATCGTCTGCAAATTTACTGACCCACCCTTCGACTCCCTCTTCCAAGTCATTAATAAAAATTACAAACAGCAGAGGACCCAGAATTGATCCCTGCACCTGTAACTGGGCTCCAGGCTGAATATTTACCATCTACTACCACTCTCTGACTTCAACTGGTTAGCCAGTTCTCTATCCAACTAGCCAAATTTCCCACTATCCCATGCCTCCTGACTTTCCGCATAAGCCTACCATGGAGACCTTATCAAATGCCTTACTAAAATCCATGTACACTACATCCACTGCTCTACCCTCATCCACATGCTTGGTCACCTCCTCAAAGAATTCAATAAGACTTGTAAGGCAAGACCTACCCCTCACAAATCCGTGCTGGCTGTCTCTAATCAAGCAGTGTCTTTCCAGATACTCATAAATCCTATCCCTCAGTACCCTTTCCATTACTTTGCCTACCACTGAAGTAAGAGTAACTGGCCTGTAATTCCCGGGGTTATCTCTATTTCCTTTTTTGAACAGGGGCACAACAGTCGCCACTCTCCAGTCCCCTGGTACCACCCTAGGTGACAGTGAAGACGAAAAGATCATTGCCAACGGCTCTGCAATTTCCTCTCTTGTTTCCCACATAATCCTAGGATATATCCCCTCAGGCCCGGGGGACTTGTCTATTCTCAAGTTTTTCAAAATGCCCAACACATCTTCCTTTCTAACAAGTATCTCCTCTAGCTTACCAGTCCATTTCATACTCTCCTCTTCAACAATATGGTCCCTCTCATTTGTAAATACTGAAGAAAAGTACTCATTCAAGACCTCTCCTATCTCTTCCGACTAAATACACTGTCTCCCACTACTGTCCTTGATCGAACCTACCCTCGTTCTCGTCATTCTCATGTTTCTCACATATGCATAAAAGGCCTTGGGATTATCCTTGATCCAACCCGCCAAAGATTTTTCATGCCCTCTCTTAGCTCTCCTAATCCCTTTCTTCAGCTCCCTCCTGGCTATCCTGTATTCCTCCAACGCTCTGTCTGGACCTTGTTTCCTCAACGTTATGTAAGCCTCCTTCTTCCTCTTTACTAGACATTCAACCTCCCTCGTCAACCAAAGCTCCCTCACACAACCAGCTCTTTCCTGCCTGACAGGAACATACATATCAAGGACACATCGTAACTGTTCCTTGAAAAAGTTCCACATTTCAAAATCATCCTTCCCTGACAGCCTATGCTCCCAACTTATGCTCCTCAGATCCTGTCTTGCAGCATTGTATTTACCCTTCCCCCAATTGTAAAACCTACCCTATTGCACGCACCTATCTCTCTCCATAACCAAGGTGAAAGTCACAGAATTGTGGTCACCATCACCAAAATGCTCACCCACTAACAAGCCCATCACTTGTCCCGGTTCGTTACCAAGTACCAAATCCAATATGGCCTCCCCTCTGGTCAGACAATCTACATACTGAGTTAGAAAAGCTTCCTGGACACACTGCACAAACACCACCCCGTCCAATCTACTTGATTTAAAGAGCTTCCAATCAATATTTGGGAAGTTGAAATTGCCTATGATTACTACCCTATGGCTTCTGCACCTTTCCAAAATCTGTTTCCCAATCTGTTTCTCCACATCTCTGCTGCTATTGGGGGGCCTATAGTAAACACCCAACAAGGTGACTGCTCCTTTCCTATTTCTGACTTCAGCCCATACTACCTCCAAAGGCAGATCCCCCTCGAATTGCCTTTCAGCAGCCGTTATACCATTTCTAATTAGCAGCTCCACACCCCCTCCTTTTTTACCATCCCCCTAATCTTATTGAAACATCTGTAACCAGGAACCTCCAACAACCATTCCTGTCCCTCTTCTATCCACGTTTCCATGATGGCCACAACATCGTAGTGCCAAGTGCCGATCCATGCCTTAAGTTCACCCACCTTATTTCTGATACTCCTTGCTTTGAAGTATACACACTTGAACCCATCTCTGTGTCCGCAAGTATTCCCTGTCAGTGCTACCTTCTCCACAGCCTCCCTACATTCTTGGACATCCTGAAAAACAGCTAACCTACTTGCTGAACTACAAGTCCGGATCCCACCCCCCTGCCAAATTAGTTTAAAACCTCCCCCATCCCCCGCCCGAAGAGTACTAGCAAACCTACTTCCCAGGATATTGGTGCCTTTCTGGTTCAGGTGCAACCCATCCTGCTTATACAGGTCCCACCTTCCTCAGAATGCAGTCCAATTGTCCAAATACCTGAATCCCTCCCTCCTACACCATCCTTGCAGCCATGTGTTCAACTGCACTCTCTCCCTATTCCTTGCTTCACTGTCACGTGGCACCAGCAACAACCCAGAGATGACGACTCTGTCCGTCCTAGTTTTTAGCCTCCAGCCTAACTCCCTGAGCTCCTGAATGGCCTCCCCACCCCTCTTCCTACCTATGTCGTTGGTGCCAATGTGCACCACGACTTCTGGCTGCACACCCTCCCCCTTAAAGATTCTGAAGACACGGTCCGAGACGTCTTGGACCCTGGCACCCGGGAGGCAACAAATCAACCAAAAGTCTCGCCCATGTCCACAGAACCCCCTGTCTTCCCTCTAACTATAAAGTCTCCTATAACTAGCACTCTCCTCCTCTCCCCCTTTACCTTCTGAGCCTCAAAGCCGGACCTCGTGCCAGAGACCCGGTCACTGCAGCTTACCCCTGCTAGGCCGTCCCCCTCAACAGTATTCAAAGCGGTATACTTATTGTTGAGGGGAACGACCACAGGGGATCCCTGCACTGCCTACCTTCCCTTCCCACCTCTAACAGCTAATTGAGTGTATGCTTACAGGAGGCCCAGTGGCATGCTGGGAAAGTTCACCATACATTGAGCATGGATTTCTTCAAGGGAACCTGCCCCCACCTAAAGGAACGTGTGCTCATAATACACAGCCATTATAATTGTCTCTAAAACACATTGCTAGAAAGAAATGCATAGTAAATAAATCAGGCCAGAGAGTGGAGTCCCACACTATCCAATACACTCCTGGACACATTGAAAGGTGGAAAAATGCTATGTTCCTGTAGGGGACAAAAGATCGTCTTAAGACAAACACTGAGGACAGAATGAGATTCAGGGTGGTCACCTTTCAGAGTCTGGCCCTGGGTATCTGGCTGCAGCACCCAAAATATTTCAATTACCACTTATTAATTGCAGCATCACACAACATCTCCTACTCACCACTGCTCCAGCCTGTCCAGCTGATCAGTGCACCATAGCATCATGGCTCATATATCAGCACTCATTCTAAAATAGTGAGATATCTGACCTCAGCCCGACACACTTCCCAAGGCTGCCAGCCTTAGCACCAGCTCTTGTTGTTTCCATGTAACTCCAGCTGTTCAGGAATGGCAGGCATAGCCTCCAATCAAATTATATTAGACACATTCTGACAGTCTGTCTCTCTTGAATAATAGAAGGGAGAAGCCGAGAACTAGAAGGGGAAACCATGCCTGAAGCCTGAACTCCATGAAGGAGATAGTGTCTCACATCATGGAATCAGGTGTGACAGCCGGCACTGCTCAAACATTCAGAATTCTGTTTGTGTTTTTACCTTATGTAGTTTGCGATCCTATATCACACTCCTCCTGCTGTCTGGTATAAAGTGCACATTGCAGATAGAGTCATAGTCTTAGAGTCATAGAGATGTACAGCACAGAAACAGACCCTTTGGTCCAACTTGGCATGTGCCGACCAGATATCCCAACCCAATCTAGTTGAACCTGCCAGCACCCGGCCCTTATCCTTCCAAGCCCTTCCTATTCATATATCCGTCCAGATACCTTTTAAATGTTGCAATTGTACCAGCCTCCACCACTTCCACTGGCAGCTCATTCCATACACATTCCACCCTCAGCGTGAAAAAGTCACTGCTTTCTAACCCATTCTTATTTCATCACCCCAGTCTCTTGTTTTGCATTTCTGCTTGAAGACAGCCAAGAACTGCCACCTAGTTAGCCAACAGGACCACATCATGAAAGGCAACAGATACACCAAATCTCTGATAACACTTTCACAGCCATAACTTTAGATTCTGGCATCATGTTGCTCAACCAGTGTTGAAGAAAAGGATCTTTGAGGATGAGGTTGAAGATGGAATCTGCTGCAGAGGAGACAATAGGTTCATACTGCTGATACTAATCACTTAGGAATTTGTCACTCAGCTTTGTCATTGTATAATCTTTTAATATGATGTACCACATCTCTTATTGGAAGTAATACATACAAAGCATTTTTTTAATTGAATATATCAAGTCTTCCCTATCATATAAAGACAATTATGTCCATTCTGTACAAACTGAAAATTACCTTCATATCTTTAGTCTAGGATCATAGTCATAGTTCTCTTTTTGACAAAATTGCTCCATTTTGAGAGAGCGGTGAGGAGAGAAGATGAGGTGAAGTGAGGACGGCAGGGAAGGTAAGGGCTTAATTTATATTTGGGTAATGGCTAAACCCGAGATACTACACATGCAGTATCTCCCTCCCGCCCCCCTCCTCTAACCGGAAGACAAAGACTCTGTAAACTAAGACTTTTATTTCTTTCTTATCGTTCTTTTTCATATATTTAAGTGTATTGTTTGATTTTAGTTAGTTTATATAAAGCTAAATTCATAGTTCATATAAAGGGGATCTCAGACCCGTGGCATGTGCCTCTTGCTTGATGTCAGAGCTTAGGAATGTGTCTGACGTTCCTGACTCTTACACTTGCAAGAAGTGTGTCCAGCTGCAGCTCTTGTTGACAGCTTGATGACTCTGGAGCTGCAGATGGACTCACTGTGGAGCATCCGCGATGCTGAGGAGGTCGTGGATAGCACATTTAGTGAACTGGTCACACCGCAGGTTAAAATTGCTGAGGGAGACAATGAATGGGTGACCAAAAGACAGAAAAAGAGTAGGAAGGCAGTGGCAGGTATCCCCCGCGGTCATTTCCCTCCAAAACAGGTATACCATTTTGGATACTGTTGGGCAAGATGGCTCACGTGGAGAGGGCAGCAGTTGTCAAGATCATGGCATTGTGGCAGGCACTGCTGTTCAGATGGGCAGGAAAAAGACTCATAGGGCCATAGTCATAGGGGATTCTATTGTGAAGGGAGTAGATAGGTGGTTCTGTGGCCAAACTCGGGACTCCCGGATGGTATGTTGCCTCCCAGGTGCTCGGGTCAGGGATGTCACCGATCGGCTACAGAGCATTCTAAAAGGGGAGGGTGAACAGCCACTTGTCTTGATGCATATAGGCACCAACAATGTAAGTAGAAAAGGAGATGAGGTCCTGAAAAAAGAATTCAGGGAGCTAGGAGAGAAGTTAACAAGGAGGACCTCAAAGGTAGTGATCTCGGGATTACTACCAGTGCCATGTCCTAGCCAGCACAGAAATGAAAAAAATAGGCAGAATGAACATGTGGCTTGAGAGATGGTATAGGAGGGAAGGGTTCAGATTTATTGGACATTGAGACCGGTTCTGGGGAAGATGGGGCCATTATAAAATGGACGGTCTCCATCTGAACCAGACCAAAACCAATGTCCTTGGGGGAGTTTTTGCTACTACTGTTGAGGGGGTTTTAAAGTAATATGGCAGGGGACTGGGAACCAGAAGAGAAAACAAGTAGGCAGCGAGGTGGAGACTGGAGACTGTAAGAATTATGAAGATAGCATTAATAAAGGGAAGATTAGGCAGAGAGCAGATGAGCGTAAAAGAAATGGTGGCCTGAAATGCATCTACTTTAATGCAAGGAGTATAGTGTGTAAGGCAGATGAACTTAGGGCTTGGATTGGTCCTGTGAGTAGGACGTTATTGCAATCAGAAGGCTTGGTTGAAGGAAGGGCATGATGATTGGCAGCTAAATGTTCCAGGATATAGACGCTTCAGACAGGACAGGGAGGGAAGTAAAAAGGGGCTGGAGTTGCATTGCTGGTCAGGGATGGTATCACAGCTGAGCTAAAGGAGGACACTATGGAGGTCTTGGGTAGTGAGGCATTATGGGTAGAGTTGACAAATAAGAAGGGTGCAGTTACATTGTTGGAGCTGTAGTACAGGCCTCCCAACACTGAGCGTGAGGGAGAAGAACAAATAGGTAAATAGATTATGGAAAGATGTAGAGGCAGTAGGGTCGTGGTTGTGGGAGATTTTAATTTTCCCAACAATGATTGGGATACACTTAGTGTCAGAGGTCTGGATGGGGTAGAATTTGTAAGAATCCTGGAGAGTTTTCTGGAGCAGTATGTCAATAGTCTGACAAGGGAAGGGGCCATATTGGACCTGGTACTGGGGAACGAGCCAGGACAGGTGGCAGAAGTTGCGGTGGGGGATTTCTTTGGGAACAGTGACCACAATTCTGTAAGTTTTAGAATACACGTTAGTAAAGATGAGAATGGTCCTAAAGGAAGAGTACTAAACTGGGCCAAGGCTAATTATATCAAAATTAGGCAGGAGCTTGGAAATGTGGATTGGACACAGCTATTTGAAGGAAAAGCCACATTTGATATGTGGGAGGCTTTCAAAGATAGGTTAAAGATAGTGCAGGATAGGCATGTCCCATTGAAGGCAAAGGATAGGAAGGGCAAGATTCATGAACCATAGATGACAAGAGAAATTGCACGACTGGCCAAGAGGGAAAGGGAAGCTTACATAAGGTCCAGGCACCTAAGAACAGAATGGGCCCTGGAGAAATATCGAAAGAGTAGGACAAGTCTTAAACGAGGAATCAAGCAGGCTAAAAGGGGTCATGAAATAGCTTTAGCAAGCAGAATTAAGGAGAATCCCAAAGCATATTATTCTTACATAAGATGCAAACAGGTAACTAGAGAAAGGATTGGTCCACCAAAGGATAATGAAGGAAGGCTGTGTGTCGACCCTGAGAGAATGGATGAGATTCCGAATGATTACTTTGCATCAGTTTTCATTGAGGAGAGGAACATGATGAATCTTGAGATTAGAGACAGAAGTTTGATTAGTCTGGATCACGTTGATGTAAATAGGGAAGTGTTGGGTAGGCTAGAGATTATTAAAGTGGACAAATTACCAGGACCGGATGGGATCGATCCCAGGTTGCTGAAGGAGGCAAGAGAGAAATAGCTGTGCCCCTGACAGATATCTTTGTGGCATCCTTAAATACAGGTGAGGTGCCGGAGGACTGCAGGGTTGCTCATGTTGTCCCCCTGTACAAGAAGGGTAGTAGGGATATTCCAGGAAACTACATACCAGTGAGCCTGACATTGATAGTGGGAAAGTTGCTGGAGAGGGTACTGAGGGATAGGATCTATTTATATTTAGAAAAGAATGGGCTTATCAGTGATAGGCAACATGGTTTTGTGCGGGAGAGATCATGCCTTACCAACTTAATAAAGTTCTTCGAGGAAGTGACCAAATTGATAGATGAAGGAAGGGCTGATGATGTCATATACATGGACTTTAGTAAAGCATTTGATAAAGTTCCCCATGGTAGATTAATGGAGAAAGTGAAGTCACATGACGTGTAGCATGTTCTAGCTAGGTGGATAAAGAACTGGTTGAGCCACAGAAGACAGAGAGTAGTAGTTGAAGGGAGTTTCTCAAAATGGAGAAATGTGTTCCGCAGGGGTCAGTGTTGGGATCTGGAATGATCTGGAAGAGGGCACTGTTGGCATGATCAGCAAGTTTGCAGATGACACGAAGATTGGTGGAATAGCAGAAAGCATAAGGGACTGTCAAAGAATACAGGAGGATATAGATAGACTGATGAGTTGGATGGAAAAGTGGCAGATGGATTTCAATCCAGACAAATGTGAGACGATGCATTTAGGCAAGACTAATTCTAGAGCAAATTATACAATGAACGGAAGAGCCTTGGGAAAAGTTGATGGGCAGAGAGATCTGGGAGTGCAGGTCCATTGTCCCCTGAAGGTTGCTGCACAGGTGGATAGAGTGGTCAAGAAGGCATATAGTATGCTTGCCTTCATTGGATGGGGTATTGAGTGTAAGAGCTGGCAAGTCCTGTTAAAATTGTACAGGACATTGGTTCCGCCGCATTTAGAATACTGTGTACAGTTCTGGGTGACACATTATCAAAAGGATGTGGACGCTTTGGGGAGGTTGCAGAGAAGGTTTATGAGGATGTTGCCTGGTATGGAAGGTGCTAGCTATGAAGAGAGGTTGAGTAGGTTAGGTTTATTTTCATTAGAAAAAAGGAGATTGAGGGGGGACCTGTTTGAGGTTTACAAAATCATGAAGGGTATAGACAGGGTAGATAGAGACAAGCTTTTTCCCAGGGTGAAGGATTCCATAACAGGAAGTGACGCTTTCAAGATGAGAAGTGGAAAGTTTAAGGGGGATAAGCGGGGCAAGTATTTCTCACAGAGGGTGGTGGGTGTCTGGAACGCGTTGCCAGCAGAGGTGGTAGAGGCAAGCATGATAGATTCATTTAAGATGTGTCTGGACATATGCCTGAGTAGGTGGGGAGCAGAGGGATACAGATGCTTAGGAATTGACCGACAGGTTTAGACAGTACATTTGGATCAGCTCAGGCTTGCAGGGCCGAAGGGCCTGTTCCTGGGCTGTAAATTTTCTTTGTTCCTTGTTCTCTTTAAGCATTTATTTAAGCATTTCCTTCCCTTCTATAACTATCAGTAAACAAAGCCAAAAACAAGGGGGACAGAAAAAATAAACTTAGTTTCAAGAGATGCTTTGCTTTTTTTATGTATAAAATGTTTATAATTAATATATCACAGAAGAACAACAGAATTTACAAACTATTTCCAGAGGATTCACCTGACAATCAGATTGACAATTTAACTGTTGGAGAAATACTGTGAACTTTGCAAGAAACTTGCTCAAGCGCAGAAATTACAGAATGTCATAATAGTAGATTTCTTTGTTTAATGCTACTATCCAATTCTGCAAAACAAAAATCCTTTGTTATTTGTCCCACTAAATCGTTACAACTTGGCAACTGGCAAAGTAGTTTTTTTCTTTTAGTGACCATGTTGCAAATGACTACATAACACATGCATCTATCTGTGAGCATAGCATTCCTATTTTCCAATCCCATACTTGCAAAACCATTATTTCTAAATGAATGACATTTATATGATGCTCTACCCTAGGTAAATGAACTTTATAACATCGGAGCATTTCTTATACATGGGAGGAACAAGTCACTAAGTCATAAGAAACATCCATATGATTGTTAAGAGAAGACATCCAATAGCCATACATCATCCAACTTAATTAATAATGAATGCAATAATTAAACAAAGTGTTAGGAATGATATTACACACAAAGTTTCACAAGTAGCATTACGTTTCACAGTGAATAAATGGCACTTTTTCCCCAAAATTATACAAAATAAGGAAACATTTAAATCTTCAGCAAACTACTAATGTCTGTTTTTCAGAGTGATATGTGAACATCATCCAAGAAATCAGAGAAATCCAGAAAAACGGTGAATGATTTTCTAAGGGTAGCATATTAAAACTAACCAGCGATATCTCCAGTGGTTTGAATGTTTTAACCTCTGGGTAGCTGTACCATTCACAAGTTCACAATGTAATTGGAACTTAAGAATTGTTTCCCCTCAATGTTAGTTTATTCATCTAATATACACTGACATCCAACTATTATTGCACCTCATTGTTTCTGAAATGAAGCCAGAGTTTTCCCTTTAGCTGTTTTTCCTTACTGTCCATTCTGCATGAAGAATTCTGCTATCAGTCCTAAAGTTAGTTTCTGCTGAAGTGGACCCATGTCCCTGCATCTTACACTCAATTTAATTCAAAGCAATATTCCAGATGTAATTGTTTGTACCAATTATTCTGTAGTATCTTCTTCAACGTCATCTTTTCAGAATTCCCAGCGTCTTTACTCTGACCTGATTTTGTAATTGTGTTGACAGTGAAACTGTCAGGTTTCACCCGTGTTACCCAGTGATTACAAAACTGAAAGCAACCTCTTATCAGTGAATTTGCCAATGGCAATGTGGAAATCCAAAAGTCCTTGTCAATAATTTCCCAAATGGCCACTGTTGAAGTCCTCAGAAATGGCAATTTTAAAAATTACTTGATCTGACTAGCACCTCCACATTTTATGCTCTTAGGGTCATTGCAAAACCCTTTGAAAAATTTGTCTTGTTAATTGAAAGTTAATGGTTTTTAATATGTTAAGTCATTATTACAGCTTTAAAAGCTCTCAAACCCTATAAGTTTTATGTTTATTAAGTGCCAAATTTCTTGATTATGACAAAAAAAATTGTTTTTTACTGTTACAACATTTCACCTTCTACCTTACACCTTCATTTTGGTCTCTAAAATTATATTAAGAAGTGAAACTAAGTTTTGCTTTCCACTTCCTGGTTTGTTCAGCATCCGAGGAGCAGGAGAAATGACATTTTGGGCATAAAGCCCATCAAGAAGCCTTTCCTGATAAAGGGATTATGCCCGAAATGTTGATTCTCCTGCTCCTTGGATGTGGCCTGACCTGCTGTGTTTTTCCAGCACCACAATCTCAACTCTGATCTCCAGCATCTGCAGTCCTCACTTTCTCCTTCTTGCTTGCTGTAATTTGGAATTCTTCAATGATTACCTGCTTAGCCTGTTTGATGGCATTCACTACATCTGCCTCCAAAATGAAATTAAAGATGGAAAAAAATGAAATTCAGGCCTTCAAAGATTGCTAGATGTTTATGGATGATTTCTTTCAAAGTCAACAGCAAATTCCAACCCTTTTTCACTAACCATAAAATCTGAGCCATTATTTTTCCAATGCTTTCACGTTTTTGCTTCAGAAGCAATGACAGATGAACATCAACATCTCTATGGAGATTTATCTTGCAAGAATCAGAATCATTGTCATCCTCCAATAAGTATTGACAAATGTAATAAAATGGATAGTAGTTAGTAATAGTTGGCTGTTCCAATATCTATCAAATGCTTGGCAAGCTCCTGGTTTCTGACATGCACATTGAAAAATGGTCATTTGACGAAGTTGGAGTGAGCTGATTGCCATCACACAACCAGATCCTGGAAAGGAATCAGTGCCTACAGATAAGAAACCTCTCAAGATGGTTTCCCTTGGCTGAAGAAACATATTGGCACCACCCCAGAGTCTGAACTTCACCAGATGCATTTGTTGCAAAAGGCCAAATTGGTTCTGGTGTTCATTAAGAAGTTCAATGTGGAAACTACACTGTTAATATCTTACATAAATAACATTACTGAATTGTAATGCACAATACTGGCGTTGCTATTGGTAACAGATTAGACTCTAAGCATAACTGATCACTGTCCAGCCCTCCTGTTTAACAGAGAGTATTTAATCAAAACCAGACTTCTGTATTCCAGATGATTCAACAAATAGTATGTGAGCTTATTAAACAGTTTAGACTGCAAAATGATTATATTTCAATGAAACATCCTCATGAATGATATTTTAAAAAACTGAAAATGGCCAGAACATAGAAACGCTCTTTGTATGAAGGAATTATTTAAGGATGAATAATGTTAATATCACTCCAGCATAAGATATCACAAAATTTATACAATTTACATTTTATTTATAATGCATATTTTGTAACACTTACATAAGACACTCTTAATATAGATCATCCATTTTATTACATTTGTCAAAAGTTATTGCAGCTTTGATTTTTTTTAAATATAAACTCTGCACTTGATTTTTCTTATTCTTAGTTCAGGAGGCCTTTGAAGTTCTTTACATCCCATGCTGTAAACATCCAAGGCTGGGCTACTTTAATAAATGCACAGTGCAGCATGTGGACACTTGTGAATTGTTGAGAAGCAGTCTGGCTGACCATGATGGAGCTGTGGCATTCTATAGTGCTAATGTCAGCAACACTATAGAGCTAAATTTTGGACTTTTGATGGCAAACACTTTTAAGCATTTACAAATTCACTTTCGAATCAATCTGTACATCATTACTAGCAGCAAATAAAAGCTAAATCAATATCTAGATTTGAGACCTTTGACCCCACTACACAAATTACAAATATTTAGTGCAGCTCCAAAAGCTCATCCACCTAATGAGCATTCAGCTCACCTCCTCCTCTATGCTACATTTCTGAACTAGGATCATAAGCAGCAAGTCTCACACCCTGCCCTGCACATATTATCTCCCCACTATTGACACACTCCAAAGGAAATGTACAATGAGCACACTTCGAAATCTTAACAGTAAAATTAGACAGAAACCTCAATATTAAAACAATTCTCATTGCACAAAGTTTTTAAACATCTAAAATCAAAGCACAAATAAATTAGAGTTCTTCATATTCAGCAGAGCAACTAGATCATCATTCCCCTCAGCAATCATTCTTCCTCTGTAGCCGAAAGATTTTTCTCCATCTCCTCCTTGACACTTCACCCACACAAGTCAGCATTGGCAAATTGCCAGCCTCATATACAATTATACCTGCTCTCAGGCCCCACTTCAGCCCTTCAACACTCATCAGCGCTCAGGAACATCCATGAATTGCATGTTTCTGCCAGGTCACTAGAGAATTCACTCTGACAACCTTGGTCCATGCAGGGATGACTGCTGAGAGACAAGGGCTACCCCTCCACATATACTTACAAGACCCTCAGACAATCGCAAAGCAAAGATACAACCCTGATCAAACCTTGACCAGATCCATAGTGAGACAGACCATAGGATGAGGTATGAATGCCTGGGCTTCTGCAGTGGGGCCTAGCATAAAAGCCCTGAAATTATACCCTGCAGCATTGTGGCCGGCTGTGCCTTTCATAACTGGGAATAAACAGGAGATGTCCGAATGCAGACGTAATGGGGAATTGACAGCAATCTTTTGCAGATGAAGATGAGGTTGAGACTGAGAATCAGGACATGGAGCAGGAGCAATGCTGAAGAGAGCATGGCAGAGCAATTCGGAAACCAAGCAGCTGGACAAAATTGAACTGAAAGCTGCTTCCAGAGTGAATGAATTGGATTTGGACTTGTTTAATAGGTTCAGATTTGGTAGTTAATCTGCCAAACAACCTTTGCTAAGGACACATGGATTTTGTTATTTTGTAATTCTTGACCTATTGTGTTGCTGCACAAATGTCTCATTAGCCATGTTATTGTACACTTGATATTTTCTTTAAACCATGTACACATATCCAACTTGACTATTAGGGAAAATAAACAGCAGTGAGGCATTGCACTAACATCAGTTATACAGTTCTGAAGGTATCTGTCAGGATATTGTAAACAAGTGGTATGGAGTGAAGTTGGCCCATAATAGCCAGCAGGCTGACAGGAATTTCCTTTTAACCCTTCCATCATCAGTAACCCATCAACTCTTTAGAGTTTGCACTGCCTGCTCAGTTGCCTTGAAATTCTTGAGTGTTCTCAAGGATGGTGTGGCACGAGACACAGCACCTTGCGCAACTCTTCTCTGCAAATCAAAGTGCTGGGAGAGAGAATGCCAGTGCACTCCCTTGAAAAGCCCTCGAGAGATGCGTGGAATCACCACTGATTCTAAACTCTTACTCATAAGTGTGGAATGATGTGTGCAACACAGATCCTAACACACTCTCTACTCATCACTGTTAGCCTCACTGTTGTGAAATTGAAATGAAAAGTCTGGACCGGTTTTAGTCCTCAATGTCACAATCTAAGGATCCCTGATGGCGGAGACCATCTGCAGTCAAGAATTCAGTTGCTTGTGAGAGATGACCAATGCCTGGACAATTGCAACTTCTTTCATTCATGGGATACCTGAAGAGGCAAGCTCATTTCTCATATGTGCAATTTAACCAGCTCTGAGTGCAAACATTATATAACAGTAATTTAACAGTAGAAGCGAATATGTATTTACAGAAGTGTAACATTATTTACGTTCATGTGGTTCCCAGGTATGTTTTCTTCTTCCCCTCCCTTCTATTACATGCAATTGCAGTCTCACAGATGGGCAGATGGTCCCTATTCTGTGGTTGACCCTATTGGTTTAGAAAACTTGGTGGGTGTTCTCTGGTACTGTTGCACCTAGAAGGCCCAGGCCCGATAGCAGTCTCCTGCCCAGAAACAGTTTTAACCCCTTCAGCATGAACAACTGCAGGGTTTAGGATCACAGGCAGAGGGGCGGTGGAGAGATTAGACTCATCTACAGTGTCCTGAAAAGAAGTCTCTGGGGTATTATCTGTGGCTCCTCAGTCACATGCTGGCAACACGCTGCCTCCCTTAGGGAAGGGGTACAGACGGTGAGATTAAGGTCCCCTGTCCTCCGCTTGCTTTTTCATTGATGCTGAATGGCCAGGGCTAGAATGATAAAAGGCAGGTCTATGCAGTATGCTGGACCTGACTCTCCAAGATGGTCACTAACATTTACATGGAAACAGCAAAACACCTGTAAGCCAGAACAGGCAATATTGTTGGACATCTGCACCGTTCAATCCAACTTACTGACTGCCTGCTGTTTTGTGGCTATTGCTGCAGTTTGGCTAACCCAGTTGTATCTGAGGAGGCGCTTATCATATGACAGGTGCCTGGTCTCCAGGAGAACTGAGGTATATCTTCCTCAGCCAATGCCAAAGATGTGTCAATGACGTTCTCACCAGATTGTGTCATCTCGAAAAAGAGCTCACTGAGGTGAGAACTTCTGAGCTGGTGGAGGGCACAGTGGGACGTCTTGATGGTGCATATTCAAAGGGTAAGGTGGAGTGGAGTGGAGGGGTAAAATATTGTTCAGATTTAGAATGACCTAATGCTGGTGCTATGGGGAGGACAGCATAGTGAAGCGTACTAAGTTGGTTGCCTATTGACTCCCCCAAACCCACAAAACAAAATAGTTGATCCCTTTCTTGGCCAGATCTATGCCTTTCCCCTTGATCAATGTTGCCTACAACGAGAGAAAGGGAGAGATCATATATGATGGTGGCTGATGCATGAATAGGAGAGGCAGTGAGGTGCCCCCAGTGAGTGAGTAGGAGAGGTAGTGAGGGGCATGCAGTGAATGAGAAGGAGAGGTAGTGAGGTGCCCCTAGTGAGTGAGTAAGACAGGGAGTGAGGTGCCCCCAGTGACTGAGTAGGAGAGGTAGTGAGGAACCCCAGTGAGTGAGAGTAGGAGAGGTATTGAAGAGCCCCCAGTGAGTGATGAGAGGTAGTGAGGTGCCCCCAGTGCGTGAGTAGGAGAGAGAGTGAGGAGCCCCCAGTGAGTGAGGAGAGGTAGGAACCCCCAGTGAGTGAGGAGGAGAGGTAGTGAGGAACCCCCAGTGAGTGAAGAGAGGTATTGAGGAGCCCTTAGTGAGTGAGGAGGGGTAGTGAGGAGCCCCAAGTGAGTGAGTAGGAGAGACAGTGAGGTGTCTCCAGTGAGTGAGGAGAGGTAGTGAGGAGCACGCAGTGAGTGAGTAGGAGAGGTAGTGAGGAACCCCCAGTGAGTGAATAGGAGAGACAGTGAGGTGCACCTAGTGAGTGAGTAGGAGAGGTAGTGAGGAACCCCCAGTGAGTGAATAGGAGAGACAGTGAGGTGCACCTAGTGAGTGAGTAGGAGAGGTAGTGAGGAATCCCCAGTGAGTGAGTAGGAGAGGTAGTGAGGTGCCCCCAGTGAGTGAGTAGGAGAGACAGTGAGGTGCCGCCAGTGAGTGAGTAGAAGAGGTAGTGAGGTGCCTCCAGTGAGTGAGCAGAAGAGATAGTGAGGTACCCCCAGTGAGTGAGGAGAGGTAGTGAGGTACCCCCAGTGAGTGAGGAGAGGTAGTGAAGAGCATGCTCTAGTGAGGAGAGGTAGTGAGGTGCCCCAGTGTGTGAGTAGGAGAGACAGTGAGGTGCCCCCAATAAATGCATAGGAGAGGTAGTGAGGAACCCCCAGTGAGTAAGTAGGAGAGGTAGTGAGGAGCCCTCAGTGAGTGAGGAGGAGAGGTAGTGAGGTGCCCCCAGTGAGTGAGGAGAGGTAGTGAGGAGCCCTCAGTGAGTGAGGAGGAGAGGTAGTGAGGTGTCCCCAGTGAGTGAGGAGAGGTAGTGAGGAGTACCCAGTAAGTGAGTAGGAGAGACAGTGAGGTGTCCCCATTGAGTGAGGGGAGGTAGTGAGGAGCATGCAGTGAGTGAGGAGAGGTAGTGAGGTGTCCCCAGTGAGTGAGCAGGAGAGAGAGTGAAGAACCCCCAGTGAGTGAGTAGAAGAGGTAGTGAGAAGCCCTCAGTGAGTGCGTAGGAGAGGTAGTGAGGAGCCCCCAGAGAGCGAGTAGGAGAGACAGTGAGGTGTCTCCACTGAGTGAGGAGAGGTAGTGAGGAGCACGCAGTGAGTGAGTAGGAGAGACAGTGAGGTGCCCCCAGTGAGTGAGTAGGAGAGGTAGTGAGAAGCCCTCAGTGAGTGAGTAGGAGAGGCAGTGAGGAACCCCCAGTGAGTGAGTAGGAGAGGCAGTGAGGTGCCCCCAGTGAGTGAGTAGGAGAGGTAGTGAGCAGCCCCCAGTGAGTGAGTAGGAGAGGCAGTGAGGAACCCCCAGTGAGTGAGTAGGAGAGGCAGTGAGGTGCCCCCAGTGAGTGAGTAGGAGAGGTAGTGAGCAGCCCCCAGTGAGTGAGGAGAGGTAGTGAGGAGCCCCAAGTGAGTGAATAGGAGAGACAGTGAGGTGTCTCCAGTGAGTGAGGAGAGGTAGTGAGGAACCCCCAGTGAGTGAGTAGGAGAGACAGTGAGGTACCCCCAGTGAGTGAGGAGAGGTAGTGAAGAGCATGCTCTAGTGAGGAGAGGTAGTGAGGTGACCCAGTGTGTGAGTAGGAGAGGTAGTGAGGAACCCCCAGTGAGTGAGGAGGAGAGGTAGTGAGGTGTCCCCAGTGAGTGAGGAGAGGTAGTGAGGAGTACCCAGTAAGTGAGTATGAGAGACAGTGAGGTGACCCCAGTGAGTGAGGAGAGGTAGTGAGGAGCGCCAGTGAGTGAGTAGGAGAGGTAGTGAGGTGCCCCCAGTGAGTGAGAAGGAGAGGTAGTGAGGTGACCCCAGTGAGTGAGGAGAGGTAGTGAGGAGCGCCAGTGACTGAGTCGAAGAGGTAGTGAGGTGCCCCCAGTGAGTGAGTAGGAGAGGTAGTGAGGAGCTCCCAGTGACTGAGTCGAAGAGGTAGTGAGGTGCCCCTTTGAGTGAGTTGGAGAGGTAGTGAGGAACCACCAGTGAGTGAATAGGAGAGGTAGTGAGGAACACGCAGTGAGTGAGTAGGAGAGGTAGTGAGGTGCTCCCAGTGAGTGAGTAGGAGAGGTAGTGAGGTGCCCCTGTGAGTGAGTAGGTAGTGAGAAGCCCCCAGTGAGTGAGTAGGAGAGGTAGAAGGAGCCCCCAGTGAGTGAGTAGGAGAGGGAGTGAGGTGACCCCAGTGAGTGAGTAGGAGAGGGAGTGAGGTGCCCCCAGTGAGTGAGTAGGAGAGGTAGTGAGGAGCCCTCAGTAAGTGACGAGAGGTAGTGAGGAGCCCCAGTGAGTGAGTAGGAGAGGGAGTGAGGTGACCCCAGTGAGTGAGTGGGAGAGGGAGTGAGGTGCCCCCAGTGAGTGAGTAGGAGAGGTAGTGAGGAGCCCTCAGTAAGTGACGAGAGGTAGTGAGGAGCCCCCAGTGAGTGAGTAGGAGAGGTAGTGAGGAGCCCCTAGTGAGTGAGTAGGAGAGGTAGTTAGGAACCCCCAGTGAGTGATTGGAAACAGAATCACTGAGCAACAAGACGTATAAAACTACAAATGCATTTTACTTGTTAGCAATTCTATGTGCAAAGACAGGGTTTTGGAACATCACCTACATATTCTTCCATTTAAATTAGCAAATGAAGAACAAGGAAAGGCACCTTTATCAGAAGGACAGTTTCCCCCCCAGTTGATTTTTTATTTCATAATCTTCTTGAGTGATGTTTTGTGTCCAAGTACAATACATAAGCTTATAAACAGAGAATGGCCCCTGTCTGAGGTGGAGAATAGCACAGCGACCTTGTATACCTTCAGGAGAGGAAGGGCGAAGAAATCAGAAAAACTAAACAACATTCAAACACAGGTACATCTGTAATGATATACCTTGGGTTTGAATGCTCTTATTTTCAAAAATCATCATGATGCCAAGTTACTGCATGCCATACTGTCACATGTTGCTAATTTCTTTATTTTGCTTGAATGAGCATGGTGTGATCAGAATCTGACTGGAAATTATAAGTCACAGTTATTATTGCAGTCCATTCTATAGAGAATAAAACAACAAATCTACTTCATTGAAAGGACAGAAAATCTCTCGTGTATCTCTGGATGGTAATTTATGAAGGAATTTCAAACAGAAGTTCACACCTGAATCAATCCAAATTAAGAAAATCCTCATTTTGTGGAGAAAGTCCAATTTCTTTGCAATCTCATTGCTCACTTTATAATAAAATGTCACTATGCGGGTACAAGGAGAAGTTTTGTTGGTTTATATTAGTTATGTAACAGACTGCATACCTGTCATCATTTCCACCAACATCAGCAAAGTCAATATTTTGTTGCACTGCTAAAGATTTGCCAGGTAGGGTTGATAGAGATCATGATCCCAGACCAATGGGGAAACATATTTTGAGTTTCTATAAGGACACATATCCCATGGGATCATACGTCTACAAGCAAATTACTGCAGACACTGGAATATGTACTGAAAACAAAAAATGCTGGAAATCACAGCAGGTCAGGCAGCATCCGTTGGGAGAGAGCAAGCTAACATTTCAAGTCTAGATAACTTCTCCAAAGTTGGCAGAGAGGAAATATTACCCACCAATGTGAAAATACTAGTTTTCAATGGTACAAAAGTGCAGCATGACAGTGGGTGACAGTCAATGATCCCACAAACGTAATTAAGACAAGTTTCGGCACTCCTCACAATACAAACCCTTCATGACAATGACCTTCACTCACCTCTTTGTCACTCAAAGGAGACGGTGAGGTCTACAGATGCTGGAGATCAGAGTTGAAAGTGTGTTGCTGGAAAAGCACAGGTCAGGCAGCATCTGAGGAAATGCAAAATCGACATTTCAGGCCGGAGCCCTTCATCCGGAAATCTGGCCCGGTACGTCGATTTTCCTGCTCCTCAAATGCTGCCCGACCTGCTGTGCTTTTCCAGTAACAGATTCTCAATTCTTTGACACTCAAAGTTGTTTTACCTCAGCGATTAGTTGTCAGAGGATTTCTGCTAAGAATAACCTTGGTAAATACTACAGCACCTTAATGTACTAAAATATTTTAGGAATTTATATTACTTGTCTCAAGTACTGCAATTAGTCTTCAAGAGTGTGATTTAAGAAAACAACCCACTTCCATATTTCCACATGGGATGCATGCAGTCGTTTAAGGTAAAACATCAATGTCATTCAAGTACCCTTAACACTATCCTCCCTCCCTTTAAAAGGAAAGTTTTGTCTGAGAAATGGAAGCAGGAAGGAACAGCAATCCTGTAAACATTGACTGTGCATTGAAAGGAAACTCTCTAAATCATTGCCAGACAAACAGCAGAGCCAACTGGAGCAGAAGATTTGCAAGTTAAGTTTGTAACAGCAGGCTTGGGGAAAATGGGATCTGCTCGGAATGATAGTTTCAGCTTCTTTTACTTTCTCAAAGTATTCTAATATCCTGAAACTCAGTAATTATTTCCTCAAATGAGACTGCACATCTAAAGAAGCTCGTCTGTATTTCCCATTTAAAAGATTGTCTTGTCGAAGATGCCACCCACAATGATAATCAGCAAGGCCCTTTCACTAGAGAATTAGCTGTTGGTAATTGCTATTCATTCCTCACCAAATGCATCATGACATCTTACTTAAAGCAAACACCAACACAGAGACACTCACTCAAGAGAAACTAGGTTGTCCCGTAGAAAAATTCACATCCCCAGTTCACAACAGCAGAGGAAAATGAGACCCATTCTTGAATGTAAAAGCTAATTTTCTGTCTGAACTACAAAATGATATTTTAAATTTTGATTTAAAATGTAATGATGTAAAATGGTTAGAAGTGATGTAAAATACCATTACATTACAATATATGATTTAAAGCATTCCAGTTGAGCAGTCGCTTATTGCAACAAAAACAACATAAAGCATATTTATTGTGGGTTTAGCATAGAAACATATCCCAAGGCACTTCTCAAAGGCATAAGGGGAATAAAAACTGGATCCATGGCAAATGAGAAATCAGGAGAAGCACAATGAAATTCATTCAAAAAGATTTAGGGAGATGGTGGAGGAGACAGGAAAAGATAAATGAGGAATGGTTTAATGAGGTAATGCCAGTGCATGGCACCTTGAAAATTCAAAGGACCACTGTCAATGGTTGGTTCTGAAAAGGTCACTTATGTATAGAGGTGTAAGACACGAGTATGATTCAAAATGAATATTTTATGTCTGTTTTCACAAAAGTGTTGATTGAACCAGTCGTTATAGCTAAGGAGAGAAAAGATTGATATCTTGGATGGGGAAACCTATTACTGTGTTTAGCATTCTTGAGATGTAGATAACTCAGCAGGCTACTATGCGAAGCAAGCTCCAACTAACATTTCAGTCTTCATTGGCTATGGGTCTGGTGCCAGAGGGTGGACAGATGGCTAACATTGGAGTGTTGTTTATAACGTGGGGCAGGGATAGAATCGGGTAATTACAGGCTAGCCAGCTGAACCTTGGTGGCGGCAAATTATTAAAAACATTTTGAGCTCTTGTTTAAAAAAGCATGGATTAATCAAGCTTAGTTGGCTTGGATTTGTTAAGGGAAAGTCATTTCTAATTAAGTTGATTTTATGGGGAAATAAAGAGGAGCATCAAATGAGGGTAGCATGTTTGATGTACTCCACATTGATAGTCTCCAAAATGTTGTCCGCCAACAACTGATGGTCCATGAATGACCTCCAGGTGGTCTGAAACACAAGTCACTGATGCACAGTGCCATGGCCAAGACAGCATGGAAAAACAGGCCAGAACACTATTCCCCACCACTCATATGACAACACACGGTTGGGCTTCTGTTAGCAGGGCATAAATCATAAGCATAGCAACAAAAATAAAATTTTATCAGCAAGCTTTATATTACTGTTATAACCTATAACTGAGGGAATGAGCTTGTTGGGCTGAAGACAAAGACGCAGAAGTCATAGAGTCATAGAGTCACAGAGATGTACAGCATGGAAACAGACCCTTCGGTCCAACCTGTCCATACCGACCAGATATCCCAACCCAATCTAGTCCCACCCTGCCAGTACCCGGCCCATATCCTTCCAAACCCTTCCTATTCATATACCCATCCAAATGCCTCTTAAATGTTGCAATTGTACCAGCCTCCACCACATCCTCTGGCAGCTCATTCCATACACGTACCACACACGTTGCCCCTTAGATCTCTTTTATATCTTTCCCCTCTCACCCTAAACCTATGCCCTCTAGTTCTGGACTTCCCAACCCCAGGGAAAAGACTTCGTCTATTTACCCTCTCCATGTCCCTCATAATTTTGTAAACCTCTATAAGGTCACCCCTCAGCCTCCGACACTCCAGAGAAAACAGCCCAACCTGTTCAGCCTTTCCCTATAGTTCACATTCTCCATAGCTCAGATCCTCCAACCCTGGCAACATCCTTATAAATCTTTTCTGAACCTTTCCGAGTCTCACAACATCTTTCAGATAGGAAAGAGACCAGAATTGCATGCAATATTCCAACAGTAGCCTAACCAATGTCCTGTATAGCTACAACATGACCTCCCAACTCCTGTACTCAATACTCTGACCAATAAAGGAAAGGATACCAAACACCTTCTTCACTATCCTATCTACCTGCGATTCCACTTTCAAGGAGCTATGAACCTGCACTCCAAGGTCTCTTTGTTCAGCAACATTCCCTAGGACCTTACCATTAAGTGTATAAGTCCTGCTAAGATTTGCTTTCTCAAAATGCAGCACCTCGCATTTATCTGAATTAAACTCCATCTGCCACTTCTCAGCCCATTGGCCCATCTTGTCCAGATCCTGTTGTAATCTGAGGTAATCCTCTTTGCTGTCCACTACACCTCCAATTTTGGTGTCATCTGCAAACTTACTAACTGTACCTCTTATGCTCGCATCCAAATCATTTATGTAAATGACAAAAGGTAGAGGACCCAGCACCGATCCTTGTAGCACTCCACTGGTCAGAGGCCTCCAGTCTGAAAAACAACCCACCACCACCACCCTCTGTCTTCTACCTTTGAGCCAATTCCGTATCCAAATGGCTAGTTCTCCCTGTATTCCATGAGATCTAACCTTGCTAATCAGTCTCCCATGGGGAACCTTGTCGAACACCTTACTGAAGTCCATATAGATCACATCTACTGCTCTGCCCTCATCAATCTTCTTTGTTACTTCTTCATAAAACTCAATCAAGTGTATGGGACATGATTTCCCATGCACAAAGCTATATTGACTATTCCGAATTAGTCCTTGCCTTTCCAAATACATGTACAGCCTGTCCCTCAGGATTCCCTCCAACAACTTTCCCACCACTGAGGCCAGGCTCACTGGTCTATAGTTCCCTTGCTTGTCTTTACCACCTTCCTTAAACAGTGGCAACACGTTTGCCAACCTCCAGTCTTCCGGCTCCTCACCGTGACTATTGATGATACAAATATCTCAGCAAGAGACCCAGCAATCACTTCTCTAGCTTCCCACAGAGTTTCCCCAAAGTGATTGAACGTGACGCCTAACATGGGACCGAAGCTCCCCAGCCTGAAACCAGACATTGTCTCATAGCTGTCTCAGGAACAGCAGCAACATTCTACCTGGTGTATTTCCAAAGGAGGATGATGTCTGGTTTCGAGGGAACCTTGCATGTGATGGAGTCCCCAAGTGTCACTAACCCTTGTCCTTCCAGGTAGTAGAGGTTGTGGGCTTGGAAGATGCTATAGGAAGTGGCTTGTGAGTTGCTGCAGAGCATTTTCACTATTGTACACACTGCTGCCCCTCTGTATCAGTGATGAAGGAGTCAATTAATTTCAATGAGATTCTTTGCAAAGGCAAGCACAAGCAGGTAGGGCAATTTTGATAAGAGATCTGCAGGATGTTTTGCACCATCCAAGTGTTCTGCAGGTGAAAACATTTGAGAACTAAAGATTTACACAGATCTAAGCAAAGCTTTCAATAATGTCCTTCACATCAGATTGGTCAGAAAATTAAAGGATTTAGGAATTCAAGAGGAAGTTATAAGTTGTTTCCAAAATTGGTTCAATGGCAGGAAGCACAGGGTAATGAACACTGCATTCTGGATCAGTGGTGCTGGAAGAGCACAGCAGTTCAGGCAGCATCCAACGAGCAGCGAAATCGACGTTTCGGGCAAAAGCCCTCCACTGATCCAGAATCTGGTTTCCAGCATCTGCAGTCATTGTTTTTACCTAAAGAACATTGCAGTTCATGTGGTGTAGGTAAATCTGTGGTGTTGTCAGGGATGGAGCTCCAGGATGTTGACCTAGTGACAGTGAAGTCAGTACAATGTATGGCTTGGAGGGGAACTTAAACTTAGCAATGATTCCATGTCTCTTCCCTTCTCCTTTAGAGGAGCATTCAAGTTAAATCAAGAAGGCTGTGTTTTCCTGGGAAGTGTTAAGCTTCTTGAGTGTTATTGGAGCTGCACTCAGTCTGGCAAGCAGGGAATATCTGATTATACTCCTTGTAGATGGCAGACTGGCTTTGTAGAGTCAGGAGGCGAATTGTTAAAGAAATCCTAACCCCTGTATTTTGGCCACTGTATTTCTTTGGCTGATCCTATTCAAAATCTGGTCAACGTCAACACCCAGGATATCTATGGTGGGGATGTAGTGATTATAATGCCATTAAAATGTCAAGTGGAGATGGTTAGATGATTTCTTATTGGAAATGGTCAATGTCTGGCATTTAAGTAGAAAGCATTGAACATCAGCAAAAGCTGATGTGCATTGTCAAACGCTTGGTGCATTTAGAAATGGGCTGCTTTAGTTTTTGAGGAGTTGTAAATGGTGTTGAATATTGTCCAAATCAGTGGATAAGTTCGTTTCTGGTCTTATGGTGAAGGGAAGGTCATTGATGGAGCAGTTGAAGATGGTAAACACTACCCTGAGGAGCTCCTTCAGAGATATCGTGAGGCTAAGATAATTGACTTCCAATATCCACAACCATCTTCATCCATTTTCCCCACGATTCTCATTGACTTCAATTTGTGAGGGCTGACTGTGATGCCACATTCTTTCAAATGCTTTGTTCTGAAGGGCATTCACTCACATCTTGAGTTAAGTTCTTTAGTTCATGTTTGAATGAGATTGTAAGATGTCAATAGGAAGGTGGACTTGATAAAAACAAAACTAAGCATCAGTAAGCCATTGGTATGAAAATGCCAGTTGATAGAACAGTACTGGGACAGCTTGATCAGGAACAAGCCCAACTCTGCACAAATCTTCAACAGCTGGTATCTTACAGTGGTCCATTGCCTTTGCTGTATTCACTGCGTTCCGCCAAATATTTATCAAGTGAAGTGCATTGAATTGGTACAAGATTGACATCTGCAATGCTGAGCGGTTCAGGAGGAGATTGAATATCCACTTCTGGTTGAAGATGATTTCAAGAAGTTCTGCCTTGGCTTTTACACATGTGCTTGGAGTACATATTATTGAGGATAGGGATATTTGTGGAGCTTCCTTCTGTTAATTGTTCAGTTGTCAAGCACCATTCACTACTGGACGTGACTGAATTAAAAGGTCATTTCAATGAAGCTCCACAGGACTCAGTCGCATTTGGAATTGATCCTGGACAAGTATGAGGCAGTATATTTGAGGAGGACAGACAAGGTCCCAAGGGGTGGATAATAAATGATAGGATTCTGAGAAATACAGAGGAAAAGATGGAGCTTGGCATGCATTTCCCCAGAGTCCTTAAGATAGGACAAAGGGCTTTTGCCCGAAACGTCAATTTCACTGCTCGTTGGATGCTGCCTGAATTGCTGTGCTCTTCCAGCACCACTGATCCAGAAATTAGTTAATGTGGTCAAGAAATCATATAGGATACAGTGCATTTTATTAAATTTTTAAAGGAAAACTTTATCTTATAAGGTATTTACAAAAATACTAATATTCTGATTTTCTACATCTGCAAGTGGTGGCCATTAGTTTCCTGCTTATTTATAGCAGAAAAGAGTTTGTAACCCATCATTGAGTGACTTTAATATATTCTTATGTATTACTACGCAATTGTGAAGTGGAATAATCATAAAAACCAAAAAAAAATGCAAAAGAGACATGAATAGAAATTGCTGGAAAAGCTCAGCTGGTCCAGCAGCATCTGTGGAAAGAAATCAGAGCTAACGTTCAGGTCGAGTAATTCTTCCTCAGAACTCAGATCACCCCCATGTTTGGTGAATAAAACTGAATCACATCAGCTTTCAGACTCTTAGTCCCAAATGTACTTATCGCATGCCACAATCTACAGCTTGTTCAAGAATGTAAAACCACAAGCTACAGTTCTCAATAAAGTGACAGGACACAGAGTACAGACTCCATTCATTTTTTTTATTCGCATTTGCATAGACAGCAGCTTTGTTGACATCTGGTTTTGTTGTAATGTGACAGCTGCTATGTAAACATTTTTGCATTCAGGAATTTTGACACAGAGAAATATCTGTCACTGGCAGAGCAGGAATTAATAGGGATTAGAAAATACCTCAGAATGGCTTGGGTTGTCCATGTTTAATATGTATGTAAGTGTATATCTCCTTTTAAGGAGGTACTGGTACAATTCAGGGACAGTTTTCATTAAAAATCTCCTGAGCATAAATGGCCTTTTACCAATTCATCAAAGCAGCTGTAAAAAAATTCAAAGATGATAAATTTTTTAAAGGTTTATTTAATTCCTTTCCTGCCCTATGACACCTCTCAACCTTCATTTCCTGATTCACTTTTACATCTGGTATTTAGCTCTCTGCCTTGCTATGCATCACCATTGATTGCTTTACAATGTTTCTGTCAACTCAATGTTTTAAGCTCCTTTTTAAATGGTTTCAGATGGTGGTGTCAGTGATAAATACTTTAAAAAAATTTTATGTTATAGTTTCTCCTAGTCATCCCTTGGCAACCAGATTCATCCATGATATTAAACTCATTAACTTGACAGTGAACTTGGACATTGTGCATTATGAAAACTGTGTACTATATGTTCTAGTGCTACACTACATAAGTGGCTAAGAGCTAATGCATATATTTACCAGTTTTCTCTCCCAAAGAAACTTGTTTGATTTCAATTCACCCGAAATTTGATTTCATTTTCTAGTTGATTACATCAGCTTTAGCAGTGATACTGATGAAGACATAGCTTAAACATTGGGTTCCTGTTGCACTTAGTATAACTGTGGTTGGACTATACTATCACTCCTTGTCACAGAATCATAGAAGTCTTAAGGCACAGTAGGAGGTTAATAAGCCCATTACATCTCATAGCCTCTTCAAATAAGTATTATTTGCCTGTGCCAATCAATCTCTTGCTTTTTCCCCATATCTCACACAATATTTCTGTCCAAATAATTGTCCATTGCATTCTTGAATATTTAAATTGAACCTGCCCCACCAACACAGTATACTCCACACCCTGACTACTTGCTGTATGAGAAATCTTTTCTCACACTACTTTTGATCCTTTTGCCAACCACTTTAAATCTATGGCCTCTCATGTCTTTTCCTTTAATGAAAGTGAATAGTTTCTCCCTATCCACGCTATCCAGCTACTCATGATTTTGAAAGCTATCAGATCTCCTCTTACCTTCTCCTCTCCAAAGAGGATGGTCTCAGCTCTTTAATCTATTCTCCAAACTGAAGTTGATCTTTCCTGGGACTATTCCTGTGCACTATTTCTGACTCTTTCCATTGCAATCACATCCTTTGTATATTATGGAGCCCAAAACTGTATACTCCAGCTAAGATCTAACAAGTGTCTTATATAAGTTCTTTCCTGATCTTTCACTCTATGCCTGAATTAATAAAGCTGAAGATACTGAATACTTTATTTACTGTTTTCTCTCCCTATCCTGCCACCTCAGTGAACCATGCACATAAACATTCCTATGGCTTTGGCCCTGTACCCCCTTTAGAATTGTGCCTCTATTTTAAACTGTCTTTCAATGTTTTTTCCAACAAAAGTGCATTACCTCACTCCTCTCTGCACTGAATCTCATTGGCCACCTATCTGTCCACTCTCCCAACTTGTTAGTGTCCTTTTGGAGTTTCATGCTATTCTCCTCATAGTTTACATTTCTTCCAGGTTTCATGCTTTCTGCAAATTTCAAAATTGTCTCCTACACACCAAATGTTTGAGCATTAGTATTTATCAGGGTCCCATAAAACAAGGGTCCCAGTACTGATCCCTGGGGAATTCCACTATAAACCTTTCTCCAGCCTGAAAATATCCAGTGACTATTACTCCCTATCTCCTATTACTCAGCCAGTTTTGTCTTCACAGTACAACTGTTCCTTTTATTCTTATAACTTTCCTCACAGGTCTGTTGTGTGTGTCACTATATCAAATGCCTCGGATAATCCATGTAAACCATATCCACAGTGTTACCCTCAGTGAGCCTTTCTATTATCTCCTCAAAAATCTCCAGCAGGTTGGTCAAACTCATTTCCCTGACAGAAATCCATGCTGATTCTTCCTAATGCATTCACTCTTTCCTGAATAATTATTTTTAGAATGTTCCCCACCAATGATATTCGACTGGTTGAAAGAGCTGTTCTTGGAAAAGGTGATAAGTTTTTTAATTCTTCAGTCTTCTGGTACTTTCCCCGAGTCGAGGGAAGACAGAAAAATTATAGCCTCTAATTATATAATTTCCACTCTCATTTCCATCAAATCCTTGCAAGTATCTCATCTGGTCCCAGCGCCTAGTCAACTTTGGACACTGCCCTGAGTAGCATTTCCTTTTTTACAAACATATGCAAAATATTCATTGAACTCCTCAGTCGTGGAATGATCCTTCCAATCTACACAGCTACATGGTTCAGAGAATCTATGCACTCTGATTGGCATATGAAAGGACTGACTTGCGGTTCTGGAAGCTGCTGCCATGAACAAAACACGGAAGTCTGTGCAATGGCAGGAAAAATTAAACAGAACACAGCAGCCATGCTCCTTGTGTCCATGTATAAATCCCCACATTTATCCACTTTATTTTTCACCTGTGAAGTTCACTCAACCTGTCCAAATTCCCTCGAAGACTCCTTGAATTATCTTTACAATTCACACACACACTTAGTTTCACATTGTCTGCAAACTCAAATATTACATTTAGTCTCATATCAAAATAACTTGTCAAGGTTTTAAACAACTGGGAACCAAATACTGTTCCTTGCAGCACGCAGGGGGTTGTTCAGCTCAGCTGGCTCGATGACGGGTTCTCAGGCAGTACCAACAGTGCAAGTTCAATCTCTGATCTGGCTGAGGTTGCTGTGAAGGTCATACCTTCACAACTTTTCCCCATTGCCCGAAATGTAGTGACCCTCAGGTTAAACCGCCAGTAGTCATCTCTCTCGCTGTCCCTCTCAGGAGACAGGGCCCTCTGGGACTGTAGTGACTTTACCTTGCAGTATGTTGTAAGTCACAACCTGAGAATTATCCATCTATTACTACTCTCAGTTTTTTCTTGCTGTTAACCAAACCTCAACCTATTCCACCACCGATTACCAGCTTCTATTCAATGTGCTGTCATTTTGTTTACTAACCTCCTATGCAGCTGCTTACCAAAAGCCCTCTGAAAATCCAAATACACTGATTTCCCACTTTAGAAATCTGCTAGTGACGTCCTGAAAAACACAAATAGGTTTTTCCAAAATTATTTCCACTTTATTAATCTGTGACTCTGACTCTGCCCAGTCAGATCACTATTTTCTAATTGTCCAGTTGCCATGTCCTTTACAATAGATGCTAGCAATTTCCTTACTACTAGCATCGGACTATTGACTCTACAGATTCCCAATTTCTCTCTCCCTCCTTACATTTGTAACCTTCCAGTCTGCAGGCATCATTCCAGAATCTCTTGAATTGAAAGATGGCCACCAATGCATCCATTATCTCCATTGCCACCTCTTTCAAGACTCACATATAGATTTGACAACTTTCAACCCTACTTTATTCATCCAATATTACTCATTTACTGAAACTAATTTCTCTCAGTTCCTCATTCTCATTAGTCCCTTGAAAATCTGTTACATTGGTGAGATTTTTTTGTATCGTCTGCTGTGAAGATAGACACAATTAATTATTTAGCTTCTCTGCAGTTTCCCTTTTGCCCATTATAAATGTTGTCTCTGTCTATATTCACGTTTGTCTTTGTGAACCTTTTCCTTTCACATACCTGTGAAACCTTTAATAGTCTGTTTTTATGCTCACTACTAATTTTCAATCACCACTTTTCAGTTCTTACCATCCTTCGCTGAATTCTAAATATGTTCTCAATCCTCAGGCTTATTTTTTTTTTGTCAATTTTGTCAACTTTCTCCTTTAGCTAACTAAAATATTTAACTTCCTTTGTTGGCCACTTCCTTTGTTGCTAGCTTTTTGTGCTGTAAAATAATGCATGCTTTTTAACCATGCATTAGATTTAGTTACCTGCCTTTGCCTGTCTGCTGTCATTCCATGTTTATACATTTTCCAATTCAACATAAACTTCATAATTTTGCATTTAGATTTGAGATTCCAGTTTCAAATTGATCTACATGATTTTGAGATTTATTGGAAAATCTGTCATAATATGGCCAGTCCTCCCTGAAGATTATTGATTAACTCTTTCTCATTGCATAATACTAGATCTAAAATAGCCTGTTCCCCTGTTGGTTCCTCAATAACCTTTTCTAGAAAATCAGCTTGTCTACATTCAAAGAAAGTGTCCTCCACAATATTGGTGCTCATTAGATTTACCTAGTCTTATGCAGATTGGAGTTACTATAATTTTTGCAAGACCCTGTTACATTCATCATTAACACCCTGGTTTTTACTGTGCCCTATATTACCATTACTGTTTGATGACCTATAAACAATTCTTACCAACATTTGTCAACACTAGCTATTTCATAGCTCCATCCAAACACATACAGTTCCAAAAAAGTCATTCCAGGTTTGAAAACTAACTGTGTTTCTCTCTCCAGAGGTGGTGCCAAACCTACTAAGATTTTCCAAAATTCTCTGTGGTCCAGGTTCTCAGCAAGCACATCTTGTTCTTCTAAGGTAAGTTACTCTTTACATGTTGACTTTCCTTGAATATTCAGTTCCAGTTCCCAGCTGTGGTCATCTTGTAGTCGTCTCCTTAATAGCAAACTTTTAATATTTGTTTATCTCCATTTATGTCATCAATTCATCTCCCTTGTTGTGAATGCTCTGTACATTCAGATAGAGATGCCTTTAGTCCTGCTTTATAACTCCATATTTTGACTCTATTTGACATTAGCATTTGTTCCTACTGCCTATCGTTTATGTCTTTTCTACTTCCCAAAACCAGCCTTGCTTTTCTCCTAGCTGGATTCCTTCATGCTCCCAAAGCTCTGCCAAGCTCGTTTAAACCTCCTAACAAATTGTCTTGCAAGTTCTGTTCCTGCTAAGGTGCAACTTGTCCTCCTTGTATACATCTCACCTGTCCCAGTACCAGCCCAGAAATCTAATGACCTCCCTCCTATACTATTTCTTCAATTCAATGTCCATTCACTTAATCTTCCTACTTTTCTACTCAGTAGATGTGCTATGGAGAGCAACTCTGGTATTACTAAGTTAGAGATCCTGCTTTTCAATCTCTTTCTTAATTCAGGATCTCACTCCTTGTATGTACTTCGGTGGTCCCATGACATCTGGTTGCTCTGTGGTCACTCTGTTGATTGATTGAACATCTACACTTGGTGTAAGGGCAGGTTATAAATTGTCAGGCCTGCATTCCAGCTGAGTGCAGCTCAAAGTTAGGAGCATTGAATTTGCCCATAATATGCTACCCCACGAGATAGTCAGAGATCCCAAGTATACCTTAATTTTTAAAGCTACAGTGCTCTGTTCAATCCAATTTCATACATGATATTGGAAATTATTCCATACTGCAGTCGTAAGATTATGGGCTGAATCTTATGGTTCTTTTGGTTAAATCCAAGAAACTTTAAGATTGATGGAGTGATTCTCAACACAAGACTGAGCAAGTTTATTCACAGCATCATGCCAACTCACTGCCATCGTTGGCATTTGAAGCCTCGCAGCAAGAATCACATCCAATTTCGACCCCAGCTTACCACATGCCACACCCAGAACATCTGCCATGCAGCAAATATGCAGGAATTCACCAGTGTCCCTTGCATCTGAGTCATTAAAGCTGGACCAGCACTGTCAGTCCAGGGCAGCCCTGCACATTCCTGATTTTTGATCCCGACATGGCAGACAGCAGGAAATTTGGTTCCTGAAGGTTCTGCAGAACAGAGATGGTGCATGCAGAGGCAGCACATCCACTTCCCCCAGGGACCAGCAGTACAGGCCAGAGCACCAGACCATGCCAGCTTGTCCGACGTTGACACCCAGTCAGTGTAGTCTCAGTCATCCAGAGAAATATCCGACACTGTAGGTAGACGGTTAATGTCTTCCTCTCCACTGGCAGAGTTGCCACCATTCTCTCTCAGAGACCTCACTCAATCTCTGTTACTGTGTTCACCTCCTACCAAGCTTCATCATCAACCACTCTCACTACTGCCTACAACACCTTCCTTTGCTCATCCTCACCCATCCCAATCCTCATCTGTACTAACCCTGCATGCCTTCTGTGCTGCCTCATCAATCACTGGGGGACACCTTCCCACCTTAACTAACATTAATAGTTGTGCCAGCCAATTTCATCTTCCATAATACCTCTCTGTCCCTCTCATTACATGAGTAAAACAACACAGCGGAAAGACTCAGAACAGGTAGTGAGCTGTATGGCATTCAACTCCCACCATGTTACGAGGAGAAGATCCTGATGCTGACCACTCTGGGCTGCTATAGAGTCTATGCTATGCCTGAAAGCCCTGTGCGAATGCTAACCCCCTTGACATAACTGATGCCTGTTGATCGGCAGGCCAAGCTTCCTCCCATTGTGACTGCACTAGACAGCATAGAAAGTCAGCAGGAGTTTAATCCTGGTATCTGTCGTGAGGGGAGAACAGCACAAAAAAGGCAAGGCTAGGATGGTATGAGCTCACAGGTAGGCTCAGAGTGGGTGAGTGCTGGGACAGTGAGCGGAGAGCCTGGAGCTGCAGTCTACTCCAGTCCATCAGCCAGGCGTGTATCCCTGAATGCAGAATGTCCTTGCTGCAGCATCACAATGACAGTTACCAGTGAAGCCTGAGATGCTACAACCAAAGTGCAGAAGAATCCTATAAGTGGATCTGACATGCTCCATATGTTGGATGTCAGTGTCTGTGAGTGTGGGATGTGTATGGCCAGTGCCATGTACCATGACCTGAAATCTTGGTGTCCAGTGTAAAACATGAACATCAAATGGAACAAGTGGCAAGTTGAACCTATCAAAAACCTGCTTTGGTTTCCCTATCACATTTTCCAGTGATGAGTTTATATGGAGACTTTGGAAAGATTGCTACCCATGGTGAGTTGAGCTGTCAACAAGCTGTTTAATCAAGAATAATAATCAGCAATTGGGAACTTGCCACTGCACAGCAAGGTTTATCATGCCACTTGTGAAAAGCATATAAGATGTGGTGAGATTATCTCAACATTGAGATAGGTCTCTCTCTCAATACTGCCGTACATCTCACCATAGCCCAAATTGCTCAGAGCCTGGTAATTATCATTATATCTTTGCACAATGGTATTGATGTGATTTGAAACTACACAAGAAATTTCAATCCTCTTGCTATTACTTCTGACAATTTGATTCTTTAATCCCTGAATGAAAAGTTATGCACTTGGGGCTTACAAGAGATATTGGCCATATGTCACCAGCCATAGCACTAGTAAACAGATAAATTGTTGTTGTGTCGCCATAGTCTAACCAGACCATAGAGGCTGCTCTCTCAGTAGAGAGAACTGATTGGTCATGATTTAACCTGAGGACCACCATACCTCAGGCGAGGGATGAGGTTAAAAAAAGGCCTCCATGGTAACCTCAAACCAGTGATGGGAATTGAACCCATGCTATTGGCATCACACTTCTCTGCAAAGCAACCAATCCAGCCAACTGACCTAAGTAAATTCCCACAGATAAATTACTCAATACCAATTCAATTATTTGAATAATGGAACAAAAATTAAAATGGTGCGCATAAAAGCCTTGACGTTTTTATTACCATCCCCCATCTGCGCCACCAACAATGCAACCAGCACAACTGCTCCAAAAAACATCGGCCAATTGCAGATTTTCTTGTCGCCATGAATGGCCATCACCCCAACAACCAAATTCCAATCCTCCTTTCTGCTTACCCTGTACCATCTCCTTCCATCAGTATTCCCCCAATCCATTTCTTTACCCTGATCTCTATCTCCCCCAGATTGCTATCCTCATTTAACACCAACCTTTGTTTTCCCTCAGCTTGTTCTCAGCTCCCAGATGGCTCCTTGCTCACCAATTGCCAAAGGCAGTTATTAATGGTTTACAATTATGATTTTCCACCACTTTCTGCCCCACCTAACAGCCTTCACCTTTGTCAGCTATAAGATGGGAAACAAAATTTCAGCAATGCTGAGGTGGATCTCCACATTTCTGAAATACCTTCCTCCATTCCTTCTGCACAATCGCACATTCTGGCTTCCTCGTTATCCACCCCTAGAGGCCCTTAACATTCGTTAGTTTTAATTACCTTGCAAAAACACTCAGCATTTCCATCCTCTGTAAATACACTAACATGCACAAAGCTTACCTAAATACGTTGGAAGAATGCCAGGACAGACAATCATAAACCATTAGTGACACAAAACTTGGAAGAATTCTAAATTGTGAGTTGGACAGTATAGAACTCCAAAAAGACATCAACAAGTTGGAGAAGGAAGCAGAAATGTGACATATGAGGTCAATCACAGAGAAATGTGAGGTGATGCACTTTGGTAGAGGGAATGTTAAAAGACAATAAAAAGTAGGGGACACAATTCTAAAAGGGGTGCAGGGGCAGAGAGACCTGAGTGCATATACAGATCACTGAAAGTAGCAGGACAGCTTGAGAAACAAATTAATAAAGCATACAATCCTCAGTTTTATTAACAGGGACGTAAGATACAAGAGCAAGGAGGTGATGTTGAACTTGTATAACTCACTTGGTAGACCTCGGCCAGAGTGTTGTGTCCAGTTCTGGGTGCCATTCTATAGGAAGGATATGAACTCATTGGAGAGCAGAATGAACACAGTCCGCTGATTTCTCAGCAACAAATGCAAACAAGCAGACAAAACAATGTCCAGAAACACTAGTCACTCTCCCCTACATCAAAGGCATCTCGGAAATGACTGCCAGACTACTCAGACCCCTTGGCATCATAGTAGCCACAAACCCACCAACACACTAAAACAGCAGCTAATGAACTTGGAAGACCATATACAGACAACAAGCAAAACTAATGTCATTCACAAAATACTTTGCAAAAACTGTAACAAACACTACATTGGACAAACAGGCGGAAAACTAGCCACCAGGATATATGAACACCAACTAGCCACAAAACGACATGACCTTCTCTCACTAGTATCCTTACGAACAGATAAGGAAGGACACCACTTTGAATTGGACAACACATCCATTTTAGGACAAGCCAAACAGAGACATGGACGAGAATGCCTACAAGCATGGCATTCCTACCGAAACTCCATCAACAAACACATCGAGTAAGACCCCCATCTATCACTCCCTGAGAAAAAGAACAGGAAATGACATTGCCACAAGAAATAACATCACCAACCCAAAGAAACCCAAACATATAAATAGAAAGCAGGAATCATGTACACTGCTTCGCCTGAGACCCACTGAAGATGTTACCGAGTAGGGTGATGAAAGATCTGGAAATGAATCTCCCAGCTCAGCGAGCAAACCTACATCCAGAAGTAATTTACATGAATAGTTCCAGAGACAAGAAATTTCTGTTCTGAGGGTAGACTGAAGAAGTTGGAACTGTTTTCATTGAAGAAAAGATGGCTAAGAGAAATTCTGAGAGATTTTCAAATTCAGGAGTGGGTTGGAGAGAATAAATAGGGAGAATCAAGAAACAAAAGTGAAGTGATTTGCAAAAGAAGCAAATGAGAGGTGAGAGCAGAATTTTTCCACAAGAGTTAGTAGTTAGGATAAGAACTGCGTGTCTGGAAGAGTGGTGGAGGCAGATTCAATTGAGACATTCAAGAGGACACTGGATGATTATTTGGGTATAAACAATGTGCAAGGATACAGGGAAAATGTAGGAGATTGCCAATAAGTAATGATTGTCATCTGAAGAGCTCCTTTGGGAGTTCCTCAAAGTACATGTTTTCTAACCAACCTGATCAGAGATGTTACTACACACATCTCAACCAGATGGGACTCCAAACCTGGACCTCAACATCCTGGCTTGGAAATATATCACCATTCCTTCAGCTTCACGGGGTCAAAATCTTAGAACTCCCCACCCTAAGTGCATTGCAAGTGTACTGACACCAAATGGTGTGTAGAAGTTAAAGAACTTAATTCACCAGAAACTTCTCCAGCTAAAGATGAGCAATAAAAGCTGGACTAACTAGCAATGCCCGCATTCCTGAATTCATTTTTTCAAATTAACAATTACAATTAGCGTATGAATACATTAAATGGGAGACATTTCTTCTTTTTAAGCAACCTGTTGACGTATATTTAATCAACTTTTTCAGATGTTTTATGAAACACCCCTGGAGCACGCTGGACTTGAACTCAGGCTTTCTAGTAAGGACAATACCACTGTGCCACAAGGTCTTTAAGTCACTAATAAATACAGATACCCAACAATAATAGTCAGCAGGAGTTGCTGCAATAAGATTCAGATGGACCCAATCAACAGCTATGTAGTTATTTTAATGATGTCCAAAAGATACATTTCATAATAATTCTTCACCTGAAATTTTAAAAATGTATTTAACCTGTTTCTGCTGGAATTAAATTTTAGACAGCTGTATTTTCACTGAGCAGATTTTGTAAGAAGGTTTCACTGATAGATGGAAGTGTTTTATTTTTCATGAAGCTGCGGAACTCATCGGGGGACACGTTACAGTGAAAACACATTCCAATAGTTGAGAAATTGTTCTAATCATGTGTTGACTATTGAGCTGCTCCATTTGTTTGGATGCAATACATTCAATATAAATTGTCCTTAATTCATTCCACAAAGACAAGTAATTTGTGAACAATGCCAATGCACCAGGGTTAAAATTGCTCTTGGAGGGCTCTTCTTGAGATTTTCCTTTTTGATTTTCAGTGGCTCTATCTCTCATTCTCATTATGAGGTGGTGCAGTCACATAGCAACACTACCTTCTACATCTGTGTTGATATATGTGGAATTCGGTATTGCACAGGCATGGAATTAGAAAAATTCAACATCCAAAATCGTTATTCCATTAAACACAAAGCCACAAAGTAAAAACAAAACATTAATTACATAAACACCACAGTATTTGACACAACGCAATATACAAGTTAGCAAAAGACTTTTCTTTACGACATAACAGGCAAATACCTCCATCCAAAATTCTATCATTTTAAATAAACCTTCCAAAGGCTAGTGAGCTCATAATTATTGCATTTCTCTCACATTTTTAGATTACTTACAGTGTGGAAACAGGCCCTTCGGCCCAACAAGCCCACACCGACCCGCCGAAGCGCAACCCACCCCTACATATACCCCTTACCTAACACTACGGGCAATTTAGCATGGCCAATTCACCTGACCCGCACATCTTTGGACTGTGGGAGGAAACCGGAGCACCCGGAGGAAACCCACGCAGACACGGGGAGAACGTGCAAACTCCACACAGTCAGCTGCCTGAGGCAGGAATTGAACCCAGGTCCCTGGCGCTGTGAGGCAGCAGTGCTAACCACTGCGCCACCGTGCCGCCCTATATATACAGACTTTAACCAGACAGTTAATATCCTTTTTGGTGCATCTGATGTCTCAAACTCAGATTTAACAACTAACAGTGCTCATTAAAATACCAACTGTTCCATTTTTCCATATAGTAAGCCCTTGAATTCACACAATGTTGAGCAAAATATTCATTTGCAAGGAATTTGTTGAATCAGTGACTCCATATTTTCCTGCCTCCATTTAGCTCAGTAATTCTTTGACTAGTTTGGAATTATTCTCTTTACAGCTTCCCTCTATGCCCCAGCTCACTACACACCCTCTCTCCTTGCCCATTTGCAGCTGCCCTGTTTAACCTCCACCCCCATTGATAGCTTGTCTGTTAGGAACTGACTAGCCATGTGTAAAGTTCCAGGGGATCATATCCTGGAGAGTCAGGTAACACGTAACAGAACACGAGCCTAGATCCATCTTCTGACCATTCAACATAGCAAGTTGTAGTAAGCACAGAGTTCTAACATTTTCAAGTCAAATGTATGATTATTTCTAACATTATGGGAACCAGAAAATATGACCCAATTTCCACCCACCCCACTACAGCCTTGCTCTCAGCACAGCTTCCTGCTACTTCACCCATCCTGTGTTCCTGACAACTCACGATGCTAAGTCTCCAGTCCTGGTTTGTTCACCACCACCAATCACATTGGAGTTTCTCCTCCAATCACAGGCTGCTTCTCTCACATGTTGGCTGAAACACAGGAAGAACTAGCCTATGATTGGAGGAGAGACTCTCCAGGAACTTTGTCTTTTCCATGAGTGAGTCAACTTTTTCTCAATGATTACTCACATAATTAATTTTAGGGTGTGAATTCCTGCCCCCACCCCCACCCTGTCTCCCAACCATCCCATCCATCTTGAACACTGTAATGTAAACAATCATTTTTTTTAATTGAAGCAAATACATCTGTGTGTATATTACACACTTCATAAACCAGAGAAAGTCTCTTAAATCCTGTTAGATAATCATAAATTAATTGCAGTTAAATACAATTTCCTGTGATTCTCACCATCTTTATTGTGTTCTGGGGATAAGCAAGTATAAACTCATAGAATATGGAAATTACAACATGTAAAAAGAAGTTTGTGTTGTTGGTTTATGAATGGAATACTCTACTTGAATCCCATTTTTCTGACCTTACCCCCACATTCTTTTAGATTCTCTTTTAGAATCAGTCAAATGTAGAAAGGAGGCAACAAACTTGGACAGAATGTTTCCCAGAGGGAAAAAGAGAGGATGTTAGGTCAGAGCCTGTCTCACATTTTTTGAGACAATCAGTTCCACGCAGGCATTGAAAGAAGAAAACAATGAGCTTGTTATCAAATCGCACTTTTCACACCTCAAAATAGATTAGATTAGATTACTTACAGTGTGGAAACAGGCCCTTTGGCCCAACAAGTCCACACCAACCCGCCGAAGCGCAACCCACCCATACCCCTTACCTAACACTATGGGCAATTTAGCATGGCCAATTCATCTGACCCGCACATCTTTGGACTGTGGGAGGAAACCGGAGTACCCGGAGAAAACCCACGCAGACACGGGGAGAACGTGCAAACTCCACACAGTCAGTCACCTGCGTCGGGAATTGAACCCAGGTCCCTGGCGCTGTGAGGCAGCAGTGCTAACCACTGTGCCACCATGCCTCCCACAATACACACGCCATGTATTTTTATGGGCAATAAAGTGGTATAATTTATCTGCTATTTTAATCAGCAATGTTATTAGAAAGTCTCTATCCATCTTTATCCAGCAGTTTTACTGGAAGCAAAAGTCATGATCCACATTATTTGAAATACATTATACAAACCTTTCATACATACACTAATGGACAAGCACATTGATATTGTCTTTTGAACTAGGTAACATCTATTGATTGTCACTTACCTCTACCCAATGTCCCTGAGACTGCATCATAAGTACCACAGATGGGTCAGATTTATTGAGAGTATCTCTGTCCAGCAAAGCTTTGCAGGAAACACGTAGCTCCACCTTGGATACACAGGGAGCAGTGACAACACCCAATGGACCTGGAGACACCCTGCCTGTGAGCTCAGTCATCTCTGCACCAAGAGATGTCTGAGAAACCAGCAGCAAGGATATGTTACTGGGAGCACCTTAACAAGGGACTGAGCTCTTCACCAAGGCACCAACAATGGAAAGCCAGCACTGAGGATTTGTTTTGGATGTTGACACCAAGGCAACTGCCACTGAGATGTTAGAAAGTATAAAGGTGATAAAGATTATTTCAGTGGAATCAGTTCTGTTCGAGGATTCTTCAATTCAGCGTTGTTAATACTGTGAATTTTCCATCTTCAGTATCCAAGAAAAAACTGAAGAAACGGTATGTAGTCCTTTCAGACAACTCCACAGAACCAAAAGTGATATCAAATGCACCTGAAAATAAATCAAGAAAAAGTTTACTGTAATAAAGATCATATTTCAAAGAAATTTGAAGTCTGAGGCCTGTGATTCAGTTTAACAGTAACTAGAATGAATGAATGTTAGTCTTTTTTTTACATAACCTATTCTACCCTGTTGTTAGATTTTATAATGTTTAAGTGCCCATTTTTCTAGCTGGAAAATGAAATTAAGCAAAAAAAATAAGGGAAATAATAAAAAAGGAAGATAATGCTGCCTTTTTTTAAGAGACCAGGAAATAAACAAATAAACCCTTTTAAGCCAATGTTTTCTCTGTCATTCTGAAGCATAGCTGACTCTATGTACATAAATATGTGTTTCATTCTGTTCCAAAATTAGAGATAGATACAACATGCTCATTCAAGGTTTCACACATTTATTTTCATGATTTAGAACTTCACATACATAAAATTACCTCCTATTTGGTTTTATCAAGGAGTACAAATAATTCCCATTCACTTTTTAAAAATATTTCAGATCATTTTCCCATTATTTTCCTCTTATCTACATTCATCCTTCAGCACCAAATTATATCCCATTCATTTCAGTTAACTATATTGTAAACGTGTGAAATCATATATTGTCACTATCCATTATTTCTCCAATATTACAGTTTTGTGTCCCTTGTCTTTCAGGTGGAAAGCACACTCTAAACTTCACATACTAGACATCACACTGGACTACAAGTTATAAATAGTCATTTCATAAAATCACACAGTACAGAAGAGACTCTTCCGCCCACCAAGCCTGTACCACCACGTTTGACCAAACTTTTTTTTTGGTCTTCTGAAATTGGACATAACCCCAGGATTTAAAATCACTTGGAAACAGGATCAACTGCCGAGGATTTATTTCAACATTAATCCTATCTATTGTAATTAAATATTGGAGAATTAAAAGAACTCAGATTGGCCTTAATAAAAGAACGAAACCGTGTTCTTCATGGTATATTGCTCCTTTCCCTATAGAGTTACTATGAACAATGCCTGTTTAAACTATTATTCTAAATTATTTCAGTCTTTCAAGCTCAACCTGCCAGTTTATAAATAAATTTATCTTATATTCACACTGTCCTATTTAATTTTTTGATGGGAGTGATGAAACGTGAGTGAAACTTCAAAGAATATTTTACAAATCATCACTGGCCTCTAAAGGCAATGAAGGAAAGCTATAGTGCATGACACAACTAACAGTTTCAAGGTACCAATGATCATTCACTTCTGTATTCATACAGCTTTTTAAATTAAAAAGATAACTGACCTAACATAACTTTCGTTTATCATGATCAGATCATACATCCACTATTTAATGAAAACAATAAAACCAGAAAATGCTTGATATACCCAGACAGTATCTGCGGAGGAGTCATTGATTTAATGGTGGAATTCTGCAGATTAGTTCCTGCTGGAGTCACAGCACTTTTATTTGTAAGTTGAGCAATTTGCTCAGTTTTCCCAAGACTCCTTCCCCCAGCCATGGCATTATCATTCAAAATCCAGTCTTTTCCAAACATTAGCAAGGACATGTAGGATTATTCTGTCAACGGAAATATTTCTAATTAAAAAGACCATGGTATGAGTCACAATTGCTCATTACAGAACAATTGGCTGGCTTGCTAGTTTCATGGGTAGTATTAATGCATAATAACAGAGTGTCAACCTGGAGTCACCTGTCTGCCAGACAAGACTGTTGTTTTGATAATAATCCTGGAGTTTTCATCATGTAATAAGATTACCAGATTTTTTGCTTTCATTTTTCCTGATTTGAGGACTGCAGATGCTGGAGATCAGAGTCTAAAAGTATGGCGCTGGAAAAGCACAGCTGGTGAATCGACATTTCGGGCATGAACCCTTCATCATTTCTGATGTTGCCTGACCTGCTATGCTTTTCCAGCATCACACTTTGACTCCTATAAAGGGAGTTCTGGCCAACATTCCTATCAATGTCAATGGATATAGAAGCTGGATATTTCTGTCACTTGAATGAAATTCACTGAATGCAATGAGTTTCATGATGTTCTAAGTACCCCTAATACAACATATCAATTTCATAACTGACTTAGTTCACAACACAAGCAAACTTTATGCAATTTAAAATTAAAACATTTAATTATTATTCAGGAAACTTATGAACAAGTATATTCAGTAACATAATTTTCAAATAAGATAACCATCTCCCCTTGACATTCTATGGCATTACCATTGTTGAATTCCCCCATAATTACAAACTGAACTGGGCCAGGTATAGCGGTTACAACAGCAGGTCAGAGGCTTGGCAATCTGCAGTGAATAATTCACCTTCTCAGTCCCCAAAGTCTGTCCACCACCTACAAGACCAAAGTCAAGGATGTGACAGAATAATCTTCACGTTCCTGGATGACAGCAGTTCCAAGAACACTCAAGAAGCTTGATACCCTCCAGGACAAAGCAGCCCACCTGCCTGGCAACCTATCCACCCACCTTCAATATTTACTCCCTCCACCACCAATGCACAATGGCAGCAATGTGTACCTTTTCAAATAAACACAAACATGACATTCTGAATAGGAGTCATACTGGACTCAAAACATTAAATCTGTTTCTGTCTCCACAGATAGTGCCAGATCTGCTGAGACTCTCCAGCACTTCCTGTTTTTATTTCAGATTTCCAGCATCCACAATTATTTGCTTTACACTACCATCCAAATCCACCACTTGGAAGGACAAGAATAATGGGAACACCACCATCTACAGGTTCATCTTCAAGCCACACACCATCTTGGTTCATTGAACTAAATTACTGTTCATTCCACTGCACTGGGCCAAAACCCTGGAACTCATATCCCTATAGCATTGCAGGGGTACCCACCACACCCGCAACCACCACACCCAGAACCACCTCCATCAATGACAGAAGTTCAAGAAGGCAGCTTTCTCATGGAAATTTGGGTTGAACAATAAATCTTACTGTAGCCAGTGACACCTACATCATATTAATAAATAACGAAAAGCAATAAGCTTCATTGAAAAATAGGCTGTTTAACTTTACAATTCCTTGCCTTGTATAGAACTTGTATGATTGTAATTAAATTGTGAGCATAAATTTATCAACAGATACATGAATAGATAATTTTCTTTGGCTTGATTAGGAAAGAAGTTTAATTTATATGTGAAAGATATATGCGTTATGTGTTATATAAGAATATAGTTCTTACATTTTAAGATGTTGGGCATTTTTTTATGCTACTTGGATAGCTCATTTCTATTCTAATAACTTAAGGAGGATAGTTGTGACAAACAAGAATGGTCTAACATTTATCCTAACAAAATTATCAGAAAATGTCATTAGAGACAAAGTGACTGTGGACTTGAACAAATCTGTACTGATGAGAGAACCAGCATGCATTTGGAATGAATGGCATGCCTAACTAACCTGTTTCAAATTTTGAGGATGCCACTAATATGGTGTAGAGTGAAGTGAAGTATTATTTCCTCGACTTCCAGAAGGCATTCAATACATTTTTCCTAAAGAGACCTCGGTGTAAGAGGTGGCTTTGAATATTTTTAAGGGAGAAGTGGATAGATTCTTTGGAAAGCAATAGGGTGAAAGATTACTTAAGATAGGTGGGAATATGAATTTGAAGGTTATAATCACATCCAGCTTTTAAAGATGGCCAAGTGGTCTATATGTGCTTCTAACTCATACTCATACATATTTTCATTAGAGTTTCAGCAAAATGGAAGTGTGTGGAATTAAGAATAACTTTTTTGGCATGAGTAAGAATTGAGTAAGAGGTAGTATGTGCAATTCATAAAGCCACATTCACTACAGTAAAAAAAAATTCAAAATTCTAACATTGTTCAGTTTGAACAGAAATGGCAGAGCTGAAATTAAACTTTGCTGCATTAACAAAAATAAATACAGGCAATTTATGTTCTGGATGTTGTTAGACTGCCAAATTTATATTGTATTTCACCAGAGCTGTGCAGACCTTTACCAAATATAGTAATGCATTTATATTTTCTGTTTCTCCCCTCTATATCAGGCACAGTTACACTTCTTTAAATATTTTATAAACAAAGGTCAGTATTTTGTGTCTTTTAATACTTTACATTGCCAACACGCTGTTGATAAATGTCTCAATCTTGTTAGACAAAAGACAAATTCCTCTGTGATTTTACAGTGATTCACTGAAATAGTATTACATAAGTAATATTACTGAATTAATTTCAGCAAAAACAAAATTACAACATGTTTATGAGAACAGATATATTCTGTCTCGACAAGACACTTAGGTGGAGCAACCTTAAACCATCACAGAGGAAACCTTGATCCATTCTGAAGTAATGATGTCCAAAGACATTTTCAGCACTGATTCTAATAGCTTCAGATGCTCAATACAGAAGGCTTGACTCTGGATCCAAGTTACTTTCTACTTCAAGCAGGAGAAACTTTAAATGGTAATTCAAGAAACACCTACTGAGAGAAACCATAACTACTGAGTGATTATTTCGGCAAATCTGACGAAGCATGTCGGGGATCAATCCAAACCACCGATGAGGAGAAATGAAATGACAGGCCATCTTTTAAAGCACTAGCCAGTCTTTAAAGATCAATATTCACTGAGGGGTGGTGTGAATCACCTCAGTGTAAGATTAGAATCCCTTATATTTGAATAGATAGCAGTGAAATACTCAGCAATTTGTGTGTATGCTTGATAAAACCTTTCAGAAGGAAAGGGTTTTTCAAAAGGGTTTATTTTGTATTTTCCAGTTATGAATAGTGGACTTGTGCCATGGTAAGCCAATTTACTGAATTTTAATTACTTAACACCCTACATGTGCTGTGTAAGTATTCAGAATTACTGCTAAAAATCACACAACACCAGATTATAGTCCAAACCTGATGCTGTGTGATCTTTAACTTTGTTGCACCTATCCAACACCGGCTCCTCCACATTCAGAATTACTGACATACTTCATTCCCATTCACAGCAGAGCTGGCTGGCTTGATAAAGGGATTTCAAGATTTCAATAGTCAGTAAAGAATCTTCCAAATTTGGTTGGTTATGTCCTGAAAGATTTTTTTAGGAACAACTCTGCCCCTAAAGCACAACATAAAAACTTATATGAAGTGTTGCCAAAGCTCAAAGTAGACCAGGTATTGTTTCCAGAGAGCAAGCATTCCCAACTAGCCCCTGTCACAACCAAATTCTCATAAACAAGAAACCCCAAGGGTTGTTCTCATGGCTACCTTCAAATTGACTGATTTTTGAATTTGTTTCATTATTTTGTAATTCAGCTTCCACCTACTGCTAATAGTGCTTCAGTAGAAACTTGTACAGATGTTGTGCAAACGTCTATCATAGACACTTTGAATAAATGTAAATGTAATTAAGTTTCTTCACACTGGTTATAAGAAAGTGAAAGGACACAGTGGGCAGCTGTACCACGTAGTGACCTTTATATATTTTTTGTGTACACTAATAATGAACATCCCATCAGCCATGTACTAACAGCATGAAATGAAGTTAATCACTCGTTTAAAAAGTATAAGAAGCTGTGCCCAATGTTGGAGATGATGAAAATGTGTTACTTGACAAGGACCTGAAGTATTTAGCGTTGAAATGCTACCCTGTAAAATGCCATACCGACACCACAGCAAGTTCAATCTCGTCCTCCCAAAATTATTTCGGAACCACAATATGTTTTTTTTCCCCCAATTTCCATCGCTTGCTTTCAACTCCTATCTGTGGCAGCCGGATTAAAACACAACCATCTGTACTAAATTTAGAGTTTGTTCAGTAAGCAGCCTCTCTCCAGGCTGATCACACTTACAGAGAACCACGGGTCGCCACTTTAGTCGCGGTACACCCTAACCTAATACAGAAAATTTAAAAAAGGTTCCATTCATACTTGAAAGGGCACTAATCGAACACCCAACACCTTTGGCCATTCTTTTTTTAATGAAATCCAATACGACCACATGCGAGATAGTTGATGTTAAAACATTGAAATTAAACTGACAGCACTGATATTGCCCAGTCCGAGTTGATTAAAGCAAGTTGGTCGAAAGTAGTGAATTTCTAGACACGAGGCGATATCCTTCACAAAAGTCATCTGGTTGGCTTGTAATCTGGTTACTAAGATAATAACCGAGACTTCAAATCACAGAGCTGTCAGAAACGTAACTTAATGAATGTGGTCTTTCCACGAGTTATTTAATTCCCTCCTTATGTATTCCTTACAGCATCCCTCTATTTAATACTGCTGTAACAATGCATAACAGTAATTCCAAATAACAATTGTCGCTAAAAGAAAAAGTACCTGGACAGAGAGCCTTGGACTCAATGCTCGTCGCCTGTGCTCGAGGCTAGCCAGTTAGTGGCGAGGCAAGTCTGGAGAAGAGAGAGAGAGAGGGAGAAAGAGGGAGGGATGGAGAGAGAGAGAGAAGGGGGAGGAACAGAGGGATTTGCACTCGGGTACTCCCGCTCGCTCACATTCCCAGAGCCAGCAGCAGCCTCTCCCCACGACCGCCTACTTGCTCATTGGGTACAAATGTGTCTGCCTTTCTTTTCCACTTGAAGAAAACTTCCTCCCATGAGACCACTGCAGTAGTATTTGACATCAAGTCCAAAATATCGTGAAAGAATTATTTACCGAAGCCGTGTATTTAGAAATCGAGGCGCTGAGGAACTCAGTCGCATCTGAAAAGGGGTGAAACTCAGGCACACGACTAATCTGTGACATGTTTGAGGTGAACCTTCAGATCCGGTGTAGCCAGCTGTGGTTCTGTTGGGCCAGCCCCTGGGTAGTCAGTGCTATGGGGAATGCCGCCAGCAAAATCGCTGCAGAGGCGAACTGTCCTGGCGATTGGCTATTAATGTGCAACTCGTACAGAAACTTCAGGGCAGCCCCCATGTGCGCGGTTTGAGTGCGGACCCCCAGAGTCTGCTGCCAGGTGGGGGGTGGGGGACACCTGCCTGTTTCCCCAGTTACATGACACGGGAGGGGGGGGGGTGTTCTGAAACTCTTGAGGGATTGAATCTGGTCACCAGGCCTGGGATGGGGACTTGTGTCACTGGGAGAGGGGGAAGAGGAGGCACGTTAGAGGGAGAGGGTCAGTCGGAGGGCTGCCGAGGTGATTGCTGCAGTGATTCTGGCGACTGCAAAGGGGGTGGGGGTGGGGTCACTACCTTCCCCTCCCCATGAGGAAGCCCGGTCCGATACTGATATTGCGGTCACCATCCCACCGAGAGAAGATAGACGCGTTTACATCTCAGTCTGTCCGCTTCCTCACATCATTCCCCCCCCCCCCCCACCACCACCTACTGAAATGTGAAATATCCACAAAATAAAGTATTTTTAAAATCTGATGGTGAGCCTGGTGCTGCAGAAATAATTTGGCCATATTCCTGTCGTTTGATCTTTGGCAGTCTGTTTGCCAAACTTGAAATTTGTAGGACAAAACCAAAAAATGCTGGAGCATATTAGATTCCTTGCAATTAAATTGTAAAAGGGGCCACAGGTATGAGACTCGTTTCCCAGAAACTTACCTTGAGTCAAATATTGAGAACTTTCACTTTGGAAACACAGTATGGGAGATTTATAATAATTATTTTTTAAATCTTATTTTTGGTTCTAATCTATCTTTTCTACGGAAGGAAATCCCCCCCCCCCCAAAAAAAAGCACAACGCAAATACAGAAAGTAATGTTATGAGATGGCCGCATTAGCTACTAACTGATTGGTGAGCATGTGAAAGGGGGCGCTGGAAGGGAAGGGGCAGCTCCCTGAAATATTACCGAGTAACCCTGGAGACAACCTCAAAAACAGTCACAAATGTACAGACCCATAATGGAGGCTTATTTTTTTCAGATTTTAATTACTGTCAGAAGTATTTTTAAAAACTTTTTTTAAAAAAACTTATGTTAATCCCAACATTTCTTACTGTTTTTTTGTGTTTTTTTTATTGGCATCATCAAATGTGGGAGCGTTGCACTGAATGTGACAAAACCTCGATTATGCCAAAATTCATTTCCAGCAGGAAAGGAGTAACCAAACAACTGTTTTTAAGTTTTAACCTAGTTGTAAGGTTTGGATAAATACAACAGTTATAATTATTCTTTACATTTATTTGAAAACCAACTCTGAATAACAATTTTAATGTCACACTGCACCTGCACAGAGACCAGGCTATTTAACAGTCATCTGAAATGCCACAAAGAAATTTACACTCTGGGTTTTCCCGAATCTTTCAACTGGTTTAAAATACCCATGTTACACTGGTATGATATCACAGGTGCAATATGATCACAATAACCATGTTTTGTGTTGGGAACAGCCATTCTGCTGTTTGTTTTGCTTTATGTACCTGATTTAACATTGTGTTCGCTATTCCGGCTTGAGTTTAGTTCACACTCCAGACTGTTCAACCCTCAATCCCACGGTGTTATTTTTAAGGACGCACATGGAGATGCCGTAATCACGCAGCTTCCAGATGCCCTATAGAGGGCACCACACCATTTGGATCAGTGATCCAACTCACATTCAGACGAAATAGACTTACATTTATGTAATGTAATATCATACAAACTAGGTTATAGTCCAACAGGTGTATTTGGAAGCACTAGCTATCAGTTCTTTCATATGTAAATCTTAGAACTTTTTTTAAAGTTACTTTCTCAAGTGAACTTTAACAATAGGTGCCATGTCAGCTCAAATAATGCATTGAAAATGTGAGGTAAACGTCTGTCTGTTTGAGTGCCAATGTTCAGACTGATTCTATTTCTAAAAAAGGAATTTACAGAATCTTACATGCATTGATGAAGTTTTTGAGGAAAATAAAATATAATTCTGCAAGTACAAATTCACCCCACAAACTTGAGTGCGTGTGTATGCGCGCGCATGTGGGGGTGTGTGTGGGAGAGGGGTGTGAGTGTCTGTGTGTGTGTATGTGTATGTGTGTGTATGAGTGTAAAGACGCAAAGTCTGTGAGAGGGTGCGTGTGTTTGTGTGAGTGCGTGGGGGGTGTATGTGTGAGCGTCTGAGACAGAGCTTGTGTATGAGAGTCTGCGTAAGTGCATGGGTGTGTAGGAGCGTGTGTAAGTGAGTGAGTGTGTAGTGCATTGGGGTCACCTGTAGTGTGACATGAACTAAAGGTCCCGATTAAGGTCATCCCCATGGGTACCGAACTTGGCTATCAGCCTCTGCTCGGCCACTTTTCATAGTTGCCTGTCCAGAAGTCCACCTTGGAGGATGGTCACCCGAAGGTCCGAGGTCAAACATCCTGGACCGTTGAAGTATTCTCCCACTGGGAGGGAACACTCCTGTCTGTTGATTATTGAGCGGTTTCCATTCATTCGTTGCCGTTGCCTCTGCTCGGTCTTGCCAATGTACCATGTCTCAGGGTATCTCTGCCTGCAGCGTGCAATATAGACAATGTTGGTAGAGTCACATGAGTACCTGCCACGTACATGGTGGGTGGTGTCCCCACGTGTAATGGTGGTACCTGTGTCGACACTGACACGTCTTGCAGGATCTGCCATGACAAGGTGTATGGGGTTGTCCTGAAAGCCTGGCAATTTGCTGCGAACAATGATCTGTTTGAGGTTTGGTCATTGTCAAGGTAAGAAGTGGAGGTGTGGGTAAGGTCTTGGTGAAGTGCTCATCCTCATCAATAATGTGTTGCAGGCTGCAAAGAACATGGCATAATTTTTCAGCTCCTGGGAAATACTGAACAACGAAGGGTACCTTATCAGTTGTAGCTCCTGTCTATTTCCTGAGGAGGTTATTACGGTTTCTCATTGTGGCAGTAGAAACTGGCAGTCGATAAGTTGAGCATCGTACCCTGTTCTTATGAGGATATCCTTGAGTACTTCCAAGTACCCATCACATTCCTCCTCATCTGAACAGATCCTGTGTATGCATAGGCTTGCTCATAGGGGATGGTTGCTTTAATTTGTTTTGGGTTGGGTGGAAGCTGGAGAACTGCAGCATCATGGGTTTGCAGTTGAGTGAGGTGCTGAGGTGTCCATCCTTGGAGATGCATGTGTCCAATGAAGAGACAGATACTAAAGATTAGTCCATGGTGAGTTGATGGTGGGATGAAACTCATTGATATCACTGCATAGTTGTTTCAGTGAATCCTCGCCACGCATCCAGAGAAAGAAAATGTCCTAAGTAGAAAAGAAGTCTTGTTTGAACCTGTGCATGAAAATGTTGGCATATTGGGGTGCAGATTTGGTCTCCATGGCTGTTCCATGTTTCTGGATGAAGAACTAGTTGTCAAAGGTGAAAACATTGTAGTCGAGAATAAAGTGGATGAATTGTAGGATGGTGCTTGGAGAGTGGCAGTTGTGTTGAGTACTGAGGCTGTCGCTATGTTGCCATCATCATAGGGGATGCTGGTGTAGAGTGCTGAAATGTCCATTGTGACAAGGAATGTTCCGGTTCAATTGGTCAGTGTGTGTTAAGTTTCTGTAAGAAATCTGTAGTGTTGCAACAGAAGCTGGGGGTCCCCTGTACAATGGGTTTCAAGGTTCTGTTGACATAGCCTGAGAGAATCTCACACAGGGTCCCATTGCTTGATATTATGAGACATGCTGGTGTGTTGGCTTTGTGTATCTTCAGAAGGCAGTAGAGGTCACCTATGTAAGAAGTAAGTGGGATGAGGGTACATAGGAACTCTGAAGGACTGGATCCAAAGTCCTGATCAATGTGTTTAGTTCATGGGTGTGCTCTTTGGTTGGATTGGCTGGTAGTTGCCTGAAGTGTTCCTGGTTGTTCAGTTGTTTGTACACTTCCTTGCAGTACACTGTTATATTCTAAATGATGATGGCTCCTCCTTTATCTGCTGGTTTGATGACAATGTTGTGATTGGTTTTGAGAGCATGAATGGCATTGTGTTGTGATCGGGTGATGTTTTGCTCTATCTGGTTTTATGGACTAAAATACACTCAAAACATTGCAGGCAGCCCAGACCATAACTTTGCAATTTGTTTTGGTAAGTATACAGTGAAAATTACCCGGATAAAGTTAGCAAGGTTGACTACCAGGTTTAAAACAGACAAAAAGTTTATTCACAAAATTACACAATGAAACACAAAGAACAGAATACAGATCTCTATTTATCCAAACTAGACTTAATTATGCTGTTCTGAATATACACAGCAGTCCCAATAAGCAAAAACCATTTAAAACACCCCCTTTAAAACACAGTACCAAAAAAAGGGTCAGATGCTTACAGGTTGAAGTTAGAAGGACAGAAGAAAGAGTTTCCACACAGGTCACTGTTGAACTCCAAACCAGTTCTGGACTGAACTAAATTGCTCACTTAGAGAGCTGACCATTCCTTTTTATTATACAGGCCACTTCTAAAACATAACCACTTTGGCCTGAAGTCTCATCTGTTTACATAGAAACAAAAGCCTCAAAATCCTTTTCATCTCTGTGCCAAACCAGTCTGATTGGAGCCCGGCCTGGTTCACTACTCCCCCAGAAGAAATGAAGGACGGAGTATCCTTTTGGAAGAAAAAGCACTAGCTTTGTGACACTTGTGGGTGCAGCTGACGAATCTTACATTTGTACATTTCCTGACAGTTTGAGCATACATGTCAAGCCCAGGGCAGTGGCCATCCAAAGGGGTCCAAGTTGACCTCCAAAGCAAGAAATTTATATAGTACCTTTCACAACTTCAAGCAGGCACAAAGTACATTTGAAGTTAATATTGTAATAGGAAAGGTTCACAGAAATATTCATGACACAGCTGCAGTCAACATTGGAATATTATAAAATGAATTAAAATTTTTCAATAGAGAGCAATGTTCTGTCAAAATAACAAGCTATGCAGTGTACAGATCACAATCTGGACTTTCTACCACTTCTTTCGTCTTACTTCTGAACTAATGTCTATAGGAAGACTTGCATTTAGCAGATTTGTACGTAATCTGTGAAAAAGTTGCTCCTCAGGTCCCTTTTATACCTTGGTCCTCTCACCTTAAACTCATGCAGTATAACTTTGGACTCCCCCACCTTGTGAAAAAAAAACCTTAGCTGTTTGCCCTATCCATGCCCCTCATGATTTTACAAACTTCTCTAAGGTTATCCCTCAGCCTCTGACAATCCAGGAAAAAAAATCCCAGTCTATTCAGCCTCTCCCTTTAGCTCAAACCTTCTAAACCTGGCAACATCTTTGTAAATCTTTTCTCAACCCTTTCAGGTTTCACAACATCTCAGTTGCTGTATTCTAATCTTCTAAATAATTGCCTTGGAAATGAAACATAAAACCATATTGAAAGATCCATGTTTTAGCAGAAACACCTTTTAATCTAAACATTAGTAAGCAGTTCCTGCAACTCAGCCTTCCTGCAAACAGTCAACCCATTCACCTCAACAAGGTTTCAGACTGAGTTTCCAGAAGTAAACAGAAGTGTAGCATTCTCATCCAAAGGTCTCTCAAATTGTTTTAAACTAATTTCATCCTTTTTCTGTACAGTCACATTCAGAGAATTCATTGGAAATGCATTGTCCGACCCATGACAGAAGAAGGTGTCTTATTTTCACCAGGATTGAGCATCTCAGCTCCTATTGAACAAGATTGTCATATTAATAATAATCAATCTATACAAGCCCAAAAACTTAAACAAGGTCGATTCATATTACTGCAACTCTTGTGTAATGAGTTAATTTAATATTTGCCTAAAGTTATTTTCATGTATCTAATGACTGCATGAGTCTCACATCCAATCAGAAAACCATTGTTGATGGTTTACACCCATGAATAATATCTAGAAGGATGTGCATGCAAGTTTAAAAAAAAAGTATCTGCTGTTGGGTGCCCATCTTTGAGCACTCCATCTGCCCCAGTTGCATCAGAAATCTGAAGGTCGACTGGAAAATGCCTGTCACCCTCCTTAATTCTTGCCCAACGAGGCTTTTCAAAAATCTGATTGGCAGCCCTCCACATAGGGTGAGCAGCTTTTATAGGATCCAGGCCCACACTGGCCAAAATGGTCAATGTCAGAGGATGGGTCAAAGAGCGAGCACATCAACAGGCCTCGTAATGCCTGGACCTTGTGCACCTCCATTGCTGGCATCAGTGGAACCTGAAAATACAGCCCAATGCCTTCACTTTGCTCCATGAATGACCTCAAGGGGTTAACTGAAAGAAATACACTAACTTTCCTCTTGGCTAATAAAATAAGCAATTCTATACATTTCTGACTTTTTTTATTTCTTCAATATTGCACCCTGACTGTCAGCTAGAATTGTGTAGAAAATTAAAATTTGAAACAGTTTCTTTGCTTTATTAAACCAAACAGTATAGCATATTGCAGTGAGCGTTGCTGGCTCAAACTCACTATTTAATTAATTTATCACAGCTGCAGCTGCTCAATGTTGCTGAGGAAACAGTTGTTCATAAAAATATACACAGTCTCCTTAAATTTTAGTGTACTGTAAAAATCAACCATTACGTTTTAGGCAGAAACAAGAAAATTTATGATGGCTTATGACCAGCTAAATTTCATTAAGATGTGCGTCTTCAATTTAAAACTCAATCACTAACAAGATACTGTTGCAAAGGTTCTAATTAATGTCATCATACAGGAAATTTAATTGAGTCATTATTAATCCCTCTTCGTCAATTGACAATTGTGATTTTGCTATCTCGATTGATTTTGTGCATGCCCACTCACTTCTTTCATGAATAAAAGAGCTTCCAAAAATTTGGTTTCTGATTTTATGCCAAACAGTTATTCTCTCCAAAACAAATGTTAACTCTATATAAATGTTCAAGAATTCAGGAATTTCATTTCTGAAGATCCTTAAATCACAAATCTTTTGAACTTTATGAACTTTATCAACTTGCAGTTTAGTGAAATAGCCCTGCAGTTTAGTTTCTGAGTTTAGATTCATCACAAAGTCTCCAAGTCTGTCTCAGTCTTTTCCAAGGTCTGATGTTCTTAAGAAGGGTCACTGGACCTGAAGCATTAACTCTGCTTTCTCTGCTGCCAGACCTGCTGAGTTTTTCCGACTGTTTCTGGTTTTGTTTCTGATTCGCAGCATCTGCAGTTAGAGTCATAGAGATATACATTACAGAAACAGACCCTTTGGTCCAACTCATTCATGCTGACTAAATATCCTAAGTAAATCTTGTTCCATTTGGCAGCACTTGGCCCATATCCCTCTAAAACCTTGCTACTCATATACTCATTCAAATGCCTTTTAAATGTAATTGTACTGGGCTCCACCACTTCCTCTGGCAGCTCATTCCATACATGTACCATTTCTGCATGAAAATGTTGCCCCTTAGATGCCTTTTAAACATTTTCCCTCTCACCCTAAACCTATGCCACCTAGTTCTTGACTACCCCACCCTGTGGAAAAGACCTTGTCTATTTACCCTATTCATTTCTCTCATGATTTTATAAACCTCTATAAGGTCACCCCTCAGTTTCTGATGCTCCAAAGAAAATAGCCCCAGTCTATTCAGCCTCTCCCTGTAGCTCAAATCCTCCAACCCTGGCAACATGTTTGTAAAAACCAAAAGAACTGTTGAACTATTCTTCTCTGGTTGGGCTCTAACTGCACCTATTGTTTACTCCTTATCCCCTCTCCCAACCTATCTAATGCATGTAAACCATCATTTTCCTAGCTACCTTGAATTCTGAGGAAGGGTCTCCTGACTTGAAACGTTAACTTTGATTTCTCTTCACAGATGCACCCAGACCTGCTGAGCTTTTCCAACAACTTCTGTTTTTGTTTTACATCCTTGTAAAACTTTGCTGAACCCTTTCAAGTTTCACAACATCCTCTCTATAGCAGGGAGACCAGAACTGCATGCAGTAATCCAATCGTGACCTAACCAATGTCTTATACAGCTGCAATATGACCTCCCAACTCCTATACTCAATGCACTGACCAATAAAAGCAAGCATACCAAACGCTTTCTTCACGTCATCCCATCCACCTGCAACTCCACTTTTAAGGAACTATGAGCCTGCTCTCAAAGGTCTCTTGGTTCAGCAACACTCTCCAGGACCTTACCATTAAGTGTATAAGTCGTGGCCTGATATACCTTTCCAAAATGCAACACCTCACATTTATCTAAATTGAACTCCATCTGCCATTCCTTTGCCCATTGGCTCATCTGATCAAGATCCAGTTGTAATCTGAAGTGCCCTTCTTTGCTGTCCACTACATGTCCAATTTTGATGTCATCTGCAAATTTACTAACCATATCTTTCATTGGCTTTTTTTGGTTTAAATGAATACACAAATGCATACTATATAAAGGGATGATCAGCTTTTAACTTTCATTTGCTGCTGGGGTTTTGAAGAGTACTTTTGAAATAAGGGAAGGTTGTAGTATGGTTATTTTAACAAAAGGAAGTGAACAGTCACTAAGTGAGAGTTTTCTACTAGTAAGATATATAATAAGTTAATATTTAAAATAAAAATGGAAAATTCTGGAAATACTCAACAGGTCAGGCAGGATCTCAATTAGTGATCCAGAAACTCAGGATAATGCTGTGGGGAAACATGCAAGATGATGAATTTAGAATTGAATTAGTAAATCTGGAGTCAGCAATTAGCTCCAGCTCTGACTTATTTCATGTAAGTTTGAACAGAACATGGTGTTTAGGATACACCTATTACTGATATTGCCTAGTTATTTAATATTCACCAACTATTATTCTTATTGCATCCCTGGGATCCAAATTCAATGTCGTATGCATGATTTTAACTTCCCTCTCCAGCAACTTCAACTCCATTACTTCACAGTAGCCAAGTTAACAAATCACAAGAACTGGAACTTCTTCATTAATTCCAATTTCCATCCTTGCTTTCATCTCCCCACAAGCCCTTCTTGCTTTTGGAGGGTAGCTATTCATTATTCTGCCATCACACCTTCGCTTTCATTTTGTTACTTTCCCATTGCCATACTCTTTGGTTTAGCACCACTAACTCTTCTGACATTTTATTTTTCCTGTCTTCAATCTTAACACAAGCTTTTCTCTTATACTTTTACCAACGCACTCCTTTTTCATTTTCTCCCTCTAAACCTCTTATTTTACTAACTTTTCCCAGTTCTGATGAATGCTCATTGACCTGAAAGCCTGTTTCTTTCCATGGATCCTGCCTAGCCTGGTGAGTATTTTCAGAACTTCATGTTTTATTTTAAGTATTATCTTACATATGTTATTAGCAGAAGACTCACTTAGTGATGTTCATTTCCTTTTATCAAAATAACTCTCAAGACTCCTTTTTTTCCAGACTACCATTCTTTCTAGAATGTACACAATGTCACAATGAATTACATTTCAAAGGAAAAGTTTAATGTTGAATACTCCGAAATTTCTGAAATGTGGAATACTGTATGAATGTAAATCCTTCTTTCTTTGTTTAAGACTTCTAAACCACAAGTCTGACTTGCCAAATTATTATATTCTGATTTACCCAGTCTTCCTTTTAACTCTGCTTTCTTCCTGGTCTCTCAAATGAAAACTCTGAAAATTAAAAAAAAACTTAATGTTATCTTACAACATTTGTACAATGTGTCATGTCAAGATCATGTATTTTGTCAATGAAAATAGACTGTGTTGTAAGATTAGCTCCTGTTTGTCACTTCAGAAATATGGCATTCCATCCTTACAGCAAGACACTTTGTCACAGTTGCGTCCCTGCTGTGCCTTTATTATTCTGTTTTATTAACACTGACAAAGGATGTATCTCTGCACTTAGCAATGTTCTGATGTGTTGGAGTCTTCAGGAGACTGATTGCAAGTTTGCTGTAAAAGGTACAAGCTGTTTGTTTTTTATTCCGTGTTACTATCTCATCAATCTACCCAGTTCCCACAGTGGTCCCACTGTCTGGCAGCAGCTGGGACAGAGTTACGAGTATTCCTCTTGATTTGATAGTTTGCTGAGCTGACGGTACATCTAATTTGCTTGATCTTCATTGGCTTAATTTCAGACGTCCAATATAAATAAATCTGCTCGCAGGGTGTCAGTTAGCTCAATAGTCTGGACTGCTGGTTAAAAGATGTCCACACCAGTGGAGTTTATTACAAGGTCTCTCCTCAATCTCTCCCCTTGCCTTAGGTGTAGTGATCCTCAGTTAAACCATCACCAGTCGCCTCTCTCATGAGGGAAGTGGCAGCCTGGGAGAACAATGGCAACTTTACTTATCTGCTATGAACAGTCTTGGCAAATCTTATATACCTTTGAAGTTTCTTCCTGAAATTGGATTCAGACTAACTGAATGAATGTCAAAATGTAAAAGCAAACTAAATCTTCCGAGATGCTCTGCCTTGGTGGAAATAGATTGGTGCTCTTAGTTATGGGGAATTTGACCTAACAGTCACCCAAGCTGGATCCATTGGTAATGTCACAGTTTTACAGTAACTATTGCATCTTACCAGCTCTTGATTTAAAAAGGAGGAAGTGGTGAATGCTTAAAATCACAGCAAAAAAAAATTGTAAATACATAACAATTCCAACAGTGTGTGAAAGAGAAATAGCAGGCTAACATTTCACCCAGAACCTCTTCAATGTCGCGGGCAAAGGGCAGGTGGGAGGGCTTGAATATAGCTCACAAAGAATGGAAGTAAGAATGACAGGTAAAAGTCACTCATACAGAAATGCCAAATACTTTACAAAGAGGCAGCTAATAGGTTTAATAGTCTGGGAAATGGCTTTCTAACTTTGAAAAGGAATCAATAATGTATACATATTTTATCTGACTGTATCAAGCAGGAAACAGGAAGATAAAAAGGAATACTAATTCGAAATGAACAGTAACCAATGGAATATATAATGTAAGAAACCCATTGGGAAATGGCAGACAGCTGCTATCTAAAATGTTCAAATCGATATTTCAAATCAGCTGACAATGGATGTTTACACACAATGATGAGATAGTATTCCTATAATTATTATTTTATGCTTTATGTTTGAACTCCTCCTACAATTGACAGCAATTTTTGTTTTCCTGACACACCAGTTGACCACTAATCATATTGCTCGTGATGAAAAGTTTAAAAACAAACAAGCTACTCTTTTGCTGTGTCTTTCACTGTCCAGTAACACTAATTCTTTCTTTCCATTTGTCTTGTTTTGGTTTCCCCTGCTCTCCAATTGTATGTTTCCTGTGCATGTTATTTAGTCATCATCACAGTATGGTATCTCTCTAGGTTATTTTTCCCCCAGTTTGCTTTCTTCTATCTGTAAGAACATTAGGAAGACCATCCATTTTAAGTAGCACTATAAAATCCTTATTGTGATCTGGTAATAGTTGCTATGGTAATCATTGTAAGTGTGGCTGCAAAGACTTTTATACACACATGTACGTGTATCCACAAATATTATTTAATCTTATTGCTGAACATATTCTCCACAATAATAAGGAGTTCTTTTCCTATTTTCTTCACTTTAATGAGTGTGTTTAAGACCTTAAGTTGATTGAGTTTTGTTTTACTTATTCAGGGACTACTGCAGCATTTATTGTCAACCCTTGAAAAGATGGAAGTGAGCTGCCTTCTTGAACTGCTCCAAACCATTTGGTGTAGAGTGACCCATAATGCTGTGCAGTTGTTGGTGCTCTCATGTATTTGCTGCCCTTCTCCTTCTAGATGGTAGTGGTCATGGATTTGGAAAGTGCTGTCGAAGGAGCTCTGGTCAATTTTTGTTCTGCATCTTCTAGGTGGTACACACTGCTGGTGCTGAGTGTCAGTGGTAGAAGGAGCGAGTATTTGTGAATGTGGTGCCAATCAATTGGGTTGCTTTGTCCTGGATGGTGTCAACCCTCTTAACTATTGTTGGAGCTGTGCCCATCCAGGCAAGTGAGGAGTATTCCATTGCACTCCTTACTTGTGCCTTGTACATGTGGACAGGCTTTGGGGAATCAGGAGGTGAGTTACTCAATGCAGAATTCAAAGCCTGGATATTGTTCAGGTCTTGCTGCATTTGGACATAGTATGCTTCAATATTTGAGGAGTCACAAATGATCCTTAACATTACGCAATCAGTGAACCATGTCTGAGCTTATGATGAAGGGGAGGTCATGGATAAAGTAATTGAAGATGGTTCATCCTAGGACACAATTCTGAGGAACTCCTGTAGAGATGTCCTGGAGCTGAGATGACTGATCTTTAACAACCATAATCATCTTCCTACGTGCCAGGTATGACTCCAACCAAAGGTCAGCTTTCACTCCCCCAATTCTCATTGATTCTAGCTTTGTTTCGTCATGCCAAACTCAGTCAAATATGTCTTGATGTCAAGGATTATAACTCTCACCTCACCTCTGGACTTTAGTTCTTTTGTCAGTGTTTGAATCAAGGCTGTAATGAGGTCAAGAGCCAGGTGGCCAATGGAGAACCCAAACTGAGCCTCAGTGAGCAGGTTATTGCTGACCACAGTTGATGACCCATTGCATCACTTTATTGATGATTGAGAGTAGACTGATAGATAGATCAGCTGGGTTGAATTTATCCTGCTTTTTGTGTACAGGGTATACCTAGTCAATGTTTCACATTGTCAGGTAAATGCCAGCCTTCTAGCTGTAGTGGAAGTACTCATCTAGAGGTATGGCATGTTCTGGAGCACAAGTCTTCAGTACTTTTACTTGAATGTTGTCAGGACCCATAAACATATTTGCCACTCTCAGTACTTCCTCTTAGTGTTGTTCAACATGGAGGTGTATTAACTTATCAGTTGAGGGAGGATATTCATCGTAATTGACAGAAGTTTTCCTTGCCTATGTTTGATCTAATGTCATGAGACTTCATAGTGTCTGGAATTTGAGAACTCCCAGAGAAAAACCCTCCTGACTGTATACCATTCTGCAACCACCTCTGCAGGATGGTGATGGTGGTATCAGAGACATTGTAAGATGTGGTTCCATGAGTATGACAAAGTCATGTTGTGACTTAACTATTCTAAGACAACACTACCAATTTTGACACTAGCCCCAAAATGTTGGTTAGGACTTTGCAAGGTTTAGGGTTGAGTTTCCCAATGTCATTTCTGGCATTTAGGTCAATGCCATATAGCCCATCTGGCTTCATTCCTTTTGAGGCATCTTAGCAGTTTGACCCTGGATCATTTCAGAGGGCACTTAAGATTCAGACACATTCCTGTGGACCTGGAGTTACATGGTCATCATTAAATATTTAATTCCAGGCTTTTCATTTCATTCAATTCTCACCATCTGCAGCATTAAGATTCAAACCCTAAATAATCTCTGGATTATTAGTCTGGCAAAAGACCACTACACCATAGCCTCTCCTAGTAAAAATGACCATAGGAAATGCCATTAGTTCCTCAATCTTTTGTCATCTGGGATATTGCCACGTGTGGCAAGATGAAATATTGGTTTTCCTGTTGTGTTTTCACTTTTGATTACACATCAAAATATTTAAACTCTTTCAAATGAACACAATCTCTAATTATAAAAACTCTCCTGCTGCCTCTCCCACTCACCTTACTGTTAAATTCATAGTTGAAAGTGTTTTGCTGGAAAAGCACAGCAGGTCAGGCAGCATCCGAGGAATAGAAGAATTGACGTTTCAGGAAAAAGCCCTTCATCACTTTCACCTATTTTATTCATAATACTGTATCAGTTGCAATTTGCTTATGCGATATTGTATTTGAACTTGTGTTTTAATATTGAAAAGTATTCCAAAAGGTTATATCCAGTAACATCATTTTAGAGATGTAGAAAATGATTGGAAACTGGAATATTTCTCAAATGTAGTAAATATAATTATATTCTTGTGATAAAACTAATTTTATGTATACTTTTACAATGTGAAAGTTTTTTTTAAAAAAAGGAATTCTCAGAAATAGGAATAAAATTTGTCCACATTCATGGCTTCATTGTTTTTAATCTCAAATCTCCAGGGCAAACTAACATTGCTTACAATGCTCATTTCTCAAAATATTACAGATTAATGTCATATAACAGTAAACATAACCACCCACATTAGAAAATATGAGATAAATATTAATCCTATCAAGATAATGTAAATGGAATCAAATTAAGAACATTTGAAGAAAGTTGTTCCTCCCATTTCACCTGCAAAAACCAGATTATTTGATTATTATTTTTAATTGCTGAAATAAATGGAAAAAGGACTATTTTAAAACCAAGGGCTGTGGAAGGAATTGCTGTAACTTGTGATAAAACAAGTTCCTGGAACTCATTGTGAGTTGTGTCTACAGTGTTAATTTGCAAGCCTTACATGATGTTGGGGTGTGAGCACAAAGTGAGGTCTGGCTAGCAACAGGCATCTGATTGGTTTGTGTAAGTGTGTCCAGTTGTAGATACTGGAAGTAACTGGCCTGATGACAGCTCTTTAATTGGCTGCTGGGTAGGTGAAAAGCTTGTGTCTGCTGCAAATGTGTTGCTGGTTAAAGCACAGCAGGCCAGGCAGCATCTCAGGAATAGAGAATTCGACGTTTCGAGCATAAGCCCTTCATCAGGAATAAGAGAGAGTAGCCAAGCAGGCTAAGATAAAAGGTAGGGAGGAGGGACTAGGGGGAGGGGCGATGGAGGTGGGATAGGTGGAAGGAGGTCAAGGTGAGGGTGATAGGCCGGAGTGGGGTGGGGGCGGAGAGGTCAGGAAGAGGATTGCAGGTTAGGAGGGCGGTGCTGAGTTGAGGGAACCGACTGAGACAAGGTGGGGGGAGGGGAAATGAGGAAACTGGAGAAATCTGAATTCATACCTTGTGGTTGGAGGGTTCCCAGGCGGAAGATGAGGCACTCCTCCTCCAGCCGTCGTGTTGTTGTGTTCTGCCGGTGGAGGAGTCCAAGGACCTGCATGTCCTCGGTGGAGTGGGAGGGAGAGTTAAAGTGTTGAGCCACGGGGTGATTGGGTTGGTTGGTTCGGGCGGCCCGGAGGTGTTCTCTGAAGCGTTCCGCAAGTAAGCGGCCCGTCTCCCCAATATAGAGGAGGCCACATCGGGTGCAGCGGATGCAATAGATGATGTGTGTGGAGGTACAGGTGAACTTGTGGTGGATATGGAAGGATCCCTTGGGGCCTTGGAGGGAAGTGAGTGTGGAGGTGTGGGCGCAAGTTTTACATTTCCTGCAGTTGCAGGGGAAGGTGCCGGGGGTGGAGGTTGGGTTGGTGGGGGGTGTGGATCTGACGAGGGAGTCACGAAGGGAGTGGTCCTTGCGGAACGCTGATAGGGGAGGGGAGGGAAATATATCCTTGGTGGTGGGGTCCGTTTGGAGGTGGCGGAAATGGCGGCGGATGATACGTTGTATGCGGAGGTTGGTGGGGTGGTAGGTGAGAACCAGTGGGGTTCTGTCTTGGTGGCAGTTGGAGGAGCGGGGCTCAAGGGCGGAGGAGCGGGAAGTGGAGGAGATGCGGTGGAGGGCATCGTCGATCACGTCTGGGGGGAATCTGTGGTCCTTGAAGAAGGAGGCCATCTGGGCTGTGCGGTGTTGGAATTGGTCCTCCTGGGAGCAGATGGGGCGGAGACGAAGGAATTGGGAATATGGGATGGCGTTTTTACAGGGGGCAGGGTGGGAGGAGGTGTAGTCCAGGTAGCTGTGGGAGTCAGTCGGTTTATAATAGATGTCTGTGTTGAGTCGGTCGCCCGAGATAGAAATGGAAAGGTCTAGGAAGGGGAGGGAGGAGTCTGAGACAGTCCAGGTGAATTTCAGGTCGGGATGGAAGGTGTTAGTAAAGTTGATGAACTGTTCAACCTCCTCGTGGGAGCACGAGGCAGCGCCGATACAGTCATCGATGTAGCGGAGGAAAAGGTGGGGGGTGGTGCCAGTGTAGTTGCGGAAGATGGACTGTTCCACATATCTTACGAAGAGGCAGGCATAGCTGGGGCCCATGTGGGTGCCCATGGCAACTCCTTTAGTTTGGAGGAAGTGGGAGGATTGAAAAGAGAAGTTATTCAGGGTGAGGACCAGTTCAGTCAGTCGAAGGAGGGTGTCAGTGGAAGGGTACTGGTTGGTGCGGCGGGAAAGGAAGAAGCGGAGGGCTTTGAGTCCTTCGTGTTGGGGGATGGAGGTGTACAGGGACTGGATGTCCATAGTGAAAATAAGGCGTTGGGGACCGGGGATGCAAAAATCCTGGAGGAGGTGGAGGGCGTGGGTGGTGTCCCGAACGTAGGTGGGGAGTTCTTGGACTAAAGGGGACAGGACCGTGTCGAGGTATTGGGAGATGAGTTCGGTGGGGCAGGAGCAGGCTGAGACAATGGGTCGGCCGGGGCAGGCAGGTTTGTGGATTTTGGGCAGGAGGTAGAAACGGGCGGTGCGGGGTTGTGGGACTATGAGGTTGGAGGCGGTGGATGGGAGATCCCCTGAGGTGATGAGGTCCTGGATGGTCTGGGAGATGATGGTTTGGTGGTGGGAGGTGGGGTCGTGGTCAAGGGGGCGATAAGAGGAGGCGTCCGCGAGCTGGCGTTTGGCTTCAGCGGTATACAGGTCAGTGCGCCAAACTACCACCGCGCCTCCCTTGTCTGCGGGTTTGATGGTGAGGTTGGGTGTTTACACAAGAGAGGGAGAAACCTTTGAGCTACAGAAGAAGTTTAGTATCTCCATCTGTCTGCAGTAAAAGTAACTAAAGCATGAAGCAAGCCAGTTATTTCTCTCACCAGTTACGAGAAGTGTGTGGCATGAATTTCAAAAGGAAGTGGTGGATATGGATATAAATAAGTAGATGAATAAGAAATGTTGGGAGGGGAATGGGCCAAGCGCAGGCAGGTCAGACTGGTTTAGTTTGCGATTATGGTGGGTATGGATTAGGTTCGGAAGAACCTATTCCCATGTTGTATGACTCATGTTGACTTTAACCAGTGACCAACGTACTTCATAATTAAAACACCAATTACCATGCGGCTCCTGTGAAGAAGTGAAAGAATCCAGAAAGGAAATTGGAAAACAAAAGGAAGCAAAGGGAACATTTCATCTGATCCTGTGGACTATTGCGATTGAACTGTGTTTCCCAGTTTTTTTTCCTCCATGCTGAACATCAGTATGTTTTGTTTGTCTATGTCTGCCTGTATGTGTGTACAGAGGGTTTTAAAAGGAAGATATAATTTGAGGTGGTAGAATTATATGCTGATTGTTAGTAGTTTTGTTTACCTGAGGTTAGAACTGATCCATTTATAACAAAAACAGTAATTCCTATTAAATATAGGAACAGCCAGTCATAGAGTCTGTTTCTGTGCAGTACTTTTCTGATTCTTCGGTCCAACTGACCATGCCGATCAGATAACCTAACCTAATCTAGTCCCTTTGTCAGCACTTGACCCATATCCCTCTAAACCCTTCCTATTCACATACCCATCCAGATGCCTTTTAAATACTGCAATTGTTCCAGCCTCTAGTATTTTTTCTGGCCGCTCATTCCCTCCATGCACCACCCTCTATACGAAAAAGTTGCCCACTTGGTTCTTTGCTTTCTGTGAAAATGAGTCTATCAGACAAATAAATTGGAGAATTCAAGGATTTTGATCAAATTATTAACTTTTGTGGCGACCCCAGGTGTAGTGGGGTTCAAAGGTTAGCCCTCTTTCCCAAATGAGTCATTGCACAGCATAAAACTCTCTTCAGAGAATTATCAATGCATGAATTTTGTTCAGTTTTAAAAAGCATTATGGTAGAATACTAATCTGAAGGTGACAGTGTAGTACGAAACTTTACTGACCTGAAAGCTTGAACCACACTTTCTGTTCTCTACTAAATCCAGCTGAAACTGTCATGAGCACGTTAACAAATGGTGTGTTTTCATTTTTCCTGTAAGAGAAAATGTAATCAGGAAGTCTCTGAATGTTTAAAGAAAGGGATTTTAAACAAATATGGGATGAACCACCTTGCAGCTTAAAGGCTAAAATTCAGCACCTGTGCATCAGGGAAGTGAAAACCAGGATCAACAGTATAACTGACCAATCCTACTCCCGAGCCTGTGCAGAAACTCTACATTGCTACATGCACAGGTCATAGAATCCCTACAATGCAGAAACAAGTCCACACTGACTCTCCGAAGAGTCAATCACCCAGACCCATTCCCCTACATTTACCCTGACTAATGCAACTCACCTATACATTCCTGAACACTATGGGCAATTTAGCACGGCCAATTCACCTGACCTGCACATCTTTGAACTGTGGGAGGAAACCAGAGCACCCGGAGGAAATCCACGCAGACACGGGGAGAACGTGCAAACTCCACATATACAGTCACCTGAGGCTGGAATTGAGCCCGGGTCCCTGGCACTGTGAGACAGCAGTGCTCACCATTGTGCCACCATGTCACCCATTTCAGTCACAGTACAACATTCATTTTGAGCATATTGGAATCTTATCTGCACTACCCATAAATTCCATGAATTATGCCCTTTATGCCAGGTCATTATAAAGTTTGGAGCAAAGCAGCATCATGCATATGCATAGAAATGGGAAATACTTTTAAGGTGTCCCAGTTATTCCTATGGAAAGATAAATAGCATTTTTTGACCTTCATGTTTTCATATTGTGCCATTTTCTGTAGTTTGGTTTTAAGCATTATTTAATCCTTCAAAGCACTTTCCACTTTCCCTGGCAGACAGATTTCGTATCCACTCATGGACGTGATTTCTTGCCTTACCTCAATATACGACACATCAGATAATCCAAAGTTTAATTCTGATGGTGATTGGTAGCACAGAACTTGACTATTGCTGAAAGAAGACATAATTCCCAAAAATTTTAATCTTGCAGCCATCAGGACATGTTGCAAGAATTCCAATTCAAGGTGAATGCCAACATTTATACACAGTCTGAAAGGGAATGCTAATTGGTTCACAAGAGGACATTGATGGATACAGGCATTGCCATGGAGAATTGGTTTGATTTGACAAAAAACATACCTATATGGCTACACAATTATTATGTAAAGAAGTGCTGCTTGGCCATTTAATGCAACCTTTGATTTATTCTGAGCCTCCATTCAAAAAATACAGTACTCAGTCTTCCAGGCTCTAGTGCCTCACACTGACAAACTGCAGTGCAATGACTAGAGTCCAAAAGCCTTCTCACTGGAAAACTGAGTCACATGATGTATTTAGAAACTACAAGCACTAAATGAAAGGGGTTTTTTTGCCATTTTCAAGATAACAATAAATATAAAAGTATTTTTTGAATGGAAAATGCTTTCCTTTGAAAAAATATTTTCTGAAGACTACTCAAGCTGTCATGATTGTAACAGAGCCAATCAGGTGGACCTCATAGAAAATACGTTCCCTGATTGGACCAGATTAACAACCCCAGTCAGGGAGCCTTGGCTGATAGATAAGAACAGGAGTATTGGGGCGGCACGGTGGCTCAGTGGTTAGCACTGCTGCCTCACAGCACCAGGGTCCCAGGTTCAATTCCGGCCTCGGGTGACTGTCTGTGTGGAGTTTACACATTCTCCCCATGTCTGCGTGGGTTTCCTTCCACAGTCCAAAGATGTGCGGGTCAGGTGAATTGGCTATGCTAAATTGCCCCTAGGTGTTAGGTGCATTAGTCAGAGGAAAGTGGGTTGGTGTGGACTTGTTGGGCTGAAGGGCCTGTTTTCATCCTGTTCACTCTGAGAGCTAATTCAGAGAGCTGAATCAATGTCAAGGATTCCTCACATGTTGATGAAAGGTGACTTGGTGACGTGTTACCAGTCTCTGTAGAATTATTTCAAAAGGTGTTTTGCCAGACTGGGAGAAAGTACTGACTCTAATCTCCCAAGGCTTATGCTTGGATGCAATATGTTTTACAAACAATTTTTGAAAATGATGTGAATCTCCAAATCAAATGCAAACTGACGAAGTTTCCTGGACAAGTTCACAAAGGAGAGACATGTACATATGGAGAATACAACTAAAACATTTTGCCAATTAATATTTGCAACAGTTATACAGAAATCCAATTAAAATTTTATATTCATAAATGCAATTAAAAAAAGAAAAGACACGACAAAACAACAGGAGTGTCAGAGGTTCTGTTCTCCTAGAGCTGGCTCTGAGAGAGCTGGATCAATGTCAAGGTCTCTCCACGTGTAAGTAAGGGAGACTTAGTGATGGGATGCCAGCCTCTGGAGTTATTTCAAAAGCGCGACAGACACTCCCGTCACTCCTTCATATTAGGTAAATACATTACGTTATTGAAATTTATATTTTGTTTGTTTTACTTCTACTTTTCTTGTAAACATAAAAGGTTTAATTCAAAGACATTCTCAGAGTTTCTTTCATTCATTATTAGACAGAGACCTGTTAAGAGTGAAGGGAATGTTTGAAAGTGGATGTCAGAAAGATACAAGGAGAACCGTCAGTGTTAATATTGGAATAGTCCATTTAAGAAATTGAAATGGTCATTCATACACCAAATTAGATCTTGTTCAAAAACTCTCTCATTCAGTGAAAACTCAGTGAAAAATACAATTGAGACTGGCTAATATACTGCTCAAAACTGTTGTGAATACTGATTTGTTTGCAATCTCATCATCCACAGCACTAACTAGTGATGGTTTAATGATTGGTAGAAGATTCATGGAATTCAAAATCATGAGAACTCCAAGGACCATAGAAAATCTTTAATTTGACAAGGCAACATGGGATAACCTTGGATTCAGACTTGGAGGGATAGACAAATAAGGAGCAAGACTACTGAGACATGTACATGGACATCTTACTGCAACTGAGTGTCCGTTTGCAGAATGTGGCCTAGCTTTTAAGGGTGGAAAGTTTGAAAATGAAAGTATGCCATGAAAACTTTGGTTCACCACATCACAGGAACTTTCTTGACTTGATAGAACTCATTGCTAAGTTTGATTAACCTCTTGCCAAATATGTCAAAATTAGGTATCAGTGAACCTGGGAAGCTGTATGCTTGCCTAAAACAATGATCCATCTAAGTTTATGTCTAAAAACATCTGTTTTGGCTGACTTGACAAAAGTCAGAAAAAAAAGTTTCTGACTCTAGACCAGATCTTTCATATATTGATCAACTGTTCATGTGTGACTGATGATAGATTTCCCCATTGTTGTGTTATGTTCCATGGTCAGTATGCCACTATCTCTTAAGAGACATGCTCATGATATTATCCCTGTACCATAAAGTGGGGGTTTAAGGTTTCATACTCCATTTTCCCCAGGATTAGCTTAAAATAAGATATGCTATTGAAAACATGTTGCTCTTTTTTTATCTTAACTAACTTTATTCCAGATACTTACGTGCCTGTAAAATTTCCTTCATCTAATTATTAAATTGCTGAATCTACAAATTATAAGCAAAACAAAAAAGGCTGCACAATAAGTACTCTATCTCTCTTTATAGAAAAGAAAACACAAAAGCCTGGTACTCCAGTTTCTAAAAAAAATTATATTGTCCTTTAGATACATCACCCCAGAAGAAAATACAGTTTAAAGATACTCAAAAAACAGCATTCTACACTAAATTGGCTTATCTGTGTCTATAATTCAATCAGTTCTGCCATTTTTAGTCTCTAAATCTGTGCAACAGTGAAAACAATCTGTACAATCCCATTGCTACTTATTTTTTACAGGGGGAAACAAGCCTACAGTTATTAAACTATGAGCCTGGAGTTCTTAAAGAAGTAGCTTCAAGTAAAGAAGCAACAGAGCAAAGTAAAGGGAAATAGAAATATAAAGGAGGAAAATAATAAACGGAGAGAAAAGGAAAGCAGAAAAAGAAATTAACAAACATTTTACTGCACTTTCCTTCAAAAAAAATAGAGCAGAGACCTGCAAAGAGAAATAGAAGACAAACCATTCTGAATTGAGGATGCAGTGATATTTTTACTCAATTAAAACTATGGACACAATGGATGCAGTTTGTTTTCACTAAAGCTCTGAAAATATTGTTTGGCTTTGACAAGGAAAACTTCACAGAGTTAATAGGTCTTTCCAAGGACAGTCAGAGGTCCAGCAAAATAATCTGGAAAATTCCAAATACCAATGCAAAGAAGAGACAGAACTTCAGGAGTAAAAGATTCCAACCCATTCCTCACAGACATCAAGCCCAAGAATCTGAGTAGTTTGTCAGCAGATGCTTCACAAAGAGCTTGAGTGTGATTTTACCAAAGGTGAACAGTCAGAGAGGCTCATTGAACAAGCAGTTGCCTCCATAATAATCAAAGAAATGAAATATCTGGGCAAGTAAAAGGGCTATACCAAGGAAGCATTACTTGAGGATGGGTGCAAGCTTGAAGCCACAATTGCAAGCTAACAATTACATATCTTAGGTACAGCCAACACTATTACTCTGGCCAGCAAAATGGACTAAACTAACAAAATCTGTAACAACTAATATGTTGAACCTACCCAAACATTGTTCAGCTTTTCTTGATATCTGTAAAGCATGTGGTACCAAGGATATTGGGTATGCATATGCAGAAAATCTGGTTCCAAAGACCAAGCCAGATGCTAGAACAAAGCACAGATGGTCAACAAACTATAAAACACAACAATTCTGGCAGCAAAGAAATGTTAGGAAAATGCACAAATGCAAACATGTTAATGAGCTTGAAAAATCAACCAAGTAAAATGCAAATGTCAGAAGATGACCAAGCTTTACATATCGTTAAGCTCACACACCCATGCCAATTATCTAAGATGGTCAAAAGCTTTTACAACCATTAGTATCATACATCCTGAAATGTCAGAAGAATACACATTAAAAGTTAAATGAATACAAGAGTTAGTCCCACATATCACCAGTATGAAGCCTGAAACAAATATCTCAGCACTTAGTATTCTGTGGTACAGCCTGCAGGAGCCTCTATCACAGCATGTAACAATTAGCAATTCCATGTACTGGAATAAACACAATGAAGTGCCAATATTCAGGCTCATATTGGCTTCCTAAAATCTTCTACCTTGTAGATACAAATTGCCCAGCAGTAATAGAACTAACAGTATGTACAGATCTCAATATAACCACTGTTCATGAGATCCAACCCATACCCCTTTCAGAGAACAGACCATATGCGAAAGAATAAAATGTGTAAATGATTTGCAATGACACAGCTTTGAACTCAGCAACTAGCCAGGCAGCAAAATGATTACCTGTACCACACTGAGCAAACACACAGACCAAAGATATTCCTCTATATGTTGATACTCTTGACTACAAACATGATGTTCTCAAAGTAAATGTGCTACACTTGGCTACAGCCATGTGAAAAGCTGCAATCAGCAATGCTGAAGCTAAACAACGGCAAAAGATGCAAAAGATCAATATCCAAGCATTGGGACTACATATCTATATTTATACAAATTATTAAAAAGTACAGGAAGATATCAAACTGTTTGGAAACCTGTTGGTTTGAAGTCGTTTTTCCCATCAAGGACAAAGGCAATTGTTGATGTGGGCTATGATTCACCTTCCAAATACGGAAAGGCAAGTAACTTTGGTAAAACAGCCAAAGTTTTTTAGGGAGATAATGATGAGATGACCTGACAATATTAAAGAACACCTGAGAGAAGATTCCTTTTTCATTTTGGTGATACAGAGGTAAACCTGTAGATCATTCAACATCATTATCAAAGGCAGACAAGTTCTAACACCAAAAACATTATACCATACTATCATGTCAATGTTGCATCACGTACCCTTGGGTGTGAAAGCACAAGGTGACTACCACACAAACCTTTGCTCTTGCCAGGGATAAATCAGGATATTCAACAGCTCATGAATTCCGTGGAAGGATGTCAAGTATATCAACCAGAGAAGCAAAGGGAGTCTCTATATCCACATAACATTGCATCCATTCCTCTGGCACAAGTAGCAAGAAAATTATTCACAATACCTATACCATAGGATCACCGCATGTGAATTAAGGGCATAACAGTCTCTCATTCTATCTTACCTAAAGATCATTTCACCTGACAAAGGAGCAGTGCTCCAAAAGCTTGTGATTTTAAAGAAATCTCTTTTTTATAGATATTTATATAGGAAATTTAACATTTTTACAAGTTTACAAAAATAAAAAAAATCTCAAGTACAAACATTGATATACAATTAAATCTTAAATAAATAATAAGCAAAATTTAACAAAAGAAAAATACAGAGAGAAAAAAAACTCAACTAACTACTAATCTAACCTACAAAAATAAATCTATTTAATTATAACTTAGTGTCGTGTGACTTCTGACAAGGATCAATTAAAGCATGAATGCTACGAGAGGATTGCTGCTTAATCCTGCTCTGTATTAACCTCTAACTTATCAACTTAATATTAGCCCTAGCAACTATATAGTAAACACCTGTTGAATTATTCAATATCATGATTTCAACATCTCTACTTTGTATCTTATGAAGGATAACGAGAGAATTGGTACATCATGCAAAATATCCTGCTGGAGGCAAAATCCACATAGCCCATGCTATGCTTCCCAACATTTTTTGAATTAGAAAAGTGATGGAAGTATAGTCAAGTTGGTGCTGGATTGTCTAGTCAATAACTACAAAGTTAACTTCAATAGGTATAGAAACAGACGTATGATAATGCCGCTGACATGGCAAGAAAGTAAAACTGCATGTAGCAAATCTTTGAGAGAAAAGTCAGTTTGCTATAAATAGTCCATGTGCTGGACATTCACAGAACGTTGTGTGGCAATGTATAGTTGATCACTACATAGATGAAGGTTTTTTTTGCTGTTGTGTAAAAAATATACACATTCTTTTCTACCTTTTCAATAAGATCACTTTTAGATTCTGATTGCAGCATAGCAAAACAGATCTTTGATATTAGATGGGAAATACATGCAAAGGCATCCTCAGCCTTGGCTGAGTGTTATAATTCAATTATTGATGTTGTTGCTCATCTTCATATTGCCGACAGTAAATAAAAAGTAAAAAATGAGGTCTGCAGATGCTGGAGATCACAGCTGCAAATGTGTTGCTGGTCAAAGCACAGCAGGTTAGGCAGCATCTCAGGAATAGAGAATTCGACGTTTCGAGCAGGGCTTATGCTCGAAACGTCGAATTCTCTATTCCTGAGATGCTGCCTAACCTGCTGTGCTTTGACCAGCAACACATTTGCGACAGTAAATAAAAAGGCAATACAAAGAGAGAAGGAAGCCCTCTGCAAGAGAAAATGAAGGAATGAAAGTTATTCTCATGTTAGAACTTTTCATGAAACAAGCAAAGTCTGACAGGAAGCAGATAGCCTTGCATTAAATGTGCAAGGCATTACATATCAGTCTGAACTTTTGAAAGACTGCTTTGGTGAACTCAGACTCAAAGAGAAGTGTCTGATGTAGACTACAAGTGTGGGAATAAAAGGAAAAGAAAAAAATTCAATGGTGCACCTAAAGCTGATGAAATGTATTCTCCTGGAGATAAGTTTCAAGTGAAATCTTCTATTCCTATGATGGATGCAATTGGAACTAACTTGAATAAAAGAGAAGTCACAAAAATGCTGCAAATAGTTTATACTTTTTGTTTAATTTAGATGTCTTAGAAAAAGCAGCAGTGTGGAGATATAAAACTTCTGATAAAGATTATCCTGACAATGTTGCTGTTAACACAATAGGGAATATAAATGCATTTTCAAGCTTATATCAAGGAAAATGATTCAGTTAAAAGACAGTTATGTCAACAGTGCCTGTATCATGTCATCATCCAAGGTAAGATTCAGTTGGCGTTTTAAGTTTAACAGGACCAAACTGTTCAGGAGAAAGGTCTTGATGAAAATCATCAAGAATGAACTGGGGAAAACAATGCTGTAGGAAAAGCTGTCTGCACCAAACATTGTGTGTGTAGAAAGTGATTAACTTCATACCTTATCATCTGAAGACATCAGTGACATTGCTGTCCAGAAATCATAAGAGAAAAATGTTTTAAATTTTATGTAGATTGTGTTGCAGATTCTGTTTATGAAGTGCTAAACTGTGTAATACTTGTGTTACTGTGGATTAATATATACTAATTAAGAAATCAAAGAAATTCCATTTGAAAGAATTCCATAATGCAAATAGGCTTATTGCAAACTATGTACTTTACTTTCTTTATTTGTATAAGTGTTAGTAGGCCTCACCATTTATTGGGCAAAAGTGAGGATTGCAAATACTGGAAACCAGAGTTTAGATCAGAGTGGTGCTGGAAAAGCACAGCCGGTCAGGCAGCATCTGAGGAGCAGGAAAATCGACATTTCAGGCAAAAGTCCTTCCTGCTCCTCAGATGCTGCCTGACCAGCTATGCTTTTCCAGCACCACTCTGATCTAAACTCACCATTTATTGGTCATCCCTAATTGTGCCAGAGAAGATTGTGAGCTGTGATTTTCAGCTGCTGCAGTCCTTGGGGATAAGAACTCCCAGAGTGGTGTTAGGAAGAGAGAGTGCTAGGATTTTGACTCAGTGACAGTTACAGAATATTGATATAGTTCCAACTCAGGATGGTGTATGGTTTGGAGAGAACTTGCTGCTGATGGTGTTTCCATGCATCTGTTGCCCTTGTCCTTCTATATGGTATAGGTCATGGGTTAGGAAGGTGCTGCTGAAAGAACCTTATCAAGTTATATCTAGTAAATGGTACATGCTGCTCCATCTATGTTAGTGGTGAAAGGGATGAATGTTTAAAGTTATGGATGGGGTGCCAGTCAAGTAGATTGCTTATTTGTCTTGAGCAGCACCAGGGCTTCTTGAGTGTTGTTGGAGCTGCAGCCATCCAGGCTTCTCCTGACTTGTTTTTTATAGGTGGTGGTCAGGCTTCGGAGATACAAGAGGTGAGTTACTTGCCAGAGCATTCTCAACCTCTAATCTGCTCTTCTGACTACATTACGTATATGTTCACTTTCTGTTAAACGGTAACCTCTAGGACATTAATATGGGGGATTCAGTCATGGTAATGACAGGAAATGTAAAGGGAAAATGGTTACTGGTTATTTTCTCTCATACTGGAGATGTCATTCATTGCCTTGCAGTTGCCACTCTTGAATCAGCCCAGGCTTGAATGTTATTCAGGTCTTGTTGCATATGGAATTGGACTTCTTCAGTGTCTGAGGACTCCTAAATGGTATTAAACAATGTGCAGTAATCAGGAAATAACTCCACTTCTGACTTTAGGATGGAGGAAAGGACTTTGATGAGATAGTGGAAGCTGTTTGGGCCCAGGAAATACCCCAAGGAACTCCTACAGAGATATTCTGAGTATGAGATGATTGACTTCCAATGACCACAATCATCCTCCTTTGCATCAGGTGTACAACGTTTTCCCCTTGATTCCAATTTGGATAGGTCTCCTTGATGCTGTACTTAGATTATTAGGCTCCTGTTGCATCTCTGCCTATGTATATATGCAAAGAAATCTTAAATCTGTAAACACATTACTTCAATGCATTTATTTTCCTTTCATTTAGAAGTAGGCCATTCAGCACATTGAGTCTGCTCCATTGTTTTGGTCATGCCACAGGCCCTTGTAAGCTTGACACAGTTTAGGGCCTCAGCATGTCATTATCCCGCCACGGTGACATCACACAGAGTTTCCTCTTCTAAGACCTCAATATTACATGCCCCCACAGTGGGCAGGGCACAGAAAATAGATTGGGTGCCCAGTCCACCACTTTCTCTCCTATCGCTTTGATAGAGAGAGTGTGAGAGTGCTGAAGGTGTCAGCTTTCCCAAAATATGCAAACAATTAACAGTCTGTTAAATTTTTTAAGGGCTCAATTAACCCCAATGTTACCTTGTCCATACCATAACGTGATTGCTGTGATCAGGCAGCAGGATTTGAGGTTGGGACATTAAGTCTATTCAAGACTGAAATATATAGATTTTTAATCAGTGAGAGAAACCAAGACTATTGGAAAAGACAGGGAAGTGGAGTTGAGGATGTTGCCCTGCCCCGCTGTGGATTCAGAGGCAATGCTGTTGGTACCTTAAGACCTGCTGCAGTTCTTCAAATCCTCTGTCCCCCACATGAATATACAGCAGGTCACTTCTGCAAAATCCAGCAAATCACCACATCATAGCTGCAGGGACACTCCATGGTATGAACAGAGACTTGGAAAGAGCATAGATCACTTCAATTGCAAGTTGAATGCCTGGCACTTTAAGTAATGCCAATGGTGGGTTTCCATTATAGTTGCGCACATGTCCTTCAATGAATTACAAGACCTGCGTGATTTATAAATCGTGCATCAAAACGATCATTTAGGATGTTTATCATCACAATAAAGCCAGTTGGGAACCTCGCAGATCACTCATGATACACCTGCGTAAGTGCCCTTCCCAATATGGCAGTCCCTGTGCACCACGTGAACAAGAGCTGGAAACACTGCACTCAGCACCAACTCCCACCCCACCCCCTCCCCCAAGCTTCTGCAGTATTATATCCAACATCAGAAAGGTCCTAATTTCTCACCAGTTTATTTAATGTAATTTCACATCATTTTAATTTAATGTATTGCTCACTGCTTTGATATTGAAAGAATATGTAAGGAATCCTGACATTTTCAAAATAATATTCCCAATTTTCAAAAGGGTAGGACAGAAAACTATAGGAAAAAAAAAGTGCTAGAGATATTCAACAGGTCTGGCAGCATCTGTGACATGACAAACATGGTTATATTTCAAATCCAATTACTCTTTTTCAGAACTGAATTCCGAGGATGCTATCTCTAAATGGTGCCACATGTTACACACCAAATGTATCATTGCAGAGGTACCAGCTATGATTCAGTTGGTGACATTCTCACCCCAATCATAATGTTCTGAGTTCAAGTACAACTTTAAAACATGGGCACAAAAAAACACAAGTTTGACCTCCAATGCAATGCTGAAGGAACACTGTCCTGTCAGAGGTGTTACCTTTTGAATAGGAGATCAAACTGATGTCCCATCTCACTTCTTAAGTGGTACAAAGCATCTGGTGGCACTGTTTCAATGAAGAGAAGCTTTCCCTGACATCCTAGCCAATGTTTATATCTTCAATTATTCACAAGAATTGATCTTTGTCACATTGTATTTCTGAGGGCTTGGTGCAAATTGGTTGCCATGTTTCTGACATTGGAACAGTGACCAGATTTCAAAAGTGCTTAATTAGCTGTCAAGCACTTTGAGATGCTGGCAGCCATGAAAAGTTCTGTATATTGCTAATTTTCATTTCTTTTCTAACATTGATCTGTTCTTTTCTTTCTCCCTGTGGTGTTAATTACAACTCTGCTGTAACAGTGTTCAAGCCAGAAAACTTTACAATGGAAACGAAGAAGTTATGCATTCAATATACTTCAGATTGTCCAAATACTGATGTATTTTGAAGTATATCATTGTTGAAATGTAGGATGCAACTTGTTTGTACAAGCTATCATAAGTGACAGATGAAAGCCTGTTTTATAGGATCAGCAGTAAAGAGCTGGTGCTCAATGCTGACCTGGTGACAAACAGAAACTAATGTATAGTGAGTTCCAGAGCATGAGTTTCTATATCTCAACAGAATGTTGAACTTGGCACCATCCGTGGCATCTGGCAACAATGGCAACTAATCAGTCAATACAATTGCAGATTATCAGAATTTGCGAAGCAATATAAAGCAGGCATACAATTCACATTTTAATTAAACTCCAGAAAGAGAACTGAAAATTGATCTATACAGATGGGACTGAGGCTGAAACATGAATATATTAAAGCAGACTTTAAAAAATAAAAACAAAGGTTACATTTTATTATTTCAAAAATCATGCAACTTTTAAATAATCTGTTGATGGAATGAGGCTCCGTATATGTAAAATAGGTTTTTCAGGATCAGAGAGGTTGTTCAGCAATAATTATAATGTAGTACTCCATTACAGCATAGTTATACCCAATTAAATAGACTTAGTATTTTCATTTATAAGACTATTCTCACTGTAAAAATAAAGAGTTGAAGTTCACATTAATTCACTGATTTTTCACTGATCCAGCAAAATTGCATTATGACAACAGTGGATAAACAGTGTATCACTAATAGCAATGCTAGACTTATATGTGTCATTGCAGATGAGCATGTGCAGACTCCAGAAATGGTAAATCTTGCAATTAAGGCAAATGTTAACTCTGTCATCTGAGATATTGTTTGACCTGCTGAGCAGGTCCAGCATTTTCTGTTTTAATTGCTGACGTTTTTGCTCCCATTACAACCTCACATTCCATGCTTTAATGTTTAGGTATTCTTTGAAGGCTAAGGGTTGGTCAGGACATGGGAAAGAAATCTTTCACTCTGTTTGTACTAGATCTGACAATGAATATTATAACACACGTTAATGCTTTTAATTTTGAAAATCCTTTCAAATCTAATGAAACCACACTTAAACCAAACTTCTTAATTATAAAAGGTATTTCTATACTCTGGTTGTTTGCTCATGAACAAATGATTTTCAAGTGAATATAGTTCAGTGCTTTAAAGCATTTTTCTAACCTTACCTTGTAACACAACTAACTACTCATTCTACTTGCTGATAAGTGTGAAAGGTTATTTTTAAATTTGTGTGCAACTAATTATTTTTTTATGCTTGATTCATGCTGCATGCATACACTTAGAGCAGGCAGAAATGACGGCATACATGTAACCTTTTCTGGACACATTTAAACCAGTAAGTATTGAAGTGCTGAACCAGGCAGGTCTGCATTGACAATTGAGGCCATTTGGCCTAAGGTGCTTGCAGTAGCTATTTGAAAGAGCTAATCAATTAACCGCACTCTACCCTTTGCCCATGACTCTCCAGCTTTTCTGCTAGTTGTTCTTTAAACAATATTTTACTTTCTTCTTATAGTGGGTAAAGACAATTTATTATTTAATTGTGGAAATCTATAAACCTACATTCTGTAACAGGTACTCCTACCATTGAATCCTGGACCGTCTTAATTACAAATATAAGGATTTGATTGGATTAATGTTAGCAGTCAGGAAGATTTATTTTATCTGAGATAAGCAGCAAGGTCATAATTGAATTTATCAAGAACATTGTACATTACATACTGTATATACTCTTGTATAAATGGAATTTTGAAGACTTTAAGCTGAAATTAGGGGCGGACTTATACACGAGGTATTGTTTTCGAGGGGCTGAAATTCACGCTGTAGTTCAAAATACCATATTATTAGCAGAAGTTGATTTGATCACACAACTAATCCCAGGTAAAGAAAACTCCTAAATAGTTACTGAATCCTAATCTTCTATTATCCATCTTCCTGCCGGGTCTGAATCAGGAACACAAACTTTCTTCAATTTGCTACATTCTCTGATACAGTACATGGAGTTCCAATCTCTGTATGGTCGGGTTCCTTACCCACAGTCCGTAGCTCTGATTGGCTGAAGGCCTGCCTATCAAGCAGGTGGGCATTCCAATTGGTGGGCAGTGATGTCACTGGAGACAGGTGACCAGCACTGCCTTCCGGCTGTGTGCCTGTGCGGGGCCGAGCTGATGGAAAGCACTGGAGGTTCGAAGTTGAGTACCAAATGGAGGGTGAGAGGAGGAGAAGAAGGGGAGGGTAGCCACAGGGGGAGTTGGGGGAAGGCCCTGTTACACAGTAACTCACTCAACAAACTGTATTCGAATTAAAGAAATGAAACTTAAACTGCACATCCACACTATTATTCTAAAGAGAGCACTAAACTGTAAATTAACTTAGAATAATTACACCAGCACTGATTAATACAAAACTGGATTTTAAAAAAGGAACAATGTATCCTGTAACATCCTCTACATGAATGGATTTAATGTTATTCCCCATATTGTTTTGAAACTGAACAAAACAGGATAATGAAATGTCAAAGAGTTAAAGATATACCGGTATTTAGTTAATGCATCTCACTTTTATTCAGATATAATGGCACAATTGAAATGATTAACTTTTTAATGATATTAATGTTTGGATGTATAGTGAACAAAGTGCAATAAGTACTGATATACTTAGAACCGGTCCGAATGAATAAATGAATCAAAACATGCTGTAGTCAACTAAATGCGGTAAGTAGAATTATGAATGAATGAATAGAGATGCTATATAGTAAACAAGGAGCGATGAGTGGAATTACTGGTCTGAATGAATGAATGAATGAATCAAAATGTGCTGTATTAAACCAAGTGCAGTAAGTTGAGTTATGAATGAATGAATAGAGATGTGATTACAATTAGTGGTATGAAGTGTGCTGGACCTTTTAAGAAAGTTAAAGCTGGCAGAACTACCTGACAGCACCAAGTGTTCTGAATTAAATATAATGTAACCTTTTGGTCCAGCAGCTAGAGTAGCTAGTTGCCTGAAGAAAAAACACAAATTTGAATTAGGCCAATCAGCTTAAGTTATACCCAAAAAAAAACAAACTCCAATCAAGTTTGAATTTTGTGTATTGACAATATTAAAAGCCAATTACACAATCCGATGCTTTGGGGGTATAAGTGCAGGAGAACATGAACAGTTGAGAGGAGAACTGCCAAAAGACCTCCAGAGGCAGGCTGCTAGTGAGAACTCTCTGAGAGGTACCCATCTGGAGAAGGTGTTTGCACAGAGAAAAAACATTGGTACCAATCTGGAGAGCAACTCTGCAGAGGAAGATACAAAGAGAAAGTTTGACAGCTGGCTGGTTTTGAATTTGAATTTTGGTAAATCTTAATCAGGGGTTTTATCAGACTAGTGTTGTAGAAGGCGAAGATAAAAGATAGGTTAGAGAAAGGAGTTATAAATAGTTGTTAATTAATTATTCTCTGTTATACTTCAAGAAATAAGAATGTCACTTTTTACTTTAACTAGTTTTCTAACCCTTGAATTTTGACAGATTACCACATGGGATAAACCTTTTCTGTGTTGCTGGTTTAGCAAGGAGGTTTACTCTGTGTCATAACACTGGTAGTGAACAAAGAGTGATGAGTAGAATTAGCCCTATGAATGAATGAATGAATGTGATTTCGTTCAAATGGGTTAATGGGAACCTTGACTTATTTTCTTCATCCTAATGATATTTTCTAAAACGTCTATGACATTTCAGCAAAATAAATTAATGGAAACATGCAATTTCCTTTATAATGCAATATTTATCCACGAGAATAATGGAAAATACAAGATTTTTTGGCCAAAATAAGGCGTCAACGTATACACAGGATTGACCTATACATGAGTATATATGGTACTTCTCAAGGTAGCACCATTATTTGTGTAAACTTACTGATAGCACAACACTGCTGCTGATATGAAGTACCAACTAGTTGTTCCTGTGCTGTTCCATACCTGTTGCCATTACAAATCAATTCCAAACACAATGCACAAGTGTGAGTGAATATAGAATAGTCATCATTTAAGCTTCTTAAAGAGTTTCTCAAAATTTGACATTTCCCATTATAGTTTATAATTCTTATTTACAAATAGCAGAATAATTGTCACCTCCACAAAATTCTTTCCTGTTCAGAGAATAGTTTGTTGCTCCAATAATGCATAATGACATTTAGACAACTGAAGACATTTTCTGCAATAAAACTGGAAAGGTGAATCACACAAAAGCCACCATACTAGCTCTCAGCCACTGGATGATATACTGGTCTTTGTACATCAAGGGTATTTTTACATCAACAGGATAACTAAATTGCTGGTGCTAACTGGTCAGGTACAACTCAAGTTTCTGTACATTTATGGTTGATTTTTCACTTACTTTACCTGCTGTCAAAAGGGCAGTAATATCCTCAGCCTTACCATTCTATTAACATCGCAGATACAGCTGACAACATTTTACAGAAGTCCAATATCTATGCATCTAAAGTGACTGATTCATTCTGCTGCAAGGTCTTTTTAATATGGAAAGTCACTTCACATTCAGCATAAATAGGATGCTGATTGCCATTTTAGGTAGAAATCAGTTCAGCCCACAGTGCTGGCTCCAATCAATAGTGAGGAAGAGATGCAATACCGTAAAACCATGTCTTGAATTATGTCTTGAACGAGCAGGAGTGCACCCAGAAAAAGGATTTGAACCACTGCTCTCCTTCATTCTCTGTGGTCATGATACAACATTCCCCCAAAACCCCACTTTCCAACTCCCTGCCCCAGACATAACAACTTCAGACTTACCTTCTTGATAGCATCTAGATTAGAATGGTGCTGGAAAAGTACAGCAGGTCAGACAGCGTCTGAGAAGCAGGAAAATCGATGTTTTGGGCAAAAGCCCTGCAGTATGATTTTCTTGCTCCTTGGATGCTGCCTGACCTGCTGTACTTTTCCAGCACCACTCTAATCTAGACTCTGATTTCCAGCATCTGCAGCCCTCACTTTTGCCTTTTCTTGATAGCATGCCCATTTCCCCAACTGCCTACTGGTTTAGGTGAGTTGCACTGCACCTACCAAATGTAAATGAGACCAAAACCTCAAAGTCATGGTCTCACTCCACCTTTCGGTTGCCCAAACTTTAAATGGATCCCTTACTGTCTTTAATGCAGAATCTACTGGTCTCTCCACTAAGCATACATGTACATACAATAAAGCAAATTTATTTTGTTAGTATGCTTTCAATTTAAATCAGTTTTACTTTAGTCATTATAAATTCACTTTAAAACTAATATTCTAACTTGTCCCCATTTAAAACAAGTTGATAAAATTCCACAAGTCATGAACAGAGAACAGATCATTTGAATTTTAGTGCATTAAAAGACACTATGAATTTGATCATGAATGACATTCAACTATTTTAATGCTTAACAAGTATGGTTATGGCCTAACTGGATAAAAATGGCATAAAAAATAATGGTAACCATGGAAATCAATGTGCTCTATTGCAGACAAGAGATGGCTATTATCTGTATTGGCCTGTCAGAGAAATACAGGTGTTCTTACTAAACACAAACAAGCAATGTTCAGTACATTTCATTGTGAGTCATTAATAATTGGAAGTGAATACAACACACTAGCTGTTCAAAGTGTTCACAAACATCAATGATTAGAGAAATACAAGAGAATCACAGTCACAATTATTATCCAAGCATAGGACTAAAGTATAGCCATCACAACACTTGTTGGAACTTATTACTATATACAATGTTCCTTTTCTGAGGAAACTAATTTATTTTGATACTGTTGGGTTTGACAACATCAGCCAGCAAAGTTTGGAATCAACTGTGGGCAAACTGTTGTTGGTATCTGATTTTGGCGAAAGACGATTGATTACTAATTGGAACATAAATAGAACATAGAACACTACAAGCCCTTCAGCCCTCAATGTTGTGCCAACCTTTTATCCTACTCCATGATCAAACTAACCTGCATACCTTATATTTTACTATAAGTCGTGTGCCTTTGCAAGAGTCGCTTAAATGTCCCTAATGTATCTGATTCTACTACCACTGCTGGCAATACATTCCACATACCCACCACTCTCTGTGTAGAGAACCTAACTTGGACATCTCCCCTAAATCTTCCTCCAATCACCTTAAAATTATGATCCCTTGTGATATCCATTTCCACCCTAGGAAAATGTCTCTGGCATTCTATCTATGCCTCTCATTATCTTGTATACATTTATCAAGTCACTTCTCATCCTTCTTCATTCCAATGAGAAAAGTTCTAGCTCCCTCAACCTTTCTTCATAAGATATGCCTTCCAGTCCAGGTAACATTCTGGTAAATCTCCTCTGTGCCCTCTCTAAAGCTTCCATATCCTTTCTACAATGAGGCGGTCAGAACTGAACACAATATTCCAGGTGTGGTCTAACCAGGGCTATATAGAGCTGCAGCATAACCTTGCAGTTCTTAACCTCAATCCTCCTGCTAATGAAAGCCAACACACCATAGGCCTTCTTAACAACCCTATCTCAACTAGGGTGAACAAATCCATAAACATTTTCTATAAGGTCCATGTCTACTTAAATTCAGAGGGTCGTGAAAGTCCCTTTGGCCCATCGTGTCTGCGCCATTTGTCAAGTATCTATGTAATCTAATTCCATTTTCCAGCACAGGGCCGGTAGTCCTGGATGCTATGGCATTTCAAGTCTTTGTCCAAAGACTTATGAAACATTTGCTAACATTTTACAAAGCAGCATCAAAATCTCCCTGCTCTTGTACTTAATGTTTCAACTAATAAGGTATTACGAGCACCTATCCCCTTTTTCCTATCTGTCCTGTTGGCCTAAAGATCTATGGACATGCACTTTATGGTCCCTCTGGTCCTCCAAATTTCCTAGGATTCTACTATTCATCTTATCATATTCCATGCTTGATTAATCCTGCCAAAATGCATCTCCTCTCACTTTTCAGGATTAAATTCCAATTGCCCCTGTTCTGCCCATCTAAACCAACTCATCTATGTTATCCTGTAATCTAAAGCTTTGCTCCTTACTGTTTACCACACCACCAATTTTCATGTCGTCTGTGACCTTGCTGATGATACCACCTACACTCAGGTCTAGATCATTAATGCAAACTACAAAATGCAAGACACTGAGAACCAAATTCTGCAATATGCCACCGAACTCAGACTTCCAGTCACAAAATCAACCTTTCACCATTACTCTTGCCTTATGCCACTAAGCTAATTTTGGATCCAAATTGTCATGGATTCCAGGGTTCTTAGCTTCTTAACAATCTGCCATGTGACACTTTTCAAAAGCCTTACTGAAGTCCATATAGATGACATCAATTACACTACCCGTATCTACACACCTAGGCACCTCCTCGGAAAATTCAAATCAATTTGTTCGATATGATCTCCCCCAACAAAGCTGTGCTGACTCTCCTGCTTATCCTCTGCAAGTGGAGATTAATTCTGTTCCTCAATTTTTTCCATCACTTTCCCTACCACTGATGTTACAGTCGCTGTTCTGTAGCTTCTCTACCATCCTTCTAGAATAATGGTACCACATTAGCTGTCCTCTAATCCTCTGGCACCTTTCCTGTATCCTTGGAGGATATTTTTTCCACAGTAGCCTGGTCACTTATCTACTTTGAAGCCAGTTAAAACTCTGAATATCTCCTCCCTCTCAATGCTACTTTTCTCAACTATATCACAATCTCCCCTCAATTTCTATATGTACATCATCCTACTCTATAGAGAATACAGATGCAAAGTACTGACTTAAAACCTTATCTATGTCTTCTGGCTCCACACACAGATTGCTACTTTGGTTCATACTCTTTCTGTGGTTACTGTCTTGCCCATAGCATATTTATAAAATACCTTTGGATTTTCCTTTGTTTTACCCAACTGTGCTTTGTTATGACTCTCTTTGGTCTCCTAATTTTTCCGTGACCTCTTGCACTTTCTATATTCCTCTCGAACTACCACTATTTTGGGCTCTCGGTATCTGCCATGAGCTTCCTTGTTTTCCTTAAGGGCCTGTTTCCACATCCCTGTACATCCCTCAACATCAAGGGTTCTCTGGATTTGTTGGCCCCACCTTTCATGTTTACAGGAACATATTGGTCTTCATGTTCACCATTTACTTTTTGAAGGACTCCATTGTTTTGATACAGATTTTCCTAAAAATAGTTGTTCCTAGTCCACTTTGGACAGATTCCATAATGTCTTTTAAAACTGATCTACTCCAGTACATATTCTTTAAGTCTGGTCTATATCCTTTTGCATAACTATCATAAATCTTTTGGTGACTTTCATCAAAAATGTCCCCCTACTGACACTTGTACCACTTACCCGCCTACAATTAGGTCTAAGCCTTTCACACTTTGCCTCTCCCAGTTAATAAGCTGCTATTCCCATTATTATTACCCTAATATCTTTACATTCTGAGATTTACTTACAGTATGGCCCTTATATCTTTCTGACTGTTTGGGGATACTCTCTGCAATGTGATTGTCACCTTCTTGTTTTCAAGTTATACCTAAAAAGTCTCATTTGAGGGACCTTCTGAGAGATCATTCCTCTTTATGACAGTAATTGACTCTTTGATCAATGTTATGACACCACTACCATATAAACTTGTGTAAAAATTAAATTTTTTTGACTATTTTTAAAGGTTCAATTTATAGGGTCAACTATTACACGGATACTAGTTTTGAGGGACTGAAATTCATGCTGTCCCACTTTGAAATACCATATTATTAGCAGAAATCGATTTGGTCGCTCAACTAATTCCAGGGAAAGAAGAAAAATACAATAAATAATGGTAAAGGTAATTACTGGGCAGCACGGTGGCTCAGTTGTTAGCACTGCTGCCTCATAGCACCAGAGTCCCAGGTTCGATTCCAGCCTCAGGCAACTGTGTGGAGTTTGCACATTCTCTCTATGTCTGCATGGGTTTCCTCCCACAGTCCACAGATGTGCAAGTCCATGCTAAATTGTCAGAGGGAAATGGGTTGGGGTGGGTTACTCTTCAGAGGGTCGGGTCGGGTTGGGTTGAAGGGCCTGTTTCCACACTGCAGGGAATCTAATCTCTGGATAAAAACAAGAAATACTAGTAGGAAATTTTATTTATACATACCAGTACAAAAATTTAACATTCAAAGATTCATTGAAATCCTGCAAAATCACCTGGTATAATGGCACACTTAAAATGAAACATTTGTTAAAATGCTGAATGTGTAAGCATCTTGATCTTTCCCACCAAATTCTTCCATTTCCTCTTGTATGTAATGAACCTCAGCAACATTAACAAATTTGTCAAAAGAATTAAAGATATATGTAGCTAATATATCTCACTTTTATTCAAATATAATGGCACAATTAAAATGATTAACTTTTTAACAATACTATTTTTTGGATGTATGGTGAACAAAGTGCGATAAGTACTGATAGACTTAGCATCGGTCTGAATGAATCAATTAATCAAAATGTGCTGTAGCAAACCAATGAGCTAAGTAGAGTAATGAATGATTGAATAAATAGAGATGCAATATAGTAAACAAAGAGCGGTGAAGAGAGTTACCAGTATGAATCTATGAATGCAATTTCATTTAAGTACAGTTTCCTTTGTAAGAGGTTTATAATGCGATATTGTGGGGTCAACGTTTACATGAGATATATGGAAAATGCAGGATATTTTGGCCAAAAATAAGGGGTCGACTTTTACATGAGACTGATTTTTACACCACTATATACAGTACCTTTTTTACACCCCCATCCCTAACATCTTGTCTGAAGATTCTATACCCTGTAATATAGAGTGCCAGTCGGGTTCCTCCCTCACTCATGTCTCCAAAACAATGATATTACTTGCCCATGTGTTAATCATCACAATGAACTCATTTGTCTTACCTTTGCATTAAAACAAAAGTCATCCAGCCTTTGCATCCTCCTTTGTGTCTTATCTTGACTATTTATGCTCTGTTTTCCCACACTGATTTTGTTTTGATTCTATACATCACCCCCTACTGTACCTACATTCTGTAACTCATCCTCCAGCCAAATTAGTTTAAACCTCCACTAACAGCAAGGATGTTGGTCTCGTTCTACTTCAGGAGCAACTTTTCAGACTTGCCCACAACCCACCTTCTGTAGAAACAGAACACAGTGATCCTGGAATCTAAACCCCTTCCTCCTCCACCAACTTCTTAGCCACGTATTCATCTGTCCTATCCACCTACTCATATATTCACTAGCACATGGCACCAGGTGTAATCCAGAAATTGTAAGCTTTGATTTGCTTTTCAATCTGCCACCTAGCTCTGTAAGTTCTTGTTGCAGGACCTCCTGCCTCTTTCTGCCTATGGCATTGGTCCCAACGTGAACAACAATCTTTGACAGTTCATCCTTCCACTTAAGGGTGCTTGCAGCCATTCAGTGGCCCTACCCCCAGGGCAGCAACACACCATCCTAGAGTTAGTTCTGTGGCTTCAGAAATGTCTATCTATACCCATCACTGCCAAATCTCCGACTATATTGTTCTCCCTGTCTTTCTGCTCCTCCCTTGTGCAGCCAGCCTATGGGAACCATTTTCCAACAGAGAAAAACCATTCTCAAGTGAGAAGTGCTCTGAGGCTTTCCTAACCACCTGCTTGCCTCCCTTCATTGAATGATTACCCATTCCTTCTCTGACTGTACTTCTTAAAGCTGATAGGTGACCATGTCTAGAAATGCGTATTCCATATAACTCTCAGCCTCGTTGATCATCAGCTGTGCCTCTAGCTGACACTGAAGTTTCAAAACCCAGCACTTGAGCTGATCAAAGTGATGGGATTTCCTACAGATATGGTCATCTAGACCGTTAGGAGCATCTGTGACTTCCCAATTAGCGCAGGCCAAGCAACAATGGCACTGGGCTCACCTACTGTATCTCAAATTAAAATACTCTTACCTTCAATTCAAGCCAAGTAGAAATTTATTTAAGTTTCTCTTTTTTAAAAAAAACAATAACTAGAACTCTGACTTTTTAAAATGCAGCTTTAAAGTAGAGCAAAACAACTTACCCTCTGCCTACAAATCAGCTCGCTGTTTTGCCCTGATGTCACTCTCATTAGTCTTTTCACAGTCTTGTAGGGTTCCTGTTGGGATTTAGCTGCTATGACTTGCTCAATCTTTCACTTTTACTTCCATTGCTTTCCTGCTGATGGAATTGTCTGTATATGCTTTGACACATGGTCCTCACCTCACCCACTCCTCTCAGTGATACTGACTGCCTGTCTCTCAGTGATACTTACTGCCTGTCACTGGGTCCTCATCTCATACATTCCTTAATATTATACAATTTTATACCATATATTCAAATAATTGCTAATAGCGAGGAAATAAAAATCAAATTCAAAGTTTGGGAGAAGATTTGTAGCTCGGGTGCTCGTTGTTGTGGTTCTGTTCGCCGAGCTGGGAATTTGTGTTGCAGACGTTTCGTCCCCTGTCTAGGTGACGCCCTCAGTGCTTGGGAGCCTCCTGTGAAGCACTTCTGTGATGTTTCCTCCGGCATTTATAGCGATTTGTACCTGCAGTTTCCAGTTGTCAGTTGCAGCTGTCTGCTCCAGAATTCACCACAAAGGTATACAGGAAAGCCACACACACAGACCAAGTCCTCAACTACGAAAGCAACCACCCCAACACACACAAAAGAAGTTGCATCAAGACACTGTTCAAAAGGGCCACAACACACTGCAGTACACCAGAACTGCAAAAAGAGGAAGAAGAACACCTCTACAATGTTTTCGCCAAAAATAGATACCCCCGCAATTTCATCAACAGATGCCTAAGGGAAAGACAACGGAACAAGGACATGCCACAACCCAAAGGACTAGCCACACTACCATGCATCAAAAACATTTCTGAACTGACAGCCAGACTACTGCGACCACTAGGACTCAAAACAGCACACAAACCAACAGCCACTCTCAGACAACAACGCACCAGGACGAAGGACCAGATTCCCAGCATGAGCTAAACCATCGTAGTATACAAAATCCCATGCAAGGACTGCACAAAATACTACATAGGATAAACAGGAAGACAGTTAACAGTCCGCATCCATGAACACCAACTAGCCACGAAATGACATGACCAGCTATCCTTAGTAGCCACACACTCAGATGACAAGCAACATGAGTTCAACTGGGACAACACTACTATTATAGGACAAGCCAAACAGAGAACAGCCAGGGAATTCCTATAGGCATGGCACTCATCCACAGATTCAATCAATAAGCACATCAACCTGGACCCAATATACCGACCACTGCAGTGGACAGCTGGAACTGACAACCGGAAACGGCAGGTACAAATCACTATAAATGCTGTTGGAAACATCACAGAAGCGCTTCACAGGAGGCTCCCATGCACTGAGGATGTCCCCCTAGAGAGGGGACGAAACGTTTGCAACATAAATTCCCAGCTCGGCGGACAGAACCACAACAATAAAAATCAAATGGAAATATCTTCCAATGATCAATTACAGATTACATTGGCTAGAGGCAGTGAACCATCAGTAAAACAGAGACTTCCAAAGATAAGAACAAAGTATTGAATTTTGATGTCTTATTAGCCACCCAGATATCGGTCACTCTGTACTTCTCCAGTTATGTGACTTGCTGGAAAATTACTGCTGGCTCAGTTCAGATGGAGCTGAAAATGTGTTGCTGGAAAAGCACAACAGGTCAGGCAGCATCCAAGGAGCAGGAGAATTGACGTTTCGGGCATGAGCAAGAGGGGCTCGTGCCCGAAACGTCGATTGTCCTGCTCCTTGGATGCTGCCTGACCTGCTGCGCTTTTCCAGCAACACATTTTCAGCTCTGATCTCCAGCATCTGCAGTCCTCACTTTCTCCTCTCAGTTCAGATGGAGACCATCCCATCAGTACAGTCCCACTTTCCCCAGTGAGACCCACAAACCAGGCCCACCTACTGCATGAGTTTTTAAGGCACACATTTATTTCTCTAATCCTATTTGCTTAATGTTGACTTGCATGTCATGTCATAGAGTCATAGAGTCATACAGATGTACAGCATGGAAACAGACCCTTCGGTCCAACCCATCCATGCCGACCAGATATCCCAACCCAATCTTGTCCCATCTGTCAGCACCCGGCTCATATCTCTCCAAACCCTTCCTATTCATATACCCATCCAAATGCCTCTTAAATGTTGCAATTTTACCAGCCTCCACCATTTCCTCTGGCAGCTCATTCCATACCTGTACCACCCTCTGTGTGAAAACATTGCCCCTTAGGTCTCTTTTATATCTTTCCTCTCTCACACTAAACCCATGCCCTCTAGTTCTGGACTCCCCAACCCCAGGGAAAAGGATTTGTCTATTTACCCTCTCCATGCCCCTAATAATCTTGTAAACCTCTATAAGGTCACCCCTCAATCTCCGACTCTCCAGAGAAAACAGCCTCAGCCTGTTCAGCCTCTCCCTATAGCTCAAATCCTTCAACCCTGGCAATATCCTTGTAAATCTTTTCTGAACCCTTTCAAGTTTCACAACATCTTTCCGATAGGAAGGAGACCAGAAATGCATGCAATATTCCAACAGTGGCCTAACCAATGTCCTGTACAGCCGCAACATGACCTCCCAACGCCAGTACTCAATACTCTGACCAATAAAGGAAAGCATACACAGCGCCTTCTTCACTATCCTATCTACCTGCAACTCTATTTTCAAGGAGATATGAACCTGCAAGGTCTCTTTGTTCAGCAACACTCCCTAGGATCTTACCATTAAGTGTACAAGTCCTGCTAAGATTTGCTTTCCCAAAATGCAGCACCTCGCATTTATCTGAATTAAACTGTATCTGCCACGACTTAGCCCATTGGCCCATCTGGTCAAGATCCCATTGTATTCTGAGGTAACCCTCTTCGCTGTCCACTACACCTCCAATTTTGGTGTCATCTGCAAATTTACTAACCGTACCTCTTATGCTCACATCCAAATCATTTATGTAAATGGCAAAAGGTAGAGGACTGTTAGGCGGAAACTACCGTCCCGGTGTTCGTTTTGGAGAGAGAGAGAGAGAGACACCCGACCAGATTCAGAATCCAACCCGCTTTATTTGGGAGAGAGAGAGAGAGAATCGTCCGAGATACAGCAAGCTGTCTGGCTTGCTGGAGAAGGCGCGTTCTGCTCTTCTGTTCGGGCTTGCTCCAGTTATACTCCTCACTGACTGCTCAGATTCCTGGCCATGTCGAGGTGTCTGTTCGGTTCCTGCTGTGCTGAACAATAGTTCCGACATTCCGGGGCCAGCCGTCCCGTTTACTTAATCAATAAATACATTGTTGGCTTACAAACTCAACATTCCATTTGTCATTTCTATACGTCTCGTTACCCTACAGTTTCGATGGGTCACTTAAGTAAGCCAATTTGCAGCCAGTCTAACAGTTACACAATTACACATTTCAATGGAACCATTAGCAAGATAGCAGTGACTTCCTTCATGAGTAATGTCCGGCAGTTACGAGTTTCAATGTTTTAATGGAATGATTTGCATAATGTTTATCAGCTAGCCTTTTCTGTGGTTTGGTTAGAATGGCTGCAGCTTTTAGTCCAGCTGTAGTTTAACCCGTTCAGGCCCGGTGCTAAAAACACTTGTTTGTAACAGGTACAGTTATCTCACCCTCCCTGGATCTAAATTAAACATCGTACTAGTGAAAGCATCCCAACAGGACCCAGCACCAATCCTTGTGGCACTCCATTGGTCAGAGGCCTCCAGTCTGAAAAACAACCCTCCATCACCACTCTCTGTCTTCTACCTTTGAACCAGTTCTGTATCCAAACGGCTAGTTCTCCTTGAATTCCATGAGATCGAAACTTGCTAATCAGTCTCCCAAGGGGAACCTTGTCAAATGCCTTACTGAAATCCATATAGATCACATCTACCACTCTACCCTCATCAATCCTCTTTGTTACTTGTTCAAAACACTCAATCAAGTTTGTGAGACATGATTTCCCATACACAAAGCCATGTTAACTATTCCTAAACAGTCCTTGCCTTTCCAAATACGTGTGCATCCTGTCCCTCAGGATTCCCTCCAACAACTTGCCCACCATCGACGTCAGGCTCACTGGTCTATAGTTCCTTGGCTTGTCCTTACCACTCTTCTTAAACAGTCAGTAATAATCCTGAGATTATGACTTTGAAGTTCTGTTTTTAATCTGATACCTAGCCCCTCAAACTGACTATGGCTATGCAGAATCTATTTCCTTGATCTTCTTTAGTCACTGGTACTGATGTGGACCATAATGATCGAATCCTCTCACTCCCATTGTCACTTCCTGGCTAAGCCTGGCCAGGTCTCCTGAATCCTGAATCTGGGCAGGCAGCACACCCTTCGGCACTCTGAGAAGAGAGTAGTGTCAATCCCCCTCACTATATTGTCCCCTCCTACCAGTACATTCCTTTTGGAACCTTCCACTTGAATAGCTTCCTGTACCACAGTGTCATGGTCAGTTAGGTCATCTACCCGACATCCTCAACCCCCACTCATTCAAACCATCAGAAAAAATCTCAGCCCTGTTGGACTTTCTCCACAGCTGAGGCAGCACCACTCCCACCTTCTCAATTCCCTAACCTGCCTCACGCATGGTCATACCCTCCTATCCTTAACCATTCTTTAAGGTGTGTGACCGCCCCCTGGAATAAAGTGTGCAAGTATGTTTCCCCTCCCTGATGTGTCACAGTTTCTGCAGCTCGATATACATTCCATTAACTCTAAGTCTACACTCCTGACACTGCAGACATGTTTGCTCTAGGTTACAGCAGCATCTAGAAGCACCTTCACCCTACAACTGCAACACATCATCTGCTATGCCATCTTCATTATGAGTCAGATTCATTAAGTAAAGCTTATAAATTAATTATCATCAAAGGTCCTTCTATAATAAATAAATTTTACTATAGATAGAAACTATGCTGACAAATAGAGCAGACTTTTGCCATAGTTTGGCCTATTTTACAGCATTTGATGAAAGGATTCCCTCTGTGAGCCCTGGCAACTATTCTACCGCAATACTATAATGTATAAATGTTGTTTCTTGCTGGAATTGGGCAGAAAACTATTCAATCTCCCTCAGAATCTCAGCCTCAATATCATTATTTAAAAATAACATTTCTACAACTTGTACAAAGAGAGACTAAACATGAAACAAATGGTGTTCCAGGAAATGCTGGAATTGAAGCAACAGTTCCATCGATGCCCATAAAGAGAAAGGATACATTAATGTTTAACTGTACCAACTGGCCATCTGTGTTTCCAGCATTTTCTCCTGTTGTTTCCAATTGCCAGCTTTCACTGTTTCCTTTCTCTTCTTTTTAGGTATAAAACTGATGACCAGGAGATAACTGCTACATTACAGCAAAGCTCCCCTCCATCACTGCTGTCTGTTGCAAATGTCCCACACTTAAAGGCTATTCTGACTTGATCCACCTTCGAAGGGAGAAGCTTAAAAGGATGCTGACATCATTAAAGCTGTTCCGAAGCTTTAGTGGAGTACTGTGACAGTAGTCATCCCAGTAACTTCACATTTCGTTGATTTTCTGTGTCCTGTGTGTTGGATATTTGTAGAAGGAAATTCATGCTCATGATTACAATAAATCTGAAAAGACAGTAATGCCTGTCATTTTAGTTAACCCAGTCAAGTATGAAAAGGCAATGATGGATATGGTAGGATGTGAGAAAATTGAGGGGCGTGCTTCCCCAAAGCTCCAGACCAGAATCATAATTTCCTTCCTTTTCCCATTTACATGTTCATTTGCTCACTCACCATGTTAAAGTACAGTGAAACATTTTATTTTTGTTTTCAATCTATCTGTCGTAAAGGTAGAAATAAATGAGATGTGACATTAATAGGGTTTCGCATGAGTTTGGTTTAGTATTCTTCAGAGAATCATTCCACATGAAGCATTTTGATAGAAATGAGCAGAATATGTAAATCATTACCTGGAATGTCTGGGCTGCAGTTCAGTGAAGATCTTGATTGCTTTGCCATTTAGAGAGAGCTGGGAACACTTTGACTTAACCGGTGAAGCAAAAAAACATGCAGAATAACTTACATACAATTACCATAAATAAAACTGAACGAAGAGAGAAGCTTAAACACAGACAACTAAAACAATTGAGCCCAATTGCTATAATCTTATTTAATTATAATTCAATGTGTCACAAATATTGCCAAGTTCAACTGGTCTAAGACTGATAGGGGCCGTGTTCATGATGGAACAATGTGCTCCAAAACAAATTGAAGATTAATAAGGCAGCATCTGTACTTTCATTTAAAAAGAACTTTTAAGTCATAATATTATTGATGGTTGCATATTAAATTTTCATTGTCTAATTGCTGGGAGACCAGCAGAATATTAGGATTGTCAATTTGCTTTTTACTGAACAGAACTATTAAAGATTGAATGCAGAACCATAATAATCCTCATTGAAATAATTATTTGCCTATAAATAAAATTGCTACAATATTCTTACAACCATTTAGAAGAGCATCTTTCAATCAACAGACTTTAAAATTCACCAGCTGAAACACTTCTGATTAAGTACATTATCAATTGCTTTTTTTAATGATTTCTGTTGACAACTTGAATATTTTTAAAAAAGATAGGATTACTGACTTGGAGAAATTCCTAAGCTCCACGATGTGAAATGAACAATAAATATAACAGTTGAAGCAATGAGCTTGCTGCGTTGCTGTAAACCTCTGGAGAAGTGGCTGTATGGTTCTTTTTTTTGTAAAACTGCCTCACATTGACAAGCTCAAATAGTTCATCAAATAAAACTGTCAGAACCCATGATAGAGAACTAAGATACAAATGGAACACACAAAAATAGTTAAATTTATATTTATGTTTTTAATTGTTTTTAAGTTTTTAATTAATCACAAGACTTAATGTATTAAATGTATCTAATGATAGGAAATCTTATATGATGATAAGATTTACTCCCACAATGTAGTGCATTGCTGATTTTAGACCACCTAATGACATGAGACAGTCAGAGGAGCTAAAAGCACCATTTTTATAGTCTAATTGCTGAACCAAGTGATGACAGGTCAAGGAGATCCATATTCATCAATATCCAATCGGTTGAATTTTATCGAATTATATTTAATTACCTGACCATGATGGGTTCTCGAGTTTGTGGTCTCCAGCAAATGACACAGAAGAGTGTGGGTTTGAGAAATATGTTGGTTATGAAGATATAAGGAAGTAATTTGGAAATGGCATTGTCTTTTAATAGATAGCATTTCACTGAAGTGATTACAGGATATGACAAAATGGAGACAATGACTGTGAGTGTATTTATGAGAGTTATAACACAGGGCATGGCTTAGGAAAGCTAGGAGGTAAATAAATTCATTGGAGGGAGAAAAAGCAGGGCTGAGATGAAGATTAAAATCTCATGAGGGGTTTCTTAATAAGGGAAAATTAAAGTTTGTTTAAGAGATGAGTACAAACCATTACTAGAACAGGTTTGGACAATATAGATGGTTGAAAATATAGTCAGATTGGAGGCCTCTATAAGAATCACCTGGGAATAAATTTTCCATCAAAGCGAGAACAACCACCCTGCACACATTGGATAAAAACTGACCGATCAGTGGGCGGCACGGTGGCACAGTGGTTAGCACTGCTGCCCCACAGCGCCAGAGACCTGGTTCAATTCCCACCTCAGGCAACTGACTGTGTGGAGTTTGCACATTCTCCCCGTGTCTGTGTGGGTTTCCTCCGGGTGCTCCGGTTTCCTCCCACAGTCCAAAGATGTGCCGGTTAGGTGGATTGGACATGCTAAATTGCCCGTAGTGTTAGGTGAAGGGGTAAATGTAGGAGAATGGGTTTGGTTGGGTTGCGCTTCGGTGGGTTGGTGTGAACTTGTTGGGCCGAAGGGCCTGTTTCCACACTGTAAATAATCAAATCTAATCTAATTAGTGTAATCATCCAGAATCGGGTTTTGAATGGCAAGGTACTGGTTCCTGAGTGAAAGATATTCTGGCAAGAAATGTAGGGAGACTATAATTATCCCTGTGCTGGGTGGGCTGAGCATGATGGGGAAAACGTTGGTGAGTTTAGTCCCCATTTTGTGAGTTGAACAAGGAGGTCAATGGAAGAGATGGGAGGGGCAACCAGGTTTCTGGCCCTCAGCAACCTTATTAGGGCTCCCAGAGAATATAAAATGCCCGAAACATCAAAACAAAATTTAATGTCTTCAATTTTAGGACCTAAATCTTATCCCAGTCAGCAAGCAGGAATGTTTCAATACTTAATCAGTGTCAAGCAAAACCAACTGATCAACTACCTGGTTGTTTGCAATGAAGTCTTCCTTCATTAATTTAAAATATTTCACATTTTTGGAAACACAGAAGGAACCAAATTTATTCACATTTTGGAGCAAGTATGGTGCTTACCTTCAGAGTACTAGCATATTTTGGGATGAAACCCATTTCTATTGACCTTCTAAGTCTCTTAACCAGAGATCTCACTACCCTCAAAGACCATTATCCCATTATTTAGGTATCAATGGCTTTTCAATTAGATTTGAGACTTCCAAACTTTGTGCCCCAATGCCCATGATACACTTAGGTGAGAATATGTAGCAAAGGAATCAGAGCTGCAACTATTGAATGGTAGAAGATTGCAGCCTGGACAACCTATGAAAAGCATTATAGAAAGCAGAATAAAAGGCGACCATGATAACTGATGGAATAAGCCCTACAAGAAATTCCCTTCTCCCGAAAGCATTTACACATTGATACTGCAAATCTTATGGTGAAGATCTCTGTATGAAGGTAAAAATCACACAACACCAGACTGTAGTCCAACAGGTTTAATTGGAAGCACTAGCTTTCGGAGCGCTGCTCCTTCATCAGGTGGTTGACAATCACCTGATGAAGGAGCGGCACTCCCAAAAGCTAGTGCTTCCAATTAAACCTGATGAACTATAACCTGGTGTTGTGCGACTGTTAACTTTGTTCAACCTAGTCCATCATGTCTATATGAAGGAGTTGCCTTCGCCCAACAGGAACAACAATTGAGCTCTGCTAGTTTCTGCATGAAGATGTGCAGGTGAGGCTTTCTATTAAGAAAGTTCTGCCTTCAACTGAGAAAGTAATAAACATACTCAATTTCTTTACTACTGGCTAAGCAGCTCAGAAGTCTGTGAAATAGCATGTAGTGTTGAGGGACACATTTATCAGGTAATTAATGCACTTTTTAATAAGAACTGAAAGGTTTATCCAATAGTAGAATAACAGTTTGATAGGCAATCAGTTTTATTGCATTTCTGGAACTCCCCATGCTAAAGTGTGTGATAGATGGTGTGCACATTGCACTGTGAACACTTACAGTTACATCTTAGTGTGTATTTAAATTGAATTTCCCTCTATGTGCAATCAATGTAAATTCTCTACTTTAGTATTGGGTATTTTGTTCTCAGAAAATCAGTCATTCTCAGAGATTTTCAAGTGATCACTGATAATGTAGTGGGAAGCGGGGGAAACAAGAGTATAGTGACTGTGGCAGGAGCCAATTAATTTCAAGGCATTGGAAGTAAAAAGCACCTACTTTTCGACTGGGATTTTGAAGACAAGCATCAAGTTTCAAGGAATGAAACAGTTAGGTTCCACCCACTCTTTAGGAAATTTGCGAAGTTTTGAATAGCCATGCAGCAATTAGCGCTCAGAGATCCTTGGCATCCCAAGGACGTAACCCCAAAACTTCAGCTCATAGATCATGACCTACAGTTCAGGAAGCCCTGTCCTGGAACATTGGTTCAGGAATCTCTCCCCTACCGAATTCTGTCACAAGCACCATAACTAAATCCATGAACTAAGTCCATCCTTTACAACTTTATTAATAAATTCAAATTTCAATTTCTAACAAAGATGTAATAATATGAGCAGTGAGCACGAGCCATCATTCTGATTACTGTACAGAGTTTCCTTGGATGTCTATTTCTCTTCTTTGCTGTGTGCAGTCTGAGCTGTCAGTTCCAATACTATCCACACACACATTCTCCAAATGTTTACAGTGCAGGGGAGAACATTTGGCTATTGTGCCTGCACAAGCTCACTGAGCTTTTTAACATAGTGTCAATTTCCTGCCTTTTCCCACAAAATGTTGAATATTGTTTCTTTTTACATAGTCCGACACTGTCTTGAATGCTTCAATTGAATCTGCATTCACCACATAATTGAGCTTTGCAAAAGGCTTCACTACTTTTCAACTGCTCCGCCAGTCTCTGCAGGAATTTTAAGGCTGGAACTAAAGTTTGCCTTCCCCGAAACACAGGCATCCCACGTTACAATTGCGCCAGAAGTTGGGTAAGGGCGTTAGTCTGACTGAAATGTATTACAGAGAGCAAAGAGACAGTGATAGCATTTGAATCTTAAAGTATAACCAGAGCAGAAGTGTCTTTTTGATGTTGAGAGGAGTCCAGGACTTTGAAGCCAAGCTGCAGATGACGTTGACCGATTTCTCCAAATCTTTTCCACTGGTCTCAAATCAAAATGAAAGGCGCAAATTCCAGCTGGAAGCAAAGTCTTACATGTCATGCAAAGTAGTTCAGTACAGAAATGTGGGTTGCATTTTAAGGGCCTGCAGCCCCTGTGAATGTCTTTGGCTAATCTGTTGGTGGAAAGCCAGCCCACAAGAGAAACCATTGTTCCACATTCATTTAATAGTCAAGCGGTGATAGCATTTTTTCGTACATCAGAAGTTCCACTTCAGAGAGCTGTCAGCCATCTGTAGTGCCAGCAGCACCAGGCAGGAGCTATGGTCACTGCTCCAATACAAGAATTTGGGCATGATGTCACATGTTGATGCCAGTGCTTGGAAGTGTGCATTCCCCAATAAATACAAATGTAGTTGCCCATAGTTGTCATTGTCAGCATTCACTGCTGATTTGAAACAAAAGCAATGTGACATTTGTGGCAAGCAATGTGTAACAAGCAGTAATTGTAGTGGCTGCAGACAAACTAGAGCCCACGAGTTCTGTGTGCAGCTGAGTAGTGACTAGTTTGTGGACTAGTGAGCAGTTATCTACGACAAAAGCCTTTTACTTGTTAACAGCAGTGTGATTGATTCTCCACAGGAAGTGTCTTTCTGTTCTTCACAGACAAACCCATTTTAAGCATGAGGAAAATCAGTTCATCTTTCCTGCAGAGGTTGTTGTAAGGTGTAACCTATTTTATGTGTATGTGTGTGTAAGGGGGAGTTTATAAGGAGATTACAGTTTTAATTTGTGGTGTCCTTTGCCAACAATTTATAATCTTTTACTTGTAGCTAGTTTAATTACTTGTAGTAAGTAGTAATTCTTGATAAGTTCAGAAATCTGATCCATGCTTTCTGTCAATAAAGGCCTGAAAATCATGGAAATTGAGGAATTATAAGTAGTTATTTCAACATCTTTAATTTTTGTGATGAATCTAAGATGCCACACAAGTGCCAGGCAATGATCACCTCCAATAAGAATGAATCTAACCATCCCTCTATGATATTCAACAGTATTACCATCACTAACCTGACTATCAACATTCTGGAAGTTACAAATAACCAGAACCTGATCTGAATCAGCCAGATAAATACTGTCGCTACAAGAGCTGGTGCAATTAACTCACTTCCCAAATTTCCCCCAATTTCCCAAACCTCCCACTGCCTATAAGGCACAAGCTGGAATTGTGATGGAATACTCCCCTTGCCTGAATGCGTGCAGGTCCAACAACATCAAAGAGCTGACACCATCCTGGACAAAACAGCCCTCTTGACCTTCACCATGTCCATCATTTCTTTGCACAGTCAATATTCCTTTGAAGATAATTAAGAGTAGACTGATGGCATGCACGTCTGTCCTGTCTTTTATGTAAGGCCATATCTGGGCATGTTTCCATATTGTCAGGTAGTGTTGCGGCTGTTCTGGAACAGTTTGGCTTTTGCATTGATGTGTTGGGCTCCCCTATCATTGAGGATGGAGATATCTGGGGAGCTACCTCCTCCTTTCATTAGCTAAATTGTCCATCAATATTTATAACTGATTGTAGCAGGACTGCAAGGCTTAGATTCATTGATTATAGGATCACTTAGTTCAATCCATCACATACTGCCCTAGCAGTTGGGTGTGTGAATACTGCTGTTGTTCCTGGAGTGTCCTCCGGTAATCTTCATTCAACTTCTTGCTTGATGGTAATAGTAGAATGGGGAAATGTGAGGATACAGTTGTGCTTGAATCCAATTTTGCTCCTGTTGATGGCCCATCAACAGTGCCTCATGGCTGTCCAGTTTCAAATTGCCACTTTTGCCATATTTCACTACCGGCTGACATCAAATCAACATAATGACTGTGTGATATTTAATTCGGCCACTAGCAAGATGGAGTACTCCGTTCTCATGTCTGCAAGGGGAAGATACATTAAGACTCATCTTACCTCTTTGTCAACAGCTATCAGTGTGGGGTATATAAGTGAATATCAGTGGATATTGATCAGAGTTGTCAGGAGGTGCATGGACAGAAAGCGGTGGAAATTGTTTGACTTGAGTGTCATGCAGAAGTAAGCATGTCACATCAATGAGGAGGGTTAGGGTAATCCTTGATTAAGCCATGCCACACTCCATTCTTGCCTTGATTAGATCATTAAACTTCTTCTAACATCGCATCTAGGAGCAAATCACCAAGCCCCTTTGTTGACCACATCAGCAAATTTCAACCACACCTTCCTGTTCTCCTGCCTCTTATTCAGTCTTATTCAACCCCAGCAATAAGGACCAAAATCTTTCTGCAAGACTTTGCAGCCCAACGTATTATCTCTAGGGAGAAATCAGAGAAACATGTTTCGATCTTGCAGTGTCATGAGTCCGTTGTTGATATTTTCTGCTTCTGTTTGAACTCTTACGCAACACTTCAACTTTTACCCTAGTGGGTGAGGATGAGACAAAGAGTCTGCAGAGGGATACAGACAAGTTAAACGAGTAGGCAAAAATTTGGCAGATGGAATATACTATGGAAAAATATGAGATTATGCACGTTGACAGAAGCTGGATATTACTTAAATGGAGAATGCTACAGAGCTGAGTGATTTAGGAGTGAATGTATATAAATCACTAAAAGCCAAAGTACAATTTCAGCAGATAATAAGGAAGGTAAATGGAATGTCGGCCTTTATTTTAAAGGAAATTGAGTATAAAAATGGGAAGGGGGGTGGGGTGGTGGGCAGTACTAGTCAGACTTTACCTATGGAAAGATACATTGGGCACTGGGGGCAATCTGGAGACAGATCACTGAGCTGATACCAGGTATGAGGGGATTGCCTGATCAGGAAAAGTTGAGTAACTGGGCTTGTACTCTTCTGGTTCCTTTAAACACATGAGCTGAAATAAATACTTGTAGGCAGTCATTATACCCACTTGCAGTAATAGGTCAGCGAACCTGAAATTTAGTTGCAAATGCTGAAGCTGGGTTAAAAAGCCGGCGACAAATAAACTTCTAAGATCCCTGAAGAGCTATTAGGGTTTCCGATAGCTACTGTAAAATAATGTAAAAACAAAATTTCAGTCCAATATTCCAGTTCAATTACCTTACATTCGAACCAAAGCAAATGCACCATGTAACCAATTATTGGGATAATAAAAGAAACAAAAGAGAAGCTGAAATTGGCAGAAACAAAATTATTACGCACATCTGCTGTCAACATAGCAGAGCAGTAGTTATGATCAGAAGTTATTGTACTTTATGTTGATTCCAGGTTGTACATTGATTAGTCAAAAAATAAGATGCAGTTCCTCAAGTCTGTGATGAATTTAATTAGTGATACAGGATGCTGAGGGCAGTGAGGACAAGATGAAAATGGAGTGTAGAATATCACTTTAATTTAATTTTATAATTTGTTGAAATCCTCCAATCAAGCCATGAGCATGACCCACAATTCCAGGGCCCTTTAATCTTTGTCTCACTCTCTGAATACTTTATCCCATAAGAAGCTATCATATTTCTCACTGATTTAATCAATTTTAAGTGAATTTTATGGTTGCAATGTCCCCAGAAGGAGCATCACCACAATAAATTAAATCAAATGCTGTTGGCTGTGTGCAGAAACTGACTGAATCCAACAATTGCATTGCAAAGGGCAGTCAGAACTTGCAATCTAAAGTACCTGTAAATGCAGCAGGCTGTTTTTATTACACGTAAGTGAAGTTATTGGTGAAAAGTACACTCTAAGGTTCTTCAGTAAAGGAAGCAACCTGACAGCAGGTTGGGGCCAATAAACTCAATTACATAAAAGTTATGTTGCATTTTGATGCCAGGTTAGAAATTTGAGGACTTCACAAATACAAATAAAATGGACCCAATATATTTTTTAGTTACCTTAATTGTTTTTGAAAACTGTAGGAATAATATACATTGTCATTGACTAATGATATTAGAGTTCATCTCCCTTTGAACTCCACAAGAATACATTCAAATCATATGGTTTCCAGTAAACTCTGCCTTCAGTTCTCCAAGCAACAATTTGGAAATAATTAGTAATTTCACGGATTTAGATTGTAGGGTTGAGCTGTGGTTTTAAATGCATGCGTGATCAGGAAAGAAAGCGGCTGTTTTATTTACTCATAAAGATCTTGAAGGCCTTAATAAAATCCATGAAGGATGTCAGTTTTGCTGAAGGAAATGTAAGGCCATTTTTAATGTCATTGTTTGAACAAAACACCTCACTGGCTATCTCAAGTTTAATGTAGCTTTGGTAGGACAATATCATCTTGTTAAAGAAACATCCTGCCCATCTTGGAAATAAATATACACAAGTTGTTATAAAGTGGGATTCATATTTATGTCAGGCATGAAGTTGGTCTTCTCCATACAACAAGGGACGATTAAACCAACAGCAAGAAAACTGGCAAGTGCAACATAATTATCCCTGATTGGGACCTTAAATATTTTAGTTCCTTTCAGTTTGCAACCAATCCACCTGCTAATCTTCCGTTGGGAAACTTCCCACGAGATTGCATTGTTTCAAGGAAGCATTCCCAATTAAGTGTCATGCTCCCACCCCTCTGAGCTGGGAAAATCTTACTCATTGACTTTGCTTCTTTGACAGATACTGCCCAAACTGCTGGGCTTCCATTGTTTCCTGTTCTTAATCAAATGTTTACTATTTATGAAATGATGACACATGGATTTTGCCAAAGAATTTTATTCAAAATCGCCAAACCCATGACCACTTTCACCTAGAAGGACGAAGGCAGCAGATACATGGGAACACCAACACTTACAAATTCCCCTATAAGCCACTCACCATCCTGACTTGGAAATATATCATGTTCCTTCGCTGTCGCTGTGTCAAAATCCTGGAATTCCCTCTTTAACAGCATTGTGCATCTACCGAGAACACATGGATTGCAGCAGTTCAAGAAGGGGCAGCACAGTGGCTTAGTGGTTAGCACTGTAGTCTCACAGGGACCCAGGTTCGATTCCACCCTCAGGAGACTGTCTATGTGCAGTCTGCATAGTCTCTCCATGTCTGCGTGGATTTACAGTGGGTGCTCCAGTTTCCTCCCACAGTTCAAAGATGTGCAGGTCAGGTGAAATGGCCATGATAAATTACCCATGGTATTAGGTGCATTAGTCGGAGGGAAATGGACCTGGGTGGGTTACTCTTTGGAGGCTCAGTGTGGGACTTGTTGGGCCAAAGATCCTGTTTCCACACTGTAGGGAATCTAATCTAAGACAAGCCACCACCATTTTCTCGGGGATAGCTACGGACAAGCAATTATTACTGACCAGCCAATGGCACCCAAGTCCCATGAGTGAATGAAAAACAGTAAGTTTCCCTGATAATCTCAGGAATCCAGAACTTTAGTCCACCTAAAGCAGGAAGTTCAACAATAACTCCCACCAATTGATTGGCCACAATTTTCTCAGCCTCATGAAGGTGGTGAGAATATGGAAAATTAGAAGAAATCAGGCATAGGTCAGCTCACCAGACATTCCTGCCTCTGTGAACAGACTCTCAACTGCAATAGATATTCCACCCCATCCATGGTATTCAGCCAATTAAGGTCATTAAAGCTGCAATTGCTGATAATTTTCTAATAGTGAGTTACCTTCAAATGAGTCCACCAAAAAATGAGAGTCTGCTTCACAGAGTTTGAGGCATTATGTAACCTTGTAAATTCATGCATAAAGAAGCAGACAAGTTGTGCGCAAAAAATACCCAGGCACACGACCATTTCCCCTGAACTTTGACCTCTTTTGCCTACTATGTGGAGGATACCATTTGGATCTTTATGGCTTCCCCTTACTTTCCTATTTGCCAGAGCATCTTCCTCCTGTCCTTCCAACCACCTTGCCATCAAATTGTCTCATTGTTGGGACCTCAATGCAGGTGAGAAAAATCAGCCAGATGAACCAAAAAGAATTGTTTTGTTTATATTACTCATGGACCCTCCTGGAAATCATAACCAATGCCATTTGAGGCTTGAAATGTTAGTAACATCACATTTGTCTTACATACCAGTTGCTACTAAACTTTGTGAGAAGGCTTGACGTTGGAAAATCTGCACATCAAATCATACAGCCTAACTGTTTGAAGTTGGTTGACACAGTTTTCATAATAACTAAAATGTTACTTGTTAAATTATTAATCAAATAAGGCAGAGTAACTGCATCTCCCATAGATATTTCAAGTCCTAAATGTAGAATCATTGATGTAGAGTCCCACTCGGCTGATTAGATCAACATGTGAGCAGACCTGGTTAAACATAGTTGAAAGGGTATGAAGTAGAGACAGTGTATTTTTGTGTTATTTTAACTGCACTGTTTGTGACATCATATCTGCCTTGCTTCCAAACTTTCTCTGCAATGCTAGCCTTAAATATTTGGGAATCATTTATCAAAGGGCTAAAATGAATCAAAATTTTGCAAAGTATCAAGTGGTAAATTGAGCCAGAGAAAATAAATGTGAGAGTTATTTACAAATTGCTTTGCAACATGCTGAAATTGTTCTTGTCCACTGAGAAGAGTGTATGTAGAAACAGACAGCTGTGGCTGACAGTTTGAAGTTCATCTCTTAATAGTTTTCCAATTATTTTCAATGGGACAGAGAAGTGTAGATATAAACACTCTTCTCAGTCACTATTGAAACAATTAAAAATCGTCTGTCTGCAAAACAGATGACGAAGTAGTGCTAAAAGTTACTTAAAATGTCAAATACATGAATACTAAATTTGACAATCAAAAATCTCAACTTGTCTTCAGATCTGAAAGGAATAGAATTTTGCAAAGAAATCTCATGTTTGGTCAATGTTCTGCTACCTTTCTCTTGCTTGACTTGGGGATATTTTTGTAATGTTCTGAAATTAATCAATTAAGCTGTACTTCAATTTTAAGTGGCTTGGTTTTTACACCAGAAATTTGGACTGAAGCCTGGAGCCTGATTTAGCTCAGAGTTAAATTCTCTGATAGAAGGGACTTCTTTTTTCCAAAGTGTACACAACCTCTCCGAATCAATTATTTTTAAACTGTAGGGACACTAATAGTGAAATGAATCATGTGTATTGTGAAATGCAGGTATTGTTACATTTTTAAAAATGTTAGTGCATAAATCCTTTCAGTACTGGTATGTTTTGCGAATGTAACACAAGGACTTTATTGAAGTGACGCTTAAGCTGCCTTCCTACAAGGGTTGTCCCGAATGGTAGAGGTTGCATGACTATTGCAGACTGACAGGCATTTGTATATGATTGCATTGCCCCTTTATTACAAAGAGAAAAAAGGTGTACACTATTATGTACATTTTTAATTACACAAGTTGCCAAGTGTGCACGCCACAGTTCTCATGCCTTAGCAGTTCATTATTTCCATCAGCGTCTGCATGTGTATTACACAAATAGTCCTTAATTGGTATTGATCTTGTTATGGCACACATGTATGTTGTTATCATTAGCTGTCCATCTGAGTGATGTTGTTGTCCCAGTGTTATTCCTGGATCATGTATTATTGCTGTGCACCCTTTGCTCTTCAATTTCTGTCATTGGGTGGCACCGGACCACTGACTCTGATGGTTGATGTGTGATCTGTGCTGATTTACCTCTTCCTGATCAGCTTCCTGTGGCTGAAGAGCAGCTTCTGCCGTTGTGCACAATGTGCCTGAGGCTGCAACAGTATATCTGGTAAGTGATACACGCGAGTGCACTATTGGGAGATGGAGACTGTACACGAACGAGATGATAACTGTTCCACACAGGAACCAGTTGCCACCTGGGCTGGCTTTTGCTGAGAGCAGTTTTAAACCCTGACTGGGTCTCCAATGATCAATTTTGTCAATGGTGTTGCAGTCTTGTTGAAATGAAATTTAGCTCTCTGCCATATTACTTTGATTTTGTCACTCATTCCATTTGCAACATCTGACTTCCATAATTGTTTTGCTATTGAAAGAGTGGCTTAGTACAGAGTAACATTAATCTTTGTAACTGGACCACTTTCCATTCCACCAATGGATGAATTTCACCATTCAAGGATTGCTTGTACATATCTGTCCTGGATTTGCTCTTGATTGTTTCCTAGCATTTTTCACTGCCTGTTTGGCCTATCCATTTGACTGGTGATAATATGGAGATGTTGAATTTTCCAATCCTTCATAAAGCAACTGAATTCTTCACTCATGAACTGAGGTCCACTGTCACTCATGACAATGTTGGGAATGCCATAATTGCTGAAGTGCACTTTTAAATATTTGACAATTTCAGTTATCATTATTGAAGTCAACTGGCCCATCTCCCAGTAGCCAGAATACTTAAGTGTGACGAGGTAATCAGCTCCTGTTGTCTACTCCAACTTCATCCATGGTTCTCTGGAGTATCATGTGTCATCAGCAGTTCACTTAGCTTGGTACTTAGTACAAGTACTGTATGGCTTATTTGCTCCTTGTTTTCATTACTCACGTTTGGCCAGAAGAGCCCATCTCTGTCTTTATCATTTCCTTGTGATGTGCATGGATGCATGTCAACATCTGTCCTTTCAAATCCTTTGTGATAATGATGTTTTTCCTTTGTACAATATGATATCTTGGGCTGTCAATTCATTTCTATATGCCCAGCATCAGATGTTTTATAGCATTAGGTTTGTCCTTGATGCTCTCAGACTATCTTTTTATCACTACTTCTAGCAACACAAGTTGACTTTCATCTTTTTTGGAAAGTTAGCTTGATTTGAGCAAGGCACATGTCTGTTAAATTCAATATCTCTGCTGAGCTAATGACTGCCAGAGCAGGATGAGCTACTTGGGATAACTTCCCAGAGGCCAGCATCATGTCATCAAGTCACCCTTTATTTATACAGGAACAATCCTTGACTATAGTTCTGGCTTACACTGAGTCAGGCACCAGACTGTCAGTTTCTGTGGCACTTCAACCTTTTTATGTCAGCCGGGTCTCCCTGATTGGACCAGATTAACAGCCCCATTAAGGGAACTCATATTTTAAGAGGTCCAGCTGGCTGAGCTCATGACAATCGCTACACTTCTGCTTGACATGAATCTGGAGGCTTTCACACTGTTGTAGCCACCTCCACTTCCTTCAACAACAGCATATCTGCTTCCTTTGTTTATATGTCACATCTGGAAGATATCTCAGTAACTGGATTAAAATATTTGCAGACAATTTGGATCCGACAATGATTTGAAGAAAATGCTATGAATTAGTTTGTAGTTGGACTCAGCTGTCACTTTCCCAACCTCCACAGTATTAGATGTGGAGATGTTTGCTGATGATTTTACAATGGTCAGTACCATTTGAAAGTCATTAAATACAGAGAACCATAAGACCATAAGATATATAACCATAAATTAGGCCATTCAGCCCATCGAGTCTGCTCCACTATTCAATCATGGCTGATAAGTTTCTCAACCATTCTGCTTTCTCCCTGTACCCCTTGATCCCTTTGATAATCAAGAACCTATCTATCTACGTCTTAAATATGTAAAATGACACAGTCTCCACGCCTTCTGTCACAGTGATGCTTGTATATATGTGCAGCAAGACCTGGACAACATTCAGGTATAAGCTGATAAGTGGAAAGGAACATTTTTGCCAGATAATGACCATCACAAACAATATAGAATCTAACATCTCCCCTTGACATTCAGTTGAGTCCCTCACCAGCATGTCCTGGGGTTCAACACTCACCAGAAACCAGTCACATGAATGTCTGTAGCCACAAATGCAAATCATAGACTAGGTATTTTGCAGTGAGTGACTTACCTAACTCCCAGATATGAGTTGGAGAAAGTGAGGACTGCAAATACTGGAGAGTCAGAGTCAAAAAATGTGGTGTTAGAAAGGCACAGCTAGTCAGCAGCATCCGAGGAGCAGAAGAGTCAATGTTTCGGGCATAAGCCCTTCATCAGATATGCGTATCAAGTTGGGAGTGCGATGGAATACTTTCCACTTGTCTAGATGGCTGAACTCCAACAACATTCAAGAAACTTGATATATCCAACACACAGCAGCTGGCTTGATGCACCCACCCATCCCTTAATGATTCACTTGTTCCACCAAGAGAGCAATAGCAACAGTGTGTCCTATCTACAAAATGCGTTATTGGAATTCACCAAGGCTCGTTTGACAACACTTAGCAAAATGCACAACCTCCACAACCTAGAAGTACAATATTTTCTCTAAGTGATACACCATGCTGACAAGGAAATATATCACTGTTCTTTACTGTTGCTGAACTTAAATAATGAAGGGCTTTTGCCCAAAACATCAATTTTCCTGCTCCTCGGATGCTGCCTGACCTGCTGTGCTTTTCCAGCACCACTCTAATCTAGACTCTGGTTTCCAGCATTTGCAGTCCTTGTTTTTACCTACTTGAACCTAAATCTGTCCACTGATGTACATCATTTGACAGCAGTTGACAATTTGCCATTTACTTTTTAAGGATGACTAGAGATATGCAAAAAAAGCTGGCCAAGAGTGAATTAGGAAAGGGAGTCTGTGAGGCTTCAGGGTATTAGAATCTCCACAACAATGCTGTGTATTGAGATGATTGACTGAGCCACCAGACAGGGAACCCAAAAGTATAGCCTCATTGGGTTTACTTGCAGGCTCCTGGGGAGTGTGAGTGTCAAGAGATCTGGCATTAGAGAGGGAGTCCACTGACATCCATCCCCTGCCCTTTCCTCCAAGACCCCTACCACCATCTGCCTCATTCCTCTCCCCAGCCCCACCCTTCCCCCACCCCATAATCCGTGGGCTTGAACTACTTCAATGAATGAATAAACCAAATGTAACTCATATGCTAGACATGGGATTGGTCATTTCTGTTCAAGTTATGTCTGGTTTTGATGCAAATTAATTAACCTGTGCTTCCCTTCCCTGGCATTGCCTGGCCTGCTTGAGTTTCCTGAACTTCCCATTTTTATTTTGATATCCCAACAGCTACAGTAATACATTTTTTTTTGCAAACTGCAACCTGGTTTCTGGAAATCTACAAACACAAACTGAGAAAATTATTTTTAATTACTACAAAATTAGGGCTATCATATGGGATATGTGGATTCAAATGGCAAATGGCAAATTCCTGAAGAAGGACTTATGCTCAAAACATCGATTCTCCTGCTCCTCAGATGCTGCCTGACCTCCTGTGCTTTCCCAGCACCACAATATTTGACTTTGATCTCCAGCATCTTCAGTTCTCACTTTCTCTTAGCAAATAGTACAAGCCGGCTATCCTCCAGTATGGAGTGACATTCCTATGTCATTTACTGTACAATTCCAGCAGACATGATCTATATTTCAAATTCATTAAGAGAGTCAGACATTTGCTACTTTGCTCACCTTCTCGTGCATAGATTTGACCAGTTTCTAGTTCCATTTTTAATAAAAGCGTGCTTCTATATTAAAGGAGGTACATGGGAAATACTGCTGGTTAGGACACTTGCTTGCCCCACCATGAATGACCATTGCCCTCCTCTCCCTGCCAATATCATATTTTCTCCATAAATTGTTGAATGCTTGTTGCATTCTATCTTTAGGTGTCTAGTTGTCCAGTTCATTTTCTGGTATTATGCCAGTGAATCATTTGTACAATTGATCATCAGTTAATGGCCTTGTCTCACTAATTCAACTTCCTTTTCTGGCTCAGCTGCTGTCATTTTGTTTATAATAGACTGTGATTGAGTGGCCCTTTGTCCCTATGACAGCTAATCAACAATTTAATGGGACTGTCTGTGTACATCCATAAACCTGAAAATAGACTGCAAACTTTCAGTATTATAATGCAATTATAAATCAACAATCCAAATCCCTTTCAAATCTGTTTTGAAGAAAATTTGAATTTGAAACATTAACTCTGTTTCTCTTGCCACAGGTCTGGTCAGAACTGTTGAATTTCTCCAATACTTTGATCTTATTTCACATTTCCAGCATGTGTACGTACTTTACAGTAACTTGTTTTTAGAGTCATAGAGCTGTATAGCGCACAGAAACAGACCTTTCAGTCCAACTCGTCCATGCCAACCAAAGATCCTAAAATAATCTAGTCCCATTTGCCAGTCCAAACTCTTCCTATTCAAATACCCTTCCAGATGCCTTTTGAATGTTGTAATTGTACCAGCCTCCACCACTTCCTCTGGTAACTCATTCCATACATGCACCATCCTCTGTGTGAAAAGATTGCCCCATAAGTCCCTTTTAAATCTTTCCCCTCTCACATTAAACCTATGCCCTCTAGTTTTGGACTGTCCCACCCTGGGGGAAGAAAACCTTGACTGTTCACCCTATCCATGCCCTTCATGATTTTATAAACCTCTATCCAGTCGCTCCTCAGCCTCTGTTGCCACAGGAAAAATAGCCCCAGTCTATTCGACCTCTCCCCGTAGCTCAAACCCATCAACCCTGGCAACATCTTTGTAAATCTTTTCAGAACTCTGTCAAGTTTCACAACTTCCTTGCTATAGGAGGGAGACCAGAATTGCATGCAGTATTCCAAAAGTGGTCTAACCAATGTCCTGTACAGTCACAACATGACCCCCCATACCCAGTGCACTGATCAATAAAGGAACTTTATTGGAACTAAAGTTCCACTTTCAAGGAACTATGAACTTGCACTCCAAGGTCGCTTTGTTTAGTAACGGTATCCAAGACCTTAACATTAAGTGTATAAGACCTGCTCTCATTTGCCTTTCCAAATTGCAGCACCTCGCATTTGTCTAAATTAAACTCTATCTGCCACTCCTCGGTGTATTGGCCTATCTGATCAAGGACCTGTTGTACTCTGACTCCTTCGCTTTTCACTCCATCTTGAATTTTGGTGTCATCTGCAAACTTACTAACTATACCCCTCATCTTCACATCCAAGTCATTTTAATTTTATACAAATTCATTATTGAGCTATTGCTGGTGTTATAGCTCTGGAACTTGTGCAAAACAGTAATTAGAATTTAAAGACAAAGAGCAGTGGTTACTGGAAATCTGAAACTAAAACAGAAAATGCTGGAGAAACTCAGCAAGTCTGGCAGCATCTGTGGAGAGAGAAACAGAGGTAATGTTTCATGCTCAGTAATCTTTTTGTTTTCGTTAGTAATTTCTTCGACACAACTGAAGATCTGTTCTGAGCTCACATTCATATAGTGATATTGGTTTTTTGATTTACTTTCTGGTTTCCTGCTCTGTTTGTGCCTCCGTTTATTTCCACCATCCTAATGTACATGTGATCCAAGGGATAGCATCATTTTACAGGCAAAAATAGAAATTGTTGGAAAAGCTCAGCAGGTCTGGTAGCAACTGCAGAGAGAAATTAGAGTTAATAATTCAGAACGAATGATCCTTTCTCAGTGACCCTTCGGCTTAAGATATTCTCATTTTGGTCTTAATGTAAATTGTTTGAACTCATTTTCTTAAGTTAAACGCTTATAATATTACAATTCAGCAGCCCAGGCTTCAATCACTCATCCTTACAACCTGCAATAGAAAGTCCAGACCAAGGCATGCTTTGGAATTGCGTACCCTGAAGAGAGCTTATTCCTATTGTGTCAGCAAAATTGCATCCACTATATAAGGTAATGTCTCTGAAGGGATTAGTATTCATGTTATATTGTGTCCACCTATTCTACTGAGGTCATTCAGTTTGTGGGTGGGGTCAAGATATTCAGCTTTCAAAGGTACCAAATGTCCTGTACCAATTCCCTAAAGTCCTAACACTTGTGCCTGATGAAATGTAGTTGCATTTATAGCTAAACATATAGTAAACCTTCCCGTAAAAGGGAAAAAGCCATATGGAACAGTAAGAAGCCCATATAAAACTAGATTGAGACCTAGTGGTGGGGAGTGTGGTGCTGGCCAAGCTCAGCAGGTCAGGCAGCATCCGAGGTGCAGGAGAATTAACCTTTTGCCCAAAATGTCAATTTTCCTACTCCTCAGATGCTGCCTGACCTGCTATGCTTTTCCAGCATCTCACTTTCAACTGTGATTAGATTAGATTAGACTTAGACTTACAGTGTGGAAACAGGCCCTTCGGCCCAACAAGTCCACACCGACCCGCCGAAGCGCAACCTACCCATACCCCTACATTTACCCCTTACCTAACACTACGGGCAATTTAGCTTGGCCAATTCACCTGACCCGCACATCTTTGGACTGTGGGAGGAAACCGGAGCACCCGGAGGAAACCCACGCAGACACGGGGAGAACGTGCAAACTCCACACAGTCAGTCGCCTGAGTCGGGAATTGAACCCGGGTCTACAGGCGCTGTGAAGCAGCAGTGCTAACCACTGTGCCACCGTGCCGCCCACAAGTGCCACCGTGCCGCCCACAAATCTCCAGCATCTGCACATCTCCAGCATCTGCTGTCCATACTTGCGCCCTGAGATCTAACGGAGTATACTGCTTTTGATCTGGTCAGATATGGATTCGTACTAGACATGATCACAACACAAGTCACTCTGTTGGTCAGAAATCCAGCACCAGCAGTTTTCATGACTTTCCAACACAGACTCAGATCATTCCATATTGTCAATTTGCAGGATAATTTTGAGTATGACATTCATCATTTGACTTTTAAAAAATTTTTAGACAGCTTCTGCTCACCATGACTCCCCAGTCACACAATCCCTGTCCCACCCACTCTCCACCATCACAGTTCCTGAACATTGTTCTCCACACTTTCATAATCTCTATCCCCTGGCTGAATATCCACTCTCACAGCTCATCACTGTACTAGAACAGAGGTGCTGAACAGAGCTGTATCTTTTACTGTTAATCTCTAGATAGACCCAACTCAAAGGAGGATTGGTGGCAATGAGCTACCACATACTGGTAGAAGTGGCAAATACCACATGATACCAGGAGAGGTCATTTGGGAAAATCACTGTAGGAGCAAATCTTCAGAGGTATTACATTTCAGGACATAAGCACAGTTCAAGCACATGGCAATTCATTCAAGCATTCACTGGTACCATGCAGGGAGAGGCCAAAGATCACCCCAAATCTGGTCGCGACATGAGGGCTCAATTGCCCATTAATCATCGATTCGGTTCAGAAAAAATGTTAATAACACTCTAATTTTAAATACAAGTAAACACACTTTCATTCAATCTCTTGCTATTTCATTTAACACCGTTTCATGGTGATTTTATTTAACTCAGTTTGTAAAGGCTAATTTGGCAGCCTAATGGGCTTTTTCCTTATCTTAGAATTTCATAACTTAGCAACGTTGACAGTTGTACCATAAGTTTTCTGTTAAACATTTCTGGACCAAGAGATTTTTTAAGATCCAGAGAAACCCTCATAGTTTAGAGGGAGAGAGAGAGAGCATCCTTTTGTCTTCCTCAGACTAGACTTCTTTGATAGTTTGCACAGATGCGCTTCAGCATTCCTTTATTTATCTCCTTAGGGATAATGTCTCTATTTTCTTTGTACTAGATAGAGTCATAGAGATGTACAGCACAGAAACAGACCCTTCGGTTCAACCTGTCCATGCCAACCAAATCCAATCTAGTCCCACCTGCAAGCACCCGGCCCATATCCTACAAATCCATCCAGATGCCTTTTAAATGTTGCAATTGTACCAGCCTCCATCATTTCCTCTGGCAGCTCATTCCATACACATACCATCCTCTGTGTGAAAAGGTTGCTCCTTAGTTCTCTCTTTCCCCTCTCACCCTAAACCTATGCCCTCTAGTTCTGGACTCCTCTACCCCAGAGAAAAGACTTTGTCTATTTATCCTATCCATGCTCCTCATGATTTTGTAAACCTTTATAAGGTCACCCCTCAACCTTCGACGCTCCAGGGAAAACAGCCCCAGCCTATTCAGCCTCTCTGTATAGCTCAAATCTTCCAATCCCGGCAACATCCTTGTAAATCTTTTCTGAACCCTTTCAAGTTTCAAAACATCTTTCCGATACGAAGGTGACCAGAAATGCACGTAATATTCCAACAGTGGCCTAACCAATGTCCTGTACAGCCGCAACATGACCTCCCAACTCCTGTATTCAATAGTCTGACCAATAAAGGAAAGCATACCAAACACCTACTTAACTATCCTATCTACCTGCAACTCCACTTTCAAGGAGTTATGAACCTGCGCTCTAAGGTGTCTTTGTTCAGCCACACTCCCAAGGCCTTACCATTAAGTGTATAAGTCCTGCTAAGATTTGCTTTCCCAAAATGCATCACCTCGCATTTATCTAAATTAAACTCCATCTGCCACTTCTAAGCCCATTGGCCCATCTGGTCCAGATCCTGTTGTAATCTTAGGTAACCCTCTTTGCTGTTCCACTACACCACCAATTTTGGTGTCATCTGCAAACTTACTAACTATACATCTTATGCTCACATCCAAAACATTTATATAAATGCTGAAAATTAGTGGACCCAGCACTGATCCTTGTGGCACTCCACTGGTCACAGGTCTTCAGTCTGAAAAACAACCCTCCACCACCACCCTCTGTCTTCTAACTTTGAACCAGTTCTGTAACCGTATTCCGTGAGATCTAACCTTGCTAACCAGTCTCACATGGGGAACCTTGTCGAATGCCTTACTGACGTCCATATAGATCATGTCTACTGCTCTGCCTTCATCAATCCTCTTTGTTACTTCTTCAAAAAACTCAATCAAGTTTGTGAGACATGATTTCCCATGCACAAAGCCATGTTGACTTTTCCTAATCAGTCTTTGTCTTTCCAAATATATGTACATCCTGTCCCTCTGATTCCCTCCAATAACTTGCCCACCACCGATGGGCTATCCTGTATCTTGTATGCTCAATGTTTTCTTAAAGCAGCAGGTACATCCTTGATGCTTTCAGGCCATCCTTTTAATTAATTCTTTCTGCAACAATTGCAGACTTGCATCTTGTTACATAGATTTTGTGCAAGATGCTTATTTTTAAGATTCAATGAGTTAATGTCTTCCAGAGCATGTCATTCTGAAGCACTTAACACTCTGCCTTAGTTTTCTCAACTATCTTCTTTTCTCAACAGCATGTGGTCAATGTTCCCTTGTTTGTATTTCACATGCAGATGATATCTTGGCAAATAAAGTAACAGATGCTTTGGAGCATATCAAAGTTGTTTGAGGAAGATGCTTTGAAGTGCTTGCAGTCAAATTTCACTGTCACTTTTTCTGTCTCTCAAACAGGTATTGATTAAAAAGCTCACAACCAAAGAAAATAGCCAAGCACTCTTTCTAAATTTGTCCTTGGCCTTGTTCAGTTTGTATTAACACCCTGGATATAAATGCCACTATTTTAGCTGGCTGAATGAGGATTGCTTCCCGTTAAGACTCTCTGGTGTCACATTGCAAGGTAACCATTATGGACACTGTAGTATCTGAACACTGGCATTGTTTGCGCTGCTTGGTTGATTCTAATGAAAGCTATTACGTATTCTGTATTACTGCACGAGTCCAGCAATACACTTATTTAGAGGTTCATATTCTGATGAAAATTCAGCAAAGATTTTGCAAAATATTTCACAAATCCAACAAAACATTACATAGGTATCACAACTGTTAGTTGTTACATCTCTGGTACAGTTCTCATCCTGTCAGGATCTGTGCAAAGGTTTTTGGTTATGACTGCATGACCTATGTAATTGACTTCAAGCATTTTCAATTATATCTTTTTCTTGTTCACCTTCAATTTCATAAGAACATAAGAACCAGGAGCAGGAGTAGGCCATCTGGCCCTTCGAGCCCAATCTGCCATTCAATAAGATCATGGCTGCTCTTTTCGTGGCCTCGGCTCCACTTACACACCTTCTCACTATAAGCATTAATCCCTTTACAGTTCATTAATTATCTTAGATTTAAAAACATTCAAAGAGGAAGCCTCAACTGCTTCACTGGGCAGGGCCGTCCATAGATCCACAACCCTCTGGGTGAAGAGGTTCCTTCTCAATTCAGTCCTAAATCCGCTCACTCTAATTTTGAGGCTATGCCCTCTTGTCCTAGTTTCACCTGCCAGTGGAAACATTCCTCTCTACTTTTGTCTTATCTATTCCCTTCATAATTTTATATGTTTCTCTAATCTCCTCTCATTCTTCTAAATTCCAATGAATATAATCACAGTCTACTCATCTCTCCTCATAAATCAACCCCCCCCCCTCACTCCCCCCCAACTCTGGAATTAGCTTTCTGGACCTCCTCTGCACCCCTTTAATGCTAATATATCCTTTTTCAAGTAAGGAAACCAAAACTGCATGCAGTACTCCAGGTGTAGCCTCACCAGCACCCTGTACAGCTGCAACATAACCTCTCTGCTTTTAAACTCAATCCCTATAGCAATGAAGGACAAAATTCCATTTGCCTTCCTAATTAGCTGTTGCACCTGTAGACCAACCTTCTGTGATTCATGCACAAGGACACCCAGGTCCCTCTGCAAAGCAGCATGCTGTAATTTTTACCATTCAAGTAATAGTCCTTTTTACTGTTATTCCTACCAAAATGGATAACTTCACATTTATTAACATTGTACTCCATCTACCAGATCCTAGCCCACTCACTTAAACTATCTCTGTCCCTTCACAGTCCTCTGCACATTTTGCTCTACCACTCATCTTAGTGTTATCTGCAAACACTACACTAAATTTTACCAGTGGTTGGTATGGGTTAATGAGGTCTCTTCAAAATTTATATATACTGTTAGTTTTTGGATTTTTAAACTGTTACCACGTTTCTAATCTAGTCTATAGGAGGTTTGTATGAGTTTTCCTCCAGCAAAGTATTTTTCCTGTTGTGACAATGCTTATATTATCTCCCAAAACATAAGAAACTGGTCATGGATATTAGAGTATTGAAAAATCTAACAGACTTTTTTTAAAAACTAACCGTTATATACAAATGTTATATTCCTCAGGCATGTAAGTATCTGAGCCAATATTAGGTTATGATGTTGCAACAATAAAAGCATGAATCCAATAGTGTCATGCCTTGAGTAATACCCAAACAAGATAGAATATGAGATCTTTATACCCACAGGTCAAATGCTATAAGGCAACAATGAGATCATGAGCATATCTCTCAAAGGTATACTTGCAGACCATGAGTGCGTTGTCATTTCTTGATTATTCTCTTTTTCACCAGTTCTTCAATCTCATCTTTCAGGCTCAAATTGACAACAGCGGGGATTCTCCCCAATGGATGCTGAATTGGCCTAATACTCTCATCTGCTTTGAAATGATTTTCACCTGGAAGACATCCAAGACCAATTAAAAGACCTTTCTAATCCTTTAGGATCTGTTCTGCTGTCAATGGTTTAGTGGCTTGCAAAACTCTACAAATCTCTTCTACCAATTTTAGTATTTGCTTTCTAAATCTTAGTCTTACGTCTGCTGAGATGAATGGGTGAAACGTTTTGGCTACTGCCCGTAACTCCAGATCTTCATTTTGCCCATTGTATAGTGCTCTCAGCTTGGCAAGCTTGTGCACTTGTCAAGAGTAATGTTTCATCGTGAAGGTTCAACTTTGCTTTTGAGGGCTTTTTTTTTGGGTACCTAGCACATGTGAAGTCCTTATTTTATAAAGAAATTCTTTCACAGGATATGGGTATCATTGGCTCAGCCAACATTTTTTGCCCCTGCCTAATTTTCACACAAGTAGTTACGAGTTAATCACATTGCTATGAGCTCTGAGTCACATGCAGGCCAGACCACGTAAGGATGGCAGATTTCCTTCCTCAAAGGAGATTAGTAAACCAGATGGGCGTTTACACCGCTAACTTTTCATTCCAGATTTTTTATTGACTTCTGATTTCACCATCTGCCATCGTGGGACTCAAACCCCTGTCCCCCAGAACATTAACCAGGAGTTCTAGATTACTAATCCAGTGACATTACCACTGTACCACCATCTCCCCAGTTTTGTACAAAGCAAATATCTATCTGACAGTTCACATTCACTTGATGTTGTCCTTCTGCAATTTTCATTTGAAAAGTCCACAAACCATTTATCACATTTAGAATTGACAATGCCAACTTGTTGCGTGGTATTTATCAGAATCATCAGCTAACATCTCTCCAGCAGCCATCATTACTTTCTTGTTTTGCTTCTTCCTAGCTGAACACTCATGTAAAGTGATTCAGCTTCTTGCAGTTAAGGCAATGCTTTTCCACATAAGATCATTCTTCCTCATCTAGACATGCTTTCTTTAATATCATGCCCTCAGCAATATTTACATCCAGCCCTTTGGCCTTGATCTTACTGCTGGCTGTTCTGCAAATCATAGAATCCCTACATCGTGGAAGCAGGCCGTTAAATCCATCGAGTCCACACCATCCTTCTGAACAGCATCCAACCCAGACCCACCACCCACTGGCCTGCATGTCCCTTGATACTATGGGCAATTTAGCATGGCCAATACCCCTAACCTGCTCACCAGAGGAAACCCATGCAGACATGGGGAGAATGCACAAATTATACACACACACACACACACACACACACACACACACAGAATTGAACCCAGGCTCCTGGTTCAATGAGGCAGCAGTGCTAACCATTGAGCCACCAAGTTATCTCATGTTTTTCTTTTTAACCCCTAATCTGTCATTTTTATTCAGCCTTGAATGTCTTTCAGCATAATTTAACTCCTCATTTGTTCCGACATTAATTTGCTGAAGCTGATGTTTGATAATCCCAGAGCTTCCCTGAAGATTCAGCTAGACATATCAGTGCAATCACATGCTGACCAATGGTCTCCCTTTCCCCTTGAGCTCTGATATTGATCAGGTCCTGTTCATATCTATGTTAGTATGAGGTTCAAAATGTATCATCAATGCCTTCAAAATCTACATAGTCTGGCTTTTCTGCTCCTCAGTGAGATCTCAGTGGGTCCAATACAACTTGTAGCACTCTTCCTGCAGCACAATTAGTCATGTCACTACGTTTATTCCCTCAGATTTTTGATCTGTATCTACTTCATAATTTTAAACACAGAGTGGAGAGAAACCATTCTATTTGTATTTCTTTCATTCTGACAGCAGCAGGGAATGGAAAGTACAGTCATTTTCACTCACCCGGTGGTTCAAAGTTGCAGATTAATTACTTTTTGTTTAAAAAAACTTCCTTGCTGATTCTTCAGCAACTGACTATCTCACAGCGCTGGAAGTCCACACATTTCAATGCACCATTGTCGCAAGTGACATGTGCTTATTGGCTGCCATTGGCTGCCAGGTATTTCTTACTGGAGGTAGGAGTCTTGAACCACAGCAAGCCAGCCCACACACTAATTACAGCCAGTACGCTTATACTTATTCAAACATGAAGCTGATTAAAGTACTCTTTCAGAGTTAAAAGGGAGTGATTTTAGACTTTTTCAAGAAATTCAATGAAGTTTGAAGGTCTATCAGCAGAAAGGCTGTTACATCTCATGGTGATTGCAGCACAACAGTGAGGTGGAGTCACAGAAGCAGAGAGAAGTTGTGCAAAAGAGGAAGAGATTTATTCGTACTTCCACACACGTCATCTACTGTGTCCGTTGCTCCCGATGTGGCCTCCTCTACATTGGGGAGACAGGATGCCAACTTGTGGAACATTTCAGAGAACATCTTTGGGACATGCACATGAAACATCTCCACCGTCTGGTGGCCAAACACTAAATCTACCCGCCCCCCCACCCCCACCGCTGCGCTCCCCCCCCCCCCCCCGCCCACTCCACCAAGGACAAGCAAGTCCTGGGCCTCCTCTATTGCTAAATCCTAATCACTCATGCCTGAAGGAAGAAAGCCTCATCTTCCACCTTGGGACACTCAAACCACACGGGATCAATGTAGATTTCACCAATTTTCTCATTTCCCCTCTCCCCACCTCATCCCAGATCCAACCTTCCAACTCGACACTGGCCTCTTGAATTGTCCTACCTGTCCATGTTTCTTTCCACTTATCCACTCCACCTTCCTCTCTGACCTTCACCCCACCTTCATCTACCTAGCGAATTCCCAGCCATTTTCCCTCAGCCCCATCCACCTCCCATTTATCTCTCAGAGCCCTTGGGCCACAAACCTCATTCTTGATGAAGGGCTTATGCTCGAAATGATGACTCTCCAATTCTTGACCGACGGTGCTCTTCCAACATCACACTCTTCAACTTTCATCTCCAGCATCTGCAGCCCTCACTTTCTCCTAGTTAATAAATATTAGCCTACTAAGTGATCCACATAAGGACATAAGTTTGAAAGAAAAGGTCTCTGAGACACCCCCTAATGATTGGATGTGCCCAAATCTTTTCACACACACAATTTTGCTAAAGATAGGTGAACCTAATATTTAGTTCCATCAATTTGTTTTTATAAATATATTTATTAGCAAATTTTTTAAACTTAATAAACATATAAAATTATTGAAAAATACAATCAATAACAAATATCAGTATAATAAAAAGAAAACAAAACACAAATTACAATGCAACTACTGTTTACTAACTACTAACCTACTCTATAATACAAAACAAACCCTAACACTGTGCAAAGCAACACCAATAAATAAGTAAATAACTAATAGATCAAAAAAAAGAAAAGCAAAACAAAAGAAACACAAAATACAGAACAGCTATACTCGGCGCAAAGCTCCCCAACAAAGGAACGTGAGCATTGTATGTATACCCGTATTAACTCAGGGCCCTCCAGGACCTAGGGCTTGACAAATCTAACCATCCTGGTTAAACAAATGCCCTAGTTAAGATAACTGACAAATCTATATCCAAATAACTCCATTAGGGGTGCCATGTCTGTTGTGTAGTGCATCATGTTTGTAAAAAAGTCCAAGGGAATGCGCTCCATAATTATTTTTTGCCATCCCAGCCAGTCTGGAGGGTTCTCAGACACCCAGTTCACCAGAATATTCTTCCATGCACAGAATACAAGAGTATTAAATATTTCTTCCCAATCCCGTCTAAAGATGGTAAATACGGTAGACCTAAGAGGAAGGATATCGGGTCTACATTGACTTCAGTCCTCAATACCCTCCCTATCTCTCCTGTCACATCGCTCCAATAAACACAGAGCCTGTGGCATATCCAGAAGCAATGGGTAAGACTACCTACACTTATTTTACAACTGGGGCACACTGAAGATGCCCCTTTTTTAAACTTCGGCAGATGGTCTGGAGCCAGGTGAGCACTGTGCAGAACTTTTAACTGCTTAATGCATTTCCTATTAGAGATTGAGATCTTTTGAGCATTCTCCCATACGTTCTCCCCCGTTTCAGAAGAGATCTCCACTCCTAGCTTTAGCTCCCAGACTTTACATAACCGGTTAATACCCTGCCAGGCCCTGCCACCCAGCAGGCGATAGAGGGCACTAACCAAAAGGGTGCTTGTGGAACGTAGCAACAACCTCTCTGTATCGGGCTTATAGGGCTTAGTGAGCAGCGTAGTCTTCTTCTGCATGAAATCTCTAGCCTGAAAAAAACAGAAAAGATCTCTACTGGGCAGTTCATATTTGCGGTTCAGTTGCTCAAAAGGCATCATTACCTCCCCCTCAAACAAGTCTCCCAAACTAGAAACTCCTCTCACTGCCCATAGTTTGAACCCTGAGTCCATCATCCCTGGTGGGAACCCTGGCATGCGAACTATAGGTGGAAGTGGCGAAGTCTTGGATAAACAACCCTCACTCTGACGCATTGCCCTCCATGCCCTGACTGTACTTATGACAATGGGGTTCTGGCAGTGGTCCATAACTGTCCTCATCTTATCCATGAACAATAGGTTAATAAGAGGGCACTTTGCCTGGGAGGCCTCAATATCCAGCCATATTAAGTTTGGATCGTTACCTACCCAATCGCAGTCAAAGGACAACTTTGTTAACAGCTAACTCGAGAATGCAACCTTTTAAAAAAAAGGTTTTGTAATTTACACATGAAACAAGTGAAACTATCACTATATTCTAACAGATGAAAGGTTTAACAGACAATCAATTTTTCAATGTATAATTTCAGTTACATCACACTGCAAATTTTTGCTATAAATTCTATGTTAGGATTGAGCCCTCCACAATCATCTGATGAAGGAGCGTCGCTCCGAAAGCTAGTGTGCTTCCAATTAAACCTGTTGGACTATAACCTGGTGTTGTGAGATTTTTAAGTTGGTACACCCCAGTCCAACACTGGAATCTCCAAACCATGACAGCCAAAGGACAGCAGGGAACTCAATTGATACCTCCTGATGTCTGGGAAATCAACTCCTCCCCCTCCTTGAGGCAACTGCAATTTAGTAAGTTTGATGAGGGGTCGCCCACAATGCCAGACAAAGGAACCAAACCACCCCATAAGCTTCCAAAGCATTGACCTGGGAAACATTATAGGGAGCATACGCATGGGATAAAGCAAACGAGGAAGAACATTCATCTTGATGAGAGATATTCGGCCCAGCCATGAAATTGGAAGAGCCCCGTCTCTGGAGATCTCGCCTAATATAGTCGAGCAAGTGAGCAAAGTTAGTCCAAAATAACAGATCAAACTTGGGGGTAATAAAAATGCCTAGGTACCGGAACTCTGCCCGTGACCACTTATAAGGGAACTTAGAGCCACCTTCAACTTCTGACACATCCTTAAGGTTCCCTAAAGGCATAGCCTCCGACTTTGCAATGCTAATCTTCTATCCTGAAATAACCCCAAATGAATTGATACATTGTATCAAATGGGGTACGGAGGTCATTGGGTTTAATAAAAACAGAAGGACGTCACCCGTCTACAGTGTAATCTTGTGTGCCCTTGATCCCACTTCCGGAGCGGTTATGTGGACGTTCTAACGAATGGCCTCTGCCAGCGGCTCTATCACCAACGTAAACAACAACGGTGAGAGGGGGCAGCCTTGCCAACTACCCCTTCCAATCCTAAAATTTCCAGACTTCACCCCATTGGTGATGACCGCGGCCAGAGGGTGGTGATATAAAACCTCCACCCACCTAGCAAAGACTCTACTCAACCCAAACTGCTCTAAGACATAAAACAGATATGGCCATTCCATCCGGTCAAATACTTTCTCTGCATCTAAGGAAATCACCAACCCCTGAATCGATCATTGCTGACAAACGTGGACCACATTCAGCAACCTTCTAATATATTAGAGGACCTATTACTAGAGGACCTATGACCCCTTATAAAGCCTGTCTGGTCCTCTTTAATAATATAGGGCAACACCCTTTCCAATCTCAGCACCAGGATCTTGGACAGAATCTTGAAATCTGAATTTAATAAAGAGATGGGCTTGTATGAGGCACAATCCTCAGGAACCTTCCCCTTCTTAAGAATTAAGGAAATATTAGCTTCTTTTAAAGATGGTGGTAGGCATTAATGAATATAGGAGTGATTGCACATCTCCAACATTGGCCCTGACAGAATCCCTATAAAACTCACCCGGAAGACCATCAGAGCCAGGTGATTTCCCACTAGAGTCATAGAGTCATAGAGATGTACAGCATGGAAACAGACCCTTCAATCCAACCCGTCTATGCCGACCAGATATCCCAACCTAATCTAATCCCACCTGCCAGTACCCAGCTTCCTATTCATATACCCATCCAAATGCCTCTTAAATGTTGCAATTGTACCAGCCTCCACCACTTCCTCTGGCAGCTCATTCCATACACATACCACCCTCTGCGTGAAAAAGTTGTCCCATAGGTCTCTTTTATATCTTTCCCCTCTCACCCGAAACCTATGCTGTCTAGTCCTGGACTCCCCAACCCCAGGGAAAAGACTTTGCCTATGTACCCTATCCATGCCCCTCATAATTTTGTAAACCTCTGTAAGGTCACCCCTCAGCCTCCGACACTCCAGGGAAAACAGCCCCAGCCTGTTCAGCCTCTGCCTGTAGCTCAAATCCTCCAACCCTGGCAACATCCTTGTAAATCTTTTCTGAACCTTTTCAAGTTTCACAACATCTTTCTGATAGGAAGGAGACTAGAATTGCATGCAATATTCCAACATTGGCCTAACCAATGTCCTGTGCAGCCGCAACATGACCTCCCAACTCCTGCACTCAATACTCTGACCAATAAAGGAAAACATACCAAACGCCTTCTTCACTATCCTATCTACCTGTGATCACACTTTCAAGGAGCTATGAACCAGCACTCCAAAGTCTCTTTGTTCAGCAACACTCCCTAGGACCTTACCATTAAGTGTATAAGTCCTGCTAAGATTCACTTTCCCAAAATACAGCACCTTGCATTTATCTGAATTAAACTCCATCTGCCACTTCTCAGCCCATTGGTCCATCTGATCAAGATCCTGTTGTAATCTGAGGCAACCTTCTTTGCTGTCCACTACACCTCCAACTTTGGTGTCATCTGCAAACTTACTAACTGTACCTCTTATGCTCGCATCCAAATCATTTATGTAATGATTCAGTCCAACCTGTCCATGCTGACCAGATATCCCGACCATCTTATTTCAATGATAGCATGAATTAAAACATCCTGCTAATATAATTCACTTTGGTCACATCAGCTTTATTTGGATTGCATGGGTTGCTAAAGCAAACATGTAACATTAATTATTTTTTTCCATTAAGAAATGCATATCTTATTACAAAATATTGCATGATTTTCCTCAAATATCAACCCACAAAAGAACCGTGATGAAAAGAATGTACTTAACACCATTAATATGCAGTCCAGTTCTAAATAATACATCTATCATATCTTTGTCATTTTACAGACCTGAATGCATAACTCAAAGTGATGCAGAATGTACAACAGAATTCTCAGTGAGCTGTAGCCTTAGATATACATTAAGCAGAATGTCATCACACAAAACATATTTTACTGTTCTCCAAATACATGATAAAAGACAGGTTTTTGGTTTCAGTATACCATTAAGATAACTTTAATAAGAATATGGCAGTTTAACATCTCAGATCGCATTGGCAGCAAGAAATACCTCATTATGACTTAATTGCAAATGTGATAAGAACCTATTTATATTCATAAACAGACTGGCAAGATTACAATGATTAAACAAATTGTTAAGCAAATTTAAAACGTATACCATTTTTGTCCATAAATAGCACAGACGTTACAGCTACAGTTACATTTACTACATGTCATTCTGAAAAATAATTTTCCATCATAAAACAAATGACTTTGTATAATGTTATTCATTTCCAAAAATAACTAATAATTTACTTATAGTAGAAAAGTTTTGTGACTAATTGAAAGTGGACATAAATAGAAACTGTAGGTGCGAAATTGGGCTTGAATGGTAACTCGTCACCATTTTAAACCTATTTGAAATAACTCCATAGAGGCCGGTATCCCATCACCAAGTCACCCTTTATTCACATATGGAGAGTCCTTGACTCAATCCAGATCCCTTTGGGCCAGCTCTCAAAGTGACCAGGATGTTTGACACTCCTGTTCTTTGTTTCCACCACCAGGAAGAAAGGAAACACCCGAGTAGCCAGTGACAAGCAGTGCCCTTCACATCAAAGGGCAATGCTGTGTGATCAAACAGTGAAGGGGAGGGCAGGGACTAAACCAAAATAGAGTTGGAAGGGGAAATAATGCACTCCACTCCCTCGACACTCCTGTTCTCATCTGTTAGCCAGGGCTCCCTGATTGGACCAGATTATCAGACCCAATCGGGGAACTTATATTCTAAGAGGTCTGACCTCATTACAATTACTACAGCCCTCCCCCTCAGAGTCTGAGGACATTGGCCAGTTTTTATTTTTTGTACTCCTCCTGGGATGTTTTAGTACCAAGTCAACTTCCTCCAACCCTGCCTCTGATACAGATGGTGTGTAGCTCACCTCGTGCGCCCAGCGTGTCTCAGAAAAAATTCACTCTCTTCTTTAGGTGGCAAAGGTGTTGAAACAATGACATTCTGAGTTATCTTCAAAGCTTGATGGAGAGGGAGGAACCGCTGGTTCTATACACTCAGAAAAGCATTTGAGGAGCACATTTTGCTCCCGTACTGTTTGCGAGTTTGCAGCTTTAATATGGTTCATGTGTTTGTTCGGGATCGTCGCACCTACCCAAAATCAGTATGTCACTGTACCTGACCTCACATCGACCATGGTTCCTACACTAAACTTCATCCCCTGAAGTAAACTGTCTTTCTCGCTTAGCAGAGTCTTAGATTTGGCATTGGGCATTCCAGATGTCGTTTCACTCTCTCTCCCCAACTCCGGGAAGATCAGGTTTCAAAAACGGTTCATTGCGTCAGATCACCATGATCTTTTGGCGGGCAACTAGATATAGGCAATAAATGCTGGCTCAGGCCGCAACACTTACAGCCCATGATTGAATAAAAACAAAATTCCAGCAGATGGGCATTTCTGGCAATGCCATCCTTCTAATGACTATCCTACTTGCTTTTGACAAGAGGAGCCATTGCAGTCAATGTGGTGGAAATATTTAGGAGTCCCATAATTTTCACCCAGTGCCCATGAAAGAACCTCAATGGGTCAAGATTGTATGTTACTTGCAGGGGAAAGTGGAGGTGATAGTTTTTCCATGTATCGGCTGTCATTGTCCTTTTAAATGGTGGAGATTGAAAGTTTAGGTTATTTGATTAGATTAGATTACAGTGTGGAAACAGGCCCTTTGGACCAACCAGTCCACACCAACCCTCCGAAAAGCAACCCACCCAGGCCCATTGCCCTACATTTACCCCTTCACCTAACACTACGACAATTTAGCATGGCCAATTCACATAACCTGCACATTTTTGGACTGTGGGAGGAAACCAGAGTACCCGGAGGAAACCCACACAGACATGGGGAGAATGTGCAAACTCCACACAGACACTTGCCTGAGGCAGGAATTGAACCCGGGTCTCTGGCACTGTGATGCAGCAGTGCTAACCACTGTGCCACCGTGCTGCCCATTTGCATAATTAAGAACTTCTTAAAGTTAAATGTTGCCATTTGAGCCTCTAACGTCTTGTTGTGCTTCTACACATTAATTTAAAATTATATTCCAAATCAATTATTTGCAAATTGTTGACTTCATAACCTCAGACACCTTATAAAGCCAGAACTGGCTGACTTGTTGCTGATGAGATGTAAACCAGAGCCGTACATTGAACAATTAACTCTTCAAAGCCATACACGACATACAGTGGCATGCACTATATTGACTCTATTGTATCATTTTATTGAAAAAACATTGAGTCTAACTCAAGATGGAGAAAAAGGGAATCGCTTAGGCAAAAGGAAAACATTTTTCTTCAAATGCAAATGAAAGTGAACACAGTATTTCAAAGTTGTGAAGACCTCCTAAAGAGAAGCAGGCTGTGATGGCCTCCCACACATTGCAGACAAACTACAGTCTGTCACTTATTCTTTGTTATCTGCTGCTTCCTGAAATCAATGAATGTGCTGATGGGTTGAGTTTGAAGGGTGTTCAGAGTTTGAATAGCAATTATTGCAGCAATGAGTAACTTTCAGGAGTTTGTTCTCTGCATAAAGCCTATATACAGCCTTGGACTGTTTTTTTAATTGCCAGTCGGTGAGTGTATAAACAGGACATTTTACCCACGTTTATAGGATAAGACTTTTTCAGAATGAGATTTGACCTTCTCCATAGATTAAATGGTGTGTCATCATCATTGAGCGGGTGGAGAAACAAGGAGGCGGAAAAAGGCGATTGAGAGAGAATTGAAAAAAATGTGGCACAAAATAAATCTGCACATCCACAGACTATCACCACAAATATAAAAAAAATAAGAAAAGCTGAGACTTGAAACTGGAATCGAGCTTGATCCCCCTGTCACAGGTGTCCTGTACTATCAGAGCTGCCGCCTTCCATTGAACCGAGGCTTCCTCTGGTCTCTTGGGCGGACACAAACAAAGATCCCAGCATGCTTTTCAAAGAAGGACATGGAGTCCTTTTCAAATGCCTGGGGCAATGTTTACCCCCTCAACCAACACAACTCGAACAGTCCAGCTGGTCATGATCACATGACTTTTTGTGGAAGCTTGCTGTGTACAGAATGGCTGCTGCACTGCCAAATAAACACAGGACCTGGGGCAGACCATCTTATAGCTCGAGGTTATTTCAGGCAGCCATAGGCATCTAACACTAACCGAAGTGTGACACAAGCACGTATTCAGTTGGTGATTGAAAAGAGGGTTAATGGGATAATCAATTCCTTGAACTCTGAATTCTATGAACTTGAATAACTGATTATGTAAGTTCACTTGCTCCAATAATATAATAAACTTCAAAGTGAAAGCAAGTTGGCCTGATCTTTCCTGTCACTTGGGTGGTGAAACATGCATTTCATTTTCCTATTCAAATACCTCTTTTTAGTGCAAACAACATGATGAGAGATGGTTGACGGCTCTTCTGCTGTTCTAGACTCATGGGATGGTAATGGATTTCCTGATCTGTTACCTTGCTCCTAAGGGGAATCATGCTGCTGATTGCACCTCTGCAACTTAAGTGCTTGATGTCATCTCATTTGTGCCAGTGGCCATGGGATTTTGTGATTTTGCTTTTCCGTTTCTTCATGCATTGCCTTCTTAAAATATTTATGTTAGATTCTCCTGTGGAAGATATTCCTGAAATACGAGACAGAATAGAATGTTAACCACTCAGTGCAATTAGCTGACATTGAACTCAAGAATCTTTTCCCAAACTTACTGCTGCAATTTTCAGTCAGACTTTGCATATTCTAAACACTGCTTTTGAATTTTCAAGAACTCCATTGAACTAATCTATACAGGATTTGCAGCAGAAATGTTTTGATGGATGTACAAATGAGTTTTCACATGAAAATGTAGAACATCAGCAATTGTCACTTCAACAACTCACCATTTGAATTTTGAGACAATTATCATTGCCAATAAATGTTGATCTGATTTGCTGGTCTGTCAGCTCATACAAACCTCAATCAAAAGATACTTCAGTACATATTATTTTAAATCTGTTAACAACAGAAATTGCTGAGGAAACTCAACAGGCATGGAACCATCAGTGGAGAAAAAGAATGGTCTCTGAATCCTTGACTCTGTTTTCTTGCTCCACAGATGCTGCAAGATCTGCTGAGTTTCTCCAGTAATTTAAACTTTTGTTCAAATTTCTCACCCACAGATCTTTGTTTTGTACTAAATTAGTTCATATTAAATTAGTTCATAACTGAAAAAGAAAGAAAGAAATTTATGAAGACCATAGAAAAGGTAATATCTAATGAAAATTACAACCAAATGAAGCACTGCAAATCTCTGCAGAAGAAACTTTATTTTGGATATGGTCTAGCTTGAAATTGAAGTGAATTTTGTGTCACATTGTACACAGTTGTAAATCAACAGACATTATGAACTTCAGTGACTGCCAGGAAAACCTCTAAGAAAGGCATCTGTTTGCAACCAGTCATACAAACATAGCAGAAAAATCTGCATTACTGAAAAAGACAGTTGTTGATATTTTTAGATTAATCATTTTATACAAAATACGTTTATTGTGAATGTCTCAAAGATGATATGTAGAGTCAGAAAATAGTCAACTGAAGCTAGACAAAGAACACAAACATTGGGAAATGACTTTGTCCTTGCTGGTTTTATGTCACACTATATTTATTTACACATTTAAAGGAACGTATGAATATAAGAGGGGTGAACAGGAGTAATGTTAAAACTGTATTTAAATAAACTACTAGCTTACCTTTCAAAATGTATTAATAGAAGCCAATTTGTCTCAGTTAGTAGTAATCATGGCTCTGGATAAAGAAGGCTATGTCTTTGAATCCCATTCCACAACTGAAGCAATTTATTTTAAATAGTGTATTATCAAAGGTGATCGCTCAGAAGTCCCATCAGACAATTCGGGTGAAGAGAAAAGATCCTAAGGTCAGAACAAAGAAGAGCAAGAAAGGTTTTTGGTGTCCTCACCAATATTTGTCTTCTCCTTTTGTACGAAGTAATCACCATGATGAAGCCATTGACAGAACAAAGAACAAAAGAATTACAGCACAGGAAAAGGCTCTTCGGCCCTCCAAACCGGTGCTGATCCAAATCTTCTAAACCTGCCGCCTATTTTCTAAGGATCTGTATCCCTTTGCTCCCAGCTCATTCATTCTAGAATAATCTTAAATACGTTATCACTCCCACGCTACCAGCTCCACTGACAGCGCATTCCAGGCACCCACCACCCTCTGTGTGAAGAACTTTCCACGTACTGTATATCTCCTCTAAACTTTCCCCTCCCACTTTGAATTCGTGACCCCTAGTAATTGAGTCCTCCAACTCTTGGAAAATGTTTCTTGCTATTCACCCTGTCTACACCTCTCATGATTTTGTAGGCCTCAATTGGTCCCCCCTCAACCTTCTTCTTTCCAATGATAATAATCCTAATCTACTCAACTTCTCTTCATAGCTAGCGCCCTCCATACCAGGGAACATCTTAGCAAACCTCCTCCACACTCTCTCCAAAGCATCCACATCCTTTTGGTAATGTGGCGATCAGAACTGTACGCAGTGTTCCAAATGTGGCCCAACCAAAGTCATATACAATTGTAACATGACTTGCCAACTCTTTTCTTCAAAACCCTGTCCATTGGAGGGAAGACGCCACGTGCCTTCTTGGCCATTCTATTGACCTGCGTTGTCACCTTCAGGAAACAATGGACCTGAACACTCAGATCTCTCTGTACATCAATTTTTCTACAGGAGTTTTCCATTTACTGTATAGTTTGCTCCGGAATTGCACCTTCCAAAATGCATCACCTCACATTTGTCTGGAATGAACTCCATCTGCCATTTCTCTGCCCAACTCTCCAGTCTATCTATATTCTGTTGTAATCTCTGACAGTCCCCATTCATTATCTGCTACTCTACCAATCTTAATGTCATCTGCAAACTTGCTAATGAGGCAATCTATACCTTCTTCCAAATCATTTATGTATAACACAAATAACAATGGATCCCTGTGTGACACCATTGGTCACAGGTCTCCATTTTGAGAAGTTCCCTTCCATTACTATCTCAGTCTCCTATTGCCCAGTCAATTCTCTGTCCAAGTAGCTAGAACACCCTGAGCCTTATATGACTTCACCTTCTTCATCAGCCTACCATGGGGAACCTTATCAAACACCTTACTAAAGTCCGTGTATATGATATCTACATTCCTTCCCTCATCAATCAACTTTGTTACCTCTTGAAAGAATTCTACTGGTTTGTAAGACATGAACTTCCCTGCACAAAACCATGCTGCCTATCACTGATAAGCCCATTTTCTTCCAAGCAGGTATATATCCTATCCCTTAGTATCTTCTCCAGTAGTTTCCATACCACTGACATCAGGCTCACAGGTCAGTAATTACCTGGATTATCCCTGCTACCCTTCTTAAACAAGGGGAGCTTAGCAACTCTCCAGTCCCCTGGGACCTCACCTGTTTTCAACAATGCTGCAAAGATATCTGCTAAACCCCGGCTATTTCCTCTCTTGCTTCCTTCAGTAACCTGGGATAGATCCAATCTGGACCTAGGGACTTGTTCACCTTAATGCCTTTTAGAATATACAACACTTCCTCCCTCCTTATGCTGACCTGGCTTAGAGTAATCAAAAATCTATCCCTAACCTCAACATCTGCCATGTCTCTCTCCTCGGTGAATACCGATGCAAAGTACTCATTAAGAGTCTCACTCATTTTCTCTGACTCCACACATATCTTTCCTCCTTTGTCCTTCAGTGGGCCAACCTAGTTACTCTCTTGCTCCTTGTATATGAATAAAAGGCTTCGGGGTTTTCCTTAACCTTGCTCACTAACAATATCCCTTTTAGCCCTCCAATTCCTCTTTTCAGAATGATCCTACATTCCTAATATTCTTCCAAAGATTTGTCTATCGTCAGTCACCTACGTACGCATCCTTTTTCCTCTTAGCTCGTCTCTCAATTTTACCTGTCATCGGTGATTCCCTAATCTTGTCATTTCTATCCCTTATTTTCACAGAAACATATCTCCCGAACTCTAATCAACCTCTCTTTAAAAACCTCCAACATGTCGAAAGTGGATTTTCCTTCAAACAGCTGCTCCCAATTTAGATTCCCCGGCTCCTGCCAAATTTTGGTATAGTTGGCCTTCCCCCAATTGAGCACTCTTCCTTTAGGACCATTCTCATTTTTGTCCATGAGTATTCTAAAACCTATGGAATTGCGCACTATTCCCAAAGTAACCCCCTACTGAAACTTCAACCACCTGGCCAGGCTCATTCCCCAACACCAGGTCCAGTATGACCCTTTTTCGAGTTGGACTATTTACATACTGCTCTTAGACTTAGACTTAAACTTAGACTTAGACTTACAGTGTGGAAACAGGCCCTTCGGCCCAACAAGTCCACACCGACCCGCCGAAGCGAAACCCACCCATACCCCTACATTACCCCTTACCTAACACTACGGGCAATTTAGCATGGCCAATTCACCTGACCCGCACATCTTTGGACTGTGGGAGGAAACCGGAGCACCCGGAGGAAACCCACGCAGACACAGGGAGAACGTGCAAACTCCACACAGTCAGTCGCCTGAGTCGGGAATTGAACCCGGGTCTTCAGGCGCTGTGAGGCAGCAGTGCTAACCACTGTGCCACCGTGCCGCCCACAAATCCTCCTACAAATCCTCCCACAAATCTAGGAAATCCTCCTGGATGCTCCCTACAAGATCTGCCCATCCAGACCTCTAACGCTAAGCAAATCCCAATCAGTGTTGGGAAAATCAAAATCTTCTATCACCACCACCCTGTTGCTCCTACATCTTTCCATAACCTGTTTAAATCTTTGTACCTCAATCTCATGCTCACTGTTGGGAGGCCTCTAGTACAGCTCCAACATCGTGACTGCACCCTTCCTATTTCTGAGCTCTGCCCATATTGCTTTACTGCTCGAGCCTCCTTCAGCACAGCTGTGATATCCTCTGACCAGTAATAGAACTCCTCCACCCCTTTTACCTCCCTCTCTATCCCACCTGAAGCATCTATGCCAATCATGCCCTTCCTTTAACTAAGTCTCAGGAATAGCAATAACCTCATACTCCCAGGTCCTAATCGAAACCCTAAGTTCAACCGCCTTACCTAATACACTTCTCGCATTAAAACAAATGTACCTCAGACCACCAATCCTTTTGCGTTCATCATCTGCTCCCTATCTACTCCTCCCCTTAGTCACGCTGACTTCATTATCTAGTTCCTTATAGGCTTTAGCTACACCTCCTTACTGTCCTCTAATCTCCTCATTTGATTTCCATCCCCCTGTTGCATGAGTTTCAACCGTCCCCAACAGCGTTAGCAAAAACACCCCCTAGGATGTTAGTTCTAGTCCTGCCCAGATGTAGACCATCCAATTTGTAATAGTCCCATCTCCTCCTGAACTGGTCTCAGTGTCCCAAAAATCTGGACCCCTTCCTCCTGCACCATCTATCAAGCCATGCATTCATCCTGAATATTCTATCATTCCTACTCTGACTTGGACATGGCACTAGTAGCAATCCTGAGATTTGTACCTCTGAGTTCCTACTTTTTAACTTGGCTCCTAACTCCATAAATTCTTTGTGTAGGACCTCATCCCATTTTTTTTTACCCATATCATTGGTGCCTATATGCACCACAATAACTGGCTGTTCACCCTCCCTCCTGAGAATTTTCTGCAGTCAATCTGAGACATTCCTGACTCATGCACCTGGGAGGGATAGTTTTATTTGTATGTGGGATGTGGCTGTTGCTGGAAAGGCACTAACTGCTTTTGAAAAGGTGGTGATGGGCCTCCATCTTGAACTGCTTGCAATCCACTTGATGAAGATATACCCACAGTGTTGTTAGGGAGTTCTCAGACCTTGTAACAGTGAGGAAACAGAGCCTAAAGTTTCAACTGTTTACAACTACACGTGCCTCTTCTGATTTCTGTCATGCAAATTGTTTCAAAGAAGTGATTTCTGTTGTGGTACACCTTTAAGAGGAGTGATTATGCTTCTAATGAGGTCATTAGTACTTATTTACTAGAATGTGTTGAATGTTACTAATGTCCCTAATGTAAGAGGACATAATGTGACACACTATATGACTTCTGGATGTTAGCAGACTGAAGAAGATAGAGTGAGGGTGTGTGTGTCTATGCAGTACTTACCTTGAATAAAGAATTCACATTAATGTGTTTCCAATCCCAATTTGCATGGTTAGTGCCTTATTATAGCTGTCACAAAGGTTGAGTAAACACAGCATGGAGGTAGCATGTAGGAAGTTTAACATTTCAGCTTTCAAAGTTTCAAAGTTCTTCTCCACAACTTCAGAGAACTGCTGGCTACAGACAATGTCAACTCTATGGAAACTTCAAAACCTGAACATCAGTTCCATTGCTGCATACGGCTGTAGGAGCATAGACAACTGAGTAGGTTCCTGTGAATTTGGGGTGCAAGGTCAGCAGTTATAGATTCCAATTAGAAAATACTCAGGAAGATTCTGCGTCAAATCTCCCATGTCAAGAACAATAGGGAAGGTCCGAATGTGTTAGACAAAGTGCACAACAAATCTGTAAGATCCACACTTACCAAATGCATTAAGAGAATCACATCATGTCAATTGTTGGTTCCTGCAGTTGGTTTATTGAACAGAGAAAGAGACAAGCTTCAAAGGGACCTTCAAGAGAGAATCTGTCATTTTTTTTGCTGTTATTTGAATCAATAATTTCAGTTTTTTGGCAACTTTAAGATTATTGCAACACAATGGGATCTTGCAACTTCTGGATCTGCAACAATTTGGGTTGTCTGGTGAAATAACTCTGCAGCGGCTGGTATCCTGTCACCAAATCACCATTTATTTACACGTGCTTCCTCAGAGCCAGCTGTCAGAGTGAACAGAACCTCTGACACTCCTGTTCAAATCTGTCAGCTGGGCTTCCTAATTGGACCAGGGTATCAGCCCAAATCAGGGAATTCATAATCGATTAGGTTCACCTGACTGACGTCGTTATATTTACTATAACAGGAACAGTCATTATCTCTTTTAAAGGCAAGTCCGACCAGCCCTACTAATGGACACAGGTGAATAGACAGGCAGTTGTTGCTGCAATATTTCTTACTCTGTGTTGACAGTTATTTCATTAGATATTTTAAAATAAAAACAAAGTCACTGGAGATTGGAAATGTAAACACAGTTCAGGAGAAACTCAGCAGATCTGGCAGTATCTGTGAAGAGAGAAACAGAGTTAACATTTTGAGTCTGATGACTCTTCTTCTGAACTGGTATAATATAATATTTTAGATATTATAAAAATTCACTTGTAATATTTGAGTATTGAGTGTGATGTATTTTGAAGTATCAAAAACAAACTTTGGATTTTTCTGTCCACCTCGAGCCAGATTTGAAGGCGGACCCGAAGGAATGAGGTGGGGACCTGTCACCTTCCCAGCTCTGCCCCAGCTCAGATCAGGTGACAAATCTCATGAACAGCCTTGTGCCCCATCCAGACAGGTCCTCTATTGTCAGGCACCGAGTGCCTGTTTGAAAGACCCAGGATTAGGAAGGGGGGACCACAATGACAGGCACCACCCTGCTCTTGCTGCTTAACTGTCCCACCCACCTCCTCTGTGATCATCATCCCGCAACCCTACCCTGACTTCACTCACCTATGACCTGGGTTCCTCACTGAGCCTTGGCCTTTGTGGACAGACACTGCTGGGTTCTCACTAAGTGGCAGAACAAGTTCAATGGGTCAGGAGGCCTACTTCTGCTTCTTCACCGTAGTGTCCAAACATGAGGTAATTTGGAGATGAACGTGGGCAAGTATTACCTAGAATCACCTCAGTCACAGCAGCTAGCTCAGTCAGCAGTTAGCTGCAGTCAAGTTTGGGCAGGGACAGGTATAGGGAGGTACTCCAAAAATGTGTGAAGGAGACAGATTGCAATCCTAGTTAAAAAGTGTGGTGCTGGAAAAGCACAGCCAGTCAGGCAGCATCCGAGGAACTGGAGAGTCGACATTTCGAGCATAAGCTACTCAATCCATTCTCATTCAGCCAATCAGCTCAATGCTTCAATCCCACTGCTACTGAAGCCCTTTTCTATCCACTTGCTCCATCAGGAGCTGCCTTCTTCAATATCCTCCAGACCAATCTCAACAAACTCGAAATGACAGCATACGCCAATCCCTTATCCTGTGTCTGTTCAATACCACTCACTCAACCTCTGTCTTCATCAACTTCCATTTGCTCTTGATTGTTCATAAAATATAAAGTCCTCATCCTTATCAACCTCACCTTAATCTCTTTCCATTTTATCTCTAGTACCTCATTCAAACTTGTGCTGAATCTCCTCTTTGGTCCTTTGTGTCTGTCCTCACTCGTCCATTCAATAGAGTCCCCAGTCATTTCCTCACCCTTCTCTCTGAACCTCCCTTTCTAAATCCCTCTCCTGTTATCTCATATCCTATTTTTATGAAATCTCTCACAAACTATCTGTTCAACCAATCTTTTGGATAATTTTCATTTCTCTCAATATGAAATATTTTGTTAAAGGTTCTATATATAAGCAAGCTGTTGTTGTCAGTAATTACCAATGAAATAAGTAGATCAAAGAGACATTACATGAGCTGCAAGATATTCCCAAACCTTCAACTAAGCAGCATTTAAGTACGAAAATATTCCTGAATTTTACAAAGAGGTTTCCAAGTCAGTATAACCAGAATGCCAAAATGAAGCATGAGCTATTTAACACTTACATGAATAGTCAAATGAGAGTTCTGTTTCATACTTTAAAAACACAGTTGAAATTATTCAAAGTTAAAAATCACACAATACCAGCTTATAGTCCAACAGGTTTGTTTGAAACTCCAAGCTTTTGGAGCACTGCTCCTTTATCAGATAGCTACCTGATGAATGAGCAGTGCTCCGAAGGTTTGTACATCTAAATAATCTGTTGGATTATAACCTGCTGTTGTGTGATTTTTCTTTTAACTTTGTCCACTCCCGTCCAACACCAGCATCTCCATATCATGGAAATTATTCAGGACAAAATTTCAATAATTTTTCAAATTAAATTATTTGATTGTACCAGTGCCTAGCAATAAAATTAGTAAGTTGCCCTAGGATATCAGTAAATTAATTAGATCGACTGAAGCATAGAAATAAAACTGCTGCAGATTTTGCACCTCTGACTCTGTTTCCATAACAGCATTTGATACAAGGCAGTCTCATATCAGATGTAACTGTTATATCACATTCCACAATCCTGTTTCATGTACTATTGAATACATGTTCTATTTTGAACACAATGGTTCCGCAGCCTTGCATCCACATAAGTTGCCATTTGCACAAGAACATAAGATAATTCAAAAGCAGGATTGCCAGTCTCATTGATCCACAAAATTCCAATAAAATTTAAGGTAATATTAAAGATTGATTTTCTTTACATCTCAGCAATCGTACCAGTTTAAAAGATCACCTTTTAGATATAATATGAAAGTCCATCCATTCTTTCTTAACTTAGGCCCCTGACATACAGGAACAAACTTTGTGATTCTTCTCTGCATTAATTCCACTATCTGAATGCCTTTTATGTCTAAAAATAGATGCATTGGCATTGAAAGAAGTTGAAAGAAATTTCACTAGGCTGATCCTAGGGTTGGAGAGACAGTCTTATGAGGAGAGGCTGAGTAAGTTCAGACTGTATTCACTCGGATTTAAAAAATGAGAGAAGCCTTTATTGTAATAACCAAGATTATTAGGGTAGATGGAGAGAGGTTGTTTCCCCTTTGCGGGAATGTCTCGGACAAACTCCGAATAACAAATTGCTCTTTGTAAACAGAGATAAAAAAGAATTTTGTCTGCAAAAGGATTGTAAAATTTGTGGAATTCTTTAGCACTCGGGACTGTGGGAGCTGAGTCATTTAGTATCTTCAAGGCTGAGATATATAGATTTTTAATCAGTGGAGAATCAAGAGTCATAGAGAAAAGGTAGGAAAGTAGAGTTCAGGATTATTAGATCAGCCGTGATCTCACTGAATGGTGGAGCAGATTGGATGGGTTGAATGGTCTAATTCTGCTCCTATATCTTATGGTCTTAGGACTCTAGAACGGATGCAATATTCATAGTGCTGTTTATTCCCTCCTCTAATTTGAATTCTACTGTTTTTTTCCATATAGATAGGACTTTGGTGATTACGCCCTTTATTGTTTGCTGTTACTTAGGGTTGGGTCTAGTGCAGCCTAAGCTTAATGTTAATGCTGAGTCAGACAGTTTTGAATTCCAGTCTCACTATAAACTTGAGCACATAGCCTAATGCACACTTCAGTGCAATACTGTCAGAGCATTGCTTGTAATTATGCTATCCTTTAGGCAAGACATTAAACTGAGGTTTCCATCTGCATGTCTCAGGTGGATGGAAAAGATCCCATGACATTAAGGGCGCAAGATGTACTCGGATTGCTGGGCAATGCTTAATCCCTCAACAAACATCACTAAAAATAAATGAACTGGACATTACTGTTGTTCATTGAAGTTTATGTGATCTTGCAAGTGGCAAATTAGCTGTCAGATTCCTACATTACAACAGTAGATACACTTCAAATGAATTCCGTTGGATGTAAATCTCTTTGGTATATCCTGAGGCCATAAAAGCTGTAATATAAATCTAAACTCTACTCCAACATCATTCATGTATGTCTATTTTGCCATTCTATGGTTCTTTGCATTAAACTTTAAATCATTATTTTGCCCAGTTACATATTTTGCCCATAATTTATGAATCATTATAAGCACTGTACTTAGAAAGTCGAAACTCAATTCTAAACTGCACCTTCAGCGTGAGGAAAAATAAATCTTTAATAGTTTAAATTAGATGTCTGTTATTATCGATGCAAGTGATCTAGATTGAGTCTAATGAAATTATTATTAATGTATATTAACATAAATGAAGCCTGACTAAGTGAAACAACAACAGAGCTCAAACTATTTCTAGCATGAGTTGAATTGATTGACTGTGAAAAGCTGTAGACTGTTAGAAATGGCTGTATGTGAAGAAATTTGTTCTGTTCATTAAATAGCTATTGGAAAAATGCATGAATATATCTAAATGTGTAATTATCTTTGATGTTTAGAGAATTCTAGGGGCTTTTTAAAGTATAATTCATCTGGGACAATTCTGTCAGTACTGCTCTTTAATTGTTGTGAGAATTACCGCTTGCAGTGAGATGATATTCATGCAGTACAGTTTTCCTGTCTCCCTTGCCCTCTTAGAGCATTGTGGCAGAGTAAGACGATCCATAGCAGCCAAAGTATTTAATTTCATGGTGAAATTCTTCCAGGGGATGTAAGTAAAACTATTAAGAAGCTAGGAGGGAACTTATCCAGCCAAAGTGTGATAGATTTCTACGATAAGTTGTCAAAAATGGGCAAAGTGGATTTAAGAGATCATTAAAAGAGTTAAGAGTTGTGAGAGGTGTTGAGAACAATGGGAATTATTTTGTTAAATAAACAATTTTCAAAATATATGAGGCTGAATTTCCATGGGCTTTATACCAATTATCTGACTGTACTTGAAGAGCACCTGTCACTGCTGAGAATGCAAATTTACCCCTTATAATTTCAGCTTTAATTCAATTTACGAAATAACAAGACCTTTAATGTTAATGCAGATTAGCTAGATGCCACAAATAGAGTTAAGGAATAATATTTGAATATGTAATAACTGGTAGAAAGTTAAATATTATTAAAGTTTAGGCGCATCATTTTGCGGTGCTCTGTCCTCCCACCCCAGCTGGCAGCTGTTAATTTTGATCAGTTTGTGATCAGTTACCTATAGGTAGTCAATGATTTGGAGCAATGTTCTGACAGTTTATTCAGTTTTTAAAGGCAGCAATTTAGTTATGATAGGTCAGTGTATATGACTGTGCCAGATGAGAACACCTCACCGATCCCAGAGCTGCATTATAGGATGAAGGAAAGGGTAATGATATCTGATTAGTTCTGATAACCCCTCTGTGTCAGGAACCTGACCTCCCACACAGTACTCTGATTGCTATGTTATATCATGGGCAGAGCATGCTACCTACTTGACTATCTGCATTAAGTTGATCCAACTAAGACTCCCCTAGTCTTCATCGCATTTTAAGTCAGATTTCCACAAGTTTGATTAAACACCTTTAGTTTGACGGATTAAGCTGGTCATTTGCAACCATTTTAAAAGAAGCAACACAGAGCTTTGATCAAACCCCATCTGAGCACTGCATTCAGTTTTACGCAGTAATCCTCAAGAAATATATTGGTGTTGGAGACTATACATTGCAACTTAATCAGAATGATACCAAAGCTTAAAGAGTTAAATTGGAGTCAGATGTAGGGCTGGATTTCCATGATCTGAATCGGACTCACATAGAGTCAGGTGGTTGAAATGATGGTGACATCATGTATATCAGTGTTCTGCCTTCATTCCCAACGTTAGTAATCTTTGAGAGGGAAGCGGGGGAAGGTAGGCCTGTGAATTTACCCATGCTGCTGTTGTGCCCAATCAATCTAGTAAAGATATTGTTGAAGAATCTCCTTTTGAAAGGTTTTCATGTTTGACAGACGCAGCTCATGTTTACAATCTTTCTGCCTCAGGCAGCTGAGGAAGTAGTGACTGCCCTTCACATTATGGCAGCATTTCACCCAGATTAGCAAGAACCACTGGCAACATGGGTTAGAGTCATACCTGAAACATTGGAAGGTAGTTGTGGTTGTTGGACGTCAGTCATCTCAGCTCCAGGATATTTCTGCAGGAGGTCCTCAGGGTAGTGTCCTAGGCCCAACCATCTTCAGTTGCTTCATCAATGACCTTCCCTCCATCATAAGGTTAGGGATGTTTTTAATTGATTGCACATTCATTATTGCTCAGAACATCTCAGAACATTGAGCTGATGTGTGGCACGAATGTCACCTGCAACTTTACTGCCTGATCATTACCAACAGCGAGAGAAAATTTAACCATCTACCTCTATTATCTAACAGTAGTACCATCACTGAATTTCCCATGACCAAGCTTTGAGGGATTGTCATTTCACCAGAAACAGAACAAGATTAACCATAGAAATCCTGCAGATAAAAGACAAGCTCAGAGGCTGGGAATTCTGAGGTGAATAATTCATATCTTGAGTTCCAAAACCTGCCCATCAACTTCAAGGCACAATTCAGGAATATTCTCCTTTTACTGGATTGGTGCTGCTCCAATAACACTCAAGAATTCTACAATACCCAGGACAAAGCAATCCAGTTGAATGGCTTCCCTTTCACCATGTTAAACCTTCCCGCATTGGTAATATCTACAAGATGCATTGCAGCAACTTGCCGAACCCCCTTCAACAGCACTTCCCAGATCCACCACATCTGCCACTAGAAGGACCAGGACAGTAGACACATGGGAACGCCACCACCTACAATGTCCCCTTCAAGCTGAACATCATCCTGACTTGGAAAGTATATGCCATTCTTTCATTGTCACTGTGTCAACATCCTATAGGCACTTCCTGACACCACAAGAGCTGTAGCAGTTCACCCGTTTCTCAAGGGCAATTAAGGATGGGTACCAAATCCTGACCTGGCCAGTGATTCCAATATCCCATGAAATAACTTTAAAAAGACAGCTGAAGGCGTGTGTACCAAGTTGTGGATGAGTCATAAAGATAGGAAATATTTTAGCGATAGTGGATGAGCAGATAGATTGAAAGTGGTTACCCCTTTCAAGTTAAAGTTGTGGCACACCATCATGAGTGAGGAGAGGAGTCAGATTGAAACAATTTGGTTATGTGGGCCTCCCCAGAGGCTGTTTGGACAGCAATTATTGCCTGTGAGAGAAACCAGGGAGCATTCTTTCACACAGAGCGTCCTGGAAATCTGGAACTGTCTCCCTAAAAGATTGTTTCTTAAATTAATTAAAAACATTAAGCATGAGTTTATTAGCAGTTTGTTGTGTCAGTGTGTCAAGGAACATGGAGCAAAGGTGTGCAGGTACAGATCAGCCATAATCTAATTGAATGACAGAACAGGTTTGATTAATTCCTTCCACCATGAACACCATGAAATATATTTTCAGTGCCTTTTTATCGCAATATCTCCTATTATGTTGAACATAGCATAATTTAAATTGATTTTCAAACCCATTTTGATGGTCTGGTTTTGTATATAAAATAAAAGATCCATATCAAAAGATCCAAGTACTTGTAATGTTCACCCACCTGGATACCTGTGTGGATGCTGATAACTGCAAACTTTCAAGTGGCCGCCTCACAGTGTGACTGGGATTAATAGTGAGGTTTTAAGCTGGTGCATCTGCTACATAGAAAATTAACAGCATAGGATCAGCCACAAGTATAATGAGGGTAGAGAGAAATATTCCCAGGAGGTTGTTAAGGAGCCTGAATTATGAAGAAACTTTGTGAAATCATATTTATTTGACAAATTTGAAAAAAGGTGCTAACAGGTTACTAGTAAGGTCTAATAGTCCAAGCACCAGAGATAGTGGTTAGAAAACGGAAATGATTAGGATGAAGGTGTAGTAGCACTCATGTGTCTAGCAGAAACATGAACATCTATTTTAAAGACAGACGCATATGTCGGTCAATCGTTTTCATCAGACAAGACAATCCTTTAAACTACTTTCTGACCGGTATACATCATCGCAGACAGAATAATTGTGAAAATTGCTGGAATTGAAAGCTATTACATCAAGACTCAATTGTCCTTTGAATCTCGAACAAAGTGTTCCATTGATTTACACACTATTAGATCCATTCTTGGGTCTATTAAAGGGAAATACAATTAAACATTCATTTGAATCTACATTCTAAATGATGTGGATTGCATTCTGTACATTTAATTAATTTTCGTATGCTTTTGTAAATGGTAAAAATTGAAGTTCACCAGTGCATGACGCTTAGCAGCAATACTGTAGACATACTTCAACAGAACTAGTGAGGTTGGCAGGTGGGGGGATTAAATAAGAGATTTTTTTATCCAACAGCCAAAAAGAATGGTGAACCTGCTGAGGTGTTTTTGTTCTTTCATATTGTGTATCATCACTGTAATATTTCAAGTGATTAAATTGAAAATAATTTTTACAGGAATGATACATTGTTGTTGAATTTCAAAGTCACTGAAGCCGTCCAAACCTAAACTTCAAGGTAAATCATAGACACAGGCAGTCACAATAAAGAAGACCATGCAGTTCCATGCCAGTCAACAAAGGTTTAGATATAGATTTAGAATTTTTTATTGTCATGTGTATTCAAGAACAGGAATACAGCAAAAAATGTGCAAAGTCGCTATTCTCTGCTGCCATTTTAGAATAAAAGGCAGGATTAAAATCAGAAGCAGAAAATAAAGGAACAGACAGAAGAAAAGAAAATGTCCAGATCCACTCCCCAACTCTGCCATGAATCCTCACCACCAGGAAACTAAAACCACAAGGTCCATCCCTCAGTCTGTCAACATTCAGACGGAACCACTGCTACGAGAATCGAGTCATCATTCTCCAGTGCCACCTTGCCACCACCGATGTTGTCGATGCCAGACCTCTGCACTGCGCCGATATCACAATGCAGCTGCTGCTAAAGCTACTGGGTCCCAAAGTGAGCTCAAACACAACACTGGGGAGGGAACCATTCCCATCAGTACTGAAACTCTGGGGGTAAACCATTCCCACCGTTACTGACACTCCAGGAAGGAACCATTCCCATGCTTTCTGACACTCCAGGAAGCAATCATTCCCACCGTTACTGACACTCTGGAAAGGAACCATTCCCACCATTACTGACACTGTAGGAAGGAACCATTCCCACCATTAGGGACACTCCGGCATGGAACCACTCCCAGTGTTACCAACACTCCCGAATGGAACTGCTCCCACAGTTACCAACACTCCAGGAAGGAACTAATCCCAGTAATACTGACACTAAAGGAAAGAGCCATTCCCACCATTACTGACACTCCGGGAAGGAACCATTCCCACCGTTACTGATACATCAGGAAGGGTCATTCCAACCGTTACTTATACTCTGGGGAGGAATCATTCCCACTGTTACTGACAATTGTCATGGAAATTAAATCGAGTTGACTCAATAACTAGCAAGTGCAAGGTCTTTATTAAAAATCTTGCAAGATTGACTCATTACACCAAGCCAGATGCCTTAATGCAATGAGTACCGAAAAATTACACAGATGCCTACCTTAGAGCATTCCTTATCACATTCTCAAGGGCAGAGACTGGGGAAACTCAAATTGTTATCCTCTCATCCCCTGGTCCTAGACATAACAGTTATTCAGCTTTCGCTGAGTTCGACTGTTGCACGGTCGAGTTGAATGTTTACAAAATTCAGACAGAGATAAGCTAACTGCAACCCTTCATCAAAGCATCGTTTACAAAGCTCAGCACAGCATTGATTTAAACGAAGCATTCTCTTTAAATTTCACAGTAAATGGATAATTAATTTCACAGTAAATGGATAATTTTCCATTACACACTCTAGGAAGGAACCATTCCCACCGTTAATAACACTCCGGCATGGAATCGCTCCCACAGTTACTGACACTCTGGGATGGAAACATTCCCACCATTACTGACACTCCGGGAAGGAACCATTCCCACCGTCACTTACACTCAAGATTAGAACCACTCCCACCGTTACTGAAACTCTAGGAATAATCCATTCCCACCATTACTGACAATCCCAGATGGAACCGGTCCTACCATTACCGACACTTCAGGAAGAAACCAATCCCATCATTTCTTACACTCTGGGAAGTAAACCTTACCACCATTAGGGACACTTCAGGAAGGAACCATTCTCACAGTTACTGAGACTCCAGGAAGGATCTGCTCCTGCTATTACTGACACTCTGGGAAGTAACCATTCCCACCAGTACTAACACTCCGGGAAGGAGCCATTCCCTCCCTTCCTGACTCTGCGGGAAGGAATAGCTCTCACCGTTACTGACACACCGGGAAGGAACAATTCCAACGTTACTGACACTCCAGGAAGGAACCATTCCCTCCGTTATGAACACTCCGGGATGGAACCATTCCCACCGTTACTGAAACTCCAGGAAAGAACCATTCCCACTGTTACTGACACTGCGGGATGGAACCATTCCCACCGTTACTGACACTCCACGATGGAACCATTCCCACTGTTTCTGACACTCCGGAAAGTAACCTTTCCCACCATTATGGACACTCCAGGAAGGAACTGCTCCCCCATTACTGACATTCCAGGCAGGAACCATTTCCCCTGTTACTGATCCTCCAAGAAGGAACCATTCCCACCATTACTGACACTCCAGGGAGGAACCATTCCCACTGTTACTGACACTCTGGGATGGAACCATTCCTACCATTACTGACAATCCAGGAAGGAACCCCTCCTACCTCTGTAAGTGAATATCAAACTGCTGCTTAAATATTATCTCTACTTCTGACTCAACTGCCCTTTCAAGCAGTGAGTTCCTGACACCACCCGCCTTCTCGGTGAAAAGGGTTCTCAACATTTCTCTTCACCTGCTGCCTGTTAGCCTACATCTGTGCCCTTTGGTTATTGACCCCTCTACTGATGAAAAGTGCCTTCCTATCCTCAATATTTACACCCCTCATAATTGGGTGCATTTCTATCATGCCCCCTTCAATCTTTGCTGCTCTGAGGAAAACCACACCTGTCTCTTCAATCTTTCATCACAGCTCAGACCCTCCATGCCAGGTAATAACCTGGCGAATGTCCTCTGCACCCTGTCTGGCGCAATTGTATTTCTCCAGCATTTTAGTCACCAATTCTCTCCTGCTCCTCTGAACATCTCTCTTTAATATTGATGAAGCACCTCTGCTGCTGATCTGTCTACTTCTGGGACCTCTCTGCCCTGCTATCTCACTGTTCCTTCTGCCCATCCAGAGTCCTACTCAGTTCCTCTGCTGACCTGTCTGCTCTGAGACCTCTGCTCTCACTGTTCCTTTAAGATTAACTTAGATTCCCTCCAGTATGGAAAGCCCACACTGATTCTCCGAAGAGTAATTCCACCCAGACCCATTCCCCATATTCACCCCTGATTATGAACAATTTAGCATGACCAATTCACCTGACCTGCACACCTTTGGACTGTGGAGGAAACCGGAGCACCTGGAGGAAACCCACACAGACACAGGGAGAATGTGCAAACTCCACACAGTCAGTTATCCATGGCAGTAGTCAAACCTGGGTCCCTGGTCTGTGAGGCAGCAGTGCTAACTGCTGAGCCACTGTGCCACCCACTGTCACCACTCTCAAGACCCACTCAAGCCTGCATGTGGACTAAAAATCACTAACAGTTGATTTCATGGTTTGACAAAGTCTCACTGCAGTATGGTTTAATTGAATTCTTCATTAATTTATGACATTACAGTTAATGTATTGTGTTAGGATAAGGGATTTATATACAGTGCCATGTATTTTCTGTGCACTAAGTTCAAATGTAATATGAAAATCACCTGATTCATGAACAGCTAGTTATCCATTGAACTAATCTGATTTCTCAAGGTCACAAATGGGCAAGGAACTCATTAAATCAAGAATATTGGGGTCTGTTGACCTCAATCAAATGCTTGATGCTACTTTGAGATTGGCATTTGTTATTGGCTGCATCAGGAAAAGCTGACACAAAACAGTGAAATGCAAAATTTTGTTTCACTTTAAATTCTGATAAACATTAGTGTTAGTCATGACTCAGTTGGTAGCACTTAGCTAGGTCTCATTTGTAATATTATGTCATCAACATCATCATCGGCAGTCCCTCACAGACGAAGATGATTCTGTCTCACGGTGGGTCTATAAATGGCTGTCCAGACCGATGCGGCTACCGTAGACACTGTTACACTTGGAGCAGGTGGTGGTCATGGCAAGGGGTCAGTGGTGTGGCAGCATGCTCCTTTTGCTGTTTTTACCTGGCTTCCATTTTTATTTGAAGTCAAGTTTCAAGGTGCTCAACGCCTTCCTGGATGCTCCTCCTCCACTTTGCAAGATCTTGGCCCAGTGGTTCCCAGGTGTCTGTGGGAATGCCGCACGTCACCAATGAGGCCTTGAGGGTAGCACTGAAGCGCTTCCTGTGTCTACCTGGGGCTCAACTGCTGCTTCGAAGCTGGGAACAAAGCACCTACTTGGGGGGTCTTGTGTCAGTCGTGCAGACGATGTGCACAGCTAATCGCAGCCAATCAAGAGTGGTCAGTGCCTCGATGCTGAGGATGTTGGCCTAGTTGAGGACGCTGGTGATGGTGTATCTGCCTTCCAGCGGGTTCGCAGAATCTTGCACAGGCAGTATTGGTGGCACTGCTCCAGAACCTTGAGGTGTCTCCTGTAGACAATCCTGTAGATTGGCATCAGATAATGTTGTCATCCTCGAACATCCTTTTCTTCAGATGGCTGAAGGTTGTGATAGCAGACTGGAGGTGATACTGGATATTTTCATCAGTAGCTGCTTGGGCCAACAGGACAGCTCCAGCCTATTCAGCCTCTCCCCATAGCTCAAAACCTCCAACCCTGGCAACATGCTTGCAAATTTTTTCTGAACCCTTTCAAGTTTCACAACATTTTTCCGATAGGAAGGAGACCAGAATTGCACGCAATATTCCAACAGTGGCCTAACCAATGTTCTGTACAGCCGCAACATGACCTCCAAACTCCTGTACTCAATACTCTGACCAATAAAGGAAAGCATACCAAACACCTTCTTCACTATCCTATCTACCTGTGGCTCCACTTACAGGAACTATGAACCTGAAACCCAAAGTCTCTTTGTTCAGCAATACACCCCAGGACCTTACCATAAAGTGTTTAATCCTGCTCTGATTTGTTTTCCCAAAATGCAGCACCTTGCATTTATCTAAATTAAGCATCATCTGCCACTCCTCAGCCCATTGGCCCATCTGATCAAGTTCCCTGGAGCATCGATGACTGAAGGGTGACCTTATAGAGGTTTATAAAACCATGAGGGGCATGGATACGGTAAATAGACAAAGTATTTTCCATGTGATGGGGGAGTCCAGAACTAGAGGGCATAGGTTTAGGGTGAGAGGGGAAAGATATAAAAGAGAGCTAAGAGGAAACTTTTTCATGTAGAGGGTGGTGCGTGTGTGGAATGAACCTCCAGAGGAAGTGGTGGAGGCTGGTACAATTACAACATTTAAAAGGCATTTGGATGAATATATGAATAGGAAGGGTTTAGAGGGATATGGGCCAAGTGCTGGCAAATGGGACTAGATTAGGTTAGGATATCTGGTCACCATGGACAAATTGGACTGAAGGATCTATTACTGTGCTGTACATCTGTATGACTCTATGACACTCCTGGGGTATTGGACGTTCACAACATTTTGAAGGTCTCCCCATTGACCTTGCTGATCAGGGGTTTGCTCCACAATGCCAGGCCTAGTTGATGGAGGACCTTTGTCTTCCTGATGTTCAGGGTGAGACCCATGCTTTCATATGCCCCCATAAAGGTGCTGATAATGGTCTGAAGTACGTACTCTGAGATTGCACATACACAAGCATCATTTGCATACTGCAGCTCGATGACACTGCTTGGGATGACTTTGAATTTGGCTTGAAGTTAATGGAGATTGAATAATTTCCCACAGGTTCCGTAAGTTAACTCCACTCAGGTGAGGAATTTTGTGGACAACTCTGCTCGCTACACTGCAAGAAGAATATGAAGCTTTGTAGAGAGTATAGAAATGGTTTCCCAGGAATTTGTTTGGTTTGGACCGTATTCACTATGAAGAGATACTAGACAAACTTAGATAAACTAGGTGTGTTTTCAATTGAACATTGAAAGAGGAGGTGTGATTCACTAGAGGTTTACAAAACTATGAGAGGCATGGATAGAATGGATAGTCAGGGTCTTTATTCCCAGGGTAGAAACGTCAACAATAAGGGGACATAAGTTTAAGGTAAAAAGGGGTAAGTTAAAAGGATATGTGAGAGGCAATTTTTTTATACAGAGGATGGTAATCACCTGGATTGCACTTCCAAAGAAGGTGGTGGAGGTGGATACAATAACAATGTTTAAAAGGTATCTTGACAGACATATGAATAGGCAGCAATAAAAAGATATTGATGGTATAGAGGCAGATGGTGCTTAATTTAGGAAGGCATTAGGTGTCAGTGGAGGCTAGTGGGGCTGAAAGGCCTGTTCCAATGCTGTACTGTTCATTGTCCTTTGTTCACTTTTGAGTCTCAGCCATAAGTGGCAGGTTGAAGTCCCATTCCAGGGGTTGGGCATAAAAATCTTAGCTGACACTTCAGTGCGACATTCAGAGAGTGTTGCACCATTAGATGAGAAACCTTATTTTGGTGGAGATGTCAAATTGAGAAGCTATCTGTTCCCTCAGATGGATGTAAAAAGTTGCACTGCACTACTGCGAAGGAATTTGGGAGAATTACTCCTACCATCGGGGTCAATTGTTTACTCTTCAACTCGCATCATTAAAACAGACTTTGATTATTTTCAAATTGCTGTTTGTTGAAGCTTGCTTTTATTTATATTTCCTCACTAAAAATAATGGGCAAACATTTGTCCCTTTCAAATGAAATGGTCTGTCAAGTGAGATTCCTGGTGCCTGGTCCTGAATGGCTGAGTGACCCATCTCAGCCCTTTACTATATTAATGATGTAACTGGGCTCTTAACCACCTTTCCTGGGGCCACCTTCTGGCTCCATATTTCAAACCCAGCTGCCCAATATTTCAGACACTGCAAGCCAGGAAGCACAGTGAAGATATAGGCCTGAGGAAAGGGCAGCTTGTTGCCTGCTTCATGGACAGAGACTTGAAGGTTTTGGTGGACTGTGTGGTGGAGAGAAAGTCAGTCTTTGTTCCTGTAGACTGCGAAACGGGGCCAGACCAAATTACAACCCAGCTCAGTGCTGTGTCCCAGGACCAATAGGACACCCACCCAGTGCAGGAAGAAAGTGAATGATTTTCTGCACTTGATAAAGGTGAGTTCACCAATTTCTCTCTGTTACTTTACACTCACAGGCCACTGCTCACTCTAACTCAAACACAGGTTTCTCCCCAAGGCTCACAGACTACAGCTGGTTGCGTTACTTGCACTCACCAACTCTCACCCACATCACTGCACTTCCTGCTCACTCACTGAGGACTCTTCACTACCTGTCCTCCAAGTGCATTTCTCAAAATACATAATCCAAATAGTCAATTCCTCCCTTTTGTTTCACTGCCTCCTCACCCCATCCCAACCCAACCCCACCCTGAACCAATGTCTCCACAACATCCTGACTTCAAGTGTCTGTAATCCTCAGACTGGTTGTACTTGACTAATGAGGCTGACTGAGGCTCAATCCCGGGACTGCAAGGACACAGATCCCTGAGCTCTGGTGGGACCAGGTGCCTGACTAACTGCGGATAGGAATTGTTCGAGCCCCTTGACTAACTGTGATAGTCCCTTCAATTGGCTCTGGTCTTCCTTCACCCCACAAAGGACAGCTCCCCTTTGATTTAAAACACTCATGGCCATTCACTTGGAGCACATGCAGTGTGTTTGCCACATACACTGCTGCCACATGCTGACTGTGTGATATCGATGTAGCGCAGTATCGTACAGTGATACGTCTGTTGACTGTTCAGTTCTCCCCAACATCACAAGCGTCCTGACTCACCTTCTCCACTAAACATTTATGCAAGCTGCAGAGACTAGTAGCTTGTTACTAAAGTCTCTGTGTGCTCTGGAAGTGATGTGACCCTCACAGAGGGTGGCAGGCAGTTAGTCAGTGCTGAAGTCAGTGAGTGTGTGGAATGGAACATGCAGGGTAAAAGGCTGGCATCTTCCGAGTAAGTGTAAAGTGAGTAAGTGCTGAGTAAGAGCTGAAAATGTGTTGCTGGTTAAAGCACAGCAGGTCAGGCAGCATCCAAGGAACAGGAAATTCCTGATGAAGGGCTCTGGCCCGATACGTCGAATTTCCTGTTCCTTGGATGCTGCCTGACCTGCTGTGCTTTAACCAGCAACACATTTTCAGCTCTGATCTCCAGCATCTGCAGACCTCACTTTTTAGTCTAAGTGCTGAGTAAAACAAGCTTAGAGCCATACGATGCATACCGTGTCGATTGGGCTCCTAATGATATGCAAATACATGGAAATAAAGTAGTCACTGCTCAAATGTGAGACTCTGAAGCTGCAATTTAAGGCTTGAGGAGAAATTGCTAAATTTTCTGAATGTCAATATTTGATTAGTTTCATTCTTATCACACCAAACCAGGGAGGGGAAAATTTCACCTCATGCATAATGTCCCCTCAAGTATTTTGTAAATAAATAAAAATGAAGAACGCATTCAGGATTTTAAAGATGAAATAGAATTTGAGTTGTTCCCATAGTTTCCCCATAGCACGTCATCACTCAGACACATAATCTGTGAAAACAGCAGCAAATCCTTTCAGGGAAGATAAAATGATACATCAGCGACTGGCTGCTTTAAAAAGGAGCTAGGTACTTGAGTACACCTGTGTGGGTGATCAGTAGCCAGAAAGAAAATAATGACTTCCGCTTATATAATTCCCATCATAACGTCAGAACATTCCAAACGCTTTTAAATCAATGAGATGCCTTTGATATATAGGTCAGAATTTTACAGGACCCTGAACAAAATGGGCTATGATGAGAAATCTGAGAGATATGTGAGAAGTCGAGCAAGATCCTTTTCAATGTTGGGCACAACCTCTCAGCAGAGTTCCAGAAGAGTTCTGGTCATCAACGAGATTCGTGCAAGGGAGAGGTGAGATGTCACTTAAGGGAGATTATTGCTTGTTACCATCCTCATTAACATTGAACCTCGCCTTATTAATATGCAGCTTCCTATTGTATGATGGAACAGATAGAAACTAGATCCAGAGAATTCCCAGTATGAAAGTCTGCATGGGAACCTGGTGACTCCAGCTCACTGACCACCACCTGCTGACTGCCATTCTGAACCCGGCCATCAATGTTTCAGCACAAGCTCCAGGATATCAGCCACACCCACACACCTTGTGTTCTCCAATGCTGAAAACCAACCAGGCCTCCACACACCCCCATCACACATCTCTAATGCACTGACAATGTGCCTCTGCAGAGCACCAATGCCTCTCACTGCAATGCTGCTGCACACAATGGCATGCAGCCAACTCACTGACTGGACCAGGCTACATCTCAGGAATGTTTGCTCACTCCCCTAGTATGCACTCACCTCAGAACTATCTCAATGCTCTCAGCATCTCTGCTTTGCCTTTTAGTGCAGGCACAAAGCCGGGCATCTTATCATAGGTTGCAGCAATTACCAGTCGAGGGAGTACACATTGCTGCATATCACCATATTACATCGTTGTTACACTGGCATCATATATCAGCAGCTGGTAACACAGCATGTACATTAACCAAACTCAAACTCGGAACGTTTAGTGCTTGGTCCCAGCATGAGAGACACCCTTCAGTTGGGGGTATGGACACAGTAAGTCAAAGGCAGCTGTTGATATCAGTGAGGGGGTTTGGGCATGGTCAGGTATCCACTTGGGGTGGACAAAGGCAGGGCTGTCTCCATGTAGTGGGTAAGGAGCTGAATGTCAGGCACCCCACCTTAACTACAACTGCCTTTTTATTGGCTATTTTCTCCTGAGAGAAAGAAAGGTATTGGCTGAGATGAAATAGGTTGACCCATGTGTTAGTGATGGTAAAGGGACAGGGAAGGTGGTGAGGTATCCATGGGGAAAGAATGGGTGGTGCAGAGAGCGTGGGGGGCTGGGGTTTAGGGTGAGTGACAGTCAGTAAGGGAAGAAGTTGCATGTGACAGTAAGTTTTGTATAGCATGAGGTTTGATAAGAGATGGGTGCAGTAGCAGAGTGTGTGAAATAGCAGGGACAAGTTGGTGGCACTTACCTGATGGAGTGAACATAGTTATTGACTTCCTTCCTACACTGCTGGGAACTCCTCTAGCCAGCTAGACTGTACTAATTCAGGTGGCAACTTCAGCCAGGCTCACAGGGCCTGGTGTTGTGACCTTCGCTGCGGGTTCGAAGTGTAGTAGACATATCATCCCATTCACCAGGCCTCTCGGTTCCTGTCCTCAAAATTAGGTATCAATTTACCCTTTTCGGCCAAGTTTGGGCAATTTTCATGAACCATGAAGATTGACAATGTTTGCCTGGATGCACAATGGCCTTTTAGATTTGGCACAGGTACCACAGATACTTGGCTATTCCAATTGTATTGGAGTGTCATGATGGCTCAGTGGTTATCACTGTTGCCTCACAGTGCCAGGGATCCGGGTTCAATTCCAGCCTCAGGCGACTGTCCGTGTGGAGTTTGTCCATTCTCACTGCGTCTGCATGGGTTTCCTCTGGGTACTCTGGTTTCCTCCCATAGTTCAACGGTGTACAGTTTAGGTGAACTGGCCATGCTAAATTGCCCACAGAGTTAGGTGCATTAGTCAGGGGTAAATAAAGGGTAGGGGAATGGGTCTGTTTAGATTACTCTTCGAAGGGTCAGTGTGGACTTGTTGGGCCAAAAGGCGTGTTTCAACACTGAGGATAATCTAATCTAAAATAAATAGTGAGCTCTTCTGGCTCTGGCAAGTGGTAGAATTGGACTAGCATCGGACAAGAAGGGTGCCTTAGGATGAGACCGGAAGATGGTGAAGTAAATTTGATCAATAACACAAGAAAACATGCTAGGCCTCAAAGAGGGCAAACTAACAAAAGGACCATTTGCTAAAATATGGTGTGATTCAGGTCATAGTCACTGATGTTGTGTAAGAAATACAACAACTAATTTGGACATTGTAAGATTCCACAAAGACAAATGACCAAATACTCTATATTTAATGATTGGCAATCCAAACACATCAATTGCAATAACTCATTTTTCTTTCAGCACAGAGCAGTGTTCGACCAAAATCCTAGGAAATCAGTTAAGGAAGTAAACCAAAACAAAAATTTGATCAGCCTAGAAGAGGATAAGGAAAATATAAGATAAAAGTTTCAAGGTAAGGAAAAACTCAGATCAATATTTTTCTAAGTCCCAGTTGTTAACTAAGAGATAAATATTGACCAGAACAGGATAATCTCTTTTCTACTTTGATATTATCAAATCTTTGCCACCTAATTGAGAAGGAACCATGAGCAAAGTGAATTCAGTGTTAAATTAGACACAGAATGAGAAAGAAGGGTGGAGGCTTTCACCTCATGGTTTTTTTGTGTTATTACAACTATGCACTCATGCATTAAAAATAAACAGTCATTTGTCTGTATAGAATTTAAATGTTATGGAAAACGGCAAAGTTGTTGCCAGACATTTGGTTTTGCACTCATCAGGCCAAATTTGAAATTATGACAACATTGTATATTAAAGGGGAAAATTGGGGGAGAGGGCCTTTGGGAGTTTCTGGGGATTGTGGGCAGAGGGGGCCAGGGGTATTGTTGCAAACAAAGGCTGATGGTCAAACCCCCCTTTCCTGTGTCTATGCACTCGGTCATGCAGGAATTAGTGCAGATCGAGAGACAACAACAACTGAAAACCTGACCACATCATTTGCTTTCTTGCATTCAGGTCGCACCTGGTTTCTTGTATTTGATGAGGATTATATGCCAACACATACAACAAATGAGGAGAGCAGGCACACTGCAAGAACTTTTGAAGATGATCACCAAGAGACAATTAGAATTCCTTTAGCCGTGAACTTAGGAGAGAGCAACTAGAACATCAGTCAGTGACTGAAAAAAAATGGAGGTTGTTAGAAAAACAGGCAGACAAAAGAGGAAAGACGCTGACAGTTTCAGTGTGTAAAGATGGAGAACAATACCAAGACATTGATTTCACAGGGTTGTGAAAATTGTAGAGCCATGATCAATCAGCATTATGAAACATGGCACCTGAAGAAGGAGAATGTAATTAATTGAATGTGTAACATTTAATATGCAATGTAGCAGTCATGAGTCATAATTATTTCTACAAACGAAGCTTTAACAAATCACATTAAACATACAAAGAAATGAAAACAATGTAAAGATATTAATGCAGTTATTTAGCAACAAATGTTGTTTCGGATCAGTCACAGATTTATTTGTTTAATGTCACTGACTAAATCCATCACCAACTTCATAGGTGTTCCATTGGTTGTGTTTATGCATCTCAAGTGTTACCAGTGAGGGAACAGTTTCTGAAGGAAGCAAATGCATCCACTCCCACAGTGAGAAACTGTGAACACGGGCACATAGATAGCTGAGTGCCACTGGCTGATGTCTCAGTGTTCAAGAGACAGCACCTTCTGTCGTCTTACAGGCAGGCATATTGGATTATGTTCTTGGTTCAGCAAATGTGTGGTTTTGAGTTGTCACCATCACATATGTGTCTTGATTAGAGTTTTCTTTCTCTCTGTCTCGTGAATTATAAAAATCTGATGTTGTGATTTCAAGAGACTCAAGGGAGACACCTATATAGCCTGGATTTTCTGAATTCCATACACATTACACTTTACAAGTAATAAATAATGATAGATTTATCAAGAAAGAACAGATTGTACATAGCACTTCCTATGATTTTCTCAGGTTTATGGGCATTTATTGCCTATCCCTAATTAGCCTTGAAATGGTGAGGTTAAGCCACCTTCTTGAACAACTGCCCCTACCAGAAATATTTAGTGTCATTCTCCACTTTGATAGTGTTTGATCACACAAAGCATTCATTCAGTCATTACCTGGCATCTAACATTGATCTATTGAAATCAATGACCATAAAATGAAATCCATCGGCAATCTAAGCACATAGAGTCATAGAGTCGTAGAACAGACCCTTCGGTCCAATTCATCCATGCCGACCAGATATCCCAACCCCATCTAGGCCCACCTGCCAGCACCCAGCCCATATCCACAGAGCAGTGTTCAACCAAAATCCTAGGAAATCAGTTAATAAAATAAACTAAAACAAAAGTTTGATTATCCTAGAAGAGGATGAGAAAAATATAAGAAAAAAGATTCAAGAAAAGGAAAAACTCAGATCAATATTTTTCTAAGTCCCAATTGTTAATATGATCGTTTAACATAGACAATTATAATGATCATTGTAATATTATTAGTATTAGTTATATTGGTTATTGCAATGACTATAATTAGTTATTATAATGTATATACCAGTCATCGCCCTTGCACTCCCCATCTCCTTCTCATCTGCATCCCTTCCCATCATGGCCCCCTCTTCTCCATTTTCACTCTACTCTGCATCCTCTGGTCACCTACATTTTTCCCACCATTCCCAGTATTACATTTCCTTTATCCCCTTCCTAATCCCCTCGCTCCTGTCACCAACTCTGCTCGCATCACTACCCTCCCAATCCCTCTCCCTCCCCTCTTGTCTCCGCCTACTCTTTTTTACACCTACAGCTTCCCTCTTGGCTCTGCTTCTCCCGTTTTCCCCAAGGTCTCCTCTGCCATTTCACCCCCCCCAACCCCCTCAGTATTCCCTTGTCTCCAGATGCCCCCCCAATGCACTGCACTTCCCTCCTCCTCCAGTGATCTCCTCCCTCTCCTCTGGTGCAGAAACCTGGCATATTCTGGTAAGACCTGGGTTATTTTTGTATATATCATAACCTATAGGAAGCTGTGTTTGATGTCTAAATGTCTGCATGCACAAATTTAATGAGCTGTGATCTCTTTTGAATGTTTGATTGTGGGACCATGAACACTTCTAATCAGGACTAATTCCAAATTCCATTTTAGATCCACTGCTGCCTGCTGCAGTGTGGAGTGTTTTACAAGTCAATCCAATGCTGCTTTTTGTTTTGGTAGGGGAAGTCCAAGTGAAGAAAGAGTGGAGCGGGAGAAAGCACAGCGGGTCAAGCAGCATCAGCGAAGGGGAGTCAACGTTTCAGGTCAGAACCTTTTAACAGGACTAGGGGAGGGGAAGGGGGCTGTGAAACAAATAGAGGGAGGGAGATGGGGCTGGGGGCGAGGGATGGGTGGGATAGCATTAGGTGAATGCAGGTAGAGGTGGCTGTGATTGGTCAGTGGGAAGGGTGCAGCGGGTAAGTGGGAAGGAAGATGGACTGATAGGGTCAGGTACCCCAGTCCAACCCCACACCCCTCCCTTATTTATTTTGCAGCCCCCTTCCCCTCCCCCAGTCCTGATGAAAAGTTCCAACATCAAACATTGACAACACTTCTCCCCTGATGCTACTTGACCCACTGTGCTTTTTCCAGCTCCACTTTTTGACTCTCCAGCATCTGCAGATCTCACTATCTCAAAATCCATGTGGAATAGATAACCCCACACTATTATTATTGAGGGAATTCAAGAATTTTAACCCAGCAACAGTGAAGTAACAATGATATTCTTCCAAGGCAGGATGGTGTGTGTCTTGGAGAACTTGCAGGTAGTGCTGTTCCCATGAGTCTGCTGTCCCTGTCGTCCTTGGCAGATATCACAGGTTAGGAGTTATTAAAAGAGCTTTGGTGAGCTGCTGTGTTGTCTTGTAGATGGTACAAACTTCTTTCATTTTGCAGCAGATCTGTGGGTGTGAATGTATACAAGTGATTGTTGAGTTACTGATTGCACTGATTTACCTTAGATTTAATTACACAGCTGACATATGCCTTATGGTCAATAGAATGATTTCCAAGTCTTGCTGCATTTGGGTATGAACCTCTTCAGTATCTAAGGAGTTGAGAATGGTTTTGAATGTTGCTTCATGGCACAGATTTCAGAACAGACAGTCCTGTATCTTTCAGACAGTTACATGACATCACAATGTGTGACGTTCTGGTATATTATCCTTGCCTTCAGGCACTCTCATATTGTAATAACATCAGTGCAGTGTGTTCAGTCCGTCAGTTATATGTATGTAACGTACAGTAACATCGATAAGAAAGGAACCAGACCATATGTGTAAGTCTGTTACAGCGCATTCATGTTGTTATGATTCCAGCCGATGCTATTATTGAGGAGGCCAGATCCCAGAATAATCTGACTTATTGGATCATAGTTCGGCAGAAGGGTCACTGGACTCAAATCTACCTCTGTTTTCTCTCTACAGATGCTGCCAGACCTGCAGAGTTTCTCCAGCAATTTCTGTTTTGAGTTGATTTAGATCTTCAACATCAATAGTTCTTTGTTTTATTTTATCGTGGATGTTTTTCTTTATTTGACATAGTGGACTTTCACAGAAACGCTAGCACACAAGGCTAAAGATCTATTTTAACAACAGAACAGAAGTTTATACACAAAAGATAAAATAAAATAAACCGAACTATTGCTCTATAAGACAGTTTAAAAGTTACTGAAACATAGTGAATATACAATATTTCATCTATCCCAACTGTATTCTTTTACATGGTTGAAATACCAGAGAGAATTCCCTTCTTTACAGAAATCACATCGATAGGTTTTCCTTAGCTGTTGCTTTCGATTCCTGGTCATGAGGGTTTAATTCCCTCAGTATCCACATGGTTGAGCATGGTCTTTCTCCGCTTTGACTAACCCCTTCAGGTTCTAACACACTTTTTGTCTAGAACTTTTAACTAAAACTTTGAGAATGAGGTAACTTATTTCCTAACTTTTCTAAACTAACATCTATCTCTTGGAGAAGTTACTTCATACATTTAACTGCAACAAGGACATCAGTGAGCTGGCATGGGGGTTTCCCCTCAGCATATAAAATATCATCCTGATCCTTCTAACTGAAAGCAAGCTAATGCTCTTCAATTTTTCTTCTGTCCACTTCAGAAACTCTTCTGATGCAAACAAATTCCCATGATTAGGCCATGAGCTCTATCTCCAAAACTGGTTTTAAAACAGACTCCAGAAATACTAACAAAGCAATTGTTAAAACCTTTCATGCACGAAGACTAGCCAGGGTAATACCTGCCTTAAATCCAACTGTAGTTTACCAGAATCAGAAAGTAGCCCACTCATCAAACGTGCTGACTTTGTTATCGTCTGCAAATGGTAGTAGACCTCAGATTTCAATGAACCAAAAATGTGTAATGTTTCTGAACCGCAAAGAAATTGTAGCTCAACTTTTGGTGTAACCACAGATAATTTTGTGAAATATAATCGGCAGGTACAAATTCATACACAAAGACAAAAACAGATTAAAATACATATAGATTACACACTTTGTATAAAGTATAAATAGAAAGATGTTCTAAAGAACTTCAAGATCGTTGCCTCAACCTGAGTTTCTGTGATTTATGTTATGGGGTTAATGTATAGAAAACCACAGACCACACTATTGAGTATTGTTCAATCATCAGCAAATATCCAGACTACCAAACCCCTTCTGAAGGAAACCCACTAATGACACCTCATTGTTAGATGTCTCCAATTGTACTCTTGACATAGCTTCCTGCCCTCTTCATTGAACTTGGGTTGATCCTTGATTTGATGGTAATGGTAGAGTGGAGGATATGTTGGACCAAGAAGTTACACACTGTGGGTGAATATAATTCTGCTGTAGCTGATGGTTCACAGAGCCTTATTGATGCCTGGATTTGAGCTGCTGGATCTGTTCTGAATCTAGGTTAGAGTGTTGCTGGAAAAGCGCAGCAGGTCAGGCAGCATCCAAGGAGCAGGAAAATCAACATTTCAGGCAAAAGCCCTTCATCAGGATTAGGCATTTGCCCAAAACGTCAATTTTTCCTGCTCTTCGGATGCTGCCTGACCTGCTGTGCTTTTCCAGCACCACTCTAATCTTGACTCTTAATCTCCAGTATCTGCAGTCCTCATTTTTGCCCTGTTCTGAATCTATCCCATTTAACACAACGGTAATGTCACACAACATGATGGTGTGTAAAGGCAGAAGTTTGTCTCCAGAAGGTCTACGTAATGATTACTTCTACCAATATAGTTAAGAACAAATGCCTCTGCAATACGATGGTGATGATAAGCTCAAGTAAGCTTTGCCACAGGACAAGTCTGCCACAAATATTCAGGACTCAGGCAGCTTGATCTGGAGTGGTGCTAAAAGGTCAATGTTGATGTGAAATAATTAGATTCCCACCCAGAGTGCATCCTATACCTTTTTATAGAAACCCATTTTGAGAAATCTAGCTTATTTGTTTGTGTCCTTTATGGACAGAATGTGTTGTCTCTATGTTTGGTCAGTAGGTGACTCCACTCCTGTGCTTTCATATTGATTCAAATTGAACAGAAAATGACTTGGCGAGTTATGTTTGCATCTTTCATATCCTTGTGATACTTTCCTTGTGATGTTTCCAAGGAAATAAATTTACTTTTGAAATGTTATCATTGTGCTTTTGAAAGTAAACATGAAAACCAATTTGTGCATAACAAGGTTTGACAGCCAGCCAGTAGAATGTGCCCTGAGACCTCTTATTCACCTCAGAAAGTGAATGAGAGCTCAGATTAATGTCTTACCCAAAAGATGAAGGAAAAGTTGAAGAAATTTTTTAAAAACAAAATAATTAAAGAAAGTTCCTCATGGATTAGCAAGGTTAGATCTCACGGAATACAGGAAAATTAGCCATCTGAATACAGAACTGGCTCAAAGATAGAAGACAGAGGGTGGTGGTGGAGGCTTGTTTTTCAGACTGGAGGCCTTTACCAGTGGAGTGCCACAGGGATCGGTGCTGTCCTCTACTTTTCAACATTTATATAAATGATTTGGCTGCGAACATGATAGATATGGTTAGTAAGTTTGGAGATGATACCAAAATTGTAGGTGTAGTGGACAGCAAAGAAGGCTACCTCAGATTACAACAGGATCCTGTTCAGATGGGTCAATGGGCTGAGAAGTGGCAGATGGAGTTTAATTCAGAAGAGTGTGAGGTGCTGCATTTTGGGAAAGCAAATCTTAGCAGGACTTACACACTTAATGGTAAGGTCCTTGGGAGTGTTGCTGAACAAATAGACCTTGGAGTGCAGGTTCATAGCTCCTTGAAAGTGGAGTTGCAGATAGATAGGATAGTGAAGGAGGCATTTGGTATGCTTTCCTTTATTGGTCAGAGTATTGAGTCATGTTGTGACTGTACATTTCATTGGTTAGGCCACTGTTTTGGAATATTGCATGCAATTTTGGTCTCCTTCCTATAGGAAAGATGTTGTGAAACTTGAAAGGGTTCAGAAAAGATTTACAAGGATGTTGCCAGGATTGGAGGATTTGAGCTATAGGGAGAGGCTGAATAAGCTGGGGCTGTTTTCCTTGGAGCATCAGAGGCTGAGGGGTGACCTTTTAAAGGGATAGGCTAAATAGTCAAAGTCTTTTCCCTGGGGTCAGGGTGTCCAGAGGCATAGGTTTAGGGTGAGAGGAGAATGATATAAAAGAGACTTAAGGGGCAACTTTTTCACACAGAGGGTGGTACGTGTATGTAATGAGCTGCCAGAGGATGTGGTGGAGGCTGGTTATATGGGCATATGAATAGGAAGGGTTTGGAGGGATATGGGCCGGATGCTGATAGGTGGGACTAGATTGGGTTGGGATATCTGGTCGGCATGCATGGGTCGGACCGAAGGGTCTGTTTCCATGCTGTACATCTCTATGACTCTTAAAAACAAACCAAATACATGCTGAAATGTCTCTTCTTTGTACTGTTGAGATTTCTACAAAGGAGTTGCAAAAACAAATTCTGAATAAAACTTTTACTTTGAGTTAACATTATCAAATCAATAAGGGCCGAAAAGCTACACTGATTCTTTAGCAGCTGAAAAGAGAAGGTAAAGTTACTGCATTAAACTTTCCTCCGGAATAATAGATTGGTATCAGGTAATTCCATAAACAAGGCTGCCATCTAGTGGTGCCAATATAATTTTACATCACCTTCATATGAAAATCTCTGGACCGAAGGATCTGTTTCCGTGCTATACATCTCTATGACTCTATTGATTGATGATAGATTGTAATCACAGGCTTACTATGTAGAATAAAGCCAACACACCAGCTGCAGCGTCTCATGTAGGTCTGTCTCCTCTCTTTACCTCATTTGGATGGAGTGGCTAATCTCAAGATTTACATCACCAACTGTCTGTCACTAATGGAGAGAGATATCTATGGTCCTTTGTAGACTATGCCTCCCTCAGTATTTTAATGCACCAGACATCTGACAATGCCAGTTACTTGAAAGAAACCAGTGCTATGATTTCATGGGATGTTCTTACTGATATATTAGCAAACAAAATAACATTTACAAGATATAAAAAACTTAAGGCACTAGAGAAACTCAGCCGGCCTGACAGCAACTTTCGAGAGAGAAACAAAGTTAGCGTTTTGAGTCCAATATGACTTCTTCAGCACTTCTTGGTTTTATTTTAGATTTGCAGCCTCCACAATATTTCACTTAAATCATAACAAATACACTTCAACAAACTCTCATGTCAATGTGCTTGTGGCATATTCTGTAAGATTCTTTAGATTAGATTAGATTCTTTGCAGTGTGGAAACAGGCCCTTCAGCCCAACAAGTCCACACCAACCCTCCGAAGAGTAACCCACACAGACCTCTCTCTCCCTCTGACTAATGCGCCTAACACTATGGATAATTTATCATGGCCAATTCACCCGACCTGCACATCTTTGGACTACAGGAGGAAACCAGAGCACTATGAAGAAACCCACACAGACACGGGGAGAATGTGCAAACTCCACACAGACAGTCACCTGAGGCTGGAATCAAACCTGGGACCCTGGTGCTGTGAGGCAGCAGTGCTGACCACTGAGCCACCGTGTCACCACAACAGACCTGCTTGGAAACCTACAGGCATAAGCATAATTTGCAATACATTTTTGACTATGAAATGTTTAAAATCATAGAATGTATAGCACAGATGGAGGCCATTTGATCCATTAAACATGAGATCGTTTTACTAAAGAGCTATCCAATTAGTTCTACTTCACCTTTGCTTTATTTTTAAATACCTATGCAATTCCTTTCATAAGTTGTTGCAACCAGTTGAGGAGTGAATTAGCTCCCCTCTTTTTAAAACCCTCAGTGGGCTTTAGCTTATAGTATTCACCTCTCTCACACTTCAGCCATTCAAAATGAAGGAGCCAATTACAAGGTTTTCTTGAATGAAAGAAAGAGGAACTTTACTACATAATAACCCTGAGAAAAAATGATTAACTCACAGACACAAGTATGATGTTTTAAGAAAGGGTCTGGTCCGGAAGAAGAAAGGCTATGCAGTTTACAAGTCCTAATGAGGCTTGTGCTAAGCTTAAACAAAGGTAATCACCAATGAGGGCAGGGTTTGCCGGAGAGATTTTAAAAATGTTTATCAGAAATGGCAGATATTTAAGAAATTGGGGCAGCACGGTGGCACTACTGCCTCACAACGCCAGACACCCAGGTTCAATTCCCGCTTCGGGCAACTGTCTGTGTGGAGTTTGCACATTCTCCCCTTGTCTGCATGGGTTTCCTCCGCGTGCTCCAGTTTCCTCCCACAGTCCAAAGATGTGCAGGTTAGGCACATTGGCCATGGCAAATTGCCTGTAGTGTTAGGTGAAGGGATAAATGTAGGGGAATGGGTCTGGGTTGGTTGCTCTTCAAAGGGTCAGTGAGGACTTGTTGGGCTGATGGGCCTGTTTCCACACTGTAGGGAATCTAAATCAAAAAGTAGTTCAGGACTCACAATAAAAGATATATGCCAATAAGGAGAAAGGATGTAAGAAGGGGATTAATCAACTATGGTTAACTAAGGAAATTATGAATAGTATAAAATTAAAAGAAAAATGCACAATTTGTGTAAAGAAATTAGTGGTAGGCAAGGGGTTGGGGACATTTTTACAAGTAACAAAGGATGACGAAAAACGTATCAAAGAAGAAAAACAAACTTTGAGGGTGAGCGACCAAATAATATCAAAAGGGACAGTATAGTTTAATTAAATATATAAAATGAATAAAAGAGGCCAATGTGAACAAAGGCTTCCTTAGAGAATGAGGCTTGGGAAAAATAATAGGGAACCTGGAAATGGAAGAGGAGTTAAATACATTGTTTATAAATACTTTCAGGCTGCATGGTAAAAGACAATCACAGCATTCCAAAATGATCAAGAGGCAAAAGAGGGATAGAAAATAAATACAATAGCTATTACTTGAGACAAAGTATCAGGAAAACTAATGGAGCTAATGATGACTGAATCCCCTGGACCTAATGAGTTGCATCCTAAATGTTAAAAGAAAGCTACAGAGATTATGGACACACTGGTAGTAATTTTCAAAGAATTCTTAGAATCTGTAAATCTGCCAATGTAATATGTACGCTGAAAAGCAAGTAAGCAGGCCAGTTAGCTTAATGTTTGTCGTTGGAAAAGAATGATAGTCCATTATAGAGGATGTAACACCAGAACATTTAGAAAAACATATCACCAAGCAAGGGTCAGCTGACTTCACAAAGAGGAAACCAGACACAACAAACTTATTAGAACAGCTTGAGGAGGATCAATAAAGGGGAATAGGTGGATGTAATATATTTGGATTTCTAAAAGGCATTTAATAAGGTACTGGATTAGAGTGGTGCTGGAAAAGCACAGCAGTTCAGGCAGCATCAGAGGAGCAGGAAAATCGATGTTTCGGCAAAATCCCTTTATCAGAAATACAATAAGGTACCCCATATAAAATCATTTAATAATTATGGTGTTGGGAGATAGTACATTAGCATGGAATAGAGGATTGCTAACCAACAGATGACAGGGAGTTGGGATAAGGGGCTTTTTTAAGATAGCAACCTGTAACTCGTGGAGTGCAACAGCTAATTTTGGAAATGAATCCTGCTCCACAACCATCTGATGAAGAACCTTTGAAAGCTAGTGATTCCAAATAAACATGTTGGACTATAACCTGATGTGTAATTTTTCACTAGGGTTGGAGGGCTTGAGCTATAGGGAGAGGCTGAAAAGGCTGGGGCTTTTACATAGAACATAGAAAATACAGCGCAGTACAGGCCCTTCGGCCCTCGACCGAAGCCTATCTAACCTACACTAGCCCAATAACCTCCATATGCTTATCCAATGCCCGCTTAAATGACCATAAAGAGGGAGAGTCCCCCACTGCTACTGGAGTATTGGAGGCTGAGGGGTGACTTTATAGAGATTTATAAAACCATGAGGAACATGGATAGGGTGAATAACCAAGGTGTTTTTCCAAAGGTAGGGGAGTCCAAAACTAAAGGCATAGGTTTAAGGTGAGAAGGAAAAAATTTAAAAGGGACCTAAGGATCAACCTTTTCATATAGAGGGTGGAGCATGTATGGAATGAGCTTCCAGAAGAAGTGGTGGAGGTCGGTATAAATACAACATTTAAAAGGCATCTGGATGAGAACACGAAGAAGGAAGTTTAGAGGGAAATGGGCCAAATGCAGGCAAATGGGACTAGGTCATTACAGGATATCTGGATGGCATGGACACAAGCTAGTCGGAAGGGGCTGTTTATGTGCTGTATAACTCTACAAATCTATGAATAGAATACAAAAATTTGGGAATTTTGTTAAAACTATACAAGGGTCCAATCAGATCACACTTGGAATTCTGTAAACAGTTTTGCTCTCCTTATCTAAGAAAATATATAATAATATGGAGATCCAGTATTGGACTTGGGTGGATGAAGTTAAAAAGCACACAACACCAGGTTATAGTCCAACAGAGCAATGACACTGGAGACAGACCAGAGAAGATTCACTCAGTTGTAACAAACACAGAGATTGCTGGAGAAATTCAGCGGATCTGGCAGCATCTGTGGAAAGACAAACAGAGTTAATGTTTCAAGCCCAATATTTCACCTTCAGAACTATCATTAAGACACTTGGATACAAATTGCTAACTCTCCACAGGTACTGCCAGACCAGCTGAGTTTCTCTAGTATTTTCTACATGTTTCAGTTTTCCAGCATCCAGTGTATTTTGTTTTAATTTGAATAATCACTCAATTGATTCTGGGTATGGAACAATTTTCTAGTTTTGGGGTTTGGCTTGCATTTGCTGAGGTTCAGAAAAATGAGAGATGACCTAATTGAAATACAATGTTCTTAGGAATCTTGTCAAGGTGGAAAGGTTGTTGCCTCTTGTTGAAGAGTCCACAACAAGGGGCCACAATCTCAGAATACAGGGTCACCCATTTAAGGATGAGGATTTTTTCCCTCTAAGGATAATGAATCTGTGGTATTTTTTTAACCCCAGACATCTGTAGACACTGAATCATGTAAGTATATTCAAGATTGAAATAATCAAATAATAAATGAACAAAGGTTAGCGGGAAAAGGCAGGAACGTGGATTTGAGGATCACCAAATCAGCCATGATCTAATTGAAAGTCTTACATCTCTTTTGTCTTATGTTTTTGTAGACCACATTTTATCACAATCTTGACAAATTTACTTGAGAAAAACTTTTCATCATCATTTCAGGAGAACAATACATTGGCTTCTGAAAATGGTCTGATTCCCCTGTGAGTACATAGAGTCATAGAGATGTACAGCACAGTAACAGATCCTTCGGTCCAACTAGTCCATGTCCACCAGATATCCCAACCCAATCTAGTCCCACCTGCCAGCACCCGGCCCATATCCCTCCAAACCCTTCCGATTCATATACCCATCTAGATGCCTTTTAAATGTTGCTATTGTACTAGCCTCCACCACTTCCTCTGGCAGCACATTTCATACACATACCACGCTCTGTGTGAAAAAGTTGCCCCTTAGGTCTCTTTTATATCTTTCCCTTCTCACCCTAAACCTATGTCCTCTAGTTTTGGACTCCTCAACCCCAGGGAAAAGACTTTGCCTGTTTACCCTATGCATGCCCCTCATAATTTTGTAAACCTCTATAAGATTACCCTACAGCTTCCGACATTCCAGGGAAATCAGCCCCAGACTATTCAACTTTTCCCTTTAGCTCAAATCCTCCAACCCTGGCAACATCCTTGTAAATCTTTTCTGAACCCTGTCAAGTTTCACCATATCTTTCCGATAGGAAGGAGAACAAAATTGCACGCAATATTCCAACAGTAGCCTAACCAATATCCTGTTTAGCTGCAACATGACCTCCCAACCCCTGTACTCAATACTCTGATTAATAAAAGAAAGCATACCAAACGCCTTCTTCACTATCCTATCTACCTGCGACTCCATTTTCAGGGAGCTAAGAACTTGCACTCCAAGGTCTGTTTGTTCAGCAACACTCCCGAGGACCTTACCATTAAGTGTATAAGTCCTGCTAAAATTTGCTTTCCCAAAATGTAGCACCTCACATTTATCTGAATTAAACTCCATCTGCCACTTCTCAGTCCATTGGCCCATCTGATCTGAGGTAACATTCTTCGCTGTCCACTACATCTCCAAATTTGGTGTCATCTGCAAACTTATTAAATGTACCTCTTATGCTTACATCCAAATCATTAAAATAAATGATGAAAAGTAGTGGACCCAGCACTGATCCTTGTGGCACTCCACTGGTCACAGGCCTCCAGTCTGAAAAACAACCCTCCACCACCACCCTATGTCTTCTACCTTTGAGCCAGTTCTGTATCCAAATGGCTAGTTCTCCCTTTATTCCATGATATCTAACCTTGCTAATCTGTTTCCCATGGGGAACCTTATTGAATGTCTCACTGAAGACATGTTCCTAAACATTATGGTTTTAATAGCAGGAGGAGTTGAAATGGTCCAATGTTTGCTTCAAGAACACCATAGTTTATAGCGTAAGTCTTTAAATATTTTCTTTAAAAAAAACAATTTATTGACAAAACTCAAAGTGAAAGCACACAATATAAAGTTCTAAACTGGCAACCAAATTAGAAAAATGGTGTTGTATATTGTAAATCTAATATTGCTGTCCTTAGTTTTTCTAGAGTATCCATGATCAAGGTACTGGAGAGAAAATGAACATCCACAATGCTGTGCCAGAATTTTACCAGGCAAGCTCGCTTGTGCCTGCACCTAAAACAGATAGATTCATGAGAACCAAGGATGGAAGAGGTGTTTCAGTTACGGTTGCCTCACTCTCCACTGTTTTCAAGATGGATATTTATTTTCATGAATACCAAAAGTCGACATTGACCTGCTGAGACAGAGAGGATACAGCAATGCTCCCAAGTTCAAACAGAAGACATGAAGACTGATGGCCAGTACAACTATAATCCTGTTTGTGCCAATTGCCAGTACAAGGTTCTGCCAGAGGTCAGACAGGGTAATTTTCCAGCCCAGGTGGCCTGACACGTAGACAGGTATAAAATGCATCAAAGAGTGATGTGGCTTTAGGAGTCAGCAGATTGTTGCACCTATCTCTAGAAAGAAACATACAATCACAGCATGACTTTTGCTTTCTTAATGAAGCAACATTTATCAAACACTGGCTTATAAGATACAATGCTCTAAATTCTCTTAATTCATGTTATTTCTCAGAGGTTATATTTATTACATTTACCTATAATTGATAGGCAGCAGCTAGGTTCATTTAAACCTGTGATATTTCAGCATTTTCTATGTTTGTTTCAATGTCCAGTAGTTCATTCCTTGCTTTATCATGATTGATCGAAAGTACTGCCTTTATTATCCAAACATGCAAGAAAAAAAAACATTACAATCTAAACATTTATCAGGATGTCAACAGATAACCTACTTTCTTAAAAAGTCCAATGTAGAACATATGCATGTCAAAATTACATTCAATACTAATTTCTGTGGGCAGTTTCCTGTTATCTGCAAACTTGTCTTTTTGCAATCTGGTTATGAACTTGAAAGTTTGATGTTAGCAGCTTTGAGGTAGGTTCTATAGAACTGAATTTTTTTCTCCACCTGCATTGTTCCTCTAACTCACTAGTATTCATATTCACAAAGCCCCTTAAACATCTCACACTCCCAGAACATTAACCACTGACAAGGAATGTTTTAATCATTTCCTTGCATTATTCAATATCCACATATTTTCAACAATCATCCCTCAAAAAGAAACAATTTGTGGACAATGCTTATCTATGGTCCTCCATAACTGATTTGCCTACCATGTGTGGGTGGCACAGAGGTTCACAGTACCAGAGACCCGGGTTCAATTCCTGCCTCAGGCGACTGACTGTGTGGAGTTTGCACATTCTCCCTGTGTCTGTATGGGTTTCCTCCCACAGTCCAAAAATGTGCAGGTTAGGTGAATTGGCCATGTTAAATTGCCCGCAGTGTTAGGGGAATGGGTCTGGGTGGGTTGCACTTCAGTGGGTTGGTGTGGACTTGTTGGGCTGAAGGACCTGTTTCCACACTGTAAGTAATCTAATCACTCCTTTATCTCCTTTTGACATTCTTGACTCTGGCAAAATCTTTAGTTTCTTCATATCTTGATTGCTTTGCACATATAGTCTCACCATTTTCACTCAAATCCAAAGGGTTCAGACTCGAGTGCATCTGATTTAGCCAACCAGCATAGAAACCGACTGACCACATCAGTGCAGTGTGTTTTCACTCTCGTCAACCCAAACTGTCCACAATATTCAGAATCATTTTGAATATCCTCCTCCTCAACACGTGTGCCAAACTGTTGGACTTCATTAGCTATAAATGGTGTTTTTTTTTGCTTAATTGCCTCCAATGATTCTCATTTCTCGCTACAATAAGCAGAACAAAGAGGATTGACAGTTAAAAATAGGGGTAAGATCAAAAGAATAATTGAAGAGAGATTTCAGTAAGTAGGTAGGTAAGCAATTTTGTTTATATCCTGCTTTATTATACTCTGCATGTTTAACATTAGAAGCTGATTTGGCAATCAGTAGTTAGAGGAGCAACAAGATAACTTAGGTAAGTCTGAATGAAAATTACTCAAAATGCAAGATGGATCTCAGTAAGGAAGTATCAACACCCTTGAAAATGATTAGCTATAATGATAAATGTCACAATACATCAGTTTCAGATGAATAAATATGTAATTTATCTCATCTGTTATTTCAAGTTATAGACATTGAATTATCTCACATCTCAATTGAAGTGTTTAAAGCCAAATGTTTCACCTTTTCATCATTTACCCTATTTTAAAATACTGATTACTTAGTTCTTACAACTCTGGAAAGATCCACACCTGAACTAACAACTTTCCTGTTCTTTCCAAAGAAACAAAGAGGGGCGGAGAGATTAAAAACTAAAAGTGGTAAATGGAATTCAATGCTCATGAGAAATGGGCACTCTTGTTTTTAAAAGACATAGGCTTTGAATTCACATGACATTAAAATTAAAATCTGAAGTACATAAGGCCTTAAAATGCTGAGTTTTGTGATGAGGTATAATTATAGAAATAGAAATAGTCTATATAATAGTCTATATAAAAACACAACACCATTTGGAGTAGTTTTGGACTTCATAACATATTTCTCCTGTTCATTGGATGCTGCGTGACTGGCTTTGCTTTTCCAGTGCCACACTTTTGACTCCTATCTCCAGCATAAACAGTCCTTACTTGTTCTGTGATCTATATGGACTTCAGTAAAGTGTTCTACAAGGTCCCTCATGGTAGACTGATTAGCAAGATTATATCACATGGAATACAGGGTGAATTAGCCATTTACATATAGAACTGGCTTGAAGGTAGAAGACAGAATGTGGTGGTGGAGGGTTGCCTTTCAGACTGGAGACCTGTGACCAGTGGTGTCCTACAAGGATCGGTGCTGGGTCCACTGCTTTTCATCATTTATATGATGTGAACAGAGTAGGTATAGTTAGAAAGTTTGCAGATGACACCAAAATTGGTGGTGTAGTGATAGTGAAGAAGGTTACCGCAGATTACAAAGGGATCTTAATCCGATGGGCCAGTGGGCTGAGGAGTGGCAGATGGAGTTTTAATTTAGGTAAATGTAAGGTTCTGCATTTTGGAAAGGCAAATCAAAGCAGGACTTATATACTTAGTGTTAAGATCCTGGGGAGTGTTGTTAAACAGACACCTTGGAGTACAGGTTCATTGTTCCTTGTAAGTAGAGTCGCAGGTAGATAGGAGAAAGTGAGGACTGCAGATGCTGGAGATCAGAGCTGAAAATGTGTTGCTGGAAAAGCGCAGGTCAGGCAGTATCCAAGGAGCATGAGAATCGACGTTTCGGGCATGAGCCCTTATTCAGGAATGAGGAAGGTGTGCCAAGCAGGCTAAGATAAAAGGTAGGGAGGAGAGACTTGGGAGAGGGGCGTTGGAAATGCGATAGGTGGAAGGAGGTAAAGGTGAGGGTAATAGGCCAGAGTGGGTGTGGGGGCGGAGAGGTCAAGAAGAAGATTGCAGGTTAGGAAGGTGGTGCTGAATTCAAGGGTTGGAACTGAGACAAGGTGGGGGAAGGGGGGAAAATGAGGAAACTGGAGAAATCTGAGTTCATCCTTTGTGGTTGGAGGGTTCCTAGGCGGAAGATGAGGTGCTCTTCCTCTAGCCGTCGTGTTGCTATGGTTTGGCAATGGAGGACCTGCATGTCCTTGATGGAGTGGGAGGGGATATTGAAGTGTTGGGCCACGGGGTGGATGGTGCAGGTGTCCCAGAGGTGTTCTCTGAAACATTCCACAAGTAGAAGCGGCCTGTGGAGGCCACATCAGATGCAGTAAATGATGTGTGTGGAGGTGCAGGTGAATTCGTGGCAGATATGGAAGGATCCCATAGCCTTGAAGGAAAGTAAGGGGGGGGAGGTGTGGGTGCAAGTTTTGCATTTCTTGCGGTTGCAGGGGAAGGTATGAGGAGTGGAGGTTGGGTTGGTGGGGGGTGTGGACCTGACGAGGGAGTGATCTTTTCGGAACGCTAATAGGGGAAGGGAGGGAAAATATATCCCTGATGGTGGAGTCCGTTTGGAGCTGGCAGAAATGATGATGGATGATACAATATATATGGAGGTTGGTGGGGTGGCAGGTGAGGACCAGTTGGGTTCTGTTCTGGTGGCGATTGGAGGGGCGGGGCTCAAGGGCAGAGGAACGGGAAGTGGAGGAGATGAGGTGGAGAGCATCGTCGATCACGTCTGGGGGGAAATTGCGGTCTTTGAAGGAGGTCATCTGGGTCGTACAGTATTGGAACTGGTACTCCTGGGAGCAGATGCGGCGGAGACGAAGGAATTGGGAATACAGGATGGCGTTTTTACAGGGGGTAGGGTGGGTTTATAGTAAATGTCCGCGTTGATTCTGGCGCCTGAGATAGAAACGGAGAGGTCTAGGAAGGGGAGGGAGACGCAGGTAGATAGGACAGTGAAGGCATTTGGAGTTGGGAGGATATGCTGCAGCTGTACAGAATGTTGGTTCGGCCACTTATGGAATATTACATGCAATTGTGCTCTTGCTCCTATAGGAAGGCTTATGTTAAACTTGAGATAGAGTTCAGAAAACATTTACAAGGATGTTGCCAGGGTTGGAGGATTTTAGCTATAGAGAGAGAGGCTGAATAGGCTGAGGCTGTTTTCCCTGGTATGTAGAAGGCTGAGGGGTGGTTTATAGAATTATGAGCGGCATGGATAGGGTAAGTAGACAAGGACTTTTGCATTGGTTGGGGGGAGTCCAGAACTAGAGGACATCAGTTTAGGGTAAGGGTAGAAAGATTTAAAAGGGACCTCAAGGGCAACTTTTTCATGCTAAGGGTGGTGTGTTTATGGAATGAGCTGCTAGAGGTGGTGATGGAGGCTGGTACAATTACAGCGTTTAAAAGGCATCTGGCTGGGTACATGAATAGGAAATGTTTAGAGGAATATGGGACAAGTGCTGGCAAATAGGACAAGATTAATTTACGATATCTGGTCAGCGTTGACGAGTTGGATTGAATGGTCTGTTTCTGTGCTATACATTTCAAAGACTCTATATCAGGACTACTATAATCCATTCTGGGCCAAGCATCCGATCGTGGACCTTTCTCTGCAAATGCAGCACATACCAAATAGCAGGAACAAAAAAACTGAGTACATGTTATTTGAGTAAATAAAACTTGAATTCCATTGACAATAATTTTAATGCATCTGTTCAGATTGGTCGTGTGCAAACCTGAGTAGTCAACTCTTGAACCCAAGTTTTCCAGCTCTGAGGTAGGAACAAGACCACTTCACCCCAAGAGCTCCAAATCAGATGTTATTCACAGGCAGGCCTTTGTGTCAGAAAAGCCCACAATTGTTTTGATTGGAAATGGTTGATTTTTAAAATCAACCTGTTCAGGGATAGTATGACAAATAGGACTTGAAACTAGACCTCTTGACAGAGAATTAGTAACACAACCACTGGATCACAAAAGGCTCAAGAAAGCCATACATTTCAAATATTTTCTAATCAATCAATTTCTTCAGGCATGTTACAACACAACTTATGGCACTTGTGCTGTAAAGGCCATACAGCTTTTGAAACAGAAAAACGTTATTTGATAAATTAAATCACTCTGGCATGTTGTAAACTACTGAACTGGATAAAAGATAAACCTATCATCGAATGATTGTCTTTAACAAAATAATTTTACAAGAAAACAGGCAAGCAGAGCAGGTTAGACACAACCTAAACCATACCTATGGTACCTGGATACAAATGCTGCTTAAAAAGTCAGTTACCTAATAAGCATTTTATGGTAAACTATTCACCGCAGCTTGAACTAGCTACAGAAAAGCCAGGGTATCTAACCCATCATTTACCCCAAATCATCATTCAAGGCCATATCAGAATTAGATGAAACAGAAAAAAAAGATGATTTCTGGAGTCATGGATTAGATTGGAGAATAGAGGAAGCTACACCCCTGTACGTGATTAACTAGCATTTATATACAGCCTGGAAGTTAGAGGTATCTCAAGGTGCTCTGATGCAATTATACATACATAACACCAAGTCAAGAGTAATACTGAGCCAAAAAGGAATACTGCACTTTGAAAAAGTACCAATGCTGCAACAAATCAAAAAGGAGTGGATAATACACAATGGGACACAACAATTACTAAAGGCCTGGGAAAAGTTAGATATAGAAACAGACAAGAAGGGGGCTTGAAGGTCTTTGAAAAAGGTTCACTTTTATGAACTTAGACATCCTCAAGTATTTAAGCCAAGTACAATTTTTTTGGTTGCACTGAATCAGAGTATTGTTGAAAACAAGTTTTCAAACTATTTTGACTTCCAATCATCAATGCAATTTGCAAGAATACTACAGAAAGAAAAACAAGAAGTCTCTACATAGTACAAGTGTACACAGACTGGTTAGGAAATGGACTGATTAGCAGGATGTACCAGTTAGGTAGCTAGTGTTTAACTGCCACACTGTGTAAATTGAAAACAGACAGGTTAACTGATCAGTCAAGAGTGCTGAAAAATGAACCATTAAAACATCCAACAAAACTGACAGACAAAAACAGACACAATGTACATTAAAAAAATACTGGTTCCTATGGATTAACACATGCACCTTCCAGTACTTGTACACTCAAACAACCATCATAAGACTGGTCATCAGCATAACTCTTAGCATATTCAGTATTAAGCAAATATTGTACAGGATGCTTTGCCAGCACTGGCTGGTAGGCAATGGTGAACACCTTGCTTATCACCAACAGTTGAGAGAAATATACCATGGTTCACCAGTCTTTGAGACAGCCAAAAGGCTACTCTCCAAAGCTAACCGGCCTGTTTGTAGATCATGCAAAACAAACAGCTTTAAAAAGAATCTCCTTTTTTAACAACATTCTTTTAAAAAAATCAGTTTCAACATAAGAGCACAATAGCAAAACTGCATACAGCAAAACGCCTCACACCAATGTAGTGATACCCAAAATATGAAGTTTTATATTATTTTTAATCATTTTTGGTTTGGAGCTGTGAGCTAAAGATGAGAGGGAGAGCAGCTTCAAACAGAGCAGCTGCTTGTGTTAAAAAACAAAAAAAAAGTTCAAACTATTTGTGAGGTTAGAGCTGGAAGTGAATTGCAGGTTGATTTTTCATCAAAAGAATTTTATAGATTCTTCAACATCAGTGGGGAAGCAGATGACTGGCCATTAACAAAGTTGGTCTGAACATGTCAGGTAGGCCTTAGGCTCAAGCAGACAGCAGATGTTAAATGGTAACTAGGAGATTGTGGGGAGACACTTAGAGACCAGAGCTTGAACTGTGTTTTGGACTGTTTTCTGAAAGAGTCTGGCTGTTAATATTATAGCACAAAGATTTGAAAGCTCCCTGTCTAATCTGCCATTATCAGCAATCGCAAGCTCAAAGAATGGAAACTAAATAGCATTGACCTCCTTTGAACGAAAAGAAAAAATAAACCTCAAAGAGGCATAGCATAACAGACCCTTCGGTCCAAATATCCCAATCCTATCTTGTCCCACCTGCCAGCACCTGGTCCACATCCCTCCAAACACTTTCTATTCATATACCCATCCAGATGCCTCTTAAATGTTGCAATTGTACCAGCCTCCACCACTTCCTCTGGCAGCTCATTCCATACACTTACCACCCTCTGCATGAAAAGGTTGCCCCTTAGGTCTCTTTTATATCTTTCCCCTCTCACCCTAAACCGATGCCCTCTAGTTCTGGACTTCCCCAACCCACGGAAAAGACTTTGCCTATTAATCCTATCCGTGCTCCTCATAACATTTTAAACCTCTATAAGGTCACCCCCTCAGCTTCCAACACTCTAGGGAAAACAGCTATTCAACCTCTCTCTATAGCTTAAATCTTCCAACCCTGGCAACATCCTTGTAAATCTTTTCTGAACCCTGTCAAGTTTCACAACATCTTTCCGATGGGAAGGAGACCAGAATTGCACGCAGTATTCCAGCAGTGGCCTAACCAATGTCCTGCACAGCCGCAACATGACCTCCCAACTCCTGTACTCAATACTCTAACCAATAAAGGAAAGCATATTAAACGCCTTCTTCACCATACTATCTACCTGCGACTCCACCTTCAAGGAGCTATGAACCTGCACTCCAAGGTCTCTTTGTTCAGCAGCACTCAGAAATCCAACATAGAAACCATCTGTTCCTAAGGAATACACTGTGAAAACCACTTAAACAATCTGGCCAGTGTTGTTATTTCCTTTTAGTTATCCTTAAGCCACGTTTGTCTTTTTTTTCGTGTGAATGGGGCTGAAAACAAAGGTTATTGGGCTTAAAGAGACATCAATTAGACTACCTAGTTTGATCTGCTAAACATGATGTGGAGGTGCCAGTGCTGAACTGGCGTGAATAAAGTTAAAAAATCACAACACCAGGTTATAGACCAACAAGTTTATTTGGAAGTACCAACTTTCTGAGCACTGCTTACCTGTGTTGTGTGATTTTTAACTTTGCTCTGTTGAAGTTACTGCATTGTTAAATTGCTAAATCTTCTGTTTAAGCAGTGTATAAAATTGATTAATCAGTCTGAGATTAGTTAAAGCCTTTTAGGTATAACTCAGATAATAATTTGAGGGTCTTTAATGTTACTGTGTTATAACAGTTTAACATTAAATTTAGTTTGGCACAACTTTTAAAGACAAAACAGTAAATCACAAAGCCCTGTAAAAGGGCAGAACATGAACAAACAAGGTGGTTTCACAATGAAAACATTTTATTTTTAAAAAGAAAATATTGAATAGTTCAACATTTTATATTTTACTTTTTCTTCTCAACATCCTGTTCCGCAGCTTCTTTTGCTCTCTTAGCACGGATTCCAAACAAACGGGCATTGGCACGGGCCATACGGAGAGTTGCAAAAGCTTTGAAATTCTTCTCATCCTCCGAGATCACCCGGGCCTTCTCTTTTTTGTATATCTGAACGGGAAAATTGTAACCATAAGCGTAAGCTTATAAAAACTTGTATCAATGTGCTCAGAAGCATATAGATAGAATTAGACCTCTTATATTTAAAGGCAATAGTACTTTGTATGCCAAGCAATCAGATCAAAATAAGATTGCTGCTGCAAAATTAATTAAACAAAACAAAGTTCACCATAAATATTGTCTGCTGCAGTCTCCTTAGAAACCATTTCTAAATTTGGCTCCCTGAGCCAAAGGAAACCATTTCAACTTCTGCTTCGGAAAAAATAGGCTCAGATCCAGGTGAAAGGTCACCCCACATTCAAGTACTTTCACAATTACCGAAAGTGGCCAAACAATTAGTATCTTAATCTGATATATATGCAAAGATTTATTTCTTAGGTGTTTTATCTATCATATACAATCAACATGGATTATATAAATTAATAAAAGGTGCCTCTTACATCTTGAGAATGGTTCAAAGCACTTTACAATCAAAATACTGCAGAAATATAGTATCTTTGAATGCACAGGTGATGTGTTTAATTTATTTTGCATTTCTATTGTAATGTAAGCACCTTACATGCAGCTGTTACTGGAGTACAGCCACGGTGTTAATGTGGGGAAATACAGCAAACAGTTCACCACAATGAGAGAAATTGTCTTTTAAGAAAAGTGCTGGACTGGTGACAAATTTGGGCAGAACATGAAGAATTTCCTTACTCTTTTACATCCACCTGAGGGATACAATATATTGAGCCCATCACCTGGTAACTCTGAGCATTATGACAGTTGATTAATTTTAAACAAATTGCCAATTAATATTTAGAAAGTTACTTACATTTTTGATTGGCATGACTGGTCCAGTTAACTGGGTTGCCAGTTTAATTTCTTCTGCCTGTGAGGATGAAATCATTGTCAATAGTGTAGAATAAAACAGACCCAAAGAATTTAAATTAATGACACTGCCACAGTCATCAGATGGAGAAGGTTCAACAAAAATCATCAACGATGTGCAGAGATTTCCGAAGAAAGTTTCATCATACAACTGTGGTGACAGGCCATCACTACAACCACTGAAATTAATAACCCAGTCCCGACGCAGACAAGGGTTGACACACAAGTTTTTTTTTGTAATCTGACCAATTCACAGTACCACAGTTTAAATAAATTACTTCCTACTATTGTAATATTCCAATTCCCCTCATAAAAAGGAACCCATTAAGTAATATCCATCTCACAGTTACTGTGTTTCTATTCCAAATCGCCCAACAGTGCTGAATGTTGTGACTGTTTTACCATGAGTGCTCGTTCTGGCCCAAAACGTCACTCTGCCTCCATCTGATCAGGAGGATGCTATCTGCCAACATTATACAAAAGCAAGGTTTTGACTTTGGCATACGCACATCCAACCTTCCACTAAAGCCAGTGTATTAGGGTTCCTTAAATACTGAACTAAAATTTTATTCTAAAATACCACTCATATGTGCAAAAAATTTAAAAACAAAATATATTCTGAATAAACAAACATGCTTTCAGTTTCACATTAACATGCATATAGGATTCACTTGTGGAGCAGAAAGCTTCAAAGGGCGGAAAGGTACATTTCTGATCCTCAGCATATGCTGCGATGATTTGTCACATGGGCTCACACTAGAAATATGCAAAGGATCTGATTTAGCAACGAGGCTCCTGAACAATCGAAATGCCTGCATTGCAGCTGACCAAAGAACACAAATATATAGAGTGCTGCAGCCAAGATGGATCAATGTCCTCAAACAATAAAGCAACGGTCAAGGACTTTTAAATTTAAAAAAGCTATTCCCTCTATCACAGTTGAAATTTATTATTCATTAGCCTATCCAGGTTTATATGGAAGTAGATTTACCCAGTTATCTTATTTCAGACTTGCATGGTAGAACAATTTTCATTTTTAGATATTAAGAGCAAGTAGTACTCCACCATTAGTACTTGAATTATTCTTGGAAATATCGTTTTCAATTTGATTTCAGAATGTTATGCGAACATTTTATGGTTACTTACAGAAGAATCGCCCTTCTTAGGAACTGAAGCCTTTCTTGGGAAGATTATCAGTTTAGAGCGATATTCCTTCAGACGTTGAACATTACACTGAATAGATTCAGCTGACTTGTTCCGGCGTCTGTGATCAACAGCAATGCCAATAGTACGTGCAACTCTCCTGTGAATGCCTGCTGCCTGTTACATTGGCACAAAAATAGAATGCATTTATTTAAATGAGGAGAAGGAAAGAAAACGCAGAAACAATGTTTAACAAGCACCAACCATGGCCATCAGATGGAAAAGGTTCAAAAAGATAATCACTAATTGTAATGAAGAATTAAAAAGCAATCTTCAATTCAATTTCTAAATGTTTTCTCAGTCAATAAACATGCGTTATCACCCCTCAAGTCAATATTCTGTATCACGCCCAAAAGCTTAGGTCCTTTTCAATTCTATAACTTTCCTTTATTGATAAGTAAACTAAGGAATTCTGGCTAAAGCCTTTTAAACAGTGTATATAGAACTGTTCCCATACCTATAATTAATTTTGATTAGGTAATTATGATAAAAAAATGATACCACTGTTTCAAATTTACCCAAACTTTTGCTTTGTATCAGTGCCCTAATCTCTGTGGATGACTTAATGTTGCATGTATTTCATGACATTCCTCTTAAAAAAAAAACTTACATGAACAGCATTTATACACCATACAGTTATTTATACCTTTTCTCCCCCCTTTGTACTGTTTAGCATGTCTGATCGCCTGTCCTCTAATGGGTCTACTCCCTCAGTCTAGCTTTTAGTTATATTTGTTATTAGCCAGAGCCTCCTAGGCAATGGTTTCTTGTCCTGACGAATCTATCCCAACAGTCACTGCATCAGAGGTCAGATCAGTTTTCCTTTGAGTGAATTCAAGGAAAGCAATGGGACCAGATGGAGTACCGGGCCGTGCGTTCAGCATGCGCAGATTAACTGGCAGAGGTCTTCTTGGACATCTTCAACCTCTCTGTGCGGCAGGCCACTGTTCCTGCCTGTTTCAAGAGGGCCAACATCATCCCTGTGCCTACGAAGGCTCATGCAACATGTCTTAATGATTACCGTCCAAAGGCCCTAACTTTGGTGGTCATGAAGTGCTTTGAAAGGCTGGTCATGGCATCAATCAACTCCAGCCTCCCCACTACTCTTGACCCACTCCAATTTGCCAATCAGATCAACAGATCCATGTCAGATGCCATATCATTTGCTCTTCACTCCTCCCGAGAACATCTTGACACCAAGAACAGCTACATAAGAATCCTACTCATTGATTACAGTTCAGCCTTCATCACTATTATCCCCTGGAGACTGATTACTATAATTAGTGATCTCGGACTAAGTACCACTCTCTGCAACTGGATCCTCAGTTTTCTGACCCACAGGCCACAATCAATGAAGACTGGGGACAATATTTCATCCTAACACTCAACACTGGAACCCCACAGGGGTGCATACTCAGCCCTCTACTGTATTTACTGTATACCCATGACTGAATTGCCAAATACATAAAACAAACTACAGACGGGGGACGTGGAAGATTTGGAAAAATGGTGCACTGAGATCAACCTAGCTCTCAATGCTGGCAAAACCAAGGAACTCATTATTGACTTTCGAGGGAATGTTACTCATGCCTCCTACACATTAACAGCACAGAGATGGAACAAGTGGAGAGTGTAAAGCTCTTGGGAGTGGTCATCCACAACAAGCTTTCATGAACTCTTCATGTAGATGCACTGGTTACAAAGGCCCAACAATGCATCTTCTTCCTCAGGCAGCTGAGGAAATGTGACAAGATGGCAAATTCCCGTGCCAACTTTTATTGGTGCGCCACAGAGCATTCTGTCTGGATGTATCACTATGTGGTATGGTAACCATACCATTCAAGAACAGAGACAGTTACAAAGAGTGGTGAACTTGGCCCAGACAATCACAAAGGCCAACCTCCCATCTGTAGACGCCACCTGCTAGGCCCGCTGTCAAGGAAAGGCTGCCAGCATTCTCAAAGATTCATCCCATCTGGGCAAGGTTTTTCTTCAACCTGTTCTATCAAGGAGAAAGTACAGAAGCCTGAATAAAGCCGGTTTCAAAACAGTTTCTACCCTACTGCTGTTAGAATACTGAATAGACTCAAATGTTTAACATTCGCCTGTAACTGTGCTTTTGTTTTTGCCGCTGTGTACTATTATTTAGGTATCTATGCTACTTAACTGTGTGATCTGCCTGTATTGCTCGCAAGACAAAGCTTTTCACTGTGCTTCGGTACACATGACAATGAATAAATTCAATTCAATCCAATCTATAGTCACCACTTGAACCCCGCTAAACAAGTTACAATGGGAAATCGAACTTATTCAGTGGTTGTATTTTATATTCAATTGACTTTGAAAAAAAAAGGTTACATTTATGTATTGAACATTACCTTTAGTTCCTCCAGGCTGAAGCCTCGTCCAGCCCGTACTTTAGTGTGATACCGGACTGTGGGACACCTAACAATTGGTCGAAGGGGGCCAGCAACTGGACGTGGAGCAATGCGGCGTGCTTTTGCCTGCCGTGCCTTACGCCTGCCAACCAACAGTAGAGAAGTTGAGGATCAGAAACTTTTTATTAAAATGTCCATGTAGGAAGATGACAACAAAGAACTTAGAACAGACCACAGTCATCAGCAATAAAGGGTTCAATGGTAATCATCAAGGAAGTACAGAGATTCCGGAGAAATATCATCATCTGACTGTGAAATGGTAATAAAGAGTACAGTTGTACTGCCTTCCCAAATTTAGCTAATGTACAGACCTGAAGTTACTTTTCAGTAGTCCACCCAACTAGATTCCTCAGTGGAAATAAAGCAGAGTTTTAAATTCTCATGGTTGAATTGCATACCTGCGGATTTTTCTGGCTGGCTGATTAAACCATGTCCGTACTCTTTTCTGCCAGTTCTTATGGAAATGGGGGTTCAAAATCATTCCATTTCGACTTGGGGCCATGACTGCTTATTGAAGGGCTGAAACCCTGTAATTGTAAGTAAACATCATTAACTGCAGCAAATAATAACATCCCACACACACCTTACTGTAGAAGTTCATGACCAGAAAAACTAAAAAAAATTACCAAGTAGGTTCCAATTTAAAATACACAACCTGATGTTAGTCACTTTGAATACTACTGAAGAATACTCAAAGAACATTTGGATCATTGCCTCTGGACCATATATCAGTCCATTAGCAACAGTCTCACCTCCAAATGTTTGTGGAGGAAAGGTCTACTCCAGGATTTTATCACAACAAATAAAAGCTGATGTTTCAGTGCAGTACCGAGGGAGCACTATACTGTTGGGAAACACCACATTTAAGATGAATGTTAAAGATTTTAGACCACCTTTTTGAATCAAGGCATGGGGACTAATCCCAAAAACATTCCATGGTCATAATACTGCTTATGACAGCATGCTGTGTACAAACAGGCTGCTGCAGAGACGGCACTGCAATGACTACCAAAGGCGCTCTGGGATACCTGGAGGTTGTGGGAAAAGTGGGAGGGTGAGGATGAGGGCAAAAATGCTTCAGTGCGATTTGGACAAGTTCAGCAAGTGTGAAAATGCACGAGTGCACACATGCACAAATTCGAAGTAGCCACGATTGTTGAGGTGCCTATGCTGGGCTGGAGTGGACTTATTGGAACCTGGTGTTGTGTGATATTTAATTTTGTCCACAAACTCAAAAGGGAAACAAACCGTAGCCGAGACTAATGAAAAACTCGCATACTAACTCAGCCTTTTAATAAACAGTAATTTACAACTCCTCCGAAACACTGAGCCTCTGCAGTCGGCCACACACGGCCCATTCAAGTCCAAACCGCCACATGGGGAAGCAGGTAGTCTAGAAACTGTCACTGGAGGACCGTGGAACCGCGCCGGTGTACACACACCAGGAACTGCCAGCTCGGGATTTAGGCCCCAATCCTCCAGGCAAAGTAAACAGCGATTAACCAGCCTACACAACATCTGCCCTCAGAAATGCTCACGGATATTAACAGTCCGTTCTTCGCCATACAGGTGAGTGTCAGTCCATCATTCGTTTGCTTAATGAAAGTAGCGGATGGATTATGATTTTACTCACACTCTAACACAACACTTACCTTCTGGATGAAGATGGCCGATGGAAAAGAGCGAGCTACCCCAGAGAATGCCGGGATATGTATAAACACCCCGGCATTAACCAATCAGAGCACAGGACACTGGCTCTCCTGCTGCCCCGCACAAAGATGGTGGATGTACCGTGAGGGTCATGTAGTTTATATTTATTGTACTGTACACGTGGAAACCAATTCTTAAAGTTTCAGATGCAACTTGTAAAAAGGTGATGGCAAAAAATGATCTTGTAAAATGAACTGAACCTAAAGCTCAGCTGTGTTGGCATCCTTAAAGAGAGTGATCTTTTTTCAAGCCGATGGACTCCTTGTCTGAACTTGCATGTTCTGTTTTATTTCAAATTTACAGCACCCATGGTATTTTTGTTTCAAATTTCTAGTCGCAATCTGGAAATGCCTCTCATGGACTGAAGCAGTAGGGTTTTTTTTACAAAATCGCAATGCTGTGAAGTAAACGGCTGGGGAACAAGATTTGAAGAATGCAATCAAATTAGAACAGAGAAGCATACAACCCAGTATAGGCTTTTCGGACCTCGATGTGTGCCAACCTTTTATATGCCTCCTAAGATCAAACTAACCTACATAATCTTCATTTTGCTATCATCCATCTGCCTATCCATGAGTTGCTTCAATGTGCCTTTACCACTGCTGGCAGTGCATTCCATAAACCCACCATTCTCTGTGTAAAGAATCTACCTCTGACATCTCCCCTAAACCTTCCTCCAATCATTTTAAAATTATGCCCACTTGTGATAGCCATTTCCACCCTGGGAAAAAGTCTCTAGCTATCCATGCTTCTCATTATCTTGTACACTTCTATCAAGTCACCACTTATTCTTCTTTGCTCCAAGGAGAAAAGACCTTGCTCCCTCAAACTTTCTTAATAAGACATGCCCTCCAGTCCAGGCAGCATCCTGATAAATCTCTGCATCCTCTTCCACATCCTTCCTATAATGAGGCAAATAGAACTGAACACAATATTCCAAGTGTGGTCCAACCAGGGCTTTATAGAACTGCAACATAACCTCACAGCTCTTGAACTCAATCCGCTTACTAATGAAAGCCAACCTCCCTCATAGGCTTTCTTAACAACTCTTATCAACTTGGGTGGCAACTTTGAGGGATCAATGGACGTGGACCCACAATTCCTCTGTTTCTCCACTGCCAAGAATCCTGCCTTTTATCCTTAAATCAAATCCTGCGTTCAAATTTGACCTTGCAAAATGAATCATTTCAAACTTTTCCAGGTTGAACTCCCATCTGCGACTTCTCAGCCCAGTTTTGTATCCTGTCAATGTTCCATTGCAACCTACAACAGCCCACCACACTATCCACCACTCCACCAAACTTTGTGTCACTGGCAAACTTACTAACCACCCTTCCACTTCCTAATCCAAGTCACAAAGATCAGAGGTCCCAGAACAAATCTCTGTGGAACAGCACTGGTCACCGAGCTCCAGGCTGAATACTTTCCATCTACTACCACCCTCTGTCTTCTATGGGCCAGCCAATTCTGTAGGAGAAAGTGAGGACTGCAGGTGCTGGAGATCAGAGTTGAGAGTGTGGTGCAGGAAAACATGGCCGGTCAGGCAGCAGGTTTCCCTGTATCCTTTGCCTCCTTACTTTCTGAATGAGCATACCATGGTAAACCTTATCAAATGCCTTGCTAAAATCCATGTACACCATGTTTACCTTCATCAATGTGTTTTGTCACATCAAATAATTCAATAAAGCATGTGAGGCATGACCGATGTCTAATCAAACTATGGTTTTTCAAGTAATCATAAATCCTCTCACAATCCTCTCCAACATAAGACTGACTCATCTATAATTTTCAGGGTTATCTCTATTCCCTTTCTTGAACAAGGGAATAATATTTGCTACCCTCCAATCATCTGGTACTACTCCATTGGACAATGAGAATCCAAAGATCATCACCAGAGGCACAGTAATCTCTTCCCTCATATCCCGTAAAACCTAGGGTAAATCCTGTCTGGCCCAAGGAACTCTTCTATCCTCATATTTTCCAAAATTTCCAGCACATCCTCCTTCTTAACATCAACCTGTTTGAACACATCAGCCTGTCCTCACAAATAACAAGGTCCCTGCCACTAGTGAATACTGAAACAAAGTATTCATTGAGGACCTCCCCACCTCCTCCAACTCCAGGCACAAGTTCCCCCCACTATCCCTGATCAGCCCTACCCTCATTCTGACCATCCTCTTGTTCTTCACGTGTCGAACGCGTTGGAGCTTTCCTTCATCCTACCTTTCAAAGCGTTTTCATGCCTTTTTCTAGCTCTCCTAAGACCATTCTTCAGTTCCTGGCTACCTTGTAACTCTCTGGAGCCCTGTTTGATGCTTTCTTCCTTAACCTTAAGTAAGCTTCCTTCTTCCTTTTGACTAGATGTTCCACATCTCTTATCATCCAAGGTTCCTTCACCCTACCATCCCTTTTTTGCCTCAGTGGGACATACCTATCCAGCACTCACAGCATGTACTCCCTAAACAACCTCCACAGTTTGTCATGCATTTCCCTGAGAACATCTGTTCCCAATTTATACTCCACAGTTCCTGCCTAATGGCATCATAATCCCCCATCCCTGAATTAAATACTTTCTCACACCATCCCCTGTTATCCCTCTCCATGACTATAGTAAAGGTTAGAGTTGTGATCACTGTCACTGAAATGCTCTCCCACCAAGACATCTGACACATGACCCTGATTCGTTGCCAAGCACCAAATCCAATATGGCCTCCCCTGTAGTCAGCCTATCTATATAGTGGGTCAAGAATCCTTCCTGGGCATACCTGTTAAAATCTGCTCCATCTAAACTATTTGCACTAAGGAGGTTACAATCAATATTAGGACAGTTGGAATCACTCATGTCAACAAACCTGTTGACAGCAACACCTTTCCAGTCCCTCAAACTGCTCCTCTGTGTCTCTGTTGCTATTGGAGGGTCTATAGAAAACTTCAAATAAAGTGACTGCTCTTTTCCTGTTTCTGACTTCCACCCATACTGACTCAGTAAACAAACCCTCCTCAATGACCTCCCATTCTGATTAGGCTCTTTTACCTCCCTTCCTATTCCTTTTGAAACATCTAAACCCGGGACCATCCAACAATCATTCCTGCCCCTGTGATATCAAGTCTTGATAATGGTACAACATCATCACTCCAAATACTGATCCATGCTCAAAGTTCATCAGCCTTATTCTTGACACGTCTTGTGTTAAAATAGGCACACTTCAACCCATCATGCAGTCTGCAACTTTGCCCTGTCAACTTTCTAACCTTGTTCACAGACTCTCCGTGTACTATATTTACCTGTTCACCCCATCCAGAGATTTGTTGCTCCAGTTACCATCCTCCCGAAAAGTTCTAGCAAGCCTCCCGCCTACAATATTGGTACCCCACCAGCTCGGGTGCAAGCCACCCTCCTTGTGCAGGTCCCGCCTTCCCCAATAGGTACCCCAATGATTCACATATCTGAAGCCCTTCCTCATACACCAACTTGGCAGCCATGTGTTCAGCTGCACTCTGTTCCTAGCCTCACTAGCCCTTGGCACTGGTAGCCATTCTGAGATTACTACTCTGCTCATGCTGCCTTCTAGCTTCTAACCCAACTCCCTATATTCACTTTTCAGGTCCTCAACCATTTTCCTAGCTATATCATTGGTACTGATATAGCATGACCTCTGGCTGCTCACCCTCCTCCTTAAGAATCTGAGACATCCCTGACAATGGCACCCAGGAGGCAACATACCAACCGGGAGTCTCATTCTCAACCACAGAATTTCCTGTCTGGTCCTCTAACCATTGAATCTCCTATTACCATCACTCTCCTATTCTCCCCTCTTCCACTCTGAGCCACAGAGCCAGGCTCAGTGCCAGAAACCTGCCCGCCCTGACTTTCACCTGGTAGGATCCCCCCCATCTCCCCAATAGTATCCAAAGCAGTATACTTATTATTGAGGGCAACAGCCATAGGGGATCCCTGCACTAACCAGCCACTGCCCGAATATATTAGCTCACTTACTTGGCGGTCCCCTTGTCTGTGTCCACACCTGTTCAGCGTTCGCTCTACCAATTCACGTGTTAAGTATTTTATATTCAAACTTACCTTCCTGGCTACCCCCCGGCTCACACTTACTTGACTCCTGCTGCTGAAATTACAGTTTCCCAGCCAATGCAGACACAGTGGGTAGAATGGTTTTCTGGTGTGCCATCTATTTTACTACATGTCTATAAATTCCTTTAGGTCTCATCAATATTGAAGGCAGTACAATGTTTAGTGTTTCCCCTGACAGAAGGGTCAATTACCAGTGACTACAGGTTCTAAGGTGATCTGTAGAATAATCAGAGGGTTTCATGAGGGGAAACGTTTTCACCCAGTTGGTGGTGGAATTTACTACTAATTTTGGTGATTGTGGCAGAACCTACAATTTATTTAAATATAACCCAGACCTACAGCAAGGCCACAGAGATCACGTGCTGGTAAATTGGATTAGAAGATGTTTAGTTTAATCATTTGCTACAGACATGTGGGCTGAATGCCCTGTTTCAGTGTTGTGACTTTTCTGTGGTGTAGTTGAACCACGTTGGTACACTAGTCTAACAACCGAATTATAAATAGTTTTAAAATCCAACGTGAAATTGCACTCAGCACATCCAAATTAAAAGCAGAAATCTCTTGAAGGTTTCCACTGATCAGTCAGCATTTTTGGAGCAAGCTAGTGTTTATGTATCAGTCAAAGAAGGAAGAGTCATTGACCAAAAGACATTACCCTCTAGAGGGGGTCTCTATACATCGATTATCAGTATTTACTAAAGGTTCTGATTTTATTTGTTTCCAGCATTTGTGGTATTTTGTTCCTGATTAAATACATTGAAATCAGGACCCAGAATTCTATATTAGGGTAACATGTTTTTAATTCTTTTTCTAAAAAATGGAGCCCAGTATTGTTAATTAGTGTTTATATCTCAACCAACTTGCAACTATTACAGATTTAACTCTCTATATTTTCAAATGTCTTTTCACTTCTTACCAACAAAAAAAATCAGTCATCCTTTAAGCCTAACAGAAGTCACAGGGGAGTGCTGGAAATGAAAGTGCTTATTAAGGAAGTCTTAACTGTGCACTTAAAAAGTATGATTCAACCAAAATATAGTGTACAAAAGAGAAATCTAATTGACTAACTTATTAGAGTTTTCTGAGGATGTAATAAGTAAGATGAATGAAAGCCAAATGCAGGATACCTAGATATCTAAAGGGCATTAGATAATGCCCCACCCATAATGTTAATGTAAGGTGAGTTGAGGATGATACAAGAGCATGGTAGAGAATTGGTTCATGGACAAAAAACAGAAGGTAGACTTGAACAGGGCTTTTCCAGGCTGTATTTAGTGGAATATTACTGTATTCAGTGTTGGAGCCTTGAGTTATTTACATTATATATTAGTGAATTAGATGAAGAGAGAGTAATGTGCCTTAAGTTTGATGACAAAGTTTTCTGACTATTATGTAAATAATTGTCAAAAAGTGCAGTACAGAGGGATCTGGATGTACTTGTACACTGATGGCTCAGCTGTATAGGAGAGGAGAAAGAAGAGTGAAAGAACAGTACTAATAGGGGAGTCTTTAATTAGAGCAACAGACACTCATTTCTGCAGCAGCGGATATCACTGTAAGTAGTATCTTTCCTCCCTGGTCAAGGATGTGACAGAATGGCTCCAGGACATTTTTTCTGGCGAAGGATGAAGTTGTGGTCTTTATCAGGACTGTACCAACGATTCAGGTAGGAAGAGGATGAGGTGCTGAAAGCAGATTTCAGAGAGGTCAAGGAAAAATTATAAAGCAAGACCTCCAAACCAGTGACCGCGGAATGACCCCCTTTCTAACTGCTAGGGACCATGGAAATAGGCAAATTGAACATAAGACTGGGGCACTGGTTTAGGAGGGAGGGCATCACATTCCTGAGGCATTGAGACTAGATCTGGGCAAGATAGGATCAGTTCTAGATAAGTACATTGTTGCATCTTCACATATCCACGACTCTCATCTGCAGGTGCTTTTGGGGTGGGTTTAGGAGGGAATAGTAATTTGCAAGTAGGTCAGATTCAAGGGAAGCTAAACTAATGAAAGAAAACAAACTGGTAGTGAGCAGAAACATAGGCTAAAACATAGCAAATGTCAAATAGGACCAAAATTATGAATAATGTTAAAAAGACTGGCATAAATCCACTGCATATAAATACACACTTCATTCATAAAAGTGTTGATAATTTGATTGCACAAATGTATGAAGTAATTGCTGGTACAGGGATGTGGCTACAGGATGACTGAAATTGAGAACTGAATATCTGAAGATATTCTCTACTTAGGAGGGATAGGCAAAAAGGAAATTCCTAATAATGTGTGTGATCAGTACATTGGAAAGAGAGGATTTTGAATCTATGAATCTATGTATTAATATGCAGGATTAATTTGGGTGCGCCAAGAAACAGCTAGGGAGCAAACATTGATGTGAGTTGTTTATGGACCATCAAACTTTAGTGCTAATGTTGGGTATGCTTTCAATCAAGAAATTAGAGATGCGTGTAATTTGAGTAATAAAGTAATAACAAACAATTTCATTTTACATATAGAATTGGTTAACCAAAGTAGCACTAATGTTGTAGAGGACAGATTCAGAGAGTGTGTACAAGGTTCCTAGAGTATGTACAACTCTCAGCAATGTTTGAGGAGTTATCTCGGGGTCAAGCTATTTTGGATCTGGTGTGTAATGAGAAAGGTCTAATTAGAAATCCGCTGCAATGAAGCCTTTGGGAATTGGTGATCGCACTACAATTGAAGTTAACATTAAGTTTGAATGTGACATAGTTCATTAAGGAAACTCCTGTCTGTAAATCTGAGCAAAGTATATTATGAGCGATGAGTTGATTATGCTGAATTGGGAAAATACACTAAATGATTTGATTGCAGACAGGTAGTATTTAAATAATTTCTACAAGATGTACAACACATATACATTTTTTTTAAGGCACAAACACCCAACAGGCATGATGAATGAACCAGGGTTAATGAACGAGTTAAAAATTGCATGGAATCAAAGGAAGTGGTTGAGAAAAATGTCAGAAATACCGGTAAACATAGAAAATAGGTTCAGGAGTAGGCCATTTGGCTCGTCGAACCTGCACCACCATTCAATATGATCATGGCTGATCATGCAATTTCTGGATACCATTCGTGCTTCCTGTCCATATCGCTTGAACCCTTTAGCCCCAAGTGCCATGTCCAGCTCCCTCTTGAATATATCTAATAAACTGACCCCAACAACTTGGGGGAGAATTACACAGGTTAACAACTCTGAGTGAAGAAATTCTTCCTTATCTCAGTCCTGAATGACTTACCCCTTAAACCTGAAGTTTGGGAGCAACTCAGGCCCCAGCAAAGGTGGACTAAGAAAATAATAAGAATAGGGAAAAAGGATACAATTGCAGGCTTCTCTAGGTACATGGAAGGGAAAAGACAGGCAAAGATAAATGGATGCCCTTTGGAGGTGGGATCAAGAGAATTTATATTGATCAACAAGATAATGGCCGTGAAACTAAACAGTTACTTTGCATCTGTCTTCATTCAAGAGGTTTCAGAAAATCTCCCAGAAATACTAAGCAAACAGGATTTCTGTGACTGAGGAGCAAGAAAAAAATTAGTATTAATAACGAGATGCTTCTTGAAAAAATTAGCTGGATTGAGGGATTAAAGAAAAGTGTGTCCAACAGAAAGTCTGCAGTAGTGAGTAGAATGGATTCTTTTTTGATTATATGTTTTTGGAGGTATGTCTCTTGATTAAACGTAAAAGAAAAAGCCATAACTATTAATTTAACCTGGGGCAGTGTTTGCAGAGGAATAAGACAGTGTTACTTTCTGGGTCTGTAGATTGTGAAGAAGCAAAAATGGCCTTTAGTTCAGTGATATGTACATCTTGTCACATGTGGGAGTTTAAAGAGAGTTTAAGGGTTACTGCAGATTATATCTGTCATAAATGCTGTTGGATGCGAATCTTATCAGATCGAATGGATCATTTAGAGAGACAGTTAGAAGCAATGAGGAATTTGCAACAGCAGCAGTATGTGATGGATGGCAATTATAGGAAGGGGGGAATATCTCAGATACAGTCACATAGATGGGTTAACTCCAGGAATGGTAACAGAGGTAGGCACCTAGTGCAGGAGTCTTTTGTGGATACACCCATTTCAAAGAGGTATGCTGTTTTGGATAATGTAAGGAGTGATGGATTCTCAGGGGAACGTAGCACGAACAGCCACGTTTTTGGTATTGAGACTAGCTCTAATGCAACGAAGGGTACGTCGGCTTCCAAGAGATCAATTGTGTTAGGGGATTCTGTAGTCAGAGGTACAGACAGATATTTCTGTGGCCAGCAGCGAAAATGCAGAATGATGTGTTGCTTCCCTGGGGCCAGGATCAAGGATGTCTCAGAGAGGGTGCAGAATGTTTGACAGGGGAGAGGGGCCAGCAAGAGGTCATTGTCCACTTTGGAACCAATGACATAGGAAGGGAAAATGTTGAGATTCTGAAGGGCAATTCAGAGAGTTTGGCAGAAATTTAAAAAGGGGGTCCTCGAGAGTAGTAATATCTGGATTACTCCCAGTGTTACGAGCTAGCAAGGGCAGGGATAGGAGGAGAGAGAGCAGATGAATGCATGGCTAAGGAGCTGGTATATGGCAAAAGGATTCACATTTTTGGATCATTGGAATTTCTTTTGGGGTAGAAGTGACCTGTACAAGAAGGACGGATTGCACCTAAATTGGAAGGGGACTAATATACTGGCAGGAGATTTGAGAGACCTGCTCCGGAGGATTTAAACTTGTAATGTGGTGGGGTGGGACCCAGGGAGATAATGAGGAAATATTTCAATCTGAGACTAGTACAGTTGAGAAAAGCGGCGAGCCAAACAGTCAGGTAGGCAGGGACATGGTAGGACTGATCAATTAAACTGCATTTATTTCAATGCAAGAGGCCTCACAGGGAAGGCAGATGAACTCCGGGCATGGTTAGGAAAATGAGACTGGGATATCATAGCAATTATTGAAACATGGCTCAGGGATGGGTAGGACTGGCAGCTTAATGTTCCAGGATACAAATGCGACAGGAAGGATAGAAAGGGAGGCAAAAGAGGAGGGAGAGTGGCACTTTTGATAAGAGATAGCATTACAGCTGTGCTGAGGGAAGATATTCCTGGAAATACATCCAGGGAAGTTATTTGGGTGGAACTGAGAAATAAGAAAAGGATGATCACCTTTTTGGGATTGTATTATAGCCCCCGTAATAGTCAGAGGGAAATTGAGAAGCAAACTTGTAAGGAGATCTCAGTTATCTGTAAGATTTTAGGGGATTTTAACTTTCCAAACATAGACTGGGACTGCCATAGTGTTAAAGGTTTAGATGGTGAGGAATTTGTTAAGTGCGTACAAGACAATGTTCTTATTCAGTATGTGGATGTACCTACTAGAGAAGGTGCAAAACTTGACCTACCCTTGGGAAATAAGGCAGGGCAGGTGACTGAGGTGTCAGTGGGGGAATACTTTGGGGCCAGCGACCATAATTCTACTCATTTTAAAATAGTGATGGAAAAGAATAGACCAGATCTAAAAGTTAAAGTTCTAAATTGGAGAAAGGCCAATTTTGACGGTATTAGACAAGAACTTTCAAAAGCTGATTGGGGGCAGATGTTCGCAGTTAAAGGGACGGCTAGAAAATGGAAGCCTTCAGAAATGAGATAACGTGAGTCCAGAAAAAGTATATTCCTGTCAGGCTGAAAGGAAAGGCTGGTATATATAGGGAATGCTGGATGACTAAAGGAATTGAGGGTTTGGTTAAGAAAAGGAAGGAAGCATATGTAAGGTATACACAGGATAGATCCAGTGAATCCTTAGAAGAGTATAAAGGAAGTAGGAGTATACTTAAGAGGTAAATTAGGAGGGCAAAAAAGGGGACATGAGATGACTTTGGCAAATAGAATTAAGGAGAATCCAAAGGGTGTTTACAAATACATTAAAGACAAAAGGGTAACTAGGGAGAAAATAGGGTCCCTCAAAGATCAGCAAGTTGGCCTTTGTGTGGAGCCACAGAAAATGGGGGAGATACTAAATTAATATTTTGCGTCAGTATTTACTGTGGAAAAAGATATGGAAGATGTAGAATGTAGGGAAATAGATGGTGACACCTTGCAAAATGTCCGTATTACAGAGGAAGTGCTGGATGTCTTGAAATGGGTAAAGGTGGATAATTCCCCAAGACCTGATCAGGTGTGTACCCTAGAACTCTGTGGGAAGCTAGAGAAGTGATTGCTGGGCCTCTTGCTGAGACATTTGTATCATCGATAGTCACGGGTGAGGTGCCGGAAGACTGGAATTTGGCTAATGTGGTGCCACTGTTTAAGAGGGGTGGTAAGGACAAGCCAGGGAACTATAGACCAGTGAGCATGATGTCGGTGGTGGGCAAGTTGTTGGAGGGAATCCTGAGGGACAAGATGTACGTGTATTTGGAAAGGCAAGGACTGATTGGGGATAGTCAACATGGCTTTGTGCATGGGAAATCATGTCTCACAAACTTGATTGAATATTTTGAAGAAGTAACAAAGAGGATTGATGAGGGCAGCGCGGTAGATGTGATCTATATGGACTTCAGTATGGTGTTCAACAAGGTTCCCCATGGGAGACTGATTAGCAAGGTTAGATCTGGCTTTTATTGGTAGAGGAATTGAGTTCCGGAATCCTGAAGTCATGTTGCAGTTGTATTAGACTCTGGTGCGGTTGCATCTGGAGTGTTGTGTGCAGTTTTGGTCGCCATACTATAGGAAGGATGTGGAAGCACTGGAACGGGTGCAAAGGAGGTTTAGATTAGACTTACAGTGTGGAAACAGGCCCTTCGGCCCAACAAGTCCACACCGACCCGCCGAAGCGAAACCCACCCATACCCTTACATTTACCCCTTACCTAACACTAGGGGCAATTTAGCATGGCCAATTCACCTGACCCGCACATCTTTGGACTGTGGGAGGAAACCGGAGCACCCGGAGGAAACCCACGCAGACACGGGGAGAACGTGCAAACTCCACACAGTCAGTCGCCTGAGTCGGGAATTGAACCCGGGTCTCAGGCGCTGTGAGGCAGCAGTGCTAACCACTGTGCCACCGTGCCGCCCAGGATGTTGCCTGGTATGGTAGGAAGATCATATGAGGAAAGGCTGAGGCACTTGGGGCTGTTTTCATTGGAGAAAAGAAGGTTTAGGGGTGACTTGATAGAGGTGTACAAGATGATTAGGGGTTTAGATAGGGTTGACCATGAGAACCTTTTTCCATGTATGGAGTCCGATATTACGAGGGGGCATAGCTTTAAATTAAGGGGTGGTAGGTATAGGACTGATGTTAGGGGTAGATTCTTTACTCAGCGAGTCGTGAGTTCATGGAATGCCCTGCCAGTAACAGTGGTGGACTCTCCCTCTTTATGGGCATTTAAACAGGCATTGGATAGGCATATGGAGGAAAGTGGGCTAATGTAGGTTAGGTGGGCTTGGATCGGCGCAACATCGAGGGCCGAAGGGCCTGTACTGCGCTGTATTTTTCTATGTTCTATGTCTATCTCATGGAATGCAGGGAGAACTAGCCATTTGGATACAGAATTGGTTTAAATTGGACAGAGGGTGGTGGTGGAGGATTGTTTTTCAGACTGCAGGTCTGTGACCAGTGGAGTGCCACAAGAATCGGTGCTGGGCCCTCTACTTTTTGTCATTTACATAAATGTTTTGGATGTGAGCATAAGAGGTACAGTTAGTACGTTTGCAGATGACACCAAAATTGGAGGTGTAAAGGACAGCAAAGAGGGTTACTTCAGATTACAACAGGATCTTGACCAGATGGACCAATGGGTTGGGAAGTGGCAGATGGAATTTAATTCAGATAAATGCGAGGTGCTGTATTTTGGGAAAGCAAATTTTAGCAGGACTTATACATTTAATGGTAAGGTCCTCGGGAGTGTTGCTGTACAAAGAGACCTTGGAGTGCAGGTTCATAACTCTTTGAAAGTGGAGTTGCAGGTAGATAGGATAGTGAAGAAGGCGTTTGGTATATTTTCTTTTGTTGGTCAGAATATTGTGTACAGGAGGTGGGAAATCATGTTGCAGCTGTACAGGACATTGGTTAGGCCACTGTCGGAATATTGCATGCAATTCTGGTCTCCTTCCTATCAGAAAGATATCGTGAAACTTGAAAGGGTTCAGAAAAGATTTACAAGGATGTTGCCAGGGTTGGAGGATTTGAGGTATAGGGAGAGGCTGAACAGGCTGGGCCTGTTTTCCCTAGAGTGTCGGAGGCTGAGGGGTGACGTTATAGAGGTTTACAAAATTATGAGGGGCATGGATAGGGTGAATAGGCAAAGTCTTTTCCCTGGGGTCGGGGAGTCCCAAACTAGAGGGCATAGGTTTAGGGTGAGAGGGGAAAGATATAAATGAGACCTAAGGGGCAACTTTTTCATACAGAGGATGGCATGGGTACGGAATGAGCTGCCAGAGGGAGTGGTGGAGGCTGGTGCAATTGCAACGTTTAAGAGACATTAGGATGGGTACATGAATAGGAAGGGTTTGGAGGGATATGGGCTGAATGCTGGCAGGTGGGACTAGATTGGCTTGGGATATCTGGTCGGCATGGATGGGTTGGACCGAAGGATCTATTTCCATGCTGCACATCTCTATGACTCCATGACTCTTATCACCTGAACCAGATGAACTTTTGAGATAATGCATTGATGGTTATCATCTGTAATTCGATAGATTACAGGTTATTGCTGACTGGAAGGTAGCAAAATGTAACCCTACTATTTAAGAAGGCAGGGAGTTAAGAACAACAAGCCTCTTATCTTGATGTCAGTCATAAGGAAAATGTTAGAATCTATTATAAAATATATAACTGAACGTTCTGAAAATAATGGTAAAATTGGGCAGTGGACATGAATTTCTGAAAGGGAAATCATGTTTGACGAAATTGTTGGAGCTTTTTGAGGATGTTACTTGTAGAATAGATAAAGGATGACTAGAAAGATTTACAAAGATGTTGCTGGGGTTGGAGGGTTTGACCTATCAAGAGACACTGAATAGGTTGGGGCTATTTTCTCTGGAGCATTAGAGACTGAAGGGTAACCTTATAGAGCTTTATAAAATCATGATGGGTATGAATAAGGTGAATAGTCAAGGTCTTTTCCCCAGGGTACAGTAGTCCAAAACTAGAAGACTTAGGTTTAATGGAGGGGAAAGATTTAAAAGGGACCTAAGAGGCAACGTTTTCATGCAGAGGGTGGTGCGTATATGGAATGAACTGCTAGTGGAAATGGTGGAGGCTGGTACAATTACAACATTTTAAAGGCATTTGGATGGGTATATGAACAGAAAGCGTTTAGGGGAATATTTGCCAAAAGCTGGTAAATGGGATGAGATTAGAGTATCTGATCAGCATGGACAAGTTGGACTGAATGGTCTGTTTCTGTGCTGTACATCTCTTTATGCCTGAATTTTCAATGGCTTTTTTTTATAAAGTCTTACAAAATTAGTAAATAAAATTACAGTACATGGGATTAGCATGATGGAGGATATATGTAAGGATTGAGAATTGTTTAATAGATTAAAAGCAGAAAGTAGGATAAATGGATCATTCTCAGGACGGTAGGCTGTTACTAGTGGGATGCTGAAGTGTCAGCATCATATCCACAATTGTTTGCAATCTATATAAATTATCTGGATGAGAGGATCAATTGTATTATTTCCAAGTTTGCTGATGACACTAATTGGGTAGGAGCATAATTGTGAGGAGGAGATATAAGGACTCCAAGAGGACTTGTATGGGGTAAGTGAATGGGCTACAGCATGGCAGAAGGAATATAAGTGTGGCCTTGTGAATGTATCACTAAAGGAGAAAGTGAGGACTGCAGATCAGAGCTGAAAAATGTGTTGCTGGAAATGCGCAGCAGGTCAGGCAGCATCCAAGGAGCAGGAGAATCGACGTTTCGGGCATAAGCCCTTCTTCCTGACCTGCTGCATTTTCCAGCAACACATTTTTCAGCAGTGTATCACTAAAGTCCAACATGCAGACCAAGAAATTAGGAAGATAAGTAATGTGTTGCCATTATTTTCAAGGTTATTTGAGTATAGATGATGCCTTGCTGTCATTGTATAGGGACTTAATAAGATTGCACCTGGAGCATTGTGTACATGTTTGGTCTCTTTATCTAAGGAAGAATGTATTTATTACAGAGAGCATTCAATTGACATTCACAAGATTAATCCCTGGGGTGGTGGGGTTGTATTACGAGAAGAGATTGAGGAAACCATTTATATTCCCCAGAGCATTGAATAATGAGATGTTATCATTGCAATTTATGCATTTCTTAAATAGTGTGACAGGCTGGTTGTAGATATTTTACCTGGCCAGTGATTCATACCAGGGACATAATGTCAAGATAAAGTGGAGACCTTTTAAGACTGAGTTAAAGGAGGAATGGTGAATCTTTGGAAATCACTATTTCAAAGATCTGTGGAAGCTCAACCATTGGCATGTGTAACACAGAAATCAATAATTTTCTAGAGACTAATGACGTAAAGGGATGTGTGAGAACGTGGGGTTGAGGTATATGATAGGCCCCAATCTAATTGAAAGGTGGTGATAAAGTATGAAAGAAGTAATAGCTAAAAAGAACCTCCATATTTACAAGACTCCATTTTGTATTAATAAATTGACTTTTAGAAAAGCTCAGTTGATGACCATGAGAATGAATGAATCCTGGCACAGATTAACAGCTGTCCTGTTTCTCAGAGGGTTGCCATAGCATATGCGATGAAACTATGACACAATAACCAAAACAATGACTTTTTTCAAAGAAATTGGTGAAATTGACAGAATAAACTGGGAAGCCATTTCCACCTGATGGCATATTTTATTGTGATCACATAAAACATTTGGCGGAAACTTTGAAAACTTCAAATAGGCAAAGGAAACCAAGAGAGATAGAGTGAGTGACACAGGCTACTAGCCTGATCTAAGTGTTAACTAATTGTGGTCCATTTTGAATGTACATTTTCTTCATTGGTGATTACATCTGCTCGTATGTAATCTATTTTTTTGTTCCTGGAACCTGACATCCGGGAATGTTTTGATTTAAGTCTGCATTTTGGAAGTCAATGATGATTTTAAAGTGTTATCTGTGCTTTTTATTACTTTAGATTATGCATGTTAACTGTTTTCTTCACTTTTGAGAATTTACATCTACATCTGCAAGAAAAGTTTAAATAAAACTTTTTTTCACTCAGAGGGTGGTACATGTATGGAATGAGCTGCCAGAGGAAGTGGTGGAGGCTGGTACAATTGCAACATTTAAAAGGCATCTGGATGGGTATATGACCAGGCAGGATTTGGAGGGGTATGTGCCAGGTGCCAGGTGCTAGCAGGTGGGACTAGATTGGGTTGGATATCTGGTCGGCATGGACGAGTTAAACCAAAGGGTCAGTTTCTGTGCATCTCTATGACTCTATTAAAAAAATGGGTTTTATTGATTAGTTAAATTTACCTCTTGGACTTTTAATTTATCACATTTGGAATTTCATTTATTGGCCAGAATGAATTTCCAAACAAAATAAGCAAATTTTTTTCTAGAAAAGCGATTCCTTTTTAACTAGATTTTAGTAAAATTTTCAAAGATCTGATAAAACTGATGTAGATGCGGGGGTGACGTTTAACGATATTCGGGTTTTTGAGGGAGATGTGGGGACATCTGTCCTTGTATGTGCTGTTGTAGATCTATATTCAGTTATGCTATCATAATAAAAATCTCTTTAGGCTATTCCTAAAATAAAACTCTCCCTTCTCTGCAAATAAAAGGTAGTCTGGTGCAGTGGTATTAAAATGTGGGCTTCATCCAGTATTCGTGGATATGAATTTTTAAAATAAATTTGACCTTTCAATTGTTTAACATGGAAATATTTCATTTACTGAAAATCTTTAATTATGGTAGCGAATGAAGCAGCCATTTTGTTTTTATTGGTGTATTTATATACTTCAATTTCTGGAATGGACAGATTGAGCTGATAATTCTAATCATACTCTGTTTACTCACTTGTTTAGTTTATTTTCAAATTTATTGGGTAAATGACTTTTTTTATTTTGCCCTTTTTTTATTTTAAAAATTTACATTACTTTCCTGTTTGGCCTTTACCTTTTGAGATTAATGAGGATTAAATTAGATTTTCAGTAGTTTAAACCTGACCTTCAGCTTCTATAGCTTTTTAGAATGTTTTAAATTGCTTTTACTTATTTTGAATGCAATATCAAAGGACTTTTTGGGTGTGGATTGTTTAATTGTTTTCAACAATGCTTTGTGCACAGTCCAGTTTCATCTGTGAGATGTTAGGTAGTTTAATTGTCTAATTTGTTTTATGTTAATTATCCACAGGAGCTTTTACACAAGTGTTTCAGATTAATTTTAACTTCTTTTACATTTTATTTTGAAAAAAAACTTGTTTTCTAAAAGTTAAGTGGAACTTGAGTTATTTTGATGCAGACCAACTTTTGGTTAGTGTGCACTTATTAGGACAATCATTATACAATCTCCTGTATTCAACCCTAACCATATCTTATTCATTTTGGGACATTTAAATCTGTTTGGAATTCTCAATTGACTGCAATTTCTCAGCCACTTGTTCAACACCCATCTCTCAATTACATGATGTGGTTATTTTAGTTTTTTTTTCACCATTTGTATTAGTCCTGAATTGCAAACTCAGAATTAATTGGCACGTTTCATTGGTTCTTATACAAATTGAGCTTTGTACATACAATTGGCAGTAGAAGTTATGGCAATATGAGGGAAAGTGTAGGTAGCAAAGCAAGAGAAGAAACGTGAAAGGAAAGTGAGACTTTCTATTTTCCTCATTCAAAGCACTCACATTGAAACTACAGGCTGAATAACCTTTTGTGCTGTAGTCATGTTTACTTTTACTTGATAAGCTTTCCTAAGAGTAGGACAAATCTAATTGTTGGGATTATGGACACTGCCATTTCTGGAAAGTATGGAGTCATTGCTTCTCTTAGTTGTTCAAACTGAGGTATTAATGACAGTTCAAAAAGGAATATTTTTATTGATTTACATCAGAAGTTGCGAACACAAAGTCACTCTTTGGGGAAATTGCATCTTTGGGCATTAACAAACAGATCAACAGCTAAATTAGCAAAAGCTGTGGGTACCTTGCAAGTTTTATAATAGAACAATACTTAACTTTTTTAGGTTTTAGATAATTTGAAATGGACATGCTACATATTTTACTTATGATTGTACTTGTTTTATTTGATCACTTTATTATACTGTGTACAAGACATTTAAGCTGCAAATGTGTTGCTGGTCAAAGCACAGCAGGCCAGGCAGCATCTCAGGAATAGAGAATTCAACGTTTCGAGCATAAGCCCTTCATCAGGAATAAGAGAGAGAGCCAAGCAGGCTAAGATAAAAGATAGGGAGGAGGGACTAGGGGGAGGGGCGATGGAGGTGGGATAGGTGGAAGGAGGTCAAGGTGAGGGTGATAGGCCGGAGTGGGGTGGGGGCAGAGAGGTCAGGAAGAGGATTGCAGGTTAGGAGGGCGGTGCTGTGTTGAGGGAACCGACTGAGACAAGGTGGGGGGAGGGGAAATGATGAAACTGGAGAAATCTGAATTCATACCTTGTGGTTGGAGGGTTCCCAGGCGGAAGATGAGGCGCTCCTCCTCCAGCCGTCGTGTTGTTGTGTTCTGCCGGTGGAGGAGTCCAAGGACCTGCATGTCCTCGGTGGAGTGGGAGGGAGAGTTAAAGTGTTGAGCCACGGGGTGATTGGGTTGGTTGGTTCGGGCGGCCCGGAGGTGTTCTCTGAAGCGTTCCGCAAGTAAGCGGCCTGTCTCACCAATATAGAGGAGGCCACATCGGGTGCAGCAGATGCAATAGATGATGTGTGTGGAGGTACAGGTGAACTTGTGGCGGATATGGAAGGATCCCTTGGGGCCTTGGAGGGAAGTGAGTGTGGAGGTGTGGGCACAAGTTTTACATTTCCTGCGGTTACAGGGGAAGGTGCCGGGGGTGGAGGTTGGGTTGGTGGGGGGATGTGGAACTGACGAGGGAGTCACGAAGGGAGTGGTCCTTGCGGAACGCTGATAGGGGAGGGGAGGGAAATATATCCTTGGTGGTGGGGTCCGTTTGGAGGTGGCGGAAATGGCGGCAGATGATACGTTGTATGCGGAGGTTAGTGGGGTGGTAGGTGAGAACCAGTGGGGTTCTGTCTTGGTGGCGGTTGGAGGAGCGGGGCTCAAGGGCGGAGGAGCGGGAAGTAGAGGAGATGCGGTGGAGGGCATCGTCGATCACGTCTGGGGGGAATCTGTGGTCCTTGAAGAAGGAGGCCATCTGGGCTGTGCGGTGTTGGAATTGGGCCATCTGGGCTGTGCGGTGTTGGAATTCCACCGAGGACATGCAGGTCCTTGGACTCCTCCACCGGCAGAACACAACAACACGACGGCTGGAGGAGGAGCGCCTCATCTTCCGCCTGGGAACCCTCCAACCACAAGGTATGAATTCAGATTTCTCCAGTTTCCTCATTTCCCCTCCCCCCACCTTGTCTCAGTCGGTTCCCTCAACTCAGCACCGCCCTCCTAACCTGCAATCCTCTTCCTGACCTCTCCGCCCCCACCCCACTCCGGCCTATCATCCTCACCTTGACCTCCTTCCACCTATCCCACCTCCGTCGCCCCTCCCCCTAGTCCCTCCTCCCTACCTTTTATCTTAGCCTGCTTGGCTCTCTCTCTTATTCCTGATGAAGGGCTTATGCTCGAAACGTCGAATTCTCTATTCCTGAGATGCTGCCTGGCCTGCTGTGCTTTGACCAGCAACACATTTGCAGCTGTGATCTCCAGCATCTGCAGACCTCATTTTTTACTACAAGACATTTAAGTCTTGATTCTGTAACCTCTGTATAGATCAGGAAAACAAGGGGCCTGGAATATGGCCTCTTGTGAAGAGGTGGTAAACCTAACTTGAAATAAAAGATGTGACAAATTGTGTTAATTATTAATTAAAGAATGAAGGATAGTGCCAAGATTAAATGGAATTATACCTTGCTTGCCATTTGGAAGAATAATGCATGTGATAAGGGGATAGAGGTATGTACAACTGATGGAACTCCCCACGACTGGGAAATGTTAAGAGCCTAGTGTGAATGGGTAGACGGGAGGTCAAAAGGGAACAGGAAAACGCTGTAAGGACACTGAGGCTTAGTAGTTTGAAAAAGCGTTGAAGCTATAGCGCTGTAAATGTAATCTAAGTTCTACTTGGGATCCCTAGTCTATGTTTGGCATACCAAAACTATTTGGGAAAGGGAATGATACTGATAGGGCTGCGGAATGGGGATTTTAATCCAGGATACCCACTGAGCCCCAAATATCTCCTGATTCTAGACCTTCCCCTTAGTCTGAGGATAAAGGGTCCGGTATCGGTTACCAGCTTCATAGTTGACATCAAGGGAATGAGCGGCCTGGACCATCCTCAACCTAAGGCAAGAGGTTGAGGAAAGAGAGTAATGATAATTAACCAAGCCCCTGGCCGCTAGAAGTATCCAGCCCAATTTGCTCAATATGTCTAGGACAATATGGATGTATAATGCCACTTCTCAGGACTTGTTTGCTCTTTGCTTTATAATCCTGTCCCCTGAAGAAGTTACAAAGTGGCAAGGACATGGTGGGTGCAGGGCCTATCTATAGTTACAAGGTCTTGAATGAAACCTTCCATAGCAATAATGCCCAGGTGGACCACTTAATCCAATCGTTAGAATGAACCTTACAACAACCTGTAAACATTAGTGACGTACTGGAATGCAACCGCAACCTGGGGAATCGGAAGGTGATTATTGGGAACGGTTTGTTGCCTGTTACAGAACATTTGCAGTGATCAAACCTTTAATCAAGACGATGACTCATCCTTGCTAAACACTATGCCATTGCTGTGTATTCCTTCTGGTGTCGCAGACATGATCCGGACAATCAATATGAACTGGTCCAAAAACTACCAGCTGCAAATGAAGAAAGTGGTGATCTTCTACTAGGATGGCCAGTATAAGCACAAACCAAGTTACAGGTAAAAACTGAATATGTCCTGCGACCTCGCATTCCCTATACAGTCCTTGATGGGATTGAATAGGACCAGGACACCCGCTGTGGATGGGACCTACCTCAGATGCCCACCCAGCAACCACTGATGATTAACCCTTTCTCAAGGGGACCCTGGAAAGGGGGACAAGCAGGCCCCAGTTTTACACCTTTGGGACTGGAAACAAGGCAGTGAAATCCCATAGGGATGAGTGGCAGGCCCTTGTTTTAACTGTGGGAGACATGGCCACTGGAGTTTCCTGATCAATTACTTCAGGGATCGTAAGGATAAATGAGCAGATATATATACTGACTCGCTTATTCTTCTGGCGTGGCCCACGATTGCAGAGCCTTGTGGAATCATGGAGAATTTTTAATTTCCACGGGACAGCCTTTCAGTAATCCTTTCTCTTTCATAATGTCTTACAGGCTTTGCAATTGCCAGCCAGTCTAGTGGTTTAACTCACACTGGTGCTACGGCTAAACTCTTTTAAGGCAATGAGCAGGTAGACACTGATGCCAACCAGGCAGCCTTACACCCCAAACTTCTGGTGGCATTGGGTTCCCAGCAAAACCTGGTTTGACACCATATAGGGATGGGTATGCCAGACATGGGTGAGATACAGAATGTACAGGGGGACTCAAATGGCGTGCTCCCTCGATACTCAAACCAAGCTATGGGTTAGCCCTATGGGACATGTTTGTGTTCCCTCTTTGCTCCTACCTATCTGAATTGATTATGTGCATAATTTTATACACTTGGGCAAGAAGGGAATGGTTAATACTTTACTACAACCCTGGTAGCATATGGATTTCCAGAAAGCAGTGAGAAACGAGTGAAAGCATGCCAAATTTGTAAAAAGACAAATGCTGGAAAAGAAACGCCCTACAGTTCTGGACCCACCTCCTTGCCTGATGGGCCTTTTGCTTTTCTACAACTTGATTTTATAGAATTTTATAGATACATTGTTATAATATTGTCTAGTAATAGTAGATGTATTTAGCAGATGGATCGAAGCTTCCCAACAATTGATAATACTTCTATAACAGTGGTGAAAAAGTGGGAAAACGTCTGCGTTACTCAAAACTCTTCAAAATTTCCATTCACTGGTGCACCAAGCCTATCATTTTAGAAGAGTACCCTAATGTAGAACCTGGAGATTTTGTCCTGATTAAGAACTGAGACCAGATAAAATTGGAGTCAAGGTGGAAAGGACCATTCCATGTGTTGCTGACTACCCCGAAAGTGCAAGGGCTATGAAAGTACAAGGACAACTCCACTGGATTCATCGAACCGACTGGAAATGAGTCATTGAAGGAACAAACAAGGACGAAGAAAAATTGCATTGGATACTGGTGACTTTGATGACTCTGGTGGGATTTACTTTGGGGACAAATGACTTTAATGCTAATACTGCTATATCTCTGGGAGGGCAAACAAAACAATCTATACATCATAATGCCTTTTTGTATCTGGCATATCGGAGTGCCCAGATGATGAGAAGAGTAACTGATTGTTGGGTGTGTGCTCATTTGTTCCCCCATTCGCTGGGGGGTGGTGGGGGGGGGTATCCCTCTGTGGCTCGTCTCCTTTAGTTGGCCCGAAGTGGCTTCATAGCTAATATGCCAGCTGTCATCTGATGATACAGACAGACTTAAAGAAGAATGGGAATGACAGTCAACAGGATATGAGATGACACTATTTAGGGATTGATACCAACCTGGCTATAACAAATCCCATATACCCCCTTTCCTGGTAGTCCTTAACAATACTATTAATGACTCAATTTGCTTTAATAAAGATGGGAACTTCTGTAGTGGCTTATGTATATAGGTACTAGTCAATGTTCTTTAACAATTCTATTGCTGTGGGGACAAACACCAGTTTCTGAGTCAGAATCGGGGTTCAATAACAAGAGTGTATTGCACAAGGAAATACTGGAACTCCGGGGAGAGAATTTTTTTTTTATTTCAAAAACATACTTTATTCATAAAATAATTTGATGGTCTGTACAGTTGGTCATGCCATACATATGTAAACATTTACATACAGAGATCAGAATTTATCATGTGTATATACAGGTCTGGACGTTTATCAATCATATGTCCATATATTTAGCTGAGGTGTCAGCAGAGCCCAAATGACTAAGTGGGCCCCCTGTTCTTCTTAGGCAGGCAGATGTTACACGGTAGTCTTTCTCCACCGCGCCTTGGCGGCAGCTGCCCCAAGCTTCAGTGTGTCCCTCAACACATAGTCCTGGACCTTGGAATGTGCCAGTCTGCAACACTCAGTCGGGGTCAACTCCTTCAGCTGGAAGATCAACAGGTTTCGGACTGCCCAGAGAGCGTCCTTCACCGAGTTGATGATCCTCCAGGCACAGTTGATGTTCGTCTTGGTGTGCATCCTGGGGAACAGGCTGTAGAGCACGGAGTCCCACGTCACGGCGCTGCTTGGGACGAACCTTGACAAACACCACTGCATCCCTCTCTAGACAACTTCTGCGTAGGCACATTCCAGAAGGAGGTGTGTGACAGTCTCGTTACCCCCCCCCCCCCCCCCACAGCCGCTTCGAGGGCAGTGTGCGGTGCGGCTGAGAGTCCGGGCGTGCATGAAGGATCTCACAGGCAGAGCCCTTCTCACCACCAGCCAAGCAATGCCTTGGTGCTTGTTGGAAAGTTCTGGCGATGAGGCATTCTGCCAAATAGCTCTCCTGGGAGAGAAAGACACCAACTGCACAGTGGTCAACTGCGAGTCTTCCCTCATCTGGAGCACGTCAAGAAACGTTTATACATCTGTGATGAGATTATTGTCTTTGTAACATGGTTTGTTTATGGCAATCATTGCAGAATCATTGATACAATCTTTGTCAATTCCAGCGTAACCTTTGTTAAATTCCGCGTGGTCATTGAAACTTACAATGTCTACACTGAAACTGACAATGTCTGCATGGAAATCCATTGCTGTAGTAATGGGCGTGAATCACTCTTCCTGAGAAGGATGATTACTGCAGCCCTGGTTATTACCACTTTGCATTGAGTCTGTATCAAGCTGTTAGCATTTCTAGAAAAGGTGTTGGCTGGACTCAGACTTTGGTGGGCAGTGTTTGCTACTCGTGTATTCTCTCCCCCACTCGTCTTCAACTAATCAACCAGGTTGTGAGTGATTGTGCTGGCATTCTGGTGGCCCCAAGCACTGTCTGTATCTGCTCTGCTGTTTATGTCCATATTGTGATCCAGCAGCCATCTTGTGCGCTGTTGGCCAACTGATGGCTCAGCGGCCATCTTATGTGTTTGTGTGCCCGTGTCACCCTGCCTCATGCTAGCTCACTCTTCACCATGGATTGAACCTAACAAATTTGGTTACTTTCTTTTTGACTGGTCCTCCGTCCTTAACAGACCATGAGGGTCGCTTTGGAAGAGCCCTACTTCCAGGACACGGATAGTGTAGCCTAATCGCCTATCATGGCACCTATTTTGTTTGCAGTCTCAAGGCCTATCCATGGCTCCCAGCAAACTGGTGAGAATCATGTTACATTGGGTATGTGATTCCCTTTATTTAGGTTTTGAGCAGTTGCCTTCAAGCCTGAGGACAAAAGGTACTTCCCTGCTCTTCTCACATTTCTTGGAATGGCTTCTCCTCACCCTTGGCTTTCATTTATAGGACCTCCAATTAAGTAGATTAAGGACAATCCTGGAAATTGTTGCTAATGATATAGCAAACGCCCTAATATTAATGCTGAAATAGTCACAATCAGGACCGTAGCACTTCAGAATTACTTTACTTGCACTTTCTACTTACTAAGGAGGGTGGGACCTGTGCTATTGTAGGAAAGGAATGTTGCACTTTTTTCCTGACCAATCCTCCAGTATCACCGATCTCTCAAGGCACATTACCCATGAACTTCAGCAGTTAAATAACATGGGCTATGGCGAGATGGGTAGTATCGTGGGATGGTGGCCATTTAATGGTATCCTTGGGAGTATTGGGAATATCCTTTTTCATTTCGTGCCTATTATACTCCCTGTCCTTATCTGCCTTCTCCTATTCAAATGCTTGTGGTCCCTCATATCTAGCTGCATCTGCTATACCTTGTAATATTGACCAAGTTGGCCTTTCATACTTTACATGAAGTAATGGCTAAAAAAAAACCTCCATATTTACAAGACTCCATTTTGTATTAATAAATTGACTTTTAAAAATGGTTAAGTTAGGTGATGATGAGAATGAATGAATCCAAGCACAGATTAACAGCTATCCTGTTTCTCAGACAGTTGCTACAGCATATACTATGAAACTATGACGCAATAGCCAGGAAACGACAGACATAATCCTGAATAGTTGATTTGTTTAACCTGTGTGAAAATTTTTGAGTCAACAGTGGGATGGGCTTAATGAACTGAAACGTTACTCCTGTGTTCTGAAGGGGCTTGCTCAAATAGTTTCTTTTCAAAAGAAGAAATTGGAGAAAATCAGCAGGTTTGTCAGTATTTGTGGGAGGACGCAGAACTGATGTTATAGCAAACTATTTTGCCCAGCTCTTTGTGAACCCCATTCTTGATAAACCAGTGTAAGTTATATACCTGAAATACCAGACTTTTGCTGTATTGTTGTGATCTACCACAGAATCTGAATAATCAGTGGGATAAGATGATCCTCTAGTGTTAAGTTTTATTTAAAGTCACAATATTATTTAAGTGATTTTTATGCAATAAATAAAGCATAATTAAAGAGGTATACATCTCACTTAAGTAATAGAAATGTAATGTGTGTTTTTACATTGATTATGTGGACCTCTTAATCAACCAGAATATTTTGATCAACAGATACACTCTCAGTCCCAGCTAATAAAACACTTCCTAATTACAGTAAGTTGTGGTATTTATGTTGATGATGGGGGTGGGGTAAGAAATAATAAGGGGCTAGATTAGAGTGGTGCTGGAAAAGCACAGCACCACTCTAATTTAGACTCTGGCTCCCAGCATCTGCAGTCATTGTTTTTACCCCGTAAGAAATAATAATTATGTCCAAGAGTCTTCCCTTGTAACCTTCATGGCAAAGATGGTTTTAACTTGCCTTTATTTATTTACCTTCCAATTTTCATGGTACAGTATATGGTCAGTTTGTCCCTGTCTTTGAAACTCGTGATGCTATGTTTGCCAAAATTTAGCATCTCTAATTAGAAGACTTAAGACTCATGCCATAGTATAACTACATGAAATGTGGATGCACAAAGTTACGCTTTGTGGGAAAGTGATGGGAAGCAATTTGGGGAAGCGTGGCTGAGGGGTATTATTACTAAACTATTAATCCAGAAATGAGACTGTGGTGCTGGAAAAGCACAGCAGGTCAGGGAGCATCCGGGGAGCAGGAGGATAGATGTTTTGGGCATAAGCCCTTCATGAAGAATTATTAATCCAGAAACTCAACTAGCCTGGAGACCTGGGTTTGAATCTAACCATGGCAGATTGTGAAATTTGAATACAATAAGAATTTGGAATTAAGAAGCTAATGATAACCATTAAACCATTGGCTGTTGTCAAAAAAACCCATCTGATTCACTAATTTCCTTCTGAAATGGCCTACTCATTCAATTCAAAGGCAAGTAGGTACAGGCAATAAATGCTGGCCAGCCAGTGATGCTCACTTCCCCCTAATGAATTAAAAAAACTCTGACAATATAGAGACCAGAAGATTGTGACCTGTGTTCAATACAATTTTTTTCTGCAGCAAATAATCTTTACAGTAAATTCTCACTTGAGAATTAATTTTTTTTAACTTTAGTTTTCAATGGGGCTGCTTTCTGCACTTCGCTTTGTGAGTTTAGATCAGTGTTGTTACACATCAGGTGTGACATAAGGTTGCATAACCAATTGGAGCCATTTTGTAGCAGCATGTTCCATTCACCAATTCTAAGTTTCAACATCAAACCACATTAACTGACCCTCCGACTCACCTCTCTGGCTTATAGTTTGCTTTGGTCACCTGGCAATTCAGACATGTTCTCACAATTGGTTGTTTATTTTGCTGCTATTCTCCTGAGCTATAACGCATAACAAAGCTTGAGGAGAAGGAAGTGGTAAGTGGGAGGGTCAGCCAGTAGGGAGGTGAGCAGGAAAGAAACTAAGTGTGAAATAAAAGAGTTAATGTGTTTTAGTATATAATTATGTTGTACTTAAATTTACAGGGCATAACATTTTAATTTTAATTTCTAATGAGAAACATCTCACAGAACCTTAAATCTTTTACATTAAATTGGTTTCAGTGGAAAAAAATCCAGAGTCATAGAGTAATAGAAATGTACAGCATGGAAACAGACCCTTCAGTCCAACCCGTCCATGCCGACCAAATATTCCAACCCAATCTAGTCCCACCTGCCAGCACCCAGCCCATATCCCTCCAAACCCTTCCTATTCATATACCCATTTAAATGCCTCTTCAATGTTGCAATTGTACCAGCCTTCACCACATCCTCTGGCGGCTCATTCCATACATGTACCACCCTCTGCGTGAAAAAGTTGCCCCTTAGGTCTCTTTTATATCTTTCTCCTCTCACGCTAAACCTATGCCCTCTAGTTTGGGACTCGCCGACCCAAGGGAAAATACTTTGTCTATTTATCCTATCCATGCCCCTCATAATTTTGTAAATCTCTATAAGCTCACCCCTCAGCCTCCGACACACCAGGGAGAACAGCCCCAGCCTATTCAGCCTCTCCCTGTAGCTCAGATCCTCCAACCCTGGCAACATCTTTGTAAATCTTTTCTGAACCCTTTCAAGTTTCACAATATCATTCCAATAGGAAGGTGACCAGAATTGCATGCAATATTCCAACAGTGGCCTAACCAATGTCCTGTACAGCTGCAACATGACCTCCCAACTCCTGTACTCAATACTCTGACCAATAAAGGAAAGCATACCAAATGCCTTCTTCACTATTCTATCTACCTGTGACTCCACTTTCAAGAAGCTATGAACTTGCACACCAAGGTCTGTTTGTTCAGCAACACTTCCTAGGACCTCACCATTAAGTGTATAAGACCTGCTAAGATTTGCTTTCCCAAAATGCAGCACCTCGCATTTATCTGAATTGAACTCCATCTGCCACTTCTCAGCCCATTGGCCCATCTGGTCCAGATCCTGTTGTAATCTGAGGTAACCCTCTTCGTTGTCCACTACGCCTCCAATTTTGGTGTCATCTCAAACTTACTAACTGTACCTCTTATGCTCGCATCCAAATCATTTATGTAAATGACAAAAAGTAGAGGGCCCAACACCGATCTTTGTGGCACTCCACTGGTCACAGGCCTCCAGTCTGAAAAACAACCCTCCATCACGACCCTCTGTCTTCTACCTTCTAGCCAGTTCTGTATCCAAATGGCTAGTTCTCCCTGTATTCCATGAAATCAAACCTTGCTAATCAGTCTCCCATGGGGAATCTTGTCGAACACCTTACCGAAGCCCATTTTGATCAAATCTACTGCTCTGCCCTCAACAATCTTCTTTGTTACTTCTTCAAGAAACTCAATCAAGTTTGTGAGACATGATTTCCCACGCACAAAGCCATGCCGACTATCCCGAATCAGTCCTTGCCTTTCCAAATACATGCACATCCTGTCCCTCAGGATTCCTTCCAACAACTTGCCTACCACCGAGGTCAGGCTCACCGGTCTATAGTTCCCTGGCTTGTTTTTTACCACCCTTCTTAAACAGTGGCACCACATTTGCCAATCTCCAGTCTTCCGGCACCTCACCTGTGACTATCGATGATACAAATATCTCAGCAAGAGGCCCAGCAATCTCTTCTCTAGTTTCCCACAGAGTTCTCGGGTACACCTGATCAGGTCCTGGGGTTTTATCCACTTTTAAACATTTCAAGACATCCAACACTTCCTCCTCTGTAATCTGGACATTTTGCAAGATGTCACCATCTATTTCCCTACAGTCCAAATCTTCCATATCCTTTTCTACAGTAAATACAGATGCAAAATATTCATTTAGTATCTCCCCCATTTTTTGTGGCTCCACACAAAGGCCACCTTGCTGATCTTTGAGGGGCCCTATTCTCTCCCTAGTTACCCTTTTGTCCTTAATATATTTGTAAAAACCCTTTGGATTCTCTTTAATTCTATTTGCCAAAGCTATTTCATGTCCCCGTTTTGCCCTCCTGATTTCCATCTTAAGTATACTCCCACTTTCTTTATACTCTAAGGATTCACTTGATCTATCCTGTCTATACCTGACATATGCTTCCTTATTTTTCTTAACCAAACCCTCAATTTCTTCAGTCATCCAGCCTACTCTTTCACCCTGACAGGAATATATTTTCTCTGGATTCTTGTGATCTCATTTCTGAAGGCTTCCCATTTTCTAGTCATCCCTTTAGCTGCGAACATCTGCCTCCAATCAGCTTCCGAAAGTTCTTGCCTAATACCGTCAAAATTGGCCTTTCTCCAATTTAGAACTTCAACTTTTATCCTTTTCCATCATTATTTTAAAACGAATAGTATTATGGTCGCTGGTCCCAAATGCTCCCCCACTGACACTTCAGTCACCTGCCCTGCCTTATTTCCCCAAGAGTAGGTCAAGTTTTGTACCTTCTCTAGTAGGTACATCCACATACTGAAATTTATTTAACATTTTCATGTAAAGTTGCACTTTTCAGGGTTACAGTTATAATTATTTAAACCTAGGCTTTTAAGAGTACACCCTTCTATCAAATTTCTCTTTGTTTTACAATGTTAACTTATACTGCTAAAGTTATGCATAACTGTTAGTTTTCTTTTCTGTGAACAGCAGTAGAAGTGAAAAGTATACATGTTGTCGGCACACATGACATTCTTTAGCGGTTTTGTTTAATTTATATAAGTACTTTTCTTATTGGTTGACCACTTGGTGCTCAGAAGTGATTTTTGTCAAACACAAAATAGAAGTACATATTATACATAAGTGGACAACATCAAAATGTTTTGCTTCAGAGTTTAGGTAAACAAAAATTCCTATTTTTACATTTTAAGTAATTTCATGAACTTACATTAATTTGGGTGGCACAGTGGCTTGCTGATTGGCACTGTTACCGCATAATGCCAGGGACCCAGGTTAGAATCCAGCCTTGGGTGACCGTCTGTGTGGAATTTGCATATTCTTCCCTTGTCTGTGTGTTTTCTCTCCGGGTGCTCAGGTTTCCTCTCACAATCCAAAGATGTGCAGGTTAGGTGAAGTGGCCATGCTAAATTGCTTATTGTGTTCAGGGATGCGTAGGTTAGGTACATTAGTCAGGGGAAAATGTAGAGTAACGGGGAACGGGTTTGGCTGGGATACTCTTTAGAGGGTCGGTGTGGACTTGTTGGGCATAGGGCCTGTTTCCACACTGTAGGGATTTATTAAAAAAAAATGTAATTGTTGGAGAGACATATCACTAGCATTCGTTTGCCTGGCCTTGAAGTGTAGACTCCGAGAAAGGAATGATTAAGAATCAAATGGTAACTCAGAAACCATAGCTTCTGAAGACACAAACATGTGGGATTGCCTACTGATTTGATGTGGACTATAAAAAGTCAGCATTGCATGATTACATTGTATAAAATTGCTGGTTTCAGTTAATGTCTCATGTTGGAAAACAGGTGATTTTTTTGGAATCAAAAGTTATTTATCCAAGAAATTCCTTAGTGGCAAGTTCGACTAAAACATAGGAGACAGTGAGGTCTGTAGATGCTGGAGATCAGAAGTGTGTGTGTGTGTGTGTGTGTGTGTGTGTGTGTGTGTGTGTGTGTGTGTGTGTGTGTGTTGCTGGAAAAGCATAGGTCAGGCAGCATCCGAGGAGCAGGAAAATTGACATTTCAGGCCAGAGCCCTTCATCATGACCTGCCTGACCTAACCTAATTGTAGGAACAAAAAAGCAGGGCTAAGCAATTCTGCTGCTCAAGCCTGCTCCCCCTTTCTAGGTATTGACTGAGAAACTCAACACCATTTTCCAGTGCTGTCTCTATATCTCTTCTTGATATTGGTATCTGGAAATCTATTGATCTCTACCTTGAAATGTACTCAATGGCTAAGTTTCCACAACCCTCTGATAGACAGGATCCAATGATTCATTACTGATTGAATGGACAATTTCCTCATTCAAGTCCAAAATGTCTCATCCCTTATTCTGAGACTGCATCGCAGAGCAAATTTGTTGTTATATAGTCTCTTCTACAACCCACAAATCGTTTACAGCCAATGAAATGCTTTTAAGTGTAAGGTAGGAAAGCCTACGTCTAGTCAGTCATAACTTATGACAAAATAGATGATAACATCCAGCTCATATCATCTCTTCCCAACAACTTTGTTTCTAAATTGTCACACTTTTCATCTGACATCAAGTACTAGATGAACAGAAATTTTCTCCAACTGAATACAGGTGTTGGGAAGCCAAAACCATTAGGGCTCTACTGTAAACAGTAACATAAATATCCACATCACCACCAAGACTAGTTACCTCCACAACATTAATAGCAAACAATTTTTGCCCTGCCTCAGTTTATCTATGCTGACACTTTCATACATACACTTGTTACTTCTGAACTTAAATACTCCAGCGTTCACTTGGTAGTTTTCACTCATTCAATACTCCATAAGTTTAAAGGTATTCTAAAACTGTGCTAGCTGTTTCTCTATCATAAGCTGTTGTTTTCAGTCACAAAATTGCAAATAGGAATTGAAGATTTCACCCATGGCATCAAAACATAGGGAATTCTTTCCTTTTATTTTTTTCAGGAAACACTGATGTCAATGTCAAGGCTAAGACTTACTGCATATCCCTAATTTCCTTGGAACTGAATGGTTTTCCAGGCCAATTCAGGAGCAGTCAGGAATCAACCACATTGTTGTGGATTTCAAGTCATATTTCATAAATCATTGAATCCCTATAGTGTGGAAACAGGCCATTCAGCCCAACAAGTCCACACCAACTCATCCCCCTACCCTAACCCTGTAAGCCTGCATTTCCCATGGGTAATCTGCGTAACCCATACATCCCTGGACACTATTGACAAGTTAGCATGGCCAATACATGTACATGTGGGAAAGTAAACTGGAGGAAACCCACACAGACACGAGGAAAATATGCAAACTTCACAAAGACAGTTGCCAGAGGCTGGAATCGAACCTGGGTCCCTGGCGCTGAGAGGCAGCAGTGCTAATTACTGAGCCACTGTGCAAACCAGGTAAGAATGTATAAAAGAATTTTATGTACTAGATGGGTTTTTACAACAACTGACTAGCTTCATGGTCACTATTACGGAGATTAATTTTCAATTCCAGTTTTAAGTGAATTAGATTTAAAAAATTGATGCTAGATCTCTGAACTAAAACATAATCCTAGAAAAACACAGCATGCCAAGGGGATTTGTTTTTAAAGAACTCAGTTAGAGTTTCAAGTTTACGACTTTTTGGAGAGTAAAACATTAGCCTTACCTTTCTCTCTGCACAAATGCTGCTAAGTTTATTGTTATGTACATGTAATGAAATTAGTCCAACTTAGTGACTGAGCCTGCGAAAGGTGGCACAGTGGTTAACACTGCTGCCTCACAGCGCCAGGGACCCAGGTTTGATTCCAGCCTGGGACGACTGTCTGTGTGGAGTTTGCACATTCTCCCAGTGTCTGCATGGGTTTCCTCCGGGTGCTCTGGTTTCCTCCCACCATCCAAAGATGTGCAGGTTAGGTGGATTGGCCATGGTAAATTGCCCAGAGAGTGTTAGGTGCATTAGTCAGAGGGTGGGTTACTCTTTGGAGGGTCGGTGTGGACATAGTGGGTTGAAGGGCCTGTTTCCACATTGTGGGGAATCTAATCTAACCTAATCTAATCAAGATAGTATGTATGGTGAATTTCTACTGAATTAGAGTTTATCCTTTGGACACCATATAACTCTCAAAATACTTAGCAACGATGAATTAGTCAAACAAAAAATGAACAAAGAATAATTTTCATTTATATTAAAAGCTTTTATGACCTTATGACATCCCCAAGTAATTTAGGCAGTTTTTGTAAGATACCAAAAATAGTAATGAGATAAGTGACTAGGTAATTTGTTGCCTCGATGTTGATTGAAGGGTAAATATTAGCCAAAGTGCAGGGAATTCCTTTAATCTTCGAATAGTGCCATATGAACATTTACATCCATTTTAGTACACAGACAGGAGCTCACTTTGTCATCTCAAAGAGGGAAGTCTCTTGCCACTTTTTAAATCACTTCATGTCTGTGTGTCTGGCTTTCATCTAGTGCAATCATACATGAAAAGGTGTTATTAGATAGAAATTCAATAAATCTTAAGTTATAAATTGTCTAAAATCACAGGATTTTCTTGCACTTCATTGGGAAAAGGAACTTGGGATAATAAAATGCTGTGTGTGTATATGTGTGCAGATTAATATTTTAGTAAAATTTGGAATCTAGTCTCAGATAAGTTAACCCTCAAACTACAGTCAAAAGCAATATTACAGTAGGCATATTTTACATGACAAATATTAAATGATTTATCAGACTATACAAATATTCACAATAATTTACCTGAATGTAATTTCCAGATAAATGTATTCAAAAGCTAAACACTAACTTGTCTAAATGGTTTCTATTGTAATTTTATTCATCATCCATTTACCAAAGTGTGGCCTAATCCAAAACAAAATGCAAACTTGTTCATTGATGTAAGTAAACAAAAACCATTGCTTAAAAAATACTTAAAATACCAAGCAATACTGCTGTAATTGACCCTTTTAAAAAATAAACAGTGGATTCCAATACTGGATGATGTTATGCTTCTGACTACAGTACTATTTATTCCTAACTATTGATTCCTCTGTGGGTTTAATGCACAATGTGATATAGCAGCGAAACATACAGAACACAGTGTTTCACATATTCAGTACTGTACATTCAGCTATTTGCTAAAACAGATTGGAGAGAGAATTACAAATTTTGTCTAGGTGGCCTCAGGTTACCAAAGTGGAAACAAATAGATACAGGAGATAAATCAAGACTTCCCTCAACAATAATAAATTCTGAATATGACAATGTTGGATGAGACCAGGCCAAATATGGAAAATTAAGCTGATAAACTCCCCTAATATTTCCAGCTATTTCACTCAAATTCTGAGCAAGTAAAGTTGTTATAACATTTCACAGAAGCTACTCATTTATAAAACGATAAATATTTAATATACATACACCAGTGGAAACAGCAACTGTTTACCCAGAAAGTTACAGTTTTTTCATCATCTGAATCCTTACCTCAGATCAGAAGATATACAGCTCAGCAAATTCCTAAACTCAATCACCAATCTCTCAAAACTAGATAATTTCAAATCAGGACAACATCTGAAGCAGTGAAGATGGCTTCATCTCACACAGGTTAGACAGGAAATCAGAAATTTTTCTCACTTTTGTGTGTTATCCAATCAGCATTGTTGGAAATATTGAAAAATAAGAAAATGATTTCGGTATATTTATAAAAGACGTACAACCACATCTCAACACGAGTCAGCTTTTCAAAGATGGGAACACAACAGCATGACTATAAAAGCTACAGACTGTTCCTTCTAAGGCTGTATTCAAACAGGAGACCCAATAACTTCTTATACAATCAGCATCCTGTAACCTAAGGTATAGTTTAACCATAACCATCATATAATGAGGCACTGTGCAACTAGAATGTATAACTGAAATAAATTCTTCAATAAATCACAGTAAATCTTTTGTATCTATGAAATCACAGATTTGCCACTGTGCCAGAAACGGGTATCAACAAAAAAAATCAACATGCGCTGGTAAAAATCCAGATGTTAAATTACAGAAACTATTTTTCCATGTTCTTTAAGCAATAGCTTGTGCTTTTATTAAAATTGTGCCCCTGTTTATTGAAGTATTTTAAAATGCAGCATCATCATTTGCTCAGTTAAAAGTAATAGTGTTGTAGTCATTCCACTGTATCCACGATTTTTACCCTATTTTTAAACAAATGCACACCTTCGAATTTCATCATTTACAGGGGTTCTCAGGAATGGAACCCTCACATATATGGAGGAATTACTATACTACATTATTAATTTTAACTGGGCAAATTATATTGCTGCACTTTAAAATACTGAATAAAGAGGCAAAATTTTAATAAAAGCACAATCCATTGCTTAAAGAGCATGAAAAGTAGTTTCTGTAATTTAACATTAATCACAGTATTCCAAATGGTACACAGTTTTTGCCCCCCATTAAATGTAGGTGTTCATCAGTAGTTCCATCAATTCAACTTCCATCAATTATCCCTTAATTCTTATAATTTCAGTTTTCCCAAAATACTTTACTATTCATCTTTTTAGAAGACAACACCAATCACAAGATTGTATTTCTATGCAGTTGGCTTAAACTGGATTTAGATTTTGTTCGTCATCTTGTACATGCCTTGCCGAAGGTCCATCATCTCCTGTATCTTGTTTGTCTTTCTCAGCTTCAATCCAGGTCTGAGGTGGGATCATTTTCTTTGGACCAAAAGGTGGAGCACCAATAAGCGCTTCAATATCATCATAATTTAGAACTTCCTTCTCCATGAGTCCTTTTGCAAGCTAAAATTAGAATTGAAAAGATTTAGAAGATTCAGTTTTGGATTTTACATTTCAAATTATGGTGTCTAGTTTCAAAAAGATTAAGTGGCATGCTATAACTTGAGTGCAGTCTCTCTGGTAGAAATTTCAAAACAAAAACAGAAAAAAAATATTTGAGTTAGACAGGTTATCTTTAAAAGTTAGAACTGACTATGACAAGCCATCCTCACATGAATATGCTACAGAACTTTAGCAATTTCTCAATGACTTTGACAGCATAGTTTTTAACAAACGTCTTTAGGTATGCACATTTCATGCCATTCCAACCCATCCTTGAGAAGGTGTATTTGAAACACTGCAGTCAATCTGATGTAGATACGTACAGATCTGTAAGGAGCTCCAGTAGCTTGCAGGTGGGTTGTGTTCTCAGGCATCTGCTCCCCATGTCCTTCTAAGTGTGAGATATAAATGACACTTAGAACAGTGCATGTTTTCCTTCTAGGTGTTAGGTAAGTGTTTCTTACAGCTGGTATGGTACCTTAAATCAACTTGGGTGTTGGTAGTGATCTTATTATTTTTGGTTGATTGGGAGAGAACAAATAAATCCAGAATTCGCACCCCGTTGTATATATCACAAATGGAAATTAAGTAAAGACAGGATTGATCTGGACTCTCATATGACTGCAGTCAAGTAACCCAGAGACAGGCATTCTCCATCAGGATTCCTATACAAATAGCATCTATTTAAGCAAGTTGATAGAGGTCAATCGATGCCTATAGAACTAATTATAGCACTCTGTTCCATTCATTCATCATCCTCCTCCCCATCTTGCCTTTTAGGATAAGTTAAATCGACATTAGTTCATCCTCTTTCTCTCCACTTGAGTTCATGTCTCTGGTTTAAGTTTGAGGGTTTGCCGAAAAGTTACAAATTCACTCCCATAAGGTTGGATAAAAAAAACTGAAAACAAAAAATTTAATGTGACCAGCCAGCTTTTGAAAAATAAATTATGCATCAGAACTGCATACAGATGGCTTGATTTGTCTTCCAGTCTTATCTGCTGCTACAAATACGTTGAACAAAAACATACTTATATCGTGCTGTATCATCATAAAATGGTCCAAGATGTGTCACAAGAGCATTATGAAACTAACTTGGACATTCAGTCATATCAGATAATTAAAGCAGATGGCCAAAAAGTTGCTCAAAGGTGAAGGGGAAGGTTTTAAGATGTATTTTAGAATATCTCCTTACTACGATTTGAAGTTCCCACATTGCCCTGTGCCAGTGACTACTGCCTGGTGGGTCAGATCTCCATAATTATAAAGTGGTTCAAGAGGTTAGTCATAGCTGACATCAACTCCAGCCCACCAAACTGCCTTGATCTTCTGTAATTCACCCACTGGTGCATCAGCTCCACAGCAGATGCTATCTCTCTGGTTCGACATTTATTCCTGGGACATCTGCATAACAAGGATACCTATGTCAAGCTCCTACTTACTGACTTCAGCTCTGCCTTTATTACCATAATTCTAGACAAACTCATCTCTAAATTCCGAGACCTAGGTCTTGGTTTCCCTCTCTATAAGTGTATCCATAGACAGCAATCATTAAGAATAGGTGACAACACCTGCTCTACCATAATCCTCAACACCAGTGCCTTACAAGGCTGTGTACTAAGCCCCTACCATACTCCTTATACACTCATGACTATGCGGCCAAACTCACCCCAACTCCATTTACAAGTTGGCTGACGACACCACCATTGTAGGTTGTATCTCAAACAACAATAAACAGAAAACTGGAAAAAGACTGAGTGCTTAGCAACATGGTGTAAAGACACCAATCTCTCCACCTACATCAGTAAAATGAAGGAACTGGTCATTAACTTCAAGAGGAGGAGGGGAGGTCACATCCAGGTCTGCATGGGTCGACAGTGCAGAGTTCCTGGGAGTGATGACCACCAACAACATACCCCTGTCCACCTACATTCACATGATGGTTGAGAAAGAACAACATCTGTACTTCTTCAGGCGGCTAAGGAAATTTCGCATGTCCACAAGGACTCTTACCAATTTTTACACCATAGAAAGCATCCTATCTGGACATCACAGCATGGTATGGCAACAGTTCGTCCCAAGACCGAATAGAACTATAGAGAGTCATGAACATAGCCCAGTCTAACTCACAAACCAGCCTTCCAGTCATTGACTCCATTTGTACTTCCCACTACCTTGGGAAAGCAACCACCATAATCAAAGACCTTCCTACTCCGGTTATACTCTATTTTACCCTCTTCCATCAAGCGGAAGATATAAAAGTTTGAACATATGTACAGTTTCAAAAACAGCTGTTATCAGATTTTTGAATGGACCTCTCAAATGTTAATTTTGATCTCTCTGTCCCTTTTCTGTGGCTGAAACACTCTATTCTGCACTCTGTTCTGTTACTCTGATGCACTTTGTATGGTACAATCTGCCTGTATAGCATGCAAAACACATTTCACAGTATCTCAGTACATGTGACAACAATAACTCAGGAAGGACAGGAGGAGGAATAGGGGGTTTAAAGGAAGGAATTCCAGAGATTAGTGTTAAAACAACTACAGATGCTGCTACCAAATATGCAGCTACCAAATATGCAGCAATTAAAGACAGATGTTCAAGATAGCATGGATTATATAATCACAAATATTTTGGAGGATTGTGGGATTGGAGAAGATTACAGAGACAGAAAGGATCAAAACCATACACAGATTTGAAAACAAGGAGGCAAATTTTCAAATTGAGGTGTTGCTTGAGTGGATGCTAGTATAGGTCAGCGAACAGGTTAATGGTTAAATGGGATTGTGAGTAAGGATACAAGGAACAGGGTTTTGAATAACCTCAAGTTTATGAAGGGTAGAAGGACTGTTTCCTCTCAACATGGATGCCCTCCACCCCATTTACAGCAGGCATGTTTGTGCAAATGTGATTTTCCCACTCAATATAACAAGCTGGTGCTTTTAACTGGAATTTGAATGATTCAGGAATTCAAACCAGTGTAATTTAGATGCTATCAGAAGTCTAGCCACAAAGTTTCTCAGAAGCGATTTTCCAAATGAATGGTTAGGAAGCGGCTCTTTCCAGTCAGTTTCGCTTCCTATACCAATCCAGATGATAGATGCTGTCAGAAGATTCCCCAGGAGATTAGCAAAGATATTTGGCTAAATGTTTCAATGGCAGAACTTATAAACACTGAGATGTAGCTTGGCTGGTAGTGAGAAAGACTCTTGCTCCTACAATTGTCCTACAAGCAGAGTCTTACCTACTGTGCATGCTGATCTCAAGGTAGCTGTAGTGGTTAATGGACTGTTGTCTACTTCTTTGTGGAATATGCCTTTACAAAGAAAATCTGAGAGATGCAATTTTCTTTTCTAAAACAAGTGTACTGACAAAAGTACTGGGACACCTCAGAGTGGAACATAGAAAGTGTAGAGAAAATAATTTCTATTGCACAATTTAATTTTCAATTTGAAATGTTTTACTTTCAGGTTGTCTGAATCTGAATATATATTGCAAATACTAGTACTACCACAATCGTATTGAGGAACCTTATGAGTGGGACACACTATATGGAGACAACTTGAATTTTATTGCAAACTCTAATATTCAGGTTGAACTGTTTGGTAAAGTATTTTTTCAAATTTATGAATAAAAGTACATTTTTTGTAAAAAAATTCTTGGGAGAGGAATTCTAGCTTGGGAACAGCATCATTAAGTAGAGATGATCTGTTGGGTCTTCGGTTAGTTGACATTTCTTGTTTGTATTCGTCAAAAACAATCCTGGCTAGACAGGGAAGCTTTGAAAGGTGTATAGCTCCATACAAGGTGGACGCTTTTGCCTTATGCAGGACATCTCGTTGTCTTTGGGTTGGCATGGACAAGATGAGCCAAATGACCCACTTCTATGCTGTATCAGTTCTTTGGTTCTCTTCAGCTATGGAGATCTGAAAAGGGCTGAACTACACAGCAGTCTAGTCAGTTTCATCATCACAACTGTAGACACAATTAGAAGTTTCAGCAAGCTGTCTTGAGCCTGCATGAAAAGTTTAATGATCAGTAACCATACATGAGTATGAGCAGCTGCAAGAACTTCAAATATTCAGTGAATTAAAATAGACCAGGCTCCATTTCTTTAATTGATATTTACACCATTCATACATATATGGTTGCCTTGGATAACAAGGACAAAGCATGTGATAAAGACTGCGCAATTAAGGGTTAACCTATTATGCTCCACCAGCCCACTATGCTTTAGAGGAAAAAATACATTTCAATGTTCTTTTTCCAATACTTAAACTGGGCCTAATTTTATTGCCAGCAGGTGTAGCTTTTGAAGCTGCATTTTGGACCCAGGTGTATTCTCTTGTCAGAGATCTGAAAGGTATTCAAAAATTGCACCTGGTTGAACATAACAGATAATTAAGAAAATATCCTGGAGAAAGGACCCCAGTTATTTTCAGATCTCTAGTTCTCATTTCATTTACCTGAGGTCTTATTTTACTTGAACTCTCTTACAACATACTATTAAAGTCTCAGTGCGCCTGATTGTTTTATACATAGGAAGCACTAAGAAATTGAATTTTGAAGATTTTTTAACCAAGTGCTATAGTGACTTTATAACAATAAATAACATTCAGTAATCTCAGCGGTAACCAGATGTGTGTAAAATAATCGAAAATTCACCCTCAAAGAACATTAAATATAATTTAAAATTATACTTCAAGTATTTACATTTATCCATGTAAAGAGTAATTCAACTGGGATTTCCAATTTCTGATGCTGCAATAAAACAGTTCCAAAAAATGATCTTCACCAAATCAATCTTTAGCTGTGCAGTATTACGTTTGTGGTTTGTCAATCATTGCATTAAAGCACTTAACAATCCAATGCAAATAAGATCTGTAATTCAACCAAATATTGAACTTAATGTGTCTTGCACAAGAATCAGAATTCAGGATGCCAAGTAGTCCAATCAAGTTGGAATGATACCAAATGACACCACATCAAATGAACAAATTCAAAAGTGACAAATAATCTGAATGTGTTATCTAACTGGCTTTTTCAGATATGAAAACTCAAAATGGTAATATTTTTGGTGACATGTTGCTGATTTACAAGCAAGAGTATATGTTCGTGCAAGAAGAATCACAGTCAATATTTGAAATGTTATTCCTTCTTTGGTCAAACAGGCAAGTAGTAACTTACTGTAAGAAGTTTGTCCCGGTTATCCATTAGGAGCTTCTCTGTGTGCCTGTAAGCATTAGCCACTAACAGTTTGGCTTCCTGTGGAATTAAGAAATTGGCAAAAGGATACATGCGTTATTGGGCACATCCATAAACTGAAGATATGATAATGACATGAACTAATTTAACAATGAACAACCTACTCAACTCACCCATCAGTTTACTACCATAAATTTAAAAAGTTTCCTTCTATAATAGAACCATTAATAATACAATTTTAAAAACTTTCACACACTCCTTTTTCCACTTCAGAGGCATTTAAAAGTAAAATATAGCATCAAGACACTTAAGGCAACATAAAGAGAGATGGCCAAAAGCTTGGTCAAGGGAGTATACTTTAAACACAATCTTAAAAAGGAGGAACCCAAGATGGCAGTGATCTGAGCAGATCCGCTTTGCTGAGCTCTGCACCCCAGCCCAGCAGTGGTGATACTTTTACACCCCACCTTTCCTCTTTTTTTTTGGAGAAAATTGATGTTAAACATTTGTGAAACAGTTTAAATCCATTTGTGATGGAGCCTCGAATGTCAAAACGAGGCGGGTGGGGAATATTCGGTTTGGATGATTGATCGTTTGGGTGGCTGGAAAAAAAACACGGTAATCTATGAATGCCGGATGTTCAAGCATCTCTCAATTATCCTGCAATACACGTCATAATGCTGGTTAGCCAAGAGCTGTCAGTTATTGACCATCTCTCACTTATCTGGCAATGCAGTCATAATGTCGTTTAACTGATAACCGAATGCTGGGTTGTCGGATGCCGTTTTTGCAGGGCCTTGAGATCTTGCTCAGGTGATTCAAAGTTTGGATGGTTGGTGTTCAGATAGTCAAGGGTCTACTGTTAATCCTTTTTGAGCGAGTGAGGAAGAAGAAAGGAAGGCATAGAGCCAAGCTCCAACACATGGGACACTCGCCGAGGGCATCAGGTGGGCTCACGACTACGAATGCAGCTGCAGCTCCCTTGGCAGTCGACAAAGAGGTACCCGCACAACAGAACGTCGCTGAAGAACTCGTAGTGATCCGAGGGATGATCAAGTAGTTGATGGAAGATGATCATACTTTGCTGGAGCCAATCTCAGTCATGCAACAAAAGCATGAGGAGTTGGAAGGGCTTGGGAAGAGAGTTGAAGAGGTCGAGCACCAGACCGCGGCATGGGATATTGAGGTAGAGCCCTAGGTGGGGCAGATGCAGGTCCTTGAAAAACACATCCAGGCCATGACTGAACAGGTCGATGATCTGAGTCGGAGGAAAAATATCCAGGTTGTTGGCTGCTGCAGAGAGTGGAAGGTTGGCAGCCAGCAAGCTTTTATTAAGACTGGCTGTCAGAGTTTCTTGGCTGGGATGCCGATGTGGACCGGGTGAAGATCGACAGCACTCACCGGGTTGTGCCCCCACCTAGTCCTGGAATGGTTTAAAAGCTACATGGACAAGCAGAGAGTCCTGGAATCTTCTAGAAGGATAGGGAAAGATCCACAGGCCCTGACTTATCAGGGAACTAAGATTATGCTTTTCCAGGGCTTTTCTGTGGCGATGATTCTTAAAAGTTTGAGGAGGTCAAGAGAAAAGTAAGAGACCTCGGTATTCAATATTCGATGAGATACCTAGCGGTGCTTCATATTACTCACAAGGAGATGGCGCATTCATTTGACTCCTCAGAACAAGTGAAAAATTTCTTGGACTCTTAAAAAAAAAGATGGATTTATAGATATGAACAATAATGGTGGGCTTTTTCTCTTGCTATGTTTCTTGTAATGATGCCTTTTTTTTAAAAAAAAAGAAGAAGCTGCTGTTGGTGTGAGTTTTTTTTCTCTGATTAAGATTGGTGTTGATATATAGTTGTGCATGGGCAGAGTGCTCACTATTTTGTCTTGTTTCCTTCTACTGCTTGGGTCTGGGGTGTGGCTTGAGCTGGTTAGGGGAATGGATGTGTGTTTGGGAGGAATAAGTATCCTCTATGAGCAGGGGGTAGAGTCCCCCATTAAGTGCCTTTTTGTGTTCTGTGATTAGTTTAGTTTTTTGCCTTTTCATAAAGAGACTTCACGAGTCTTCTTTTGTATATGCTCAATGTATGTTATGTGAGAATTGGAAAAGAATGTAAAGTCACTAGAGTGGAGACATGTCCAAATGTCTACCAACCCTAATTCCACACAAATCATCCAACTGTTTCGATTGTGGAGAAAGCTTTTGGGGGGCCTTTGGGCATTCTATCCAGCACAGGATTCATAAGGCAATTAAAGATCAAAGCAGCATTTCGGAGGTTCTATTCTGAACTGTATCAGTTTGAATATTGTGAGGATAGACGGGATAAAATTGAGTCTTTTTTTGGAACTTGGATCTTCTGGATGTGTCTGCTGAGCAGATGTCTCTCCTTAGTGCTCAATTAACAGCATAAGAGATAGAAAAGGCAGTGAGGAAACTTCAAAGAGGAAATTGCGCCCAGCCCTGATGGGCTTCCCAGTGAATTTTATAAAGAATTTGTAAACATACTTTAGGGCCAATGTTAGACATGTATAACTATTCAGATAGTCATGATTGCCTCCTGCCATCCTTGAGGTGGGGGCTAATATCTCTCTTCTCCTCAAGAAAGGAAAGGCCCTGGAAAACTGAGCTTCTTATAGACCTATCTCGCTCTTAAATTATGATTATAAAATTTTGTCGAAGACTTTGGCACTGAGGTTGGAAGGGGTTTTGCCCTCCTTTGTTAAAGATCAGACAGGGTTTATAAAAGGGTCACTGAGGTTGCTTATCATGATTCAAGTGTGCCAGCAGAGATCTGTTCAAGGGTTAGTGGTCTCTTTGGACATGGAGAAGTCATTTGATTAGCTGTATCTCTTTTATACTCTGGAGCAGTTTGGTCTGAGTGAAGTCATAGAGTTATAGAGATGCACAGCATGGAAACAGACCCTTCGGTCCAACCATCCATGCCGAACAAATATCCCAACCCAATCTAGTCCCACCTGCCAGCACCCGGCCCATATCCCTCCAAACCTTTCCTATTCATATACCCATCCAAATGCCTCTTAAATGTTGCAATTGAACCAGCCTCCACTACAACCTCTGGCAGCTCATTCCATACACGGACCACCCTTTGCGTGAAAAAATTGCCCCTGAGGTCTCTTTTATATCTTTCCCCTCTCACACTAAATCTATGCAGCCTCTAGTTCTGGACTCCCCGACCCCAGGGAAAAGACTTTGTCTATTTATCCTATCAATGCCCCTCATAATTTTGTAAACCTCTATAAGGTCACCCCTCAGCCTCCGATGCTCCAGGTAAAACAGCCCTAGCCTGGCAACATCCTTGTAAATCTTTTCTGAACCCTGTCAAGTTTCACAATATCTTTCTGATAGGAAGGAGACCAGAATTGCACGCAATATTCCAACAGTGGCCTAACCAATGTCCTGTACAGCCGCAACATGACCTCCCAACTCCTGTACTCAATACTCTGACCGATAAAGGAAAGCATACCAAAAGCTATCCTATTTACCTGCGACTCCACTTTCAAGGAGCTATGAACCTGAACTCCAAGGTGTGTTTGTTCATCAACACTCCCAAGGACCTGACCATTAAGTGAATGAGTCCTGCTGAGACTTGCTTTCCCAAAATGCAGCACCTCACATTTATCTTTAAAGGGGAACTGACCTTCCACGTCAGGTATTCCTTTAAGGCCCCTCCCATAGGCATAACCACCAACTTTGAAAAATCGATCTTATAACGTGAGAACCAAATGAATTAATACACCGTATCAAACAGGGCACCGAGAATACCGGATTTGAGAGAAAAATAAGAATATCATCTGCATACAGTTTAATCTTATGCACCTTTGACCCCACCTTTAGGGCAGCTGTATTAGGATCCCAATGAATGGCCTCTGTCAGCGGCTCACTCGCCAATGTGAAAAGCAAAGTTGAAATATGACAGCCTTGCCGACTGTCCCTACCGATGTCAAACGTATCAGACCTGATACCAGTGGTGAGAACCCCTGCCGGAGGATCACTGTAAAGGACCCTTACCCATCTAGTAAGCGGGATAATCAACATGGTTTGTGCGTGGGAAATCATGTCTCACAAACTTGATTGAGTTTCTTGAAGAAGTAACAAAGAAGACTGATGAGGGCAGAGCAGTAGCTGTGATCTATATGGACTTCAGTAAGGCGTTCGACAAGGTTCCCCATGGGAGACTGACTAGCAAGCTTAGATCTCATGAAATACAGGGAGAACTAGCCATTTGGATACAGAACTGGCTCAAAAGGTAGAAGGATCGGTGCTGGGCCCTCTACTTTTTGTCATTTACATAAATGATTTGGATGCGAGCATAAAAGGTACAGTTAGTAAGTTTGCAGATGACACCAAAATTGGAGGTGTAGTGGCCAGTGAAGAGGGTTACCTCAGATTACAGCAGGATCTGGAACAGATGGGCCAATGGCCTGAGAAGTGGCAGATGGCGTTTAATTCAGATAAATGCGAGGTGCTGCATTTTGGGAAAGCAAATCTTAGCAGGACTTATACACCTTAACGGCAAGGTCCTAGGGAGTGTTGCTGAAAAAAGAGACCTTGGAGTGCTGGTTCATAGCTCCTTGAAAGTGGAATCGCAGGTAGATAGGATAGTGAAGAAGGCGTTTGGTATGCTTTCCTTTATTGGTCAGAGTACTGAGTACAGGAGTTGGGAGGTCATGTTGCGGCTGTACAGGACATTGGTTAGGCCACTGTTGGAATATTGCATGCAATTCTGGTCTCCTTCCTATCAGAAAGATATCGTGAAACTTGAAAGGGTTCAGAAAAGATTTACAAGGATGTTGCCAGTGTTGGAGGATTTGAGCTATAGGGAGGCTGAAAAGGCTGGGGCTGTTCTCCCTGGAGCGTCAGAGGCTGAGGAGTGTCCTTCTACAGGTTTATAAAATCATGAGGGGCATGGATAGGATAAATAGACAAAGTCTCTTCCCTAGGATGGGGGGAGTCCAGACTAGAGGCATAGATTTAGGGTGAGAGAAGAAAACAAATGAAAGAGACTCAAGGGGCAACCTTTTCACGCAGAGGGTGGTACATGTATGGAATGAGCTGCCAGAGGTAGTGGTGGAATCTAGTACAATTGCAACATTTAAAAGGAATCTGGATGGGCATACGAATAGAAAGGGTTTGGAAGGATATGGGCCAGGTGCTGGCAGGTGGGACTAGATTGGGTTGGGATATCTGGACAGGTTGGACCGAAGGGTCTGTTTCCATGCTGTACATCTCGGTGACTCCATAAGTGGGCACAGGGAGGTTTTCTTTACTTGGGCTTCTCTGTCACCCTTAGCTTTGATCAGTTATTCAAGGCTAAGTTTGTTCATTTATTTGACAAGATTAAACAAGACCTTCAAAGATGGCAGGGGGAGGGGGGCCTTCCAATATCATGCTTGGGTCGAGTTGCTCGTAGCAAAATGAATGTTCTTACTAGCTTATTGTACCCTTTGCGGATGCTCCCTTTATTCTTTCCGTGGCAAACATTTCAGAAAGTGAATGGCTGGCTTAGTTCTTTTATTTGGCATTATAAGCAGCCCCCTAAGCTTGCGAAACTGCAACTAATCCAGGGACTGGACCTCCCAGACATTAGATGATATCAATTGAGCTTTCTACTATCTTTTGTAAGTAACTGGGCCTGTAGGGAACTCGGTGTTGACATGGTTCAACACTGAGGCCTCCCAAACCAGGTGTCCGCTTATCAACCTATTGTTTTTAGACAAAATGAGGACAGTTGCAGAACATTGCCGTAATCCAATAGTTACTAACACAATGAAAGCATGGAAGCCGATGAGGCAGATGGAGCTTACTATGTCTAAAACATCATTTCTTATAGGGGAGTCTCTTATTTGGGTGATCTGAGGGTGAAACGTTGATGTAATTTGATGAAATAACACTGAAATATGGATTGTCGAGTTGGGACCTCTTCCATTTCTTTCAGAGGAAGAGATTTTATCTGAAAACGAGACCACGCTCTTAAATGAAATAGATCTGATACAGAAAAGAGGGTGCTTCCGGCTAAGTGCGCTCTTTCATTTGTTTGGGTGGGTGGGTGGATGGGGGTGGGCAGGAGAGAGAGAGAGATTCCTCAGGTGACATCAAGCATCTACGCGAGGTCTGGGAGAGAGTTCGGAGCTGAGATCACTTCAGAAATATGGGAGGACATTTGTGAGAAGGCGAGGAGGGTTTCTATATGTAATAGAATCCATGCAATGCAGTTAAAGGTTCTTCATAAGTCTCGTCTGATCCCAGATATTCTTGCGAAATTTAGGCAGGAAACATCTTCAATATGCCTCAAATGTAAAATAAACAGGGGTACCCTCACTCACTGTCTATGGTCCTGCCACAGGCGCCGTGCATATTGGAGCACTGTGGCAGGAGTAATGGAGAGAGTCTTGACAAGCAAAGTCAAGGTGGACCCGATCTCTTTGCTCTTGGGTCTGCCAAATTTAATGGGAAAAAGCTTTTAACATTCTCACTTCTTGTGCAAGGAAGAACATTCTGATGTGCTGGGTGTCTGAGAACACCTTGGGTCTGTCAGGGTAGCATAAGTTAGTTATGGAACACATTCTTATAAAAGGTGGTGCACCAGAAAACTGACAACTTTTACAACACATGGCAGCCCTTTCTGAATTACTTGGAAGCAGATGTGTCCACCATTTTCATTCGGGCTTTTGTCGAGCAATGATGGTTTGGTCTGATAAACCCAAGGCCATGAGAGGAAGAATTTCGAACAAATGTGGGTTCAATAATTGGTGCTCTTTAAAGGTTGAGAGCTCTGGTCTTGTTGCACTGAGTGACATTATTTATTTACTGATTTCTAATAAGTGTAGCTTTGGTTTCCTTTGTAGAATATTGTAGTAGTTGGTTTATTGTTGTTTTTGATGTTATGATGCTATATTTTTATGTTTCTATAACTTTCTAATTTGTAAAGAAAAATTTCAATCCTCTCTTTGCCGGACATTTTTGGCTAGTTCTGAAGTCGAGGCAGTGAGGAATCCAACAGCTGATGGAAAAGGTGAACATCCTGACAATCGACAAGCAACGTCCTGTGACCTTCAGCAAGTTGCCAGGCAGTGACTGAGTCCTAGTGGGGCTACTTCCTCCGGCAAGTAGCGATTATTTTTTTCTCTCTCGATTCGTACAAATTGTTGGTTATTAAAAAAGGAGGAAAAGAGAGGTAAACAAATTGAGAGACTCTGGAAAGAATTCTAGAGCTTAAGACTCAGACAGCTGAAAGTGCAGCAATGGTGTAGCAATTAGATGCTTAAAATCCCAGACTAAACAGGAGAAGACACCTAGAAATTATCATTGGCTGGGAGAGAGGTGAGAGGAATATTTGATACTGCAAGTGGCTCAGGCCTCTGCCAGGTACCAGAGAAAATGAGCTATCCTTTCAAAGTATGAAGACTTATTTGGTAAATCCATATTAACATACATGGCACAGCTCAATTTATTCAATTGGGCAGCTCTACATGTGACAGATTAAGAATGGAACAAAACAGACTTGCAACTTAGCCCTTACATTTCTTCCTTTTGGTCTTCCTGAATTATGGTTTGCCAGCTGCAATCAGAGAATTATAGAAACCCAGAGGTACCATTCAGCCCATTTAGTCTGTAATGACCCTCCAAACAGCATCCCACCCTATCCCCACAACCCTGCATTTACCGTGGCTAATCCACCCAGCCTGCACATCCCTGGAGATTATGAATTGATTTAGCCTGGCCAACTCACCTGACCTACATATTTTTGGACTAGGGGAGGAAACTGGGAGACCTGGAGAAACCCACACAGACATGGGGAGAACATGCAAATTTCATACCAATAGTTTGCTCAAGGCTGGAATCAAAACCTTCTCCTTGGTGCTATGAGGCAGCAGTGCTCACCACTGTGCCATCCTGCCGCCCAAATGGGAAAGGTATCCCTACAAATAATCAGATAGGGAACTTCAAATCTATCAAACCTAAAAGCCAAGACAAAACTGAAGTTCTAGTAAAAAAAACCCTTGTTTGTTGATATTGTCCTTGTTTCTCAAAAATATGACCAGTTCAAAATTCATGGACTATCTGTCTGTTGAATGCATCATATTCTCCCTCACCATCGGCATCATAAAAAAATGCAGTTATGCAGCGGGTTGTTGTGTCTGTACCTTTAATCAAATGTAACAACACATCGCTAAAACTAATTGTCAAATTTTGCTTCCTTAAATCAAGCTATGATACAGAACCTTGAAGACAACCCCAGCATATGGTTTGGAAAGGCAGCCACTCCAACTTTAGCAGACGAACATTTCAGGTCCCGTGACCCTTCCACAGAAAGGACCTGAAACGTTAACTCTGATTTCTCTTCACAGATACTGCCAGACTTGCTGAGCTTTTCCAGTAACTTCCATTTTTGCTTCTGATTGACAGCATCTGTGCTCTTTCAGATTTTATTTAACATGTTCATGGACTTGGGAGGTGAAAGTGTGGACACTACTTTTCAAAGTTTACAGAATCACAAAAAAGTTAATTTGAACTGCAGTTATTCACACAAATATGGTTTTTAGCGCAAAACAAATACCAAGATATTATGGTTTAGCTCAAAAACTAAGCCACAAGAATAAGGCCATCTCTTCTGAAGTGTATTCACAACAGGAGTTATATTTCAGCACACTTATCACCACTATCTCTGTAAAGAAAGCATGATTAAGTTGAAGATAACTAGTGATCTTGCATAATTGTAGGACTTACATGATCCATGTGATCCTGGAGACCTTGGCTGTAGGGTCGGCGACCAATCACCCCCATCTCCTCGGTATCAGGGAATGAAATGTGTCCAATTGTTTCAGCCATTCCATAGCATTTCACCATGGAGTAAGCGACTTTCGTGACTTTTCGTAAATCATCCTGAGCACCTGTGTATTAAAAATTGTATCACTCAATCCAGAACACAGGAATACCCTGATATGTGCAGTGAATTTGGTTTTCAAACAGATTCAGTTTATTTTTGAGGAATAATGAGATTTCTAAAAACAAAAAGAGACTCTCCAAAATTTGAGCAATGGAGGGTCTCCCAAACAAATTAAAAATGAAAATGTTGCTAACATTGTCAGATGTACCACATGCAAGAGTATCTTCTACTATTACCTTTAATTCACTTGTGTTTTCCATTTGTTTAGATCTTATTCAATCCCTAAAACAAAACCAATGGATGAATATTCTTCCAGCTTTCAATGGAACTAAATACCTCCTTGGTCCAGAATATCATTAACATAAGTGACTATAAATTTTTAAAAAGGACAAAAATACTAACTACTTAGTACAAATTACACTTAGGGAGAATACTGGTGCCAGAGAAAGTGAGAAATAATATATCAAGGTTGACAAGAATGAAAATGACAACAAGGTACATTAGGACAAGATTAGCTGACCCCAGACTTAAATATTTAAAATTGAAGATTGTAAGAATAAGGAAGGGTTGGAGGATTTCCGCAGCTTTGAGATCCTGGAGAAGAATAAGTTAGAGTAAAGGACGAATTAATGAAGAGAAAGCAAAGTTAACATTTCTGATCCAGTGACTTTTCTTTAGAACATTCTGAAGAGTCATCGCTGGAAAGAAAACATTCACTTTGCTTGCTCTCCACAGATGCTGCCAGACCTGTTGATTTCTCCCAGCAATTTCTCTTTTTTGTTTCTAATTTCCAGCATCTGCAGTTCTTTGTTTTTTTTGGACTGTAATTAATCTCGATTTCAATGCAATCAGGATATAGGAAGAGAAAAATAATTCTGCTGAAAGAGTGGAAAAAACCTAAGAACACAAAATCCTGGAATCAGAATCAGTAAAAGAGACAAGGGAGGGTGCGATGATAAGATAAAAACTGTGAGCAGAGGGAGAAAATGAGCCTGACCATCGAACAATTAGTTTTTCTTTACTCATAACTTGTCCAAGAATATTAGTAGGGTACTCGACATTAGAAATTACACAGTTTATAATATAGCTTCAATTCTTTCCAAATGTTTCTGTTGGCTAAAACAAGTTAATATATTAACTTCTCTGTAATAAGAGAATAGAGTTGAATAAAAGTAGTCAAGCAAGTGTCTTGGTAACAAAACATCCCTAACACTTATTGGTCAAATGCAGATGAAACTTTACTCAAACCTTCAAAAGAACAAAGAAACCTTTCATCTTCTTCACTGGTCATTTTTCAAAACTGCAACGTCCATTACCTTAGTTCTAATTTCTGTAATTTTGGGCTGTTGAAAGGGAGATAACCAGTTAAGGTGAAGTCAGACTGCAAAGGCTTGCGTTTCTTGGGAGACGCACTATTGTCAGACTTCAGTCCAGCCTGAAATTAACAAAAAGTACTAGAAGTGAAAGAACATGCTGTAACCCACATATACTGCCCCACCTATCTGGTATGAAAGCAGCTCTTTAAAAAAGATAACCAAAATTGTTTTTTTAAGTATACAAAAATATGTATTTAAGTATTTCAATTTATGATTCTACTGAAGACCTTGTGCTCATCTCCCAAGTAGGACAGTCTAAGGAAAATCAAAAGTCTGTCTCCAAGTTACATTTTGGGTATCACCAAAATGGTGCCACTCTCACCTCTGATTAAGAATGTTGTGGGCTGAATTCCCACTATGAACTTCAGCACACAACGTAAACTGACAGTTTAGTGCTATCCTAAAGAGTGCTGTATTGTTGACACTACCAGTTTTCAGGTTAGATGTTAACAGAATTATTATAGAAAAGACGACGGCCTTTCGGCCTATTGTTTACACCAGCTTTTGAAATAAACATCATGACACAGTGCTAGTTTCCAACCCTCCCAGCCTTGCACAATATTCCTATTACAATAATCTATTAGCTTCTACCAGCATTATTTTAATTGAATTGAATTTGTTGTCACATGTGCCGAGGCACAAAAAAAAGCACAGGTACAGGCGAATTTAAAGAGTTTGAGAGTCCATTCAATATTCTAATAAAATTTGAGTAAAAACTGTTTCAAAACCGGCTGGTGCATGTGTTCAGGCTTCTGTACATTCTCCATAATGGTAGAGTTTGTATAAAAGAATTGCCAGGGTGGATTGATCTTCGAGAATGCTGGCTACCTTTTCTTGACAGCGGGTCTGGTAGATGGATTCTATAAATTGGAGGTTGGCCTTTGTGATTGTCCAGGCTAAGTTCACCACTCTGACCAGGCACATAATGGCTCAATGTTGAGAATGTGAAAGCTACTATAGAAGTGCAAGTCTCTAATATTGACTTGACAGATCTCTATCTGAATTATAGTAGAGATATTGCAATAGACCTCACCACTCCTGCATTAGGTGTGAAAATATGGCCAGGGTTCTAGTTCTCAATTATTCAGCTGGAAGTGCACGCAATGAGGCCAAGATCAAACTTGGTTGTCATAACTTTGAAAATAACGGAACTGAACTGACAAGTTCGAGGATTCTCTAAAGGTAAACATGCAGGTTGAGTCCGTGATTAAGAAAGCGAATGCAATGTTGTCTCTTATCACAAGAGGGTTGGAATATAAAAGCAGAGATGTGCTACTGAGACTTAATAAAGCTCTGGTTAGGCCCCATTTGGAGTACTGTGTCCAGTTTTGGTCCCCACACCTCAGGAAGGACATACTGGCACTGGAATGTGACCAGCGGAGATTCACACGGTTGATCCCTGGAATGGCAGGTCTAACATATGAGGAACGGCTGAGGATACTGGGATTGTATTTGTTGGAGTTTAGAAGATTGAGGGGAGACTTAATAAAGACGTACAAGATAATACATGGCTTGGAAAGGGTGGACGCTAGGAAATTGTTTCTGTTAGGCGAGGAGACTAGGACCCGTGGACACAGCCTTAGAGTTAGAGGGGGTCAATTCAGAATAGAAATGCGGAGACATTTCTTCAGCCAGAGAGTGGTGGGCCTGTGGAATTCATTGCCACGGAGTGCAGTGGAGACCGGGACGCTAAATGTCTTCAAGGCCGAGATTGATAGATTCTGCTTGTCTCGAGGAATTAAGGGCTACGGGGAGAATGCTGGTAAGTGGAGTTGAAATGCCCATCAGCCATGATTGAATGATGGAGTGGACTCGATGGGCCGAATGGCCTTACTTCCACTCCTATGTCTTATGGTCTTATCAATAAATGTATAAATATTTATTACATTCCATTAACCTTAAGAAACCCATAAATGGCAATGCAACAGAATGAAGCATCATATCTGCAGTAGAATATTGGTTCTTAAATGAGACATATAGAGTTGTACATTGCAATGTCTAATAGTTTCACAGAGCAGGAAGGAAGGAAAATTCATCCCATCTCCCAGCAACAGGATTAAATGGTTTTATAGAGGGCTGGAAGGTAAGTCTCCCATTATCTCAGCCAGATGTCTGTGCGGGGCAAAAAATAAAGACTGCTTGAAAAGAGATGTACACCTTCCACTGAGGGTCTCCCACCATCTGCCCCTGGTGGAGCAGGACAGGCTGATATTGAATAAAAGCTACACAAAATGTCATCCTTTAGAGCTAAACTGAACAAAACACTGTCCGGCTAATCAGAAAAAAATTTAAAACATTTTTACATTTGGGATTTTTCAAATCATACCTGTTGTGACTTTATTAAAGGTGATAGCTTCTGCAACACGACCTCCGAGGGCCATACACATACGTTCAAAAAGTTGTTCTTTGGTGTAAAGGTGTTGCTCTCGTGGTAGGATCTGTGCAAATCCCAGTGCTGCATTTGTTCGTGGTGCTATCGAGACCTACAAGGTGAAAAAAAGTTTACTTACAAGTTACCTCAGGTGATATCAGAAAATTAAAATTTGGTTCAGAATCCTTGATGTAAGATTAAAAAAAAATCATTAATAATTCCTTAAGGCAAATGCACAATAATTGTGGAAACTTGTATTTTATCATTTCGTAGAATCCGTGCAGTGTGGAAGCAGGCCTTTTGGCCCAGCAAGTCCACACAGACCCTCCAAACAGCATCCCACCTAGACCTATCCCATCCTTGTCACTCTGCATTTCCCAACCTTACCTGCACATTTATGCACACTACGGGCAATTTAGCACCACTATTCCATCTAACCTGCACATCCTTGGACTGTGGGAGGAAACAGAGTACCTGGAGGAAACCCATGCAAATACAGGGAGAATGTGCAAACTCCACACAGACAATACCAGAGGGTGAAATTAAACCCAGGTACCTGGCACTGTGAGGCAGCAATGCTAAGCACTGAGCCACCATGTTTTAAGATACGACAAATGTATTTTCCAAAAGCTTCATGGCTCTATTAAGCAGATAGTAGATTACTAGCTGCAAACAATACAATCCAGCTCCTTCCGGGCATAATTTCTGGTCTACATAAGAATCAGCACCTCTGAACTAAAGAGGGAAATGGCATCAAAATTCCTGCTCTTTAAGAATATTTGGTTGCTTTTCTGAGGAAGTGCAGATTAACATTGGGTGATCATAGGATTGGACTTGCTGCAATTGAAACATGGAAACATAGAAAACAGGAGGATTAGGCCATTCGGCTCTTTTGAGCCTGCTCTGCCATTCAAAATGTTCACAGCTGATCACCTCAGTACCCTGATCCCACATTTTTCCTATATCCTTTGATCACATTAGACTTAAGAACTATACCAAAGTCCTCCCTGAAAACATTCAATATTTTGGCCTCCACCATTTTGTGTAGCAGAGAATTCCAGACTCAATATTCTCTGGGTGAAGAAATTTCTTATTGCATACCTAAATGGCCTACCTCGTATCCATAGTCTGTGACTCTTGGTTCTGGATTCACCAGTCATCCATCAACTAATCGTGTTAGAACTTATTGGTTTCTATGAGATTCACTCATTCCTTTACACTCTAGTGAATATAGTTTTAACTAATCCAGTCACTCTTCACACACCAGTCCTGCGATTCCAGGAACCAGGTGGCAAACCTTTGTTGAATTTCTGCCACAGGCAAAATATTCTTCATCAGACAAGGAGACTAAAACAGAATTCAAATAACTCACCAGAGTTCTGCTAACATGAACTGGACACTTAAAACAATATTAAAATTTTTGAACCAAGGCAAATTCTTCTCTTGCCTGCCTTCTATAGGTATGTCAGGAATAAAAGGATGACTAGGGTAGGTATCGGTCCAGTCAAGGATAGTAGTGGGAAGTTGTGTGTGGAGGTGGAGGAGATTGGAGAGACACTAAATCAATACTTTTTGTCAGTATTCACTCAGGAACAGGACACTATTGCTGATGTGAATATTGAGTCACAAGTGATTAGAATGGATGGCCTTGAGGTATGTAGGGAAGAGGTCTGGGGAATACTGGAAAGGATGAAAATAGATAAGTCCCCTGGGCCTGATGGCATTTATCCTAGGATCCTCTGGGAAGCTAGGGAGGAGAAAGCAGAGCCATTGGCCTTGATTTTTATGTCGTCATTGTCTACGGGAATAGTGCCAGAAGACTGGAGGATAGCGAATGTGGTCCCCTTGTTCAAGAAGGGGAGTAGGGATAGCCCGAGTAACTATAGGCCAGTGAGTCTCACTTCTGTTGTGGGCAAAGTCTTAGAGAGAATTGTAAGGGATAGGATTTATGAACATCTGGATAGGAATAATGTGATCAAGGATAGTCAGCATGGTTTGTGAAGGGCAGGTCGTGCCTCACAAACCTTATTGAGTTCTTTGAGAAGGTGACTAAGGAGGTGGACGAAGGTAAAGCAGTAGATGTGGTGTATATGGATTTTAGCAAGGCGTTCGATAAGGTACCCCATGGTAGGCTAATGCAAAAACTACGGAGGTATGGCATTGAGGGTGCATTAGAGGTTTGGATCAGGAATTGGCTGGCTGGAAGGAGACAGAGGGTAGTAGTTCATGGAATAGGTTCATCTTGGAGTGCAGTTACTAGCGGTGTTCCACAAGGGTCTGTTTTGGGACCATTGCTGTTTGTCATCTTTATAAATGATCTAGAGGAGGGGCTTGAAAGCTGGGTTAGCAAGTTTGCGGATGACACGAAAGTCGGTGGAGTTGTGGACAGCGAAGAAGGATGTGGCAGGTTACTGCGGGATATAGATAAGTTGCAGAGCTGGGCAGAAAGGTGGCAAATGGAGTTCAATGTAGCTAAGTGTGAAGTCATTCACTTTGGTAGGAGTAACAAGAAGATGGATTACTGGGCTAATGGTAGGCGACTTGGTAGTGTGGATGAGCAGAGGGATCTTGGTGTCCATGTACACAGATCTCTGAAAGTTGCCACCCAGGTAAATAGTGCTGTGAAGAAGGCATATGGTGTACTGGGCTTTATTGGTAGAGGAATTGAGTTCCAGAGTCCTGAGGTCATGTTGCAGTTGTATAAGACTCTGGTGCGGCCTCATCTGGAGTATTGTGTACAGTTTTGGTCGCCATACTATAGGAAGGATGTGGAGGCATTGGAACGAGTGCAGAGGAGGTTTACCAGGATGTTGCCTGGCATGGTAGGAAGATCGTATGAGGAAAGGCTGAGGCACTTGGGGCTGTTCTCATTGGAGAAAAGGTGGTTCAGGGGAGATTTGATAGAGGTGTACAAGATGATTAGGGGTTTAGATAGGGTGGACACTGAGAACCTTTTTCAGTTAATGGAGTCAGCTGTTACTAGGGGATACAGCTTTAAATTAAGGGGTGGTAGGTATAGGACAGATGTTAGGGGTGGATTCTTTACTCAGCGGGTTGTGAGTTCATGGAATGCCCTGCCAGTAGCAGTGGTGAAACTCTCCCTCTTTATGGTCATTTAAGCGAGCATTGGATAAGCATATGGAGGTTATTGGGCTAGTGTAGGTTAGGTAGACTTTGGTCAGCGCTACATCGAGGGCCGAAGGTCCTGTACTGTGCTGTATTTTTCTATGTTCTATGTTCTATGTATTTGCCTCTTCAGCTTGTAAAGTCTTGTTTAGCATTCACTACATTTAAAATCTTTCAATTTTACATTCTTGTTTGACTTAGTTTTTATAATTAAAGGAAACTATTTTTTCATAGTTGACCACTATGAAGATTAATGTCCAACTGCCTTCTTGATGGTGGAAGCTGAGCACACACTCAGATTTGTCACTGTTCACAAACTGCTTTGAGTTACCTCCAACTAATAAATTGGTATCAGAGCAAATTTTAACACAATTGATACTGAAACATTACAAGATGGAGTCAAATGAGTGATTCAGATTGAAACATAAAATAAGTTTAAGCTCTATTATTTGTGAGCACCATAAGTCACTGCAGATTCCAACCAACTCTACTTGTGTAGAAATGAGCATAATGATGGATCATAATTATAAAAAAAAACTAGACCTTTAAGACAGCTTCTGTGTGCTCAAGAAGCCAACCCACAAGAACATGCCCAGACTCATGATAAGCTACAATTCTCTGTTCTTCCTTCGAGAGAATTTTACTCTTCTTTGCTGTGCCTGTGGAAAAAATGAAAACCATGAACAAAACAAATAAAAAATTATTCAACAAGCAAATATTGTCTGGAGGTTGAACAATATTGACCTTTTGGGAATTTATTTAACAATCAAAGTAGGAATTTTGGATACTACTTTGAGAACTGCACTTGAATTGAAGCAAATCCTTCTCTTTCCTGCCTTATGTATTTAGCTTTTTAGGAACACTTGAATTTTGAGAACATGAATCATGGACCAATCATACATCACAAACCATCTATTCAGCCAATTGTCCTGTACAGACACCATTATGCAGCTGTCCAGTTAACTGCATTTGCCTTTTCCATTCAAAGGCAGCAATTATAACACTTTGAATTCAAACAAGGCAATTACAAAGGCATAAAAACAGAATTAGCAAAAGTGATCTGGCAATTTAGGTTAAGGGATACATCAATAGAGATGCTGTAGCTAATATTTAAGGGACTACTCTACACAGTGCAGAATAGATATGATATAATAAATAACAAAAAATCTAAGGGATGGACCCACCATCCATGGTTAATTAAAGTCAAAGGCAGCATCAAACTCAAAGAAAATATATCCAATTGTGCTAAACATAGGTGGCACGTCAGAAGGTTGGGACAGAATACATTTTAAAAAATCAAATAAAGCTATCTCCTAAATTAATCTAGTCCCATTTGCCAGCTCTTGGCCCATATCCCTCTAAGCCCCTCCCCTATTCATATACCCATCCAGAGGCCTTTTAAATGTTGTTATTGGACCAGCCTCCACCACTTTCTCATGCAGTTCGCTCCATACACGCACTGCCCCCTGCATGAAAGAGTTGCCCATTAGGTCTCTTTAAATCTTTCCCCATTTCCCCAAAACCTATACCCTCTGGCTTGGACAAATTGGACCAAAGGGTCTGTTTCCGTACTGTACGTCTCCATGACTGTAATTACTAAAATATTAATGAGGGGAAAATTAGAATGCAAGTGAAAGTAAGCAAAATATACATACACAGATAGGAAAAGTTTCTTCAGATATTAAAAAAAAAGTCAAGGGAGACCGTAATGGAGTATAGGAAGTGCAGGGCTCAAGAAAGAATTTAGGAGAGCAATGAAGAGGCGTGAACAAAAAACAATGACAGGTAAGACTAGGGAGAATTCCAAGTATGTCAAAGGGAAGAAGATAACCAGGAAAGGGTAGGGCTTATTAGTTACAAAGGAGACAAACTGTTTGACAATAATAGAGTGTCAAATGAGTACTTCATATGTCTTCACTCTAGAGGAGGAACAGTTACATAATTCAGAAGAAGGGACTTTGAGATTCTTGAGCAGTTTGATTTAGGAAGTGAGGTGATATTGGAGGTTTTTGCAGGCTTAAAAAGTAAACAAATCTGCAGATCCAGATGAGTTATCTCCCACTGAAGCCTGGGATAAGAGGGAGGAAATTACTACTTTAATTCTTTTCTGACCACTGGGGAGGTGCCAGAAGACTGGAGGACAGTTAATGTGGATCCACTTTTTAAGAAGAATGGTCATACAGTCAGAGGTATACAGCACGGAAACAGGCCCTTTAGCCCAACTCATTCATGCTGACCAGGGTTCCTAAACTGAACTATTCCCATTTGCCTGCGTTTGGTCCACATCCCTCTCAACCTTTCCCATTCATGTATGTTAAATTGGACTCATTTCTACCATTTCCTCTAGCAACTTATTCCATATATGCACCACCCTCTTGTGAAAGAGTAGCTCAAGTCCCTTTTAGATCTTTCCCCTCTCACCCTAAATCTATGTCTTTGCGTTTTGGACTCACCTAACCTGTGGAAAAGATCTTGGCCATTCACCATATTTATGCCCCTCATAACATAATAAAGTGTTGGGATAAACCAAGGAATGACAGACCAGCGAGTTTCATATTAACAATAGGGAAACTATAGGATAAAATTTTGTAAGAGAGAACTAATCTCCACTTGGAGAAGCAAGGATGGATCAGAGATAATTAGCATGGCTTTGTCAGAAGAACATACGCCCAATAATTTTGACTGAATTTTTCAATAAGGTTACCACGTGGGTAGATGAAGATACTGCAGTTAATGTAGTTTATATGAATTTGAGCAAAGCCTTTCACAAGGTCCCACATGGAGAGTCATAAAAAGGTAACAGAACAAAAGATCCAGTGTAACTTGACAAGTGGATCACAATTGGCTCAGTGATGGGAGATAGGGCGATGGTAAAAGGCTGTTAGTGTTACAGGAGGCTGGTGGCTCGTGGCATATCACAGGGACCAGCATTGGGTCCCTTATTGTTTGTGATATATGTAAACAATTAAAAAAAAACAGGGGGGGGGGTGAAAGAATGTTGAGCAAATTTGCCAAGTGGTTGACAGTAAGGAAGGGGGTCTTAGTTTACAAGAAGATATAAATGGACTGGGCAGGTGCACTGATCAGTGGCAAATGGAATTTTACACTGATAAGTATGAGGCGATGTGCTTTGGAAGTAGTAACACAACAAAGATACACACAAACGAATGGAAGGATATGAGGAAATTCAGAGGAACAGAAAGATCTTGGATTGCTTGCCCACAAATCTCTGAAGGTGGCAGGGCAGGTTAATAGTTTAGAATACAAGACATTTGCCCTTTATCAGTTTTGGCATAGATAATAACATCAAGGAAGTAATGTTAAGCTGTATGGAAACTTGGTTAGGCCACAGCTGGAGTACAATGTGCAGTTCTGGTCACCACTCCATAGGAAGATGTGATTGACTGGAGAGAATGTAGAGGAGATTCGCCAGGTTGTTGCCCGGCATGGATCAGTTTAGCTCCAAAGAGAGTCTGGATAAACTTGAGTTTTCTTTAGAGTCAAGGCAGCGGACAGAGATCCTAATTTGGTTATAAGATTATAAGTAGCATGAACAGGATGGATAGAAAGCATCTGTTTCCTTTTGTTGGAAGGTCAATAACAAGAGGACATAATTTTAAGGTGAAAGGCAGGAGGTTTTGAGAGGACTGGAGGAAATGGTTTTTCACCCAGAGGAAGATGGGAATTTGGAATTCACAATTCACTTCCTGGGAGGGTAATTGAGGCAATAAACCTCATAACCTTTAAAAAGTCCTTGAACAATCACTTGAAATGTTATAACATTTAAAGTTAGGGGCCAAACACTGGAAAGTGGGACTAGTGGAGAATTTGAGTAGCTTTTGTTGGTGCAGACTCAATGGGCTGACAGGCCTCTTCTGCACTGTATGATTCCAGCCAGTGAATCTCTCATCCATAATAAATAAAATGATAAACTATTAGCTTCACAGAACAAGTAAAAATTCAAAACAGATATACCTGCTATGACCTTCTCTACTGCATATTCAAAACTGAATGTGTCAACAGATTTCTCCCCTTCTCTGGCTGCATGTAATGCTGCTTCATTGCAGATATTGGCAATATCAGCTCCTAGGATGGAAGTAAATTAATCATAAGCTAAAGATTTTGAAGGGAGGCATATTCTTTTGAACAGCATATTAGGACATTACATTAGCGTTTTGAACTGATAATAAATAATGGGTTACAAAAGACAACAGAACAGAATAGCAGACAAAATACATGACTTTACGACGCACTCAACGCATTTTATGTTGGTTTAGAACACAAGGTCAGTGAAAAGATGTCACCTGCCCTAGCCTCCGATGCACCTGTCCCTCAGTCATCACTGCAGATGTCAGATTAGCCGTTTTGAGAGAGAACCCATGGAAAGCAACTGAGCCAGATACAGTCCCCAGCCATGCACTCAGATCCATGCACAGCAGCTGGCAGGAGTATTCATTGCCAATTTTCACAACTCCATAAGTTCCACCTGCTTCAAGAAGGCCACCATCATTCTGGTGCCAAAGAAGACTCATGCAGTATGCCTCAATGACTACCGACTGATGGCTCAACTGCCATAATTATGAAGTGCTTCAACAAGGTTAGTCATGGCTCACATCAACTCTAGCCTACTATCCCAACTGATCCACGGCAGATGCCATCTCCCTGGTATACACTCATCCCTGGAACATCTGGATAACAACGTTACTTATGTCAAATTCCAACTTATTGTCAACAGCTCCACCTTCAACACCATAATTCCAACCAAACTCATCTCCAAACTTCAAAACCTAAATCTTTGCTACATCCTCTGCAAACATGTCAACTGTGTTTTTGTAAATTCATTCATTAGATGAAATTGTTGCTGGCCAGGCAGCATTTGTTGCTCATCCTAATTGCCCAGAGGGCAGTTAAGAGTCAACCACATTGCTGTGGTTCTGGAGTCACTTGTAGGCCAGCCCAGAAAAGGATGGCAGTTTCCTTCCCTAGAAGACATCAGTGAACTACTTGGGCTTTCCAACAAACAACAATGGATTCACAGACAACATTAGACTCTTAATTTCAAATTTTATTGAATCCAAATTCCATTATCTGCTGTGGCAGAATTTGAAACCATGACCCCAGAATATTAGCTAGGTCTCTGGATTAATAGTGCAGCAATAATACCACAAGGCCATTGCCTCTCCTCTTGACCCACAGACTGCAATCAATCAGTGAGAATAGGTAACAACACTCCTCCACAGTAACCCTCAACACTGGCGCTCTGCAAAGCTGCAGACTCAGCCCCTGAATATACTCCATGTACATTTATGACAGTGTGGCCAAATTTCATCTTAACATTACCTACAAGTTTGCTGACAACACCACTGTTGTAGGCCGGATCTCAAATAATGCTGAGACAAAATACAGGAAACTGGTAGAGTGCTTGATGGCATGGTGTAAAGCTAACAATCTCTCCCTCAATGTCAGCAAAATGAAAGAACTAGTCATTGACTTCAGAAAGCAAGGTGGAGGGCACACTCCTATCCACAACAATGGCGTTGAGATAGAGATAGTCGAAAGCGTCAAGTTCCTAGCCGTGATGACCACTAAAAACCTGGTCTGGTTCATCCATGTTGCCACTCTGGTCCAGAAAACATAACACCTCTACTTTCTCAGGAGGCTAAGGAGTTTGGCATGTCGATAAAGACACTCACCAATTTTTATCGATGCACCATTGGAACCATTCTATCTGGATGCATCACAGCTTGGCAAGGATATTACTCTGCTGCCGACCATAAGAAACTACAGAGTTGTGAACACAACCCAATCCATCACACACAAACCAGCCTTCCATCCATTGAGTTCAGGGAGGCAGCCAATGTAATCAAAGATTCCTCCCACCCTAGTTATAATCTCTTTGAACCTCTTCGGTCAGGCTGAAGATACAAAAGCTTACAAATACGTACTAACAGTTTCAAGAACAACTTCTTCCCTGCTGTTATCTCTAATTTTAAATTTCTTACTGATCCTGCTCTTTGTGCACCTTCTCTGCAGCCATAACACTGTTTTCCTCGTTCTGTCCTATTATTTGATGATCTGCCTGTACTGCACGCAAAACAAAACTTTTCACTGTGTCTAGGTACGTGACAATAATAAATCAAATCAAATCAAATCTTGATTTACATCCCCAAATTTCAAATGAAATATACAAGTACAAAAAATTTACACTAACAAGTGCAAAAGCTTCCATGCAACAGCGTACACGCTCAGTTCATAAAAATGGTACAACAGAATCCTGAAATACATTTCTAAATGTTGATTTCTTACCACTGAATCCTGGAGCAAGTTCAGCCAATCGTTGTGAATAAAAACTGGCTGGGCGAGTTAGCTTCAGATTCTTCAAATGTTGCTCAAATATTTCCTTTCTTTCCTACAAATAAGAAACAAGAAATATACCACTCCAACAAAGATAATAATAGGTATGAAGTTACTTGATATTCAACTTTTTAGTCATGTCCTGCAAGTTCCTAACTAGCTTCAACTTTCTCTATTTGTCTTACTAAAGATTAGCAAGATACCCAACAAGGTATTCCATCTAACACACAGAGCCAGTAGTCCAGAATACGACTAACAAGTATGCCTCAATATAGACCAATTCTAACCGATCGGCTTTCACACTGTAAGACTCATTATTGTTCCAAAATTTATAACTTTTCTTCCAAGTTGTTGGGCATTGCGTCAAACATCTTTTGAAAGTCCATGTAGATATCAACAGATTACCCTCACCTGCCCACTTTTCTCTTCAAAAGAACTCAAACAAGTTAGTTAAATATGATTTTCCTACAAGTAATATACGAGATATCCTGGAATAGCCATCAAAAGCAAAGAGGTTGACATATAAAACTGTCTCTGAAAAGGCCGAGCAAGCCACATGGTTGCATCTAACTGCTAACACCGCTGATAAAAGAAATAAAATAGGACATCCACCTAGGATTGACAAGGCACTGCAAATGAAAACAATAACTGTTCATCTTGCAAAATCATCCTTACTAACAGTGCTAAAATTGAAAGGTGCTATTACAGTATCATAAAACCATAAGAATTAGGAACAGGGGTAGGCCATTAAGTACCTTGAGTATGGTTTTATCCCAGTGCTAAGTGGGTTAGATTTTGAACAGCTCTAGCAACTCAAACGAAGGAATGAGGTATTATGGGCCATCAGTCACACAATTGTATTTACATTCTGGAATGTCCATTGGTCTGGTCAATGTATTGATCCCCTTGCCTAACCAGTATCCTTAGAGATAGCAAGGACTGCAGTTGCTGGAGAAGTCAGAGACGATAAAGTGTGGTGCTGGGAAAAGAATAGCAGGTTAGGCGGCATCTGAGGAGCAACAGAGTCGACGTTTCAGACTTAAACCTTTATCAGAACTCATGAAGGGTGAAGCCCGAAACATCGACTCTCTTGGTCCTCAGATGCTGCCTGATCTGCTGTGCTTTTTCCATAACTGGTACCATAACATCGCCATCAAGCAGGAGCCCAACCCTGGTTAACAGAATACAGGAGGATAAGTCAAGAGTAACATTTGCCTTGCCTAAAAATGAGCTGTTAACTTGTTGATGCTTTAGCATAGGACTAGGACTATGGAAGCAACAACAATAAAGGTAGTTAAACAATGCCACAATCAACAGATCAGATGTGGATTCCGCAGTTTACAACATCCAGTTGTGAATGGTGGTGGACAACAAACAATTCGTTGGAGTCAAACAGTCCAAGACTGTTCCTGTGACAATAATGGTGGAACCTAGCACAGGAGTGTGGAAAAAAAAGACAAGACTTAAGCATTTGCAAACTCTTCAGCCAGGATTGGCAAATGAGTAACCCATCTCTCTTCCCTCCTGGGGTCCCCAGATGCCAGTTTCCTGTGTTTTTTTAAAATAAATTTTATTCATTCCACGTAGTTCAAGAAGCAGCTAATGCAGTCGATATTGCAAAAGTTACAGGGTTTTTTAAAAACAATCTCAGAGTCATACTGAAGAATCATACTTATGCTCCAGACTTAGCTATGAAAATCATAAGCTGTTCTGGTCCAACCAAAACCTGGGCATCTACCTGGTACGTGGATGATTGCCCAGGAATGTCCTGTGCTCAAAACAGGAGAAAAAAGATCCAATTCTGCCAATTACCACCTTGACGAGGTGACATCTATCAACCCTCGCAAAGAAAATATATGTTCATTAATACAGGTTCTGCCAGGGCCAATTGACTCCTGAACACAATGCTGTCTTGGTGCAAATACGGACGACCCCAAGAGGACTGAACTCCAGAAGGGACAGAAAATAAAGGTTAATGCCCTTGACATCAGTGTGGCACCAAGATGTCCTAGAAAAATTGGAGCCCTTCGGAATCAGGAGGAAAATGCAATTAGGCCAAACATATTTAACTGCTTCATCAGTTGCCTTCCTTCCATCATAATGTCAGAACTGGGAATGTTTGCTGGTGATTGTAATGTTGAGCACTGTTCACAACTCCTCTGATACTGAAGCAGTGTGTGTCCAAAAGCAGCAAGATCTGGACAATATTCAAATTTGGGCTGATAAGAAGCAAATAGTATCTGCACCACAGTAAATGCCAGGAAATGACCATCTTTAAGAGCAACTCTAATAAACATCCTTTGACATTTCAATAGCATTAACACGACTGAATCCCCTACTATCAACATTCTGGGGTTTCTATTGTCCAGAAACTGAACTGAATCAAACATACAAATCTTTTTAGGCAGTCGCTCTAGATTGAGAATGACTTGCATCCTTTCCAGAATTGTGAATCTTGAGGTGACTAAACATTGCCATACTGAATCCATACACTCTGCCAAAAGTACAGCAGGTAGCACTTGATGAGGCTGATTGGTGGAATGTTCAGTTTTTTTTTCACATGTTCCTTCTACTGTTGACAATTTGCCTACAATGTTCCTGTCAGAGGTATGAAATGGTTAGCATCTTCACATGACTGGATGAGTGCAGTTCCAACAACATTCAAAAAGCTCAACACCATCCACGAAAAGGCAACCAGCTTCACTGGTACCCTACCTTACACTTTTATCATTCATTCACTCCAACTCAGGCACACAGTGGCAGCAATGTGCACTATCTACAAGATGCAATGCAGTAATGCACAAAGTCTTTGCCAACAGCACCTTCCAAATACATTACCACTACTACCTAGAAGGGCAGGGGCATGAGATATATGAAAGCATCATTACCTCAACTATACACCATCCTGACTTGGAAGAATGATTGGTATTCCATAATTGCTGTGGGTCAGAAGTCTGGAGTCCCCTTCTCAACACTTCCCAACAAGAAGACAGCTCATCACCATCTTCTCAAGGGTAAATTGAGAGGTCGGGCATTAAATGCAGGCAATGCCGCTGTTCTGTGACTGAAAATAAAAGTTGTTTATTTCAAGTTAAAAAAAAATGAATGTGTATGGAATGTTAGGGAAAGCTGAAATTGGAGTAAGGGGAAAGAAACGAAAACAAGAGTAACAACATTTCTTTAAAACTATATTTACAATCTGTAAAACCCTCATCTAGGCACACATGCAATTTCAGAAACATGTCCACAGCCAAATCATTTAAGCATTTTCTTTATTCACTTGTGGGACATGGGGGTTCGGCATTTATTGTCCCATCTCTGCTGCCTTGAGAAAGTCGTGGTGAGCTGTCTTCTTGATCTGCTGCAGTCCACTATGGTGTAAGTGGACCTACAGTGCTGTTAAAGAGAGAATTCCAGGATTTTGACCTAGTCACAATGTAGGAATTGTGATATATTTCCAAGTCAAGATAGTGTGCAACTTGCGGGGGAACCTACAGATGCAATATTCCCATCCCTTGTCCTTCTAGATAAAAGTGGCTGTGGGTTTGGAAGATGCTGTCTTAGGATCAATGACGAATTTCTGCAGTCCATCTTTTAGGCAGTGCACACTGCTGTTACTGAACATTAGTGGTGGAGGAAGTGAGTGCTTATGGATATGGTGCCAATTAAGTGTTGTGCTGTCCTGAATGGTGTCAAGATTCTTGAGTGTTGTTGAAGCTACATGCATCCAGACAAGTGGGGAGCATTCCATCAAATTCCTGATGTGCCTTGTAAGTGGTGGGCAGGCTTTGGGGAGTCAGGAGGTGAGTTACTCACTGCACCTCAAGTTTAAAAAAATTTCCAAACTTTCACCTTTTGCCCTTATCCATTGGTACCTGCAATGTTGGAAAGTCAATGAATATGTGTCGATCCAGCCGACCAGGTCGCATTAACGCATTGTCCAAAATATCAGCACGGTTGGTTGACGCTAGAACTATTACATGATCAGTTGTACCCATTCCTGTTCAAAATAGTAAGATTAAAATTAAAAGGACATCGAAGCAAGTTATAGCATCCCACTTGGGATTGATGGTGCTATTGTACACAATATTTCACTTTTAAAAGATATCATAGAAGTGTTACCACTCAAGAAGTGTCCATTCAACCCAATGTCCATATCAACTGTCCAAATGAGCATTTCATCCTCAATGACAATCTCCGGCCTTTGCTCAATAATCCTGCACAATCTTTCCTTTTCCCATAACCATCTGATTCCTTTTAGGATACTTGTATTGAACCTACTCTTACAACACTCAGGCTATGTATTCTAAAAACACCAACTACACACTATAGAAGACATATGCTACACTCACCATGGATTGTTAAACATTTATTGGATACCATAATGAACAGGCCGTTGTAGTACTGCCTTCATTGCTGAAATCCACCATATGGCAAATAACCACTGACTGGAACAAAACTTTAGAGAAGTTTTGCTGTAGCCTGGTTATCAAGACACCGATTCAAATTTCATTGTCGTCACTATTTGTAAACTGAAAATTTGCTGACCCTTTCAAGTCTAATGAATAATCTCAACTTCAGTTGCATTTTCAATATTAATAAGGTCCTACATGTCATATTAAGAACTGAAGTACTATTGTTCTAGAATCTGAATACTGCCATATGGACACTGAAGGAAACATTGAACCCAATTATTACTTGACTTGATTTGAATTCGGCACAATAAAGAAAGTTGTGTAGCTAAATAGCTTCATCATTCAAGAATTATTAACTAGTTGAGTGAACAAAACATACTGCCTTGAAAAGATCAAGTGTCCAATACATCTCTAAAAATACAATGCAACATCTCCTTTCAGTTTAACAAATAATTAATTATATATCGTATCACAAGGGCTTGTACCTCAGCTGCACCACAGTAGAATACCCACCATCCATTTCAACTAACAGTTGATTCAATGTTTGTTCTTCCTCTGTATTAGCAAACCCAGACATGCTGGTGGAACGCTTTTTACCCACAGCATCAATTTCATCAATGTACACAATGCAGGGGGCACGGGCACGGGCCTCCTTAAACAAACTCCGGACTCTTGCAGCTCCAAGACCTACAATGGAAAATACAAGTCAAGACTTTTCTGATAATAAAAAAAACAGCCAGCGTAAAAGACTGACGGTAGTGTAAAGCCTTATAATTATCTGAAAATGGCAACTGGTCACAAATAAAAACAACAAATTCAAATATAATTTTTTTGTTTTTTTTCATGAAATGCTATTCCAAGCTGGCATCAAAAAGCCCCAATGAAGTATAACTAACTAAACACTTAGATTACAAGAGCAGGGAGGTCATGTTGGAGCTATACAAAACTTTGGTTAGGCCACAGCTGGAACAGTGTGGTGACCAAAACTGCACACAATGTGAAGGGTGTGTGTGCAACGGAGGGAATGCAGGATGTTGCCTGGGATGGAGCATTTCAGCTATGAAGAGAGGCTGGATAAACTGGAGGTCTTTTCTTTGGAGCAGAGACGGTTGAGGGAGGATCTGATAGAGGTTGAGAGAGTATGAGGGACATGGATAGGATGAATGGAACACTTAAATAAACATTAGTTTGACTCAGGTGACTTGAGAAATTTCTCAAGAGGCACAATGAGCTTTTCATTTTTATTTAATAAAGCTGTTGATTACTTTGTCTACTCCTAAAAAGTTGATTATTTGTAATTGTTACTGTAAAAGTATTTGATATTTACTTTCATTAGAAGCTCCCTTGACCTAACATCAGGAAACAGAGTCCTTTAACCCCTTAGAAAAAATTTAGGCTTTTTTTGCTAACATAGTTGAAAGTACTTTAAAGTTCTGGAAACAGAAAAGAATTCTTATTAAATTGCACAGTATACAGTTTTATAAACATAGCTTCGGATGGAATTATTTCAAGGAACAAATCACTGTGGACTAGAAGAAATTATTTGCTTTCATTATAAATACTTAATACAGCAACAAACCACAATGTTAGTTTTTGCAGCCAAGAGAATCAGTGGTGCAAAAAGGATACGTTGCAAAATTTAATAAGTTTACGATCAGCCAGGTAACTTCATTTTCTTTTCTCAGAATGTATAATTCACTAGTGAGGTTGACATATATTGTACATGCCTCGTTCCCCTTGTTTAAGCATTGATTAGCATTCTTTTGAACTATTGTAATGCATGTGGTGCAGATACATTAACTATATTAGTCATTTAGGATTTACAAGATTTTGACCCAATGACAGAGAAGCAGTAAAGAAGGCCCAAGTCAGAGTGTATATGTGTCAGAGATGGACTTGCCATTTATGCAAATACTACTCATGTTTGATTAAGTGACAAGTATTTTTACATTATAACAATCATTATAAAATAGGTAAAATTAAAGTACTTAATTAGTATATCAAAACTCTACAAACATTAGAAATATTTCATGCCTTCCACAACTTCTAGTAAGTCTGTTGGAAAGAAATACATTTCCACAAAAGTCAAAGTCAATCCCAATATATTGATGGTAACCACCATCTTGCTGCTAGGAAGAAAATCAGACCAGCATTGAGTATAGCACATATAGAAATAAGTGAGGGATGGTTAATCAAAATCAGTAGGCGTTTTTTTGGTTTAATTTAATAGTCTGTCCTAATCATGTCCATGCAACTAATTTCTCATGAACAAAATTCAATTTTGTCTATTATATTTTGAACATTAACTTTTTTCCCCCTCACCTCCAATCACTTCCACAAACTCTGATCCAGCCATAGCTAAGAAAGGAACTTGAGCTTCCGAGGCAACAGCCTTTGCCAATAGTGTTTTTCCACACCCTGGTGGTCCAAGCAATAAAGCTCCCTTGGGAACTTTGGCACCAAGTTGCAGGTAACGTTCCGGACTCTGGCAATTAAAAATTATAAATTGATTTTTTTTCCACCCATTTCATGGATCATTAGTTTCTGATCAAACAATCAAAGTATGCCTTTCTATCAATAAAATCTAGCAAGTAAATGCAATTTATTACAAATAAAATGACAAACTTGACCTCATTACAAAAACTAAAGGAACTTCATATTATGACAGTGTCCAATCTCTCTAAGCTGAGTATTTGCTTTCTATGGATCTTCAAGTTGAAACAAAGTAGACTGAACCAGAGATCTAAATTGCAAAGCAGAAGCATGTGTTATTACTTTCTCAGAGTGGAGTCTGAAGCAGGATAACTTGTTTAAAAAAAACTCTCTCCAGAAAACAAAACCAAAATCTCCTCACATTAACTGCTAGAAAACAAAAACACACCTTTATGAAGGTCAGAACAATAGTCAGCATTTTGCAAATAGGTTTCTAGCATAATGGGAAGAAATTTTAATTAAAAATACAAATCCAATTATATATAAAATGAAGAAGAATATTTCCTTGATATAATTACCAGGTAGCATGATGGACTTTAATCATGAATGATGGACTTTAAGATGACGTACTGAACAAAAGCAAACTACCCATAAATTTACGGTATATTTAAATAAGGGTATAAAATATCAGAATCGAGAATGTGGTGCTGGAAAAGCATAGTCCCAAGCCTCAAATTCAGTAGTGCCCTCTTGACCTGTCCATAGTCTTTGGCATCTATCCACTCCACCCTTCGCTCGAATCTGTCACCTTCGCCCCCACCTTCATCTACCTATTGCATTCTCAGCTCCCTTCACCCAAGCCCCACCCAACTTCCATTTATCTCTCAGCCCCCTGGCCCACAAGCCTCATCCCTGATGAAGGGCTTAGCTTGAAACGTCAATCCTCCTGGTCCTCAGATGCTGCCTGACCTGCTGTGCTTTTCCAGCACCACACTCTCAACTCTTATCTCCAGCATCTGCAGTTCTCACTTTCTCCAGATATAAAATATCAGTCTTTTTTTAAATATTCAACTCATTCACAAATAGATCAGAAGATGTGCAAGTATTTTCTTCTTAGACTTAATTCAGCCACATTCCTCATTATGGAAACATTGGAAAGATAACTATGAATAAGGCAGTTCCTTACAACTACAATATTAAAAAGGTTTTGATTTAAAAGCAACAGTAAGATTGCAGTTACATGCATTCAAAAGACCACTTTTAATGATCAATCATATGTAGATAGATACAAAACTTTTTTGATTTATCAGTTCAGACCTATACATTCTTAATTTCTCATCGAGTAGACTTAAAAGAGAACAAATAATTTGCTAACCCCATGTTCCAGTTTGAGTTAATACATGCCTATTTAAAAATTCATATCACCTAGTACAAATATTTTAATCACATTACTGAATTTTAAACAGTGGATTTGAACTGAATGGTGGTGTGTGCTAAATAGTACCATTTAGCCACCAGCATCACTCAAGATTTGGCTCCCACTGCAATAAGTTCCCTAAAGAAATATTTCGTTCTAGTTTATTTTGCTACAGCATTACTTACGTCCATGGTTGGAAGAACTGAAAATAAGATCGATCGATAAGGGTGCGCGTGTGTATAACCGCCATCAATTGCCTAATGAAGTAAATTGGGTCATACATTTCCAATATTACACAGTAAGAAGTGTCTCAATAAGTGGATATTTTTAGAAATCATCCCCATCACAATTTAGATTCACTTTTAAATTTCTCAAACTACTATCGATCAATTTCATAGACAATTCAACTCAATCTGCTGCTGAACAATTCATTTATATAATCTGTCCTTTCTCCTTCAGCTCTACATAGTTTCCTTACTTTGAGGCAGGAGCAGATGATATATTTTATAACCACTAGTAACACCCTATGGACAATCATGAAGAGTTCAAAGTTTGGGAGAAGATTTGTAGCTCGAGTGCTCGTTGTACGGTTCTGTTGGCCGAGCTGGGAGTTATTGTTGCAAACATTTCATCCCCTTTCTAGGTGACATCCTCAGTGCATGGGAGCCTCCTGTGAAACGCTTCTGTCATGTTTCCTTCGGCATTTATAGTGGCTTGTCTCTGCCGCTTCCGGTTGTCAGTTGCTGTCCGCTGCAGTGGCCAGTATATTGGGTCCAGGTCGATGTGTTTGTTGATAGAATCAGTGGATGAGTGCCATGCCTCTAGGAATTCCCTGGCTGTTCTCTGTTTGGCTTACGCTATAATAGTAGTGTTGTCCCAGTCGAATTCAATGTTGTTTGTCGTCTGTGTGTGTGGCTACTAAGCTGGTCGTGTCGTTTCGTGGCTAGTTGGTGTTCGTGGATGCAGGTTGTTAGCTATCTTCCTGTTTGTCCTACGTAGTGTCTGTGCAGTCCTTGCATGGGATTTTGTACACTACGTTGGTTTTGCTCATGCTGGGTAAGGACATAGGACAAACAGGAAGACAGCTAACAACCCGCATCCATGAACACCAACTAGCCACGAAACGACATGACCAGCATAAATGCCGAAGGAAACATGACTGAAGCGCTTCACAGGAGGCTCCCAAGCACTGAGGATGTCACCTAGAAAGGGGACGAAACGTTTGCAACAAAAGCTCCCAGCTCGGCGAACAGAACCACAACAATCATGAAGAGAATAGCTCAGCTGTAATATTTTAAAGGTCAGCTCCTAATCTCTACTCAGTGGCAAATCTGTTGTACCAATTATTAGCTTGCTGGGAATTGCGCAAACAAGTGTAATTCCAGCTACACCATTCATAAAATTACACCAACAATGCACTCTACCAGCCTAATTTGGTTTGCTTATTTCAGAAATTTGCCAAACAGATTAGCACAAAAAAAAACTGTATTGTTCACAAATAAAGATTAGATTAGATTACCCATTCCCCTACATTTACCCCTTCACCTAACACTATGGGCAATTTAGCATGGCCAATTCACCTGACCCGCACATCTTTGGACTGTGGGAGGAAACCGGAGCACCCGGAGGAAACCCACGCAGACACAGGGAGCACGGTGGGCGGCACGGTGGCACAGTGGTTAGCACTGCTGCCTCACAGCGCCAGAGACCCGGGTTCAATTCCCGACTCGGGCGACTCCCCGTGTCTGTGTGGATTTCCTCCGGGTGCTCCGGTTTCCTCCCACAGTCCAAAGATGTGCAGGCTAGGTGAATTGGCCATGCTAAATTGCCTGTAGTGTTAGGTGAAGGGGTAAATGTAGGGGAATGGGTAGGTTGCGCTTCGGTGGGTCGGTGTGGACTTGTTGGGCCGAAGGGCCTGTTTCCACACTGTAAGTAATCTAATCTAAAATAAAAAAGAAACTTCTAATCCAATTCTAAAATCCAATTACCTTTAAGTAATCAACGAACTCCTTGACTTCCAATTTGGCCTCATGCATCCCTGCAACATCCTTAAAGGTAACACCTTTTCCAGACTTTCCATCCACAATTGTGAAGCGAGCCATTTTGAGCTGATTCTAATTATTTGATCAAAGAAAAGCATCATGAGGGAGAAAAACAGTGTAGTTCTACCCTATAAAAGTTACACTAACATGCATTTTCTTTTCCTTTGCTTCATTTTTGCTTCTACTTCACCTTTTTAGTAAACTTGACAAAACATTTTATCTCCTTTGTGATACAGAACAGCAAACCTTTCGGTATAGACACAATCAGGTATTTAGAAAACTTTTATACACAATTTCAGCATCAGTTTTCTTAACCAGAAATCTAATATAATCTTTTAAATGTTAAACATCATCTTATTCCTTAATATTTTCATAAAGAAAAGTGAAATCTGACAATAAAAGGAAGCAGACTGTATCATCTCCTCATAAATTGTATGCTGGAATAGGATGAAGGTTGGATGAAGGTCAAGTTGCATAGAATTAACTTCTGAAGTATTAAAGAAAGCATAATAAATCAGCCTCTCTCTGTATTAGTGTGACGTGAAAAATATTCGGTGACATATGCAACTATTTCAATCAAATATTTATGCCATCATTCCAACCAGAGGAAGACTGAAATCAAAAGGTTTTGAAATACACAGAAAATCAAAAAGATGTATTTTGAAGACTATAAAGTTTACATTTATACAGTAACCCAGATGAACATCAAATATTGAGGAGGAGTTTCCCCACATCCCTTCTGGAGTGACAGAAACTTCCAATATATTTATCCAAGGATAATAGATGACTGATCCAGAATATATAAACTATCTTGTTATTATGCATAGAAAGCAATAGCATAAATGAATTACTTAATAATTAAGCAGTACTGCAATGACTAATACGCCAAGAAAAATGTGGAAGAATAATAAATAAAGAGAAAAAAAATCACAGGTCCAAATACATTTTTTGAAGTATGTGCGTTAATTTTACAAGTGTAATGGTTTCTGGTAAGCATAGGCATAACCCAAGAGAGACTAGAATGAACATACATTAAGGTCACTTACAAAAGCACTAAATCCACCTTCTCTTCCAGCCATTCCTGCAAGCCGAAATATATACCAAAGTATCGCCACGCCCACTGCAGCCATCCCAAGGGCATACAGTGCACTAAAAAAATGCAAAAATTGTAAAAAATAATTTATGAAGTGTTTATCTAAAAATAAATGTGAAACTAATGTCCTTAGAAGCAAAACTGAAGATTCAATTAAAATACATAGTGTAAATGAATATTAAAATTTTCCGAAAATTGCATTGAACTGTTTTTGATTTGTTGCTCTGTGGATAACAAGTGAATCTACCCACATGTTTTCATTGAAATTATATTTCTCCATTCTTTTCAGCTGAAATCATAAAATCTCTCCACCTCTTCCTGTTAAGGTGCAAGTTGGTATGCAAATGACGCAGTGTAACTTGACTTTGCAAAAGCCTTGTGGAATCTCAAAATATAAGCCAATATCAAGATCACTGACATTAAGACATCACTATGAACATAGAAATGGTTCAGATCTCGAACCTATTTTTTATTACTTTCATCGATCGGCTGTCAAAGTTGGGCTTTTAATTCCTTTTTCAGCATGTTGCATTTGAATCCAAACTTGCCAGTAGAAAAAATACTTTTCCATCTGTAAATTGATTTAGAATGCAATTTTTGAGCTGGGCATATACTATTCCAGGACTTAGTTGAAATTTGTCCTTTTATTCTTCTGAAATACAGGTTCGATTACTTCAACATAAGGACCACCATTCTAGTTGGCTTATCGTTCCTAAGGTTCAATGTATTTCCCCTTAAATTCTGGGTGTTAATATTTTATTCCTGAAGCTGTGATAACCTGCCCAATAATAAAACAACAACTTACTTTCCAAAGAAACCTGTGCGCTTGTAGGAAACTGGGATCCTGTCTTTTCCATCAATCCCAAGCTCATTCTCAACAGCCCGGAGTTTCTCTTCAAACTTATCGATATTTGCTACCTGCATGCGATACATCAAAGCTAACCGCTACAAAAAAAAATCAAAAGCACAACTGAATTCCATTGTCAAGTATAAATAAACCAATCATGATCTAATTCTTTCCTATCCTTGCCCAACATTATTTCCTATAGCTTTATCCTTTTTTAATTATCTGTCAAAACCACAGACTGCAGCTAAGTAAATCATAGATTCCCTGAGGATGAACACAAGGGATGGAGGACATAGGCACAAATCCAAGTGCAGTAAAATGCAAGGTTTAAGGTTCCAGTCCTAATCACTGTACAGTGATCCCTAATGAAAGTGTTTAAGGGATCTTCTACATCTTAATAGTTTACCAACAAATACCTTCAATTTTAACAAAGCCAATTGGCAAAAATACCACAGGGAGGAAATAATTTTTCATTCTTAAGTAAATGTTTTTTTCAACATTTCATAATTCCTTATGTATAACACTTCACAAAAATGTGTCTCGGACTGTTGTAAACGAGCAGTACGGTCAACTGATTTCTTAAGCTCAAAATGGTGTTCAGCAAAATTAAAATTATAAGGTCAGAAGAAATTTAAAATGTTGTTTCACTAATTAGCAGGTTCATTGTGTAGATAAACTAAAGCAGTCATAATTTCTGCCCTAGTTTCTTAAAAACTGCAAAACATTTTTTAAAAATTGGAAAATAATCAGCTATGGTGGGGGAATAGAGAAACACACACCTAATCCTGCACCTTTGAGAGGAAATCAGCTTGGCCTTGAGCTTCAGAGATGTGAGCACAAGACTCAAGTTGTGAAAACACCATTTCCTTTCTATGCCAATAAAATTATAGGTAACCATGACAACTATTATACATGAACAGTGCACCATGCTTAATATAAGGAAATAGTTGGTGCAATTTGATCCCAAATCTGGAAATGTAACTAAGAATGTACCGGTTATCAATCATTTGGTGAATCTGGTAAAGGGAAGGCTGATTGAAGTTCCAACTGTAACAACAATTAACCATTTTACATTTTTAATATGAGTGATTCCACACTAAAGTACAAAGCTCTACTTGAACTCAATAAATAATTTTATTTGCCAAAAAACTGCTAATGACTTGCAAACATATAACCCTATACAAAAGGAAGGATCTCATGATTTAAACAATGAAATCAGTCCCATATTGAGTCTTTCTACACAGTAAAATATTCTCACGCAGACATTACACAAAATAAAGGCGCAATATCTGGGAGTTCAGTTGCAGATGAAATGCCAGTGCTTTTAAAAAAAAAGTTTGATTTTGGTCACAATTTAGGTAGATAGTTTAAAAATCCTAACATTAGAAATACACACAAACCACTTCCAATGCACTTAAAATTAGACAAGGTCTTTTCAATGGCAAAATGTACACCTAATAATTTGAGCTGTGGTTTGTAGCTCGAGCATCCCACCAAATCCAATATAAAAGTAAGTGCAATTGCACATAATGCAAAACTGGAAACACAAACGCTCAACGTACACATCTAATGCAGTCAGCAATAACCAAAGAGCAAACTCACTGGATTTGCCAAAGCCTAACGCTAGGATTAACTAAATTTAACAAATTGTGTTAAATTATTCCTGTGCAATCCAGTGGCTGCATGAGACTTGCACATTGGAAACCATCAACCTTTTAAGGTTAACATGAAAGTAGTTCAAGCAGTTGTCGCGAGCAACAATTTAGACATGCAAACTTAAAGTGCATTTCAAATATTCACCATCTTGAGCAAACATCTCCTGTTCTTACTTTTCGCCCTCAAGGCAAGCATCTATACCTGGTTAGCTAAATCAGTCCACAATATTAGTTATCTCACAGTCCATTATTATGGGGCATTGTGGCATAGTGACAGTGACCCTACCTCAAGGCCAGAAGATTTAGGTTCAAGTCCCACCTCAGGATGCGATAGCCAAGGAAGCATGTCATAATATGCCCAAAAAGATGGACTTATAAAAAAAAAGGCAAGCATCTTACCGGTCTACCAAATACGACTGCTCCTGGATGAAGGTAGATTTCTACCACATCACTCTCTGGTACAACCTGCACCCTGGCCACTTCTCCCTTTGCCAACATCTCCTGAACAAAATCATTCCATGAAATATTTCCTCCACTGCTCTTAATGGAATTCAACAAGCTCATAACAACAGCGATTATAAATAGTGTTCTTAGCCGTTCCCTGTACATTTGATCTTCACGCTCCCTCCGCTTTTTCTCTTCTGTATGGAAGCAATAAGAGACAAAATAATCATGTAGTGGAAAATAATTTGTTCTACATAAAAGACAAACTTGTTTCCCATTCTCAAGTTCAAATCACCATCAGTTTTCTGTACCAGCAAAATATTGATTATACTATTTACATCACAGAAAACAGAAGAAATTAAACTAAAAAGATGACATAAGAATGCAAAAGGTACAGTTTTTATATTAGGAATGAGTGGGGGATGACAACAATATAGGAATGAAGTAAAACATAAGTTGAGTGAGCAAACGTGGAAGGAAAATATAATTATCAATAGTTAGTGAGGAAAGCACTTCTCTTTTCGCTGTAGAACCTGAGCGCTTTAAACAAGGTGCTGCAAGGAAAGGCAAACAGGAAAGAAACCGCTAAAAGGAGGTGTACAGGTGAAAGTGCAAGTTTAAAAATAAACTGCTTGTCAATGCAATTGAGAGAGAGATATCAACTCAATAATGTATACATTAAGCCGCAAATTAAACAAAGGATATATTAGATTCAGTCCTCGAGTCCAACCAATTGTTTTTAATCCTAAATGACAGATTTGGAATATTGAAAATAACTTTATCCACCTCCTTTCAATCGAGAAAAATCAGATAAAAATAAAAATGTTGTTGTATGTCTCAAAACCATGGACAACAGAAACATTGACGATAATGAATTGTGCATTAATGGAGACATTCTGAAAGAATAAAAGCTATAGAAAATATCAAGGCACAGCACCCAATGTTAAAAATCTTGAAAGTGTGGGTATTTAAAGTGTTTACCCAGACAGGGTTTTGAGCAATTTGTTAAAATTATGCAATTACAATAATGAAAAAGGCGAGAGGAGCTTCCTCTTTTCTTTCTCATCCAAAGCTCCACATCCCCGGGTAACTTGACCAGCGCTCAAAATCGTAGCACCCCAACATAATTTCTGCTGTGAATGACTTTCTACCATAAATTGTAGATTTTACTGTTCATTTTTTGATATCCAGATGTTACTACTGATTAATACATACACAAAAGCAATAAGCCCAACAAATCAAATGATTGGGAAAGAACTTGTACCCATGAAGACTATAAGGAAACGGAACAAGAGACTATTCCGCTCCTAGAGTCTGCTCCATCATTCAACAGGATCATGGCTGATCCAACATTCTTCACGTATATTTTCCTGCCCTCTCCCTCTAACTTTTGATATTCCTAATGATCAAGAAATTATCTCAGCCTTAAATACACACAAGGACTCTGTCTCCATAGTTCTGGCAAGGAGTTGCAAAGACTCTAGAAATTGGGGAGAAGAAATTGCTCCCCATCTCAGTTTTAAATTGATGCACATTTCTTCTGAGACTATGCTCTCTGGTCCTGGATCTCTTTCAGCATTTACTCTGTCAATCCTTTAAGAATCCTACATGCTTCGATGAGATCACTTCTCATTCTTCTCAATTCTAATGAGTTGAATTCCAATAGTAACATATCAGCCTATCTGATATAAAAACAAACTGCTCGAGACTCAGCAGGTCTGGCAGCATCCGTAGGAAGAAAGCAGAGTTAATGTTTTGCATCTGGTGACTTTTTGTTTTTGCTTTACTTCAGTTTTTAAGATGCTCATCATCCCATAGGTGCATCACCTCTACCCTTGCTAATCTACTCTAACTCAGAGCCTTATAATTTACTGCACTAATAATTCTTGTTCTCTCTTAACTGCCTTGCACACTAATTTTGCTGTCACTTTCAGCTCTGTATTCGTTAAACCCTCTCCCTTAAACATACTACCTGATTCTGGACCGCCCCTCTCAATGCCATCAATGGAAGTAGAGACTTCAGCTGCCCAGATTCTATCAGTCTGGAACTTTACACCTCTGTAATCCTGCATTATAAATAATGAAAGTGTTGTGTTTGCTCTAAAGCGCATTTGGATGTCCTGGTATCATGAAAGGTAAAGTATGAAAGCAAGACTCACTTTTCCCTCCTAAACCATTATTTCCTTAAAAATGCTTCTCAAAACACATTTTGCTCATTATCCTTTGCATCACTTCTACACCACTGACGTGGGATCAGCTTTGCTTGCACTTTTTGATTAAGAATGCTAGAGATTTAGTTTATGTTACTAATAGCTAATTAAACCAGAGATTCATTTACCTTCATCTTCTTCAGGGCTTTTCCCTTTGGATCCTTCATTCTGTTTCTTATGTTGATTTTGATGTGGTTTTGATGTGCTGAAATGGTATATGCCACCTATGAAACAAAACTTTTTAAATCAAGTAACAACAATTTCACCATGCATAAACGGAGTCTGAACATCTTTCTCACTCACCTATTAATTGGCAGAACTTTTTCGGGTTTTGTTTCAATTGCCTAAAAATGTGGGTCCTATTAAATTCCTGGAACTGAATGCTTAATGGACGAAATAACAAGCTCTGTGAAAATAAGCAATAATAAACTCAAAACAAATGAAGTTTGCAACAAACAGCTCAAGTAATTCCTGTTGGAGTGTATACAAAAATGTAGCCAGGATTCTGATCTCAGCCCATGGCAAAAATACACTGCCTTTACAGGAAACAGTACATCTGAGTTCCAAGAGCTGGTAAAAGTGGCACATATTTTAAAAGTCAAAATTCCATTTTGGATCTGGAGTCACAGGTAAGCCAGACCAGGTAAGGATGACAGGTTCCTTCACTACAGACCATTAATGAACCAGATGGGCTTTCCTGACAATTTACAAAGCTTTCATGGTCATCATTAGATTCGTTACTTCATATTTTTATTGAATTGCAATTCCACCATCTTGGGATTCAAACCCAGGTCCCCAGAATATTACCAGAGTCTTCAGATTAATAATCTAGCAATACCACCATTAGGCCATCACCTTCCCAATGCAAATGATGCACTTTATATTCTACTATATGCTTCAACAGATGGACAAATAATACTGACAGACTGTATTACTCTAGCTAAAATTTAGAAACAATGTTTCTTAATCATAAATTGTGAACAGATGATTAAGATTGCAGGGCAGCACCGTGGCTGGTACTGCTGCCTCATAGCGTCAGGGAACAGGATTTGATTCTAGCCTTGGGTAACTATTAAGAGTTTGCATATTCTCCCCATGTCTGTGTGGGTTTTCTCTGGGTACCCTGGCTTCTTTCCACAGTCCAAAGCTATACACGTTAGGTCGATATTAGGAATTTAATAGGACGCACACATTTAGGCCATGTTAAATTCTCCCTTACTGTGCAGGCATGTGATGGTTATGTGGATTAGCTACAGTAAAATGTAGAGTAACGAGGATAAAGTCGGGGAGCTGGGCAGGGTCATCCAACCAGAGAGTGCTGAAACATTGCTTGTTTTGCATTCTGGGAGTTGGCGTGAAACGAATCCTGGACATTGTTGCGATTATGGAGACTTAACTGAAAGAGGGACAGAATTGTAGAGTGTGGTGCTGGAAAAGCACAGCCTATCAGGCAGCATCCAAGGAGGAGAGTTGACAGTCCAGACACAAGTCTTTCATCAGGAATGAGACAGGACGCCAACTTGCAGATCATTTCAAAAAATATCTCTGGGACACCCGCACCAACCAAACCCACCTGTAGCTGAACACGAACTCCCCCTCCCACTCCACCAAGGGCATGCAGGTCCTGGGCCTCCTTCATCACCAAACTCTAACCACAACTCCTGGAGGTAGAATGCCTCAACTTCTGTCTTGGGACACTTCAAGCACATGGGTTCAATGTGAATTTCACCAGTTTCCCCATTTCCCCTCCCCCCACTTTATCCCAGTCCCCCAACCTTCCAACTCAGCACCACCCTCTTGATCGGTCCTACCTGTCCATCTTCCTTCCCACCTATCTGCTCCACCCTCCTCTCCGACCTAACACTTTGACCCCACCTTCACCTACCTACCTACCTATCACATCCCCAGCTACCTTATCCCAGCCCTACCCCTTTCCCATTTATCGCTAAGCTCCCTTGGCCCCCAAGCCTCATTCCTGATGAAGAGCTTATGCCTGACATGTCAACTCTCCTGCTCCACAGATGCTGCCTGACCAGCTGTGCTTTTCCAGCACCACACTCTTCGACTTTGATCTCCAGCATCTGCAGTCCCCACTTTCTCCTGATAGAGAGACAGGACGAACACCTGACTGTATCTACATGTTTCAGGGGTGATAGAAGGGAATGTAAAAAGGGTGAGGGAGTTACATTACTGGTAAAGGAGTATCTCACATCTGTACCAAGGGAGGATACATCAGATGACCTGAGCAGCAAGGCAGTATAGTTAGAACTCAGGAATAGGAAATTTGAAATCACAATGCTGTGGGTATATTAGAGACCTCCCAACAGCCACTGGGAGATAAAGGGCAGAATATGTGGCAGACTTTTGTAAAAACAGCAGGATTGTTGTTGTGGATAATTTTAACATCCGCTCTATTGACCACGACTCACTTTGTGCTAGGGGCTTGGATAGAGCAGAATTTGTAAAGGAGGGTTTCCTGACACAGCATTTAATCAGTCCAACCAGGGAAAGGGGTATAGCGGACCTAGTTTTGGGAAATGAACCCTGGCAGGTGAATGAAGTTTCATTGGTGGAGCTTTTCGGGTGTAGTGACCATAATATCATGAGATTTAAGCTACTCATGGATAGGGATAACAGCAGTCCTCAGTGGAGATGTTAAACTAGTGAACTACAACACTATTAGGCAAAACTAGAGTGTGTTCTGATGGCAGTTAATAAAAGTTCAGGAGTTGCACGTGCCTGTGAAATTCAAGGATAGGTATGCCAAGTTACGTGAATCTTGGATGATCAGGGATGTTATGACCTTGATCAAAAAGAAAAAGGAAGGTTTAGGAGGATGGGAATTGATAAAGCGCTTGAAGTATATTAGGAAACAATTTAAGCAAGGAATTAGAAAGGCTAAAAAGGGTCATGAAAAGTTATTAGCAAACAGGATTAAAGGAGAATCCCAAGGCTTTTAAAACATATGTAAAAAGGAAGAGGACAGCCAGGGAAAACATTGACACACTCAATGACAAAGGAGGGAATGTATGTGTGGAGCCAGATGAGGTCTTAAACAAAGACTTCATATCAGTTTTCAAAGTGAATGAGTTGGTGGAGGATGATCTCAGGGAAGGAAGCGTCAAATTTCTAAGCCAAGTTGCTATTAAAAAGGAAGAGTGTTCTGTGTATTAAAAAATATTAAAACAGATAAATCCCTGGGTCCTGATAGAGTCTATCGCGGAATATTGAGAGAGACAAGAGAACAAATTGCTGGAGCATAGACGGACACCTTTGTATCCTCCTTGGCCAAAAGGTGAAGTCCTAGAGGATTGGAGAATAGCTAAGTCCCATTGTTGTCCCATTGTTTAAGAAGGGTAACAGGGATAATCCAGGAAATAACAGGCCTGTAGGCCTCACACATCAGTGATTGGGAAATTATTGGAAAAGATGGTCAGAGACAAGCTCTATAAGCATTTATAAACAAATGGACTGATTAGCATAAACAGCATGGTTTTGTCTGGGGGAGGTCGTGCCTCACTAACTTGATCGAGTTTTTTGCTGAGGTTACGAAGATAATTGAGGGAAAAGTGCTTGACGCTGTCCACACGGACTTCAGCAAAGCCTTTGACAAGGTCCCTCATGGCAGACTGATACAAAGATGAAGTCACAGATCATCAGGTGACCTTGCAAAATGGATACAGAACTGGCTCAGTCATAGGAGACAGAGGGTAGCTATGGAAGGATGCTCTTCAGAATGGAGAACTCTAACTAGTGGTGTTCCACAGGGATCAGTGCTGGGACCTCTGTTATTTGTGATGTACATAAATTATCTGCAGTAAAATGTTGCTGGTCTAATTAGTAAGTTTGCAGATGATACAAAGGTTGGTAGAGTTGCGGATAGTAAGGGGAGTTGTCAGAGGATACAGCAGGATATAGATCAGTTAGATGCATGGGCAGAAAAATAGTATGTGAAGTTTAATCCAGACAAATGTGAGGTCATGCATTATGGAAGGTCAGGTACAGATGGAAATTATATAGTGACTGGCAGAACCCTTAAGAATATTGATATACAGAGAGATCTGGGTGTACAGGTCCACAGATCACTGAAAGGTGGCAACACAGGTAGATAAGGTAGTAAAATCGCCTATGGTGTGCTTTTCTGCATTAGAAGGGGCATTGATTATCAGGATAGACAAGTTATGTGGCAACTTTATAGAACTTTAGTTAGGCTACACATAATATTGCATATAGTTCTGGTCACCACTCTACCAGAGGGATGTGAATGCTTTGGAGAGGATACAGAAAAGGTTTACCAAGACGTTGCCTGGTGTGGGGGATTTTGGCTGTGAGGAAGAGTTTGGAGGGATATGGGCCCGGTGCTGGCAGGTGGGACTAAATTGGGTGGGATATCTGGTCGGCATGGACAAGTTGGACCGAAGGGTCTGTTTCCATGCTGTACATCTCCATGACTCTGTATACTGGCGTTGGGAACAGTCCAAAGAAGGTTGACTTGATTGATTCTGGCTATGGAAGGATTTTCTCTTAAGGAAATGATTCATAGTTTGGCTTGTACTCATTCAGAAGGAGGTGATCTAAAGTCTCACCTAAAGCATTTATACAAATGATGAACATCCATCCCAGGGAAAGACTTTCTATGTATCCTACCCAGGCCCCTCATGATTTTGTAAACCTATATAAAAGTCACCCCCTCAACCTCCAACGATCCAGGGAAAACAGCCCCAGCCTATTCAACTTCTCCAACCCTGGCAACATCCTTGTAAATCTTTTCTGAACCCTTTCACGTTTCACAACACCTTTCCGATAGAAAGATCAGAATTTCAAGCAATATTCCACAGCGGCCTAACCAATGTCCTGTACAGCCACAACATGACCTCCCAACTCCTGGACTCAATACTCTGACCAATAAAGGAAAACATACCAAACGCCTTCTTCACTATCCTATCTACCTGTGACTCTACTTTCAAGGAGCTATGAACCTGCACTCCAAGGTCTCTTTATTCAGCAACACTCCTAAGGACCTTACCATTAAGTGTATAAATCCTAAGATTTGGTTTCCCGCATTTATCTAAATTAAACTCCACATGCCACTTCTCACCCATTGGCCCATCTGATCAAGATTCCGGTCTAATCGGAGATGCCCACATTTCTTCAATGTCCACTGTGCCTCCAATTTTGGTGTCATCTGCAAACTTACGAACTGTTCCTCTTATGATCACATCCAAATCATTTATATAAATGATGAAAAGTAGTGGACACAGCACCGATCCTTGTGGCACTCCACTGGTCACAGGCCTCCAGTCAGAAAAACAACCCTCCACCACCACCCTCCGTCTTCTTCCTTTGAGCCAGTTCTGCATCCAAATGGCTAATCCTCCCTGTATTCAGTGAGATCTAACCTTGCTAACCAGTCCGCCACAGAGGAACCTTGTCGAACGTCTCAATGAAATCCATATAGTTCACGTCCACTATTCTGCCCTCATCAATCCTCTTTGTTACTTCTTCAAAAAACTCAATCAAGCTCATGAGACATGATTTCCCATGCACAAAGCCATGTTGACTCTCCCTAATCAGTCCTTGCCTTTCCAAATACATGTACATCCTATCCCTCAGGATTTCCACCCAAAACTTGCCCACCATCAATATCAGGCTCACTGGTCTATAGTTCCCTGGCTTGTCCTTACCATCTTTCTGAAACAGTGGCACCATGTTAGCCAACCTCCAGTCTTCTAATACCTCACCTGAGACGATAGATGATACAATTATCTCAGCAAGGGGCCTAGCAATCAGTTCTCTAGCTTCCCACAGAGTTCTACGGTACACCTGATCAGGTCCTGGGGATTTATCCACTTTTATGCATTTCAAGACATCCAGCACTTCCTCCTCTGTAATATGGACATTTTTCAATAGGTCACCATCTACTTCCCTACAGTCTATATCTTCCATGTCCTTTTCCACAGTAAACACTGATGCAAAATACTCATTTAGTATCTTGCCCCATTTTTTGCAGCTCCACACAAAGGCCGCCTTGCTGATCTTTGAGAGGCTCTATTCTTTGCCGAGTTACCCTTTTGTCCATAAAATGTATTTGTAAAAATCCTTTGGATTCTACTTAACTATATTTGCCAAAGCTATCTCATGTCCCCTTTGTGCCCTCCTGATTTCTCTCAAGTCCGAATGGACGAGGGTAACAGAAAATATAACAGAGGTGGGAGGGGTCTTTGATTATGTCGGCACTTTTCTAGGGCAGCAGGAAAAGTATATAGAATCAATGGAAGGAAGGCTAGTTTTCATGATGGATCTGGCTACATTTACAACTCCTGGTAACTTCTTGTGGTCTTGGGCAGCACACTTGCCACACCAACTGTGATCTATCAAGATAGATACTTTCTATGGTGCATTGTAAAAATTGTACATTCATCACGGACATGCCAAATTTCCTGAGCCTTCTGAGGAAGTAGAGGCATTGGTGTGCTTTCTTGACTGTTGCATCGATGAAGGTGGACCAGGATGGATCATTGATGACCTTTATTCCTAGGAATTTGAAGCTCTTGAGCCTCCACCTCTGCACCATTGATACAGACGGTAATATATCCTCTATTTTGCTTCCTGAAGTCGCTGACCAGGTTCTTTATTTTGCTAATATTGAGCGAGACATTGTTGTCTTTACACCATGCCACTAAGCTGCCTACCTCCTTCTGAGATTCTGTCTCATCATTGTTTGAGATCCCATCCACCACGGTTGCATCAGCAAATTTGTAAATGGAGTTAGAGCAGAATTTAGCTACACAGCCATGAGATAGCAAGGGACTGTGTACGTGGCCTTGCAGGGCATCAGTATTGAGGTTGTGTTGTTGCCTCTCCTTATTGATTGTAGTCTGCGGGTCAGGAAGGCGAGGTTCTGCATGTGTGCACGGGGTCCTGTGTCTTGAAGTTTGGAGACGAGTTTTGAAATTATTCCATTGAAAGTGGAGGCAAATTCAACAAATAGGAGTTTGACATAGGTTTCCTTGTTATTCAGATGTTCCAGGGATGAGTGTAGGGCCAGCTGGTCTGGCAGATCTGAACACACTGTCAGGGACTCCAAACATGCTAGTCGCTTTCCATTGGTTCATCCTTGAAAAGACCGATTTGTTGTCTGTGGAAATGAAAGTGGGTACAGGTGCAGCAGTTGCTGTTGGGGTAGGTGGCATCATTTCACTGACTTTCTGTTCAAAACAAGCGCAGATGCATTGAGCTCACTGGGGAGAGATTAATTGTTGCCAGCAATTCTACTCAATGTCGCTTTGCAGTCTGTTATATTGTACAAGCCTTGCCACAGTAAATGTGTGTTTGTGTAGTTAGTCTGGGACTCTAGTTTAGTCTGGTATTGTCTCTTGGTATCCCTGATGGCTTTGTGAAGATCATACCGGGATTTCTTGTATAGGTCTGGGTCCCCTGACTTGAATGCCTCAGACTGGACTTCAGTAGGGAGTAGATCTTCTGGTTCATTCGTGTTTTGTGGTTGAGGATTATTCAGATTAACTTCTTTGGCACACAGTCCTCCACACACTGATGAAGTCTGTGACAGTAGTAACATATTCAGTTAGGTTGGCCACTGTACATCGGAAGATAACAGAAGAAGCCATTGCAGACCATGATCAGAATCCAATGTGCCTGCAAGATACAGTTTGCCACATCAGACTGAAGCTAACAAGAGAAAGACTCAACTAATTGCCTGAAATCAAGTACATTGGCAATGTACTGATAACAAAAGGAGTTTGGTGGAATCTGGCAAGTTGAGAGCTGTAACAGAGATATGGCCACAAATAAATGGTGAAGGCAGTGCAATGATTTGTTGAATACATTAAATTATCATATAGGAAAAACAAAAACAGGAATTGCTGGAAAAACTTAGCAAGTCTGGCAGCATTTGTGGAGAGAAATCAGAGTTAAGGTTTTGGGTCCAGCGACACCTCTTTGGAATGATAATAAAACGTCTTACCTAATTTGTCAGCGTGTGAATTTCTACAATGCAAACTAAGGATTTGCAGTGGCATTGGGGCACAGCAAACAAAAAAACCAGCAGTTTTCACTGGAATCAAATAACTCATGACGACAACATCATGCAAAATACAACAGTATTAAATGGTGAATTCATCTTGCAATGTAATGACAAGAGGACAGGATATAGGGCAACACTTTTTATTTGTTCATGCTACATGGCATTGCTGGCTAGGCCAGCATTTACTACCCATTATTAATTGCCACATAGTCGATGGTGGTCAGCTGCCTTCTTGAATCGTTGCAGTCCTTGGGGTATAGAGACACTCAGTGCTGTTAGGAAGGGAGTCTAGGATTTTTGATCACTGGCTGGCATTTACATGGCATAAATGCAACTTGTCAGACAAACATATTGTTCAAATGCAACAACGTGTGGACATGGAATCCTTCAACATCTAAAGAGTCGTGAATGTTGTTGTACATTGTGCAGCATTTGAAGACAGCATCTGAGGAGTGGTGAACGATACAATCAACAAACATCCTTTTTCTGATTTTACAATGGGGAAAGGGTTATTAAATGAGCAGCTGAAGATGGTGGCGCCTCAGACATGATTGAGGAACTCTTGCAGAGATGTTCTACAGCTCAAATGATTCACAGCCAACAATAACAGTCTTAATAAAATTAAAAGAGCTGCAGATACCGCAAATCAGAAACAAAAACAGAAATTGCTGGGAAAGCTCAGCAGGTCAAGCAGCATCGGTGAAGAGAAATCAGAGTTAATGTTTCAGGTCCGGTGACTCTTCCTCAGAACCATCTTCCTTTACGCTCAGTACAACTCCAACTTGGGGAGGATTGTCACCCTCATTCTCTTTGATTAGTTTTGCTGGGGCTCCTTGATATCATACTTAGTCAAACGTGGCCTTCATGTCACAGCATTCACGCTCTCCTCCCGTCAGGAAGTCAGCTCTTTTGTCTGTGATGGAACCTAAGCTGTAATGAGGCCAGGATGTTGAATTGCTCTGGTGGAACATTAACTGAGCATCACTGAGCAGGTATTGCTAAACAAGTATTGCCTGACAGTACCATTAAGAACACCTTCCATCACTTTACTGATGATCAATAGTTGATTGATGGGATGGCAATTGGCGGTTTGGGCTTTTCTTGCTTGATGCATGGGACTTGTCCATAGGTGATGGCTGTTTTAATATGTTTAGGGTGGCGATCAACTCATTGTTCACCAATTCCAACGTGCCACAGCAAGAAACCGTAATGACCTCCTCAGGAGACAGATATGGGATAGGATACCCTCCATTGTCCAGTACTTCCTGGGAGTGGAGAATCTACACCATGTTCTTCACTGCTTGCAACATATTATTGATGAGGATGAGCACCTCGCTAAGTTCTTCCCTGCACCTCCACTTCTTGCCTTTAAACAACCCAACTTTAGACAGATGATTGTTCACAGCAAATTGCCCAGCCTTCAGGACAACATCCACCCACAACTTCGCACAAGCCTGTCGTGGCAACCACTGCAAGCTGTCAGAATGTCAACGTGAATACTACCATTACACGTGGGGACACCACTCATCATGTACACAGCAGGTACTCATGTGACTCAGCCAACATTGTCTACCTCATACCCTACAGATAAGGATGCCCCGAAGCATGGTATATTGACAAGACCAAGCAGACACCACAATAATGGATGAATGAACATGATGTAACAATCGCCAGACAAGGATGGTCTCTTCCAGTTGGGGAGTATTTCAGCGATCAAGGACATTCGACCTCAGATCTTCGGGTGACCATCCTCCAAGGTGGACTTTGGGATACACAACAAAGTCGCTAAGTAAAGGCTAATGGCGAAATTCGGTACCCTCGAGAACGACCTCAACTGGAATCTTGGGTTCATGTCAGATGACGGGTGACCCCATCATACGATACACTCACACACACTCTTACAAATGATCACACTCATGCTGACCCTCTCTCATATTTCTTCACACACACACACTCTCACAGATATATACTCCATCACACTCATGCACATACACATAAGTTTATGAAATGGACGTGCATATTTTGTTCAAAAAGCACGATCTATAGGCAGTGAGTCCATGTGACATTTTATAAATTCCTCCTTTGGAAATAGGACCAGTCTGACTCAAGGTTGGAATACAGACAGACTCTAACCTCATACCTTTAATGCATTGTTTGAGCTGGGATGTCACATATTTTAAAATAAACCTTAAGTTATCTCAGAACTGTGACTTGAAAGAAGTTCTAGGATTTACATATTAATTAATCGAAACCAGCAACCCATTCTAAGTGATTAAAGACTTAACAGCAATCTAGGTTTGTTCAATACATTGCATTAGTTGTATGACACTTTGATCTTTTACTAAAAATTCTGTGTCCTAAGATCCTGCGCCACTAGCTACCTGATGAAGGAGTAGCGCTCCGAAAGCCTGTAGTTCCAAATAAACCTGTTGGACTATAACTTGGCATTGTGGGATTTTTAACCTTGTCCATCCCAATCCAAAACTGGCACCTCCACATCATAGTTACACAAGACAGCCCAACATCAGTAGGTGCTATCAAATTATCTGCAGGTCTCTGGATAGACCATGACATACTATTCACATCATATATTACTATAATTATGGTCTGTGACAGCCAGATGGGTTTTTTTTGTTTTCTTGATTTGTTGTACTTGCTCACTGTCCTGTCCTGAACATACATGGATGCCAGATCTCCAAAACATTAAATTTAAAATACCTGCCTCTAAATCCCACCACAGCCTTTACATCTACAACCCGACATCTCGCCAAAGCATTTAAGCTAGGTTTTCTATATATTCCTGATTCTTTTACCTCACAGGCAGTAGACAGAAATCAACCTTTCATTAATTCAAAGGATTATGGGCATCACTGGCTGCGCCAGCAATTATTGCCCATCCTTAGTTGCCCTTCACGATGGTGAAACGCTTCCTTCTTGAACCTGTGGAGTCCACATTGTAGAGAAAGTAGCTTTTATTTGTCATTTTTACCATATACAACTGACAGAGTAAAAATGAGACAGCGTTCCTCTAGTACCGAGGGTGCTACACGGATAGCACAAGCTACACAACCTTACACGGCATAAAGTGCACAAGAAGTGTAAAATATGCAAGTTGCAGTATAACAAAAAAAATGATGGATAATAGACATTGTTCAAGCAGCAACACGAAAGAATTTCAGATAGGAAAGAGTCCAGTTATACTGTGTTAAGGAGCCTGATGGCTTGAGGGAAGAAACTGTTGCACAGTCTGGCCGTGAGAAACCATGTGGTCTAATATCTTCTGCCAGATGGCAGGAGGGAGAAGAGTTTGAGTGAGGAGCGTGTGGGGTCTTCCACAATGCTCTTAGCCTTTCGGATGCAGTGTGTGGAGTAAATAGCATAACTAAACCCAAATTGCCATTAAGTAGGGAGTTCAAGGGTTTTGATCCAGTGACATTGAAGGAACGACAATATATTCACAGAATTAAAAATCAAAATTCCATGAACCATAAAACTTTGAACTCATTCACAGGGTGGGGACCAACAACATCATTGTGGACATTTTGAAAAGTGCAATATGGAGGGATAACCTATTTATTCATTTGTGGATATGGGTGATGCTGACACTCATTATCCACCCCTAATTGCTGTTGAGAAGGTAGGGGGGCAAGTTGCCTTCTTGAACTGCTGCCCATGGTCCCAAATAATTGTAGTGATTGTAATGAGGCCAGAAATGGGTACTGCAGATGCTGGAGATTTGAGTCAAGATTAGAATGGTGCTGGAAAAGCACAGCAGGTCAGGCAGCATCCGTGGAGCACGAAAATTGATGTTTCAGGCAAAAGATTCCTGATGAAGGAAATCTTGACTTGTAAAGAGGTCAGCCGGTGGACCTCATTGAATATGAGTTCCCTGGCTGGGAGCCCTGTCTGTCAGATATAAACAGGAGTGTCAGAGGTCCTGTTCACTCACAGCTGGTTGTGGGGAAGCTGGATCAGTGTTAGAGATTCTCCATGTGTAAATAAAGAGAGACTTGGTGACGGGATACCAGCCTCTGTGGAGTTATTTCAATAATGATAATATGTTGTAGACCTCAACATGACTCCCCAGTTTTCAGAGGCAATTAATTTACCATCAAAAGTTCTTCCTAATGCTATTTCTATTTGTTGTCAGTAAATATATTTATACAAAACACACAAAGAATTTTGTAATTATATTTTACACTAATTTGTTCTTGTCATTTTTGTTCAGCACTATTTGCAACTCATTTACTGAAACAGTCCAAGTCTGAATGCAATAAGACCTGGACAGTATCCAGGCTTGGAGTGAAAGGCGACAAGTAACATTCATACCACACAATTGCCGGGCAATGTCAATCTCCAATAAGACACAATCCAACCATTGTCCTTTGACATCTACGGTGCTACCATTACTATCAAAATCCTGAGTGTTATTGTTGACCAGAAACTCAACTAGACTCACCATATAAATACAATGGCTACAAGAACAGGCCAGAGGCTAGAAATACTGCAGTGAGCAACTCACTTCTGGACTCCCCAAAGCCTGTCCACACCCTACAAGGCACAAGCAGAGAATCTGGTGGAATATTTCCCACTAACCTGAATGAGTGCAGCTGCAACAACATGAGAAAAGGACAAAGCAGCTTATTGGCACCATTTCCACAAATGTACACCTTACCCACCACTAATGCTCAGTAGCAGCAGTGTGTATCATCCACAAGGTGCACTACAGCAATTCATCAAAGATCCTTAGCATCTTTCCACAATCCACAACCACTTCTATCTAAAAAAGGATCAGAGCAGCAGATACATGGGAACACAGGCACCTGCAAATTCCCTCCCAGTCACTCAGCATCCTGACTTGGAAATATATCGCCATACCTTCAGTGTTGCTGGGTCAAAACCCTGGAATTCCCTCCCTAATGGCATTGTGGATTTACATACAGCACACGACTGCAGCAGTTCAAGAAGGCAACCTGCCCCCTACCTTCTCAACAGCAATTAAGTGTCAGCATCACTCACATCCACGAATTAATAAAAACGTTATCCCTCCATATTGCACTTTTCAAAATGTCCACAATGATGTTGTTGGTCCCCACCCTGTGAATGATTTCAAAGTTTTATGGTTTGTAATTAAATGCAAATGAAACACCAAATTCTTTTGTGGAATTGTTCCAGAAAAGTGAAAGGATTATTGCAGAGCTATTGGAAGCTGGGCCGTTAAGTATATTCAAGGCTGAGGTAGACAGATTTTGAGAGAATCAAGGGCTGTGGGGAAAAGACAGGAAAGTGGAGTTGAGTGTGAGCATATGAATCCTGATCTTGGGGATTAGAATAGTTAGATCATTGTCTTTGACCAGCATGAACCTGATAGACTGAAGGGCCTGTGCTTGATTGCTGAATGACTTACTTCTGCTCTTAGGTTTTACAGTGTTGATATTGTTTGATGTGTGGAAGGCAGTGAGGAATTTACAAGAGCAAGGGGATGGGATGGTTGGCGGTTATAGGAAGGGGTAAAAGTCACAGGTACAGTCACTAGATGGGTTAATTCCAGGAAAGGTAAGAGAGGTAGGGCAGTTAGTGTAGGAGTCTTCTATGGCTATACCCATTTCAAACAAATATGCTGTTTTGGAAAATGTAGGTGGGTGATGGATTCTCAGGGAACGCAGCACAAACAGCCAAGTTTCTGGTATTGAGACTGGCTCTAATGCAACAAGGGGTACATCAGGTTCCAAGAGATTGATTGTGTTAGGGGACTCTCTAGTCAGAGATACAGACAGCAGCGAAAAATCAAAATGGTGTGTTGCTTCCCTGGGACCAGGATCAAGGAGATGGTTCAGAGAGGGTGCAGAATGTTGTCCGCGGGGGGGGGGGGGGGGGGGGGGAGAGAGGGGCCAGCAAGAGGTCATTGTACACATTGGAACCAATGACATAAGAAGGGATAAGGTTGAAATTTTGAAGGGAAATTACAGAGAGTTAGACAGGAATTTAAAAAGGAGGTCCTCAGGAGTAGTAATATCTGAAATACTCCCAGTGCTACGAGCTAGTGAGGGCAAGAATAGCAGAATAGAGATGAATGCATGGCTAAGGAGCTGGTGTATGGGAAAAGGATTCACACTTTTGGATCATTGGAATCTCGTTTGGGGTAGAAGTGACCTGTACAAGAAGGACGGATTGCACCTAAATTGGAAGGGGACTAATATACTGGCAGGGAGATTTGAGAGACCTGCTCCAGAGGATTTAAACTTGTAAGGTGGTGGGCTGGGACCCAGGGAGATAATGAGGAAAGATTTCAATCTGAGACTGGTACAGTTGAGAAAAGAGGCGAGCCAAACAGTCAGGTAGGCAGGGACATGGTAGGACTGATCAATTAAACTGCATTTATTTCAATGCAAGAGGCCTAACAGGGAAGGCAGATGAACTCCGGGCATGGTTAGGAAAATGGGACTGGGATATCATAGCAATTACAGAAACATGGCTCAGGGATGGGCAGCTTAATGTTCCAGGATACAAATGCGACAGGAAGAATAGAAAGGGAGGCAAGAGAGGAGGGGGAGTGGCACTTTTGATAAGGGACAGCATTATAGCTGTGCTGAGGGAGGATATTCCTGGAAATACATCCAGGGACGTTACTTGGGTGGAACTGAGAAATAAGAAAGGGACGATTCCCCTTATTGGGATTGTATTATAGACCCCCTAATAGTTAAGAGGGAAATTGAGAAACAAACTTGTAAGGAGATTTCAGTTATCTGTAAGAATAATAGGGTGGTTATGGTAGGGGACTTTAACTTTCCAAACATGGACTGGGACTGCCATAGTGTTAAGGGTTTAGATGGTGAGGAATTTGACAAGTGTGTACAAGACAATTTTCTGATTCAGTATGCAGATGTACCTATTAGAGAAGGTGCAAAACCTGACCTACACTTGGGAAATAAGGCAGGGCAGGTGACTGAGGGGTCAGTGGAGGACCAATTTGGGACCAGCAACCATAATTCTATTAGATTTAAAATAGTGATGGAAAAGGATAGACCAGATCTCAAAGTTGAAGTTCTAAATTGGAGAAGATAACTTTCAAAAGCTGATTGCGGGCAGATGTTTGTATGTAAAGGGATGGTTGGAAAATGGGAAGCCTTCAGGAATGAGATAACGAGAATCCAGAGAATGTATATTGCTATTAGGGTGAAAGGAAAGGCTGGTAGGCATAGGGAATGCTGGATGACTGAAGAAATTGAGGATTTGGTTAAGAAAAGGAAGGAAGCATATGTAAGGTATAGTCAGGATAGATCGAGTGAATCCTTAGAAGAGTATAAAGGCAGTACGAGTATACTTAAGAGGGAAATCAGGAGGGCAAAAAGTGGACATGAGATGGCTTTGGCAAATAGAACTATGGAGAATCTAAAGGGGTTTTACAAATACATAAAGGACAAAAGGGTAACTAGGAAGAGAATAGGGCCCCTCAAAGAACAGCAAGGCAGCCTTTGTGTGGAGCCGCAGAAAATGGGGGAGATACTAAACGAGTATTTTGCATCAATATTTACTGTGGAAAAGGATATGGAAGATATAGAATGTAAGGAAATAGATGGTGACACCTGGCAAAATGTCCATATTACAGAAGAGCAATTGCTGGATGCCTTGAAATGCATAAAGGTGGATAAATGCCCAGACCTGATCAGAAATAACCTAAAACTCTGTGGGAAGCTAGATAGGTGATTGCTAGGCTTCTTGCTGAGATATTTGTATCTTCGATAGTCACAGGTGAGGTGTCGGATGACTGGAGGTTGGCTAACATGGTGCCACTGTTTAAGAAGGGTGGTAAGGACAAGCCAGGGAACTATAGACCAGTGAGCCTGACATTGGTGGTGGGCAAGTTGTTGGAGGGAATCCTGAGGGACAGGATGCACATGTATTTGGAAAGGCAAGGGCTGCTTCGTGGCAGTCAACATGGCTTTGTGCATGGGGAATCATGTCTCACAAACTTGATTAAGTTTTTTTGAAGAAGTAACAAAAAGGATTGATGAGGGAAGAGTGTTATATGGACTTCAGTAAGGCATTCGACAAGGTTCCGCATGGGAGGCTGGTGAGCAAGGTTAGATCTCAAGGGTACAGGGAGAACTAGCCATTTGGATACAGAACTGGCTCAAAAGGTAGAAGGCAGAGGGCGGAGGGTTGTTTTTCAGACTGGAGGCCTGTGACCAGTGGAGTGCCACAAGGATCGGTGCTGGGTCCTCTACTATTTGTCATTTATGTAAATGATTTGGATGTGAGCATAAGAGGTACAGTTAGTAAGTTTGCAGATGACACCAAAATTGGAGGTGTAGTGGACAGCGAAGGAGGTTACAGCAGATTACAACAGAATCTTGACCAGATGGGCCAATGGGCTGAGAAGTGGCAGATGGAGTTTAATTCCGATAAATGCGAGGTGCTGCATTTTGGGAAAGCAAATCTTAGCAGGACTTATACACTTAATAGTAAAGCCCTAGGGAGAGTTGCTGAACAAAGAGACCTTGGAATGCATGTTCACAGCTCCTTGAAAGTGGAGCTGCAGGTAGATAGGACAGTAAAGGCGGCGTTTGGTATGTTTGCTTTTATTGATCAGAGTATTGAGTACAGGAGTTGGGAGGTCATGTTGCGGCTGTACAGGACACTGGTTAGGCCACTTTTGGAATATTGCGTGCAATTCTGGTCTCCTTCCAATTGGAAAGATGTTGTGAAACTTGACAGGGTTCAGAAAAGATTTACAAGGATGTTGGAAGATTTGGGCTACAGGGAGAGGCTGAACAGACTAGGTCATCGGAGGTTGAGGGGTGACCTTATAGAGGTCTACAAAATCATGAGGAGCATGGATAGAATAAACAGACAAAGTCTTTCCCTGGGGTGGGGGAGTCCAGTAATAGAGGACATGGGTTTAAGGTGAGAGGGAAAAGATATGAAAAAGACATAAGGGATAACTTTTTCACACAGAGGATAGTACGAGTATGGAATGAGCTGCCAGAGGAAGTGGTGGAAGCTGGTACAATTGCAACATTTTAAAGACATTTGGATAGGGATATGAATAGGAAAGGTTTGGAGAGATATGGGCCAGGTGCTGACAGGTGGGACTAGATTGGATTGGGATATCTGGTCGGCATGGACAAGTTGAACCGAAGGGTCTGTTTCCATGCTGTACACCTCTATGACTCTGTATACTGGCCTTGGGAACAGTCCAAAGAAGGTTCACTTGGTTGATTCTGGCTATGGAAGGATCTTTTTCATAAGGAAATGGTGAATAGTTTGGCTTGTACTGATTCAGAAGGGGAGGTGATCTAATTGAATCATAAAATATTTTTAAGAGGGCCTGACAGGATAGATGTGGGGAGGTTACCTTTATGGGAGAGTCTAAGGCCAGAGGGCATAATCTCAGAGTAAGGAGTTACCCATTTAAGATGAATTTCTTCTTTCAGAGGATTATGAATTTGAGAAATGAAAGAAAATATTAATCTGTCTTGCTATCTTATCAACATGTCTCACTACATTCAGTACTATGGATATGCACTTCCTCTACACCTTCCCATCCTCCCATTTATTATGTATTTTCACAGAGCTGTCAAGGTTAAGTCACTAAGAATAATCAAGGCTGAGATAGGCAGATTTTTAATCAGTGAGGGGAATCAAGAGGCATGGCAAAAAATGCTGAAAAAGTGAATTTGAGAATGATTAAGAGACATGGATAGGAAAGGTTTAGATCTGGACCAAACACAGGCAAATTGGGAAACCTGGTGGACATCAACAAGTTAGGCTGAAGGGCCAGTTTCCATGCTGGGTACCTGTTTGATTCTATGACATCAGTCATGAAGTCAGCAAGTGGTGGACAACACTAAATGGGCCAAAATAGCTCACTTCTCCTAGAACTTATGGTTTTAACTTTTCGCAAGGTGACAAGGAAGATTGAAAAGCTTAGTGCAGTTAATTTGATCTACATGGTTTTAGCAAGACTTAGCAAAACAATGACTCACACAGCTGATTGCTTTAAAAAAAACCATGGGAACTACAGGAATGTAGCAAGCTTAAAATAAAATTAGTTAAGTAGCAGGATACGAGGGGCAACGACAATATTTTTCCAATTCGAAACCTGTTTCTAGTGGGTTTCAACACTTGGTGGCCTACATTTGGTTGTCCAAATGTATGACTTGAGCTTAAAGATATGGGCCATGATCAAGACATTTGCAGACAATGAAAAAAATGGCCACATGGTTGATAGGGTGGAGGAAAACTGTGAAATGCACACAAAAAAAAAAATCAACGGACTGGTCAAATGAGAGACAAGTGAAAAATTGAACTCAACCTGGAGAAGTATGAGCTGGGGAGTTCAAACAACGCAGAGGAACCGGGAGAGGCAATGACCTAAGAGGTATTCAAAATAGACGATTCGTCCAGAGACCAAAGTAATGTCCTGGGAACTGGATTTAAATCCAGCTGTGGCAGATTGTGCAATTTTAAAAATCTGGAATTAAGATAACTATGAAACCACTATCAACCGTTAGGGGAAAAAAACATCTAGCTCATTAATATGTGTTAGGGAAGGAAATTTCTGTCCTTACCTGGTCTGGCTTACATGGGACTCCTGACCCACAGCAACATGGTTGACTCTTAACTGCTCTCTGGGCAATTAGACATGGAAAATACATACAAGCCTAGCCAATGATGCCCACTTCTTGTGAAAGAATTTTTAAAAATACACAATAAATGGGAGGATGGAAAGGTGTAGAGGAAGTGCATATCCATAGTACTGAATGCAGTGAGACAGGTAGATAAGATAGCAAGACAGATTAATATTTTATTTCATTAGCCATTTATTAATACAACACTAAATACATTGTGCTGGAGCTAAGTAAGACATTAGCTAGTCCACAATTTACATACTGGCTGCAGTTCTGATCACCCCATTACAATAACTGGACCAGAGATGGTACAAAGACGATTTACAAGGATGTTACCAGGAGTGTTAAATAGCAGGTTTGAGGAAAAATTGAGGCACGGGGTTGTTTCCCTTTAGACAGCTCAGGACAGATTTTCTGGAGTACAAAATTGAGAGAGGCCTACTAAGAATAGATGGGAAGGATTTATTTACTTTAGCAGAAGAGTCAATGACTGGAATGCATTCCTATCAAGTGATTGGTACAAGAATCAGAAGGGAGACTAGGAAGATTGTTTTCACCCAAAGGATAATAGGAGTCTAGAACTCCTGCCTGAAGGGATAGCAGAGGCAAAAACTCAAATTATTTACAAGGTATCTGGTTGTGCACCTGATTTTCTGTTACCTAGAGGAATGCAGACCAAGTGCTAAGAAATGGAATTAAGCTGGGTGGTTCAATTTTTGAGGTAAGATGGGCAGAGTGGCCTCTTGTTGTGCCACAAGTGTTGCTCAATACAGGAGAATAAATGTGCCAGAGATATGGAGAGAGGGTAGTGGAGTAGCAGTACATAAATTGACTCTTTAGGAGCGTCGGCACAGATCAATGGCCACTTTGCACTGTTAAGATTCTGTTCTGCATTTATTACATGATGATTCAATATAGAAAAAGACTGCATTCTAATTTTCCAAATTTCAGTCAGTTTACAATTCAACTGCATTTGGACCTTTTTTTATCTTAGATACCTGGACTGCTGGATTCGTTACCAATACTTAACACTTTGCATGAAGCTCTTCCTAGTATCTCACCATAACAATACAGGATGCAATTAGAGAGGGTAGTTAGATTATAAATCACCAACACACACACATGATGAGCCACATTGCTGTTTTTCTATTCTAAGTTTACCATTAACTAATTGAAGTTCATGTTTTTCAGTCCTACTTGCCTAAATTAATTTCAGTAATATCCCATATTACCCTACCATTTAATGTGACACAATGGATTTTTGAGGATTTGGACGTCAGTCCTCCTAAGTATAAAATACAGAACTCGTGCAGCTATTTCATAACATCAATAACAATCGAAGTTATTTTCAACAAAATGTAAATCTAACATTTCCTCGAAAAACAATACAAATAACACGTACTCACCTTTAAAATAGGATCCCTGTCTTGATGACAACAGGACCTACTGGAATCAAATCGTGTCCTTCCGAAGTCACAAATTCCACTGGCAAAGTTCCATCTCAAGGCCTCTCTCTGGAAAGCAGCACTCAAAGCGAAAGTCCGAAATTGCCAAGTCTTTTTGTTGCAAGACCACAATACTGATGGAAGATTTCTCGCACAGCCGCTATGATGCTGCAGCTGCCAAACTAACCAGGCGGCCATCTTGAAACAACTGTCCGTCGCCTGCTCTGACAACTTAGCAATGCGTCAGAAACACCGGCGCGCAGGCGCACTGCTCCAGGCTGGGGAGTTGAACAGTGAATGCGCGCGCCTGATGGCAAAACAATGTACAGCGCTATGTTGAACAATCGAGAATGACTTAACAATTTCTCAAATCAATTTGTCTTTATAGGCAAAAAAAAACCCAAAACAAAAAGGCGAATGCTGGAAATCAGAAACAAAAACAGATATTGTTGGAACAGTTGAAACGTTAATTCTATTTTCCCCCACAGATGAGTCTTCCCAGCAATTTCTGCCTTTACAGGCGATAATCAATTTATGACTACTTGTACTGTGTTAATATTTCAAATTATTTCAGGTCTTAGAATCTCAGCACAGTTACAGCACAGAAGGCCGAGATGACTCGAGATGTTAGCTTGCTGCCTGTCCATAGATGCTAGGAGAAAGTGAGGACTGCAGATGCTGGAGATCAGTGCTTAAAAATGTGTTGCTGGAAAAGCGCAGCAGGTCAGGCAGCATCAAAGGAACAAGAGAATCGACGTTTCGGGCAGAAGCCCTTCTTCATAGCCCTTCTTAGATGCTGCCTAACGTGCTGTGATCTCCAGCACTTGTTTTCAGTACAGATTCCACATCTGCACTAATTTGTTCCTCCTTTCATCAAATGCCAATAGCTTTCAGTGCCCTTCAGTTTTCGATCCTTTGGTTTTTGTCAAGAACACCACATTTCTTGATTAAATTTTATTTTGCATCTGTCTAATCATTCCATGAGCTTCTTGACATCTGTCACTAACCTCTGTTCACAAATATGTAGTTTTGTATAATCTGCAAATTTTGAAATTGTACCCCGTATACATACTCCAAACATAGATCAAGACGAGCAACAGTCCTTCTCCTTTGTAATTCTATGGTACTGATTGCAGACTTTTTCTCATTAGGTAGAGAGCTATTTTGCTTCTATAAATGTTATGGAGACTTGTTTCACAAGAAGTCATGCTGTCCATGAGATAAGTTGTCACTTTAACACAAGTTTCCTTCAAGCCTAGCAGAAGCTCCTGCATCACGCAAAGTAAATTGAAACAGCATTAAGTAAAGAATTACTTTGTGGTAGCCCTTAGCTATAATGAGTTGTCACAATATTCAGGTGCTGAAATAGAAAGCATATGATAGATAAGGAGATAAATGAAGCTGAGAGAATGTGCAAGGGTGTGCATTCACGTTGATTTAACTGTAACCATAACCATCTTTGTCAAGTTGTTGAATCTCTTACAATTGTGGCGGTTTGGTTTTGGGTAGTAAAGGAGGTAAAGGTGATAGGTCGGATGGGAAAGTAGAGCGGATTGGTGAGAAGGAAGATGGACAGATGGGACAGGTCATGAAGACTGTGCTAAGCTGGAAGGTTGGAACTGGGATAATATGGGGGAGGGGGGTGGTGGAAATGAGGAAACTGGTGAAATCCATGTTGATGGCATGGGGTTGGAGGGTCCCAAGGCAGAAGATGAGTTGTCCTTGGGTGGAAAGGGAGTAGTGACAGAGAAGGGCCAGGGCCTGCATGTCCTTGACAGAGTGGGAGGGGGAGTTCAAGTGTTCGGTCACAGGGCAGTGGTATCAGTGGGTTCATTGGTACGGGTAACCTGGAGATGTTCAGAGAATGTTTTCACATTCTCTTCCCCCACCACCTTACCCCAGTTCCAACCATCCTCATGACCTGTCCCATCTGTCCATCTTCCTTCCTACCCATCACTCCACTCTCCCCTCCAATCTATCACTTTTACCCCCACCTCCATCCATCTATTGTACTCTCAGCTACCTTCCCCCAGCCTTACTCATTTATCTCTCCACCCCCTAAAAGTACATTAGTGATGCAGATGGGTTTTCAAACAACAATTGACAATAGTTACATGGACATGATTAGGCTAACTTTTTATTCCTTCAAAATTTCACCATCTGCCATGGTGGATTTCAACCCATAAACCCAGAAGATTAGCCTGGGGTCTGGCTTACAATTCCAATCACTGTTTTTTCTCTACTGCTTCCCCTCATTGGGAGCAAAAGCTGGCTGAAAACAGAAGAGAATCAAAATCCCAGTGGAGCAGCCAAGAAAAAAGTACTGATTAAAAGGGTCAGTAGCAGCACAGACATTAACAGGTAAGCTAAGCATTCCCTGATTGACGAGATAAGCAGAGCAAGCCAAATACTACACTTCATGGAGCTAGAGGCCAAAGAGCTTCCATGAATGCTTGCAAATCTTGTGGAAGGAGATGAATGTGGCTATGCAAGACTCGTGACTCTTTTGCAGTGCAAGGAAACGTTTAAACAACCATACCCATAGCAGCCAAGATAAGCCATCCACGTCACCAGAGAGCAAGTGCTTTCTCAAGCTTGCCCACGTAGCCATCAAAACACAGAAGCAAGCTACTAATGAGCCTACAGTGACAAATAAAAGCTGAATACATTATCTACTAGCCAGAAATATTTAAAATAAGGACCATTGAAATCTCAAGATATTCAAGACATGAGTCAGGGCTAAGAATCCCAGGCATTCCCTATCTTTGGGCTCAGTTCAGATTGGTGAATTGGTTCAAACACATAAGGTATCAGTGCTGACAGGCTGGGATAGTGGAATCAACAGCACTGTGGAAGTAGTTGAAATACCTGTAGAGAAATAGTAATAATGTTGATTTTTAAAAAAGGTGGAATAAACAACTCAAGGCAGTGATTTAGAAAAAAACAAAAACATTAACTGGGAAGTAAAACTAAAAACAAGTGAGTGCTGGTAGGTCACCCTGATATCTCAAAGAGTCAGCTGCCATCAATTACACAAATGTTATCATCAGGTAAGAATTCATGCTTCACCAGATTATTATATGATTCTGCATTTGTGCAAATTGCAAAGGATTAGTTGCAGTCAACACCAATTTATTTAGTTAGAGTGAATCTGCGCTGCTCGTTGGATGCTGCCTGAACTGCTGTGCTCTTCCAGCACCACTGATCCAGAATCTGGTTTCCAGCATCTGCAGTCATTGTTTTTACCTACCTGAATCTGTTAAGCACAGAGCAGGACAGCGATTCTTTAGCAAATAACCATGTTCAACACCAACGAATCCACACAGATTTCTAGGAAAGCCATTCAAGACGAATATTTTTATAATCAGTTTGATTACATTTGAGATTGTCATCCTGACTGACATTAATTTTGTTCCTTTAGTGCTTCACATCAATAATTTTCACAGACACCAGTTTTGTAAATTTAATTGACGGGACTAACTATAGATAACTGAATTTTTCAGAATCTCTTGCCCCCAAGATGGTTTGTGTGTGAATTAATCTTTATGAAATCACAACATAAAGCATTCTTCAAAATTTGTGAGAAGATTTGTAGCTCGGGTGCTCGTTGTTGTGGTTCTGTTTGCTGAGCTGGGAATTTGTGTTGCAGACATTTCGTCCCCTGTCTAGGGGACATCCTGTACTTGGGAGCCTCCTGTGAAGCGCTTCTGTGTTGTTTCCTCCGGCATTTATAATGGTTTGTCTCTCCCGCTTTCGGTTGTCAGTTCCAGCTGTCCGCTGCAGTGACCGGTATATTGGGTCCAGGTCAATGTGTTTGTTGATAGAATTTGTGGATGAGTGCCATGCCTCTAGGAGTTCCCTGGCTGTTTGCTGTTTGGCTTGTCCTATAATAGTAGTATTGACCCAGTCGAAGTCACGTTGCTTGTCATTTGCATGTGTGGCTACTAAGGATAGCTGGTCATGTCGTTTCGTTGGATACGGATCATTAGCGGTCTTCCTGTTTGTCCTATGTAGTGTTTTGTGCAGTCCTTGCATGGGATTTTGTACACTACATTGGTTTTGCTCATGCTGGGTATCGGGTCCTTTGTCCTGGTGAGTTGTTGTCTGAGAGTGGCTGTTGGTTTGTGTGCTGTTATGAGTCCTAGTGGTCATAGTAGTCTGGCTGTCAGTTCAGAAATGATCCTGATGTATGGTAATGTGGCTAGTCCTTTGGGTTGTGGCATGTCCTCATTCCATTGTCTTTCCCTTTGGCATCTGTTGATGACATTGCGGGGTATCTGTTTTTGGCGAATACATTGTAGAGGTGTTCTTCTTCCTCTTTTTGCAGTTCTGGTGTACTGCAGTGTGTTGTGACCCTTTTAAACAGTGTCTTGATACAACTCCTTTTGTGTGTGTTGGGGCGGGAAGACAGCTAATGATCCGTATCCACGAACAGCAACTAGCCACGAAGCGACATGACCAGTTGTCCTTAGTAGCCACACACGCAGATGACAAGCAACATGAGTTCAACTGGGACAACACTACTATTATAGGACAAGCCAAACAGAGAACAGCCAGGGAATTCCTAGAGGCATGGCACTCATCCACAAATTCTATCAACAAACACATCAACCTGGACCCAATATACCGGCCACTGCAGCGGACAGCTGGAACTGACAACCGGAAGCGGCAGAGACAAACCACTATAAATGCCGGAGGAAACACCACAGAAGCGCTTCACAGGAGGCTCCCAAGCACTGAGGATGTCTCCTAGACAGGAGACAAAATGTCTGCAACACAAATTCCCAGCTTGGCGAACAGAACCACAACAACATAAAGCATTCTGTTTGAAAAACATGCATCCCACAAGTTAGGTGAAATAATTCAAATAATATAACAATACGAATATCACAACTTCCTAAATGTTTCATATTTGGTTCAATGGTGAAATAACTAGCTTTTTTGAATACTCTAAGTTAAGAAAGCATTGTATTTTGAAATTTTATGAAGCAATGAAAGTTGGTTCCAGAATTTACATTTTGAGCTACAAAAATGTTCACAAATGTGTTTATCTTTAAAATATTAGAAATAAAGAGAAGCACATGATTATTTTAAGATCTTATCTTAAAAAGGGATTATGCTATTTTGGAAGTTAGAGTCTATTGGGTAGTTTTTTTTCAAAACCTTTGCTGCTTAAAAATTAGCTCGGCCAAGATGGGTAGGGAGAGTGAAATACATTTAAGGAAGGTGATCATGTTGAAAATTTGCGTTAATTTAAACAGACAGAAAATCAGACATGAAATATCAGATAAGTTCTATAACAGACATGCAATCCTCCATAAAGGATATTAGTGAACCAGATGGATCACAAATGTGGACAGGGACAAGGCAATGGAGTGATCGGAAAAGAAATCAAGCCCAGCTGGAGTGAGAGCCCACATACTGGGCATGGGGCTCAGGTCAAATAGAATGATGAGTAAGGACATAGAAAGCAGAATTTTGAATAAAGTTGACTTTCTGGAAGGACGAAAAATTGGAGGGGAGCCATACAACATTTTAAAAATATTCAGCAACAAACAAACAGAGGCAAAGTGATAGCAAATGACATCAAAGCAGTGCCTGCCTAGTTCTGTCATCACCTTTCCACCCAGGCAATACTTAGTGTCACAAGGTAAAGAAAAACATAATTTGCCACTACAAGTGACATATTGAAAATTCTTGGAACATGGGCATTGCTGGAAAGGCTTGATGCCAAGAACTTGTCCAAAAAAGTCAATACATAAAAATAACAGAGTGCAAAGACATTGGAAATCTCTAGTTTAACAAACATTCACTCATCAGTGTTACAGAAACTTGCTCACTAGTCCCAAATTAAAGGATAAGGGAGTTGTGGATGCTTCCAGAGTTAGTTGGCACTTTAGTCTGAAATTATGCTGTTGGCATGACATACCATTGCACATTCATAGAATACAAGACTTTTTTGTTTATGTAGCCTTGCACATTCTTGTCAGGTGCATGGTTGTGAGCACAACGACAGAACTCGAGGCATTGAGAATTGAGCAATTTCAAAGAATGGTACTCTTGTTCACTGTAGGATATTTGCTAGCTAAAAAAAGAGAAACATCCTCCACAGTGAATCAATAGTCACTAGAAAAAACAACTTTAGACAGTGCATTACTGATAGGCTGTTTATTGCTTTATAAAGTGATAGTAACAAAGATAGAGTAAAGAAGTCACTTTCATTGCAAGGTTGACTGGCCATTTAATTCTTTTAATTGTTTCAACTTTTTAAAAATGGATCCTACATCCCTGCAAATAATGGTTGACACAAACTCATCTGCTCCATGTGTGCAATTAAAAAAAAGAAATTGCCCAGGCTTAAGATCTGAAACAAAAAAAAAAATTGTTTACAGCAAGTTTACCAGCATCTGTGGGAAGAAAGCCAAGTTAAGGTTTCAAAACTGGTAATTCTTCATCAGAACTAACCATCTAACCATGGAGGCATCACAACTTATTGTTAATTTAGGACTAGGGAGGAGCTTTCTGCAAAACCAATTGATGAGTAAACATTTGTGAAACTAAAGATTTTCAGTATCTTTGCATTCTGTTTTTCTTAATGTATTGACTTTTTTTTTGGACAAGCTATCCCAAATTTAGGCAATACTCTTAGAACATTCATTACATAAACCAATTTTAAGGGTACTCCACAGTATGTTTGGGACAGGTAAATTTAAAATTAACAGTATCCATTTTGACATGGCTGAAATTCAAAATTTCACAGCCATTGGGAAAATGTGCCTCAGTATTTATTCCATCACAAATTTAAGATTGGGAATATTACATAATGATTATTGTTAATAGACTACTAATCCAGGGATTATGATCTGATATCAGCTCAAATTCCATCACAGCAGCTGGGGAATTCAAAGTCAGTTAATTAAATCCACCTGTAATAAAAAAGTTAATAATGTCCTTTCAGAAAGGAAACTTGCTACCAAGTTTTGCCTAAATGTGACTCTAGACCCAAACAACTCAAGTGTCTATTTCAGACAGAATTTAAGACTCAATTTAGTTGCATGCTTACCACTTCAAGGTCAGTCAGGAATGAGCAATATTTGCTGGCTTTGCCAGTGACATCTGGATTCTTGTGAATGAGTAGAAAAATATGTGCAATAATACAAAGGAGTAGAACTTTTAAGTTTAATCATAAATATAGAATTTTTCAAATCAGAAAATCTTTACTTTTATAGATTTTTACAACAACCAGGTCTATTGTCATGCCATGAAACAATTCCTCCACATAGCTTAAGATTTTGCTTTTATTTACAAGTATACCAAATAAATCTAATCTCTATACCATAATTGGAACAAGATTGTCAGCCTATTGTCCTGACAAATCTTGGTAACACATCACCTCAATATCAAATTTAAATAAATAAATAAATAAATTCGGCATGGACAGGTTGGACCAAAGTGTCTGTTTCCATGCTGTACATCTCTATGACTGTAGACCATAAGTTATCTTGATACATTTTATCTGCAAATGAAGGGGGTGTCTTTGTCCTGATATTGATTTCCCTTATTCCGTAGTCTAATGCCTATTTTCTATTTAATCCCCATTTTGTCAGATGATTCTTACACAGACGAATGTGATTACAAACAAATATTGATCATATGATTTCTCAAGACTTGATTTTTGTTGCCTCTGTACCATAATGACAATTTCACTATTCTTGCAACATATTAATATCTTCCTTCTACTTAAGGAAACTTGACAAGTTTATCAATTAAAAATAACATTGAATACAGAGCAAATACTGTTGAAAGCATTGGACCACCTTGACAATTAAGGATTTTCTTTCCTAGTTTTAGGATTGATTTGTCTCGTGGTTGTCCAGTGGAGTTAAGTTTTATAAACATTGTAAAGCAAGGAGAGAAACGACTCCTGAAGCACAAACAAGTTTAAGGAAGGGCTTTTAGTTTAAACCATATTTTTATGCCACTCTGTCCAACAAACTTCTGCTTGGGAGGACTGAAGAAGGAACAAAGAAGATTGATGCAGGAAGAGCAGTAGATGTGATCTATATGGACTTCAGTGAGTATTCAACAAGGTTCCCCATGGGAGACTAATGAGCAAAGTTAGATCTCATGGAACACAGGGAGAACTCGCCAGTTGGATATAGAACTGGCTCAAAGGAAGAAGACAGAAGATGATGGCGGAGGGTTGTTTTTCAGACTGGAGGCCTGTGACCAGTGGAGTGCCACAAGGATCGGTGCTGGGTCCTCTACTATTTGTCATTTATGTAAATGATTTGGATGTGAGCATAAGAGGTACAGTTAGTAAGTTTGCAGGTAATACCAAAATTGGAGGTGTAGTGGACAGCGAAGAGGGTTACCTCAGATTGCAACAGGATCTGGACCAGATGGGTCAATGGGCTGAGAAGTGGCAGATGGAGTTTAATTCCGATAAATGCGAGGTGCTGCATTTTGGGAAAACAAATCTTAGCAGGAATTATACACTTAATGGTAAGGTCCTAGGAAGTGTTGCTGAACAAAGAGACCTTGGAGTGCAGCTTCATAGCTCCTTGAAAGTGGAGTCGCAGGTAGATAGGATAGTGAAGAAGGCATTTGGTATGCTTTCCTTTTCTGGTCAGAGTACTGATTACAGGTGTTGCGAGGTCATTTTGCGGCTGTATAGGACATTGGTTAGGCCACTGTTCAAATACTGCGTGCAATTCTGGTCTCCTTCCTATTGGAAAGATGTTGTGAAACTTGAAAGGGTTCAGAAAATATTTACAAGGACGTTGCCAGGGTTGGAAGATTTGAGCTATAGGGAGGGGCTGAACAGGCTGGGGCGGTTTTCCCTGGATCATTGGAGGTTGAGGGGTGACATTATAGAGGTTTACAAGATTATGAGGGGCATGGAGAGAGTAAATAGGCAAAGTCTTTTCCCTGGGGTTGGGGAGTCCAGAACTAGAGGGCATAGGTTTAGGGTGAGAGAGGAAAGATATAAAAGAGACCTAAGGGGCAACATTATCACACAGAGGGTGGTATGTGTATGGAATGAGCTGCCATAGGATGTGGTGGAGGCTGGTACAATTGCAACACTTAAGAGGCATTTGAATGGGTGTATGAATAGGAAGTGTTTGGATAGATATGAGCCGGGTGCTGGTAGGTGGGACTGGATTGGGTTGGGATATCTGATCATCATGGATAGGTTGGATCAAAGGACCATGCTGTACATCTCTATGACTCAGTAGGTTGGTATTTAAACATTTGTTTTACATCGTTTCTCTCTCAAATTAGTACTAGCAGCTTCAGTCATATAGATACCAGTTGAAAGATTTTGGAAGTTGTAATCTTTAAACGGACACGATAAGTACCGCTATGGAACTCTACAAACAGTCCAAATCTTGAGAAATTTAAGTTAGATTTTCAAATTCATAGAATTTACGACGTCTAAATATTAGTAATTCGTATCGAGATTTAAGTAAAACGACTCCCACAGATCACTTTAAATTCATTGTACACGAATTATTGAATGACTTTCACTTTAACACAGCGAAAACAGTTGCGGAAATTGTACATTACTGGGTACAAACCATATGCAAATACTTTGAACAAAGATAATCAAATTAGAGGAAACGATACAAGTGATAAAATTATAGCGGATGATAGAGAACTGAGACGAAAACAGAGAGCACAGGAAGAAACCAAGCGGGTCTAGCAACCGAGAGACAGACTATTAAGATTTCGAGCCTCGTTTAACTTTTCTTCAGAATAACTTAAAAAAGAGATTTAAAGGTGTAAACGCAAAAATAACGAGACAACAGCTCGATGCTTCGCCAGCCGTCACGTGATTTAACCGACCTGGCCTCAGGAGGCCAAAGGTCAACATGCGGAAAACATTACTTTTAACACATTTATGTTGGCAACTATGTTGCTGCATTTTATGTACAAATTGCTTTCAACCTTTGGATCAATTTAATTTTCCCTGCAAAGAAACAAAAACGCTTCCGGTAGACGGCTGAACCAATCGGGAGCTTTCTTACAGTGCGCTTTGGTTGGAGTGTCGCGTGACCAAGCGTGGACCAATCGGAGGTGTCGTTCTAGGCAGGCCCGCGGAAAGTCAAAGGCCGTTTGAAAACGTTTTTTTCTAATGTTTCGAAATTATTTTCCTCAAAATTAAAGCGTTTAGCTTTTCTTTTAACCGCCTGCACTCTTCAGAGCGGCGACGGAGAGGAAGCGGTTTGTCTTAAAGTCCGAAGTCTCGAGACGTGTCTTTGACTTTGTTTCTTATGCTCGGTTTTATTTGTTCCGAAGGAGGTTGAAAGGGGGAGGGGAGGAAGAGAAATTTCCGGCCAAGATCAGAGTACTGCGGATTGAGGTCTGAAAACACTCGGCTGGGCCCCGAAGTGAGATTGTGAATGGGAGACGGCAGTCTGGGACTCGTGTGAGGACAGTGGGGCCTTCCCTCCCTCACCCTCACCCCCACCCCCACCCACTACAACACACTGGAGCGGTAAGTGAAAGGAAGGACTGCGGCAAACTGAAAGGGCATTAGACAGAAGCCCGAAATAATTTACACTCACACGTAGTATGATAGTTGTGCTGAGAACGTGTTTATGTTGTATTCCTGTGTTTTCAGTCCTTAGCAGAAAGATTGGTGCTCCCCGTATCTCTTCTCCCCCAAACAGTATTCTGATATTTATTGAAACAATTTGTAGCTATGCGAAGCGTGCGATCGATAACCTTTTTTTTCGATTATTTGTGGTACTTTGTTTTTGCAGCGTCCTCCAAGTTAATTCCTTTGGAATAATGTTTTATGAGAGACGAATTAAATATTTGTTTTATGCCTATATGGAGTGTACTTATAGCCACAAAATGCGACTTGTCGAAGGCATTTTGTACTCATTCGGTTAATCTGATAGTCTTAATGAATAACGATGCTGATTCGCGATCACTTTTCAGTCCTACAAAAAGTAGGAACATGGGATCAATTTACCTAGTTATCGTTAGAGAAAAATAAAGAAATGGTCTGTTTTTCAATTCTGAAAAGATCGCAGCCTTTGCGTATCACCACCGCAAATTCCTCCGCTTGAAAGCTGAATATATAATGTCGAATAACGTTCTGATTATTAAGACCTTTTGAGTGGATGATAACTGACACTTGTACTTATTTGTGAGATCTAAGTGCAGCACAGAATTTAACCGCCATGTGATGTGGACGAATGGTTTGGTGTCATTTGAAATATTAACTCTGTGTCTTACGAATGAATTACTTACACCATTAAGTGCATATAAAACAATTTACTGCTTCTATTTCCTCCCGCCACCCCAATGTTTTCCTTTCCTAAGTCCTGAAACGTACGATTAGGTTTCACGGATGATAGATAAGCTTTTAAAGGACTACTAAGTGTTTAATCCTCGCGGTAAACCTCGACAACTTGTGTAAATAGTCCTATTGCTAAATGATCAAGATTAAGGCCGTGTTTTTTTCTCTGACGCTCCTTGACATTCCAACAGTCATTGGGTAGTGGTCAGGAATGTGACACAGGTCTTGGTTTCCCTCTCAGCTCACCTTTTTGGAATGTTCCTACTGTTTCCCTAGTTGCAATTGTATTAACTCATTATAGGCAAAAGTACAAAGTTGGGGGCTTCCCATGTTTTGATATACTTGTAAACTCTGCTTCTACCCACAAATACTACAAGGCAAGATTTATGTATAACCCTTAACTTCAGTTCCAACTTATTCCTTCTTATTGCCATGGCAGGCAAGCTATTCTATCAAGATTGCAATCAATCCAAATCTGTCCTTGGTGTGACCACATATTTGTTTTGCAGACAAAATGTCCACTTTCCAACAGTAGTCAGTGGATTGCAGATATTGGTAGGAATTCTGTTTTTCTTTGTCCAACTAAGGGCACCTTTGCTTGTTCTGTTGATCCATCTGAGTTGAACTGCTCAATACAGATCACAGCATGGAAGTTGGAATTACTGAGTTTATTATTTTGCACAGATACCTTTTTGTGTATTATGGTATAAGGGAGCTTGATGATAAATAACCTTCCTTGAACTCCTGTCCAAACTACACAGAATCATACTGAGCATTTAAGATTTTTCATATTTCATCTGTGATCTCTGCTGAAATGCTCAGCTCAGGTAGTGGTAAAGGCACCAGTTTACATTAAAGCTCCTGGGTTACGGCTGTTAAGCAAGGACTAGATTACGCTGGACTATGATGCTACCTGAAATCAAATTATTTTCAGATCCCGGTGTTGAGGCTTATGAATGAATATTAACTAATTTGCCTTGCCACTGGGGAGCAACCAACATCTGTTATTTTGTACACCAGTAATTACTAAATATCTTCAAAAACAGAAGAGAACATCAGTTCAAACAACATAAAAGGAAATAATTGTTTCTTACCAGACCAGTATCACCTTTCATCCATCTGTCTCGGTTGGCTGAAATGGTAGGCATGTTGGAGAGTTGGTCGCATCTGTCACAAAATAATTTGTCTGGGAAATTGAATCCTGTTTCAGACAATCAGTAAGCCACTAGCAGTCTATTTAATTTGTCCATGTGCAAGACATGCCTTGGAAAGGTAAATATTAACGATGACTTAAAAATGAAACTTTACAAATTTTTGTACAAGACTTTGTATATTAGTTTAGCCACCAGAAATGTTATCAAAGGACACAATTCATCTGGTACTTGAAATGGGGGCAGCTATGATTAACAATTTGTTTATTTAAGTCACTTTTTTTTTGGAGGACTATTCATGCCCCCCATTTAAATTCTCATTGATGTTTGAACTGTTACAGGAATTTAGCCTTATTGATCCCATAATAAATCTGTACTAAGTACTTTTAAGCAAAACAACATTTAATAATCTCCATTAGTGAACTAACGGGTGGTTGGCTGTTTTAGCAGTGCTGCCAGAGATCTGATTAACAGCATGTCCAAGTAGTTCCTTGAAGTTTGCTTTGTAGTTGTAAGTAAAACTTTCTCTTTCATATGACTAACGTAGACCCACAGTAACAACTATAATTTTGTTTTTACTTGACTAAATCCTATAATTGTGACAAGTGTTGTGCAGTGCTATCACAAAGTTGCTTCCTTTGCATTTGTCAATTGGGCATTAAGTTGTATGTGTAAGGTCTGGTGTAAATGACTAAAGATGCACAGATCTTTAATTTTCCATTTGTGTACCAAACATGATGTGTCATAGTTTATGCATATGTGATTTAATGTTTCCCATAAACCTTGTAGGAGATTGAATCCAGGGGATATTCGGTTGTTTACGTTGTTTGTGTGATTTCTGTTAAATTCCATTTGATTTCCAATCATCTTCGATGTTGAAGTTGATATTTTCAAAGGTTAATGTTTATTCAAAAAAAATGTTAGGATGAGAGAAACTTGACTGCAGTGCATCCATCCTTATAATCAAATTTATATGTTGGGTACACACATAGGTATAGGTACAACATCAGGCATTCAAACCGAAATGTGCTAAGCCTTTGTATTAGAAACAAGTACCTTAATCTGTTTTCTCATATTTCTCTCTTGATTATGCTTACACAATGGTGAGCCTTTTAATGTTTTGATCCTTGACTTGAATATAGTTTTTATTGGAGGAAATTCTCTTCTGATAATCGTCTGTTTTGCAAGGAGATGGGCACTTCTTGGTTAAATGTGTTATGTTGCAAAGAATCCCAGTGCCGCACGTTCAGGGCAGTAGCACCAGCTGGATTTGATAATGAGACATGACTTGCTGAACACATTCTCCCTACGTTCAGATGCCACAGTGTAGATTGGCACGATCAGTTCTTGCTGTGCACCAGGGTTTGGATGCAACCTTTTTGAAGTATTTTCGTTCAAGCTGAGATGTTAAAGTCAGGCTTACTACCTGTCCAGAGATAAACAATAGTTCCTGAGTCAATCCAATAAGCGCCTATTTGGTATTCCCCAGCAGAATGTGGAAATTAAATGGATCATTCTTTGTATCACCATCTTTGTATACTATATTGCACATAAGGGAAGCAAGACTGGAAAATGCTGACTGATTTGTGGCTAATGTCATGGAATCTGACTAAAACTGAGCAGTTCACTCTCATTAATTAAGAGAAATCCAAAAGAGAAAACTGTACACAGCAAGAGTAGCTCAAAGTAATATAGTGCACCAGTGAAGTGCCAATGACTAAAATTTCTTAGCAGGATGTTCAGATAGTCTGTCATGTTGAAGGACAAGGGCATAAATGAAGGGATCAAAAAATAAATAATTCTATAAGCAAAGAAAAGCTCTGCATTGGAAACAAAAACAGGAGATCATTGATTGCAATAAACAGTTGAAAAGATGGTGGATCAGTACCTTGACGTGAACTCAATTAAGAATATTGTCACTAAGGAAACTTCAGAAAGCCTGTCTATAATCAGATTTCAAACCTGTAGGCGAAGCTACGTGGGATTCTGCTGGCATATGCACCCAGCTGTTCATCTCTGTTAGCAGAAGGGACACTGACCCATGACATGTGTGATGCAACATTTATGACCCCATCTAAGAACAACTGAGACTGCAGTGATTGCAGCAACAATTGCACTATCGCCCTGTAAATCCTGGGAAAAATATTCACTATGTTGTTCATGTCATACTGCAGATCCTGATAGAATGTGTCTATTCTGAATTCTGGTCTTGGTTCAGAACTGGAAGACTTATAATTTAAGTGATCTTTTAAGTTTGGCAGTTGCAAAATGCCTTCCGCCAAAAAAGACCACTATGTAGTTCCTTCATTGACCTCACCAAGGTGTTCAACCATGTGAGTAGAGATGGTCTACTTAATGTGCTCTTGAAAGTTAGCTACCTGTCCAAGCTGTTCGTATTCTCGTATTTACATGACAGTATGATAGATAAGGTCAGCCATGATGGAACAATCTTGGACCTTTTGAGATCTGCAGTGAGGTGAATCATTTGCTGTTTTGTTTTAATTTTCTCCTTGCTGCCATGTATCTTTGGGCCATCTACAATGGTGTCTATTTACATACCACAACTGACACTGTTCAGACTTAGCTGAGATTCAAGACAAAAGTGCGTCAAGTCCTCATTCAGAATTTCTGTAAGTTCATACTGTAGTAGAATTCCAGAGTGAAGAAAACTTTGAGTAGCAGTGATATACACTCTTCATTCAAAAGGTTTGCTTTGACCATCACCAGGAAGACAAATGTCACTGTCCAGTACGTTACCTTTCCTGTCATCTATCAGCGATGATGTGACACATTGTGGTTGTTCGTTTCACATTTCTCAGCACATCAGTTACCAGCAACCTGTCACTTGATGCTGAAATAAACATTCCCATTGCAAAAGCTGCAGCTGGTGTATCTAAACTGTATAAGAATGTGTGGAAGAACAGTAGCCTAACTGAGAACACCAAACTGCAAGTGGACCAAATCTTTGTCCTTGATGTACTCCTCTAGTAGTGAGACACAGACAGCATAGGCTTGGCAGGAAGAAGCTCTGAACACAGCTGACCACCCATTCCTCTGCTGCAAGGATACTTGCAAGTGAAATATGAAGGTGGTGAACATTTATGCTGACCACAGGTAGTCAGCTACTGATTGCAGTGACCCCTGGAAACTTGGAAGAGTATAGGAATGGCTGTGCAAAATTGAAAAGCTAATCCAACAGAAGCAAGAGCAAGTCCAGAGAAACAGACCAGTGAATTGTGCAGCTTCTCGGCTTGCTGTCTTTCCTCTGCAGCAAAAGTAGCAAAGGCAGCCACACTTTACAGGACTCCTGAGGCACATTCTTATCTTAACATAATTGATATATACAGTTCAAACCCTTCACATAGGAAATGGAAGGCTGCCACAGTAAAGGTGATGTTTAAAAGAATTCCATCTTGGCTGTGAGCTTGCTGGTTGGCTGCCAGTATTTTGTTTCCCTCATGAGGATGGTGGTGGGCTGTCTTTCCTTGAACCACTGCAGTCCATTTGGTGTAGCACACCCACAATGTTCTGAGGGAGGGTATTTAGGGATTTTGACCCAATGACATTGGAATAATGACAAAGTCATGGTTGGGTATAAGTGGCTGGAAAAATGTTGCTTTGGTGAATTTTGGCAATGCATCTTTAGATGGTATACACTGCTGATGCTGTGCATCAATGGCGAAGGGGGTGAATGTTTGTGGAGATGCTGGCCAATTAAGTAGGCTGATTGGGCCTTGATTGTATCAAACTTCTTGAATGTTGTTGGAGCTGCACTAACGTGGGCAAACAGCGTGTACTCCTTCATAGTCCTGACTTGGGCCTTATCCATGATGGTCAAGTTTTGGGGACTCTAAGTTATGTGCTGCAGAATTCCAAACCTCCGACTTGCTCTTACATCCAAAGTATTTATATGTTGTATCCAGTACATTTTCTGGTTAATAGTACCCCCCAGGGTGTTGAAAACAAAATGCTGGAGATCACAGCGGGTCAGGCCATTCTCCCATTCTGATCACTTAATCTGAACTATCAACATCCTTTCTCCCACAGTGCTCCAAACCCACCTCTCTATGCCCATTATTGTCTTAAGGTTGGCCCCTCCACACTTTACTTCAGCTCTGAACAGTCATCTATACTCAAAACATTAGCTTGCTTTCTCTCTCTAGATGCTGCCTGACCTGCTATGATCTCCACCTTTTGTTTACAGAACAGATTCCATCATCTGCAGTAATTTGCCCCCAAGGTGTTGATGTTGGGGGGCGGGGGGAGAGCTGTGGTGGTGCTTGAACAATATTAATGGCATTGAATGTCAAGCGGTGAAATTTAGACTCTTTTATTGGTCTAATTGCCTGGCATTTGTGTAATATGTGTGTTACTTCCCACTTGTCAGTTGAAGCCAGATATTGGACATGAACTGCTTCAGTATCTGAGGAGTTAAATGATGTTGAAACTGATTATTAGCAAATATTCCCATTTGTAACCTTTTTATGATAGAGGGAAGGTTGCTGAAGCAGCACGTTGGGTCAAGGAAACTGCCTGGGGAACTCCTGCAGAGGTGCCTTGTGAAATAACTGCATAGAAGCTGGTATCCCTCACCAATTCACCCTTTTATTTACTTGTGCACATTACACTGGCTGTAGCCAACCAGCTCAGAGCTAGTCCCCTGAACTGAGCAGATTCTAAATCTCCTGTTAATATTGGTCAGACTGTGCCTCCTTTTTGGGGTTGTTAATGTGGGCCAATTCAGGACCTGGTAGCCAATGAGGTACACTTGGTTCCAATCACTACACCTTAGAATTGAGATGATTGACCTCCAACAACCATAAACATCTTCCTTTTGTGATGTCCATACCTCCAACCAGTGGAGAGTTTTTCCTCTGATTCTTAGTAAAACTGGAGTTAATAGGGTTCTTTGCTTGTACCTGTTCAAGTTCAGCTTTGATATTCAAGGCTGTCACTCTCCACCCCCTCTGGAAATCAGATCATCTAGCCATGTTTGAACCAATGCTGCAGTAAGGTCAGAAGTTGAGTGCCTGTGGCAGAAACCAAAATGAGTATTAGTGCTGCTTTTATAGTGATGTTGATGACGTCTTGCATGATGATCAAGTACAACTCACTCTCGCACACCTGCGCTGTACAAGGGATGGCCAGACCACTGCTGGAATACTGTGAATAGTTTTTGTCCCCTTATCTAAAGAAGGATATACTAGCATTGAAGGCAGTGCAACAAAGGTTAATACCAAGTGTGGAGGGGCCATCTGAGGCATGGTTGAGTAGGTTGGGCATGTATTATTCAGAATTCAGTAGAATGAGAAGAGACCATATTAAAACATGCAAAATTCTTCGGGGACTTTTTGACAACTCAAACTCTTGCCTCTTAGGAGTACAAACTGATACTGTATTATACATTCTTCAAGCATGTCCTATTGCGCATCTGTCATTTTACCTATTAAGTCTTTCTCCATTCACTGTAAATCATTAATTTCTCGATCAGTCTGACCAAAGTAGAGAATCCTGTTTTATGTTTTTTTTTGCTTTCAAATACTGTTGAACTTATTATAATTACTTTGAGTGAAATGCTGATGCACTGTTCGGCTGTTGACTAAATCTAGCTTGTTTTACTCACTCTAACGTATGCCTCCTAGTCAGATCTAATCATGTTGTATGCACTTAAGTTAGCCTCTTGCTTGCTTGTTCCTGTTTTATGGGCATCTGTATCTGTATGGAAGTTTGTCCTCCCTGGAAACCACTTTTATTTTCCACTTGTTTAATCTCTGTATTTATACAAGGTACCGATTCACAGCTGCTATCAAAACATCTATACACCACTTCCACTAAGGTCTATTAAAAAATTTCTTGATTCTACCCATAAAGTCTCTCCGGGTTGCGTAATAATTTTTCTATCATCTCAACATTTAAAGTGGTTTTGCCTTACCACGAAAACTACTCCTTTCCTCTCTCTATCTCCCCTGAACCTGCAATCTGATTTTGTATCAATCTTCAGTGAAGATTCAAAAATAATCGTCAGAGCATTTGTTATTTCCTCCCTGACCACCTTCAACACTCTAGGGAACAATCCATCCAGGCTGATCCCCTTTTTGTAAGGATTCCAATTTTTGTATCTGTGTCTGTCTCTCTGTGTCTCTGTCTCAGCCTCCCCCCGCACTGTACCTCTCCCCTTTTGTCACACTGCTTCTCAAGACAAGAAAAAAATATACTTCATTTATATCTTTTGACCTATATTGCTTAAAGCATAACTTCTGATTATTTTCTTAGTTAGAAATACATGAAATACAATCCCACCAATCTGTCACCCATGTGTTTCTTGAAGTTGGGATGTTTGTGAATGACTGCAGTATCATTCATTCCTCATCAGATGCTGTAACAGTTTGCCCAAATGCAGCAAGACCTGGATATTAGAAACAAAAAACCGAAGTTGCTGGAAAAGCTCAGCAGGTCTGGTCACATCTGTGAAGAGAAATCAGAGTTAATTCTTTAGGTCCATAAGACCATAAGACATAGGAGTGGAAGTAATGCCATTCAACCATCAAGTCCACTCCGCCATTCAATCATGGCTGATGGGCATTTCAACTCCACTTACCTGCATTTTCCCCATAGCCCTTAATTCCTTGTGACATCAAGAATTTATCAATCTCTGCCTTGAAGACATTTAGCGTCCCAGCCTCCATTGCACTTTGCGGCAATGAATTCCACAGGCCCACCACTCTCTCTGGCTGAAGAAATGTCTCCACATTTCTGTTCTGAATTCACCCCCTCTAATTCTAAGGTGGTGTCCACAGGTCATAGTCTCCTCACCTAACGGAAACAATTTCCTAGCATCCATCCTTTCCAAGCCATGTATTATCTTGTAAGTTTCTATTAAATCTCCCCTTAATCTTCTAAACTCCAATGAATACTATCCCAAGATCCTCAGCTGTTCCTAGTATGTTAGACCTACCATTCCAGGGATCATCCGTGTGAATCTCCGCTGGACACGCTGCAGTGCCAGTATGTCCTTCCTGAGGTGTGGGGTCCAAAACTGGACACAGTACTCCAAATGGGGCCTAACCAGAGCTTTATAAAATCTCAGTAGCACAACGATGCTTTTATATTCCAACTCTCTTGAGATAAATGACAACATTGCATTCGCTTTCTTAATCACGGACTCAACCTGCATGTTTCCCTTTCGAGAATCCTTGACTAACACTTCCAGATCCCTTTGTACTTTGGCTTTACGAATTTTCTCACCGTTTAGAAAGTAGTCTATGCTTGTATCCTTTTTTCCAAAGTGCAAGACCTCGCATTTGCTCACATTGAATTCCATCAGCCATTTCCTGGACCACTCTCTCAAACTGTCTAGATCCTTCTGCAGCCTCCCCACTTCCTCAGTACTACCTGCCTGTCCACCTAACTTTGTATCATCGGCAAACTTTGTTAGAATGCCCCCAGTCCCTTCATCCAGATCATCCAGGTCTGGTGATCTTTCCTCGGAACAGTTTTGAGGAAGGGTCATTGGATCTGAAATAACAACTCTGATTTCTCTTCACAGATGTGGCCAGACCTGCTGAGCTTTTCCAGCAACTTTTGTTTTTGTTTCTGATTCAAAGCTTCTGCAATTCTTTCGGTTTTTAAGATCAAGATATTATCCTGACTTGGGCTGAAAAGTGGCAAGTCATACTTGTGAACATCCCCAACAAGAGGGAATCTATCTAACTCTCCCTTAATATTCAATGGTGAAGCCATCACAGAATTCCTACTGTTAACGTCCTGAGGGTTACCATTGACCAGAAATTGAACTGGACCAGCCATACAAGTACAGAAGTGACAAAATAGGTTGGCTTGGAAACCTGCAATGACTACATGGAAATCAGTAGCAGAGTTTCAAAACCTGGACAGTATTGACAAGGCATGAAGCAGGAGTCCAATGGAATATTCTCCATTTGTTGGAGCTATATATGTCCAGAGAACGCTCAAGAAGCTTGATGCTATCCAGGACAGATGGAACACATGACAGATGTCAGTGGAACACATTCACTCTCTCCGTCATCACTGCTAGGTAGTAATAATGTGTATCATTATCAGGATGCACTGCATGAGGCTCCTTCAATAATACCTTCCAACCCTGTGACAGCTTCCATTGAGAAGGATACATGGGAACATGATCACCTACAAGTTCTCCTTTAAGTCACTCCTCATCCTGACTTGGAAATATATCTCACATTTCTTCCCTGTCACTGGGTCAAAACTCCTGGAATTCCCTTTCTAATAGCATTGTGGATCTAACAACATGTGGACTGTAGCAATTCAAGAAGACACAAATTGCCACCTCAAGGGCAACTAGGGATGGGCAATAAATGTGCCAATACCCACATTCTATGAAATGGTTTTTTAAAAAATTCAGATAGGTGACAGGCAATATGCCTTTTGGGATTCTTGATCACACTTAATTGTTGAATCCCCATTATGTTAGGCTTTCTCACTCATTTCCGTTGCATGATATCCTGGTCTTTTTTTCTTGACTTTTTTTTAGTGAGCTTTATCCTTACCCTTGCAGTACTAAAATACAGTATACCTTGGTTTGGTTGAATTTTTGCAGGTCATCATTCCCTATGCTATCACACCAAATTCCCTTTTGAAAAACACCACTTTTGATTAAAAAGAAACTGGAAAACATAGAGTATATATTGCTTTCCTTTCTTTGGGTGTTGGTCTGTCTCCAGTTACGGATCCAGAGAGTTTCAAGGCTGAGACATTGAGTGCAGATGTGCTTGCCTCAGGAGTCTCACATCCCTTAAATTCCCACATGTTGTAGTCCTGCTTTCTGTTATTTGAAATCCATGTTATTCTTTTACATTTAGATTTTAAAATGTTTTATTTTCCTTGAAATATTCACACAAAACACTGGTCAATAAGTGTCAAGTTTGCAGAAATGGTTACAAATATGGAAGGCATAAAGGAACATCCAATTTCTTTTCCTTTCTTTTCCAAATGTCCACTTGCACCAATATTTCCAACTTTTATGTAAACTGATGTGTTATTGTTGCAACCACTCTGCTTCTGTACTGTCTACTTTTGTATCTCCTGTTGAGCCATAATAAAGTTACAGTTGTGAACAGGAAGCTAAATCATATGTTGACAGCTAGGCAGGCAACAATATAAAACTGATTGACTGCCAAGCAGTTTTGCTTTTAACTGATTCTCTTGCAGTTTAAAAGTTGCCAATGAAATTCCAAAAGTTAAACTAAGAATTAGTCAGACACAGCCCACTTCATGTTACTTGTTAAGTAGTGCAACTGGCATAAAAGTTTCAAACTTTATAATTGATAATATGCTCTAATTTGACCACTTTGCACATGAGCAACTGAGTTTCTGAGGTATAGGACAAATCACTTTATTGGTTGTATAAAGATTGTTTCTGCCATTTTCTGGCCCCACACACTTGATCATCTATGAACACTTAAGCTACTTAATACTTTCTTTGGGAAATGTGTTTTTTTTAATATATAACCTACTTTTCTAATTAACTTGTTCAGAGATGTTATTAGACATCTCTGGAGCAGGTGTGTCATGAACCCGGACCTTCTGGTTCAGGGTTAGGGACATATTCACTGGGCCACTAGAGGGCCAAAGTAAGGACGTCCTCGGATAATAGTGTTGAAGATGCAAAGCAACAGATGACACGTTGGCTCTGGTTAGCATTGCTGCCTCAAATTGTCAAGGGACCTGGGTTCAATTCCAGCCTCTGTGCAAACTCCACACAGTTGCCATTCTCCCCGCATCTCCACATTTCCTCAGGGTGCATTGGTTTCTTCTCACAGTCCAAAGATGTGCAGGTTAGGGGGATTGGTCATCCTAAATTGCCTATGGTTTGTCCCAAGGCTGTTAGACTCCTCTAATAGTGGGGTTTGAAGTCCTAGAACATATTACATAAGATAAAGGATAAACCACTGTGTCTGTCTCAATCAACCTGCCTTTAGACTAGTTGTTAAGAGGAAATCCCCCACACGAAGGTCAGAACCCTGAAGTGGTTGTGGAGACAGAGGGCACTGAAATCTTATGCAGATAAGTTAGGAAGTTGAGACTGAAAAAAATGGGGCAGATGTTGGATACATCGGGTGTTGGAACCCCTTTGCATCGGTTATGGTGGGATGACCCCCAAGTTGAAGAACGGTTCAGAGTCTTTTTTTTAAAATATAAAATATTTGTAAATATAAAATTGGGAAATGAAATTTGGTTGATAGGTGGAACTTGGGACATAGATAAATGTTTAAAAGCTGAGGAGGCAATTTGGGAACATAATACAGCGAATAAATGGAAAACTTTAATATCTTTGTGGAGGAAGACTGCTGAGAAAATAACGAATAAATATAAACTTAAGTCTTGGGAGGTGCTGAAGAGTCAGTGTGGGGATTATGATGATAGAGAAAAACAGGAAAAATTGAGAAAGGAGAGACAAAATAAGGAATCAGGGTTGAAACGCCAAGCTGGACTACCAACTGGCAATAAAATGGAGGTACCTCCTAACATGTCTGGTCTGTTAATAATGTTTCAAAATAATGACACCTATGACCATCTGTGGTCACAATGTGGATTTCTGACCACCTCAAGGACACATATTGAGAACTCACTACATGTCTAAAATCTCCTCAGTCATCCTCCTCCCGAAGTAATTGGCCAAAATCAAATGTGTTGCCAGTGTAATGGACAATACAGACATCAGCTCTGGCATTGCTATTGCTGATCGAGCTGCCAAAGATGCAATTCTATTATCCTCTATGAACTGGCAGGCACTAAATCGATCACCTGCCTCAAACAACAGGAATACTAGACATGGTCACTGAGCAGCATTTACAGGGGGATGCCCTGACCCAGAAAAACAAATATGGAAGACTCATTGGTGTTCGCATTCTGCGTCAAAAGGCATCTGGGTCACTCCAATTGACCAAGTATACCTGATGATTTATTATTAATGCTTATTGACTGTCTTCATACTGATACCCACCTTGGCAAGGAGGGAAAGAACAAGGAAATGCAAAGATACTTTTAGCAGCTAATATCGTCTCTAAAGTTTCTCCATTCACAGATAAAGCATGCCTTCGGACCACTGCTTGCCCCTCCACAACCTGATCCAAGGCCCACTCCACTTACCCAACCCCCTGGAAAGTTGCCAATTGCCCATACAGTACCAAGTCACATTGCTGGGAACCTTGCTGAGCACTTCTGATAGACGATTGACCCCGGAATGTATCGCACCCATTCTGGCAACCCCTTCTGCTCTCCCAGCATTACCACCGCCTGCCCCAAGTAGGTGGACACAATGGATTGATTCAGCTCCCTGGTCAGGAGCATGAAAGTCAAGAAGCTATCAACTGAAGAAGAGGTCCGTAAGCTTTTTGTCAGTAGCCTTCCTATGGATATTTAAACCATGTAAGCTTTACTTTCTCTTTGGACCATTTTAAGGGATATGAAGATCGAGCTAACCTCCAAAACAGCCAGTTAGCTTTGTTACATCTGATAGCAGAGTGGAAGTAGAAGCAACAAAGAATGCATTAAACAGCGTTTGATTTGATCCCAAAAATCCTCAGAGTCTCTGGTTGGAATTTGCAAAGTTGAACACGATGGCCAAAAGCAAACTGGCTACAGCTAACCCCACAAATATGCACCCTGCCGTGGGAGCACACTTAATTGCACAGGATGCCTGCGACCTTGCAGGAATAGCACTGAAGTCTGTATCTTAAGAGGCCTGGGCTCCCTATCCACTGTACCACAACAGAACTGACCCCTGCCATTCCATATACTGCATTCACCCACCCTGCTGCAACTGCTGCACTTCGCACTCCGATGCGCTGGTATCCTCCATCTGAAGCATCTCCACAAAGGTGGAAGTCTTGACCAGTGTTTAATTGCCCTTATCCAAGAATTCGATTTCTCTGTAGAGTGATGTGCAAGGACAGACTGGATTTTGCTTTCAGGTTGGACTTTACTGAAGGAGATTTTGGTTAACTGGCTCGTTTCCACTCAACTTGGAGGTGGTGGAGTGATCACTAAGGACTGTGGATTTAAGAACTTTACTGGTGAACACTTTCCACGTGGCAGGATCCTGGAGATCCGATCAAATGCATGGACTAGTAATTCTTGTTGTTATAATCATTCTATGTTGTGTGTCAATAACCTGCTTAAATACTGGCTGTCAGATTCTTATGAATAAGCTGGTAGTGCCTTCTTCAGCCTATTTAGTTATCATGGAATGATAAAAGGAGGGAAAGAGATGTTTAAAGGGTTAATCTGTTTGGCTGAGATGTAAGAAATTGGATGTCCTGGGGTGTATTTCCCTGTGCAGGCAGGATGTGACAATCTAATCACACTGTTTTAAGGAATAACCTAATCTCGCTCTGTTTTCAGGACTAACCTGATCGCGCGCTCTGTTTTTGGGTGGCATGTGACTATGTGGGAGTGGCTTGACACGCTCTGCAAACATCATTAAGTGTTCAGTGATCTGCCAAAAGCTTGTACTTAAATTGTGGCTGTTCACAGAAGTTGGCGAATGGCAGTTTCATCAAGCATGTATGAATCTCAAGAAGGGAATCTAACACAATTGGGTGGATAAGCAATGGGAAATGCAGATTTTGAGGATTGGGTAAGAGGGTGGGTCTGGATGGGATACTGTTCAGAGGGTCAGTGTAGACTCGATGGGATGAATAAACTGCTTACACACTGTAGTAATTTCAAGGAAGTCTTGTTACAGTGTCATATATGTGAGTTCAATTTAGTTAAATTGTGGCTGATCCACAGAAGAGGTCAAGACTGATGATGGAGAAATAGAACTAGTTGTCTATGTATAGATGATCCCACAGGGAGCAGCCCTTAACCCTGGCCGCCCCACTTCTGAATGTAAGTGAGATCAGACTGAATGCATTTCTATTGGATATTTACGAAGTTGGAAAATCTCAAACTGGTAATTAGTACCCTTTTGTTATAAATATCTCATGAAAATTTAACATTTGATAGTGTTTGTTACAAAAGCATCACCACAATTCACATAGAGCAACTCCTGAGTATATGCAACCTTAAGCTAGAGAAGTAACATTTATTTGGAAGTAATTAGTTACCTCGGTGATTTCAACTTTCCTTGGTTTCAGATTATCTACTTCATAGTTAACTTTGTTTGATCTGTCTCTGTCTATCGTTCTCTCGCTTTTTTGCGCCAGCTGTCATGATTTCACGCTGTTACTTATTCAGTTACTCAATCTCGTCCTCGATCCTTCCTCTTCCTGGTCCACCTCCCCCTCTGGCTTGATTGGTCTCGTGCTTTTGCTTCTGGTTTCAGATCTGCGGTTAAATCTCCATTGCAGTGGCTCTCTCACTGGCACTTGAACCTGGGTTCTCAGCTCAGAGGTAGGGACTCTACCACTGCACCACATTCTGGTATAACCCAAGCCTGTGTCAGAATATTGTGAAAAATGGCGGTTCAAGGTTTGAAATGATCCACTTTTCCCGGTAAAATTTATCTGGCACCAATAATCTCGGTGTGCTTTTGAATGAATGTATGCTTAGAGACAATTTGTGAAAAGCCTATGCAAAGAAGCTTTATGTTTGGGTATGGGAGTGCAGTGCAGCAAACATGTTTGCATGTGGACCCAGTTTTCTGTTGTTAAGTTTATTATTTTGTTTAATATCCCACTTTTTAAATTTGATCACCCTCGAACTCTTTGGGAAGCTAGAGAAGTGCTTGCTGGGCCTCTTGCTGAGCTATTTGTATCATCGATTGTCACAGGTGAGGTGTCTGAAGACTGGAGGTTGGTTAATGTGGTGCCACTGTTTAAGAAGGGTGGTAAGGACAAGCCAGGGAACTATAGACCGGTGAGCCTGACATCGGTAGTGGGCAAGTTGTTGGAGGGAATCCTGAGGGACAGGATGTAAATGGATTTGGAAAGGCAAGGACTGATTAGGAATAGCCAACATGGTTTTGTGTATGGGAAATCATGTCTCACAAACTTGGTTGAGTTTTTTGAGGAAGTAACAATGTGAGCAGAGCGGTAGATGTGACTTATATGGATTTCAATAAGGCGTTCGACAAAGTTCCCCATGGGAAATTGATTAGCAAGGTTAAATCTCATGGAATACAGGAAGAACTAGCCATTTGGATACAGAATTGGCTCAAAGGTAGAAGACAGGCTGGTGGTGGAGGGTAGTATTAAAGGGTTTATGATGATTTCAAAGCAATTGTCAATTCCAAGTGAGTTGTTTTTCAGTGATTCAGACAGGATACCCAGATGATCAGAAAGGAAGCATATAATCATGCACCTTCAGTCACCCGTAGATGCCAAGGAAATTACCTGTTAAATGTACATTACAGTACAGAGCTTTGAATAATGCATCCATTGCCATAGAGTCATCCAGCATGGAAATACATCTTTTCTTCCAACCAGTTCTACGTCAACCATGTTCCGAAACTAAACTAGTCCCACCTGCCTGCGCTTGGCTAATCCCTCCCAACTTTTCCTATTCATGAACTTCTCCAAATGTCTTTCAAGCGTTGTAACTGTACCTGCCTCCACCACTTCCTCTGGCAGTTCACTCCATACACAAACCACTCTTTATAAGTCAAAAATTTGCCCTGTGTCCTTTTTAAATTTTTCTCTTCTCACCTTAAAAAATATGTCTTCTAGTTTAAAACCTCTGAATGTTAGAGAAAAGATCCTTGTCATTCACCTTATCTATGACCTTGATGATTTTATAAACCTCAATAAGGTCACCCCTCAACCTCCAAAGCTCCAGTGGGGGAAAAATGAAGTTCAGGTTTTCCAGTCTGTTTTTATATCTGAAACCGTTCCTTCCTGGCAACATCCTAGTAAATCTTTTCTGAGCCCCCTTCCTTTCACAGGGCAAGGAGAACTACATACAGCACTCCAGAAGAGCTCTCTCCAACCTCCTGTAAAACATCAATATGATGCGCACCTCCTATACTCAAAGGTCTTGAGCAATGAAGGCAAGTATGCCAGACACCTTAACTATCCTGCCTACTTGTGCAAATTTGAATGAATTATGTACCTGAACTCCTTGGTCTTTTAAGTTCTACAATACTTAACCAGGGCCATACCATTAATTGTACAAGTCCTGCCCTTATTTTACCAAAATACAATACCTTGCATTTATCCAAATTAACCTCCATCTGCCACTTCTTCGTGCATTGACCCAGTTGATCCAGATCTTTTGGTAATTTTAGATAACCTTCTTCACTATCCACTACATCACCAATTCTGGTGTCACCTGCAGACTTAGTAACCATGTTCCCTATAGCCTCATCTAAATCCTGTTTATATAAATGGCAAACAGAAGTTGACCCAGTACTGAACCCTGTGGAACACCACTGGTATCCAATCCAAAAAACAACCTGCCTCCTATCATCGAGCCAATTTTGTATTCATTTGACAAGCTCACCTGAATCTCATGTGATCTAACTCTGCTAGTTAGTCTACCGTGTGGAACCTTGTCAAAGACTTGATGTGTACCGTTCTGACTCCTCCCCCCCCCCCCCCCCCCCCCCCCCCCCCCCCCCCAGTCATTTTGGTTACTTCATTAAAACACTCAAATCAAGTTTGTGAGACATGATTTCCCATCGTATAAAACCATGCTGACTATCATTCCTGGTCTCTCCAAATTTCAGAATCGCCTCCAACAATTTACCCACCACTGATATCCGGCACACAGGTCTATTATTTCCAAGCGTCTCCTTACAGCCTTCATTAAACAATGGTGTTAGCCATCCTCCAGTACTTCACCCATGTTTATGGATGATACAAATGGTGCTAGGGGCACCACAATTTCCTCCCTAACCTTCCTCCTCATCCTGAGATATTCCTGATCAGCTCCTAGAGTTATTTTGTTTTACTACTTATGCTTTCTAAGACATCCAGCATTTCTTCTTCTGTAATATGAGCTGTTTTCAAAAGATTAATATTTATTTCTGAGTTCTGTAGCCTCCTTTTCTTTCTCCACAGTAAAAACTGATGTGAAATATTCATTTAATGTCTCTCCCATCTTCTGATGTTCAACACAGAGGCTACCTTGTTGATCTTTAAAGGTGTTTAAAATCTGATTGAAGATTTGTAGCTCGGGTATCCGTTGTTGTGGTTCTGCTCGCCGAGCTGGAAGTTTATGCTGCAAACGTTTCGTTCCCTGGCTAGGGAACATCATCAGTGCTGTTGGAGCCTCGTGTGAAGCGCTGCTTTGATGTTTCTTCCGGTATTTATAGTGGTTTGTTCTTGCCGCTTCCGGGTGTCAGTTTCAGCTGCAGTGATTTGTATGTGGGGTCCAGGTCGATGTGTCTGTTGATGGATGTTCTTGCCGTTTCCGGGTGTCAGTTTCAGCTGTAGTGGTTGACCTGGACACCATATACAAATCACTGCAGCTGAAACTGACACCCGGAAGCGGCAAGAACAAACCACTATAAATACCGGAAGAAACATCAAAGCAGCGCTTCACACGAGGCTCCAACAGCACTGATGATGTTCCCTAGCCAGGGAACGAAACGTTTGCAGCAAAAACTTCCAGCTCGGCGAGCAGAACCACAACAACTTTAAAGGTGTTCTACTCTCTGTGTCTAATTGCTGTTTTGTTTTTAACATATTTGTGCAATCTTTTTGGATTATCTTCACCTTATCTGTCAAGGCGAACTCATATCCCATCTTTGTTGTCCTGATTTCTTTCTTAAGAATGCCTGTGCGCGCTTTTTATTTTTTAAAGGATTCCGGTGATTCCAGTTGTCTATATCTAATAGATTATTTTATTTATTCTTGACTAGATCCTCAATATCTTTGTTCATGCATTGTTACCTAATCTTACCAGCCTTGTCTTTAACTCAAACAGGAATAGAACACCTCTGAACTTTTGTTATCACACTTTTGGAGGCCTCCCACTTGTCAGTCATCCCTTTACTTGTGAACAGTCTATTCCAATGATCTTTTGAAAGTTGTTGTTTTATACCCATAAAATTTGCCTTACTCCAGTTAAAACTTTAACTTTGGAAGACATCCTTTTTCATAACTATTTTAAACTAATTGTATTATGACCAATTGTCCCAAAGTGTTCCCCTACCAATATTTCAGTCATTTGCAAAGCCTTATTTCCTAAGACAAGGTCAGGTTTTGCTCCTTCTCTAGTAGGAACATTTACATGTTGTGAGAGAATTTTCGTGAACACATTTAACAAATTCTTCACCATCCAAACCTTTAAAACTGTGGCAGTCCCAGTTAGCGTTTGGAAAATTAAAATCCCCTGCTATTATAGTCTTGTTATTCTTACATATTTTGAGATCTCTCTACATGTTTGCTTCTCAATTTCCATCTGGCTATTTGAGGGCCTACAGTACAATCTCATCAAGGTGATTTAACCCTTTCTTATTTCTAATTTCAACCCATGTATTTTCACTAAATGATCCCTCAGAAATATCTTCTCAAATTACAGTAGTAATATTTTCCTTAATCAAAAATGCCACCCTCCTGTCCTGTCCTGTCTGTCTCTCTATCCTTCCTATAATGTCTAAAACATGAAACATTGAGCTGCAAGTCGTATCCTTTCCTCAGCCAAATTTCTGTAATATCTATGACATCCCAGTCCTGTGTTCGCATACATGCCCTGAGTTCACCAACCTTACCAGGAAGACCCCTGTATGGAAATAAATGCAGTTTATTTCTTCAGCGACACTTTGTTCCTTGACTTGCTCTTGTCTGTCTTTTCTCATGAACTTGCTGTTTTCCTGATTCAGAACATCCTTATCTTTCTATTTTCATTATTACTACCTGACCACCCCCCTCTAAAAATTTACAGGTTCCTGAAATAGAACTAGCAAACATCCTTGCCAGGATAATGGTCCCTTTCCAGTTCAGGTGAAACCCATCTCTTTGAACAGTTCTCTTCTGCCCCAGAAAATATCCCAATAATCCAAGATAATGAATCCCTGCACATTGGCACCACTTCAGTCATTGATTTATCTCCCCTAACCTTTTCCTACTTCCCTCATAAGAACTTGGCACCAGTTTAATCCTATTGAAGTTAAACAGTGTTGCACTCTGGCATAGTGCTCTTGGCATTTTGTCTTTATTGCTGGTGTCCTATACCTTAATGTCATCAACAGAGATTGTTTATTTACTTGCTCATTTGTGATGAAATCCTCTCGTCATATCCTTTTTTTTAAAGTATGTAAAATGAGCAAGTCAGCATTCACTGTGAAATGCATCATTTATAGCATGTTAAGTTCCAAAGTTGCTCGTTGACAGCTTCAGTTCTGCCCAACAATAACAAAGTTTTTTGTGCTAGACTTTTCAGGAGGACATTCAGGATAACTCTGGGTAGGCCTGACTCATTGAAGCTAGTTGTTGGTGAAAAGTTTGAGTTATACTTGTGAATGGGCACTGAATTGCAGTTTAAGTGTAGCAAAGTGTGAACCCTGTGGCAGGTGGTGATTAACCACATCAGGAGTAGTCATTGAGACTGTCTATGATTAATGGCCCTGAGATCAAATATCAATGCTAGATTGGCAAAGATGAAGTTTAATGAAATTTGATAATCTATCATGTTATTAACACCTGAGAAGTCTATTGGATTTGTCTTGATCCCATTTGGTATTTGATGCACATTTTATGTTTTGCCCATGCTTAACTATGTTATTTCTGGGTGTGGGAGACATGGTATACATGTATTACTGTTCTTGTGTTGCAGAGGAAGATATGATTGTTCAACATTGTGGAATCTTGAGCCTTTATTCTCTTAATCTCCCTTGATCTCCATTTTTATCTGCTTAAAAAATATGTTACTGGTCCCTAACCAAATGTAATGATAACTTGATTATCTCATCTGTGATCATAATCTATGTTTGTTGGTTTGGGATCATAACATTAGAAGTGACAGAATACTGTTCACTTTTTGTCTTCCTATGATCCATAACACAAATATACCAAATCTTTATCTGAGAGTTACTCTGCACTGGTGCCATACTTCCATTCTATCGGAAAATCACAATTTCAGTGATATATGGACAGACTCATTGGTGCTTGAGAGCTTAGTTTAACCCTCCGCATGGGGAAGACAGATGTGGTCCGGGAGGATTCCATTGTGATACTGACTGTGATTTTGAGACCTCTACATATCTAAGTTTCAAATTGCCAGCGATCTTTCACTTGGTGCTAAAGCAAGCACACTTATTGCAAAATGCACCTCTTTTTCCCAAGCTGAATAAGTGTAGGTGGAATAAGCCACCTGATTTGACAACACCAAAATGTGAATTTACCAGTCTTACTCACTGCACACCTACAGTTGATCAAGAAATGCAACAAATGCTCATTAGGAGAAAAGGCCAAACAGTTTCCACCTTTTGTCTCAGCATCTGTTGGCAGGACAAAATCACCAACTTTAAGGCAATTCATTAACACAAGGTGATAACTATTGGAACTATCTTTGTTTATCTAACTGCATGCATCAGATGGATGAAACCTGTATGCTCAAAGCCCATTAAGTCATGACCTTCTGAATTTTAACTCCTGTGCAAGGTTCTTTGTAAGTGAGATACAAAGCTGGAGGACCGTGATGAAAAAACTGGGAGACAATCACTGCTTTCTGTGAACTCCAGACGTTGACTGATGAAGTATTGGAAAAGGAGAAACTCATGGCTCAGTTGGCTACAGGGAGAGCTCAGAAATCTGAAGTAGATGGATACAATATTTTCTCAGCCCACTGACTTGAGTAACAGCAAATGAAGCAAAGACTGGCGTGCTATGTAATTTTGAAAGATTAAAATGTACTATCTCGACATTAATGTTAAAGGGTTAAACTGTATTGTCTTTGGGTGGGAGTAACATTCATGCAAGAATGTGGATGACTCAAACTTCATTGTGTAGCCATTTACCATCACCACTATTATCAAATTGAACTCTCATTCCCTTCCATTCAGAAATGTGTTTATAGCCATCCCCTGAAGCTAGGACATATCACACCTACATTGTCTTGAAGAATCACTGAGTCAGGAAACTGCATAATGATTCCTCAGGATTAGGGAATTTACACTATCTCCGAGAATGATCTCATCCCTACCACTGTACCTGGGGGTAACGTGGTTATGGGTTTGGGGGGAGGGTAAGTGGCCAGACTATCTGAGAGCATTACTAACTGATCTGTAATGGGATGTGTTTTCTTTGTTCAGGCCCCTTTTGACTCGACTTGACACATCTGCAAGGAGGGTCAAAGGGGATCACCTAGCTTGTACAGTCTTTAATAAACTTTAACTGTTTGCAGAAGTTGGTGTGTGCAAGTTGCATCTCTTCTATGAAACCTTGGAAAAAGGACCTAACAGCTGAAATGGGGTTTCTCAGTTGCACCAAGTTGACCATCAGTGTTCATGAGAAGTAAAGCTGTCAGTAAATCCAATGGTTCATCAATGTACAAATGTCCGGCTTATAAACACAGTGCCATTCATGGTTGTAATTTTGAACACCCAATGTATGAACATTTCCTGTGCTTAGGAACAGCTACTTTACATTGCCTTCCATGGATATGAACTAACTTGCAAATAGACTCCAGAACTGAATCCATTCGCTGCCTGTATCTTTGGTGAGCATGACTGTATGTTTCCTGTAACGCGGCCCACATTGTTTCCAAGTAGCCACTGTCCATTTTGTTTTGTTCAGCTTGTTGGCAGAGTTAAATTATGTACACTTTACCAAACACTTGCTTGGAAAACCATATGCACAACATCAACCACATTTACTTTAATCAACCCTACTAATATCATCAAAGCATATACTGTAATCAAGTTAGTAAAATACCAGAACAAATTCGTTGTTTTTTAAATTTTTTTAAAATCAAGTTGATTAAATCAATACTAGTAATGAGAGATTTTGGTATTTTGACTAGTTCGTTGGACCTCCTTCTGCAATGATATTTCTCTGTGACAACTGTGTACTAGCAGCATTAGCAAAAGTCAGTGAGACATCAAAGGTAATTTAAGTAAAGTGTGAACTATCAGAAAACATGTACTGCATAATATGAGGCAATTTACTGTTCCAGGATGCATATTTGAATCAATTGTGTTCATCAAATTCATTTGTATATGGGAGATTTTGTTTTCAATCTGCTTAGATCTTTCTCCCCATGGCTGACAAGGGTAGTGGTTTTCAAAAAAAATGGCTGTTGTCTAACTTAAAATGGTGTGTATGTGGTATTATAAGTGTGAATCGTATTGCTGCAAAAGCAATTTGAAGAATATAACCATTCCGTAAATGAGCATCCAACTGCTGCTTATCTGTTAATAATTTTCAAACATGATTCTATCCACAAATAAGCGTAGGATTTATAAATCTGCCTAAGTATGGGTTCTTGACTTCTGACTCTATGTTCTTGAGTAATGGCACATGAGATGCATTATTTTGTACTTGAAGTTGTTTAATGTGGAGCTTTGACTTCAACTTTCGTAGTCATCATCAACTGTCCTTCCGTTTGAGTGTGATGTTTGTTCAAAGTCATTTGTTCTGCTGTCAAGTTTAACTTGACTGAACTGGCTAATTCTTGACCGACAGATCATCTTGCATTTGGGCAAGACTTCTGGAAGATAGCAGAATCCGGCGTAAGAGTTTTTTCCTTTCTCTGATGCTTTCCCTTATTGAGGTGATTTGCCTTACAGGTTGATGGATAAATTGCTGCTAATTTGTACAGTTGCTGGCAAGCTCCCCCTACTTAGTGTTGATGACACTTTGAAGTTCAGCAGCTTTATTGTAGTTTTCTTTGTCCTCCCTGGAATGATAGCCATTAGAAAGTGGAGAAAACAAAACTTGGTAGGGAAAATTCTTCAAAGACTAGGACACAGTGGCTGTTCGATCATATTGAGTTACCTGAATGCTTGTGCAGCTGGCTTCAAGGAAGCAAGGATGATATTAATAAATTAAAATATAAGTAAATTGCTGTTTCATTTGGAGGAAATGCTTTGTACCATGGGTGTTAAGTGAGGGTAAAAATATAGTTCGATCTCCTGTACTTGCCTGAAAACGATGCTGTAAGGAAGGGAGGAGTGTAGTAGGGATGACTGGGGAGTTGCAAATATCTTGTACAGCAAAAAATTCCTTTTGGGATGCTGAGAAGAGAAATGCATATGCATTTGATATTGGCATCCTGCTGGAAATGGGAGGATAATCTGTTAAATTCAGATTGGTGGGTTGGAAGGTTTAAGTTTCTCTTGTATCATCCTCTTTGGAGTGAGGGCCAGGGATGAGGAGAAGTTGCTAAAATGAATAGTATTCCACATTTTAAGATCTAGTTTTTTTTATTTCTTGAGAATTGTTGTCAGCATTTATTGCTCATCCCTAGTTGCCTTGAGAAGATAGTGGTGCCGAGCCTTCAACTGTTGCAGTCCATGTGTTGTAGGTAGATTTGAAATCCGTCAGGGAGGGAATTCCAGGATTTTGATTCCATGATAGTGAAGGAATAGCAATATATTTCCAAATCAGGATGATGAGTGGCTTGGAAGGGGTACTTGTGTGTGGTGGTGTTCTCATGTTTCAAAAGGGGTTAAACCCAAATGGTTCTTTTTCCTTTGCTTGTTTTTACTTCAATCTCTTGGGGCATTTCTGTTGTGGAGAGGAGGGTATGCTCACATTTCAGTGCAGAAATGCTGATTCTCTGTGGTGTAAATTGAAACTTGTATTCAGTTTAATGACCTCCAGTCATATGTTGAGGTGGTGCATTTTATACACGAGAAACATTACATGTCGGTTATAATGTTCTTGAGGCACCAGCCTACGTTTATAGTTTATTTTAAAAAACCCATGGAAGAAAGGATGTTGTATCCAGCAAAGATAAATATACTGTGCACTTCGCAAAATGACCAAAAGCAAAAATAGCTTCAAAAAGAAGACAGATGACCTATTGCTATTTGAAATAAAAATTGCCATCTTTTCCAATCTGCAGGCTGATTAACTAATTTGTTTTAAGTTCACTAAGAATCTTCCCAGACGGTGGTCACTGAGAGTACTCTGAATGTGTTGAAAGATCCTTCATCGGGATCTTTGTGATAATATTGCAGTCAAGGGTTTAAAAAGAGTATGCAGTTCTGGATAAAGGTTTGCTTGCTGAGCTGGAAAGCCAGATTGATGTTGATGGCCAAGGAAACACTGACTACGCTATTAGAAGAACCAAAGACGCATACCCCAAACACCACCAACTCTATCAGCAAGGACAATATCGTTAAGCTAGTGGGACCTATACCTTACCATCCACTTGGCCTTCAACAACAAAACCTATAGACAAACCAACCGCACACCCATGGGATCTCCTATATCAAGGTTCTTAGCAAAGGCAGTAATGCAGAGACTCGAACAAACAACTGTGCCAACCATCCAGGCCAAACTTTGGGTCCGCTACGTAATGACACCTTTATCATCACTAAATGAAACAAATTGGAGGAAACCTTCAAGACCATCAATAATATCCTTACTGGCATAAAATTCCCTAAAGAGAGGAGGAAAGCAACAAAAAAAACCACCATTCCTAGATGTTGCAGTAGAGTGAACAGCCAATAGGGAACTTCAGACCAGCATCTGCAGGAAAACAACACAAAAACCAAATGATGAAATACAGAAGCGATCATCCCAACACCCACAAACAAAGCTGCATTAGAACATTATTTCAATGAGCCACCACATGCTGCAACACAGAGAAACTACGCAGAGCAGAGGAAAATCACCCATACAGTTTATTCGAAAAGAACGGGTACCCAATAAACAGTCTCCCAATTCTCAACAAACAGACAAAACACGCCCAGAAACCAGCCACTCTCTCCTACATCAAAGACTTCTCAGAAATGACTGCCAGACTACTCAGACCCCTTGGCATCATGGTAGTCCACCAACACACCAAAACAGCAGCTAATGAATTTGAAAGACCCTAAACCGACAACAAGCAAAACTGATGTCAGTTACAAAATACCTTGCAAGAACTGTAACAAATACTACATTGGATAAACAGACAGAAAACTAGCTACCAGGGCACATGAACGTCAATAGCCACAAAAAGACATGACCCACTCTCACTCGTATCCTTGCATATAGATGAGGAAGGACACCACTTCGACTGGGACAACACATCCATCCTAGGACAAGCCAAACACGGACATGCATGAGAATTCCTAGAAGCGTGGCATTCCAACCGGAACACACTCGGCAAACATATTGACTTGGATTCCATTTTCCACCCCCTGAGTAAAAGAACAGGAAATGACATCACCACATGAAATGATGTCACCAACCCAAGGGAACCTAAACAAATAGGTAGAAAGTGGGCCATACCACTTTCATCCGGAGGCTTACTGATGATGATACCTAGTATGGTGACGAAACGCCTGAAAATGAACCTTTCGGCTCAGTGAGCAAGCTTTCATCCAGAACTTCTATCTCAGCTGCAAATCTTCTCAAACCTCGTAGATTATGCAGTTTTGAAACATTAAAGACCAGCAAAATACTGCAAATGCTGTAGATCTAAAATAAAAAGAGAAAATACTGGAAAATCTCAACAGGTCCGATAGCACCTGTGGAGAGAAAAACAGACTAGCAGTTTTATTGTTCAGAGTCCAATATAACACTGGCGTTGGAGGGGCTGCAAAATGCTTTTTCAGCTGTTGACGAAGGGGTGAAAGGAGCAAATGGAGCAGATGGTGAGGGTGCTCAGAACGAAAGGCAAAGGAAGTGATAATGGTAATAGAGGAGAGACACATCTTACCTTTTTTGAAGTTTGTATTCAAGCTTCCCAAGTATGTTAAATGCCTTTAATACAGAACAACCTTGTTTATCTGAAAGTTAATTATCCGATTTTTTTTCAGATTATCTGAACGAGTTCTCAAGGTCCTGTAAAACTGTTGTCAATTTTCTGAACTGTTGTCAGTTATCCGAACAAAATACTCCTAGTCTCTTCAGATAATCGAGGTTGTCTTGTACTGGTTTCATACTTATCAGATTGTGGATATTTCATGTTGTTACAAGTTATTTCTTCGAGGAATTTTTGCTTTTTTCTCCAGTTTACTTTAATGATCTCTGGTTAGATTATCTTGCTATAATTAAAAGCGATAGTTGATATTCATTCTATAAATCATTTCAAGTCTCATGTATTTTGATGTGATCTCACTTAACCATTTTTTTTCAAGGCTTTAACTGTTATTATACCACAGGTTGTTCACCTTGCATGTCACTTATTCATGTTGCTTTTGACTTCGATTCCTGTACGTTTCTCCTGTAGCATAACCACAGCTGTTACCAGTAATCAAAGTGCACTTTTAAAGAAGCTGAAGAGCAAACCAGATTATTTCCCAAACTGTGGGACAGGGGTGAAAGACCAACATCAAGGCAAATGGAACCAGCTCATGGGTTTAAGGTGGATGGAATATTCCAATTAGCCCAAAGGCAAAATTGGGAGTAGAAACAAATTCTGCTAGTCCTATAGTAGGACAATTTTGAACTGCTTATTGATTTTAAAAAAAGGAACAAGTTTCAAATCATGTCCTTCTGGATACTCTGTTCGAATTGCTATTTGGTGAGCACTTTCTGCAAAGCATATGCTTGTGGATATTTTTGAATGAATAGAAGATTAGACTTTGCCATGATGCCATTTACAGCTAGATCAGTATCCAGTTTTCCTGAAAGAGTTGTCATTTAGGTGAGGTACCAAAAGATTATTCAAGTCCTGTGGAACTTCATCCAGCTCAAGTAAGGGTAAATAAATTGCACTTGAAAATCATAGGAAAAATGTAACAGTTAAGTCTTCAATTTCATTTAGACAATAGGATTTCTCTACTAAATTTTGCAATAAATAGGGTCACTTAAATGGCATTAGCCCTGTAGTTCTCAATGAACTTGAGATAAGGTGGCTGATGCCGTTGCTGAGTTCAAAGCTTAAATCAGGTAATTGCAATCAATTTTAATCTATGTACGGGATATTATAGTGCGTTTTGGAAACGATCAGGAGTTGATCTAAACTTATGCATAAAAGTCCTGATTCACAGATGTGGAAACAGTGATGAAAGATGTATGGGTTCTAAGTTACATATGTTTAAGTTGGACATTATCTCTGCTGCACCCTATCAATAATACTAGGTTTCTCTCATATAATTTCAGAGCGCTGACATCAAAACTTGTGCAGGCCTCTGTTGGAATAAATACATGCCGTGGTGGAGCAGTATGGAATCGGTAAGCATTGTTGTGAATTCTGTTCTTGTCCAACTATTGATGTCTGCAATTTTACCACAGTATATAAAATGAAATTGATAATCAGCTTTGAAAAGACTTTATAATTTGTTGCAAAAATCAGTTTTAAAATTCCAGTGATAGTCTTGAAATGATGAAGGTTATTTGTTTACCCAAAGTGATCCAACTCCACAAGTTCCTGCAAAGAATTTGGTGGATCTCTGGATTCTGTTTGGCATTGGTAGCTTCTTGTGCTAACCATTTAATGAGTATTTTCCTTTAACCTATGTGGACTTTTAACATTGCATTCTGCAAATGTCTGTTTAAAATGTTAAGTTGAGATTCACATGAAAGAGCTGAACAACTCCACTTGCCCCAACCCTCTCAAAAAATAGGTAGGTAATGAAGAATCTGGCGGTTGATGCTACTTAAGTGAATTGAATGTACCTGATCATTATAGTTTAGTTGAATGGAGAGAAACCACTGCTAAATGTAGGAAATTAGCAAGTAGTGTAGTCTCTGTTGGAGCGAGGAGAACCCTGATTTACTTTTGAGAGCAGCACACGTGCTCTAGAGATTCACATCTTGTTTCAACTCCAGTTCAATTGAGTTCTGAGGTGATTGAGTCACCTACCCTCGACCTTGACTTCATGTGGGGCTGATAGTCTTCAAGGGGTGAGTAGATGATCTGTTTGAAAGTTTGCATACTCCCTTTGTCTCGACTATCATGACTTTTTTTAAAAATAAAAATCTTTTGAGGTGTGAGCCTCATTTACCCAGCTCTCCTTGTCCTGAAGAAAATCCTAGTGAACCATAATAGTCCTTGGGGTTTTGCCAGACTGGTATCTTTTTTTTTCTGAGATTCTTACACACTTAATGCAACTGCAAACTCCAACTTCTGTGAACAACCACAATTTTATTACGCACAGTACAGTACAAGCTTTCTGGAGAAACCCTTTAACACACTTGGCCATGCTTGCAAAGCCATATCAAGGGATCTTTAAACAAAGGAAACCGTCTGTCCTTTATACAAAAACTTTGCATCACAGTCAGGGATTCCCACAAGACAAACCCCCACTCACTTCCCCACAGTCATTGTCCCTCAAGACACAATGCAGTGACCACATCATTTCCAGAAACAATATAGTGTAAATCATCCCTTATTGGTCAAATCTGTTGTAAATCTTTTTTTTAAACTATAGGGAGTATTAAAATTTCAACTGCAATGTTCTTATTGATTTTGAATAGGAGATGATGACAATGTAAAGTATATCTGAATAATAGGAGATGGCCATGTAAATTGCTCTCAATGGTAAGAGATGGGAATGTAAATTCCTTAGATTCTACCTGTAAGACAGAGACATCCCACCAAAGCCCCAGGATATCCAATTTCCTGCAGGTCAGCAGAGCAAATGAACCGTTTAATATCTCACACCCACAGTGCTGTTAAAAAGAAACTTCCTGTATTTTTACCCAGTAAAAATAAAGGAACAGTGATGTACTTCCAAGTCAGGATGGTCAGTTGCTTGAAGGGGAACATTTCATTTACATCGTTTGATAAAGAACAGTACCATATTTGAAATATAATAATTTTAGGTGAAGCATTTATTGAAGACTCCTCAGCTTCACTTGAATTGATAAACGTTTTTGTTGCCAAGCTGCTCCTCATGGCCTGGTTTATTGGACAATAGCGATATTGATAGACCTGTTCTGCATAAGTTGGCATAATAAAATCTTCAGTTGCAGGGTATGCTGAAATTATATTCTGAAGAAAAATAAAAAAACAAGGCAGGCATTGTGTTTGCAAGCTTGAATATCATTTTTAGTTTTGTCACCTGTGTATTGTTCCAGAATCTAGAAAGAAACCAATGCATTAATGATACTCTTAATTTCATATTAACCTACATTATTTCAGACTTAATTTATTTTTCAAACTGTCAAAATAACCATTACTTTTCTGAAAGGTCTCAAGGCGATTAAATAACCTGGACCAGATGGACTACACCCCAGAGTTGGTATGAGAAGACTGTCGAGGCATTAGTGGTGATCTTTCAGGAATCAATGGAGTCAGGGAGGGGCTCATAACAGAGAGTTAATGTATTTTATTAAGTAGAATATGGGCTTCGACTATTTTCAAAGTAGGGAAAAACTTTGGAAATCTGATGCATAAAGGGATTTGGAAGTCCCAGTTCAGCATTCTCTTAAGGTTAACATGAAAATTCAGTTGGCAGTTAGGAAGGCAAATGCAATGTGAGTGTTCATTTCAAGAGGGCTAGAATACAAGAGCAGAAATGTATGGCTGAGGCTGTATAAAGCTCAGGTCAGATTACGTTTGGAATATTGAGACCAGTTTTGGGCCCCGAGCCTAAGGAAGGATGTTCAAGTATTGGAGGAGATCCAAAGGAGCTTTACAAGAATGATCCTAGTGGTGAAGGGAGTTGTCGTACGAGGAGCAGTTGGGAGTTCTTGGTCAAACTGAATAGAGTTTAGAAGGATGTGTTTGGGGGCTGGGGGGGGTGGTTGGGGGAGGATCTGGTTGAAACTTACAGAATACTGAGGGACCTGGATACAGTGTAATGTGAACGAGTTGTTTTTGCTAGTGTGAAAGACTAGGACCCGAGCGCACAGCCTCATTGAAGGCCCAACTGTTTAGAACTGAAGTGAGGAAGAATTTCTTCAGCCAGAGGTTGGTGAATCTGTGGAACTCATTGCTGAATGCTATGGGTAACTTAGCATGGCTACCTAACTTGCATATCTTTGGACTGTTGGAAGAAACAGGAGCAACTGGTGGAAACCCACCCAGACACTGAGGGAACATGCAAACTCCATGCAGACAGTTGCCCGAGGAGTTGAGCTCAAGTCCCTAATGCTGTGAAGCAGCAGTGCTAACTACTGTGCCATTGTGCCACCCTTTGTTTGAAGTTCATCAGTCATAGCAAGCTACAAGAGTAAACAATACATTTCTTCAGTTGTATGGCAACTTGGTAAGACCATGCATAGAATATTGCATGCAGATTTAGTTCCCTTGCATAAGGAAGAGTATGCTTGACACAGCAGAAGTCCAATGTAGTTCACCAAACTAAATCCTGGGATGTTGGTACTGTACTTGAAGGAGAAATGGATAGATTTTGAGATACTAATGGTCTTGGGGGACGAGGGATTACATGGGAAAATACGAGAATGTTGTGACTGAGAATGGTGGAACAGACGTGAGAGGCTGAATGGCCTACCGTAGTTCTTCTGTTAACACAATGGTTGCATTCTTGTGCAACCTCCCATTATAGAAAAATTGCACTTTAGAAACAGTGCTTAAAGTGTTGATGATGAAATTGCTTTATAGCCAATACATGTTTTAAAAGTTCACTCTTGAGAAACAGTGTCCCCAATTCTTTAATCGTCTTACAGCGAATTTGTGTTAAAGAAATGTCTTATAGCATAGCGACGTGTAGTTTAATTCCTATGTTCTAATCCTTGTCGCATTTCCCAAACTCCTAATTTTCCTACTGAACTCTGCTTTCTTTCGTATTACAACCAGGGTTCAAGTATTACTGAAGCAAGTGCACCATGATCAAATGTGATTGTCCACCGTTACTGGCACTGTATGTTAGAGGAGTTCTTGTTTTTTTGTGTTTGTGTAACATTTTACATTCTTAGTGTTTTCCTATTCAGTGTGAAATTTTGACCATTTGGGTACTAGACGTGTGCTTATCTGTTGATTTCAAAAGCTGCTATCTTTGTAATAGCGATAAACAATTCTGGCAAATATTGCTATTGCCAATTCTTTTGCTATAGCTGCTTCATACATCTGGTCAGCAAAATGCTCCTCCCCAAAGCTATACTAGTTGGTGCTTGTGGATTGCTTCAACAAAATAAAATCACTTTATCTAGGGTAATTAGGGATGGACAATAACTGCTGGTCCATATCCCTTGACCAAATAAAATAAACAAAAAGCTCTTTTGGAAGTATCCATTTAGTTGTACAAAACATGGGAATGAAGAGATGGTAGATGCATTAAACAAATATGTGTATTTATTTTCTTGGTAGAGGACACAAGAATTGTGCCAAAAATGGTAGAAAATCATGAGGTAAAATGGTGGGAGGAACTTGACAGTCATTATCACCAAAGACAAAATAAATTAGGAATGCTGATGCTCCGTAAACCTAATGGGCTGCATCCTAGAATCACGACGTGGTACTTGATGGGTTGCTTGTAATTGTCCAAATGCTAAATTCTGGAAAGATCTCATTTAGATTTGAAAACTGTAAAGAAATGAGGGTGACAAAGCAGGCAGTCTTAGAAAAATTAGGCTAACGTCGGTCAGTGGTCATTTGGGATACAACAAACAGGATGGATAATGGGAAGCCAGTTAATGGAGAGGATTTGGGTTTCTGAAAGAAATGCCACAAAAGGTTACAGTGAAAACTGAGAGCTGATAGCATCGGGGTGATTTATTAACATTGATTTTTAAAAAAAATGAACTAAAAGGAAATAGAGAGTTGGGATAAATGGGTCACTTTTTCAGGATGGTAAAATATAACCTGTGAAGTGCCATAGGAATTGGTGCTGGGACTTCCATTATTCATAGCCTGCATTAGTAACTTGGATGAATGGGCAAACTTAATTTTGGCTAAATTTGGTGACAATAAAAAGACAGGGGAGCAAATTGTGAGTAGTTTGCAAAGAGTCTGCAAAGGGATATTATGGGTTAGGTGCAAGGGCAAAAATTTTCTAAATACAATACAGATAACTATAATTTGGAAAAATGAAATTGTCTGCTCAGATTAGACAAAACAGTATTATTTTAATGGAGAAAGGCTACAGAATGCCACTATAGAGACACCTAGATATCCTTGTATGTGAATTACCAAAATTAGTTTGCAAGCAGTTAGAACAGAAATGAAATATTGGCCTTTATTGGAAGTGTATGAAGTGTATGGGTGTGTGTGTGTGTGTGTCTATATATTGAGAAATCCTGTTGCAACTGTAAGAGATATTGGTTAGACTACACATAGAGTGCACCCAGAGTTTAATTTTGGTCACTTTAGTTGTTAAGCATGAATTCCAAGTAAAGTTATCTGCAGCATTTTGTTCTTTTGAATTTAATCTAGCTGCTTTAAAATGAATATTTCTGTAAGTATGACTGGGCAATTCAGAAAGAAAAATTTGCAGAGGTGGTTGTGTTGGGAATAATTTTGGGAAGGATGGGAGACTGAAAAATGGAAGAAAAATGCAGATAAGTAATCTTTAATTATCATCTCCCAGTATTGCGGTGGATAAATGGTGATTTAAAGTGCTTCATATTTTTAAATGAACAAATCTGCAGTTCCTGGTTTAGTGCTAGTATGTCAATTTAGGGGAGCACTCTGCGATAATCAGGGACTAACATGAAATAAATTTCAGGAGCTTTTTTAATTTTAAGAAGTATTGAAGAAATTGCATTTGTATTGAACCACTTGTGATCTATGAATGTTCCAACTTGTGCAACAATTAATATTTTGAAGTATAGTATTATGCAGAAAAGCTGCCAGATTGTATGGAGCACAGTCATCCCATTCTAATAACAATGAGATAAACACAATTTTATATGACATTTTAATATATTAAAATCAATTTTACTTAATGGGTACACTTGTCATCTGAAGTAGTTGTTATATAAAGTAAATGCAGTGCTTGCTAATTTTACTTTTTTTTTAAGCTGGTGTGAAAGCAAACTAGCCAAAGAGCCTTCTGGTTTTCTTCTGATCTATTTAAACCAAAACCAATTGACAGAATCGTTTAATTGCTTACTGAAAACCTGTTTATATTAAGACAATGATGATTGAATATGATAACCTGATTCCAGGAATACCAAGCATGAGTTGTAATGGGGAAATTTCACTGTCTCTATGGTCAGTGATATTGACCTGAATCTTCTGAACTCTGTTGAAATCCCTATTTCTGATCCAAATCAAATGAAAAGATACCAACTGACTTTTCGAGGAGTTTTTTTGGTAGAACCTCTGAGACTGGACCCCTCATAACTGGCAGCAGTGGAGTGGACCTTTGTAGAAACCACATCATCTTTTTATTGTAGCAACTGTTATCGTCCATGTTTCAAGGTTGCAAAGTCACTTTGTTAGCTTCTGAAAGAAGCTAAGTGTGTAAAGTTAGTGAGGGGATAGGGTGACAAATTGGGAGAGGGAGAGTTTTATTAGGCAATGACCTAGTGTCCAGAACCCTATCAGAAGTTTTTAATTCTTATGCATTACTGTATCATCATTGGGTCAGGACATCTCAGAAGTCAAGTTATGCATCTTCTAAGGACTATTCTGGGACTGGAAGATCTGGGCCAATACTTAAGCAAATTGTCTCAGAACAGCTACACATAAACAATATTATAGTTTATTGCTGATCTAAACGCTTCCTAACATTCTAGGTTTAAATCTTTTGTGATGCATGCTTTTTGCTCTCCCAATTCAACCGCATCTATGCCAGTTTCATTAAAACTTAACATATTTGCAGTTTTTATTGCATTAACAGCTATTGAATGTATGGAACATAGTATGGTATCAACCACACAATGTAGATGTGAGCAATATTGTTTTTTGCAGGATTTAACTTAAAGGGAGAAGCCAATTTTCCAACTTGTTTTGAAAATGTATCACAGGGCCAGTTAAACAACATTCCCACCTGATAGCGTGACTGTAACTGAGAACTTATTAGGTACAATGGTTACAAATGCCCACACTATTTTTGATCTGCTATCTTTTGTATCTGTCTTCCATGTTGCTGTGCTGTCTTGACAGCAGTACTCGTGAAACTCCCTGAAAGAGAACTGGAAAAGAAAATTTAACAGGATTTTTTTATTTTGTTTCAAGACAGCATCTTCAAATTAACTAACAGTAAATAGGGTACTCTAGTTCAAATTGCAGATTGTGTCTGCTGTTTGGTTGGATTTGCAAGGTACCTTTCCATGTTTTGGAAAATCTTGGTCAACATTCACCTCTCAATGAAAGCCGTTAATAGCTGTTTCGTGAAGTGATGTCTGATTTTATAATCAAAAAAGCTTCACACTTTGTTTTTGTGTGAGTATTTATTGTTGCAAATGAAATGTGTTTTCTCCCCTCAGCTGCTGCCAGATCTACTGAGTTTCTCCAGCAATTTATGTTTCTCTCTGCCTGCGTATTTAATTGAGTAAAGCTCACAAATACAGGTGTGTTATTTGAGTAAGGTACTGTCCATGGAATTGTGTTTACCTAGAGTCACCTTTAAGACAATCTTCAAATCTCCATTCGAGAAAGTGACAAAATCAAGTAAAATTTTCTTGGCTTCTTTAAAAGTACACAATACATGTGATTCATTACTAAAATGTTTTTCCCCAAAGCCCATAGGAGGAAAAAAAACCTAATGTACATGTGTTATTCAGAGTGAAACTAACATTTTAAGGGCTAAATCTTCTAATCGGCTTAAAAAGTCCATTTTAGTTTTCTTAATATTGAAGAAAATTTCTGTACCAACCAATATTAGATGTCAAATGATCTGACTGATAGTTCAATAACAGCTTAGGTAGAACTAAATGCTGTTAACCTACATAGGAAAACCAACGCTGTACCTTTTTGAATGATATCACAGAAGAATAGCATGTGGATAAGGAATGGGGGCCAAAGGTACATCTTTGAGAGGTTAAGGAGGTAGTGAAGCCATTGTGTGGTCTTCCCACCGCACCCCCCTCAGTAAAATGCTCAGAGACACAGTATAGTTTTACCTCCTTCATCTTTATTCGGGCCCTGGAGAGTGAGAGAATTTTGCCCATGTGCACAGGGACATGGGTTCCCGGTCTTCTCTCTCAAACAGCAGTTTCTTAATGAACTATATAGTCACTTTACAGGAAGGAGTTGCCAGATAAGGCAATATACATGCTGATTGTAACTGTCACCCAATCAATAAGTGTCAGTAGTAGAGATTAAGCCATCTGCGGTTACACAACGAATGTTCTTAATCTTAACTGGCTTCACATAATGAATACTTTTCACCTTGTTAAACTGACCTTACATACTGAATGCTTCTAATATTGTTAAATGGCTCTACGTAATGATTGGTATTCCACCTTGTTAATCCATTACCCTTGCCTCCAGCACCCCAATGTTAACCCCATTTGTCAGATCCGAGTCATGCTCAACTGAACCTGTTTCACAAAACTCAGAACCTAACTCTTTCCCTAACTGCTTATACTCTATACACATTCTCAGTTGCAAGTGATACTTTGGATATAATTGGATAAGGAATAAGTCATATGAGAGCAATCCTATCCAGCTAGATGATAAGTATATTGCGGGCACCTGTGGAGTTTTGGGAACGGTGGGAATGGTTTTGGGAAACAAAAAAATACAACTCCTCAGGACTTGGAGAGGAAAGCAACATTAATAGTGATGTGGTCATTTTCAGGCATGGTGGAGTCAATTATGTTTTAGTGAAGAGGAGGAAAATGGTAGCATATAAGAGTGGGCCAACAAATAAGAAAATCAACCATTCACAATACTATTTATGGAGGGCCCAGGAGTGGATGGCTGAATGGTGTGCAGTTAAGTGGGAATGAGGCTGAGGGAGACGATGGTATTTTTCTGGGGTATTTTGGGTGTTGGTGTGGAGAGTCGATTTTGGGAGATGGACAGTTGCTGGGAGGATTTTGTTGCTGGTTCTTTAGTAAGGGGAGATATTGGCCTACTGGTATTACTACTAAACTATTAATCCAGAAAACAAATGAAAGAACTGCAGATGCTGTAAATCTGAAACAAAAACAGAAATTGCTGAAAAAGTTCAGCATGTCTGGCAGCATCTGTGGAAAGAAATCAGATTTGATATTTTGGGTTGAGTGACCCTTTGAACTGAACTCTGTTTCTGGATTAATAGAATTCATAAGTAATGTTCTGGGGACCATGTTTCGAATCCACCATGGAGGTGGTGAAGTTTGAACTTAAATAAAAATCTGGAATTAAGAGTCTGATGATGACTGTGAAACCATTGCCGATTGTTGGGAAAAACCTATCTGGTTCACTAAGATTCTTTAAGAAGGAAACTGTCATCCTTACCAGCTGTGGCCACACATAATTCCAGACCCACAGCAATATGGTTGTCTTTGAATTGGCCTCTTGACATTTAGGGATGGGCAATGAATCCTGGCCTAGCCAGCGGCACGCACATTCTATGAACGAATAAAAAGAATATAAATATGTTGTTTAAAGGAGGCAAGATGCTAAATGTGATATTATATTTGGAGATATGTTTGGTTCCTCCCACATCGCTATAAACTTAATGCGATTAAAAATTAGAATTATTTATAAGAAGCAGTCTGAGAGCGATTTTAATTTTTAAGAATTCTTGGCAAGTTGACATCATTAAATTCTGTTGTAGTGATGACATGAATATGAAGTGTTATTGAAAGTCCATCCCATTCATGATGTCACTAAGTGGAATTCAGAACAAGAGTCTGCTTCTTGGCTGCTTCTGAACTTCAGTTTCAGACTCTGAAAATGATCAAATGTTGTGGTAAGTGAATTATGAATATCTTGAAACACTGGTAGTTTTTTTGGTATCACCTAGTGTTTTGGTGGTATTCACACTGAAGATGATGGTCAAATGAACATTGGTGAAAAATATCATTGATTTACAAGGTGCATATACAATTATTCCCTTTCATTGTGCTGGCAACAGTTTCAGTGCAGCAGCAGCAATATTGCTACAGTAAGAATATGTTAAGAAAAGACAATTGTTCGAAAACAAATTACCAATTCAAGTTGTGTTTTTTCACTGTCATTTTCCACATTGGTATGCTGAAGTATTTCATCTGCACCATTTGGATTATGGTGCTTGATGAAAGTTACTTAAGTATCGGAGATGTTCCGGAGTATGAATTCTGAGTCTAAAGCTATTATCAATAGCTGTACCGAGAAAGCGTAATCCAGCTACATTTTGTGCATCTGTTTAGAACTTTTCATTTGAATTTGAAATTTGTTTTGTTTGCATGTTTTACCCTATCTGATTTTATTCATCATTTGGGTGGGATAAGTAAAGAAGCAGAAATGTGGTGAATGTTTTGTTGTAATATGTTTTTATTTCTAATTGAATGCTAGTCCCATCAACACCTGGCACTTAACATGCCGTTTCTGAATCAGTACTACACTAGGAGTTTGGATATTTGCATTATGATCCATAAGGTCATCTTAAAAGCTTTATTTGGTTATCAGCTTCTATTCAAAGAAATCACAAGAGTAACAATGTGTGCTGCTCATTCTTGTATTCCTATTAGATTCAGCACTTCTTAAATTGTGCCTCTCACTAGACATAGGATTCAGAATATTCATTTGCATTCTGCACATTTGGCAGGTGTTCCCTGTTGTGGGAGCTCAGCCTCCACTTATCTTAGAAATTGGTAAGCATGGAGGACCTGATCCATATCAAAGCTGTTGACATTGCTCAGCATGACAAAACAATTGGCCGTTGAGAAGTAAGATGTTGTGAAACTTGAAAGGGTTCAGAAAGATTTACAATGATGTTGCCAGCGTTGGAGGATTTGAGCTATAGGGACAGGTTGAATAGGCTAGGGCTGTTTTCCCTGAAGCGTCGGAGGCTGAGGGGTTACCTTTATAGAGGTTTATAAAATCATGAGGGGCATGTATAGGACAAAGAGACAAAGTCTTTTCCCTGGGGTGGGGAGTCCCAGGACTAGAGGGCATAGGTTTAGGGTGAGAGGGGAAAGATATAAAAGAGACCTGTGGGGCAACACTTTCACGCAGAGGATGGTACGTGTGTGGAATGAGCGCCAGAGGAAGTAATGGATGCTAGTACAACTGTAGCATTTAAAAGGCATCTAGATGGGTATATGAATTGGAAGGGTTTGGAGAGATACGGGCCAGGTGCTGGCAGATGGGACTAGATTAGTTTGGGATATCTCGGGTCTGAAGGGTCTGTTTCTGTGCTGTACATCTTTATGACTCTATGACTATTCGTACTGCAGGTAGTCAAATGTACTTGTTACAGTCAGCAGCCCATCTCTGTGCTCAACAGCCCAAGAGTTAAACTGTTCCATTTCTTTCCTGACTGACAACCTGCCATAATTCACCTCTTCCATGGAAGAAGCAGAAGGGGCAAAACAAATATGACCAGATATGAGAGGAGACTCAAATAGTAAAACAAAAGATGGTCAAGGGTAATGAGGGAAAAAAAATCAGTGGCTGTGCAAAATGAAAGATTGTGTGCAAAAAAAGGTTTTTTTTTGAGGGGTAGGGGATGATACAAATAGTCATTGCTTCAAAAGTGCATAGTTGCATTCCTATGACTCCGTGCTGTACAAGAATCTCACAAAGCAAATAACACGGTATGATCGCAATGCGAACACTATTGTCAACACACGTTTTAAAAGTTCACGCTTTCGAAACAGTGTCCCGTCGGTCAGCCACGTTACAGCGAATTTGCTTTGAAATGCAGAATGACCTGTAGTAGTTCAGTTTTGACAAAGGGTTCTGCGCTACCATTCATCTTGTGATTATTGGTAGAGTTTGCAAGAAATCAAATTCGGACAAAAACCAACATTTATACTGCAAGAGAGGAGAGTGTGAATTGGTTGATGAGTGGACTTTGGTAGAGGTGTTGCTACGGATAGTTGATTTATTAATGCTGTTGTGACAGCAGCCAGGCTTTAAGTCGTATTTTCACATGGACATCATCTATCATCTTTGTGTAGCCCTACCACTGGTAAATAGGGCAGACTTTGCACAGAGTTAGCAACTCTGAACTGGGCTTTCATGAGATTTTGTGGACGATCAGAGTCCTATAGTATTCAGCACGGAAACAGATCCCTTCAGTCCAACTTGTCAATGCTGACCAGGTTTTCTAAACTAAATTATCCCATTTGCTGCCATTTGGCCCACACCCCCTAAACTGTTTCTCTGCTTGTGCCTGTCCAAATGAATTGTAAATGGAACTTTACATCCACATCTACCACTTCCTCATAGTTTGTTCCACTAGCGAACCACCCTCTGCATGAAAAGGTTGCCCATTTTGCTCTCTTTTAAGTCTTTCTGCTCTCACCTGAAACCTGTACCATCTAAGTTTGAACTCCCCAATCCAAGAGATCTGGTTTTCATTGTTACCCTTGACCATCTTTTGTTATTCACCTTATCTCTGCCCCTCATGATCTTATAAACCTCTATAAAGGTTCCCATACTCAAGAGGATAAAAATATCCTAGGCTCTCCAGCCTCTCCTTGTAACTCAAACCCTCCAATCCCAGTAGCATCCTTTTGTAGATATTTTCTGTACCCATAATAATATCCTTCCTGAAGCAGAACTATGCACAGTATTCCAGTAGACTCGTGTGGCACAGAGGTAGTGTCACTTTCTCGGAGCTATTCAAGTCCAGATTCAAGTCCCACCTGGTCCAAAGGTGAGTAATAATATCTCTCCACAGTTTGAACAGAAAATATCTAGCTTCATGGCACAGCATATCCTCACTTTGCCATTACCATTAAGCCAGGCGATTGATTTTAATTCTGCGTAGAGTGCTGGAGCATGTACGGAACTAAGAGTAAGAATCAGGCATACCCAAAATTATGGTTTTACCAGGTTGACGTGCAACCCAGGACTATTTTCATGCAAGCAGCAAAACAGCATTGTATAGGCCAGGTTAGGCAGAACAACTAAACAATACATGGCACAAAGAAACTGCACAAATATCTGCACCTCCAATGATAGAATGAACCCAGCCCCGCTCAAAAGATAGGGCTGAATCTTTTTGCAACAGTCTGCAATCAAAAATGCTGAATTGATAATCTATTTCAGCCTCGTCTTGAGGTCCCCAGAATTTTAATAGCAGCCTTCAACAAATTTGACTTACAGTGAGTGATAAAGAGGAATGGTTGAAGGTACTTGATACTTCAAAGACTATGGGTCTTGACAACATTCTGGCAATGCTATTGAGACTTGTGTCACAGAACTAGCCGTATTCAAACCAAAGTGTTGTCGTGCAGCTGCAACATGTGAAAAATGGTTGAGGTATATCCAGTGCACTGACCAGTTACAGCCCTGAGAGTCTACTCTGGGCATCACCTTATCTACAGCGCATGTTACCCGTCTGAAGAATGCCAATAATTTGAACAGTATGGCATAATTTTGGCTAACAAGATTGCTATCGTTAAAGTGGTCACAAATTCCAGAAAGTAGCTTTGTTTTAAAAAAAATCTCTCATTTAATCTTCCATACGTGTCTCCTTTTGTTTTGCAATTATGGAAGTATCAGAGCTTTCTTGCTTTACCACTGTTTGTGATTCCCTCATGTTATCACTTTTGTTGATTTGTTTTGTCTGTTGTTCCCAAGATTCATGTATATCCAAATTTCTCTGTTTCCTCCTTCCTTTGTGTACATTTGGTGTTGTGATCCCTGTTAAACTCACATTTTCCAGAAGAATAAAGGCATGAAATCATCCATTTATTGACAAGACTTTAGTTCTGTTTGTGACTTGCACCCTGGGTTACTGAGAGGATATGTGTGTGTGTGTGTAATTTTAATAATTGTCATGTAATTTTTTTCCTTTCTGTACCCATCCCTGGCCAGTGCCATTTTGTGTCAGAACCATTTGCAACTTGTGTGACTGTTGACTGCAATGCATATTTAGGCTGGATTACCTGTACAAAAGGGCTGCATGAATTCATTAACTGTGCATTTCTGGCAAATTGTATAACTATTTTGTACACAGCTCTTTAATTGAGTAAAATATTTAATAAAAATGGAAAGACCGCTTTTGAAAATTCTTTGGACTAAACAAGCAAGGAGACTGTTAAGTAAAAGTTACAGTTTTAAAAGTGGCGATTCCTGGAGTGCATTGTGAGTTGTACACAATATTGCTTTCTCCTGCAATAGTGACAAACAAAAGCAGACAGAGCAGGACTGATGGGTTCTGAACTAGGGGACAATTCCTTGGGGCTCTTATGGCACAGTGGTAGTATCCCTACCTCTGAGCCAGGAGATCAAAGTTCAAGTCCATTCTGCTCCACAAATGTGTAATAACATTATTAAATGGATTGATGAGAAAATAGTTTGCTTAAGAAAACCAAAGAATTGTGGATGCTGGAAATGTGAAACAAAAACTGAAATCGCCTAGAGAAACCTTGCAGCCATTTTGAAGAAGGATCAGTGGACCAGGACTGTTAACTCTGCAGTATTTGAAGCTCAGAATCCAGCTCCTCTGCTCTGAGCCAGTTCATCAAACAACCAAAGCTTGTTACAGATCAGTCACTATGAACCATAATTGGGTCCACCAGCTCCCACATCACCTGGCCCTCCATCTCTCTTTTATTTACTTAATTGTTAATTTCATCCTGGTACTAGAGTACAGGGCAAACATATTCCAATAAAGACAAAGGGTGGACCCTGCAAATCCTGTGAACTCTGGATATCAAAGTATACACAGGATTAGATAAAGAGAAGCTTAAGGCAGATACAGAGAGCTCAAAATAGCAGGATCACTCAGACTAACAAGTATGCAAGGGAAACTTAAAAAGAAATTGAAAGCAGAAAGGGGCCGTGAAAGAATGGCAGGTAAAATAAAGGAGAATCCGGAGTTATCCTAAAAGTACATTAAGGATAAAATTATAGCTAGCGAAAAACTAAGCCTATTATGGACCACAGTTGTAATTTTTGCGTAGAGTCAGAATATTGGTAGGGTTCTAAGTTAATATTTTGTCGGTGTTTATCAGTGAGTGAAATACTTAAAAGTATTAGCAAAGACAGAAATGAGGTTGAGTGGTCTGGCAGGCTGAAAAATAGAACAATCTCTAGGGTTAGATGAAATCTATTCCATGCTGTTGAGTGAGGCAAGGCAGAAAATGGCAGTAGTGCTGACAATAATCTTCAGCTCGGCTATAGCAACAGAAGTGCTAGAGCACTTGGAGGACAGTCAATGTGGCCCAGTTATTCAAAGGGGAGTACAGCATAAATCAGGAAACTTCAATCTAACCTTGGTGGTGGGAAACTATTGGAAGCAGTTCTGAGGGACAGAATTAATTTGCACTTCAAGCAGCAGGATTGATCAGGAATAGTCGACGTGTTCAGAGAAGGTCATGTCCAAACTATTTGATTGAATTTTTTTGAAGAGGTAACCAGGTGTGTAGATGAGGGCAATGCTTTCAGTATAGTTGACTTGGACTTCAGCAAGGCTGTCTGACATGAGATTGAAGGAAGTTTGGCTAATTGGATCCAGAATCGACTGTGAGGCAGGAATCAGAGGGTGGTTGTTGAGGGATGCTTTTGTGACTGAAAGCCTGTGTTCAGTGGTGCTCCATAGGAATCATGTTGGGTCTCTTGTGTGTGTTTAGGTAAATGATTTGGATTTGAATGTAAGAGTGTTGATCACTAAGTTTGCAGATGATGTGCAAAATGGTGGGGTGGTGAACTGTGAGGATAGTTGTGGATGGCTAGTCAGATGGATTCGACATTAGTAAATAGAATTCCGTCTGGATAGGTGTGAGGTGATGTACTTGAACAAGCGAAAAAGGCAAAGGAATTTGTAATGAACGTTAGGGCCCTAGGAAACACGAAGAATCAGAGAGAACTTAGTATGTGTAACCACCTGTACTTTTAGGTAGCAGAAGATAAATTGGTTTTTAAAAAGGCATATGGGATAGGCATTGAGTTTACAAGCTGAGAGATTATGCTGGAACTGTATATTAAAAAAAATGGATTAGGCCACAGCTAGATTATTGTATGCATTTTTGTAGTCTGCATCGTGGGAAGGATATGGTTGTACTAGAGAGGGTGCAGAGATGATTTACCATGTTACTTGTGCTAGAGAGATTTAGTTGTGAAGCGAGACTGGATACACTGGTTGTTTTTCTTGGAGCAGAGGAGACTGCACAGTCATGATGATGACATATAAAACTGAGAGGCATAGATGGGAAACTTTCTCCCTCAGTGGAGGAATTAGTGATTGGGTAGCATAGATTTAAGGTAATAGGTTTAAAGATGATGGGAGTGAAACTAAAATTTACCTAGAGTCATAGCGATGTACAGCGCAGAAACAGACCCTTTGGTGCAACTCGTCCATGCCGACCAGATATCCCAACCCAATCTAGTCCCACCTGCCAGCACCTGGCCCTTATGCTTCCAAACCCTTCCTATTCATATATCAACCCGGATGCCTTTTTAAATGTTGCAATTGTACGAGCCTCCACCACTTCCTCTGGTAGTTCATTCCACACACGCACTGCCCTCTGCGTGAAAACGTTGCCCCTTAATTGTGGTGGGAATCTGGAACCTGCTGCCTGTGAGGGTGGTTGAAGCAGAAACTGTCATAATATTTAAGAATTGGTGGTTGGGAAGCTATTGGAGAGAAATCTTAGGGATACGATTTACATGCATTTGAAAGAGCATAGCCTAATTAGATCCAGTGTGTGTGGGTTTGTTGAGGGGAGGTGATTGAAGGTCGAGCAGTCGATGTTGTCTGCATAGATTTTAGTAAAGCTTTCAACAAGGTCCCTCATGGTAGGCTCATCTAGTGGGATTCGTGAAGACTTGGCTGTTTGGATCCTGGCTTTTCCACAGAAGGCAGAGGTGGTGGAAGGGAGGCTCTCTGGCTAGAGGTCTGTGACTAGTGAGGGTGTGCAGGGATCTCTTCGGGGACCACTTATATATGATGATTTGGTAAATTTGAGACAAAACAAAGATCAGTGGAGGTTTGGATAATGCAGAAGGTTGTTAAAGGATGGGATGGGGGGGCGGGGGGAAGAAGATGTAGATTATTTGCAGATATGGGTGGAGAAATGTCAGATGGAGTTTAATCTGGGTGTGAGGAGCTGCACTTTACCAATCTATTGTTAAGGGAATGTATACTGTTAATGGCAGGATCCTGAACAGCATTGCTGTATATTTGGGTTCAAGTCCATAACTCCCTGAAAGTGGTCACACAAGTAGATAGGATGGTAAAGAAGGCATGCGGCATGCTTGTTTGGGGAACTGAGCACAAACGTCAGGATGAAGTGACCTCTGCAGATGCTGGAGATCAGAGCTGAAAATGTGTTGCTGGAAAAGCGCAGCAGGTCAGGCAGTATCCAAGGAACAGGAGATTCGACCTTTCGGGCTTATGCCCGAAACGTCGAATCTCCTGCTCCTTGGATGCTGCCTGACCGCTGCGCTTTTCCAGCAACACATTTTCAGCACAAAAGTCAGGATGTCATGTTGCAGCTTTAAGACTTTTGATTAGGCCTCACTTAGAGTATTGCATTCAGTTCTGGTCACCACTTTACAGGAAGGATGTAAATGCTTTGCAAAGGGTGCAGAAGAGGTTGACTAGGTTGCTGTCTGGATTCCGGACATGAACTATAAGGAGAGCCTAAAAAAACTTGGGTTGTTTTCTTCGAAGTGGGGATACTGATGGGAGACTTGATAGAAATCTATAAAATTATTTGATTCACAGAAAGGCTGATGGTCAAATCTTTGAGACAAAGTTGAAATGTGTAATAGTAGAGGACATGCATTTAAGGTGAGGGGGGCAAGTTTGTTTTTACAGAGTAGTAGGAGTCTGGAATATCCTACCGGGTCAATGGTCGACGCAATTGCGATAGGGATGTTTAGGGAACGTTTAGATAAATGCATGAATGCGCAATAAGTGGAGGTATATGGACCAAGGGCAGGCAGAAGGGAGTAGTTTAACTTGGCATCATGTTCAGCGCAACACTGGACCGAAAGACCCTTTCCTAAGCTGTACTGTTCTGTTATCTATGTTCTACAATTATTTAGATGTACACTTTCAATGCTGAGGCATACAAAGGTATGTGCCAATGCTGGAAAATAGTAGACTTAATGGGTTGAAGAACCTTTTCTCTGTGCCATAAATCTATGCAACTTTGACTATTTCCCTTCAGTCCTCTACTCTAGCACCTTCAAAATAATGTGATCTCTTCTTCATCCCAAAAATGTATTAGCTCTTTCTTATCTGTTTTGAATTTTAATTGATAATTATCTGGCCATTGTGCAAGGTTACTCGGGTCCTTCTGTAATTTGTTGAAATCCTTCTCTTCGTGGGACGCAGTTTGGACTCCCCCCATCCCCCACCTCAGGGAAAAGAGCTTATCTATTTACCCTATCCATGTCCCTCATGATATTTTTAATTTTTATTTTTATCGAAAAGTTTTTCTTGACAAAATTAGAAAGTTAGAAAAATATGCAAATACAATGATGCCTCGCAATCTGAATTTAATTTGTTCCAGGAGGCTGTTCGCATTGCGAAAAGTTCTGATTCCGAAACTATTTTCCCCATAAGAAATAATGGGAAGTGAATTAATCTGTTTCTGGACGCCAAAAAAAACATTTTCAAGATACTTTTAACTGCAAATACATATGATTAAGGTAAAATAAGATAAGTAAATTACCTAAATATCAAGTAATAATAATAAAAGCAAGAAATAAATGTACTAATATGAAGATAACTTCATTTACCTTAAGGAAGAGTGCTAATGGTGAATGCAGTTATTTGCTTCACTGTTCCTCTTGGGTGCCATGGTGAATGCACAAGGGTGATAATTTAAAAAAAAGCACAAATCAAGGTGAAAACATGAGGTAAACTAGTGATAGATACACGAGATACGCTAAAACTCTGGGAAGCTAGGGAAGAGATTGCTGGACCCCTTGCTGAGATATTCATAACATTAATAATCACAAGTGAGGTGCTGGACAGATGGAGGTTGGCTAACATGGCGCCACTATAAAAGAAACGATGGTAAGGAAAAGCCGGGGAACTATAGACCAGCGAGCCGAACTTCGGTGGCAGGCAAGTTGTTGGAGGGAATCTCAGGGGCAGGATTTACATATATTTGGAAAGGCAAGAATGGATTAGGGATAGTCAACATGGCTGTGTCTTTTTTTTTTGTAGTAGTAATGAAGAGGATTGATGAGGGCATAGCGGTGGACATGATCAATACATACTTCAGTAAGGTGTTTGACAAGGTTCCTCATGATAGACTGGTTAGCAAGGATAGATCACACAGAACACATTTATAATTAGACATTTAGATACAGAACTGGCTTGTAGGTCTAAGACAGTGGGTAGTGATGAAGGGTTGCTTTTCAGACTGCAGGCCTGTGACCAGTGGTGTGCCACAAGGATCGGTGCTGGGTCCACTGCTTTTTGTCATTTATCTACATGATTTGGAGGTGAACACGATAGATATGGTTAGTAAGTTTGCAGATGACATCAAAATTGGGGGTGGAATGGACAGTGAAGGAGGTTACCTCAAGAGTGCAACATGATTTTAATCAGATGGGCCATTGGGATGAAGATTGGCAGGTGGCGTTTAACCTGGATAAATGGGAGGTGCTGCATTTTGGAAAGGACTTCACCGCTTAATGGTAAGGTCCTGGGGAGTGTTGCTGAACAAAGAGACCTTGCGGTGCAGGTTCATAGTTCCTTGAAAATGGAGTCGCAGATAGATAGGAATGTGATGGTGGCATTTGGTATGCTTGCCTTTATTGGTCAGTGCATTGACTACAGGAGTTGGGAGGTCATGTTGCTACTATACAGAACACTGGTTGGGCCACGTTCGGAATACTGTGGGCAATGCTGGTCTCCCTCCTATAGGAAGGTTTTCATGAAATTTCAAGGGTTCAGAAAAGATTTCCAAGGATGTTGCCAGAGTTGGACGATTTGTGCTATAGGGAGAGGCTGAATAGGTTGGGGCTGTTTTCCCTGGAGATGAGAGGTGACCTTATGGAGGTTTATAACATCATGAGGAGCATTGGTAGGATGAATAGCAACGGTCTTTTTGCCAGGGTTTGAGAGTCCAAAACTACAGGTCATAGGTTTAAGGTGAGAGGAGAAAGATTTGAAAGGGACCTAAGGGGCAATGTTTTCATGCAGAGGGTGGTGCATGTGTGGAACAAGTTGCCAGAGGAAGTGGAGGAGGCTGGTACAATAACAACATTTAAAAGGCATCTGGATAGGTATATGATTAGGAAAAATTTCGAGGGATATGAGGCAAGTGCTGGCAAATGGGACTAGCTTAGGTTAGGATATCTGGTCAGCATGGACAATTGGACCAAAGGGTCTGTTTCCATGCTGTGCAACTCTGTTTTTCAAATATGGTCATATCCAACTTGATTCACCCTTTGAGTAATCGTGGGTTCTTACTGACAGATATATTTCTGGATCTGCCCATGAATAATTGCTGCATTTCAAAAATATGGTTACTGGGAGGCATTTTAAATCACTTTGATTTCAGGAGAACGTAACTTACAATCTGTTCAAAGAGACAAAGGAATCTCCATTACAGCTTAGTGAATTTAGGCTGTAAAGCTGACTCAACCTTTTAAGGAGACAGGATCATTAAGTTTCTGAGCAGCTGGACATGACCGGTTTAAATCTATGAAACCATATTCCCTCAGGAAAAATGAGAGTAATGGCTTCATAATTTTGGGTAGGGAAGGAGGAAAATGGTCCAAAATATTCAGCGACAATTTAAATTACATCCTACAGAATTTAAACAAACCCATAGAAGCAGTTAACCATTAGAAAGTTCCAATGCTTTCACGACTACTTCCTAGGACGAACTGAACAAACAATGAACAGTACGTAGTGTTCGGATTCTGAAAATGTATTCGGATTTTAGGGCAAAATTTTCTCAAAATAACTGATCGGATTCCAAGTTGTTCGAACAATAGAGTGTTCGGATTCCGGGGTCACCACTGTATATCATAACATCAAAAACCATAATAAACCAACTACTATACTACTCTATGAAAGAAATCAAAACTACACTTATTACAAATCAATAAATAAGTAATGCGGCTCAGCGTAACAAGACCTAGCTCTCAACCTTCAAAAGTATCAATTATTAAACACATTTGTACAAATTCTTCCTCATGATATTAGGTTTAGCAGACTAAATCATCATGGCTAGACAAAAGCCTTAATCAAAATGCCAGACAGATCTGCTTCCAAGTAATTCAAGAAGGGCTGCCATGTCTTGTAAAAGTTGTCTGTTTTCTGGTGCACCATCTTTGTAAGAAAGTCCAAAGGAATGTGTTCCATAATTAACTTACGCCACCTCGACAGACCAGGGGGTTTCTCAGACACCCAGAACACCAAAAAGTGAGAATGTTAAAAGCATTTTCCCATGTACATCAAAGGGAGATAAATTCGGCAAACCCAGGTGCAAAGAGACTGGGTTCACCTTGACTTTGCTCCCCAAGACACTCCATTACTCCTGCCACAGTCCTCCAATAGGCACGGAATGTGTGGCTATTTTTTTTTGGCGTCCAGAAACAGACGATAAGTGAGGGTACCCATATTTATTTTACATTTGGAACACATTGAAGATGCTCCTGCTTAAATGTTGTAAGATGATCTGGGACCTGGTGAGCCCTATGAAGAGTTTTTAATTACATAGCATGGGTCCTACTATATATCAAAATCCTCCTTGCATTCTCGCAAATGTCCTCCTATGCTTCTGAAGGGATCTCAATTCTTAACTCTCTCTCCCAGCCCTCAATATCATCTGAGAAGCCCCCCCACCGCCACAAACAAATGATAGAAAGTACTCACTGAAAGAGTGCTTTTAGCCTGAAGCACCCTCTTTTCTTTGTCAGATCTTTAACACGCAGCCAAGAGCGTGGTCTCCTTTTCAGATAGATTCTCTTAATTTGAAAGAAATGGAAGAGGTCCCGACTCAATAATCCATATTTCAGACTTATTTGATCAAGTTACATCAATGTTTCACCCTCAAACAGATCACCCAAACGAGAAACTCCCCTATCCGCTCAACATTTAAACCCGGGATCCATTGTCCCTGGCCGGAAACCCGGCATGCCAACTATGGGAGTACGAAAAGATGTTTTACACTTAGTATCCTCCATCTGCCTCATTGCCTTCCATGCTGTGACTGAGTTAGTAACTATTGGACCATGGTAGTGTTCTGCAACTATCCTAATTTTTGTCTAAAAACGGCAGGTTGATAAGCGGGCACTTGGTCTGGGAGGCCTCAATGTCCAACCATGTTGACAGAGTTCCCCACAGGCCCAATTACTTAGAAGAGATAGGAGGGAGCTCAGTTGCTACTGTCTAATGCCTGGGAGGCCCATTCCCCAATCCCTGGGGCAGTTGCAGTTCCACAAGCTTAATAACGGGCGACTTATAATGCTGAATGAAAGAACTAAGCCAGCTATTCAATTTCTGAAATGTTTGCCTCGGAAAGACTAAAAGGAGCATCCACGAAGGTACAATAAGCTAGGAAGAACATTCATTTTGCTACGAACCACTTGACCCAAGCATGATATTGGAAGGGCCTTCCCCCCCCCCCCCCCCCCCCCCTTTATCTTTGGAGATCTAGTTTAATCTTGTCAAACAAATGAACAAACTTACCCTTAGATTTGATCAGTTATTCAAGGTTAACAGAGAAGCCCAAGCAAAGAAAACCTGCCTGTGAACACTTAAAGGGGAACCCACCTTCCACACCAGGTATTCCCCCAAGTCACCAAATTCTTTATAAAACTCATTGGGAAGACTATCAGGGCTGGGCACATTTCCACTTTGAAGTTGCACACTGCCTCCTGTATCTCTTATGCTGTTAATGGAGCACTAAGAGACACCTGCTCAGCAGACATACCAGGAAGGCCAAGTTCTTAAAAAAACGACTCCATTTTATCTAGTCTGTCCTCCCAACATTCTGACCAATACAGTTTAGAATAGAACCATCAAAACACTGCATTGATCTTTCTAGCATTACAAGAAAGAGTCCCATTCCTTTCTCTAATAGAAGCAATAGATTGGTAGGCATTCTTCTTCTGGACCAGATATGCCAAACATTTAAGCCTATCACCAGGCTCAAACAACCTTTGCTTCGCAAAGGAAACTTCTTTCTTGGCTATATGTGTAAGCATGGAGTTTAAGGCGGATCAAAGGCCTGTGATCCAAAGCAGCTTAGTCATTGATGGTCCACTGTAAGATGCCATCTCAGCTGCCTTCACCCATGCCTCGAGCAGACACTTCTGTCTGGCCGAGTATGAGATAATTATCCCACTAACATAGACCTTAGCAGTCTCCTAAAGAATGGACGGATTACTAGCTGTACCCGAGTTGGTGGCCTAAAATGCTTCAAATTCCCAGGAAAGGTACTTAATGAACTTGCTGTCCTTGAGGATGAAGGGATCCATTCGCCAGTACCGAGAGCTCATTGCATTATTCTTAATCTTGCCCAATAAATATACTGTCCCATGATTGTAGATGGCAATGTACTCAATTGAACAAGATGCCACCAAATGTAGAAGAGCCTCAAGACTTGGGGAAAAAAAACAATTCTCATATGGCACTTGTAAGATTGGAAAAGATTGTACAGTCCCTGCCCATCAGGTGGCAATGGCTCCAAACGTCTACCAAACCCAGTTCCATACAGAGATCACCCAACTGTTTAGTTTGTAGAGAAAGCTTTAGGCATTCTATCCAGACAGGATCCATAGGGCACTTAAAGCCCCCCCATTATAAAATGTCATAACACAAAAGCCATCAGCTTAGTGTCTTGGTCAAAAATTTAAGGATTGGAGCGGAGGATAATAGACATTCAAAGTACCATATTCCTCGCCATGTATTATGGCCATAAGGATAACAACTGTTCATATTCACCATGAACGCAATCTGTTAAATTAAATGGAATATTCTTCCGGACAAGTGTGGCCAATCCCCTGCTCTTAATGTTCAAGGACGAGACAAGCACCCGATCAAACCCATCCAGCTGTGACTTTGTGTTCCATGTCATTAAGGTGAGTCTCCTGCAACAAGGCAACATCTACCTTCTCCTTTTTAAGGTTCAACAACACCATTTTTCTTTGAACTGGTAAATGGATTCCTCTAATAGTCCATGTGCGCCATTTAAGAATGTTGCGAGCCATGATCCTTTCCAACCACCTTTGAGCTGCTGAGAGGAAGAATTCGACTTACAGCGCGCTGGGCATATTCGAAGGAAGATTCGTGAAGTCCATTTACAAAAAACCAAAATGCGAAACTAAAAACTACGAAACACAAAAAGGCACTTGATGGGGCACTCTACCTCCTGCCCATTGAGAGTGCTTACACCTCCCACATGCATCTCCATTCCCCTTTCCAGCTCAAGCCCCACCCCAAACCCAAGCAGTAGAAGGAAACAGACAAATGAGTGATCACTCTGACCTCCCGCAACTATATATCAACACCAATCTTAATCGGAAAAGAAAAATCACACCAACAGCAGCTGCTTTAAGAAAAGGGTAACATTAGAAGAAACATAGCAAGAAAAAAAATATTCTCCAGGACATAAATCCATCAAATTATTTTCGAGTCCAAGAAACTTTTCACTTGTTCCGAGGAGTCAAATGATCACCGTCTCCTTGTGATTAATATGAAGCGCCGCTGGGTATCTCATTGAATGTTGAATACCAAGATCCCTTCATTTCCTCTTGGCCTCATCAAACTATTTCTTTTTACGGATCACCACCACAGAAAAGTCCTAGAAAAGCATTATCTTAGTTCCCTGATAAGTCAGGGCCTGGGGATCTTCCCCCATCCATCTAGAAGATTCCAGGACTCTCTGCTTGTCCCTGTAGTTTTGAAGTTGTATCGGGACTGGGTGGGGCGCAACCTGGTGAGTTCTGTCAACCTTCACCTGTTCCACATTGGCATCCCAGCCAAGAAACTGTGGCAGCCTGTCTTAATAAAAGCTTGCTGACTGTCAATCTTCCACTCCCCCTGGCAGCCCAACAACCTGGATATTTTTCTTCCTACCCAGGTCATCGACCTGTTCAGTCAAAGCCTGGACCTGTTTTTCGAGGGTCTGCATCTGCCCCGCCTAGGACTCTACCTCAGTCTCCCATGCCGTAGTCTGGCGCTCTACCTCTTCAACTCTCTTCCCAAACCCTTCCAACTCCTTCTTATGCTTTTGTAGCATGACTGAGATCAGCTCCAGCTGAGTACGATTATCTTCCATCAACTCCTTGATCATCCCTTTGATCACCACGAGTTTTTCAGTGACGTTCTGTTGTGCAGGTACCCCTTTCTCGGTTGCCAAAGGAGCCACAGCTGTAGTCGCGAGCCCACCCGATGTCCTCAGCGAATGTTCTGAGTGTTGGAGTTTGGCTACATGCTTTCCTTTCGTCATCCCCGCTCACTCAAAAAGGATGAACAGTAGAACCTTGACTATCCGAACATCAACCATCCGAATCCCGGTCCATCTAAACAAGATTTCAAGGCCCTGCAAAAATGGCACCCGGCAACCCCGCATTCAGTTATCGGGTTAAATGATGTTATGGCATACATTGCCAGATAATCGAGAGATATTTGATAACTGGCACTCAATCAGCTATCACCTAACTGGCACTATGACACGAATTGCTACGTAATCGAGAGAAACTCGGACAACCGGCACTCGTGGATTATTGCTTGTTCCCAGCCACCAAACTCCCCTCCCGTCTCGCTCAGACAATTGAGGCTCCACTGCAAATGGATTTAGATGGTTTCACAACCATTTAATGTCAATTTTCTCCAACAAAAAAAGGGAAGGTGGAGGGTAAAAATATCACTACTGCTGACCTGGGGTGCAGAGCTCAGCAAGGCAGATCTACTCCTATCGCTGTCATTTTGGATCCACCCAAACCTTATAAGCTTCTATAAGGTTACCTTTCAGCCTCTGACATTCCAGAGAAAGTACTGCCAGTCTATTCATCTCCCTCCTGCTCAAATCCTCCAACCTTGGCAACATCCTTGTAAATCTTTTCTGAACCCTTTTTCACAACATCCTTCCAATAGGAAGGAGACCAGAATTGCACACAGTATTCCAAAGGTGGCCTAGCCAGTGTCATGTACAGCTGCAACAAATCTTCCCAGCTCCTATACTCCGTGCACTGGCCAATAAAGGCAAGTGTACCAATGCCTTCTTCACATCTTTTAGACTTGCCCTGTCAGTAGTGCAAGATGTTGGAAAAGTCTGAGACAGCACCAACCTTTTCACTTAGAATCAACATTTGATTCAATAATTGTCATCTTATTGTGATTTGAATTTCTGAAAAAATTCTTTCATAGAAGTTGGGCATCATTGGTTAGGTGATTACTGTCCATTTCTAATTGCCTTTGAGAAAATGGTGAATTCACACCTTAATTTGAATTTTCTGATTATTAAAATGCCTGAACTAGCTTAGATTAGTGTCCTTGGGTTTTAGTCTCCTAGTGCAAAAACCTTCTCCATGTTCACTCAATCCAGGCCCCTCCATATTCTGTCACTTTCTCTAAGAACCCCTTTGTCCTTCTAAACTGCATCGAGTGCAGACCCTGAGTCCTCAATGGCTCCTGATATCATAAGCCTTTAACCATAGGATCATTCTTGTAAACCTCCTCTGGACCCCCCTCTAAGGTCAACACATTGCTTAGATATGAGACCCAAAACTGCTGACAGTGTTCCAAATGTGGTCTGACCAGAGCCTTACACTGAGGAACTTTGATTATCCAAACGAGACGGGCGGGCGCTATTTTGTTCGGATAATTGATTATTCGATTAATCGATTCAATATTTTACCTCTGGGACTCGGAGTTTTCTATTAAGTCTGCTCTCTGTTCAGGAGACTAGCAGCAGCACAGCGTGCGCGAGCCCTCGCCCACCCCCCAAACCCCATACAACACCCCCCCCCACCCCAAAACCCTATCCAACACCGGCCCTCCAACACCACCCACCCCACCTGCCCTAACCTTATCCAACACCGCTTCCCCGCCGCCCACCAAACCCTGTCCAACACTGCCTGCTGCCCGCCCCCAACCTCGTCCAACACTGCCTGCTGCCCGCCCCCAACCTCATCCAACACCACCCCTGGCCCATGCCCCAAACCCTGTCCAACACCACCCATCATGGCCTCTAACCTCATCCAAGTAGCGCGCACACGCACGCAAGCTTTTACTGCAAATTTTTGACAGGGTCCACCTTTGCCCTCTACAGGACAATATTAGATTATCTGGGGAAGGGGGGGGGGGGGTTTATGGTACATGACTGTGTAGAACTTCAGGGAAAGTGTAGGGGCGGTGAGAAGCCATTCATTTACAAATGGTGCCTGGGCTCCCATCAGTCCAGGACTGTTCTCGGCAGCACTTTTAATCACTGTAAACAAAAGACATGATCAGTGTTGGACACACGTTTTTGATATAATGTTTCTGTCGGGACCTCGAGATCTCCTTCAGATAATCTGATTTTTGGATCATTGGTATTCGGATAATTGAGGTTCCTCTGTATAGCCTCAACAGTACATCTCTATTCTTGGATACTAGTCCTCTTGAAATGAAAGCTAACGTTGTTTTTGCCTTCCTACCTGCCCATTGATGCTGCAAGTATCCTGACCATCCTTCTTTAATTACAGTGTATTAGCTGTTTTTCAGTCCTCAGTTAATGTCAGGGCCCTTGCAAGTTCCTCCTTTGTCTCACACAGCCTATTTTGAAATACATCTCATTTAAGTCTGAGCATTAATTCATTTTCAAACCTGTTAAAACCGCAAATACTTTCTCTCACTTCAATTGTAATTTGTTCAAATAGGCTACAGTCCTGCTTCCACACACTTTACCACTTTGATCCTCTGGGCAATGCTGTTTCCCTGATTGTCCTATTCTAATGAAATGTATTTGAATTTTCTTTGAATTCCTGAACTTTTCTAATGTTAACTAGAATAGGCAAATTGTGAAAGGCTTTGGGGGTGGGAATTCCTAAAAATATTCAGGGCAGCTTCTCAGTATCGTGGATGCTCCACCATGCTTCCACTGCAGCTCCAGCTCTGAAAAGCAGTTTGCCAGTAGCTGCAAATGGACACACTTCCTGCACACGTATCCATCTGCGACACTAGAAGCCTCCCTTAATTCCCACGTTGTGCAAGAGGAACAGTCAAGGGATCTGTGGTCTCCTGGCACAACGCTCGTCATTCTGTATGGTGTATTTAAGCTGAAGAGCAAGCAACTCTTGGGTCTTCTGGCTGAAATCCAAAACCAACTTTTCCTGTAAACTATTTTGATTCAAGTCTTCAAAATATTTAATAAGGTGTAACCTGTCATTCAGATGCTGCATATTTTGTTTGGGTGAAAAATTTGAAGCACTTTGTGCAAGAATGTAAGTAGTGCTTTGTTTTCCAGTGTCAAAACCCTGACCAAATGTAAATAGTTGGATTGAATTTGACCACACATGACTTGTGGACACATTACTAGAGGTACTCTCTAGCCAAATTCTAACATAGATTTCTCTGCCTGAGTCTCATGTTTCACACCAGAACTGAAAAAAATTTATCTTGTTAGTTGACCACACAAGTTTCACCGAAACGATGGGTAAATGGCAATATTTCCAATTAAAAATAATATTTTGAATGAGACTGAGAATACTTCCTTGAAATTCTTAAAAAATTTGTTTTTTTGATTTGCGTGGAGATCCTCATATAGGCCAGTCTTGTGCTTTCAAAGTGCAGAGTTGCTTTGTCTAACTACAGAAAACTTCACTACAGGATGAAAATACAATTGTCTGCCTTCCCTATCTCTTCTGAAAACCATTCGCTTTCCAAGATGTCCTAATCCGAATGAACCTTTGACAGTAAATATTGGCAGAAAATCCCACCATGTGCTTTTCATAACTGAATGCAATTTCCCGATTTGTGTCTGCTGCCTCAATTTCATTGAGTCACTGTGGCATAATCCCCTGACTCGTTTGTCTGTCCTTCGGGTGTTGTCAAGTTTATTCAATGCAACTAAGAAGAGCTAACTGTGAGCATGGTATGGATCGAACCTGAAAAATTCCTGTTCTGTTGGCCATAGTGTTACTTAGACAAACACATTGATTCATTGATCAGGTCCAATATCAATGTTCGTTTTAAACACACGTAAATGTATAAAATCACTTTTTTGCATGTCATGACTTCTCACATGTAATTATCTTTTGACAAACTTTGGTTTGAGGAGCTAGGTTCCGTTAAATTCTAATACCCTGTAATCAAACAATCTTTTGTCTTTTTTTTCGCAATGAAGCTATATTCATTGGTTGTTAGTTGCTGAACTGGTCTGGCCTCCATGTGACTCGAGACCAGGAGCAGTGTGGTTGGCTCTTAACTGCTCTATGGCCAATAAATGCTGGCCTAGCCAGAATGTCCTCATCCTTGAATGAATTTTCAAAAGGCACAGTATAAGGTGTGTAAAAGACCGCATCTTTTTAATTTATTTTCAATTGTGAACTGAGTTGAGGAAAGGACTGTTTTACAACAGTTGAATATTAAAGGAATTGCTGTACCTTCATAAAGCAAGTTTCTGAAACCCATTTGTGTTTTGTGTTTACATTATTGCTTTGAAGGCAATGGGGGAAGGCATAAAGGAGACTGCTAGGCACAAACAGACTTGACTGGCAACAAGTTGCTGATTGATTTGCTGAATTGTCATCACCTTGACAACCTGTTTGCTTCCCTGTGTCGCTGAGGAGCTTGTGATGTGAAGGAGAGAGGAAGCTCTCAGACCTCTGAAAAGAGAGGCAATGTGTCTGTTTCTTTGTATCTAGTAAAATACCTGAAACTAGAGGAAGCAAGTTGTTTTCTCCCACCAATTCCTGTAAGCTATTGCTCTTAATCAAAAAGTTAGAGAATTGTGACTCTTTATTTTGTGCCTCATGGGAAGAAGTGAAAGAACCCAATAAAAGTTTAGAAACCTCTTTCCACTGGTTGGGGATTCTCGGACTCAATATCATAGTCTGAGAATTAGGGCCAGACAAGAGACTGCTATACAGAAAAATTGGTAGATATTTGGAACACTCTGTCACAAATGGCAATGAATGCTGGATCAATTGTTAATTTTAAATCTGAGACAGATAAATCTTTGTTAAGCAAAGGTATGAAGTGATATGGGCTAATAGCAGCTATACGTAGTTAGGCTGCAGTTTAGCCATGATCTCATTGAGTTGTCGAGCAGGCTAGAAGGGATGAATAACCTACACCTCCAGTGTTTCTGTGTAGAGGACTTTGGAAGAAAAACAAACTCCTCTGTCAAATCATGAGGACTCCTGCCATTGAACTTTTTTTCCAGTTTTTTTTCCGCCCTCTCCATCTATAGCACTGGTATATTTTGTTTGTGTGTAGGTAACTTTTAAAGGGGACGGTTAAAGTTTTAACTATTCAATCAGTGTCATTAGTTCATAATTGTTTTTTACTTGTGGTTACAGCCAATTTGTTAGTAATAAGTAGTTCTCGTTAACTACAGAAGCTTGGTCCATGTTTCCTGTTAATCTAAGTATATCAACCAACCAAATTAGGGACTTCGATTTTCAACTTTTGTAACAACTCCAGCAATAGTTTGGCTTAATTTCCAGTGTACCGCCACAGTGAGGCAGAATAGAGCAATAAACTCTGAAAATAACAACAGCAGACAATACAAGCTTTCATGAGTGTCTCTAATTGAAGGAGGAAAGGAAACCGTGTGGAACTATTTTAAATCAAGAAGAAGCAGGCACTAATCAGGGTGAATCTGTAAATTGATGTGAAATGGGAACTGCTGTTCAGAAGAAGGGGTGGCTGTGTCCCTGGGAAAGGGGGCAAGCTGGAGGCAGCAGGGAGAGCAGGGCTGCGGCTGACACAACAGCCCTTGAAACATGCACACCAAGAATGTCATTGGTGGATGAAACTGCATACACCCCAGTATAGATATGCAAAACAAGTTAATATGTCCGAATGTGACTGATCAGCATCAAGAGATAGTTTTTGGTGGTTGGTTGTATTTTCCATTTTGTCTAAACCCTGTCCTGTAAAAACTTTGTGGACGATGTCCATAATGGTCATTGAGTGGCATTACATTCATTTTTGTTTTCAAAAGCCGAGTTTCTATGATGTCCATTTCTAGTTTAGTTCAATCAACTGAATGAAGTTTGTTATATATTGCAGAGTAATTGGTAGCTCATTCGCATTCAAGAGTCGATACATGCTAGAAAATTAAGACAAAAGTAATTAAAAGGGAGTGCAAAGCAGCTGGATGTCAGATAGTAAATCATAACCATGACAACGGAAAAATAAGCATCAGTCAAACCAGCAGGGGAATCTGTAAAAAGATTTAGATTATGAAACAACAAATAAGATATATGAATGGAAATTCCCTTGGGAAAGATAACAAACTATGCCATTGTAGTGTAGCCCTAATGTGACCCAAGACTGTAGTGAGATCAATTATTCATACAAAATTGTGCTAATGCAACCCAGATCTAAAAAGTTGAAAGAACATCCCAAGGTGGAAATAAATTCTACTTTAGGAATACAAATAATAGAAGAACAAATACATTCTTGTACTCTGATCTATATTGTAACTCAAATTTCAAAATCATAATGTTAGGTATAAGAAAGCTTGGTGCTCTGTTTTTGTGTAAAATGTTCAGCAGAAAAAGTAAAGGTTATCATTACAAACTTAGTTGTGTCTCATGAGCATGCTTTTAGTTTAGAAGACCGGGATATAGTATTAAGTTACTGGTAGTGTTCTAAATGTTCTCTTGTAATGAACTAAGTACACAATACAAAAAGGAAGCATTTTGGGTTAAAGCAATATAAATCTTTTGTAAAATATTGGTGTTAATAATATGTCAGTGTTGAAGTTTTGAGCTGTTAGGTAGTGTTTCTCAAATAAATGAGTTTAGCTCTCACTTGTATAATTGCAAGTATTTATATCAAAAACAGTGGCTTCTGACAAGTGAGGCAACGATATTGCCTAAGCAAGCTAGATGACCATGGGAATGCCACCAATTTTAAATGTTGTAGAAGCCCCAGAATTGTTCAAAGTGGTGACCAATAAACTTAGCCAGGGCACTAACATTCCCACGCATTTCACAGTAAGTCAGGACAAGGAAACTAAGCCAGCTATATTTCTACATTTCTGGGAAGATAGCTGCAGGATTTTCAATATGGTGGTGACATCGCCATATGGAAGAATGCAGGCAGATTCCTAATAATTTGTTCCTTAATCACTTGTCCTTGATATTATTTGGAGGGTTTGAATAACGCAGTCAGTAGTATTATTTATTACTATGGCAGCAGTCATGAAGTGGAAGTCCCAGTGCACAGAACTTGGTGTGTCTCTTGCTTCCTCTCAATGGTAAGTGGCATTTAACCATTTCCTCAGCTCTATATGCCTTTAACTATGACGCTTAATTAGACCCAGAATTAAGCGTTTCTAATTCATTCATGGGGGATGAGGGCATGGCTATGTAGGGCAGTGTGAAAAGATAATGAGGTGTCTTTTAGAGCTACTGCAGTTCATTTGATACACTCACTGTACTGTTGGGAAGGAAGTTTGAGGATTTTTACCCAGTTGCAGTGAAGGACAGGTGATATAGTTCCAAGTCAGGATAATGCGCAGTACCAATTTCGCTAACATTCCTTGACGTCTCATATTATCAAATGCAGCCTTGATGTCACAAGCAGTCACTAATCGTCCCTCTGTTTTCGTTGTTCATGCTGAGGCTGCAGTGAGATCAAGAGATGATTTGCTTGACAGAATCCAAACTGGGTGTAAACTGTGTTATTGTTGAGTAAGTGCAACTTTACAGCACATTGCTGACCTGGTTGCATTTGTGAAGACATACCACGTTTCAAGATCGATGCCAATGTTGTAGCTTGCTTGGACCAGCTTGTATAGGAAGTTGCCTGTTTCTGGAACTCTCCTAGTCGAAAATGCTGGACTTTTGTACAAATGTGCTAGGCTTCCCTCATCCTTTAATATTTGTGGGCCCTCCTCCTCTGAGTTCTTTAATTGTCCAGCATAATCCACAACTGGGTGTGGCAGGAGTGCCAGGCCCAGATATGAATCATTGAAGACCTGAAGAGCGGTTGTATCTGAAATGTTGACTTCTCCACCTGATGCTGACCAACGTCGAATTCTCTATTCCTGAGATGCTGCCTGGCCTGCTGTGCTTTGACCAGCAACACATTTGCAGCTGTGATCTCCAGCATCTGCAGACCTCATTTTTTACCCATATCTACCATGGTTCAGTTCCTGAAAGCTCCTGCGAATGATGAAATTCACAAGTGTGGAGATCGTTAAAAATTGCACATAAGCAAGTTTTGCATGTGGATATTGATTATTTTTATTACTTATTTTTGGCATGGATAGGTGAATTTTCAATTAAACAGGAGATTTACTGTATGTTGTGAATTGTTTTAGTTTTCTAACATTGAATGGAACAGTTAATTTAGTTCAAAACATTGGAATCATGTGAGTTTATACTCTTGAGTTTCATTTACATTATGCAAAGCACTGTCACTCACTAATCGGGTTGTAACATAAATTTGACAGAATCATCTCACCGTAGGTCAGTGGAATGCCATGATCCGGTGTGAAAAAGATAATGAAGAGATTAACAGAACACTGACTTTTCCATTTGAAGGATCTGACTAAAAGGTATGGGGCCTCAGGACGCAGAGCTGTAGCTCTGTAACTCCCTGTTAAACTAGATCTGTAGAAGTGTGTTCAGTTCTAGCACAGCAGCTTAACTCCCAAGAGTTAAATATAAGGGACTACATATAGTAGGGTTACCCATCCTGGAATTTAGAGAAGAAACAGGTGAATTGTTTCGAATTTAAAGGATATGAATGAAAACCGATCTTATTGATTAAACTGCTTGTACTGTTGGAATGGTGAGCATAGCCTGTTCATCAGAACTACACCTTTTCAACAGTATAACTGCGGGAGCTCCCACATACCAAAGGACAATAAGTTTGGATTTCCCTTCAGCAGTCAAAGCTGTATCAGATGAGATTTTTTAACCTGAGATTGACTTCTGTTAACCCAAAGTATTAAAGCATATAGAAAATAAGGATACAGAGGTCACAGATCAGCTAAGTTGCATTATCTTGTTTATGTATTTATGCAAATAATAAAATTAATTGTAGATTTATCTAGTCATCCTTTGTGGCAGGTGGAAGTCCAGATTGATGCCATTTATTTTGAAAAACTGAAGACAAGTAACTGTAAGTGCAAATATCCAAAGCCAAATTGTGTGTTATGGACCAGACTAGAGCACCACCACCACCACCAAAATGTTTTAAGAAGGTAGCCTGGACCTTAACTTTTTCTTTAAAGTTAGATGTGAAGTGCACCTTCCTGATGTGATGCGATTAGTCAAGCTCCTCTATGTTAAGCAAAGCGATTTATTTAAACACTGTAGTTAAAATACCAACAAATGACAGAGGAATTTAGAATAACTTAACAATTGGAAAAGTCAACCAAATAATAGATACAGTACCTATTACTAACTGTCCAATATAATAAATCCCATAAACACACCTCTTAGCAAAAAAAGTAAATTCAGACACAGATTCTTACATGCAGTTCTCCCGATCCAGGAGGAAACATAAAGAGAGATTTCAGAGCAAGTAGCAGCTAGGAATTATTCACTAAAGCTCCCAAGTTTTCTCCGACCCCAAACAGCCTCTTACTGCTAAAGCTAAAAAAAACCTAGAAAGCCTGGTCTTTGAGGACTGGCCTCTACCATTCACGTTGCTTCCATTATTTCAACATTTAAAAACAACATAAAGGCATGGTAAGCTGTTGATTTAGGCAGTCTGCAAAGCCAATTCATCAGGTCTGCCTTAACAACATACTTTCAGAAGAAAATCCGTGACAAATAAAATCTTTGTTAAGTGGGAGCATTCTCTCTCTCTCACACTCACACACACACACACACCTTCCCTGACAGACCATCCATATAAAAAAGTTGGCATCATTTTATAAGCCTTAGTCTGAGTCTGTTAATACACTACAATATATTACATTCATGACGATATCCTATTTCAGTTCATTTACTGCTGCCACTGAATGCCTCTTCATCAAAATGGCGACAATGTATCAGCAACTACGTTTTATCGTCCTGTAACATATGTAACTTTCAAATTGAATGGCTACAATAATAAGCTCCATCGAAACAGTTTGGAATTTTTATCCTTAGATTCCATGGGGAACGGTTTGTGTGCTTCATTCTGTGCATTTGCTGATTTCTGTGCCGTTTTGCGCATGTGCAAAGTTGGTGCCGGTCTTCATACTGTTCTGCGCACACATCGATGTCACCTGCCGACAGAGCAGCTTTCTGTGAGAACTGTTATACCAAGAGCAACTTTCTCACTTTTTTTAATGTACTGTGTTAAATTTACTTTTGTTTCTTTCATAAATATGATATCAACCTTCATTTGGGCTGTGCTATACTTTACAATAGACTTCTCAGTGATTTTGTTCGAGCGATCGTGAGTGATATTTTTGCTGGTCTACCCCAACCCTACTTTTCCTATAGGCCCAATTATTTCAATTGAACGATTTTCTATTAAGTGAGGTTTCGTTGGACACAACTATGATATTATAGGAGAACAACCTGTAGCCCAAATGATTTTTCCAGCATTTGGCCCATGTCCCTCTAAATCCTTCCTATTCATAGACTCTTCCAGTTGACATCATTTTATAAGCCTTGTAAATATAATTATACTAGCCTGCACCACTTCTGTGGCAGCTCATTCCATACATGTACCATCCTGTGTGCGAAAAGGTCTCTTTTAAATCTTTCCCCTCTCACCTTAAACCTGTGCCCTGTAGTTTTGGACTCCCTCAGCCCAGGGAAAAGACCTTGCCTATTTACCCTATCCATGCCTCTCATGATTTTATAAACCTCTGTAAAGTCACTCCTTAGCCTCTCCCTACTGCATAAACGCTCCAACCCTGGGAACATCTTTGTAAATTATTTCTGGATCCTTTCAAGTTTCACAATATCCATGCTCTAGAAGGGAGACAAGAATTACGCGCACTATTCCACAAGTCACCTAACCTTTCTCCTGTCAGTCACAACATGCCCTTCCAACTCTCATACTCACTGCATTGAATAACAAAGGCAAGCATAACAAATGCCTTCATTCTGCTATCGAACTGTGACTGTGTTTTCAAGGAGCTATGAACCTGCACTCCAAGGTTTCCTTGTTCAGCAACACTCCCCAGGACTTTAAGTGTCTTAAGTGCTGTCCTGATTTATCTTTCCAAAGTGTAGCACCTCGCACTTATCTAAATTAAACTCAATCTGCCACTCTTGCCCCACTTGGTCAAGATCCAGTTGTACTCCTTTGCTATCCACTGCGCTTCCAATTTTGATGTCCTCAGCAAACTTATGAATGTTATGGACCGGGCCAGATACCTTGAAAGCATTTCAAGAAAGTAGCCCGGTCTTTGCTAGTCGTTTTAAGCAGGTGTAAAGTGGATATTCCAGGAGGATGCAGCTGGTTCAACCCGCTTTGTTTTAAACAAAACAGAATATATTAAAAAATCACTCAACACCAGGTTATAGTCCACCAGGTTTATTTGGAAGTACTAGTTTTTGGACTGCTGCTCCTTCATCAGGTGGTTGAGACCTCATCAACCGCCTGATGAAGGAGCAGTGCTCTGAAAGCTAATGCTTCGAAATAAACCTGTTGGACTATAACGTGGTGTTGAGTGATTTCTAACTTTGTACACCCCAGTCCAACACCGGCATCTCCAAATCAGAATATATTTGCAAGATTACCAAAAGACAACAAAAAAACCACCCATCCAAAACCCACCTGATTATCCTAACTTAATGATGAGGTTCCAAATACTTGCAACAATCCCGATTAACACCCCTTAGTAAAAAAGGTAAAATAAAACACTGTCTTACAGGAGAGCTGTCAGAGCGAGGGAGCATCTGTATGGACCTGCCTCTTTGGGTCTAGCAGCTTCACAATGACTGACTGCTTTCAGTGACCAGCCAGATTGCTAAAACCAAACGAAACCAGAGAAAAGCTGAGTTGGGAGAAGTGGCCACTCCCCTTTCATTATACAAAATGTTTCTTTTTAAACTTGAAAGCCTGTTGCATGAGTCAGTATCTGTTAGCTATAATCGAATTGACCCTAAAACCCTTCAAACCTCGTCTTTTCAGAATCTCTGCTTGTACGACTTCTCTGAAAAAAAAAACTCAAGGATAGCATAACTTTGTTAAAGGAACAGCTTCATCACACTAACCACACCTTCAATGTTCACGTCTAAATCATTTATATTAATCACAAAAAGCAGTGGATGTACCATCAATCCTTGTGGCATACTGCTGGTCACAGGCCTCTAGTCTGAAAAGCAGTCCTCACCATCACCTTCTGTCTTCTACTTTCAAGCTAGTTCTGTATCCAAATAGCTAATTCTCCCTGTATTACACGTGATCTAACTTTGCTAACCAGTCTAACATGAAGAACCTTATCGAACATCTTACTGAAGTCCATATAGATCATGTCTACCACTTTGCTGTCATCAATCCTCTCCATGACTGCTTCAGAAAAGTCAATCGAACAACTGCAATTAATGTTGCAAATGAACCATCTGTGTGTGACTAAAATCACCAAGTCATTGATGTATACCACACAGTTGGTTAATCCAGAAATGACTTAGTCTTTGAAATATGGCTTGTGAGGTTTTCATACCAAATGTCATGAATTTAGATTGATATAGTCCATGTGGTGTCATGAAAGCTGATATTGTCTTCACTTTTTAGGATCAAGGTACCTGCCAGTACCCTCTGAGTAAGTCCAACTTAGAAGTGTAAGTTGCCTGTCCCACCTTCTCAATGCAGTCTTCCAAGTGTGGAATAGAATATGAACCAGACTTTGTAACTGCATTGGCTTTGCAATTGTCCATACGTAATTGGTGGGTACCATCTGGTTTTGGCAACATTAATATGGGTGAGCTTCAATCACTGCACCTCACTTCGATTATGTTTTTAAACATGCGTTCAATCTCTTTTGAATCTGTGCCAACTTTAGATGTTTAAGTCTAAATGGATGTTGTTAATTAGAACAGCATTTCCTAATTAGATTACTACTTCCAAGCTTATTCCAACATATCTCCCCATGCTATAGCAATAACTCTTTCAGGTCATTTTGATTTTCGCCAGGAAGATAACTCAATAATTTATCCCAGTTTTTGAGAACTTCCTCATTGCTCAATTTAATTTGAGGAATGTCCAGTTCAGAATCCTCTGAATTTCATTCTTCAAATGTAGGAATGGGTGTTAATGTTGCTGTTTTTATCACTGCCTGAGTTTTTCCAAGTTACCAAACATGTATGACATGTCTGGCAAAATTCATCTACATCCTTACGCAACCCAGGCCAGCAAAAATATTTTTGTCTTTTAGCTTAAGTTTTCCTTACTCCTAAATAACCATTAATTCATGTGCTACCCTCTCTGTTTCTATAACCCACTGGTAATACAACTTGATTAACTTCTGCTCATTTCTCATCCACCTGAATATCTGATGGCCATCAAGGTGTCATTTTTAAGATAGTTACATTGTGGAATATGCTTCTTGAAACAATTGCTTCACTTTTTCATCTTTATTGTAACTCAGTTAATTTCTTGAACTAAAAATATTCTCTTTGTCCTCCACCTGCTCTTGTTTTGTCTCAACCATGTGATCAAACATGGCCTCTGATAATTTGACTTAAGCTTCCTTTTTTATATTCTTTGATTTCTTTTTCTGCTTAAATCTGTGGCTTTGTGACCTTGTTATCATACAGCTAGGAAAAATCCCAGGATATATTTCTTGTAACATCTCTATTGCCTGATTTTCCGCTGGCCTTTCGACCACATTAAACAGTACTTTTACCTGTAATCCAGCTACATCATTACTAAAGACAAATTGTATTCCTGGAGTCGAGAGTTCCTCCAGTTCTCCTATCACCACTTTTCCACTCACTTTATGTAATGGAGCACTTCTCGTCTCGCAATAAATTCCACACATTAGCACTTTTTCTGGCAGTAGTCCTTCTGAATTACATATTCTCATCTCTCAACGTCAAAGATTGACATGCTCTCATATCTCTTAAAATTGTAGTTTCTTTATCTGCTCCTCCTGGCATATGCGAGCAAGCCTTACCTTCACAAGTTCATGGTTTAAGAAGACCTGGCACTTTGTTCTCAACCAACCTCCGACCAGGTTGTACATTCTGATGTAGTGTTTTAGCTTCCACTGTGCTTTCATTTACCGCTTCAACAAAATTCATTGGCTTAGGCTGTTTGCCTACATCTGTTTTTCCAGTGCTTTTCTTAAACCACCAACATTGTGACTTCATGAAAATACCTGAGCTTTGTTCACTTTCCTGTTCATGGGTTTCCTTTTTACTCTGTGGTAAACGTGGTAAACTATCTTTATTATCTTCAATGAAATCTCCTCTTCCCTTACCACCGCCAGGATTTCTCTTTTTTTTCTCTCCCCCCAATTTCTGTCCCTCACAGATTGAAATTGATGTTGGAAGCTAAACTTTGATTTATGAAACAACTAATAATCATTAGCTATTTCAGATGCTAATCTTACCATTTTAACTTTCTGCTCTTCTATACGAGTTCTCACTACTCCAGGAAGTGAATTGTTCAACTCTTCCAAAATAATCATGCCTCTAAGAGCGTCATATGGATCATCTATTTTCAGTGCCCTTATCCAACTATCGAAATTATTTTGTTTGATCCTTACAATTTCAATGTACTTTTGACCAGAGTCCCTCCTTAGATTCATCAAATGTTACCTGTCAGCTTCTGACACAAGCTCAATATGTAGTTAAGATGGTTTTCTTCGCACCTCATACTCCCCAGGTATCTCCTCTGATAGTGATGCAAATACCCCACTAGCTCTAGCTACCAGCTTTGATTGGATCAGTGGTCACCGACCACCTGATTTGTTTTGCGACTTTCTCATACTTAGGTAATGCTTGCAAATAACTTAAACAGATCCCCACCAAGCTTTCGCCATCACTATCCTCGTCCCTAAGTCTACATTCTAACTATTCCTCCATCCTGTTAAGTCTACTTTCCTGTCTAATTGCCAACTTCTGAAGTTCAAACTCACACTTTTTTTTTGGCTAGGGCCTTCCTCTCCTTTTTACTGTTTCCTCTGCTTTAAATCCTAATTCAAACTGTTTCATTTTCTTTTCGCTTTCGAGCTACTTCATCTGCAATTGAATTCTAGCCATTTCCAAAGATTGCGATGGTATTTCCAGAAAACTTGAATGTCAAGCTATTGCTGCAGTTATCGTCCCTTTTCACACAAACAAAGGCAACCCCAACTCCAACTTGTCTGCCAATTCCAGCAGCTTTGCTTTGCTCACTTACTGTAAAACTCCCGAAGTCACTTCTTCCACTGCCAGAAACGTCTTCATGACCGAAAACCATTACTACCCAGGGCAAACCTTGTTTAAACCAACTGAATTCAATATGTGAAACAAAGGGCACGAACACGTACCACTTGCCACATTTGAGTCCAACAATGGGCAGCACGATGGCTTAGTTGGTAGCACTGCTGCCTCACAGTGCCAGGGACCTGTTTTCGATTCTATCCTCTGGTGACTGTCTTGTGTACAGTTTGTGCATTCTCCCAGTGTCTGCATGGGTTTCCTCCGGGTTCTCCGATTCCTCCCACAATCCAAAGATGTGCAGGTCATGTGAATTGGCCGTGTTAAATTGCCCATAGTGTTACGTGCATTAGTCAGGGATAAATATAGGGTAGGGGAATGGGTCTGGGTGGGTTACTCTTTGGATTACTCGATGTGGACTTGTTGGGTTGCAAGGCCTGTTTCCATACCGTAGGGAATCTAATCTTAAATCCTAAACCTGACTTGGAAGTAAGGATTTTGATCTTGAAGAGCCCCCAGTTTGTAATAGAGCAGACCCCCCTCAAGATACTTTAAGAAGCCTAGACCCAAATTTTTCTTATTTTAAAGGTAGATGTGAAGTGCATTTTCCAGATGTGATCCGACTGGTCAAACTCCTCCATGTTGAGCAAAATACAATTTCTTTAAACACTGTAGTTAAAGTACAAACAAAAGACAGATGGATTTAGAATAACTTAACTATTGAAAGACTTAACCAAATAAAAGGGTGCAATACCTATTATTAACTAATGGTGATGATGCTGCCCTTTAACAAAGTTATGCTGTCCTTGGTTTTTGTTTCAAGAGGGGTAATAAAGGCAGAGGTTCCGATATGTCTGGAAATGTCTATTTGAAAAGGCTTTTAAGTTTTTCAAAACAAAACGCTTGTACAGTGAAAGGCAAGTGGATAGTTCTCCCAGTTCAGGGTTTTTCCCAGTTTAGTTTGGTTCCAACAGGCGGTTTGAAGTTGCTGGTCAAAGAAAACTCCTGAGAGAAAAGGTTCTCTATTTCAACAGAGGTTTTTTGGCTGGCTGTCTCTCTGACATCTCTCCTGTAAGAATCTATTTTTGCTTTTACCTTTTTTGCCAAGAGGTTGTTTATAAGAATGTTGCTGGAATCTGAAACAGCAGCATTAAGTTACGATAGAGTCGACTGGGTTTTCAAATAGATTTAGTTATTCTAAATTCAGTTCTCTTCGTTTGTGTTTCCATCAGTAGTCTGTAAATAAATTCAGTTTTGTTTAAAACTAAGTGGTTGAGTCAGCTGTATCACTCCTGGAATATCCACATTTGGACCTGTTTAAAACAATGAGAAAAGTTAGGGTCTGTGTTACCTTCTTGAAATATTTTGAGGGGATCTGGGCTGGTCCAGTACATAACTGTCCAAAAATGCACCACTTAGCAAAAAGCTAAATTTAGGCACAGATTCTTACATGCAGTTCTCCACTCCAGGAGGAAACAACAAAAGGATTTGGAGAAAGTAGCAGCTAGGAATCATTCACTGAAGCTCCCAACTTTTCTCGGACCCAAAATGGCTTCTCACTGCTAAAGCTAAATAAAAACAATAAAGTCTGGTCTGTGAGAACTGACCACTCCCATTCAAGTTACTTCCATTGTTCCAACATTTTTAAAAAAATATCTGAAGAGCTGCTAAGTTATTGATTTAGGCAGTCACCAGGTCTGCCTAAACAGCCTATCTTCAAAAAACCCCCATGACAAAAAAAACTCTAAAGTGACAGTGTCATCACATGTGGGTGTTAGAAATCTGGTAAAAATGTTTGTTATGGGGTTCTAAGTCAGCTAAGTTGGCTAGGTGACTAATATGTAGTTCAGAACAATGCCTATTCCTAGTCTGGGTAAGGAGGTGCAGAACTTTAATCTTTGTACTGCCTTAGGAATGGAAGGCAGTGGCAAATCACTGACAGTTAAGATCAGGAAACAATGCAAGGGTACTTTTGAAGATGACCAAATGTTTAGTCAAGGAATTGACGTTTCAGTGCATTAAAAAAGTAGTAGAGATTGAATTTAGATTAGATTAGATTCCCTATAGTGTGGAAACAGGTCCTTCAGCCCAACCAGTCCACACCAACCCTCTGAAGAGTAGCCCACCCGCACCCATTTCCCTCTTACTGATGCACCTAACACTACAGGCAATTTAGCATGGCCAATTCACCTGACCTGTACATCTTTGTGGACTGTGGGAGGAAAGCGGAGCACCAAGAGGAAACCCACGCAGACATGGGGAGAATGTGCAAACTACACACAGACAGTTGCTTAAGGCTAGAATCGAACCTGGGACCCTGGTGCTATGAGGCAACAGTGCTAACCACTGAGCCATTGTGAAGAATTCACTTTAGAAAGAATTTTGATATTTAGAAAATAATTCCATCTTGGGTCTTACCAGCTAAAGTACAATGGCAGTTTAATATGGGTAATGACTGAGTAGAGCTTGGACTGAATTTGGTGCAAACAACACTGTCTTTGATTACCTGAACTTGGAGAAGTTCGATAAAGAGACCTCCAAGACTTCAGCAAAATGGTCATGTCCAGAAGTAACAAAGACACTAATGAGGATTCAATAGCAGAATAACTGAAATAGATGTGTCAGAAAATGGAAGGGAGCTGGAATTAAGAGTCTCAGTGATAGCTACTGACCATACATCCATACTAATCTTGGTGTGAAATATGCCTCAGTTAGCAAGAAGAGAAATAGAATTCATAGCTGGAGGACTGGTTGTGGCGAGGATCAAAGGCAACAGCTTTAATCTTAGCAATTTGTTTGAAGAAATTTTCATTCACACTGTACTGGTGATCAAACTAAAATAGAAAATACTTGAAATGAGCAGCAGATTAGAAAAATATATTGGTATAAGACAGATGAGTGTATCCTTTTGAAGATCATTGTCAATTAGAGTTATTGAAACATACAGCATGGAAACTGACCCTTTGGTCCAACATGTCTCTGTCATAGAGTCATAGAGATGTACAGCATGGAAACAGACCCTTTGGTCCAACCTGCCCATCGACCAGATAGCCTATATTAATCTAGTCCCGTTTGCCTGCACTTGGTCCATATCCCTCTAAATCCTTCCTATTCGTATACCGGTCCAGATGCCTTTTAAATGTTGTCATTGTACCAGCCTCCACCACTTCCTCTGGCAGCTCATTCCATACGTGCACCACACTTTGTGTGAAAAAGTTGCTTCTTCGGTGCCTTTTAAATCTTTCTCCTCTCACTTTAAACCTTGGCCCTCTAGTTTTAGACTCCCTCCAACCCAGGGAAAAGACCATGTCTATTTACTCTATCCATGCCCCTCATGATTTTATGCACCTCTTTAAGGTTACTTCTCAGCCTCCCACACTCCAGGGAAAATACCCCAGGCTATTCAGCCTCTCCTAATAACTTCAACCCTGGCAACATCCTTGCAAATCTTTTCTGAACTGTTTCAAGTTTAACAACAGCCTTCCTATAGGAGGGAGAGCAGAATTGCAGATAATATTCCACAAGTGGCCTAACCAATGTCCTGCACAGCTGCATCATCACCATCACCTCCCAACTCCTATATGCAATGTTCTGAGCAATAAAGGAAAGCATACCGAATGCCGCCTTCACTATCCTATCTACCTGCGATTCCACTTCCAAGGAATATGAACGTGCATTTCTAGGTCTTTGTTCAGTAACAGTCCCCAGGACCTTGCCATTAAGTGTATAAGTTCTGCCCTGATTTACCTTTCCAAAATGCAGCACTTTACATTTATCTAAATTAAACTCTTGTTAAATCTAAATCTTGAGATTAAAGTTTGCAATGTAGTAAGTAAAGTTTTAACCACTTTGTTAAAATATTCTAGCATTGTAAATGTATAGTGGAGGATTCAGTGTGAAGGATTTTCACATACAGAAGTATATTTGCAGATGTTTCAGATTTGCTGTTTCTTAGAGAATTTGGATTCTGTTTTGAGGGGTATGGAGAAATGGACTATTTCAAGTATTGTCGGGAGTGTGTTGCTGGAAAAGCACAGCAGGTCAGGCAGCATCCGAGGAGCAGGAGAATCTTCCTGATGAAGAGCTTATGCCCAAAGTGTCAATTCTGATGCTCCTTGGATGCTGCCTGACCTGCTGTGCTTTACCAGCACCACAATCTCGACTCTGAGCTCCAGTATCTGCAGTCCTCACTTTCTCCTATTTCAAGTATTGTGCACGTACTGAGGATAGTTTCTTTAGAAGATATCATTGAAAAGTCTATTAGAGTTTTTAACAAAGATATTAGAGTTTTTAACAAAGCGTCAGAGATATGTCATGACAGTAATAACTTTTCAATCTGCACTTAACTCTTGCTGGAACTGTTTGACCGGTAACTGGGTGGAAAGTGCTATGAGTTAGTTGGAGGACTTGAAGTCTGTAATGAAGGCTGCAGGTAATCTTTCCTATTTCTGAAAAAAATCTACTTGCTAAGTTCAAAAAGAAACCTATTTGCTCTTCTGAAAGGGTGATGTGAAGGAACTTTTTGCTGTTTCATTTTCGGAGATAGGCCAAGACTCTGGAGGCAATCAGGCATGCTAAGTGATATTAACTATACATGCCAGAACATCACATCAACAAACATAAGAACATTCAAATGCTTTATCTTTTGTGATACCAAGAATAACTATAATGACCAGAAAACTTCTTTTTAGGAAGTGAAACTCCACAGATAGAAATTAGTTTTTATTCTTTCCCTGAAATGTATGTGTCTTTTGACCTCTTTAGAAGGATAAACATTTGCGCTTGTATATTACCAATTATGTACCCTCTTCGAATAAGTTTTACTTTGCTCAACTAATTTTAAGTTTATGTTAAAGAAATCTAGTTTTGAGTTTTATTTTAAAAACCTGACGTATTTGTATTTAATTGGCCATCTCAAGAACTGGGAAGTACTGTATTTTTATCATTTGACTTGTGGAATGATGGGACTGGAGGAATAGTGCACTCCTCCAACCTCTGTCATAACAGGTTTATCAGTTATTTTGAAAAGAAAATTCACTTCTGCCTTTAAACATGGTATTTAGGAAATTTCTTCTTGCTTTATATCATAGTTTTACATTTAATGGGATGTTGATCATTGTTGAAACAATTGAGAATGTTAATCATTTATTCTAATTCAACTTGAGTGTCCAAATACTCTATTTGTCAACAGAAGTATACAAGATGTTGTTTGTACTTTTCAGCATCACCAGATGTGAACTGGTGAGATTGGAAAAAGTGGTTAACTCCTGCTGGAGATGCCTTCGATTTTCTTAAAGCATTCTGTGTATAAACTGTTGTTTGTAGATTTTCTAATCAATTCTATAACAATGTTGTGATAACTAAGTGGCCATGATTATTTATTGAAAGCATTGCTGCATGGATTCATTGGAAGCACTGCAAAAATTGGCACATTCTGTTAAAAGAAAATACAGGAAAATGGGTAATTGCATGGCTTCTGAGTTTGGAACAGAGCATCTGATAAGTCAGCTATATTTCAAATGTAAAAGGTATAAAGACAATCACATTAACTTTAAAAGCGTTGGATGGTGTCCAGCACTGCAGCTGATGGGAAGAGCTTATTGTTGTGACAGATGTTCTCAGGGCCACAATGCTAGGCATGGCATTACATTTAAGTAAGATGTGCACAGGTTGTTTAACAGCCTGAAAATGTAGGCCCACATGAGACTATTTAAGGAGTTCCTGTCTCTGGATAAACAAGTTTCTGCTTAATTCCTAGTTAGCTTTGAATTGATTGTAATCTGAACTGTGTTTGATATTTTTGACAAATAGTGCTGCTTTCTTGAAATAAGTGTCTTGATAGTATGTGATGCACAAACTGGGTTTGTATAAGTAGTTGTAGTTAAAGATTACACATCACCAGATTGTAGTCCAACAGGTTTATTTGGAAGCACTCCAAAAGCTAGTACTTCCAAATAAACCTGTTGGACTCTAGATTGATGTTGTGTGGGTTTTAACTTTGTCCACCCTAGTTCAACATTGGCACCTTCACATCACAAGTAGTTGTATGCATTCATTATTTTTGAATCATAATTATTTGCATGTCAACTCTTCTGCCTTTTAAAAAAAATGGTCTTATTTTTCTAATCAACCTGTTCAGAGATGTTATTATGCATGTCTGGAGCAGGTGAAACTTGAATCTAGGCCTCCTGGTCCAGGGGTAGGGGCACTACCACTGTTAAAAGAGGGCCCCAATGCTTCACCAATTTGTGTGTCATCCTTGCATAGGGGCCATGTTAATCTTCTGTATCATCGCAAATTTTAGGATCTTTGCTACCAAGGTGTCAATCCTGACTAAATGTTTGTATCATTTGTTTAATGTCAATTTATGTTACTTAATTTCATTGTTTTGATACTTGCTCCCTCCACTGGTTGAAGTATAATATGTGCATTCAGTAAAATGTAATTATGCGCAATATGAGTGGTGATGTCCCTGTTCTATTCACTATACAACCATTCTTGTCTGTAAGACATAAAAGTAAGATTATGTGCTAATTAGTTTTAAAATTATAATTATGTTTCTGCCTGCACAGTATGCAGGTGATCAGAATGTATAGTAATATTGTTTTAAGTGAGGTTTCCCATGAAAGTTGTTAAGTCATTTCAAGCATAGCTAAGTCATTCGTCATTAGCTACATCTGATAAATCTAGAGTTTACGTTTTTCTAAATCCTAAAATATGAAAATGCAAAGCTCATGTTTTATGTGAGGCAATCATAACATTTTGGGTCATCTGTAGATTTGGTACATTCCAAGTATACTTGTGTGTTTTGAAGCTCAGCACTATTTTGGTGTAACTAGGTTGTTAACTATAAGTGTTGGTTTGATATAATGTTGAGGGGAAATGATTGAAAGTTCAAATTGCAGTTTTGTCTATTTTTAGTGGACCAGAGTGATTCTTATGTATCATTATACCTACTTTTTCTTGTTTAAATATTTGTATTTGTCAACCATACATTACCTGTATTCTCTATTGAAATGAGATGTCCAGTGCATGTAAATATTTACTCTCCTTTATGGTAATTGCTCAACTTTGTTTAAGAAAGCTAGTAGCCATACACATCTGCTACAGGAGATGCAGCAAAGTGCTTGAATCAGTGTGAATAAATAAGGTGATAACATTTGTTCACGTGGAATGTGTGGCAGTACTTCCTTCTCATCCAGGGGGCTGGAAGCTGCACATACTTCACAGTGGGATGTTAGATAACTGAGTTTCCGGTTTATATTGAAGATTCTTAACAAAGCTCATACTCAATAGGAAAAGAACTTGTAATTAAATAAACTGAGTGGAATATCCACATAATAGAACAGTCCTGATACATTTTCATATATACTGCACTGAGTAGATTTGCATTTGTGAAGCTGAGCTCCCTAATCTTGACTATTCTGCAATGTGAATGTCTCATTACCCTTACAAGCTAGGAAAGCTACAAAGGCTGAAACTGATGTAATAAGTAAGTTGGAGTGTGTGTGTGTGTGTGTGTGTGAGAGAGAGAGAGAGAAAACATTCTTCTGTAAATTACATTCGCAGACCTCAGGGTTCAAGGGACAGAGAGGGAAAGACAGGATGGAAGCTGGTGGAAAGGTTAACTCTTTGTGGTCTGATTTGAGTATACAATTGCTTACCATGGATTGAATGTTTGTGTAGTGTTCCCTGGAGCTTGAGATCCGGAAATGTTATGAATTTATTTGCATTTTGGGAATCTAAGATGATTATAAAAGAAAAAGCCATTTTCTAGGACAATGATACTGGACACGTTAACTAAATGAGGTTACCTCATGACCTTTTTTCCACATAGATTAGACTAGTCTCTCATTATGATGTGGTGTTAAAAGGGAAGATTATCTAACCAAAGCAATTGACCACTTGGCCTGGCTTGATCAGGGTTCCCACTTTGATGTACATATAGCTTAATTAGTCAAGCGTACTCAGACCTGTCTTTTGCCATTTTATTGCTGCTTATCTGACTAAGCACATGTGGTTTTGTAATATTAATGCCAGTTTCTGTATAAAGATAGCTTGTTTGCAGCAGTAAGGAGAGTAGCTTGAGAGAGCTCTTCGGGGTAGGAGCTGGTGCCATGACTCTGCTAATAGTTTTAAAACTTTAGCTCAAGTCTGGCTTGTAGGTATCTATGTTATAGGATAACATTGATGCCATTGGTAGATAAAGGTAATAATTGAAACTGAGCTGTCTGTAAGAGTTTTATTTTCCAGACTACCACAGAGTATGATCTCCAGGATGAACCAAGCGAGGCTTACAGGTCAGGTCCATCAGGGGTTCCCTGAGCCGTCTTGAATACAGACTTAAACACACTCAATCCTTGCCAACATATCAATTCCCCAATATGGTTATAAGTGCCAGACCTGAGGGTTTACAAATACCTTTGTAAGTTTTGTTCATCTATTTTCTAATTTCTGTCTAATTACACAGTTCTCCAAGTTTTTGATTTCATGGATATAGAGTTGTGTAATCTTTAGGAATCATTTTCCTTGAGAGAACTTTTTAAAAGGTAAGAAGATAATGAAAATGCATATGGAAATTTAACAGGTAGAGACAGCGCAATTGATGAAACTTTAACATGATTTAAGCAAATTGTGTAGCCATGTATGTATGGCTTATTTCTGTAGTGCAATTTTTGTATTGAAATTAGTCAAAAATAAATTATCCTATAATTGCACGTTGCCTTTAATATAGCAATGGAGGAAGAATTGAATAGTTGCTGATTTCTGATGGGAGAATGATCAAACATCTAGTTGAAAGACTAGTTTTTAAGAAAACTTTTGAAATGAGGGATTTAGAGCAGTTGAAGATCAGAATTCTGATAGTTGTTTCAGGCTTGGTTCTCAAGTGATACATCAGCGCTAAAGGAGTTAGTAGTATGATATAAGGTTAGAGTGTCTAAAAAGTATTAAGAAATATGAAAGTAAGGATGTTTTCTAAAAGAAAACTCTGGATTTGAATATCACTAGCAAGAGCTAACCCTGTCAGGTAACCTGCCATGCCTGTCGTCCTCTCTGTGGTTTGTCAGTTGGTCCAGTATGCACATTGCTGGTGTGTAATGCCATGATCAATATATGAGAAAACAGGCCAAAATCCTAATTTCCACCACTTGCATGACTTTGCATAATGTATGTATAGTACACATCAACATTAGTGCGAGCAACAGCGATATAGTTTAACAAGCAAATTTTAACTGATATCAGAAAATGTTTGTGAAACACTAAACTAATGAAGAATGAGGTTAATGTGAAGCCTAACATAAAAGTGAAGTTTTCAAGCATGAAATCAGACACCAATGGAGTTGGTGATTTCATTGAGTTTTCTTTGCACTGGCAGGTGGCATTAGAAATTTGACTACTTAGTCTTTTGCCCTTCAATGTCATCTGCTGGTGGGAAAGTTTTTAGGATTGCTGTTAAGGCACAATGGCACTCATTGTCGAGCCTAATGATCACATGTCAACCAGCATAGGTAAGGTATAGAATATAGGTGAGTTTCGTTTTTATGAAGAGCTGACAACTTCATGGCTATATTTACTGGATTCTTTAATATAATGCAAGCACGAGGAATGACAGGGCTGGGTCTTTTCAGCAACAAACAAGTAGATGGGATGGCGTTGTGGGGCAAGCTATCAATACATTTGAGTGTGGATTAGGAAATCTGCTATCCTCACCTGGTCTTGTCTTCATGTGACTCCAGACCCACAGCAATGTGGTTGACTCAACTGCCCTATAAAGCGGCCTAACGGCACTCAGTTGTATCAATTGCTCCAAAGTCACAACAAAGAGATATAATAGGGCAGATCACCTGGCATTGACCGAGGCACCAGAATGGCAGTGACAGAAACTGTCAACCCTGCAGAGTCATCCTCGCTAACACCTGGGGGCTAGTGACAAAATTGCGAGAGCTGTCTCTCGGACTAGTCAAGCAACAGCCTGACATTGTCTCTAAGGAAGATTCCATGAGTAAGACCACTGTCATCGTCCCATTAGCAGGACAGACCCAGCAGAAGTGCTGGCACAGTGATATCTAGTCGGGAGGGAGTTGCCCTGGGAGTCTTCCAGACATTGACTCCAGACCCCTGAGGTCTCATGGCTTCAGGTTAAAGATGGACAAGGAAATCTCCCTACTGATTATTACGTACCACACTCCACCAATTGATGAATCAATAGTCTTCCATGTTGAACGCACTTGGAGAAAGCACTGAGGATGGCAAAGTGTCCTTTGGGTGGGCATTTTAATGTTCTCCACTAAGAGCGGCTTTGCAGCAAAACTATTGATCTAGCTGGTCGTGTCTTGAAGGACATAGCTGCTGGACTGGATCTGTGGGAGATGGTGAGGAAAAAGCATTCTTGACATCATCCTGCCAATCTGCCAGCTGTAGATGCATCTGCACAGTATTGGAAAGAGTCACCACCGCGTAGTCCCTCCAAAGGCAAAGTCCCATCCTCAAATTGAGAATACCCTCCATTGTATTGTGCAGCACTGTCACACTGATAAGTGCGATATGGGTGAGCAGATCTAGGAACTGAAGACTGGGCATCCATGAGGCATGGTGTGCCATCAACAGCAGCAGAATTATAACAGCACAATCTGCAACCTCATGGCCCAGCATATCCCCTACTCACTCATTACCATCAAGCCACAGGATCAACCCTGGTTCAAAGGAGAGTGCAGGAGAGCATGCTAAGAGCAGCACAAGGCATGCTGATAAATGCGGTCAACTTGGTGAATCTACCAATCAATGACTGTTTGCATGCCAAACAGCAAGTGATAATTAGAGCTGAGTGATTCTACAATCAACGGATCAGATCTAAGCTCTGGAGTCATGAATGATGGTGGACTATTAAATGACTTGTTGGAAGAAGCGGCTGCACAAATATCCCCATCCTCGGTGATGGAAGAGCCCAATACATCAATGTAAGAGATAAAACTGAAGCATTTGTAACAATCTTCAGCCAGAAGTGCAAAGTGGCGATCTATGCTTCCCCAAGTCCTCCCCAGCATAACAGATACCAGTCTTACGCCAATTTGATTCACTGCTCGTGATATCAAGAAATGTAGCATGGGATGCTACAAAGTTTTGGCAGAATTATTGAAGATTTGTGCTCCAGAACTTGCTACTACTCTGGCCAAGCTATTCCAGTTTAGCAGCATGATTCTTCAGTGGTTAGTCTTGCTGACTGAAAGCACCAGGAACTTGAGTTTGATTCCAGCGTTGGGCAATTATCTGTGTCGAGTTTGCATATGCTTCCCATGTTTGCATAGGTTTCCTCTGAGTCCTCCAGTTATCTTCCCACATTCCAGAGGTGTGCAGGTAAGGTGGAATGGCTATGCTAAATTGTTCATTGTGTCAAGGGATGTTTAGATGAAGTGAGTTAGCAATGGGAAATGCAAGGTTACAAGGATTGAAAGTGGATGCTCTTTGAAGGGTCTTGTGCGCACTTTCTGGGCTGAATGATTTGCTTCCACACTGTAGGGGTTCAATGATTCTAAGTCACATCCCAGAAGGAAGCCTGGCTTGATGGATCATTTGTTTAACTTGCATTTGACTATCATGATTCGTCACTGAAACATACCCCTATGGTCTACAAAATTTCCTTAACAATGGAATATGATTTTGTCAAGTGAAAAATAGCAATACACCTCAGACCATTGAATTGACTTCATAACAAACAACAAAACAAACTTTCAACTTGTTTCCCAATGCTAGCAGATGGGAGGCAATGGTATCATGATAATGTAATTGAACCAGTAATTGAGAAGCCCAAGCTAATGTCCCAAGGGCATGGGTTTGAATTCTACCAAAACAGATTTATGTTCAATTTTTAAAAATGGAATAAAATCTAAGCTAATTATACTGACATTGTCAATTTGCTACCTAAATGACAAAGGCACACTACTTCATTCCCAGTCAACTCTGCCAAGTATCTGGGAACTTGTGCCAAAAATGGGAGAGCTGTTGACCAGACCATATGCAGGCCAAAAGCAAAGCTGGGGACAAATTCCTAGTCCTATCCACTTTACAATGTTGATGTGCCAGTGTTGGACTGGGATGGACAAAATTGAAAATCACACAGCAGGTTATAGTCCAACAGGTTTATTTGAAAGTAAAGCTGACTACCTGACAAAGGGAGCGTTCCAAAAGCTTATGCAGAATGACCTCTGTTACCCTAACTTTAATATCCGAATTTCACATTAGCTGAAAGAGATCTCAAGGTCCTGTAAAAAAGATATGTTATCTGAACAATCAGTTATCTGTCCAAGATACTCCCTGCCCGTCTCATTCAGATAATTGAGATTGTTCTGTACCACCAAATAAATGTGTTGGACTATAATGTGTTGATTTTTAACTACCTCAATCTTAATCACTGTAGACGTACAATACAAATTGACCAGTTATAAACACTAGACCTGAGGAGTCGGAGCAATTTAGAAGACAAAGTGACTGATAAATAATGGGAGAATGGAGACAAGCGTAAACTTTCAGGAACATATCTATAGAAACTTTTACAATTGGTTATGTAAAGAGAAAAAGATTGAGGACTAATACAAGTCCGTTACAGTCAGAAATTTTATATTATAATGGGCCACAAAGGAATGGCTGACCAAATAAATATGTATTTTGGTTTTGCCTTCACAAAGGGAGATTAGCAAATAACATACCAGAAATATTGAGATATGCAGGATTTAGTGAAAGGGAAGTTGTTAGAAAGATGTGGCTGTACTATACCTTGAAGAAAGTTAAAAGCTCACAGAGCTACCTGACAGCATGAAGTGTTCTGAATAAAATACACTGTAACACATGGTCCAACAGCTGGCTGCCTGGAGACAAAAATTTGAATTAGGCCAATTAGCTTTAATTATACCCCCCAAAAAACAAACTCCAATCAAGTTTGAATTTAGCATATTGCCAGTATTAAAAGCCAATGTCACAATCTGATGCTTTGGGGGTATAAGACCGGGAAAAATTGAGCAGTTGAGGGAGAACTACTAGAAAGCCAACAGATTTTGGCTGCTAGTCAGAACTGTCTGAGAGGTACCTGTCCAGAGAAGGAGTTTGTTCAAAGGAAAACAACACCACCGACTTGGAGAGCAAATCTGCAACGAGAAGATTCGACCGCTGGCTGGTTTTGAAATTTGAATTTTTCAGTAAATCGTAATTAGGGATTTTATCAGACTAGTATTATAAACGGGAAAGTAAAATATGCGATAGAGGAAGGAGTTGTAAATAGTTGTGAATTAATTAATCTCTGTTATACTTTAAGAAATAAAGCTGTTAATTTTTAATTTAAATAGTTCTTGGCCTCTCGAATTTTCATAGGTTAATGCTTGGGATAAATCTTTTCTGTGTTGCTGGTTTAAATTAAGCAAAAGGGTTTACTCGTGTCGTAGCAAAGTGCTGAAGGAATTCAGTATGAGTAGGGAAATGTAATTGGGGAAATTGAGATGGAAGGCCCATGTAATGTAGATAAATATGACATTATCCACTTTGGTAACAAAAACAGGAAAGCAGATTATTGTTTTGCTGTAAAATGAGAGAGGAAATGTGCAACAAGACCTGTGTTTTGCTAAAGGTAACTATTGGGGTGCAGCTGATGGTAAAACAAGCAAATATTCTGTTGGCTTTCATAGCAAGGGGATTTAATTACAGGAGCAAGGATTTCTTGCTGTAATTATACAGGGCCTTGGTGAGACTACACCTGGAATATTGCATGCAGGTTTGGTGGTCTTATTTGAAGAAAGATGCTTTCATGAAAGAACAAGTGCAGCAAAGATTCACTATACTGATAACTTGGGATGGCAGAACTAATGTGTGAGGGGAGGTTGAATCGGTTAGGATTATGTTGTCTGGAGCTCAGGAGAATGAGGAAAGATTGCATAGAGATCTATAAAAGTCTTACAAAACTAGTCAGGGTAAATGCAGGAAGGATGTCTCGATGACCAGGGAGTCCAGATTTGGGGTTACAGTCTAAGGATATGTGATAAATCATTTAGGATTCACATAAAATTTCTTCATCCAGACAATGGTGACCCTGTGGAATCCACTACGACAGATAGGAGTCAAGGCCAAAATATTACATGATTTCAAGGATATAGCATTTAGGGCTTAAAGGATCAAAGGATATCTGGTGAGTTGGAGTTTGGGAGAAGAGAAGTGGAACACGACTGGACCTATGGTGGCAAATAAAAAAGAAAGCAGCAGGCTAGCATGTGTGTAAGAGGGTTTAACGACATGGCAGACTATGAAAGAAGTAAAAAAGAAGGATAACTCAGAAGATATTGTTATTGTAGATGTTGGAATTCATATAGAGGGAACTGAAACTAACATACGAGTACTTTACCTGGATGCTCGTTGCATTTATAACAAGGTTAGATGAGTTAGTGGCACAAATCATCACGAATGAAAATGACTTACGAGCCATTGCAGAGACATGGTTGCAGAATGGTCGCGACTACGAGTTAAATATTCAGGGGTGTCAAACTACTTGGAAGGACAGACAGGGATATAAGGGAGGTGGGGTACCTGTGATATTTGAGGATGACCTCAGGGTGGTGGTGATAGATGATATAAGTTCTATGGAGAATAAGAATATAAATCCATTTGGGTGGAAGTTAGAAATTCTATCAGTGACTTTTTCTTCTTAGATGTAGTCGATAGGTCACCAAATAATAATAACACATTGGGGTGGTAAATAAACAAAGAAATAACTAATGCCTGTAAAAATGATACAGCAATTATCGTGGGTGACTTTAATCTACTTGATTGTTCAAAACAGGTCGGTCAGAGTAGTGTGGAGGAGTTCATTTAATGTATCTGTGATTGTTTTCTTGAACAGTATGTAATGGAACCAACGAGGGAGCAAACTATCCTAGATCTGGTCCTGTGTAATGAGGCAGGCACAATTAATGATGTCATAGTTAGGGACCCTCCTGGAAACAGCAATCACAGTATGGTTGAATTTAGAATAGAGATCAAAGTGTGAAGATAAAATCCAATACCAGGGTCTTGGGCTTAAACAAGGGAGACCACCATAGGATGAGAGAGGTTCAACTGGTTTGGAAGTAAAGACTGTATTGGGGGACAGTTGACAAACAGTGGAGCACTTTCAAAGCAATTTTTCAAACTGCTGAGCAAACGTATATACCAATGAAAAGGAAGGGCTGTAGTAAAAGGGATAATCTGCCATGGATGGCTAACGAAATAAGGGAGACTATCAAATTAAAAAGAAGGCACACAAAGTGGCCAAGATCAACAGGAAACTAGAAGACTGGGAAAGCTTTTAAGGTCAACAGAAAGCAACAAGCGCTATAAAGAAAAGTAAGGTTATGAGAGAAAATAGCTCAGAATATAAAGGCAGATAGCAAATGTTGCTATTAATATATAAAACAAAGTGTGGCTAAAGTAAACATTGATACTTCAGAGGATGAGAAGGAGAATTTAGTAGAGATATGAGGAAATGGCTGAGATGTTGAATAGGTACAGAGGAAACTAGATCGTCCGACATTTGATTATTTGAATATCAGATTATCCGGCAAGATTGCAAGGTCCTGATGCTTGGTTAAACTATGTTATCCAGTATTTGATTATCCAGAATACATTTAACCGAACAAAATATTCCCTGCCCATGTCATTTGGATAATCAAGGCCCCTCTGTATTTTGTGTCGGTTTTCACAATGGAGGATACGAATTGACAAAGAGACAAAGGTAGGTGAGGACCTGGAAATAATCATTATCACGAAAGAGGTTGTGTTGGACAAGCTAATGGCGCTAAAGGTAAGCATGCCTCCTGACCCTGATGGAATGCATTCCAACGTACTAAAAGAGTTAGTGGGAGAAATACCAAATGTACTCGTGGTAATGTTCCAAAATTTGCTGAACTCTCGGGCAGTTCCAGCAGATTGGAAATCAGCAAATATGACACCGCTGTTTAAAAAAGGAGTTCAACAAAAGATGGGGAACTACAGACCAGTTAGCTAAACTTAGACCCATAGAGATGTACAGCAGAGAAATAGACCCTTCGGTTCAACTCATCCATGCTGACCAGATATCCCAACCTAATCTAGTCCCATTAGGTTGCACTGACTTATATCCCTCTAAACCCTTCCTATTCATAAACCCATCCATTTAAATGTTGCAATTGTATCAGCCTACACCACTTCCTCTCGCAGCTTATTCTATACACGCTCCACCCTCTGTGTGAAAAAGTTGCCCCTTCGGTCTTTTTTATATCTTTTCCCTCGCCCTATGCCTTTGCCCTCTAGCTCTGGACTCCCACACCCCGGGGAAAAGACTTCGTCCATTTATCCTATCCATGCCCCTCATGATTTTATAAACCTCTAGAAGGTCATCCCTCAGTCTCTGATGCTCCAGAGAAAATAGCCCCAGCCGATTCAGCCTCTCCTTTTAGCTCAAATCTTCCAACCCTAGCAACATTCTTATGAGAATGTCTGTAGGGTATAAGCAGGCAGGGAAAAAGTTAAGTTCTGAGTTTTGTACAACAGGAGGTTAACCTTCAGTCTTCCGGCACCTCACCTGTGACTATCGATGATATAAATACCTCAGCAAGGGGCCCAGCAGTCACTTCCCGAGCTTCCCATGGAGTTTGAGGGTACACCTAATCAGGTCCTGGCGATTTATCACCTTTATGCATTTCAAGACATCCAGCACCATCTAAGCTTCTCTGTAATATGGAAATTTTCCAAGATGTCATCATCAGTTCATTTTACAATTAATAATAGTAATTCTTACCTTTGTGTAGTAGTTACGCAGTCTGGCAGCAACAATGATGAGGTGGCAAGTACGGGAAGCAGGAGCATGGTTGCCAATTATGTTTCTAGACTTGGAGGTATGCATCATATGACAGGAGCTGTTTTATTCCAAGATACATTTTTTTATAAATCATTGATTTTTAGGGCACAGTGGTTTCATTTCCTCGTAACGGCTTGTATTATTTTACGTTAGAACATGTCTGGTGGTTAATATTGCCAATGGAACTAACAAAAACAGGATAAAACTGTCGCTCCCCAACTCTGCATTTTTTAACAACCATGTGAGAATGGGTGAACTGGCATCCCTGTATTCAATCTCCTCAGTTGGTCACAAAGGTTTAAGGTTCTTTTTTGTCAAAGGTTGTACCTCTCTCCGATTTATAGTTAACTATTTTTGCTATGAGCAATAAATGGTCAATCAATAAGAGTTTCTTGAATCAAAGAAGAACCAAATGATGGGGATCCAAGATGGCGGCGACCCAGCAAGACTGAGTCCACAGTGCTCTACCCAAAACTTGGGAAAAGTGGGCTATCCACCCCCACCACACTCACTAAACCATTTATAATAGTTGTTAACCTTAAATAGTTACCTATTAGTACATTTAAATAGTCTAATACTAGCTGGAAAATGAGTAAAGGGAAGGGAACAGGTGGCTCTAAGAAAGCAGGGACCCCTCCCCCACCCTCTCCCTCTTCATCTGCAACAAAGGTGTCTTCAGCTACTTCAGGAGATTTACCAATGAAGATGAGCTTTGAGGAGATGTTTGCCAGGTGGGAGGCGAAGATTGATGCTTTTATCGATGAGTCTCGGCAGAGCAGAGAAGCACTATCAGCCGAGCTGCAGAAGCAGGGCAGAGACATTCAGGAATTGGAGTGCCGAGTCAGAGAGGTGGAGTCGAAGGCCGCAGCCTCAGAGACTGGGATAAAATCAACAGCCGACCACATCCGTTTTCTCGAGAATCGAGTCCAGAACCTAGAAAACCACATTGATGACCTCGAAAATCGATGTCGTAGAAAAAATATTCGGTTGTTGGGCCTGCCCGAGCAGGAAGAGGGAGGTCAGCTGACAGCATTCTTAGAGCATTGGCTGCCACAACTTTTAAATCTGCATAATGGATCAGGCCAAGTAAGGATAGAATGGGCCTACCGGGTCACAGTACGTGGGCCCGGCTCAACCCAGCGCCCACGCCCGGTCCTGTTCCAGCTGCAGAGCTATAGGGAGAGGCAGATGCTCCTGGAAGCCTCAAGAAACCTGGGAAAAGATCCCCAAGCTATGACCCACAAAGGATCCAGGATCATGCTGTTCCAGGACTTCTCCCCAGCTTTGGTCCGAAAGAGGAAGGCATTTGATGAGGCGAAGAAGCGTTTAAGGGACTTAAATATCCAGTACTCCTTACGATATCCAGTGACGCTATGCCTTAGCCACGAAGGATCCATATATAACTTCGGATCACCGGAGAAGGCTAAGGAATTCTTGGACTCTCTTAAATAAACTATAAGAGATTGTGGACGCTGGTCTGCCTTTCCCATTATTTTGGTTTACATCCCTTCATCTTTTCTTATCTTTCCCCCATGTGTGTATGTATATATATATATGTTGGGGCGTTTGGTTAATGTTGATGGGGAGAGGTGGTTACCTTATTCTATTTTACTTCTGTTTTTAGGAGCGGGGTTGTTTTTCTTTCCCCTGTTATTTTGTGGTATTATATTTAAGTATTACATGTTGAGATTGTAATCTTATAGTTATATATGGTATTAATATTCCCAAATATATTTAGGTGTGGGTGGGGGTGGGGTGTTCACTGTTAACTCTAGCTTTATATTATATTTGAATTCTCCTCATTTTATTGAGGAACACCTGGGTCAAGGGTGGGGCACTGGTTGGAAGAGGGTAAGATGGACTGTGGGAGAGGAAGTGACGCTCCCTGGGAACAAGGGAGAAAATCTCCAATTCGGAATGTTTTATATTTTTTATACTTAGAAAGAGTTTTTTGTTATATTGTTTTGAGTGTATCAGAGAATCTTTACTTTTGTAAATCTTGTATGCTCCATGCTCGGGATGTTCTAGATAGGGTTTCCCCTCCCGAGGGGTCTCGGATCTGTCCAGATGATTATGGCTGAACAGTCGGTTAAGTGGTGCACCTGGAATGTCAGGGGGAGTAATTCGCCAGTTAAAAGGAAGAAAATATTATCAAATCTTAAGAAGGAGAGAGTTGATATAGCTCTCCTACAGGAGACACACCTGTCGGATAAAGAACACTTAAAATTACGACAGGGCGGATTTGATCAGGCCTTTTTTTCCTCTTTTAATTCAAAAAGCAGGGGAGTCGTTATCCTTGTCCGGAAGAACTTCCCTTTGAAAATTCTAAATCAGATAAAAGACGAGTCTGGACGATATACTTTGATTAAAGCCCTCATAAATGGAGAGGAATATGGGATCTTAAATGTATACTGCCCCCCGGCACACCCCTTTAAATTCATAACGGAAGCTTTTTCAAAACTGATGGCCTTTGGTGCCCGTCATACAATTATAGGGGGAGACTTTAATTGTATTATGGATCCGGAAATAGACAGGATTCCCAAGAGTGCCGCTGGAGTATCTCCCAGATCTAGACAACTGGCGGACCTGAATAAAGAATTAGGATTGGTAGATGTATGGAGATGTCTCCATCCACAGGGTAGAGATTTTTCTTTCTACTCTAATCCACATAAATGTCACACAAGAATTGATATGTTTTTTGCCCCATCGATTTTTCTAAACTCTATAGCAACCTGTAAAATAGGTACTATAGCAATCTCTGACCATGCCGCTGTATACATGGAAACTAAGGTAAAGAACAATGGGACATCCGCTCGGCATTGGCGTATGGACCCCTTCCTGATAAAAGATAGCAAATTTTTAAAGTACTTCTCCCAAGAACTTAAAACTTTTTTAGAAATTAATACTGGTACGGCTAGCAATCCGTCAATGATGTGGGAGACCATCAAAGCTTATGCACGAGGTTTGATCATCTCCTATTCAGCGACCCAGAGGAAAATGAAGGGAGAGCAACAGCGTCTGCTCGAAGCTCGCCGAAAAGCAGCCGAAACAGCATACGCTGATAGACCTTCTATCACAAAATTGCAGAGGATTACAGCTCTTAGGACAGCTTTAAACACCGCGCGTACTCAAACGGCTAAAAGGGAAATATTATTTGCGAAACAAAGATTATATGAATATGGCGACAAACCGGGTAGATACTTAGCATTTCTTGCAAAGAAAAAGAAAGCCCCTCAAACTATTCCGACCATCAAGGAAAGTACAGGTACCCTGACTCATGATCATAAAAAGATCAATGCGACCTTTAAAGAATTTTATTCTGAACTATATAGATCGCAGGATTGTGAAGATAGGATTAGGAGGATGCAGTCATTTTTTAAAAATTTGACCTTCCCGGGCCTGACTCCGGAACAGGTGTCGGCCCTAAATACCCCTTTAACAGTCCAAGAAATACTTGAGGCAATTAGGCAACTTCAGAGCGGAAAAGCACCGGGCCCGGATGGTTTTCAAGCTGAATTCTATAAAGAATTTACAGGAATATTGGTTGACCCACTTATGGATATGTATAATTTTGCGCATAGTCAGGTCTGTCTCCCGCCCACGCTGAAAGAAGCAAATATTTCTCTTATCCTCAAAAAAGGAAAAGACCCAGAAGATTGTGCATCTTACAGACCAATATCCTTACTAAATGTAGACTTTAAAATTCTCTCAAAAATGTTAGCACTAAGACTAGAAAGGGTACTGCCATATATTATAAAGGAGGACCAGACGGGATTTATTAAGGGCCGCAGGTCATCCAATAATATCAGAAGGGTCTTGAATATGATCCAAGCCTGTCATCAGGGAAAGATACCAGGAGTAGTAATTTCATTGGATGCGGAAAAGGCATTCGATAGGGTTGAATGGTCATATTTATTTTACACATTGGAAAGGTTTGGCGTTGGACAGGTGTTTGCCAAATGGGTTTCAACATTGTATAATGACCCCAAAGCAGCTGTTATTACTAATGGGTTAAGATCGGATGGCTTCAGTGTGGGTAGGGGCTGCCGTCAAGGATGTCCTCTCTCACCATTGTTGTTTACGCTGATAATCGAACCATTAGCAGAAGCCATCCGGACTGATCCTAATATAACGGCCCCGAGGATTGGTACAGGTAAACACAAAATTACCCTCTATGCAGATGACGTTCTCTTATTCCTCAGTAATCCTTTAATGTCAGTGCCTCGTCTAATTCAAGTTATTAATACATTTAGTGCATTCTTAGGCTATAAAATTAATTTTTCAAAATCGGAAGCCATGCCAATGGGTGGTCTGGCTATGATACCCCACTTAATGGACGGATCCCCTTTTCCCTTCCGTTGGTCCCTGGAGGGCTTCTTATATTTAGGTATTTTTATCACGCCAGTATTTGATCAGCTGTATAGGGCTAATTTTGTACAATTAATGGAAAGGATAAGGCAGGACCTCCAGCGATGGAGAGACCTTCCGATTTCCTGGCTAGGGAGAATAGCATTAATTAAAATGAATGTTCTGCCCCGTCTCTTATATCCTATGAGAATGCTCCCGCTGATGCTGCCAAGGCTAGCCCTACGTAAATTATATGGCTGGTTGGGCTCCTTTATTTGGAACCATAGACGGCCCCTTATTAAGCTGAAGAAGCTACAGCTTCCACAGGCAAGGGGAGGACTGGACTTCCCAGACTTTAGGAAATATCAGTTAAGCTCCCTACTAAGTTACATAGCTGATTGGGTTTCATCTGATCCACAATCAATTTGGCTGGATATCAAAGCCTCCCAAGTAAAATACCCACTTATTAACCTTTTATTTTCAGATAAGAGGAAAATCATTACAGACCACTGTAAAAATCCCATAATATTAAACACAATTAAGGCCTGGAATATAATGCGGCAAAATGAGGGTAACTCACATAAAACATCCCCCCATGCACCAATAGTAGGCGCATGGGGATTCCAACCGGGATTACAGATGCCACCTTTAAACTCTGGAGATCCAGGGGCATCTCATGCTTAGGGGACCTATTTAAAGATGGGATCCTGATGTCCTTTGAGCAGCTGTGTCTGAAATTCGGAATACCTAATGGGGATCTCTTTCGATACTTCCAAGTTCGAGATTATATACAGAGGAAGACTACATTAATAGATAGTCTTTATAAATCAGACAGAGAACGTAATGTCTTACGACCAGCGGGGGCATCCTCCGTTAGTACTATATACCATTTGCTACATGATGGAGTCTCAGGAGACATGGATGACCTGCTTAAAACATGGGAGCAGGACTTGGGGCTAGAAATCTCTGAGGATATGTGGAATGACATTTGGGAAAATGCTAGAAGAATTGCTATCTGTAACAGAACTCAGGCTATCCAACTAAAGATACTTCATAGGGCCCATATAGCTCCGGCTCGACTGGCAAAATTTAAGGCAGGAGCATCTCCAATGTGTCCTAAATGCAAAATAGAGGTGGGTACTCTTGTACATTGTCTGTGGACTTGTCAGAAAATCCGCAGATACTGGACTAAAGTGGCAAATACCCTGACAGAAATTTTAGGAACGGCAATTAGGGTGGACCCTGTATCTCTCCTTTTGGGCTTTTCGAACCTCTCATCTCTGGATATGCATGGGAAGAGACTATTTTCTATTTTCTCTTTCTGTGCAAGGAAAAATATTTTGGTGAACTGGGTGGCTGAGGGCCCCCCTGGACTTTCAAATTGGCACAGATTAATTATGGAATATATCCCCCTTGACTTCCTCACAAATATGGTGCACCGAAAGACTGAATTATTTTATAAAATATGGCAGCCCTTTTTGAATTCTATAAATGCAGATATTTCGGCCATCCTAACAAGGGCTTTTATTTAGTGAAGATTTCAGACCGGGCTGCTCCGGGGCCCCTTGGGAGAGGAATCCTGCGCGAATACGGGTTTTATTATATTTGATGTTTATACATTCCGAGCATGTAAGAGACTTAGGTATACACTCTGGTTAGTTATAGGTTAGATTAGTAGAAAGTTGAGTTTTTTTTTCTTTCTTTTTTCGTTTCTTTTTTTTTCTTTTTTTGTTTTCTTTCTCTTTTCTTTGTTAAATTATGACTATTGTATATATGATTTAATTGTACATCAATGTTTGTATTTGAGAGTTTTGTTTATTTTTGTAAATTTGCAAAAATGTTAAATTTCAATAAAAATATCTACAAAAAAAAAAGAAGAACCAAATCTAAGGGAAATAATAAAAAATGCAAAGTCAAGCATATTCTAATTATTTTTTCTATGAACTTGTACTGGAGAATCTGTACTCTGTACCTAAGATGGTGCCACAAGTGGCAACTTGTAAACTTTTCAGTATACTAATTTTGAGTAGGCAGATGGAGTTTAATTCAAATAAATGTGAGGTGCTGCATTTCGGAAAGGCAAATCAGGGCAGGACTTATTCACTTTGTGGGCGGCACGGTGGCACAGTGGTTAGCACTGCTGCCTCACAGTGCCAGAGACCTGGGTCCAATTCCCGTCTCAGGCGACTGACTGTGTGGAGTTTGCACGTTCTCCCCGTGTCTGTGTGGGTTTCCTCCGGGTGCTCCGGTTTCCTCCCACAGTCCAAAGATGTGCAGGTTAGGTGAATTGGCCATGCTAAATTGCCCGTAGTGTTAGGTAAAAGGGGTAAATGTAGGTGAATGGGTGGGTTTCGCTTCGGCGGGTCGGTGTGGACTTGTTGGGTCAAAGGGCCTGTTTCCACACTGTAAGTAATCTAATCTAATCTAATCTAATTCCCTCCAGGCTATATCTTCCATGACCTTCTCCACTGTGAACCCTAATGCAAAATACCCCCCCCCCCCCCCCCCCCCCCAAGAGGCTGTGCAGCCGGAGAGATGTGCGATTTGATACAAGCTGCTAATTTTTGTTCTTCTCAAAATGTGCATTCTACATGAACAAATTACTATTTAAACATACCTTTTTAATACAAACTCCTAAGAAAACCATTCTGGATCCCATTGCCTGCTGTTAATTTGTTTTGGTCAGTGTGTTGGTTCAGCATGATTCTGATGGTGACAGTGTAGCAGTGGAATGTCATGTGTGCATACTGACCAAAATATCACTGCAAATCTCTACATGTACAACGAATGACAACTTGAAGTTGCTTTATGGCGAGATAAGCAGCACTTTTCACTGATAGGTGTAGGAGCATTTTGTCATTCTTCAAAGGCAAGACTGTAAGATAAAACAACTTTGAACAACTGTACTGTCTCATAAACATTGTTATGATTATAGGGAGCTGTGGAAAGGAATGTCTTGTGATTGAATCAGTGAACTGTTGTGCCAAAAAACACCTGATTTAGAATGCATAAATGTTGATTCCAGTCAGCAGCTCTGCAATAATATGGCCTTTTTTAAAAAAGCAGGAAACTTGAGATGTTTTTTGATTATAAGTAAAGTTATTCTTTAGCTGTTATTGTGCTTAGAATTTACAGTTAAAAGTTCAGTGTCAATAAAACTTGTTTGCTTGATACTTGTGTTTTCAGCCATTGCAAGCTAAATCACAATATTTAGTGTTGTCAAGATACAGGTGCAATCGAGGAAAACTGGCTGCCGTACATGTCTAGTTTTGAGCACCCCACCCCCCCATCCCTTATTAAATGTTTGCTATCTTGTTATTACAACCATTTCTTTTTGACATGCAAACTCATTATTGTGAAATTGAATCTGGAGATGCAATACATAGGAAGGGAGAACTGGTACTGTAGAATTTTGTTTGGCCACTTTTATGATCTCCATAGAGACTGATAATGTTTCAAAAGAAATTTAATTTCCAAGTGATAGCAGAGAGAATGGTGCATCAAGATTTTTCATTTTAAAACTTTTGCTACCAAATGACTGAGTAAGTGAAAGTTGTGTTAAGCCAGAGCGTGGAATGTTTGTCTTTTACGCTTATCACCTGTTACACTCTCCATTGAATTAGTATTTTAGAAAATAGACTGCAACTGCTTTCAGTTTTGAGTGGGTTTGCATGTCACCAAGTAGTAACTTCAAGTGATCATTTCTAGGCGTTTTCCTTTGCTTTAAAGCATGTTCCAATGATGCTTCTCCCAGACCATGCCAGAACAAGACACCTTGAATTCATGAAATGTTCCATGATGTATCCCATTGACTAGACCTTTGACCTTATGCAACCGATTTTGGTAGGTTGCGAAGTAAAGCAGCCTTTTCTTTTTGTTGATTATTCAGACCCTCCACTATCTGTGGTATTTATTAATTTGTGGGGAAGCCCACAAGTTCATGCCAAAAACAATACCAGGTTATAGTCCAACAGGTTTCATCTTAGAAATAAATATATAATTGCAGCCTGCTGCCAGTGACACCTTTTCAGGGACTTTGGGAGACTGTGAGTCAACTCATTACAACCTCAGACCGCTGCCACTGTCGTCAAGTGCAATCACTTTGCACCTTTATCAGTCAAACAATCTAAGTCCTTTCATCTCAACAATCAAATCGCCCAGGTTTACTGTCACATGGGTTCGAGAACAGGCTACATAATGCTCAAGCTGCAGTACAAAATATACCAACTTTATAAACTTCATTGTAACAACTACATCAGTGTAAATCTATTTACATCTTTATGTATTGAGTTCAAGTTAACAACCAACCCAAGTCTTGAAAGGGCCTTAATAATTTTCTTTGCATTCTATATTGTTGCAGAAGAAGCTGGAAGAAATGTGTTGTCTAAATTTAAATTCCCCTGTAAGGGAACAAAAATAAAATCTTTAGATTTATGTAGTAGCGTCATAAGCACCTAATAGCTGAATGCACTTTACAGTGAACAAAGTGCTTTGAAGTTTGGTAACTGTTATAATGTAAGAAATGCAACAGCATGCGTATATGGCAAACTCCCACAATTGGCAATGTGGAATGAGCAAACAGTCTGTTTTTGTCTTGAAAATATTGTCCAAGGCATCAGCGATAAACTCCCCTTTGAAACAGTGTCATGTGATCTTTTGTACCCACCTGGATTGAAGCCTAGCTTTAATATCTCAGCCAGAATATGATAGTTGCAACAGTGCTGTGCTCCGTTTGTACAGTACTGCAGTGGCAACTTTGATTTTTGTATTTGAGACCTGCTGTGCGATTTGAACCCTGCACTTGTGACTTACAAGTGACATTGAATACCAGCTGTTGCTCAATTAGTAGCAGTTATTGTTTCGTGAAAGAGTTCGTGTTTGAAGCAACATTTTCATTAGTTTAAAATAAACGAGAGTACTATTCTCCCTCACCACACTCAATACATAATCTCGCAGTTGAGGGGTCTTGTAGCACAGCAGTCATGTCTCCCTCTGGACCAGGAAATCCAGGTTCAAGTCCCACCTGCTTCAGAGGTATGTAATAACATCTTTGAACATGTTGATTAGAAAATATCTATGATTTGATTAGATTAGGTTACTTACAGTGTGGAAACAGGCCCTTCGGCCCAACAAGTCCATACCGACCCGCCGAAGTGCAACCCACCAATACCCCTACATTTACTCCTTACCTAACACTACGGGCAATTTAGCGTGGCCAATTCACCTAACCTGCACATTTTTGGACTGTGGGAAGAAACCGGAGCACCCGGAGGAAACCCACGCAGACACAGGGAGAATGTGCAAAGTCCACACAGTCAGTCGCCTGAGGCGGGAACTAAACCCGGGTCTCTGGCGCTGTGAGGCAGCAGTGCTAACCACTGTCCCACCTTGCCGCCCTGGTTGTGAAACTTTTAGTTAGGTGTAACATGCCTTGGCAAGGAACGCATTTTAAAAATCAAGATTGCAATTTCCCCAAAACAGTGGAGTTGTGACTCTGTTGCCAAGTAGTGCTGTTGGATCGATTTTTTGATTGGGATATTAGGATAAATTCACTCTCTCTCAATGGGTACCATGTTTGAAGGTAATCATGGCCAATGGCCTGGTGCAGTATTATAGTAGTTCTTTTCAACCTATGCATCTTTGAGCCTGTCAGCCTACCCACCTTCCTCTTTTGCCATCTTCCCTAACATCAATAAGGTCAGTGAAATTGGTAATTATGGATGTTTTTTGCTCACCCGGTTCAGAGATGCAACTACATGCTCTGAAGCAGGTCGGAATTGAACCCACTGTGCCACAAAAACCAAACCTATAAATTATATGTCGAGTCAAGGTCATAACCAAACACAATCTTCTTAACTGGTGAAGCACCCTTGATGCTCCTGTTTGATAAAGTTATTGTACAATTTGGAATTCAGTTTTGTGCAATTTGAACTGTACTAACATCGTTTCAATGTGGCAATACTTGAGTAATCTCAACAGCATCAAATGCAAACAAAATGACAGTTGATTTTTTTTAACAAATGCATAAACAGTCAACATGCAAATTTGCGTGGTAGCAGTGGTCCAGTGTGTTCACCTTGAGCGGTAAAGTCAAAGTAGGAATTGTTTGGGAATACTGTAGGATTTTGAGGCATGTCAGCATTTCTGAAGAGCAGATGTGACTTAAAACTGAACAGGATGAGTCATAGTGTGTTCTACACCAGCTGTGCCCCCTGCAAAAGTTGAGAGACTTCTGTTTCCACTCCTGATCTAAAAGTATCTTGCCAGAATTAATTTTTAATCAAATTTTGACAGATTAATCCCTGTCAATTAAAATTAGATGCTGTAACGTACACTTTATTTATTTACAGCAGACAGTTGATGATGATGCAGTGGATGTTTGAATGAGGTGACAGCAGCAGGAAGGAGAAACAATGCCCAAGAGTGGGTTTACTAAAACACCACTATCGGAAGATTATCCACTGAACATCGATATGGTGGAAAAACAATCAGGGAAGAAGGTAAGAATATAGAATCACCAAGACTGTGAAATGGGTATTCAACCCTTTGGCTTTCCATGACATTTGGTGAAACAAGACCCTACCTAGTTTTACATTATCTAGCAGCTATTGTGCCATGTCTTGAATATTTTAAAGGTGAATGAGAGCAAACATGTAATGAGTTTTAAAAAAAGGAATTTCATGGTTTTTGTTATTGTTGAGAAACCGCACTGACAATTACAGTGAAAATGTCAAAATTTCTCTCCAAGGGAGCTGAAGGAAGAAACTTCATATCCTTTTGAAGTAGGAGTCATCTCATGATGTGGCAGCAAAGTAGTCCAAAATAAAATGAGTGTCCAGTGTAACGGTCCTCATGGAGCAGGCCAGATGTGTCATACATGTTTCATATCACTCTGACCTTTTTAATTTTCTTGTTTACAACAATTAATTTAATTAATATGGAAGGTTATGTGCATTTGATAAGTTTTATTTTTTATTTTCATAAGGCAACAGCCAGTACATCTGAGATGATTTAAAAAAGTACTAATTGACAAAAACGTGGGAATGAAAATCATTCATTACTTTTTTGAAAACAAACAACTGAATTACAAAATGGCATTGACCAAAGTCTATTAATAAGTGGAAAAGAAGTGAGCTAATGAAATTGCTCCAAATGTTTTTTTTTGACTGCCAATTCAATGTCAATAGCTAAGAAATTTGTTCCCAAAGCCTCCATCTTTGATGGTCAGAAGCATGGCAGGCAGGAAAGGACATTGGAGTATTTCAATCTGAAATTTAAACCTGTTTAAAGATTTCACAGATTTGTAAAATAAGCTAGGGGTGATGCTGGGTAATGCTTCTTAGTTGAAAATGGGAGCTAGTGGAATTTGAATATTTCCCCACTTGCCTGGATGAGTGCATCTCCAACAACACTGAAGAAACTTGACACCATCCAGGACAAAGCAGCCCACTTAATTGGCACTGTATCCACATGCATCCACTCCCTTCACTGCCAATGCTCAGTAGCAGCAGTGAGTACATTGCACTGCAGAAATTCACCAATGATCCTCAGACAGCATCTTCCAAACTCACAGTCACTTCCATCTAGAAGGACAAAGGCAGTAGATATATGTGAATACCACACCTTCCAAGTTTCCCTCCAAGCCATGCACCATCCTGACTTGTAAATATTCCCTCAGTATTGCTTGGTCAAAATCCTAGAATTCCCTCCCTAATGGCATTATGGGTCAACCCACAGCTGGTGGACTGCAGTGGTTCAAGAAGGCAGCTCACCACCAGCTTTTCAACTAGGAACGGGCAATAAATGCAGGTCAGCCAATGATGCCCACATCCCACAAAAATGAATAAATGAAAGAAGAGTTAGGCTCCAGAGTGATTAAGGTGCTTAAAGTTTTATGTTGTCTGTTTTTCTGAATGAATGGTTATGCAGGAAAATGATGTTAAGGGGAAAGGAGTGTAGTTCATGGTACATAGTAATGGAATTAAAGCTTCATTTTCTCCCAATATTCAGTTAAAGAAAATTGTGATTACTCCAAGGCTTTGATTTGTGTAGATATACAGGTCATGCCAGTGTTTGTGATTGGTATACATTTAGAAGTTGACCTTGTGTCTGGTGTATTGAGAGAAACTGTGATGGGAAATCGAATATTAACTATTGTCAGTGAGTCTTGCCTTTGCACATCTAGGTTTTCATGTTTGTTGCATACCAAATTGTTGAAAGTGAGGGATAAATGACCTCAGATTCCTGATTGCACAGAGCAATTTATATCTTGACTGATGTGAGATGTAAAAAATAAACTAAGCACAGAAAAGGGAATATAGATTTCATTACATGAACCCAAAGCGTGAATCAACCAAGCAATGCCAGTGCAAATGAGATTCTCCACTTACAATAGTTTATACTGGCTAATTAACATTTAAATTGGTCGACTCAATGTATTTAAACTTGCAGTAGTGCATTTGGTTTGCATCTGCTGTGTGCTGGTATAATGTCACAACTAATAATCTAGAAGTTGATGTTAATGTTCGGGGCATGGATTTGAATCCCACTGTACCACATAGTCATGAAGTCATACAAGGTGGAAACAGACCCTTTGGTTCAATCATATTCCTAGTAGGGTGGGGGAGTTCAAATCTAGAGGGCATATTTTTAAGCTGAGAAGAGCGAAAGAGATTTGGGGCAACTTTTTTTTTACAAATGAACTGCCAGAGAAAGTGGTGGATGCAGGTCCAGTTACAAAGTTTAAAAGACATTTGAATAAATTCATGAATAGGAAACATTTGGTGGGATATGGGCCAAACACGTGGTAGTGAAATTGAATTCAGTAAAATATGGAATTAAAAGTGCTGTTAATTTTTGGGGGAAAATATCCCACCTGTTTCAATAATATGCATTCGAGAAGGAAATCTGTCATCTTTATCTGGTCTGGCTACTGTGTTAGTGAGTCTGTTTGAGAATGTGGCTGAAGAGCTTCAGGACAAAGGAGATGACCTGGGGGTGCAGTGAGAGAGGGACTCACTGAAATCCTTGTAGAGGGAGGAAGAGAGCTACTGCAAGGAAGGCATCCTTGCAAGAGGATTCGCAGTAGGTTAAAATCAACTTGGAGAAAGTGAGGACTGCAGATGCTGGAGATCAGACCTGAAAAAAAGTGTCACTAGAAAAGCGCAGCAGGTCAGGCAGCATCCAAGGAGCGGGAGAATCGACATTTCGGGAATAAGCCCTTCTTCAGGAATGAGGAAGGTGTGCCAAGCAGGCTAAGATAAAAGGTAGGGAGGAGGGAATTGGGGGAGGGACGTTGGGAATGAGATAGGTGGAAGGAGGTTAAGGTGAGGGTGATAGGCCGGAGAGGTCAGGAAGAAGATTGCAGGTCAAGAAGGTGGTGCTGAGCCCGAGGGTTGGGACTGAGATAAGGTGGGGGGAGGGGAAATGACGAAGCTGGAGAAATCTGCATTCATCCCTAGTGGTTGGAGGGTTCCTAGGCGGAAGATGAGGCGCTCTTCCTCCAGGCGTCGTATTGCCACAGCCTGGCGATGGAGGAGGCCAAGGACCTGCATGTCCTTGACGGAGTGGGAGAGGGAGTTATTGTTCAGCCACGGAGCGCTTGGGCTGATGCGGGTGTCCCACAGGTGTTCTCTGAAATGTTCTGCAAGTAGGCGGCCTGTCTCCCCAATGTAGAGGAGGCCACATCGGGTACAGCGGATGCAGTAAATCATGCGTGTGGAAGTGCAGGTGAATTTGTGACAGATATGGGACGATCCCTTGAGGCCTTGGAGGGAAGTGAGGGGGGAGGTGTGGGCGCAAGTTTTGCATTTCTTGCAGTTGCAGGGAAAGATGCCAGGAGTAGAGGTTGGGCTGGTGGGGAGTGTGGACCTGACGAGGGAGTCGTGGAGGGAGTGGTCTTTCTGGAACGCTGATAGGGGAGGGGAGGGAAATATATCCTTGGTGGTGGGGTCTGTTTGGAGGTGGCGGAAATGACGACGGATGATACGAATTATCTGGAGAATGGTGGGGTGGTAGGTGAGGACCAGTGGGGTTCTGTCCTTGTGGTGATTGGAGGGGTGGGGTTCAAGGGCAAAGGAGCGGGAAGTGGAGGAGATGCGGTGGAGAGCATCATCAACCTTTAATCTTCAATCTTTAAGGGAGGCGCGTTGGTAGTTTGGCGCGCTGATCTTTGCCTAACCCCGCCCCCACTCCCAGCTCCAGCCCCACACCAGGTCCTAGCTCCCAGCCCTGCCGTATTTTCGCCATCTCTCCAGACTTCCCCCTCCCTGAGGATGAAAGATCAGTCCTCAGCAGAGGCCTCACCTTCATCCCCCTATGCTCCTGGATTAACGAGTTCAATAAGCGGTGAGACATCGAACAATTCTTCCACCGCCTTCGCCTCCGCGCCTACTTTTCCAACCAGGATTCTCGCCCACCGTCTGACGACCCGTTCTCACGCCTCCAACACTCCCCATCCACCTGGACACCCCGTGCTGGCCTCTTACCCGCCCTCGATCTCTTCATAGCCAACTGCCGCCGTGACATTGGCCGCCTCAACCTCTCCACCCCTGCCACCCACTCCCATCTCTCACCCTTGCAAAGTGCAACCCTCCACTCCCGCCGCTCCAACCCCAACGTCACTATCAAACCGGCAGACAAGGGAGGCGCGGTGGTAGTTTGGCGCACCAATCTTTACATTGCTGAGGCTAAATGCCAGCTCGCAGACACCACCTCCTACTGCTCCCTTGACCATGACCCCACCTCCCACCACCAAACCATCATCTCCCAGACCATCCATAACCTCATCACTTCAGGGGATCTCCCATCCACCGCCTCCAACCTCACAGTCCCACAACCCCGCACCGCCCGTTTCTACCTCGTGCCCAAAATCCACAAACCTGACTGCCCCGGCCGATCCATTGTCTCAGCCTGCTCCTGCACCACTGAACTCATCTCTGCATACCTCGAAACAGTCCTGTCCCCCTTTGTCCAAGAACTCCCCACCTACTGTTTGGGACACCACCCATGCCCTCCACCACCTCTATGATTTTCGCTTCCCCGGCCCCATACGCCTTATCTTCACCATGGACATCCAGTCCCTATGCACCTCCATCCCCCATCACGAAGGCCTCAAAGCCCTCCGCTTCCTCCTTTTCCGGCGATCCAACCAATACCCTTCCACTGACACCCTCCTTCGACTGACTGAACTGGTCCTCACTCTGAACAACTTCTCTTTCCAATTCTCCCATTTCCTCCAAACCAAAGGAGTAGCCATAGGCCCCAGCTATGCCTACCTCTTTATTAGATATGTGGACCAGTCCATCTTCCATAGCTACACCAACCCCCCCACCTTTTCCTCCGCTACATCGATGGCTGTATCGGCGCTACCTCGTGCTCCCACGAGGAGGTTGAACACATCATCCACTTTACTAATGCCTTCCAGCCCCACCTCAAATTTACCTGGACCGTCTCAGACTCCTCACTCCCCTTCCTAGACCTCTCCATTTCTATCTCAGGCGACCGACTCAACACGGACATTTACTATAAACTGACCGACTCCCACAGCTACCTAGGTTATGCCTCCTCCCATCCTGCCCCCTGTAAAAATGCCATTCCATATTCCCAATTCCTTCACTTCTGCTGCATCTGCTCCAAGGAGGACCAGTTCCAAACCGAACGACCCAGGTGGCCTCCTTCTTCAAAGGCCGCGATTTCCCCTCAGACGTGTTTGACGATGCTCTCCACCGCATCTCCTCCACTTCCCGCTCCTCCACCCTTGAACCCAGCCCCTCCAATCGCCACCAGGATGGACCCCCACCTACCACCCCACCAACCTCCAGATACATCGTATCATCCTTTGTCATTTCTGCCACCTCCAAACAGACCCCCCCACCAAGGATATATTTCCCTCCCCTATTAGTATTCTGGAAAGACCACTCCCTCCGCGACTCCCTCGTCAGGTTCACCCCCCCCCCCCAACACCACCAACCCAACCTTCACTCCCGACATCTCCCCTGCAACCACAAGAAATGCAAAACTTGCGCCCACACCTCCCCCCTCACTTCCCTCCAAGGGCCCAAGGGACCGTTCCATATCCGTCACTAAATCACCTGCACTTCCACACACATGATTTACTGCATCCGCTGCACCCGACGTGGCCTCACCTATATTAGGAGACAGGCTGCCTACTTGCGGAACATTTCAGAGAACACCTCTGGGACACCAGCACCAACTAACCCAACTGCCCCATGGCCGAACTCCCCCTCCCACTCCGCCAAGGACATGCAGGTCCTTGGCCTCCTCCATCGCCAGACCATGGCAACACGCCGCCTGGAGGAAGAGCGCCTCTTCTTCCTAGGAACCCTCCAACCACAAGGGATGAATGCAGTTTTCTCCAACTTCGTCATTTCCCCTCCCCCCACCATATCTCAGTCCCAACCCTCGGACTCAGCACTGCCTTCTTGACCTGCAATCTTCTTCCCGACCTCTCCACCCCCAACCCCTCTCTGGCCTATCACCTTCACCATAACCTCCTTCCACCTATCACATTCCCAATGCCCCTCCCCCAAGTCCCTCCTCCCTACCTTTTATCTTAGCCTGCTTGGCACACCTTCCTCATTCCTGAAGAAGGACTTATGCCCGAAACGTTGATTCTCCTGCTCCTTGGATACTGCCTGACCTGCTGCGCTTTTCCAGTGACACATTTTTCAGGTCTGATCTCCAGCATCTGCAGTCCTCACTTTTTTCTGGCTACAGTGTGACTAGATCCACAGCAATATAGTTGACTCCTTAACTGCCAAATATTGCTCCATTTACCTAACCTATCCCATATCCATTTGTAAATCTTTTGTTTCTTGATTGCAACTTTCCCACCTATTTTAGTGTCGTTTGTAAATTTGTCAATAGTATTTTCTATCCCTGCATCCAGGCCATTAGTTTAGATTATGCATGGTTGGCACCTGAGGACTAAATACTTGCACCTTGCTTAGTTGCATTTGAAAAAGATCAATTTGTGCCAACTCTCTGCTTGTGTTGGTTAGCCAATCCTCTATCCAAGCTAGAAATTATCCTAAACACCATATGATTTAACTTGTGTATTAACATTTTGTGCAGCACCATATCAAATGCCTTCTGAAAGTCCCAATATGCTATGTCTAGATTCCCATTATCCACCTAACTTGTTACATCTTCAAAGAACTGTTGTTAATCATGTTTGACAAGTTGGAGAGGCACGTGGCCCAGTGTTTTGTAGTGCAGTCTCAAAGTGCCAGGGACCCGAGTTCGATTCTAGCTGTCCATAGAGTTTTCACATTCTCTGTGCTAGTGTGGGTCTCCTCCTAAAGTCCAAAGTTGTGCAGGTTGAGTGGGTTGGCCATGCTACATTTTCTGTCATGTCCAGGAATGTGCAGGTTAGGTAGATGAGGAATGATAAATGCGGTGTTACAGGAGTACGGGCTGTGGGTTGGGATGGGATGATGTCCGGATGGGATGATGTCCATGTAGACTCAATGGACCAAATGGCCTCTTTTCCACATTGTGGGGATACTGTGAATTTGCCCTTCATAAAACCATGCTGAGGCTGGATTGTGTTTTGACTTTGAGCATTATGTTATTACTTCCTTTGGAGATTCTAAAAATTTCCAAATGATATGTTAAACTAATTGATCTATTGCTTTCTACTTCAGCCTTCCTCCCTCCCTTCCCTCCAAACTAAACCTCAGTAAGCAGGGCATTCTTTTGAAAGTGTCGTTTGGTAACACTGGTAATTACCCTTTCATCATGCTGATGAAGAGCTGTTGTAATGGCAGCAATTGATTGAGTTTGGATTTGCTCAGATTTTTATTGACAGGACATATTTGAACTTTTCCACATTGTCAGGTAGATATTGGTGTTGTCCCTGAACTGGAACAATTTGGCTAGGGCCAAGGTTATTTCTGGAGCATGAATTCCCAGTGCTGTTTTAGCAATATTGTTGAGGCAACAATATATTTTGCAATAGTCACTGCCTTCAGCCATTTCTTGATATCACATGGAGTGAATCAAATTAACTAAAGGCTGGCACCTGTGCTGTTGGGCACCTTAGGATGAGGCCAAGATGAATTATCCGGTTGGCACTTCAGGCTGAAAGTGATCACAAATATTTCACAGACCTTGAGAGGAGCAAATTATACCATGATAGATAAGGGTAGGCCATGAAAGTTGACGGGAGTACTGATAGGTTTAGAATTCATACGTCTGTGAGAGGAATAAAGTTTGTGAACCATAAACACTCACAAGCTCATGGGAATGTGTCGTTATGGCAACATTGTTAATGAGGCTTAAAAATAATGACATTATTGGTATCTAAGTCTGTTATGAGCATACTAATTATTTAGGAGTTGAAGGTAACAAGGCAAACAAATATCAGTTATTTGTATTCAAATATATAAACTTTTGGATACTGGGTTTGGTGACTAGGGCATTGTTTCCTGCACCAGCAACATTTTAATGTGATTCCCATTTTTTCTTTTTTACTTAGTGACATAATGATCTGTTCAAATTCCTTTTTAATTTTTGTGTTTGTAAAAAAAGAAATATTCAAGTGTGTTCAAAGGAGAATCAAACAGAAGATGGAGTGTTTTGGTGTATGGTTGGCTAAAATACACTCTGACCAGAAAGTGTATGCTTGGACTTTATCCAGTAATATTCAGTTTCTGGTGCGAAAAAGACAGGTGCTAAGTACTCAAGGAGAGGAATGTTCGGGTAAATTGGGGAAGGAAAAAGGAGTACTGGTTCTGATTTAAGCAGGGCATTGTAATGGTGGAAAGAGAAGATGTTCTTGAGAAGCCAGGACAGAATCCATTTACTTAAAGTTGAGAAGTAAGAGAGATATTGCACTAGAGACATTTGATGCTCCTTCAAATGAAGGGAGGTAGCAGTGCAATAAGCAGGGAAATCATATATTCAACATCTATAGAGTGTTGAAATTGGGGACTCGTTAATCACCATTTACATTTGATATTCAGTAGCTCCCGGCTTTGAGGATGCCTAGATTAATTTGATATTCAGTAGCTCCTGGCTTCGAGGGTGCCTAGATTAATTTGATATTCAGTAGCTCCTGGCTTCGAGGGTGCCTAGATTAATTTGATATTCAGTAGCTCCTGGCTTTGAGGGTGCCTAGTGCGGACACCCGGCTCAAAGAAACCCAGGTCAGACTCCTGGGCTCAGCATGAAGTTTGGTGTGGACTTCTTGCTTTAGAAAACCACTCATGCTGAATTTTTACCTTTCATTTCTTTTTTCCCTTAATTTATACCTATGATTTTGTACCTAGGTATCTTTGTACCTAAGATGGTACTGGAAATGGCAACTTTATATACTTTTCACTGTACTCATGTATCCCTGTACTGGAGTACATGTGACAATAACTCTAATTCTAATTCTAACTAATGTTGAACACGAGGAATGTTGAACAAGAATTTGCGAAATGTATTCAGGAGAACCCAATTGGGCAGCATGTTTTCAATAAATCTAGAAAATAAGCAATATGTTCCTGGGGCAAGAGGAAGACCAAATGAATCGAGTGTCAATGGGAGAGTACTTATGTAAGAATTGTAATTGTATCCGAAAGTTTAGATTTGTCCCCAGTGCTGCTTTTTTGGAAAAACAAACTTCTGATTGGAAAGTGGCTAACTTCAAGGGAGTGAGGAGGAGTCTAAGCAGGGTAATATAGAACCAGAGGAAAATCTGTAATGGAACAGCAAATCATCTCTAAAGAAGTAATGTTTCAGGTACATGCTTGTCGCATTATTAAAATAGTGTAAAGTAAGGGAACCAAAGTCATGGCTCCTTGCATAAAGACTGAGGTTAAAAAAAATGGGTGTGGCTGGGGGGGCATAATCTGTGGCAAAAGTACTTTCTGAATTGGAAGGAGGAAAAGAAAATGGATAGAGGAGAGAAAGAAAATTTTGAAATGTGAAGAGGCATAAATATAAGAAAGCTTAAATTGGCAAGAGTGGGTGAAAGAGAACACCAGAATGTGAAATAGAATATAAAATGTTGAATCCCAAGAAATGGGCAAACCAACCAACATGACTTAGAAAAAGGCTTACAATAAAGGAAGAAAGTAGAGGTGGTAGTTTGAAGGGTAATTCTGGTACCAGAATGGGTTTCGATTTTACCAGAATTCTCCATTTAGGCCTAAATTTACTGAAAATAAATCACCTCATTTGAAACATATTGGAAGATGAAGTGGCCAAAAATGTTTGAACCTTCAGGTCACAGTGTTCCCTGATATGTCCAGCCATTAAGATTAATGCTGGCTTGTCAGAAAATGGAGGGGAGGCAATGACCTTGTGGCATTATCGCAAGACTATTAATCCCGAAATTCAGCTTGTGTTCTGGGGATCCACAGCAGAGGGTTGAAATTGAATTCAATAAAAAAAATGACTGTGAAATTAAGAATCTACTGATAACCATGAAACTAACGTCGAGTGTCAGGAAAACCCATCTGCCTCACGAATGTCATTCAGAGAAGGAAACTGCCTCCTTATCTAGTCTGACCGACAATGTGACTGCAGGCCCACAACAATGTTGTGCCCTCTGAAATGGCCCAACTGTTGTATCAGTCGCTGTGAAGTCTCAACAAAGAAATGAAACCAGGACTACCTGGCATCAACCAAGGCACTGGAAACGCCTGTCGATTCAGCTTGACTCCCAGCCAAGAGTCACAGACAGCCAACTTGGAGATCCATAGATATGAAATTCACAAAAAACAGCACATCTGCAAAGCTTCCATTCTGGATGTTCATCTTGTTTCTCCCAACACCACCCCCCCCCCAAACCAAGCAAAACACTCAGACACAGTATAGTTTTACCTCCTTCATCTTTATTTTAGGCTCTGGAGGGAGAGAGAACAATCGCCCATGCGCATAGATGCGTGCGTTCATGGTCTTCTCTCGAACAACATTCTCAATGAATTGTATAGTCATTTTACGGGGAGGAACATCCAGATAAGGCAACATAACATGTTAATTGGGTAACCGTTACAATCAACGAGTATCAATAGCAGAGACTAAGGTCTTTACTGTTATACAATGAATGTTCTTAACCTTGTTAACTGGATTTATACAATGGATACTTTTTCCCCTTGTTAGCTGATCTTGTATACTGAATGCTTCCAATATTGTAAAATGGCTCTACATAATGACTGCTTTTCCACCTTGTTAACCCATTACCCTTGCCTCCAGCAGCCCATTGTTCACTGTAAGTTCTGATCTGATCCGAGTCATACTCAGCCGAACCTCTTGTTTCACAAAACTCAGAACGTAATTCTTCCCCTGCCTGCTTATCCCCTATGCACATTCGCATTCCCTCCTTTTATCATTTTATGATAACCACCGAGATGGCACTATCAGCTTTCATTAGACTTTCATAAGACTCTGACAGCCAGTATTTAAGCGAATTATTGACTCACAGCATACACTGATTATAACAATAAAAATTACTAGCCCGTTATAGTAATTAGAGTTTGAAGAATCCTCCCATGTGGAAAGAAATCACCAGTGAAGCTCTTAAATCCACAGTCCTTAGTGACCACTCCATCCCCTCCAAGTTGAGTGGAAATGAGCCAGTTCTCCAAAGTCTCCTTTAGTAAAGTCCAATCTGCGAACAAAATTCAGTCTGTTCTTGTATCACTCCTCTGAGAAATCAGATTTCTTGGATTAAGGGCGGTTAAAATCTTCACAAAACTGACGAGGGTCTGTCCTTGCAGAGATGCTTCTGATGGAAGATACCAGCGCATCTGAGTGTGCAGGCTAAGTGAATGCAGCATTCTTGGCTGCTTCTGCTCCCACTCTGCTGTTAAATGTAACAAAGCCAACTGGCAGTTGTGATGTTAGCTTGATCAGTGAATCTTCATGTAACTTAAATGATCGAAACACAAGGTAAAGCTCATGTAGTTTAATGTCTGTGGGAAAGCCACTGACAAAAAGCGTACCAAACTCCTCTTCACTGTTGTTAACTTCACTTTTCATACTCATGACTGGGGACCTGATTGAATCCATTGTATCAGGTTGTTGAGGGGTGGGCGGTAGTCTGAAGGTATCCTTTACCTGTGAATGGAGTTACTCTAGAGACCATGTTAGCTGCAGAAAGTATCTTTACATTTCCTCTCTCATTCCTTCCTTGCCGAGGAGGTTATCAGTATGAAGGCAATCACACATTTAACTACACTAAATTGTGTCTGCCTATTTCAGCATTCTTTGAATTCTTGAAGTCTGTTACTCTGTTCATTATTTATGACATTATCAATCCATAACCTTCTAAATTGTACTGCCTAAACAATACAGTCAATTATAAACAACAAACAATGGTCCTAAAATCAACTTCTCGGGTACCTCATTCAGGGTATTCAAAAATTATTTTCTTTTAACAACTTAATACTTGGCTAATGTGAAAGCCGTCAGGAAAAGTATTTCAAAAGTTTGGAACAGCAAGATAACAACAAAATGTCTCCTGTGCTTTAACAATTTAAGAGGCAGTTTCAGTTTAGATTTAAATCTCAAATATTCATGGGAAGCAAATGCTGAATATTTTAAAATATGTTCTCCAAATGAAACTTCCCAAATAAAACAGTTGGAATTATAGGGGCAACTTTGGTAGAGATCAACATTCTTTGAATTTGCAGTATGAAGGGGGCAAATGAAGCCTTAACAATAATTAACAGAATTTAAGCAGCTCAGCCTCAAGTTCCAATATTCTCTGGAAAATCTTAACAAAACATCAAACTAAAAATGCACTCTTCTTTTTTGTGAACACTCTGGATTAAAAACACAGCAGCAAAGATATTATAACACAATACTCTCATCTGGTTAAAGCATAAGGGATATGATGGTTCACTGATCAAGTTAACATTAAAACAGCCAGTTGGCTTTGTTACATTTAACAGCAGAGCAGGAGCAGTAGTAGCAAAGAATGCTGCATTCACCTAGCCTGCTGTTACTGCAACTGCTGCACTGCACACACAGATTTGCTGGTATCCTCCATTTGAAGCATCTCTGCAAAGACTGAGCCCACCCCTAAATAAGGCAGCTGAACAAAGGACCAGACATTGTCTTATGTGCCAGAAGGTTAACCCAGAAAAACCAATTTAGTGTACCAGAGAGAGAACTCCAATTCCAAGTGGCCCTTTCAACACTTTTCAACACTTTATGGACTTCATAGACTTACCACAATACTATAAATATTGCCTTGTTATCATAGATATATTCAACGAATGGATAGAGGCTTTTCCAACAACCAATAGCAAAGCATCTACAGTGACCCACGTTCTCCTGAAAGAAACAATTTCTGGCTTTGGTATACCTCAACAATTATCATCCGATAATGGACCATGTTTTATTAGAAACCCATGTTTTATTGGAAACCCATGTTTTATTGGAAAGATCAACCAAGAACTGTGTACCATCCTCAACATTGAACAACAGTTCCATTGTGCATATCATCCGAAGGCAGTAGGAATAGTGGCCTGTGCAAATGGAATTCTGAAGGACAAACTTACTGAACTCACTCTAGAAACAGGACTGAATTGGCTAAAGGTCCTGCCCCATACCCTGTACCATATACGCATTGCTCCCCAAACCGATACCGGTCTCACAGCAGCTCAAGTAATATCTGGTCACCCTGGACGAACTCCATGGGACAGCAACCAGGCCCCACCACCCCAGATTGATCTGCATGTAATGGGAGATGAAATGCAGTGCTATTTCAAGCAACTGACGAAGTTTCTAAAGTCTCTCCACTCACAGGTGAAAGAAACCACCAAGCCATCCCCCCCACCCTCGATCGCAACGGTGACTGGGAAGGGCCAAAACTGGGACCCCGCTGAAAGGACTGTTCTAGGTATTGCTCCAAATCCCCATTGCAGTGAAGGTTAAAGGAAAGGATCACTGGATTCACCTGAGCGGCTGTAAACGATCAAGAGAAGAAGTAGGAAAAGGACTGATTTTTAAAAAAAAATCTTTAATCTATACCTCTGTATTACTGGCCCTGCTATTGATACACTGCTTGCATCTACACTTGCTTCCGCTAAGGTGATGGGATTGGGTTGTCGAGGGAGATTAACATTATGGTAGGCTTAGCAGGGATATGTGTACTTCTCTCCAACCAGGGTACCGAAGGGAGGGTCAAGACTTGCAGGTAGATGTAACCAGGGCTATCATTTATGCAGGGGAGACATTAAGCAAGGGAACTCGTTTGGGATATGGAATGTGACTAAAATTGATTACTGTAATGGACGGTTGCCCAAACAGATCACAAGTTGATCCTGGACCAAAGCAATCTGTGGCAACTCCAGTGTTGGGATTGGGGCTGCAAGTTTGACTTTACCTGCAGAAGGGACTTCGTGGAAGTGAGACACCATCACCTATTGTATGATGGGAAGTGCTATAGGGCAGTGCTAGAAGATAACCCCTCCTTACAAGGAACATTTCCATGCCCCACCTCCGTGTCCATGATTCGGTGCCGCAGAGCCCTCCCCTATATGGAACAATCTGTACTGACTATCCAGGAATACACAGTCGGCAACTATTTCTACCAAATCTATTAATGACTGTATGGTGATGACAGTGTTGCTTGCTTCCTCCGGCCCACCAGAGTGAACTGTCTCTTCTCCATTTTTCCTCAGTGGGACCGCGACCTGCACTATCAGCGCAGTCTGGTCAGTAACAGGTTGCCACGGTCCCAAAGAATAACTTGCATAGGCCCCCGTGGCAGACTGCATGTATCTTCCCCAACCTCTGACTACATGGACAGGAATTGGCTGAAGGGGATATATGGTGGGAAGGCAAAAGAGGGGGGATATATGGTGGGAAGGCAAAAGAGGGAAACTCCCCAGTAACCACCTGATATACGAAAGATGCTTCACTGGTCGTGGATGGGGATCTTTGGAAGTATTCATCTACAAAGAAAAAGCCCCTTGCCTTTACCGATCCTGCCACCATCACAAGTGTGGACCTACCCAGGGCATGCAAGGTGTAAGTTGCCATTGTGACAGATCCGATTGTATTCCCTTAAAAGATGAGAACAGCTCCAATGTGAAAAGTCAATTGTATTCACCTTACAGTGGATGACCATATCTTTGCCCTTCCTCAAAACAGAGGAGGAGTTAAAGAAACCTAGTGTCCCACTGGCACCACATTTGCCTGGATTAATCATGATTACTCTCACAATAAGGGCTGTTCATAAACCCTTTTTACAGACCGGGGCTATGTTTTCTTCAACAGTACGGCCACAAACTTCTTAGAGTCCCCTTACCCCCAGTTGGTGGCCGTTGGCACCCTACTTTTCAAGACTGTACCCTTCTGGAGAATTGGGACCAGCATATGGCCACCAGAAATGTGATGTCTCAGAGGAATTTTACACTACAGGACAGACAGCTGGTTACAGTGCAGCAGGCCTTTTTTCCCTTGGGGTTTCTGGGCTAACATGGCCACCCCACAAGCATAACTATCTCACATGAGGACTTAGAATGTGGGGCAACGGTCACGGAGGGATGCTCATGGTTATCACCCAGAACCTGAACCAACTCAGACTTTTCTCCATCCCAAATCACTATGCATTGGATTACCTCCTCACTGACCAGGGCAGCATTTGCCCTATAATACTGGACAAATGCATCATGTGCCTGGATGGCATCACCACTAAAGTCATTCGCTATGTACACGAGATAGATGAACAACTAGGGTCTATAAAGGAGGGCAAGGGACGGGCCGGATGGTGGGACTGGGGCTCGGAGGGTGAAAGGACTGGTTAGTTAATATGGCTATTTATGTAAAAGTAGTTATAATAGGAATCCCCCTAGGAATAACTGTTCTGAAATGCATCTTACATCGAATAATAGATTCCGTGCAGGGAATATTTCCAACAGATGGGCTTTGGTGACCTGATACTCAGCTATTGAGGATTTAAATGACGACAGCACTAAGGTCAGCTCCTATGCCATTGGCCTTCATGAAATGATAAAAGGAGGGAATGAGAATGTCTGTAGGGTATAAGCAGGCAGAGAAAGAGTTAAGTTCTGAGTTTTGTGAAACAGGTTCATCTGAGCATGTCTCAGATCAGATAAGAATATACAGTTAGCAATGGGGTGCTGGAGGCAATGCATGCTACCTTATCTGGATGCTCCTCCCTGTAAAATGACTATATAATTCATTGAGAAGCTGTTGTTCGAGAGAAGACTGTGAACTCATGTCTCTGCACATGGGTGATCGTTTTCTCTCTCACTCCCTCTGTGACCTGGAATAAAAGAAAGTAAAACAACTGTGTCTCCGAGTGTGTTGCTTTGACTGAACAATACTAGGTTTACTCTTTTCCCTCACTGAGTTGGATGAAGGGTATTCCCCAACGTCTGTTCTCGTTTCAAGTGGCAGCGTGTTAACATGGAATGAGAAAGCAAATTTATGAGTAAGATGTTGTGAAATTGAGGGATTTGCCCTTTATCCAAATGAAAATTATGTATTTTGAAGAATGTGGACTTGTTCATCTGAGGTGCGATATGTTTGTTGACTCTCTGCCATCCATGTATGACAGAATTTCTGTTGTTCTTATAGAGTAATAGCCTGTGTCAATGGTATCTATTTTGTTCATTACTGTTATGGACTAGACCAAACCCCTCAAAACATTCTCATCTTAAAGGAAATGTGAGGTGTTGAATTCCAGATGCAATTCAGTTGGTCAAACTATGGGATTTAAGGCCAAAACACATACTTTATTCATTCAGTACAGTTAAAATACAGTAACAGAATCAAAGAATTAATATAATTCTATTGAAAAACTTAACAGAATAATAGATACAGTAACTTTAACTAATTAACTGTTGCAATATAGTAACATCACAAAAACACACCTTTGGTAAAAAGTAAATTCAGAAAACAGATTGTCTTGTATGCAACTCCAATAGCAGGAATAGCACTTCCCCAGTAACTGAGAGAGAAAAAAAAAGCTTTGACTTTTTCCAAGATCCCAACAACTGCTGAAAAGATTGCGTTCATTCACTCTGTCCATGCCCCTCACTATCCTATACACGTGTATAATGCCCCACTCAGTCACCTAGCTTTAAAAAAAAAGTCCTAGTTTCTCCAACCTCTGCCTATATCTCAGACCATTGCGTCCAGGCAACATCCTTGTAAATTTCTTCTGCACTCTTTCCAGTTGAATAACATGTTTCCTGTCGCAAAGTGACGAAAACTGAACACAATACTCTGTGTATAACTGCAATATAATTTCCCAATTTTTATGCTCGATACCCTGAGTGATGAAGGTCAGTGTGCCAAAAGCCTTCTTCACTGCCCTGTCTATCTGTGGCTCCACTTTCAGAGAACTGTGAACCTGAATTCCAAGATCCCTCTGTTTCACTACCCTCCCCAAGGCCTGATCTTCACCATGAAACTTCTACCTAGATTTGACTTTATAAAATGCAAGACCTCACACTCCATTTGCCATTTCTCGGCCCACTTCACCAGCTGATCAATATCCTGCTGCCATCTCTGACAACCTTCCTCACTGTCCACATTACCGCCTATTTTAGTGTCATCAGCAAACTTACTAATCCAACTTTGTACATACTCATCAAAAATATTGATATAGATAGCAAACAGTAATGGGCCAAGCAACGACCCCTAAGGCACTCCACTAGTCGTAGACATCCAGTCCGACAAACATCCTTCCACTGTTATCCTCTTCTTCCTACCATCAGGCCAATCGTGTATTCAATTTGCCAGGTCCCCCAGATTCCATGTGATCTAACCTTCCAGAGCAGCCTACCACGTGGGACCTAATGAAAGGCCTTAAGGAATCCACATAGACTACATCTACTTGTGAGGTTCCCTTCAGATTCTTACAAGCTTGATGCAACTGCAATACACCAACTTCTATGAACAGCCATGATTTATTTCAACAAGTATAAGCATTTTTGGAGGACCACTTAATACTCTTTGCGAGGCTTATGGAGCTGTGTCAAGAGATGCTCTTTGATTGAGAGAACAATCGTCCCTTTGTACAGGCTTTTACGTCATAGTCAGTCATGCACACAAGCCACCATCCCCTAGCACTCCCCGGTAGTCACATGCCACCAAAAACAATGTAAAATGATTAAATTATTTCCACAAACGGTATGAGAGATCAGGTCATCCCTCAAAACAGTGTGTGATTAGTTTATTTCTCAAACTGCAGTATTTACAGAGTATGATTAGATAGTCACATCCTGCTTGTAAGACAGAAAAACACACCCTGGGACATTCAATTTCTTGCATGTCAGCAGAACAAATTAATTCTTTAACATCTCATACTACCCCTCCCTCGTCAACCTTCCTGGTCACTTCTTCAAATAACTCATAACAAATTTGTGAAGCATTCCCACTCAAAGCCATGCTGATTACTCTAAATGCATGTCTTTCCAAATGCATGTGCATCTTATCTCCCAGAATTTTCTGCTGTAACTTACCCACCACAGATGTTAGGCTTACTGGTCTATAGTTTCCAGGTTATTCTTTGCAGCCCTTCTTGAATAATGGCAAAAATTCGCTACCCTTCAGTCTTCCGGGACCCCTCCTGTGGCTAACAATGTTGCAGAAATATCAGCCCGGCCTCCATAGTTTCTCCTCTAGCCTCTTGCAGTATTCTGTGATATATCTGGTCAGGACCAGGATATTTTTACACCTTCATACATTTTGTATCTGCCTTCACAGTGGAGTCGATGGTAGTCATGGTTTGGAGATGCGGTGTTGGATTGAGGTGTGATTTTTAACTATGTGCTTCACAGTGGAGGACACTAATAACATGCCAGTAATTGACGAGGAAATGATCATGATCACAAAAGAGGTGGTGTTGGGCAAGCAAATGGAGCTAAAGATACACAAGTCTCCTAGCCCTGATTGAATGCATCCCAGGTTACTAAAAGAGTTTGCGGAAGAAATAGCAAATGCACTTGTGTTCATGTTTCAAAATTCGCTGGACTCTGAGGCAATTCCAGCAGATTGGAAAATATCAGATGTGGTGCCACTGTTTAAAAAATTAGGTTGACTAAATATGGGGAATTATACGTAGTTAGCTTAACTTCAGTACTGTTGAAAATGCTTGAATCTATTATCAAGCAAGAAAAAGCAAGACGTCTAGGTAGAAATTGTCCTGTTAGGCAGACGCAGCAAGGGTTCATGAAAGGCAGGTCATGGTTAACAAATCTACTGGAATTCTATGAAAACATTACAAGTACAATGGACAACAGGGACCGAGTAGATGCAGTGTGCCTCAAATTCTAAAAGGCATTCGACAAAGTGCTACAGAAAAGGCTACTGCATAAGATAAAGATGCATGGTGTTGCAGACAATGTATTGGCATGGAAAGAGGATTGGTTAACTAACGGAAAGCAGAGAATGGGGAGAAATGAGTGCTTGAAACTTTATGGTTTCAAGACCCCTCCTCCCCTTCCTAGCTTACTCCTAGCAAACGTACAATCTCTGAAGAACAAGATGGACGAACTCAGATTACGGCTCAGCTTCCATCATGAACTGCGGGATTGCTGCACATTTTGCTTCACAGAAACCTGACTCAACCCATCCATTCCTAACTGCGCACTTCAGGCTGATGGTTTTTCTATCTATCATATGGGACCGCACAGCATCCTCTGGGAAGACAAAGGGTGGGAATGTTTGCTTTATAATCAACAAGTTGTGGTGCACAGGCATTGCGATCCTGGGCAGCCTTGTTTCACAATTCCTCACCACCAAATGCCACTCCTTCTATCTACCACGGGAATTTACTACTGTTATACTAACTGCTGTATATGTACCGCCACAAGCAAAGGTTGAGGAAGCTCTGAATGTGCTGTATTCCACCACCAACACCCAGGAGATAGAACACCCCGAGGCCCTGTTTATTGTAACTGGCAACTTCAATCAAACCAATCTAAGGAAGATGTTGCCCAAGTACTACCAGAATACTACCTGCCCCACTAGGGGCCCGAATATTTTAGATCACTGCTACGTCACTGTGAAACATGCCTACCGCTACATCCCCCACCCTCGTTTCGGGAACTCCGACCACAATGTCGTGTCTGTTCTCCCGGCTTGCAGGCAAAAGCTCACTCAGGAGACCCCCTTGCAGATACAGGTCCAGTGCTGGTTGGAGGAGGCAGAGGATCAACTCCGGTGCTGAATGAAATTGGCTGATTGGGCCATGTTCAACAGTTCGCAGGTACCTTGGACGAGTACTCCACCACCATCACAGACTTTTTTCAGCAAGTATGTGGAGGACTGCATACTGAAGAAGTCAATCCGGGTGTTACCCAATAGAAAACCCTGGATGAATCAGGACATACAGAACCTGCTAAAAACCAGGTGTGAGGCCTTCAGATCAGGAGACCCACTCAAATATAAGGAATCCAAATATGACCTTTGCAGAGCCATTAAGGCAGCCAAGGACCAATACTGATCCAAACGAGATACCCAGATAGACACCCGGCAACTATGGGAAGGACTGAATGACATTTCAGGTTCTAAAAAGAGACAGTGCGAGATAGCAAACAATGACACATCCCTCCCAGATCATATGAACATCTTCCATGTCCGTTTTGAGCAGAATTTTGGCGGAGAGGTAACTCCTATTCTGACAAGTCCTGACAAACCTGTCACTGCATCAGAGGTCAGATCAGTTTTCCTTTGTGTGAATCCAAGGAAAGCGATGGGACCAGACGGAGTACTGGGCCGTGCACTCAGAGCATGCGTAGATTAACTGGCAGAGGACATCTTCAACCTCTCACTGCAGCAGGCCACTGTCCCTGCCTGTTTCAAGAGGGCCTTCATTATCCCTGTGCCTTTAGAAAGCTCATGCAGCATGTCTCAATGACTACCGCCCAGTGGCCCTAACTTCAGCGGTCATGAAGTACCTTGAAAGGCTGGTCATGACATGAACCAACTCCAGCCTCCCCACTACTCTTGATCACTCCAGTTTGCCTAGCGGACCAACAGATCCACATCAGATGCCATATCATTTGCCCTTCACTCCTCCCTAGAACATCTTGACACCAAGAACAGCTACGTAAGAATCCTACTCATTGACTACAGTTCAGCCTTCAACACTATTATCCCCTCGAGACTGATTACAAAACGTAGTGATCTCGGACTAAGCCCCAATCTGTGTAACTGGATCTTCAGTCTTCTGACCCACTGGCCACAATCAGTGAAGATTGGGGACAATATTCCATCGTCACTAGCACTCAACATTGGAGCCCCCAAATGTGCCTACTCAGCCCCCTACTATACTTACTGTATACCCATGACTGCATCGCTAAATGCCAGACTAATGCCATTTTTTTTAAAGATATTTTTATTAGAAATTTAATATTTTGACAGATTTACAAAAATAAACAGAACTTTCAAGCACAAACATTAATATAAAAATAGATCTTAAATATATAATCATCAAAATTCAAAGGAATGATACTAAAGAAGAAAGAAAAACAATGAAACTCAGTTAACTACTAATCTAATCCACAATTATCCAGAGTGTATAGTTGAGTCACTTACATCCTTCAAACAAGAAAAAATGTTCTCTAATACACTCATAACAGTATAATAAAAAGGAAACTATTTCCAAACAATAAGAACAAAAAAAAACATGTTTGAATGGAGATCCTCCCCCTTATTCTCAGGGGGCCTTACTTCCTTTCTAAAGGTCCACCATATCCTCTCCCAAACAGTGTCCCACCCTTGACCCGGGCGCTCCTTAATAGGATTTAGATATAATACCGAGCTAGAGTTAACAGTGAGCGCCCCACCCCCACCCCTCCCCACCCATACCTGAGTATATCTGATAGCATCAATGCCACGTACAAACACACATAACTATAAAATTACAACTCCAACAAATTACAGTTAAGTATAATAACATAAAATAGCAAGGGAAGACAACCCTGCTCCCAGAAGCAAAAGTAAAGTAGAGTAAAGTATCCATTTCTCCCCACGGAGTGTGGAAGAGGCAAGCCAACATAAATTGTCTCTTACGATTTATTTAAACGAGTCTAAAAGTTCCTTAGCCTCTTCTGGTGATCTAAAATTATACTCGGATCCTTCATGGTTAAAGCATAACGTCGCTGGGTAGCGTAAGGTGTATTGAATATTTAAGTTCCTTAGACATTTCTTCACCTCATCAAATGCCTTCCTCCTTCGTGCCAAAGCCGGGGAGAAGTCCTGAAATAACATAATCTTGGATCCTTCATGGATCATGGCTTTAGGATCCGTTCCAAGCTTTCTGGAGGCGTCCAGGAGTATCTGCCTCTCCCTATAACTCTGCAGCCGGAACAGGACCGGGCGTGGGCGCTGGTTTGGGCCAGATCCGCGTACTGCAACCCGGTAGGCCCACTCCACCCTTACCCGGTCAGTTTCAGCCCCCAGGTTTAAAAGCTGGGGCAACCATCGCTCCAGAAATACTACTAACTGTCCCTTCTCTTCTTGTTCAGGGAGGCCCAGAAGACGGATATTCTTTCTCCGATTTCTATTATCCAGGTCATCCATGTAGATTTCAAAGGCCCGGACTCTCTGCTCCAGAGCTCTCACCTGTTCTGCAGCTGTTTGTGCTGCAGCCTCGGAGGTCGTGGCCTTTAGCTCCGCCCCCTTCACTCGGCCCTGTAATTCCTCGAGAGCCTGGCTGTGCTTTTGTAACTTTTCTTCGAATGCATTCCATCTCTGTCTGGATTCTGCGATGAAATTGACGAGTGTCGTTTCCAGCCTGGCAATCATCTCTACAAGGCCTGTTTTTACATCAGCTGCAGCCTGAGGAGAGGAGGGTGGGGGAGGGGTCTTTGTTTTCTGAGAGCTGCGGGATCCCTTTGGTTTACTCATTATCCACTTAATATTAAACTGCTTAAATATAATAGTAAACAGCTAATTAAGGTTAGAAAATTTTTTTGGGTGGTTTGGTAAGTGTGGTGGGGGTGAGTAACTCACTTTACCCAGGTTTTGGGAAGAGCACTGTAAACTCAGACTTGCTGAGTCGCCGCCATCTTGGATCTCCGACTAATGCCATTTAAAGTTCGCTGATGACACCACCATAGTCAGTCGAACCTCAGATGGTGACAAAACAGACTATAGACAGGTGGTGGAAGACTTGGAAAAATGGTGCACTGAGATCAACCTAGTTCTCAATGCCTGCAAGACCAAGGAACTCATTATTGACCTTCGGCGGGATGTTACGCATGCCCCCCAACACATTAACAGCACAGAGGTGGAATGAATCGAGAGTGTCGAGCTCCTGGGAGTGGTCATCCACAACAAGCTTTCTTGGACTCTACATGTGGATGCACTGGTTACAAAGGCCCAACAATGTCTCTTCTCCCTCAGGCAGGTAAGGAAATTTGGCATGACAGCGAATACCCTTGCCAACTTTTATAGGTGCGCCGTCGAGAGCATTCTGTCTGGATGTATCACTACCTGGTATGGTAACTATACTATTCAAAATCAGAGATGGTTACAGAGAATGGTTAACTCGGCCTGGATAATCACAAAGGCCAACCTCCATCAAACAGTCCCGCTGTCAAGGAAAGGCTGCCACATTCTCAAAGATCCATCCCATCCTTTTCTACAGCCTCTACCATCAGGGAGAAGGTACAGAAGCCTGAACGCATGCACCAGCTGGTTTCGTAACAGTTTCTACCCTACTGTTGTTGGAATACTGAATGGACTCTCAAACTCTTAACATTCGCCTGTGCCTGTGTTTTTTTTTGCCCCTGTTTACCTATTACTTACCTATCTATGCTACTTAACTTTGTGATCTGCCTGTATTGCTCACAAGACAAAGCTTTTCAGTGTGCCTCGGGACACGTAACAATAAATTCAATTCCAATTCAATTTTCTGGTTGGCAGTCAATGACTAGTGTGCCTCGGGGATCAGTGTTGGGACTGCAATTATTCACAATTTAAACAGATGGCTTGGAGTTGGGGACCACGTGTAGTGTGTCAAAGTTTACAGATGACATCGAGATGAGTGGTAGAGCAAAGCGTGCAGAGGATTGTGGAACTTTGAAAAGGGACAGAGAAAGTTTTAGTAAGTGGGCAAGGTTCTGGCAGGTGGAGTACAATGTTAATAAATATGAAGTCATCTGTTTTGGGAGGAATAATAGTAAAAAGGACTTTAATGGTAAAACAAATTGCACCATGCTGCTATGCAGAGGGACCTGGGGTGTCCTTGTGCTTGAATCAAAAATGTCGGTTTGTCAGTGCAACACCTAATTAAGAAGGCAAATGGAATTTTGTCCTTCATTGTGAAAAGGATTGAGTTTAAAAGCAGAGAGGTTATGTTGCAGCTATATTGGGTACTGGTGAGGCTACACCTGGAGTATTGCATGCAGTTTCGGTCTCCTTATTTCAGAGAGGATGTACTGGCGCTAGAGGGGTTGCAGAGAAGGTTCACTTGGTTGATTCTGGAGTTGAGGGGGTTTGGCTTATGAGGAGAGACTGAGTAGATTGGGATTATATTCATTGGAATTTAGAAGAATGCAGGGGGGAGGTGTTGGTGTGGGGTGGAGTGAATTTTTATAGAACATAAAATTATAAAGAGAATAAATAAGAAAGAAATAGAGAGCATGTTTCCACTGGTGGATGAAACTGGGGCTGGAGGGCACAGCCTCAAATTTAGGGGGAGTAGATTTAGGGCCAAATTGAGAAGGAACTTCTCAATGCAGAGGGTTGTGAATCTGTGGAATTCCTTGCCCAGTGAAGTAGTTGAGGCTTCCTCATTGAATGTATTTAAAGCTAAGATTTTTTGAACAGTAAATGAATTAAGGTTTATGCTGAGAGGACTGGTAAGTGGAGGTGAGCCCACAAAGTTCAGTCATGATGTTATTGAATGGCGGATTGGGCTCGAAGGGCCAGATGACCTACTCCTGCTCCTGGTTCTTATGTTCTTACGAAAGCTAAAGCTAAAACTCCTGGTTCTGTGGGACTTTTTTGTTTGACTTTACAGCAATTTCTATTTTTGTATGTGATTTCCAGCATCCACTGTAGTTTTGATTTTTATTTAAAAATGAACAGAATCCTTACTGAACTTCCTTGAGAAGTATGGTTCATATTTACTTTACAATAATTTAGTTATTTTACAAATTTTGGACCATTGATGCTTAAAATATACCATAGAATGACCTAGAGAAAAGTTACTACTTACAAATTTTGTTTTCAACGGTGACACTATCAATTTTTAATCCAGGATAAGGATAAAATATCATGTAACAAGACTCCGAAGTTGGATCGAAGTGATGGAGGAAAAGAGGTGAAAGAGAAAGCATCAAAGAGGAAACTGCCTTTCTCTGTTGGAGTTAACAGCAGTGATCAGAAAGATTCAGACACAGGTAAGAAGGGCAAACTGCCAAGGCAGGTGCATACGTTTTTTTCCAGGATAATCTGCAGCTGCTGCAACTTAAAATTGGTTTAAAAATGATTAATTTTGATGTCCCCATTTACAGTAACAGTTATGTAGTTGAATTCACAAGTAATGTTTTTTTCTACGTCTTCAGAGGACACTGTCATCTTGAAAGATTCTTTTGTTTTTGCCCCTCCTGATGAAATTCTCAGAGCAAATCTGCAGACTCCCATTGAATTCCTAAAAGGCCTCCATATCCAATACCACGAAAGCAGGTGGTCAGATATCAGTAGGGTTGAGAACTGCATGAGGGCCAATATCTGCATATCTTTAAAGATTGTAAGATTCTACCCATAGTCTCAGGTCTGGTTTGCTGATATGGGATTACAATGTAGCCAATTATTTTGATAACTTTATTTCATGTGAATGCTGGTCTGTACAATTTACACAGTAAATTCATGAACCTGAATTAGCAGACCCATTGTATGAGGGCTACTTCAGTTTGGGATGCCTCTGAATAAAGCACTAAAATTAACTTAAGATGTTCATCATTGTAGTTTTTCATTGATCAACTTTCACAATCATGCCATGCAGTGAAACAGAAGAAAGTTGTTAATTACTAAATGCAATAAGTTAACATTGCATCAGATTAAAAATGTTTTTTAATTTGTAACTTTGAAAAAAAATCACAAAAAGTATGCAAATGTTGTGTCATAGTCTGTCTTAAGTTTTTTTTGTTTCTTCTTGACCATGGATTTCTGCTTGGTGCCTATTTATATTCTCCAACATCAGTGACATAACCGCATAAAGTTTGGAGTGTAACAAACACAGAATGCTGGAGAAACTCAGCAGGTCTGGCAGCATCTACAAAGAGAGGAAAACAGCTTGTTTTGAGTCTGGCATAACTCTTGTACAGAACTGCTCTGTGGAAGAGTCGCACTGCATTCAAGATGTTAACTCTTTCAACAGATGCTGCCAGACCTGCTGAGTTTTCCTGCATTCTCTGTTTGTTTCAGACTTCCAGTGTTTGCAGAATTTTGTTTTTATTCAAAAATTGTGTAAAGCATTCTGAAATGAAATACTTAGTAGCCTGGTAAATATCAACCCCAACATAGTTTTGTACAATTATTTTAAACAGTAAGGAACAGACAATAGCTGTGGCAGTGAAGTTTGCAATAATTTTAGTGTTCTTCTTCCCAAGATGTGTGCAGTGCTCTCAGTCATTTTTTTCTACAAGAGCAAACAACTTCAAAACTAGTAATCTGGAGTAAGATGATGAATGCTGGAAATATACAGCAGGACTGACAGTATCTGTGGAGAGAGAAAGAGTTAGCTGTGTGAAAGTAGAAAAAAACAAGCCTGTGTTAGTGATAACAGGTAATGAAAACTCTTTAGTATTGTTGGATGCCACCACAATGGCGTAATTTTCCATTGAGCCGAATGAATGACAACTTAACATTTGAAGTCTACTTCAATCACAATTTACATCAGTGACCTGGATGAAGAGAATAGGAGTGATATTTCCAAATTTGCTGACTATATCTAGGAACCTAAGTGAGAATTCAAAACGATAAAGCAAGATTAAGTGAGTGGGTAACAAGGTGGCAGACGAAATATAATGTGGATAGATATAAGGTGTTCACTTTGATAGTAAGGATAGAAAAATAGAATATTGCTTAAAGCACATGAAACTTTTGAATGTTGAAGCTCAGGGTGGTTATTTGTATACATTGAAGGCACACACATAGTAAACACACAAGCAAACTGCCTCTAAGAATGTCGCAAATCTAAATAAAAATTGAAAATGCTGGTCAGTTTAATCAGCATCTATGAAAAGAGTACCCAGAGTTAACATTCCAATCTGATTATTTTAACAGAACAGAATGTTAACTATGATAAGTGATAAAGAATGCAAATAGCATATTGGCCTATACTGCAAGAGAATTGGAGTGCAAACATAGGGAGTCTTGCTAGAGTTGTAGAAGACTAAATGAGACTCACCTGGAATATAGTGTGCAGTTATATTCCCTATAACCAAGGAAGGTTATTCTTGTCTTGCTGGTATAGGGAAAGTTTTCCAATCCAGTAAAACTTGTTCTGTGATAGGTGAATAAATTGAAACTTTACTCGCTGAAGTTTAGAAGCATGATAGTTGATCTCATTGAATTATGTAGGTTTCTTAAGGGATCATTGAGATAGATACTGTTTGGTTTTTCACATGGGTGCATCTAGAACATGGACGCACAGCTTCAGGATAAGGGGTCATTCAATCAGATTGAGATAATAAAATGTTGTGAAACTGAGACCTTATCTACCAGAGGATTGTAGATGATGCATCATTATATGAATCCAGGACTTATATCAGATTTTTGATCTCTTGGAATTTAAGACTGCAGGGACTGCAATGGAAGATGGAATTGAAGTAGAAGATCAGCCAACAACACTGAAGGAGCAATGGCATATTTCCAAGTTAGGATTGTGAGTGTCCTGAAGGGGAGCTTACGGTAGTGGAATGGCCGTGTAACTGCTGCTTTTGTCCTTCTAGGTGGCAGTGGTTGTGAGTTTAGAAGGTGTTGTCTCAGGAGTCTTTGTGAATTCCAACAGTGCATCTTGTAGATGATGTGCAGTAGGGAGTGGGTGGAGCGGATGTTTGTGCATGTGGTGTTAATCAGCCAGGAGTTTTATTCTGGATCATGTCATTAGAGCTGCATTTCGCCAACCAAATGGGGAGTGTTTCATCACCCTCTTGATTTCTACCTTATATTTGATGAATTCCTTAGGCTTTGGGGAGTGAGGTGCAGAGTCACTTTACTGCATGTTTCTGACGTGTTCTTGTAGCAGACATATTTATGTGACTAATCCAGTTCAGTTATTAATCAATGTCATGAAGGGGGCAGTTAGCTTAATTGGCTGGACAGCTAGTTTGTGATATAACCTAATTTGCTGAGGTTACCATGAAGGACTCTCCTTCTCAACTTACCCCCCCCCCCCCCCCAACCCCTCTCATCTGAAGTGCGGTGACCCTTGGGTTAAACCTGACAAGTTGTCTCTCTCTCATGAGAGCAGAACTCGAGTCTGGTAAAACTATGGCAACTTTAACTTGATTTCCAGGATGTTGATAATGGGGGATTCAGCAATTGGTAATGCCATTGGATGTCAAAGGCTGATGGCTAGGTTGTCTCTTGTTGGAAATAGTTATTACCTGATACTTGTGTGACGTGAGCATGAATTGCCACTAGTCAGCCCAAACCTGAATATAGTCCAAGTAGCAATGGACTGCTTCAGTATCTTAGCAGTCTTAAGTTCTTAACTTTTGGAATAAAAATCATACAGTGAATTTATTATGTTGGTGGCTGCTGACAGGTATAGTCTTTGCCTTGATGTAATGAACACATTAGAATTTTACAGGGAAGTAAGGCCGGACTAAATAAAAATCTGTTTTAGCGTTAAAAATATTCTAATATAATTTATTTGCCAGTATTCATACACACATTTTTGTACAGTTAGTATTGTTGAGAATTATCAAAGAGTTTTGATAATTCTCTTCTGAAGCACTATGTGAAGTGTTATGTTGCTAAAGGTGCAACTTAAGTCCACATTGTTGTCAAAAATGTTTGTTACGAAATTTACAATTTTATGTATTAATATGCTTTTAGGGACATTGAATTTACTTAATAATTTGGACTTTTCTAACTAAACTTGAGGGCGGCACGGTGGCACAGTGGTTAGCTCTGTTGCCTCACAGCACCAGAGACCCGGATTCAATTCCCGTCTCAGGTGACTGACTGTGTGGAGTTTGCACCTCCCTGTGTCTGCGAGGGTTTCCTCTGGGTGCTCCGGTTTCCTCCCACAGTCAAAAAATATGCAGGTTAGATGTATTGGCCATGCTAAATTGCCCATAGTTAGGTGAAGGAGTAAATGTAGAGGAATGGATCTGGGTGGGTCGCTCTTCAGAGGGTCGGTGTGGACTTGTTGGCCCGAAGGGCCTGTTTCCATACTGTAAGTAAGTAAAGTAAAAGTAAGTAATCTAAAGAAATTAATGCATGTTTTCTTTGATACTTAATTGTAATAAAGTATCAACTGTTGGAACTACAGTGACATCATGATTAGTTGGGAAAAAGTTACAGTTCTGCTTTGCAATCAGTGGTGAAGGCATGTGCTCATTATTGGTTCCATTTGCTGCTCCCAAGAAGCTTTTTGTGGGCTTTTACTCTGTCATGTGGTTTCCAGATTCTCTGCAGAGGGACGATGTCAACTCCCGATGGCCTTATCACAATATCCAGTGAAATATGGTGTAGTTTTCCTGTCACAGTTCAAAATTATTGTGCCCTGTGGGAATTCAAATAGGAGAGAAGTTAGTGTAGTACATGAATAAAATAGCAATGGTATTAGTAGTCATGTCCCCTGTTGATTTCATTGCGCTATGCCTACTGAGTTAGTGTGCTGGAAATCAAGCCCAATTATTCCTAGAATCTCTCAAATGCTAAAAATATTATCACAGTATGCAAAGTCCCTAATTTATCAGTTGGATAGACCCAGGTTAACAAAAACACATGGACCAGACTCTTATACTTAAGAATTCCTAATTATTATGGATGAGTAAATTCTAATTGCAGATAGGTAGCTATGAACTATCAACATATGGCTATACTGGTTAAAATTCTAACCTGCTCCTAAAACTCCTACACACAGGCATAGAGAAACAGAAAAACATTGGCTTTATTTATAGGCTGAGAGAAAAAAACCTACAAACCACAGTTGAACCACGTCACATTCATGCCACTGGCATAAGCCTTTTGTTTGACAGGACTTTCTGTTCTTCAGTCTCTCTTCTCAGTTTGTTGCAGGACACCTAGGCGGTTGATACACTAATCATAAAGTTTCTTAGTTACTGCTCCAAGTCACAGTCTACAGGGGGCAAAAATATACTGAAAACAAAAAATGCTGGAAATCACAGCACATCAGACAGCATCTGTGGAGAGAGAACAAGCTAACATTTTGAGCCGAGATGACACTTCATGATAGCTCTGCAATTTTTGTTTTCAGTACAGATTTCAGCCTGTGCAATAATTTCCTTCTACATGGGAATAAATATATTTTATTTTCTTCAGACTTGAGGTATTTTTGCTGCAGAGAGGCACATCCTTTCCAGAGGTCCCAAAGCTGTTTTCTATATTGTTCATACCCACAAGAACCAATCAAAGTTCTCACAACTAGTCATAATTCCACAATTCATAATTTTTTGCTGGCTGAATTTGGTCATACATTCTGGTACCAATCCATCTTCTAGTACCTTACCCCACTGCTTGCAAAGCAACAGTGTAAAGATGACTTAGAGTCATTTTCAGTAATCTGATTTTTAGAAGTACAGTAAATTGATTTTTTGAATTACAGCAATTCTTCCATCAGCTTTTGGTTGTAATATAATCCTTTTCCCAGTTCACTGCACAATCAAAAATAAAGTAAAATGTAAAAGCATGGTCTTTTACAATTTGACTGATTGAATAAAAGATGATCAACCAAAGACATACGAGGATTTGAAAACAGATAATTTCCTATGGCATTCACAGAAAATGGAGAATATGGTAATTTTCTCATGTTCTCATTTTTATTTCTTTTTTTTCTCCACCTTTGTCAGACTTTTGTCTCTCTCCACATAACTGCCGTTCGCTTTTCTGTTTCCGTGTTTCCTTTCAGATCACCTGGGAAAAGGAATCAACAACTACAGACCCGTGGCATTTGGGGTGGGAATTTCAGGGAAAATGTGACCTCCTTGCCACATCCTCCTTCAGTCACTTGTGCTAGAACAAATAATTCATTACTGCAAATAGAAATTACTCATGAAGATGCAGATGCTGTATATATTGTTTCCAAATACATAGTGTCATGGAAACAGACCCTTCAGTCCAACCCATCCATGCTGACCAGATGTCCCAACCCAATCTAGTCCCACCTGCCAGCACCCGGCCCATATCCTTCCAAACCCTTCCTATTCATATACTCATCCAAATGCCTTGTAAATGTTGCAATTGTACCAGCCTCCACCACTTCCACTTGCAGCTCATTCAATACACGTACCGCCCTCTCTGTGAAAACGTTGCCCCTTAGGTCCCTTTTATATCATTCCCTAAACCTATGCCCTCTAGTTCTGGACCCCAGGGAAAAGACTTCGTCTGTTTATCCTATCCATGCTCGTCACACTTTTGTAAACCTCTACAAGGTCACCCCTCAGGCTCCAATGCTCCAGGGAAAACAGCCCCAGCCTGTTCAGCTCTCCTTATAGCTGAAATCCTCCAACCCTGGCAACATCCTTGTAAATTTTTTTCTGAACTCTTTCACGTTTCACAACATCTTTCCAATAGGAAGGAGACCAGAATTGCAATATTCCAACTGTGGCCTAACTAATGTCCTGCACAGCTGCAACATGACCTCCCAACTCTGTACTCAATACTCTGACCAATAAAAGAAAGCATACCAAACGCCTTCTTCACTATCCTATCTACCTGCGACTTCACTTTCAAGGAGCTATGAACCTGTACTCCAAGGTCTCTTTGTACCATTAAGTATATAAGTCCTGCTAAGATTTGCTTTCCCAAAATGCAGCACCTTGCATTTATGATAACTGATGTGTTTTTTTTAAAAAAGAGTTTGCTATTTGATTTACTGATTTTTGTGCTTCATTTACTTAAAACCATAGCTAATCAATGAAGATTCCTTATGAGTTACAGGTGGGCCGACGTACAAGTCCATACTGATAATGCAACAAGTGTGGAGCCTAATATTGTTTCCTGCTCTCTCAGCAACAGTGATGGGATATTCTTTTAAATACTTCATCTTACTGTCATTTATTAACGCGGAGATTCAAAAACTAATTACATTTGTGATTTTCTATCTGTTCAGATCCCTATAACCATATATTAAACTTTTAGTTTAGTCACTGTCTTGATGAAGCTAGAGATATGCGGAAAAGAACATTGATTATTTTTGGTAGAAATGTGCAATGGTTTTATGTTGTCCCCGTACGAAAAAAAGGAAAGCATGTTTGTATTACCTTACTCACCCAGTGACATTGACAGCTATTCACAGGTTTTATTTGAATTAAATATCTCTTTATCGAATTCAGCAGCATCATAAAGGCAGTAGAAGTGCTAAATCTACTCTGCTTATGGATTGGTTAGGGGAGGTGCTGCAATATGGTTTTAATGAGGTAAATTTGGAGGTGACGCTATAGTAAACTGTGCTCCTAAATTTTTAATATATGATCATGGTGACATGAGACCTGCATGTTTTTATGCTTGTTGTCCAGAGAATATTTTAAGAGGTTTATCTTTGAAACTGCAGATGCTTTTTCTGCAATGAAATCTAGCTTTCTGCTTGGTTTACAGTGCAGTTTGCTCCCTGTTGTGACTGGAGTGTCTACTCTGTTCCTCAGTGTATACTTTCTCCAACAGGTTTTTGCAGGCTGCATTGGGAAGGAAATGCTCAGGTAAGAAAGAGGCAATTATAGTTGCTCATGTTTAGTTTTAAAGTGAGTCATTAAAAATGTTGAAGCCTCAGTAGTCTGTGTTTTAAAATTTGGTAGTTGAAATCTGTGATGATCCTGCTACCAAAATGTCCAGTGTGTCTACAGACAATTGAATCTAGGATTTGCATTGATTAGCTATTTCATCAAGAAAAGAAAGTCTATAATGTTGCATGATTTCTCTTCTCAATGTATTGTTGACATTTTGAAATGCATGATGCAGCTATTCTGGATAATTGGCTTAGATCAGAATTCAGAATAACTTACCTTTTTTTGTGTCTCAGATCCATCGGTAATATAATTTTAGGTTCAACTTTAAGTTCACTTTGGTAATAGTTTAACTTTTCATTTCCTCGTTGCACAGATGCAAACTGATGATAATGAGTATGAGGGATTTTCATTTTATTGGAACATTGAGGCAGATTATGTCCAGGAATTGAGTGCAAGATATATTTCCCTTTTTCTATATCCCAATTTCGAATCAATCAAGATTTGAAACATACAGCCTTTTCGTATACTTCTTGGGATTTGATTACGGCAAAAATTTAATAATTCATTGTTAAAAATCTCACAATATCAGGTTACAGTCCAACAGGTTTATTTGAAAGCACTAGCTTTTGGACCGCTGCTCCTTCATTAGGTAGTTTAACTTTGTCCACCCCAGTCCAACACTGGCACCTCCACATCATAATAATTAATTGACAATTTTGTGCTTGGCTACATGAACCATAAAAGTAATGTTGCATCACAAAGCATTCAATGTATTTTAGATCGGCTATATAAATGTCAGTATGCTGCATAGGATTTCTTCAGTATGAAATGTATGAACTATAATGGATTAAATATTCATTTTGATAATATACAGATGTTCATTGGACTCCTCGAATGTACATTAGAGTCCTCTTTGATCCTTTGTTCCCTTTCAATCCTCATATAAGTTTATAGTTGAACTATAAAATGCAACTATCCAATACCCATCATGTGCAAAACAAACATAGTTTATGAGATCCCATGCAAAAACTGCCTGAAACACTATATAGGACAAACAGGCAGACAACCAGCAATCAGCACCCATGCACACCAACTAGCCACTGTCCCTGGTAGCCACACACACAGATGACAAGGACCGCAATTTCAACTGGGACAAAACAACAAGAAGAAGACAAGCTAAACAAAGGACAGCCAGAGAATTTCTAGAGGCATGGCGCTTATCCATGGACTCCATCAATAAACATATTGACCTAGACCCAGTGTACCGACAATTGCAACGAATAACTGGAACAGGGAAGAAGAAGCAGCAGGAACAAAAGTAAGCAAATTCCAGAAGAGTTTGTATAGCAGTGCTTTACAGGAGGTTTCAAAGCACTGAGGATGTCACCAAGAAAGGGCACAAAACATCTGCAAATCAACTTCCCAGCTTGGCTAACATGCCCACAAGTATTGCATAAGGTACAAGTAATCACAGCAGAATGAGTATACTCGACAACTCACATTTTGAAGTCCATATGTCAAAGGGTGGGATGAACAACACATTCCTTTTATTGGACAATAAGATGAAAAGGGCAGAGATGTGTTACTGCTGAGTCCATTACAAATAGGCAAAATGGATCTTTGTCAAATTAAGTGGATGAAATAATTAGCAAATAGAACTGTAGATCGGCATTGGGAAAATATTTATAGAACATTACAGCGCAGTAGAGGCCCTTTGGACCTCGATGTTGCGCTGACCTGTGGAATCAATCTGAAGCCCATTTATCCTACTCTATTCCATTTTTATCCATAGGTCTATGCAATGACCATTTAAATGCCCTTTAAGTTGGCAAGTCAACTGCTGTTGTAGGCAGGGCATTTCATGCCCCTACTACTTTGAGTAAAGAAACTACCTCTGACATCCCTCAAATTAAAGCTATGTCCCCTCGTGCTAACCATCACCATTGGAGGAAAAAAGCTCTCACTGTTCACCTTATCTAACCCTCTGATTATCTTATTACTCAATTATGTCACCCCTCAACCTCTTTCTCTCTAATGAAAACAGCCTCATTTTCCTCAGCCTTTGCTCATAAAACCTTCCCTTTATACCATGCAACATCCTAGTAAATCACCTCTGAACCCTTTCCAAAGCTTCCACATCCTTCCTATGATGCGGTGACCAGAACTGCACGCAGTACTCCAAGTGCGGCTGCACCAGAGTTTTGTACAGATGCAGCATGATCTTGTGGCTCCGAAACTCAATCCTTCTACCAATAAAAGCTAACACACCGTATGTCACTTTAACAGCCCTATTAACCTGGGTGGTAACTTTCAGGAATCTATGTAAATGGACACCGAGATCTCTCTGCTCATCTACACTGCCAAGAATCTTACCATTAGCATAGTATTCTTTATCCCTGTTGCTCCTTCGAAGTGAATCACCTCACACTTTTCCACATTAAACTCCATTTGCCACCTCTCAGCCCAGCTCTGCAGCTTACCTTTGTCCCTCTGTAACCTGCAACATTTTTCAGCACTATCCACAACTCCACTGACCTTAGTGTCATCCGCAAATTTACCACCTCATCCACAATACACCTCCCCCTTGCGAATATCAATTCTGTCTAGTCGCGAAGCTGTACCCCAGTATTCTCCACAACAACGTTGTCTTTTTCCAGTGTGAATACTGACGAAAAATATACATTTAGCGCTTCCGTTATCTATTTGGACTTCACGCACAACTTGTCACTACTTGATTGGCCTTAATCTTTATCTCACCATTCTTTTACTCCTGATATACCTATGGAAAGATTTAGGGTTTTCCATGATCCTACCTACCAAAGACTTCTCATGTCCTCTCCTGACTCTTAGTTCTCTCTTTAGGTCTTTCCTGGCTAATTTGTAACTCTCATGTGCTCTAACTGAGCTTTCACGTTACATCCTAACATAAGCTGCCTCCTTCCTCTTGACAAGAGAGTCAACTTCTTTAGTAAACCACAGCTCCCTCGCTCGACCACTTTCTCCCTGCCTGACAACATGCAGTAGCTGTTCTTTGAATAAGCTCCACATTTCAATTGTGCCCAAGCCCTGCAGTTTCCTTCCCCATCCTGCAACCTAAATCTTGCCTAATCGCATCATAATTGCCTTTCCCCAGCAATAAGTTGCCCTGCATTATATACCTATCCCTTTCCATCGCTAAAGTAAACATAACTGAATTGTCGTCACTATCACTAAAGTGCTCACCTACCTCCAAAGCTGACACCAGGCTGGGTTCATTACCCAGTACCAAATCCAATATGGCCTTGCCCCTTGTTGGCTTGTCTACATACTGTGTCAGGAAACCATCCTGCACACATTGGACAAAAATTGACCCATCTGAAATACTCAAGCTATAGTATTTCCAGTCAATATTTGGAAAGTTAAAGTACCCCATAACAACTACCCTGTTACACTTGTTCCTATCCAGAATTATCTTGGCTATCCTCTACATCTCTGGAACTATTTGGAGGCCTATAGAAAACTCCCAACAAGGTGACCTTTCTTTTCCTGTTTCTAACCTCATCCCATACTACCTCAGTACACGTGTCTTCAAACATTCTTTCTACTACTGTAATATTGTCCTTGACTAATAATGCCACACCCCTCCCCCGTTTTTACCATCTTTTGTTCTTACTAAAACATCTAAATCCCGGCACCTGCAACAATAGTTCCTGTCCCTGCTCTATCCATGTCTCGGAAATGACCACAACATCAAAGTCCCAGGTACCAATCCATGCTGCAATTTCATCCACCTTATTCCAATGCTTCTGGCGTTGAAGTAGACACACTTCAAACCACCTTCCTGCTTGCCAGTGAAGTCTTGCATCATTGAAAACTATATTTCTGACCTCACTACATTTAATCGAAAGATGGAAGGTGAGGATTCAAAACACACATGAATGAAAAAAATGTTTGAAGAGCTGATGTTTCATTGATGAAAAGGTCCATTCAATCAAGTTTTGAACCAGAACCATATTTATTGATGAGAGAAGTAAAAGGGCAAGAAACATATTAAAATACAGGATAATAACAAGACCTTGTGTATTTGCAAATTGTGTTAATAAGATAGTCAAGCCTAGACTACCAAGAGATAACTAGTTATTTAGTTTTCATAGAGAAGCCGGACAAATTTACTAAACATGAGAGAACAGATGGTGGAGGCAGCTGGTTAATGAAATGGAATTAAATAACTTATTCAGACTTGGGTCAGCAAATCAGACATGAAACAATCTTGGGAGTCATAATGAAACTGGACATTTTTGGACTATAGTTTTCCTAATTCTCACGGAAGGGACTATAGCTCAGATGAATGAAAATGTGCAAATATTATAACCCTCTTTAAAACTGAACTCCAGGATAGATGAGAAAAGTTTTTAGACATGGTGACTCATTCACTTACCGTTAAGCTCCTAGAATCTATAATCAAGAATAAAGTTAGTAAATACTTAAAATAAAAATAAATATAAATGAAAGGTTGCTAATCATGATCAGTCAGAACAGATTCTGAAAGACGTCATACTTGATCAACTATGTTGAAGTCTTTGAATGTAAGAAGATAGATGAAAAACGTGCAACTAATGTGGTTTTTATAAATTCTCAATAAAACATTTTATAAGGTACCAAATGGAAAGTGGGGGGGGAGTGCACTTGTTAGGCAAGGGGGGAGGTTGAGAAGGAGGTTCCGCAATGGTACCCTCAGCTAATGTGGGAATTGAGCCCATGTTGTTCAGGTTAGACTGCAAACCAGCCATCCAACCAACTGAGCTAACAATTTCTTGCTATATGTTGTTGCTCATGATGCCTCTGGTGCAGATAGAATTCTGTCCTGTGGCACTTTTGCTTCCCTATTCCTGGACCGGGCAGCCCAGGTTGAAATCCTATCTGCTCCAGCAGTGTGGAATAACATCTCAAAACAGGTAGTTTAGAAAATATCTACAATGTTTTCTGTACTGTAAATTTACCTCGCTTGCTACGTTTAGCTACTAAAATGAACAAAGACTGTCAATACATTGGTTCGAGTGGAAACCTGAAAACAGGATCTTTCAACGTGTTTTATATGTAAATTTTATCAAATGCTTCAGTAGTATCATTTTTTAAAGATAATAACATTTGATGCACTGCAAATTATAATCTTGCATTATGTACACAAGGCTGGAAATCAGACTTTTTTTAAAATTAGGCAGCTCAAGCCAACTTCAGTGTCAATGCCAATATAACCTAATTCACAACATCTTTCCTATTTTAGCTCTTCCCACTTCTCATTTTGTTCTCCAATCGTGTCTTTTTCCATATGATCATACTCCCCTCAATTTCACAAGAGTAGCCTATGGTTCAGTTGGACCATGATGACTTTACTTGATCTACTGTAGAATGGAAACCTTATTTTCTAACTGCCAAAATATTGGGCAAAATCCTGCATCTGATTCTTAATAGTGAGCAATTGATATTTGTGATGGCATTGATATTGGTTTGACTATTACTTGGGATGAGTGTCTGTACTATTGTTGCTACTGTAACCACCCAAGAAAATGGTGCAAATTTCAACGTCTTCCCATTTGAACCTTGTAGCTGGTGAATATCCTCCAACCTGATCAGGTGATGACCGATTAAAGTACCTAGTTTCTTCCCAGTCTGCAAAACAAAATCCGCTTTCAGCATTCTTAGCTTGACTGGATCCTTTACCTGAGGCTTAATTGCTGTAGATGCCCAGCTATAATGGACAAACTTATTTTAGTACTATGTAGTTTTATCCTTCTGTTTGGAAAGTGGGATCACAAAAACCACTTGACAATCCAGCAGAAATCAAACTTGCTAGTCGTGGAAGAAAGATAATTATTTTGTAACAGTTTATCCAGTACGGTTTTGTGCATGCACTGATGTTTGGTGAATTTTGCACCAGACTGAAGCACTTTCATGTTAAACTACAAACTGATGAAGTAGGGAAAGAAAATACCTTGTATAATATGCACAAGAAGCAAGAAAGAGGAAGCCTTTGTGAGAAATATTGAAGCTCTTGCACCTTAAACAGATTCACCTCGTAGTTTGAAGAAGAAAAATAACTATTTTGTAAGAAAATGCATTGATAATCACATATTTTTCAGTGGTGCCAAAGTAATAGTTTATGCTTATTGTCATGAACTATATTAATTTTACAACTTTGCTGTATTAAAGTGAAATGAGAACTATCAACAGCAGAAAATGCATTGAAGATACATGTGAATAATTCATTTCAATTACTGTATTATAAATGCAATCCTATCAGAATTGAAATTTGCAGACAAGGCAATATTTAAAAGCAATATTCTCACATTGCACTTTGGAACGTGATTTGCAATTTGGACAAAATGTCGGTTTTATTGTTTGTAGTAATTTTGTTAACAAAATACTGTTCTGGGCAAGTTATTGATGGAATAAAGTTCGTTTATGTTCTTTTGTTTGCACAGAAGCTTTCTACCATTTGCAATATCACATTAATCCAACTTTTGTAGCCAGCAAAGCAAGTAAATATGCTGCTGACCACAAAGAATACTGGCTAAAAGGAATATCATCGTGTAGAATGATTTTTTTTCTTTTTTCTTGCAATGCTTTTGTTCCAATATCAGCTCAAGCAAATCTCCAACATTCAGAAGCAATGATGTCATCAACTAGACTAAGCAGGCAATCATATTGAAACAGCAAACTAGGAAATAAAAATGGAAGCATAATACAGTGAATGCTGGTGAGATTCAACAGACCTGACAAAGCATCTGTGGAGAGAGAAAGTTAATATTTTGAATCCAATATGACTTTTCTTCAAAACATTAGCTCTCTCTAACTCTCTCAGGTGCTGCCAGAACTACTGATTTTCTCCAGCGTTTTCTCTTCTTTTTTCATTTTAGGAAATAAAAGTCACTGATTCTCCTTCTCTTCCGAATTTAATAGACAAGTTAGTCAAGGTTGGAACAGAAACATGGGGTTATGAATTTAAGCCTAAAAATCAACCTTTTTAAAAAAAATTACTGAAATGATTTTTGAAAAATCATGAAATTTGACATTACCCTGAATTAATTTAATAATTGTTGAGAGTAGTTGTACGGTAGTCATGATTTTAAGTAACCCATTAAAAGTCCAGTTTACACTTTATTCAACAATGTGTAATATCTTAAAGGGTTTTTGCAGTGAGACTAACAGCATAGGCTTCCATTTAAGTGAATTCAGAGGATTCTGATGCAAGCATCTCAAAGGAACTACTGTGGAGGAGCAAGAAATCATTGACATCAATTTCTGGATTTCCATGTTTAACTAAGTGTCTGCAAACATCAGAAATTGATAATAGTATTTTAGTGAGACCAATGACAAACATGAAAGGAATGTGAATGTTGAAAATCAGAAACAAAACAATGACAGAAATTGCTGGAAAAGTTCAGCAGGTCTGACTGCATTTGTGGAGAGAAATCAGTTAACATTTCGGGTCAAGTGACACTTCTTCAGAACTTATGATCATTGTGACTGCAACATTTGAGTCAAATATTTAAAACCATCTCACTGAGTTAAAGCTTGCAATTATATTTTTATATGTTTTGAGAGACTATTCCCTTTATAGAAATGTAAATAATAACCTGAATTGGGATGGGAATGTTTATGATGGTCACCTTGGAGGTCTTATTGCCATTTTGTTCATGATTATCGTAGTGTGCATACCTTTGTGGAATTTTTGAGGATGTCCAATGTGATTTCCTTTCATTAGGTATTGTTAATGATGAACAGACAAGAACGGTTCAGTGATAGAAGCAAGGTTTGTTTTTCTACAGGTGACATTAACTTAATATCACCATTTGTATTTTTAAACTGCCCAGTAGAGTCATAGAGCTGTACAGCATGGAAACAGACCCTTCGGTCCAACCCGTCCATGCCGACCAGATATACCAAGCCAATCTAGTCCCACCTGCCAGACCCCGGCCCATATCCTTCCAAGCCCTTCCTATTCATATACCCATCCAAATGCCTCTTAAATGTTGCAATTGTACCATCCTCCACCACATCCTCTAGCAGCTCATTCCATACACGTACCACCCTCTGCGTGAAAAGTTGCCCCTTAGGTTTCTTTTATATCTTTCCCCTCTCACCCTAAACCTATGCACTCTAGTTTTGGACTCCCCGACCCCAGGAAAAGACTTTGTCTATTTATCTTACCCATGCCCCTCATAATTTTGTCAACCTCTATAGGGTCACCCCTCAGTGTCCGATGCTCCAGAGAAAACAGCCCCAGCCTGTTCAGCCTCTCCCTGTAGCTCAAATCTTTCACGCTGGCAACATTCTTGTAAATCTTTTCTGAACCCTTTCAAGTTTCAAACATCTTTCCGATAGGAAGGAGACCAGAATTGCATCGTCTGTCTTCTATCTTTGAGCCAGTTCTGTATCCAAATAACTAATTTTCCCTGTATTCCATGTGATCTAACCTTGCTAATCAGTCTCCCATGGGGAATCTTGTCGAACGTCTAACTGAAGTCCATATAGATCACATCTACTGCTCTGCCCACATCAATCTTCTTTGTTACTTCTTCAAAAAATTCAATCAAGTTTGTGAGACATGATTTCCCACGTACAAAGCCATGTTGACTATTCCGAATCAGACCTTGCCTTTCCAAATATATGTACATCCCATCCCTCAGGATTCCCTCCAACAACTTGCCCACCACTGAGGTCAGGCTCACTGGTCTATAGTTCTCTGGCTTGTCTTTACTGCCCTTCTTAAACAGTGGCTACATGTTTGCCAACCTCCAGTCTTCCGGCACCTCACCTGTGACTATCGATGATACAAATATCTCAGCAAGAGGCCCAGCAATCACTTCTCTAGCTTCCCACAGAGCTCTCAGATACACCTGACAAGGTCCTGTGGATTTATCCACCTTTAACCGTTTCAAGACATCCAGCACTTCCTCCTCTGTAATATGGACATTTTGCATGATGTCACCATCTATTTTCCTACAGTCTATATCTTCCATATCCTTTTCCACAGTAAATACTGATGCAAAATATTCATTTAGTATCTCCCCCATTTTCTGTGGCTCCACACAAAGGCCGCCTTGCTGATCTTTGAGGGGCCCTATTCTCTCCCTAGTTACCCTTTTGTCCTTAATATATTTGTAAAAACCCTTTGGATTCTCCTTAATTCTATTTGTCAAAGCTATCTCATGTCCCCGTTTTGTCCTCCTGATTTCCCTCTTAAGTATACTCCTACTTTCTTTATACTCTTCTAAGGATTCACTCGATCTATCCTGTCTATACCTGACATATGCTTCCTTCTTTTTCTTAACCAAACCCTCACTTTCTTTATTACTTAATTTTTCTCTTTAAAACTCATTTTCTGATTACATTACATTATTATATAGTGCTTAGTCAATCATTGCCCCCTGCCAATCTCCTGTCTGCACCAGACTATATACATTGTTTTAATTATATTTGTTGGATTGTGTCCGTCACAAAGGGTAAGCTGTTTCGCGACTTGTGTCGAGATGACATAGCCTACTTGAATGTCATGGAAAGTTCTTACATGTTTTTACAAATTTTACCATTGGAAATATAACATTTTAAACAGAATAATTACTGATGTTGGCCTGTCAGCATTCAGTAGGTGCTACAAGATGACAACTTTGGCTTAGCAGCATATTCATTTGAGTCAGAAGACTCAGTTTAAGTTCAAGTTCAGGATTTGAACCCGTAATTCCACTGCAGTGTCACCCAACTTGCTGCCTTTTCAATGATAAAGTAAACCTGGATGTGACAGGTGGTCATAGAAGTTTCCATTGTGTTAATAGATGAACTGTAAAAGTCTCATGACACTATTCAAAAAAGAACATGGATGTTTTCATGATTTTCATTACATATGCCTGCAAGTGTATGTACACTTAATTAATGTATCAAGCAAAAACCTATATGCAATTTATTTGATAATTTCTATTTCTGCAGTTTATGGAAACGTTTTCTTCGAAAAGGTAGTTTTGAGTTTGCAGCTGGCATGACCGTTAAGAAGCAGGAGTAGACCATTCAGCCCCTTGAACCTACCATCACTCAACAAGCTCCAATTTCCAACTCAGCTCCACAAGACAGCTGCTCATGGCCCTGAAATTTCAAAAATCTGTCCACCTCTTTTAATATTTTGTGATCTAGCTGTCACATCTCTCTGGGGTAGAGCAATCCACAACCTTCTGGCCAAAGAATTCCTTCACACCTCAGTTTTAAATTAGTGTCCCTTTATTCTGTAAATGTCCTGTAGGTTGACATTTCACTACTTTTGTCTGACTTTCATCCCCCCACCCCCAGTCTCGGCTCCCCATCTCCATCTCACTCCCTCCCCTTTTCACAATATTTCAAAAGCCAGCACTGGGGATAGAACAAATCGAAGAAGCATCCGTTCACTGAGAATTCAGTTTTACAAGTTAGAAATAATGTGACTGAAAGCTGATAAATCTGCTGTGCCTAATAATCTATGGCCAAAGGTCCTAAAGAAAGTGGCCATGGAGGTAGTCGATATATTGGTTAGTACCTTCCAAATCCGGGGACTCTGGAACAGTCCCAGCCGATTTGAAATTCAAAAGGAGGGAAAGGAGAAAATGAGGAATCACAGAATGGTTAGTTGAATATCAATAGCAGGCCAGAGTCTCGCTAAAGAATGCAGCAGCAAGACACTGAGAAAATATCAACAGGATTACACAAAATCATTATGCATTTTTGAGAGGGAAATTATGTTTAACAAACCTGATTTTTATAGAACAGATAAGCTCGTGAATGTGCTGTGTTTGGATTTTCAGAAAGCTTTTATGAAATTCCAAGAAAAGGTTAGTGTACTAGATTAAAGCATGTTGGACTGGTTTTGAAAATTGGATCGCAGACATGAAACAGTGTAGGAATAAATTCATCTTTTTCAAAGTGGAATGCAGTGATTTGTGGGTGCCATAGTGATCAATGCTTGAGACCTAACTGTTCACAGTAAATGCCAACTATTTATCTGAGGGAATTAAAGTTAATATTTCCAAGCTTGATGACTTAACAAATCAAGAGGAAATTGAGTGGTGAGCAAGTAAAGTGGCTTCAAGGTGATTTAGAGAAGTTGAGCAAGTGGGCAAAAGCACCTCAGATATAGCACAATGTGGATAAGTGTGAAGTTATCCACCTCAGTAGGAAAAACTGAACAACATTACTTTGATAGTGCTAGATTGGGGAAATTTGTTCTACAAGGGACCTGGGTTCCTTGTATACCAGTCATTGTAAGCAGGCATATAATTGGGAAGATAAAAGTAATGTTGACCTCCATTGCAAGGGAATTTGAGAACAGGAGCAACTGCCTTACTGCAATTCTAAAGGGTTTTGGTGGGACCACACTTGGACTTTTGTGTGCAGTTTTGGTCTGTTTTCTTAAGAAAAGACATACTTCCCATTGAGGGAGTTCAGTGAAGAGTCAATCTAATTTCTTGGATGGCAGGTGTGTTGTATTGATAGAGTATTGGGGAAGCAACAATGTGCCATAAATTTTAAAATGTGTCTGTGTCTGTACAAGCTGAAGGTTGCACCTGGTGCTTGAGCTGTTTCCTCTATTCAATGGAGAGTTGTTAACTGCACTGCTCATCTGTTTCTCACTCATGTAAAGTATGGGTTGAGAGATATGAGGGCTATAAACTGTACTACTTTATACTCTTCACAGAGGTCAAACGAGAGTCCATCAAGTGAGAGCTTGACTGTTACTCTGCTTGACTTGACTCCGGACCTCTTGTTGGCTAAGCTAAAATAAAGAGTTTAATGAAACCTTTGTGTAGTCTGGAACTCTTTGAGTCAGTATTTTGGTGCCGTGACTCTGATCTCAACATAGGGAACGTTTCTCTGGGTTGAATAAGTGACCAAGAGTTTGAATCGAGCACAATAGAGTGGTAGGGCACCCCGAGGCATTTTACCTCAGACCACTCCTTGTGTTCGGACAGACGATCTGCCCCTCGCCCAGTGAGACTGGTACCTTGAAGGGATTGAATAAACCACCTGGACCAGAATTATAAGGTAAGAAAAATTTATTTTTTACGAGTTTGTTCTAGGTTGCTGCATTGTGGCATTGGCTATTCTATATTGTTCCTGAGATGAAGAGTTGGGACTGGGGACCCTGGTCAGGGAAGTGGTCGCCACTACCTGATGGATTTGGTCTAGGGAGCTGCCTCCTTTAAGTATGGCCAGTTGAAATTATGATATAATAGAAGGAGGAGGGCAGTCTCAGTAAATTTCTCACCTCTGTGATATGGCTGGTTGAAATTTGTTTATAAAAGAGCAAGGAAGTATGCTGGGACAATTCCTCGATGTAACTGGAAAGGGACTTTCCTTCAGAGTATGTGTAAAAGAATACCTGATCAGGAAAATGATTTACCAAAATAAAAGTGCTGCACTTAACAAATGATTATGGGACAAAATTTGGCCCCTTGGCAGAATCTGGGCTGTAGCCTCTTGTGAATAGACAGTTAACCTAGTTTGGGAAAAAGCAGAATAATTGTTTAAAGAATGGAAGGTTAAAGCCGATAGTAAATGGAAAGATACCTGATTGGCCACTTAGAGAAATAATGCATGTGATAGAGGCATTTTCAGCAGAAGGAGCTGCAAAAGCTGGGAGACGTTAAAAGCTGAGTGCGAATGATTATACAGAAAACAAAAAAAAAGGAACAGGAGAAACAGCATAAAGACACCAAGGCTGAGAAAGATGGACAGGAAGGGTGAAAGCAACAGCGCTGCAACAAGAATCTACTCAGAATCCCAAGCCTATATCTGGCATACGACCCTGTTTGCTGAGGGCGATGACACCGATAGAGATGAGGAATGGGGATGTTATCCTAGATTGCCAGTACCTTCCATAGACCCGCCTATGGCATTGTCCCTGCAGTAGATAAAGGCCATGAGTGAGAAGATGTTGCTGCCAAGCAGACTATCCTACACCCCGTGCTTCTGGTTCCAGTGGGTTCCCAGCGAAACCTGGTTAGAAACATTATAAAGACAGATATGCCAAGCCTAGGTGAGATACAGAAATTACAGGGAGATGCACCTGCTGAGGAGCACCAACTATGGACTCAAATGGGGTGCTACCTTGACCCTCAAATCAAGCTGTGGTTGACCCCTGTGGGACAAGTTTATGTTTCTTCTTTGCTCCTACTACTCTTAGTTGATTATGTGCATAATTGTATAAGGGGGAATGTTTAGTACTTTATTACAAACCTGGAATTCCAGAAAGCAGCTGAGAAATGAGCTAAGGTATGTTTGATTTGTAAAAAGACAAGGGTTGGGAGAGTGCTGTGGTTCGGAACCACCCCCTTGCGCTGTGGGCCTTTTGCTTGTCCACAATTAGATTTTATAGAATTACCTCGAATACATTTTTATAAGCATTGTTTTGTAATAGTGGATGTATTTAGTAGATGGATTGAAGCAACAACTGAAAATATTGCTACCACAGTGGTAAAAATGTAGTTGAGGGAAATGACTCCACATTATGGACTTCCAGAAATGATCAGCTTGGATAATGGACCACTCTTTGTAACTAGAGTAAACAAGGAGATCTGCAGAGAGCTGGCTACAAAGCAACAGTTCCACTGCACCCATCATCCATAGGCAGCCGGGATGGTGGCATGAGCGAATGGTACTCCAAAGAATAAGTTGGCCAGGTTAACACAGGAGACAGAACTGAACTGGTTGAAGGTCATACATTTGGTGCTATTCCGTATGAGAGTTACCCCCTCAGGTAAAACAGGGTTATCTCTCACTGAGTTTGGCTGTGGGAAACCAATGCATATCCCATGGGGACCCGGGGTAGTCCGATCTTCCTTTCCTGAAAGATTAGGTATGCACACTGTGGGGTAGTAAGTGGGGAAATATCTGCATGTTAACCAAAACTCTCCAAAGTTTACATTCACAGGTACGCCAAGTCCATTGAGAGGGTGCCAATCTGACTCAAGGAGACTACCCTACTGTAGAACCTGGAGAGTTTGTCCTGATTGAGAACTGGGACCAGGGAAAGTTGGAACCAAGGTGGAAAGGACCGTTTCAGGTGTTCCTGATTACCCCCATAGGTGTGATCGTGCAAGGACAACCCTGCTGGATCCATAGATAATTATGACTTAGGGGGTTTTACTCTGAGGACAGAAGGATTTTGGACTAACACCTTTCTGTCCCTCTGTCATACATACGCCAAACAGAGCAAGGAGTGTGTTGGGTATGTGCTGAGATTCCCCAGCATGGTAAGACCATGATTCCCATGTCTGTTGTCCCCCTCAATGCCAATGAAATAACTTAAATAAAAGCCTTTTCGGCTTCCACCAATGGTAGTGCGGTCAAGTGTTCATGAAGTCAACACAGTACTGATTGTCAGCCATGTTGTTTTGAAGGGTGGACCTCAAGAAAAGCTCCCTCAGATCCTGAACAGTTAGTGACTGCCTTAATAGTGCCCCATTCCTAAAGATTTGGTGAACACTACCTGCTACTGTAGCAATGATCACAGTGTGCGGCATGATGTGGGAGTACAGTTCCTGTGTAAAGAATCAAAGCATTTTGCTTCCATGGCCTCTAAATGGAACCTATTGGGTGTGCAGGAGCTGGGCCTATACCTGGTTGTCAGGAGAGTAAGGAGGCAAGGATATAAAACCACTAAATCCCAGGATCATCCTTGAAAGGGTTGTTGTTACTTAGCATATTTAGTCCCACGTACAAATCTTAAGTCACTCCGAGGAATATCCTCATTGGGGTCGACAGTGAAGGGCAGTAACTGAATGGGAATGGTTCTGGATGATCCTCCTTCCCCTTATGGAATTGCCTGGACTTTCAGAGAGATAATTAACTTAGCAGCTGCCCTAGAGGAACTAGCTAACAATACAGCAAGGGCATTGACTGATACTCAGATGCACGTAACTGAGTTATCTGTTGAAATGGTTGCAATGTGGCAGAAAGTCCTACAAAATCCGTGGGCGGCACGGTGGCACAGTGGTTAGCACTGCTGCCTCACAGCGCCAGAGACCCAGATTCAATTCCCGTCTCAGGCAACTGACTGTGTGGAGTTTGCACATTCTCCCCGTGTCTGCGTGGGTTTCCTCCCGCAGTCCAAAAAAGTCCAAAAATGTGCAGGTTAGGTCAATTGGCCATGCTAAATTGCCCATAGTATTAGGTGAAGGGGTAAATGTAGGAATGGGTCTGGGTGGGTTGCACTTCGGCGGGTCAGTGTGGACTTGTTGGGCCGAAGGGCCTGTTTCCACACTATAAGTAATCTAAAAACAAATTGAATGGCCCTAGACATTATCCTGGCAGAAAAAGGAGGGACATCTACCAGTATAGGGAAGGAATGTTGTACTTCTATTCCTGACAAATCAACTCATACTACCCACTTCTCCAAGCACATTACCCAAGAAAGCCAGATAAATCCAAGGTAATGACATACATGGGTTCAATAGTGGAACAAGATGGTGGCCATTTGGGAGTCTTGGGAATATTGGGGGCATGTTGTTACATATTGGGATTATAATACTTCCTGTAATTGCCTGCATTCTCCTATTAAGATGCTTGTGGCCACTGATATCCAATTGCTATTGTTCTGTGTGATTATGAAATGATCAAAAGGAGGCAATATTTAAAAGTTTTGCTGAAGCAACAATGCGCCATAAATTTTAAAGTGTGTGTCTGTGTCTGCACAAGCTGAAGGCTGCAGCTGGGGCTTGGGCTGCTTCCACTTTGAATGGAATATTATTAACTGCACTGCTTATCTGTTTATCACTCATGAAAAGTATGGGTTGAGAGACATGAGGGCATAAGCTATACTGCTTTTATGCTGTCCACAAAGGTCCGATGAGAGTTCGTCAAGTGAGAGCTTGACTTATTCTGGTGTTGACTTCGGAGCTCTCGCTGGTTAAGGTAAAAATAGAGGTTAATTAAACTTTTGTGTGGTCCTGAAAGTTTTGAGTCAACATTATTGGGTTGACTGCCTCTGTATTTACAGAAGTTTAGAAGAATAAGTGAGAATATTCTGATGAGGCTAACAAACTGGATGCAGGAATGATCTCAGAATGCAGAGGAGACCATTTTGGATTGACATGAGAAGTTTCTTCACTCAGGTTGGAGATCCTGTGTAATTTTGTGTATATTTGTATGTTTTGCCAGGGAGAGTTCCTTGAGTGTTATGAGCGCAGCATGGTAACATTCCTAGGCCCACTTGGCCTAGGAATCTTCAAGTGCGCTGGTTTTGCCCCTCCCTTTGGCTAGAATGTCCAAATTCTGAACGTGCTCAGAAGGGGTGTCATAACATCTCCAAAACGTTGATTTTATAAAATGAACCTTTATATTTGTTATTGAGCAAATGGTTATAGCTGAGCAGGTGGACAATAGAGTAAAACTTCTAGCCCGTAAAGTGGAAGCACCTCAATCACTCCCTCTTATCTGCTGTGTGGAGAAGTGACAGAAAATTTCCAAGTAGTTGTTCTTGCTCACTTTCTTGTAAACTGCTGTCTGCAAATTACCCTGTTGAAAGGAAAAAGAGGGAAGCCACCTTGAGACCCTGAAAAACGCAAATTCTTCAACCAGTGAATGAAAGCCAGCATTGGTGTGAAAACAACCTTATTTCATCAGCAAAAAACTGGAAGGAATGGAAGAAAGCAATTCAGCGACTGGTGATCTAAATTGGTATTTTCAAACTGCTTTTATATTATTGTTTTTTTGTCTGTGTTGTTTGTATGGAATGTTGAAAATGGTTACGTTTGAAGTTTGTGTGAATTACTAGCAATTCGTGTGACTTTATTGCTGTTAGTCAAAAACAGTTTGTTTACAATAAATAGTTATTTTGTATCAATGAAAAGACATGGTATGTGTATTCTTTTAGCCTGAATTAGACTATTGGGCCGTTCTGTGGATAATGAAATATTTGCATTTGTGACCCCATTAAAAATGATGGTGCTTGATTTCCAGCAAATTACCCCAGTAAGACATGACAGTTCCTTGTGATTGCATGTGTTTCTGATTTTGTTTTAATTACTTTTCTTTGGTTAATAAGTAGGAAAGTTATTCCTCCTCCTTTCACCCAATACAGTGTGTTGACACCTAAATTTTGACTTTTTCATTGAAGTGTGATATGGCTGCATTTGAAAATTAAAGGTAAATATTTATTATGAGCCTCAAAGAAGATTTAAAAGTGGAGAGCTGATTCATCTTTGGTTGGAACAACTTGCACAAGGGATGAGGGACGTGTAGCATTTATGGTGAGAGTAGTGGAGATTAGAATGTTCTTAGTAAAGCACAGGATGAATAGATGTTAACAATTATCCAGCATTTTGATGGAAAAAATAAGGAAAAAGCTTTCCATGAGTATGGGACCATTGGAACAGACTAAGGTTATTATCAAAATAATCAGAGGGGAAGAGTTTTTAATGCACAGGATTGTGCTGTGGAATCCACTATGTGAAAGAGTGATAGGCATATATAGTATTGTTTTTAAATGCACTGGATATGTACTTAAAAATGAAAGTACTACCAAGCTGTTGTACTAGTTGGTTTGTTCTTCAAAGATCAGGGACAGATATGATGAGCCCTATAACCCCCTATGCTGCACATGTCTATAATTATGAGATTGGTTCTTATAAATTATTTTTAGTATCAAGCGATGTGGTGGGTAATAATGTATTCCATTGATCTACATTGTAGATTGAATGTCTGTAGCTGATGTTATGATTTCTGTAGTTTTGCATATTGACTCGTGACCAGAATTAGATATAATTATCCCTCATCTTCTCTATTTACTAAGGGGATGTTGGCTTCACTAGCCCGGCCAGAATTTACTGCTCATTCCTAATTGTCCTTGAAGGTGATTGTGAGCTTTCGTGAAAGTTTACTGCGTATACCTAAACTGAAATGCTCTTGATTTTGCCATCATATGAGAGCCTGTTTCTGGTGCTATTGTGGTTCTATTTCGAGTCGTAGAGATGTACAGCATGGAAGCAGACCTTTCGAATTGATGTGCTTTATCTTAAATGAAGTAATTTTGAATTGATAAATGTTAAACATTTTGTCAGTGATGTTCTCTCCTTCATGACCCCTTTCCTGGATAAAGCTGGTATTGAAATCCATGGTCGTGTCCTTGCCTATTGAACTCATCTCTGTTTAGCAAAAACAATTGAGGATCATGATGCCAGATTGCAATATGCTAATTCCCAATTGGAAATTCATCTTTAGATGTGTGCAGCCTTTCTTTCAAAATGCGCTGGTAGCATATAGTTTTGCTTCTACATAAATAGGAAAGCAAAATCACCTAAGCTCAAACAAAAATATCAAGTATGCATTCAATCTTGTTTTATTCTTTCCCCTTTTACTGAATAAACTATATTGCAATTTAGTGCCAGTTCACCCTGTGTAAACTTGACAAGTAATAAAATCTTTCTTGTCATTCGAGAATTTAAAATCGTGTCTACAGATTCAGTATTGTTAACGCGTTCATTTATTTCCTGGCTTATTGTTATGCACTGATTCACTGAGTTGAATTTCATTCTTAATTTCTTATTGAATCTAGCCTTTAATGGTTAGAGGAATAATTTTGTACAGTTCAGGACAGTTTTTTTTTCATTCCTCATGCCTATGCTCATGAGCAATCTATGTAAACTAGTGTTAGTGGAACTTTCTGTCAGTGATCATGTTGCAGCATCTAAGTTTTATCTCTCTCAGTTCCTTGTTTACAATAACAAGACTACTATGCTTCAACTAACTCTACTTCCTGATTTTCAAATTGCTATATTTTTTTTCTATCTAACTGTAAATACCTACCACCCAGATTTTACAAAAGGGTTAGGTTTTTGAACAGTTCCAATACCGTACAACCCAGATGGTCTCCTTCTTCAAAGACCGCAATTTCCCCCCAGACGTGATCAACGATGCCCTCCACCGCATCTCCTCCACTTCCTGCTCCTCCGCCCTTGAGCCCCATCCCTCCAATCGCCACCAGGACAGAACCCCACTGGTCCTCACCTACCACCCCACCAACCCTCATAAACATTGTATCATCTGTCGTCATTTCCAACACCTCCAAATGGACCCCACCACCAGAAATATATTTCCCTCCCCTCTCCTATCAGCGTTCCAAAAAGACCACTCCCTCCGTGACTCCCTTGTCAGGTCTGCACCCCCCACCAACCTAACCTCTACTCCTGGCACCTTCCCCTGCAACCGCAAGAAATGCAAAACTTGCACCCACACCTCCCCCCTTACTTTCCTCCAAGGCCTCAAGGGATCCTTCCATATCCGTCACAAATTCACCTGTACCTCCACACACATCATTTACTGCATCCGCTGCACCCGATGTGGCCTGCTGTATATTGGGGAGACAGGCCGCCTATTTGCGGAACGTTTCAGAGAACACCTCTGAGACACCCGGACCAACCAACCCAACCACCCCGTGGCTCAACACTTCAACTCTCCCTCCCACTCCACCAAGGACATGCAGGTCCTTGGACTCCTCCATCGCCAGACCATAGCAACACGACGGCTGGAGGAAGAGCACCTCCTCTTCTGCCTAGGAACATAGAACATAGAACATAGAAAGATACAGCGCAGTACAGGCCCTTCGGCCCTCGATGTTGCGCCGACCGAATCCTACCTAACCTACACTAGCCCAATAACTTCCGAATGCCTATCCAATGCCCGCTTAAATGACCATAAAGAAGGAGAGTTCACCACTGCTACTGGCAGGGCATTCCATGAACTCACAACCCGCTGTGTAAAGAATCTACCCCTAACATCTGTCCTATACCTACCACCCCTTAATTTAAAGCTGTGTCCCCTAGTAACACCTGACTCCATTAGCGGTAAAAGGTTCTCAGTGTCGACCCTATCTAAACCCCTAATCATCTTATACACCTCTATCAAATCTCCCCTAAACCTTCTCTTCTCCAATGAGAACAGCCCCAAGTGCCTCAGCCTTTCCTCATAAGATTTTCCTACCATTCCAGGCAACATCCTGGTAAACCTCCTCTGCTCTCGTTCCATTGCCTCCACATCCTTCCTATAGTATGGCGACCAAAACTGCACACAATACTCCAGATGAGGCCGCACCAGAGTCTTATACAGTTGCAACATGACCTCAGGACTCCGGAACTCAATTCCTCTACCAATAAAGCCCAGTACACCATATGCCTTCCTCACAGCACTATTTACCTGGGTGGCAACTTTCAGAGATCTGTGTACATGGACACCAAGATCCCTCTGCTCATCCACACTACCAAGTAGCCTACCATTAGCCCAGTAATCCATCTTCTTGTTACTCCTACCAAAGTGAATGACTTCACACTTAGCTACATTGAATTCCATTTGCCACATTTCTGCCCAGCTCTGCAACTTATCTATATCCCGCTGTAACCTACCACTTCCTTCCTCACTATCCACAACTCCACCGACTTTTGTGTCATCCGCAAACTTGCTTACCCAGCTTTCAAGCCCTTCCTCTAGATCATTTATAAAGATAACAAAAAGCAATGGTCCCAAAACAGATCCTTGTGGTACACCGCTAGTAACTGCACTCCAAGATGAACATAGTCCATCAACTACTACCCTCTGTCTCCTTCCAGCCAGCCAATTCCTAATCCAAACCTCTAATGTATCCTCAATGCCATACCTCCGTAGTTTTAGCATTAGCCTACCATGGGGAACCTTATCGAACGCCTTACTAAAATCCATATACACAACATCTACTGCTTTACCCTCGTCCACTTCCTTAGTCACCTTCTCAAAGAACTCAATAAGGTTTGTGAGGTACGACCTGCCCTTCACAAAACCATGCTGGCTATCCTTGATCACGTTATTCCTATCCAGATGTTCATAAATCTTATCCCTTACCATTCTCTCTAAGACTTTGCCCACCACTGAAGTCAGACTCACTGGCCTATAGTTACTAGGGCTATCCCTACTCCCTTTCTTGAACAAGGGGACCACATTCGCTATCCTCCAGTCCTCTGGTACTATTCCCGTTGACAATGACGACATAAAATTCCAGGCCAATGGCTCTGCTATCTCCTCCCTAGCTTCCCATAGGATCCTAGGGTAAATGCCATCAGGCCCAGGAGACTTATCTATTTTCATCCTCTCCAATATTCCCAGAACCTCTTCCCTGCATATTTCCAGGCCATCCATTCTAATCATTTGTGACTCCATATTCACATCAGCAACAGTGCCCTGTTCCTGAGTGAATACTGATGAAAAGTATTGATTTAGTGTCTCTCCAATCTCCTCCGCCTCCACACACAACTTCCCACTACTATCCTTGACTGGACCGATACCTACCCTAGTCATCCTTTTATTCCTGACATATCTATAGAAAGCCTTTGGGTTTTCCCTAATCCTACCAGCTAAAGACTTTTCATGTCCCCTTCTCGCTTCTCTTAGCTCTCTCTTTAGATCCTTCCTGGCTACCTTATAACTCTCTATCGCGCCAACTGAACCTTCACGCCTCATCTTTACATATGCCGCCTTCTTCCCTTTCACAAGGGATTCCAATTCCTTACTAAACCATGGCTGCCTCACAAGGCCCTTTACACCATGCCTGACTGGTACATACTTATCGAGGACACGTAGTAGCTGCTCCTTGAACAATCCCCACATCTCATTAGTGTTCTTCTCTTGAAGCCTGTTTTTCCAATCCACACATCCTAAGTCATGCCTCACTGCATCATAATTTCCCTGCCCCCAGCTATAACTCTTGCCCTGCGGCGCACACTTATCCCTCTCCATCACTAAAGTAAAAGTCACCGAGTTGTGGTCACTGTCCCCGAAGTGCTCACCTACCTCCAAGTCTAACACCTGGCCTGGTTCATTACCTAGAACCAAATCCAGTATAGCCTCACCTCTTGTTGGCCTGTCTACATATTGTGTCAGGAAACCCTCCTGCACACATTGGACAAACACCGACCCATCTAATGAACTCGAGCTATAGCTCTCCCAGTCAATATCTGGGAAGTTAAAGTCCCCTATAACAACCACCCTGCTACCTTCACTCTTTTCCTGAATCATCCTCGCAATATTATCCTCTACTTCTCTAGGACTATGAGGAGGCCTGTAGAAAACACCTAACAGGGTGACCTCACCTTTCCTATTTCTAACCTCAGCCCAAACTACCTCAGATGGCAAGTCCTCTTCCATCGTCCATTCCACTGCTGTAATACTATCTTTGACAAGTAATGCCACACCTCCCCCTTTTTTACCCCCATGTCTGATCCTACTAAAACATTTAAACCCTGGAACGTGCAACAGCCATTCTTGTCCCTGTTCTATCCACGTCTCTGTAATGGCCACAACATCGAAGTCCCAGGTACCAACCCATGCTGCAAGTTCACCTACCTTATTTCTTATACTTCTGGCATTGAAGTATACACACTTCAATCCACCCTTCTGTTTACAGGCACCCTCCTTCGAGATCGCTGCATTATTCATAACCTCCCTAAGGGATGAACTCAGATTTCTCCAGTTTCCTCATTTCCCCTCCCCCCACCTTGTCTCAGTCAAATCCCTCAAACTCAACACCACCTTCCTAACCTGCAATCTTCTTCCTAACCTCTCTCCGGTCAATCACATCACCTTGACCTCCTTCCACTTATCGCATTTCCAACGCCCCTCCCCCAAGTCCCTCCTCCCTACCTTTTATCTTAGTTTGCTTGGCACACCTTCCTCATTCCTGAAGAAGGGCTCATGCCCGAAACGTCGATTCTCCAGCTCTTTGGATGCTGCCTGACCTGCTGCGTTTTTCCAGCAACACATTTTCAGCTCTGATCTCCAGCATCTGCAGTCCTCACTTTCTCCTCGAACTGAGAACATACACTTGTACTCAACTGCTCTCTAAACCAATAGTCGTAATTCCCTAAATGTGGTACCAAAGGATTTGCTAATAATTTTATTCATGTTTCAAGTGTTGATGAATTTTGAAATAGAGAACTAAATATAGCTGAGAATTGAAGAAGGCAACCTCCGCTGATACATTTGCTGTTAGGTGTACACCATTGACTACTGTGAGAAATAACCCATCTGTCTTCATTACAACATAATTTCAAGATTGTTATCCGTCACTGTGATAACATTACACATTACTTTTACAATTTTTTATGACGTGGAAAGCTATTGGTTTTGCTTGTAATGGTTTCCATAATCAATTTTATAATGACTAAATCAAAATTTTTGTATCATGAGATTCTGGCGTTTATCTGGATTTTAGAAATTTACATTCCAAAATTGTCTCCAATTTTTGATAGCCAAGGATCACTGCTTATGTAATATTTAATATCTTGCAGAATACCATTTGTAAGTCAAAATTTAATATATTGTAGAATACTATTTGTAAGCCAATACAACATACAATTGGCAAGGACAGAGGAAATTAAAAATCAGCCTCGTTCACAATACTGATAGCTCCCTGTTCGTGATCTGCAAGAAATATGTACACGTGGATCAAGGACAAGCCCCAGATGTATTGTTCAACATTGTCAAATAATCTATAGAAACGCTTCGTGTTCATGTCCACAAGTGAAGGGCAGTTCAAGGTAAGTGACTCCTGTCAAAAGACAGAAAACATCTAAATACTGCAGAAGAATAAGTATGCTTGAGGTCTTTTGGCATATTTTCTGTAGCAATAAACATCTCATCCCTCAAATAAAATTATTTCCTTTTCAACTTTGTTTGCAGAAAAGCAAGGTCCAGAGCGGAAACGAGTGAAGAAGGAGGCTGGAGTCCGAAAGTGTGGATTGTTTGGAGCAGGAATAAGAGTTGGCTGTCCACTTTCAGAACGACAACAAGTTGCTTTGCTGATGCAAATGACGGCAGAAGAATCAACAAACAGTCCAGGTTTGCATTTCCTTTTAGTAGTTGTTTGAAAAGGGTGGTGGAGGGTGGCAGCACAATGTTTTATCGAGTTGCTTCTTTTCTAATGCCCATCTTAAGTTTAACATTACTTTTTGTCCCAGGTAAATTGCCAAGAGATGGTGGTCACACACTTAAAAGCCACCTCAATATCTTAGAACCACAGGAACTCTGTTTGGGAACACAGTATTCTTAATTTACTAGTAATTTGATTGTATAGATGCATCAATGCACAATATCAAAGTACTGGAGATATCAGAATTGACCAGAAAGAAAATAGTAATGGAATACACTGCAAGATGCAGCATCCAAGAGTGCAAAGTTAAATGTCAGGTGTAACAAGCAATTCATCATTGTCCTCAAACAGTAGGTGCACATACCATAAACTCCCTCCAAACCAATATTCATGGACCCGAAGACACTTTCAAAGTGTGGCTGTAATTTAATTGCTGTCTGTCTGACATATTATATTGCATACAGTGCTTACTATGTCGAATCCTCTTTTTGTTGGTCCAAATAAAACACAGACTAGGCTATTATTTTGCTGATCATCTCCATGCTTCACACATGTGATCCTAAACTCCCTCTCTGTTACTTTGGATCTCCTTCCTGCCTTCTAATTTTCTTTAAGTAAAAAATGAGGTCTGCAGATGCTGGAGATCACAGCTGAAAATGTGTTGCTGGTCAAAGCACAGCAGGCCAGGCAGCATCTCAGGAATAGGGAATTCGACGTTTCGAGCATAAGCCCTTCATCAGGAATGAGAGAGAGTAGCCAAGCAGGCTAAGATAAAAGGTAGGGAGGAGGGACTTAGGGGAGGGGCGATGGAGGTGGGATAGGTGGAAGGAGGTCAAGGTGAGGGTGATAGGCCGGAGTGGAGTGGGGGGGGAAGAGGTCAGGAAGGAGATTGCAGGTTAGGAGGGCGGTGCTGAGTTGAGGGAACCGACTGAGACAAGGCGGGGGGAGGGGAAATGAGGAAACTGGAGAAATCTGAATTCATACCTTGTGGTTGGAGGGTTCCCAGGCGGAAGATGAGGCGCTCCTCCTCCAGCCGTCGTGTTGTTATGTTCTGCCGGTGGAGGAGTCCAAGGACCTGCATGTCCTTGGTGGAGTGGGAGGGAGAGTTGAAGTGTTGAGCCACGGGGTGGTTGGGTTGGTTGGTCCGGGCGGCCCAGAGGTGTTCTCTGAAGCGTTCCGCAAGTAAGCGGCCTGTCTCCCCAATATAGAGGAGGCCAGTCTTCTCTATTAGTACAGAAAAGCTCACAGTAAATTCAAGGAGCAGTACCTCAGTGTTCTTGACATTTTTCAATCATTTAACCTTGAAATTGGTAAATAATTTCAGTGCTAATCTATACTTCCTTTTATCTCCAAGGTGCTGGGAAAATAGATTGGGGGATTCTGGTGGTTGGGTAGTTTGTAAAGGCGTAATTTTACTGCTTAAAATGTAGATTCCCAATCTGTCCACAGTTCCAATCAATATACCACTCAGCTTCTTCGTCACTAGCTCTTGTTTTCTCCAACTTGGAAAATCTACTCAAACTTTGAATGTTTCCTCTGCATCTTGCATGGTTAGTCTTTAATTCATCCCAGTCATTGCACCTCATTGTGTCTTATCCTGTTATCCCTTGTCAGATCATTATCTCCTATTCTCTATCCAACTAGTATACAGCTGATTCCATGACTTCCATTCGTACTTGTATGTTTTCTTGTGTTGTCTGATCGAGTGGTTTGTGACTCAGCAGCTGCTTCAGAATTTGGGTGCTTGTCTCCTTCAGGATTTTGATGTCTGACAATGTCATGTCCACACTGGACAGTTCAATGACTCAAAGTTTGAACATCCAGGACCTGCTAATCTGTGCTGTTTACTCAAGAAGTTGTAGTCTCTTTGTACTGTTCTTGAGAAAGATCTCTCATGAAAATATCGAAAACAGTCTATTTGTTGAGTTTGTCCATGAGTAATTACTGTTTGAATGTCGTGCTCGCACCTTGCTCCACCTGGCTGTCATGCCCTTCCTCCGGCTCTGGCACTGCCTATTTGCTTTCAAAATGGTTATCATTGCTCAGTCTCCGCCTTCCTATTGTTAGCCCAGAAATAGAATGCCTATTTTGTTGCAGTCAACGGTGTATTTCGTTGTTCTGTACTTGTTGCATCAGGCTTAAATATAGCTCATCAAGGCATTTATAAAAGCAAAATTCATTATGCAGCCCAAAAGATTGAAGAAGCTTCTAGATAACTAAATTGGGTAACCACATTTTTCTTCTTTGTCCAAGGGATCAAAATGAGTTGATAACCCCTAATTATAGTTAGCTTAGAGATAATCAAATAGTTATGTTTTGTACAGATCGTACTCCAAAGCATCCCTCGCAGTCGATTCTTGGACAAAAGAGAACACCAAGTTCTGCCTCCAAAACCAAAGACAAAGTAAATAAAAGAAACGAGCGTGGTGAGACACGACTTCACAGAGCTGCCATCCGGGGAGATGCACGGCGAATAAAAGAACTTATTAGTGAAGGTGCAGATGTAAACGTAAAAGACTTTGCAGGTAATATAACTATCAGATGCGACATCAGTTTCATTTGGAAATCTTAGTATTAGCAAAGAATTATGCACTGAATTGTAATGCAGCAATTTGCTACCTGATTGATGGAAGTGTTTGGAAGTCTGAAGGCACTGGATAGAAAGAGAAATTCCATCAGCAGGACTCTTTATTTCTTCATAGATGTTGCAGAATCTGCTGAGTTCTCCAGCATTCTCTGATTTTATTTCAGATCTCCAATATTTAGTTTTGATTTGAACAAGTGTAGAATCCTTACATTTTCTTCTTAATGCCCTCTTTGGATATTAGCTGAGAAGGAGACATTCTTAGTGTTAAAGGTGGTGTTTGTGGGCAACACCATCACTATATGGAATACAGGACACGTACAAAATTGAGTTGTGGATTTTAAACATGTATCCAGCCACAGCATGTCATATATTAAAAATAAGTGTAAATAAGGGCCAAAACAATGGAAGTATGTTTGAAAGAAGCCTTCAAAGTGCTGAATGTTTGGAATTTTGTATGTATTTGTTTCCCATGTTTTAATAGACCCTTGTATTTTATTGAAACAATGCTAAAAGGAGCAAATCTGTGTCCACAGCATTATATCGTGACAGCTTGAGCTAAGTATAAATTTATCAAATGAGCTATTGACAAATATTACTGTCAGGAATTAATTTGACAATTTAACTATGCTTGAATTCTGTTAGCTGGAGGGAATTGTCAGACAATATGTAGAGAAAATGTGAGTGAACTACATTCATAATATGAAAATAAAATGTTCTACAATGCACATTAGCATTCATAGGAGTAATCTATATTTTAATTACTTCACACTTGTCAATGGAGAGAGAAATGCAGTTGAACAGAACTGATTATTATTAGAGATGGAATAAACTTTAAGTAGCAAAAGGAAGGACGGTGAGAAAAGAACAATAGAGAAATTGAGAGATATGGAAAATAGAGAACTTGAGATGAAGAAAGTCAGTACTACCAGCTGAAAATGCAAAAGATATGTCTCGAGGAAGCATAAATGACAGAATAATGAACATTTCTTGTTCAAAAGCAGAAACAATAAAACAAGCCAAACCTAAAATGTAAGCAGAGGTTACAGTATGAAATTGCTGAACTCATTGTTTAAGCTCTGAGGACTTGAAAATGCCTAATAAAAGGCCAGATGTGGTTTGTTGAGCTGACTTTTGGGACCAGGTCAGGAGGAATGAATACCTCCTGTATTATTTCCACTCCTGAGTTTATTATAGCAATTTGAATTTAAAAGGAAAGAAACCTCATCATTTTAATTTATGTATAAAAAAAATCATAGAATCTCTACTGTGTGGAAACAGGCCTCTTGGCTCAACAAGACCACACCGACCCTCCGAAGAGTAACCCACCCAGATGCATTCCTCTATCCTAATCTATATTTACCCCTGACTAATGCACCTAACCTACATATCCCTGAACACTATGGGCAATTTATCATGTCCAATTCGCCTAACCTGGAGGAAACCTATCCAAACATGGGGAGAATGTGCAAGCTCCATATATTCAGAGGCCCCAGGCTGGAATTGAATCCAGGTCCCTGGCGCTGTGAGGCAGCAGTGCTAGCCACTGTACCACCCCTAGAAATTTCCTTGTGTATAACTTGGTGTAAGAAATAAGCCAACTAGGTTCCTTCCTTTAAAAGGTAAAATGTTTGTTTTATTTCTAAAACTTTGGTCTGACAAAGATTATGAAAACAAAGTTTAAAATTTAAAAATATCCAATTACCCACTAATACAAAAACAACACACACAACCCCCCTCAGATAAATAAAAGCCAAAATCTGAAAGGCCATCAGATCTTAAAACTTGGTCAAAGTCAGGGAAGAAAAAATGTTCTCAGATTGTGCAAAGGATTTACTCAAAAGGACCACCTTCGACCCAGTAGCTGTTGTTATTGGAGTTTCTTATTGAAGTCATCAGTCTACAGTTGAAGGTGGGGTAATTCTTTTGGGACACCAGAGTTGATTTGGAATTCTCTCTTTTTCAACTCTTGGGTTGCAGCAAACAAAACTTTTGTTAGAGCTTTAAATCATCGATAACAGTTCAGCTTTGAGAGATATTTCAAAGCAAGGAGAGGTGAAGGAGTAGGAGTAGGACCCTGTAGGTCAAATTGTCTGTTTAAAATACTCTCTTTTTTAAAATAATTTTTGTACTTGCAGAAGTTTTCTGTGGTACAATTGCTGTGCATAACTGAAAAATAAATAAAGAAAATTACTTCATCAATGCCAAATCTATGTCACTGCAGTATACAGCAGTGCCAGCACTGACAGCTAAATAGAATTAAAAAAGATGGAGAAATAGTGTACAGATACTATCAATAAAAGTGAAATATGTCAATGTCCACCAAAAACATCTGTATCAGACTTTTGGAAATGAGGCAAAATACCCTCTGATCCTGGTTTGACATCATCTATCACTGTTTACACAGCCATCCTTAAAATCATGCTGTTTCCTCTGTTCCAAAAAGCTCCAAGCTGCAGAGAACTTTGCTGGCCCAGTCTGTCCTTATATACATGAATTCCCAACCCAAAAGCATCCTGCTCTGCAAGCATGGTTTGATCCGATCCAATGACTGGGACACACAGGTCACAAGCTGATCCAAGAAACTGGTCTGGTGTTAGCAAGGCTAAATGCTATGTAACTCAGCTACTTGAAACCCACAGTTCACAGTTGATGTAATCAAGCTAAGCAGCTCAAGCTTAGTCAGTAGCTGTTGCAGGAGTTTCATCTAAATGTCAAGAGAAGCTCTGTTTCCCTCAGCTGCCATTTGTCGGTCCAGCACCCAAAAGCTGGAATAGATGAGCTCTTTGAGTCCTCTGTATACTTGTCTTCTAAAAAATGTAGTTTGTGCTTGACAAATGCAACATTTTATCGGTGGTCAGCTGGTGACATTACTTTGAGTTTTGCTTGTGTAGAACTGTATTTAGTTGTCCAAAAAAATGCAGTGGTTCTCATTACAATGTGCAATTTGACCATTCAGTTTGCACCTTGTGCTTCCACACATTTAAGGTATGTTTTCAACTGCTATTCTCCTCATTCTGTTGCCTTTTAAAAAAAAATCAGTGTATGAGGTTAATCTGTTCATATTGCTTGTTTATTGAGGTTGGAGAGGACTATTTTTTAATAAGTTAAAAATACATAAATGTGCATTAATCAATAATATTGGTATATTTATGTTGCTTTTGATTATATTTTCAGGATGGACTGCACTTCATGAAGCATGTAACAGAGGTTACTATGATGTTGCTAAGCAACTTCTTGCAGCAGGTGCTGAAGTCAATACGAAAGGCTTGGATGATGACACCCCTCTCCATGATGCAGCTAATAATGGTCATCGTAAGGTCTGTTTCAGTTGATAATTCATGTGTTTAAAGCTTTGCTGTTTGAATTGACTTTAATATATTGGTTGCTCATAATGGAGTACTGAGTACAGCGATTACAATTCTAGAAAAGGTGGTGTTTCCCTCAAAGAGCTCCTTCATCTTTGCACTTGAAATTTACGAAACTATGCACATCTCAACCACTTGATCCTGCAATAGAAGGTCGATTAGATTAGATTCCCTACAATATGGAAACAGACCTTTCAGCCCAACAAGTACACACCGACCCTCTGAAGAGTAACCCACCTACACTGATTTCCCCCTGACTAATACACCTAACACTATGGGCAATTTAGCATGGCCAATTCACCTGACCCGCACATCTTTGGACTGTGGGAGGAAACCAGAGCACCCGGAGGAAACCCACGCAGACACAGGGAGAATGTGCAAACTCCACACAGACAGTCGCCCAAGGCTGGAATTGAACCTGGGACCCTGGTGTTGTGAGACAACAGTGCCCGCCACTCTGCCGCCCAAGGTAGAAACCGGTTGATAGTTTTTTTAGTTTGATATTTGTGGGATATTCATAGTGGTGTTTTTGTAGGACCCCAAACATCTCTCCATTTATTATTTCACAATAATAATACAAGTGCCAACTCTTGGATTACATTAATGGAGAATAAAACATTGTCATCTGTGACTCAATGGTGCGCATTTATCTCCAAGTAAGAAAATTGCAAATTCATGTCTTGCTCCTGAAAAATGTAGTTCTATCACATTCAGTTCAGTACTGAGGGAATTCTGCACTGTGAAAGATGCCACCTTTTAGATGATGTTTAGGATGATGCTCCCTTAGAAGGATGTAAAAGAACAAGAAAATCTCCCCAGCGTCTTCACTGATAACTATTTGTCAACCAATACCACTGAAACAGATTTTCTGATTATGTTATTACATTTTTTAATATTGTAATGTTACATAACTACACTTCAAAAATATTCTTATTTAGCTTTAAGACAATTTGGAGTGTTTGTAGGTTGTGAATGACTCTCGTGGGTTCTTACTTGCAGACATAAAATGCATAGACAGTTTTTCTCATAGCATTTAGAAATTATGTCCAAAGTATTTTCATATGTACAAACATACAAGTTAGAAGCAGAGCTAGGCCATTTGGCCCCTTTAAGCTATTTCAACATTCAGCATGATCATGGCTAATCAGATTGTGGTCTCAACTTCACTTTTACCAGTTACCCCAGATGATCATTGAATCCCCTATTAATCAAGAATCTATTTACTTCTGCTCTAAAGATAGTCAACGACCCTGCCTCAACTGGTCTCCAGGCAAGAGAGTTCAACAGATGTAAAGACTGAGGGGGAAAAAATTGTTCTCATTTCTGTCTTAAATGAAGTCTTAAATTATGCCCCTTGTCAATTATCATATCAAAACCCTCAGGATTTTACATGCTTGAATGAGTTCTAAACTCAATTGAATACAGGTCGAACCTGTCCAACATGTCCTCAAAGGTAATACCCCCCATCCCACAAATTGGTTGTGTGAACCTTCTCAGAATCATTTATAATGCTATCATGTTCTGCCTTAAACTAAGAGACTGACAACGCACGTGATCTTCCAAATGTGGCTTTACTTGTACCAAACATCCATGCTTTTTTATATCAATGGTGCTGAAAAAAGGGCACATTTTGTTGAAGTTTTTTGATTTTGTACTGAATACATGAGAAAATCAGCATTTGTATTGCATTAGAGAACACTGGTAAGCGAATTTTGGTAGAAGCATTGCCATTGAGGATGCACCATTTAAAGGTGATTGATAGTTAACTGCCAGTCTATATAAATTTAAACAAGGCAAGTTGATTCTGGTTAGGGTGCTCTGCCATGGGAAATGACCAGAGAATAGGTATCACCTACTTTGTTGAGCTGAAATAGGCATGTATTTTCCTTTCTGAAAAGCAACAGGGATCTTTGTATCTATATATCTTCTAAGTACACACAAGTGTGTCACACTACAAGCCTAACTCATAGTCCTAGTCCTAAATTGGCAGTTATTAAATAGCATAGAATAGCAATTTATTGTCACGTTTGTTTTTACAAAAAAGTGAAAAGTCTTAAAGTTGCCATACCATGGCCCTTTTATTAACATCAGAAGTCAGAAATAAGAAGAAAAAAGTAAAAATTAAATGAGAGTTCATCTCCGATCAATTGCGGTTCAAGCGAAGTTGATTAAAATAACAAATGCTGGATTACCCGGAAGCTGCTGCCAAAGAAGACCTTCACACCTACGAGAGCTTCACGCGGAGTGGAGACTGCCATGCCAAGCCGAGACCTCTGCTCCGGGAAACTGCCACTTTAGGCTGGAATAGCCACTTTAGACTGGAATACAAGGCCTCCATGTTAGGACGAGTCTTCCATGCTGGGACTGAATGAGATCACCACGTCCCGAAGCCACGGCCAAAGAAGCAGAGACTTTCACGCCAGGACAAGATTGTCAAATCACGACACTGCTACGCAAAGCTGAGACCATCCCTCCGGGATGAGGCCATCACAACGAAAGACCACCGCGCCAGGCTGAGACAGCCATGCAGGGCTTGAAGCCACCTCTTCTCTGGGCCTGGGTCAAGAGAAGACTCCTTCAGCTGAGTAAGTTCAAAAGGTAAGATAATGAATGGAAGCATTAAGAAAATGCAAAGAAAGAAGAAAAAGTAGAAAGCAGATGGAGTAGACAAGCTGCAGGCTCCTGGGCTGAGGAGCCCGCTAGATGCACTGCCACACTGCCACCATCTTGGTTTTTTTTATTGTAATTTCTTACACGCTTTGGATTGTCCAGTAATTGGTTTTACAATTGTAGAATCACATCCAATGTTGGACACTTGCCAGTGTAGAGATTTCAGGCTGGTTGAGTACAATCTGTACCTTGTTATGAACAGCTGAAGGATTATGGGTTAGATATCTGCCGATTATTTGGCTCGTACATCCTGTTTATCTGGCATTATACCGATATTTGTAATTGAAACAATTCCTGGCAGATAACAGTGAATCATCAACTCCTACTTTCTTGAGAGCAATGCCTCGATTATTTAGAGGCCATCTACTCACTAATCTGTACTCACTTCTCATGCAGTATGTGTTTTTTTTCTACTTTTGGGGTTTTCTTGAAAATTGTCCTGAAGAGTTGCAAGACAAAAAAGTTCAACAAAATTTGTCTTTATTTCAGCACTGTCTCTGACAATTAAAATATAACTTCTGAACTTTGAGTTTGGTTAGAATGCAAGAGAGATTCATCCAAAGCAGGAATAGGGTAAATATAAATGCAGATATTTCATGCTAGAAAAGAGTTCAAAGTGATGATATTCCAGGATTCAAAGTCTTTGAGAACAAATGAGGTTAAAGGGAAGTTTCTTTACTCTAGAAAAACTGGAGGACAAGCAAAGAATCAAAAACATTTGCACATTTTAGGAAACTGAGCCAGTACAATGTCACTCAATGTATTAACATTTTAGTGAGGAGCTGAAAAGTATAATGTACATTGTGCTTGTTAGTAAATGGAAATGAGGTTATATAGAGAAATTGTTAAATTCCCCTATTATTTGGCTGCTTTAAAAATGACAAATGATTTGTTTACACTAAGAGAGAAATTACAAATCAAAAGAGAACCATCTGGCACCTGTGTTATAGTAACAATGGAGCAATAATATTATCCCTGAGATTGTAGCTCATGGTTTCTCATATTACACTATGATTCTTTCCAAAACCTGAATTTGTATACTATCTTGATATGGCTGACGTTGAAATTGTTGTTTGTCCCTTGAGTGTGACATTGACAATTTAAACTTAATGTAGCTTTTCTGTCTTGAGCCATCTTCAGGAATAATGGGTCCTTGAGTTAAAGTGACCTCCTTAGTCTTTGGGGAACTGTATTACTTGCCGCCCCTCCCCGGCCCTGCCCTGCCCCATCCCGCCCATGCCCAAAAGGTCTCCCAAGCAATTTAAGAGGCAAGGCTAAGTCAGTATTGTTGTCTGTGTTAATATCGAGTCACGTTGGATTTTTATCTCTGATGACAAAATTTGCATTTGAAAATGTTTGTTGGTAGGAATTTTAATTCTGCTAATCTGGTGGTACGGTTGATTTGTATAGTTTGTCAACATGGCACATCATGGAGATGACAGTGAATGGCTCAGAAAATAGTGAGGAAATCATTTTAGAATTATGGAAAGGAATTATATCCTTCACTAAACAATAATTGCAAATTAGCAATGGGTTATTTTAAAATAGGTGAGAATGAAAAATAAGTTCTTAACTATTTTATAAATTTGTGTTTCTTTCATTCTTGCTGAAGATCAAATCTTGTACTTCCTCAGACTTAGTACAGTGGATTAAATGAATGGATTATTAACACCTGAATGCATTGGGCAAAGATGGAATGCAGACAATTGTTGAGTAAATTGAAAACTACAATTTCTTTGATTAACTATTTTAAAATCAGTTTCAACACTGTTCCTATTTTTGTGCTTCCGTTTCTGTCTTTCAGTTAAGTACAGATTCACCAACAGTGATATACCATGCTGATCTCTGTCAAAAAAATATTTTTAGAAAAGAAACATACACAATATTCCCTAGGCTAACAAGTAGGTGAGAATTTATCTTTTTTTTTCACATCACTGGCAGCTTTGGTGAGATTATCAAAGCTGTGTGTTAATAAGAATCTCATAAAGATGAACAGGTTTAGTGCTTAGGATTTTCCTTTCTCTGTTTCATGTTAAACAGTTAATTTCATGCCTTGTCCCATTGACAATTTCTATTACCATAATTACTGGACCTTCTTCCATCCCTTCCCATTTTAATACTAAAACTTGTTAAGTCCCAATTGTGTGATGAAACTGTCATCTAAGGGTTAAGTGCAAAAGGGTGTTTTTTGGGGTGCATTGGTCATATCCCATTTCTGGTCCAGAATATCTCTCTTCAAGTCCCATTCAGAATGTGATGGCCATGGAGTTTTTTTTAAAAAAAACTGATTTATGAGCATCACTGCGAAGGCTGGCATTTGTTACTCCTCCCTAGTTGCCAATTAACTGGCTGTCTAGGCCATTTTATAGAGAATTGAGAGTCAACCATATTACTCTGGAATTGGAGTTACATGTCAATCCAATGAAGTGAGGATTGTGGATCTCCAGTCCATCCAGTACTGACAGAGAGCACTTCATCCCTGGCATCATTACTGCATACCTCCTCTGCAGCCCTTTGTCAACACATCCTTTCTCAGATCCGGGGCCCAAAACCGCTTTCGATACTCCAAATAGGATCTGACCACAGCCTCATACTGCCTCAGCAGTATATCTCTGTTATGTTGTAGCTCTCTTGAAATGAATACTGACATTGAATTTTACTTTCTCACTGCCAATTGAACTTGCATGGTAAACTTGAAAGTCTGAGCTCGGACTCCCAAGTCCCTTTGTTCATCAGATTTGCAAAGCCTTTCCCCATTTAGAAAATAATTATGCCTCTACTCTTCCTACCGAAGTGCATAACCTCACACTTTTCTACATCGTGTTCCGTATGTCACTTCTTTGTCCACTCTCCACACCTACCCACGTCTTTCTGCAACCTCTTCCACCCTCTCAACATTACCTGTCCCTCCCAATATCTGTGTCTCATCTGCAAACTTAGCAACAATGCCCTCAGTTCAGTATTCAGTTCAAAAACAGAAATTGCTGGAAAAGCTGAGCAGGTCTGGCAGTAACAGAGTTTGTAGGAAGTGTCACTGGACCCAAAACGTTAATTCTGATTCTCTCCACAGATGCTGCCAGATCTACTCAGCTTTTCCAGCAATTTCTGTTTTTGTTTGATTTCCAGCATCTGCAGTTCTTTTTGGCTTTTCAGTACTGGAATTGGAATGCCATGTTGTGGTTTAACAGGACATTGGTTAGGCTGTTTTTGGAGTACTGTGTATAGTTCTGGTCACCCTGCTATAGGTAGCCTATTATTAAATTGGAAAGGGTGCTGAAGAGATGTACAAGGATGTTACCAGGACTGGAGGGTTTGAATTATAAGGAGAGGCTGGATAAGGTGGGACTGTTTTCACTGGAGCTTAGAAGGTTGAGGGGTGACCTTATTGAGGTATATAAAGTTATGAGGAGAAAAACATATGTGAATTGCAAAGGTCTTTTCCCTAAGGTAGGCTAGTCCAAAACTAGAGGGCTTAGGTTTAAGGTGAGAGGAGAAAGATTTAAAAGGGACCCAAGGGTCAAACTTTTCCGAGGGTGGTTTGTATATGGAATAAACTGCCAGAGGAAGTGGTAGATGTAGGTGCAGTTACATTTAAAAGATGTTTGGACAGGTATGAGCCAAACGCAGACAAGTAGGACTAGCTTAGTTTGGGAAACCTGATCAGTATGGACTGTTTCCATGCTGTATGACTCTATGGCCAATGCCTCTACAGTTATCTCAGCTATCTCTTCTAGAATTCCGGTCTGGATGATTTGTCCACCTTAAAGCCTTTCACCTTCCCCAGCACCCTCTCCTTAGTATTGGCCACTACATTGACCTCTGCCCCCTGTTATGGACCAGATCAAATCTCCCAAAATATATAAAGGAGACAGCCTAAACTCTTATTTACAGACAGCTTTCAGGTGCTGCATTCCAGATGTGATTCAGTTGGTTACACTCCAAGGCTTCAAGCAAAATGCACTTTCACCTTACACTTCAGTTAAAAATACAAATAAAAGGAAGAGGATTAATTTTAACTTTATTGGAAAGCTTAATAGAATAATGGGTTGCCTTACAACTAAACAGCAGCTGTTCCAGTACATTACCATCCCATAAACACACACTTGGTAAAGGCGAATGCAGTAAATTGTCTCACGTGCAATGTTTCTTCAGTCCAGAAGGAAAGAATTTTGAGAAAACTCTGGCAGAGAGAGAGCATTCAAGTGTTTTGCGGTAGAAGGGAGAGATCCATGGCAGTTTCCATAACCAACTTCAAAACATCAACATTGAAAGCGAAACTAAAACCCTGGTTTCTGTGGAAGTCTGACTCCACCCATTTATGCTGATTCTATTCTTCTAACTTTTAAAACAAAATTCCACGGTCTCACACACTGTTTATTGGCTTGGAAGTGATAGCTCAATACCTCTGTCTCAACCTCTCTTCATTTAAAAAAAATGGACAAAATACACCTCTGAAAGCCATCGTGTTGTCATTATCCCTGATTCTCCTGAAGTTCGAGTATGTTGCTGGTATCTTGAACTGTGAAAATTGACTCAAACTATCTAATTAATTCCTCCGCTATTTCTTTGTTCACCATTATTATTTCTTCAGCTTCATTGTCCAGTCCAATATCCACGCTTGCCTATCTATTACCGTTTAGATATCAAACCAAAAGCTCTTAAAATCTTCTTTTATATCATAGCTAACATGCCCTCATCTTACATTTTCTCTCCCATTGTAACTTTTTAAAATTATCCTCTACTGGTTTTTAAAGGCTTCCAAATCCTGTGGCTTCACACTAACTGACTTCACGTGTCATTGATGGTTGCATCATCCTCCCCGGGTTATAGTCCAACAGGCTTATTTGAAATTGCAAGTTTTCAGAGCCATGCTCCTTTCTCGGGCAGTTAGTGAGAGAGACTACATCGGATACAGAATTTATAAGTAAAAGATCAAAGGGTCATATAACTTCTATGAATGTATTAAACAATAGCCATCTAGATTTAAGTCTTTAATCAGTTAGAATGGAAATGCAGGTTTCAATTGATTTAATATGTTAATCCCAGAATTGCTTTTCAAGTCACTGGCCAAGTTAACTTCAGGCTTTATGAGTATAAAGGTGACTTCTCAAGTCAGACAATGCAATTTAGGTATGAGGCTTGTTTCAAGTCTGTTTGTGTCTTAACCTGGAGTCAGACTGGTTTTATTTCCAAAGTAGCAATTTATAAAACGCCACACTGAGTGTCTACAGATTGTGTGCTTTTTGAGCAAATTCACCCCATAGATTTATATGTGTGTGGAGAGAGGTGTGCTTATGTGCACGCATGCACTTGTGGGTACATTTGAGAGAGTGCATGTGAGTGTGTGCGTGCATGAGTGTGTTTTTGAGAGAGGGTCCATGTGAGTGTGTTTGTGTGAGACAGTGCATGTTTCAGTGTGTGTGAGAGTGTATAGTATGGTGGGGGTCACCTGTGGTGTGACATGAATCCAAGATCTTGCTTGAGGCTGTCCTCGGATACTGAACTTAGCTAACAGCCTCTGTAATTTGGAAAAGTGCCTTTTTTTACATGCTTTTTCTATCCCTTGATTTACTTTTTGCTCCATAACCTGACTACTGCTAGGAAGCCTGTACACAACTCTACCCACACTGATTTGACACCTTCCAACTCTATCATTCCTTGCTTTTGATTTAAATAATGTCTAACTAAGAAGGCACATCCACCCTCCAGCCGATCTGCCTGTCCTTTCGATAAAATGTGTATCCTTAGATATTTAGTTCCTAACCTTGATCTTCTTACAGCCATGTCTCTGTGACACCCACAAAACCATACCAGCCAATTTCAATCTGCATGACAAGCACATTTACCTTGTTTCATAAAGTGCATGCATTTAAGTACAATACCCTCAATTTTGCGTTGACCGCCCCCTTTCTCATACTTGTCTCTGTATCTTCTGTGCCTGAAGTTGGATTCCTGAGCCTTTCTATACTCTCAGAGCAGCTCCAATCTTCCTCATTACTGGTGCCAATGTCCCATGAATTCGAACCTGTTTCTCCCACAACAATCTTTGAACCACATGTTTACATCTTTAAACTTGTTGACCCTATTCCAATACTCTTGTTGCTCCAGATAGTAATTCAAAAATTGTGACCTTTTTGGTCCTGCTTTTTAACTTAGTTCCTTCACTGCTCATATTCCCTCAGCAGAACCTTGTTCCTCTTTCTACTTCTATCTTTGGTATCAACATGGGCCACATGAACTAGATCTTTCTCATCCTACTTGGAGCTCCTTTGCAGCCCAGATGAGATATCCTGAACCTGAACGGCAGGCAGCCAAAACAGTTGTCAGGACTCTTTAATCCTGGCCACAGAACGGCATCTGTTCCCCTGACCATACTATATTATACTATATCTTTTTCCCCTCTTCTTCTCTCCCCCGCCCCCACTCCACACCTGAATGGCACTCTGTACTACAGTGCTATGATCAGGTTCTCATCATTCCGATAGCCATGCTGTCCTCCACACAGGTAGCAAGAATCTCAAATCTGTTAAAAAAAGCACAAGGGCTGAGTCTCTTTAAGCACTACCTGGATCCTGGATCCCTGCACGTGCCTTATTATCTCATGGTCCTGACCCTGACCACTGGCCAAATTTGAGGAAGTTAATCTACGAAGTTTGACTGTCACCTGAATCACAGCACCCAGATAGCTCCCCCGTTGCTGATGTTTCACAGTGTTTGAAGTTCAGCTAATCGACTCTGAGCCAACATTCCTTGAGCAGCCAATACTCGCTATGCATCACAGTGGGTTCCACCAGCTCTCAACGTCATGCAGATACAATAAATCACAGTATATCTCTATTTTGGTTCTTGATTTGTGATTTAAAATTTCCTACTGGTCTTTTAGTTTATAATCTGTAAATATTTCTTTTATTAGCCTTCAATCTGAAAATAACCTATCATCTATTTGGAAGCAATTAACCAAAGGACAACTTGTCTTCCTGATATGCCACTCTTCTGTGCTAGGCCCCAATCATAGGCTTCAATTTATCATGTTTCTAAAAAAAATCTTCCAAACCATGAACCAAAAAGCAAGCAAAAAGCATCTGTTCCTCTCTCCACCAAATTCCCATGCTGCCTTCACATTCCCCAAACTATATACTTATTCCAGGATGTCACTCACTCTGGCTGTGATCTCTCTTTCCTGACCATGCTCAGCTTACTGGACATCAGGGCAATACCATTACCAGTGATGGTTTTGATGACAAAAATGTCCAAATAGTGTGCGATCATTTTCAAGAGATTCTTGGCTGTAATAGCCATTTGTTTAGATTTTGCTGTAAAACCATATGACATATTGATCAGTTGCATTACCTTCTTAATCAAATACGCTTAATTTAATCTTGAAATCCAAACATATGTTTGCAGCAAAGGTGCATATGCTGTTGTGACAAAATCCATGATGAAAATTTTCCAATATACCTAACATCTTCATTGGTACGTTATATGATATCTTTGTGACTGCATTTTAACAATTGGAAACAGGATTGCTATGTTTCAATGCAAATTGGACTAAGTTCATATATTTGTACTTCTCCAATTAATTCCTGATGTGCAGTTCTGAAAGATTGAGGAAATACTTGTCAGCTAACACCAAAAATCTGAGGTTAGTGTTATCATCTCATATGATATGATCACCAAACAAGTCATTTCTAGACAAATTTGAACTCATATTCTGATTTTATTTCAATTTGTTTTGGTTTTAATGAAGTGGTCTGTCACTGAAACATAAGCATGTAATGCTGCAGATTCTGTTTTAACAATAAAACAGAAGTTTATTAACAAACTAAATGAGGATAAAATAGAATAAACCAAACCATGTATTATAATACACGTTTAAAGATTTTTACGCTGTAAAAGTAGAATGCCATCAGTCCCAAAACACTGCTTTACAAATTGAAAAGAAAACAAAACAGATTTTCGTTTGGTTTATAAAACACATACCTGGCACAGTGCCCAAAACAGCATTGTACAATATTCACATCAGAATCTGTATCGATAAGTTTGGTTAAGTCACATATAACTTCAACTTTTAGACAGGAGAGCAGATGTTTATATCTGAAATTAAATAAACTCAGCTTTAAATAATCTCTTCAGTATTTTAACCCAACACATCTAGTCTGGGACTAACACAAACTTATCCCTCTGAGGTAACCTATTTCATTATATAACTTTTCCTCCTCAGTAGCACTCAACTACGCAACCATCATATTCAAAGGACTTGATAGGATTGCCCAAACCTTAAGTAAAACTGAAACTATAAGTCTCTGTCTCTGTGTTGTGGTTGTTTCCCTTTAGCATAAACATTTTCAAAGTCTCCAACACATCTTGAGGTCCCATTATTTCCCTTTCTCATTTCCTAAAAAATCCATTACTGATGAATGCGAACCCATTCATTCAAAAATATGGCCTCAAACACTGTTTAAACAAAATTACCATGGCTATAGGAATACTTGTAAATTCCTAATTAACTTTAGACACACAGAAACCCACAGGTTACTAACTCAAAAGCAAAGCACAAGCTTGCAGGAAATAGTATTCAACATATATATACAAACAAATCACAGCTTACATCACACTAGGAAGGTTGAGGTGTCAGTTCACATGTAATGTTGCTAGATTGTTCTCACCTCCCAATATATTATTGTATGTATACTGTTGGTATTTTTGATCCAAGTTTTCATTGCTGCTTGGGCCACAACACACATTTGGAAAATACAGTGCAGAAATTTTTTAAATGTTTTGTAATTTATATTTTTGTATTCTATTTATATTTTAACTTACATAGGACAGGCAATTGCACAGTGGTATTATTCCGCTATGGCAGATGGTGAAATTTCAATTCAATAAAAAAATCTAGAATTAAGAGTTTAATGGTGATCGTGACACCATTGTCAATTGTTAGGGAGAAACCTATCAGGTTTATAAATGCCCTTTAGGGAAGGAAATCTATCATCCATACCTGGTCTGGCATATATATGAGTCCAGATCCACCGCAATTTGTTTGACCCTTAACTACTTTCTGGGCAAATAAAGATGGCCAATAAACGCTGGCCTAGCTAGCAACATCCACATCCCATGAATTATTTTTTTAAAAATTAAAATCTGTTAAAATGGTAGCTAGAAAGTTGATCTAGCTGTTAGTGTCAAGCTTGGCTTTTACGTTAGTCAGTGCTAATTTTATAACTTTAATCAAATAGCTGAAAGGCAACAACATACCTTTTTTGCAGTAGAGTTTCTAATAATGGCCTTTTCTGATGCAGCGTTGTTTAATTTGACAAAAAAAGTGATAGTTGGCCCAAATATAGTTTTAAAAACTGTACTTTTTTTCACTTGAATAATTACTCATTAACCCTCACGAGAGAATGTATATCTATTCTTGGAGCAATGTTATTGTTACACTGTTGACCCATTAATGCTATTGGGATTTATTCAGGTCGTGAAGCTGCTGTTGAGATATGGAGGGAATGCTCATCAGAGTAACAGAAAAGGCGAGACACCGCTCAAAGTTGCCAATTCTCCCACCATGGTGAACCTATTACTGGGAAAGGCTTCCTGCAGCTCCAGTGATGAGAGTTCAACAGGTGAAACTAAGTTAACAGATGCAATTCCTTATCTGTCATTTAATTGTAATTTGTCATGGTTCTACAGTTTGTGTAAATCAACTGTTCTTGTCAAGTAAGTGCAAATTGCATTTGAAATGAGCATCTTCATAATGTCAGTTAAAAGATTTGAAGGTACTATTAAGCTAACTTTATTCAAGATTAAAAATGACAGATTTCCAGTTTCAAATAGATTCAACCTTCTTTTTGATTTAAGGAAAACTGAAACAAAAATGGTTTCAAGCTTTGATAGAGCACTGATACAGAGGTTTACCTAATGCACAAGAGTTCTTTTCAGTATAGAAGTATGTGTATATATGTTCAGAACAGTAGCCTATAAGCTAAAATGTTTGGATTGCTGCTTCAAAGCTTTGTCAAAGAACTATGGCATGAATGGTTTCTCCTTGTAGTATGATTATTTGTAGATATTTTAAGATACATTGGCTTTAATATTCAGTTCTGTTTTTTTTTAATTGTATCTCTGTCCTCAAATATTTAAACTTGGATATTGACTAATGAAACAGTTAGTGGTTTTGTCAGATAAATCAGTGCTTTAGTTTTTGAATAATACAACAAACCTTGCATGTCTTCTGTAAGTTACCCCATCATAAATTGAAAGATTGTTGATATTATTCTGACAATTTATTCCTAAGTGTCAGCTTTGAAATTTTTTTAAATCTCAAACAAGCCATTTGTTTGTTATTTGTGCTGGCCCCCTGCAAGAAATCCTCCTAACCTATCCAATTTAAGCTTGCCAATACTCTTTTATTCCATTCTGACTTGTAATATCTGACTTTCTTTTAAATGTAACCCCATGTGATTGCCTCAATTTTTATTTGCTACAGTGAGTTTCACATTCTGAACTTTCCTGTGCCTCAATTCCCCATCAAATTTATTGATAGTTTCTTTTGTTTTGGACAGAATAATTGGTGCTATTGAACTGATTGTTCATTTGTGTAATTTTATTGTACATGTTCTGGTGAAGGGGCAGCAAGTAAGATTTTGTGGGTTATTTTCATATCTGGCATGATTCCTGCCGTTGACAACCTTCCTCTGTCCTCCAATATGGTTAGAAACTATTCAAGTTAATGATTTTGAATATTTTTATTCTGAAAATAAGCATTGACTTAAAATGTTATGACCAGCCTTAGCAAGATCAATATAACAAAGATGGTGTGTCATCCTTTACTAAAGCTTTTGAAAAATTATGTATGTATCTTATATATATGTGTACTTTATTGCCACTAGAAACTTCAGAAGATGAAGATGCTCCCTCAGTTGCACCATCCAGTTCAATTGATGGTAATAATACAGACTCAGAATTTGAGAAGGGCCTAAGGCACAAAATCAAGCGACAAGAGTCCTCTAAAACAGTAACACCAGTCAAAGATGAGTATGAATTTGATGAGGACGATGAGGAAGATAGAATACCACCTGTTGATGACAAACATTTGCTCAAGAAAGATTATCGAAAGGACATGAAAATAAACAGTTGTATTTCTATTCCTAAACTAGAGACAAAAACCTATTCTAAAAATCCTCTTCTAACACCAAAGAAAGCTCCACGACGTATATTATCTGACACCAACAGTTCAGATGAAGAAGATAGATTAATACGTTTCTCTCCTCCTCTTAGCAGACCTTTAGTGCATGCTAGTCTGCTGAATGCAAGCTCTAAACAAAGAGAGTCACTGGTTAAAAAGCAACAAAAGGAGAAAACTAAAGTGAAAAAAAAATGGAAAAAAGAGGTGAAAAACAAGGAGGTCAGATTGGGTAAGGATGAAGATCTGTTCAATTCATCTGCAACAGAAAGTGATGACTCAGAAAGTGAGGAAGAGGATAAAGGTTCCATACAGAGTGGAATTAGCATGAAGGAGTCTTTTATGAGCTTGAAAGAATCAACAATGTTCTCTTCACTTCCTGCATCCTGCTCTTCCTCTCAAGCAAGCTATATGTCATCAAAGCATATTCCCAGTCTTGCAGAGCAACATACTAAACCTTGGCGAACTGATAGTTGGAAATCAAACATGTCACCTGTGTGGTCTGATGTGAGCTCTTTGTCAGAGTCTGTGAGAACGCGACTAACGAGTGAATCGGATTATTCTTCAGAAGATTCAAGTTTAGAGTCTATTAAACCATCAAAAGAGGTGAAAGTCCATAAAAAGAAAAATCTGATCGATGGAGATGTTATAGAAAAGAAGGTGACTGATGATATCTTTAAGATTTTGAACACTGATGGAATAGTTCGGAAATTTGATAAGAAGGGCAAAGTTGTTAAAAAGCATAAAATGAAGCACAGGCACAAAATAAAAGACAAGGAGAAAGGGAAATCTCAGAGCACTATGACAGAGTATGATAAATTTTCAAAAGCTGAGAGTTTAAATATGGACGAATCTAAGCAAAGAGCAGACAAATGTTTAAGTCCAGAAGTAGTTAAACATGACAAAGAAGAATTGAAGAAGGAAGAAAGAGAAAAACTTTTTAAAGTCAAACCTGAAGAAAAAGACTGGTTGCTTAAAGATGATTTAGGGAAAACCTGTAAAGAAGAAAAGCTAACAAAGAAAATTAGAGATACCACTAAAGATGTTAACAAATCTCTAAAAGAGGAGAAAGAGAAAATGTCTAAAGTCAATAAAGAAAAATCTTTTAAAGAGAGGGAAAAATATTCCAAAGAAGAAAAGCTTAAAATCCACAAAGATGATAAAAAGAAAAAGGCAAAGGACAAATTTGCAAAAGGTGAGAAATATCAAAAATCAGACAAAGATAAAGGTCTTAAAGACGACAAGGAAAAATTAACAAAGGAAAAGACTCACAAAGAGGAATCAGACTATGAGGATCTGAAAATCAGGAATCAGTTTGTAGATGATGATAGGTTCAGTGCATCTGATCATGAAGATAATTGGTTTTCAGATTTATCATCTGATTCTTCTTTCTCTGACTTAAAAGAAGATAATTGGAGTATTCCAATCAAAGACTTAAAGGAACACAAAGATGGTGCAGTAGGAAAACTGGTTGTTGAAGCGACGAAGGAAGAAAGTAAGGAAAGGAAAAAGGAATTGAAGTTAAAGGAAAAGCGTGAACTAAATGAAAAACGCCATGATAAAGACACAAGGAAGAAAGATAGAGATTATGTAGAAAAAAATGCAGAGAAGAAAAAGGACCAATCTGATAAACATAAGTCAGGACAAGGATGTCCTCTGGAGAAAGATAAAAAGAGAAAAGACTCCACTGAAAGTGTTAAGGACCGAAAAGATAAAGATACCTTTGAAAACATTAAAGATCGGAAAGATACCATACCTGAATATAGCAAGGAAAGGAAAGATCTTAAAGGAAAACTAGAAGATGCCTCCAAAGGTGATTCAAGAGAGTTTGGGAGTGAATGTTTCTTCAAAGAGAAGTCTGAAAGTGATTTCACTGGAAGAATGATCGAAGCAAGAGAGAGACATTATTCAGGGAAAGAGAGAGACAAAAAAGAGGGACCTGAAAAGAAGGACAGAATAAAAATGGAAAAACATAAAGACAAGTCTAAGGAGAAACCTTCATTGGAAATTGAAAAGGACAAAATAGAGAAAAGCTTGATTGATAAATTCTTGAAAGACAAAGATACTGATCGAGAAAAGCAATACAGAGAGCCGGGTAGTTTCAAAGACAAAAGAGAACAAAAAGAAAAGAACCGAGACCTTTTCAGCCGAGACAAGGATAGAAAAATGTTAGAGCTGAACAAAGAAAGAGAGAAAAATGTAATCGAAAAACATAACGAAAAAGACAAAGATGTTCCAGAAAGAAAAGAAAAAGAGAAAATAGATAAACAAAAAGGAACTGATCTGGAAATAGGAAAGGAAAAGTGCTGGCATAGCAAAGCAAATGACATCTTCACAGATGAAAGTGGTGATGAGGTAAATTATCGTGAATTTGACAGTAATCAGATGTGCAGAAGTGACACTCAACCTGAAAAGGAAGAGGCAAAGGCAGAGAGGGAGCCATTTCTCTCTGATAAACAGAGAAGATGCTCAGTTGACAAATATTCAGCAGAAAAGCATAAAGATAAAGAACTGAAAGATAAGAAAAAGGACAAAATTTCAGATAGTGGGAAAGATAAGAGAGAAAAATGTTTATCTGAAAGACAGAGAGAAAAAAAGGATAAAGAACTGGGTGATAAATTTAAAGAAAAGAAGGAAAGAGTGTTAACAAATTCAAATCTAGAAAAGAAATTCAAGCTGAAGCTTCCCGAAAAGATAGAGAAGCGACACTCCTGTGATGAAAAGTTGAAAGCTAAAGGCAAGGATAAAGTTGACAAAGAACTCTTATTGAAGGAAAAGAGGCTTTCAAAAGGAAATACAATAGAAGAAGAAAAAAAATGCCCAGAAAAACTGCAAACTACAACTTTCAATGAATTGAAAGAGGATTCCAATGACAAGAGCAGCGAATTTTCATCTGACAGCTTCACAGAAAGAACACATGATTCTGCAACGTGTGGTTTTAATGATGTTGCAAATGTTGATCATGATATTGGAGAGGAAAAAATGAAGGATTCTCTTTTCATTTTGTACACACATGAAAAGAGTAAAGAAAAGGAGAGAAATAGGCATTCATCATCATCATCATCAAAGAAAAATCATGAGAAAGATAAAATAAAGAGAGAGAAACGGGAAAAGTCTGAGGAATTCAGAGACTCTGCTGGAAAAAGAGAAGGTTCAGCATTTGAAAGAGAACCCATAATGTCTGATAGTGATTTGCTAAGCCATTTTCTAAAACTTGAGAAAGAAGATGAACTCAACAAAAGTGTGGATGTTGTGTTAAATGAGAAAAAAGATAAGGGTGAGTCTGAAAAGGAGTTGTCTAAAAAATCAGAAAAGGTTTTGATCACTATCAAGGAGAGGGATAAGGATAAGAAAAAGAAAGAAAAGCACAAAGACAAATCAAAAGATGACAAAGAAAAGCACAAGGAAAAACATGGCGAATTAACCATGATTTGCAAACATTCAAAAGAAGAACAAAAGTCTGGAACTAAAGACTCTCTTTCAACAGTTAGGGAGTTAAATGGGAACAAAGAGAAAGCAAAAGATGACTGTTTCAAAAATCATGACATTAAACAAAAAGAAAAAGTCAAAGATGGTGTAGAAAAGGATAAAAATGAATCTGTTAAGTTTAGAATCGGTGAAAATGATAAATTAAACCCATCAAAAGAAGTTTCCCGTAAGGACAGCAGGCCTAAGGAGAAGCTTTTAGTTGATGGAGACCTAATGATGACTAGTTTTGAGCGTATGCTAAGCCAGAAAGATCTAGAAATTGAAGAACGTCACAAAAAACATAAGGAAAGAATGAAACTAAAAGAGAAGCTGAGGCACAGATCAGGTGATCCCAAGTTAAGGGAAAAATTCCGAAATGCAGAAGAAGGACGTAGGAGAAACTTTGATCTGCCAACTAAAAAGAGTTTAATTGAGTCTCAACAAAGAGACAAAAAAACTAAAGATCAAGTGCAAAGTCAAATTACATCACCAGACACACAATCTCAGCCAGTTTCTGGTCCCGATGCAAAAGATTGGCTACCTAGTCCTGGGTTGAAGGAGAATTTGTCTGCTTCACCAAGATCTGATCAAGATAGATCCACAGGTGTTCCAAAACTGACTCCAGTGGTTTCTTGTCCAAGTTATGAGGACTTGCTGCCAGCACCCCATACACCTAACTGTGTGAACGAAGATCTTACAGATCTGTTTGAAGGAATAGAGTCCCAGAATTCAGTGACCATCTCCACAATATCCATGAATGCTTGTTCTCCTTCCTTTTTTGATAGCTATCTAAATGCCCCCACTAACATTCAAGAGAATTCAAATCCAACCAGCACTGTTCCTGGGCTCTATCGATCATTGTCAATGGATGCCAGAAGGTCAGTAGAAGACGAATTTAACACTAATTCTGACAAATTCTACAGGCAACAGAGTATGCCAGCCTCAGCAGACTATGATGCTTCTATTCCTCAGCCAATGGAGGAGAAGTCCATTGTTCAGTCTGAGAGGTTCTCTGGCTTGTCCCCAACATACATTTCCCCTGAGTATGGTATTTCCTCACCACAGTTGGAGCAGTCTCATTCTAGAGTAGTCAAATCATTTACTGAAAATTTGAACCCTTCGCCTGAAAGTGTACTTAATCATTTGCAGACAGAACCTTCACCATCACATAAATATGATCAACTAGAGCCATCTCTAGACAGCTTAGTTACCGACTTTGGTTTGCCATTGGATTCTTCGGAACAACAAACAAATACTCCCCTGACTTCTCCTAATTCAGCTTTAAGTGCCAGTTTTCTGCCTACATCTGGAGACCCATTTGCTCCTAATGAGTCAGTCCAGAGTAAACTAAGCTATCCAGCTTCTCCGCACAGAACATTTGAACAGCTAAGTCTGAGCCCTATGGCTAATTCATTGGACCATTCAGTGAATTGGTCACTAGGTTCTGAGTTGCAACTGAGGCCACCTCAAGTATCTCTTGGTGAAGCCTCCAAACACCTTTGTCCTTCAGAAACTATGAATACCGCAGAAATGCCATCAGTTTCATCAATTTCATCTCCTTTTCCTGAATCCCCTGTCCAGTGTCCAATATCAACCCCTCATTTGGGGCAAGATGGAGACAGAGGTGATATGACATGTGTGGATCAAATGGAAGAATCGCCAGCTTTAGATGGTACTATCTGTTCTTCTCCTGGAAGAACAGATTCACCACTTGATTCCTGCAAGCTACTTCCTCAAAACTGTACTGGGAATGTGACTCCAGAAACGCATTCTATAGCTGTTGAAAACCAGCAGGAACCAATTAAATCAGAAAAATGCATACAGCTACACCAGAATATTACTTCTGAAGACCAAGAAGAACCTTTATGGAATGATTCTTTTCCAAATTCAATAGATGATCTTGATTTGGGGCCATTCTCACTTCCAATGCTGCCAATACAGGACAAAGAAGATCCACTTGTTGAAATGACAGAGCCTGAATCTGAAGAAATTGCTAAAACACCTGACACTAATGATTCTGCAACTGTGAATGCGAGTACTGAAGTTATAGATTATCCTCCTTTGTCATCAGTGGAAGAGCGTGAAGCTAATAATGAGATTCTAAAGATGGAACCAATAATAGTAGATGACAAAATTGTGGATAGTGTCAGTAACATAACAGTAGAAAAGACCTCTGTAAAAGCTGAAGATATTGGGGAGAGTAGTATTCAGCTGCTTTCGGTGCAGCATGCTGAATCAGGTCCTGAATTTGAAGACAAAGCTGTGGATGTTACTCCGAGTTCTTTGGCAAATGGCACTGTTTTCAAAGTACTTGAAGCTACAGAGGTGACAGTTAAACCAGTAATTGAGACTGCGAAGCCAACCAAAGCAGAAGAAGTTCCTCAACGAATGACAAGAAACCGAGCACAAATGTTGGCTAATCAAATTAAACAAAATAATGCTATTGCTATGGAGAAGGATACTGCTCCAGTTCAATTAGGAAAAGCAAAAGGGCGAGTTGTGGATGAGGATGACGCACATGTGCAACATCCACGCAAACGAAAAATCCCTCGTGCAAATCATCAACCAATGATTCTCAACCCATCAGCACAGCAAACCCGAGAAATAATCCAACAAACATTGGCAGCTATTGTTGATGCAATTAAATTGGATGAGATTGAACCATATCACAGTGATCGATCAAATCCCTATTTTGAATACCTTCAAATTCGTAAAAAGATTGAAGAAAAGCGTAAAATCTTGTGCTGTATTATCCCACAAGCACCTCAGTGCTATGCTGAATATGTCACGTATACCGGTTCTTACTTGCTGGATGGAAAACCTCTCAGCAAACTCCATATCCCAGTGGTAAGTAGAAGCCTTGATCTATTTGCAAAATATTTTCTGTTCAATTTTCTCTTTGCTAGGTGCCATCCCATGGTCTGGTGGCTTGTCCAAATGATATATTTTCAAATGCGAGCCATTTTATGATTATTAATTAACCATTCAAGGATGGAGAGTGTCACAGTTCTGAATGATCACAATCTCGCCCAACTCCATATGTATTTTAAAAAGAAACATCTTAGTCACTGGATAGTGTTTAGTTGTCAAATTTTGGTCTACTTTGACTCCCTGCCCTCAGTGGTGGCTTCTGACCTTTCTTTTTCTGTGAAAATTCAAATACGATTTTTCAAAATAATATGTATTAGTTACAATAACTTGTTAGTGCAATTCATTTTTCCAAACTGAAGCTGCATTTGATTTTACATTTATATCACTTTATATATAATATGAGGGGCAGTGACATTGGACTGCTAATCCATGTTCTCCCACAGATTCCACTATGGCAGCTGGTTAAATTTAAATTTAATATATTATATCTGAATTTTTTAAAAAAGCACTAATCTTCAGGAATTATTGTTGAAAATAAAGTATATGATTCACTAATGTCCTTTTGAGGATAGAAATCTGATCTTTATCTGGTCTGACCTATATGCAATTCCAAATCTACATTAATGTTGTTCACTTCTAACCACTGTCAAAAATGACCTAGCAAATCACTCAGTTCAAGGGCAGTTATGAATATTCAACAAATGCTGTTCTTTCCAGCGATCTCCATGTGTAAAGAAAGAAAATACATTTCATTACAAACTACTACTTTAAATATTCTAGGAACTCAGTGGCTTTTTTTTTTAATGAAGGATTTTTCAAGCTTAGCTTAAGTTACTTTCCAAAAATGTGTGTCAAACAACCATTTATGTTTTTATGATTTTGATTTAGATTAAGTCATTTGAAATCGTTTTGCAGAAGTATAAATAAGATACATTTGAATTGATGGTGAGAGTCATACCTAGAGTACATAAAAAGGTATATCTGTGGCTATTTTGCAATATTTGTTGACTGCTTGAAAAATATTCATTTAAATGATTAAACATGTGAAAGCTATTTGCTCCTTTAAAAAACTGCATTTCAATTTCATAGATTGCACCACCTCCATCCTTGTGTGAACCACTGAAGGAACTTTTCAGGCATCAAGAAGCAGTGCGTGGCAAACTACGCCTTCAACATAGCATTGAGCGGGTAAATTATGTTCCTTTTAACAAATTTATTTCTGAATTTTTCTTGATTCTGTCATTCAATAACCGCAAAACGTTGTTAAAGGATAATTCTAATTTGCTTTTAAGATTTGAGGTTTTTTGTGTGTGAGTAACAGATTTAGTTATTGCTGTTGTTGTAGATCCTCCAGTTTACCCCTATTTATTGGGGAGTATCTTAGCTATCCATAAAACAGACTTATGAAAAATGGCAGTTCCATAAAATTTGATTCCATTTATAGTCTCAAGTTACATACTACCTCAGGTTTCTAGTTGTTCTTGTGCATTAGACCTCACTTTTCCTCCTGTATTGTCATCCCTATAAAAGCAACAAAGTTACATCCCAGAGTTATCTATAGTTCTACGATTGTTTGCATTCCATATTGCACAGGAAATTTTAAGTAGTGTCAGAATTTTCTTTCTATTAAAAAGTATTGTCTCATAAAATAAGACTGGAAAAAGCTAGGATCAAAAGAGATGGGGGAGTCGAGACATTTGCTCTTTGGTTCTCAATGGTCATGTAGTTGTGTCCACTTTGCTTTTCAACAACACATATATCCAGACTGGTTTTTGGTTTATTAAAATTTAAATTCTTTAAGTATGAGCATTGCTAGAATTGCCTGCATTTATTTGCTATTCCTTTAAAGCAGTGATGACCTGTCCCGAACCACTGCAGTTCATGTGGTATAGATATGCCAGTAACGTGTTAAGGACAGAGGTTCAGGTTTCTGCCCAAGCATATGACTTGGATGGAAATTGCACATGCTGGTGGTGGTGGTTCCATGCGCAAACTGTCATTGGACTTGTTAGTAAAGATCATGGGTTTGAAAGATGGCTTTTAGAAGGAGCCTTGGGTCACTACAGTGCATCTTGTCTGTGCAAAATGCTGCTTCTGCCTAGTGTCATTTATGGAAGGTTGAATGCTTAAGGTTCTGGATGGAGTGCCAGTCAACAGGCTGCTTTACCCTGAATAGTGTTGAACTTTGTGAGTGATGTTGGATTTGCACTCATCCAAACAAGTGGAGGGTGTTGTATCATAATCTTGACCTATAATTGCTTGACAGGCTTTGGGATGTCAGATGGTGAGTTATCCATCATAGAATTCCCAGCCTCTGATCTGGTCTTGTAGTCTGTGTTTAAATTGCTTGTCAAGTTCAGTTTCTGCTCAATTACAATCCTTAGAATGTTGATAGTGAGGGAGGTCATGATGGTAAAAGCAAATTACTGCGGATGCTGGAATCTGAAACCAAAAGAGAAAATGCTAGAAAATCTCAGCAGGTCTGGCAGCATCTGTAAGGAGAGAAAAGAGCTGACGTTTCGAGTCTAACTGACCCTTTGTCAAAGCTCAGCTGAGCTGAGATTTTCCAGCATTTTCTCTTTTGGAGTAATGATCGTATTGCTATTGAACATCAAGAGATGATGGTTAGTTTTGTTCTTGCTGGAGATGCTCGTTTTCTGGTATTTCTGTGATTGGCATGTTACTTGTTATTTACCAGCTGAAGTGTTGCTCACATGGTCATGGACTGAATACATATCTGAGAATTGTGAATGTTACTGAATATTGCAATCATTGGTGAACAACAATTCCCATTTCTGCCGTTTACATAATGAATACTAGATGATTGAACAGCAGAAAGTGATTGAGGCAAGGGCTCTGCTTTGGGAGCCCCTTCATTGATGCCATAGGCTTGCGAGGATTGACTTCTTAACACCTCACTATCTATCTTTGTGTTAGTTATGACTCCAACCAGTGGACAATTTTGCCACTGATTACCATTGACTTCAGTTTTACTGGAGCTTCTCGATGTCATATCTATCAAACGTTGCCTTCTAGCAACAACAATCATTCTTATTTTGTCTCTTCAATTCAGCTTTTTTGTCCATTTTGGACAAAGGCATAAAATGATACCTGGAGTTATAGTCCTGGTGAAGACCAAACTGAGCATAGGTATTCAGGTTATTCCTGCCTGATAGCATTGTCACTGATAACGTCCATGGCTTTAGGAGTAAAAGTAGACTGATAACAAAAAAATTGGCTGAACTAAGTTTGCCCTGCTTTTCGAGGACATGATGTACAGAACACTTTTCGACATTGTTGGGAAGAGGCCACTGCTGCAGTCATACTGGAAAAGTTTGTCCAAGAGTGCAGCTGGTCTTGCAACCCAAACCTTCGGTACCACAGCTGGGACGTTGCCAAGACCTACAGCCCTCAATACAATGCCTTCAGCCATTTCTTGAATCACATGGATTGAATCGAATTGATTGAAACCGAAGTCTAAGAATTTTTCTGTTCAAATGGCTCTAACTATAATGTTGTAGAATTATTGTATGGGCCTTCAAAACAGTCTGTAGACAGCTTAAAGATTTGGGTGTCAAAGTTTTACTAATGAGGGACTTTTTGCTTTATGGACTATAAACTGGAATGGAAGTTGGACACTGCTCTGTAATTCAAAGACAAGGAAAGTTTTACAACTATTAACTATGTGAAAGTACATCACTTTTCAAATGAATGATGTGAATACTTTGAGACAGAGAGGCTCCAGTAATCTTTTGTGTTGTGGAGAAACTGCCTGACGACAATCTGTAGGTTAATTGAACTGTAGGGAGGAGAAAGTGAGGATTGCAGATGCTGGAGATCAGTGTTGAGAGTGTGGTGCTGGAAACGCACAGCAGATCAGGCAGCATCCGAGGAGCAAGAGAATCGAAGTTTCGGGCATAAGCCCTAATGAAGTTACCTAGGCCCAAAATGTAGTTTCTCCTGCTCCTCGGATGCTGCCTGACCTGCTGTGCTTTTCCAGCACACACACTCTCAACATTAATTGAACTGCAGTTTGCTATGGATCTGTGATTGCAAAGCAGCTAGAAACCTCCAGGCTGGTGCACACAACCTGTCTCTATCTTTCTATTAGAGCAGTTGAAAGATAAATTATGAATTATAAAAATTCATGCAACTTTGGAATTGAAGAATAACTTTCACTTTACTCCAACTGTGCATCATCATTGCTAAATTCGAAAGGAACGTTTGTGATATGGACTTCTGATTTTTGTATTTTGGTTCCCTGTCTATATTTTTCTACCCATAACATTTGTGTCAACCCAGCTGTCTTTTCTGTTTTATTTGTGAATGTGTATGTATTCAGAGTTTTAAAGGAAGTATTGTTTAAGCCACATAGCAGCGGAGTAGTAAATTTTTCTTTGTGTTATTTGTTAAAGTTAAGTGTGTTGTAATTGATGCTTATTTTCTGTTAATTGCTCCAACTGGTGTGAATTATTTTTGTTCTGAATAACAGTCAGTAAAGAAATTGACCATTTCAATAGTTCAATTAAGTATTTTGCACATTTCTGGTGGTTTGTGGACAGTGGAATTCAAATATTAACACATACTTCCAGTTAAGTCATAATATTCTTTGGGATTCTTGGAATGAGTGTCCAAGATAAAATGTGGAATAAGGGTAATTAGTAAAGGATAACAATACGTATTAGGTCACTTGCAGTAAAATAAAATTGCATTTCAAAGTAGAAAACCATTTTGTCGTTAACAGATCTGCACCTGATAGATTTATAAGAATTAACAAAAGCCAGACCGATAGAATTGGCAAATGAACTAGTGCTGGAATTGCTTGCCAAAGTCAAGAAGGCAAAGATCATTCAAATATTGGCAAAGCATCTAGGGTTCGTAGATATCTCAGAATCCTTACCAGTGTGGAAACAAGCCATTGACCCAACAAGTCCACACCAACTCTCCGAAGAGTATCCCATCCAGACTCATTCCCCTACTGTAGTATTTTCCCTGACTAATACACCTAGGCTACACATCCCTGACACTATGGGCAATTTAGAATGGTCCATTCACCTGACCTGCACATCTTTGGACTGTGGGAAGAATTCGGAGCACTCAGAGGAAACCCATGCAGACATGGGGGAATGTGCAAACTCCACATGGTCACCCAAGGCTGGAATCAAATCCATGTCCCTGGTGCTGAGCCACCATGCCGCGCCAACCAATGAGCCATTGTGCTGCCCCTTGAAATATAGGGGAACTAGATACAACCAAGTACAATGTCACTTGAGTTAATGAGAATTCAGTTACAGTTAAAGTAGCTTGGACATATAAAAAAAAGAAGTGGAGCCTGAAAGGGAGAGGAAAAGTCACAAGAATGAAAATTTAAGAGGCTGGAATGAAAGATTCCAAGCAGAGAGCAATGGAAAGAGGAAGGGGAAAGGGTAATAGAGGAAATACCGCTTAAATCGATACAGTTTAAAAAAGAGACATCAGATACTGAACAAACTGGTGAGGAAAGCTGTAGTCAAAGCTGAAGTACAGTAGCAAAACATTTCTATAGACCCTATCAAAATTTCAGGAAAAGAATGTAATTTGTGATTTGAGAAAATAGCAAAACAAGAAAAGTCCCTGAAGGAAACCTGGACATTGCCCATGCAGAGAAAATTGACGTCACTGTCAGAGAAGATTTTGAAGGATTATGATGTTTAAAAAAAAATGTATACAATAAATATCTGAAACCAAGAAACTAATGATAATAACCATGAAACAATGAAAACATGTTGGAGACCAGAGAAGCACAACTGCTAGAATTGCAGCGGAATGTCTGGCAATTTTGATCTAATTCATAAAATTAACCCGCCCACACCCTGATCATTATGGAACCTGCAGAGAATGACGTTACAGATTGACGGCTGAAATATTTCCTTTGCACTAAAATATCATGCCTTAATTTATAAGGCTGGAAACTGTGTGGCAGGCGACTTGGGGTTCATGAGAGTGAGTCCAAGAAAGGAACTAGGAAGAGAAATACTACAGATCAAATTGTAGCTTTAAATTTTGAGACCAAACATAAAACTCCTGTGAGTACAGAAGTGGTTAATAAGATTGTGAGCGATATAAAAGATTCCTGTCAAAAGAAACAACAACCCCTTTTTCTTGCATCATAACATAAGAACTGGGAGCAGAAGAAGATCACCTGGCCCTTCAAGCACACTCTGCCATAAGATCATGACTGATCTTTTCATAGCCTCAGTTCCACTTACCTGCCCTTTTACCACAACCCTTAATTTCTTCACTGTTCAAAAGATTATTTATCCTGGCTTTAAAAACATTTACTGAGGAAGCTTCAATCACTTCACTGGGCAGACAATTCCATACATCACAACCCTCTGAGTGAAGAAGTTCCTTCTCAATTCAGTCCTAAATCCACTCTCCCTAATTTTGAGGCTGTGCCCTCTTGTCCTAGTTCCACACACCAGTGGAAACATCCTCTCTACTTCTATCTTATCTATTCCATTCATAATTTTCTATGTTTCTATAAGATTCCCCCCGCCCGCCTCATTCTTCTAAATTCCAATGAACATAATCCCAGTCTATTCAGTCTCTCCTCATAAACCAACCCCCTCAACTCTGGAAACAACCTAGTGAACCTCCTCTGTATCCCTTCTAGTGCCAGTACAATCTTTCTCGAGTAAGGAGACCAACACTGCATGCAATATTCCAGGTGTGGCCTCACAAACATTTGCAGCTGCCACATAACCTCTCTGCTTTTAACCTCAATCCCGTTAACAATGAAGGACAAAATTCCATTTGCCTTCCTAATTACCTGTTGCACCTGCAGACCAACCTTTTGTGATTCATGCACAAGGACACCCAGGTCCCTTTGCACAGCAGCATGGTGCAACAGCAATTTCTTACCATTTGATTAATAGTCCTTTTTACTGTTATACCTACTGATATAGATTATTTCACATTTATTAACATTATACTCCATCTGCCATACCTCTGCCGCTCACTCAAACTATCTTTGTCCCTTGGCAAAGTTTCACAGTCCTCTGCACACTTTGCTCTACCACTCACCTTAGTGTCATCTGCAAAGTTTGAAACACTACATGTGGTTCCCCAAATCCAAATCATCTATGTAAATTGTGAATAATTGTGCTCCCTCCACTGATCCCTGAGGCACACCAGTAGTCACTGCCAATCAGAACATCACTCATTTATTCTCACTGTTTGCGTCCTGTTGTTTAACCAATCCTCTATCCATGCCAATACATTGCCCATAACGCCACACATCTTTAACTTACTCTGCAGCATTTTTTGTGGCATTTTGTCGAATGCATCTTGGGAATCTGGATACACCACATCTACTGGGTCCCCATTGTCCACCACATTCATAATGTTGATGTAGAATTCCAAACGATACAGCTAAATCTATAACAAGATTAAAGAACACACTTTTGCTGGAGGAGGACAGAGTTTTTTTTCTCCAGAGATTGTATTGACAGCCAAAGTTTTAATTAAAGAGATAAGGGAACAGTACCTACCTGCACTTTCACTTAGAATGTGATTTGATGTCGACAACAGTGGTAGTGGTTGATCAGAAATAACCCTGTACAGAGTTGACTTGTTCCGTGGTAATGTTTTGATTGCAATGTAAGTTGTAACTTTTCTTATCATCCCAGGAAGTCGTGAGTGAGGTTAAAGAGACAGAAGAGTTATCGCAACAAGTTCCAGGTATTTTTATTTCCATTGTCTGGTGACCAGAACAATGGCTAAACAAAGTCACCAGAGGTCAAAGTAGTACCAAGAGCAGATAATGGGCTAGCTGAAACTTACTTTAAGCATGACATTAATTCAAAAGAAGTATTTATATATTTTCTTTTATTGAGGCTCAGAAATTCAACCTAAAGTTCATAACTCATACTGAACCTGAGAGTGAAGGAATTCTGGAGTGTTATATGATCAGTGAACTACCGAGAAGATGTCGAGATGCCCTCAAAGCTCTGCAGATGAGGAATGGACGAATGTTCATCAATTAGTGAATCCACCCAGATATTGTAAGGAGATTTCCACAGGTCGCACGTAAAAGTCCTATGGCAGGATTTGTAGGAATACGAAAAATACAAGCATCCAAAAAGAAGCAATTTTCCTAGCCAAGACTGCTTAAGGACATGGTGAAGTTTTGTAAAATATGCCATACACATCAATTCATGGGAAGATGTCAACAATAAAAATAGCTAGCACCTTTTAATATCCATATCTGTTTTGTAGGGCCATTACTGAAAATAAAAGCTGGTCACCAATGTATCCTTAAGGGTTATTGATACAACAAACCGATTTCCACAAGTTATTCTTTTAAGTACCATTATAGCTGAGGTCATAGATAAAATTAACTCAGTTGTTTTACTTGTTATGGACAACCAAATGAAATAAAGTCAGACTAACGTTCTAAATTTGTCTAAAACTTTTAAGCACATCAGCTTGGGTATAAGTAAGTGAAGTGCACTGTTCATCATTCCCAAACACAGGGAACTTTGGACAGACTCCTGCAGCCTCTCAAAGCAATGATTAAGACCTATTGTTGTGAATAACCGCAAAAAAATTCTTGCTATTTGCTACCAGAAATTCTGCAAATGAATTTTCTGGGTTTAGTCCATTTTTATTGATCTTTGGTTATATGATTAGTAATTCATTAACATAGATAAAGGAAAAGTTTTTTGAAGGCAAACAGAGGAATCCTCAATGTTGCATTACATGTCAATTTTTCTAAAAAGACTTGAGGCGAGCATGCAAAGTGATTCACAGCATTTACAACTTCATAGGCAATGATGATAAAAGTGGACAAACCAACTTGCTACCATTGGAACATTCCAAGCCAGTGACGAGAGGTAAATGTTATTGACCTGTTTCAGGTGAACCTCTGAAAACAAAATTTAGTGATGCATGCAAGATATTTCAGAGGGCAGCAAAGTGACTTCATCTGTTAGATACTCCATATTGCAGGTAGAATTGGTTATGTGAGAAGAAATCAGAAAAACAGCAGTTGTGTACGAGGTGGTAAGAGTAGTAGAGGACACGTAATGCAGTAGAAGTGAATTTCATTCAATCCGACTATCCAATGCTGAAATACTGGGGCAGTTAGACACCCAGGGACAATTTAAAGGGACAATAACAAAAAGGTCTAATGTGGTCACAAGATATTGAAGGAAATCTGATGTGATGCACTTGTATTCGTACTGGAATCAGTGCTGATAAAACAACATCATTGTCAGTTAAATCCTGAAAAGCAAGTTTGGATGGAAACAGATTTGATACATGTAAAGAACTAGCAGATTGAATGCTGCCAAGCAGTTGGGTGTTCCTAGATTACTGCATTTACTTTTTTGCAATTAATGCACAATGAAAACAGATTCATACTAGAATGATTGCAATGAAGTCAGCCAGGTGGATATTGAATATGGGTTCTCTGATTGGGACAGTTAACCTGGTCCAATCAGGGATTCCTGACTGACAGGTACAAACAGGTGTGTCAGGGTTCTACTCACTCTGAGCCAACTGTGCGCTAGCTGGGTCAGTGTCATGTACACATGTAAATAAAGAGTGATATGATGCTGGGATACCAGCCTTGATGGAGTTATTTTAATGGCAATGAGAGAAAACATACCCCTGAAGAGGTTAATTTATAACAGTCACCTTTCAGTTGGGTAAGCATTTCTGGCATAGTGCGCTATTTGGGAGCCTTGATTGTTTGATCCTGTCTTTGAAGGCTGGGCCCAGTGTGTGGAAAGAATGTATTATTTTATTGGGCAAATGACATTGGGCAGATATAAAGCAAGAAGTAATTCTCCTGATTGCTTGTGGACCCACAGTATTTTTGGTTTTTGGAAGCTTCACTTTCCCTGAGGTACCTGATACTAAAACCTTTTAAGAATTGATGGATTTAGTGAAGGAATATTACAACCCCAAGTGTCCTCTAATTCTGATACACTCACCTTTACTCAGCAGTTCAAGAACCAGGGAATCCACATTGAGATTTTTGATACAATTAAGACTACTGACAGAGGCATGTGATTTTTATTTAGCCCTAAGTGAGATATTGAAAGACTGGTATGTGGGATTAATGATATGACCGTGTCAAAGTGCCAACTAGCTGAAGCCCAGCTGGACTTCAAACAGGCAGTACAAATGGATTTGTCATTAGAAAATGTGGCAAGTGGAGCATATGAGTTAGAGGGTATGCCAATGGAAGTTGGCACCCAGACTGACTGAGCTTGGGGGACACCATTTGATGAAGACAATGACATAACCTCACTCGGAATATGTCCTGAACAACCCACAGCAAAAACTCAAAACAAAGCCCAAGCCTTGGCCAAACAGTTAAAAATTTCTCTGATCCAGATCAGCAGGCCATTGTATTTGCTACTGGCATGCAGACAAAAGATAGCAAAAGAGTCCCATTGGTCTGAATTGAGAAAGAGAACTCTGGCCGGTATCTAGAAAAGTGCGCATTCAGGACAGTCCACCCACAGCTGTTTTGAAACAGTTAAATTGCTTAGCAACATCCAGATCGGAAACCGTCAAAATAAACATCTGGTTAAATGGTCACTCAGTTCAAATGGAGATTGATACCAGTGTGGCTGTGTCAGTGATTGAGGACCCAGTCTTTACCAAAATTCACTCTGGACTCCAACCCATAAGTTTGTGTAAAAACCTTGTGTGGGGCTTTCCTTCACAAAGCTTGACATGAGCTGTGCGTACCTGCAATTACAATTAGGTGATACAATTAATACCCATATTGGTTTGTACCAATATACGAGACTGCCTTTAGGAGTATGATCAGCCTGTGCCATTTTCCAGTAGACAATGGAGAATAATTTACAAGGTCTTCCCCAGGTTGTCATTTATCTGGATGATTGCTAAAAAGTGGGAAGACCAATCAAGATAGTTGAGAGAACTAGGACATGGTGCTTAATGTTTCTCCAAGATATGCCTTAGGAGGGAAAACTTTGTGTTCCAGCCACCCTAAGTGACCTACGTGAGCTAGAGTTGACAAGATCAGATTATAACCATTGAAGATAAAATGAGGGCAATCAAAGGTGTCCCAGCTCCAGTGTCTGTTCCAGAGCTGGGTGTTTCCTTAGGTGAATTATTACGGAAAAGGGAAAGGTGTGTGAATATTCTTGGGCAGGTCAACATAATGAAGGAGCAAGTGATGGGTTGAAATACATTAAGGTAGACAAGTCTCCAGGACTAGATGGGATCTATCAAAGGATTCTGTGGGAGCCGAGGGAGGAAATAGCTGGGGCCTTAGCAGGTATCTTTGCATCTTCTTTGGCCTCAGGCGAGAGTCTGTAGGATTTGAGAATGGCCAATGTTGTTCATTTCATTTAAGAGCAGAAACAGACAATCCATGAAATTACAGACCGTGAGCCTGACATCACTGGTGGGGATATTGTTGGAGAAGACAATGAGAGACAGGACTTATTCACATTTGTTAGTGATAGGTAGCATGGGTTTGTGCAGGAAGGTGCTGTCTTGCCAATTTGATTAAGTTTTTTGAGGAGGTGACAAGAATGATTAATGAGGGAAGTGCAGTGGACTTCTACATCGACTTTAGTAAAGCATTTGATGGCAGACCGGTACAGTCCCATGGAATCTGTGGGGATCTAGGTATATGGATACAAAACTGATTTGGTCGTAGTCATGATTTGGAGTGCTGGCTTTGGACTGGGGTGTACAAAGTTACAAATCACACAACACCAGGTTATAGTCCAACAGGTTTAATTGGAAGCACTAGCTTTCGGAGCATCGCTCCTTCATCAGATGGTTGTCCTGGTCAGATATCCTAAATAATCTAGTCGCTTTTCCCAGCATTTGGCCCATATCTCTCTAAACTCCTCCTATTCATATACCCCTCCAAATGCCTTTTTAAATGTTGTCGTTGTACCAGCCTCCACCACTTCCTCTGGCAGCTCATTCCATACACACACCATCTTCTATGTGAAAATGTTGACCCGTAGGTCCATCTTAACTCTTTCCCCTCTCACCTTAAATGGAGGTCCTCTAGTTTTGAACTCTGCCACCCTGGAGAAAAAGCCTTGGCTATCCACCCTAACCATGCCCATCATTATTTTATAAACCTCTAAGGTCACCCATCAGCCCCTGACACACGAGAGAAAATAGCCCCAGCCTATTCAGCCCCTCCCTTTAGCTCAAATCCTCCAACCTTGGCAACATCCTTGTAAATTTTTTCTGAACAATTTCAAGTTTTACATCCTTCCAATAACGAGGAGACCAGAATTGAAAGTAGTATTCCAAAAGTGGCCTTAACCTGCACTCCAAGGTCTCTTTGTTCAGCAGCATTCCCTGGGACCTTACCATTAAGTGTATAAGTCCCATCCTGATTTGCCTTTCCAAAATGCAGCACCTCAAATTTATCTAAATTAAACTCCATCTGCCACTCCTCACCCCATTGCCCCAATTGATCAGGGTCTTGTAACCTTCTTTGCTGCCCACTGCACCAATTTTAGTGCCATCTGCACAGTTACTAACTGTAACTCCCGTGTTCACATCCAAATCATTTCTCTAAATGATAAAAAGCAGTGGACCCAGCACCAATCCTTGTGGTACACTGCAGGTCACAGACATCCGGTCTGAAAAGCAACTTTGCACTACCACCCTGTCTTCTACCTCCAAGCCATCTCATTATCCAAATGACTAGTTCTCCCTGCATTCCATGTGATCTAACCTTACCAACCAGTCTACCATGAGGAACCTTGTCAAATGCCTTACTGAAATCCATATAGATTACATCCACTGCTCTGCCTTGCTCAATCCAGTTTGTTACATCTTCACAGAACTCAATCAAGATAGTGAGACATGATTTCCCACATACAGCCATTTGACTTTCCCTAATCAATCCTTGCCTTTCCAAAGACATGTAAATCCTGTCTCTTTGGATCCCCTCTACCAAGTTGCCCATCACCTATGTCAGGCTCATCAGTCTATAGTTCCCTGGCTTGTCCTTACCATCTTTCTTAAATATTGGCACCACATTAGCCAACCTTCTGTCTTCCAACACCTCACCTGTCAGTGATACATCTATCTCAGCAAGGGGCCATCAATCACTTCCCACTTTCCTAGTTTCCCACAGAGTTCTAGGGTACTCCTGATCAGATCCTGGGGATTTATCCACCTTCATGGGTTTTAGGATGTCTAGCACTACCACCTCTGTAGTAGGGACATTTTTCAAACTTTTATTATTTATTTCGGGCAGCACGGTGGCACAGTGGTTAGCACTGCTGCCTCACAGCGCCAGGGACCTGGGTTCAATTCCCGCCTCAGGCGACTGACTGTGTGGAGTTTGCACGTTCTCCCTGTGTCTGCGTGGGTTTCCTCCGGGTGCTCCGGTTTCCTCCCACAGTCCAAAGATGTGCGGGTCAGGTGAATTGGTCATGCTAAATTGCCCGTAGTGTTAGGTAAGGGGTAAATGTAGGGGTATGGGTGGGTTGCGCTTCGGCGGGTCGGTGTGGACTTGTTGGGCCGAAGGGCCTGTTTCCACACTGTAAGTCTAATCTAATCTAATTTCCTCACGTTATCTAGCTTCCATATCCTTCTCCACAATAAACACTGAAGCAAAATACTTGTTTAGTTTCTTCCCCATCTTCTGCAGGTTCACACATAGGCTTGCTGATCTCTAAGGTGCCCTATTTCTCCTAGTTACTCTTTTGTCCTTAATGTAATTGTAGAATCTCTTAGGATTCTCCTCAACTGTATTTGCGAAAGCTATCTCATGTCCCCTTTTGCCCTTCTGATTTCCTGTTAAGTATACTTAATGCCTTTATACTCTTCTGGAGATTCACTTGATTCCTGCTCTCTCCAGCAACTTTTTTTCTTGACCAAAGTCTGGAGTAATTTGCAGGATTGGTTGAGCAGTGTATGCTTTTGTTTTTCCAGTACCGAGGTGGTTGTTGTTGGTTGGTCAATTGAATTTTATCCTTTGATTTTTTTCCAAAGGTTACTTTGTCAGGACATTTAAGAGTTATCCATATTATTGTGTATCTGGAGTGAAATAAACAGATTTCCTTGCCTCACCAGCATAATGAACTAAATGAGTTCTTTTGAGAGGCTGATAGTTTCATGGTTACTATTAATGAGACTAGCTTTTTATTTCAGAATGATTTCTTAAATACTCAGCTGTCCCACCTCCAAATCACTTTCTCTGGAAGTGTGATTGTTGTTTTCCTTCTGTCATGTAGAATCAGAGTTGCAAGCATGTGACAAATCATGAGGTTCTTGGTTATAAATTAATCAGGTACATATCTGGACTTTGTGTTATACTTGGAAACAGAAACATAGTTTAAACTGCCTTTTTCTGTCACAACACACATGGATAGATGATCAGAAAAAACTTAATTGCTGAACAGTTACCTGTTATTGTTAGTAACCATTTCTTTTGATAACCTGGCAAAAATGCACTAGTAATGTGATGTAACAATGCAGGGTGCTTTTGTTTCAGTACATTTACCCACAATGAGTGATGCAAGTGGGCAAGAAATATTGCATTAATTTTATTATGCAAAATCGTAATTGCTTTCCATGGTATGGAGTCTATGTGGCATTAGTATACTTTATTTCTGTGTCACATTCTCTCATTTTGTCTGTTGGTAGCAGTCTCAACTCTACAGGTCATATGTTGATGCTTCATTGCATGACTTAAATATGTTCTAAATGGATATCCCAGCAAATCACTAAAGTGGTGTATTGTGGTGGATAATATATAAAACTGAGGCCCAGTCGGCCTTTAAGAATTCCAGTGGTCATACTTGAAGAGCAGAAACATTTTCCTAGTTCCCTAGCAAATATAGAGATGAATACATCAAAACAGGTGAACTGATAGTCATCTTTGCTATTTGTGAGTCACTGTTCCTGTACATGCCTGCTCACACAAGGTATCAATATTGCAGGTTTGTTCTTTTCTCTCCTTTTTGCTCCTGTCTTTTTGTTTCATTTGGGTTGTCCTTTCTTTGTCTCATGCTCTTTCTGTCTTCTGCTTTGCACAGTCTGCCTGACTGATAGGTGCAGTTTATTTCCTTTTTCGCAAACTTTATGTTAAATTTGTTGGAGGACCTTACTAGTGGGAAATAAAATGGTGTTCCATTTCCGACATCAAGTGCAAGCATCAAATGTGCTTGGATCAGATGAGGAGATTTGATGCAGAATTGAGATCTGTATCTCCTGCCAAATCAATGTACCTCACTGTAAACTTGAGCACCTTCCTACAGAGTATGAAACTGAAACTTTCCTTATAGATGAGTAGCATACCAATTTGATGCATTTACCACTAGACCACCAAGGGAAGTCTAGTGACATATTTGATTTAAATTACCGTAAAAAATTTTGGGATGTAAGTGTGGTGGTCAAGATAGAAAAAAGATCAGAATGCAGTTCATTTTGAGAAAATAATGTATCAAGCTCATGATCAATTGTGGATATTCAATAAATTTGTAAAATGTGTGAATTGCATTTTTTTGTAACTTTGATTTTATTTACTTACTCGTCAGATACTACTTTACAAATTGTTATTCACGTTTGTTTAAAATAATATTGAGTACAATTATTATTCTTAATTATTAGGAGAAGCTAGTAGTTTCATGTGAACAAGAAATTCTACGAGTACACTGTCGAGCAGCAAGGACTATAGCAAATCAAGCAGTACCATTTAGTGCCTGCACAATGTTGCTTGACTCTGAGGTTTACAACATGCCATCAGAAAGTCAGGTCAGTGCAAAAAATTTAATATACCTATTTTTATCTTGAGATTTGTTTTGTTTACTGAAATACTGTGATGCTTGTTAAATCAGCACATTCTGTCATTTGATGTTTTAAGAATTAAATAAGTCATACATGGAGTTATATAGCACAGAACTTCAACATTTTATATTCTTTGTACCATAACTGCAATATTATTTATGTTTCTGTTAGTTAATATTGGTAGAAATATAAAAATTGCTGTAGGATATTGATGAATATTACTTGTTTATGAAAAATATAACTGCACCTATCTCACAGAGGTAAATAGACTGGATACACTAACTGTTTAAAAGAACTTTGTTCAGTCAATTTAACCAGGCAATCTGTTCAATGTCCTTGAATGAAAAAGCATTCTACACACAAGTGTACATTCAGCATTAATCTGTGATTTGCATTGTTTCAGTCACCTTGCCTTTAGTCCTTGTCTGTTATTGGTTTCGCTCCTGACATTGGCATTCACTGATTAAAAGAAATTAAGTGCAGAACACTAAGAAATACTTGGTCTTTCTAACAAAAATGACCATGTGTTTTGTTAATATTTATAGGCAGAAGAGGTTTTAAAGTTTGAATATGCTAAAATACAAGTCACTTTGTTTATCTCACTTGGACTCAAATCTCATCCACAACTAAACAAGTTATTTCAAAACAGTGCTAATTGTTTGAAATGTGACCAAGTAGACAAGAATGTTTTAAGAGAACAACAGAAGAGCAAGCAATGAAATTGCTAAAGTATTTGATCTGTCATTTTTTTTGTTTGGATAGCATGTGAAGAAATATATCATACCAAAAAAGGGCTTAAAAAGTCTAAATTAAAGAAAAAGAACAAAGAAAATTTAATGTCCAGGAACAGATCCATCGGTCCTCCAAGCCTGAGACAATCCAAATGTACTGTCTAAACCTGTTGCCCAATTCCTAAGCATCTGTATCCCTCTGCTCCCCACCTACTCATGTATCTGTCCAGATGCATCTTAAATGAATCTACCGTGCCTGCCTCTACTACCTGTGCTGGCAACCCGTTCCAGGCACCTACTACTCGCTGTGAAAAGTACTTGCTGCATGTATCCCCCTTAAACTTTTCACGTCTCACCTTGAAATAATGACATCTTTCTCCCTGGAAGAAAGCTTATCTCTATCTACCCTGTCTATACCCTTCATGATTTTGTAGACCTCAATCAGGATCCCCTCAATCTCCTTTTTTCTAATGAATACAATCTTAACCTACTCAACCTCTCTTCATAGCTAGCACCTTCCATACCATGCAACATCCTCGTAAATCTTCTCTGCACCCGCTACAAAGCATCCACATCCTTTTGGTAATATGGCGACCAGAACTGTACACATTATTCTAAATGTGGCAGAACCAATGTCTTGTACAATTTTAACATGACCCGCCAGCTCTTACACTCAATACTCAATACCCCATCTGATGAAAGCAAGCGTACCATATGCCTTCTTGACCACTCTATCCACTAGTGCAGCAACCTTCACAGTACAATGGACCTGAACTCCCAGATCTCTCTGCTCATCAACTTTTCCCAAGGCTTTTCCGTTTACTGTGTAAATCGCTCTAGAATTAAGCTTCCCAAAATGTATCACCTTACATTTGCCTGAATTCAACTCCATCTGCCAATTCTCCGCCCAACTCTCCAATCTATATATATATTCTCCTGTATTCTTTGACAGTCTCCTATGCTTTCTGCTACTCCACCGATCTTCATGTCATCTGCAAACTTGCTGATCATACCAACAGTGCCCTCTTCGAGGTCATGTATATCACAAACAAGATTGGGTCAGCACTGATCACTGTGGAACACCACTAGTCATCTTTCTCCATTTTGAGAAACTCCCTTCAACTACTACTCTCTGTCTCCTGTTGCTCAACCAGTTCTTTATCCACCTAGCGAGGACACCCTTCACACCATGTGACTTCACTTTCTCCATTAATTTACCATGGGGAACCTCACCAAACATCTTACCAAAGTCCATGTATAAAGTCCATCCACAGCCCTTCCTTCATCAATCAACTTAGTCACTTCCTCAAAAACCTCTGTTAAGTTGGTAAGGCATGATCTCCCCTGCACAAAATCATGTTGCCGATCACTGATAAGCCCATTCTTTTCCATAATATAAATAGATTATATCCCGCAGTACCCTCTCCAGCAACTTTCCCATCACTGACATCTGGCTCACTGGTCTGTAGTTACTTGGAATATCCCTACTACCCTTCTTGTACAAGGGGACAACACGAGCAATCCTGCAGTCCTCCGGCGCCTCACCTGTGTTTAAGGATGCTACAGCAGGGCCCCAGCTATTTCCTGTGTTGCCTCCCTCAGCAACCTGGGATCGATCCCATCCGGTCCTGGGGATTTGTTCACCTTAATAACCTCAAGCCTACCCAACAGATCTTCCCTACTTATCTCAATGTGATCAGAGTAATCACACTTCTATCTCTAATCTCAACATTCATCATATCCCCCTCTTCAGTGAACACTGATGCAAAATAACACACAGCCTTCCTTCCTTATCCTTTCGTGAACCAATCCTTTCTCTAGTTACCCGCTTGCTTCTTATATAAGAATAAAAGGCTTTGGGATTCTCCTTAATTCTGTTAGCTAAAGTTATTTCATGATCCATTTTAGCCTGCTTGATTCCTCGTTTAAGACTGGTCCTACTCTCCCGATATTCCTCCAGGGCCCGTTCTGTTCTTAGCTGCCTGGACTGGATGTATGCTTCCATTTTCCTCTTAGCTAGTCGCATGATTTATCTGTCATCCACTGTTCACGAAGTTTACCTTTCCTATCCTTTGCCTTCAATGGGACAGTGCAGGATAGGCATATCTTTAACCTATCTTTGAAAGCCTCCCACATATCAAATGTGGAGTTCCCTTCAAATAGCTGTGTCCAATTCACGTTTCCCAGCTCCTGCCTAATTTTGATATAATTGACTTTGACCAGTTTAGTACTCTTCCCTTAGGACCACTCTCATCTTTGTCTACACATATTCTAAAACTTACAGAATTTTGGTCACTGTTCCCAAAGAAATCCCCCACTGCAACTTCTACCACCTGGTCTGGCTCATTCCCCAACACCAGGTCCGGCTCATTCCCCTTACCTCATTGGACTATTGACATACTGCTCTAGAAAACGCCCTTCTAGAAGATGCTTCTTACAAATTCTGCCCCATCCAGACCTCTGACACTAAGTGTATTCCAGTCAATGTTGGGAAAATTAAAATCTCCCATCACCACCCTGTTGTCTCGACATCTTTCAGTAATCTGTTTACCTATTTGTTCTTCTACCTCACGCTCATTGTTGGGAGGCCTGTAATACAGCCCCAACATTGTAACTGCACCCTTCTTATTTCTCAGCTCCACCCATAATGCATCCCTACTCAAACTCTCCATAGTGTCCTCTTTTAGCACAGCCGACATATCATCCCTGACCAGCAATGCAACCCCCTCCTTTTACTTCCCTCCCTGTCCTGTCTGAAGTGTCTGTATCCTGGAATATTTAGTTGCCAATCATGCCCTTCCTTCAACTGAGTCTCTGTGATTGCAATAACGTCATACTCCCAGGCACCAATCCAAGACCTAAGTTCATCTGCCTTACCCATTATACTCCTTGCATTAAAGTATATGCACTTCAGGCCACCAGTTCTTTTGTGTATATCTACTCTCTGCCTACTCTTCCCCTTATTAATGTTAACTTAATGATTCTTACAGTCTCCAGTTTTCACCTCACTGTCTACTTGTCTTCTCTCCTGGTTCCCAGCCACCTGCCACATTACTTTAAAACCTCCCCAACAGCAGTAGCAAAAACTCCCCCAAGAACATTAATTCCAGACTGGTTCAGGTGTAGACCGTCCAATTTATAATGGTCCCACCTTCCCTAGAACCGGTCCCAATGTCCAATAAATCGGAACCTCTCCCTCCTACACCATCCCTCAAGCCACATGTTCATCCTGCCTATTCTTTTGTTTCTGTGCTGGCTAGCATGTGGCACTGGTCATAATCCTGAGGTCACTACCTTTGAGGTTCTCCTTGTTAACTTCTTTCCTAGCTCCCTGAATTCTGCTTTCAGGATTTCATCTCTTTTTTTTTACTTATATTGTTGGTGCCTATGTGTACCAAGACAATTGGCTGTTCACTCTCCCCTTTTAGAATGCCCTGGAGCCGATCAGAGACTTCCCTGACCCGAGCACCTAGGAGGCAACGTACCATCCTGGAAACTCTGTTTCGGCCAGAGAACCGCCTATCTACTCCTCTTACAATAGAATCCCCAATGACAATGGCCCTACGAGTCTTTTTCTCGCCCTTCTGAACAGCAGTGCCAGCCACGGTGCCATGATCTTGGCATCTGTTGTCCTCTCCTAGTGAACCGTCTCCCCTAACAGTACCCAAAAGTGAATACCTGTTTTGGAGGGATAGTGCCACTCTAAGATTTAGAATGTAGGGAAATAGATGGTGACAAATGTCCATATTACAGAGGAGGAAGTGCTGGATGTCTTGAAATGAGTAAAGGTAGATAAATCCCCAGGACCTGATCAGGTGTACCCTAGACCTCTGTGGGAAGCTACAGAAGTGATTGCTGGGTCTCTTACGGAGATATTTGTATCATCGATAGTCACAGGTGAGGTGCCGGATGACTGGAGGTTGGCTAACATGGTGCCACTGTTTAAGAAGGGTGGTAAGGACAAGCCAGGGAACTATAGACCAGTGAGCCTGACGTCGGTGGTGGGCAAGTTGTTGGAGAGAATCCTGAGGGACAGGATGTGCATATGTTTGGAAAGGCAAGGATTAATTAGGGATAGTCAAAATGGCTTTGTGCGTGGGAAATCATGTCTCATAAACTTGATTGAGTTTTTTTAAGAAGTAACAAAGAGGATTGATGAAGGCAGAGTGGTAGATATGATCTATATGGACTTCAGTAAGGCGTTTGACAAGGGTCCCCATGGGAGACTGATTAGCAAGGTTAGATCTCAAGGGTACAGGGAGAACTAGCCATTTGGATACAGAACTGGCTCAAAGGTAGAAGACAGTGAGTGGTGTTGAAGGGTTGTTTTTCAGACTGTAGGCCTGTGACCAGTGGAGTACCACAAGGATCCATGCTGGGTCCTCTACTTTTCATCTACATAAATGATTTGAATGTGAGCATAAGAGGTACAGTTAGTAAGTTTGCAGATGACACCAAAATTGGAGGTGTAGTGGACAGGGAGGAAGGTTACCTCAGATTACAACAAGATCTTGACCAGATGAGCCAATGGGCTGAGAAGTGGCAAATGGAGTTTAATTCAGATAAATGTGAGGTGCTGGATTTTGGGAAAGCAAATCTTAGCAGGACTTATACACTAATGGTAAGGTCCTAGGGAGTGTTGCTGAGCAAACAGACCTTGGAGTGCAGGTTCATAGCTTCTTGAAACTGAAGTGCAGGTAGATAGGATAGTTGTTGTGGTTCTGTTCGCCGAGCTGGAAGTTTTTGTTGCAAATGTTTCGTCCCCTGGCTAGGCGACATCATCAGTGCTTTGGAGCCTCCTGCGAAGCGCTTCTTTGATGTTTCTTCCGGTATTTATAGTGGTCTGTCCTTGCCGCTTCCGGTTGTCAGTTTCAGCTGTCCGCTGTAGTGGTTGGTATATTGGGTCCAGGTCGATGTGTTTGTTGATGGAGTTGTGGATGAATGCCATGCCTCTAGGAATTCCCTGGCTGTTCTCTGTCTGGCTTGCCCTATGATAGAGGTGTTGTCCCAGTCGAATTCATGTTGCTTGTTGTCGGAGTGTGTGGCTACTAGGGATAGCTGGTCGTGTCGTTTTGTGGCTAGTTGATGTTCATGTATGCGGGTTGTTAGCTGTCTTCCTGTTTGTCCTATATAGTGTTTTGTGCAGTCCTTGCATGGTATTTTGTACACTACGTTGGTTTTGCTCATGTTGGGTATCGGGTCCTTCATTCTAGTAAGTTGTTGTCTGAGCGTGGCTGTTGGTTTGTGTGCCGTTATGAGTCCTAAGGGTCGCAGTAGTCTGGCGGTCAGTTCTGAAACGCTCCTGATGTATGGTAGTGTGGCTAGTCCTTTTGGTTGTGGCATGTCCTCGTTCCATGGTCTTTCTCTTAGGCATCTGTTGATGAAGTTGCGCGGGTATCCGTTTTTGGCGAATACCTTGTATAGGTGATCCTCTTCTTCTTTTTGCAGTTCTGGTGTACTGCAGCGTGTTGTGGCCCTTTTGAATAGTGTCCTGATGCAGCTTCGTTTGTGTGTGTTGGGGTGGTTACTTTCATAGTTTAGGACTTGACCTGTGTGTGTTGCTTTCCTGTATACCCTTGTGGTGAATTCTCCGTTCGGTGTTCTCTGTACTAACACCGGAGAATTCACCACAAGGGTATACAGGAAAGCAACACACACAGGTCAAGTCCTAAACTATGAAAGTAACCACCCCAACACACACAAACGAAGCTGCATCAGGACACTATTCAAAAGGGCCACAACACGCTGCAGTACACCAGAACTGCAAAAAGAAGAAGAGGATCACCTATACAAGGTATTCGCCAAAAACGGATACCCACGCAACTTCATCAACAGATGCCTAAGAGAAAGACCACGGAACGAGGACATGCCACAACCAAAAGGACTAGCCACACTACCATACATCAGGAGCGTTTCAGAACTGACCGCCAGACTACTGCGACCCTTAGGACTCATAACGGCACACAAACCAACAGCCACGCTCAGACAACAACTTACTAGAACGAAGGACCCGATACCCAACATGAGCAAAACTAATGTAGTGTACAAAATACCATGCAAGGACTGCACAAAACACTATATAGGACAAACAGGAAGACAGCTAACAATCCGCATACATGAACATCAACTAGCCACGAAACGACACGACCAGCTATCCCTAGTAGCCACACACGCAGACAACAAGCAACATGAATTCGACTGGGACAACACTACTATCATAGGGCAAGCCAGACAGAAAACAGCCAGGGAATTCCTAGATGCATGGCACTCATCCACAAACTCCATCAACAAACACATCGACCTGGACCCAATATACCAACCACTACAGCGGACAGCTGAAACTGACAACCGGAAGCGGCAAGGACAGACCACTATGAATACCGGAAGAAACATCAAAGAAGCGCTTCGCAGGAGGCTCCAATGCACTGATGATGTCGCCTAGCCAGGGGACGAAACGTTTGCAACAAAAACCTCCAGCTCGGCGAACAGAACCACAACAACGAGCACCCGAGCTGCAAATCTTCGCACAAACTTTGAAGATAGGATAGTGAAGAAGGCGTTTTGTATGCTTTCCTTTATTGGTCAGAGTAATGAGTACAGGAGTTGGGAGGTCATGTTGCGACTGTATATACGACATTGGTTAGGCCACTGTTGGAATATTGCGTGCATTTCTGGTCTCCTTCCTATCGGAAAAATGTTGTGAAGCTTGAAAGGGTTCAGAAAAGATTTACAAGGATGTTGCCAGGGTTGGAGGATTTGAGCTATAGGGAGAAACGAAACAGGCTGGGGCTGTTTTCCCTGGAGCGTCAGAGGTTGAGGGGTGACCTTATAGAGGTAAACAAAATCATGAGGAGCATGGATAGGATAAATAGACAAAGTCTTTTCCATGGATTGAGGGAGTCTAGAACTCGAGGGCATAGGTTTAGGGTGAGAGGAGAAAGATATAAAAGAGACCTAAGGGGCAACATTTTCACCCACAAGGTGGTACGTGTATGGAATGAGCTGCCAGAGGAAGTGGTGGAGGCTACAATTGCAACATTTACAAGGCATTTGGATGGGTATATGAATAGGAAGGGTTTGGAGGGATATGCCCTGGGTGCTGGACTAGATTGGTTTGGGATATCTGGTCGGCATGGACCGAAGAGTCTGTTTCCATGCGGTACATCTCTATGACCGCAGGGGCCACCTGCACTGCCTTCCTATTCTTTTTCTGCCTTTTCGTCACCCATTCGTTGTCTCTCTCGGCAATTCTAACCTGTGATGTGACCAGTTCACTAAACGTGCTATCCTCCTCAGCATTGCAGATGCTCCACAGTGAGTCCCTCCAGAGCCGTCATGCGGTCAATCAAGAGCTGTGGCTGGACACACTTCTTGCAAATGTAAGAGCCAGGAACGTCAGCCACATCCCTGAGCTCATACATCAAGCAAGAGGCATATGCTACGGGTCTGGGGTCCCCACCCATTGTAAGCCTTAACTTTATATCAACCAACTAAATCCAAACAATGCACTTAAATACATGAACAAAAAGAATGAGGAAAAAATAAAACCTTACCTTACAGATTCTTTCTCTTCTGGTTAGAGGAGGGCGGAGCGGGAGGGAAATACTACACGTGTAGTATCTCTGGTTTAGCCACTGCCCATATATATACTAAGTCCTTACCTTCCTGACACTCTCCTGGTCTCCACGTCACCTCCGCTCTGTCTCCTGCTGCTCCCAGGAAAGAGGCTGTGGGCTTCGAAGGTAAGAATTTAAACAGTGTCTTTACCTTTCTGGAATCCTCCTCGTCTCCACGTCACCTCTGCTCTGTCTCCCACTGCTCCCGGGCTGGAAAAAAAATTTGTGAAATGAAAATTTTATATGCTTAATATTTTCTGTTCTGTTAAGAATTTAATCTAGTTAGCCAGCAGAGGTGTATTATCTGTCAAGGCCTCAAGATTTCAGATTTTCTTCTTTCTTGTCATGTTTTTCCCATTTTTGAATGTGCTTGATCGACCTCAGTGTTGGCACTAATACTGCCCAAGATCTTCCAGCTTTAATTAGTAAAATATTTTGTGAAGACTGCAGTTCTGTTCCTATCACAGACAGACCAGTCTTGTCATTCTTTCTAGCTGTGGAATGGCCAATTTCATAAAGACTCATAGAGTCATGTACACCACAGAAGCAGACCCTTCAGTTCAACTCTTCCATGCCGATCAGATATCCCAATCCAATATAGTCCCACCTGCCAGCAGCTGGCCCATATCCCTCCAAACCCTTCCTATTCATATATCTATCCAGACACCTTTTAAATGTTGCAATTGTACTAACTTCCACTGGCAGCTCATTCCATACACATACCAACCTCTGCTTGTAAACATTGCTCCTTAGGTCCCTTTTATATCTTTCCCCTCTCACCCTAAACCTATGCCCTCTAGTTCTGGACTCCCCCACCCCAGGGAAAAGTCTTTGTTTATTTATCCTATACATGCCCCTCATGATTTTATACACCTCTGTGAGGTCACCCCTCAGCCTCTGAAGCTCCAGGGAAAACAGTTCCAACCTATTCAACCTCTCCCTATAGCTCAAATCCTCCAACCCTGGCAACATCCTTGTAAATCTTTTCTGAACCCTTTCAAGTTTTACAACATCTTTCCAATAGGAAAGAGACCAGAATTGCACGCAATATTCCAAAAGTGGCCCAATCTAGGAAGTTTACCAGCTCCTCCTCCACTATCCTATTTACCTGCAATTCTACTTTTAAGGAGCTATGAACCTGCACTCCAAGATCTGTTTGTTCAGCAACACTCTCTAGGACTTTACCATTAAATGTATAAGTCCTGCCCTGATTTGCTTTCCCAAAATGCAGCACCGTGCATTTATCTAAATTAAACTCCATCTCCCTTTGTAAATATTAATAATTATTTGAAATATTTTTCTGTAGAAAATATTTGTCATTAAAATGAATACATTCTGGAAATCTGCCACTTTTAATAGCCACCCACGGCAACAATTACCAAAAATTACCAAAACACATTTATTAAACCATTTCCTCTCCTTTGTGTGGGTTTCTAATTTTTAAAACATCTTGTGATTGCAGCTATGTCTTTAGTTGCATATCCTGAGTTAACAATTAATGTACTTACCATCAGTGTTCCATTGGAATTATATACTATTGTCAGCATGCGTCTTATTTGAACATAAAACAATAAAGCACAGAACCGGGCCCTTTGGCTCACGGTATTGTGCCAAACATCACATCAAATTAACATAAGCCCTTCTGCCTGTCCTTGGTCCATATCCCTTCGTTCCTTGTATAATCATGTACTTAACTGAAAGTCTCTCAAACGCCCCTATCATACCCACCTCCATCACTGCCCCGGCAGCACATTCCAGACTCTTACCGCTCTATGTTTAAAAAAAATTTGCCTCTTACATCTCCTTTGAACTTTTCCCCTCTCACCTAAGTGGATGCTCACTAGTTTTAGTCCTTTCAACTCTGGGGAAAAAGGTTCTGATCGTCAACCCTATCAATGCACCTCATGATTTTATACAATTCTGTCAAGTCTCCCCTCAACTTCTGCCACTCCAGAGAAAATAATCTGAGTTTTTCTTGTTATGGACCAGGCCAGACCCCCTTAAAATTTCAAGAGGGTTGCCCAAACCCTAACTTTGCTCGTTATTTTAAGCAGGTATAACACATATATTCCAGGAGAGAATCAGCTGTGTTAAATAAAACAGAATTTATTTACAAGATTGCTGAATGAAACACAAACAAAAGAGAACAGAATACTGAATAACTTAACCTATCCAAAAAACCAACAGATCATCCCAACTTAATGATGCTGTTCCCAACATTTGCAACAATCCTCACAAGTATCCTTTGGCACAAAAGGTAAAATCAAACACAGGGTCTTACAGGAGGGAAGTCAGAGAGATGATCAGCATGGACCAGCTTTTTTGGGTCCAGCAACTTCACAACTGCCTGACTGCTTCCAATGAATAGCCAGACCAACCAAAACCAAATCAAACCAGAGAAAGCTGATCTGGGAAAACTTGCTATTCCCTTTTCATTGTGCAGGAGGTTTTTTTTTAAAACTTGAAAGCCTTTTTTCTGAGGCAGTATTTGTTAGCTATAATTAAGCTGGCCCTAAAACCCTTGAAACAGACTTTTCGGAGCATGTGGCTTTTACGACCTCTCTAGGGGGTAAAAAGCCAAGGACAACATAACCTTCTTAAAGGACCAGTATCGTCAAATTCTAGCCTCTCCTTATATAGCCTGTACTATGTAATTCAGGCAACATCCTGGTAAATCTTCTTCATGCTCTCCAAAGCATTCACATCCATCGTGTAGTATGGCGACCAGAATTGAACGCAATACCTTACCAAAGTGTGGCCGTACCAAAGTCTTATAAAGCTGCAACATGACATCTTGACTCTTGTACTCAATTCCCCAACCAATAAAACCAAGTATACATTTGCCTTCTTTACTACCCAATCTACCTTTGTGGCCACTTTCAGAGAGCTGTGCAGTTTAGGATCCTGCCATTAACTGTATACTTTTCCTTATCATTTGGGAGATCAAAGTGTAGCATTTCACACCTACCTGGTTTAAACTCTATCTGCCATTTCTCTGTTCATATCTACAACTGATCTATATCCCTCTGTATCATTTAATACCTCTACACTATCCACTCTCCACTGATCTTTGTATCATTTGCAAACTTACTAACTCACCCATGCACGCTTTCAACCAAGCCATTCATATATATCACAAACAGCAGAGGTCCCTGTATGGATCCCAGCAGAACACCACTAGTCATGGACCTCCAGCCTGAAAATACCCTTCCAGTACTGCCGTCTGCATTCTGTTGGCAGGCCAATCCTGAATCCATGTAGCCAAGCCACCATGGATCCCATGCATCTTAATCTTCTGGATGAGCCTGCCATGAGGGACCTTGTCGAAAGCCTTACTAAAAGTGGTATTGCTTGAGTGGTCCTACTTTCTCCTTGGTTATCCTCATGTTTAATGTATGTATAGAATGCCTTGGGATTCTCTTTAACCCTACTTGCCAAGGTCATTTCATGGCCCCTTCTTGCCTTCCTAATTCCCTGCTTGAGTTCTTTCATGCTTGCTTTACATTCATGATGCAAAGGTGTCAGTGTTGAACTGGGTTGGACGGCCAAAATCACGCAACACCATGTTACAGTCCAATGGGTTTATTTGAAAACACTGGCGTTCAGAGCACTGCTCTTTCATCAGGTGCTATTTGTTAACCACATATTTTAAATAAGTTTTACGAAGTCCATATAGATTGCTATTGAAAATCTAAATGCAGATTGCTCTCAGTATCTTTAGATCAAACAAAATGGATGAACTACTACAGTGCATTGTATCTCAATTCCTCTAAAAATATATGTAGTATATTCCAACTCAATGCCATTGTCTAAATGAATATGTGCATGGATGGTCATGGAGACTGAGGTATGATGCTGTTCTTGGGAGTGACTCTCTAAATTGAACTTTGTGCCTCTGGGATCATCTGAAGCAAGTTGTTTCATAAAGATCAAAGCTAGAAACAACTTACAAAATAAACTTGTTAGTTCTAATAGTTCAACACTCTTATGTCAGTACTTCCATGTCTCACAGCTAGCTGCTTTGCACTATCAAGCGTAGGTCTTCATACCAATTTTGTTGACATTCAGTTGAATGCAACAACATGCATCATAACTAGTACCGTCCACTAGCCACTTTACTGACCATTCACTCCTGCACTTCCTGACACCTCTGAATAGTGACAACCCACAAGAAATTATCCATGTTGCACCCCATTTTACCCTCCATGATGACCTGTCCAAATTCACTCACTTTTCAACTTTCATCTCATATGAAGTAAAGTTCCTGAGTAAAATCTTTCAGCAGACATCTTTGGATCAAGAAATGGAAAACACCAGAAGTCATTAAGATTTCCTTGTGATAAATCCCATTTGTGGAATAGCAAGCTTTGAACTACCATGTCAAGAGGGGTTCTTACTAAAAAGGTTCAGGATAAGTTAGCATTCCTGCTCAGCCAGCCTCCATCACTGGGACCTGAATACAAGCCTCTTATGAACTTGCAATGGGACACTAACAATTTTGGACATTTGTGAAGGACCATGCTTCTATGGATTAAGTGACAGATTAATGTTTTAAAACTGAGCAAATGAGACTGATGGAAAAAGTCTACCTTATTGCATTATTGTCATTATGAATTAGTACCAACAGGTCCTGTGACTGATCTGCTGACCCCCTAAAGTGTGTCCACCAATTATAAGTCAAAACTCAGGCAACAATGCAAAGTTAACATGCCAGGACAAAGTAGCCCATTCGATCAACACCCTATCCACTGCCTTCAATTTTCATTCCCCCCGCTACTGATACACAGCAGCATCAATGTGTACCATTCGCTGCAGCAACTCACTAAGTCTCCTTTGTCAATACAGTACTTCCAAAACTACCTCTACCATCTAATAAGACAAAGGCAATGTGTAAGTGGAAATAGCACCAACTTGCCAACAAGTGCTGTTCTTGTAAGTGAAGCTTACACCCTATAAAAGGCAAGTATAATTTAAATCATAGTAAAGGCTCAATCACCCCAATCTATGCCACACTTACGTTTGTCCCACTTCACCTCATCAACGTAAACTTCAGTTCGTTTCTCATCCATGTCTAGTGTGGCTTCCCTTAAGTGCAATGCATTTGCATGGTCAAATTAGATTTTCAATCATTGTACCGCTCAATATTCTACATACTGCAATTGATGCGAACCTCCATCCAACACATATCACTCCCCCAACTCCAAATAGTCTTATGCATGCACTATTAGATTTAGGTGTCCTAATTGAACCTGCTGCACTCTGTGCTTGTACTGTAAGCCAGTCTTATGATATGAGCTTCCCACCGAATGTTTGTGGTTTGACATTCATTCAACTATAATTATGATCTCAGTGATTTTAACTGGAGCAATTGACAGGCACATGCTTTTGTTGAAATAAATATTGCCTCTTCAACTACTCTTTGGTTATTTGGTCAGTGTTACTCCACGAAGAATTAATATGTTGACACTGGTATTTCGTCTGCTTTTGTTACATAGGGGGATGAAAATAAAACGTCTGTGAGGGATCGGTTTAATGCTCGGCAATTTATTTCGTGGCTACAGGATGTAGATGACAAATATGATAGAATGAAGGTAATTTTTTTATTCTGTGTAATATTAATTCCAATTCCTCCTTGTGATTCCCATCATAAGTTTAAATGCTGCAGTTGTGAAAAAGAATTGATGCTCAGAAATGAATTGGGGTAGAAAAAAACATAGCAAATTGATTAATTCTCTTATCAAGAGGAAGAAGGCTTATGATAGGATGAGTCATGAAGGCTCAGTTAGGGCGCTTGAGAGTTACAAGCTAGCCAGGAAAGACCTAAAGAAGAGCCAGGAGGGTTCATGAGAAGTTGTTGGCAGGTAGGATCAAAGATCACCCTAAAGTTTTCTATAGATATATCAGGAATAAAAGAATGAGTTCAGTAAGATTAGGGCCAATCAAGGACAGTAGTGGGAAGTTATACATGGAGTCCTAGGAGATAGGAGAATCACTAAATGAATATTTTTCATCAGTATTCACACTGGGGAAAAAGTCAGTGTTGTTGCAGAGAATACTGAGATACAGACTACTAGACTAGACAGGATTGAGTTTCTTGAGGATGTGTTAGCAATTGTGGAAAGTGTGAAAATAGATAAGTCTGCTGGGTCAGATGAGATTTAATGTAAGATTCTCTGGTAAGCCAGCGAGGAGATTACAGAGCCTTTGGATTTGATTTTTATGTCATCATTGTCTACAGCAATAGTGCCAGGAGACTGGAGGATAGCAAATGTTGTTCCTTCTTCAAGGGAAGAAGAGACAATCTTGGTAATTAAGCCTTACTTCAGTTATGGGTAACTTGTTGGCAAAGGTTATAAGAGATAGGATTTATAATCATTGAGAAAAGAATAAGTTAATTCGGCATAGTCAGCATGGTTTTGTGAAGGGTAGATTGTGCCTCACAAATCGTATTGAGTTCTTTGAGAAGATGACCAAACAGGTGGATGAGAGTAAAGCGGTTGATGTGGTATATGTGAATTTCAGTAAGGCATTTGATAAGGTTCCCCATGGTAGGTTATTGCACAAAATACGGAGAGATGGGATTGAGCATGAATTGGAGGTTTGGATCAGAAATTGGCTCACCACAGGGTGGTGGTTGATGGGAAATGTTCATCCTGGAGTTCAGTTACTCGTGGTGTACAGCAAGGAGATTTGTTTTGGATCCACTGCTGTTTGTCATTTTTATAAATGATCCAGATGAGGGCGTAGAAGGATGATTAGTAAATTTGCAGATGACACTAAGGTCAGTGAAGCTGTGCATAGTACCCAAAGGATGTTGCAGGTTACAGAGGGACATAGATAAGCTGCAGAGCTGGGCTGAGAGATGGCAAATGGAGTTTAATGTGGAAAAGTGTGAAGTGATTCACTTTGAAGGAGCAACAGGAATAAAGAATGCTATGCTAATGGTAATATTCTTGGCAGTGTAGATGAGCAGAGAGATCTCAGGCTCCATGTGCATAGATTCCTGAAAGTTGCCACCCAGATTGATAGAGTTAATAAGAAGGCATACGGTGTGTTAGGTTTTATTGGTAGAGGAATTGAGCTTTGGAGCCACAAAGTCATGTTGCAGCTGTACAAAACTCAGTTCTGGTCACCACATCATAGGAAGGATGTGGAAGCTTTGGAAAGGGTTCAGAGGTGATTTACTGGATGTTGCCTGGTATGGAGGGAAGGTCTTGTGAGGAAAGGCTGAGGGACTTGAGGTTGTTTTCATTAGAGAGGAGAAGGTTGAGAAGTGACTTAGTTGAGATGATGATAATCAGAGGTTTAGGTAAGGTGGACAGTGAGAGCCGTTTTCCTCAGATGGTGATGGCATGCATATGGGGACATAGCTTTAAATTGGGGGTGATAGATATCGGACAGATGAGAGAGGTAGTTTCTTTACTCAGAGTAGTAGGGACATGGAATGCCTTACCTGCAACAGCAGTAGACTCGCCAACTTTAAGGGCATTTAAATGGTCATTGCATAAACATATGGATGGAAATGGAATAGCGTAATATAGATGGGCTTCAGATTGATCCCCCAGGTCAACGCAACATCGAGGGCCAAAGGGCCTGTACTATGCTGTAATTTTCTATGTTCTAAGGGAAAGGTGTCATGTATATTTACCAGCTTTAATCGCATCATCACTAATCTATCTGATAATACCACAATAAACCAACTTACTATGTTGAACAATATAAGGATGAACTCCAGTAGAAAACATTTGTTGAAAATAAGATGTATGCAAGCATGGAAGTTAAAAGCAGACATAGGCTACTCAACCTTTCATGCCTACTGTGCTATTCAATAAAGTCATGGCTGATCAACTAGTGTTCCAGATTCCACATTTCTATCTGGGAACCTTTGATATCCTTACCTAAAATGATCTCTCTGCCTTAAATATATTCTTTGATCTGCTTCCACTGCTTTCTGTGGCAGATTTCCAAAATATTTCAATTCTTAGAAAAAAATCCACTCATCTCTAACATGGAAGAGTGTCCTGTAATTTTAAAAATGTCCCCCTAATTTTGGATACACCCAAAAAAAGGTAAACATAGTTTGTCAGTGAACCTTATCCATACCATGCAGAATCTTATATAATTTAATTCGAATCACTCCTTGCTGTTCTGAACTCTGATGAAGCTTTCCTCTGAAGACAATCCTCATTCCAAGTATATAATACTTCTGTTAATTTGTGACATGTTCTGTCTTTACTAGTTGTGTATTTTGTCTATATCCAGTATTGGGAGTGCATTTGATAATATTCCCTGACTCTAGACTGATCCAGATTCCCATGAATAATTTTGTGTGTTCTATGCTCAAATTTATTAGTCTAAAGATGGAAATAATTGATTAACTGTTCTAACAATGTCATTCATCCTGGTTGAAATACCATTTAACAAACTTCTTCCTGTCTTTCTACAAAAAAAAATTCGCAAAGAGAATGTTTACAGACAAGAATTCCAAAACTTAGAAAAATGCTTTCAGAATTGGACTACCATTTATCACTGATGTGACTTTCAAGGCAACTTTGTGAAAACTGATTACTGATGAATATAACATTTAATATTTTCATTGATTTGTGAAGCATATTTACATAAGGCTGTAGTATGTCTGCAAAACAGAAGGAAGTATCTCAGAAAATTTATTAGTGAATTACCGTGGTATGCCTGTTTGCAGCTGACAAGGAGATCTTTCTTGGCCACCAAGATCTTGGCCTTGAACCTGGAGATTCTGCTTCAGAAGCAGCGACACTACTCATTGCACCACCACAAAACAAACTTCTACATAGCCCCATCTCCCCCAAGTTACCAAATCCAAAAATGAAACCAACAAGATTAAAATACATTAGAAGAAATTTATATATGTTAATGTGTCCTTGGAGAGTAAATATCCTCCACAGATTTGATTTTTCCTTAAAAGCTCATATCATTATTGAATGATGGGTATAATTATTGCTGCCTAATTTAACAAGTTCTATTTTAAAATAATTGAAAGGGGTGGGCAAAAGTAAACTTCATGTTGCACAGTCATTTGCTTACCAATTTCCTGAAATTATATACTTTTTTTGACAGACATGCTTGTTAATGCGACAGCAGCATGAGTCAGCTGCATTGAATGCAGTCCAACGAATGGAATGGCAGCTAAAAGTGCAGGAGCTTGACCCAGCCGGACACAAATCCTTGTGTGTCAGTGAGGTCCCTTCCTTCTATGTGCCAATGGTTGATGTGAATGATGACTTTGTGCTTCTACCAGCATGACAGTGTTAATGTGTAACTGATAACCATTGTGGCACAAAGAGGGATACTTCCCAAAGGAACGTTAGTTCAAGTTTTTTTTCTTTTAAATCCTTAAGTGCTGCTTGCTAATGATTCCCTGTTTCATGAGGAGGAAGCATCATTTAAACTATATTGCACTTTTCACAGATTTTAGATATCACTTCTGCAGGGAAGAAGGATGTCAAGGTAGGTCAGTCGTTCAGATGTAATGAAACTTAAGCAATTACAGCCTGCAAGCTAAACGGGAAAGTAGCAGGCCAAAGGTTATATCCATGTTGAAGAGTAGAACAGTAGGATTCAGAATACTGTGCTTGCTGACATAACAGTGACCTTGATCATTTTTTCGCGAAGGAGAGGCAATGATCATTCAGTAATTTATATTGGAGTTGTAATTTCAGTTCCACTATAAAGAACTGTTGGGAAAAGGAGTACCAGTTTTGCATACCTCTTTAATTGTAGATAATGTCAGCTGATCAAATTTGCACAAAATCTGGTCAGATTTAAATATCATTCAACAAAGTATAGGTCACAAGTCTGAAAGCAAGACTTTAAGTGCATTCTGAATCAAGTTATCAGTTTGAAGATCACAATTTTATTTCAAAGGGAAAGAGGTGTAACATTTTCAGTCATCTTGTAACTTCCCATCATGTCCTTTGTGTACTCTTGTCCACAATTGGTCATGTGACTAAGTCTGCTTGTTGACTGCAATTCTGTTACTCCTGAGAACAAAAGTAACTCAAGGCAAGAAGTCCTGTGGAAGAAGCGATTTTATGATAAGGCACCGAGTATGTTGTATTTTCTTTCCACTCATTATCCCTACTTTAATTCTTGGGCATTCATTGTTTCTCTAGCAGAGAGCATCACTTCACACTACAGAGCCAATGCTTAAAACGTTTTAAAAGTATATCCCTAAATGCTGTACAGTTTTTTTATATGCGTTAACCAGTGTACAATGATGGCAATGGCTGCCTTTAGATAATTTATTTTGCCACACATTACTGCACAGTTGTAAATAACTCCTCATACTGTAATATCATTTTTCAGAGCTAAATGTAAAAAAATCCTCAGTATGTACAGTTTTTTTTTTAGATGGCACTTTCATTTCAGTTTGGAAAATGGGCCAAAAAATTGAAATGTTCATTGTTTTACTGCTAACCATTTGGAAAGTTGCATCCTTGCAATGGAATAGGATTTTGTTATGGCTGCAACAAAATTAATTTGGTTCCTCAAAAATTTTACACTAAGTTGCTAGTGTGCAGCAGCTCCTTCAACTTTATTATTAAACTGTGCAGTTTCTTTGCTAAATGTTTACATAAAGGTAAAACTATTGCACAGTAACTTTTAAAAAGTAGCACTGATTCTGATTTAGCAGATAAAAAGTTTGAGGACAAATGCCACATTAGTCACCCAATGTAAAATGCACACTGGGTGTTTGAAATATTATTTCTGCCTTTGTGAGGCATATGTATACCCAGCAGCAAATTTGTTACTCATTACTACAGCAATTTCATTTTTTCCATTCAATTTAAGAAAGACGCAGATATTAATTATTTCTAAAATACCATGTTCAGACCACGAAATAATATGGTTATGCACCAGTTAGTTTTTTAACTTACATCACAACAAAGGAGCTTTTCATTTTTAAAGATGAGTTCCTATGTACAAAACTCTTAGTAAAGAAGCATCCTTAAAGCCATCCTTAAAAACAGTACATCGTTTGCGTGCAAGACTGGATTTCAAATCTCTGACACTATTGAGAACTACTAAAGAAAATAAAACTCCTAACTTTATTGATTTCAGTGGATATTAAATATAGTTTTGAGTTGGGCAAGTGTATGTCCTTCAGATCTATAGGAAAATCCATATTTATAACTGTCTGAATTGTTAATGTAAAATTATAGTACCTCAAGTTTTTTTTTAAAAAAAACCTTCAGATAGGTACAAACTGGTAAAAAGCAAGTTCAGTAATGAAGTCAGAATTAATTTGGCAATTCAGAAAGTGACTAATACCTGAAATAGTCTAATGAGTTGCATTGCAGAGGCAAACATCTGAAAATACTCTCTGGGAAGAATATTAGATATCTGTGACTGCAAGAGCTACATAGACAAATTGGCTTCTATTATCTGTACTTGCCTCTGATAAATGTATAAGTCTGTAGAATTTGTCAAAGGATATTTGCTGTATTAAATTTCCCTATTTATAGATTTGTAATGGACTTTATTATTTTTCTAACCCCACTGAGTCCAGACTTATGACTATCTTTAGCTGAATTATGAGCCACCACATGTTGGCTTTGTTTTACAATGTGGTTGAACATTTAAGATGGAAGTTTCAAAAGAGGGAATGATGCAGCTAACATGCAGTTTTAAAAACAGCCCAGTGTTGCTCACCCTATTAGTGCTGGACATCTGGCAGTTCTCATTATAGCTGCTGGGGCTATTTTACTGCAGAAACATTTTAATTATCATAATCCAAGTTTTTAATTATGTGAGCTAATATAATAATCAATGAGTTTGTGGTGATTTTTAAAAAATTGCTGCAGAAATATACACAGCAGTAATCCCCATAGTTTTAAATCTAAACGTGTGCATTTTTTGAGATCAGTGGGATTGCTGAAGAAAATTTCTACACGCATCAATTATTTTAACTCAAAACAAAATAAAGTGAAAGATAATTTGAACATTTATCTACTATAGTTGTGTTTCTAAATCACAGCAGTTATCCAATTATGCAGCAGATGCAGTTCTTCAATGTGTCCACGTGGTGGCAATGTGCAGAAATAGTATTTTAAAACCCACCTTGTTTTCCAAACATTATGAATCTGGTATTTTCCTTACAAATACCTTTACATTTGATGGAAAGATTGAGATGAATTTGTGCTGTGCAAGCTGGCTTTGGTAGTATGTAAATCCAACCTTTTTAGGTTTACTAAGGGCATTATCTTATTTCTTAATTAAAATAGAACTATTATGTATTTTGAGCTACCTTATTATTATGATGGCTCATTCATAATATTAAATTGTTTTTTGAAAATACATACATATGCAGAATGTTCTTCAGTTAGTGCCTGGAAATAATTGAAATTTTATCTGGGTAATTATTGATTAGAAAGTTTAAAAGCTCAGTTAAAAAAGTATTTCTGATTGTTTACACTAACCTCAATGTCCAATTCCTATTCTGTACTGTATTTTGATCAGTTGTACTTTTTATTTCTTTTTGGAGAGTAAATGTATTATAAATCAGGCATTTGTTATCTCTAATGTTAGCAGTTGAACTGCGTGCATTGTATACCACTTTTAGCAACTGGATTTCTTGAATGTAGGGCTCAAACAGTGGAGCGAACACATCCATATTTAAAGACTAACAGACTGACGATATATAAAATAATATTACTATAAAATCTTTAGAACAATGGGATACAGTGCAACTGAATTAAATGTTTGTTAAACTTCAGCTAATATGAATCTGTAACGTTTGAGACCTTTTCTCTATCCACCCATATAAAATTCATCCTTTTTGTGGACCAGTCAATAAATTATTTTTGAATAAACTAGTCTTTGCCATATTAAATTATATTTCCGTTCAATTTAGTACTCCCCCTTTTCCAGACTATCTTTGCCCTTTTGAGCTACATTGTTCAATGTTTTCATTCCTAAGAGTGTATAGGATTTAGCAGTTTTGTATCCAAACTATGTTCATATATGTTGCCATTTCTTAAAGATGTCATTCTTTCTGGATAGATACTGAGAAAAATTACCTGAATCTTTTGAGTTAATTCCAGTAATAACCATTACTTTTCACAACTGGAAAATGCTGCAGTATTACCATCTGATTTGACACCATTTATTGTGCTGCTTTAATGTTCCTGCTTTTGTTGTTTCATACAAACAATTTTTTTTATAATCGCCCCCTCCCCCCAATCTTAACTGAAGTCTGTACTGTATTCCATTTCTGTATTGTTTCTGACATTCTTAAAGCTACAGTCTTGTATCTCATTGGTCTGTGACTATCTAGCATCAAATATTGCATGTAATGTCACATTGCTTGTATGGAATGTATAATGTCACTATCAAATATATTGTTGGGCACGGAATGAGAATAATACTAGATAACGAGTAATGACAATTGGAAATTTTTTTAATGCTAATTAACTTATTGTTTGAGCCCTACTTTATCTCTAAGAATAATATTGTTCATAAAGCATGGAAAATTGTTCCTAGCAGAGATGTGCAAAAAGCTTGTATTTCCTGTCATGGTCACTCAGTTTTAAATTATGGATCTCTATCACAGTACTGTCCATACCTCTCTTCCCAGTATAAAACACACCTTTTTAAAAGAATCCTACCAGTTCATTTTTAAAAAGCAGTGCTGGTTCATGATAAAAGGAAAAACTAAAAACATTACTAATAATCTTATTTAGATTAATTTGCATTTTCTTTATTAACCACCTTAATTTTGCCTATAATTATTAGCTTGACTCTGTAACCATAAATGAAAATTCATGTCTCATCTGGAATATGAATCAATGTCCTGAGCTACAATTATTGTTTTAAGAAACAATTTACGATAAAGATATACACACACAAAATAAGCATACACTGCTTTTTTTAAAATTGCTAAATCTTCCATATTTTCTTTCCCATTGTCCCCAATATTGTTCCTGTGTTTGTCGAAGCAACAGTAATGGACTGTGGAACAGCATAGTGTAGTTCTTGTCTGTTGCAAGGTGATTGGTAGTTAAAGCTATCTGTAAAAGGAAGAATGAAGGTGGAAAGCCCAGTGGGTGCCCAGTGATGAAATTTGAAGTTAAATGTATCATGATAGAAATAATTGTTTTTAAACCTTCCATAATATAACTGCCATGTTAAAATTTGCAAAATTGCTGATATTTTGTTGAGAATACCTTTGTTTTGTACACATGGATTACAGTTGTCTGTGTATCCTTTTAAATAACTAGTTTCAAAAATCTGCTAATATTACATTAAGATGTGAGCCTGTAAAGATGGTGAGATATCTTTCATTAAGTACAAAATTGTAGAATATTCTGATTCTTTGTTTAGTCTCTCCAAGATGAGACTTGGCTCCAAGTATTTTGAACACTAAGAGTATACTGGGAATTGTTAAAAAGCCCAGTATTGTTAATTACCCAGACTAAAATTTTAATGTGACCAACAATGATGGTCCAAAAATTTTGCACACCTCTAGTTAATAGGGCAATGAACTTTTTTTTCTTTCTCTGACACCTGTGGTATATGGATTGAAGTCTCAGATGTGTAAATGTTCTTGCATTTGTATGAGACATTGTACATAGCTGTAAATAACACATAGGTTCACACCTCTTCTTTGTAATAGTAAACTGTGTAGAATGTGTTTTTTCAAAAAAAAACAAGTGGCAAACATGCCATCAGTGATGTAATGATGTAATTTTTTGTACAATGTAGGTTAATTGTGTACATATTGTTTGGCAGGCTGCCGCTGCTGCAGTACTGTTACTAGCTGTATGAGTTCCTGCAAAACAAATGTTATTTTCTACAGTTGCATGTACAGAGAGAAGAGAGATGCTGTTGTCCCTCAAAAATTATGTTCGTAAATAAATGAAAAGAAATCATTTGGTGTTTGTTTTTATCACTCTGCTCACTAAACATATTCTAAACACTTTCATTTGCTCTGTTTGACTAGTTTCATTTATTTTGAAGTAATTCAAAATAATCAAATGTAACTTTGAGTTTTGGCTTTGATTTAGTTTCCAATTTAAAAATATTGTTCATTGGACCATACTAAGTTTGTTTATTTTTAAAGTACTGGTACAGGGCACACCACCTCCTTATTTTTGTATATAATCTCAAAAGAAATTGCAGATTGTCCTAACCATTATAACTATTCATTCAAACAGATGTGTAGATTTTGCATGCTGTAATCAAACTTACATAAACATAACTAATGGGGAGGAAGAATAATTGAGCTTTTCTTTGTTTGAAAAGTGAACACTACTTAGCAGTACAACATTTAGTGTCTCTGTTTTACAGTGAGAAAGTAATAGTCAACTTTTTCTTACAAGCATTGTAGTTCTTATTCTGATGGCTCTTCCACGATGAATATTCTATGATAGAGAGTTCTATAGTTTTGGCCAATTCACACTGAAGGAATGGAAATAGGAGATGGTAGCAGCATTTAAGGTTTGTAAGGTGGCCAACGTTTGAAACAAGCAGGATAATTAGAACCAGTAAGTTTGTTTTATGATTTTTAAGCTGTAAATTAATCATGACACTATGGCTTTCAATATTCTCCTAATTTCACAATATTGCATTTTTTAAGATATAAGACGTATAGTATTAGTAGTTCCTTAGGTGTTCTTAATGACATTGTTTTCCTAAGCCTGTAACTCGAGACATGCTTCAGAGAGCCAAAATAATGAGGGAGAAAACAAACTGAGCATAAACTATTAATGTAATATAAAAATGGACTATAAGAACTTCTTTAAACACATGAAAAGCAGTAAAGAGGCCAAAGTGAACATGGGCCCCATAGAGAATGAGGCTGGGGCAATAATAGGAAAGCAGAAAATGACAGAGGCCTTGAATAGATACCTTGCATCAATTTTCACTGTAGAGAATGCTAACAGCATTCTAAAAGATAGAAAATAATTGAGGAGCTAAAGGTGGGAGCAGTAGACACAATAATTATCACTCGTAAAAAAAGTGCAAAAGAATTAATGGGGGTAAAGATTGGTATTTCCCCAGACCTGATCAGTTCATTGTAGAATTTTAAAGAAAATACCCACAGAGATTGTGGTGCGCTAGCTGTGATCTCCCAGTAATCCTTAGATGAGATGGAGAACTGCTAATGAATCACCCTTATTCAAAAGAGGGGAGAGAAAAAAAAAACACTGTAGGTCAATTAGCTTAACATCTGACATTGTGTCCATTATCTGGGACATAATGTTATAACATTTAGAAATACAATCTAATAGAAGAGTGAGCATGGCTTCATGAAGGGACAATCATGCCTGACAAACTTCTTATAATTTATGAGGAGCCAACAAGTAGTATAAAGGAGAAGCTATAGATCTAATGCATTTTGATTTCCACAAGGTTTTTGACAAGGTGCCACATCTAAGGCTACTTAAAATAATGGCCCATGTTGCTGCAGATAGGATTTTTCTTGTATTCATTCATAGGTTGGGGTGCCACTAGCTAAACCAGCATTTTTTACCCAGAGAGCAGTTAAGAGTCAACCATGTTGCTGTGGGTCCACAGTTGCATGTCGGCTAGACCAGCTAAGCATAGCAGTTCCCTATAGAACATTAGTGGACCAGATGGCTTTTTTTTTGATAATCAATTATGTATTCGTGGTCATCGTTAGACTCTTAAATTCCAGATTTTTAATTAATTCAAAATCAACCATCTGCCATGGCAGATACCATCCAGGTATCCAGAACGTTATATTGATATGGGTAGAGGACTGGCTAACTAATAGAAGACACATTTGCATTAAAGGGTGCATTTATAAGTTGGCAACATGTAACCACTGAAGTGTCACAGGAATCCATGTTGGGACCATAATTATATGTTTTGAATGACAAAAATGAATGCTGTATAGCCAAGATAATGGATGATAAAAATAGGGGTGGCAAGGAGAGAGGATGACAGTGTCTATAGTGGGATATCGACAGGATAACTATGCGGACAAAAAGTATACAAGGTACAAGTCAGACAATACCTGGAAGACTGAATAGTTTTGGTCCCTTTATGAAAATATTGAATTGGAGTGAATGAAGGTTCACTTTGATTGATCCTGGAATATAGAGGAATTTTTGTATAAAGGGATGTTGAGCAGATTGGGTCTGTGCTCATTGGAATTTAGAAGAATGAGAAGAGGCCTTATTGAAACATGAAGTGTTTGGGGGACTTGACAAGGTAAATGTCAATAAGTTGTTTTCCCGCTGTGTGGAAAGTCTAAAACCAGACAACATTGTCTCAAAATGAGTGTTTGCCCTTTTGAGACAGGTGAGGAATTTCCTCTGAGGGTAATGTGATTTTTTTTAATGCATCACAGCTATAGAGGCTAGGTCATTGAGGTATTCAAGATTGAGAGATTTTTAATCAGTACAGGAATGGAAGAATATGGGAAAATGGCAGGGAAATATAATTGAGTATCAGATCAGCATAATCTGATTGACAGATGGAGCAGACTCCAAACTGGATAGCCTATTCTGCCCCTACATCATCTTATGGTCTTTTAGAATAGAATAGTACAGTACAGTACAGGAGCTCTTTGACCCATTGAGGCTACACAACCAAAACTGCTCTAACTCTACACTAGACCCACTTTCCAGCACTTGGTCCATAGCCTTGGATGTTACCTGACACTTGCGCGTCCAAATACTTTTCAAAGGTTGAGGTTACCCGCCTCAACTACCTCCCACCCCTACCAGACAGTGCATTCCAAATACTCATCACTTCGGGTGAAAAAGGATTCTCTCAAAATCTTTCTTAACCTCTTATCTTGCCTTAAAATTGTACCCCCTTTTTACTAAGCTAAGGGGAACAGCTGTTTTCTATCCACTCTGTCTATCCTTTGTGTATTCTTCTACACTTTTATCAGATACCCTCCTTAAAACTTGTCTGCTTCAAAGAAAATTCAAGATTACCCCATCTGTCTTCATTGCCTGGACTGTATCCCTTTATCAATGTCCTGGTGACTCTCCTCTGCACCTGATCTAGTGGAATCAGATCCTTCATATAGTGCAGTGACCAGAACTGCACACAGTGCTCCAACTGTGTCCTCACCACACTTTTTTGTACAACTCCAACATAACCTCTCCATTTTTATGATTATGCCTAAGGTTAAGGCAGCCCTGCCACCTTCAGGAATTTGTGGATGAGCACACAGGATCCTTCTGAGCATCCTAATGTCCTATCATTCATTGAATACTCCCTTGTCTTATTACTTCTTCCAAAGTGCCAGACCTCAAACTTAATATTTAATTCCATCTAACCAATCAGTTAATGTCCTATAACCAAAGATCTTTTTCCTCACTGTCAATTACCTAGTCAATCTTCATGCCATCTGCAAACTAACTTACCATTGCCACCATCCCAACCTCACATTCTCAACTACATAATTTATACATATCATGATCCCTATACACTACTGGACACTGTCCTCTAGTCACCCAAACAGCCTTCTCCAGCACCTCTGTCTCATGCCATTAAGCCAGTTTTGAATTCAACTCATCAGGTTACTCTGGATCTCATGTGCTTTAACCCGTCTCCTATGTGGAACCATTCCACAGGTATTGCTGAAATCTGGATCAACTACACTACCTTCATCTACACATTTGGTCACCTCTTCTCAAAATGCAATCCGATTTATTGGGTATGACCTCCCTCTAACAAAGCCACACTGACTATATCTGATTAAACCTTGTCTCTCTAGATGAAGATTAATTCTCTCCTGCAGAACTTTCTTCCATAGTTTCCCTGTTGGGCACAGTCTCCTGAGGGAGATGCATGTTTTCTTCTCTCCCTTATTTGGGGTAGTAAATATGCCTAGTAAATATTTAATGTAATCTATGTAGATACTGTTGAGTTGTAAACCTTATTTTGTTAAACTGCCTCTTAGACTAATAATCGGGAGGAGGATTGGCGGCAGCATTGTACCCCACCCACAAGCTTAGTGGTTGTTATCCAGGCGTTTCAGCTGAGGATGAGAAGAGATTGGCATCAAACATAAAAAGGAATCCACAAATACAGGGAACAGGTTCTAGTTCCCTTCTTCGCAACCCACTGCTATTTTAAAAATCTACTGATTACAGCGAGTGGTTAAAATTACAGCATAAGCAATGATGAACAGTCTACTGAATTCTCTATGAAGTCCTTTCTGAAAACTCAACATTTGGCAGTGTTCACTTTAAGTGTTAGTAAATATAAGTAGCTTGTCAGTTGGCAATAGTCCAAGAAGGTCCATGCATGGTTCAAAGGAACTGCATATAAAAGTGGCCAGTATTCAGATGGTGGTTAGGTGTATTTCTTCCTCACTGCCCTCTCCCATGTAGAAATTTGTAGATTGCATCCGTTTGGGTGCAATTCACTTTTGTTCAGATAAAATGGGAGGAGATGTCTTGGTGTAACTGTTGCAGCTGAATACTTCAGCAGTGTCCTCTCTACCTCCATGTGTAAATTTGCCACTTCCAACAAAGAAACTTTTAGCGTCTCCTTTAGTCATTCAACAGCACTACCATTGCTGAATCCACCACTATTAACATCTGAGGTCATCATTGGCCAGAAAATGAACTGGACTGGCTATGTTTGTTTGGGGGCAGGGAGTACAACAACATGTCAGAGGCTAGGAACTTTGAAACAAGTAACTCACGCCTTGACTGACAAGTCAAGAGTGTGATGGAATAATCTTCATTTGGATGACTGTGGTCCCAGTAACACTAAGATTGGCACCCTATCCACCACTGCAAACATTTACTACCTCCATCATCATTATGGAGAGGCAGCAGTGCGTACTGTCCACAAGACGCACTGCAGAAACTCACCAAAGTTCCCTAGGCTATAACATCTAAACTAAGTACCTCTAATATTTAGAAGGCAAGGGCAGCAGATGCAAGGAACACTAGCACTTGCAAATTCCTCTCCAAGCCATATACCATTGGACTTGAAAAGTAACGCCTTTTTCACTATCACTGGGTCAAAATCTTGGAACTTGCTGCCAAATAGCACTGATGGACTGAAGCAGTTCAAGAAGACTGCTGACTACCACCAAATTGAAGGCAATTAGAGCAAATGCTGGCCTTGCTGCAGTCTGACCACATCCTGCGCAAAAAAACAAACAAAAAATCAAATATACTCATTGTCCCTAGACCTTAGACTGATATTTGCACCATTTGTTCCTCCTCATTCTTAGAACCTGACCTAGCCTTTCTCATTGGATTGTAAAAACATACTGATGCACGCTTTCAATCAGACGGGGTAGATGATTCTGATAGGTGTTTTCAGTAGCACTGACCTTGGCGGTTGGTCTGGAGGTTCTTGATTCTACAAATATCCTATTTCCTTTCAACAGTAGTTTTATTGACATGTGACTTATTCCAGCTGTCAATGAGAAATACAGACTTTTCCTATTACCTACAAGTGCAGGGTGTCTGGTGAATGTGGTTCACCTGTGACTTTCATACCACACAGCAGCCCCACAAAGCTAGAACATGAGACTAGCATACCAAGATCAGGGTTGTAATTGTTTTTTTAAACCCGTTCTCTTGTTAGTCCTCAGTCCTGAGGTGTTTGACTGGGTTGAAAAGAAGTGATCTCACCACAAAATCATGAGCTGATTTGGTATTCAGCAGTTGTTTTTAGAGACTGTGTTTCAATCCCAGTAATTTTGTAAAATATAAACTTCTAAACTAGCACGAAGAATTTATAAACACAAGACAGGAAGATCAGTAAGGGTGAAAAATTTCTATTTTCCATTAATCTACAATATAGTTAATAGTACAAAAAATGTAAATTGTTTTCTACTTGTTTTTAATTTTGGTTAAGAGGAAATACTTAAGATATGGCAGGGGAGCCCAATCCAGGTAATGCCCATCCTGCAGTTTGTTAGATTTTCCTGGCAGTCTGGATGACCACATCTGCAGGAAGTGATGCCAGCTTGACCAGGTTGAGCATTGCCTGGAATGTGCTGCAGTACATCAGTGAGGCTGAGCTACATGGAGAACATTTTTTAAAATGTAGTCACCCACATCTTAAGGATGTGCAGTCAGGGAAGGAATTGATGATGACCAAAGGGAAGCAGACAAGTAGTCAGAAAGCCCTAGAGTTCATCTTACCATCGCTGTTTTGCAGTGTTGAGAAACAGTCAGAGCGATGATTCCTCTACAGAGTGCAGTCAAAGCCCAACTGCACAAAGGGAGAGTAGAAAAAGCAGTAAGAAACTGAATGATGTGTGCAGACAGGCACTTCTGCAACTGTGGACATGATTTCAAGATGGTGAGTTGCCTCTCTGCATCCGGGATCAAGAGTGTCACTGAATGGGGGAGAGGGAACAGTCAGATGATATGATTAACACTGGTACTAACGACATTTCTGTCAATCTCAACCTTGAATATGCTCAATGACCTAGCCTGTACAGCTATCTGCAGTTAAAAAAAATCCACAAATTCACTACCCACAGAAGAAATTATCTGTCCGAGAAATGAAACGCCTTATTTTGAAAATTATACCTTATGATCCAAGACTTTCCCATAACAGACACCAATCTTTCCACAAATACCCTCTCGAGTACCTGAGAAATCTCATATTTCAATGAAGTCTCCTTTCATTTTTCTAAACTCAAATGATTACAGGCCCAACCTACTCAATGTCTTCTTGTAAGACCATCCCTCCATATGAGGATCAGCCTTGAGAGAAAACAAAGAACTGAGGATTTTGGAGATCTGGAAGTCTCGAGAACCTGCTCTGGACTGCACCCTCCAATGTCAGAATATTTTTCCTTAGATTGGGATCTCAAAACTGTTCATAGTCTTCCAGCTGTTCATGGCCTTGTATAGTTTTAACAAGAATTCTCTATTTTTATGCTCCATTCTTTTGGAAATAATGGCAAACATTCCATTTGCCTCCCCTAATACTTAACTTTTTGTGATTTACACACAAGTACCCCCTGTGCTATAGCTTTCTGCAGACTTTCTCCATTTAAATAATATTGAACACTTCATTTCTTCCTCATTTTCCCACATTATATTCCATTTGCCAAGAGTTCCCTCCTACCCCTATCTGTGTTCCGTAAAGACCATTTCTGACACCAACAAACAGATTCCACCACCAGGGATATATTTCCCTCCCCACCCCTATCTGGATTCTATAAAGACCTCTGCGACTCCCTTGTTAGGACCACGCCTCCCAGCAACCCACCGTCCCCTCCTGGCACCTTCCCCTGCCATTGCAAGAATTAGAAAATCTGCGCCCTCACTCCCCCCACCCTTGCCTCCATCCAAGGCCCCAAAGGAGCCTTCCACATGCGTCACAGATTTACCTGCACTTCCAGACACATCATCTACTGTATCAATTGCACCTAATATATTCTCCTCTGCGTTGGGGAGACAGGACGCTAACTTGTGGAACACTTCAGAGAACATCTCCAGGACCCACCGCCCCGTGGCCAAACACTCTAACTCCCCTTCCCACTCCACCAAGGACATGTAGGTCTTGGACTGCCTTCACCATCAAACCCTTACCACTCGACGCCTGGAGGAAGAACGCCTCATCTTCCGCCTTGAGATCCTCAACGACACGTGATCAATGTGGATTTCATCATTTTCCCTTCCCCCACCTTATCCCTTATCCCAGATCCAATCTTCCAACTCGGCACCACCCTCATGACCTGTCCATCTTCCTTGCCACCTATCCGCTCCACTCTCCTCTCCGACCTATCACCTTCACTCCTTACTTCATCCACCTATTACATTCTCAGCTACCTTCCCCACCAGCTCTGCCCACCCCCCAGTTTATCTCTCACCCCCCTTGGGACACCCCCTCATTCCTGATGAAGAGCTTATGTTCGAAACATCAATTTTCCTGCTGCTCGGATGCTGCGTGACTGGCTGTGCTTTTCCAGCACCACGCTCTTCGACTCTGATCTCTAGCATCGGCGGTGCTCACTTTCTCCCTACCTTTGTCCCTGTCTAGATTCTTTGTGTCATTTTCACTATTTTGCCATCTCATCATTTTTTATGTCATCCACAAACTTACCTATGTTCTGAATTGGGGCAGGGTAATTTTAATATAACAAGGCAGAATCTAGCCAAAGTGGACTTGCTTCAATTTTAAATGCTCCAAAAAGGCAAGATGTTGAGAATTCTCATCATGAAAGTCAGAAACAGATATCTCATGATTTAGCTTCTTGTTGGCTGGATGGCTCTCCATGTCTGAAGACATTATCCATGGTCACGGGAGTATGCACCCCTCATTCACCGACACTGGCATCTGACGTTTCCCAATTCCTCACAACCATCATGGCACTTCATTGATCCACTTCCAGACTGTTTAGGAAATACAGATTTGCATTGCAGAGCATACCAACAACTAGCATTGAAATCTGCTACAAATACAGGCAGTCAGCATACTGTCTGGACCCAGCCGCTCATTTGCTGTCTTAGCACTTGCACACTTAGTGCCTGTCTGCATACTTGCTGCATCCACACAAATGCCTTGCCTTGTCTTGCTATGCATGTTGGTCTTTGGCACCAATGAGCCATCAGTACCGCTTAAGCAAGTGTTCTTTTGTGCAAAGGTAATGACAGGCTGCTTGTCATTGTGTTTGTGGTGGGTTGCAGGGGGTTGCATTTATGTTAGCAACCGACATGTCAATCTAATGTCTACAGCAAATGCCAACTGTATACATGGCAAAGACACTGCTCATTTATTCAATCAAATTAACGTCAAAACTGGGTGCGATATATCTTACCTGGGTCTCTGGATTTATCCACTTTTAAATCACCAATACCTCCTCCCTCTCAACTATAATTTGTTTGAGTATATCACAATCCTCCTCTCTGATTCTGGGTGGTATGCTGAGTAAACGGCTACTCATGTGACAGAATGGGATTGCGTGTGAGAGGGAGTGTAAGTCATGTTGGATAAGTACAATGAGCAGAATAGCTATGTGGCTGCTGAGCCATTACATTGCTGGTGAATAGGCAACAGGAGATTGCCAATTCTGTCTGGGTGCCTTTAAATATGGCACAACCCCAAGAGATGTCAGTCCTCTGCAAATATCCACTGAGTGCTGTGTACTGGGAACAGTGTAAGATGAGGTTAGAATCAGTTATGAGAGACGCAATAGGCGCAATATAGATGATTAGTGAAATGAGTTTGGTGCAAAGGTCAGTGTTGGGTCCTTTGCTGTTTGCAGTGTTCATTAATCAAGACATGAATCTCGGAGGTTTAATCAGTACATTTGCAGATGACCCAAACATTGCCGGTGTGGCAAATATATGGAGGAAATCTTAGATTACAGGAATGATATAGACAGAATGAGCAAAACAGTGGGAAATGGATTATAATCCAGTAAAGTGCGAGGTGATATATTTCAGGAGGACTAACAAACAAAGGAGTACATGATGAATTATAGGACCCTAGGATGTACAGAGGATAGGAAAGGCTTTGGTGTGTATGTCAGTCATTGGTGGTCCCTTGTTGACTAGAATGACTCTCTTCCATTTTAAGGCGAGTCCAGAGATGACTGCAGAGAGCAATACAGCTGTTACACTTGAGGCAGAAGGTGGTCGCAGGAAAAGGCAGGTGGGGCCTTGGTGTCACAGCACTCTCCTTATGGCTGTTTCTGCTTTGCTTCTATTTTTTCCCCGATGACAAGTCTCAAAGTACTTGATGCTTTCCTGATGCTCCTTTTCCACTTTGCATAGTCTTGGACCAGTGATTCTCAGGAGTCTGTGGGAATGCTGCACTTCACCAGTGAGGCCTTGAGGGTATCACTGAAGTACTTCCTGTCTACCTGGGGCTCGACTGCCATTTCAGAGCTGAAAGTAGAGCACCTGCTTGGGGAGTCCTGTTTGTTCATGCAGACAACGTACCCAGTCCATTGCAGTTGATCAAGGGTACTTAGCACCTTGATATGGGGATGTTGGCTTGGTCGAGGATGCTGGTGTGTCTTTCTCCCCAGTGGATACACAGGATCTTGCACAGTTCCAGTGCCTTGAGGTATCTGCTGTACACAGTCCACATCTCAGAGAAAAAAGGACAGGAACCACCATTGTTCTGTAAACAATGATCTTGGTGTCAGATCTGATGTTGTTATCCTCGAGCATCCTTTTCCTCAGGTGGCCGAAGCTTGTGCTAGCATATTAGAGGTGATGCTGGATCTCTTCATCATTAGCTGCTTGAGCCAACAGGACACTTCAGAGCTATTAAAAGTGGTCAACATTCTCTAAGACCACACTGTGGACTTTGCTCAGGGATTCGCTCCACAATGCTCACCAGGTTGGTGGAGGACCTTCGGCTTGCAGATGTTCAGGGTGAGATCTGTGCTGTCATATGCCTCCGTAAAAGTGCTGACGATGGTCTGGAGTACATCTTCTAAGAATGCGCGTATGCAAGCATCATCTGCATACTGCAGCTCGATGACACTGGTTGGAGTGACTTTGGTTTTGGCTTGAAGTTGGCAGAAGTTGAATAATTTCCCACTGGATCTGTAAGTTAGAGGGCAAGAGAGGTCTTGGTGTGCATGTCAGTCATGCACAAAGATCTATAAGGAGTACAGTAGCAGTGTCTTTACCTCTAAACCAGGAAGCATGGGTTCAAGTCCCACCTGCTCCTGAAATGTGTGAAAACATTTGATGAGAAAATATCTATAATGTTCAAGTATCATTAAAGAATATTAAATACATAGATTGTCCATGGAGGCAACAGTTCAGATGCATAAGGTGTTTAAAAAGACACATAGGATATAACAAAAATAGAAATTGCAGGAAAAGCTCAGCAGGTCTGGCAGCATGTGTGGAAAGAAATTAGTTGACCTGAAACTCTGGTTTCTCTGTACAGATGCTGCCAAACCTGCTGAGCGTTTCCAGCAATTCTAATTTGTGTGTCTGGTTTACAGCATCCAGTTTTCTTTTTGGTTTTTATACAGGATATAGATTAGATTACTTACAGTGTGGAAACAGGCCCTTCAGCCCAACAAGTCCACTCCGACCCACCGAAGCGCAACCCACCCATACCCCTACATATACCCCTTACCTAACACTACGGGCAATTTAGCATGGCCAATTCACCTGACCCGCACATCTTTGGACTGTGGGAGGAAACTGGAGCACCCGGAGGAAACCCACACAGACATGGGGAGAACGTGCAAACTCCACACAGTCAGTTGCCTGAGGCGGGAGTTGAACCCGGGTCTCTGGTGCTGTGAGGCAGTAGTGCTAACCACTGTGCCACCCACAAACTGTTGCCTCCATGGACAATCTATATATTTAATATTCTTTAACGATACTTGAACATTATTGACTAAGAAACATATATGTCTATAATTTGAATATAAGAGCAGAGAGGTTATAATACTGTACATAGGATTTTAGTTAGACCACAAGCAGTGTATTCTGATCACCACACTATAGGAAGGATGCCAGGACACTGCAGGAGTGCAGAGAAGATTCATCAGCACAGTGCCCAAGCTGGAGCATTTCAGTTATCCTTGAATAGCCTGGGGTTATTTTCATTAAAACAAACAAGGCTGAGTGAGACCTGATTGAGGTCGACAGGAACGAGGGGCATAGATAGATAGGTAGGATCATTTCCCCTTCGTAAAAGAGTTTATAACTGAGGGACGCAGTTGTAAGGTACGTTGCAGGAGGTATGGAGGCAACATGATTTTGGCGGCCATCTGGAACTCACTATTTAAAGGGTGGCACAAATACAATCCCTCACAACATTTAAAAGTATTCATATGATCACCTTGAAAAGCCATCATTTACAAAGTCAAATGCTGGGAAATGCAGACTTGGTGGGCCTGTGCTGGTGATGTTCTTTTAACGGTGTTACGATTTCATATTGTCCTGTCGAATGGGAATTACTCTCCTCCCAACTCTCGGATTTGATGCAGACCGCGACAACTTCGGTAGTAACACACGGAGATTAGATTTCATCCCCCCCCCAGCCAAATACCTTTTTAAACTAACAATGATATTTCAGCTGCCTTTTAGAAGGCAGGTGATTCGTCAGCGGTCGGTGACTCACGGACTGGGCGTGTGAATCTCCTTTTCCTGAGGAAAATAGTTGGACGGGGAGTGACCGACGCGGTGGAGATGGACTTCGACCTGGTCATCCCGCAGCTCGGAGGTTTCGGCCGTTATCAGAAGCGGCTGGCGGCCGCCGTCTGTCTCCCGAACTTGCTGCTGGCTTTCAGCTTCTTCAGCGATGTCTTCCTCAGCCGGACCCCCAGCCACCACTGCCGGCCTGACCCGCAGCTCTTGCCCCTTGCCCTCAGAAACCTGTCGGGCTCTCTTCTTCTTAACTACAGCCTGCCACTGCGAAGCGGCAGCGAGCCTTTTCCCGCCAGTTGGAGCCGCTGCCGGCTGTACCAATATCCGTTAACGGTCGGCGCGAGCCGGCCACTGCCCAACGGCACGGTCTCGTGCACCCGAGGCTGGCAGTTCCAGCCACGCGACAGCCTCCACAACAATATCGTTACTCAGGTAAGCTATTGTACTCCTCCTGTACGCTCGGGTTTTAACTCTGTGACTGGATGGGGTTGACTACGTTTACAATCCCACCCAATCAATATATGATTCAGTTGCTTCCCCGAAGAGATGTGCACAGGTTTTGAAGTTACTTGTAAAAGAAGCAAAAATACATTAAGCACAAGGTCTGGAAATGCACTCCCCGTGAGTGTGCTGGAGGCAGGTTTAGTTAGAGCATTAAAAAAGGAATTAATGTGATAATCTGAAGGTATGATGAATGGGTGGGAGAATGGAACTGAGCAATTTGACCATTGCAAGAGTTAATGCAGACGTAACGGACTGAATGTCATACCTTACACCCCCCGCCCTACTAATTCTGTTAAATGAGAGCACGGACTATGAATGCTGTTGGTCTGAAAAAAAAGTGTTGAAGGAACGCAGCAGGTCTGGCAGCATCAATGAAGTTGGTGTTTCAAGTCCAGTATGACTTCATTTCTGAAAAAGAGTCCTATTAGTCTCAACTTAACTCTGTTTTTCTCTCTGTGCAGAACCAGCAGTCGCTAAACCTGCTGAGTTTCTCTAGTACGGTATGTAGTTATATTTACTTTTTGTTTTGCCCTTTGCAATTTCCCCCCAAAGTAGGGTTTATAATGCACCATCGTGGTTTAGAGTTTGGAGAAATGGATGGCTGGAAATAAAGAAAGAAATTTGGTAAATTTGACCTATTCATGTAGTTTCATTTCAGAGTTTATCCATCACCCAGGATTATTGCTGAAGTAGACTTTTCAGTATGCCAAGCTGTTGTCAATCTATTTTTCCTGGTCCAATTGAAATAATTCATTTTCTATTGTTTTGTAAATGTTTTCCATGATGGTTTTGTTTAATATATTTGAACAGGATGGGCATATCAAACATGTAACTTTGCTGTAAAACACAGTGATCCCTGGTTTTGAAAACAACTAAAGAGCTGTGGATGCTAGAAATCAACCAAAAACAAATTGCAAGAATAACTCAGTTCTGGCAGCACCTGAAGGGAAAGCAGAATCAACATTTTGGGTCCAGAGACCCTTCTCCAGAACACTTTCAATCAATAGTCCCTGGAGACAAAACATAATTCTGCTCTGTCTCCTTGGATGCTGCCAGACATACTGAGTTATTCCAGCAATTATTGTTTCGTCCCTGCTTATGAACTACTAGCCCAGCTGACTCCAAACATTACTTTCTGTTCATTAATGTAATATAACTTGAAGCTGCGTTATAAAATGCATGTTTTGGGAAAATAATAGTGCAATTATGTTTTTGGCATTGTGGCATGATGGCTCACTGGTTAGCACTGCTGCCTTACAGTGCCAGGGACCCAGGTTTGATTCCAGCCTCGGGCGACAGTGCAATCTCCACATATACTTCCTCCCTGTGTCTGTGTGGGTTTCCTCCAGGCACTCTGGCTTCCACCCCTTTCCACCTTCCGCAAAGACCGCTCCCTCTGTGACTACCTGGTCAGGTCCATGCCCCCCTACAATCCACTCTCCCATCCTGGCACCTTCCCCTGCCACTGCAGGAACTGTAAAACCTGCACCCACACCACCTCCCTCACCTCTATCCAAGGCCCTAAAGGAGCCTTCCACATCCATCAAAGTTTTACCTGCACATCCACTAATATTATTTATTGTATCCGTTGCTCCCAATGCGGTCTCCTCTACATTGGAGAGACTGGGTATCTCCTAGCAGAGCGCTTTCGGGAACATCTCTGGGACACCCGCACCAATCAACCACACCGCCCCGTGGCCCAACATTTCAACTCCCCCTCCCACTCTACCGAGGACATGGAGGCCCTGGCCTCCTTCACCGCCGCCCCCTCACCACCAGACGCCTGGAGGAAGAATGCCTCACCCTTCCACCTCGGAACACGTCAACCCCAGGGCATCAATGTGGACTTCAACAGTTTCCTCGTTTCCCCTTCCCCCACCCCACCCTAGTTCCAAACTTCCAGCTCAGCACTGTCCCCATGACTTTTCCTGACTTGTCCTACCTGTCTATCTTCTTTTCCGCCTATCTCCTTTTCCACCTATCCACTCCACCCTCTCCTTCCTGACCTATCACTTTCATCCCCTCTCCCACTCACCTATTTTACTCAGTGCTACTTTCTCCCCACCCCCACCCTCCTCTAGCTTATCTCTCCATGCTTCAGACTCTCTGTCTTTATTCCTGATAAAGGGCTTTTGCCCGAAACGTCAATTTCGCTGCTCCTTGGATGCTGCCTGAACTGATGTGCTGTTCCAGCACCACTAATCCAGGTGAGGTGAATTGGCCATGCTAAATTGCCCATAGTGTTAGGTGCATTAGTCAGAGGGAAGTGGGTCTGGGTGGGTTATTCTTTGGAGGGTTGGTGTGGACTTGTTGGGCTGAAGGGCCTGTTTCCACACAATAGGCTATCTAACAATAGGAACAGAAAACTGAGCAGGAGTAGGCTATTTGGCCCCTCAAGTCTGCTCTGCCATTCAGCATGATCATGCTGATCATCCATATTGGAATCTTTTTCCTGCTTTCTCCCCGTACCCTTTGATCCCTGTTTTTAGTGCTAAAAATAATATTTAAGTCCTCCTTGATAGCACGCCATGTTTTGGCTTCAACCAACTTCTGTGGTATTCTCTGGGTGAAAAGATTTCTCAATATCAGTCCTAAATGGCCTACCCTGTGTCCTTTAACTGTAACCCCTTGTTCTGGACTCCCTGAAAAATTGGGAATGTCCATCCTACGTTTAATCTGTTGTTTAGTTCTGTTAAGATTTTGTAGGTTTTTCAGATCTCCTCCATAACCATTCTTCCAAACTCCAGTGAATGTCATCCTAACTGATCCAATCTCTCTTCATACTTCAGTCCTGCAATCCCAGGAAAGTGTCTGGTACATCTTTGTTGTATTCCCTTACATCCAGAATATCCTTCCTTAGATATGGAGATCAAAACTGCACACAGTAGTCCAGGTGTGGTTTCACCAAGTCCCTGTACAATGGATGTGAGTTTGCTTGCTGAGCTGGAAGGTTCGGTTTCAGATGTTTTGTCCCCATGGTAACATAATCATTGAGCCTCCGGTGAAGCACTGGTGTTATGTCCCACTTTCTATTTATGTCTTCAGTTTTCTTTGGGTGTTTGGTGATGTCATTTCTATTTCTTTTTCTCAGTATGGTAGAGAGGGTCCAAATCTACATGTCATAGAAATAGAAAAGTGCAGCACAGAACAGAACATGATGTTGTGACGTGATTTAATCCTAATGTAAAATATAGTAACCTAAACTACGCACCCCTCAACTCAATGCTATCCATGTGCATGTCCAGTAGTCGCTTAAATGTCCCCAATGACTCTGCTTCCACCACTACAGCTGGCAACGCATTCCATGCATTCACAACTCTCTGCATAAAGAACCTACCTCTGATGTCTCCTTTATACCTGCCTCCTAATATCTTCAAGCTATGACTTCTCGTATCAGTCAATCCTGCCCTGGGAAAAAGTCTCTGGCTATTGACTGTATCTAGTCTTTTCATTATTTTGTACACCTCGATCAGGTCTCCTCTCATCCTCCTCCTCTCCAGAGAGAAAAGTCCAAGCTTATTCAATCTATCTTCATAAGGCAAGCCCTCCAGTCCAGGCAGCATCATGGTAAACCTTCTTTGCACCCTCTCCAAAGCCTCTGTATCTTCCCTATAGTAGGGCAACCAGAACTGGATACAGTTGTCAATAGAGTTCTGTTAGAATGCCATTCCTCTAGGAATTCCCATGCATGTCTCTGTTTGGCTGAGCTGGAAAGTTCAGTTTCAGATGTTTTGTCACCATACTTGGTAACATAATCAGTGAGCCTCTGGTGAAGCACTGGTGTTATGTCCCACTTTCTATTTATGTCTTCAGTTTTCTTTGGGTGTTTGGTGACATCATTTCCGTTTCTTTTTCTCAGTATGGTAGAGGGGGCCCAACTCTACGTGTCGATAGAGTTCCAGTTAGAATGCCATGCCCCGCAGAATTCTCATGCGCGTCTCTGTTTGGCATGTCCTAGGATGGATGTGTTGTCCCAGTCAAAATGGTATCCTTCCTTGGCTGTACATAAGGATACGATAATAGTGGCTCATGTCATTTTGTGGCTAGTTGATGTTTATGTAACCTGGCGGCCTGTTTGCACAATGCAGTGTTTGCTACAATTCTTGTAAGGTATTTTGAAAATGGAGTTTGTTTTGCTTGTTGTCTAGAGAGGGTCTTTTAAGTTTGTTAGCTGCTGTTTAAGTGTGTTGGTGAGTTTTTGGGCTGCCATGATACCAGGAGGTCTGTGAGTCTGGCAGTCATTTCCAAGATGTCTTTGATGTAAGGTAAAGTAGCTAGGGTTTCTGGGTGCGTTTTATTTACTTGTTGGGTTGTTGCTGAGAAATCGGCATACTGTGTTTATTGGACACCCTTCTTGAAAATGATGTTTAGGTGATTTTCTTCTGCTCTTTATAGTTCCTCAGTGCCTCAGTGTGCAGTGGCTCATTGAAATAATGTCCTAATGCAGCTTCGTTTGTGAGTGTTGGGTTGATTACATCTGTAGTTCAGTATTTGGTCTGTATGTGTTGTTTTCCTGTAGATGTTGGTTTGAAGTTCCCCAATGAATGTTTGCTCTACTGTGACATCTAGGAATGATAGTTTGTTGTTTTTTTCCCTCTCTTTAGTGAATTTTATGCCAGCAAGGATGTTATTGATAGTCTGGAAGGTTTCCTCTAATTTGTTTCGTTTAATGATGACAAAGTTGTCATCCACATAGTGGACCCAAAGGTTGGGAGAGCTGTTTGTTTGAGTCTCTGCATTTACTGCTTCTGCTAGAAACCCTGATATCAGTGATCGCTTGGGTGTTCCGTTGATTTGCTTGTAGGTTTTGTTATTGAAGGTGAAGTATGTGCTGAGGCTTAGATCTACTAGTTTGATGATGTTTGCCTTTGCTGATGAAGTTGGCAGTATCTGGTGTCTGTGTCTTTGGTTCTTCTTATAGTGTAGTCAGTATTTCTTTGGCCAAGTTGATGATGTTGGATGTGAACAGGGCTGTTATGTCAAAGATGATCATTATTTTGGTGTCTTTGGTGTTCAGGAATTCTTGGATGGAGTGAATGGAGTGGTGTGAGTCCTCTACTGAGTGTTTGTTTTTTTTTGTGGAATTCCTTGGCAAGTCTGTACATTGGTATTTCAGGTAGTGAGACTATGGGTCTGAGGGGGATTTCTGGTTTGTGAATTTTGGCTGGTCCAAAGATCTGTGGTTTGTTGGATTCATCTGGTTTCATTTTTTTGGAAGTCTATCTTGTTTAATTCTCCTGATTTCTTAAATTTTGTGAGTAAGGCTGTGATTCGGTTCTCCAGTTGTGGGGACAGGTCTATTGCCACTTGTTGATAAGTGTTGGTATCTGCAAGCAGTGTGTTTGCTTTCTCATAGTAGTCTGATTTGTTTAAAATGACTGTCGAGCATCCTTTGCAGGATGCAAGATAGAAGAGGATGAAATAATAGTCTCCTTTGACGTAACACCTTTGTTGGCATTGGAACACCGTTGGGATCACTGATATTAGGGTTCCTGGCAGAAGCAGTAATGCAGGGGCTCAAACAAACATCTCTCCCAACCATCCAACCTAAACTTTGGTCCACTGCGTGGATGACACCTTTGTTATCACTAAACGAAACAAATTTAGAAGAAACCTTAAAGACCATCAATAATATCCTTACTGGCATAATAATCACAAAAGAGGAAGAAAATAACAACAAACTGTCATTCCTAGATGTCACAGTAGAGCGAACAGTCATTGGTGAACTTCAAACCAGCATCTACAGGAAAACAACACATACAGACCAAATATTGAACTACAGAAGCAATCATCCCAACAACCACAAACGAAGCTGCATTAGGACGTTATTTCAAAGAGCCAATACACACTGCCGCACTGAGGAATTACAAAGAGCAGAAGAAAATCACCTATACAGTATTTTCAAGAAGAAAGGGTACCCAATAAACACAGTATGCCGATTTCTCAGCAACAACCCAACAAGCAGGCAAAATGCACCCAGAAACCTAGCCACTTTACCCTATATCAAAGACATCTCAGAAATGACTGCCAGACTACTCAGACCTCTTGGCATCATGGTAGCCCACAAACCCACCAACACACTTAAACAGCAGCTAATGAACTTAAAAAAACACTATATAGACAACAAACAAAACAAACACCACCATTTACAAAATACCTAGCAAGGACTGTAACAACAGTACATTGGACAAACATGCAGAAGACTATCCACCAGGATACATGAACATCAACTAGCCACAAAATGACATGAGCCACTATCCCTAGTATCGCTACATACAACCAAGGAAGGATACCACTTTGACTGGGAGAATACATCCATCCTAGGACAAGCCAAATAGAGACAAACATGAGCATTCCTAGAGGCATGGTTTTCCAACCGGACCTTGATAAACAAACACTTAAGTTTGGATGCCATCTACCATACTCTGAGAAAAAGGACAGAAAATGGCATCACCAAACACCCAAAGAAAACTAAACACATAAATAGAAAGTGGGACATAACATCAGCACTTCATCAGAGGCTCACTGATTGTGTTACCAATGGTGATTGGTGATGAATGTCTGAAAACGAACCTTCCAGCTTAGCAAGCAAACTCGCATCTAGAATCTAAACCTGAGCCACAAATCTTTTCAAGACTCGCTATCCCTATGCACTTGCAGCAAAATATCCCTGCTCCCATACTCTAGTCCTTCATCATGGATGCCAACATACTATTTTGCCTGCTGCATCTGCATGCAATCATTGTGGAACTCTGGGCAAGCATGTGCTTTGGCCTTTTAATGCCTAATTTTTTTTTTATTAACATTTGTATCTAATTTGTGTGACCATAAAGTTTCTTAATCCTGTACAGCAGTGATTTATACTGTTTATCCTCAATGTTTTATTCTTAACACCAGACCTAGATTTTGACCTAAATGTAGTATCTAAACACAACTGGTTTGTATTTTTGCCTCTTTCTTCCTTGCTGGTTTGTCCAGCTGAGTTTTGTGGGATTGCAAGTTTGAAATGGACCTTTCTATTTCCTGCCTTTTATTTGCGTATAAATCTTGAAGCAGGATATGAAGATCCTGGTGGATGACTGCAGTTAATGTATATGCAAAATAATTGGCACATCAATTTAAACTCTGAAGTTTCATTGTATGTATTAAACATTAAAAATGCTGATTCACAGTACAGGTGGCCCCAGTTTCCCATCACATCTTTCAGTCAAAAAAGACATCCAGATTAACCTCCTTTCTAGCTCCTGCTGGGATTGGGACTGGGGATAGTGTATTGGTTAACAGACAGGAAACAAAGAATAGGAATAAATGGGTCTTTTTCTGAATGGCAAGCAGTGACAAGTTGGGTACTGAAGGATACTGCACTCTAGTCTGTACTAGGACCCCAGCTATTCACAATATTTGTCAATAATTTTAGATGAGGGCATTTAATGTAACATCTCAAAATTTGTGGATGATACAAAGCTGAGTGGAAGGATGGACTGTGAGGAGGATGCAGAGGTGTTGCAGTGTGATTTGGACAGGCTGAGAAAATGTGCAAATGTTATGGCAGTTGCAGTATGTGAATAAGTAAGATTATTCACTTTGGTTGCAAAACCAGGGAAGCAGATTATTATTTAAATGGTTGTAAATTGGAAGAGGGGAATGTTCAATGAAACCTGGTGTTCTCACACACCAGTTATTTAAAATAAGTGTGCAGGTGCAGGAGGCAGTAAAGAAGCCAAACTGTATGCAGGCCTCATAATAACTGCATTAGAGTACAAGAGCAAGGATATTTTAGTGCAATTATATAGGGAATTGTTGAGGCCACAACAAGAATATTGTTTTAGGTTTGTTCACTTTTCTCTGAGGAAGGATGCTCTTGCTAGTTGAAGCAAAGCAGTATGGGTTTATCCAATTGATTTGTGGAGGGGTGGATTTGATGAATGAGGAGCAATTGAATCGTGAAGAATGAGGTTTGATCTCATAGAAATCTATAAAATTATAACAAGTCTGAACTTGGATGCAGAAATCATGTTTCTGATGGTGAATGCAGGGGTTAGTACACAACCAGGGGTCATAGTTTAAGGATAAGGGTTAAAACGTTTAGGACTGAGATAAGTGGAAATTTCTTTGAGCCTTTGGAATTCACTGCCACAAAGTGGTTGAGACCAAAACATTATTTTCAAAAGAAGGTAAATATAGGTCTTGTGGCAAAAGGGGTCAAGAGATATGGAGCAGGAGGGTAGGATTATTTGGGACACCATATTGCAGATGCTCAAGACTTTGGCAAGGCCACATTTTGAAGTCCTGTGTACAATTCTGTTTGCGATGTGAGAGGAAGGATGTCACTAAACTGAAAAGGATGCAAAAAAAGATTTACAAGGATGTTATCAAAATGAGAGAGTTTGAGTTACAAGGATAGCTTCAGTAAGGCGTTTGACAAGGTTCCTCGAGGTAGACTGGTTAGCAAGGTTAGATCACATGGAATACAGGGGGAACTAGCCACTTGGATACAGAACTGGCTCAAAGGTCAATGACAGAAGATGGTGGTGGAGGATTGCTTTTCAGACTGGAGAACTGTGACCAGTGGTGTGCCACAAGGACCAGTGCTGGGTCCACTGCTTTTCTTCATTTATGTAAATGATTTGGATATGAACAGAGCAGGTATAGTTCAGAAGTTTGTAGATAACACCAAAATTGAAGGTGGGTAGTAGACAACAAAGAAGGTTACTTCAGAGTACAACACAATCTGATCAGATGGACAAATAGGCTGAGAAGTGGCAGATGGAGTTTAATTTAGACAAATGTGAGGTGCTGCATTTTGGAAAGGTAAATCAGGGCAAGACTTATGCACTTAATGGTAAGGTCCTGGTGAGTGTTGCTGAACAAAGCAACCTTGGAATGCAGGTTCATTGTTCCTTGAAAGTGGAGTCACAGCTAAATAGGATAATGAAGAAGGCATTTAGTATGCTTTCCTTTAGTGGTCAGAGCATTGAGTATAGAAGTTGGGATGTCATGCTGTGGCTAAACAGGATATTGGTTAGCCTGATTCCTGATGAAGGGCTTATGCCCAAAACGTCGAATTTCCTGTTCCTTGGATGCTGCCTGACCTGCTGCGCTTTTCCAGCAACACATTTTCAGCTCTGATCTCCAGCATCTGCAGACCTCACTTTCTCCTCGAGGATATTGGTTAGGCCACAGTTGGAATATTGTGCACAATTCTGGTCTATAGAAAAGATATTATGAAACTTGAAAGGATTCAGAAAAGATTTATAAGGATGTTAACAGGGTTGGAGGGTTTGAGCTTTAGGGAGAGGCTGAATAAACTGGAGCTGTTTTCCCTGGAGCATTGGAGTCTGAGGGTTGACCTTATGGATGCTTGTAAAATCACGAGGGGCATAGGTAGGGTAAATACACAAGGTATGTTGTTGTGGTTCTGTTCGCCGAGCTGGGAATTTGTGTTGCAGACATTTCGTCCCCTCTATAGGTGACATTCTCAGTACTTGGGAGCCTCCTGTGAAGCGCTTCTGTGATATTTCCTCCGGCATTTATAGTGATTTGTATCTGCCGTTTCCGGTTGTCAGTTCCAGCTGTCTGATGCAGTGGCTGGTACGTTGGGTCCAGGTCGATGTGCTTATTGATTGAATCTGTGGATGAATGCCATGCCTCCAGGAATTCCCTGGTTATTCTCTGTTTGGCTTGTCCTATAATAGTAGTGTTGTCCCAGTTGAATTCATGTTGCTTGTCATCTGAGTGTGTGGCTACTAAGGATATCTGTCGTGTTGTTTCGTGGCTAGTTGGTGTTCATGGATGCGGATCATTAGCTGTCTTCCTGTTTGTCCTATGTAGTGTTTTGTGCAGTCCTTGCATGGGATTTTGTTCACTACATTGGTTTTGCTCATGCTCGGTATCTGGTCCTTTGTCCTGGTGAGTTGTTGTCTGAGGTGACTGTTGATTTGTGTGCTGTTATGAGTCCTAGTGGTCGCAGTAGTCTGGCTGTCAGTTCGGAAATGCTCTTGATGCATGGTAGTGTGGCTAGTCCTTTGGGTTGCGGCATGTGCTCATTCCGTTGCCTTTCCCTTAGGCATCTGTTGATGAAATTGCAGGGGTATCTGTTTTTGGCGAGTACACTGTATAGGTGTTCTTCCTCTTTTTGCAGTTCTGGTGTACTGTAGTATGTTGTGGTCCTTTTGAATAGTGTCTTGATGCAACTTCTTTTGTGCGTGTTGGGGTGGTTGTTTTCATAGTTCAGGACTTGGTCTGTGTATGTGACCTTCCTGTATACCTTTGTGGTGAATTCTCCGTTTGGTGTTTTCTGTACCATAGCATCTAGGAATAGGAGTTGGTTGTCCTTTTCTTCCTCTCTAGTGAATCGGATTCCTGTGAGTGTGGCATTGATGATCCAGTGTGTGTTCTCTATTTCTGTGTTTTTAATTATTACAAAGGTGTCATTCACATGTCTGACCCAGAGTTTGGGTTGAATTTGTGATAAGACTGTTTGTTCTAATCTTTGCATTACTGCTTCTGCTATGAGTCCAGAGATGGGTGAGCCCATGGGTGTGTCGTTGATTTGTTTGTTGTTGAATGTGTTGTGTGTTGTGAGGCATAGGTCCAGAACTAGATGGTATAGGTTTATGGTGAGAGCGGAAAGATTTAAAAGGAACCTAAGGGGCAACTCTTTCAAGCAAAGAGTGGTGTGTGTATGGAATGAGCTGCCAGAGGAAATGGTGGAGGCTGGTACAATTCCAACATTTAAAAGGCATCTGGGTGGGTACATAAAAGGAAAGATTTAGAGGGGTATGGGCCAAGTGCTGGCAAATGGAACTAGATTAATTTAGGATATCTGGTCAGCATGGGCAAGTTGGATCGAAGGGTCTGTTTCATGTTGTACATCACCATGACAAGCTGGGACTCTTCTCCCTGGAGCATATGAAGCTGAAGTGGTGACCTTTCTAGAGCTTTATAAAATCCTGAGGGGCATGGATAAGGTGAATAGCCAAGGTGGTTTCCTTAGGGTGGGGAAATTCAAAAGTGAGCATAAGTTTTTAAAGTGAGAGGGGAAAGATTTAAAAAGGACCTGAGAGAGACATTTTTCACACAGTGTGGTTCGTATATGGAATGAGCTGCGAGAGGAAATGGTAGGTGCAGGTTATGTTACAACTTTTTAAAAGACATTAGGATAGATAGATGGATAAGAGGTTTAGAGGGATATGGGCCAGATGCAGGCCAATGGACCTTGTTCAGAAAATCTGAGCATGAACAAGTTGAACCAAATGACCTGTTTCTTTGTTGTATGACTCTGACTCTCTATTAGAATACAGAGTTGGATGATAATCCTTGATCATGTTGAATAGTGGAGCAGGCTCCAGGGGTTGAATGGCCTACTCTTATTCCTATCCTCTGTTTCTATGGTAGATAGCCATGAAGGTTGCGACATTTGAAGTACCAACATGGATGTTTATCATGATTGTGCTTCTATCATCCACCCATGATGGGAAGAGAAAAAGTATTGTAAGATATTAGTCACCTTTTGTGTTTAGTTTAATTGAGAATTAGTTTTAGCTTGGGGAAAGCTCAAAGATTGGAATGGTTTTGGGCAGTTTAAGGAGATCTGACTGAAGTCAGATGAAGATGTATTTTCTCAGAGCTGTTAGGGGAAGAAGTTACCTCAATAAAAAATGTTGCTTGAAATTTCCTGACCAGGGAGCATTTCGTTAAAAACCTGCAATCGTTATCTAAAGCTGAGAAAATCTAAGATCTCTGTGAATGGTCAAGAAAAAAAGACCTCTCCGCTCACAGGACCAGAACTGATTGAGAAGCAGTTATGTCAAACATGTAGATTTGATAGGAAAGGAATATATGGATATTTATTAAGTGTAAACTAATGATGTTGGGGAGTACATGGAATTTTGTTTTATGTATTTTAAAGTCTTCCAAAGTTATATTTAGCTTCCTTTATTTTACATTTGTTTTCATTTGCATAATAAACTTGTGTTTTATCGTGAGACTAAATCTGCAGCATTGCATGCTTATGTTCAGTGAAAGACAGCCATGTTAAATTAACAGAAAAAAAATCTATAAAGCTAGACTTCATTCTGGGATCTGACTTTCTCAGTAGTAACATCAACTAGGATTGTAACTATGATCTTTTGGGTAGCAAATCTCTATGATTTGTGTACCAAAAACAATTTTCTTATGGAAGACAGAAAATAAAGAAAGCCCATGTTGCACTTGTTTAAACAACATTTGAGGGGTTTGAGTACTTTTGAAACGTAACATTGTGGTGCACCAGCAATTTGAGCACATTTGTCTAATAAAGGGGTATAAGATATCATTTATTTTTCGAATTTGGATTTTCATAGTGAAGATCTAGCCCCCACCCCCCAAGAGGGGCCTCTCAACTCCGAGATCGGTCAAAAGAATCACTAGGAGTACGGTCTATTTTAGCAAGGTTCACCAGTTTATTATGACGTCGGACACAGGTTTGTCCAGCAATAGAGATTTACAGCTTCTGTGTTCCTCTGCACCATTGAATTTGAACAATAAGCCATTTTTATATTTTTCTTAAGATACAGGATAACTTTAACTGCAAAGGAAAACCAATCAAGGTGATAAGGTGACATAATGGACAGCAGGTTAATCCAGTGATCTTTCCTGGGAAACAGTATTGTCTCACACATCTTATGTCTCATGCTTGCAAGTTCAAGGTTAGTCAGAGTGGTCAGTTAATGTCTTATGATTCATTTTATGAAGACTTCGTTGTCTGCTTTATCTTTTAATTCAGCCAGCTCAGCAAAACAGGAATGCAGCTTCAACCATTTTAGCACAGTCTTAATCCTGAAGCCATTTTGTTATGTTGTTTTATATTAAAAATTCATTTTGTTATTAATAAAAGCTTGCATAGATTTGTTGTTCCTGACAACAACTCATATCCAGATTTTAGATCCTCATCTTCCCCTTTTGATCATTCCATGACCACACTATAAATGTGAGGGCACAGATCAGATTAACCCAACTGAGGGACTAGGGACAAGCAATGGCGCTTCCTCATCTTCATCTAAATGGAGAAGAAGCATTTTCTAGGTGGAACCAATGCTGTTAATAGATCCTAATAGTTTAACAATAATACACTTAACAATAGCAATGCCAACAAAAAAGACCAACTAAAACAATAGCAGCCTACATTACCATATTGAACAGCCAGCTGTACCATGAGCCAAAGCCCCAATCTCCCCTACCTCCACCTTCAAAACCTTCGGTATAAAATATCATGATATTTTCTTTCTCATCGAGCAATTTAGGTATTAATTTAGACAACGCCAATCCAACCAAATCAGGGTTTTAGACTCTGAGGACGTTCCTGCCCTTCTCTCCCTTTAAAAACAGGGTTCCCAACCCCAGAAGTCCTCAACTTCTCTCTCTATAAAAACGGGGTTCCCAACCCAGTAATATTCAAAAGAAATGTTGTGTCCAGTAAACGCTTTAGGAGGGGAAAGGGGTCAAAGAGTTTTTTGCTGAAACCAAATATTCTATTGTGACTTTGAAGAAACAAATGTTTAGTGGAAAAATAACATTTCCTTATCTTTTCTTTTGCGGCTTGACCTATTTGAATGGGAGCAAGGCTTACCAGGGTTGTCCATAGCACAACTGGAATCAAACTGACACACGACATCTTCACAGGGTAAAGACCATTTAGACTTGTTCTGTAAATGGACTCTTCAATCCTTCTGATGCAGTTGACCACTGCAACAGCCATTCTTAGTAACGTTTAGTCTCTTGGCACGCAAGGATTTTTTTTGGCATAGTTAGTACACAATCTCTGGTTGCTCAGGATCGGACAGGTAAACTGTCCCTTCTTGTGCAACAGTGCTGGCAATGGCAAGTCCACACAGCAGGGCAAGTTCTATCTTCATCATCTCCCCCCTCGCAAGAACCCAGGTGGAATGCTCGGCAACCTTAGCAGCAGTTGGGGTAGTAAGGAGGACCTGAAAGTGTCCTTCCCAAAGAGGCTGGAGGCCGTGGAGTGTCCACAGTAATAAAGTATAAACTATTTCCTCCTTGCCGACATGTATACAAAATAATTAATTAAAATAGGCAGCAGAAAAGAAGGAACACAAACTTGTCCAGTAGGGGTCATCCACATTCTGACGTATGCAAGCAGAAGAATAAAGTGCTCCGTTTTGGAAATCAAGCCAGCAGAACTGGAAAGAAAACTCGGCAGTTCGGAAAGAAAAACTAAACAGTCAGTTTAGTAAGAAATTTTAAAGAGTTGAGATAGGAGTGAATATTTCTCTAGGTTGGAGTATTGTTAAACCCCATTAGGGTAGCACACTGAAAATCAAGCTTTGATATTCCCAGACCTACCATTAAAGTTAAAGATTTTAAGATGTATCTAGAACTTATAATTTTCCTGTCTTTTAAACCCAGGTTGTTGGAAATCACAAAGCCAGGTTTCTATTCTATAGAAGAATTACTATTTATTACAAATAAATAAACTTGCACCACAGTAAACAGTTATGATTCGGGCATTTAACTCTACTAGTTAAAACTCTAGTCCTGTTATAAACACGTCCTGTGTATGCACATATAGATGGGGGAAAATAATCATGGATATTATTAATATACATGCTAATGGGCAGAGGAAAAGGCTGAAAAAAGAAGTTTAGTGGTCCCTGTTCATCGGTTTGCTGAGGCTATTCTTGTGCAGTTTAGAATGGTGCTGCTTGATCACCCTTCTCCAGATGCTTTCACATGTTGCAGGTGGTACAAGACGACTGGACTGAATTTACAAAGGTTTCTGACTTAAGAGTTAAGAGTCACAGTTTACAGCAACTACCGAAGGAGAAACAAGCTGGTTTCCTTCACCTTAAAATTGTTTTACTTCAAAGAACGTAGATGGCTCAAAAGCTTGTGAAAGTCTGGTGTTTCTTGCTATCTCATTCACAACCCAAGCTTTTCAGTTACCTGAGAGTGAATCAGACCATAGCTGGCAAGCAGGAAAGCCTTTGTCATCAATAATTGTTCATTAGTGCATAGGCCAATCAGCTAGTAGTTATAGAGTCACTGAGATATACAGCATAGAAATGGACCTTTTGATCCAACTCATTCATGCTGGTCAGATATTCTAAATTGATCTAGTCCCATTTGGCCCATGTCCCTCTAAACCTATCCTATTCATAAACCCATTCAGAAGCATTTTAAATGTTGTAATTATATCAGCCTCCATCACTTATTCTGGCAGTTCATTCAATATATGCACTGCCCTCTGCATGAAAACGTTGCCTCTTCAGTTTAGGATGTTAGGGTAAAGATTTAAACAGGACCTATGTCCTTTAGTTTTGACTCCCCTATCCTGAGGAAAAGACTGGCTGGCTGCAATTCAATTCATACACACCATCTGGCAAGCTTGTCTGCAGTAACCTTATCCAGTGCTGCTCAAACGGGCTTTATAAAGAGCATTTGACAATGAGTGTTAGGTTACTTGGTTTTTAAACAAGTGTTATGATTCTTCAGTAATCCTTGATATTTAAAACTGATCTTTTCCCATTTCAGACTACAATAAAAAATACAAAAAAATGACAGTCTTTACAGTATCTGAAACAGATATTGTTGGAATAAAAGCAAAGTGTAGCAAATGCTGGAGTTGTGAAATAAAACAGAATATCTGAGAAGCTCCATAGGTGTGGCAGCACCCGTGGAGAAAAAGAGTTGATGGGTAAGTTGTTGGAGGGCATTCTGAGGGGCAGGATTTATGTTTATTTGGAAAGGCAGGAACTGATTAAGGAAAGTCAACGTGACTTTGTACATGGGAAATTGTCTTACTAACTTGACTGAGTTTTGGTTTGAAGAAGTGACAGAGAAAATTGAAGGCAGAGTGCTGGCTGTCCTTATGTACTTAAAGGTTTTTGACAAGGTTTTGCATGCTAGACTAGTTAGTAAGGTTAGATCACATGGAATCTAGAGAGAACTAGCCATTTAAATACAAAATTGCCTTGAAGGTAGGAGACAAGATGGTTTTCAGACCAGAGGATTGTGTCCAGAAGTATGCTGCAAGGATTGAAGCTGGGTGCACTGCTTTTTGCAATTTACATGAATGATTGGATGCGAATAGAGGACGTATGGTTGCTAAGTTTGCAGATGACAGTAAAATTGGAGGTATCATGGATAGTGAAGAAGGTTGTCTCCAGAGTGCAACAGGATCGTGATCAGATAGGTTAATGGGCCAAGCAATATCAGATGAAGGTTAATTTAGATAAATGTGAGATGTTGCATTTTGGAAGGAAAATCAGGGCAGAACTTAAACTTAATGGTAGGGCTCTGGGATGTGTTGCTGAGCAAAGTGACATTGTGCAGGTTCGTGATTCGTTGAAAGTGAAGTCACCGGTTTTTGGTATACCTGCCTTCATTGATCAGTGTCTTGAGTATAGAAGATGATGCCACTTTGGAATACTGCTCTCCATTCTGGTCTCCCTGCCATAGGAAGAATATTGTGAAACTTGAGAGGGCTATCCTCCCTGAAGTGTCAGAGGCTGAGGGGTAATCTTTATAGAGGTTTTTAAATCAAGAAGGCCTTGAATAGGATGAATAGCCAAGCCAGAATAGGGGGAGTCCAAAACTAGAGGGCATAGATTTAAGTGAAGGAGGCAAGATATAAAAAGGATCCAAGGGGCAACTTTTTCTTAGAGGGTGGTGCGTGTATGGAATTATCTGCAAGAGGAAGTGGTGGAGGCTGGTACAATTACAACATTTGAAAGGTGTCTGGATAGCTACATGAATAGGAAGCATTTAGAGGAATATAGGCCAAATGCTAGCAAATGGGACTAGTCTTTTCACCGCAGAGAGCGGCGCGAGCTGGGCGGAAGTGAGGTTGGAGCGCAGAGCTGGTCGGGAAGGTAAGTGATTGGTATTTGAGTGGGTGTGTTCAGTGACGGGGTCTGTGGCGTGAGGTCTGGCTCTGACACTCAGAAGGGAAAGGGGGAGAGGAGGAGAGCGCTAGTTATAGGAGACTCTCTAGTTAGAGGGACGGACAGGCGGTTCTGTGGACATGGGCGAGACTCTCGGATGGTTTGTTGCCTCCCGGGTGCCGGGATCCGAGACGTCTCGGACCGTGTCTTCAGAATCCTTAAGGTGGAGGGTGTGCAGCCAGAAGTCGTGGTACACATTGGCACCAACGACATAGGTAGGAAGAGGGGTGGGGAGGTCATCCAAGAGCTCAGGGAGTTAGGCTGGAAGCTAAAAGCTAGGACAGACAGAGTCGTCATCTCTGGGGTGTTGCCGGTGCCACGTGACAGTGAGGCAAGGAATAGGGAGAGAGTGCAGTTGAACACGTGGCTGCAAGGATGGTGTAGGAGGGAGGGCTTCAGGTATTTGGACAATTGGACTGCATTCTGGGGAAGGTGGGACCTGTACAAACAGGACGGGTTGCACCTGAACCAGAAGGGCACCAATATCCTGGGGGGGTAGGTTTGCTAGCACTCTTCGGGGGGGTTTAAACTAATTTGGCAGGGGGATGGGATCCAGACTTGTAGTCCAGCAAGTAAGCTAGCTGTTTGTCAGGATGTCCAAGAATGTAGGGAGGCTGTGGAGAAGGTAGCACTGACAGGGAATACTTGCGGACACAGAGATGGACACAATTCTGTGACTTTCACCTTGGTTATGGAGAGATAGGTGCGCACAACAGGGTAGATTTTACAATTGGGGGAAGGGAAATTACAATGCTGTAAGACAGGATTTGAGGAGCATAAGTTGGGAGCATAGGCTGTCAGGGAAGGATGTGGTGGAAATGTGGAACTTTTTCAAGGAGCAGATACGACGTGTCCTCTATGTATGTACCTATCAGGCAGGAAAGAAATGGTCGTGTGAGGGAGCCTTGGTTGACGAGGGAGGTTGAATGTCTAGTGAAGAGGAAGAAGGAGGCTTACATAAGGTTGAGGAAACGGTTCAGACAGAGCAGTGGGGGGATACAGGATAGCCAGAAGGGACCTGAAGAAAGGGATTAGAAGAGCTAAGAGAGGGCATGAAAAATCCTTGGCGGATAGGATCAAGGATAACCCCAAGGCATTTTATGCGTATGTGAGAAACATGAGAATGATGAGAACGAGAGTAGGTCCGATCAAGGACAGTAGTGGGAGATTGTGTATTGAGTCGGAAGAGATAGGAGACGTCTTGAATGAGTACTTTTCTTCAGTATTTACAAACGAGAGGGACCGTATTGTTGAAGAGGAGAGTGTGAAACGGACTGGTAAGCTAGAAGAGATACTTGTTAGGAAGGAAGATGTGTTGGGCATTTTGAACAACTTGAGGATAGACAAGTCTCCCGGGCCTGACGGGATATATCCTAGGATTATGTGGGAAGCAAGAGAGGAAATTGCAGTACAGTTGGCAATGATCTTTTCGTCTTCACTGTCAACGGGGGTGGTACCAGGGGACTGGAGAGTAGCGAATGTTGTGCCTCTGTTCAAAAAAGGGAATAGGGATAACCCCGGGAATTACAGGCCAGTTAGTCTTACTTCTGTGGTAGGCAAAGTAATGGAAAGGGTACTGAGGGATAGGATTTATGAGTATCTGGAAAGACACTGCTTGATTAGGGACAGCCAGCACGGATTTGTGAAGGGTAGGTCTTGCCTTACAAGTCTTATTGAATTCTTTGAGGAGGTGACCAAGCATGTGGATGAGGGTAGAGCAGTGGATGTAGTGTACATGGATTTTAGTAAGGCATTTGATAAGGTTCCCCATGGTAGGCTTATGCGGAAAGTCAGGAGGCATGGGATAGAGGGAAATTTGGCCAATTGGATTGAAAACTGGCTAACCGGTCGAAGTCAGAGAGTGGTGTTAGATGGTAAATATTCAGCCTGGAGCCCAGTTACAAGTGGAGTTCCGCAGGGATCAGTTCTGGGTCCTCTGCTGTTTGTAATTTTTATTAATGACTTGGATGAGGGAGTCGAAGGGTGGGTCAGTAAATTTGCGATGATACGAAGATTGGTGGAGTTATGGACAGTGAGAAGGGCTGTTGTCAGCTGCAAAGGGACTTAGATATGATGCAGAGCTGGGCTGAGGAGTGGCAGATGGAGTTCAACCCTGCCAAGTGTGAGGTTGTCCATTTTGGAAGAACAAATAAGAATGCGGAATACAGGGTTAACGGTAGGGTTCTTAGTCAGGTGGAGGAACAGAGGGATCTTGGGGTCTATGTACATAGATCTTTGAAAGTTGCCACTCAGGTGGATAGAGCTTGTAAGAAGGCCTATGGTGTATTAGCGTTCATTAGCAGAGAGATTGAATTCAAGAGTCATGAAGTGATGTTGCAGCTGTACAGGACTTTGGTTATGCCACATTTGGAGTATTGTGTGCAGTTGTGGTCGCCTCACTTTAGGAAAGATGTGGAAGCTTTGGAGAGGGTGCAAAGAAGATTTACCAGGATGTTGCCTGGAATGGAGAATAGGTCGTACGAGGATAGGTTGAGAGTTCTCGGCCTTTTCTCGTTGGAACGGCGAAGGATGAGGGGTGACTTGATAGAGGTTTATAAGATGATCAGAGGAATAGATAGAGTAGACAGTCAGAAACTTTTTCCCCGGGTACAACGGAGTGTTACAAGGGACATAAATTTAAGGTGAAGGGTGGAAGGTATAGGGTAGATGTCAGGGGTGGGTTCTTTACCCAGAGAGTGGTGGGGGCATGGAATGCGCTGCCTGTGGGAGTGGTAGAGTCAGAATCATTGGCGACCTTTGAGCGGCAATTGGATAGGTACATGGATGGGTGCTTAATTTAGGATAGATGTGCGGCACAACATCATGGGCCGAAGGGCCTGTTCTGTGCTGTATTGTTCTATGTTCTATGTTCTATTAATTTAGGATATCGGGTCAACATGGATGAGTCGGACCAAGGGGTCTGTTTCCCTGCTGTACAACACTGACTTCACAACTGTGCTGAAGAAGTCATACCAGATATTGCTGGGAAATAATTTGAAACTTTGAATTATTGTTTATGTTTAGGTCTTTCTAAATTGTCTTTTATGTACACATATGATTCTTTGGTATTCAATTAAAATAACTTGTGTTTTTGGGTTAAAGAACATTGGCAACAGTTCACTGACTAATCACTGTAGTAACCAAATCAACAATAAAATTGATTTACAAAACCGGTTTCACTTTGAAATTTGACTTGTAATACCATTAGCTGGATCATAAAATTGTCCCAAGGATATATCCACCAAGCAGCCAAGCTTTTTCAAAAAACTGTTGATCACAGCAAAGGCATAATTGGCCACATGGCCTTTTTCATATTGTGAAATTAGTTCTACGATTTCAGTCTGTGAATTCAATTTCTCTACATACTCCATGTGGCCATTGGTGTTGATGAGGGTGATTGCTGTACTATTACTGGACAAGAGATTCTAAAGTATGTTCGAGCATCCATGCTGCTTTAAATAATTTCAAGTGGTCTAGTTTTCCAGTTAGAATAAAATCAAAGCTGAGTCCCTCCTAAGTCAATGGCCAAATATTTTTAACACTATCCTCTGTTTCATTAAATTTGCTTTGAAGATATCAGCTGTTAGAATGCAATGTAAGTTGTTAAACTAATACAATTATAACAAAAATTGCTATTATTAATGAGAAGCTTCAAGTCTAATTTGTGATTAAAATTTTTAGACTTTTTGGCATTAATGACAGAACATAAAGCACCTCCATACCTTTTGGATACCTCATTGGGATGTACAGTAATGACCATTTATTGTCCATTTTAATGATGAGTAGTACAGTTTATCTTGTAGCATTTTCCAGTCACTTTTAAAAGGCATCAACACTTTAACCTGTTCTGTGAAGAGAGTAGTTTGTACAACCAGTGACTCGTCTGCTTTGCATATACTTAGTGTACATACTGACAGTACATCACATTATTTCCTCCTGCAGGTTTACCAACTGAGCATATATTCAATGTTACCTACACAAGTTAGCTACAGTGCAATCCATGTCAATTTTTAGTTATTGTACCATGCGTTCAAGGATTAATTTTTTCACTTAGAAGGCTGTCACAACAGACAATTATGTTTAGTATGTATGCAAGCAAGATGCTCAAAATTTTTAACTGGTTGTAGGATGTTTATAGTGCAGAATACACTTGTTAAACACTGCACATGATGTAAATATCCAGTGTATTGATGTGAGTATTTGATACACCTTTTATCGGTGGTTCAGAAAAATGCTTTGAGCCAAATTAAATGAAAACCATAATTTCACACCTTTTTAAATAACGTGTTCTCTTAGAAATGACATTGAATAGTAGAATAATTCTTCAACTTAGGTATTCCAAAATACTTTATTCCAAGTGTTGCATAAATAGTGGAAATGCTCCACAGTTCCTGCAATATGTATGCAGAGAAAATACGTTGATATTTGAAGCATGGGCTTTAGAAAAAACATGAAATGATGAGCTGACTGCTATTCAAAATGATTTTTTTAAAATTAAATTTACAACAATAGCTGGAGGGAATTCTATTTAATCACTTTGTGTGCAAATGCAAGAGATCAAAGTATTGAAATGACTGTTACATAATAGGATTTTTGGTAATGACAAAATCATAACCACAAAATTCTGTATAAATATTGGTCTACTTGGATTTTTACACAGACAAGATTGGATATGAAAAATATATTGTTATTGGGATTAAACCTTTTTTAATTTTTTTAAAGTGGAACTTGGTTTGTAAGAACTATTGGAAGGTTCCACTGGAGCAAGTGAGCCACAAGATTAGTTGGACTGTTGGATATTTAACCCTAGGATCTGTTGCTGACCGGTAAGTTGTTTTTTTTTCCCTATTGTGATTTCATGCTTTTGACCTCTTAGGTTTTCTGTGATATATAGTGAGCATAATATTCAGGAATGTGCATTTTGTGTTGCAAAATCTATAACCTTTATAAAACTAGATGCATAAGTTTTCTTTTCAATGTCATTACATCAGAGCCTCCTGTTTTGAGAATCATGATACAGGAGTGACACAATTTTATCCTGTACACAGTTGATCGGTTTTAGACTGATTTGCAACTTGTTTGTCAGTATTACAAAAGCCATACAGTACCAAGTTCATCCAACAATTTTTAACCATTATTGGTGTTATAAATGTTGTGTTTGAAAACAGAATTGATACAATACTTCAATCTGCCAGTGAACAATTATTTTAGCATCCTTTCTGTGAAGACAAGTAGATTCGCATGATGGGCAATTCTAAGATGACGTTTTCTTTTTGCAGGGAAACTTTCAGGTCATTTCAATCATTTATGGCTAAGGAGGCTATTTTCCCCATTGAATCCATGCTGGCTCTGCATGAAGCAATCCAATTAGTCCTACAAGATTTATTTCGTTTAAGTACCCGTCCAATTACATTTTTCAGTATCATTGTTTTCACTTGCACCACCACCAGGGGCAACATGTTCCAGCTTATTGCATAAAAAGGTTCTTTCTGATTTTCTCCGAGTCCTCTTTTGTCCAGAATCTTAAATCTATGTCCCTTAGTCCTTGCTCCATGAGCAAATGTGAAGTGTCTTTCTTTCTTTCTTATCTAAGGCTGCCATAATCTTGTCTGGTCCTATAAATATCCCCTCAATCTCCTTTTGTTCCAAGGACAACAGCACTTTCATCCGAAGCTTATAATATTTTTCCAACACCCCTCAACCCTCAGCAAAATCTCTCACTATTTGGCATATGTCCTTTGCATTCTGTCTCAAGAACCTTTAGATCTTTCCTGAAATATGACTAGAACTGATCACCTTGTAGGGGTGTAACTCAAGCTTTATGTAGGTTTAGCATAATATATCTTGCTTTTGTATTTGATGTCTCCATTTAGGAAGTCAGAAATTCCAGGTATGTTGCTGGCCATTCTCTCCAATATGTTGTGCCACCTTTGAGAATCTATGCCACATGTCCCCCTGCTGACCCTCAATTACTGTTCACTTTTTAGAACTAGAGCATTAAAACTATATTACTTCTCTCTGTCCCTCTGCTGAGGATATCTCTCACTTCTTTGTTAAATAACATTCTGCTAATATATCTGTGTCCTGTTATAGGCAACTCATCGTTCCTATCTTTTTACCATACCTCTAAGTTGGGTATAGTTGTTCAATTTTGGAGTTCCACAGTGTCTTCCAAGCTCCAACTGAACACTGACCCTTGTGGCACAACTTGTGGTTCAAAACAGAAACAGCCATTACTGAAAATCATTGCTTTCTAATCTTAAATCAATCATATTTCCATATTGGCCTTTCCTATTCCATAAGCCTCAGTTTTGTTAACCACATTGTTATGTACTTCCATGTCAATTCTTTTCATAAATTCCTCCTAAAAATGTCAATTGCATTCCCTTCTTCAACTTCTGTTACTCAAAATGCTGAATTATTTCAACTGGATTGTCCTTAATTGATTCAAAGCTCTCCAGGTACCTGTTTCTTTTTTTTTCTCCTAATTTAAGGATGCCAAAACTGTATCTGTCCCTGATATTGGACTAACTAGCCTATAGTTATTAAGTAGTACTTGCTGCTATTCAAGAAAGGCTGTAAGGTATCAAATCTGCTAATGTGAGTCCTCTGGCACCTGCTCCTTAACTAGGGAAGCTTGAAAAATTAAGGGATGCCTTTCTGCTATCTCCAAACCCACATTGATTAGCAACCTGGGGTGCAAGCTACCGGACAAGATGATTTTTCATGATCCAAACATAGCCAGCCTTTCAACTACCACCAACTCCCAATCAATTTTCACATCTAATCAGTGCTTCCACTATTTTAGTCTCTATGATTACATTGTCAGATTCCTTTTCCTTAGTAAGCACTGATGTAAAGAACTTCTCCATTTTTGAACTACACGTATATTTTGAGCTAGAGATTTGCACATTATTGAAATCAAGGAAGGAAAATGGGTTGTCTGAATAGCTCGGCCCAAACAAAGAATTGAAGTTGCAGCCAATTTTCAAATTTGGTTTTAATTATAGTTGTAAGTTTTGAGGAAGACTTTATGTAATGAGGTCAAACTACTAAATGTTGGCTTTTTTTTATTATTATTTATAGCCTGGGCCGCCGAAATACATTCATTCTCTCGCTAATTCTATCAATTATTCAGCATATTGGAGTTTCTATCTCTGTGGATTTCCTCATGTTTGTTCTGTTCCATATGTTCAGTGGCTTAGCATCAGCTGGACTCTTTTTGTCTATATACATTGCAAGTGAGTATACTGCAATTTGGGTTTTGACCAGATGACAAACTAATGTTTTTCAAATGTGTGCCTATATCTAAAAAAATTACAGATTCTAATCCTTTCTAGTTTTGAGACTCTTTGTTTTGCAGATTTGTGGTTTGTAGCAATAAGCTACATACTACATGTAGTGATTGGAATAAGGTTGGCCAGGTGGATCTCAATAAGTATGAGATCCCTGATTGGCCCAGGTTAACAGGACCAATCAGGGAGTCTTGGCTGATGGATATAAATAGGAGCCTTCCTAAACAGATCCAGGCAGTGGGCCGTGGAGGGGGTCGTTAGGGCCGACTGCCTGCCCCTCTTCCGCGGTTACGTTAGAGCCCGGGTGTCCTTGGAGAAGGAGCACGCGGTATCCATCAACACCCTGGAGTTGTTCAGGGAGAGGTGGGTGCCGTAGGGAGTGGAGTGCATCATTTCCCCCTCCAACTCTATTTTGATTTAGTCCCTGCCCTCCCCTTCACTGTTTGATCACACAGCATTGCCCTTTGATGTGAAGGGCACTGCTTGTCACTGGCCACCCGGGTGCTTTCCTATCTTCGTGGTGGTGGAAATTGAATAAAGATTCGTGCACCTTGTGTCTCACACCTGCACAAACACACCATTGGTGCTGGGGAAAAATAAACACTACTGCAGTTAGGGAAAAAAAAACAAGTGTCCCTCCCCTTCACTGTTTGATCACAAAAAAAATAAATAGGAGCCTTTCTGTTCACTCTGAGGAAAAAAAAGAAAAGGAAAAAAAAAATAGGAGCCTCGGGGATTCTCGTTACTCGAGGGACTGGCTGTGAGCTAGCTGGTCAGAGTCAGGCCACACATGCAAGTAAAAGGTAACTTAATTTCACGGAGGCTGGTATCCCGTCATTATTTCAGTGGTGATGAGAGAAAATGATACATTCCTAAAGTAAATTAATTTGCAACCATTGTCTTTGACCTGGGGTACGCATTCCTCTTTCACATCTTTATTTGGGAAACTTGACTTGTTCAATCCTACTGTCGAAGCTTGGGCCTAGGATGTGGAAAAAATGAGTTATTTTTCAGGGCAGATAAATAGCAATGAGTAATTCTTCTGACTGCTGATGGACTCAGAGTTTTTAGTTTATTAGGACCTAACTTTCACTGAAGCATCTGGCACTGAAACCTTTCAAGAATTGACAGATTTTGATAAGGAATATTACAACACCAAGCTGCCTCTAATTCTGAAACTTTATCAGTTTGATTTGGCAGTTCAAGAACCAGGGGAGCCCATATCAGAATTTTTGATGGTTTAGAGCACTGGCAGAGGAATGTATGACTTTGGGTTAACTCTTACTGGGATGCTGAGAGACTGATTGATATGCGGGATTAATGACATAACCATGCAAAAGTACCTACTAGCTGAAGCCCAGCTGAACTTCAAACAGGCATAACTGGCTTTGTCATTAAATAAAAATGTGGCAAATGGAGCATTTGAGCTAAGGATATCCCAATGGAAATGGACACCCTCACCTGTCTGAGCTTGGGGAATACCACTTGAGTGCAGGCAATTGCGTAGCTTCCCACAGGATGTACCCTGAGCAGATGAAACCTCAGTCAGCCCACAGGAGAACCCAAAACAATGGTCTGCCTCTGTGAAATGGCTAAAATGTTCTTCAGGATCCAAGCCAGCAAGCCATTATAGTTGCTGGCGGTATGTGAACTTGAGACACCAAAGGAGTCCAATGAGACCTTACTGGAGTAAGAGAACTTGTAAGCCAGTAACCAAGAACGTGCACACCCTGGAAAGTCCATCTACATGTGGTTTGGAGTAGTTAAATTGCTTAGTAACATCCTAATCAGAATCAATCAAAAAATAAACATCTCATTAGATGGTCACCCAGTTCTAATGGAGGTTGATACCAGCTCAGCTGCATCAGTGATTATAGAACCAGTCTTTAACAAGATTTGCTCTTTACTCCAACCGTTAAGTTTGCGTAAGTGCTCCTCCAAGCTGAGAATGATTACTTGATTACAGCTTAAGGGTACAACTTTGGTTCTAGTCTCCTGTGAGAAGCAGTTGTTGTAGTTACCACTGATTTGTAGTAAAAGACTTGGGCCCAAGCTTGATGAGGTGGAATTGGTTGAGAAAGATTAATCTTCAGTTAGAAAATGGCTACCTGAGTGAAATCCTAATTAAATACCAGGAAGTTTCTCAGGAAAGTCTAGGGATTATCGAAGGAGCTGAGGCCACCTTACATGTTGACCAGGAAGCAATTCCACGATTCTGCAAGACCTGGCTAGTGCCAATTGTTTTGCGAGCAGAAGTAGAAATCCGGAGGCTTGGAAGTGAAGAATTCCTGAAGACCATCAAAGACAGTAAGATAGAAGAGGATGAAATAATGGTCTCCTTTGATGTAACAGCCCTGTTTACATCAATCAATATTAACCTGGCCAAGGAAACACTGACTGCACTATTAGAAGACCCAAAGACACATGCACCAAACACCATTAAATTCATCAGCAAGGACAGTATCGTCAAGCTACTGGACCTATGCCTTACCACACACTTCACTTTCAACAACAAAACCTACAGACAAATCAACGGAATGCCCATGGGATCTCAGATATTAGGGTTCTTAGCAGAGGCAGTAATGCAGAGACTCGAACAGACAGCTCTGCCGACCATCCAACCCATGCTTTGGATCCGCTATGTGGATGACACCTATGTCATCACTAAATGAAACAAATTAGAGGAAACCTTCAAGACTATCAATAATACCCTTATTGGCAAAAAATCACTAAAGACGAGGAAAACAACAACAAACTGCCATTCCTAGATGTCACAGTTGAGCAAACAACCAACGGGTAGCTTCAAACCAGCATCTACAGGAAAACAACACCTATGGCTCAAATATTGAATTACAGAAGCAATCATCCCAACATCTACAAACAAAGCTGTATCAGAACATTATTTCAATGAGCCAACACACACTGCGGCACAGAGAAACTACGCAGAGCAGAGGAAAATCACCGACACCAGGTATTCAAAAAGAATGGGTACCCAATGAACACAATCCACTGATTTCTCAGCAACAAACCCAAACAAACAGACAAAATATTTCCAGAAATCCTAGCCACTCTCCCCTACATCAAAGACATCTTGGAAATGACTGCCAGACTATTCAGACCACTTGGCATCATGGTAGTCCACAAACCCACCAACACACTTAAAAGCAGCTAATGAACTTGAAAGACCCTATACAGACACCAAGCAAAACTGGTGCCAGTTACAAAATACTGTGCATGGACTGTAGCAAACACTATATTGGACCAACAGGCAGAAAACTAATCACCAGGATACATGAACACCAACTAGCCACAAAATGACATGACCCTCTCTCACTGGTATCTTTTCATACAGATAAGGAAGGACACCACTTCAACTGAGACAACACATCCAGCTTAGGACAAACCAAACAGACACGCACGAGAATTCCTAGACGCATGGCATTCCACTTGGAACTCTATCAACAAACACATCGAGTTAGACCCCACCTACCACCCCCTGAGAAAAGAACAGGAAATGACATCACCACAGAAATGAAATCACCAACCCAAAGAAACCCAAACATATAAATAGAAAGCAGGAATCATGTACAGTGCTTCGCCTGATGCCCACTGAAGATGTTATCTAGTAGGGTGATGAAATGTCTGGAAATGAACCTTCCAGCTCAGCGAGCAAACCTACATCCAGAATCTCAACCTGCACTACAAATCTTCTCAAAAGTGAAGGAATCATTAAACCAGTCAAGTTTGCAGAATGGACAGCACCAGTCGTATTGATTCTGAAGGCAAATGGGTTGTTTTGCCTTTGTGGGGATTTCAAGCAAGTGGTAAACAGCTTCCTGCAGCTGGATAAATACCCAATCCCTTGCAGAGAGGACCTGTGCGCAAAATTGACCGGAGTGAGGCAGGCTATCCTTTACACGGCTGGATGTAAGCCAAGCATTTCTGCAATTATGACTAGATGAGGAGTCCCAGATGTATGCGACAATTAATACCCTGAAGTTTTCATACCAATATATGAGACTGCCATTGGGGGCATCAGCTTGTGCCCTTTTACAGAGGACGTTTTACAGGGTCTACCCCAGGTCACCATTTATCTGGATGCTGTGCTAATAACCAGGAATACCAATAAAGAGCATTCAAAGAATTTGTACATTGTGCTTAAATGTTTCTCCCAGGCAGACATATGCTTTAGCAGCGGCCACAGTGGAGTGAGGATGGCAGCCAGCACGCCAGGAGTAAAGATGTCTACTGGCCGGGAACCAGTGGAGCCCAGTCAGATCACATGAAAGCTCTTATAGAAATGTCTTATCTTTTTTAGCTTTACTTATTTTTTTAACTTGCGCTGCATTATAAATATAAATAATATAACATTTTTCTTTATTTTTTCTAAGTTTTTGTACCAAGGTATTTTATACCTATGATGGTGCCAGGTGTTGGTGACATACACTTTTCACTGTAATCCTGTTCTTTTGTTACTTGAGTACACATGACAATAAACCTAATTCTAACTCTCTGTATTCGATAAATTCTGTCCTGTTATTATGTTTGTTTTGTTTTACCTCCTTTACATTTCTACCTTTTTTTTTAAAAAAATGTTGTTGGTAGATGTTGGGCAAGTAGATTAGATGAGTTACTCACTGCACGGGATTCCTAGTCAACGTGGGTGGCACGGTGGCACAGTGGTTAGCACTGCTGCCTCACAGCGCCTGTCGACCCGGGTTCAATTCCCAACTCAGGCGACTGACTGTGTGGAGTTTGCACGTTCTCCCCGTGTCTGCGTGGGTTTCCTCCGGGTGCTCCGGTTTCCTCCCACAGTCCAAAGATGTGCGGGTCAGGTGAATTGGCCAAGCTAAATTGCCCGTAGTGTTAGGTAAGGGGTAAATGTGGGGGTATGGGTGGGTTGCGCTTCGGCGGGTCGGTGTGGACTTGTTGGGCCGAAGGGCCTGTTTCCACACTAAGTCTAATCTAATCTAATCTAAAAAACTGTTGTAGTCACAGTATTTATAAAGCTCATCCTGTTCAGTTTCAGGTCAATAATAATCCTGAGGTTGTTGGCAGTGGTTGATACTGTGATTTTGATGCCATTGAATATCCAAGGGACGGTGGTTAGGTTTTCTCAATAGAGGCTGTCAATTTCTAGCACTTGAGTGGCATGAATCTTGTTTGCCACTTGGTCAGCCAAAGCCTAGATATTTTTAAGTCTTCATACTTTTGGAAATGGTCTACTTCAGTACCTGAAGAGCCAAGAATGGTGCTAAACGTTATGCTGTTATCAGCGAATATCCTCACCGCTAACCTTTTGGAAGGAAGATCATTTAAACTGTTTAAGATGGTTGAGTTTAGGAATCTCTAAAACACCTGCAATGATGGATCTGAGATGACTGACATCAATCTTCTTTTTGTGAGATACAGTTCCAACCAGTGAAAGAATTCCTCTCGCTCTGTCTGATTTCCTCCCCCAAGCACCACCCCTTTCACTTTCAGGCAGACATCGCCTGCTACTAATGTTAGAGGACCTCCAAACCTATTTCTGAAAGATACACGAATACTTTGGTGGAAACCACTAATTTTTGCAAAAGAGTTTACAACTCTTATTAAATAATCATGCCAGGTGTTGCCTGCTTTTTCTTGATATGCACACCACAATATTTTTAATCAATCTATTCAAACATTATGATCCATCTCTGGGATAGGTAGGTCTTGACACTACTACTGTATACTACAAGACATTTATACACTTTTAATCAATCTATTCAGACATGTGGAACTTGAACCTCTGCCATTTGGGTCCAGAGGTGGAGACATTACCAAAGGACTGCACCTTTGCACAACTGCATTCCATCTTCTTTCTATGCCACTGTCTCTCATTGAGCCAATTGCATTTTCAACCTAGATGAAAGCAAGTGGTCCTCATAATACCACTACCTCAACCTATATGCCATTGAAATCCTCAACATATTTTTCACCTTGCACAACAATTGTTTTACTTTTTGCTTTGCCAGCTTGTCATCCTCCCTCTGTACAAGCTTTGACTCATCTCAAACACAGCTTCTTGTAACCTATTGTTGGTCTACCTTTCCTTGTTGCTTTGAATTTGTTTCTAGTCCACAAAAAATATAATTTTCAATTCTTCTCTATATTTAAGATCTATTAACTTGTTCATCTCTATCATTGACCTTCTGTAGCCAAATAAAATTATCCGACATCAGTGTTTCCTCTGTTCTTTTCATTTGTTTTTTTTTCCTTTATGACAGTGAAACAGTTTTAAAATCGTTTTTCTCCTCCAGGGTTGGAGATGTGTGACCCACCCCACCGACTGATGATCACAGTGATTGCTGGATCCTTTACAGTGGCTGGGGAGATGTTGCTGCCAGGATTAGTTAAGTTATGCAGAGATTGGCGAATTTTGCAGACTGTTGTCACTGGCCCCTTCGTATTACTACTCATTTATTGGTGGTGAGTGTTTCAACAGTAAGTCATTATCTAAATGAATTAGATAAGTATATGTAATCCTGCAAAATCTTTTTCACTGCAGTTTCAAATATTGTCATTTTTGACTTTTTAAAGTGACTTTTTAAAACATTATTTTTCATCTCTTAAGATAGACACACCGAAACAGATAAAGGAGGAAGTGCTAGATATCTTGAAATGCATAAAGGTGGATAAATCACCAGGACATGATCAGGTGTACACTAGAACTCTGGAGGAAGTGATTGCTGGGCCCCTTGCTGAGATATTTACGTCATTGATAGTCACAAGTGAGGTGCCAGAAGACTTGAGGTTGGCTAACGTGGTGCCACTGTTTAAGAAAGATGGTAAAGACAAGCCAGGGAACTATAAACCGGTGAGCCTGATATTGGTGGTGGCAAGTTGTTGGAGGGAATCCTGAGGGACATGATTTACACATATTTGGAAAGGCAAGGACTGATGAGAGATAATCAACATGACTTTGTGCATGGGAAACCATGTCTCACAAACTTGATTGAGGTTTTTGAAAAAGTAACAAAGAGGATTAGATGAGGTTCCCTACAGTCTGGAAACAATCCCTTCGGCCCAACAAGTCCACACCGACAGTCAAGAGTAACCCACTTTCAGGAGTAACCCCTACCCCTGAATAATGCACTTAACACTATGGGCAATTTAGCATGGCCAATTCACCTGATGAGCACATCTTTGAATTGTGAGAGGAAACCAATGCAGGCACTGGGAAAATGTGCAAACTCCACACATACAGTCACCCAAGGCAGGAGTTGAACCAGGGTTCCTGGTGCTGTGAAGCAACAGTGCTAACCACTGAGCCACAATGATGAGGGCAGAGTGGTGCATGTGATATTTATGGACTTCAGTAAGGTGTTCAAAGAGGTTCCCCATGGGAGACTGGTTAGCAAGGTTAGACCTCCTGAAATACAGAGCAAACTAGCCATTTGAATACAGAACTAGCTTGAAGTTAGAAGGTGGTAGAGGAGGGTAATTTTTCAGACTGGAGGCCTGTGAACAGTGGAGTGCTACAAGGATCTGTGCTGGTCCACTATTTTTCATCACTTATGTAAATGATTTGGATATGAACATAGGAGGTATAGTTAGTAAGTTTGCAAATGACACCAAAATTGGAGGTGTGGTAGACAGCGAAGAAGGTTACCTCAGATTACAACGGGATCTTGATCAGATTGGCCAGTGGGTTGAGGAGTTGCAGATGGAGTTTGATTTTATCTCATTTTGGGAAAGCAAATCTTAGCAGCACCTGTACACTTATGGTAAGGTTCTGGGGAGTGTTCTTGAACAAAGAGACCTTGGAGTGCAGGTTCATAGCTCCTTGAAAGTGGAGTCGCAGGTAGATAGGATAGTGAAGAAGGCATATGGTATGCTTTCCTTTATTGGTCAGAGTATTGAGTACAGGAGTTGGGAGGTCATGTTGCAGGATGTTGGTTAGGCCACTTTTGGAATATTGTGTGCAATTCTGGTCATCTCCCTATTGGAAAGATGTTGCGAAACATGAAAGGGTTCAGAAAAGATTTAGAAGGATGTTGCCAGGGTTGGAGGATTTGAGGTATAGGGAGAGGATGAATAGGTTGGGGCTCCTTTCCCTGGAGCGTCGGAGGCTGAGGGGTGACCTTATAGAGGTTTATAAAATCATGAGGGGCATGGATAGGATAAACAGACAGCCTTTTCCTGGGGTGGGGGAGTCCAGAACTAGAGGGCAAAGGTTTAGGGTGAGAGGGGCAAGATGGGCGGCATGGTGGCGCAGTGGTTAGCACTGCTGCCTCAGTGCCAGAGACCCGGGTTCAATTCCCGCCTCAAGCGACTGACTGTGTGGAATTTGCACATTCTCCCTGTGTTTGCGTGGGTTTCCTCCGGGTGCTCCAGTTTCCTCCCACAAAAAATGTGCAGGTTAGGTGAATTGGCAATGCTAACTTGCCCCTAGTGTTAGGTGAAGGGGTAAATGTAGGGGAATGGGTCTGGGTGGATAGCACTTCGGCGGGTCGGTGTGGACTTGTTGGGCTGAAGGGCCTGTTTCCACGCTGTAAGTAATCTAATCTAATATAAAAAAGACCTAAGAAGCAACTTTTTCCACAGAGGGTGGTGAGTGTATGGAATGAGCTGACAGAGGAAGTGTTGGAGGCTGTTACAATTGCAGCATATCTGGATGGGTATGGGAATAAAAAGGATTGAGATGAATATGCATAGAGTGCTGGCAAATGGGTCTAGATTAAGTTGCGATATGGGCTGCATGGGTGGGTTGGACCGAAGGGTCTGTTTCCGTGTCGTATATCTGTGACTCTGACTCTAAAACTTTCTAACTGCTGAGTTTCTTTCTTGAATTTAAATGTTATCACCTATTTAAATTTTTTTTTAAATTTAAGTGTTAAGCTTTCATAAAGTCATACTTCAACTACAGCAGCTTTCCTTAATAGTGAAAAATATCTAATGCTTCAGAGCCTATTCAAGAGAACAAATGTGAAACAAAGTATGAATGCGATCAAAAAAAGAGAGTTTAATGAATCTTAAAGGATGTAACACGATGAAAGGTTTAGGAATAAATAGTAACAGGAGAAGACCATGCAGCCTGTCAAACCTGCTCTGCCACTCAATATGATAACGTGATCTTGTGGAAAAACAGCTTCTCTGACTTGAGAACACCAATTGTGAGTTTACAAGGCCTGCACCCTCCATCCACTTTACAGTGACGAGACCTGATCATGATGTGTTTGGCAGGAGTAAAGGCTTCTGCCTTTATTGTCTCAAACATATCCTTGACATCTCTTGGCAGGTGAAGGTGCTAATTAGCATGCATTCCTTGCTCAATCTGCTGGGCAGGCTACGTTCGTTGGATGGATGAATGCCCTCTGCCATTCTGAATAATGAACTGACCAGTGAATCTCGACCTCCTGACATCCATACTTCCACACCTGCAAAAGGTGAGACCAATAACTAAGAGACTGGCACTGATTAGCTGTGACATCTGGAGGCTGACTATTTGTTGGTTTCTGCTCACCTCTTCCAAACAAAGAGCTTAACTGGCTGAGAAGAGTCAGAAGAAAGCAGAGGCCAGTAAATCCACTCTTGCTTTTTCCTGTAGCAAATATGGAAAGGACTGCTGTGCTATAGTGAGGTTCCTGAGGTTCACATGGGGTTCACGTCGGCCAATGCTTAAGAATTGGCCACCACACTACATCATCTTATGAAAAAACAAGGTTTGCCACAAAGTCATGTAATAAATGGCTGATTCCACAGATATGCATTCACAAGGCACTTGTCCAGAGAACAAAATTAATTTTCAAGGCTAGCACTTATTGCCCATGCATATTATCCTTGAAGATGTGGTGACTTGCATCATTGAACTGCATCAGCTTATGTGCCATTGTCATACACAATAGGGAGTTCCAGGATTTTGGCCTGTGACTGTAGGAACAGCAATTTATAATTCAAAGTCAGAATGGTATGTGACTTGGAGGGGAGATGGTTATGTTCCTATATGTCTGGTGCCTTTAATTCATATAGATCATTTGTTTGGAAGATACCAAGAAATAAATCTTGGAGAATTCTAGCAGTATCTCCTGCAGCTATGGTCTGCTATTGGTGGATTTGCTGCTGAACAAGAGATTGCTTTATCTTCATTGCATCAGGCCTTTTTATATTGTTGGAGTTATATTCATTCAAGGAAGTGGAGAATACTTGTACTTTGTAAGGGATGGAGAAGCTTTGAGAAGTTGGAGTGTTTTTTTTAATTGCTGTCGAATTTCCAGCTTCTGATCTGCTCTTGTGTATCTCAAATTTTGTCACTGGTAGTGATGCCCTCTGGAATGTTGATGGAAGAGTTTCATGATTGTCCTACTGTTAAATGTGATGAGAAAATGGTGATGCTTATTGCCTCGCACCTGTATAGGTTCAGTCTAAACATGTATGCTATCCAAGTTTTCTGAGTACAGACACAATTTGCCTCATCTGGGGAGTTGGGAATGAAAATAAACACTTAGTGAGCAGGGAGGTTGTTGATGAATGGCTAGAAGCCATTGGGTCCAGGACTTGCAATGTTGTCCTGACACCAAGGGGATTTGGCTTCTAATAGGCAAAACCATTATAATTTATGCTATCTATGACTCAAGTGACCAGTACGTGTTGTCAACGATGCACTCCTACCCATTTTTGATATCATGTGAACAAATATTGTCTTGATGTCAAAGATAAAATCTCTTGTAAAGTCTCTTGAATTCAGGTTGTCTGTATATGTTTGGAGCAAGGCTGTGGTCAGTTCTAAAGCTAAGTAATCATCACAATCCAATATTAGCATTGGTGAGTAATATTTTTATGGATGCAGCCTGATAATACTAATGCTTCCCCCTTCCCACCCCACCCCAGCTGCCCCCGCCACTTCACTAATTACATGTAGGTGGTAAGTGGCCAATTGTATTTCTTTTTTATGGACAGGGTATAAGCTAGAATGTTCTATACTTGGCTCAATTAAAGTTGTACTGGAACACATTGGTTAGAGATGTAGTTAATTTTTAAGAATATGTCAAACATGAGTTATTATTGGAATCTGCAACCTTTGCTGCACCAATATGCTGTAACGATTCTTGAAATTATATGGAGAGAAACACACTGACAACATTGGTACCAATGATGGAGATCCCAGGAGGAAATTGAGATAATCTTGGGTGCCTTGTCTTTTGTCCTCTTGCTGTGTTCTGCTATCACAGAGGTTGGGAATATTTGTTGGACCTCTTTCTCGAATTAGTTGGTTCTCATTCTCCACCAGATTCACAACTCAATATGGCAGCCTTCATAGCTTTGATCTGGTCGATTGCTAGTGTGATCACAAAGATCAGGTTACACCATGCTGTTTCTGGTGTTTAATATAATGTTCCAATTTCATTAGGTTAACTTTTTTTTTAGGTCCATTTGATGCTACTGTTAGCATGCTATCATATGTACTTGATTAGAGGCGTATCCTGGCTTGAAGAAGTAGCTGAGGGAGAAGTGAGCTCGGCATGATTTCTCAAATTCCAAAGGAAGAATAACTTAGTGGCTTACTGCATATCATGGACACCTGCTGGAGTATGTAATTTCCTAAATTACACATTATACACAGGTGTCTAAAGGTCATAAGGTAATTGGCCTTGTATATTTAGGTAGTAATCTGCCTTCCTGTTCTTGCCACCAAAGTAGATAACCATACTTTTATCCACATTAAACAGCATCTGCCATGCATCTGTCCACTCACCTAACCTGTCCTGGTCACCCTGTAATCTCCTAACATCCTCATCACATTTCATCCTGCCACCCAGCTTAGTATCATCAGCAAATTTGCTAATGTTCTTACTAATACCATCTTCTATATCATTAACATATATTGTAAAAAGCTGCTGTCCCAGCACTGATCCTTGCGGTACCCCGCTGGTCACTGCCTGCCATTCTGAAATGGAGCCATTTATTACTACTCTTTGTTTCCTTTCAGCCAACCAACTTTCAATCCAAGTTAGTACTTTGCCCCAAATACCATGTGCCCTAATTTTGCTCACTAACCTAGTATGTGGGACTTTATCAAAGGCTTTCTGAAAGTCCAGGTACACTACATCCACTGGATCTCCCTTGTCCATCTTCAGCGTTACATCCTCAAAAAAATCCAGAAGATTAGTCGAGCATGATTTCCCCTTCATAAATCCATGCTGACTCTGACCTATTATGTTACTACTATCCAGATGTGTCGTAATTTCATCCTTTATAATAGACTCCAGCATCTTTCCCACCACTGAGGTCAGACTAACTGGTCTATAATTTCCTGCTTTCTCTCTCCCACCCTTCTTAAAAAGTGATGCAACATTAGCCACACCCCAATCCGCAGAAACTGATCCCGAATCTATTCAATTCTGGAAAATAATCACCAACGCATCCACGATTTCTCGAGCCACCTCCATCAGTACCCTGGGATGTAGACCATCAGGCCCCGGGGACTTATCAACTTTCAGACCTAACAGTCTCTCCAACACCAATTCCTGGCAAATATAAATTCCCTTCAATATAAATCTCCCTCCGGGAGATTGCTTGTGTCTTCCCCAGTGAACACGGATCTGAAGTACCAATTCAATTCTTCAGCCATTTCTTTGTTCCCCGTAATATATTCCCCTGTTTCTGTCTTCAAGGGCCCAATTTTAGTCTGAACCACTTTTTTGCCTTTCACATACCTAAAAAAGCTTTTACTTATCCTCCTTTATTTTTGGCCAGTTTACCTTTGTACCTCATTTTTTCTCTGCTTATTTCCTTCTTAGTAATCCTCTGCTGTTCTTTAAAAGCTTCCCACTCCTCCATTTTCCCACTTGTCTTTGCTATGTTGTACTTTTTCTCTTTTAATTTTATATGTTTCTTAACTTTCCTCATCAGCCACCCACCCATGCCTCCTCCTAGGATCTTTCTTCCTTTTTGGAATGAACTGATCCTGCATCTTCTGCATTATACTCAGAAATATCTGCCATTGTTCCTCCACTGTCATCCCTGCTAAGGTATTGCACCATTGAACTTTGGCCAGCTCCTCCCTCAATATTCCATAGTTCCCTTTATTCAACAGTCACTTCCGATTTATACCCACTCCCTTTCAAATTGCAGATTGAAGCTTATTGTATTATGGTCACTACTTCCCAATGTCTCCTTCACTTCGAGGTCCCGCATCAATTCTGGTTCGTTGCACAATACCAGATCCAGAATTGCCTTCTCCCTGGTAGGCTTCAGCACCAGCTGTTCTAAGAATCCATCTCGGAGGCACTCCACAAAGTCTCTTTCTTGAGGTCCAATACCATCCTGATTCTCCTAGTCTACCTGCATGTTGAAATCCCCTATAACAACTGTCGTAACATCTTTGCGACTGGTCAATTTCAGCTCCTGATTCAACTTACATCCGACCTCCAGACTACTGTTTGGGGCCCTGTAAATAACTCCCAAGAGGGTCTTTTTACCCTTAGAATTTCTCAGCTCTATCCACACTGACTCTACATCCCCTGATTCTAGGTCCCTCCGTGCAAGGGACTGAATATCATCCCTTACCAACAGGGCCACCCCACCCCCTCTGCCCGTCAGTCTGTCCTTACGATAGCACGTGTATTATTCATTTCCCAGGCCCTGTCCACTTGGAGCCACGTCTCAGTTATCCCCACAATATCGTAGCTGCCAATTTCCAAAAGAGCCTCGAGCTCATCCATCTTATTTCTAATATTTCGTGCATTCATGTATAGTATTTTTAATTTGTTACTGCCCTCCCCCTTCCCACCAACTCCTATTTCACTCAACCTTTCAGCATGATCCATTTTTGAGTTTTCTGCCTCATTGATACAGTTGTCTTTTTCGACTTCCCTTGTTCTAACTTTCCCTTCAATTTCTTTCTTCAACATCCAGTTTGTTCCCCACCCGTTACTTAGTTTAAATGTAGCTGTGTTGCAGTAGCAAACCTGCCTGCCAGAATGCTGGTCCCTAACCTATTAAGGTGCAAACCGTCTCCTCTTGTATAATTTATGCTTACCACAAAACATACCCCAGTGATCCAAGAATTTAAATTCTTGCTTCTTGCACCAGTTCCCCAGCCACATGTTCAAGTCCATTATCTCCCTGTTTCTGGCCTCACCAGCCCGAGGAACTGGAAGCAAACTGGAGATAACCACCCTGGACATCCTGCTATTCAGCCTTCTTCCTAGTTCTCCGAAGTCCTGCTGTAGTATGTTCCTCCTCTTCTTCCCGACATCATTTGTGCCGACATGTACCACCACTTCTGGCTCTTCACCTTCGTCCTTGAGGATTTTCTGCACTCTGTCTGTGATGTCTTTAACCCTGGCACCAGGAAGGCAACACACCATCCTTAAGTCCCGCCTGCTGCCACATAAACCCCAGTTAGTTCCTCTCACTATGGAGTCCCCTATTACCACGGCTCTGTCCGATGTCTGACTCTTCCGCTCTGCCTCTGCGCCAACTTGTGATTGACAGACCTGGCCACCTCGCAGACTGGCAGTGTCATCTGTCTCTACAGTTTCCAAAAGATTCAACTTGTTCCTGACAGGTACTTCCCACCCCCACCCCGGGGTCTCTTGCACCTGTCTCCTCTCTGCCTTGCTCTCTTCTGGTATGGTTGGTGTAATAACCTCGCTGAAGGTCTTGTCCAGAAAGATCTCGTTCTCTCCGATGAGCCTGAGGTCCTTGAGTTCTTTCATCAGTGCTGCAATATGCTCTGTCAGTAGCTGAACACACTTTCCACACTTATGCGAGCCAGACACACCAGAGTCGTTGACCTCCCACATCAAGCACGTTCTCCCCGTGTCTGCATGGGTTTCTCCGGGTGCGCCGGTTTCCTCCCAAAGACCAAAGATGTGCAGGTTCAGTGAATTGGCCATGCTAAGTTGCCCGAAATGTTAGGTGCATTAGTCAGGGGTAAATGTAGGGGAATGAGTCTGAGTGGGTTGCTCTTCGGAGGGTCGGTGTGGACTTGGGCTGAAGGACCTGCTTCCATACTGTAGGGAATCTAATCTCATAATCTCAATCCAAAGTGAACATCAGCCCCTTAGAGAATTAGGAAATATTAATCGGTAGGCAGGAGATGGCAGGGGATATGATAATACCTTTGCATGAGTCTTCACAGTAGAAAATATGAATGCATTCCAAAATCACTAAACATTAAAGTGGCAACTGGGGACGAGGAAATTCAATACAATAATTATGACTGGAGAAAAAATTATGGCCACGATCTTCCCTATACCTCCACTTCTCAGCTTTAAAGAACTGCCAAATCCTAAACAGACCATTGTTCACAACAAACTGCCCAGCCCTCAGGACAACATCGACCACAAAATCATACAACCCTATCATGGCAACCACTGGAAGACATGTAAAGTGTCTACTTGGATACCACCATTACACATGGGGACACCACCCACCATGTACACGGCAAGTACTCTCATGTGACTTGGCCAACATTATCTATCTCACACAATGCAGGCAAGGATGCCCCGAGTCATGGTACATTGGCAAGACCAAGCAGACACTACAACAATGGATGAATGCACAACGATTGTCAGGTAGGGGGCTGTTCCTCCACAGTTGGGGAACACTTCAGTGGTCAGGGACATTTGGCCTCTGATCTTTAGGTGACCATCCTCCAAGGTAGACTTTGGGATATGCAGCAACGCAGAATGGCTGAGCAGAGGCTGAAAGCCAAGTTAGGTACCCATGAGGATGGCCTTGACTGGGACCTTGGGTTCATGTCACTCAATAGGTGACCCCACTACACTCTACACTGTCTGTCTGGCTCTCGCTCTGGCGCTCACTTCTTGCCAGCTCGCCCGCTCTCTCTCCTGCAGACCCGCTGTGTGCATGATATCTCTCAGACAAATGCATAAACCCTGCCCATTCACACCCACGCACATGTAATCAAAGTTGAAAATGTGTTGCTGGTTAAAGCACAGCAGGTTAGGCAGCATCCAAGGAATAGGAAATTCGACGCTTCGGGCATAAGCCCTTCAACAGGAATGAGGAGAGGGTGCCAGGCAGGCTAAGATAAAAGGTAGGGAGGAGGGACTTGGGGGAGGGGCGATGGAGATGTGATAGGTGAAAGGAGGTCAAGGTTAGGGTGATAGGCTGGAGTGGGGTGGGAGGCGGAGAGGTTAGTAAGAAGATTGCAGGTTAGGAGGGCGGTGCTGAGTTGAGGGAACTGACTGAGACAAGGTGGGGGGAGGGGAAATGAGGAAACTGCAGAAATCTGAGTTCATCCCTTGTGGTTGGAGGGTTCCCAGGCGGAAGATGAGGCGTTCTTCCTCCAACCGTCATGTTGTTATGTTTTGCCGGTGGAGGAGTCCAAGGACCTGCATGTCCTTGGGGTGGTTGGGTTGGTTGGTCCGGGCGTCCCTGAGGTGTTCTCTGAAGCGTTCCGCAAGTAAGCGGCCCGTCTCCCCAATGTAGAGGAGGCCACATCGGGTGCAGCGGATGCAATAGATGTATGTGGAGGTGCAGGTGAACTTGTGGCGGATATGGAAGGATCCCTTGGGGCCTTGGAGGGAAGTGAGGGAGGAGGTGTGTGCGCAAGTTTTACATTTCCTGCGGTTACAGGGGAAGGTGCCGGGAGTGGAGGTTGGGTTGGTGGGGGGTGTGGACCTGACGAGGGAGTCACGAAGGGAGTGGTCTTTGCGGAACGCTGATAGGGGAGGGGAGGGAAATATATCCCTGGTGGTGGGATCCGTTTGGAGGTGGCGGAAATGACGGCGGATGATACGCTGTATACGGAGGTTGGTGGGGTGGTAGGTGAGAACCAGTGGGGTTCTGTCTTGGTGGCGGTTGGAGGAGCGGGGCTCAAGGGCGGAGGAGCGGGAAGTGGAGAAGATGCGGTGGAGAGCATCGTCGATCACGTTTGGGGGAATCTGCGGTCCTTGAAGAAGGAGGCCATCTGAGCTGTGCGGTGTTGGAACTGGTCCTCCTGGGAGCAGATGCGGTGGAGACGAAGGAATTGGGAATATGGAATGGAGTTTTTACAGGGGGCAGGGTGGGAGGAGGTGTAGTCCAGATAGCTGTGGGAGTCAGTTGGTTTATAGTAGATGTCTGTGTTGAGTCGGTCGCCTGAGATAGAAATAGAAAGGTCTAGGAAGGGGAGGGAGGAGTCTGAGACAGTCCAGGTGAATTTGAGGTCGGGATAGAAGGTGTTAGTAAAGTTGATGAACTGTTCAACCTCCTTGTGGGAGCACGAGGCAGCGCCGATACAGTCATCGATGTAGCGGAGGAAAAGGTGGGGGGTGGTGCCAGTGTAGTTGCGGAAGATGGACTGTTCCACATATCCTACGAAGAGACAGGCATAGCTGGGGCCCATGCGGGTGCGCATGGCAACTCCTTTAGTTTGGAGGAAGTGGGAGGATTGAAAAGAGAAGTTATTCAGGGTGAGGACCAGTTCAGTCAGTCGAAGGAGGGTGTCAGTGGAAGGGTACTGGTTGGTGCGGCGGGAAAGGAAGAAGCGGAGGGCTTTGAGTCCTTTGTGATGGGGGATGGAGGTGTACAGGGACTGGATGTCCATCGTGAAAATAAGGCATTGGGGACCGGGGAAGCGCAAATCCTGGAGGTGGTGGAGGGCGTGGGTGGTGTCCCGAACGTAGGTGGGGAGTTGTAATCAAAGCCTCTTACCCCGCCCCCCGCTCTCTTTCCTATTCCTTCTCCACCAGCTCTCTTAAAACCCCTCCCACCCACCCCCAACTCCAGCTCTCCTCCCCCCCCACCTCTCTTTCTCCCCCGCCTCCCCCCAGTCCCGCGCTCCCCGCAGCTCTCTCCTCTGCCTCCTCACTCTCTTTTTTTCCCACCCCCCCCCCCCCAACCCCAGCGCTCTCCATCCCAGGACTCTCCTTCCTCTTCTCCCCCCCCCCCCCCCCCCCCCCCCCCCCGCCGCTGTCTTGCCTCCCCCACCTGCCATCTTGCCTCCCCCCTCTCCTGCTGTATTCCCCCCCCACCCCCCCCACAGCTCTATTCCCCACCTCCCCCTTCCCTTCTCCCCTCACCCCCCCCTCCCCCATTTTATTTTGTAGATGACGGACAAGTGTTGGGAAGACTTTAGTCCCTCACCACAGAATTCCTAGACTCTCATCTGCTCCTGTCACCAAAGCTTTAAACTTGATCCACTTCAGTTTCTGGTCAATGGTGTCCCCTGGTGGTTGTTAGTTAGTGAATCCTCAGTGGTAATGTAACTCTCTGCATTGTTGATCACCTTCGCCGGGCTCTTGTGTAGTACTACTTGCCACTCTTGCACACTTTTACATGTTATCCAGCTCTTGCTGCACATAAAACTGGAATGCATGGGTATCTGAGGTGTCACAATTAATGCTGTATATTGTACAACTAGCAGTGAACAGCATTCCCTCTAACAGTATTGTGGAGGGAAGGTAATTGCTGAAGATGGTTGGGCCTAGGGCACTTCCTTAAGGAACTACTGCAGTGAGGCTTTAGGTCAGTCACCAGGGCTGAGATGATTGACTTCCAAATACAATCCTCTCCCTTTTATGTTCAATATGGCTCCAATTGTGGAGAGTTTTCCTCTTGATACGCCTATTGACTTCAGCTTTGTGAATTGGCTTCAAATCAAACTCTGCCAAATGCTGCCTTTGATGTCAAAAGCAGCCATTCACCTTCTCTCTGGCGATCAACATTTTTTTTCCTTACCCCTGTTTAGCTGAGACTATAGGCCATGAGATGAACATCTTGGTAAAACATAGGTGGAATGTCAGTGAGCATGTTATCCCTTTCGCTAGTGCCGCTTGCTCTGTGGATGACTTCTTCCATCACTTGATTGAGAGTAGACTGAGGTCAATAATTGGCTGAGTTCATTTAGACCTGCTTTTTGTGGATAGGATGTAGTTTAGTGCACATTATATCATATCACTGAAAATTGCTTATATGCTGGGTTCCCCTCATCATTGAAGATGGGGTTATTTGTGAAGCTGCCACTATATCTCGGTTGTTTATTTGCACACCAGCATTCACTGGATGAGGCAGGATTGCAGAAATTGAATCTGATCTGTTGGCTTTGATATTGCTTACCCCTATCTATTGCATGCTGCTTTCTGACATGCAAATAGCTCTGATGTAACTTAACAGGTTTTCTTTAGGTATACCTGGTGTGGCTCCTGACATGTCATCCTGCACTCCATATTGAACTAGGGGTGATATCTTGGCTTGATGGTTGGGGGCAGTAGAGGTGAATATGCCAAGCCATAAGATTACAGATTGTCATTGAATCAGGTCTACTGCTGATATCCGTTAGGCTTTATGGGATAACCAGTTTTGAGTGCTGGACCTGTTCAAAATCTGTCATGTCACTTAATTTGGTGGTATAGCACACAACACAACATAATGGAGGATCTGGATGTAGGTTTGCTCGCTGAGCTGCAAGGTTCATTTCCAGACGTTTTGTCACCCTTACTAGGTAACATCTTCAGTGGGCCTCAGGTGAAACACTGCTGATAATTCCTGCTTTCTATTTATATGTTTGGGTTTCTTTGGGTTGGTGATGTCATTTCCTGTAGTGAAATCACCACCTGTTCTTTTTCTCAGGGGGTGGTAGATGGGGTCTAACCCGATGTGTTGTTGGTCGAGTTCCAGTTGGAATGCCATACTTCTAGGAATTCTCAAGTGTGTCTTTGTTTGGCTTGTCCTAGTCAAAGTGGTGTCCTTCCTCATCCGTATGTAAGGAGTGTGTTGTGTCTTTTTGTGACTAGTTGGTATTCATGTATCCTGATGGCTAGTTTTCTGCTTGTTTGTCCAATGTGGTGTTTGTTATAGCCCTTACACAGTATTTTGTAAATTACATTAGTTTTACTTGTCTGTATAGGGTCTTTCAAGTTTATTAGCTGCCGTTTTAGTGTGTTGGTGGGTTTGTGGGCTACCATGATGCTAAGGAGTCTGAGTAGCCTGATAGTCATTTCTGAGACGTCTTTGATGTATGGGAGAATGGCTAGAGTTTCTGGGCGTGTTATGTCTGCTTGTTTGCATTTGTTGCTGAGAAATTGGCGGACTGTGTTCATTGGGTACCCATTCTTCTTAAATACACGGTATAGGTGATTTTTCCTCTGCTCCTGTGTAGTTCCTCTGTGCTGTTATCAAAACTCAATCATGGAGGATCTGTGAAGACTGGATTAACTGCCACAATAATTGACTGCATATGATGGGCAGTCCTACTGATACGGTCATGAGCTGATATATGGCAAGACTGATATATTTGAAGACCAGGTCAAATAGATTCTCGTCTCATTTGTTCCCTCACTGGCTGTTGTACACCCAATCTAGCATCTATGACCTTTGAGAACTTCGTCATCCTCATCAGTACTGATACTCCTGAGCCAATCTTGGTGATGGTGATTGAAGCTCCATCCAGTGTTCGTCATGGGAGGGGTACTGATTAGTGTGCTGAGGCAAAGATTTCCTTGCTCATCTGTGACCTGACACCATGAAACATGATGGGGTCTGGAGTTAATGCAAGCCCTTCTTCATTGTATATTACTGTGTTGCCACCTCAGCTTTGTACAATTTATATCAATGACTACAATTGGAGCAGGTGGTGAAGATTTCATATCTGTGATAACATTTCTTAAAATAGAGAGATGAAAGGAAGCTTGGAAGTATTTAGAGATGGATATAAAGGACTCCTTGTTTGCTGACCCTAACCTATCTTGACCCTTCTCAAAGTTGGTGATTAAAACGTTATTTTTTTGGAAAAGAAAAAATTTAAGATGAATTATGGTTCCTGACTTTTTTGATGCCAACTTATCCGTGAAAAGTGTCAGGCTTAATTTGTAATGTCTTAGAATATAGTTCAAAGTATTAGCTGAGATTTTCTGCTTCTCATCCAAATGCATAGATAGAAATGATGGCAATTATTTTGTACTGAAAGGGGTGGCGGGGGTGCTGGGTGCAAGAAAAACACCATGGTTTGTTGAAATGGGACTAACTGTTATGTGATTCTATTACCCACCATTAAATATTTGAAAAATGAGCATAAAGCTTTAAAGGAGTTATCTCATAACTGTTAAGTTCTGCATTATGTTTCAAGCAGACTTTGTGCCTTCACAATCGCTAGACTAAGTTGATACCAAGTAATAATTCACACCTTTCATTGACTTAAATGTGTGACTTCTACTGGTTTAAAAAGTTGCATTAGAATTGTGAGGAGAAATGTTAAACTTCATGGGAACAACCTAACACAACCAAGGATAGGTCTCCGCTATTATCTGCCTCAAGGGATCAATACAACAGACCCATAGCAGGTTTAAATACTATTCTCCTAAATTAAGAACTTGAGTCTCTTTTTGTCATTTCTCCAGTTACTCAATAGCTTGAGGGGCCCAAAGACAGCTTCGTTTTCAGCCCTTTCAAATCTTCTTCCCAAATGATAAGGTGCTCAGTATATTATTGCAAAAATTAGATATTTTTAATAGGTTTTCTCTATGGGATGAACATTGTTTGTTTAATAGATTGCTATCCTAATTATGAAACTAAAACATTTTTCCAACAAATTATAGCATTCCAGCTTTGTTCCCAGAGTCTCCACGCTGGCTTCTTGCGACCAGACAGATTCAGAAGTGTAAGCACATCATGCAGGATATTGCAGCTAGTAATGGTGTCAATGTGGATGATGAATTATACACACCAAACAATGTATTTAATGGTACGTGATACACTGTGAATGTGCAATGGAAAAGCAATTGAACTTACCAGTGTGTTTCAATGAACAAAGCACACAGCAAGTTCATCAGGCTTGCTTCTTAGAGTTTAGATTAGAGTGGTGCTGGAAAAGGACAGCAGGTCAGGCAGCATCCGAGGAATGGGAAAATCGACATTTCAGAAAAAAGCAAGCTTTTGCCCGAAACGTCGATTTTCCTGCTCCTCGGATGCTGCCTGACCTGCTGTGCTTTTTCAGCACCACTCTAATCTAAACTCTAGTTTCCAGCATCTGCAGTCCTCGCTTTCGTCTCTTAACTATGTGCATTTCATTTCATTTCTCATTTAATCGAATGTAGGCAATTTTTACATAAATGACATTTCTTTATGGATACAAAGCCCTATCACTATCCTTTCATTTCCTCAATTTGAACCTATGATTATGTCTTCTTCTAATGATTTTCCTATTGCACTCTTTCAAGCACACAGACCATTATAATATTTGGTTGGTTTATTCCTGTTGCCTTCAATTCTGTTTTTGATCAATTAAGTCTCTGAAATAAAGAAAGTTGCTGGAAGCAAAGCAAATCTGTCAGAGCTGGGCAAGGACAAAGGCTATTAAATGCTTTGAATGTTTCCTTGGAACTGGAGAAAAGCTGTAATGCGTTTGAATTTTCTGAAGTTAGGTGACTGCACTTCAAAGTAATGCTCTATTAGAAAGTATTTGGGGAGGTTTAAGCAACATATTGCAGTATAATACATGCTTTTTATTTCAAACATGTTCTCTCTCTTTTAAGTAGTTATCTTGCCATTTTCAATATGCCTTTTTTAATATTTTAAAAAGCACGCTCATTTCTCCTCATTATCTGCTCTCCTATGTAAATACAATTCTCATGAATCTCCCTTAATCACCTTTAGCTGTAAATTTTGTAAACCAAAACCTAAAATACATGCAACATCTGTTGAGGTAACACATCATTTCAGGAGTATAAAGGCAATCTTACTATGTTTATCCTCTTTGAGTGGAATATCCATAATCAGATTTATTATTTAAGAAAACTTGTGAATATTTCAAAAATATGGTCTGTCTTGGTGTGAATATCATTCTTATGTGATGACTAATGAGCATTTTCCCTCTTTTTTTTTTGCCGCCCCCCCTCCCCCGCACACACCAAACACAGAGATTGATGTTTTATTTGGAGAGTTTACAGAGTCTCGTATTTACAGCTTCTTTGATATGGCCACTACTAAAGTCATTTGGAAGAACATATTGATACTGGGGTTCACCACGTAAGTGAAGCCATTTACTAATACTTCTTTCACTGTTACCTACCCTGGATCCAGTTGTATTGCAAAAACAAGTAGAAATACTCTCCTGTTACCTTCGATGCACATCACACAAATTGTGTTTTTGTTGTGGCATGACAGCAATCTGTATTAATGTGGCAATTTTTTCATACAGGAATGTTCATAAAGTGATATTAAAGTGCGTACCAAGGAAGCATTTAGGATAATTGGCCAAAAGAGCAGATGTTAAGGACAGCCTGAAGCAGCTGTGAGATTTAGGAAGGATTCTAGAGTCTGTGGAATAGAAGGGAAGAGTTACTTGCCAGTGGAGAGCAGCTTATTTACTCATAAGATAGAGACTTCACTGTTAAAGGCTGGTATGAATTGGGTATTCCTAGCTTCCCTATATCACCAAAAGGATTACTGGACTATTTTAAAGGAAAATCTGTCAATAACATTGGGCTAGAGTCACATGTAGACAAAGGTGAGTACAGAGACAGTTTTCTTTAGCTATTATTTTGAAACTATCAAACTGAAAAATCTGAGGGAGATCGGAGAGCTTGTGTTTTAGAACGCGCATAGGAACATTGCAAAATTTCAGTGAGTCACATGGAGAATGAGTGATAATTTAAAATTTTGAGGCACGATGGATTAATTTGCAGTCAAAGAATAGGTTGAGGCAATCAACATTCTGGTTCACGCCCAAGGTAGTGACTCTGACACTGACGATTTTGTCATGGATTTAGGTTTTGTGCGTAAATATGTGGTTTTGGTCTTACCGATGCTTGGCTGGAGAAAATTGTCACTGCTTGTTTGCCATGTATTCCAGGTTGTGCTGCAAAGATAGTAATTGGTGGAAAGGGGTGATTAAAGAAGTAGACGGAGTTTGGTTAACGTGTGGAGGGCAAACCCATGTTTTTAGGCAATGTCATTAACGGGAAGCATGTGAATCAGAAGTGAAGCTAGGATAAATTATTCTGGAACTCCGGCAGTAACTATGTGGGAGCTAGAAGACTATCTGTTGCTGGAGGTTCTCTAGCTGTGGTCAAATGAGGTAAAACCCCCAAGCAAGGCCAGCCTTACTGTAGGAAAGATAGTGTGGTAGGTGTATGAAAAGCCACCGAATTATTAGGAAGTGTAATGCATTATGGTTATGATTAGAAAAAAATATGTGAACTGAGTTTGAACATTTCCTAACCAATTTCCTACGAACACTAAATCTCACACCTATGAAATTCAACTTTTCTCATATTGTAAAGTTGGCTGTTATTAGGACTTAATGATGCCATTGCACTGCAGTTTCTTTGTTTGGGAGTTGCATGCATAAGTTCACCTACCCACCAAGTATATCCAACTTTTTCATAGTTTTTCTTTCAATCAGAGCTCATTTTTATTCTGTTATAAGCACCTACTCTGGATCTGTGCCTTGTATTTTTTACAACTCTGGGCAAGATCTTAATTGTCTAGGCTAAGGGCCAGTTATATCAATTTTTTTTTCATGTGTTTCTCCCCCCCACCCCCAAACATGAGCCCTCATGGAATTTCTCACCATATCATCTTAAACTTACCTGCTTAAACGTCTACCAAAATCCTATGGCATCCTTCCCATCTGTTTTCAAATACCTTTCCATTCACCAGATATCCGCCAACTTTTAAAGGTCACTGTGCACCTGGATGGTGCAACATACTCTAACAATATTAAAAATCACACAACACCAGGCTTTCGGAGCACTGTTCCTTTCACAACCACCTGATGAAGGAGCAGCGTTCTGAAAGCTAGTGCTTCCAAATAAACCTGTTGGGCTATAACCTGGTGTTGTGTGATTTTTAACTTTGCACACTCCAGTCCAACACTAGCACCTCCAAATCATGGTGTCAATATTGGTCACAAATCACAAAACATTAAATCAAAGATCATGAGTAATGCTAAACTGGAGAAAAAAATGCATTTGCATGACAGAAGAACATAATGTACAAGATCATCAACCTTTACAAAACATAATAGCATAAGACTTTTCTGACAGTCCCCAGTACAAACATATTAGAGACACAACAGTATCACAGGGGATGGTAGGCTCAGGGAGGGGAAGTTTATTAGCAGTGACTACCATTGCAATCTCCACAGGTGGAACATAGAAGGCAGGGTGGACATCATTAAGATGCGCATTTCATGTACAATCATTTTATCGACCATTTGCAAAGTATGCAGAATTAATGTGTTTAGGTCTCAAAATGCTGTTCGAAGATGAATTGTACTTTACCACTGGTGTTTGCAAATCTAATATTGCCACTAAATTCTGCATCATTGATATCTCAATGCTCTAAAATGGAGCAAAGACTGACCCAAATTATTCCATCACTTATGAAACTTACAACATGAATGAATAAGATGAGGGAAAGATCATTGCACTGTCAAGTATGCATGTAATGTGTTGGCCATTCAACCTGTGTACATCTTCACCAAGTAAGTGCGCATGCTTTGACTAAGGTAGACAACAGGGTTCCAGAGGATGCAGTTCAGCCACCTCAACCAATTTCAGTGTGGGAGCTTCCAGAATACTCCTGACAGAATAGATTTATTGGACTATAATCTGGTGTTATGTGATTTTTAATATTGACACCATATTCTTTTCATCTGCTTTTTGGAAAAATACATAATCTGAATAATCGAATTTGACCAAATTAATCTTCAAGTCTTTTTTTTCAATAATTCAGATGGGGGATTCAGAAATACCTTAACTCATATTGAGGTTTGTATAGTCAATTTACTATAGGAAGGAGTAGTTAAAGTGAATATCAAGGTGAAGTTGAATAAGTACATAAAGGAGAAGAGAAAGGAAGGATGTGCTAGTAAGATTAGATAGCAAGAATGAAAAGAAGCTTGAAAGAACAATAAACAGCGGTATAAATCCGTTGGCGTAGATAAACCCAATTTCTGTATTGAGACATCTAATGCTATATGATATTTAATTCTTACAGCAAGTCTTACAGGTGTTATTCTATAGATGTTGATGACTCTTTAGTGATTTTCCTAGGCTCATAGCTCTAAAATAAATTTTGCTGAACAATAAAAGATACTTTTGCTCAAGAAGACCTAATCTCATGGTTTATATTTCTTGGACTTTCATACTTGCGCTGAGATTTAAAGTCGACAGGTTTGATCAAAATAAAAATTCTTATTTCCATCTTACCACAAAACCTATTGCATCTCTTTTCCCTCCTCAAAACGTAGATCTTTGTTCACATTTGACATTTCAGTGACATTGTCTAGAAAGGATAACCCTATTCATTTTATCTCAGGTTCATTGGCAGTGGAATCCAGCATTGCTTTTCCCAAACCCTCACTGACTATAGCTCCAATTTCTACTTGAGCTATTTCATCGCCGTCGCTGCTGAAGGCATGGCCCTCCTTTTTCTATACTTTACCGTGAACAGGTTTGGCCGTCGTGGCATTCTGCTACTGTCAACAATCATCACAGGCATGTCATCGCTGTTGTTGCTTGCTCTCTCACAGTGTAAGTATAAGTGGTTGCTACAATTTTTTAGCACAGGGAATTGAAAAGTGCAATTTTTTTGTTTGTGGTGCCCCTTTTTCCATTACGGTATATAAAAAGAATTTCACTAGAAGCTATAATAAATACAAAATTGCCTCTACTGTATTACAGGAAGTCCCCAGGTTATAAATGAGTTTTTTCTGCTGTTCGTAAGCCAAATTTAGTCAATCAGAACAGGTATGGGCTAATTAGTCTGCCTGTTCGTTAGGGTGAAATATTGTACATAACTCTGATTATTAAAAATAATTTTTAAAAATGAGAAGCTGGAGGTCGGTTCATATTTACATGACATTCGTAAGTAGGGTGTTCATAAACCTGGGAACGTCTTGTATCTAGATGACATTTAGCTGAGGGATCAGCTCCAAATTTATTTAGAAGTGTATTTATAAGCCCTGTATTTTGACTTGCCTTTTAAAGAAAAAAGGGATGGTGATGAGTCTGAGTTCATCATAGTTGGAAAGGATTAAAATCAGTTGCCAAATTCAAATGGAAATGGAAATAATGACAGCCGCCTTGTTCAGTTCTACATGGGATTTCTTAATAGGACATAGTGCTGAATTCTTTGGTTGAGATTGTTACGAGTGATATGTAGCTGGTAACTAAATTGAGGAATGATTGAAGACCACACATTTCTAGTTTATGTAATGATAAAGTCAAGCAAAGGTTGATAAGTACCCAATGTGAATAATCCTAAAATTTTGAACCACACATTTGAGAGGATTAGGTAAAAAGAAAATGCTTGGCAAACTGAAGTTCATACCAAATCAGAGGGAAACATTATCTCCACTGGTTAAGTCTTACCTAGCATGAAGGAAAATAGTGCTTTTTGGAGGCCATTAACTCTGCCCCAGGAAATCACTTCAGAAAGTTCCCTATGCTCAGTCATTTTCAGCTGTTTCGTCAACAATCTTTCCACTAACAAGGCCATAAGTGCTAATGTTCACTGATTAAAATGTTCACCATTTCCAGATCCATTAGATCGTAGAGCAGTTAATGATTCCTTACAGCAAAAACTGGACAGCATTCTGGTTTGGGCTCATGAATGCCATCTGGTGTCCAGTGGTGACCATTCGCTAATAGGAGAGTCTAACCATTTTCCCTCGACATTCAGTAGTATAACAATTTCCAAATCCCTCACCAGCAAATCCGCAGTGGTTCATTACTGGCTGACTGGGATTTTTTTTTAAAATACTATAACAAAGCAGGTTTAAAGGCTTTTATTTTACATGCATGTTGTAGCCTGAAACTATGGATAGTAATGGCAGAGGCCCTGACTTATCTCCATCATGTGGCTAACTAACTCTCCTACTTTTGCCACCTGCTATTGCTCTGTCACTGTTTGTTGTATGTTATATATTAATTTTGTTTGCTGCGTGATGAGCACACATTCCATGGCCATTGAGTTGGCTTAGAAGTTGAATCCAGAACTTGAATCAGATGCAGCAATGCTATTCATTGTGCCAAAATATATCCCATCTACAAGCTAGAAGACAGGAATGCAATAGAATTTGTTGTACTGTTTGCATGAGTGCAGCAGAAGAAGCTCAAATCAGTTGAGTCAAAGCAGCTGCTTCATTTACTTAATTCTTATTGATCACATTAAGCACTTGCTTCCTCTGCCATTGGCACATCATGGTTGCAAAGCATATGTACTGTGTAATGCACTGCAGCAACTCAGCAAAATTACATTAGTTGCACTTTCAAAAACTGATCTAGGACAGCTAATAAGTAAGTGTATAGAAATTATCATGTTCTTCAATTTTCTGTCAAACTTGCATGCCCTTCAGACTTGAAAATATTCTTGTTCATTCATCTTCAAAATCTCTGAACACTTCTGCTTGACTAAATTGCCGATATACCTGCACTACACAGACTAAAATTGTTCAAGGAAAGATTTATCACCATGTTGCCAGGAATAGAGAGTTTGAGATATAAAGATAAACTGAAACTTTTTTCACTAGAGTGGAGTAGGTGGAGAGGTGATCTTATTGAGGATTATAAAATCATGAGGGGCATAGATGAGGTGAATAATGAGGTTCTTTTCTCTAGAGTGGTGAGTTTAAAACTAAGCGGCATATTTGTAAGATCAGAGGAGAATTTAGAAAATGTGGCAACGTTTTACACAGTTATTTGTGGATGGAATGAACTGTCAGGAAAAGTGGTGAATGCAGGTGCAGTTACAATGTTTAAAGGACATATGGCTAAGTACATGAATAGAAACACTTAAGAGGGATAGGGGCCAAGTGCAGGCAGGTGGAAGAATTTTAGTTTGGGAACATGGCCTGGACTGGTTGGAGTGAAGGATCTGTTACCATGCTGGATGATTGACTTTATAAGAAGATAGTTTAGTGCCACTGAGGTCAATTATGGATGTGTAACAAATTATTCTATTTCATAATCCTGTAAGTGAATAAAAATAACTGCTGATTGGCTAAAACACAAGAAATGAACTGAAAACTTGATTACTTATGACATTTATATAAATTTCCGAGTTAATAACTTGGTTAATTCTGAAGCGCTTTTGCTATTTTTCAACTCATGCTACTCAAAAGATGGAAGGTAAGCTTTTTATAGTGTTCGTGAATTAAACGCTAATTGAGGTGCTAATGTGAAGTTCAATTCATTGAAGCCAGGAAAATATTTTAATTAATATGTTAATATTTTGAACATGTCATTTTCAGCAATGTTGTCTTTGTGTTTGTTTTGTACCTGTATAGCAGCAGACATCCCTAGTATCATGGGTGCCAGTCTTCATCCAATTTGATTTATTCAGGTGGGATATCAAGAAATGATTGGAAGCTTGGGATACTGTAAAGACTATGAGCCCTGGCAATGTTCCAGTATTAATATTGAAGACACACAATCCAGAACCTGTCTAGTCCCTGGCCAAGTTGTTGTAGTTGTATTGAAACACTGATACCTATCTGAGAATGTGGAAAATTGCTGTACGTAAAAGGCAGAAATTATCCAACCCAGTCAGTTATCACGACATCTGTCCAATCTTGATGAGTGGTAAAGTGATGGAACATGTTATCAACAGTGCCGATAACTTGTTCAGTGTAGCTCAGTTTGATTTTGCCATGATCGCTGTGCTCCTTACAGCTCATTACAGCCTTGGTCTGAACATGGACCAACAAACTGAATTTTGATTTGAATGAGATGACCGTGACTGTCCTGGACAGTGTGACTGCATTTGACGTTGTGTGGCATCAAGGAGCCCTAACAAAATTAGAATCCGAGGACAAACTCTCTTCTAGTTAAAGTCATACCTGCCACAAAAGAAGATTAATTGTGATTGCTAGAGGTCATTCATCTCTGCTCCAGGGGAATTCTGCAGGAGTTCCCCAAGAGAGTGTCCTAGGCCTAATCATTTTCAGTTGCTTCATCAATATCCGAATCTCCATCATAAGGTCAGAAGTGGGGATGTTCACTGATGATTTGCACAAAGTTTAGTACCATTTGTGACTCAAATGTATCAAGACGTTGACTATATCTAGGCTTGGGCTAACAAGTGATAAATAACATTTGTGCCACATAAAAGCCAGGCAACAACCATCTCAAGCAGGGGTAAATCCAATCATCAGCCCTTGACATTCAATGGCATTACCACTACTAAGTACCCACTATCGACATCCTAATGTTACTATTGACCATAAACTGAACTGGACTAGCCATCTAGGTTCTGTGGTTAGAAGAACAAGTCAGAGAGCAGGAATCCTGCAGCACGTAACTCCTCAAATCTGTCTATCATCTAACTGGCACAAGTCAGGAGTGACATGCAATACTCCCTACTTGATAAGTGCAGTTTCAACAACACGGAAAAGGTTTGACATCATCCAGGGGAAAGCAGCCTGCATTGTCACCATATCAGCATTCATTAATTCCCCTCACCATTAATACAAAGTAAGAACAGTATGTATGATCGACAAGATGTAATATAGAAATTCTCCAAGGCTCTTTAGACAGCATCTTCCAAATCTCACCCCACATAGCAGGGCAAGGGCAGCAAATACATGGGATTGCCACCATTTGTAAGTCCCTCCAAGTCACTTACCATGTTGAATTTTTAAAAAATTGTTGTTCCTTCAGTGTAGTTGGTTCAAAATTCTGGAGTTTTTGTGAACTGCATAACTAGGGAGGTAACGTAAGTTTTAAACTAAATATTGAGGGAAAGGGGCCGGGGAATTTTGGAAGTTGTGGTAAATCAAAGAGTGAACAGTAAGCAACAGAGCAGGGAATTGTTATGGTAAGTGATAAAGAGACAGTGACTGGAAGGGACAGAGAATCAGATAAGACTAGAGGTTACAGAGATAATAAGGACTATTTGAATGTACGTAGTATTCAAATCAAAACAGATAAGCTCCTTATACAAATTGAGATAAGTACAATCTAGTGACCATAATTGAAAAATGGATGCAGAATGATCTAGATTGGGACCTGAATATTGAAGGTATTGAAGGAACCTGAATATTGAATGTTTGGGAAGGACAAGGAGCTAAGAAAGGTGGCGGAGATAAAGATGATATAATCTCAATAGAGAGGAATGACCTAAATTCAGGAAACTAGGGTAAAGAAGTAGTTTGGGTAAAAATAAGGAGTGATAAAGGCTAGAGGTCACTTCTGGGCGTTCTGTCCAGGCTCCCTAACAATAGGCAGATGACAGGACAAGTTATAAAGGAAAAATAATTAAAGCCTGTCAAAGGGCTACCGCAGTTTTCATGGGATTTTAACCTGCACATAGACTGGAAAAATCAGATGGGGAGAAAATAGCCTAGATGAGGAATTCAATGAATGTTTTTTGGAACAATTTCATGGTTAACTAATACAGTCAAAGATATCATTAAACTCAAAAATATAGAAGTTTGTAAAGATAACTGGCAGTCCATAAGATTGGACAGAATACAAAGAGCAAAGGATTATTAAAAGATTAATAAGAAAGGAAAATTAGAAAGCAAGAGGAAAGTTAACCAAAAATATAAAAATAAGATCCATTTCTTCAGATATTTTAAAATGTTAACAGAAGTAAATGTTGATATTTATAGAGAATGAGTCTGGAAAATTAATAATGGAGGAAAAAGAGATGGCAGATGAATTGAACAGATTTTCTGTCAATCTTCACTAGAAAGGATGCAAGTAACATCCCAGAAATGCTGTAAGGGAGGGAGAAAATTACAGTTGCCAAATAATTGAGAGTAAATTATGGAACTGCAAGCTAACAAGCCCTCAGGTTCTGAGGGATTTTATCATAGGGTCTTAAAAGAAGTCACTGGTTAGCTAGTTGATTCTTTTGGCTTTGTTTCTAAAACTCACCTGGATTTGGGAAAAGTTCCTTTTCAATTGCAAAATAGCTAATGTAACTCCTTTTTAATGAAAAAGTGAGGAAAGTAGGAAACTGTTTACAAATTAGCTTAACATCATAGGGAAAATATTACAAGCTATTATTAAAGACTTTTACAAAAAAATGTTTGGATAGGTTAAGCAGAATTTTTCTTTAATTTCAATGGATGAATAAAAAGAGTTCTGTTATTTACATGTTAACTTCATGGTAAGAGGGAGAGTTTTGACAAAAGCCTTTTAGCAATACTCAAGTTCTGAAAAACCAAATTTATTTAAACAGTAAACAGGTTGAAAACAATTACATTGTCTTGGCCAGTGAGATGACATAGCATCCTGGAAAGTGTGGGGAACCAAAGGTCTAATGAGCATGAGGAACTCAAAGTAATTGCTACTAGTTTAAAAACAAAAATTACTAGATAAATTTCCAGGAACTGAACATTTGTTTTGTCTAAGGGAAGGAAACTGAATCTCGGGGAGTCTCTCTCCCACTGCAACTCCCAGGTCATTTCCTCTGCCCTGCAGCTCTTCAACCATGTTGTGAAACAAACTCTGTACCACAGCCACATTTAATCCTCAGTTCCTGCCTCCGTAACCAACTCATCCCGCACGGACTCCGGACCAACTTTAAACCAGCAGAGTTCGGACCCAAACAGGACAAACAGTACAGACTACAGATTCAAAAACACCAGCAACGGTTCTCCATCAAGATCCTCCGCTCCACGCTCGCAGCAATGCGCCGGCACCTAACCTCTCTACAGTCAACCCTGCCTCAGCTGAGGGCCACACACTCTCAGAATTGTAAAGGACCCACTCTGTACTACATCCTCAGGAGAATTCATACTCTCAACAAACAGTATTTCAATTCCATCTCAAACATCAAAAACTGTAAGTACAACAAACTTTTATCTCCCCACCTTCATAACCAGCGTTCCTCAAACATTCCATAAGATTCCCCTGGCCTCAGAAACTACTCAGACGCCATTAGCCATATGTCTGATGCAGCTACCACCCCCATGCTGATTGATGATGTCACTTCCGCCCTCATCACGGCCACTCCCATAACCACTTTCGCCCCTCAAAATTCCTCATGCATCACACGTGTCATCACGTCTGCCCCTCACGTCATCGCTGATGCCACACGCTCAATGACTTCAGCCACCCTGACTGCCATGGTCGTCACCACTTCCGCCCCCAACAGTGCCACTCACCTGCATTCTGCTGACATGCCCCCCACAGACCCCACTGTCACTATCCCTACGCCTCAGAACCCCAAGGGGAACACTACTCCTGCTCATGACTCCACCCCCATTCCCCCCACCATCACACCCACTCCAGTTACTGGCTCCAGGCCTGGCTCCACACCCACACCGAATCCTAGCTCCCAGACTTGCCAAGTTTTCACCATCCCACCAGACTTCCCCCTCACTGAGGACGAACGGTCAGTCCTCAGCAAAGGACTCATCTTCATCCCCCTCCGGCCATGCATCAATGAATTTAATATACGCCGTGACGTCAAATAATTCTTCCGTCGCCTCCGCCTCCGAGCTTACTTTCACAATCAGGATTCCCGCCCACCTTCTGAGGACCCCTTCGCCCACCTCCAACACACTGCATCCACCTGGACACCTCGCGCTGGCCATTGACCTCTTCATTTCCAACTGCCGCCAGGACATTAACTGCCTCAATCTGTCTACCATCCCATCCCCCTCCCCCACTCCAACCCCTCACCCTCACAACGCGCAGCCCTGCAATCCCTCTGCTCCAATCCCAACCTCACCATCAAGCCAGCGGATAAAGGAGGCGCAGTGGTAGTCTGGCGCACTGACCTCTACACTGCTGAAGCCAAATGCCAACTCGAGGACACCTCTTCCTACTACCCCCCTCAATCATGACCTCACCCCCCCCCCCCCCCCCCATCACCAAACCATCATCTCCCAGACCATACAGAACCTCATCACCTCAGGAGATCTCCCAACTCATTGTCGGGAACCCCGCACTGCCTGGCTCTACCTCCTTCCCAAGATCCACAATCCTGACCACCCTGGCCGACCCATTATCTCAGCATGCTCCTGCCCCAATGAACTCATCTCTACCTACCTCGACACTGTCCTATCCCCCCTAGTCCAGGAACTCCCCACATATGTTCAAGACACCACCCACACCGTCTACCTCTTCCAAGACTTCCATTTCCCCGACTCCCAATGCCTCATCTTCACCATGGATATCCAATCCCTCTATGCCTCCATCTGCCATGACCAGGGCCTCCAAGCCCTCCGTTTTTTTCCTGTCCAGACATCCCCAACAGTACCCTTCCACCGACACACTCATTCGTTTGGCTGAACTGGTCCTCACCCTTAACAATTTCTCCTTCGAATCCACTCACTTCCTCCAGACCAAAGGGGTAGCCATGTGCACACGTATGGGCCCCAGCTATGCCTGTCTCTTTGTTGGCTACGTAGGACAGTTGATCTTCCGTAATTACACTGGCACCACTCCCCACATCTTCCTCCGCTACATTGATGACTGCATTGGCATCACCTCGTGCTGTCATGTGGAGGTTGAGCAATTCATCAACTTCACCAACACATTTCACCCTGACCTTAAATTTACCTGGACCATCTCTGACACCTCCCTCCCCTTCCTGGACCTCTCCACCTCCATTAATGAAGACTGACTTGACACTGACATTTTTTACAAACCCACCGACTCCCACAGCTACCTGGATTACACCTCTTCCCACCCTACCTCTTGCAAAAATGCCATCCCGTACTCCCAATTCCTCCGCCTCCGCCGTATCTGCTCCCAAGAGGGCCAGTTCCACCATAGAACACACCAGATGGCCTCCTTCTTTAGAGACCGCAATTTCCCTTCCCACGTGGTTAAAGATGCCCTCCAACGCATCTCATCCACATCCCGCACCTCCGCCCTCAGACCCCACCCCTCCAACCGTAACCAGGACAGAACACCCCTGGGGCTCACCTTCCACCCTATAAACCTTCACATAAACCAAATAAACCACCGACATTTCCGCTACTTCCAAAAAGACCCCACCTCCAGGGATATATTTTCCTCCCTACCCTTTTCCGCCTTCCGCAAAGACCGTTCCCTCCATGACTACCTAGTCAGGTCCACGCCCCCCTACAACCCACCCTCCCATCCTGGCACTTTCCCCTGCCACCGCAGGAACTGTAAAACCTGTGCCCACACCGCCTCCCTCACCTCTATCCAAGGCCCTAAAGGAGGCTTCCACATCCATCAAAGTTTTACCTGCACATCCACCAATATCGTTTATTGTATCCGTTACTCCCGATGCGGTCTCCTGTACATTGGGGAGACTGGGCGCCTCCTAGCAGAGCACTTTAGGAAACATCTCCAAGACACCCGCACCAATCAACCACACCACCCCGTGGCCCAACATTTCAACTCTCCCTCCCACTCTGCCAAGGACATGGATGTCCTGGGCCTCCTTCACCACCAGACGCCTGGAGGAAGTACGCCTCATCTTCCACCTCGGAACACTTCAACCCCAGGGCATCAATGTGGACTTCAACAGTTTCCTCATTTCCCCTTCCCCACCTCATCCTAGTTCCTAACTTCCAGCTCAGCACTGTCCCCATGACTTGTCTGGACTTGCCCCTACCTGCCTGTCTCCTTTTCCACCTATCCACTCCACCCTCTCCTCCCTGACCTATCAACTTCATCCCCTCCCCCATTCACCCACTGTGCTCTATGCTGCTTTCTCCCCACCCCCACCCTCGTCTAGCTTATCTCTCCACGCTTCAGGCTCACTGCCTTTATTCCTGATGAAAGGCTTTTGCCCGAAACGTCGATTTCGCTGCACTTTGGATGCTGCCTGAACTGCTGTGCTCTTCCAGCACCACTAATCCAGAATCTGGTTTCCAGCATCTGCAGTCATTGTTTTTACCTCTGCCATCTTTACCTAGTCTGGCCTCTGTGTCTCCAGAAGTACAACCATGTTGACTCTCAATCGTTCTCTTAGCAATTACGGGTGGGTGGTAAATGCTGTGTTGCAAGAAATCATATATGATTAGCTGATTGAAGGTGTTTGAAGAAGTAACTTGTGCTGTAGATAAAGGGGAAGCAGTAGATGCATTGTACTTGGATTTCCCGAAAGTGTTTTGATAATGTGCTACATCAGAGGTTACTGTGAGAAATAAATGCTCATGATGGTCGGGGTAACATTATTGGAGTGGATAGGAGACTGGCTGGCCAATAGTAGGCTGAGTATAGGATTACATGAGTGTTTTTCAGGCTGGCAGAGCATCATGAGTGACGTTTCACAGGGGTCGATGATGAGGCTTTGATTCTTCACAATTTGTATAAATAACTTCAATGAAGGTAAAAAGGGTGTAGTAGCTAAATTTGCTGATGGCATCAAGACCAGTAGAAAAGGAGTTGTGAAGAATACATAAGAGCTACAAAGTCTTATGTGAGTGGGGAAAGACCTGGCATTTGGGGTACAATGTGGCTAAGTGCAATTTTACATAATAAATAAAAGTCACATAATCTAAATGGTGAGTGGTTGCAGAACTCTGAGATGCAGAAAGACCTGGGTGTCCTTGTGTATGAATCACAGAAGGTTAGTGTGCAAGAACAGCAAGAAATCAGGAAAGCTAATAAGATGTTATGTTTTATTGAGAAGGGAATTGGGTGCAAGAATAGGAAGATTATGCTTCAATTAATTAGGTATTGGTGTAATCACATTCAGTACTGGTCGCTCTACTTACAGAAGAATCTAGGTATGTTGGAAGCAGTTCAAAAAAAGGTTTACTTGACTAATATCTGGAATGTGCAGATCGCCTCCCTGAGGTAAGGCTAGACACATTAGCCCTATATCCTCTGGAGTTTAGAAGAATTGGAGGTGACCTAATTTAAAAAAAATACAAGATCCTGATGGGCCGTCAACCAGTTGGATATCAAAAAGATGTTCCATTTGTTGGACAATCTAGAATTAGGGGTCAGTTTAAAAGTAATGGGTCACCTCTTTAATGCAGAGATGAGGAAAATAAATTTGACGGTCGTAAGTCTTTGGAATTCCATTCCTCAAAAGGCAATAGATGCAGAATCTTTAAGTATTTTTAGGGCAAAGTTAAATCATTTCATGATTACCATGAGGATGTAAGATTATTGGGGATATGCAGGAAAGTAGAGTTAGGGTTAAAATCAAATCAACCATGATTTTATTGAATGGCACATCAGGCTTGAAGGACCAAATGGCTTACTCTTGTTCCTTGTGCATTTGTGGAATGATTTTTAAATTAGAGATACTCAAGAAACCAGAATTAGAGGAGTAAAAGGTGGTGTTTTGACAGAAGCCTTTCAGCTCGACTTAAGTTCTGTACTACAATGTTTTTATTTAAATAGTAGACAGGTTGTAAACAATTACATTTGCTTGACAAGTGAGAAAACAAACGCATCTCTGAAAATATGGGGAACCAAAGATGTAATGAGTGTGAGGAACTATTAGTAAAAAAAATTGTTGGAGATGTTTCCAGAAACTGAAGACCTTCACACTGGAGCAATTGGGTTGCAAGCTGAATGGCAAGAACCGTGGAGCTCTGACCAAGTGGTAACTCAGGTATGGTCTTTAAACCATTGCAATTTTTAAAATATTGGGAACGGCCTGCTGGTTGATCTAGAGTTGAGATTGTTGTCTTGAAAGCCGTGGTGGAAATGAAGGTGCCTTAACTCTGATTTACAGCTCTGCCACCTTCCCACTATTCCCCCCTCATCACTATCTGAATGTTTTTTCTTAAATACTCATCCTACATTGTCCAGTCTCCCACACTTGACACTGTCATAATTCTCTCTTGTGCAATTTTCAAACACTAAATGGCTTCACAATGGGAAAATGGTTAGGAGGCACTGGCATAGATTTCTAAGAGCCAACTATAGAAATAGTAATATTGATTGTGATCTTGCAGAGTTCCCTAGATTCTGGAAAAGTTCCCATTGATCGGAAGGTAACTGTAATCCTGCTGCACACAAAAGGTGGGGAGGGGGGGAGAAAACGCTGAATAAAATGCCAATTGGCTAAATGTCAGAGGTAGGGAAAATACAAAAAACATTTATTAAGGACATGGAGGGGGAAGGCACTAGGAAAAGCACAGATTGACAGTTTTTACGCAGGGAATTTACATTTATTGAAGCTATTGATTTTTCAGGATATCCAACTTTTTAAAAAAAAAGGAACTGCCTGCTTTACTTCATTTGAATTTTGAGAATGGATTCCATAAGATGCCACTTAGAAGCAGCTACTCAACATTAGGGTATATAGGATTGGGAGTAATATGTTAACTTGGATTGAACATTAGGTTGTGAAAAGAAAATGGAAGTATTAGGAAAATAGGTCATTTTCAAAATGGTAGGATGGAATGATTTAAAATGTTACAAAGATTAATGTTTGAACCGAAGCTATTTACGATCTACATCAACAACTTGGAGGCAACTGTGACATATCACATTTATTGAGAGTATCAAGAGGGTGGAAAAGTAAGCTGTGAGGAAAATCAACAGAGGCTACAAAGCTTATTGATTGGTTATGTGATTCAACAAGATGGTGGCAAATGAAGTAAGCCATGTGGAAATGTGAAATTATCCACTTTGGTAGGAAAATGAAAAAATAGAACACACTTTAAAAGTTGGGAAATGAGTAAATTTTGGGATTCAGAAGGTTTTGTGCATTCTTGTGCGTAAATTGCAAGTTACCATTCAGATGCAGCAAAGAATTAGGAAGGCAAATCATACGTTTGTTTCCAAAGGATTGGATCATAAGAATAAGGTAGAATATCTGGAGTATGATGTGCAGTATTGGTCTTTTACCTAAGTAAAAATTTACTGAATGGCGCAAGAAAAGTTCACTTGATTCCTGGGTGAAAGTGCTGTTCTTGAAGGGAAAAAGTGAGTAAAATGAGCCTCTTTTCAGTTCAGAAGAATGAGAGATTTATCTTGTTGAAACACACAAACTTCTTAGCATCGACCTTGCTAAATCTTCTGTCGGACTGTGGACAAGTGTAGTTTAAAAGATTCCATGCAGAGACTGCATAAAACATTATATAGGACAAGCACACAGAAAACTAATGACCCACATTCATGAAGATCAACTAGCCACTAAATCCCACGACCAGCTATCCCTAGTATCTATACACACAGGTGACGAGGGCTTAAAATTCAACAGGGACAACACAACAATAATAAGACCAGTCAAACAGAAGACCGCCAGAGAATTTATAGAAGCATGGCACTCATCCATGGGCTCCATCAACAAGCACATTGACCTAAACTCAATATACCGACCACTGAAACGAGCAACCAGAACCAGCACCCTGAAATAATGGAAATGAAGCCACATAAATTCCATCCAACATAGTACAACAGCACTTCACAGGAGACTCCACAGCACTAAGGATGTCACCCAGACAGGGGATAAAGTTTCTGCAATCCAAATTCCCAACTCAGCGAACATTCCCACAACAACTGCAATGTGTCTCTCCATGCTGGTGGATCTAATGATAGTCTTAGGATAAAGATTAGCCACTTAGAATAATTGACATGAGAAATGCATTTGATTGTGAACCTAGTGAGAGTCATCAAATCTAGATGCATGTGGGCACTACGTCATTGATGATTGGATTAGATTAGATTCCCTACAGTGTGGAAACAGGCCCTTCGGCCTAACAAATCCACACCGACCCTCTGAAAAGCAACCCACCTAGACCCATCTCCCCCCGACTGCTGCACCTAACACTACAGGCAATTCAGCATGGCCAATTCACCTGACCTGCACATCTTTGGATTGTAGGAGGAAACCGAAGCACCCGGAGGAAACCCACACAGAATTGAGAGAGTGTGCAAACTCCATACAGACAGTCACCCAGGGCTGGGACTGAACCTGGGACCCTAGTGCAGTGAGGCTGCAGTGCTAACCACTGAGCCACTGTGCTGCCCTTAGCGAGTTTTAAGATTTGTAGCTCAGGTTGAGATTCTGGATAGGTTTGCTCATTGAGCTGGAATGTTCATTTTCAGACATTTCATCATACTGCATTTCATATGGTGATGTCATTTCCTGTTCTTTTTCAGGGGGTGGTAACCGGGGTCCAAGTCAATGTATTGGTTGATAGAGTTCTGGTTGAAATGCCATGCTTCGAGGAATTCTTGTGCACGTCTCTATTTGGCTTGTCCTAGGATGGATGTGTTGTCCAAGTTGAAGCGGTGTCCTTCCTCATCTGTATGTAAGGATACTAGTGAGAATGGCTCATGTCTTTTTGTGGCTAGTTGACATTCATGTATCCTGGTGGCTAGTTTCCTGCCTGTTTGTGCAATGCAATGTTCGTTACAGTTCTTGTAAGGTATTTTGTAATTGACCTTAGTTTTGTTTGTTGTCTGCATAGGGTCATTCAAGTTCGTTAACTCTTGTTTAAGTGTGTTGGTGGGTTTGTGAGTTACCATGATGCCAAGAGGTCTTTTCCAAACAATCGTTTCCGAGATGTCTTTGATGTAGGGTGAGTGGCTAGGGTTTCTGGACATGTTTGTCTGCCTGTTTAGGTTTGTTGCTGAGAAATCGATGGACTGTGTTCATTGGGTATCCATTCTTTTTGAATACACGGCATAGGTAGTTTTCCTCTGCTCTGCATAGTTTCTTTGTGCTGCAGTATGTGGTGGCTTGTGGTGATGATTGCTTCTGTAGTTCACTATTTGGTCAGTATGTGTTGTTTTCCTGTAGGTGCTGGTTTGAAGTTCCCCATTGGCTAATCGCTCTATTGTGACATCTAGGAATAACAATTTGTTGTTGTTTTCCTCTTTAGTGAGTTTTATGCCAGTATGAGTAATATTGATGGTCTTGAAAGCTTCCTCTAATTTGTTTCGTTTAGTGATGACAAAGGTAGCATCCACGTAGTGGACCCAAAGTTAGGGTAGGATGGTTGGCAGAGCTGTTCTTTCGAGTCTCTGCATTACTGCCTCTGCTAAGAACCTTGGTATCTGAGATCCCATGGGTTTTCTGTTGGTTTGTCTGTAGTTTTGTTATTGAAGGTGCAGTGGATGGTAAGGCATAGGTCCACTAGCTTGACGACATTGTCCTTGCTGATAAAGTTGATATTTGGTGCATGTGTCTTTGGTTCTTCTAATAATGTAGTCAGTGTTTCCTTGGCCAGGTTGATGATAGTGGATGTGAACAGGACTGTTACGTCAAATGAGACCATTATTTCATCCTCTTCTATCTTGATGTGTTTGGTTTTCAGGGATATTTGGATGGAGTGGCGTGAATTTCCTTCTAAGTGTTTGTGTTTGGTGTAGCTCTTTGGCCAATCTATAAGTTGGTGTTCCAGGTAACGAGACTATGGGTCTGAGGGGGGCTCCTGGTTTGTGAATTTTGCGTAATCTGTAGAAGCATGGTATGTTGGATCCAACTGCTTTCATTTTTTTGGAAGTCTGTCTCATTTATTTTTCCAGATTTCTGAAGCTTATTTTGAGTAGGGCTGTAATTCGGTTCTCTAGTTGTGGGGGTGGGTCTATCGTCACTTGTTGGTATGTGTTGGTATCGGCAAGTAGTGCATTCGCTTTCTCAATGTAGTCTCTTTGATTTAAAATGACTGTCAAGCGTCCTTTGTCTGCAGGTAGGAAAACAATGTTTTTATCTTTTTTAAATCTTTCTCGAGCTTTCCTTGTGTATTGAGTGTGTTTCCTTCATTTTTCCTGCTTGATATTGGTGCGACTGTCTGTCTGATAGTTTACTGGGTTTCATAGGCATAGAACATCGAACATTACAGCGCAGTACAGGCCCTTCAGCCCTCGATGTTGCGCCAACCTGTCATACCAATCTGAAGCCCATCTAACCATGTACGTCCATATGCTTGTCCAATGATGACTTAAATGTACTTAAAGTTGGCAAATCTACTACCGTTGCAAGCAATGCATTTCATACTCTTACTACTCTGAGTAAAGAAACTACCTCTGACATCTGTCCTATATCTATCACCCCTCAATTTAAAGCAATGCCCCCTCGTGCTCGCTGTCACCATTCTTGGAAAAAGGCTCTCCCTGCCCACCCTATCTAACCCTCTGATTATCTTATATGTCCCTATTAAGTCACCTCTCAACCTTCTTCTCGTCAACGAAAACAGTCTCAAGTCCCTCAGCCTTTCCTCGTAAGATCTTCCCTCTATACCAGGCAACATCCTAGTAAATCTCCTCTGCACCCTTTCCAAAGCTTCCACCTTCCTCCTTATAATGCGGTGACCAGAACTGTACACAATACTCCAAGTGCGGCCGCACAAGAGTTTTGTACAACTGTAACATAACCTCATGGTTCCGGAACTCGATCCCTCTATTAATAAAAGCTAAAACACTGTATGCCTTCTTAACAACCCAGTCAACCTGGGTGCAACTCTTAATAATCTGTGCACCTGGACACCGAGATCTCTCTGCTCATCTACACTACCAAGAATCTTACCATTAGCCCAGTACTTTGCATTCTGGTTACTCAGATCAAAGTGGATCACCTCACACTTGTCCACATTAAACTCCATTTGCCACCTCTCAGCCCAGCTCTGCAGCTTATCTATGTCTCTCTGTAACCTACAACATCCTTCATCACTATCCACAACTCCACTGACCTTTAGTGTCATCTGCAAATTTACTAACCCACCCTTCTACGCCCTCATCCAGATCGTTTGTAAAATGAATGAACAACAGTGGACCCAACACCAACCCTTGTGGTACAACACTGGTAACTGGACTCCAGGATGAACATTTCCCATCAACCACCACCCTCTGTCTTCTTTCAGCAAGCCAATTACTGATCCAAACTGCTATATCTCCCACAATCCCATTCCTCTGCATTTTGGACAATAGTCTACTGTGGGGAACTTTATCGAACGCTCTGCTGAAATCCATACACACCACATCAACCGGCTTATTCTCATCTACCTGTTTGGTCACCTTCTCAAAGAACTCAGTGAGGTTTGTGAGGCACGACCTACCCTTCACAAAACCATGCTGACTATCCCTAATCAAATTATTATTTTCTAGATGATGATAAATCTTATCTCTTATAACCTTTTCCAACACTTTACCAACAACTGAAGCAAGGCTCAGTGGTCTATAATTACCAGGATTAGCTCTACTTTCCTTCTTAAACAGGGGAGCCACATTTGCTATCCTCCAGTCTTCTGGCACTATTGTAGACAATGAAAATTTAAAGATCAATGCCAAAGGCTCGGCAATCTCCTCCCTGGCTTCCCAGAGGATCCTAAGATAAATCCCATCCCATCCTGGGGACTTATCTTGCAGAGTGTGAAAATAGATTTCTAATACCTCTTCCTTGTGAACCTCGATCCCACCTAGTCTAGTAACCTGTATGTCAGTATTCTCCTCGACGACATTGTCATTTTCTAGAGTGAATACTGTCAAAAAATATTCATTTAGTGCTTCCCCTATCTCCTCTGACTCCACACACAACTTCTCATGACTATCGTTGATTGGCCCTAATCTTACTCTTGTCATTCTTTTATTCCTTAAATACCTATAGAAAGTCTCAGGGTTTACCCTGATCCTATCCGCCAACAACTTCTTCTCATGTTTTCTCCTGGCTTTTCTGAGCACTCTCTTTAGGTCTTTCCTGGCTACCTTGTAACCCTCAAGCGCCCTAACTGAGCCTGTGAGTTGGTTTCAGTGTTGTTTCAAATCCTGCTAAGCAATCTTTCTTGTCCGCATCCTGGAAGTTCTAATTTAATCCTTTTACCAAAACAGCTTTCTTTAGTGTCTGTTCAGTGTCAGTCAGATAAGTTTTTTTTTTAAATCCATGCTTCTGTGTTGTTATATTGAATATATTATAGAATCCACACGATCAATTTTCGGACTTTCAGGAAATTGAGGGATATAGAGAATAGGTTGGAAAATGAACTTATGTAAAATTTCACCAATGATCTTAATGAATGACCGATTAAGAGACTTAAGCCTACTTCTGCTATTTTGCTTAGTGTGCTCATGGATGTCTATTAACAGCCTCTATGACAAGTGTACTTTTGCCAAATCTGGCTCAAGTATAAATAATGGGACATATACTAAGAGAGTCTCAAATTATTTGTGGAAGTGATTTGAGCTTTTGGTCTTTGGTATTACAGTGCCAACAGTGTTTATTTTTTTCTTGCAGATCTGCATCAAATTCTTCAACTGGCTCTTTCCGTCCTGGGTCTCTTCTCAGCTTATGTTGTTGTTACACTGAGTAATTTTTTTGCCAGTGAGGTTATTCCAACCGTAGTTAGGTGAGTGCTATGATTATGGTATTCATATCAATATAATTTTCTGAATTTTTTTTGGCATCACTAAAAGTTATGACTATGTTTAATTAGTAGCAAACTAGGACTCCTGCATTATAGTGATATATTCTAATACTAAAAATGCACTGAAGTAACAATGAAAACGTAAAACTCCAAGTGTTAAATTATTTCAAAATTGATTTGTCTGAAAAGCTGAATATCATTTGTAACACTGTAGATTTGATTTCTGAAGATGGCATCAAAAACGCGGTGAATGTTTTGATTCTTAACTTGCTTGGCCTGTATCTTTCTCCGCCTCCACCTCCCTTGTCATCCTCCTTCTTTTCCCCTGTCCCCATTTCCACATATGGCTGGAAAAATTGCAGACTTTGGTTTTTTTTATTCAGTTGTGGGATGTGGGCAGTGCTGGCTGCCCAGCATTTATTGCCAATCTTCAGTTGCCCTTGAGATGGTGGTGAGCTGATGCCTTGAACTTCTGCAGTCAATCTGCTGTAGGTTGACCTGCAATACCATTAGAGGGGAAATTCCAGGATTTTGACCCAGTGACAATGAAGGATTTCCAATGTATTTCCAAGCGAGGATAGTGAGATGCTTGGAGGGGAACTTGAAGATGGTGGTGCTTCACGTATCTGCTGTCCTTATCTTCTAGATGGAAGTGGTTGTAAGTTTGGAAGGTATTATCAACAGATCTTTGGTAAGTTTATGCAGTGAATCTTGTAAATAGTACCCACTGCTGCTACTGATCATTGGCAGTGGAGAGAGTGGATGTTCGTGAATGTTGTGCAAGTCTAGTGGACTGCATTTTCCTGGATGATATCAAGCTTCTTGTGTGTTGTTGGACCTGCACCCAACCAGACAAGTGGAAGTATTCCATTACACCCCTGATTTGTGCCTTGTAGATGATGGACAGGCTTTGGGGTGTCAGGAGGTCAGTATTTCTAACCTCTGAACTCTGGTGAGTGTTTCTGCAGAAACCTGCATTGATACATGCACTTGGATTCAGTAGCTGAGGTCTAATGCATCTCATTCTTAGTAGACTATTTAAATCACAGGAGAGGTCATTTCATTTTAAAAATAATAAACAGCAAACTGCAAAATCATTTCTTCCCTACTGTCTGCTTACTGGAAAATATCAGACAAAAAATGTAACTTGGGAAAGAATAAGACCCCTGGCTGCCTTGCTGATCTTTGTGTGGTATTGAAAAGATGGGGGAGATGCCAAATGAGTGTTTTGCATCAGTGTTTACTGTGGAGAAGGACATGAAGGATTATAAAATGTGGGGAAATAGATGATGACATCTTGAAAAATATCCATATTATAAGAGAAGGAAGTGCTCAATGTCTTAAAATGCATGAAAGTGGAAAAATTCCCAGGACCTGATTAGATGTACCCTAGAACACTGTGAGATGCTAGGGAAATGATTGCTGGACCCCTTTGCTGAGATATTTGTATCATGGATAGTCACAAATGAGGTGTCGGAAGGCTGGAGGTTGGCTAATGTGATGCCACTATTTAAGAAAGGTGGTAAGGAGAAGCCTAGGGAACGATAGACTGATGATTCTGACATCGGTGGTGGGCAAGTTGTTGGAGGGAACCTTGAGGGAGAGGATTTACATGTCTTTGGGAAAGCATGGACTGATTAGGGATGGTCAATGTGGCTTTGTGTGTGGGAAGTCATGTCTTTCTAACTTGATTAAGATTTTTAAAGAATTAACATAGAGAATTGAGGAGGGCAGAGCAGTAGACGTGATCTATATGGACTTCAGTAAGGCATTTGACAAGGTTCCTCATGGTACACTGCTTAGCAAGGTGAGATCACATGGAATAGAGAGGGAGCTAGCTATGTGGATACAGAACTGACTCAAAGGTAGAAGACTGAGGGTGGTGGAGGGTTGCTTTTCAGACTGAGAGGCTTGTGACCAGCAGTGTGCCAGAAGGATCAATGTTGGGTCCACTGCTATTTATATAAATGATTTGAATGTGAATATAGGAGGTATAGTTAGTAAGTTTGCAGATGACACTAAAATTGGAGGTGTAATGCGCAGTGAAGTACACTACCCATACTACAATGGGATCTTGTTCAGATGGGCCAATGGGCTGAGGAATGGCAGATGGAGTTTAATTTTACATTAAATGTGAGGTGCTGCATTTTGGAAAGGCAAATCAGGACAGGAATTGTACACTTAATGGTAAGGTCCTGGGAGTGTTACTGAACATAGAGACCTCGGAGTGCAGGTTCAAGTGGATTCACAGGTAGAAAGGATAGTGAAGGTGTTTAGTATGCTTGCCTTTATTAGTCAGAGCAATGAGTATAGGAGTTGGAAGGTCATGTTATGGCTATACAAGACATTGGTTAGGCCACTTTTGGAATACTACAAACAATTCTTGTTTCTCTCATGTAGGAAGGATGTTGTGAAACTTGAAAGGGTTCAGAAAAGATTTTCAAAATGTTGCAAGGGTTGGTGGCTGAATAGGCTGGGGTTTTCCCTGGAGTGTCAGAGGGTGAGGGGTGACTTTATAGAGGTTTGTAAAATCATGAGGGGCATGGATAAGGTCTTTTCCCCAGGGTGGGGGGAATCCAGAGCTAGAGGGCATTGATCCCTATTAAATTTTTCCCCTGTCACCCTAAACCTAAGGGGCAACCTTTTCACACAAAGATGGTGTATGTATGGAATGAGCTGCCAGAGGAAGTGGTGGAGGCTGGTACAATGACAACATTTATAAGGCACTTGGATGGGTAAATGAATTGGAAGCGTTTAGAGGGATATGGGCCAAGTGCTGGTAAATGAGACTGGATTAGTTTAGGATATCTGGTCAGCATTAATGAGTTGGTCTAAAGGGTCTGTTTTCATGCTGTATACCTCTATGATTGGAACTATATCCATGTAGATTTTTAACCTTTTTAAATGGTTTCAGTAGCATTAACTCTAATTTATTACTGTGTGGAAACTTCTTTCACCCGGAGGGTACAAGTGTGAGAGATTTGTGTCCAATTCTATATATGAAAGGCTGTACATTTGGACAAAGTGTTGTTATCTCCAATATAAAATTACGTATTAGATTTTTGTTTGGGATAGGGTACTATATTTTTGACCTAGTGATTGTATAATAATCTTTTGCAGTGAACATACTGCCAGCTAGATGATTAAATGTTCAGTGGAAGACCACTAACGTTGCCTCTAATATCTTCTGCGCACAGAAAAAATGTTTCTCCATTTAAGTTACTAAGTGCAAGGTGGTAATGGTGCAGTAAGGAAATGGGAATGAGTAGGCTATCTTCATAACAGTAAGATAGAGGATTGGAAAATAAACATGGAGGGAATAAATTTACAACTGTATTTTGATGTAAAATCAAGTAAAGAAACATAAGAGAGAAATTTTTCTTGATATTCTTAACGCCAGAGAGGCTAATTAACTCACTTATTAGGTATCAACACTTATTATGTATACATTTATCGGGTGACTTTATTGGGCAATTTTTTTTTAAGAAATGGTGGGCAAGTGAAGAGCAGTATTTCTTTTTCGTGAAGTTAGCATTGGATCAGAGAAATTCAAGTAGCAACTTCTGGGTATTCACACTTAACCACAAACTACCACCAATTGAAATTGCTAAATAGTTTGCCCACAAGTAACTGTGCATTTGCCCTGCAATTTTTCTGGCCAATTATGAATTGTCATTTAGTACTTTTTTTATAATTAGCCTTACAAATTTTTCAGAAGAACTTAAATACTTATTTTCACAAAATGTTTTCACAGAGGTGCAGGCTTAGGTCTTGTTATGGCAACAAGCTGCATTGGAAAAGCAACATCTCCGATAATGGATCTCCATAATAAACATGGCTTCTTTCTCCTGCATGTTGTGTTTGCCTCTTTTGCTGTCCTCTCAGTGCTGTGCATCATGTTGCTTCCAGAAAGCAAACGGAAGCCACTCCCAGAGTCTTTAAAAGATGGTGAAAATCAGAGACGCCCTCCCATGTGTTTATCACGAAACAAGGATAGAGCTCCTCTGCTTCGCTCATATCAACATAGGTGTTATAATCCAGAAAACTATTCCAAGCTTGTAACTGCAACCAAGAAAATACTGGTCCATAACATCCATTTTGAATCACAAGATCTTGTAAATGAAAGTGTGATTGATGAGATCAGAGATTCAACGTCTTAGCCAATCCTTCATGATGGATATAGAATTGTTTACATATCCTCTACTATTGCATATTTTGCACTACTGAAAATGCCCATTTAAGTATTAGAACCTTTTGTATTTTCTAAGTACTAATTTGAGTTGTATTTCTAAGCTACATTGACTGAACTCTGAGGAAGGCAAATTCTCCATTATTTCATTTTTCTAAGGACTTTATTTCTATCATTTCAGATTTGAAAGAACTTTGTTGAATATACTTTTAGCATGTGTACAACTTCAGTGAGATATATTAGGCTTGTCTTGTATGTATGTATGTATGTATGTTGTCTTACAAATAATGTGTACAGTGTGGTCTGTTGATTATTACACATAGCCTAGTGACTCAAGTTATAATTAAACCTTTTTGAATTAACTCAGCATGAAATATTTCTGTAGTATCCATTCTCATCATTACTATATAAATAACTTTGTCTGGGCTGAAGCTATGTTTTGAATTTATTCTGATTCATGGAGGTTGAATTCCTTGCTCTCATTTTTCTATATTAGAATTTATTGATCAAACCCTTATATGGATGGTGTTACTCAACCTGGGTAATTGATGTTTGCTAACAGAGAACAATTGAGCAGTAAAATTTGAGGATTAACATTCATCATTAATTATGGCATCTGTTCCCTGTTATCCAATCTAAAGTTTACATTTTTTAAGACAATCTAGCAGAAAGCTTTAGGCAAAGTCATAGGATTTGATTTTTTTTCTCTCTTTTATAAGGTGGGATTTGGTGACTATTGAATCACAGACAACAAGTATACTTCGAAGTTTAATTCTAAATCAGTTGCCAAATTCCTAATGCTTTTTTTTTAAATACAAGAAATTTGACTTTTTTAAACCAGGCATTTAAGAAATAATTCCTTGGACTTTGACCCTATTCTTCTCAAAATTGTGACATGGTGATCATTTATGTATGACTCGATCCACACTTTCATTCAAATTTGGAAGCTAATAAGGAAAGAAGTGGTTTGATTATTTAAAGTTGAACAGAGGTAGCAGCTAAATTAAATTCTCTTAAATTTGCTCATGGAATGTGAGCATCACTACCAAGGCCAGCATTTATAGTCCTTGTGAAGGTGGTGATGTTTATAAGTCGCCATCTGACAGCTGGTATCCTGACAGGAGTGGCATGGTAGCTCAGTGGTTAGCTCTGCTGCCTCAAACCACCAGTGACCTAGGTTCAATTCCAGCCTCTGGCGCCTGTCTCTTTCTGGAGTTTGCACACTTTCCCCATGGCTCTGTGGGTTTGTGCTCCGGTTTCCTCCCATAGTCTGAAGATATGCAAGTTTGGTGGATTGGCCATACTAAATTACACATGGTGTTCAGGGAAGCATAGGTTAGGTGCATTAGCCATAGGAACTACAGAGTTAGGGGAAAAGGTAGGGGGATGAGTCTGAGTAGGATACACGTTGGAGGGTAGGTGTGGATTTGTTGGGCTGAATGGCCTAATTTTACATTCTGGGGCTTCTCAATATTCTAGTTTCAAACCTGGGGCTGATTTTTCCAACCAAAACAACGTGAATCACATGATGTTTGCTGTGGCAAAGGCAATATTGGCCTACAAAATTAGTACCAGTCCAGATTTGGGGTAGGTAAATGCTGAGGCAGGCTAGTTAATAGGCCAGCCATAGTTCTGTGGAATTTGTTCCAAGTTGTTTAAAGTTGTTGGGTTGTTTGCCTATTTACCTTGTATGCGAAATCAATGACCCATTTAATAACACATTTTCTAATTGCCCTGTTCAGAGATGTTATTACACTCTTCTGGAGCAGTTGGGACTTGAAGCTGGGACCTCCTGCTCAAAGATAGCAACACTACTAATGTGCCACATGAGTCAGCTGTCTAATAACACTAATGAACCCTAAAATGCTGATATGGAGAAAAATTACCCATTTTGAAAATATATGCTGTTTTTTCTGCCAACTCTATAAAAATGTTAATTAGATGTGCCTAAACAAGCTTTCTGCTACTTCACAAGCTGTCTTTTCAAATAAAGATACTATTGCTAAAACAGAATAAAGAAATAATTATTAGATCCTGATAAAAGATGACCTTTTAATGGCAACTTGGCAAGCCCGTGAGGTCTGCTGACTTGCCTCCATGCGCTGGATGGCCAAAGATCAAGAGCATGGGGCTGTGCAACTAAAAACACAACAAAAGATATTTCAAATGATTAAAAAGGTTTTGCAATTGCCCAGAGCAAATATATATGCAGTCCACAGACTCCACAGCGTCACAAAATAAACAGCTGGGTTGGGAGTCCATGAACCACCACAATGTGTGACGACATGGCACTGCTGCATGAAATACCCTACCTCCACCACGATCCTGATGGAAATTGGGAAAGTGGGTGGTAAGAAAGCATGCCACGCTATGTCCAGGCAGTGGATCAAGGAGTAGAAGTGCCTGGTGTGCAGCAGCAGCCTGTACAAAAAGCTGTCCTTGCTGGGCAACAGGATGTAGAGGGCATACTTATGAGATGGCTCAGGATGTGAAGCGAGGGCTCCTGAGAGTTGTTCAGGCTCCTCGGGCCAATGTGAAATGCAGCTGGAGGTCCCATTGCACAATTGGTGCATGACATCGGGTCGAACCTTTTTTTCTGGGACATCAGTAATTGTGTAGCCACAAGTAAACCAAACTAAGGAACTTTATAATTTGTGTGCAACTCTTCTTGTGCCTCCTGTGAAGATGTGAAAACCAAAAGAAGGAGATTTTAAGAACAAAATGTCTGAAGAAGCAAATGAAATGTTTCACAGAATCCTGTGAAAATGGCCTCTTAAAAACTGGCTTTGTGATAAGTTGGGTAAAAAGTGAATCAGTCAAGGCCAGTTATTTGGGTCACATCGTTAGACAAGGTTAAATGTTGCCTAGAGGAACTTAAAGTTCAAACAATTGTGGATATTCCTGATCCTAATATGAAATGAGAGAGAAAGACTGCAGTTCCTCAGCATATGTGTATTTTACCTTTGGCACAATAATTACTTGATTAAGAAATTCATTGACTATGACTGGATGGAGAATGTTGGGCTGGCGTCAAGAGTTTACAAGCTGTCTTCATAAATGATTAATAATGTGTACTGGGTGCTCCAAATTTCTACAAACCATTCAAGATAACAAATACTGATATATTGTTGCAAGAGGGTGTTAATGCTATCACAGTCAATTATTTTGGAAACAATTATATCATTGTCACAGAAAGTACTCCACAAATGAAATAGAAGTATTAAACCTTGTTTCAACATTTCAACGTTTTCAAATAAATGTTTTCAGAAAATACAATATATGTAAATTATTTTGACTGGTCTTTTTTGGAAAAAAATTGCATCAAACATCTCTTTGCTTCACTGGAGTCTATTGCTGTAATCATTTACTTTAAAAATTGTTCCCTTTCAGGAAGGAATAATATAATTGTGAATGCTTTTTCCAGAATTTGATCATTCATTTAAGTATCATATTGTTGCATAAAGAACATGTAAAAATTTAAATGCTGTCATCCTTTGATCAAGTTACTGAGAATGTCAGACGTTGGACATTTTAAATTTTAATTAAAATATGATGCATTGATGTTATGGTTCATGGAGGTTCTTTTTCTTTTGAGGTGGGATGTGTGATGGTTCACTTGCTTATGTTTTTGGTTGGGTGAAGGGCCCTTTAAAATTTGCCTCTTGTTGGTGTGATGTGAGCAAGAGAGAGAATGAAGGGAAAGTACACAGAAAATGAATATATCTGAATCTAAATGCCAAGAAAAATGTTTTCAATTTCCCCTCAAGCTTCATATAGCTACTTCAGAATCTCAACTCTGAGTGGTAATCATTTTATTTCCATAAATTTGCATCCCAGTAACATATTTGATTTAAGCCACTTCCAATTCTCCTCTTTGAGAAACTATATAACATTATTCCCAACACATAAAAGAACAGGTACTTGACAGCAGCAGTTTGCTGATTGCCTGTCCTGACCATCATCCGAAAGTTTTGACACAATGTCCCTGTATGCTGCATGGACAGCATCATCCTCAACCATCATCCAAACAAATCAGTCTCAACAAACTACCAGCCTTACCACTGACCATGGTTGCTTTTGGTTCAACTCATATACCACTACAGTCCGTCTGAATTTTACTGTGGGATATGGGCGACCTTGTGAATAGATCATAAAAATCTAGTATTCAAGTTCAGTGATTGGTAGGGAAGACAAAAATAAAGTTATCTTTTGTGCCAAAGGGAATGGAGTATTAAATAGGAAGGTCTTGCTGAAACTGTACATGGTACTGATCAGAATACTTCAAACAGTTTTGGTCTCTTTATCTAAGGAAAGATATCCTAGTGTTGAAGACAGTTCTGAGATGGTTCACTAAGTTGATCCAGGATATTGAGGGATTTCGTTAGATTAGATTAATTACAGCGTGCAAACAGGCCTTTCGGCCCAGCAAGTCCACACTGACCCTCCAAAGATCAACCCACATAGACCCATTCCCCTACGTTTGCCCATGGTGTTAGGTGAAGGGGTAATTTAGCTTAGCCAATTCACCTAACCTGCACATTTTTGGACTGTGGGAGGAAACCGGAGCACCCGGAGGAAACCCACACAGACGCTGAGAGAATGTGCAAACTCCACACAGACATTTTGCCGGAGGCAGGAATTGAACCCAGGTCTCTGGCACTGTGAGGCAGCAGTACTAACCACTGTGCTACTGTAGGGGTTAAGGAGGTCACTATTCATTGGATTTTAAAAGAAAAGAGGGCCAATAGGTTATCATTGTGCTTGACAGGGTAGATGTGAAGAGATTGTTTCTCTTTGGGGAGTGGGAGTGGGAACGTAGGGCCAGCAGGCACAATCTCAACATAAAGGCTACCCAGTTAGGGCAGACATGAGGAAGAATCTTTTTCTTTCAAAGGGTAGTGAATCTGTAGAATACTTTACCACAAAGGATTGTTGAAGATGAGCAATTAAGTATATTCAAGGCTGTGATAGATTTATATTTAGTGAGGGAATCGAGGATTATAGTGATAAAGCAGGAAAGTAAGGATTAGGGTGTAGGTTTGCTCGCTGAGCTGTAGGTTTGATATCCAGACATTTCATTACCTGGCTAGGTAACATCATCAGTGACGACCTCCAAGTGAAGCGAAGCTGTTGTCTCCTGCTTTCTATTTATATCTTTCTCCTGGATGGCGTTCCTGGGGTTTGTGGTGATGTCATTTCCTGTTCGTTTTCTGAGGGGGTGATAGATGGCATCTAGATCTATGTTCTTGTTTATGGTGTTATGGTTGGAGTGCCAGGCCTCTAGGAATTCTCTGGCATGTCTTTGCTTAGCCTGTCCCAGGATAGATGTGTTGTCCCAGTCAAAATGGTGTTTTTTTTCATCCGTGTGTGGGGAGGGGGTCGTGTCTTTTTGTGGCTAGCTGGTGTTCATGTATCCTGGTGGCTAACTTTCTTCCTGTTTGTCCTACGTAGTGTTTGTGGCAGTCCTTGCATGGAATTTTATAGGTAATGTTGGTTTTGTCCATGAAGAAGGAGGTAGAAGAGTCACAGCACTCTATCCACTCCACCCAGGAATTCCTAAAAATCATCAAAAACACCAAAATAGAGGAAGACGAAGCAATGATCTCATTCGATGTAACAGCACTGTTCACCTCCATCAACATCGACCTAGCAAAGGAAACACTCATCACACTTTTAGAACAGACCATCACACACACACCAACCACCATCAATCACATTGCCAACGAAAACATCATGAAGCTAGTGGACCTGTGCCTCACCACCCACTTCACTTTCAACAACATAGTCTACAAACAAACCAACGGCACACCCATGGGATCTCCGCTATCAGGATTCATAGTAGAAGTGGTAATGCAAAGGCTAGAACAAACAGCCCTACCAATCATCAAGGCAAAAATCTGGATTCACTACGTAGATGACACCTTTGTCATCACAAAACGAAACAACATAGAAGAAACATTTAACATCATCAACAACACCTTCACAGGCATAAAGTTCACACAGGAGGAAGAAGCTGACAACAAACTCGCATTTCTGGATGTCACAGTAGAAAGAAAGGACAAGGGAGAATACAAACCTGCGAATACAGAAAACTGACAAACACTGACCAAATACTCAACTACACCAGCAACCATCCCAACACACACAAACGAAGCTGTATCAGAACACTATTCCAATGAGCCACCACACACTGCAGCACAGACGAACTTCGAAAAACAGAGGAGAACCACCGATACAACATATTCAAGAAGAATGGATACTCAAAAAACACAGTGCGCAGATTCCTTAAAAACAAACCACGACAATCAGACAAAACACAGCCAGAAACCCTAACCACCTTACCATATGTCAAAGAAGTTTCAGAAATGACAGCCAGACTACTGAGACCCCTCAGAATCCTAGTAGCACACAAACCCACCAACACTCTCAAACAAAAACTAATAAATTTAAAAGACTCAGTACAACCCATGGACAAAACCAACGTCATCAATAAAATTCCATGCAAGGACTGCCACAAACACTATGTAGGACAAACAAGGAGAAAGTTAGCCACCAGGATACATGAACACCAGCTAGCCCCAAAAAGACACGACCCCCTCTCCCTCATAGCCCTACACACAGATAAAAAAACCCACTATTTCGACTGGGACAACACATCTATCCTGGGACAGGCTAAGCAAAGACATGCCAGTGAATTCCTAGAGGCCTGGCACTCCACCCACAACACCATAAACAAGCACATGGATCTAGATGCCATCTATCAACCCCTCAGAAAACGAATAGGAAATGACATCACCACAAACCCCAGGAACCCCATCCAGGAGAAAGATATAAATAGAAAGCAGGAGAGACAACAGCTTCGCTTCACTTGGAGGTCGCCACTGATGTTACCTAGCCAGGTAGTGAAACGTCTGGATATCAAACCTACAGCTCAGCGAGCAAACTTACACCCTAAACCTCAACCTGAGCTACAAACCTTGCAAAGTGAGGATTATCAGAGCAGTCATGATCTCATTGAATGGTGGAGTAGACTCAATGGGCAGAATGGCCTACTTCTGTTCCCAAAACTTATGGTTTTACAGCTTATTATCTCATTTGAAATAGGGCACCTTCACAGTGTGGTGCTGCATTTTCAATTCATGTTATCTAACTTCTTTGGCTGGACATTGTTGAATGTAGTATACCTTAAAATGCTTTGGAAGTAGGTAAGGTACAGTAAAATTAAACAACTTTTTGTTTGTTTTACAAGTTTATTCAACCATCCCAATTTGCAGAAGCCTGTTTTAATTCTATACTCCATCATAACTCAAACTACTGTATGCATTTGTTCTTTATACTCAGTAGTCTCCTGTTATGTCATGCTTTTACATAATCTCTGCATCCCTCCTTTCATTTATGGTTCTTTAACTGTATCTCTGATCAATCCTTTAGTCACTTCTAAATCCTTTTACTTCCATTGGTCAGAAACATAACATAAATACAAGCTATTAGAGTCATAGAGATGTACAGCATGGAAACAGACCCTTTGGTCCAACCTGTCAATGCCGACCAGATATCCCAACCCAATCTAGTCCCACCTGCCAGCACCCAGCCCATATCCCTCCAAACCCTTCCTATTCATATACCCATCCAAATGCCTCTTAAATGTTGCAATTGTACCAGTCTCAACCACATCCTCTGGCAGCTCATTCCATACATGTACCACCCTCTGTGTGAAAACGTTGCCCCTTGGGTCTCTTTTATAACTTTCCCCTCTCACCCTAAACCTATGCCCTCTAGTTCTGGACTCCCCGATCCAAGGAAAAAGACTTTGTCTATTTATCCTATCCATGCCTCTCATAATTTTGTAAACCTCTATAAGGTCACCCCTCAGCCTCTGACACAACAGGGAAAACAGCCCCAACCTGTTCAGCCTCTCCCTATAGCTCAAATCCTCCAACCCTGGCAACATCCTTGTAAATCTTTTCTGAACCCTTTAGAGTTTCACAACATCTTTCCGATAGGAAGGAGACCAAAATTGCACGCAATATTCCAACAGTGGCCTAACCAATGTCCTGTATAGCCGCAACATGACCTCCAAACCTTTGTACTCAATACTCTGACCAATAAAGGAAAGCATACCAAACGCTGCCTTCCCTATCCTATCTACCTGTGACTCCACTTTCAAGGAGCTATGAACCTGCACTCCAAGGTCTCTTTGTTCAGCAACACTCTCTAGAACCTTACCATTAAGCATATAAGTCCTGCTAAGATTTGCTTTCTCAAAATGCAGCACCTCGCATTTATCTGAATTAAACTCCCTCTGCCACTTCTCAGCCCATTTGCCCATCTGGTCCAGATCCTGTTGTAATCTGAGGTAACCCTCTTCGCTGTCCACTACACCTCCAATTTTGGTGTCATCTGCAAACTTACTAACTGTACCTCTTATGCTTGCATCCAAATCATTTATGTAAATGACAAACCGTAGAGGTCCCAGCACCACTAAATTGATTTATGGGTGCCATGGTCAATGCATGTTACATTTTCAGATATATTAAAGTGGCGTAGTCAATGCTAAACTGTTCTAAATAGTGTAATATTGGTTCTTATTTGCAGTTAGAACTAAATTTCGCCTTTGAAACAGCTTCAGGTTCTTTCTGATTCTTCATAGTTGTTACAAAGCTGAACCAGTGAAATAAAACCCTCTTGTGAAGGTTAAAATCTTTCATTGAAGTTTTCAGGTTATTAATTTTGCAAAAGCCTCTAGAGGTTCAGCTATATCAGCTCTAAACTTCTATTCATCAGGAAGTATCACAAAGCAGGAGTAAAGAGTAGACTTTACTGAGGCCAACTGGCAGCCTGACATCCACCACCAAGACATGTGACACTACCCACTGACTTGATCTGAGTCCTGAGGAACTATAACTCTAATTGGCAGTGTTAACTCCATTGCCAGGATCCTCAGTTTTTTCCTGGGTGATGGGATGGATTTCGTTTCAGGATATCCTCCAAGGGGAGGTGATGCTGTAGTGATATTGATGCAGGCGATTCAGGTTTCAAATCCCTCCAAATGATGGAAATTGAGTTTTCCAAAATCTCATTGTACCCTTTCGGGAAGAAAAGCTGCTACGCATACCTAGTCTGGCCTGCACGTGACTCTAGACCAACTGTAATGCGGTTGACGCTTAACTGCCCTCTGAAATGGCCTAGGAATGCACTCTGTTGTAACAACTACTAAAAGCCTCGAGAAAGGAATAAAATCAGGCGGACAAAGGCAAACTCAGCCCTACAAACCTTCAAAGTCCTCCATACTAACATGGGAGCTAATTCCAAATTGGAGAGCGGTATCACAGACTAGTCAAACAATAGTCTGCATAGTCATATTCATAGAATCATACCTTGCAGAGAATATCTCAGACACCACCACCATTATTTCTGCATATGTCCTGCCCTACAGGCAGGACAGAACCAGCAGAAATGGAAGTATTGTGGTATACCATTCAGAGGGAGTTGACATGGGAGATCTCAACATTAATTCTGACCTTCAAAATGAAGGTTAATGGATTCAGTTGATAAAGCAATGTATTTGTTTGTTTGCAGTTTCTTCCCAACCCCGGTTCCTTTGCAAGCAGTTTGCCGAGTGAAGAATCCAACACAGCTCCCTCTTTGAAGATCTGAAATTGAAGTGGCAGATCGTAGAGTTGCACAGCACAGAAACAGACCCTTCTGTCCAACTAGTCCATGCCAATCATATTCCCAAACTAAGCTAGTCCCACCTGCCTGCACTTGGCCCATATCCCTCCAAACCTTTCCTATTGATGAATTTATCCAAATGTCTTTTAAATGTTGTAACTGTCTACACACCCACCCCTTTTTTTTCTGGCAGTTCATTCCACACACAAACCACTCTCTAAGTAATATATGTCCTTTTTAAATCTTTCTCCACTCACCTTACAAATATGCCCCCAGATTTGAACTTCTGCACCCTAAGGAAAAGGCCCTTGTCATTCACCTTACCCATGTCTCTCATAATTTTATAAAACTCAATATAGTCACCCTCAACCTCCTCCACTCCAGTGAAAAAAGTCCCAATCATTCTAGTCTATTTTTATAGCTCATACCCCAACCCCCATTCCCACTCCCAGTTTAAACCTTTTCTGAACCCTCTCCAGTTTAATAATATCCTTCTGATAATAGGACGACCATCTGGCCTGAACTGTATATTTGAAGGGTACACTACTTGTTCAGGGTGGGTTTCCTTGCCACCTGTAATTTAAAGCTGCAATTAGCCAGATTTATTCCATAAGGGAGTACGGAAATCCCAAGTTAAAATCAAGCAAATATTCTAGATCATGTGAAAAGATTCTACAGAGATTTTTCAGATTCTATATGAATCAAAATAGTTTTATATCAATATTTAGGGTTGATAAAGCATGGAAAAGACACAGCAAGTCTGGAAGTATCCAAGGAGCAAGACAGTCAATTTTTCAGGCAAGGTAGGCAATCAGTGGGCAAAGGTAGTAGGTGTTCGTGATAGGTCAGTGGGAAGGATGGAGCAAATAGGTGGGAAGGAAGATGGACAGGTAGTTCAAGTCAAGAGGGCAGATCGGAGTCAGAGGGTTGGATCTGGGATGGGGTGAGAGGAGGGGAGATTTGGGAATTGGTGAATTCAATATTCATGCCGTGTTGTAGGCTCTTGAGGCTGAAAATGAGGTGTTCCTCCAGTTTGTGGATGGCCTTGTGTGGGCGGTGGTGGAGACCCAGAATGGATATGCCCTTACGGAAGTGGGAGGTGGAGTTGAAGTGGATGGCTGTGGGAAAGTGGGGTTGGTTCATGTTGAAGAAACTCTCTGAATATTGGCAAAATTTATTGCAGGATCTCATGGGGAGCAGACAGTTCTTTAGTCTAGTCAGGTGCATCTCCAAAGCACTTCGTGATCACAGTGGATTTATATAGTACAAAAGATGCCAAGCTGACATTTCTCAGGACTGTACATAATGAGTTATTGTTCTCTGATCTTAAGTCAATGCACACTCCAGGTACTACATTCACCTGTTGATAATGTTTGGCTGAGTTGCACTTTCTACAGATAAACAGTTTCATAGTGATATGATAAAAGCAGAAGCTATTTGGTTATTACAGAATGTTCTAGCAGGCTAGAGTCACCCAGGGCAAGGGGCCAAGCCAGGCAAGAGCAACACCATGACTGACCAAAATCTCTGCAAACCAGCAGTCCAGCAAAAACAGATTCCACGGTTCAACCCTCCTACTCAGATCACTTTCTTGTCCTGACCTGCTTGTCCATCTTCCTTCCCACCTATCCAATTCACTCTTCTCACCGACCTATCGCTATCACCATCTACTTTGCACCCCCCCCCCTCAATTTATCTGTCAACCCCCTTCCCCTTCCCCAGTCCTGAAGAAGTCTCCTGCCTGAAACATTGATTCTCTTGTTCCTTGGATGATGCCTGACCTACATTTACCTTTTCCACACTTTACCAACTCTGATTTCTCCAGCATCTGCACTCCCCATTCTCTCCTTATATTCATATTTAAGAAATCTACTGTTCATTATTCAATAATGGTGTGGAGAATATCTTCCAATGAGAATAATTTTCATTTTCACTCTCTTTAAAGGAATAACACTAGGACATGAGCCTTGCAATTCTCTTTAAAATTACAATTACCTCTCATTCTGTAGTTCGATGTTTGTAACAGAAGATGGCTGTTTCTGCTGGTCCTGCAGTTGCTGGCACATTTGTATCTCTTCCATTAGTCTGATGGCTCATTGCACCTCAGCAACGGCAATGAAAACCCTGGCTGGGACTGGATCCATTAACAGGGAGCCGAAGAAAGAGAACAAGTCCTGATCAATTGGGCAGTCAGCATTCATATACAATGACAGCTTAACACTGGTGATAGAATGACTCAAATAAAACAAAGTTCTGGCCATGTTGGAGTGCCTAATTGTTGCAGATGCTGTTTGAAGGGCTTCCCATCACTCAAATGAAGCACACAGTTTTGACCATCAAGCAGATAATGAATTCAGTCACACACAGTCATTTTCAATTCCTGGGTCACATTTATGAATCGGGAGATCTTGGATAGCAACATAGGTCACTGTGATTACTAGACTTGGCTGAATGATCGCATCTTCCTCCCTAAACCTCTACGTCCCTTTGTATCTAGCACTCACTACACAGCCCAATTCTACTGAATGCCCACATATTCCACCCAAAATTGAGATTCCAACTTTCTACTTTACCTCTGAGTCCAGTCACTGCTGTCTGGTACTGTCCACCATCATGCTACACAGTCCTCTCATTGAGTCAACATGGTTGTGACTGTCTGTCAACTTCTCTCCCCTCAGCTTCCCATGCTCTGATAGCTCTTCCGTCGCATGTTGAATTTCTCCCCTTCACTGTCCTACTGCCTACAATCCCATTTCCCTCTGCATCAATGCCTCAGATATTAACACATGATATTCATTCCACTCATCCCTGGACATCCCCCCACCACCCACCACCGTTGACTGACTTAGAGAGATAACCCCAACTAATGATGGACCAGATCCCTGATGGATCAGATCTATGAAACTGCCTGACTGATGGAACACGAATCCCCTGATTGTTTGTATGCAACCTGTACAATTTATCATAGCCTACTCCCCAGATGGTAGTGAGACAAACCACTGAGCTGACCAGTCCAAATGGATGAGCAATTGTGCCCAAGCTTTTGGACTGATCATAAATATTACCCATGACTGACTACACTAGCACCCCTGACTGACAGCCCTTCTTGATCTGACTGAGAATCACTCCACTTCTCTTTGTCACATGGCCAATAGGATGAAGCCTATGTTTTTGCCAGGTGTTGGATTAGCATAGCACAATGCAGTATAGCAACATGTCCACCCCCCCAGATTGATGAGTATACAAGCAAAGCCAATCTTCTAGATTTGTATCTGTGCTAAACAGTAAGGCAAGACTGAGGTAATATGAGACTTTAAACTGTGGCAGAGGAGCAAAACAAGGCAAACATGCTGTGAGCTAAGTGAGTGAGCAGCCCTGAGATACAACCTGGTTGAATCTGAAAGCTAGGTTGAGACTATGGTGCTGGAAGAGCACAGCAAGTCAGGCAGCATCTGAGGAGCAGGAAAATCGACATTTTGGACCTGCATGCCATCAGTAGAGTGGAAGGGAGAGTTGAAATGTTCAGCCATGGGGCGGTGGGGTTGATTGGTGCAGGTGTCCCAGATGTTCTCTGAAGTACTCTGTAAGAAGGTGTCCAGTTTCCCCAGTGTAGAGGAAATCACATCAGGAGCAACGGATACAGTAAATAGCATGTGTCAAGGTGCAAGTGAAACTTTGATGGATGTGGAAGGCTTCCTTGGGGCCTTGGACGAATGTGAAGGGGGAGGTGTGGGCACAGATTTTGCAATTCCTGCAGTGGCAGGGGAAGATGCCGGGAGGGGAGGGTGGGTTTTTAGAGGGTGTGGACCTGACGAGGTAGTTGCAGAGGGAATGGTCTTTACAGAAAGCAGATGGGTTGGGGAGGGAAATATATCTCTGGTGTTGACTTCCATTTGCAGGTGGTGGAAATGGCAGAGGATGATGTGATGTATATGGAGATTGATGGGGTGGAAGGTGAGGACGGGGTGGGGGGGAGGTTTCAGGCCTTGTTGCGGTTGGAGGGGTGGGGTTTGAGGGCAGAGGTGCATGATGTGGATGAGATGCACTGGAGGGTTTCATCAACCACATGGGAGGGGAAATTGCAGTCTTGAAAGAAGGAGGCCATCTGATGTGTTCTGTGGTGGAACTGGTGGAACTGGAGCATTTGTGGCGGAGCAAGAGGAATTGGGAATAAGGAATAAGCTAGGTGCCAAACCCTGCACAGAAAGTGCCCTGGCAGCTGCTTTGCAATGAGAGGCAGCCAGAAAGCTCCAAAATACAACATTAAAATGCAGAAGCATGTGACAGGAAGGATAGAAAGGGAGGCAAGAGAGGAGGGGGGTGTGGCATTTTTGATAAGGGACAGCATTACAGCTGTGCTGAGGGAGGATATTCTGGGAAATACATCCAGGGAAGTTATTTGGGTGGAACTGAGAAATAAGAAAGGGATGATAACCCAATTGGGATTGTATTATAGACCCCGTAATAGTCAGAGGGAAGTCGAGAAACAAACTTGTAAGGGATCTCAGTTATCTATAAGAATAATAGGGTGGTTATGGTATGGGCTTTTAACTTTCAAAACATAGACTGGGACTGCCACAGTGTGAAAGGTTTAGATGGAAAGGAATTTGTTAAGCACGTGCAAGATGATTTTCTGATTCAGTATGTGGATGTACCTACTCGAGAAGGTGCAAAACTTGACCTATTCTTGGGAAATAAGGCAGGGCAAGTGACTGAGGTGTCAGTGGGGGAGCACTTTGGGGCCAGCGAGCATAATTCTATTCGATTTAAAATAGTGATGGAAAAGTATTTAAAATAGTAACAAGAATCAAGAGAAAGTATATTCCTGTCAGGGTGAAAGGAAAGATTGGTAGGTCTAGGGAATGCTGGATGACTAAAGAAATTGAGGGTTTGGTTAAGAAAAAGAAGGAAGTATATGGAAGGTATAGACAGGATAGATCGAGTGAATTCTTAGAAGAGTATAAATGAAATAGGAGTATACTTAAAAGGGAAATTAGAAGGGAAAAAAGGAGACCTGAGATAGCTTTGGCAAATAGAATTAAGGAGAATCCAAAGAGTTTTTTACAAATACATAAAGGACAAAAGGAGAGAATAGGGCTCCTCAAAGATCAGCAAGGCAGCCTTTGTGTGGAGTCATAGAAAATGGGGGACATACTAAATTAGTATTTTGCATCAGTATTTACTGTAGAAAAGGATATGGAAAATATAGACTGTAGGGAAATAGATGGTGACATCTTGCAAAATGTCCATATTACAGAGGAGGAAGTGCTGGATGTCTTGAAACGGGTAAAGGTGAATAAGTCCCCAGGACCTGATCAGGTGTACCCTAGAACTCTGTGAGAAGCTAGAGAAGTGATTGCTGGGCCTCTTGCTGTGATATTTGTATCATCATTAGTCACAGGTGAGGTGCCAGATGACTGGAGGTTGGTTAATGTGGTCCCACTGTTTAAGAAGAGTGGTAAAGATAAGCCAGGGAACTATAGACCAGTGAACCTGACCTCGGTGGTGGGCAAGTTGTTGGAGGGAATCCTGAGGGACAGGATGTACATGTATTTGGAAAGGACAGATTTGGGATAGTCAAAATGGCTTTGTGCGTGGGAAATCATATCTCACAAACTTGATTGAGTTTTTCGAGGAAGTAACAAAGAGGATTGATGAGGACAGAGCAGTAGATGTGATCTATACAGACTTCAGTCAGGCGTTCGACAAGGTTCCCCATGGGAGACTGATTAGCAAGATTAGATCTCACGGAATACAGGGAGAACTAGCCATTTGGATACAGAACTGGCTCAAAGGTAGAAGACATACGGTAGTGGTGGACAGTTGTTTTTCAGACTGGAGGCCTGTGACCAGTGGAGTGCCACAAGAATCGGTGCTGGGTCCTCTACTTTTTGTCGTTTACATAAATGATTTGGATGTGAGCATAAGAGGTACAGTTAATAAGTTTGCAGATGACATCAAAATTGGAGGTGTAGTGGACCTCAGATTACAATAGGATCTTGACCAGATGGGCCAATGGGCTGAGAAGTGGCAGATGGAGTTTAATTCAGATAAATGTGAGGTGCTGCAATTTGGGAAAGAAAATCTTAGTAGGTCTTATATATTTCATGGTAAGATCCTCGGGAGTGTTGCTGAACAAAGAGACCTTAGAGTGCGGGTTCATAGTTCCTTGAAAGTGGAGGCTCAGGTAGATAGGGTAGTGAAGAAGGCATTTGGTATGCTTTCCTTTATTGGTCAGAGTATTGAGTACAGGAGTTTGGAGGTCATGTTGCGGCTGTACAGAACATTGGTTAGGCCACTGTTGGAATATTGCGTGCAATTCTGGTCTCCTTCCTATCAAAAAGATGTTGTGAAACTTGAAAGGATTCAGAAAAGATTTACAAGGATATTGCCAGGGTTGAAGGATTTGAGCTATAGGGAGAGGCTTAATAGGCTGGGGCTGTTTTCCCTGGAGTGTCAGAGGCTGAGGGGTGACCTTATAGAGGTTTACAAAATTATGAGAGGCACGGATCGGGTAAATAGACAAAGTTATTTCCCTGGGATCGGAGAGTCCAGAACTAGAGGGCATAGGTTTAGGGTGAGAGGAGAAAGATATAAAAGAGGAAGTGGTGGAGTCTGGTACAATCGCAACATTTAAAAGGCATTTGGATGGGTATATGAATAAGAAGGGTTTGGAGGGATATGGGCTGGGTGCTGGCAGGTGGGACTAGATTGGGTTGGGATATCTGCATGGACGGGTTGGACCGAAGAGTCTGTTTCCATGCTGTACATCTCTATGACTCTATGACTCTAAGTGGATCGGAGATGTGCCATGATGGTAGAGAGAGGATGATGCATGATGGACAACAGCATCAATGGACATGGGTGTGCATGGCTGCTGCCCGTCGATGTTCCCTGAGACAATTGCACTGGGCATCCAAGATGCAATCCAGTGGAGTAACCAACAAGCTGAAATCACTAGGTGCTTGCTCTGACATTCATTGTCGGTGTATAAATTCTATCTAGCGGGTGGTAGAGTGGGAAACTTTATAGTATTGAGGCAACATTAGGTAAGAATGAGGGTGATGATAGACGATCATCCTTTTTAATAAGTTACTCGCTGTCGCTAGTGAGAATCTCATTTAGACATCCAGAACTTCATTGAAAAATACAGTGTTGAGAAAGGCCTCCCTCAATTTCATACATAATTGTCCCATATTTCTCACCATAGCCCATGTCATTTAGGGCCTGGGAGGATTCTGCCCAAAGAAGAAGATGGACAGGTTAAGTGAGTGGGCAAATAGTTGGCAGATGGATTATAATGTGGGAAAATGTGAGGTTATGCACTTTGGCAGGGAGAATTGAGGAGCTGAATTTTATTTAAAGAGAGAAAAACAGCTGAATGCACAAAGGGATTTGGAGACATTGTGCATAAATCAAAATGAACTAGCTAGCAAGTAACAGGAAAGTCAAATGGGATGGTGGCCTTTATTTCAAAGGAAATGGTGTGTAGAAGTAGGGAGCCCTTGCTTAAACTATACAAGGCTCTGGTTAGATTACTAATTATAATACTGTGAACAGTTTTGAACCCTTTGTGCAAAGGAAAGTTATATTGGCATTGGATGCAGTCCAGAGAGAATATTCTCCAGGTTGATCCCATTTATGGAAGGACTTCTTTTATGAGGAGAGGTTGAGCAGGTTAATACTCAATGGAGTATTTCTTAAGGTGCTTGACAGAGTAGGCCATTCTCCTGGTGGGAGAGTCAAGGACCAGAGGGCATGATCTCAGAGTAAGGAGTCATCCTTTTACGACAAAGATGAGGAGGAAGCAAGTGAATCTGTGGAATTCTTTATCACAGAGGGCTGTAGATCTTGGGTCATTAAGTATATTCAAGGCTGAGGTGGGCAGATTTTTAATCAGTAGGGAAGCTATGGGTTATGGGGTAATGCGGAAAAGTGGAGCTGAGGAATATCAGACTAGCCATAATCTCAATGAACATAGGAGCAGACTCAATTGGGCTGAAAGGCCTACTTCTGTTCCAACATTTTAGGTCTCATGGTTTTAAGATGCAGTGACAGGAGGGTTAAACATTTTAATCACCATGGGGCTAAATGAGAAATGCGTGATTGACTGTAGTAGATAGCAAAGAGTGATCATCTGGCATAGTTTTGGCCATAATTAAAATGCGACAGGCTGAAGGAAGAGACATTTGGTTTATCTTTTGCTTTGTTATTTTTGGTAGAATATTATAGAGCAGCTGAAAATAAAAGTAGTTAGTCCTTAGCACACCAATTCAATCATTTAATTGAACTTAACAATTGGGTGTCTTGACAATTCAGTGAGACTACTTTGTGGTTTGAAAGAGACTTCTGTACAGAGGAAGCTGTTGGTAAGACATAGACTCATGTCGACTCAAGCTCTTGAAATAGCTTTTGGGATGGGGACTGCTGCTAGGCATGTGATAGAATATCTCTAATACTATAATAACTCGAGTGTTTATTCAGACTTAACAGATGTCCACTGTATTCTGCTTTGGAGGATTATGTAGCACAGTGGTGTCATAGAGCCGAATGAACATATACAGTTAAAAGTGAATCGCCATAAACATTTTATTGTATTGCTATGGATAGTAACTTAGCTTTCTGTCATGCTCAATGAATTATTCAAGCATATTATTGATGGTGTCAATACTTTCCATTAAAATTTAAACTACTGTTTTTAAATTGACTATAATATCACACAAAACCAAAAATGGAATTTACAATGGCATTTTAAAGATTTTTAAGTTTATGAATTGAAGTAAGGTATTTGGAATTTGCACCTTTTTTAATGATGTGCTATGATAAGTTAAATCTCTTTGCAAAGGAATTTAAAGCTTTCTTACAATAACAGCAAGTATTTTCTATCTGCAGCTAATGCTAATTTGGTCCAGCTAAAAATATCATGTTATGAATAACACTGTTCATAACTGTCAGTGATTGCCCATTATTGGTAACCTGACTTTTCAATTAGTTAAGTTCACAGACAATGTTCTTTTATTAGAATTGAAGAGTCTTGGAGATGTAAAGCATGAAAACAGACCCTTAGGTTCAACTCGTCATTACTAACCAGACATCCTAAATAAATTTAGTCCTGTTTGCCTTCCTATTCATATACCCATCCAGATGTCTTTTAAATGTTGTAATTATACCAGCCTCCATAACTTTAGTTTCTCTAATTCTTGATGAGATCACCCATTGTCTTATCTGTTTTAATCATTTGAACAGCTACCAACATTATTCAATACATTTACATTTATCTCTCAATCTTAAGAGCAATTTTATTGTTTATTTTTCAATAATTACTACTGACATTTACAGGATAAATACATAAATCTAACATGCAAATCCAGTCTGTCCAATGATTCTTGTACATTCTCATACAAAATAATGTGCTAATTAAGGCATAGACAACAAGGTAACCCTATATTTCCTTTTATTTCCTTTTTAGATTGTGTTCAACTTTACACCCAACAGAAACTTAGCTATTTTGTAGTTTGTTGATGAAGCTGAACATAACTCTCCACTAGTTGAGGTTTAATAGCCTTTGCTTGTTTGGAGAAGGAAACTTTGATTAGTTGGTCAATTGGAAGTAAGAAATAACATTCCTTAAAATTGGGAGTCTAATGTACTCGGAAGTTGGGATTTTACCTGTTAAATGCGTCCTTTCTGTTTGATTATTGTACACAGTTCTGGGTACTATATTTTAGGAAGGATGTGAATGCCTCAGAGAGAGTACAGAAGAGATGAGAAACTTCAGTAACGAGGGCAGACTGAAGAGGTTAGCACCGCTTTCCTTGAAAAGAAGAGTAAGAAGAGATCTAATAGGAGTTTTCAAGGTCATTAGAGATCTGGTTAGAATAGTTGGGAGAAAATGTTACCGCTCATAAAAAATTCAAGGACTAAAGGTCACAGATTTAAAGTGATTTGTAAAGGTAGATCATGTTGTGTGAGAAAAAACTTTTTTCACCCGAATAATTTGAGTCTGGGGTGCTCTGCCTGAAAATGTAGTGGAGGCTGGTTCCATTGATTCAAGAGGGCATGAGATCACTATTTGAATAGAAACAATGTACAAAGGTACAGGGAAACAGTAAGAGAATAGCCATAAGTCATAATGTTTATTGGACTGTCAGTGCAGACGCCATAACACTTCTATGATTCTTACCTACGGCTATGGCTATTGGCAGAAGGAGACAGCAAACAGTTTGCAGCATCTCTTATTAAAATTTGGAAAGAGGAGAAAAATAAGCAGGAAGTATGTAAGAAACATTCTGTACACTGACCAAAGATATTACAGTTCTTTAAATCTGGGTCCATTTATTCACCAGTCAGAAGATTCATTGAGTACCACAACATATTGAAAGTAACAGGTGTGTTCTTTCAACTCCCATTTATAAAATGCAGTTGAACAATGGCCAGGAGCAGAAGCAGTTGGACAGGGAAACACACTGGCTTCAGAAGTCCTGATGAAGGGCTTATGCTCGAACCGTCGAATTCTCTATTCCTGAGATGCTGCCTGGCCTGCTGTGCTTTGACCAGCAACACATTTTCAGCTGTGATCTCCAGCATCTGCAGACCTCATTTTTTACTGGCTTCAGAAGTACTCTATTTTTCAAGTGTAAAGCAGCTATAATTGTATGTAGTTCATTTTTTGTGGGATTTATCACAATGGTCTCCTTTTTGTCAGTCAGTAGAATTACTTACTTCATAAAATGTGTGCAGCTCCTGACTTCTAGGTGTTTTTCACATTTTTTTATAGCTATTTTGATTGAAAGAATTTTAACATTTGTTACAAAATTACAAAGTAATACAAACAAGTATAAACACTAATATGCAATTAAATATACATAAAAAAGAAATAAATAATAACCAAAACACAACAAAAAAAACTCAACTAACTGCTAATCTATTCTACAAACGACCAAAGCATAAAATAAGATATCTTACATTACTTGCGAAAAATAACGTAATAATTAAATAGTTAAGTACATACTCAAAATGGATTAACATCAAGTCATAATAAAACCCATATTTATGCGGTATTCCTCCCCCCGGGGGCTCCCAGACCAGCCAGAACCACTACCACAGCTCCACAAAAGCCCTTGACAATATGGCCAAAATATCCATGTCTATATAGTTCAGACAGGGCTGCCATATTTTATAGAATAATTCCGTTTTTTGTGCACCATATTTGTGAGGAAGTCAAGGGGGATATATTCCATGATTAACCTGTGCCAGTTCAAATGTCCTGGAGGGCCATCAGATACTCAATTCACTAAGATATTTTTCCTTGCACATAAAGAGAGAATGGAAAATGATTTACTCCCGTGCACATCCAGGGAGGTAAGATTTGAAAATCCCAGGAGAAGAGACACTGGATCCAATCCAATCTCTGTTCCCAAGATCTCTGTCAGAGCTTCGCTACTCTGTCCCAGTATTTGAGGATCTTGTGACATGTCCATAAACAGTGTGTGAGAGTGCCCACTTCCATTTTGCCTTTAGGACACATTGGGGATGTTCCTACCCTAAATTTTGCCAGTCATTCCAGTGCTATATGAGCCCTAAGGAGTATCTTTAATTGAATAGTTGAGTTCTATTACAAATAGAGATCTTTCTGGCATTTTCCCAGATGTGCTCCCACGTTTCTAAAGGAATTTCTAACCTCAATTCCTGGTTCCATGTTTTAAACAGTCGTTCCATGTCTTTCAATACCTCATTATGTAATGACTGATAAAGAGTACTGACTGAGGGTGGACCTATTGGCTGTAGTACCCTTCTCTCCCTATCCGATTTGTAGGGACTATCTAATAATGTGGTCTTCTATATATAATCTCGTATTTGGAAATACCGAAAAAGGTCTCCATGAGACAGTCCAAACTTCTGGTGCAGCTGTTCAAAAGGCATCATAACCTCCCCATCGAACAGGTCCCCTAAACAAGAGACACCTCTGCACCTCCAGGTTTTAAATGTAGCATCTGTCTGCCCTGGCTGAAAACCCCATGCTCCCACTATAGGAGTGTAAGGAGAGGATTTTTGTAAGTTACCCTCATCTTGCCACATTATCCTCCAGACTTTAATTGTATTTAATACAATAGGGTTTTTACAATAGTCCATAATAGCTCTCGTCTTATTTAAAAATAAAAGATTGATGAGGGGACACTTTGCTTGGGAGGTTTCAGATTGATCGTGGGTCACAAGAGACCCAATCAGCTACATAGCATAATAAAGAGCTCAACTGATACCTCCTCAAGTCTGAAAAATCCAGTCCTCCCCTTGCTTGTGCAAGCTGCAGCTTCTCTAATTTGATAAGGGGCCATCTACGATTCCAAATAAAGGAACTGATCCAGCCGTGTAGTTTACGTAGCGTCAGTCTCAGCAACATCAAAGGAAGCATTCTCATAGGATATAGGGGATGAGGCAGAATAATCAATTTATCTAGAGCTACTTTGCCTGACCAGGATATTGGGAGATCTCCCCAGGGTTGAAGGCCCTGCCTTATTTTCTTTATACAGCTGACCACATGCTGGGGTGATAAAAATGCCTAGGTATAGAAAGCACTCCAGTGACCACCGAAAGGGAAAGCAAGATCCGTCCAATAAATTGGATATACTAGTGAGACCACCCAACAGCATGGCCTCTGATTTCATAAAATTGATTTTATAGCCTGAGAACATACTAAATAGATTGATCCCTTGAATTAAGCGGGGCATGGATATCAAAGGATTACTTAAGAACAGGAGGACATCATCTGCATAGAGTGATTTTATGTTTACCCAAACCAACCCTCGGAGCCGTTATGTTAGAGTCGGGTCGTATAGCTTCCACTTGTGGTTCAATTATTAGTGTGAATAATAACGGTGAGAGAGGACAGCCCCTACCCACGCTGAAGCTATCTGAACCTAAACCATTGGTAATCACGGTTGCTTTGGGGTCATTTTATAATATTGAGACCCATTTAGAAAATACCTCTCCAACACCAAACCTTTCCAGTGTGTAAAATAGATATGACAATTCAACCCGGTCAAATGCCTTCTCTGCATCCAAGCAGATAACTATCTCCAGTATTCTTTCCCATTGACAGAGTTGTAGCATATTTAAGACCCTTCTAATGTTGTTAGATGATCTACGGGCCTTGATAAACCCCATCTGGTCCTCTTTTATGACCCTTTTCAATCTTAATGCTAATGTTTTAGAAAGGGTTTTAATATCTACATTTAGCAAGGATATTGGTCTATATGATTAACAAACTTCTGGGGCCTTTCCTTTTTTAATATTGTGAGAAATATTTGCTTCTCTCAACGAAGGCAGGAGGCAGCCCTGACTATGTGAGTAATTATACATGTCTATAAGTGGATCAGCCAGATCCCCTATGACTTCTTTATAAAATTCAACCTGGAATCCATCTGGTCCAGGTGCTTTGCCACTCGGAAGCTGTCTAATTGTGTCGAGTACTTCCGGCATTACCGGGGCACATTCAGGATCAACACCTGCTCCAAGGTTAAATCCGGAAAGGCCAAGTTTTTAAAGAAGGAGTCCATCTTCTTAGTTTTATCCTCACAGTCCTGCGATTTATACAGTTCAAAATAGAACTTTCTAAAGGCTGTATTGATGCTTTTACGATCACAAGTCAGAGTACTACCACTTTCCCTAATGGACGTAATAGCTTGAGGAGCTTTTTTTTCCGAGCAAGATACGTTAGGTATCTGCCAGGCTTGTTGCCATATTCATATAATCTTTGCTTTGCAAATAATATTTCCCTCTTTGCTGTTTGGGTCGGTGCGGTATTCAAGGCTGTTCTAAGGGCTGTGATCCTTTGTAGCTTAGTAATAGAGGGCCTGTCAACATACGCTGTCTCAGCTGCCTTCAAGCGAGCCTTGAGCAGGCGCTGTTGTTCTCCCTTTTGTCTTTTCTGGGTCGCGGAATATGAGATGGTCAAACCTCGTGCATAAGCCTTAATGGTTTCCCACATTGTCGACGGGTTACTGGCCGTACCTGAATTAATTTCCAAAAAGGTTTGAGTTCTTGAGAGAAATATTTTATAAATTTGCTATCCTTCATTAAAAAAGGACTCCATACACTAATGTCCCATTGCCCCTAGTCTTAACTTCCATATATACTGCAGCATGATCAGAAATTGCTATATTACCTATTTTGCTGGACAATATGGAATTAAAAAGGGTCGAGGAAGCAATAATAATATTAATTCTAGTATGACACTTCTGTGGATTAGAGTAGAAAGTAAAGTCTCTTCACTGGGGGTGAAGGCGCCTCCACACATCTACTAGTCCTAGCTCCTTATTCAGATCTGCCAATTATCTAGATCTAAGAGATATACCCATAGTACTCTTAGGTATCCTACCTGTCTCTGAGTCCATAATACAATTAAAATCTCCTCCTAGAATTGTATGGCAGGCCCCAAAAGCCATCAACTTGGAGAATGCTTCCGTTAGAAATTTGAAGGGTGGTGTTGGAGCAGAATATAAAATCATTATCCATTCAGTTTGAATCTTAAGTCTATTTAAGAGAGTGTTTAGCCTTCTCCGGTGATCCAAGTTGTATACGAATCTTTCATTGCTGGGTAACACAAGGAATATTGGATATTTAGGTCTCTTGGATGTTTCTTCATCTCATCGAATGCCCTCCTCTTGGGGACCATGGCTGGAGAAAAATCCTGGAATAACATCATCCTGGAACCCTTGTGCACCATGGCTTGGGGTTCATTCCCCAGGACTCTGGCGGCTTCCAGGAGCATTTGCATCTCTTTATACCATTGACGCCAGGACAGAACTGGGCGGGGGCGTTGGTCCAAACCAGGTCTGCGAATAGCAACCCCGATTATCAAGGTCATCAATGTGCTCTTCCAAGGTCCGTACTCGCTGCTTGAGAGCCCAGACCCGGCCCACTGCCAACTCGGCAGCAGTCTCCGAGGTCACTGTCTTTAGCTCCGCCCCTCCGACGTGTTGTTCGAGTTTTTCAATTTCTCAGTCAGGCTTCTGCAGCACGACCAAGAACGACTCCCACCTGGACCTGGACTTTTCAATAAAGGCGTCGATCCTCTCCTGTAGCTTGTTAATCCAGGAGATCACGTTCACCTCTGCAGCTAAGTCCCCTGAGGCGGCTGGAGGGGGTAGGGCAGGGGTGCCTGCCTGTTGCAAACTTTGTGGAAACTTTTGCCCTTAGTCATTTTAAGAACAACACCAAACTGTGCAAGTTTGATGTAAAATGACTAAGTATGCTGGGCAAAAGCTATTTTAAATGATTTAAAAGGTGTGGTGAAGGCGGGTGCCCCACTTTGCCCGAGTCTTAGGCAGAGTACTAGACTCAGACTTGCTGGGTCACCGCCATCTTGAATCTCCCATTTTTCACATCTTGATGAAGTCAAGATTTCCACAACTATTTCTGAGAGAAATCCTCTAAGAAGGTTTTGGAAAACATAAGATACTCACTAAGGATGAGTTGTTTCCACCCGTGTAAAACATCAGCTATCACTCTAAAAAGGATGTGAAATGAATCATGTTCTCATGGAAGTCATACTGTAGAGCAAACACTCTGAGACTGTCATGTAGAAGACAGTGAATTTACAGAAATATTAAGTTGCATTTGTATAATATTATCATAGACAAATATAACATGTCTAGGAAAAGGTAAATAACAAACAAGGAGTTTTTTTTAATTCGTTCATGGGACTGGCTGGCCAACATTCATTTCTATCTCTAGTTGCCCTTGAGAAGATGTTGATGAGCTGCTTCTTGAATTACCTGCTGTGGGTTGCCCCACAATGCCATTAGGGAAGGAATTTCAGGCTTTTGACTCAGCAACAGTGAAGGAACAGTGATATAAATTTCCAAGAGAGGATGATGAGTACGTTGGAGGAGAACTTTCAGTTGGTGGTGTTCCCATCTATCAGCTACCCTTGGAAGATGCTATCTAAGGATATTTGGTAAATCTGTGCAGTACATCTTGTAGATGGTACACACTGCTGCTACTGAGAGTCAATGATGGAGTGAATGGATGCTTGTAGATGTGGTACCAAACAAGGAAGCTGCTTTGTCCTGGATGGTGTCAAGCTTCTTGAGTGTTGTTGGAGCTGACTTCATCCAGGCAAGGGAGGAGTATTCCATCCCACTTCTGATTTGTACATGGTAGATGATGGTCAGGCTTTGGGGAGTCAGAAGGTGAATTACTTGCTACAGTATTCCTAACCTCTGACCTGCTCTCGAAGCCACCGTATTTATGTGGTGAGTCTATTTGAGTTTCTGGTCAATGCTAACTCCAAGGATATTGATAAGGGGAGATTCAGTGATTGTAAGACTATTGAACTTCAAGGGGCAGTGGTTAGATTGTCTGTTATTGGAGATGGTCATAGCTTGGCATTTATGTGGCGTGAATGTTACTTGTTACTTGTCAACCCAAGGCTGGATATTGTTCAGATGTTGTTGCATTTGAACATGAATAGTATCTGAGGAGTCATGAATGGTGCTGAACATTGTGCAACTATCTCAACTTTTGACCTTATGATGGAGAGAACATCATTGATGAAGCAACTGCGGGTGGTTGGACCTAGGGCACTATCCTGGGGGACTCCTATGGAGATATCCTGGAGCTGAGATGACTGATGTCCAATCATCATAACCATTTTCCTATATGCCAGGTGTGACTCCAAATAGTGGAGAGTTTTCTACTCTTATACCCATTGATTCCAGAAGTCAAATGCATTTCACTTCACTTAATTCTGAACAATAACACAATTACACTAAATCTTTTCATTACCTCATTTTCATTGGTTGTTTTGTTCAACTTAAACATAATATCTTTTGTCCATGGAAATTGGTTGCCACAGTTGACTAGGTGACTGTTATTTAGTGCACCAGTAGCATATTAGCTGTATTAACTGTGACACGGGGTGGTGTCACTCAAGTGATATAAGCCCTTGTCTCTCTCTAATAGAGAAAGCTGTCCATGGTATTTTGTGGTCTATGGCTAATTATCTTGAAATACTCTTCTTCAATCTGTGTTATATCACAGGTCAGAAATTCTTTTGTTTCAGTACAGGCAGACACAGAATTGCGACCAGGTTTCATTCTTGAGTTGGTTTGTATGCAAGTCAGAATACAATATAAAATATCCATTTGTAAATACAAATAAACAGCTGTATGTCAGATCCTTAAAATCACACCCCAGTTTGGGATTGCATTCGTAAGTAGAAGCATTCATAAGTTGGATGTTCATATATTGGGGACGTGTCTTTGTATTCTATCTTTGTTTAACTTTCAAGTATCATTTTATCACCTGACTTCTTCATGTCTGAATTCTGTTGTGAATGATCTCTTTTCATCAAAAAGAACCTCCTTCATGCACAAACTGATAGAGGTCAAAAGGGACATTTTAGCCATCTAGATGATTTGGAGTCAGATGGAAAAAAAATTTTGACTTGAAATGCAATCTGACTCCAATGTACCCTCATTCCCATTTAATAAGCTCATCTGGCATGGCAAAAGTATCACATCCTGGTTTTAATCTATTTATGGAAATTCTTTCTGCTGGCAAGGTGTTAAGCTTTGGTTGGTGGACAACAGATTGAAGCATCTGTGTCCACCTGAATAGGGCTCAGTCTGGAAGAATTGCCCTCTGTCTCCCTTCTATGTATGAAAACCCTGAATGACAAAATACAGGGATATGATTGAGTTGTGGCAGAGTAAATATCTTGAAAGCTCCCTTCATTCATTCAATCATTAACTTCAGGAGCATATAAATGGTGAAATGAGCAATACATAACAGAAGGAATATAATGTAGGCATGTATGAAGTGATTTTTTTTCAAATGAGGAACAACATGAAGAAGGATTCGAATCAAAACTGGACCATTTTCAGCAGCAGGGAAGCAGCTGACTACTGGAAACAGCAACCGGAACTAGCAATAACAGAACCAGATAAATTCCAGAAGACACAGTACAGCAGTACTTCATTGGAGGCTCCAAAGTCACCTAGAAAAGGGATGAAACATCTATAAATCAACTTCCCACCTCAACCAACAAACCGCAACCACAGCAGAAACAGGGAAGACCAGGCGGAATTTGAGAATGCAAAAATATAAACCTTTGAAGGTAGCACTTTAACCATTTGTTAAAGTGGTTGAAAGACTAACAAATAGAAACAGGAAGTCCTAGAGAGTGTGATTGCATCTGCGGAGACATTTGCCCAGATTTCCACCATACAGAACATCGAAAATGGTGAAAGGTTGGAAATCTTAAGTCCTGTCCCAAATGCAGGATTTCATATTTTCAGGGGATGAGATTGGTGACAGACCATGGTTCATGCATGTGGATTTTGGACATGGTTGGTAATTTAAATGACTAGTTGCCTCCATTGAAATCACATTTTGGAATCCCTTACCTAAGAAAACCAGACTATGGAAATTAGACTAAATGGGAGTTTCACTGTTCTGAGTGCATGCCTTTTAGATAGCCAGGATACCCCTTTGGAGAGCTGATGTCCCTGTGGACATAGCCAAGGACATGCTGTGTGTGGGGATGCAGAGATCTTTGAGGGAATTCAGATCCTTTTAGAACTGGTAGCTGTAGAGAAGTTTGTGGATAAAATGTGCTCTTTCCATTTGGATCTGTTCAACTTGTTAAGCAATATCATGAACTGTCAAAACACGTTAGCCTGTCAGGAAATGTCAACAAGAAGCCAAGTCATTCCAGGACCATGAAGAACTGCCAATCATTTTAAAATGTGTTGATGAAAAAATGTTTCTCTCAGTAATGTCAGATGTATAGAGCTTTACCATAACTTTATTTTTCCTTCCATGTGCTCAGGTAATTTTGCATATTAGTTGAATAGGTATGATAGGTAAAAGGGCAACGTTGATGAGTGTACTTAAGCATGAAGTTGGTGAATTGGATATGAAGGTCTATAGTGGATGGACAGAATGCATTAAGTGTCATGGGCTGGCATGACTGAGACATAGGGAGTGTCCGGGGATGAGGGCAATATGAGAAGTGAAAAATAGAGGAATGTTTGATTGATATTTTCTTTTAGTTTTTGAATATAGTTTAGAATCCCAAGGCACACTAGCTGCCCAGCCCACCCTTGGAACACAGCAGCTTCAACACCTCTGTCCATATCGCCTGGCTGAATCCAAAAGTGTGGTGCTGGAAAAGCATAGCCAGTCAAGCAGCATCCTAGGAGCAGGAGAGTTGACATTTTGAGCAAAAGCCCTTCATCAGGAATGAAGAGCTTATGCGTGAAACATCGACTCTCCTGCTCCTTGGATGCTGCCTGACCTGCTGTGTTTTTCTAGCACCATACTTTTGACTCTGATCTCCAGCATCTGTAGTCCTCACTTTCCCCTCCCCTGGTTGAATCCCATGCAGCCTGTGTCTCGCAAATGAAAATTGGGATATCAAGTTGGCCATTTTTAAAGGTTGGGATCATGAAGCCAGGATGTTTTTCATCTCTACACACCCAACCCAGGATGGGAAAAGGTGCCAGTAACAATGTTCCGAATTCATATGGCTTTTCCTCAGAAGATGCTGCTCAATCTTTTGAGCAGCTTTAGAGTCATAGAGTCATAAGCGTGTAAATAGACTGTTTGGTGCAACCATGTTCCCAAACTGAACTAGTCCTTTGGCCCATATCCCTCCAAACCTTTCCTATTCATGAACTTATCCAACTGTCTTTTAACCATTATAACTTCACCTGCATCTACCACTTTCTCTAGCAGTTCATTCCACACATACAATTCACACGCTGTGTGGAAAAAGGTGCCCCTTGTGTCTGTTATTTTATCTTTGGTTATTTTTAAGAGAAGGGCTGAAAATGTGTTGCTGGAAAAGCGCAGCAGGTCAGGCAGCATCCAAGGAGCAGGAGAATCGACGTTTCGGGCATGAGCCCTTCTTCAGGAATGAGGAAAGTGTGTCCTGCGGGCTAAGATAAAAGGTAGGGAGGAGGGACTTGGGGAGGGGTGTTGGAAATGCGATAGGTGGAAGGAGAGGGCGGCACGGTGGCACAGTGGTTAGCACTGCTGCCTCACAGCGCCTGAGACCCGGGTTCAATTCCTGACTCAGGCAACTGACTGTGCGGAGTTTGCACGTTCTCCCCGCGTCTGCGTGGGTTTCCTCCGGGTGCTCCGGTTTCCTCCCACAGTCCAAAGATGTGCGGGTCAGGTGAATTGGCCATGCTAAATTGCCTGTAGTGTTAGGTAAGGGGTAAATGTAGGGGTATGAGTGAGTTGCGCTTCGGCGGGTCAGTGTGGACTTGTTGGGCTGAAGGGCCTGTTTCCACACTGTAAGTCTAATCTAATCTAAGTCAATGTGAGGGTGATAGGCTGGAGTGGAGGTGGAGGCGGAGAGGTCAGGAAGAAGATTGCAGGTTAGGAAGGCGGTGCTGAGTTTGAGGGTTGGAACTGAGACTAGGTGGGGGAAGGGGGGGAAAATGAGGAAATTGGAGAAATCTGAGTTCATCCCTTGCGGTTGGAGAGTTCCTAGGCGGAAGATGAGGCACTCTTCCTCCAGCCGTCGTGTTGCTATGGTCTGGCGATGGAGGAGTCCAAGGACCTGCATGTCCTTGGTGGAGTGGGAGGGGGAGTTGAAGTGTTGAGCCACGGGGTGGTTGGGTTGGTTGGTCCAGGTGTCCCAGAGGTGTTCTCTGAAACGTTCCGCAAGTAGGCGTCCTATCTCCCTAATATAGAGGAGGCCACATCGGGTGCAATGGATGCAGTAAATGATGTGTGTGGAGGTGCAGGTGAATTTGTGGCGGATAGGGAAGAATCCCTTGGGGCCTTGGAGGGAAGTAAGGGGGGAGGTGGGCGCAAGTCTTGCATTTGCAGGGGAAGGTGCCAGGAGTGGAGGTTGGGTTGGTGGGGGGTGCGGACCTGACAAGGGAGTCACGGAGGGAGTGGTCCTTTCAGAATGCTGATAGGGGAGGGGAGGGAAATATGTCTCTGGTGGTGGGGTCCATTTGGAGGTGGCGGAAATGACGACGGATGATACGATGTATATGGAGGTTGGTGGGGTGGTAGGTGAGGACCAGTGGGGGTCCGTCCTAGTGGCAATTGGAGGGGTGGGGCTCAAGGGCGGAGGAGCAGGAAGTGGAGGAGATGCAATGGAGGGCATCGTCGATCACATTTGGGGGGAAATTGCGGTCTTTGAAGAAGGAGGCCATTTGGGTTGTACAGTATTTGAACTGGTCCTCCTGGGAGCAGATGCGGCAGAGACGAAGGAATTGTGAATATGGGATGGTGTTTTTACAGGGGGCGGGGGGAGGAGGTGTAGTCTAGGTAGCTGTGGGAGTCGTTCGGTTTATAGTAAATGTCTGTGTTGATTCGGTCGTCCGAGATAGAAATGGAAAGGTCTAGGAAGGGGAGGAAGGAGTCTGAGACGGTCCAGGTAAATTTGAGTTCGAGGTGGAAGGTTTTGGTAAAGTGGATGAACTGTTCAACCTCCTCGTGGGAGCACAAGGCAGCGCCGATACAGTCATCGATGTAGCGGAGGAAAAGGTGGGGGGTGGTGCCAGTCTAGCTGTGGAAAATGGACTGTTCCACATATCCTACGAAGAGGCAGGCATAGCTGGGGCCCATTCGGGTGCCCATGGCAACTCCTTTGGTTTGGAGGAAGTGGGAGGATTGGAAAGAGAAGTTGTTCAGGGTGAGGACCAGTTCAGTCAGTCGAAGGAGGGTGTCAGTGGAAGGGTACTGGTTGGTACGGCGGGAAAGGAAGAAGCGGACGGCATTGAGTCCTTTGTGTTGGGGGATGGAGGTGTACAGGGGCTGGATGTCCATCGTGAAGATAAGGCGTTGGGCACCGGGGAAGCGAAAATCATGGAGGAGGAGGAGGGCGTGGGTGGTGTCCCGAACGTAGGTTGGGAGTTCTTAGACTAAGGGGGACAGGACCGTGTCGACGTATGCAGAGATGAGGTTATAAGAGAGGTTGTAAAGGCAGTGGTGTTGAGGCGTCTAAGAAGATCCTAATTTAACAATGGCAGGGAAATGGCCAGTTCTCCCAGTTCCGGTATTATTCTGGTTGATTTAGTTGTAGCAGTCACAAGATGCTGGAGTCTGAAAGGTTACAAACTTTAGCAAATGATTCCTGACTGACATTTTGGATGTTGTTCCCACCTGCATGTAAGAATCTGAGTTTCAATTTACCTTTTTGCCAAGGGGCGTGTTTATGGGATGTTACTGGATTAGAACAGTTCCTTAGTTGAGTTGTTGTATGGGGTCAGCTACGTTTTCTAATAGTTCAACTATTATAAATTCCATTTTCTTTTGTTTGTGTTTCAGTTGTAGTGCTTAAATAAATTCTTTTTACTTAAAACCAAGTGGTTTGATCAGCTGCATCACACCTGGACTATCTGCACTTCACATCTGCCTTTAAAATAAGACACAGTTAGCGCCTAGGCTAGCTTTTTAAAATACTTTGAGGGGGTCTGGCCAGGTCCATACCATATCCTATGTAGATCTTTCTCTTCCCACCTTAAACATTTGCTCTATAGTTTTGAACTCACCCATCCTGGGGAAAATATCCTTGTAATTCACTTTATCTATGCCTCTCATGATTTTATAAACCTCAGTAAGGTCACCCCTCAACCTCCTACACTTCAGTGAAAATATGTCAACCATCTCAGCCTATTTTTTCACATCTCAACCACCTCATTTGGGCATCGTGGCCTGGCCAGTGTTTATTGCTTATCCCTAGTTGCCCTTGAGAATGTGTTGGTGAGCTGCCTTCTTGAACTACTGCAGTCCACCTGCTGTGGGTTGATCAACAATGCCGTTCAGGTGGGAATTCCAGAATTTTGATCTAGTGGCAGTGAAGGAGCAGCAATACATTTCCAAGTCTGCATGGCATGTGGTTGGAGGGGTACTTGAAGGTGACGGTGTTCCCATATATCTGTTGCTCTTGACCTTCTACATGGAAGTGGTGGTGAATTTGGAAGGTGCTGTCTGAGGATCTTTTGTGAATTTCCACAGAGCATCTTGCAGCTAATACACACTGCTGCCACTGAGCATTGGTAGTGGAGAGAGTGGATACTTGTGGGTATGGTGCCAATCAAACAAGCTGCTTTGTCCTGGATGGTGTCAAGCTTCTTGAGTGTTGTTGGAGCTGACCTCATCCATGCAGGTGGGGAGTATTCCATTACACTCCTGATTTGTGCCTTGTAGATGATGGAGAGGCTCTGTGAAGTCAGGAGATGAATCACTTGTCGCAGTATTCCTAGGCTCAGACCTCCTCTTGTAGCCATTGGTGTTTATGTAATGTGTCCAATTGAGCTTCTGGTCAATGATAACCATCAGGATGTTGATAGTGGGAGATTCAGTGATGGTAACACAATTGAAAATCAAGGTACAATAATTAGATTGTCTCTTATTGGATCATTTGTGTGTTTTGATTGTTTCTTGCCACTTGTCAGCCTAAGACTGGATACAGTCTAGATCTTGTTGCACTTGAACATTAACTGCTTGTTCTGAGGAGTCGCAAATGGTATTGAACATTTTGCAATCATTGGCAAACATCCCCACTTCTGACCTTATAATGTTAAGTTTAATGATATCCTTCCTATAATAGGGCAACCAGAACAGCATACAGTATACCAGAAAGGCATAAACAATGTCCTGTACAACCTCAATGTGATGCTTGAGCTCCTATACTCAAAGGTCTGAGCAATGATGACAGGTGTGCCTAATGCCTTCTTAACCACCCTGCATACCTGCGATGCAATTTCAAAGAATTTTGTAGCTGAACCCCAGGTCTCTCTATCATATGGCACTATCCAGGACCCTACCATTAATTGTGTAAGTTTGTATTAACTTGTTTGTATTACCAAAATGCAATACCTCATATTTATGCAAATTAAACTCCATCTTCCACTCCTGAGTCCATTGACCCAATTGATGAAGATCTCTTTGTAATCTTAGATAACCTTCTTCACTATATACTATATCACAAATTTTAATGTTATTTGCAAATTTAGTAACCAAGCCTCCTATATTTTCATCCAAACAATTTAAATGAATGACAAACAAAAGTGGACTCATCACCAATCTCTGCGGAACACCGCTGGTCACAGGCCTCTAGTCTGAACAACAACCTTCCACCACCACCCTCTGCCTCTGGCTGTAAAGTCAATTTTGTATCCAAATGGCAAGCTCACCCATGTGATCTAACTTCTACCATGCAGAGCCTTGTCATAGGCTTTACTAAAGTCCAAGTAAACACCTTCTACCCTTTGCCCTCAGCAATCATTTTGGTAACGTCATTAAAAAAACTCAATCAAGTTTGTGAGATATGATTTTCCTTGCACAAAAACCAAGCTGACTAACCCTAATCAATCCTTGTCCCTCCAAATGCAGAATTCTTTCAGAATCACCCCCAACAATCTACCCACTACTGATGTCAGACTCACAGGTCTATCATTTCCAGGCTTCTCCTTACAGCCTTTCTTAAACAATGGCTCCAGTCCTCTGGTACCTCAACTGTGGTTATCGATGATACAATTACCTCTGCTAGGATCCCTGCAATTTCTTCCCTAACTTCCCACAATGTCCTGTGATACACTTGATCAGGTCCTGGAGATTTATTTACCTTTATGTTTTCTAAGCAATCCAGCACATTCTCTTCAATAATGTGAATGCTTTTTAAGCATCAATATTTATTTCCCAGAGTTCTCCAACCTCCATTTCTTTCTCAACAGTAAAAACTGATGTGAAATATTCATTTAATATCTCCCCCATCTCCTGAGGTTCAATATAAAGGCTACCTCATTGATTTTTAAGGGGTCTTATTCTCTGTATAATTGCTGTCTTGTTTTTAATGTATTTGTAGAATCTTTTTGGATTATCTTTTACCTTAACTGCCAAGACATTCTCATATCCCTTCTTTATCGTTCTGATTTCCTTCCTAAGAATGTTCCTACACTCTTTATACTCTTCAAGAGATTTAATTGATCCCAGTTGTCTATATCTAATATATGATTCTTTTTTATTCTAAAAACCCCTATTATTACACCTTATTTTTCTTACATATTTTTGAAATCTCTCTACATATTTGCTTTTAAGTTTCCCTCTGACTACTGGGGGCCTGCAGTACAATCCCATCAAGGTGATCATCCCTTTCTTATTTATAATTTCAACCCATGTATTATAATTAAATGATCCCTCAGAAATATCTTCTTTAATTACAGTAGTAATATTTTCCTTAATCAAAAATGCCACCCTCCTGTCCTCTCCTGTCTCTCTTTCTATCCTTCTTGTAACATCAAAAACCTGGAACATTGAGCTGCAAGTCCTATCCTTCCCTCAGCCATGTTTCTGTAATAACTATGACATCCCAGTCCCGTGTTTACATACATGCCCTGATTTCATTAACCTTACCTATAAGACCCCTTTCATGGAAATATTTGCAGTTTAATTCTTCAGAGTTATTTTCTGCTCTGACCTTGCCCTTGTCTGTCTTTTCTATTGAACTTACTCTTTTCTAATTCAGAACCATCCTCATCTTTCACTGTGATTTAGGAAGCCAAAATCCTCTTTCTCGAAATGTTTACAGGCTCCAAAAAGAACTAGACAATCTCCTTCCCAGGATATTGGTCCCTTTCTAGTTAAGGTGGGACCCATCCTTTTTGGACAGGTCTTTTCTGTCCTAGAAGAGATTGCAATGATTCAAGAAACTGTCTCCCTGCATTTTGTACCACTGCTTCAGCTATTGATTTATCTTCTCTATCCTTAAAAATATTTAAATAAAAGAAGGAATAAAAGGATATTTTAAATTTTCTTTTATTTCTGTTTTCTAGCATCCATAATGTTTCACTTTCATTTTGGTGTATGGGATTTTTGACTTGCAGATTGGGTATTTAATACAAAACCAAGAGAGTGTGGCTAAAGCTTTACAACTTGATGGTTAGACCTCAACTGGAGGATTGAGTACAAAACTGAGCACCAGGAAGGATGTCAAAGCTTTGGAGAGGATATAAGACAGCATGGATAAGGAAGTTCAGTAACATGTTTGTTCTCTGCTACCTTCGAGCAGAGAAAATGGCTGAATAAATATTTTCGAAATAATGCATGGTTTTGATAGACCAGTAACTAATGATTATAGATCAAATTTAGTTGGCAAAAGAAGTGGAGGGGAAATGATGAGAATTGTTTTCATACAGAGGATTGTTAATTCAGGAATGCTTTATTTGAACGTATGCTGGTATCAGATTCCGTAGCAACTTTCAAAAGGCAACTTCACTTGCACTTAAAGAAACATATTTCCAGACTTATCAGGCAATGTGAGACTAAATTGGACACTCCCTTCAACAAAATTGATTCATTGGACCAAATGGCCTCAATCTATGATGCACAATTCAACCTGTTATTTCCTGAACAGATAATTATGTGGAAAATGAGTTACCCAATACTCTAAATCAAGCTGTGTATTTAAAATTCATCTCATGAGTATTTTCCTATGTAGATACATACCAGAGATAACTTCTGATGGTAAATTGACTAAAAAATATAAGAGAGATGACAATGTTACTTTTGACCATTTATAGATTCACAGGGAATTAGCTGATAAATAAAGACAGAAGACCTTTGTAGGCAACGCTAGAAAAATGTTATTTAAAGAAATTTGGAAAGAGATCAATCATCCTGGGCCTGACTTAGACAATTCATCGCAAAGTATGGCAACATCAATTTCTTTTTCATGTTTCTGACTGCCGTTGGCAATTGGCACACTCTTCCATAAATACAGGAATGATATACAATGTAATAAACATTATTATTCAGTGGGGTATATGTTAGCATTTCTTTTAAAAACAATACATCATGCATGCTATGCTTTTCTAAATCAATTAAAGGTTAAATGTTAATACAGATGTGAAATAATTTAAAGAAGAGCAAGAAGTAGACCAGCTAGTGGGAAGGATTTTCCTGGCAAGGAACCAAGGGATCAGTTAAAGTGTGTTTGCTTTAACGCAAGGAGCATCAGGAATAAAAGTGATGAACTTAGAGCATGGATCAGTACCTGGTGCTATGATGTTGTGGCCATAACAGAGACATGGGTTTCTTAGGGGCAGGAATGGTTGCTGGATGTACCAAGGTTTAGAGCATTTAAAAAGAATAGGGAGGGGGGGAAAACGAGGAGGGGGTGTAGCACTACTAATCAGAGAGGGTATCACAGCTACAGAAGCTTCCATTGTCGAGGAAGATCTGCCTACCGAGTCAGTATGGGTGGAAATTAGGGACAGTAAGGGAGCAATGACCACCTTAGGGGTTAACTACAGGCCCCCCAATAGCAGGAGGGAGATGGAAGAAAGCATAGGTCGGCAGATTTTGGAAAAGTGTGGATGTAGTAGGGTTGTTGTAATGGGTGACTTTAACTTTCCCAATATTGATTGGAACCTCCTTCAAGCAGAAGATTTGAATGGAGCTGTTTTTGTAAGGTGTGTTCAGGAGGGTTTCCTAACTCAGAACGTTGACAGGCCGACAAGTGGAGAGGCCATTCTAGACTTAGTGCTCGGAAACGAGCCAGGGCAGGTATCAGATCTTGTGGTGGGAGAGCATTTTGGTGATAGTGACTACAACTGCCTCACATTCTACATAGCTATGGAGAAGGAGAGGATTAGGCAAAATGGGAGGATATTTAATTGGGGAAGAGGAAACTATGATGTGATTAGACATGAGTTAGGAAGCATGGACTGGGAGCAATTGTTTCATGGTAAAGGCACTATAGTCATGTGGAGACTGTTTAAGGAACAGTTTTTGCAAGTGATGAATAAATAGGTCCCTCTGAGACAGGCAAGAAGTGGTAAGATAAAGGAACCTTGGATGACGAGAGAGGTGGAGCTTCTCGTCAAAAGGAAGAAGGTAGCTTACATAAGGCGGAGGAAGCTAGAGTCAAGCTCAGCTCTACAGGATTACAGGCAGGTGAGGAACGAGCTTAAAAATGGTCTGAGGAGAGCCAGGAGGGGGCATGAGAAAGGCTTAGCAGAATGGATTAGGGAGAACACAAAGGCATTTTACACTTATGTGAGGAATAAGAGAATGGTCAAAGAAAGAGTAGGGCTGATCAGGGATAGCATAGGGAATTTGTGTGTGGAGTCTGAGGAGGTAGGGGAAGCCCTAAATGAGTTTTTTGCTTCTGTCTTTACAAAAGAAACTAACTTTGTAGTGAAAGAAATGTTCACAGAGCAGGTGTGTATGCTGAAATGGATAGTGATAGAGGAAGCTGATGTGCTGAAAATTTTGTCAAACATTAAGATTGACAAGTCGCCAGGCCTGGACCAGATTTGTCCTCGGCTGCTTTGGGAAATGAGAAATGTAATTGCTTCGCCACTTGCGAAGATCTTTTCTTCCTCGCTCTCCACTGGAGTCGTACCTGAGGACTGGAGAGAGGCAAATGTAATTCCTCTTTTCAAGAAGGGAAATAGGGAAATCCCCGGCAATTACAGACCAGTAAGTCTCACGTCTGTCGTCTGCAAGGTGTTAGAAAGGATTCTGAGGGATAGGATTTATGACCATCTGGAAGAGCATGGCTTGATTAAATGCAGTCAACACGGCTTTGTGAGGGGCAGGTCACGCCTCACAAACCTTATTGAGTTCTTTGAGGATGTGATTAGAAAAGTTGATGAGGGTCGAACTGTGGATGTGGTGTATATGGATTTCAGCAAGGCATTTGACAAGGTTCCCCATGTTAGGCTCATTCAGAAGGTCAGGAGGAATGGGAATCAGGGGAACATAGCTGTCTGGATACAGAATTGGCTGGCCAACAGAAGACAGTGAGTGGTAGTAGAAGGAAAATATTCTACCCTGAAGTCTGTGGTGAGTGGTGTTCCACAGGGCTCTGTCCTTGGGCCTCTATTGTTTGTAATTTTTATTAATGACTTGGATGAGGGGATTGAAGGATGGGTCGCAAGTTTGCAGATGACACAAAGGTCGGAGGTGTCGTTGACAGTATAGAGGGTTGTTATAGGCTTCAGCGGGACATTGACAGGATGCAAATATGGGCTGAAAAATGGCAGATGGAGTTCAACCTGGATAAATGCGAGGTGATGCATTTTGGAAGGTCGAATTTGAAAGCTGAGTACAGGATTAAGTATAGGATTCTTGGCAGTATGGAGGAATAGAGGGATCTTGGGGTGCAGATACATAGATCCCTTAAAATGGCCACCCAAGTGGACAGGGTTGTTAAGAATGCATGTGGTGTTTTGGCTTTCATTAACAGGGGGATTGAGTTTAAGAGTCGTGAGATCTTTTTGCAACTCTATAAAACTTCGGTTAGACCGCACTTGGAATACTGCGTCCAGTTCTGGTCACCCTATTATAAGAAAGATGTGGATGCTTTGGAGAGGGTTCAGAGGAGGTTTACCAGGATGCTGCCTGGACTAGAGGGCTTATCTTATGAGGAGAGGTTGACTGAGCTAGGACTTTTTTCATTGGAAAAAAGGAGGAGAAGAGGGGGACCTAATTGAGGTACACAAGATAATGAGAGGCAAAGATAGAGTCGATAGCCAGAGACTATTTCCCAGGGCAGAAATGACTAACACTAGGGGTCATAGTTTTAAGCTGGTTGGAGGAAAGTATAGGGGGGATGTCAGAGGCAGGTTCTTTACACAGAGAGTTGTGAGAGCATGGAATGCATTACCAGCAGCGGTTGTGGAGGCAGGGTCATTGGGGACATTTAAGAGACTCCTAGACATGCCTATGGTCACAGAAATTTGAGGGTGCATACATGAGGATCAGTGGTCGGCACAACATCGTGGGCTGAAGGGCCTGTTCTGTGCTGTACTGTTCTAGATTCTAGGTTCTAAGAGACAGACTTAGTGCTTTATCAATTTAAGTATTATATCCAAAATCAAATCCACAGGCATTTTCTGTTGATGTGATGTTTCTCATCAGTGGGAATAGATTTTGTCCTTTTTTTAATGTTTCAGTGTGGAATGTAGTGTTGATGTAATCATTTATATCACAGAATCAGGTCTACTCCTTGATTTCTTAATTTTTTTGAGTTACATTCAAAGTGTTATAAAAGAACAGGGCCAGAGTTCAAGAACTAAAAAGGACCAGAGCTAATTGTGAGCCCAATCTGGGTGAAAAAGGATCAATCAGAGACTCTGTCAGAATAAGTTTGTAGACATCACGGGCATGAATGATAACTTCAGCAACAAATAATTGAGCCAGGAGCAATGTAGCATGATGGTACAGAGGTGGAAATTGGCAGTCTTGCTCATTATGTGAGTTTTAGGTTTGAAGTTCATGAGATAGAAATATTCTAGTCTGATTTAATATCAGGGATCTATAACAATGATTTCAGTCTTCCCAAATTTTAATTAGAGATCATATTTAATCATTCTGCACTGGATTTTGAATAAGCTGTCCAATAATTTAGCAACAGTGGACAAATCAATACAGTGGTAAAAACAAGGACTGCAGACGTTGGAAACCAGATTCTAGATCAGAGTGGTGCTGGAAATGCACAGCAGTTCAGGCAGCATCTGAGGAGCAGAGAAATCAACATTTCGGACTGGGTGTCATGTGAAAACTAATCCTGATTTTTCTGAGGGGCAGAATGTGGTTTAGAAACTGGAATGGACCAAGAATAGCTTCTTGCTCAACAGATACATTGGAATACAATGACACAGTCAACTGTGTGAAAGATGCAAACAAGTTGAGAAGCGGAAGTTTATCTTTGGCACAGCCATAGAGGATATCACTTATGACTCCAATAAGGCCTGTTTTATTATCGTGTTGGAGACGGAGATCTGGTCCAAGAGTCTCAAACATTGCATTTTGGGAAAGAAGGGAACAGATTTGTGAGATGACGAACTGTTCAAGGACTTTGCAGACAAACGAGAAGTTGGGCAGAAGTTTGCAAAGGCAAAGGAGTGAGGGTAAATACCTGAAGAGAGAGAACAGTTAACAATGTTGGCTAACATTGGGACCACAAGGGGAAGTTCGGTAATCAGTATTATACTGGGATATATATCTACCGAACAGAGAGTGATCTAATACACAGGAGAGAAATTAGAAATGATACAAATTCAAGGTTAGAACAGGGTAGAGTGTTAGAAGAAGTGTGACTGGTGAGTGAGTGGAAAGGAGGGACATAAGAGTGGGAATTGATCAGAAGATCTCAATCTTAACGATAGAGAAGTCCTTGATTTCCTCACACTTGCTGGAGATGAGGTGTAAGGACAATGGAGAGGGATTTTGATGATTTGCAAAAAATAAGTTAGTTTTACCTTTGTAGTCAAGGATGCCCTGAGCAAATTTATGAAATGAGAGCAAGACTCAATAATATTTTATGCAATCCAGCCAGACCGGGCAATGAATTGCCAAACCAATTTATCTTTTCAAGTCTGCCTTTCTTGGATTTAGGAGAAAGTGAGGACTGCAGATGCTGGAGCTTCGAGTCGAAAAGTGTGGCGTTGGAAAAGCACAGCAGGTCAGACAGCATCCAAAGAGCAGGAGAATCAACATGTCAGGCATAAGCACTTCATCAGGAATGTGAGGGAGGCAAAGGGCCTGAGAGATAAATAGAAGGAGAGAGAGTGGGCTGCGGGGAAGGTAGCTTGAAAGGTGATAGGTAGATGCAGGTGGGGGGCGCGAGTGATGGTGATAGGTCGGAGCAGAGATGGAGAGAAAAGGTGGGAAGGCAGATAGATTTAAGAGGGCAAAAGTGAGGACTCATACCAGAAGTTATGACAAGGCTGAGAGACAGTGATGAGCGTTATTAAAAATTAGGGCATCCAACATGGACCTGAGGGTGTGAGTCAGCGAATGAGTACCTGTACAAATGTTGTGGCATATGAAAAAACAAACATTAGGTAGTTGGAATTTGAAAAGTGCAGTTGTAAATGTATTGGAAACTATTTTTTTCAGACACAGATAGAAAAGGAGTTGGAGTCTGGCATGGAATGACAATGTGGATGGCAAGTGATTCACGGAAATGATCAGAGATGCCTTTATCTGTAACAGGTACAATAGAGTTCTCAAGACTTGGTGAGATGCCAAACTCTAGAAGCTAGCGGTGAATGTGGGTTTTGATATTTCCATGAAGGGAGATATTTATGGAGGGTAAGAGTGAACTCAGAGGAGAGAGAATGTGATGAGTTGGGATGGAGGTTGAATTCACAAAGGATGAGAAGTCACTTGATGTAGAGCTGAGAAAGGAAAGCAGAAGTTATCTCAACAATAAAAATAATTGTTGCATTTAAGAGAGTGACAGAGAATGATAACTTGAAAAATTGAAGAGCATTGGAACAGAGTAAAATGCTCAAAGTAAGAGAATGGGCCAACCAAGGTCTAACTAGGTGAGAAGAGCCACACTGACACCATGACAGTCCAGATGGAACAAGTAATGAAAGGTATAGCCAGGCAACAAGGCTTCAGTACTGGGGAAATGTCATCACCCTTTGGCCAGTTTCCCATTAAAACCACAAAGTCAAAGAAATCATCCACAATAGGTTTATGAATGGCTAAGCCTCATTTCTCTCACTTCTCTGAATTAATATGCATAGAGGGTGGTATGTTCTGATCAGCATGATCAGTATTGTGTGTTCCTCACAGCAATAATTCACAATACAACATAAATCAGTAATTATAAAATAAATGATGCCTAAATTCAAACTGGACATTATTCACTAATGTCTCCTGTGCAGTCCTTTACATTTAGTGATGACTTGTCTCCACTCCAACTTGATAGGCTGTGAGCTGACTGATAAGTCCATATACAATCTCCAGATGTGCCACATGTTGCATGGAAGGTAACCAAGAGAAATTGCTTGGAGGTTCTTTGAACTCTCTCCACCGTTTTGTCTTAGCCTCTGCATGTACCCTATAAAATCTCTCAGTGTTCAGTGCTTTCCCATGTGAATTTGGCCCCATTTTGGTCAGTTACTATGAATTGGTAGAAATGTTTGCCCTCTTGAAGGATGCCCTGATGATGTTGCTAAAGCATTTCAGTAGGTGGGTTTCAATGATTTAATGTCTTGATGTTGGACGTGTTAGTTTGAGGGAGCACCATGCTGTTGCATTGTCTTCCTTGCCACTATATTTGAAGGATATTTTGAACACACTGCAAGTAGCTCTTTGAAGTCATTGATGAAATTTGATGCAGTGTGTTTCAGTGACCTGCTTTGGAGTGATTAATCCTTCATCTCAAAGGACTCTCCTATGGTAGCACTACTCTTTCAAGGTCTGAAATGCTTTTAGCACTCACTGGATTATTCTTCCTGGCTGAGAATTGCCACGTTTTCTCCTGTAGGGTTTTAATGTCTTCAACTCTTCCCTCCTGCTGACAAGTGACTGAAAGCTAAATCTGAAATAAGGATGTTTAAATCATCTTTCTTTCTGCAAATATTTTGCTAATTGGTTCAAGATATTTCTCTCCCTGATTTTAAAAAGGCTCTTGTGCTCTGCCTCAGCAAGTGCAGATTTGAACAGTGGCGTCAGCTTGCCATCGGGTACACCATTATTTTTACCCCAAACAAACCTTGAAACAAGTTGTCTCTGTACTTGTGTATAGTAGCAAATACCTCTCTCTCATAGACTCCACTGGCTCAGGGCTCACTCCCAGCAGACATTCCTGAAACTCTAAATTTTAAGTTAGTTTCAGTCAACAAGTAGGTCTCTGTTTCTCCCCAGAGAGAGAGCAGCTTCAATTTCCTGCTTGAAAAACAATTTCTTGCTTGAATATTCTTCGGAACTTTGCCTCTGGATTTTTAAATAATAATTAAGTTCTCTCAAATACAAATAGTAAGCCTCATAGTAGCACCAATTGGGGCACAATCTGACCTCAGGAGAATATTACACCGTCTGATCCAAACTATCATGAAACACATGCACTGAGGTCACTGCTGTTTGACAATGCATGTGCAATTGCAATGAAGACAGTAGTTCAGAAAGTTAGTTGTATTACAACAAAAAGATGAAAAATAAGGCATGCAACTTATGTGATGAATACAGCAATGCCATGGAATGACATTAAAGTAGATATGGAAACATAATTCAGAAAAACAGACACTGTAAATGAAACTAGGAAACAAATGAAATAATGCTAACTGCTAAATTTAAAGCATAGTCTTACTGTATTAAGGACTTGAAGTAGCGAACTGAGAGAGCAGGGTGTGGCGATATTCTATGATGTCTACCTGGCTTACCTTATTACAATCACTACAAAAGTAACTTTGATAGCTGGATAAGGGCATTGAAACTAGATCAGACATACGGTGCTCTTACAGAAACTGTTATTTTGGAGGACTTCAAAAATTCACTTGCTAAAGTAGTGAGAATATATGTGGAAGAGCAGAGAGTTAAAACTGCAAAATTAGCAGCAGAAGTGGCAGAAGGTTATGGGTTAGTTCAGAAATCAAAGTTTGGCTTCCAACATCAATTTCAATCTGTAAAGAAAAGAAATTAGGGGAAATCCTCAGATAGTAAATGAAAAGGAGATCTCATTGAAGGTAGTAGTAAAGACAGTTTACCTCAGGTTAAAAAAGAAATCTGAGGGAGTAAGATAAATTAAAAACTTCAGTTATTTTCACTGCAATAAAATAAGACAAATGAAGTCACAGTGTTGGTGAGTGAAGAAAAGCACTAAGAAGACAGATGTGGTAAGACAGGATAAGCCAGTGGGGTTTATTAAAGTGGTAAAGGAGATCCTAGTGGAAGCTAAATAGCTGCAAAAGAATGTACAGCCTAGTCAGGGGTTGGCTAATTAGAAAGTACCAGGTCTCTTTAAAGAATTTACCTTTGTGGTTAAAATTTATTCATCTGTATCAGGGAGAGTAGATTAAAAAAAATCAAATTTTAAGAGATACAAGAGCAAGTCAATCCTTGATGGTGAGAGATAAGGAGAAGTGTACTTTGGAAGGAGTATTGCCAGAAAATGTGGTAATGTGAAATTTAGGGGGAGAAGAGTAGTGTTCCATTGTATGAGGTGAGGTTGAAGAGTCCAGTGAAAAGTGAACTGGTGGTAAGAGTAACAGAGAAATTCTCTGTTCTAGAAATCATAGAATCCTTACAGTGTGGAAACAGACCATTCAGCCCAACAAGTTCTCATCAACCCTCCAAAGAATAACCCACCCAGACTGATGGCCCTACCTTATTACACTGCATAATGCACCTAACTAATGCACCCTGACTAATGCATCTAACTTACACTATGGGCTATTTAATATGGCCAATCCAACTAACGTGCACATCTTTGGACTGTGGGAGGAAAACCACGCAGACACAGGGGGAGAATATGCAAACTCCACACAGACAGTTACCCAAGGCTGAAATCGAACCTGGGTCCCTGGTAGCAATACTAACCACTGAGCCACCATGCCACCCCCTGAGACACTGTGCAGCCCTAAAAGTACCATATGCTGACCAATTGCATCAATGGAGCCACAGTTTATCCTTGGGAGTGATACAGCTGGATCAGAGGTGGGATGATACCAAGTGCGGTTGAAATGCCAGTGGAAAATCAGGCAACTGAAAAGTAACATTAAGTACATCCTGGGATTTTTCGTGACTGTGTGGTAACAAGGTAACAAAAGCACAGGTGGAAACAGGAGGGAAAAACCAAAGAAATAAAGAAACGGAAATTAAAATTGAATTATCAGAGACTATGTTAAGGGGTTCAGAAAAAACACGAACAGGTAGAGAACAAAGTGGACCTATTTAGTTCAGAAAGTTAGTTGTATTACAACAAAAAGATGAAAAATAAGGCATATTAGCATACAGCATACAGAGAAGAAGAATCTAAACATGTCCCAAAATGTTACTACCTTAAAAATGAAGTCTTTATGAGGAAATAGAGACCATTATATGTTCAGGAAGATGAAAAATGGGCAGAAATCCATCAAGTTGTATTACTGGTGTTCTTGAAAGGAGGTATTGCAGGTAGCACATGAGGTACTAGTAGGATGTCATTTGAGAGTAAGGAAAACTCAAGCCAAAATACAGAATCATTTTTATTGGCCTGGATTACATAGAGATTTTGCCAGACATGTCAGGAAATAGGAAAACCACAGGCAGTGATAAAACCAGCACTATTAATACCTCTTCCAGCATTTGAAGACACACTTACGAGAATCTTAACTGATTGCACAGGATCCGTCCCTAAAATAAAACGTCTGTATCCATATTTGTTGACCATAATGGATGTGTCTAATAGATTTCCAGAGGCCATTCCATTATGTACTATCACAGCTCAAAGGAATGTAGAAGAGTTACTCACATTTTTACTAGATAGCCAACTAGCGGATCGTTTCAGAGAACATCTCTGGGACACCCACACTAACCAACCCCACTACCCTGTGGCCGAACACTTTAACTCCCCCTCCCACTCCACCAAGGACATGCAAGACCTGGGCATCCTCCATCACCAAACCATAACCACCCAACACCTGTAGGAAGAAAGCCTCATCTTCCACCTGGGGACCTTGCAACTGTACGGGATCAATGTGGATTTCACCAGTTTCCTCATTTCCCCTCCCCCCACTTTATCCCAGTCCGAAGTCTCCATTTCAGCACTGTTCTCTTGACCTGTCTGTCTTATTCCCACCAATACACTCCACTCTCCTCTCCAACCTGTCACCATCACCCCCCCACCTCCATCTACTTATCACCTTCCCAGCCAACTTCCCACAGCCCTACCCCCTCCCATTTATCTCTCAAGGCCCCAGCCCACAAGCCTCGTTCCTGATGAAGGGCTTATGCCCAAAACATTGACTCTCCTGCTCTTAAGATGCTGCCTGACCTGCTGTGCTTTTCCAGCACCACACTCTTGGTAGTAATGATATCTGATTGATATCCTACTCCACGTCTGGAAGACTGTATTGAGAGGTGGGATAAGCAACTTATATTTCAAAGCTGGACTTACTCAAAGGATACGGCAGGTCTCTTTATCTGAAAGAGCAAAGTAAATTTGGGCTTTCGTGACATCACATGGACTTTACTAATTTAAAGTTATGTTATTTCGTACGAAAAATGCACCGGCTACCTTTTAAATACTAACCAATAAAGTCACTTCAGTTGGTGTACATAGACAACCTGGCAATTTTCATTCACACATGGAAAGAACATTTGGAACATCTATCGGAATTATTCAAACAACTTCAGAAGGTGTGTTTGGTGATAAACCTGGTTAAGAGTGATTCATGGAAGCCTAAGTCACATTCGTAAGGTATATCATTGGGCATGGACAGATGGCCTGATGGGATGTAAAAATAAAGGAACTTGGGGAGTTTCCCAAACCATTGACAAAGAGGGAAGTACTACAAATCTTAGGACTAAGAGATTTTTATTAGAAGTTTGTGCCAAATTTTGACAGTCTGGTTGCTCCACTGAATGACTTGTTGAATAGCACAACATCTTAGTGGATAGAGGAATGTCAGAAGGCATTTGACAGCCTGAAAGCTGTGTTAAACGCTGCCCCAGTGTTAGCCACACCCAATTAGGCAAAGACATTCAAAGTGGTTATCAATGCGAATGATGTGAATGGTGGTGCTATATCTTGCAAGAAGACAATGAGAAGACAGAAAGACCTATTGGATATCTTTCCAGAATTGTGAATATTCATCATCAGAAATATTCCATTATTGAGAGGGAGACTTTGAGTTTAATATTGGCATTACAACATTTCAACATTTATATTGTCAGTAGTGTGCTGAAACAATGGTATGTTCTAATGATCACCTCTTAATGTTTTTGGAAAAAATTAAATATAAAATACCAGACTGTTTAGATGGAGTTTATTGTTATAGCCATTTAATTTGAAAACTACAAATGGCAGGACAAAAGAACATAATTGCCAACATGTTGTCACAACTTTGATGAAGGAAGATGGAGGTATTGGATGGCTGGAAAATATGGACTGAAGTGATGGTAGTATTGAATGTTTGCATGTTTAAAGTCAGTGTAATGTACATGTATTGTAGTGTACTAATAGAGTAAGGTTAGAGACTTTTAAAAATGAAGCCATCTTTGTATATTGATAGTTGTTTTTAAGGAGTGAGGCGTAATGATATTATGGCTTTAAGACAAGTATTTTGTCCTGCTTTTTTTAATGAAGAAAGGTTGAGACAGAGGTACTGAGTGGTCTGTTCCAAGCCAATAAAGTAAACAACTTGTGAGGCCTTGGGTTTTTGTTTTAAATTTGAACAATACAAGCAGTTTGAATGAGTGGAGTCAGTCTCCCACAGAACCATGGTTTCAGTTTAGCTCTCAATTGTTGGCGTTTTTGAAGCTGATTGTCAAAGCTCCTCCATCTTTCTCTCTGTTGCAGCTAAATGCTTGGATTCTCATCCTGCTGCCAGAATCACATGTGAGACAACCTGTTTTCTTAAATTAGCCTTTACCAAGGGTGTGTTTCTTGGATGTTACTGTATTGGAACAGTTGCTGTTTAATAATTAAATAATATATTATTCTGTTAAGTTTTCCCATACAGTTAAAGCTAGAACAATTCTTCTTTCTTTTGTCTGTATTTTAACTGGAGAGTGAAAATAAAGTATGTTTGCTCAAAATCAAGCAGTGAAACCAATTAAAATATGTCTGGAAACACTTATCTTTAAATAAGAAAAGGTTAGCATCCAGGCTATCTCCATGATATATTTGAAACGGGTTTGGTCTGGTCGATAACAAGGGTACCTAAGAACCAGAAGGAAACATAAACATAGAAGAGTGTCTCGAAGAAGTAATGAGAAAAGAAAGAGTAAAAATGTAAATAGTTTGGTGGGCTCAAGCACAATGTGGCACCCAAACTTTGCGTGCAAATTATATTGATACATAGGTGATTAAAATAGAGAGTGTTGGGAAATTTTGACAAACTGGCCCAGGAATTTCCTAATTTGTTTTGAAAGTCCAGCCTCTGCAGCCAGAATATCCTTCCTCAGATAAGGAGACCAATACTGCACACAATACTCCATGTGTGGTCTCACCAAGACCTGTACAATTGCAAAAAGACATTTCTGATTTTGCTTGATTTGATTTATTATTGTCACATGTACCTAAGTACAGTGAAAAAGCGAGGCATCCAAGAATCCAACTGGACAGAAGGTGTACACAAAGTAAGATCAACATTTGATTTGAAATTACAGAGGTCCATTCATCGTCTAATAACCTGCAGAGAAGAAGCTGTTCTTGAAACTGTTGGTACTTGTGTTTAAGCTTTTGTATCTTCTGCCTGATGGAAGAGGTTGGAAGAGATTATAACCGGGTTAGGAGGGGTCTTTGATGATGTTGGCTGCCTTTCCACAGCAACAAAAAGTGTAGATGGGATCTGTGGAAGGGAGGTTGGCTTCTGTAATGGTCTGGGCTCTCTTCACAACTTTCTGTAGTTTCTTATGACCCTGGACAGAGTAGTTGCTGTACCAAGCTGTGATGCATCCAGATAGAATGCTTTCTATGATGCATCTATAAATGTTGGTGAGAGTCCTTATGGACATGCTGAATTTCCTTAGCCTCCTGAGGATGAAGAGACATTGTTATGCTTCTTGACCATCTCCTCAATGTGGGTGGTCCAGGACAGATTGTTGGTCATTGTCACTCCTGGGAATTTGATGCCCTCAACACTCTCCACTTCAACTGTTCCTGCACTTGAAAGCTTTCACTATGAAAGCCTAATACTTGCCCAAAACTCTCATTTCATATTATTCCTCTTTTCTACTCCTATATGTTAGTGCCACTTCCCCAACCAATTTAGTTGAATATTAGTGAACCTTCCCAGGAAGACATTGGTTCCAAACCTGTTGAGGTGCAATCTACCTCTTTTGAATAGGCTGCCTTCTGACTCAGATCTCATCCACTGCTCCAGGAATTTGAAGACTTCCTCCTGCATAATGTTGCAAACCAGGCATTAATTCTCCTTATTTTCCATTTCTTACTCGGGCTAGCACAGGGTTTGAAAGTAATTCAGAGAATATTACCCTTGAGACTTCCATTTAACTTTCTCTGTAGCTCCTAAATATTACATCATAGGACGTCAATACCTGTTCAGTGTTATTGGTAGTCAGGTGGAGTGCAGCTTCTGGTTCACCCCCTCTGAAGCTCTTTATCCTGGTACCAAGGAGGTAACACACCATGATAATGGTTACAGAAATGCCAGTATGCCACCCCAATTATGGAATCACCTATAACAGCTGCCTTTTTATCCTTTCTTGTTCCTTTGAGTATAATTCTTTGCCCTTTGGTGCTCCAGTCTGTGCTGTACTCCTTCAGGGAATCACTAACTCTCAGCAATCTCTAATATTGAATATCTGATTGAGAATGTCAACCACCATAAACATTGCTGTATGACCTGCTTTTTCCTATTGCAAGCTCCCACACGGTGCAGCTCATTTGAGTTATAAAAAACAAACAGGAATCATTCTTGTGTGAACAGCTTAAAGCCAATTGTAAGACATGTGAGACTTGAATTTGTATTGTACATAGGTACAAATTAATTCATAGCCAAAATAAATATTTCTGAAGAGTAGTCATTACTATTATTTGGTTTAATATTTAAGCCATTTGCACACAGTCATGGCAACTGACAAATGAAAGAACCAATCAGATCATCAATTTTGGAATAAATAGCCAAGATACTTCCAATGCTGGTCTTAACAAGTATCATTGAATCCTTAATATCCAAACAGACGGAGCTTTGATTTAACGATAGATCTGAACAACTGCATCTCCAAAACTACAAGTCAAGATGAAGAAGGTCAGAATGGATGCTGTCAGGGGAATTGTAGCCTCAAGTGACCTGCAAGGAAAGTCTAGTTCCCTATATTAACAAATTGCACAAACACAAATCATTCCTGAAATCCTAGTCTATCTATTGAAATGACTATCCATTTGTTATATATTAATTAGTCTGACACTGTTTACGCCATGATAGAGCAGTTATTGCATATATAATTGGCAATGTGTGGGCATTAAGCTAGTTGTTATGTTGATTAAACTTAACACAAAACTCCATCTGATCTTTTAAAATACTAGACTGTTCAATTTGTTTTCTACAGAAAAAAAGTCACTTATGTAAAATGACCTTCACTGATAACAGACTGAGTTGGAAGATCTGTTTACAATAAATTAAATTGTATACCAATTTCAGATTTCCAGCTAGAAGTACATATTCTGAAAAATTAACAAACAAACATTGTCAATTTCACCTCGTGATTCATGCATCATTCAATCAGCCAGTGAAACAAATTCTTCTGTGTTTTTTCATGTTCATTCCTCGTGATGTTGTCCTCAATATTCAATTCATGTGATTATAATAAATATTTTAGATCTAGAGCTCTATGATGTCCTATCGCCACTGACTGTATAAACTGCCTAGCTTGCTATTAGAAGATAAAGGATATAGGTATTCTTCTGTGACGAAGCAGCTCCTTTAACAAGGTTATGCAGTCCTTGTCTTTTTTTTCAGAGAGGTTGTAAATGACACAAACTCTGAAAAGGCTGGAGATTGGAGGGTTTTAGGGCCAATTTGATAATAGCTAACAGATACAGCCTCAGGCAGAAGACTTTCAAATTAAAATAAAAGCATTTGAACAATGAAAGGGGAGTGGCTAGTTCTCCCAGCTCAGCTTTTCTCTGGTTTGTTTTTTTTGGGGGGGGGGGGCAGGGTAAAGTGGAAAAGCCGCTGGACCCAGAAGCAGGTCCAGGCTGGTATTGTCTCTCTCTGACTTCTCTCCTATAAGAACCTGTATTTGGTTTTATCTATTTGTGCCAAGGGGTGTTGATGGGAATTGTTGCAAGTGTTTGGAACAGCATCAATAAACTGGGATGTTCTGTTGGGTTTTTGGTTGGTTAAGTTATTTGGTATCCTGTTTTCTGTTGTTTGTATTTCATTCAATAATCTTGTAAATAAATTCTGTTTTGTTTAAAACTAAGTGGTTTGACCAGCTGCATCATTCCTGGAATATCCAATTTACACCCGCTTGCAACAACAAACAAAGTTAGGGTCTGGGCTACCTTCTTGCAATATTTTGAGGGAGTCTGGCCTGGTCCATAACACTTCATTATAGGGGAACATGAAGAAATATAAAACGATTAGACAAACATCAAGCCATATGACCACAATATTTGTTAAATACAATTATATTGTATGGAATGTTATTAAGTTTTGATTGGGTTATGACAAGGTGTGTGGCAGAAACAATCGAGAAGTTTGGCGAGGCCTTTCACAACATTACGATCATTTCACTCCATCTTTTATCTTTTACACAAATGGCAGGACAAGATTCTCACTTGGTAATCGTGAGGTGCCAATTGACAGGGATTGACACTTGTTAAATGCCTTATTAATGCCATTACTCACTTCAATAATAATCAGTCTCCCATCTTACCAAGCTCAACAAACAAGCTAGATGTTGGGAAAATTTGACAAGGGATCCAGAGTGTGTACCTGGCAGATTCAGCTGACTGTTTGCTCTAAATGACTTCTAATATTTCCAACAACTCCCAAACCACAGCCCAGGGTACGAGCAGCAGGCACCAGGTGCATGCAGCTCTCTTCCATGGACATTGGCATCCAACATCGTCCAAAACATCATGACCATCCTGGCACTGTTACTATTCACTGACAGTGCATTCCAGAGACACAGACTGACACAATACAACATACCAGCAATGAACACTGAAAGGCAGCATTGAAAGGGACAAGCTGATAGATTAGATCATGGTGCATCTCAGGGATGTTTGAGTGCACTCTTATTGCTTCCTCATACAGTGAGCACACAAATGTCAGGCATTCCATTGCTTGTGTGGGCTCTCACTACTTCATTATGGTCTTCAACTATAATTAGAAAAGAGAGGGCCAATGAGTGAGTCTACAGTTGGTGATATAGCTGTTAGTCCTGGTGCAGGGAAGGTGGTCGAATAGAGATGTGGGAGGTTGCTGTTGATGGTGATGCTGAGATGGGGTTTAGTGCATGAATGAGGGAGGCTTTGCAGACAATATTCAGAATGTAAGTGCACAAGCCTTGGTGGAAGATAGGCAAGAGCAGGGAGAAGATTGTGCCCCAGAAAAGTGGAGAACATGTTATATCTTCTTTTTGCATTGCAGGCACTTATTTAGGCAGCAACTTTAGACCAAGCTGGCAGGGTGTGGTGGTGTGGCCTCCCCTGCCAGTCCTCCAGAAAGAGAAAATCTCTCCTTTGGACCATCCAATCTGTCATGACCTGCAGGTCAAGGTGCCATTGTCCCTTTCTCTGACATTTTCAGATTCTGCACAACAATAAAGAGTTTCAAAATACCAACACTTGGGAGCATAATAGGTTTTAAAGATGGCATGGGTGCAAGGCATATCAGTGTTTAGGTGGCTATCCACTGTGTGAGTTGTTGTGGGAATGATAAGTGATAAGATGAGGTTGGAAATTGGACACAAATGGGTAGGTAGTTAATGAGGTGAGTTTGACAAGATACGGCAAGAGAACTCATTAGCCTCATGGCAAAAGTTCCTCCACAAGGTTCAATACAACTCAGACTTAACCAAAAATACAGTAAGGTTCAGCCCATCATGTTTTCAATTTTGCAAACATACCATTACAAGCAAAGATGAATTAACCACTTCATAGTCACCTTTCAGAAAAGTATAACAAAACATAGATCAATTTCTATGTTGTAGCAAATATATAATCTTCTGTGTTATATACTTGATTATTATTGAATGGGATCTCCTTTCCTTGCCTGTGGAAAGAAGTCAATTACTTGATATGATTTATTCACAAAGTGAAACATTGTATGTCAATATCTGTTGACTCCACTCAACTCCCGTGTCAGTAAATATTCCCCAATATGTGTTCAAATAGCATCGAATCAAGGTTCTCCAACCATTTGTAATAAAATTTAATTGATGTAATTCATACATTTTTCTTGTCTATTTTTCTCCTTCCTGTTAGGTCCATGAGTTTGATGAAAATAAGCTATTGCAAGCTCCAAGGCAGTTTCTGAACAAGGTAGGAGCAGCACAGTTGCTCAGTGGTTAGCACTGCTGCCACACAGCTCCAAGAACCTAGGTTTGATTCCAGCTTCGGGCGACTGTCAGTTTGGAGTTTGCGTGGGTTTCCTCAGGCGCTTTGGTTTTCTCCTACATTCCAAAGATGTGTGGGTTAAGTGAGTTGGCCGTGCTAAATTGCTCATTGTGTCCAGGGATGTGTAGTTTAGACAGATTAGTCATGAAAAAGCAGGATTACAGGGATAGGTAAGTGAATGGGTCTGGGTGGGATGCTCTATGGAGGGTTGGTATGGACTTGGAGTAAATCACCTGCTTCCACACTTTGGGGATTCTCTGAAAACTGCAGGAAAGTCTCAGCCAAATAGGCAGCATCTCTGAGAAGAAATAGTTAAACATTTCAAGTTGATGGATCTTTCATCAGTACTGAAGGAAAATAAACAGGTAAGAATTTTTAGGCCCAAAAGGACTTACTGTGTTCCTCTCTAGATATGCAGCCGAGTTTACCAACAGTTTGTTTGTTGTTTTTATTTCAGATTTTCAGAAGCTAATGAAGAAGAACACAGATTCGACTATGGCCCGAAAAGTCAATTTACCTGCACCTCAGATACTGCCTGACCAGCTGTGCTTTTCCAGCACTACATTCTCGACCCACCACAGCAAAGGCAACAGCCATAGAATTAAATCATACCAAGGCTTTGGGAGTTATAGTGGGACAGATTTAAATTGTTAAAAAGGCACTGTAAAAGGAAGGAAGACAGACTCCAGCTGAAGAAGATAGAAGGATTTTGGAACTGTGCTGAGAGTGGGACATTAATAATTCAAACTCCAATTTTGTTGAGATGATTTATTCATACTGCAGTCAAACAGCTCTAATGAATGTGTATTATGTTTTAGACTCTGAACAGTGGGAAAGTGTCTGTTTTGTCCATGTCAAAAAAGTGGAAAATCTTCATCTTGGCTGCAAACAGTAAGAAAATGTTCACTTTACCCACAGAAGGCAGGAAAACACTGTGTTGACCACAGAAACATAGGCAGACCCCAATGGACATTACAGTGATTCAGTATTGTTAATCTACAGATTTTAAAGCTATATAGGAAAAAAGATACAACATTGCTGTAAGAAAGAATTTAAATTGCTGAAAGCAAACAAATAATACAACACTGCTATATTTCAGTTTAAGATTTGTAAATGAAGAAAATAAAAACAGCATATTCAAGTAAAAGTCTTCCAAGGTTAGAAATTTAAGGACATTAATTCAATGCAGGGTTAAAACAATTAAAGTCAGGCAATAAAGGTATTTAGAAACTCAAAGTTTGTGAGAAGATTTGTAGCTCGGGTGCTCATTGTTGTGGTTCTGTTCGCCGGGCTGGGAGTTTTTGTTGCAAACGTTTCGTCCCCTTTCTAGGTGACATCCTCAGTGCTTGGGAGCCTCCTGTGAAGCGCTTCTGTGCTGATTCCTCCGGCATTTATAGTGGTTTGAATCTGCAGCTTCCGGTTGTCAGTTGCTGTCCGCTGCAGTGGCCGGTATATAGGGTCTAGGTCGATGTGTCTGTTGATAGAATTTGTGGATGAGTGCCATGTATCTAGGAATTCCCTGGCTGTTCTCTGTTTGGCTTGCCCTATAATAGTGGTGTTGTCCCAATCGAATTCATGTTGTTTGTCATCTGAGTGTATGGCTACTAAGGATAGCTGGTCATGTCGTTTCGTGGCTAGTTGGTGTTCATGGATGCGGGTTGTTAGCTGTCTTCCTGTTTGTCCTATGTAGTGTTTTGTGCAGTCCTTGCATGGGATGTTGTACACTATGTTGGTTTTGCTCATGCTGGGTATCGGGTCCTTTGTCCTGGTGAGTTGTTGTCTGAGAGTGGCTGTTGGTTTGTGTACTGTTATGAGTCCTAGTGGTCGCAGCAGTCTGGCTGTCAGTTCAGAAATGCTCCTGATGTTTGGTAGTGTGGCCAGTCCTTTGGGTTGTGGCATGTCCTCATTTCGTTGTCTTTCCCTAAGGCATCTGTTAATGAAATTGTGCGGGTATCCGTTTTTGGTGAATGCCTTGTATAGGTGTTCTTCTTCCTCTTTTTGTAGTTCTGGTGTGTAGTTCTATACAAGGTATTCACCAAAAACGGATACCCGCGCAATTTCATCAACAGACGCCTAAGGGAAAGACAACGAAATGAGGACATGCCACAACCCAAAGGACTAGCCATACTACCATACATCAGGAGCATTTCTGAACTGACAGCCAGACTGCTGCGACCACTAGGACTCATAACAGTACACAAACCAACAGCCACTCTCAGACAGCAACTCACCAGGACAAAGGACCCGATACCCAGCACGAGCAAAACCAACGTAGTGTACAAAATCCCATGCAAGGACTGCACAAAACACTACATAGGACAAACAGGAAGACAGCTAACAATTCGCATCCACGAACACCAACTAGCCACGAAACGACATGACCAGCTATCCTTAGTAGCCATACACTCAGATGACAAACAACATGAATTCGATTGGGACAACACCACTATTATAGGGCAAGCCAAACAGAGAACAGCCAGGGAATTCCTAGAGGCATGGCACTCATCCACTAATTCTATCAACAGACACATTGACCTAGACCCTATATACCGGCCACTGCAGCGGACAGCAACTGACAACCGGAAGCGGCAGATTCAAACCACTATAAATGCCGGAGGAATCAGCACAGAAGCGCTTCACAGGAGGCTCCCAAGCACTGAGGATGTCACCTAGAAAGGGGACGAAACGTTTGCAACAAAAACTCCCAGCTCGGCGAACAGTATTTAGAAACTGTAGAATATAATTAGCTTTAAAGAAAGAAGAATAAATGATCACATTAAGAAGACATGGCCTAAGACAAATATTCCCACAGACATTCAGTATCAGAGACAGGCCAAATAGAAGACAGGATTAGAAATCTTCGAGGAAACATTCTCAATTCTGTCATTCTTAAAATATGAAATTAATTAATGCTCAAATACTAATTTTGAAGCTAAATATGTAATCTCTAAATCATAAAAATATCAAAGAAAGCACAAATGCATTTAATGAAGCTCTTCAAGATGTTGACAATAATGTTAATCTTAGTGGGCGGCACAATGGTTAGCACTGCTGCCTCACAGCGCCAGAGACCCGGGTTCAATTCCTGCATCAGGTGACTGTCTGTGTGCAGTTTGCACATTCTCCCCGTGTCTGCGTGGGTTTCCTCTGGGTGCTCTGGTTGCCTCCCACAATCCAAAAATGTGCAGGTTAGGTGAAGTGGCCATGTTAAATTGCCTGTAGTGTTAGGTGAAGGAGTAAATGTAGGGGAATGGGTCTGGGTGGGTTGCTCTTCGGAGGGTCGGTGTGGACTTGTTGGGCCGAAAAGCCTGTTTCCGCACTGTAAGTAATCTAATCTAAAAACAAACAAAATTCTTGAAAGACCACTTTTTAAGAAAAGAGTTTGGTGTTCCATAGATAACTTCATTAATGATTGTTACAGATTAGTGGGTGGAAATTAGAACTCATAACAGCCAGAATCAAAACAAGTACTGTGGGTGCTGAAAATCTGAAACAAGCACAGAAAGTGCTGGAAAAACTCTGAAAGTCTGGCAACATGTGGGGCATGAGAAACAGAGTTAATGCTGACTTTTCAGAACTTTAGAAATGCTACAGAGTTCCAGGTCCCCTCATAGTCTTAATTGATTTCAGGGAGCATGAATACAGGTAAACTGTTTAGATGCCACTCACCATCCCTACTTGGAAAACTATGGCTATTCCTTATTTCCAAAGGCTTGGTCCACAATTCATTAGCCAGGCAGAATGGGTTAGAAAACCACCACCACCCTGCACCCCACCATGATACACCATCTTCCTCAAGCCTTGTGGGCGGCACGGTGGCACAGTGGTTAGCACTGCTGCCTCACAGCGCCTGAGACCCGGGTTCAATTCCCGACTCAGGCGACTGACTGTGTGGAGTTTGCACGTTCTCCCCGTGTCTGCGTGGGTTTCCTCCGGGTGCTCCGGTTTCCTCCCACTGTCCAAAGATGTGCGGGTCAGGTGAATTGGCCATGCTAAATTGCCCGTAGTGTTAGGTAAGGGTTAAATGTAGGGGTATGGGTGGGTTGCGCTTCGGCGGGTCGGTGTGGACTTGTTGGGCCGAAGGGCCTGTTTCCACACTGTAAGTCTAATCTAAGTCTAATCTAATCTATGCACTCCACCACTGACCACAGAGGCAGAAAATAGGAGAATTACAGTAGAATCCATGCCGAGACGTTAATCCAACAAAGCATTTAATTCCAATTAGTTCCAGATCAGTGGCTACATTGGATCTGAACAAACTGCTTCAATTTCCATCTGAAATTGACAAGATAGTGGCAATATATTTTTGAGAGCACATTAACCAGAGTTTAACAAACCATGGATTTTCCAAAGAAAGATTCACTGTCACTTTTATTTCACTTTCTGGAGAATGAATATGACAGAAAGGACATCTAAAAAAAAATGGTAATTTCAGGAAATCTCTTTGCTACAAGCCAGTATCAGTGTTTATAGTTTATAGAATCAGAATTTATAAAATGTTAATTAATATCGACCTCTCATTTAAGGTTTGGCTTAGTCAAAAACTGCAGTATATTTACTATTAATGTGGAGAAGTTCTTACTGTACATATAATAAACTATATCTTTCAATGAAGGATGTGACACTGCAGTCTTTAAAATAGCAAACAGATAGCAGCTGACAGAACAAGGGCCTATTGAATGAGAAATAATTAACGAGTAAACGTCCTAGTGTTTGGAACTTGAGTTTTTTTATTTTTAAATAGGACATCTAAATAAGTATAGATGCATGAAATCAACATCACATGAGAAACAAAGCATCATTTGCAGCAAAATTGTTCACGCTATTGCAATAAATATTGGTTGGGAAATATAAATTCATCATCCAGCAAGAAGTACAACATCTTATGCAATACATATAATCGGATCAATGGTTCTGACACAATTGCAAAACGTATCAATGTGCTAAATATTTGGTTTAAGTTAAAAATAAATATAATTACAAAAGATAGGCAGATTGCTTATGTCTTGATGACATGCATTAAAATTTTCATAACAGCAAAATTAAACTTTTGGAAAAACATTAGGGTATAAATTCATTTTGAAAATGTGTTGCTGGTTAAAGCACAGCAGGATGCTGCCTAACCTGCTGTGCTTTAACCAGCAACACATTTTCAACTGTGATCTCCAGCATCTGCAGACCTCACTTTAACTTTATAAATTCATTTTGGTCAGTAATGCAGAATGGACACAAATAAAGCAGCAGCCTTTTGATATCAATGAAAGAAAATTGAGCAAAGTCTAAAATGGGCAGCTGATTGACTGTCGCAGAAAAATGTGGTGCTGCAAAGCAGGCCAGGCAGCATCCGAGGAGCAGGAGAATCGACGTGTCGGGCATAAGCCCTTCTTCAGGAAACCTGAAGCTGATTGACTATCATTTGTTTTGCATTACTGCCCAAGCAGAAATTGATTTATTTAGTTTATGTTTATTTAGTTTAACCATGTCCTGAATATAAAGATCCCGAATTTCCCAAGAACATAAATGTAACAATTAAGTAAGACAAAATCTTCTTTCACTGTAATCACTCGGAATCTTATAAAGCACAATAAAATCTATAAGTAAGTTTTCATAACAATGTATAATGTTGTCTTACAGCATTTAATCTGTGTACACAAAGACTGGTCAACTGTTTGGGTACATATGAAAAGTGTTAACATAAATAAGCCAATGATCTCCACTTCCAAATTAAACTATTTAAATATGAACTTTTGCAAACTCAATGAATAATTTGATACTGGATTAAAGCTTAATTTGTACACATAATAAAAGTATACTGCACATAAATACTAACAAGAAAATTGACAATTCCTTTATCTTGCTGGGTTAATAATATCATGTCAACAACATACATTGTTATTAACCTGAAAACTGATCAGCAAATTGACAGCTTGTGAGATATGCCTTGAGTGGTGCTTCATCAGAAATTGTCAGTAGATTTATAATGCTCCACTGTTGCTTTGTATAAATGGAATCTCATCCCAGGCATTCCCATTATTTAATCATTATTGGATTCACACAACCCAGATGGCCTCCTTCTTCAAAGACCGCAATTTCCCCTCAGATGTGGTTGACGATGCTCTCCACCGCATCTCCTGCATTTCCTGCTCCTTTGCCCTTGCATTCCACCTTCCAATCACCACAAGGACAGAACCCCACTGGTCCTCACCTACCACCCCACCAACCTCCAGATTCATTGTATCATCCTTTGTCATTTTCGCCACCTCCAAACAGACCCCCCACCAAGGATATATTTCCCTCCCCTATCAGCGTTCCGGAAAGACCACTCCCTCCGCAACTCCCTCGTCAGGTCCACATCCCCCACCAACCCAACCTCCACACCTCGCACCTTCCCTTGCCACCGCAAGAAATGCAAAACTTATGCCCACACCTCCCCCCCTCACTTCCCTCCAAGGCCACAAGGGATCCTTCCATAACCATCGCAAATTCACCTGCACCTCCACACACATCATTTACTGCATCCGCTGCACCCGATGTGGCCTCCTCTACATTGGGGAGACAGGCCGCCTACTTGCGGAACATTTCCGAGAACACCTCTGGGACACCCGCACCAACCAACCCAACCACCCCGTGGCTGAACACTTTAACTCCCCCTCCCACTCCACCAAGGACATGCAGGTCCTTGGCCTCCTCCATCGCCAGACTGTGGCAACATGACGCCTGGAGGAAGAGTGCCTCATCTTCCGCCTAGGAACCCTCCAACCACAAGGGATGAATGCAGATTTCTCCAGCTTCCTCATTTCCCCTCCCCCCACCTTACCTCAGTCCCAACTCTCAGACTCAGCACGGCCTTCTTGACCTGCAATCTTCTTCCCTACATCTCCGCCCCCACCCCCTCTCCAGCCTATCACCCTCACCTTAACCTCCTTCCACCTATCGTATTCCCAACACCCCTCCCCCAAGTCCCTCCTCCCTACCTTTTATCTTAGCCTGCTTGGCACACCTTCCTCATTCCTGAAGAAGGTCTTTTGCCCGAAACATCGATTCTCCTGCTCCTTGGATGCTGTCTGACCTGCTGCGCTTTTCCAGCAACACATTTTCAGCTTAATTGCCTATTAAACTCAGCACAAAAAGTTATGTTTGTCAATTAACAGCATAAATATGTTTTTCACAATGTGATAATTACTAATGTAATGCCACTGAAATCCTTCTCACCTAGGCATTGTCTAATTTAAATAGTGGAGTTTTATTCCATCAGGTGGTAAATTGCTGTTAGAGATTGTCACAAATACAGTTTTTAAACTCTATTCCTATTTTTTTCCTATTGTTCCTTTCCTGTTCTCTCCTCTTAATTGTCTCTCCTTTCCCTCTCTGTACTTGATTTGACTCTCATTGTGCCACCAAGTTACAAAGCTTTAAGATTTGGAGCTGAAGGATGTAAAAAAAAGTTTAAAATGGCAGTGCAAAGCCCCATTCCAGTAAGATTTAGCCCAATACCTACAATTAAAAATGCAAAATAAAACTTACACCTTAATTTATTAAATATATCAAATACAAATGAAATTCAAAGCACTGCTTACAACAATGTAAGGCTTTATGATCAAAGAAATATTCGCAGTTTTCGTTTCCAATCTTTCTTTCTAATAGTGTAATTTACTTAACTTCTTATAATTTATGCACTCATAAGAGTCTATTGTATGTAGCAATACATATTCCATTTGAGTTTCCTATGATCTTTTTTTGAAACTAAATATGTCTAAATATAAAAAATTTTATACTAGTTTAAGAAAATAATTTGGCAGATATATTTCTGGAAACAAAATTTACATTTGAAGTCAAAGCCAATGTTGAAAACATTTTCAATAACGCTCAGTATATGATGATTAGAAAAATACCTTAACCTTAAAACAACCAATAGTACTATTCAATCCTGCTAATTGTAAGAGTCATCCTCTGTCTTCATTGTGTGTAATTAAAAAGGAAGAATGTATCATTGTTTAATAGCAATTTGATTCAATGCAAAATTATTTCATTAAAAACAATATTCAGCTTAAATTGTACTTTAGAACTAACCATTAGAATTTAAAATAATTATACTATTTTATGACATCTGATGCAATTATACCATCATAGCGATGTACAGCATGGAAACACACCCTTCAGTCCAACTCATCCATTCCAACCAGATATTCTAAATTAATCCAGACCTATTTGCCAGCATTTGGCCCATATCCCTCTAAACCCTTCCTACTTGTATACCTTTTAATTGGTGTAATTGTACCAACCTCCAACTACTCCTATATCAGCTCATTCCATACATGCACCACCCTCTGTGTGAAAAGTTGATCTTAGATCCCTTTAAAATTTGTGAAGAGAAATGAAAGCGAACATTTAAGTCAGCAGAGTACTGAAGAAGGTTCACCAAACCTGAAATATTAACGTTGATTTCTCTTCACAGATGATGCCAGACCTGCCAAGCTTTTCTAGCAACTTCTATTTTTACAAGTGGAACCAATTGCCTTCTTCACTACCGTAGGCAAAAGTGAGGACTGCAGATGCTGGAAACCAGAGTTTAGATCAGAGTGGTGCTGGAAAAGCACAGCAGGTCAGGCAGCATCCGAGGACCAGGAAAATTGACATTTCAGGCAAAAGTCCTTCATCAGGAATAGAGGCAGGATTCTTCACTACCATGTCTACTGTGACGCAAGGAACTATGTGCCTGCACCCCAAGGTCTCTTTGTTTGGCAGCACTCCAAAGGATTCTCCCATTAAGTGCATAAGTCCTGCCTTGACTTGTCTTTCCAAAATGCAGCACTGCACATCTACCTAAATTAAACTCCATCTGGCACTCCGCAGCTTATTTTCACATCTGATTTAGGCCACATTGTACTTTGAGATAACCTTCTTCGCTATCATCTACACCATCACTTTAAGTGTCATTTGCAAACTTTATAAACAAAACCTCCTGATTCATATCCAAATTATCTATATAAATGACAAAACGCAGTGGGCCCAGCACCAATCCTTGTGGCACACTGCTGATCACAGTCCTCCAGTCAAAAAAGCAACCCTTCACCGCTACCCTCTGTCTCCTACCTTCAAGCCAATGTTAGTTCAGACGGATTGCTGTCCCAATATTCCATGTGATCTAATCTTGCTCACGAGTATAATATAAAGAACTTTGTCGAATACCTTACTGAAGTCTGTACAGACAACGTCCATCTCTCTACCTTCATCAATATTCTTTGTCACTTAGAGTCATAGAGATGTACAGAATGGAAACAGACCCTTAAGTACAACTTGTCCATGCTGATCAGATACCCCAACCTAATTTAGTACCACTTGCCAGCACCCGGCCTATATCCCTCCAAACCCTTCCTATTCATATACTCATCCAGCTGACTTTTAAATGTTGTAATTGTACCAGCCTCCACCACTTCATCTGGAACTCGTTCCATATACATACCACCCTCTGCGTGAAAATGTTGTTCCTTAGGCTTCTTTATATATTTCCCCTCTCACCCTAAACCAATGCCCACTAGTTCTGGACTCCCCCATCCCAGGGAAAAAACTTTGTCTATTTATCTTATCCACGCCCCTCATGATTTTATAAACTTCTATAAGATCACCCCTCAGCCTCCGACACTCCAGGGATCAAGTTAATGAGACACGATCTCTATAGGGTCCATTTCTATACTGTAGGGAATCTAATCTAAAAACATGTATAGTTGCCACAAGATGATCAGTTTTAAAGAATCACATAAGCATAATAATATTTAATATATATTAACATACAACACACAGAGAAGGAGAAAATGTTTGATAACATTTTAGATTAATGTAATAATTAAGAAATTCTAAACAATTCAAATGGCTATTTTTATCCAAATTTTCAAAATGAATTTGTACTACAATATACAAATGGTGCAATAGCAAATTTTTCTCTTAGTATACATTTACAGATATTTGAAAAAGCAAGATCTGGCTTGTATGAATTTTAAAGATTATCTTATTTTCCATCAAATAATAACTTAGCTGGAAGAATCATAAGAATCATCAACTAGTTATAAGAGGAATATGCAGTCATTTACGCATTCACATTGTTATTTTTGTTTTAAGCATTTCACCAAAATACATGTTATATTTCTGTTTTCAGTTCTGATTTTAAACCATGTCTTTTTGATCTGCTATATGCTTCACCACCAAAAATAAACACATCATCCAAATTTATGTTCTTTGACACAGGAACAGACTGAATTGAATGACAATAAAGTGCAATAATTCCACCCTCAGGCGCTGTCCATTTTGAGTTTGCACATTTTCACTGTGTCCAAATGGGTTTGTTTCGGGTGTTTTTGTTTCTTCCCACAGTCCAAAGGTTTGCAGGTTAGTTGGATTGACTGTGCTAAATTGCCCATGGTGTCTGGGGATGTGCTAGCTATGTGGATTAGCCATGGGAGATGCAGGATTACTGTGATAGGGTGGGTCTGGATGCAATGCTTTTCGGAGGTTGTGGTGGACTCGATTGTCTGAATGGCCTGTTTCCACATTGTATATATTCTATGATTCTATGATTCTTAAGTGGTTTTTGAAGTAGTTGGAAAATTTAAATCGTTAAAAGTATGACCCAAGGGCTATGCAAACATCTTTTACCTCAAAATTTTCAATTTGAAATAAATATTTCACTTTGAAACATTTTGTCCATTGACTTCTAGGTTCTAATAACAATGAAATTATGCATTTTAACTTAGTTACTACCTGTCATCTGTCCACATCATAGTAGGACTGAGTAATTCCAGGATTACCATCTTTCCAACTAGACCCATTATCCACCTCATTCACCACCAATTCACTGTGAATGCAATGTGTATGACCTACAGGTGTAAAGAAAGACTTTGGGTATGGTTGTGGGGTAGAATAAGATGCCACTGCTTTCTGGCCAAGGAGACAAGAGAGAAATAACTTTGAAAGCACTGAATTTGATTTATATCATTACATTGCTATGAGGATGTTCGCTGCCAATAGCATGTGTTCGTGACTCCATGGATTGGAAATATGGACACATGCAACAAGACCTGAATACCATTCGGGTTTAGACTGCTAAGTGGAAACATCATTTATGCCACATGATTGATGGGCAGTGACTATCTCCAACAAGATCAAACTGGCCCCTTCTGTCATTCTTTGGAATCACAAAGATTGAATCCCCCCTTATTAATAATGTGTTGGTTACTAATAACTAGTAATTTAATAACACCACTCAAATAATATCATGGTTGCAAGACCAAACGTGGGGTTGCGCATTTTTAAATGAGTAACTCATTTCCTGACTCACTAATGTCTGTCCACCAACTTCAATGAACAAGTCAGAGTGAGATAGAATACTCTTAAATTTCCTGGAAAAATGCAATTCAACACTTAAGAAACTCAAGACAATGCATTCTGCTTGATTGGTAACCCACTCACAATTTTAAGCATTTATTTTGTCTCCCACTACTGTTTGTGGCACCATCTACAGCATCATTGCAGCAACTTATCAACTATCTCCTGCAGCCACACCTTTCAAACCTGACAATGTCACCCAGAAAGACAAGAGCAGCAGGCAGATTTGAACATCACCACCTACACGTTCTGTTAGCTGACTTGGAAATATACCGCCATTCCTTCAGTGTTGTTGGATTGAATTCCCTCCCTAGCAGCATTGTGGACTAATTGTTCAAGAAGGCAGATCATCACCACCTTCTGAAGGGCATAAGGGATGGGAAATAAATGCTGGCCCAGCCAGTGACATCAGCGTCCTACAAGTAAATAAAAACAATTGCAATTTCTTCAATGTCACTGGATGAAAAAACCTAGAACTTTTTTCCTAACTAAACTGTGGATGTACCAATGCCACAAGGACTGCAGCAGTTCTGGAAGGCGGCTCACCATCACCGTCTCACGGGTAATTAGGGACGGACAACAGATACAACCTATCCAGCAACACTCAGAATCAAAATAAATAATAAAAAACAATTAGTGCTATAACAGATACATACATTTACTGCTTGGAATATTTAAATTACTGTTTCAGCTTTTGAATAAAAATATTCATTGTATGTCGTTGCAAAATGTTTTCTAAAATTTCTACTGATTAATTATATAACTTGTGAAATTCACATAATTCAAAGCAATTATCCTCAATTTACAGGGCAGCTCATGAAATAAGTTGCCAAAGTGTAACCTTATTTTGATTTATTTTGTTGCTACTGTAATTCTCAGATACCTCCAAGAATAGCTTATTAATTTTGTTGGAAAAAAAATAGCAAACACAATTCCTACTCTGATAATAATTTTCTCTGATAAATTGCAAGTATGGTTTCTTTTAATTATTCAATTTGTGGGATGCATGGTCAATAGGAAATCTCATAATTATATCCTGAAAGTATACTCTTTCCTGCTGCAGTTAGTCACAACCAAAAGACACCGGGGAAGGCAAGCAGCTGGATGGCAGGATACAAAAATAACATCTCCTTAACTTGAGCAAACAAAATTTAAATTATTGGGGTTTCTTTGCACCCATAGGAAGTTTCTGATCATCAAAGATATGCTTGAATTTGAGAATAAGGGAATATATCACTGCATTAAATAAACAATTCTAGAACAGACTTTCGTATTAGATATAGAAAATCAGGAGGCGATGTCCTGGTCATATATATCATCATATATAAGGTTGATAATACATTTTTGAAATACAACATTTTTGTCTGAAACTATATCCACAAACATGGAATAGCTACCAGGAACAGGAAATAAATTCCTTTAAGGTTTTGCGTAGCTCCTGGCTTCTGAAGGCATAGATAATAGGGTCAATGACTGAATTACAAATGATGAGTATCAAGAACATCTTAAAGTGAGAGGTGAAACATAAGCAATAGGGATTTTTGGGGCAGATGATAATGAGGAGAAGGTGAAGGAAAAAAGGACTCCAGCAAATGAGGAAAAGTCCCAGCAGTATTGTCAGTGTAATGGCTCCTTTCATGTTTGTGGCCTGATGAGCAGTTCGTTTCTTGTGTTGGGTCATGATCTTCTTGGCGTGGATTCGAGCGAGAGTGAACATATGAAGATACAAGGCACCCATGATAATCAACATGGCAAAGAAGAAGGAAATGAGGCAGATGATAACTGCACTACTGTCTGAGTAGATGATGAACAAGATGCTTGAAATGCTGCTGACCAACCAGATTGTAACAATGATGATCACAGCACGTCGAGTTGTCATAATGGTGTGATATCGTAAGGCATAAAATATAGTGATGTACCTGTCAGCAGCGATAGCACCCAGGAAGGATAGTGAGGATACCATTGAGCTACAGATCATCATATCTATTAAATTGTCTATTTCTCTAAGGATATCATTGTGCACTATCAAAATCTCCCTCTCCATTAAAATAAGAACAATTGTTTCTATCACATTGCTCAAACTTACCAACATATCTGCCACTGCCAGACAACAAATAAAATAATACATCGGAGAATGCAAATTTTGATTTTTAACAATTGCTATGATAACCAGAATATTTTCCACCAAACTGACAATACCAAGTGTTAAGAAAATCTCTTCTGGAATATTGACTTGTTCACACTGTGAAATGGATGCATTGTGAGAACTGTTGGAATCTTTTGGTATCCAGTGAGATGAAATATCCTTTGGCAAGGTTCCAAGAGGAGTTAAACTTGAGTTGTTCATCATTCAATCAGGAGATTCCCCCAAGAAATACGATGTGAAAATAGTAGTAGTAACTTGAAAACAAGATTGTTAAGGAATTTTCAGTAATCACTTTTCTACTGAGAGCGAAAATCACTGGAACAGAAAGTTTTGCGCACAGTTCAGGAAAAGTTATTAAGTTCTCAGAGTTAAAATTGTATCTTAATTAAAATGACACATATCAAAACAATTACCCATGCTTGAAAGCTGGGTGCCTCTCTGGGTAGCGTACATCAGCTGCTTTGCAGAAAGTGACCATATTTTTCCGGTATGTTGACCACCAGCTTCTGTCATATGTTGCTTCCATTGATTTTTGTTTTCTCTCTCTGCAAGTTAACAAAAATTCCAAAGTGGCATCTTGAAGTTCACCTTCTTAAAGATTAAAATTATTTTGTTTTGGATCTGTTGTCTTGTTCTTCTTTTGAAATATCTTCAAAAGGCAGCCCGGCTAGTCAAGCATCAACTGAATTGCTCGATGAGGAAACCCAACTTAATAAACTCTCTCTCTCTCTCTCTGCAAAGATCATGTATTCACTACACAGTTCTTCCCACTAAACCTAAATGAGAACTGACCAATCAAAGGGTGGACCCATCACATGGTATTAATTGATTGACAGTCATAAAGGACTAGATGTCAAGACAAAACTGTTGACAAATATCATGTGTTTCCTTGATGGTTGTGATACTGCGAGTATATGCATTATTTCAGATTCTACATTGACAGCAAACCATTGTGTTTCGAACTGCACAGAGATTTCCCTCAATAACACTGTTCCCCTTCAGTATTAAACAAAATGGGCAAACTCTTGCCAGAAATTGCCTAAGTATTGTTCTTGCATGTCATGAAGAGTTTATCTCTGTGAAATCTGATGGGTTTCTAGAGCTATTGAGATAACGTGGCCTCATTAAATATACCACACCCATATGTTGCCCTGCTGATCTGATACTAGCTCAATTCTCCCACCTGATATAGGCAAAGATACACATCACTGCCAGGTCTCCTGGCATTCCTGGTGTTGGTGCCACCTTTAGAGGACCATTGCACATGTGGTCAAGCACTTTCAGTTACAGCTGCCCTGTGTGTTCCCTGACATTTGCCCCTGATGTGGTTGATGAGTAGAAATTGATGCCTCACTTTGCAGACAGGACCCTGAAGGTCCTAGTGGACGGAGGAGTCCATGACATCAGAACATGCCAACCTGTGTCAAGGTTGGCACAAGGTCAGTGGGTTCTCAACCATCTGGAGAAACAGGGGTAAAAAATGAGGTCTGCAGATGCTGGAGATCACAGTTGAAAATGTGGAGAAACACCCAACTGTGTCAGATGAAGGTAAGTGACCTCATCTGCTCTGTAAAGGTAAGTGCCTCCATCTTCCCTCTGCTACATTGTGCTCACTCTGTCTCCACTACTGCATCCACTTCCCAGTAAGACTCATGCACTACCTCTCTCATTACAGCACGCAACTTTTCTCACTCACTTACTTTTCCCCAGACACAACTCTCCACATTAATAACACTGCGTAGCTTCTGATCTGCCTGACTGGTTACTGTGAACACCTCACTCCTTTTCCATGGGTTGCATCAGTGCTAGCAGCTCTGCCACACACTTTCATCTCACCAAACCCTTCCCTTTTTCTCATTTCAGAAGTACACACCCCATAATTGTATTGAAAGGATCAGCACAAGATGATGGGGTGCCTGACATTTAGATCCTTACTCTCTATGAAGAGAGGATCTCGGCTCTTTCTGGCAAGGACTGGGAATGATTCTGTGGAACTGCAGAAACCTCCATGTTCTGACAACCAAGAAACATTGACCATTGTTGTACTGTCACTGAATGTATTCTTAACATGCCCAAGCTTCCACCTCTTGGTCACAACCCTCTTTCTCTTTTGGGTTCTGCATATAACAATGGCATTGCAATTGCACAGTCAAGAGGGACGTACCGCCAGACATCCTTTCCTCCATCTCTGAGAATGAGCAGAGATCCCACAGGGAAAGGACTAGCAAGGCTGCATCCTGCATCTCCAGCTGCTCAGATACTGTCATCTCAATATATTCCTTTGTTAATTTAGAGTCGGGCAAAACGACTGGTGAGCACTTGCCATGTCTCCACAGTTGGTCATGGAAGAAGCATCCTAACTTGCTGGCACTCAGAGGACTGCTAAAGATCAGGCACCTGCTCAGATCCAGGCAGGAGAGGACCCCAGTTGTCAATAATTTGTGACTTCATTGACATTCATTAGCAGGCACGGGATCAGCAGCCAGGTTGGGATTTCAGCCTATATCACCAGTCTGTTATATTGTGTTATAAATGGCTCAATTATGGGTTGTATTAAGAGTTAAAACTGTAGAGCTTTGGTTTCAAGATGAATTGAAGATTGCTTGGTTTCACTTTGAATCATCATACCTGTTTATGTGTACATAGACAAGGCTTAAACATCTGAGAAGCAAGTGAGATGAAAGCTAGAGGCAGCAAACATTCAGTTGGCAGTGTTTAATCAAAGAATTCGGTTCTGTATGGAGAGAAATGAGGAATTGTAAAGAATTGGACGGAACTAATTAGTTACAAAGAGAGAGGTCCAGCTATGGAATAGTCATCGAGGCTTTAGAAAAGATTTGCCAGAATGTTATCAGGAATGGAGGCTCTGAGTTATAAGGGGAGGCTGGAGAAGCCTCGCTGGGGCATAGGAGGCTGAGGGATGACTTTATAGAGGCTTATAAACTCATGAGGTTCTTAGATAAGGTGAATGGCAAAGGTCTTTTCCCTAAGGTTAGTAAGTTCAAACTCGAGGGCATAGGTTTAAGATGAGAGGAGAAAGAAGTAAAAGAGACCTGAGGGGCAACTGTTTCACACAGAAGGTGGTGCATGTATGGAATGAGTTGCCAGATTAGCTGATGGAACGAGAAAAAAGCTCACTGAGCACACGGAGTGAGTACAAAACTCACTGAGCTTGGGGAGTGAGTATAAAACTCACTGAGCTCGGGGAGTGAGAACAAAATTCACTGAGCACTCAGGGAGTGAGAGTAAAACTCATTGAGCTCGGGGAGTGAGAATAAAACTCACTGAGCTCGGGGAGTGAGAATAAAACTCACTGAGCACTCGGGGAGTGAGAGTAAAACTCATTGAGCTCGGGGAGTGAGAATAAAACTCACTGAGCTCGGGGAGTGAGAGTAAAACTCACTGAACTCGGGGAGTGAGAATAAAACTCACTGAGCTCGGGGAGTGAGAGTAAAACTCACTGAACTCGGGGAGTGAGAGTAAAACTCATTGAGCTCGGGGAGTGAGAATAAAACTCACTGAGCTCGAGGAGTGAGAGTAAAACTCACTGAGCTCGGGGAGTGAGAATAAAACTCACTGAGCTCGGGGAGTGAGAGTAAAACTCACTGAACTCGGGGAGTGAGAGTAAAACTCATTGAGCTCGGGGAGTGAGAATAAAACTCACTGAGCTCGGGGAGTGAAAATAAAACTCACTGAGCACTCGGGGAGTGAGTATAAAACACACTGAGCTCGGGGAGTGAGAATAAAACTCACTGAGCACTCGGGGAGTGAGAATAAAACACACTGAGCTCGGGGAGTGAGAATAAATCTCACTGAGCACTCGGGGAGTGAGAATAAAACACACTGAGCTCGGGGAGTGAGAATAAATCTCACTGAGCTCGGGGAGTGAGTATAAAACTCACTGAGCTCGGGGAGTGAGAATAAAACTCACTGAGCTCGGGGAGTGAGAATAAAACTCACTGAGCACTCGGGGAGTGAGAATAAAACTCACTGAGCTCGGGGAGTGAGAATAAAACTCACTGAGCTCGGGGAGTGAGTGTAAAACTCACTGAGCTCAGGGAGTGAGAATAAAACTCACTGAGCACTCGGGGAGTGAGAATAAAACTCACTGAGCTCGGGGAGTGAGTATATAACACACTGAGCTCGGGGAGTGAGAGTAAAACTCACTGAACTCGGGGAGTGAGTATAAAACTCACTGAGCTCGGGGAGTGAGTATGAAACTCACTGAGCTCGGGGAGTGAGTATATAACACACTGAGCTCGGGGAGTGAGAGTAAAACTCACTGAGCACATGGAGTGAGAATAAAACTCACTAAGCACTCTGGGAATGAGTATAAAACTCACTGAGCTCGGGGAGTGAGAGTAAAACTCACTGAGCTCGGGGAGTGAGAATAAAACACACTGAGCTCGGGGAGTGAGAATAAAACTCACTGAGCACTCGGGGAGTGAGAGTAAAACTCACTGAGCTCGGGGAGTGAGTATAAAACTCACTGAGCTCGGGGAGTGAGAATAAAACTCACTGAGCCCAAGGGAGTGAGAATAAAACTCACTGAGCCCAAGGGAGTGTGTATAAAACTCACTGAGCACTCAGGGAGTGAGAATAAACTCACTGAGCTCATGGAGTGAGAATAAAACTCACTGAGCCCAAGGGAGTGTGTATAAAACTCACTGAGCACTCAGGGAGTGAGAATAAACTCACTGAGCTCATGGAGTGAGAATAAAACTCACTGAGCCCAAGGGAGTGTGTATAAAACTCACTGAGCTCAGGGAGTGAGAATAAAACTCACTGAGCTCAGGGAGTGAGTATAAAACTCACTGAGTTCGGGGAGTTAGTATAAAACTCACTGAGCTTGTGGAGTGAGAATAAAATTCATTGAGCTCGGGGAGTGGGTATAAAACTCCCTGCGCTCAGGAAGTGAGTGTAAGACTCACTGAGCTTGTGGAGTGAATATAAAACTCATCGCTGAAGCTAAACGCCAATTCGAGGACATCTCTTCCTACTGCCCCCTTGACCATGACCCCACCCCCCCATCACCAAACCATCATCTCCCAGACCATACAGAACCTCATCACCTCAGGAGATCTCCCACCCACAGCTTCCAACCTCATAGTCCGGGAACCCCACACTGCCCAGCTCTACCTCCTTCCCAAGATCCACAAGCCTGACCACCCTGGCCGACACATTGTCTCAGCATGCTCCTGCCCCACTGAACTCATCTCTATCTACCTCGACACTGTCCTATCCTCCCTAGTCCAGGAACTCCCCACATATGTTCGAGACACCACCCATGCCCTCCTCCAAGACTTCCGTTTCCCCGGCCCCCAACGCCTCATCTTCACCATGGATATCCAATCCCTCTATACCTCCATCCGCCATGACCAGGGCCTCCAAGCCCTCCATTTCTTTCCTCTCCAGACATCCCCAACAGTACCCTTCCACTGACACTCTCATTCGTTTGGCTGAACTCGTCCTCACCCTTAACAATTTCTCCTTTGAATCCTCCCACTTCCTCCAGACCAAAGGGGTAGCCATGGGCACACGTATGGGCCCCAGCTATGCCTGTCTCTTTGTTGGCTACGTAGAACAGTTGATCTTCCATAATTACACCAGTACCACTCCCCACCTCTTCCTCCGTTACATTGATGACTGCATCGGCGCCACGTCATGCTCCCACGAGGAGGTTGAGCAATTCATCAACTTCACCAACACATTCCACCCCGACCTTATATTTACCTAGACCATCTCTGACACCTCCCTCCCCTTCCTGGACCTCTCCATCTCCATTAATGACGACTGACTTGACACCGACATTTTTTACAAACCCAACGACTTTCACAGCTACCTGGATTACACCTCTTCCCACCCTACCTCTTGTAAAAATGCCATCCCGTATTCTCAATTCCTCCACCTCCGCCATATCTGCTCCCAGGAGGATCAGTTCTACCACAGAACACACCAGATGGCCTCCTTCTTTAAAGACCGCAATTTCCCTTCCCACATGGTTCAAGATGCCCTCCAATGTATCTCGTCCACATCCTGTACCTCCGCCCTCAGACCCCATCCCTCCAACCGTAACAAGGACAGAACGCCCCTGGTGCTCACCTTCCACCCTACCAACCTTTACATAAACCAAATCATCCGCCGACATTTCCGCCACCTCCAAAAAGACCCCACCACCAGGGATATACTTCCCTTCCCACCCCTTTCCACCTTCCGCAAAGACCATTCCCTCCGTGACTACCTGGTCAGGTCCACGCCCCCCTACAACCCACCGTCCCATACTGGCACCTTCCCCTGCCACCGCCGGAACTGTAAAACCTGCACCCACACCTCCTCACTCACCGCCAGCCAAGGCCCTAAAGGAGCCTTCCACATCCATCAAAGTTTTACCTGCACATCCACTAATATCATTTATTGTATCCGTTGCTCCCGATGCGGTCTCCTCTACACTGGGGAGACTGGGCACCTCCTAGCAGAGCGCTTTAGGGAACTTCTCCGGGACACTCGCACCAATCAACCACACTGCCCCGTGGCCCAACATTTGAACTCCCCCTCCCACTCTGCCGAGGACATGGAGGTCCTGGGCTTCCTTCACCGCCGCTCCTTCACCACCAGACGCCTGGAGGAAGAACGCCTCATCTTCCGCCTCGGAACACTTCAACCCCAAGGCATCAATGTGGACTTCAACAATTTCCTCATTTCCCCTTCCCCCACCTCACCCTACTTCCAATCTTCCAGCTCAGCACTGTCCCCATGACTTGTCTGGACTTGTCCTACCTGCCCATCTCCTTTTTCACCTATCCACTCCACCTTCTCCTCCCTGACCTATCACCTTCATCCCTGTGCCCACTCACCTATTGTACTCTATGATACTTTCTCCCCACCCCTACCCTCCTCTAGCTTATCTCTCCATGCTTCAGAGTCTCTGCCTTTATTCGTGATGAAGGGCTTTTGCCCGAAACGTCGACTTTGCTGCTCATTGGATGCTACCTGAACTGCTGTGCTCTTCCAGCACCACTAATCCAGAATCTGGTTTCCAGCATCTGCAGTCATTGTTTTTACCCTGCCAGAGGGAGTGGTAGGTACAAGTACAATTACAACATTTAAAAGCCATTTGGTAAAGTACATGAATAGGAAAGGCTTAGAGGGATATGGACCAAACACTGGCAAATGGGACTATTTTAGTTTAAGAAACTTGGTCGACCTGGACGAGTTTGACTGAAGCGTTCATTTCCATCCCTTGATCCTATGGTGAGTTGTGACATGTGACTATCAATAATGCTTTCACATGAACCTGGAGTTTGTACTGGTAGGATTATAACATTGATCTGAGCTGTGATCTGTGCAGCCAAACTCAGAATAAAAAGGACCTGCCTTCCACAGTATGAATTTAAAATGTAATCAGAGTAAAAGCTGTTGTTAAGAAGATGAAGCTGGATGAAGTCGGTGAGGCTGAGTTTGACGTTGAAGTTTATAGAACTCCAAATCATTACCTTAATTGTTTGAACTATATATGTGGTCAATATTGCTTGTGCTTGTTTTGTGTACAGCTGTATAACTAAGATATTTTCAGTGATTCAATTTAATCCGAGAGTCCTGGTACTCATTTCCCTACCTTGGTTCTTCCTCATTTTCGTATTCTTTGAATGGTTATGGTCTAGCAAGCTTTATTGTAACAAATATTTGAATTCTGCTGTATTCTCAAAACCTGGATCATTAAACCTGAGCCTCTGGATTACGAAACCACAACCTCCCCTGACCAGGATTTTGTATCACTGTAGTATGACTGCTATCTCATTGTAACAGGTCATCTAGACATGAAGCTTTATATCTATAAAATGATATTCTTTGCAACATCTACCAATAGTTTTCTTGATTATTTTCTGTTACTGTTCATTACATTTTAATTTTGATCTCTTTGGACCACCATTATTTCTAGTTTTTTTTAAATTATAAGACAGTTCCATCTATTTACTTAATCTATTAATAACACTTTACAATTTATTTTTAGAATCCCATCTATCTTTGCAATCAGCAAACAGAGATTATGGAATTGAAAGTCAGATATCCAGGTCATTCATAATTACAGTGAATCATTGACTCATCCTTACAGATTGTTGCAGGACACTGAGTCTCTGGCAAAATGGTGGTGATGTTAGGAAGAATATCATCATCCTGAAAACAGATTTCTGCTTTAATGAGGCAATGGCACTCTCCTGGGACATCACCTCAGCAATCCTAGTAATGTTTAGAAGATTGTTAGATTGTTGTGACTCTGTAAATCCCTTTCATTGCTGGCAATCACAGTCATTGTGGCAGCATTCTGAGCTTCTATGATCAAGCTGTACCAAGTGGCAACACTCAAACTGCACAAGTTTTGTGGATTGAAATCAGAGGGAATAAAAGGGGTGTGAAAAGAAATAATGGCCTCTGTCCCTTTCCCAAAGCCTCTTTTCAACACTTGGAGCTGGGCAAATCCTCTGAACGTTATCTGACATCATCAATTTCTACCTCCACTGGGCAAGCTAATCTTTCACGGTCTTTTACATAGAATGCAGAGTGGTACTTTACCAGAACTGGTCTCTATCAGTTTTGTCTAGACGCTTTTAATTTGTTACTTCAAACACAGAGTTGATCACAACAAGTGAAGAATCAGATGTTTGTCTTTTACAAGTTCAAACTACATAAGCCCCTTGTGGTGATGCAGTCTGTTTATCCATCACATTTTTTTCATGCTTTCATAGCTGAAAAACAACTTCTAAAATTAAAACTTTTATTGCAGTCAACAGATTAGTTCACTGAATAAGTTGTTGTTAATTTATACTGATTTCTGGTTGAAAGACAGTTACAATAATTAGCAAAAAAAAAATCCAAGATTCATTTGAGATGGTTTTCCAGAAATAGCAAGAAATATGTTGCCCATCAGTGGTAAAGCTGTAAAAATTTCAAATTCCCCAAAATATGTTTTATAATGTAAGTACTGTACAAACTAACAGTAACGTGACATTAAAGTCAGTACAATTATACAATAAATCTTTTGAAGTAAAGGTCTAAAACTGTGAAGGATTTATTCATACAGTGCCAAATATTTCCAGTGATTTATCTAAAATAGCCCATTCAAATAACAGTATATACACATTTTGTGCAACAAATCTAAAATATACATTTAAAAAACATATAGTTTTACCAGAAGAACTGTTTGCAAAATATTGATTTAAGTGCACGTCCATTATGAACAATTCTTTCACAGATTGAATGCAGTCAGATTCTGCATTTAGGAGACACCAATCCAGAGGAGAACTAACAGTTTATTGCATGTTTACTTCATGTAGACACTTATGGGTGGCATTTTGATAGTCAAGGAGAGCAATGACCTCTGTCTGACAAACAAATCTTAACCCAAGAAGAAGACAACACTAAAAAGCCATGAAGTAAAAGAAAGTATTAGCCTATTTGGCAAAATTTGCTGGAGTATGACATCCAATTCTTGTAGGATACATTTCGAGACATTTTGCAGGGTGTACAGAAATTGTTAGTATCACTGAAGCTGTGACAGCCAAAAGTGTGAGAGCAAGATTTGGACCAGATGAAGTCTCAATAACCTGATTATCAGTGCAGCCTGACATGACTCTGACCTGAGTCTGATACCAACTGAGGAAGCAGCTCCACCAGACTCTGTTTCCTAACCAAAGGTAGGAAAACTAGTTATGTTCCAAAAGTCTGCATAGAAATGGACTTTAGCCTGTTTGGCCACTCAATGCCTGAACTTTTACATTAACTCTGCTTTTCTGCTTTGTTTCCATGTCTCTTGGTAGTGCCCAAAAATATTAATCTCAGTCTTGATTAAGTTCATCAGTTGAAATTCTCCCTTTCTTGCGGTAAACAAGTCAGAGATTCACAGCCCTTTGAATGAAAAAGGTTTCTCTTCATTTCAGTGCTAAATGGCTAACTCTTTAACCTAAGACAGTTCTCCCTTGTTCTAGACTCTAGCTCCCTAGTTGCTTTGCAAACTACTCAAATATACTCAAAAACTAAAACTAAATTTAAACCTAATACCTAATACTTTAGACACATTATTTGCCATTTTCCACTCTGCATCAATTTTCAAGCTATACTCAAATATACTCAATTCTGCATGCAATAGATTCAGCATGGTCGTAAAGGTTGCCAAAACAAACTCATATTGACCTATATTTTGTATGCTAAATATTCGACCATGCATATAAATTAAAGGGGAGAATATATCAAGCACTTCTGACACCTTGACAGCCATATCGCTCTCAAAAGGCCACCATTGACCAGGAGATTCAACACTGGATCAGTTCAGTGCCAGCTCAGCCTATTAAAACTATAGCACCAAATCATTGACAACAGAGATCTCCACAGGACAAGGAGAGCCCACATGTACAGACAATTGTCGTGTCCATACTCATAGTCTGCAGTAACATCTGGTCAGTGTGTCTGAGGCATATAAGAGTGCGAGAGAAATTCCATTAGCAGTGCTCCTGCCTCATCTTTGGGTTTCACATTTTGAAGCCACCTTAAATCTCCACAAGCACTCAAGCAAAACTCTTACAAAATTCAGTTCAAGGAACTGGATACTGAGTCAGCACCTCTCCCTGGAATGGTGGCTGTAAAGTCGAGAGTGTAGTGCTGGAAAAGCACAGCGGGTCAGGAAGCATCTGAGGAGCTAAAGCATTCTCATTTCGGCCATAAGCCCTCCACTCCTGATGAAGGGCTTATGGCCGAAACGTTGATTCCCCTGTTCCTTGGACGCTGCCTTACCTGCTGCGCTTTTCCAGCACTACACTCTTGACTCTGATCTTCAGCATCTGCAGTCCTCACTTTCTCCTGGTGGCAGTAAAGTGTCTAATCTAGGGATGAAGTGTTATTTCTTGAATCATGCGTGCTTCATTGGAACACTGTAGAATGCATTATTTATCTGGCTTGCCCTTAAATGCAACTTAAATGCTACTCAATTTTGGTACAATTGCTCCATCTGGTGGGCAAACTCCATACTCTAACTACACACTGGATAAAGGCATTTTGTTTTTTGGCTTATTGAATTTGTCAATACCTGTCTTGTGTATATATATATATATATATATATTAGATTAGATTAGATTAGATTACTTACAGTGTGGAAACAGGCCCTTTGGCCCAACAAGTCCACACTGACCCGCCTATGACTGGCTTTGGATTCCATTACAATACCAAACCCTTCATCATTTTAAAGACCAGTATTGAGTCGTCTCTTAGCCTCGTTTCTTCTCGAGGAAGGAAATCCCAGCTTTTTTAGATTTAGATTTTATTGTCACATGTACTTGTGTACAGGGGTATAGGAGTACAGTGAAAAGTGTACAATGTTCCCATTCCTGGCACCATCATAGATAAAAAGGTTCCTAGGAACAAAATAGAAAAATAAAGGAATAAAGTTTAGCATTACAATCCTTTCTTAAGCCGTTGGCCTGCAGACGCTCGATGCTGGGCTTTCCCCACCATTGCTCGCTCTCCCCCACTCTGGGCACACTTTCACCCATACTGGGCCAAGTCCCACCTGGGCTCACCAGGCTTTTCTGCTGACGGCCATCCGTGTTCTTGTTGGACCCAGCCACTGTCACACTTGGTCGCCACTGCCGCTGCCTCCATGATAGAGTTCTCTCCAGGAGGTAAGGGAAAAAAAACACTGAAAAACTAAAAAAAAAGTAAAAAATGAAAAGCTGACAGATTAGATGAGAGCTGGGTTCAAGAGCCCAGATACTGCCCACTCTGCTGCCACCATCTTGTTCACTGAGTTTGTTCAGTTCATATGCTCTCAGTCTGGTATCAGCCTTGGAAATCATCCTCGGACTTTCTCCAGTGCCCCCATTTGGGTATTGTAAAATGGAGTCCAGAACAGAGAGCAGTTTTCTATGTGTGATCTAACCAAACTCCTGTATAATCAAGCCTAATTTAACATTTCTGCTTTGCAGTTTTGTTTCTCTCGAAACTCTCTCCAGGGTTTTATTTGCATTTCATGACCTTATTAGCCAACATTGTTAGTTTCAACGATTTGTCACCATATATCCCAGGTCCATGTGCTCCAACATTTGGACCCCAAGGAATAAGTTACCTCCTTATTCATCCTTCTAAAATATATCACCTTATATTTATTCAAATTTACATACCCATTCTGCATGCTTATTGCTATCTTTTTGAATTTGTTAAGTTGTTCTCAATGTTAACATACGTCAATTTATTTTCCTCCCCAAATTTTTAAATTGAATTTCTGTTGTTCAAGTACTGCAAATGTTGAACGCCAATCATTTTCCTTGAGACAGTTGACTCTAGGATTATAGGTAACAGATGACTGCTAAACAGACAGACTACAGCCAAAATATTTTAATGTTTAAAATATACAAATGTGGAACTGAGTTCATTTAAGATTGTTGACTTTCATCTATGCACTGGCTTTATGTTTATGATGCCTTATCGCAAAGCAGCACTAATATTTCTTAGCAGCTTGTACTGTATTTTACAGGATATTAAAAGGCTATATGGCTATAGAATTATATTGCAGCGGTGTACAGAGGTCTTTACAGATTTATCTTCTTGTCACCAAATGCTCTGTTCCACAAAAAATGTTCTTGCATAATTTTACACATTTTACTCAAAAACCCAGCAAAGGTGCCTAATTAAGCAAAATTGCAAAGACAGTAAATCTCAAAATGAGCTTGAATATTTGTGCATGATATCAAATAAGACTGTGGTCTTCCATATAAATCTAAAGATGCTTACTGATAGATTAATTCCCCCAGATTTTGTCACATCATATCATTTAAAACTGTCTGTGTGAAGTTTGCACACTCTCCGTGTGTCTGTGTGGGTTTCCTCACTTCCTGCAATTCAAAGATGTGCAGGTTAGGTGAGTTGGCCATCCTAAATTGCCCTTAGTGTTCAGGTATTTGTAGTTAGGTGCATTAGTCAGGAGTAAATATAGAATAATAGCAAAGGGTCTGGGTGGGTTGCTCTTTGAAGGGTCAGTATGGACTTGTCGGGCTGAATGGCCTGTTTCCACACTGTAGGGATTCTATAATTCTATGATAAAAGCACAGCAAAATTGAAACCATGCAACTGAGCATACACCTCACTTGATCAAAGAGATTTATTATGTGTTTGGTAACATCATTAATTGTGCAGTTAATCTGCTTCTGGTTAAGTAAGTTCAAAGTGTGGACATGTTTCATGTGTATGATAGTTATTGTGCAGGATGCAACTGACACAATATAATGCCTTTACAAATCAAAGTCGGCTTGACACTCGATCAGCATTCTCTTCTCTTGCAATTTAAATTGACATTCCCTTTGAGATTTGGTATTCTTACGACTGAGTCCTGAGGAGTGAAAGATGATAAGCTTTGACAATGTGTCTTTTCTTTTAAGGATTATTCAAGTTCTGTGCTACAAAGAGATTATTGCCTGAGTATTTACCAAATGGTGATCATGATCAAGTTCAACATAATGTTTGAAAATGAGAAATAAGTGTTACTATGGTTCTACATATACATAAGGTTGCTTTTAATGCAATGAGACAGGGACTTTTTGTAGTAAACTAAATAAAGCTATTAAAACATACAAAGCACAGATCAGTGTCTTGACACATAGGAACATAGGAGCAGGAGTATGTCATATGATTCTTCTAGTCTGCTTTGCACTTCAATAAGATAGAATCATAGAATGTTACATTACAGAAGGAGGTCATTCAACCCACATGGTCTGTACTGGCTCCTGAAAAAGCTACCAGCTAATCCAAATTCTCCAGTCCTACCTCTGTAGCCCTCTAAATTCACTGCTTTCAAATTTCTCCAGCTCTCTTTTGAAATTTTGCAAGCAACAACCTCCACCAATCTCCCAGGTAGCACATTCCAAATCCTAACAATTCTCTGTGTGAAGAGATTTCTCTTCTAGCTCTCTTGCTGGCAATCTTGAAATTGTGACCCGTAATTAATGATATACCAATTAGGAGAAACAGAATGGCCTCCTTAACCTGTCAAATTGTTATAATTTTGAATACCTCAATGAGGTCATCTCTTAATCTCTGCTCCAAGGAGAATGAGCCCAATTTATCAAATCTACAATCCTTAACTCCTGGCACCATTCCAGTAAATCTCCTTTGCTCTCTCTCCAGGGCTTTAACATCCTTGAGCATCAATTCCTTGCTTTTGCGCTGTTTTTATTCACTTACAAGACATGAGCTTCACTCGTTTATAAGCACTTATTGTCCATTCCTTAGGGAGGGAATTCCAGAATTATGACCTAGTGACAGTAAAGGTACAGCAATATATTTCCAGGTTGGTGAGTGGCTTGGAAGAGAATTTAGAAGTTGTTTCTATGTATCCGCTTCCCTTATCCCTCTGGATGGAAGTAGTCATGGGTCTGGAATGTGATGTCTAATGATGTGTGAATAATTTCTGCAGTGCATCCTGTAGATAGATTAGATTAGATTTTAGATTAGATTACCTACAGTGTGGAAACAGGCCCTTCGGCCCAACAAGTCCACACCGACCCGCCGAAGTGCAACCCACCCATACCCCTACATATACCCCTTACCTAACACTACGGGCAATTTAGCATGGCCAATTCACCTGACTCGCACATCTTTGGACTGTGGGAGGAAACCGGAGCATCCGGAGGAAACCCACGCAGACATGGGGAGAACGTGCAAACTCCACATAGTCAGTCACCTGAGGCGGGAATTGAACCCGGGTCTCTGGTGCTGTGAGGCAACAGTGCTAACCACTGTGCCACCGTGCCGCCCCGAAGTACATACTGCTGCTATTGTGTGTTGGTGGTAGAGGGAGTGGATTCTTGGGAATGTGACACCAATTCAGGAGGCCGCTTTGTCCTGAATGGTGTTAAGCTTCTTAAGTGTTGTTGGAGCTGCACCCATCCAGGCAAGTGAGAAATATTCCATCACACTCCTGACTTGTAGATAGTGGACTGGCTTTGGGAATTCAGGAGGTAAGTTACTCAATGCAGTATTCCTAGCCTCTGGCCTGCTCTTGTGGCTACAGTGTTTATGCGGCGAATCCAGTTGATTTTCTTGTCAATGGTAACCCTCAGGGTTTTGATAGTGGGGGGTTCTGTGATGGTAATGAATGTCAAGGGGTGGTGCTAGGTTCTTTTTTATTGGAGATAGTCATAGCCTGGCATATGTGTGGCGTGATAATCCAAGCCTGGATACTGTCCAGATCTTGTTGCGTTTGAACATAGACTGCTTCAGTGTCTGAGGAGTTGCAATGCTGCTCAACATTGTGCAATCTTCAGCAAACATCCCCACTTCTGACCTTATGATGGAGGGAAAGTCATTGATGAAGCATCTGAAGATGGTTGATATCTTGCAAAGATGTCCTGGAGCTGAGATGACTGACTTCCAACAAACATGACCATCTTCGTATGTGCCAAGTGTGACTCCAACCAGTGAAGAGTTTGCCCCTGATACACATTGAATCCAGTTTTGCTAGGGCTCAACAGTTGGACGCTGCCTTGATGTCAAGTGGTGCCACTCTCACCTCACCTCTGGAATACAGTTCTTTTGTCCATTTTGGAACCAATACTGGGCATCACTGAATGGATTATTTCTGTGCAGGGCCTGCTTGATAGCACTGTTGATGATGCCTTCCATCGCTTTACTGATAATCAAGAGAAGACTGATAAGGTGGTAGTTGGCCAGGTTGGATTTACCCTCCTTTTTGTACACAGCACATTACTGAGCAATTTTCTATATTGTTAGGTAGATACCAGTGCTGTAACTGTACTACAGCTTGGCTAGGGGAGCAGCAAGTTCTGGAGTGCATGTATTCAGTATTATTGCCTGAATGGTGTCAAGATCCATAGCCATTGCAATACCCAGTATTACCAACCATTTCTTGATATCATGTGGACTGAATCAAATTAGCTGAAGACTGGTATCTGTGATACTGTGACCACTGGAGGAGGCCAAGATGGGATATCAATTCAACGCTTCTGGCTGAAGATTGCCGTGAATGCTTCAGCCTTACCTTTTGCAATTATGTACTAACCTCTTCAATTATGAGGATGGGGATATTTGAGGAGCCTCCTCCTCCAGTGAGTTGTTTAATTTACAACCATCATTTATGATTGGATATGGTAAGACTGCAGAGCTTAGGTCTGATCCATTGGTTGTGGTGGTGCTTAGCTGCCTGTAACTTGGTGATTATGCTGTTTGGCACACAAGTAGTCCTGTTTGGTAGTTTCACAGGGTTGACATCTCATTTTATGCCTGCTCCTCCTATCATGCCATCCAGCATTACCCCATGAACCAGAGATGATCCCCTCGTTGGATGGTAATGGTTGAGTAGGGCATATGCTGGACCATGTGGATTGTGCTGGAGTACAATTCTGCTACTGGCCCACAGCACCTCATGCATGCCCAATCTTGAGTTGTTAGATCTGTTTGAAGTCTGCCTCATTTAACATGGTAATAGTGCCACACCACACACCATGGAGGTTAACCTTAATTTTAAGGCGGGACTTCGTCTCCACAAGGACTGTGTGGTGCTCAGTCTTACTAATACTGTCATGGACAGATGCATCTGCACCCAGCAAATTGATATATTTTTCAAGTATATTTTCCCACTTACTGGTTCCCTCACCACCTGCCACAGACCCAGTCTAGCAGCTATGTCCTTTTGGACCCAATCAGTTTGATCAGTCCTACTGCGGCCCAGCCACTTTTGATGGTGGACATTCAAATCCCCAGAGTATATTTTACACCTGGTCATCCTCAGTGCTTTCTCCAAGCGTTGTTCAATATGGAGAAGTACTGATTCATCAGCCAAGGGAGGACGTACTGGGTAATGAGCAGGAGTTTCCTTACACTTGTTTAACCTGAAGCCATGAGATTTTATGAAGTCCTGAGTCAATGTTGAGGATTCTAAGAGAAATTCACTCCACAGCATACCATTGAGCTGCCACTGCTGCTGGCATACCAAGCGATGGTGATAGTGGTGTCTTAGACATTGTCTGTAAGGTATGATTCTGTGAGTATGACTTTGTCAGGCTGTTGCTTGACTTATCTGTGAGACAGCTCTCCCAATTTTGGCATTAGACCCCAGGTGTTGGTAAGGAGAACAGCAGGATTGACAGGACATTTGTGTTTTCCAGTGCCAAGGTCATTGCCAGATTTGCTGTCCCGTTTCAGTTCTTTGTTGAGACTCTATGCCTCTATTTATAAACCCATGGTTCCCATAAGCCTTCTTAACAACTGTTTCAATTTACCTGGCCACCTTCAGGGAATTTTGCATTGAATGCTAAGGTCCCTCTGCTCCTGTATTCCCCTTAACGTTGTACCATGGAGTCTGTATTTTCTCTCCTGTATTGTTTCTTCTACCAAAAGCATTACCTCACATTTCTCTGCATTGAAATGCATCCAGGTATCTGTCTGTTTGACCAATTTGTCAGTTTTCCTTTGAAGTCACGCCCCACAACTGTCATCCCCACAATTTACATCTCTCCCCAGCTTACTGTCATCACAAAACTTAAGAAATTTTACCCTCAAAACCCATCTCCAAATTGTTTATATGAATTTGAAAAAAACACAGATCCTAATATCAATCCTTGGGGAACATGAACTTCAACTCATCTCCAGCCTAAGAAATGCACATATACCTAGCCTTTGTTCCCTATCTTTTAGTCAACTTCAATCCATGCTGCCAAGAACCCATCAATCCCAAACGTTTCTAATTTGCTAACCATCATTCCATGTGGCACCGGTATGATTGATTTATTTTTCTCTAAGTGTATATTTACATTATCCTGTATTCCATATCCTTCAGTTTGCCCACTATTGCTGTCAAGCTGACAGACCTGTAGTTTCCCTGGGTTTAATCTTTGCCCCATTCGTAAACAATGGTGTTACATTTGCAATCCTCCAGTTCCCGGGGACTAATCTTGTGTTCAGACAGAGACCTGGAAATTTTTGTCAATGCCTCTGCAGTTTGCCCCCTTACTTCTCTTCACAATCATTTAGAAGTCTAGATTATGAAAAAGGTGAATGGATTTTTGTTCTTAGTTCTAATCCTTTTAAAAGCAATCAGAAATCTATTTTTGAACAAGATCAAACATCATTAATTAACTACACGGTTTGTAGGCTATCAGTATTACTGGACAAGTCCAGTCTCAGGATGAATCCTGGCTTCATGGATCATTTTTGTTTTGTATAGTTAGCTAAGGAGGTATTGATGATTAGCCATGCTACCAGGGCAGTTAACTGATGGAGTTTTGAAAGTTGTACTTTTATGACATACAGAAAGACAGGGATTACAATCTAATTTCAGTTGAGAAGAAAAGTTTCATCTCGGCTGAAGGGCAGCTTGCAGGACCAGGCTGCATCTCAGGGCTGCTCATTTACTGTTTTAGCACTTGCACAACTAACACACGATCCTGTACATAGTGTCCTTGCAGTAACCTTCCTATGCCAGCTGCTGGTGTGCCTTGTAAGTAAGTCAGTGTTCCTAAGCCATTTGCAAGTGGATCAGAGAGGTGCCATAAGGTTCTTGAGGGATTGGCAAATGACAGATGCTAATGACTACAGAGGAGGAATGTATGTGACTATTGCCCATGGATTGAAGTTCCATACAGCCACTGGCAAACTAAAGAAGCCAAGTACCTGCTCTGGTTTCATGTCAAGGATGTATTAGTCTGGTTCACTTATTAGTCTAGTTCCATTAGCAGGTGGTAGGACGTGAAGATGCATATTATTTAAGTAAGATATGCACTTATTAAGGTCATTAACAAGAAATAATCCCCATATTTGGCAACTCACTGTTCCCACATGAGAATCATGCCTCAACAGCTGGAACTTGCATAAAAAGCCCAGCAAGTCACTCTCAAATCAAGATAGGCCTCTCTGGATCTCCTACTTAATTCTGCCACATTTCCCACCATAGCTCATGTCATTTGGACTGCCATAAGATTTCATCCAAAGTATTGAAATAGAGTTATAATTTTGCTGCAATTGAGATTCTGCAACTAGTGTTAAGCAATAGGTTGATAATTTGTTCTGCTGTGTTTTAAGGTAATTCTAACTATATTATATATTTAGGTAGCTTTTTTTGTGATTTTTAAAAGTTCTATTCTTATGTGATAAGTATCTGTGCTGTTGTTAAAGAAAATCTGCAGCTTTGTATGAATATGCTTCTGTAACTAGCCACCAATACCATCTTCTGGATTAGTGGTGCTGGAAGAGCACAGCAGTTCAGGCAGCATCTGAGGAGCAGTAAAAGCGATGTTTCGGGCAAAAGTCCTTCATCAGGAATACCATCTTAGCTAACTATACAAAACAAAAATGATCTATCAGGTCAGGATTCATTCTGGGATTTGATTTGTCCAGTGGTACTAGCTGGGATTGTAACAAAGGTCAGAATGATTTCAGAATTCTCAGCACTATTCATAATTCTTCAGGTACTGAAGCAGTCCAGAGATATTGGAGCAGAAGTGGGCCATTCAATCCATCATGTTTGCTATACATTTGATCATGGGTGATACATTTTCTTAACCCCATTCAGCTGCCTTCTCCCTGTAACCCTTGATCCCCTTATCAATCAAGAACCTATTTATCTTTGTCTTAAATAGACTCAATGACTTGGCCTCCACAACCCTATATGGCAACGAGTTCCACAGATTAACCACCCTCTGGGTGAACAAATTCCTCCTCATCTCAGTTTTAAGGAGTTATTCCTTCACTCCGAGGTTGTTACCTTGGATCCTAGTCTCTCCTATTCATGAAAACAACTTCTCCGTGTCTGCTCTATCGAGGCCTCTCCGTATTCTGTAAGTTTTTTTTAAACCAGATCCTGCTCCCCACCCCCATCATTCTAAATTCCCTTGAGTACGGACCAGCAGTCAATCTCTGCTTGTGTACTCTAATCTTCTTGAACTGAATGCTAACGTTGCACTTGCCTTCCTAACCTGCATATTAACCTTACGAGAATCATGAACATGAATTCCCAAGTCCCTTTGTGCCTCAGATGTTTGAAGCCTTTTCCCATTTAGTAAATAGTCTCTGCCTTTATTCTTCTCACCAATATGCATAATCTCATACTTTCCCACATTGTATTCCATCTGCCACTTATTTGCCCATTGTCTTAGTCTGTCCAAGTCCTTTTGCAGCATCTCTGCTTCCTCAACACTACCTGTCACTCTATCTATCTTTGTGCTATCTGCAAACGTAGCAACAATACCTTCAGTTCTTTCAACCAAATCTTTAATGTATAATGCGATTACTTGTGGTCCCAACATTGACCCAAAGTCACCATAGTCTCATTAGAAAAACAGAGGGAGAGAGCAAGGGGAGGGGAAGAGAAGAGAGAAGGACCACAGACAGTGATTAAATCTGAGCGTCACCATGCCTCAGCTGAGAAGTGTGGTCAAGAAGGTAGGACCTTTAAATGGTGGCCTCAGCTACTACAGGAATTGAATCTGTGCTGTTGTCATCACTCAGTTGACTGGATGCAGAGTGATGACAACAGCACAGATTCAAACCAACTGTCCAGTTGACTGAGTTATCTGACTCCATGTCATATAAGTACTGTCCCTATAAGAGCAAGTCAGAGGCTAGGAATCCTGCAGCGAGTAACTCACCTCCTGACACCTCACAGCATGTCTACCACTAAAGGCACAAGTCAGGAGGATGATGGTATACACTCAATTTGTCTGGATGAGTAAAATTCCAACAACAATTTACATGACGCAATGTAACAACCCAGCAAAGTTTCTTCAACAGCAAGTTCCATACCACCAAGATAGGCAAGGGCAGCAGATGGATGTAAGTTCAACCACCTGCAAGAACCACCCACCCACCCACCCACCCCCACACCATAGTTTCTTAGATGTATATTGCCATTCCTTCACTGTTGCTGGGTCAAAATCCAAGAACTTCTTAACTGCACTGTAGATGTACCTACCTCAAAGGACTCAAACCAATTAGGAAGACGGCTCCCCACCACCTTCTCAAGGGCAATTAGGGATGCATAATAATTGCTTGACATAGCCAGTGACATTCACAACTGGTGGTTGAATAAATAATGTACTGCACTGTGGGAATAGTTGCAGGGAAATGAATATATTAATGATGATGATGTTTCTATGACAGCAGATGAACAGAATTATTGATTACAACTCAGAGAAGCAGAAGAGAAGCACTGTATTAGAGAGCTGTATTCAGTTGACTGGACAGTATAGCATAATGTCATTAACAAGTTCACAGAATTATTGAGAGTGAGAGAGAATTAGCCGAAGTTAAGGATAAGCTAGTTACAAAGCATTCAGGGCAGTAGCAGTCTAATGAGATCGTGCAGCCTTTAAGAGTGCAGTGTAGACACCAAATTTCCAACAGAAACTAGAATGTTTAGAATCCATGGAGGGACAACCCTGCAGGTGCAGTTTTAAGTTGATGGGAAGAGTAAAATCTATAGGTACAGCTGCAGAATCCAAGGCATGGTCACAGCAAAACCCTCCCAAATCAAAACTGCAACCATAGCTCTGGGGAAAAGTGGCCTGCACAGAAACATTGAAATAAGACCCAATGCCCTCAGCAAAATGACATCTAGTGTATCCTGCAGCCAGAGTATTTATGTACAAGTCATGCTATTTTGCACCCCTTGCATTAAAAAAAAAGGTGCTAAGGAATTCAGTAATAAAATATTGCAATCTTCTTCTCAAAGTAATTCATGTTTTGGCTGTTTTCAATCTATTGAAACACCTCAGAGCTTATCCAATTTTGGTTAGAGTGTCTCCAGTCTGAGTCTGGGTGAAACAAAATGGAAATGGCTTAAATGGCAAGAAGGTTTAATGGATGTCATAACTTTGGTGTATTGGCACTTACAGCAAAAATGGACAAGGATTAAACATCTTTATTGATGGCAACCAGTCAATTGCCTGACGGAAAATTCACAGAAATAACTTAAGCCGAGGTACCACCCTTCTAAACAGCTAAAGGATGGAGCTACTACTGTCCTGCAAATCTTGTATTTTTTTGAAGACAGGAAGTAAGCAATGAAAAGATATGTCTGTCCCTTTAAGGGATGATGTTTTGCTCCAAAGATTACAGGCCTATCAGAGCCAAGTAAGCCCTTGTGAGAGGTGGGTCAATACTGAGAGGTGGAAAGGGTATTTCCAAAGTTGGGTTTAGGGTTGGGGTGGGGGTGCTCCATTGTGAGTCTGCAAGGAGGCTGCCAAAGGACAGTCAGTTCTTCTATAATATACGTTTCTTTAATGTGAATTGGCTATAAAGCGACTGAAGAATTTAGACCGTTATTTGTAGATTGCAAATTTTCCTTATCCATGATGCGATTCTGGTCCCATTGATTTAAATGGTACTGTTATTATGTGATTTTCTTATAATGCGTGATTGTACAGGAACAGAACTATCGTGTTATATCAGAACAGACCGTATACCTGGTTTACCACCACCACATGCTTAGGGGTACAGACCATGTTGGTGCCTCCACTGGCTTAGTATCTGATGAACTAAAATTGCCAGTGGTTGCAGAAGACTCTGGACACACTGCATTCCCAGCCTCGCACCTGATATTTCTTCTTCACTACTTCCTTGTATTTTCCATGAGACCCCAAATAATCTAGCCATTAGGTGGCTTAGTCAGAGTGTCATAGTGTTATACAGCATGGAAACAGACCCTTCGGTCCAACCAGTCCATGCCCAAAATAATCCTAAACGAAACTATTCCCACCTGCCTGCGCCTAGCCCATATCCCTCCAAATCTTTCCTATTCATGTATCTATCCAAATGTCTTTTAAATGTTGTAATTGTACCCACTTCTTGAATCTCTACAGTGTGTGTATTTTACCTTCTTCAATAGCTTTCCCTGGTCATTTATTCCACATGTTGTTACTCTTTCTGTGAAACCATTATGCCAGCACTCTCAATTCTCTTCCAATTTCTATAATACCTTCCTCAGTTTTAAATCCTTTATTGGTACTTGATAAAGCAATTTTAATTTTAAGCATATTTATTGCTTATGTGAAGGCTGTTTTATTTTTGTGTCGATGTCTACAGTTTAGGATGGTCATCTGATTCTATGTTAAACTGGCAAGCAAATCTACTAATACCCTACAAATGTGATCTTTCAAATTCAGGAAATATTTAGGTATTAATTGTATCAGCAGCATTGGGATTGTTCTCCACAAGGTCAAGTTAACCTGATAATGTTTAACAGATACAGTTTTTCAGTGAGAAGCAGAAATCAATATGCAATATCATTTGCACATATATTGGTGGCAGGTGCAACTGAACTGAATAAATAGAGCAGATTTTAAGAAAGTTCAAGAAAAATGTTGAATAGCTGCAAAAACTGACCAAGGGTTTTCAAAATCGAAATAAGTATGACATTTTGAAATGCAGACAAAGACAAGAGTATTTGTCATGTGACAAATAATATTCTGTCTACAACTGCTGCACTGTCCCATTCCAATCCTTTAGATTCTGAGATGGCATAGATGACACAACTTGCCAGCAAGAAATCCAAGCATAAATGTATTCAAAGTACATCAATTTGGAATTGCATAAAATTTCAGGATTCAAACATACATTACTAACGAATAGGAGCTGAACAGGTTGATTAGCACAATGCACTCAGACTGCTGACTTTCACAAAGGAAAGCACAGAAAGCCTTGGAGGGTGATGTCATTCATGGTGCAGCTAGATCGAATCTTCAGATGACTGCTATTGACACTAAGTCACATGAGCATGTGATGTCAATTGGGTCAATTGCTGCCACCATACTCCTCTTTGACTGGGTCTACAAGGCCATTTAGCTTAAAGTGGTCAGGGATGTATTTTATTACATGATAGTAATTATGTGGAAGCAGTGACACAATGGAATTGTCACTGATCCAGAGACCTAGGCTAATGTTCTGGGACAGCGGTTTTAATCCCACCAAGGCAGATGGTGAAATATGAATTCAATTAAAATATTTGGAAATAAAAGTTAGTCCATTGGTAAGGATGAAACCATTGTCATTTATCATAAAAACCCATCCAAAATTTGGCTAACCTCTCATTTATTGCACACATACTGTCGTCGCCATCTTGTTCAATTGCATAAGGTCAACACAAACTTTTGAAGGATCCATTAGAATTGAGTATAGTAACTATTCCCAAACCCCCATGGTTTTGTCATGAGAGAAATGACACCCATTCTGATAAGTTCTTCAAAGGATGTGGAATCATCCTGGATGACCTAGCATCTGGGTGCCAATTAGCTTGGATTAGATTACATTACTTAGATTAGATTACTTACAGTGTGGAAACAGGCCCTTCGGCCCAACAAGTCCACACCGACCCGCCGAAGCGCAACCCACCCATACCCCTACATATATCGCTTAACACTATGGGCAATTTAGCATGCCCAATTCACCTGACCCGCACATCTTTGGAATGTGGGAGGAAACCGGAGCACCCGGAGGAAACCCACGCAGACACGGGGAGAACGTGCAAACTCCACACAGTCAGTCGCCTGAGGCGGGAATTGAACCCAGGTCTCTGGCGCTGTGAGGCAGCAGTGCTAACCACTGTGCCACCGTGCCGCCCACTTTTGACATTTTACTTTTGTGCAAAGCTGCATTCAGTGTTGAGTTTTCTTAATCCTGTCAACAGTTTAGGGTGTTCCTTCTCAACTATCTGGCAGTCCTGGTATTGCAGAGTTGTATACAGCATTCTTTTAATGTAGAGCTTGATACCATCTCATCGATGTAGTTTCACATCTGAGGGATTGATAAAATTGATCTCCTCACACGAATTCTGTGGTTCTTTCTGATTTCTGCTTCAAACACCATCTGAATGGCTTTCTCCAAAGAAAAATCTTATTTTGACTGCAATAAATCAAAGATTCATCAGTAATTCCAACAATCCTATCTCTTATGACATCAGATTTCAATGCTCCAGAGTCATATTCTTCCATTTATCTGTAGAGATTATTCATGAAATTACACATGGAATCCTGTATAATGTTTTTGTTCTCTGATTAAAGTACAAACAAACTTTGTTTTAACAAGAATTCTTGATAAACTGGCATAAGTTATCTTCCTCAAATATCGGAAGTTTATTGTAATATTGTGATCCCTGCAAAGTCCGAGTTGTCAGTTGAGGGTGTGAGTAAGAAGGCTCTCTGCTGATAAGCATTGTTTCGGTTGCATTATTATTTGTGACTTACGCTGTAAATAAAATATAACAATGATGTCTATACCCTGGCATTATGTTTCTATTATGTAGTGTATGTTTTCATATAGATTAATAATGAAAGGTAGGGGTAGAGGGAATGGTAGTTTTCTTTTCTCTAGGATGGGGGATTTCAAGATTAGGGGGCATATTTTTAAGGTGAAAGGAGAGATTTAAAAAAGACATGGGGGCATTTTTTTTTTACAAGTGAGTGTGGTTCACGTTTAGCATGAATCTCCCAAGAAAGTGGTGGTACAATAACAATGTTTAAAAGACATTTGGACAGATACATGAATAGAGAAGGTTTGGAGGGATATGGGCCAGGAGCAGGTAGTTAGGACTAGTTTAGTTTGGGGTTATATTCAGCATGGACAGTTTGGAGCAAAGGGTTTGTTTCCATGCTGTATGCCTCTATGAGTCTTGATGAACCAGAATATTTGATCAACCCAGAAACTATTGGTCCCATAGGTGTCAGTTAATAAAAGATTGCTGTAATTGTCAAAACCTTATAGAGCTTATTCAAGTATCTGTGCCTTATTTTATGCCTTGGCTAGTTGTAGTCTCAATTGAGACATATGATACATAACTATAGTAGGGCTTGAACCCAGGTCTTCCAGCCAGAAGTAGGAACACCACTACTGCATCAAAAGAGCCGTCCAATTCAGAAATATGATTTGTTTAGCTTCTGATTTAGCAATTACTTTGTGAGCAATTCCTAATCTTAAGAATTATTTTCTTCAAGGTGTCAAATTCTGTGATCTATTCCACTCAATCTTTGAAATTAAATCTGCCTGACAATACTATTTCTCTTCTCAATTTTTTTAATGTGATTATTTATTTTTCTTAGTTCAAAGCCTTTCATATTTGAATGCCACTTACTTTTTCTTGCTTTAAAGTTTTTAATCGTATAGTATCAATGCTATTGTATTTTCTTTGCCTGGAAGGTATTGAAATTTGCTGTACAGCAATGTTGTTGCATTGTCCTTGTCTTAATTGCTTTTAACAATGGAATAGAGTTATGCTGCTTCCCTATACTGCTTGTTGGAGGAACTCCATGTTTTTCCCAGAAAAATTAAGGTTTCCCACTTCTGTGGCAAAAAAATATTGAGGTTTCCCACTCTCTGCATCTAAGATTGAGGTTTTCTGCCTTTTTTGCAAAAAACATTGGAAGACTCTCTGCCTTTCAGAGCTTAAGTAAGGATTCTTGTCCTCTTTAACAGCTTTACCAACTAAATCCTGCTGTCAGTACCTTAAATATGAATCTTATTTGCATAAGTTTTCCCTAGATGATATACCCTATTTAAACACTTCTAATAATGATTTTTGCCTTTTAAAATTAATAAAGATTCCCATTCACTTTAATGGCATCTCTGAATAAATCCCAGTTTCTGCAGCCTTAATAAATTCTTCTCACAATCACTGTTTACAATCATGAATTTTCCATTTTCATTGTAGCCTAAATGGTCTGCTTTTTTTTTCTTTTAGACTGTTTGTTTAGAATTCTAGGTTGCCCCAATATTGCTTTAATTCTGACATTGTTTTGATCCTGGTGCTATAATTTCTATTCAAATGATGTCTTGGGTCCTTGATTTCCTTTGATGTGGCCGTCCTTAGTGGCGTCCACCCACTGTGGTGGAAACATTCACTCTGAACTGTAATTTCAATCTACAACTGCACTGTTCTTATAAAAATGTTTCCTTTGCCCACCAGAATTTTTAACATTACTCATTGAGCCTGATACTTATTCATTTGCTGTAGTCTGAAATGATTTTTGTCTTGCTTGTAGATTCTCTTTTGTAGAATCTTGCCATGAGTTTGATGCAGGCTATCTGTCAAGTCATTGTTAAAGTTGTAACAAGAAATTTTTCCAAGTTGGCTCAAATTGGTTCTGTACTGAACTGAATTTTACCTTGTATTTCAGAGCATCCACTGCAGCATTAAGACTTTTGGTGGAAGTCTTTGTCTTTTTATGCTGCAACAGAATGTTGTTTAAGAATGAGCTGTCCCCCTTTTAAGATAGAGATGAGTAGAAAAGCTTTCTCTGAAAGGATTATTTGTGTGCAGAATTCTCTTCCCCAGAAAATAGTGTGACCTGGAGTTTTGAATTTCTTCAATGTTGAGTTACATAGATTTTTGATGGACAAGGGAATCAAGGGTTATGGGAAGTAGGCAAAAAAGTCAAGTTGAGACCAGAACCAGTTCAATCATTTCTTACTGAATGATGGAAAAAGCTCTAGGACCTAAATGGCCCACTTCTGTTTCTAGTTCCTATGTTCATCTGAATCCACATATCATCTGGCAAGCTGGGTTTTTTATTCGTTCATGGGATGAGGACATTGCTGACTGGGCAGCATTTAATACCCATCCCTAATTGCCCAGAGAGTAGTTAAGAGTTAACCACATTGTTGTTGGTCTGGAGTCATGAGAAGGCCAGATTGAGTAAGGATGGCAGTTTGCTATCATAAAGGACATTAGTGAACCAGATGGGTCTTTTTAATGATCGACAATGGATTTATGGTCATTATTAGTCTCTTAATTCCAGATTTTTGATTAGATTAGATTCCCTGCAGTGTGGAAACAGGCCCTTCGGCCCAACAAGTCCACACTGACCCTCAGAAGAGTAACTCACCCAGACCCATTTCCCTCTGACTAATGCACCTAACATGATGGACAATTTAGCATGGCCAATTCACCTGACCTGCACATCTTTGAACTGTGGGAGGAAACCAGAGGACCTGGAGGAAACCCATCCAGTTAGTGATGTCAAAGGTGTTTTGTCTGCCAACAACAATGTGATTGGGCCTGCACATCTTTGTACTGTGGGAAGAAACCAGAGCACCTGGAGGAAACCCACGCAGACACTGGGAGAATGTGCAAACTTCATACAGATGGTTGCCTGAGGCCAGAATAGAACCTGGGACCCTGGTGCTGTGAGGCAGCAGTGCTAACCACTGAGCCACCATGCCACCCAAATTCATCTACCATGGTGAGATTTGAACCTGGATCCCCAGAACATTATCTGGGTCTCTGGATTAACAGTCCTGCAATAATACCACTGGGACAAAACCTCCCCCTGTCTTTGTACCTTGCCTTGCATTGGTTACAGCCTACTTGTTCCCACTGTCATACCAAATACTGATCACGCCTCTATATTTCTCTCTAAATTACAAGCAGTATCTAAGCCAGCGGCTGTGATTATGAAATTAGTTGGACAGTGTTTTCTTTTTCAGAATTGCAGAATGATGCTGCACCAAAGAAGGCTAGTCAATTTATCATGCTGGCTTCTGAAAGTGTTACCTATTACTCCTATTTCCCAACCCTTTCCCCATAAATCTGCACATTTTCCTTCAAATACATATCAAGAAATGCAAAATCGGTTTGCATTTCTTGGTTATCCAAAAAGACAAAAAGAGATAAGACTCTGGTGCAGGCTCGGAGGAAAGGCAAGAGATGCGTACTTGCACCATCAGTAACTTGTAATTCAGAACAGAGTGTGGAATGAGGAAGGTGAACAGTAAGATGCAGAATTAAGTATGCAGATGCGGGCATCTCTGATGCCATTAGTGCCAAAATGGGCACTGCCTCACCAATGGGCTTCCCAATAATGGCCAGCTTTATCTCCATCATAGGGGTTATGTAAAGGTGCATCTGACCCCCTCAGTTATGATCCACTACTTCTAATTGTTTACCTGTCTTGCAGGAGAGAAATGTGCCTGAGTCTTCTGCAATCTCTTTGGCTGATGTCATTGTCTTGATTAAATAGCTGGCAGTATGTGCAGCCAGTGAAATATGGGTATGAGGCATGCTGTTGTGCTAAACTATGATGGTGCAGTGTAGAATATATCAGGAGTGCATTGAGCAATGTGTGAAGTTAATGGTATAATTTGAGATATGGCATTTGAAGCCGCATTCACTAACCTTGACCACTTATATAATAACACTGAATTTGCTGTAGAACTGCATTAAGGTCCTCAAGGTTTGACTGAAAGGATATCAATAGATCTTGAAGACTATCAGTTTTCACAGCTTTCTGACTGTCTTTTCACAGCTTTCTGAGAGGTCCTCCTTGCCCTCTCTAGATATGAAACATCTCTTCTCCTGTGAATATTCTCCAATAGAGCCTTCAGTGCAATGTCAGAGAAGCTTGGAGCTCACTCTCTCCCACCTTATATTATTGGCTTGTTTTCCCAGGTTAGAAATAACTACTGTCATCACTTCAGCCACAATTTATCTGCCTTTTAAGAGAGACGCTATCTAGCTGTAAGCAGTGCTGACTAGTTTTAACTGGTGCTATGTGATTATGATATTATTGCAATTCTTAAGCACCCAGCCAATCAGCTCATGGTTAGCCCAGAATAGATGTTACTACACCATGTAAAACATGATGATAACTTTATCAGTGCTGCTTCTGACTCTCAAATTTGATCAACCTTACTTTCAATCAATGCTCTTCTCTCACCTTTACAATACTCTTCTCTCTTCATCTCCCTGTCTTTTTTTCCATGTTGGACTTTTCTGCTTCCATTTCCAATGATAAGCATCAAGTAACATTCATTAGAAGGTCATTGACTCCAACATCTATCAAGAGTACATTTCCTCACACTCTACCTACTATAAGAACTCCATCCCATTCTCAGTTTATCTATTTCTGTCACAGCTGAATGGATGATGCAGTCTTCCAGATTAATGCATCCAATTTGTCTTCCTTTTCCCCCAAATTATGATCTCCCATCTCTGTGATATTTCAGCATTTGATCTTGTTTTTTCATTTTATGCGTTTGTTTTTGTCCCCCCATACCCCACCACCCAGATCCATCAAAAAGTTTCCTTCATTCTCCCCTTCTACCCCAACACTCCATAAGCCTATGTAATCAGGTGATGGTGTAGTGGTAATCTCATTAGACAGGCATTTCAGAGCATCAGGGGAGGATCTCTACACATAGGTTTGAATTCCATCATGACAGATGGAATTCAAATCCCAGAATTAAACCCCAGTCTAATGGGGACCATGCAACTATTAATGTAAAAACCCATCTGGTTCATTAATGTCCTTCAGAGAACGAAATCCACTATCATTACCTAGTCTGATCTACATGTGACTCTAAATCCACAACAATGTATTTAATTCTGAACTGTTTTCTGAAATGTCCTAGTAAGTCATTTAGTTCAAGAGATGGACAACGAATGTCTTTTTAGTGACACCATCATTCATGCAAAAGAAATGAATCATTGTCCACCATTTCCACAACCACCAGCTGCAATTCTTGCAGCATTCTGAACTGACCATTTCCTCCACAACAGTGATCCATTCCTCAGTCAACCCCTTTCCATTCTATTGTGGGAAATGCAATACCTGTCCTTTTTATCTACTTCCTTCTCACCATCCACAGTCGTAAATTCTCCAAATGAGATAGCAATTTACTGATGCTACTCTGCATTTAGTATACTGTATATATCACTTACAATGTGACCCTCACTATACTGCAGAGTCCAAATGTGGAAAAAGTGTGTCTTGCCGAATACGTCTGCTCAATCCATAGGCATGACTCCCAGGTTCCCGTTACCTGTTATTTGAACTATCTACGTTACCCTCACACTGATCTCCATGGCCTGTTCCAGAGAACCTCAATGTAAGCTTACTGAATTATACATCCTTCAATAAGGCACTTCACTGCTTTCTGACCTCAATACTTGAGTGGACACTTTTGGATCATCATCTCAGCTTTCACTGTTTTTCACTCTACTGTTTTATTTTTCTCTTATTCATTTCCAACACCAGCTATACTGCCGTTCACGTATCCTCTGGAAACGATTTTGCTTCTTTCCTTCCACGTTAAGACCATTTCATCCCTCCTGTCCCGATCTTTGAGTCCTGATGAAAGGTCACAGAACCCAAATGTTAATTCTGTATCTCTTTCCACAAAAGTTGCCTGACCTGCTGAATATTTCTAGCATTTACTGTTTTTCTTTCAGGTTCCCGGGATTCGCAGTACTTCGCTTTGGCATCTGCATTTTAAACTCTCGGAAACACTTTCCTGTATTGCACTGTATGCATCTTTGAAAGGCAACACAAATCTAACCTAATTTTAAAGCAGAATTTTGCAACGCATTAACATTGCTGACAAAGACCTATATCTCCAGCATTGCTAACGACCTGATGTTGTGGTAAATGCATAGTTACACATCATTTTGCCCCAATATGGCGCACACAATCGGACGGGGCAGTAATATTTGCAGCAGAGGTGATGCATTTCGTGGGAGGCGACTCGAGCAGTGCAGGGATGTTGCAGTATCCCCGCCATCCTGATTGGCTGCTTAGCCCAGTCTCCCGGGAGACTGACGTCACCCGGCTCGGTCCCCGCCCTCCTGGGGGCACTGATCAGCTGGTGCAAGGCAATTCTATAAAAGCGTGGACAGCACCATTCCAACGCCTTTCCCCAGCCAGAAGCAGCGGCGTTGAGTTGTTCATTCAGTCACGGTAAGGAGGCAAAAGAAAACAACAGCAAGAGGATGAGAGAGATTGTCCACATCCAGGCTGGCCAGTGTGGCAACCAGATTGGTGCCAAGGTAAATTCTGCTTAATATCGAAGTATTTGTGTGGTTATGACAAAGGGTAGGACATTAAAGAATATTAGCAAATTTGAAATAAAGCTTAAATTTCATTGTTTTGTAAAAACGAAATTCCATAATCTGATATGGAGCTAATGTGGAATCCTGTTTTGGTTCTGGTAATTAACAGCATAGTTCAACAAATAAGCTTCTTTTGTTCTGCGTTAAATGTAATTATTTCTATTGCCAAATATAATTACTTCTGTTATGATTTTCCCATTTCTTACGTTTCATGAGTCAGCGTAGGGATTTACAATAGCGTTTTCCAGCTTGCCGTTATCTTAGCTGGGGTTTCGTCGTTCTTTTGTTACATTGTGACATTTGCAGGTTTGTTCTGGAATCTGTGCCTGTGGGCTGCTTTCGGCAGAGACGTGGGCTCTGCAGACAGCCACGCCCGAGACTGCAGATACGAGCGGAAAAAGGGATTAGTTCCTCCGTGCCGCACCGTCCGAGGACAGCCCCAGCAAACCCTGGCTCTGCAAGGAAACCAGCACCGTCGGGGTGGAGCCGTGGTACCAATACTGGGGAGACAAAGAGCCTTCTTTCAGAGTTGTCATCGAAGTCATGTTAACAGTCCGATCTCTAACGTGGATAACCTTGTAATGGGTCATTGTCATCTCCGCTTCCATTCACTTAGAGAATCTGTTCCAAATTTTTTTAATTTAAAACATCTCTAAACAAATACTTAACGATAGTATTCGGTAAAAGTGCACCGGATGGAGCAATTTACAAATTGTTCCAATTTTTTAATTGTTCTGTCATGTAGCCACTTTGTCCATTTTCAAGATTTACTACCAGAGTAAGTAAAATTATACATAGAATCTCTCCTGTTACCAAATGAAACAAGTTTGATCAAAACATGGAATCCGAATAAACACAAGTGGAGTGAAATCTGATTGCTGCAGAGAGCAATTCATGTGCTCAGGAAAAATCATAGCTCATTGGGTATGCGATTAGAAGCTTTGGGTTTAGTAATGATCTTGAAGGATTACTCAAATGGTTGTTTAAATGTGAAACAGCAATTATTAGCAGCATATCATGAATAGTTAGACACTGATTCATCCAAGATAAATACTGGTATGATTGCAATATTTGAAGAGTTAAAGATTGATTCTGGTGAGTAGCCCAATCCACAAGAGCTGGCGCAAGGTCGTTTGTGTCTAAATCCACTTCTGGGGATACCTACCAGTGCAGCACTCAGATGGGTTATGTGGGTGGGATCACAATACCCAGGGATTTCAATGTTTGCCTGGAGGTGGCTTTTTCACTAATCTCTCCATCAAGAAGGATTCAGGCTTGAATATGGGTGTGGCTGGTTTTGATGCAACCAAGGAGATGCATTACTACAATCCAGGTGTCCTACTAAAGAGTTATTTTCCATTCTTTGCAGCCAGCATTCTGAGGAGCTTTTTCTTTCGAGGGAGAAGAATTGAATCATTCTCAGTCAGTGGTCCAACAAAGCCAGGGTCTTAATTAACCTCAAAGATTGGCCAAACAAATAGATATTTTAATTTAGTAAACCTATGAAATTGGGTAGTTTTTGCTCTCAGACCTCCATTTTAGAGACTTGAGAACACAATTTTAGAAAAATAATCCATTCAAGTCGATAACACCAGCCATATCATTGCAGTTGTTGTTCTAATAGCATGTATGAACAGGCTGTGATATTACAGCATAGCGAGGCATAGTGTATCAGTAAAAATCTCACTTTTCTCAGATTAACATGACTATCAAAGAACAAACACAACATTGAGAATCTGAATTAAAACAAAAAAAATGCAATCCACATCTCAAATAACAAAACAAATAGCAGTCAGGGCTGAAACTTTGTTTGTGCCCTGATGTGTCTGTTGAATTTTCAAGTATAACGTTTTGTTCTGTTTTTGTGATCATGCATCAGCATCGGATACTCCCTCATCAGTACAGCTTTGGCTTACTATAGACTTAATGTCCTAATGTTTTGGGCAAACAGAAAGAGAAGATCCTTAGTGTGACATTTTTCTTCCAAGATCAAGCATGCTAATAAGTTCTGGGCATCTGATACAATTTGAATCATGCTTCACGAAGCTGTTTATGGTCTACTAGAAACAGGATTCATGTTAACCCTACAGCAAGCAGAAAGGGGAGACTTCATCTCCTCAGTTTAGCTACATCAGATCATTGATCAAGGTGAATGGACAGTGTACTTCTAACTGTATCTTTAACTACATCATCCTTTTAGAAATTATGTAATATATGCTACTTATTGGCTAAAGTCATGTTTTAAATATACACGGTAATTTTTAGAAACATTAAACATGAATCTGTGAAAAATTTGAGATATGTGGGTCTGAGATGAATAATAGAACCAGGAGGAGCCAGATTGTATCTAATTTACTCTCTGGAGTGCACAGAGGAAGAAATTAAATCGGTACTGCGTCTGCCAGCTGGTGTTCAAATATAGGTGAGCTTATGATGAATGAGACAAAATGGAAATTCAAATTTATTGGACAGCTGAGGGCTCCTACTCAATTAACTATACCCCCAGGAGATGCAGAAAAACATTAAAGCTACTTTGTCCACTCAAGCAACCAAATTAATCTCTAAAAATTAGCTGGGGGTAAAATGTACCATAAGTTAATGTTGGCACTTTCAGCACCATGGTCAGGTGCTGATTGAGGTGACTCTTAGAGTGCAAATTTGAATGCATTGCAAATAATCCATTTTTCTGAATAAGTAAAATAATTTTACAGGTGAATTCTCTGTATTGCTGTGGTGATCTTCTTTGTTCATGAAAATCACAAAATACAATTCATTTGGTAAATCCTGCTGTTAATAATGGAAGTGACTGTGCTCTCTTTTCAACTAATTTACATGCTGCTTTTAAAAAGCAATGATGAATTGTAACTAAATAGTAATGACTTTAAGATAATGAGAGTATAATGGCTTTTTGCTCGACTATTTCTTTAGAGGATAAATATGTATTTTCACTGAAATTCAGCTTTGTCTAAGTTGAATTTTTAAAAATTATGTCAGGAATGTATACAATACAACTTGCTGTTAGATATGTTAGTTTTTCAATGAATTATGCTTAAGAAAAAATTCAAGTTACAAAGAATGTCATAGCTGAAAGCCTTTTTTCGCTATGCATTTAATACAGTTTGTGACCTGCCATATCACTAAATGCAATTGATGCTAAAAAGACATCATTCACTAATAATATTCTGTTAATTTTGAATGCAAAGAATATATAAATCATAGTGTCAAGCACCATATAATTTGTTTTGCTTGCTGTCCCTATCCCTGCTGCTTTTGATGTTTAAGGTAATTACTGCGAGTGAGCAGACCATTTATTCAGGCTATCGTTACCACAGAGATGAAAAACAACTTGAGCATTTTTCATCTTTTTTTCTTGAATCTTTGGAAATTAGATACCTAGTTTAGGTAGTTGACAAAGGGAGTTGATTTTGTGTATTACTGGAAAAAAACCAAATAATTAGTTGAAGGCTTTTGTGTTGTACTCACCAGAATAATTTTCAAGAAATACCAGAGTAAAGTGAAAACAGCATTTATACTGTATGGATGTTGAAATGTATATATCCTTTTTGGATCTCAGCTAAGGCAAAGCAAAAACCATGTTTTTTTTTCTTTAAACCGACCTGACTACATTTAAGTAGAAATCAGGACGTGGAAATGGAAGTGAATAAAAGCAATTATATCTGGTTGGGTTGAAGCCAGTAATTGACCTGCATCCATCATTTTGTCACATTATAATAATTAGTCACATACCAAAATCCATACATTGGTTGAAGTAGCTATTCTGTTACCTTCCTGGTATGAGCTTAATTAATAATTAATCTGGCTGGTTGGATGGGTATCTCCTATTTCTTGATCTTCCTTCCATTATTTTCAGTTTTGGGAGGTCATCAGTGACGAGCATGGAATTGACCCCAGTGGAAATTATGTGGGTGACTCAGACTTGCAAGTGGAGCGAATTAGTGTCTACTACAATGAAGCATCTTGTAAGTAATAGTGTTACATAATGCCAGTGATCATTATGAACCATGTCAAGCAAAAACTGCATTTCAGAATTAGGTGCATTATTTAATAAAGTCAAATGTTTTTACTGAAATCGGGGGGGGGGGGGGGGGAGAGAGGGGAGAGGGGAGAGGGAGGTGAGCCACAAATTATGTAATATTCCTGGACAACTTAGTTGTAGGCAAAAACCAATATTTACTCTAAACACTTAGTGTTGTTTAATGTGTTTTGTTAATTGGAATTCAGCTATGTGAATATTTAAAGTACAGAATAAACAAATACAGATTATATTTGAAAGTTAACTTTTAACTTTTGAAATGTTTAAAGCAGAAACTTAACAAATTGCTACTCTGGATTTGATGCTTTTAACTTGTTCTGGTGTCCTATTAGACATGCATCACAGTTTGTCAATAATACAAAAAATGGAATATCTCAAATTTGGCATTGAGAGCAATTGAACTCCTGGGATATCTCACTCATGGAATGGGAAAAAGATTTGCTAAAGCAGGAAATCATGTTGTGAAGTCATAGCAATGATACCTGGGCAATGTGGGTGAAAGTTTGTGATTTTCGGAATGAATGTATTGAATTGAATTTATTGTCACGTGTACCAAGGCACAGTGAAAAGCTTTGTCTTGCGAGCAATATAGGCAGATCAGAGTTAAGTAGCATAGATCAGTAAATAATAGGTAAACAGCAGCAAAACCAAAAACACAGTACAGGCGAATATTAAAACTGGGTCCATTCAGTATTCTAACAACAATAGGGTAGAAACTGTTTCGAAACCGGCTGGTGCGTGTGTTCAGGTTCTGTACCTTCTCCCCGATGGTAGAGGTTGTAGAAAAACATTTCCATGGTGGGATGGATCTTTGAGAATGCTGGCGGCCTTTCCTTGACAACGGGCCTGGTAGATGGATTCTGTAGATGTATTTGAATAACTCCATAGTTGTACCAAATTTCCTTTTGACAAATGTTAAAGCAGATATATTGATTATTGTGATGTTTGTTCCTTTTGCAGCTCTTAAATATGTACCCAGAGCCATTTTAGTGGATCTGGAACCAGGCACAATGGATAGTGTCCGATCAGGGCCCTTCGGACATCTTTTCAGACCAGACAATTTTATCTTTGGTATGTAGACATCATCTCCAAAACAGAAAAAATGAAAAATATTGGATAAAACTAGAATTTTACAAAAAAACATCAACCATTAATTAATTTGATTGCTTATGTCATATTAGAAATTGGCCATTTGATCCCCTGCATGCTAGTTGGAAAACCAGAGCAACAATGACCAGCATCTGGGGGATATTGAAAGGCTCAATAGTGTCTAGATTGTGGATTTTCAGGAATCTAGTGGTTCTCTTCCTCGTCCACCACCACCACCATTCTACATATAAATTAATTGCCCAAGGACAAATCTTAAAGGCTTTCAAGTTAAGTTTTTGGAACCAACGTTTTTTTCCCTTGAAGGTTAGATGTAATAACTGCAAGTACCATGACAGTTGTGATTGCTCCATATCCCCACAACCACACTCTTCATCCCCACCCAACAGTTTCTGCAGCTCAAATGACTTATGAACAGTTGATGCTAAGACAAGTAATCAGAAATTCAGGCTTTGCAACGAGTAAGATGCTTTTGACCATATGCCAGGCAAATAGTTGAAAAAACTGCATTTGGATAAATTTCTACCCATCTTTTTAAAACTTGTTCATGGGATGTAAGTGTTGCTGGCTAGACCAGCATTTATTGCACATCCCTAATTGCTCAGACAAATTAAGTGTCAACCACACTGTTGTGGGTCTTGTGCCATGTAGACTGGGCTGGTAAAGATGGCACATTTACTTCCCTAAAGGATGTTAGTGAACCAGATAGGTTTTTATGACAATTGACACTTGTTACGTGTTGCTATTAGGTCAGTTCTATTCCAGATTTCTGTTGAATTCAAATTTCACTGTCTGTCATGGTGAGTCTAATGACATTACGCTATGCTCCCACCTACCCATCTGTTATTTCTCACTTTGTAATTCCCAATGTCTGTATATGAAATGGAATTCAATTTTGTAATTTAACTCATTGTGCATTTATGGTGTCTCTGAAGTAATTTTGTCCATGGCTAACTCGAATGTCACCTTGTTTCTTTTGTTTGAGTATTATTCCATTCTTTCGCCAGTCACCATCCCCTTACCCACCACCCTTCATTCACAATGAACTTTATTCATAAGATTACCCATCTTTATGCAATTCACAATTAATGGAACTGTTCCAAATTTTACATTAGGAATGTGTCTACTAATTGTTAGTCATACTTCCCAACTCTAGTTCATTCTCAGTTACTAAACACGATTGTCATTTAAAAACCCACCCTTTTTGCTAGTACCTATTGGGGAAGGAAAGTTTGATATCTTTACATGGTCTTCCCTATGTGTGACTCACATGCACAGCATTGAGACTTAACACTGCCCCCTGAAATGGTCTAACAGGCCCTTCAGTTCAAGGGCAGTTAGGGATGTGGTGACTGAGCCAGCATTTATTGCAAGACCCACATCATAAAACTAAAAAAATTAAGGCCAAGTATTCTTCTCGTAAACTCTCAGATCAAACTCCAAGGCTAATGCATCTTTCCCAAGACAGGTTATCTATAACTCTCTCGGTATGTTAGAGTTAATCCAACCAGGGCTTAGATAACTGAAACATAATTCCTACCCACTTTTATTCTAGTTTTCTAGATAAGAAAGCAACATTTCAGCCTTTTGATATTTTCTGCACCTGTTTATGATGAGGTAGTACTATATATGTTGTGACTGCCATATTACTTAGACTTCATTGTTTTGATTCAGCATGGATGACCTCCAATTTCCATTTACTACAGTTGTCTGTTCACTTTATCCATATCATGTTTTACTATTATACTTGCATCTACATTGTATACATTGCCAGTCATTTTGATTCATGCCAAATTTAGATTCACAGCTTTCTATGTCAACATCTAAGTCATTAATCAATACTATAAATAATTGAGGCTCCAACAGGGATTGTTTCATGGTATCACTAGTTACATGTTACCAGATGGAATATTTACCCATTATCACTGTTGTGTCTCCTTCCACTCAGCCAATGTCCTATCCAGATCAATAATGGTTTTCAATTCCATGAGTTTTAGTTTTGGATAAGTCTCTTATGAGATGCTTTATTGCATGCCTTCTTGAAATCATGAATAACTTTCAGAGATATTCTCTCCTGTCCACTACTTTAGTCACCTTTAAGTCTCATCAGGCATGGACTCTTATCTGATGGCAGTCAGTAGGCAAACTGGCCCAGTAACTGTTCATGGGGAAATTGCACATGTGTTGGACTTTCTATAGGCATCATCCAAGGGGACTAACCATCTTACAGATCTTAATTATGTTTTGATAGTAATTCAACTTTAATTATAAATGTGCTTATTAATTTTGAAGTGCATCTTTGTCTCTATAAAATCACCATTGTCTGATCTGGGCAAAGTGAGTTGATTGAAAGTTTCATATAATCACAACAATAAAAAGATAACTTCGGTATTGTTTTAGTTGATTGCTGGCAATAACTACGTTTTGTTGGTTATGTGCTGATATAGATAAACTTCTAATATAGCCACCAGAGTAAGAAGTCAAATCACAAAAATCAAATTACATTGATTTATGTAGAAAGACATTTTACCTCAATAGAAAATCTACTCCATACTAGTAGCTATTTGTACACTTGCTTATACCTTGCATGCTCACTGTTTATCATCTGTTTTAATGTTTACATGTGTTTGACATCCTTTTTAATCATAGGACAAAGTGGAGCTGGAAACAACTGGGCAAAGGGCCATTACACAGAAGGTGCAGAGTTGGTGGATTCAGTCCTTGATGTAGTAAGGAAAGAATGTGAAAATTGTGACTGTCTGCAAGGCTTTCAACTCACTCATTCCCTGGGTGGAGGCACAGGGTCTGGCATGGGAACCCTCCTTATTAGCAAAGTTCGTGAGGAATACCCTGACAGAATTATGAACACTTTCAGCGTTGTTCCTTCTCCAAAAGTTTCTGACACAGTGGTAGAACCATACAATGCGACTCTCTCAATCCACCAGCTTGTAGAAAACACAGATGAAACTTACTGCATAGATAATGAAGCGCTCTACGATATCTGCTTCAGGACCCTCAAACTTGCAACACCCACCTATGGAGACCTTAACCACTTGGTATCTGCTACCATGAGTGGGGTCACCACTTCCCTGAGGTTTCCTGGGCAGCTTAATGCCGATCTGAGGAAGCTTGCAGTGAATATGGTACCTTTCCCACGCCTACACTTCTTTATGCCAGGATTTGCTCCACTGACAGCCCGAGGAAGCCAGCAGTACAGAGCTTTGACTGTCCCAGAACTCACCCAGCAGATGTTTGATGCCAAAAATATGATGGCAGCTTGTGATCCTCGTCATGGTAGGTACCTGACAGTCGCCACTGTCTTCAGAGGCAAGATGTCCATGAAGGAAGTTGATGAGCAAATGTTGGCTATCCAGAGCAAGAACAGCAGCTACTTTGTGGAATGGATCCCCAACAATGTTAAGGTGGCTGTTTGTGATATCCCACCCCGTGGACTTAAGATGTCCTCCACTTTCATTGGAAACAGCACTGCTATCCAGGAGCTTTTCAAACGCATCTCTGAACAGTTCACAGCTATGTTCCGCAGGAAGGCGTTCTTGCACTGGTACACTGGTGAGGGCATGGATGAGATGGAGTTTACTGAAGCAGAAAGTAACATGAATGATCTTGTATCTGAATACCAACAGTACCAAGATGCCACAGCAGATGAAGAAGGAGAGATGTATGAGGATGACGAGGAAGAATCTGAAGCACAAGGTCCAAAGTGAAACCTGAATCAGTCATTGTCTACCAAGATGATTTGAAAAGATAGTTTACCTTGGATCTCCTCATTGTGCTTTTACTTGTCTTTACTACGAGTTAGCTCAGTCATAGATTACTTGCTTCTGATAGCCTTACCCTCTTATCCTCTTTACACTCCATATTGGTCACCAAACAATTAAGTTCTAGATATTTAAAACTCCTGATTTTATTTTAATAACACAAGTTCCTGATTTTTTTTATTTTTTACTGTTTTGCCAATTTATTTTTTGAATATTTAATAAATTATTGCTGTGAAACATTTTCTGATGTTGAGCAATTTATGAAAACTTGTGATTTAAGCAATTTTCAAATTATTCTTGAGGAGCAATGTCAATATCCTATATAATGAGGACTACATCCATGTTGCTTACCTTAATGCATGACATTGGCACATTCATATACATTATTAAGCCAATTCAAGCCTCCATGAAGACTAATTACTAAGCTTAAAATTGCAGTATGGTTTCAAAACTTTGACAAAGTTTGGAAGGTCTTGTTGCCTCATTCCCAGTATTCTGTATTTGTTCTAAATTCTGTCTCCCATTAATTGTTTTTAAACATAAATCCTATGGAAACTGTAAACTTCAGCCCACAGCTTTGGCTAACTAAAAATTTTTTTTTTAAATTGATGATTTCTATTGTGTTATGTAAATGACATTTTCAATTGGTCTCTCCTCAAGTACTGAGCCCCCCCCCCCCTTTCAAATCACTCTTGTAACCTCCTGCCTCAACAAGACAACCTTAAGTGTTCTATCCTTCCAAACAATCACGCTTCAACTTCCTTGTTTCTGAAAAATGCTTAACACCTTCCAAATCTGTAGCAATATCTTTCATTCCTTTTTGAATAGCCCCAGTCAACGTTTTAGCCATGTCTGTATTGTATTGGTTCAGTGACACCATCCAACCCAGATCTGAAAAATGTGGGTTGAAGATGCAGCTCCAGAGTTTTGGGCAAATAAACTAGACTGATACTTCAATGCATTACTGATGGAGTGCTGCACTAATCTTTAGGATGAGATGTTAACCAATGCTCATTCTGCCTGCTCAGTTAAACTAGCATTATTTGTATACGTGCAGGGAATTTCTTCATGTCCTGGCTGATATTGATCCTCCATTAACAAAATAAACTTTTTTTTTGTTTCTTTCTTTGTGGGATCTACCTGTGTACAAACTGGCAGATCTTACAACAGTGAATTAGTTAAAGTTGTATCCTTCACCACCTGGCTTTTTTGACTAGGTTAGTTCAGGAAAATACCTGTTGGGAGGACTTTTGTGAAGACTCCTTTACCTGCTGTCATGAACAAAGTATATTGCATGTGCACCATTTACCAGCCATTATGCAAAGCCAGTGATGTTCCAACTGCAGCCACAGGTCACAAAATTTGTCTGCCTTTCCTTTCAGGTTGCTGCAACTGTTCATGCCAAATTCAGCAACTCCTCAAAACACTTACAAAAAGTTAATACTTCCACAATTTTTAAGACCACAAGTGAATTGTACTTTAACTACAAGTTGTAAAATTGACCTTTAAATAATACCAGTGTGGACCTCCCTTGTAGGAGTGTGCTTGTTTAAGCAGTTACTGGATATGCATAGCAATTGCATTAAGGTTGCTCTAACGCTGTTTAATTTCCCAAAATGCTCTCTGTAAAAGCTTCCAGCACATGCATGTGGCACATGGGCTTGTAGTATTTCCTGGACTTGTACTATTTCACTGTGCAAAGCACCATGCACCACATTTTTCACTACATGTCTTTGATATGTGAATACTATTGGCACTATTGTACTCAATTGCACCTTCTAGATAGTCATAAAGAAAAGAGGTTCTTCAGCCTATTGTGTCCACACTAGTCATCAAACACCTATCTATTTTGATCCCATTTTACAGAACTTGACCTGTAGCCTTGTATGCTTCAAGTGATTATCTAAATACTTCTCAAATGTCTTGAGTTCCTGCCCCTACCACCCTCAAGGCAGTGAATTCCAGATACCACAACACTCTATGAAAACTAGTTACCTCAAATTGCCTCTAAACCTCCTGCTCCTTAACTTAAAACTGTACTAAGAAATATTTCTCCCTATCTACTCTGTCTAAGCCCCTCAGAACTTTGTACACCTCAATCTGATCTCCTCAGCCTCCTCTGCTCTAAGGAAAACAATCCCAGCCCCTCCTTGTAATGGAATTGCTCCAGTCCAGGCAATATCCTGGTGAATCCCTTCTGCACCCTCTCTCGTGCAATCCCATCCTTTCTTTAGGGTGTGATCAGAACTACATGCTGATGACCACTTACTTGTCACCCAGGATGTAAATAAGTCATCTGATATGCAATCCTGTTATTTCATTCTGAATATTGGTGAGATTGATGGTTGCTTGGGGTGTCATTCTATTTTGTCATCTGTTAATAAACTCCAGGTTAATTGATAAGCATTCAATTCTGCAGAGTTTGTTTTATGTTTTAGTGATATACCATCTTTTAAAACCAACACAAGTCAAAATATGTCCTATCAAGCTAGATTTTTATCGAGGATTTGACTTGTCCAGTAACGCATAAGCTGGAATCATATTAATAGAAGAGTGGAGCTAATCAGGAGATATACACATGGATTCAGAAGGCACTGTGACGTGACAAATGAGTGCTTTGCATAGTCTTTTCCAAAGAAGAGCTACTGAAGTAGTGAAAGAGGAACTTGTTGAATAGGTCGGAAAAGAAGTGAATACGTATTAGAAAGTCTAGCAGTGTGTGGAGTTAGTAAATACCCTGGACACAATAGGATTCATAGAAGGATATTTTAGGAAATAAATGTGAAAATTACAGGGGCAGTGACCATAATCTTCCAACCCTCTTTAGATACAGGATGATGGCATGGGATTGAAAAATTACAAAAGTTACACCCTTGTAAATAATGGTGGTTAGAAAAACTCAGAAAGCACTTCACAATTAGTTTAACCTTGGTTGTGAAAAGCTAAATGATAAACCAGGACAAAGTTCACAAGTATTTGAACAAGAATGGAGTAAAATTCAAGCAGGGATTTGTTAAAGGCAAATTATATGAAACTTAACTGGTTGAGATTTTTGATGAAGTAACAAAGAATGTTGAGGAAATTATTGCACGTCGTGTATTATACAAAGTCTTCGAAATAGTGTTTGATAAAATGCCATGTAATAGGTTTACTATAAAGTTGAATGTTTTTAAAGGGACAGTAGCAGAAGGGACAAAAAGTTGCTGAATAACAGGATACAGAGTAGCAGTAGATTTATTTTGAACTGCAGGAGATTTTTAGTAATTCAGATAAGACAACTGTGGATGTTGGGAACCTGGAACAAAGACAGAACTATTCTGAAGAAAGGTCGCTGGACTCGAAATGTTAATTCTGCTTTCTCTCCACGGATGCTGCCAGACCTGCTGATTTCTCCAGCAATTTCTGTTTTTGTTTGATGTATTAAGTGAGGTTCCCATGGGGTTGGTACTGGGACAATTAATTTTATTGATATATATTAATGGCCTTGACTTGGGCATACAGAGTGTAATTTCAGAATTTACAGATAATACAAAACCTGGCAGTATTGTGAACCATGGACAAATATAGACCTAATAGCCTGACATCAATAGTAGGGAAAAAGCTGGAATCTATCATAAAGAATGTGATAACTCAATTTATGAAAGGAAAATCATATTTGTCAAGAGGTTTTTGAGGGTGTTAACTAGCAGAATAGCAAAGGAGTATGATGTGTTTGGGTTTTCAGGAGGCTTTCAGTTAGTTCCCATATGACAAATTGGAAAACAAAATCAGTGCACAATAGATTGGGTATTATGCTGGTATGGATTGATAACTGGTTAATGGATAGAAACCAGAGTAGGAATAAATAACTCATTCTCAGATTTGCAGGCTACTACTGGAGGCATCAGTGCTGAGGCCCTAATTATTCACAATGCTATATGTAAAAATGATTTATATTTGGCAACCAAATGTAAAATATCCACATTTTCTAATGACATAAAATTAGGTGGACAGGTGAGCTGTGCAGAGAGAAAAAAAGAGCTTTAGAGAGATTTAGAAAGTTTAGATAAATAGATAAAACATGACAGATGGAATATAGTATGGAACAATGTGTAATTATTAACTTTGGCAGGAAAAACAAGAATTCAGAGAATTTGTTAAAACGTGATAGTTTAGGAAGTGTTAATGTCTGAAGAGATCATAAGTCACTGGAAGCGAATGTTCAGGTGAGGTAGCAAATGGAATGTTAGTCTTTATCGCAAGAAAATCTGAGTACATGTATAAAATAGGATTGCTGCAGTTGTGTATAGTCATTGTCTTTGGACCAAAAATCCTGTTTTCAGGTCTCACGTGCTCCAGAGGTGTGTAGTAACATCTTCAGCAGGTTAGTTAGAAAACAGATGCATAGATTCTCGGTGAGACCACATTTGAGTATCATGACAACACCTGGACCTGGATGGGACAACCTGCCTGGAATGCATGGCTGATCAGTTCAGACTCTTGATGAGTTATTGTCAGTTTGCTAAAAGCAGTGGGGTTGGCTAGAATGTAGTATAATTTTTATCTCTTTACCGAAGGATAGATATACTTGCCATTGAGGGAATAAAATAGAAATTCACCATACTGATTCCTGGGGTGGGTGGATTGTCCTTTAAGATGAAATTGAGAAGACTGGGCCTATATTCTCAAGTTTAGAAAAATGAGAAGTGATCTCATTGAGGCATACAAGATATTTACAAGGCTCAACAGGATGGTGCAGGAAGGATGCTTTGCCTGGTTTGGAGTAGGAGGGGGGCATCTGAAGGCAAAAGACACAGACTCAGAATATGGGCTATGGCATTCAGGATTGAGATGAGTTTTTTTAACACAAATGTAGTGAATCTTTGGAATTCTCTTCCCTGAATGTTCTCGAGGTGAGACATTGAACTTATTTAAGGTAGAAGTCAACAGATTTCCAAATATTGTAGGCATCAAGGGATGTGGGGATACTGCAGGAAAATGGATTTGAGGTATGTGATAAGACATGATCTAATTGAATGGTGAAACAGGCTCAAGGGGGCAAAAGCTAACTCCAGTTCTTATTTTCTATATTTCTATCATCGTGATAGAGTTCAAGAGGATATAAGCTTGCTGCTGGAATGGCAGAGGAGAAAGTGAGGACTGCAGATGCTGTGTCCGTGTTGATTCGGTCGTCCGAGATAGAAATGGAAAGGTCTAGGAAGGGGAGGGAGGAGTCTGAGACAGTCCAGGTGAATTTGAGGTCAGGGTGGAAGGTGTTGGTAAAGTGGATGAACTGTTCAACCTTCTCGTGGGAGCACGAGGCAGCGCCGATACAGTCATCGATGTAGCAGAGGAAAAGGTGGGGGGTGGTGCCAGTGTAGCTGCGGAAGATGGACTGTTCCACATATCCTACGAAGAGGCAGGCATAGCTGGGGCCCATGCGGGTGCCCATGGCTACTCCTTTGGTTTGGAGGAAATGGGAGAATTGGAAAGAGAAGTTGTTCAGGGTGAGGACCAGTTCAGTCAGTCGAAGGAGGGTGTCAGTGGAAGGGTACTGGTTGGTATGGCGGGAAAGGAAGAAGTGGAGGGCTTTGAGCCCTTCGTGATGGGGGATGGAGGTGTGCAGGGACTGGATGTCCATGGTGAAGATTAGGCGTTGGGGACCGGGGAAGCAAAAATCATGGAGGAGGTGGAGGGCATGGGTGGTGTCTCAAACGTAGGTGGGGAGTTCTTGGACTAAGGGGGACAGGACCATGTCGTGGTATGCAGAGATGAGTTCTATGGGGCAGGAGCAGGCTGAGACAATGGGTCGGCAAGGACAGTCAGGGTTTGTGGATTTTGGGCAGGAGGTAGAAACGGGCAGTGCGGGGTTGTGGGACTATGAGGTTGGAGGCAGTGGATGGGAGATTATGGTTTGGTGGTGGGAGGTGTCAGTGTTGATTCGATCGCCCGAGATAGAAATGTCCGTGTTGATTCGGTCGTCCGAGATAGAGCCCTTCCTGAAGAAGGGCTCATGCCCGAAACGTCGATTCTCCTGTTCTTTGGATGCTACCTGACCTGCTGCGCTTTTCCAGCAACACATTTTCAGCTGGAATGGCAAACACATGTGTGATGATACTGCTTCTTTAACAGAGTTGTGTTGTCCTTGTTTTTTTCAGGGCGTTGTAAAAACACAGATTCTGAAGAGTCTGGTTTTGGATGGGTTTTGGGCTAATTTGATTATAGCTAACAGATTAAAAATATACATGTACAATGAAAAGGGAATGGCCAGTCCTCCCAGCTCAGCTTTTCTCTGGTTTGATTTGGTTTTTGGCAACCTGGCTATTCACTGAAAGCAATCAGGCAGTTGTAAAAGCTGCTGGACACAAAGAAGCAGGTCCATGCCAATTCTCCTCTCTTTCTGTCTCTCTCTGACATCTCTCCTGTAAGACTCTGTGTTTGATTTTGCCTTTGTCCCAAGGGGTGTTTATAGGGATTGTTGCAGATATTTGGAACAGCATCATTAAGTTGGGAGAATCTGTTGGGTTTTTGGATATGTTAAGTTATTCAGTATTCTGTTCTCTGTTATTTGTGTTTCATTCGGTATTCTTGTAACTAAATTCTGTTTTGTTTTTTTAAAACTAAGTGGTTCGACCAACTGTATGACTCCTGGAATATCCATGTTGCATTTGTTGAAAACAGCTAGCGAAGTCAGGGTGTGGGCTACATTCTTCAAATGTTTTGCGGGGTTCTATCCTGGTCCATAACAGACTTGGGGGCTCTTTGTGGAATTTGTTCTGTAGTTCCAATTGGGATCAGGGTTGTTGGACTCAAAGGCAGAAAGTGGTGATGTTAGTGTCTTTTGTTCTGGGTGTTGAATTCGATTGGTTTAAACAGTGCTTGTATAGCAATGTAAAAAGTGAGGTCTGCAGATGCTGGAGATCAGAGCTGAAAATGTGTTGCTGGTTAAAGCACAGCAGGTCAGGCAGCATCCAAGGAACAGGAAATTCGACGTTTCGGGCCAGAGCCCTTCATCAGGAATGAGGAGAGGGTGCCAGGCAGGCTAAGATAAAAGGTAGGGAGGAGGGACTTGGGGGAGGGGCGATGGGGATGTGATAGGTGGAAGGAGGTCAAGGTGAGGGTGATAGGCCGGAGTGGGGTGGGGGCGGAGAGGTTAGGAAGAAGATTGCAGGTTAGGCGGGCGGTGCTGAGTTGAGGGAACCGACTGAGACAAGGTGGGGGGAGGGGAAATGAGGAAACTGGAGAAATCTGAGTTCATCCCTTGTGGTTGGAGGGTTCCCAGGCGGAAGATGAAATCACAGTATTTGGTGGTTCAGGAAAAGCACTAGAAAGCCAGATGAAGGAAAACAGGATAAGCCAGTGAATTTTGTTGGAGTGGTAATGGAAACACAGTGGAGGCTAGAAGCTGCACCAGAAGGTACAAGCTGGTCAGAGGTTGGTTAAGGAAAAAGTGCCAGATCTTCTTAAACCATATTCCTGTGAAGGTAAAGTTTACTTGCATAGGCCAGGAGCAGCAGGCAAAGAGGTTAAAAGATACAGGTCATCTCAATCTCTGATGTTGAAAGATGAGGAGATATGTACTTTTGAAGGACATTTGCCAGAAAAAGGTGCTTGTAACGGGAAATCACGGAGAGACAAGAAGTGCTCAATTATATAAAGTGAGGTTAGAGTGTCCAATGAAGAGCAGAAAAGTCATGATAGTCTTATAATCAAGACTATCCAGATGATTGGAATAAGGGAATTCTGTTTGCACATTTTGTGATCAGAAATGCATCAAATGAATTGACCAAATTCAGTCCATTTGAATTAGTTTTTCAGACTGTTAAAATTGATTAAGGAGAAATTGGTAAGTCGGCATTGAGAGACCACATATTTCGACTATGTGTCAAATTTTCGGGAACAATTAAATAGAGCTGGGGAGTTAGCTTGACAATATTTAAAAGTATCACAGCATACAATGAAACAGGAAGCAGACGAGAAATCAAAAACTCACAATTTTGCTGTTCTAGTATTACTTCCAGTGATAGGTGAATCTTTAAAAGCAAGGTTTACTGGACCTTATCACGTCAACAGGAAATTGAATGAGGTGAACTATTTGATAAGGACTCCAGACAGAAAGAAATCTCACAGACTATGTCATGTGAATATGCTCAATAGGTATTTTGACAGGGAAGGAAAGCCAAAAGAGACTGTGTTAGTGGTTACAACACAGAGGGTAGAATCAAGTTCAGAGGATTCTGAATTGGATATTCCTCAAATTAAATTGGACAATGAGAAAGTTGTCAAAACTTGGGATAAATTATTGAGTTATCTTTCAGAGGAAAATCGAAATGACCTGAATTACGATCACATGGGGAGATATGTGGAAATAAGCTGGGAAGTACTAACCTAATTATGCATGATTTAGATACAGAAAATGCAGTTCCAATTAAGCAACATCCTTGTAGGCATAACCCTCTAAAGCTGGCACAGGTTCAAAAGGAGATTGAACGCATGCTCCAAATTGCGTTACATTGGCAGGGGCTCATCTTGTCAATGGTGCCAAAACCAGATGGTACCCAACAGTTGTGTGCAGACTATTACAAAGTTAATGCAGTTACAAAGACTGATGTATACCCAATTCCACATTTGGAAGACTGTGGTTGGAAAGGTGGGACAAGCAACTTGTATCTCTAAGTTGGATTTGCTCAGACGATACTGACAGATACCTTTGTCAGAAAGAGCGAAGGCAAATTTGGCTTTGTAATGCTTAATGGACTGTTTCAGTTTAAAGTTATGCCGTTTGGTATGAATAATGCGCCAGCCACATTTCTGAGACTAATCAATAAGGTTATTGCCAGATTAATCAACTGCATTATATATATATAGATGACCTAGTGATTTTTAGTCACACATGGAAGGAACATTTGCAACATTTATCGGTCTTGTTTGATCAATTTTGGAAGGCAGGCTTGGTGATAAACCTGGCTAAAAGTGAATTTACCAAAGCGCAAATCCACCTTCGTGGGCCTGTTATTGGACATGGACAAATGGTCTCACAGGTAACTGGGGAATTGCCATACCATTGACAAAAAGAGCAGTACTATGGTTCCTGGGATTGAATGGATTTCATTGAAAATTCGTACCAAATTTTTAACATTGTTCCTTGCTCCACTCACTGAATTGCTAAAGAAAGGCAAGATGTTTCAGTGGACAGCAGACTGTCAAAAGGCACTTCACAGCCTGAAAGCTGTGTTAACCACTGCCCCAGTATTAGCCACATCTAATTATGCAAAGTCATTCAAGGTGGCTATCGATGTGAGTGATGTGGTTGTTGGTGCTGTGCTCTTGGAGGAAGACATTTCTCCAGGAAATTGAACATTTGTCAGCAGAAATAATCAGCGGTTTAGAAGGAGTCTTTGAGCTTGGTGTTGGCATTACAACATTTCAATGTTCATGTTACCAGTGACGTATCTGAGACAGTCATATACACTAATCATAACCCATTGAAGTTTGTGGAAAAATTTAGGGACAAAAATTCCAGACTGTTTTGATGGATCTTTTGTTACAGCCATTCAATTTGAAAATTGTGCATGTGGCAGGACATGCAAAACTTGTTTGCCGATGCATTGTCCAGACTTGAATGAGAAACAGAGGTGTTCGGTGGCAGGAGCTAGATTGAAACAGAATACAGTAGTGCATGTTTGCATGCTTATTGTCAATGTAATGTATGTGTGTGTTGTAGGGTACTAACAGTTTTAAATTAAGGAGTTTTAAATTAAAGGCATCATTAAATATTGACGGTTCATTTTTTTAAAGGGGGGAGGTGTGATGATGCTGGTCCCTTAAAAGGGTTGTCCTTGGTTTTCATTCAGGTGGTCGTCGAAACACAGGTTCCGAAGGGTCTGAGGTTGGATGGGTTCTGGGGCCAATTTGATTATAGCTAACAGATACTGCCTCAGACAAAAGGCTTTCAAGTCTTTTTAAAAGAATAGCGCTGAAAATGTGTTGCTGGTTAAGGCACAGCAGGTCAGGCAGCATCCAAGGAACAGGAAATTCGACGTTTCGGGCCAGAGCCCTTCATCAGGAATTTCCTGATGAAGGGCTCTGGCCCGAAACGTCAAATTTCCTGTTCCTTGGATGCTGCCTGACCTGCTGTGCTTTAACCAGCAACACATTTTCAGCTCTGATTTCCAGCATCTGCAGACCTCACGTTTTACTTTTTAAAAGAATACACTTGTACAATGAACAGGGACTGGCCAGTTCTCCCAGCTCAGCTTTTCTCTGATTTGATTTGGTTTTTCGTAGTCTGGCTATTCACTGAAAGCAATCAGGGCAGTTCTGAAAGCAGGTCCATGCTAATCCTTCTCTTTCTGACACCTCTCATGTAAGACTCTGTGTTTGATTTTATCTTTTGTGTCAAGGAGTGTTTATTGGGATTGGTGCAAATATTTGGAACAGCATCATTAAATTGGGATGATCTATTGGATTTTTGGATAGGTTACATAATTCAATATGCTGTTCTCTGTTATTTGTATTTCATTTGGTATTCCTGTAAATAAATTCAGTTTTGTTTAAAACTAAGTGATTTGACCAACTGCATCACTCCTTGAGTATCCATGTTACACCTGCTTAAAAACAACTAGCAGAGTTAGGGTCTGGGCTACATTCTTGAAATGTTTTGAGGGAGTCTGACCTAGTCCATAATACAAAGATGATGAAATTTTATGTAGAGAAGTGTAAATGAGGAAAAGCAATGAAATTGTTTTTATTTTGGGTAGAGTACTTTCAAAGACTTATCATAATTATAGTTAGCAAGCTGAAATAATTACCAAAACAGCCTTGAAATTTAAAAGTGGGAAAGCACATAAACAAATCAATTTAACTGCATAACATAACTGCATAGATAATGATTACTTTTAGGAATGGACTGCCCAGGAGGCTTAAAACATCAAAAAAAACGTAATAAGGCTATTGGATAATTATTTATGAACAAAGAAAAAAGAGCAAAGAAAATTACAGCACAGGAACAGGTCCTTTGACCCTCCGAGCCTGCACCAATCCAGATCCTCTATCCAAACTTCTCGCCTATTTTCTAAGGGTCTGTATTCCTTTGCTCCCTGTCTATTCATATATCTGTCTAAAAACATCTTAAATGTGCTATCGTTAACCCCCACCACCACCTCCGCTAGCAACAAGTTCCAGGCACCCACTATCCCCTGCATGAAGAACTTTCCACTTTTATCTCCCCTAATCCTTTCCCCTCTCATTTTGAACTCGCGACCCCTAGTAATTGAATCCTCCACATTCTGGGGGAAAAAAAACCTTCTTACTATCCACACCTCTCATGATTTTTGATTAGATTATTTACAGTGTGGAAGTAGGCCCTTTGGCCCAACAAGTCCACACCGACCTGCCCCCACCCAGACCCATTCCCCTACATTTACCCCTGCACCTAACACTACGGGCAATTTAGCATGGCCAATTCACCTGACCTGTACATTTTTGGACTGTGGGAGGAAGCCGGAGCACCCGGAGGAAACCCACGCAGACACGGGGAGAATGTGCAAACTCCACATAGTCACCTGAGGTGGGAATTGAACCTGGGTCTCTGGCACTGTGAGGCAGCAGTGCTAACCACTGTGCCACCATGCTGCCCCTATTTTGTAGACCTCAATCAGGTCGCCCCCTCAACCTCCATCTTTCTTACAAAAATAACCCAAATCTACTCAACCTCTCTTCATAGCTAGCACCTTCCATACCAGGAAACATCATGGTGAATGTCTTCTGCACCCTCTCCAAAGCATCCACATCCTTTCAGTAATGTGGCAACCAGAACTGAATGCAGTATTCCAAATGTGACCAAACCAAAGTCTTTTTCAATTTATAGACCTGCCAACACTTGTATTCGATACTCCATCCGATGAAAGAAAGCATGCCGTATGCCTTCTTGACCACTCTACTGACCTGCATTACCTCCTTCAGGGAAAAATGGACCTGAACACCCAGATCTCTCTGTACATCAATTTTCTGCAGAACTTTTCCATTTACTGAATAGTTCGTTCTTGAATTGGACCTTCCAAAATGCATAACTTGGATTGAACTCCATCTGCCATTTCTCTGCCCAACTCTCCATTACATCTATATTCTGCTGTATTCTCTGACCGTCCCCTTCACTGCTATTCTACCAACTTTAGTGTCATCTGCAAACTTGCTAATGAGGCAACCTACACCTTCCTCCAAATCAGTTGTGTATATCACAAACAATAATGGTCCCAGCATGGATCCCAGTGGAATACCACTGGCCATAGTTCTCCATTTTGAGAAACTCCCTTCCACTAATACTTTCTGTCTTCTGTGCCCAGCCAGTTCTCTATTCATCTAGCTAAAACACCATGGAGTCCATGCAACTTCACCTTCTCCATCAGCCTACCATGGGTAACCTTATCAAATGCCTTACTAAAGTCCATGTAAATGACATCTACATCCCTTCCCTCATTAAATAACTTTGTCACCTTCTCAAAGAATTCTATTAGGTTTATAAGACATGACGTTCCCTGCACCAAACCATGTTGCCAATCATTGATAAGCCCATTTTCTTCCAAATGGGAAACTATCCTATCCCTCAGTATCTTCTCCAGCAGTTTCCCTAACACTGACGTCAGGTTCACCAGTTTGTAACTACCTGGATTATCCCTGCTACCCTTTTTAAACAAGGGGACAACATGAGCAATTCTCCACTCCTCCAGGACCTTATCCATGTTCAAGGATGCTGCAGATATCTGTTAAAGCCCCAGCTGTTTCCTCTCTCGCTTCCCTCAGTAACATGGGATAGATCCCATCAAGACCTGGGGACGTGCCCACCTTAATGCCTTTTAGAATACCCAATGATTCCTCCCTCCTTATGCCGACTTGACCTTATGAAGAAAATTAGTTTCAGAGATGTAATGTGTGAACAATGGGCTCGATTCCTTTTACTCTGGTGCTGTCCATATTGATGAAAATAGTCTTCCTGGATCCTATAAATTCCCATATTCCTATATACTTTGCCAACCAGTGTCTCAATCATTACATTGAAACATGACATTACTCATGTTGAAAGCATTGTGTATTTTCTGGAATATGGTTTCATTCCGAAAATGAATGCCAAAGCAGTTTTAGATTTCACATTGTTGATCAGCCTTTGATCAAGTCCAGAAGTTTAAAAGGCTCCTACATGAACTGGATGGGATGACATATCTGGAAGGATAAATGGTCAGTTAGGGCTCTTGAAAGCTGTTAAAACCTTGTTAAAAGCTATAGATTTAGTTCGCTCAGTTGGCTAGAGTGTGGTGCAAAATGATACCAATAGTATCGGTTTAATTCCTGCATCTAACTAAGGTACTTCATTCAGACCTTCTCTTTGCCTTGTTTCATGTGCAATGTTATCCCTCCAGCTAAAGATATTTTCCTAATCAACCTCTTCAGAGAATTCATTACACATCTCTGAAGCAAGTAAGGACTTCAATCTATGCCTTCTGGTTCAGAATAGGAATGTTATTGCTGCACCACAAGAGCCCCTTAGCATAAAACTGCTTGTTGGAGACTTCTGATCACTTGCCTAACAAATAAATTCTGTGTTAGGATTGAGCCCTCCACTATCACCTGATGAAGTAGCGACGTTCTGAAAGCTAGTGTGCTTCCAGTTAAACCTGTCGGACTGTAATCTGGTGTCGTGTGATTTTTAACTTTGCCTAATAAAGAAAGGCACCCACAGTCCCTTGTAGATGGGGGTAATTACTCTGTCTATTAAGTTCTAGTTTTGAATTTATTCTTCCTAATGCAAGGGATCTGCTGACAACAGGGAAGAGTGGTGAGCAGTCAGAATGTCAGGACTGCAGCAAGGACAAAGGCTCAGAAAAGATATGCTCACAAGCAAACAGTTTTGTAGTACCAGGAAAATTATCTGTCGTATTTCTCCATATTTGTCAAAAGGAAGTTTTAAACTGTGGATGGGTCCTTTTGCTACTGGACCTCACAGGTTGATTAGTGAGTGTTCAGGAAAACTACGCATTCCAATTAAAAGGATGCAATAGGCAATGGGATTAACTTACACAAAGACAAGACTATTTAGTGATTGTAAGCAATGACTGCAGAAACAGCAAAAAGTAGATAGGATGCCAATGTCAAAAACAAGGAACAGAAAAATGGCAAATTCAATAGCCTCGTCAGAGTTCATAGCCAAAGCAGAAGCGAGCTGGAGACCTCAGGCATCAGTGCTTCAGATGGCTGACTCTGACCAAGCAGACAGTTCCTGACTTGTGAGCCCTTATTGAGGATTGTCAAACATTTACAGGAACCATGTCCTCCTGTGGCTGGAAAGGTCACAGTGGCATTGCAACCTTTTCCAACCAGTTCATTCCAAGGAGCAGAAATGGTGACAACCCTCAGGTTGCAGCATGTCATTGCACTACCAAGGTAATAAATTTTGATGTAAGTTTGCCTCAACCCAAAAGACTAAGCCTGATTCTCTCCACATATGCTGTCATCTCTTTTGTTTGTACAACAAATGCTGTGATGTGACTGCAGTGAATTACTGAGAAGTCTTAGTGGATAGTGGCACTGAAACTCAGAAAGCAATGAGGTCCCAACATTTCTGTTTTCCAATAAATATATTGTATTCATAGAATTTGTAAAAATGACACACAAAACATTTTACTTTGGATATTACAAAATTTGAAATAAAATTAATCTTATTTTCTGACAGCATGTTCTGCTTGATATGATCGGAATAGTCTTAAAACTTACTACCTACATTATTTGTCAGGTATAAAACATGAGGGCACAGCAGTTCAAATTAGAAATGATTAAAAGTGTATTTGAAATAAGCTTTTCTGTACACTGTACTTTCTCCTCTGGAGTTGGTTAGCTCAATCGGCCTGATGGCCGGTGAATAATGTTAACATTATGGATTCAATTCCTGTACTGGCTGAGGTTACCATGAAGGACTCTCCTTCTCAACATCTACTCTTGCCTGAGGTGTGCTAATCCTCATGTTAAGCCACTACCAGTTGTTCCTGTCTAAGGAGAAATCCCCGAGGAACTTGGGCTATGACAATTTTATCCATATTTTCATTCTGAGGTGTCTCAATACATTTTCATTAATTTTCATCTTCAAAATGTACATGGTTTTTCAGGCAGACTGCTGAAGGTTTTCTGTAGTTTCCAGACATACCCTGTACCTGGTTGAAAGGCCTTAAGCAGTAACCTTTTACCATTCTGTCTTTGTGGTGGCTACCTCAAATGATCATAGCAAATTCAGTGAGTCCATTTCTTATTTGCAAAAATGTTAATACAATACTTCTTTCATAAGGCATCTAAAAATACATTCCAAAATACTTCATGTTGGATATTATAAAAAATATTATTTTTCTTTATTGAACTTGTTGAAATCTGAGGTGCCTCAATACAGTTGTGACATTTATCATCTGCATTCAATGACAGGCATACAGTTCAAGGGTTTGTACAAGTTACCAGCTCCTCAGTACACAAGCACTGCAAAGCCTTAGGTAGTGCTTTTCCCACTAAGGCGTTGTGATGCTGCACCAAGCCCCAATGTGCAAATCCACAACACTTTGTGTGGAGAACTCTTTACACTCTTAGAGCAGCTGGTTCAGGCAGATAAAAGAGCATCTTTCACCAAGCTGATAATCCTCCAGGTTGACGTTTGTCTCAATGGTTGTTCCTGGGACATTGAGTCCTGTGTTACAGAGCAGCTTGGGATGAATCTCAACAAAATGCACTGCCTCTGTCTCCAGACCTTCCCAAAATAAGTCAAGGTCCTACCTATTCAATCCTTCTTCATAAGAAAATCCCTCCATACCCAGAATCAACCTAATGTACCTTCTCCGGGCTCTTTAAATGCCATTATAACTTTCCTTAGATAAGGCGCCCAAATTATTCCAGCTTCGTTTGACAAGTGCCTTGTATATTGTTAGCAAACCTCAGTACTTTTCTATTTTATTCTCTTTGAAATAAAGGGCAATATTCCATTCATCCCTATTACCTGCTGAACTTGGATGTTGGCTTTTTATGATTGAGGACTTCTTTGTTCATTTCTGCAGCTTTTCTCCATTTTAATAGTATTCGGCTTTTTTAATCCTCTTGTCAAACCTTGCATTTCCCCACATTATATTCCATCTACCAATTTTTGCCAGCTCACATAACCTGTCTATGTCTCTGTACACTCTTTGTGTTATTGTCACTACTTGCCTTCCTACCTGTTTTTGTGTCATCCACAAACTTGGCAATTGTACATTCATTCCCCTCATCCAAGTCATGAATTTTTATTATAAATAATTGTGGTCCCAGCATTGATACATTATCATACCATAGACTGCTATTCTAAAAATGCTTCCCTTATCCCAACTCTCTATCCTCTGTTGGTCAACCACTTCTCTAGCCTTCCTAACATATTTCCTCCAACACTACAGTCTTTTATCTATTATACAGTATAATGTGTGGTACATTATTGGATGCCTTCTGAAAATCCAAATGTACTATATCTACTGCTTCCTTTTAACATTCCTGCTTGTATCCTTGTCAACGAAAAATAGTAAACGTGTCAGACATGATTTCCCTTTCTTGAAGCCACACTGATTCTGATTGATTATATTATGCATTTTTAAATACTCTGCTATTACATCCTTTATTATGACTTTAACATTTTCCCAAATACAGACAACAAGCTGTTGGCTGATAGTTACTTAGGTTTTCTCTCCCAAATTTTAAATAAAGATGTTGCATTGGCCGCTTTCCAATCATTTGGGACATTTCCAGAACCTAATGATTCATGGAAGACTATTACCAGTGCAGTCACTAGATTACAATCAGTGCATCCACTATCTTGGTAGCAACTTCCTTTAATATCATAGTATGCATCCCAGGAGTTCCAGGGAACTTATCGGTCTTTAGACCCATTACTTTCCCTGACATTTTTTTCTCTAGTCATCATTATTGTATTTAACTCCTCGCTGCCTTTGAATATTCATGCAAAGTATTCATGCAATTCCTCTCCCATTTCCTGGTTCTTCATATCATTTCCCAGTCTATTTGCAAAGGAGCCTATGTTCACTTTGGCTTCTCTCTTCCTTTGTATATATTTGAAGGAGCTCTTGCCATCTGTCTTGATCTTACATGTTGGATATCATTTATCTGCATGACTGAAAACTGAAAAGATCTAAAAACCAATGATTTTTACAGAAGCAGGCCCTAACAGACCTATTGACACTCTGAGCTTAGGCCCTTAGGAAATAAAACATTGCTTAATGCTAACAGACCAATGAAAGATATTTTTCCAAATGGACTGAATAGACCTGAACAGACCTGCAGACATGCTAAATTTGGGCCTTTTGAAAAAAAACACTTCATTTTTTGACTTATTCGGATCCAATTGGGTTAAGCAACATTTTTTCCAAAGGGCCCAAATGGACCCAGACAGACTGGAACAGGTTACAGTACACCCAAAAATTCAAAATATCCCTTATTCAGAAACCAACTGGTCCTGAGACTTTTGGATAAAGGATTTCTGACCTGTACTTACCACTTCATACTCAAAGTTCACTTTTTGTCCTTTTTTTCATCTTGATGCATGGTGGTGATGCATCTGGTGATCCCAGAGTGGCACTTGAGCAGTGGCGTCAAGGAGACAGCTGGCAGAGTGGCGAGCACAGGACCTGGTATCAGCTGCCACATCAACACAGATAACATTGCCAAGGTAAGCCCAGCAGTGAAAGATGGCATCTGAAGAGCAGTGACATCACTGCTGGTTGGATCCGGTGCTAGTGGAGGCAAAGCAGTGGAGGAGGGTTTAGGAACTCTGTTTAAGCTATTTATTTTTAAAGATATTCTTAACTATTCAAAATGGCACTGGAATCATGGGGACACTGGAAGCTTTATGTAGTGATTGGAACAAGGTAGCCAGGTGGACATTATAAGTTTCCTGACTGGGCCTATTAACCTGATACCAGCCTTCGTGGAGTTACTTCAGTGGCAGCTAGAGTAAAACATGTCCCTGAAGAGATGAACTCACAGCAGTCATCTTTGAGTTTGGGCAAGCATTTTTGGCATCAGCCACTATTTGGAAAGCATGACTCGTTCAATTGTGCCACTATGGACTGGGCCCAATATGTGAAAAGAATGCAATTTCTTTCCCGGCAAATTATGTTGGGACAGGGGAAAAGCAATGAGCAATTCTTCTGACAGCTTGTGAACCTACAGCTTTTGCGGTTATTAGGAGCCTAACTTTCCCTGAGGCATCAAATACTAAAACCTTTCAAGCACTTTGGGGCCAGCGACCATAATTCTATTTGTTTTAAAATAGTGATAGAAAAGGATAGACCAGATCTAAAAGTTGAAGTTCTAAATTGGAGAAAGGACAATTTTGACGGTATTAGGCAAGAACTTTCGAAAGCTGATTGGAGGCAGATGTTCATAGGTAAAGGGACGGCTGGAAAATGGGAAGCCTTCAGAAATGCGATAACAAGAATCCAGAGAAAATATATTCCTGTCAGGGTGAATGGGAAGGCTGGTAGGTAAAGGGAATGTTGGATGACTAAAGAAATTGAGAGTTTGGTTAAGAAAAAGAAGGAAGCATATGTCAGGTATAGACAGGATAGATCAAGTGAATCCTTAGAAGAGTATAAAGAAAGTAGGAGTATACTTAAGAGGGAAATCAGGAGGGCAAAACGAGGACAAGAGATAACTCTGGCAAATAGAAATATGGAGTATCCAAAGGGTTTTTACAAATATATTAAGGACAAAAGGATAACTAGGGAGAGAATAGGGCCCTTCAAAGATCAGCAAGGTGGCCTTTGTGTAGAGCCACAAAAAATGGGGGAGATACTAAATGAATATTTTGCATCAGTATTTACTGTGGAAAAGTACATGGAAAATATAGACTGTAGGGAAATACATGGTGACATCTTGCAAAATGTCCAGATTACAGAGGAGGAAGTGCTGGGTGGTTTGAAATGGTTAAAAGTGGATAAATCCTCAGGTATACCCGAGAACTCTGTGGGAAGCTAGAGAAGTGATTGCGTGGCCTCTTGCTGAGATATTTGTATCATCGATAGTCACAGGTGAGGTACCGGGAGACTGGAGGTTGGCAAACATGGTACCACTGTTTAAGAAGGGCGGTAAAGACAAGCCAGGGAACTATAGACCAGTGAGCCTGACCTCGGTTGTTGGGGGGAATCCTGAGGGACAGGGTGTACATGTATTTGGAAAGGCAAGGACTGATTCGGGATAGTCAACATGGCTTTGTACGTGGGAAATCATATCTCACAAACTTGATTGAGTTTTTTGAAGAAATAACAAAGAAGATTGATGAGGGCAGAGCAGTAGATGTGATCTATATGGACTTCAGTAAGGTGTTCGACAAGGTTCTCCATGGGAGACTGATTAGATCTCATGGAATACAGGGAGAACTAGCCATTTGGATACAAAACTGGCTCAAAGGTAGAAGACAGAGGGTGATGGTGGAGGGTTGCTTTTCAGACTGCAGGTCTGTGACCAGTGGAGTGCCACAAGGATTGGTGCTGGGTCCTCTACTTTTTGTCATTTACATAAATGATTTGGATGCGAGCATAAGAGGAACAGTTAGTAAGTTTGCAGATGACACCAAAGTTGGAGATGTAGTAGACAGCGACAAGGCTTACCTCAGATTACAACAGGATCTTGACCAGATGGGACAATGGGCTGAGAAGTGGCAGATGGAGTTTAATTCAAATAAATGCGAGGTGCTGCATTTTGGGAAAGAAAATCTTAGCAGGACTTATACACTTAATGGTAAGTTCCGAGGAAATGTTGCTGAACAAAGAGACCTTGGAGAGCAGGTTCATAGCTCCTTGAAAGTGGAGTGCAGGTAGTTAGGATAGTGAAGAAGGCGTTGGTATGCTTTCCTTTATTGGTCAGAGTATTGACTATAGGAGTTGGGAGGTCATGTTACAATTGTACAGGACATTGGTTAGGCCACTGTTGGAATATTGCGTGCAATTCTGGTCTCCTTCCTAACGGAAAGATGTTGTGAAACTTGAAAGCGTTCAGAAAAGATTTACAAGGACGTTGCCAGGGTTGGAGGATCTGAGTTACAGGGAGAGGCTGAACAGGCTGGGGCTGTTTTCCCTGCAGCGTCGGAGGCTGAGGGGTGACCTTATAGAGGTTTACAAAATTATGAGGGGCGTGGATAGGGTAAATAGGCAAAGTCTTTTCCCTGGGGTCAAGGAGTCCAGAACTAGAGGGCATAGGTTTAGGGTGAGAGGAGAAAGATATAAAAGAGACCTAAGGGGCAACTTTTTCATGCAGAGGTTGGTATGTGTATGGAATGAGCTGCCAGAGGATATGGTGGAGGCTGGTACAATTGCAACATTTAAGAGGCATTTGGATGGGTATATGAATAGGAAGGGTTTGGAGAGATATGGGCCGGGTGCTGGCAGGTGGGACTAGATTGGGTTGGGATATCTGGTCGGCATGGACGGGTTGGACCGAAGGGTCTGTTTCCATGCTGTACATCTCTATGACTCTATGACTCTATGAGTTGATGGATTTACCTACGGAATATTACAATCCCAAGCCTCTTCTAATTCTGAGATGCTATCGGTTTTACTCGGCAATTCAAGAACCGGGGAATCCACATCAGGATTTTTTGATGAGGTTAAGATGACTGGCAGTTGCATATGATTTTGGTTTAACTCTAAGTGAGATGCTAAGAGACCATTGGTATGTGGGGTTAATGATGTGACTATGTAAACGCACTTACTAGCTGAAATCCAGCTGGATGTTCATCAGGCACTATAACTGGTTTTGTCATAAGAAAATGCAGCAAATGGAATTATGAATTACAAGTTATTCCGGTGGAAGTAGACCCCTCACTTGGCTGACTGAGCTTGGGAAATACTATTTGAGTGAAGGCAATTAGCATAGCCTCACTCGGGAATATCCTGAACAGATGGACTATTGTTCAGCCCATTGCAAAACCCCAAAATAAAGCCAAGCCTTGGCCACACAGTTAAAATTTTCATGGGGATCCGGGCCAGCAGGCCATTGTAGTTGCTGCCAGTGTGCGGATTCAAAACAGCAAAAGAGTCCCATTAGGCCTGAATTGAGTAAGAGAACTCATAGGCCAGGAGAGTGCACACCCTGGAAAATCCACCTACAGATGTTTTGGAACTGTTAAATTGCATAGCAGCATCCAAATCAGAACTAATCAAAATAAATTTCTGGTTTGATGGTTGTAATGGAGGTTGATACCTGTGTGACTGAATTAGTGACTGTAGAATCAGTCTTTACCAAAATTCACTCTTTACTCCAACCCTTAAGTCTACATAAGACTTTGGCCAGACTGAGAACCAATACCAGGAAATCTCTGCAGATTAAGGGTACGACTTTGATTCCAGTCTCATATGAGGAGTAGCCAGTTCATTTACCCCTGATTGTCGTAAAAGGCTTGGGTCCAAGCTTAATGAGGCAAAATTGGTTGAGATAGGTTCACCTTGATTGGCTCATATTTTTCAATTACAACACGATGGTATTGGCTCACAGGTGGCTCAGCGAAGAGGAATGCCTGATAGTAGGTGCTTCCTGAACTTTGATTGAAGCTGATTGAAAATGCAGATAAAGAAGGAAGATTTGTTGGTCATCTTTGGTGTGAGAAATTTTCACCAATTACCTTTATGCACATAAATTTGAAATAGTAACAGCCCACAAACCCCTGATAGAGTTATTTAAAGAGGACTGGAACATGCTGTCCAATGCTTCAAGTCAAATTTAGCGGTGGGCCCTAATTCTCAGTGCGTACAGTTACAAGTTGAGCACCATCCAGGAGACCAAGTGACAAATGCAGAAGTCTTGAGCTGCCTCCCATTAGTGGATATGTCACTGGTGGTGTCGCCTCTAGAAGAGTCTATTTTGCTTTTAAACTTTGTAGACGCCCTTCCAGTCACCACTGACAACATCAGACTGTGGACACAACAAGATCCTGTTGTTTTAGCAAAACTAAAACAGCTCGTGGTGATTGGGAAAACAAAGGCGTCACTTCTGGAATTGAAATCTTTCTGGACTTGGTGAGACCAGATCACCATAGAGAATGGTGGGGACCAAAAATGATTGTCCCAAGAAAAGACTCCAGCCACCAGGTACTGGCCAAACTTCACCAGGGTCATCCAGAGGTTTCCAAAATGCAGATATTGGCAAGAAGTTATGTTTGGTAGCCAGGACTGGATGCTGACAAAGAGCAAAGATCAAAGAAAATTTACAGCCCACAAACAGGCCCTTCAGCCCTCCAAGCCTTAGCCAATCCAAATCCATTGTCTAAACCTGTCGCCCAATTCCTAAGCATCTGTATCCCTCTGCTCCCCACCTACTCATGCAGCTGTCCAGACATATCTTAAATGAATCTACCGTGCCTGCCTCTACTACCTTTGTTGGCAATGCATTCCAGGCACTTACCATCCTCTTAAACTTTTCACCTCTCACCTTGAAAGTCTGATCTCTCATTATTGAATCTTTCATCCTGTAAAAAAGCTTATCTCTAACCACCCTGTCTATACCCTCCAGCAGGTCCCCCCATAATCTCCTTTTTCTAATGAAAATAATCCTAACCTACTGAACCCTTCTTCATAGCTAGTACCTTCCATACCAGGTAACATCCTCGTAAATCTTCTCTGCACCCTCTCCAATGCGTTCACATCTTTTTGGTAATGTGGCAACCAGAACTTTACATAGTATTCTAAACGCAGCCAAACCAATGTCTTGTACAATTTTAACATGACCTGCCAGCTCTTATACTCAATACACCATTTGATGAAGGCAAGCATACCATATCCTTTCTTGACCACTCTATCCACTTGTGCAGCAACCTTCAGGTACAATGGACCTGAACTCCCAGATCTCTCTACTCATCAATTTTTCCCAAGGCTCTTCCATTTACCGTATAATTTGCTCTAGAATTAGACTTCCCAAAATGCTTCACCTCACATTTGCCTGGATTGAACTCTATCTGCAACTTCTCTGCCCAACTCTCCAGTCGATCTACATTCTCCTGTATTCTTTGACAGTTCCCTATGCTTTATGCTACTCTACCAATCTTCACGTCATCTGAAAACTTGCTGATCATACCATCAGTGCCCAACTTCCAGATTATTTATGTATGTCACAAACAACAGTGGCCCCAGCACCGATTCCTGTGGAACATCACTGGTCACCTTTCTCCATTTCGAGAAACCCCCTTCAACTACTCCTCTCTGTCTCCTGTTGCTCAGCCAGTTCTTTATCCACCTAGCTAGAACACCCAGCACACCATGTAACTTCACTTTCTCCATTAGTTTGCTATGGGGAACCTAATCAAACTCCTCACTAAATTCCATCTAAATGATATCTACAGCCTTCCTTCATCTATCAACTTGGTCACTTCCTCAAAAAACTGCATTAAGTTAGTAAGGCACGATCTCCCCTGCACAAAACCATGTTGCCTATCATTGATAAGCCTGTTGTTTTAGAGTCATTGAGTCATAGACGTACCATCCTCTGGTGAAAACGTTGGCTCTTAGGTCTTTTATATCTTTCTCCTCTCACCCTAAACCTATGCCCTCTAGTTCTGGACTCCCTGACCCCAGGGAAAAGACTTTGTCTATTTATCCTATCCATGCCCCTCAAAATTTTGTAAGCCTCTATAAGGTCACCCCACACCCTCCAGCGCTCCAGGGAAAACTGCCCCAGCCTGTTCAGCCTCTGTTGTTGTGGTTCTGTTCGCCGAGCTGGGAATTTGTGTTGCAGACGTTTTGCCCCCTGTCTAGGTGACATCCTCTTCCTGTAGCTCAGATCCTCCAACCCTGGCAACATCCTTGTAAATCTTTTCTGAACCCTTTCAAGTTTCACATCTTTCTGATAGGAAGGAGACGAGAATTGCAAGCAATATTCCAACAGTGACCTAACCAATGTCCTGTACAGCCGCAACATGACCTCCCAATTCCTGTACTCAATACTCTGACCAATAAACAAAAGCATACCAAATGCCTTCCACTATCCAATCTACCTAAGACTCCACTTTCAAGGAGCTATGAACCTGCACTCCAAGGTCTTTTTGCTCAGCAACACTCCCTAGGACCTTACCATTAAGTGCATAAATTCTGCTAAGATTTGCTTTCCCAAAATGCAGTGCCTCGCATTTATCTGAATTAAACTCCATCTGCCACTTTTCAGCCCATTGGCCCATCTGGTCAAGATCCTGTTGTAATCCAAGGTAACCCTCTTCGCTGTCCACTACACTTCCAATTTTGGTATCATCTGCAAACTTACTAACTGTACCTCTTATGCTCGCATCCAAATCAATTGTTGGTTTTCAAAACTTTCCCAATCCCCTGGCTTACCTCTAATCTTTGCACATTGTAAGCTTTTTCTTTCAATCGCATGCCATTCTTAACTTTCTTTCTTACTCATGGTTGGCTTAGCCTCTTCCTAGAATACTTCTTCCTCTCCTTTATTGTGAGCTTTGGACTATTTTCTTAAATATCTACCATCATTCGTTAACCATCTTTGCAGCTAAATTCCCACCCCAGTCCACTCAATCCAGTTCTGCGCATATTCCTTTGTAATTACACTTATTTAAGCTGAGCATAATTGTTTTGACCCACATTCCACCCTCGAAAATTAAATGTTAAATTCTACCATGGGGAGGTCACTGCTTCTGAGCGGATCTTTTACTTTAATATAACTAATTAAACGTACCTCATTATACATCACCGAATCCAAAATCGCCTGATTCCTAGTTGGATCCATAATATAATATTCTAGGAAACTGATCCAAATATACTGTAAGAAATTTTACAAATGGCTTCCTCTTCCAATCTGACTATCCTAATCTACAAGAAATCTTCCATCATTATGTTATGTGCCCTCATTATCTCCTGACATATTATCTGCCATACCATGTAGGACACCTTTTAGGACACCTTTTATACTACTTCGACCAGTGTCTTCTTTCCCTTCTTAATTTTTAGCTCCACCCATATGGCTTTGAAAACTTCTGAACCAAGATCTTTTCATGCTGTTGTACTTATCCCATCCCCTACTAACAATGCAATTCCACCACCCTTTCCTTCATGCTGTCCTTTTGAAAAGTCACATACCCAGAATATTTAGTTCTCAGCTTTGTTCTCCTTATAGCCATATCTCTGTAATGGATACCAGCTTATACCTATTAACTTCTATTTATGTGGTTAATTCATCTATTTTGTTCTAAATACTATGTATATTTGAGAACTAAGAAAGGGATGATCACCTTATTGGGATTGTACTGTAGGTCATCAAGTCCAGAACTAAGGGCATAGATTTAGGATGAGAGATTTAAAGAGTCCTATGGAGCAACTTTTTCACACAAAGGAGGGTGCATGTTTGGAATAAGCTGCTAGAGGAAGTGGTGGAGGCTGGTACAATTACAACATTTAAAAGGCATCTAAATGGGTATATGAATAGGAAGGGTTTGGAGTGATATGGGCCAAGTGCTGACAAATAGGGCTACATTAATTTAGAATATCTGGTTGGTATGAGCGAGTTGGACCAAAGGGTCTGTTTCCATGCTGTACTTCTCTATGACTCTAACCGTCAGCAGGAAACTGAGAAACAAACTTGTCAGGAGATTTCAATTATCTGTAAGAATTATAGGGTGGTTATGGTATGGGACTTTAACTTTCCAAACATAGACTGAGATTGCCATAGTTTTAAGGGTTTAGATGGAAAGGAATTTGTTAAGTATTTACAAGAAATTTTTCAGATTGAGTATGTGGATGTATCTTCCTTACAAGGAGCAAAGCTTGACCTACTCTTGGGAAATAAAGGGCAGGTGACTGAAATGTCAGTGGGGGAGCACTTTGGAGCCAGTGATCATAATTCTATTAGTTTCGAAATAGTGATGAAAAAGGATAGACCATACCTAAAAGTTAAAGTTTTAAATCAGAGTTAGGCCATTTTGACAGTATAAGGCAAGAACTTTCAAAAGCTGATTGGGAAAGGTTTTCACATGTAAAAGGGTGGTTAGAAAGTGGAAGCCTTCAAAAATGAGATAACAGGAGTCTGGAGGCAGTATATTCCTATTTAGTGTGAATGGTATGGCTGATAAGTGTAGGAAATGCTGGATGACAAGAGTAATTATGGCTCTGGTCAAGAAAAATGAGGCATATATACAGCTGGGATCGAGTGAATCCCTTGAGGAGTATAAGGGCAGTAAGGGTACACTCAAGAGGCAAATCAGGAGGACAAAAAGGGGACATGACATAGCTTTAGCAAATAGAGTTAAAGAATATCCAAATACCTTAAGAGCAAAAGGGTAACTCAGGAGAGAATAGGGCCTCTTAAAGATCAATAAGCCCGTCTATGTGTGGAACCTCAGGAGATAGGTAAAATATGAAATGAGTATTTCACAACAGTATTTACAATGGAGGACCATATGGAAGCTAGAGAGCTTGGAGAAATAAACAATATCTTGAAATGTCCACATTGCAGAGAAGGAAGTACTGGATACCATATAACTCAGAAAGATGAATGAATCCTGAGGGCCTGACCAGGTATACAAATTAGATTAGATTAGATTACTTACAAAGTGGAAACAGGCCCTTCGGCCCAACAAGTCCACACTGACCCGCCGAAGCGCAACCCACCCAAACCCCTAACCTAACACTACGGGCAATTTAGCATGGCCAATTCACCTGACCCGCACATCTTTGGATTGTGGGAGGAAACCGGAGCACCCGGAGGAAACCCATGCAGACAATGTGCAAACTCCACACAGTCAGTCGCCTGAGTCGGGAAATGAACCCGGGTCTCAGGCGCTGTGAGGCAACAGTGCTAACCACTGTGCCACCGTGCCGCCCACAAAGTTCTATATCCCAGAACTTTGTGGGAAGTGATTGCTGAGAAGTTTGCGTCATCAAGAGCCACATGTGAAGTGCTGAAAGACAAGAGGAGGGCTATTGTGGAGTCATTATTTCAGAAAGGTGAGAAGATAAAGCTTGGGAACTATAGGCCGGTGAGCCTAACATCAGTCATGGTAACTTGATGGAGGGGATTCTGAGGGACAAGGTTTACATGCATTTAGGAATAGTCAAACATGGCTTTATACGTGGGAAATTGTGTCTCACTGACTTGGTTGAGTTTTTGAAGAAGTGACAAAAGAGATAAATGAAGGCTGAGCATTGGATGTTGTCAACATCAACTTCAGCAAGGCATTCAACAAGGATCTGCATGGTAGACTAGTTAAGCAAGGTTAAATCACATGGAATCTAGGGAGAAGTAGCCATTTGGATACAAAATTAATTTGAAGGTAGGACACAGAGGGTGATGATAGAGGTTTGTTTTTCAGACTGGAAGCCTGTGATCATTGGTGTGCTGCAAGGATCAGTGTTGGATCCAATGCTTTTTGTCATTGTATAAATGGTTTGGATATGAATATAGGAGGTTTGGTTAGTAAGTTTGCAGATGACACCAAAAGTGGTGAGGTAGTAGGCTGTGAAGAAGATTATCTCAGAGTGCAATGGGTCATCGGCCAAGGAGTGGCAGTTGGAGTTTAATTTAGGTAAATGTGAAATGTCGCGTTTTGGTAAGGCAAATGAGCTGCCAGAGAAAGTAGTGGAGACAAAAATAAACTGTAGATGCTGGATTCCAAGGTAGACAAGTAGGAGGCTGGAAGAACACAGCAAGCCAGGTAGCATCAGGAGGTGGAGAAGTCAACGTTTTGGGTGTAACTCTTCTTCAGTGGCGGAGGCTGGTATTATTACAACATTTAGACTGCATTTGAGTTGATACATAAATAGGAAGGTTTTAGAGGGAATATTGGCCAAATGCTGGTAAATGGGCCTGCACTAAATTCGGATATCTGGTCGGCATGGACAAATTAGTCCAAGGTGTCAGTATTCAGTGCTGTATAATCCTTTTACTCTATAACTCAAGTACAGCTTTTGTGCCCTCATTTTGAATTTGCTACTTGTTTTTAATATTCTAGATTTGGTGGTTCCTTTAATATGTGGTTCTGATTGGCGGGCTGTTGAATCTGTAATCCAATTGGTGGACTTTTGAACATGTAGATTCTGATTGGTAAGTTGTTAGACTGCGAGCTAGAATTGGTGGGATATTGAGGATGTCGGTGCTGATTGGTGAGTTGGTGAAATGTGGGCACCGATTGGATGGGATATTTGAAGTGCGAATACTGATTGGCGGGCTGTCAGAATGCGGGCTCCGATTGGTGGATGTTTTGGAGTGCATGTTCCGATTGGTGGGCTGTTGAGGTTACGGGTTCTGATTGGCAGATATTTGACGGGTGGGTCCATCCTACGCTGCAGCTCCCTAGGGGGTCGAAATGGTTTTGTGTTGATTCTGTCCTTCAGTATCTGATCTCATTGACTGCTTTCTTCCAATCACACCGTAACGATGAGGTACAGTATCTGGATGTGCTCTGTTGTGGTGATATACTCGTACTGGTAGCACTTATTAGATTCTTGGATACAAATTTAAGAATTACAATGTTACCCTTTCCCGTCTCTTGGCTCAGTTTTCGCTTTGCTACTCCCTCCTGTGTTGGTTCTTGCTAATCTGCAGCTGTAGTGATTGTGTAATGGCACAGTCATTTACTCGGTCTGGTGTGACTTTGTTGCATAAAAACCGAAGTGGGAGGTTCAGAAAAGGGATATATAATTAACGTTTTCATTCTGTGTTTCAAATACAACGCTTGTGGGCGATTCATTGTTACACATCACTGGTCGCTATCTTATCATGATTGTCATTGTAAATTTTAGCTAGTTTCACGCTGGAGTCCACAATTCCTTGCAATAAATGTACTTTTATTTAAAAGCTAAAATGTGAATTATCCATCGACTTTTTAAGATAATTGTAAATAGAACGCTTAAAACTGAATTATCAAAGAGTTTGCACCATGTGACTTTAGTAACAGGCCTTATTTTTCTTTAGCGCATTTCCCTGACCCTGCAGATAAAGCCACAATGGAGGATTCAATTGACCTTGTTTTTTTTTTGTGTGTCGATATACGAATTTAACTGCTGTAAGATCACCATGTTTCTGTATCAATTGAATGAATTTCCAGCAAATGTAGTCATTTGAGATTAAATACAAGGGATTTGGGGCTGAGAACAAATGACACTTAAGTTGTTTGCACTAATTCTATCTGCAAAAATCTGTATTGAGTCAGCATAGGATCAGGGAAATGTAAACATAAATTACAACCAAAGTAAATTGAGTTTCTGTTAATCTGTAAAACTGGTGGAAAAGTAATGTCCAAAGCAATCCCACCAACAAAAATGATTGGAAGCCATAATGATATTTGGGTAAATTGACACTCCCCTTGCCATTGACTATTCTGGTTAAGAACAACCCTTGCAAGAATTTTGCTATATTGGATGGAAATAATGGCTCAAGATAATTGTCACAGATAGACCTACTTGCTTTCTGTTTGCTGTGTTGTGGAAGCATCCTTATCTTGAAATGCAATGCCCTAGTTTCAGATTAGGCAGAAGAGAAGAGTTAACGTTTTCTAACTGTGCAAAATCTTTCATACTTAAAGAGGATACTGTCATGGCAACTTGCCCACAGAAAATTAATCTATGACCTTCATCACTTCTGTGTGAGCAGGATCTAGAACAAGCTCTTCCAGAGTATGATGGTGCTGAAGTGACTGAATAGTATTGTGCTGCTGGTTTAGAAGATTGCTGAAATGCTGTGGCTAAGCAGAGACCATCTCATGCTTATGTTAGGTGTGTCTGACACCTATAGTTTTTGTATTGTTTTTGAGCAGTACAGTCTTAGAATTGGCATATATCTGACAAAGTGGACATCGCACTTTGGATTTTAGAAGTATGGATTGATCAGAGAGTTTTGTGAAGAGCATTTGGCTTCATTTCATCAGGCTTTTTTCCTACTATTGATTTGCCATCTTTCTTAGTTTGGTCTGCAGCATGTGTTCTACCTGGTGGGATTTGGTTTCCCTTCCAGGTGATTTCTTGTCAGATACATAACGTCTGGGGGCATGTGCACTTTCTCTATTAGTTTGTTTATATCTGTCATTGTCAAATCAGACTCTGCCTATTAGTTTCTCCATTGCTTTTTCTCCAGCAATAGATTTGTGTTATTTCCTCCAAACTTGTCCCTTTGTCTTTTCATATTTTTGGAAAGCACTTAGTATCCTCTACTGTGAAGATGATACAAAGTATTTATTAAACTCCTCTGCATTTCCTGGTTCCCCACTATTATTTATCCAGCCTCATTTCCCTCAAGAGCAAATGTTCACTTTGGTCTCTCTCTTTTATTATCCATGTCAATATTACTGGCTAGTTTATCCTCGTACTTTATTTTCTTCTTTTATTAATCTTTCTTGGTCACATTTTGGCTTTTAAAAATCCCCCAAATCTCTGGCTTGCTACTTACCTTCATCCTTGGATTTACCAATCCATTAAAATGTGTCACTTGCACCAGCCTCCTGCATAAAGTTGAGAGTTTACAAAGTTTTGTGTCTCATTTTCACAGCAGGCCAATGTTGTATCTGCCCCGCATTCTGACTGAGACTGTTCAACCCAACGGTTTTGTATTGTTTTTGAGAAATGTAGTGACATTCCGTGATCAGAGTTTTATACAATGATTTGCAGTCTTGTTCTTTACATTTCGATTGTGGTAAATGTGTAACCAGCTGGGAGCAGTAACCTGGCAGGTGCAGGGAGAGCCAGGCTGAGTTTAAGTTCCTTTTCTTCCTCTCCTCTGGACTGGGAAAGCAGTGTTGTCCCAAGAAGAAAAAAATCCAGTTTGCTGCTTTTGGTGGACCTAAACTTGACATCTGTCCTGATCCCCTGAAGGTTGTCTGTGCACAGAAGACTGCCAATAGCATCCTTTAACTGTTCCCATCACCACTGGTCTTGGTGTCCGGAATGCACTGCCTGTGAAGGTAGTGAAGACCTGAAATTTTACAACTTTTACTAAGTATTTAATAAGCACTACAAATATCATAACTTTCAAGTATTTGGGAGCAGTGCAAGAAATTTAAGTCACACTTAGTGGTAGTTATGGTGGTGCAAACTTGATGGCCCTTTTCCACACTGTATGAATCTATGGGACACCTGTTTTGCCTGATGACTTATTGAACAGCCTACGTGTTGATTTATATTTAAGTGATTCAGTTTGCTCAGAGCCTCCTGACTTCTCCAAGACAGCAAATACTGCATGGGTATGATGTGTGCCATAAGCATAGCAGTTGAAAGAATGCAAGTCTATTTTTGGAGCTGTCTTTCCCTTAGATTCCCTGCAGTTCTCCCAGTCTTCCATGAGATGCAACCCTGCTAACCAGTCTTCCATGGGGGAACCTTACTGAAAGCCTTGCTGAAGTCCATATAGATCATGTCCACCACTCTGCACTCATCAATTCTCTTTGTTACTTCAAAAAACTCAAACGGGTTTATGAGACATGATTTCCCATGCACAAAGCCATGTTGACTATCCGTAATCAGTCCTTGTAGTTCCAAATATCTGTAAATCCTGTTCCTCAGGATTCCGTCCAACAACTTGCCCACCACTGACATTAGGATCCCTGATCTATAGTTCTCTGGCTTATCTTTACCATTTTTCTTAAATAGTGGTAACCTCTAATCTTCCAGCACTTCACCTGTGACTATATCGATTATACAAATATCTCAGCAAGGGGCCCAGCAATCACTTCCCTAGTCTCCCACAGAGTTCTAGTGTACACTTGATCAGGTCCTGGGGATTTATCCACATTTATGCATTTCAAGGCATCCAGCACTTCATCTTCAGTAATATGGACATTTTTCAAAATGTCACCATCTATTTTATCAATTCTATATCTTCCATGTCCTTCTCCACAGTAAACACTGATGCAAAATACTTGTTTACTATCTCTCCCATCTCCTGTGGTTCCACACAAAGGCCACCATGCTGATCTTTGAGGGGCGCTATTCTCTACGAGGAGAAAGTGAGGTCTGCAGATGCTGGAGATCAGAGCTGAAAATGTGTTGCTGGGAAAGCGCAGCAGGTCAGGCAGTATCCAAGGAACAGGAGATTCGACGTTTCGGGCACAAGCCCTTCTTCAGGAAGGGCTTATGCCCGAAACGTCAAATCTCCTATTCCTTGGATGCTGCCTGACCTGCTGCGCTTTTTGAGCCCTATTCTCTCCCGAGTTACCCTTTTGTCCTTGCAAAAACCCTTTGCATTCTCCTTAACTCTATTTGCCAAAGCTGTCTCGTGTCCCCTTTTTATTTGTGGATGAAGAGCATTTTGTCTGTCTCTGCTATCCCAGTATCCTAACCTTTCATTGCTCTTTCACTTTACGATGTATGCAAACATGATCTTTCTGAACTTTGTCTTCAAAGCTTTTTTCTTCTTAGAAAAGGGTCTTGGCTTCTGTAACTATCCAAATAAAATACCTTCTCTAATTGTTGCATGCTGTAAATATTTCTGGCAAGATTGCTCCTATTAAGCAAAGCTAATCGAACTGCAGTGGAATTGAACTGCAGTGATGTATTGGTGAGTTCAAGATGCTTGTGTCTATTTGATATTCCTGTGCTGTTTTTCTTTGGTTTTGGGAGGGAGAAAAATTAGCAAAGGTTTCAATTTGTGCTGCATTTGCCCTTTTTGAAAATACCTCTAAACTTGACATTGCTGTGGCTCAGGATAGGTTCGTTTCCTGGCCGTCAAGATCTTCGTGAGCTTTCTGGAGGTTCACTTTCTAATATATAGTTTTCTTTTTAACTGACACCTATGACAGAAGGAATATGCCAGTTGTTCAAATATTCCAGATATTCAAGAAGTCCACGTAATCAAAGCAAAACACACAATAAGTAATAGAAACTTAATGTGGGGGTATACACATCACTATTATATTTTATTTACAGCATAAAATCACTTAAATAATAATGCAACTTTGCCCTGAATAAGACTCACCAGCAGAGAGACTTCTCACTCGCACCCTCAACTGACTATTTGGACATCGTGGTAGATTCTGGTATTTGAGGAAAGATTTGACTCAAAATTGAATTATCTGTTGACATTTCATGTGGCTATTTGGCTGAACAAGTTTATTTACATGTAAGTAAATTAAAATCTATAATAATTGGGCAGAATACTACAGTAAATATAGCAGTATTTGAAGAATATAATTTTTACTAGTTCATAAAGTGCTGGTTAAAACAAAGTTGCCTGTATATTTCTTGTCTTATGCTCCTGTATGGTGACTGTAAGCCCCAATCACAGTAGATTGTGGAGTTGTTCCAAGATCTCACTTATTTCTGCCAACGCCAAGTTACACTCTAAAATATGCTTCATATTCAGTATTAGAAAATGGCCAAACTGAAAATGCATTCAAATCAGCACAATCTTAAGGTCAAAGATATGCCCACACTCAGTTCTTTTGAGTATTAAAGCTAAAAGTTACAATGCATTTTGCCATGAGTTCAGTTTCCGATGTGATTCATTCTTTCGACATTTAAGTGCATTTAAAATATAAAGTGGTATCATTGATAATAAATGTGTGAAAGTGCAAAAAAGAAATCAATTAACACTTAAAGTGATTTTCTTGATAGGCTTGAAATCTGGTCACAATATTAAGACATCTACCATTTCTCTGCCTTATCTCTGTTTTGGTTGTTTGACAAACTGTGCCCACAAAGATGTGGCAGACATCTTACTTGTGCAAATCCTGTATTATATTCTACCACTTCCTGACACAATATTATTTTTTAGGTACTATACTGACAGCACTATGCATGCATTTTAGAAGTGGTTTTGAATATGGGAGGATTCTACTTTTAATGCTAACGTTAAGAGGGTAGCTGAAATTTAAATGTTTCCAGCAATCACTTCTCTTACTCAAGAAAGGTTGAAGAACATATTTTTAAATCTCTACACATTTGTATTTTTATCTTTTGTAGAAGCTTTGCAGTCGAGTGCTTTCTTGCTACAGAGGATGGTTGGCATTTTATAGATGTGCTAAAATCTATTTTTAAATGTACCAAGAAAAATGCAAATTTTAATACAAAGCCCCTCCTTTTTTTTGTTTTTTAACTCTGTGTATGTGTTTAATTTTCTCACCCTGAACCTTTTTTTTTTATCTAGGTGTACAACGTAAAGTACAAGTTGGGTATATTTTATCCACGCATCCAAAAGCACCTAAACACTGTTCTGAAGAAGGAAAGGGTCACCAGTCTCCAGTTTAACTGTTTTCTGTCCCTAGGTATTGACATGATTGTTTTTTAAAAAAAAAAGACGACAATGTAAAAGATCCCATGACACTAGTTTGAGGAACAGCAAAAAAAAACCCTCCTGTCTTGACCAAATTTATCCCTCCAGTAACATCAGAAGAGTTCTCTCTGGCCATTTCACGTCACTGCTCTGGAAGCTTTTGCAAAAATTGGCTGTCACATTTTGTACTTTCCAACAGTGACTACACTTCAACAGTACCTGGCTATAAAGTGTTTTCTTTGACCACTGGTTGCTCACTCAGTATTTTACAATTTATAAAAGCCGTCAGCAAGGAAGAAGGCAATTTGACCTTTTTTATTTGTAACCTCTGTGCTATAAAAGTCAAAACGGCAGTCCCGTCCCTTGTCCCATTTTAGTTTGCTTTTACTCTTCAAGGATACAGTAGTCCATGGTCTACTCTCGCAAAATATTCCTGTTCTGAAGGCACTCATATATATATTTTTAATTTAATTCTCGTATCGAACCATGGACTATATGGCTTTAATGTTTTATTTTTAGACTAATTTTTGAAAGAGTACTTCTTGAGCAGATTGTAACAACTTTTTTTTCTTTTTCTTTTTTGCTCTTCCTTGTGCGCGCACACTGATCCAGCTGTCAGAGTGAACAGAACCTCTGGCACTCCTGTTTATTTTTTTTCCCCCTTTGTTTTATTTAACCCCCACACTACTGCCTAACTGCGGCAGTGCTTATTTTTTCCCCAGCACCCATTGTGTGTGTGTATGCAGGTGTGAGACACAGTGAGAGACACAACGTGCATGAATCTTTATTCAGTTTCCAACACCAGGAAGATAGGAAAACACCCGAGTGGCCAGTGACAAGCAGTGCCCTACACATCAAAGGGCAATGCTGTGTGATCAGTAACAACCTTTATGACTGAGAGCAATGATTTGAGTTGTTGAGCGCAGTGAACATAATCACAATTTCCTTATCAGATTAACTGTTCTTCCAGCATACTTCAGTTTACAAAGATCTCGTTGTTTTGCTGTTGTTGAGATCTGATTTTTGCTGTCAGGGTTGCTGAATAGGCTACTTTTTGTGAGGGCCAGGCAACCCAGTAATGCAGAAAGTTATAGCCATTTCTATTATCCTATGGTTCAGCAATGAGAACACATTTAACCAAGCTGTAACCAGTTTGCATAATCACCTATATAAAAATCTAACCTGTTTCAGCTAGTAAGCAGCATGGCAATAGGTGACATCTAGATCAGAATGTATTTTTCCAAATTGTTGAGTTGATATTTTTCATCCTAGATTTGTTTTCAGATGTGTCATGACACTGAACTCTTCTTCCATAATGTTTTCTCCCATGCCCACGTTTGGACAGGAATTCCACCCCCCCCGCCCCGCCCTGCCCAACCCCATGCAAACACGTGCACACATTTTCACCTGTCTCCAATACTCCATCTTCACTTGGACCGTCCCTCTTGCTTTTTACCTGTACCTGATCTGTTCACTGAGAATTACCAAGGTGACATCAGCTGCTTTAATTTCTCTGCTCCCTTCACCCACTCCAATCTGTCTCCCTTTGAAGTAGCTGGGAATCAATTCTTGGACGGTAGCTATTCATAATATATGTAAATGATTTAGATGAAGGAACTAAATGTAATTGTTCCACATTTGCAGAAGCAAAAAGCTGGGTAGGATGATGAACTGAGGAGGAAGCAGCAAGGCTTCAGTGTGAATATGACATTGACATTGAATGGGTCGGAAAATATATGGCAGATGAAGGATAATATGGATGTAAGTGAGGTGGTCCGCTTTTTGGCAGCAAGAACTTAGAGGCAGGTTATTATGTGAATAGCGCTTGTTTGGGAAAGCGGTAGATGCACAAAGACCTGGGTGTCCTTTTACACCAGTTGATGAAAGTAAGCATGCAGCTGCAGCAGGTGATCAAAAAGGTAAATAGAATGTTGGCCTTCGTAGTCATAGGATTTATGTACAGGAGTAGTAATGTCATGCTGTAATTGTACAGGGCTTTGGTGAGACCACACCTGGAGTATTGTGTGCAGTTGTGGTCTCCTTTTTTTATCTGTGGAAGAATGCTCGAGCTTGGACAGAGGGCAACAAAGTTTAACCAGACAGCTTCCTGGGATGGCAGGACTGATGTATGAAGAGAGTTCATATCTATTCGCTGGAACTTAGAAGAATGAGGGGGTTTCTCATAGAAACCTATAAAATTCTAACAGGTCTAGACCGAATCTGCCTGATGACTGACTGACTGATTGGGGAGTCTAGAACCAGGAGTCATGGCCTAAAGGTAGGCCATTTAAATTCAAGGTAAAGAGAAATTTTTTTAGAGAGTCGTGAACTTGTGGAATTCTCTGCTACAGAAAGCTGTTAGATGATCTGCCACGATCATTTTGAATGACAGAGCAGACTCAAAAGGCTGAACGGCCTACTCATGCTACTATTCTGTGTCTATGGTTCCATAATTTCTAGTGGTTCCTTATCCTCCATGGATGTGATATCCCTCTGCACATCATTCCTCCATCATGATTGACTGAAAGCTCTCCCCTTCTTGAAAAGAGGCCTGCATAAACTCCAGCCACCACCACACTCTTCCATCTGGCTAAACTTGTTCTCACTTTGAATAACTTCTTATAATCATCTCATTTTCTCTAAATCAGAGGTGTGGTTTTGAGTTCCCGTTATGCCTATCTGTTTGTGGGGCATGTGAAACATTACTTTTTCATGAAAATATGGGAATGTATTCAGATTTTTGCAGTTTCCTTTATATTATAAAGAGGCAGATTATCTGTTACATTTAATTTTTTGTTTGTGATCATTGGACAAGTCTTCCTGCCATCACAGCCACAATGGCAATAAGATCTGCAATTCTGATTCAGACTGCGATTCCTTTTTGTTGCTGAGAAATTTTTGTCCATGTGGAATTGCATCTTTATCTTTGGATTTTCTGTTCAGGTACTAAACAAATGCATTTGCTCACTTCTACATTAAATTCACATACAAGAGCATCGAAAAGAATGGTGTTATATCTTTCCTGCTCTAATTTCTTTTTTTGGTCAAAATTAACTTTTAATATTTAAATCCCTCAGATATTAATGAAATATAACAGATTTTTCACTTCAGTAGAAAACCATATGCAGTGTTTTAAATTTTTTATACTTATTCAGGTCCGACTGACATGGAATACAATGAAAAACTGGCACGCTTTCGACAAGGTCATCTCAATCCCTTCGATAAAGATCCATGCGGAAAGGTGGATAAAGTCAGTGAGGAAGAGGGTGACCTGTCAGTAAAAGGTCAGAACAAAGGACTCTGATCTCTAGACTGTAACATCACGAGTAGCAGTTGCAGCCTGATATCCATTGTTTTGTCATGATTCTAACTTGTACCTTTTTTCACTTGGTTAACTGAATGCTTTATGCATAGGATGTGGGCTAGTATTTTCCAAGGATTTTAGAGGCACTTGAGAATTTGAAGTCAGGGCAAAAGATATTTCATATTTCTTTACTCTGTCACTCCTAAAAAGCATAGCTTTCCAGGGCCTTATCATATCCCAAACTGAAATCAAACAACTCCATATAGTTTGAAGTGAATGAGTTTGTGTTATTATATGACATCATTTTACATTTTCGCATTGCTCAGCCCACTGAAAATTGTTTTTTTTCTAAAATTTGTTTGCAAATACCAAACACAAGAAATAATTCCTTTTTTTGATGTATTTACTTGCATACTGAATTTGCTCAGATAGCTAGTGATTCGAACTATCACAAATCTCCATCATAGAGTACCACAGCATTGAGCGATGCCCTTGCCTTTGTCTCTGTATTTACCACTGTGCCACTTTCTAAGCTCTAGTTTACAGGGAGAGAGAGAGGAAAATGTGCAAAATTCGTCCTTGGCCTTTCCAGTATATGTTTAGCTCACAACACTGCACGGATTCACTAGTTGGCCTCCTGGATGCAAAATATTTTTCTTATTTCTATAGGCTGTGCTGTCTCTGAGCAGGAGGATCCCCTTCTACCTTTCAGCTGAGCTGGTAAGAAGAATGATTTCTCCAGATTGGGGAAACACCTCCAGCCGCGGTGGGAGTTGCTCTTAATTTGGTAATTTGAGGACCTTTTTAATAGGTCTGTAATAGGGTGGGGGAAGAGCAGCACGTTCCTGCAGCTGGTAGAATTCTGTAGCTACAAAGTTGGAAGGTAACTGTCACTTCACCTCCCTGCATCCCCTCCTGATTTGTTGGATCCCTTCCGAAAACTGCTAAAGAATGCCCCGTTAACTTCTGTACGATTATTGTGATGACTTTTTTTTAATGTGCATCTGGTACATGCTGTGTATTCCAGTGCAGGAATATTCCCAATGCAATATTGCAGGTAGCTTGGAGTCATCATGCAGGTATTTCCAGCTATACTGAGGCGTTAAACATGTGATAAGATCCGCAGCAATGTGGTTGACTGCCCAGAAGGCTGTTAACAATGAGAGATGGGCAAAAGTGCATTGGCCTAGCCAGTGAACTCTCCCATCCTGCAAATGGATTAAAAAATTAATAAAAATTCTGTGGCTTCAAGAACCAGTCAACTGTCAGGACTCTTGCAAGAGTGACTCACCACCTAACTCCCAAAGCCTATCCAACTGTCTGTAGGGTGCAAGTAGACTAGTGTTCACTTCCCTGGATGAGTGCAACTCCATCAACAATTGAGAAGATAGATATGTTCACAAAAAGGCGTCCCACTTGATTGGCATCCCATCAGTTACCATCAGCATTCCATCCCTCCACAGGCTGTATATACCATCTACAAGAAGAATTATAGCAAGTCAGCATGTGAATATCTGATTTTTAAAGATCCCTTCCAATGCATTATCCTTGCTGACTTGGAACTATATCACTGTTCCTTTGCTGTTGTTGGGTCAGGTCCTGGAATTTTCTTTCTAACAGTACTGTGTGTTCCTACACTGGTTCAAGAAAGTGTTTCTCCAGTGTCATCATGAGGGCATTTATATTAATTGGGCAATGAATGCTAGCCAAGTCAGCATTATGCATGTCACATATTAGAATATTTAACAAAATGGCAATCCAATAACTGAGCCTCCCACTATCGATATTAAGTTTCTGGTCAGGCGATGGTCACCATTGACCAGAAGCTTAACTGGACCAGCCATATAAATGATGTGACTACACAGCTGGCATTTCTGTTGTGTGTATCTTGATTCCAGAATACCCAATGGCTGCAACGTGTCTCAGTGACTACCGTGCAGTGGCCCTAACTTCGGTGGTCATGAAGTGTTTTGAAAGGCTGGTCATGGCATTAACCAACTCCAGCCTCCTCACTATTCTTGACCCAGTCCAATTTGCCTATCAGACCAACAGAACCACGTCGGATACCATACACTTGCCCTTCACTCCTCCCTAGAACATCTTGACACCAAGAACAGCTATGTAAGAATCCTACTCATTGACCACAGTTCAGCCTTAACACTATTGTCCCCTCGAGATTGATTACTAAACATAGTGACCTTGGACTAAGCTCCACTCTCTGCAACTGGATCCTCAGTTTCCTGACCTACAGGCCACAATCGGTGAAGATTGAGGACAATATTTCATCCTCGCTAACACTCAACACTGGAACCCCCCAAGGGATGTGTACTCAGCCCCCTACTGTTCTCACTGCATACCCATGACTGCGTTGCCAAATATCAGACTAATGCCATTTACAAGTTCGCTGATGACACCACCATAGTCGGTTGATTCTCAGATGGTGACAAAATAGACTACAGACAGGAGGCGGAAGACCTGGAAAAATAGTGCACTGAGAACAACCTAGCTCTCAATGCCGGTAAAACCGAGGAACCCACTATTGATTTTTGGCAGAATGTTACTCATACCCCCCCCTACACATTAACAGCACAGAGGTGAAACGAATGGAGAGTGTCAAGCTCCTGGGAGTAGTCATCAACAACAAGCTTTCTTGTACTCTTCATATGGGCACACTGATTACAAAGTTCCAACAATATCTCCTCTTCCTCAGGCAGCTGAGAAAATTTGGCATGACAGCGAATACCCTTGCCAACTTTCATAGGTGCACCATCAAGAACATTCTGTCTGGATGTATCACTACCTGGTATGGCAGCTGTACCATTCAGTTACAGAGAATGGTGAACTCAACGGAAAAATCTCAAAGGGTAACCTTCCATCTGTAGAATCCATCTACCAAGCCTGCTATCAAGGAAAAGCTGCCAACATTCTCAAAAATCCATCCCACCCTGGCAATGTTTTTCTACAAATTCTACCATCGCGGAGAAGGTACAGAAGCCTGAACACCTGCACCAGCTGGTTTCAAAACCATTTCTATCCTACTGTTGTTAGAATACTGAATGGACTCTCAAACTTTTAGCATTTACCTGTACCTGTGTTTGGTTTTTGCCACTGTTTACCTATTATTTACGTATTTATGCTATTTAACTATGTGCCTGTATTGCTCGCACAACAAAGCTTTTCATTTGTGCTTTGGTACACGTGACAATAAATTTAATTCAAAGCCTGTCCAATATTTACAAGAATGTCAGAAGTAAGATAGCACACTACCAGTTGCCTGGATCACTGGGACTCTAACAATATTCCAAAAGTTCAACCATATCCAGGGCAAAGTGGCCACTTGATTGGTACATCATCAAACATACATTTCCTTCACCATTAGTGTATTGATTGCAGTGTGTATCATCTAAAAATTGCACTTCAGCAACTTATCAGGGTTTCATTGATACCACTATACAACCATGTTACATCTGATACTTAGCAGCAGCATTGTAGAAAAACCACAAGTGTCATTCCTGATGAAGGGCTTCTGCCAGAAATGTCTCCCGCTGTTTGGATGCTGCCTGACCAGCTGTGCTTTTCCAGCACCACACTCTTCAAACACAAGTTATGTGTCAGACTTGGAAATATATCACTGTTTGTCCATTGGTGCTGCATCAAAAACCTGGGACTCCCTAAGAGCTGCTTTTGGAAAGCAACATCACAGATTGCAGTGGTTTGAGGTGCTGGCTCAGCACCACCTTCATGAGGGCAACAAGAGATGGACATGATTGAATAAAGTAAATGAGGTGCCATGGGATCTTTCTGTATGTTAAAGATACTATTAAAGTATGTGGTTGCCCTGGCCTCACTATCTGTTTCCTTTTTCCCTTTGCAACAAACTGCAGATTTGAATTCCTTTCAATATAATCTAGTTATTAACAGTATGCTCTGAGGATCAGCAGTTTTCACCACTGTACAATTGTCTAACCTTTTCAAATGTTGATCAGCATTGCTGGAATGTGACCAGTACTGTAATGCTTTGCAACTAATTTATAGCCTTCATGACTCTTGCTGTGATATATGGTCTGAATATGTGTAATAAATTGACACCTTTTAATGATTTATTTTCTATAATTGGTAATGGAGTGCTAATTTTATATTCCTCTTGATATCTCGTACTTTTTTCCATTTTACTTTCTAACTAACAGTTTGCTTATCTGCCAAGTCTGTGTTTGTTTTGTTATTGAACATTCCAGACTCTCAGGTGGAAGGATTTTGAATGTTCAGCGTTAATATTTCAATGTTCTGGTAGATGATGGTAAAGAATTCTCTTGCAGTCATTCTGCAAAACATTCCTCCTCTGCCATTGTGTTGTATTTCCTTTTGTTAGTTTTTTTTTATTTTTACATTTTCATCACAATCCTATAGAATAATCACTACTAGATATCACTGGTATGTGCTTAAGTTATTGCAAAGCATCAACGAGCCTTTCCTCAAAAAAAACTCTGTGCCTTCTACTCTACATATATTTGCATACATTAGAGTATTGATTTTTAGCGATTGTATTAGACTGAATTAGGGAGGGTTGTTAGCTCATTTACTTGCACTAGAAGGGGTGCAGTGGAGGTTCAATAGGTTGATTTTGGAGTTGAGGGGTTGGTTTATGAGAAGAGCCTGAGTAGACTAGGATTATATTGATTGGAATTTAGAAGAATGAGGGTGGATCTTGTAGAAGCATGTGAAATTTATGAAGGGAATAGATAAGATAGATGTAGAGAAGATATTTCCATTGGCAGGTAAAACCAGGACAAGAAGGCATAGCCTAAAAATTAGGAGAAGCAGATTTAGGACTAAATTGAGAAAGAACTTCTTCACTCAGAGGATTGTCAATCTGTGGAATTCCCTGCCAAGTAAAATGATTGAGGCTTCCTCAGTAAATATTGTTAAAGCTAATTTTTTTGAACAGTAACAGGATTGAGTCTTATGGTGAGATTAGATTAGATTAAATTCCCTACAGTGTGGAAACAGGCCCGTCGGCCCAATAAGTCCATACCAACCCTCCGAAGAGTAACCAACAGACACATTTCCCTCTAACTAATGCACCTAACACTATGGTCAATTTAGTATGGTCAATCCACCTGACCTGCGCATCTTTGGACTGTGGGAGGAAACTGGAGCACCCGGAGGAAACCCAGGCTGACACTGGGAGAACGTGCAAACTCCACAGATAGTCATCTGAAGCTGGAATCAAACCCGGATCCCTGATGCTGTGAGGCTGCAGTGCTAACCACTGACCCACCCGTAAAATGGAGCTGAGTCCATGAAGAGATCAGCCATGATCTTCTTGAATGACAGAGCGGGCTCAAAGGGCCAGATGGCCTACTCCTCCTAGTTCTTTGTTTTCATTTTCTTCTCCACTTTTTCTGTTACTTGAGGTTTGCTGACCCTTTTCGGTAAACCAACACAATCATCTCATCCTAATTGGGAAGCAGCCCTGCGGTGACATTTTACTTTTATAGTTTTAAATAATCTGCTATTTTCACCTATTTGAGCTAAAGTCTTCAATACAGAAAATTCATTTCTTTCTTGTGGAACAGCAGTTTGAGTCGGAGTATCTTGAACAGTAGTGAGAAGTGTCGGGGAAGATAGTAGGTTGGTGCAAAACGTACCTGGGATGTTATGCGGAAAGTAGAAGGATTATACTTTCACTTTCTGCATCAATTGGGCCAATTGGGTGCCACTCTGGAAGAGTCATGTGACTGCTGAACAAGAAAGTTGAGGTTGAAGTAACCAGTCTTGTGACTCCAAGAAAGATGGGAGGTAAATTAGAGAGATTACATCATGCATATCCAGTGAATACAACCTGTTGACACAGGAACCTACTTCCCTCGTTTTGTTTTTAACTTAGCAGTTAAACCTGTTGCGTTACCTTAAAATAAAGGTATGACTTGTGTCTGAATTTTCATGCACATTTTTATTTTAAAACCACTAGTGATTTAAAGATGTATCAGCAATTTCTGCAGTTAATACTTTCAGTAACATTTATGTAAAGCTGGCGAGGGAACGTCTCCCAACTGGGAATAGCAGTATTCATCATAAATTGATATACCTGCATATGCATCTATGTATTTCTGGGCTATCTTGTTTTTTTCCAAGTCATGTTTTCATTAAAAATATGTTTTTTTTTCCTATTCTAGGACTACACACAGACTTTTTGTATCGGGAGGTCAGTGCAAATACTGATAGAGTGATGGATCTTGGTTTGGCTGAGGATCACTTTTCAAAACCTGTGGTAAGTATCGAATTTTTTTTTTCTTTTTATATAACTGCAGCATCAATTACATCTTGAAATGTGCCAAATATTTAGTGATCATGCAGGCAAGTTAGATATTTTAAACTGTTGATTACAAACCTTAAAGAATAATATTTAAATTCTGTACAATGATCTGTTTTCATAAAGAATGAAGTTGAAACATCCATTTTAAAAATTTATTTTTGTGTCTTTGTCCAACCCTGATGCTGGTGAAATATTTTGGTTCTGGTGCAGATTTTCCTGTTTGACAATGTTGCTTGTTATATTCTGTAGTGAAATCTTCTGTGGAATGTTACTTGAATGAGGATTAAAATTGTTCATGTTTTGCTTTATGACTACTTTATTCCCTGAAAGTTGAGTTTTTTTATTCTTGAATTGATAATTCAAAAGCTGACTTAAGCATGAAGTAATGATATATCTGCTTCCTCGCAAATTGTGTTTCAAAATTTTGGGAGTAAGATTCCTCTACTGTGCCTTTAAAATAGGAAGGCTGTAAAGTGAATGTGTATAGAGTGAAAATGATAATTATTTGGCACCTGATTAGCACTGTAAACATAGCTGTTTCACTTTTTTTTTAATTCCTGTGGTGTTGACTCTTGAAGATGATCAGATGGTCATGTGTCCAGAAAAATCTGGGAGCCTCTTGCACAGTGGTAATATCCATACCTCTGGGCCAGGAGATCTGGGTTCAAGTTCAGCCTGCTGCAAACTTGTGTGCAGTAATGATATCTCTGAACAGGGTGATTTTAGAAATATATGTCCAAATGTATCCACAACTGCCATTTGGTTGCATTTTGGTCTAAGGAAAAGCCCTTTTCAATAAGGGTCTTTTATTTGGTATTCTTGACTCATTTGGGCACAACCAAGAGACAGCAATTCCACCCCCCTCTTCCTCCTCCCCCCTGCCACTTGATGAGTATTTTTGACATTTGTCTATCTTCTGAACCATTACCGTCTGTTTCCCTTCCACTACACTGCCTGATAATACAGGTGTTCCTTGTCTTTGGTTTGGAGATTGCCACTTAAAACATTGCTAACATGCTGAGGTATGTACATCCAACATGCAATGCTAATTGCTCCATACAGCACCAGGAGAAGAAATGGCTGTTGTGTGCTGTTCTAGTTTTTGGTCTGAAGTTTAATTACATGTAAGTGGAGGATGTTGATTTAAGGGGATTGGCAAAAGAAGTAGTGATGATATTTGACCTTTTGGTTTGCATCTAGAATATATTGCTTGAAAATGTGATGGAGGCACATGCCGATTTTAAAAGGGTATTGGATCATTACTTGAAGATCAAAAAGTTTGTAGCTATGCAGGAAAAGGGAACGTGATAGAAAAGGTGACTTATTCTTGCAGAGCGATTGCACAGAATGGACTAGCTGAATGGTCTCTATCTGTACTGTAAACATTTTGTTTGAGCAAGTTTTAGTGCTATCTTGTTTCTGCATCGCACTTAATGAATGAATGATTGATTGATTGATTGATTGATTGTAAAGAACTGTATTTTCTTCAGCTTGACCATTATTTACTTTGATTATTGTTTTCTAGGGTTCATTTGGAGCGTTGGACATTGAAAACCTGAAACGTGCAATTGACGAAGTGAAACAAGTTATATTAGATTTGCCAGAACACTCAGAGAAGCAGAAAGATGCAGTTGTTAAACTTATTCATCTCAGGCTTAAACTGCAAGAATTGAAGGTTTGAGATGTACAGTGTAATGAATAAAAACTATACTTAAATTGAGGGGACAGTAGCTACAAAGTTTATTCCTACAAAATGTGATGTAATCTGAAAAAACAGTAGCCATGATGTGGAGATGCCGGTGTTGGACTGGGGTGCACAAGCTCAAAAGTCGTATGACACTCGGGTTATAGTCTAGCAGGTTTATTTGAAATCACAAGCTTTTGAAGCGCTGCCCCTTTATCAGGTGAATTCACTGAATTTGAAGTGATTTCGAATAAAACTGTTGGATGATAACTTAGTGTCATGTGACTTCTGACCTTGGGAAGAAAAATAGGATGTCTTTTACCTTCAGAGTGCTCTTAAGTGTTGAGGAGTGGAGCAGATAAAGAGGGGAACATTACTAAAATCCTCTTTAGCCATCTTAGTAGTGAGGAGAAAAAGTACTGTTAAACAAGTTTTGACAAGTAATATTGACAAAGGCTTGGAACAAGTTTTTTGCCTGCTTAGCCAAGTATATTGCATTGTTACACATTCAAACAGGAGAAAGAGAGAAATCCAGTTGGAACAGGCCAGTCAGTTGATGTCAATCGTGTGGAAACAAAGCAAAGTAAAACTTTAGGAGGATCTAGATAGACGGCTGAAATGCATATACATAGGACAAACGAAATTGAATACAGAAATGTGAGAAAAGATTCATTTTGGTTAGAAAAATAACGAGGTACTAAAAATAAATTGCATTTTTTTTTTCCTTTTGGGAGTCATCCCAAAATAAATGAACTAATCTGTTAGGACAGGTTGTGAATAATTTGATATCTCAAAATGCACATGGGATCCCAGTCTTTATAATTGAAGACGTTGTGTACAAAAACAAAGCAGTTGTGCCTTTTTTTTGGTGGGGGGGACCATTTTTCAGGAAGAATTTCAATTCTGGCAGAGAATTGAAAGGAGATTAATTAGAATGACATCAGTGATGAAAGACTTCAGTTACATGGAATGGTGCCATCAAACTATTCCATTTCTAACAATCCTTAACAAAAAAGCTTATACTCGTGTTGCACCTTCACTGCAGGAAAATGTCCCAAACTGTTTCACTGAGGTATACGGGAAAAAAGAGATGCTAAGCCAAAGGTAATGTTACTGGGAGGACTGAATAGCTTATTCAACAAGGTAAGAATGATTTGAGAGGAAGGTTCTAACTATGGCACTTACGTTCAAGTGACAACAATAGAGGACCATTATGCAAGCTTGGGTGAAGTCAGACAAACATTTTATAGTGAGAGATTTGGGAGTGGGTGTATACAAGAAAGATTTGTTTGTTGGACGGGAGGTGACCGATGAGGAGGACCCAGGTCATTAGGATTATAAATACAAAGCCATATTCACATCTGTCTATCCCTCAGAGTCAGTGTGATCCAACAAATGTATAGGTGACCTCTGAATAGCTTGGTGTATTATAGGACATTGACAGAAGTGTTTTGGATCAATTGAATGTTGAAAGTGGCAGAACACAAGTAGGTATTGGAATAGTCCGTGACTTTAGTGGAGGAGTGGGTATAGGGTTGGTCACTTAAGGACGAAAAGCATTTGATATTGAAAACCATCTGGTTCCTCCTTGAAATTTGGCTTAGTAAGGGGCAGAAATTAATGACAGAAGTATTAAGTTGATAGGAACATTTGAAGCTGATGGTTTCAGTCTTCGATGTTTAGAATCATAGAGATACAGACACTTCGGTCCAACTTGTCCATACCCACTAGATATCCTAAATAAATCTAACCCTATTTGCCAGCATTTAGCCCATATCACTCTAAACCCTTCCTATTCATCTACCCAGATATCCTAGCTACTTGTGACTTCACTTACAAGGAGCTAGGAACCTGCACTCCAAGGTCTCTTTGTTCAGCAACACGTCCTAGGACTTTACCATGAAGTGTATAAGTCCTGCTAAGATTTGCTTTCCCAAAATGCAGCACCTCACATTTGTCTGAATTAAACTCCATCTGCCACTTCTCAGCCCATTGGCCCATCTGGTCAAGATCCTATTGTAATCTGAGGTAACCTCCTTTGCTGTCCACTACACCTCCAATTTTGGTGTCATCTGCAAACCTACTAACTATTCCTCCTGTGTTCACATTCAATTCATTTATATTACTGACAAAAAGCAGAAGACCCACACCAATCCCTGTGGCACCTTGGTCACAGACCTCCAGTCTGAAAAGCAACCCTGCACCATCCCCCTCTGTCTTCTATCTTCAAACCAGTTCTGTATCCAAATAGCTATTTCTCACTGTATTCCATGAGATCTAACCTTGCTAACCAGTCTACCATGAGGAACCTTGTCGAATGCCTTTAACTAGAGGCAATTGATTTAACCAAGACAGCATTTTCAACAAGCAACATAAACACAGCAGTTGCATGAAGAGATGACAGTGACTAATATATCTATGGAAGATGGCCACATTTCTGCAGATGTTGCAGTGATGCATCAGGTAAATGAATTATTATTCAGTTAAAAGGAGAGACTGATGGATTGTTTTCATTTAAACTTTGGTAAGTTGATAACTCTGAGCTTCGCTTGAAAGTAGGATTTGAATTGGAGTGGCTGATAGCTTCCTACATGTTACAACTAGAATTTTGAGAGTTTAGTTTAGGAATTATAGTCGGAAGCTACATTCTGACTTCTCCAATGAAAAGTTTGGATATGAATATTATAAAATTACTATGTCAATCTAGGAATTTTGGAAACTGAATAACAGGACTTTCTTTACTAACTAATTGTAATCATTGATTACAATTACATATTTTGTCTTTGTATATATCTGAGAAATTTCAAAACTATCTTTTGAAGTCCACTCACAATTAATGTTTCTACACTAATGTTAATTTTTGTTTTGCATATCCAACAAACTCTAAATTTCTTGTATTGTAGTATCAGGAACTGCTCCTAGACCTTGTATGAACCCTTGTGTGCTCAACTTCAGCCAGTTAGTAAACTGTGATTTGCTGGTATTACTGTCAAGTGAGTTCAGATAGTATTTATGGGGATATGTACGTATATATTCATGCAAGAAAGCTTAACTGAGGTTATTTTTCTCAATACTTTGAGACATTCTAATTCATATTGTAGAGGTTTCAAAAACATAGGAAACAGTTCCTGAAATCTCCATTTTTCTTACATTGGTTAAACTGTGCATTTAACATCTTCTAAATTCCGTTAAGGGATTCAAGTTCAAGGTTAAGTACCTCATGCTACAGTTGTGTTAGGCTTTATATAATAGTGTACACTGTTCTTGTCTCCATGCTTAAGAAAGGATATATTTGTCTTTAGAGGCAATAATTGCAAAGGGTTCATGGGGTTGGGCAACCCTATGTCCCAGGGATCAATGATGAGAGACTGAGTGAGTAAATTGGGTCTAAACTGCAGTGAATAAGATGAAGCTTGCAAAGTTTGGAAGTAGCTTGATGGGTAACAATAAGTGATTGATTTCTCCTCATTGGGACAAAGTCTTGGCAAACTTTAGCATTCACTTTTACTTCAGAAGGTTGAGGATTGTTGTGTTCATGGTTTCAGGTAAACCAGGTTTTGAGATTTTGGAAATGGAAAGGATTTTGAGAATGGGTAAGAAAATGGAGTTGGGGCAGAAAATTTATCATTATTGTATAAAATGAGAGAGCAGGCTCAAAAGCTTTTCTCATATAGACTATTATAGAAATATGGTCTCTGAGATAAATTTGCAGCTGAAACAAAATTTTAAGTTGGCTTTACAGTTGTTATAATCTGGTATTTGAATGCTGTGACCTACAATGTTAGCATTAGATTGTGCATCATTTTTTTTTAAACAATCTTCTATTTACTGTGATGGAATTGAAATGGCATTAGCTGTGTTGACCCTACCGTTTATTCGAGTGGAGCTAACAATTGTTTGCAATTTTGTGAAATACATTGTTTGCATTTCTGAATTTACTCTTTATTCACAAATAGAAAAGAAACGCTTTATTTTCAGCATTCATCTTTTGATTCATGCAACAAATTGAGGAAAGTTGAGCTGATCATTTGCCTCAACATTACTTTCTTGCACATTTCCAAATCCCTCAATTCCCTAAGGTGAAGAATCTATAAGTCTGTAAGTTTGCTTGCTGAGCTTGAAGGTTTGTTTTCGGACGTTTCATCACCATACTATGTAACATCAGTGAGAGTCTCTGGTGAAGCGCTGGTGATATGTCATGCCTATCTATTTATAAGAAGGGAAGGTAGATAGTGTGAGAATTCGCAAAGATATGGCATTCTAACCAGAACTCAAACAATAAATGCATCAATCTTCCCTTGGAAAAAAAGGTGAACCAGAAATGGCATTACCCACCTTATGAAACCAAGACCTGTAAATAGAGAGGTGGAATATGTCAACAGCACTTCACGAAAGACTCTCACCAATGATGTTGCCTATGATGAAATGTCTGAAAACAAACCTTCAAGCTCAACGAGCAGACTTGTCATCAACCTGAGCTACAAATCTTCTCAAATTGTGAAGAATCTATCTCTGCGTCATTATTAAATTCAGCATTGGGAGCACCTCCAACCTCTGGGGGTAGACAATTGGAAAGATTCACAACCCTGAGATTATGCTTTCTGGAGACTAAAAAATGAGAGGTAGACCCAATTTACTCCACCAAGACAGTTTTTTTTTCCCTTGTATATCCCTGATTTTCTTTACTTTACAATTAGTAGCTGTTCCTACAATTGTTTCAGCCATAAGGATTAGACTGCCTTCCCCTAAACCTCTCTGCTCCTCACCATTGAGGTGACTTTAAACTATCTGTTTGAAAGTGCTTTTTGATCATGTTCCAATATTTCTTTGCATGGTCTGGAGGTTAAAGTTTTGTTTCAGTTGCTCTTGTGAAGTGTCTTTGTGAACTTCACTGATTGCGAACATGGTTTTCAGAGTCTGTGAGAAACTCTAATTACACTCACTGAATTGAAATGCTACAGTAAGTTTAATATGAACATGGTCACTGTTAAATAGATGTTTAATCTTTTTCTTGTTGGCTGTCTTCGTAGGACCCTGATGAAGATGAACCCAATATTAGAATTATTCTTGAACATCGATTCTACAAGGAGAAAAGCAAAAGTGTCAAACAGTTTTGTGACAAGTGCAGCACCATTATATGGGGCTTACTTCAAACCTGGTATACCTGTACAGGTGAATACTTGATATCTATCCTGTTTAGTCTTTGCTGTGGCCAGGATCTATTCGGAATAGAATCTGCAAATAGACATCTTGTGATTGAAGTGTAAAAATCCAGTAATAGTATATTTTCAAATGCTTCTTTGAAATCCTACATCAAATATGTCTGTGGGAACTACTCTAGTATTTTTATAAGGAAGCTTGCATGTTCACCAGACTCGGGAGAAGGAAGTGGCCTGATGAAGTCACTAATTTTCTTTAGTTGTCAGCATAATTGTTAACTTGAGTTTTAAAGAGTTACACTTTATAGACTTTGAAAGCGTAAAATAGTTTAATGTTTCTTGTTTGAAGATTCAAGTACTCCATTTAATCCTTTCTTCACAGATACTGGTCTAAGAAATTGAAACTTAAAAATGATTTTGCAGTTTTTTTTGGGATTTGTTGCACTTAATGTATTTAACTTTACTTGACAATATTTTATGCATTTTAAAACAATTTCCACAATGGCTGTATATTTAAGACACAGCAACTTTTAAGATGCATTGTGGCCAGATACTCTGAAAGGAAGTTGGCAGGCACAAAGGTTGACATTGAACAAAATAAGTTACTTTATGAATCCTCATTGTTGACAGATGTTTATAGATTAGTTTAGCAGAAGTTTTTGTGACTGTGCCCAATGTTACATGTTTGGGAAAAGACTTAATGGTATTCCATGAAAAGTGTTTTTATTTTGTGTCCCTTCTCTGCTTCTGTTCAGCAATATTTTATCTTTGCTGAAAAGTAGCCCATTGTTTCCTAAAAATGCAAACCTTTTTACATTTCCACAACTAACTTGTATGACTGATATTGTTATTTAGTGGTGCAAATTTATTCAGTAAAATTTGTAACTTCAGACTTTTTGTGTTCAATCCAGCCTTTTCAAATCAGTAAGTGTAATGGATCTTGGCGAACAATGCTGTTAACAAGTACACTGTTACTACAACTTTAAGAGCCTAATCCACAGTTCCTCCCTAATGTGATGGAAGGAGAGTATTGACAAGCAGTAGTCGTAAGCACACTGCTGACCTGTAAAGATGGACAGCGGCCACAGTTTTCTCATGCCACATCTGAAATGGGCAACCATTTGCAGTAGTGATGTTTGCTTTTGTGCTTGGTCCTGGAATAACTTATTGTTTTCAGTTTTAAAGAAAAAGCAGTTTATTTCACGTAATTGCAATTAACAGTATACTGTGAAATAAAAAAAAAGTCTGCTGTTCAGTACTGATTTACATTAATCTGTCTATCAACTTTGCTGTCTTTGGAATATAGGAACAGGAGAAGGTTATTCAGCCACTGGAGCTACCGTTCCAGAAGGTGGATAACCTACCTCGACACCATTTATAACATGCTATTCCCATATCCCTTAATGCCATTGCTGATTAGAAATATGTCAATTTCTGTTTTGAATTAACTTAATGACTGAGCTTCCACAGCACTTTGAGGCAGAAAATTCTAAAGATTCTTCATCTCTGTTCTGAGATCGTTTTCTCTGTTTCGAGATCCAACATTCAGGGGAAATATCCTTTTTGCGACCACTCTGACTATCCCCTTGAGACTTCTGTCAATTCTTTTTGGGATCATTTAATTCTAAACTCCGCAAAATGGAATCATAGAATCCCTACAGTATGGAAACAAGCCCTTCGGCTCAATAAGTCCACACCAACTCTCTGGAGAGTAACCCACCCAGAACCTATTACTCTACATTTACCCCTAACTAATGCACCTAACCTACACATCCCTGAACACAATGGGCACCTAAACCTGCACACCTTTGTATTGTCAGAGGAAACTGCAGCACCCAGAGAAAACCCACGCAGATAATGTGCAAACTCCACACAGACAGTTGCCTGAGGCTAGAATCGAACTCTGGTCCCTTGCGCTGTAGGGCAGCAGTGCTAGCCACAGTGCAACCTAAGTCCAATCTTTTGAGTGTCTCTTAGGATAGTCTCACAATCTGCAGACTCAGTCTGCTGAAGCTCTGCTGCTCTTCTCTATGGCTTAGGCAAAGAGACCAGAACTGCATACATTATTCCAGACAACATTTCCGTTGTCCTCCATGCAATTGAAGCAAAACTTCTTTGTTCCTGTACTCAAATTGTCATATAATATTTGTTGAAAATCTAATGCCTTTTCATATTGTCCTCAAAGCCTTGCTGCTTTTTCTTGGGTTTTTTCTCTTCACTATATAACTACACCCAAGAGAACTTTTCCTAACATTTCCATGACTCCAGTCATAATGTCTAAGTCATTAAGAATTCATTGACATACTCCCTTTGTATTTATATATGCATCAAGCCAGTTTAGCAACATAGATATGTGTATGCCAAAAAAAATTCAACATCCTGTAAAAACAGAAGTGAAATTCATATTTTTTTGCATGCCTCCAGCCTTTACTGTTAGATCATTTTAAAATCCATGTTGAAAATGTATTATTTACAGTTTCATCAAGGGGAATGGAAAAACAAGTTTGGTGATGTATCTCACACATTACAACTTCTCCACAGGAAGTTAAATTTGTATCCAGGAACTATAGTACTGACATTTTTTACCCGGGCTCCAGAAAATTAAGACCGCTTGTGACAAACTCATGCAGACATCTGTAGCTTTAAATATTTTCATAGAGGAAATTAGTGACGTTTATTAACAAAAATGAGATTTTTATTTGTTACATTATGTTACATCTAACATGAAGATGAAGTGTGGGGGAGGGGAGAATGAATTATTCAGTCCATATGATTTTTTTTTTCCTTTCTATTTCAATGAATGAAAGTTTACTGATTTGATTACTCTACCCTATTTTGCTCCAATTACACATTCTCTTTGCCAATCAAGTTCTGATTTGTTCCTCTTTCACAGAGTATATTACTGATTGAAATATGGACTTGGGTTTGTGGTGCAAAATTAAGATGCTACATTTTGAAATGTGACACAGTAGGAATTTATTGGATGAAAATATTTTTAATTGTTTAAGTACCTAACCATTCAAGAAGCGTAAAGAAGTATTCTTACGGGGAAAAAAAACAAAATTATTCTGTTTGTGCTTTGAAGCGTTTTTGAAGACTTGTAGGGAGTAGCCACACTTACAAACTGAATGCTATCACTATTGTCTGTGAACTGAAGATGATTAATAAAGGTACAAAGTAAACTGGGTTGTGAGGCATTCCCAGGAGATGATGCTTTATAAATGATGTAAGTCAGTTATGTAATTTGATCATAATTCAACATGAGAGGAAGAAAATATTGTTTCAATCATTGTTTAAAAAAAGTTCTGCTACAACAACTCGACATAATGGACACATGCACATGCAGTCTAGTGTAAAGTCTTGTACTGACGAAGAACATTTGTGGCCAGAAAGGAATGTAGTATCAAGAAGGTAAACTGACTAACTCTGAGAAAAGCTGTGATTGATGTAACCCTTTAATGCTGCATGTCACTGTTTTTAATTGAGATTAGTATCCTTTGTTGGCAGGTTGTTATTACCGGTGTCACAGTAAATGTTTAAACCAAATCAACAAATCCTGTGTAAGGTCAAAGGTTAGCCACCAATCTGAATTTGAGCTCAATATCTGCCCTGAGGTGGGTCTGGACCAACAGGATTATCGATGTGGAGAGTGTCGCCAACCAATTTCTTTACGTGAGTGCAATGTTCCTATGTGATTTGAAATGCTAAACAATTGTCATATGATTTTAAATTTCAAATTTGCAATATATTTTTTTCCTAATCAAGGGTAATGGAAGGGGAAGGCTTGCATCAAAATCTCATCTGCATAACCGTGTTGGACTATATTGTTGTTTTGTATTCCAGCAACTTAAGATCATTCAGAACTATGCATACAAAGTTAACCATGTGATCAGCATTTGATAAATCTTAATATTTTGAGCTTCATGCTTTCCATTGTATAATTGAATGATTTAGGTGATCTTCACTGCAGTTTTGTATACTAATATTGGGATGTTATAACTGGATTATTGGAACTTAATTTCCTTTACGAACAGTCAGGAAAATATGGAAAAGTGTCACATCGCAGCAGCTCAGAGCCCTTAGGATAAAATTAGCCCCATGCTGGGAAATCTGCACCAGGTAGAAAATTTCACATTCATTGATTTGGCATTATGGAGCACGGAATGAGCCAAATGGACATTTCTCTGACAGACAGCATTATATATGTTTTTGTTGAATTTCTTTGAATTATATCTGGTGAATATACTTTTTGCTGTGGAGTTGGGAAAATTAAAGGATCTATATGTTAGTGGTTGCCTTTTCATTGTCTCATGGGCTCATGTTGATGCTGTGTTATTAAATAATTAATAGGGGCACATCTTTAAAGGAAAATTTTCAACTTTAGAAGTTCAATACCCAAATGTCAAATCAGTTTTTTTTAAAAAAAAACATTTGTGCTAAACCTATCCATTTCTTTGAAGCTTTTGCTGAGTATCTCAGCTTGTCTTGTTCTTTGTATTTTGTCTGCCAAAATTATGAATCTAGAATCAATTTCCCTAATATTGACCTGCTCAGTCTGTTATGAGTTGGCAATATTTGCAGGTGAGCATTGTAAGTTGTTGGAAAGGAACTAGTGCTCCAGACTTACCAGAAATTAACAGTATCTGGGAAATGTGTGAAAATCTCATGAAATCTAATGCCAAAAAGAAGTTCTATCTTCTTTCCCATTCTCCTACAACACCATACTTTTAATTCTTTCACTTCATCGCTCCTTGCTAAATTTAAATCATTGTAACTTGTCAAAAAAAGTTACATTGCTAATTGATTTTTTTTATTTTGCTATGGTATATCTTTGATCTATGACCTCTTCTCACTAGAAACATGGGACTTCAGAACATCTTTTCATAGCACAGTAACTACAAGTATTAAAAATGTTGTGTTAATTGTTCCATCTTTGAAAACTGCCTTTCAAAACACTTTTGAGCTGAAATATGCACCTATGTAGTTACTAGTTAATTATATTACGTTGCATTGGCAATTAATGAAAATCCACAATTTTCTGTCTGTTATAAAAGGGATTAATACCACACTGTGAAACAAAAGATAAAGCTAATCATATTGGAATAGATTTATTTAAATTCGAAGTATGTAATTATGGTTATCTAAAACAAAGAATTGTGGATCTAAAACAAAGACATTCCGGAGAAACTCAGCAGGTTTGGGAACATCTGTGGACAGAAAAACAGAGTTAAAGGGTCACTAGACTCAAAACTTTAAAAGAACTGTTAGGAAACAATGAACATAAATTCCATTCATACATCAAAATATCTCCTTCTTCTGTAAAGTATTTGTTTTACTATTCATTATATGATGAGACAAAAATCTAGTGCAGAGCTCATGCACACATTGAGTTGATGATGCTGATGAGATTCTTTTGAGTGCGAGAGAGAGAGAGAGAGAGAGTGTATTGGAATAGCTATGTTTACTCTTTGTGTCCATAAATCCAGACATACTGACAGAGTCAAGATTCAGTAGTGCTGGAAAAGCACAGCAGGTCAGGCAGCACCCAAAGAGCAGGAAAGTCAATGTTTTCAGGCAAAAGTCCTTCATCAGGAATACTGACCAGAGGTACTGGGCAACCCAAAATGAGCAGTAATTCCACTGAAATATTTTCACCTGAGTCTCATTATTCTGACTACAATTTTTTACTCCTATTATCCTACACATTCTATTGCCATAGTCCATGCAGCCCTCTCTAGTAGAACAAGCAGGAAGATAGGAACATATCACCAGTTGTTCCAGAAACTGAAAACTTGATACTTTTGTAAACAAGTGACTTGGGTGTTATATCATAATCCCCCTTCTTTTCCTTGAACATAGTCACCCTGATCCTGCATCATAGAATATGATACCAATGGTTGACGCAAAGTCAGCATACTTGTTGCTTTTGTAAATGCCACGATGACACAAATACAACATACTGCAGCACCAGTGTGTAAAATTCTGAAGTATTAATGTGTTCATATAGACCATGGAATGTGATGTAATTGACCAGAGATGCTTGGATTCTCCAGTTAGATGGGTGAGATTATGATATCTACAAGTCCAGTTTCATTATTCTAACTTTTTTTTTAAAGCAATCTTCGTCCTTCCATTCATAGTCTTTTTATAATGATTTTGATTTTACATTTCAGGTGGTGTGCCCAGTGAAGCGCGCATGTGTGACTACACTGGACGATATTATTGCAGCAGCTGCCACTGGAATGATGCAGCGGTCATTCCTGCTCGTGTCATACACAACTGGGACTTTGAAGCCTATAAAGTGAGTATTTTGGATGGGAAGAAGAGAAGGAAAACAATATGGGAAGAGCTATGGAGATGGAAAGTAGAGAATAGTAACATATCTGAAAACTATATTGATCATAAACAGAGCTGCTTTTCCAGTCCAAAAAATTCTTAATTTGTCGATTGTAATACTTAAAATCCTTCGTGGTAGAAACCATCTGCATGGTTTTTAAGTTTTCTCCTTCTATTCTGATATGTCATTTGGCCATTGTGACATGGTCACAGTGTCGTTACTGGACAGCAAAAGGCCATATAAATTATGTTTTGTGCATAATTAATTCATCACTTATGAAATTATTAAGGCTAAATTATGACATTAACTAACACGATAAGTTTATATGCAGAGTTTAACTGTTTCATGGAAATTTTACATGATGAACCTTGCTCATTTAATACCATAATTACACATTTCCCAGAAGAAATATGAAAAATGCAGGGCTTGATTTTCATATGAGGCAGGAATAGTGTATTGGATCCTTTCCCAACATCACAATCTTGACCTAGAATTGGGTTACCTGCCTCTGTAAGCAAACCTGACGTATAAACTGAGACTGGTCAAAGGATTATGCTTGCTTTCCTTGGACATCAGCTTAGTTTTGTAGATCTGTGAAGCTCTTTAATCCTGTGCCCCATACTATCTTCAAACCCTATATGCTTCCGCACTCCCAAGCCTACTTCTCTACCAGTCACCCTGTATCCACTATGTACAGAACTCTTGAGTCTGGTAATAACATTGGGAAGTTTTTGGTATGCTGATAAAACTTCAAACAGAAGAATAACATACAAAATGTCATCCTCTTGAGTGATCATAAAACTATCAGGTTAGACAAATGTAATCCCCCCTGGCCAACTACTGTATAAACAGCCCTTACTGAACTGAATTTTTTTTAGATCAGATTACTTGGTGTGGAAACGGGCCCTTCGGCCCAACAAGTCCACACCGACTCAGACCCCTTCCCTTACACCTAACACTCAGGGTAATTTAGGATGGCCGATTCACCTAACCTGCACATTTTGGGACTGTGGGAGGAAAACGGAGCATGGGGTTTCTGATTGTGCAAATCAGTCACCTGAGGCAGGAATTGAACCCGGGTTTCTGACATTGTGAGGCAACAGTGCTAACCACTGTGCCACCGCGCGCCCATAAAAGGGGATGCGGAAGTTAATTAAGTTAATTCCATCGCACAACTATATTGGGGGAGAAAACTCCCAAGGTTTAATTAAAGGAGCCCAGCCATCTTTGCAAGCCTTAAAGCAAGATAACTGATTTCTGAAAATTAAATTAAAATATTGAATAATGGTACAATTGACATAGTCCTAAATATGAATGCAGAATGGCATTTTATCCAGTGGATAAAATATATTTTAAACATCTGATTTTTCCACTTTGATGCCAGTCAATGTAATGGTCACTGCACTGCAATAAAATATATTTAACTTGATCAATCATTGCATTGCATTGTAATGTGAAGTTGGTAACAGATTTGCAAAAGATCCTTTAATCCAGAGCGGGGCTCCCCTGGGGTCATACAACTCCGACCTGATGTTGACTAAGTTACTCACAGAAGTTGGTTCAACTCCTCAAAATTCCAATGATCTGTAATGCCCAGCCCTCAGCTTGGCGAGATCAGGACTGCCGCCATAGATTCTTGTCACCTCATTAAATTGCACTACTAAAAATTGCCAGTGATGGAAATCCCTTACAACCATTTCATTTGCCAGCCCTTCTGTGTTCCAACGTGCTGGTGCTATAAAAATTCATTTCCTAGACTTTGACTTTGAGGTAGAAAGTTCTTTAAAATTTTTCATAGCAGTGTTGCATTCAAAGCATATCTTGGGCTAAATTTCGTAAACTATGAAAATTGTACCAGAGTGGGATGTTTTATACCAGAGTGGGATCTATTCATATTCACCCCAGAGTGGGGTGAATATGAATAGATTTAACCTTTTCATGTCCGATAGCAACAGAATATCTAATGCCTGAAGTAATGCTGTTTGAGGCTTTGCCTAATTGTGTTGCTTTTTCCTTTCTTTCATGTTTGATATTAGGTATGCCGTTACAGTATGAGATACCTCACGCTGATGATCTCGCGGCCAGTACTGAAACTTAGAGTGATTAATCCACTTCTCTTCAATTATGTGGAGGAACTAGTAGAAATTCGGGTATGCTCAGATGCACAATTTTCACCTGATCAGTTACAACAAATAAGTCTGAGTGGAATTGAATGTTTTCAAGGGAATATTGTGGTGCAGTGGTAATCTGCCTACTTTGGAGCCAGGAGACCCAGGTTCAAGTCCTACCTACTCCAGGCTTCTCTGAACAGATTGATTAGGAAATTAGGTCAAACGTTTTCAGAGGATCCTCTTGTCACTCAGTGGTAGCATCCCTATCCCTTGACCAAGAGGTCTGGGTTCAATTCCTACCTGTTTCAGACATGTGTAATAACATCTCTGAACCGGTTGATTACAGAAATAGGTCGATTAGACTTTGTGTAGATTATAGAAACATGAATATGGCAAAAAGTCTTATGTGAAGAAGGATAAACTTGGAAATCTTTAGAAACAATAATTGGGATGAATTTGTTATTTTGGAAAGGTATGAGATAGATGAGAGTCAGCACAGACTGATTTAAAGGCAAATTAAGTTTGACTGATTTTACTATCACCTGTAGTAATGGAGGTGAGTAGACTAGGTAAGTTTGTGGGAGAAAGCGCTACTTAAATATGTTGATGGAATATATGTTTGCCTTTTGGGCCAAATGGCCTGTTTCTCTATCTCATTTCCATGTAAATCTCTGTACAGCAATGTAAATTTTATTGATTTCTTTGGGAAGTAACAAATGCTTGATTTAAGGTAGTGTGTTTTATTTTAGCAAAACCATATGCAGTCGAAGTATTTTGTCCTGCACTTATCAGAACAGTTAGAATTTCAAATCTCAAAGGCAACAACAATTTACACAGCATGAGAAACAGGTTGTTGATTAGTTGACAAGGTCTATTGCTAACTAATGTCCTGTTTTTCAGAGCAGAAAAGGTTAGGAGGCTTATGTTTAAAACATAAAAAGCTTTACAGCAAGGTAGCACAAATTATTTCTGGTGGCATAAGTGTCTGTTAGCTTTGAGGTTTTTGGCAAAAGAACCAGATGCAACATTAATCTCTTTTTTTTGTTTTGAAACCTGGTGCAATAAGATCTTGAATAACTGAAAGGTTGTGAAAACAGTTTCAACAATAATACTCAAAAGGAAAGTAGACAAATACTGAAATGGAAAAATTGATAAGGGTACAGAAATGAGCAGAAAAATGGGATAGCTTTCCCAAAGAGTCGGCACAGGCAGCCTGGATTGAATTTGATCTCCATCTGCACTTGGATAATTCTGTTATTTTAGCCAAGGCCACATGAAAATAGTAATTAAACAGAATGATCTAAATTTATTCATAGTTGAATGTTTGCCCCTTGTGTTTCAATGCTGTTCTTTAAAGACTTATCATAGATTTTAAAGATTAATCGTGCTTCCTTAAAACTTCCAGAGTAACTGCAGAATCTGTGCTGGTGAGATTTCTTCTAATCCACAATGCGTGACCAACCAAATCATAAAGCAGCACTGCTCTGTCTTTCCCTTGGGTTGGAAAGATCAAGATTTACCTGTTTGCATGTTCTGCCAGGACATTTGGCAGATTATTTTGGGAGCACATTGAAATGTTGAACTGCGTAAAAGTTTTTCTTGGTAAATTGTTCTAGTTCTCACTAGGTCAGATCCCCTCTGCTTCTGTCATGCAATTATTATTGAATCTCAGTCAAAATAACTGTGACCAGATCCTGAAGGAGTGGTCCTGAAGAAGCATGTTTTTAAAAAAAGTTTAATTATTGTAATGTTTTATCTTTGATTTCTGTCTGCAGAAACTCCGACAAGACATTCTGCTGATGAAACCCTATTTCATCACGTGTAAGGAGGCAATGGAGGCAAGGCTGCTATTACAGGTTAGATTGTTCTATCATTTAGAGCAATGTCTGCAATTGATATTGAATGGTATAATATTGATTCAAATAGCAAAGCTAAATCACGATTTTGATCCAAATTACTATTCTAAAATTGGATTTGTAGGTAAACATTCATGATATTGACCTTTTTGGAACATATTTTCAGTGCATGTCTAAATATGTGCACTTGCAGTTGCAGGATCGACAGCATTTCGTGGAAAACGATGAAATGTATTCTTTACAGGATTTAATTGACATTGCCACTGGGCGTCTGAGCTGCACTTTAACTGAAATCCACACCATCTTTGCAAAACATATTAAACTGGACTGTGAGGTACCATCAGACTTTTACCATTGAACTCTTTGCGGTTACATCAGTCCTCAAAAAGAGGGAGGTTTGAGTTACATAAAACAGTCTTCAATCCTTTTCCCCTTCCTGCAACTAAAAACTGTCCACTTTTTGAAGACTGATGTAACATTAAAGAATTTTACGTTTCTTTTAAAGAGAATTATGGTATTGGTTTTTAATGTGATGTACTTTCTGTATCATCATTTTCAGAAAGAGAAATTGCTAAATCCAAACAAGTTGTTGCTGTCTATAGTTTTCTACCAACTATTCCTTGTGTTAATCATATTGCTGGAGTAATTTTCTGAAATCTTCAACCTTGTGTGTTATACTTTTAATAGAACCGTGAAATATTAATGTTTTACCAATTATGCACAAACATGGGAAGGGTTGGAAATATTCAGGTCAGTTTTTTAGATTAGATTTTTTTTGTCACATGTACCTGAGTACAGGAGTACAATGAAAAATGTATAGAGTCTTCTCTCCCTGGCGCCATCTTAGAATACAATAGTTTGATTTGAGTTCTTGCTTTTAATTCAAAAAACAGAAACAAAATGTCTAGATCATCTTCACCACTGCCAAGAGTCCTGAGCCAGGTTCACCAATGGCATGGTGCCATGACTGCCACTTAGCCACCTTGAGCCTTGTGTTTTGCTGCCACCTGAGCTGGACCTACTGCGGTCCAGTGCTATCACGCACTGCTGGGCCAACCTCGCTGGTGCCGTTGCCATTTTGGAATCTATTGAAGTGTCAGAATACACAATCTTCCTGAACAAAGGCAAGAGTGTAACCCTTTGAACCAGGATTGACATCAGGACTACTGCTGATGCCAATTCCTCCACTTCAAGAACTGTGCTTGACCAACGTCAAAGTCACCACATTCTGGCACTATTTCTTGCCGTCGGGTTCACACTGTCTGTTGGCGCAACATCTCTGGAGAAAGCTTTCCAGTTCCAGACATACCAATTATAAGTTACCCTGCTAGTTTAATTTTTACTCTGGGTTTAATTTTTACATTTTAATCAATGAAGTCCGTTTGCGCCCTATGGATAGATTGAATAACAGAGGTGTTTTTCCTAGGATGGGGTGACCCCAAAATTTAAAGGGCATTGATTTAAGGTGAGAGGGGGATCATTTTAAAAAGGATGAAGGGGTAACTTTTCTCCATGCCGAGGGTGGTGCGTGTCTAAAACGAGCTGCCAGAGGAAGTGGTGGAGGCTGGTACAATAACAACATATAAAAGGCATATGGGTGGGTATAAATAAGAAGGGTTTAGAAGGATATGGGTCAAATGCTGACAAATGGGACGAGGTCAGATTGGGATAGTGGTTGGCGTGGACAAGTTGGACCAAAAGGTCTGTTTCCATGCTGTGTGACTTTATGACTCTAGAGCGAAGCCATGGCTATGGTGTTACTGCACTTTAACCTAAGGACTGGTTGAATGCTGCATTGACCTTACCACGACAACTGATGAAATTTTATTCAAACCAATAAAAATGTCAGTCTCAGTAATGGTAATCATGACACTAACAAATTTCCTGTAATAGCAGCCTTGCCTCCATTGCCTCCTTACATGCGATGACATAAGGTTTCATTCGCAGGATGTCTTGTTGCAGTTTCCGCAGACAGAAATCAAAGATAAAACAATACAATAATTAAAAATCTGTCCATCAGAAAAGTCAATTTACCATCCTTACCTGGACTGGCCTGAATGTAATTTCAAATCCTCAGAAATATGAGCGATTTCCAGGAATCCACAGTTACATAGATGGGCAACAAATGCTGGCCTTACCAGCTCTGGTCATAAGCCATGAACAAATGCCAAACAAAAATCACTTGGGATAGGGCAGTCAAAGTTGGAATTATGTGAACCACATATGTCCCTGGTTGATCTGTGACTGGGATAACATTAATTGCTGTTTTAAACTGGGGTAGTTCTGAGTCTGCTGCAATGGTGTGAATCCCACTCTTGATTATCATCCAGCTGGCCCTGTTCAAGGAATGTGCCTATAAACATTGGCAGTGGTACAAGATCAGACTCAGTACAGATGTCCTTGCTCCCAAAGTGTTTTCTGATTAGCCAAAATCAGCATCTTTAAAACTGACAGCCCCGTAGTTAGACCAGTTGTTATGCACTAGTTAATTTAAATGTTTTCTGCATCAAATGATTAATATTATGTTTATCCTTTTAGTTGTCATTTTCTAATTTATTTGTTCTTATTGTCAATAATTGTTTAGCATGTTTTACTATTGTACCTGCAGATGAACACTTTCAAACCTCTTCTCAAAGGCATCAAACATATAAAATAAAATGTTGCAATAGCACTGCAGATTCTTTATTCTAATGATTATATTAAACTGCATTTTAAAATTATGAATTGGAGCAAAGTATGGAATGGTGGAATTATAATCCATCTTTAATTATGTATCTTGTTTTATAGCGATGTCAAGCTAAAGGTTTCGTCTGTGAGTTATGCAAAGAAGGTGATGTGCTCTTTCCATTCGATAGCCACACATCAGTGTGCCAGGATTGTTCTGCTGTATTCCATAGGTTAGTACAAACGTCTTAAAGGAAACAAACATTTAGTTAATGTTCAGGCCCAATTACATTGAAAGTTTGGAATAGACACCTACAAACTTGAAGCTTGACCTGTGACAAATGAGTGAATTTCAATTTTGGCAATAAGCAATTCACATTAGTTTGTAGATGCAAATGGTGGTTATTCATTTCACACTCAAGTGAGAGAAGTATATTTCAACTATCTGCTAACTCATGAATTGATTAAAGGCTGCTACCATTTCTGGAAAAGAGAAAACAACTAAAACAAATACATTAGTTGTGCAACAAAGTTTCCATAAAAGACATGAAACTTTTTGGAAATGTAAAGCTGAGCTTGCAGTTTATGTCAAAAATATCAACTTCAATCTAAACAAAGAAAGTCTAATTGAGCCAGCAGCACATTGCTGTTTGATCTGTATAAGTATATGGATTCTCAAACTAAATGATCTGGATGAAGGGACTGGGGGCATTCTAGCGAAGTTTGCTGATGATACGAAGTTAGGTGGACAGGCAGGTAGTACTGAGGAAGTGGGGAGGCTGCAGAAGGATCTAGACGGTTTGGGAGAGTGGTCCAGGAAATGGCTGATGGAATTCAATGTGAGCAAATGCGAGGTCTTGCACTTTGGAAAAAAGAATAAAAGCATAGACTACTTTCTAAACGGTGAGAAAATTCATAAAGCCAAAGTACAAAGGGATCTGGGAGTGCTAGTTGAGGATTCTCTAAAGGTAAACATGCAGGTTGAGTCCGTGATTAAGAAAGCGAATGCAATGTTGTCACTTATCTTAAGAGGGTTGGAATATAAAAGCACCGTTGTGCTACTGAGACTTAACAAAGCTGTGGTTAAGCCCCATTTGGAGTACTGTGTCCAGTTTTGGTCCCCAAACCTCAGGAAGGACATACTGGCACTGGAACGTGTCCAGCAGAGATTCACACGGATGATCCCTGGAATGGTAGGTCTAACATACGAGGAATGGCTGAGGATCCTGGAATTGTATTCATTGGAGTTTAGAAGATTAAGGGGAGATCTAATAGAAACTTACAAGATAATACATGGCTTGGAAAGGGTGGATGCTAGGAAATTGTTTCCGTTAGGCGAGGAGACTAGGACCCGTGGACACAGCCTTAGAATTAGAGGGAGTCAATTCAGAACAGAAATGCGGAGACATTTCTTCAGTCAGAGAATGGTGGGCCTGTGGAATTCATTGCCGCAGAGTGCAGTGGAGGCCGGGACGCTAAATGTCTCGAAGGCAGAGATTGATAGATTCTTGATGTCACAAGGAATTAAGGGCTACGGGGAGAATGCTGGTAAGTGGAGTTGAAATGCCCATCAGCCATGATTGAATGGCGGAGTGGACTCGATGGGCCGAATGGCCTTACTTCCACTCCTATGTCTTATGGTCTTAAATGTAAATTTGTCATGGAGGAAAAATAATTAAATTTCAGGTCGATGCTTCACCAGAACTTGTCATGAAGGATTATCAACATAAAACATCAACTCTCCTCTCCACAGCTGTGCTGAGTACTTCTCACAATTTTGTTTTTATTTTGATTTAGCATCAGCAGAATTTTGCTTTGGAGAAGAAAGATGTTTCCTGCAGATATACAATTTTGAATAATACATGTACTTCTTGAATAGTGTTAAAATATCTAAGTATGAAGTAAATATGTCCTGTCAGTCTTTGATATGCTCAATGGTAAATGGGTCCAATACTGCAGAACAATCATTATCAAAATCAATTGAATGTCTAAGCTAGTCTTCAGTAGAATGCAGAAAATTGTGGCTGAAGTATATACCATTTGATTGGACTGTACCTACAGTTTTGGATGCTGAGACAAGTGAGATTTTCAAGCACTGGGGAAAAAAAATGTTTAAAAAATTGCCAAAAAGTTTATCCTTAGTCAAAGATCTGAGTTATGACTAAAGAACTTGAGTAATTTGAGTGTTTCAGCTGGAAAAGGAACTGCTGGAGTGCTAATGTATAAAATTACACAAGAATGATACATTAACAGTCCAGACATACCTCACTGTTTACTAGATCAAGAAGTCATGACCTAAACTAGTAATAGGGAAACTAAGCACATGTGAGAAACTTCTTCTTTACTCCATTCTAAGTAATCAAGCTGTGAAATGGAGTCCCAAGAAGACTAGTAGAGGGAAAAATACTGAAATGTTTGAAGATGTACAAGGAACTTTGTATCCTTAAGATGGATGGATGGATGAATAAATAAAGATTCTGAATTTGTAACTACCTTCGAGGTGTATTTTGCTGTTATTGTAACTTTCTAATCTGACTGATTCTGTTATCTTCAATCATAAGCATTCAGTTATTCAGATAAGTTTCTTTTAAGACCATAAGACATAGGAGTGGAAGTAAGGCCATTCGGCCCATCAGGTCCACTCCGCCATTCAATCATGGCTGGGCATTTCAACTCCACTTACCAGCATTCTCTCCGTAGCCCTTAATTCCTTGTGACATCAAGAATCTATCAATCTCTGCCTTGAAGATATTTAGTGTTCCAGCCTCCATTGCACTCTGCGGCAATGAATTCCACAGGCCCACCACTCTCTGGCTGAAGAAATGTCTCCGCATTTCTGTTCTGAATTGACCCCCTCTAATTCTAAGGCTGTGTCCACAGGTCCTAGTCTCCTCGCCTAACGGAAACAATTTCCTAGCGTCCACCCTTTCCAAGCCATGTATTATCTTGTAAGTTTCTATTAGATCTCCCCTTAATCTTCTAAACTCCAATGAATACAATCCCAGGATCCTCAGCCATTCCTCGTATGTTAGACGTACCATTCCAGGGATCATCCGTGTGAATCTCCGCTGGACACACTCCAGTGCCAGTATGTTCTTCCTGAGGTTTGGGGACCAAAACTGGACACAGTACTCCAAATGGGGCCTAACCACAGCTTTATTAAGTCTCAGTAGCACAACGATGCTTTTATATTCCAACCCTCTTGAGATAAGTGACGCTTTCTTAATCACGGACTCAACCTGCATGTTTACCTTTAGAGAATCCTCGACTAGCACTCCCAGATCTCTTTGTACTTTGGCTTTATGAATTTTCTCACCATTTAGAAAGTAGTCCATGCTTGTATTCTTTTTGCCAAAGTGCAAGACCTCGCATTTGCTCACATTGAATTCCATCAGCCATTTCCTGGACCACTCTCCCAAACTGTCTAGATCCATCTGCAGCCTCCCCACTTCCTGTCCACCTGACTTCGTATCATCGACAAACTTCGCTAGAATGCCCCCAGTCCCTTCATCCAGATCACTAATATATAATGTGAACAGCTGCGGCCCCAACACTGAACCCTGCAGGACACCACTTGTCACCGGCTGCCATTCCGAAAAAGAACCTTTTATCCCAGCTCTCTGCCTTCTGTCAGACAGCCAATCCTCAATCCATAGCAGTAGCTCACCTCGAACCCATGAGCCCTCACCTTGCTCAGCCGTCTCCCGTGTGGCACCATATCAAAGGCCTTTTGGAAGTCAAGATAGACCACATCCACTGGGTTTCCCTGGTCTAAGCTACTTGTCACCTCTTCAATGAATTCCAACAGGTTTGTCAGACACGACTTCCCCTTACTAAATCCATGTTGACTTGTTCTAATCTGACTCTGCTCTTCCAAGAATTTAGAAACCTCATCCTTAATGATGGATTCTAGAATTTTACCACCAACTGAGGTTAGGCTAATTGGCCTATAATTTTCCATCTTTTGTCTTGATCCTTTCTTGAACAAGGGGGTTACAACAGCAATCTTCCAATCATCTGGGACTTTCCCTGACTCCAGTGACTTTTGAAAGATCTCAACCAATGCCACCACTATTTCCTCAGCCACCTCCCTCAGAACTCCTAGGATGTATCCCATCGGGGCCAGGAGGTTTATCAATTTTAAGACCTTTTAGCTTTTCTAGCACTTTCTCTTTTGTAATGGCAACCATACTCAACTCAGCCCCCTGACTCCCTTTAATTGTTGGGATATTACTCATGCCTTCCACTGTGAAGACTGACACAAAGTACTTGTTAAGTTCTCCTGCTATTTCCTTATCTCCCATCACTAGGCTTCCAGCATCAGTTTGAAGTGGCCCAATGTCTACTTTTGCCTGTCGTTTGTTTCTTATGTATTGAAAGAAACTTTTACTATCATTTCTAATATTACTGGCTAGCCTGTCTTCATATTTGATCCTCTCCTTCCTTATTTTTCTCTTTGTTATCCTCTGTTTGTTTTTGTAACCTTCCCAATCTTCTGATTTCCCACTGCTCTTGGCCACTTTTATAGGATCTCTCTTTTTCTTTAATACATTTCCTGACTTCCTTTGTCAGCCATGGCTGTCTAATCCCTCCCCGGATAATCTTTTCTTGGGGATGAACCTCTGTACAGTGTCCTCAATTATACTCACGAAGTCCTGCCATTTTTGCTCTACTGTCTTCCCTGCTAGGCTCTGCTTCCAGTCTATTTTCATCGGTTCCTCTCTCATGCCCTCATAATTACCTTTTATTTAACTGTAACACCATTACATCCGATTTTGCCTTCTCTCTTTCAAACTGCAGATTGAGCTCTACCATATTATGATCGCTGCTTCCTCAGTGTTCCCTTACTTTAAGATCTTTTATAAAGTCTGGTACATTACATAGCACTAGGTCCAGAATAGACTGTTCCCTTGTGGACTCCATGACAAGCTGTTCCAAAAAGCCATCCTGTAAGCATTCCATGAATTCTCTTTCTTTGGATCCACTGGCAACATTATTTACCCAGTCCACCTGAATATTGAAGTCTCCCATGATCACCGTGACCTTGCCTTTCTGACATACCTTCTCTATTTCCCGGTACATGTTGTGCCCCTTGTCCTGACCACTGTTAGGAGGTCTGTACATAACTCCCATTATGGTTTTTTTTGCCTTTGTGGTTCCACAATTCCACCCACACAGACTCCGCATCATCTGACGCTATGTCATTCAGTGCCATAGATTTAATTTTGTTCTTAACTAACAAGGCAACCCCAAAACATTCAATCCCTGTATGTTTTTATCTGTTTGACCTCATGCCAGCAGGCTGAAAGACAGATGCATAGACTGTTTTCTAGATGCCACCAGCACCAGTGTATGCCATGCACTTAATATCTTTAAAACTTCAGTAGGGTGCAACTATTTGTTTCAAAAGAATGGCACTTTTCTCTTTTTTTTTGCGTACCATTTTATTTCCTAGAATGCTATACTGGTGAGGGACAGAGTGAGAAGATAACAACCTAAATGCAGGTTTATTGTATCGAGAATTTGTTACAGTAATCAAATCATTCTGCTTTTAAAGTAGGGTAATGTTGAAAAAAGGAGGAGAGTGCATGGTAATTGCAACTATTATTACAGTATTTTCAGAAGCATGAATGAAAGCGAGTTTGTGATAATACACTATATGAGTATATAGTCTGAAGAATGAAACATACTGCAACATGCAGTAGTGATTTTTGAGATTAGCAATATTTCAGCATTGTATTGGATTTTCTACTATTGAAACTTCCTGATTTTTGTGTAACAGAATAACTAAACTGTTGCCAAAGAATGGGGGTCTGAACTTAGAGGATGCAATAAAGAGATTGAAAATGTTTATTCCTGGAGTAGTGAAGGCCCATAACAGATTTTCATTAAACTAATATACATGAATCTTTTGAAACTGATAAACAGAACAATAATTTAATGCAAACTTGACTTCTGAATCCTACATTTAAGAATTCTATATAAAGTGATAGAAGATTAATTTAGAATCAACTGCTTGACTCGTGTAGAACAAATGCCTTGCGATTGAAGAACAAAAACAAATAGTATATTTTGAGCTATGAGACCATCTGATAACCACATTTGGCCTTTTCTGTCCCATTTGCATAATCTGTGTTCCTAAGCAATTTTACTAGATCAGAAGTCTTGTGTTAGCTGTAAGAATTCTATGGAGTTACATTTGCAATGAATTTAATTTCTAAAGTAGAATGCGTTCTTGTCTTTATTTGCAGAGATTGTTATTACGACAATTCCACTACATGTCCAAGGTGTGTGCGGCTTTCAATGAGAAGACAGTCTCAAATTGGATCAGCTCACCCAGACTGAGAAGCTAAGCCCAAATGAAGAATTGTCGACTGCAAATATTGTGATTCCGATCACTTCATTTTCTGCCAGCTAACTAGTTTGACCATTATCTTTCAGATAATAATAATCAATGGAGTTGTTTAATTCCATTAATGGACTAAAAAATGAGGCATTAGGATCTGGGTTAAGTGAACAAAGATGGAAAATTTCCTTTAAAGTTGGGAATCCGAGTACAAAAGCTAGTGAAAGGCTAAAATGGCAAGGTTCCCAGTGAAATCAAAGCAGCAGTCTTTGAAATTAAAATCTGAGTATCTTTTGAAAAGTCCTTTAGATCTTTTGATGGTCTGTAAAATCTGACTGGCATAATTTAAGGGAAGTGTTCCCTTATAAATTTTCCTTCATGAACATTTTCTATTTAGAATGTATTTCAGCTTTGTTGTAACTTATTTATGCCATCTCCATCCAATGTACATTTACTGCATATTTGAAGGGATTGTAGAAAAAGAGCTCTGATTTTTATGGGATAACTTGTGAAGAAAAAAATTGGCATTTACATGGTGCTTTACTACATTCTTGGAATGAAGACAAATGTTTGCAATGCTGCTCACTTTTATTTTCTGTTTTGTCATCAGTCCTCACTTGATAAAGGAAAAAATTATTAGTTTAATAACCTGTGCTCTGTTATGTCTACATTCAATGTTAATAGAACAGATGTTTAAATTGGCAAATAATTATAGATCTGGGCTTGTTAGCATTTCAAACAATTCTGATTGTTTGGATCAGAGACTACATTGCATGAAAGAAAGGGTTGGGGAATGAACACATTGGAACTATTCCATTTGGAAACGGAAAAATTATGGTTCAGGGAATTGGTGTCCCAGCTGGTTTATAGAAAGGGAGGCTTACAAAGCTTTGCAGTGAAAGAGCACTGGCTTAAAAAGTAATTAATCCTGTGCATTGTAGGATACGAATGCATCGATGAAAGCATACTAAAAGCAAGTGTCACTTGTCATGTTGAAGACTGCTTTTTGGCATGACACCAATACTGCGTTAAGAAATCTGCACGAGTGATGACTGTGTGCTCATCTGATATAGAGGGGTACAGTATGTAAGCTTGAAAGTTGGCAGATTCCTATTGTATACAGTAGAACTTTATGAACTAAAGCCACACAACATTGGTACAAAGTGTTGGGGAACATTTTGTTCTTTGTCCTGTCCGGACCACTACTTTAGGCATTTGCATACTGTTATTTAAACTGGAATATGAAGAATTTCATGCTAAGTGTTAGGAGTAGCATATAATCCAGGGCTGGTCCATTAACAATGTCGTTCAGTGTTAGTAGCTTGTCTGACTGAGAAATGAGATAACTGGGTGTGGCACAAAAAAGTATAATTGTGTAGATTTCTATTTTAACTTGAACTGAATTGGGTACCTAGATTTTAATTTCAGTACTGCTGAAAATGATAAACTGGTAATTTTGTTAAGCTGAATGCCTTGATGTGGACCAGTTGCATTTTCTAATGTAATCTATATTGTAATTTCAAATGGAATTTGCTAGTTTGGAGAAAAACTACCATACTTATCCACAGTTGAACATTCAGAATTCAATTTTAATCCATTTGTATTCCTTTGAATGGCTGCTTTTTGAGTGTGAGTGCTCAAATTTTTGAAATAGCTGACATCCAGGGACCTTGATGATTACACTAATTATTTATCACTTTGTGCATTTTCCACCAGTTTTTTTTTGCAAAAACCAAGAATCCTGGTTATTTGATTAGAAAGAGGGATAAAAGAGAAAATTTGGCTTCAGAATATCTGAAATGTGCTAGCAAACAGTTCCATAAATGATACCATCTATGTTGATTTTGACAATCTAATATGGACTGGGTTAAAAATGCATTTTTTATTACATTAAGTGTTAGAGGTTGATACACTGTCTGAATTTTTCTTTTGAATAGTTAATAGTACTCTAGGGTTCCGTGTCACTTGAGAAATGGTTATTGAACTTATTGAATCTCCCTAAGCATTATCTATTCAGTTATCTGCCTAAATAAATTGTGTATCATTGTAAACAAGATCAAAATGAAAATAGAAAACATATCTCCACATAAAGAATTTGATATGGTCCATAATCCTATTACTGGCCTATTTTAAGATAATCACCGATGGAGGGAAGGAAATGGAAGTAATTATATGATTTAGACCTCTCACTCCTACTGATAACTCTATGTTCAATGGATCCAATGGTAAAATTAAATATCATGTGGTACTTTTATGTTTGTAGTGTAAAAATGCAAAGTATCATGCTGCTGTAGAGGTTTTTATAGCACTAAACATCGTTACGCACTTTTCAAATGGGTTTAAAATCCTTAAGTATTACTATTCCATTATTCTCCTAAAGAAATTGTGTATTACCATTTTATGCACTTATATAATATCTTTTTGTCTTTTTAAAATTCAAATTTTGCTTGTCGTTAATAAAAGCCAGTTTAATGAGTGGTGCCTGTCTGTGGCTTTTTTTTTATTGCTATGTTTACATCTTTTAGTCAAGAAGTATCCATTAAATCAGTCAATCCGGTGATAATTATGTAGGGCATTTATTCTGATTCTGTAGAGAATTTCCACTTCACCCTTTTGTAGAAAAAGGTCAAAAACAAAAAACTTGCAAGCATTAGCAAGATAATCAGCCTTTGAAAGTGAATAAAAGCCTAATATTTGAAGTGAACTATAAACATAAAATGCCATTAATCCTTCCAGGTCAGGCTACATCTGTGCAAAATTCCAAAGCTTAGGGTTTTATTTTGGGTTTATGTATCCTCCTTTGTTGGATGATGAAAGGTCGTAACCCTGAAACATTAGATATGATAGAAAGTCAAAGACATGAAATTCTGGCTAACCTTTTTTTCATTTCTTCAAAGATCCTGTCTTACCTGCTAATTCTATTTTTATGTCAGATTTCTAGCATCTTGAATTTTATTTTATTCAAATTCATTCTTCAATTCATATATTTGAGTGTAAGTTTATTAAAGCATTAACTTTTCTCCTTTTAAGAACATAATAGCCAATTGCATGTTTCTACCACTTGGATCATTTTCTTAGTTTTAGTATGTACATAAAGCATAGAGGCACCAGTTTCAAATTTGACTGCAAAGCAAGTGATTGGTACTGTACCTATAAAATGGAAATACTTTTCATAGAACATTATAAATAGTTTATTTCTTGGTATGCTTAAAATTTCAGCTCTTAATATTTTGTATGACTGTACATTTTCCCCCTTTTAAAAAATCACTGATTTATTTGTTAATTAAATCTTTAAGATACTGGAGATTAAACAAATATGATAATGTAATTTAGCTTGCATAAAAATAATTTTAAAATGTTGTGTAGAGGCCACTAGGGTTAACAGTTTTATGCTGTTCCTGTTCAAATCTACTGCCAATGGTGCTGTAATTACACAACTGACAATACCTTGTAATGAGTAGAATAAATATTTCAGGGTTTGTTCGTTACCTTCATTAAACTTCTCATTTTGATTCTTTTATTACCAAGTCCAAGTGAAAAACGTTTGATCACCACATAACCGTGATTGTGTATAGCCAAAGGGTTTGGGGAAAGAGCAGAAGTATGGCATTCAGGTCAAGGATCGACCATGATCATGTTGCATGGTGGGATGGCTCCATTTGCCAAACAGCTTACTCCTCCCAATATTCCATGTTTCTAATTTAATATGGATATAGTTTCACATTCTCCTGAGATCTGATTGCTTTGACATTTTTTGGTTAAAGTATTATTAAAAGTAGGAATCTAGATTTCATTACTCTTAAGTGCAATTGTAGTTCGCATAGCCATCTTGATAGGCCAAAGACGTGCACAAATTTGGAGGAGGCCATTCAGCTCTTTAAGCCTGATCTGACATCAATAACATCTCATTATGGCCCCAACTAACAGTACCCCACCATGAGAAAAAATTCTCATCTCAGTCTTAAATAGGAAACTCTTAATTTTTAAACTGTTTGTTTGCCAACTGTAATCTCCCCCGAAGGGAAATGTGGCTCAGAATCCGCCTTGACCAGTCCCCTCAGAATCTTTGTTTCAGTACAATCACTTGTCATTCTTCTGAATGAGCATAAGCCTATCAGGTCCAATTCATTGGGATTTCAAGGAATGAGAAGTAGTTTTGTTGAAATGGGTAATCTATTAGCATGTCATACTTTAGGAAATAAATGAACACTTAACAGGAGACAATAAGGTATGTGTGTTAACTGGTTATTAAAGATCATCCTTCTAGGAGGTCAGAAGGGTAGGCATTTACAGGCTTGATGGAGAAAATTGTTGCATATGAAATGACTAAAGATAATACAATTGTTTGAATTTCTTCTATTTTAACATTGTAAAACATCCAAAAATATTTCGCAGGAATGACTTATCAAATGAAATTTGGTACTTATCAAATGAAATATTAAGATAGTTGACAAGAAATTTGTTGAAAGTAATATATTTAAAGAACTATTTTAAAGGAAGAGTTTGTGTGTGGTCTGCAGAGAATACCAGAGCTTTTGGATCTGGGCTACTGAAAGTATAGCCATTCATGATAGTGCAAAATTGGGGTTGCTGAAAAGGCTGGAGGATATTTGTTCAGGTTGCAGGAATAGCAGTGAGGCTACAAAAATTTTAAAACTAGGATGAGAAATTTAAAACTGAGGTGCTATGACATAGTCAATATGTTTAGGTCAGCATGCACAGTAGTTGTGGTTAATTTGGCTTGGTTTGAGTTGGTGTAAAGGCAGCAGAATTTTTGACATGCTTCAGTTTACAGGTGTAAGATGGAAATCCAGCTGGGAGTCAAGTTTTTTTTTTAAATTCATTCACTGAAATATGGATGCTGCTGGCTAGGCCAACATTTACTGTCCATTCCTAATTATACAGAGTAGTGAGTTTTGAGAGGATTTGTAGTTCAGATTGAGATTCTGGATGTAGGTCTGGTCACTGAGCTAGAAGGTTCATTTTCAGATGTTTTGTCACCATATTAGGTAACCTCATCAGTGACCCTCCAGATGAAGCACTAGTAGCATGGCCTGCTTTCTATTTATGCATTTAGGTTTGCTTGGGTTGGTTTCCTCTTTTTCTCGGGTGGTAAATTGGATCCAATGTGTTTGTTGATAGCATTCATGTTGGAATGCCATGCTTTTAGGAATTCTCGTGCGTGTCTCTGTTTGGCTCGTCCTAGGATGGATGTATTGTCCCAGTTGAAGTGGTGTCCTTCCTCATCTGTGTGTAAGGATACAAGCGAGAGTGGGTTATGTATTTTTTGTATCTAGTTGATGTTCATGTATCCTGGTGGCTTGCAAGGTATTTTGTAAATGACATCAGTTTTGTTTGTTGTCTGCATAGGGTCTTTCAAGTTCATTAGCTGCTGTTTTAGTGTGTTTGGTGAGTTTGCGGGCTACCGTGATGCCAAGAGGTCGGAATGGTCTGGCAATCATTTCCGAGATGTCTTTGTAGGGGAGACGTCCTGAAACCTTAGCCAGTGTTTTGTCTGCTTATTAGGTTTGTTGCTGAGAATGTACCCATTCTTTTTGAATATACTGTACAGGTCATTTTCCATGACTGCGTGATTCCTCAGTGTTGCAGTGTGTGGTAGCTCATTGAAATGATGTTCTAATGCAGCTTTGTTTGTGGGTGTTGGGATGATTGTTGCTATCGCTCAGTATTTGGTCAGTATATGTTGTTTTCCCGTAGATGCTGGTTTGAAGTTCCCCATTGGCAGTTCGCTCTACTGTTGTTGTTGTTGTTGTCCTCTTTAGTGAATTTTATCCCAGTAAGGGTATTATTGATAATCTTGAAGGTTTCCTCTAATTTGTTTCGTTTAGTGATAACAAAGGTATCATCCACTTAACGGACCCAAAGTTTGCCCACAGAGGGCAGTTAAGAGTCAATGATATTGATGTGGGTCTGGAATTACATATAAGCCAGACCAAGCAACGATGTCAGATTTCCTTCCTGAAAGGGCATTAGTGTATCATTTTGTTTTTCCCCAACAATTGTCAATGATTGTATAATCACCTGGATCTAATTCCAGATTTTTTTTTTTCATTTTAAATTCAAATTCTATCATGTTATTACAGGATTTGAGCTCAAATCTTCAACTGTATCTACATTTCTGGATTAATAGTACAGCAATAATATCAGCAGCCCATCACCCCCGAGTCTCTTAGTCACAAACACTGATGAAGGTTTTCACAACAGGTATGATGACCGCACTGATGAGGAAGGTGAGTTTGTAGTGGAAATAGGTGGTTTTGGTGATGGAAAGATATAAGCATCTAAGCCCTGTTCTACATTTAGATTATTTGGAAAATTCATCCAAGCTCCAATATCAAAAGATTGATTTAGAAACTGATTTGTAAATGGAAAGAAGCATTTTTATTTAAATATTTGACACTGAGATGTCAAATACTCTTTTACAACAACAATATAGGTACAAATTTAACAATTGAAAATGGAGAACATAACTTATCAGTCTTTTTTTCAACTTCCATTGCCTTTGTTGTTAAGTCTTTTTTACAATCATCTTCAGCAATTTCTCTCAGGTTGGGTGAGTGTGTAATATTGAATGTGACTTAGTTGCAATAGAAGATTGTTCCAAGTAAATTAAAGGCAAAAATGCCAGACCATTATTAAAGCTTCCTTGTAACTATACTGAAATAAACTTAACAGAGTATTAGATAGCAAATGAATCACTTCAAGTTTTTTAAGATTAGTAAGCATCTGACAAATACATCATAGCTAAAGGGTAGGCAATCTCTCGAGTTTCAGTCCTTTTCGGTGCAACAGACAATAGGTGCAGGAGTAGGCCATTCTGCCCTTCGAGCTTGCACCACCATTCATTATGATCATGGCTGATCATCCTCAATCAGTATCCTGTTCCTGCCTTATCTCCATAACCCTTGATTCCACTATCCTTGAGAGCTCTATCCAACTCTTTCTTAAACGAATCCAAAGACTGGGCCTCCACTGCCTTCTGGGGCAGAGCATTCCACACAGCCACCACTCTCTGGATGAAGAAGTTTCTCCTCATCTCTGTCCTAAATGGCCTACCCCTTATTTCAAAGCTGTGTCCTCTGGTTCAGGACTCACCCATCAGCGGAAACATGTTTCCTGCCTCCAGAGTGTCCAATCCTTTAATAATTTTATACGTCTCAATCAGGTCCCCTCTCAGTCTTCTAAACTCAAGGGTATACAAGCCCAGTCGCTCCAATCCTTCAACATAAGATAGTCCTGCCATTCCAGGAATTGACCTCGTGAACCTACGCTACACTCCCTCAATAGCCAGAATGTCTTTCCTCAAATTTGGAGACCAGAACTGCACACAATATTCCAGGTGCGGTCTCACCAGGGCCCTGTACAGCTGCAGAAGAATCTCTTTACTCCTATACTCAATCCCTCTTGTTATGAAGGCCAGCATGCTATTAGCTTTCTTCACTACCTGCTGTACCTGCATGCTTGCCTTCATTGACTGGTGTACAAGAACAACCAGATCTCTTTGTACTGCCCCTTTACCTAACTTGACTCCATTTAAGTAGTAATCTGCCTTCCTGTTCTTGCCACCAAAGTGGATAACCATACATTTATTCACATTAAACTGCATCTGCAATGCATTTGTCCATTCACCTAACCTGTCCAGGTCACCCTTTAATCTCCTAACATCCTCCTCACATTTCACCCTGCCACCCAGCTTTGTATCATCAGCAAATTTGCTAATGTTACTATTAATACCATCTTCTATATCATTAATATATATTGTAAAAAGCTGCGGTCCCAGCACTGATCCCTGCGGTACCCGACTGGTCACCGCCTGCCATTCCGAAAGGGAGCCGTTTATCACTACTCTTTGTTTCCTGTCAGGCAACCAATTTTCAATCCAAGTCAGTACTTTGCCCCCAATACCATGCGCCTTAATTTTGCTCACTAACCTCCTATGTGGGACTTTATCAAAGGCTTTCTGAAAGTCCAGGTACACTACATCCACTGGATCTCCCTTGTCCATCTTCAGCGTTACATCCTCAAAAAATTCCAGAAGATTAGTCAAGCATGATTTCTCCTTCATAAATCCATGCTGACTCTGACCTATCCTGTTACTGCAATCCAAATGTGTCGTACTTTCATCCTTTATAATTGACTCCAGTATCTTTCCCATCACTGAGGTCAGGCTAACTGGTCTATAATTTCCTGCTTTCTCTCTCGCTCCTTTCTTAAAAGTGGTACAACATTAGCCACCCTCCAATCCGCAGGAACTGATCCTGAATCTATCGAACTCTGGAAAATAATCACCAACGCATCCACGATTTCTCGAGCCACCTCCTTCGGTACCCTGGGATGTGGACCATCAGGCCCCGGGGACTTAACAGCCTTCACACCTAACAGTCTCTCCAACACCAATTCCTGGCAAATATAAATTCCCTTCAGTTTAGGTCCTTCAGCCACTGTTACCTCTGAGAGATTGCTTGTGTCTTCTCCAGTGAACACAGATCTGAAGTACCAATTCAATTCTTCTGCCATTTCTTTGTTCCCTGTAATATTCCCTGTTCCCAATTTTAGTCTTAACCATTTTTTTTCCCTTTCACATACCTAAAATAGCTCTTATTATCCTCCTTTATATTTTTGGCCAGTTTACCTTCGTATCTCATCTCATGTTTTCTCTGCGTATTTCCTTCTTAGTAATCCTCTGTTGTTCTTTAAAAGCTTCCCATTCCTCCATTTTCCCACTCATCTTTGCTATGTTATACTTTTTCTCTTTTGACTTTATATGTTTCTTAACTTCCCTCATCAGCCACCCACCCATGCCTCCTCATAGGATCTTTCTTCCTTTTTGGAATGAACTGATCCTGCATCTTCTGCATTATACCCAGAAATATCCACCATTGTTCCTCCACTGTCATCCCTGCTAAGGTATTGCACCATTGAACTTTGGCCAGCTCCTCCCTCAATATTCTATAGTTCCCTTTATTCAACTGAAATATTGTCACTAGCAATTGTACCCTCTCCCTTTCAAATTGCAGATTGAAGCTTATTGTATTATGGTCACTACCTCCTAATGGCTCCTTCACTTCGAGGTCCCTGACCAATTCTGGTTCGTTGCACAATACCAGATCCAGAATTGCCTTCTCCCTGGTAGGCTCCAGCACCAGCTGTTCTAAGAATCCATCTCGGAGGCACTCCACAAAGTCTCTTTCTTGAGGTCCAATACCTTCCTGATTCTCCCAGTCTACCTTCATGTTGAAATCCCCCATAACAACTGTAGTAACATCTTTGCGACAGGCCAACTTCAGCTCCTTATTCAACTTACACCCTACATCCATACTACTGTTTGGGAGCCTGTAGTTAACTCCCAAGAGTGTCTTTCTACCCTTGGAATTTCTCAGCTCTATCCATACTAACTCTACATCCCCTGATTCTAGCCCCCCCCCACGCAAGGGACTGAATATCATCCCTTACCAACAGGACCAACTCACCCCCTCAGCCCGTCAGTCTGTCCTTACGATAGCACGTGTAGCCTTGAATATTCATTTCCCAGGCCCTGTCCACTTGAAGCCACATCTCAGTTATCCCCACAATATCGTAGTTGCCAATCTCCAAAAGAGCCTCAAGCTCATCCATCTTATTTCTAATAATTCGTGCATTCATATATAGTATTTTTAATTTGTTACTGCCCTCACCCTTCCTATCAACCCCTATTTCACTCAACCTTACAGCATGATCCCGTTTTGAGTTTTCTGCCTCATTGATACAGTTGTCTTTCTTGACTTCCCTTGTTCTAACTTTCCCTTCAATTTCCTTCTTAAACATCCAGTTTGTACCCACCCCCGGTATTTAATTTAAACGCGGTATTACAAATGGATGACAGATTTTCCTAATCTACTCAGTCCAGGCCCCTTTTGCTTTTGAATACCTCTCCAAAGAGAACCGTCGGGACTTTTCCAAACCAACTTGTTAAACTGGATTCCTCATCCCTGGAATCATTGTCTTGTGAATATTTCCTGCAATTTTTCTCATGTATTCGTGTCTTCACTGAAATAAATACTTAAGACTAACTGAAGTGTTTTACTCAGATTTAACTTGTATGCTGTGCCCTTCTCAGTAAAGCCTGGGATACAGCTTGCTTTGTCAACCACCTTGTCTTTGTTCTCCAATCTGCTCCTTTCAGTAGTTCACTTACACCTTCAGCTGGGATTGCAATGAGCCGGAACACAGTGGCAGGAGCACGTTGTTCCACCCGGACCGAGTGGATTGCGGGACACGGAGAGGGCGGGGGGACCTTATTGGATGATGCCGATGTTACTGTGACTTCCGATGTCGAAGAGAGAAACTTCGCAGAAGGGAGGATAGAGAGGAGAGGGTGCCTCCTCCTGGCCGTGCACTGTACTAAAGCTGATAGCCGGGGCCCCCCAGGCCATGGCGCTCGCCCTCAGGCTGCAGCTGAGCGGCTGCCAGCGGCTCTTGGGCCGGGCCCGGGCTCGGGCTCTGTGTCTGTGGCCGGCTCGACGTGCCTCCTGCTACCGGGTGAGATGTGGGAGACCTGGCGGGGTGTGCTCTCCGAGTCTGTGTCCCAAAGGCGCTTCAATAGAATCATTTAAACCGTTTTATCACGGGGGAGCAGGGGTCACCCAACTTTTTTAAAGACGCACATTGACCTTGGCACCGGCTGGGGGTTTGCTGCTGATCAATTTCAGGAGTTGCGGGATGATTTAAAGCAGAGGAAAATCAGACATAAAAGATTTATTTTAGAGTTATTGCAGATGGTTAATGTGCCACATGCTGGTGACTCTTAGACTGGACTCCCCTAAAACTGTTTCACTGAGACTCAGGCTGAGTATTCCATGAGCTGTTTTAGAAATACAGAACAAAATGTGTCCTTAAAGGCAACACAGTGCGCCGTAGACCTAGTCTCTCCAACAAGGGGGAGCATCCACCGGATGGATAGTGCAACTGGGCGAGCACAGTTGCATCAGAAGGGGAGGCGTTGGAATCGGTGTCAATAATGTTGAAATCTCCAGAAAGGACAAAACAAAAGGGAGGCAAGACAGAAGTTCAGTTGGTGTAGTTTATATGGCTTTAGCAAAGCTTTTGACAAGGTCCCATGTGGGAGACTGATTGAGAAAGTACACAGAATTGAGGGAATCCTGGCAAGTTGAAAACTGACTTGGTAATAGGATACATAGGCGAATGTTTGACTGGACACTGGTATACCTCAAGGATCGATATCAGGATCATTATTGTTTGTTATATACATTACTGATGAAAATATGGATGAATGTTAAACAATTTTGCTGACGATGCCAAGATTTGTAGAATAGTTAATAGCAAAGAAGATGGTTGTAGGTTACAGGAAGATCGAGGTGGGTTGGTAGATAGGCAGACCAGAGGCAGATGGTATTTAACCCTGGAGTATGCAAGGTGATCTATTTTGGAAGAAGAAAACAGATGAGGGTGTATGTAATGAATGACAGGACACTGGGTAGCTTAGAGGAACAGTGGGATCTAGGGGTAATTGTTCACAGATTCCTGAAGTCAGCAGAGCATGTGAGTAGTACGGTTAAGAACCCATATGGGGCATTTTCATCAGTCATGGCCTAGAGTATAAGAGCAAGGAATTAATGTAAGAATTGTACAGAGCATTAGCTAAGCACAGCTGGAGTAATGTATGCAATTCTAGTCGCCTCACTACAGAAAAGATGTGATAGCACTAGAGGGGACACGGGGATGTTCATCAGGATGTTGCCTGAAATGGAAAAATTAACTTATAAGGAGAGACTAGAAAGACTTGGATTGTTTTCTGTGAAGCAGAGAAGTCAGGAGGACATGGTTGAGGTGTAAAAGATTGATGCGTATGCACTGGGTGAATAGAGAGCAGCTATTGCCCTTGGTTGAGGGATTAATCACAAGAGGACATAGTTTTAGGGTAAGGCGCAGGAGATTCAGAGGGGATTTGTGAAAACCTTTTTTCACTCAGGGTGATGAGAAACTGAAAATACACTGCCTGGGAAGGTAGTGGAGGCCAGAAACACTATAACCTTTCAAAAAAAAATGAATGAGCTCTTCAACTGTTACAGTATTCTAGGATATTGGACAAGTGCAAGGGATATGGATTAGTGCACTATTGGAGTAGTTTGAAGGGCTGAAGGGCCTTTTCTGCACTGAATGAATCTAAGAACCTAAACCTTGGTCAAAGGTTGGTATTAAGGGAGAAAGAAAGGTAGAGAAATGAAAAGATTTAGGAAGGAAATTCCAGAAGTTGGAATTTGGGTTATGGCAGCTACTATCGTGGCTACCAGAATTAAAATCTGGGCTGAGCTAGAGACCAGAATTAGAGGAATGGAGTGCAGACATAAGTTTCTGGAATAGGAAAAATTACAGGAATAGGACCAAGGTGGGATTAGCAATCAAGGAAGATTGTTTTAAGGTCAACGTTTTGCTGGACTGCAATCCACTGGAGAGAGTTCAGGGGCGAAATGGCCTACTCCAGTACTGATAAGTGGAGAAGGATTTGGCAAAAGTTAGTAAGATTTTGGATGAATTTCGAGTTTACCAATGGGTAAAGATGAAAGGCTAAACCAGAGAACAGTGGAACAACCTACAATTAATAAAGGCATTGATAATAAAGGAGGTAGAGTAGGGCATTGTGACAGATCAAGAAGCAGTGACCCCAACGATGGAGAGTTCAGTGACTTGAAGGCTCCGCTCAACATCAAATGAAATGACAGAGGTCTGTGTAGTCTAATGTTGCCTCAGATAGTGGCAAGGTAAACATTTGAGACGGTGCCTAAATACAGTGGCTGTAGTCTTCTGGAAATCTAGTTGGACTACTGAATCTCAGACAAAGCAGCATGACAAATCAGAAGCAGTGAGAACTTATTAAGGGACAACACAGGTATGTGATAGAAAGGGTGCAAGAATAATTAATTTGGACAGTGCAGAGGCAGTGATTTTGGGAATATGATAAGCCAGTTGCATGTGATCTTCTCCAGAAGTGAGCATATGATTTAGGAACTGGAGTAGACCATTTGGCATCTCAAGCCTGCTCTGCTAGTTGATAAGTTCATGACTGATCTGATTTCTGGATTCAGCTTCAATTTCCCCTCTAACCTCTTACCTCCCTTGTCAAGAGTCCATCCAACTCTGTCTTGAAGATATTCAACGAGCTTTCCTCCACTGGGTTGCACAGAACGATGGCCCTCTGAGGAAAAAGAATTTCCATATCTCTATCATAAATTGGAGACCACTTCTTTTTAAACTACAGTACTCTGTAGTCCTAGTCTCCCCAACAAGGGGAATATCATTGGATGGATAGTGAAACTGGTTGAGTTCAGTTGGTGGACAGTGGCATGGCAATCATGTCAATCTGTAGAAAGACTAAAAATAAGAAGAGAGGGTTTACTATGTGGTTGAGGTGGGAACCTGATTGAAGGGTATCAGAAATAGTTTTGGCAAAGTGAACATTGACATCTTAATAGAGAACTTTTATATCGTAGTAGATTGCCAGGACAGAGTTGTTGTTTTAGCGAGGGTACTAGTTACAGTAAATTTGAAGAATAGGGGACAGTGCCTTATGAGAGGGTACCATTCTCAATAACAGCTAATGTGGGAACCAGGAAAGCGTGGTCAGCAGTTTGATGGGAACAGATTAAAGAAGTAGAGATACGTTCCTGGGTATTACGAACTGAAGGGGACTTAGGGGATGACAATGAAAATTTTAACAGATCATTTTAAACTTGCCTGTTAGCTATGATTATACTGGAAAATGTGTTTGAAGTCTTAATAGTTTGTGAAATTTATTATCAATGGACTGTTAATCCAGGGATTTAGGTAACGTTCTAGAACAGCACAGTGGCTAGCACTGCTGCCTTACAGTGCCAGGGTCTTGGTTTAATTCCAGCCTTGAGTAACTGTCTGTGTGGAGTTTGCATTTTCTTCCCTTGTCTACATGCATTCCTTTGAGGTGTTCAGATTTTCTCCCACAGTTCACACGTACAGTTTAGGTGGATTAGTGTCCATGGATGTACTGATTAGGTGGGCTAACCATGGTTTAAAAAAACCCAGAAACACATTGCTATATCTCTGCTGACAATGAAAATTTGTTGTGTACAAGTTAGCTGCTGTATTTTCCACCTTGCAATGGTGACTTTGCCATTTTGATGGTTGTAAAGTTGTTTGGGTCATCCAGCAATCATACTGGGTATTTATATAAATGCAAATTCTTGATTTATTTTTCAGACCCAATCTGCATTTGGGTACAGGATGTCTTCTGTAAGACTGAAGCTTAATAGATACAAGTTGCTATGAATTGTGGTTGATTTTACTGGAACTGAATCTTTTTCTATTTGAATAAAACTAGAAAATATGAGCAGGATTAGGCCCTTCAGCGTTTCAAGCCTGTTCTGCCATACAATGTGATCAAGTCTGATCATCTGCCTCAGTGGTCTGTCTCTGCTTTCCCCCATACCCTTTGATCCTTTTAGCTCTATCTAACTCTTTTTTTTGCTTTGAGCATTATTTTTTTACCATTATCTCTCAAAAAGCTAACGATGGAGTACAAATGAAATATGGTTTGTTGAAATATTGTCACAAGTTATAGTTTTATTCTAAAATAGTTTCAAGTTTTGCTTCAATTGAAGCAAGTTTTGGGATAGTACAGTGTCTTAGTGGTTAACATTGCTGCCTCACAGCGCCAGGGACCCAGGTTTGATTCTAGCCTTGAGTGAATGTGTGGAGTTTGCACATTGTATGCGTGGGTTCCTCTGGCTGCTCTGTTTTCCACCCATAATGTAAACATGTGCAGGTTAGGTGGATTGGCAATGCTAATCCACCCATACTGTCCAGGAATGCGCAGGCTAGGTAGATTAGCCATGGCAAATACAGGGTTACAGGGATGAGGTAGGTCTGGATGGGATGCTCTTTGGAGGGTTGGTGTTGACTCAATGGGTCAAATGGCCTGCTTCTATACTATAGGAATTCTATGATAGTAAATAACTTTGCTAGAAAACTACCATATTTTGATGTTAGTGCTGAGAAGTCTCAGTCCTGGGTTTAATTGCTTTTGTCTTTAGCCCCAGTATATCAGAAGATGTATTGACAGAAGTTCAGGACACCAGGAAAATATGTTGGCTTTTAGATTGCACACTTCGAAAGAACCAACAGGTAATGTAAAATAATCCATTCTTATTTATACCATAGCCAAACTGGTAATTTACAACAGTTATTTTTTTAATCCCTGCATTTAGTTTCTTTATTTCAGAGCAAATTTGGCAGCTTTACAGTCTAATCTAATGTGGGGCGGCACAGTGGCTCAGTAGTTAGCACTGCTGCCTCACAGGGACCCAGGTTCAATTTCAGCCTTGGGCTGTGTGGAATTTGCACATTCTCCCCGTATCTGTACTGGTTTCCTTCAGGTGCTCTGGTTTTCTCCCACAGTCCAAAGATGTACAGGTTAGGTCGATTGGATATGGTAAACTGCCCACACAGGTAGTTCTGCTATTATACAGTAGTTTTCTTCTTTGTGACCCCATGCTGTACAAAATCCGCGCAATATAAAAACATTTTAAATGTTGACAATGTAATCACATTATAGCCAACACACTCTTTAAAAGTTTGCGTTTTAGGGAAAATGTTCCCTATTCATCCAATCACGTTACAACGAATTTGTATTAACAATTTATGTATTATAGCAGAATTACCTGTGGTGGCCAGGTTAGGTAGATTAGGTATGGGAAATGCAGGGTTATAGGGATAGGCTAGGGGGGGATGAGTCTGGGTGGGGTGCTCTTTGGAGGGCTATGTGGACTTATTGGGCCAAATGGCCTGCTTCCACATTGTAGGGATTCTCTGATTCTGTAGGAGAAAGTGAGCATTGCAGATGCTGGAGACCAGAGTTGAAAAGTATGATGCTGGAAAAGCGCAGCAGGCCAGGCAGCATCCGAAGAGCAGGAAAATCGATGTTTCAGGCATAAGCCCTTCTTCAGAATGAGGCTGGTGTGCCAAGCGGGCTGAGATAAAATGTGGTGGTGTGGGAGAGGATTTGGGGGAGGGGCGCTGGGAATACGATAGGTGGAAGGAAGTGAGAGTGAGGGTGATAGGCCGGAGAGGTCAGGAAGAAGATTGCAGGTCAAGGGGGCGGTGCTGAATCCAGGGGTTGGGACTGATATAAGGTGGGGGGGTGGGGAAATGAGGAAGCTGGAGAAATCTACATTCATCCCGTGTGGTTGGAGGGTACCTAGGCAGAAGATGAGGCACTCTTCCTCAGGTGTCATGTGGCCAAGGTCTGGCGATGGAGGAGGCCAAGGACCTGCATGTCCTTGGTGGAGTGGGAGTGGGAGCGGGAGTTAAAGTGTTCAGCCGCGGGGCGGTTGGGTTGGTTGGTGCGGATGTCCCAGAGGTGTTCCCTGAAACGTTCCACAAGTAGGCGGCCTGTCTTCCCCACATCGAGGAGACCACATCCGTTGCAGCGGATACAGTAAATGATGTGTGTGGAGGTGCAGGTGAATTTGCAACGGAGATGAAAGGATCTACTGGGGCCTTGGAGGGAGGTGAGGGGGGAGGTGTGGGTGCAAGTTTTGCTACTTCTTGTACGGGAAGGTGCTGGGAGTGGAGGTTGGGTTGGTGGGGGGTGTGGACCTGACGAGGGAGTTGCGGAGGGAGTGGTCTCTCCAGAACGCTGATAGGGGTGGGGAGGGAAATATATCCCTGGTGGTGGGGTCTGTTTGGAGGTGGCAGAAATGATGGAGGATGATGCGATATATCCGGAGGTTGGTGGGGTGGAAGGTGAGGACCAATGGGGTTCTGTCCAGGTGGCATTCCGGGGCGGGGTTCAAGGGCGGAGGTGCGGGAAATGGAGAAGATACGGTGGAGAGCATCATCAACCATGTTGGAGGGGAAATTTGTGGTCTTTGAAGAAGGAAGCCATTTGGGCTGTTCGGTAGTGGAATGAGTCCACCAGGGAGTCTGAGACGATCCAGTTAAATTTGAGGTCGGGGTGGAAGCTGTTAGTAAAGTGGATGAACTGTTCAACCTCCTCGTGGGAGCACACGATAGCGCCAATACAGTCATCGATGTCGTGGAGGAAAAGGTGGGGGGGAGTGCCAGTGTAGCTGCAGAAGATGGACTGTTCCACATATCCGACGAAGAGGCAGGCATAGCTGGGGCCCATGCGGGTGCCCATGGCAACTCCTTTGGTCTGGAGGATGTGGGAGGATTGGAAGGAGAAGTTGTTAAGAGTGAGGACCAGTTCAGTCAGTCGAAGGAGGGTGTCATTGGAAGGGTACTGGTTGTGTCGGCGGGAGAGGAAGAAGCGGAGGGCTTGGAGGCCTTCGTGATGTTAGGGCTTACACTGCTGAAGCTAGATGCCAACTCGCGGACACCTCCTCCTACTGCCCCCTTGACCATGACCCCACCTCCCACTACCAAACCGTCGTCATCTAGACCATCCATAACCTCATCACCTCAGGGGATCTCCCATCCACCGCCTCTAACCTCATAGTCCCACAACCCCGCACCGCCCGTTTCTAACTCCTGTCCAAAATCCACAAACCTGACTGCCCCGGCCAACCCATTGTCTCAGCCTGCTTCTGCCCTACCGAACTCATCTCTGCATACCTTGATACTGTCCTGTTCCCCCTTAGTCCAAGAACTCCCCACCTACGTTCGGGACACCACCCACGCCCTCCGCCTCCTCCATGATTTTCGCTTCCCCGGCCCCCAACGCCTTATTTTTACGATGGACATCCAGTCCCTATACACTTCCATCTGCCATCACGAAGGCCTCCAAGCCCTCCGCTTCTTCCTCTCCCGCTGACCCAACCAGTACCCTTCTACTGACACCTTCCTTCGACTGACTGAACTGGTCCTCGCTCTTAACAAGTAAAAAGTGAGGTCTGCAGATGCTGGAGATCAGAGCTGAAAATGTGTTGCTGGTTAAAGCACAGCAGGTTAGGCAGCATCCAAGGAACAGGACCAATTCCACTACTGAACAGCCCAAATGGCCTCCTCCTTCAAAGACCGCAATTTGCCCTCCAACGTGATCGACGATGCTCTCCACCGCATCTCCTCCACTTCCCGCACCTCTGCCCTTGAACCCCACCCCTCCAATCGTCACCAGGACAGAACCCTACTGGTCCTCACCATCCACCCCACAACCTCCGGATACATCGTATCATCCTCCGTCATTTCCGCCACCTCCAAACAGACCCCACCACCAGGAATATATTTCCCTCCCCTCCGTATCAGCGTTCCGAAAAGACCACTCCCTCCGTGACTCCCTCGTCTGGTCCACAACCTCCATCAACCCAACCTCCACTCCTGGCACCTTCCCCTGCAACCGCAAGAAGTGCAAAACTTGCGCCCTCACCTCTCTCCAAGGCCCCAATAGACCCTTCCATCTCCATCGCAAATTCACCTGTACTTCCACACACATCATTTACTGTGTCAGCTGCATCCGATGTGGTCTCCTCTACATTGGGGAGACAGGCCGCCTATTTGCGGAACGTTTTAGGGAGTACCTCTGGGACACCCGCACCAACCAACTCAACTGCCCCGTGGCTGCACACTTTAACTCCCGCTCCCACTCCGCCAAGGACACGCAGGTCCTTGGCCTCCTCCATCGCCCGACCCTGGGATGAATATAGATTTCTCCAGCTTCCTCATTTCCCCTCCCCCCACCTTATCCCAGTCCCAACCCCCAGATTCAGCACCGCCCTCTTGACCTGCAATCTTCTTCCCGATTTCTCTGCCCCCACCCCCTCTCCGGCCTATCACCCTCACCCTCACCTCCTTCCACCTATCGTATTCCCAGCGCCCCCCCCCCCCCAAATTCCCACCACCCCACCTTTTATCTCAGCCCACTTGGCACACCAGCCTCATTCCTGAAGAAGGGCTTATGCCTGAAACGTCGATTCTCCTGCTCCTCGGATGCTGCCTGACCTGCTGCGATTTTCCAGCAACACACTTCTCTGATTCTGTGTCATATTTTCTGTAAAATTAATGACAACAATAGAATTGCAGCAGATTGCTGCTTCCTTCCCTATCAGGTAAGGGAATTTGACCAACCTACAAATGCCCAAAATATTCCCATGAAACTTACTGTGCTGGTTAAGACGTTATGTAAAATGGCAAACAAAGAATTGCATCTGAATATTTTGAGTATTCATTTGCTGATTTTTTTTACGCCATGCTGTTTTAACATCAAAATTAATTACAAAAGGTCAGTCTATTAACTTTCTTAGAATATTAATGGTTGAAGATTCTACAGATATCCAAAGAAACTTATCAATTTACTCTCTTGTGGAGTTGGTGTGCAGTGTCAAATGTAACAATGGCATTAACATTGAACTATAGAAATTGGACCAGATTGTAAACATGTGACATCCTATTAATACCTTTGCCATTGCTCTGAATCCTACATGATCTTTTTCTTCAGCATGTAAGTTGTTTTATTTTATCTTGCTAGGTATTTGAAATTATTTCAGTAATTAATATCTTCAGAGATAATGAAGAGATGTCATTTCAATTTATTTAATTCTTCCTTCAGGATTTGAGAAGTATTTTCCCAAAAATAAAACTGCAACGGGACCAAAAGCCAGTGACATTAAAGGTAAAGCACTCTTTAACCTCTGAAATTAATTTCTTGATTGAATAAATCACCTCCCTGTATTTGTGCCTGTAACATCTGTACTGTTACGTTACTGTTATTTGTAATTTTTTTTTAAACGCGTTACTTTTAAGTTTCATTCTGCGGTGTAGTTCTAGCTGTACTCATAGTTGCCTTCTTGGGATATCTAAGATGGACAAAGTGGATTGTTAAGCTCTCGAGGACAGTTTAGTGCCAAATACATTGGTGAAAACCAGCATCGTGTATGTGTCAGACTGGAAAAAGCAATAGATTTTCTTTGCTAAATGATGCTAATAACCAATTAGGTTTTTTTTATATGAGAGCTGCAGAGCTTTGTAATGACTCTTACTGATACCAGTTTTTAAAAAAAAATTGTATTTGTTTTTAATTACCATGAAATCATGTCCTCTGGATTACTAATTTAAAAATATAGCATTCCTAATTATGCTAGTATTACTTAATTGGTGTTAGTTTGTCTGGCTATGAGCTGCCCTCCCCCTTAGATATTACTTTTACCCATAGTGTTACATCATTTTGATGATGTTTTGTGTGGGTAACTATGACCTGTACCATCTGGAAGGAAAAGAGCAGGCATCTGGGAACATCTCTGCCTGCAAGTACCACTTTGTCATTCATCATTCTGACTTGGAGGTATAAAGCTGATCTTTCATCATCACTGCATTAATACTCTGGCACTCCCTGCCTAACAGAATCATAGGAGAACATTTGCCACATGGACTGCAGTGTTTCAAGGTCACCTTCTCATTGGCAGTTTGGGATAGGTAATAAATTGTGGGTGTTAGCAATGCCTATATCCAATGAATAAATATAGATATAAATGCCTCTGAATAAAAGATCAAAAGATATCTCAATATTGTGGTACCTTTGTCTGCAGCAAAGCCAAAGGAGTCTGGAGGAGGTAAAGGAGGTGAACCAAGAGGCAGTGGTAAGAAAAGTGGGAAGAAAGAGGAATCTGCTTGGTGGAATCGGTTACAAAAGGTTTGTTTTTGGTAAAGTTCATTCACCTCTTGCTGGTGAATAGACGCAGTTAATTAGATCAAACTAATACTTTATGTTTAAGTTATTGATTATGTGAAAGTAAATCTTATCCAGTATTCTGTAATTGAAACAAATACCAGAAGTGTAGAGAAAAAAATCTACTAAACTAGATCTATATATATGTAGAAAATTAAGTTACTATTGAAGGATTTGATACTATTTAATATTTCTAAATTAAACAGTTGTTTTAATTAACAGTCCTAAAGTTCCATTGTGAACCTGACTCAAATATTACTTTTAGCTTTGAATCTGAATTTTTAGCATTTGAATACATGAATAGTTCTAAGATAATTGTGAGAGTAGGTTTTTTTTTAATAAGCATGACAAACTTGTTACGCTGCTAATACATGGCGGTTGATTCTCAAGGGATTCTTTGAGGAACAATTATACACAATGTTATAACTTCATTAGTTGAATACGTATGTGGGTTTCAGTGTAACCTGATATTTATCTAGGAATTCAAACTTTTTTCCAACTAATAGTTTTAATAATGTCACAACTGTGAAACTTCACACTAGAAAATTGATTTGTGATTTGATTATCAGTTGTTTCCATGCCTAATCATTTTTAGAAACTCCATGGTTGATGAAAGCACTTTTATGTGATGTCTTCTGTGTCCTTTTCATTAATTTTAGGGAGACTTTCCATGGGATGATAAGGAATTTCGATATTTGGTTGTGGGAGTAACTGGACTTCTCTCTGGATTCATGTATTTTTACTACCGAAATCCTGGCAGGGAAATTACTTGGAAAGATTTTGTAAATTATTATCTTGCACGTGGTGTGGTAAGTCATTTTAAAATGTGCCTCCCTTTGGATGAAGCATTGAGTCATACAGCATGGAAGCAGACTGTTCAGTCCAACTCATCCATGCCGAACAAGTTTCCCTACTTGCCTGCACTTGGCCCATGTCCCACTAAACCTTTCCTATTTATGTACCTATCCAGTTGTCTTTTAAATGTTGTAAGTGTACCTGCATCTACCATTTTATCTGGAAGTTCATTCCACATGTGAACTCCCCTCTGCGTGAATGTGACAGTTTGGAAGTAAATGTGTGGCATACCGTCAGAGTCCATTATTAACCATGCGGTAAGGCATTCATCTATACTGGGGAGGAAAACCCTCAATTCAAACCTTTGTTGCAGACAAGTTGGATGATTTCACTTCACGTGATTCCTGCTCCTACTTATTGCCAGAAAGTAGAAATTAGGTAAGCTTGTCTTTACTGGTCAGTGCATTGAATATAGGAAGTGGGATGTCATGTTGCGGCTGTACAGACATTGATTAAGCCACTTTTAGAATAATGCATTCAGTTCTGTTCTCCTTGTTATTGGAAGGATGTTGTGAAACTTGAAAGGATTCAGAAAAGATTTACATGGATGTTGGCAGGGCTGAAGGTTCGAGCTGTAGGAAGAGGCTGAATAAGCTGGTGGTATTTTCTCTGGAGCATTGGAGGCTGAGGGTTGACTTTATAGAGGGTTAATAAAATTGTGAAATAGTATGGATAGAGAGAATAATCAATGTCTTTTCCCCAGGGGTGGGGGAGTTAGGTTTACGGTGAGAGGGGAAGGATTTAAAAGGGACCTAAAGAGCAACTTTTTCATCCAGAGGGTGGTGCACGTTTGGAATGAGCTGCCAGAGCAAGTGGTGGAAGCTTGTACAATGACAACATTTAAAAGGCATCTGAATGGCTATATGAATAGGAAGAGTTTAGAGGGATATAGGCCAAATGCTGGCAAATGGGACTAGATTAATTTAGGATATTTGGTCAGCATGGACAAGTTGGGCCGAAGGTTCTGTTTCCATGCTGTACGGCTCTATGACTCTATGATTATAAGGCTCACGTGTGATATTTATCATTGTACTGAAAGCTGATACTTGCATTTAGCTATTTTTGGTACTTGAGGCTCCACTTTGAGTTGTGGTGCACTTTGTCTCTGCCAATTTGCTTAAGTTGAACTTGATGGCACTTTACACAAATCAGGTTCTGGCTCACATCAGAAAATTTAAAATGAATGTCTACTTTGTAGAGTTGCTAAAGTAAACTCTTGCCCCACCAACTAGCAATACCTTTTAAAATGTAGTGAATTTTCAATTAAAGCAGTCCCTGGTGCTCGTCAGTTGTAGAGGAAGTGAAATAGCACTTTATTCTAACCAAGCATCAGTCACTTGTTCCACACTTCTGCAGGCAGCCTATTGGTTGATACTGCTGATAATCTGTGTGCTAGACTGGATGGTGGAAACAAAAGATTTGACTGTGCTGGTAATCGTACCCGCCATTGATGTGCTGTCCCTATGGTGCAGGTTGGGTGCCAGCGTTCTTGCAGCAGATGGAGCAGATCTGCAAGCAGCTGATGCGGAGCCAGCTCACTGCATTCGTTGACAGGTAGGTGTGCCAGGCCAGTGGAAAACAGTGACACATCAAGTTTTTAGAGCACAGAAGGAGGCAATTCAATTTATTTCACCTGTATTCTCTCCGAAAGAACTATCTGTCCCATTATCCTCCCTTTCTTTGTACCATTGTAAATAGAATCATGAAACTTTTGGTTTTGGCTGGTAACAAGGTGGACGCAGCTAGACCTGTCCTGATACTCTCTCATCTCTTTGGCATGTCTTCTTACATCAAGTGGCACTTGGAAATATTATGACTGGAATGCTTTCAAAGTATCCCTGGCATTAGTGTGAGAATAATGTGTTATAAAGGTTTGTTCCAATTGGATGCAATATTGCATCTTCAGTGAAATAAGTTTTATATTATGGCTGATGCTTAACAGAGCCCATTAAGAAGCACTGTGTTTTTCAGGATTCTGGAAGGTGTTACAATACAGCAAGTTTCTTAATAATATTGAAAATGATCCTGCTGCTCTGTTTAGATAAATCCTTTTATTGACCTGGTTCAGAAAAGTGGGAGATGAGACTTGCTTGAAAAAAATCACATTCAAAATGTTATACCTATTGAAATAAAAATACACCAAAGATTAACTGAAAAATACTTTCATACAATCAAAGTTGGCCCAAAAATACAAAATGTATAATTAAAATAAATAACAAACTTATTTCTTTCTGTTCCTTTAAATAAGTTTTCTTAGACATCTTGTTAAAAGTGGGACTGAACTCCTGTTCCATGCATCACTACATTACATACTTCATTGGGCTTCCTAAAGACCTCCATTGAAACGTGGGATGCTTAAATAATTAGCTCAAAGTGCAAAATAAGTGGAATTAAATATTTTGATTGTGTTTCTCCAACGTGGAACTAGGCCAGGGCATGCACACTGGATCAATGCAGAAAAGAAACAAACATTTTACAAATGCCACAAGTTAATATTACTTAAACAAGGAGCAAATAAATGTGTCTCAAAGATACTTGTCAATTTCTTCTCAATATTTTATATGATGTTCTGCATTTAGGGGACATAGCTTTAAATTAGGGGACATAGCTTTAAATTAAGGGGTGGTAGGTATAGGACAGATGTTAGGGGTAGATTCTTCATACAGCGGGTTGTGAGTTCATGGAATGCCCTGCCCGTATCAGTGGTGAACTCTCCTTCTTTATGGTCATTTAAGCGGGCATTGGATAGGCATTTGGAAGTTATTGGGCTAGTATAGGTTAGGTAGGATTCGGTCGGCGCAACATCGAGGGCCGAAGGGCCTGTACTGCGCTGTATCCTTCTATGTTCTATGTTCTATGTCTATTTTCCATGTATGAATGGAACCTTTCCTCCTCACTCCACACACGTAAAATGTCAAATCAGTTGTTGCTAAAACCAAGATAGAGTGACTACATCACATGAAGTGAAATATGACGCATGGATAGTTGCTTCTTTTTGCATATTGGCTGATTCTGCAGATTATTGTCATTGTGAGTGCTGCCATTGAATTTACTATATTCATTTATCCCTTTTGGTGTATTTTTAAAAAGATCAACATAATATTTCATTATTACTATTGTTTATTACATCCCAATATTGTTTATCTTGTAACTGCTGTATTCATTTTTCATGAACTCTATGTGAGAAATTAGTTAATTGATGTATGATGCAGAGAATTCATAGTGCAACTGAGTGTTCTGTTAAAATTTGTTTTCATTCACTTTTTGGATATCCTCATCCCATGCAATGTCTGCACTTATTGCTCATCCTTAAAACTTTAGCACTTTTCCAGCAACACATTTTTAGCTTACTAAACTGTCAGCTTCCGTTCCATTTAACCGAACTTCAGCTCTATGATTTTAGTCAGGACTGACTGAAGGGAAGAAGTTATTACCACCTTTGTGCTTCAGCAATATAACATCATTTTTGAAGATATTTCTTTGTTGAAGATGACATTTGCTGAGTTTCGTTTCTGATGGTTCATAGAAACTTAGGGATTTGCATTTTTAAATTTGAAAGCTACAAACTGGTCATTGTTGTATAAGGAAAACTTACAAAATTATAACAGCTCTCTGGAATGTTATAATGTCATTTCATAACTATTGACAAAATGCATCTTTCACTGTTCCTGACATAGGAGTCTCTTCACTATTTACTTGTCATTTCAGGTTGATCGCCTAGAGGTTGTCAACAAGCAGTTTGTGCGGGTGATTTTCACTCCAGGAACTACAACTGATGTTGTAAGTAGGAAGGAACCTACACGGTTCATTTTTGATGCTTGAATCTTTGCCAGAATCATAAACATGAAACATTAATTCTTCTTTTCTCAACAGATGTAGCTTGACTATTGGGAATTTTGTGTTTTCATTTAACTTTAATAATGAGGGTAGCCAGCAGAGGGCACTTATGTCCAACATTCAATCTGCTCAGCAGCAGTCCTAATTGAGGTTGTAACAATCTGGGTTAAAGTCTCATTTTTGCAGCGATTGCTATGCAATGTAGTTATAAAGTGCGAAAACATTTTGCAATTCTTCAGAAGAATGCAATGAATGAAGTTTCATTTGGACTTGTAATGTTTTTGAAGCCTCATTAAATGAGATGTATGTATTTTCAAGCAGTCGATATTTTTTTCCGAAATGCCATGACTATTGCATTCTGAATTTCCAGGAGATCATCTGATGATTGCCTCCTTTTGATCCCCCACCCTAAAACTTACTATTTGCTGCTCCAAGCAAGCAGCTGGGGAAGCATGCTGAGCTTTAAAATTGTTTCTTATTTAAATTCTGTCAATCAAGGTGTAGAATACTACTACAAAGGAAGGCTTTGAGTACTGAATGTCTTGTATTTCTGGTAGAACATTTCGCTATTGCATGCCTTAAAGCAAGAGTGAAAAAGTTTGTTTTCCCCCATTTTCGTAGCTTCTGAAATAAGCAGAGTGCGCTCAGTCATTCGCTGCAGTGTATTGTCTTTTAGGAATTATGTTGATGATGTCTGATCAGATTTCATACAAAACAATGCTTGTGAACTTAGGTCTCAGGTCAAAGGACAATATGTAAAAAATAATTCCATTTGTATCCCAAACTCCCATGTCTGTTTAACTGTTGAATTTTTCTAGAATAAAACATTGATGTGTATTTCAACATGCAAATATTTATTGAGTTTACTTAGAGGAAAAAAAATTGCTCTATTGTCACACATTGTCATATGCATTTTCATAAGATTGTCAAAAATAGGAGCAGAAGTAGACCATTGGGCCCTGTTGAGTCTGCTCTGAGGTCATGGCTGATTTGATGCTCCTCAACTCTATTTTCTTGCTTTTCCCCACAACCTTTCATTCCCTTATTGATCAAAAATCTGTCTGTTTCGATCTGGAATATACTTAACAACCCAGCCTCTACAGCCCTCTGCAGTAAAGAATTACACAGATTCACTAATATTTTGAGAGAACTAAATCCTCCTTGTCTCTGTCCTAACTGGGTGATCTTTTGCTCTGAGACTGTCCTTTGTTTTGTCTTGGTTATAGTTTAGAACCAAACTCTCCATGTCCCCTCTAAAGCCTCATCCGAATCAAATATATTTCCATAAGGTCACAATATCAATGAGTACAAGCCCAACCTACTCCATGTCACCTTTTTAGGAAATCCCTGCATAACTGGGATCAATTTAGTGAACCTGTGCCTCCAGTGTCAATATATATTTCCATAGTTTGGAGGAACCAAAGCTGTTCACAGTATTCTAGGTGTGGTGATTTCCCTATTTTGATATTTTATTCCCTTTGAAATATAGGCCAACATTCCATTTGCCTTCCTAATTAAACGTTGGGCCTGTTTGCAAACTTTTTGCGATTTATGTATGAGGACTTCTAAATCCCTCTCATATTTAAAGAATATTTAGCACCTTTATTCCTCCTGCCAAAGTGCATAACTTCATATTGCCCCACATTATATTCCAAGTGCCAAGTAAGTACCCACTCACTTCATCTGACTATATCCCTTTGTAAACTCCTCACTGCTTGCCTTCCTATCTATTTTTGTGTTTTCCGTAAACTTTGCAATAGTGCATTCACTTCTGTTGTCCATGTAATTCATGCATATGGTAAATAATTGTTGCCTTAGCACTGATCCTTGTGGCACTCCACTAGTGTCCCTATGGAGGAATAATCTGTTTATTTAAACAATTTGTGCAAACTTAATAAGAATTTAGAATTAAATTTTCAATTTAGTTTATTGTTGTCCCAGAGAAAAAAATACTAATTTTATCAAATTTGTGACTCAATGATATGAACTAACTATATGAATACAGCATACTGGATAGATTACTAATTTGGGTATTCTATCCTTTGCCCACTTAGAGCTATGTATGGTTTAATATTGGAAGTGTGGATACATTTGAGCGTAATTTGGAAAATGTGCAACAAGAGATGGGGATTGAACCAGCAAATCGTGCAGCTGTAGTGTACAATACTGAGAGTGATGGGTAAGTAAGAAGCCAAATATGTCGTTGTTTATTTCAAAATAAAAATATGCACTATGAATTTTGGTTTATGTAAATGTGTATATATAGTGTCTTAACATCCCTGTGCTGGGTGTTTGCATTGAGGTTATAGGAACAGTGCTGTCTTATAGGAATTGCTAATCTTACTGACACCAAATCTTGATTGCCACTGCAAGAGGTGGTTATTAAAATATGTACGGCAGTAAGGTCTCTCTGATTGCATGTTATTTATTCTTTTCAAAGCAAAATGGTGGACGGGAAAGGATCGTGGCTGAGAGAGATCGTGGCTCTTGGTTTTGAGGTCTTTTCCAGCGCTCAGCTGGGTTTAGTCACTTCCTTGAGGCGGTACTTGCTGCTTTGTTTTACATGTTGTTACATTGTTTTTGGAACTTTGTACAATAGATCACAAATAAAGATCCCTTAAAAGGGAGGAAGGAGAGTGAGTTTCGGGAGAATGACAACGTGGTAAGGTTGGAGTCTGAGAAATTGCATAAATATCAGAGATCCGTTTTTATGAAGCAGCGAACAGTGTAGTTTCACAGCTGTCAGACTGAGAAATTGCATAAGAGCTCTGGAGATGGGATTTCACTAAAACATGCAGTGAAGTTTCACGGCTGATATGGGAAGTCTAATAGCCAGCTTTCCTGGATTGTTGCAGAGGTTTCATTGATGTAGAAAAAGAAAATCATGGCTTGAAATCGCAGAAGAGGACAACCTTTGGTTTTTGAGCCTACTTTGGAAATAGAACCATTAGATTCCAGGTTGGAATACAGACAGTCTCTAACCACACACCTTCAAAACATTGAGCTGAGATGCCACTTTTTTTTATAAAACCTTTAGTTATCTCGGGACTGTCACTTGAAAGAAGTTCTGGGATTAACAAACTAATGAATCGAAACCCGCAACCCATTTTAAGCAATTAAGATTTAACAGCAATTTAGGTTTGTTCAATGCATCGTATCAGTTGTATGACACTTTGATCTTTTACTCTAAATTCTGTGTCCTATGCTACAAGCTATCTGATGATGGATTAGCGCTCTGAAAGCTTGTACTTCCAAAAAAATCCTGTTGGACTATAACCTGGTGTTGTGTGATTTTTAAACCCTTAGGTAAAGGGTGAGTTGATGACGGGACACTGACTTCTGTGCAGTTATTTCAGGTACTAAAATAGATTAGGTACAAAAATAGAGAAATAAAGACAAAAGCTAATATTTCTACATCACAGAGCTTCATAGTAAAACTTAGGAAGATATAGAAATAAAGTTAAAAGATAAACACTACAGTCCTTCTATGGTCTGCAGTCTCTGCACACTGTGGGCATTCCACATGTGGTCTTATTTCTCCCTGCACTATTGAGCTCAAGATCTGTGACCGGCTGACCACACCAGACCCCAGTCCGACACGGCTGGACATCACACTCAGTGCTAACCACAGGCAGTCTTGCCCATTGCAGCCCTGTGACTACCAGCTGTCCTTCTGGCTCCAGCCCTGTGACCGCCGGCCGTCCTGTCGGCTCCAGCCCTGTGACTGCCGGACATCCTGCAGGCTCCAGCCCTGTGACCGCCGGCCGTCCTGCCGGCTCCAGCCCTGTGACTGCCGGACATCCTGCTGGCTCCAGCCCTGTGACTACCAGCCGTCCTGCCGGCCCCAGCCCTGTGACCGCCTGCCGGCTCCGGCCCTGTGACCGCCGGCCGCCCTGCCGGCTCCGGCCCTGTGACCGCCGGCCGCCCTGCCGGCTCCGGCCCTGTGACCGCCGGCCGCCCTGCCGGCTCCGGCCCTGTGACTGCCTCATTCCAACTTGACTGCTGGCCCTCCTGCTCGACTCCGCACCGTCCCTGCGACTGCTGGGTAAGGAACCGTAATAAATGGAAACATTAAGAAAACGTAGAAAGAAAGACCAGCAAAGCAGACGAATTAGACAAGCTCTGGGCTCCTGGGCTGAGGAGCCTGCACATTGCACTGCTACTCTGTCACCATCTTGAAAAGTTTAAATTTAACACTTGACCACGCCAGGCTTTCATTTTTTGCATATTTCCAATTATATGCATTTCCCCAGGCCTTTAACATCCTTAACTGTTTGCAAGTTTTCTTTTCTTTAATAACCTTGATTTTTCATTGCATTTTATTCATTTTCCTGTCCACTTCTCAATTTTAATTTCAGAGAAAGGAGTTTGCAGCCGAAATGCTGCCTTGTTTTTTCCTTCGGTCTTGTTGTATGTTTCCAGAAATTTTTTTGTGTATTGGCAGGTTTGTACGGTAGCAAGGCTTGATGTAATCATTTTAACTAAAATCTTTTTGATTGTTAAACTGTTTTTAATTTTCATGCAGTTCGTTCATGCTAAGCATATTCCCCACGCTGTTACTCATCGGCTTTTTGCTCTATACACTGCGACGAGGTTCGATGGCAGCAGGCCGTGGGGGGCGAGGTGGTGGACTCTTCAGTGTGGGAGAAACAACAGCAAAAATGCTGAAAGATGAGATTGATGTCAAATTCAAGGATGTTGCAGGATGTGAAGAAGCTAAATTAGAAATCATGGAATTTGTTAACTTTCTGAAAAACCCGAAGCAATATCAGGATTTGGGGGCCAAGATCCCAAAGGTATGGAAACTATGTTGATAATCTGAAGAATGTTTGAAGCAACAGAAAAAAAGTGTAACATCTTAATTGCAGGAATGTTCAAATTATGGTGCTTTGCATGAGGAAGGTCACAAAATCGTAAACAAATAGTGCTGGCAAACCTTTCTGTTTCAACATACGAATCAATGGTTGTCTGACAATAACTGTGCCTTGGAGGATGTCATTAGAATATCTCTGCCTTTGAGATGGACAATGCAACACTTCCGAAGTATTTAATTGATTCTGAAACACTTTGGAATGTCCTAAGGTCCATGAGAACTGCAATCTAAAAACCAAGTTTGTTTGATTGTTACATTATAAATTTTGTGTTTTTGAAAGGTCATTGTCATGCAGGGCATTAATTCATAAAGGAAATCAATTTAATCATTCTGTTTAGTTGCTATGTTTTTACTTGCAGGTTATTGAAACAGTGCTGTGTACAAATATAAATTAAACCATTTCAAACTATAAGCAAGTTAGAAAATAGATGGTATCCATGTCCAATTTATATTGCAACATCTGCAAAGGAAGATAAAGCATTACATCTCTTATTTTTATGCAGCAGAGTTTGAAACAATGTTGTATTGTCGATTCTCAATGTGCCTAATATTTGTAGTAATGATCCCTCAATGCTTACAGGGTGCTATTCTGTCTGGACCACCAGGAACTGGAAAAACCCTGTTGGCTAAAGCAACAGCTGGGGAAGCTAATGTTCCTTTTATAACTGTGAATGGATCTGAATTCCTGGAGATGTTTGTTGGTGTTGGACCAGCCAGGGTAAGAAAGGAAATTGCTATATGCCACCGAATTGAGTGTTATTTTTAAGCATTATCATCTTCCACTTTGGTAATCAACTCTGGACCAGCAATGGTAGTGGACCTCATAATGGGGCATTTGATTTAACTGTTAAAAATATTGAACAATTCTTACTTTGCAATTTGAATAATTTACTTGATGCAATTTTTTGTAGAACTGTGTTTTTTTAAAATTCCTAATTCTGCACTTTTGTTCATTCCCAAAACAATCAAGTAAGATATAATTTTTTTAAAGATGTAAAATGACTGTCATTGTCTTGTCACAGTTCTGAAGTCTTTATATTTGACACTAGCAAAAAAAGAAAAGGTTGCGAATACACTATCATTTTACAGATATTCTAAAGGAAGTGAATTTTATCTGCGGCACCCATTTTCTCATAGTGTGTTTCTGTCTGACTTGATTTTCTTGTTCAAGTGATTCTTTTTCAGCTCAACAATCATTTTGTTTTGCATATGTTCTATACAGTATCCTTCCTCAAATATGAGATGAGCAACCTCTGTTTACTAAGACTTTTAATTGCATTGTAATGTCAGTAGGAGAAGAATTTCTGATGTAGCTTAGTTCATTATTCACATGTGACCCTAGGGAAAAGCTGACCAAAAAAATCATGCTGGGATGCCTTTGCTTGATCTGCACCTGAACTATGCTGGATTCTACATTGATTCATTGTGTTTTCGTCGTCTTGGGCCTGAAAAAAAACACAAGCTGAATCAGATTATTTAAATAGAATGGTCCGTAGCAGAGCGGCCCTGGCAGAGCTCAAACTGTGCAGGTTATTGCAAAGCAAGTGCATGATCGGACTCTTGACAATCCATTCCATAACATGATAAGCAAGAGTAGTCTGATGGCGTGGTAATTGACCAGGTTGGATTTGCCCTTTTATTTTGTGTACATATAATACTGGGCAACTTTCACATTGTCAGGTAGATGTCAGTGTAATAGTATATTGTAACAGCTTGACTAGGGATGTGGCAAGTTTTGGAGCACAGGTCTTGGTACTATTGCTAGAACATTGTCAGGGCCCATAGCCTTTGCAGTATTCATTGCCTTCAGTCATTTCTTGATATCATGTGGAGTAAATGGAATTTTCTGTATTGCTGGAGACTTTGTAGAAGAGTCTACTCATAGTGGTCAGTGCAGGTTGGAATTGAACTACACCATGCTGTCTTGACTGTTTGTTTAGAAGTTCCTGACAGATAGCCATCAAGCAGCATTTACAGCCGACGTTTGTTCTCTACAGCAGACTTAGAATGCAAAGTTAGTTCTTGTAATTAGCTGGTTCCTTGGCATCGCATTCTTCTGCCCCTTCTCCTGATTGTTGTAAAGAAACACTCTGTTCAGATCTCTGTTATGAATGTGAGATGTCCATTTCAAACTGGAATTAGCTGGGTTGTGGTTGAATGCCTTGATATTTTCTGGTGGTGAGATGGCCACATCAACGGCAGGACAAGTCCTTCAGACTCAACAGTTACTAGTTCTGTTGTAACCCCACCTATGACCTTTGCCTCTATCGGATGGGGTGGGGGTGCAGTTATTTGTGGATTGACAGTGGCCTGTCCTTGTCTGCTTCCTGTTTTGGTGCATGTGTGTCTCACACGAACAAAGATACTGTGTTAGTGTGTGCAAATGAGGTGTATGTCCATCAGGGTAGAAGAGTATGGATGACTTATGAAAGGTAACGCTGGTGTAAGGAAGTAATTGTGAGGCCAGTAGTTAATGCAGGAAATGAAGTGCATAGCAGTGATTTTAAAGGATTGATTGAAATGGTTCTTTGGGAGCAGGTTTTCTGTGTATAATCTTTAAGGAGAACGTGATCAAAGTAAGAACTGGAATCTTGTTTTAGAAGCCCTTATCTGCACAATGAGTTTCTTTCTTTGAACTCAAGACCTGGCTGTGATAATGATGCTTGCATTAACCCACTATTTTGTTCCCATTCTGAAGAATAGTGCATTGATGACTGCATTGGAACCACTTCGTGCTCCCGCGAGGAGGTTGAGCAATTCATCAACTTCACCAACACATTCCACCCTGACCTTAAATTTACCTGGACCATCTCTGACACCTCCCTCCCCTTCCTGGACCTCTCCATCTCCATTAATGACGACCGACTCCCACAGCTACCTGGATTACACCTCTTCCCACCCTATTTCTTGCAAAAATGCCATCCAGATTAGATTAGATTAGATTACTTACAGTGTGGAAACAGGCCCTTCGGCTCAACAAGTCCACACCGACCCGCCGAAGCGCAACCCACCCAGACCTATACCCCTACATTTACCTCTACCCCTAACACTACGGGAAATTTTATCATGGCCAATTCACCTAACCAGTATTCCCAATTGCTCCGCCTCCACCGTATCTGCTCCCAGGAGGGCTAGTTTCACCATAGAACACACCAGATGGCCTCCTTCTTTAGAGACCGCAAATTCCCTTCCCACGTGGTTAAAGATGCCCCCCAATGCATCTCGTCCACATCATGCACCTCCGCCCTCAGACCCCACCCCTCCAACCGTAACAAGGACAGAACTCCCCTGGTACTCACCTTCCACCCTACAAACCTTCGCATAAACCAAATCATCCGCCGACATTTCAGCCACCTCCAAGAAGACCCCACCACCAGCGGTATATTTCCCTCCCCACCCCTTTCTGCCTTCTGCAAAGACCGTTCCTTCCGTGACTACCTGGTCAGATCCACGCCCCCCCTACAACCCATCCTCCCATCCTGGCTTTCCCCTGCCACCGCAGGAACTGTAAAACCTGTGCCCACACCTCCTCCCTCATCTCTCTCCAAGGTCCTAAAGGAGCCTTCCACATCGATCAAAGTTTTACCTGCACATCCACTACTATCATTTATTGTATCTGTTGCTCCCGATGCGGTCTCCTCTACATTGGGGAGACTGGGCGCCTCCTAGCAGAACGCTTTAGGGAACATCTCCGAGACACCCGCACCAATCAACCACACCGCCCCGTAGCCCAACACTTGAACACCCCCTCCCACTCTGCCGAGGACATGGAGATCCTGGGCCTCCTTCACCGCCGCTCCCTCACCACCAGACGCCTGGAGGAAGAATGCCTCATCTTCCGCCTCGGAACACTTCAACCCCAGGGCATCAATGTGGACTTCAACAGCTTCCTCATTTCCCCTTCCCCCCCCCACCTCACCTGAGTTCCAAACTTCCAGCTCAGCACTGTCCACATGACTTGTCCGACCTGCCTAGCTCCTTTTCCACCTCTCCACTCCACCCTCTCCTCCCTGACCTATCACCATCATCCCCTTCCCCACTCACCTATTGTACTCTAATCTACTTTCTCCCCACCCCTACCCTCCTCTAGCTTATCTCTCCATGCTTCAGGCTCACTGCCTTTATTCCTGATGAAGGGCTTTTGCCTGAAACGTCGATTTCGCTGCTCGTTGGATGCTGCCTGAACTGCTGTGCTCTTCCAGCACCACTAATCCAGAATCTGGTTTCCAGCATCTGCAGTCATTGTTTTTACCATATTAGACATTGTATTTACCAGCACAGGTGCTGTTAAACCTGAGTTTTTCCAAGACCTTTTATTTTATTTCAGATCCCTGGCATCTACAGTTCTTTTGTTTTTATTTCTGCTAATAATCTCCCATCTGACCGCCAGAGGAGTGCTAAACTTTTAGGTGTTTATTCCTGCATTATCCTGGCCTTGCTTGGAATTTAGTCAAAATGCAATTCCTGTTTAATAAGTGCGGTCTGCTTTCAGTGCTGCTGGGGACTCCTAACTTTTTGTCTTCTACTCCATCCCACACAATAGGAGAGCTGCTAATAAACAGTGAGACACTAGCAGCTTACCAATTTTAGTTACATGAGGTATGAATGCAGTATGGTCCCTGCCTTGTGTGTATGGAATTAACCATGTGAAGCAATAAGGCTGCAAATTTCCCAGCTAAATACTACCAGTTTTGTAACCATAAAGTTTTAGCTATGCACCTTTCATGTGAAGTATTCTTAAATTCATATCACCTAACAAAGCTATAATATTACATCCTGGTAACTCAACATGTAAGACTGTAGACTGTCTTAAGCTGAAACACTTTACATTGTTTTGAATATCAGTGAGTACTCAATTTGTAACGGTTTTCTCCCACCTGTCTCATACACAACCTCTTGCTTTCAGGTTTTGCAGTTTAAGGCCACCTACATTTTGATTCCTGTCTTCATTTCTAGTGTATATTATGCTGTTATCTGAGTAGCTCTGAGATAGGCTTTGTTGGATATTAAAGAGTTAATGTTTCTATTTTAAACAGAGCATATTACGAAAACAAGAATTGGAACTCCTGCTAATAGTTGAGTGGTTATTTCCTGTTTCAGGTGAGGGACATGTTTGCCATGGCACGGAAAAATGCTCCATGCATTCTTTTCATTGATGAGATTGATGCTGTTGGAAGGAAGCGGGGTAGGGGAAACTTTGGTGGACAGAGTGAGCAGGAGAACACCCTAAATCAGCTACTGGTCGAGATGGATGGTATGTGATGAGGATAAGTGTTGACATGACTGCTACTTGGATAGCACAAAAATTCGTTTGACTTTAACTAAGAATTTAATACCAAGCATGCATATTCTGCCTATAAAAGGATTTTATGTAAAATGCACTGACTTCCTATAATACTTTTCTGTACAGTTAAATACACTCTTCTCTCCTACCCCTGGCACCACAGTCCTTAGATAAATGAAGGACATGAAGCTAGTTTTTATTGATAAACTTACTTTGTACTGAACTTGCCCAAAATGTTCACAAGTGCAATCACCAATTGCAGTATCAAACAAGTAAAGTACTGAATTAATTTGTGGGATGAAGGGAAAGTCCAAACCTCCTATGACTAAAACCCAAGACTCCAGTGCTACAAGCTACCTAATTTCAACCTAGATTATGAGAGTAAAATTTCTGGGACTGCACAAACTGACCATTAAAGCTTCTATAAATATGTGAAGAGAAAAAGATTGGTAAAGACAAATATAGGACACTTACAGTTGGAGGTTGGGGAATTATAATGGAGAACAAAGAAATAGCAAAATATTTGAATGCATACTTTTGGTCCTATCTTCACAAAAGAGGGCACAAATGCCACCCAGAAATGTTAAGAAACAATGGGCCAAGGGCAATTGCACAATTGAACAAAAAAATAGTGATGGGGAGAATAATGGGGTTAAAGTCTGACAAATCCCCAGGTCCTAATAATCTACAACCCAGAGTACTAAAGGAAGTGGCCCTGGAATTATTAGATACATTGGTGGTCATCTTCCAGAATTCTATAGGTTCTAGAGCAGTTTCTACAAATTGCAAGGTGGTAGATCCAACCCCCCTGTATAAAATAAGAGGGAAAAAGAACACAAAGATTTACAGACTAGTTAGCCTGTTATGGAGTCTCTTATGAAATATGTGAAAAACAGAGCATTTGGAAAGCATTAATGTGATTGGACAAAACCAGTATAGGTTATGTAAGGCAAATCACACTTAACAAATCTAGTAAATTTTTTTGAGTATGCAGCTAAGGAAATAGTTAAGAGAGGACCAATGGATGTGTATTTGGATTTTCAGAAGATTTTTAATAAGGCCCCTCTGAAGAGGTTGGTGAGCAAAATTAAAGCATGCGATGCGGGTAATATATTGACATGAATTGAGAATCAGTTGGCAAACTGGACAGATTGTGGGAGTAAATAGGCCTTTCTTTCCAAAGAGCAGGCAGTGACTCATTATGTACAGCAAGGATTGGTGCCTGGACCCCAGGTATTCATGACATATAAATTACAAGGATGAGGGAATCAGTTGCAACATTTCCAACATTTGCTGATTATATCAAACTAGACAGAATTGTGAGGAGGAGGCTTCAAAGTGACTCAACAGGTTGAGTGGGCAAGCAATACATAGTGGTTAAATGGGAAATTACACACTTCAGTATGAAAAACAGACAGTATTGTTTAAATAATGGTGCATTAGGATATACATAGGTATCTTGTTGTCTTTGTACACAAGTCAATGAAAATAGGCAGCAAGCAATTAATTAAAAGAGGATTTGTATTCTGAATATTGCGTACAGTTTTGGTGATCTTCCAAAGAAAGGATGGAGGGAGTGCAGCAGATACCACGCGGTGCTGGGAACAATGTATGAGGAAAGATTGATTTGACTGAGCGATTACTTACTAGAGTTTAGAAGGATGAGAGGAAATCTGAGTGCATTGTTTAAAATTCTAACAGAGCCAGTCAGGATAAATGCAGGGAGGATGTTTTCCCTGATTGGAGAGTCTAGAACCAGAGGTCACAATCTCAGGATACAGGGTAGGGCCTTTAGCATTGAAATGGGGACACCAGTTTTTCACTCAGGGTGGTCAGCCTGTCAAATTCTCTATCACTGATCACTGTGGAGGCCACGTTGCTGAATACGTTACAAAATACAAAGAGAAATAAAAACCAAACAAAAATAAAGAAAATTACAGTACAGGAACAGGCCCTTCTGCCCTCCAATCCTGCACTGATCCAGATCCTTCCCCTAAACCTGTTGCCAATTTTCTAAAGAAGTTGCCTGTTTTCTGAAGAAAGATACAGAGTAAATTTTTAGATTTTAAAGACATCAAAGGATTGGTGGAGAAAGTGGAAAGATGGGATTGAGATAGATGATTAGCTATGATCGTGTTGAAAGACAGAGCTAAATGGCCTATTCCTGCACCTTGTTTCCTTGATTCCAACCTACTACATAATGCTTATTATCTCATCTCATAACCTTTAAAAATGTATGGTCAATTAGGTACATAGCGAACATAATAAATCAAAACAGGTTATAGTTTTCAGCATTGAATGTATCTTCAAATTAGCTATAAAAAAATCGAAAATGCTGTCTTTGGGCCAAGGGTAGAACTTCAGTTTCAAATGATTGTGGATCCCAATTTAAAAATTGAAGCATATAATGTGGGCTGATACTTCAATCCCAGTATTGAAGCAGTGCTGAATTATCAGAGCTGCTCACTTTCAGGTGAGATATTATAGTCAGGCCTTACCTATTTAGGTGAATGCAAAAGAACCCACAGTACTATTTGGAAAAGAGCTGGTGGCTTCATTCCAGTGCCATGATCAACATTTAACTATCAACCAATATTTGAAAATAGTAAATGTAATCTGGTCATTTCATTCTTATTGTTGTGAAAACCAGTCCAAATTGACTTCTGCATTTCCTATGCTACAACAGTGACAACACTTCAAAAGTATTTTATTGGCTACAAACCACTTTAAGGTGTCCTGAGGTTGTGAAAAGAGCTATATTAATGAATTTTCTTCAGTTTTAATATATTTTTACCTATTTGTTATAAATTTGATACCATCTGATGTGGATTTCCCATCACATTTTTTGTAACGCCCTCCCCCCTTTTTAATTTGCAGCAAGCCGTGCAGAAGGAAAATGGCAATGTGATTTGATTTTTTTTTAAAGAGTTGCTTTTAAATCCCGTAATTAAAAGAAACACCACTAATACAGTGCACTGCATAATCTCTTTGTTGCTTAACAAACAGAATATCCTTGAATTCACTCTTCACTGTGCTATGAAATCCCATGAATGTATTTGTATTATGTGTGACCTTACAATTGCTGTTGCATTTCTATTTGTAAATTTTGGAGAGTGTTTAATACTGTTAAAAGCCAATAATTTTTAATCTTCATGATCATTTTCATTAACAGAATGTCAGTAACCTTGCATAGCTACAAATCATTAGCCATGGCAATCGAATTTAATAAGATCAGTCAGACTGAAGTAAACCTATCCATGTAAAAATAAATAAAATTAATTCATAAATTCAGGATATTCACACATGCACTGTCTTTACAATACATTAGCCACATGTCATTAGTTTAGAATTAGGATTGACGAGTTGCATTAATAGCTAGTAAATTCAACTAAGTAATGGACATGTGATTCCAATATAGTACATGCATGTATGTTTTAATTATTATGCGCATTTGTTTCTAAATTCTGGAAAATAGAAACAGACTGCTAGTGTGTTTCATCAATTTTTGTACTTGTATTTCTTTGACACCTATTGGTCATTGTGAGGATAGTGTCTAACATTGACATCAAGGTAGCATCTGCAAAACAATCTGAAAGAAGAGTTATCATTGTGGCCATCTACCTATCAAATTACTTCTGTAGACCAGCAATACAGAGCAAATCCAAGCAATAGTGAATATCAGAGCAACAGGCAAGAAAAGTTCAATCACATCCTGGATAGAGGGCAGGATGGTGTGGACCCACCTTGAAAATAAATAGAACTATCACAAGAAAACGTGATTGTAGATGGTTTCTGTGAATAGTTCATTTATAGAGTTGGCTGCAGCAGTGGAGACTCTGATGAAAGGCATTTGAAAATGGGCAAAAGTTGGCTTTCATAATGAATGGGCAAATTCATTTTACCTTTGTGGAGAATTAAAATAAGCCACTTTGCCTCTTGTATACAAAGTTGACAACTGAGAATAATTTTGAGGAAACGTTTTGAGCCTGTGCACTCTAGATTTAACAGTAAATTTCCAAACAAATTGCATGGTTATGTTACTTATTTTCTCTATCGATATTAACACCATGTTTTATATTTACACTTACTTGATCATGCTTTTACCTAACATCTTAATTTTTATTCTTGTTTTAGGATTCAACACAAGCACCAATGTTGTTGTTCTGGCAGGAACAAATCGACCTGATATCCTTGATCCAGCATTGATGAGACCAGGTCGATTTGATAGACAAATTTATATTGGTAGGTTGACAGCTAATGATTTAGGCAGCTGACAAAGTACATTACTTACTATGCCAGCTCTTAGCATATGGATAAGATCAAATTATTGGTGGTAGGCTTTCTTGCTACAGAAGCTGAGTAGCTGAGCTGATTTGAAATTCCTAATTTGGCATGATTTAAACAGCATTTGAACCATCATGGTACTGTTAAGAAAGCACTGCTCCTTTGCTGCAAACCACTTACTGTTTGTATGTATACTTTAAACAGGTGCAGTTTCAATATATAATGTAGTGTTTCTGTATCCAGATTTCAATGTAATTAGCCAAATTTGTGCAAAAGAATTGTAAAACTGCATTACATCCAAAAGCAATGCATTTGTACTTTCTGTGATCTTCTACTCTGGTTCAAGATTCAATTTGCTGGAATCTGGCCCTTCCCAAAAAAATGGCGATTTTCAGGTTAAAATTGCAAGCATTTTCTGTTTCCAGTAGGCTCTTCAGATTTTATCTTATTAAAAATCTTTTCATGTTGAAACAGTCTTGTTTTATTAAGAAATTGGCTAGTGCACACCAAATAGGCTATTAAATGTTGTGGAGTTTTCTCAGTCATTGTTGTTCATAGGGGAATTCAAATTAAAAATGCTTACTTTTGGATTAACTCGTTTTTATTTATATTAACAAAACTGTACAAATTTACCATTTAAATATAGCAATGAGTATCTTGGAGAAAAAAAAAACCATCATAGAAGGTTTTGTTTATGATTATTTGAGCAATTTCCCAATTCTGTTCAAAACATAATCATTACCCCACAATGTTCAGTATTGTTCATCTAATTTTTTAAAAAACAAATTGCTTCCATGTGCAACACAATTGATTTTATATTTGCAGTTTGAGTTTTTAAACTAATGGGGTAGGTCAGTGTTGCCAGTTATTAGCCTATGGTACAAGAAAGGAATTAGGAAACCCAAAATATGAACTAAGTGTCTATAACAAAGTATTATACGGCATCAAGAGATCTTCCATAAATTAAGACTGATGTTGGTTTTTATGTCCCAGGACTATTAAAAAGAAGTGTTTTATTTTAAATTGCTCAGTGTTGCCTTGTTTGGAATAAACCAGATGTCAGTAGATAGTTTACGAACATCTTAAGTTCTGAAATAATGATAAATTCCAAAGAAGAGTGATGCTGGATTCAAAACCTTAATTCTGTTTGTTTCTTCTCAGGCATGCTGAGTTATTCAAGCACTTCAGTATTATTTCAGTTTCCAACTTCCACAGTATTTTGCTTTTAATCTTGGTTCTGTTTTTCCACATCAAGAATATAATTTTCCCTTGGTGTTTTCAAATAGATGTAGTTGTCGAACGTTGCATAGCTGTTTCACAGCAGCTATAATGTAAAAGAAATGATGATGTGATTATTTCAGTATTACTGCAGATGAAGTGGATAGCATTCATGCCATAAATAGTTTCATTTAAATTTGTATCACAGTTAGGATCCTTGCCATAGCCTCTTTTAAATTAAACAATTGAAGTTATTATAACTAAAATGCATATTTTTGTCCATTCCAAAAATAACAATGTTTTACCGGACCTAATCAGTGTTTTGAATATATTAGAATATAATTAATCACTGGGAACTCAGCCAGTTTTGTAATTTGTCTAAAGTTTGCTGGATTTGTTTTGACTTGCAGGTCCACCTGATATCAAAGGACGAGCATCAATTTTCAAAGTTCATCTTAGCCCGTTGAAGATGAACTCTAGTATCAGTAAGGAAACATTGGCACGTAAACTAGCTGCACTTACTCCTGGGTTCACTGGTGAGTCTTCAAAAAGGAGAGAGTACTTAATTATACTGTCAGTCTTCTGTGGTTTAGAACTTGTTACCAAATTTATAACCAAGCCTTATGTATTTATTCCCCAGATATTCATGAGATGAAAGAAAAGGTTGAATGAGTATTGCAGTTCAGACCAGTGCAACAGTTTGAAAGCGAACTTTGTCACAGTAAAGATATTGACTCATACCATTATATAGACAGACTTAGTGATTTGTGGGTTTGCATGTTGTAACGTAATTCAGGTTGTTGGGTTTAAATCCATGTCAGAATGATACAATGCAAATCTCCCATGTGGATAGCTATCGGATACATGTGTAGTTGACAGTTATGTAGTTCTGTGGGTTGATTGGTTTCCTTCTGGGTTGTATTGACTCCGTAACACGGATATGAAGCTGTGTTTTGCAAGGAGAGATCTCACATTAAGATTGGACCTTTGCAGAACTAGTTTTAGTGTGCATTTCATTCTTGGTCGACCTATGGTTAGGGAGTTTAATACTGAAGATTGGTAGAAAAAGGCAATTTTACTCCCTAATGTTGAAACCCACAGCATGCACAAAAATCGAGACTTTATAACTCATATTCAACACATACAACATACTTTTTTTTCCAGGTGCTGATATTGCCAATGTCTGTAATGAAGCTGCTCTGATTGCTGCTCGTCATTTAAGTGAATCAATCCATGTGAAGCACTTTGAACAGGCAATAGAACGTGTGATTGGAGGTGAGATTGACTTGGAATGTGCCTGCTGTACATTTAGCCCACAGTCCAAAGATGTGCTGGTTAGGTGGATTGGCCATGCTAAATTGCCCATTGTATCCAGGGATATGCAGGCTAGATGGATTAGCCATGGGAAATGCAAGGTTACAGGGATCGAGTAAGAGGATGGATCTGAGTGTCATGCTGTTCAGAGAGTCGGTGTGGACTTGATGGGTCGAATGGCATGCTTCCATGCTGTAGGGACACTATGATGATTTTCCTACCTTTTTATCTTTGACATCAAATGGTAAATGCATCATTGAGATGGTCACTGGTGATGGCTGCTTCACTAGTTACAGGTTTAAGTGAGCTATGTTCTTTGAAAGGCTACTAAGAGCCACCACTGCTGGTGAAAACGTTCTGTTTATTCCATATTTGTGTAACTTTTGGTAAAACTACAAATAGATCTTTTAAATTCTTGATTCTCTGCTGCTCTCAACTCTTTTGGTGCTTGTGAGAAATCAGCCAAACTTAAATCTTTGCAAAAGTAGTCATCTTTTTTTTAAACCCATAGGAAAATATGAGGGTAAGAACAAAGTGTGCTTTTAGGAAAATTTGAAAACTAACCACAATAATTAGGAAAGCCAGTCTTGCATTTCTTTGTGTCTGTTTCACTCGTACAGTGATTGCTGAACAGAAAGTATTTCCTCCAAATAAGCTTGGTTAGGTTTGGTAGATTGGCATCAAAATGTACAGTACGGAAATTGTCCACCCAGTCTCTGCAAGTATTTATTCTTCAGACAAGTGTATTCTCATTAATTCAATTTCCCTTTGTTCAGCCTTTAAATATATCTATTGTAGAATGATCACTTAAATTGATCTTTTTTGACATATGCAGAACATTCAATCATGTCAGCAATTAACATTATAATATGATGGACAAAATGATTTAGTATCTTCTATCAAAGCCAAAGTTTGTTCGTTCTTAATGTTGCAGCTTGGGGATATCAGATGGTGAGAGTTTACAGTTGTTATGTTGAGTGTTAAATGCACCTGAACAGATTGCTATCTTTAATACATGTAACATTTGCCTTCCTTAAAGAATTGCAGAATAGCATGTTTCTTTCTTTTGAATCTAATTATGGTTTTAAGTTATTGTTTTCAGAGGTTCTGTTTACCTTCTATCTGCATGATGCAAGTGTTTCCTTTATATTGTAGGTTCAGTGTCCTCAGTGAACAACCTTAATTCAGCTGCAAAATCAGAAATAGAGAGCAATGATTATAATTAGCAATGCGAGAGTTTGTAATACAATGCAATATTATATTCCAGCAATGTCGACAAGTACTATCTATCTGTCCCAAACCTCTGAATATGACAAAATGAAACTGGCAAAGGCCATGTTCTTCACTATAAGCGATGCCATGGAATGGTGGTTTGCAAGCAAACCTGTTGTAATCTTACAAATTCCTATGATTGTTGTGGTTCTGTTCGCCGAGCTGGGAATTTGTATTGCAGATGTTTCGTCCCCTGTCTAGGTGACATCCTCAGTGTTTGGGAGCCTCCTGTGAAGCACTTCTGTGATGTTTCCTCCGGCATTTATAGTGGTTTGTCTCTACTGCTTCCAGTTGTCAGTTCCAGCTGTCCGCTGCAGTGGCCGGTATATTGGGTCCAGGTCGATGTGTTAGTTGATAGAATCTGTGGATAAGTGCCATGTCTCTACGAATTCCCTGGCTGTTCTCTGTTTGGTTTGTCCTATAATAGTAGTGTTGTCCCAGTCGAACTCATGTTGCTTGTCATCTCCGTGTGTGGCTACTAAGGATAGCTGGTCGTGTCGTTTCGTGGCTAGTTGGTGAACACCAACGACACGACCAGCTATCCTTTGTAGCCACACACGGAGATGACAAGCAACATGAGTTCGACTGGGACAACACTACTATTATAGGACAAGCCAAACAGAGAACAGCCAGGGAATTCATAGAATCTGTGGATAAGTGCCATGCCTCTATCAACAAACACATCAACTTGGACCCAATATACTGGCCACTGCAGTGGACAGCTGGAACTGATAACTGGAAGCAGCAGAGACAAACCACTATAAATGCCGAAGGAAACATCACAGAAGCGCTTCACAGGAGGCTCCCAAGCACTGAGGATGTCACCTAGACAGGGGACGAAACGTCTGCAACACAAATTCCTAGCTCGTCGAACAGGACCACAACAATGAGCACCCGAGCTACAAATCTTCTCACAAACTTTGAATTCCTATGATTGCTTCCATTTTATTGTGCTTAATGTAACTTTAATTTTGCCTCTCTTCTGAGGCTTAATGAGGAGTTTAGTCCTGGTAATCTTTATATTGTCTCACTGTTTCATGTACTTAAATAGCAGGCACGGTGTTTGCAATAATATCTCCCAATTATGTCGTAATGTGGAGGTGCCAGTTTAGGACTAGGGTGGACAAAGTCAGAATCACACAACACCAGAAATGATAAGCTTTTGGAGCACCTCTTCAGGTGAAGTGTAAAAGAGAGCATGTTTCTATCCAAGTTCAAAGGTAGCAGCAGATTAAATCTGAGAAGCCAGTGTGTGCAGAAGTACAGCCCTGAACCTCAGTCGATAACAGTAGCTGGAGGATGTCGGTAATAGTAGGTTAAAATTACTTACCTTAAAAATGATGCAGTTAGATGCAAAGTCATGTGACAGTAATCAGTGCATATTCTAATCCAGTGTGCAGGGTAATCCCAATGACGGGATGTTGCAGTCAAGTGCAGGCAGATTTCCATCTGTGGAAAAGCGTACTGCTCAAACCCAAATCAAGTTAGGTCATATGATAGGCAATGTGCTGTGCAAAGACAGCTTTAAATATTTGAATGGAATTTGTATACTGCATTAAAATTATTGAGGAACGGGATTTTAAGCAGTAAAAGAGATGATATTGGCAGGGTGGAGGATAGGTGCTGATGGGTACTTAGTGTTAGAATTAAATAACATAGTCAGTTTATGACGTATATTGTCCCTTTGTAGTTAGAAAAGTTTTCTGAATTGTGATTTTTATCCTTTTATACTTCTGTATATATGATGAATGTATCATTCTAATTGAACAATTTCAATCTGTATGTCAACAACTTGTATTTGTATAATTTAATCACCTATTCTGTTTTACTCTAACTGTCTCTTAAAACCAAGGCCATTCACTGATCACGTCATTGTATACCATAGCAGTCAGAGTGACATAGAGTCATAGAGCTTACAGCATGGAAACATACCCTTTGGTGCAATGCGTCCATATATCCTAAATTAATCTAGTCCCATTTGCCAGCATTAGACCTTATAGCCCTCTAAACCCTTCCTGTTCATATATCCATAAAGCTGGTATGTTGAAATAAATCTGTCTTTTCTTGAATGTCAGAGATTTGAAACTTTAATAGCTTAAAATTTTATCATTCTGTGATTAATTAAATATCCAGTTCATTCATCATTACACAGTATTTGAAAATTGCAGTAGAGCAGTAGGGGAGAGGGTACACTAAGCATCTAAACTGTGACGGTACTATGACTTTAAGAGGTATATTTGACCTTTTTTTTTAAAAAGCAAAGAAAGTTTAAGACAGAGATGCTGAGCATTCTGCTCAAAGCCAATAGAGTAAGCAGCTTCTGAGGCCTTGGGTGTTTTTTAAAACTTGGAAGAATAGAAGCAGCTAGGGTGGGGTCAAGCACCCACAGAACCAGGATTTTCAGTTTTAGCTTTCAGCATTTGCTGGGTTCTTAAAGCTCTGTGTACAGCTAAAAACTGGGGTTTATTCCCCTCTGTGTACAGCTAAAAACTGGGGTTCTCTTCCTGCTGCTAGAATTGCATATAAGACAGTCTATTTTACTGAGTTTGCCAAGGGTGTATTTATCAGAAGTTACTACATTGGAACGGTTAATTTTTAGTAGTTAATATACCTAGTATTTAGTTAAGCATTTCGTTAGAGTTACAGTTAAGCTAATTCTTTTATTTTTATTTTGTGTTTTAAATGTAGTATGAAAATAAAGTGTGTTTTGCTTAAAGTCGATAGTTTGACCAATTGAATATCATCTAGAATGCAATGCCTTACACTTACCTTTAACTTAAGAAAACATTAGAGTGTGGACTGTCGTCTTAATATATTTTGAGGGGGTTTGGTCTGGTCCATAACAAAACTAAAATTTCCCTGAACAATCTATCCATTTAAAACTGCAGCTTTCTTTTGTTGATCACTTTTTGTTCTTTGTTCCATTTTAGGATTAGAGAAAAAAACACAGGTCTTGCAACCTGATGAGAAGAAGGTTGTTGCTTACCATGAGGCAGGACATGCTGTCGTTGGATGGTTCTTGGAACATGCAGACCCTCTACTTAAAGTAAAAAAAATCACTGTTTCTGTTTTGAAGAAAAGTATGAATGAATATTTTGACATCAAGTAGGATATAAGAACTCAGTATCACAGGACAGTCGAGTGATAATTTGTGCGAATGAATGGAAGTTTTCTGGTTTTACACTTTGATTCTTCGAATCTAAAAGTTGTTACTCCCAATTCGGTTGCTTAATGAACATATTAAACGAGAAGCAAAAAACAGAGAACTGCAAATCTGAACCAAAAACAGAAAGTGCTGAAGAAACTCAGCAGGTCTGGCAGCATCTCTGAAGAAAGGTTTTGAAGAAGGGTCTCTGGACCTGAAATTGACTGTTTTCTCTCCACAGATGCTACCAGACCAGCTGAGTTTCTTCAGCAGTTTGTGTTTTTTAACTAAATGGGAAAGCTCGGTTCTTTCAAAGAAGGTGAAAGAATTTGTGGAGCAAGATATTATAAAAACAAGTGATGATTTGAGTGGGAATTCAATGGTACTGTTTTTGCTATATGTTTATTAAATATGAGCACATGAATTAAGAGCAGGAGTGGGCTATTCAGCCCCTCAAGCCTGCTGTGCTGTTCATTAAGATTATAGCTAACCTGACAAACTTCAGTCCACATTCTTGCCTACCCCTGAAAAGCTTTTACCCTTTTGGTGAACAAGAATCTGTTTATCTCTGCCTTTAAGCTACTCAGGGACACTGCTTCTATCACCCTTTAAAGAAGAGAGTTCTGAAAGAAAATGTTCCACCTAATCTCTGTTTAAGTAGGCTACCTCTCATTTGTAACCAGTGACCTATTTAGTAGAAGCTAAATCGCTATCTTGTATCACAACAACCCAAAAAGATGACAAAAGGGTAGTTGTATGATTTTTCATTTGTAGGAAGAGATTTACCATTATCTTAATGGCAAAATAAAAATGTATGGACTCATAAGATTATCAAGGAATAACATCCATTGCAATGTATATTAAAAACCATTAAACAGTTTAATTTCTGAATTATATGATCTTCTCATTCTATCAAATTCAGATTGTGATTGCACCAACCTTATTTCTAATTACCAAGTTAGAAAAATAGAGAACAATTTATTTCATTTATTTTTGATGGGTTTTTTTTTTATTACCAATAAAATTTTCAAATATATACAGCTCAAGTTTTAATTGTGAAGCTAAAGATATGGAAACCTTCTAAATGAAAAGCATTTGGAAGTAGATCATTCCTGCATGTATTGAAAGTTTGTGATCACTCTGCATGACATAATTGTAGGTCAGATTTAAAGAAGTATTATTTTATCTTGAAAATTTTCAATCCTTTAAGATCTAATGCTTAATTTATTTCTGCAGGTTTCTATTATACCTCGTGGGAAAGGTCTTGGCTATGCACAATACTTGCCTAAAGAGCAGTACCTTTACACAAAAGAACAGCTTTTTGATCGCATGTGCATGATGCTTGGTGGCCGAGTGGCTGAGCAGATATTTTTTGAACGCATCACAACAGGTGCTCAGGACGATCTGAAAAAAATCACACAGAGTGCTTATGCCCAGGTAAACCTCCTTTCATACCTCATTATCATCTCAATTGTTTTGATTCCCTGTTTGACCTGTGATTCATTTTGGGGCTCGACAAATAGAGTTTCTTCGGTTTCAAATAAGCCACTTGGAAAAGGAGGGTGCCCTCCTTGTATTTTTATTCCTGGGAGAAGCAAAGTTGTGCGTTGTTCATTTACATTACATTCTTTCATCCTAGTGGAATGGGGCCAATTGCAAAATTTTTTGGAGACCTATTATCACTAATAATGCTTTAATATGTGTTTGTTATTTTTGTAACATTATTTTCATCACTGAACTTAGCCATGGTTATAGATGTTAGATGTTACAGTTAAAGAGTATTTTTAATGCAGTGGCAAATGCTATCCAACTTGCCTTCCTTGGTGATGGAATTAGTGTTTTTATTCTTCCATAGGATGCGGCTGTCACTGGCAACTATCTTGTCAAACTCCTCCGATTTGCTCATTCTAGACTCACCTCTGGTGACAAATTCACTGAGCTCATAGCTTTCTTCAGCTCCAAGAAAGTGATCATGCAGCAACCTGCTTTGGCTTTCCCTTTACACCTAAGTTAGTCCTTCCTGTCTTCCATTCTCTGTAATTCTTTGAACGTTTGCCTTTTTCCTCATTTCTCCTCTTTGTCTTGCATTCTCTTTCACTACTCTACACACGCATGCCCCTTTCACACTGATATCCTAATTGCCCAATATCCTTTCTTGTATTGCTACTATTGCTAATTATTGTAAGAGGTCCTCTTTCTTTAGATACAGTCTCATACTTTTAAAAATAAGGTTCAGCAATTCAGAGATCTTGGTCCTCACTAACACCTCTCCCATTTCATAGAAACAAATAAAATAGTAGCAGGAGTAGGCCATTTGACCCATTGAGCTTCTCCACGATTCAACATGATAATGGCTGGTCCTTCCTCTCAATGTCATGTTCCTGCTCTCTCCCCATAACCATTGACACTTTATAACCTCTGGAAATCTAACTCCACTTGTCACCACCTTCCACCACAAAACTTATTGATTCAGTCCTAGTCTCTTCTTTTCAGTCTGCTAATTAATTCTTAGTCCATGCTAATATATTGCCAACAGTCCCGTGTGCATTGATTTTGCTCATTAAGTTCTTGGGTGGGACTTTATTAAAAGCTTTACTATTTAAAAAAAATCTAAATCACCACATCCACCAGGCATCCCTCATTTATTCTGCTAGTTACATCCAGCAGTAAGTTTCTCAAACAGATTTTCACTGTTGTGAATCCATTCTCACTTTGCATAATTCCATTCATATTTTCTAAGTGTCCTGTTATCGCAACCTTTATGATAGACTTGAACATATTCCCTATCATTGATGTCAGGATTAATTGATCTGTAATAGACAATAGGTGCAGGAGTAGGCCATTCTGCCCTTCAAGCCTGTACCACCATTCATTATGATCATGGCTGATCATCCTCAATCAGTATCCTGTTCCTGCCTTATCCCCATAACCCTTGATTCCACTATCCTTGAGAGCTCTATCCAACTCTGCCTTCTGGGGCAGAGCGTTCCACACAGCCACCACTCTCTGGGTGAAGAAGTTTCTCCTCATCTCTGTCCTAAATGGCCTACCCCTTATTTTTGAGCTGTGTCCTCTGGTTCGGGACTCACCCATCAGCAGAAACATGTTGCCTCCAGAGTGTCCAATCCTTTAATAATTTTATACGTCTCAATCAGATCCCCTAAACTCAAGGGTATACAAAGCCCAATCGCTCCAATCCTTCAACATAAATAAGTCCCGCCATTCCAGGAATTGACCTCGTGAGCCTACGCTGCACTCCCTCAATAGCTAGAATGTCTTTCCTCAAATTTGGAGACCAGAACTGCACACAGTACTCCAGGTGTGGTCTCACCAGGGCCCTGTACAGCTGCAGAAGAACCCCTTTACTCCTAAACTCAATCCCTCCTGTTATGAAGGCCAGCATGCTATTTTTTCTTCACTGCTTGCTGTACCTGCATGCTTACCTTCATTGGCTGGTGTACAAGAACACCCAGATCTCTTTGTACTGCCCCTTTGCCTAACTTGACTCCATTTAGGTAGTAATCTCCTTCCTGTTCTTGCCACCAAAGTGGATAACCATACATTTATCCACATTAAACAGCATCTGCCATGCATCTGTCCACTCACCTAACCTGTCCAGGTCACCCTGTAATCTCCTAACATCCTCCTCACATTTCACCCTACCACCCAGCTTTGTATCATCAGCAAATTTGCTAATGTTACTATTAATACCATCTTCTATATCATTAATATACATTGTAAAAAGCTGCAGTCGCAGCACTGATCCCTGCGGTACCCCACTGGTCACCGCCTGCCATTCCGAAAGGGAGTCGTTTATCACTGCTCTTTGTTTCCTGTCAGGCAACTAATTTTCAATCCAAGTCAGTACTTTGCCCCCAGTACCATGCGCCCTAATTTTGCTCACTAACCTCCTATGTGGGACTTTATCAAAGGCTTGTCTATCTTCAGAGTTACATCCTCAAAAAATTCCAGAAGATTAGTCAAGCATGATTTCCCCTTCATAAATCCATGCTGACTCTGATCTATCCAGTTACTGCTATCCAGATGTATTGTAATTTCATCCTTTATAATTGACTCCAGCATTGTTCCCACCACTGAGGTCAGACTAACCGGCCTATAATTTCCTACTTTCTCTCTCGCTCCTTTCTTAAAAAGTGGTAAAAAATGGTAAACCCTTGCTTCCTACACCAGTTCCCCAACCACACGTTCAAGTCCATTATCTCCCTGTTTCTGGCCTCACCAGCCCGAGGAACTGGAAGCAAACCGGAGATAACCACCCTGGACGTCCTGCTTTTCAGCCGCCTTCCTAGTTCTCTGAAGTCCCGCTGTAGTATGTTCCTCCTCTTCTTCCTGACGTCATTCGTGCCAACATGTATCACCACCTCTGGCTCTTCACCTTTGCCCTTGAGGATTTCCTGCACTCTGTCAGCGATGTCCTTAACCCTGGCACAAGGAAGGCAACACACCATCCTTAAATCCTGCCTGTTGCCACAGAAACCCCGTTCAGTTCCTCTCACTATGGAGTCCCCTATCACCACGGCTCTGTGCGATGTCTGCCTCCACGCCACCTTTTGATTGACAGACCTGGCCGCCTCGCAGACTGGCAGTGTCATCTGCCTGTACTGTGTTTCCAAAAGATTCAACTTGTCCCTGACAGGTACTTCCCCCGGGGTCTCTTGCACCTGTCTCCTCTCTGCCTTCCTCATCGTCTTCTCTCTATTGCTCTCTTCTGGTATGGTCGATGTAATCACCTCGCTGAAGGTCCTGTCCAGAAAGATCTCGTTCTCTCGGATGAGCCTAAGGTCCTCGACTTCTTTCTTCAGTGCTGTGATATGCTCTGTCAGTAGCTGAGCGTGCACCTACTTTCCACAGATATACGAGCCAGATACACCAGAGTCGTTGACCTCCCGCATAATGCACGTAGCACACTGAACCAGCTGGGCAGTCATGTCTTCACCCTCTTCAACTGTGCCGTAGTCACTTCAATCAACCTCCTTGTCGAAGACTCCTGAGCTAAAGACTCTTTCTTCTCTCAACGGGAACTTCCCTGGACTCTCTTTTTGGGGCAAGTCTGTGGACTTTAAAGTTAGGTTAGAGGAGGCCCTACTTTGTAGGACCGGGGGTCTAGAACACACCCACTCAATAACATATCCACTTTTTCCTCTTTTTTTAAATATTGAAGTTACATTTGCCACCCTCCAATCTCCCAAGACTATTCCAGATCTGCAAAACTTTAGAAGATGATAGCCAATGCATCCTCAATTTCCATGGCTACCTCTTGTCATCTCCTGGGATATGACTGATCAGACACAAAGATATTATCAGCTTTCATTGAATCATAGAGTCATACAGCAAAGAAACAGACCCTTTAGTCTAGCCAGTTGATACCGAACGTAATCTCAACTAAACTATTCTCACCTGCCTGGTCCTTGCCCTCATCCCTCCTAACCTTTCCCATTCATGTATCTATCAAAATTTCTTTTAAACATTGTAATTGTACCCACATCCACACTTTCTCAGAAAGTTCATTTCACATGCAAACCGCTTCTGTGTAAAAATATTTGCCCCCTTGTAGTTTTTTAAATCTCTCTCCTCTCACCTCAAAAATATGCCCGCGGGAGATTCAATATGGCAGCAGTCTGAACAGTCTGCTGTGTTGGGCTCTGTGCCATACCCCAAGCAAGGTGGGCTCCTACCCACCCGCGCCAAAACCCCATGAAAAAAATCGAGGGAGCACCGGAACCAATTACTGCCATGCTGACAAAGCATGAGCAGGATACCCGGGCATTGGATCAGTGTGTAGAAGTGGTGGAACAGGAGGTCATGCCCTCTGAGGCCACGAAGGAGAGATCTGAGGGGCGGATCCAAACCTTGGGAGGCCAGGTTCAGGCCCTGCAGGAACAAGTGGATGACTTCGAAAATCTATGTCGGAAAAAAAAATCTCGGGATCTTGGGCTTACTGGGGCGTGAAGATTTTCTTGAGAGGTGGCTTCCGGAGTTGCTGGGGCCGGAGATTGAGTCGAGCCAGGTGAATGTGGAGTGAGCCCACTGCATTGCGATGAGCAGGTCAGGGCTGCCCCAGCGCCCCACCTGGTCCTAGTGCGACTCCAGCGTTACAAGAGAAAGCAATTAGTAATAGAAACAGCCAGAAGATTGGGAGGAGATCCACAAGCTTTGGCTTATTAAGGTTCAAAGATAATGTTTTTTTCATGGCTTTAATGGGGCCATAATTAAGAAAAGGAAGACTTTTGATGATGTAAAGAAAAAATTAAGAGATTTAAACATTCAATATTCTCTGAGGTACCCAGCAATGCTACATTTCAATTACAACTTCGACTCAGCAGAAAAAGTAAAAGAATTTTTGAACTTGCTGAAATGATAGACTTTGGCCGAGGTGGAAGGAGGAAAAGATGCGTGTGGACAATGGTATAATATAACCTTCTCGCTTTGTTCTTTTCCCTTTTGGGGTCTGGGGCCTAATAGGCTTGGTATTGTGTAAAATCCGGTATGTTTGATGTTATATCTGTTTGGTGGTTATTAGTTATTCTATTGTTCTGTTTTGCTGGGTGAGAAGTGGTTACTACTTTGATGTAAAGATGTGTCAGGTTGAGATGTGGGGGTGGGGGTGGGGTGGGCGTGGGTGTCCATTCTTAACTTGCAGGTGTGTAAATAATGTTTTTTTTTCATTCCTTGGGTTTGGAGTGTGATTTGAACTGAAAGGTGTGAGGAAGGTTGTGAGGTTGGCAGTGAATGTCCCCACTGAGCAAGGTGGGAGATCGCTGGAGATTTGCGTTTTTTGTGTTTATTTGTTCAAGTTAGGAGTAGAGGTTAGTTTTTTTAGTTTTAGTAGTTTTGGTAGTGTTTATAGGAATAGTCTTCAGATTTGATAAAGTCTGCTTTTTCCCCACTCATCACACATTGAATGGGCTTCTTCCTCTCGGGGGACCGCGGGCTGTAGTGTACGGTCATGGCTAATGATCTGTTCAGGTGGTGCACCCCATTAAAAGGAAAATGGTGCTTTCAAATCTGAGGAAGGAAAGAATTGACATCACGCTGTTGCAAGAGACACATTTGACTGATGGGGACCATCTGAAGTTACAGCAGGGGAGGGATACGATAGGTTATTCTTTTCCTCTTTTAACTCCAGAAGCAGAGGAGTGGCCATAGCGGTACAACGGAACCTCCCATTTCAGGTGACCGATCAAATCAAGAATTAGTATGGACGGTTTGTCATTCTCAAGGCGCTGATACACTGAGAAGACTATGGCATCCTGAACATTTACTGTTCCCTGGCACATCCTCTCAAATTTTTAGTTGATGCCTCCATCCAAATGGGAGGGACTTTACCTTTTATTCCAACTCACACAAGTGCCAGACAAGAATTTATGTTCTTTGTTCCGTCAGTTTGTTTGAACTTGGCATTGGTCTGCAGGATTGGGAGCATAACTTTCGGACCATGCAGCAGTATATTTGGTTGTTAAGATCAAAGGTAGTGGAGTGGGCATGCGGCACTAGCGCATGGATCCGTTTCGAAGGATGACAACTTTGTACAGTAAATCACAAGAGAGTCCAGGGCTTTTTGGGACATAATCAGGGTATGGCCAGTAAATCCATCAGTGCTCTGGGACACCACCAAAGCATTCTTAAGGGGTATGATTATTTCATACTCAACAATGAGAAGGAGACAGAGGGGAGAGCAGCAGCGGATGCTTGAGGCCCGGCTGAAAGCAGCTGAATCGGTATATTATACCAGATCAACAATGGTCAAATTGCAATGGGTCATGGCTCTCCGGGCTGCTCTGGACTCAGTGTCAACCCAAATGGCTAAGAGAGGGTCTCCTTTGCAAATTAAAGGCTGTTTGAATATGGGATAAGCCAGGTTGATACCTAGCTTACCTGACTAGGAGAAAAAGTGCTCCACAGTCCATTGTGTCTACTGGGGAGAGAACTGGCAATGTCACTCGTGAACTGAGGAAGATCAATGTCAGATTCCGGGAGCTCTATGCAGAATTATACCGGGCGGAGTGCTGTGTGGATGGAAAGCGAGAATGCAATCCTTTGTTCAAAACTTAGACATCCCTGGTATAAACGCAGATGGAGGCCTCTCTTTTAAAGGCATGTCTGACAGTACAGGAGGCACAAGAGGTGGTAAGGCAGCTCCAGGGTAGCAAGGCACCCGGTCCACACAGGTTCCCATGTGAATTTTGCAAGAAGTTTGTGCACATGTTAGCTGAAGATGTATAGTCATTCCCATAGCCAGGACTGCCTTCCGCCCTCTCTTAGGGAGGCTAATATCTCCCTTATTTTGAAGAAAGGGAAAGACCCTGAGGGTTGCTCATCGTATAGACCCATCTTGTTGTTGAATATGGATTTTAAAATTCTATCAAAGGTGTTGTTGGCTCTGAGGTTGGAGAAGTGCTGCCCATTATTATAAAAGAGGACCAGGCTGGTTTATCAAGGACCGGACCTCCTCCAACAATATCAGGTGGGTACTGAACATAGTGCAAATATGTCAGCAGAGACTGGGTTTGGTGGTCTCCCTGGATTCAGAAAAGGCTTTTGAAGAAGTGAAATGGTCATATCTCTTTGCTGTTTTAGATCATTTTGGTCTGGGAGGGGCCTTTGCCAGGTGGGTGACAGTATTACATAAAGACACCAAGGTGGCGATTATCACGAATGGGGTTAAAGCGAGCAATTTTGGTGTGGGGAGGGGCAACCTGCAGGGATGTCCCCTGTCACCGCTACTGTTTACCTTGGTACTTGAACCACTGGCGGAGGCCATCCGAAAGGGCCCTGAAATAATTGCACCACAGGTGGGAGTTGAAGAACACAGAATTCTCTCTGTGCGGATGATGTCCTTCTGTTTTTGGCTAACCCCAAAAAATCCATACCCCCACTAATACAAAAAATGATACTATTGGTAGCTTTTTGGGATATGGGATAAATTTCACAAAATTGAAAATCATGCCCTTGGGGGGGATTGATGAAAGTACCAAAGCTGGAGGACCTTTTAGATGGTCATAGACAGGTTTTCTCTATTTCAGACTTTTTATTACCCCTTACTTGCAGCAGCTGTGTGGAGCTAACTTTGTGCAGCTGTTTGAGAGAATAAAGCAGGACTTGCAGCAATGGGAGGGACTACCCATATCACGGATAGGCAATATAGCCTTGATTAAAATGAATGGTTCTTCCTCGGTTGTTATATCCTATGAGGGTGCTCCTGTTGTTAATACCCAAACAGGTGCTGCACAGGTTTGCGGGATAGCTTGGATGATTTATTTGGTGCCATAGGCGCCCCCCCTAATTAAATTTACCAAGTTGCAACTTCCACAGGATATAGGGGGCGAACCTCTCAGATCTGAAGAGATGCCAAATAGGCACCCTGTTATCATATGTAAGCGGATGGGTGTGCAATGACTCTGTCGATACAGCTTGATGTAGAGGCCTCGCAGGCAAGATGTCCCCTCATAAATTTACTGTTCATGGATGAGATGAGATCTGTTCAACACCTGTGAGAGTTTGATTATCATAAATATGGTAAAAGCATGGGGGATGATACAGCAGGGTGAGGGTAACTTGCTTAAGACTTTGCAGTTCACCCCGTTAGTGGGAGCCCCAGGATTTAGACCAGGGTCAATGGACTTTGGCTTCACAGCATGGGAGGGTAAAGGAATCTCCTGTGCGGGAGATTTATTTCGAGGGAGAGATCTTGATGTCTTTCAGTGAATTAGGTCAGAAATACGGAATCCCTAATAGAGACTTTTTCAGATATTTCCAGATTAGGAATTATGTACAGAAGAAGACCATGCTCTTGACCCAGTCCAACAAATCGGATTTAGAATGAAGAGTGCTCTGATGTGGGGGTGCTCTCTGATAGTACCAAGGCAGAGAGGGAATGCCTTGGGCAATATGGAATCAGGAGTTAGGGGAAGAAATCTCATCAGAAACGTGAGGATATATGGGGGAATGTAAAGAAAATTTTTATATGTAAAAGGTACAAGTGATGCAGTTGAAGATCCTCCATAGAACCCATATGGTGCCAGAGTAAAGTCTAAGAAAGAATCTTATCCAAAATGTGCCAAATGTAAAAACCATAATGGCAACTGTACACATTGCTTTTGGTCCTGTTACAAGATCCGTGGATACTGGGTGGAGAGGGAGGGGGCATGCATAGTGAATGACCTAAAGAGGATCCTGGGAATGGAAGTTACAGAGGATCCGGTGTCCCTCCTTTTGGGACTACCGAATCTTCCCTCTTTGGGTGAGCACAGAAGAGGTTATTCAGTATTCTTATACACTGTACAAGGAAGAACATCTTAATGCATTCAATATCTAAAAAGCCTCCAGGTCTTGACAGACAGACTTGTGATGGAGCACGTCCCTCAAGATTACCTGATAAGGACCGAAGGGTCTGTTTCCATGCTGTACATCTCTATGACTCTAAGTATGGTGCACCATGGAACAGAGCAATTTTTAAAGACGTGATGGCCCTTTCTAAATTGCACGGACTGAGTGATACTGAGTAGGGCTTTTATATATGGTGGTTTGGGTCCGCCGGGGGTGGGGTCTGGAAAATACGGGTATTATAACTGTTGCTCCTGTGGACAGGAGCCTTGATGGAGTTGTGGTGAGTGGAGTAATGGAATATAGTACAATGTAGTGTAATTTACTGGATTGTAATTTAATTTAATGTTATTTAATTTGAGTTTATGCGAATTTGGTTTAAGTAAACATGAGGTAGCTGTACCTTGAAGAATAGTCGGCAGTTCATTGTCAATGTTACTGTAGTGTAATATAATACGATATTATTTCTACTTTTCTGTACTTTTGTACTTTATAAAAGAAACCAAAAAAGCTAAAAAAGAGTGAAACATGTTTTCAATAAATATATACATTAAAAATGCCCCCAGTCGTGAAATCCCCCATCCTAGGGGAAAAGCTAACTACAATTAACTACCATTAATTTCTCCAGCACTATTTGATTTTTGATGATTTCCTTCAATTCCTCTTTCAGAACTTTCTCCAATATTTTCATGAAATGTATTTTTCTTTCCGCCTTGTATCAGTTTTGTCTCTCAAAGTGGCATAGAGTCATAGAGATGTACAGCATGGAAACAGACCCTTCGGTCCAACCCATCCATGCTGACCAAATATCCCAACCTAAACTAGTCCCACCTGCGAGCACCTGGCCCATATCCCTCCAAACCTTTCCTATTCATATACCAATCCAGATGCCTTTTAAATGTTGCAATTGTGCTAGCCTCCACCACTTCCTCTGGCAGCTCATTCCATACATGTACCACCCTCTCTGTGCTGTTTGAAAAAGTTGCCCCGTAGGTCCCTTTTGTATCTTTCCTCTGTCAGGCTAAACCTATGCTCTCTAGTTCTGGACTCCCCCACCACAGGGTAAAGACTTTGTCTATTTATCCTATCCTCATGATTTTATAAATCACTATAAGGTCACCCCCTCAGCCTCCGATGCTCCAGGGAAAAGAGCCCCAGTGTATTCAACCTCTCCCTATCGCTCAAATCCTCCAACCCTGTCCACATTCTTGTAAATCTTTTCTGAACCCTTTCAAGTTTCACAACATCTTACCGATGGGAAGGAGACCAGAACTGCAATGACTTTTTTGGTTGAATCTTCTGAATTAGTTATGACCACTTACACATTACAGATTTAGCCCTGAAAAAAGTTTTGCATTTTATGTGGCAATAATCCTTTACTTCCTTTATTCCCCACGACCTGTGCAGTCAACCATATAATCCTCCCCTAAAATCTTTCTTCTATTATCAGCTTCTTGAGACTTCTCTTGTTTGAATTCCAGTTAGACAAAGCATTTCCGAAATGGCATTTTTGGCCAACTAACACAGCCACTGCAAGGATCTTCTATGTCAACTCTTCACTATTGAGCTGGAACCAGTAACAATGGAAATTTATCTTTCTGTACCTGTATCTTTACCTTTCAGTAATCTTATCTGCATGCATGACTGCATATTCCTCATTTGAGCTTATAGTACTCAGTTGGCCTCTTTGCAAGATGCTTGACCCAAATGAAATCTTGTGTTATCTACAATATTAAGAAGATCAAAACTACATATTCACACCCCATACCTTCAAACTTTGCTCCATCATCTGCTTTCCTAAAACTGAGATCATTGTATATCAGTCTGTGTTTTGTTATGTATCCATTGGTATGGATGTTTAAATTAAATACTTTTGAAGGAGTAGGAGTTCTTGAATCTTCAAACAGTTTAGTTATCTCAGGAGGCTATCATCAAGTGATCAATGCTGATGCACAATGATACAAAAAAACAAGAAAGTCCTTCCCTAACGTGTGTATGCTTAGCTTTAGCAGTTATGCTATTAATTATTTGAAGAATGTGTAACTTGTTAAACAATCCAGTAAGTGATGAATTTTTACTGTGGAATTTACTCTTCATAATTATGCGTTATCATCAAGTTTCATGACGCTGTTGTCAGAGCTCTGCACCTAATCAGCTGGTTCAGCAAAAGTTGAAAATTAAGCTTTGTCACATCTGCTCCACCTGACTCAGCAACTTATTTGGTACTGTTCCTATCTGGGAGCTCTGATCTATTTATGAATCTTTTTTTCCCTTCCAGATTGTTCAATTTGGTATGAGTACAAAACTCGGGCAAGTGTCCTTTGACCTTCCACGACAAGGTGATACAGTTGTTGAAAAGCCGTACAGTGAGAACACAGCACAGATTATTGATGAAGAGGTTCGGGCTCTTATTGGTACAGCAAACCAGAGAACCTTGGAATTATTGAAGGAGAAGCAACTGGAAGTTGAAAAGGTAATCGTTTGCATTGTTACTAGAGCAGGAATTATGTACTATCAAATTTTCTTCCTCCACACTATTATTCGTCATGTTTCAGTTTCCTTTATTCACCAGCTGGCAATCCATTCTGGTTTCTCTTGAGATGTTACTGTATTCCAAAAAATTCTATAGGAATAGCATCCTGCCATTTCCTGACTAATTCTACTAAGGCCCCCTCAGTCAGCAGAGGGAAAGCTCTCTACTGATCAAAGTCATACTGGAAGTCAATCCAAGATGCTTTGTAGAAGTTGATCAGTGTCATATCTTGGTCCAGCCATCTTTAGCTGCTATGTCAATGACCTTCCTTCCATCATAAGATCAAAAGTGGGGATGGTTGCTGATGAATGCACAAGGTTCAGCATCATTCAGACTCCTCAGATATTGAAATGATCCATGTCTAGGCAGGCTTTGGCAAAAAACTGGTAGTAACCTTCATGCATACAAGTGTCAGGAATTAGCCGTCTCCTTCAAGAGAGATCTAGCCATCATCCCTTGACAGTAAATGGCATTAGCATAACTGAATCCTCCATTGTCATCATCCTGGGCTCTACTATAAAAACTGAACTGGATTAGCCAGAAAGATACTGTGGCCATACGAGCAGGTCAGTAGCATAGTAAATTATCTCTTGACTCCCCAAAGCCTGTCCGTCATCTGCAAGTGGCAAGTTGTGGAATATTCACTTGTCTAGATGACAACAAGATGATAACAGCATCCTTGAAGTTTGACACCATCCAGGGCAATGCAGCCTGCTTGATTGGCACCATATTCATAAACAGTCTAATACCAACAGGCAGCAGTGACAGTGTGGACCATCTGTAAAATACATGGCAGAAATCCACCAAGTCACCTTAGGGCAATTCCTTTTGAATGGGAACACATTCAGGTGAAATTTCCTGTCCAAGCTATACTGCTGTTCTTCCAGTGTTATGGTATCAAAGTCCAGGTATTTCCTCCCTAACACTATTGTGGATGTGCTAACAGCAAATAAACTGCAAAAATTCAAAAGGTAGCTGACCACCATAAGATCGACTAGGATTGGGCAATAAATGCTATCCAATCCATAGCTCACATCCCATTATAAATAAGCAAGTATACTCTGTGCTTAACCTGTAAAATCTTCACAGTCGGTTCTATTACACCTTTCAAGATTTCTAATATTTTTCATTCCTGCACTCGTTACTAATGGTTATGTTTTCATATTTCAGTACTAATTTATGTTCATCTATAAAAAAATCAGACTTTATATATTTAAGCTGGCAGCAGCTACTGAGAAGGGCCTCTGATTGAGGCCAATTTAATGGATTGATGCTGTAATTTTCTAGATTCCAATATAATTTTTCCTTGTGATTTGTAACCTTTGTTAGAGAACTGAACAGAGGAGTGAATTTAATGCTCAAAAGAAAGTCCTTGCATTTTTCAATGTTCAATTCTTCAGTTTGTAGTCTGAATTGTCAAGTTCAAAATGCACAGAACCATAATTCCCTCTTGCACATAAGATCTTGAAGATATTTTTTAATCATGTTTGTTGTTTTCCCCTACAGGGGGATATCTGTCTTCAAATAAACCATTCACAGGGTATCGGGAGAACTACAGAACATGAACATATTTTCTGACACTAAATTTTATAAACTTGCAGAATTCCCAGAGTTCTGAAGCAACAAAACAAATCCAAGTTTTGCAAAATAATGGGCTTTATTGACAATACCAGCTGATGGCAACAAAACAGCAATTTGGAATCAGAAGCTTTTCTGCAAATATTCTTGCCTTCCAGGTGTGAAACATTACTTTTAATCTCACTAATTTGAGATCTCTAATTATCTTGTTTGTCTCTTTCTTTTATCAGGTAGCTGAACGATTACTAGAGAAGGAAGTGCTTGATAAAAGTGACATGATTGATCTTTTGGGTCCTCGGCCATTTTCAGAAAAATCCACTTATGAAGAATTTGTTGAAGGCACTGGCAGCTTTGAAGAGGACACCACTTTACCTGAAGGTCTGAAGGACTGGAACCAGGAGAGGGAGGAGAGTAATGAGGAACTGCCATGCAAACAGCTAGCATGAAATGTGTTAAGTAACTTGTATTTTATGTCAACTGGAGAGCTTAGTGGTAACCAAATTGAAAGGTTTGCTTTGCTAGGATAAAATTTAAAATGCCTGCACTGTAATTTGGAACAGTTCTCCCATAAGGTGGTCCTTGATAACTGTAGGCAATTGAAACAGCTCATAAAATCATACCTTTCATTAACCCAGGTGATGGTCACATTTTGTGGCTGAATTGAAAACAGTTTGGACTGAGCCTGCAGGAATTCAGAAACTGGGCTGACTCTGGTAAATGCATTGTCTCCTTGGCTGGAAGAAGCATTCAGTCTATTTATTGGCACATGATGGAACAAAAATAAATCTAAATAAGAGTTCAAAGGTTCCTTTAATAAATGAACCAAATTTATAACATGGTTATTTCAAGAAGACTTGAATTTCATGCAAATATATGACAATACTTGGATATGCGTGTGCACATTTGTCATTAGTATTGTGATTATTGATCTTTGTAACTTTTGATTTTCCTCATTTTTACTATCTACAGCAATTAGTTTTGCTGCTTGAAAATCTAAACCTGAAACGTGAACCCATTTCATTTTTAATTATATGCACAGACCTAAACTAGTGTAGAATGACAATATATTTGAAAAAAATCACCAACCCCACAAAATGTATTTCTATCCCCTGAAAGTCCATTTCAAACTACCAAGTCTTACTGAGGTCTTTTATGCAGTTATTAAATAGATGTAATATTTAAACACTCAAGAATAATACTGTGTCTGCTGGATCGTTAACTTCTTCACACTGATCATGTTTCATAAATTATTGATCTCTTTGAATCATGAATACTAATGTATTAAACATCTAAATTAGGAATTCTGTGATGCATTGTAGCTGGTCACTCCCATAAACAATCAGTGTGTTGTGCTTCAGACACACATATACTGTGCAATATTTATCATATTGTTGTCATTTACATCCAATTGTGACCTGAACTGGGTATTGTGCTTTCACACTTGCCTTATTTTTTCCTTGAACTTTTCAATGCTTAATTGGGAAACACTTAATGAAACAAGGCCATATTTGAATTGTTAGTTGCTTTATTTAATGGGCAGCAAGTGAACATACAGATAACAAGTACCATGTATTATTTCCTAGCTACTTCTCTCCCCAAAAAGTAGGAGGAATAGCAAACAATATTGTTGATTGTTTTCTTCTTTCATTACTTTTCCTTCAAGGCAACCTCTCCTGCAAACAACAATGATCTTTTGCAGCTGCTGGCCCTGGGCTTACAGCTTGCATTTTTTTGTCTCCTTTTTTTTATCCTGGCTAGCCATATAAATTTCATGTCTCCAGAGGGGTGGTGAGGAGGAGGAGCAGGTGTAGGTTGGTGGCGAAGACGAGAGATGTACAGCTGAGTTTCTCGTCATGGTAGGCCTGTGAATTAAATTAACTGTTACTTTGTGTTTTGAGCTTTGCGGCTTCTGCTATTTTTAAGAACAGGAAGGCTTTCCTGGAATTGCCTGGGACCAAGCAACTAGCTGTAAATGTTGGTGAACTTTGCACAGCAGCTCATCTAGCTTCCAAGCCTGCAGCATTTGACTTCCTTTAAACCTGTTTAATTGTTTTGTTTCAAAATGCAACTTTTAAACATAGCACAATCATAAAATTCCTTCAAGTAAGAAGCAATGGGAAAAAGACTTGAAAGATGCTTTGTTAACCTGACTGATCTCTAATGCAGAATGCTTTTGATAAAGATTTAAATCATCTCTAAGTATTAGATTACAAGTTCCTACTTAAGTGTGATTGATTCTATTTTATAATATGCGCTAATAAAGTTAATCTTTTCTCTATTCAATAGTCTCTTCCAAATTTCTGGAAAATTTCTTGATATCCAAAGCTTTCAGTAATTGATTTTTTGTTTATTTCTTCAGTAAGGTCTAGTATTGTCACTAACCTTAGAGTAATAATATTATCTTGAGATGAAGTTCATTGTTCTTTAGCTTCATTATTTCTTCAATCTCTGTCAACTCTTCTGGATGGGGTTGGTCATTTCAGACATTCATTGAATTCTATTTGCATTGCTGCAGATGTCGGATAACATTTATGATGGATTTTCCCATAGCCTATGTCACTTTAATTTCACAACAAGATCAAGGTGAAAAGTAGATATGTGGGGAAGAGAAATAGCTATTGCGTGTCACTGTATTTCTGAAGTGTCCTTATAATCTTGCAAAATTGTTTCGAAACAGGAAAATTTGAACATTACCACGCCTAAATTTCAATTTGTAGTGTCATGTCTTTCACTTACTAAGTCCACGAGCAGTAAACTGTTCATCTTGTGTTGGTTACATTATCACCGCTCTGAATTTGTCTTTTCGAAGTCCACCTTAGGTTTTCCTTGCCTGTTAGGTTACGTACACCAGTTAAGGTTTGGAAAAAAATCGAAAGAGCTGCAGATGCTGTAAGTCAGAAACAAAAGCAGAAATTTCTGGAAAAGGTCAGCAAGTCTAGCAGCATCTGTGGAGAGAAATCGAAGTTACTGTTTTGTTTCGAGTGAGCCTTCCTCAGTTCCGAGGAAGGATCACTCAACCCGAAACCTGAGGTTTCCCAGAAATTTCTATGTTTAAGTTAGTTAAAGCTTGAATATTGCTGTTCACTTGAGACACTCCTGACACATGGTGATTAGGAGTATTCTGTATAGTTTAACATTTTTATCATTTAAATTAATTGCAGAATCATGCTGTCAGAATGTAATTGGTTTGGTCATACTGAATTCAATGATTATAATTACTGTGTGTTGTCATTTGACATTATTTGGTGAATATAACTATATACTGCTCATCATATTGCCACAGCAAGAGGTTTAACTAGTCATATCTTTTGTATAGAGAGAATTTATTCTGAACAATCATTTTAAATTCTGTATATTCATATGTATTTTTCACAATTTGACTTTTTACGCTTATATTTCAGCGCTGTATTTAATTGCTGGATATGGATTTTTGTAATTATTATGCCTTATCAAATGTTACATTGGCCACAATATTTCCTGTTTTTAGCAATGAAATATTTTGTGGCTGATGTGTTCAAGTATTTACGTAGTAACTTATCTGTAGTAAATCTTTAATAAATTCTAACATCTGAGAGTTTAAAATTGGAAAATCAATAACAAGATGTATTATTCAAAACTAAAACTCTGAAGTATTGCCCTGATAAGTGAATGTCTACATTACAGTCATATGTCTTGAAAGTTAATATAGTTTTATGAAGAAGGTAGTCTCCACACGTCACAACTGATGAATCTTTCCTTCAAGCAAGATTTTGTGCAATTAGTAACAAACATGTCTGTATCAATTTTTGTTATACAGGGTGCCAAGATGTGGCTGATGCTTGCAGTATGTTCAGCATCACTATTGTACTGATATTGCAAAAGGAGTGGCTTGGCACTGCTCCTTCATGACCTGATACTTGCCCGTACATTTGTCCATGCTTCTGCACTGAATAAATGATAACATCTCCAGCGGAAAATGCTCAGGAAAATAAACTGACCAATTTCTTTTTGCTTACCTTTTTATTTTTCTACAGGGTAATCTAGTAAATCCAACTGTCCATGATGTGACTGGTTCAGAAAAAAAATAATGTATGTTAAGATATGCCAGTGTTCAGTGTCACCGCCCATGGGCTATGTTTTGATTATCTGTAAACTGCTTCACTGGTAGCGTTGGAGTGAGTACCAAAGCTGATAAAGGGAATAAGGTCTGAAGTAAAAGCAAAAAATATAGTTTGGAACATTATTGATTCCCAAAGCAGTTTTTTTAAAAAAAAGCACAAGTACAGCATCAATATTACAAGTATCTTCACATGAGTTTTACCAAACACACTGTTTAAATTGAGGCATGTAAGGATACAAGAAAAGATTGGTCACAGAGATGGGTTTTAAAGAGTGTTATACTAGAGGATCAAAGGGGAGAAGAGAATTCAGGCTTCATGGCCCAGGAAGCTGAAAGCACAGTCACAAGCGAACAGATTAAATGTGCAAGGAAGAATTGAAGAAGCACAGGATGTTCAATGCAAAGGGTATGGATTGATTCAGTTAAATGAAAACATAATTTTTCATTCAATTCATAAATTTAAGCCTTTAAAAAAATATACCCAGTAGGATGTTCCAGAAGGATATGAAAACTGACAGTTGCAGTGAAATTACAGATTCACAAATCTCTAACTAATTAATATATAGTTAGTTACATATTAAATACAGCAGGCATAAAGATGTTTGGGAAAGAGACTAATTTATTAAAATAGCTTGTCTAAATTTTCCTGTTAAGTGCCTGTGCACATGTTCACAACACATACTGCCCATGAAAAGTTTCTAAGCTGTAATTGTACATTCCTTATAAAGAGGTGATGGTAACATTACTGGTAAGGTTTGTAATTAATGTTTACCTAGACAGGTTCTATTAAAAATGCGGGCATTGAAATTTATACTGCAAAGATAAAAGTACAGAATGTAAAACTTTAAAATGAGGAGTGAACTATACACCAGTGTGCCTTGTCCAATTGCCATTAGTTTTAAAACTGCTGCCCCTGAAGGCTCCCATGCACAGTGCCCTGGGCAATCAACTGTAACAGGAAATTACTCATTAAGAAAAGGTTTTATAAATAATTCAGGATTTCAACATCATCAGGGAAGCAGAAAGTGCTAACTCAGAATGGCTAATTGGAATTGGCAAGTGTCTGACTCACCGTGCTCGTGACTCATTGCAATTCCATTACTTACCTTGTGAAAGTAGCTGTAATTTGCCCATACAAATCAGGGAAGCAAGTCTTGATTGTGCTTGGTTAACCTCTTGGTAAAATTTGAACTGGCAACAACACGTATGTATTATCTATAAATAAATACACATAATGTAATTAACTTATTTTAAATGCAGCTTGTTCTTCCCTCGTGACTCAACCAGTATAGAGCAGTCATCAAGGTATGGAGAAAATGAGGGCTGAAGATGCTGGAGATCAGAGACGAAAAATTTGACATTGGAAAAGCACAGGTCAGGCAGCATCTGAGAAACAGGAGAATACACGTTTTGGGCATCAGCCTTCATCAGGAATATAGGGGGCAAGTGTGCTGCGAGATAAATAGGAGAGGGGTGGTGGAGGGGGGTGGGTAAGGTAGCTGGGAAGGCGAGAGATAGATGCAGGTGGGGGGTGATAGTGATAGGTACAGCAGAGGGTAAACGGATAGATGGGAAGGAAGATGGACAGGTTGGACAGTTCAAGAGGGTAATGCTGAGTTGGATCTGGGATGGGAAAGCATTGTCTTTGGAACTTTTAACAGGTACTGATGATGTTGATCCTGAATGCCTGGCCATTTAGAGTACTGGTTGATATATTTTAAAGATTGACTAGTTGTCTACATATTAATGTATCCCTGTTGAATTGGTGCCCTGTTACCTGATCCAGTTTTTCTAGTGGAAATTGGTCGATTTAATGGTAGCACTGGGAATTTAGCTTTTCCCTTCTGTTTGGAAAATGTGTTTGACAAATTTTATTAATTACCCAATTATACCTATGTGGTTGTTATTTTTATACAATAAACTTAATTAGTAGTAAAATAAAAGTGAGGATTTTTGACAACTAAACATTCTGGTTATCAGCATGTTCATTCTAGTCATGTTCAATTTCTTCTTGAGAATCATAACTCACTGCACCAACCAGCTTAAGTCTACCTTTCCTAGAATTTTAAGCAATGAAACTTTGCCTCTTGTCACCTTTTCATTAGTCATTTAAACTGAGAACATGGCATCAGCTGATCATTATTTCAGAATCTATTCTATTTTTTCAACACTATATCTTCTCCATGTATCTTGGTCCTTACTCATTAGTTTCTTGATAAACAAAGAAGTTTAAGTTATAACAGCTGATTGTTAGCTGATAGCAGTATTTAAACCTTGTTCCATGTTTTGATTATTTTTGCATTTTAATTATTGTCACGTGGGAGACAATATAATGAACAAACCATGTATGGAGCATACTAACTCTACATACATTATCTGGTTATAAATGTGGTAAGTTAGGAATATTGGTGCTTTTATATGTGAAGGTTACCAGGCAAAGTAACATGAATAATGAAATGACACATTTTAAACAAGAAACCTTCCATTTTATTTTTTTACATTCACTTGTTGAATGGTAAATATTTTAAACTGATATGCTACGTAATAGTAACATTTTAAAGAATCTAACAAAATGATTAGTACTTGAGGCTTATTTGTGAATCTGAAGAAAGTAATTTAATATTTGCAAATAAAAATGTTTAGAGTTTCCTTAACTAAGGCAGTTCACCAGATAGCAAATCTGTTCATGACATATTTACTGAGTGCTATTGTATACCTTAGACTAAAATAATCTACTTCATTTGATACGCCACCTAAATCTAACTATAAGATTTAAATTATATCTTCTATGTGAAGGGGAAACTAGTATCCTTTTAGAGTATGTAAGAGCTACTTTTTTATTTTAAATCCTAATTAGGATAACTTGAAGTTGGCATCCATCTTATTCAGTTTAGTTGCTAGTTTCGAGTAGTGCAATGTTTTGGTTTGCAGGTAATGACTATTGTACAACAGAAATGAAAACTTGCAAAATGAATTTCTTTGTTCAAACATGTGAATCACATGGAATCCAAGCTTGTCATTTAGCTTAACTCAACCTTTTTCTCTTTGAGTATGTTGTTTTTGCAAATCCAGACTTGGAGCACAATTCATTGAAAACTATAAATATTTCATAATAAATTCAGTGTGGAAAAGGAAAACCAACAATGTTATTTATGGTGGTTTTATGTTATATAACAATCATAATTTCAGTGCTAATAAAACTTCAGTAGGACTTATCGGGATCCACTTTGTTTGGTTCGGAAATTCTGCTCAAAGATGTTCCCTGGAAAATATACAGAATATCTCTTTTTTTTTTCTTGGTGTTTTATTCCAAGCATAACAGACATTCATCGGTACTTTCCTTTTAGTGGAAGCCTTCTTTCAATATTGTCATGGGCAAGACATTCCATACTTATTTACATTTTTACTGGTATAATTTTCCTGTTGTGCATTCATTACCTATACACACACACACACATTAATTTTGCTGTGAAGAGCATATAGCAGTCTGTCAACATTTTTTTTATCTAAGCCTGAAATGAAGTGAAATGGACAATTTATCAGATTTTTATCACTATAGTAGCTAATTAAAAACAAATGCTCCTAGTTAGACAAGGATTGAATGCTACTGCCTGCAAATCTATAAAACCACACTAATTCTTTTCTGTTGCAAGGTGGATTTTCTCAGAACTTATAAATCTGTCTGACTGAATTACTTGAAATAAAAAGGTTACAGCAATGGCCCATGCATGGTACCAAAAGCATAAAAACGGGCAATGGTTGATACTTTAATCTTCAACGCTTTGGTGACTTGGAGTAAAAATCCTTTACTGACACCTTAGATATCATGTAATTCACTGCAGGTACAATTGGTGTAAATCTACTTAATTTAGCGACAAACTGAAGAATGTTTGAGGAGGAGAAGAGTAATGATGCAGCAGAACTATTCAGCACTGCACATTTTGCTGAAGCAAGGTCCATTCTAGTCCTTAGTGTTTTTTGTGTGTTTCAATTGTGTGAAAATGATCTGACATCTCCAATGGAACATCTGGATCACTTGGGTGCTTCCTGTCCTTGCTCTGCTCACTCTTGGCTCTTGTCCATGAAGGAGATTTTAAATGTGTTCCACATGAGATGATTGGATACATCAATGGTTGGCTCAGTTCTGCAAAATAACATGTTAACATTTAGAGGATGCATCTACAGCGACATGAGCATCCCCAAGATGTAAGATTTATCTTGATACCTTGCTCACATGAGACTATTCTATTTCCTGATTTTCCTACCTTTTTAAAATACATGTGCTTAAGTATTTGTCGTGTTTTTGGATACATACAAAAGTTCATCAAGGCTCCTTAGAGTGCACCTTCCAAACCCTCAGCCACTTCCATTGAGAAGGGCAAGAGCAGCAGATACATGAGAACCACATCACCTGCAAGTTCTCCTCCAAACCAACTGCTTGCCTGACTTGGAAATACATAACCATTCCTTCAATATTGCTGGGTTAATATTCTAGAGCTGCCTCCTTACCAACATGGTGGGTGTATCCACATATAATGGATTGCAATGGTTCAAAAAGGCAGCTCATTACCACCCCATCAAGGGCCACTGTGAGCAGACCTGGGCATTTCCCTTAGATGCAGTACAATGTAGATTTACAATAATAAATTTCCCCTGAAACCCAGTTATCAGGAGAGATTATGTACATTAGGCCTGCTGTCTCCAGAATTTAGAGGATTAAAGGGTGTTTTAATCAAAGTCTTCAAGATATTAACAAGGAAATGCAGAGTAGATGAAGATATGCTATTTTAATTGGCTGTAGATTGTAGAACTAGAGGACCTAATTGGAGAATTAAGGCCAGACCATTCAGGAGTGATGTTAAGAAGCATTTCTATAGACAAAGAATTGTAGGTTTTGGAACTCTTCCATAAAAGGCAATGGATACAGGATCTGACATAGATAAACTTTTGTTAAGCAAAGGTTTTAAGGGATATGGTTCAAAGGAAGGTATTTGGAGTCCATTCACAGATCAGCCATAGTCTCACTAAATAGTGGACTAGGCTAGAGGGGATGAATTGCCTACTCCTGCTTCTGTGTAACCTGTCTACCTTTGTAAGTATTTTGCAGGTTTCAATGAGATCAGGTCTCATATTTATATATGCCCAGTTTGCTCAATCTCTAGTCTTAGCACAGTCCCACCATCCCAGAAACAAGACAGGTGAAAATGACTTACACTTTCAAAAAAAATTATTTTGCTATTGGTTGCGAAAAATGGTGAATTTTCAGATCTGGCTTCGAATTCAGAGAAGAAACAGTTTGACAAAGTTTCAAAATTGGAACTCTTATGTGTTTCAAACTATTTCATGATAAACACCGAGGAGACTGCTTTCAGCTCCAGGCACTGACTCTTATCAACCAATAAAGTCAACACCACATCCTTGCATGCTTCTTCAGCAGGTGGCCACAGCCTCTCGGTTTGTACTGAAAAGAAAGTTGACCCATTATCTCAGTCTAGGGGCTATTGCTGAGTGACTGCAGCATCAATCCAGTTAGGCTTTTCAAGTCTGTTTGCTCAACAATTAAAACATTTAAATTCTACCCTTGTATATCTCTCAAATGATTCTGCCTACTTATTTTTGTAGACAGCAAATAAACCTTTGTAATGTTCAGCTGCCCATTTTTCAATTTTCAAAATCCAAATATATATGCATATTAATTAATCCAACAATTAGCTACTTTTAAAGTATATATATTTTCGTTAAATCCTCACTAAAAACCCATACCATGTGTAACTTATCAGCAACTTGAATTTGTAGGAGTACTGTAGGCTGTTCAGCCCAGTGAGCTATATTATCATGACTCATAATTCCATGTCTTTATATCCCCATATCCCTCAACATCTTTGGAATAATCTCTACAATGACATGGCTTTCAGAGCCCTATTTGGCAGAGAATTTCAAAGTTTCTGAAGCCACTAAGTAAAAACATTTCTCCTAATCTTGGTCCTGTGTGGTGACTCCTTGTTTTGAAATGGAAGTGGGGAACATGATTACCTGCATGTACTTGTCTATTCCTTTAAGTGTTATGTAATTTTCAATGATTCTAGCTCTCAGTCTTCAAAACTCTAGAGAACACAGGCCCTGTTTGCCCAATCTGTCCTCACAGGACTATCCATTCAGGCCAGGAACAAGACTGGTAAAATGTTCAATAATATCCTTAATTCAGGAAAGGCTCCAAAGCTATATGAAATGCCTAAGAAGTGGTCTAACCAAGATTCTATGCAAGAGAAGCAAGACTTCACTACTCAAATCATCTTGCTAACGTTCCATTATCCTTAAGTGCTTGCTGCATTGCACATTAGTCTTCAGTAACTTATTAACAAGGTCATCCAATTCCCTTTATAATGTACTCTTTCTAATTTCTTATCATTTAAGAAACACACTATACATCTGTTCCTTCTACCAAAATGGAAAACATCACACTTTTCCACATTTTATTCCACCGGATGTGTCATTTCACATGAATGCTTGGACTGTCTTGAATGGTTTGAATTAGGCAAAGTGAGGACTGTAGATGCTGAAAACCAGAGTTTAGATTACAGAGGTGCTGGAAAAGCACAGGAGGTCAGGATGAAGGACTTTTGCCCGAAACGTCGATTTTCCTGTTCCTCAGATACTGCCTGACCTGCTGTGCTTTTCCAGCACCACTCTGATCTAAACCCCTTGAATGGTTTGAAGCTGGCTCCATCTTTCTAATTTCTTACAGCATCTATGGGATTTGACACACTTAATATTTGAATTTCAAACAGCCTGCACAGACACAACTGTCTGAATGAAGTTCTTCTGTATAGTAGCCAATCTATGGGAACTCTGCCACTAGTATGGTAGAGGCCAAAAACAATCAATGATTTCCAGGATTGGCATTCAAAAGGAAATTGGCAGGACTCTGGGGATCGAGTGAGGGAATGGAACCCACTGGATTTCTTCCTGGGAACTATTTGGACTGAATGGGCATAGTTCTTAGTACTGTAAATGACGCTGTGACTCCATGGGAAGGGAAGTTGGCCAGCAGAGTTTTGGTCTAGATAACTGTGATCGCAACAAAAATATGAACAAAGGTTTCAGCCACAGGAATAGAACAAAGATCATTACATACTGGTATATAATCTTGCTATTACCTTATTTTTCTTCCATTTTGAGGTCCAACCTTACACAACTGAATAAATGTTGAAAATGAAACTTCTGCTTAGCTAATGATGAACTACACAGAGGGAAGTAATGCAATAAGGCAGCGTGTGAGATGAGGTACTGGAATGGAACTAGATTAGGTTAAGCACAAGAGTAGCCTGGCCAAGTGGTTTAATTCTGTGCTGTTGCTTCTCCAGAATATTTCCTTCAAATATTTTAATTTCTGACATGTTTCTGAAGGTATGGATCAGAGACTAGGTTATTCAAATTCTTAAAAGAAGCTTCATTTAAATTTTAATCTCACCTATGTATCTCAAATTATTGCCTTTGTGTTTTAGTGTTCACATAAATGTAGTTCTAATTTTAGTTCCATCAAGGAATGGAATAATGCTGGGTGGGGCTAGATAGCTTGGCCTGTGCTCACTGACACTGACCTGTAGATGAATCACGTGATGGATTCTCGTCATCAGAATCGGCAAACACCTCTGCAAGTTCCTGATCAGACATGTCTGTGAGTTCAGTCAGATCCATGAGGTCAAAGTGTACCTCGAGAGACGAGACGCTGTTGAGAGGCTCTGTGAATATACAAAATTATAACTGTATGGAAATATGCAAAGAATGTAATTTGTTATGCAAGGAGGACCTCCTAAATTACTGATGCCTAATCTACAAGACATTGTAATATAAAACAGATGAGTTCTGTGCAGATTGAAAAGATGTCATAAAACCACGATTTATAACAGACATTGCCCATTTTTGTCATTATCTTGTGTGTTCCATTCGCTTGTTAGTGGTGTGTGCTGCACTTCTCTGTGGTGGGAGACAGGAGGTGAAATCTACCTTATCACAACTAAATTGTATTAGCCTATGTGCCACAGGACAGAGATGTGATCTACAGTGGTAGTTCCACGTGTGCAGGATAATTGCAGTATCTCAGGCTAATTCCCAAAATGATTCATGGACGAAGTGCATGCAACTGTTTCCCTTCCAGTTTGCAGCTCCTCTCGCTGTCATTCATAATGAAGTGCCACTGAAATACAGTATGCTCAATGATTGATAGTGAAGTGGCTCTACTCTCTCCACTCTACTGCATGACAGTTGTCAGGATCTGCTCCTACACTTTTCTCATTTCTCCTTTATCTCGTCATGTATTATTCCTAGCCTTTATACTTTAGACATTGCCTCTTGATTTGAAGGCAGACATGGTACAAAAGGTGCAGATGTATTCATGGGATTTTATTTGTGAAAGTGCAATGCCAGGAATATTGGCTACATCAATGTTTATATTGAGTTGATGAGTACTGGACAAAGATTTAAATTGAATGTAGCAGTATCTGTGTTGCCAGGTTCTAAATAATATCTCTCAACTCTTGGAAGAGGATAATGTGACCCTGACAGAGGAACTAGACAGTTTGATGATGCTTTCTTATGCCATTACCAGAAACCATTTCTGGTGAATGCACATTATTCTGTCAGATTGGAAAGGGGATCAGCAACTCTTCCCTTCACATTAGACAGGACTACTTAACAAATACTTTCTTCCAGTGTTTATTAAAGAAGAGGAGACTGCAGTAGAGGGGAAGATAATAGAGATGAAATATCAGGTGAAAATTGATAGGAAGTATGTTCTTGGACAGCTCTCAACACTTAAAACTGGTTAGAGTGCCTGGTTTAAGTGATGATTTGGAGATGCCGGTGTTGGACTGGAATGTACGAAGTTAAAAATCACACAACACCAGGTTATAGTCCAACAGGTTTAATTGCAAGCAAACTAGCTTTCGGAGCCAGTCAAAACCACCTGATGAAGGAGTGGCGCTCCGAAAGCTAGTGTGCTTGCAATTAAACCTGTTGGACTATAACCTGGTGTTGTGTAATTTTTAACTTGGTTTAAGTGATTTCACCCAGGTTGCTGAAGAAATGCCTGTGGGAACTAAGGAAGAGTTTGAATTATCTTCAAATCTTCTCCAAACATAAGACAGCACCCAGTTGAGAGTGTGGTGCTGAAAAAGCACAGCAGGTCAGGCAGCATCTTTCCTGCCCTTGGATGCTGCCTGACCGGCTGTGCTTTTCCAGCACCACACTCTCGACTCTGATCTCCAGCATCTGCAGTCCTCACTTTCTCCCATTAGATAGCACCCAGAGCATCAGAGTGGCATGTAAGACACCCTTATTCAAGAAAGGTCAGAGGGTCATGCTTAGTAACTACAAGCAAATCAGTTTTATATTAGTAAGATTTTCGAGACAATAACTAGGGGAAAAGACAACATGCACTTGGAGGGAATGAGTTAATTAAATTGAGGCAGCATGGATTTGAGAAAAAGAAATCCTGCTCAACTGACCTAACTTTTTTTTGTGTATTGACAGAGAACTTGAAAAAATGGAATGCAGTGAATATTATATATTTTAATCTTAAGAAAATGTTTGATAAAGTAATACATATTGCTAACCAAATTAAAGGCTGATTAACAATAGCGAGACCTCATCAAATGGGAGGCTGCATGAAAGAATTAGCTTATGGACAGAAAATATATCATCGTAAACAATAACTTCTAAAAGTGACAGATACTTATGTTCCATAAGGCTGTGATCAATACTTTTTGACATTATTATGGTTATTGGAATAGAGTAAATTTCAAACTTTGCCAGTGATACCAAACTTTGAGGTGTAACAAATGGAAAAAATGATGAAATTCAAAAGCAAAAAGGCACAAATAAACTAGGATAATGGGCAGATAACTGGAAATGGAATTTAACACTGAATGTGAGGTGATGCATTTTCCAGACAAGATAGGAACAGGAATAAACTTAATGGCACAATTCTAAAGAGTGCAGAGGGACATCAAGATCTGGGGGTTCATGTGCGCATATCTAAGAAGGTGCAGAACATAGAATGATATGGGATCTTGGGCTTCATAAATGAAGGTATGGAATAGAAAGACTGTATAAAACTCCAGTCAGGCCAAAGAAAGTATCATTTCTGGTCACTGCATTGTTGGAAGGTTATGAAAGTCCTTGAGATGATCAAGCAAAAATTAACAAGAATAGTTCCAAAGGTGGGGGCTATTAACTCCAGTGAAGTTGAAGAAATTAAAATTTCTCTCATTTAAAAAAAAAGACATTGCAGGTATATTTGATAGAGCTGTGCAAGACTTTTACAGGTCTTGATAAAGTAGACAAAGTAAAGCTGTTCCCAAAGCTGATACACAGATTAAAGTGTTTGTGCAACAGATGCAGTGGAGAATGGTAGTATGACTTTTTATTTCTGCAGTGATTATTAATGAGCTCAATATTAATGAGGGTGGTGAAAGTGGAGACATTCAACATTACAAACAAAATTGTAATAAATAAAAAGAAATAAACTTGCAGGGCTATGAGGATAGAGCAGAGGAATCAGACTGACTGCACTGCTGTACAGAGAGCCAGACATCAGCCAACTTAACTCATTCCATGCCACGACCATACTATGATTTAAATTTCTGTTTTAAATTGAGCTAAAAGATAGATACTAGTTGAAAATTGGGAAATTATTACCAAAATAGACAAATTATAAGGGACATAATAGCAAGAATAAAGGAGACAATAGCAGCACTGATGGGTAAGTAATATTAAAGACAGAAACTGTGAATAATTGTTTTTAAAACTAGAGGAAGTTACATGGTATCCCAATAGTTGGTGTTAGGACTCTTACTCTTCTTGATATATATTAAGTTCCTAGGTTTGGGTGGATGACACAGCATTTGAAAGTATTGTGAGTTGTGAAAAGGATAGTAATAGACTTCCAGAGTACACAGACCGGCTGATGATGTGACAGGGAAATGATAGATGAAACTTAATGCAGAGAACAGCACATTTTGCTAGAAAGAATGGGGAAGTGCAATATAAATTAAAGGATACAATTCTAAATCAAATGCAGGAGCAAAGGAATGTGGGGAAATTATATAAATCATTGGAGGCAAGACAGATTGAGAAAGCTATTAATAAGGCTAAAAGAATTCTGGGCTTTATAATTAACGATGTAGGCCCAGATTTTTGACATGACAACAAGCGTCTCCCCTGTAGCAATGACAGAAGATGTTTGGAATCCTAAATTACACACTCAACTCAGATATTGCTCATCAGGAGATGGGATGGGATTAGGGTGATCCATAGCTCTTTTGTGAAGCAGAGAGCCCAGTTAAGAACAGGTCTGTTCTCCATGGATAGGGAAGGTAGACCTTTGGAAAACTGAGATATCCCTGCAAAGGGATCACCTCGGAGAAGCGGTCAGGTATTGTCACATACCCTTTGTGTGTAAAAGGTGCACAAACCCCTTGGTCCATCTGACCTGTCAAGATCTGTCAAAATGTTTTTATGAATGAAAGTGCTTTTCTCAACACAATGTAATCTGTAATAAAGAATGTTCAGCAATTCTTTCTGTGTGCTTGTTTACTTGGGGATTCTGAGTGAGCTTGGATAGGTGAAGGGGGAAAGGGTATCAGATGATAGTTGGCATAGGAATAAGGGGATTTGTGGTGAGAGGTAGAGGTCATTAGGGGGTATGGTTTGGTACGGATGTGAGGGTGAGGGGATTGAGAGAGGTATAGGACTGCAGGAATGTTTTATTTTGTATTATTTTAATTGCTGGACAAAAAGCCAGGGCCCCCAGGCAGATTTTCCTTCTTGGGAACTGGCAGCCTCCTCAGCCTTTTCCAGGTCACCTGGCCCAATTCCCAATCCAGTTTGCAGCCCTTCCTGACAATGCTGGGGAAAACCAGTAAAAATACAGTAACAGTTTGAAATTAATATATCACTCGTATTGGAGCACTGTATTGAGGAATTTAAAGCAAGTTAGAATGTAGAATAAAAACTGAAAGAACTGTGAATGCTGTAAATCAGAACAAAAACAGAAGTTGCTGGAAAACCTCAACGTCTGTGCAGAGAAATCAAAGTTAAAACTCACAGCAGGATATAGTCCAACAGGTTTATTTGGAAGCACTAGCTTTCGGAGTGCTGCTCCTTTATCGAGTGAAGGAACTAGCGTTCCGAAAGCTAGAGATTAGATTAGATTCCCTACAGTGTGGAAACAGGCCCTTCAGCCCAACAAGTCCACACCGACCCTCTGAAGAGTAACCCCCCCCCCAGACCCATTTCCCTCTGACTAATGTACCTAACACTATGGGCAATTTAGCGCTTCCAAATAAACCTGTTGGACTATAACCTGGTGTTGTGTGATTTTTAACTTTGTACACCCCAGTCTAACACTGGCACCTTCAAATCAAGAGAAATCAAAGTTGACATTTCAGGTCCGGTGACCCTTCCATGGAGCTGATGGTAGCTAGGAAAATATCACTTTTTATGTAGAATAGAAATCCCATCAGAGAGAGAAGCAGAATTTCTTCAGCGCCACAACTCTTCTAGGCATGCCCACCTCGGAGACGTTCAGCTCCTCTCTGTCAGGGATGCAGGGATCCACATCATCCAACGCTATGGCACTGAATGACATAGCGTCGGATGATGTGGAGTCTGTGTGGGTGGAATTGAGGAACCACAAAGGCAATAAAAACCATAATGGGAGTTATGTACAGACCTCCTAACAGTGGTCAGGACCAGGGACACAACATGTACCGGGAAATAGAGAAGGTATGTCAGAAAGGCAAGGTCATGGTGATCATGGGAGTCTTCAATATGCAGGTGGACTGGGTAAATAATGTTGCCAGTGGATCCAAAGAAAGGGAATTCATGGAATGCTTACAGGATGGCTTTTTGGAACAGCTTGTCATGGAGCCCACAAGGGAGCAGGCTATTCTGGACCTAGTGTTATGTAATGAACCAGACTTTATAAAAAATTTTAAAGTAACGGAACACTTAGGAAGCAGCGATCATAATATGGTAGAGTTCAATCTGCAGTTTGAAAGAGAGAAGGCAAAATCGGATGTAATGGTGTTACAGTTAAATAAAGGTAATTATGAGGGCATGAGAGAGGAACTGATGAAAATAGACTGGAAGCAGAGCCTAGCGGGGAAGACAGTAGAGCAAAACTGGCAGGAGTTTGTGGGTATAATTGAGGACACTGTACAGAGGTTCATCCCCAGGAAAAGAAATATTATCCGGGGAGGGATTAGACAGCCATGGCTGACAAAGGAAGTCAGGAAATGTATTAAAGAAAAAGAGAGATCCTATAAAGTGGCCAAGAGCAGTGGGAAATCAGAAGATTGGGAAGGCTACAAAAACAAACAGAGGATAACAAAGAGAGAAATAAGGAAGGAGAGGATCAAATATGAAGGTAGGCTAGCCAGTAATATTAGAAATGATAGTAAAAGTTTCTTTCAATACATAAGAAACAAACGACAGGCAAAGGTAGACACTGGGCCACTTCAAACTGATGCTGGAAGCCAAGTGATAGGAGATAAGGAATTAGCAGGAGAACTTAACAAGTACTTTGCATCAGTCTTCACAGCGGAAAACATGAGTAATATCCCAACAATTCAAAGGAGTCAGGGGACTGAGTTGAGTATAGTTGCCAATACAAAAGAGAAAGTGCTAGAAAAGCTAAAAAGTCTTAAAATTGATAAATCTCCTGGTCCCGATGGGATACATCCTAAAGTTCTGAGGGGGGTGGCTGAGGAAATAGTGGAGGCGTTGGTTGAGATCTTTCAAAAGTCACTGGAGTCAGGGAAAGTCCCGGATGATTGGAAGATTGCTGTTGTAACCCCCCTTGTTCAAGAAAGGATCTAAACAAAAGATGGAAAATTATCGGCCAATTAGCCTAACCTCGGTTGTTGGTAAAATTCTAGAATCCATCATTAAGGATGAGTTTTCTAAATTCTTGGAAGAGCAGAGTCGGATTAGAACAAGTCAACATGGATTTAGTAAGGGGAGGTCGTGTCTGACAAACCTGTTGGAATTCTTTGAAGACGTAACAAGTAGGAAAACCCAGTGGATGTGGTCTATCTAGACTTCCAAAAGGCCTTTGATAAGGTGCCACATGGGAGGCTGCTGAGCAAGGTGAGGGTCCATGGTGTTCGAGGTGAGCTACTGGTATGGATTGAGGATTGGCTGTCTGACAGAAGGCAGAGAGTTGGGATAAAACGTTCTTTTTTGGAATGGCAGCCGGTGACAAGCGGTGTCCCACAGGGTTCAGTGTTGGGGCCGCAGCTGTTCATGTTATATATTAATGATCTGGATGAAGGGACTGGGGGCATTCTAGCGAAGTTTGCCGATGATACAAAGTTAGGTGGACAGGCAGGTAGTACTGAGGAAGTGGGGAGGCTGCAGAAGGATCTAGACAGTTTGGGAGAGTGGTCCAGGAAATGGCTGATGGAATTCAACGTGAGCAAATGCGAGGTCTTGCACTTTGGAAAAAAGAATAAAAACATAGACTACTTTCTAAACAGTGAGAAAATTCGTAAAGCCAAAGTATAAAGGGATCTGGGAGTGCTAGTCGAGGATTCTCTAAGGCTTTACATGCAGGTTGAGTCCGTGATTAAGAAAGCAAAAGCAATGTTGTCACTTACCTCAAGAGGGTTGGAATATAAAAGCACCGTTGTGCTACTGAGACTTTATAAAGCTCTGGTTAGGCCCCATTTGGAGTACTGTGTCCAGTTTGGTCCCCATACCTCAGGAAGGACATACTGGCACTGAAGCGTGTCCAGCGGAGATTCACACGGATGATCCCTGGAATGGTAGGTCTAACATACGAGGAACGGCTGAGGATCCTGGGATTGTATTCATTGGAATTTAGAAGATTAAGGGGAGATCTAATAGAAATTTATAAGATAATACATGGCTTGGAAAGGGTGGACGCTAGGATAATGTTTCCGTTAGGCGAGGAGACTAGGACCCTTGGACACAGCCTGAGAATTAGAGGGAGTCAATTCAGAACAGAAATGCGGAGACATTTCTTCAGCCAGAGAATGGTGGGCCTGTGGAATTCATTGCCGCAGAGTGCAGTGGAGGCCGGGATGCTAAATGTCTTCAAGGCAGAGATTGATAAATTCTTGATGTCACAAGGAATTAAGGGCTACGGGGAGAATGCAGTTAAGTGGAGTTGAAATACCCATCAGCCATGATTGAATGGTGGAGTGGACTCGATGGGCCGAATGGCCTTACTTCCACTCCTAGGTCTTATGTTCTTATGGATTTCCATTCTGCACATAAACTGACATTTTCCTAGCTACCATCAGTTCTGAGGAAGGGTCACTTGACCCGAAATGTTAACTTAGATTTCTCTGGGAAAGCAAATCTTAGCAGGACTTATACACTTAATGGTAAGGTCCGAGGGAGTGTTGCTGAACAAAGAGACCTTGGAGTGCAGGTTCATACTCCTTGAAAGTGGAGTCACAGGTAGATAGGATAGTGAAGAAGGCGTTTGGTAAGCTTTCCTTTGTCGGTCAGAGTATTGAGTACAGGGGTTGGGAGGTTCATGTTGCGGATGTACAGGACATTGGTTAGACCACTGTTGGAATATTGCGTGCAATCTGGTCTCCTTCCTATCGGAAAGAAACTTGAAAGGGTTCAGAAAAGATTTACAAGGATGTTGCCAGGGTTGGAGGATTTGAGTTATAGGGAGAGGCTGAAAAGGCTGGGGCTGTTTTCCCTGGAGCGTTGGAGGCTGAGGGGTGATCTTATAGAGGTTTACAAAGTTATGAGGGGCATGGATAGGATAAATAGGCAAAGTCTTTTCCCTGGGGTGGGGGAGTCCAGAACTAGAGGGCATAGGTTTAGAGTGAGAGGGGAAAGATATAAAAGAGACCTAAGGGGCAACTTGTTCACACAGAGGGTGGTACATGTATGAAATGAACTGCCAGAGGAAGTGGTGGAGGCTAGTATAATTGCAACATTTAAAAGGCATTTGGATGGGTATATGAATAGGAAGGGTTTAGAAGGATATGGGCCAAGTGCTGGCAGGAGGGACTAGATTGGATTGGAATATCTGGTCGGCATGGATGGGTTGGACCAAAGGGTCTGTTTCCATGCTGTCCATCTCTATAACTCTATGCTGCCAAACCTGTAAGCTTTTCCAATAACTTCTGTTTAAGTCAGAATTCAGCATAACTTCACAAGTTTTACTGTTTTTTCCTTCTGGGTGTGAAGTGTAGGCAGATAATTTTAAAGTTTGCATTTATAAAGCTGGGATTCATTTGACTCATGCACCCAATCAGGAACTTGGGTCAGAGTGAGTAAAAACTGGAAGATAATGGTATAATGACATAAAATACTGGATCTTTCTTTCTTGGAGTTCTGTGCTGACTTTTGGGCATCACATTTTCAGAAAAATGCAAAATCATTATAAAGGGTGGGGAACAGATTCACAGGATTGGTTCTTGGGATGGGAAATTTCAGTTATTAGATTAGTTTGCAGAAGTTAAGCTCTTCTCCTCGGAGAAGAGGAGATTTGACAGAGGTGTTCACCGTGATGAGAGACATGGAGGAGCAGTTCCCACTGGCAGAATGATCCTGACTCAGCACGTAATGACTTAAGGTTATTCCTGGCAGAAGTAGTAATGGTGACATGAGGAAAATCTATTGTTACTCAGCAAGTGTTTAGAACCTGGAATACATTGCCTGAGGGTATGGAGGAGGCTTAAGCCCTTCACATTAGAACTGGCAAGTTATTCAAAGGGAAAATAAAATTGCAGGGGTATGGAAAACGACACGGCAATGAGCTGAAATGGACTGGTGTGCAGACAGCCAGCACACACACCACAGGCCAAATGGTCTTCTTTTCCTCTCTAAATGATTCTAATCTGAACATTATTTGTTGGAGAACATTGCACTAGTTTTCCAAAAAGTAAGGTTTATCTGAGCTACCAAAAAAGCCAAAATCTTTAGCTGGAATATTCTTCAGAAGCCTGTTAAGGATTTAGGGTTCGAATGGTTTTAACAGAAGATTGTCACCTTGACATTATTCAAGTATGTGGATAGAGCAGAAAAGCTAGGCTTGTTCTCTCCACAGCAACAAAGGCTGATTTGATAGAGGGGTTCAAAACTGTCAATAGTTTCAACTTGGTTTTGAAATAAAGTGAAACTTTCCAATGGGACAAGGATAAGTAACCAGAGCACACCTGGTAAGTAACCAAGTAATTTAAGGTGATGGACAAAAGAAGCAAAGCCGCTATTAGATAATTTCACACAGTCAGCTTCTTTGATCTGGAATGCACTGCCTGAAAGGATAGTGGAGATGAGCTACTTGCTGCAGTATTCTTAGCCTCTGACCTGCTCTTGTAGCCACTGTATTTAAATTAGGGCAGTTCATACTTACGCCTTCTCTCTACCACCTGCAGTAGCCCTGATGTGGAAATTGGGATTCCGTCTTCCTCCTCAGCAGCAACAATGTGAGATTCAGAATGAGCTGACTCTTCTTGACCCTTTGGTTTCTTTGGGCTGTGTTTGCCTTTGTCAAACTCTCCTAGTTTGGGAATTGAGGGAAAGAAGAAAATATATTACTTTAAAAATGCAATAAAATTTCATCCATTAATCCCTCCTTCATTGCTCTAAAATGGTTTTTGGTTCACCAAACCATCTTTTAAAATCCCTCCATGTCAGTCCCTCTGGCCACACCAATTATGAAGTCTGTCTCATGCATTCTGTATATGCATGTGTTCCGTAGAACTGAAGGCATTTACTTGTTGGATGTCAGAAAGTGACTGAGAACACGGAGATATTTGATTGCGTCTGGCTTCTCTGTGGAGAGAATTTGTAAAACATCGCATGATTCTGGTCAGCATATAATAGACTGGATTTATTGAAAGTGTGTACACATACAGAATAAATTCAGTTGTAGAGTGAGTGTGTCTATATGTGTATTGGGTTTTGTGTGTTTATAGATAATGAGCTTGTGTGGAGGGGCCTTTTTAATTCAGAAATGTGCGCTGTGTTTCTGTATATACACTGTGTGGAAACAGCATGTGTATATGTATTTGTGCATGCTTGCATGAATATTGAGTGTCCATATTGGAGAAACCTCAGTGTACAAATCATTTATGTAAAGCAATTTCTGTCGGACTTGCCTCCATCTGGTAAGGGTGGTAACTAATTAATTTCTCAGCTCGTAACTCATTAAATATTGACAGCTGCTTTGGCAGCAAGAACACAATGGTGTGTTGCCAATATATAACTGCACTACATGGCATGAAGGAAAAAAATCAAATATAATCCTCTCACATTTCAATGATGGTGCATTCTACAGTACAAAGAAACCACAGTAACAAAGATTCAATATATTAAAGTCCAAAAGAGAAACAAACAAAACCACGCAGAGTAGGATGATAAAAGCAGCTGTACACAAGACCAAATATTTCTGTACTGTTGATAAGGTTACTAGGAAGAAAAATTAATAATTTAATATTCATTTACCTCAGTCAAAAATTATCTATAAAACTTACTAAACACAAAAATCTCTCTGCTTTTGACAGAATGTTAAGATAAGCGATAAATGTGCTGCAGTGTTTAATGGCCCTATTATTAGTAAAATCATAATCCTTTAAGAACACCTTCTCTGAAGCATTAGCAGGTATTTATTAATTAAATATATAAAGGTATAGCAGTGTATTGGCTTTTTTTTAAAAAAATGATTATGCTAATATTGTGAAATGCTGAAAACACATAGGTTTGCCAGCATCTGTGTAGAGAAAATTCAGGTATATATTTAGGTCTTTAGTAGTTTATATTTTTGTTAATAAGTGTCTGAGATATAGAAAAACCCAACAGCACACAAAATAGTCTCCAAACTCCAGGTTACTGAGAAATATGCATAGGTAGAATTCTGTTCATCTGATATAGAACAAATATGTTCTCTCAGAAAGACATATTTACTTACTGAAACCCACATGTTGGCAAAGTGGAGAATGCTGGAATTGAATTGTGGGAAGATTCCTAATCTCCAGTGGTTAGATTTAGCTCTCCAGGTCTCAGTAATGGCTGGTCATCATCAAACAGCATCATGGAGAACTGCAATTCACGGTCAAGGTACCAGATTTTCACACTTACCACTCAAGGTTACATGTTCTTATATTTCCACACCCAGATCTGTTATTTGAAGACTTTTTGACCCCCCAAAAACTTCCTAAATTCAATCTTTCTCGAAGAAGGACAAGAAGGTGTTTGTTGCTTATTAAATAACTTGGAAGCATGACCTTTTGCTATATGACAGGGGAGGTGCAGAAGGCATTGGCCTGGTGGTATTATTCATTGTCTATTAATCCAGCGATGCAGTAATATTCTAGGGATCTGGTGGATGGTTGAGTTTAAATTCAGTTGAAAAACCTGAAATTAAAAGTCTGATGATGTCTATGAAACCATTGCCGATTGTCAGAAAACCCCATCTGGTTCACTCATGTCCTTAAGTGAAGGAAACTGCTAACTGCTAATCTGACCTAATGTGGCCTGAATGACTTCAAACCAACAGCAATGTGGTTGACTCTTAATTGCCCTCTGAGCAATTAGGAATGGGCAGTAAGTATTGACCAGCCAGAATTGCCCACATCCTATGAATGAATTTTGTTTTAAATCAGGTAGCAGAATTCCATACGAATACACAGTGAGCAGTACAGCTCACCATAAAAAGTGAAGGATTTACTACCATCCTTTGTCCACAGCATGGATGTGCATTGTACTGTGAAATACCAGCAGCAGTTGCTTGACTGTTTGCAACTTAACAGCAATAATCATCACCTCTGGTGCTGACAAATGGGTCTATGCCCAAAATGTTAACTTATAGAAATGGATCCTATTAAGCCCAGCTAGTGTCTGACTGCATTTGTCCTCCAGATCAACATGTAATCCCAATCATATTTACCTGGATTGCTCCCATTTGTCTTCATCAAGCCATGCAATTTAATCTTTAATGCTGACTTGCTGGAAGCGAATTTCAGTTTCACAACTCTCTAAAGGTATCTCTGTGTTCTAAATCTGTTACAATTAATCTTGTATCAGTAGCTAGTTCTAGATCACTAGATTACTGAAAAAAATTCTGTGTACTACAAATTCTCCAATTATAACTTAAAAACATTTCTGATATTATCTGATAGTAATTCTGATAGTAATCCACATTATTTTAACAAAATATTCCCATTTTTAAGTTGATAATCGAATTTCTATTTCCTCATAGCAAGCAACATCCAAGAGGATCTGCACTGTATTCTCACTAAGGACTCAATGTCATTGCTAGGTAATGAAGATTCCAATACTACATACCAGTCTTATTAAAATTATACATATTTTTATAGTTATTTTTACCCTTATGTTCTGTAGCTCTAGTGTTAAAGATTTTTATTGGATAGTTTACTGTCTCATCAACCTGATTTTTCAGTGTTAATACCATGTGAACCTGTATCTCCAAATCCCAATGCTCTTCCACAGCACCATGACTGGGTAATGTTTGCCTTCCCTCTTTCACCAAAATATATCACCTCACATCTGCTGACATTGATACTGAATTCCACCTAAAGTTTTTTTTAGGGTTTTTTTCTCATGTTGTCAATATCCCTTTACAGCTTCCTTTGATCTACAAAAGAGCTGTATTTTATATTTTGGTTGCCTCTGTTGTCACTTTTCTTAGGACTCCAAATTGTTAACATTCACAAATACAGACAATCAGAGAAATCTTGCTATTTTAATCTAATGATTCCAGAAACCCTGGCCTGCCCCAGGAGAAACTGTGTGGATAGGCTGGGGTACCTATAGACCTCAGGTATTCTGTAGGCTTCTAGTTCAGCAGCTAAGCTGCTTCCACAAAGCCAATATAAATATACAGTTTAGGATTCAATTGTACAAGGAGGTCCTGACTATAACTTTAACTCCAACTTGGATATGGAAGCCATTTCTTGTTGCTTGCTTGACTGAACCAAATTAGAAGAGGACCCAGACATAAAGAGAGTGAGGAAAAATATGTCTTTCTTTGTGGAGATAGAGGATTCCCACAAGGGAAGATTAGGTCTTTCCAAACTATTGGCCCCTTTTTTCCAGGAATTAACATCGAACCCTTATTCTCTACTTGCTTGCTTCTCACTAACTTTTACTTCAGTTTGCTGGCCTGCCTGTACTTTATCTACATTACTTTATCTCTTGTATTTCTCCATGTGATACCTTGTCAAAACTTTTTCTAAAGGCATACACAACATTTTCCTCACTTAACTTTATCATTACCCACAAACAAGGAATTGTATGAGGCTTAGCAAGCATGATTGCCCATCTTGACACCTGCTCTGGCTACTTCTGTTCTTCATACAAATGTTGATGGACTACTGTGAGTTCCCAACATTTACTGGTTTTATCTTGATGTGACAGCGAGTTGTTCATTCTGTGTTCCACAGTTATTACATATTTATTTTCTGCAGCATCAATTGAGGAAGCAGTCAATTGTAATGTAATGATAGTCTACATCAAAGATGAAAAGCAAGACTTTCCTAAATTACATAAAGGAATTGATAATTCTGCATGAAAGGATATTTTAAATTTTAACTTATATTAATTTGTTACTTACCGCATTGATTTTGACCTTGTGTCAACTGTAGCCCAGTGGGTAGCACTCTTGCCTCTGAACCACAAGATTCTGGATTCAAGTCCCACTCTAGGGGTGAACACATAAAATGAAGGCTGACACTCTAATGCAGTACTCAGGGAGCTCTGCATTTTTTTTTAGATAGTATATTACATTGAGGTCTCATTTGCCTGCTTTTATTCCTATTATTTTATGGTGTACGGATGTCACTGGCAAAGCCAACATTTGTTGCCCTTGAGTTAATTGGCTCTCTCGGCCATGACGGAGGGTAATTAAGAGTCAACCATGTTGCTGTAGATCTGGAACCACATGTCAGTCAGGACAATTAGGGAGCCAGATTTCCTTCCTGTTATGATACAGGGATAGAAAGCCAAACTAAATCAGCCTATCTATCACTGGACTCACAATACAGGGAAATTAAAATATCAAATAAACCTGAAAACTGGTCAATTGTTCCTAACCAGAGTTTATGAATAATGGATCTTGGACACCAAGTTTATATCTTAAACAAAAGTTAACAATTTATTGTTACAAAGATAATTTTAGCAAAACATAGATAAACTACAAGGCAAACTAATTAATATCTATGATCTAAGCCCAATCTTCTTTGAATATAAACACCATCGCACACACAGACGGACAGACCCAGTTAGGTATACATTTTTCTAAAGATAAAAGAATTATAATTTGCCAGTTGAATACTACTTCAACAATGAATACCAATCTTTCATAAAATCCTCTGAAGATTGTTTGTGTTAAATACATGTAGGACTGTGTATCCTGATTGAATTCCAAAATCAACAATTTCTGCAGACTGCTGGAGACTTCAACTTATTTCTTACAATCTGGGGTTTTTTTCTCTGAACTTCAATACGTTAAAAACTGGGGGATAACTAGAGATAAGCAAAACCAAAAAAACTGCTTCCCAGTCCAGTAGTTTCTAAAGCAAAACTGCCTCCTACCTAAAATCCCAGACAGCAGCAGTTCACATGTTTCTTTCTAGATTAGATTAGACTTACAGTGTGGAAACAGGCCCTTCGGCCCAACAAGTCCACACCGACCCGCCGAAGCGCAACCCACCCATACCCCTACATTTACCCCTTAACTAACACTACGGGCAATTTAGCTTGGCCAATTCACCTGACCCGCACATCTTTGGACTGTGGGAGGAAACCGGAGTACCCGGAGGAAACCCACGCAGACACGGGGAGAACGTGCAAACTCCACACAGTCAGTCGCCTGAGTCGGGAATTGAACCCGGGTCTACAGGCGCTGTGAGGCAGCAGTGCTAACCACTGTGCCACCGTGCCGCCCGCTCTGTGTTAACATTTTCCCTCGATTGACCAATTCAACATCTAACCAGCTGCCAATCCTGAGCATGACAACATCTCTGTGCTGAATTGTTTACAATGTCCTTGGAACCAACATAAAGCATGATCTTTCCAGGCCAGTTCCCAACAGCAAACACCACTCTTTTGTTCTCTCTTTCAGATCAAGCTGCTGTTCAAAGTTCAATTCTCAATTAACTCACAATTCTAAACCAAAAATGAGAAAAAATAGTGATGGTCTCAACATTTCCTAAAGGACATTAGTAAACCAGATGGGCTTTTATAACAATGAACAATGGTCGCATTAGACCTTTTTTAGAGTCATAGAGATGTACAGCATGGAAACAGACCCTTTGGTCCAACCCGTCCATGCCAACCAGATATCCCAACCCAATCTAGTTCCACCTGCCAGCACCCGGCCCATATCGCTCCAAACCCTTCCTATTCATATACCCATCCAAATGCCTCTTAAATGTTGCAATTGTACCAGCCTCCACCACTTCCTCTGGCAGCTCATTCCATACCCGTACCACCCTCTGTGTGAAAAAGTTGTTCCTTAGGTCTCTTTTATATCTTTCCCCTCTCACCCAAAACCTATGCCCTCTAGTTCTGGACTCCCCCACCCCAGGGAAAAGACTTTGTCTATTTATCCTATCCATTCCCCTCATAATTTTGTAAATCTCTATAAAGTCATCCCTCAGCCTCCGACGCTCCAGGGAAAACAGTCCCAGCCTGTTCAGCCTCTCCCTGTAGTTCAAATCCTCCAACCCTGCCAACATCCTTGTAAATCTTTTCTGACCCTTTCAAATTTCATATTATATTGAATTCCAATTTTACCATCTGGCATACTGTAATGTCAATCTTTCACCCAGAATATTAGCCTCTGAGACTCTGGATTACTAGTCCAGCCACATTACCACTCCCTTACTGCCTCCTTCAAAAGGTTAATTCCTTTGCACCAAAAGGAGGATAACTACCCTTTGTGTCATGGTCATTACTATTTCCAGTCAACATCACAAAAACAGATTATCTGTTCATTATCATATTAACCACATTCACAAATGTCTGTGGAATATAAATGTTAGTCTGTGATGTTGACTACACCAACATCGCATCTTTGTGGCCTTATACCTGGAGAACAGGATTGTATGAATCACAGCCTTCTCAGTAGTTATCAATGTTCTTTGATAGTTGTCAGAAGACAGGAGGATTCATTTTGTTTAATGGACAGGTTAATTGTCTCTCCACCTCTCCCTGATTCTGCTACAAGCCAAAAAGCATCATGTCTATAAAGAATTTATTTAGTCACTAATAAAGAACCCCGTAATTTAATCTATGAATTCTTTAGTACATCACTTACTTAGCCTTTGTTCATAACAAAATATTATCTGCTCCCAAATGATTATGCATTTATATTTCTTGCACATAATCTTGCTAATGCTATATATCTATGTATCTACCAACTGGGAAATTAAAGTCATGTTGATGATTTTCTGGCACAATAACTGTACAGCAGAGAAGGAACAGTTTAGATCGTGGTCTCTGTTAATTTAGCCAGTTATTTCCACACCCATCTTCACATCCAGTCTCTAAATTCAGTAACTCTTTGAAAAGGGGAAACAAGGATCACAACTCATGTTTCAACTGTGCTTGTTTATTCTGATACAGGCAACATGCAAACTACATGCTGTCTGCCCATTTAAACAAAAAGAACATACAGTGAGTACTAAGTAGATTGTTGTCAACATGCCAATGAGAGCAGGAAGTATTCAATCATGAGGATGCTAGCACAAATTCAAGACCACCTGCTGTCCTAAAAGCTAGCCTGCACCTCTGACTGGAGCAAGTGCTGGTGCATTTTAAAGCAAGCTTGCAGAATAGAAATGAAACATTACCTCAAATAAAGCATTGGTTAAATTGAGCTGTGGTATAACGAACAAGGCAGGCTTAAGAATTTCCCATGAAATGGGATTTTTGGCTATAAAAGTTTGAAAAATGCTCTGAAAGGTTATTAAAGATGCAGCTACTTTTCAATTTTCACACAGAAAGTGAACAGACTGGAAGCTCAGATCAGAAAAATAAGGAAAAAGAATAAACTGGGCTTTAGTCAGCAAAGGATTGGCATTGCTGATTAGGAAGTACAATATAGGTTAATTATTAATGAGAATCAATCCTGGGCAAGGTAGATCAGGCCTGCTAAAGGAAGGCAAATGGGGGAGAAAATCAGTGCAGTGAGTGCATTTGTGTTTATATGTGCTCTATTCTGCTGAGCCTGCTTCCCCTTTCAACTTGCTTCCATCAATATGCCAAGATGGCCCAACTGCAAAGGCACTGGACCATATAGTGGCAAATTCCAGGCATCTAGCTCTTAGGATATGGATGCACTACCACAAGAACTTCAAGGTTTGGTCTGCATCACTGAATGAATCTTCAAATTCCAGATCCCAGTAATTGTGCAGCTTTCCTTGCATGTTGCTCAATACACCACACTTCCACCTTTCCTTGTTAAATAGCTTGTCCTACTCTACATGCCTCTCTACTCAGTCTCCTTGTCAGATGTAGTCCAAGGGAATTGCAAACTACTGTACCCATGTCTGCAAGCATGTGACCTGTGCAGAAATCTTGAGATCTGGTCAAAATCCTTCAGCATGTGCCAGGCTAGTCCCTGTTGATTTCAGCAAAATTAAATAACTCTGTGGTGTAATGAATAACTTAGTAAAAAGAGACAACTGCATTGAGTTTGGCGTTTAGAAAGATTATCTTAATATATTCTAACAAATGGCAAACAGATTAGATTCCCTACAGTATGGAAACAGGCCCTTCGGCCTAACCAGTCCACACCGACCCTCTGAAGAATAACCCACTCAGACCTATTTCCTGCTGACTAATGTACCTAACTCTATGGACAATTTAGCATGGCCAATTCACCTGACCTGCACATCTTTGGACTGTGGGAGGAAACCGGAGCACCTAGAGGAAACCCACGCAGACATGGGGAGAATGTACAAACTCCACACAGACAGTTGCCCAAGGCTGGAATTGAACCTGGGACCCTGGTGCGGTGAGGCAGCAGTGCTAGCCACTGAGCTATCGTGCTGCCCCCTTATTAAAAACAAATTAACTTTTTGCCGAATATAATCCCGAATGAAACTTGTCCCACTTCCCTGATCCAGACAGAGTAGATGAAAGCATGGCTTAGAAGCTAGTGTTACGGGAGAAGGATTCATACTGTTGGATCATTGGAAGGTGTTTTGGGGTAGAAGTGACCCATACAAGAAGGACGGATTGCACCTGAATTGGAAGGGGTCTAATATACTGGCAGGGAACTTTGCTAGAGCTGCTTGGGAAGATTTAAACTAGTAAGGTGGTGGTGGGGTGGGGTGCTGGAGGGGGTGGGAGCCAGGGGGAGAGTGAGGAAAGAGTTCAATCTGAGACTGGTACAGTTGAGAACAAAGGAGAGTCAAAATCAGGGCAGGCGGGGCAAAGCAGATAACAAGGTAGGACTGATAAATTAAACTATTTACTTCAATGCAAGAGGCCTAACAGGGAAGGCAGATGAACTCAGGACATGGTTAGGAACATGGGACTGGCATATCATAGCAATTACAGAAACATGGCTCAGGGATCGACAGGGATCCATTCCTGATGAAGGGCTCTAGCTCAAAACGTCGAATTTCCTGTTCCTTGGATGCTGCCTGACCTGCTGTGCTTTAACCAGCAACACATTTTCAGCTCTGATCTCCAGCATCTGCAGACCTCATTTTTACTCAGGGATCGACAGGACTGGCAGCTGCATGTTCCAGGATACAAATGCTACAGGAAGGATAGAAAGGGAGGCATGAGAGGAGGGGGAGTGGTGTTTTTGATAAGGGATAGCATTACAGCTGTGCTGAGGGAGTATATTCTCGGAAATACATCCAGGGAAGTTACTTGGGTGGAACTGAGAGATAAGAAAGGGATGATCACCTTATTGGGATTATATTATAGACTCCCTAATAGTCAGAGGGAAATTGAGAAACAAATTTGTAAGGAGATCTCAGTTATCTGTAAGAATAATAGGGTGGTTATGATAAGAGATTTTAACTTTCCAAACATAGACTGGGACTGCCATAGTGTTAAGGGTTTAGATGGAGAGGAATTTGTTAAGTGTGTACAAGAAATTTTCTGATTCAGTATGTGGATGTATTTAATAGAGAAGGTGCAAAACTTGACCTACTTTTGGGAAATGAGGCAGGGCAGGTGACTGAGGTGTCAGTGGGGGAGCACTTTGGGGCCAGCAACCATAATTCTACTCATTTTAAAGTAGTGATGGAAAAGGATAGACCAGATTTAAAAATTCAAGTTCTAAATTAAAGAAAGGCCAATATTGACGGTGTTAGGCAAGAACTTTCAAAGGCTGACTGGGGCAGATGTTCGCAGGTAAAGGTACTGGTGGAAAATGCGAAGCCTTCAGAAATGAGACAACGAGAATCCAGAGAAAGTATATTCCTGTTAGGGTGAAAGGAATGGCTGGTAGATGTAGGGAATGCTGGATGACTAAAGAAATTGAGGGTTTGGTTAAGGAAAAGAAGGAAGCATTTGTCAGGTATGGACAAGATAGATTGAATGAATGCTCAAAAGAGTGTAAAGGCAGTAGGAGTATACTTAAGAGGAAAATCAGGAGGGCAAAAAGGGGACATGAGATAGCTTTGGCAAATAGAGCTAAGGAGAATCCAAAGGGTTTTTAAAAATACATTAAGGACAAAAGGGTAACAGGGGAGAGAATAGGGCCTCTCAAAGATCAGCAAGGTGGCCTTTGTGTGCAGTCGCAGGAGATGGGGCAGATACTAAATGAGTATTTTGCATCAATGTTTACTGTGAAAAAGGACATGGAAGATATAGAATGTAGGGAAATACATGATGACATTTTGAAAAATGTCTGTATAACAGAGGAGCAAGTGCTGGATGTCTTTAAATACATAAAAGTGGATAAATCTCCAGGACCTGATCAGGTGTACCCTGAAACTCAGTGGGAAGCTGCAGAAGTGATTGCCGGGCTTCTTACTGAGATATTTGTATCATCGATAGTCACAGGTGAGGTGCCGGAAGACTGAAGATTAGCTAAGGTGGTGCCACTGTTTATGAAAGGTGGTAAGGTCAAGCCAGGGAACTATAGACCAGTGAGCCTGAAGTCAGTGGTGGGCAAGTTGTTGGAGGGAATCCTGAGGGACAGGATGTACATTTATTTGGAAAGGCAAGGACTGATTAGGAATAGTCAACATGGCTTTATGCGAGGGAAATCATGTCACTCAAACTTGATTGAGTTTTTTGAAGAAGTAACAAAGAGGATTGATGAGGGCACAGTGGTAGATATGATCTATATGGACTTCAGTAAAGCATTCGACAAGATTCAGATGGGAGACTGATTAGCAAGGTTAGATGTCATGGAATACAGGGCAAACTCGCCATTTGGATACAGACCAAAAGTAGAAGACAGAGGGTGATGGTGGAGGGTTGTTTTTCAGAGGCTTGTGACCAGTAGAGTGCTGCAAGGATTGGTGATGGGGAGTCCGCTACTTTTCATCATTTATATAAATGATTTGGATGTGAGCAAAGGAGGTATGGTTAGGAAGTTGCTGATGACACCAAAATTGGCAGTGTAGTGGACAGCGAAGAAGGTTATCTCAGATTACAACAAAATCTTGTTCAGATGGGCCAAAGGGCTGAGAAGAGGCAGATGGAGTTTAATTTAGATAAATGGGCGGTGCTGCATTTTGGGAAAGCAAATCTTAGCAAGACTTATACACTTAACAGCAAGGTCCTTGGGAGTGTTGCTGAACAATGAGACCTTGGAGTGCAGATTCATAGCTCCTTGAAATGGAGTCGCAGGGAGATAGGATAGTGAAGAAGGCATTTGGTATGTTTTCCTTTACTGGTCAGAGTATTGAGTACAGGGGTTGGGAGGTCATGTTGCGGCTGTCCAGGACATTGGTTAGGCCACTGTTGGAATATTGCGTGCAACTCTGGTCTCCTTCCTATCGGAAAGATATTGTGAAACTTGAAAGGGTTCAGAAAAGATTTACAAGGATGTTACCAGGATTGGAGGATTTGAGCTATAAGGAGAGGCTGAACAGGCTATGGCTGTTGGAGGCAGAGGGTTGACCTTATAGAGGTTTATAAAATTATAAGAGGCATGGATAGGATAAATAGACAAAGTCTTTTTCCCTGGGGTGGGGTAGTCCAGAACTAGAGGGCATAGGTTTTGGGTGAGAGGGGAAAGATATAAAAGAGACCTAAGGAGCAACTTTTTCACACAGAGGATGGTACGTGTATGGAATGAGCTGCCAGAGGAAGTGGTGAAGGCTGGTACAATTGCAACATTTGGATGGGTATATGAATAGGAAGGGTTTGGAGGGATATGGGCCAGGCACTGGCAGGTGGGACTAGGTTGGTTTGGTATATCTGGCCGAGATGGGCGAGTTGGACCGAAGGGTCTGTTTCCATGCTGTAGACCTCTATGATTCTATGTTACTGGTCAAGTTCAATTTCTGGACAATGGCAATCCCTACCAATGGCAATGTTGATGATAAGAATTCATTGATGGTAAATGTTGTTGAATATCAATGACAGTTAGAACCTCTCTTATTAAAGTTAGTCATTGCCTGCCACTTGTATGCTATAACTGCTACTTGTTACACCAGGGTCCTGCGTAGGTGGCCATGGACTGTTTCAGTATATGAAGAGTTGCAAAGGGTGCTGAATGTTTTTCAATCATCCACTTCTGATTTTATGATTGAGGATATATGCCTGACAAAGGAGCTAGGCTGACAGAATCTAGGAAGAAATCTAGAGAAACTCTTGCAGTGATGTTCTGAGTGATAAATATATGGATAATGCTTTCACTGACAGATAGCAGAGATAGGGGGTGGAGACAGGCAATGATTAAAGTTGACAATAGTGAGTCTTTGTGGGAAAGGCTTGAGGAAACTCATGGTCAATTTGGAATTACATCAATCTGATTCGGTCTGACACAGTGGCCTGAGACAATGGCTAGAATTGTTGTGAATGTATAGAATTTGTGTCCATTACTGAATACAATGGCTTCACTCTTTTTAATATTTAACTGGAGGGAATCACAACTTCTTGAAGACTGCAAGACTGATCACGGCACGAGCTGGGAAGCGGCTGACTACTCTATAAATGCATGAACAGAGGGGAACTTACATGGATAAACAGCATTATGTCTCTTGTGGTGTTCACTTAGACAAGCAAAGGTTTATGTTTGTAACACAGTTATGGTGCATTCTCTGATCTATCTTTTACATGTACTTTTACATATCAGGAATATCCATTGTTCTACTTTGGACAGGAGGAAATGTAGTTCATATTTCTGTTCCCAACAGTTTTGCCTTTTATACAAATTAAATACCATTTGTGTAAGGCTTTGTTGAAGTGCTGTATATTTATCACTCAGAACATCACTGCAAGAGTTTCTCTAGGTTTCTTCCTAGATTCTGTCAGCCTAGCTCCTTTGTCAGGAATCTATCCTCAATCATAAAATCAGAAGTGGGATGCTCCATGTCTCCACTAATTTTTCTCCTCTAACACTTGTGATCCAGGAGTATATTTCCAGACAACCAGATGCCCCAGTCAGGCAGCAGAGATGAGTATTCACGAATTACTCCTCATTGCGATGCCAATGGGATAGTGCAATGCAGTCACCGTTAAACCCAGTCTTTTCCTCACTCTGTTTCCAACCTCCATATGCGAATGTTCTAGCAGGGACCACAGGTCAGCTGTTGGTAACAGAAGTATGAACTAATTTTCCTCCAGTCCAAAGTAGGACAATGGATATTACTGATGTATAAAAGTACAGCGCAGTCAGTTACAATCAGTTTCTACCATCTTGGGTTGTAAAAGGAGAAAATCAGCCAATTTTTCCCCCTTTTGCATCTTAAACAGCTGGTTGAGAATGGGATTTGGTTCAGCTGTGGTGGTCCACGTGGTTAAATAGTTTGTCATTGCTCAAGTCAAAGTTCAGGTGAATAACGGCAGAGTGCTAGAGATCACTAGTGGCACCAATAAAACCAACCTCAACAAGAAATCAGTACTTTAAGCAAAGAATATATTGATCTGGATAACACATTGACTTCCCTCACTTCACACACAGACACCTCGGCACCCAACCATAGTGTTCTAATCCATTTCCTCTGTCTCGTTACTGTAACCAACATTTTAAAATATGCGTTAAATGAAACATTTTTTAAAATAAGAAAGAAAATCCTTAGAGTTCAAGTTACAGCAGCCCCAAAATATAGACATACTCTTCAGGGACTGTGTAGTTTTCAAATTGTTAGAAATCCCTGAATTAACTGTCTTGAATGAATAGTTTATTTTGAATTAAATCTGCAGAAGACCAATTCTTACTGTCGATATTAAAAAGCGGCTACATGAAATGTCAATAAAATTTAAACAAGCTTTTGACCGTTATTGAGCTCAATATTAGATTAGGAGTTCATTGAGGAATATGTTTACAGGGTAGTTGTTTTGTAATAAGTGAACATTAAAAAAAAGATATGAATGTAAATGCTTAGGGGCACAACCCTTTCATTTTGGACTCGCGCTGAAGAGATGAGTAAACTGTTTCTTTCCAGTTTGTATGTCACAAATATTCTTGACTTGACAATGAATCCACAAACCATATTTTAATGAGTATGACTTCTATACATAACGTGTGGTGAAACGCATATTCACCTCTGCAGGTTACAAAGAACTTCCAGATCGATATAAAGGGTTAATTCTGTTTTTGAGTAAGAAGCTCCTTACCCTGAGCTACTGCCCCTCCTTGTTTCTCCATCCAGACAGTCTGACTCGATCCCACCTTCCTGCAAGCACCATCAGAGGGAAAGAGAAGAGAGAAAAAAAGGCGAGTCCGTAAGAATACCGCTGTAGTGCCAAAGATCAACGCCAGCCGGATCTCAAAGCAAGCATGTCATTTTCAAAAAAACCTGAGCATTGCACCAGCACACACACAAAAAACAATGCAATGGAAGCATATCAGATTGCAAATTGGGAGATTACAGTGCAAAGTAAGCATTGCATTGCAAATGAGGGGGGGGGGGGGGGGGAACTGCAGACTGTCTCTGGCAACCAGCCCAGAGAAATTGTGACTGGGGTGTACCATTCAAAACGATATCTCACTCATGAATCACGTAATTCCTGACTAGTATTGCGGCCAAACTCTGAATGAATTTAGTTACACATCGTGGTATCATGCAGACGTAGAAAAAAATTGAAGCTTTTCAACGTTAAACTACCAATCATTCATATGGACTACACCATCTTTTGTTACATTGTCCCACAGGGATATTTTTTAACATCGTCTGTGGTGGAGCTTTTTCTGATAGTTTTCCCTGGTAAAAATGTGATTTATTAAGCATCATGTCTGGTCAGGGGTCAGTTTATTTCCCAATTAGCTGGAAGTCACACGCACTATAGTTTGAATTCCAAGCACTCCAATAAAAAATATTTTTCAGGGCCAGTGCTATAATGTAAATAGGTGGGAAAATAACTTAAAATGCAGCACCATTCCACAAACACTGTTTTGACTGATTAGGTGAACTCTTAAATTACATGAAGACAATAGATTGGTCTTGTGGAGAGAAAAAGAGTTTGAAAAATAATCTAATTTTACTGCAGAGAGTCGACAGGGGATAAATTGTTTGGAAGAAAATATGAAGTCAATAACAAAGTTAACGTTAGAGTTCCTTAAATGTTGCCTCGCAAAACTCGTGCATCCAATGGCCCAAGCAATCTATCTTGACATGAAATATTTCACTACACGTTATGTTCTTGCTTTCTCGTCACAGTTTATCCTAAAAACAATTTACTGTAAATACTTTTCACCTTATAACACTGATGTTTACTGGGATGGTTAAGGTTAATGAGACAAATGCTGCCAACACATAATGCATCAATGAAATGCTGTTTTGTTTACTCATTAATGAGATATGGATATTGCTGGCAAGAACAGCATTTAATGCCCATTCATTAGTGCCCTAGATAGGATGGTGGTAAACCATCTTCTTGGACTGCGACTGTGCCTGATGGGAAAGTACTCTCATATATGCAGTAGCGCCTCGACTTAAGAACTTAATCCGTTCCGGGACCCGGTTCGCGAACTGAATCAATTTTTCCCATTGTTCGGATAGCATAAGAATGCTTAGATGTAGCAACGAACGCTGTTCACAGCGCACACGCCAAAGACGAACTGAATGAGATCATGCGGGGCCCGAGAGCTTTTGTGTTCAACAAGAGCGTGGCAAAGTAGAACAATGAAACCACATGGTCGCACACGGGCTTTTTGCATTCGTACCTTCATTCGTACCTTGAATTTCATACGTACATTGGAGCAAAATTTTACGTACAATCCTGTTCATAAACCGATTTGTTCGTGAACGGGGTCGTTCATATGTTGAGGCGCTACTGCATAGGTGATATACCTGTTTTTCCACATCAGCACTGTGTGTGACATGAAGGTGTTCCCGCGAATTGCTGCACTTGTCCTTTTACTAGGTGCAGGTTGAAGGTTGGAAAAGCAAGGTAAGTTGCTGGATTGAATTTTGCACTTTGTAGCCATTTTGCACCTCAGATGAATAGGGTGACTGTTTTAATAAGTGGATGCAATGTCAATCAAACAGGCACTTTAACCTAGGTGGTGTTGGACTTCTGAATGTTGCTGGAGCTTTACTCATGAAGGCAAGTGAACAGTATTCCATCACGTTCCTAACTTAAGATTTGTAGATGGGAAGTTGGGGTCCAAAATCAATTCTGGGGGCTTATAAGGTACTGGGTGCCATTGGGTGCCACTGTGCATCCGACTGGTGGAATAAGACATAACAGGAGATGATGATGGCAAAATATCAGAGAATCATAGAAATTTACAGCATTGAATGGGATCATTTATCCCATTCAAATCTGCTGTGCCAGAGAGAAAAGGACCATAACCAAGTTTTAGTTCTTGGTGTGTATGTTACATTACTTCAGTCTGTGCAGAGTTGTTTCAGTCTGTATGTTACTGTTAATTTAGTATTTCAATTGTACATCTAAATATTTTTATGTGCAGTGAGCGTCTCTGCCTCTAACACTCTGTCAGATCCCCTCAGCCATACCTATGACACTGAACTCAATGCTAAGTAATTCAACCTATCCTCACAGCTAACGCTTTGCAGTTTTGGCACCTTGTTATTAATCTCTCCAGTATCTTCTTTAGTGCAGTCACATCCTCCTTGTTAGGCTAAAGCCATAAAAATATTTAGTGGCCTATCCTAAGTATGTTTTATACAGTTCCAGCATAAACTACATCATTTTTGATGCCTTAACTCATGAAGGAGAAAATCCAATATATTTTTTCAAGGACCTTACCAGGTCAGGGATTAGTGGACATCTATTCCAGGTCCTTTGATCCTTTCCAATGCTTAGTTTCCTACTATTTCTTGTGTATTCCTTTACCTTATTTGTCTTTCCTAAATCTATTATTTAACACTCCTTTGAATTGAACTCCATTTGCCATTTTTCCGGCTACCTTACCAATCCACTCATATGTTTCTACAGAACGCATTTTTCTTTCTCGCTTTCAACAAAATGGTCAACTTCTGTATCATCTGCAAACTTGTTTTCGACCTTTAAGTCCACATTGTTGCCATATACAATGGAAAACAGGGAACCCAGTATCGAAGTCTGCAGAACCCCACTGACCCTGGGTTATTGACTGGAAAATATGGTTCCTTGAGTATAGTTATATCATTTCATTGCTGATTGGCATATTAAAGATGTTCTTTTAGCAATCAAATTTACGGTAAGAAAAATCTGTCTTTGCTAACACCAGGGCATACTGTTTGAAGTGTTTATATCTATGCCATAAGTTTGTATTTCAATCCCCAGGCTTTTTTTCTAGGATGTAATATTTGCTGATTATTTATTTTTGTGCCGCCAGTTGCCTCCAGCTTTGAATATTTGAATGGAAACATTTTTATCTAAAATTTCCAAACATAAAGTGGTATTCTCACTACAGTTGCAGGTAGAAAGATGAATCATTATAACAACAATTTGGAACAGTCTAAGCTGTTACCCTTGGTAACAACACTTTCTGGAATGTGACAGAATGCAAATCTGTTGGAATCAAGAACCTTATTTGTGAAGTATTTGCCCCAGTGCTGTTACTGCTGTCAGACAGTGTGTCAACATTTAAATTCTTCAGAAATAAGAATGCATGTGAGAAGATGGTGAGGAGTTTTTTTTAACTTTCACTTAGTCACAGTCTAAAGATATAACTAAGCCCAAAGGCACTGTCTGATTTTCTGATTTTCCAATTTACACAAAGATACATTCTGAGTTTCTTTAAAGCAAGGAAATAAAAAATAAAATATTAAAAGCAAGGACAAAAACAGTTATGAGAGTGGTAAAGTGAAAACTTAAATTTGAGAATGTATCTATGGGGTGATAAATGTTTTATGCAATATTTGGTACCTTGTGCAATAAAGTAGAAAAACATCAAACTGGTACCATGAGTTTCTGCCTGGTTGGCAGGTTTTTTAGGATAGGTGAAAAACGAAGAATGAGGCTGACAGAACAGCAGCTCAATGTAACGGAGGTGTAACAACAGCATCACTGCTGTGGTGATGACTGACTACATCTCTATAGTAACAATTAAAGAAAGATGAGTCATTTAGAAACACTCAAGCATCAAGCTGCTATCATCAATATTGTACTTAATAATTTTAAAATTAATGCTACATTTCTATTTAGTTTCTTTTCTTGGTTTTACAAAAGCCAACAGCAAGAGCAGAAATGTATACTTCTCAGAACCCTCAGAATATTCAGTAATATTTATTTTCTATCGCCTTGCTATTCATGATCAATGAAATACTCATCAATCTGTTTGCCAAATTATCCTATGTAATTGTTTTGGAAACAGCAGTGCACAGTTCTTGGTGAAAATTCAACTGACACTGAGATTGATGAACTAAAATCGCATAAATTGTAATCAGTAAGCAAAGCGCAGCTGCTCTTGTGAGGTCAAGGCCTACACCATTTACCAGCCATTAATTTCAACGTGAATCCTGAATTGGCTGTGCTGACTTCCAAGTACAAATTCTGGATTTGGATCTCTTCCACCTTAAACTCTGCATTAGGTACACTCATCTGTATAAACAAAATCAATGATGTGAAGGTTACTCATATTTTAGACTTATTAATGAGATAATCTCACACATCCAACCTTTTTATCTACAGCAAATTAATTTGGAAGATGGCTTCTGTATTTCTTTGTCTGTTTCATAGGTTTGCTTGTTTTGTATTTTTGGATCCAGAACCATTTTCTCCCAAACCATTCAATGACTGTGTCATAATTGGGTTCAATCATTCAATCAGGTATGCAAATGAAACAATCTAATTAAAATTTAAAATGCTATTCTTCAGCCACTATGAATTAAAGAACAGCGTTCTACAATAGATGACGGTGTTATGAATATGGATGTGAGTTTATACACGTTTATTTTCTGCATAAATGTCATATATAAAAACAAAATGTATAAAAATCCAATTGATACAGTTAAAACTCTGAATGGTTTAGACAACACTGCAATATTTTATGAATAATGCGGTCATTATCATTGGGCACACAGCCTCTTTTGCACATAAAAGACCTACATTAATTGGGTTTAGTATAGGAGTCCAACTTGCCTTAATGTTAGTGCTCATGCTTTTGGGCTAGAAGTTTCAGGCCTCTGTGCAGGCAATTTCTGGATGGGATCTTTGATACAATTATAAGGATGTGGCAGTTTTCAAGTCGAATGTTAACCAGCTAATTTCTGCCCCTCAGGGCAGTGGGACAGAGAGCCTTCTTCTTTGATGTACAATTATGTGATAATAACAATGGCTGTTAAAATTGTTATTCACTAATTATTAAGTGATGCAGACTATTCTCATAAACATCCCACATTCCTGCCTTCTCTTCTGAATGGATAAATTAAAAGCAAGAAATGGTAGTTAAAATTGAAATTGAATGTACATTTAATGAAGACTATGAGTCCTACATGTTCAGTCAGCATTATATTCATGTGCATATTAAAGTAAATGTGTTAGCAATAGTTACAACATCCAGGCTTGAGAGCTGATTGTGATTACATATGAGCAAAGAAATATGATCAGATTAATTACACAATGGCATAATAAATAATTTATTTTTCACTTGTAAAATATGTTATTCCCCAACACCCATCACAGACTATATTCAAAATCAGCAAGGCTTATGTTAATCCTCCCATCCTTATTTGAACCTGTTTCTAAGCAGCTGGTCCTTTTCCAGTTTGAGTGATTGACAGATATATTTAATAGCACATACATTATAAAGTAAGAAGAGGTTACATACATTAAAACCATTTTAGGTTCTAAAATTAACTCAGAATGATTGAAAATATTACATGATTTAAAATATTCTCTAACAGGATTTGTTATTGGCTTTAATTAGAAACCTTATTTAATTGAAACCTTTGTTGCCTGCTCATGGGATGTGTATTGCAGCTGCCCTAGAATCGGAATTGCATGCTGATAATTAAGCTGTCTGCTGGCACAGGCAGCTGATGTCCCAGATCTGTCTACAAAAGAAAGGAAATGCTGCACAACTGTCTCTGTTCCTACCATGTAGATCCTTAAAGAAGTGGAAGCTAAGGATTTCCATTCTGCAGGACACCACCTATGTATTTACTACAAAAAGAATGGCTGTATTCTTAGTGTGTTAATTAAGAATGGAAATCAAGTTGTGATCATTTTGTAATTTGTTTCTGATAGTATCTCAACTTAAAAACAACTTTTACTTTATAATGGCATTACAATCAATGTAAGAGAATTGTTGATTAATTTTTAAAGAAAAGAAAGGAACACACTGGTGAAATGACTGCAGGCATGGTGAGGAGGAGAGGAAAGTGCTATTTTCTTTTTCTTTCTCCTCATCCTTCAGCCACAAGGTGATCAGGAATTCAAAAGGAGTACATCACAGGAAAACCATAAGTTCATCAAATGGGATTGGGAGACAGTGTGAGAGGAGCAGTGACCTTGGTAAGTTCAATTGGCTGATATTGTTACTGTCTAGTCTTTAAAGGAAAAAAATGGCCTTTATGTTAACTACTGTGTACTTAAGGTAAGGTCACTAATATATATTTAATGCTTTAATTCCTGGTATATATTGAATTTTTTCTTCAATTTACTGGAGGAATGATAAAATTCCTATAGTGCAGAAGCAGGCCATTGAGTCCACACCAATCACCCAAAGAGCACTCCAACCAACTCCACCCACCACCCCATCCCTGTAACCCTACACTTCTCATGACTAATCCACCTAACCTAATCTTTGGACTGTGGGAGGAAACCCGAACACCCAGAAGAGACTCACACAACATGGGGAGAATGCACAAACTTCTCACAGTCACCCAAGGATGGAATTGAACCCATGTCCCTGGCACTGTGAGGCGGCAGTGCTAACCACTGAGCCAACATGCCACCTGAAAGTAAATGAAATGGAGTACTTTAAGGGTAAATCATGGCAGGGCAGCCTGTTGTCATGGATTGCCCCTTCTGTATAATTTGAGATGTCAGGGACACTTTCATTGTCCAGGGTGACACATTTAATCAACCTGTTCAGACATCTTATGAGACATAGTATGGTTAGGTGGGACTTGAATGCAGGATTCCTGATCCAGAGGAATGGACAATACCTCTGAAACAAAAGAGCTCCAATGTCCAGTGTGGCCATGTGTACAGGAACAGTCTCCAGCTGCAACTATTTGAAATCTCTATTTTGTATCTGGAGTAGCGGATGGAGTCACTGTGGAACATCCATAAGGCTGAGACCATTGCGGAATGCACATACAATGAGGTGATCATACCACAGATAAATAGTGCACAGGCAGAAAGGGAATGAGGTACCACCAGACAATTATGAGGCAAGTAATGTAGGAGTCATCTGGGTTCATGTCCCTCTCACAGATTCTTTGTTCTGGATAGTGCTGGAGGAGATGGTGTCTCAGGGGAATGTAGTGGGAAGCAATTCTGTCACACCAGGAGTGGCTGAGCTGGACAGGGAGGAGAAAAAAATGAGTAGGAGAGCAAGAGTGATATGAGATTCTATCACAAAGGGAAGAGGTAGCCACGGACATGATACAAGGATGGCATGTTGCCTCTTTGGTGCCAGGGTCAAAGAAGTCACTGAATGACTGCAGGACATTGATAAGGGGAATGATAAACAGCCAGCGATCATAGTCCTCATCAGTACCATCAATATAGACAATAAGCAAAGATCAGAGTGTTCGGAAATAAATTAAAAAGCATGACCTTAAAGGTAGTAATCTCAGGATTATTCCAAGTGCCATGTGCTCGCGAAATCCAAAAAAGGAAAATGGATCAGATGAATGTGTGGATGGAGGGATGATGTAGGAGTGGGAAATTTAGGACTGGGACTTATTCTGGGCTAGTTGGAACCTATTCAAGCTGAATGGTTGCACTCCAATGGGAAAGGGACTAGTCTCTTCACCTGGGCAGTTACTAGTCTTGCGAAGGAGGTTAGGAACCTGAATGTGAAGACAAAGAAGAGAAGGGAGAAATAGAAATTAAAGATAGAAAACTTGAAAAATGGAAAGCAGAAGTGGAATGTAGAGGGAATAGGGTGAAAAAATAGGAAAAATGTAAAAATTAAAAGACCAATCAAAATCTATTGTATCTAATTGGACAGAACTTTTGCAACTAACAATACAAATATTTGTAAAGAAGCACTGTATGTTTGGAATTATAGAGACATGGCTGGAGGATGAGCACGCTGGGAACTGAATATCGAAGGGTATTTAATATTTTGGAAGGACAGAAAAAAAGAAAAGGGTGACAAAATCATTGCAATACTGAAAATTATATTTCCAAATAATCTAAACGTGGCATCAGTATGGTGGAACTAAGAAGTGACAAGAGACAGAAAACATCAGTGGGAGTGACAATAAATAGTGATGGTAAGGTAGAGAACAGCGTTAAAAAGTAAATTAGAGATTCATGTGACAAGGGAGCTACAGTAACATGGGTGGCATGAAGCAACATATAAGTTGGGGGCAAACCACATTAGTAATAAAACTGTGCTGCATGAAATCCTGAGTGTATACAAGTTTTTTTTGACCAGTACATTAGAGAACCTGCCATGGAACAGGTTATCCTAGATCTGGTACTGTGCAATAAGATGTGGTAATTAACAACTTTGTCATGCAATGTCTTTTGGGGAAGTGACCATAACATGATAGGATTCTTCACTGGGATGGTCCAATTCAGAGCTAGAGTCCTAAATAGAACTAAGAAGAAATTAGGAATAAATTAGCTATGATAGATTGTGTAACTTCATTAAAAGATGTGACAGTGGATTAGTTATGGCCAATGTTGAAGGAATGAATGTATGCATTGCAATGCTTATACATACCTTTCTCATGCAAAAGCACAACAGAAAAAAATCGTCCAAACATGACTAACTAAAGAAATTAAAAGTTAACGTTTTGAGTCTGGTGATTCTTCATCAGAAAAATTACCTCTGTTTTCTTCCAATGTTTGCTGCCAGACCTGCTGAATTTTGCCAGCAATTTCTGTTTTTGTTTCAGATCTTCAGGATCTGCAGTTCTTTGTTTTATTTTATGAAATAAATTAAGATTAGTATTAGATTCAAAGGGGAGTCATTTACATTTGCGAGAAAAAGTTAGAAGCCTGAGGATTGAGAACAGTTTAGAATTTAGCAAAGGAGGACCAAGCAGCTGAGGGAGGAAAACGAGAACAAATTTGCAAGGAGCAGAATAACAGACTTTAAAATGAACTTTTATAGATATGCAAAAAGAGTTTTGAGGGCAAATGTAGGTCCAATGGAATTAATTTATTTTGGAATAATTAACCATTTTGACTTGATTAAGAAAGTGAGTAGTTACATCATATTCTGTTTGAGTGTGGTCAGTTAAACAGTCTATGTAAGAAGGAAGCTATTTGGCCTAAAACAGTGGAAAGGTTTATAGTTTTGGAGTTTTATGTCTCTGGCTAATGTAAACTTTTACAGTGAGTGCAGCCTTTACTTAAATAAATAATTTATTTTAAATGATTTAGTTAATAACAAATTATCCAGCAGGTCTTTGAACATATATCTATGTATGTATGTGTGCATATATAAATATATATAATATTTAAATAGCATTTTAGAATTGAATTCAATAGTGAGTTTTGTCATCTTGTAGTTGTTTTGATATTTTGGATATATTATTTGGAACATTTGGGTGATAGTTAATCACTGGAAAATGAGAGTGTATGCACTAAACAGATACACTAAACAGATACACAAATTCCCGCACTGGTGCCACTTAATCTTGGTTGAAATTGGGGAATAGGTAAATTATGAAGAACAAGCTGTTAATAAGTGTTAATCTTATGTGATTGACATATCAAAAGAAAATAATCGAAAGACAATGGAATGTAACATGCCTGAGATGACCATAACTTTTAAAGAAATCAAACAGAAACCAAATGATTCCTGATGAAGGGCTTATGCCCGAAACATCAACTCTCCTGCTCCTGGGATGCTGCCTGACCTGCTGTGCTTTTCCAGCGCCACACTCTCGACGCTGATCTCTAACATCTGCAATCCTCATTCTCTACAAATAGAAACTGGTTATATAGTGCTCTCATGCACAATTGAATGTTTTTATCCTATTAGCAAAACACACCGTGTTATTTTCCGCCTTTATCCCCTACCACTAAATCACCTGTATTTTCAATTAATGCCCAGTTTACATTCAGAACCCATCAATGGCAATCCATGTTCAAATGTAATTGATCTGGACAATATCCAGGCTTTTGCTGACAAAAGTAACAATCATACCATACAAATGCCAGGCAATAACCATCTCCAGTAAGAGACAACCATTGACGTTCAATGGCGTTACCATCACTGAATCCCCCACTATCAACATCCTGAGGGATAAACACACGGGCTACAACAGCAAGTCAGAGGTTAGAAATATTATAGCAATTAATTCGCCTCCTGATTCCCCAAAGCCTGTCCACCATCTCTAAGGCACAAATGATGGAATACTCCACACTTGCCTGGATGCTGCAGCTTCAACAACACTCAAGAAGCTTCACACTATCCAGGACAAAGCAGCCTGTTTAATTGGCACCACGTCCACCAACATCCACCCCCTTCTAACAATGATACTCAGTAGTAGTATCTACAATATACACTGCAGAAATTCACCAAAGATCGTTGGACAGCACCTTCTAAACCTATGACTATTTCCATCTAGAAAGACAAAGGCAGCAGATAGACGGGAACACCACCACTTTCAAGTTCTCCAAGCCACTCACCATCCGGACATGGAAATCTATCATCATTCCTTCACCATCACTGTGTTAAAATTCTGGATTCCCAAGGATATTGTTGGTCTACCTACAGCAGATGGACTGCAGCGGTTCAAGAATGCAGTTGTCACCATCTTCTCAAGGATAACCAGGGACAGGCAAAAAGTGCTGGCCAGCTAGAAATGCCCATGTTTGACAAATGAATATAAAATAAAGCATTGCAATTATACCAAAGTTGAGGGAAAAGTAGGAGTAGAGGGAAGAGACTAAATCAAAATAGAGTTGGTGGGAGATAAGTATTCCAGCCAATGCAATGCTCTCTGTAAAGGCATCAAGAGTATTGGTGATACCTTGTCCTCCCTTTCCAAGGACACCTGGGCATAAGTGTAACCTTCAAAGAGGGGCAGACACTCTGGAGCTGTGGCCCTCTTTATGGTCCGTTGTGTGGACTTGTTATTGGCACATTGGCCAGAACCATGAACTATTCAAGCACTATAAATGCCTCACCCAGCCAATGAGTATCCAATAATTTAATACTTGGACCAATCAGGGTTCAAAGATATTACTGATCAGGCCACGGGTAAAGGGTATAGGAACTGAGAAGAGCAGACTTCTTCACTCAGGCAGTGGTGAACCTGTGGACTTCTCAACCATGTAAGGCTGTGGAAGCAAATTTACTTAAATGTAATTGGCAGAGTCAGTCTGACTCAAGATTGGGATATAGACAGACTCTAACCTCACACCTTTAATGCATTGTCTGAGCTGAGATATCATTTTTTTAAAATTAAAACCTTAAGTTATCTTGAGGATGTGACTTAAAAGAAATTCTGGGATTTACATATTAATGAACTGAAACATGCAATCCATTTTAAAAGATGAAAGACTTAACAGGGATCTCGGTTTGTTAATATATAATTTCAGTTTCAAAACACTGTAATCTTTTGCTATAAATTCTGTGTATTACGATCCTGATCCACAGCTACCTGATTAAGGACCAGCTCTCCAAAAAGTTGTACTTCCAAACAAACGTGTTGGACTATAACCTGGTGTTGTGTGATTTTTAACTTTGTCCACCTCAGTCCAAGACCGGCTCCTCCACATCATTAATTGGTAGAGCAGACTTGATGGACTGAATGATGTTTCTACTTTCCTATGTTTGTGTAGTGATTGTGAACACTGGCTCTATGGTGCCCTCTTCTGTAATCTTGCTGCTGCAGAGGCTGTTGGGATCATTGGAACCATTCCTGTAATCATTTGAAACCAGAGTAAGGGAGAGGAGCATCTAGAGACAGTCAAGAATCATCTTTCCTGAAGTAGACTAATTAACAGCACAAATTGTGGTAATCACATCCAGTGTGATTGCAATATTCGACATCTTGCAGGGCGAATAGAGCTGGGAACTAAATAGTCAAGAGTGTTCAACATTTAGGAAAAAACAGGCAATAAGGAAAGGGAGTTGAGGTAGTGTTGTTAGTAAAACATTAATCATTCTGGATGAAGCTAAAAAGCAACAATGAGTGGAAACATTGGGTGGATGGTGTTGTCTATTGGTCTCCAAACAATGGAAGCAAGGCAGGATGGGAATGAGGGACTATGACCTAACTCTGAGTGCCTATTCCTTTGGAGACGGGTTGATGCCAAGAAGGATCCACAGAGAGGAGGAGCCTTACACTTGACCCCTAGAAGTTTCCTCTCAGAACAGAGAGGAGCCCAGCCCCTTCACCTCACATGGCATGTGATGCCAAAGCCTGAATAAGTTCCAGCTGGGATGGTGAGCCTGCAACTAGGCAAAACACTTTTAATTAACTTGAGCTCTATTGGTACAAATCTCACTGGTGTCAAGTGCCCACATCTTCTGGCCAACTGCTCTAAAGCAGGCTTCCTCCAGCCTAGCTGTGGATATTAGAACTGCACTTATACATGGTGAGAAAGAGAGAGAGAGAAATAAAGAAAAACTTACTGATGTTACATCACTGACTTGGGTGACATAATCTTGCACTTTTGCAAATATATTCACTTGCACTCTTAAAACGCTTGGCTCTAGCATCTTCGTCATTGTCAGACCTGATGAGGCCATTTGAGAGATGACCAGTTTCTTGAGACAACCCAAGATTAAAATAAGTCTTAATGATCAAGCATTGATGATTACTCACAAGCAACTGACTCTTTGACTGCAGATAGCATCAAACAAAAGGGATCTTTAAACACAGGGGTGAAGCACAATGTGCAGGTGTAGTGTCAGAGACTGGACAGAAGACATCATTTCAAACTACACCTACCTTGTGATTAGGAGTATGTAATCAGTGATATCTACATAAATATCTGTTGAGGGAAAGACTCATTCTAGGTTCCAGGTTTTCAAGGGAGAGTATTTCAAGGGAAGGCTGGAAGTTGTACAATTGACTAGTCCATTCTCTCTGATTGGCCTGCTGTGAAAGGTTCCATAAAGCACTGACTCTTACACATTCAACAGTATCCTAAAGCTGCTGAAATATTTCAGGGCAACTTAGTTGTTGTCCAGCATTCTGAAATGTTGAAGTCTAACCAATGATGGAAGGTTGAAAAAGTGATGCCTCAGGATTCCTCTTAAGCTGCTGCCCATCATTGAGAGATGTCACTGCACAACACTGGATATTAAACACTGACTGAAGCCATAAGAGTTACCTAGCTTTTAACTCCATGTGATGTTCCTACATAGTCTCACTGACTGATGCTTCTTTTTCTTACACACAGTAGGGTGTGTAATGTGTAGACACTCAAGCAAGTCCTCCTCCAGGCAATGACACAGTTCAGTGAGGATGGCTGAAAGATATCAAGCATTCCAAGATGGATAACAAATAATTTTATCATTAACAAAAAAGGTCAAAGACTGTCATAGTAACAAAGTCCAACTGTGCTTGACATGAAGCAACACCTGCCTGCCATATAACTGACAAGAATGTTAAACAATGTCCAAGCTCAGCTCATTCAACCTCTTGTCAAATTTTGTAAAGATGTTTAAGGGTGTGAGAAATGAAGCTCACTGCCAAATAATTTTAGTCCAAGTCAAATTCCAAAGCAGTCTTTATTCTTATGTTCTTCCAAGACCGGGTGACAAACAAACGTAGGCACACTCCTGAATAATATTAGTGCACATTTATACAGTTTCCATGAGCCTCTCTGTACTTCCCCTTTTACCTCATAAGTGACAGTTGTATTGCTCTGTGCAGCTGCTAATCTAATTGGTTTAGCACATCTGTCTGTGGCCTGTTGTTAGCGTGCAACCCCCCTTGATAGCTGAGTCTCATTACTTCTGCTGACGCAACACTGAGTCTTATCACTTCTGCACACAGAGTCTTTATGAATTCTGAATAGGTGACTTCAGCAGAAGCAACACTTACACACATTTTCCACAATTCCCCCTTTTCTTTTAGGCTAATAATTGTTGTCTTCTGCACATAACTCATAGGCCACCTCCAAATTCGCCAGCAGCATCCCTGAGACCTCATCAATCTTGGAAATTTCTTCAAGATCATTCATCCCCACATTGTTCAACAGGTAGAGTACCTCTTGCTGACTTCCTGTTAGGGGCATTCATTTAGTCAGGGCTGTTTCAATCAGCTGCTGGGTTAGTCCCCGTGCACAAGGTATGATGCAATATCCTATAGCTATCAGTACTCCAGCAACCACTATCAAGGAGGCGAGTATGGACACCCTATACCTTTCCATTTCTCAAACCATGAATCCAGCCACCGAGTAAGCGATGTGTCTACCCTTGAATTCTCAGCCAGCTCCTCTGCTAAGGTAGTCAACCCCTGCAGAGCTCGAATGATTGACCCATCGGGTACTGTGTTATTTGGAATAAAGGTGCAGCTGATCCCCCCTAACATCACGCACACGCCCCCTTTCTCAGCTAGGATCATGTCCAAGGCCATTCTGTTCTTCCAAGCCATTCTGCTGGTTGTATCGAGCTGCTCTGCTATACCTTTGACTGCATCCCTAGTGTAGTTAATGAACTTCTGCTGATTATAGAAAATATAGTTCATCCAATCCACAGTCTTGTTATCTGTTACCCATCAGAAGAGAGCTGACTCAAAGCCTGCTGCAATCTGGTTGCGAGCCTTGAACTCATTCGGTACCCCCCGAGGAACTCCTATAGAGTCTAGATATATCCAATCATCAAAAGAAGTATCCAATAATGATCTTTTACTCTGACTTCCTTTTGTGACAATCTTTTCCTATTCAAATGCCAAGGTGAATGGGATTGTCAACTGCACATATGCCTCTCCAATCTGGAGGAAGGGTGGGTCTCAGTATTCTCCCTCCACAGTACCACCACAGATCTGTTCGGGGAACCTGCAGCGCTGAGTAGTTCCCTCCCTTGTACGTTCTGGTCACATTTTCAATATCGATACACGATTTCAGCTCCCCCAGGTCTCTGAACTGATTTAGACCTTGTCTGCTAACACGCAATGTATGATTTCCGACTGCAGCCAAAAACGTGGGAGTCTTTTTAAATCTTTCTTCTCAAGGGAGGGAACATTAGTGATAGGGAAGTACAATTCCCATTATTCCATGCAGTCTTATCCTGTTACAGGGCTATCATTCACTTCATGCCCTTCCTGTCTTGCTGCCACCCGAGTGGAAAGGGTACTACCTGGGCCACTGGCCTACTGAAGGCACATGCATAGCAATTGTTTTTGTTCAGACTTTTCACAGTGTACTTTACCCAATCAAGCCAGGCATTTGTATCCCTGTAACCAGTTTCTATTTCGATGGTCTGTTTTAAGTCCTTCACTCTAAGGGGCGAAAGGATATACCTATGGCATCTGAGTGCTCTTTTCATTTACTTCGACTGGCCACTTCCTTTTGCCCATCTATATGCGGAAACAACAGCCTGAGAAATCCTTCCCGTTTGCTTTCATCTCTATCCCAAATGTTTCATTTAACTGGACCTAATAGGTGTCTCCTCCCAAAACCGCTTCGTGCCATGTGGTTTTCTTCATCGTTAAATATATTGGGTTACACTTTTTGTCGGGACACTCAAGAGCTGGCTAGAAGGAGCCCCGGTGTACTGTGACGAGTGGATTAATCCAAGTACCACCCCCAAGGCTATCCCCGTAGGACTTAAGATGTATCTCTGAGTAGCTGTACTGCCGCTAATTTTCTACATTTCCACAATCAACTAGGCTGCAGGCATCGGTATCTATTACTTGCGGATTAGCACTCTCAGGGACCGTTACTACCAAGTAAGAGGACCACATCAAGGTTTGATGAAATCCTAAGACTAGGAGAGCTAAGATCATATACCTAAGTATTCACCTCATTCCAAAAATAGTGCTGAAGCACTGAGAGACTTAATATACAATCTTATAGAAATTATCCCGCGCTCGCTTTGCCACTGTATAATCAGTCACTCAAAGTCTTTTTAGCCTGAGTTTCAACGGTTCTTTCGTTGATTCAGCTGTCCAGATTTCTTTCTCAACTGGATACTCCACTGGTCCCTTAGTTCTAGTGTAGTGAGTCCAACCTTTCTCCACCGTCCTTATCGCCGTTTTGGTAGTCAAAAGAGCCTGGTACTCTTTGTCCGTGACTTCACAAGGACCCAATCTCCTGGCCAGATTGGATGAACGGCAAAATCGAGAGGTGGAGTCTGTGCAAGTAAACCCTGTCTCCTGAGAAAAGACAAAGAGGAGGACAGGCCCAGTATATGCTTTCTTAAGAACAAGTCCTTAGTCCCGGGGATTGGCAGTCCTCCTGAAGTTCCCAAGTATGGCAGCCCAAACAATATTTCATAAGGGGACAGACCCAAATCTTTCCTTGGAGCCATTCGCATTCGTAGGAGTGCTATCGGCAAACATCGGGTCCAGGGGAGTCTGGTCTCTAATACTAATTTGGACAACTGTCTTTTAAGAGTTTGATTCATCCACTCGACCCTCCCTGTAGGTGGGCCGGGGGGGTGTGAAAATCCCAGGAGATTTTGCATTATTCCCTGGAGCACCTTAGAGGTGAAGTGGCTTCCCTGGTCTGAGTCTATACACTCCACGATCCCATACCGGGGAACTATCTGCTCAAGAATTATCTTAGACACCCCACTTGCTGTTGCTGCAGCCAGGGGGTATGCTTCCACCCAACCGGATAAATGGTCTACTATAACCAACATGTATTTTAGCCTTCGTACCGGGGACAATTCAGTGTAATCCACCTGTATGCTCTGAAATGGTCTTAGCCCAGGGTCTCTCCCACTTGGGACCTGTTTCCTTTGTACCTTCTTGTTTATCTTCTTACATGTTACACAGCCTTCATATATCTGTTTGGCAATCGTGTATATCCCTTTACATCCATATTTCCTAAGAACCAAATCACACATTGCCTGCACTCCCCAATGTCTCCCCTGATGTAGGACAGCCATGATTTCTCGCATCAGCATCTTAGATAACATTTCCCGGCCATCGGGTACCACCCATTTCCCTTCTACCAGTTTTGTAGCCCCTAGTTTCTTCAAATCCTTTACACTAGCACTAAATAGTGGTCTCCCCACAGGTTCCTGTATTGTCGGGACCAAGGAAAATATCGGGCTGACCTGTGGGTTCACAGCTGTCTCCTTAGCGGCTTCATCCACCAACCTATTTCCCCTTGTTTCGGGATCATCTCCCCTCTGATGACCATTCATGTGGACTATGGCTTTCTCCTTTGGCAGCAAAAAGGGATTCCAATACTTGCTGAACTAATGCCTCATGGGCCAGTTCTTTACCTCCACTGTTTACCACTCCTCTTTAATGTCGTATTTTCCCAAATGTGTGTGCCACCCCAAAGGCATACCTAGAATCTGTGTAGACAGTTCCTTCCTTCCCCTCTAGGACCTTAAGAGCGCGTTCTAGCGCATAGAGTTCGCAAGTCTGTGCCGACCAGTCATTGTGCAGCCTACTAGCCTCGACTACGCTCCCCTCTGTTCCGTCCACTACCACAGATCTGTTGTGTCTTTTGCCTTCAATTACTCTGGAGGACCCATCAACGAACAGTCTGGCCCCTGTGTGGAGAGGGATGTCCCTGAGGTCCATTCTTACTTTAGTCTGATATTCTATGATGTCAAGGCAGTCCTGTTCTGGTTCCGAGGGAGCTACGTCCTCGAGACCCTCAATCCCTGTTGTCCAGAAAATTTAGCAATTGGTTAGTTGTTTCTGCTATTCCCTTCTCATCTTCTCCCATGACCAGTAGGTCATCTACATATTGCAGCAAATTTGTGCCTTGGGGACTTATAAACTTTTCCAAAAATTTGTTCTAAAACCTGGCCAAACAAGTTTGGGGACTCAGTGAACCCTTGAAGAAACACTGTCCATCTATGTTGCTGTTTCCGCCCCGTTCTTGGGTCTTTCCACTCAAAGGTGAACATGTTTCTGCTTTCCTCTGCCAGGGGCATGACCAAAAGACATCCTATAGGTCCACCACACTGAACCACTTGTGGTCATGCGGGATTTTACTCAAGAGAGTATAAGGATTAGGGACAACCTGGTGTCGAGTCTGTACTATCCTATTAAGCGCCCTTAAGTCTTGTACCAGACGATAGGTACCATCTGTTTTCTTTACTGGCAAAATGGGGGTATTATAGAGGGACATGTAGGGTTCCAGCAGGCCGTCCCTAATTAACCCCTCAATCACAGGTTGTAACCCCCTTCTTCATTCGGTCGAAATTGGGTATTGTCTCTCACATACCGTCTCCCCCACCTGTTTCAAGCTGATCTTGAGAGGGGGAATCTGCAATCCCCCCTTGATTGTCTTCCTGTGCCCATACTGTGGAGTCTATTTGTTTTTCCTGTTCCTCGGTCAAAAGGGCCATTTTTACTACTAGTTGTCGGTCGCTCATCCCAATCCCTAGTCCTAATAGTATAATAAAGTCTCTTCCTAACAAACTACTTCCTATGTCTGGAATGTATGACAATTGTCTCTCAATTTTCCCTTCATTCCTTTCGATCATCATAGGTTCAAATACAGGGATTGTAAGTCCTTCCCCTTTCACACCGAACACCATTATCTGTTGTTTTGTAAATTGTACTCCTTTGGGTATAAAATTTAAAGATGATCGTGCTGCCCCATATCTACTAAGAAAACTGTATGCTCTTCACTAGGTCCCACCTTTAAAGTTATCAAGGGTTGCCGGTGGGTCCCCGAGGGCAGGAACGCCTGACGCCCCTATTCTTCATCAAAGTTCATAAGCGGTATTGCCCTCTCTTCCCTTTTCAGATCTGGACACTCCCGCTTAAAGTGACCTGTCTTTCCACAGTAGTAACATCCCTCCCGTGGAAATTTCCACCTCGATCCTTGTCCCTGTCGACAGGACCCCCTAACGGGTCCTCCTCGTTCCCTTCCCCTACCTCTATTTTCAACATGTTGTCAGCCACCACTCCGGTTGCTTACAATTGGTTCCACTCTTTTCTTGACTACCTCAGCGGCACGGTGGCACAGTGGTTAGCACTGCTGCCTCACAGCGCCTGTAGACCCGGGTTCAATTCCTGACTCAGGCGACTGACTGTGTGGAGTTTGCACGTTCTCCCCGTGTCTGCGTGGGTTTCCTCCGGGTGCTCCGGTTTCCTCCCACAGTCACAAAGATGTGCGGGTCAGGTGAATTGGCCATGCTAAATTGCCCATAGTGTTAGGTAAGGGGTAATGTAGGGGTATGGGTGGGTTGCGCTTCGGCGGGTCGGTGTGGACTTGTTGGGCCGAAGGGCCTGTTTCCACACTGTAAGTCTAATCTAATCTCACCAACCATCATTTTCGCCTTCTGTTTTTGCTTCTCATCCTCTCTCTTTACAAACACTGTCTGTCCCTCTCTTAATAATTCATCGAATGATTTCTCACTCCATCCCTCTATTTTCTGAATTTTTTTGGGATATTCGGCCAGGCTTTAATCTCAAAATGTACTTTGAGGAGGCGCTGTGCTCTGGAGCCTTAGGATACGTACCCGAATATTTTCTCATTGAATCCCGTAATCTCTGTAAAAATGCTGAGGGAGTCTCATCTTTCTCTTGTTGGACCTCAAATGCCTGTGTTAAATTCTGAGATTTACGGACTACTTCTCTAATTCCTTTTATTATTAAGTCTTTGAGGTCCTTCAGGTGACGTGCCGGAAGACTGGAGGTTGTCAAACGTGGTGCCACTGTTTAAGAAGAGCGGTAAAGACAAGCCAGGGAACTATAGACCGGTGAGCCTGACCTCGGTGGTGGGCAAGTTGTTGGAGGGAATCCTGAGGCTCAGAATGTACATGTATTTGGAAAGGCAAGGATTGATTAGGGATAGTCAACATGGCTTTGTGCATGGGAAATCATGTCTCACAAACTTGATTTAGTTTTTTGAAGAAGTAACAAAGATGATTGATGAGGGAAGAGCAGTAGATGTGATCTATATGGACTTCAGTAAGGCGTTCGACAAGGTTTCCCATGGAAGACTGATTAGCAAGGTAAGATCTCACGGAATACAGGGAGAACTAGCCACTTGGATACAGAACTGGCTCAAAGGCAGAAGACAGAGGGTTGTTTTTCAGACTGGAAGCCTGTGACCAGTGGAGTGCCACAAGGATCGGTGCTGGGTCCTCTACTTTTTGTCATTTATATAAATGATTTGGATGCGAGCATAAGAGGTATAGTTAGTAAGTTTGCAGATGACACCAAAATTGGAGGTGTAATGGAAGTGAAGAGGGTTATCTCAGATTACAACAGGATCAGATGGGCCAGTGGGCTGAGAAGTGGCAGATGGAGTTTAATTCAGCTAAATGCGAGGTGCTGCAGTTTGGGAAAGCAAATCTTAGCAGGACTTATACACTTAATGGTAAGGTCCTAGGGTATGCTGCTGAACAAAGAGACCTTGCAGTGCAGGTTCATAGCTCCTTGAAAGTGGAGTTGCAGGTAGATAGGATAGTGAAGAAGGCATTTGGTATGCTTTCCTTTATTAGTCAGAGTACTGAGTACAGGAGTTGGGAAGTCATGTTGCGGCAATACAGGACATTGTTTAGGCCACTGTTGGAATATTCGTCCAATTCTGGAAAGGTGTTGTGAAACTTGAAAGGGTTCAGAAAAGATTTACAAGGATGTTGCCAGGGTTGGAGGATTTGAGCTATAGGGAGAGGCTGAACAGGCTGGGGCTGTTTTCCCTGGAGTGTCGGAGGCTGAGGGGTGACCTTATAGAGGTTTACAAAATTACGAGGGGCATGGAAAGGATAAATAGACAAAGACTTTTCTCTGGGATCGGGGAGTCCAGAACTAGAGGTCATAGGTTTAGGGTGAGAGGGGAAAGATATAAAAGAGACCTAAGGGGCAACTTTTTCACGCAGAGGATGGTACGCGTATGGAATGAGCTGCCAGACGATGTGGTAGAGGCTGGTACAATTGCAACATTTAAGAGGCATTTGGATGGGTATATGAATGGGAAGGGTTTGGAGGGATATGGGCTGAGTGCTGGCAGGTGGGACTAGATTGGGTTGGGATAGCTGGTTGGCATGGACAGGTTAGACCGAAGGGTCTGTTTCCATGCTATACATCTCTATGACGCTATGACTCTATCTGCATTGGTGATCTAGATTTTTGTTCCCCCATCCTGGATCTGTGTTGGGAAACTTCTGTTCGGCCAGTATGACTCCCACCCTGAGGGGGTGTTCTCGTTCCCACAACCGCATAGCTGCCCCTCTAATGTCTATTCAAAATAGACATCAATTCCATCCAAGTATATTAACTGGGACCTAGGAATTGATCTACTTGTTCAGAAAGACCAACAGGATCTTTAAGAAGGGATTTCATTTCCTTCTTAAAGGTCCGAACCACTCCGCTTGTTAGAGGGGCACTAATGAAGCCAATTACTATGGGCGGCACGGTGGCACAGTGGTTAGCACTGCTGCCTCACAGACCTGGGTTCAATTCCCGCCTCAGGCAACTGTCTGTGTGGATATTGCACATTCTCCCCATGTCTGCGTGGGTTTCCTCCAGGTGCTCCAGTTTCTTCCCACAGTCCAAAAATGTGCAGGTTTGGTGAATTGGCCATGCTAAATTGCCTGTAATGTTAGGTGAAGGGGTAAATGTAGAGGCATGGGTCTGGGTGGGTTGCGCTTTGGAGAGTCGGTGTGGACTTGTTGGGCTGAAGGGCCTGTTTTCACACTGTAAGTAAACTTCCCTGAGAGGGTATTGATTTGTCTCAGGGCGTCGTTCCTTGGATTTCAAGAACGGATATTTCTCAATATCCTTTTCTAATTCCTTCGTCAGTCCTGCTCACAACATTCACCCGTTCCTCATCTTCCTCCCCCGTAGTTTTCATCCTATATAAACGTGTGTCTCGACTGCCCTGTCAGCAGGAGGCATAGTCAGACTCCTCTTTACAGAAAGGTTGCTTTTCATTAACATATAACTTCAACGATTGACAGACCCAATCCTCGTTCGACCCATATTTCAGCCAAAAGACCGATGGTGGTCCAAACAAAACAATATTTTATCATGGTTTTCTGATCCTTCTCCCTTGTACAAGAATTATGTTTCCAATTCCTCAACATCCTTCCCAACGGACTTTCCCAGGTGCCTTATTCTTACTTCCTTTACATCCCAGTGTTCAACCCATCAGTCCATTAATTTGACAGGTATCACACTTCCAGTCACCAAGGCAATGCTTAAAAATCTCTTCTTACCTTGGTCCGTGCACGGAGTTTGCCTGACTGCAGCTGTGCCTACTGTTCCACGCCTGCCTTATTTTCCTGCCCTGGTTTGGAATGATTCCCCTAGGATTCTCGTCATTTGACAAGATGGGGCACCCATCGACGAAAGACACAGGACCAATCTAAAAGGAATGGGATGCGTCTTCCCAGTCGTCAACGGTGTCCACTCGGCCGGTGATGACAGTAGTCCCGGACGAGGCCCCCAATTGTGAGAAACGAAGCTCCCGGCCAAATAATTTTAGTTCAAGTCAAATTCCGAAGCAGTCTTTATTCTTACGTTCTTGCAAGACCAGGTGACAAGCAAAAGTAGGCACACCCCTGAATAATATTAGTGCACATTTATCCAGTTTCTATGAGCCTCTCTGTACTTCCCCTTTTACCTCATACGTGACAGTTGTATTGCTCTGTGCAGCTGCTAATTTAATCTGTGGCCTGTTGTTAGCGTGCAACCTCCCTTGATAGCTGAGTCTCATTACTTCTGCTGACGCAACATTGAGTCTTATCACTTCTGCACAGAGTCTTGATGACTTCTGAGTAGGTGACTTCTGCAGAAGCAACACTTACACACATTTTACACCAGGGGTAGCCCTTATGTCCCAACAGCCATCCAGGTATGGCCCAAGGATTTAGGAAGGAAGCAGGAAGTTTTCTAATGTATAATAATCATGGAAGTTTCCAGGATTCTTGTGCAAATCTCCAAAATCCAGTATATTTGAACATTGATGGAATGGATGCCTTTTCTATGAATAAACTCAGCAGATTCATAAGCATTGCAAACTGAGGGAAAATAGTGATGGTGGAAAATTCCGCTACCTGAGCTGCGTAACACTTCTTGTAATGGTAAAAGAATAGATCTAAAGAAATGGCATCAGCAATGTCCAGATTCATGTGTGGGCCAAGGTTTGGGAGGTGTCCTACAAGTCCCCAACTGCTCCTTTAAATCAGTTGCTGCCATTAAAACTCAGAGAAGCTGAGACCTTGATAGCTCCTGGGCAATTGGGAAGGAATGGGAGGAGATAAGAGGGAATTGGGAGGGAAAGGGGGGAGAAATATTGCGGGAACGGTTTTTTTAGAACAATGCCATATAATCCAATCCATTATCACGGGCATGATTATAAATTAATTTTACTCCAGTTTCTCTTTTTGCAAATATCCCTAAGTGACATTTACTGCGATGAAAGTTCTGGATTATTTCACTGCAATGCTAAAGACTCCCGGGTTTTATGCTAAAATCAGATACAGAGTTTGGAGTGGCCTTTACCAATAGATTCCAGCCCCGCCTCCACACTTGCCCAGCCCCGCCTCCACCCGGGTCCAGCCCCGCCTCCACACTTGCCCAGCCCCGCCTCCACACGGGTCCAGCCCCGCCTCCACACGGGTCCAGCCCCGCCTCCACACTTGCCCAGCCCCGCCTCCACACTTGCCCAGCCCCGCCTCCACACGGGTCCAGCCCCGCCCCCGAGTTTCGTCTCTTCCTCCTCCCCCTCCCACCGCCTTTTAGCCCCTCCTCGCGCACGCAGAGTCTCGCGGCATTTGCTCGCCGTGTTCCTGACGGCGTTTCCATGGTGCTGGCGGTAAATAAACGGTACAGGAATAACTGCTCGGAGCAGCAACATCGTCAAGATGGTGAGTGTTGATGTGAAGCCGGAAAGCTCAAACAAGAACCTTAAAATCTGGACCGACAGATTTACATCTTTCCCTCCTCCTACAATACCCCTCCCCCCCTCTTCTGCCCCTTCCCTCCCAATTGCCCCTCTTCTGCACCTTTCCCTCCCAATTCTCCCTCAACTACCCCTTTCCCTCTCAATTGCCCCTTTCCCTCCCAATTCCTCCTCATCTGCCCTTTCCCTCACAATTGTCCCTCATCTACCCCTTTCCCAATTGCCCCTCATCTGCCCCTTTCCTTCCTAATTCTCCCTCAACTACCCCTTTCCCTCCCAATTGCCCCTCATCTGCCCTTTCCCTCCCAACTACCCCTTTCCCTCCTAATTGCCCCTCTCTCTCCCAACTCCTCCTCATCTGCCCTTTCCCTCCCAACTACCCTTTTCCCTCCCAGTTGCCCCTCATCTGCCCTTTCCCTCCCAACTCTCCCTCATCTGCCCTTTCCCTCCCAATTGCCCCTTTCACTCCCAATTCCCTCTCATCTCCTGCCTTTCCCTCCCAATTTCCCCTCCCTCCCCACCAACTCCCTTTATACTCCTGTCCCGTCTCCATATCTTCTCCACCTACATCCTACCACCCTTTCTCTCCACTTCACCATTTATCACCTCCACCACCCCACCCCATTGGAGCCAGCACTCACCCAAACCCAACACCTCCATGTCCAACAAGAACTGCTGGACCAACCCCCACCACACAACCGTCCCCCCTGATCTAAGCCCACCACACTGCCACTTGTCCTGACCCATCTGCCCTGCACTACACACACAGCTATTTACACAATATTCTAATGTATGACACACTTAACCTTTCACAATAGCCTTCAAAGTGTCAGCTTGACATTTAAACCTCAGAATGGGTTTGATGATGATCTTTTCTATTGCTGCATTCGAGGATTCCTTGACAGGTTCTTAACAACAGGCCCTTATTCAGGAAGAATTGTTTCTATTTAATCAAAAATGTATGCCCATTACTATTTTGCAAAATTATCAACGGCAATGTTAGATGAATCAATCCTTTGTTAAAAGTATGAAAAGAAACAAAAAACTGCTCATTCTAAACTGTAACATTGCGATCTCAGGAAACTGAGTATTCTTGGTCTTAATTTTCAGCATAACTAACCTTACTAAGAGATTTCATTATGTTTAGTTGTGTTTTGCAAAAGGAATGTCATATGATTTTCCATTAAACAGCCACCCAAAAAAAAGAAAGGAAAAGGAGGCAAGAAAGCAAAAACGCCAACGGTGATCGATGGCCTTTCTACAGAGGAAATGTCCAAGGAGCAGGTAAATGCATCTGTTTTGTGAAAGTGAAAATTATGTACGAACAATATCTGTGGCAGATTGATCAGTATTTTCCAGGAGTTGGTTGTCCGAGCCTTGGGCATTGTTGTAGAACAGAGAGACCCAGGGATTCAGGTACATAATTCTTTGAAGTTTGTATTACATTTAAATAGGGTGGTTAAGAAGGCATTTAGCATGTTTGCCATCATTGCTCAGACCTTTGAGTACTGACGTTATATTGAGGTTGTGTAAAAGGTAGGTGAGGCCTCTTCTGAAGTACTGTATCCAGTTCTGGTCTCCTTGTTATAGGACAGATATTATTAAGCTGGAGAGTGTTCAAAAACAGATTTACCAGGATGTTGCTGGGAGTGGAGGGTTAGAGTTATAAGGAGAGGCTGGATGGGCCGGGACTTTTTTCACTGGAATATAAGAGGTTGTGAGATTGAGAATCTTATAGAGATTTTTAAAATAATGAGCGGTACAGATAAGGTGAACAGCAGGTTCCTTTTCCCTAGGATTGGAGATTTCAAGGCAGTATATTTTTTAAGGTGAGAGGAGAAAGATTTTAAAAAGACATGACGGGTAATTCTTTTACACAGAGAATAGTATGTGTGTGTGGAATGAACTTCCAGAGGGAGTGGTGGATGCGGGTACAGTTACAACATTTAAAAGACATTTAGGTAAGTATATGAGTAAGAAACGTTTGGATGGATCTGAATCAAATGCAGGCACATGAGACTAATTTAGTTTCAGGCTATGATCTGCATATACTGGTTGGATCAAAGAGACTGTTTCTGCATTGTGTGACTATGACTATATAATCCAAGAATGCAACTGACCAAACAACCAGAGAGGAGATGAGAATTTCTTTTTTTACAATGAGTTGTTATGATCTGATTCACCCTGCCTGAAGTATTGGTGGAAGCAAGTTAAAAATGAAAAATTGGATAAATACTGAAAAGAAAAAATAAATTGGAAGCACAACAGAAAACAGCAATAATTAGATTGCTATTTTAGGACATGCTAAATAACCCATGTGATATGATTCTATATCTGTAGAGTTTGGTGTTTCGGGGTTTCAGCTGAAAAAATATTCTTTATTGATCATACACAGTTGGAGGAGCACATTGTTCGACTGCGTGAAGAACTTGACAGAGAACGAGAAGAACGGAATTATTTTCAGCTTGAACGTGACAAAATCCACACTTTTTGGGAGATCACAAAGCGACAACTGGAGGAGAAGAAATCAGAATTAAGAAATAAAGATCGAGAAATGGAAGATGCAGAGGAAAGACACCAAGTTGAAATTAAAGTAAGGAGTGTAATTCAATAATATAATTCCCGGTAGGCTGCTCGATCTCCCAAAACTATTTCAGTGGTCAGTTACATCATCTTTGTTCCATGTCCAGTACGTTTTTCTGCAATAATAACTTTTTCCTATTTCCTGCTTCTCCCTTGAGGCCTGTAATATTTTGAGAGGCCCCAAACTCTTGAGTTGTGCATTTCTTTTGCCAATCATGTCATATGGGCATAATCTGGTTATTTTCCAATGGAACAGTTTCTCTGTATCTGCTCTGTCTAAAACACTCACAATTTTAAATGCCTCTACAAATCTCTCTGTCTTTAAAATGACCAGTTCCTGCATCTCCAAACTAAGTAACTGAAATATGACTTTCCTGAAATCACTCATGTCAATCCTTTCTGCACCCAGTCTAAAGCCTTCACATCCTTCCTAAAATGTGATAACCAGAATTTGACACAATGCTCCATTTGAAGCGGACAAATGATCGTTGTAATCTCCTTATTCAAGCTCAATCTTAGGTCTTGAGAATGTCAATTTTCCTTCCACCTCTTCATGAGTAAGAGAGTGGCATTTCTAATTTTCCATTTCAAAAGCATATTTTCTGAATCTTAGTATTATTGCAAAATGATGGCTAATACATGCACAAGTTCCTAACTATTTCTTTTTTATATTCTGAAGTGTAGATTTACTTTATTTTTAGTCTCGTTTCCCCTTTACTATTGTGTTTACTTTTGTTCAATTCATGAAGTTCCTCCCCTTTAATTAATTTTTAGATACCCTTACAATGTTATTATTTTGTCCTCTTCCTCCGCTGTATCATTTTCACAAAGTATTGTACCTATTAAACAAGTCCATCTTCTCTTCTTCATCTGTTATCGTCTCTCTAACATCTGGACGTAAGTTTGCTCGCTGATCTGGAAGGGTTGTTTTCAGACATTTCATCACCCACCCTGGGTAACATCATCAGTGAGTCTCTGGTGAAGCACGAGTACTATGGTGTGCTTTTTATTTATGTGTTTAGGTTTCCTTGGGTTGGTGACACTATTTCCTGTGGTGATGTCATTTCCTGTTGTTTTTCTCAGGGGGTGGTAAATGGGATCAAAGTCAATGTGTTTTTTGATAGAGTTCCGATTGGAATGCCATGCTTCTAGGAATTCTCGTGTATGCCTCTGTTTGGCTTGTCCTAGGATGGATGTGTTGTTTCAACCAAAGTGGTGTTCTTCCTCATCTGTATGTAAAGATACTAGTGAGAGTGGGTCATGTCTTTTTGTGGCTAGTTGATGGTCATGTATCTTGGTGGCTAGTTTTCTGCCTGGCTGTCCAATGTAGTGTTTGTTATAGTTCTTGCAAGGTATTTTGTACATAACATTAGTTTTGTTTGTCGTCTGTATAGAGTCTTTCAAGTTCATCAGTTATTATTTTAGTGTGTTGGTGGGCTTGTGGGCTACCATGATGCCAAGAGGTCTGCAGTCATCTCCGAGATGTTTTAGATTTAGGGGAGAGTGGCTAGGATTTCTGGACTGTTTTGTCTGCGTGTAGCGTTTGTTGCTTAGAGATCGGTGGATTGTATTTATTGGGTACTGTTCTTTTTGAATACACTGTATAGGTGATTTTGTTCTGCTCTTCGTAGTTCACCCAAGCAATCATCCCAATACCTGAGAAGGTTTATAGCCTTAAAACTTGTCTTTAAACATTTAACTAAAATGTAATTTTGAATTATAAAACGTATTTGCTGCACACTAAAAAATAGACAGGCAAGGAGGGTAAGGTGTTTGCCTTAACATCAGTGAATCTGTATATACAGGACACTGAGTGATTATGACCTCAAAACAAAACTTGGTATCAAATAACTTCTCTCGAATTATTGTCCTTCACTATTATGTATCTAGTTCAGAACATGCAGCGCTTTTGTTAACTTGTCTTTGTGACAGGACAGTCTTCGTAAACTTGTGTATAAATGTAGTCTGTTTGAGATAGTACAACACAGTAGCCTGCCAGGGCTCTGGAAGATCTGATGTTCTACTCTCCTGGGTTATTAGAATCCATTTAGCTGGCTTGTAGGTATCAGTTATATGTTGTAACAGTGATGCCATTAGGAAATGAAGGGAAAGATTAAAATTAAACTAAACTGTTTGTGAGAGGTTTTTTTAATTCCAGACTACTAAAGGTACAATCTTCGAGTAAAAAGTGAGGTCTGCAGATGCTGGAAATCAGAGCTGAAAATGTGTTGCTGGTTAAAGCGCAGCAGGTCAGGCAGCATCCAAGGTACATGAAATTCGACATTTCGGGCATAAGCCCTTCAGGAACAATCTCAGGAATGAACCAAGAGAGGCTAACAGGTTGAGTTCATAAGGAATTTTCTGGGCCGTCTCAAGTCTGTACTTTATCACATCCAGAAATGAAACTGCATTAGAATGTTATTTCCAACAAGCCACCACACACTGCAGCACAGAGAAACTGCAAAGAACAGAGGAAAATCACCTATACAGTGTATCCAATGAATATAGTACACCGATTTCTCAACAACAAACGCAAACAAGCAGACAAAACGCATCCAGAAACCCAGCTACTCTTCGCTACATCAAGGACATCTCGGAACTGATGTCTCAGACCTCTTGGCATCATGTCATCATCACAGGAAATGGTGTCACCGAACCAAGGAAACCTAAACACATACCACCAGTACTTCACATACCACTGATGATGTTACCTAGTATGGTGACAAAATGCCTGAATACAAACCTTCCAGCTCAGCAAGCAAACTTACATCCAGAACCTCAACCTGAGCTACAAATCTTCTCAAAATGCACTCTATAACATCTGCTTTCATATGTTCGTAGCCCCATTTTTTTCCTCTTGATGTAGTTTTATAGTTTCATACCCTTTGCAGGTGTCTTTTTCAAATTATATTTTGAACCTCTTACTTTCTTTGTACCTCTTTTCAGAATTACAAAAAAAATTGTCCATTTGGTTTCACTTTTCAAATTTAAAGTTAATTAAGCTATTATTTGCTACCATTATTAGCATTTCTACACACCTGACAGGTGTAGCAGTCCTGCCCAAACTACTCATGAATTGGTGTTACCAGGAGGGCTGTATACAGCTCATACCAAAATCTGACATTCGTTGCTGTAATTAAACTCAACCCAATTTGGTTTCTGAGCTCAATCTTTGTTGCTAACACCTTCGCAGACATCTCCTCCTACTGCCCCCTCAATCACGACCTCACCTCCCATCACGGAACCATTATCTCCTAGACCATCCACAATCTCATCACCTCTGGGGATCTTCCATCCACAGCCTCCAGCCTCATTGTCCGTGAGCCCCGCACTGCCAATTTCTACCTCTACCAAAGATTCACAAGCCTGATTTCCCTGGTTGACCCATTGTCTCAGCCTGCTCCTGTTCCAGTGAACTCACCTCTTGACACCGTCCTGTTCCCCTTAGTCCAGAAACTCCCCACCTCCTCCAAGATGTTCATTTCTCCAGCCCCCAATGCTTCATCTTCACCATGGACATCCAGTCCGTGTACACATCCATTCGCCATGACAAAGACCTCTAAGCCCTCTGTTTATTCCTCTCACACCCTTCAACCACTACCCTTCCACTGACACTCTCATCCACCTGGCTGAACTGGTCCTCACCCTCCTTCCAATCCTCCCACTTCCTCCAAACCAAAGGCGTAGCCATGGACACCTACATGGCACCCAGCTATGCCTTCCTCTTTGTTGGGTACATGGAACAGTCCATCTTCTGCAGTTATACCGGCACCTCCCCCCCACCTGTTCCCCTGCTACATTGATGACTGTATCGGCGCTACCTCATGCTCCCACGAGGAGGTTGAACAGTTCATCAACTTCACCAATACGTTTCACCCCCAATGTCAAATTCACCTGGACCATCTTGGATACCTCCCACCGCTTCCTGGACTTTTCCATCTCCATCTTCACCACAGACATCTACTACAAACTCACTGACTCCCACACCTGCCTAGACTACAACTCCTCCCACCCTACCTTCTGTAAAGATGCCATCCCTTATTCCAAATTCCTCCACCTCTGCTGCACCTGTTCCCAGGATGACCAATTCCACCTTAGAAATCCCAGATGGCCTCCTTCTTCCAAGATTGCAACTTCCCTTCCCATGTGGTCGACGATGCCCTCAAGCGTATCTCCTCCATTTTCCACACCACCACCCTTGAACCCCATGCCCCCAACTCAAGGACAGAACCCTCAGGTCCTCGGCTTCCATTCCACCAACCTCCACATACATTGCATTATCCTCCGTCACTTCCGACACCTACAAATGGACCTCATCACCAGATATATTTTTCCCTCCCCACCCCATCAGCATTCCCTCCGTGACTCCCTTGTCAGATTCTACCTCCCCCCAACTCCCACCAGCCTACATCCCACTCCTGGCACCTTTCCCTGCCACCACAGGAAGTGCAAAACCTGTGCCACATCACTCCTCTCACTTCCATCCAAGGCCCCAAAGGATCCTTCCACATCTGACAGAAATTTACCTGTACCTCCACCAATGTTATCTACTTTATCCATTATACCGGATGTGGTCTCCTCTACATTGAGTAGACAGGATGCCTACTTGCGGATCGCTTTAGAGAACACCTCTCGGACACCCACACCAACCAATCCCACTGCCCTGTGGCTGAACACTTCAACCCCCGCTCCCACCCAGTGAAGGACATACAAGTCATAGGCCTCCTCCATTGCCCAACCCTTACCACCCGATGCCTGAAGGAAGAACGTCTCATATTCCTAATTCGGACCCTGCAACCACACAGCATTAATGTGAATTTCAACAGTTTACTTATTTCCCCTGCCCCCCATTAGTCCCAAGCCTCCAACTCGGCACTGCCCTCCTGACCTGTCCATCATCTTTCCCATCTATCTGCTCCACCCTCCTCTCTGACCTGTCACCTTCTCCCTCACATTCATCTACCTATGATTTGGGGATGCCGGTGTTGGACTGGGGTTAACAAAGTTAAAAATCACACAACACCAGGTTATAGTCCAACAGGTTTAATCGGAAGCACACTAGCTTTCGGAGCGACGCTCCTTCATCAGGTGATAGTGGAGGGCTCGATCGTAACACAGAATTCATAGCAAAAATTTGCAGTGTGATGTAACTGAAATTATACATTGAAAAACTGATTGTCTGTTAAGCCTTTCATCTGTTAGAATACAGTGATAGTTTACTTCTTTCACGTGTAAATCACAAAACTTTTTTTTAAAGTTGCATTCTCGGGTTAGCTGTTAACAATGGTGATAGCTAGTCAATATGTTGAAGGTGTTAGCCTCCGTGTTCTCTGTCTATGACCTAATGTTTAGATTGATTCTAATCTTAAAAAGTGAGATAACAGAGCTTTACATAAATTCATGCAGTTTTTGAGCTCAGAGTTCTACATGAATGTATGCAGTTTTTGAGCAAAGTGCAATGTAACTCTGCAAGTACAAATTCACCCCACAAAATATATGTGCGCATGTGTGCGTCTACCTATCGCATTCTCAGCTACCTTCCCCCAATTCCACCCCCTCCCATTTATCTCTTAGCCCCCAGGCCCAAAAGTCTAATTCCTGATGAAGGGCCTATGCATGAAACATCGATTCTCCTGCTATTCGGATGCTGCCTGACCTGCTGTGCTTTTCCAGCACCACACTCTTGACTCTGATCTCCAGTATCTGCAGTCCTTACTTTCTCCTAAAACACCATTTAGCCACCCTCCCTGCATTTTGAATAAGTTATCTTGCATTGGCTGTTGCAAATCTTTACAAGTCTGCCAAATCAATATTCATACTTTATTATTCACATACGATGTTCACTAGTTGCATAGTGGTCGTTGGGTTTTACTGTCTATAACATTTTCATTAATAATTTGAGTTTTTGATAAAAGTCGCCAAAAGATGATTAAATAGACTACAAGCATTTAGTTTGAAAAAAATAAGCAGTTTATTAGAAATTTCATTTTTAACCTTTTCCACATTTTTCAACACATGAACAATGTTGGACAGTCAGTATAGTTCAGGATGTTTATCAAAGATGGAGGAAAGCATTATTTCTTGAGAAATATTGTCAGTTCACGAGGAAGAAAATATTTCCGCTAATATTTTAAATTGTAAATTGTTTTATAGTTCCCTTAGCCTAGTTTATATTTTCTTCATCCCACAGGTCTATAAGCAGAAAGTCAAACATTTATTATATGAACATCAGAACAACCTTGCTGAGTTGAAGGCAGAGAATACAGTAGCCATGAAACTGGAGCAAAAAGAACATCATGACCAAGAACATGATATACTAAACGATATCAGAAACTTAAAGGTGCAGCTGAAGGAACAAGAACTCTCCAATCAAAACATGGTGAAAACATTGAAACTGGTATGCTTCAATTAACTTTGTTATTTATCCATAATTATCCTCAAGAATGTGAAAAAAAATTGTGCCAATGGCTAAATGGTAGGATCTTATGCTGGACTCATGTTGGGAGGCAACAGAGTGGAACTTATCTGAACTTGGGGTTCCTTAGGGGACAATATTGGGGTCATTGTTGGTTTGATTATTTTTGAATGACTTTGAAGACAAAGTATTGTCCAAGGGGTCTAGTTTAAAATTTTGCAAGTATTGAGAAATTAAATTTTTGAAACTTCTTTTGTTAAGCTGAATATTTAAAACAAACTTGGTACCCAGCTTAAATCTAATGATATCAAAAGAAAATGAAGTTTAGGAAATACTTGATGCATTAAGAAGTTGATAGGACGATGGACTATGGACTGAGGTGTAGCAGAATAAAATGCCATGGTAGATTTCAAGATTCACAAAATGAATTTCTGTTTAAAGTTAAGAGTCAGAGCTATTAGTTCTAGAATCAACCAAAGAAAACTATTTGGAAATTTGGACAAGTATCCATAATGGAGCAATGATCTCCTTTCCAAAGCACTAGTGTTACTCTCTTTAAATTGAGAGAGATGGAAGACATTTCTTCTTTATTTTAGTTATTTTTGTGCTCAGTACTATTTCATCAAAAATCTACAATTGCTGGTAAGTACTGTTATTTTATTTTAATAACACTCCAAAATGTTGTACTACTAGTTAACGGACATGGGTAGAACAAGTGAAGGGATTATATGAAAAGCTTTGCAAAAATAAAGCAGTTTGGCAAGAGCAAGCCTTCATAAGATAAAGTGAAAGGTGAATTGTTCTAATTCAAAAATAAAATGGGAAATTAAAAATTCTGAAAATTCGAGTTAAAAGGATAAAATGCTGGAAAACTCCCATAAGAAGATCATTAGTATATGTAAATTCTTCACTTGGACACATAGAAAAGGCATCAGCAGCAGTACGTTATGAAACTTCTGTGAGCTTTTAATTAAGATTTCTTTTCATATTCAATAATAGAAAAATGATGAAGAGATTACAAGATTGTGGAATGACTTTGAGAAACAATCACAAGGTTAGTCTGAATTTTGTCAGTCAGAAACTCTTAAAAGCTCATATTGTTATGATCAAAGCTTCAATTCTGATTCCCACTGAATACAAAAGCTTGTATGAAGAACTTGGGTTTGAATTTTAAATTGCCAAGAATTTTCTCAGCCTAGTAAAAGTTGCCATAGTTAAAAGCAAGAGTACACAGAAGGGATACCTAGAAATAGAGTATCCAAACAGAAACCTTGTACATGTTGGTGTCTGTTCCACTTCTGCCAGTTGTGTCAACAAAGCCATCTTCCTAAATGTTGATTGCTAGACAACTGAAGTGTCATCTGAGTCAAGCTGAATATTGTTTCAGTTTCCATATTGATGTCTGAAGGTAAACTCAAGACTCCTATTTCCTTAGAACTTAATTGGGTGACCAAACATAGCGCATGCTGCACAGTTTCAGCTGTAGAGTAGCCTAGAGTGTAAACTTTAATGTACTCCACAAAACTGTGTGGAATTGCTGCTGGATCATTCCCATGAGAATGGACTACCTTAAATCTAAATTAATGCTTTTATCATAAAGTCATAGAGATGTACAACACAGAAACAGACCCTTCAGTCCAACTCACCCATACGGCCCATATCCCTCCAAACCCTTCCTATTCATACACCAATCCAGATGCCTTTTAAATGTTGCAATTGTACCAGCCTCCACCAGTTCCTTTGGCAGCTCATTCCAGACATGTACCACTCTCTGCGTGAAAACGTTGCCGCTTATGTCTCTTTTATATTTCTCCCCTCTCACCCTAAACCTATGCCCTCTAGTTCTGGACTCCCCCACACCAGGGAAGAGACTTTGTCTATTTATCCTATCTATGCCCCTCATGATTTTGTAAACCTCTATACGGTCACCTCTCAGCCTCCAACACTCCAGAGAAAACAGCCCCAGCCTACTCAACCTCTCCCTGTAGCTCAAATCCTCCAACCCTAGCAACATTCTTGTAAATCTTTTCTGAACCCTTTCAAGTTTCAGAACATCCTCTGATAGGATGGAGACCTGAATTGCACACTATATTCCAAACATGACCTAACCAATGTCCTGTACAGCCGCAACATGATATCCCAACTCCTGTACTCAATACTCTGACCAATAAAGGAAAGCATACCAAATGCCTTCTTCACTATCCTATCTACCTGCGACTCCACTTTCAAAGAGCTAAGAACCTGCATTCCAAGGTCTCATTGTTCAGCAACACTCCCTAGGACCTTACCATTAAGTGTATATGTCCTGCTAAGATTTGCTTTCCCAAAATGCAGCACCCTGCATTTATCTAAATTAAACTTGATCTGCCTCTTCTCAGATCATTGGCCCTTCTGATCAAGATTCAGTTATGATCTGAGGTAACCTTCTTCGCTATCCACTACATCTCCAATTTTGGTGTCATCTGCAATTTTACTAATTATACCTCTTATGCTCACATCCAAATTGTTTATATAAATGACGAAAAGTTGTGGACCCAGCACTGATCCTTGTGGCACTCCATTGGTCACAGGCCTCCAATCTGAAAAACAACCCTCCACCATCATGCTCTGTCTTCTACCTTTGAACCAATTCTGTATCCAAATGGCTAGTTCTCCCTGTTTTCCATGAGATCTAAACTTGCTTACCAGTTTCCCTTGGGGAACCTTGTCGAGCATCTTACTGAAGTCCATATAGATCTCGTCACCGCTCTACCCTCATCAATCTTCTTTGTTACTTCTTCAAAAAACTCAATCAAGTTTGTGAGACATGATTTCCTACGCATAAAGCCATGTTGACTATCCCTAATCTGTCCTTGCCTTTTCAAATACACGTATATTCTGTCCCTCGGGACTCCCTCCAACAACTTGCCCACCAGGAACGTAAGGCTCACTGTCTATAGTTACCTGGCTTGTCCTTACCACCCTTCTTGAACAGTGGCACTATGTTAGCCAACCTCCAGTCTTCCGGCATCTCACTGTGACTATCGTTGATACAAATATCTCAACAAGAGGCCCAGCAATCACTTCCATAGCTTCCCACAAAGTTCTAGGGTACACCAGATCAGGTCCTGGGGAAGTATCCACGTTTATGCATTTCAAGACATCAGCACTTCCTCCTCTGTAATTTGGGCGCTTTTCAAGATGTCACCATCTATTTCCCGACATTCTATATCTTCCATGTCCTTTTCCACAGTAAACACTTGTGCAAAATTCTCGGTTAGTATCTCCCCCATCTCTTGCGGCTCCATACAAAGGCTGCCTTGCTGATCTTTGAGGGGCCGTATTCTCTCTCTTGTTACCGTTCTGTCCTTAATCTATTTGTAAAAACCCTTCGGATTCTCCTTAACTCTATCTGCCAAAGCTATCTCATGTCCCCTTTTTGCCCTCCTGATTTCCCTCCTAAGCATACTCCATGGTGGCACAGTGGTTAGCACTGCTGCCTCACAGCGCCTGAGACCCGGGTTCAATTCCCGACTCAGGCGACTGACTGTGTGGAGTTTGCACGTTCTCCCTGTGTCTGCGTAGGTTTCCTCCGGATGCTCCGGTTTCCTCCCACAGTCCAAAGATGTGCGGGTCAGGTGAATTGGCCATGCTAAATTGCCCGTAGTGTTAGGTAAGGGGTAAATGTAGGGGTATGGGTGGGTTGCGCTTCGGCGGGTCGGTGTGGACTTGTTGGGCCGAAGGGCCTGTTTCCACACTGTAAGTAATCTAATCTAATCTACTGCCTTTATACTATTTTGAGGATGTATTCAATCTCTTTTGTGTATACCTGACATATGCATCCTTCTTTTCCTTAACCAAACACTCAATTTCTTTTGTCATCCAGAATTCCCTACATCTACAAGCTTTTCCTTTCACTCTAACTGGAATATAATGTCTCTGGACTCTTACTACCTCTGTAGGTAGTATTTTTGAAGACTTCCCATTTTCCAGCTGTACCTTTACCTGCGAACATCTGCCCCAGTCAGCTTTTGAAAGTTGTTGCCTAATACTGTCAAATAACCTCCGTCCAATTTAGAACTTCAGCTTTTAGACTTGGTCTATCCTTTTTCATCACTATTTTAAAACTAATTGAATTATGGTCACTGGCCCCAAAGTGCTCCCCCACTGACACCTCAATCAGCTGCCCTGCCTTATTTCTCATTACTAAGTAAAAGTTTGCACCTTCTGTAGTAGGTACATCCACATACTGAATCAGAAAATTTTCTTGTACACACTTAATAAATTCCTCTCCATCTAAACCCGTAACACTATAGTAGTCTCAGTCTATGTTTGGAAAGTTAAAATCCCCTACCATAACCATCATATTATTCTTACAGGTAACTGAGATCTTCTTACAAATTTGTTTCTCAATTTCCCTCTGACTATTAAGGGGTCTATAATACAATCCCAATAAGGTGATCATCCCTTTCTTGTTTCTCAGTTCAACTCAAATAAGTTCCCTGAATGTATTTCTGGAAATATCTCCATCAGTACGGCAGTAATGCTATCCCTGTCAAAAATGCCGTGCTCCCATCTTTCCTCTCTCCCTTTCTGTCCTTCCTGTAGCATTTGTATTCTGAAACATTAAGCTGCCAGTCCTGTCCATCTCTGAGCCATGTTTCTGTAATTGATATGATATTCCAGTCACATGTTCCAAACCATGCCCTGAGTTCATCTGCCTTCCCTGTTAGGCCTCTTGCATTGAAATAAATGCAGTTTAATTTATCAGGACTACCTTGTTCTGTGCTTTGTACCTGCCTGCCATGGCTGTTTGACTTGCTTATTTTCTCAACTGTATCAGTCTCAAGGTTGATCTCTTTCCTCACTATCTCCCTGGGAACCCCCCATCTTACTAGTTTAAATCCTCCTGAGCAGCTCTAGCAAATCTCTCTGCCAGTATATTTATCCCCTTCCAATTCAGGTTCAATCCGTCCTTCTTGTACAGGTCATTTCTACCCCAGGAGAGGTTCCAATGATCCAAAAATGTAAATCATTCTCCATACAGCAGATGCTCAGCCTTGCATTCATCTGCTCTAACTCTGTATATTCTCCCTTCAATCCTTTTCCCTTCCTATGTCATTGGTTCCCTTTGAGAACATTCTGCACCCTCTCTGAGACATCCTTGATTCTGGCACCAGGGAGGTAACACACCGTTCAGGTTTTTCACTGCTGACCACAGAAAAGTCTGTCTGTGCCTCAGACTAGAGAGTCCCCTAACACAACTGTTTGTTCTCACTTTTTCAATAAAATCCATAGAAAGAATAAGAATATGAAAATTGATGTTAAATTTGTTTGTTCTTTGTAACATTTTCTAATTAATTTTGATATGTCATTTCTACGCACTGCTGTTGGAAACTTAGTAGGACAGGTATTCATTCTACTGACATGTTAGGCATTTGATCCTGTCCCCACATTCCAAGCTTGATATCATGGAAATATGTCTGAGATTGTGGAGGCACTTTCTCCAATGAAGAAGTGGAAAATTGGAATGTCAACTTTTTCACATTTGTTAAGTGTGTATAAGAACATTTTCTGATTCAGTATGTGGATGTACCTACTAGAGAAGGTGCAAAACTTGACCTAATCTTGTGAAATAAGGCAGGGCAGGTGACTGAGGTTGTCAGTGGGGGAGCGCTTTGGGGCCAACGACAATAATTCTATTTGATTTAAAATAGTGATGGAAAAGGATAGACCAGATCTAAAAGTTGAAGTTCTAAATTGGAGAAAGGCCAATTTTGACGGTATTAGGCACGAACTTTCGATAGCTGACTGGGGGCAGATGTTCACAGGTGAAGGGAAGGCTGAAAAGTGAGAAGCCTTCAGAAATGAGACAACAAGAATCCAGAGAAAGTTTATTCCTGTTAGGATGAAAGGAAAGGCTGGTAGGTATAGAGAATGCTAGATGACTAAAGAAATTGAGGGTTTGGTTAAGAAAAAGAAGAAAGCATATGTAAAGTATAGACAGGATAGATCGAGTGAATCCTTAGAATAGTGTAAAGGCAGTAGGAGTATACTTAAGAGGGAAATCAGGAGTGCAAAAAGGGGACATGGGATAGATTTGGCAAATAGAGTTTAGGAGAATCTGAAGGATTTTTACGAATACATTAAGGACAAAAGAGTAACAAGGAAGAGAATAGGGCCCCTCAGTGATCAGCAAGGCAACCTTAGTGTGGAGCCGCAGGACATGGAGGAGATACTAAACGAGTATTTTACATCAGTATTTACTGTGGAAAAGGATATGGAAGATACAGACTAGAGAAATAGATGGTGACACCTTGCAAAGTGTCCAGATTACATAAGAGGAAGTGCTCGATGTCTTGAAATGCATAAAAGTGGATAAATCCCCAGGACCTGATCAGGTGTACCCTAGAACTCTGTAGGAAGCTACGGAAGTGATTGCTGGGCCTCTTGCTGTGATATTTGTATCATTGATAGTCACAAGTGAGGTGCCGGAAGACTGGAGGTTGGCTAATGTGGTGCCACTCTTTACGAAGGGTGGTAAGGACAAGCCAGGGAACTATAGACCAATGAGCCTGACGTCGGTGGTGGGCAAGTTGTTGGAGGGAATCCTGAGGGACTGGATGTACATGTATTTAGAAAGGCAAGGACTGATTAGGGATAATCAACATGGCTTTGTGTGTGGGAAATCGTGTCTCACAAATGTGATTGATTTTTTTTGAAGATGTAACAAAGAAGATTGATGAGGGCAGAGCAGTAGATGTAATGTATATGGACTTCAGTAAGGTGTTCAACAAGGTTCCCCATGGGAGACTGATTAGCAAGGTTAGATCTCACGGAATACAGGGAGAACTCGCCATTTGGATACAGAACTGGCTCAAAGGTAGAAGACAGAGGATGGTGGTGGAGAGTTGTTTTTCAGACTGGAGGCCTGTGACCAGTGGAGTGCCACAAGGATCAGTGCTGGGTCCTCTACATTTTGTCATTTTCATAAATGATTTGGATGCAAGCATAAGAGGTACAGTTAGTAAGTTTGCAGATGACACCAAAATTGGAGGTGTAGTGGACAGTGAAGTGTGTTACCTCGGATTACAACAGGATCATGACCAGATGGGCCAATGGGCTGAGAAGTGGCAGATGGACTTTAATTCATCTAAATGTGAGGTGCTGCAGTTTGGGAAAGCGAATCTTAGCAGGACTTACACATTTAATGGTAAGGTCCTAAGGAGTGTTGCTGAACAAAGAGACCTTGGTGTGCAGGTTCATAGCTCCTTGAAAGTGGAGTCGCAGGTAGATAGGATAGTGAAGAAGGCATTTGGTATGCTTTCTTTTATTGGTCAGAATATTGAGTACAGGAGTTTGGAGGTCATGTTGTGGCTGTACAGAACATTGGTTAGGCCACTGTTAGAATATTGCATTTCCTTCCTATCAGAAAGATGTTGTGAAACTTGAAAGGGTTCAGAAAAGATTTACAAGGATGTTGCCAGGGTTGGAGGATTTGAGCTATAGGGAGAGGCTGAATAGGCTGGGGCTGTTTTCCCTGGAGCGTCGAAAGCTGAGGGGTGACCTTATAGAGCTTTACAAAATTATGAGGGGCATGGATAGGATAAATAGACAAAGTCTTTTCCCTGGGGTGGGGGAGTCCAGGAGTAGAGGGCATAGATTTAGGGTGAGAGGGGAAAGATACGAAAGAGACCTAAGGAGCAACTTTTTCACACAGAGGGTGGTACATGTATGGAATGAGCTGCCAGAGGAAGTGGTGGAGACTGGTACAATTGCAACATTTAAGAGGCATTTGGATGGGTATATGAATAGGAAGGGTTTGGAGGGTATGGGATGGTGCTGGCAGGTGGGACTAGATTGGGTTGTGATGTTTGGTCGGCATGGACAGGTTGGACCGAAGGGTCTGTTTCTGTATTGTGCATCTCTATGGTTCTGACTAGGCATTATTTCCTTTTGCTCTGGATAATGCAATGTATTTGTGATTGATTTCTGTCACTTTCTGTAAGAAAATCTTCTAATTGGACCTTCACCACTCCCAGATATCGAAGTCAAGTATCAAAAGAAGATGGATGTGCTGCGTGATGAGATGGAATTGAAAAGAAAAACAGAAATTCATGAAATTGAAGAAAGAAAGAATGGTCAGATCAATGCCTTGATGAAAAACCATGAAAAAGCATTCAGTGATATCAAAAATTACTACAATGATATTACTCTTAACAACCTTGCACTAATTAACTCATTGAAGGTTAGATGTTCCACGTTATTAGATAATTACATTCTAGATATTTGTACATGGGTGCAAGTAAAATCACAGGTGTTTCATACTTTGTTGAAAGAATAATAACAAAGTTTTTATAAGGAGACATTCAACCATAGTGGATTTGCACACTGTCCTATCAGCTCTGATATTTCATTTTAAATCAAACTAGGTGTTTCCTCATCTTGATGGTTCTCAGCATCTATGAGAAATAGATGTGGAGATTCTGGCCCGGTAAGTAGGAATGTCATTTCTGAGTATAAAGCTGCTCATAATTGGTGCCACATTCGGTACAAAGGTGCCTAGGTACAAAATAGAAAAATAAAGTTAAAATTCAACATTGCAGTCTTTCTTAAGTATTTAGCCGTGCTGGGCTCACACTCCCCACAAGGGTGCGATCTCCCCCTGCCCAATGCTGCTGCAGATGCCAGGAGATCTTCGGCTGCCTGCTATCCTTGCCGCGGATGCCAGGGGACCTCTATTGCAGCCACGCTGGGCTCATTGTCTCACTATCCCCATGCTGGTTTGCTTTCTTCCCCAATGGGCTCAATCACTCTCTCCCCTGCGCTCTCTCACTATCCCCTACACTGACTCAATTTGTCCAAAGAAGGTAAGTAAAGTACGAAAAAAAAGCTGTTAAGGAAGAAAGTAATGTGAAAGTGGACAATCTGCTTGGGGCAGGAGCCCACATACTGTGCTGCGAATTCTGATACCATCTTGGAGGTCAGAACTGAAATGAGTTAGTTGTAGTTACTTGTGATGTCACTCTACCACTGGTCACTCTGCAAGTAGGCCTCTAAATTAGTTTTTCTGGAGCGCCCAAAATAGTACTGGTTGCTTTCAAGTGGTTGAGGCACTTTTTGCAAAGGACACTTCTGTGGTCATGAGTTGGTTTTGGGGCCCCTGATCAGTTTGCAGTGCTCAGACCTTGCATATGGGATGCAGAAACATTCCCCATAATATTTCTTCATCCTACATGGTTCTTTTAGATAAGTAGCTGGAAAAAATTAACTCTGGTCAGCAGAGGAGCGGGAGTAGATAAGCTGCTCTTGTAGACAGGCTGCCTGAAATGGTAGTCTGAATAATCTCTTATATTTCTAGTACTGTAGTATACTGGCTTCACAAATCAGTTCCTAGAGTATACCTTATTCATTTGATTGGATTGCCACCACAAAACTTACTTTACTCTGCAATGGTAGTCCATCTGGCAGACTGACATATGAAACAATAAGCTGGCAAAGCCTTTTAATATCATGCGTTTTTCTCTTGCTGCATGGATTCTGGAAGTGAAAGCCGTGCAATAGCATGGCAGTTGACATGAGTGTGGCAAAGGAACATGTGCAGTCTGTGAGATCAGCTATCAAAAATCATGTAATTAATCAGTTAGTGGTCTGTGTGTTACTGCACTGGAAACATTGTGACTGTTCTTTAAGGGAGGTGAATTGGCTGATAGCTTCATATCCGAAGATGTTGCTTCTGCAAACGTTTTTGTGATCTTTGTATTAAGTAAAATGCTCAAGTGATGTCATTTTCTGAACAAAGGTTTAGTACATTGTTACTTTGTCACATAATAGATATTAACAACCATCTTTATGTACATATTAAAGTTTTTATTTCTTGTGGTTGATTTACTGTATATTTACTCTTGATTTTGTAAACATAGTTTGTAATGGTAAGCTACGATCATCAGATTTTGCTCTAATTCCTTAGGAACAAATGGAGGAAATGAAGTTAAAAGAAGAACGATTAGAAAAGGAAATGTGGGAGGTTCAGTTTCAAAATAAGCGACTGACAGAGCCACTGCACAAGGCAAAGGATGAGGTGACAAGACTTAATAAACTATTGGCCAACTATGAACAAGACAAAGGTTTTCTTTCTGTAAGTATGGTAGTTACAAGTTGATCTGTAAAATTACATTTTACTTTGCTCAAAAACTGCATGAATCCATGTAAGAATCTGTAAATCCAATTTTTGGATTAGAATCAGTCTGACCATTGTGGCACAGACAGCCTCATACAGAGAAGCTAACACCTTCAATACATTATCTGGGCAGACTTGACATCAATTGTTAAAGTTCACTTGAAAATGTAACATTTGCAATTTACATATGAAAGAACTTAAACCATCATGGTCATCCTAAAAGATGAGAGACTTAACAAACAATCCAGTTACATCACACTATAAACCTTTGCAATAAATTCTGTGTTTTACAATCTTATTCTCCACAACTATCTGATGAAGGAGCAGCTCTGAAAGCTAGTGCTTCCAAATAAACCTGTTGGACTGTAACCAATTAATCTTGTCCATCAATCTCACTTTTTGTTCCACCTAAATTGATGACTACTTAATGTCTCTCCCTGATCATTTACTAACTGAATTCTAAATATTTGCCTTTCTCGGGAACTGTCCGTCCTACTCTCAGATCTTCTGTTAATTCCCAATTTCTTAGAACCCCATTCTCCAAACAACTATATAACTCCAACATCCCTTTAGTCCATGCAGTCCTTAAATGTATTCATGTCTACCATTTTGGTCTTCATTGTTGCTACAACTCCATCTTTAAACCACTCAAATCAGAATTCTTACCTGCCACCACACTGAAATGATTCCCAATTAGTCATAAATGACAATCTGTGATTGTGAGCCTGGTTCACTATCATTCCTTATTCTTCTCAATCCATCTGCAAGTTTCAACATGATTGATTACACCACTTTCCTCTGATGCCCACCTTCAGCTGTGCAACTGATCTAACTAGGTTTCATTCTATTTATCTATTTAAATATTTTATCTATTTAGTCATGACCTCCATCCCAGGCTTGCTCTTTTTCCTGTGGTTGTTCTTGATTTCCACAATGTCACATCTGCATGCTACCCCTGAGCAGCATTATCTGAAGTCAAGCTGTAGTTCCCCTATACATTACACATGCATTCTGCATCATCTCCACTTCATCTGGTGTGTCAGTTTTGAATTGAACCAAACTACACAGCCTGATAAGTTTCTTCAGAATTTTATTTTTTTTTTCAGATTTCATGGATTTGCAGTTTTTTGCTTTAATTTTTTTAACAGATTAGATTACCTACAGAATGGAAACAGGCCCTTTGACCCAACAAGTCCACACTGACCCTCCGAAGAGTAACCCACCCAGACCCATTCCTCTACCCTACCTAATACACCTAACACTATGGGCAATTTAGCATTGCCAATTCACCTGACCTGCACATCTTTGGATTTTGGGAGGAAACTGGAGCACCCGGAGGAAATCCACTCAGACACGTGGAGATGTGCAAACTCCATTTTATTCACAATCTTTGATATTTGACCCAGATATTTGCTGTTTGTCAATTGATAGCACTCTCACTTGAGTCAGAAAATAGTAGATTCAAGCTCCACTCAGCATTTAGGCCCAAAAGTGAAGGTGACCTTCTGTTTATTCTTGAAGGTGCTGGCCTTCAGTTGAGATGTTAAACTGCAGTCCCATCTGCTTACTTGGGTGAACAAAAAGATTCCATGGCGTTATTTTGAAGAAAAGCAGAAGTAATTTCCAATGTCATGGCCAATATTTATACCCCAGTCAATATTACAAAAACAGATTACTTGGTCATTATTAGTATCTGAGCAGATTGCTGTGCCTAAGTTAGCTGGTGAATTCCTGTATTACAACAGTGACTATACTTCATTAGTTATAAAGTGCTTGGGGACATCCTTCAGCCATAAAAGGTATCGTATAAATGCAAGTCTTTTTCAACTTCTCTTGTTGAGGTTTATCTCAAATCTTTTATCCTCAACAGCACAAAGACCTTCAATTCCCATTAATTGTTATGGCTCATCTGTTAACACCATCATTCATGTTATCATCATGTTTAACTGGTCGAATGCTTTCCTCATTGATTTCCCATTTTCCATATTCCGCCATCTTGAAGTCATTCAAAATTCTACTCGCTGCAGATATGGTCTGACCACTCCTTGCCCACTGCCATTGTGCTTGTGGAGCTAATTTGGTTCTCAACCCACTAACTTCAAAATTTTAAACCTTGTTTGCAAATTACTCCATGACTTTCAGCCCTTCTTGATCTCTTTAACCTCTTGAAAAATAACAAACCTTCAACTCTTGTGTCCTGAGCCTCTTGACTGCCTTTGCTCTTAACTTGCCATCAGCCACATATGACAAAGCCTTGGAGCGTTTTTCCCTACTGAATCATTTCTTTCATCCTTCAAAAATTCCCCTGAAAACCAATCACTTCATCTAGTGGCCAAATGGCTGCCTTGGCAAAAGGCCTTGTCATGCTTTCCCTGGCCCACCTACCTGCCTCCCATATGATTAAATTTTTCCAGTCAACTAAGGGATTTTCCACTCTCAAATACACCACTCCTTTCCTCCATTCAGTCTATTCTAAGAATGTGAACCAAGTCAGGGTGGTAGACTACTTGGAGGCATTCGTGTTCGTATATATTTGTTGATTTGTTCCTCATTAGTACTGGATGTTATGGGATTTGGAGATTCTGTGAAATCTTTGTAATCAATGTATGGTTAGCTCACTTGGCTGGGTGGCTGATTCGAAATGCAGAGTGATGCTAACAGTGTGGGTTCAATTCCCACACTATCTGATGTTATCATGAAGGGCTGTCTTTCTTAATTGCTCCCTTGCCTAAGGTGTGTGATCCTCAGGTTAAACTCCCCAACTCTCTGTAATGAGAGAACAGGCCTATGGTACAGCAGAATTATTCCAACTTTATCATCAGTGCTAGATGAAATTGATTTTACGCTACCATTCAAATTAACTATAAGTCAAATATGATGCCAAGTCTTTAGTGTTGGTGTTGCTGCAGACAGACAAATGGAGAATGTTCAATCACGCTATTACTTGTATTTGTGCCAGGCTAGCCACTTTCCTTTTAAGTACTTGATTACTAGAACTATAAGATTATGGTTGGTTTGGTAGATTCAGGTCTGATAGCCTTCATGATGAAGCACTGCCCCATCTTGTTGTGGAAAAACAGATACGTTGTATAATTCTGCCAGTTAATCAAGAAGGTATGAGGAGTGCCTAAATAATAAAAGGTTTGTGGCTTGGATGGCCCATTGTTTGTGTTAATGGCAACAGAGTAAAAAATGAGGTCTGCAGATGCTGGAGATCACAGCTGAAAATGTGTTGCTGGTCAAAGCACAGCAGGCCAGGCAGCATCTCAGGAATAGGGAATTCGACATTTCGAGCATAAGCCCTTCATCTTTCCTGAATTCCCTATTCCTGAGATGCTGCCTGGCCTGCTGTGCTTTGACCAGCAACACATTTTCAGTTAATGGCAACAGGCCTTCTGAAAATAATTCAACAGTCAGTGTGAAAGCCATTATTGTGACATACAGCATGATCTTTCGTTTCACAGAGAGCTAGAGCAAAGCTTAACCTTATGGACAAAGAAATGAAGCAGTTCAGGTGGGAGCACGAAGTATTGGAACAGCGTTTTTGCAAGGTAGGTTACAGTAACAATATTCACTAAATTGCAGCTTCTCAAATATGCAGGAGTCACCCTGCTTCTAAAGCTATGGTGGAAAGTTGGAATGACTGGTTGTGAGACAAGTTGTGAACTAAAATCAGACCACAGGAACAGAAGTAGCTTGCTCTTTGCTGTAGTTTGGATGATCTGTACCTCAACTCACATTAACTGCTTTAACTCAATACTCCATGACATGCTTACCTAACAAAATAAGTCAATTCATCTCAGCCTTGAATTTTAATTGTGGAACATAGCATAAGAAAAATGATGACATCATTATGTTACAAGTTTACAAGGATTTGCAATTTAGCATCCCGAAGATCTGGCAGTTGTGGAATTTAAATCCAATGTATTTAAGAAAAAGTGTTAGCAAGTTAATTTTAATAATGGTGACCATATGACTACAGAATTGTCATCTAATTCTTTAATATCCTTTTTAGGGAAATCAATCTGTAGTCTTGTTCTTACCTCATCCACATGGGTTTCCATACACAGAGCGATGTGATTGACTGTCTCTTAACTGCCCTCTAGACTAGCAAGTCATTCATTTGTATCAATCTATTGACACTGCTCTAATAAGAATAATATTGATTCAATATTGTCCTTGATATTGGATTTGACCACAACAAGTCAAAGGCATGTCCAGCCCAACTGAAAGTATAAAGTTTTCCTGATGAACATCTGGGAACATATCAAAATTGGGAGAGCTGTCCCACACACCAGTAAGCAACAGTACCGTACTCAGAAATTTTCTGAAAATGGCATCCTTTCCCACTGGTGACACAATAGCCTAATGTCAGAAGGGAGTTTTCCTTGGAGCCCTTAACATTGACTCCAGATTCCAAGCAATTTATGGCATCAGATAAAATTTGGACAAGGTGCATTCCTACCGATTATTGCTTACTGACTTCCCTCAGCTGATGAGTTAGTGTAGTCTGGCTGGCATGCTTAAATGTTGATTGCAAAGATTGGTTCAGTTGCATTATAATTGTCAGAGTTGACTGAGTCCTGAATGACATAGCTATTAAACTGGGCTTATAGAAGATGGAGAGAGAATCAACATAAAGGAGAAACCTACTTGGCCTCATCCTCTCCAATCTACCGGTCCCAAATCCCACTGTTCATGACGATAATGGTGGGAATGATAATCACTGCATCTTTGTGGAGATGAAATCCCACTTTTATACTGAGGATACCTTTCATCATATAAAGTAACATGGAGTAGATTAAGAGCAGATCCAGTTAAAATTGGAGATCCATGAGGCTGTAAATGTTTAGCGACAATAGAATTAACTATAATCTCTAAATTTATGGCCTTGCATATCTCTTATTCTACCATTACATCAAGTTTTTTGAAAACACTTCAAATGAGAAATATGAAACAGGAAGGACCAATGTAATGTCAGAGTTCGTATTCACCAATCCAATGGATCAAGTTGTAACTCTTGTCTTGCAATTTTCAGCCCTAGAGGATGATGGACAATTAAACAACTAATGGGAAGAGGTGGATCAATGAACATGTCCATGCCCAATAATGGTGGGGCACTGCATGAGTGCAGAAGTCCAAGCTGAAGTGTTTGCAACCATTTTAGGAACAGAAATGCCATATGGATAATCCATCCAGACATCCATGGAAAACCCAATCACAACAGAGGCCCTACTTCAGCCAAATGAATTCACGCCACATAATATCTAGAAATGCCTTGTGTGCACTGGATATGGCACAGGCTTCTGCCATAACAGGAACAAAAAACTAGCTGCATTTCCAGCCAGGCTGTTCCAATGCTGCAAAAATATGTAGCTACCTAACAAAGTAAAAATTATCTCAGTATGTCTCTTGCATATCCTCAGAATCATTGGCAAAGTGTTGAAAGTGTCATTTATGCTACTACCAAGTGACACTTAATCATCAATAACCCATTCACTAATTCTCAGTTTGGGTTTTACCAGAACAACAGTCCGATACTTCATTACAGTTTTAGGCCAAATGTGGACAAAAGAGCTTCATCTCAGAGGTGAGGAATGAACGACTGCCCTTGATGTCAAGACAGGACTTGATCAAGCATAGTTTTGAGCTGTAATAAAATTGTAGTCAGCAGGAATTGCAGGAAAAATCTCCACTGGCTGGAATTATAATATTTACAGAATGCGCCAAATCAGTAATGCCCCTGCCATCTGGTGCTGTGCCATCTTATCTCACCTCACTTACTATTTGAAAGAAAGCATCTAAACACAACCCCCAGTAAGTTCCAGTAATATGTTTTTAATTAGTGCAGCAATTCCTTCCCTAGTCCTTTTTACGTTTAGTTTGCAAAGAAAAGGAAAAATTAAAAAGATGCAGTCTTGACTTTCCCAGCATGATCCACAAACATCCTGTACCTAAGTTCCTAAAGCAAAGCCACAAGAAGTATTTTCACAATGATGGCAATGGTAAATCAAAATAAACTGAGTGAAATAGACAGCAAGATGATTGCAAATGATAAATTTTAATAACAAGCATGGAATTAAGACAGATGAAGTATGTTCAAGAATAATTTCAAGAGACTAAAAACGAAATTGGAAAAAGATGACTACCAGTTTTATAATATAAAAACAATTATTTAGCTCTTCTGAAACTATGACCATTCACACAGCCATCTATAGATAGTTAATATGTCGATTCATATGAACTTTACAAAATATATAGATAACAGGTGATTTGGTATATGTGCAACATTCCCTATGATACTTTTACAAAAAAAAACAATCTATATTCAGAATGGTGAGAAAAGCAAGATTTCATCATCATAATTTCAAATAATGCCTTCCAACATCCATCAACATCAACATGTGAATGAGTCGTAATATAATTAACTGGGTTTATTTGTTTTTGCCTAACTTTACACATATCTAATAACTTAGATTTTCTTTTTATTGAGGTTCAAGAAGAACGGGATGACCTGTATAACAAATTTGACAAAGCCATTCAGGAGGTTCAACAGAAAACTGGCTTGAAGAATATAATCCTTGAGCAGAAACTTACTGTCCTGTCTGAATGCCTAGAGAAGAAAGAAGCACAACTGAATGAGGTCCTCGCTGCTTCCAACCTTGACCCCACTGCACTCAGTATGATCAGTCACAAACTGGAGGTATTGTCAGAAAGCTTTGCCTTTCTATTTCTCTCTCCTTGTCATAGTGCATTGACTACTTGTAGTTTGAAGGTTGAGCTACAATTGGGAAACTTCAGTGTGAGGTTATGAGGATGATTGGGCGGTATAGTCTTCAGGGCACTGGTCCAGACTCAGTGGGCGAAATGGCCTTTTCTGGCACTGTTTGGATTCCATGATCCATTCTTTAAGGAGCTATAAATACAAACTTTTCAAATTTATACATATTTGCATGCAAGAGGTTAAACAAAATAATTTGAGAGATGACAGCAAATACAATCACATCATATTGGCGTACAAAGTTTCTAAAAAAAAAGGTGAGATTTATCATTTTAATCCTCAAACATTATTCTGATTGACTGGAATATTGGTGACATGGTTAATGAAAGTTGTCATCTATCCATGGCTGAACAATTTGATTTTTCCCCCAAACAAACATGAAGTACACAGACCAGCTGCAATGCCTGCCAATTTTGCCAATGAGGTCAAACCAAATTCAGGTTCTGATCTGATAAATACTGTCGGTGTGTTTTAAGAACCAAATATGCACCGTCAACATAGATCTGAGGGGTTAGAAGGTCACATTTCCCTTCTATAAAGCAGGATTATAGATCAGTTTGAGAGGGAAAGTGAGTACTGGTATCAAGTGGGTGTGTTAAATATGAAAGAGAGCCACTTTTAGTCTTCCCGAACACTCAAATAAAATCTTAAAATCTCATAGCGCTTTAAGGCTGCTCAACATCTGGTACAACTGGTTTGAATGTGTTGCTGTCAGAATATTTGCTGTCATGGCATGTCACAAACATCCATCTTGTTCCATTCTCATACATTCAATATTGCTCTTTTGCAACCACTCTGTGATGTTTTCATCCGACTCTACCCATGTTGATTCTCTTTCTGGAGTGTGCAAAGTATACTTTTTGTTGTATGTCCTGAGGGCACAGGAAACATATATGCAATTTTCGCTTATTGGACAAGATGTATGTTGAACTAAGAAACTGTAACTGTCTGAAATATATGGATGACCTTTCTTTAAAGGTGAAGTGAAACTGCTTTGGGGATGGTAACATAGAGGTAATGGTACTGGAACTTGTGATCCAGAGACTTTGATGAATGTTCTACTGACATGAGTTCAAATCTGACCACAGTTGTGAGAGGGATTTAAATTTAATTATAAAAACCAGAATAAAATTCCAGCCTCAGTAATGGTGACCATGAAACTACCAGGTTGCCTTAAAAACCCAACTGATTTACTCATGTTGTGTGAAGGAAATCTGCAATCCTTTCCTGAACCAGCTTACTGCAGATGCACTGCAGTGTGGTTGCCATCTGAAATGATATTGCATAGTTGTGTCAAACCCACTAGAGAGAAAAAACAATAGATGTAGTTACATATGAACAATAGAAAGTTGCTCAGCTTAAGGGCAATAATTGTTGGAGAATTAATGCTGGTCTTACTGGAATACTTGCATCTCAAGAATGAATTGAAAGAAGTTGCTTCTAAAATTTTGAACTACAAACATAAATTATGTAAAACTCTTATTACAATATGTAGAATATCGCAGTAGCCTTACTTGTTTGGTTATTTTTCAGGATGTCCTGGACTCCAAGAACAATGTTATAAAGGACTTGCAGTATGAACTGGCTCGGGTTTGTAAGGTATGAGTGAAATGTGTAATTGACTTCTACTACTGCATTAAGTTAATATTCTAACGGATTTGCATTTTCTGTCTTGAATTAGTAGGTTTCACTCATTGTATTACATAAAAATAACTTTTCCTCTCATATTGAATATCTACTAAGCATCTTATATTTTTGTACTCTGGGTATCAACTTTCCAATCATTGGAAGCCATTTTACTTGGTCTTAAAAATCTCTACTAAGTACAGTATATTTTTAGCCTTTTATACCTGTTATAACAAAAACAAACCCTGGGCTCTCCAATAGAGGACAACTTCCTTTACCTTTTAGAGGTTTCTTTTGATGATGCAGAAATCGTCCAAGCATTTTGGAAATTATTCAATTTACTTGAATTCCTGGAAACTATAATATTCTTCTTGTGTTACTAAAGAACATTTAGCCTCAAAGTAAAGAAAACAACATCTTGTCATTAGGCTGCAAAACCATATGACACTGAATCATTTCCTGTGATGCAAATAGTCTTATTGGCATATCACACAGTTCGGCTTAACCCCATCACTATCTCCCCCTGACTATTTTTTCCTACAGGGTTGCCTAATGTGGTACCTTGGCTAGTATATCTGAACATGTTCTTAACTCCTTTGGAGGAGGTTGGGAATTAAAATTGCAATGATTGTAATGAGGTCAGCCGGCCATACGATGGGGTTGTTAACCTGGTCCAATGAGGGAGTCCTGGCTGACCAATAGAAACATGAGTGTCAAAGGTTCTGTTCACTCTGAGAAAGCCAGACCAATGTCTAACTACAATCAGTTCTGCTATAACGTGTTACCTCAACGCGAATTGGCTTTAATGCAATTGAAGAATTTAGACCTTATTCGTAGAACGCAAACTCTCCTTACCTTAATGGCTATTAAACGATTCCGGCCCCATGACTTTACATGGCATAGCTATTGCATGATCTTCTTATAATGCGAGATTGCATGAGAACAGAACTATCATATTGTGTCAGAACTGACTGTGCTATGCATATTGTAAATAAAGGGTGACTTGGTGATGGGATACCAGCTTTGGTGAAGTTATTTCACAAGTCCTGTGTTGGACATTGCTGGACAGAAGGAGAATTGCCTGATTCAGCAATTGAATTATCACTTGGATCTCTTGATAAACATATCATCTGTGCTCTGTTTGACTGTTTTGATGACTGCTTCGACTATGGAGAAAGTAGTACATGTCTATTCTGTTGCAGTGTTTCATTTTCAATTGTGTGAGTTCGTACTGTGGATCCTTGAGTTCTATACCACCTGGCCCATTTAGTTTTATGTGTGACTGCACAGAATGTTTATATTTTCCAATCATAGTCAGTATCAGGATTATAAACTGCTGTCCTAAAAGATCTCTTAAAGGAAAGGTGTCACAATATCATCAATATTTTCTGTTTCATGGATCTTGCCACTTGTTGAAGACTTCTTTTACTCATTCCATACGAGCTTGTTGCTATGATGCACAATCTGAAAGCGACCCTTTTTAAAAAAAAGATACTTTTGTGCTGTTTTGTACAGCAATTTTTGTGGCTGTTTTTTTCTACCAGATTGTTTTCAGTTGGTAAGGGCAGTTTATAAATTCTCTTTGTGTCATCTCTGCTTTTGTATCCCATAAGGTGGCTCTGTCCCTTTCCCAAATCAGATTTGTTTTGCTTCCTGACTACAGCTAGTCTGCTCAGTTAAATTGCCTTTGTTAATGTTAAATAGTGCGCTAATTGCAGGGGATCAGATAAAACTTCATCCAATAATTTGCTGCCTGATTAGTTCATCCTTTTAGCTGTCCTCTGTATGTCCGTACAGACCATTGCCAGAAGTATCAATGCTTTTCCCTTTCCTCTGGGTATGCTTCTAAGTCCACTGAACAAAATCTGTTTCTGTAGATTGACGTGAATATCTAATGTTTTTATTACTGCTTCGCACATAGCTTTATTTTTGTCAGTGTCTTTCTTGAGCACAGTGACTCAATGGTTAGGACTGCTGCCTCACAGCGCCAGAGACTCAGGTTCAATTCCACCCTTCGGTGACTGTCCGTGTGGAGTTTGCACATTATCTCCGTGTCTGCTTAGATTTCGTCCAGTTGCTCTGTTTTCCTCCGATAGTCCAACGATGTGCAAATAAGGTGGATTTGCCATACCAAATTGTCCATAGAGCCAAGGGATGTGTAGACTAACGTAGGAGTGTGGGTCTGGGTGGGATGCTCTTCAGAGGGCTGGTGTGGACTCAATGGGCTGAATGGCCTGCTTCAAAACTGTGTGGATTCTGTGATTCTCTAAATATCATTTGCTCAACTATATATTGCTCAATATGTACTGATCTGCTCACTTCATCTTCAGAGCAAGAACAGATATAGTTCAATAGTTGGGTAAACTCTCAACACCAATATAGCTGCACTTTTGGATTGGAAGCCTTGAAGCTTCCCAGTAAAGATGAAGGTAACTCCATATTGTTCTTTCACTCACTGTCACCATATATTTCTGCTCCAGTTGTGCTGTTAAAGAACATATACAGTTTTTGCTGAAGTTAGGGAGATCCTAACTTAAAAAAACATGGCTTTATCTTGCCATGAGGCTTCAAGGGAGATACTGTATCATGTGCTGTTATGATATATTCTGTCTCATTAGTATACCAACAATCAAATTTAAACTTTATACTACAAAGGCCACACATACCTTTGGCGGTTGACCATTTTTCTGAATATTCCCCAATGTTTTGAAGATTGTCCAATTGTCTTTGTCTTTAAAGGAAGATAGCTGGAAGTGGATGGAACTTGAAAAGAAATAGTTCCATATTGTAGGCTGAACTAAAGTAAATATTGGAATATTCTACTTCAGTTAGGAAGAAACATGCCAGTGTCATACCAACAGATTGTTCTAAGTCTGTTATGTTTTGACAAAAGCCACCCTGGCTATTAATAGCTTTATTCTTTGAGATTTATAGACTCTTAAATGGTTATTCTTTGCACAAAGTATATTTCAAAAGGAAACATGTCAAAGTCCGATGGCATCAGCTAATGTTGGTCTCTAACAAAACAAATTGGCCCAGATTTTCTGCTGACCAGACATTAATTAGAGATGGGACTTATACATGTGGACTTTGCGGAATCTCTATCATAGCATACAGTGAATGAACTGCGTAGGAAATACCTCTTAATCCTGAGATACTATTGATTGACCCTGTACTCAGATACCTGCAACTAAACCTCCCCCATCTACTTAAATGCCCACACTGAAACTTGGCACCATCCTCAGATCTGACATCTCCTCTCACGTTTCCCCTTGACCTTACAGGGGCCAACCTGACCCAATCCCTCCTATTAGACTTGATTTCTCCACCACTGGGCCTGAATGACTTTGACCCAATACCAGCCTTCACTGGACCTGATTTCTCCCACATATCCCGACCTACCCTAAAACTGCATCACTTATCTTGCCACCTGGCACCCTGTCCACTTGACATCTTGCCCTGGTTCCCACTTGGCATCCTACCCATTTGACATCTTATTATCTCCTTATCTGGCACCCTGCTCCCTACCTGACAGTTTACTTTAGTGGCACCCAACACTCTACCAATCTGGTATCCTATCCTGGCATCTTATAGCTCCCCAACTAAATCCCTATGCTACTGGTAAGTCTACTCACCTAGCACATTACCCAGCTGACATCCTACTAACCTGACACTCTACCCACTACTCATCTGGTATCCTACCATCATTAACACATTTCCCAGCTGCCATCTTTTATCCCTGACACTCTATCCCCACTACCCTCCCAGCATCGTACCAACACACTTGCCTTGTGTCCTTATGGCTTGACAGAAACTGTCAAAGTGGCTGTCAGGACCTTGACATTTCAGAATACAGCAAGTGAGTGCTGTGAACAGGAGATGTAGTTTGCCCTCCTCTGACATTACTGTATTACAAAGAAATTGTCAGAATTGAAACATAGGTGTGCATTTCTGAGAGAGTCCAGAGCGAAATGGCCCCTAAAAAAATTTTGGAGCTCCTTTCTTTCCTAAAAAAAAACTATGTGGCATTGCCACTCCTCAGAAAATTCATCTGAGAAATTACTGAAAACTTATCGATGGACAATATGTTCGAAAGAGCAAGTTGAATGCCTACCTTCTGTGTTACATTAAGCTGTCATTCTGTACCAAGTCTAATATTGTGATTTCTTCCCTTTCTGTCTCTTTAACCCAGAATCACCATTAATTTGTTGGAATAACAACTACCAAACCGCAATACACTTGATTTTGTGGGCACTTGTTGAAAATTAAGTCTTGTTTTAAATAAGCTTTAGGACTTTTGAATGGAAGTTAATTATTTTCTAACTTGTAGGAAACAACTTGCTTTGCATATGCTGTACCACTGTGATTCATTAATTACCAGCAAAAAACAGTTTGTAATGATGACCCATATCTCAGTGGGTCCTGAATATTAATTGATAGTTAAACCTAAAGTAAAGAAACATTAGCTTTTTAAATTTGAAAATTCTCAAGAGATACAGGAATTACACAACCTTTGGCAGATCATATATCCAAACAAATATCTCAGCTAGAAATACTCTCACCTTGATGTGCTTGTCTTGATCAAAGGCCTGAGTTTATATATTCTAGACTATTAAGTGCCAGTAATTAATTAATAAATGTTCATTGTACTGGGGACAGTGCCAGCTTTTGAATGAGGTAAAATCCATGACATATTCTGATTATTCAGGTAAATTTTAAAAATTTCAAGGTAGGATTTGAATAATGAGAAGATCAGTGTTGTGGCCAAAATTCCTCTCCCAAAAAGCATCACCCATATTAATTTCACACCTGTTTGTGAGAGTCTTCTTTTACATGAGCAATATGGCAGCTATTTTAATAACAGTTGCTGTTAATTCATTCATTAATTTGAGGCATTAATTAGAAATCTGAGGTGGCACCATCCAAATACGGTCTGTTTGCCACTTTTTCATAAAGGTTCTTTATATTTGTATGGTTGTAATATGGAGAAGATAATTTTAATGTAAAATTATAAGCACATTTTCTGTGGGATTACGGAATAAAATTGACAGTCTAATTCTTACACAGGCTCACAATGATTTGCTGCGAACATATGAAGCAAAACTCACTGCATTTGGAATTCCAGTAGATGAACTTGGATTCAAACCACTAGAGACTGCCTTTTGTGGACAGAAGATCGGTCAGGGCCCAGCTGGGCTGGTTGCTGCTTCAACATAGGTCTGAGTTATAAATTACACATCCTAAAGACATGTGGAATACTTGGTTATCAATAAATAAGTTTGGTAACATTCCTAATTATGATGTGATACAAACTGCTCTGGCAAAACCTGTTAGGGGATTTCTTGTAGAAATATATAGAAACTAGAAATTAATGAAGTGAAGTTTGTAAGTACTTCATGGCTTTAAGACCTGCAAATTTTAAAAAATAAGAATGAATATTTAATTATACATTTAGGACCGAGCACTTGCCTCATCGTAGTAAAATCAGCTTGGATTCCTGTATACCAGAATAAACATTCAATTAATTTGAGCAATACAGAATACAACATTTTTACTGTTAACATCAAGATTTCGCTGATTACTTAATTGTGTACAGAAATGTGATAATTTCCCGCTATCTTACCTACCTCAGTTCCATTCAATGCAGCTGAAACATTCAAATATTCTATGCGCACTTATCATGTTTTATATGCATAGCTCTAACATTCTGTAAAAATATAATTAGGGTGGATTAAGTCTAATTTGATTCCAGACTTCTTAAAAACTAAACTCTAGTTATCTTTTGAAATCTCAAACTACGATCTTCTCTCTTTAAGCAACTACTTACCTATGTATTGTTAACAATCTTGCATGTTTAGCGTAAACCTTACTTCCTGTACTGTTCATTTATTCACAAGCTGTTCCGTCAATATTTTTCATTAATTTTGTTATGACAACTATTATAATGAAGTGCATATTCTGATTATTTGGTGACTTCCTGGAGCAAGCACCTAAATTGGTCTCTCAATTCTATTACCAATTTTTTGAAGATAATCATGTTCCACAATTAATTATGCACAGCGCCATAGGCAGTTTATCAATAATAATAAAATTCTTGAACTTCTTCTTCCCATTGTCATGATTTTACTGTATATAATTGAGAAACTTGGTAATACCCATTTCAATTAAGTTTTAAGTTTATCACTCATGCTTGATGCCTTCAAACCTCAGGGCTGCTGTGGTAAGCTCCTTGTGTTCACCTGAGCATTTTTGTATTTGCTATTTCAAAAGTCAAATGAGTTCAAAATAAAATACATTTCAATAATATAAAGAATCTCTTTGAATTGTAACACTTCTGTTTCCTGCCTCCACCGCCAATTTTCAAGCTGCCTTTCTTATTTATAATTTCTTCACCCTGTGAGAAACTTCACTGACAACCAAGCCATCTCAAATTCCGTATCCTACATCAAATTTTGTCTTCTTATCTGCTGCATTAATTTTTTAGTTCCACATAGGGCAAAGCTAATAGTTTTCAGACCACAGTTTTTATCTAAATTTCTGCCATGCTTCAGGAGGCTACTTTGCCACTCAAGTTTACAGACCCTGTATATTATCCCAATTTGATGAAATGTTAGACCCTGTCTGGGATAAATCTGACATTTAACAAGTTTCATCTCCAAGGTGAGTCATGTCACTTAAAATTATATGATGTTTAAAGGTATCTTTTTAAAATCAGATTGACCACAGTATCATCTATATAAGTTTTATCCATGATGTTAACAGAATTCAATTTAAAATTAAGTTTAACATGTTCCACATTTGCAGTAGCAAATATTTTTGTAAATTCAGAGTTTTTGCTTAAAGCTTTTTAATAAACCTTTCCGTGGGCTTCATTGATGGTTTGTCTTAAAGAAAATATCAACTTTGTTCAATTAATTTAGAAGGTTTGCATAATTCCTTATGTATTTTCACCACTCTATTCACCCCCTCACCCCATCCCATTGCAAATAACTCAACTCCTCCAGACATCACCTAAGTTATGAATCTTTGTGAAGGTTGCTTGTTGCTATGATTTCAGCTACAGAGCTCATAGCTCAACTAGACCGCCTTCACAATCCATCAATTGAATGGTCTGCCCAAAAGACTAAACTTGTGTACATTTATTAATTTATGTTCACTTACAAACACAACATTTACATTAAAATGCAATTATCGAATGATACAAAAAAATAATATATTTTCAATGTTCTTTCATTGTTCAAGAATCTACCTATAATCGCTTCAGTTAACTACATTTTGGTAAAGAATCCAAGTAGACGTATCAACAAGGGATGAGCAGTCAGGCACAGTTCATTGAACTCTGATTTCACAAACTGAAAAAGGAACAGATTGTCTTTATAGCCAAAGATTTAAAAAGGTAGTATTGTACAAATGTTTCATTTTTGATAAATGATATTTGCAAAGAATTAGCTAATGTGAAAAAAATGCTATGAATTCAATAATGCTATAAGCAGTTGAAATCTACCTGAATGTTATATCTGATAATTATACAAATGCAAATCAAAACAAACACGAGGAATCATTGTAACTTCAGAAATACATGGATTGGTGGTCGTGTTTCCATTACATCCTGTCAAATACTATTCTTCATTGTCTTCAAATCAACATTGCAGCCTGACAGGAGGGTGAGATAGAAATCGTCTTACTGTCTATGTTTGTGGAGTTTGCTAGTGTTAGTACATTATTCTAAGAATATTTGGCACAGGCAAAGCCCATTCACTCTGAAACCTCTTTTGCCATTCAGTAAAATCATGGCTGACCTGCACCTGCTTTTTGTTTTACTTTTATTTATATGTATTAACATCAATATCTGGCAAAATCCATTAATCTCAAGCTTGAAATCTTCATTTGTTCTCAGAAGCACAGCCTTTGGGGGCAATAGAGTTCTACTAGCTTGTGCATAAGAAAAAATATTGGGATTTGCTCAGTTTTGAAATTGTTCCCTTATTTTCATTATTCTAAAGGAGATACCTTATTCCAATCTGCCCTATTGAACCTTTCTAAATATTTGAAGCACTTTGATCACCCTTCAGTCAACCTCAAAAAGGAAAACAAGTCCAGTTTATGCAATCTGTCCTCAAAGTGTAGGCTCAGTATCATTAATGGTGATTCTGCACTATACCCACTCCATGGCCAGCATATTCTTTCCAAGGTATGGTACCCAAACCTGAATGCAGTATTACTGGTAGAATTTAGGTAAGGTTCCACAGAACTGAGCATAACTTATTCCCTTTTCTTATTCTAGCCCACTTGAGGAAAATGCAAACATTCAATTAATTTTGGAGCAAATTACTGCAGATGCTGGAATCTGTACTGAAAACAAAAAATGCTGGGAATTGCAGCGGGTCAGGCAGTATCATGGAGAGAGAGCAAGCTAACATTTCAGGTCTCGATGACTTCATCAAAGCTAAATCTATCGATTTCTATCTGAAGTTATTATGAGCATTAACAAAATATAACACACTCCCCATTTTCTGAATTTTATTCAAATTTGAATAGTGACACATGATGCTTCCTTGTAGAGTGACTTAAAACTTAATATGTAGCTCATATCAGCTAGAACAATTAGAACGCTTAGGATCCTCGATAGGTACTGTATGAGAAGGGACTCAGGAGAAGAGCAATGTGGTACTTCTGACTTGCATCAGAGATGTTGAAAACAACCTGAAAGAACACAATAAGAGATGTTCAGTTGTAGACTCCAATCAGACAAATTCCTTGCATTTGAAATGAGAAATTTTGATCTGGCACAATAATATAAAATGGAAATATAAATATCAGGAGAGTAATAAATAAGCTGTTGATTCACATCCAATGATTTTATGTTATCAGACAAAGTCAAAAATACCCTAATAAAATTGTTTAAAGCTACACGTCAAAAACTCCTACCCTGTTGTAAAGGAAATTAAGAAATAATTTAATAAGAAAGACCAATCCTACAACATTCTAAAGCAATGAGAATATTTGCCTTACGCGGATGGATGTAGTGCAAGTGAAATACTTGCATCCTCATTATGCCATACTTATGGTGGTTCTATCTTATCAAGTTTATTTTGTTTATAAACCTTACTTGAAGAGACATTTTTCAATTGTCTTTTGATGTCAATGTTAAATATTGTAAGTAAACACTTTTTATTCCTACATTGCATGAGTTCTATTGGTATACTTAGAAAGCATTTTGTATAGTTGTTACCTCTATGTATGGATAGAAACTGGCCAAGTTTAATGATTGCCAATACTCATCTACAGCGAACTTCATCTTGTATATCCCAGGAACAAAGGTTTCTGATGTAAGCAGACCTGGGCACCTGCCATCGGAGTTTGTAACCCTGCAGACACAGAAGTGCAGAGTGAAATCACAACATTTGCTGTGTCTGAACTACCTTATTTCACTGAAGCAAGCATTACTTAATGGTATTACATAATATACATGACTTTTGTTTAAATGACAAATATGGAGAAAACAGTGTACAATATGCTGCTGTTTACTTCCTCATTTCTGCCAAAAATATTTTAATCTGAACAAAAGTTGCAGCAGTGCAAACATGATCTTTTATGTTTCCTTTATAAAGCACTTTTTTAAAACAAAAGCACCACGAAGTAGCAAGTAACATTGGTGCCACTCAAATGCCAGGCAATGGCTATCTCCAATAAAAGATAATCTAACCATTGCCCCTTGACATTAAATTATCTTACCATCACTGAATCCCCAGCTATCAATATCCTTGGATGGTAATGGTGGAGGTGTTTACCACTGACTAGAAAATCAACTGGACTCAATACATGAACACAATGGCTGCAAGAACAGATCAGAGGCTAGGAATAGTAACTCACCTCCTGACTCCCCACAGCCTGTACACCATCTAAAAGGCACAAGTCAGGAGTATGTTAAAATATTCCTCACTTGCCTGAAGGGTGCAGCTCCAACAAAACTCAAGAAGCTTGACAACAGTCAATCCAGGACAAAGCAGCACACTTGATTGGCACCAAATCCACAAGCATCCCCTCCCTCCACCAGCATGTTCAGTAGCAGCAGTGTGTACTACTCTCAAGATACACTGCATAAATTCAAGAAAGATTCATGACCACTTCAATCTAGAAGGACAAGGGCAGCAGATACATGCGAACATCACCATTTGCAAGTTCCCCTCCAAGCCACTCATGATCGGATTTGGAAACATACCAGTGTTCCTTTATTCTCGCTGGGTCAAAATCCTGGAATTGCCTCCCTAAGGGCATTATGGGTCAACTTACAGCATGAGGACTGCAGTAGTTCAAGAAGGCAGTTTGCCACTATCTTCTGAAGGTCAACTAGGTTTGAGCAATAAATGCTGGCCAACCAGTGATGCCCACAAGTGAACAAAAACTAACTACCGCTTTAACAAAGGAAAAGATGTTGCACAAAGGTGCACATTAAAAAAAAAGTGCCAAGCTAACAGAAGCATTACATGAGATGAACAAAGCTTAGGTCAGAGTTGTGTGATAAAGTCTCAAAAGCTATATTGTACTACTCTGAATCTGGGTCAATTTACTCAGTTGGCTGGATGGCTGTTTTGTGACGCACTGTGATGTCAACAGCACGTGTTCAATTGCCATACCAGCTGAGGTTACCATGAAGATCCAACCTGCTCAATCTCACTTTTTGCTTGAAGTGTGTTGATCCTTAGGTTAAACCATCACAAGTCGCCTCTCTGTCTAATGAGAGAGCAGTGTGGACTAAGATGACTTCACTTTTACTCTGTGAATCTGTGATTGGACAGCAAATGCAGAATGTAGAGCCACTATTAACAGGTTAATAGAGAATTTGGAGGAGGAATTTTTGATGAGTGGTTGTTGAGCTAGAGGAGGTTATACAGACCGGGGTAGACCATTCACTCTGAAACCTCTTTTATCATTCAGTAAAATCATGGCTGACCTGCACCCATTTTTATTCTACATTGGAGGCACAAGGCAATTAAAGGATTTAAGCATAATGAGAATGTTAAAGTTAAGGCATTGGGGATCCAAAAACAAAATAATTCAATGATAATGGGATGAAAGACTTTAGTGCAGGATAAGTTACAGATAGTCAAGTTTGAATGAGGTAAGGTTTATGGAGGTCAGAGGCTGGCCTTGAACTTGGGATTAATGAGTTTGGGAGCAACAAAGGCATAATTGAAAGGCAGAAGATGACCTATAGCGTTAGAAGGAAACAATGCTAGAAGTGGAAGTCATCAGTCTTTGTGACACAAGGGTTTGGAAGCTCTGTAAAATATGATAAAATTGCAAACTAGATCGAGACTGTGGCTCTGGAGGTGTATAGATTTTGTGGAATTGGAAGAACTCATGGTGGATGCTGTAGACAAGGGTTTTAAATATTTTCTAATTAACCTATTCAGAAGCAGGAGGGATCTGACACGGGTCTCCTGGCTCAGAGGTAGGTTCGATACACATTACCACAAGAGTGCCAGTGCGATAGTTTTAGATTCCCAATGTTTAATTAGACAAAATTGAAGCTGATCCTGAAACTACCAAGTAGGCATGGAGTTTGTCAAGGCTTTGCAAAAATAGAGTTGGGTGTCATGAGTGGACATGTGAAAGCCAGGTGTGAAATCATTGCCATTGATGAGTAAGACGCATAGAGCTAGAGACAATTTGTGTGGGGATCTCTGAAGGTACTGAGCAAGGTTATTTGGTTACCAAGAGTGAGTGTGGAAGCCAGTAGCACAGAGTTCAACAAAGAGGAGAATTATCGGAGGTAGCTGGTTTGGTTCATTGTGCCAAAAGCTATATAGAGCCAAAGTGAGTCAGAAAGGTGTTGTGAAACTTGAAAAGGTTCAGAAAAGATTTACAAGAATATTGCCAGGGTTGGAGGATATGAACTATAACATAGGCTGGAGCTGTTTGCCCTGGAGGGTAGGAGGCTGAGGGGTATCCTTATAGAGGTTTATAAAATCATGAGGGGCATGGATAGGATAAACAGACAAAGTCTCTTCCCTGGGGTGGGGTAGTCTAGAACCAGAGCGTGCAGGTTTAGGATGAGAGGGGAAAGATATAAAAGAGACCTAAGGGGCAACTTTTGCGTGCAGAGGGTGGTACATTAATGGAATAAGCTGCCAGAGAAAGTGGTGGAGGCTATTAGAATTGCAACATTTAAAAGGCTGGGTATATGAATAGGAGGGGTTTAGAGGAATATATGCCGGGTGCTGGCAGGTGGAACCAGACTGGGTTGGGATACCTGGTCATCATGGACAAGTTGGACTGAAGGGTCTGTTTTCGTACTATACATCTCTATGACTCTATGACATCCTGTCCCTCAGGATTCCCTTCAACAACTTGCCCGTCACTGACATCAGGCTCAGCGGTCTATAGTTCCCTGGCTTGTCCTTACCAGCTTTCTTAAATAGTGGCACCACATGAGACAACCTCCAGTTTTCGGGCACCTCACTTGTGACTATTAATGATACAAGTATCTCAGCAACAGGCCCAGCAATCATTTCCCTACCTTCCCACAGAGTTCTAGGGTACATCAGATCAGGTCCTGGGGATTTATCCACTTTTATGCTTTTCAAAACATCCAGCACTTCCTTCTCTGCAGTATAGACATATTTCAGGATGTCACCATCTATTTCCCTACATTCCATATCTTCCATGTCCTTTTTCACAGTAATCACTGATGGAAAATACTCATTTAGTATCTCCCCCATCTCCTGTGGCAAGCATGCAGGTACAGCAGGTAGTGAAGAATGAAAGCAAGCATGCAGGTACAGCAGGCAGTGAAGAAAGCTAATAGCATGCTGGCTTTCATAACAAGAGGAATTGAGTGTAAAAGCAAAGAGGTCCTTCTGCAGCTGTACAGGGCCCTGGTGAGACCGCACCTGCAATATTGTGCGCAGTTTTGGTATCCAAATTTGAGGAAAGACATTCTGGTTATTGAGGGAGTGCAGCGTAGGTTCACGAGGTCAATTCCCAGAATGGCGGGACTATCTTACACTGAAAGACTGGAGCGACTGGGCTTGTATACCCTTGAGTTTAGAAGGCTGAGAGGGGATCTGATTTAGACATATAAGATTATTAAAGGATTGGAAACTCTGGAGGCAGGAAGCATGTTTCTGCTGATGGGTGAGTCCTGAACCAGAGGATACAGTTCAAAAATAAGGGGTAGGCCACTTAGAATAGAGTTGAGGAGAAACTTCACCCAGAGAATGGTGGGTGTATGGAATGCTCTGCCCCAGAAGGCTGTGGAGGCCAAGTCTCTGGATACTTTAAAGAAAGATAGAGCTCTTAAGGATAGTGGAATCAAGGGTTATGGGGATATGGCAGGAACAGGATACTGACTGAGGATGATCGGCCATGATCATAATGAATGGTGGTGCTGGCTCGAAGGGCAGAATGGCCTACTCCTGCACCTATTATCTATTGTCTATTGTCACACAAAGGCCGCATTGCTGATCTTTGAGGGGCCCTATTCCCTCTCTAGTTACCCTTTTGTCCTTAATGTATTTGTAATAACCCTTTGGATTCTCCTTAACCCTACTTGCCAAAGCAATCTCATGTCCCCTTTTTGCCCTCCTGACTTCCCTCTTAAGTATACTCCTACTGCCCTTACACTGTAAGGATTCACTCGATCTATCATGTCTATACCTGACATATGCTTCCTTCTTTTTCATAACCAAATCCCCAATTTCTTTAACAATCCAGCATTCCCTACACCTACCAGCTTTTCCTTTCATCCTAACAGGAATATACTTTCTCTGGACTCTTGTTATCTCATTTCTAAAGGCCTCCCATTTTCCAGCCATCCCTTTACCTGCAAACATCTGTCCCCAGTTAACTTTTGCAAGTTCTTGCCGAATACCGCCAAAATTAGCCTTCCTCCAATTTAGAACTTCAACCTTTAGATGTGGTCTATCCTTTTCCATCACTATTTTAAAACTAATAGGATTCTGGTCACTGATCCCAAAGTGCTTCCCCACTGACACCTCAGTCACCTGCCCTGCCTTATTTCCCAAGACTAGGTCAAACTTTGCACCTTCTCTAGTAGGTACATCCACATACTGAATCAGAAAATGTACACACTTATCAAATTCCTCTCAATCTAAACCTTTAACACTATGGCAGTCCCAGTCTATGTTTGAAAAGTTAAAATCCCTTACCATAACCACCCTATTATTCTTACAGATAATTGAGATCTCCTTACAATTTTGTTTCTCAATTTCCTACACTATAATACAATCTCAGTATGTATTTCCAGGAATATCCTCCCTCAGTACAGCTCTAATGCTATCACTTATCAAAACTGCTACTCCTCCTCCTCTCTTGCCTCCCTTTCTGTCCTTCCTGTAGCATTTATAGACAACCGAATAGACAATAGGTGCAGGAGTAGGCCATTCTGCCCTTCGAGCCTGCACCACCATTCAATATGATCATGGCTGATCATCCTTAATCAGTATCCTTTTCCTGCCTTATCTCCATAACCCTTGATTCCACTATCCTTGAGAGCTCTATCCAATTCTTTCTTAAATGAATCCAGAGACTGGGCCTCCACTGCCCTCTGGGGCAGAGCATTCCACACAGCCACCACTCTCTGGGTGAAGACGTTTCTCCTCATCTCTGTCCTAAATGGTCTACCCCGTATTTTTAAACTGTGTCCTCTGGTTCGGCACTCACCTATCAGCGGAAACATGTTTCCTGCCTCCAGAATGTCCAATCCTTTAATAATCTTATATGTCTCAATCAGATCCCCTCTCAGCCTTCTAAACTCAAGGGTATACAAGCCCAGTCGCTCCAGACTTTCAGCGTAAGGTAGTCCCGCCACTCCAGGAATTGACCTCATGAACCTACATTGAACTCCCTCAATAGCCAAAATGTCTTTCATCAAATTTGGAGACCAGAACTGCACACAGTACTCCAGGTGTGGTCTCACCAGGGCCCTGTACAGCTGCAGAAGAACCTCTTTGTTTCTATACTCAATCCCTCTTGTTATGAAGGCCAGTATGCTATTAGCCTTCTTCACCACCTGCTGTACCTGCATGCTTACCTTCATTGACTGGTGTACAATAACACCCAGATCTCTCTGTACTGCCCTTTACCTAAATTGATTTCATTTAGGTAGTAATCTGCCTTCCTGTTCTTGCCACCAAAATGGATAACCATACATTTGAAATAAATGCAGTTTAATTTATCAGTCCTACCTTGTTGTCTGCTTTGTCCCTGCCTGCCCTGACTGTTTGACTTGCTTCTTTTCTCAATTGTACCAATCTCAAATTGATCTCTTTCCTCACAACCTCCATGGGTCCCTTTCCCCATTCTTACTATTTTAAATCGTCCCAAGCTGCTCTAGCAAATCTCTCCACCAGTATATTAGTCCCCTTCCAATTCAGGTGCAATCCATCCTTCTTGTACAGGTCACTTCTAGCCCAGAAGGGATTTCAATGATCCAAAAACGTGAATCCTTCTCCCATAGACCAGTTCCTCAGCCATACATTCATCTGCTCTATCCTCCAATTCCTACCCTCACTGGTTTGCAGCACCCGGAGTAATCCAGATATTACTCCCCTTGAAAACCTTTTTAAATTGCTGTCTAGCTCTCTACAACCTCCCTTCAGAATCTTATCCTTTTCCCTTCCTATGTCATTAGTTCCAATGTGTACAATGGCCTCCTGCTGGGCCTTCTCCCCCTTGAGAATATTCTGCACCCTCTCTGAGATATCCTTGATCCTGGCACCAGGTAGGCAACACACCATTCTGATTTTACACTGCTGGCCACAGAAGTGTCTATCTGTGGCTTGGACTAGAAGTCCCCTTTCACAATTGATCTCTTGGAACCCGATGTCCTCATTGCCTTAGAGCCTGTCTTGATACCAGAAACTTGGCTGTTTGTGCTACCTTTTCCTGAGAATCCATCACCCTCTACAGTTTCCAAAACAGCATACGTTTTTGAAACAGGGTAGTCACAGAAGTCTCCTGCACTACCTGCCTACCTCTCTTATCTTTCCTGGAGTTAACCCATCTATGTGACTATATCTGCAACTTTTCTCCTTTCCTATAACTGCATCCATCACACCACCTTGCTCTTGTAAATTCCTCATTGCCTCTGTCTCTCCAACCGATCCATTCGATCTGATAGGGTTCACAATCAATGGCATTCATTGCAGATATAATCCTCAGTAACACATAAACTCTCTCTAAACGCCCACATCTGGCAAGAAGAGCATATCACTGTATGAAAGGCCATTTTTCCTTCTTTCAATCTACAGACCCAGAAATAGCACTGTCTTAGTACTCTACAAAACACTGCTCCAGGCTAACTTAATACCTATGTCTTATATTTTTAAGTCTAATCAAGAGACATATCTCAATGAAACATATAATCAAGAAAGAATCCACTCTACTCACTACTGCAGACTTCATGTAAGACCACACTTAAAACTATTTACTTATCTTTTTCTGTGCTTTGACCTTTCTCAAACAGGTTCCTCCAACATTTCACTGCTTGTTAATTTTCCCAGATGCACTCCGATGTCCAGTGATACATGAGTTCGAACAGCAAAGGCAATAACTGTTCAGGTTCCCTGCTGTGTCAGTTAGCAATGTGAGTTTCTTTCTCTCTGTCTCTGTCTCTCTCTTTTGCTCTCTCTCTCTCTCTCTCTCTCTCCGCTGCATTGACCTCACCACGTGCTACCTTTGTCTGTTCCTCTCCCTTTTAAAACTGCTGTTGTTTTGACATTTTTTTTCTCCTAAGTTCCAAAACAATGCAACAGCATATAAAACAGTAATTGCTGCTCCTGGAGTTCAAGGAAATCACCTCCAACACCTAAAATACCTTTTAAAAAAAAAGGAGCAGCCTGTTCCAGTCAGAAATTTTTCCCATCCTCCATCTTGGATTACCCATGCTCAATTTCAAGTGTTCATATCACAGGCTTTGTCTGTGTTCAGAAATTGCTAACTGTAATTCATAATATGTAAAGTTTAAAGGGCTTCCCAAATTAGCAGAGATGGAAGGAAATTGTTTTCACATTATCTGAATTTGTTTGATTTTTTTTAAAGGAAATAATGGTAGACCACCGCTGCTACTGTTACTGCTTCTTTCTCAATGAGCTGTTGAAACTACTGTCTCCTTTTTCTTTGTATTTAGTGTGGTATATGGACCCAGTACAAACAACAATATTCCCAGAATAAACTTGCAAGATATGATAAGGCTGGCCAAGAAATTTTATTCTTAAGCAAGCATCCCAATAAACACAATATATAAAGAAGTTTCATGTGCCATTCTGGGAGGCTAGCATCCTTGAAGTCAACTCTTGAGTTCCAATTATTTGCTCACTTGGTTGCTGTACAATTTTACTTACAGAATTCAATTTAGTTATTAACTCCTCTGTCATAAATCTTTCTACTTTATCCTCACAGTTGTGTGAAAGCAATATTTTCATGAAGCTGCGAAGATCTACCAAAAATGGGAAGTAGGCTCACATCTCCTTAGAGAATACATGAAAGCAACAGAGGAATGTTTCCTCATTTAGAAGTTGAATTGTGACGGATAATCATGTCTATTGTCATACCTGTTCATTATTCCACCACATGAAGATATAAGGGGAGGATCAATTAGCTTAATAAAATTAATTCAATAGCTTTTACAATTGTGTTTATTTAAGAGTAATGGACTTTCCAAACTGTTAATGGTTAAATTTGACTTACCCTCTTGCAATCTCTCTCCATGCTTTGTCCTCCAGTCTGACGACACTGACTGTAACATGTGCAGCAGGGATGCCTTGTGCTGTGTTGAGTATGTGGGTAGTTAGAGGGCTCTGTGACATTTTGTGGTCTGGAGAGTTATTCTGTTACAGAGGAGTTGTTCAAATGTTAATATCAGACATCTTACAAAACAAATTACACAGTCAGTTCTGATATAACGCGATATTCCCGTTCTCGTGCGATTTCACCTTATAAGAAAATCACTCAATTGCCATGCCATTTAAACTATTGGAGTGGAAATTGTGTTATAGCCAATACAGGTAAGGAAAGTTCACGTTCTACAATTAATGGTCTAAATTCTTCAATTGTGTTAAAGCCAAATTGCGCTGAAGAAACACACGTTATATCCTTAATTTATACTTAAATACAGTTATATGCTTATATATTTAAATCTATTCATCCTTTGTTAATTCTAAATATATGTCCTGGTTTGACATTTGGAAGTTTCTCCTCAGTTATAAACATGTATATTTAGCTGCCAGCTAAGTTATTTTACCCCTCTCTCTAGTGATCAGGTAAGAATTATTCAAGTGCTCCACTCAGCTGCATGTGATAGATATGCTGTCATGTTCTTCTCAGTTACAAGACACGGAATTATGTGGTACCGCTCTCTAATTTGCATAAACAGGGAAAAACAGCAAGTTTTGGAATCTGAGCTTTCCTCCTCAGCCAATGATGCATTCTGCCATATGTTAAAAGAATGTGAAAATGGACTTTTTGAAAAGAAAATCTTTCTTGGGATTATTTGTGTCACTAGCAAGGCTGATATTTGCTGCCCACCCCTGGTAATCTCGGTGCAGTGTAAATCTTGTTGAACAGCTGCAGTCCATTAGGTGAAGGTTTGCAGCAGTTTCAATAAGTAATGAGACCCAGGATTTTTGATCTAGCTATGTGGGGGGATTGCTGTTGTATGTTCAGGTTATAATATGCGATTTGGAGTGAGAATTTGAGTTTGTTATATCCTTATGGGCCTGCTTTTGTTCCTGTAGTTTGAGAAGTAAGCGTGTGGACCATGCATGCTACCATCACATCACAGACTACACCAGCATTCAGTGGATTGCTATAATCTTTTACCACGCATGTTGCTCATCAAGTTGCTTCATCTTTTAACAGAGTCTGGTTTATTCCTAGAATGGATCAGAACTTGTTACCTGCTCATAGAACACAACGTGTGTATAAGGATGTATAAACAGTTATGTTGTTTTGAGGTCATTACTGTGATCTCCTTTCTGGTTTCTTCCAAATGAACCCTTGCCAAACAAGTGTATAACTTCTCTCCAGTTTCTCTGCCAACGCACTCAATGAAGTGAACAACTTGCTTTCTAATTTCCCCAGATACCATTCCCAGACAATCAAAGTAAGATGATACTTGACAAAAAAGGGTTAAAGGGTGACTGATGTGGTGGAGGAGTGAATTGTAGTGGATGCTGTGTAATCGGACTTTCAGACAATTTTTGCTAGTACCGTATTAGAGTTTACAGGAGACAATTAAAGGTTACTGATTAGGATGGAGAGTTAATACGATGTACTTCAATGATTTGGATATAAGACTGGAGATAATTAAATCCAAATTTTAATATAGTAAAATAATAAAAATGGTAAGTTATTCTGAGAACCAAAAGAAGCTGCACCTGGTTATTAATAAGATGGTGGAATGAAATAAAAGTGGCAGATCAAATTAAGTGTCATGATGAAATAGTTCAATTTGGTTCAATGGAAAAATAGCAAGAGGTAATGAATATAACATTTATACTAAATGGTAAATTTGTATAAAGATAGTATTAGCTTCCACAAGATATAACATTCTTTCATCAACCCAAAACTGTCACTACACATGATGGCTTTCTGCCTGACCTTAAGACCTGAATGAAATATACGTTTTCCCCAATAGATTTTGTCATAAAGTAGAAGAACAGAACATTAAAGGAACATTGATAACTTGGATAAATAATTGGCTAGAATATAGGAAGCAGAATGTAACCGTTGCTTTTCTGGCTAGAGATGATTATATCGTGGGCACCTGAAGATCAGTATTTAGGGCTATTTTTTCTCTTCTACATAAATTACTTAGACTCGAATTTAGAGTGTACAATTTCAAAGTTTCCAAATTATATAAAATTTTAAATGCAGCAAATAATAAGCAGGATAATGACAGGCTTTGGAAGAAATTAAAAGTCACACAACACCAGGTTATAGTCAACAGGTTTATTTGGAAGTACAAGCTTTCGGAGTGCTGATCCTTCTTCAAGTAGCTATTGGGGCAGGATCATAGGACATAGAATTTATAGTAAAAGATCGAAGTGTCGTACAATTGATGCGAAGTATTGAACATATCAAGATTGCTGTTAAGTCTTTAATCACACACTCACGCAAACACTCTATCAAGCATGCACAAACACAAACACATAAGTCTATGGGGTGAATTTGCATAGATTTGTATTTGCAGAAACATTCTATTTTATTCAAAAAGCATACAATCTGTAGGCAGTCAGTTTATGTGACATTTTATTAATTCCTACTTCGAAAATAGGATCAGTCTGACTTAAAGTTGGGATACAGACAGACTCTAACCTCATACCTTCAATACATTGCCTGAGCTGAGATGCCACCTTTCTTTTACAAAACCTTAAGTTATCTCGGGACTGTGACTTGAAAGAAGTTCTGGATTTACATATTAATCACTCAAAACCTGCATAAGTGATTAAAGATTTAACAGAAATCCAGGTTTCTACAGTACTTTGCATCAGTTGTATGACACTTTGATCTTTTATTGTAAATTCTGTGTCCTATGATCCTACCCCACTGGCTATGTGGCAAAGGAGCAGGGGTCTGAAAGCTTGTACTTCCAAATAGACCTGTTGGACTATAACCTGGTGTTTTCTGATTTTTAACTTTGTCCACCCCAGTCCAACATCAGCACCTCCACATCAAAACTTTGGAAGGATGCAATGGACAGATATGATTTAATGTGGATAAATGTGAAGCAATGCACTTTGGGGGAAAAACATAGAGAGGTAGGATAATCCAAATGAATTTATTTTGATAGAGTGAAATTCAGAGAGACTTGCAAGTGCACACTCAAACATTTATAAAGATGATGGGGCAAGCTGATTAAAATGATTAGGAAAGCATTTGGGATAATTGTGTATATAAACAGGAAAATAGAATACAAAATCAAGAATGCTTTGCTAAATCTCTGCTGAGCCCTCAGCCTACCCATTATGACACTTCTAGGTAACACGGTTAAGGAAGGATATTTTTTCCTTCTGTAACATTCAATTGTCTCCTGTAATGGGAGCTCTAATAGGGTTGAGAAACTTCACTTAAATAAAGAAATTAGAAATGCTTTCCTTCAAGCTGAAAATATTAAGCAGAGATTTAACAGAGGTATTCGAAATTGTAAAGGGTTTTTATAGAGCAGTTAGAGAGAAATTATTTCCTCTGGCAAGTGGTTGATAACCAAAGATTATAAATTTTAGAAAGAACTAAAGAAGAAATATTGAAACTCATCACACAGAGGATTGTTTGTTCTGGAACACATGATCCCAAAGGATAGTGAAAACAAATTCCTGAGCAAATTGTTCATTTGTTTTGGATAATACATGCACCCATTTTCCATTTTCCCACAGTTTAACAGGTTAATTATCAACTTTTTGATATGGGAACTTTCAAAAGGACATGTACTGGAAGATTTACAGGCACACAGATTAAAAAGCTGTAGTATGGCATTCAGTTAGACAACTCTTTCAAGAGTTGGCACATACATAAATAGTATGATACTAACATGATATGATTAAAATCAAAAAAAAGAAAGTTCAGGATCACATTGAAATGCTTCATCCTATCTGAACCTTGAGGTTGTCCCTCCTTCATTCTGCAAATTAGAGTATTCTCTGTAACTTCTGAAAAATTGCCTTCACTTCAATCATCCTCAGCATCATTACTGCACAGTATATTTTCCATTGTTTATCACCATAATCTGGATTTACATAGCACCTCTATTATAAAATGTCTGAATGTGCTTCATAGGAGTGCTATCAAACAAAATTTGACACTGAGTCCCACAAGATAATGTCTAGATAGGGACCAAATACAAAGGTCTTAAGAAAATTCTTAAATAGAGACACATACGTAGTGAGATAGAGAGCTTTGGGGAACATATTCCAGAGTTTAGCTACAAAGCAGTTATGGCTGCCAATATGAAGAAGTAAAAATGGGAATATTCAAGAGGTCAGAATCAGTTAAGAGCCAAGGACCAGAAACTTAAAATTGAGGAATTGTGAAATGTGTGTCCACATAAGCCAGCACAGGATCAGAAACGAACGGAGTTTGTGCAAGTTAAGATATGGGCAGAGTTTTGAATGGGATCTAAATTGTGGAGGTTGATAGCTGGGCGACCAGTGAAAGCTTTGGAACTGTCAAATCTAGAGGAAGCAATGGCAAAGATGAGGTTTCCAGCAACAGGTGAACTGAGACAGAAAAGTATAAGGTGATGGTGTGGAGGTGGACTTGGAAATCTTTCATAATGGTACTCCTTAAGGTTCTTTAATACTCCACCATGCTCCCATATTCCACAAACTGCTTACCCCAAACATTTCAATTCATGTCATCACTCACACAAGATTGCATACATAAATCATTTCCCACTTCTACAAATTGTATTTTTGAGATTACCTTTGGCTTCTATCCTCATATTCAGATTCCTACAATAGACAAGCTTTGAAATTTTCCTGCACCTTTTTACACAAGAACAACCTATGGAGCACTTACAGTGAAACAAAACATTCAAGGGCACCTCACAGAAACATTATGAAATATAATCTAACACTAAGCCACAAGAGGAGGTGTTAGGTCAGATGACTGAAAGCTTCAAATAGGTAGGTTTTATGGAATGTTTTGAAATAGAAATGTGAACCTCTGAGATTGATGGATGGGGAAGAAATACAAGGCAACTGAAGCTACAGCCACCACTGAGGAATTAGATAAAATTGGGAATGCTCAAAAGGCTAAAATTAGTGGAGCACAGATATCTCAGAGGATTGTGGGATTGTAGAAGTGCGGGAATGATGATGCAATGAAGGGACAACAACATCTTTCATTTATATAACACATGACATACACGAAACTATAGCATATCTCAAATCATTTCACAGAAGCTCACCAGGCAAATCACCGAGGCTTCTTTGAGAACACCTTCCGAACCAGCAACTTCCACCATCCAGAAGGGCAATGACAGCAGATACATGGAAACAGTACCACCTGCAGACTTGACCCCCTTCCCCCTTCCCCGCCCCCAAAAAAAAATATCAGACACTATCCTGACTAGATCACTATTTCTCACTCCCACTAGGTCAAAACCTTAAAACTCCCTTCCTAACAGCACTGTGAGTCTACCTACACCAAATGGACATAAGCAGTTCAAGAAAGTGGCTAATCACCACATGGGATTGGCCTAGCTGATTATGTCCACATGCCAGAAACAAAATAAAAAACATATTTGGACTGAGCTAAAGAAGAAATTGAACTAAAAGTTATGTGAAAAAAAAGTTGTTTTACAGATTGTTTCAATGACACAATGCATATTAGCAGAGGAAATATGATCCTTTGAGCTCATTTAACTATGTAATCCTTCTTATTGACTTAAGTTTTATGAATACTGGAATGCAAATTAAAAATATTTTCCTTTCATCTTAAATACAGCGTTTGTGTACAATATTTGCCTGTGATAAATGTAAGTGATGTGGGTTGAGGGTTTTTAGCAACAGAATCTTGTTCTCCAGCTTCATATAATGGATTATATGGCTTCATAGTCAGCAATGAAATGTGGTTATAATTGCTGTCCCAGCCAACAAGAGATGGTCAAATTGTGTCGTGTCATATAATTTTGAGTGAGGTGGAGAGTGAATGGTATGAACTGTCCTTTGCTATTGTGATAACCATAAAAATAATGATTATATTAATTAATAACTATAAAAGAACTATAAGATCTTAAATCCAGTAAATACCATTGATACAATAAATACTCTTCAAACTTTTAAACCATGATTGCATTTTTACATTTAACCAGATAACTTACAGTGTAAAATGTTTACTGCAAGTCTACCACAAGTATGTTCAAGAAAACTATATAATTCAAAACTTTCCAAAGATTCAATTGCAGAATTTTAACTATTACAAACATCTCTTTTTTGGTAGACCTCAACAACCCACCTTTTTTATTTTGAGATGATCCTGAATATGCAAAAGGCGTTGTGCACTCATTTAATCCAATGTTCCAGGGATATGTGATGCATTCCCAGGTTGCTGATTATCAATAGCTGAATATCCAAACAGTAAACTTCTGGTGTTCAGCTTTGTAGTGACCTTGAGATTGTAGTTCAAATCCAACATGTTTGCTTTTTTCACAATGACAGCTCTATCAATGTCCATGTCCTTATCTAATCCTACATAACCTGCATTTTCAGTGAAAAGATAAACCCAGTTAATAATTATTGTTAACGTAGTGGAGAGTGGAAAAATCAGTAGGTTTTGAGGGGAGGAATACTAGATGAAGCGAGAGAAATTGGCAGTTTTTCAGTTAACTCTTCATCCCAACAGGGAGAACATGGAGACAAGCATTGGATAGAGAGGAAACAGCAAAATGGTAATGTCATTTAATATTAATCCCTCTAGTTAAGAAAATGATTGAATTTTTAAGACTTCTGTTGGCATTTTTATTCAATTAAATGAAACGAAATGTGGATTGTACAAAAGCCAGCCAATATTGAGCAAAACTTTACTGGTGGTTGAGAAAATATGTAGCAAAAACACAAAATAAGTTCCACAGATGTGGACACGATGTCAAAATTACAATAGTATCTGGTATGTAATTGAAAGATCAGCTTTCTAAAATTTGAATTCTATAGGACTCTTAGAAAATGTTGACATCATTTGCAATAAAGTGCATTCAGTTGGCATCATATGCTCACATTTATGATAATCTACACTCAATAAAGATCACTTAACCATTGCTTTCATCATCTGTCCTCCGAAGTTAATCATTTGCCAAAATGTGACAGACCAAGTGATGAAATAGCAATCGATTGACATAGTTAATTATCAATTGATGTAAAATGAAATCACAGAAACAAGATAAATTGTGATCATTTAACAAAATTCAATTATCAATAAGTTGTACAGAAGCATATAATCACCACAAAATTTGACTAAGTTCTAAATATCTGTTGGCATCAAAAATTATTATGCCATGATTTTTTGTATGTCCCAGCTGATGCAATTTGTTCTGCATACAGTGTGTAGACCCTTTAACATTGAATTAGTTGTTATGACATGGGGTAAATCATCCTGCTTAATTTAAAACCAGCAACACAAAAGATTTATCCTGTGCAGTAATCTGTGAAAATTTGATAGGCTAAGAACTAGTTAAAGTAAAAGTTAACAACTTTATTTCTTGAAGTATGAGAGAGAATAATTAATTAACAACTATTTACAATTCCTTCCTCGAACCTATCTTTTACCTTCCCTTCTATAATACTAATATGATAAAACCCGATTACGATTTGTTAAACAAAACTTATTATCTGAAAACCAGACAGCTTTTGTTTTCTCTGACTTTCAGTCTTCTATTCTTCTTCTTGGGGATTCTGCTTTACAGATTGCTTATCGATAAAGGTACCTTTTAAGAGAGTTTTTTTTGGGCAGTCTTTTTACATGCTGGTAGCTTAGCAGTTCTCCTCTCAACTGTTCAATTATCCCAGTCTTAAACCCTCAACGCATCGGATTGTGTCATTAGCTTTTAAGATTATCAATATACTAAATTCAAACTGATTGGTGTTTGGTGTTTTTCTGGGTAAAATTTAAACTGATTGGCCTAATCCGCATCTGTTTTGTCATTTCCAGGCAACCAGCTAATTTAGCTTTTGACTAAGTGTTACATTGTTACCTTATTGAGAACACTTGGTGCTGTCAGGTAGCTCTACCAGCTTTTAACTCTCTTAAAAGTACAGTATACCCACATCTTCATAACATAGTGCACAATATGCTTTCTTTTTCATTTTTCCAATTACTATGTATGAGTGGGCATGTACATATAGTTTATAATGATACATTCCATTCTACATAGAGGAAAGTGCCCTGGAAATAATATAGTTGACTACTTGGAGTTAAATGACAAATATTTGCTCCATAATTAACAATTTTTTGTTTCTCAAGTGGTTTGATTTTAAGGTGCATGCATAAAACATAATTTTAACAAATAAATGAGCTTGTGCAATTTGGCTTTGTTAGACTATTTTGGGCAAGTTCCATGAAGGTTGACTTGTGAAGAGAAATTGATTTGGATTCCAATAATTCAGGACTTGAATTTTGAGCTAGCTTAAGCTAATTGATGAATTTCAAAATGGCGACTTTCTAAGCCCATCCACGGTATGGTATGCTGTGATATCTTTCAACTGTCCATACAGAAAATACAAAATCTGAATTTACACGTTTGAGCTTTCCCAAGTCTCTTCAAGGATCTGGAGGAGTAATGCATTAAACAAATGTGGGCAAGTTTACAAAACACAATTTTAAGTGGTTCCATAACTTATGCACAGTGTTTATTTTCAGTTGCTCTAAGAGCTTGATGTATTTTGGTCATCATAACATCTAACTTTGTCTTAGGTTTAATAAATACAAAAAAGTTATAAAATTTCATATGCAAAAAGAAAAAGAACAATAAACCAAAGATTAACAGTGTAAAACTAGTAACAATGTCCCCAGTTGCTTTGTCCAGATTGTTAATGTATAATGTGAATAGCTGTCCTCTCAACAGTGACTCCTGCGGAACTCCACCAATCACTGACTGCCATCCTGAAAAGATTCCTTTACCCTACTCTCTGCCAGTCAGCCAATCCTCTATCCATGCTAGAATCTTGTCTCTAATGCCATGGCTCTTATTTTATTTAGCAGCCTGCTATGACATAAATTGGGGCTTGAGTACTGATGGCTAGTTATAGTTAAGGAAGGACAGAAAGCTGGGAATAGGTGTGGGGTGTCACTGTTAGTGATGATATTAGTCCCACAAAAAGGGATGATCTAAGTTTAAGAACCAGAATGTAGAAGCAGTTTGGGTTAAGATGAGAAATGATAAAGGCAAAAAGTTATTGGTGGAGTGGTGATTGTTTAAAAAAAAGGCTAAGCTGAGATGTCACTTTTTTTTAATAAAACCTTAACTAATCTCAGGAACGTAACTTAAAAGAGGTTCTGGGATTTACATATTAATGAACCGAAACCTGCAACCCATTAAAAAGATGAAAGCCTTAACAGCAATCTAGGCTTGTTCAATATATCATTCCAGTTGCCTGACACTGTAATCTTTTGCTATAAACTCTGTGTCTTATGATCCTGCTCCACAGCTACCTGCTGAAGGAGCAGCACTCTGAAAGTTAGTACTTCAAAATAAACCTGTTGGACTATAGCCTGTATGAATTCAGATTTCTCCAGTTTCCTCATTTCCCCTCCCCCCACCTTGTCTCAGTCGGTTCCCTCAACTCAGCACTGCCCTCCTAACCTGCAATCTCCTTACTGACCTCTCCGCCCCCACCCCACTCCGGCCTATCACCCTCACCTTGACCTCCTTCCACCTATCCCACCTCCATCGCCCCTCCCCCAAGTCCCTCCTCCCTACCTTTTATCTTAGCCTGCTTGGCTACTCTCTCTCATTCCTGATGAAGGGCTTATGCTCGAAACGTCGAATTCCCTATTCCTGAGATTCTGCCTAACCTGCTGTGCTTTAACCAGCAACACATTTTCAGCTGTTATCTCCAGCATCTGCAGACCTCATTTTTTACTCTATAGCCTGGTCTTGTGTGGTTTTTTAACTTGTCCACCCCAGTCTAACACTGACACCTCCACATCATGGAAAATTTAGACTGGGAAATTCAGATGAGCTAAACGTGGATGAGGAGTTTACAAAATGTTTTTTTGATAGTTTCTCAGTGCGGCATATTGTGGAACCAACTAGCTAGCAAGGTACACTAGATTTACTGCAATGAAACAGGATTAATTAATGATCTCATTGTGAAGACACCTCTTACGAGGAGCAACCATAATATTATTGCATTTTATATTCAGTTTAGAGAGAGCAGAGTGGGTCCTAGATTAGAATCTGTAACTAATGCTCATGGATACAGAAAATCCAATGTGGAATGATTAATAATGATGACTTTTTTTAGATTACTTACAGTGTGGAAACAGGCCCTTCGGCCCAACAAGTCCACACCGACCCGCCGAAGCGCAACCCACCCATACCCCTATTACCTAACACTACGGACAATTTAGCATGGCCAATTCACCTGACCTGCACATCTTTGGACTGTGGGAGGAAACCGGAGCACCCGGAGGAAACCCACGCAGACACGGGGAGAATGTGCAAACTCCACACAGTCAGTTGCCTGAGTCGGGAATTGAACCCAGGTCTCTGGCGCTGTGAGGCAGCAGTGCTAACCACTGTGCTACCGTGCCGCCCCAAATATACTTCTCATATATTAAACTATAAGCTGTAAATGAAGTAGAGACTGCACCCAGGCCTAGCCAGCATATGTGGTGCTCTACCAGTTTGCCTGATCATTGAAATGGAAATGAACTTACCAGGTAAGATAAATACACCATCTGGTCATATACTGCCTACAGACATTGTAATAATATCAGTAAGTCATGGCAGTGGTTACATCTCATTGTCATCCAAATTCCATTACTCACTGAGTAAGGGATGCTCAGTGAGGCAGTGGAATACTGAGCACTTCATTGTGTCACAGTTTCCAGCTTAAGTATTGAGACTGTAGGGTTCAGGCCATGGAATCATGGCCATCTTGTCTAACTGAATCAACAGATGCCTCCTTACGCGTCTTGTGCTGTATGGCCTGCTGCGCTATGACAGACATCCAGAACACATGATGCAGCTTGTAGTAAGGCTGCCTTGGCATGTTCTGTAAGCCACCATTTTGTTTTTCTTGGTGGAACAGAAAGCAGATCTTCATTTCTAAACTGTTTGCCATAAAATCCTCTTCGCTTCCTTTGGACATGCCTCTGTTGAATAAGGTAATGACTCTGAAGGAATTAACATTCTTGTTGTATTGAGATCTATTTCTTGTGATGATATTACACACAACCTGTGGAGGGAGACAGAAAGCTCTACATTAGCGTCAGTAGAGCACAGATATAACTGGTACAGCTCCCGAGAGTCCTAATAATTATGCCTAACTTGTAATGTTGTTGTGATTATTGTTTTTGATAAACCATCTTTTTAACTAGGAACAGTCCCCTTTCTGTGAAGACTCTCTTGCTCTATGACAATGTATCCTGTACCACTGATCATTAGACAGGTTATGGACAAAGCATGGACAAAGGGGTATTGTTGGCGATGTATGCCACATACTGACAGATTCTGTGAGATGCTAATAGTAGCAATCAGAGCAATGCTAGACTCTCCACTTCCATTGAACCAGGCAGATTGAATCAATATGCACCTTAGATATAAATTAGTACAGGAATGAGAAATCTCCCCCAGACTCTGAAACTTGTATCACGCGATGTTAACATTTTACATTGTTCCCACCCTCTGACTGGCCTGGGAAAAATAATGGATCAGCCCTTGCCTCTATAATCATTCACCATTCTGACCTATGAACTGGGAGATAGCAAAGACACTGTCTCAGTATCTGCTGCTTTACCTGCAGCCTCAAAAGGTGCTACAATGGACTTCCTGCCTGATGTGGTGGTTTATGGAAAATATTCAGCCTGGACTCCGGTTACTAGTGGTGTGTCACAAGGATCTGTTTTTGGACCACTGCTGTTTGTCATTTTTATAAATGACTTGGATGCAGGCATAGGTGGATGGGTTAGTAAATATGCAGGTGACACTAAAGTCGGTGGAGTAGTGGACAGTGTGGAAGAATGTTGCAGGTTGCAGGGGGACTTAGATAAACTGCAGAATTGGGCTCAGAGGTGGCAAATGGAGTTCAATGCAGATAAATGTGAGGTGATTCGCTTTGGGAAGAATAACAGGAAGGCAGAATACTGGGTCGATAGAAAGATTCTTGGTAGTGTAGCTGTGCAGAGGGATCTTGGAGTCCATGTACATAGATCCTTGAAAGTTGCCACGCAGGTTGATAGTGCTGTTAAAAAGGTTTTATTGGTAGAGGGATTGAGTTCCAAAGACGTGCTGCAACTGTACAAAATGCTAGTGCGGCCGCACTTGGAATACTGTGTACAGTTCTGGTCGCCCCATTCAGGAAAGATGTGGAAGCATTGGGAAAGGTGCAGATGAGATTTACCAGGACGAGGGAAGGTCTAATGAGGAAAGGTTGAGAGACTTGGGTCTGTTCTCATTGGAGTGAAGAAGGCTAAGAGGGGATTTGATAGAGACATACAAGATGATCAGGGGATTAGATAGGGTAGACAGTGAGAATCTTTTTCCTAGGATGATGACGTCAGCTTGTGTGAGGGGGCATAGCTACAAACTGAGGGGTGATAGATTTAAGATAGATGTCAGAAGCAGGTTCTTTACTCAGAATGATAAGGGCGTGGAATGCCCTGCCTGCCCACGTAGTTAACTCAGCCACATTAGGGGTGTTTAAACAATCATTGAATAAGCACATGGATGATGATGGGATAGTGTAGGGGAATGGGCTTAGATTAGTTCACAGGTCAGCGCAACATCGAGGGCTAAGGGCCTGTTCTGTGTTGTAGTGTTCTATGTTCTATGATGCCAGCTGATTGGGTAAAAGGAGATCAGGGCTGAGAATTTGAGTCAGGCTGGTGTTGGGGAGGGGGAAGAAAGCCCAGTGCTGAGCAGTGGGTGGGAGAAGCTGAGAACGTAGCTATGAACAAGGCTAAATTAGATATGTTAATGGCCAGTCTTAAATTATCTATCCAACCAACTCTCCTAGTCATGACAGCATTTTGTTTTGATCATTGAGCATTTGTCTGGACCTTCATGCAAGTTGGTATTCAGATACCTTGGCATCAAGGCTACACTTTGACTACATTATACCGTAAAACCCATCTCCTAATCCCATGATCTTCTGTCTTGTTGCTTATGTTTTAAGATAATTTTGACAAATGAAAGCCCATCCCCTAACACTGATGTTACCTGCTGAGGTTTTGATGCCTCACCTTCTGTTTTTCAGCTTTAGCGACATTATGGTTACTGCCAGAATTTTACTGAGTCATGGCCATTTCTCCAACACCTTTCACTCTTATGCCGACTTCCAGTTTTGCTATTGTTTTCAGCTCCATGATCAATCCTATCTGCCTTCTCATTCCCACAGACATCCTCCCTGTAATCTGTCCTTTCTTGATAATCTACCTTTAAATAGATTCTGCCTTCTGTTCCACTCAACATCTTATCTCAGAATCTGAACAGCATTTTGTTGATGCTCTAACCCTCCTAATCCATAGGAGTTGGAACTGAACTCAGGCTTCTGTCCAATTGCTCCCCCACCCACCCACTTTTTACTTATTCCCAAGCCATATCGATCCTAATCTTTCTGTGCAACCACCATATGACTGCAGTTTCCCAGCAACTTTGCATGAACATTTCAGCTGTCAGTCTAGACTAGAACCCATCACTTCTATTGATTCTACTTGCATCTTTTCTCCTCATTCCACCCAAACCCCTCTAACCTGTTACGCCTCCTTGCATTTCTCTTCTTGAATCTCTACACCAATTCTTCAGTACGCCTCAGACTGCTTTATTGTTGTTTTCAAATTCCTCCACAAATTTGTCCCTCTCTATTCTGTAATCCCCTCTAATAGTCATATAACTGTTGTGGTTACAAAAGCAAGTCTAGGGATTCTGTGGTGAGTAACTCACCTCCCTTCTCCCCACAGACTGTCCATCATCTACAAGGCATATCAACATCCTGTTAAAAACACCACTATGCTTTGGCCTTAACCGCTTCCTGCGGTAGTGAATTCCATAGGCTCACACTCTCTGGGTGAAGAAATTTCTCCTCCTCTCGGTCCTTAAAGGTTGACCCCTTATCCTTAGACTATGACCCCTGATCCTAGATTCACCCCACCATCAGAACATCCTTGCTACAACTAACCTGTCTAGTCCTATTAGAATTTTATAGGTTCTTATGTCATTCCCTTCATTCTTCTAAACTCCAGTGAATTCAACCATAGCTGACTCAATCACTCTGGATACACCAGTTCTGTCATCCCAGGAAACAAACTGGTAAACCTTCACTGCACTCCTTCTATAGAGGAGAACAAAACTCCACAAAATATTCCAGGTGTAGCCTCATGGTGGGCGGCACGGTGGCACAGTGGTTAGCACTGCTGCCTCACAGCGCCAGAGACCCGGGTTCAATTCCTGCCTCAGGCGACTGACTGTGTGAAGTTTGCACGTTCTCCCCGTGTCTGCGTGGGTTTCCTCCCACAGTCCAAAGATGTGTGGGTCAGGTGAATTTTTTTATGCTAAATTGCCCGTAGTGTTAGGTAAGGGGTTAATGTAGGGGTATGGGTGGGTTGCGCTTCGGCGGGTCGGTGTGGACTTGTTGGGCCGAAAGGCCTGTTTTCACACTGTAAGTAATCTAATCTCACCAATGCCCTGTATAATTACAGCAAGACATCTTGGTTCCTGTACTCTATCCTGCTCGCTTTGAAGGCCAATATGTAGATTGTCTTCTTTACTGCCAGCTGTAACTGATACACGAGGACACCCAGATCTCATTGAACATTCCCCTCTCCTAATTTACAGTCATTCAAATAATAATATGCCTTCTTACTTTTGCTATTAAAGTGGATAACCTCACATTTATGAGAAAGTGAGCACTGCAGATGCTGGAGACCAGATATGAAAAATGTCGTGCTGGAAAAACACAGCAGGCCAGGCAGCATCCGAGGAACAGGAGAATCAATGTTTTGGGCATAAGCCCTTCTTAAGCCCTCACATTTATCTTCATTATACAGCATTTGCCATGTATATATCCATTCACTCAGTCTGTTGAAATCACATTGCAACGCCTCTGCATCCTCCTCACAGCTCAACCTTCCACCTAGTTTTGTGTCTTCTGCATATTTTGTGATATTACATTTAGTTCCCACATCTAAATCACTGACATATATTGTAAATAACTGGTCGTTGTACCGACCCTCTCATACCCCACTAGTGACTCTCTGCCATTCAAAAAACAATGCATTTGTCTCTTGTCTGCTGACCAATTTTCAATGCATTTTGAAACATTATCCCCAATCCCATTTGCTTTATTGTTACACATTAATTTCTTATATGGGTCTTTGTCAAAAGCCTTCTGAAAATCTAAAGAAACCATATCCGCTGGGTCCCCTTGATCAACTCTACTAGTTACATTGTTAAAGAATTCCGATAGATTTACCAAGCATGATTTCCCTTTTGTAAACCCACACTGACTGTGTCTTATTCTACTGCTGTTTTCCTTGTGCTATGCTATTAAATCCTTGATAATGGACTCTAGTATCTTCCCTACTAATGACATCAGATAGCCTGGTCTATAATTCTCTATTTTCTCTTGTCTTCTCTTTTTAAATAGTGGGGTTATATTAGCTATCCTCAAATCTGTATCTACTGTTTTGGAGTCAAACGAATCCTGGAAGATGGCCACCAATGCAACCATAAGACCATAGACCATAAGACATAAGAGCAGAAATTGAGCCATTCTGCTCATCGAGTTTGCTCCTCCATACAATCATGGCTGATAAGATTTTCAACCCCATTTTTCTACTTCCTCCCTATAACCTTTGATCCCCTTGACAATCAAGAACTTATCTATCTCTGTTTTAAATATACTGAATGACCTGGCCTCCACAGCTTTCTGTGGCAATGAATTCCACAGATTCACCACTCTCTGGCTAAAGAAGTTTCTCCTTATCTCCGTTCTAAAGGGTCTTCCCTTTACTCTAAGGCTGTTCTCTCATATCCTTGTCTCTCCTGCCAATTGAAGCACCTTCTCAATATCCACTCTGTCCAGGCCATTCTGAAAGTTTCAATCAGATCTCCCCCTTATCCATCTAAACTCCATTGAGTTGAGTCCCAAAGTCCTCAAATGCCATTAGTCCTCGGGCCACTTCCTGAAGTACTCTGGAATGTAGATTATCAGGCCTTGGGGATTTTCAGCCGTAAATCTCATCAATTCCTCCGACACCATTTCCCTACTAAAACAGATTTGATAAACCATGTGTTCCCCCACACTTGATAGCTCCCCCCAATTCACACACCAACCTTACATAGAACTATATCAGTGTTCACTATCACTGGATCAAAATCCTGGGGCTCCTTTCCTAACAACACAGTGGGTGCCTCCACACACCAAGAATTGCAACTCAAGAAGGCAGCTCACCACCACCTTCCTCAGCGATGGACAATAAATGTTGCTTTAACCAGCAACATCAACACCCCTTGAATGAATAAAAAAGTCCTATTAGATCTGCCAAATGTGTACATTTGATTTTCTTTCTTTACCATTAGTGGTCCTATGTCTAACTGCCTCTTCCCTCAGCTCTGGAATTTTATCCCTAAACCCCCTTGCATTTGTTTCTTTAAGACACTCCTCAAAACTGGTTTCTTTGATTAAGCTTTTAGTCATCTGTCCTAATAGCACCTTAGTGACTTTTTGTCAAATTGTTTTGGGAACACCCCTTTAAAACATATTGGTGCATTAGGTGCTATATGAAGGCAAGATGTTGGTGATTAAAGTTTTTGGTGGTCGGGGTAGCTATATGGAAAACAATAATGGTCAGTGTATGAGATACTCGTTACGCATAATGTTCTGTAAACTATAACTGGATATTACCTTGGGGCATGCTGACAAGGTTTGCCTGGACAGTTGAAAGTAGATGGAGTTGGGACTGACCAATGCGAATGGATGGCAAATAGAATTTTACAACAAGCTAGTAAAATAACTAAAAATGTACCAATGGAATCAATGTTTCTAACCTGATATTGCACTCTAAATGTGCCCAGGAATACAAAGAAGTGGCATTTATTCAACATCAATAGTCACCCCCTTTTAAAAAATGTGTATTTTATAATTGGCAGCTGCTGGGCTTTGAGTTGAAAAGTGTGGTGCTGGAAAAGTATAGCTGGTCATGCAGTATCCAAGGTGGAGATGTTTCGAGCATAAACTCTTCATCAGGAATGAGGGGGTGGCCCAAGGTGGCTGAGATATAACTGGGAGAGGGTGGAACTGGGGTAAAGTTAGCTAGGAATGCTATAGGTAGATGGAGCTAGGGGGTGATGGTGGCCCTTGGCCCCAAATGCCTCATCTTCACCATGGACATCCAGTCCCTCTACATATCCATCCGCCATGATGAAGGCCTCCAAGCCCTCTGTTTCTTCCTCTCCCATCGACCCAAACAGAACTCTTCCACTGACACAAACATCCGATTGGCTGAAATGGTCCTCACCCTCAACAAGTTCTCCTTCCAATCCTCCCACTTTCTCCAGATAAAAGGGGTAGCCATGGGCACCTGCATGGTCCCCAGCTATGCCTGCCTCTTTGTCGGGTGTGTGGAACAGTCCATTCTTCACAGCTACACCTACAACATTTCCCACCTTTTCCACTGCCAAATCGATGACTGTATTGGCACCACCCCTCGTGCTCCCGTGAAGAGCTTGAACAGTTCATCAACTTCACCAACACCTTCCATCCTGACCTCAAGCTTGCCTGGACCATCTCAGATACCTCCTCCCCTTCCTGGACCTTTCCATCTCTATTTCTGGTGACACACTCAACACGGACATCTACTACAAATCCATTGACTCCTACAGTTAACTGGACTACACCTCCTCCCACCCTGCCTCCTGTAAAACCACTATCCCTTCTTCAAATTCCTCTGCTTCCACTGCATCTGCTCCCAAGAGGACCAATTTCATGATAGAACATCGGAGGCCTCCTTCTTCAAGGACTGCAATTTCCCCTCCCTTGTGGCCCTCCAGCACATCTCTTCCACTTCCCGCACCACTGCACTTGAACCCCACCCCTCCAATCACAATGAGGACAGAACCCACCTGGTCCTCACCTTCCACTCCACCAACCTCCGAATATAACACGTCATCCTCAGCCATTTGCGCCAACTATAAATAGATCCCATTACCAGGGATATATTTCCCTCCCCATCTCTATCTGCTTTCTGCAGAGACCATTCCCTCCATGACTCCATTGTTAGGTCCACGCCCCCCACCAGCCTATCCTCCTCTCCTGGCACCTTCCCCTGCCACCGCAAGAAGTGGAAAACTTGTGCCCACACCTTCCCTCTCACTCTACCCAAGGCCCCAAAGGATCCTTCCACATCTGACAGAGATTTACCTGTACTTCCATACATGTCACCTACTGTGTCCATTGCTCTCAGTGTGGCCTCCTCTACATTGAGGAGACAGGATGCCAACTTGCGGAATGTTTCAGAGAACATCTTGGGATACACGCACTAAACATCTCCACTGCCCAGTGGCTGAGTACTTTAACTCCCCCTCCCACTCCGCCAAGGACATGCAAGTCCTGGGCCTCCTCCTCTGCCAAATCCTAGCCACCCAACGCCTGGAGGAAGCACACCCTACCTTCCCCCTTGGGACCCTCCAACCACATTGAGATCAATATGGATTTCACCAGTTTCGTCATTTCCCCTCCCTCCATCTTATCCCGGAGTTAACCTTCCAACTTGGCACCGCCTGCTTGAACTGTCCTACCTGTCCATCTTCCTTCCCACCTATCCGTTCCACCCTCCTATCCCCCATCTCCATCTACCTATTGCATTCCCAGATACCTTCCTTCCAGCCCCGCCCCTTCCCACTTATCTCTCATCCCCCTTGGGCCACCCCCTCATTTCTGATGAAGAGCTTATGCTAGAAATGATAATTCTCCTACTGCTCGGATGCTGCCTGACTGGCAATGCTTTTCCAGTACCACACTCTTCTACTCTGATCTCCAGCATCTGCAGTCATCACTTTCTCCTAGCTGTTGGACTTTAACTACCTTCAGGCTTAAGTCTCAATTACAAAGGATAATCCTTCAGCTCCCCCAAAATGTTTCATCTTGCAGTTACATTCTAGTTATCACTGCTGTGGCCATAGTTACCTACTTCCTTCAGTGTTGTAATTGCCCCTTTAAAACATGCCAGGTTTTATATCATGATGCCGGTGTTGGACTGGGGTGTACAAAGTTAAAAATCACACAACACCAGGTTATAGTCCAACAGGTTTATTTGGAAGCACTAGCTTTTGGAAGCTAGTGTTTTTCAAATAAACCTGTTGGGCTATAGCCTGGTGTTGTGTGATTTTTAAGGTTTAATATCTGCATCAAGTTTCCAGATCCTTCCTGTTCAAAGGACTGGAGCAAAGGTATTTATGAACTTCACTTTAAGGCATATAATAGCAAGAAATTGTTTGCTTAATGTTGTCCTTGCAAATGCCCAGTAGAAAGGTAGCACAATACAATATTAGCTGCAGGCTTTGGCTTGGGTTACTACCTTTTAACAAAACCACAAGTGAGTGCAGGAATGGAGCTTAGTAATACTCTCAAGAGATTTATAAGCCACTTCCCTCTCAACCAGTCTCAGATAACAAGAAACCTATTTGGGAATAGTTTCTCAATAGTCCCATCTAGCTCATCAAAAAAAATCTCATAACACTGCCCAATCCAAGAATTCAACAATTTATAATTCAAATACATTTTAATGTCTCCAAATGCATTACACAACTTAAAATAAATTGCGTCTTTATTTCTTGCTTGACAATCCTGTAAGTAATTGTCTGATCTTAAGAGGGATTATTAGAAACTAGGAGCCACTGAAATAAACATTGCATTGATTTTGGATTTGTATTGACACAGCAACTTTTTTTCTGACTCACACAGAACTAATACCTGGTTCAGAAAAGGTGCTAAGTAGTGCAGTCTTGCGAGTCATGCTGAGGAATAATTTAGATGCTGACGCCACATAGACAGACACATGCATCCAAGCACACATTTCAGGCGACTTGAAATGTTGGACTTGGCTTCTTACCACAGAGGAAGCAAATGGTTTTATAAAATGAACAGTGCTGCATTAGTGAAACACTTCCATTAAAAATTAAGAAATGTGGTTGGATGTCGTTTCCTCTGTAATGATTTCTCCTATGCAATGAATGGCTTACAGTTTAGGAGACTGCAAGTGACCACACTAATGTTCTTTTGTATTTCAAGGTGCTTCAGATGTAAGGAAATACATTTTTGCTAAACCAAAGGAGGGGGCTATCAGGAGAGGTGACAAATGTCTTGATTATAGGGAAAAAAAATTATAGAATGTCTAAAGGACAAAGAGGGGTTTAGGGAAAGATGTCCATGAGAATCAGGAGAAATAACTCCACAGAGGCTGGTATCCCTTTATTTACACATGGAGAATCCTTGACACTGATCCAGTTGCCAGACTGAACAGGATATCTGACACTATAAGACAGGGCTCACTGATTGGATAACCTGAATCAGGGAACTCATATTCTATAAGTTCCATAGAACTGACCTCATTACAATCACAACATTAGGATGTCTGAATGCATGGTCTCCAATGATGGGTAGAGTAGGGCAGTGAAGTGATTATATGCAGCATTGCAGAGGGTAATAATGATAATTCCATAGATTGCTCTTAAAACAAGGATTCTAAATTTGTGCTACTGAAGGATCTGTGGCCAACATGGGATGGCAAGGACAAGGATGATGGGTGAACAAGCCTTGGTGCAAGAGAGGATTAGGTGGCAGACATTAATTGTACAAGTAAAATGTATGGAGGATAGCGATAGGAGAGAAACCAGGCGAGCATCTGAATGCCCTGATGTAACATATGCATGGAGGAGCCTTTCAGCAGCAACTGAATTGAGATAGAGGCAGAGGCTGACATCTTTACTACGGTTGAAGTAAATGACTCTGTGATGGAGGGTATGGGGTTGGGATGAGACATCTGATTGAATAGGACATAAAAGTTGCCCACAAAATGAATCAGTATATAAGTGAAGTTTGAGAAAGCTTAAGAATTTATGTGAAGAGGAGTTTTTGGTATGGGAAATGGACAGAAGTATTAACTTTCCCAGTATTAAGCAGTTTCAGAACACTAGAGTGGAGGAGACATGAGAGGTGAAGGAAAGATAAGACAGTCACTAGTTGGCAATTGGAAACCGACCCTGATGTCTGCAAGTTATGTTGCTGGGAGGCTGCAAATAGATAATGCAAGGTGGGCAAGGATAGGACTCCTTTAGAGACTTCTAAAGTACATGGTTGGAAAAGATTAGCTTCAACAATAATATCCTATCTGAATAGTATTAGGAACAATTTTAAAAAGAATCTCACTTTTTACATTAGGAGATGTTTTAATTGACTGTGATTGAATTTCTAACCAAAACTAAATGTGAGCAGTCCGACCAAACCAGCAACATTGAAGCATTATGGAGCAGATTGTGCAGTTCACAGTCTGAAAGAGATACTTGTAAAAAGTGAAAAATGTTATTTATAACAGTTGTAGAGAACTTAGATTTAGGACAAATTTGATGTGGTAGGGTGGTGGGGGAAGAAATGTAGTGGAGAAATTGAAGCATATGAAAGGCAACAACTGTGAAGTAGAGATTTTTTTCATTATGGGTTTTCAAAGCTTTACATACATAACATGCCAAGATGAGTGAACGTCTCACCTTCTGGTGGCATTCAAGATGGTTATCTTTCCACTTTATCTGTATTAGAAAATACTACTGTATCAAAATTAAATACATACACCGTTACTTCATAAAAGGGAACGCATAGGAAGCACTAAACTTTGGACAAATGAGTGTTCCTTTAATGGTCTGGTCGGGCCAGAGTTCTTTAATAATCTGCACCAACAAGCTCCTTAGTTGTCCTTCTCTATCCAAATTTCAACATATCCCATTATTGTTGTTAAAATGTTGTTAAAATGTCAGACTTAAATTATATTTCATTTAAAGGATCAATGGTATTTGCTGTAATTCCATTGCCAATAGCATTAACTTTTGTTGTGGTTCTGTTCGCCGAGTTGGGAATTTATGTTGCAGACGTTTCGTCCCCTGTCTAGGTGACATCCTCAGTGCTTGGGAGCCTCCTGTGAAGCACTGAGGATGTCACCTAGACAGGGGACGAAACATCTGCAACACAAATTCCCAGCTCGGCGAACAGAACCACAACAACGAGCACCCGAGCTACAAATATTCTCACAAACTTTGAGCATTAACTTTTACTGGTAAATTCACGTCATTAAAATGCTATTAGCTTCCAGATCACTTACGGTCAAATGCTGTAATTAGCTCACATTATAATGAGTATTAGTACAAAAGAAGTTTTGAAAACCTTTTGCTAAGATTCAACTAAAACATCCAGCTACTCACCTACCAATTCTTCTCAATCTGCATATTCATTTCACTCTAATTGTTTATGTATACAATGTCCTTGCAATAGGTCAGTTTTTCACATATTGTACTTTAACAATACCAGGTGCGAACTTAAACATGCATGAATTTGATTTTCTCATTCCCACCCACCTATGGAGTGGTGATCAATTAACGTTGTCATGGTAGAAAACAGATATAATCGGTCTTTATCTTTGTTAACAGCAGGTATTAAACTTAATTTGTTCTGTGTCAAATCTAAACTGCATTTTCTCTAAATAGATTAGTCCTTGACCATTGGAGAGGATTTGAAAGTATAACATTCTGGAGGGTTAAGTTCTCTTCTCCTTTCATTCTCAGAAAAGTTTCCTTTCATTTCAACCATGCAGAGAAGGATCTTAAAGGAATATAACCTTTTTCCTTGAACCTTACTCTTCCATCAGCCTGTGACTGACATATCAGCCCTCTTTAATTCACAAATCCTTGCTACCGTATATAATTAAGTTTTGTTACTATTTGATTTTTTAAAATAATCACATGGTAGATGGAACACTTTTACCACACATGGAGCTCCTTCACTTTGAAATGTCAAAGCATCATCCTAAGTTCTGAAGAAATTTTCACTTTAGGTTCAAATGGAAAGTTCAAACATGATCCACCATAGACCCCCTTGACTTTCCCCTTTAACAAAGAAAACAAAAGCGAGACAGAATGTATAGTCGTCGCTGATCCAAGATTTTCACTTACTCTCCAAATAGAAATCATGCTCCATACAACACCAAACAATTATTATCAATAACATATGACAATACTTATGTATTGGATTCATCATGTCGATTTTATAAAAATGTATAAGAAGTCCCATTGACAGTGTGTTACATACTTATTTTACCTCTGAGTTTTTCATCATTCTTTTATGGGATGTTACCTTTGCTACCTACTCTTAGTTGCCCTCTCTCTGGGCAACTAATGTCCCAGGGCAGTTAAGAGTGGAGTACATTGCATGTAGGCCAGACCAAGTAAGCATTGTAAAATACACCTGTAAAACAGATGGAATTTTATAACAGTAAAAAATGAGGTCTGCAGATGCTGGAGATCACAGCTGCAAAAGTGTTGCTGGTCAAAGCACAGCAGGTTAGGCAGCATCTCAGGAATAGAGAATTCGACGTTTCGAGCATAAGCCCTTCATCAGGATATAGTTCAATGATCAATATCATTGAAACTAGCTTTACAGTCCAGATTTTTATGAACTGAATTTAAATTATTTCTGTGAATCCATGTCCACTGAGCATTAGCCCAGGTTTCTGGATTAGTACACGAGTTAGGAGTAGGAGTAGGCTACTCGGCCTGTCAAGCTTGTTCTGACAACAACTAAGATCATGGGTTCCCTGCATTCCCACAGATATCCTTTCATCATTTTGCATCTCAAGAATTTGTCCACCTCTGCCTACAAAATATTCAGGACTTTTTCTCCACTATCTTTTGAGGAAGAGAATTCTGAAAGTTCATAACATAGAGAAAAAGAACTCTCATTATCTTTGGCTTGAATGGATGACCCCTTATTTCTAAACAGTGACACCCTTGTTCTAGTTATGAATTTACCAAATATTTCCATGTAGAGGATTGGACTTTAATGACCTGCATGTGTAGAAGCTATTTTTTATCTTACTGGTTTTTAGATTAGATTAGATCCCCTACAGTGTGGAAACAGGCCCTTTGGCCCAACTAGTCCACACCCACCCTCCGAAGAGTAACCCACCCAGACCCATTCCCCCTAACTAATGCACCTAACTCTACAAGCAATTTAGCATGACTAATTCACCTAACCTGCACATATCTGGTCTGTGGGAGGAAACCAGAGCACATGAAGGAAAGCCACACAGACACGGGGAGAATGTGCGAACTCCACACAGACAGTCATCCAAGGCTGGAATCAAACCCAGATCCCTGGCACTGTGAGGCAGCAGTGCTAACCACTGAACCACCGTGCTGGGCACATACTATTACCAGTTGCATCATGACCATCAGCTTTTCAATTCTCCGATCTGCACACCAGATGCTAGTGTGAAAATATGAAAGAAATTAATAAAGACATTTTACCTTCAATGATGAGATACAGAATACACATTTGAATATATCCATGTGGATTTTTGGATTAGAAAACTAAGACAATGGTTTTCTCATAAAAATTGATGTTGCCCAAGGATGTTCAATTGTTGTAATCTAAAGCACTAGATTTGTACTAGATAAGAAGTGATATAAAATGGCAGTTCTCCTTGTCTAGAAAAATATGCTCATTAATCTCTAATCTGGGAAGTAATATCCTGACAAGTCAATTTACAAATACTAACTTTAAGGCTACAGCCGCTGAATTCAGAATGATTAGTACAAATAGGAATTTGTTGTGGATCAAACTTATTTGATTGGGATGAGGATACGATTCCTTTCTTGATACTTTCAATATAGGTTCAATTTTGACAAGAAATTGCAACCTTTGCATTCACCTCCCCCCACCCCACCCTATTAAATACTGCATTTTCTAAATAGAAGGTAAATTTTAATGTGGATGTTTGATGAAATTCCACAGATGTCAAAATTCCCACTTGTTCGAAGACACATGCGCCAAAAGAATGTCTGCTACAAAATTCACATAATCTTTTCATTGTGATACCTGGTTACTGTGATGAATTTACACTGCATATAGAACAGTCTATGCTGACAAATGGAACTGGACTTGTTGAAGATATCTGGTTGGCATGGACAAGTTGGACCAAAGGGTCTCCTTCCGTGTTGCATAGCTCTATGACTGTGACTCTTACTCCTGCATTGTACTACCTTTTCTGTCCACTGAGTGATGCTATACACGCAAAGCAATGCTATTGAATTTGTATATGGTAATTCTGTAACAGAACCAGGCGAAAAAGACAAAATAGTTTTATTGCATCACCATCTCATTTTTCAGGAATGACTAAACAAATCTGAAACCTTTGCACTATTTAAAAATGGAAGGGCAAGTTAATAAAGCAGTTGGAGTCCTTGTCATCAATGCAATAGGAAGGGTTTTATACTGGACCTTTATCAATCACCCAATCAATATCAGCTAGGACATTGCATTCCTTTCAGTGCACCACCCTTTTAGCTGGATTTCAAGGCTTTGGAGGAGTTTTACGAGAACGGTACCAGGGATGGGAACATGAAATACTTGGAAATAAAGAAAATTAGATTGTTTCCCTTCCAACAGAGAAGGTTAACAGAATATTTAGAGGCGGTATTTGAAAATGTTCAGCAATTTTGATAGAATAAATAAGGAATGATTATTTCTACTAGGAGGGGAAGAGAGGTTTTTCATGCAGTCAGTTATAATTTGAGGTGCATGGCCTGAAAAGCAGACTTCCTGGCAATTCTTAAAAGGAAGCTGAGACTTGAAAAGGTGAGATTTACAGGCCTACGAGGAAAGCAGAAATGGAGACTAATTTGATGCCTCTTTTGAATCAATATAATGAGTGAATAACGTTCTGTAAAACCTCTATATTTTCTAATGTGTTTAGTTCAAGCTAGGGAGCTGTGTCATTAGCTTCCTTGGGGTTCTCCTCAGTTATTGTAGTTAATGTTCCTCAGTATTAAAAAATGGTTGAGTTGACAAACTATGTAATTTGCACAGTTTCCTGTGACAGTTACTGGAGAAACCTGGAGAACATTTTGAAACATTCAGGGAACTTTATGATTATCTTGCAGTGTGCTTACACTGCGCAGCAATTTCATGTAGCACAGATCCAACAGGTACATTTTATTATTTGAGTCTTAAAGTGGCAGGTTGTATTTAAACATATAACTCGGAAGCAGGAATAGGCCATTTGGCCCTTTGCACCTACACCACCGTTCAATAAGATGACTGATTTAGTTGTTGTCTCAGGACCACTTCTTCTCTGTCCCCCATAACCTTGACTTTCAAAAATCTGTGCAGCGTAACATTGAACAGATTTGCAGACTCAGCCATCACCACATTCTGGGGAAAAGAATTCCACACTCTAATGACCCCTTGGAGAGAAAATGTTGCTCCTGATCAATGGTTTAAATGGGAGACCTCTTATTCTTAAACTATGCCCCATTGAATGAAATGCCATTCAGGTTTCCACCTTCTGTAGCCTCTGCAATATGTTATATATTTCATTACGATTATCTTCCATTCTTTTAAACTCCAAAGGAGGCTGAAAGAATGGGGCACACATTTAACAGTCCAGGAAATTAATCAATGTTGTCATAGTATCTGATTTACATGAATACTCAATGTTTAATGGCCTTCAGAAGTGTCCACGAGAACAATAACACTAGGATGTTCTGGTTCAGGTTGACTTCAAATTTTTTGTGTTACTGCTAAAGGTCAACGCAGAAAATATTTCTGACCTGTTAGACTGTTTGTAAACAGAGTATCTCATTCCCTAGCACAGAGATATGAATGCCCAAGATAGCACGTACTTAGTTCTTGGTGAAGATGCAAATAGAAGCTTTTGTAGGTTCCATTAACATTGGGAGAGAGAGTAAATGAACCTTGTTGTTGAATATTGTGGGCTGTTTTATATTGAATATTGTTGATTGTTTGCGAATATTCATTGTCTCAGTTGTTGTAGTTTAATTTGTAACAACTGTTAAAATACAGGCAGAGTATTCACAGCAGATTGTTAGAGATGGGTTAACCTGAACCCTCCCTAATAAGATGCAAGCTCTTAATAAAAAGATTTCTTATCTCAGCTTTGCAGTTACAGAGCATTAACCAGGTAGGAAAAGGTCTCAAGGGTCTCAAAAAATATAATGAATTTGATTTAACAGTCTGACAGTGATCTGCACTCTATTTAGTTCTCTGTTTACTTTTTTATACAGCATTCATGGCAAAAAAGGCAGTTTCCCAAAAGTAACTATATGCTGGCATGATATCAGTATGAAACATGTTGTTACAGCTGGATCAGATCTTAGGACCATATTTATAAGACAGCTGGATGCGTTAAACTTGTACATTTGTAGAATCATAGTAGAAACCCTACGCACTTTGGAAGCAGGCTATTCGGCCTATTCCAACCATCCAAAGAACCTACCCAGACCCACCCTTCCATTACACCAACCCTGTAACTCTGCATTTTCCCATGGCTAATCCACCAAGCCTGCACACTGTGGGCAATTTAGCATGGCCAATGCATATAACCTGCACATCTTTAGACTGTGGGAGGAAACCCATGCAAACACGGGGAAGAATGTAGAAACTCCATGCAGGCAGTTGCCCAAGATGGAATGGACCTATGTCCCTAATGCTGTGAGGTAAAAGTGCTATCCAGTGAGCCACACTGTGAGAGATTATGGTAATGACCTTCCTGATAGATTTGGTTCAGCAAGCGAAAAAGAGGAACAGAGAATTGCTTTTCTGTACATCTGCCTCTGTATTTTAAGTGTTGTCCATAATTAGAATTACACAGTCTAAGGTAATGCTGCTAGTTATTGTATGCCAGTCAGATAAGATTGGAGCTGAAAGCATTTTGTTTTGGCATGAAATGTGTATCATAATTCCTTTACAGTAAAACCTTTGAGCACGTTCTGCTGTAATAAGATTGTGCAGACAGGAGACTTTGGGAGAGGAAGCCCAGTTTGAATACAGACGATTTTATGATGCACTGGGCACACATTGCATTACTGTTTGAATTCTTCTATTACCATGTTTTTCTCCTTAAAATGTTCCATTTTCCTGCATTATGTCTCAAAGAACATCAGTCACCCTCTGGGATTTAACACAATCATTCATTATTCATGACTTGATTGTGAATCTTGTCAGTTTGCACAACAGGATATACCTGGACCAGGAGCATTCTTGAAGTATCGCTAAATTGCTTCAAAATCAACTTAATACATAAAATTAGGATAAATTATTTTTCTTATTTACACCTGTGTTTACATCTAGGGTTCACTTACTTCTAGAAGAAACTATTAGTAATACTGTCTGGGTTGTTTTACACGATGTGGGCATCACTATGCCATCATTATTACCCATCACTAATTGCCCAGGGGCCAGGCAAGCGTCACCCACATTGCTGTGCATCTGGAATCACATATAGACCCAACCAGAGAAGGGCAGTTTCCTTCCCTTAAGAACATTAATGAACTTGGTCTGTACATCCCAGTTTCTCCTCTCCTAAAGTGGATATGGCATTCCTTCCTAAACATCTGCCACAAGTTAATTGCAGATTAATCATTTGCATTTATTGCCCTAAAATTCCTGTGCCTGTTCAGGTTTCTTCCCTTCTGAAGACAGCTCTACAAGTTAGTGTATGTTTGCATAAGGAGATCTGGAAAACCTAAAAGAATCATGCTCCCAAGATGTCATTTGATAATCAGAAGTTAATGTACCAGGATAATATTAGTTGCACATTCCATTTCTTCTCAAATGCAATTGGGTTAGTTTGGCTGTTGTGAGTAGCCCATCAGTGCTGTCTGCAATTGCCATTTCTTCCTCCATGCGGTTAAACAGTGAGCATTGATACATTGAAGGGACAGTGGTGGAGCCTGTCCTCACCACACACTTGCATATGAATATCTTCAGGTGGGATTGTTGAGGACTGGGGCTCCTGACCTAAACTCTGAAACCCCAGGGAGTCTATTTGGGAGGGTCAGGGGCAGTTCTGCTTCTAATCAGTTAACTCAGTTCAATCAGTAATTACTTCATTGACTGTTCTGACACTATTAAGTCACTTGTAAAAATTCCATAGAGTCTGCTTCTAAAGTACTTGTTTCCTTAAAAGGCTTAAATCCTTTGTTCTTTTTGGATTGATTAATCTAATCTCATGAGAACAATAACTATTGGAATCTGAAGGTCCTGATTGCAAACCTCCTCCTGCTGCAGTTTTCATTGCTAGGACCTCCACCCATTTTAAATTACAGCATACATCGGCATTTTGCAGAATTGGCCATTTCTTTAGTGCTGTTAACTGGCATGTTAATCAATTTTGTTTGCAATGCTTGTTGACCACACCAGTAATTGGTAGTCTGAGTAAATCCTTTATTAGCAGAACCTTGCAGGTGAAATCAAAGGATAATTGGAAAAAATGCAATGACGTTCAGACAGAATGACATACCATGTACCAGCCACACCTGTATTGGGGAATGTGGCTAGTAGTTTTCACAACAGGAGGTGGCCCGAGGCACAGAACATTCTTTAGTTATTTTCAATAGTAGTTTCCTACCTGAGTAGTATTTAGGAACTATTTCAAAAAGATTTTTTCACAAGAGTAAAGGAACATGTTGCTAAAAACTGATTATTTTCTGATATTTGCATTTCTAATTCTGGTAAAGTAGAAATTGATCCTTTTGACATTAGGAAAGTTTCCTGTTTAAAAATAAGGTAATACGCTTTGCAAACCAATGAAATCACTTCCTGTTCTGATATAGATTCTCGACTACTACAGAACTGGAAAAGCAAGAAACAGCTTTGTAGACACAATATCTTATGACTCACCACTCTCCGTTTCCCAGGTTCCAGGTATCTGACAATGTGCCTCTTTTATGTCTCTCTTCCTCCTTCACCCTGTTCAGTGCACTGATTGTCACTAGTAAAAACTGTATCAGTATGTTACAGAATGTGCTTCTGCTTTAGGAGATTGTGAGAAAGCACTGGACATCCATGAGGTGCTGTGGGCCAGTAACAGTGGCAGAATTGCACTCATAGTCTGTAACTTCACAACTTGGCATATCTCCCACTTTATCATTACCATCAAGCCAGGTGATCAACCCTAGCTCAATGAAGAGGGCATGTAATAGGATAACAAAATACTGGGCATACCTAAAAATGAGGCGTCAAACTGGAGAAGCTATATCACACAGGGTGACATGCATTCCAGACAGCATAGCAGCAAGAGATGGACATAAAATAAGCAATCTCACAACCAAAGAATTAGAGGTAATCTCTATAGAAACTGCCTGTTGTCATGTATCAGGATTTCAGTATTTGCTGAGACCCATTTCTAAAATGTGAGCATTGAGTTAAATGTAACACTCAGGAATCTACATTTACAGACCTGAATGCAAATTAAAATGCAAATAGTATATTTGAATTTGCATTCTGGAGACAATACTTGAGTACAACCTTCTGGTGATTACGTCCATACATTTGCTGAATGTACAATATTCATTTTCATCAGTGGTCCTGTCCAAGGTAAATCTTTGAGTGGTTGGATGGATATGGGCGATAGGTGGAAGGTGACAGAGAAATTGCACAATCATTTTAATGAAAAGCTGAGACTGGGCTGAGGGTAACAGAACAGAAGATGGGAGACGGCAGAGAAACAAGACTCTCCCTTGAGCTGTGTGATTCTGTTGAAATAGAAGATGGAAGTGTATCAGGTTCATAATGTACTAACAAGTGATGCTAAATATAATCCTGTCACTGTGAAATAAAACAGCTTGCTGGATAAAATCAGCAATGTTTTGTGGCCATTTAAAAATTTGAACAAAGGTTATGTTAAGTAGTTTCAGTTGGCCCCACATTTTTTTCAGATCTTGTGTGCATATGGATAAAGAAGAATTCTATAAAACCTAACTTTGCCTTGGGCAGAAGCAATGGTCGAAGCATTTCACTTTAATTTGAGAAAGGTTACATTGCCGAGTTGAACCACCAAAATATAAATGTAGTCTTTGATGATTATTTTAAATAAATCTATCTTAAATTTGACATTCCACAGAGGGAAGAAGTGCCAAATTGGTGAGTGACACATGGGGCTGAATTTCACCACAAATTGTCTGAATTGTCAGTTTCGTCAGATTTCATGAAGGGTATTTTTTTCGCTGTGAGCCTGAGCAAATTTTGTCATATTGGAGTCTCATTACCTGCCACATCCCCAGAGTACCCCTCTTGTCAGCCTGATTCTCTCATGCACCATTACTGAAAATATTTGCTGCTGCTGGACAGCCCAGGATCTCATGCACTAGCTCCATATTTAAAAGGCTGTCAGTAACCTCGTCAAGTGCTGGCAGTCCAGAGGTGCCCTGCACAGTTGGAGAGATGGCAAAGAGAAATCGGTGCCTGATTTGTGGACAGGGACCTGGGGTCCTAGTGGACAGGATGTACAGATGAGAAACATTATTTCTTCCCGAGACTGACCAAAGAGGCCAGTACACCAGAACCTCCTAACATAATTTGACGTTGCTACCCAGCTCAGTGCGGTCTCCACTGTCTGGAGAAATGGCAGGAGTACTGAAAGAAGGATAGTGACCTTCTCCATTTCAACAGATTAAATGCTACCATCTTCTCAATGCTACCTGACACACTCCATCCCAAAAATTGCACAGACCTCTCACCAAGGCTCATGCTCCACCACCCTCAATGCTGCATGCAACATCGTCCTGCAGTTACTGCCCCATCACGCCCCAACAATGACCCCCTCCCCCACCATCCACATGCCCTCTGCGTTGCCTGATTGCTCACCAGAACATCTGACCACCTATCTTCCACCCACACCAACATTACCAGCTGTGTCACTTTCATCTTATGCCAGGGGAAATAGTCCATAATAGAGCCAAGAGAGCCAAGATGGATGGCAGGGTGCCTGGCATTTGACTCCTCACCCTATGAGGAGAGGTACCTGGCCCTGACTGCCCCAATTGGCCATTGACAGTTGCCAAGCCCTTGGACTGATACCAGAGGCTGCCCTTGACCTGTTGTGCCGTGTCTTTCTGCCTGAAGTATGTCTCTCTGGCCCTGACTGAGGACATTTTGACTTTGAGACATAACCATTGGCTTGTCAAGTCTATTGTGAATGTGCTGTTGGCACAAGGTACAGGTGTAACACTGATGTAGCATGGTGTTTTTCCATTCCCTTGACTGATGAGTACTAACAAGAATGATAAGCTGCCTGGCCTTAGGTCAGTTCAAAAAGAGCAAGACTGGACAGAAGTACTATGAGCCTGTAGTAGCTGAGGTGCCAAAGCACAAAAAAGCAAGGCCAGGATTCTGTGAGCATCCAGCTTGGTGTAATGTTATTGAGTCTTTAGAGAGCCTGTGAGCCGTGAGATGCGCTTAGTCCAATGTATGAGTCATATGTCTGTCCAGGCATCCTGGGCAGCAGCATGGAGTGAAAGGTATTCCAAAATGCAGCTTTACAGTACAGAACTGCCTCAGAGACTGGTACCATGAGTATGCGGTGAGGTTGGTAGATGTCAAGGTGCATGGGGTGTGTGTAGCTGCTGCCCATGGAGTGTCTCCTGAGATATTGATGCTGGGTGTCCAAGTTGAAGCTCCAGAAGAACAAATGGTGAGCTAGAGTTGCCAGGTAATGGCTGAAATGGTCATGTTGGGAATTCACAGCATCCAGTTTCCCTCCAGAGAGTAGGACAATGGAAACCTGCATATTAATAAGGAGAGATTAGATAGTAACAAGGATGATAATTTATGTTAATAGGCCTCTTACTGCTCATTAATGAGAATCTCATCATGATATCTAGGCCTTGTTTGGAAAATGTGATAATTTGTCTTCAATGTTGAGAAAGGCCTCACTTAACGTCTCACCCAATTTTCCCAAAATTCTCACCAGAGCCCATGTTGTTCAGGGCCTGGGAAGCTTCAGTCCCATACGGTCTGACATATCTCCAAAATGGAGGTGAAAAACACATCCACTTTCAAGTATTACTGTGCTTTTACCTTTTTTTATGGTCAAGGTCTGTATGTTTGAATAATAAACATTGTGTGTAACTTCATTTATATGGAGCAGAACATTTTGGTCTATGATGAGTTAGTTAATTTCGACTGGGACCTTAGCACCCTGTATTTGACCAGTGATAGGAACAGAGAAGGAAAGAAAATGATACTTGTTCCTTTTCCTGATTTCCTGTTCTTTGACTCTTCTAGGAAAGCGTGGCATGTGGGTATTGCATTAAGAGCAGAATTTTTGTGATGCCTTCCACAATCTAATTGCCTGATGAGTCTCACAAATGGAGGATAGGCAATTTGATGGTATCTCAGAGATCAGCATCGATTAGCCCATACTCCAATATCAGTCAACACAGGCCCAATCCTCTGCTTATGCAACATCAAGTTTTGACTAGGACAACTGCTATCGAGAGTGAGAACGCTCATTGTATTTAGTAGTTTTTCAAACTGTGATTAAGCCTAAATGCAAAGTACCTTTAGTACTCCCTGGATTGAAACTGGCTAATAAAACACTGACCATGAATTGATGCTGGAATCTTGCTGAAATGTGTTGCAGAGTTAAACTTAAACCCTCATTTCCCATCACAATGGCACCCAGAGAGCTATGTTTTAATATTCTTCTGTAGTTTTAATTGACTTCAACCTTAGTTTATTTATAATTCTGCTACCATTTTGTAATGTAACAAGAACCATTGAAATTCCAACACATAATAAAACTGCCAACACTAATTATGCAGTAAACTGTAACAGATTGGAGTCTGCCAACTGACCTTGGCTCAGGGGGCAGGCTTTGACTGGTGGCCAAATCTTTATTCTTGATGACAATGGGTTTACTGCAATTTGTTATTTCAATATCAAAGACACTTGCATGCTGCGTATTTTTAGTTAAACACCATCCATTATATCATGACAGTAAAGTAGGTGGCAGTCACATTCTTTGAAGTGTTTCATTCATTCTATAATTGATGCTGTCTAAAATGAGGTGAAATAAGTGATGTCAATTACAGCCCAAGCAGTGCTAAAATTCAATATAAACATTGAATTACACAGTATAAACAGAGAATGTTGTCTGGAGCAAGAAAAACAGTTTTGAATCTGGTATGGCTCTTCTTGATGTATTTGAAGGGTTTGCAATATGTAATATTCCCACATTGAACAATGATACAATGCAGAGTTGTGGTGAACACTGGGGAAAGAGTAGCAGTGACTTAAACAGGGTTTTAGGTTGGAGTCTTTCTAAAGACAAACAAATTTAGCCTGGTGTTGAAATATTCATAGATGTAGGATGAAAGTGAGCTCTGCAGATGTTGGAGATTAGAGTCAAGATTAGAGTGGTGCTGGAAAAGCACAGCAGGTCAGGCAGCATCCGATGAGCAGGGAAATCGTCATTTTGGGCAAAAACACTTCAACAGGAATGAAGCTGGGAGCTTTGGGGGTGGATAGATAAATAGGAGGAGTGTGGGGCTGGGGCGAAGGTAGCTGAGAGTGCAATAGGTGAATGGAGGTGGGGGTGACGGTGATAAGTCGGAGAGCAGGGTGGAGTGGATAGGTGGGACAGATCATGAGGACGGTGCTGAGCTGGAAGGGTGGAACTGGGATAAGGTAGGGGGAGGGGAAATGAGGAAACTGGTGAAATCCACATTAATGACATGGGGTTGGAGGGTACTCAGGAGAAAGATGAGGTGCTATTTCTCTAGGTGTTGGCTGGTAAGGGAGTGGCAATGGACGAGGCTGAGGACCTGCATGTCCTTGGCAGAGTGGGAAGGAGAATTGAAGTGTTCGGCCACAGGACAGTGGGGTTGATTGGTGTGGGTATCCTGGAGATGTTCTCTGAAGCACTCTGTGAGTAGGCGCCCAGTCTCCCCAATGTAGAGAAGATCGCATCGGGAGCAACAGATACAGTAAATGACATGTGTGGAAGTGCAGGTGAAACTTTGGATGTGTAAGGCTCCTTTGGGACCTTGGAGAGAGGTGAGGGGGGAGATGTGGGCACAGGTTTTGCAATTTCTATGGTTACAGGAGAAGATGCCAGGTGGGGAGGATGGGTTTTTATGAGGCGTGGATCTGACCAGGTAGTCGCAGAGAGAATGGTCTTTACGGAAAGCGGATAGGGTTGGGAGGGAAATATATCTCTGGTGGTGGGGTCCATTTGTAAGTGGCAGAAATGGTGGAGGATGATGCAATATATATGGAGGTTGGTGGAGTGGAAGGTGAGCACCAGGGAGGTCTGCTCTTGTTGCGGTTGGAGGGGTGGGGTTCAAGGGCAGAGGTGCGGGATGTGGATGCACAATAGATATATGTTGCAAAGTCATAGACAGACTGAAGTATCACCAATGTGTGCCCTGCAGCATTGTGGTTTGACTCTGACTCATGCCTGGTGATGGGCCACTCTGGACTGCCACACTTAACTGGGTGTATGTCTGCGGATAATGACAGCATCAGGGATCCAGGCATATCCCACAATGGCAAGAACCTCTGCCTGCATTGAAAGGGACAAACGGGGCGTCATAGGGGTTTGGAGTACGGTTAATGAGGAGAGTTTAGATTAGATTACTTAGTGTGGAAACAGGCCCTTTGGCCCAACAAGTCCACACCGACCCGCCGAAGTGCAACCCATTCCCCTACATTTACCCCTTCACCTAACCTGCACATTTTTGGATTGTGGGAGGAAACCTGAGCACCCAGAGGAAATCCACGCAGACACGGGGAGAATGTGCAAACTCCGCACAGATAGTCGCCTGAGGCAGGAATTGAACCTGGGTCTTTGGCACTGTGAGGCAGCAATGCTAACCACTGTGCCACACATATGATGATAGCATGACAAAAATCCCTAAGGCTTGTGGAGAAAAGACTTTTGATTCTTGTTAAAAATGACACTTACCAATTTATGGTAAGATTCAGTCTTCTGTTCCAGATGTGGAGTTAAAAAAAAATGCATAAACAAGAAACAGTGTTCAGCTTAATCTCACCAATACAAGCTTTACAAGGAAGTGGAATGTTTCCAGAGGATGTGCAAAAATCAGAAAGAACCTTTGAACTAGAGAATTAATAATGCTTACTTGCATGAAAAGAGACATTTTACTGTAAACATCTTTGGTAGGCAACACAGAATGCCTACCATCTTTATTGGAACATCTATCTCTGTACATTAATCTGCCATTTTTGGAAGATGTAAATCAACCTTTCCTCAGGGTAATAAGTGATTCACAGAATCAGATAGGATACTGATAATGTTAATGCAACTAAATTCACATTTGACATGGGGGCAAGCATTACTATACTACCTGGCAAAATCCCAGGTTGAAGGGAATGAAACTACAATCATCTGACAGATAAATAGTGCAGGCAGAACGCTGCTCATAATCAATAGAATGCTGACAGTAGACATAAATGTCCGAGGTCAATACTATCAATATTATACTGAACTAGTGAACATTATCAGAAACCAACCCTTTTCACTTGAGTGCAGATAAGTCTTAAAATTCATAAGGTCATAACAGGTAGGAGCAGAAGTAAGCAATTCAGCTCATCAAATCTGCTCTGCTGTTTAAGGTCAGGCTGATCTGAGAATCCTCAACTCTATTTTTCTGGATCATCTACATAACTCTTAATTCCCTTACTGAATCAAAAATGGTCTATCTCAGTCTTCAATCTGTGTTCCAGATATTTCAAAAAGGTTTGCCATGTCTTACAAAATTTCTCAGTTTTGTGGTGTACCATATTTGTGAGAAACTCCAGGGGAATGTGCTCCATAACAATCTTCCGCCAACCAGACAGGCCTGGGGGGTTTTCTGGTATCCAACCTAGCAAGGTATTCTTCCTTGCACAGAACGTAAGAATATTGAAAAGTTTTTCCTTATGCGAGTCTGCAGGAAATACAAAGGGCAGGCCCAAAAGGAGTGAAATAGGGTCCTTCTCCACCCCACACCTAAAATCCTCTCCATTGCACCCACCACAGCGCTCCAATATGTTTGAAGCCTGTCACAAGACCAAAGACAATGGGTAAGAGTACCCGTACAGACCTTGCACTTGGGACATGCTGAAGATACCCCTGGTTTAAATTTTGACAAACGGTCTGGGGCTAAGTGGACCCTGTGGAGAATCTTCAACTGTAAAGCATGGGTCCTATTGCAAATTGATATCTTCCTTGCATTCTCCCAAATATCCTCCCATGCCTCTAAAGAAACTTCAACACCCAGCTCTCTTTCCCACATCTTGCAGAGTCGATCAGACTCACCTGAGATGGCACCCCCCAACTGGTGATATAGAGTACTGACAGAGAGTGTACTCTTAGCCCTTAGTACCCCTCTTTCTATGTCAGATTTGTAGGGATCAGTCCAAAGATTGTTTTTTTTATATAATATCCTTAACTTGAAAAAATGAAAGAGGTCTCTATTAGGTAACTCATACTTCCGTACTAACCAATCAAAGGACATCATTACATCTCCCTCAAATAAATCACCCATGCAAGATATACCCCTAGCTGCTCAACGTTTAAATCCTGAATCTATCATACCTAGTTGAAAACTCGGCATACCCACTAAAGGTGTAAACAAAGACGTTTTGCCAATATTACCTTCCCTCTGCCGAATTGCCCTCCATGCTTTAACAGTATTGATGACTATTGGGTTATGACAATATTCCCTAACTGTCCTCATCTTGTCCAAAAACAGCAAACTGGTAAGGGGGCACCTTGCCTGGGAGGCTTTGATATCTAGCCATATTAAAAGAGGATCCCCACAAACCCAATCACTTATGTAGGTTAAAAGCGAGTTTAATTAGTCATTTTTAATGTCCGGAAGGTCTACTCCCCCCAATCTGAGAGGCAACTGCAGTTTGGCTAATTTAATGAGGGGCTGTTTATGGTGCCAGATAAAGGAGCTGAACCAACTGCTCACTCTCCTGAGTGTTTGTTTATTGAAAATCAGGGGGAGCTTAATTGGTCATTTTTAAAGCTATCCAACACAACCATGAGACTGGAAGTGCCTCCCATCTTTGGAGATCTTGTTTAATTTTTTTAAATAATCGAGTAAAATTGGCTTTGAACAGCCAATCCAGAACTGGAGTAATGAATATGCCCAAATACACAAAACCCCCCTGTGACCACCTAAATGGGAATCTATAGTCACTCTCAAGAGCCAACTCTTTCGTAAGACCACCCATAGGCATAGCCTCTGATTTAGCAAAATGAATCTTATACCCTGAAAAAGCGCCAAACGCGTGAATGCATTGTATCAGGCAAGAAACTGAAACTGCTGGATTTGTCAAGAAAATTAGAACATCGTTTGCATACGGCGAGATCTTATGAAATTTTGACCCCAATTCTGGAGCTGATATATTGAGATCCCCACAAATGGCCTCTGTCAACGGTTCTATTACCAACGTAAAAAGTAATAGTGAAAGGGAACAGCCCTGCCGGCTGCCCCTAGAAATATTAAAATTGCTTGATCGTACCCCGTTGGTAATGACCGCAGCGAGAGGTACACTTTAGAGAACCTTTACCCATCTTATGAAAACTTCGCCCAGACCAAACTGGTCTAGAGTATAGAAAAGGTACGGCCACTCGGTCAAATACCTTCTCTGCATCCAAAGAAATCACCAATCCCTGTATTGACTGTTGTTGGCATGCTTGAATTACATTAAGCAGCTCCTAACGTTATTGGAGGATCTGCAACCCTTCATGAAGCCCGTCTGATCCTCTTTAATAATAGAGGGTAACACAGTCTCCAGCCTTAACGAAAGAGCCTTAGAGAGGACCTTAAAGTCCACATTTAAGAGTGAGATGGGCCTGTATGAAGCACAGTCTTCCAGATCCTTCCTTTTTTTAAGGATAAGTGAAATATTGGCCTCTCTCAGAGATGGCGGGAAACAAACATGACTGTATGAATCATTAAACATATTCAGCATAAGGCCTGACAGTATACTTATATATTCCTTATAGAATTCACTGGGAAGTCCATCAGGACCGGGCGCCTTTCCACTCTGAAGCTGCCTCACAGCTTCCTGCACTTCTTGCTCTGATAATGGGGCATTGAGAAAGGACTGTTGTTCGGGAGTCACACCCGGGAGCTTCAGATCTCTAAAAAAGGATTCCATTTTGGCCTGCCCCTCCTCACAATTCGCAGACTGATATAACTTGACCAATGAGGGTCTGTCAAAATAGGCCTTCTCAGCTGCCTTCAACTGTGCTTCAAGGGGACATTGCTGCTCACCTTTCTGCCGCTTCCTACTTGTGGAATATGAAATAACTAACCCTCTAGCATAAGCTTTGGCAGTTTCCCAGAGAACAGATGAGCTATCAACCAAGCCTGTGTTGATGTCTAGGAATGCCCGAAATTCCCTAGAGAAATACTCAACAACTTGCTGTCCATGAGAATAAAGGGGTCCACTCGCCAGTACCTTGAATCCACTGTAACATCCTTAATCTTAACCATAAGGTACACTGGAGCATGATCAGAGATGGCAATATTACCAATCGTACAGGATGCCACCAGATCCAGGGTTACTGCAGGGGTCAGAAAAATATCCTTGTGCGGATTGGAGAAAAACGTGAAATCCCTACCTGTAGGGTGGAGACACCTCCAGACGTCCACCAATCCTAATTCCCCACACAAACCCAATAACTCTTTAGTTTGTGCAGAGGGTATTGAGGGACCTTTAGGCAACCTGTCTACTGTGGGGTCCATGAGGCAGTTAAAATCTCCACCGAGAATGATATGCCGAGACTTGAGACTTATCAATTTAGAAAAAGCATCCACCAAGAATTTAAGATGATGAGCTGGGGGACAATAAACATTTAAAATGCCATATTCTTCCCCATTTATCAAGGCTTTAAGAATTACAAACCTCCCGTATGTGTCTTTAACACATTCCAACAATTTGAATGAGAGATTTTTCCTAACCAATACAGCCACTCCCCTACTTCTGGTATTAAGTGATGAAAAATAAACTCAGTCAAAGCCATTCTCCCGTAATTTCAGATGCTCCTTGTCATCCAAATGTGCCTCCTGTAACAAAGCAATATCCACCTTCTCCTTTCTAAGACTCAAGAGTACCTTCTTCCTCTTAATTGATGAGTGACTTCCCTTGATATTCCAGGTACACCATTTAATCAAATCATTAGCCATGATCTTCTGCAATTACATTTAAATTCCAGAGAGGAGGAACCCGAACCACAAATTGCTGAGCCTTAGAGTCGCATTGTCCACCAAATATAAAAACTACATAAACTAAAACCACTACATTAACAAATGTACAAAATTATGAAAAATAAAAAAACAACAAAAACCAGAAAACAAACCAACATATAAGGCGCCAATAGCGCTGAGTAGGGGAACTCACCCCCTGCCCAGAGGGGGCAACTACCCATGCCAAACTGCCCATAAATAGGCATCTAACCATCTAAACCACCTTCACTTCTCCCAGCTAGAGCCGCATCACAAGCACAAGCTAAAAAGAATAAATACCCCATAGAATATCAATATGAATAAAAAAAATTCTTTTATATTAAAAAAAACCCCACCCATCCTTTGGTATGTCCTAACTTAGAAATTTAAAATGTACATCTTAACCACCGCCAGACATAGTTTGAACCAAATTATTATCAATAGAGGAAAAAAAGTGGGAAAAACAAAGCTCCAACTGGATTTCCTCTATTTCTTTTCCAGAATGATAAATGCATACCCAAACAACAATATTTATACATACTACAATTGTTTAAATTAGGTTAGTTTGTCCACAAAGTCTCTTGCCTTCTCCGATGTGTCAAAGAGATGCATGGATCCACCTAAGGTGATCCGAAGCACTGCTGGATATCTCAGGGAGTACTGAATCCCAAGCTCCTTCAGTCTTTTCTTGACACCATCATACAATTTTTGTTTCTGGATCACCGCCACCAAAAAGTCCTGAAAAACCATGATCTTAGACCCCTTGTAAATTAGGGCCTTTGCATCCTTCCCCTGGAGTCTGGAAGCCTCAATGACTCTCTCCTTATCCCGGTAATGATGGAATCGCACCAGGAAAGAACGAGGGCATTGACCTAAACCCGACCTCCGTGCTGCGACCCGGTGAGCCCTCTCTATCTTCAATTCTCTCTTGCCAGTCTCCAAGTCAAGGAATTTCGGAAGCCAATCTTCAACAAATTCCGCAGGCCGCTCACCTTCCTTACCTTCAGGCAGACTGATGATCCAAATGTTTTTTCTCCTGCCCCTGTTTTCAAGATCATCCACTTGGTCACGCAAATTACGAACCTGCGTCTTCTGGGCTTGGCTGTCTTCCTTGAATGAACTGGCATCAGCTTCTACCACTGTGACCCTGTGCTCCACCTCATCCTTCCTCTTCTCCAGGTCTCCAGCTGCTGCTCATGTTTCTGCAGCATGAGAGAGACTGGAGCCAGCTTCTCTTCAATCTGTTTCCCCAACATCTCGCGAGATTTCGAGAGCTGGTTCACCAGGTCCTGGAGAGTAATCAGCTCTGGAGCTGCTGCAGGCTGAGCTGCAGGTCTGGCCTCAGATGCTCCTCCTCCCTTTTTAGGCATTTCTGGACAGCTGAAAATACAGGTAAGTCAATTTTTAAATGTTTCTTGGGGCTCCACAATCTTTCCAATGCCCCAAGAAATCCTAATGACCTGGGTTGGGTGGGTTAAAGGACCATCCTGCTCCTGCTGAGATGCAAAACTCAGATCGCCGCCATCTTAGATCCCCTTTACCACTCTTCTAAAACAGTGGCACCACGTTTGCCAACCTCCAGTCTTCCGGCACCTCACCTATGACTATCGATGTTACAAATATCTCAGCAATCACTTCTCTAGCTTCCCACAGAGTTCTCGGGTACACCTGATCAGGTCCTGAGGATTTATCCACCTTTACCTGTTTATATTGAAGAATCATGACTACCTCAGAAACCAAATACCAGGGAGCAGTTTCTGAACAAGTGGAAGACTTCACAGACGTTGAGAACAATGTTTGCTGAACGTAAAAGAAAATACATATCACTCAAGATAAACCACTTGGTGTACAATAACTCTCCATGACTGAGAAATCAAATGGTATTATTGATTTCACAGGTTTATAGAAATTATTCAATTGTCTTCCAACCACAGTCAAATCTTCATATTTTGATCATGGGATATCCTTGACATGACAACCATCATATGTTAATAGCAGACTCTTGGTGCAGTCAAGTCAGCTGTTTCAAAGTAACAGCACCAAAGCAGCATACTGTCTATGTCCTAAGAAAGCGACAATTTATCTAAAAGAACAAATATAGATTGGAAGGACTGTTTGCGAATTTACCTTATTCCAATGTCAAAAAGAGTAGATTACATCTTTCAGAAACACAATTATCTTCTCAGACACGATTTGAGGCAATAAAGTATCTTCCAAGGGAAACAAATGCTCAACTGTGATATTGATGTTAAAGAACTTACTCTTCAAAAAACTTTCAGGAAGTCAAAGGTCCACAAATGTCTTCTCATAGAAACAAGTTCTACATGAATGTTTCATCCTCACACAGCAGACACTCAAGCCAAACATGTCATTCGTCATTTGTGAAGTTAGAGTATTGCAGAGAAACTGGATAATGAAAAATCTACTTTACTTATTTGAAACAATTGAATAAAGGCTTCATTAGTCAGAAAAGAAAGCTGGAGGGGAGACTTCATGGTAATCTCCTGGGTTTCTAATATGGATGAATGAGGATCTGTTTGAATCTTGATCCAATGAGAACAGAAAGAACAAACAGGATATCAATTATATAATTGTCTACCATTAAGATAATGAAATTAAGCATTTGCCATCTTCTAACACAAGCTTCCCGCACCATTAAAAATATTCCCAGAAATGTGAATTGCACACATAATGCGCAAAAATGGAGTGAAACTGATCTTCTCCCACATTACTCTTTTATTGTTTCCAAAGTAGATCTATTTATGGAACTTAACAGAATCTAATATCAGGGCACTTCAGTTTATTTGTAAAATTGACATTCTTTTTAAGAGATGAAATGACAGCAGATGTTTAATATAATCTTGTAAAACTGCCTCTACTATTTGGAGATGTTTTTGGATAGTTTGATAACTCTATGTTCAAAGTACAAAATACTGGACAAAATGACATTCCTAAAAGTCTTACATGACAATATGACAAAAGGAACAGAAGCTCATAGTGTAAAATATATTCATCCCATTAAATCATTTAGTTGACCGATTAAAGTACATCTGTATTAAATGCATGCAACAAAGAACACCAGACATCTCTTATCTGTTCTTTGGTTTTAAGTGATCATTATGAATTGGTTGATTGTGATTAGGTTTCTGTTTTCGTTGAATTAAAGGACATTAGTCAAAGATTAACATGCATCCCACATTACTTGTAATAATCTTTAATTTAAGAAATGTAATAAGATACATTAATTTGATTCTGAGTTGTCAAAACAAGCTGTGGTACTTAGGCATTTACAATTATAGCACTGAAGGGTAGCAAATGCCCATTCTGCAGTATGGTTCCTATTAATAGTGCTCAGAAGCTGAATTAGAATCAGATAAACTCAAAAAAAGGTGGGTGAACCTGTGAAAAAAGGCATTTGCTGATAATCTGTCATGACTTGTTACACTGTCATGGAATACTCTGTTGAATGCTTTTAAACCTTTTATCCTTTGAACTCCCTGTTCTCTTTTGATTCATTCATCATAAACAATTGTCTTTGCAAATATATAACATTAACCTTTGACCGAAATTCTCTATCCCAGTTTCACTCCCACTCTGTTCCTGGCCTTCTCTAGTATTCAAATGAACTTTTTCATAAACTCAAGGAATAGCACCTCATCTTTCGATTCCGTATTTCACTGCTTTTTGGACTCAACATTGAGTTCAACAATGTCAGACCCTAATGTGGCCCTCATTTTTTTGACATGGCTGTTTCCACATACGCAAAAGAATTTCTGAAAATCATTCGATTAAGGTTTTTAGTAGGAACAACTTCTGCTGTATATGGTGTTTAAAAGTGTGCTCAGTTGGCTAGTCTTGAATCAGACAACAATAAAAGTGTCCTCAATAATTTGGTTTCAGGTATGAAGGAATAATTTAGAATTATTGACAAGAAATTTAGAATGTTGATTCTGTTACAAAATAAGGATTTGTTGATTGCAGATTGTGCAGTGGGTTGGGGGTTTGTCCTCAGCTTTTTCAGGTACCCCTGTGGGAACTCTGTAGTATACACTACCACCTAACAATTGCAAATGCAGACACAGGATCATCAGTAGTCATTGATTGTGATGATTGTGAAGAAACATTACCATGCCCTTTCATTGACTGCTTTAAAAAAACAATCCACTGATCCTTCAATCTCAAGCACATAAAAATGATTAAACATGAAGCACTCATAATGTCACTAATTCTACGTTCTCTCTGCATGGATGCTGCTAAGTATTTTTCAGCATTTTCTGTTTTTATTTCATAAAAAGAAAGTTGATTTTGACATTTACCCAACATTAATGTTGCAATGAGATCAACAGTTAAATATAGCTATTAACAACTCTGGATTAATTCTCCTGACCTGACGCCAAGATGTCAAGGGCGCTTGCTATTTCCCCATCTGAGATGCTCAAACTGAGTATACTTTTATTTAGCAGTTATGCACATGCTTTATGTTCCTATCCAGAAACCTTCATCTTTATTGTTACAATTTTCAGTCATTCATTCAGACTAATACTTCCAATATAATTCCTACTTAAACTAACACAGTTGTTGACCTCCACATGCACATCATTCCTATTGATATGTGATCCTCCCATTAGTGCATCGAATTTACCCTCGAAGACCTCAAGAACTTGTACCTCCATTTCCATTCTGGAAGACAGGTATTGATTGCTCATTTTTGGGGGACGTAGTGGGTCAGTGATAATGTCATTGGACTAGTCAGCCAAAGGCCCAGGATGATGCTCTGAGGACATGAGTTCAAATCTCATACCAGCCACTGGTGGAATTTGAATTCAATTCATTATTAAAATTAGTCTCAGTGATGGTGATTGTGTAAACATTATCAATTTGTAAAAACCTATCTGCTTCACTAATATGCTTTAGGGAAGGAAATCTGTTGTCCTTACTGGTCTGTTGTACACGTGACTTCAAACCCACAGGAATGTGGTTAACTCTTAACCAGCCTCTGAAGTGGCCTGGCAAGCCATGTCATTAAATTCAGTTAGGGATGGATAACAAATATTGGTTTTGCCAGTGACACCAACATCCCATTGAAGAATTAAGAAATTTAGAGCAAAATTGCTCTTTGATAGCAGTCACAAATGTCTTCATTAGTTTGTATCATGTGTTGTGGTTATGGTCAAATGAGATTGTCATTTAGAACAAAAAAAGACCTTAGACCTCTGGCAGCATTATCCAAACAGTCATCTCCAGATTTTGCCATACACTCCACAGAACTTTATAAAACGAAGAAGTGTATTGTTTACAATGGATGACTATTGGCCTTCAGCATGGTTCCATTAAATCAATAATGAAATGTAGGTGAAGCAAAGCAGGGTCACTGTCATCCATCATGGTAAAACACACAATACTGCCTCCTTTCCACTTCAAAGTATTACCTTTTAAGGTTGCCTCAAAACCTTAGTAGGTCAGTCAGTTCAGTATATTCATACAATGCATTTAACATCATACAAAATTGCAAGGTTTCAATAAAATAAGAAAGGTTGATGATAGAGATTACGGGGACCAACTGACTGTCAGGACAAGGAAAAGAATTTGATTAATTTTTTTAAAAATGGAGACAAACGTTATGGAGTGAAGATGCTTTGATAAAGCCTTCTTGAGTTTAGATCTAGGACAGTTGAAAACCTTGCCACTACAGATGCGTTAATGTTAGGGAAACATTACTGATATCAGTGAAATGAAGCATTGAGAGAGGATAGAAGGCTTAAATAAATTGAAAAGATTAGGTGTATCAATGCATTAGTTAGACCTATAGGCAGGAACATAGGTATTAACTGTAATGCATTAGAGAACTGAAACCAGTGAATATCAGAGAGAATGGGTAGAATAAGTAAGGTAATGTAGTACTGGATATGTGCAGCAGAAAAGTGGGTAATGAGAGACTACCAAGGAATCATTGGAGTAGTCAAGATTAGCCATAATAAAATCATGGACAAGGGTTACCATAGCAGAAGGGCAGCAATAAGGCAGGAAGCAGGTAGAGGAAGAAGGTATCTGGTCTCTGTGTTGGATAAAATAGAGGTTAAAACTAAGCTCAGGATAGAATAAGATGCTAAAGTTACAGATGTTATTCATTTCCACCACGCCTAGTTTAATTTAGATTGTAACATAATTTGTTGGGGATCATTTTAATTTTATGTGCCACAGGCATCCCTGTCAGTACTGGGATGGTGGGCTCAGACCCTTAAATCATCATTAGTTGGCCACTTAAATGCTTCAATTTGTGGCAGACTGGAATGGCAGACCATGGGATCATTGTGACCAGACTTCAGTTCTGGCAGAGATGGAGAGGCAGTGAGGTTCAGGCATACCACCACCCTGCTTAATTAAATGCCCTCCTTGCCATCAAGCTCACTGCCTACAAGAGCAAAAGGATTTCACCCCCCAATACAAAAATATCCTAAAGTATTGAATCAAGCCTACTGACAACAGTACTTCAGTCACGTTGATTTAAACTATTGTACAACTGTGTAAGTGACAATCCTGATTGAATTTAAACAGACATTAGCCTTGCAGTTGTAACTCCAGATTCTGATTGACTCAAGAATTTCATCCCGTCTCTTCCCTTGGAGGTTCGTGTGCCATAAACCAGTTTGGATTGAGCCTCAGATTAAACAGTTGATATCTTCATCCAGTTGTTAAACCACCTGGCAACACCAAAAGAAAGGTTTGAAATGAATACAGATAGAGGAAGGACGATTAACCATAGTTGGGGTGAGCTCGTGTTGCACCAATAAAACTAGGAAATAGAGAAGAGAGAATGAAATTATACAGTTGATATATTGTAGGAGATAATTAAACTTACCTATAGGGTCTGCATTTGAATGCCAATCTTCCACAATTTTATGGAATTCTCATCTGGGACGTTAACTAGAGCCCATCATTTTGGGAAGTATTACATTGTAATAAAACTAAAACTTTTATGAAGCTATAACAATCTGTTTCTGAAAGCCAGACAGTAAAATGATAAAGGTTTGCAGTTGAATTAATACATAAAAAGTGTTTATTTCTTCAATTTTTTCTCATTGTTGAAGTTAACATTTTATTTTGATTGAAATTCAGTGTTTCAGTGTTTGGATGGTGAAAGTCATTTGCAGAATCATGCACTCTTCATGTGATCTAGATTTGATCAAAAGAAGCATAACATCTTTTGTGGTCACAGTCATAAATATCCCTTTATTTAAAAGTCACTGACTGTTAAAGCTTTCTGTGGAGCTATTGTTTCTTGTTGATCTTCCATTAACAACCCTTTGTATGATATCAAATTTATTTTTACTTTGTAAAATGCAATGAACACAATTCTCCCTGACACTTGGGAGTGAGTATATGAACATCCATAGCTGGCATTGCCTGATTACTGGTATTTGATGCATTTAAATGTATTACTCATCTTCAACTTGTTCACTTTACATTAATTACTTAGAAATCAAGGCCTAATGGAAAGGAGATCAAAAGGTTCCTGAGCAAGATGACAACAGTCATGTAATTCCCACCCCCCAACTGAGACAGGAGTCACTGTGGCCATTTACTGATTATTGAGTTTACAGAAGTTAAAATCTTCTGGCCTCATTTACTGGGATTGTGGTGGCTCTTGTAGTGTGGCAGCAAATAGATTGCAAACTGCATCTGGAGCCCACCCCATCCTATTAAATCAGTTCAAAGTACTTATTTATATTGATTCACTTTGTTTAATATTCAAGAATGGGCCCATAGAAACAACTAGATGAACATTCGTGTTTGTTTTACCAGAGGCTTTCTATTCATTTCTCACTTTTAAAAAAATTCGGTTGTCCAATTTTGATGTTGAATTTCTGTCTATGTTTGCTTTCCTCTCTCAAAGAATCCTGTCGACTCAAGGTCAGATTTCACTAGAAATGTATAGTCCTAGCAAACTACGTGAATAATATGATCAGATATAACTTTTTCATCTTCCCAGGTGGTAGCAGTGGTCACTATATCTCAATATGGTGGATGAGTCTAATGACTTTGTCAGTCATCCCTTACATTTGATATTGTGGGTTTTCCTTGTCTCAGTACAATTGCATTTCAATCCATTGACAAATGGTCCACTTAATGCTAGACGGTGTAAGTTTTAGCTTTACATTTCAAATAAAACACTCTTTCCATCAACAATTCCATCTATATTCTCAGCTCACATTTAAGTGTGATTGTAATGATTACATTGGTGGCCCTCACCCCCAGTCAGGAGGCTGATGGCTGTCCCACTGTGGCCAATTTTGGAAGAGCCAGCAGGGTCACATGTCAATCAATAACAAACAGTCAGAGATCCTGTGCCTTACCCAGAGGGATTGCTGAACAATCAGGAGAGTGATAGCTTTTTGATTCCAGCAAAGCCAATGGAAGCAGTGGCAGAGAACACAGGGAGTGGGTTGGCTTCAGTGAGGCAGCTCTGATAAAGGGCAAGAGATTTATTATGAAGCAGGCTTTTTCAGCAATGCTGGATTTGTCACTGATGGGTTCTCCACTAGCTATAGGTTCAAGACGGGGCGGCACGGTGGCACAGTGGTTAGCACTGCTGCCTCACAGCGCCTGTAGACCCGGGTTCAATTCCCGACTCAGGCGACTGACTGTGTGGAGTTTGCACGTTCTCCCCGTGTCTGCGTGGGTTTCCTCCGGGTGCTCCGGTTTCCTCCCACAGTCACAAAGATGTGCGGGTCAGGTGAATTGGCCATGCTAAAATTGCCCGTAGTGTTAGGTAAGGGGTAATGTAGGGGTATGGGTGGGTTGCGCTTCGGCGGGTCGGTGTGGACTTGTTGGGCCGAAGGGCCTGTTTCCACACTGTAAGTCTAATCTAATCTATAGACATCTTCAGCCCCTGTCTCCACAGGGAGGCCACCAGCTTTTTTGAGAAACCTCCCATCACACTCCTGACTGCGTATTCCATCACACACCTGACTTGGGCCTTTTAGGTGATGGACAGGCTTTGGGGACTTAGGAAGAGAGTTACTCCCTACCGCATTCATAGCCTCTGACATGTTCTTATAGCTGCTGTGTTCATCTGGTAAGTCCAGTGAGTTTCTGTTAATGCCTCCCGCCAGGATGTGGATTCAGTGATGATAACACCATTGAATGTCAAGGGATAGTGGTTAAATGATCTCTATTGGTCCTAGTCATTGCCTGGCATTTTGTGGTGCGAGCGCTAGTTTTCATTTGTCAGCCCGAGCCTGGATATTGTCCAAATCTTCTTGTCTTTGGACTGCTTCAGTATCTGAGTTGTTACAAATGATGCTGAACATTGTGCAATCAATGCATTCACTTCTGATTTGATGATGGAGAGAAGGCCATTGCTTAAGCAGTTGAAGACTGTTTGGACAAGGATGTTACCCGGACAAACTCCTGAGGCAGGAATTGAACCCGGGTCTCTGGCGCTGTGAGGCAGCAGTCTAACCACTGGACCACTGTGCCGCCCACATCAATTGGACTCCCAAGGCAAATCACTTCCTCTGTATAGCAGTGTGCCAACACCTCTGCTGGGTCTGTCCTGCCAGTGGGACAGGACATATCCAGGGATGATGATGGTGGTGGTGTCTGGGACATTGTCTGTAAGGGAAGATTCCATGAGTGTCACTGTGTTAATCTGTAGCTTGACTCGTCTGTGAGATAGTTCTCTCAAGTTTGGCACTGCCTCCAGATGTTAGTAAGGAGACGTTTGCAGGGTCGACAGGGCTGTTTTCTGTTGTTTATTTTCATGCTTAGTCAATGCCAGGTGGTCCATCTGGTTTCATATCTTTGTTAAAACTTTGTAGCAATTGATGTAACTGATTGGCTTGCTAGGCCATTTCAGAGGACAGTTGAGAGTCAGTCACATTATTGTGGGTCTGGAGTCACATGAAGGCCAGACCAGGTGAGGATGGTAGAGTTCCTTCTCTGAAGGACGTTAGCGAGCCAGATGGCGTTTTCCTGACAATCAACAAAGTTTTCATGATCATCAAGAGATTCTTAACTCTTATTTTATATTAAATTCAAATTCCACAATCTGTCGTGGCAGGATTTGAACCCAGATCCCTGACACATTAGCTAAACTTCTGGTTAATAATCTAGTGATAATACCAGTAATGCCATTGTTTCCACCAATTTAAATTCCACCAGTTGCCAGAAGGGATTTGAACTAATGTCACCAGAATATTAGGCTAAACCATCGGGTCACGAGACACATGAAATTACCATTATGCCACTATCTCTCCCATGCCATCAAACAGCCTCTCAGATATTAAAAATTACTTATTACAAAGGTTGAGTTTCATCCCCTGAGATTTTCATGATGGTTGGAGGATTTGTTTTTAGTTTCCCTTTATTTTCTCTCTTTAACCTAATTTCTCTCTGGCTATTTATAGAGTCATAGAGATGTACATTATGGAAACAGACCCTTCGGTCCAACCCATCCATGCCAACCAGATATCCCAATCCAACCCAATCCCACCTGCCAGCACCTGGCCCATATCCCTCCAAACCCTTCCTATTCATATACCAATCCAAATGCCTCTTAAATGTTGCAATTGTACCAGCCTCCACCACATTCTCTGACAGCTTATTCCATACACGTACCACCCTCTGTGTGAAAAAGTTGTCCCATATGATTGTTTTATATCTTTCGCCTCTCACCCTAAATCTATGCCCTCTAGTTCTGGACTCCCCGACCCCAGGGAAAAGACTTTGTCTATCTACCCTATCCACGCCCCTCATAATTTTGTAAACCTCTATAAGGTCACCCCTCAGTCTCTGACACTTCAGGGGAAACAGTCCCAGCCTGTTCAGCCTCTCCCTATAGCTCAAATCCTCCAATCCTGGCAATATCCTTGTAAATCTTTTCTGAACCCTTTCAAGTTTCAAAACATCTTTCCAATAGGAAAGAGACCAGAATTGCATGCAATATTCCAACAGTGGCCTAACCAAAGTCCTGTACAGCCGCAGCATGACCTCCCAACTCATGTACTCAATAGTTTGAACCATAAAGAAAGGCATACCAAACGCCTTCTTCACTATCCTAACTACCTGTGACTCCACTTTCAAGGAGCTATGGACTTGCACTCCAAGGTCTCTTTGTTCAGCAGCACTCCCTAGGACCTTACCTAAGTCCTGCTAAGATTTGCTTTCCCAAAATGCATTTATCTGAATTAAACTCCATCTGCCACTTCTCAGCCCATTGGCCCATCTGGTCAAGATCCCGTTGTAATCTGGGGCAACCTTCTTTGCTGTCCTCTGCACCTCCAATTTTGGTGTCATCTGCAAACTTACTAACTGTATCTCTTATGCTCTCATCCAAATCATTTATCTAAATGACAAAATGTAGAGGACCTAGCACCGATCCTTGTGGCACTCCACTGGTCACAGACCTCCAGTCTTTTTGCCTGATTTAGGTTTTGAATTAAATGTTCTAACTGGTTCTGCCTTGCCAGGGATCCGTGCTGTTCATTAACAATTCTTCAATTTGGTTGGTCAAGGAGCAACTACTTAACCTGTTTTTGCAGGCCCAGAACCCCTCCAGAGATTATCACAGTGAGGTGGCTCCTGAATGACAGCAGATTCCACTGCAAAATCCTGTAAGAAACCTATGAGTAAATATAATGCAATGAAAAGCTAGCATCATTCATTCCCCACTGGCTGAGAAGTCAAGGCCTTTGTGCTTTAATGAGGAAATGTGGCAGAAAGTAACCAATACACATTCAATGGCATGTTTTCAAAGTAAACTGTAATGTAAATAAGTAACTTCAGGAATTCATTGGTTGCAATGTTCTAGTGTTTGCAATCTTGCGTGCACGATGTTTGCTGTTGTTTCTTCTGTAATAATACAAACTTGATGTGTAGATGAAACAAATTAATCAATCCCCCCCAAATAGTTATGGCTTCCAGTGAGAGTTCAACGTCAGATATCTTTGTTTTAGCTTAATTATCTTGACACATGTTTTACTGTTTACACTTTGAGAGGCCTCGCAGGTCAACACAGGGCAGCTGGGATGTTACCACACAGCTTCTACTGATACTTTCCTTTGTTGCGAAATTTGCAGCGCTGAGTACATGAGGCATAGATTAGCCATTAAGACGAGAGTTCCAAGAGAACAGTGACTCATCCAGGATAGGATTTCCAAATTTAGAAACTTCATCGCAAAGATATTTCCCATTGTTAGATTTATAGTGTTGAGCTCCACATATTTCTAGATGTCAAGTTTCAAAATACGCCACACCAAAGAACTCTCCAAATTGTTATAAATGACCTGCCCAAAGGCTGTTAAAATCACCATTTGACAAACCGTGTCAGTACTTTTTCTTGTGCATTTAGTTTTTTTTATGGGCAAGAACTTTAGTCCAATATTGTAGTGAGCATCTCAAAAGATCTTGAAAGGGACTTTCCATTGTGAACAGAATGCATCAGGCACTTGGTAGAATTATAGAACTGTTGTCTGTGCTCTGAAAGGGTTAATGTTGGTGACTACATCCAATCTGATGATGTCATATAGTCTTTGGTGGCAACAAGGGGAGTCGACTTGTTCATAGCCTTGGTCTTGGGCCTGTCTAAAGTCTAGGCAGCAGGCCATGGAGAAGGAAGGGATGTACCTCCTGACTGTCCCCCTTCCATGTTTACATTCACACCCAATGCTCAACTAGGGGGCAAAATGCATTGTTCACTGACATGAATAGAGGCTTTTAGAGACAGATGGGCACCGCAGGAGCAACACCACCCCAATAATGGCGTTCAATTCCATTTTGGTAGATTTCTTTTCTAGTTTTGTAAATTTCCATTGGCCAGTTGATTTTGCTTTTGTTACAATGCCCCACAGGGCAGTGAATTAATGTTTTATTTAAGGAGGGTGGGTACCTCACCAAAAGCTGTCTAATTTGTTTAAGATTTTTTAAAAATATGTAGAAAGGAGGGTTGGTGACAGCACGCTCTCCCTACTATTACCTGGTAGTGGTTGGTTCCACCCCATATACAACAAGAATCATGAAATTAATACAATACAGAAGAGAGTTATTTGGCTCATCATGTTTATATTGGCTGTCTGAAGGAGTAATTTAACGATAGAAGCACTTCACCACCTCCTCCCGATAGCCTTCTCTGTTCTTCCTTTTCAGATAATCCCAATTCTGTCCCGAATGAAAACAAACTACTGTGAATGTAGCCATCAGAAATAAAATCAGAAAGTGATGGAAATTGTCAGCACGCCTGGAAACATCAATGCAAAGATAAAGAGATGTCTTTCTGCATAGATGTTGTCAAACTTGCTGCACTTTCTATTTCAATTTAATCCTTCCTGAAAGATTCTCTTGAATCAGTCTGCATCAAACTGTCAGGCAGTACATTCCAGATCTTTTGTCAGTTCCCTTAACTCTGTGCATCCCAGTTCTGGATTCTAGCATCAATGGGTGGAATAGATTCTGCTCTATCTATTCTGTCTAGACCCCTCATCATCTTGAATATATCTATCATAGGGTTCTCTCAACTTTTCCCATAAGGAGCCACATTGAAATTTTTTTCTCATTCTGTTGATGGTGGGGAGGGGAGGGAGGACTGTTTTCTCTCAATCCACCTCCATTCCCATTTTTCCTTCCAAATGACTTTCCCATGCTAATCTCTCTCCCCTGCATTCCCATGCTCTCTCTCTCCCCTTCTTTCCCACTCTGTCTCTCACCCTTCACCATTCCCATTCCTCCTCCTTTCCTACTCTCCCTCTTAACTTCTCCTCCTCTCTCTCCTGTATCCTTTCCCCTTTTTTTGTATCCCTTTCTCTCTCTCCCTTTTATGCCCTTTCTCCCTCCTGCTCCTGTGACTTACTTTCTCACTCCCCTTTCTCACTTTTACCATTCTCTCTCCCTTACCCTTCACCCTCCTTTACCTGTTTCTCTCCCTTACTTTTATCCCCTTTTTTTCTGATTCTCTTTTACACCCTCTTTACCCTTCTCTCTCAACCCCTTCTCCTTCTTTCCCTCACCCTTTTCTCCATTCCTCTTTTATCCATTTCCTTTTCTCTCCTTTATTCATTATCTTTCTCTTGTCCTTTCCCCATCTTCCTCTCTTGCTGAACTAATTTTCCCTCACTCTCTCACCCTTCCTTTTACACTCTGTTTCTTGCCCATGACCAAGAAAAAACATCCAGGACCACCAATGCCAATACCTTACCAGAAAACATTGCTCATTCTAATCAGGGGAGGCTATGCTTTTTCCATGGGACGCTGGTGCTGTGAGGCAGCAGTGTGAACCACTAAGCCACCATGCCGCCCCAGTGTTTTATTTTTCATGATGCAATGCTTATGTTAGCTTCCATAAATATGTTAGCACTGCTGCCTCACAGCATCAGGGACCTGAGTTCAATTCCAGCCTCAGGCAACTGTCTGTGTGGAGTTTGCACATTCTCCCCACGTCTGTGTGGGTTTCCATTGGGTGCTCTGACTGCCTCCCACAGTCCAAAGATGTGCTGGTTAGATGGATTGGCAACTGTAAATTATCCATAGTGTTCAGGAATTTGCAGTTTAGCTGGATTAGCCATGGTAAAAAGCCACATGTAGTGATATGGAGATGGTATGTGGGGTCTGTGTCTGGATAGAATGCTCTTCAGAGGGTTGATGCAGATTCAATGGACCGAATAGCCTTTTTCTGTGCAGTTCTGTTCACCAAGAAAGGTCCACCTTCTCCAATCTGCCTATGTTTAACCAAAGTTCCTCATTGCTGGAAGTAATCTTGCAAATCTTTGCTGAATTCTATTTAACATCTTCAGATCTATCCTGAAGTGTAGTAGCTAGAAGTGGATACAATACTCCATTTGAGACTGAAACATTTTTCTTTTAAAGGATTTAACAAAATATCCTTGTTCCTTGCTCTTACACTCTGCCCTGCGCTACAACACTAGAATGTACCTAATGGTGTGGAAAATCACCCCAGGTTTGCCCTGTGCACACAAAAGGCAGGACAAATCCTACCCAGTCAATTACCCCACCCCATCATCTACTCTCAATCATCAGTAAAATGATGGAAAATGTCATCAACAGTGCCGTCAAGCTGCACCTGCTCAGCAACAACCAGTGACATCCAGTTTGAGTTCCGCCAGGGCCACTCAACTCCTGACTTCATTACAATCTTGGTTCAAACATGGAGCTGAATTCCAGAGGTGAGATAAAAGTGATAGCCCTTGACATGAAGGGCACATTTGGCTGACTGTAGCATCATGGAGCCCAAGTAAAACCTGAATCAATGAATATCAGAAGGAAAACTCTTCACTGGTTGGAGTCATACTTTGCACATTGGAAAATGGTTATGGTTGTTGGAGATCAGTCATTTCAGCTCCAGGACATTTCTACAAGAGTTCCACAGGGTAGTGTCCTCAGCCCAACCATCTTTAGCTGCTTCATAAATGAACTTCCCTCCATTATGATGTTAGAAACGGGGCTATTCCCTGATGATTACACAATGTTCAGCACCATTCGTGACTCCTCAGGTACTGAAACAGTCTATGTACAAATAATTGGCAATTAACATTTGAATCACATAAATGTGAAGTGATGCCCATCTCCAGTAAGATAGATATTACCGTTGCCCCTTGACAGTCAATGGCCTTTGTATCTCTGAATCACTCACTACGAATATTTTGGGATTAACATTGACCAGAAACTGAACTGGACTAGCTATATAAATACTGCAGTTACAAGAACAGGTCAGAGTCTTGGAATACTGCAGCAGTTTTGGATTACCTCCTGACTCCCCAAAGTTTGTCCACCATCTACAAGGCTCAAGTCAGGAGTGTAGTGGAATATTTTCCACTTGCTCCAAGCACACATAATGAATTTGACACCATTCAAGACAAAGTAGACTACTTGATTGGTACAATATCCACAAATGTTCACTCCTTCCACCACTGATGTCCACTTGCAGCAGTGTGTACCAACATAAGATGCATTGTAGAAATTAACCAAGGCTCCTTAGACAGCACATTTCAAACACACAATCACCATCATCTAGAAGGACAAAGACTGCAGATACATGGGAACACCACACCTGCAAGTTCTCCTCCAAACCACTCACCATCCTGACTTGGAAATATATTGTCGTTCCCTCTGTATCACTGAGTCAAACTGTTGGCATTCTTTTCCCATCAGTATGTGGGGAGCAAAATCAAATGGACGGCAGTGTTATAAAAGACAGATCACCGTATCCTTCTTAACTATAACTAGGGACAAGCAATAAACTCTGGCTCAACCAGTGAAGGCCACATCCCCTGAATGAATTTTTAAGAAATGAAACCAGAATAAGGGAAAAATCCTGAAGATGCTAGAATCTGAAACCAGAATATTGTTTGCCATATCAACTGCTCATTAAACATGTCCTGACACCTTTAATGAATTAAATCAATATAGACCCAGGTGCCTCTGCTCTTTCGCCTTCTTTAGACTTGTACCTCTTTATTATTGTCTATCAATGGGTTTTCTACTTCATACTTATCAAATTTCATCTGTCTCTTGTTTGCCAATGTCTTCCACATATTCTTCCATCTATGCCTATGTCTTTGGAGGTTCTACACTATCTTCCTCACAGTTCAAACTTTGCGTTGTTTGCAAGTTCTGAAATTGTTCCCAGTACGCAAAGGCCTAGATCATTAAAGTTGATCAATCCCACAGCAAGTTTTGTGATGGTCATTAATGAATATGAGATCCTCCTTTGTGACCAGGAGCTTATGAAATCAAGGCTTACAATTATAGTTTGATGTGCAGCAGATTCACTTTATAGTTAGAGTGTACATTGGCTTCATTCGAAAGTTGCTGCCTCACTGACAGTGGTACGAAGTTCAGGCTTTAATACTCAATAACTGTAAAACTCTTTGAACTAATGTTAAATATCCTTTGAAAACTGCTGAACTCCTGTTACTCCATGATGTCAGAGATCATAGTAAAAAGGCAAATGTGTTTGTAACCTGGAAAATTGGCAGAATTGGTGATATATATAGTCTTAAAAAAAAACCTGAGAAGCTGGATGTATATATTTTACTTGCTCTTGTTTCTGTTTTGTAGATGTCTTATCATATGGTATCTTAGCAACATAAATATTGACCTGTACATTAAAACAAAACTAAAATCAATACCATTGTGACTCACTTGTCAACATTCTTATCAAAAATGAATTAAGTCATCAAATAAAAGCAAAATGTGCTGAAGAAACTCAGCAGGTCTGGCAACATCTGTGGAGAGAGGAGCAGAGTTAACATTTCAAGTCCACTTGAGGAAGTGTTAGGAATAATTGAGAAGTAGACCACAATGGCACAAAGTGATTGGTCCCTATGCGATGCTGGCAGAGGAGGGGAAGGGTACATGTGTTTGGTGGTCTTTTATCTGCTGAGTCACCAGTCCATTTTAGTCCACCATAACTGCACTGATAGAAAAGCAACCATCAGTTAAGTTTCAAGAATAGTTATTAGAAATATACTAACTATTGTGGATTTCTAAAGCATTCGCAATCATAATCTAATTCCATCATAAAGTTATTTGATGGCAGCTTTTCTTTGAGAAGAATACAGTGGTCAGCTCCATATACATGTCGATCGGACAGTGTAAACAATGTTAACTTATTCCCAATTTAAGATTCCATGCAACAAGTGTTTGGAGCTGCATTGAAGTAGTCTTATCTGACAATCAGGAACTGTGGCAGATTCTGTCACAGACGCTGGTCACTTCTAAACTTAGTTTTCTGAAAAATCAACATAAGCAAGTTAGTACATTCAGGTCAAATATGAAACCCATAAAACAAGCAGTTGTTGCTAGATGCCACTCTGTGAAACATGAATGAAAACAATATGACATGTGCTTGCTAATTTATAATTGATTTTTTAAAAAGTAGTGATGGAAGTTCTTTGACGAAAGAAATAAATTACTTTGAATTTTCATCTTGACAGGCAGATTTTACTGGCATGGAGTATCACCAAAATTAGATGTAAAAAGAAAGATTTCTATTCCCCTTTCTTCAATTTAGTGTGTGTCTGGAAAGTTACTTGAACATAGCAGCTATTGGAGCACAGCTGAGTTTTGTCATCAGCTGACGACCATTGACATCAGCAGAGTGGAATGTGCAGAGTGATTGTGGTTATTTTCCTCCCACTATGTTGGCTCAGTGGTTAGCACTGCTGCCTCACAGCGCCAGGGGACCTGTGTTTGATTCCAGCCTTGGGCGACTGTCTGTGTGGAGTTTGCACATTCTCCCTGTGTCTGCATGGGTTTCCTCCGGGTGCTCCAGTTTCCTCCCACAGTCACAAAGATGTGCAGGTTAGGTGAATTGGTCATGCTAAATTGCCCATAGAGTTAGATGCATTAGTTAGGGGGAATGGGTCTGGGTGGGTTACTCTTCGGAGGGTCGGTGTGGACTAGTTGGGTGGAAGGGCCTGTTTCCACACTGTAGGGAATCTAATCTAAAAAAAAATCTAATCCTGAGGTACCAATGCTAATTGTGGAATCCTACTGTAGAGGATATTGGCCAGGCTACTTTTAGAATACTGCATTCAATTCTGGTCTCCCTGCTATAAGAAAGATGTTGTTAAACTTGAAGGGTTACAGAAGAGGTTTACAAGGATGCTACCAGGATTGGAGGGCTTGAGCTATAGGGAGTGGCTGAATAGGCTGGGGCTATTTTCCTTGGTGTGTCAGAAGCTGAAGGGTGACCTTAGAGAGATTCTGGATGTAGGTTTGCTCGCTGAGCTGGAAGGTTCATTTCCAGACATTTCGTCACCCTACTAGGTAACATCTTCAATGGGCCTCCGGGCGAAGCACTGTTGATAATTCCTGCTTTCTATTTCCATGTCTGGGTTTCTTTGGGTTGGTGATGACATTTCCTGTGGTGATGTCATTTCCTGTTCTTTTTCTTAGGAGTGGTAGGTGTGGTTAACTCAATGTGTTTGTTGATAGAGTTCCAGTTGGAATGCCACGGTTCTAGGAATTCTCGTGCGTGTCTCTGTTTGGCTTGTCCTAGAACGGATGTGTTGTCCCCATCGAAGTGGTGTCCCTCCTCATCTGTATACAAGGATACAAATGAGAGAGGTCATGTCGTTTTGTGGCTAGTTGATGCTCATGTATCCTGGAGCTATAAATCTTCTCAAAACTTGCTTAGAGAGGTTTGTAAAATCATGAGGAACATGGATGGAGTGAATAACCAAGGTCTTTTTTCCAGGATAGGGGAGTCCAAAACTAGAGGGCATAGGTTTAAAGTGAGAGAGGAATGATTTAAAAGGGACATAAGAGGCAACCTTTTCACGCGTGCACATATGGAATGAGCTGCCAGAGGAAGTGGTGGAGGCGGGTAAAATGATTAGGAAGGGTTTTGCACAATATGGACCAAATGCTGGCAAATGGGACTAGATTAATTTAGGATATCTGGTCAGCATGGACGAGTTGGACTGAAGGGTCTGTTTCCATGCTATAAAACTCTATGAGTCTAACTATCAACTAGCTGAATCTGGGAGCATAAGAAAAATATCGGGTTGAACACTAGATTGTAAGGATAGCTGTGCACTTAGGTGATCAACATGAATAATTCTTAGAGGAGAAAGTGAGGTCTGCAGATCAGAGCTGAAAATGTGTTGCTGGAAAAGCGCAGCAGGTCAGGCAGCATCCAAGGAGCAGGAGATTCTACGTTTCGGGCATAAGCCCTTCTTCAGGAAAGACTTAATGAGTAATTCTTAGGCTGGTGGGGCAGGTGTTTAGGCTGGAATATTGTTACTGTAGAATAGTGAAAATGAGGTTGGATAAATTCCCTTCAAGTTTGCTTGTTTTAATTTGGACATTGAGAAGGTTTTTTTTCAGAATTTTCCCTCAGATGATTAATATGCAAACACATATCTAATCTCTGCAGGTGGTAGGCCACATATGAATTGACTGAAACAAACGTTAAAACTAGTTTAATATCAAGCAATCTGCTGAACATCAGAGAAAATATGTGTGCAGTTCCAAGTGCTGCCGATCGCACAAACCAATGGTCTGCTTCAAACTGAGACACACTTACTTATTGAGAAGTGGAAAGAACAGATTTATTTTATGATTTAACACTCCCAAATCTCACAATTCACAAAACAATGTCCTGAGGGACATTCCAAATACATCAGTAGAATCTGCTAGATAAAAAAAAGCCAGTGAATAAATATAGTTCACTCAGACTGTTTTAAATAATCAAGTGGAAAAGAAACAGGTCACAAGACATTGGTCCCATGGCTAAATTAGGTCGAAAAGTGTGGCGCTGGAAAAGCACAGCAGGTCAGGCAGCATCCAAGGAGCAGGAGAGTTGGCGTTTTGGGCATAAGCCCTTCATCGGGAATGTGAAGGGCTTATGTCCGAAACATTGACTTTCCTGCTCCTTAGATGCTGCGCTTTCTGAGGCCACACTTTTCAACTCTGATTTCCAGCAGTCCTCACTTTCTCTCTAAATTAGGAAGAACCAGACTCCTCTCAAATCAAATCCTGAAGAAAGGCTTATGCCCGAAACGTCGAATCTCCTGTTCCTTGGATGCTGCCTGACCCGCTGCGCTTTTCCAGCAACACATTTTCAGCTCCTCTCAATCAACCCCAACCATCCCCAAATAAATAACCAAAAGTAAACCATATAAAGATAATGAAAAACAACTTAACAAGCTGCTGATAGCTGGAGACAATTAAAGAACTTTTATATTTAATGTATGCAATCCAGGAAGGTAACACACATGATTCGACTAGTATCCTTTATTCTCTGCCTAAGACTATATATAGAAAATGCCACATTGACATAGTTGTGCAGGATTACTGATTCCACAACTAAAAGTTAAAGGTTTTATAGTAGCAATATTATTGACACTGTCATTATTCTCTGACATCACTTCAATGAAACTGACGACAATGACCAGAATTTGCATATGAACAAAATAACATTGAAAACAAAAGTTTCTGTCAATGAATCTATGCACCTCCACAGATTACACTGTTGAGGTCCCTCTAGATTGCAATTAATGGAAATACAGTTGAAATAATGAGATCTTCCATTCAGTGTTAAGCAATTTGAAATGTTAAAGTTTTCTGACCGAGTCTCAGTTGTATTTTGAGTGACATGCTAACTCCATAATTACATTTTAAAACCATCACTAGCCCTGAAAGTAATTCATAAAAGTAGTATATCAAATTTGTCCATAACAATAAAATAACTCGACCTTTTTAAACTTTAATTTACATTCATCTTCAGTTTAACTTCCAACCTAATGCATCTGTGACCATTTATTTTGATTTCTGAATGTTTTAATTAACTGCTGCCTCACAGTGCCAGGGACCCAGGTTCAATTCCCGCCTCAGGCAACTGTCTGTGTAGAGTTTGCACAGTCTCCCCATGTCTGCGTGGGTTTCCTCCGGGTGCTCCGGTTTCCTCCCATAGTCCAAAGAGTTTCAGGTTAGGTGAATTTGCCATGCTAAATTGCCCGTAGTGTTAAGTGGAGAAGTCAGGGGGAAAGATAGGGGGGTGGGTTTCTCTTTGGAGGGTCAGTGTGGACTTGTTGGGCCGAAGGGCCTGTTTCCACACTGTAGGTAATCTAATCTAATCTTAAATGTTTTGAGCTTCCTTGTTTACTATGCGTGAATAGTTCAATATGATTGGCTACTTATTTAACACTGCCTTTGATTTGACAAAGCTTTAAATTTCTATTTCTAAAGGTCAAATTGCTTGAATTTTGTGGGCAAGAACTAAAGCCTCTGTATCTTAATGTACATAGGAGTCACAAGAAAAGGATAAGTTGACATTTCAGACAGAAATACCATTATACCAATAAGCATTTCAGAGACATGGGTGGAAGATGATAAAGCTGCAAATGTGTTGCTGGTCAAAGCACAGCAGGCCAGGCAGCATCTCAGGAATAGAGAATTCGACGTTTCGAGCATAAGCCCTTGATGAAGGGCTTATGCTCGAAACGTCGAATTCTCTATTCCTGAGATGCTGCCTGGCCTGCTGTGCTTTGACCAGCAACACATTTGCAGCTGTGATCTCCAGCATCTGCAGACCTCATTTTTTACTCGAAGATGATAAAGGCTGAGACCTGAATATTCAAGAGTTCATAGAAGGACAGAAAGCTCAGAGAAGATGGAGCAGGTGGCTCAATTATTTAAGGATGGTGTTACTACAGTAGAGAGAAATGACAAGTTTTAAAGATCAATATGCGACTTAACTATAGGATCTGCCTGTATTGCTCGCAAGACAAAGCTTTTCACTGTGCTTTGGTACACATGACAATAAATACAATTCAAGCAATCAGTTTGCGTATAGATAAGAAATAGTTAAACAAGTAAATTGTTTGTGGGATTAGTTTATTGGAGACCAAGCAGTAAACACTGCAGATTAGGGTAAACATGAAGAAGTAATGGAGGCTTGTGAGCAAAATATAGTGATAATCCTGGCTGGCTCAGTAGCCAGCACAACTGCCTGACAATACCAAGGATCCAGGTTTGACTCCATACTTGGGTGACTATCTGTGTGGAGTTTGCACATTCTTCCCACGTCTGCATGGGTTTCCTCCCACAAAGATGTGCATGCTAGATGGATTGGGAAATGGAAAAATGTGCAATGGGAAATCAGGATTATGGGGATAGGATGGGTCTTAGTGGGATGCTCTTTGGAAGGTCACTGTGGACTTGATGAGCTGAATGGTCTCTATCTGCACTGTAGAGATTTTATGCCTCTATATTTTAAATTACATATAGTTTGGATGAACCAAACAGGAAAAATTGGAATGGAAGGCAAATTCATTGAGTGTTTTAATGACAATTTCTTAGTGTAACACATTCCAGAGCCAATTTGAGAGAAAGTTATTTTAGATGTGGTAAAGGGCAATGGTACAGAATTAATTAATCTCCTCATCGTTAAGACACCCCTAAGTAGTGATGATAACATCATTAAATTTCATATTCAGTATGAGAGACAAGAGTGGTCTAGAGTTTTAAATTGAAGTAGGAGCAATTATGAGTATGAAAATGGAAGTTACAAAGTGAATTAGGAAATTAGGTTAAAGAATAAGTCAATATAGGTGCAATGGCAGATATTTTTGCAGCTATTTCATAATACTCAAAAAAGATACATTCCAGAGAGAAAGAAAGATTTTAGAGGAAAGATGAACCTCAATGGCTAGCTAAGTTAAAGGTAGTATTGCATTGAAAGCAAAAGTTTGCAGTTTCGCAAAGATTGGTAGACAGGTTAAAAGATTAGATTGAATATAAAAGCAACAAAGAATGACAAAAAAGGGAAAAGGTTAGAGCATGATGGCATGGCTTTGTAAGGGGCAGGTCATGCCTCACCAGCCTTATTGAATTCTTTGAGGATGTGACAAAACACATTGATGAAGGTAGAGCAGTGAATGTGGTACATTTGAATTTTAGCAAGACACTTGATAAGATTTCCCATTGTAGGCTCATTCGGAAAGTAAGGAGGCACAGGATACGGGGAAATTTGGCTGTCTGACCCATAGAAGACAAAGGTTGGTGGTAGATGGAAAGTATTCAGCCTGGAGCATGGAGATCTATGGTGTTCTGCATGGATTTGTTCTGGGATCTCTGCGATTTTTATAAGTGAGTTGGATGAAGTGGGAGGGTGGGTTAGTAAATTTGCCAATTCACAAAGGTTGATGGAGTGGTGGATAGTGTGGAGGGATGCTGAAATGCAACAGGATATTGACAGTTGCAGAATTGGGTTGGTAAGTGGTAGATGGAGTTTCAATCTGGAAAAGTGAGAAGTGATTCATTTTGGAAGGTTGAATTTGAACACAGAATACAGGGTAAAAGGCAGGATTCTTGGCAGTGTAGAGGAACAGAGAGATCTTGGGGTCTTTGTCAATAGATCCCTCAAAGTAACCACCCTAGTTAATAGGGTTGTTAAAGAGGCGTATAGTGTGCTGTCTTTCATCAACAGGTAGACTGAGTTGAAGAGCCTTGAGTTTATGCTGCAGCTCTATAGAGTCCTGATGAGACTATACTCGGAATATGGTATTCAGTTCTGGTCACCTCATTACAGGAAGGATGTGAAAGCTTTAGAGAGGGAGCAGAGGTAATTACTAGGATGCTGCCTGGATTGGAGGGCATGTCCATGAAGAAAGGTTGAGGGAGCTAAGGCTTTTCTCATTGGAGTGATGAAGGATGAGAGGTTAAAGGTGTACAAGATGATGAGAGGCTTAGATGGAATAGTCAGAGACTTTTTCCCAGGGCAGAAATGGTTATCACAAATGGGCATAATTTTAAGGTGATTGGAGAAAGGTTTAGAGGAGATGTTAGAGGTTGGTTCTTTACACGGAAAGTTGTGGGTGCATGGAATGCGCTGCCAGCAGTTGTGGTAGAGTCAGATACATTAGTAACATTTAAGTGACTCTTGGATAGGCACATGGATGATAGTAAAATAAAGGGTATGTAAGTTAGTTTGACCTTAGAGTAGGATAAAAGGTCAGCACAGCATCAAGGGCTGAAGGGCCTGTACTGTGCTGTACTGTTCTGTGTTCTATGTTCTTAGAAAGTTGGCTAGAAATAGTAAAAAACAAGTAAGGGCTGTTCAGTTATTTAAAAAGAAAAAAAATAATTGAAGCTAATATTTATCCTCTAGAGAGTGAGTCTGCAGAATGAATAATATAAAATAAGGAACTGGCAATTGAACTGATGAATTAAAGAGCTTTTAAAGATACTTCACTTTAGAGGACACAAGTAACATCCTGGAAATTGCAAAACAGGAATGAAAAAGAGGAACTTAAAACAATTAGAATTACCACAAGAAAGATATTGAGAAAATTATTAGAACTAAAAACTGACAAGTTCCCAGGTTTGATATATTTCATCTTAGGGACTAAAATAAGTATCGCAGAGAGTGGTGCTGGAAAAGCACAGCCCGTCAGGCAGCATCCAATGAGCAGGAAAATCAAAGTTTTGGGCATAAGCCATTCATCAGGAATGCCCAGAATGTTGATTCTCCTGCTCCTGGGATGCTGCTTGACTGGCTGTGCTTTTCCAGCATCACACTGTTCGATTCTGATTGCCAACATCTGCAGTCCTTACTTTCTCCTCGTCTTAAAGTAAGTGACAGCTGAGACAATAGATGCTTTGGTTGTAACTTTACAAAACTGGCCATATTTTGGCAAGGTCCCATCAGACTGAAGAATAGTGAATGTGAGTCTTTTAATTAAGAAAGGAGGATAACATATAATAGGAAACTATGTGCCAGTTAGCTTAGTGTCTATAATAGGGAAGATTCTGGAATCTATTATTAAGGAGGTAATAGTACAACACATAGAAAATCTCAACTCAGTTAAGCACAGTCAAGATGGTTTTGGGAAAGCAAAAACATGTTACTACATTTAATTGAGTTCATTGAGGATCTACTAGACAATGAAGAATACATGGAGCTTGTGCCTGTGTTGTACTTGGAACTCCAGAAAAATCTTATCAAGCTACCACATGGAAGTTTGCTACACAAAGTTAGAGTTCCTGGTGAAGAGGATAACGTATCAACATAGATAGAAGATTGATCAACTAACACGAAACAGAGAATAAACACAAATGGTTATTTTTCAAATTTGCAAGATATGACAAGTGGAGTGGCAAAGGGATCAGTGCTGGGGTTCAATTATTTTCAATCTATGTTAATGACTTGGATGAAGGGACCGAATATATGGTTGTTAAATTTGCTAATAGCTCAAAGATAGGTTAAAAAAAAATAGGTTGTGAGGAGGTCCTCAGGAAAGGGATATAGATAGATTAGGCACAAAGTTGGCAGATAGAGTGTAATGTGGGAAAATGTTTATTTGTTCACTTTGGTGAAAGTATGGAAAAACAGGATATTATTTAAGTGGACAGAGACTACAGAACTCTGCATTGCGTAGAGATCTGAATGTCCAGTATGCGAATTGCAATAGGTTGGTTGGTAAAGCAAGTGATTAGGAAGGTAAATGGAAAAGAGTGGAATATAAAATTGGGCAAGTTTTGCCACATTAGTACATGGAATTGGTGAGAACACATCTAGAGTACTGTGTACAGTTTTGTCTCCTTATTTAAGAAAAAAAATAATTCCATTAGAATGAGTTCAATGAAGATTCCCTTGACTGATTTCTGGGATGTGGATTTACTTATGGGAAACATTTGACAAGGTTGGGCCTAAATCCTCTATAGTTTAGAAGAATGAGAGGTGATCTTATTGAGAGGGAACTTGCCCAGGAATCTGAAGACAGGACGAGGGAGAGGAACCAGAACTAAGAACACACCTTAAAAATAGGTTGTCTCTCTTTTGATAGAAATGAGGAGAATTCTTTTCTCTTGGAAGATTGATGTTGTGGAATTCTATTCCCTTTATAATGGTGGAAGGAGAACTGTAGAATATTTTAAGACAGATGTAGTTAGATTCTTAACCTGCAAGGAAGTCAAAGGGTGGAGTGGATAACCAAGAATGTGGAGTAAATCTACAGTCATGATTTTATTGAATGAAAAGAAAAGCTCAAAGGGTCAAATGTCTAACTTCAGCTCTGAGCTGGTATGCTCATTTGTGTGTGTTGGTTGAATTTAGTGGCAAACATCCTGGTTCAACACTAACCTCAAAGTCCAGGCTAAGGAAATTATATTCCAACAAAACATAGAACCATCAGAAGAAAAAGTGAGAAGGCTTAAAATAATTGATTTCTGTTATGCATGAATTAGGTTACTGTCACTCAGGACAACAAAATAGAATGTTTGAATCGGTCTGTGTAGTTCTAGGGCAGGGACAAAAATCTGGGCTAAAGCTTCTAACTACTATTCAGTGAATCCTACTGAAAAGTGTACTTGTTAAAAGTTGGATAGGAAAGTCTCAGGCTTGGCAGTGATGCTTGCCCTCCATACTTGATTAGCTTGCTAAAATGTATTGTTTCCTGTCTATTCTGTACCATTCCACAGGATCTTTGATTTATAAAAAGAAAAGAAAGAGCAATCTATAAATTACACTAATGAATTAGTCAAATGTGAACAATGAGATTGAATTGTTGTGTCTGCCAACATGTGCAAAGTTAGCATATATAATACTGGCCATACTGTCATCAACACAGAAAGCATTGATTCCTGGTTTTGCTGTTATTTAATGGCATCCTGCCTAATAATGTTCTTACTATCATTTATTTAAAAAAGGGAATTATAATCTGAGCTTTGCAAACTTTTTATAGGATTTCAATTAATTTATAACACTTAACAACACAGGGATGTTTTATCACAAAATTGGTCTATTTAATTTTTTTGTCTATAGTAGCTGAATTACAAATCTTAGAAACTCACCATCACATTGACATACAGGTTTTTGTTTTAAACAGTTGGTGCAATATCAGAGAATCTGCTAGAAATAACCTGACTGCACTGTATTTGGAAGACTTGACATCTAGAAGACATGTTTGAGTCTATGTTGAATGTTTTCTAATCAGCTTCTTTAGAGATGTTATTGCAATTCTCCTGGGCAGTAGGATTTCAATCCAGGCTGCTTAGCTCAGGGGTAGGAACATTACCAGTGTACCACAACAGTCCCACTGAGCTTTACTTGGTCCTTGGCTTGTATTGATTCCAGATACATGGATAGATTGGAACAGCTGGCCTTATTCTCAGAGCTAAGACTGAGAGATGGTTTGAGCAAGATGTTCAAAATTATGAATAGTGTACTGAGAAGATAGAGGAAAAAGTGTTACCTTTGGTGAAAGGATCAAGAATCAGAAGACCCTAATTTAGAGTGATTGGAAAAAGGAAAAAGGGCTACATTAGGAACAACTTCTAACTCAGTGAATTATTATGGTCTGGAATGCATTGCCTGAAAGGATTAATCTGAGATTTTCAAAAGGAAGTTAATAAAATTCATGCTGCACAAGTGCTAGGCAACGATCATCTCAAACAAGACAGAATTGAATTCCTTCAGTGTCAGTGGGTCAAAATCCTGGAAATCTGTCCCTAACAACATTGTTGGTCTCCCCACAATACAAGGACTGCAGCAGTTCAAGAAGGCTACTCAATGCCACCTTTCCAGGTCAGTTAGGGATGTGTAATAAGTGCTGGCTAGCCTGTGATGCACATATCCTGTGAAAATATAATAAAAAGAGGATATGAAGAAGCATTCACTAACTTTGACAACTTGTGTAGTCTTTGAACCAAATGTGGCCCTGCATCATGTCCTGGATACTTGATATCTGGCATTGTTCTCATAGTTGTTTGCTTCCATTATCTTCAAAGCATATGTCTGGAAGTCCTCCTGACCCATCTCCCTGTCTGCTCCACCATGATCTCCTGTGCAATGTTTGAGCCCACTCTATCCCATGTTTCACCATAATTTGATGTTTTCCAGGTCAATTTGGTTTCTGTACAAATGCTATCAAAGGCTTGAGTCCAATGCACCCTCCTGTCAAACATTGCAGGTTAACTTTAAGTAGTGCTAGTTAACCTCATCTGACCTCACTGCTTGCAATACTGGTCCCCTGTTGAACTATGTAGCCAATCAACAGAGCTGTTGGCTCTGAACATTGAAATTGGCAAAATCAACAACCGTCACAAAGTTGGCATGATGTCTGCATTGTAATAAACAAGTACCGAATAGTTATTGTGGTACCTCACCATCCCTTTTCCAGGGGCTTTCCAATTTAGCCTCCTCTGTGGGGTTTTGCAGACTACATTGTCACTTTCTAAAAGAATGGAATGTTTGCTGTAATTGGTGGTAAATGTTGAAGCATAAACAAATGTGGACTACACTAGTCTCAGGAGCATTATTGTGAGCTATAATTTTAATGTAAATTGATTTCCTCAAAATGGAATAGTGTTTTCCAATAAATAAATCATAAAACATTAAAAATTAAAGTTCAAGCTAAAAGGACAATGGGTAAGGAACTTCAAGAGCAGTTTTGCATATGGATTCCAATTTAAAATGCTTGCTGGTACATCTTGCATTGATGCTCTTTATGGCTAGCTAAACATTTAGAATATAATTTCTTATTTTTACAAGGATGGTTTTTCCTATTGTTATATTGCAAAGGACTTACTGTGGAAATCACACGACTGCCACAAAATGGGATATTACTTACCTTGTTGATACTGAATAAGGTCATTCAGAAACATTGGTAACTGTTTACCTATAATCTTACAAAACCTGCTTAACATGCATGTAATTTTTTTTTCTCCTTCAGAAAATCTCTAGGGCTGAAAAATTTGGTTGAAAAGTACCAGATATTTTAATGGTCTGAGTACAGGTTTAGATGCAAAAAGTGCTGATACCAAATCTACTAATCCATGACAAAAATAGAAGTTGCTGGAAAAGCTCAGCAAGTCTGGCAGTATCTGTGGAGAGAAATCAGAGTTAATGTTTCAGGTTTAGTGACCCTTCCTCAGAAATCCATGGTTTATGTCTGAACCTGTCATGGTGATAGGATTGGTGTGAATAGATAGAAAGCCACAAGGCAGTCAAATGAAAAGAGGCCTTTGCCTTAAATGAAACTTATATTTTTTATGACAATCAGGTACAATTTATGTTGTTATAATAGACTGTGAAGAGACATAAATGGTAGGTCTATCTCCTTGGAAATCCAGAATTGTTCTTCCACCTGAGTCCATACAACTTCATCAATTAGGGACAGTGTTTAACCCACTCCTCAACATTATCCTTTCAGAATCAAACACCATATACAACATCTTTTCTCCACCATGCCTTTATCTAATTCTTAAAATTACAAATTCACATATAATATAAAATTAAATTTACCATTAGCCCCCGTCTTCCCCCAAGTCTCTGATTTTACAAATTAAAGCAATCTGGAGGCTTCTGCAGAATGTATTTTCTTCAGGTTTGGAAGATAGACTCAAGACTATTGACCTTGACTCTGTTCCTGATCAAGTGAGATCTATAAGTCCCCTCTTCATTATTACATCCTTCTGTTATCTATTTCTGTGCTTAATAAACAGCACAAAAATGAATAAAAATGGAATTAAATATAAAATTCCTCTTCTAGAGTTCAGGGTGGAGGATGTTTCATGATTCAGATGATAAATAGAACTATTAACTTGGCTTTCACATTGCGAAGTTTCTTTTTCTTGAAATTTGTGTTATACTGCTCATTCACTGCCAGCCTTATTTCTCACCTGGGGAAATGGCAATTAGAAGTCATTGCGCTGGAATGAATCTGTCCATCAGAGAAAGAGGTCAAACCGGAGTTAGTCATTGAAAATGGAATGTTTAAAGAAAAAACATGAACATATTGTTTAGCCCTTCCCTGAGATCTATTTCACACTAAAAATGGATTAGCAAAACTCAGTGGAAAGGTTGCTTTGTACTTTTTATGCTTTCTTTAAACCAAACAAGGGAGTACTTGTGCACAATATTAAACCAGTGGAAGCGAATCAAAATGTGACTATTTTTACACCAGACAGGGTATTACTAAGCTGAGTCAATGAGAACATTTGAAAGCATTGCCTTGGGCAGATATATTGGAGCATTAACAGAAGCATTCTGATCAGCATGGGGCTCATACATTCTCAGATCAAAGAGGAGGAAGATGTGAAATGTTTGTTGATAATTGCCAAGTTGACAATGGGTCTACACAACTTTTAAAACCAGCTGCATGTGAATGTGGACATTTTTAAAAGAGTAAGATTAATTTCCTACAGAGAGTCTGGTCATATTTGCCCTCCCGTATTTATAAAGGAAGACATCTGTCTCTTTTCACTTGTTACTTTGAATAATTGGCTCTTTTCAAATTTATATCAGTCATAGAGTCATAAAACACAGGAGGGGCTCATTGGCCCATCGATTCTGCGCCAGCACATCTATGTTAATCCAAATTTCCAGCACTCAATGCATGGGCTTGCATGTTATGATATTTCAAGTGCTCATTCAGGTACTTTTTAAAGGTTGTGAGATTTCCCACCTCAACTACCTTCCCAGCCTGCTCAGTCCAGATTCCCACTGCCCTCTGAGTGAAAAAGGCTTTCCAAAAATCCCCTGTCAACCTACAGCCCATCACCTCATTACTGACCCTTTAATTATGGGGAATAGTTGCTTCCTATCCACTTTGTTCGTGCCACTTTGTCTTGTACACCTCAACTAGATCTCCCATCAGCCTTCTCTGCTCCAAAGAAAACAACACAAGTCTCAAAGCAGGAATTAAAGCTTTCCATAACCATGTTTTAAACTCCCGCCTGCACTAATGTAGATTTTTACCACGTCTCAGAGTTTTATGAGAACAGAAATGTACTAGAATTATTTCACTTTCAATTTCACAGCCAAAACCTCAGTACCCCCATTCTGTGCTGATCTTTTGGCTACTGGCCGGACATAATAGACGGATATATATACATACGATTGTCTTTTAAATGCACATCATTCTAATGAGTTCATCTTCAATTTTATATAGAAAACATAATGTCCTTGCAATCCAATATCAATAGTGACTTTTAATCAGACCAGTTCTTGGTGCACTTTGGCATTCTATTCTTGACTTCAGCTAAACAATTACTGTGTTGAGGTCGTCTCTGTTCTGTATTAAGTCTAATACATCTGCGAACGAGCTCAAGCAGAAATAATGCCTTTTTTAAGAGATTAGCAACTGCAGCCCAAGCATCCTGTACATTACTCTCATGGTATATTTTGTTATCAGTTGCTTTTCTTAGTGCTCCATGGTAATAGTTTTTGCATGCAGCTTATTATTGTGATGTGGGAGGCTTTAGCTAATCATTCAACCCTGACTCGTCTAAGTACCTGAAGTTCAACTTTAACATGACTATGATCTATTCAATAACGCATGTACATTGGCAGGTTTAGGTAACCATTATAGAGCAACCATGAACAAGAACAGCAAAGGAGCCAACCTTGGACTTTCCTGCATGATGGTCACAGATTAGCTGTACACTGATTGATAGTGCCTGTGGTTCAAGGATGCAAAACCATGTATGAACACAGAGGTCCTAACGGCCCAGTGCATTGTCAAAAATGTTTCAGATTCAGGGTAACTACACTGTTGGGAAAACTGCAATACCCTCTAACCCTGTTGCCAGTTGCCTACGGAAACTTTGTAGTTCTGGCAAACATTCATCAACTTAATATAACAATTTGATGCTGATGTGTCTTGTGGCTAAGTGAAGTAAGTCTGAGGTGCAACATTTTTACGCTGAAGTGACTTATCTAAACATTACTGTGTTTGCTGTGTGCTTACTGCAGGGCTGGGTTATGGCGTGTAGCACATCTCATTAATGTTAGCCTGATACATATTCATACTCTTGATAAGTCCAAGGAGTGTATCTTTTCATATCTATATTTTTGTGAAGATATTGTTCACTAAGTTATCATTCAGTTATTGAACAGTTGACCTTTGACTATCATGCAGGATTATGGTGTCATCCTAATTATATAATTATGGTTTCATAATTATGGAAATGCAATATTCTCATTTGACAAACATAAAAAATGCAAAATTGCTCCTTTGCAATCCTTGTTTATGACAAAACCTATCATGACTGATGTCCTAATTTGTTCCACTTTCTCCTCATTCTTCAAAGAGTATAACTTAATGAGGAAACTTTAAGGAATCCTGATTGTACCAAACAGTAAGTTGGTAGTTAAAAAAAGTGAGCCAAAAAGAACACTCTTGACTTCACAGTTAGCACAGGAAAAAAAAAGTTCAAATAAATGGTAACAAGACCTTTAAAGCCTTGCTGTAATTGCATGCTGTCCTTTCAAGCAAACTTGTATTCAAACAAACATAGACATCCAATTAGTTTAGATACGGTGGTGATTCAATTTATTTCTGGTCAGGAAACATCACACATGCTACATTAACATTGAACTTAAATTCCTGTCACATTCTGAAAAGGCTTTCCTGTGCTAAACATCCAAGTATCGTGCCACCCCATCCTGTTCCCAGAGGCTGCTTTAAATCACGCTCAATGATCAGACATCCATCACAAGTGATCTCTCTCCATAGCTCTGATCTGTTATGCTCTGACTTCACCCACTGATGGAATGGAGCCATCAAGAAAATCCGTATTCCTGTAAATCCTGAGTCACATATTTATTCAGTTTATTGGGCTCTTAACAATTCCTTTCTCATCATTCACTCTTTGATAAAATTTTAGTACAGCCAAGTACCAAAGCCGTGGTATGAAGTATTAAACTCTGATACTTAAAAGCTCAAATGTAATGTAATCAGTTTGAGATCCTGAGAAAAAGAAGGGAAGAATTAAAGAGGGAAGCTGAATAGGAGCAGTTAAAGAGACAAAGCTACAAAAGACATAAAAGACAATGATAATAACTTGTTAATTCTGCATGTGCAACCTCCCAAGGGAAAGAATTGTCAGACATACAAAACATTGTCATTCCTATCTTTTTACAAACATTTTTGCCACAAGGAGAGGGGAGCATTTCCTGCACAAGAACAATATCAAAGTATCAGCTGATTGCATTAAGAAAAAGTTTTCTTAGCAGAGCCCAACAATAAAATTCAAGTTACCCATTTTCTTAACCAATTGTGAGTTCTTGTCACTAGTTTCTCCTTGCATTTATCAACTGTTCCCTCTGTAAAACATACTTCAGATGATTCAGTTAATGAAGCAGATACACAATCAGGACATTTTTATAAATGAGATTTCCAACTTCTAATATGGAAAATCAATAGTTATATTTCCTGATTTTAAAAATGTTCTTGAATAAAATGATTAAGAAAAAGAAATCATGACCTTGCATAGGATTTGAAACAACACCCCCGCAGATTAAGAATTCAACAATTTACCAATTCGGTCATTTGGACCATGTAGTCACATCCTACACAAACCTTGAGCACACTGGAGAAAATAGTATTAAAAATGTAAATATTTTGTTTATTATCATGGTCTGATTTAATATGGTTTGTGGCAAGTTATTTCATATTCTGTTTGTGTGAATATGAGTGTGTGCTTGAATTGTGGAGGGATTAATCCATCTGTAGATATGGTCACTAAAATTCCTCATTCAGTTGGAATGGCTGTACTTGGTTTCTAACTGGTAACTTGTTGCATTCAAATAGTGTTATTTCTTTAGTTGGTGCCTATTAGAGGCTCTTGTGGTGCAGTGTTAGTGTCCCTACCTCAGAGCTAGATAGCCAGGATTAAAGTCCCACTGGCTCCCAAGGTTTATTACAAAAGGTCTGAACAGGTTAATTAGGAAAATATCTAGTTATTACCTGTTTGTGTGTAAATGGGTCTGTTTCAGATTAGAAAGTTTGTAATGAGTGATGTACCACAGGAATCTGTGCTGCAACCTTAACTGTTGATTATATATTTGGTAGCTGTTCCTCTGTCCCTTCATCTAAATCTTACATACATACATTTTATATATATTTATTAAAAAATGTATGTATGTATGATTTAGATGAAGGGACAGAAGGAACAGCTGCCAAATTTCCTGATGACACAAAGCTAGGCAGGAAAGTAAGCTTTGAAGAAGGCACAAGGAGGCTACAAAGTGATATGGATAGGTTAAGTGTGTGGGCAAAGATCAGGTAACTGGAGTATATTGTGGGGAATGTGAAATCGTCAATTTTGGCAGGAAGAATAAATGGTAAGAGATTGCAGAGCTTTGAGATGCAGAGGGATCTGGGTGTCCTAGCACATGAATCATAAAAGGGTAGCATGCAGTTACAGTAAGTAATTCGGAAAGTTAATAGGATAGAATGTTATTATTTATTGCAAGGGGAAGTAATTATATTAGTACAGAAGTTATGTTTCAGACATACAGCATACTGGTGAGACCATATCTGGAATACTTATTCAAGAAAGAATGGATGCTGTTCAGAAAAGGTTTATGAAATTAATACCTGAATGCACAGGTTGTCGTAAGAGGAAAGGTTGTACAGACTAGGCTTACATCCACTGGAGTTTAGAAGAGAAAGAAGTGACTTGATTGAAATGTATAAAATCCTAAGGATCTGAACAAGTTGGATGGGGAGAGGATATTTCCTCTTACAGGAGAATCAAGAACAAGAGATTGCTGTTTAAAATGAGGGGATACCCATTTAAAATAAAGATAAGATTTCTCTCAGAGGGCTGTGAATCTTAAGAGATTTCTGCTTGAAAAGGCTGTGGAAGCAGAGTCCTTGTATAGTTTAAGGCAGAAATGTGTTAAATCAGAGATTGGGGTGAAATATTATTGGAGCATGTGGAAACGTGGATTTATGTTTGCAATCAGATCACGATTTATTGAATGGGAGAGCAGGCTTGAGCAGCTACTCCTGTTCGTTGTTCACATCTTTTTAATTCAAATTGCTGTGGCGACTGTGAAGCCAATAGCCTCTTTGCTGCCATAGAGCTGTTCTTTCGAATATAAATCTGCATATTCCTAACCTTCTGGGTGGTTTTCTTTCAGAAGGGGAACTGTTTTGTCTCTGGACACCTTGTTTCTAGGCAACATCACACTTTTTTTTCCCTCTTATACTTCTTTTCTTAAAACACTGAACTATCACCAAGATTTTTTTTTAAAATTAAAGCTTTGTTTAAATGTATGTAAACATGTTTCCAAGTTCACCCGTCGTATTCAGAGTACTGAAAAATAAAACTAAATACTTTCCTTCTTCGTATGCAATAAAGAAATGCAAATCAGCTGTACATGGTTCTGTCCATACTAGAACCCAGATTTTAGATGAATAACAAGAATATATCATGAACCTTCAACACCTCTCCCTGTGGGGGAAAAGGAAAAGAAATTCTTTGAGATGAATTCTGATTTTTCTGTTACCATTTCTTCTTATGCCATATCTCTTCTACTTATACATCTTGATGATAAAAACATTTGTATTACATTCACAAGGACCTGCTGTAAAAAATCAATTTCTGATGTAAGTCCATTTTGATCATGACATTTGTCTTTTTCCATATTTGCTCTTGATAAAGCTTCCACTCTAATATTGTTATTTCCTGGGACATGACTGATTTTGAAATTGCATTGTTATTGCAATTTCAAGAATTCCAAAAAGGTAACCTCAAATTCTTGTTATGGGTTTTTCCCAGAAAATTAAACCAAGTACGATTATTATATACAACAGAGAGAAAGTGAGGAGGGCAGATGCTGGAGATCAGAGTCAAAAAGTATGGCAGTGGAAAGCACAGCAACTCAGGCAGCATTCGAGGAGCAGGAGAGGCTGTGTATCGAGCATTAGCTCTTCATCAGGAATGTGGGTGGTGGGTGGGGGAGGTGGGGGGGGTGGTCCAAGAGAGCTGAAAGATAAATGGGATGGGGGTCAGGCTGGGAGTAAGGTACCTGGGAATGTGATAGGTAGATGAAGGTGGAAGGTGATGGTGAAAAGTCAGACTGGAGGTGGGAAGGAAGTTGGACAGGTAGGACAGTTCAAGAGGGCGGTGTCGAGTTGGAGGTTGGATCTGGCACAAGGTGGGGGGAGGGGAGATGAAGAAACTGGTGAAATCGACGTTGATTCCATGTGGTTGGAGGGTCCCAAGGCTGAAGATGAGGTGTTCTTCCTCCAGGCGTCAGGTGGCTAACATTTGGTGGTGGAGGAGGCCCAGGACCTGCATGACCTTGGTGGAGTGGGAGGGGATGTTGAAGTGCTCGGCCACAGGGCGGTGGAGTTGATTGGAGCATGTGATCCAGAGATGTTCTCTGAACCATTCTGTAAGTTGGCATCCTGTCTCCCCAGTGTAGAGGAGACCACATTGAGAGCAATGGACACAGTAGATGAGGTGTTTAGAAGGGCAGGGAAACTTCTGCTGGCTGTGGATTGATCCTTTGGGGCCTTGGATGGAAGTGAGGGGGCAAGAATGGGCAGAGGTTTTAGGTGGCAAGGAAAAGTGTCAGGAGTGGAGGGTGGGTTGATGGTGAGGAATGTGGACCTAACAAGGGAGTTGTGGAGGGAATTATCTCTGCAGAATGCTGAAAGTGACAGGGGGAATATACCTCCCACGGTGGGTCTGACTGTAGCTGGCAGAGGACAATGTGTTGTATCTGGAAGTTGGTGGGGTGGAAGGTGAGGACCAGGAGTGGTGGCAGTACTCCACTTCTCCACCTCCATCCTGCCTGCCACAGACAACAGTGTAGAACCAAGGAGGTGAGCCCTATATATGGGCGAACACCCTCAACATGTCTGGACCTTCTAGCAACAAATGCCCCAGGTCATCTATCCAGACCTTCAATAGGCTTCACCATGGGGCAGCTCCTTACACCCCAGCTGCAGACCCGAGGACTGCACTAAATGTACTGGGAAGGCAAGGATGAAGCAAAACTTCCGAGATACATTGGTGGTGATGAGTGACAGATACTTCACTTCAAGTGTCATATCACATGTGGAGAAACTGGCCCTTTAAATCATCACCTGTCTGATCAATAGCATTTGAGCTGCAGTTGCAGGAATGAACCCACAGAAGTTACTCTTATTTTGGCACCAGTCAATGTTAGAAAATTGTCCGAAGGAATAACACTAATGGGCATCATTGTATAACATTTTATCATTGTTAAATGTGGAAATATTACAACTGTGCCTTTACACAGTTACTAACAACAAGAAAAAAAACAAACAAAACAGCTGCATTTGCTCCTGGGAATGAACAGTGGCTGCCAGCTTTTGCAGCAAAACACGTTTACTTTCAAGGATATTGATTTCACCCAACTCAGACCTATTGGAAGCGGGTGTCCATTAAGTCTTGTCTGGCCTGTTGTGCCTGAAGCTGAACCACTCTGTTATGGTGAAGGTGGTACCTACTGCACAATGTCCTCATCTTCATCCTTGGAAGACTATTACCTCCCTCCCAGTTCTTCACCATCCATTGTACCCTCAAATGCATGCTCCAGTTGTGTTGAGCACGATATGCAAAGATTGTGTGGCACATTCTGAAGGTGTGTATTGCGAGTCTGTCAGACTGATGAACATCAGATCCTCATCTTGAGGAGACCTATAATCTTCTCCAATAAGATTTACTGTGTCTACCCTCTGGCTCAATTAGGGGGTTGTAAAATGGTGTCATCAGATATAGTTGCAGAGGTTAGCCCTTGTCTCTCAGTGGCCATCTTTGTAAGGTATCTGGCTGTTGAAATGAAGCAGGAACTTGAGAGTTATCAGGGCTTTAGACATCATAGCAGTTTCCAACGTAACTGGCACAGATTTCTGAAATGTGGTAATGATTATTCTTACAGGTGACATGTACATTTACCAGATTGAACACTTTACTGTTCATGATGTCTGTCACATTATGATATGGTGCTCTCAGTCCAATGTGTGCACTGTCTGTAGTGTCCTTTACCAGGGAAACCACTGGTATTGGCAAAGCCTACTGCATGAGCTACAATATTGACCTTATCACGGAGAAATGAGATGAAGGAGTGTGGTCTGACATAAATTGCATCGGTAACAGCCTAGATACACCTGCAGTATGAAGATCAAGAGATCTCATACAAGTTCCTGCTGGATCCTTGGAAGCAGCCTGTTGCAGGAACATTTAGTGCATCTTTAACTTTTATAGCCAGTGGGATAGGATGGCCACTCACTCCCTCAGGTCACAGGTCAGGTTCCAGCAGGTGACGCAGTTCTGTGAGAGCTTCTCAGGTCATCCACATTCATCAGCAGCATTGAGTTTCACTCATCCAGAGAAAATGGCGTTGAGGATGTTAACCTCTCGGCCTCCTCTTTTGCCTCATGAGGGGACCTTCTGCTGCTGGAAATCCCTCATGTAGAGGCTGTTCAACCGTCAGGCCTGGGGTTTGTTGAAACCTATGTTCCTCCTCAATTTCTTTGTTCCCTTGCTATACAGGAAGCACTTCAATGATAAGGCCGGTTGTGGTTGGATCCATTGCTGATGGTTCCGACTTTCTGTGGGGAATATCAGAAACAAAATAGCACCCTAGGATTTTAAGGAATCAGCAGTCGTACTCACACAAAAGAGAGTTTACCATAGACCATAATACAGTGGGATATGAAGGCCTCTGGCAAGGAAGGCCATGTGATACCCCTTTATGGACCTTTGACATATTAAACCTTATTCAGATCCATTCAGCAAATACCATAGGGGATTGTAGGTGTGACAGGACCTTGGTCCCATCCGTATTCCCAACATCACCCAAGAAAGACAGCGTAGCATGTCAGTGCATGGTGAGAAACAGTTTAATGTGAGAGGAAAACAACTTCGTGCTCTTGTGCATCACATGAGAATTTGGAATGTGTTTGGGAATTTGGTCAACCACAGGTTACCCATTAACACTTCAACTTCACAGGAATTACTAGGTTCAATTTGTAATGATCAAAGATGTTTGCTTGTGGTCAGGATTTGTCATCAACAGAGTTGGTTAATGCATGATGTGCCTCAGCAGGAGTTGGGTGATTACAGATGTCTATAGTTTGGAATCTGTCGGTGCTGGATTAATGTGATTGTCTCTTGAAGAGCCTCACATTGCCTACAGGTGAAGCCCGCTCTTGCTGACAAAACAGAACAAACTTATGTGCCTACTCTGCATGATTTGGCAGTCAGTTTTGGACTGTTGAGCGACTGAGAATTGGATGAATACAGAAGGCTTTACATATTGCATTCGAAATAGTGAACTGCAGGCTCTGGCTGTCATTCTAGATACCTCCTCACCCTTCATGTACCTTTCTGTTTTGCAACCCTTATCAAACCCAGCACGTTTGAGTCTCCCCACATTCCCAACTAAAAGTTATGTTTAACTATTCACCTCCCCAGTTTATCTCCTGAGGCCCAAGCCTATCTCTTAGTAATGCCTACAATTGCGATGCACTGTGATCCATCACCGTCGAGGTGGTAGTGGTAACCATTGGTGATGCACCACCCCAAGTGCCCAAAGTATGACTCTACCATTAAATGTAGAGCTGTAGTCCTTTGCAGTGACTGTTCTCTCTGCGATCCAACAGGTTGCCTCCAAATTCCACTCTTGACTTCACCAACACAGCACCACTCCCTGACAAACTCCCCCAGCTATAATGATAAAGCCTCCAAGAACTGACTGTGGCACAAAACCGCCAGAGCAACTTGGCAGGTTGGCTGAGACTGGTCACCAACCAGACACCTGACTGATCTCTGTGAAGCTCCCTGACTGATTAATCAGTAGTTTCTGATCAGTTGGACATGATTTGCAGGACTGACTGGAACCCAGTCTGCGGAGAATAAGGACACAGATCTCTCGACCCTGATCGTACCAAGTGGCTGATGAACTGTGGAAACTCCTTGCACAGAGATCTGATGATGACCTTGACTGACAATGACAGTACCACCTGACTGAAAATGGTCTCCCTCAACTGAACTAAGGATAACACCCCTTAGAGTTTCAGACAAGACCTTTGGTTGAAGCACATGCAGTGTGTTTTCCAATAAGCTGTTGGCAAATGCTGTAGGTGTGACATTGATGTAAATATTGCCATACGCCAACATATCCAACCCTTGACTTCTCAGGGATAACAAGCTGTCTGGCTTTCTGTTTGTACTAAAAGGCAGAGATGCTGCAAACATCCAAATAAATGTGAAGTGAGTGAGTGCTAAGAAAGCAAGTTAAAAGGCTGATGAATGGGATGTGTGTCCTTCCCTGTGTGCAAAGCAGACAAGCAATTATGTGGGTGAGCTCCAAAGGACAGTAATGAAGTGCTGAATGTAGTATGAGCTAGTCGGATGTATACCATGATGATGTGATAAGGCTGTTAGCTAATCCAACTCCCATGGATGGAGCGTGCAGATGATCACTACTCATGGAATGTACCCTGAGATGTTAGGGAATACTGACCAAGATGGAGGTTTGGAGAAGGTGCTGGCAAGCTGTAGCTGCCAAATTACTGCTCTGGCTTTTCAGTTGGGAATTGGCACCATCAGTTTTCTCTGAGAAATCAGCAATGAGAAGAGATTAGGTAATTATGAGATGTCAATGCATGCAAATAGACCTCTTGTTAGTTACTGGCAAAATTCCTCTTGCCATTAAGATCTTAAGGGGAAAATCAAACTTCTTTTCTCAACTTCAGGAATCAAATTTTTCTCCATTCTCTCCCTATTTTCCCATCTTTTACACTGTTGTTCACAGCATTCAGGCAGTGAGGAAACTGCTACCCCAGTCTCATTCTCCACAGCTGACACAATTGAGTTTGCAAGAGAGATAACTGATTGGCCAATCCATCTGTATCTCATCCATTTGTTATGAAGTTGAAAGAATGTATGTTCACTTTAAGATAGGAAGTGTTTTCTGAACAGGACAGCTGCCAGAACAGGACAGCTAAGAGACAGGCTGTAACTAAATAGATAGATAAAACAATTGGCTGTTAGATGGATACCTACGTTTTGGTTGCTGTTTGACAACAATTCAAATTTAACCAATTATCTTAAATTATGCCTAGGATACTAAAACCCAATTGAATTTGAATTTATTGTATTGACAATATCAGATCAATGAGAGGGAACGATGTTGCACGTATGAAAAAACACAGATATTTTGAAAACTGGTCAGAGCAACTGCTGTACAGCCAGAGAGCTAACTGCCCATCTAAAATGAAAAACTCTGAAAGAAATCAGAAGGCACTATCTATCAAAAGTATCTTTACCTGTAAAAATACTTGCAGTAAAAAGAAAGACAACCCAGGGACAAGACAGAAGAATCAGAAGATGGGAAGGAAGACAACATAAGAAACCTGAGATTAAGTCAAAATAATATTTTATAATTGTGTTAATGGAGCAGTATTTTGATAGAGTTGGTGTCAGATAGTAATTAGTTAAGAAAAAGGGGACTTGGATTTATTAATAGTTTTTGTTTAGTGATCACTATTAGATTTAGGAAAATAAATTGTTATTTTTCTTCAATAGTGGAAATTAGAAGTTTTCACTCACTCATACACTTTAACAGATTATAACGTGAGGTGAGTTTCTCTGAGTGTTTGGTCTTAACTAACAAGGGGTTCGACTCCGCGTTGTAACACACTGCACCAACACCAGTGGCATCAACAGGTAAGTTTAAATGATGCTGCTGAAACTAATGTGTGAGTTAGCACAGGTACAAACCACATGCTGTAGGTAGAACTAAAATACCAATAAGGAAGGAGTTTCAAGATCTTAACTCAGTGAAAATAAAGGAACGGTGATATATTTCCAAGTCAGGATGGTGAGTGGCTTGGAAGGGAACATGCAAGTGGTGGTGTTCCCACGTATCTATTGTCCTTGTCCATCTAGATGGAAGTAGTCATGGATTTCGAAGGTGCTGTCTGAGGATCTTTGGTAAATTTCTGTATTGTGCCTTGTAGGTAGTACACACTGCTACTAATGAGTGTCATTGGTGAAGGGTGTGAAGGTTTGTGGATGTGGTGTCAATCAAGCAATTTGTTTTGTCTTGAATGATGTCAAACTTCTTGAGTGTTTTTGGAATGGAACTCATCCAGGCAAGTGCTTGTGCCTTGTAAATATTCAACGGCCTCCGGAGAGTCAGGAGATGAGTTTCTCACTGCAAATTTCCTGGCTTCTGACCCACTCTTGTAGCCACAGTATTAAGATGGCTAGTCTCGTTCAGTTTCTGGTCAATAGTAATATCCCAGGATGTTGAGGGAATGTTGATCTCAGTTATGGTAATGGATTGTGGAGAGGTTATGGTTAGATTTTCTCATATTGAAGATGGTCATTGCCTGGCATTTGTGTTACTTGACACTTTTCAGCCTAAGCCTGGATATTGACTTGGTCTTGTTGATTTGTACATGGACTTCAGTATCTGAGGATCTGTGTTGCATACACATGACATGGATGCTGGGGAAAACTAAGCACTACCACTATCATGCGATAGTGTGGGGGAAAAAAGATGAAGGAAAGAAAAGAAAAAAAATAAACAGGAGGGTAAGGGGTTCTACTCACTCTAGATTAAATTAGATTAGATTACTTACTGTGTGGAAACAGGCCCTTCGGCCCAACAAGTCCACACCAACCCTCTGAAGGGAAACTCACCCAGACCCATTCCCCTACAATTACCCCTGCCCCTAACACTACGGGCAATTAGACATTGCCAATTCACCTAACCTGCACATTTTTGGACTGTGGGAGGAAACCAGCGCACCCAGAGGAAACCCACGCAGACACAGGGAGAACGTGCAAACTCCACACAGACAGTTGCCTGAGGCAGGAAGCTTGCTCGGTGCTAGCTGGGTCAGTATCATGTACTATTCCCCCATAAATAAAAGGCAACTTGGTGATGAAGTACTGTACCTACTTTCATGGAATTATGTCAGTCATGCCAACCTGAAAAGAAACCTTTATCCCCATTCACTGTTTCACGCCCCATGAGCCAATTGTCTATCCATGTCAATACATTACCTCCAATTCTGCTGGCTCTTTACTCATGACTTAAACTTTTGTAATTCTGGATCAGTGGTGCTGGAAGAGCACAGCAGTTCAGGCAGCATACCTTGTTGAATGCCCTCTAGAAGTTCAAATATATCTGCTGGTTCTGATCCAATGATGGAGGGATGGTCATTGATGTAGCAGCTGAAGATGATTGGGCCTAGGACTCTACTCTGAGGAACTTCTGCAATGAGTCTTGGAGCTAAGGAGACAGAATTTCAACAACCATAGTCATCTTTCTATGTGCCAGGTATATTCTGACTTCAATCAGAAAAGAATATTTCCACGATTCCCATTGACTCCAATACTGTTAGGGAGCCTTGATGCCACACCCAGTCAAATGTGACCTTAGTGTTAAAGATAGTCACTCTCACCTCACCTCTGGAATTCACCTCTTTGCTCTATGTTAAATTAAGGCTATAATGGCGTCAAGAGCTGAATGGGCCTAGTGGAACCCAAACTGGTCACCACTGTTAACGATACTTTCTATCACTTTACTGATGATCGAAAGTAGACTGATGGTTTGGTAATTGGCTGGGTTGAATTTGTCCTGTGTTTTGTGTATAACTTTCTGCATTGTTGGATAGATGCCAGTGTTGTAACTGTACTGGAACATCTTGGCTAGGGTAGCAGCGAGTTCTAGGACATGAGTCTTCAGTACTATAGCTGGAATGTTGTCATGGACCGTAGCTTTGCAGTATCCAGTGACTCCAACTTTTTTCTGATATCCTGTGGAGTGAATCGATTAAGGTGAAGACTGGCATCTGTGATGCTGAAGGTCTCTAAAAGGTGATGAGATGGATTATCCACTCCGCACTTCTGGTTTGGGGATTTAATGTAACCTTCACACTGTCACCCTGCTTGAGATATGTTTACTCAATATAGACAAGGTCTCAGGATGAGAAAAAAATGTTGCAATTATTCAGTGAATTATGTAGTTGTCTTTGCAAAAGGTACTTCGATCATTAACTACTTATTAGTTAGTGTGTGAAGATTTATTGTTAAAGAATAACTGACAACAGGAAAATCCATCCTTGTTGCTATGAGCAGCCGAATAAAGCAATGTGGCCTGTCGACGTGACCTGGTAATTTTTGGCTTTATTATGGAGGTCAAAATAAAAGAATGTACCATTTCTGATCTTGGTGACTTCGGATTCACAAATCTGAAAAAAAGTATTGCAAGATAATTAAACCCCACTATTTGCAATAGTAATCTCAGAAAGTATCACTTTTAATAGAAATATAAATAGGTGCAATAAAGTTCTATGATCTTTAAATTGAGGATAATTCTGTGTTTCCATTCCAAATTCAGGTCTGTCAAACAGATCAACTGAGGTTACATGTATTAATTACTCTGTAAGAGGCCTGATTACCTGCTTTTTTTTTCATGGGAACTGACTCCACTGTTCTCTATCTACCAGCAACACCGAGATTCAGGAACCTCACAATGAAATTCTCTTGTGATTTGATCTGAGTTTCTGTCACGATGGCCCTCCATGTTTTTGAAGACAAACCAAGGCATTGCTAGGTGAGGCACTCCATTTCTGAACTATTTCATCCACAGTAAGCAAACAATCCGAAATAGAAGTAATGATAGTTACTTACTTTCTCCTTCTGCTGTTACAAAAATAAAGGGCACACCCTCTCCAAATCTCTCCAGTGGATGTTTGCCTCAAGTTTAAGGCATGATACCTGTTCCCTGTTCTACCACCTGTTGGTGCCTTTTGTACTCTATTGTTTCTTGCAGAAGATTTTTGAGTTTTCCTCAATGGTGTGTAAAGAGAAGGTGATAATTAAAATGGAAAGGCTCCATTGACCAGTCCATGTTCTATTCCATTCCCTTCAGCCTGTGAATTTTGATGCCATTACTTTTGATAGAGGATGAGTTGAATGTTGAAATGCAAATTCCAGACCTGAAACTGGTACAGTTGAGAAAAGAAGCAAGTCGAACAGTCAGGGCAGGCAGGGACAAAGCAGAGAACAAGGTAGGACTGATCAATTAAACAGCTTTTATTTCAATGCAAGAGGCCTAACAGGGAAGGCAGATGAACTCAGGGCATGGTTAGGAACGTGAGACTGGGATATCAAAACAACTACAGAAATATGGCTCAGGAATGGACAGGACTGGTAGCTTAAAGTTTCAGGGTACAAATGCTACAGGAAGGATAGAAAGGGGGACAAGAGAGGAGGGGGAGTGGTGTTTTTGATAAGGGATGGAATTACTGCCATACTTAGAGGGGATATTCACAGAAATACATCCAGGGAAGTTATTAGGTTGAACTGAGAGATAAGAAAGGGATGATCACCTTATTGGGATTATATTATAGGCTCCCTAATAGTCAAAGGCAAATTGAGAAACAAATCTGTAAGGAGATCTCAGTTATCTGTAAGAATAATAGGGTGGTTATGGTAGGGGATTTTAATTTACTAAACATAGACTGGGACGGCCATAGTGATGAAGAGGGATTTAAGTGTGTGTAAGAAAATTTTCTGATTTCCGTATGTGGATGTACCTACTAGAGAACAAAGAAAGTTTACAGCCCAGGAACAGGCCCTTTGGCCCTCCAAGCCTGAGCCGGTCCAAATGTACTGTCTAAACCTGTCGGTCAATTCCTAAGCATCTGTATCCCTCTGCTCCCCACCTACTCATGCATCTGTCCAGGTGCATCTTAAATGAATCCACCATGCCTGCCTCTACCACCTCTGCTGGCAATGTGTTCCAAACGCCCACTACCCTCTGTGTGAAGTACTTGCCGCATGTATCCACCTTAAACTTTCCACCTCTCACCTTGAAAGCAGGACCTCTCGTTATTGAATCCATCACCCTGGTCAAAAGCTTGTCTCTATCCACCCCGTCTATACCCTTTTGTAAACCTCAATCAGATCCCCCCTCAATCTCCTTTTATCGAGTGAAAATAAACCTAACCTACTCAACCTTTCTTCATAGCTAGCACCTTCCATACCAGGCAACATCCTCATAAACCTTCTCTGCACCCTCTCCAAAAGGTCCACATTCTTTTGGTAATGTGTCACCCAGAATTGTACACAGTATTCTAAATGCGGCAGAACCAATGTCCTGTACAATTTTAACAGGACTTGCCAGCTCTTATACTCAATACCCTGTCAATGAAGGCAAGCATACTATATGCATTCTTGACCACTCTATCCACCTGTGCAGCAACCTTCAGGGTACAATGGACCTGCACTCCCAGATCTCTCTGCCCATCAACTTTTCCCAAGGCAGTTCCATTTATTGTATAATTTGCTCTAGAATTAGACTTACCTAAATGTCTAGACTTGTGTGGATTGAAAGCCATCTGCCACTTTACCGCCCAACTCTCTAGTCTATGTACATTCTCCTGTATTCTCTGACAGTACTTATGCTTTCTGCCATTCCACCAAAGTGCAGAACCTGACCTACTCTTGGGAAATAAGGCAGGGCAGGTGACTGAGATGTCAGTGGGAGAGCACTTTGGGGCCAGCAACCATAATTCTATTAGTTTTAAAACAGTGATGGAAAAAGGTAGACAAGATCTAAAAGTTCATGTTCTAAGTTAGAGAAAGGCCAATTATGATGGTAATAGGCAAGAACTTTCGAAAGCTAACTGGGGACAGATGTTTGCAGGTAAAGGGACAGCTGGAAAATGGGAGGTCTTCAGAAATGAGATAACGAGAGTCCAGAGACAGTATATTCCTGTTAGGGTGAAAGGAGCGGCTGGTAGGCGTAGGGAACGCCGGATTGTTAAAGAAATTGGGGATTTGGTTATGAAAAAGAAGGAAGCATACATCAGGTATAGATTGGATAAATCAAGTGAATCCTTAGAAGAGTATAAAGGCAGTAGGAGTATATGTAAGAGGGAAATCCAGAGGGCAAAAAGGGGACAGGAGATAGCTTTGGCAAATAGGATTAAGGAGAATCCAAAAGGTTTTTACAAATACATTAAGGACAAAAGGGTAACTAGGGAGAGAATAGGGCCCCTAAAGATCAGCAAGGTGGCCTTTGTGTGGAGCTACATGAGATGGGGTGATACTAAACGAGTATTTTGCATCGATGTTTACTGTGGAAAAGGACATGAAAGATATAGAATGTAGGGAGATAGATGGTGACATCTTGAAAAATGTCCATATTACAGAGGAAGAAGAGCTAGATGTCTTGAAATGCATAAAAGTGGATAAATTCCCAGGACCTGATCAGGTGTACCCTAGAACTCTGTGGGAAGCTATGGAAGTGATTGTTGGGCCTCTTGCTGAGATATTTGTATCATCGATAGTCACAGCTGAGGTGCCTGAAGACTGGAGATTGGCTAACATGGTGCCACTATTTAAGAAATGTGTTAAGAACAAGCCAGGGAACTATAGACCAGTGAACCTGATGTCAATGGTGGGCAAGTTGTTGGAGGGAATTCTGAGGGACAGGATGTACATGTATTTGGAAAGGCAAAGACTGATTAGGGATAGTCAACATGGCTTTGTGCATGGGAAATCATGTCTCACAAACTTGATTGAGTTTTTTGAAGAGGTAACAAAGCGGATTGATGAAGGCAGAGCGGTAGACGTGATCCAAATGGACTTCAGTAAGGCATCGACAAGGTTCCCCATGGGAGACTGGTGAGCAAGGTTAGATCTCATGGAATATAGGGAGAACTAGCCATTTGAATACAGAACTGGCTCAAAGATAGAAGACAGAGGGTGGTAGTGGAGGGTTGTTTTTCAGACTGGAGGCCTGTGACCAGTGGAGTGCCCAGGAGCGGTGCTGGGTCCACTACTTTTTGTCATTTATATAAATGATTTGTATGTGAGCTTAAGAGGTATAGTTAGTAAGTTTGCAAATGACACCGAAACTGGAGATGTAGTGGACACCGAAGAAGGTTACCTCGAATTACAATGGGAACTTGATCAGAGGAGCCAACGGGCTGAGGTGTGTCAGGTGGAGTTTAATTTTAGATAAATGCATAGTGCTGCATTTTGGGAAAGCAAATCTGAGCAGGACTTATACACTTAATGGTAAGATTCTAGGGACTGTTGCTGAATAGAGAGACCTTGGAGTGCAGGTTCATTGCTCCTTGAAAGTGGAGTCGCAGGTAGATAGGATAGTGAAGAAGGCATTTGGTATGCTTTCCTTTATTGATCAGAGTATTGAGTACAGGAGTTGGGAGGTCATGTTGCGCCTGTACAGAACATTGGTTAGACCACTGTTGGAATATTGTGTGCAATTCTGGTCTCCTTCCTATTGAAAGGATGTTGTGAAACTTGAAAGGGTTCAGAAAAGATTTACAAGGATGTTGCCAGGGTTGGAGGATTTGAGGTATAGGGAGAGGTTGAATAGGCTAGGGTTGTTTTCCCTGAAGCGTTGGAGGCTGAGGGGGTGACCTTACAGAGATTTATAAAACATGAGGAACATGGATAGTTAAGGTTTTTTTCCTGGGGTGAGGGAGTCCAGAACTAGAGGGCACAGATTTAGGGTGAGAGGGGAAAGATGTAAAAGAGACCTAAGGAGCAACATTTTCATGCAGAAGGTGGTATGTGTATGGAATGAGCTGCCAGAGGAAGTAGTGGAGGCTGGTACAATGACAACATTTAAAAGGCATCTGGATGGGTATATGAATAGGAAGGGGTTAGAGGGATATCTGGTCGGGTGTTGGCAGGTGGGACTAGATTGGGTTGGGATATCTGGTCGGCATGGACGGGTTGGAACAAAGGGTCTGTTTCCGTGCTGTACATTTCTATGACACTATATCACACAACCAATCCAATGACACAGAGGGACTTCAAAAGGTAACACTGGCACTGGTGGAGAGCCAGCATGGTTAAATGAGGTTTTCTTTTAAAAAAAATTTTAAAACTGCAGTGTTGAAATCAAGAGAAACAATACCAAGACATAGGTGTCTTTTTGAATAATTCTCAAACTGTCTATGTTTGAGTCTCTGAGAGAACTTCCAACCTCAGATTACAATTCTCATTCATTCACCTACTGATCCACAACTCAGCGTGGAGCTGTCATGAGAAGGTCACTTGTTTTAGACAAGATTCTTGCTTTTAAAAAACTTCAAGTCCCTTCCATAAAAAACATTGAGAGCATGTAAAACACTGACATTGGCAACATTCATCAGACATTTAATCCAAAATCCATTTAGCAAACTGTTCTTTCAATTTATTACACTTCCTTAGAATGAACTTTTTCTCATGGTGTCTATATTTTGATATAACTGCCTGTTAAAATGTGTAGATTTGGCTTGTACATCAATGCCAATGACTTAACTGAGAATTTTTCCCTCATATATCTTTCTCTCCCCTTCTTTCTTAACTGCTGGTGAAGATTGGATTCCTTCTGAATGGTCACACTTACACTATATTAACTGAGAATCCATTCTTCGTGTGTGAGTGCAGACAACACTAACAATTTGTATTTATATCAACTCATTAATCTGGATCTCATGCATCAGAGAAGGTTAATAATTGAGATATATATTTGGAGATAGCAACACAAAGAAGATGGTTAGGATGAGTCCCTAGTTCCTTTGTTAGAGACAAATTTTAAAGGAAGTCCTGAAGGAAGAGAGAGAGAGTTGGGAAAGTAGAGAGGTTCAGAGAGATTGATAGAGGGTATTTCCAGAGTTAAGGATTAAGAGAGTTGAAGGCACAGTCATCAGTGGTAATCTGAAGGATGGGGAATGGATAAGGTCAAAGATGGAGGACTGCAGAGATCTAAGAGTGTTGTAGTACTAGAAGAAGTTAACAATAGGAAAGGTTTTAGGATTTATTATTGCAATCTGCCTTCAAAGTAATATTACAGTACATTGTTAGTTAATATTAACATTCACTGCTAAAAAAATTATGTTGTAGAAAATAGATCTACAGCTGTTTCTCAACAATCAAATTCAACAGCAGTTTTACTAATTATTCAATCATTCTGTAAAAGTTCATAAAAATGGAGCATAACTTAATGGAATCTCACAACAAGTGCATTAAAGATTTTTGATTTTGTCTGGAAATGTGATTAATAATGTGAAAGGGACATTAAGGCCTTTTATATTATAGGCCAAGTCCATGAAGATCAGCTTAACAGGCTAAATCGCATAAAATTATTTTCAAATCATGCAGTCAGCCTTCACTCTCATGAACTGGTGCCAAACAGAAAGTGGCATGCTTGCACAAATTGGTTGTAACATTTTGACTGACACATATACACAACATCAATCATAGAGCTATGTCAGTAGAAAGACAAGAAATAAATTTCTGCTTTATGAATTCATGATGCAATGTAATGATATTGTAGAGACTTGTTTCTGCTACAGCCAGTAATTCTAAAAGGCTAAGAACAGACAGAAAGATCTACTGGAAAATGGGTTCTGAGGAAGGGTTACCAGATCCAAATCGTTAACTTGGATTTCACTTCACAGATGCTGCTAGACCTGCTGAGTTTTTCCAGCAACTTCTGTTTTTGTTACTGAAAAATTGGCTTGGTTTAACTTGAAACAATGAATAACAATGAATGACCTTCTTTCTGTGATAGAGAATGATAAAGATTGATAATCTGCCTGCTAAATAAAGTTCTCCATTTGTAGTCCTAATTGGCCAGCCCATTATCCTGAGATTTTGACCTCAGTTTTAAACTTTCCAGCCAGAGGAAACCACTATTTGGCATCTACCTTGTCAAACCCTCAAACAATTCTATACATTTCAATGAGATCATGTAACATTGTTCCAAGCTCCAGAGAGAATAGGCTCATTCTATTCAATCTCTCTTCAAGTCCCAGGATCAGCCTAGTTACACACCTTCAATGGCAAGTATATCCTTTCTTTGATAAACAGATCAAAACTGTCACAATACTACAGATGAAGTCTCACCGAAACTATAAATAATTACAACAAGACTTCCTAGCTCTTATATTCCAGCACCCTTCCATTGATGATTAGCATACTGTTTGCCTCCCTAATTGTTTGCTATACCTACAAATTAACCTTCTATGATTTACATACAAGCATACCTAAGTGTCTCTAACAAATTTCTCACCTTTTAAAAAGATTCTGCTTTTCCATTTATTTCCCCACATCTGTCACCTTCTTAAACAATCATTAAATCAGGTTATATCCCTTTGCAGCACAGTGATGCTCCTTACAATATATTTTTCCCACCTAGCTTTGTGTCTTCAGACAACTTTGATATTTTACATCTGATGCCCTTATTGAAGTCATTACTTTGGCTGTAAATGGCTGAGGCTATTAACAAGACTGATCCTTGTTGGGCTTCGTCAATCACCTAAAAACTGTAACCTAAAAAAAATGAGCCATTTGATCCTCCTCTCTGTGTTCTGTCAGTAACCAGTACCCTATTTGTGCTAATATATTACCCCAATCAATTGGTCCACAAGCACATTAACCCTGATCAGGAGTTAACATTAGACTTAAATATCTTTGTCGTAGAAAATAGCACAATTGCATTTTCACCTACAGTACTGCGATTTACATGATGTTTGGAAGGCATAGAACTTTGCATTTCCTGAATGAAAACTCACATTTATAGAAAGTCCCAACATTTCCTGTATAACCTAAATTCATATGACAAACTATTTTCTAATCTTACTCAGATTGACAATTGTGCTTTTGTGTAGAAAACATGTTGCAGCAGCTCCCAAAAGACCAATTCAGGTAAGTATCAAAGAACCTGCTCGCAGTCACTTTGATCTACAAAAAGCAGCTGTGAGCTTGTTTGCTTGGTCCAGACTTGTAGGCTGGCTGCTGTAGTCTCTGTGAATATAGACCAGACATATATTTCAATTCCATTTTTATTTTAGATTTAATATGATCCTAACCTGATGCTGATGGACCCAGCATTGTTTCTGCAGCTGTGAGTTTCATGCAGTTTTAACATCTTTGCATAGAGTGGAGGAACATTAACATGTCACATTCAGGATTCTTCAGTACCATTGAAACCCATTTTAAGTTAACCACTGCTGTATAGAAATTTAGCAATGATGGAGAGGTGAGACCTAACGATTCTTTAAGCTAAGTGTCTTTTCCACCACTTCAAGTGAGCCAGGAGGAGCATGTATTCACGTGAAATCGCAAGGAAGGCATTGGGTTCCTACTCAAAATTGCCGACCTCTCTTCGTTACACCAAATTTCCAACTCCATCCCCAGCTCCATTGTCATCTCTTCTCTCCCTCTATCCCTTAACCCTAAATGAGCTCTTCTTTTCATCCTGACATGAAATTCTCTCTTTCTGCTCGCCTGCCTTCCCTGCCCCTTTCTCCAACCCCAATTATTAGGTTTGTTCTCTAGGGTACTGTTGCTGATGTTTTCTCCTGGACCCTGTGTTGTTCTTGGGAAACAATCAGCAATATTTAGTGAGAAGCATTCTGAATCAGAACCACCATCATTTTGATATTCTTCCTGCCAAAATAGACAAGTTCATATTTTCCCACATTATACTTTATTTTCAAGATCTTTGTCCAATCACTTTATCTATCTAAACCTCTTTTGTAGATTCCTTTTGCCCTCTTCACAACTTATTTTCTCACTTTGCATTGACTCATCAGCAAAATTAGTAACTATGGTTGAAATTGTTTATTTTTAATTGGTCATGTCTGGTTTGTTGAGTTTCATGGAGGGTTTCTCATTGCAAGGCCTAGCAAGTTCTCCCACCACATCTTACTAAACTCACCACATTTACTACCTACCTTACCCAATGATGACCCTCTTGCTTGATTCCAGTCCCCTCTACCACTGTTATACTTGGAACAACTTGCCGCTGCTGGGATACTCCTGAATGGACCAGCTTCCCTGGTCCCAGTGCAATCTTTCTATTGGACCAGGGCCTACCTTCTTGCAGAGCATTCACTAGTACTGTAGGAAAGAATTTAATATGACAGGAGGACATAACCTGAAGTGAGGAGACAAGACTGAGGGAAGCAAAGATAGAAATGAAAGGTAGAAAAGTGGAAGGCAAAAATAGAAAGCAGAGGAAACGAGAGATAGCAACAAAGAGGGCAATACTACAAAAAAAATTAAAATGTCAAAGAGACAGATCTAAAGTTCCATATCTGAATGCATGTGTATTTGCAATGAAGTAGATGAACTGACATTGCAAGTAGTTGTAAATGGATACAATATGATTTCAACGATGGAAAAATGGCTGTAAGGTGACCAAAACTGGAGTGATATCCAAACGTCTTCAATCTTTAAGAAGAATAAGTAAAAAGAAAAAGGAGCTGATGTGGTGTTGTTAGTAAGATCAGTGCAGTAATCAGAAAGGTGCAGAAAATCTAGTCTGGTTGGACTAAGAAGCAACACGAGACATAAAAACATTAGCGGAAATTGTCTATAGGCCTTCAAATAGTAGTGGTATGGAGCCTTCCCTCTAATGCTTTTCTCTTCTGTGTGGATCTCTGAGGTTCATGTGCAGCAGTGACATCTGGAAACAGAAAATAATGCTGAAATTTGCATTGACACGCCAAATGCAAGGTATGGAGCGGCTGCACATACAGCTTAGAGGAAACATTGGTGTGAGGTGGGAATAGCATTAAGCAAGGAATTACAGATGATTCTGGGTGATTCAGTAATCATGGGTGATTTAATGTACGTAGAGACTGGGCAACCCACGTTAGAAATAATACTATGATGAATGAATTCTTGGAGTGCGTCCAAATGTCTTTTTCAGACCAGTGAGCTGAAGAAGCAACTAAACAACGGGCTATTCTTGATTTGGTTTAGTACAATGATAAAGGGTCAATTAATGTGAGAAGTTCTGCAGGAGAAAATGACCATAACATCATAGAATTCTTCACTAGGATAAAAAGTGAAGTAGTCCAATGTAACCCAGGGTCCTAAATCTAAACAAAAGGAAACTATGAAGGTGTGAGAGTTAAATTGCCTCTGATTGACTGGGTAACTGAATTAAAAAGCAATTGTTAATATTTAAGGAATGGCTGGATGCATGCAACAATTATATGCTTCTTTTGGGCAAAATACACAACAGGAGATATGGCCCAATGATGCTAATGAAGAAATTAGGGTTGGTATTAGATATAAAGAGAAGTCATATATCGTCCTGAGAGAAAACAGCAAGTCTGAGTTTTGAGAGCATTTTAGAATTCAGCAAAAAGAGAACCAACAGATTGAAGAAGAGGGGAAAATGTGAGAGCAAATTTACAAGGAACGTAAAGGTGGACTGTAAGATTTTCTATAAATATGTAAAAGGAAAAAAACACTTAGTGCAGACAAATGTAGACCACTCACAGTACAAAATGGGGCAACAGAAAATGGAGAACAAGGAAATCGCTGAACAATTAAATAGCTACATTAGTTCTTCACAGAAGAACATACAGAAAATTTACTAGAAATACTAAGACATATAAGAACCTAAAAACTAACAGCAGGAGTAGTCAGTTTAGTCTCTTGAGCCTGCTCCACCATTTAATATGATCATAGCTGAGCTCATCTCAACCTCAACTCCATTTCCTGCCGACTCTTCATAAACCTTCAATCTTTTACTAATGAAAACCTGTCTTTATCTCCTCTTAAATTTATTCAATGTCCCCGCATCCACCGCACTCTGGGGAGTGGATTCCACAGATTCATAACCCTTTGAGGGAAGTAATTTCTCCTCATTTCCATTTTAAATCTGCTACCCCTTATCCTAGAACTATGACCTCTCATTACAAGTTGCTCCACAGAAGGAAACATCATTTACACATCTACTTTGTCAATTTCCTTCAGCATCTTATGTATCTCAATTAGATCTCCTCTCATTTTTCTAATTTTTGAGGGTGTAGACCTAAACTGCTCAATCTCTCTTATCTCAGGAAGCAAGGGTCTACTGAGAAGGAGGAATACAACGTGGGTAAATGTGAAGTTGTCCACTTTGGTATGAAAAATAGAATGTAGGTTTTATATAAATGATAATAGATTGGGAGATGTGGATGTACATCAGTCACTGAAAACAAGCCTGCAGGATGGCAAGCAGGAAGGCAAATGGCTTACTGGTCTTTGCTGCAAGAGGGCTTGAGTACAGAATCAAGGAAGTTTTGCTGTATGGAGCCTTGGTGAGACTATTGCTAGAATATTGTGTGCATTTTTATCTCCTTACCTAAGAAATATACTTGCCCTAGAGAGAATGCAGACCGATTCCTGGAGTGACAGGGCTGTTATATGAAGAGAGATTAGAATGGGTGGGCTTGTATTCACTGGAATTTAGAATGATGAAGGCGTCTCATTGAAACATATAAAATTCTGACAGATTGGGCAGACTGGATGCAGGGAAAATGTTTCCTCCTAGTCAGACATTTCCAGAACAGGAGATCACGTCTCAAGCTAAAGCATAGGCAGTTTAGACTGAATTGATGAGATCTTTCTCCTTGATCAAGTTGAATGGCATTGCAGGGCCAATAAGCCAAATGGCCCTAATCCTGCTACAACTATCTTGGCCTGTACCACTATATTACCAGTTAAATACCTACTTTATACACAATCCCAGTGAAATAACTCTATAGTCTGGTATGCCAGACTAGCACCAAGTTACCCTTTATTTACATATGGAGAGTCCTTGACACTGATCCAAGTCCCTCAGAACTACTCCTGTTCTTATCTGTTGGCCAGAATCTCTATGAGGTCTACCTGGTTGACCTCATTACTTTACAATCATTAAACCCAGAGGCACCAGGAAGGATGTTATTTTCTTGTCTTACTTATATGCCAATGTTTTAATGCCAAGAGTGATTTTCTTGTTTTTCCCATATTTTGGAATCATTTCTGCAGTTTCTGCTTAAGCTGTTTCATTTTCTATTTGTTGTCCCATGCCAAATTTGTCTATAACAATCCACTCTGTCTTAACTGCAAAAGTTTGAGATCTCTTGTTCAGGTACCCACTGTAATTATCCTTTAGCATCTTTCTACCAATGTATACTCTACCATACTCTGGTTCTTGAACTAATGCGTCATAATTATTACAGCTTTCTCCCATCCAGTCAGGATCCATAGTCACATAAACTAACAATTTTCAACTTAAACATTTGATTGCATTTGACCCATATCATTCTAAACCTTTCCTATTCATGTACCAGTCCAAATATCTTTAAAATGTTGTAATTAGATTAGATTAGATTAGATTAGACTTACAGTGTGGAAACAGGCCCTTCGGCCCAACAAGTCCACACCGACCCGCCGAAGCGAAACCCACCAATACATTTACCCCTTACCTAACATTACGGGGTACCTGCATTTATCAGTTCATTCCAAACACGAACCACTCTCAGTGAAAACATTGCCCCACAGGTTCCTTTTAAATATTTTTTCTCTCACATTTAAAATTATGCCCCCTAGTTTTGAACTCTCGCTTTGTTACTTGCCTTTTCTCTATTTTATAATTTTATAAACTTCTACAAGATCACCCCTCAACCTCCTACGATCCAGGGAATAAAGTCACAGCCTATCCAGCCACTTCCTTATAACTCAAACCCTCCAGTCCATGTAATATATTTGTAACTGTTTTCTGCACCCTTTCAAATTTCTATTCTTATTTGGAAAGACAAGGATTAAGAGTTTTAATTTCAGATGCAAACTTGCATCCAAGTTTGAGGAAGGATTTCTGCTCATTTGATGGCAACAGTAGAGATTTAGTGCATACATTTCAATCGAAATTCTCGTGAAGTCAGACATATTTATCTTGTTAAATTCACTGAAACTGCAAAAAACAAAAAAAAATTACACTTACTTAGCACCTTTCATGACCTTCAATGTACCGAAGAACTGCCGATTAAGCACATTTGAAATATAACTACTGTTGTCATCTTGGAACTACATAGGCAATTTACATACAGCCAACTCCTGCAGACATCAATGACCAAATAATCTCTTATTGTGATTTTTATTAGGTTGGTTGAAGGATAAATATCTATCAGGATTCCAAGTATACTGCTCATGCACTTCTTCGAAATACTGTAATCGCTTTTTTCATGTCTGTCATAGATGGCAGATAAAACATAAAACAATTTTTTAAATATAAAAAGACAACAAAGAACAGCTTGCCTCTATGTATATGCCACAATCTGTAAATGCTGAAGTTGTGGTTTAAATAATTTAAAAGTTGGCTTCCTTTTCCACACAGAGTCCCTGAATTAAGCATGCTACCAAGAGAAAGGGAGCAGCTGAGAAACCCAAGTGCAAAATGAAACGGAAAACCAACTTGACAGCACTGTTACTTCTCAGATAAACATTCCCCATTCTATTCATAAGCAGATCTGTGCCCTGGAGATTAGTGAGATTGAAGGTTAAAATAAAATGACAATTTCTAACATAAAAATAATACAGATGGCAGATGTAATAATTTTTTCTTAAGTGTTTTGAATACATTATCAGTATATCCAGTTAGTTAACACCACAATCTGAAAATTGGCTGTTAAAATAATAACACTTTATACCAAACATGTTCTTGTTGTTCATCTGTTAAAGATAGGATAGAACTATGGAATATTTCCTGAAGATTTCATCTGTTCTGAATAAAGGAAGATCTGTTTCCAACCCCTGTATCACTCACTGTTGCACATCAAATGTGTTGGCGAAATAAAATGTAAAAGATAAAGTCACTATAATCCTGCTATCTCACTAGAGAGTGGTGACTGGTGGTGGTTTAACCTGAGGGTCACCATGCATCAGTGAGGGGAGAGGTTTAGAAGGTAGGACCTTCATGGTAAACCTCAGCCAGTGCAAGAATTGAATCCAATCTGTTGGCATAACTCTGTGTAAATATCTTTCAAATATTTTCTGGGAAACATTAAATCCTCAGGGTCACAGGTCAGAGGATTGACTAAGCCTGAGAGTGAAAAACAGTTGAAAGCCATAACTGAAGAGATTGCTTTGAAAAATACTTAATGGAGAAGAATTGTTAATGTGATCAAAATTGTTAGTAGGAGTATAAAATGGATCTGACCCTGTTTCTCTGTTGTAACATTCAGCCATTTGTTCGAGAGCTCAGTAGTACTTCAAAGGCAGTTCTGATGAAATGTCAATGAGCGGAAACATTGTTAGTACCAATGAGCTCTTCCAGCACCACTAATCCAGAGCTCTTCCAGCACCATTAATCCAGAAGCTCTTCCAGCACCACTAATCCAGAAAAGACCGTTCCCTCCGTGACTACCTGGTCAGGTCCACACACCCCTACAACCCACCCTCACATCCTGGCACTTTCCCCTGCCACCGCAGGAACTGTCAAACCTGTGCCCGCACCTCCTCCCTCATCTCTATCCAAGGCCCTAAAGGATCCTTCCACATCCATCAAAGTTTTACCTGCACATCCACTAATATCATTTATTGTATCCATTGCTCCCAATGTGGTCTCCTCTACACTGGGGAGACTGGGTGCCTCCTAGCAGAGCGCTTTAGGGAACATCTCTGGAACACCTGCACCAATCAACCACACTGTCCTGTGGCCCAACATTTCAACTCCCCCTCCCACTCTGCCGAGGACATGGAGGTCCTGGGCCTCCTTCACCGCCGCTCCCTCACCACCAGACGCCTGGAGGAAGAACGCCTCATCTTCCGCCTCAGAACACTTCAATCCCAGGGCATTAATGTGGACTTCAACAGTTTCCTCATTTCCCCTTCCCCCACCTCACCCTACTTCCAAGCTTCCAGTTCAGCACTGTCCCCATGACTTGTCCGGACTTGTCCTACCTGCCTTTTTCCATTTCCACCTATCCACTCCACCCTCTCCTCCCTGACCTATCACCTTCATCCCCTCCCCCACTCACCCATTGTACTCTATGCTACTTTCTCCCCACCCCCACCCTCCTCTAGATTATCTCTCCACGCTTCAGGCTCACTGCCTTTATTCCCAATGAAGTTGCTTTTGTCCGTAACGTCGATTTTGCTGCTCCTTGGATGCTGCCTGAACTGCTGTGCTCTTCCAGCACCACTAATCCAGAACATTGTTAATACTGTTGTCTTGATGAGTTCCTCACGATACATTAGCATAAAATGTATGTAGATGTTAATCACAATTTCTACCTTCCTTGATTATTTAGTTCTGAGTTTGGTTTCCAAAGTCTGTCAAAGGAAAAGATTTTGCATTTACATAATGTTATTCCTAACATCAGACCACTCCCAAGCACTTTACTATCAATGAAGCACTAATCACACTGTTAATGTCCTGTAAAAATATGAGTCATACAGCATCCCAGAAGTCATTTCCTAGGAAACAACTAGTGATTCTTCATCATATCCAACCACCATGATGTGGGCAATTTTAAAAAGGTTTTTGCCCACATAGTTTTAAATCTGTCATGAAAATTCCCATGTGTAAACCTAACCTTCTCTTATTAGTTTAATGGGCTACCAGAATTTACACATCAACACATTTACTGCTGATAATGCTTTGTTTAATTTATGCCCATCAGGAAATAAAATCTGAAAAAGCAGAACATGATGGAAATACACAGCAGGAACAGGCCCAAACGCAAAATATAAGAGAAAAGGAAGTTTCCCTTTATAGAACAGTTCAATATATAATTTTGCTTACCACGAAGAAATATTAATTAAACAGCAAACTCATTGTTCTTAGATCAGCAATTTTCTTTGCTGCCACTCTGACACAGTTAAATCTTTGCTGGAGTAAAGCTCCACTTGCCAGGTTAAGATTCAGCAACTGTCAATAATCTAAAGCAAAGACTGACACAACTCTCCCCACAGAGCCAAGCATTAGAGGAATCAACCAGCTTGGTGCAGGTTAGGTATTGAACCCAGCTGCCACAATGCACTGCCTTTACAAACTGAATGTTTCTCTGCACATATTTTACAGACTATTGTGATTTAGTAATGGTATTAATAAATCTCGGTCACTAGAGGTGTTCATTAACAAGTTTCACCATGCACAGATTAAACTTCATTATTCTGTCTCAGGAGTTGGATACGGCTTACATGACAAAATGAATTGTTCATCCCTAACTGCCCTTGAAATGTTGATGATAAACCATCTCCTTGAACCATAACATCATTTATTGAAAGTTTTAAAAATATTTACTGGAGAAGATAGGGTATATAAAGAAACTATTCCCACTGGTTGGGAATCTCACTTAGAATTAGGGCCTAACGGTTCAGGAGAGCTGTTAGGAAGCATTTCTATACACAAAGGGTGATAGATGTTTGGAACTCTCTTCCATAAATGAGGGTAGGTGCTGGACCAGTTCTAAATTTCAAATCTGAGATATATAAACTTTCATTAAGAAAAAGTACTAAGGATATGGAGCCAAAAGCAGATGAGTGGAGTTAGGCCACAGATCAGCTATGATCTCATTGAGTGGTGGAACAGGTTCGAGGGGCTGAATAGCCTATTCCTGTTCCTATGTTCTTGTGTTCCTATGAAAGTCTTCATGCATGCTATTCGAAGAGAGTTCAAGGATTTTGATCGCCTTCTGGTCGTGTCTTTCTAGGAAGTGGAAGTTGCAATTTGGAAGGTGGAGTAAGTTTTAGCAATTTGCTGAAATGCATCTTGTGTATGGTACATAGTGTAGCCTTGTGCACTGATGGCAGAGGAGGTGACTGAGGTGAACATTGTGCTATTGTCGGTGACCATCTCCACTTCCGGCCATTGATAGAGTAGCACAATGAGGTTATGAAAGCGGCACTAAGTTTCTTTCTTCCGAGATCTCAACCATATTCCTTTGTGTGCAGTAAGACTCCTGAAAATGGAGAATGTATCCCTTGCTTCCTATTGACTTTGGTTTTACTTGGGTTCCTTGAAGCTATTCCCAATGAAACACTGCCTTGATTGTAGGGCAGGCTGTAAAATTCTGTGACAAATTTCCTTCCATAGAGGACATTAGTGAATCCAGTGGGTTTTAAAAACAATCCAGCAGTTTCACCTTGACAATTACTGACGGAAGCATTGTACTCCAGACTAATTTAATTTCCTGAGTTCAAATGCTTCAGCTTCAATGGTGGGATTTGAACACATAGCTCCAGAATATTAGCCCAGGTTTCTGGATTGCCAGTACTGTAACACAGTTATTTTACAATAGTCATAATATTCCCGCCTGTCACAAAGACAAATCATGACAAATAAGATATACTTCTGTCTAGTCTTGTTTACGTAACCAGCAAACATGGTCAGAAATCTTGATTTTCATGCTTGAGATAACCATTTACAGACAAATTGACCACAAGCAAACTCCTTAAGAATAGATGCTTACTGAAAATGATCAGCAGAGTTACACCCAAAGATATTACATTTCACTATGTACAAATACTTAGCTAAGAAAAGGACACAAAGTATCATTGACATCAAATTAGATTTGTAGTATTCTTGTTGCAGTAATTTCCTATATAATTGAATAATTACAAACCATGTGTATGGTAAAGTTCCAATAGGTTTAAGTTATTAGTGAGATAGAATCTGCATACTAACTCTGATTAATTTGTATGTACAACAAAAGAGACTCCAGTATCAGGAATAAGTGATCAGGTGGTATAGATAGCTTTCTTAAAAAAAAGTGTATATTTGAGGACCAGACAAAACTTTCATTTACACTTGTTTAAAAATACATATTGTCAGTGATTGTGTGCAAAAGGAGCAACGTCTTGAGCCTGTTCTGACTTTCACTCAAATCATGTCTGTGCCTTAACACCAGTTGCCCAGCTTTGATAATATTCCTTGATAATGTTACCCACTAAAAATCTGTTTATCTCAATCTCAAAAATTTCTGTTGGAAAATGAATAACAGGGTCAAGGACTTTGGAAGAAAAAAAGAGGTTAAAGATGTGACAATTGTTTGGAAGGACAAAGCAATTTGATTGTTATATTGTCCTATGAAAAACTGTTTCCTGATTTGGACATTTCTGACTTTGGTCAGGGCTGTCTCACTGCTGTGGTTTGGGTGTAAACTCAATTAGGGAAGTTAAACTGCAGAGTGATAGGAATGATGGGCTTGGGGCTGGGAAGCAACAACATGTTCAAGGACTTTGAAGAAGAAAGGGAGGTTAAAGATAGGACAAGTGTTTGGAAGAACAATGCGTTTGGATTTTTTTTCCTATGATGAGATATTTCCTGATTTCATTCCTGAAGAGACTAGCTCTAATTGCACTAGATTTCATAGCAGAAGAAATGGATTCTCCATGTGCTGATTCCCACATTAAAGTGGAAGGTGGGTATTGGTGGGGATAAAATCATTATCCAGGACCTCCCTGCCCACAGGGAATACTGTTTTAAGATCATTTATCTAGACCAAGAAACATTGTGTCACCAACATTTGTTTACAATTTGGAGAATGTGTGTGAATTAATGAGGTTCACAGTTAAAATGATAGATGTTGGACTGAAGGGTCTGTTTCCATGCTGTACATCTCTATGACTCTATGTGTCTCAATTGAATTATGGAGATGCATTTGTTAAAATAAAAATTAGGGGGCAGTCCTCTCAGCCTGGCAGTATGACAGATTTTGTCTTGTTAAAAGTGTTAATATCTGGTGTTTGTCTTTTTCATCAAACATTTTCCCTATTGTATCAAGCAATTAGAGCCAAGAAGAAAAAGGAAGCATACCTAAGGTTTAGGAAACTGAAGACAGATAGAGCCCTAAAGATAATAGGAAAATACTCAAGCAAGAAATTAGGAGGGCTAAAAGGGACCATGAAATGTCTTTGGCAAACAGAATTAAGTAAGATCTCAAGACATGTACATATATAAGGAGCAAGAGGGTAACTTAGGAAAGGGTAGATCCACTCATGGATAAATGAAGAAATTTATGTCAAGATTAAGTGGTGCTGGAGGAGCACAGCAGGTCAGGCAGCATCCGAGGAGCAAAGAAATCGACATTTCGAGCAAATGCCCTTCACCAGCCATAATATTGATTTTCCTGCTTCTCAGATGCTGCCTGACCTGCTGTGCTTTTCCAGCACCATCCTAATCTTGACTCTATTCTCCAGTATCTGCATTCGCTGAGGGAATTTATGTGTGGAGCTGGAAGAAGTAGGTGAGGTCCCTACTAAATACTTTGCATCAGTAATCTCAAAGGAGAAGGACATGGTGGATGGTGAGTCTCAGGAGGGGTCTATTAGGAGGCAAGTGAGGAAATTGCTGGGGCTTTGTATGAAATCATTGTATCCTCTTTAGGCACAGGAGAGTTCCCAGAGGAATAACGAATAGCCAACATTGTTCCTTTGTTTAAAAAGGGCAACAGAGATAATCCAAAAATCACAGGCCATTGAGCCTTACATCAATAGTAGGGAAATTATTGGAGAAGATTCTTTGGGATAGGATTTAATCACATTTGGAAAAATAGGGACTTATTATCAATAGGCAGCATGGCTTTGTGAAGGCAAGGTTGTGTCTCACAAATACGATTAGGTATTTTCAGAAAGTGACAATGATGATTGATAAGCGCAGGGCAGGAGATGTTGTCTATGTGTACATCAGCAAAGCTTCTGGCAAGGTCTCTTATCCAAAGAAAGCTGATGTAAGAGTGAAGTCACATGGGATCTATGGTGATCTTGTAAGATGGATACACAACTGGCTTAGTTACAAAGAGTAGCAGTGGAAGAATGTTTTGCTGAATGGAGATCTGTGACCAGTAGTGTTTAGAAGGCTTCAGTGCTGGCATCCCTGTTATTTGTAATATATATGGAAATTATTTGAAAGAGAAGGTTGGTGGCCTGGTTAATCATTTTCTGGATGACAAAATGATTGTGGAAGCTACGGATAATTAGAAAGATTACCTAAGACAAAGCAGGATATAGGTAGACTGGAGAATTGTGCAGAGAAATGGCAGATAGTGCTTAATGCAAACAAAAGCAAAGCAATGCATTTTGGAAGATCTAATTCAGGAGAAAAATATAGAGTAAATGGCAGAACCAATAGTAGCATCAACATATAGAAAGATCTAGACATACAGGTCCACAATTCCCTGAAAGTGGCAACACAAGTGGATAAGGTGGTCAAGAAGGCACATAGCTTGCTTGCTATCATTGGTAAAGGCACAGAGTATAAAAATGGCAAGTCCTGTAACAGATGTATAGACCTTTAGTTAAACCACATGTAGAACATTGTGTTCAGTTCTGGTACCATACTGAAGGCTTTGGAGAAGCTACAGAAATGGTTTATCAGAATGTTGCCTGGTTTGGAGGGTATTAGTTATAAGGAGAGATTGGACAAACTTGGTTTGTTTTTATGAGAGCATCAACAGATGAAGAGTGAACTGATAGAAGTTGCCAAAATTATGGATAGAATGGATAGTCAGTCTTTTGCCAGCGTAAAAATGTTAATTACTAGGGGTCATAGGTTTAAGGTTAAACGGGATAAGTTTAAAGGAGATGTGAGAAGCAAGTTACTTACACAGAAATGGTAAGTGATTGAATAGCACTGCCAGAGGGAATGGTGGAGATAGATACAATAGCAACATTTAAGAAGCATTTTGACAGACATAATGAAGACGCAGGTAATAGAAGGATACAGACCCATATAGAGACAAAAGATTTTTTAGTTTAGCAAGGCCCCACGTGTCAGCGCAAACTTTGTTTGGGCCTGATCTTCTGCTGTACTTTACAGTTCTCTAAAAAATCTAAAATGGTCTATTCAATTATGCTAAACTTATTGTAACTAGTAATTCTTAATTGAAATAACAAAACAAAAGGAAAGTTGTATCTGAAAATGATGGGATTGAAAATAGCATAGAATGAGAATTCACATCAAAGATCACTGCAAACCCCCACCACCCATCATCTTTACTCCCCACCCAATTTATTTGCACCAGGTGGAGTTAAAATTTCTCTTGGCCTCAAGTGAATTTTGCTTGACTTTCTTTTGTATTCTGAATCATTTTCTTACCAATGTGGATAATTAGAAATTGGTTTTCCCTGCTTGCTGAGTGACAATAGACAATATTGATGTCTTCTCATCACTTACACATTTAGACTCCACAATCAACAGTAGTTTGTCATTGGGTTCTGAAATCAACACATATATTGCAAAAGCTCCAACTGTTATGCCCAACAGAGTAGGAACAACAGCAACTTGACCAAGGCTTGGAAGGGAGTTTCTCAAAATGGAGAACTATGACTGGTGGTGTTCCACAAAAATCCATGCTGGAACCACTGTTGTTTGTGATATACATAAATGATCTGGAGGAAGGTATAGGTAGTCTGATCAGCAAGTTTGCAGATGACACTAAGATTGGTGGAGTAGCAGATAGTGAAGGGGACTGTCAGAAAATGCAGCAGAATATAGATAGATTGGAGAGTTAGGCAGACAAATGGCAGATGGAGTTCAATCCGGGCAAATGCGAGGTGATGCATCTTGGAAGATCTAATTCAGAGCAAACTCTGCTGTAAATGGAAAGGTCCTGGTGGACATTGACGTACAGAGAGATCTAGGTGTTTAGATCGATTGTACCCTCAAGGTGCCAACACAGATCAATAGAATGATCATGGAATCATAGAGATGTACAGCATGGAAACAGACCCTTCTGTCCAACTTGTCCATGCCGACCGGCTATCCCAATCCAATCCAGTCCCATTTGTCAGCATGTCGTCCATATCCCTCCAAACCCTTGCTATTCATATACCTATCCAGATGCCTTTGAAATTGTACCAGCCTCCATCACTTCCTCTGGCAGCTTATTCCATACACGCACCACCCTGTGTGTGAAAAGGTTCCCCTTAGGTCTCTTTTATATCTTTCCCCTCTCACCCTAAACCTATGCCCTCTTGTTCTGGACTCTCCCGCCCCAGGAAAAAGATGTTGCCTACTTATCTTATCCATGCCCCTCATGATTTTATTAACCTTTATAAGGTCACCTCTCAGCCTCCAACGCTCCAGGGAAAACAGCCCCAGCCTATTCAGCCTCTCCCTATAGCTTAAATCCTCAACCCTGGCAACATCCTTGAAAATCATTTCTGAATTCTTTCAAGTTTCACAACATCTTTCTGATAGGAAGGAGACCAGAAATGCATGCAATATTCCAACAGTGGCCTAACCAATGTTCTGTACAGTCGCAACATGACCTCCAAACCCCTGTACTCAATATGCTGACCAATAAAGGAAAGCATACAAAATTGCAATTCACTATCCTATCTACCTGCGACTCTACTTTCAAGAAGCTATGAACCTGCACTCCAAGGTCTCTTTGTTCAGCAATACTGCCCAGGACCTTACCATTAAATGTACAAATCTTGCTATGATTTGCTTTTCTAAAATGCAGCACCTTGCATTTATCTAAATTAAACTCCATCTGCCACTCCTAGCCCATTGGCCCATCTGATCAAGATCTTGTTGTACTCTGAGGTAACCTTCTTCACTGTCCACGACAACAGCAATTTTGGTGTCATTTGCAAACTTACTAACTTAAGAAGGCATACGGCATGCTTTCCTCCATCGGATGGAGTATTGAGTACAAGAGTTGGCAGGTCATGTTACAGATGTATAGGATTTTGGTTCAGCCACATTTGAAATACTGCATACAGTTCTGGTTGCCACATTACCAAAAGGATGTGGATGCTTTGGAGAGGGTGCAGAGGAGGTTCACCAGGATGTTGCCTGGTATGGAGGGTGATAGCTATGAAGAGAGGTTGAGTAGATTAGGATTATTTTCATTACAAGACAGAGGCTGGGGGAGGGGAACCTGAATGAGGTCTACAAAATCATATAGACAGGGTGGATAGCAAGAAGCTTTTTCCCAGAGTGGGGGAACTCAATTACTAGGGGTCATGTGTTCAAGATGAGAGGGGAAACATTTAAGGGAGATATGCATGGAAAGTTCTTTACGCAGAGGGTGGTGGGTGCCTGGAACGCGTTGCCAGTGGAGGTGGTTGAGGCGGGCACATTAGTGTCATTTAAGGTGTATCTAGACAGATACATGAATGGGCAGGGAGCAGAGGGATACAGATCCTTAGAAAATAAGCAACAGGTTTAGATAGAGGACCTGGATAGGTGCAGGTTTGAAGGGCCAAAGGGCTTGTTCCTGTGCTGTAATGTTCTTTGTTCTAAAATCACACAGCACATGATTGTGATATGTCAGAAGATTCACTTATTTTGTGTGATGCCAGATAATTATAACATAATTGATTTAATAATTGTGCTGTCCAGCAATATCAATAGGATGACTTCATTCTTCTGTACCATTGGTGAGTAATCCAGGGAACTGTCTGCATATAGCCATCAGACGTCATCAGCATAAACATCTGTGCTAACCAGATTTTTCTTGCTTCAGTTCTTTGGTGAGAAACTAATTAAAGTTGGTAGATGGAATAACTCTTTTGAAATGTTAAAGATACATGTACTGACATGATCGTGAAACAGACCAGTCTGATTCCTTGATTTTCTGGCACAGTAGGAGAAATGTTTGGAGAAAGAGACTAACAACCAGATATGAACACTTGCAACAAGGTGTGAAATCTGTCACGCTCCCAGTCTGTTTACATCAAGGAAATAACAATAGAGGCTCAAAAGAACAACAACTTGTATTGATATAGTGCTTCCTGGAAAAGTTCTGAAGGACTGGTAGCATCTATGAAGTAGGAAAGAGAATTAATATTTTGAGTAAGTCAGACTAAAAGAAAGACAGTCTTACTCATAAGGTAATGAAAGAAAGACATTTCAAAGGAGGATTCAAATGAGCTGACCAGGTCTAAGGCTGTAGCGATATTGTAAAGAACATGGAAAGATAGTACTCCAAGGTCAATCATAGAGATATCATTTCAGCCTTCAGTGAGGGCTGTTTTGGTTATGTAGCAGGGCAGAAACTTGATTGAGAAGTTTAACCATATAGTTATGGGAAAGAAGGGCTCAGACTTGGGAAGCAAGAACACAGTCAAGGATTTTTGAGAAGAAAGGTCATTAAAGTTAGGATGATCTTTTTGGAAGGAAGAGGGATCCAGGGAGGATTTTTCTGAGGTGGAAAGGCAATGATCACAGATTTGAAAGGTTGCAAGCTGCAGCTGAGGAAAGGAACCACTGCTATAGCAGCTGGCATGGGGCCAGGAAAATAAGTTGAGTGGTCAGAATTTAATGGGAACAGGCTCGAGTGTGAGAATTCTAGGAACAGAAAGATGGGCTAAACAAAATGGTAGTGCAGAAAATAAGTTAGGGTTATTTTTTACATTTTAAGGTGCAAACCATAGCAAAATTAAAAATCACACAACACCAGGTTATAGTCCAACGGGTTTAATTGGAAGCACTAGCTGTTGGAGTGCTGCTCCTTCATCACAACCACTTGTATTTGGAGTGGACTGGAGCCCCAGTCCAACACCGGCGTCTCCAAATCATAAACCACAGCATTAATTGTTGGGTTTGATTTTGGGTGGGTGTAAGTTTTAGGTTACAATTTAAACAGGAATCCCAATATTTATTTGAGATTTAAGCCAATAAAGCAACAGGAGTCAATCTGGTGCAATAACTCAGAAAACTTTATATCAGGCAAAAAAATAATACTTATCAAAGTGACATCACAGGCATACCAGGGCTTTTGCATCAGCTTAGGGACAGGATCAAGACTCAGCCGATGGCTCTCTCCAATACCTCTGGCATTTTCTACTTCTGTTTAAATAGCAAATTCTATTAACTTCAGTTTCAAATTTGGTGCTAGCCTGAGTGTCCAAAAACTGCTGCTTTTTGATGATGTCCAAGCCACAACTCACAGCCTAATCAGTCAGGTCATTTCATTCGAGTTGGCTAGGTGAGGTGAGGATCATTTCTAGGTGGTTTAAGGGTTGTGTGATTAATCTCTAAATGGCTCTTAAGGGTGATAGTGGGAGGTGACATCAGTTAATGGCTATCCCCTGTCTCATTCCTTAAGGTGTCAATTAACACGGGCCTATCCTCTTCATTATGGTTAGGTATTGTTTCTTTAATGACTTCTTGGGGTCTAAATAAGAGGTTTTTTAAATTATTAGTTTGCGATAGGGATATGGATGCTGTCAAACCCCCCTCCCGCCCCCCCCCACCCCCGCCCCCCCCCTCGCCCGACAAGTGATACCGAACTCACTGTCTCTGTTTTCAATTTTTGGTAAGTCCCCATTAAATCAACCCCTTATCAGTAAATGTTTGTTTTAGAAGCTAACTGCTTCTATCTGGGGTTATGGGTACCTGGATTGATTTTCTTTAGTTTAACTTAAAAGATATAGGGGAAAAATTTAAAACCAAATTAAGCTAATACAGAAAATCACAAAGTATCAATATAAGTAAATTGTTATACAGACTGTGTATAAAGAATGATGTAGTGAGATGTCCTTATACCATAAGACATAAGAAGCAAGGCCATTCAGCCCTTCGAGCCCACTCTGCCAATTGATCATGGCTGATGGGCATTTCAATTCCACTTACCCGCATTCTCCCTGTAACCCTTAATTCCTTGCGAGATCAAGAATTTATCAATCTCTGCCTTGAAGACACCCAACGTCCTGGCCTCCACTATGCTCTGTGGCAATGAATTCCATAGGCCTACCACTCTCTGGCTGAAGATATATTCAGACAATGCATCGTCTTGAGTTTTAATATTCTGAAGGATTATATTACAATCTTAAAACCATTGTTATAAAGTTAAAATTTTATGTTTAGTCAAATCTAGTTGCCTATACTAAGACACTAAACATTAAAACAAATTCAGTGTAAAACACTGTGGTTATTATGACTTCTGTTCCTCTTTAACATCCTCCTTACCTTACATTGTTGTCCATTAAGGTTTTCATGTTAACTTGCATTATCCAACCTTGAAGATTGCACATTTGCACAATCTGACTCTATGAAATCGAAATAAGCTAATCAGTAACTTCTGGCACATAATTATTTTCATTCTGTTCAAACTCCACTAATGCTTTTGTGTCTGGTGAGGATAAGCACAGTCACATGATAAAATCGACATTGGTGACAGTTAAGCAGAATAACATTAGATCAATAAATGAATATCCAATGAATATTAACAACTAAATTATCATGATTTGGAGGTGCCAGTGTTGGACTGGGGTGGACAAAGTTAGAATCTTTTAATTCTGGAAAGTTCTGGTATTTACATATGAAAGAACTGAAACCAATATGCCCATTTTAAAAGATGAGAGACTTAACAAACAATCCAGGTTTTTTTCAATATGTGATTTCAGTTACATCACACTGTAAACTTTGCTATAAATTCTGTGTCCTAAGATCTTATACTCTACAACCACCTGATGAAGGAGGTGGACTATAACCTGGTGTTGTGTGATTTTTAACTAAATCAATCAAGAAACATTAATTCCAATTGGTCTTATATAGGCAAACTCTGTTGCTGAATTAAGATTTGAAATTTTTATTTGTTCATGTGGGTATCACTGCCTAGGCTAGAATTTATGGCCAATTCCTAATTGCCCAGAGAATAGTTACGAGTCAATGACATTACTGTTGGCAACACCAGGTAAGAATGGTAAATTGCCTTCCCCAAAGGATATCTGTGATCCTTTTTTTGTGACAATCAACAGTTTCACCATTAAAGCTGGGTGTTTATTCTAGGTTTTTTATTGAGCTGCCAGAACTTTGGACTCACGCACTGGATTACTAATGCATTGACATTACAACCACACCATAATTGTGTACATTCATGCATCAGGATAGTGTTAAAGTCTAATAAAAGACAAGATTTTTGTTTCGCCTCAAGATCCAACTGCTTTGTCATCATCGATAAAAAATTACTTTTTAAAAATAGTACACTACGTTATTTTGGATTGATAGTAGATTATTGGGAGTGATTTCTATAAAGGTTAGCCTCCGAATAATGACAAGTATATAAATGAACAGCCTAAGCACAATACTTTAAAGGGTTTCCTTGGTTTTTCCATCAGAATTACAACAGATTATTTTGCATCATTTCAGTGACTGACAGGAAATTTGGCTTACATTTGTGTAGAACTTGATCTCTTCTCCCAGACATTCAAAAGCATTACAGTCAGGATTACATGAATCATTTTACAAGGCACAAAACATTTTAGTTTTGGTTGTATCAGTTAAGAGATGAATATTGGCCATAACATCTGACAGCTTCAGCTCTAGATAGTTGCATATGACCTATGCAGCCTCAGTGAAACAGATAGAACACTATTGTATATATCACATGAGTGGCACACCCTTGAAAATACAGCACCTACCAATTCGTCATTAGAATACTATTTTGCAATATTACGTGTACATTTTTTTACTGGTTCATATACTACATGTGTAGACATGCAAATAATAGGGCACTTTTGAGTCAGCCTGCAGACAGAAACCAGTTCTTTATCAAGAACACAAAGCACAAGGTGTTGGAAGAGAGCCTAAAATGCAGCAACAACTTCAAAGTAAACCGACATGTTGCACAATAATCCATGTCGCAAACTGGAAAATCTCTTTCACCAGGCTGTAGGAAGAGCTTATGAGATCAGCTGTTAGTACAGTGGTGCAGGAGAGAGAAATATTCCTACCCCATCCCATATCAGCAACAATTTTCATAAGAAAATAATCAAATTCAAAGTTAATGTTTGCTTCAGTGAAGGACATTCATAAAAATTCGTAACTGTAGACATTTCTCATTATCTTGAGCCAGCTATGGAACTGAATTTCACATAGGGATGTGGTAAGCTGGAAAGACTTTCTAAGTACTGACACATTGGTGTTATAATCAAAACAGGCTCCCAACCTACATTGCCAGGATCTTTATGTATCAAGACTGATTTTTTTTAATTCTCCCCTTCAACCATCTGCCAATCTAATAGAGTGAGCATAGAAATGTCCCCTACAAGTTCATAACAATTATATTTATTCTGTTCCAATTTCAGAATATCGAAGATAGAGTTGAAAAATTGCAAATAGAAAGCGGCAGGGAGTAGGAAGTGTTCAATTTCCTCCACTGAGTAACGTTGGTGATTTAGGCAGTGCAAAGATTCTTGCGTTCACTCTAGGCAAGTGTCACTGTGTGAGGAACTCAGTTGTAACTTTGGGTAAAGATTGTTAAAAGTGCACTGTTGACTAACTTTTCAATCAGCATGACTACAAAAGCATCATCTCTCTTCCTGTTTCTGGATTAGATGCAGTAACTGTTTCAGGATTACATTTGTCACCAAAAGCCACAATCCTCACAGGTGCATTAATTGACCACAGGAACTCTAACTGCATCATTTTTAAATATTTTAGAGTATGATTCCTTCCGTACGTATGTGGTGACATGCAAAAATATTGATGAAAATTTCTTCTGTTTGCTATTTCTAACGAAGTTGTAAACACATTGAAAAATATCTTTATTGATTCATTCCACATGTTTAAAACAGAGAGGCCTAAAAGCTTGTTTGTGCAGTTCCCATTTTTCAGCCATGTCTGACAATGGTTTCCTCATTATATTATATTAGTGGTCAGTGTTTTGTGGTCTTCCCGCTCACATTGCATGCAGTCAGTGCTGTGTCTGGAACACGCCCTAATTCAGGGACGATACAATTTCTCAGCTAGAATCCTCATAAATGTGTGATTGGCCACAAGAGCTCCAACTACATCATCCCTGCTTGGCTGCCTGCTCACTCATCCCATCACTTCCTGTTGAAATTCTTGCTGACGGGACTAAGACTGCTCTGATAACCAACAAGATTCTGATGCATTACCCCTCTTTATTCTCAATCTCTGCAAAATCCCAATCCTCCTCCACTACCTTGCTGCCGTACCACTAGCATCCAGCTTGAGCCAGTACATTGTTCCACTCAACATGACATACACTTTTGAGGCTACTGTCCAGTGATTCCCAGAGTCGAAGTAATCAAAGTAGACACATCCTGAAGTCAATTTGAGACTGTATGTTTGTGTGGAGATAATGAGGACTGCAGATGCTGGAAAGTCGGAGCCAATAAAACATGGTGCTGGAAAAAGCACAGCAGGTCAAGCAGCATCAGAAGAGCAAGAGAGTCCACGTTCCAGGCAGGACCAGGACTAATATTTACCTTGAAGTAAATTTGGGAGCAATTTTGGTTAATCAACAGCCTGTCAGTCAGGGTTTTGTGCTGTGAGGAGGTAAATCTGTTGCAGATTTAGCAGTCATTTGGGGGCATAACCACCTTAAAAATCCCCTCTAAAGCATATACATCCTGATTTGGACATGTCTCATCACTGACCCAAAGTCAATACCATGGAATCCCTTCTGTTACAGCATTAGTGGTCAACCTCCATTACATGGAATTCAATAAATGAATAAGTTATTCATATTTACTGCCTTTTAAACATTAGCTAGGATGAAAATTGACAGGCATCCGCTCAATGCAAGTGTTTATATGCAGACACAATAGCCAAATATTGCATTATGATGTGCTGGGTGGAAAAACAATACTACATGGTGCTTCCTGTATTTGCAAGAACATGCATTTATAAAGCACCTTTAACAGTTTTAAGGAGTGTCCCAAAGGGGCAAAAGGGGCATAGAGGCTTCGACAGAAACTTACTTTTGAGTGTAGTGATGCAATTAACATTGGCGTTGCTCATCCAGCCCAGAAGAGAGGCTTGTTGAAAGACCAAATTTCACTAGACCATAAGACCATAAGACATAGGAGTGGAAGTAAGGCCATTCAGCCCATCGAGTGCACTCCGCCATTCAATCATGGCTGATGCGCATTTCAACTCCACTTACTTGCATTCTCCCCGTAGCCCTTAATTCCTTATGATATCAAGAATTTATCAATCTCTGCCTTGAAGACATTTAGCGTCCCGGCCTCCACTGCACTCTGCGGAAATGAATTCCACAGGCCCACCATTCTCTGGCTGAAGAAATGTTTCCGCATTTCTATTCTGAATTGACTCCCTCTAATTCTCAAGCTGTGTCCACGGGTCCTAGTCTCCTCGTCTAACGGAAACAATTTCTTAGCGTCCACCCTTTCCAAGCCATGTATTATCTTATAAGTTTCTATTAGATCTCCCCTTAATCTTCTAAACTCCAATAAATACAATCCCAGGATCCTCAGCCGTTCCTCGTATATTAGACCTACCATTCCAGGGATCATCTGTGTGAATCTCCGCTGGACACGTTCCAGTGCCTGTGTGTCCTTTCTGAGGTGTGGGGACCAAGACTGGACACAGTACTCCAAATGGGGCCTAACCAGAGCTTTATAAAGTCTCAGTAGCGCAACAGTATTTTATATTCTAACCCTCTTGAGATAAATGACAACATTACATTCGCTTTCTTAATCACGGACTCAACCTGCATGTTTACCTTTCCAGAATCCTCAACTAGCACTCCCAGATCCCTTTGTACTTTGGTTTTACGAACGTTCTCACCGTTTAGAAAGTAGTCTATGCTTTTATTCTTTTTTCCAAAGTGCAAGACCTCGCATTTGCTCACATTGAATTCCATCAGCCATTTTCTGGACCACTCTCTCAAACTGTCTAGATCCTTCTGCAGCCTCCCCACTTTCCATGGGACTGTGTCCCATTTTTCTAGAAATTCTGGTCCGCAAAGAAAAATCACCTACATATTTCACAAACCTGTTGGCTATAACCTGGTGTTGTGTGAGTTTTAACATCACGGCTTTAGTATAGATAATATCTAAATTTAACTTCAATTCTCTCCAAACAATATAGAACAGTTGCCAAAGCCAGCACCGTCCACTCCAGCCACCCTGGTTTGGAACTGTGTTCAGTGATAGAGGCAGTTTGACCTCCTTGTTCACTGATCTGTGCTGGGGCTGAACTCAACATTAATGCAGGCACCGCCCAGATCCACATTACACAGTGGGTTGGAAGGCAGCTTTCCAAGAGATCGCTGTACGGACAGTTCACACTTTAACAAGATCCACACAGCCCTTTCGTTTTGATGCCCACTGTTTCGAGTAAACGGCATCATTTCCGCCACCTTCCACTGAAACTGGGAGTGGGGGAATTCATTGGATCACGGATAGCCTCGGGTCGCTGCTTCCTTTTACCTGACACCAGCTCCTGGCTTTACCCAAAATTGGACTCAAGCATCCGGCTGCCAGCCAATGAGAGAGGAACTCACCTGGAGACGTCACCTGGACTCGCGGCGATTGGCCTCCAGTCTTGGGCGAGTTGGTGAAGGATGGTGCTCAGAGAGAAGGGGCAACTTATTGTGAACAAGGAGATAGAATCGGGAGGTCACAGATACAAGGCGCTTTGGAAACAGACTCGCAACCCAATGGGGAATTATAGCCTGCTGCTTGTGGGGCTAGTAACCCTCCTGCTCCAGGTGAGTGAGTGAGTTCTACTCTGACCAGGTTACACCCTATACATCTCCAGAGCTCTGCTCAGGGACAGTTTCTAAGGTCCCCCGGTTTAATGCCCTGAAATGCTCCAAATCTTCCATTTCTTGGTGGCTTCCTCGTTGGTTGAGCTTTAATCTGAGCGATTCCCAGTTGCGGCGTATCCAACCCGCTTTGGGAGGGGATGTACTGTAAACTGAGAGAGAAGATGGTTTTTGTTTTCTATACTGTATTTAATGTTAATTTGTCCGAACCCCCAGGCTTGGAGCGGTGAGGCTTCGACGCAATGTAAAGGGTTCGACCCAAAGAGCTACACTTTCGGCGTGCCCTCGTTGGTGATGGGACGCGTTCTGGGCAGAGGTAAGGGTTCAGGAAAGTACCTGAGAATCGGTGGGGAATTCACAGGGAGCAATGCGGAAGCGAGACTGAGAATAGTGGTGGGGAGGGCGGTTACTCAGAGAAGGGATCGAGAATCATCCCGAGTCCCTGAGTAAAATGGATCCCGTGAGATGGAATTAAATCGTGTTTAAAAAGTGCGGTCCGATGTAGAGGATTCCGCGATCCCCCTCCCCTCTCTTTCTTTCACTGGGAGATTTTGATGATTAAAGTACACTAACAGAGATTGTCTGCTCCCCGTACTGAGGGCGGTGGCTAGACTTTCGATTCTCGCCTTTCGTTTAACTTTCTGTTCGAGTTGTGAAATGCAGGTGCGATACTTTTTTTTTGTCCCCAAATCCTCTGCACTCTGCCAAAACCTGAACTTTCCTGGACATGAGTTTGTTTTCCAGTGGATTATATGTATTTTGAGTGCAGTGAAAGGATACTGTGTTTGGTTACTAACACCCCCCCCCCTCCCCCTCCCCTTGTCTAATTTAATATTAGACGCCGCAGGTTGAGTGTGTGACATAGTCTGATTTTCTTTTTACTTCCCTATAACTTTCACTAACTACGGTGTACAGTTACTCTGACCAGCGAACTGCTGTTGCTAACACCTACTCAGTGCAGCTACTTCTCAGAAACAAGTTTTTCAAAAATCACCCCAGGGACTGAACAAAATTAAACTTTTTTTTTCTCTCTTGGGAAAAAGCCCCAGAACATTTTCAGCTTCCAAACAGCCCCAGCCAGATTATAATGCGTTTTATAAAGTAGACGCCTTCGTTTTAAACACCAAATTTTCCCTTTTTAACGTTTTAATCGGCTGTCCTATCTTTCAGTTCATAAATCCCTGCTAACTTCATTCATGGGAAATAAATAATTGATTCCATTGTTTGTTTTTGTGTTTTGTCTATTTGTTGAAAACCCCCTGTGAGATGTTTTGGGTTTAATTTAACAAAATGGATGCTTTCCAAATTTAAAAAAAAAGTCCAGCTCACCTGAAAATGTCTCCCGCACCAGCAATACAGAGTGCTGTCTGTAGGTGAATGGGGCACCAAAACAGATGATTTCCGTTAAAGGTTTTCTGTGTGCTGGACTGAAATTATTTGGTCAGTCGTTGGAGAAGCTGAGCTTTGAAGTCCTTGGATTTCAGTTGAGATTTGTTCTGCAAAGTTTGAGATCCCTTGGCAAACGTGCTTTATGATTTATATTGTAGATCCTGTCAAGACCTTTTCTAAAAGGCTTGTGTGTTGGCTGGAGGCGAGGGTTGCTGTTGGGTGTAAGAGGTGACTACCATCATTAATGGATTTAACCTAGTGCAGCATCTGATTTTGTGCATTCATTTGTAGAAGTCAAAATGAGCAATAGAAAAGACATTTGCACAGTCACTTGACATTAGAATGTAGCAACCACATTCTAATACTTCTCCAGTGAGGTTGGCTCTTCATATAGAGTTTATGTTCATGCCCTCCTTGCATTTTCAGGATAAATATAAATGAAACATCCATGTGATTCTGAAATACTATTCCAAAGAGGGAACACCAAGCAGCAGATGAAGTGGTTTATTGTGAATAGGGATTTGTTCGATGATGAGATTTGTTATTATGCATGAACTGGATAGTTCAAATGCTGTGAAGGTTTTCTGAACACATGACAAGATGATGCATTCAATCTTGTCTGTGTGCCTCCTGGCTGATTTTTGTTTTACTATGTTTGTCTCTATTCAAGTGCTCGTGATATTTGTTTACGTTCATCATTTCATGGTGATCAGGATAACAAAGGTGTGAGTAGTATAACAAGGAAAATGATTCCTTCTCATTTACTTCAACTGTGGTCTTTTGGCTTTTAGATGAGTGTACTTTTTTATTTCAATGCTTCTTATGTATGATACTCCATTGTAGGAAATGATGAATTTTGCCACTTCATTTCATGTCATATGAGCCAAAACTTGAGTTTTGGCTGATTTTCTGTGAAAAACCTGTCTCAAATACCTTCTGACAAGATGTAGAATTCAATACTGCATAAAGTATATAGGTCAAAGTGCAGCAGGGTTTCATGGGGAGTCACTTTTGGCTTAGGCACATTAAACCTTTACTGCTAAAACCTAGAATGCTGTTATTATTTTACAGCTTCATTTCTTTGAATTGTAGCATGGCACAGTGGCTAGCACTGCTGCTTCACAGCACCAGGGACCCAGGTTCAATTCCCACCTTGGACAACTGTCTGTGTGGAGTTTGCACATTCTCCCAGTGTCTGTATGGGTTTCCTCCGGCTGCTCTGGTTTCCTCCCACAGTCCAAAGAAGTGCAGGTTAGGTGAACTGGCCATGCTAAATTGCCTGTAGTGTTAGGTGATGGGGTAAATGTAGGGGAATGGGTTGCTCTTCGAAGGGTCGGTGTGGACTTGTTGGGCCAAAGGGCCTGTTTCCACACTAAGTAATCTAATGCTTTATGATGCATGCATATTCAATATTTGAGCGATGAGCTGATGCTCTTTCCTAGAAATCCTTTCTAACTTGTAATTAAGTGTACTTATTTAAATTTTGATGCATCCTCACTTTCTTGCAGAGTGTGGTTATATTATTTGCCTTTGCTTTCAACCTCTTTTACTTATCACTATCCAAGGTCAATTTGTACGTTTTTGGTTTTGGCTTGGTGTTCCCCTTCCTGAGCTAGGTGGAATCTGCCATTTTTATCACTTCGGCCACTGCTCTGATTGAGATTAGCTAACACAGTAGCTCATAACAGAAATCCTTTAGTCTCTTGGGTCTAGCTGTACAATGAAGACTTCAGATATCTTCTGTTCACTCTGATCTAATGCATTACCTGTTTCTAGAAAACCAATCTAATGAAAGAATAGATAACAAATAATGTAGATTGAGATTGGCATGATTAAACAACCAGAAGAGCTTGCTGCTCTTTGAGTTGTAACATGAATTTTTTTAATGCCACTGGCGGATGGTGCAGGCTTTGCAGACCATTAAAGACGGCACTTCAAGCTATTGAAGCTGTAAAATAATAATGGCATTCTAGGTTTAAGCAGTAAAGGTTTAACATGCATAAGCCAAAAGTGACTCCCCATGAAACCTGCTGGACTTTATGCAGTATTGAGTTCTATATCTTGTCAGAATAATGGGAGCTCAAAGCAGACATGATGCCTTTTCACCAGGGTACTGGTATATGAGGAAATATGAATATGATTTTCTCACTTTTGTATTAGAACATTGCAGTTTATAAGGCAACTTGATAAAGATGTTGAGAGGATTGGAGATAGTGGTCTGAATTAGAATTGTTGTTGTGTTACTGTGGTCTTGCCAGACCATAGGGGTTGCTCTTTCATTTAGAGAGAGAAGCGACTGGCAATGATTTAACCTGAGGAGCACCGATCTCAGGCAAGGGAAGAGGTTGAGAAGGACAGTCCTTCATGGTAATCTCAAACCAGTGATGGGAATTGAACCCACACTGTTGGCATCACACTGCTCTGCAAGCTGATAATCCAGCCAACTGAGCTAAACCACTTCTCCTGAATTAGATTATTCCATAATTGAAAGGTTTTGGAATGAAGGAGATGGTTTAGTTGTTAGTCTTAAAATAGTGAGCAAGAGACCTATGTGCAAAACTGAACAGAATTCAACTTCTAGGGAAAGAGTTGAGGCTGAAAATGTCAGCATTAGATTAACAGACTTGTGCTACGTTCTAGCTATCCTTTTCTATCTCTAATCACTTAAAATGATTTAATCTCTGCTACCGCCTCACTTTCAGGATTGATAAATGTGATTAAACTATTTGCTCACTGGCTGAAAAAAACTAACAACTGATTAGACTGGCTTGTTTGTGCATGATTACTTTGCAAGTTTCTTTGTATTGGCTGGACCGTATTCTCAAAAACTAATTCAGATTTTGTTTGGCAAGTTGTTCGTTCATTTATGAAGATGAGCAACTAAGATCCTGTCCTTTGCACTGTGGTAGGATGTTGTGACCTATTCTGATCGGAATCCAACGTCTGCACAAGTGACAATGGATGCTTAAAAATGCAAACACTACAACAGTTTGTTTGGGTAATAGTTAGTTTAGTAGCACATTTTTGTAATTATGATATCCTTAATGGTTGAATCTGCTTGTTGGCATCTTGCATAAATATTTGCAACATACTTTAATGGGTCAGTTGTGATAAGAGAGAATGGTAGCAAGTTATCAAACAACAAACTTTTTCTTGAAAGCTATCTGCTTGAATAAATCTTCACAAGATTGAGTATTTGACACCTTTTTTTAATGCAAAGTAATAGATAGAATCTTCCCAAAAAGTAACACACTGTAGATGGGTGGGAGACGGGGATGGGTAGGAACAAATACCCATACTTTTTTTCTTAGCAACTTCAAAATTAAGTTCTTGTTTGAAGTATCCATATCATGGTGGGGCGGGGGGGTGGGGGAAGAGAGAGAGGTGAGGTGTTGAAAGGAACTATAATAACTGTCAAGAAGCACACATCCATTCTCTTTGTAAATTATAAGTTTAGAAGGTTTACCAAATTTAACAAGTCAGGTCTTTTTCTTTTTTTTGACCAATGCACAAGTTTTTTGCTAATTTATTTCAAGGACTACACTCAGCAGGAAGACTTATAGTTAAGCTGTCTGTTTATAAATACCTGTCTGCACTGATGCCATTCATTACCTATTGCCTGAAGCAAGTTGGAATAAAGTCTGTTCCATCCCTAGACTTAAATCTAAATATACGTCTGCTGAAAACAATGCCATTTTAGAGTCCACGCAATTTTGAAGGGAAACTGAAGGCCAGCAAATAAAATGCAGGGAGGTGTATGTTTACTTTTTTTTGTTTTTTTTTAGAATTCCTTCTCTTCCATCCAGAGAAATCTGCTCCAGGTTTTATTCAGCCTCCCTGGGCTGAAGGGTGGGGACGAGAAGTAAACACCATGGTTCAATCCACATGAGGATCTGCCCTGCTTCAGAGATACAGGATAACCTGTAATTTACCTTTTGCGTGCTTAATTTACTAATGAGTACCCACAATGCTGAACTGACTTTAATTATTACTGTTGGCACAGGGAAGCAGAAGGTGAAGCTCGTGACTATCTTCGGCCTTTTTGAACAATTGTCTTTTTTTAAAAATGACTTTTGGTCACCTGCCCAACAGAGATATTTTTAAGCCATTTATTAAGATTAGATTCCCTACTGTGTGGAAACAGCCCCTTCTGCTCAACAAGTCCACACTGACCCTCCGAAGAATAGCCCACCCAGACCCATTCCCCTACATTCACCCCTGACTATTGCACCTAACACTACGGGCAATTTAGCATGGCCAATTCACCTGACCTGCACATTGCTATGACCACTTTGTCATAGCATAAAGCTAGTTGCCAGGCATGGCTCAATTGTGGTATTCATTCCGCTGAAGCATGAGGCTTTCTATTCAAGGCTTGAGTAGCAAAACTAAAGCTGCTACTGCGGTGAAGGACGGAGGAGCATCGTCAGATGTTAAACCAAAGCCTGCCTTTTCAGGAGGATGTAAAAGATCCCATGGCATTACTTTGGGGAAGAGCAGTGAGAGTTGATATTTGTGGCCTGCAATTTTATCTTCAATGAGTAGATTTGTGTCAGAAATATTAAAGATATGCATACCTTCAGGATACTAAATTTGTCAGGCTCAGGGTGCTTAAATCATTTGTGCAACCAGTTAACAGATCTTAGATGTCAAGACCTCCGTTGATATATGCAAGAGTCTTTTTTTTGTTTTTAAAAAAAGCTCTGCTATTTGACGTGGCAGTGAAAGCACTAGTCTTGCTTCACCTGGGAACCTTTAGCTAGCAACCAAAGATTAGTACTTTACAGCCTCCTCCTGTATAGTAAAATTTTATGATTTTTATTTGACCGATCATATCTGTACTGGCTCTCAAAGGAGCCACTCAGCTCATCCTATTCACCTGCCCTATCTCTGTATAGCACTCTTAAGTTTGCCACCTTCCTATATCCAGCACTTTTGAAATCTCTATGGAATCTGCCACCACCAGCATATTCCAAATCCTAACAACTGAGTAAAGAAGTTTCTCCTCGCTTCACTCCTAGCTCTCTCTCAGCAAATCTTGAAACTGTGGCCCTGAGTTACTGACATACGTCTAAATTAGATTCTGTAACAACGTATCATCTGTATTATGGAAAGAAGAGCTCAATAAATGTCTGCAGCTGGTGTAGTTGCCTTGCTCCATTCTCTCCTCCACCTCTTGCCCAAAAAAACTGCATCCATGTTATTGTTATGAAAGGACCAACATTAACTCGCCTCAATACAGGAATAGGTACTGTCTGAATTGCAAGAGGAAATTTGGTTGGTGTAACCTCTAAGAAAGTCACAAGATAAATGAGTTGGGGTAGGCAATAGAGCCTGTTGAGCCTGCTCCTTTCCAGTTAGACTTGATCTGGCCTGATTATGGCCTTCACTTAATTTTCCTCTTCACCCACCAAACTTGACTTGTAGCCTCTTTCACAAGTAATCCCCACCCCCACCTCCATGCATCTTGTTCCCAGAATAATGGGAAGTTCCATCCACTTTCTCTTTGTCTCCATGGAAACTGCCTGGCCTGAGAATTTAATTTCTTATTTTATATTTCAACTCTGCCTTGTAATATTGTCTTTCCTAATGAGGAAAGCTAGGGTAAATTCCCAAGGAAAATGCATGCTTTGAGTTTTTCTTATTCTGTATATGTCTGTCAAAGAGCACTGTTGGCCCTGGCCCCCAGCCCTAGAAAGGGGTTGGAAAAGGTTCTCATAGCCATTCGGCATCAGTTAATGTCCAGTACGTAAAACCATCCAGATCCTCATGTGGGACTTGGACAGAGAATACATAAGGAACTGAGACAGCTAAAGTGAGCTGTGAGCTTCTGGATGAACTGGCCACCATCTGTCCAAAACTACACACCAGGCTCCAGAGTCTGGACCCTCTCTCAGGATCCTGTGCTACAATTTGGGCCAGCTTGTGGAAATTTATCCCCTTCGGAGCAGCGCAGAGGATATTCCTGTTTGGGCTGTTACTGCACCCTCTTCACTTCCTTACCTCTGTCCACAGCCTGAATACGCTTTAGTGTAATGGTTAGATTAGATTCCCTCCTGTGTGGAAACAGGCCCTTCAATCCAACTAGTCCACAGCGACCCTCTGAAGACTAACCCACCCAGACCCATTTCCCTCTGACTGACTACTGCACCTAACAATATAGGCAATGTAGCATTGCCAATTCACCTAACCTGCTCATCTTTGGACTGAGGAAACCGGAGCACCTGGAGGAAACCGGAGCACCTGGAGGAAACCCACACAGACATGAGGAGAATGTGCAAACTCCACACACAGTCGCGCGAGGCTGCAATTGAACCTGGGTCCCTGGTGCTGTGAGGCAGCAATGCTAACCACTGAGCCACCATGCCACCCTAATGCCCTACATTCCCCAATGGATAGCTGTCGGAGTGGGTCTTTCCGGTTTCTGTTGAGGATCTAGGCTGAAGCGTATTACATGCAGCATTCCCATGGGGTAACCATTTAAATATGTTCACTCAGTGTCAGATTGCATGTAATTGTGTGGCCTGGAGGAAATAGTTTGTTTTTTTAGTTCCATTTATGTTTAAATTTTCTTTTTGAAGCAGCTGTTCTTAAATGTTTATCGCAGTTCACTCTGCTGTCAAGATGTATAAGTACACTGCAGAAGGAAGAGCATAGAGAAGGAAAGGTGGTGGGTAGGTTAGAGGACTTCCTTGTGGGCCTTACTTAAGTTGCCATTAACAGGTCCAGGCAATGAGCCATGAAGGATGTGGTGGAGCTGGACTGTCTGTCCTTCTTTATATGCTCAGCTCTCTCGGAGGGAGCACAGCAGAGGTCTTTTCACTGCTGCAAAATTCATTGCACGTGCTTTGACCTGTTGCACCCTTTTCTTGCTCTCCTGCTCACAGCCTCATTTTTAAAAAAAGCAGATACAGTAAGTGATAACTTTGTCAACAACAGTAACATACAGTTCCTCATACAAGGTGACTAAACGTCTTCAATTGTTCCCAAATCTTGACTCTGGCTTTGCAGTTCAACCATATAGCAATGGCATCTGATAAATAACTTTGAGAGTTGTGAAATAAGCACATCCTTCTATCTGGCAAAATGTCAGCTTTTGCTTCAGATACCTGTAATCCTTGGGCTTGCCTGGACTGGAATGTCGTGCTGTGTAAACAGAACGCCTGGGGTTGAAAAACCAGTTTCGGTTGTAACTTAGGGTGAGGCAAAATAATTGCTAACCTTGTACATTTGTGCCTACAGGTTTAATAACTATGGGTGTGGGAAGAAAAGGAGAGAGGATTTAACTTTAAAGGCCTTACTGCAATGCTGTTGAGTTGCAAATTGATGAATAGGTTCTATTGATTCCTTTCTGTTCAGTGAATGCTTTTTCAGGTTTCACAACGTTAGTGCACACAGCTCGTCAATAAATGAAGAAGGAGCAGAGCTTTGGATTTTCTACCTAGCTTTAGTTCATGATTATCACTACTAAATTCTCTGCTTTCTTTTGTCACTTGTTCTTTTTGCTTGTTCATGCTCTTACTGTCTCAATTAAACAGCATGAGATTCAAATCAGAAAACAGTTTTAACTATTACCATCTACATTATTCAATCTTCAGGTCGAATCAACCACCATTTAAAAATTTCTGCATATTAGGGGTGGCACGGTGGCACAGCAGTTAGCACTGCTGCCTCACAGCGCCTGAGATCCGGGTTCAATTCCTGACTCAGGCGACTGACTGTGTGGAGTTTGCATGTTCTCCCCGTGTCTGCGTGAGTTTCCTCCGGGTGCTCTGGTTTCCTCCCACAGTCCAAAGATGTGCGGGTCAGGTGAATTGGTATGCTAAATTGCCTGTAGTGTTAGGTAAGGGGTAAATGTAGGGGTATGGGTGGGTTGCGCTTCGGCGGGTCGGTGTGGACTTGTTGGGCCGAAGGGCCTGTTTCGACACTGTAAGTAATCTAATCAAACTCTTCTTCCCCCCAGCCTTTTACATATTGAACAAATTAATTTTATTAATCTTTGATTTTCAAAACCTGAACAACAAGCATTTTAATTAAACAAAAATCTATAAAACAAGTCCTGAAATTTGCATCCTGATACTTTATTCTTTGTTTGAAATTTTCAATATTGATACTATTGAGTCTTTGGCAGTAACCTCTGAAAAAGCCAGACTATAACTTTTCCTTCATGTTTATAGTCCATCTAGTGCTGATGCATTATTTGTAGGTGGCAATGTTGGTTTGTTCTTTTGGTCCCTTTTTTATCTTAGGAGTGCTGAATCTACTGCAATGTTTTTAAAATCCTGTCTCCTGGCACAGACCAGATTTGGGGTAGGATGGGTGGGACATGGGGATAAAATTTAGTTGACATCTTTTTTTTTGTCAGTGTCTTTATAATTACCTTGTCACACATTGCGATGCTTAGAAGTGGCACTAGTAGTTAGGCTACCACTAACTCTTGCTCAGAGGGACTGTTGCAGTGTATAACACAGTATCTGCTCATGCTCTTTTTTTTTAAATTCTATAAGATTGGGTTCTAATGTTGCAAGCAGGGTTGGAAATGATGACAAAACCACACTATAACTTTTCCTCATGGGTTGGAAGGAGCTTGAGGTCTTCTCAAAAGCAAACCTAAGGCTTCCATTGACACCTGCACTAATCAACCCCACTGTCCCGTGGCTGAACATTTCAACCAGTTTCCTTATTCTGCTCCGCCCCCCCTCCCTCCCTCCCCCCCCCCCCCCCACACACACACACACACACAACCCACCTACCTTTTACCTCCGTTCCAATTTTCCAGCTCAGCACCTTCCCCCATGGCCTCTCCCACCTGTCAATCTTCCTTCTCACCTATCCGCTCCAGCCCCCCTCCGATCTATCGCCATTAACCCCACCTCCATCCACCTATTGCACTTTCAGCTACCTTCTCCCCAGCTCCCCACCCCACTTATCTCTCCGCTCCCGAGGCTCCCAGCATGAGGGGCTTTTGCCTGAAATGTCAATTTTTCTGCTCCACGGAGCCTGAGCTGTTGTGCTTTTCCAGCACCACTCTAATTTTGGACTCTAATCTCCTCCAGCATCTGTAGTACCCACTTCTGCTTTGAGTCGACCTGGCCACTTAATGTCGGGGATCAATCTCTCTCTGGTCTGTGGTGACTGCCTCTGAGTAGTGTGAATTTTTAAAACAGGTTGGTTGTTTAAAAGACCCAAACTGCTGGCTGCTGCTGCTGTAACTAGCATTGGGAGTAAGAGTTGAAGCTAGCTGTATATGTTCAAGGATCTTTTCCATTCACTTTTAATGAATTTCAAAATACATGAGGGAGAGTGCTTCATTACCAGTATTTTAATCAAATTGTTGTGAAAACAGTTTTATACACAGTAGTAATGGAAGTCAGTTACACCACCTTTTTCAAACATACTTCAGTTCTACAATGTGAATGAGCTGGCTTTTTGTCAGCATCTTTTTGTTGTACTCTGATCCGTGGAAAGTGTGCAGTGAGAATACTTTGTCGATCTAATTAGCAGCCATTCAGAGACTGACAGAATACCAGTATTTCTTTGTGACTGATCTTGGTGCAGAATTGATGCCAGCTTGGTTTTATAATGGCATAAGTGTTGTCTGGAATAGGAGGTCATGTTGAACAAAGGTAGCTGTGATCTATGAAACAGTTTGAAAGGGGTTTTGAGACAAAAGCATGGTCATGTGAGCCATTGATCACTATCAGATGTAGCAACATTGTCCAAATGCAAATAAAACAGAATTGATTTGTTCACTTTTTTAACTGATGGAATGTAGGTGACCATAGTAAGGCAGTATTTATTACCTATCTTTGGGAGTACAATTACAAGTAGGCTAGACAAGATGGAGATAGAAAGGCATAAATAAAGTATTGAGATAATCTAGCAGGTTTCATGATCATTTTTTGTGGGTGTGCATTATCGGCAAACTTTTTTTTTCTAATTATTTATTAATGGTTCTCTAATTTGCTTGCAGAGGACCCTAACCATTAGGCTACCATAGCCATTTGTTATTGAGTTGAGCACTGTCTAGTGTTATAACTAAGATCTCATAGGCAGTTTACTTGATGTAAGATAATTGATACATTGAACAAAAAGTTGTTTACCATCTCCTTCCCTTAGCCATTCAGGCATTACTACAGATGGCAGCTTGGCTAAGTGGTGCCATTATTTAGGAAAGGTGGTAAGGATAACCCAGGGAACTATCGACTGGTGAGCCTGACGTTGGTGGTAGGCAAGTTGTTGGAGGGAATCCTGAAGGACAGAATTTACATGTATTTGGAAAGGCAAGGAATCATTAGGGATAGTCAGCATGGCTTTGTGTGGGAAATCATGTCTCTCAAACTTGATTGAGTTTTTTGAAAAAGTAAGAAGATAATTTGAGGGCAGAGTGCTGGATGTGATCTATATGAGACTTCAGTAAGGCATTTGACAAGGTTCCCCATGGGAGACTTGTTAGCAAAGTTAGATCTCATGGAATATAGGGAGAACTAGTCATTTGGATACAGAACTGGCTCAAATAAGACGTTAGGAGATAGCACTGATCCTTGTGGCACTCTGAGTCTTCTGTTTTTTATCATTTATATAAATGATTTGGATATGAACATAGGAGGTATAATTAGTAAGTTTGCAGATGATGCCAAAATTGGAGGTGCAGTGGACAGCAAAGAAGGTTACCTCTGATTACAACAGGATCTTGATCAGATGGGCCAATGGGCTGAGAAGTGGCAGATGGAGTTTAATTTAGATAAATGTGAGCTGCTGCATTTAGGGAAAGCAAATCTTAGCAGGACCTATACCATGAATGGTAAGGTCCTAGGGAGTGTTGCTGAACAGAAACTTTAGGAGCGCAGGTTCATAATTCCTTGAAAGTAGAGTCGCAGGTCGATAGGATAGTGAAGAAGGCGTTTAGTGTGCTTTTCTTTATTAGTCAGAGTATTGAGTACAGGAGTTGAGGTTATGTTATCGCTGTACAGGACATTGGTTGGGCAACTTTTGAAATATTATGTGCAATTCTGGTCTCGTTCCTATCAAAGATGTTATGCAACTTGAAAGGTTCAGAAAAGACTTGCAAGGATGTTGCCAGGGTTGGAGGATTTGAGCTTTGAGCGAGGTTGAATAGGCTGGGGCTGTTTTCCCTGGAGTGTTTGGAGGTTGAGGGGTGATCTCATAGAAGTTTATAAAATCATGAGGGACATGGATAGGGTAGAGAGACAAGGTCTTTTCTCAGGGGTGGAGGAATTCAGAACTGGAGGGAATAGGTTTAGAGAGAGGCGAAAGATCTAAAAGCGACCTAAGGTGCAACATTCTCTGAGGGTGGTGCGTGCATAGAATGAGCTGCCAGAGGATATAGTAGAGGCTGGTACAATTGCAACACTTAAGGCATCTGGATGGGTGTATGAATAGGAAGGATTGAGAAGGATATGGGTCGAGTGCTGGCAAATGGGACTAGATTAGGTAGGGATATCTGGTCGGCATGGATGAGTTGGACTGAAAAGTCTGTTTCCATGTTGTACTTCTCTTTGACTTTTAGTTTATGATGAATTGCTGTTGTTACCTGGATGTCATGAGGACATGGAGGTCCTGGTTCTCCCTTCACCGCCGCTCCCTTACCACCAGACACCTGGAGGAAGAATGCCTCATCTTCCGCCTCTGAACACTTCAACCCCAGGGCATCAATGTGGACTTCACCAGTTTCCTCATTTCCCCTTACTCCACCTCACTTCAGTTCCAAACTTCCAGCTCAGCATTGTCCCCATGACTTGTCGTACCTGCCTATCTTCTTTTCCACCTATCCACTCCACCCTCTCCTCCCTGACCTATCACCTTCATCCCCTCCCCCACTCACCCATTGTACTCTATGCTACTTTCTCTCCACCCTCCTCTAGCTTATCTCCCCGCTTCAGGCCCTCTGCCCTTATTCTTGATGAAGGGCTTTTGCCCGAAACATCGATTTCGCTGCTCCTTGGATGCTGTCTGAACTGCTGTGCTCTGCCAGCATCATTAATCCAGAATCTGGTTTCTAGCATGTGCAGTCATTGTTTGTACCTTCCAAAGTGAGTCCTGGCCATCAACCATGCAATTTGCATATGCTATTGTCTTGCCAGTCACCTGTATGGCATAATTGAACGTTTTAACCTGATTTTTCAGTTTGTTTAATAAAGTAGAAAAGCTGACCATTATGTCACGTGAAACTAGATAATCAGTGCTGTTGTTACCAAAACAAGTGACATCAAAAGTGCTTCATTTTTGTTATTGCAACCACTGCCAACTATCGGTGGAAAAAAAAGTTTTTTTTATTGACTTTTTGAGAAAATATCCACACAAACTCAGAGTTTATATTTTGAGTTTCTACAACTTCTATAGAGAACTTACAAAGGAATGTTCAATCAGTAATTTTTTTTGGTGGGGGAGAACAGATAACTAAGTTAGCAAAAGGTTACTCTGCAGGTGCAGACTTTTCAATGTTTTCAACATTCCTTGATTTGTGTTTGGACTTTGTTTGAGTTTCATATTACACTCCTGCAATTAGTTCGCTCTTTTGTACTTGTCCTGTGGCCCTGGGTTAAACAAGATTTCAAAAGATGTTTGCCTTTTAAAGTTTTGAAGATTCACTCTTATCAAACTTTTTTTGACATATCTGTAATAACTGCATAAGCAACTTTGAGGCTGGAGCCTGTGGTTTATAATGTCTCTTACGAATTGTTATTGCTTTCAAAATCATTCAATTGTAGTTTTTTGATCCATTCATGAGCAGTATTTTGATGTAATTCATATCTTACCTTTGACATTTCCATGTCTGCTTTTTATGTTTTCTGTTAGTTCTTGAGTATTATAAAATCATTTTGTGCTACTTAGAAATCTCCCTGCTATTCACTGGTGAAACCTGATAGTGTATATCTAAACCAGTGAACTTAGACTGCAAGGATTAAATCCATTATAAACCTTCTAATTTTGCAACAAAATAGCTCCTTCCCTTGCTTTTCTTGCTAAAGCTGTATACAATCCATCAAATATATTGCATTTCAATCTCTGTCCAAATTTTTCAGACACCTAAAGTCATGATCTCAAAATGGGAACAGAGTGAGCCCAATGAACAATTCTAGTACACAACTTCTGTTTGAAACTGTCTTCAATACCACTTCCTTCTCTGTAATCTTCAGTAGCTAACATCTAAATCAAAATAATTGTTATCCAGAAGTAAGTCAGATGAAATTAGGAAAGTTGTCCCTGGAAGGATTCTGAATCCATCTTTGGGTAGTGTCGGTACCAATCTTAATATTTTAAAAGTCCAAATCAACTACCTTCATTTTATAGAAATTCAGTGCTTATTTGAATACATGTGGAGGTGCTGCTGTTGGACTAGGGTGGACAAAGTTAAAAATCTCTCAACACAGGTTATAGTCCAATAGATTTATTTGGAAGCACTAGCTTCCAGGGCACTGCTCCTTCTTTAGGTAGTGAAAGAGCAGTGCTCTGAAAGCTACTGCTTCCAGATAAATCTGTGTTATTTGAATACGTGCTGTAGTTGATTTTAAACATTATGACTTTGACAGCTTCACCTACTGGATTTAGCTGCGCAATAAAGTGAAGGTATTGCATGAAGTGTTGGTTGCAGTAATGTTTTTGATTTGATTTTGGTTGTAAAGGCTTAGTTAAGACAAATAACCCAGGTACATTTTGAAGACAAGTGGTACATATATTGAAAGTTCCTAACTTCTTCAATATCGATGTGTTTTTCAAAAACTTGTAGAGGACTTGCTGCATTGGTGCAGGGTCAATCAACAGAATGGATGCCCAATTTGCCCTGTAAGGTCTCTAACAACTCAACAGATGTGTTTAAAGTTTGGGAATAACTAGCTTTATCTCTAACTCCATGGATGAATTTTGAATTAATTAAATCCTGACTCTTCGTTGAATTGGATAAGAAATTGATCCATTAGAGCTGTTCTAATTTTCTAATTTCTTAAGTATCTTGTTAAACCACAGGAACTATGGTGTTAAATCAAGTCCTTTTTGAATTGAGGCAATTCCACATCAAGAAGAATTGTTCATGAGCTGTTTCACAGTGGTGAAGGAATAGCATTAACCATTCATTATGCTTGTGCTGTCCGTAGACCTTTAGTGAATCTTTGAGAGACAAATTAGAACTTTTCTAGAATTTCTTCTCTGCTTACATCTCCTTCTAAAGGAGGTCTGTTGCGAGTGAACAAAAAAAACCATTGAGACTTTTTCATTGTCATGTTGAAGAATTCTTACCAAGACACTGTCAAACCAGAAGGTATAAATTACGGTATTGCATTTAATTTAGAATAAAGTACAAAAAGCAAGAAATAATAGAAGTAGAAAATTATTTTCCATTTTTTTTAATTCAACAATCATGAAATTCTGAAGAAATGATTGTCTGCGTGAGTTTCTTAACCAGTAAAGTTGCTTGGCAGTAATTAAGACTGATCATACTTTTATAAATTGATACACACCTGAATAAATTCAACAACAACACACAACCTAATGTTCTTCATGTTGCATTGCCAAACATTTCTGATGTTTTACAATCACGAGACTTTTGGAGGAACAGGGAAAAACAGACTAAGACTTCTGAATTACCATATTTAATGCTAACTGGTTATTAGCTGAGAAATGGAGACAGAAAGTTTAAGTGATTCCTGTTGTTAATTTGGGGAGACATGCTGCAGTATTTAATTTTAAATTTTCAGATTTCCTGCTAGCCTTAAATTTTCTTCCCCGGATACTAGTGGTGCGTCTTTGCAAAAACTGCAGTGAAAAGTATCCCCCCCCCATCCCTCATGTGCAGAAGCTTTCAGGGAAACACAATTTGTTATTTTTCTTTTGGTTGTGTATTTATTGATGGGGAGCAATTTTTTAACTACATTTAAAGCTCTATCCATTTCTGTAGTTTACTTTGTACAATGTAGATTCAGTTTGAATGTTTTGCCTTTCACTCCATCAATATAAAGAAGCTAATCTGTTTTTCCGATGGCTTGTCCAATTTAAATCTGTCATGAGGAAAATAGACTTATGGTTCAATACCTTGTCCACTCAGTGACTGATCTCATCCTAGATAGAGATAGGTCTTTTCATTTGATCTCTGTTCCTGTTGAATTGAAAGTTAAAAGGCACCTTGTGTTCTTCTGATGACTCTGTTGCAATTCATTTTTCAAGTACACATGTGTTGACATATGACAGTAGCAACAGGCTTACCTTTGTCTCCTACAATTGAGCAGTCTGTTGATACTGACTATCCAAACACTCCAATGTGAATTACCGCTTTGGTACGATAATGGAGGTTGTCTACAGAATGTGCTCCAAGTACTGGCAACTTCACAAGGACTGATGGAAAAACTTGGGAGACCAATAATGTAACTAAAAGTTTAAATGTGGTATGAAATTAAGTGCTGGGCAAGAAGATTCTTGGGTGACCTTCCTGACTGACTGACTACCAATTAAGGTCATACATGGCCTATTCATGGCTACTTGAGGATTTTCCCACACCACTAACTAATTTGAACATTCTCCTTTCTGCCATAAAAGCATTTGGACTCCGTACTCACTCTGATTTTCTCTCCTTAGATACTGCTAGATATGCTGGGCCTCTCTAGCACTTACTGTTTTATATTTCAGATCTCCACCATCCAAAGTACTTTGCTTTTAATTGAGAAAGGTGGTTGTTTCCCAGTTTGGGGGAAAAATACTGACCACCTTTGCTGGGTTGAGGGTGTGGAGGGTTGGTGGCTCCATTCGGAAGCTAATGGGGGCATGAATGTGGCTACTGAAGGTTAGTCCTTGCCTCCAATCCTCTTGATTCCTACCTCTTGGCAAGACTTGCCTTTTCAGCCCTTAAAAGCTTTGTCCTGTAGTGGCAAATAGTGGATATGGAAAGTAACTTCTGGCAGGTGGAACTTCAATATCAAAACTTACGATTTGCTGAGAAACTTGCCAGTCAGTTCTCAAGTGGCTGATTGGAGCTTGTCTTCATGAGGACAAGAATCCATCACCACTGAAGACTCTCGCTCCCATTCCCAGTGCATGGACGACTATATCTTAGCCATAGTCTGTGTTGGGTTAATCTCATGCGATAATAAGGGGTTGCAATTGATCAGCAATGGGGATTTTGATTACTTGTGCCTCAATTTCAGGCAATGACAGGATCACCATCTTGACTTGCATTTCCTTTATTTATTATAATTGCTTCATGCCTAGGCTCTAAGCTCTCTCATTCCTTTGGTGTAGCCCTCTACCTTGCTAGTCCCCATTAGATAGCCCTGAAAACATACCCCTCTGATCAAGCTTTTGGTCATCTGACCTAATGTCTACTTATTTGGTTTAGTGTCACACTTCATTCTCTAAGGCTCCTGTGAAGCACATGGATATTTTCATTGTATTAGTGGTGCTACATATACACCAGTTTCTTAATACTCCAATAACACTCCCTCATTAATATTACTCATTTAGGTGTGTATCTATGGCATGTGTCTGTGATTGGAATTAGAATCCAACAAATTGTCACTACTGCCACAAGGAGAGAAACAAAATAAATCACAAAGATTTAAAACTGTAGGAATGTATGTTCTGCTGGGAATATTAAACCCATGGTGAGAATTCGGTTGTATTTCATGATAGGTAATAGCAGTGCAAAGTCCACCTAAAAGGAACATTGACTTTGGAATGGCAGTCATAAATAAAGTTATGATGTGTACCAGTCATAAATAAAATTATGATTTATTCACTGCTGGTGGGTTGGTCTGAAAAATTTATTTCTTTCAATTTTTATTTTAATAGTTCACTTTGACTGCAGTGGACAGAAAAATGTGACTTTTGAAATTAATGATCCACGCTTCAAAATATACAACGATGGAACAGTGTCTGTTCAAAAGCTGATGTCCCCAGAAAGCCATGCAAATTTACTTGTTACTGCACGTAGTGAGGATGAGGAATGGGATGCTACTGTTACAGTTCTCATAAATAGAAAAAAGGTAACTTGTTTTTCGTGGAAGTGAATATCTTCTACCATTTAGTGCTGTGAACACATTACAGCCACATCTTCAGAGAAGAGCTATGACTACTGTAATTTTCATGCGATTTTCTCAGCAAACATACACTTTTTATACTGGGAACTATCCAGATATAACCCCATTTCATTTTATTTTAGCAATTGTAGCAAATTGTTAATATTTTATTCTAAATTTAATTCTATAACATTTAAATGTATTCGTTCTTTTTGGTTTTTGAGAGATTTTACCCAAAAATTGAGTTCACTGTCAAATGCCCTGATTTTGTATTTTAGCAGAAAATCTCTGCTGATAATTCTGGGAAAGTCCTGATTATGCGGTCTCAACGTTCATCAGGTGCATCCCTGAGAAGGAAGAAGCGAGAATGGATAATTCCTACTATCAATTTTCCAGAAAATGAGAGAGGAGACTACCCAAAATTTGTGATACAGGTTTGTTTTTACCTTTCATAAATGTGATACAGGAATCCCAGCTGTCCGAAAGTAGAGCGTTCCTATGAAACTATGAAGTGGCACAAAGCAAAAAAGCACTAATTTATATGGAGGAAAACTTCACCTTTTCTCGTAAAATCTTCTTTTGCTAACTTCAGTTAGCAAAAACAGGTACTGATGTAGATCTTTTGTAAAATGAACTTTCGAATGCAGAGGATACCTGTATATCAATTTTCTGCAGCAACACAGAGTAACTGCACCAATCATTCACAGATTGACCCCTTGAAGATGGTGCATGCACAGATATACAAAGCAAATTTAAGGTAAAAACAGGCTGCACGCAATGAAGAGAGAAATGTTACTCTGCTATTTTCTAAACTTTAACTCCGTGAAAGTTGTTTCATGTTCAATGCGTTGCCATCTCTCTGGTTATTTCAGACTTCAAATAACCTTTCTGAACTGAAAAGGCAGGGTATACAAATAAAATAGGAAAACTATGATAGCGAAAACAAAACTGAAGGCTTGTCCAGCAACCAACTCTGACCAGTTGGAAGAACCTGTCAATGAAACATTGCAGACCATTAAATTTTGCAAGCATTTCTGGTTTTTAATTGCTTTTCTCAGCTGGTCTTCTATGAAATCAAAACAGGATTTCCAACATGTTTTTGAACTACATGTTTTAGACTTTTATAACCACCTGACTAAAACCTTTTACTGTCTACATGCAGTGAGGAGACCTACAGGCTTGTAGTTTGATATTTTCCAAAACTGTCAGACAAATTTAAGTTTAATCTTTGCAATGCGTCTCGAAGTGGCTACTTTCCTCCACTAATGATTTGTCGCTATTTCTTCATTTCTATAAGTAGATTACACACATTGCAATCATAGTTTTGGAATTTTTCCAAAAAAACTTCTTCACAAAATATGCAAATATTGGTAGCAATATTTTGAAGCTGTTCTTAGTTTTTCAAAAACAAATTACTAGAAAATGTGGCTGGACTTTTTCCATTTAAGCATTGTACCAACTGATGACTTCTTTATAGTCATAGATATACAGCACGGAAACAGACCCTTCAGTCCAACGCGTCCATGCCAACCAGCTATCCCAACCCAATCTAATCCCACCTGCCAGCACCCAGCCCATATCCCTCCAAACCCTTCCTATTCATATACCCATCCAGATGCCTTTTTTGAATGTTGCAATTGTACCAGCCTCCCCCACTTCCTTTGGCAGCTCATTCCACACACGTACCACCCTCTGCATGAAAAAGTTGCTCTTTGGGTGTCTTTTATATCTTTCCCTTCTCACCCTAAACCTATCCCTCTAGCTCTGGACTACCCCACCCCAGTGAAGAGACTTTGTCTGTTTGTCCTATCCGTGCCCCTCATTATTTTATAAACCTCTATAAGATCACCCCTGTTCAGCCTCTCCCTATAGCTCAAATCCTCCAACCCTGGCAACATCGTTGTAAATCTTTTCTGAACCCTTTCAAGTTTCACAACGTTCTTTTACGATAGGAAGGAGACCAGAATTGCACGCAATATTCCAACAGTGGCCTAACCAATGTCCTGTACGGCTGCAACATGACCTCCCAACTCCTGTATTCAATACTCTGACCAATAAAGGAAAGCATACCAAATGCCGCCTCCACTATTAATAATATCGGAAGGATGAATCTTGATGTAGTAGATTATTTTTCAAGCCCAAAGTTTCTCTTATTCATCATTTCAATGCCAAATCCACTAGCCCTGGTAAAATTGTGACTTGGGACTAAGGGCTGTCAAAATGACATACTCAGAATTTTTTTTTTTGCAGATAAAGTCCAGTCGGCAAAAAGAAATCGCTCTACGGTATTTTATCAAAGGACCTGGTGCTGATGAGCCACCTCGGGGCTTGTTTACTATAAAGAGTGATGATGGTTCAATTAGTGTGCATTCACCTCTAGACAGAGAGCAAAAAGATTCATACAAAGTGAGTTTCATTTATTCAAATTTTCGAGGTTGTGCTGTCTTTATTGCAATTATCTTTGCTACTTTCAGTTATCGCTTTGCATTAAGCCAGTAATCAGTCCTGTATGCTGAATATATTGGTCTTGCTTCATAAGCTGGGGCTACTCCATTTAACTGGAATATTATAATTGTGGGAGAAGTTCAAAGTCTGTGTAACAGCACCATTAAACACAATCACTGGGAATGTATTTCTGCATACATTCCAATTTATAATCTAGCAAAGGTTGACAAAACCAGCTTCAAACCAAAGCCTGACTGCTCCAGATAAAGGTGCATACGCTAAATTGAGACATTTCTTTGTCTTTGAGACTTTGGGAATATACATAATATCAGATTTTTATGCACTAGAGAAGAAACTAGTTTTGAGCGGATTTGTAGCTCAGGTTGAGGTTCTGGGTGTAGGTTTGTTCGCTGAGCTGGCAGGTCCGTTTTCTGATGTTTTGTCATCAAACAGTGAGCCTCCAAATGAAGCACTGGTGGTGTAGCCCACTTTCTAGTCATATGCTTGAGTTTCTTTCGATTGATGTCATTTAGTCATGACATCACTTTCTGTTTTCCACTGGGGGTTGTAAATGGGATCCAAATTAGTGTGTGTTGATAGAGTTCGGTTGGAATGCCATGCTCCTTGGAATTCTCGAACATGCCTCTGTTTGGCTTGTCCTAGGATGGATGTGTTGGCCCAGTCAAAGTGGTGTGCTACCTCATCCATATGTAAGGCTACTAGTGAGAGATACTGTCACTAGTAGCCTTACATACAGATGATGAAGGACACCTCTTTGACTGGGACAACACCTCCATCCTAGGACAAGCCAAACAGAGACACAAGACTTCCATCAACAAACACATTAACTTGGATCCCATTTACCACCTCCTGGAGGGGAAAAAAAAACAGAAAATGACATCACCATAGGAAAAGATGTCACCACAGGAAATGACATCACCAATCCAAGGAAACTCAAACATATGACTAGAAAGTGGACAACAACACCAGTGCTTCATTCAAAGGCTCAATGAAGGTGTTACCTAGTATGGTGACAAAATGTCTGAAAATGAACCTTCCAGCTCAGTAAGCAAACCTACATCCTGGAGAAGGAACAATCCTTTTAAAAGGAATAAAACAGATGACAAAATGATTCTCAGTGAGTGATAGAGTCATGGGTGACTATTAGTCTTATGATGCCACAGGATATTGAATATTTAGTTAAGAACAATGTGTATTATATTTAAGCACACTTGATTATCACTTAACCCTTTTCTAGTAATGTAGGATCCCTTTAAGAAAGTTAAAGCACAAAGTTATACTCCTACAGGTTTATTTGGAAGCGCTAGCTTTTGGAGCGCTGCTCCTTCATCAGGTGGTTAAGGAACTCTGAAAACTAGTGCTTCAAATAAACCTGTTGGACTCTCACCTGGTGAGTGTTTTTAAGCATTTTTTTTCCTTTTCTAAATTTCTTGAAAAGACTGAACTTGCTTGTTTTTATCTTGTAGCAGTTTTATTTACATTTAAATAATTGAACAATGTGTGAGCCGTATTGTATTGGAATGAAGCTTTAATTTGTTGCAGACGTCTCCAATTCATGCTAATGATACAGGAGTGGCTGCTTTACAAATTTAAGTATAAGTAAATTCTGTAACTGATACTGTAAATTGTGAAGCAAAGCTTTTCAAGTTTCTTGCAATTTTGTTCCCCCAATATCATCCACTTTGGTCTAAGAAGAATATCTTCTCATTGTTCACAAATACTTGATGATCAAAATATCTATTAGTTTTTTTTTTAAGTGCAATGAAACAATCTCAGGCAGGGGAGTGTACAGATTTACTAACCCCCAAGACACAATCTACAAGGCCTAGATGTTCTGATGGTCAGATAATCATTTCTGAAGCACACTGGGAGTTGCGCACGGGGACCCTGCGGATTCTCTATCCTTGTAGATTGAAGGAATTTCTTGGGAAATTGAAGATTCCACTCAGCAACTCCTGGAACCATTTTTAAAAATCAGTTTTAAATTGGAGGTCTATATTAGTGAAGGAAATAACTACTCAGAAAAAGTTGGCGTCTTTGAAAAATGGTGATGTAGATTTTGAGGAACAAATCAAATGACCTCCACCCCAAACAATATCCCCACCCACATGATCACCTCCCCTTTCATCCCCAGCACAGTCCTGTTGTCAGACACAACCCACCTGTCCCACCTCCAACACCTCCCGTCCAACCTAAGCATGCCATCACTTTTATGCTGCTTCCTTGTCACCTTGCAGTCTTCTGTTATGAATCATAGTGGCACTCTGAGTTCACCATTTGTTGGAAAATGCGAGTCAGCTGACAAAACCATATGCTCTACAGATTTTTCATGGCATTTTTGGTGTTGAAGTTGTTTTGCAATTTTTTTTTCCAGTTATTCTAATAGTTTTATTTCTATCCCTTGTGTATAGCTGACAGCTATTGCAAAAGATTTGCAAGGAGTAATTGTTGAACAACCTGTAGACATAAAGATCAAGGTAATTGACCAGAATGATAACAGGCCCGAATTTACTACTTCAACATTCTATGGATATATCGCAGAAGGAGCGACACCAGGTAAATGGGCAATTTCAGTTTTCTTATTTTGGAAAACACCAGCTGGCATATTATTTTATACTGATACCTCAGTCTAAACTATATTAACTGATGCATTTTAGCCTATGTTTCTTAGAATTCCAACATTTTTATATAATTGAAATATAGTTTGAATGAAGATTGTAGACAAAAATCTCATTGAAATTTTGCCTGAGTGAAGAGTTTGCCATCACTCTTATTTTAAACTTTCAGATTTTGATTTGTTTCCTTGTAGCTACGATATATGTTGCTTTTTCAGAGCTGTTGTATGAAAATTTAATTACCTATTTATTCTGAAGCTTTTTGCCTTCTGTATGTATATTTTTCATGGCCCCTACTTGAGCTCAAAGTAGACTGAAACTTTAGTGACTCAGAGGGAGAGTTGCCTAATTGAATGAAAGCTTTAAACAAAGTTGCATTCACCTTATCAGATGGACTTGGAAATAGTGCTGTGAGATGTTTCGAGAAGAGCAGCGAATCACTATTTGGCAATGATCAATATGTCAGGTTTTATGTAACTGATGTAAGTTAACATTTGTTTTGGTAGGTACCTCCTTCATGAATGTAACAGCTACAGACAAAGACCAACCAGATACTGCGAATGGAATAATTAGGTACTCTATTGTGTCTCAAACACCGGAGTTGCCCAGCTCGCAAATGTTTACAATTAGTTCAGAAACAGGATTAATATCTGTGCAAAGTAGTGGACTTGACAGAGAGGTGAGTGATCATAGATAAATAAGCCTATTATGCAGTGATGAAGAGCTGATCACTAAAATGTTAAGCATCTTGTTGAGATGTAATGATCCCTCACTTGATGTGGTCTAATACTATAGCATAGGAGGTTGGGAGCATGGTGGAAATTGCATCATGCCCCTTTTTTTTGTTTTGAAGAAACTTTTTTTTGGGGTCCCTTCTAACTATATTTGAGTTTTTTGAAGTAACAAAGGATTGAGGACAGAGCAGTGGATGTAATCTATATGGACTTCAGCAAGTTGTTTGGCAAGGTTTTTCATGGTGGACTGGTTAGCAAGGTTAGATCACATAGAGTATAGGGAGAACTAAACACTAGGATACAGAACTGGCTTAAAGGTAGAAGACAGAGGGCGGTGGAGGGTTGTCTTTCAGACTGGATGCCTTTAACCAGTGGCGTGCCTCAAGGATCAGTGCTGGGTCCACTGCTTTTCATCATTTATATTAATAATTTGGATATGAACATAGGGGTAGACTTAGTAAGTTTTCAGATGACACCACAATTGGAGGAGAAAATGAGGGCTGGCGATGCAGGAAGGCCTTTTGCCCGAAACATTGATTCTACACTTCCTCGGATACTGCCTGAGTTGCTGTGCTTTTCCAGCACCACACTCTTGACCAAAATTGAAGATGTAGTGGACAGAAAAGAAGCTTAGAGTACAATAGGATCTTGATCAGGTGGGCCAATGGGATGAGGAATGGAGTTTAATTTAAATAAATGTGAGGTGTTGCATTTTGGAGACACCAATCTTAGCAGGACTTATACACTTAATAGTAAGGTCCTAGGGAGTGTTGCTGAACAAAGCGACTTTGGAGTACAGGTTCATAGCTCCTTGAAAGTGGAGTCACAGGTAGACAGGATAGTGAAGAAGGCTTTTAATATGCTTTCATTTATTGCTGAGAGCATTGAGTATCAGGATTGGGAGGTTATGTTCTGGCTGTCCAGAATGTTGGTTCGGCCACTTTTGGAATATTGTGTGCAATTCTGGTCTTCCTCCTATATGAAGGATGTTGTGAAACTTGAAAGGGTTCGCAAAAGATTTACAAGGATGTTTGCCAGGATTAGAGGCTGAATAGGCAGGGGCTGTTTTCCCTGGAGTGTTGAAGGCTGAGGGTTAACCTTAAAGATTTATAAAATCATAAAAGCATGGATAGAGTAAGTACACAAGATCCTTTCCCCAGGGTGGGGGAGTCCAGAACTAGAGGGCATAGGGTTTAGAGTGAGAGGGGAAAGATTTAAAAGGGACCTAAGGGGCAACATTTTCACAGAGAGGGTAGTACATGTATGGAATGAGCTGTCAGAGGAAGTGGTGGAGGCTAATACAATTGCAGCATTTAAAAGGCATCTGGAAGGGTACATGAATAGGAAGGGTTTAGAGGGATATAGGCCAAGTGCTGGTAAATGGGACTAAATTAGTTTAGGCTATCTGGTCGGCATTGACACATTGTACCGAAGGGTCTGGTTTCGTGCTGTGCATCTCTGACTCTATAATTGCTTTGCAATGATCACTAGTCCATTGGACATGTTCTAAATTGGGTGGCATGAATGTACAAAGGAAAACTTAGCTAAATATCAAAATCTGGAAATAAGACCAATAATTTTCTAAAAATGACTATCCTAAGGACTGGAGCCCACACTTTCCTACCTCCAATCTTGTTTGACAGAAACCATTTGGCAGGGGAAGAAGGTTTGAATAGCTGGGACTTACTTCAAGAATTCCCACCCCTTTTCCTGATACCCTTAATTTCAGTTGGTGCAGAATAGGGTGTGAATAGTGAGACAGCGCCAAGCCAGTTTCATTACGAGCTAGGCAACTCCTAGCCAGCTGCAGTTCCTGCAGAGCCTGACCGGTTTCACCAGAATTCCTGATTCATGGCCCCTCAAAGAAGTCATGCGTCAGAGTTTAGATGCTAAACGTGGATCTAAATGCTTGATAATGGGGATATTAGAGCAATCAGTGTGATTGGGGTTTGGAGGATCCAGTAGGAAGAATGTGGAGCTCTGGTTTATTTAGGGGTTGTGGTCAGGAGTACTGTCGAGTCAGGTGAGAGGTGCAGAGCATGATGAAGATTTGACTTGTTCGGGCTGAAATGAGTAGAGTAGTTGATGTGGGACCTATCAAACTGAGCCAGGAAAAAGATCTTGGAATTGATGTTTATAGCAAGTAATTAGGTTATTTTTCGTGTCATTGGTTTACCCAGACTCAGCCAGCACTCAAGCTAACTACTACAGGCACGCCAAAGTTGCAACAAGGACTGGAAATGTTTGCTCTGTTTTTATTTTGAAATGGATTAACAGCTGCTTCAAATGTGGGTAAAAATGCCTTTGTTTGTCCTTTTAACAAGATGGTGTCTGATGTGATTGTCAAAGTATGCACATACACATCCAAGAGTGCACATATGAAGCAACCTCTACCCATTCCAATGTCATTTTTAACCATTGTTTGTCAAACTGCCAGTAGCTGGAAATACAGGCATTAAGAGCTGAGATTACTTTGAGGATGACTTTTGACTGAGTGTATTACGTACTTACAAATTTGTTTTTTGTTCTTTTATTTCTCTCCTGTCAGTTGGTGAATAAATATACACTTATAATTCGAGCAGCTGATCTGGAAGGGGCCGGCATGTTTACTGACGCTAACGCAATAATCACTGTTACGGACACAAATGATAATGCTCCACAATTTGAGACTAAAGAGGTATTTGTTTTATGTAATGGGTCCGAGCTGTTTGCCTGAATGTTGTGATGGGTGGATTTGTCTGTTGCCTGTGAATTTTGGGTTCTAATCAAGATGTCCCAGATCATAATCCTGTACTCTTTGCTGCTAATGATTGAGATCAAGGTAGAATTGCCTGCAGTACTGCTCAAGGGACAATAGGCTCCCACATGATGAACAGTCATTTGAACAAAATGTTGAAGGTTGAATCCCTGGGAAGAATTCTCCAGTATTTCATTTTCCTTTAGGAGTAAAGCTGGATTTTGAATCTGAAGTAGGAATTGCTAACGGTTGTAAGGAGGGAGTAATTATCCCAGGAAACTCTGTTGAACTTGATCTTTTTTTTTGCTAAGCTGCTTCTCCCCCATGACTTCTATCTTTCTGACTTGCAGGTTGTTGTAGATGTTCGTGAAAATGAAAATGACTATGACGTAACAACTCTCTCAATAACTGACAAAGATGAGTATAATTCACTTGGCTGGAAAGCAAACTACAGCATCGTTTTTGGAAATGAGAGACAGCAGTTTGCGATGGAGACTGATTTGCACAATAATGGAGTCCTTAAGTTAGTTAAGGTAGAGCTTTCCATTTTGTTTGTCAACACCACACAGTTAGTTTGCAGGCAATTAAAAGTATTCTACATTTTGGAAATTAATTCAAACTGGCTGATTTTAGGTAATGCTTTTCAGAAGGCTGCGGAATGTTCTGCACATGCATACTTTGTGAAACACCTGGCCAAAAAACTTTGAATTTTCTCAACAAGAGGACATTTAAACTAACAAGTGCAAGTAATCCACTAAGTCCTTCCGTCATCACACTTTTGATACCCCAACCACATACACAAGATGCATTCTTGGGGAGAAAATTGCAAAAGACCATGATCAATATGCATGCAGACAGCAGGACAAAGGATCAGTTTGAAATCATCCTATGAATGCATGGGTTCATCAAAAAATGATATGTTTTCTTTTACCCATCCCAGATAAAACCACGAGCATTCCAGTTTCTTTGTGACAAAGAATGGTCAGATTCTTTGGGGCAATGGGCAACATTGTGTTGTATATGACCAACTGTTTGTTATACGTGGCATTATTAGAATCCTCTTGTGCCACACCAAACCATCATGCGTCTCTAACTCATCATACACATTTATCCATGTTTGAAGCACATTGTAGAGTGAGGCTATATAATTGGGCCATAATGACAGATCCAGTCACATTATACATCCTCCAGAGTATTTAATTTTATGCATTAAGATACTAGCATGCATCCTTGCATCTATTCTTCAAAGGTGAAAATGGATGAGATTGTATTTTGTCTGTACTATTAAGACTGTTAGATGACATTTAATGCTTTGCATATGAGGCCTCCATTTTGTTTTCTGTATATTTCAATCTGATGGTGAGCAGCCAGCAGGCTGGTCTGATAGTCAACAGAAGTGTCAGATTAAGTTTTGATAGTTAATTGTTGTAAATATTGTCTCATTACAATCCTGGCTCTACATATGTTACACAAGTTGACATAGAAAATCACAATTTCATCAGATGTCATAAAAACTGAGGAGGGGCAAGGTCCTATCCTCATAACGATCCCAGCCAGTTACAAAGTGACAAAGTGCAGACCAGCAACCAACACCAGGCTGCATCTTTATCACATACTAATACAAATTAGGGGAATTGGTCCTGCTTTTGTTTTTAACAAGGTCTGCAAAACTCTGAAAGTTATGCACTGGCGTTTGGTGGTGATATGAGTCTGACATCTTTTGGGGAAAGTGTCTCACCCACCCAAACCTGTTGAAAATAGAGCTGTGCCGTTCTGTTAATTTTCTGCTTTTACATTGGAATAATGCTTCTTTAGTATTGCATGCATGCATTAATTCAACCTTTTTCTCTATCCAGCCCTTGGATTATGAGAGGAGCAAATTGCATCGGGTAATTGTTGAAGTGAAGAATCAAATACCTTTGACCTCAACCATGCCACTTTCCTCTGCTACAGTCATCATCAATGTACTAGATGTAAATGAAGCACCAATATTTGATCCAGAAACTAAGAGAGACACAAAGCCTGAGAATCTACCAATAGGAAGTACAGTAACCTCGTGCTCCGCAAAGGATCCTGACAATGCTCAAGACCAAATAGTTCGGTATGAAATGGATTTTTAGGACATTTTTTCATGTAGTGATAACTTTCTATTTGCAGATGTCTGGTAAAATGTCTTGTACTTGTTAATTACAATTACTAATGCAGAAAGGTTCTAGCAGCCCATGGAACAACGTAATTAGTCAACGTTGAGTTATCCATGTCCTTCGCGTGGTTGCTTGCTACCTGTTTTTGGAAACATTTATATTTCATTCACTTATTACAAAAGTGTCTTGAATTGACTAGGATTTGGTCGCTTCGCAACCACTGATCGATCTTTCACAAGCGTTCACGATTTTAAAATTTATTTTATTTTCTCTTAGTCCTCCCTTAATCCTATATGCATGTGCCAATTTTTGTACAGGGATAAAAATAATTAAATTGACAATTTGATCTCCATTTTTATGTCTTTAAAATGTTGCAATCTGGCTTGCACTTTTGCTCAGCCCCACTATGGTGTCTTTTGCTGCTGAGCACAAAATTCAGGCTTTTGTATTTTACTTCTGCTTGGTGTTGCATGAAGTTTAATTCAATTAAATTACAATGCAGCTTTAGCCAATGATTGAGTCCTTATGCTTAATCTATAAGCGACTTCATCTTCCATATTTGTCATGACTGGAGAGGCCAGTGCAAGATCAGCAAGAATGTGTCTAAGGAACTGGCAGTTCATGTCATGGTCAGCTTTTTGATATGGATGATCATCAAATCAGATTTGCTTCCATGTGGCCTGTCAGCTGGAGCGTTTTCACACAACAAATCCTCTGTGGTACAAACATTTTTGAAAGGCTTGAGCCATCAAGTCTGGATGCACCTTTATACATGCTGATTGGAGATTAAGATCTCTGTATACTCTGGCATCGTTCTTCTATTGTATTATTTCTATCCACCTGTGTATTGTTACTTTTTTATTGTATAATCTTTAATTATGAAAAGGGGGGGAAATAAAGTACAGACAAAACTGTAGGTATCTCAAAGCTTCGGTGGGTTGAAGATGACTAATAGCAGTTTCTTTTTCTGTACATTTTTTTCCCCCTATTTTCTTAACCTGAATACTATGGAATTCCTTGCCCCTTTTAGAGTCCCACCTCCTTACTTTGCAAACATCACTGAATTGTGGTGGGATTTTAAATCCCAAACTTGGCTTTTATTTCTTGGTACTAAACAACCTTTAGTGCCCTAATCTTAATCTAACCATTGTTATCTGATTGCTTGCTTTAAAAGAAAAACCTACGCTTAATTAAGTTGTCCCAAAAGTACATTTTTAGACATGATTACCCAGTTTTGTACCTTGCTGCATGATTGTAATTCCATACTGAAGTATTTGACTGCTCCACTATGGTGAATTGGAATGAATGTATGTAGAGTTCAACAGGAAACTGTGCTTTGCCCCTTTTTCTGATTTTTAAAAGGGATTCGTGGTAACTTTTTTTCCAATTTTATTTTCCAGTTATCGAATGGGAAGTGACCCAGCAAAATGGTTTGAAATTGAGTCAGATACTGGTATCATTAAACTAGTTAATGAAATGGACAGAGAGTCTCCGTTTGTTGAGGACAGCAAATATACTGCAACAATACTTGCTTATGATAATGGTAAGTATAACTTTTTTGTGAGCAACCTCCATAATTTGTGTCTTTAATAACCTGGCAAACTTCGATGCTGACTGCTGCAATATTTCTCTACCTTATGACATAACCATGAGGAATTATGCAAATTGTCTTGGCTGATTTGAAAATTCTGTTTTTAAAAATGCATTTTAACACACGGTTGCTTTTGTGCACCATCTCCAACTTCCAGGCACCTTTGTTTAGGTCTGGCCAGCTGACCAGAAAATGTCTCATGTCATCTTTTAAAATCCTCTCTCAAATAGATGGTTCTGGCAGATCTGCAAACATTAGGTGGGACAGTCAAATACACAAAACACTGGGAAAAAATTTAATTTCCTCACCTTGCTTCTAAATCACACTGCTTGTCATGGAATATGTAGTGCATTTAAAATTTATCTCCACTGAAACCATATTGTCATAATGCCTACATAATTTTGGGTTGGAAATATCCAACACTGAAGCCCAAATTTAAATTTATAACTGTGATCAGCAAGCCTTTGGTGAGGAATATAGGCAATTGTGGCCTCCTTTCTTGAGTAACTTTAATGACCTACGCAAGTATTAACTTTTTGCCACCTCATTGCTTTCGGAAATAGAAACTTTTCTGTTTCCAATTTCGTTCATCCATCTTCAATTAAGGCAGTTAGACCACTTTTTGATCCAGTGGGAAAGGCATGAGTAGTTTTTAATCTGCTTTATGCAAATTGTGCTACCCTCTGTGTGACAAGACTTTTTAAAAAGTGTAAATGATGCCCATTATTTTGAAAGTTTGAATTTTATGACTTACAGCAAAAACAGTTGCGGTGGAAACCTTTTGGCACAATTTGTAACAGAAGGTTGCGTATAAACAAAAAGGTGAAATGGAAGTCAAAATACTATAACTGCAGAGTTCTAGTAACCCTATTTGGTTTCTCATTGTTTTGGTGGACCACAGTAATATAGCCACTCAATGCGAACATGGGAATTCCCTTGGGTTTTGGTGAATTATGTACATAGAAATACCCCCTTGATGCACTTGATATTTATGTTGTTTCGCATAAGAAAATAGAAGCTTCAGTTTTCAGTCTTTAAAAGATTGCAACTGAAGTGGAAGTGTGGCAAACTTCTAATGGAAGAGAAATCTAGCACATTCACATTGTGATAGCAGTTCGAGGAAGCACGGGTTTGGTCTGGGGAAAATCTTCAAGTTCTTTTCTCGTGCATGGAATAGGATAAGCAGCAGAAGCAACAAAGAGTCATTTAACATAAATCTGATGCTGTGAAGGATGAGACTTTTGGGGCCCTTCCTGCATAAGATGGGTTGAATGATTGATTGTGCAACCACTATGGATGATACAAAGATGCATCAAGTGATTCAGTTGAGTATTGAACTTCTATCAATTCTTGCTTTAGGATTCAGAATTTTATTTGTTTCCACAGGTTCTCCATCTGCTACTGGTACTGGGACCCTCATTCTGCAGCTTGAAGATGTCAATGACAATCCCCCAATTGCTATTGCGTCTACAACCCTTGTGTGCAACCATAATCCACTTCCTGTCAATGTAACCATTATGGACAAAGACATCCCACCCAACACTTTTCCTTACGTTGTGCAGCTAACTCATGGAGCTGAGAGTAACTGGACAATCAAACACATGGAAAATGGTAAGCAGCTTATATTCAAAAGGATAGCCTTTTTCAAAAAATGAATTCTTTATTTTCCTCTTTTTTTTCTTTCTATTTCAAACTTTTTTCTTTCCATCTGAATGTGTCGACAGCTTGTGGTACATCCCCTTGGGTTTCTGTTGGGATTTGCTCGAGAATTATTAGCAGAAGTGATTATTTGGGCTCCTCAAATCCCTACTCCCATATCCATGTGCACTTACCTAATGCCTTTGACCTCACGAAGCATCTCAAAATGCTTAACAAATGGGCACAAAGAATTAATGTTAAGCTGAGAACAGACAGAATGGGAGAAATGACTGAGAATTAGATCAAACACCCTTTTTTTTTAATATAGTGCTATCAGAGAGGTTCCTTGTGGCTTTTTCTGCAAACATAATGTAAGGGGAGGAGAGACTTAAAGAGCTAATGTTGGAGAATTCATGTTTGAATGTTTTCAGATTGCAAAAATCGTAAAAATTGAGTAATCCGAAAAGGATTCCTAACTGACCTGCCAATCTCGATCATTCTAAATTGAGCTTGATCATTCAACAGAAAATCTACTATCTGTATCTGTGCCTTTTTGGCTTGTGAATGCAATTAAATTGCCAATCAAGAACTTTTGGCTTTGGGAGATGAGATTTAAGGAACACCTAAATGCTAAATTAATATGGACAGCAGATGGGATTGCACTGTTCAGTTGATCTCTGGAAACTTTGCAAACCAAGATTTGATTCCCTTCTAACTTAATGTCTGACTGGAAGCGGTAGTTGAATGCAAAAATCCAATTTCTCCTGCGTGGTCCGAAGCTGGTAATAATGAGTTGCACATGGAGGATACGCAACTATACATTGTCCGCAGTGATTGGCACAAATTTCTGAAGGACTGGGTACCACAGCACTCTAGCCAACTTTTTAATTTTAAGGATTAACTTACTGCAGTACTGTTTAAAATCCCCTGAAAAACAACTGATGCTATTAGTGTGCCTGAATAAGATGACTACATTTGAGAGTGGCATCCTGCCTGAAATGGGAGAAGACAGTGGTGTAGTGACAATGTCATTCAACTACTAGTCCAAATACCATCTGCTGTATGGGCAAGGCAGCTTAAATTTTAAATTAATAAATCAGAATTTGAAGTCTAGTTTCTGCGTTGGCAGCCAAAGGCCGATCATTAATTGTATCAGTTGGGTTTTTATGACCATGTTCATCTTGTTCTAGGGAAGGAAATCTGTCATCCTTGCCTGGCCTACATGTAACTCCAGATCCATGACTGGTTGGCTCTGAACTGACCTCTGAAATGGCCTAGCGAGCTACTCCGTACAAGGGTTATTAGATGTGGGCAATAAATGCATACCTTGAAAAGAACATTCTTTAAAAAAGACAGTGAGCTTATTTTCAGGATTGTTAAAGTATGTCAGTTTTTTTAATGTTTTTATCCCTTTTTAGCTGAAGTGGTAATGTTACTACTGCAGAAAACTGTAGAGCCTGGCCGATATGAAGTCCCTTTAAAAATAACAGACAGTGGAAGGCCACCGCTGTCTCAACTCACAGGACTGTCGATAGAAGTTTGTGACTGTCATGAAAATGGAGGATGTAAAGAGAGGATAGCTGGAGCTGCATTTGGAATCTCTGGCATTTTGGCTATTCTGGGTGCCATTTTAGCATTGCTGCGTGAGTATTGTCCACATACAGATTAAATTTTTTGTATTTCAAAAATTAGCTTCATAATCTGCACTCTTAAGTTTTCAACAATCAATGCTTTGGAGTAATTCTGATTTGTTGCTATTGGATTTCCCTTTTTGTCCCATAAGTACTCCATAATTCAAACTTTTGATACAATGATATTAAATTAGTGCCTGTAAGTGCTAAAGGTTCGAGGAATCGCCAGGATGTTACAGCACAGACTGAAGCCATACATCAGTGTTCCTATACTGGCTCGTTGAAAGAAATAACAAGTTTGTCTATTTTTCAACAACTTTCTGTAGAGCTCTGCAATTATTTCCTTACACTTTGCTGCCATCTCCACATGATGTACTCATTTGATGTCCTTTTGACAGTTGTTACGGAGTCTGCTCCCACCTTCATGCCCCACTCTCCACCCCCCACCTTTAGCCAATATATTCCAGAGTTTGTGCGAAGATTTGTAGCTCGGGTGCTCGTTGTTGTGGTTCTGTTCGCCGAGCTGGAAGTTTTTGTTGCAAACGTTTCGTCCCCTGGCTAGGCGACATCATCAGTGCTTTGGAGCCTCCTGCAAAGCGCTTCTTTGATGTTTCTTCCGGTATTTATAGTGGTCTGTCCTTGCCGCTTCCTGTTGTCAGTTTCAGCTGTCCGCTGTAGTGGTTGGTATATTGGGTCCAGGTCGATGTTTGTTGATGAATGCCGTGCCTCTAGGAATTCTCTGGCTGTTCTCTGTCTGGCTTGCCCTATGATAGTGGTGTTGTCCCAGTCGAATTCATGTTGCTTGTTGTCGGAGTGTGTGGCTACTAGGGATAGCTGGTCGTGTCGTTTTGTGGCTAGTTGATGTTCATGTATGCGGGTTGTTAGCTGTCTTCCTGTTTGTCCTATATAGTGTTTTGTGCAGTCCTTGCATGGTATTTTGTACACTACACGAGCAAAACTAATGTTGGGTATCGGGTCCTTCGTTCTAGTGAGTTGTTGTCTGAGCGTGGCTGTTGGTTTGTGTGCCGTTATGAGTCCTAAGGGTCGCAGTAGTCTGGCTGTCAGTTCAGAAACGCTCCTGAGAGCGTTTCTGAACTGACAGCCAGACTACTGCGACCCTTAGGACTCATAACGGCACACAAACCAACAGCCACGCTCAGACAACAACTCACTAGAACGAAGGACCCGATACCCAACATTAGTTTTGCTCGTGTAGTGTACAAAATACCATGCAAGGACTGCACAAAACACTATATAGGACAAACAGGAAGACAGCTAACAACCCGCATACATGAACATCAACTAGCCACAAAACGACACGACCAGCTATCCCTAGTAGCCACACACTCCGACAACAAGCAACATGAATTCGACTGGGACAACACCTCTATCATAGGGCAAGCCAGACAGAGAACAGCCAGGGAATTCCTAGAGGCATGGCATTCATCCACAACTCCATCAACAAACACATCGACCTGGACCCAATATACCAACCACTACAGCGGACAGCTAAAACTGACAACAGGAAGCGGCAAGGACGGAAGAAACATCAAAGAAGCGCTTTGCAGGAGGCTCCAAAGCACTGATGATGTTGCCTAGCCAGGGGACGAAACGTTTGCAACAAAAACTTCCAGCTCGGCGAACAGAACCACAACAATATATTCCAGACCATCATAATATCTTGCTGCTTGAAGCAAGGGTAGGATGGGGAAATTTCCTAATTATCTGAATGTGAGGACCTCTGGCTACCAAATGTCTTGCCATTCAAGTTACCCTTCATGATTTGATTTAGATTAGATTACCTACAGTGTGGAAACAGGCCCTTCTGCCCAACAAGTCCACACCGACCCGCCGAAGCACAACCCACCCATACCCCTACACTTACCCCTTCACCAACACTACGGGCAATTTAGCATGGCCAATTCACCTGACCTGCACATCTTTGGACTCTGGGAGGAAATCGGAGACCCGGAGGAAACCCACGCAGATGCGGGGAGAATGTGTGGAGTTTGCACAGTCAGTGGCCTGAGGCGGGAATTGAACCCGGATCCCTGGTACTGTGAGGCAGCAATGCTAACCACCGTGCCGCCCACAATTTTGAACATCAATTAAATCTCCTGTTGCTACCCTCTGTTTTAAAGAGATCATCTCAAGATTTATTTAAGAATGGCTGGCTGTAAGGAAAAGCATGGGATCTGCAGATCTAATGAGTCTGGTATCACTGGTGGATAAGTTCTTGGTGATTCTGGAAGATATGATGTTCATGCAAGTGGAGAGGCCAGGAATGATTACAAATAGTCAGCATGGTTTTGTGCAAGAGAAATCATGTCTCTCAAACTTGAGTTTTATTTTTGAGAAAGTAACAAGAAGAATTATCTACTGCTCTGCCCTTAATGTTTAGTTGGACTTGAGTAAAGCCTTTTGAGCTTCTGCATATTTGACTAATTAATAAAGTTAAATCACATGGGTTTGCCAATTGAATACAAAATTGGCCAAACACTGAGAGTGGTGGTGGAGGCTTGTTTTTCAGACTGGAGGCTGGTGACCAGCAGTGTTCCACCAGGATCAGTGCAAGTTTGCTTGTGAATTATATAAAATTATTTGGATGAGAATATAGAAGGCATGGTTATAGGTTTGTGGATGATGCTAAGACTGGTAGTATAGTGGACAGTGAAGAAGGTTATCTAGAGATTACAAATAAATATTGATTACTTGAATCATTGGGCTGAGGAGTGGCAGATGGGATCTATCCAAATTAAATTGGACAAACGCAAGATATATTTTGGTAAAACAAGCAAGGACAGGATTTCAGAGATCCAAAACATGTGTTCTGCTATTCTTTACATGTCCTCTTTTAAAAAGCAACCAACATTCCTGAATAATTATGATGACATACTGTGCAGCTGTGGGCCAGCTTTACTATGACATGAGCAGAGTTTTGATGGAGATTGTTGCCTTGCATGCTACAAGAGGTAATTATAGAAAATGTTCGAAAGAATCTTTGGACCTGGGTCTCTGTCAGGCACAAATTCAAACCTGATCTATGTAGACTTTGGCCTACACTGATATTAGTGAGAACAGCATTGACCTTGGTTGTCATGTTTGACAGAAGGATAAATAGAACCTATGTTTTTGAGGTGTTTTCTATGATTTAGGGCTTAAAAGTGCTTGACACCCAATAATGAATTTGTTGAAATGAGCTCTGTAAATTAATGTTGGAAGTGAATTGGCCAATTTTTTTCAAATGGTGAAAGTGAGTACTGCAGATGCTGGAGATCAGAGCTGAAAATGTGTTGCGGGAAAAGCGCAGCAGGCCAGGCAGCATCCAAGGAGCAGGAGAATCGACCTTTTTGGGCATGAGCCCTTCTTCAGGAATGAGGAAAGTGTGCCAAACAGGCGAAGATAAAAGGTAGGGAGGAGGGACTTAGGGGAAGGGCATTGGAAATGCAGTAGGTGGAAGGAGGTTAAGGTGAGGATGATAGGCCGGAGTGGGGTTGAGGGCGGAGAGGTCAGGAAGAAGATTGCAGGTTAGAAAGGTGGTGCTGAGGTCAAGGGTTGGGACTGAGATCAGGTGGGGGGAGGGGCAGTGAGGAAACTGGAGAAATCGGAGTTTATTCCTTATGGTTTACTATAAACCAACCGACTCCCTCTAGACTACACCACCTCCCTCCCTGCCCGCTGTAAAAACGCCATCCCATATTCCCAATTCCTTCGTCTCCACCGCATCTGCTCCCAGGAGGACCAGTTCCAATACCGTACAGCCTAGGTGGCCTCCTTCAAAGACCTCAATTTCCCCCCAGACGTGATTGACGATGCTCTCCACCGCATCTCCTCCACTTCCCGCTCCTCTGCCCTTGAGCCCCGCCCCTCCAATTGCCACCCAGACAGAACCCCACTGGTTCTCACCTACCACCCCACCAACCTCCATATACATCATATCATCTGTCATCATTTCCGCCACCTCCAAACACACCCCACCACCAGGGATATATTTCCCTCCACTCCCCTACCAGCGTTCCGAAAAGACCACTCCCTCCATGATTCCCTCGTCAGGTCCACACCCCCCACCAACCCAACCTCCGCTCCAGACACCTTCCCCTGCAACCGCAAGAAATGCAAAACTTGCGCTCACACCTTTTTCCCCCCCACCCCCCCCGCTCCTTCCCTCCAAGGCCCCAAGGGATCCTTCCATATCCACCACAAATTCATCTGCACCTCCACACACATCATTTACTGCATCTGCTGCACCCGATGTGGCCTCCTCTATATTGGGGAGACAGGCCGCCTACTTGCGGAACATTTCAGAGAACACCTCTGGGACACCCAGACCAACCAACTCAACCACCCCGTGGCTCAACAATTCATCTCCTCCTCCCACTCCACCAAGGACATGCAGGTCCTTGAATGACTCCTCCATTGCCAGACCATAGCAACATGATGGCTGGAGGAAGAGCGCCTCATCATCTTCCGCCTAGGAATCCTCCAACCACAAGGGATGAACTCCGATTTTCTCCAGTTTCCTCATTCCACCTCTCTTTCCTCCCCCCCCACCCTCCCAACTTGTCTCTGTCCCAACCCTCGAACTCAGCACCACCTTCCTATTCTGCAATCTTGTTCCTGACCTCTCCGCGCCCACCCCCACTCTGGCCTATCACCCTCACCTTAACCTCCTTCCACCGATCACATTTCCAATGCCCCTCCCTACCTTTTATCTTAGCCTGCTTGGCACACTTTCCTCATTCCTGAAGAAGGGCTCATACCTGAAAGGTCGATTCTCCTGCTCCTCGGATGCTGCCTGACCTGCGTTTTTCCAGCAACACATTTTCAGCAATTTTTTCACATGCATGTACTGTCTGAAGAGAATCTTCGGGACAACATTTACTATTGTTGAAGGAGGTGGTGGTGAAGAAGACCAAGTTAGTGTCAGGGTTTAAAGTTTATAGCTTTTAAAGATCTGCTTATTGACTTGATTCCAGTGACTGTGTGCAGAATATATTTTCTACAAAGGGTTCACTTATGTCTAGTGTAATATGGTGTAATATATCTAGTGTAAATGCCAAAGGCATTTCCTTTATTGAATTCAACATTTGGTGGGGATGTGGAAGATCACCCATTCTAATCGGTGCTTTTTTTTTCCCTTTGTTTGGTTTCTACAAAGTAATTAATTCAATTTGACAAGTAGCCAATGATTTCATGTGTGCTGTTTGGTAGTATAATTGGTCTGTGCGTTGGGCTGCTGAAATGCTGTTGTATTCATGAGCATTTAAGCCTTTTAGATGTCTGTGTTTCTGATGTCAAATGCATGATCTGAGATTTTATGTTTTAAATTCTGATATTTTTCTCTTTCAGTCTTGGTGCTGCTGCTTCTGCTATTTGTGAAAAAGAGGCGGAATGTCAAAAAGGAGCCTCTACTGCCTGAAGAGGATGTTCGGGACAACATTTACTATTACGATGAAGAAGGTGGTGGCGAAGAAGACCAAGTAAGTGTCAGGGTTTAAAGTTTATAGTTTTTAAAGATCTGCTTATTGATTTTACTCTGCACACTCGCAGTGGCATCTACTTTCTACAAAGGGTTCACTTTTATGTCTAGTGTAATATGATTGCATTAGTTCATATATTTGTTAGACACTGGACCTACTATTCACAGCTGACCTGTGCTCCTCCAAATAGAACTGCATTGTTAAATACGAATCTTGTCATGAAAGATGGTAATATGGATGTACCCTGTGAGAATGTAAATGTCCCATCCATAAAAGGAGGAATCTAAGCCACTTGAGCTGGACTAAATGAACTACGTTTTCAAAAGGGTCTGACTAATGTACTGTCAGTTCTATACTAAGTTATAAATCACTACGAAAGTTGAAACTTGAATGGCGATCAAACTCGGAAAAAGTGCAAATTCAAAAGCTTGAGTGTAGTAATGGGAGAGAAAGACTGAAGTCTTTGATCTATGGAAACAAATTAATTGTAACAAGTTCTTCTTTACAATAATTTTTTAAATGTTCAAAATCCAGACTCAGGAATTTAATTGAGGTGTAGAATTGTTTGAATGTCACATTCAGATTAACTGTTCTTTTTATAATAGTTTGAAATGGCCACTTCCTCCTGAAGAAATTGTCAGTGACTTTTTTTTCATCTAGAATGAGTAGAAGACACTCAAACTATTTGAAGATCTCTTGGACAAGTAGCTCATATATTTGTGGAGCATCAGGGTTGTTCTCAGTCAAAACCATTGTACTTTGATAGCACACTTGCAGTATAGCTTTGACATGCCTAAATGGTGTTCCAGCATTGTTGGTACTGCACCAGTAGCCTTCAGTTTAGAGCTATAACAGATTCCAGTATTCAATTCCATAGATTTGTAAAGAAACATTGAAAATATCGGGTCAGGCAGTGTCTGTGGAAGCAAATGGAAATTTTCAGATCATCAGGATACAAAATGCCTCAAAATTGGATTGAATCCTTGAAACATTTGAACATTTGTATCTCAACCTGGGCAATATTTTTTTCAGTCTTGTTCAAAAGTAACATGTGAAATTAACAACTATCCAGGTACACCATCTGGTATTCTAGGATAATAAATTTGAATTGGTAAGCTTTTTTGTAATCCAGATGTTTTTCATAAATCGATAAAGCAATCACCGAAAAAAGCTGTTTTTAAACTACACTTTTCTTGAAACGATCTATTTTTGTTTTGGAATCTGAGCTATCAGTCATATGGGAATGACCAAATAAAATTCTGTGTTTTGGACATTAACTGGGAATGTATGTTTTAGAATTAAATTTTGGGTTTTGACTATTAAATATCTAAACTTATTGAATCCAAATTATCCAATATTCCACATCTAGGATTATCAACTTAGATTTAGAAGCATTGATTTTTTTTTTCATCTTGTTATTACACCAGTGTTTCTACCAGTTATCAGATTAGGCACCGGTGAAACTAAAATAGTGCCTGCTAGTCCTATCAATTTACAATGGCTTTTATGTACATTGATTTCTGAATAGGTTTGTGTCCTTATGGCCAAATTTGCATCAAGTTTCAAGTGAATCTGAGATCGAGAACACTGTTGCAGAAGGTCCTCAGGGACTCTAGGTCCAGATACTTCATATTGGACTTCCCATCAATTCAAGGCCATTATTGAGATGTTTGCTAATTGCATACTGTTTAGTACATTCACAGCCTCTTCTCCTGAGGCAGTCTGTGCTCATGTAGCAAGACTGAGTGACATTTCAGGCATGGGATGTTGAGTGGCAAGTTGCACTCCTTCCATGCACACCAGGCAATCACCATTTCCAAGGGAGAATATAACCACCTTTTTAAATTTTTGTTTCTCTGTGGTATTAGCAACTCTGAATGCCCATGATTGTCCAAAAATAGAAGTTTGCTGGAAAAGCTCAGTAGGTCTGGCAGCATCTGTGAAGAGAAATCAGAGTTAACATTTCTGGACTGGTGATCCTTCCTCAGAACTGGTCAACCTGATAGTCATCCTGTGGATCACCATTGAACAGTGCATTCATGTTCTTATGAACAGTGGCTAAAGGGATGGTGTAAGACAATAGACAATAGGCGCAGGAGTAGACCATTCTGCCTTTTTGAGCCTGCACCACCATTCATTATGATCATGGCTGATCCTCCTCAATCAGTATCCTGTTCCTGTCTTATCTCCATAACCCTTGATTCCACTATCCTTGAGAGCTCTATCCAACTCTTTTTTTCTTAAACGAATCCAGAGACTGGGCCCCCACTGCCCTCTGGGGCAGAACATTCCACACAGCCACCATTCTCTGGGTGAAGAAGTTTCTCCTCATCTCTGTCCTAAATGGCCTACCCCGTATTTTTAAGCTGTGTTCTCTGGTTCGGGACTCACCCATCAGCGAAAACATGTTTCCTGCCTCCAGAGTGTCCAATCCTTTAATAGTCTTAGGAGGGAATGCTTTAGTTTTTGGGCTATTGGGGCGACTTGTTGGATAGTGGGACCTGTACAACCTGGGCAAGTTAACCCTTCCTTCTTGCTGAGAGGCTTGCTAGTGCTGCAGAGGAGATTTCAAATTAATTTTTCAGGGGGTTGGAGCACAGAGGAGATGTAAAATTGGAAGCAAGGTATTATCAGAAATGGAAGGACTACTAGACAATCCAAATTATGGCAAAGATATGGGCATGATACTGCACGCTGGGAGGTCCAAGAAAATAAAATTGTAGCTATTTTAGTGCAAGGAGTCTGCCCGGTAAGGCAGATAACTTCGAGCAGTGACCAGTATGTGGGAATGTGATATTGTTGCAGTCACTGTGGACAGTTGAAGGAAAGCCAGGGCTAGTAGCTCAATATTCCAGGGCATCAAAATTTCAGATGGGATTGGGGGGGCATTGTATTATTGATAATGGAAACCATCACTGCAATAATGAGGAAGGATCCTTTTAAAGGGTTCTTCAGATGTAGTCATGTGGGTACAGGTACGTCGTCTAGTTTTGAACTCCTCAACACCAAAAAAAAGACCTTTTGCTATTCCCATGGCCTTTATTTATGCCCCTCATGATTTTATAAACCTCTGTGAGGTATTCGCTCAGCCTAATTTATATTCTTACAGAAACACATAAGACATTCAGCCCTTCAAATCTCCACCATTCAGCAAAATCTGATCATCCAACCTTGTACTCCATTCCCACTTTCACCGCATACCTCTTGATGTCTTCAGTCCTAATAACTATTAGAAAATATCTTCTTAAAAATATTTTGGCTCTTAACCACTTCCTGTAACAGAATTGCAAAGGTTCACTGCTGTTTCTTCATTGTTGACTATACACCATTCAGGCTCTGTGCTGGGTCCACTGCTTTTCATCATTATATATAAATGACTTGGATGTGAATTTACGAGGTATAGTTAGTAAATTTGCAGATGACACCAAAATTGGAGGTGAAGTGCACAGTAAAGAAGGTTACCATGCAGTACAATGGGATCCTGATCAGATGGGCCAAGGAGTGGCAGATGGAGTTTAATTTAGATACATGTGAGGTGCTGCATTTTGGAAAGGCAAATCAGGGCAGGACTTGTACACCTTAATGGTAAGGTCCTAGGGAGTATTGCTGGATAAAGTTACCTTGAAATGCAAGTTCATATTTCCTTGAAAGTAGAGTCACAGACAGGACAGTGAAGGAGGAGTTTGGCATGCCTGCCTTTATTAGTTAATGCATTTGGTATAGGAGTGGGAGGTCATGTTACAGCAATACAGGACATTGGTTAGGCCACTTTTAGAATACTGGGTGCAATTCTGGTCTTCTCTTCTATCAGAAGAGTGTTGTGAAACTTGAAAGGGTTCAGAAGAGAGTTACAAGATGTTGCCAGCGTTGAAGATTGGATAGGCTGGAGTTATTTCCCTGAAGTTTTGAAGGCTGATGGATGACCTTTTATAGAGGTTTATAAAATCATGGATAGGATAAATAGACGAGGTCTTTTCCCCAGGGTGGGGTAGTCCAAAACTGGAGGACATAGGTTTAAGATGATCAAGGAAAGATTTAAAAGTGACCTGACGGGCCTCCTTTTTATTTTCAGAGGGTGGTGCGTGTATTGAATGAGCTGCCAGTGGAAGTGGTGGTGACTGGTACAATTACAACATTTCAAAGGCATCTGGATGGGTATATGAATAGGAAGGATTTAGAAGGGTATGGACCAAGTGCTGACAAATAGGGCTAGATTTATTTAGGATAACTAGTCAGCGTGGACTAGTTGGGTCAAAGGGTCTGTTTCCATGCTGTACAACTGAGTCAAAGTAGAGATTTTCAAGGAGGCAGCTCACCATCACTTTGCTGAGTTCAACTAAGATGGATATTGGTAGTAAAGCTCCTATGCCATATATGTGTGGAAAAATAAATTAGACTAGCTTTTTCTCAGCTGACCATCGCCATGCCAACTACTGCCAATGTATTCTAAGTGGTCAAGGCTGGCTTGCCTAATGAAAGATTTGTGGCAGAGAAATTTGGATAAACCTTTGGATGCATTGTCCTGAATTATTTATTAGCTTCCCACCTCCAATAGGTTTGAAAGATTTCACATCTGTCATTGGTCATTCTGCATGTAATATCTCTCTTCTATTTCAAGCAAATTGCAGCTCTGTGTGACCACTTGATTTCTCATCTTCAAACAGGGTGGCTGCCAATTGGGAGCATTTTGTGTTGGCATTCTCTCTACTGCCAATCATGTGGGTTCCTCATTGTTGTCTTTTGGCATTTGACATGTATGTCAGACCCATACTGCTCACAGGGAAACATCATGCTCAGTTCCCACCTTTTTTAAGAGTGAACATGCAAAAAAAAACTCCATACTATTGTTCTGATATAACTGTTTCACTTGTTTAACAGGATTATGATCTCAGTCAACTGCACAGAGGTCTAGATGCAAGGCCAGAAGTTGTTCGTAATGATGTGGCCCCCTTACTCTTGGCACCACAGTATCGGCCACGCCCAGCAAACCCAGATGAGATTGGCAACTTCATTGATGAGGTAAGGCACCACTATTATTAAAGTGTGAACATTAAGTGAATTGTATGATCATAAAATGCTTTTGTGCAGTGTTAGGAATTGGATTTATTTTCTTTTTTTTTCTCCATTATAGAATTTGAAGACCGCAGATAATGATCCAACTGCTCCTCCTTATGACTCTCTCTTGGTGTTTGATTATGAAGGTGGTGGATCTGAAGCAGAATCTTTGAGCTCCGTGAACTCATCCACCAACTCTGATTTAGATCAGGATTATGACCACTTGAACGATTGGGGACCACGCTTCAAAAAACTAGCTGAGATGTATGGCGGTGGGGAAGAATGAGCAGATGGTGTTAATCAGCCATTTTAGAGACTACTTTTTTAAATCACTGTAAATGCTTAAAAGACATGAGTGCAGCAGATGCTAGAAAATGGATATATGGCAGGATGGGGTCAAACTCTAATTACATTCCAACCAATCTTGCATCAGTGTTTGAAAGCTGGTTACTAAATTGTCATTAAAATTTAGGTGAATAACAAATTTGTCTAAGCTGACCAGCACGGATTATCCCTGAAGAGCTTTATTTCCAATAGTCCATAACTCGTGCAGTTGGATTTTCCCAAAGTTTAAATGAGCCAAAGATTATTCAGTTTGATGTCACCCCAGTAGATTTGCTTCCTCCTCCAATATATTACTACTGAACTAATTGCAACATTATTTTATTTTTTTGAGCAAAATGCATAATGTGAAGAATTTGGAAATATTGCATTAAATTTTAAGGTAGTGTTATTTTAGTTAAATGTATATTACTTGCAGTAGATTTAAGAAAATACTGTTTGGTTGGTTTCCTTCATTTATTACTATCTGTTGTCATGTGTGTACTCTTTTTATTGTAAAGCATTTTTCTAGCTACTAGCCAAAATGCAGTGAGTTTCCAGCACATGCGTTCTCAGGAAATGTTCATTTATGAGCTTTTAAGAAAAGCAAAACTTTTAAGAAAAGGTATTATTTCCCCCAAATTATGCACTAACATCTTGGGTTGAATAATTAAACGCAAAGGAATAAAATTATTTTATATTAAGGTCTGATGCATGACTTTGTGACTGGCAGGTAGACTTTGAGTTGCTTGACTGATTAAAATGCATGATTTCAATTCCAAGTAGATAATTTAACTATTGTGTAATTTTACACTGGATGGAAACAAATGCAATGTATACACATTTGGGCAGCAATGTTTTTGTGCTGCATAAATTGTTTTAGATTCTATTGCCTAATAATAAATTTGTGTTGTACTCCCAGAATGATGACAAAATAGAAAGGAGATGTGATAAATTTGGAACAAAATTTTGGGATGTAAAATTTTTAGAATCTTTCAACTGAAAGAGACCTGAGCCAGAAATTTGCACAAGAATCTCCTGTGGTTGTGCATTATCCCTTTTTTTTTGCCCATTTTCTCCATTATTTTGCCAACCCATTTCCCACTTTGGTCAGGAAGAATCTTGGTAGGAAATGTAAAGTAAGTCTGTCAAAGTTTGAAGACATGCATCCATTTACATTCCAATAGCAATTTGAACATGAATTAACATTATTTCCCTTCTCTTACTGCACCCCACATTTATGGCCAGGTCAGTTTCAAATTTGGGTCTGAATTTTAAACCAACAAGCAACTGAGCGCTTTGTGGTCAATACATGTTAAGGTGTGTCATCCTGGCAGACTGAACGATTTGTTCTTCATTCTTGGAACTCTGAGCAGAGTATTCATCTGAAACAATTTATTTTTCCTTACTATGAATTCTATAATTTTTGCTCATTTCTGTTTTTTTAGTTCAAAGTATAATTTGTATGATATTAATTCTAATATAGAAATTGAGTACAATTTTAGGAACACTTGAATTTGTTGTTTCTATCTGTTCAGTTTATACATTAAGCATGATCTAGTTGTCAAAGGAAGATAATTTCTGACAATCAACGACAGTGCCTTTTTAATGTTCACAATAGCCTGCCTAATGTACTGAGCAAATTTTGACATCTGTTTTCCTAAGTGATCTTTTTAATTTGTTTTGCATTGAATAAAGTACTAGTGTGTGTTTTTTAAATAAATGTTTATAACAGTTTAGATTAGTTTCTTTAGATGTTTCCTGAGCTTGAGCTTCCTACTTGTAATTTGTTCTCCTATGTTGGGATTTTTAAGGAGTTCTTTCTTCTATTTCTAAATAACACTTGAGAGGAAATACTCAATAGCAAAGGGGCAACATTCAGTGGTGACATTGTTGAAAACTGTTCAAAGGCTTAGCAAATTCTGCGGTGTTACTTCTTCCACCTTGTTGTGTTATGGCTTTTCTTTTGGTGCCATCTGTAGTGGTTCAGTCACAAACCAAGCAAAGGGAAACCATGAAGCTGGCTCAGCAGCCAATCCAATTAAACAACACTTTCAAACTGGAAAGCAGGTTAGCAGTGTCCCTTGTTTTCTGGACTGAAAATGTCTGTGATGATGAACTGCCAGATTATATTTTATAATTTTTTAAAAAATTAAATCCTCTGAACTCTTGAACCTCTGGCAATGGTGGTAAATTTTGGAAGAGTCAGGTGAGGTGTCCAGTGAAGCCATTCTTGACATCAAGGCCAAAATGTCCCCTTTTTCAACCAAGTGTTTGCCTTTGAGATGAGATTCTCACTAGTGAGCATTGAGAGGTCTCTTGGCATGGATTGCCACTCCATTTAACAGCCTAATCACACCTCAGTAATCTGGCATTCTCCTATTTTAACTATCACTGGATGGAAGGTATACACCAAGGATGCCTGAAAATCAAGTTAGTTTTCTGGTGACTCAAACTTATCTCTCATTCCTCCCAACCTCTAACTTGGACACCTGGCACCAGCATCTGAGGGCATGGTCCATGGGTAATGCTTGCATGTGTCCCATATCCATGAACACTGGTTTTGATATATATCTGCCTCACTGCATAATCATGGCATATCTCTGATCCAACTGCAGTAGTTTTCTGCACTTCAGAGCACTGCAGCTGCAAGAACAGTTTGCACACTGACAGGCATCCAGTTCACTCACTGGACAAATGTGTATCTCTGTTTTACTTTCTGAGCACTCGCATTATTGCTTTATGCCTATTTGGATGCTCACAGCCTTGCCTTGTCTTGCCCTGCTTTCTGTTCTTTAGACCCTCAGCCAGAGCTAACAGGGTGACTGTGTGCTGTCCTGCCTTTGTCTTTCAGCAGAGACACCAAGCTAGGCAGCTTGTCATGGTTTGTAGCAGTTATCTCAGACAGACATGGTCATATTGCTTTAGTCTATAGTAGAGTGATGCTGGAAAAGCACAGCAGGTCAAGCAGCAGCCAAGGAGCAGGAAAAAAAAGGAGGTTTCAGGCAAAAGCCCTTCATCAGGAATGAAGGCTTCATGCCTGATGAAGGGCTTTTGCCTGAAACCTTTTTTTTTTCCCCCTGCTCGTTGGCTGCTGCTTGACCTGCTGTGCTTTTCCAGCATCACTCTACTTTAGACTTATCTGCAGTCCTCACTTTTGCCATGGTGCGTTATGGCACCATTCTACATCAGTGTTATGCAGTTGGGTTGGAGGAGCCCTTGCCCAAGGCCTATTGGCCTTTAGAATTTTGGTTGAGCAATCCTGGGATTGCTGGTTGGTACAGCACCCAGAAAGTGTGCCCTACCCAGATTCTGTTTGATAGTGGCAATGGGAGAGCAGCATGGCCCTTGACAATGGGTTTTACATGGCTACTAGAATAGGAAGATCGCTGCATCACTACATTCACAGCCTGCTCCTGTTCAGGCAAGGATGTTCTCCTTTGATTAAATGGATGTCATGCACCCTATGTCCTGTCTTGGCTCCCACCACTATTCTGTGGGATGTTTACCCTCTCAAGCAGCCAAAGGGAGGGATTAAGTGAGATGAAAATGGCTGGTACAGCTGTTAGTGTTGGTGCACCTCCCGGGGGAGGGAAAAGCTAATGAGGTGTCCTGAGTGAGTAGGCATTGCACAGGGGATGCAGGGTAGTGACAAGGGACAACAGTGGTAAACTGTAAGCCTTGAGCGGTTGGTGTTGTGGCAGAAATCATGAGTGTGAGGTAGCAGAGAGAAGATGGTGGCAGAAGGTCTTCAGCCTTCCTGTACTGGTGGATCACCAGCAGGGACAGTGGTACTCGACCCTCCTACCCTGGTCTAAAGTTGCCACAGGGGTTAGCAAAGTGTCCATTGTCTGGAGGAAAGATGACAGCTCTACTCTGTACCATCCCATCCACCAAGACCTCCCAGTCCCTGGCACAGTGCTTTTCTGACAACTTCCTCCACAATCTCTGAAACAACCCTTCAAAAGCAGGAACTGTGATGGATAACTCCTGGCTGCCAGGGTTTGACCTGGTGCATGACTGCAGTTTAGAAATGGTGCTGGTGCGAGAACTCCAGGAGATCCCAGTTGTCACTCTGCCATTGAGTACTCCATAGTGCCTGCAGAATGTGTTTGAGATGTGGTGCATATATAGAAGGTAACAATGGAGAATGGTATTAGATATAATATCTGATCTCATGGAGGAAAAACCTCCACGAAACCCTGGCTATTTGTAAGCTTTACCCATGAGACTGAATTTGTTTATTATCAAGAATATTCTGATGGATGGGATAAAGGAGCTCCCTTGTTACTGTTTGTCACTATACTGTCTCTAAGAATCCACTAGATTCAGACCTTTTTGAACTGATATTTGGGCATGAGATGAGAGAACTTGTTAAGTTACCAAAAGCTCAGAGACTACACTTCCAACTGGTGTCAAATTTCTGAGAAGCCAAGTTAACCTAACCTAATTATTTATGTTGGCTAAAATGCACTTAAACTGCTCAACATACAATGAAATCTACTACAGATGCAAAGGTCAAAGGTTCGAATATTATTGATTGAGACTAAGGTGTTAGTATGCCTTATCTACTTATGAGACTACAATAGACTATATTTGTAGAAAGGGCAGGGGAAAATGACTGGTTATATTTAATGCTAATGTAGGAAGTGTTACCCTAAGTAATATCCTTACATGTTTATTGAGTCAAAATAAAAGTCAGCGCTTGTAACACAGTGTGAACTTTATCGATGTAAAGTCATACTGTTTCGAATGAAAATGGACCAAAGACCTTTGAATAATTAACTAATAGTCACTGAAAGATTATCGAACTGTGTTCCTTACAGTGATGATTGGGTTGTATTCAGCCAAACCTGGGAAGAACATGCAAACCACTATAATGCATGGTTTGATGAATTACAAAGGGCTCATTTGGGCTTTCATTTGCTCGTAAGTGAATTTGCCAAAGGAAAAGTGACCTATTTGGGCCACACTTTAGGACAAAGCTAATTTTCACTGAGCGAATCTAAAATAAGATATCTTGGATTTTCCTATGCTCATGACAAAATTTGAAATTCTGCAATGTGTAGATTATTCAGAAATCCATTCCAAATTTCAATACTGTCCTTGCTCCGCTGATTAATTTACTAAAGGGCAAAACAATTCAGTAAACAAAACAACATTAGAGTTCTTTTAACAATATGAAATCTGTGCTGACAACTTCACAAGTTTAATCAGCACTGAATTCAGAGCTTATTAATGCCAGTGACATTGATGTGAATGCAATAGAGTCACCGCGGAATGAGATGTGGATTGAACAGCCAATTATTTTTCTAGAAAGTTCAATACAGAAGTATTGAGAAGAAAGAGATACTTAGCTGAGTGTTAGCTGTGGTTCAGTTTGAAAGTTAGATAGCCGTTAACTCTGCAGACATTATTTAAACAGATTGTACATTTTTGTTTATTTTTGGTCAGATTCAGTGACAAAGTCTAAACCTGTTTCAGTTGAGTTTACTACTACAGCTATGCAGTTTTTAAAAAATCATTCCATCTACAAAACAACAGCATAGCTTAAATTCATCAAGAGCAAATATCAGAAAATTTGACTTGTATAAAGTATGGTTGTTAGGAAAATCATTGTATCTTTACGTAAATTATCATTGTCAATGCAAAATAGGAATAAAAGTAAGGAAAGGTTTTGGTCGAGGTATCTTAAGGATACTTGCTCATACTTTGAGATAGGTTGTGATAAAACATAACTTGGACTATAAAGTAGAGACAAGTGGGTATTTGGTTTATTTTCATAAGGTGACTGTTTATTTTTAAGATGTCAGGAAGATATTTGGAACAGTGAATTAAGTACTAAGTTACTAACTAAGCAGTGAATTAAGTGACAAGAATAGATGCTGCTAGATGCTGAGCTTTTCCAGCAATTTCTATTCTTGTCTCTGATTTGCAGCATCTACAGTTTTTTTGGCTTTTATGTAACTTAAGTGCCTCACAGGAAAGCAGTGGAATTAATTGGAAGTGTTTTTAAGTTCAACTTTTATGAAAAGCAAGCCAAGACTATTAGCAATTTGAGTTCAGTTCAGATGAATCAGATTTCAGTTTAGAATAAGAGTTTCATATCAGCAGAAGGACATTAGTTTGTGAAGTCTCCACTATGTGAAGGTTTGTGTTGATGTTTTCAAGCTGTCAGAATTGGAATGAGGTTGAGACCATCACAACTGGAAAGAAGAAAGTGAAGAAAGAAAATAAAGAATTAAGATAGGATTGATGTCTCACTGGTGTGTTGAGCATCTATAAAGACTATTGCCAGAAAGATGTTAAATCTTCATTTTGCTGTTTAAGATCTTTCTAAATTGTCTTGGGTAATATTTTGTTCGTTTTTCTTTGCAGTAAACTTGCATTTTTATCTTAAGCATAGTAGTGTTTTCAATTGAGTATGTTCAGTGATTTAACCATCATGGCAATCAACTGCAAAAATTAAATTTATATCTATTACTCTGAATATGCTCTTGGGATCTGATTTGCTCAGAATTCCTATCAACAGGGATTATAACATGGTTGTGATCTTCTGATGTTAAAAACATCCAAGATGCCTCTTATCCAGATGGCTTCTGTTTGTAAAGACTTCCAAAATTGTCATGATTTGGAGATGCTGGTGTTGGACTGGGGTGTACAAAGTTAAAAATCACACAATAGCAGGTTATAGTCCAACAGGTTTAATTGGAAGCACACTAGCTTTCGCAGCGACGCTCCTTCATCAGTCAATATAGTAACAAAAAAATCTAAATGTCACATGGGTACTGACAAAGCTGTTGTAAAAACAGTGTTAATTAAAATTAAAAAGGTGTTAAAGCTCCACAAAATGCTCCTTTATTCCTTCAGGCAATTTCCTGAGTCTCAATTAACCAATGCTGCAGGTATTAAGTCCAAAGGGAAGTTACATTCCTGTGTAAATATTCTCATTTACATTCAATTATCAACTTTAATCATAATTACCTCCTCAAATAAAAACTAAAAGAGCTATGCTTCCCTGTGCTTTCATCCTGCCATCTGGTTACTCTCAGGCAGCTAAATACTCTGTGAAACCTGAAATTCAGCATATTGGAACAGAGCTGTGCTCAGAATTATTTGTTTTCTAATCAAGTTCTGGATCCAGCCCCAACTCCCCTGTTCACACTACTACAAGTTCCTAACAGGAAATCCGTTAGGCTTTTAGACAGAATCTTACAGGGTGGAGCAGTTATTATTTTTGCAAAGATTGGTTCCAAATGATCTTTTTGTGCTGGATATGACATTCCCCTGGAGGTAATATATGTTCTCACCTGCTCCAGATGACTGTGTCGTTGTGCTTTTCTCCACATTCCTATCTAGTATCAGTGTCTGTGTTCATTTGTTTTCCCTCCCATTGGGGATTTGACTAGTGTCACAAATTCTGCGACTGACCTCAAACTAGCTTTTAAAATCAATTTGGGACCAAAACAAATGTCCAGGATATTCTGTTGATCTACTGTGGCCACAAACAGTAATCATTTTGGATCAGAAGTCTGAGTGTTGAAGATTCCTGAACTACTGAATTCCCTGGGAGCTGACCATCTTTGAGTTTCTTCTTTAAATTTGGTACGAAAGTTTACAATTTAGAAATGATCAACTCCAAATGATCTAGCCATCACCCTGGACATTCAATGGCATTGCGATTTGCTAAATTCCCCTCTATCTTTATCTTGAAGGTGACCATTGATCAGAAATTAAACTGGGAGAGCCATATAAATACAATAGATTAGATTAGACTTACAGTGTGGAAACAGGCCCTTCGGCCCAACAAGTCCACACCGACCCGCCGAAGCGCAACCCACCCATACCCCTACATTTACCCCTTACCTAACACCACGGGCAATTTAGCTTGGCCAATTCACCTGACCCGCACATCTTTGGACTGTGGGAGGAAACCGGAGCACCCGGAGGAAACCCACGCAGACACGGGGAGAACGTGCAAACTCCACACAGTCAGTCGCCTGAGTCGGGAATTGAAGCCGGGTCTACAGGCACTGTGAGGCAGCAGTGCTAACCACTGTGCCACCGTGCCGCCCACTAGACCCAAGAGTATGTCAGAGGCCAGGAATATTGTGGTTGAGTAACTCACCTCCTGACTCCCCAAAGCCTGTCCAACTACAAGATGTAAGTCAGGAGTGTGATGGAGTACTCCCCACATGCCTGGATGGATGCAACTCCAACAACACTCAAGAAGCTTGACACTATCCAGGTCAAAGTGGCACACTTGATTGACCCTACAGCCTCTCCTCCACCAATGCTCAGCAGTAGTAGTGTGTTCCATCTAAAAGATGCACTGCAGAAATTAACCAAGGCTCCTCAGACAGCACCTTCCAAATCCAGGGCCTATACCATTTAGAAGGACAAGTGTAGCAGATACATGCAAACATCACCACCTGGAATCCATTCCTTTCCCTCCCATCCCCCCAAAAAAGCGATTCACCATATAGACTACCAGCAAGCCTCTATACCTCTACAGGAATGTCCATTGCACAGTTAGCAATTCTTGTCTGCTTCCATCCAGGGCCTGAATGACAATTGGATTTTCAGTAATATGATCTGGCCTCCCCACAGGGAGTGGATAAACATAACCGATGATCAGGGTGAGGATTTGCTCCAAGTCCTCCTCCTCAAGATGAAGCAAATGTCAAAACTACCAGAACGTTGATGAAAAGTGGAGAGTGAGCCCAAACAACAGTGAAGCAATATTACTGAATCCAGCATGAGAGAATATGAAAACTGAACTGGAAGACATATTTCTCGGGACACGGTGATGGAAGTTTGCTGGCTGCTAGAGTGGAAATTGAGGGCTGCAGAGGGGCGAAGGTCATTCTCTCCTGGTGGCTGCGAACGTGCCACAGCTTTGAACTTTTCTGCAACTGGCTCCGTTCAAGTGCTGACGGGTGATCTGCATGGGATCTCTCAGTCATGCATCCACAGCTGTATCAGGACAATGACCAAAGCCATTGTGCAAGAGCACGCCAGTTCATTTTGTTTTCCCATAATGGGGTCAAAGCTGCAGCCTGGGCAGTAGGATTCGAGTCCCAGGTGTAGGATGCCACTGACTGAGAAAGCCATATCTCAACACTGCAGAATTCATCAATTGGGAACATTCCATTGATGTTCAGGTGATTTGCAATCACTGTTATCACTATTTGCTCCTTGAAATAAATTTCTTGATCAATTTATTTAATTAAGACACTGTCTATTTGGACCAACAAACACTGATGGCCTCAGTTTTGACTCACCAAGTTACACCGCTGATCTCAGCTTAGTTTGTTGCTGAGTTACACCAAATATATGTGAGGAAGTAAAAAAAAGGAGTTACAGTTTCTGATTGCCATCCAGAGATCTTTGTTAAAAAGTGTGTACAATCAGTTCTGCTATAACGCAGTAGTTCCTTTCTCGTGCAATCCCATGTTATAAAAAAATTGTGTAATAGCAGCACCATTTACACTAATGGGGCCAGAATCGCATTATGACCAATACACCCTCTAAAATTTTACGGATTAGAAACAGTGTCCCCAGTTCATCGATCATGGTGCAGCAAATTAGTATTAACAAAATGCTCATTGTAGCAGAACGACCTGTACATGGTGAAGATATTTTCTTGCATTGGAACCACTGTTCTTGCTAGTTCCACAGCTCCTAACTCCTGGAGCACCTGTTGTGTACCTGCTGCATCCAGGAATCTTACAAAGGTTGGTCCCAGGGAGATAAGGATTATCCCCTGTGACCGGGGCTGGCAACCAGGTGTCAGTAGATACAGGCATAAAATAAAGTCTTTTCCCTATTTTGATCCCTACTTGACCCAGAGTTGAGTGTCATTTGACAACAGTATTTTTTCTAGAAATTTCTTGAACTATGTATTTTCAATATAATCATTTACATGTGAAAATAGCAATCATGCACCTGCATAATCTACATGGGCAAATATTTTCTTAATCTGACATCCAATTTTCCCTAAAATGTTGATTGATATGAATAGAAAATATGTTTTTATGATTAGATGTATCATTTTTCTGTGCCCAGTGGGCATTAACATGTAATGATTTGGGATTTTGGTGCCTTCTGATATCTCATCAAATGCCACAACTTATATCTGAAATAAGACAGCCAATTAATGGCCAATTCAAGCATGGGACTAATATATATGAGCCCAAACTGCTTTTCACCAGTGCAAGAAAATATCTTCACCATATACACACTTTTTAACAAAGACCACTGGATGGCAATCAGAAGCTGTAACCTGGTTGTTTTTTTGACTTCCTCACATAGACGGCTGAGGGTATTTGGAGTAACTCAACTATCAGATAAGGCTGAGATCAGCTATGTAACTCCTGAGAATCAAAACCGAGGCCATTAGTATGTGTTTTTCTAAATAAACACTGTCTGAACAAAATAAATTGATCAAAAAGTTTATTTCAAGGAGCAAACAGTTAATGTAAATTAATCTAACAGGCAATTACACTACTTACTAAATGTTACTAAGGTTGACATGGCAAAATGCAAACAAAAATTTCCTTGAACTGCTTACCCTATTCCTTGATCTGTTACTTGCTCCAAATACAGGGAGGAAAGGAACACAATTACGAACCAAAAAGAAAGGAAAAGGTCTGGGTGGTACAGTTGGTTGCCAAGCTGCTATTTAACTTCTGGAAACTGGGCTCGAGTCCAATGCAAGAAAATATCTTCAAGGTCTTTCTTTCTGATGGTTGTTAATTGGTTTTATTAATTGAGATGGAGCAATCTCAGTCCAGCTCCAAAATTATGTAAACACTCAGAACTCATCATAATTTTCCAAAAGCTGGACCTTATTTAGGAATCTTGTCTGAATAGTGATATCAGGGATCAGACAGGAAAATAAATAGTTGTACTGTTTGTAATGGGAACTGATTGATGCTGAGGTGCACAATGACAATGAAGTAAAGGAGAATCTGTCGCTGGTCTAATCCGCTAATAAACTGTTAATAAATCATGATGCCAATAAAGTGGCAAGAGAATGGAAAGATCCATAAATAATTCTCAGATGAATTACGGGAATCTCTTATTTGATTAAGTGCCCAATTCTTTTGAAGTATTGATTTGTCATGAAAGTGGTCTGTTTTCTAGAATAGATCTTTATTTGCCAGAGAAGAATTTACTTAAACGTTAATGTTTCTGACCATTTCCTCGGTATTATTGAGGTGGCATTTAGAATGGAGCAGTGTACGTTAAATTGTTCTTATTCCCCATTTTCTGCATGAATTAGAGACTTGGGTAATGACATATTCGGATCCCAGAACTCATGATTCTTTTTAGCTCAGAGGAATCTCTGACTCACCCTGTTTGGAAAGGTAGACATTTCACCATAAAACTCCTGTCATGGCACACCTAAAATTAGGAGATTCCATGCCCTGTTACTTGATAGTGTGTTACATCAGGCAAAATAACAAGAATGTGTAAATGATGCTTATTAGATTTATGAGCTATGCACTAGTCAGGAATGATATTCTTACGTCAGAATATAGGAACTTATTTCTGCAAAACATCTTAATATTTTCCCACATTGATCAAGAGGTAATACTTGTTCTATGCCAAATTAGTTAATTGCTCTGACCAATGAGTATAGGAGTTGGGGGTGTCATGTTGAGGTTGTATAGAGTGTTGGTGAAGCTACTTTTGGAGTACTGTGTACAGTTCTGGTTGCCTTGCTATAGAAAGGATCTAATATTGGTGAGGGTTCAGAAAGATTTGCCAGGCTGTTGCCAAGACTGGAGGGTTTGAGTTATAAGGACAGGCTGGATCGGCTGTGACTTTTATCACTGGAGTGTAGGAGGTTGAGGGCTGACCTTATGGAGGTTTATAAAATCATGAGGGGCATAGATAAGGTGAATAGCAAAGGTCTTTTTCCCTATGGTGGGGGGGGGAGGGGGGGGGGGGTGGGTGTTCAAAACTAGGGAGCATATTTTTAAGATTAGAGTGGTGCTGGAAAAACACAGCAGGCCAGGCAGCATCAGAGGAGCAGGAAAATCAAAGTTTCGGGCAGAAGCCCTTCATCAGGAATGATGATGGGCTCCTGCCCAAAACATCGATTTTCCTGCTCCTTTGATGCTGCCTGACCTGCTGTGTTTTTCCAGCACCATTCTAATCTTGACTCTGATCTCCAGCATCTGCAGTCCTCACTTTCACCTAGCATAATGTTAAGATGAGAGGACTAAGAATTAAAAGGAACTCGAGGGGCAACCTTTTCACACAAGAGGGTGGTTCATTTGTGGAATGTACTGCCAGAGGAAGTGCTAGATAATACTTGAAAGACTTTTGGTTGGTACATGTTTAGGTACAACCCACATTCCTGAAATGTCGATTCTCCTGCTCCTTGGATGCTGCCTGACCTGCTGCGCTTTTCCAGCAACACATTTTCAGCTCTGATCTCCAGCATCTGCAGTCCTCACTTTCTCCTAGGTACACAATTAGCAAAGGATATGGACCTAACGCAGGTAAGTGGAAATATTTCAGTTTGGGAAACTTGGTGTTCTTGAACTAGTTGGACTGAAGGGCCTATTTTCATGCTGTAGGATTCTGTGACTTTACAATTGTTGTAGCTTTTCAATTGACCGCCACAATTGGCCTCAGTTAATTCTGGATTATGGAAATCAATCATTTCCATGTATATCTGTAATCCCGCAACCCAACTAGAAATATGATAAATGTGTTATTTGGTTGAAGAAAAGATTGCATTCAGCAGTACCTTGCTCACAGTCAAATAGCCTGTCAGGATTTGCTGCTGAAACCCACATGCCAATTCCAACTATCAATATCTGTAAGATATTAGAGAGCATGAAGTATTGTGGGTGTGGTCGCATTGAAACAAAATCCCTAGATTTTGAACTGGAGGATTGATACTGTGAATTCAAATCTGACTGTGCAATTAAAATCAGTTCATTAAATCTGAAATCAGTATCAGTAATGATGGTTATGAATCTACCAGATTATCATGACAAATTATCTGATTTACTAAATATGGGGAATTTAGTAAATGCCATCAAAGTGTACCACAAATAAAACCAGGGAAGAAAAATAAGCATCCAGTCCAGTTTCTGCGATGCCTTCCTAAGTAGAAATCTGCAAACACCAAGAGAGTTGTTGCATAGACTCATCAATAGTCTGATACATTCAAGCCTTTCATTGTTGTACCAAATCCCTACATCCCCAGTACTCAATTTGTTGTGACTCGTTGGTAAGATATTCACAATAGTATCAGGAGGAGTGACTCTTAGGCACCTCAACAATGATTTTGGAAGTACGAAGTCTCAAAGCATCCAGTCAAATATGGAGAAGACTTATAGCTACCTACAACCCTCTCTCAACTGTTGAATCATTATTTCCCTATGTTGCACAACAAATGGAAGACGCACTGAAGGTAGCAATGAGTGTACTCAGATTGGTGAACTTCAACTTCCATCTTTAAGAATGGCTTGGTAGCACCACTACCTGTAGAAGTGGCTAAGTCCAGAAAACATATTTACCAGGGTAACGTTATGCTGAGATTAAAAAAAAACTATTTGACCTTGTCCTCACCAGGACAGTTCATTTTGACAAAAATAGGATAAATAGGACATTGAGGATAATTCTCATTTTGTTGTGTGGCAACTCCAATGTGCTAAATGTGAATAAATTCAGATCAGATCAAACAGTTTAAACTAGGCATTGAGTCCCCTTGGATCAGCAGCAGCAGGAGGAGACTTCTATTCAACCCTATTCAGTAGTCTCACAGCCTGGCATATTTCTCACTCTATCATAACCATCAAACCAACAGACAAGTGCAGTTCAATAAGGAGTACTGGAGCATATGCCGTGAGCAGCATCAGACCTATAAATGGAGTGCTAACATGACAAAGATCTAACACAGAACTATAGATGCGCTAAACACCAGAAGCAGCATCCTGTGCAGTCCAGCTGCATTCAGTCATGAAAGGCGGTGGGTAGCTAAATAACGAATGTGGGTAGCAGGCATCATAAACTAATGACAGCCCAGCACAAGTGCAAACAATTCCCTTCGAGTTAGATGTTTTTATTACTTGGAAATATGCCACTCTTCCTTCAATGTTGTTGAATCAAAATGCTCAGTTGTATACCTAACAGCTCTGAAGACATTGGCTCTTTACTGTCTTCTCTTTGGGTTGGGCAATAATGCTGACTTTCCAGTGACGTCAATATCCCAGGAGTGAACAATAAAACATGCAAAAATATTCCTGCATGGAATTAAGGAGAGCACTGGATGAAGTTTGTACATTCATGCTGAAAATCCAACTTCTCACAAAGCTGAAATATAATAGACTGTAGTTAAATAAGGCAAGAATGTATACATCTGATTTTGAGTAATTTGAAAAAAGACATATTTTGTCAAAGCTTTCATTTTGTACTCCTCAGGGCAATCCACAAGAACATCAATAAAGGAGAATGCTAATATTTATACTGCATTTAAGTGTTGATTGGTTGGTAACTGGATTCTGATTGATAGAGGTATTGCCATGGAGAATGCAGTAGCTAATAAATATTAACTGTTAACTATCAGGCATTGTTTAGATTTCCAATCAGACAGTTTTACAATGATTGATCAGGGCAATTCCTGAGAACCATAGAATCCCTACAGTGTTAAAGCAGGCCATTTGGCTCATTGAGTCTACATTGACCCTCCTAAGAGCATCCCACTCAGACCCACAACCCCTACCCTATCCTGGCTTTTCCCATGGCTCATCCATCTAGCTTGCATATCTCTGGATACTATGGGCAATTTAGCATGGCCAATCCACCCAACCTGGACATGTTTGGACTATGAGAGGAAACTGGAATACCCAGAGGAAATCAACACAGACAGGGGGAGAAAGTACAATTCCACAAAGACATTCACCTGAGGGTGGAATCAAATCTGAGTCCCCCCATTCCCTGCTGTGGGGCAGCAGTGTTAACCACTGAGCATTGTACCACCCCAAAGAAGGAGAAATGATAGGAGGGAATGGCTGTAACCTATTTTGTTGAGTTAAAACAAGTGTTGAATTTGTATTAATAATATGATTTCCAGTAAACGCAAGTGCACCACAACGTAGACCCAAATGACAGTCCTAAATTGGCTGCCAATATAATTCTTCACACATTCAAGATTATCCAGCAAATGATCTTCAACTGCAGAATGACATTTAACTTTGGACACTATGTTGTAAGTTTTTCAACTACCATCTGGGTACAGTCAGCATCCTGTTTGTTCTAAAGTGATATGCTTCTGATATTATCTACTGAGCATTGGGACTTATGGTCTGTCATCACACTAGCACTGAAATTCATATACCACAGTACCCATCTGTGTGATAGACAGCAAGTCTTTTTGACTTGACAGCATTCTGTTAGTGGTGAACACCACTCACGTTGCTATTGCCTAGTAGCAATGTGAAACAGCTAATGTTGTCTTATGTTCAAATGTTTGAGATATCCACCCTTTCAGGGTAATCTGAGTTAGGCTGGGCATGTTTCAGTACCAAGAGACACCATCTTAGGGCAATTCATGAGTTTATGCAATATAGAGTGAGAAAAGATCTGACCTGGGTAGCCATTATCCTGTAAGATGGCTCTGATTCAGCACCAAACCTGCACAGTCAGCACATGGTTCAGGACCTATTTGTGAGGTTATCTGGAGAGGCCAGTCTTATAGGAAGTGGAAATGCAGCAATCCCAAATTATATGCTCATCTGTAAAGAAAGGTTTATGGTAAACAAAATAAAGAACTGACTGGCGGATTTCACAAGTAAGACATTGAGGAAAAGGATTTTATTTGATCATTCCATTCCAAACTGAATTTGAGCACAAGACGGAGTACATTAAAACATGTAAGAAAATTATTCCATGCAGCTGGGAATTGAAATCTACTAAAGGTATCATCTGCATATCTGAAATATGCAAAGTGTAGGAGATTTAGCAGTATTTCATTGAAGATGCGTTTCTCATGGAAACCATCAAAAGATATTTACAACAATTGGGTCTAACAAGAATCTCATGGCAACATCAACTAGTTCGGGATTAAAATTAAATGCACTCATTTGAGACTTGATAGTATAATCAGGTTTTATATACCTTCTTCAAACATGGTTTGTAAATTGTTGTCTTTAACCACCATTTGCTGCACATATATGCTTGGAACAAAGCTCTTTGCACCAAGAAAGAAATCATCACTAGATAACCGAATGCAGTGAGGGTAGAAGAGACCAGAGTTGTGACATTGATATATCAGCAACTTTGGCTGCCATTGCACCTCACTGTCTCTGAATTAATCTTGGCCTGAGTACCAGCTTAAACATTTTTCTTGTCTCCTTCCTGAAGGTTTTGACTCATGATGAGACATCAATTTACAGGCATTAACTTTCTGTTACTACAAGGTGGATATTGTGTAAGCATCGGTACATTTTAAGCCTCAACTTTGACATGCTGAGATACTATTTTCCACTATGAGTTGCTATTTAATGTCAAGAAATAGAAACATTAACTGATAATTTTTCCTCTCTTGCCCAGAAAGATTGAGGTTTTCATACCATAGTGCACATTTTGCTGCTCTGACATCACAAAATAGGTGTTGGTCTTGTGTGACATGTTTTGCAAGGTTAACTAAATAGACAAAGGCTAACTAAATAGACAACAAAATAGACAGAAGTCTGAAGCTCAAGGGGACTTGAAGTCTTTGTTCAGGATACAGTTAAGGATAACAGCCAGGTTTCGTTGGCAGTTAGGAAGGCAAATGCAATGTTAACATTCATTTCAAGATGGCTGGAAAACAACAGTAGAAATGTACTGCTGAGGCTGCTACTTTTGGAATATAGTGAGCAGTGTTGGGCCCCATATCTAAGGAGGGGATGCTGGTGCTAGAGGGGTTCCAGAGGAGGTTTACAAGTATGGTTCAGGGGTTGAAGTGCTTGTCAAATGAGGAGTAATTGGGAACTCTGTTCTGTACTCGATGGAGTTTAGGAGGATGAGAGAGGATCCAATTGAAACATACAGAATACTGAGAAGCCTGGATAAAATGGACGTGGAGAAGGTGATTTCACTAGTAGGAGAGACTGAGACACAAGGACACAGTCTCAGGGTAGAAGGGACAACCCATTAGAAATAAGATGAGGAGGTATTTCTTCAACCAGTTTGTGATTAATCTGTGGAAGTCATTGAACTCATAGATAGGTTCTTGATTAGTAATGGATCAAGGGTGTGGGAGAAAGCAGGAGAAAGGGATTGAGAAACATATCAGCCACGATTGGATGATGGAGCAGATCAGATGCGCCAAATGGCCTAATTATGCTCCTATATGTTATGGTCTAAAGCACCTGGCCCTCTCATAGTGATCCAATTACTATTAGAATTTCATTAATGTAAGTCGTATTGGATATGAATAATCTTCTGAAAAGTTAGGGGTGTAAATAGGTTCTAAATCACATGTGGGATAGTATTTTGATGAACACACTTACAACTCAATAATGATATGAGCAAAAATCAGGCCATTAATTTTACCTTTGAAATATCATTGGCAAAGAATTTTGATTAACATAAGACATAGAAAAGAGAACGGTACAACACAGTACAGGCCTTTCAGCCCATGATGTTGTGCCGAACATTTATCTTAATCTAAGATCAACCTAACCTACACACCCCTCAATTTACTGCTGTCCATGTGCTTGTCCAGCAGTCACTTAAATGCTCCTAATATCTCTGACCCTACTACTGCCACTGGCACTGCATTTTGTGCACCCACCACTCTCTGTGTAAAGAACCTTCCTCTGACATCTTATAATTATGACCTCTTGTGACAGCCATTTCTGCCCTGGGGAAAAGTCTCTGGCTATCTACTCTATCTATGCCTCTTATTACCATGTGCACCTCTACACATCCTATCTCTTCCTTCTTCTCTCCAGTATGAAAAGCCCTAGCTCACTCAACCTATCTTCAAACGTCAAGCCCTCCAATGCAGGCAGCATCCTGGTAAATCTCTGCACCCTCTCTAAAGCATCTACATCCTTCCTATAATAAGGCAACCAGAAATGTACACAATATTCCAAGTGTGGTTTTAGCCAAGGTTTTATAGAGTTGCAGCAAAACCTCACGGCTCTTAAACTTTACCCCTTGTTAATGAAACCCAAAACACCATTCACCTTCTTAACAACCCTATCAACTTGGGTGGTAACTTTGAGGGACCGATGTATGTTTTAAGAATCCTATCTTTAACCCTGTATTCAACATTCAAGTTCGATCTTCCAAAATGAATCACTTCACATTTATCCAGGTTGTACTCCATCTGCCACTTCTCAGCCCAGCTCTGCATCCTGTCAATATCTTGTAGCCTGCAACAGCCCTCCACATTATCTACAACACCACTGACCTTTGTGTCCTCAGCAAACTTACTAACCCAACTTTCCACTTCTTCATCCAAGTCGTTTATAAAAACTACAAAGAGCAGAGACCCAAGAACAGATCTCTGTGGGATACCGCTGTTCACTGATCTCCAGGCAGAATATTTTCCATCCATTACTATTCGCTGTCTTCTTTCGGCCAGTCAATTCTGTATCCAGGCAGCCAAATTTCCCTGTATCCCATACCTCATAACTTTCTGAATGAGCCTACCACAGGGAACCTTATCAAATGCCTGACTGAAATCCATGTACACCACATCCACTGCTCGATCTTCGCCAACTTATCCCGTATATCCTTGAAGAGCTCAATAAGGCTTGTGAAGCATGACCTGTCCCTCACAAAGCCATGCTATCTTTAATCAAACTATGTTTTTCCAAATAGTTATAAATCCTATCTCTCAGAATCCTTTCCAGTACCTTGCTTACCACAGACCAAAGACTGATTGGTCTGTAATTCCCAAGGATTTCTCTATTCCCTTTCTTGGACAAAGGAACAGCATTCGCCTCCCTCCAATTATGCGGTACAATCCCCTTGGAAAGTGAGGATGCAAAGATCATTGCCAGCGGTGCAGCAATCTCATTCCTCACTTCTCGTGGTAACCTTGGATATATCTGGTCTGACCCTGTGGGGACTTACCTATCTTGACGCTTTCCAGAATTTCCAGCACATCCACTTTCTTAATATCAATCTGTTCAAGCCTATTAACCTGGTCCACGGTGTTCTCACTGTCAACAAGACCCCTTCCCCTAGTGAATACTGAAGCAAAAAACTCATTTAGGGCCTCTCCTACCTCTTTAGACTCCAGGCACATGTTCCCTCCACTATCCCTGATTGGCCCTACTCTCTCTCTCTGATCATTCTCTTACTCCTCATGTAAGTGTAGAATACCTTTGGGTTTTCCCTAATCTTTCCTGCCAAGGCTTTGTCATGCTCCCTCCTAAGTTCATTTTCAAGTTCTTTCCTAAGTATCCTGTAATTCTCTAAAGTTGTGCCAGATCTTTGCTTCCTTAACCTGAAGTGAGCTTCCTCCTTCTTCTTGACGAGAAGTTCCTCTGCTCTTGTCATCCAAAGTTCCCTCACCTTACTATTCCTTACCTGTTTCAGTGGGACAAAATTATCCAACACTCACAACTGGTGCTCGCAACAGCCTCCATATTTGTGTTGTGCATTTCCCGTAGAATAATTGTTCACAATTTATACTCCACAGCTCCTGGTCTAATAGCATGACAATTTCCCCTCCTCCAATTAAGTATCTTCCCATACTGGCTGTTCCTATCCCTCTCCATGGCTATGGTAAAAGTGAGGCAGTTGTGGTCACTGTCACCGAAATGCTTTCCCATCAAGAGATCTGATACCTGGCTTGGCACATTGCTTAGCACCAAATCCATTATGGCCTTCCCCATAGTTTTATGTATATATTGAGTCAGGACTCCTTCCAGGACACATCTGACAAAATCGGTTCCATCCAAATCTGCATTAAGGAGGTTCCAATCAATATTGGGGAAGTTGAAGTCACCCATAACAACAACTTTGTTACATATGCACCTTTCCAAGATCTAATATCCAACCTGTTCTTCCACCCCGCTGCTGCTACTAGGGGAACCTATAGAAAACACCTAAAAAACTGACTACTCCTTTCCTGGTTAGTGGCATCCATTTTGTTTGTTTCTATTTAGTGCGGTGAAGAAGGTATATGGCGTACTGGCTTTTATTGGTAGAGGAATTGAGTTCCGGAGTCCTGAGGTCATGTTTCAGTTGTATCAGACTTTGGTGCGGCCGCATCTGGAGTATTGTGTGCAGTTTTGGTCGCCATACTATAGGAAGGATGTGGAGGCACTGGAACGGGTGCAGAGGAGGTTTACCAGGATGTTGCCTGGTATGGTAGGAAGATCGTATGAGGAATGGCTGAGGCACTTGGGGCTGTTTTCATTGGAGAAAAGAAGGTTTAGGGGTGACTTGATAGAGGTGTACAAGATGATTAGGGGTTTAGATAGGGTTGACCATGAGAACCTTTTTTCACGTATGGAGTCAGCTATTACGGGAGGGCATAGCTTTAAATTAAGGGGAGGTAGATATAGGACAGATGTTAGGGGTAGATTCTTTACTCAGCAGTCGTGAGATCATGGAATGCCCTGCCAGTAGCAGTGGTGGACACTCCCTCTTTATGGGCATTTGAACGGGCATTGGATAGGCATATGGAGGATATTGGGCTAGTGTAGGTTAGATGGGCTTGGGTCGGCGCAACATCGAGGGCTAAAGGGCCTGTACTGTGCTGTATTTTTCTATGTTCTATGTTCTATTTGAGAAATCTGATGTCCTCATTGAGTTGATACCCAAATGAGATGATACCCATAGTGACATGATGGCCTCAGTGCTGTTTGTAAGCTTTACTGCATTTAACCTAATGATGGTGCTTCACTGTATCATATGTGTTCAGACAGAGTCAACACTGTCACTGTCAAAATTTTTTAAAAATTTTGACTGAATGTGTCACATAACACTGGTGCAACATCATAAACATTTCATATTCTATATACCCATCCATATGTAATATTTAATAATCACTGTTTCTCATACTAATAGAAAAAATATTGTGCTTTGAGGTATTTGACTTTGTTAGTTAGAACCTGATATATCTAGGGCTATATCAATAGTCAGAATATTCTCCACATAGAAAAGTTTGAATTATTATTCTCTTGTTGACAGTGGCACTAAATTTTCTCATGGTTAAAACGCATTGGGTGCACAATGATATGAAAGACTTAATGCTGGGGCGTAAAATGGCTTTGAACCCATTCCCACTTTCTAGTGACTGGACTCCACAGATTGTAGTTTGAACTACAGGTTAGACCTGCTGATGTGAACCAAACTAAAGGGTGAAATAAAAATTGCAGTGGACATAATTTAAAGGAATATGGAAATTTTGACAGAATGAGAACACCAGTTTTTTTAAAAAAAAAGACTTTCAAAGGCAGTTCAGTCTGATTTTAGCCATTGGAAAAACTGACGAGGGAGAAGGGAGAAGAGTAGTAAGCAGATTCAAAGAAACATACTGTGGGGGCACAAACATGAGAAAGTTATTGAGTGAGTTATCTTGTGATGATTGCTGCATAGTCATGGTGCTGTTTACGGTGGTTGCAAGGTGAACGACCCAGTTTACATCTCTCGCAAGGCATCACCATAGGTCAGTACTTCAGCCTGCCAGGAAGAAACTTGAGGGAGGATTTGGGTCTAACCACTGGTGTCACTAGGCTTGAAGGTCTACAGTGTATGTGAGCTTCCAGTATCTGTGCAGAAGCTGGCATAGTTCCCTGGTTGTCTTTTCTGGTGGACGGAGAGCCTGGAAAACACTTTTTTTTAATTTCAAAAATATACTTTATTCATAAAAAATCTCTTTGTGTGTGTGTATTATATATATATATATATATTCACACACATTGACACAAAAGCAGTTCGGTTCTGCACAGTTGCATATCAAGTAAACACACAACAAATTGGAGTTTGACCATCCACAAAATCAGAGACCTCTCTTACCCATACAATACTTATATTTATTTGGTTGTTATTCTTGTATCAGTCAAAGTAGTTTGGATAGAGTGATAGTATTCCTCTAAATGCTGCCAGTCAGACTATGCTGACAAGTGACGTTTGCCTATTGGACCCCTACTTGATCCTGGGATGGAAGGAGGGATTGAAAAACAGCAGCCAAGGAACAATTTCCACAAAGTCAAAAAAAGGACAAACTGCATAGTAAAGAACTGTGAATGCTGGGAAGGTGAAACATGCCCTTTCTATTCTGGTGTCTTCTTTCTGACTGATGTCAGAGTCATGTGATCAGTTCCATCATTGTGATGTACATGAATATCAGCAAAATCGGTTCTGCTATAACATGTATTTCTTCAACATCGAATTGGCTTTAATGTGAGTGAAGCATTTAGACCATTATTTGTAGCATGCAAACTTTCTTTATCTGTATTGGCTATAATGTGATTCCAGTCCCATTAGCTTAAATGGTGCTGCTATTACACAATTATTTTAGAACACAGGATTGTTGTAGAACGGAACTATTTTGGTATGTCTGAAACAGACTGTATTACACAGGTACCATCACATGTTACTCTGAAAATAGGGCATAAAACTTTGAGGGCACATGAAAGCTCCTCATAGCCACATAAATATCTTAGGAGTTAAGGGCTACGGGGAGAATGCTGGAAAGTGAAGTTGAAATGCCCATCAGCCATGATTAAATGGCTGAGTGGACTCAATGGGCCGAATGGCCTTACTTCCACTACTATGGTCTACCCACCTTTAAGGTTTAACTTCTGGCTCAGTTTCATTGGGAAGCTATCAAATTTCTCTCACTTGCTCTTGATTAACACATATTGAACACCTGCAGCTTGCTGAAAGATTTACATAAAGCGTAATACTTACATTGTTCAGGCCTGATGCGCACTCTTTGATGTGTGATTTGTCACTTGGCTCAGGAGAAATAATGCCAGATTTCCTGGCCTCTGCATTAAAAGACCCAAGGGCTGAGGATTAATGGGCGGGCACTACATTTGCTTTGCCTAATATTCACCAAAAGTTAAAAATTGCTCCCTGTGTTCCTTGCATGGAGCAATATTTGGGTCTCTGTGTTTTGCTTTTGAAGTCAGTAAAAGTCTCCTTATGGACTATTTCTAAACTACGTTCCTCAAAGAAGGAAAGAGCTGCTGTGATTTACTTTTATGAACATAAAACCATACTATTACTGTCATATGAAAGGTTTTCCACAGGTCTACAACACAAATCAGTGATGAAACCAAAATAGTTGACAGAACAAGTGACTACATTTTGTTTTGAATGGTTCAAATGCAAAGACTAAAAAAGACCATTTCATTTCCAACCAGAGTTCAAAATTGGAGTAATGTGTTCACCAACTTCTTCCAAGGAAGACGCCAAAGGGCAGATAAAGCAATTATTTTTACCATTATGTTTGCTGCTTCCTTGAAACCCTCTGAATAATGTTTGTTTTCGATGTACCAAAACACACATATTTATCCCAGTAAATCTACCATATTGAAAGGCTTCTTTGTGGGCAGTTGGGGAATTTAGTGTTAAGTAGTTAGTTTCAGTTCAACTGCACTTCAACACAAACTGTCAAAGGTCTGTGGCTTCATGCAATATGCATGTAGGATATAACATGTGGTGCTATCTATCTGCAATACCAAGGCAATGTTTTCATCAGTTTTTTTCTGAGACTGATACTCCTTATATACATAGAGGATGCGTAAAATTAAAATAATGCAAAGTCTTACCAGGATAGTAATCTATTTTATTCAGAATAATATCATCAGCATGGTAAATCTAAATTCAAAATTCTTAATGGGGATGTGGTTCAATTCAGCACTGTCGTTTACCCTGTTATAAATATGAGAGACATAATTACCATTTGGAACTTCCATGTATTGTGGAAGTAATTCAGAAGTGCAAATCAAAAATGAGCAAATACTGATCTCTCAGGCAATGCATCCAGAAAATTTGTTCAAGTAAATATGCGTATTCTAAAAAGAATTGTCTTATGATTCATTTAAAAATAGCCATCATAGATGTGTTACACATAATACAAGTAATGTGAATGATGTAACCACCAACTTATTAAGAGGAAGAAATGCCTAATTATTGTACTGCTTTGAGCAACATGTAAACATAAATAACACATGAACTCACACATCCACTTAGACCTTTACATTATGCAACTGCATCACTCATTGAAAGAATCATCTTATTCAATGTGCATTTTAAATATTTTCACTATGGACTGATATTTCATATGAATGGGCAAAACTGGGTCATTATTATTCTCGTTCTTAATGATAATAATGGATAAAAAGTGTGAGACAAATATTATTGCATGTATGGACCATCACGTTGCCTTATTTGAATGCCCTCTACTGGCAACTACTAACTCACACATCTAAACAGTCTATTCAAAGCACACCTCGCTTAAATAGAAATAATAGGCCATCAGTCCATTGAGACTCTGCCTCTATGCAATCAGATCACTAATCATTGCACAATTTTAGGGTGGAAGAAACATGCACCACCCATCATATTGTAAACTCGGGTGTTCATTTTATGCCACTTGGCTAATTTATTTATTTTCATAAGGTAGCAGAGGATTGCTTGGGGTAGTATGTTTCATATGATGTATATGAACTTTCAAAAAGTGTTTGATTAAGTGTCATATAACATTAGCAAAGTTGAATTCTTGGAATAAAATGATTCACTGCAGCATGATTATGAAGTTGGTTAAATGATCGGAAACATTGATAATGGTGGACAGCTGTTTCGATGACTGGAAGCAGGTATAGAATCATAGAATCGTAGAATTCCTACAGTACAGATAGAGGCCATTCAGCCCTTCAAGTCAGCACTGACCTTCTGGAAAGCATCCCACGCAGATCCAGGCTCCCACATTTACTGTTGAGAGTACGGTGCTGGAAAAGCACAGCGGATCAAGCAGCATCTGAGGAGCAGGACAGTCAACGTTTCAGGCAAAAACCCTTCATCAGAAATGAGGCTGGGAGCCTAGGGGGTGAAGAGATAAATGGGAGGGGCTGGGGCTGGTGGGGAAGGTAGCTGAGAGTGTGATAGGTGGATGGACGTGGGGATAATGGTGATAGGTCAGAGGGGAGGGTGGAGCGGATAGGTGGGAGGGAAGATGGACAGGTGGGACAGGTCAGGAGGGTGGAGCCAAATTGTAAGGTTGGATCTGGGATAAGGTTGGGGGTAGGGGACATGAGCAAACTGGTGAAATCCACATTGATGGCATGGGGTTGGAGGGTCCAAAGTCGGAAGATATGGAATTCTTCCTCCGGGCATCGGGTGGTAAGGGAGTGGCAATGGACGAGGCCCAGGACCTGCATGTCCTTGGCAGAGTGGGAGGGGGAGTTGAAGTGTTCGGCTGCAGAGCTGAAGTCCTCGGCCTATTCCACCGCCGCTCCCTTACCATCTGACACCTGGAGGAAGAATACCTCATCTTCTGTCATGGGACCCTTCAACCCCATGGTATCAATGTGAATTTCACCATTTCCTCATTTCCCTCCTTATCCCAGATCCTACCTTCCAATTCTGTACCCCCCCCCCCGCATCACCTATCCCATCTGTCCATCTTCATTCCCACCTATCCACTCCAACCTCCCCTCTGTCCTATCACCATTATCCCCACCTATCAACTCTCATCTGCATTCGCCCCTAAGACCCATCCACTCCTATTTATCTTTCCACCCCCTAGGCTCCCAGCCTCAATCCTGATGAAGGGCTTTTGCCTGAAACATCAACTCTCCTGCTCCTCAGATGCTGCCTAACCTGCTGTGCTTTTCCAGCACCACATCCTTGACTCTAATCTCCAGCATCTGCAGTTCTCACTTTCCCCACGGGTACTGTGGCTAATCTACCTTGCCTGCATGTCCCTGGACACTATGGATAATTTAGCATAGCCAGTAATATGGTTCCCCAGGCTTTGATTTTGGGACATTGCAGTAAAGGTTTATTTGAATGGTTCTAGGGATTATGATAGATTAACAATCTCTTTAGGAACAAGACGTTGAGAGGAGATTTCATTGAGATGTTCAAAATCATGCCAGCTCTAGACAGAGTAAAAAAAGGATAAATTGATGGAAATGTCAAGCATCAGACAACATCAATTTAAAGTGATTTGCAAAAAAGCCAGAGGTAAATGGAAAATGGAGTCACAGGTAGACAGGATAGTGAAGGCATTTGGTATGCTTCCCTTTATTGGTCAGAGTACTGAGTACAGGAGTTGGAAGGTCATGTCTGTGGCTGTACAGGACATTGGTTAGGCCACTTTTGGAATATTGTTGTCTTGTTTTGTCTCCTTCCTAACGGAAAGATGTTGTGAAACTTGAAAGGGTTCAGAAAAGATTTACAAGGATGTTGCCAGGGTTGGAGGATTTGAGGAATAAGGAGAGGTTGAAGAGGCTGGGGCTGTTTTCCCTGGAGCATCGGAGGCTGAGGGGTGACCTTATATAGGTTTATAAAATTATGAGGGGCATAGGTAGGATAAATAGACAAAGTGTTTTCCCTGGGTTGGGAGAGTCCAGAACTAGAGGTCAGAGGTAAGGTGAGAGGGGAAAGATATAAAACAGGCCTAAGGGGCAACCTCTTCACGCAGAGGGTTGCCAGAGGAACTGGCGGAGGCTGGTATAATTGCAACACTTAGAAGGCATTTGTGTGGGTTTATGAATAGGAAGAGTTTGGAGGGATATGGGCCGGGTGCTGGCAGGTGGGACTAGATTGGGATAGCTGGTTAGCATGGACCAGTTGGACCGAAGGGTCTGTTTCTGTGCTGTACATTTCTATGACTCTAAATGAGAAAAACAAAAGTGAAGGTAAATTCAATGGTGGCTTTCAATAGAGGATTGGATAAGCAGCTAAAGTGAAAAACAATTTAAGGTAACAGGGAAAAGCCAGAGGAGTTGGGACAAACTGAGTTTCTCTCACCAAGAGCCAGCACTGCACAATGGGCTTAATGGATTGTTCTGTGCTATAGCCATTCTGTGATTCTACAAAGTGGCACCAACAAGTTTTAGACAATCTATTCCAAGACTGAGTTCCTGACAGAAATGATGACGCATATATTTCAAAAGATCTCCCTGAGCTAGTTCACTGCAACATTCCTACCAAGAGACTGTTAAAAGATTACAACGCGTGAATGCATTCATGGCTTGTTGTCAAACCAGTTTTGTCTGTTTACAGAATGGCTGTCACATATTCACTCCCTCATCAGGACTATTTGGACATGGTTATGACTTGGTTCTCTCTTCACCATCTGCCTTGTCAAAAAGTATACAGAATGTTTGGGAGGGTTTATCTATTGCATTTAACCAGGGCGCTGCTGTCAGTGACCAGGAAAATCAAAAACCTGTCTCTTCCTAAATTTGAGGATGTCAGTCAAGGAGGCAATAGAATTGCTACATACATGAGGGAAAACTAGGCCAGGATTTCAACTTCTGATCCCTATCCAATAACCTTGTCTCGAAATGTGTGTATGGATTACAGATAGATTTGGCTTGGTCAAATTACCTGCTGTTAATATCAAGATTAACAAATAAATCATTAACCTTTAGTATCTCTGTCTAGGAGAAAGTGAGGTCTGCAGATGCTGGAGATCAGAGCCGAAAATGTGTTGTTGGAAAAGCGCAGCAGGTCAGGCAGCATCCAAGGAACAGGAAATTCGACGTTTCGGGCATAAGCCCCTGAAGAAGGGCTTATGCCAGAAATGTCGAATTTCCTGTTCCTTGGATGCTGCCTGACCTGCTGCGCTTTATCTCTGTCTAGACCAGCATTCATTGCCCATCTGACAGTTAAGCGTCAACCACAGTGTTGTTGGTCTGGAGTCATGTCTAGGCTAGACCAGGTAAGGATGGTAGATTTCCTTCCCTACATGACTTTAGTGAATCAGATGGATTTTGACAATTGACAGTGGATGCAAAACCACCTTTAGGCTATGCTTTTATTACATATCTTTACTGAATTTGAATTTCACCACCTGGGATTTGAGCCCCTATCCCTAGAACACATTCTGAACAAAAGGTGTCACTGGACTCAAAACATTAATTCTGTTTTTTCCGTACAGATGGTACCAGACCAGATGAGTTTCCCCAGCAATTTCTGATTTTGTCTGCTAGACACTAGGCTGAAATATTAATCCAGTAATATTACCACTTTAACACTACCATCCACCTATCTGAAATAGTGCACACAGCTTTGGTCTCCTTGTCTTAAAAAAAACAATAGAAGCTCTTCAGAGAAGATCCACTCAACTCATTTCTAGGATCAGGGGCTTACCTTATGAAATAAATGTTGAACAATGAACAATGTTGTAGCCATTGGCATTTAGAAGAAAGAGAAAGAGAAATTAGCACATACAAGATCCTGGTTGCACTGCATTGGATAAATTGTCTCCCTTTTAAGACAAAGTTGATTTTGTTTTCAGTCATAGGTGAGTCAGTGTATAGAATTTTCTTCCCCAGAAAGCGACAGAGACTGGGTCAATGAATTTAAAACTGATTGTTAAAAGACAAGGGGGTCAAGAGTTATGGGGTTTAAGATAGGAAATTAGAGTTGAGACCACAACAAAATCAGCTATGATAGTATCAAATGGCGGAGCAGGTTCAAGGAGCTTATTGGCCGACTCATACTCCTATGTCCAATAATCCTCTGTTCCTATTAACATGCCTGTTAAGTGCCAGATTGCAATTTCAGTGCATTGGGCCTTCTGGATAGAAGATGTGAGGCTCCCATCCATTTTCCAAAAGGTAAGAGGGATGTTCTGTTCATTGTCTACCTCTGCCTTCATATTATTGTGTTCCAAACCCACAGAATATAGCTTTGTGACCTTGACTCAAATGCTGTAATGATTTCCATCTGATACTTTCAACAGACTCCAATTAGCCTAATGGGGAGGCTCGTATTATCATTAGACTATCACAGAATCCCTACAGTGTGGAAACAGGCCATTGGGCTGAACAAGTCCACACCAACCCTCCAAAGAGTAATCCCCCCTGTCCCATTCCCCATTACTATACATTTACCCCTGTCTAATGCACATAACCTACACATCTCTGAACACTATGGGCAATTTAGCATGGCCAATTCACCTAACCTGTACATCTTTGGATTGTGAGAGGAAACTGGAGCATGCAGAGAAAACCCACGCTGTACGTTGATCCAAAATGCCACTGGGGAGGGAATTCCAGGATTTTGACCCACTGACAGTGAAAGCAATATATTTCCAAGTCAGGATGGTGAATAACTTGGAGGTGAACGTGCAGGAGGTTGTGCTTTATGTATCTGCCATCCTTGTTTCTCTAGATGGAGGTGGTTATGGGTTTGGAAGTTGCTGTCTTGAGGACCTTTAGTGAATTTCTGCAGTGCATCTTACAGATAGTACACACTACTGAACTTCATTGGTGTAAGGCATGGATGATTACGAATATAGAACTAATAACGCAGCCTGCTTTATCCTGGATGGTTTCAAACTCCATGAGTGTTGTTGGAGCTGCAACCAACTAAGCAGGCAGGGAGTATTCCATCACATACCTCACTTGTGTGTTGCAGGTGGTGAATTGGCTTTGGGTTTTAAGTAAGTTACTCACCACATTTTTCCTAGCCTTTGAACTGATCTTATAGACAATGTGTTTATGTGGTGGGTTCAGTTGAGTTTCTGGTCAACGGTAATCCCCAGGATGTTGAGAGTGGGGAGTCCAATGAGTTTACTTTAAAATGTTTCAAAATCAATTTTCCGTATGCGGTTAAAAAAAAAATTTCCAATATCTACTGACAGAGGGTGCAGACTCGAAGCTGGTAAATGAATGAATATTTGGTTGAATTAGCACAAATCCTATATTTGCATTATATCATATCTACTACTTAATGTTCATTACTGAGTATGAGACAATATCTCCAAAACATTGCTTCCCATGGAGTAATGACCAGAGTAGAGGTGTATGGCACATTCTGCTTAAAAATATAGTTGATGAGTTGATCATACATTATTTCCAAGAATCATATCTTGTGACATTGTTACAGCATTAAATAGACCCACAGGACTGGAATAATCAATGTTGTGCCATTGTGTAAGAAAGGCTGTAAGAGAAACCCAGAGATGATAGACCTGTGAGTCCAATGTCAGTAGTGGGTAGATTGTTGGAGGTGATTGTGAAAGATAAGACTTACAAGCATTTGGAGAAATAAGGATTCATTAGGGCTAGTCAGCATAGTTTTGTGCAAGGGAAACTGTCTCACAAACTTGATTTGAGTTTTTCATTGAAGTAACCAAAAAGATTACTTTTTGAGAGCACAGTGATAGACATTACATAAGGAGACTTCAGTAAAGCCTTTGATAAGATTCCACATGGTAGACAAATTGGTAAAGTTAGATCAAATGGGATTCCAGGTGAGCTTGCCAATTCGAAACTAAATTAGGTTTACAGTAGAAGATGGAGGGTGGGTGGTGGAGGATAGCTTTTCGGAATGGAGGCCTGTAACTAATGGTGTTCTGTATAGATATGTATTGGGCTCACTTTTGTTGCCATTTTATATAAATGATTTGGATAAGAATATGACTGGGGGTGGGGGTAGATGTGGAGAGAAAAGACAGAGAGAGAGCTTTGAGGGAAGTAGATCAGTTCCCTCTGTTGTAATCACTTGGAATGGCATGATTCATCACTCAATTGTATTTGGGTTGTGAGATTTGTACATTAGAGCAAATGATTCCCTTCCTCTTTTACAAACCCAACAGTGAATTGCTATTAATGTTTTAAGAGAATGGCATTTGCCAGCCCATTCTTTTACTTTATTAATACTTTACAAAGAACAAGTCTTATCAACAGCATAAATGAAAAGGGAGAACTTTAGGTAACAATATCACGGAAACATTAATGATAACAAATAAACAAAATAGCAGATTGTCTCGCTGTAAATGAGAAAACCCCTACGGCAGAAAAAATGTTCATATTTCTTTCAATCATAATTTGATCTTATATGGGGTCTAAATACCACATTGCATTGTATTAACATGTTCAGTAAAATAGTGGGACAGATGAATAATTACAGTTGCCATTGGAGTCACTTCAGTTTGAGTCAAGCTGTGGCTGTGACTTCAATAGCTCCAGTTCTTCCATCATCCATTTGTTTTCTTCGATGTTCAGCAGGAGGCCGTGGTGGAGGGTTTGTGGGTGGCTGATGGATACTCTTTCCAACGTGTCCTTTTGGAGTCTGTCCCGCCTGTATAGGTCTCCATTCTTCTTTTCGGAAGGCAGCCTAGATTGAGAAATACGATATTTTTTAAAAAGGATGCCACCAGTCATTTGATCATCTCTCAGGACAGATTAATGTAACTTGTCCTCATAATATAACCTTTTAAAGCTCTGGAATAATTATGCTGAATGAATGTATGCTTTCTGCAGTTAATATATTCTTTGGAGGTCTAACACCCAAAACGGAGTGTAGTGGAGCAGACTGTGATCTAACTTTCCCAAAGACAGATATGCAAACTTAAAATCAGAACTTCACCATTTCGGAGTCACAAAATCAGAAAACACTGCTTGCAACAATATGCATTTATATAACAGCTTTAATATGACAAACAACCAAGGTATGTTTCAGGGCCAAAAGGAAGAAAACGATTTTGGCACTAAGCTGCAAAAGATGATATCAAGGAGGATGTAATAAGAGGTTGATCAAAGGCATAAAAAAAAGCGAGAAGAGAATGTGACAGTGAGAGTGTGCAAGTGGGAGACAGTGAAAAAGAAATTTGGGGGCACATTCAAAAGTTTAGGGCATAGGCAGCTGAAAAGTACAGCCACAGATAGCGGTGAAATTTAAAACTGAGCCTGAAGGTGGAGTATGTAAAAGTTACAGATATAGGAAGGGGCAAGGCACGGAGGGCCGTGGATAAGGAGTTGAATGAAATGGTCAAACTAGTATCCATTATGTCTACACAAAGTGGAGTCAAAATCTGGAATTGTCCATTCCTAAGAAATGAATAATAGTCAAGGAGATACAGATTTTATTGCACAAGGACATGAAGATAGATAAAAAAAAAGTTCAGCTTCATATCAATCATGTTCTGACTTCATGGCAAGGAGGCTTGAGGGGTTGAATGGCTTATCCACACTTTTGTGAACACAAGTTCAAAATTATTTTCTTTTACGAAGACTCCTTTTGAGCATCTTTCAAGGGTGATTTTTTGACTTTTTGTCAGGGGTACTTTTTTATTCTCAGCAATTTATCAGTTATGTTGTGATGTAGTAACAACATTTTTCACATTTCTGTTGATAAATGGGTATTTGGACTCTCACATAATCAGAATTAAAATAATATATTCAATGTCCTCAATAATGATCACCCCTCCATTACACTTAAAAGCCACAACAGATGATAAAAACATGTAAGCTCCTGAACACCAGTCTTTAAATTGATATAAAACAAATAGGCAGAAAGTTAACAAAAATATTTTCTGCCAAACTATTGACACACACTTTGATGCAAAAAAAATCTATCCCCTTAAAAGACATCTGCTGAGGTCATAGCCAATGTTTTCCCTTCACAAAAAGGGCACAAATCTGAAACATTTTATCCAGGTAGTTACAACCCTATTAAAAGTATTCATTACATAGAATTGCCTATATTTTCTCCAAAATGTGAGCTGCTGAACTTGGCCACTTTTTTTTGGCAAGGTATTAAATTACCTCAGTAATTTGAAACTTCCTTAGATTCTAGTTAAGAGTATTTCTTTGCTGACAGATTTAAAGCTGTACAGCTACCCTCTCACCCGATCCTTGAAACCTCCCTCTCCCACACACCACCTTTGCAGTCTCCTTCCCCGTCCAGAACCAGCCTGCAGCCACTTCACCCTCCTACCTCTGCCCTCCTCTGGCTGACCGAGGCCAGACCCAGCAGATGGAATTCCTGGACTCAATAAAAGCCCGCCCAGCCAAATATTTCTGTTGGCACTCACCTCCCGCTGGATTTCATCATGTTGCTCCCAGACCTCGCTACCTCCCCCACCATTCCTCCCATCATCCACGTTCTGTCCCCAGCCTCAGCTTTCAGCCCTTAAACCCTGGCTCTCAACTTGTTGTCACTCTCTCTTTCCCCCGGTACTGCCTTTAACTGCTCACTGCTATTCCAGTCATAATCATGTGCTGCTGATCGAATCAATTAACTTTTATTTGATAGGTCACACATTCCACCACTACCACAATTCACCCCCTCTCCAAAAACCCACCCACCGCCTCAAAAGCAAATGTGAACGTTCCCAGGTGGTTGGGGACTTTCAGGGTTCAATTCCTCCGCTGCCCCTACGTAGTTTGAGCATTGACTGTGTCTTTCTTTACACTATACAGACCTATCAGCACATTAATCTGTATAAGCTGCAGAGAATATCTGACTATAGTTACTAACCTTAAATTTGTGTACAACTTGTGCAAACCTAAGGTTATTAACCTTAAATTATGACCACACAATTCTAATAAATATCATAATGTTAAATCTTAAGTCTTGTTCTAATGAAAAACATTATTGAAACAAAATAAAAGTATCTTACATGAAACAAGCAAGGTCTTAGTCTTAAGGAACTGCCCCCCAGTGTTGCTTGTCTGCATGTGTAATGGTGGTCAGTCAAAACAACCACTCCATACATTAATTTCTGTCAATTTTTAGCATCTGTCTTTCTGAGATAGCAGCAAGACAATTAGGCTGCCACTATGAGGGAATGTGAGGACTATAGATGCTTGAGATTAGAGTCGAGAGAGTGTGTTGTTGGGAAAGCACAGCAGATCAGGCAACATCAGAGGAGCAGGAGTATTGATGTTTTGGGCATAAGCCTTTCATCAGAATGAGACTTGTAGGCTAGGGCTGAGAGATAAATGGGAGGCGGTGGGGGGGGGGGATTGGTGGACAGGTCCGGAGGGCGGTGCCGCATTGGGGCATGGGACTGGGATAACGTGGGGGAATGGGAAATGAGAAAGCTTTGAAATCCACATTTACCCAGTGTGGTTGCTGGGTCCCAAGACAGAATATGAGGCACTTTTCCTCCAGGCATCGGGTGGTAATGGTTTGGGCAGTGGAGGAGGCCTAAGACCTGCATGTCTTTGACACAGTGGGAGGGGGAGTCGAAGTGGGATTGGTGGGTGCGGGTGTCCCAAGGATGTACTCTTAAATGATCTGCAAGGAGGCATTCTGTCTCTCTGATTAGAGGAGACTACACCAGGTGCAACAGATACAGTAGATGACATTGGTAGAGGTATAGGTAAAATTTCTGACAGGATGAGGGAGGATCCCTTCGGGCCTTGGACAGAGGTGAGGTGAGTGGTGTGGGCGCAGGTTTTGCACTTTCTGCAGTGGCAGGGAAAGTGTTGGGGGGCATGGACCTGACGAGGGAGTAGCGGAGAGAATGGTCTCTCCAGAACGCTCATAAGGGTAGGGAGAGAAATATATCTTTAGTGGGGTCCATCTGGAGGTGGCAGAAGATGATGCAATCCTCCACCAGCCCACACCCTATTCCTGGAACCTTCCCCTGCCACCGCTGGAAGTGCAAAACTGCGCCCACATCACTCTCCTAATTTACCTCCAAGGCCCCAAGGGATCCTTCCACATCCATCAGAAATTTACCTGTACCTCTACCAATGTCATCTATTGCATCTGTTGCACCCGGTGTGGTCTCCTCTACATTGGGGAGACAGGGCACCTTGTTGCAGATCATTTGAGCTGAGAAGTGGCAAATGGAGTTTAATTCAGATAAATACGAGGTGCTGTATTTTTGGGAAAGCAAATCTTAGCAGGACTTATACACTTAATGGTAAGGTCCTAGGGAGTGTTGCTGAACAGAGACCTTGGAGTGTAGGTTCATAGCTCCTTGAAAGTGGAGTTACAGGTAGATAGGATAGTGAAGAAGGCGTTTGGTATGCTTTCCTTTATTGGTCAGACTATTGAGTACACGAGTTGGGAGGTCATGTTGCGGCTGTACAGGACATTGGTTAGGCCACTGTTGGAATATTGCTTGCAATTCTGGTCTCCTTCCTATTAGAAAGATATTGTGAAACTTGAAAGGGTTCAAAAAAGATTTACAAGGATGTTGCCAGGGTTGGAGGATCTGAGCTACAGGGAGAGGCTGAACAGGCTGGGGTTGTTTTCCCTGGAGTGTTGGAGGCTGAGGGGTGACCTTATAGAGGTTTACAAAATTATGAGGAGCATGGACAGGATAAATAGACAAAGTCTATTCCCTGGGGTTGGAGCCTGAGGTTTAGGGTGAGAGGGGAAAGATATAAAAGAGACCTAAGGGGCAACTTTTTCACGCAGAGGGTGGTACGTGTATGGAATGAGCTGCCAGAGGAAGTGGTGGAGGCTGGTACAATTGCAACATTTAAGAAGCATTTGGATGGATATATGAATAGAAAGTGTTTGGAGGGATATGGGCCGGGTGCTGGCAGGTGGGACTAGATTGGGTTGGGATATCTAGTCTGTTTCCATGCTGTACATCTCTATGACTCTATTTCAGAGAACATCTCTGGGACACCCGCACCCAACAACCCCACCGCCCCGTGGCTGAACACTTCAACTCCCCCTCCCACTCCATCAAGGACGTACAGGTCCTGGACCTCCTCCACCGCCAAATCGTTACCATCCGACACCTGGAGGAAGAACACCTCATATTCCGTCTTGAGGGATAAATCAAAGGATTAATGTGGATTTCAACAGCTTCCTCATTTCCCCCCCCCCACCAAATTATCCCAGTCCCAAGCCTCCAACTCGGCACTACCCTCCAGACCAGTCCATCATTCCCCCCCCCTCCCCACGACCTATCACCGGTCTCCCTCACCTTCATCCACTTATCACTTTCTCAGTTACCCACCCCATTCCCCTCCCACTTATCTCTCAGCTCCCGCCCAGAAGCCTCATTCCTGATGAAAGGCTTATACCCGAAACATTGATTCTCCTGCTCCTCAGATGCTGCCTGACCTGCCATGCTTTCCCAGGAACACACTCTCGAGGCTGCCACTATGAAACAATCACAGTGTTCAACCAATCATCTCTATTCTACAAATGCACTAAACTTCAGAATATATTTTTCTGCCAGTTTCCAGGCAGCAGTGCTGCAGTACAACTCAATGAAACCTAATTTCTCCCACAATTTGGTAGTACAAGGAACTTCAATGTGGCAGATCAGTAATTATTTAGTTGGGGGATTGTTTGCTGCTCTTTATCAAATGTAGAATGTATTTATTCAAGGTGTTTTGTCAGAAAGATCACAAAAATAGCTCAGTTTCACAGTACAACCATACAAAAACATGCAACAGACTGAAAATGTGAAAAATCTTGATGCCCATTATTAGCTCCTATGTGTGCCCTATCTCTTAACAGTATCATTTGCAATACTTTTATAAAAATCATAATGTAGCTGGGACATATGTCGTTGGTGAAACTAGTATTATAAATTCAAGAAATATTTGGTGTCATTTTCTAGTTGAAAAAGGTAGCATTTACTGTAGGTGTGAAATTCCCTCTCAAATGCAGTTACTCAACACCTCTTAGCACAGATACAAAGCCAAGACCTACCCCATCCATTGGCAGCCCAGAATAGAACAATTGCTGGTGAGGTTTGAGAAGATCTGTAGCTCAGGCTGAGGTTCTGGCTGAAGGTTTGCTCGCTGAGCTGGAAGGTTCATTTTCAGGAGTTTCATTACCATAATAGGTAACATCATTGGTGAGTCTCCAGATGAAGCACTGGTGGCATGGCCCGCTTTCTATTTGTGTGTTTAGGTTTTCTTTGGTTGGTGATGTCATTTGCTGTTCTTTTTCTCAGGGGATGGCATATGGGATCTAAGTCAATCTAACCGGCACTCTATCAACAAACACATTGACTTGGATCCCATCTACCACCCTCTGAGAAAAGCAACAGGAAATGACATCACCATCCCAAAGAAACCTAAACACAAATAGAAAGCGGGCCATACCACCAGTGCTTCATCTGGAGGCTCACTGATTATGTTACCCATTATGGTGACGAAACATCTGAAATGAACCTTCCAGCCCAGCGAACAAACCTACATCCAGAACCATTGCCACTGCTATTTATAGTTCTATTTATATATTGGACACCTCTGACAACTATGGTTACTTTCATTTATTAATGAACTAAAACCACCAACCCAATATCTTCATATTTTACTTGCCAGGACTTTTCATCTCATCTTTCTCATTCAGCTATTCATATTATGGTGTGTTGTTCAAGTGACTAATATTCACACTAAACAGTGACCCTAAACAGCATGTATCAGCAGGTAATCTGATCTTGTTCTCAATTGATGCCAATAAGGATCAACTTTTAACAAATGCTATCAAGTGGCAGACATTCACTCTAACTCAGAACTGTGGAAGAAAACATCAGTGTACCAAATGCTATCCTAGCTGAATTCAGCTACCTCAGCACAGGAATTAGATTTTGTCCTGGCTAATGCCTCTGTTTATTAATTAGGTAAAATGGCTGAATCAGCAGGAAGACAGACTTGTATTTGTATAGTGCCACTCATGAGCTCATCTAATAGTATTTTACAGCCTATTAAATAGTTTTCAACAGCACTGTGTTTTGGCGTGGGAAATATGGCAGCAAAATCATGCACACAGTTTGTCCTAATGACCAGATGTTCTGTTTTTGTGATGCTGATTGATGGATAAATATTGGCCAGGACATGGAGAAAAAATACCATTCTTGGAAAAAGAAAGGTACCTTTTACAGCCACCTTAGAAACCCTACATGGTTTTGTTTTAACATCATCTGAAAATCAACATCTCTCACAATGCAGCACTTCTTTATTGTTGCACTGGAGTATCAGCGGAGATTTATGTCCCCTGGTCTCTGGAGTTGTTCAGTACAATCTCCCATTGGAATTTTAAGAAAAACATTCAGTAATAAGAAACAGTAATTACATATTCTATACAAGTATGTAGCATTAATACCAGTGCAATATTATTTGTGGTCCCTAATGTTCTCAAAAATATGTACCTATTTTCTATAGCTTCAGTTGCATGGTCATAATTGCCAAATAAATGAAAAGACAATCTCAAATCCAAACAATAATTGCTTTTGAACTTATAAACAAATGATTACTGTATGCAATCTGCCAGTCTTACCCAGTTTGATCTGCTTGTGAGTCTAGACTCACTGCAATGTGACTGACTCTTGATTGCCCTCTTCCCTAGCCAGCAATACCCACCTTCCATGAGCAAAATTCCAAAAAAAAATTGTTTCTCATTTCAAGAGAAAAGGATTATTTTGAAAAGTAGTATTTAATCATTTAATGCACTAAGTCACAAAATAACCTCAATTGAAATGGTTACGGTTCAGAGTATTTATACTTCAAATACTACAAGAATAGGAACATGCACTTACAAGTAGGTAGATGAGGCTGGCAATGCCAAGGTTGACGGTGCCCAGGACTGTGGGTAATATAAAGCCTCCAGGTACTGCTAAGCTGGAGAGAATTAAATAAACAGCAAAATCCTTTAGACAAACACTTAGCAACAGCATCACCCAAACATTCATAAATCTCTGATGTTTGTACAAAATAGTGATATTTTCCATAAGTAAAAGATGAAGAAGACTGAACAAATATAAATTAAAGAATAAAGATGCAAAAGCAAATCTGCACAAAATCCCCTTCAGGAAAGTAACTGAGAATCTTTATAAGGATGAGTATTCCCTTTTATTTGATCGAACAGATTTCAAGTCATTCAAACCATTCATGTCCTCTCTACTGATTAGGTCATCCGAGTCAGTCATTCTCTTTAAAAATCAGTGAATATTTCTTTATGGCTCAAATCTTGAATTCCTACAAAGAATCTGTGTTTGAAAATGTTAGCAATATTTGCTCTTCACAGATACGGTCAGACCTGCTGTACAATTCCATCATTTTTCTCTAGCTGAAATAATATGAATATTTCAACCCACATTTTTAATTCACATTTTTACACCCCTACTCTTTTTTTTGTTCTAACGTGGCTGCCGAATGGTCACTCTGAAGTAGACGTTCAGTTACTGAAGAGCTTAGTTCAGTATATAGCTGAAGTTCAACCCATACTGCAAGTAGCAAACTGTGTAGCATATCACTAGATGTGGCACTGCCCTTAGCAGCAGAGTTCCTCAATAAGTAAGTATAGTAAACAAATGAATGCACCAGCACTGCATTTTTGGAATTGTTGGTGGTTAGAGTGTGTTTGGTGGAAAGGTGTGGGAATATCCAACCCACAGGACTTCTGTAGCATAGGTAGCACTTAGTTTTTAGCTTCAAATTTTCATGTGATTATTAATAAAGAAGATCAGTCAAAACTTCCTTTGAGATAAAGAATTCAAGAGACAGCTTCAAATTCAAATCATAATTATTTTGACAACAAAACAAAAAGAAACATATGAATCCTACCATGCGTGGAGAATAGCACGGACATAGTAATTCCGTGTTAAAGGTCCAAACAATTTCACAACAGCTGCCAAAAACCACTGACCCCTAGGATCAAAAAATTAGCAGTAAATGAGACAAAGTATTGAAAATGCCCTGTAATTTAAAAAAAACTCTTCCTATTAAAATAACAATTTGCTTCTTTCAATTATTTCCATTTGCTTTTATTCTGATGCTTCTCTATCTTTCTTTGTACCAATCATACTCCTTTTAAATAAATGACATTCATATATAGCCAAGCATTTTAACTTCTTTATCATATTCTTTTCTCTGTCAATAATTTACTTACGGTCTCTCCATGGTTGTTCCCTTTCGTCTCTTTCCTCTGGGGTATTCCAACAAAATTACAAAGACACCTGCAGCACTGAATATTTCAAGTTAAAGAAAAACAAACACACAATTGAATGCCACTATGATTCAACTCAGTCAGCCTTCCATGGAACCAGTAGTTACTTCTTCAATTTCATAACCTGCTCTCATGACCTTCAAAAGTTATCAAACTAGAAAGATTACTTTTATTACAGCCACTACAGTCTAAACAGCTGCTAGAAATTCAGCATAAGTATCAATCACAAAGAACACTCCACAAATCTACTGTAACTTTACATTTTATTCAGTGACTTCTTGGAGAAAGAAGAAAATTATTTCCATCCTACCAAAACATTCAGATACACTACTGAGTTGATCCTTGTAATTAAGATGGTGACAATGGACTTAAGTTGGTATGCATTTTACTTTTGGATATCTTCATCACTTTAGTTTCCACTCACTCCACATACCAATAGAAGTAGATCAAATGCAAAACTAAACATCCGCTTCCAAAGCCTGAAGATAGTTCAAAGCTTCACCAAAAAGTTACCATTACATTGTCATCAAAAACACCTTTTGTTCTTAAGATTATTCTATTAAAATAGGTACAATCCAGCCATTTGATTCAGGGTCCATACATACACAATACTGCCTTTCAAGTAAAGAAATGCTGATATAACTGAAAAAGAGAGAATAAATAATGACTTATACATTCATCTTTTTCTAAATGTACTGTCTCCTAGTTTTGGCCAAGAGCTTTAGAGTCAGAAGAACTATTTTAAATATTTGAGCAACTATTTGGCTCACGGCTTAATATTATGGAGGGAGTTATGCATTGTCTCTTCAGTAACAACCTAAATTGGAACTTGAATTCTTCAAAGGAAAGTATGTGAATTTTCCTCCCAATATTCTGCCTGGAATTTCACCCCCAACTCCTCTAGAGCCTCTAGAGTACTACTTCCAGTTTTGATCTCCCCATTAGAGGAAGGATATTATCATGCTAGAGAGACAGCGTTCAGAAAAGATTTACCAGAGTGTTGCCAGGTATGGAAGATTTGAGTTAAAGGGATAGGCTGGATAGGATGGGACTTTTTTCAATGGAGCAGAGGAAGTCGAGGGGTTTTGTCAAATAATGAGGGATACCAATACGGTGAATGGCAGCTTTTCCCGATGGTAGGGGATTTCAAGATTAGGGGACATATTTTTAAAGTGAGTGGAGAAAGACTTAAAAAGGACATGGGGGACAATTTTCTTTTACACAAGTGTGAAATGAATTTTCAGAGGAATTGGTGGATGCAGGTACAGTTACAACATTTAAAAGATATTTGAATAAGTTCATGAATAGGAAAGGTGTGGGAAGATATCAGCCAAGCACAGGCAGGGGGAACTAGGGGAACATGGTCAGCACAAATTAGTTGGACTGAAGGGTCTGTATGATTCTTTGATTCTGTAACAGCGAAAACATTGATGAGTTAATTGATCTTATTGCTGTTTGCATGTGCAAATTGGTGTTAAAATAGAACATGGAAAAATTCAGCACAGTTCAGGCCCTTCAGTCCTCAATGTTGCGTCAGCTTGTGGAATCTGAAGCCCATCTAACCCACACTATTCCATTATCATCCATATGTTTACTCAATAACCATTTAAAAATGCCCTTAAAGTTGGCAAGTCTACTAATGTTGCAGGTAAGGCATTCCGCGCCCCTACTACACTGAGTAAAGAAACTACCTCTGACATCTGTCCTATGTCTATCATGCCTCAATTGAATGCTATGTCCCCTTATGTTAACTATTATCATCCAAGGAAAAAGGCTCTCACTGTCCACCCTATCTAACTCTCTGATTATCTTACATCTAAATTAAGTCACCTCTCAACTTTCTTCTCTCTAATGAAAACAGCCTCAAGTCCCTTAGCCTTTCCTCATAAGACCTTCTCTCAATACCAGATAACATCCCAGTAAATCATCTCTGAAACCTTTGCAAAGCTTCCACATCTCTCCTATAATGTGGTGACCAGCACTGTATGCATACTCCAAGTGCAGCCGCAGCAGAGTTTTGTACAGCTGACGACGACCTTGTGGCTTCGAAACTCAATCCCTCTACCAATAAAAGCCAACACACCGTAGGCCTTCTTAACAATCCTATCAGTCTGGATGGCAACTTTCAGGGATCTATGTACATGGACACCAAGATCTCCCCGCTTATCTACACTGCTCATCTTTTTAGCCCAGTACTCTTTATTTCTGTTGCTCCTTCCAAAGTAAATCAGCTCACACTTTTCCACATTAAACTCCATTTGCCACCTCTCAGCCTAGCTCTGCAGCTTATCTGTTTCTCTGTAACTTGCAACATTCTTCAGCACTATCCACAACTCCACTGGCAGTAGTGTCATGTGCAAATTTACTAACCCATCCTTCTATGCCTTCATCCACGTAATTTATAAAAATGACAAACAGCAGTGGACCCAAAACAGATCCTTGCAGTACACCACTAGTACCTGAACTCTAGGATGAACATTTCCCATCAACTACCACTCGCTGTCTTCTTTCAGCTAGAAAATCTCTGATCCAAACCTCCAAATCACCCTCAATCCCATCTCTCCCTATTTTGTACAATAACCTATCATGGGGAACCTTATCAAACACCTTACTGAACTCTAAGATTTGTGAGGCACGATCTACCCTTCACAAAACTGTGTTGACTATCCCTAATCAACTTATTCCTTTCTAGATAATTATAAATCCTCTCTTATAACCTTTTCCAACACTTTGTCCACAACCAAAGTAAGGCTCACTGGTCTATAATTACCAGGGTTGTCCCCACTCCCCTTCTTGAACAAGGGGACATTTGCTATCATTCAGTCTTCTCGCACTATTCCTGTAGACATTGACGACATAAAGAGTAAAGGCAAAGGCTCTGCAATCTCCTGACTTTTAACTCTATTCTACTTCCACCAAACACAGAATTCGATATCCTCTTGTCATTGTCTTCCCCCCCACCCCCCCACCCCGGTCTTCAAAGGATGATGTATCTTCTGAACATCATCATTGTCAATTGAGGAAGGTTACCATTTTTTTTCACCCTCTGTTGTGATGTAAAAGAACTCTACCCAAGAATTAACCCATTCCAAAGTTGAAATTGTGAATTATCACTGCAGTGACTGTGCACCTTACTCTATGATCAGAAATCAAAAAGCTGGCATCATTTGTCAACACTTGCAACTGCTCCTCCTCAAGCAACTCACCTTTAATATAGAAGCAAACGCATGAAGAATGCAAAAAAAAATTGAGATTGGAAGTGGCAACCACAAGTTTGATCAAGGAAAGAGGGAGAAAGCAGTAGGTAACAATGTGCACTTGAAGAGCTGATATAGACACAATGGGGCAAATCACCTCCTTCTGCGCCAGAACATTTCTGAACACTGATAAATTCACAGCACAAGAAAGGCTATCTGGCCCATCTAGTCCACACCACCCTGCCCTCAGCCCCTGGTGTGGCTTATAACTGCCCAGAATAGAGCTTCTCTTAAACTGCTTACTGAAAATACATTTCTCAATGTTCAACGTAAGAGTTTTTTTTTAATTTAAAGCCAGGACTAACATTTTGGGAGCTCTCCACGCTGAAAAGGATACACGCCATAAGCGGCAAATTCCCAATCTCTGAATTGTCCAGCCACTCCGACCACGCCTCCAATAAGCAGAACTAAAAAGGAGGAAATACAAGTGAAAAAATCAGAGACGAAAAAATTGAGACAGCTCTAAGTCATCGAAACTCTAAAACCGTCTCAATGATAGGGGATAGCACGGTTTTCAAAATATGTATGAAATAAAATGGGATCTCTGTACTAGTCGATGCCGACTTGTTTTGAAAGCGACAAAATCAGTTTTAACTGTCTAAAGTTATGACCCCAAATGTTTCTCGCTAGTCAAAAGAAATACAAGCAGTAACTGTACAATCGAGGGGATGGTGAGCATCTTAACAAACCCTGTCTATTCCTGCGGCTCTTCCATCAGTTCACAAGCGAAAAGTTTGTCCCAGAAAGTGACATTTACAGAAGTTTCACTCTAGCACTGAGGGAAGCATACGTGAGGAAGTTTTGCAGAGTTTCGACAGTCTTTATGTTACTCACTGAGCCCCGATGCCAGAGCTTGTTCATTTGCCCACATCGCCCACTCGATCTGGCCCATGGTGTACACACTCCCTATCCCGCTGAACCTCCGAATGCTCTGTATCTCAGATGCTCAAGAACTTTTGAGATCGATAAATACTCACGACCTCACGTCACTTCCTCTTTTGCACTGACTACGTGACCAATGGCGCAGCAACTGAGTCTTGACAGTTTCTACGACTGCAGCAAGAGGAAGTTTAGAATAAGGATGCTGCTAGAAATTTTAAGCAGAGCTGGCAGTACCAGTGGTGATGGGGCTAGTTAATAGTTCCGCTCAGAACTGGTAATGGGTAGATATGTAGTAGGTTCTAAGCAAGTAGGAGGAAGAACAACAATGAAAATCAGTGGTAACTTGGGGCAGGGAGAGATGAAATGACTAAACTGATGATGTAAGGCCAAAGGAGATATTGCTCATAAGACAGATTAAAGACACAAAGGAGTCAGATGTAAGAGAGAAAACATAATTGTCACCATTAGTTGCCATTGGAAGAAATGGTAGCAATGGTTATTATCTTAAATTGTTGAGCACAAGATTGAGTTCAGAAGAATTGCCCAGCCAAAAGGTACGGTGCTTGAATTTTGGTTGAGCTTCATTGGAACAAAACAGGAAACTGAAGACAAGTCAGAGTTGGAGAATTATGGTGACAGATCATCAGAAAAGCTCAATGATTCAATTGAACTATTCCATTGAGCAGTACCTCTAATATAAATGATCAGGCATCATGAACAGTGAATACGGAACAGTACACTGAATTGAAAGGAATACATGTAAATCATTGTTTCACCTAGAAATATGCATGCATCCTTGGCAGTGGCAGGGAAGAACGTAAAAGGACAAGAGATGCATCTCCTGTGTGAGATATGATTGCGCTGTGAACCAGGTATGGTGAATGGAATAGTCCCTTCAGAATTATGAAAGGGGAGGGGAAGGGAAATATGTGTTGATGTGACTTATTACTGGAGTTGGCAGAAAAGTAAGAATTGAATTTGGAGTCTTCTGCTGTCAACATTAAGGAGAAGAAGAACTCGATTTTAGATTTGGGAGGAAATGGAAGTGTTGGATGGGGAAGTACTGGCAAAATAATGGACATGCTCAACAGTCCTATCCTTGTTGGGGAGAATTCTCTGTTGAGGAAAAAGGAAGATATATGAGAAGCATGGGTATGAAATGTCATCTGAATAGATATGATGAGCAAGGTTTGAGAAGCTTTGTAGCTCAGGTTGAGGTTCTGGATGTAAGTTTGTTCGCTGACCTTCCAGATACGATGAGACTGAGTAACCGGTAGCATGGGGAAGATTCCAAACAGCAAACTGTGTGGGTGATGCAGGCTAAAGGGACCAAATGGCCTAATCCAGTTTTTATGTGTCAGCAAGATGGCTCTTGGTGTTAATGGGTTTGTAATGGTCATTTGTCATTGACCTATCTCCAGAAATGAGGTGAAAGAATTTGAGAAAATGAAGTGCCAGAGATGAACTATGTAAAGGTGAGGGAAGGGTGGATATTGGAAGCTAAGTTGATGTTTCCAGTTGGCATTGAGAGCAAGAAATGGAATTGAAACAATGATCTGTGAATTGAAAAGATGTGAGGGTGGGGACCGGTTAGAACAGGAAGAAATGTTGCATATATCACTCAAAAAGGCAGCCATAGCTAGCACTCATTGATTTGCATAGCATTGTTTTGGAGGAAGTGAGTGGAGTCAAAGGGGGAAGTTCAATATGAGAACAAGCAGAGCTTGTCAGAATCTTTCAGCCAAGACAAAGTTGAGTTTGAAAGTAGCAATGAACTTGAACACAGATCACATCAGCTTTGGGCGCAGCATGTCTTACTAAATCAGCTTTTGTACTCTAAATTCGAACCACATCAGAAGAAAATTATTTGTATTTGCTTCCTTGTTTTGCTTCTCTCAAATCTAATTATGACTTGTCGGTAACAACATACAGCATCTGCTTTGACAATTATAGGAAGGCAAGGGTGAATTTCTCAGATTGCAAAATTTTCAACATAGTGTGAAGTCATACATTTTGCTGGGAGGCAATATAAATAACATAGAACAATTTAAAAGGGCTGCAGGAAACTCAAGCGATGTGCACATAACTCTTTGAAAATGGCAGAACAAGTTGAAAGGGCTTTATAAAAAAACATAATAGCCTTTTTACTTTATTCTTCTATTAATAAAACCAAAGACGTTCTATCATTTCTTTATTAAAAAATTGTTATCACTCAGCTAAAGTACTGCGTTCAGTTTTGGGCACCACCCTTTGCAAGAATGTCGACATCTCAAGAGAAGGTGCAGAAAAAATTACGAAAATGAAGTCAGGATGAAGAACTTCAATTATGTGCAAAGACTGGAGAAACTGGCATTGTTCTTCACAGAACAAGAAGGGCTAAGAGATTTAATAAAGGTATTCAAAGACATAAATTGTTTTGATAGAGAAAATAAGGAGAAACTGTCCAGATGGTAGAACAGTAGGTAAACAGAGGACACATTGAAGGTGATTGACATAGGGACCAGAAATGTCATGGGGAAATGTTTTTAAACAGCTAACCTTGAATATGTCTTGCAAAGAATCATAGAGCTATACAGCATGGAAACAGACCCTTCAGTCCATCAGATAGTCCCACCTGCCTGCACTTGGCCTATATCCCTCCAAACCTTTCTTATTCATGTACTTATCCAAAAGTCTTTTAAACATTCTAACTGCACTTGCATCTACCACTTTCTCTGGCAGTTAATTCCACACACTAACCACTGTGTAAAAAAAGTTAGTCCTAATGTCCTCACCTTAAAAGTATGTGTCCTAGTTTTGAACTCCCCTACCTTAGAGAAAGGCCTTTGCTATTCACCTTATCTCTGCAAGACTTAGTTATACTGAAGCAATGAAGATTCAACTTAAGATTCAGGTCATAGAGTCATAGAGATGTACAGCATGGAAACAAACCCTTCGGTCCAACCTGTCCATGCTGACCAGATATCCCAATCCAATCTAGTCCCACCTACCAGCACCTGGCCCATATCCCTCCAAACCGTTCCTATTCATATACCCAGCTTAAAAATGTGTTGCTGGAAAAGCGCAGCAGGTCAGGCAGCATCCAAGGAGCAGGAGAATCGACGTTTCAGGCATGAGCCCTTCTTCACGAATGCCCTTCTTCATTCCTGCAGAAGGGCTCATGCCAAATGTCGATTCTCCTGCTCCTTGGATGCTGCCTGACCTGCTTCGCTTTTCCAGCAACACATTTTTAAGCTCTGATCTCCAGCATCTGCAGTCCTCACTTTCTCCTCTATTCATATACCCATCCAAATGCCTCTTAAATGTTGCAATATACCAGCCTCCACCACATCCTCTGGCAGCTCATTACATACACGTATCACCCTCTGCATGAAAAAGTTGCCCCTTAGGTCTCTTTTATATCTTTCCCCTCTCACTCTAAACCTATGCCATCTAGTTCTGGACTCACCAACCGCAGGGAAAAGGACTTTGCCTATTTACCCTATCCATGCCCCTCATAATTTTGTAAACCTCTATAAAGTCATCCCTTAGCCTCCAATGCTCCAGGGAAAACAGCCCCAGCCTGTTCAGCCTCTCCCTGTAGCTCAGATTCTCCAACCCTGGCAACATCCTTGTAAATATTTTTTGAACCCTTTCAAGTTTCACAACATCATTCTGATAGGAAGGAGACCAGAATTGCACGCAATATTCCAACAGTGGCCTAACCAATGTCCTGTACAGCCGATCTTTGACAGTGCAGCAGCATTTTACATAGACCTCGGCCTGTTGCTACTTGGTACCATCCATGTCCTGAGCAGCTTCTTTGGGATTCAGTGGTATCTGTTTAGGTGAGAACAATTGCTAAATGTCATTTTATATTAAGTTTCTTTGACCTAAGCATACCACTATTTTTCTGTCACACTTGGTGTATGAAAAGTATAATTTGCATTAAAACTAAATCTAAATTGTTCTTCATGGGTTTAAGTCTTTCCTGTTCACAGTAACAGCGTGTACTATCTGAGTTTCCCATTTAGAAGCCTATATCCCTCTATTAGAAGACTGAGAGTCCAACTACCCTGCAGGACGTGAGCACACAACTAGAGTAATATTTCATTATACTGTAATTACAACATTTAAAAGGCATCTGGCTGGGTATATGAATAGGAGGTGTTTAGAGGGATATTGGCCAAATGCTGGCAAATGGGACTCGATTTATTTAGGATGTTTGGTCGGTATGGACAAGTTGGACTGAAGAGTCTGTTTCCTTGCTGTACAGCTCGATGACTCTATGCCCTTCATGTTTTTAGAAATCTCTACATAAACATCCCTTAACCTCCTACATTCCAGTGAAAATCGTCCCACCCTATTTTTATAATTTAAACCTACCATCCCAGAAACATTCTGAACCCTCTCCAGTTTAATAATATCCTTCCTATAACAGGGCAATCAGCATTTCACTCAATACTTCAGAAGAGGCCTCACCAATATCCTATACAACCTCCACATGACGTCCCAACTCCTACATTCAAAAAGTCTATGTAATGAAAGCAAGCGTGCAGCACAGTGGCTCAGTGGTTAGCATTGCTGCCTCACAACTCCAGAGACCAGGGTTTGATTCCAGCCTCAGGTGTGGAATTTGCACATTCTTCCTGTGTCTATGTGGGTTTCTGCTGGGTGTTCCAGTTTCCTCCCACAGTCCAAAGATGTGCAGGTTAGGTGGATGGCCATGCTAAATTGATCATAGTGTGCAGGCTAGGTGGGTTTAGCCATGGGAAATGCAGAGTTTAAAGACTGGGTCTTGGTGGAATGTTCTTTGGAGGGTCAGTGTGGACTCGATGGGTTCAATGGTCTGCTTCCACACTGTAGGGATTCTAAGAAAATTAACCATCCTGTCTATTTGTGATGCAAATTTCAAAGAATTATGTACCTGTATCCCTAGATTTCTCTTCTACAACACTCCCTAGGGCCCTAACCTCAACTATATAAGTCCTGTCTTTGTTTGTATTACTAAAATGCAGCACCTCACATTTATCCAAATTAAACTCCATCTGCCACTCCTCAGCCCACTGACCCAATTGATCAAGATCTCTTTGTAATCTTTGATAGCCTTTTTCACTATCCACTGTACTCAATTTTGGTGTGATCTACACTTACTAACCATGCCTCCTATATTCTCATCCAAATCATTTACACAACTGACAAAGAAAAATGGACCCAGTACTGATCCCTATGGAACACCACTGGTCATAGGCCTCCAGTCCAAAAAACAAACCTCCATCATCCCATCACTCTCCGTCTCCTACCATCAATCTAATTTTGCATCCAATTGGCAAACCTGAATCTCATGTGATCCAGTGTTGTTAATTAGTCTACCGTGCGGAATCTTGTCAAAGGCTTTACCTTTCGCGGCTACCCTCCGGCAGGAGTAGCAGCTGTCGTCAGGGAGCCGTTGCTCAGGAATCTGCACCTCCGTATTCCCGGGTTTGAGTGGCTGTCAGCGGGGAGGGCCGTGGCGGTGAGGGTGACCAGGGTCAGGGACGTGCTGGATAGCGGGGGCCTGGGCTGGATGCTGCTGCAGGACATAGCGAGCAGGGCAGCGGTAGACATCCGGTACGTGGCCACCGCCATCCGACGCCTTAAAACAGCAGTGCTCAGACCCAACGTAGTGCACCAGTTGAAGGATGCTCAGGTGTGCAGTGGAATCCCATCCGCGCTTACCCCTGCCCGGACGGAATTTCACATTGGCCCCAACGTCCCGTACCTCCCGCGGGAGCCTGTGCCGCACAACCTGAGCCGCCTCTGGAATTTTAGTTTTGTTCCTTTTAAGGATGTAAAAAGGCTAGCCCTGTATTGACTGCTGCTGCACACCGTCCATCTCTTCTCCCTCATCCACTGTCCGGACATGCCTTGGTGCGCCCATTTGCCACTGGGCGGTGGGGATCCCCAGTGGAGGGCTCTTTAAGCGGGTGTCCTCCCCCTTTCTCTTGGGGATCTGGGGTGGAGGGTGCTGCATGCAGCGGTCCCCTGCAACCGCAGATTTCGGTGGTTCACAGACTCCCAGCATAACTGCTTGTTCTGTGGCGCTGTGAAGTCCGTGGACCGTGTGTATATTGGGTGTTAGCATTTGCACTCCCTTTTTGATTTTCTCAAAAACCTCCTCCTCTGCTTTTGGTTGCACTTCAGTCCCACACTCCTGATCTTCGGGCACCCGGTACGGAGGAGAGAGGGCAGGTCTGACGACCTCCACATGGGTCTGCTCCTGGGCCTGGCCATAAATAGTGGGCCGTGGAGGGGGTCATTAGAGCCGTCTGCCTGCCCCTCTTCCGCGGTTACATTACAGCCTGGGTGTCTCTGGAAAAGGAGCACACGGTGTCCACCAACACCCTGGAGTTGTTCAGAGAGAGGTGGGTGCCACTGGGAGTGGAGTGCATTATTTCCCCGTCCAAATCTATTTTGATTTAATCCCTGCCCTCCCCTTCACTGTCTGATCACACAGCATTGCCCTTTGATGTGAAGGGCACTGCTTGTTACTGGCCACTCAGGTGTTTCTTTTCTTCCTGGTGGTGGAAATTTGAATAAAGATTCAGGAATTTAAAAAAAATCAAAAGCTTTACTAAAGTCCAAGTAAACAAAGTCATCCGGTCTGCCTTCATCTACCTTTTTGGTTACTTCCTCAAAAAAACTCAAATTTGCGAGACAGGATTTCCCTGGTACAAAACCATGCTATTCCTGATGTCTTCAAATGGATATAAATCCTGTCACAATCACTTCCAAAAAACCTACCCACTACCGATGTCAAACTCACATATCTTTGATTCCCAGGCTTCTCCTTACAGACTTCCTTAAATCCAGGCACAACATTACCCACCCTCCAGTCCTCTGACACCTCACCCGTAGTTATAGATGATACAAATATATCAGCTAGGGGCCTCCAATCTCCTCCCTAATATCCCCCAATGTCTTGGGATACACTTGATCAGGTCCCAGAGATTTATCCACCTTTATTTTTCTAAGACATCTAGCATTTCCTCTTCTGGAATGTGAACTGTTTTCAAAATATTAATATTTATATTCGAGTTCTCTTGTCTCCATTTCCTTCTTCATATAAAACCCTGATGTGAAACATTCATTTAACATCTCTTGCCATCTTCTGAAGTTCAACACAAAGATGACCTTGTGGGTCTTTAAGGAATTCTACTTTCTCTCTAGTAGCTCATAATGTACTTGTAGAATCTCTTTGGATTATCTTGAACCTTATCTGCCAAGGCTATCATGTATCCCCTCTTTGCATTCCTGATTTCCCTCTTAAGAATGTCTACATCTAATAGATTTTTAAAATTCTTTAATAGAATCTCAATATCTTTATTCATTCATTCTTCCTTAATCTTACTAGCCAAACCTTCCACTCTAACAGTAATATAATGTCTTTGAGCTCTCATAATCATACTTTCGAAAGCTTCCCACTCGTCAGTTGCCTCTTTACCTGTGATCAGTCCACTCCAATCAACTTTTGAAAGTTGTGTCTCATATTAAAATTTGCCTTACTCCAATTAAGGACTTTTAACTTTTATGGAAGGTTTATCCTTTTCCATAACAATTTTAAAATTAATGGAATTATGATCACTAGTCCCAAAATATTCCCCTAACATTTCAGGCACTTGCCCAGCCTTAGTTCTCAAGAGGTCAAGTTTTACTGCTTTTCTAGTAGGTACATTTACATAATGAGAAAGAAAGTGTTCCAAGAATTAGGTTTTATGATTCTGTGAATAAACCTATGTAGGAAAAACAATCTAGGTCAAGGTGAAAGAGCAAGGTCAAGATCAATGGGACCAACTGGATAGTTTTTAAATAAAAGGCATTAAATAATTATTTGAAGAGAAAACAAAAAAATACAGAGTTTAAGGAAAAGTCAGGAAAGTGGGACTGGCTGACTTAATTTGACAAAGAACTGCCTGCACATGTCACCCAGAATTGTCTTCTTCTGTGCTGTAACCAATCTGATTCTAAGTGCTGCCATAATAAATGGCCTCCTTTTTGTTCTCTATAATACAAAAGTATCAGCTTTAGTGATTAAGGAAGGAATTGTTTCAATAATAAAGGATAAAGAGGTAAACTGACAGTGAAGGATAGGACTTCAGAAATAGAAAAAGAATTAAGACCATAGTGAAAATTGTGTATATGAGCCCTGATAATAGTTATGAAGTGGTGAATTGTAAAAACGAAAATATTATATAAAGATGTAGTGAGGCAGAGTGGTTTTAATGGGTTTCTAGTCTTCATATAAACAGCAACAATATGCCTAAATCAAGTAAAGGGGCATGTAATGTTAGATCTAGTAATTAAAGCAGCCTAACAGTACATGCCTTTACAAAAGAAGTGAGAAACAATGTTTTCGCTCAGCGCGTAGTTAGGTTTGACATGCCTTGCCCTAAAGTGCAGTGGAGGCAGGTTCAATTGAGGCATTCAAAAAGGTATTAGATGATTATTTGAATAAAAAGACAGCTTTGGAGAAAATCCAGGAGATTAGTAGAAGGTAATGACGACAATGAGGTGATGCAGACACAATGGGCCAAATGGCCTCCTCTGTGCCATAATATTTCTGTGATACAAGCTCACCCACACTGAAACTTCTGCAAACACTCAGGGCAGGAGTGTCCATAAAGAAACTGACAAATCAACATTTTCACTTGTTAAGCCTTTATTGGAATGCTCAGTTTTGATGAAGCAGCTTCTTGCTCGTTCTTTATATAGATGCAGACTGATCTCCTGAGTATCTCCAGAGTATCTCCAGCTGATCTGGTTTTCCTCTGTGTAAAATGTGCTTGTGAAAATACCTAATAAAGCCAAGATTGCTCCAAAAAGCACACTCACTGGTAAGATGAACAGATAGAAAATAGACTCAGTTATCTTGTTTAGAAACTTTCACTTCAGAGAAGATTGAAGGAAATGCGTAAAGGGAGAATTTTTCATTATAAAGTCTATTTGTTGCACTGCAACAGTAGCTGCACATCCACCTATAAAAAGCAAAATTCCCTAGTTTTGACATAACATGCTGAAATATCAGCAGCCTTAGAGTGCCCTGTTCTTAGTTTTTCCTGCAATTCTACCCTTATCTCTAGCTTCACAGAAGTTCAGAGAATGAAGGTTGACTAATACAGAACCTCCCCAGTGCAGATAAAGGCCATTTGGCCAATCGAATCTGCAGCAACCCACCAAAGAGCATCACAGTGGGACCTACACACCGCCCTATCTCCTGAACCCCATGGCTAACCACCTAGCCTGTACATCCCTGGACACTATGAGCAATTTAACATCATCAAAACACCTAACCTGCACATCTTTGGACTGAAGGAGGAAACTGTTGGAAGCCCACATAGACCCAGGGAAATGTGCAGACTCCACAGTCACCCATGATTACACTCAAACCGACATCCGTCACTGAGGGGCAAACCACCACATCTTTGTGGTGCTCCTTATTGACTGAAGTCTCACAGTGAGCATTGTGCAACTGAATGGATCCTAAGAATTCATTTGAAAGCTATTTAAGTTCTAAGTGGGTAGGACATTAATGCTTAGCTTTAATTTGGTAACTGGCCCTATATTCTGGTCTTTTAAAACGTAAAAACAAATGACATTGAAAATTACAAGAGAGTGAAATTCACCTTCAGCACTAATTCAAAAATAAGTATTGCTAGATAAGCAAATGTACATCCCTTCTAAGGATCTCAACTGAAAAGAAAATTAGACAGGGTGTAAAACAGACGACCTTAATCAGGAGAATAACAAATTGGAAACCATAAAGACAAAATTGCATATATGTACATTTCAAATATTTCAGGCTTTCCCATTATTGCCATGTTTATTGCTGTGTGTGCATGTTAATTCATTGTCTGACATTTTTTAGTTTTCAGGCTGTAATCTATTTAATGTGCTCCCATCATCAATTTCTCAGGTGTTACACTTTCTGATGCTTACTTTTCTGATTATATAATGCTGATGATAGACAGACTGTTAGATCTTAGGATTCAAGAGATATTTGTTGGTGGAAGCTAAAAATCCAGGCTGATAAGAATATGAAAACAGTTTAATAAAATAAAATTGATGTACACAGATTATAAGTAACAGTTTATTTTTCAAGAAAATCTCACACATTTAAAATATTAGACTTATTTAACATGAAAATGATGAGAACGAGGGTAGGTCCGATCAAGGACAGTAGTGGGAGACTGTGTATTGAGTCGGAAGAGATAGGAGAGGTCTTGAATGAGTACTTTTCTTCAGTATTTACAAATGAGGGACCGTATTGTTGAAGAGCAGAGTATGAAACGGACTGGTTAGCTAGAGGAGATACTTGTTAGGAAGGAAGATGTGTTGGGCATTTTGCAAAACTTGAGGATAGACAAGTCCCCCAGGCCTGACGGGATATATCTTAGGATTATGTGGGAAGCAAGAGAGGAAATTGCAGAGCCGTTGGCAATGATCTTTTCGTCTTCACTGTCAATGGGGGTGGTACCAGGGGACTGGAGAGTGTCGAATGTTGTGCCTCTGTTCAAAAAAAGGGAATAGATTAGATTAGATTACCTACAGTGTGGAAACAGGCCCTATGGCCCAACAAGTCCACACCGACCCACCGAAGCGCAACCCACCGAGACCCCTACATTTACCTCTTACCTAACACTAAGGGCAATTTAGCATGGCCAATTCAGCTGACCTGCATATCTTTGGATGGGATAACCCTGGGAATTACAGGCCAGTTAGTCTTACTTCGGTGGTAGGCAAATTAATGGAAAGGGTACTGAAGGATAGGATTTGAGTGTATCTGGAAAGAAAGTGCTTGATTAGGGACAGCCAGCACGGATTTGTGAGGGGTAGGTCTTGCCTTACAAGTCTTATTGAATTCTTTGAGGAGGTGACCAAGCATGTGGATGAGGGTAGAGCAGTGGATATAGTGTATGTGGATTTTAGTAAGGCATTTGATAAGGTTCCCCATGGTAGGCTTATGCGGAAAGTCAGGAGGCATGGGATAGTGGGAAATTTGGCCAGATGGATAGAGAACTGGCTAACCGGTCAAAGTCAGAGAGTGGTGATAGATGGTAAATATTCAGCCTGGAGCCCAGTTACAACTGGAGTTCTGCAGGGATCAGTTCTGGGTCCTCTGCTGTTTGTAGTTTTTCTTAATGACTTGGAAGAGGGAGTCGAAGGCTGGGTCAGTAAATTTGCAGACGATACGAAGACTGGTGGAGTTGTGGATAGTGAGGAGGGCTGTTGTCAGTTGCAAACGGACTTAGATATGATGCAGAGCTGGGCTGAGGAGTGGCAGATGGAGTTCAACCCTGCCAAGTGTGAGGTTGTCCATTTTGGACAAATAAGAATGCGGAATACACGGTTAAATGTAGGGTTCTTAGTCAGGTGGAGGAGCAGAGGGATCTTGGGGTCTATGTTCATAGCTCTTTGAAAGTTGCCACTCAGGTGGACAGAGCTTGTAAGGCGGCCTATGGTGTATTAGTGTTCATTAGCAGAGGGATCATGAGGTGATGTTGCAGCTGTACAGGACCATGGTAAGGCCACATTTGCAGGACTGTGTGCAGTTCTGGTCACCTCACTCTGGGAAAGATGTGGAAGCTTTGGAGAGGGTGCAGAGGAGATTTACCAGGATGTTGCCTGGAATGGAGAATAGGTTGTACGAGGATAGGTTGAGTGCGCTAGGCCTTTTCTCATTGGAACGGTGAAGGATGAGGGGTGACTTGATAGAGTTTTATAAGATGATCAGGGGAATAAATAGAGTAGACAGTCAGACTTTTTCCCCCGGGTACAGAGCGTTACAAGGGGACATAGATTTAAGGTGAAGGGTGGAAGGTATGGGGTTGGAGGATGTCAGGGGTAGGTTCTTTATCCAGAGAGTGGTGGGGGCATGGAATGCGCTGCTTGTGGGAGTGGCAGAGTCAGAATCATTGGTGATCTTTAAGTGGCAATGGGATAGGTACATGGATAGGTGCTTAAGCTAGGACAAATGTTCGGCACAACATTGTGGGCCGAAGGGCCTGTTCTGTGCTGTATTGTTCTATGTTCTACATCTTAAAAACACGTCTCAAAAAGGCATATTCGTCATAGCTTTGTGTCTTATATTCTTCATGACATTAACAAGAACACTAATGTAAAAGGAATCAATATAAAGTGTATGTGAAGAGAGTGAATATATGTTAAAAAAGTTGTCATTAACACTGTGGTAGTTTATAAAAAGTAATTTAACAAGAATTTATTCAATTCGGCTGCATTCAGTGTCTGCATCTCCCACATTTTATCAAAATTCATATAATGTTTGGGACATAACAGATACATGTAAAGGTGTTGTAGAATCACACATCAACAAAAGGAAACACAGAATCAGAGAAAAATTGGAGAAATTAGTACGAGGTGCACAGGATAATATGCAGTTAATGTGCATCAATTGAAGTGAAAATCTGAGTTCATCATCATGAATCCCCAGTTATAAATCTGAAATCACCTATACACAAAGTGGAGGAATTTGATTATCCACAAATGGTATGATGGCACGGTACCAAATTCCATTGACTCTGTCATCCCAATCCGTCCCCAATCCCTGCAAGCTCAAAGTGACAAGGTCAAACCTCGGAGATCAGGATGACTGATAGTGAAGAGAGGATTACATGTACAAGTTACTTGTACAATACCTTAATTAGAAAGACCATTCAAAATGCATAAAAATTTAGTCAATACACAATAAAACTGTGGAAAGATTTCCAATTCCCAAACTAGAATCTAAAACATTGCAAATGAATTATATACACACTCTCCCACTCCAACAACAAACTAACACAGGTTGTAGACTCTTCCATGAGCACTCATTATTTAGTCTGGACCAACCACATCATCATCTTTTTATTTTCAACTAGCTTTTATGTTCTGGAACTATCTGGTTATCCCATGTGAAAAATATAAAATAGGCCATCTTAATGTTCTCTCATTATCGGAATTTCTAAGGTTAAACACAAAGTTAGTATGCAGGTGCAGCAAGTAATTAAAAAGGCAATGGGAATTTTGGCCTTTATTGCTAGGAGTTTAAAAATAAGGAAGTCTTGTTACAAATTGTTCCTGTGCAGGCTGTCGGTAAGGCCAGCCACATGAAATACTGTATACAGTCTGTACTCAAGTTATATACTACTTTGGAGGTAGTTCAAAAAGATTCACTAGGCTATTTCCTGAGAAACTTATGAAGAATGACTTCGGCCTTTATTCATTAGCATTTAGAAGAATGAGGGATGATCTTATAAAAACACAAGATTTTGAGTGGTCTTGACTGTGTAAATGATGAGATGATGTTTCCACTCCTACAGGAATATCAAAGTAGGGGACATGGTTCAGAATATGGGAATACTCATTTAAAATGGAGATGAAAAGGAATTTCTCCTCCTTAAGGTTAATGAATGTCAGGAATCCTCCACCTGAGTGTGTTCTGGAGGTTAGATCACTGGAAGTATTTTAAGAAGAGCTGGCTAGATGTTTGAAAAATAGGAATGGATAGCTGTAAGGAGCTGACATGCAAGAAGAGCGAGACCTTGGCAGATCAGTTATGACCTTATAAAATAATGTGGCTGACTTGAGGGAACAAATATCCTCCTCCTCTTATTTTTTGAATGATACTTAACTTGGAATGGATCCTATATTTGAGGAAATGTACTCATTAATGTAATGGATTAGAGCAAGTTTGAGTGACAACATTCAAAAGAAAATACAAATCTATGGTATTTACAATTCAAAGATGCAAATCCCATCTGCATTTGGTATCCACCATTGATATCAATGGCATGCATTCAAATATACAAAAGATGATATTCTGTATATTAGTTCAGTAAAACTTCAGAGAACTTCCACATACTTCTAAACAATTTTGTTCGTGAATTACACATGGATGCAGCACCTTGTTTGTCAATGTTATAAACTATGGATTCAAAACTAAATGTAAATAGCACTGAGTTTTTGATATGGAAATTCAAATGGAATTTCATCAGAAACTAAATTACATTAAACTATATTGAATAAAAGGTCAAAGTTAATGAATACTAGCAATATATTACATTACTGTGCAGTGTAGGGTTTTTTTCCCCTTTTACACACTAAACTATATTATTAACTAAGCCAAGATCCAGGAATACGTTTGAAATTGTATTATTAGGTTAGATGTAGAGGAGTAACATGAAATAGACAGACAACAAACTTCATACTATTTTTCAGATTTCTACGTTTACAGGCTTTAGTTCTTTCTTCCGAATTCAGGCACATTGTGTACCAAAAGTTTAAAACATGAACATTTGCTGATACAAACTGAAACCAGAAGTGGTCTGCATGTGCAATATAACTCAGATAAAAAATGCCACGTTTATTACAATCAATGTAAAGATCTTACAGCTCTCCCTTTAACTGCAGAAAGGTTTCTTTTAGACTCTATTGCTTGGGAAATCCATCCTCTCCAAGTAGGTGAAGGTTGGCATCTTGTATCAACTGTGGCCCCGGCCCTACCTTTGGAAAGGAAAACTAGACTTAAAAAAAAAATTGCTCAATTCTTAACAGAACAAAGTGTGGAATAAAACTAAACGAAAAATTCCCCGCACTATCAAGGGGCTCTCTCTAATGGGAGGTAAACAAACACAATCTATCCAAGAACAGAAAGCACGTAAATTCTTTCCAATCCCCCAGGAAAAGCAAACTAAATGTAATTCTAACATCATCCAGTTTAACTAGTTGCATTAGTGTACGTTAATGTATCCAATCCAAGTGGCTTGTTCTCATTGTATTCCATGAGATCTAACCTTGCTAACTAGTCTCCCATGGGGAGCTTTGTCACATGCCTTACTGAAATCCATTTGGATCATGTCTACCACTCTGCCCTCAATCCTCGTTGTTACTTTTTCAAAAAACTAATCAAGTTTGTGAGTCATGATTTCCCATGCACAAAGCCACGTTGACTATCCCTATCAATCCTTGACTTTCCAAATACATGTAACTTCTATCCCTCACGATTCCCTGCAACAACTTGCCCATCGACATCAGGCCCACCGATCTATAGTTCCCTGGCTTGTCCTTACCACTTTTCTTAAACAGTGGCACCATGTTAGCCAATCTGCAGTCTTTCAGCACCTCACCTGTGACTATTGATGATACAAATATCTCAGCAAGGGGCCCAATGATCGCTTCCATAACTTCCCAGATTTCTAGTGTACACCTGATCAGGTCCTGGGGATTTATCCACTTTTATGCATTTCAAGACATCCAGCCCTTCTTCCTCTGTAATATGGATATTTTTCAAGAGGTCACCATCTATTTCCCCAAATTCTATATCTTCCAATCCTGTTCCACAGTAAACATTGATGCAAAATACTCGTTTAGTATATCTCCCATCTCCTGCAGCTCCACACAAAGCTAATCTTTGAGGGGCCCTATTCTCTCCCTTAATTACCCTTTTGTTCTTAGTGTATTTGTAAAAATCCTTTGGATTCTCCTTAATTCTATTTGCCAAATCTATCCCATGTCCCCTTTTTGCCCTCCTGATTTCCCTCTTAACTATACTCCTACTGCCTTTATACTCTAAGGATTCACTCCATCTATCCTGTCTATACCTGATATATGCTTCCTTCTTTTTCTGAATAAAACCCTCAATTTCTTTAGTCATCCAGGATTCCCTGCACCTACCAGCTTTGCCTTTCACCCGAATAGGAAAATATTATCTCTGGATTCTTGTTATCTCATTTCTGAAAGGTTCCCATTTTCCAACCAACCCTTTACCTGTGAACATCTACCCCCAATCAGCTTTCAAAAGTTCTTGCCTAATACCATCAAAATTAACCTTCCTCCAATTTAGAACTTCAATATATAGGTTTGGTCTATCTCTTTCCATCACTATGTTAAAACTAATAGAATTATTTTGACTGGCTTTAAAGTGCTCCCCCACTGACACCTCAGTCACATGCCCTGCCCTATTTCCCAAGTGTAGGTCAAGTTTTGCACTTCTCTAGTAGGTACATCCACATACTGAATCAGAAAACTTTCTTGTAAACGCTTAAATTCCTCTCCATCTAAACACCCTAACACTATGACAGTCCCAGCCTATGTTTGGAAAGTTAAAATCCCTTACCGTTACCACTCTATTTCTTATAGATAACAGATCTCCTAACAAATTTGTTTCTCAATTTCCCTCTGACTATTAGGGGGTTTATAATACAATCCCAATAAGGTGATCATCCATTTATTTCTCAGTTCCACCCAAATAACTTGCGTGGATGTATTTCCAGGAATATTCTCCCTCAGTACAACTGTAATGTTATCCCTTATCAAAAATGTCACTCCCCATCCTCTCTCACCTCCCTTTCTGTCCTTCCTGTAGCATTTGTATCCTGGAATATTAAGCTACCAGTACTGTCCATCACTGAGCCACATTTCTGTAACTGTTATGATATCCCAGTCCCATGTTTCTAACCATGCCGTGCTTTCATTTGCCTTCCCTGTTTTGCATCGAAATTAATGCACTTTATCAGTCCTACCTTGTTCGCTGCTTTGTCCCTGTCTGCCCTGACTGTTTGACTCGCTTCTTTTCTCAACTTTACCACTCTCAGATTGATCTCTTTCCTCACCATCTTGCTAGGTCCCATTCCCCACCTTACCATTTTAAATCCTCCTGAGCAGTTCTAACAAATCTCCCTGCCAGTATATTAGTCCCCCTCCAATTCAGGTGCAATCCGTCCTTCATGGACAGGTCACTTCTACTCCAGAAGAGATTCCAATGATCCAAAAATGTGAATCCTTCTTCAATACACTAGCTCCTCAGCCATGCATTCATCTGCTCGATCCTCCTACTCCTGCCCTCACTAGTTCGTAGCACCCGAGTAATCCAGATATTACTACTCTCGAGGACCTCCTTTTTAAATTCCTGCCTAACTCTCCATATTCTCCCTTCAGAATCTCATCCTCTTCCCTCTTATGTCATGGTTTCCAATGTGTACAATAACCTCCTAAGGGTCCTTCTCCCCTTTGAGAGAATTCTGCAACCTCAGGAGTCATCCTTGATCCTAGGACCAGGGAGGCAACTCACCAATCTGATTTTTCGCTGCTGGTCACAGAAACATCCGTCTGTGCCTCGGACTAGACAGTTCCTAACACAATTGATTTCTTGGAATCTGACGTACCTCTCATTGCATTAGAGCTTGTCTCGATACCAGAAACTTGGCTGTTCATGCTACATTCCACTGAGAATCCATCACCCCCTACATTTTCCAAAATAGCATACTTGTTTTAAATGCCACAGAAGACTCCTGCACTACCTGCCTACCTTTCCTGGAGTTAACTTTATTCTCCCTTTCTATAACTGCCATCCATCACATCCCCTTGCTCTTGTAAATTCCTCATCGCCTCAAACTGTCACTCCAACTCATCCATTAGATCTGATAGCATTCGCAACCAAAAGGTATTTATTGCAGATATAATCCTCAGTAACATTGAAACTCTCCCACATCCGACAAGAGCATATCACTGCTCCAAGCTAACTTAATACTAGGGCTGGGGCTGTTTTCTCTGGAGTGTCAGAGGCGGAGGGGTGACCTTATTAGAGTCTATAAAGTCATGAGGGACATGGCTAGGGTAAACAGAAATAGTCTTTTCCCTAAGGTGAGGGAATCCAGAACTTGAGGTTTAGGGTGAGAGGGGAAAAATATAAAAGAGACCTCAGGGGCAACATTTTCACACAGAAGGTAGTATGTGTATGGAATGAGCTGCCAGAGGAAGTGGTGGAGACTAGTACAATTGCAACATTTAAAAGGCATCTGGATAAGTGTAAGAATAGGAAGGGTTTGAAGGGATATGGGCCAAGTGCTGGCAACTGGGACTAGATTGGGTTGACATATCTAGTTGGCATGGACGAGTTGGACTGAAGAGTCTGTTTCCGTGCTGTACATCTTTATGACTCTATAATGAAAATAAATAGTTCTTTTGGGAATAAAGGTGATAAACATATCAATATCCAGGAAAAATGCAGAAAATTACTGAGGAAGTAATAAACACATTATTTCTCAAGGTCCACAGAAGCTGTATCTATTTATACATCACTAATTAAAGTGGAGGTGGGGAGCATTGATTCATTAACCTGACCACTAAATAACTGAATATTCAAAAGGTATAGGTCAATTATGAAGAAATGGCTGCTCAGAAGTTCCACATAAGCCAATTAGCACAATGACCTTTTTCCTGCATTGATTTACAGGCTTGGAAGCCGCTGCTGCACACCGACTTGAGGTGCCCACAGCAGTAAAATAATTAGAGCAAATAATGATGTTGATGAAATGATCATGTCAAAGGACTAGCAATCCAGAGACTCAGGTTATTGACTAATGGTTGTCAGTTTACATCATGGCAGCTGGTAGAGTTTAATTTCAAACAGTAAATAAGAAATACAAGACTAATGTTAGTAATGGTGACCATGACAACTATTACTATCATGTCATTAAAAAATCTATCTGGTTCACTAATGTCCTTAAGGGAAAGAAACTTGCCATCCTGAATTGGTCTAGACTATATAAGACTCCAAGATAGAAGTTGGAGGGTGGCCTTTCAGACTGGAGGCCTATGACCAATGGTGTGCCACAAGGATCAGTACTTGGTCCACTGCTTTTTGTCATGTATATACATGATTTGGATGGGGGCAATGGAAGTATAGTTTGTAAGTTTTCAGATGACACCAAAATTGGAAATGTAGTGGACAACGAAGGTTACCTCCGAGTACAATGGGATCTTGATCAGATGGGCCAAATGGACTGAAGAGTGGCAGATTGAGTTTAATTTAGATAAATATGAGGTGCCACATTTTGTAAAAGACTATTAAGCAGGACTTATACACTTTATGGTAAGATCCTGGGGAGTGTTGTGGAACAAAGCGACCTTGAAGTGCACGTTCATAGTTCCTTGAATCGCAGGTAGATAGGATAGCGAAGGCGGCTTTTGGTATGTTTTCCTTTATTGGTCAGAGCATTGAGTATAGGACTTGGTAGGTCATGTTGTGGCTGTACAGGACATTGGTTAGGCCATGTTTGGAATATTGTGTGCAATTCTGGTCTCCCTTCTATAGGAAGGAAGTTGTGAAATTTGAAAGGGTTCAGAAAAAATTTACAAGGAGGTTGCCAGGATTGGAGGATTTGGGCTACAGGGAGAGGCTGAATAGGATGGGGTTGTTTTCCCTAGAGCATTGGAGGCAGAGGGGTGATCTTATAGAGGTTTATAATATCATGAGGGACAGGGATACGGTGAACAGACAAGCTCTTTTCCCTCAGGTGGGGAAGTCCAAAACCAGAGGGGATAGGTTTAGGGTGAGAGGAGAAAAAATTAAAAGGGATCTAATGGGGCAACGTTTTTGTGCAGAAGGAATGAGCTGCCAGAGGAAGTGGTTGAGGCTGGTACAATTCCAACATGTAAAAGGCATCTGGATGGGCATATGAACAGAAAGGGTTTAGAGGGGTATATGGACCAAATGCTGGAAAATGGGACTAGATTAAGTTAGGTTATCTGGTCAGCATGGATGAGTTGGACCGAAGGGTCTGTTTCCGTGCTGTACATCTCTATGACTGTATGACACCGGAAATCAGAACAAGATGTTTTACTGAAATGGCAAAAAATTGGAAGGTTGGGGTCATTTCTACAGACGGAAGTATTCTGCGAAGTGGTCTCACAGTTTACATTTGGTCTTGCCAATATGAAGGAGGCTGCATTGTGAGCAGTGAATGTAGCAGACTAGATTGAAAGAAGTACTAGTAAAACACAACTTCACTTGGAAGGAGTGTTTCGGGCCTTGAATGGGGGGGGGGGGGGGGGGAGGGAGGAAGTGAAGGGCAGGGCTAACGTTGTACCCTCTACAATTGTATGGAAAGGTGCCATGGGGGCATGAGAAAGTGTTAGGCATTGAAGGAAGGTGTGGTACCGGCACAAATCTGAAAGTGAAGGGCACACGAGGATGAGCTTGGTGGTGGTACCCTACTGAAGCTGGCAGAAATCAATGATTCTTTGAATGTGGAGACTGGCGGGTGGAAGGTGAGGGCAAGGGGAAGATTAGATTACTTTTAGATTAGATTACTTGCAGTGTGGAAACAGGCCCTTCGGCCCAACAAGTCCATACCCACCCGCCGAAGCGTAACCCATACAGACCCATTCCCCTACCTTTACTCCTTCACCTAACACTACGGGCAATTTAGCATGGGCAACCTGCACAGTTTTGGATTGTGGGAGGAAACTGGAGCACCCGGAGGAAACCCACGCAGACACGGGGAGAATGTGCAAACTCCACACACAGTGTCGCCTGAGGTGGGAATTGAACCCAGGTTTCTGGCGCTGTGAGGCAGCAGTGCTAATGACTGTGCCACCATGCCGCCCGAACTTGATCATTCTAAGCAAATGGGGATGGGAAGGAGGGCTGAGGTACGAGAGATGGTTGAACACAGTTGACAGCCCTAATCAACCAGTGGGAGGTATCTTCAGTTGAGGTAAAGAAAGGAATATTCTGATGATACCAAATGCGGGAGACGAGTAACAATGAGCTCAAAAAAAAATGCAAGAGACAGCAGTAGGGCAAATAAAATATCATCAAACAACACAGTAAAAAAAAAGCCAGCAACAGGAAGTTATGTGGAGACACTGAATTGAAAATTCACCTGAGTGTTAATGATATATTGAATTCCAGACTTAATTGAATCCATCTGGATGCTGGACTTCAGATGCTCTGATACAGATACTGAATTTACAGGCAAACCTTTCAGGAATCTAGGAAGAAAAACAAAAAACTGTAACAGAACATAGAGAAGCAAATGCAGTTTGTTAAAACTTTTTTCTTCTCTTTCGCAATTATACAGACTTCATCCACTTTTTGTGCACATCCATCAGAAGCAGTCATATTTTCCAAACTAAAAAATGTAAAGAAAAGAATTAGGGCTTGAAGGGAGGTAAATGCTGATTCAAAACATGGAAGAGATCGTGGAGGGACAGCTTTGTAGCCATCCCAGGAATCCTATTAACTAACTTGCATACTCCCCAAGCTCCCTACCTCCCCATATATAACAAGGCTAAGATTTTGAGACAGTGGGACGTTTGATGAATGAATATATGAGGAATATCATACAAAAGGCATTGTCAAACAAAACTATTTGCTTAGGCCTACATGTTAATGAACAATATTAAGGTTAATGATAGTTTGAGTATACTGATATGAAAATATTTTAGTTTGCTGCTGTTGTTGTTGCCTTATCTACTCTTATCAGGAGATCCGCTAACATGGTATACTCCAAGTGTTTGACTTACCCTACCTTCACACACCCACTGTAGGCCATCAGCAACCATCTGTGATACCCAGCATCCAAGTAAGTCTAAGTCAATCCCTCCTTCTATTGCCCTTCACTCTTCCCTCAGCAACATGCAAGCTTAACTTCATATTATCTAGAATCTAAATGCTCTGACTTCTATAGTTCTAACGAAGGGTGACAGACCTGAAATATTACCTTTTATGTCGCCACAGATACTGCCAGATCTGTTGACCATAACCAGCATTTTTGACTTTGGGTATAATTAAGTGAAACTATTTAATGCCAAGGTTTTAAATGTACTTAGCTCAGCATTTAGTTATTGCAGTTTAAAAAAAAGAGGAAGTTTCAAGAGAAAAATGTTACCAAAATTAATTTTCTAAATTAATTTAGTATCCAACAGAAGATTACTTAACGATATAAACAGGGCAACGGGTGGGGGGTGGGGGGGGGGGGGGGGGGTGGTGGTGAGGGGAGACGCTGCAATTTCATACACCAGTGCTACAACATCTTGTCTTTTTGTAGTTCACATAACTTCCAGAGATAATAATTCAACAAAATGGTGTTAAAGTTATTAAAATTGAAGTTAAATAGGCAGATACTCAAATTTGAAATTAAAAAATAGGGAGCAGGAAGCATTGGCAGAGAGAAAAGGGTTTACGTTTCAAGTTGATAACCTTTCAACAGAACCCTTCTCTCATGTTTGTGCACTTTAAAATAAAGCTTTAGTTTCTTTTCCAAGTCAGGTTAATTATTCTGCAAGATACTTGTGCCCTTTTTACATAATTGCCTCTTTTCAAAATTGAAGGCTGCTTTTAATTTTAAAATTTCAAGAAATCAGTTTTCTTTATTTATTTCCCCCTTCAATTATTCAGAAAACAAGCCAACTTCAAAGCTTGCCTCTTAGCTCGCTTGCTTTTTCGAGCCAGTATCCCACGATGCAGTCCTTGTTCAGCCCAATTCTGCTTTTGTTTCATATTTCCTTGTAGCTTTTGATAATAATGATAATGGCAGCAGAATGAGTTAATTTTGCTTTTTAGTTAGGAATACCAACAGTTTGGCTTCTTTATCAGCCTCAATTGCCCCATTTTTAATACCTTTTTATTGGCTATGGTATTGCAAATTTCTTTAAAAATTCATTGTGCTTTTGCTTGAATCAATTAATTGCATAGTTTAAATTTCTTAATTGCCCCATTTTTCTCCATTGTATTTTTCAGCAGTCAGCATTTTTGTGTTTTTAGCATTTATAAAAGCCCTTACTCCTCTTCTATTTTTAACTTCATTATATTTTCTCACATTTTGTTTCATCTCCCCTTTTTTGCTATTCTTCTGTCTTTTGTGCTCAATTTGGATTTTTCAGAGAACTGGACAGGGAACATCTACATCATTCAAAGCCCTCTACAAACACTCATCATCATGGGAATCTTGTTTGCACAGCATCCCGCATTGCTGAAAACATTCAAGACAGAATGTGCCTGCTGTAAGCCGCTTCTCAAAGCATACCTTGCTTCATTTTGCTATTTAATACATAGGAACAGGAGTAGGCCATTCAGCACCTCACGCCTGTTCCACCATTCAATGAGATCTGTGCTGATTTGTGGCCTAACCCCATATACATGCCTTTGTCCCATGTCCCTCAATACCTTTGCTTAAAAATTTATCTATCCCTTGTTTAAAGTTTACAACCGATTTTGCATCCAGTGCCATTTGTGGAACAGAGTTCCAAACATCCACCAACCTGTGTGTGGAGAAGTGCTTCCTAACCTCTCTAGGTCTGGCTCCAATTCTCAGATTATGGCCCTAGTTCCAGAATCAACAAATGGAAATAGTTTACCTTCATTACTCTGTCTTTTCCTGCTAATATCTTGAAGACTTTGTTCAGATCACTCCTTAAATTTTTAAGTTCTAGAGAAAGTATGCCTAATTTATATAATCTCTACTCACAATGTAAACCCTGAAGATACAAGTATCATTCCTGTAAACTTGCGTTGTACTCCCTCCAAAGCCAATATATCCTCCCTAAAATGTGATGCCCAAATCTGCTCATAGTTCTCCAAGTGGGGTCTAACCAGGGTTTGCTATAACTGCAGCATACTTCCTGCATCCTTGTATTCCAATCCTCTAGATATAAAATCCATCATTCCATTTTTTTAAAAATCATTTTCTGCACCTGTTTGTGACATTAAAAATCTATGCACCTGAACCCTTTGGACACCCACCATATGTAACTTAATGTAATCTAAAATATAACCTGATCTATCCTTTTTGGTCCAAAATGGATAATTTCACACTTGCTTACGTGGAACTCCATCTGCCACAGTTTTATCTATTCACTTAGTCTATCAATATCCCTTTATAAATTTATGTGATCACCTACCTGGTCTATAACAGTGCCTAACTTTGTGTTATCGACAAGTTTGAACATATGACTTTCCATGTCATTATCCAAGTCATTAATAAAAATATGAATAATTGAGGCCCTAACACAGATCCTTATGTGGCACGATTGGTCACATCCTGTCAATTTGAATTCCTCCCCATTCTTCCTACTTTCTGTATTAGCATGAAATGAAAGCTGCAAATGGTGAAATCACAGATCTCTTGCTTTTCACCCAGTCTTTTTCACTACTGCATTTTATACCATTAGGCACAAATGAACCACTGCTTAGTCAGCCACAGCAGCCTAACGATAGAAGTGAGAATGCTACAGTTCGGAGGACGAAGTACCACCATATGACGGGAATATTATAGCCACCAATTCAGATTTTAATACACCACATGGTGAGGCTTCAGGCACAAAGATTGCAAATATGCCAATAGACTTCATATGCTTGTTTCCCAGTTCTGCTACAGAGAACTCATAAGAACTTTGATGGACACGGTACAGGAGAACTGATAAGCACACATACTGAGGCGGTTGGTAGATTTGCAAGCTTATCAAGGAGCTTGTTGTTTTTAAATCAAGGAACAAGGCAGAGTCCAGCTACCTGGCAGAGTTTCTTGCAGAACTGGAAACCCATCCCAATTCCGCAATGACACTTGCCGATCCAATTCATGACGTTGTGTTCAGTGGCCAATATGTCATTTCCATTGGAATGCGCTGCAGTGGAAATTCAGACTGAAGTCATGGGATCCATACTTGCTGCCATGCAGCTTCAGACTATTGCCACCAAGACTGTGGGTTTCACTTCTAAAGAGCAGGCAGGTTCTCACAGCTCTCCAGCAATTTGTCCTCTATCAATAGACAATAGGTGCAGGAGTAGGCCATTCAGCCCTTCGAGCCTGCACCGCCATTCAATATGATCATTCCTAGTCAGTATCTGCTCCCTGCCTTATCTCCATAACCCTTGATTCCACTATCTTCGAGAGCTCTATCCAACTCTTTCTTAAATGAATCCAGAGACTGGGCCTCCACTGCCCTCTGGGGCAGAGCGTTCCACACAGCCACCATTCTCTGGGTGAAGAAGTTTCTCCTCATCTGTCCTAAATGGTCTACCCCATATTTTTAAGCTGTGTCCTCTGGTTCGGCACTCACCCATCAGCAGAAACATGTTTCCTGCCTCCAGAGTGTCCAATCCTTTCATAATCTCATATGTCTCAATCAGATCCCCTCTCAGTCTTCTAAACTCAAGGGTACACAAGCCCAATCGCTTCAGTCTTTCAGTGTAAGGTAATCCCTCCATTCCAGGAATTGACCTCGTGAACCTACGCTGCACTCCCTCAATAACCAGAATGTCTTTCCTCAAATTTGGAGACCAGAACTGCACACAGTACTCCAGGTGTGGTCTCACCAGGGCCCTGTACAGCTGCAGAAGCACCTCTTTGCTTCTATACTCAATTCCTCTTGTTATGAAGGCCAGCATGCTATTAGCCTTCTTCACAACCTGAAGTACCTGCATGCTTGCCTTCATTGAGTGGTGTACAAGAACACCCAGATCTCTCTGTACTGCCCCTTTATCTAAATTAATTCCATTGAGGTAGTAATCTGCCTTCTTGTTCTTGCCACCAAAGTGGATAACCATACATTTATCCACATTAAACTGCATCTGCAATGCATCTGCCCACTCACCTAACTTGTCCAGGTCACCCTGTAATCTCCTAACATCCTCATCATATTTCATCCTGCCACCCAGCTTTGGATCATCAGCAAATTTGCTAATGTTATTGCTGATACCATCTTCTATATCATTAACATAAATTGTAAAAAGCTGCGGTCCCAGCACGGATCCCTGCGGTACCCCACTGCTCACTGCCTGCCATTCCGAAATGGAGCCGTTTATCACTACCCTTTGTTTCCTATCATCCAACTGATTTTCAATCCAATCTAGTACTTTGCCCCCAATACCATGCGCCCTAAGTTTACTCACTATCCTCCTGTGTGGGACTTTATCAAAATCTTTCTGAAAGTCCAGGCACACTACATCTACTGGATCTCCCTCGACCATCTTCAGAGTTACATCCTCAAAATTCAAGAAGATTAGTCAAGCATGATTTCCCCTTCATAAACCCATGCTGACTCTGTCCTATCCTGTTACTACTATCCAGATGTGCCGTAATTTCATCTTTTATAATAGACTCCAGCATCTTTCCCACCGCTGAGGTCAGACTAACTGGTCTATAATTTTTTGCTTTCTCTCTCCCACCTTTCTTAAAAAGTGATTAACATTAGCCAACTTCCAATCCTCAGGAACCGACCCCGAATCTATCGAACTCTGGAAAATAATCACCAACGCATCCACGATTTCTAGAGCCACCTCCGTCAGTACCTTGGGATGTAGACCATCAGGCCCCAGCGACTTATCAATCTTCAGACCTAACAGTCTCTCCAGCACCAAATCCTGGCAAATATAGATTCCTTTAAGTTCAGGTCCTTCAGCCATTGTTACCTCAGGGAAATTGCTTGGGTCTTCCCCAGTGAACATAGATCTGAAGTACCCATTTAATTCTTCTGCCATTTCTTTGTTCCCTGTAATATATTCCCCTGTTTGTCTTCAACGGCCCAATTTTAGTCCTAACCATTTTTTTTGCCTTGCACATACTTAAAAAAAAGTTTTTACTATCCTCCTTTATTATTATTGGTCAGTTTACCTTCGCACCTTATTTTTCCTCTGCGTATTTCCTTCTTAGTAATCCTCTGTTGTTCTTTAAAAGCTTCCCAGTCCTCTGTTTTCCCACTTATCTTTGCTATGTTATACTTTTTCTCTCTTAACTTTATAGAGCATAGAACATAGAAAAATACAGCGCAGTACAGGCCCTTCGGCCCTTGATGTTGCATCGACCAAAGTCTACCTAACCTACACTAGCCCAATAACCTCCATATACTTATCTAATGCCCGCTTAAATGACCATAAAGAGGGAGAGTTCACCACTGCTACTGGCAGGGCATTCCATGAACTCACAACCCGCTGAGTAAAGAATCTACCCCTAACATCTGTCCTATACCTACCACCCCTTAATTTAAAGCTGTGTCCCCTAGTAACAGCTGACTCCATTAGCGGAAAAAGGTTCTCACTGTCAACCCTATCTAAACCCCTAATCACCTTGTACACCTCTATCAAATCTCCCCTAAACCTTCTTTTCTCCAATGAGAACAGCCCCAAGTGCCTCAGTCTTTCCTTAACTTCCTTCGTCAGCCACGGCCGCCCATGCCTCCTCCTAGGATCTTTCTTCCTTTTAGGAATGACCTGATCCTGCAACTTCTGCATTATACACAGAAATATTCGCCATTGTTCCTCCACAGTCATCCCTGCTAAGTTATTGCACCATTGAACTTTGGCCAGCTCCTCCCTCATAGCTCCATAGTTCCCTTTGTTCAACAGAAGTACTGTCACTTCCGACTGTACCCCCTCCCTCTCAAATTGCAGATTGAAGCTTAATGTATTACGGTCACTACTTCCCAATGGCTCCTTCACTTCGAGGTCTCTGACCAATTCTGGTTCGTTACACAATACTAGATCCAGAATTGCCTTCTCCCTGGTCTGCTCCAGCACCAGCTGCTCTAAGAATCCATCTCTGAGGCACTCCACAAAGTCTCTTTCTTGAGGTCCAATACCATCCTGATTCTCCCAGTCTACCTCCATGTTAAAATCCCCCATAACAACTGTAGTAACATCTTTACCACAGGCCAATTTCAGCTCCTGATTCAACTTACATCCGACATCCAGACTACTGTTTGGGGGCCTGTAGATGACTCCCAAGAGGGTCTTTTTACCCTTAGTATTTCACAGCTCTATCCACACTGACTCTACATCCCCTGACTCTAGGTCCCCCAGCGCAAGGGACTGAATATCCTCCTTACCAACAAGGCCACTCCACCCCCTCTGCCCGTCAGTCTGTCCTTACGATAGCACGTGTAGCCTTGAATATTCATTTCCCAGGCCCTGTCCACTTGAAGCCACATCTCAGTTATCCCCACAATATCGTATCTGACAATTTCTAAAAGACCCTCAAGCTCATCCATCTTATGTCTAATGCTTCGTGCGTTCATATACAGTATTTTTAAATTTGTTACTGCTCTCACCCTTCCCATCAACCCCTATTTCACTCAACCTTACAGCATGATCCCTTTCCGAGTTTTCTGCCTCATTGATACAGTTGTCTTTCTTGACTTCTCTTGTTCTAACTTTCCCTTCAATTTCTTTTTTAAACATCCAGGTAACAACATCTGCTTGGCAAGAACCATGGAATGCACAAAAGGCGCACAATTGAGTTTTGTAGGAATTATTTGAAGTGTATTTGGTGAAGTAGCTATGATACTATGACACTTCTCGGGATTTTAGCCAAGATGATCGCGATATATAGCCAATGGAGCAAAAGATGGTGGTAAATTCTGAAGCAATGCGAAAAGGTGGAATGACATTATAAAAACACCAGAATTGCATTTGCCAGTCAGAGATCCTCAGTAACCTCCCTCGCGCCTCTTGTTCCAAGGTGGCCTCCAAATATCTGGTGCTAAAGGCAAGGCCCTCATGTTTACTGATTTGCTGCTTCCTCCATAGTCTACATTGAAACTCAACACACCTTGGTGAGTGCTGAAAAGCAACCTCCAAAGGAGACGAGGCAGCAAAAGTTTTTTTTTCTTTGAAAGCAGGCTGCCACTGGTTTTCTCCGTAAAGTACCTTGTGGCTGCATGGCACTTGTTTTGGATGTGTCGTCCTTGCATGGCTAGGTGATGGACAGGATCATAAGCCAGATGTGGTCAGTTTGCCTTTTCAGAAGGGCTTATGCCCGAAACGTCAAATTTCCTATTCCTTGGATGCTGTCTGACCTGCTGTGCTTTAACCAGCAACACATTTTCAACTTTTCACCAAACACCTTTGTTTCATCATGGGGCCCGAAAGATGGTGAAAATGGCTGTGGGCCTGAGTGCAAAGACAGCAAGATTTCTGATGGTATGCACTCACAAACATGATCTGGCCATTGTTACATATCAACAGCAATTTTCTTGCAGTTCTTGTATATTTTCCTGTTTACATGTAGTCCATCACCCCTCAAACAAATTCCCATTCCCCATCCCCAAAATACCTTCAGTCTTGTTCGGATTCTCACTGTCCCTTCACTTTAATTGTAACTTTCTAAACCAATTACTTCCCAAAACTAAGTGATATTTTCGTTACCACTGCACTCTCAACTCACTTTCCCAACATACTTAATGACTGTCATGTCCTTCATAAATCCTCAAACAAAATTGCTTCATTCAGGAACAGCACTTGTACACAATTGTTTGTCTCAAGTGGCATAAACCACAGAAAATGTTGGATGTACTGAACAGATCCAGCCTCTGAAGAAAGAGTTTAATTTAAAATAATTTTCTTCAGAACCTGTCCTGAAACATTAGCCTAAATTTCACCAGCAAATTTCCAAGTATTTTGGCGAGTTTCATGGAAGGATTCTACCCACAAGCCCTAATGAGATTTCTCACACTATTCTCGGATACTCACCGTACCAGCAGTGCGCCACACCTCTATGGTGCACAGTTTATCCCTCTCCCCAGAGGAGGAAGTACTTGCCATTGCTGGAATTTCCTGGATTCCTTGTGCCTGCACCATTTTTAAACCCCAGCCAGAAAGCAGGTCAAGGTGACGCAGGCGAGGAGTTCTCGTTCGTGCACAGATTGGGAAAGAACTGAAAACTCATAGCTGACATTTTATTGTAAACACTAGTGCACATTCTCAGATGTATTGCTATTGAAAAACAAGGTACACAGCTTACCCTTGCTTAGCCTCAACTCATTTTAGAACCCCTTGTCTAAGGGAGGGCTACATACCACTCCCCCCACAATGTGTAGTCTAACATCTTCGCATTGTTCAATGTGAGACCATCGCATATTGGAAAGCCTACTGATGGTTGGACTCTTTCACTTTTACTCAGCAACAGCCAAAGAATGTGCAAATAAGCAGAAACTGCAATTACATCTGGGAACAAATAGAGACTGCTTGCCATTCAAGTAGCAACAAACGTATGCTCATTATCTAGCTCTCATTTCATGTAAATGGACGTCAATTAAACCTTGCCTGGCTTGTTGTGGTGATGATGCAATGTACCATCACGTAGGTGATATTCTTCCTGCTCACTGTCTTCACCTTCCTCTTTAGAAGACAGCTGCCACTCTCCCAGCTTGTCAGAGTCACAACCCCTGGACAATCGCAAGCATGAGAATGTCATCAGAGCCTCATCTCGTCTGCTCCATGATAGCCCTGACTTAAGAATGGGCAGCATTATAGCTTTGTTTGGTTTCGGGCATAATAGACTCATTAGTTTTGGTTTCAAAAAGTTAGCCTTCATCCCCAGTCATCATTCTTGTAAGGTGTTCAGCCCTTGAAACAAATCAGGAATACAACTGTTCTCAAAGATAAAGGCATTATGGCAACTCCCAAGGTACCTGGCGCAGACTTTAAGATGTGGTACTGCTGATCATGGCCAACGCGAACATTCCTGGAATTGAAGCCTTTTCTGTTCTTGAAGTTAACTGTTCCGATGGGGCCCATTCAATTTGACAGGTGTGCAGCACCTTGCACCTAGGGCGAGTCAGCTATGTTGGCAAAGCCTACTGCCCAACTGCAATGATGTCATCACAGGGAAATAAGATGAAGCAATGTAATCTAAACCACATTTTTATGCTTCAAGTCTTGAAAGTCTCCCCCCACTGGTTCCTTGGAAGCAGCCAGTTACATAAAAAGTTTAGTGTAGCTGTCACCTTGACAGCCACCAGGATATGATAGCCACCCACTCTTTACTATTGCAGGTCCAGCTCCAGTAGTTGCCATAGTTCAATGATAATGTCCTGGACTTTCTTATTTTTGTTGCAGCACCGTGCTTCTCCCATCCGAAGAAATGGCATGGAGGGTGATAGACTTGCGTATCTCCTCTGAATCTGAGGGAACCTCCACCTGTGACCTCATCAGCATGGTGTATATGTGAGACCAGCATAGAAAATATGTCCATCTCCTTGACTGATCACTGCTGGAAATCATGACAAGCTGCCTTGCTCTGTGGCTGCTGTAGAAGGGAAGACAAGACAGAGGTACTGTGAACTCTTGAGCTCTGGCAGCGTGGGGAGTGCAAAGTGCAAGAGAGGCCAAGTCAAGGCAGAGAAGCTTAAGCATCTAAACAGGGACAAAGTGACTTGCGTGCTAAGAAAGCACATGAGAAGCTCTCGATGAGCTCATGAGCTGGTTGCCTGTCCCTGCACACACAGAATCCTGACAACAGCATTCCAGTGAAAAGTGTTTGTGTACTCCAAAGTGCAGCATTCCAGTGCAGATGCATACTGCAAGGAGAGCGGTCAATGAAGCATGCTCTGAAATGCCAGTGACTATTGTCTGAGATGATTAACTATTGTCTAAACGCAAGTGTCTAGCTGGAGTGGTCATATATGTGTTTGTACTTTTGCATTAGGAACTGCCATTGTCTGTTTTATATTCAGCAAGTGAAAAATGAGAAGACACCATATAAATTTCTTTAAATTAGATAATAATGACATGTTAATGGGCCTCTCACTGCTCACCATTAAGATTCTTGTCTTGCTGATCAAAACTTGGTTAGAAATTTGGACCCTTCTCCAATCTAATCCTATTTTTCCAACTAACTTGCCAACACCCCCACTGTTCCAGACGGGAAGATTTCACCCTTTAACTTGGTTTCTCTCGTCTGGTTTTCTTTTGTTCATTTTTCCAGCAGCCACAGCCTCATGTGATGTATTGCCTTATTAAATGCCATTTCCTCAGAATCCCTACAAGCAATACATGGGAAATCCACTGATTACTAATAGTCTTGCACATATTGAGTGATTTCCCTAATGTTGCAATTAAGACCCACAGCAACTTACGCATTGCACTTTGCTGAACTAATAGAAGAGGATGCAATTTTCGGTCATTATCTATTGCTATTACATTAAATTTACAACCTTGACATCCTTACTGGAATTTTACTGCTGAATGCCAAGAATTTATTATTTACTATAACGTAATAAATACTTTGTACACAAAAGGTGACTGAGTCATGCTTAGTGGACAGCTTCCAAATTGTTCATCTGGAATGTTGAGAGAGAAAGCCACCTGGATATTCGAAACCTGACGAGCATTCATTTCCAGATGAACACACGAAAGGGCGAGACTGGGGGTCAGCCAGGAGGGAGCAGTGAGGGGGAGGCCGGGAGCGAAACAGACAGACATAGGGTCATACAGCATGGAAACAAACAGATCCTTTAGTCCCACTCATCCACATTGACCAGATATCCTAATCTGACATAATCCCATTTGCCAGCACATCCTTCCTATTCATATGCTCACCCGGATGCCTTTTAATTGTTGTAATTGTGCCAGCCTCCTCCACTTCCTTTGGCAGCACATTCTATACAAGCACCACCCTGTATGCAAAAAGGTGTCCTAAGGTCCCTTTTAAATCTTTCCCCTCTCACCCTAAACCTATGCCCTCTAGTTTTGGATTCCCCCACCCCAGGGAAAAGCTAATCATCCTATCCATGTCCCTCAGGATTTTTAAAACATCTCCAAGGTCACTGCTCAGCCTCCAATGCTCTAAGGAAAACAGCCCCACCCTAATCATCCTCTCCCTATAGCTCAAATCCTCCAACCCCCAGCAACATCCTTGTAAATCTTTTCTCAACTTTTTCAAGTTTCACAACAACCTTCCTAAAGCATGGACAGCAGAATTGAAATCCTACAGTCAACCTACACATTACAGAATGCTGCAGTATGACCCCATCTGTTCACTGCCTCCATGTCAGATGGCTCGTCAACCATCATTGTAAATCTTTTCTGAAAGTTTAACAACCACCTTCCTGTGAAAGGTCAACCCAAACTGACAATCATGATGTCCTAAACTCCTATATGCAGTGTTCTGATCAATGAAAAACAAAGTGTGCTAAATGCCTTCTTCAGTATATAAACGAAGAAAAGCAGTGGATCTAGCACCGATCCTTCTGGCACACCACTGGTCATAGGCCTCCAGTCTGAAAAACAACATTCTATTAGGGGCGGCACGGTGGCACAGTGGTTAGCACTGCTGCCTCACAGCACCAGAGACCCGGGTTCAATTCCCGCCTCAGGCGACTGACTGTGTGGAGTTTGCACGTTCTCCCTGTGTCTGCGTGGGTTTCCTCCGGGTGCTCCGGTTTCCTCCCACAGTCCAAAGATGTGCGGGTCAGGTGAATTGCCCATAGTGTTACGTAAGGGGTATATGTAGGGGTATGGGTGGGTTGCGCTTCGGCGGGTCGGTGTGGACTTGTTGGGCCGAAGGGCCTGTTTCCACACTAAGTAATCTAATCTAATCACTACCCTTTTGCATCCAATTGGTTAGCTCCCCAATCCCATGTGATCTAACCAGTCTACCATGTGGAAGTTTGTCAAATGCTTTGCTAAAGTCTACCATTCTGCCTTCAATGTTTTTTGTCACCTCTTCAAAAAAACTGCATCAAGTGAGTGAGACACTATTTCCCCCACACAAAACCATCAACGTAAAAACATTCCATCTCTCCACTACTGGCAAACAGTGGCAACAATATGCAACACTTTACAACATCAAATTAACAAGGTACATTCAACAGAACCTACAAAACCTGTGACCACTGACACATTGAAGGACAAAGGCATCCGAAACAAGGGGAAACAGCTGCTCTAAGGCTATATCATTCTGACTTGGAAATAGATCACTGCTCTTCACTGGAGTTTAAAATATGGGACTCCCCACAAAGGACATGGAACAGACCTACATCAAATCCGTGTGGCATTAAGGACAATTAAGGATGGGTCACAAACATTTGCCTTCTAGATGTCACACACTAAAGAATAAACAGAATGGAAGTAAAGGGCCTAGCATTCAAGTGAATAGCAGATACACCCTCCTACTGTTAGACAAATAAGCATGTGTTCAGCCCTCTTTTCCAACCTAGAGCTACATACACAAGACCCTGGTCCCTAGAACACCTCTGCAGTTTTCTTTCATTGGTGAGCTTTATCACATTTAATTTTTATCTCCACTTTCTAACAACCCTCCAATTGCATTTGCCATTCCTGGTACTGTACCCTGACATTTGTCTTCCCACATTACTTGCATTAACATTACTGATTTAAATTCCTATACTACAACAACAAATGAACAGACACTGCAAGCATCGCCAGACAGGAATGTTCCCTCCAGTCAGGGAACACTTCAGCGGTCAAGAATATTCAGCTTCGGATCTTCAGGTAAGCAGCTTCCAAGGAAGCCTTCAAAATACATAACACAGAATTTTTGAGCAGAAACTGATAGCCAAGTTCCATACCCATTAGGGTGGCCTCAACGGTGACCATTGGCTCATGTCACGCTACATGTAGCCCCACCATTTTGTTCTGTATGTAAAAATCTTCCTTACTGTTCTGTTTTGATATCATCAACTTTATGACTTGTTATTACCTCTCTATCTTAATTAGTTTGTACAGTTTTGGATGTCTTGTTCCTTTGGTTAGACCCTCATCATGCGACTCTGATACCCATTATAGTATTCTGGCCATTTGGTTCACCTCTAGCATCATCTTTCTTTTTGAAGTTTTGTAACAATTTCTCTGCCTTAAGTAATCGGTTCATCGGTCATCCCTTCACTTGCTATTCAGCTGTTGACACTTTACTCATACCAGTTGACACCTTCGATCACACGCAGAGACTTGTTATTCAGTCTGTTGACACTCCACTCATAATATTTGTACTTATCTGTTGACACTCTTAACTACCTGGAATTATCTTGCTATTATATCTCCGCCTATATAGTCTGTGCCTATGCACTTCCCTCCACTTCACCTTATGAAGCAGCAACATTCCGAAAGCTTGTAATTTCAAATAAACCTGTTGGATTATAACCCGGTATCAAGTGATTTCTGAATTTGTCCACCTCAGTTCAATATCAGCATTTCTCTCATCAAAAATCAAAGTGACATGGCTGTTTCTCTCTACTGATTGAGGACAACAAAAGTTGCAAATTGAACAAATTTCAACAGGTTATAATAGAAAAAAAATTGTAGGACTCACTGTTCACCATTTTCTTCAGGAGGGAAGTAATGTTTCACAACTTCCACAAACTCATCCACATGCTGCTCCCGTACGTAAATGACTGCATTAGGACCTGCATCAAATGTGTATGCTACCTAATGTAAACAAAAATTGCATCAAAAAGCAATACCAGCCCAATTTACAGATTATCTGCACATATTTTCAGTACATTCTTAATTATTAGCCATATCACAACATAGGTTATATTCCATCCTTCAGTTTCCACTGTATCATGGAGCTCATATCAATTCTGCTCAGGAACTGAAGGGTAAATTAGTAGGCAGAAGTTGTTCATAAGCAGTGAGCAATTACTGTAGATTGTGACGTATTAGTTGACCCAACATACAAGATGAGCTCATTTTGTCAGTGATAAAATGCATGTTTAGATCTATATTTCCCTTAAAATTTCAGTTAATAAATGCAGGCTTAGAGCTACGCTCAAATTAGGAATTGGCCCAAAATCTTCAGTTCAGCTGCATATTCACCTTAGAAATAAACAAACAGGATTAAGGGGGTAATATGACTACAATTCAATGAAGATAGGTGGGACTTTAAGGTAACAACACAGCATGCTGTGCATGATGAACAGAACTGGGGTCCTCCTGCAGCAGCACCAATGCTACACATTTTTACTCAACACAAAAGTGGACCACCAATCTTAGAAAGCATGTTTCGAAGCTTCAAACTTTGACCTGTATGTGATGATCTACAATAACTTAATGTCACAACTGAATGGAAATGTTCTAATAGATTTCTAATAGATAAATTAATTATGCATAACAAAACAAATACCCAACACACTGGAATGTATACAAACTTGGATTGTCAGTTCAATTACTGAGAGTAATATTTTTAGCTGCCAGAACAAACAATTCTTTTGATATTTTAATGGTTAAATTTTTGAAGAAGTTGCTTTGTTTAAATTTTGCTACCGTTAAATAAAGTAATGCAATACCAAAAACAGGAGCTGAATTTATATAAGTTACCATAAATTTCTTTGCTGCCAGTCCCAGTAATGGCAACCATAAATCTATTGTTGATTTTCGGAAAACCCATCTGGTTCAATAATGCTCTTTTTATGGGAGGAAATCTGCTGTCTGTTCTTAATTGGGTATATATGTGCCTCTAGATCCCAGCAATTTATTGTCTTTTAACTGCCCTGTGAAAGGCTGACTATGCCACTCAGTTCAAGGGCAATTAGGATTGGGTAACAAAAGCTGGCCTTGCCAGCAAAGCCCACTTTGTTGTAATCACTGACCTTCATCCCTGGTCCAAAACAAATTATCCCACTTCTCTCCCTCACTTTTTTCCCTTATCCCACACTCCTTAAAAACTACTGGCTGAAATTTTCCCATATTTTGGCTAAGGATCAATTTCAGGGAGTTTTATGAAGGGTTTCCCACTGTGAGCCCTGGTGACCTTTCTCATGCAATTTTTCACTGATCACCTCAGTAATTATGCATCCAGCCTCAACAAGGCTACTCTTGCTCTGACAAGTCAGCAAAGGAAGTGGTCACTGACGCCAGGACCTTCCAGCATTCATACTGCAAAAGCCATGATTATACTCCAGCTACAGACCACTTTAAAAGCTGCAAGTCAAGAATTGCCCTACGTAGTGTTGCTACACAAATCCAAAAGTACAAAGCCGAGAAAGGGAAGTTAGCACCTTAATTCGCTAACGTGGAACTGGAGGACTTAGTGGATGGAGTGGAGGAGAGGAAGGCTGTTCTCTTTCTCCAGTACTAAGAAAGACAATCATGTACCAGATGCTGTAATGGCAGCAAACTGGTCAGAAATTACTGAGTTGGAAACAAGGTATTTCTATCATTATTCCAGAAAAAGTTCATGTATCACTTTTAGCTTGGGAAATTACTGGAAATTTGAATAGCTGTATATACATCTTTTAAAGTGAACACAATGTTTGGTATAGATAACAGTAAAGATCTTACCCGTGTCTCCCCAAAATGGGTGTTGTATCTGTGTACCAGGTTAATGATGCGTTTGGAAATATCATTAAGATAGATGATTGGAGGGAAGGTGTCAAGACATGTTGCATGAAACTGATTACTGTCCTTCATTGTTAGCTGTCCAAAGGTTTCAAAATCTTGCCGTTTGATTGCATCAATCATTTCTTTCATTCGTTCTGGAACAATTTCAGTCCGATACTGGAAACATAAAATGCATATTCCCATTCTGGTATGAAATGGTTTCCTGGAGTTAACTTCTCATTCACTCATCTTTTTTCACATTACCTTCTTCCAAAGAGGAAATAAGAACATTTTAACCGTGTTCTGTAAGCCCCACTGCCAACAATGATCTTCAAAATTAATCATAATATTATTTTAAGGAACTTTTACTTTCATTAATTACAGATGCAGCAGAACAAAGCAACTAATTTCAACCTAAGGAACCAATGGAACCAGAACAAAGGCTTGAAAACAATCTCTATCTGAAAGGCCCAAGGTTTTAATTAATGTTGACCAGGTGAAATGAAACTCCATTGTTAATGAAGTACCATTTTTATGACTATAATAACTAAAACCAGCAGTCAGCGGTTCCTATTCAGTATTCTGACTCTTGAACGTGTGTCGTGTTTGGGGCTCTTTTAAAATGGTCTGTTCTTAAACAAAGTAATTCTCATCAAGTCTCCTTTAACTTATTTTCTTCAATACAGGGGGCTGTAAGGCCTTGGAATGCCGGAGGCCGAGAAATTGAAGAAAATTGGGAAATAAACCACATGGAAACATGGTGCACATATGTGGTTATGACTGCAATTTGTATGGAAGAGTAGAACTGACATGGGCTGATGGAGAAGAATAGACTTCTTTGTTGCAATTCTAAGTTTTTCAAAAGCTTGCTAATACTTCAAATGAAAAAATTTCATACTTTCAGCAATGGACTGGTCTTGACACTGGTTTGCATCCCAGCAGTGCTACCAATTGGCTTCTGCTCCGCACTGACCTAGAAAAGAAGCAGTAGTTAGTTGAACTTCTGGATTTGTCATTTACCACAAGAGAAACACCTTAAAACAAACCATTTAGCACAAGTTAGAATCCAAAGATTTTAGTCTAACATAGGTTGGTCAGAGTGTGACATCATGGGACTACTTTTTTTAAACCTGCAGTTTAGTATAATCAGGATTTCCACTAAAAAATTATAATGAAGACAAAGAAAGTAAGTGCATGTAAAGTAATAGCTACACAACAGTTCTTTTAATGTATAGATTTAGGGTGATCTTTACGTGTTAAGATGTCTTACCACACAAAAAGACTCTCAAGAGTAACAACATTTCTATTTCAGCAATGAAACGACTAATGTGCTGATGACACTGACAGCCACAAAACAGAAATACATACCTATTGATATAGTAGCTACTTAGGGCCAAACTTAGACTGTTGAGAGAGAGGAAAAATGAGGCAAATTGTAAAGTGCAAAAACTCTAAAAGGTTTCAGCGCCAAGATAATTTGAGTTGCTGATTGAAATAGTTGCTTTTCATATTTCATTAATTCTGTAAATAAAAATCACCATATATCATATTAAACTATAATTAATTGAGTAGATGTCTGAAAAGTAGGCCTTAAGAAACTGTTGAGTTAGCTGATATTTTGGGGTTGCTTTCCAATATCCAGGAACAGTAATGATTTTAATGTGGCATGTTGATCAAATTAAAGCAAAGTTTATAGAATTGAGCTGATGAGTGTGGAACAGCATTTCTACTGATTCAAGGAAATAACCATTACTTATTCATGTCAATCTTAGCATAATACAACACTCTAAATAATATGCCACATTTAGCCGTCCTTTGCTAATGAAGTAATACATAGAAGCAGCTTTCTCGTTCCTTTATCCCCCTCAAGATACGATCAGTAGTACTGTACCTTTTCTATCCAGAGTTGAAGGTTTACAGCCAATTATTATAATGCTTTCTTGTAGCATACATTGTGAAACAATTAATTGCATATTATAACAAAATGCTAATTCTATATTATTTTTACTTATTACAAAATAGCCAACACTGTTTGCTCAACCTCCAACTTTTTCGCAAGAGTTATTGCATGCTATGAAAAGTGTAACCAGTGAAGCCTGTAACACAAATGTTTTAGTCATCACCACTTATAACCCACCCATCCATGATAAACAGCATCACTCACATATTTTATTACTCTCATTATTGTTTTTTTCTTCATCACTCCTAATGGTCATTTAATCATCTTTTCTCAGACTAAATCATGGATCAATACTTATTACCTCCCAGCCCCTTCTTTTCAACTCTGTTTCTAATGAGTTGTTCATCTCTTAAGTTGGGCAAAACCTCATCGATTGTAAGCATAACACTATCTTCCTTGCTTCACACATGATGTCTGATCTACTGAGTTGTCCTCGTATTCCCTGTTTTAATTTCAATGACTTTTATGTTCATTACAAACATGTTGGATGAAAAGTTTTACTTTTTGTAGAATACACAATTCCTCATAGCATACTCAACGTGGTCTGTAAATTTAATTAACAAGTTGCAAAGTGAGAAAAGAATGTACATAAACACATATGCAGTCTCTTGTACGGTCAGGGCCAAGAGTAGTTCCTTTCAAAGAGTTTATTTTAAGGACTCAAAATTTGTTGTAATGTAAACAATGTTGTGACTTACCTGGCAGTTAGTTTTCTGTGGTTTGCAAGCTCCAAATACAGAAATCAGTTGGCTATAATATGTTGTACTGTTTTAAATAAATTAACCCATTGAATCCCTGAAGAGCTACTGATTATTAGGCCATTGTCATTATCATGACAGGACTGAATCTTGAGAATGGATCTGCTCATGTTGCCATGGACTCACCACTAATATAAGGACTCGAAGCTCTGACCAATGAGTTTCCGGCTCAATTTGCTGGGCAATACTATCGCTTCCATCTTCTTTTACTCCCATCATCCATTGCACAAAGCCTCCATACATGCTTCTGCAGGCACTTCCTGACCCTTGGCGAGCAATCTCAGACAGCTCTCCTTCCAAACCATGCAGCTTGGCAAGTGCATAGACTGCAAAAAGGAACATCAGTTAGTTAAAACACAAAAACATAGGAAATGAGACTTACATTTCATAATGACTAGACGTCTCAAAGCATATTACAGCTAATAATCACTTTTGAAGTAGTCACTGTTGTAATGTTGGAGAGGTGGCAGCCAGTCTGTGTATAGTTAGTACCCACAATGAGCAAAAATACAATGCCAAATAATACATTTAAATGAATGGTTATTAGCCAAAACACCTAAAAAAACTGCTTTTCTTCACTAGTCTCATGGGAACTTTCACATCCACCTGAAAAGTCAGACAGAGCCTCTGTTTAACATATCATCTGCACCTCTAACAGTGCAACACTTCAATACTCAGGTGTCTCAGGTTTGATTTTTGTGCTTAGGTCCTGAAGTTGTAACGGTGGTCACTGGACCCAGAACTTTAACTCAGATTTCTTTCTAGATGCTGTCAGATCTGCTGAGATTTTTGAACAATTTGTTTTGTGCCTGGAACACAATGACGTTTTCGTGCAGTACTGCCAGAATGCTGCACTGTTGGAGGTGCTGTAGCATCTCGAATTCAAAGGATTAAAAAAAAAACAAAACAAAATTCAAACCATCATCCAGTTAATTATCAGAGCTTGGATCACTGCCAACTACAACTGAGGCTACAAAGACATAACTAACGCCCAAGGTCTAATTTCTGGTCAGCTTCAGGCCTCTGTACCTTCATACAATTCTACGATTTTCCCTGTTTCAACCCAATTTAGTTCTCACCTCATTTTGTATAGTGTGCATGCTTTAAAGCTCTAGGTCCATCGATCATGTTGCTTACCCAGACAAGCATAACCAGCTGCAGAGGATGCCAGGCCTGCTGCTGTAGGGAAGTTATTTACAGAGCAGATGTGAACTTTATGGTGGAGCGATAATGTGTTAGAATTTCCATCACCGCTGGTTCTTCTTTTTCTTGCTAGACGGCGGACTGGGAGAGAAAATTTTAATTTCCTGAGTATTTGCAAATTAAGTATTTATGTAATTACAGATCACACTTTAATCATTTTACAATCATACTATAAAAGGTCAGTATTTTTCAAAAGCAAATACTACCACATATAGCTTCAGCAAAGCATAGAAAAACTATTCAGTATTCTTACTGAACCCCTGCAGTTTAAATATAAACTTTCAATTGATGTTGTGTATTTTTCCTGTTTCTAAGGAAAAAATGATTGGCAAAGTGCTAAGAATATGTAACAAACATATGAATTGATGAAAACATATTTTTAAACGGAGTCTTGCCTGTTGTGTGTTTATAGAGTCAGAGTTATACAGCAGGAAACATATTCTTCAGTTCAACTCATCCATGCAGATCAAAATCCCAATCTGATATAGTCCTATTTACCAGCATTTGGCTCATATCCTTCTAAACCCTTCCTATTCATATACCCATCCAGATGCCTCTTAAATGACAATTGTACCACTTCCTCTGATAGCTCATTCCACACACACACACCACCCACTACATGAAAATGTTACCTCTCAGGTCCTTTTAAATCTTTCCACTCTCACCTTAAATCTATGCCCTCCAGTTTTATGTCCTCTACCTTGGGGAAAAAAAGACGTGTCTATGCCCCTGATGATTTTATAAACCTCTATAAGGGCACCCCTCAGCCTCCAACCATCCATGAAAAATAGCCACAGCCCATTCAGCTGCTTCCTATAGCTCCAGTCCTCGCAACATCTCGTAAGTCTTTTCTGCACCCTATCAAATTTAACATCTTTCCTAAAAAAGAGTGACCAGAACTGTACACATTAGAGGAACCTAGATTATCCGAATACCAATTATCCGAAGGAGATGTTGAGGTCCTGATAGAAACATTACATCAAAGACGTGTTTCCAAATGTGATCACATCTTTTGTTTAGTGATTAAACAGGCACCATCTCCAAATGACTGACCTCCCACCCTCTCTCTCTCTCCCCACACTTTCTCTGGAGTTCTATAGCGAGGTGTATCCTAAATCCCCCCTTCCCCAGATATCTCTCCAACATTAACCTGTACAGGGCAAAGGTGGAACCTGTCAAAACGTTGTAGTAAAAAGTTGTATGAGTGGCTGTGCATGTGTACATGCTATTTGGAGATTTACCCATAGGCAGCTGCAGCAGCAGTCTTGTTGTTGGTGTACAGTTCGGCTGCCCTGAAGAGTGGGGGGAGTGGACAGGGGTTGCGCATGTGGGGGGTGGTGTTAGACAGGGTTGGGGTGGGGGAAGGTGTTGGGTGAGGGCAGTGTTGGATCGGTTTGGAGGGTGGGGCTGGCAGGGGCAGGGTTGGATGGGTTTGGAGAGCGGGGGTGGGCAGGGGCCATGTTTGACAGGGTTGGGAGACGGGGTTGGACAGGGTTTTGGGGGCAGGGTCATTGTTGGGGCGGGGGCTTGCGTGCCTTTTGCTGGGGCATGGGCGGTGTTGGAAGGGGTTGGGGGGCAGGGTCTCGCACAACGCGTGCTGCTGCAGTCTCCTGAATGGGGAGCAGACTTTAAAAACTCCGAGCCCCACAGGAAAGGCATTTAATCGAGTAACCAATCATCTGAACGGAATAATGCCCGCCCATCTTGTTCGGATAGTCGAGGCCTAACCAATGTCTTGACAGCTGCAAGATGATATCCGAACTCCTACACTCAATGCTCTGACTAATGAAAGCAAGCATGCCAAACGCCTTCTTCACCACCCAGTGTACCTGCTACTCCACTTTCAAGGAACTATGCATCTGCACCTCTGGGTCAGTTTGTTTGTCAACATTGCCCAGGACCCTACCATTAACTGTATAAGTCCTGCCCTTATTTGCCTTACCAAAATACAACACCTCACATTTATCTAAATTAAACTCCATCTGCCACTCATTGGACCATCTGATAAGTTCCTGTTGAACTGAGCGATAACCTTCTTCACTGTCAACTACACCACCTATTTTGGTGTCATTTGCAAACTTTATATGAATGATTTGGATGTGAATATATTAACAGTGAAAAACAGTGGACCCAGCACTGATCCTCGTGACACACCATTGGTCACAGTCCGAAAAACAATTTTCCACTGCAACCTCCGTCTCCTATCTTCAAACCAATTTTGTATCCAATTGGCTAGCTCCACCTGGATTCTGAGAGCTAACTTTACTAACCAGGCAAAAGTGAGGACTGCAGGTGCTGGAAATTAGAGGCTTTTGCCCAAAATGTCGATTCTCCTGCTCCTTGGATGCTGCCTAACCTGCTGTGCTTTTCCAGCATCACACTCTCAACCCTTACTAATCAGTCTACCATACAGAAACTTGTCGAATGCTTTGCTGAAGTCCATATGGATGTCTACCACTTTGCCTTCCCATGCACAAAGACATGCTGACTATCCCTAATCAGTCCTCACCTTTCCAAATGCATGTTAATCTGGTCTCTCAGAATCCCCTCCAACAACTTACCTACCACTGACTAGGCTCATTGTTCTATAGTTCCCCGATTTTTCCTTACAGTCTTTCTTAAATAATGGCAACACATTAGCCAACCTCCAGTCTTCTGGCTCCTCACCTGTAGCTATTGATGATACAAATATCTGAGCAATGGGGCCAGTAGTCTCTTCCCCAGCTTTCCACAAAAGTTCTGGGAAACATCTGATCAGCTCCTGGAGATTTATCTACCTTTACATGCTTTAAGACCTCCAGCATCTCCTCTTCTGTAATATGGGCACTTTCCAAGACCTCATTATATATTTCCACAAGTAATTGAGCTTACATGCCCTTCTCTATAGTAAATACTGATGCAAAATATTTGTTCAGTGCTTCTATTATCTCCCCGGTTACTCTTTTGTCCTTAATGTATTTGCAGAATCTCTTAAGATTCTTCTTAACTCTGTTTGGCAAAGTTACCTCATGTTCCCTTTTTGCCCTTCTGATTTCTCTCTTCTACTCCTCTGGAAATTCACTCGATCCTGTCTATATCCGATTTTTGCCTTTTTTTCCTTGACTAGAGCCTCAATTTGTCTAGTCATCCAGCATTCCTTCCACCTACCCGCCTTGACCTTCACATTAATAGGCACGTACCAAGGATTGCCAAATTAACCCCAGGCAAAATTATAAACTGATATAAGATCTGAATGGGTTCATTTCTGCTGGGATGAAATATAAAATGAATAAGTCATCCATTTCAGTACAAATTTTGTATTATAGTTTCCGGTAACTTTAAAAATATTGTGCTCAGCTGAAAGAGTTCACTAAGTTTCACGTTTACTACCTGGAAAAAATGTTTTAAAAAACATGCATTCTTACAGCATTTTTCAATGACCAAAGGATGTCCCAAACCATTTTATAGCTATGAAGTAATGTAGGAACACAGGCGGAAAACAAATATTGCTGCATTTTCTGATTATATGTAAATCATACAGACTGTATTTTGATGAGAAATTGGGTTTGATTTGCCCACTGGACAGCCTGTCAAAAGAACTTTGCTGCCTTTGCACATGAAGGTCTGCCAAACCACAAAATAATTAGGCAGTGGTGAGCCTTAATCTGGAATCAAAACCCTAGGTCTTGACTACCAAGCTGCCAGCAGAGGCCACAGCTCCCACACCCAGCAAATTCACTAGGAAGGCCACAGTTGCTGTCAGGAAGACAGGTTCTGGAGTCCCAGGATTGTAACCCAGGCCTTGAGGTAATCAATGTGGAATGATGGAAAACGTAGGCTCATGGACAGAGGGAAGGTGTGAACAGGGGGCAGTAGATCAGCTTCTAGGATTTTAAAGGAAGGGATGCTGCAGGTAGGGAGGGTTTTAAGCTTTGAATTCCAGGTCATGAGATTTAGAAGCTGAAGGCATCCCTGCAAAATTTGGGATGAAGAGGGACAAAGTAAACCATCAGGATTCAATGAAATGGTGAGTTTATCACAATTACAGTCTGAGATATAAAGGCTTTAAAATGACAAATGTTTCATTAAACTAATTTGATGAACATTTATGGTTTATGATATGTACAGTACCCCAAGGGGAGCATATTCCAAATGTAAACACTGATGAGTGGAGTGTCAAATTCTTCCTTTGTACAGCAAGGTTTTATACTCTATTAGTCCAGTGCTTTGTCTATTATAAACGCCATCTGATAAAGACTTTAAAAATTACAATTAAAATATACAAATTCATACAACAGATTGGGGAAAAAAAAAATTGTTTAGAACATTGCTTGTGCTGATCAGAATCCATCCGTCCAACAAATGGATGGATTCTGATTCCCAGCTGTAATGGGAATACTAGAATATTTAATAATTTGATACTACAGCAGGATTCCATATGGCTCTCAGCAATAAAACATCATCCACGTCCTCCAAAGATTGCATGTTTTGACAGCTTCTTGCACTAACACACAGCTGGTTAATACCAAATCAACAAGTCTGCATTACTACACAATTAAATGAATCCCTAACATAGATCAGACTCCAACAGAACTTTTTCCACTGGTACACCGTCGTTTTCAGAAACATTACGCAGAATGTCTAACTGATACCCACTTTCGCGTAAGCACGTCTGCAGTCTTGGGTGGTTGATGTTTTCCTCTTTTCCATTTAGCCATATTCTGTCTTCCTTAAAATCCCGACTTGCAGCTACTGTAGTTGTACTCTTTAACTGAAATTACACAAAAAAAGTCATGTAACATTGGTAAAACTCAGCACTTGAATGACAGTTGGATTACATAACCAAACACACCTTTCTTAATGCAGTTAGCTTTAGGAATAATGAGTTCAATTTTTTTTTGTTCATTCATTCATGTGATGTGGCCATCACTGGCTGGGCCATCATTCATTACCATCTTTTCCAGGGCAATTAAGGTTGGGCAGTGAGCTGCCTTTTTGAAGTATTATAATCCAGTTGCTGTAGGTAGACTCAATACTTTTGAGGAGGGAATTCCAGCATTTTGACCTAGTAACACTGAAGGAACAGAACTTCCAACTCAGGACAACTTAGAGGGAAATTTGCAGGTGGTCAAGTCCCCCATGTATCTGCTGTCCTTGCCCTTCTAGACAGTAGTGTCATGGGACTGAAAGGTGCTGTTTAAGAAACTTTTGTGAATTTCTACATCACTGTTGAGCATCAGTGGGAGTGTCTGAATGTTTGCGAATATGGTACCAGTGAAGTGGGCTACTTTGTCTTATGTGTTTTTGAAGCTGCACTCAAACCAGGCAAGTGGGAAGAATTCCATTAGACCATAAAGACATAGGAGCAAAAATCAGGCCATTCAGCCCAGAGAGTCTGCTTTGCCATTCAATCATGGCTGGTAAGTTTCTCAACCCTATTCTCCTGCTTTTTCCCCCAAAACCTTGATACTCTCAGGCTTAAAAATATACTCAGTGACCTGACCTCCACAGCCTTCTGTGGAAGTGAATTCCACAAATTCACCACTCTTTGGCTAAGGAGGTTTCTCCTCATCTCCATTCTGAAAGATCTTCCCTTTAGAGTAAAGGGATGCCCTGGTCCTAATCTCTCCTACTAATGGAAACATCTTCCCAACATCCACTCTGTCCAGGCCATTCAGTATTCTGTATATTTCAATTAGATCTCCCCTCATCCTTCTAAACTCCATCGAGCATAAACCCAGCATCCTGAAATGTTCCTCATATTAAGCTGGAGCTATTCTCATGAACCTCCTCAGAAATCACTGGGCCAGTACATCCTTCCTGAGGTATGAGGACTAAAACTATGCACAATACCCCAAATGTGGTCTAATCAGAGCCTTAGAGCCTCAGAAGTACATCCTTGCTTTTGTATTCAAGTCCTCTCAAAATAAATACCATCATTGCATTTGCCTTCCTAACTACTGACCCAATTTGCAAGTTAACCTTGAGGCACCCCTGGACTAAAACTCCCAAGTCTCTTTGCACTTCAGATTTCTGAATTTTCTCCCCATTTATAAAATAGTCCATGCCTTTATTCTTCCCAAACTACATGACCTCACTTTCCCACATTGTACTCCATCTACCACTTCTTTGGACAGGTTGAGTGGACAAATCCTTCTGCAGACTCCCTGCCGCCTCAATACTACTGTCCCTCCACCTATCTTTGTACCATCTGCAAACTTAACCAGAATTCCCTCAGTTCCTTCATTTAGATCATTAACGTATAAAGTGAAAAGTCATGGTCCCAACACAGAGCCTTGCAGAACATGCTTGTCACCTGCTGCCATCCTGAGAAGGACCCTTTTATCCCCACTCTCTGCTTTCTGTCAGATAGCCAAGCTTCTATCCATGCAAACATCTTGCCTCTAACACCATGGGCCCTTATCTTCTCAGCAGCCTCTTGTGCAGCACCTTGTTAAAGGCCTTCTTGAAGTCCAGGTAGATAACATCTGTTGGCACTCCTTAGTCTAATCTGTCCATTACTACCTCAAAAGAAATCTAGATTCGTCAGGCATGACCTCCGGATGAAACCATGCTGATCTTGCCCTAGTTTACCATACACTTCCAAATATTCAGAAATCTCATCCTTCACAATGGATTTCAAGATCTTACCCATGATCAAGGTTAGGCTAATCAGTTTTCTTTTGCTTAACTCCCTTTTTAAACAGGGGTGTCATGTTAGCAATTTTCCAGTCCTCTGGAACCCTACCTGGTTCTAGCCTTTCCTGAAAGATCAACACGAATGACTCCAACGTCTCTTCAGCTAGCTCCTTTAGAACTCTGGGGTGTAGTCCATCTGGTCCAGGTGATTTATTCACCTGGAAGTCCTTCAGTTTTTCTAACACCTTCTCCTTGGTGATGGCCACCATACTCAGCCCTGCCCCATCACTCTCCAATTTTGGAATAGTAATCATGTGTTCCACTGAAGACTGACACAAAGTAATTATTCAGTTCCTCAGCCACTTAAACTCCTACTTCATGCCTTATAGATGGTGAACTGTTGGAATATTGCGTGCAATTCTGGTCTCCTTCTAATTGGAAAAATGTTGTGAAACTTGAAAGGGTTCAGAAAAGATTTACAAGGATGTTGCCAGGGTTGGAGGATTTAAGGCTACAGGGAGAGGCTGAACAGGCTGGGGCTGTTTTCCCTGGAGCGTTGGAGGCTGAGGGGTGACCTTATAGAGGTTTACAAAATTATGGGGCATGGATAGGATAAATAGACAGTCTTTTCCCTGGAGTTGGGGAGTCCAGAACTAGAGGGCGTAGGTTTAGGGTGAGAGGGGAAAGATATAAAAGAGACCTAAGGGGCAACTTTTTCACACAGACGATGGTACATGTATGGAATGAGCTGCCAGAGGATGTAGTGGACACTGGTACAATTGCAACATTTAAGAGGCATTTGAATGGGTATATGAATAGGAAGGGTTTAGAGGGATATGGGCCGGGTGCTGGCTGGTGGGATTGGGTTGGGTTGGGATATCTGGTCGGCATGGACAGGTTGGACCGAAGGGTCTGTTTCCATGCTGTACATCTCTATGACTCTATAATAGACTTTGGGGAGTCAGGAGGCGAGTTACCTGTTGTAGCATTCAAGCCTCTGACCCACTCTTATAGACATGGTATTTATAAGGTTGGTCCAGTTCAGTTTCTGGTCAATAATAATCTGATGATGTGGATAGTGGGGGAATTCAGTGATGACAACTTTGATGGCTAGATTTTCTCTTGTTGGAGATAGTCATAGCCTGGTGTTTGTGTTCCTTGCAAATGTTACTCGTAACTTTTCATTCTAAGCTTGGATATCGTCCAGGTCCTGCTGCATTTAGCTATGGACTGCTTCAGTACATAAAAGGTGTTGCAAACAGCACTGAACACTGTACAATCAGCAGTGTTCCAGAATGTTGTCAGGGCACACATCTTTGCAGTCTCCAGGGTATTCAGCTATTTCTTGACATCACAAGGAATGAATCGATGTGGTTGAAGACTGGCAGTTGTAATACTGGGTATCTCTCAGAGGAGGTTCAGATGATTCATATAGGAATTCATCACCATTAACATTTTCTCTCACAAGGTTCAGTGTCTTTGAAATTCCCTTGCTCAAAAGGATGTACATACAGAAGCTTTAACCTTGATTATCAAGGGATTGAAAGATTATCAGGGATATACAGAAATGTCAAATTTAAGTTAAATCAGATCAGCCATCATGTTATCAAATGGCAGAGCAAGGTCAAAGGCCTAAAAGGCCTATTCTTATTCCTTCTTCATAAGTCTCTAATACTGTAACTAGAAATTAGTTCAACTTACTGATCAACATCCCCTCAAAGTGTTTTATTGTTCCCATTCTTTGGTTAAAAGAAAAAGACAAGTTTATTTAATCTTGCATTCCTCAGGAAATGCCAATGTGCTTTACAGCTGATTAGGTATTTTCCAATTTTCACTCCCATGATGCAAGAAGTAGGGGAGTGGGGGAAACTGGGATGGTGGCATTGTAGCAATGTCACTGGATTGGGACTCTGAACACCTGTGTTCTGGAGATATGGATTCACATTTCTCCATGGCAATGGGCGAAATAAGAATTCAATTAAATCTGGAATTAAAAGCTAGACTAATAGCGACATATAACTAAAAGGCCCATAAGGTTAACTAATGGTCCTTAGTGAAGGAAATCTACCACACTAAAAAAAACTACAGATGTTGTAAATTAGAAACAAAAACAGAAGTCCCTAGAAAAGCTGAGCAGGTCTGGCAACATATGTGAAGAGAAATCAAAATTAACGTTTTGAGTCCAGTGACCCTTCCTCAGGATTCCCTGAAGATGGGTCGCTGGACCCAAAGCTTCGTACAAGATGCCAGATCTGCTGAACTTTTCCAGCAACTTCTGTCTGTTTTGAATCTACTACTCTTACCTGGTCTGGCCTACATGTGACATCAAATGCATAGCAATGTGGTTGACTCTTAATTGGCTTTGTCAGCCATCCCGAAAGGCAATCAGTTCATGGGCAACAAATGTTAGCTTTCCTTCCTCTGTCACATCCCATAGAATACAAAATAAAATCTAGCACAAATTTTAACAGCACCTGATAGGTTAATATGGGAGAGAGAGAGAGAAAAAAATTCAATTACAAACTCTGTCTTCACTTTTCGCCAAATAGCTATTTTCCTCTGCAGGAGTGATTTAAAAAATATGATACTTGGCTGCACGTGCCAATGCTTAAACAGAGGACAAACATTTAAATTTCTGATGATATTCTGAAACGATCACATCTGACTAGCCCAAATACCGTTCCCATTCAACCAAAGCACATTACCGCATCAACTCACTCCCAAACACCACTGACAAGATAGTGAGGGAAGTGAAATATTAAACTACCCTGCTGAGATGAAGTTTCAGCCTTTGCTAGGAAATAATCAGCCTGAGTGTAATGTTAAAAGATTAAGTGGGAATATCTATGGACATTAATGTAATAGTGCAGTTTAACTCTTTAATATCCTTGGTGAGGACGACAATCATGAAAGAACAGGGATGACCATCCATTGTATTTCACAGTTCATTTTGACAGTCATTTGCTATCACTCCCTTACTATTGGCAAGTTAAACTATCATTCAATCTTTCATTCAGAAATGCTTTCTGGCCAGAGGTATGCAGCACCTGAATTGCCTTGGGGAATCACTGAGTCAGAAAACTGTCTGCATAATGATTTCCCAGGATTAGGGCATTAGCATTTGCATTATCTCAGAGGATGATCTCATCCTGCCATTCTACCTGGGGTAACTTGTGACAGAGTAACTGCGGATTGTCTTGAGTGGCATGCTAGTATGGAGGAATGGCCAGAGTATCTGTGCGCACGTCCAAATGACCTGAATAAAGGGGATGTGTTTTCTTAGTTCAGGGCCTCACTGACTAAAGCTCACACACCTGCGAGGGGGGTGAAAAGGGGTCACCTAGCTTGTACAAACTTTAACCGTTTGCAGAGGTTGGTGTGTGTGAATTGCATCTCATGTGTGAAACCTCAGTAAAGAACCTAACACGGGAAGGAATTCAACATTACATCAAGCCATACCAACATGGCATGAAACTGCCTAATGCTGACCCTGGAGTTACAGAACAAATTCTATTAAACTATTTTTTTCATTAAAGTGACAATAGTGTATTTTTCCCATTCACATATTATTGATTTCTGCTAAGTGCTTTTTAAAATTCCAAATAAAGACAGATTTTACTCCTTCACAGAAATATGTAGAGCTCTAAGAAAGAACATCACATCATGTTAGGCATTATTTTACTTTGCATTAAATGTTTGTGTTCTTACATTCACAGGTGAGAGGCTTTAAGTAACCAAACTGAATTTCGTCACTGATGGCCCAGTAACTGGCAAATGTAGGAATATGAGAAGCATATTCTAGGGATCGTATACAGAAGAGCATTATACACCATAATAGTACAACTATTTACATAATTTATAGCTATTAAAATAAACACAGAACATGGCAGAGCGTAACTTCACTGGACCTTTCTCTCTGTCTCATGCTATCTGACATCACTGATGATGCAGTCTAGCCAGTTGAATGTAGCTGTCAACCTTACAATACTACAGCTCTTCCCCAATCCACCCTACCCACAACTGTTAATGTTGGGAAGTATTTACATTTCCACCCTACTCCAATATTTCACCTTTCATCAAATGTGTCAATCACCAGTGTCCTCAGCTCATTATGAGGAAGTCAGAGGCATGTTTTCCACTATCACCTCTTTGAAAAGCAAACATATCAATGGAGTGGGATGTCAACAGCTATTACCTGGATTGAGACACTTACCATGACCTGAACACCAGGATTGATTCAAGAGACAAAGCTCCAGACCCAAAACACTACAACTCCCATGTCGATGAAGACACTGAACTGGAATTCTCATTCTCTTTTTCTGTTTTGGATGCTGGGGAAGGTCAAAACACCAGCTTGAGGGAATGAACCAAGTTCAACTGCTATAAAAGGACTTCACAGCTGTACCATCTGCAACTACTATGATAGCAAAAGAATTATTCAACACCCTATCCAAGGATGAATCTGGTAGACAAAGTAGGACAAGGAACATCAAAAGCAGCTGTAAGGGAGAAGAAAGGAAACTGTTCCTTGGACTCCTACAGAAGGAATAATGCCAGTAGTATTATTTACTTCAACTGGAGGCTACTCTGCTGCAAACAATGAGATCTCAGGAACTTCTGCAGAAGATAAGTCTACACTGTGAACAGAATAAAGATGAAGCTTGGAGAATATTAGTCCCTCTTGGACACTGTCATCAGGATTCAGCTCTATATGAAGCTCTCAATGGTGCTCTGATTCTACATCCTTGCTAAATGTGAGTCTTTCAGGATTTGGAGACCACAATTATTTCATAACTTGCTTACAAATATTTCTTCTCAGAGTCGTTTCTAAATTATAGGATAATGAATACTTTATTGTAGAATATCAAAGATAATTACAACATGACAATTCTACTTTAAGTTAAAAGGTACAATTTGTTGAAAATCCACCCATAAAATGTGATTGATTATTCTATCAAATTGATTTGAGGAAAATTAAACCAGCATATAAGAGTCATCGAGTTGTACAACATGGAAACCGACCTTTCAATCCAACTCGTCCATGCCAACCAGATATTCCAACCCAGACTAGTCCGACCCGCCAGCACGTGGCCCATATCCCTCCAAACTCTTCCTATTCATATACTCATTCGGATTCCTTTTAAAATGCTGCAATTGTAGCAGCCTACACCATTTCCTCTGGCAGCTCATTCCATACGTGCACCACCCTCTGCATGGAAACGTTGCCCCTTAGGTCTCTTTTATATCTTTCCCCTCACCCTAAACCTATGCCCTCCACTCCTCCACCCCAGGGAAGAGACTTTATCTATTTACCTTATCCATGCCCCTCATGATTTTATAAACCTTTATAAGGTCACTCCGCACACTCTGATGCTCCAGGGAAAACAGCCCCAGCCTATTCAACCTCTCCTTATTTCTCAAATCCACCAACACTGGCAACATCCTTGTAATTCTTTTCTGAACCCTTTCAAGTTTCACAACATCCTTCTGATAGGAAGGACAGCAGAACTGCATGCAATATTCCAACAGTGGCCTCACCAACATCCTGTACAGCTGCAACATGATCTCCCAACTCCTGTACTCAATACTGACCAATAAAGGAAGCATACCTAATGCCTTCTTCACTATCCTACCTACCTGTGACTCCACTTTCAAGGAGCTATGAACCTGCACTCCAAGGTCTCTTTGTTCAGCAACACTCCCTAGGATCTTACCATTAAGTATATAAGTCCTGCTAAGATTTGCTTTCCCAAAATGCAGCACCACACATTTATCTAAATAAACTCCCATCTGCCACTTCTCAGCCCACTGACCCATCTGATCAAGATCCTGTTGTAATCTGAGGTAACCTTCTTCGCTGTCCGCGACACCTCCAATTTTGGTGTAATCTGCAAACTTACATATCTTCAGATTTTTTGTTTTGACCTTTAAGGGGAATTTACTGATAAACTTAACCCTGTCATGACTTAAGGTGACTGGCTGCAATCAAAGAAAATGTTGATCTCATTCCTTCTTTTACTGAACTATACCTCGCATCCATCCTCACTAGGATTGAGATAGTTTCTGCACCTTAAAGTTGAATTGATGACTGTTAGAGAAATTTATGCTTTGCTGATAGTAATCATTCTGAAATAACTGATAAAGCCTGCTGCTGAATCCAATTTAAATATAAATTTCTTGCCATGGCGTCTGCATACCCAAAACCATCTCGTCAATATAGAACTCCTAACAGTACATCTTGCTCTTTAGTTTTGCCTACTTCACAGACAGTTGCAATTGTGATTTTATTTTTTCTCTCTCTGGCAGATGTATGTTTTCCTTTAGTTCTTTAGCAAATAATCTAAAAATGGCCTTTCAGACAGCGCAAATAATGCTCAGCATTGATAGCTGGATCAGCTAGGTACCAGCAAGGCTCTGCCCTGACAACGCAGCAAGCAGCAATGGTGGCTACTGCTTTCCTGCACAACTCTGTTGCAGGTGCTCTGGGGCATCCCGACTCTCAACTCTTAGCTGTCACCCAATCAGATTTTGTTGCAAAGTCCTGGGAGTCCTAGACTGACTTTTCTTCCCCAACTTGACAACCACCCTGTGAACACTAATATATCAATCTAGAGCTTTGATAATCTCTCCATATTTGGAAACTTTCAGATAGACCCTATCTTCTCAGAATGCCTGTGCAGCCATCTATCATAATACTTGAACATTATCCAGCTAATAGTCAGAAGGCAATATGGCATCAGTCGAATTGCCAATATTAAGTTGTACAGTATGCAGTATGGTTGAGGAATTCCACATGGTTTAGGTCCCTCAGCAGAGGAATGATGACCTCCAACAATTTAGTGACTTGTCATTAGATCCTGATTTCACTAAGTTACCTCAAGTACTACCATAGGTAATTTCTGATGTGCGATTTGTCAGGTTAGAAGGTTTTTCAGTTTTTCTGCCTTTTTCAACATTGATGAGGGAACAATTCAGACTTCTGACACCACATAGCAAATCTGAAGCAAGATTGAAGACTTAACATCAAACAAGGGCAAACATTAAGCATTAAGTTATATGCAGAAAAATAGCACAGTGGGACTTCACTGGAACCTTCTTCCTTCAGGTCCCCGTCTCATTTGATGTGAGATTACAGAGGATACAGTCTACTTCTAATGTACAGCTATCAATTCCATATGCTTCATCAGGCTGCAGTATTACTTTCTGCACCACTCTAGACAATGTGTTTTGTTGAAATGCTACTAAAGTTTCCCCTCCACTGAAGGCAGGAGCCTTTCTGCAGAGGTGTAGAAGGACCAAATGCAGATCATTTGTCACAACCAAGTCATTAGCAGACAGATTCACATTCCAGTGAGTACTATTAGATATTAACACGAATGCAACCCTGTTTGACTGGCCCCTCCTCTTGCTTAGGGAATGAGACCACTTCAATTGATGCTTTGGTTATTGTCAGTCATCTCAAGCCAGGGATCAAACTGCTTTATATAAAACCGAGAAACACTCCGCGTAGCACCAGTAGTCGCTAGGCCACCTGTGGATTCTTTAACTAGGGAGTAAAGCAAAGAGCAAACCCAGAACACAAATGGGATTCACGTTTGAACATCAACCCTACCCTTAATCTTTTAAAACCTTTAGAGTCTGAAACCTTACCTGATCTTGATGTAGCGTAACGCTTAGAGAGGAATTAATTGGCAAAATCAGCTCTTCATCTCGTTTTCCCCCTAAGCAAAAGAAGTAGAATAGCTTAAATTCTCTTTAGATCTGATAACATTCAGTCTTTCCTGCTATCTGAAGCTCCTTTCACCAATTTCAATTTTTCAGACAATTTAATTTTAATTTGAATGAATAGTCTGGGTATATATTTTCACTACTATCTCAACTCATTATTATCATTTGTGCCTGTCTTGGCATTTTCTGATCAACTGAATGAGGCAGCAGCATTTGGCAGCAAACCAAATGCCATTAGTAGTAATGGCCTCCACCTCACCCTATAGTGCCTCTTGGGGTTGACCTCATCAACTTGCTCTGGTTCCAGTTATCCCATTATTAACATCCCCTTGGACTCTGCTAGAAGATGTCTAACAATCTCTTCAGAATGCCCATTTACTTGTCACTAAAACTCTTCTCATCCAGAAGTTTAACAGGGATGATTGCATTGGTGTGCTGACTATATAGTCTTCCACATGAAATGCCCAGTTATCACAGCAGTGGTGTGGCCTGAATAACACTTCTACCAGTCGGTTTTGTAACTTTTGCTATGTTCTGCACCCTCATATTTTCCAAATTCCTTCTCACCTGAGTAGATTCATGGCTTTTCCTCCATAAAAATATTCTTAACACATTTTAAGCTAGTCCCTTTGATCTTAAATTGTTGATGTCCATTATTTCAGAGGCCATTTCTGACCATTCTTGTTCCCATCATCCACAGCCCTTACCCCTTGTACAAAACCACTTTCTCCCATGTTCACTGGAAACAAATCTATTCCTCGTGACACGTCCAACTGAACCTTCAAACTCCTATCTACCACGTCTTTTGCTGTTCAACAACCATAATACCTAATAACCCACCAGTAGCTACACCAACCTTACCTGCACTTTTGATGCTTGTCAGGCTAAAATCTTCACATTCACTCTAGTGTGAACAATGGGGTGCAGAATTAAACCTCCCTGTATTTATATAAATCATTTGTATAAATGATTTAGATGTGAACATAGAAGGTACAATTAGTAAGTTTGCAGATGATATCAAAATTGGAAGTGTAGGGAGGAAGGTTACCTCAGAGTACAAAGGGCTCTTGATCAGATGGGCCAAGGGGCTGTGGAGTGGCAAATGGAGTTTAATTTAGATAAATGTGAGGTGTTGCATTTTAGAAAGGTAAATCAGGGCAGCATTTATATGCTTAATGGTGAGGTGTTGGGCAGTGTTGCTGAACATGGAAACCTTGGAGTGCAGGTTCATAGTTCCTTGAAAATGGAGTCACAAGTAGATAGGATAATGAAGAAAGTGGTTAACATGTTTTCCTTTATTGGTCAGAGCACTGAGAAAATGAATTGGGAGGTCATGCTGTGGCTGTACAGGACAATGGTTAGGCCACTTTTGGAATCTTGTATGCAATTCTAGTCTCCCTCCTATAGGAAGGAAGTGAAACTTGAAAGGCTTCAGATAAAATTTACAAGATCTCGCCTGGGTTGGAGGGTTTGAGCTAAAGGGAGAGGCTGAATAGGCTGGGGCCATTTTTCCTGGAAGCTGAGGGGTGATCTTAGAGGTTTATAAAATCATGAGGTAGGGTAAACAGACAAAGTCTTTTACCTGAGTTGGGGGAAGTCCGGAACAAGAGAGCATAGGTTTAGGGCGAGAGGGGAAAGATTTAAAAGGGGCCTAAAGGGTAACTTTTTCATGTAAAGGGTGGTGCGAGTATGGAATGAGCTGCCAGAGGAAGTGGAGGAAGCTGGTACAATTACAATATTTAGAAGGACCCTGGATGGGTGTGAATAGCAAGGGTTTAGAGGGATATCGGCCAAGTGCTGGCAAATGGGACTAGATTAATCTAGGATATCTGGTCTGTGTCCATGCTATACATCTCTGTGACTTTATGACAAGGACAAGTGACCATCCCTCACCAGTTTTTTTTTGGTCCACAACCACCAACAAAAGACCTTATTCTTCTTTTCCAAAACAATCCAGTACTTCAGACTCATCCAGAACAGCAACAATAATCATCAAGAAAATAAATACAATTTCTGATTTCCTCCCCCTCTCCCTGCTGCTTGTGGGTGAGAGAAACCTTTCCTTATGGATTTGCAAGTGGTAACATCAAGAAGCATACTGTTGTACACCTTCATCAGTCCTCGCTGATCAAGTTTTAGATTACTTAGATTACTTAGTGTGGAAACAGGCCCTTTGGCCCAACAAGTCCACACCGACACTCCGAAGATCAACCTCCCCAGACCCATTCCCCTACATCTAACACTACAAGCTATTTTAGCCCCACAATACAATTCAACTGGTTAAGAGGTCACTTCCAATTTTACTTTGAACTCCTGAATCAGCTCATCCAGAGAAAATGGCTTGAAAAGAAACTCTTTCTAACCTCTGCCAGAAGCAATATGCAATGCTGAAATGACAATCCCACGTCCCTGTTCCACAGCATTTGCGTTGAGGTTATGACAGTGTGATGGAGAGAATATTGTTTGAAAGGACAATGCTTGCCCACCAGATTTTCATTAACATTAAAAATTAGGCAAATTAAATTTAATAAAAAAAGTTCATGTTAAATCAGTTGAAATGAGAAGAGTCTTGTACAACAGTGGTCAGGTCCTATTTGCCATCAGGTTCTACTCCCAATGCAAAGCTGATCTCAGTGGTCTGCCTAGTTTACATTTCCGGCAGACGGACAGACTGTGCGGTGCTGGCAGGTTAGAAATAACTGTACAGCACGGGAAAAGGCTATTCGGTCCATCGTGGTGGTACTAGCTCTTTCCGAGTTTACTTGCATACTCGGCAGTTACCAATCCTAGCACAACAGAATAAAGAGCGGGATTTTGAATCTGCTGCCGGTTTCAGTGTCAATACTCACAGTATTTGATGACAGCGATGTTGACAGGGGCCGTGCAAGTCACCATCCACATCCTGCTCCCCTCATCCATCGCCCGAGAGAAGCAACAACCCGCTGCCGCAGGCCTACTCTCACACCACGCACCTGCCCCACCACCACTCCGCGCTGATTGGTCGGAACGTCGCAGCAGGTAAATGGTCCGCCAATCAGCGAAACGGTCATCTCCCGTGGTAACGGCAATTAACCAATCAGAATGGCGACACCACCATAACATGTCGCGAACGTCACTGCGCACATTGGCGAATGAGATATTTGTGATGTCCCCGGCCCCTTTTAGGGTGAGAGCGCAGTGGCAGAGCTGGGGGAAGAAAGTGGATGTTGCGCGCTGCAACAGCAGCAGTAGCAACAACGTTAATTGCGAGCCTGCGCCATGTTTGTGCGGGGCAGGCCATCCATGTCGGCGGGCTGCCGGTGGGGGTCGCTGGTGGACAAGCTAGTTGTTGACTGTTAAGTTAAACATTGTTTAATATTCAACCCAGATTCAATGAAAGACAGCTGCGTATTCTGCTTAAAAATACTCTACTAATGATAATTAGACAGGTCCTAAGCGTTACAAAGGGGGATGGTTTCCCCCTCCAACTCTATTTTGATTTAGTCCCTGCCCTCCCCTTCACTGTTTGATCACACAGCATTGCCCTTTGTGAGGGGCACTGCTTGTCACTGGACACTCGGGTGTTTTCCTATCTTCGTGGTTGTGGAAATTGAATAAAGATTCGTACACCTTGTGTCTCGCACTGTGTCTCACACCTGCACACACACACACCATAAAAAAGAGAGAAAAAATAAACAGCAGATTTGTTTCACACAACATTGCCCTTTGATGTGAAGGGCAGTGCTTGTCACTGGCCACTCGGGTGTTTCCTTTCTTCCGGGTGGTGGGGGAAAAAAATAAACAGCAGATTAAAAAAGAAAGAAAAAAAAACAAAAAAAAAACAAAGGGGGGTGGTGCGGGTAGGTTTGGGTGTAATGGTGGTGTCCTTACTAAGGACCCAGCTTCAAATCCCACGTGTTCCATGAGATGTGTAGTTACATCCCTTACAGGTTCATTAGGGAAAAATAGGTGCAAGGAGAATGGGGGTCAGTAAATTACCAAAATCAGAGACTTCCAGAACTGCAGACAAAACTCAGTTAACTGTCCCTCACCAAGCGCTGAGTTTACCTGTGACCTGTGACCTGTGCTTCTTAAAATTCAGCATTTAGCGGTTCTTATGTTGTTATTTTAATTGATCTCAACTGAAAAGAATGCAGGATTCTCATCCCACCAATAACCCATGACCATCACCACCACTGAATCTCTTCCTCCGCCACCTCCCTCCACCAACACACACACCCATCCATTACAGAGGGGAATAGCATTATGAAATTCACATACCAGTATGGTATTTTTGAGGATCCCACCTTTATTTCTAACTTGGTAGGGAGGTCCTGAAAATCCAGTTCAAATATTCACATAGGTCATCTTTCATCAAAACTGATTCAAGTTAGAAATATAATGTGTTAGTAAGTAATAGATTTTGTTTGTTTTAAAATTTATTATATCCCTAGTAAATAGTAATCATTCTTGCCTTTTCTGTTTGTAGTTTGTCACAGGGTTTATTCTGGAACTAAGTGTAATGGTGAACACGAATCCATTGTTGATTATCAGAATACCCATCTGGTTCACTAATGTTCTTTAGGGAAGGAAACTGCCAACCTTACCTGATCTGGCCCACAAGTGACTTCAGGCCCACAGCAAAGTAGTTGACTTTTAACTGCCCTCTGGGCAATTAGGGATGGGTAACAATGGCTAGCCCAGCCAACACCACCCACATCCTGTGAATGAATAAAAAAACCTGAAAATTTGATTTAGGATGCTAGTACTAACTGGTCACAGAGGCAATTATATATATGTATAAGGTCTGTTCTCTGAGGCTGTTCTCTCATTACACAGAGAGAGAGAGATGACTGATAGTTTAGCCTGAGGGTCACTCCACCTTAGGCAAGACGGGAGGTCTTCACGGTAAGCTCAGCCAGTGTGGATCTTTTGGCCTCAGCATCATTAAAAACCAATTATCCAGCCAACTGAGCTAACCAACACCATATGTATGTAGGACTTATGGAAAATTATGACAGGAAGACTAGACTTCACTTATCTATTGATTTACTTTTTATCACTCATAATTTTCCCAAATTCAATTATGCTTAAGGGTCTGATTTACAATTGAGGAGAAGTAACTTTATATATTTGCATACCATGTAGAAGCAGTGCTGGATGGATCTTTGGCAGAACCATCCAGTTAACCTCTTTCCCCCCTTTCACTTTTTCTTTATTTCATGGGATATAGGCATTGCTGGCAAGCCAATATTTTTTGCCAGTTCCTAATTACTCTGAGCAGAATGGCCTTACACATAGTGCACACATGTAACCTAGACCAGATAGGGATGGTAGGTGAAAGTGACGATTGCAGATGCTGGAGATTAGAGTTGAGAGTGTAGTCCTGATGGTGCATTTTCGTTCACAAAGGATATTACTGAACCAGATGGGATTTACAACAACCAATGATAGTTGTCAAGTTCACCCTTACTGTAATTACTTTTCAATCCCTTTATTTGTTAAATTGAATTTAAATTCCACCAGCTGCCACAGTGGGATTATGTCTTGTGTTGGCACAGTATCAGCCTAGGCTTCTGAATTACTCGTTTTATGATATCACCACCGTGCCTACATAGATTAAGACTGGTCAGTATTGTATACAGCTCCTGCCTGTTCTACTGGCTAGATAATGATTGAGAGAAGGTTAGAGAGGAAGGATTATCTAGTCTGCTCCTGTTAAACATTTCAAATAAACGCAGTCAGTTCGTATAAAAGTATTTCATTATTTTTCACAAAACAATGATAGAAATTCAAGGAATTATTGATGTTGTAAATAGAGTGCTACCTCAAAGCACTGTGACTTTGAATTGCAAGATCATTCCCATCACAACATTTTACATTGCATATTCCCAATTTTCTTTAAACTATTAGGAAAATACTTCATAGGAAAGCTGCAGTAAGGAACTTTCTCCTTGGTGGGGAGTTCAATGAAGACAAGACATAGATTGAAGAAAAGACGCAGGAGGTTTTGAGGGGATGTGTTTTCATCCAGAGCGTGGTGGGAATCTTAAACTCATTACCTATAAGGGTGGTAGAGGCAGAAACCTTCATAACATTTAAGTATTTTGATGTGCACTTGCAATGTCACAGCTTTGGGCCAAGTGTTGGAAAATGGATTTAGAAAACTTAGGTAATTGTTTTTGTCTGCAAAGACTTGATGGGTTAATGGACCTTTTTCTGTGCTGCAAACCTCTATGACTATATGTCCTATGAAAGCCAGCTTCAGAAACACTTTTCAAGAACATTTTATTGAGTGCAGAATAAAATAAAATAAGAATTGATAACTTACTTTGACTCCATGTTTAATGCTGAATTAAAAATTAAATCTTTACAGTTATAAATCATTGCCCTCAGAAGTCTGTGTTTGTGCAGTTTTCTCAGCTATAGCACATTAGTTTGCAGGAATAGTGTTCTGATTAGTTTATGACTTTTAATCATTCAAGCCTTCATTACCTTTAGATTTAAATATTCCAAAATATTCTACCCTCACATTCTACCCTCTGTAAACTCGACGTAATCCAAAACTCTATTTCCCATGTCTTAAATCACACAGTCCCAATTCCCCTATCTCCCCTGTGCTTGTTGATCTGCACTGGTCCTGCTCTCGTAACCATTTATAGATTGAGCTATAGACTCTAACAGTTTAACAGTCCTGGTCAAGCTATGTCTGTTTTCAAGTCCTTCCATGTCACTCCCTGTCTCTGCAATCTCCGCCAGCCCTAAAATTCTTTGAAATATGTTTAGTCTTTCTGGTCTCCTGTACATCCTTATCTTGAATCACTCTCTTATTTGTGACCAATGACCTGGTCCTAGAATTCAGTCCTTATACCTGTCTACCTCCCATTCCTGCTTTAAAGTGCTCCTTAAAACATTTGTCTTTTACTTATCAAATCCGAAGTGTCCTTATGTTGTTTGGTATCATACTTGGTTTATAATACTCCTGTGACGCAACTTGGGGTCATTCTGTAGTGTTAAAGGTCCAATATAAATATAAAATATTGTTGTTGGGAAACTTACCAGTAATAAACATGAGCTCAAACTAAATTCTACTGGAGAAGTTTCCTTATTTGCTCAATTATCAGTTCAATAATTCCCTAAAACAAAATTGAATTTCTAATTGATAGCTGAAAAGATGACAGAACAAGATTTTACATTTTATTACTGTTACTGTGAGAAAAACAGACAAAGTACTGACTAAATACTATTGGTGTAGGGGGGCAATTTAAACTTTAAACTACAGATAAATTTCTGAAATCCAGAAATGATTTTGTTCCAAGAATTCCAGACTGGACAACTTACAGTATTCCACAGGTAGAGTCTTTATAATTCTTCATTTTTGGGGCCTATGCCAGACTTTGTGCCTTCGGTGATTACTGCTGAGCTTGAACACATCTTCATCTAGTATCCAGAAGCACATAATTGCAGAACTTACTAGACAGTGGGAATTCTGACTGAACTTTGCATTCCACAAAATAGGGATAGAGGTCACTGGGTTCAATTTTAATTCATCCCTGGATGGTGACAGTTCAAATGGAATTGCAGACAACAAGAACTCTCACCCAAAACTAATTATGAGGAGCAAAGAGCCGAAGTAGGTTTATGTTTCCTGGGAGGTGAAGTTACCAAGACTCACAGGATAGTGATATGGTAGAGAAAACGTTTTACTGCTGTTGAGGGAGACCAGAACAAGACGATATGAATCAGACAGCCAGACACTCAGGACAGAGCCAGAAAATTCTTCTTCACCCAGAAGATAGTAGACACATGAAACTGTCTTTGACTAAAAGCAGCACATGCACGATGAATTTCAAATTTGAGTCGCACAGGTTTTTTGTTTGCTAGCCAAGGACATGAAAGAGTAAGGAGCCAAGGTAAGTTGATCAAGTTGTATCATAGGTCAGCCATGGCCCCATTGAATGATGAAGCAATCTCAAGGAGGTGAACAACCTACTCCAGTCATTGTGCTCAGGCAAACTTTAAATAGGCAGGTCAATCACAATATTGAGGCTGATTATGACCTTTCAACGAGGCCTAATGGGGCAGCAATCTGGCTCTTCCAGCAAGCCTAACCTGCTAGAAACTGCAGCCAGGTCCTGAAGAGGTCACCATGATCAGAGCCACATAGCCACCTAAACTTGCACTGGGAACTACTCCTGTTGCTCTCACAATCTCCCCATCCACAACTCATCATAGGTTATAGTCAAGGGCTGGAATCAGCTGGATTTGCTCCCCTCAATACAATGGCAGACAGTTTAAGAACTCCACATCCCATATGTAATTGGGGGAAATGGATGGAGCAATGGGTTGTGCATGAATCAGTGATGCAGATATGCGTGGTCATATATATTAATTTTCTTGCTGCTGTCTTCCAATGAAATGATGCTACAGACATTCATTGTTAGTAAAGTTAAGTTAAATGTCTGCTTCTAATTGTGAAAAATGCAGGATGAATGAGTAAATTATCAGGGGCCTTTCTGGTCAACATGAGCTACACTCAGTGATGTATTCAATCATTTAATCATTTGGTTCTTAATTTACTTCTGAGATACTTGAGACAATCCTTTGATTCCCCTCCTTCTTGTCAGTATTATTTTTGTATCTTTATGTCCTTTATATGTAACCAGTGCAATATAGAATTCTTTGTATTTCATGTCATTGAGGCTCCTACACTGAGTAAATAAAACCTCAATCAAATCACTTTGCATGCTATCTCTTTGGGTGTTGCATTGATTATTTTTCTAATCAATGTTTCACGAAAAGTGTTTGTTGCAGAACATTTCTCCCGGGATTCAGAACATTTCTCCTGGGAACATCATTGTAGCCAAACCTAGCTTGCAATATGTAACCTTTATTGAGTCACATTCCATCCAAGAAAAAGCATAATTGTAAGTAGGTACAGCATAGAAGGAGGTCATTCAACATATAGCAACGACACTCAAACTCATGTATATTCTAATAACCTTTTATTTTCACTAGAAATCAGATTAAGGAGCTAAAATGACAGTCTAAATGTTGCGTATAGGCAAGAAAGTGATTTTGAACACAGTTAGATCAGCCATGATCCCAACGCTGGCAAAGCAGACTCAAGGTTCTGATTGATCCACTCTTACTCCTAACTCATAAGTTTACGTGTTGCGTTCAGAAATGCACTTATTTGAATTGTTGGACAACACTAATTTTAACATTATGCTAATTTTTTGTTTCTTAATTAATGGAATGTGGACATTGCTGGCTAGGCCTTTATTGCCTATTCCTAACTGACCAGGTGACAGTTATAAGTCAACCACATGATGTGGGTTGGGGGTCATATGTACCCCATGTGTGGCAGATTTCCTTCGCTAAAGAATATTCATGAATCCAACGGGATTTTATAAAAACATGATAATTATTATGAGGTTACTATTAAAGTAGCTTTCTATTTCAAATTCTTATTAAATTAAAACTTCAAATCCCAGCATGCCTGAAGATGAAACCAAGTTCTAAGAACACGAGCTTGGGTTCTAGATTTTGCCTAAAACGTCAATTCTCCCGCTTCTCAGATGCTCCCTAACCTGTCGCACTTTTCCAGCACCACACTCCTGATTCTCATATCCAGCATCTGCAGCCGTCACTTTCGCCTTCTAGATTATGTAGATAAAAACGATGACTGCAGATGCTAGAAACCAGATTCTGGAGTAGAGTGGTGCTGGAAAAGCACAGCAGTTCAGGCAATATCTGGAGAGCAGAAAAACCCTTCATCAAGAATACCGGATAGTGGCATAATGGATAATGCGTCTGACTTCGGGTCAGAAGATTGTGGGTTCGAGTCCTTCCTTGCTCGAGTGCAAGGTGTTGTGTGGCGCACATTTCCTTTTTAGATTACCTAGTCAGGTGTCATTGCCACTATGCACCAAGTCTCCCTAAATTCCCTGTCATGAACAAAGAGATGATCAAAATTGATTATAGCTGGCTGTTAGTATATAACAACTAAAAACATTTTCTAATTACAAATCAATCAAGACTTCAGAGGTAGTCTTGAGAAGGTTCATTTGGGTGATACCAGGTATGGAGAGATTGTCATACAAAGAGACATTGAGCGGCCTGTACTCATTGGAATATAGAAGAATGAGAGATGACTTTATTGAAACATGCAAGATTCCTAAGGGACTTGACAGGGTAGGTCTGAAAAGGCTGTTTCCCCTTGTGGAAGAATTAGGACCACACAGCATAATCTCACTTTTAAGACAGAGATAAGGAAGAATTTCTTCTCTCAGAGGATGGTGAATCTGTGGATTTTTTTTTCCTGACAGGGCTGTTGATGTTCGGTCATTAAGTATATTCAAGGCTGAGATAGGCAGATTTTTAATCAATAAGGAAATCAAGGATTATGGGGAAAAGGCAGATAAGTGGATTTAAGAGTTATCAGATTAGCCATGATCTCATTGAATGGCCGCACAAACTTGATGGGTTGAATGGCCTACTTTTGCTCCCACATCTTGTGGTCTTACGGCATGTTAGCTAAAAAATACTAGAAGATGAACAAGGGTTTAACGTTTGTGACGGGGACAAAATGCAATGTTTTCAAAACTTCCTGATGATTTAACTATAGGTAACTGGGCTTATCACTGCTCATCTCGGTCAGTCTGGTTAGAGGTGAGACAGTCAGTCTGTGGAGTCATGGAGATGTACAGTACGGAAACAGACCCTTCAGTCCAACTCATCCATGTCGAACAGATATGCCAACCTAATCTAGACCCATCTGCCATTTAATAAAGGCAAGGTATTGGGGGAGCTGCTGCTGCAGAATGTAGACTGCAGAACATACTTGGGAGGATTGGGGACTGCAGTTTGGGAGATGATACTTGTGAACTGTAAGGGTGAGCTGAAAATGTGTTGCTGGAAAAGCACAGCAGGTCAGGCAGCATCCAAGGAACAGGAAATTCGACGTTTCGGGCCCGCTTATGCCCGAAACATCGAATTTCCTGTTCCTTGGATGCTGCCTGACCTGTTGCGCTTTTCCAGCAACACATTTTTAGCTCTGATCTCCAGCATCTGCAGACCTCACTTTCTCCAACTGTAAGGGTAAAGATGGTAAAGTATGGATGAGAAGATGAGAGGTGCAGGAGAGCCTCTTTTGCAGGTGGCCCAAGTGGCTGCCAAAACAGTGGACATGTCACAGAAACCTGCAAAACACAAAACCGAAAGTATCACGATCAAAGCTTAGATAATATGACACTGATAGTGGCATAAATACAAGAGCTGCACTAAAATTAAGAATGATTCTTACTCAGTTGGTGTGACGTGCTGCTATATTCCCACAGGAGTGGTCGTAGTCTTTTCCTGCAAAGGCCAGGTTCCTTTCATGACCAGAGGTATTGAGCCCAACTTCAGGTACCCACTAACCACCCAGGCCCATTTTGACCCTATTGTGTGCTGTTTTCTCCTGGAATGAAAGAAAAAGATGGATTGAGAGAGATGAAAGTGGGTCGCAGTGATGCAGGTGGGTGGAAAAGTCCTGATGTGTATGCAGTGCAGAAAGCATTCAGGGTTAATGTTGTGAGGAGGTTGGAGTGGGTGAGAATGAGAGGAGGAGATAGTGCAAGCAATAGAGAAAGTATAGTGGTAGTGCATGAGACTTAGTGGGAGGAGGGTGCAGCAACACCAATACAGTGAGTGTGAGGCATCAGGATGAAGATGGTGACAATTACCCTGGCACAATGGAGACTATTTTTTGTGTGTTCCTCTGCACCATGGAGACTGCACCAACTTTTGTGGTAACCTTGCACAAAGCTGGCAGGGTCTAGTGTCAGTGTGCCCTCTGCTGGTCTTGAGGATAAATGACACCTTGTCTCTGCACCACCGCATCAACCAGAATGTCCAGGTCCTTGTCAACAAAGCAGGTGCCAAATTTCTCTCGTCAAAATTGACGCAGCCAAAATATGGTAAATTGTGTCCATTTTTAGCAATGTTTAAAAGATTGAGTTCCAAATATAGGTTTGCAATGTTGCAGAGAACTCCCCTACTCGCCTTGAATATTGCTATTGGTATTTTAAATCCAACTGAGGGATCAGCTGGGAACTTGGTTTAATGCTTGGTCCAAAAGATGGCGCCTTTGATAGTATTCTACTGGCGTGTCAACCTATAATTTATTGTGGTCAAATACAGAAACTAATAACTAATGAAGATTGAGACTGCAGGGTCATAATTTCATGCTGCCAGCTGCTGTGTTGGCTTGTGGGCACCATTATGACCCCATTCAGTTTCCCAGAAGAGGCATTGGGGCAGAAAGGCTACATGACTGATGGTCAAATAAGGGAAGTAAAATCCCAACTTTAATTACCAAAGGCTGACTAGATTTTTTTCAGTCCACCTGCTGGATTGCATGGCACTGGGAACAGGCCCACTGCCTGGAGGTGACTTCCTGGCAGCCGGCAAGAGGGACATCACTCCATTTTAGTCTTTGACATTCCTAACTGTGATAGCTGCTGTTTCAGTCCACCTTCAGGAAGAATTTTCTCGGCACAATGGTAGACCAGCAATTGTGGCCATTTGTAATTCAAAACTTCTTAAAAATATTGAGAGGGAACTTCAAGGTGGAGGTGTCCTTTCTTTCCCTCACCTGCAATGGCAGGTTGCAGATTCTTCCATACAAGAAGGTCTTCTATTGAGCCTTGAGCTTTGAGAGACCACTATCTTGAATTTCACTGTGAGCATGCCCTCTTGCAGAGAGCTGACTGAATCATTGGAATCCACTGTTGGATAACAGCTCCCAACAGAATGTAGGTAATGACCTCAACTTGACGCTGATATTGGGATCCTGACTGACAATCCAAAATTCTACCCTGTGTCTCCTGACAGGGTGTTGAACCATGAGATTCCAAGTCAGATGCAAGTCTACACAGCTGCCAAGTAATTTGCTTCCTGTACCTAATTTAAGACTGAAATTACTATTCTATCTAGTACCTGCTGGTCCAGGTGTTGCATTTCTCATTCAATCTGATGTTCCAGGCCCTATTCACATGTCCCAGATACTCTGCAGAGGATGCTGCATTATTTAATCTTTCAAAATATATAAATACAAGTTTAACAAATGGCTTGAGATGCTCATTCATTACTTTGAGAATATGGTCATTATTTAGAGTGGTTATTAGTAAATGAAGTTACCCTGATCTAAGACTCAGTAAATCAAATAGGATGAAATTTAACAGAGATGATTCAATTGTTTACACAAATATAATTTGTTACCTTAGAAATTGAACTGAGAAAGCCTAATGATGTTGAACATCCGTTACTCATTGGGAGTCCGAATGTATTCACATTCGGTTGCAAACATAGGGGAAGTAGTTTTGGATCAGCTCTTGAGTTTTGTCACATTGCTAAAGAATATATGTTCTCACCCAGAAAGAGAACTACAGCAGAAAATTATATCAGGAACAATGAGGTACCTTTATAGAATATTTGAAGTAGTATGCATTACATCTCTCAAATCCACACATTACACAATGGATGCAACAAACAAAATCTGTGACAAAAACAGAAACTTGGAAAGAAGACTCAGCAGGTCATTTTTTTTTAAAGAATCCCTGCAGTGTGGAAGCTGGCCATTTGGCCCATCGACTCCTCTCTGACCTTCCAAGGAACACCCTATCATATTCCTGTAATCTACCTAACCTACACTTTTCCTGAATACTATGGACAATTTAGCGAGGCCAATCCACCTAACCTGCACATCTTTGATCTGTGGAATGAAACTAGAGTACCCAGAGGAAATCCACGCAGACACAGGGAGAACATGCAAATGCCCACACAGTCACCTGAGGCTAGAATTGAATCCAGATCCCTGGTGATGTGAGGCAGCAGCACTAACCACTGAGGTACTGTACTGCAAAGTCTGGCAGTATGTGGGAAGAGAAAGCAGAGTTAATGTTTTGGGTTTTCTCAAAACAAAAAGTCAAAACAAATCTATGATCTTACCTGTAGGCACTTTAATTTGCAATCTCTTTTGTATAATTACACAAATAATTACATTTACATACTAAATTGTAAAGACTGAAGATATAAAGAATTTATTAGAAAAAGTCTAAAGTCTGAAAATCAACATTTTTTTGGTTGTCATTAGCTGAAATGTTGCACAAGCCATGACTTGTAATTGTATCTGAAGCATGAATCCAAGACAATTAGCAGGAACTAGAATGGTAATTAATAATATAGTGGCAGCTCATTCACTGAATGATAAGTGCTGAAGGATCATAATCCCTCTTTAAACTAAGTTTAAATAAAAGATGAGTAACCTCCAACAACATTAAATGAAGCCAGTTCATGCTTATTTGTGTAGTTGAAGCTATTTTCCTCCACTTGTTTTCCATTCATGAAAGAATCTACCTTTTTAACAAGTCACCTTCATACATAGCTACAAAAGTTGCAAGCAGGAGTTCAAGGCATCATTTTATAGGTACTCGCTATACAACCATAGCTTCACATTAGGTGTCACATGACAGAGTTAGAAAATACAAAGTACACAAAATCTGAAATATTTTCATTATTTTATTAGATACTAGCATTAAATTTAGCATGCTGTAGGATCTGGCACACACTAGTTCTGAAAAGGAGTCACACTGGATTTGAAACAGTAACTATTTCTCTCTACAGATATTGTTTGACCTACTGAGTTTCTTCAGCATTCTCTGTGTTTATTAGAGCTTCTCTTTGTGGGGGCCAGAGGAGCAGAACTGCTCTTCCAGCCTCCACCAAAAACATTATCCTTCTGCCATTCCAGATCCTCCTACATGCTTCCCTATCAAGTGAAACCTTCCTGAGCCCCACGCCCTCAGGACTTCCTTAACTGGCTGATTCTAGACAACCTAATTGTTGTAGAATCATAACATCAGATTAACTCTGCAGCTCATCCAAAACCTCACGGGTGGCCAGCATATGAGAGTGAGGCAGGAATTTAAAAAGAAGGTCCTCGAGAGTAGTAATATCTGGATTACTCCCGGTGCTACGAGCTGGTGAGGGCAGGAATAGGAGGGTAGAGCTGGTGTATGCATGGCTGAGGAGCTGGTGTATGGGTGAAGGATTCACATTTTTGGATCATTGGATTCTCTTTTGGGGTAGAAGTGACCTACATAAGAAGGACAGATTGCACTTAAATTGAAAGGGGGCTAATATACTGGCAGGGAAATTTGCTAGAACTGCTCACAAGGATTTAAACTAGTAGGGGGGGGGGGGGGGGGAGGTGAGGGGAGGGGTGGGGTGGTGGGACCCAGGGAGAAGTGAAGAAAGAGATCAATCTGAGACTGGTACAGTTGAGAACAGAAGTGAGTCAAATAGTCAGGGCAAGCAGGGACAAGGTAGGACTAATAAATTAAACTGCATTTAATTCAGTACAATGGGCCAAACAGGGAAAGCAGATGAACTCAGGGCATGGTTAGGAACATGGGACTGGGATATTATAGCAATTACAGAAACATGGCTCAGGGATGGGCAGGACTGGCAGCTCAATGTTCCCCAGGATACAAATGCTACAGGAAGGATAGAAAGGGAGGCAAGAGAGGAGGGGGAGTGGCATGGATAGCATTACAGCTGTGCTGAGGGAGGATATTCCTGGAAATACATCCAGGGAAGTTATTTGGGTGGAACTGAGAAATAAGAAAGGGATTATCACCTTATTTGGATTGTATTATAGACCCCTAATAGTCAGAGGGAAATTGAGAAACAAACTTGTAAGGAGATCTCAGCTATCTGTAAGAATAATAGGGTGGTTATGGTAGGGGATTTTAACTTTCCAAACATAGACTGGGACTGCCATAGTGTTAAGGGTTCAGATGGAGAGGAATTTTTTAAGTATGTACAAGGAAATTTTCGTGTTTAGTATGTGGATGTACCTACTAGAGAAGGTGCAAGACTTGAGCTACTCTTGGGAAATAAGGCGGGGCAAGTGACTGAGGTGTCAGTGGGGGAGCACTTTGGGGCCAGCGACCATAATTCTATTAGATTTAAAATAGTGATCGAAAAGGATAGACCAGATCTAAAAGTTGAAGTTCTAAATTGGAGAAAGGCCAATTTTGATGGTATTGGGCAAAAACTTCCAAAGGCTTGATTGGGGGCAGATGTTCATAGGTAAAGGGATGGCTGGAAAATGGAAATTAGATAATGAGAATCCAGAGAAAATATATTCCTGTTAGGGTGAAACGAAAGGCTGGTAGGTATAGGGAATGCTGGATGACTAAATAAATTGAGGGTTTGGTTAAGAAAAAGAAAGAAGCATATATAAGGTATAAACAGGATAGATCGAATGAATACTTACAGTATAAAAGCAGTAGGAGTATACTTAAGAGGGAAATCAGGAGGGTAAAAAGGCGACATGAGATAACTTTGGCAAATAGAATTAAGGAGAATCCAAAGGTTTTTACAAATGCATTAAGGACAAAAGGGTAACTAGGGAAAGAATAGGGCCCCTCAAAGATCAGCAAGGTGGAGCCGCAGAAAATGGGGGAGATACTAAACGAGTATTTTGCATCAGTATTTACTGTGGAAAAGGATATAGAATGTAGGGAAATAGATGGTGACACCTTGAAAAATGTCGATATTACAGAGGAGGAAGTGCTGGATGTCTTGAAATGCATAAAGGTGGATAAATCCCCAGGACCTGATCAGATGTTCCCTAGAACTCTGTGGGAAGCTAGAGACGTGATTGCTGGGCTTTTTGCTGAGATAATCACAGGTGAGGTGCCGGAAGACTGGAGATTGTCTAACATCGTTCCACTGTTTAAGAAGGGTGCTAAGGACAAGCCAGGGAACTATAGACCAGTGAGCCTGACATCTGTGGTGGGCAAGTTGTTGGAGAGAATCCTGAGGGACAGGATGTACAAGTACTTGGAAAGGCAAGGACTGATTCAGGATAGTCAACATGGCTTTGTGTGTGGGAAATCATGTCTCACCAACTTGATTGAAGAAGTAACAAAGACGACTGATGAGAGCAGAGCAGTGGATTTGATCTATATGGACTTCAGTAAGGCGTTGGACAAGGATCCCCATGGGAGACTGGTTAGATCTCACGGAATACAGGGAGAACTCACCATTTGGATACAGAACTGGCTCAAAGGTAGAAGACAGAGGGTGGTGGTGGAGATTGTTTTTCAGACTAGAGGCCTGTGACTAGTAGAGTACCACAGGATCGGTGCTGGGTCCTCTACTTTTTGTCATTTATATAAATGATTTGGATGTGAGCATAAGAGGTACAGTTAGTAAGTGCAGGTGACACCAAAATTGGAGGTGTAGCGGACAGCGAAGAGGGTTACCTCAGATTACAACATGATCTTGACCAGATAGGCCGATGGGCTGAGAAGTGGCAGATGGAATTTAATTGGGATAAATTCAAGGTTCTGCATTTTGGGAAAGCAAATCTTAGCGGGACTTATACACTTCATGGTAAGATCCTCGGGAGTGTTGCTGAACAGAGACACCTTGGAGTGCTGTTTGCCCTGGAGCGTCAGAGGCTGAGGGGTAATCTTATGGAAGTTTACAAAATTGAGGGGTATGGATAGGATAAATAGACAAAATCTTTTCCTTGGGTTGGGGAGTCCAAAACTAAAGGGCATAGGTTTAGGGTGAGAGGGGAAGGATATAAAAAAGACCTAAGGGGAAACCTTTTCACACAGAGGAAGTTGTGGAGGTTGGTGCAGTTGCAACATTTAAAAGGCATTTGTATGGGTTTATGATTAGGAAGGATTTGGAGAGATATGGGCCGTGTGCTGGCAAGCGGGACTAGATTGGGTTGGGATATCTGGTCGGCATGGACGGGTTGGACCGAAGGGTCTGTTTCCATGTTGTACAACACTATGACTCTATGTTATGGTCCCACTGGCTTTCCACCTTCAATCGCATTAGGAATGTATGGATAGTGCACCAGTCCTGAATGATAACTGTAATGACTTAGTGTGTGTTTCTCAGAAATCCCCTTTCTGCATTTACATCACACATTCTCCCATATCCAGTTCACCTTAGAAACACACCAGTTTTACTTTATTCTGAAAACTCATGTGCAGATTACGAGATTTTAACTTGTTATTTGTAGCAAAGGTGGACACGGTAAAACTATTATTAGAGTACTTAAAATATATTAAATCACCATATGTCCACCTTTGGATTTCTACCTAATTAGGCCAAATTGTAATTTGCTTTCTGTTTGAGACATAATAATTTTGCCGCAACTGTGGAAGCAAATGGTCATATTTTCCAGGAGGTGGTAAAGTACAAAAGCTCTTCACTGACCTTGAAGAAAGCTACCCATAAAATCTAGTGATTTTCATGGCATAGTGTCCTCCTTTGCTAATGGAAGCTTAAATCTGGTGTTAAGTCATGCCATTTTGAAATAAAAACCTGAAGATATTCATGACATTGGGCAACGATTGCAGAGAGAGAAACCAATATATCTTACCAATCTCATCTCATAAGTAACAGCTGTGCCTCCCACTTTCATTTCCTGTATTATCTGTCTGTCTGTCTGTCTGTCTGTCTGTCTCTCTCTCTCTCTCTCATTCTTGGAGACAAAAGCCCACGGTAGGGCAGAAAGAGTCAAGATGTGTGGCAGTCTGCCCAACAGTCAGATCCTTACCCATTATGTTGTGAAGAGCATTCTGAATTTGACTGACCTGAGCAGCTGACTGACTGCATCCAAACCCTTGGACCAGTATCAGAGGCTGCCTCTGGCTTACTGTACTGGGGCCCTCTGAGTGGAGGCTATCTCTCTTGATTTGACTGAGGACAGCTGACAACCATGACGAGCCTCCTGCCTTTGAGCCTGCGCTAATCACCAAGACTGTATGAACCTGGTAGGTCTGAATGAGGGAACAAAGGGCAAAAACCAAGCCAGGCACTGCAAGGCAGAGATGTTGTTAGCATCCAAGTAGGATGAGAGGGAGCTTTGATAGTGAGTGAACTGGCTAGAGATACAGCCTGGTCCAATCCATGAGCTGGGTGTGTGTCCCTGAGCATAAAATGTCCTTGATGCCCCATTAGATAATAGTTGCTGATACAGCTTGAGGTTGTTATGGACTAAGCCAGACCATTCATTTTAAGCAGGCAGCTCAGACCATAACTTTGCAATTTGCTTCAGTAAGTGTACAGTGAAAATTATCCAGATTAAGTAGCTCGGTTGACTACTAGAGTTTCCACACAGCTCCCTGTTGAACATCTCACCAGTTCAAGACTGAACTAAAACTACTCAGCTTGAGAGCTGACCACTCCCCTTGCTTTAGGGTCATTTCTAAAACATGACCACTTTGGCCTGAAGGCTCATCTGTTTACATATAAAGAAAAGGCCCCTCAAAATCTTTTTCATCTCTGTAACAAGTTAGACGGATCAGAGCCTGGCCTGGTTTATTGCCCCTCTGAAAAAAAATCAAGGGCAAAGTATCCTTGAGCCAAGGAACACCTTCTTCTTTTTATAAAAAGGCACTAGCCTTGTGACAACGTGCAGCATTGAAGAGCAGAAGGGTCCTGTAATAGTTCAGAGATATGCCATAAGGGTTCCTAGAGGTGGGCACATATCGGATGCCAATATCTGTGGACATAAGGTACATGTGGCTGCTACCCATAGAGTGTGCTCAAGATGTTGTTGTCTGGTGCCCAACATGGAGATCCTTTGGAGCAAACAGTAAGTTGAAGTGTCTAGGTACCTGCTGTGATTTCCACATTGAGATTTCTCATGTCTAGTTTGTTTGGCGTATCTTGTAAGATCAGAAGTTGAATATCAGGGAGGCAAACTTGGCCATTAACAAGGCATTTAACATGTAATCATTCTCCTTGAATGATATCCCACCACTGCCTAGTGAAAAACTCACTATGTTGATTGTCTTACGCATTAAAGATGTCATAAGGTTCTCCTGGCATTGAGGTAGCCACAAATCTTGCCAGAGCCCATTTCACTTAGACCCTGTAAGATTCCACCCATTGACCTTTCAATAGAATGGACAGCAAGGAGATCCCTTCATATGCAGCAGCTGTGTAAAACAAAATATTATTCAAATGGAAAGAGAGTACAGCATGTTGTTATTCAAAGGGATCTGGTGTCCTCATGAAACACAGATGTTAAGAGTATAGATGCAGCAAGTAACTGGGAAGACAAATGGAATGCTGGCCTTTGTTATATAGGATGTAGAGCTCAGAAACAGGCCATTCGGCCCAACCAATCAATACTGGTATTCATGTTGTATTGGACCCTCTTCCCATCATGCTTATTGAAATCTACCATTTTAACCCTCTATTCACTTCTCTTTCATATGTTCTTCAAGTTCACTCCCTCTGGTTCTCAAATTTTGTATTCTTAGCACGCTTAGGGTGGAATTTATGCTATTCTCCAAGGTGAATTTGGACGCAAGGAGGCAAATAATTGAACTAGAAGGTACTGGGTTAGGACCCCCTGATTTCCCATCACTACTTCAGTTTAGTTCCAAGTTATAGAATCATAGAGTCAAACAGAATGCAAACAGACCCTTCAGTCCAATCGGTTCATGCTGAACATAATCCCAAACTAAACTCTTCTCACCTGTCTGCTCTTGGCCCATATCTTTCCAACCCTTTCCTATTCACATACTTATCCAAATATCTTTTAAACATTGTAACTGTATCCACATCCATCACTTCCTCAGGAAGTTCATTCCACATGTGAACTATCCTCTGTGTAAAAACATTTTCTCCTCATGTCTTTCTTAAATATCTCTCATACCACCCTAAAAATGTACCCCCCAGTCTTGAAATTCCCCATCCTAGGGAAAATACAACTACCATTAACTCGACCTATGCCTCTCATTATTTTATGAACTTCTATCAGATCGCTTCTCAACCTCCTAAGCTTCAGTGAAAAAAATCCTAGTTTATCCAGACTTTCTTTATAACTCAAATCTTCCATGCCTGGCAACATCCTGGTAAATCTCTTCTGAATCTTGTCCACCTGATAATATCCTTCCTGTAACTGGATGACTAGAAAGGGACACAGTATTCCAAAAGAGGCCTTACCAATGTCCTGCACAATCTCAACATGACTTCCTAATTCCTATATTCAAAGGACTGAGTAATGAAGGCAAGTGTGCCAAATGCTTTTTTAACCACCCTGTATATATTTGACACTAACTTCAAAAATTATGTACCTGCACCCATAGGTCCCTCTGTTCTATTACACCACACAAGGCCCTATCATTAATTGTATAAGCCCTTGTTTAATTTACCAAAATCCAACAGCTCACATTTATCTAGATGAACTCCATCTGCCATTTTTCGGCCATTGACCTGCTTGATCAAGATCCCTTTGTAATCTTAGAAAACCTTGTTCATTATCTACTGTGCCACCAATTTTGGTGTTGTTCACAAACTTACTAACCATGCTCATGGATGGTCATTCTGTCCTGATGCCAAATGAGGGGAAAGATTTAAAAAAGACCTGAGGGGTAATGTTTTTGCACAAAGGGTGGTATGTTTATGGAACAAGGCATCAGAGAAGGTGGTGGAGGCTGGTATAATTAAAACATTTAAAAGGCTTCAGTACAGGTGTATGAAAAGGAAGGTTTAGAGAGATATAGGCCAAAAGCTGGAAAGTGGGACTAGGTCAGATTGGGATGTCTAGTTGGCACAGAAAAGTTGGACCAAAGGGTCTGTTTCCATGCTGTAAGACTCTCTGACTCTATGAAGCCCTAGTGGTATCATGACTGCACACTTAAAGGCCTGATCCTGTATCTATGGGTGTTGAACTAGTGGTACGTGGAGCAGTCACCATGCAGGAAGCCCACAAAGGAAAGCCTGTTGCATTAACTTATCCTGATGAGGCTTGTCATTCAAAGACATTCAGTGCCTGACCGAATCCCCTGACACATCCCTAACTAACAAACCTGTCTCCATGAACCCCAGCCATTTAAAGAGAGAAGAAAATTAGAAAATGTACAATCATTCTATTATTCTAGAGATACTTAACATTCCATGAATTTAACATTAGGTTTCAGGGCTGGTACAGGTATTTCGCAGTAATTTTGCTGTTAACGTGCCATTAAAAACCTTGTTTGCACTTTTTAATAAAGTGTAATTATTCCATGGTTTTTATAGTGGGACTAACATTGTGAACATTGATTTTCAATCACAATAGCAATAGTAATTGTAGTCAATTGGAATCTTTATGGTACATATTGTGGAGAAGCCTAGGCTCATTGACTAGGCTGGACTTCTGGATTTCTACAGCATTCTGCACATATCCAAAATGTTAAACCTGCTGTCAGTTTTACTAACGATATTACTGTCATTACCACAGCAAAATACAGGCCAATACATTGTAAATCTATTTATAACATAAATATTCTCTATTTTAATAGCGTCCATTCCAGGGTAGCTATAAGAAACCGTCAATCTGAAAGCCACAAGTGTTTTGCAAAGAATGTAGCTTCTATTCAACCAATCTGTAGAAATCGGAAGTTCAAACTTGGATAAGTTCACCATTATCAGAATGCAATCAATTTCAGAATAGCAACATGCTGATGTTTTTATTCTATAAGTCACTCATTCATGCTAAATCGATTGTTTCCTGATACTCTGGCTCTAATATTACTTTAGTCACGATGAATAAGATTTTATTAGGTAAAGTATGAGTAACCAGATACTTAGATCTATGTTTCATTTACAATTGTTCCTTGTTTTCTGGATTATTAGTTACCTTGCACTAGGTTATATTTGCAAATTTCTCTTTTTTTTTCTTTGATATATGATGTAATGAAAATAACACTCGGGAAGATTTTGCAAATGCCAATTCTGAGTGAACTGTGAGCACTGAGGCAGAAGTTGAAACTGCTCTTACCACGTCCAAGACATCTACACCAAAGGCAGCCTAGGGTCAGAAAAAGATCAGGTCACAGGGTAACTTTTCAGGATATAAATCAGAGCTCCAATTTATTTACCACAACTTGTTAAGAAAAGTGGAAATGTGCTAAAAATTTCAAAAACTCTTATATTATTCTTAATCACTTCTCCCACCCCTACATTAATTTGCATCTTTTTCTGCTCACCAACTGGAAATTCCTGGGGAATCAACAAATAAAAGACATTTTTAAAAGGAAATTTGAACTCCAGTTTAGGCTATTTCTGTTAAAAGAAAAGGGATAACATCTGCAGGTGCAAAATCCAATGAAAACCTGTTTGTTTACAGTTGGATTTCCTCTTCTCATTTGTAATATAGTTAAAGTTAAACACGCTGGGATAGTCCTGTGGAATATAAAATGATCCTTTGTGGCTCTAATTATTTGACAGCCAGGGTCCTTTTCCCTGCCCTGCTCTGTCTCCACATCTCTGCCTTTGTCAAAAATTAGCATAACCTCAGAACCTCTCAGTGTTTAGGCATGAAAAGCTCCCAGCAGCGGTGCATTGATGGTGCATAATGAGCACAAAATGGTTGGATTTCTGCATGAAATAGAACAGTTTGCACAAAAGAACCTCAATGGGAAGTGAAGTGAAATACATTGATGGGCGTCTTCCCATCGTTAAAATTGAAATGGGACAAAGATGTGATTTTAGTCTTCAAAATCATTTTCTTTTTCAAAATCTAGAACTTTATTTTCATTTTATTTGTGATGTTTCTTTTTTCTATATCATCTTTCTCAAGTACTATTTAAAGGACTTCCACTGAAATGTAGGGACATTCTGTCTATGTTCAATTCAGTGCCTCGTCAGACATTTACAATTTACCATCTCCTGGCAAATAGAATATGTCAATCTGAGTTGATCTGAATACTAGACACAAATGTTCATGGCACAGTGGTTTTGGATATTCGATGGGAAGGGGCAAAGGGAAAATATTAATGTTATGAGCAACAAAGGAGCAGTAATATTTGCCATCTCACTATAACTTAATTCAGAATGTTAATATGAATGCAAGAGATTAACAAGATGGAAGATAATATAGCCCAAATGGAAAAAGTTCTGAATGGTACCAAGGTATCTCCAAAATAAACCAATCTAATGTATAGAAAAAGTTGGGGGAGCTGGAAAAAGAAATAAAAATTATCCGTAGTTTAGAGTTAAAGAATAATGCTATTGGTTCCAGGATATAGATCTGAACAATATCAGTGAAAATAGGTGAAATTTACAGTGAACATCAATACAGTGATATCCTGTTAAATGAACATTTCCAATATATCGTATCCCTTATCACATAATTAAGTGGTTATATTACTTCATCAACAAAACTAATTTCGGGAATAACAACGCTTAACTAAATGATCATTTTATTTGTAAGTTACAGCTAATGGAGTAATTTCATGGGCGGCACGGTGGCACAGTGGTTAGTACTGCTCCCTCACAGCGCCTGAGACCCAGGTTCAATTCCAGCCTCAGGCGACTGACTGTGTGGAGTTTGAACATTGTCTGTGTGGGTTTCCTCCGGGTGCTCCGGTTTCCTCCCACAGTTCAAAGATGTGCGGGTCAGGTGTATTGACCATGCTAAATTGCCCGTAGTGTTAGGTAAGGGGTAAATGTAGGGGTATGGGTGGGTTGTGCTTCGGCGGGTCGGTGTGGACTTGTTGGGCCGAAGGGCCTGTTTCCACACTGTAAGTAATCTAATCTTCATGCCATAAAATATGAAACTGCATTATGAACAAAAACAGGAATTGCTGGAAAAACTCAGCAGGTCTGCCAACATCTATGGAGAGAAAGCACAGTTAATATTTCGGATCCAGTGACTGTTCTTCAGAACTGACAGTCAGTTAACTCTGCTTTCGCTCTACAGATGCTGCCAGACCTGTGCAGCTTTTCCAGCAATTTCTGTTTTTGCTTGTGATTTCCAATATCCTCAGTTCTTTGTCTTTTTTTGTGAACTGCATAATGATCTATGCATTTTTCAAAATGCAAATATATATATATATATAATTAAATCTTACAATTTCTTTTTACAATATCATATTTTTTTTTTGTGTTGAAATACCTACATTTATTGATTCAGTATCATTGCTCAAATTAGGAGATTCATCCATAGAGAAGATGCTCCCATTGTCATTAAAAATGTTTCCATTTTTGTCATTGCTGTATTGTCCTGTCTTCCATTCTTGCTGTTATTTTTCCTGTTGACTTTTCTGAGGTGGGAGTATTGTACTGTGTCACTGCTATTTTCATGCATTGTGTCTTGGAATGCTTCTTACAAGCTTTTCCATTCAGAAACATGGGCATGAAATTCTTTTGTGAAATACCAGTTTTGTGGGGCTCTTTGCCAGGCTGCTTGCCAAGTAATCACACTGTGTTATGTGAGAAGAGCACACGTTGTGGTTTGATGCCAGTAAAGCAAATCTGAACCAAGCAACGTCATTGTAGATCGCTCTACAAAATACTCTTGTTCTGCTGTGGCAAAATCACTTTTAATAAATAAATCTTCCACTGCAATATGCCTAGAAGTGCTCTGGAAATGTTTTCAGTGTCTGCTTGTGATTTCCTGGATTTATCAGAGAATGTTGAAGCATCCTCTCAGGTATGGCAAGGTAACGGGTGACCAGTCCACACAAAGGTTGCAACAACTCTGAGGACAGCAGTCTCTCTGGGTCTGCAGGATAGCAGGGAAAGGGAACAGAGGCTACAGAAAAGACAAGATCTGCATGATGTCCTCTGCCAAATGGTCTCCTTCATACTCCTTTGAGTGACAAGAGGCTGCCTGGCAGATATGTCAATGCATTTTAATGCAAACATTAGCATTCTCCTTCATGCCACCCCATCAGTCTTCATCTGAGTCCCTTGCAGCAGAACCAATCAAGGATCTCACCTTCTATTAATATAGCAAACAAAAACTCCTTTCCTGTGCCCTGATTGTAGCCTCGTCATGTCAGGAAATCACCATGGGCTAATTCCAACCATATTCACTTTTGAAGCACCAATATCTGAGCTAATGGCTGGAAGTATCAGGTCCAAGTGATGGGCCTCTTTATCGGTGCAGCTGCTCTCCAATGTCCCCCTGAGGGCTCCTGTATGGTGACAGATTTGGGTTCTTCAGAAGCTCAGGCAGGGTAGGGTTGGGTTGTGTTAAGGGCATTTGGGTGAGAAGCAAGAAACCTATCACATCATGCCAGATAGCAGGAAGGCAGGACAGCTGGGATTTGTGAAGGACTTGGAGTAGGAATATACCCTCATCCCCAGTGTTCTCAGCAATGCGCAATATGACAGGCCCTGTCACGGCTAGTCACACTAGGCAGGGAACTACTCCTCCTTAAAGCTCCTGTAGGAGCTGAGGGTTTTGCTGTGCCCCCTGCTGCTGTGTCTCACTTTGTCCTGCAAGGGAGAGTGAGATGAAGAGCAGAATGTCACTGATTGTGCAACTTGATGGGCAAAATCCTATGCCCCCACCATGGCATGTTTGATGTGAGAAGGCATTAAATCAGGAGTGGGTGAGATGGCACAATGTCACTTCAACCTCCACATTAATCCTTTGGGAGTGGAACGCCTGTAGCCCTGCTGGAGTTGCTTTAGGTCACTTAGGGAACATCCCTCAAGTCTGATTAAGGGATTCAGCTTTGGGAAATGAGGGGGGGGGGGTGTGTGTTAACTTCTGGGATACACATTCTGCAGATCCCCAACCCTGATAACCAGAAGATCTATTCATAGTTTAGGTCTCCCATATGCTCACCTATGATTTTTCTATTTTATCATTGATGTACACTCATGATATACACTCTAAATGACACTGTGCTGTATTGGTTTCTCACTATTGTGCTGTCATGATTGATTATTGATTCATCACTTATGGCTTTTTAACTAATGGAAAAACTATGTAAAACACTTAAAATATGCCAATGACAAAAATATTTTAAAGTGGTGATAGTGTCACTTTATTATTAAAATACATTTTATATAAGTAGTTCCTCCAAATCAGAATTTGGAAGTCCAGATGTAAAGCGAGTTTTTAATGAGGCTGTGATACAGTACGCAGAACAGAGTTTTAGAGCATCAGAGAGGGAGTTCTGTGACATTGATCTGCACTTTAAAATTATAGTGTTCATTGCTGGCACATGATGATGCAGACATGTTTATTAATAACACAAAAAGTACAACTCAATATTGCAACGAGGGGCCTTTTTAATTTTAAAATTTTGCGTTGAATTTTGCCAAACATCAGTTTGCCAAATCTCGAGGAATTTCATGGAGGGTTTCTGCCTGTGATTTCTAATGCAAATCCTCACCGCTCACCTCAGTAAGTACACACCAGGCTTCTGTGGCACGACTCATGTGCGACCTTGTGGTCAGCAGCAGATTGCTGGCTGGTGTTGGGACCTTCTGGTGTTCACATTGCGGGCACCATGTCTAAACCTCAGCTGTGCAATTCTCAAATGTTACCAGCCTGGTCTGAAGAAGCCACCCAGATCAGTGCAGCATCTAGAGGCTGGAGGAAGGCTCAGCAATGTCACAAGAAAGTTAATGGCCCTCTGGATTCAATATCTAATTCAATAATTTTAGGGCCTGAGCACCTTCTCCCCTGTCCTACCCCAAATCTCACATACTAGGCCCTGACATTACATGGGCTGCTACCACTAGCAACCCAATGTCAGCTACATTAGCAATATTGAATATCCCAGGCTGGCCTTTACTCATTCATTTGTCTGCCCAACTGTTTTTCTCACTCTCTGGCGTCCTTCTCCACGTACCGTTTACTCTTTTCCCCCTCTTCCCACCCTGTCTAGAGCTTTTAAATCAACCTTTTCCTGGCTACAATCAGTTCTGAAGCAGGGTCTCTGAACCTGAAGCATTAATTCTGCAGCAATTTCTGATTTTGTTTCTGATTTCCAACATCTGCAGTTCATTGGCTTTTTTTAAGCTAACGGCCTTCTCTGCTTTGTCAGGGTAAGGGCCACCATCTTGTCTCCACTACCTCACATTCACTCTAACTCTGCCATTGCACTTACCTCCCACCATGGCTCATGGTCTACCATTGGCACATGGCATCTTCTGTCGCTGCTCTCACCCACCCTACCTCCCCCAAACAACTAACCCTTCCTGCCCTCTGTTCTTCCTACTCACTCACGAGAATCTTACAGCTTTCCCGCTTCATTCCCGAAACATCGATTCTACTGCTCCTCGGATGCTGCCTGACCTGCTATGCTTTTCCAGCAACACACTCTTCAACTCTGATCTCCAACATCTACAGTCCTCACGTTCTCCTTTCCTGATTACCAAAGGAGCAGACCTCTGACTAGCCATAGTCCCCCCTGTCTGATTATTGCTGCCAAACATGTCTATCTGTTTACACTAAAGGGCAAGATAGGACAAGGCAGAGATTATGTGAGAATCCAAGAAAGTGAGTTAGTATAAGGAAGCAAGCTAACAGCATTGAGATGCAGTCCTGGTCCAGTGAATGAGCTGACTGCCCATTAATGTTGCCTCCGAGGTAGCCACTCATGTCTTCCTGTTGGGAATTGTCACCATCTAGTTTCATTCCACTGCCTGGGAAAATAGCAAACTGCATATAAGCCAGGTGAAATAGGTAATAATGAAATGTTAATGGGTGTAAATATGCTTCCCGCTGCTCACCAGAAATATTCCTGTCTTGCCGTTAAAACCTTGGTGGAAAATCGGAATTTTTTTCTTCCTAATGTTAAGAATGTAATTTTTCCATTCATGCTATGTTTTACCAACTGACTCTCTATTGCCCATGTTTCACTGGCTGGAAAGCTTCCGTTATTTTTCTTCATTTGGGTTCATGTTGTAGTCTCCTCATTACTAGTCAATGGAGGCTGAAACTGTCTTCATTGGAATTGAACACTGCATAGAGTACAAAAACAAATGGCCAATTTGCTACCACCAATATTGAACTGCCACTTGAGATAAATTTTAACCCTAATAGATTTCCAATTTTACTTAGGGATTTCTTGTATTTATGAGTTACATTGCTATAAAAATGAACAGTTACATACATAACTACTTACAAATCAATAAATGTAAAATTAAGATGTGACAATTGTAATATGACACAAAATGCTGTATATATTTTGACACAGAATGTAATGAGAAAGTGAAAATGAAAAACAGGTGTGAAACATGGGCATCGATGTAAAACTTTAGAGACTTAGAACAGAAAGCAGGAGCAATCTATTTAATACAGAGGTTTGTGAGATTATGAAATGGATTGTTGATTAAATTGGAAACCATTTAATAGGTTATTGAAGGGAAATTAGATAAGCAATAGTGTAGTCACATGTGGGATCGTGATTGCTGTTTAAGTGGAGGATGAACAACTGTGTAGACTCTTGGGCCAAACAGCCTGTTTCCATATTGTAATTTCCATGTAATTCTTTGGTTGTAAGAGAATGAATAAGCAGAAGAATGTTGGGAAAGAAGTAGTGTAGAAAGGCAGAACTAACATCATGGATGAAGAGGGACAATGAGGTGTCAAAAAAGAGTGCGACAAATTATGAAGGGAGTGGGTTTACATAGGGATTTGAAAAAAAAAAGAGGGGCAAAAGCAGAAACGCTGTAAGAAATTCTGCACATGGGAACCAGCACTTCAATGAAAGGGGTGAGTACAAAGCTACATTCTTTCAAAATTGGGCTTCACTTCATAGTGCCCTTGAGTTTCCCTTAAAGGCTTTAGCATATCAACAACTTTTACTTCATTAAGCATTGCAGAACTATTGTGTATGTGATGGGGAGTCCGGGCAGCCAATGGCTAGCGTTGTACAGCTTAATTATTTGCTGTGAATAGGCTCTGAGAGCCTGCAGGAACCTCCATTCTTTTCCATTCTACTTAGAGAGAGCCACAGCAGTGCAACCTTGGCCAAAGAACATAAACAAATAGCTGTTGCCATGGCGATCGTTCTCTCTAAAACTCCTCTTTTTTGGTGGCTGTATCTATGCACACTGAAAGCACTTAATGCCATAGAGATGGAGGGGGATGAGAAAACATCCACGACCTGATAAACTTTGCACTGACAGTCACAGCTATAGAGCACCTGCAAACTGGGAAGTCTCAAAATTGTACTCTCTCTGGAGTGACTGCGATGAGAAGGAACAATATTGAGGGTACAACAGATAGATAAAATGCAATTTAAAAACATGGACTTAGCTAGACAAAGTGGAGCCTTTACCAAAATTGATATAAAATCTCCACTTTTAAAACCATTCCATGTTGGAGAGCCCGAAAATCCAAAGATCAAGCTTTTTAAAAATTTACACATAGGATTTGAGCATCATTGGAAAGGTCAGCATTTATTGCTCATCCCTAATTGGTATTAAGAAGTTAATGGTATACCAATGGCTTGTAGGTATACCTACAGTGCTGTTAGAAATCTCACTTCAGGTATTTGTTCCAGTCATAATGAAGGAATGGCAATAAACTTCCAATGTCAGAAGTTATGCAACACCAGGTTATAGTCCAACAGGTCTACTTGAAATCACAAGTTCTTGCTCCGGTGAAGTCTTCATCTGACAAAGGGGCTACACTCTGAAAGTTTGTGATAAACCTGTTGGACTATAACCTGGGGTCATGTCATTTCCGAGTCCAACACCAGCACCTCCATGTCAATAAACCTCCAAGTCAGGATGTTGTGTAGTTTGGAGGGGCATCTTCAGACAATGGTGTTCCTGTATATCTGGAATGACTTCTTTTAAGTGGTAGATGTTACAGGTTTCAAAGGTGCTGTGAAGGGAATCTTAGTGAGTTGCTGCAGGACATCTTGAAGATGGTACACAGTGCTGCTATTGCGGCTGGTGGTGAAGAAAATTAATGTTTAAGGTGTTGACTGGAGTGCCAATTAAGTTGACTGCTTTGACTTACGTGTGGTGAGCTTTTTAAATGTTAGAGCTGGATCCATTCACACTAATGGATTGTATTCCATCACATTCCTGACTTGTGTTTTGTAGGCGTAATTTTCAGGTAATTTAGTAACCCCTAGGATGTTGATGGTGGGAAATTTAGAGATAATAATGCCATTGAACAACAAGGGGGTGGAGGGAGTTTGATTGTATTCTCTGTGGCTGAAGAGGTCAAAGCTTGATACATGTCATTTACCAGTTAGCAGCTCAAATCTGAACAGTATCCAAATCTGTCTGCATCACTACATCTGAGGAATTATGAATAGCGCTTATCATTGGACAATCATCAGTAAACATTCCTCCTCTTATCTTATGTTGACGAGAATGTAATTGATGAGGCAGATGAAGGTAAATGTGTTTAAGGCACTGACCTGAGGAATTCTAGAAGTATGGGACTGCAGTGACTTGTCCATGTCAAGACCAGAAATGGTATCTGTGTTTCTAAACAGTGCAGACTTTTCTCCAGATTCTCATTGAGTTCAATTTTGCTGGTGCACCTTGATGCCACACTTAGCCAAATGCTGTCAGGATGTCAAGAACAATCATTCCTGTCTCATCTCTTCAGTTGAGTACTTTTTAATAGCTCAAGTTTGGATCCTGGCTATTAATGAAGTGAGGACTGAATATCCCTAGTCAATCTGAAATGAGCATCAGTGAACAAGTAATTGCTGAGTGAGTGACAGTTGATAACACTGTCAATTACAGCTCCCATCACTTTGTTGATAATTGAGTGTGATGGGTGGTAGTTAGCTGGTTTGACTTTGAGCCCTTTTTCTGGACAGAACATACCTGGTCATTTTTTCACGTTTCTAGATATTGTAATTGTACTCTAGCTAAATTTGAAGCTATTACTGGAGTGCGCACTTCCAATAATACAGTTGGGATGCTGTCAGGACCCTTTGGCTTCATGGTATTCGGTGCCTACAACCATTTCTTAATATCATGTGGAATGGCTTGCATTTACTGAAAGCTAGCTACCATTGTGATTGGGATCTCAAGAAGAGGTCAAGATAGACCATCCATTTGGCATTTCTGGCCAAGACTAGTTTCAAATGCCTCAATGATACGTTGGACACCTCATCATTGAGTATAACGATATATTTGGAGACCTCCCCTTGTTAGTTCTTAATTGTCCATTATCATTCACAACTGGATAAGACAGGATATCAAAGCTTTTGCCTGATCTCTTGGTTGTGGAATCACTTGACTCTGTCTTTTGTATGCTACTTCCACTGCTTGACATGTATGTAGCACAGTATTGCATTTTCATAGATTGGTACCTCATTTTTAGACATGCCTGGTGTTGCTACAGTCATGGTCTCCAATATTTATTATTATATCAGTGTTGTTCTCCTTTCTTGGTGATAAAGGTAAAGTGAAGGAAATGCTAGGCCATGAGGTTACAGATTGTGATTGAGTGGCCCACAACACATCACAAGTAGCTAGTTATGTCCGGTTTGATCTGTCTTGAGACAAGACTGTTTAGCATGGTGGCCATGCTTGTAATCTTTGTCTCAGAAATAAAAACCAGATTAATACGAGGTTTACTTTCCAGATTAATAAGAGGTTTACTTGCCCATGTTTGATCTGATGCCATGAATGTTTGTGATGACTGAGCACAATGTTGAAGTCTCCCAGAGCCATTCCCTTTCTGAATGCCATTTGGAATGTATATGCTCACAATGATGAATGATGGAGTCGAAGATTTAGTGAATATGAATGCATCAGCCTGTTGCTTTGTTAAATTGTGGGACAGATTTCCCAATTTCTGCTCAAGTCCCCAGACGTTCTGATGTCTAGGATGATGCCAGATGGTAAGCCTGCTGTTAGATGTCAGTTTTTGATAGAGTCATATAGTCATACAGCATGGAAATAGGCCCTTTGGTCTAACCAGTCCAGGACAATCATTATCCCAAAGTAAAGTAGTTCCACCTGCCTGCACTTGGCCAATTTTCAAATGTCTTTTATATGTTGTAATTGCATCCTCATCCTCCACCTGCCATTCACTTTATACGCCTCATAATTTTACAAACCTCATAATGTGGAGGGTTGTTTTTCAGACTGGAGGCCTGTGACCAGTGGAGTGCCACAAGAATCAATGCTGGGCCCTCTACTTTTTGTCATTTACATAAATGATTTGAATGTGAGCATAAGAGGTACAGTTAGTAAGTTTGCAGATGACACCAAAATTGGAGGTGTAGTGGACAGCAAAGAGGGTTACCTCAGATTACAACAGGATCTTGACCAGATGGGCCAATGGGCAGAGAAGTGGCAGATGGAGTTTAATTCAGATAAATGCGAGGTGCTGCATTTTGAGAAAGCAAATCTTAGCAGGACTTATACACTTAATGGTAAGGTCTGAGGGAGTGTTGCTGAACAAAGAGACCTTGGAGTGCAGGTTCATAGCTCCTTGAAAGTGGAGTCGCAGGTAAATAGGATAGTGAAGAAGGCGTTTGGTATGCTTTCCTTTATTGGTCAGAGTATTGAGTACAGGAGTTGGGAGGTCATGTTTGCGGCTGTACAGGACATTGGTTCAGCCATTGTTGGAATATTGCATGCAATTCTGGTCTCCTTCCTATTGGAAAGATGTTGTAAAACTTGAAAGGGCTCAGAAAAGATTTACAAGGATGCTGCCAAGGTTAGAGGATCTGAGCTACAGGGAGAAGCTGAACAGGCTGGGGCTGTTTTCCCTGGAGCGTTGGAGGCTGAGAGGTGACCTTATAGAGGTTTACAAAATTATGAGGGGCATGGATAGGATAAATAGGCAATGTCTTTTCCCTGGGGAGTCCAGAACTAGAGGGCATAGGTTTAGGGTGAGAGGGGAAAGATATAAAAGAGACCTAAGGGACAACTTGTTTTCACACAGAGGGTGGTACGTATATGGAATGAGCTGCCAGAGGATGTGGTGGGGGCTGGTACAATTGCAACATTTAAGAGGCATTTGGATGGATATATGAATAGGAAGGGTTTGGAGCGATATGGGCCGGGTGCTGGCAGGTGGGACTAGATTGGGTTGGGATATCTGGTCGGCATGGATGGGTTGGACGGAAGGGTCTGTTTCCATGCTGTACATTTCTATGACTCTATGTCATCCTTCAACCTTAAAAATAAACTTACACCAAACAAGATCCCTTGAATTACAAGGTGAAATCCCATGGAATTTAATTTTTAACAAACTACACTGAGAATGCATAAGCATTGAAATACAAGTATGTTTTTCTGGGCGATTGTCCTTGTTGCATAAAGATTGGATCCAATGAAGTCTCTAATGTGTCTATTCGTGAAGAACAGTTAAGTTGGTGAAAATTACTCAATGGATATTTGATAAAGAATGGACAAAACCAGGAAGTGTAGAAAACAAAGTAGAAACCAATTCAGCTTCTCCAACCTGTTCTTGCCTGTGAGGAGATTTCCAGAAACATTTGCAGAGGCTAAACTTAATAGCCACCTCCTGTCAAGCTTCTAGGTGGGTTATGGTATGGTGGGATGGAGGTTCAGGGTTGGAGAGTGGGGGGATGTAGTGATCGTTGTTAAATTACCTGCATTGCCTTCCCACTGCCCTCCTGCCGTTCTCAGTTTGCCTTCAATTCAGAGATGAGGTCTAGGCTGGCACATCTGCCTTCACCACAGTTGAGATCCTTTGGTGACTAATTATTGATAAGAAGGCATTATGGCTTGATGTGAAGCTGTCTGTGGGATAACATTGGTGCCATAAGTCGGCGGTTCTCAGTGAAACTGTGCCTTGGGGGTGTCTAAGAGTCCTCCTAGAGGCCTTGAAGGAGGTGGTAGTTGTGTGAGCCTGCTCCCAAACCCTGTCCCACAGTGGTATTAGTGGCATGAGAGTTGTTTCCGTGCTAACGTCGGCAAATGATGTCCTTTTTTTTCAGGTGTGAGACGCAGTGAGAGACACAAAGTGCACAAATCTTTAATTTCCACCACCAGGAAGAAAGGAAACACCCGAGTGGCCTGTGACAAGCAGTACCCTTTACATCAAAGGGCAATGCTGTGTGATCAAAATAGTGAAGGGGAGGGCAAGGACTAAATCAAAATAGCGTTGGAGGGGGAAATGATGCACTCCACTCCCTGCGGCACCCACCTCTCCCTGAACAACTCCAGGGTGTTGGTGGACACCGCGTGCTCCTTCTCCAAGGACACCTGGGCCCTAACGTAACCGCAGAAGAGGGGCAGGCAGTCGGCCCTAACGACCCCCTCCACGGCCCGCTGCCTGGACCTGTTTATGGCCAGTTTGGCCAGGCCCAGGAGCAGACCCACGAGGAGGTCTTCAGACCTGCCCTCCCTCCTCCGCACCGGGTGCCCGAAGATCAGGAGCGTGGGACTGAAGTGCAACCAAAAACAGAGGAGAAGGTTTTTCAGAAAATCAAAAAGGGAGTGCAAACGCCCACACCCAATATACACATGGTCCACGGACTCCACAGCACCACAAAACAAGCAGTTGGGCTGGGAGTCCGTGAACCACCGCAATCTGTGGTTGCAGGGGACTGCTGCGTGCAGCACCCTCCACCCCAGATCCCCGAGTGAAAGGGGGAGGACTCCTGCGTAGAGGGCCCTCCACTGGGGATCCCCACCGCCCGGTGGCAAATGGGCAAGCCAGGGCATGTCCGGGCAGTGGATGAGGGAGAAGAGGTGGACGGTGTGCAGCAGCAGTCAATACAGGGCACGCCTTTTTACGTCCTTGAAGGGGACAAAATTAAAATTTCGGAGGCGGCTCAGGTTGTGGGGCACAGGCTCCCGCGGGAAGTACGGGACCTTGGGGCCAATGTGAAATTTCATCCGGGCTGGGGTGAGCGGGGATGGGAATGATGTCCTTCTTAAAAACGATTTTGAGGTTTCCATTGGTTCATTCAAGCAATGAGCTGACTTTACACCAGGAACCATCTACTGGTTCATTTGAAGGCCATTGAGGTGGGGCTCATAAACAAGAGGGACTTTGCCTACTGCCTTCCCACTCATACTTGGCAGGATGGATTAGGTATCCAGCAGCCTACTTACATGGCCTATTGAGGTAAAAAAGTGGCCAATTAATGGTCAGTTAAGGCCATCCTTCTATTTCTGTCATTATAATACGTGAATCCAGGGAAGATGGGCAGCTTGGCAGCTTTCACTGCCTGGTGCTGTCAGGCAGGAAGTGGGCACTGGGGTTCCCATGCCCATTGAAGGCAAACTCCTGCTCGACCCCACCCCCCAGTTTAAGCCTGGTCCTGGACACACCTTCCCGTGCCGGTCTCCTGTCTGGGACACACCTTCCCGTGCCGGTCTCCTGTCTGGGACACACCTTCTTGTGCCGGTCTCCGGTCTGGGACATACCTTCCCGTACAGGTCTCCGGTCTGGGACACACCTTCGCGTGCCGGTCTCCTGTCTGGGACACACCTTCCCGTGCAGGTCTCCTGTCTGGGACACACCTTCCCGTACAGGTCTCCAGTCTGGGACACACCTTCCCGTGCCGGTCTCCTGTCTGGGACACACCTTCCCGTGCAGGTCTCCTGTCTGGGACACACCTTCCCGTGCAGGTCTCCAGTCTGGGACACACCTTCCCGTACAGGTCTCCTGTCTGGGACACACCTTCCCGTTCCGGTCTCCTGTCTGGGACACACCTTCCCGTGCAGGTCTCCACTCTGGGACACACCTTCCCGTGCTGGTCTCCAGTCTGGGACACACCTTCCCATGCCGGTGTCCGGTCTGAGATACACCTTCCCGTGCTGGTCTCCGGTCTGGGACACACTTTCCCGTTCCGGTCTCCTGTCTGGGACACACCTTCCCATGCAGGTCTCCTGTCTGGGACACACCTTCCCATTCCGGTCTCCAGTCTGGGACACACCTTCCCGTGCAGGTCTTCTGTCTGGGACACACCTTCCCGTACAGGTGTCCTGTCTGGGACATACCTTCCCGTGCAGGTCTCCACTGTGGGACACACCTTCCCATGCCGGTCTCCTGTCTGGGACACACCTTCCCGTGCTGGTCTCCTGTGTGGGACACACCTTCCCGTGCTGGTCTCCTGTCTTGGACACACCTTCCCGTGCAGGTCTCCTGTCTGGGACACACCTTCTCGTGCCGGTCTCCGGTCTGGGACACACCTTCTTGTGCTGGTCTCCTGTCTGGGACACACCTTCCCGTACAGGTCTCCTGTCTGGGACACACCTTCTTGTGCCGGTCTCCGGTCTGGGACACACCTTCCCGTACAGGTCTCCGGTCTGGGACACACCTTCACGTGCCGGTCTCCTGTCTGGGACACACCTTCCCGTACAGGTCTCCTGTCTGGGACACACCTTCCCGTGCCGGTCTCCTGTCTGGGACACACCTTCTCGTGCCGGTCTCTGATCTGGGACACACCTTCCCGTACAGGTCTCCTGTCTGGGACACACCTTCCCGTACAGGTCTCCGGTCTGGGACACACCTTCACGTGCCGGTCTCCTGTCTGGGACACACCTTCCCGTACAGGTCTCCTGTCTGGGAACCACCTTCCCGAGCAGGTCTCCACTCTGGGACACACCTTCCCGTGCAAGTCTCCTGTCTGGGACACACCTTCCCGTGCCGGTCTCCTGTCTGGGACACACCTTCCCGTTCCGGTCTCCTGTCTGGGACACACCTTCCCGTGCCGGTCTCCTGTCTGGGACACACCTTCTTGTGCCGGTCTCCGGTCTGGGACACACCTTCCCGTACAGGTCTCCGGTCTGGGACACACCTTCCCGTGCTGGTCTCCTGTGTGGGACACACCTTCCCGTGCTGGTCTCCTGTCTTGGACACACCTTCCCGTGCAGGTCTCCTGTCTGGGACACACCTTCTCGTGCCGGTCTCCGGTCTGGGACACACCTTCTTGTGCTGGTCTCCGGTCTGGGACACACCTTCCCGTACAGGTCTCCTGTCTGGGACACACCTTCCCGTGCCGGTCTCCTGTCTGGGACACACCTTCTTGTGCCGGTCTCCGGTCTGGGACACACCTTCCCGTACAGGTCTCCGGTCTGGGACACACCTTCACGTGCCGGTCTCCTGTCTGGGACACACCTTCCCGTACAGGTCTCCTGTCTGGGACACACCTTCCCGTGCCGGTCTCCTGTCTGGGACACACCTTCTCGTGCCGGTCTCTGATCTGGGACACACCTTCCCGTACAGGTCTCCTGTCTGGGACACACCTTCCCGTACAGGTCTCCGGTCTGGGACACACCTTCACGTGCCGGTCTCCTGTCTGGGACACACCTTCCCGTACAGGTCTCCTGTCTGGGACCCACCTTCCCGAGCAGGTCTCCACTCTGGGACACACCTTCCCGTGCAAGTCTCCAGTCTGTGACACACCTTCCCGTGCAGGTCTCCTGTCTGGGACTCACCTTCCTGTACTGGAATACAGTCTGGGATATGCCATCCTGTGCCAGTGTCCAGTCTGGGACTCACCTTTCCGTGCTGGTCTCCGGTCTGGAACACACCTTCCCGTACTGGTCTCCAGTCTGGGACACACCTTCCCGTACAGGTCTCCACTCTGGGACACACCTTCCCGTGCAAGTCTCCTGTCTGGGACACACCTTCCCGTGCCGGTCTCCTGTCTGGGACACACCTTCCCGTTCCGGTCTCCTGTCTGGGACACACCTTCCCGTGCCGGTCTCCTGTCTGGGACACACCTTCTTGTGCCGGTCTCCGGTCTGGGACACACCTTCCCGTACAGGTCTCCGGTCTGGGACACACCTTCGCGTGCCGGTCTCCTGTCTGGGACACACCTTCCCGTACAGGTCTCCTGTCTGGGACACACCTTCCCGTGCAGGTCTCCTGTCTGGGACACACCTTCCCGTACAGGTCTCCAGTCTGGGACACACCTTCCCGTGCCGGTCTCCTGTCTGGGACACACCTTCCCGTGCAGGTCTCCTGTCTGGGACACACCTTCCCGTGCAGGTCTCCAGTCTGGGACACACCTTCCCGTACAGGTCTCCTGTCTGGGACACACCTTCCCGTTCCGGTCTCCTGTCTGGGACACACCTTCCCGTGCAGGTCTCCACTCTGGGACACACCTTCCCGTGCTGGTCTCCAGTCTGGGACACACCTTCCCGTGCCGGTCTCCGGTCTGAGATACACCTTCCCGTGCTGGTCTCCGGTCTGGGACACACCTTCCCGTGCAGGTCTCCAGTCTGGGACACACCTTCCCGTACAGGTCTCCTGTCTGGGACACACTTTCCCGTTCCGGTCTCCTGTCTGGGACACACCTTCCCGTGCAGGTCTCCTGTCTGGGACACACCTTCCCATTCCGGTCTCCAGTCTGGGACACACCTTCCCGTACAGGTCTCTTGTCTGGGACACACTTTCCCGTTCCGGTCTCCTGTCTGGGACATACCTTCCCGTGCAGGTCTCCACTGTGGGACACACCTTCCCATGCCGGTCTCCTGTCTGGGACACACCTTCCCGTGCTGGTCTCCTGTGTGGGACACACCTTCCCGTGCTGGTCTCCTGTCTTGGACACACCTTCCCGTGCAGGTCTCCTGTCTGGGACACACCTTCTCGTGCCGGTCTCCGGTCTGGGACACACCTTCTTGTGCTGGTCTCCTGTCTGGGACACACCTTCCCGTACAGGTCTCCGGTCTGGGACACACCTTCACGTGCCGGTCTCCTGTCTGGGACACACCTTCTCGTGCAGGTCTCCTGTCTGGGACACACCTTCCCGTGCCGGTCTCCTGTCTGGGACACACCTTCCCATGCCGGTCTCCTGTCTGGGACACACCTTCCCGTGCTGGTCTCCTGTCTGGGACACACCTTCCCGTGCAGGTCTCCACTCTGGGACACACCTTCCCGTGCAAGTCTCCAGTCTGGGACACACCTTACCGTGCCGGTCTCCTGTCTGGGACACACCTTCTTGTGCCGGTCTCCGGTCTGGGACACACCTTCCCGTACAGGTCTCCGGTCTGGGACACACCTTCACGTGCCGGTCTCTGGTCTGGGACACACCTTCCCGTACAGGTCTCCTGTCTGGGACACACCTTCCCGTGCCGGTCTCCTGTCTGGGACACACCTTCTCGTGCCGGTCTCTGATCTGGGACACACCTTCCCGTACAGGTGTCCTGTCTGGGACACACCTTCCTGTGCAGGTCTCCAGTCTGGGACACACCTTCCCGTACAGGTGTCCTGTCTGGGACATACCTTCCCATGCCGGTCTCCTGTCTGGGACCCACCTTCCCGAGCAGGTCTCCACTCTGGGACACACCTTCCCGTGCAAGTCTCCAGTCTGTGACACACCTTCCCGTGCTGGTCTCCTGTCTGGGCCTCACCTTCCTGTACTGGAATACAGTCTGGGATATGCCATCCTGTGCCAGTGTCCAGTCTGGGACTCACCTTTCCGTGCTGGTCTCCGGTCTGGAACACACCTTCCCGTGCTGGTCTCCAGTCTGGGACACACCTTCCCGTACAGGTCTCCACTCTGGGACACACCTTCCCGTGCAAGTCTCCTGTCTGGGACACACCTTCCCGTGCCGGTCTCCTGTCTGGGACACACCTTCCCGTTCCGGTCTCCTGTCTGGGACACACCTTCCCGTGCAGGTCTCCACTCTGGGACACACCTTCCCGTGCTGGTCTCCAGTCTGGGACACACCTTCCCATGCCGGTCTCCTGTCTGGGACACACCTTCCCGTGCCGGTCTCCTGTCTGGGACACACCTTCTTGTGCCGGTCTCCGGTCTGGGACACCCCTTCCCATACAGGTCTCCGGTCTGGGACACACCTTCGCGTGCCGGTCTCCGGTCTGGGACACACCTTCCCGTACAGGTCTCCTGTCTGGGACACACCTTCCCGTGCCGGTCTCCTGTCTGGGACACACCTTCTCGTGCCGGTCTCTGATCTGGGACACACCTTCCCGTACAGGTCTCCTGTCTGGGACACACCTTCCTGTGCCGGTCTCCTGTCTGGGACACACCTTCCCGTACAGGTGTCCTGTCTGGGACATACCTTCCCATGCCGGTCTCCTGTCTGGGACACACCTTCCCGAGCAGGTCTCCACTCTGGGACACACCTTCCCGTGCAAGTCTCCAGTCTGTGACACACCTTCCCGTGCAGGTCTCCTGTCTGGGACTCACCTTTCCGTGCTGGTCTCCGGTCTGGGACTCACCTTCCTATACTGGAATACAGTCTGGGATATGCCATCCTGTGCCAGTGTCCAGTCTGGGACTCACCTTTCCGTGCTGGTCTCCGGTCTGGGACTCACCTTCCTGTACTGGGATACAGTCTGGGATATGCCATCCTGTGCCAGTGTCCAGTCTGGGACTCACCTTTCTGCACTGGCCTATGGTCTTGGATTCACCTTCCTGTGCCAGGCTCCAGTGTGAGATTTACCTTCCTGTACTAGCCTCCAGTCTGAGACTCACTTTTCCGCTCTGGCCTACAGTCTGTGTTACACCTTCCTCTGCTGGTCTCTGGTCTGGGGGATTCACCTTCCCATTTTAGCTCTCAGTCTGGGATTCACCTTCCCGTATTGGTCTCCGGTCTGGGACATGCCTTCCTGTGCCAGTCTCTGGTCTGGGACATACCTTCCCGTGCTGGTCTCCGGTCTGGGACATGCCTTCCTGTGTCAGTCTCCGGTCTGGGACATGCCTTCCTGTGCCAGTCTCCGGTCTGGGACATGCGTTCCTGTACTGGTCTCCGGTCTGGGACATGCGTTCTCATGCCAGTCTCCGTTCTGGGTTTTACCTTCCCATATTGGCTTCTAGTCTGGAATTCTCCTTCCTGTATTGTCTGGCTCAAACCTTCTTGTGCCAATCTCCAGACTGGGATTCACCTTCCTGTGCTAATCTCGGGTCTGGGACTTGCCTTTCCATGCTGGGTTCAGATTTGGGACACCCCTTCCTGCACTGGCCTGCAGACTGGGATTCACCTTCCTGTGCCGGTCTCTGATCTGGGAATCACCTTCCCGCACTGGCCTGCGGACTGGGATTCACCTTCCTGCGCCGGTCTCAGGTCTGGGACTAAACTTCCCGCACTGGCCTGCAGACTGGGATTCACCTTCCTGCACTGGTCTCAGGTCTGGGACTAAACTTCCCGCACTGGCATGCAGACTGGGATTCACCTTCCTGCACTGGTCTCCCGTCTGGAACTAAACTTCCCGCACTTGCCTGCACACTGGGATTCACCTTCCTGCGCTGGTCTCCGGAATCGGACTCACCCAGATCTGGCATGGGAGCCCCAGTCTGCCACCATGTTGGCCAAAGTTAAATATCTCACAACACCAGGTTATAGTCCAAAATGTTAATTTGGAAGTACAAGCTTTCAGAGTGCTGCTCCTTCATCGACCATGTTGGCCGGAGGAGGAGGAGGTTGGTGAGGTGCCCAACATTCAGCTCCTCACCTTCTATGAGGAGAGGTTCCTGACTATGACCAACCCAAGCAGCCACCTGACCACCCTGGATTGATATTGGAGGCCGCTCTTGTCTGCCTGTGCTGAGAACCCCTGACTTGACTTGATGGAGGACTGTTCACCTTAGACTTTGTGGCAGGGTTGTTTGTCACATATACGCTGGTAAATGGAGCTGGTAAGAGAATGATGGAGCAATGTGCCATGTGATTTTTAATCTCTGTATCCATGGATCTGGAGAAACCAAGTGCCTTTTGAAACAGGAACCAGATACTAAAATAGAAAGTGGGTATCAGCAATTTCATGACATTAATGGTTTAACACTTGCAATTTGGAGCTGATGTTGCCAAAGGAAACTTATGAACGATGAGAATTTTTCCCTCCCATTGCGCATATACTTAAACTCACACAGTACACAGACAATATCCAATTACATTCTAACAAGTGCACACATGCTCTTCATTCATTCCATGCCTGTCAGACCAAGCTGCAGTATTTTTATACACAAACACACACAATGGAAACTATTCAGCAAGTGTAAGTGGCGCAACCAAGCTCATAAATAAATGTATCATAGCAAGTTTCACCAGGGTGTGGGTATTTATACCACCATATTTCTGCTCGAGATTGGAGATCAGGTTTACCCATCTGAACATCACAATCAGATTTTCCAATCTGATGCTATGAGTTACATTTATCTCGATCTAATAAACAAAATATCAGTTACTCTATTCTGAGAATTCCACAAAACCTCATATCACACATGACTGGCTAAACCATCTCCTTTTCTATCTGTATTCAAGAATACAGCTTTCAGACCGCAAATGTTTCCTTCTAAAAATAGAAGCAAAATTCTAACATGAAAAGTCACGATAAATGATAACTCAATTTCTCATTCCACAGACCTTGCATTTGGAGCTGTTGATTGCTGCGTACTTCCAGCATTTTCTAATATGAATGGTTATACTTCTCTATTTTGGTAAATTAAATGACAAGAATAAGTCCACAACAAATAATTAAGGAAGGATCATTTCTGTGGAGTGAAAATGGATCTGGCCCAGGTAAACTGGAATCAAAGAGTGGCAACAAAACTTATATTTGATAAATCACTGGGACTGAATGAGATACATACAAAGGTACTGGACCCTTAATGATGGAAGATGTGGAGGCGCTAGCCAAATATGCCAACTCATCTCAGACGCAGCAATGGTGCCAAAGGCCTGGAGAATTGCAAACGTTAGACCTTTGTTCAAAAATAAATGCAAGGATAAGTCCAACAATCTTGCCAGTTCAGTCACAGTGGTGTGAAAGCATTCTGAAAAACAAAATCCAGGTCAAAATTAATAGCCACATGATCAAATGTGGCTTAGTTGAAGGAAGTTATTCTGGAACTGTTCAAGCAAGATTGACCGTCAGTAACTTGATCCAGTTTTTTGATGAGATAACAAGAGAATGTTGAGGATAATTGATGTGATATTGGGGCCACTAATGAGGTAACAAAGAATGTTGAGGGTAATTGATGTGATATTGGGGTGGCCCTGTTGGTGAGGAAAGATATTCAGTTCCTTGCGAAGGGGGGACATAGAATCAGGAGATGTAGAGTCAGTATGGATAGAGCTGAGAAATTCTAAGGGTAGAAGGACCCCAAACAGTAGTCTGGATGTAGGGTGTAAGTTGAATAAGGAGTTGAAATTGGCCTATTGCAAAGGTATTACTACAGTTGGGTTATGGGGGATTTCAACATGCAGGTAGACTGGGAGAATCAGGATGGTACTGGACCCCAAGAAGTGGTGTTTGTGGACTGCCTCTGAGATGAATTCTTAGAACAGCTTGTACTGGAGCCTATCGGGGGAAGGCAATTCTGGATCTGGCGTTGTGCAACGAACCGGATTTGATCAGGGACCTCGAAGTAACAGAAACATTAGGAAATAGTGACCATAATAAGTTTTAATCTGTAATTTGAGAGGGAGATGGGAGAATTGAAATGTCATTATTACAGTTGAACAAAGGGAAGCATGGAGCTATGAGAGAGGAGCTGGCTAAAGTTCAATGGTTCAGTACCCTAGCAAGGATGGCAGTGGAACAACAATGGCAGGTATTTCTGGATATAATGCAGAAGGTGTAGGATCAGGGTGAAACATGATGTTATGAGAATACAGGGTGACTTGGACAGGCTAGATGAGTGGGTGGATGCATGGCAGATGCAGTTTAATGTGGATAAATGTGTGGTTATCCACACTGGTGGCAAGAACAGGAAAGCAGATTACTATCTAAATGGCATCAAGTTAGGTAAAGGGGAAGTACAATGAGATCTAAGTGGTCTTGTACATCAGTCAATGAAAGCAAGCATGCAGGTACAGCAGGCAGTGAAGAAAGCTAATGACATGCTGGCCTTCATAACAAGAGGAATTGATTATAGGAGCAAAGAGGTCCTTCTGCAGCTGTATGGGACCCTGGTGAGACCATACCTGGAGTATTGTGTGCAGTTTTGGTCTCCACATTTGAGGAAGGACATTCTGGCTATTGAAGGAGTGCAGCGTAGATTCATGAGGTAAATTCCTGGAATGGTAGGACTATCATATGTTGAAAGATTGGAGCGACTGGGCTTGTATAGACATGAGTTTAGAAGGATGAGAGGAGATCTGATTGAGACTTATAAGAATATTAAAGGGTTGGATACTCTGGAGGCAGGAAGCATGTTTCTGCTGATGGGTGAGTCCAGAACCAGAGGATACAGTTTAAAAATGAAGGGTAGGCCATTTAGAATGGAGTTGAGGAGAAACTTCTTCACCCAGACAGTGGTGGGTGTATGGAATGCTCTGCCCCAGAAGGCTGTAGAGGCCCAGTCTCTGGATACTTTCAAGAAAGAGATAGAGGGAGCTCTTAAAGATAGTGGAATCATGAGTTATGGGGACAAGGCAGGAACAGGACACTGATTGTGGGTGATCAGCCCTGATCATAATAGTGGTGCTGGCTCGAAGGGCCGAATGGCCTACTCCTGCACCTATTGTCTATATACTTGGAAACCATGTTTGATAATATGCCACATTACAGACTTGTCAGCAAAGTTAAAGCTCACGAAATAACAAGAACAGTGGTACCTTGGATATAGTGTTGTCAGACAGAAATCAGAGTGAAGTGATGAACAGTTGTTTCCAGACTGGACAAAGATATACAATTGAGTTTCTCAGCAATCAATATGAGGGCCACTGCTTTTTTGATCAATATTAATAATTTAAACTTCCGTGTATTGGTATAGTTTCAAAATTTATGGATGACATAAACTTGGAAGTCCTGAGGATCATGGAGGGGTGATAGTGATAGACTGCATAAGAGCTGTGCAGGCTGATGGGATGGGTAGACATGAGTACGTGAAATTTAATTTAGAGAATTGTGAAACTATACATTTTGGATGGAAGAATGAGAAAGGGATCCAATTTAAAACAAGGCGCAAGAGCAGAAAGACCGAGGGTATATGTACAAAATTAGTTAAATTGGTTAATATGACCCATAGGATACTAGGTTTTATAAAGGCATGCAACCCAAATAAGGAAGTTCCAGTGATCTTTTATAAAACACTGATCCAGCACCGACTAGAGAATTATGTCCAATTCTGGCCATCAGAATTTCAAAGGGATACGATGGATTAGAAAGTGTGAAGAAAGGATTTTTTGAGAATGGTTCCAGGAATGAATGTCTTCAGATTTGTGGATAGTTCGGAAGAGCTGGTGTTGTTCTCCTTCGAGAAGAGAATGTTCAGTGGAAATTTGATAGGATTATCCAAAATCTTGGGGGTTCTGTGCGAGTAGAACGAGAGATACTCTTCTTGTTAACAAAAAGTTGAGAACCAATTTCAGATAAATGTCAAAAGAACCAAAAGCAGCCTGAGGACAACGGCTTGTGGTTAGGATCTGGAATGCATTGCCTGTGACTGTCAGGGGGTGGGTTATGGGAGGAGGAACAGATTCAGTTATAGCTTCTGCAACAAAAGTAATTAGATAATTATCTGAAGAGAAAAGAATTGCAAGGTTCTGGGGAAAGTATAGGGTATGGAATAGTTGAGTTACTCTTAGAGTGAGCTGGCATGGTCAAGACAGGCTGAATAGCTTCCTTCTACAATGTCATCATTCTATGATTTTCTGCTATCTTTGCTAAGTAGTAGCACACATCTGTATGTAAGAAAGTCCCTCCAGCTCTCATAAAGAAAACCAATGCTGATGTTTTATTACAGCACTAGCAGCTACACATTTAGAGGTGTCACCTTTAAACACATAATAAACAGAACTCCATCTAACTAATTACATGGTCCAATTGTATTACTCAAAGAAGTGTATGCAAGTTCTCCCTGTCTCGTTATCCACATGGTTATAAAATATACAATTCAGTTGTTGGACCTTGCCAACATTTGTTGCTTAATGAACAATCTGAAAACAATATAACTGTTAAAATTAGAAAATTTGTCCTGCTGGCCAAATCAGTGTCTGGAAAGAGAAAAATCATAATCATCTCACATGGCAATTTGTGGTGTAGCCATATTTTGATAATGTGTGCAAATGTTAGCTAAAAATAATAAAAATCTTAATATGATGTTCGTTGTCAAGCTCATTCTATGGTAGAACACCAAAACACAAATGATTTCCTTTTGTATAATAAGCAGATAGCTCCTAAGCACATGAAAAGTTTGAAGGAAATGTACCTTATATTGATCCACATAGTTTTGGAAGAATTTGGTCATGTTTGGTGGTTGAGCAAACAAGTGAACATGATTTTTGATAAAAATGTGGCTGTGGAACAAAATAACTTGAAAGAATGTGGCTGGGATTGAAGTGCTCTAAAATAACGTTGCAAAGAAAATTGTACAATTGCACTGCTGACTTTCAGAAATGACTACCAATAATTTACCAGCAAAAGTTTATTTTAAAACTAAAAAAAATTAAATGAATAAAAAGTAATAGATTTGAAGGTTTATTGGAGTGTTACAAATTTTTATAACTTGGAATGTTGAATATTATAATTATTTGCTTGTGATTTTACGATGCTGTTATCTAACATTTATAGAGTCATAGAGATGTACAGCATGGAAACAGACCTTTCGGTCCAACCCGTCCATGTCGACCAGATACCCCAACCCAATCTAGTCCCACCCGCCAGCATCGGCCCACATCCCTCCAAACCCTTCCTATTTGTATACCCATTAAGATGCCTTTTAAATGTTGCAATTGTACTAGCCTCCACCACTTCTTATGCTGTAGCTGTAAATTTCTTTGGGTAGGGATGAAGTTGATATAAGTAATAAATATATTAGTTCAAAGTTTGCCATTTAATGGCGATTAAAAATAATGTACTGGTTAACAATATTCTAGGTGCTTGTTTCTGCTGGTTGCACTGAAGTGCATGCACTGATTTCTGTGTTCCTGTCCTGTGGAAATTTCCTGAGATTTTGCATTGGGAGTCTTCATGAAGTGTGTTTGTTAGCTGTTTTTGCAATGGAATTGTGCCATTTGAAATAATTTTTAAGCAATGCACTGCATGTGTATATAGCTATTTATGATTTGTATTACTGATTTCCTTTTGTTGAGATATTTTTATTTGCAGTCAAATGTGGAGCAGCATTGTAGACATTGGCTCTTCACACAAGTTGCTTGATTGACGTAAATCTTCATCTTCCCTGGGATGGGCCCATGGTTTCTGTAAGGGCTGGATTTTACAATGTTCTGCTGTTAATTTTGAAAGCAAGGGTGCTCATTCAATATAGCATGTGGCCTGGCCGTTACATTCCCTCCCACTCCTGACCTCTCTCCTACTTTACGCGAGTATTAGAGACATAGGTGGCCCAGGCCAAGCTGGTAGCTTGGCATGTTTTACTGGGCAAACTGGTGTCAGGCCTGAATATAAGGGACCCCAATCTGTAAAAGATTCATTCCCCTCCCACAGTCAAACACCCACTTTAAAAACCCCACCACTCAAGCTTAACCCTGCATCCACCTCCAAGCCAGCATCCATGACTTGCTTTGGTTTCTGGCTGCAATCTCTGTTTAACTTTGCGCTGTTGGGACACAAGCTAATGGACAGTGATATTAGCCAGCAGCTCTCTCTAAAGTGGGACTTCCTCCCAGAGGGGGCCTAAAGTCTCATCCAGGTGATTGAATCCCCTCTGAGTGTAAACTAGCTGAGCAGCAGCTGACTTTTTAGTTCACAATTAACATTTTAGTCAAGGAACATAGTCACCTCTTAAAATTTAGCTTAATGTTTTATGCATTGAAGTTGGTCAGATTTATTAAATGCTGAAAATGTGTTGCTGGAAAAGCGCAGCAGGTCAGGCAGCATCCAAGGAACAGGAAATTCGACATTTCGGGCATAAGCCCTTCATCAGGAATCCTGATGAAGGGCTTATGCCCGAAACGTCGAATTTCCTGTTCCTTGGATGTTCTCTGACCTGCTGCGCTTTTCCAGCAACACATTTTCAGCTCTGATCTCCAGCATCTGCAGACCTCACTTTCTCCTCGCAGATTTATTAAATATTCAGTTACAAGTTTTCTGGGAAATACTTTTGGATGCTGTTAGGAGTTATATACTTATGTGCTCTTAGAATGCTGCAAAAGCTGTTTTATCTTCAGTGTCAATGTGTAAGGGACATCTCCTTTAATTTAGTATCATTCTGTCACAGAACATCTGTGGATCTTTTCATTTCAGCATGTATCATGGATACATGGATATAGGCCAGGGACCATCAATAACAGGTTGTGAGAGTAAGAGCCAAGTTTTTAGTGTGGATAAAGTTGCCCAATGATATCTTATGACAAATCATTGGTAATAGTTTACTTGACACCTTTTGTTAAGTAGTTTAATCTCTTATCTGAAATTATTTTTCCAAATTCTCTGTAATGTTTTGTATTGGATAACTAATTATTTTCTTAAGATAGTTTTATATTGCATAATTTTATGCTTTGTTAGAAACGGGGACTACTTTCAAACATGTTGGAATGAAGGTAAAATTCTATCTGCTATATTGGGATATCTTCACAGACCAAGCTTATTCCAAAAGTCCAACATCAGTATAATCTCAAAACCACTTGCTGTCCACAACCTCAAGCTCTGCTCCAGCTCAATCTATGATGAAAATACAGAGCAAGATTTTGACAAAAGAGTAAGAAACCTCAGACTGCCTTTTACTCACTAAAGGAGTTTTGCATTCAGAACTGAGATGGCTGTGCTGCTATCTGCACAATAGCCCAGACAACAGAACAACTCCAGCCCAGTCTCAGCCATCTGAAAAAGCCAGGATGTTGTTCTGAGTTCAAATTGCATGTCCAGCTTTTAATCCAAGCCATACCTTTTTGAAAAGAAGTATTTCTCTAATAGGGATGATAATCAGAGCTGAATTTTATTCTCCAGAGCTCTGACACCAATTTGCTGAAAGTGACTATGATCTGGACCATATTGGTCCAGTAAGCCCTTATGTTTGTTACTCTCACTTGAACATGTCGGACTGGACTAGACCCTTTGAGCCAGCTCTGACATTTTCAATAAGATTGTGACTAATCTAAGTCTTGCCTCAACTCCACTTGCCAGCCTACCATCAATACCCTATGACTTCCTTGTTAGATTAGATTAGATTACATATAGTGTGGAAACAGGCCCTTTGGCCCAATGAAGAGCAACGCACCCAGATCCATTCCCCTACATGTACCCCTTCACGTAACACTACGGACAATTTTAGCATGGCCAATTCACCTAACCTACACATATTTGGACTGTGGGAGGAAACTGGAGCACCTGGAGGAAACCCACGCAGACACGGGAAGAATGTGCAAACTCCACAGAGACAGTTGCCTGAGGCGGGAATTGTACCTAGGTCTGTGGCGCTGTGAGGCAGCAGTGCTAACCACTGTGCCACCATGTCGCTTGTTAGTCAAGAATCTATCTTAAACTGCCTGAAAAAGAATTGTTGACACTGGCACTACTGTTTTCTGAGGAGATTTGTGACCCTTTGAAAGAGAAAAAATACTTCACCTCCACCTTACATGGAAAACTCCTCATTTTTAAACTGTGTCCCTTAGTTCTAGACTCTCCCACAGGGTGAAAGTTAATTTTACCTCTGAGATGTTAGATTTTTGTTAACCAAGTATTAAGATATATAGGGAGAGAATGAGTTTGTGGAGTTAGGTCACAGAGCAGCCAAGATTTCATTGAATTCAAGAACTAAATGGCCTCCTCCTGTTCCTTTATTTTCTCTCACAAATCTAGGATGGTTTGTTATTGGACTAGGCGCTAGTGATAAAAGCTGCCTCCTAGCAAAATAATTGATTTCCTTATAGGTTCCTGCGAACAAGCAGATTAGACAACTATATTGGAAAATCCGATTTTCTGACCATTTAGTTTTAAAGAAGCTGGCAGGTTAACACATTTCAATTCATAAAGCACATTTATTTTAAGAAAACATCCAAAGCACTCCGCTAAAGGATAATAGAGGAAAAGTGACGAGCATCTGAAGAACAAAGTATTAAGATGGGAACATAGTCAAAAGGTTGAAACATGAAAAGAAGAATCAAGGAAGTAGGAGAAGATTGGTGAAAGAATTCCAGATCATAGGGCTCAGACAACTGGAGGCATGGCCTCCAAAAGAGGAGTGAAGGGAGGTAAGAATGTATAAACACAGAGTGTGGTTCGTCTGTGTAATGAACTGTCAGAGGAAGAGATAGATGCAGATAAAGTCACAACGTTTAAAAGACGTTTGGTTAAGTTCATGAATAGGAAAGGTTTGGATGGATATGGGTCACGCATAGCCAGGTGGGGTTTAGTTTAGTTTGGGAATATGGTTAGCATGGATTAATTGGACTGAAGGGTCTGTTTCCATGTTGTATGAATCTATAACAGGCCATGGTTTGAAGAATATGGATTCCTGGAAGTTTATAAGGATCAAAGAGGGTAGAGACAGCAAGATGGGCAAGGACATGGAGGGATTTGGAATAGGGAATTTGAATTTTAAAACTGAATGTTTAGTGAACCTGAAATAAATAGAGGCAGATGCAATGTGGATTAAGCATTGTTTTGAATTAGCTCAAGTCTTAATGAGACCAGAAGGTGGGAAGTTGGCTGAAAGGGCACTGGAATAGTCAAGTTTACATGCGATAAAGCATGGACAATGTTTTCAGCAAAAGATAAATTTCTTTAAGTAAGATGTCAATGTATGAACAAGGTGGAGAGTCGGTATTGGCTAACACAGAAACAGAAATTGCTGGAGAAATTCAGCGAGTCTGGCAGCAGCTGAGGAGAGACAGCAGAGTCAACATTTCAGGTCCAATGACCCTTCTTCAGAACTGATGTGAATTGTCTGTCATCTGCCTCTGACACCAGAGGCAGGAAGGATTGAGAGATGAGCTGGTGAGGTAGTGCTGGATGCTATCACCACATATTTGGAACTTGATGTATCTTCGGATGATGTAGTTGAAGGGCACCATGTAAATAGAAAGTATAACGAGCAATTGGGGTCCTCTGAGGTAATCGTATGAGTGTGAAAAAAATCTTTTTTCATGAAATTTTCTGTCCAAGGCTTGCTAATTAATAATGAAACTAGGCAAGGCTAGCTCTACTAAGTCAGGCAAGAGAAGAGGCATTGGAGCAGGATGGTGTGCTCACCCTTGCTAAAGATGTTAAGCAGGGTGGAGTGGTTTAATGCACAGTGATCACATACAGGGGGTCATTTTGACTTTAATTAAATCTTTGTTAAATGTGCACACCAATTTGACTGAGAGGTAGGTGTCAGCTTTTCAGGCACCAACTGGTTCATGGTGTAATTCAATCAGTTCTCAAAGAGCTGAACTAGTAAAGAAGACAAATATCTTTCCACTGGCCTGTGCCAAATCATAAGCATCAAATGTATCATCAACCCTAGTGATATTAAGAAAGGGTCAATCTCCTGACGTTACTGAACAGGCTTATTTATGAAGGCATCATCTTGACTGAAGTAAACTGTATGGGCTACAGTTCAGTTTATTCCCTTAGACTGTGAAGTGTTGAAATCTGCTGCTCTTCAACACAGGTGTTCTTCCTGGAATTCAGTTCATCCACACAATCCACTTTTGGAGTATTGGAAACATGTGTGGTTCCAGTCAGGGTTCCCAGCATTTTACTCCTAGATATAGAAGCCTGGTTGCATTGGTTATGGTATAATTAGCAACTGTGGAACTATTTTCAAACCTTTGACTCTAATAACTGCAAGGCTACATTTCTCTAGTTCCAAAAGGGGGTTATTTTTAGCATCTAGTAGGAGCTATTCATTAAATACAGACCTTAGAGTTGACTAAATACTGGCCATGCCCCAGTATTTGCCATACAGCTGGCTACTACACATTGCCAACCTGCATGCACCAGGGCCAAGAGTCACTATTAATAAACATTTTCCACAGTAAATTATGTGAGAACTGTTTGACAGATAAAGACTGAGATCTATTTTTGTTTAAATGTCAGGAAGATTTGTTATTGTTGCAAGAATGCGCAGGAGAGTTCACCCAACTTGAAAAAGATTTTGCTTTAAATTGTAACTTGTATAAAATTAACAATTCTAAATATTAAATTATTATGTTCGTAACCAGTATGAAATTATTGAAAATACTTTGAGCCTCAAATATAATTATTATTTCATAATTTAAGACCACAACAGAATGTCACAGACAAAAAGAAAGATTTGTATTTAGAAAGTGCTTTTCATGACCACGAGAAGCCTTAAAACACTTTTACCACCAATGAAGAATGTTGACATTTCATTACAATTGTAACATAGGAAACATGGCGTTCACAGTATTATGATAACAGAGAGATAACATGTTTTTGTGATGTTGATTGAAGGATAAATATTGATCAGAACACCAGGGATAATTCCTCTGGCCTTCTTCAAAATAGTATTGCACGATCTTTACATCCAGCCAAGCAGGCAGGCAGGACCTCAGTTCAACATCTCTTCTGACAGACAGCACCACCAACTATGTCAAATTCCCTCTGTACTACAATGGAATATAAATTTAGATTTTTCAGTTTAATCCCTGAAGCAAGACTTAAATTCAAAACTCTGTGACTCAAAAGCAAGAATGCTACCAACTGAGCCCCAATGAACACAAAGTTAAGAAAGGATCATTCAGCCCATTGACACGGCTATTTAGTATTCTGATTCGGAAGCAAATTTTGACACTTGTTGTTAACTCTACTAGCTTGTCTAGATCATTAACACTATCACACTAGATTAGTAACAATCAGATTTTTGGAAGGTTTATGTTACATTTATGTTATGACTACTCATTGTGAATAAATTTTATATAAAACAGAAAAAGGAAAAGTATACATCTAATATGTGAATGGGAATGCAGACTGAGTTGGCTCCATCCAGAGATCAGGAATTATGGAACGGTTGACTGCATGGGTTTTGTTTTGGTTTACAAATATGAAGGTTTTTTGTTTTATATAGACAATGTTCATCCCATTTACTTAATTCCATGGGTAACCATTTCTCTCAGTACTACCAGCAAAAGGCAGCAATAATCTGTAACAAGCAAAATACTGGAGATTTTGGAAACCTGCAATAATAACAGAAAATAGTGGAAATACTCAACTGGTCAACCTTCCACCTTCTTTATCGCAGTAACATACTCAATATTAACCTTGCAAATAGAACCACCACCTTCTCATAGCAACTAGAGTCAGGCAATAAATGCTGGCCAGCCAGCAAAGCTCATATCCCATGAATGAATAAAAAAAAACTCTGTGTAGTATCAGGCACTAATCTCTGAGATCAAAAAGTATTACCAGTTCAGGATCATTGTAATGCAATTAAGGAAAGCTATCTACTTGAATTTTCTTCTTTAATTCATTGTTTCTTTTCTAGTGCTAAATTAGCTAAGATATAAAACAATTTCCAATTTGTACCAATACTCACAAGGCAGTATAAAATAAGTGGGGCCTTCTATAAAACAAAACCAGACCTCTTGAGAAGGGTGGGTTGGGTGTAGTCTATAGTATGATTTGCATCTCACGGAGCGTATCATTGAATATTCAATGGACCTACTTAAACATTTAATCATCTAGGGAGTAGAGGTTCTCTTTTAACCTCCCTAAACATTTTCATTTCTATATGTTAGAAGAGAGCTCTGTCCATATGTGCATCTAACCATGTGTGGAATCTCTCTTAAAAAGGACAGTTAGAAATCCCAAGTAGGAGCAAGGCAATGTAAATAATGTCCTTCCTGGCTGAAATCTGAACTGATACCATTTTCACACTTCCAGCTGCAATGTTAATTATTGACTAAATTTCCGAATCAATTTACTCAACAACAAATTATATTTATTTAGCTCTGTTAATGGAATGAATTGTCAGATGATCGGTTTGGTCAGAATGTAGGTTTATGGAACTTTATAAAGCAGTGAAGTGAAATGGAGGGTTTAATCACTGAATTTAATTTAATCATTAATTTCATATTACATCATTACGTTACATTTAATTAGGTCCTTTACTGAGTTTCACAATTACTAAACTAATTGAAACCTTAATTCAGTACTGAGCGCAATTAATAATTGACACTTATTGCATTAAATAATTTATGTCATAATTTATTATATTAGCCAATTTAAATAATCTAGAAATCAATAATTAATAAAGAATAATTCCTTACTTAAATTTGAGGATTAAATTTTTGTTTGAATTTACTTTCTAACTTTATGCATTTGTATAAATGCAAATATTTGACACGAGTAATCTTTTATGAAGGTCAAGTTCCCAACCTATTCCAATATCTCTTGATTGATTTAATGTTCAAATATTTCCACCTTGAATGTAATAATTGAATGAGCATCTATGGTTTTCTAGAGAAGAGAATTCCAAAGAGTCACAATGCTCTTGAGCCAAGCTATGTCTCCTAATCTCAGTCCTAATGACTGCTTCTTACCTTGAAAAAAAATTCAACCATTCTAATCAAGGGCAACCCACTGTATTAATTCAATAGTTTCTTGGTAGTGTGGCCCAGGTATTGACTAGATAATCTTGTCATCAGATATTCAACCTAATGATTTTGATATCATAGTCATTGAATTGTACTTGGTCTTTTCATTGTCATAAAACTGTATAAAATAAAATATGGGTTAGATACGTTCCTTCTCACACCCATCCTCATGTTAAAAAATTTCCCCTAACATCCCAACCCCATTACATGGAATAAGTAATTTCTCTATATGAAAATTATTTATACAACGACAAAAATTAGAGCATTCCTTATCCATATATATTGTATGCTTGGTAATTTAAAGTGTGTAATTGGAGGAGTGTTTAAAGATTCATTCGCTAGTACTTGTACACAAACTACAAACTGTGAATGAGGTATGTCTCACTTCCAGTGTAAATGGAGTAGAAATTAAAGAAGCTGTCTTTGTATCCACTTGATTTTGCAGGAGTAATGGCAGCTTTATGGGTTTTTTAAAACCAGTACCTCCATCTCTTGTACAGTAATCCTCAGCAGATACAAGACTAGCCTGCCCAATCTTCCTTCATGAGTCAACCTGCACATTCTAGGTACTAGTCTAGCAAACCTTCTTTGAACTACTTATGGCATATCTATGTCTTTCCTTAAACAAGGAAAGGATTACTATACAAAATTCTCCAGATGTTGTCACATCAATGCCCTGTACAATTGACATGATTTGGAGATACTGGTATTGGACTGGGGTGTACAAAGTTAAAAAAATCACACAACACCAGGTTATAGAGTCAGAGTCATAGAGATGTACAGCATGGAAACAGACCCTTCGGTCCAACCCGTCCATGCCGACCAGATACCCCAACCCAATCTAGTCCCATCTGCCAGCAACCGGTCCACATCCCTCCAAACCCTTCCTATTCAATAACCCATCCAAATTCCTCTTAAATGTTGCAACTGTACCAGCCTCCATCACTTCCTCTGGCAGCTCATTTCATACACATACCACCCACTGCGTGAAAAAGTTACCCTTTAGGTCTCTTTTATATCTTTCCCCTCTCACCCTATACTTATGCCCTCTAGTTCTGGACTCCACGACCCCAAGGAAAAGACTTTGCCTATTTACCTTATCCATGCCCCTCATAATTTTGTAAATCTCTATAAGGTCACCCCTCAGCCTCCGATGCTCCAGGGAAAACAGCCCCAGCCTCTTCAGCATCTCCCTATAGCTCAAATCCTTCAACCCTGGCAACATCCTTGTAAATCTTTTCTGAACCCTTCCAAGTTTCACAACATCTTTCCAATAGGAAGGAGACTAGAATTGCATGCAATATTTCAACAGTGGCCTAACCAATGTCCTGTATAGCCGCAACATGACCTCCCAACTCCTGTACTCAATACTCTGACCAATAAAGGAAAGCATACCAAATGCCTTCTTCACTATCCTATTTACCTGTGACTCCACTTTCAAGGAGTTATGAACCTGCACTCCAAGGTCTCTTTGTTCAGCAACACTCCCTAGGACCTTACCATGACGTGTATAAGTCCTGCTAAGATTTGCTTTCTCAAAATGCAGCACCTCGCATTTATCTGAATTAAACTCCATCTGCCACTTCTCTGCCCATTGGCCCATCTGGTCAAGATCCTGTTGTAATCTGAGGTAACCCTCTTTGCTGTCCACTACACCTCCAATTTTGGTGTCATCTGCAAACTTACTAACTGTACCTCTTATGCTCTCATTCAAATCATTTATGTAAATGACAAAAAGTAGAGGGCCCAGCATTGATTCTTGTGGCACTCCACTGGTCACAGGCCTCCAGTCTGAAAAACAACCCTCCACCACCACCCTCTGTCTTCTAGTTATAGTCCAACAGGTTTAATTGGAAGCACTGACTTTCGAAGCACCGCTCCTTCGGGTGGTTGTGGAGTATACAGTTGTAAGACACAGAATTTATAGCAAAAGTTTACAGTGTGATGTAACTGAAATTATACATTGAAAAATACCTTGTTTGTTTGTTAAGTCTCTCAACTGTTAGAATGACTATGGTAGTTTCACTTCTTTACTCTTCGGAGGGTCGGTGTGGACTTGTTCAGCCGAAGGGCCTGTATCCACACTGTGGGGAATCTAATCATCATCAAATCTAATATGTAAATCACAAAACATTTTTTAAAAGTTACATTCTCAGGTTAACTGTAACAACTGGTGTCAGCCAGATAAGATATTAAGATGTTGAAGTGTTAGCACTCTGTGCTCCCTGTCTGTGCCATAATGTTTAGACTGATTCTAATCTAAAAGGTGAGTTAACAGAGTCTCACATAGATTCATACTGTAACCTGGTGTTGTGTGATTTTTAACTCTGTATAGTTGAAGCATACCCTCCTTACATTTTTATTCAATTTTCTCCACAATAAATGATATCATTCTATTAGATTTCTCAGTTACTTGCTGTACCTGAAAACTAATCTTTGGCAGTTCATGCAGCAACACTGAGATCCAATTGCATCTCGGAACTGTGCAACCTCACCCCATTTAGAGAATGTACTTCATTTTCATTCTTCCTGCCAAAATGGACAACTGCACATTTTCCTACACTAAACTTAGTCTACCAGATCTTTTTCCCCCTCATTTAAATAATCGGTATCCCTCTGTTGCCTCCTTAGGTCCTCTTCACAGCTTTCATTTCTGCCTATCCTTTTGTTATCAATAAATTTAGCAACCATAACTTTAACCATTCATCCAAGTCATTTACTGAAGTTGCAAGAAGTTGAAGCACCTTCACTGATCCCTGTGGCAGACCTCTCATTATATCTTGCTAACCAGAAAAAAGTTCAATTTATGTCTATTCTGTTTCCTGTTAGCCAGCCAGTTTTCTATCAATGCCAATATGTTAACCCCTACACTATTAGTTTTATTTTCCACAATAATCTTTAACGTAGTATCTTTTCAAGTGCTTTCTAGAAATCTTTCAGTACATCTACCAGGTTCCTTAATCCATTGTATAGGTTACTTCCTCAAAGAACTCCAATAAATTAGTTGAACATGATTTTGCTTTCACAAAACAATGTTTTCTTCATCAGCTTACCTTGAACCTTTCCAAGTGACCTGCCATAGTGTCTTTAACAATAGCTTCTAACAAATTCCTTATGCACATTAAGCTAATTGAACTGTAGGTTTTGCTTTTTTATCTGCCTCAGTTTTGCCATGTCTTATAAAAATTGTCCGTTTTCCGGTGCACCATGTTTGTAGGAAAGTCCAGAGGAATGTGTTCCATAATTAACTTACGCCACCCCGACAGACCAGGGGGGTTTCAGACACCCAGCACATCAGAATGTTTTTTCTTGCACAAAAAGTGAGGATGCTCAAAAGCTTTTTCCCATGTACATCAAAGGGAGATAAATTCAACAAACCCAGGAGCAAAGAGACCGGGTCCACCTTGGCTTCGGCCCCCAAGCCCCCCTCTATTACTCCTGCCACAGCACTCCAGTATGTAAGGAGCCTGTGGCAGGACCATAAACATAAGTGAGGGTACCCATATTTATTTTACATTTGGGGCACATTGAGGACGCACCCTACTTAAATTTCACAAGACAATCTGGGGCCAGATGAGCTCTATGAAGAATCTTTAACTGCATAGCATGGGTCCTATTATATATTGAAACCCTCCTCGCATTCTCACAAATGTCTTCCCAAGCTTCCAGAGTGATCTCCACCCCTAACTCTCTCTCCCTGACCTCCCGTAATTGCTTGAGGTGGCCTGAGGAACCTCCCCCCAACAAATGATAGAGAGTACTCACTGAAAGAGTGCTCTTAGACTGAAGCACCCTCTTTTCCGAATCAGATCTATAGCCCTCAGTCAAAAGCATGGTCTCTTTTCATTTAAAACTTCTGATCTGAAAAAAATGGAAGAGGTTCCTACTTGATAATCCATATTTCTGAGTTACTTGATCAAATGATATTTAACGTTTCATCTTCAAACAGGTCACCCAAACAAGAGACTCTCCTATTGACCCTGGACTTAAACCCAGTATCCATCGTCTCTGGCCAGAAACCTGGCATACCAACTATGCGAGAATGTAAGATGTTTTACATATATTACCTTCCATCTGTCTCATTGCCCTTCACTCTTGTACAGTATTAATAATTATTGGATTGTGACAATATTCCGCAACTACCCTCATTTTGTCAGAAACAACAGGCTAATAAGAGAACACTTTGCCTGGGAGGTCTCAACGCCTAACCATATTGACGCAAGTCCTCACAGGCCCAATCACTCACAAAAGATAAAAGGGAGTTCAATTGATACCTTCTGACAGCCGGGAGATCCACTCCTTCCAACCCCTGGAGCATTTGCAATTTAATAAGCTTGATAAGCGCCCGCTTATGCCACCAAATAAAAAAATTAAATCAGCCATTTAATTTCCAAAACGTTCCTATGAATTACTATTATCGATAAATAATCTAGGCGTACTCAACCAGAGTCTGAGAGAAGGTTTCAAGGGCTATAACAATTCAATTAATTACAGATATAGCAGCAATTACACTCAAATCAGCATAGCCCCCGGGGCCAATGGGAGACGTGAGGAAAAAGCAAGGGAAGGATCCGCAGAGGGTATAATAAGCAAGGAAGAACATTCATTTTAATAAGAGCAACTCAACCAAATGAACAAAATTAGTCTTGAGCAACTGATCAAAACTAGGGGTAACAGAAAGGCCCACATAAAGAAAGCCTCACTGTGTCCACTTAAAGGGGAACCCACCTTCAACGTCCGGTATTCCCCAAGAGCCTTCCCCATAGGCATAGCCTCCGATTTTGAAAAATTGATCTTCTAACCTGAGAAAAAGCCAAATGAAGTAACTCATTGTACCAAACAGGGCGCCAAAACTGCTGGGTTCGAAAGGAAAATGAGAACATCGTCCGCATATAATGTGATCTTATGCACCTTCGACCCTACCTTTGGGGCAGCTATATTAAGGTCCCCATGAATGGCCTCTGCTAGCGGCTCAGTCACCAAAATGAAGAGCAAAGGTGAGAGGGGACAGTCTTGCCAACTGTCCCTACCAATGTTAAAATGATCAGACCTTATACCGTTGGTGAGAACCGCTGCCAGAGGATCACTATAAAGGACCCTTACCCATCGAATAAACACTTCACCCAGGCCAAACTGCTCCAGGTATATAAGAGATACAGCCACTCAACCCGGTCAAATGCCTGTAGCTTGTCTTGAAGTCAGAGTCTGACTATACCAGATGAACTGTTAGAAACATCCCTACATGTTACTGTCTGTTGCCAGATGTGTTTTTTTACTCGGATGCACCAGTTCAGAACAGCTCACATTTTCACAGGTCACACTGTTGCTGCCAATATCTTCCAGTTGCTGTCGTGACCTCATGTATCCCATTGGCCCCGGGGGCTACGCTGATTTGAGTGTAATTGCTGCTATATCTGTAATGAATTGAATTGTTACAACCCTTGAAACCTTCTCTCAGACTCTGGTTGAGTATGCCTAGATTATTTATCGATAATAGTAATTCATAAAATTGACCAAGTCTTTAATCTTAAGGTGGTACTTATATGTTGGCGTAGTTGTTTGTTTAAAAATTTACTAGGTTGTGTGGCAGAATGTTCGAGCTTTCAAGAAATATGTACGTTCATTGAAAGGCTAAACTTGAGATTTGCAATTTAAATATAATTTTGAAAGGGTAAAATGTTGAGGTAACCTTTATTGTAAAGGTACAGCATTAGCTTGTTATTCATAATTGTCAACCATTAGTGGCCAGATTATGGTTATTTCCTTCTGTGGGTTCTCCTGCTACTTTCCTGGACTTTACAGCGAATTTAATAATTGAATATCCACCATTTTGCTTGACTCAACAGAACAAAGCTAGATTTGGAAGTCAGTGCACCAGGAATCTGAAGGGATTTTTATAAAGCAGATGCATTACATAGAAATTAATAAACAACTGTATTCTTCTTCAGTTTTAACATTCTTTTAACTCAAACTCCTATTCATTCATTGAAATATTATTGGAATCTCAACCTTTGTCCGTGATATTTGCATAATCTTTGCAAATGTATTACTTCTGAATTGAATTTATTGTCACGTGAACCGAGGCACAGTGACAAGCCTTGTCTTGCGAGCAATACAGGCAGATCACAGAGTAAAGTAGCATAGATAGTAAATAATAGGTAAGCAATGGCAAAAATAAAAACACAGGTACAGGCTGTGAGTCCATTCAGTATTCTAACAACAGTAGGGTAGAAACTATTATGGAACCAGCTGGTGCGTGTGTTTAAGCTTCTGTACCTTCTCCCTGATGGTAGAGTTTGTAGAAAAATATTGCCAGAGTGGGATGGTCTTGGAGAATGCTGGTGGCCTTTCCTTGACAGTGGGCCTGGTGGATGAATTCTATAGATGGAATGTTGGCCTTTGTGATTGTCCGGGCCGAGTTCACCACCCTCTGTAACTGTCTCCAATCTTGAATTGTACAGTTGCCATACCAGGTAGTGATACATCCAGACAGAATGCTCTCTGGCGCACCTATAAAAGTTGGCAAAGGTATTCACAGTCGTGCCGAATTTCCTCAGCTGCCTGAGGAAGAAGAGACGTTGTTTGGCCTCTCTAACCAGTGTGTCCAAATGAAAAGTCCAAGAAAACTTGTGCATGACCACTCCCAGTAGCTTGACACACTCCATTCGTTCCACCTGTGTGCTGTTAGTGTGTCGGGGTGGCATGAGTAACATCCCACCGAAAGTCAATAATGGGTTCCTTGGTTTTGCTGGCATTGAGAGCTAGGTTGTTCTCAGTGCACCATTTTTCCAGGTCTTCCACCTCCTGTCTGTAGTCTGCAGACTCATCACCATCGTATTTATCTTATTATCAGGTGATATGTCATTCATTAGTAAAAGAATAAGTGGATAAAAGAATTGTGCAGTTAGAATGTAACAATTACCAGTGCTCAATGCATTTGAGTAAAATTCCCAGTGAAACCTGAATTCACTTGTGCTGAAGTAATAGCTCATTTTTGCTGGATATACTTACATGATCTATTAAGTTTAAAATTTCTTGAAATTGTAGGATGCATTTTTTCAATCTTAATTTGTAGCACAAATGAAACATACTAAAGCCCTAATAATGGAATATACTCAGTCACTATAGATTGCTGCTATCTTGTCCATGCTTCTTTCATCTAATATCAGTTAATTTTCCTTATGTCAGCAGAGACACAAATATGGATGTTAATCAACAACTAGCAACAAACAAATTGTATCTAATTGGAAATGTCACAGATTTTACAGAAGTTCATTCTTAACAAAAAAAGTTGTAACCTTCATGATTTAAATTTCTGTCCTGTTGATATACTGACCTAACTTACCCAGCAATTGTGTTTTTAGTTTTCTACTGTTTAATACTTAAGTTGCCTTACTATGGCCCTCTTTAGTCTTCTAAACTCTAAACTACTTTAATCTTTTCTTATACTCCATCCTGGTTACATGGGACCGTTTTTAGTGGCTTTTTCTAATCCTACTCAAGAAGGGAAAGTCAAAGAGATGTTGCAATATTATTGAAGGAACACAAGTTCTCACATCCTTAACCGTCAAGCTAACTGTGATTCCCTCACACAGAGTGACATAGAAGTTTCCTAAGAGGCTAATTGTAATGCCTCAATAAGGAGCCTTGGGCTAATTCACCTTATTCAGTTGCATGGTGGACAAAATATCTAGACACTATTGGGAATGGATTTCCATTAGTAAGCCACCATGAAGACCCCCACCCATCTCACATCACAGGCTGTGTCCTTGCAGTGTGAAGGCATGGCAGCTGCATTGCATTGTCTTCCAGTATTTGGTGTGGAATGTCATTGTGAAATGGAAGTTTAGGTTCTGCTTTTAATTTCCTTATTAAAGTCAGGCTTGTTGAGGTTACATGGCAATGAGGTCATTAGTGTGCACAATGTAATCAGAATCACAGATATGTTATGCTGCAGAAGGAGGGCATTTGGCTAGACCAGCTCACTAAATAAGCATCATTATCTAATGCGTATGATTGGATGGGGCTATAAATTGTTCTTTACAATCTTTGACAGTTACTAACCTCCAGATGAAGTGAAAATTGAAAGCGGATGGGTGGCATTGCTTAATCAGTGGAGGCACAATTCCTGCAATTGCCCTGAGCAAAGTTTCAAAATCAAAATTTTAAGTTATTGCAGAGTTGATTTTCGATTTGATATGGCAAGGTTCCAGCTTTATGTTTGTGTGGCTGACTTGCAGGACTCACCCATTCTTCATATTTCCCTTCAAGCTGCTGTTTCTGTGACTCTGATAATACATCAGCCTTTGAGGTCTGCACCAACATCTCAGCAGCACTCCAACTGATACTTCATGACTGCTGGCACTGGGCTTGGAAAACAGAACATGACCCAATCTCCAGACTCGAAGGGCATAGGACCCTGGACTCAAATTGGTCCGAGTTCCTGATTGACCTGGGCCAACTCCCTGGATTGTAACCGGATGTCCCCTTTGAATTACCAATGCAGTAACTCCTGACCGATTGTAGTCAACCCTGACCCCATTAAAAATTCACATCCTTCAAGTATGTGCAGTGTTTGCATTTGCTGTCTAAGTTGCTGGCACATACTGCACCTATGATATTGACAAAGCATGATGCAAAACAATGATAGGACCATCTCTGACTGATATATTTACTCTTCAGTGTTGTCCACTGTCACTGGCTGCCTGTACGTTTGTAGTGAGCATTATTGCACTAAAGCAGCCAACCTGTGTTTGGCCAGTCTGTAAGCCAAAGCTACAAACATTATGCACTAAAAAGCAAACTAAGACCTACAAAATGCGTGATACCACATCAGCGCAAAATGTTTTAAATGAATATATGAGATGACTGGCTATACCTAAGTATCGAGTGACTGGAGTCAAAAAATATGGTGCTGGAAAAACACAGCCGATCAGGCAGCATCCAAGGAGCAGGAGAATCGATGTTTCAAGCATAAGCTCTTCATCAGGAATCCTGGTAGAAGCATGCAAGTTCCATTTTTCCCTCAGCTCCAAGTTAAAGATCTAAAGTGGTAGCTAGTTTAGTTCAAAAGCAGATATGAGGAGATTGTGAGGTCTTTGCAAATGCTAATTTTCATGGATGAAAAGTCAAAAGAGTGTGTCCAATGACTACGGAAGTACCTCATAAAGAAGAAATGGCTCCACATGAAGAGAAGTTAGATGTCTGGCACAGGCATTCCATGAGTCATAGGATCATAGACTCATAGAAATGTACAGCACAGAAACAGACGCTTCGATCTAACTCAAACTTGCCGATCAGATATCCCAAACTAATCTAGTCCCACCTGCCAGCACTTGACCCATATCCTATCAAACCTTTCCCATTCATATAACCATCCAGATGCCTTTTAAGTGTTGCAATTGTACCAGCCCCCACCACATCCTCTGGCAGCTCATTCCATACACGTACCACCCTCTGCGTGAAAACAAGTTGTCTCTTAGGTCTCTTTTATATTTTTCCCCTCTCATGCTAAACCTATACCCTCCAGTTCTGGACTCCCACACCCCAGGGAAAAGTCTTTGTCTGTTTATCCTATCCATGCACTCATGATTTTATAAACCTCTATAAGGTCACCCCTCAGCCTTCGACGGACCCAGGGAAAACAGGCCCAGCCTATTCGGCCTGTCCTTATAGCTCAAATCCTCCAACCCTGGTTACATGCTTGTAATTCTTTTCTGAACCCTTTCAAGTTTCACAACATCCTTCCGATAGGAAGGAGACCAGAATTGTACGCAATATTCCAAAGTGGCCTAACCAATGTCCTGTACAACCATGACATGACCTCCAAACCCCTGTATTCAATACTCTGATCAATAAAGGAAAGCATACCAAATGCTTTCTTCACTATCTTATCTACCTGCAACTCAAGGAGGTATGAACCTGAACACCAAGGTCTCTTTGTTCAGTAACATTCCCCAGGACCTTACCATTAAGTGTATAAGACCTGCTAAGATTTGCTTTCCCAAAATGCAGCACCTTGCATTTATCTAAATTAAACTCCATCTGGCACTTCTCAGCCCACTGGCCATCTGATCAAGATCCCATTGTAATCCAAGAAACCTTCATTGTCCATTTCACCTCCAATTTTGGTGTTATCTGCAAACTTGCTAACTATACTTCTTATGCTCCCATTCAAATAATTTATATAAATGACGAAAAGTAGTGGACCCAGCACCGATCTTTTTAGCACTCCACTGGTCACAGGTGTACAATCTGAAAAACAACCCTCCACCACCACACTCTTCTACCTTTGAGCCAGTTCTGTATCCAAATGGCTAGTTCTTCCTGTATTCCATGAAATCTAACTTTGCTAATCAGTGTCCCATGGGAAACCTTGTCGATAGCCTTACATATAGGCCACGTCCACCACTTTACCCTCATCAATCCTCTTTGTTACTTCTTCAAAAAACTCAATCAAGTTTGTGAGACATGATTTCCCATGCACAAAGTCATGTTGACTATCCCTAATGGACACTGAAGAGACAAGTCACCAGGTACCCACTTTGTTTCACCATCGCATTTGTGTACATCTAGGTCATTGATAGAGAGTAGGAATTGGAGGTGTGACATTAATAAGACAGTTTGGGATATTAATGAGATGCAAATGAGCTTATAGCCACTCAGGGTGAGATTCTGAACTGGCTATTTAAGGTTGAGGACAAAATTGGGTGAAGTTTTCTTGACGTCAAGAATGTTATATTTTTGCTCATGTCCAATTAAGTAATTTCATTTGCCATTAATCTCACCACATCAAAAAGGGAAGGATTTCATGCCACAACTTAATTGAAATAATGGGAGGAAATCCTGAAGGAAACTGTTAAAGTTCGAATTTACAGTCAGTTTATCAGTATAGGTCCTTAGTTATGGACAGAAAGTTCATTCATGACATGCCAATCCCTTCAACACACAGCACAAACCCTGCCTTTCATGTCAGGAACACGTGTTTGAATTCCCAGAGAAATTGAAATACTCTCATTAACCTCATTCAATAGGAAACTTTGGGAAGCAATGCTTTAGAGAGAGGTAGCAAGGGTAACCTCTTATCACAACACCCTTACCAACTGTTTGGATGGTAGTAATGATCGCAAAATTATCCATATTCTGCATAACTACTAAGAAACTGACACCACTTCTGAAATTTGTGAATGCAAGATAAATGCAAAGTCCAGAGGCTATTGCTAGTGATTTTCTGCTCCTGAATATGGAACACTGTTGATATGTTTGCAGAGGAAAATCAGGTGTCACTGTTTCAATGGGAACCCTCATTGATCTCACTGTAAATAAACTGTAAAAACATTGCACCATATTGAATCAGACGCAAATGGCTTTGTAATGGCATGTAATTACGGTCTTTGACCTAAACAACTAATTTAAATTTGCAAAATGTCAAATTTCTCCACTTGAAGATTGAAATTTATGAATCTTTGAAGAACTTTTTAAATGTTTCAGATTTCACGCAGAAGGTGGTGTGTGTGGAATGGGCTGTCAGAGGGTGTGATGGAGGCTAGTACAATTGCAACATTTAAAAGGCATCTGGATGGCTATATGAACAGGAAGGGTTTGGAGGGATATGGGCTAGCTGCTGGCAGGTGGGAGTAGATTGCATTGGGATATCTGTGGTTGGCATGGACGAGTTGAACCAAAAGGTCTGTTTCCACGTCTTACATCTCTGACTTTATATGCTACAATATTTTATTTTAATTTATATAAAATCATAAAAACTATACAACAAAATCAGTTTGTTATTTTTGGTTTGTTGCATGTGATTAGTATTCAATATAAATCCTACTTTAAAAAAAGTCTGTGGATGCTGGAAATCAGAAACAAAAACAGAAATCGCTGGAAAATCTGGCAGCATCTGTGGAGAGACAGCAAAATTAGTTGGCTGTTTAGCCTGTTTGATAACATTGATGTTGTTGGGCTTCAGAGATACTGTGCAGCTTGCTTAAGAGAAAAATTCGGAGATGAAAATACACCACAGTGTGGACAGTTTGCTTGAAAGTCCATGGTCAATATGGTCACTACACCACTCAACAAACTCCAACCAACATAAAGCTTGTATTTTGACCTTATAGTTCCAATTGGCAAGTGAAACATTGTAGTTAAGAGCATAATGATCTTAGTGTCACCACTGATAGTTGAGTAATAGCTTTGAGGGTTTTTAAGAATTAATTAAAGTCAATGCACATCATGCGCCTCCCCTTCCCTTCTTTAACAGAATCTGTTTCCATTGTATTATGTTCAGCATGCTGAGCCATTCTTCGTTACGGGCCTCAATGACATGAATATACACGTGTGTTACATAAGTGATCAGAGCCTGAAGAGAGCAGACTGGATCTTGACTTGAGAATAGAATCTTATTCAGCGTGATGCTGATCATTAAACAACATCTCATTCATGAAGACTTCCCAGTTGGGCCAAATTGCTGGATACTCAGCTCTGTACAGTTCTACAGGAACCAAAAAATCAGGGACTTGAGGAAGAAAGCAGAATTCTGGTGACAGAGGTATTTAAAACAAAACTATTTTTTCCTTTGTTGACTGGATTTTACTTTTCACTGCCATTAACACAATATATTGAGGAAGGACTTTTTTTATTGTTAGAAAGAGGAGGCAATGACATATCAGTAATGTTACTACTAATTCAGCAGCCCCAAGCTAATTCTTAGGAACATTAATTCAAATCCTATCTTGGCAGATCATGAAATTTGATTAAAAAAAAACCTGGAATTAAAAGCTAGCATATTGGTGATCACATAGCCATTCCTCAAAAACCCATCTGGTTCAGAAATGTCATCTCGGGAACAAAATCTGACATCCTTACCTGGTCTGGTATACATGTGACTGCAGACCCACAATGTGGTTGACTTTTAACTATCCTCTGGAACAGGCTAGCAGGCCAACTATAAGGATAACCGGGACATAAGCCAGAATATGGATATACTACTTGCCCTGCTTTACTGAGAGTTCTTCTTTGGTCCTGAAAATGAAGTAGCCTCTGTTTACCTCTTACAGGTCCAGTTATTCAGATGGTGCAGAGCACAGAACAATGTATGCTGGGAATCCTACTTCCCTTAACAGCCAAGGTCAGAGTCAAGTACGCCCAATGAGATAAGGTACATCAGTCTCCTGGAGAGAATGGAGTGAGAAGCAGAGGGCAGGTGGGCCAAGGCAGGAATTTGTAACTCAAAGATTAGGCCTTTCTTTTATTAAGACTCCTTATATACAAAAGGGGACTAAAGATACAAACTATTTCACAAGAGTACGAGGGGATGCTTGTATCATCAACACCAGGCTGGAATCCTAGAGGGGGGGAGGATTTCCAGCAGTAACCTGCGTGGGGGTGGTAAGAGTCAGGTGAATGCCTCCTGGCTAATGGAAGTAATCTCCTCTCTCACTAACCCACACACTCCAAATAGTACAACAAAAGGGCAAAATGCCAGCCATCTTCCTTTGATCACAGCCGAAGATTTTCAGGGCCTATAACAGAGAACCCAACAGACTATGTACATTTAATAGGAGGGACAACTCATCTGATAGAAGACATCTGCTGCCTAACTGCCATCTCATTGGAAAAAGAGAAATGGTAACTACTTCACCTCTGGAGAAACCAATTCCATGTTTTTTTAATGAAAAGTTCATATAGTGTTCTTCTAAAGAAAAGGGCATCAGCCATGTTCAAGTGGTTCAGCTGTATCCCTGCAGGTACATATACACATATCTTAACTCAACAATATAGCAGCCACTACCTTTATACCAGCTCCCATTGGTCAGGGATTGGGACAATTCCAACATTTATATGGTACGAGTCTCTAGGTCATTCATATCAAAAAAGACCAAGTTAGAACTCTAATTAGAAGACAGAATACAGGGCACAAAGTGATTTGCATACTTCAGGGCCACGCACCAAAAGCAGCCATGTTAATAGAGCCATAGAGCTGTACAGCATAGAAGCAGGTCCTTTGGTCCAACCCATCCATGCCGACCAGATATCCCAACCCAATCTAGTCCCACCTGCCAGCAGCTGGCCCATATCCATCCAAACCCTTCCTGTTCATATACCTATCCTAATGTGTTTTAAATATTGCAATTGTACTAGCCTCTACAACTTCCTCTGGCGGCTCATTCCATACACCCCCACCCTCTGAGTGAAAATGTTGTCCCTGAGGTCTCTTTCATATCTTTCCCCTCTCACCCTAAACCTATGCCCTCCAGTTCTGGACTCCCACTCCCCAGAGAAAGGACTTTGTTTGTTATCCTATCCATGCCCCTCATGATTTTATAAACCTCTATAAAGTAACCCCTCAGCCTCTGACGCTCCAGGGAAAACAGCCCCAGCTTGTTCAGCCACTCTCTATAGCTCAAATCCTCCAACCCTGGCAACATCCTTGTAATCTTTTCTGAACCTTTTCAAGTTTCACAACATCTTTCCGATAGGCAGGAGACCAGAATTACATGCAATATTCCAAAAGTGACCTAACCAATGTCCTGTACGGCTGCAACATGACCTCCCAACTCCTGTACTCAATACTCTGACCAATAAAGAAAAGCATACCAAATGCCTTCTTCACTATCCTATCTACCTGTGACTCCACTTTCAAGGAGCTATGAACATACACTCCAAGGTCTCTTTGTTCAGCAACACTCCCCAGGGCCTTATCATTAAGCGTTTAAGTCCAGCTAAGATTTGCTTTCCCAAAATACAGCACCTCGCATTTATCTAAATTAAACTCCATCTGCCACTTCTCAGCCCATTGACCCATCTGATCAAGTTCCTGTTGTAACCTTCTTTGCTGTCCACTACATCTCCAATTTTGGTGTCATCTGTAAACTTACTACCCATACCTCTTATGCTCGCATCCAAATCATTTATATAAATGATGAAAAGTAGTGGATCCAGCATAGATCCTTGTGGCACTCCACTGGTCACAGGCCTCCAGTCTGAAAAACAGCCCCAATTCTGTATCCAAATGGCTAGTTCCCCCTGTATTCCATGAGATCTAACCTAGCTCACCAGTCTCCCATGTGGAACCTTGTTGAATGCCTTACTGAAGTTCATATAGATCATATCTACCACTCTGCCCTCATCAATGCTCTTTGTTACTTCAACAAATTCAATCAAGTTACTAAGACATTATTTCCCACGCACAAAGACACGTTGACTATCCCAAATCAGTCCTTGCCTTTCCAAATACATGTACATCCTGTCCCTCAGGATTCCCTCCAACAACTTGCCCACCACCGAGGTCAGGCTCACTGTCTATAGTTCCCTGGCTTGTCCTTATTACCCTTCTTAAACAGTGGCACTGCTTAGGCAACCTCCACTCATCCGGCACCACACCTGTGACTATTGATGATACAAATCTCTCAGTAAGAGACCCAGAAATCACTTCTCTAGCTTCCCAGAGTTCTAGGATCCACCTAATCTGGTCCTGGCAATTTATCCACTTTTATATGTTTCAAGATGTCCAGCACTTCCTACTGTGTAATATTGACATTTTTCAAGATGTCACCATCTATTTCCCTACATTCTGTATCTTCCATGTCCTTCTCCACAGTAAATACTGAAGCAAAGTACTCATTTAATATCTCCCCCATCTCCACACAAAGGCCAGCTTGCTATATTTGAGGGGCCCTATTCTCTCCCCGGCTACCCTTTTGTCCTTAATGTACTTGTAAGAACCCTTTGGACTCTCCTTTCCTCTGTCCCCTTTTTGCCCTCCTGATTTCCCTCCTAAATATACTCTTACTGTCTTTATACTCTAAGGATTCACTCAATCTATTATGTCTATACCTGACATATGCTTCCTTCTTTTTCTTAACCAAACCCTCAATTTCTTTAGTCATCCAGCATTCCCTATATGTACCAGAATTTCTTTTCAATCTAATAGGAATACTTTCTCTGGACTCCCATTATCTAATTTCTGAAGGCTTCCCATTTTCCAGCCGTCCCTTTACGTCTGAACATCTGCCCCCAGTCTGCTTTTGAAAGTTCTTGCCTGTTCCCATCAAAATTGGTCTTTCTCCAATTTAGAACTGGTCTATCCTTTTCCATCACTAGTTTAAAACTCAGAATTATGGTCGCTAGCCCCAAAGTGCTCCCCTACTGACACCTCAGTCACCTGTCCTGCCTTATTTCCCAAGAGTAGGTCAAGTTTTGCACCTTCTCTAGTAGGTACATCCACATACTGAATCAGAAAATTTTCTTGTACACACTTAACAAATTCCTCACCATCTAAACCTTTAACACTATGGCAGTCCTAGTCTACGTTTGAAAAGTTAAAATCCCTTACGGTAACCACCCTATTATTCTTACAGATCTCCTTATAAGTTTGTTTCTCAATTTCCCTCTAACAATTAGGGGGTCTATAATACAGTCCCAATAAGGTGATCATCCCTTTCTTATTTCTCAGTTCCACCCGAATGACTTTCCTGGATGTATTTCAGGAAATATCCTCCTTCGGTACAGCTATGATGTTATCCCTTATCAAACACTCCACTCCCCTTCCTCTCGCCTCCTTTTCTGTAGCATTTGTATCCTGGAACAATAAGCTGTCAGTTCTGTCCATCCCTGAACCATGTTTCTGTAATTACTATGATATCCCAGTCCCATGTTCCTAACCATGCCCTGAGTTCATCTGCCTTCCCTATTAGGCCTCTTACATCAAAATAAATGCAGTTTAATTTATCAGTCCTACCTTGTTTTCTGCTTTGCCTCTACCTGCCCTGACTGCTTGACTTACTTCTTTTCTCAACTGTACCAGTCTCACATTGATCTCTTTCCACACTACCTCCCTGTGTCCCACCTTACTAGTTTAAATCCTCTCCAGTAGCTTTAGCAAATCTACCTACCTATGTATTAGTACCCTTCCAATTCAGGTGCAATCTGTCCTTCTTGTACAGGTCACTTCTACCCCACAGTTTCCAATGATCCAAAAATGTGAATCCTTCTCCCATACCCCACAGCTACACATTCATTTGCTTTATCCTCCTATTCCAGCCCTCACTAGTTTGCAGCACCGGGAGTAATCCAGATATTATTACTCTTGAAGACCTTTTTAAATTCCTGCCTAACTCTCTAATCTCCCTTCAGAATCTCAACCTTTTCCCTTCCTATATTGTTGGTTCCAATGTGGACAATGACCTCTCACTGGACCCTCTCCCCCTTGAGAATATTCTGCACCCGCTGAGACATCCTTGATCATAGCACCAGGGAAACCATTCTGATTTTTCACTACTAACCACAGAAACATTTGTCTATACCTCGAACTAAAGAGTCCCGTAACACAATCGATCAGTTGGAACACAATGTACCCCTCATTGCATTAGAGCCAGTCTCAGTACCAGAAACTTGGCTGTTCATGCTACATTCCCCTGAGAATCCACCACTCACTACATTTTCCAAAACTGCATACTTGTTTGAAATGGGGATAGCCATAGAAGACTCCTGCACTACTACCTGCCTGCCTCTCTTACCTTTCCTGGAGTTAACCCATCTAATGTGACTATCTGCAATTTTTTCCCATTCCTATAACTGCCATCCATCACATCCCCTTGTTCTTGTAAATTCCTCATTGCCTCTAACTGCCTCTCCAATCAATCCATTCAATCTGATAGGGTTCACAAACAATGGCATTTATTGCAGATAAAATTCATAGTAACCCTTAAACTCTCCCTGCACTCCCACATTCGACAAGTAGAGCATATCACTATTAAAAGCCATTTTTGCTTTTTTTGGGTCTACAGACCCAGAAAATAGCACTGACTTATTCCTCTACGAAACACTGCTCCAGTTAAATTAATACTTATGGCTTAAATTTTAAGTTTAATCAAGAAACATATCTCAGTAAAACATTTAATCGAGAAAGAACCCACTCTACTCACTACTGCCGACTTACTGTAAGGCCACACTTAAAACGTTCACTTATCTGTTTCTGTGCTGTGACCTCTCCCAAATAGGTTCCCCCAAAATCAGTTGTGAACTTCACTGTTTGTTAATTTTCCCAGACACACTCTGATGCCCAGCAATACATGAGTTCAAACAGCAAAGGCAGTAACTGTGCAGGTGCACTGCTCTGTCAGTTAGCAATGTGGGTTTCTTTCTCTCTCTCCTGCATGGACATCACAACAGTGCTTCCTTTGTCTGTTCCTCTCCCTTTTAAAAGTGCTGTTGTTTTGACATTTTTTTTCTCCAAAAGTTCCAAAACAATGCAACAGCATATAAAACAGTAAATGCTGCTCCTGGAATTGGAGGAAAAAACCTCCAACACCTAAAATACGTCAAAAAAGGAGCAGCCTGTTACAGCCAGAAATTTTTCCCATCTTCCATCTTGGATTGTCCAGAATCTTTCATTTAGTTCCTTTTTGTGTAGGTTCATGGAGATTAGTCACTGGATAAACATTTTTATGGGAAAATAAGGTTGACAAGCTACCCCAGTTTAATGAGGCATCTTAATAACTCATTATAATATTAATGTTTCAGTTTGTTAGCATACTTTAAAAGTTACATAAGCAGCGAATTTGAGGCTTTCATCAAACCTGCAAGAACAAATTGATACCAACAGCATTCAAGAAAAATAAACAGACAACTGCCATTATATTTACCTGACTTGTATAATATTTGTTATTTTCAAATAAACAAACTGATGAAATTCAAAATATTCACAAGTTCTGGAATCCTACACTGATGGTCTCTGAGTCACTAAGTATTTGTCTCACATGGGAATAAATCAATTTCTTATAAATTATGATGGTTGCACAATTAATTGTTGTGGCATAATTGAAAATAGGATCTGAACTGCAAAGTTGCAGTCATTATAATTACATGAACAAAGAGTGCCCAAGCCTATAAGTTTGATTCCAGTTATATTCCCACATTCCGAAGCTTGTTAATTAATACCATCATATGAAACTAAAGACTAGAAATCACTTCTTGTACTTTAGGAACGTTATATTGAATGTACGTCTGCTCGCTGAACCGGAAGGTTCATTAGCAGATGTTTTGTTACCATACTAGGTGACATCTTCAGTGAGCCTTCGGACCAAGCGCTGTTGGTGATTTCTACTTTCCATTTATATGTTTGGGTTGGTGATGTCATTTCCTGTTCTTTTTCTCAAGGGGTGGTAGATGGGGTCTAACTCAATGTGTTTGTTGATAGCATTCCAACTGGAACTCAATGCTTCTAGAAATTCTCTGTTTGGCTTGTCCTAGGATGGATGTGTTATCCCAGTCAAAGTGGTGTCCTTCCTCATCTGTGACTAAGGATACTAGTGAGAGGGTCATCTCGTATTGTGGCAAGTGGATGTTCACAAGCATATCTATATCCATCCTAGGACAAGCCAAACAGAGACACGCACGAGAATTCCTAGAAGCATGGCATTCCAACCAGAACTCAATCAAGAAACACATTAAGTTAGACACCATTTACCAACCCTTGAGAAAAGAAGAACTGAAAATGACATCACCAACCCAAACATATAAATGGAATGCAGGAATCATCAGAAGTGCTTTGTTTGGAGGCTCACTGAAGATGTTACCTAGTATGGCGATGAAACTTCTGAAAATGAACCTTCCAGCTCAGTGAGCAAACCTACATCCAGAACCTCAACCTGAGCCACCAATCCTCTCAAAACTTGCTAAGTTAACTCATGATACTGGGCATGGATAATGGAACCAGCACCTTGGTTGCACTAGAGGTACAATTAATATGTCTTTACATGTTCATCTTTACTCCCCTAAAGGTGAAAGAAAAAAACCATAAAAAACTATCCCACCTGCAGTATAAACAGTTTGTTAACTCAAAAAACACGAAAATTGGAAGCAGCAGAGATTGGAATGCAGGGAGACAAAAAAAAAGGCAAGTTTTGAAAGCAAGTTTGATATCTGTTCCATAGATTTTAAAAAGAACTTGCAATAATCAGAAATTGAATTCAATTCCCAGTTTTGACTAAACATTTTCATGTTTATTGACAATGGAGGAATTATTGAGGAGTGGCACAAACATTTGAATTGGGCTGGCAGGAGGAATGAAACACCTTCAGCCCATTTTCTTTTTCCACAGACTTCGGGGGCGGCCAAGAGAAAAGGGTGGGGCAATCCTCATGACTATTGACAAAATTTGAAAGAATAATGCTTTATTCTCCTGCCTAGACCACACATTCCTTTCAGTATCATTTCAATTTTACAGAAATCATATTCGCCTTTCAAGTTTACCTTTTCAATTTTGCATGTCATCTTTATCTAAGAAAGAGTGGGAAAGCACATTTCAAACTTTCACTGAGTACATGTATTTGCTTTTAATATTGGGTTACTATGAAATATCCAATATAACCAAGTTATATTTTAGCACAGTTGACAAGAAAATTTTATCACAACTAACTTAGTTCAGATTTATACTAGTGCAAAATGCCAACTCCAAGCTTGAGTCAGCATGAACTATTTTGAGCCTTGGCGAGCCAGTAAGTATGTCATATGAATTTTCATTCTTTTAATGCTAAAAACACAGCCACAACATAATAGTTATGCCTTCAGCTTGTTACAAAATAGGTTGTCTTTTTGATCGAAGAATCAAAAATCTTTGTCAAGATGTAAGACAGCAACCAGCCTCTTCATGTTTGGAAAGAAGAGACATTCTGGAGAAGGTCTTTGAGCAGCTCTTGCACTGGTATCTCTTCACATCAGAGTGTGTCTGCAGGTGGGCTCGGAGGTTTGAGCGATCTGCAAAAGCCCTGCTACAATGGGGACAGGCAAAAGGTTTCTCCCCTGCAATGGAACAAGAATAAAAACGGAGCAGAGTATGAAGATGCCACAATCACTCAATAAAAAGAGGATGCATAAATTTATTTTAAGTAATTAAAGTAAGTAAAGACAGGATACTAAATTGCCACTTCATCTACTTTACAAGCAAAAAGGATTTTCTCATCTCCACGCCACCAGCTTCAAATGCTCTCCTACAATCTCTTCCATCAGGCAGAAGATACAGAAGCCTGAAGACACGCACCAATAGGTTCAGGGACAGCTTCTTCACAGCCATTGTTAAAACTATTGAATGGACTCTCTAGCCTCAAATAATGCTGGTGTCGGTATTGTTCATCTCTCTTGTACACTGATGTTTTCTGTATGCTTCCATCTAAATCTTTTGATCTGTACATCCTTGTTTCCCAAAATCTACCTTTACTGCTTGTAAACAAAGCTTTTCACTGTACTTTGGTACAAGTGATAAATAAATAATTAATAAATAGAAATGAAGGAAAAACACTTGCATCCAGAACTTTACTTATTCCAGTTCATAACCACTTTAGGAATGAATGGGCAGCACAGCGACTCAGTGGTTACCACTGCTGCCTCAGTGTCAGGAACCCAGGTTTGATTCCAGCATTGTGCAAACTCCACACAGTTGCCTATTCTCATGTCTGCTTGGATTTCCAATGGGTATATTAATAAGGGTTTCGAGGGATATGGGCCAGGCGCTGGCAGGTGGGACTAGATTGAGTTGGGATATCTGGTTGGCATGGACGAATTGGACTGAAGGGTCTGTTTCCGTGCTGTACATCTCTATGACTGTATGACTGTATGCAGGTTAGGTCAATTGGCCGTGTTAAATTGCCTGTAGTGTTGAGAGATGTGTAGGCTAAGTGGGTTATTGATGGTAAACATGGAGGTTGTAGGGAGGGGGCTTGGGTTTAGGTGGAAAGTTTGGTGTGGACTGAAAGGAGTTTTTCCCCACTGTAGGGATTCTATGAATATGTCCTTCTTAAATTCCTATCCTCTGGTAACAAGGAGCTCCTAACTAAATCTTAAGTTGGGAAATATTTAAAGGAAATAATTGCACCCTCATTCTGTGCACTTCATTTCTGCACTAATGTTGTTTCAGAAGCTGGTTTAGCTGAATTATTTAAAACTCAAACTAGAATAAAGTCTTATGAGTAGTTCACTTTTGTACAGTTGTGTTATTAGTTCACTTTAAATTATTTGATACTCAGTTTTTAAAATGTACCTGATTGCCATATCATCATTCATGCCACGCATTTTGGGATTCCCCCAAATGGGGGAAATTTAATTCACTGCTTAATTGGAACAATGAAAATTTATATTGACCATTTAAACTAATACTGAAAGATTCCTGCACCTTTAATATTCAACCAACTGCTGACTGCAAGTTATAATGAGCATGCAGTGTAACTCCAAGGTTCTTATGACAGTGGTAGTGTCCCTGGCTCTGGGTCAGAATCTCCATGTTCAAGTACTACCTGTGCTGAAAATGTCTCAACATATCAGAATAGGTTGGTTTAAAAGCTTAGCTACTGGGCTGACTTTGTAAATGCCACCTCAACAAAGTTTGTGCTGTCCTGCTAGCAATTAGGGCTTTGATCTCACCCTTTTGTTTGGTATGCGCGCAGAGATTCAGTTTGTGGATTTAGTCCAGTTATTTAACAAGCTGCCAAGTTCCTAGAGAAGACCTCAAGTTAGGATATTCGAGCTTTGTTTGGGATGGTTTAAGAGACAAATCAATACCTGTATAGTGAACTAGGCAAAGACTGAGCACTATTCAGAGGTGGCTGACTGTCTGAACAATCTTCAACAGAATTATTCTTGGATTGAGTTTCCACACAATATGCTATAGGATGAATTATAGTCTTTCCTCATTCCAACCCATCATTCCAAACTATAACAGTTCCATGCTTTTCAAAGATGGAAAAGACAAAACATAATTGTGTTCCTTATTGGTTTATTTCTTTATTGCAATTTTTGGATATTTGAAACATTAATGGAAGGGCATTCTAGATTTCTACTTCTATCTCAGGAAATTGATGTTGAATGCCAAAGTCTGCATTTGACTTAACCTTTAGCTAGGAATTGAAAACAACAGGTCAGTTCTCCTAATGTAGGAAAGCACTCAGTTTACACTGTGTGTATGACATTCTCTGATAAGACATCTAAAATTGAGAACTTCGTTCACATTAATGTAAAATTCTTCCAGGACCATTGCTTTAAAGATGATAATTAATAGTTATGAGACAACCTTCACTTTGCTCAATTAAGAAACATCCATGAATACACAAGTTGCCCCCATCCACCTGTACTGGTTACCTTCAGTCCCTGTCAAAGTGGCACTTCTACCTACATATGAGCTTATGTAGTATTGTCTGCCAACATGCACTACATATTAGGAAAGGGAATAAAAGAGCACATTGTAGCTGAGTCCAATCCGGTCATCATCCTCATTCACGCATTAATTTTCTAGAAGTAGAACATGGAACAATGATCAGTAGTGGAAAGAAGGTTACTTATCACATTTTCTTAATCTTAGGGTTTTATTTGTACTTACCTGTATGTGTTCTGATGTGTCCCTGTAACAGCCATGGTCTTGAGAAGGCTTTACCACAGATTTTACAGACACAGGGCAGTGTGTGTGTCCTTATGTGCATCTTCAATGCACCCAGGCTGACATATTCCTTATCACAATACTTGCAGTTAAAGTATTTTCTAGTCTGTGATTCACAATGAAGCTGTCTGTGTTTAGATAGCCCAGATAAAGTATTGTACACCTTGCGACAGTGAAAACACTCAAATTTCTCCTGGATTGCTTCAGCAGTGCTTTCAACTTCAAGGATTTTTTCCTCAGAGTTGCTGTCTCCTTTTAAAGCACCATTGTTTGTGATTCTTCTTTTGGCTTTTTTAGAAAGGGACAGGTTAAGGTCATTCACTGTATCTCTTAGTGGGGTGCTGCTGCCTCTGACAGCCGTGCATTCCTTAACACTGATCTCCAGGCTTGGTTGGCTACTGAATGGAGTTTCTGTTCCAACATTGGCATCTGGAGGAGGGGGCAGACACACCCGGAGACTGATAGGAGCTCTGTCCCACAGTTTCGGTGGGTCACAAATGATGGGAGTGAGCACTTCGACCTGTGGCATCAGTGGAAATGCCAAACCCTTATACAAATAGGGTGAAAAGGCGGGTGCTGAAAAGAAAGCAAAACAAAACCTCAAATCATGCAAGTCACTTTTAACCTAATATTTCTAGAAGTGCTATTTATTGAAGATTCACCTCTAAACAGTTTTGTTCGTTTACAATATTCTAACTGCATATCACAAATTAAATCCCAGTTAAATAAAAGCAAACATTTCTTAACTTACACAAATTGAATTTTCAGATCTGTCATTTCACCAGTCCTACAAGAAAATATTATGCAGGAGAATGTTTCTGTTTATTGGGTTAAACTTATTTGTTTTTTCTCTGATTAAAAACCCCACTTAATACCTTTTTTGTTTTGTTGAGCTTACACATGTATACATTGGTTATAGTTCAGATTGCTCACAACCATAATGGTATCTGTTTTAACAATTCAGAAAGTTACATTGTTATATATAAACATAAGATGGAGTTCTTTAAATTAGAAACGATATGTTATTGATCTTGCAGCTATGCAAAGTGCTAGTTTTGAATCAAAAAGGAAAACGGTTTTGTAGAAAATAGATTGTGTCTTTAAAAGGGAAGAAAGACCTGCTATAGCTTGCAGTGCAACATCAGCAAAAAAATTGTGGAAAATCTTTTTCTATCATGCAAGGTTAATGACTATACAGGCCTCAAAATAAACCAATACAGAACTGGGGTGGATATTGTGCACAGTATTGATTTGCACTTTGCACATTCCAGAAATCTTAGAGGTGGAATTATGATGGTATGTCCAATTTCAGCAAGTTAAATTTTTCTTTAGAATGATTGAGATATAATTTGAGAGGGTATGTAGTCATCTGCACTGAAAATATATTTCTGGGGAAGTAGTTGGGAGGGTGCTATTTCTAAAAGGATCCTTCAAAGAAAACAAATCACACTGGGTAGGAGAAAACTTGAATATGGAGAATTGGAAAAAATACCAAACAAAATCTGATAATTATCTCACTCATTTAATTTAATTTTTTTTGTTTCAAAACAAAACTTATGTGTTTTAATAAGCAAAAATTAAAGCATACAATGTCTGTTAACTGTGCCTCAAGTAGAATGATGGGGGTTGAGAGTGTGGTGCTGCAAAAGTACAGCAGGTCAGGCAGCATCTGAGGAGCAGGAGAATCAATGTTTTGGGCATAAGCCAATTTCAGATTCCTGATGAAGGGCTTATGCCCAAAACATCAATTCTCCTGCTCCTCAGATGCTGCCTGACCTACTGTGTTTTTCCAGCACCACACCACATTTGGACTCTAATCTCCAGCATATGCAGTCCTCACTTTCTCATGTAAAATGGAGCATTTTTGAATTTAGTTTAAGTAGTGTATAATTAAAGTGATTACATTGAAAGTTGCTGTGATCCAAGCTTTCATTTATGTGAAGGAACAGATCTGTCAATTCCTCACTGGATTATTTCCCTACATCATATTGGGGAATGCATTGATAATGTATATCACACAGCTAATTTCTCTAAGTTTAACATGATCCTTTAACTGCTAAAGTTAAAGAAATATTTTATCTGAAAAGCAATGTCTTCCAGATAATGAAAATTGACCTTGTATAATTTTTTAAAGATATATAACAGTTAATTACTCGTTTCACATAAATCACTCTCAACGAGTAAAGCATCCCTTGGTGGTTCCCAAGTTAAAAGAGGAAGTCTGGCTTGGAACAGGAAACAAGTGTTTAAAAATAAACTACTTCAGAAAAAATGTAGTTTTATTAAAATATCAGCTCATGCCACACAGTCAGTAGGGAGGACAAAATACTTAGTAGAATAGCCTAAACAAGCGCGCTGCCTATTTGAAGACAATACAACTCCTGGACTGGAGGAGCCAGCATGTGAATAAGAATGCAAACCTCGTGTGAGGCTGTGCACCTGCTGGGATTCTCTTTATTGTACAAGCCGCGCTTCTACAAACTCTATTTGCTGAACAGCTTCACTGAATACAAAACTTTTCTTCGGTTTTAACGGGGGAAGGAAAATGCAGAAGCTTGTCATTCACATGGTCACACCGTGACAGTTCAGATAAATATCAGGCACTACAATTATTTACAAGCCTTTCTTAAAAATAAACAAAAAGGCAATTTCAACAGAACTAATTCGTGCAAGTTACTAGTCAATTACACGGCAACAAACTCTAAAAGCTTGCTCAATCAAACAAAAGCAATTGTTTAAAGCGTTTCAAAACTTCATTACCATTCTGAATTTCCAGCTGGCTGTAGTTGGGCTTTTTGGTGCTGCAATGCTTCTTAATGAGGAAAGAACGGGGCATAACTGCTGCTTTTCTTCCTGCAAAGACAGCATTCAGTCTCCAGCTCTTTGGAATCTGAAATCCGTTAGCTGAGCTTTCCAGATGGAGGGAATAAAAGTGACATAGAAGACCAGTGGGAGAACAAGTGGAACAGGAAACCTAACCCCACTTGTGGAAAATATCGGAGAGTCAGGTGCACGAAGGGGAGCGGCGTGTGGGGCTAACCTTCATTAACATAGACCTCCCGTCAATCCAATTAGGGACAGTGTCTGTAATGAGGGGAGGAGCCTGGCTCAGGCTGATCTCCCACCCCCCAGAACAGGTGCATCCCTGAACTGGAGACTGACGGCCTGAATTCTGGACAATTCCTTCAGTGAAATGGACCAGACCAGGATTTCACATTGCACAAACATAGGAATAACATCACAGGTCAAAGAGCATAAAATGTCTCTCAAAATCTGTGACAAAGTTCTCATCAAAAACAATGTCAGTCAGTTACTGGTAACAAATGAATTTCCAATGCTATTTAAACATTTTTTAAAAACTTTCCGCAAATCTGAATTGCCCTTTCCAGCGTGACATCGTCCTGTAGACATTTACCTGACTTGTAATGGAAGTAGTTCAACAATATGTTAGTATTTTACATATAGTACAAAATTTCATGAAGGAATTGTTTTACAAATGCATGTCAACATTGCAGCAGATACCTTCAACTAAATGTTTGCACTTCAGCGTTACTGATGTAAGTATTATTGTTAGAACATCGCACGTTGCGTGCAGTATTTCCTCACCGTGCTCTCGCAGTGCGTCAGCAACCCTGAAGTGGAAACCCCTAACTCTCATTACAATTTGGCTTCTCTCTGGTCGAGTTCACAGCCAACAAGGCAGGGTTCACATGCAGATCGCTGTGTCCTACCAGGCGAATGAATACTGTACACCCCACTCAGTGTGTGTGTTAATATGTCGCAGGATTATCAATGATCCTTTCAGTATTTTGCTCTGCTGGGCAGATGAACTTCGTAATGAATGATCATATATAAACAACATTGAGTTAATTTGCATTTCGAAAATTGTACAGAACCAAATTAACTAAAAAGCAACAGGTAACAGTTAATTTGATACTGCTGTAAATGATTTTCCAGAGCTAAAAATAACGAGGACCGTATCAACAAACTAAAAGTGACTGGAGAATTCAGGAGACCTCTGATGCTTAACTGGTCTAGCCTACATGTGACCCAGACTCACGGCTATGTTGCTGACTCTTTGGTGCCCCTCTGAAATGGTCTAACAAGCGGCGTCAGTTAGCTCAATTGGCTAAATTAATATTTACTTTTTAAGCTAGATAAACATAAAACTACATCTCTCAAATTGCTATTACATCAAACACAACTATCACTAAAATTGTATTTAAAATTTCTTTGGTTAAAAATGCTTAGTGCAGTAAAGCACTTTTAATTTTAACTTATTACTATTTCCTTAATCTGATTTAACTCCCTGATACTAATCTTGCTAAAGTTTGATTGGTTCATGATACATCATGGGTTCAATGCCTGCACTGGCTGAAGTTATCATGAGGGATTCTCCTTAACCTGCACCTCACCTAAAGCATGCGGACCCTCAAATTAAACCATCACTAGTTGTCCCCTCTACTGAGGAAGTAGGAGAACAGCAACCTTAGCTTTTTCCAGGAGGCTGCTCAGTTCAAGGATATACTAGTGACAACTACATCATGTGAAAGAACAAAGAAAAAAAAAATTCAGCCTCATGGAGTTAGGTCACATTGTTCTGACATGAAGCTAGACGGTGAAATACTGAAATGGTCAAGGCCTATGGCAGATAGGTAAATTCAGGTTTAGAGCAGGTCACACATGAAAATCAAATCCCTTCAAAATAAATTTACCCAGTATAATCAATTTTAACTATTTCCCTCACCTGCGATACCATTATATTCTAAATATTTTCATTGCCATCCGGGAAATAGCTTATTACGTACCTTATACCATAAAATGTTACATAGACCAGAGAAAACTTTGGGCTGTTATTGTGTGATTGTTGGAGTGTTTTGCATATTTACTACAGCCCCAAACTCTCAGAACGAAGGGGTGGCTGAAAAATTCTAATACATTGTCTGACTTAAAACTTATTGGTAAAGATGTAGTGTGGGATTATTTTATAATATGATAAATATGAAGCTTTCATCCATCTTGTAAACTGAGGAGTGAAACAAATTATATTGGACGAAGTTGGATTCTGTACAACTCCTCTCCCTCAACCTGCTGCCAATTAATCCAGTAGTGGATGTGCAATATAGGGAGCAGTCCAAGTAAACCTGTGTGTTATTTTTGCTAGATCTAACTGAGGATCCCTTATTCGAAGACTCTTAGTGCCTGATGGAAGGACCCAATATTATGAGGAGAGAGCCTGCTTGGAATCATCAGCACATGCTGCCGATAACCCCCGCCTGCCACCACAACCCACACCCCCCGAACGCACATACACATTCCACCATTCACTTGGGGTCTGGAGCCCAGTTATGATACATAAAATCAAAGGACAGAGGTCATTTTGTGGCTGTACAGGAAATTAGTTAGGTCATTTTTGGAATACTGGTCTCCCTGCTATAGGAAGGATGTTGTGAAACTTGAAAGGGTTCACAGAAGATTTACAAGGATGTTGCCAGGGTTGGAGGAGTTTCAGCTATACGGAAACACAGAATAGGCTGAGGCTATTTGCCTTGGAGCATTGAAGGCTGACAGATGACCTTATAACGATTTGTCTCTTCTGAAGACTTCACAACAATGCCCTCAGCTCCTTCGTCCATATCGTTAATGTATAATGTGAATTGTTGTAATTCCAATACTGACCCCTGCAGAACTCCACTAGTCACTGACTGTCATCCTGAAAAAGATCCCTTTATCCCCATTCTCTGCCTTCTGTCAGACAGCCAATCTTCAGAATATAATGTAGGAAACTGAGGGTATGCAGTTCAGCTGGAAGAATAGAAAAGCCGAATATCACTTAAATGGAAAAAGATTGCAGGCAACTACAGCAGAGGGATTTGGAGGTTGTAGTGCAAGACTCACAAAAATTAGCATCTAGGTTCAGCAGGAAGACAAATGGAATATTTATCTTTATTCCAAAGGCAATTGAGTATAAATAAGGGGAAAGCTAATGGTACTTCACTCCAGTGGAGTTTGAATTCTATTGTACTGGCATTGTAGAAAATTCCACTGAAGTCAACATACAGGTCCTGCTTTTAGGAAGGCAACCAATCAGGGTTATGCTTATACAAGTCATCCAAAGAACTGCAGATACTCAAGATCTGAAACAAAAACAGGAATCGCTGGAGAAACTCAGCAGGTATGGCAGCATCTGTGGGGACAAAACAGAGTTAACATTTCAAGTCCAGTGACTCATCATCAGAACAGTTCTGAAGAGCTACTGGACTGGAAACGTTCGCTCTGTTTTCTCTCCATAGCTGTTGCCTGATGTGCTGAATTTCTCTGGCAATTTTGTTTATGTTCATACAAGTTTTGGCTACACCACTTTCTGGCCATGGGTTGGTCTGGTTTCAACCATTTAGTGAGGCAGGTCCCTCCCCAATCAGGTCGATTCACTATCTGCTTTGTCAGGTGGCTATAAAAGATCCATGGCACCCTTTTCTTTGTGGAAACTCTCAGAGTATTCGGCAACAGTTACAACTCTACTAAAAGCTCAAGCAGATTAACGGAATTTGTCTTCTTGCTTTTGATGAGATTTTCTCAATGCACCGATCAGTTGCTGCATATGCCAATAAAATAGTGGTAGTTATGGATGCCCTGAGGACTAGAAGTGGTTTTTAAAATGCAAATTCTTTTTAAACGCCATTACAGATGGGAAGTAATCAAAATCACTCTGTGCTATTTTCGTTGACAAAATAAGCAATATTGCTTTAGGAATACTTAATTATAATGACTTGATTACGGTGAAGAATGATATAGCTGGATAATACTACATCAGATTTATACTATCCCAAAAAGTATTTTGCCCATTATATCACATTTCCTTCACCTCAGAGGCAAGGTTTGAACTTCACACTGGTAGAATGACTAATTGTTGGTCTCATTCCATTCTGCATCAAAGATAAGCTTCAGCAGACTCTACTGTTACCATATGCAAAAAACCCCCAAATATTTAAGTTATAAAAGTAGTCAGGATATTTCAATAACATAATGATCTCCAGTGAAAACTATAAAGTCTTAAACTTGTTTGCTTTATTTGTACACTTTGTCCATACTAATCTACATACTTGCAAACATATGGAGATGTCACTTCACTTTTTTTCTTAGAAAATCATTAATCTCAATAATAGGCACTCAATAAATTCCTTTAAGAAATATGCTTGCTATAAAACAAATTGTAGGGAACTCAACTTTTCAGATTTGGTGAATCAATTATTGAATGAAACATTTTAACTTGCCTAAGCATTTTTATAGAATTATAGCAATTGGATTAAAGACACAAGCCAACAATTTGAAAGGAACCAGAATCCATGAATAGCAAAAATGATAACGCATGTACATTCCATTCAGAGTAATCCAAATAGAACTACACAAAATACACTTAAAATTAATTAGAAATTTGGCAGATCTGGCAGATTGTTTGGAGAGAGAAACAGAGTTAATGTTTCAAGTCTACAGTTTTTAAAAAGTCATATCAGACTCAACATGTTGACAGTTTTCTTTTCTTCACAGACGCTATCATATCCACTGCATTTTTGCAGCATTCTGTTTGTTTCAAACTTTCAGCATTCGTGGTATTTTGTGTTTACATAGAAAATTACACTACTTCTTGCTAATTTTGAATGGTATCCAAATTAAAAGATGCAATTAAAATGGTGGATACTTGCACTCACATAGGCATTCAATAAATAGAATGTAATCTTTACAATCATATTTAGACTTTACAGCCATATCATTTGTTTAGAACTTGTAATTATAAACACATGACAATATATTTTATTATATTTAGTTCAAAAAGGTAACTTCAAATGTCAGGTTTCTTTTCTCTAATAACTAGCTATCCAAAGCTGATGATTAGAAGACCAGTTTAAGTTCAAAGTTTGGGAGAAGATTTGTAGCTCGGTGCTCGTTGTTGTGGTTCTGTTCGCCCAGCTGGGAGTTTTTGTTGCAAACGTTTCGTTCCCTTTCTAGGTGACATCCTCTGTGCTTGGGAGCTTCCTGTGAAGCGCTTCTGTGATGATGGAACAAGGACATGCCGCAACCCAAAGGACTAGCCACACTACCATATATCAGGAGCATTTCCGAACTGACAGCCAGACTGCTGCAACCACTAGGACTCATAACAGCACACAAACCAACAGCCACTCTCAGACAACAACTCATCAGGACAAAGGAGCTGATACCCAGCATGCGCAAAACCAACGTAGTGTACAAAATCCCATGCAAGGACTGCACAAAACACTACATAGGACACACAGGAAGACAGCTAACAATTCGCATCCACGAACACCAACTAGCCATGAAACGACACGACCAGCTATCCTTAGTAGCCACACACACACATGACAAACAACATGAATTCCACTGGGACAACACTACTATTATAGGACAAGCCAAACAGAGAACAGCCAGGGAATTCCTAGAGGCATGGCACTCATCCACTGATTCTATCAACCTGGACCCAATATACCGGCCACTTCAGCGGACAGCAACTGACAACCGGAAGCGGCAGAGACAAGCCACTATAAATGCTGGAGGAAACATCACAGAAGCACTTCACACGAAGCTCCCAAGCACTGAGGATGTCACCTAGCAAGGGGACGAAACGTTTGCACCAAAAACTCCCAGCTCGGCGAACAAAACCACAATAACCAGTTTAAGTATTATGAACACCAGCGTAAATAGCCATCAATTGCAATGTCGTCTCTTGGTTCTTCAGCTACCTCTGGAAACCCTTTCCTTGGTTCACATTTTATAAAAATTAACATGCTGCTCCTTGGCAATATACTTTGGAAAAAGATCCTACTCATCTGAAGCTCTGTTGCCCGTATCCTATCATGTTCATCCATCATATCCAGTGCTCAAAGACCTATATTGGCTTCCAGTACAGCATTGCATTGATATCAAATTCTCATTCATGTTATCAAATCCTTCCACATTGTTTTTTCCTTTCCCACTTTTGCAGCTCCTCTAGCCTGATATCTTTCTAGGACATCTGGCCTTTAGCACATCTTTAATTTTAATGGCTTCATCATTTGAAGTTGTGCGTTGAACTGCTGAGGCTCTAGAACATCATCTCTAAAACTTTTATTCTTTCTCTGCTCTCTAAAACTTACCCCTTTGATCAAGGTTTATTTTGCCATCTTCCCTATTATCTCTTTACGTATCTTGGTGTTGATGCAACTTAATGCAAGTTGTTGTTATTTATACATCTTGGTGGTTACAGATGTATCTATTGTAGCTCAGATCTTGCATGGAGCAGCAATCAAAAAACTCTCAGACCTTCCTTTGCATTTCTTGCTGGGTCTCCTGAGCCTGTTCTTTCTAAAAATGTGAAGTGCAGTGTCAATTGAGACATATTGTCACAGCCAAAGAAAGGTATAACACCCCCTCCCCTCTTTTCTTATAGTTGCCATATTGTAAGTTTAAACATACACCATGAATGTTAGCAGTGAATAGGAAAAAAATGAGTGAATGGATAGGGTGGTGGGGTAAGTAGATCATAGGGTAACTGAGTGGCTGAGGTAAGTATGAAGATGGATAGGATGGATCTGGAAGACTTGCTGGATTGAGTTAGGAAGATAATCGGGTGGTGAATCATTGAATCATAAAACCCCTACAGTGCAGGTAGAGGGCATTTGATCTATCGAGTCTGCACCGAACCTCCAAAGAGCATCTCACCCTGAACCACATTCCCCCATCCCCATACCACACAAATCCATGGCTGATCCATCTAGCTTACACATCCCTGGATACTATGGGTAATTTATCATGGCCAATCAACCTAACCCACACGCCTTTGAACAGTGGGAGGAAACCGGAGTAACCAGGAGGTTGATGTCTGCTCAGGACAGCTGGGAGTTAGCAAGGTCGGCAGAGGTAGTTGGGTTGGGTCTGAATGGAGGGACCACAGTCAGGTGCTCAGGCAATTAAGAGTAATCAGTTTGGGAGGTAGTTGGTGGAATCAGTCTGAGTGATTTTTTTGGGTAACTATTTGGTTATGGTCTACAACACTCAAAGGATTCCAAAAACAGGGGAACCACCCATCTGAAGTTGAAACCGCCCAGGCAATTTCCACAAAGATCAGTGTGTAAAGACAACTGTGGAATCCCAATATGCATCACGTCTCCTCAGACCAATTATTTTGGCTTAATTTGTCCACCTGCCCAAAGATAAACTGCTAATTAGTATTAAAAATGAAGTTGAAATGTCTGAGTTTTCCCATGAGAGAAACAGTTGTTTAATTCTGACACCTAATTTGATCAACTGATGTTGGAATTAAGAAGAAATATGAAGCGAATAGCCTTTAGTTGCTGAACAAGCAAAATTTTATTTACAAAATATCCAAATGTACACACTAACTTCACACAGCAACAAACAATTTCTAAAAAACTAGTTTGAAAATGTGCACTGTAGTACATTAAAAATATTAGAAAATTAGACAAGGTTTGTATTATAGCATAAGTTTTCTACAGTCATTTTTTGCAGCTTGATGGAAGAATGTGGAATCTGTATCTCTCACCTCTGCAGGTGCAGGGTTGTAACTGAACTGGAATAAGTAAAGAAACCACACCAAAACACTAGCTCAGTAGCCTTGCCTCCATGAACTCAGGCATCAGGCAAACTTAATTATTGTCATTAGCTAGTCCCAGATGATACTTTATACATGCCTATGTATTATAACTTGACTTCCATTAGATGCAAAAGCATCAGAAATTTAAATTATCAATTGGTGCCAATTTAAAATTCAGAACTGCGTGAGTAATTGCATGACCAGAACAATGAGGAAAACCTTTTGTTTTAAAACCTACATTACAATTTCAATTCAGATACAATATCATACAGTGTTCAAATTAAGACTAGCAGCTAGCAAAGTTACTGGTAACTAATATTCTATGTTTTGATTTTTGCTAGTGAGCTACAAGCATAAAGTATAATGTTGTAAGGAAGTTAAATAAGAATTTAAAAGTTTAAATAAAATAATAAATTAATTTACATACTGATTTAGAAGAAAAATAACTTATGTATGTTCTTATCTTGGAAATATAAATTGCAAGTCACCAGAAAATTCTACTAGTTGTCCAAACAATTTGAAACACTGATCTCACACATTTATTAAGGAAATCTCATTCACACAGTTATATCATTTTGCTACATCAAAATCACTTTTTTAAAATAACAAACTGGAAGTTTTCTTTGTGCTCAGTAAGGTGGAGGATGTAACACAAAGAGAATTCAATGGTTTTCTTTTTATTCTATTGGCAGTACAAACTAAAGTCACATTTTCTGTACTCACTGTACTGAAAACCAAAATCTAACTTTTCAATTAGAATTTGGCCATTAAATACTTATCTACATAAATAGATTTTTGGTTCCACCTATTCAAGCACATACTTCGTACAGATTGTTGTATTCCTCACACTACTAAGCACTAATTAACCTCTTCCTAAAATGTAATACCCTTAAATACTGGAAAAACATTTGAGATTTATAGCAACTGGAATTTCCATTACATCCTGGCTATCCAAAACTGAGCCTTTTGAGCCAAATGACATTTTTGTTAATTCATATTTAGGTAGATGTACTGAAAATGATAGACCTCAATTAACCTGTGACTTGCAGAACTGATAAAAGAGGATGGACCTTTTTCCCTTTAGGTCATTTCTATTTGAACCTTAGAAAGTGAAGATGTCTCAAACCAAAGCAAATCGCACTCAATGTTTTTTTGTTACATGTTTTAGTTGCTCTTCCAGTTACTACCCTGTAGAAATAGCTTGATGAGTGTGTTGCTTTAAAAATATATATTAATTCAGTACTAAGCTTCAGTTTTTTTTTGGTTCAGCCAGTTGTTAATGTGGAAGGATCCTGCCTTAGTGATTTATCTGACTTGTGTACCTAAATGGCCATTTATGCTCCCTCTTAAAATAGAAGAATCATATTATGTTTACGATATTTGGAAGTCCCCATAGATCCATCAGAAAGCATAGATTACAAGGAATGGATCAGCTTGACTTCAAGCTTGAACAAATGTAAAACAAGTACAAAGAAATATAATCAAACGTAAGAATATTTTCAGAGCTCGAATTTAATACATGAGGTTTCCTTACCAGTACAATATATTTTCTGATTGGTGGTAAAGAAACAGGATCTACTAGGATCTAGACTAGATAAATTTAGGAACTGAAATCACAAAATAAAACAACCCAGGAGTAACCAATCACCTCTTGGAGCCTGGTCAACCACTCAAATAGATTATGGCTGATTTGCATCTTAACTCCGTTCATTTACTTTTGGGTTTTATATTCCTTAAAAAAGTATCTGTGTAATTAAAGAAAATAAAATCAAGACTCAATAAAGCAACTGCAACCAACATAGTTACATTTAGAATGCAGTTCAGACATTTAGAGTGTCAACTCTACTAGATTTTCTCAGTCACAAAGATTTAATGCTCATCTTGCAACCTCATTCTAATTTTACAGTAAAGCTTTCCTGCACTCAAGTGGCTATAAACAGTTACTGCGCTTGTGCAAGAGTAGGGAACCTTAAGTATTTTTTCCAGAAAAAGTGCCTTACTATGCACGAGTGGGCAGGGGTCTATAGTATATATGCTCCATTGATAGGAAATAAACTGTAGAATGGGAAGAAACTGAAATTCTAAAAAAAACAAAATGTAGTGCTACAAAAAAAACCCTAAACAAAACCAGTTCTGACATGATAGAACATAGACATTGAAACATAAAGGAAAAATAGTGATTACATTCTGGGGAGATACTGGTTTGTTAATTTAAATGCACATGTTGTGTAATCATGCAAAAACCCAACTCTTTGTGGAGTTTACTTTCACCAGTGATGGCACCAGGACATGACATCAATGGCAACTCTAGCTTTTTCTATAAAGCAGCATAAAATCACTAACAAGTCTTGAAGTGTGCAGGGTCTTTCAGGCACAAGCCCAATTTTGAAAAAGGATAGACACAATCATTCACCTCTGCTGTGCCTGGAAGCCCACATGGTTTAGTGTCATATCTGTGCAGTGACATTAAATATGAAGTTGGCTAAAACAGTTGCTATCCATATAGATGTGCCTCTATTGACAACTAAATGTGAAATACTCAAGCTATCTAAACAAATTACAGTAATTGCTTTGTTATCTTTTCCTTTCTGAATTGATGTGAAATAAAACCAACTTGCATTTGGAAAATTTGAGAGAGAACTGGAAGTTGACAACTTCCTTTTTTGTCCCAAGCTCACCAACTAAGCCCATTCTTGAAATAAATGGTTCCTGATTTTTAAATAGTAAAAAGTATCTACATACATTATGTACACTGTTAATCTACATACATTATTACACATTTGCATTAAAAGCCCCCCAATGGCCATGTAACCACTGCCGATTGTCTTAAAAACTCATTGGTTCACCAATGTCATTTCGAAAAGGAAATCTGTTATCCATGTCTAGTCTGGCCTGTGTGTCTTCAGATCCACAACAATGTGCATCACTAGATGAGGCTGGAAGTTCCAAAAAAAGTTAAACAACAGAACTAAAGGCTCTGAATTTGAATATACATAGCATTCATAACAAAAGAGACAAATTGACAAGACAACTACAAATAAACATGAGATCCGATAGCCATCACAGAAACATGCTGCAAGATCGAAGAGATTAGGACCTGAATAATCCAGGGTACATCACATTTAGGAAGTAGAGGAAGCTAACATAAAGGTGGATGGGCAGGTTTATTAATTAAAGGATACTGCTGATACAATAGGCCGAGATTACCTTAATTCCGTGGAATCCTTTTGGCTAAAGACAAGAAATAGTGAAAGTAATAATTCACTTGAGGAGTCATTTATAGGCTAACAATAAGCAGACCGTCAGATGTGGAATACACTGAGAAATAATGGGGACTTGTGAGCATGGGAAAGTGATCATTTTGGGTGATTTTATATTGAATGAATGAGACAGGTAAAGGATGAGATCATGGGTGTTTTAGGGACAGTATCTTAGAATGGCACATTCTAGAATCAAATAGAGGGCAGACTATACTAGGTTTGATAAAGTGCAATGAAACAGCATTAATTAATGTGAAGCCTCCACTCCTCTACACTCACCCCCCCCACCCCGCCCCAACTAGCAAATGATCAAAATCTAATTGAGTTTCAAGTACAATTTGAAGAGGAGGAGAGTAGATCTAGCAAAATTAACTTAAATATGGGAAGTATCTATACGTGAAGACAAAACTGGCTAAATTGAACTGGAAAACAGCTAAAAGGTAAGTGAGTAGAAATACAATGGCAGATACTTAACAGGATTTTGCAAAGTACTCAAAAAAGATGCATTATATTGACAAAGGCAGGTTTTCAAGAAAAGATGCACCATCTGTGGCTAACAAATGAACATAAAAAAACCAATCAAATTGAAAGTACAAGTATATAATTTGACAAAGATGAATCGAAGGTCAGAACATGGGCAAAATTTAAAGAAAAGCAATGGGAGAAAATCTCAATCCAATCAAAGTCAACACAGTTTGTGAAAAAGAAAACATGTTTGACCAAGTTACTGGAATTCTTGAGGAAGTAATAAGCAGTGTGGATAAAAGGGAGCTTGTGGATTTGCTGCCCTTCAATTTCCAGAGGGCATTTGACAATGTACCACTGTACAAAATAAAAACTGAAAAATATGTTGCTGGAAAAGCGCAGCAGGTCAGGCAGCATCCAAGGAGCAGGAGAATCGACATTTCGGGCATAAGCCCTTCTTCAGGAAGAAGGGCTTATTCCCAAAACGTCGATTCTCCTGCTCCTTGGATGCTGCCTGACCTGCTGCGCTTTTCCAGCAACACATTTTTCAGCTCTGATCTCCAGCATCTGCAGTCCTCACTTTCTCCTGTACAAAATAAGAGCTCAGGTGTGGGGTGGTCAGAGAATTTGTTAGCTAACAGGAAACAGAGAGGAGGCATAATTGTATAATTTTCAGATTAGCAAGAGGTGTCAAGTGGATTGCTACAAAGTTCAGTTCTGGGGCTTCAAAAATTTACAATTTTCTTCAACTACTTGGATGAAGTGACCAAATATATGGTTGCTAAATATGCTAAAGACACCAAGATAGACAGAGAAGTAAGTTGTAAATCTCTGCAAAGTAATATAGGTAGATTGAAAGAGTTGCAAAGATTTGGCATATTGAATATAAAATAAGAAAATGTGAACTTGTCCACTTGGGAAGAACAGAAAAGCAGAATATTACTTATGTGGAAAAAGATTGCAGAACTCAGAGGTACAAAGGAATTGGTGTGCCCTAGTACGTGAATTGCAACAGTTAATATACAGGCAAAGCTGCATTTTTCTTTGACTGTTAATATCAGATCATTCACAAAAATGCAACAAAGATGGTGATACATATTTTAATGTAATGCGTGAAGACAGTGAAGATTAATACACTACTAGTTCAACAAGTTCAATAGCAGTAAACAAAGTTTTGAAAAAATGATGCTTAATTTGTGATGGAAAAATGTGCAAGTGGGTCAAATATACATAGGTCATTGGCTCACTCCGGGAAGTACAATCACCAGAACATCACAGAAATATGATTGTCACAGAAGTAATGTTCCCAGTAACAATGATAACAATGATAGTCATTTTATAGATGACTTGGATGAGGGGGTTGAGGGGTGGGTTAGTAAATTTGCCGATGACACAAAGGTTGGAGGTGCCATTTATAGTATTGAGGGCTATTGCAGGCTGCAGTGTGATATAGACAGGATGCAGAGCAGGGCTGAGAAATGGCAGATGGAGTTCAACCTGGATAAATGCGAAGTGATGTATGTTGGAAGGTGGAACTTGAATGCTGATTGCAGGATTAAAGACCTGACTCTTAGCAGTGTGGAGAACAGAGGGATCTTGGTGTTCAAGTGCAAAGAACCCTCAAAGTTGCCACCCAAGTGGATAGGGTTGTTAAGAAAACCTATGGTGTTTTGGCTTTCATTAACAGGGGGAATCGAGTTTAAGAGCTGCAAGATTTTGCTTCAGCTCTACAAGACCCCTGGAATACACTTGGAATATTGTGTCCAGTTCTGGTTGCCCTATTACAGGAAAAATACGGAGGCTTTGGAGAGGGTGCAATGAAGGTTTACTAGGATGCTGCCTGGACTGGAGGGCTTGTCTTAAGAGAGGTTGACTAAGCTCAGACTTTTCTCACTGGAGATAAACATGAAGAAAGGTGACCTGATCGAGGTATACAAGGTAATGAGAGGCTTGAGACTTTTCTTCAGGGCAGGACTGACTGGGACTAGGGGTCATCGTTTTAAGATATTAGGAGGAAGATATAGAGGAGACATCAGAGGTAGGTTCTTTACGCAGAGAGTTGTGAATGCATGAAATGCATTGCCAGCAGTGGTGGTGAAAGCAGAGTCATTGGGGGACTTTTAAGCGACTACTGGACATGCACATGGACAGCAGTGAATTGAGGGGTGCATAGGTTAGGTTATTTTATTTTACATTAGGAATAATCCTCAGTAAATATTGTGGACCGAAGGGCCTGTTCTGTGCTGTACTTTTCTATGTTCTATGATACCAACACACTATTCAAATTTCTTGTCCAAAAGTTTGAGATACAAAGACTGAAGTTCTATAAGGAATACTACAACAGTTTATAAATGTGAACAAGTTGATGCAACTGGGGAACGCATTAACGTCTGCAAGACATTCAGGCTTGGGCTGATAAGAGGCAGGTATGTTTGTGCTAGGTACCAGTTAATGACCCTCTCCAAGAAAACAGAATTTAACTGTCTCAACATCATTAACATCACTGAATTGTATTAACACATCAATTGGCATTTGTGGAACCTCCCAGTAGCCACTATCTCCTATCATCAACACCGAGTGCTGGGGGTTTAACCATATACCAGAAACTTAACTGGACCAGTCATAAATAGTAGCCACAAGAGCAAATCAGAGACTGGGAATTCTATGGTGCGTAACTCACTTCCTGACTCCTCAAAGCCTGTCCATCATCTAAAAGGCAAAAGTCAAGCATGTGATAGAATACTCTCCACTTGCCTTTCTGACTACTGCAACAAATTCAAGAAACTCTAAAATTGATAGACTGCTAGTCTTAGAAAAGAAATTAATGCACATATGAGTTTGCTAACTAACTATTTGATTCAAATATTATGCAGCAAAAATACACTTGGTATGGATCCATGATCAGGAAGAACAAGTTTGGAACACAACTGGTTTAAAAAGCAGGAAGAGTTTGATCGTTTAAAGAGTATTTGTTGAATGTAAAAAACATTCCCTCATCCCTTATCCCACCAAACAAGGTATTAAAGCTGGCAAATAAAATCCGTACTGTAACCCCACACCAACACTCCTTTCAATTCCCCGATCCCTGCGTGCAATAGCCTGATTCACCTCTCTCTGGGATCTATGTTTCTTTCATCTACAGACCTAGACTTCCATCGAGTGAAGGATAGAAGTCAATCCCTTATTCCTCAAGGCTGCTTGGACAACTTTATTGCTGTGGGGAGACCTTGTTCAATGATCACGCTGTTTAGGAATGATAGTTCTTCCCATGAATGAGCAGTACTCCCAGCATTTGTAAAATTCAGGCTTTGTTGGCTTCAGTCTGCGGAAGTCCACTCTGCCATCAGTCTTTGAGTCTTTATAACCAAGGGATCACTACTGTATGACAAGAGTTATTGCACAACAAATATCATGCATGCATGAAATATCATAAATACACCTTGCTATACTGGAACCCTGTTTAGGATTTTCCAATGAACTTTGGGAATGTGATTTGGGACCAAATGGAGGCCAGAGATTGGCACAGCATCCAACAATACAATCTTCTCACATGACTCCACTACCATCAACTTATGGATTGTATTTACTTCCTGATTCACTGGCCCAAACAGAAAAGCCACAACTTTTGTAGTCACAGCAATCCTAGCAGGAGAACCAGGTCCTGCAGGGATGTTTCAACGTGGAGGGTGGCCTAGGTTAAAACTGCTAGTGGCAGAACCATTGTCCACTTCAAGCATAGTATTGGGGTAGCATGTTGGACCACCTACTGGTGGTCCACTCTTTAGGGCATGATTCGCTGATAGCCCCTGGCCTGGTTCAGGTTAGTCTCCTTTGTTGAGCAACCTCATGGGTCCAGGGAGGGGAACTGCGCCACCATCTGTAGAATGCCTGAACACCTGGAAAATTGTACATGTGAACAACTCGACTTGTTGCTCACTTCAATGGGGTGGTATCCATTCCTGGTTCTCACCGTCCATAAGATTCACCTGTTGATGCAGGTAGGTTTTAATGTGGCTCTCCTCAATTCTCCGGATACCTCACCTCTAAGTTCAACATCACGAGCAGGAAAATTCAACCCAATGCTACCAGAGCTTGGATCTCTATGGGGGGGGAGATCAACAGTACTCAGAAACATGTTACATGGAGCACAATCTTACCATCATTAGAATATAACCCATGCCACAGGTAAAACGTACACCAGTGAGATGGTTGTGGAGCAGGAGAAAGATGGTGACCACTACAGTTTCACTGGTCTGTGATACCAGTAATCACCGGCCCAATTTCCCATTCACCAGTCTTGTATCTAATGTTCCCTTTAACCATGAGCATCACATCACAGTGCCTGCCTTGGTGTAATGCAAGATAAACATTCCAAGCTAAATTTATTAATTAAACTATACCAGGCTAATTTCCCTTGCGTATTCACTTAGGTGCTGACCTTTCTTGCACCTTTCTCTGTCCTAGTACCCTGACACATTTTTACCTCGGTGGCTGCAGCATGCTTGGTGCAAGGTAATTCCATAGGCAGCAAGAGCTTCAATAGTTTGGCCAAATCTGTTCTAGCTTTGGATCATAGTACTCTGCTTGGCTGATTGACCATCCACAAGGACATTGATGGGGTGACAAGGATGTGAGGATGAAAGTTATGAGATAGGACAAACAGATCTGGCCTACACAGAAGAACTGCCACACCACTGGGGTAGCATTTTAGCAATGAGTTGAAGGACAGATTACCAGACATCAGCTCCTCTGTGCTCTGGTCTAGTATTTGAATACATCCAGGGTTTGATGCAATTATGTTAATTGTGCTGCCAGATTATTGACTCCTGGCATAAACCTCCACAGCAATCTAGTGTCATTGCCTTTGCAAAGTTTATCTTGAGAGCTTTTGGAGTCCTATCAAAAATTCACATCTTTCCACTTCTTCATCAATGCCCCCTGTTCATCATGAGCAAGTCTTGGAACCCACTTTAAGTCAGTATGTGCCAATGTTGAGTGTTCCCTATGTAAAAAATAATTTGTTAAACAAATTCCAGTAACTGCTTCAGCCTCACGCACCTCCCTTTAAGGAAGGGTGGCACAGTGGCTCAGTGGCCAGGACTGCTGCCTCACAGCACCAGGGTTTGATTCCAGCCTTGGGTGATTGTGCAAACTACACAGACTTTCTCCATGTGTCTGTGAGGGTTTCCTCCCAAACCGTGTAGATGTGCAGGTTAGGTGGGTTAGCCATGGTAAATGCAGGGTTACAGGGAAAAGTAGGGTTTGGGGGGGGGGGGGGGGGGGGGGTCTTTCAGCAGATTGGTACAGAACGGATGGACTAAATGGTCTCTTTCCTCATCATAGGGATTCTATGACATTAAGTGCACACTGGGCTTAAGTAGGATAGGCTAACATTTACTCATGCTATCCGCTCTCAATTTTGAATCCTCTGCTCAGGCATACAACCACTTAATAATATGCTTAGCGTTGGCTGCACACTGTAATTATTTAAGTGCACAGACAGCACAGAGTTTGCATGTAGCCTGCACTGGAAGCAACAACCACGGGGTAATTCATGCATTGCAATCCTTCTGTTCATTTTCAGATCCTGTTCAATGTTGCCCCCATATCTTTTCAGTGAAAGAGATGTGCTGGTTTAGTTGATTAAAATCCTCTTATATTTTCAGGCATGTTGCAAGTTTCAACAATATGTACAGTGCATGTAGCATTTCGCTGTACAATGCTTTGAAAATAAGACAAAACGTATTTGCTAATCAGCCCATAATGTCAAGTGGTGTCAAATAGAACGGCACATGTAATTACCAATGCACCAATTTGCATCTTTGGCATGTAATTTCAAAGAGCTCAATAGTTTTACACCATCAGTTTTTTGAGAACTGAGAGCATATCAACAGGCATAATTATCCTTAAATATCACTGGAGAGCTACAACAGACCTTAGGGCCAAATAGTAACCCCCTTGAGGGGGTTATGAAAAAAACAGGTTAAATTGCTGCTCACAGTGCAGACTCTTCTGTATTGGTGAACGCTTTGCACAATATACAGTACTCTGCTCTGTTGATCCCAATCTTCCAATTGCTTGCCATTTTAATACTCTTTTATTCTCATGCTAACATTTCTGTTGGAGATCTGTAGTGGTTCAGTGAAACTCAACATAAGCTGGAGAATAATGCCTCATTATCCACCAAGGCATTTTACAGATTTCAGGACTCAACATTGAGTTCACCAACTTCAGTACATGAACCCTTCCTCCGTTTTGATTATCCACCTCCTCCCATCAGTGTCTTGTTTGCATGGGTTTGTTTTCAGCAAGGCCAACCTATTTTTGATTATTTACAACTATTTTCTATCTAGTTCTCTCCTTTACAACTATTAGCACTCCTTTTGTATTTTTCTCGAGGCACCCTCATTATCTGTTACCCTCACTCTCCTCCCCTTTAGCCAACAACATAATAACCATCATTTACCAGCCTGTTAAGCTCTGAAGAAAAATAGTGGATTCAATATGTTAGCTCTATTGCTCTCTCCACTGATGCTGTCAAGCCCATTGAACCTCTCCAACACTTTGTTTTTATTTGTAAAGAAGCATATTATTTATCAGTGCATTTTTATTTTACTGTTCAGTTTATGTACGTATTATTGGAAAAGCCAGCACTTTTTACCCATCCAGTACTTAAATAGCCACGAATACCTAGCCTATCCCATTTTAAAGCAATTCCTGTGAATGTTATTGGAATGCAAGACCTGCACCTTATTGAGCCAATTAGAATATTGTAAAGTATATATTTCTTCTGGGGTGGAGAATTAATAATGAGTTACCTCAAAGAATGAGACAAGACAAACAATATTGTAAAGAAAAACTAAAGTTCAAGCATCTAGTGATTCATACTCAGGCCAGTATAGGTCAGAGTTAAATCATCAATTTTTATCGCCCCATTATATTATCAATAGATTATATTCAATAGGCTAAATATAAAACTGAAAATACATTATTCACAGTAGATGGCTATATATATATAGTCAGATATATGCATATGTAACACACACTGGCCTAGACTTTGTAACTGGTTGCAAAAGAATGTCCCTATTGGTTTATATGGCTGGATCTGCCTTCTCATCACATTACGCTCCTTCCACCAATAGCTTGAAGACACTTCCAACAATCAGAAGCAGTGATGACACCAAGTAGGATATCACAGTGAGAAATTCTCACAGACAGCAAACTAGGAAGTAATGACCAGCAATTATCCCTTATTTTCCAATCATTTTACCAATTACATGATAAAGATTAAGATATACACATGAGATTAAACTGGAAACTGAAATATAAATTTTAAAAATGACAATTACTTTACATGTCCAGACTTACATAATGGATAAATTGAACATTTCCATAAATGAGTATTTTTCAGGTGAGAGAAGGTGTTCAGAAGTAATTATGAACTGAGTATGCCATTATTAAACCCAATTACAACTTATTCAGCAAGGTATAACTTTAGCAGTGCTTAATACAGCAGGACTAATAGCACAAATAGTAAGTTCACATAATTTCTGAAGTGGGCTCTGAAGATTTCTCTCCAACAGGGACTTCAACAGTGTGTCTTGTGAAACACTGAGGAAATCAGGGGTGAGAGCAGCTTCTGGATTTCTCACATTTAATGACAAACGTGGCAACACCAGTAGTTGCTGATAGTTTCACAATTATATTGACAGTGAATGTCAACAATTTAGTTATAACTACAGCTATGAAATCCAAGCCACTCTGCCACCCCTCTGTTTACAACATCTCTCAATAAATTTACCATCTGCTAACTGTTAAATTCGAGCTCTGATTAGCAACAACATAAATGATGCATAGCACGGTGAAAGGTTTCTTCACATGATTCTCTAGTTTTCCAATCTTTCCTGTATTTTTTTAAAAGTATGCTTTCATTTTTGTAATGCAAAACGACCTCAAACATTAAAAACACCAACCGTAAATCAAACAATTCTTTCACACAGACACCCTCACAATGTACAACATTTGTAACACAGAAAGATGTATGAACAAATTTAAACTGAACAAAAGATATAGGTACACACTAATGATTCAAAAAAAAACTTGTTACCCAACTGGTTACTTGATTAGCTGAGTTACCAGAACCCTCTCGAATGCAGAGAAGTGAATGTGACCTGTGCCTACGTGTGAGAAGTGAACTTATATAGAGGTTGATAGCACCCGATTGAAAACTAAGAATTGAGCACTGTCTATTCCCAGATCGAGAAGGTGGCCTATGCAGAAGGTGATGGTATCTGTCAGAATGCTAAGAAATTGCCACTCGCTTTGCACAGAGAAAAATGGCCTGTGCTAAGGATGACAGCACCTTACTGAATATTAGGACGAGGACACTATTTTTGCCCAGATGAGAGAAGGTGACTTGTGCAGAGGATGACAGTACCCTACAGAATGTTGGGAAATTGCCACTCTCTTTGCCAGGTGAGAGAAGGTGACGTGTACAAAGGATGTCTGCTTAGATCTCTATGTAGGCAGTTGCTTCATTTCTCTGTGAGAGAAAGTGCTATTGCTGCATGTAATGCCGCATCTTCATCAATGTTGTAATCCTGCAACAAATAATAGAATATTAAAACTGCAAATTATTCCAGTCCAGTAAAATATGGACACTGTTAAATAAAATACTTTCTACTCAGGCAGTTGCATGTTTGGTTTTATTCTTTGCCTTAATTCACTAGATGATGAAAGTCATTGCATGAAAAGGTAGAATAACCCACACTTTAGACAACAAAACTCTCTCAATTATAGTGGAGATGACCATTGTGTTTACAGCTCCCAATATTTTAATTCATTTATGTAAATCTAAAAATTGAATTACACTAAGTAAAATTGTTAACTATAATTGTCCTTGTGTCTCATAAGGATAAAATCAACAAATGACCACTGTTTTCTTCATTTTCAAAAATACATGAAATTACACAGAATAAATAGAATTCTTCAATGGTTGTATTGTTATTACTTAGTTTGTACTTAAGAAAGTCTCACTTGTACTTTGCTAAGGCTAATAAAAAAAGTCATGTGCAGCTATCAATTGAACATACAGTATAAAATGATATAATTTCTTGTTATAATACAGCACAAATGCTGCATTGTAAAGTATTCGTTGGAAATGGACAGTGATTAATGGTTTACAGTATAACGTATCTGCACTTTTAAAATGACAGGGTCCATAACACCAACTGTATATAAACATATAATGGTATTATTGTCCATGATTTACAGTATAGGAAAATTGTAAAACTTTTTTTACTGAAATAATGAAGAGCAGAAATAATCAAGTAGTTGTAGTCAATCTAAATTTAACTCTTTGATCTTATTTGGAATGAAATAAATCAGCACAGCTTTTGCTGAACAATTAGTCATTAATAATTTATAAAATCCTAATGTTTTCTAAGATAGTGTAGCATATTGTCAATACCTAATTGTAGAAAATAATAACAAGAACCAAATGTGCTAGATATACTCAGCAGGTCTGTCAGTATACAACTTACAAGTTAGATGGGTAAGGGGTGGTCTAACTAAAATTGATATAACATCTATGAAGATGATGCTTCACTGACTAGGTAATACAGAATAGGGTGTCAGAGAATCTCAAAATAAGGAGCTGGTCATTTAGGATGAAGGATAAATTTCTCAACAAAGCTATGCATCTTTGTAATTCTCTATATCAAATAGCTGTTGCCGCTCAATTATTGAGTGAATGCAAAACAGACTTTTGGGCACTGAGGGAATTAAGGGAAATGAGGATACTTTGGAAATGTGGAGTTGAGATGGATGATCCAAGTGGAAATTAATTCAATCCAGTTTTCTTCATATGGCATCCATACATTCATGCACTTGCCAGAGTGGGATATTCTGATCTCTATTGCTCAATGAATTTATTCATTGGACAGTGAACTTACAAATTGAGCAACTATAGTACACCAAATATTTCTTTATTTTCTGAAGAGCTCACACTCACCACAAATGTATCATAGGAGAACTTGTGCCTGTGAAGCAGATGCTGAAGAAAGTTGGCACTCTTGTAGCTTGGATCTCCCCATGGCATTGCCACACAAATTGGGCATACCTAGTCAAATAAGTGATTAAAAAAAACCAAAATCAAGTATGTAGAAGATGAAGTAATAAATACCAGTCTGTTTTCTTCTTCTGTTTTCAAAAATTGTTAGTCAATTATGTTGGGTTTGCTGTAATGAAATTGACACTCACAAAGTATAAGCTATATAACATGCCTGACATTTTCCTCAACCCACTTCTCTTGTTTTCAACAACCGACCATGAAAATATGCATTGGCATCTCTTCCCTGGCCCTTCAAAGTTTTCTTTTATCGAAATAGGAGAAGTTTTTGCAAATACAAATTTTATTTGAATAAACTAAGACATATTAAGGTAACAACAGGAAATGGCTACACTTTTGGTTCACCTTTCATTTATAAGGTTTTAGAAAATATATATAGCATTTTAAAAAATTGGAATTCCTAACAAAGGGAGCCAATGTTAACAAAATAATTTTCAGTTAGCGTGGCATCATTCTATTATCAGTTGATGAATATAGCAGGTTATTAAAATTCAAGATAACAACCAATTAAAGAGACTGCATGAAATAACTCAACAAAGGCCTGTATTCTGTCACCAAGTCACCCTTTATTTATACATGAGCAGTCCTTGACTATGGCACTGCCTCATACACAGTGAGGCATCAGAGTGGCAGAATCTCTGATATGCCCTCTTTTTGTCAGCCAGGGCTCCGTGAATGGATAAAAATTAACAGTCCCAATCAGGAAACTCATATTCTATGATGTCCAACTGGCTGACTTCATTACAATCACTACACTGTAGAACCTTATTTCAACTGAGCCATCTAGAGTTCAGTACTTTTACCCAACAACTGATAGCAAATTCAAATGGAAATGCTGACATAGTAGCTTGCAATAATCAACTGATATAAAATAATAATTAAAATTGCAACACAAGTACTGTTTTGTGAACAGAAACTACATGCTTTCACGATACTTTTTATTATACACTGGAAAACCTACTGTTCATTCTGGTATGAATATGAAATCAGAAATCAGGCACTTACCACTTTATTGGGATCATTACGATGATTTTCCATGCAATGTTTGACTAATTCCTGTTGGTCAAGATTTCGTGCTCCACAGTATGGGCAGATGAATGTGGAACGATTTGGAATATTGCTGAAAGAAAATAAAATTTGCTTTTATAAATTGTAAATCTTTAGCAAAGTAACAAAGCAAGGAAGGAGATATATTTAATACAGGCCACAGACAAAGTGCCAGATGACTGGAGGATAGCTAATGTGATTCCTTTGTTCAAGAAGGCCGGCAGGTATAGGCCAGGTAATTATCAATCACTTAGTCTGACATCAGTTGGTAAGGAAATTATTTGAAAAAATTCTGAAGGACAGGATAAATCAATACTTGGAAAGGGAAGACTGATCAGGGATAGTCAGCATGGATTTGTTAGAGGGAGATATTGTCTGACTAATTTAATTATGTATTTTTGAAAGGGTGACAAATATATTAACAGGGGTAGTGCAGTTAATGAGGTTTACATGACTTCAGTAAGTAAGATCTTTCACAAGGTCTCACACGAAAGCTTGTTTAAAGGTAAAAATCTATGGGACCTAAAAGATATTGGCAAACTGGATCCAAAATTGGCTTGCAAATAGAAGGCAAAGAGTGATGATGGAGGGCTGTTTTTGTAATTGGAAGCCTGAAACCAGTGGTGTACCATAGGAACTGGTGCTGGGACTCTTGCTGTTGATATGTACATTAATGACTTGGGAGTAAATGTAGTAGGTGTAATTACTAAGTTTGCAGATGAAATGAAAATTGGTGGAGTTGTTGATAATGAGAAAAATAGTCTTGGGCTAATGTGGTATTGATCAGCTGCTAAGTTGGCAGAGCATCCAAGATGGAGGATGGGAAAAATTTCTGGCTGCAACAGCTGCTCCTTTTTTTGAGGTATTTTAGGTGCTGGAGGTGATTTCCTCGAATTTCAGGAGCAGCAATTACTGTTTCATATGCTGTTGCATTGTTTTGGAACTTTGGAAAAAAAATCAAAACAACAGCAGTTTTAAAAGGGAGAAGAGCAGACAAAGGCAGCACATGGTGAGGACAGTCCAGGAGAGAGATAGAGGGTGAGAGAGAGGGAGAGACAACCTGCACAGTTACTGCTTTTGCTGTTTTGAATTCATGTATCGTTGGACCTCGGAGTGCATCTGGGAAAATTAACAAACAGTGAAATTCACAACTGATCTTGGAGAAACCTGTTTGGGTGAAGTTCACAGCACAGAATCAGTTAAGTCAATCGTTGTTTTAAGTATGTCCAACAGAAAGACTGCAGTAGTGTGTAGAGTGGGTTCTTTCTTGATTATATGTTTTTGGAGCTATGTCTCTTGATTAAACTTAAAATATAAGCCGGAACTATTAATTTAACCTGGGGCAGTGTTTTGTAGAAGAATAAGATGGTGTTATTTTCTAAATCTATAGAAGGAGCAAAAATGGCCTTTAGTACAGTAATATGTACTTTTTGTCAGATGTGGGAGTTTAAAGAGAGTTTAAGGGTTATTGTGGATTATATCTGCCATAAATGCCGTTTGATGTGAATCTTATCAGATCGAATGGATTGGTTGGAGAGACAGTTAGAAGCAATGAGGAATTTGCAACAGCAACAGTACATGATGGATGGCAATTATAGGAAGGGGATAAAGTCTCAGATACAGTCACATAGATGGGTGAACTCGAGGAAAGGTAAGAGAGGTAGGAGTCTTTTGTGGATATACCCATTTCAAACAGGTTTTGGAAAATGTACGGGGTGATGGATTCTCAGGGGAATGCAGCACGAACAGCCAAGTTTCTGGTATTGAGACTGGCTCTAATGCAACGAGGGGTACTTTCGGCTTCTAAGAGATCAATTGTGTTAGGGGGTTCTGTAGTCAGAGGCACAGACAGTCGTTTCTGTGGTCAGCAGTGAAAAAGCAGAATGGTGTGTTGCTTCCCTGGTGCCAGGCTCAAGGATGTCTCAGAGAGGGTGCAGAATGTCGTCATGGGAAAGGGGCCAGCAAGAGGTCATTGTCCACATTGGAACCAACGCCATAGGAAGGGAAAAGGTTGAGATTCTGAAGGGAGATTACAGAGAGTTAGGCAGAAATTTAAAAAGGCGATCCTCGAGAGTAGTAATATCTGGATTACTCCCAGTGCTTCGAGCTAGTGAGGGCAGGAATAGGAGGATAGAGCAGATGAATGCATGGCTGAGGAGCTGGTGTATGGGAGCAGGATTTACATTTTTGGATCATTGGTATCACTTTTGGGGTAGAAGTGACCTGTACAAGAAGGACCGATTGCACCTAAATTGGAAGGAGTCTAATATACCGGCAGGGAAATTTGCTAGAACTGCTTGGGAGGATTTAAACTAGTAAGGTGGGGGCTGGGACCCAGGGAGATAGTGAGGAAAGAGATCAATCTGAGACGGGTACAGTTGAGAACAAAAGTGAGTCAAACAGTCAGGGCAGGCAGGGACAAAGTAGGACTAATAAATTAAACTGCATTTATTTCAATGCAAGAGGCCTAACAGGGAAGGCAGATGAACTCAGGGCATGTTTAGGAACATGGGACTGGGATATCATAGCAATTACAGAAATGTGGCTCAGAGATGGGCAGGACTGGCAGATTAATGTTCCAGGACACAAATGCTACAGGAAGGATAGAAAGGGAGGCAAGAGAGGAGGGGGAGTCACGTTTTTGATAAGGGATAGCATTACAGCTGTGCTGAGGGAGGATATTCCCAGAAATACATCCAGGGAAGTTATTTGTGTGGAACTGAAAAATAAGAAAGGGATTATCACCTTATTGGGATTGTATTATAGACCCCCCCCCCCCCCCAAAATTGTCAGAGAGAAATTGAGAAACAAACTTGTAAGGAGATCTCAGCTATCTGTATGAATAATAAGGTAGTTATGGTAGGGGACTTTAACTTTCCAAACAACGACTGGGACTGCCATAGTGTTAAAGGTTTAGTTGGAGAGGAATTAAGTGAGCACAAGACAATTTTCTGATTCAATCTGTGGATGTACTGACTAGAGAAGGTGCAAAACTTGACCTACTCTTGGGAAATAAAGCAAGGCAGGTGACTGAGGTGTCAGTGGGGGAGCACTTTGGGGCCAGCAACCATAATTTTATTAGATTTAAAATAGTCATGGAAAAGGATAGACCAGATCTAAAAGTTGAAGTTCTAAATTGGAAAAAGGCCAATTTTGACGGTATTAGGCAAGAACTTTCAAGATTTTAACCTACTGCGAATCCTCTTACAAGGATGCCTTCCTTGAAGAAGCTCTCTTCCTCCCTCTACAAGGATTTTAGTGAGTCTCTCTCTCACTGCACCCCCCAGGTCATCTCCTCTGCACAGAAACTCTTCAGCCACGTTCTCAAACAGACTCGTTACCACAGCCACATCTCCTTCCTCAGCACCTGCCTAAGGAACCGACTGATCCCACACGGACTCCGAACTACATTCCAACCAACAAAATTTGGATCCAACCAGGACAACCTGTACCTGCAACAAATCCGAAGCCTCCAGCAACAGACCTCCCTCCGGATCCTCCGCTCCACCCTTGCAGCCATGCGTCGCTACCTACATTCCCTGCAATCAGCCCTACCCCAGCTCAGGACAACACTCTCACAGACCTGCAAAGGACCCCTGCTGTTCTTCATCTACAGAAGAGTCCACAAACTCAACAAACAGTTCTTCCTAGCCCTATCAGAGATTAAAGACAGTAAGTACCAAAAACTTTCATGTACTTACCCCCACACTCGTGGCTCCTCAACTATTCCAGAATCTTCTATAGGCCTGTCGGACGCCATTACACATGTGGCCTCCACAGCGCCCGCAGCACCCAAGGCCGCCGCCGACCGTGACGTCACTTCCGCCCCCACCGACCTCGGAGCCCCCGCGATCGCCGCCCCAACAACTGCCCCGGTGACCACCACACACACAACCGCTTCCACGATCGCCGACGGACCCGCGACCCACGCGGCCACCGGGAATGACCACCACTCCTCCGTCGCCGCAACCATTTCTGCCCCTCCGGTTGCCGTCGGCGCAGCCACTTCCGCCCCCACTGACATCACTAACCTGCAGGAGCACAAATCCTCAGGTTTCCCCGCCCCCACGCCGTCTTTCGTCACCACACATAACCCCGCCCCCACGCCGTCTTTCGTCGCTTCACGTAACCCCGCCCCCACGCTTATTTCCGTCACGACGCATGACCCCGCCCCCACATCGAGCAACGTCACCACGTCTAACTCCGCCCCTACTTCGATCTCTGTCCCCGCCCCTAACCCCGCCCCCAGCCCCAGCTCCAGCTCAAGTCCCACACCAGGTCCTAGCTCCCAGCCTTGCCGGATTTTCACCATCCCTCCAGATCTCCCCCTCTCTGAGGATGAAAGATCAGTCCTCAGCAGGGGCCTCACCTTCATTCCCCTACGCCCTCGGATTAATGAGTTCGACACGCGGCGAGATATTGAACAATTCTTCCGCCGCCTTCGCCTCCGTGCCTACTTCCACAACCAAGACTCCCGCCCACCCTCTGACGACCCCTTCTCCAGCCTCCAACACACCCCATCCACCTGGACACCCCGTGCTGGCCTCCTACCCGCCCTCGACCTCTTTATAGCCAACTGCCGCCGTGACATTAACCGACTCAACCTGTCCACCCCTCTCACCCACTCCAACCTCTCACCCTCAGAACGTGCAGCCCTCCACTCCCTCCGCTCCAATCCCAACCTCACCATCAAACCCGCAGACAAGGGAGGCGCGGTGGTAGTTTGGCGCACTGACCTGTATACCGCTGAAGCCAAACGCCAGCTCGCGGACGCCTCCTCTTATCGCCCCCCTTGACCACGACCCCACCTCCCACCACCAAACCATCATCTCCCAGACCATCCAGGACCTCATCACCTCAGGGGATCTCCCATCCACCGCCTCCAACCTCATAGTCCCACAACCCCGCACCGCCCGTTTCTACCTCCTGCCCAAAATCCACAAACCTGCCTACCCCGGCCGACCCATTGTCTCAGCCTGCTCCTGCCCCTCCGAACTCATCTCCCAATACCTCGACACGGTCCTGTCCCCTTTAGTCCAAGAACTCCCCACCTACGTTCGGGACACCACCCACGCCCTCCACCTCCTCCAGGATTTTCGCTTCCCCGGTCCCCAACGCCTTATTTTCACTATGGACATCCAGTCCCTGTACACCTCCATCCCCCATCACGAAGGACTCAAAGCCCTCCGCTTCTTCCTTTCCCGCCGCACCAACCAGTACCCTTCCACTGACACCCTCCTTCGACTGACTGAACTGGTCCTCACCCTGAATAACTTCTCTTTTCAATCCTCCCACTTCCTCCAAACTAAAGGAGTTGCCATGGGCACCCGCATGGGCCCCAGCTAAGCCTGCCTCTTCGTAGGATATGTGGAACAGTCCATCTTCCGCAACTACACTGGCACCACCCCCCACCTTTTCCACCGCTACATCGATGACTGTATCGGCGCTGCCTCGTGCTCCCACGAGGAGGTTGAACAGTTCATCAACTTTACTAACACCTTCCATCCCGACCTGAAATTCACCTGGACTGTCTCAGACTCCTCCCTCCCCTTCCTAGACCTTTCCATTTCTATCTCGGGCGACCGACTCAACACAGACATCTATTATAAACCAACTGACTCCCACAGCTACCTGGACTACACCTCCTCCCACCCTGCCCCCTGTAAAAACGCCACCCCATATTCCCAATTCCTTCGTCTCCGCCGCATCTGCTCCCAGGAGGACCAATTTCAACACCGCACAGCCCAGATGGCCTCCTTCTTCAAGGACCGCAGATTCCCCCCAGACGTGATCGACGATGCCCTCCACCGCATCTCCTCCACTTCCCGCTCCTCCGCCCTTGAGCCCCGCTCCTCCAACCGCCACCAAGACAGAACCCCACTGGTTCTCACCTACCACCCCACCAACCTCCGCATACAACGTATCATCCGCCGCCATTTCCGCCACCTCCAAACGGACCCCACCGCCAAGGATATATTTCCCTCCCCTCCCCTATCAGCGTTCCGCAAGGACCACTCCCTTCGTGACTCCCTCGTCAGATCCACACCCCCCACCAACCCAACCTCCACCCCCGGCACCTTCCCCTGCAACCGCAGGAAATGTAAAACTTGCGCCCACACCTCCACACTCACTTCCCTCCAAGGCCCCAAGGGATCCTTCCATATCCGCCACAAGTTCACCTGTACCTCCACACACATCATCTATTGCATCCGCTGCACCCGATGTGGCCTCCTCTATATTGGTGAGACAGGCCGCTTACTTGCGGAACGCTTCAGAGAACACCTCCGGGCCGCCCGAACCAACCAACCCAATCACCCCGTGGCTCAACACTTTAACTCTCCCTCCCACTCCACCGAGGACATGCAGGTCCTTGGACTCCTCCACCGGCAGAACACAACTACACGACGGCTGGAGGAGGAGCGCCTCATCTTCCGCCTGGGAACCCTCCAATCACAAGGTATGAATTCAGATTTCTCCAGTTTCCTCATTTCCCCTCCCCCCACCTTGTCTCAGTCGGTTCCCTCAACTCAGCACCGCCCTCCTAACCTGCAATCCTCTTCCTGACCTCTCCGCCCCCACCCCACTCCGGCCTATCACCCTCACCTTGACCTCCTTCCACCTAGCCCACCTCCATCGCCCCTCCCCCTAGTCCCTCCTCCCTACCTTTTATCTTAGCCTGCTTGGCTCTCTCTCTCTTATTCCTGATGAAGGGCTTATGCTCGAAACGTCGAATTCTCTATTCCTGAGATGCTGCCTGGCCTGCTGTGCTTTGACCAGCAACACATTTGCAGCTGTGATCTCCAGCATCTGCAGACCTCATTTTTTACTCGAAGAACTTTCAAAAGCTGATTGGAGGCAGATGTTCGCAGGTAAAGGGACGGCTAGAAAATAGGAAGCTTTCAGAAGTGAGATAACAAGAATCCAGAGAAAATATATTCCTGTCAGGGTGAAAGGGAAGGCTGGTAGGTAGAGGGAATGCTGGATGACTAAAGAAATTGAGGGTTTGGTTAAGAAAAAGAAGGAAGCATATGTAAGGTATAGACAGGATAGATCGAGTGAATCCTTTGAAGAGTGTAAAGGAAGTAGGAGTATACTTAAGAGGGAAATCAGGAGGGCAAAAAGGGGATATGAGATAGCTTTGGTAAATAGAATGAAGGAAAATCCAAAGGGTTTTTACAAATACATGAAGGACAAAAGGGTAACTAGGGAGAGAATAGGGCCCTTCAAAGATCAACAAGGCGACCTTTGTGTGGAGCCGCAGAAAATGGGAGATACTAAATGAATATTTTGCATCAGTATTTACTGTGGATATAGAAGATATAGACTGTAGGGAAATAGATGGTGACATCTTGCAAAATGTCCAGATTACAGAGGAGAAAGTGGGACGTCTTGAAACGGGTAAAGGTGGATAAATCCCCAGGACCTGATCAGGTGTACCCGAGAACTCTGTAGGAAGCTAGAGAAGTGATTGCTGGGCCTCTTGCTGTGATATTTGTATCATCAATAGTCACAGGTGAGGTGCCAGAAGACTGGAGGTTGGCAAACGTGGTGCCACTGTTTAAGAAGAGTGGTGAGGACAAGCCAGGGAACTACACCAGTGAGCCTGACCTCGATGATGGGCAAGTTGTTGGAGAGAATCCTAAGGGACAGGATGTACATGTATTTGGAAAGGCAAGGACTGATTAGGGATAGTCAACATGACTTTGTGCGTGGGAAACCATGTCTCACATGATTTGAAGAAGTAACAAAAGAAGACTGATGAGGGCAGAGCGGTAGATGTGATCTATATGGACTTCAGTAAGGCATTCAACAAGATTTCTCGTGGGAGACTGATTAGCAAGGTTTGATCTCATGGAATACAGGGAGAACTAGCCATTTGGTACAGAACTGGCTCAAAAGGTAGAAGACAGAGGGTGGTGGTGGAGGGTTGTTTTTCTGACTGAAGGCCTGTGACCAGTGGAGTGTCACAAGGATCGGTGCTGGGTCCTCTACTTTTTGTCATTTACATAAATGATTTGGATGCAAGCATAAGAGGTACAGTTAGTAAGCTTGCAGATGATACCAAAATTGGAGGTGTAGTGGACAGCGAAGAGGGTTACCTCAGATTACAACACGATCTTGACCAGGTGGGAAAATGGGCTGAGAAATGGCAGATGGAGTTTAATTCCGATAAATGCTAGGTGCTGCATTTTCGGATAGCAAATATTAGCAGGACTTATACATTTAATGTAAAGTCCTAGGGAGAGTTGCAAAACAAAAAGACTTTAGAGTGCAGGTTCATAGCTCCTTGAACGTGGAGTTGCTGTTAGATAGGATAGTGAAGAAGGTGTTTGGTATGCTATCTTTTATTGGTCAGAGTATTGAGTACAGGAGTTGGGAAGTCATGTTGCAGCTGTACAGGACATCAGTTAGGCCACTGTTGGAATATTACGTGCAGTTCTGGCCCTCCTTCCTATCGGAATGATGTTGTGAAACTTGAAGGGGTTCAGAAAAGATTTACAAGGATGTTGCCAGGGTTGGAGGATTTGAGCTATAGGGAGAGGCTGAACAGGCTGGGGCTGTTTTCCCTGGAGCATCAGAGGCTGACGGATGACCTTATAGGGGTTTACAAAATAATGAGGGGCAAGGATATGATAAATAGGCAGACTTTTCCCTAGGGTGGGAGAGTCCAGAACTAGAGGGAATAGGTTTAGGCTGAGAGGGGAAAGTTATAAAAGAGACCTAAGGGGCAACTTTTTCACACAGAGTGTGGTACCGGTATGGAAGGAGCTGCCAGAGGAAGTGGTGGAGGCTGGTACAATTGCAACATTTCAGAGGCATTTGGATGGGTATATGAATAGGAAGGGTTTGGAGGGATATGGATCAGGTGCTGGCACGTGGGACTAGAGTGGGTTGGGATATCTGGTTGGCATGGACGGGTTGGACCGAAGGGTCTGTTTTCCATGCTGTGCATCTCTATGACTCTATGAGCAATGGCAGGTGAAATGTAATCTCAATAAGTGTAAGATGATGCATTTTGGGAGGTCTAATAAGGGAATTATATCGACAATGAATAGTCGGTCCCTAGGGGATACTGATGAACAAAAGGGACCTTAGTGTACAAGTCTACGGACCTCTGAATGTGTCACCACAAGTAGGTAGGATGGTGAAAACAGCATTTCAGATACTTGCCTTCATTATCTGGGCTGTAGAACATACGAGCAAGAAAATCTTTTTACAATTTTGCAAAACATTAGTTAGGCTACAGATGGAATACTGCGTACAGTTCTGGTTGCCACACTATTGGAAGGATGTGATTGCACTGCAGAGGCAATTCACTGGGATGTTGCCTGGGATGAAAAGTCTCAGTTATGAGCAAGTTGGGTTTGTTTTCCTTGGAGCTGAGGAGATTGAGGACAGAATTTGATTGACGTTTTCAAAATTATGAGCGATTTGGATAGAATACATCATGAGATTCTCTTCCGTGTGACAGATGTGCCTAAGGGCATATGGCTTAATTTTTAAAATGACAGCAAGTGTTTTAGAGGAGATCTGAGAAAATATTTTTTCACTCAGAGGATAGTACATACATGGAACATGCTTGGGGGGTGATACAGGCAGGTTCTCTCGCAACATTTAAGAAGCATCTGGATGAGTATTTAAAATGCTAGAGCATAGTAGACTGTGGACCAAGTGCAGGTAAATGGGATTAGTGTAGTTTGGTGTTTGTTGGTCTGCACAGATATAGTGGGCTGTAGGACCATTCTATTAACAGCCAACTCTTTGAATTACTAGGTTGAGAATAATGACTGGCTTTGTCTTGTACCTTGTCAGGATAGAGTGAGGAGAAAATACAATACCTCCAGCAAAGAATAGCTGTTTCAAGAATAACTGATTTGACTGACTTCAAACCAAGCATAATATAAACACAATGCAGTATTCATCCTGTAAAGAAATGATAAGTTTAATTTTATGTTTCCTAACTAACCTCAGGCAAGTTCTTCACAAATTTCTTCAATTTAAATATTGTACATCTCTCCCTCTAAAAAGATACCTCAACATTTGGCAGCAACTTTATTTTCAATTCTCTCTCTCAAGGATTTCCCATCACATCTTAGGACTAGATTATTAGGTCAACTGGAACTTTGGGATATTTTGATATGTTAAAGAAAGTATGAAAAGGCAAATTACTTTCGTAATGCTCACTCTAATGGAAAATCAACAAGGACAGCAAGAAGAATTTTAAAAAATGTTTTGGAATAATCCAATTGGAATAGCTGTAATGATGACATTAGCTAAAAGCAGAATTTAATTGTTCTCAGTTGCTGGTCACAAAGGCTGACAGGTAACATCTTAGTTACTGTGACAAATGTCTTTGTTGCTTTGTACCAGCTGCAACACATGATTTAGAATCTGTCAGTAGGATAAAGAAGAAGCATGTGCATTTATTTTATGTTAGTGGATTCTCCAAGTGGACTACTTGTAGAAAATTACACCATCACATTCAAGGCAAGAGTAAACCATTAGTTCATCTACCCATTCAAGTTCACACCAAAATACTGTGATGGATTTTGAAATCTAATTACTTCAAATTCTATTTGAGATTAAATTATCTAATAATTTTATGAGTGCAACTGTAGTTTTTTCTTCTTTCATCACAATTACCTGTAATCTGGTATGCATGTTTATCATCCATTTACTGAAAAGTAGTTGCTTGGTAGTACAAAACTTGAATACTGCTGAAAAAAAAGGACACACTTTGTCAAAGCTTTTGATCTTGAATTCATCAAGACAATGGGTGTTAAAGGAAACAAGATTTATACTGTATGAGAGGAGAGTATTGATTGATCAGCAAGTAAAATCTGATTGGTATAGGTGTTGGCAAGGAAAATACACCAGTTATTGATGACTAACAGTTAACAGCCAAGCTTTGTTTACATTTTAAACAAGGCCGGTTGATTCAGATTGGTCGAAGCATTTTTTTTGAGAAATGAACCAGAGGGTGGGAAGTGGCATAGTTTTTTGGGGGGGGGGGGGTTCGAAACATGTGTAGTATGTGTGCATGAGGAGGATAGTGCTGACTGAGTCCACTTGTTAACGTATTAGTGCTCTCCCCTCATGCATAATAAATGGTGGTTTCCTCTTGAAGAAGTATTCTTGTGAATTGTCCAGATGACTGCAAGATAGAGATTCCAAGAAACATTTTCTTTCCAGGAATAATCAAGTTCTGTACCACCTGACAAATACTTGAAAAACAAATATGATATTATGGCTCAAACCTAATATGATAAATGAATTACAGTGATCATTGATGCTCGAGATTTTATCGTCAAATACAGTTTTTCTAAACTGACCTGGGGTATTATGCAATTTTGTAAACTTTAATGGGTCATTTTCAAAAATCTATGTCTAGGTTACATGCAGGTTCCTTACCTGGGAATGGGCTGTGTGGTAGGAACAACCGGAACAAACTTTGGGCAGTTATCCATCTGCTCCTGAACTTTATTGCAGGAGGAAATATGAGCTCGCATTTTTACCAGAGTCACCTAGTGAAGACACATTTTATATTTCATGCATCTGAAAAATTTCAAATAATTCATATTTTTTCACATTCATTAGGCATTATGGATTGGACAGTGGCTCCTCATTAAGATTTGGATGAAAATCTGACAGAACATGTCGCTCAGTGGAAACGTGTTTTGTTTTATTCACTCATGGGACATAGCCATCACTAGTTAGCCAGCACTTTATTGCCCGTCTCTTGTTGCCGTTGAGAAAGTGGTGGTGAGCTGCTGCCTTGAACCAAAATTCTGCAAATTTTGACTGCATATAGGTTCCATGCAATTACATCTGCCACTTAACTGAAATTCAACTACATAACAAACAACAAGAGGCTTGATAACACATCCATCCGGACCGAAGGACAAGCAACCAAAAGACAATTTCACTATGTGGCTATAGATAGAAGACCCTGGCAAAATTCAGTTAATTATTAAAAGAATCACAAAATTTATCATCTCTCCTAGTGCTTTCTCTACCTACCTGAAAGATGGAGAGAAACCTATTGCTGTTCTGATAACAAAAAAAAACATTCTTGAGCAATAACAATCAAATAATGCAGTATTCTGAGCTTCATAAAGCACATTGTAAACTTAAATTAGAATCCAACTCCATCCAAAGTTGCTCCCAAGATATTCTCCCTCGGCCTCTCTACAAAAAGGCTCCTCACCTTGGGGAACTAAATCTTCAGCACAACTCACCTCATCCTTACTCCTCTCATTTCATGATCTGCTCTAAACCATTTTTTCTTGTCCTCATATTTTTGGTCACCTTTTAACCTTTCCAACTTACATGGTTTCCAGATGGCAGTCTTCGTTATGGCCAAAGCCATCTCTGACCAGTTCCTTATCCCCTTTAACACACAATCCCTTACATTTTCCAACCTGACAACTTCTTTGGTTATCTTAGGTTAAAATATTCACCAAATCACTTTACAGTGTACTTCCAAACTCCCATCCATCTAGCATATGGTCTTTCATACTTCTGTTGCTTATGATCTGTACTATTGCTCTTGTATCTATCTTTAATGTTCTTGTCCCCAGCAAAATGTTTATCTCTTCGACTCTGAATCATTTATTCACTTCTTAAAGTCCAATACATGCAAACTCGAGCAAACATGATGTAAATATGGTTTAACCATCCTACATTACATTTGGCTAGATTTCAAGCATTATCGAGCACCACTTTCCACCAAAAATTGCTCAATAGATGATCATCATTCTGTAAGTTGAATATTACTCATGGCTTTTCTTCACCATCAAGCATTTTTGTAAACAGCTCTCCCCTAGCCCTCCATCCTTATGTCTGCATATGCAGTTAGTGTGATTCCTCAAACATTAGTCATAAAATTTTCCATATTGCAATTTGGTAACTGCGATTTTCTCATTTCTACTTACAAAGCATGCTTAATTTCACTTCCCTGTGCTACACAGCTTCACTGCATGTAAAAATTCCTAAAAAGCTGAAAATCGTAAGTAAAAACTGAGTTAGGTGTCAAATGAGGGATAAAAGAACAGCATTAAAGCTTTTGGAAAGCAGAGGATTTCCACCATCACAACATCATACAATAAATGAAACATCAGACTAGTACACTAAATGCACAATGCAACAAAGCAACAGAATGATAATGTTGTCTGATCCAATAGTTCCTTGATCAACAGAAAGTAATTTTAATGACATGTCAACAATTGCTAAAAGTGCCCGAAATAATGGATGATTTCAATTTTGTAAATAAATCAGAGGATTATTTTCTATACAATATGACAATAAACTGTTTTAGAATCTCAACATATAATAAATACATATGGATATCATTCATGGATATCACTTTAGAAAACAGTTTAATGTACTAAATAAGTAGGGTGCTTTAATGTACCTTTTTATTGCATCCTCGACAGGGAGCCTTATAGGAAGAGAGCTGTTTCTCCACATTAGAGGCCTTTTCCACTTTCTTTGGATCAAATGGCATGCGGCAAAGTGGGCAGAGAGGTGATACCACTTGGAGGCAGGGTTGCAAACATTCCCCACAAAACCTGAGAGAGAGTGGTTCATCATTAGTAAGCAGTTTGCACGGTACTCAATCTCAAAACACATCCTTGATATAAGGAAGAATTATATCAGAAAAAAAAATCAAGGATGACTTAATCACCAAGCTAATAAATGATCATTAATGAATAAACAATTAACTACTCAGTAAGCCCCTAATAGCTTTTTTAAAATTAATGCACCACATTCGTATCATTATTAAGGCTAGTATTTGTTATCCATCTCTGATAATTTCAGAGAAGGAGGTGGTGATTCTTAACTGCACTCTGTAAGTAGTCTAATACACAACTCTTTTGTATTCACTGCCTCCTTCTCTGAAATTATCAGGGATGGATAACAAATACTGACCTTAATAATGATAAAAATGTGGCTTCCATATACTGAAAAGATTTTGTCTGAGATATTAAGACAATATAATCAGCATAAATACATGTTTGTGATCCTGTGCTGACATGTTGGTTACGTCAATGTCAGTAAGTGTCAGTATCAGGACACCAAGTTTTGGAGGAAAGAAATGTTGCACTGAAGTGTCAGTGGAGATTTTTCTCCTTAAATGTCTGGAGTGGAGCTTAAACCTAAGTTCTTTGAGTCACAGGGAAATGCTGTTCTTGTACAAAAGCCTGCATACTTGTTTGTTATGGTTCAGTTATGGAAATGTACAGATGTAAAGGTGAATCTATTTCAGAACAATTTTTTCTTTTTATTTGCTTTCTTATTACTGACCTTTTAAGTTATGTTGTTTTTAAGGGATTAGGATTGATATGGGAAAGAGAAACTGTTGAGCCAGCTGCATAAAAGCTGGTTTGTACCCCAGTCATTAGGAATCTCATGTGCAATGCTGTAGACAAGTGACCAGACTACAATTTGCTAAATAATTAATGCCTGTGGAAACTCAAATTTCCAAAGATTATCACAACAGATCATCAAAGCACCACTAAGATAGGTTCTGGATGTAGGTTTGCTCACTGAGCTGAAAGGGTCATTTCCAGACATTTCATCACCTAATAGGTAACATCTTCAGTAGGCCTCCAGGAGAAGCGCTGTTCATGATCCCTGATTTCTATTTATATGTTTGGGTTTCTTTGGGTTGGTGAGGTCATTTCCTGTTCTTTTTCTCAGGGGATGGTAGATGGGGTCTAACTCAATGTGATTGCTGATAGAGTTCCGGTTGGAATGCAATGCTTCTAGGAATTCTCGTGTGTGTCTCTGTTTGGCCAAACAGATGCACAAGAATTCCTAGAAGCATGGCATTCCAAACAGAACTCTATCAACAAACACCGAGTTAGACCCCATCTACCACCCCCTGAGAAAAAAGAACAGGAAATGACATCACCACAGGAAATGACATCACCAACCCAAAGAAACCCAAATATATAAATAGAAAGCAGGAATCTTGAACAGTGTTTTGCCCAGATGCCCACTGTAGATTTTACCTAGTAGGGTGATGAAACATCTGTAAATGAACCTTCCAGCTCAGCGAGCAAACCTACATCCAGAACCTCAACCTGGGCTACAAATCTTCTCAAAATTCACTAAGGTGATAGCAGAATGCCTGATTGTACATAATTATGTGTTCAATTTTCTACGTTTGATTATGTGAGCCTGTTTATTATTGATTTTCAATGCGCTTGATTTACTAAATTTGTGTGTGACCTCAGGGAGGAGTAAACAATGTTGTAGAAAGAGCTGAAAGTCAGCGATAAAAGTATGAAATAGACATTTTAAACGCAGTGTGAATAAAAAACTATAAACCTGTTACACAAATAGAGCAGTGGTGTCATCTCTGTATGGATCTAAATTATAAAATGCACAACAATAATGTTGGATGCCGCTTCAGAAGTATGCCATTCATAGTATGTTATGTTTCCAGTAGGACAGCATAAAAGAAAACACTCTAGATGGTCAATGGGCAGTGTACTCTAATCAACATTAGCTGTCAAGATGCTATCAGGCATTGTTATGATTCTATTTGATGTTACTACTGGACAAATGTGGGCGGCACGGTGGGTTAGCACTGCTGCCTCTCAGCGCCAGAGACCTGGGTTCAATTCCCGCCTCTGGCGACTCTCTGTGTGGAGTTTGCACATTCTCCCCGTGTCTGTGTGGGTTTCCTCTGGGTGCTCCGGTTTCCTCCCACAATCCAAATATGTGCAGGTTAGGTGAATTGACCATGCTAAATTGCCTGTAGTGTTAGGTGAAGAGGTAAATGTAGCGGAATGGGTCTGGGTGGGTTGCGCTTCGGCGGGTCGGTGTGAACTTGTTGGGCCGAATGGCCTGTTTCCACACTAAGTAATCTAATCTAATCTAATCTAAATCAAATCCCAAAATGAAATCTGGCTTTACAGCAATTTAAATCCAATGAGATTGTATTTCTAAGTCAAAATGCTAAGTTCAATCGTACAGATTTGCCCCAGTTTCTGTCCTGTGAACTGTGAAGTCTTCTTAAATGAATACTCGCAAAGCTGAGAATTGATACTTTCACAGCAGTTAATAACCTGCAGATTTCTAACCAAACATTCATAGTCTGGAAGTTGCATAAACTAAACTTTTCTATCGAGATAACTTATTTCCTTAATGACTCTGAAAAAAAAAATCAGACTATACTTACACTGACCCCAATTATATTTTGTCTGAACTGTTCTAAAAACTTTCAACCTCGGGGTTTCCTAAGTTTAAATAAATTCTTGCTTATCCTGAATCAAAAACAAGGAAGGGTCATCTGTCATAAATCACCTCAGTACAAACCTTTTTTTTATTCACACTGCAGGGGCTTCCTCCTCTCCAAGAGATACTGGATTAGGGCACTGTTCGAGAAAGACTGTCAAGACATGGATTTTTTTTCAAGAAAACCCCTTCACATAAGTAACTAACACTCAAATGTCACTATTTTAAAATCTCTTTCATGTAAATATATGTTATGTATTTTCAATCTCACACCTTTCGTCATAGCACTATTGCACCTAACAGGCAACAACTACATTCAGAGAGGTGATTCAAGAAGCAAATGAAGAACTGCAATGACATCTCTAGTTACAGTCCAACATAAAGTTGGTATATGCAGAGATAGCAATGATCAAACTTGAATTCATTTGTTTGTCTTGCACCAATAATCATCTAGGGAATATCCCATGGAATCATATAGAGGGTTACCCTGCTTGCATCTACTTCATGCCACGTTTCTTCTTTTAAACAGCCATCAAACAGGAAATTCATTATGAGTTCTCCTCCACTTGCCTGTAGATTTAATCTTGAACTGACTTTGCTTTATGTTTTGCCTGTTACCTCTTATTTTATAGATACTTTGATACTGGTTCAGATGAATGTTCTCTCTCTATGGAGGAAAGCACAAAACTTTCAATGCTATATGGCTAAGACTGGCATCTCTAAGGTCATTACATTTCACTTTAACAAATATCAATATTCTTGTGTGATGAAACATACATAATATACATGTATTGATATCATGATTTTGAATTTCAATTTTAAAACAGAGGCATTATTTCTTTGCAGGGTTTTCATTTTGCTTAAAAAAATGTCCTCTAGGAATAGTGATTAAATCCAGCTGATTCTCAGAAGACAAGTGACTGTAAAAGCCTGTGGTATTAACAGAATGATGCTTATACTGTTGTGTTTATCATAAGTAGGGTAAACGTGCAAGACTATTAGCTTTGTTTTTTTTCCAGAAGAATCTAGATTTCAGCAAGTATTCAGTTCAGTTCAGATGACACCAGAACTAAGTTAAATTTATCCTAAAAGGATTCAATTAACAAGTCATTTAACAAGTGGAAGGGTTTAGTTTGTGAAACTTCAAAGCCAGGATAGCTTGGTTAGAAATCTGCAGGTTATTACAGCAAAGAAAATTTAGGTTCTCAGATTTGTGAAAAGGGTCGAGTTGGCAGATTTTGAATTGTCTCCACAGTCTGCAGCAATGAAACTATCATGAGTCAGTTATATGGAACCCTAAGGAATTGAGATAGGCGTGTTACTACTCTGCACTTGAATCTCTGTAATGGACAGTGTTGGGAAACAGGTTGAAAACTTATTTTGCTTCGTATTTTAGATCTCAGTAAGTATCTTCTATATTTAGATAGCTTGAAAACAAGCTAGTTTTGTAAAATAAATTATTTTATTAATAAACCTCTTCTACCATTATGTTTCAGTGACTAACCACCATGTAATTAATGGAATATATGAAAATATATCAAGCCAGATTGCCCCCAGGAAGTAGCTTCTACCGGGATAATAACACATGGCAATTACAGAGAGAGAAAACCTATCAAGACTAAAGGCAAACAAAAGTACTGTAAGTGCTGGAAATCCAAAAAGGAAAACATAAAATGTTGGAAATACTCAAGGGTGATTCAAGAGCCAGATAATAATGATGCTATTCCATTTCAATGACAGTTCTCAGCAGGTCCTATTGCATCTATAAAGACATTAATAGAGTTGAGGCCTTTGAACTTCTGTTGAAAGGCCATTGACATGAAACTTTAATGTTGTTTCTCCATAGATGATGCCAGACTTGCTGAATATATCTATCATTGTGTTTTTTTTCAAATGATGTGAAGGTAATGTTTAATAGTGTTTTAAAAAATGTTTAAATAACATAAACTCAGAGTCTGATCCCATTCATTTGGTTAAGCCTTTGGTTAAAGTGTTTCTTGGCATGAGGATAGAAACACATTGCTGACGTGAGTTTTCTTTGGGCTTTATACAACATAAGCTTACAACATCCCAACTTACAGGACTCAGCTGTACAAAAGCAAAAATGATTAGTCATTCAAGTCAATAACTGCAGTGTAGTAGTTTCCAGAACAATGCTTCTGAAACAACAGGCCAGATATTGACAGTTCTCTTTCAGAAGAACTGCTACTTGGAAATACCAAAAAATAATAAATTCAACAGAATCTCAACAATAATTTGCACTTCTATGGCACCTTTAATGTAGGGAAAAGAAATTTCAAAGTACTTGAAACTGAGGAGAAAACAAAAAGCTCTAAGCTTTTATTGAGGGTGGGGGTAGCATAAAAAGCTGGCCAAATGTATGGTTTTGGAAAGTTGTTTTAAGAATAAGAGGTGCTTTTATTGAAATATAAGTTTCTGGGGAGGCTTGACAGGGTGGTTCTGAAGATAGGTTTCCCTTTGTGAGTGAGCTTAGAACTAGGCATAGAGTTTACAAATAAGGGATCTTCCATTTAAGACAGAAATGAGAAGGAATATTTTCTCTAATGCCATATACTTTTGGAACTCCCTTTCCTAGAGTGATGGAAGCAAGATCCTGAATACGTACAAGATACAGGCAGATAGATTCTTAAGTGGTGACTGGTGGGAATACGCAACCAAGGTCCCCATCAGCTCAGCCATGATTTTATTCAATGGCAGAGCAGGCTAGAGAGGCCTTATGGCATACTGCTGCTCTGAGGTTACACTTTCATATGTATGTTGGCTCCATCTTATTGCTCGTCTATATGCTGCCACTTACCAACAATTCATAAGTCACAGCATGTAACCAAATGTACACTGCTGATACCCAGCTTTCTCTACACCACCTGCCTCAACACCTCTATTATTTTTAAACTGTCAGTTTGCAAACCCTATATCAAGAACTACCAAAGCTATTATCTTTGATCCATATTGCAAACTCTGTTCCTTGGCCACTAGCTCAACTCTGCACCTGGAAACCATCCTCATTTAAAGGAAATGGCTTGCAATTTTAGTGACATAGTTGATTTTGTAATGAACTTCTGACTGCATATCTGCATCATTAGCATTTTTTTCCAATTCCACAAAATCACTAACCTCAGTCTCTCCTATTGCAGAAATCATCATACATTTACTTGCTAACTCCGCATTTGATAATTTCAGCATTCTCAATTTAAGGTACACCACATTTGGGAGGATACCTGTAGCTGAAATTGGCCTATGTTCATGAATTCCCAACTTAGACTTCTCTACGTCCTCTTTTAAAATACTCACCATGTCCATCTTTCCCAATATCTCCTTATGCAGCTTAGTGCAAAAATTTTTTTAATAAAAGTTCCTTGGTATGTTTTAAATTGTGAAAGGTGCTATATAAATACAAACCGGTTATTGAGAATCCAGACCACAGAGGTGCATAAACATGAACCAGACAAAAGTGCATTCCTCTTGGTTACCAGCAGCAGTGCCTAAGAGATTAATCGTTCAACCTGAGACACTCACAGGTAAGTCTAAAAGGGTTTGCAATTCTTGCAATGTCAAACTGAGATAAATTTCTTAAAACTTCAAAACAAAAATTTACTTTAATTCCCTTACTTTGGGGAGGAATATTAAGATAAAGCAATTGCCAAAGGCAGAGGGCTAACCGCTATTAATTCTCTGGCTTAGTTACATCCAATACACAAAGACACTTCTGCTGCATTCCAGGAACACTTGGCCCAGATCTTTCAATTTTCCATTTTCTCCTTGGTTATGAATAACAATACCCAGAAGTCAAATATCAATTTTAGAAGGTTTAAAGTCAAATCCAGAATTGGTATTAGGAAATTGTTCTTCATAGAAAGAGCAGCCAATTAATAGAAGACTTTCATGTAGGGTAGTGGAGGTCAAGTCCCTTCGGTTTCACTCAAGTTATTTATAAGTCTGTTGTACATTAATTGATGGCCGCGGTTATCCAACAACTTCATTACATCAGAGCTGAAAAATGTGTTACTGGAGAAGCGCAGCAGGTCAGGCAGCATCCAAGGAGCAGGAGAATCGACGTTTCGGGCATAAGCCCTTCTTCAGGAAACTTCATTACATCATGCAACTATTCGTACACTACTATGTGGCTTGACAGTGAAGCTTGAGTGGGTAACATAGAAAATTGGTACAGGAGTAGGCCATTCAGCCCTTTGAAGAAGTGATGCAGGAGGATGGCATTGGATTTCTGGGGCATTGATCAGTCCCGGGGCATGTGAGACTGTACTAAATAAACGGGTTGAATCTTTGCAGGTTTGGGACCAACAAGTCCCATGGTTACTAGCTACTTCTGTTCGGGAGGGCTCAAATTAGATTGGCAGAGGATGGCGAGGTAGATGATTTGATGGTACAAATTGAGGAAAATGAGTATGATTTAAATGCCATTATGGAAGTATGGTTATAGGATGACCAGGATTAGAAACTAAATATTCAGGGATATTCACCATTTAGGAAGGTTAGACACAGGGAAAAAAGAAATAGAGTGATGCTGTTAATAAAGGGTAAGATCAGTAGAATGATAAGAGAGAATCTTTGATTGAAGGATCGATATGTAGAAACAGTTTAGGTAGAGCTAAGAAACAAGAGACAAAATGTCCCAGTAATGTTAGGTACAGTATGAATCAGGAAATTAAATCTTCTTGTAACATGGTTAATGCAGTAATAATGTGTGGCTTCAATTTATACATAGACTGAATAAGCCTAACTTGCACAAATATAGTGGAGGACGGGTCCCTAAAGAGTGTACGAGATGGATTTCTGGAGCAGTCTGTTGAACAATCAACCAGTGATTGGGTTAATTTAGATTTACTACTTGGCAATGAGAAAGGTTTAATTAATAATTTTACCATAAATGAACAATTAGGAAACAGCCGCCATAATATGATAAAAGCTTTAAGTTGGAAACTCCGATAAGGTTCATCGTGAAATGAATATCTGAAATCTGAACAAAAAAAAACTATAACAGTATGAGGGACAGATAGGCTATGAAGTTTGGGAAATACATTAAAAGATCATAACTTCAGAAGTGGAGTTGTTTGCTGATGATTGCACAATTTTCAGTGACATTCGAGACTTCTTAGATACTAAAGCAGCCTGTGTCCATTTGCAGTAAGATCTGAACAATACCACATTTGGCTGAGAACTGGCAAGTAACAATTGTGCCAATCAAGTGCCAGGCAGTGACCTTATTCAACAAGAAAGAATCTCACCATAGCTCCTTGACACTCAATGGCATTTCGACAATGATATTCCCATTATCACCATTTTGGGGGCTTACCACTGAACAGAAACTGAATGGTCGAGCCATACAAATACTGAGGGTACAACAATGGGTTAGATGCTAGACATTCTGCAGAGAGTAAATCACCTCCTGTCTCCATAAAGCCCAACCACCATCTACAAGGTACAAGTCTGGAGTGTGATGGAATATTTTCCATCTGTCTCAATAGGTTCAGCTCCAACAATATCCAAGAGGTTTTTCACCATCCACGACAAAACAGTCTGTTAGATTAGCACCTCATCCACGACCATCAACATTGACTCCCTTCAATATCATTGCTGTCATGATGCAATGTATAACATCTACAAGACACACTGCAGTGACACAGCAGAGCTCCATTCCAAGAGCCTTCCAAATCCTCGAGCTCCACCACTCAGAAGGACACAAGGCAATGAAGCACGGTAATCCCACCAGTTGCAAGTTTCTGGCCAAGCCATGGACCTTCTAGCCTTGGAACTAAATCGAAGTTCATTCATTGTCGCCAAGTCAAAATTCTGCAAGTCCTTTTGTCACAGTATTGTGACTGTCTCTGCACCCTAAAAACTGCAATGATTCAAGAAGGCAACTCACCATCATCATCTCCAGAGCAATTAGGGACAGCTAATAAACACTGGTCTAGCCAAGGATGCCAATAGTCCATGAACCAAGAAATCGATCAAAGGTTATTGGAATAGATCAAAGTGTTGTATTTGAATGCTAGAGATCAGCTATGATCTTAGTGAATGGCAGAGGAGGCTCGAATGGCTGAATTCTGCTCTGAAATTCTGTACTCTTATTTAGCCTTTCAAGCCTCTCCAACATTCAATATGATCACAGCTGACCTGTTATGGTCTTAGCTCCAGTTATCTATCCAATGAGTACCTTGTCTATCAAATATCTAACTGACTCAGCTTTGAATAAATTTAGCATACTTAAAATATAAATTTAAAACTTCTGGGAAGCGAATTCCAGACTAACAATCTTCAGAGAGAAAATGTTTTATCTTATCTCATCTTAAAAGGGAGACCTCTCCAGAGTTAAACTATCTCCTTAGTTTTAGTCTGCTGCATAAGAGGAAACATTTCTTGGTATCCACCCTACCAAGTCTCCTCAAGATCTTACATATTTCAGTATTTAAGAAGTGAGGGAGCAAGAAAACTATAAAAAAAAATTTGTAAGGACATATGTGGATCTATTACAGGCTGAGACAGGTGCATTTATAATGGAGGATTGGGAAATGGCAGAGAAACTAAACAATTACTAAGGGTTTGCCTTCATGGAATAAAAGACAAAAAATCTCCCAGAAATACTAGGAAACTGAGGGACTTGTGAAAATGAGGAACTCAAATAAATTGGAATTAATAAAGAGGCAATACTTAAAAAAAAATTAATTGGATTGAATCCCTGGACTTGATGAGCTACATTCTAGGTTACTGAGCAGGTAGTTTTCAAGACAATAGATGCTTCGGTGGTTATCTTTCAAAATATTTTCTGAAAGGCTTCCCTGCAGACTGATAAATAGCAAATGTCACTGCACTGTATTGGGGAAGGAGAGAGAAACCACAGAACTAAAGACTTGCCAGTTTGGTGTCTGTAGTAGAGAAAATGCTTGAATTGATTTTAAAGGATGTGATAACTGGACACAGAAAATAAATAATAATATGACTGGGTAGAGTCAACATGGGTTTTTTAAAGGGAAATTGAGTTTGACAAATGTGTTGAAGTTTTGTTGAGAATGTTGCTTGTAGCACAGATAAATGTGAGCCAGTTGATATAGAGTCATAGAGATGTACAGTGTGGAAACAGACCCTTCAGTCCAACCGGTCCATGGCGACCAGATATCCTAACCTAATCTAGTCCTATTTGCCTGCACTTGGCTCATATCCCTCTAAACCCTTCCTATTCATATACCCATCCGGATGCCTTTTAAATGTTGTAATTGTACCAGCCCCAACACTTCCTCTGGCAGCTCATTCCAAACATACACCACCATCTGCATAAAAAAGTTGTACCTAATGTCCCTTTTATATCTTTCCCCCCTCACCCAAAACCTCCGCCCTCCAGGAAGATTACAGAGAGTTAGGCAGAAATTTAAAAAGGAGGTCCTCAAGGGTAGTAATATCTGGATTACTCCCAGTGCTACGAGCTCATGAGGGCAGGAATAGGAGGATAGAGCAGATGAATGCATGGCTGAGGAGCTGGTGTATGGGAGAAGGATTCACATTTTTGGATCATTGGAATCTCTTGGGGTAGAAGTGACCTGTACAAGAAGGATGGATTGCACCTAAATTGGAAGGGGACTAATATACTGGCAGGGAAATTTGCTAGAACTGCTTGGGAGGATGTAAACTAGTAAGGGGGGTGTGGAACCCAGGGAGAAAAGAGAACGATCTGAGACGGGTACAGCTGAGAACAGAAAGTGAGTCAAACAGTCAGGGCAGGCAGGGACAAGGTAGGACTAATGAATTAAACTGCATTTATTTCAATGGAAGCGGCCAAACAGGGAAGGCAGATGAACTCAGGGCATGGTTAGGAACATGGGACTGGGATATCATAGCAATAACAGAAACATGGCTCAGGGATGGGCAGGACTGGCAGATTAATGTTCCAGGATACAAATGCTACAGGAAGGATAGAAAGGGAGGCAAGAGAGGAGGGGGAGTGGCATTTTTGACAAGGGATAGCATTACAGCTGTGCTGAGGGAGGATATTCCCAGAAATACATCCAGGGAAGTTATTTGGAACTGAGAAATAAGAAAGGGATGATCTTATTGGGATTGTATTATAGCCACCCCAATAGTCAAAGGGAAATTGAGAAACAAACTTGTAAGGAGATCTCAGCTATCTGTAAGGGTAGTTATAGTAGGGGATTTTAACTTCCAAACATTGACTGGGACTGCCATAGTGTTAAAGGTTTAGATGGAGAGGAATGTCTTACGTGCGTACAAGACAATTTTCTGATTCAGTCTGATTCTGATTCAAGGTGCAAAACTTGACCTACTTTTGGGAAATAAGGCAGGGCAGGTGACTGAGGTGTCAGTGGGAGAGCACTTTGGGGCCAGTGATCATAATTCTATTTGATTTAAAATCGTAATGGAAAAGGATAGACCAGATCTAAAAGTTGAAGTTCTAAATTGGAGAAAGGCCAATTTTGATGGTATTAGGCAAGAACTTTCAAAAGCTGATTGGAGGCAGATGTTTGCAGGTAAAGGGACGGCTGGAAAATGGGAAGCCTTCAGAAATGAGATAACAAGAATCCAGAGAAAGTATATTCCTGTCAGGGTGAAAGGGAAGGCTGGTAGATAGAGGGAATGCTGGATGACTAAAGAAATTGAGGGTTTGGTTAAGAAATAGAAGGAAACAGATGTCAGGTGTAGACAGGATAGATTGAGTGAATCCTTAGAGTATAAAGGAAGTAGGAGTATACTTAAGATGGAAATCAGGAGGGCAAAAAGGGGACAGGTGATAGCTTTGGCAAATAGAATGAAAGAGAATCCAAAGGGTTTTTACAAATACATGAAGGACAAAAGGGTAACTAGGGAGAGAATAGGCCCCCTCAAAGATCAACAAGGCGGTCTTTGTGTGGAGCCGCAGAAAATGGGGGAGATACTAAATGAATATTTTGCATCAGTATTTACTATGGAAATGGATATGGAAGATATAGAATGTAGGGAAATAGATGGTGACATCTTGCAAAATGTCCAGATTACAGAGGAGGAAGTGCTGGATGTCTTGAAATGGTTAAAGGTGGATAAATCCCCAGGACCTGATCAGGTGTACCCAAGAACTCTGTGGGAAGCTAGAGAAGTAATTGCTGGGACTCGTGCTGAGATATTTGTATCATCGATATTCACAGGTGAGGTGCCGGAAGATTGGAGGTTGGCAAATGTGGCGCCACTGTTTAAGGAGGGCGGTAAAGACAAGCCAGGGAACTATAGACTGGTGAGCCTGACCTCAGTAGTGGGCAAGTTGTTGGGACAGGATGTACATGTATTTGGAAAAGCAAGGACTGATTAGGGACAGTCAACATGGCTTTGTACCTGGGAAATCATGTCTGACAAACTTGATTGAGTTTTTTGAAGAAGTAACAAAGAAGATTGATGACGGCAGAATAGTAGATGTGATCTATATGGACTTCAGTAAGGCGTTCGACAAGGTTCCCCATGGGAGACTGATTAGTAAGGTTAGGTCTCATGGAATACAGGGAGAACTAGCCATTTGGATACAGAACTGGCTCAAAGGTAGAAGACAGAGGGTGGTGGTGGAGGGTTGTTTTTCAGACTGTAGGCTGTGACCAGTGGAGTGCCACAAGGATCGGTACTGGGCCCTCTACTTTTTGTCATTTACATAAATGATTTGGATGTGAGCATAAGAGGTACAGTTAGTAAGTTTGCAGATGACACCAAAATTGGAAGTGTAGTGGACAGCAAAGAGGGTTACCTCAGATTACAACAGGTTCTTGACCAGATGGGCCAATGGGCTGAGAAGTGGCAGATGGAGTTTAATTCAGATAGAAGCGAGGTGCTGCATTTTGGGAAAGCAAATCTTAGCAGGACTTATACACTTCATGGTAAGGTCCTAGGGAGTGTTGCTGAACAAAGAGACCTTGGAGTGCAGGTTCATAGCTCTTTGAAAATGGAGTCGCTTGTAGTTAGGATAGTGAAGATGATGTTTGGTATGCTTTCCTTTATTGGTCAGAGTATTGAGTACAGGAGTTGGGAGGTCATGTTGCGGCATGCAGGACGTCGGTGAGGACACTGTTGGAGTATTGCGGAAAGATGTTGTGAAACTTGAAAGGGTTCAGAAAAGATTTACAAGGATGTTGCCAGGGTTGGAGGATTTGAGCTACAGGGAGAAGCTGAACAGGCTGGGGCTGTTTTCCCTGGAGCGTCGGAGCCTGAGGGGTGACCTTATAGAGATTTACAAAATTATGAGGGGCATAGATAGGATAAATAGACAAAGTCTTTTTCCTGGAGTCGGATAGTCCAGAACTAGAGGACATAGGTTTAGGGTGAGGGGGTAAAAATATAAAAGAGACCTAAGAGGCAACTTTTTCACGCAGAGGGTGGTACGTGTATGGAATGAGCTGCCAGAGGGTGTGGTGGAGGCTGGTACAATTGCAACATTTAAGAGGCATTTGGATGGATATATGAATAGGAGGGTTTGGAGGGATATGGGTTGGGTACTGGCACGTGGGACTAGATTGGGTTGGGATATCTGGTCGGCATGGACGGGTTGGACCGAAGGGTCTGTTTCCATGCTGTACATCTCTATGACTCCCCACCTCAGGGGAAAGATCCTGTCCATGCTCCTCACGATTTTATAAATCTCTATAAGGTCACCCTTCAGCCTCCAATGTCCAGGGAAAACAGCCCCAGTCTATTCAGCCTCTCCCTGTAGCTCACATCCTCCTACCCTGACAAAACCATTGTAAATATTTTGTGAACCTTTTCAAGTTTCACAACATCCTTCTGATAGGAAGGAGACCAGAATTGCACACAGTATTCCAAAAGTGGCCTAACCAATGTCCTGTACAGCCACAACATGACTTCCCAACTTCTCGACAAATGCTCTGACCAATGAAGGAAAGCATAACAAACACGTTCTTCACTATCTTATCTAACTGTGACTCCACTTTCAAGGAACTATGAACCTGTACTCAAGGTCTCTTTGTTCATCAACACCCCCAGAACCTTACCATTAAGTGTCTAAGTTCTGCCCTGATTTGCTTTTCCAAAAATGCAGCACCTTGCATTTATCTAAATTAAACTCCATCTGCCACTCCTCAGCCCATTGGCCCATCTGATCAAGATTAAATTAGATTAGATTACTTACAGTGTGGAAACAGGCCCTTTGGCCCAACCAGTCCACACCGACCCTCCGAAGAGCAACCCACCCAGACCCATTCCCCTACACCTAACACTGTAGGCAATCTAGCATGGCCAATTCACCTAACTCTGAGGTAAACTTCTCCTTTGTCCACTACACCTCCAATTTTGGTGTCATCTGCAAATTTATTAACTATACCTCCTCTGCTCATAGACAAACAATTTGTACAAATGATGAAAAGCAGTGAACCCAGCATTGATCTTTGTGGCACTCTACTGATCACAGGCTGACAGTCTGAAAAACAACCTTCACCACAACCCTCTGTCTTCTACCTTTGAACCAATTCTGTATCCAAATGGCTAGTTCTCCCTATATCCCAGGAGATCTAACCTTGCTAACCAGTCTCCCATGAGGGACCTTGTTGTACATCTTACTGAAGTCCATGTAGATCACATCTACCGCTCTGCCCTCATCAATCCTCTTTGTTACTTCTTCAAAAAACTCCATCAAGTTTGTGAAACATGATTTCTCACAAACAAAGCCATGCTGACTATCTGTAATCAGTCCTTGCCTTTCCAAATTCATGTAAATCCTGTCCTTCAGGATTCCTTCCAACAACCTACCCACCACCGATGTCAGGCTCACAGGTCTATAGTTCCCTGGCTTGTCCTTAGCACTTTTCTTAAACAGTGGCATATTAGCCAATCTTCAATTTTCCGTCACCTCACTTGTGGCTATCGATGGTACAAATATCTCAGCAAAGGGCCCAGCAATCACTTCCGTAGCTTCCTACAGAGTTCTAGGGTACACCTGATCAGGTCCTGGGGATTTATGCGTTTCAAGACATCCAGCACCTCCTCCTCTGTAATATGGTCATTTTTCAAGATGTCACCATCTATTTTCCTACATTCTATATCTTCCATGTCCTTCTCCACAGTAAACATTGATGCAAAATACTCATTTACTATCTCCCCCACCTCCTTGCTGATCTTTGAGGGGTGCTATTCTCTCCCTAGTTACCCTTTTGACCTTAATGTATTTGTAAGAACCCTTTAGATTCTCCTCACTAGCCAAAGGAATCTCATGTCCCCTTTTTGCCCTTCTGACCTTTCTTTTCACCCAAACAGGAATATACTGTCTCTGGACTCTCGGTATCTCATTTCTGAAGACTTCCCACTTTCCAGCCGTCCCTTTATCCGCAAACATCTGCCTCTAATCAGCTTTTGAAAGTTCTTGCCAAATACTGGCAAAATTAGCCTTCTTAAAATTTCGAACTTCAACTTTTAGATCCGGGCTATCCTTTTCCATCACTATTTAAAAACTAATAGAATTTTGGTTGCTGGCCCCTGACACCTCAGTCACCTACCCAAGAGTAGGCCAAGTTTTGCATCGTTTCTAGTAGGTACATCCACATATTAAATCTGAAACCTTTTAAATACACACTTTACAAATTCCTCTCCATTTAAACCCTTAACACTATGGCAGTCCCAGTCTATTTTTTGCCAAGTTAAAATCGCCTGCCATAATCACCGTATTATTCTTACAAATAAATTCAAATCTCCTTACAAATTTGTTTCTCAATTTCCTGCTGACTATTAGGGCTTCTATAATATAACCCCAATATGGTCATCATCCCTTTCTTATTTCTAAGTTCCAACCAAAAAACTTCCCTGAGTGTGTTTCCACAATATCCTAAGTACAGCAGTAATGCTATCCCTTATCAAAAACACCATTACCCCTACCCACTTGCAATGCCCTCCCCCCCCCCCCCCCCCCCCACCCCCCAACACCTTTCCACCCTTCCTATAGCATTTGTATTCTGGAACGTTAAGCTGTCAGTCTTGTCCATCCCTGAGCCAGGTTTCTGTAATTGCCATGTTATTCCAGTCCCACGTTCCTAACCATGCCCTCAGTTTATCTGCCTTCCCTGTTAGGCCTCTTCCATTGAAGTAAATGCAGTTAAATCCGACCTTGTTGTCTGCTTTGTTCCTGCCTGCCCTGACTGTTTGACTTGCTCCTTTTCCCAACTGTACCAGTCTTAGTTTGATCTCTTTCCTCACTAATACCCTGGGTCCTACCTCCCAACCTTACTAGGTTAAATCCTCCTGAGTAGCCCTAGCAAATCTCCCTTCCAATTCAAGTGCAATGCATCCTTCTTGGACAGGTCACGTCTACCCCAGAAGAGATTCCAACGATCCAAAAATGTGAACCCTTCTCCCGTGCACTAGCTCCTCAGTCATGCATTCATCTGCTCCGTCCTCCTATTCCTACTTTCACTAGCTCGCAGCACCGAGAGTAATCCAGATATTACTACCGTAGAGGACCTCCTTTTTAAATTCCTGCCTAACTGTCTGTATTCTCCCTTCAGAATCTCATCCTTTATGGTGCATTTTGATTTTCAAAAGGCTTTTAAGAAAGTCCCAGACAAGAGGTTGGTGAACAAAGTCACAGAATAAGAATTTGGTGGCAATATACTGTAATGCACTGGTAAGAGACAGAAAATTGACAGCAAGAAAAACTGAGTCATTTTCAGGAAGGCAGACTAATCAGCACTTGGACCACAGCTGCTCACAATCTGATTCATTTTTGTGAATTTGTTGATCACTGAAGGCCCTTGTTCTTGGTGGTAATGTTCTGATCTCTGAACCAAAAGTCCCCAATTTCAGAGGTGTTGCAATTCAGATCTGTACAGGTTAAGTAAAGTATTTAAAATTGTTTATAACACAAAACTAGGTGGTAATGAGAGTTATGAGGAGGATGCAAGGAGGCTGAGGGGATTTGGACAGGCTAAGTGAATAACCAAGAACATGGCAGGTGAAATATAATGTGAATAAGTGAGAGGTTACTAACTTCATTGGAACAAATGCAAAATATTTATTAAATGATTCAAGGCTCAGCAGCTTGGTAACCTTGTTCATGAGTTACTAAGAGCCTTCATGCAGGTGCAGCAAGCTATCAGGGTGGCAAAGTGAATTGAATTGAATTTATTGTCACATGTACCAAGGCACAGTGAAAAGCTTTGTCTTGCGAGCAATACAGGCAGATCACAGAGTTAAATAGCATAGATAAGTAAATAATAGATAAACAGCGGCTAAAACAAAAACACAGGTACAGGTGACTGTTAAGAGTTTGAGAGTCCATTGAGTTGGTTGGATACTGTTTTGAAACCTGCTGGTGCATGTGTTCAGGCTTATGTACCTTCTCCCCGATGGTAGTGGTTGTAGAGAAACAATGATGGATCTTTGAGAATGCTGGCAGCCTTTCCTTGACAGCGGGCCTGGATTCTATAGATAGGAGGTTGGCCTTTGTGATGTCCAGGCCGAGTTCACCGCTCTCTGTAACTGTCTCCAATCTTGAATGGTACAGTTCCCATACCAGGTAGTGAAACATTCAGACAGAATGCTCTCGATGGCGCACCTATAAAAGTTGGCAAGGGTATTCACCGTCATGCCTCAGGTGTCTGAGGAAGAAGAGACATTGTTGGGCCTTTGTAACCAGAGCACCCACATGAACAGTCCAAGAAAGCTTGTTGTGGATGACCACTCCCTGTAGCTTGACATTCTCCACTTGTTCCACCTGTGTGCTGGTAATGTGTAGGGGGGCATGAGTAACATCCCGCCGAAAGTCAATAATGAGTTCCTTAGTTTTGCCAGCATTGAGAGCTAGGTTGTTCTCAGTGAAGCATGTTTCCAGGTCTTCCACCTCCCGTCTGTCGTCTGTTTTGTCGCCATCTGAGATTCGACCAACTATGGTGATGTCATCAGCGAACTTGTAAATGGCGTTAGTCTGGTATTTGGCGACGCAGTCATGGGTATACAGTGAGTACAGTAGGGGGCTGAGTACGCTACCCTGACGGGGCTCCAGTGTGAGTGTTAGTGACGATGAAATATTGTCCCCAGTCTTCACTGATTGTGACCTGTGCATCAGGAAACTGAGGATCCAGTTGCAGAGAGTGGGGCTTAGTTTGAGATCACTAAATTTAGTAATCAGTCTCGAAGGGATAATAGTGTTGAAGGCTGAACTGAAGTCAGTGAGTAGGATTCTTACGTAGCTGTTCTTAGTGTCAAGATGTTCTCGGGAGGAGTGAAAGGCAAATGAAATGGCATCTGACGTGAATCTGTTGGTCCGATAGGCAAATTGGAGTGGGTCAAGAATAATGGGGAGGCTGGAGTTGTTTAATGCCATGACCAGCCTTTCAAAGCACTTCATGACCACTGAAGTTAGGGCCACTGGGCAGAAGTCATTGAGACATGCTGTATGAGCTTTCTTAGGCACAGGGATGATATTGGCCCTCAAATGATATGTTAGCCTTCATCAATAAGGTGATTTGAATACAGAAGAAAGATATATTATTGCAATTATACAGTGCCTTGCTGCAACTCTACTTGGAGAATGGTGTATAATTTCAGCCCCCTAATCTAAGGAATAATAGGAGGGGTTCATCAGACTAATCATTGAAGGAGTGGAATTGTTTTATTAGGGTAGATTGAAAAAAATTGGGCCTACATTTTCTAGAGTTTCAAAGAATGAGAGATGATCTGATTGAAACTCTCAGAATTCTTACAAGCTTTGACCATGTAAATGTGGATGGAATGGTGGAGTCTAGAACCAGGGAATAGTCTCAAAACAAGGGGCCAGCCATTTTAGGAGATGAGGAATTTCTTCATCCGGAGTGTGGTAAATCTTTGGAATTCTCTATTCCAAAGGATTGTAAAAACTTATTGAGGCCAATTAAGACAAAATCAGTAGATTACTGGATGCTAAGGATGTCAAGGGATATGGGGATTGAGAGGAAAACAACATGGAGGTAGATGTTCAGCTATGATTTGTTTGATTGATGGAGCTAGCATAATAGACTGAATGGTTCATCTGGTTCTATTTCCAACAGTTAGCCATCCAATATTCTAAGTTCTACAGTTTAGTTTTGTTCAATGTTCACTAGGGGTCACATGATGAGACAAGCTCTGGAATATTACTTTTTCCAACATACCATCATAATTTTTCAACTGTGCCCCAGTCTTTTTTCTTCCACTTCCTTTAAAGCTCTGTTCTGAATGAACTCAAGCTGATGTTTGATGACTTATTCACCCCGCAAAGAAATCAAAAAGGAAACACTTAAAAGAGTTCAAAATTAACAATGATTCCCTTGACAAGGCCTGTATATTATTTACTAAGAGACTGGCAATAACTGATAAATGACTGGTTTTCAGGATCAATGATTGTTGTGGTCCTTCTCTGGAAGATTACCTTCCAGACATTTGTGAATAATCTTCAATGGTTAGCAATAACCTGAAGTTAATTTTTAACTTTTACTTCCCTCTCAAACCATAGGGGTTCAAACATTAATTAAGTTATGAACATATTGAACAGATACCAATCCTATTGGCGTAAGGGATTGTGATGTTTTCTCAAACTAATCAGAAATTGAACAAGCCTAATTAGAAGTTTTGAGTATGCGTGCTGGATGGCAGGTATGCCAGGTTGTCTAGTCAGGGGCATTGATAAATGTTTCTGCAGCTGTTAGCAAGACATCAGAATGGCATGTGGCCTCCATGGTGTCATGGGTCAAGGATGTCTCAGAGCAGGTGCAGAGTATTCTCAAAGGGGTGAGTGACCAACAAGAGGTCATTGTACACGTCAGTAACAACAACATAGGAAGAGAACGGGAAGAGGTTTTGAAAAGTGAATTTAAGAAATTAGGAAGGAGGTTAAAAAGTAGGTCTTCAAGGGTAGTCAGATTTGGATTACTCCCAGTGCCACATGCTACTGAGAGGAGCAAATCAAATAGTCAAAACAAGCAACAGCAAGGCAGAGAACGAGGTAAGACTAATAAATCAAATGTATTTATTTCAATGTAAGAGGCTTAACAGGTAAGGCAGATGAACTCATAACATAACAGGGAATATGGAACTGGGATATCATAGCTATTATAGAAACGTGGTTGAGGGAGGGGCAGGACTGGTAGCTTAATGTTCCAGGGTATAGATGCTATGGGAAGGATAGAAAGTGGGGGGCAAGAGAGGAGAGGGAGTGGGGTTTTTGGTTAGGGATAACATTACGGCTGTACTTATAGAGGATACTCCTACAAGTACATCTAGTGACATTATCTAGGTGGAACTGAGAAATAATACATTGGGATTGTACTATAGCTCCCCCCTGTAGTCTGCAGGCAATGGAGAAGCAAATTTGTAAGGAGATCTCAGATACCTGTAAGAATGATATGATTGTAATAAAAGGGGATTTTAACTTTCCAAACATAGACTGGGACTGCCATAGTGTTGAAGGCTTGGAAATTTTGTGCAGCATATACAAGAAATTTCAGAATGTGGTTGTACCTACAAGAGAAGGAGCAAAACTTGACCTCCTCTTGGGAAATAAGGCAGGGCAAGAGACAGGTGTCAGTGGGGGAGTACTTTAGGGCCAGTGACCATAATTTTATTAGTTTTAAAATAAAGGTGAAATTCACACAACACCAGGTTATAGTCTGTTGGTCCATAACCTGGTGTTTTATGATTTTTAACTTTGTCCACCCCAGTCCAACACTGGCACCTCCAAGTCAGTTTTAAAATAGTTATGGAAAAGGATTGACCTGATCCAAAAGTTAAAATTCTAAATTGGAGTAAGGCCAACTTTGATGATATTAGGCGAGAACTTTCAAAAGTTGATTGGGAGAGATTATTCACAAGTAAATGGATGGTCAGCAAGTGGGAGGCCTTCAAAAATGAGATGAGAGTCCAGAGACAGTATGTTCCATAAGACATAGGAGTGGAAGTAAGGCCATTCGGCCCATCAAGTCCACTCCGCCATTCAATCATGGCTGATGGGCATTTCAATTCCACTTAACAGCATTCTCCCCATATCCCTTAATTCCTTGTGACATCAAGAATTTATCAATCTCTGCCTTGAAGACATTTAGCGTCCCAGCCTCCACTGCACTCTGCGGAAATGAATTCCACAGGCCCACCATTCTCTGGCTGAAGAAATATCTCCACATTTCTGTTCTGAATTGACCCCCTCTAATTCTCAGGCTGTGTCCATGGGTCCTACTCTCCTCACCTAACGGAAACAATATCCTAGCGTCCACCCTTTCCAAGCCATGTATTATCTTATAAGTTTTTATTAAGTCTCCCCTCAATCTTCTAAACTCCAATGAATACAATCCCAGGATCCTCAGCCGTTCCTCATATGTTAGACTAACCATTCCAGGGATCATCCGTGTGAATCTCCGCTGGACACGTTCTAGTGCCAATATGTCCTTCCTGAGGTGTGGGGACCAAAACTGGACACAGTACTCCAAATGGGGCCCAACCAGAGCTTTATACAGTCTCAGTAGCGCAACAGTGCTTTTATATTCCAACACTCTTGAGATAAATGACAACATTGCATTTGCTTTCTTAATCACGGACTCAACCTGCATGTTTACCTTGAGAGAATCCTCGACTAGCACTCCCAGATCCCTTTGTACTTTGGCTTTACGAATGTTCTCACCGTTTAGAAAGTAGTCCATGCTTGTATTCTTTTTTCCAAAGTGCAAGACCTCGCATTTGCTCACATTGAATTCCATTGTTCCTATGAAGGGCAAGGCTAATAGGTGTAGGGAATGCTGGATGACTGGAGAAATTGAGGCTGTGGTCAAGAAAAAGGAGGTAAATGATAGCATAGACAGCAAGGATTGAGTGAATCCCTCAAGGACGATAAGGGCAGTAGAGGTAAACTCAAGAGGGAAATCAGGAGGGCAAAAAAAGGAAACATGAGATAGCTTTGGCAAATAGGGTTAAGGAGAATCCAAAGAGATTCTACAAATACCTCAAGGGCAAAAGAGTAACTAGCGACAGAATAGGATCCTTTAAAGATCAACAAGGTTGGCTAAACATGGAACCGCAGGAGATGGTTGTGATACATAGATGAGTATTTCGCTTTGGCATTTACTGTGAAGGAGGATATGGAAGCTAGAGAATTTGATTAAATAAATTGTGATATTTTGCAAAATGTCCATATTAGAGAGATGGTGGTGCTGAACACAAAGACGGATAAATCCCAGGCTGGTCAGGTGTATCTCAGAACTTTATGGGAAGCTAGGGAAGAGATTGCTGGGCCCCTTGCTGAGATATTTATATCATCATTAGCCACAGGTGAGGTGCTGGAAGACAGAAAGGTGGCTAATGTGGTGCCATTATTTAGAAAGGTGGTAAGGAAAAGCCAGGGAACTACAGAACGGTGAGCTTGATGTCAATGGTGGGTAAGTTGTTGGAAGGGATTCTGAAGGACAGGGGCTACATGCATTTGGAAAGGCAAGGACTAGTTAGAACATAGAAAAGTACAGCACAGAACAGGCCCTTTGGCCCATGATGTTGTGCTAAGATATAGTCCTAATGTAAAATATAGTAACGTAACCTACACACCCCTCAACTCAGTGCTATCCATGTGCATGTCCAGCAGTCGCTTAAATATGCCCAATGACTTTGCTTCCACCACCACAGCTGGCAATGCATTCTAAGCATTCACAACACTCTACGTAAAGAACCTACCTCTGATGTCTCCTTTATACCTTCCTCCTAATATCTTCAAACTATGACTTCTCGTACCAGTCAATCCTGCCCTGGGGAAAAGTCTCTGGCTATTGACTCTATCTATTCCTCTCATTATTTTGTACATCTCGATCAGGTGTCCTCTCTTCCTCCTTCTCTCCAGAGAGAAAAGTCCAAGGTTATTCAACCTTTCTTCAGAAGGCAAGCCCTTCAGTCCAGGCAGAATCCTGGTAAACCTTCTTTGCACCCTCTCCAAAGCCTATTTTTTCAATAGTAGGGCGACCAGAACTGGACACAACATTCCAAGTGTGGTCCCACCAAGGACTTGTAGAACTGCAGCAAAACCTCGCGGCTCTTAAGCTCGATCCTCCTGTTAATGAAAGCCAAAACACCATATGCTTTCTTAACAACCCTATCCACTTGGGTGGCAACTTTGAGGGATCTATGTACTTGCACACCCAGGTCCCTCTGTTCCGCCACGCTGCCAAGAATCCTGTCTTTAATCTTTTATTCAGCATTCGAGTTCGACCTTCCAAAATGCATCACTTCACATTTATCCAGGTTGAACTCCATCTGCCATTTCTCAGCCCAGCTCTGTCTATAGCCCTCCATACTATCGACGACATCTCCAACCTTTGTGTCATCTGCAAATTTACTAGCCCACCCCTCAACCTCTTCATCCAAGTCATTTATAAAAACTACAAAGAGCAGAGGCCCAAGGACCCCACTCAACACTGTCCTCCAGGCAAAATACTTTCCATCTACAACCACTCTCTGCCTTCTGTCAGCCATCCAATTCTGAATCCAGATAGCCAAATCTCCCTGTATCCCATACTTCCTGACTTTATGAATGAGCCTACCATGGGGAACCCTATCAAATGACTTGCTGAAGTCCACATTCACCACATCCACTGCTCAACCGTCATCAACCTGTCTTGGCACCTCCTCAAAGAACTCAATAAGATTTGTGAGGCATGACCTGCCCCTCACAAAGCCATGCTGACTGCCTTCAATCACATTATGCTTTGCCAAATAGTCATAAATCCTATCCCTCAGAATTCTTTCCAAAACTTTGCTCACCACAGACGCAAGACTGACTGGTCTGTAACTGCCCAGAATTTCCCTATTACCCTTCATGAAAAGAGGAACAACATTCGCCTCCTTCCAATCCTCTAGTACGACTCCTGTGGAGAGTGAGGAGGCAAATATCCTCGCCAGCGGCTTAGCAACCTCCTTTCTCGTTTCTCGGAGCAGCCTAGGATAAATCTGGTCTGGCCCTGGGGACTTATCAATCTTAATGTTTTCCAAACTTCCTAGCACATCAACTTCGTCAATCTTGAGCTGGTCAAGACTGTATCTCTAAGTTTTCATTTACAACAAGGTCCCTTTCCTTGGTGAAAACCAAAGCAAAAAACTCATTTAAGGCTTCCCCTATCTGCTCAGATTCCATGCACAAGTTCCCTCCGCTATCCCTGATCGGCCCTACCTTCTCCCTGATCTTTCTCTTATTCCTCACATTTGAGTAAAATGCCTTTGGGTTCTCCCTAATCCTTCTTGCCAAGCCTTTTTTTGTGGCCCCTCCTGGCTCTCCTTAGTCCTTTTCTGAGCTCCTTTCTAGCTAGCCTGTAATCTTCTAAAGCTGTGCTAGATCTTTGCTTCCTCCACCTTACGTAAGCTGTCTTCTTCCTTTTGACGAGAAGTTCCACTGTCTAGTCATCCAAGATTTCTTAATCTAACCCCTTCTTACCTGCCTCAGAGGAACAAATTTGTGCATCACTCACAACAACACTCCTTAAATAGTCTCCACATGTCTGCTGTGCCCTTTCTGTGGAACAATTGCTTCCAGCCAGTACTTCCCAACTCCTGTCTGATAACGTCATAACTTCCTTTTCCCCAATTAAATATCTTCCCTCGGTAACTGCTACTTTCATTCTCCAAGGCTATGCTAAATGTGAGGCAGCTGTGATCACTGTCACCAAAGTGCTCTCCCACTGTGAGATCTGACACCTGTCCTGGCTCAGTGCCGAGCACCAAATCCAAAATGGCCTCTCCCCTCGTCAGTCTGTCTACATACTTTGTAAGGAAACGCTCCTGAGCACACCTGACAAAAATGGCTCCATCCCCATTAGGGATAGTCAACATGGCTTTGTGCATGGGAAATCGTGTCTCACTAACTTGACAGAGTTGTTTGAAGAAGTGACAAAGACTACTGATGAAGACATGGCACTAGACATTGTCTGCATGGACTTCAGCAAGACATTTGAGAGGGTTCCACATGGTAGACTCTTTAGCAAGGTTAGATCACATGGAATCCAGGGAAAGCTGGTCATCTGGATACAAAACTGAAGACAGAGGGTAGTGGTGGAGGGTTGTTTTTTTTGAACAGGAGGCCTGTGACCAGTGGTGTGTTGCAACGATTAGGTGCAGAGTCCACTGCTTTTTGTCATTTATATAAATGATTTGGATGTGAATATAGGAGGAATGGTTAGTAGGTTTGCAGATGACACCAAAATTGGTGGTGTATGGGACAGTGAAGATTACCCCAGAACACACGGGACCCTGATCAGATGGGCTGTTGGGGTCGAGGAGTGGCAGATGGAGTTTTATTTAGATGAATGTGAGGTCTTGTATTTTGATAGATCAAATCAGGGCAGGACTTATACACTTACTGTAGGGTCCTTTACAATGTTGCCGAACAAAGAGTTCTTGGGGTGCAGATTCATAGTTTCTAGAAGGTGGAATTGTAGGCAGACAGGGTGCCTACAGTAATCCAAAAGTGGTCTCACCAATGTCCTGTACAACTGCAACATGACAGCCCAGCTCCTAAATGCAGTGGTCTTAGCAATGAATGTAAGCATGCCAAATGCATTCTTTACCACTCTATCTACCTATGGTACACATTTCAATGAAATATGTACCTGAACCCCAAGGTGTCTCTGTTCTACCAACTCCACAAGGCTCTACTATTAACTGTGTAAATCCTGCCTTGTTTGTCTTACCAAAATGCAATACCTCTCACTTATCTCAAATAAACTCCATCTACCAATCCTTGGTCCATTGGCCCAAGATGTCTTTGTAATCTTAAATAACCTTCCTCATTGTCTCCTATACCACCAACTTTGGTTTCATCTGCAAACTTCCCAAACATGCTTCCTACATTCTCACCAAAACTATTTATGTAAATGACAAACTACATTGGACTCAGTTTGCTTAGCATTAATACAAGCTGCCATTTAGATCTTATGATGCAAACCAAAAGCAAATTTTACGAAAGGATACATGAACAGCATTAGAGATCTGTGCATCAAACCAAATGCCATCTCCTCCCCTAGAAATACATGGTGAAAGCATAATCTCAAAGGTATTTTAATTAGCCCAGGTCAAAATGAAGAGGATTCTGGTGACTACACCTGACAGACTGTTATTGTTTTAATGTAATTGAAGGGATTTGGAGATTCCCTGATTGTCAAACAACTAAAATAACTAATCTGGCACAATGTAAACCAGAGACAAAGACAATTAATGAGAAAACAGAAAATAATCAATTGCTTGAAATTTGTAAAACATGTATTGATAAATTAAACTTTATTCAATTTTTTAAAAAAATCTGAAGACATTAACAGACACACATCACAATTACATTTTGTGTGATAATACCGGATTAATGAAAATTAAAAGGAGTTTCTACAGTTGAATTATCTTCAACACATAAAATCATAATTATTGATGGACTTGAAAATGCATTGTAACTACCAAAGTGAGAAATTGTTTTCCCACAAGAAATGTTACTAAAAGTCACTTGGATTTATGTAAAAAAAAGAGCAATCCATGCATAAATCTTCCAATTTTGTGTCCTTTTGACTCATGAACTCCGTGATTGGGTTCTTATCCATGACTGGCTCCTGAACAAGTCAGGCGGTTGTAAAACACAATTGGGTATGTATTCAAAGCAAATTCCATTCAAATAGAAGTGGGCAGCTGACAGTTATAAAATCTAGCTCTTGCAGAATGCCTTATACAACTAGAAACAGAGAGAAGTTATGTATTCTGATGAAATCATAAAGTTGCTACAATAGAAAGTATTTAAAAATATCAAATTGCACTAATTTCTACTGTAAGGTCAAACTGCCCCAATAGCTTAATGGCCTCCAATTCATATAGGGTAGCTAAGTCATATAGTTACTTGATGCCAGTCAGGATAGAATGAGACATAAACAACAGTTAAGCTTCCCTGAATTAGGAACTAAAATATCGTTCAGGATTCATGACTGCTATCAAGCACCCTATGTCTGGAATCTCAGAGCTATACCTGAGAAAAGGACTGATAGCTTCAGACAAAAAAATGGAGGGGACAGGATAACTAATTATTCACATGCAGATTTCATGAATATTTGATTTATTTCTATAAATCTAGGTTCTTTCAAAGTTTATTAATTCCTAAAGATTGGCATTAGGCACGAATCTGATAAATGAACAGATAAGTAGCTTAATTGAAAAGGTGCAGCATGTAGCCTCTTTTTAAAGTATAATTAAATGATGTCCTGAAAAAAGCTCAATTCGTTCCAGTTCTGATATCATGCTTGGGTTTGCTGCAGTAAGCAATGACTTGTGTAATACTCATGAACTGTCAGCATGAATAGAATCACAGAGTCTCACAGCACGGAAACAGTCCCTTCAACTCAACTCATCCATGTTGACCAGCTATCCTAAACTGAATAAGTACCATTTGCCTGTGTTTGGCCCATATCTCTCTAAACATTTCCTATTCATGTACCCATCCTGTGTGAGAAAAAGTTGCCCTTAAGTCCCTTCTGAATCTTTCCCCTTCCACCTTAAACCTATGCCCTCTAGTTTTCGACTCCCCAACCACAGGAAAAGACCTTGGCTATTAATCTTAGCTTTGTCCCTCATGATTTTATAAACCTTTACCAGGCCACTCCTCGGCCTCTGAAGCTTCAGGGAAGAAAGTCCAAGCCTATCCAACCTCTCCTCATAACTCAATCCCTACAGTGCTGTCAAAATCCTTGCAAATCTTTTCTGTACCATTTTAGTTTAACATCCTTCCTATAGCAATACACCAAATGCAAGCTGAATGCTCAAACATTAATTATTGATGAATTTATAATAGCATAGTATTAACTACCATCAACATATTTCTTGGCTTCGGCCTTCCCAGAGAAATTGTTTTCCAAGATGAAATGTTATTACATCCCAATAACTGGTAAACTGTAGTGAATATCTGAACACAAAGTCCACTGTAGCAACATCAATTACAAACATTTACTTTAAAATAACATTAGCAATTCCAATTCCAAATCCAAGCCCAAAGATATGCAGGTTAGGTGGATTGGCCACGCTAAATTGCCCGTAGTGTCCAGGGATGTGCAGATTATGTGGATTAGCCAGGGTAAATGCAGATTACAGGGATAGGGTGGGATTCTCTTCTGAGGTTTGGTGCTGACTCTGAGCTGAATGGCTTCTTTTTGCACTGTAGGGATTTTTAAAATTCCATTTGATTTCATTATCACTCAATTGCAGATGCGATCTTGAGTGTCAAAAATCCAGCTATGTGGTCACGTTCTGTCATGATCTCCAGATCGACAAAAGAAAATGCTTCATATCACTGTCAAATGCTTATTTTATATTTTATTTTTTTCTGCCTCAGCTTTTGAAAGACTACCATTTCCTTTCTCTTCTCCCATCATGTACAGGTGCTTGTAGAAGCTCTTACAATCTGTTTTTTAGAATTTTACTAATTTGCCCTTTCTTCCCCAACTTTACCACATTTTTAATTATCCTCTTCTGACTTCTACTATTGATGATCCTCAGGCGTACTACACTTCTTATCATTTTAAGCCTCTCTTTTTAATCCAATTTTGTCCTTAATCTTCTTTAACTTGATAGGAGTGGTTCATTTTTCCATGAAGTTTGTAATCTCCTGAGGAAAGTACAATGTTCATAATAATGTTGTTTTTCAAATGTCCACCATGACAGATCTGAAATCACATTCTTAAAACTAATTTTCCAATCTATCTTACTCAATAGTCTCTCATACCTATGTAATTGGCCCTCTATTTAAATTAAATGTTCTAATTTCAGACTGACATACACTATTTTCAAACTCAATATGAAATTCTATCATTTCATGATCACATTTCCCAAAGGATCTCTTACTATAAGATTACTAATTAACCTTGAACAGGAAAGACCTAAAATAGCTTCTCCCCGGTTGGTGCTATGGCACACTGTTCTAGGAAACTATTCCCGATACATTTTATGATCTCGTCCAAACTAGCTTTGCCGACTTATCTGTCCAGTCCACATACAAATTAAAGCTCTCGATTATTGCACTGCTTTAACTTTTTACAAGCTCTTATTTATTAATACATTATCCAATAATACAGATACCGATTGAATACCTATAAGCTATTTCCACTAGCATTTTCTGACTCTTGTTATTTCTTGTTTCTGACCAAAGTGATTCTATTACCCAATGACTGAGTAACAAACTTTCCTCATTACTGTTCAGGTCATCCCCCATTATCAGGGGGATGTAACCACCCCCACTTCCTTTCTGTTTGTCTGCCGTTTCAACACGTCAAGCACACTGGAATATATATTTCTTAAACTAGGTCACTGGAGAACCTTATCTCTGAAACTGCTATTAGATCAACACAACTATGATTAAAACTACCGTTAATTTTTTTTCTGTCCAGTCACAAATGCTTTGTGCAGCAAAGCACCTACATCCAAGTTGTTGCATGATCTTGTGGCTTGGCTTTTCTCTCTAGATTCATATATTTTCTATTGCCTGAAATCACCCCCAACCAAGTTTTGTTTAAAGTTCTATATCTCTGTCTCATTGCATTGTAAATACCCCATTAATCAAAATCTCAGTTTCTTTGAACCACATATGCAAATTATTGATTTGTTTGACCCTATGCAATTTGTGTGTGGTTTAATTAGTAACCCAGAGATTATTACCTTTGAGATTCTACTTATTAATTTGGATCCCTATTCCTAAAACTTCCATAGCAGAACTGGATTCCTTGTTCAACTTCTGTAATTGATTCCTAAATAGATTATAACAATTAGATTTACACTCCAAGCTCTTTTCCAGCACAAAATAAAAGTTTCCTTGGCACAGGTCAGAAATGCAGTCTTTGGAAGTCTAGGTTATGGCTGAAGAAAACAGTTTCAATTAGTCAGTCAGTGCTGTGTGCACTTTATTGCTTAGTGGCTTCATGTATTACAGCTGCAAGAATCTCAGACCTCTTGTAGAAGGGGAAAGGTTAAGTCTGCTCCTACACTGCATATGGTGACCCCTGACACGCCTGACTCATAGCCTCTCATCTTGATCACTAATCAGACCTGTACAGCTTCACTGTTCCAACGAGACTTACTGCCTCGGAGATCAAACCTTGTTAATGCCAACACATCCAAAATCTCACAATTCCTGCACCTTAGACTCAGCTTAACATGCAGACACTTATTGCAGATATGGTTGTATAGAATTGCAAAGGTTTCCAGAAAATCACACATACTGCTACTGCAATACCATGCTTATTTGTCATCATTTTACATTCTTGTTTCATTCAAATAATTAATTGAAGCGGTTTAGAGTCATAGTCATAGAGATGTACAGCATGGAAACAGACCCTTCGGTCCAACACATCCATGCCGACCAGATATCCCAACCCAATCTAGTCCCACCTGCCAGCACCCGGCCCATATCCCTCCAAACCCTTCCTATTCATATATCCATCCAAATGCCTCTTAAATGTTGCAATTGTACCAGCCTCCACCACATCCTCTGGCAGCTCATTCCATACACATACCACTTCTGTGTGAAAATGTTGCCCCTGAGGTCTCTTTTATATCTTTCCCCTCTCACCCTAAACCTATGCCCTCTAGTTCTGGACTCCCCGACCCCAGGGAAAAGACTTTGTCTATTTATTCTATCCATGCCCCTCATAATTTTGTAAACCTCTATAAAGTCACCTCTCAGCCTCCGACGCTCCAGGGAAAACAGCCCCAGCCTGTTCAGCTTCTCCCTGTAGCTCAAATCCTCCAACCCCGGCAACTTCCTTGTAAATCTTGTCTGAAACCTTCCAAGTTTCACAACATCTTTCCGATAGGAAGGAGACCAGAATTGCACGCAATACTCCAACAGTGTCCTAACCAATGTCCTGTACAGCTGCAACATGACCTACCAACTCATGTACTCAATATCAATACTCTGACCAGTAAAGGAAAGCATACCAAAACGCCTTCTTCACTATCCTATCTACCTGCGACTCTACTTTTCAAGGAGCTATGAACCTGCACTTCAAGGTCTCTTTGTTTAGCAACACTCCCTAGGACCTTACCATGAAGTGTATAAGTCTTGCTAAGATTTGCTTTCCCAAAATGCAGCACCTCGCATTCATCTGAATTAAACTCCATCTGCCACTTCTCAGTCCATTGGCCCATCTGGTCAAGATCCTGTTGTAATCTGAGATAACCCTCTTTGCTGTCCACTATACCTCCAATTTTGGTGTCATCTGCAAACTTACTAACTGTAACTCTTATGCTCACATCCAAATCATTTATGTAAATGACAAATGGTAGAGGACCCAGCACCTTGTGGCACTCTACCAGTCACAGGCCTCCAGTCTGAAAAACAACCCTCTACCACTACCCTCTGTCTTCTACCTTTGAGCCAGTTCTGTATCCAAATGGCTAGTTCTCCCTGTATTCCATGAGATCAAACCTTACTAATCAGTCTCCCATGGGGAACCTTGTCGAACGCCTTACTGAAGTCCATATAGATCACATCTACTACTCTGCCCTCATCAATCTTCTTTGTTACTTCTTCAAAAAACTCAATCAAGTTTGTCAGACATGATTTCCCACGCACAAAGCCATGTTGACTATCCCTAATCAGTCCTTGCCTTTCCAAATACATGTACATCTTGACCCTCAGGATTCTCTCCAACAACTTGCCCACCATTGAGGTCAGGCTCAATGGTCTATAGTTCCTTGGTTTGTCTTTACCGCCCTTCTTAAACAGTGGCACCACGTTTGCCAACCTCCAGTCTTCCGGCACCTCACATGTGACTATCAATGATACAAATATCTCAGTACGAGGCCCAGCAATCACTCCTCTCGCTTCCCAGAGAGTTCCCGGGTACACCTGGTCAGGTCCTGGGGATTTATCCACCTTTAACCATTTCAAGACATCCAGCACTTCCTCCTCTGTAATATGGACATTTTGCAAGATGTCACCATCTATTTCCCTACATTCTATATATATCTTCCATATCCTTTTCCACAGTAAATATTGATGCAAAATATTCATTTAGTATCTCCTCCATTTTCTGTGGCTCCACACAAAGGCCGCCTAGCTGATCTTTGAGGGGCCGTTTCTCTCCCTAGTTACCCTTTTGTCCTTAATTTATTTGTAAAAACCCTTTTAATGAACTTAGCTTATAGATCTTTGTTTGTTTTACATTAATTATGTGATATTAGTTTAAGGTACAGACAGAATAAATTAACTATTTGGCTGAAACAAAAAGCACAAGTACTGACAGCAAAAAGCATTAGAATTCCAATTCTTACCAAATTGGGACTTCTTACTCTGAGTTTATGGTGACTTTTCTGAGAACACTAAACCCATTATTTAATATTACTTTGAAATTAAGGTGTGAGCATTGGTTTTGAATCAGAGGATCATATGGTCAAGTCTCACTTCTGAGTCTTGAATATATAATCTGGGCTGACAACTCAGCAATACTGAAAGACGACTGCACTGTTAGATGTGTTGCTTTCTGAATGAGATATTTAACCAAAGCCCCACTGCCCATGGCAAGATGAAAAGAAGAGCAAGGAAGTTCTCCCATTATCCTGATCAATATTTATCTCTCAACTAACCCAGCTAACAGTTTAATACGTCATTAATTTCACTGCTCAGAGGAATGCTCAATAGCATTGGCTGGTACAATTCCTTTAATTGAGATTCCCTTAATTCCCTTAAATTGTTTGGAACGTCCTAAGATGAGAAAGGAACTGTTTAAATGAAAATTCTTTCTATAAACTCAAAATGTAAGAAATGTAAAACTGTCAGCATTCTTATGATAGATCTAAAACATGTTGCTAGAACACAGGAGAATAGACCTTTCCCTGCAGTACACCTGTAACTTGCTATACAGCCATTGGTTGCTCATTTCTCTGTAACCCTGAACTTTGAGCATAAGAAGTTGTTTGAATATATTTAAAAATGTGCTGAATGATATTTTATTAGGTATAGACAGAAATTCAGTGATAATATTATCCTCAGTTAAGTAGTATTAATGCAGCATGTTAACTGCAACAACCTGACATTTAAGATCATGTCCAAAATCTATCAAAATCACAACTGAGATTGTGAGAGAATACATAAAAGGGCTGCAGATATATAAAAGTAATAAAAACATTCGATCTACATTTCTCAATAGTATGCCCCTTGAATGATATGTTCAGTAAGCCAGTTGCAGCATTTTCTTCAAAATACTCACTGTTTTCCTCCACAGGTTTACCTGCTATCTGATGAGCTTGTTATGAAAGATTTATTAAAAAAAGGCCAACATTACATATGACTATGCATTCAAAAGGCAGTGATGAACTGAAAACAAACAGGATGACGAAAGTAATGAGAAAACAAATGGATCTGAAATCGTGATTAGTTCTCTGGACTTGAAAGTCTGAATCCTAGGATCTTAAAAGAAGAGGCTGCAGAAATATTGAATTGTTGGTTATAATATTTAAGCATGCCACAGAATCTAAAAAGATTCCAGTCAATTGGAAAACCAAAAACATGGAGGAATTCAGAAATTGTAACTTACACATTTAGTAAATGATGTTATCTGGTGGACGAAAGAATGATCGCACTGCGTTAATACAATGCTTTTACTGGTGCAGGCAGCTGTCTGAAAGAACCATGTGCAAACACAGGCAACATCATACAACAATGACAACCACTATTTATATCTTGCCATTAGTATAATCAAAAAGCCCAAAGCACTTTATAGACGTCTATTTGGATAAAAACAGACTAAGCAAAAAAAAACATATTAGGCAGTGAAGTGGGGCATGTTATGGATGCTGCCTTGAGAAGTTTAGCTTGAAACAATCTTCATGTAATGTGTGCATAATTCTAATAATACACAAACAAAATTCCAATATGGATCATTAAAATCAGATCCAACCTGATCTCAATAACTGACGCCAGCTGTAGATCCTTTCCCAATCAGACGGAAATCAACTAACTCAGTCGAATCTGGGAACTTCCAATTCAATGCCAATTAATGCTAAGTAATCACTATTCACTAAACTATCATAATTAAAAAAAAACAAATAGACAATAACTTAAGGCATACATTTAATGTAAGAGGAGAAATGAGGAAAGACAGAGTCACCCTGAGGGTGGTAGGAATCTGGAACTCAAAGCCTGTAAGTATGGGAGAAGCAGAAACCCTCCTAACACTTAAAAAATATATATGTGCACTTGTGATGCCAAGGCTTTCAAGGCTACAGGGCAAGTGTTGGAAAATGTGCTTGGAATAGTTAAGTGGTTGTTTTGACTGCCACAGACTCAATGGGCCAAAAGGCCTTTTTCTGCTCCATATCTCTCCGTGACTCCATGGCCATAATTTTAGAAAGCATTGGAAAACAATACTTGCGCACCTGGAAATTCATACATTTCGTGAGAATAAAAGTGTAAAATCAAACCCATTTTTGACGCGGATAAAAGAAAGGCAGCTAGTTTTCTTTATATTTCTATGCCCATTGTCACTGTTTTTTGTCATGCTTGGCTTCTCTGTATGGTAGAGGTTGGAAGTAAGTTTGCTGTAACCAAAGGAAGAGGGCCTTTTTCTGTCAGTATTTTATCATTTTTCTTATTTATTGGTCTATTGAATTGCAAGTGTATTAGATAATGGCTTCACAATTCATACTGAAGCAATAATTGTGAAATATTTCCACATAAAACACTAAAACTAGCTGGAGTTCCTCTATTGGATATAGAAATTCATTTTGGGTTTCAGTTTAACACAAAGCACAGCTAAAACTGCACCATTAATTAAAACTCTTTTGGTATAGTTCTATAAATATTTAAGAAACTATATATGTATAATTACAGCCTAAAACTTTAAATGAACTTTTTTATTCTTAATGTGTTGACCTCCCTGAAGATGGACAAAAAGTACACAATTCCACCTTCTCACACTGATCTAGTTCTGTGACTGAAGGTCATTTAGTGACAGGGATAAGCCACATTTTTTTTTCCTCAAATAAAAACCTTACTCCACAATCTCCTCAAACATTTTTAACATATATGTAGATTGATTGAAATAAGAGGCTGGGGCTATTTTTCCTGGAGTGTTGAAGGCTGAGGGGTTGAGAATATGTATAAGGTATAAGCAGACAGGGAAAGAGTTAAGTTCTGAGTATTGTGCAATAAGAGGTTCAGCTGAGCATGACTCAGATCAGATAAGAACATACAGTTAACAATGGGCTGCTGGAGGCAAGGGTCATGGGTTAACAAGGTGGAAAAACAGTCATTATGGAGAGCCATTTAACAATACTGGAAGCATTCAGTATACAAGGTCGCCTAACAAGGGAAAAGTATCCATTGTATGAATCCAGTTAAGAAGGTTTAGAACATTCATTGTATAACAGAAAAGGGCTTGATCTCTGCTATTGATATTCATCAATTTTAACGGTCATCCAATCAATATGTATGTTGCCTTATCTGGATGCTCATTCCTGTAAAATGACTATATAGTTCATTGAGAAACTGCTGTTCCAGAGAAGACTGTGAACTCATGTCTCTGTGCAAATGGGTGATTGTTCTCTCTCCCTTCAGGGCCTGGAATAAAGATGAAGGAGGTAAAACTATACGGTGTTTGAGTGTTTTGCTTCAACTAGGGGGCGGGGTGGGGTGGGTGCAGGATGACAGGGCTACCTTATAGAGGTTTATAAAATCATCAGGGGCATGCATAGGGTAAATAAACAAGGTCTTTTGACCAGGGTGGGGGGGAATTCAAAACTGGAGGGCATTGGTTTAAGGTGAGAGGGGAAAGATTTAAAAGGGTCCTAACAGGCAACTTTTTCATGTGCAGGGTAGCACATATAGGAATGAGCTGAGGAAGTGGAGGAGATTGGACAACTACAGCATTTTAACAGGCATCTGGATTGGTATATGAATAGGAAAGGTTTAGAGGGGTATAGGTCAAATGCTGGCAAATGGGACTAGGTTAATTTAGAATATCTGTTCGACATGGACAAGTTGTATATATCTCTATAACTAAGTGATTTAAAAAAAGTTTAAATTATGTTTTTGCATTTCCCAATTTTGAAAAAGTGATTTTAATACTGCTTATTATACAATTCACAGTATTCTCTGCTTTCATTTTCTATGTTGCAGGCACAGGGAATGAACTAAAAAAAACTACTTTTACTCAATCTGTTCAGATTTACTATCACACAACTCTGGAGCAGGTGGGATATGAACATCATCCTCCAAGTCCAGCAATAGGGACACTACCAATGACTGCAAGAAGCCTATCAGGGAATAAACATTACATTTTAATTCCGTATGTGCAGATATATACTATTCCTATTCAGTTTCATATTCTTTAATTAACATCTTTTTAAAATAACTTAGCCAAATGATGCCTAGACTAAGTAAGCTTGATAAGGTTTTAGCTATGAGAAAGCGAGGACTGCAGATGCTGGAGATCAGAGCTGAAAAATGTGTTGCTAGAAAAGCGTATTAGGTCAGGCAGCATCCAAGGAGTGGGAGAATCAATGTTTCGGGCATAAGTCTGAAAAAGGGCTTATGCCCGAAACGTTGATTCTCCTGCTCCTTGGATGCTGCCTGACTTGCTGTGCTTTTTCAGCAAGGTTTTAGCTATACCTGTGTGTGAGAAACAATATTACAAAATTCATTTAAACATGTCACTCGATGTATATTAGGTTATCCAAGTTCTATTAAAATCACAAAATAGCAGAGTATTGCTGACAATTTTGTTGTCAACATTTTCTTCCACCTCAGTCAAAGCTCAATGTTGTAAAAGAATAATCAAATTTGATCTATCCTGTTATCATCTCTTGCCCAAATCACTTTGCTCCCCGTTACCAGGTTAAGTTCCTACCACTCTAGAGATACTGCCAATAATCATATATACAGATTTATTAAAGTTAAAATCACACCCCTTCCTACACTGTCTCCTTATGCTCATTTTCATGAATTGACCAAAGGAGAGCAGGTAAAACCTGAAGGAAATTTACAGGTGTACAAGTTATTTGGTAACTACAGTGTATGGGAAATCACAAGAGAAAAAAAACCAAAGAATACTCAATAGGAAAAGGCAGACTTATTTATGATAAGTGAACATTCAGGAGCAACATGCAAAGTTATTATACCCATGGTAGATAAGGTCTTAGAATACTTCATCTATTTGAGTTCATAACTATCCTTGTTTTGCACAGACCAATGTCACACAGAAATACATTGTATAGTTTTTTTAAAACTCTGCAACACCTTCACTGTGAATATTAAGTAGTAGGTAAACTTGTTGGTAAATTTATATGTCAACATACTGATTTTGCTATGGGGTTCACTGAGGACAGAGACAGATGCAGAATTTTCAGAACCAATCACCAATCTTGACGATCAAACACTCGGAAATTCTTATTCAACGGTTCGCCATTTTCTTACTATGTGCATTAATAAAAATCTTAAGAACTAAACTGAATTGTCCCACAAACTCTTCTGGAATGCAGCTAACCACCTGGATGCAAAAACAATAACAACTTTAAGGTATATTTGTATGCAAGTTTGCAGCTATGGGGATAATACCTTTACAACAGCCTTGAGGATTACGGTTTGGGTTCAATGAACATTTGCATTCTGTGCAATACATCCAAACAAAAAATGGAATTTCATTCCTTTCGCTTTGTTTACACAAACTATAGAGAGGAGAAATTAATGACTTGATAAAAGGATTCAGCAAAGTAATGCAAGCTCAGCATTTTAAATGAAACAGAAAACAACACAGCATTCCTGACCTGCAGTACATTTCAATATGTTTAACATTAATCATTAAGTCTGGAGACTAAGTCAGCTGAAAACGGAGTGCTGAAGCTAAAAAAAACTTGAGTCAACAAAAATTGTGAGTATGTTCCAGTTTATCAATTTCCCCCTTTTTTAATAAATAATATCCAATATCAACATTTTTTGGATTGCACTTCCTGCTTCAGGATGCCACAGATCTGGCTGTATTTTTGCTCTGTTTTGCAACATTAACAAAGGATTGGGTGTAATCCTTTTTTACCAGCCTAATCCTCCGATTCTTGCAATTCATTGCCAGCTCAATCTGCATACGTTTGTCTATGGGTGGGGAAACCGAAGACAGTTAGCTGGAGCATGTGATGAATATATATACACACAAACACACATCTTAAAGCTGATCCTTCTTGAGTGAGTATGGTACAAAGCCAAAGTATACAACGTTTGCTTAAATTGAGAAACATTTTTAATGTTTAAAATCTGCTGAGCTTGCAGCATTCGGAAAAATAGCTAATGAGATTGCTTATAAGATAGAATGCACTGCAGTAGTTTCCGGAGACCATAAAAATGATTTTGTCTGTTATTTGTCTCTTCCTAATCAATCACAGGTTTTGCAGTAAGCTTTACATTGTGCATTCTATTTATATTACCATTGTATTATCTACAAGGCAAGTGCATATTGTAGCTCTATAATTACGAGATATTGTTTACGTTAGTGCACATAACCATGTCAAAGTTCATCGATCCAGAAAATATACTTGGAGGAAAGAAACGGGTAACGTATTTGTTTGAAAATAAAGTACATTCATCCATATTTATTACACACACTTCAAAAGACTTCGGTCACATCGTTTTTTTGAAGGGATCAGTCAAATTTACCATTGCAGATTTTTTTTTGGAGGGGGCGGAATAAGACAGATGGAAGAAACCCAAATTTTTCGTGCGAACTGCGAGTGCCGAGTGACACAGTTGTGTTGACCCAGCGACGCAGATCAAACTCTGACTGTGCTCCGGACTCGGTATCACCCTGAAGGTGACGCCATCGAAGGAGCTTTTGGAAGAACTTCACAACAAACCACTGTCAAGCGCGCTTTAAACCATTTAAAATAAAAACCCGCAAGTTGCTGTTTGGGGGGGAGGGCTCGATCTTTCCCTTGCCATCCTTGTGCTAATGGTATTGCGAAAATCAGGTTCCCTAAACTTGCCCTGGGCTGAGCACAGCCATTGTCTGGGACTCTCATCCCCGGACCCAGAACCACTCCAGCGATCTTTCAATCATCAATCAATCCGCCTTCACGCTTCAAACTCACGCATGTCCGCAGCTAGCTATAGACACCGGCTTGTGGTAGACCTCCAGACAGATGGGACAGCTGTACGAATCCGCCAAGTTTTCCCCCGGCACTGCCGGCGTATGTTTCGCCTGACTGCCGGAGACCAAACTCCGAAACATCGCCATGATCGTCCCCTCTACAACCTAAACATCCGTCATTTGTCCGCGACGTCCGGCGTGGCACGCGTCATCGCACCGCGACGGCCGTGTGACGTCAGCCACAGTCGGAGGCCCCTGTGTCGGTTCCCACGGAAACGCCGCCATTTGCCCTCTTCGCTCTGTGTGTGTGTGCGCGCACAGCAAGCCGCCGTGTGATTAAACAAAGACCGCATGCAGGGAGGGGACAGCACCTGTGAGGCGCAACGGTTCCGATGAGTGAAAAGTTCAACTGCAAACTGCCTGAGGGAGAAGAAACAGGGCGATCGAGAGAAACCAGAGAAGCGGGTTCCCCGGCTCCGTGTCGGTCGCGTGAGTGAGTGCGAGAGAAGAGCAGGTGTCAGCCGGCGTCTCGGGCACGCGCGAGGCGCTGCCGTTGTCCGCGCGCACCGGCGGGACCCGTTTGAACCGAGACCGAGAGGACAACCGGAGCGGGGCCATGTGTGAGGCTGAGCAGGATGACGCCGAGCAGCCGCTGCTGAGGGCGGCGGCTATCGCTGCAAGGTTAGACAGCCAGCGAGTGAGCGGGCGGGCGGGCGGGCGGGTGGTTTCAGTCATTTGTATAGAGATGCTTTGTTGTTAACCGAGACCCGTAATGTGCATGTGTACATATGCACGTATACGAATATATACAGTATCCAAATATCTATTGTGTGTGTTTGGGAACCTCGCCATCGCTGCAGCAGTGACAGACATCCCCAAAACTGCGGATAATTGCTCAACGTGTTGGGAACAAAACAATTCATCCCCCATAGGGGCGTAATTAGGGTTGAAAGATTGATGAACTGATCTGCGATCATTTGTAATCTTACAATAGAATATCTTTCTTTCAAAACACACACACACACACACACACACGAAACTAACCTGCTTTCGTTTGTAGTTTTACGATAGAGTACCTAAAAAAGATACACGCAGTGACATTTTTTGGGTAAAGACAATGGAAACAGGCGAAGCCAAGGAGACTCAGTTGACAGGTGAAATGCAAATACCGTAAAAATAGCGGGTAGCTTCAAATTCGGCCCTGCATTGCAAAGAAAAGCGTTTTGTTGCTCAATGCTGCGATTATTAATGCTGCTACCAGTAAAAAAAATACAATTGAATCAAGCTCGAAAGGCTCAAGTTTATCATGATAGTTGTAACTTGCTAACCTGGAAACTGGCCCATCGGCCTAACAAGTCCACACCGACCCTCCGAAGAGTAACCCAAACTCATTTGCTTACCCGGTAAAAACAAGGACTGCAGATGCTGGAACCCTGATTCTAGATTAGAGTGGTGCTGGAAAAGCACAGCAGTTCAGGCAGCATCCGAGGAGCAGGAAAATCGATGTTTTGGGCAAAAGCCCTTCGTCAGAAATAGAGGCTTTTGCCTGAAATGTCGATTTTTCTGCTGTGCTTTTCCAGCACCACTATAACCTAGAATCATTTGCCTACCCTATTATCTATATTTACCCCAACCAATGCACCTGGCTTACATGGGGGGGCATGAGGACATGGTGCGAATGTGCAAACTCAACACAGATTAGTGCCTGAAGCCGGAATTGATCCCGGGTTCCTGGCGCTGTGAGGCAGCAGTGTTAACCACTAATTCCCGATAAAGAGCTTTTGCCTGAAACGTTGATTTTCCTGCTCCTTGGATGCTGCCTGACTGCTGTGCTTTTCCAGCATCACTATAATCTTGACTCTAATCTCCAGCATCTGCAGTACGTACCTCCGCCTAACCATGGAGACGCCGTGCTGCCCATGTGATAGCGTTTTAGTTTTTTTGATGCTTCTTCGCACTGTCTGCCATTTTCATTTGGTGGAAATGAGTATGTCAGTACAACTGAACAGAGTGGGATATGTGCTACTGTCAAACGCCTTAAAAAGGAGATAAAAGGAAAAGAACTTGATGGGAAATTAAGACATTAGCCTCATATCTAACAGTGGAACAGTTTTTGGATACTTTATTCCCAACCTGACAATTGTATGTCCAGCAGTTTAGATAAATAGGCTTGGAAGAAGTTACTTTGATATTTTTGCTAAATATTCAGAACAGATCATTACTTTAAAAGACAAAAACTCATCTTTAAAACAATACTATCCATCTCTATGTTGAAGACTGTAGTGGATCTAGTGCCCACAGTCTTGGGAGAGTGAGTCTCTAATTTTTATTAATTGTTGTGTGGAAAAGTTCCTGAAGAAGGGCTCATGCCCGAAACATCGACTTTCCTGCTCCTTGGATGCTGCCTGACCTGCTGCGCTTTTCCAGCAACACATTTTCAGCTCTGGAAAAGTTCTAACCCAAAGTTCAATTTCCAAACCTTTCTTAAACCCACTACATGGTAATCATTGCAGAGTTTTTGATTGTGGCGATGAATTTTTTGTTGAGTTTTTTTTATCATATAAGTAGTTACTTTTTTCAGTTGTGAAGTGTTCGTTAAATCAAGTCCCTTTCTTCAGTTACCAATTAGTCTCGATCAGACTACCAGCTTACTCCGTTATTATGAACCATTTATCCAGATTTGAATTGGTTTAGAAAATGTTTGTGGGAAATTTCTAAATACTTTTTTTACTTTACAATATGAATTTTTCTGCAGTGTTGCACAGAAATGTATGAAGTGTAAGGACAATTCTGCAGTGTTGGTCATTCGAGTTGGCGATGCATTTTGTAAGTAAGTACCCAAAGTATGCAGTTACAAATTTCAAAACAATAATTTTCTTGGGGACATCAGTTGTCAATACAAAGGAACATTAGGAGAGGAATAGTTCATTCAGCATCTCTAGCCTGTTGCAACATTTATTTCGCTAATGCTGAATGTATGCCATAAATCCAGTTGATTGCTTTTCCACGAAGGATAAAGAATGTTACCAACAATAAAAATAGAAGTTAGAATGAAAATTAAATTAAAAAGCTTAAAAGTTAAGGAAAATGAGGGAAGGATCAGCTAACCTTGTGTCTGCTGTTGGAAATTCCTAGGGTATATAAATAAAGGTATGAAGACTTTAAAATGTTTAGGCTGATTGGACGGAGTGGTAGGAATTTTTAAAGGGTCACTTGCATTGGTTACAAGGACTTTCAGAAAATATTTGGTAAAGTTCTTCATTACAGACTGTTAGCTATAATTGAAGCGTAATGAAATCAGAGGCAAATTCTTTACCTAATCGGGAACTTGGGTAAGAGGGAGGAGGCAGACAATAAGGATAATGGACAAGTACAGTAGCACCTCGACATACGAACTGAATCCGTTCCGGGACCTGGTTCGCAAACCGACAAGTTCGCGAACTGAATCAATTTTTCCCATTGTTTGGATAGCATAAGAATGCTTGGACAGCTGTTCACAGCGCACGCGCCAAAGACGAACTGAATGAGATCACGCGCGGCCCTAGAGCTTTTGTGTTCAACAAGCGCGTAGCAAAGCAGAACAATGAAACCATGTGGTCGCACACAGGCTTTTTGCGTTCGTACCTTGAATTTCGTACGTACGTTGAAACAAAATTTTACGTACAATCCTGTTCGTAAACCGATTTGTATGTGAATGGCGTTGTTCTTATGTCAAGGCGCTACTGTATTCTAATTTGCAGAATATGCCCTTCAAGGATCCATGCTGGGTCCTCAGATATTCACTATATCAATTAATAAATGTAGGATAGAAAGCCTCCTATCCAAGTTTGACAATGTTCCAAGATATTGCAGTGTATGTAGTACAGATGGAAATATAACTTTACAAAGAAATATAACTAGAATTTGAATGGTCAATACTATGGCAAATTTATCTCGATGTAAGAAATTGGAGGTTATTGAACTTTGAACGAAGAGCTGAGCTGGTGGAGATCTGACTACTACTCCCTCTCCTGTTCACAGCCCTAAACTCTATTCATCTACTGAGAACGAATCAGTGTTGGCAGGCAGAAGTCTTTGTCATTGAGAACTAGTGATTTGTTCTCCGATAAATCAGCTACTTATTTCTGGTTGAATCTCTATTAGTACAGACCTCTCAGCTCCAGCTCATTGCAAACTACAATTCAACTACTACATGAGTAAGCAGCTGTGTAAGTGGTGCTTACAATGAGTGTCAGGTTCCTTGTTTTCAAAATATGCAGTAATCTGTCAGCAGTCCTTGGTTTTTAAGAGTTCTTTTTCCATTTCATAATTAAAAATGCAGGAAATAAAGAAATGCGGTCTTTACAAGTATGAAATTAGGGAAACCTTGCTGCAATGATAAAGTTTGAGACACATACTGTCATAGAGGTGTACAGCATGGAAACAGACTTTTTGTTCAAACTCGTCCATGCTGACCAAATATCCTAAATTGAGCTAGTCCCATTTGCCAGCATTTGGCCCATATCCCTCTAAACCCTTCCTATTCATGTACCCATCCAGATGTCTTTTAAATGTTGTCATTGTACCAGCTCCACCACTTCCTCTGGCAGCTCAGTCCATACAAGCACCACCCTCTGCATGAAAAGCTGGCCTGTTAGGTCCCTTTTAAATCTTTCCCCCTCTCACCTTAAACCTATGCCTTTTAGTTTTGACCTCTCTCACTCGAGGAAAAGATCTTGTCTGTTTACGCTATTCATGTCCCTCATGATTTTATGAATCTCTGTAAGGTCACCCCTCAGCTTCCAATACTCCAGGGAAAATAGTCTCAATCTATTCAGCCTCTCCCTTATAGCTCAAACTCTCCAACCCTGGCAACAACATCCGGGATGCGCAGGTTATTTTCCCTACTTTGTTGAGGATTTGCAACAACATTTTCAGGGATGAGAGGACATCTAATGAGAAGAGACTGAATGAACTATTTTCTGGAATTAAGAAAAAGGAGGTCCCAAACCTACAAAAATGTTTAGGGCTTGACATAATACATAATAAGCGGCTTTATTATTATGTGGGCAGTCGAGAACTAGACATCATAATCTTAGGATTATGGTCTGGCCATTTAGGAAAAAAGCTTGACTTATTTGTGTTTTGGTTTCTCAAGGTCTTATGGATGAGTTTTAGAAGCAGAAATGTTGAATTTTCTAAAAAGGTAATTATATTGTGTTGTTACAGATCATCGGTTAGATCATAATTTTGAGTAGAATGTGCACTTCTGTACATTGAATGATAGGAAGTATATTGGAATTAAGAAAAGGGTAAGATGAAAATTCATATGGATATCAAGAGTTTTCAATAAAGGTTTCATAAATTATGACTTCCTCTGGAATACAAAGTTATGGAATTCAAATTTATAAAGATTTTGAGAGGATACCTAGTGAAAGTGTAGACCTGAATAAAGGGTAGTGTAACATAGTGGCCATGTTACTGAACTATCAATGTAGACACCTAGAGTAATAATTTGCAAACAGTTTAAATCCCACCATGACAGCTGGAGGTTTTAATTTATTAAATGAAATCAGATTTAAAAACTAATATCATTAATAGTATTTGTTTAATTATAAAAAAAAACTCATCTGATTCACCACATCCTTTTAGGGAAAGACGTCTGCCATCTTTGACCTATATATGACTCCAATAATTGAAATGGCCTAGCAGTTGTCAGTCCTCAAGAAGGCAATTCACAAACCTCTTCTCAACTGTTTCTGGCTAAATGCTAGTTTTACCAATGACACCCATGTTGTGCATTAATAAAACCAAGTAGATTTTCCATTTCTATACTGCACATTTTGTTTAATTTAATTATAATTGTTAATGGCATTAGAAGTAGTTGAAAACTTAGAATGCTTCCGCTTACCACCAATATTGATTCTGTATCTGTATCTTCTCTCTCAGATCCTGCTTCAAAGAATATTTTGTACACAAATTCCGTGCCATGCTAGGGAAGACTCGCTTAATTTTTCCAGGAGAGCAGGTAGGTAATGCTTTAAAATTTGCATTTTATTTAAGAAAATACCCTTGTTCTGGATTTAATACAATAAACATTTTAATACACAGCCTAGCTTGAGGACTCTATTAGCTGTTAAATTGAGAATAGTGGTTATTAAAGTTGAACTTGATTCTTTTCAGTATCAGCTTTACACAAACTCGAGCTTTTCAGTAGGAGTTACTGAATGGTAATTAAAAAATGCTGGAATAATTAAAGTTATGTCATATTTATGGAGGGAGAAAAAGTTAACTTATCAGCTCTGTGACCTTTTATCAGAATTCAGATAAGCTAGAAATGTAATGGCTGCATTATTGAACATCACCAATACGGTTTTATTTGTTTTGGCAAAAAAGGACACAGAAGCAATGGGGTGGATAGTAAATAGTATCTTTCAGTGCCGGAAATCATAGAATCCCTACAGTTCAGAAAGAGGCTGTTTGGCCCATCAAGTCTGCACTGACCCTTTGAAAAGCATCCTGCTTACACCTACCAACTCCACCCCATCCCCCTAACTCTGCATGGGTTTTTACCATGGCCAACCCAGCTAGCTTGCACATTCTTGGGCACTGTGAGGCAATTTATTTTTAGAATGGCCAATCAATCTAACCCACACATCTTTGGGCTGTTGGAGGAAACCGGAGTGCCTAAAAGAAACCCACGCAGACAACGATGAATGTGCAGACTCCAGTTGCCAAGGCTGGAATCGAACCCGGATCTCTATGCTACTGGTGTCTGTGGTGTTACGTGAAATTATTTCATAAATTTATATTCAGTTTTTTTCAACTTTCTTCTGAAAAATATGTTAGAATCTACCAATCATGAAATTGTTGAGTCAAATTTAGATTGCCTGAAGCTTCTCTGCAATTTCTGAACTTCTAATTGACATGTTTCTGTGCTGAATTTTTTTGATCGTTTTTATGTAGGTCTTACTGGCGTTATCAGGTGGTCCCACGTCTAGTGCAATGCTTTGCCAGGTTCAAGAGGTACTGTATTACAAGTAATATCAAACTTAACTTCCTTTCTCAACAGTGATCTATATGAGCTCAGATAAATCATTAACGATTTCTTAATGTTTAGGGTGCTGTATCTTTTAGTCAAATGCATAATTGTGAATGCACTGCATTGTAAATGTTACTGATTGATTTGTAATCTCAACATTTTTCTGTCCGTTTAGAGTATTTGTTACATTTTAAAACCATAAAATGGATGCAGCACAGAACATGCCTATTGGGAATAGCAAGTCCATGCTGGCCTTCTGTTAGAACAATTTAGTTCTTGCACTTTTCCCCATAGCACTCTTAACTATTTTCTGTTCAGGTGCTTATCTAATTCTCTTTTAAAAGCCAACATTGAATCTGCCTTCAGCACCTCCTCAGGCAGTGCAGTGCACTTTAAATCATAGCCACTTTGTGAAAAAAAAATTCTCATGTCACTTGTGGAATTTATTTACCAATGATCTTAAATTTGTCTATTCTGTTTCTTGTCGCATCATTAGTGGGAGAAGTTTTGTTTTGTTCATTACTTTATATAGTCAACTTTATTTTGAACATCTCTATCAAATAACCTTTTAAGTATTATTTTTTCTAAGTCCCTCATCCCTGCAACCATTTTCTTGAATCCTTTCTGGATCCTCAAGAAGCATTCGCATATGTGTAGTGTTAAGAATTGAATACAATCTCCAATTAAAGCTTAATTAGTGTTTCTGAATTTTTGCCATAACATCCCTGCTTTTGGATTCAATGCTTCCATGTGTATAGCCTGGGATCCCATAAATCTGTTTAACTGCTTTCTCAGTCTTACCTGCAATCTTCAATGATTTGACCACAAATACATCTGACCTCTTTGTTCTTGAAGCCCATTTAGAATTGAAACAATTATATTGCCTTCCCTGGGTTTTCCTAAGAAATGTATTACCTGTGTCAGATATGTCTTCTCATTCTTCCGGCTTGTTTGTCCTCATGACTTCTATCAATAACCTCCACGCAATTCACTATACTAAGTTTTGTCATCTGCAGATTTTGAAGTTGTACCTTGTATGCCTTGTCTAAGCCTTTAAAGTATATCAAGTAGAGCAACAGGTGCCGCAGCACTGTACTTCCTGCTGGTGCTGTTAAGATTTGATTGTGGATTCAAATAGAATGTTGCAACTAAAGTTGGCTAATTCAGAAATTTGATTCAATATGAAGTTAACCAGCTATTGTCATTGTGTGTAGTACATTATTACTTCAGAATTTTGATAAAAGGAAGGTGAAATTACCATAACTTTGTACAGTTTCTTAAAAAAACTGCATAGTTTGCTTTAAATTAAGTTTTATATTATTAATAAAATAGATTTTTTATCAGACAATTCTAATAAACTGTTGTTTCTCTTTTTAGGGTTTATGTCGTGAGGCTCCAAAGAAGTTACGTTTTTGTCCTGGGATAGTTCATATAGATGGTACATCATTACCTACGTTGACATTTTAAATAATGGACACATGAGTAGTTTCAGTTCTTTGTTTTCATTTTTCAGTTGAAACTGGATGCAATATAACTATTGATCACTAATTATTGATGAAGATTGTGTTACTCAGTACAGCGTCTGGGTTTGTAGGTTAGAGAATGAACATTGAAGAATGGGGATTGTTTTTTTGTGAATTTAGTGTGATTAATGTCAAAACCAAAAAAGTCATAGTAAACATAATAAGACATTAAAGAACCATCAAAGTTTTAACAAAAAAAGATTCTATACTGTGGTGATCTAAAGATGGAGTTGTTCTTAAAAGACTTGAACAAAGAGATAGACTTTTTAAAGGAATAAGAAGGGCTAGCAAAGCAGTACAAGATTCCAAAGTGTTAAATTCAGATGAATGAGCAGAATTGATGAGGAATTTCTTCTGAGTCAAGGAATTCTCTTCCACAGCGCACAATGGAGCCTACGTCTTTGAAGGTTGTTCGTTAGTTTTGTTTTGATTGAAAGCAGAGTCAAGGGTTTTTAGGTCTGGCAAGGAAGTAGCAGTTAAGACCACAATAAGATCATCCATCATCTTATTGGTTCTCAGAGCATATTCATAAATCTGAGTGGCCTAATCCTGTTTCTATTTCTTAAGTTCTCATGAAATTAGAGAGAGAGAATAGGACTAAAGTTAGACCAGGGCTGAAAAACCAAAGTGCTATATAACTGTAATTTAACATTGAGAAGGCAGAGGCTCCTCAATGGAAGTAGTCATGGGGTGTCCACCTCTCCCAGGATCTGTTAGACTATTTTGCATGACTCAGATAATTATTTGCCTGAGGTTGCAGATTCTGTCACCCCTCAAGTCAGGATATCCAGCCTCCAAGCAGAAAGCTCTTCAAACTCAGCAGTGATTGTTGCTGACAATACAATCCTTATCCATGATCTCTAATTTTAATATGCCGTCCAATCTAGGGGGGTATATTTTAAGTTTTGCTATTTTGTTGACTATCTCTTCCTTTTGTATATTGTGTGAGCTTACATTTTTTTAGATTTCTTCAAATGTTTTGTTCAAGTTTTTGGTCTCCATGGTTGGTATTGTGGTAAAGTAACTTCAATATTTCCATTATTTTGTTGTCATGTTTAAGTGTATCTGGTGTGTTGCATGGTTATCCTGTTCTTTTGTTTGTAGTCTAGATATTAGAATGACCAGAGAGTCACTGGAGCAGTGCGTCTGGAGTTGTGTATTGAGGCCATGCAAATTCCCTGATTGAGCAGACTCCATTGAAATTGCCTGGGAAATCTAAAATTCTGATCAGTAATTTGCCTGTGTCGGGAACTCTTCACATAAATCTCTTAAGGTCAGAAACTTTGGAGGCTTCTGACTTAGTTAAGTTGATAGTTACCCAGGACGAATTAGAGGATTTTAAAAGCATAATGTAACCCCTGGGTAAGTATTAAATTGAGCCCCTCAACTACACCATCCCTGACCCCTGAGAGTCCCACCATCAAACATGCTGAACCAGACACTCACCCTTGACATGTCAAAACCTGTAAAATGTTGCACTTGATACCCTACACACTGAACCTGACAACCCCAGCCCCAAACCTAATACCCACCTGTTGGAATAAACTTCCTCATCCCAAACCAGATTCCACAATCTTCCCACTGAGATTCCCTTTAAGCATTCATTCACCCACATGGCACCCTTAACTGATCTAACCCACCTAGAGTCGCAGCCATTGGCTCTCTATCTCTTGTCATTCACCTGGCCACTTTTACCACCACCCCCACAAAAAACCCCTACTGTCACTATAACCCCACACTTGCCTTGTGTGATTACCCTTTTACAGGACATGTCAAAATGACTGGTTATGCTGCTGGTCATTTAAATGTTAGAACATGGTACACTGCTACAAAAGGACTAGGAAAGTTTCTATCAAGATCTTCTGTGCTGCAAATTTTGTGGATTCCAGGACATGTTATAATAGGATACCTCCATCTAGGAATCTCCAGCACAGAAAACATTTAAAGGTAAGAGGGTAACTGTAAACTCCATCAGGGTCAGAAATGGTGTTTCTGATCCTCATCGAAATATCTGATCCATTGTTTGTAGAAAGCTTTACTATTTAAATTTCTTGATAAATGTACCTTTGTAGTTTTGTTTTGCTTCCTAGGTTTTTTTTGTGATCCTCTAATCTTCTCATATTTGTCATGTTCTTTATTGTCTGCATTGCAAAGAGCAATTGTGTAGTGAATTGAGAGAGGCAATGTTGCAGTGGTGAAAATGAACAAGGCAAAGCAAGGTTTGTGAATGTGTATTAATTGGCAATACGGTCACAAAAGAAAAATTGTTAAAGCTTGTTTCATGTTCCTCCTACAGAGGGAGCGGTGTGTGGTAGGAGTCTAGAAGAAAGAAGGGCAACTTTAACACAGCTGGAAGCCATATTCCAGAGTTCAGGATTCCCCTACCATATAGTCTATTTGGAGGAGGTATTTGTTTTCGAAGTATCTTCAAAATTCAAACTTCACAAAAGTTTCAGAAATACAGCCTGAGGTTTTTTAAAATCACAAGTGAAATTTGTCATTTATGTTTTTTTTATTTCTTACCTTGACTGCTTTGTTCTATAGGTATTCAAATTGCCTAATTCTATGCTGCAGAGTGTTTCTTCCAGCCCAGCCAGTCATTATGGTGAGAATTACAAAGAGGCAGTGGATGGTTTCCTACAAAAGCAGCGAGAGACACTTACTCAGATAGAACAAACACCTACAGTTGTGGAGCAGTTGAATGTCACAGATACAGAAGAACAGGTTCAAACAAAACTTGATCAACTCCATATTTGTGACATTTTTAGTAAAGAAAATACTGGGCACACCTTCACAGAAGCTTCCACCAGTGGAAAGTGGCCATTTAACTTGACACAAACTGAGGCAATAAAAGAACTGTTTAGTTCAATAAAGACACTGACTGCTAAAGAGGAGTTGCTGCAAACATTACGGTAAAAACTACATCTTTGATATTCCTTCGTAGACCTAATATTATGCCTTTCAAATTGGGTCATAATTTGTAACAGTAATGGCCAAAATTGGTATCTGTATTTGCATTGACTTTCAGACATTGTTATCCTATTTCATTGAAGATGGATAATGCTCTATCTGCAATCAAAATTTCAGTAATAATTGTCTGATGTCTTATTTGTTAGGAGCAGTAAAATATACTTCATAAAATTAGTTGAAATGAGTGCTCGTCTCTATTCAATGACAACTTGATACTTACGTTTTGTCTCTGATTTTCATAGAATTATAGACACACAGCATAAAAAATGCCCAATTAGCAGGTCATTGCCTTTGATAGTTGTTTGAAAGAAAAATCATGCTTAGTTTCTTTATGCTGCTTTTTGTCCAGCCATAGAAATTACATGACCTCACATATTTGACCAACTCCCTTTCGAAGTTATTTGTGGAAACAGCTTCCACCATCTTTTCAGGTACAGTGCTCCAGATCCTTATAACTGAGGAAACAATCTCATCTTTTAGATCTTTGCCAGTGATTTCAAATTTGTGATCTTGGATTATTGACCCACTGCCAGAGGGATTAACTTTTCTGTCTGCCAGATCACCTCTTAACCTTCTCAGTTCCCAGGAGAACCTTTCTAACTCATCCTTGGAGCTGAATTCCTCATTTATAGTAACACCCTGGTAACAGTCCTCTGTACCCTTTCTATAACCATTTGTATAACCATTTTTAACTCTGTACCGTTCTTACTGAAAGTTGGTGATCGTTTTGTAAGATTTGTAGCATGGGTGTAGAATCTCTGATATGCTGCTGAAGTGACCAGCCTTTGAGAATTTGGACAGTTGAGTATTAATACAATAAGTAGTCATTTGTATATCACTGCTCAGCTAAATCCATTCATGGCTCAGCCTTTCTTCAAGTGCACTTTTGAACAGAATGGTTCAGACAGTGGCAATCCATTTTTAAGCCCTAAGTTGCTCGTTCTAGCATCTTGTTCAATTATTCCTAACAGGTGACCTAAAATAGAAAAAGCGCATTCAAAGCATCAGGAGGTCTATGAAATGCTTTCATAAGTGTAATCATTTCCATAATGTGGAAAAAGTAGATGAAACCTTTTGTGACATAGAACTCAACTGTTTCTTGCTATTTTTACATTTAAAGCTCAATGGCTATAAAAATCAATACACACCGTGCTGTTTAGCTATAATGTTTGCTTGTACAGCCTGCACTTAGAATCAAATGGTACCGTTACTAAAGTGCAGTACTGTGAGCTTTATTCCAGTATCGTATTCCTGTCCAACATTTGCATAAGAATACTTTTAAAATTGGTTCATCTTGATCGAGCTACTTTATATGTAGGTAGTTTTTTTTTCTGGCTTTTGTAGGTTTTACATCTCTTAAACAAACTTTTTCAACAGACATCACCTGCTTTTGTATACTGCAAGGATCAAAGGTTACACAAAAATAATGATGGGAGACAGCTGTACCCGACTGGCAGTAAAACTTCTGACTAATATTTCATTAGGACGTGGAGCCTCCCTTGCTATTGATACAGTAAGGAGTAAAGCCAACAGTAATTTATGTTAAAGTATATATTTAAAGATGAGTATCTTGATTAATTAATCAATGCTAAGTTTTATTTTAAAACACTGTTAAAAAACTTGTATATTGTGAATTTATAATGGTAACTATGACTTTGGTAGACATTTAGGAGAAAGTGAGGACTGCAGATGCTGGAGATCAGAGCTGAAAAATGTGTTGCTGGAAAAGCGCAGCAGGTCAGGCAGCATCCAAGGAGCAGGAGAATCGACGTTTCGGGCATAAGCCCGAAGATTCGTGAAGAAGGGCTTATGCCCGAAACGTCGATTCTCCTGCTCCTTGGATGCTGCCTGACCTGCTGTGCTTTGTCAGCAACACATTTTTCAGTTTTGGTAGACATTTGGATAGATACGTGAATAGGAAAGGTTTAGAGGGATGTGGGACTCATTGAGTTTGGGATTATGTTTGGCATGGACTGGTTGGACTAATGTGTCTGATGCTGTGCTTTATGACTCTATAGAGAAACTCTTTAATATGACAAACGTTATTTTAAATCTATATTTGATGTATGTCTTGAAGTAGTCCAGACACTACTCAGTATGTAGATTACTTTTATTTCTTGGCATGTCAGATACATCGTTTTTGTTGCATTGCTGCTACTGGGCTGTTTGTTGTAATATAGCAGCTGTGAAAGTGCTGAGTGAAAAATAAACCTGATAATGAATAGATTCTTTAAAAATAGATAATGACTCAAGTGCACATACTGATTTGAGAAGTGCTCAGGAAAAGTCGTGCCATTTATCCATGGATGTCTAATTCATTAATTCGGGATATAAATGAGTGTGTCTCACACATTGCCCAACAAAACTTTGAGATTACATTTCTTTTCCAAGCTGGAGTTCTATGAAAGCAACTAAAGCAACCGTGTGGTAAATAGTACTAGCATAACTTTCTGTTGAAATTATATTAATTTAGCAGTATATGGTAACTGATTCTTCAGCAAAATATTTACTGACACATGGACATTAGCCTTTAAACTATTATGTAAGAAATTGTTTCTAAATATTATTCTCTTCTGAACATAGGGATTCTCAGATAATCGATATGGAGATATTATGATAGTACGGCCAATGAGGGAATACTCATCTAAAGAAATTGCTTTCTACAATAAACTTTTTGATGTTCCAAATATTTTCACTCCAGCTTTAGATACAAAGGTGAGTTGATTGTAGCTGTTAAGTACAATCAATATCCTGTTTGTTTTATCTGTTTAAAATTTAGCAAAACGTACAAAATATACATGTATAAGGGTATTGTAGGTTTTTTGTGGTATCCAAGAGAAGAAATTTCAGAATAATTTAATCATAAAGTTTAAAATACCAAGTACAATTAAGGACAAGGGTATATGTTCATATTCAAATAATTTTCAAATAGTTTCTTAATGTTATTAACAACATACATTTTATTTTTGCTGTTTAAATACCCCACCCTCGTAGCTAACTCTATTAACAAATCTGTTTGAAATATTGAGTTGCTATCTTTGTTAGAGTAGCAGAGGGGTGTGATTACTGTTTATACTATATTTTATGAAGATGTGGGTGTACTGTACCTTTAAGAAAGTTAAAAGATAGCAGAACTAAATGTTCTGAATAAGATATAATGTAAGCTTTTGGTACAGCAATTGGTGTAGCCTGGAGACAGAGACAAATTTGAATTAGGCCAATCAGTTTAAATTATATCCTAACAAAAAACCAAACTCCAATCAAATTTGAATTTAGTATATTGATAATATTAAAAGTAATTGACACAATCTGATGCTGGGGGAATAAAGTCAGGAAAATTTGAACAGTTGAGAAAGAACTACCAAGAGACCAACAGATGTAGGCTGCTAGGTAGAACTCTGTGAGGTACCTGTCACAGAGAAAAGCATCAACGCCGACCTGGTGGGCAGAGGAAGATAAAGAGAGGATTCAATAGCTGGCTGGCTTTGAAATTTGAATTCTTCAGTAAATCTTAATCGGGGCTTTATTGGACTCTTATTATAGTAGGGAAAGTAAAAGATATGTTAGAGGAAGGAGTTGTAAATAGTTGTTAGTTAATTAGTCTCTGTTATACTTTAAGAAATAAAGTTGTTAATTTTTACTTTAACTAGTTCTTGCCTTCTCAAATTTTCTGATTACTGCTCGGGATAAATCTTTCCTGTGTTGTTGGTTTAAATTAAGCAGGAGGGTTTACCCCATGACGTAACAAGTAGATTAGATTAGATTACTTACAGTGTGGAAACAGGCCCTTCGGCCCAACAAGTCCACACTGACCCGCCGAAGCGCACCCACCCAGACCCATTCCCCTACATTTACCCCTGCACCTAACACTACGGGCAATTTAGCGTGGCCAATTCACATAACCTGCACATCTTTGGACTGTGGGAGGAAACCGGAGCACCCGGAGGAAACCCACGCAGACACGGGGAGAATGTGCAAACTCCACACAGTCAGTCGCCTGAGGCGGGAATTGAACCCAGGTCTCTGGTGCTGTGAGGCAACAGTGCTAACCACTGTGCCACCGTGCCGCCCACCAAGTAATCCCTCAATCTCAAGTAGTACTTGCTGCCATACAAGTTAGCAAATTATTTGATACCTGAAATTTTAGAATATTTTCTTAGTCATGAGAAGGAATCGTCTATTATCAAATTAATGGGAAAGTTTTAAGCTGAGTATTTGAAACCCTTTAATTTATGAGCATGTGAATAAGGAGCAAGAATTGGCAATTTTGCCCCTTGTAGCCAGCCTGCTGCTTAATAAGATCATGGCCAATTTGATTGTGGCCTCTTCTCCATATATTTTTAATTCTTATTAGTCAAAATATTGTTTTGATAATATTCAATGTCCTTGCCTCCATCATTCTCTGAAGAAGAGTTCAAAGACCCTCAATCTTTTGGCAATCCCTTATTTTGAGATTGTGTCTCTAGTTGTAGTCTTCCCCCACAAGGAGAAGTGTCCTGTCAGCATCTAGCATATCAAGTATCCTCAGAATCCTGTAAGTTTCAATAAGATCACTTTTAATTCCTCGTGACTCCAATGGATACAGGTCCACACAATTCAATCTATCATCAGAAGATGATCCCTCCATCCCAGGTGTCGTTCGAGTGAACTTTCTCTGAAAGCTTCTCATGTTTTCATATCCTTTCTTAAACAAAGAGATTAAAATTCTACACAGTATTGCAGATGTGGTCTGTAATACTTTTTAACTGTAGCAAAACTTCCCTGTTTGTACTTTATGTTCACCTTGTAATAAATGACAACAGTCAAGATTAGAGTGGTGCTAGAAATTCACAGCAGGTCAGGCAACATCCGAGGAACAGAAAAATTGATGTTTTGGGCAGGAGCCCTTCATCAGGAATCTTGTTCCTGTTCCTTGGATGCTGCCTGACCTCCTGTGCATTTCCAGCACCACTCTAATTTTACTCTAATCTCCAGCATCTGCAGTCTTCACTTTTGCCTAATAAATGACAACATTCCATTTGCCTTCGTATATCTGCATACCAACTTTCTTTGCTCATAGTTTTACAGAAAATTGATATATTATCATTATTACACAGAAGGAGGCCATTCATGCTGTTACATTTCCCCAGTGGGCGGCACGGTGGCACAGTGGTTAGCACTGCTGCCTCACAGCGCCTGAGACACTGGTTCAATTCCCGACTCAGGCGACTGACTGTGTGGAGTTTGCACGTTCTCCCCGTGTCTGCGTGGGTTTCCTCCGGGTGCTCCGGTTTCCTCCCACAGTCCAAAGATGTGCGGGTCAGGTGAATTGGCCATGCTAAATTGCCCGTAGTGTTAGGTAAGGGGTAAATGTAGAGGTATGGGTGGGTTGCGCTTCGGCGGGTCGGTGTGGACTTGTTGGGCCGAAGGGCCTGTTTCCACACTGTAAGTAATTTAATCACTTTACGCCAGTAGCTTTGCAAGTTTACTACCTCTAAGTGGCTTTGGTTTCCTTTTGAAATTGCTTGTTCCTGCTTCTCTACTAGCTTTTGATTATCCTTTTATCCAGTTATAGATGATCAGCCTTTTCTGCATCTAACAAGTTCTCTACAACAAACTTCATTTCTTTTTCAAAACCTCAAATTTGTGTCAAATAGTCTTTGTCTGAGCAGATAAAAGGAAGAGTTTTTTTCTTGCCTTCTGATCTAAACCTTTCATCATCTTGCCCAATTGTTACAAAATCTTACATTATCTTGTATGAAATCTTGTCTCAGTCATCTTTGCGTCCTAGAGACCAACCTAAAGTTTTGGTTTTAATCCCCTACCCTGGAGCCATACAGATAAATCTCCCTTCCATTGTCTCAAGGATACTCGGGTTTCACAAAGAATAGTGTTCAATACTGAACACAATGAGCTAGTTTTAAACTAACCAGATTTTTAATGAAGTTCAGTATTGCTTTTTTGCTTTTGCATGCAGTAGATCTGTTTTGTAGCCCAAATGTCCATATGCTGCATGGATTACACACTCAGCATGTCCCAGCATGCTCTTCAGAATTGTGCCATTATGTCTACATTTGAATTATTTCGAATCATGGCCCGGATAGTTCAGTTGAATTTAATAGGAAAATAAGAGTTTGAATAAAAGATTATTCTCTCTGAGGTCTTATCCTCATGATAAAATCTGCTCAATTTTTTTACTAGGCCAACGATAAAGCTAGCATCCATAGACTGACTGAGAGTTTTGTGAACAAATTACAGAGTGATTTCCCATCCACTGTAAGCACTGTTTATAGGTAAGAATTGTGCTACATTCTGATGTGCATAAATATATCTGTAGTAAATTATAATGTATTACCAAACTTCTGAGACCATATAGTAAATTGTGTAAACGTAGAACAAAAGGAAATGGGTAATTCAAAAGCATGTTAAAAATCATACTAAGTTTTTACCTGTGAAGTATGCTATCCTTATTCCTTTCATTCTAAGATTTTCCTTCTTTGTTGTTGTTCTAAGGTTTCACAACACTGTATCAGAGAGATGTAGCCCACTCCCACAGCATATTTTAAAATATGGTAATTGATGTGGGCATCATTGGTGAAACTGACATTTGTGTCACATCCCTAATTTCCCTTCAAGGCGATAGTCACACTGCTACAGTTCATGTGATGTAGGTACAACAGTAGTACTGTTAAGGAAGGAGTTCCAGAGTTTTCACCCCATGATAGAGAAGGAATGATGATAAGTGCCCACAACTCCCCCCCTCTCATCTGACCAAGGTCCCAAAGGATCTTTTCACATCTGGCAGAGATTTTCCTGCACATCTAAACACTTCATCTATTGCATCCGTTGCTCTTGATGTGATCTCCTCTACATCGGGGAGATAGGATGCCAACTCACAGAGCATTTCAGAGAACAACTTTGGGACACACACCAAACAATCCCACTGTTTTGTTGCCAATCATTACACAGCCACCTCCACTCTCCCAAAGAGATGCAAGTCCTGAGCCACCCAAACTGTCATATCAAAGTCACCCAACAACTGGAGAAAGAATATCTCATCTTCCGCATTGGGACACTTCAACCTCACAGCATCAACATCGACTTCATTAGTTTCCAATCCCACCCCCACCTCATTCCAGATCCACCCCTTCAACTCGGCACCTCCCTCTTGACCTGTCCATCTTCCTTCCCACCTATCTGCTCCACTCTTCCCCACTGACCGATCATAATTACCCCCGTCTGCATCCACCTATTGCCTTTCCACCTACCTTCACACCCACCCCCACCCCTCTAATTTCTTTCTCATCCACCTTCCCTGTCGTCTTTCCTGATGAAGGCCTTATGTCCAAAACGTCGACTGTCCTGCTCCTCTGATGCTGCCTGACCTGTCTTTTTTGGAGCCATGGTTGCAATGAAGTCTGGAGTGAATGTTGCGTCAGAATGCAAACTGAGCATTGGTGGGCAGGTTATTGATCAGTATTTGTACTTGATGATAACATGTTAGTTACATTTTCCATCACTTTGTTAATGATTGAGTTTAGGTAGATCGTGCATTAATTGGATGGCTTGAATTGTCATCCTTCTTCTGGATAGATCAGCTCTGATCAATTTTCCATATTAATTAGCTGCCAGAATTGTAGCAATGCTGGAACAGCTTCATTTTAGGAGTGTGCCTACTTCTGTAGCTGCCTATACCAACATCAGCTGGAAGTTATCCATTGCATGAAGATGAGTTGACTGGACACTCCACCCAATTTAATTTTTTATGCTTGGATGACTTTAGCCCTCATTGATGTCAAAGATTTAACGCTGTGCTTAAGATCAGAAATACAATAGCTAAATGGGAACTCAAAAGGTAATCCAATAGATGGCTGAAGTATGAGTTTTCCTTGCAAAGTTTATACTTCATTACTAATTCATGTCAAATTATAGGTAACAAAGAAAGATGTATATGCCATAATAGTTTTTATTATCTCAGTAAAGCAAATTTTTTTTCTAGGACCAGTGAGAAGCTGAATACAGTTTCATCTGACTTCAACTGTGGTGCTGAGCAAATAGATAAATGTCTGCTGTGTCTTTGTGCTATGGACACTAAAGTAGGTATGACACCAATATTAATAACTTGTCATAGAATGCTGACAGTGGATTCTGTACAGATATTAACTGTAACAATTGCGATGTATTACCTAATGTTTCTTTATTTGATTCTTTTCTCCTAATCTGGAAAGAGGGCTGGACCTCTTTCGAGTTCAAAGTTTCTAGTGATTTTCCAACACACACAAATGAGTTCAAAATTAAGGAATGCACAAGGTGGATGAATTGTTGAATTTACTTGTAAAGGTTAGGAAATATCACTTATGTAGTGGTGTAAGTTTCATAATTAGCTATTTAAAAGTCATTGAATTTGTTATTTTCTCAAGAGAAAGCTTCAGCATTTCATGCTACCCTAATATCAGAAAAGCTATCGCTGAAGCAGTCTCCTGACCAGATGCTTGTTAAAGACGTTACTGAACCATCCTGCTGTGGTGATGATGGAGTCGAAGAGAAAGGAAAATGCTGTGGTGCGCAGTCTGAAGCATTCTGTTCAACAGACAGGTAGGTTGTTACAAATAATTCAATATCTTGGGAAGAAAAGCTGCAGAGCAATATATAACTTTTGCCAAGTTATGAACCTTATAGCAATCAAGTGAAAAGATCCGATCAGTGTGAAAGTCTTTCTTGCTTTTGCTTTTTTAATTTTGTTCCTGTGCAAGTATGATAGCTAATGAAACCATGCTGCAATTTATCTTAAGTTTCTTAAGATCTTTGTAGTTTATTAAAATAAATGTAAATCTTAATAGCAGGAATGGAGATAAGAACCGTTCAGTACAGAATGTGCAGAAGTTTCCATTGTTTGGTATTGAGAAGACTGAAGCTATTTTCTTCAGTCCTTACCACAGTCTCTGTTCCCTATTCACTGATTCAGCTGTTCCCTAGCTGGACAAAACTGGACGTTTTGCAATCCACATGTCCTATTTGAGCTGAGCTTCCAATTACCTCTCCTCTTTGTCACCAAGATCACTTTCATAACAGCTGTCTAGTTCCATTTACTGAATTGCTCCTGCTACCACAAGCTTTAACCATTTCTAGTGTTGTCCGGGCTGACATTCTATCCATCTTACATGTTTCATTAACTTAAGCTCATCCATTGCTCTGCTGCCTGTGCCAAACCTGCGCCAAATCTTGTTCAATCATGACCTCTACTTCCTAATCTATTTTAGCTCTTCGTCCATCAAAGCCTTAAATTTAAATGTTTTTTCCTTGTGTCCAGTTGTCCTCATTGCCTGAATTTTTATTATCTTTAATAAAACTTTTTAACAACATTGTGTTCTTTGGTCTCTTGCTCATCCTGAATCCATTGTTTGTTGCCCTGTCTTTACCTAAAAATTCAAAGCTTGAAATTTTACCAAGCGTTCTTCTATCTATCCTAATGTTCTTTAGCTTAATATTCTTTTTGTTGAAGCTATCATTTGCTGATTTATTTCCTAAAGACCACCTTGGGACATTTTATTCTATTTAAGATGAGCCTATATCTTTTGCAAGATGTTCTTGCAAAACAGTTTACCCTCTGAATTGCCATGAGCAACGTTACAGGACATCCACAAACATATTGTAAGTCGGCACATTGGGATTTCTACCATCATAATTTAAACTACCAACATCGTAGCAGAACCCAAGTGCTAAGAGAGTTCGTGTTGATCTAAATTGATCTTTAAAAAAATCTTGTTTGGGAAAACTAGATAGAGTGTTTTGAAGAAGTAACAAAGAGGATTGGTGAGGGCAGACCAGTAGGCATGATCTGTATGGACTTCAGTAAGGCATTTGACAAGGTTCCCCATGGGAGACTGGTTAGCAAGATTAGCTCTCGTGGAATACAGGGAAAACTAGCCATTTGGATACAGAACTGGCGGAAAGGTAGAAGATACAGGATGTTGGTAGAGGGTTGTATTTCAGACTGTAGGCCTGTGACCAGTAGAGTGCCACAAGGATCAGCACTAGGTCCACTACTTTTTCGTCATTTGTATAAATGATTTGGTTGTGTGCATAAGACACATAGTTAATAAGTTTGCAGATTACACCAAAATTGGAGGTCTAGTACAATGGGATCTTGATCAGATGGGCCAATGGGCTGAGAACTGACAGATGGAGTTTAATTTAGGTAAATGTGAAGTGCTGCATTTTGGGAAAGCAAATCTTAGCAGGACTTATATACTTCATGGTAAGGTCCTGGGGAGTGTTGCTGAACAAAGAGACCTTGGAGTACAGGTTCATAGCTCCTTGAAAGTGGAGTCACAGGTAGATATGATAGTGAAGAAGGCATTTGGTATGCTTTCCTTTACTGGTCAGAGTATTGAGTACAGGAGTTGGGAGGTCATGTTGCGGCTGTACAGGATATTGGTTAGGCCACTGTTGGAATATTGCGTGCAACTCTGGTCTCCTTCCTATCAGAAGGATATTGTGAAACTTGAAAGGGTTCAGAAAAGATTTACAATGATTTTATCAGGGTTGGAGGATTTGAGCTACAGGGAGAGATTGAATAGGCTGGGGCTGTTTTCCTTGGAGCGTTGGAGGCTGAGGAGTGACCTTATAGAGGTTTATAAAATCATGAGGGTCATGGATAGGATAAATAGACAGTCTTTTCACTGGGGTCCAGAACCAGAGGGCATAGGTTCAGGGTGAGAGGGGAAAGATACAAAAGAGACCTAAGGGGCAACATTTTCATGCAGAAGGTGGTACATGTATGGAATGAGCTACCACAGGAACTGGTGGATGCTTGTACAGTTGCAACATTTAAAAGGGATCTGGATGAATATATGAATAGGAAAGGTTTGGAGGGATATAGTCTGGGTGCTGGTAGATGGGACTAGTTTGGATTGGGATATCTGGTCGGAATGGACGAGTTGAACCGGAAAGTCTGTTTCCGTCATGTACATCTCTTATGACTCTAACAGTTCTACTTGTGTATTTCAACCTTTGTTTTCTCACTTACTCAAAACTAATCATTTGAATTGTTACTGAAATCTTCTGTTAATAGTATTTATTTTCTTCCTGGATGGTTACACTCCTAGGCCAAAATGGTGGACAAAGAGTTTGCTAACAGGACTATGTAGATGCTGCTTAGATGTGGACAGTAACCACAACATGACCATTGTTATTGGTTTACATTGATTTTTAAAGCATGAATATGACAAAAAATTAGAACTCTAAGTGCCATAGATCCAATCTGCATTTTAACAGTTGCACCACAATCACAGCCCTTGTTTAGAGTTTTAGATTAACTGTAACAAAATTAGCATTATATAGTACATCACTATTATGATGAATACATAAATTGTCAAGGGAGGAGTAGAGTGTTTTGAATTGTAGGATTCTTCATTTGAAGTCAGTTTTCAATTTCTTGCTGTGTCTGTAAATTTCATGAAGTATTAGATGACCTAAGTAACCTTTAAATTAAATTTTATTGTTTCACTAGTAATAGAACCACAGATCTCCTTTCAATGCTATGCTACAGTTGTAGACTGACTGTCAAAGATATGGTGAGTCAGATTGTAAACTCCAAATGTTCTTCTCTTTACTGTAATTTTTACAAGCAATGCTTTCTTGTTCCTTAAGATTAGAGACCTTGAACTCTAAATTGTCTTTTTTAACTGATGCATATACAATCAAATATATATAACTGATGTTTGATATCCAAAAAAGGAATTTTTCTTGCAACATAAATTTGTTTTTCAATTTAGTCTCAATTCATTTATAACTGTCTCCATATATAGCACAGAGCAATTGTCCATTGTGTCGGCAAAGTACTTGACACTTTTACCTTATTGTTATATTGATTGCCTGCAGCATTGGCTAAATAGGTAAGATTAACAGAGATGTGGAAACTCCACTAGACAAGCAGTAATTACAAAACCACTACTTTTTACTGAATAACATAGATCTTAAAATGTGCCATATATTTATTGTGATCAGCTGCAATCTGTAACACTGACTTTACTGCATATAGAGTTATAGAAGCAAGCATAAAAATAATCTGGGGGGAGTGGAAGAGTTGTTGCTAGGAAAGTGATGTCTCCGTCTGTAACTTAGTTATAGTTTTGAAGTGGCAAGGACATTGTTTCATGTTTCTTCTCGTTTGGAAGGGCTCAACACCTTCAGTGTCTGCCTTGCATCGAACTAGTTATGCTCTAAATAAAAAGGTGATCAGTTTTGTTTTATGGTTAATTTTGTAGGTATCGCTGGATCTACTACCTCAGTATGTCCTCTCTGAAGCAGAACGCAGAAAACGCAGGTGAATTTACATACACTGAATTAAGATGCTCAAGCATATGTTGGAACAGTTATTTCCAAACCAGTTTAGATTACATGTAATTAATACATTATTAATTGAGTTCAAAATTTTGTAAGTCAATCAAAATTTAGGTAGTCTTCTAAAAAGGTATCTTTAATACATTATTATATATCTGGCCCTTTTTAGTAGTAATATTATTCTTATTAACCTTCAATATACTTGCTTTACTGACATGTGAAATAAAAACAGAAGTAGGCCAATTGATCCCTCGAGCCTTCTCCACTTTATAATAAGGTTGTAGCTGATCTGTTTATGTTCTGAATTCCATAATTACAACTACGTCCAATAGCCATTGTCAAATCAGAATTAATCTAACGCTGCCTAAGAGTATTCAATAACCCTGCTTTCACTGTCTTCTAAAATGCACAACTCTGAGAAAACATAATCTTGTCATTTCAGTCATATAGGGTGACCTCTAATTTTAAAACAATTCCAACATAGAAGAGCTTCAATATTGCTGAAAGAAAATGAGAAGTTGAAGCTTTTCATCTTGCATTCATTGAGACTAAAATGCAACAAGCAAACTTGAAAAAGGGACACCAATTTGTACATCATGAGAGGAGAGAGTTGATTGTTTGAAATATCAATGGAATGGAGATGCAGCAAAACAATTAACTGTCAAGCTTAGTCCTCAGACCAGGCAGGTAAACTCTGTTGGTAAACTCAGGGCAATGCAATGGAAATGCAGCAGAGATTGATAGTTTTCATGATCCATTTTTATTCATGATGAAGTTGAAATGTATGTACAAATTCTTTTTGTCTACATAAAAGTGGGTCCTCTTGTGTAAATTCTAGACTGCTTGTCTACCCACTGATGATCTTAAATTGGTTTCCAGTGTAACTGTTAGCACAGTCTAGATTATTTAATAAATGATTTTCAATAGAAGAATCACAGTTCAGCAAATTGCATGCTACCCATTATCAGCTTTGATTCTGCTTTTGGTACGGTCATGTTAATTGCTTTTATTTAAAGACCTTTATTTATTTATTGGCTTATGAGATGTGCACTCCCAACATTTGTTAGGCCATTCCAAATCCATTGAGGAGGCAGTGATAAGTTAAAATGGGGTCAAACTGAATAATAATTTATGAAGCACTGCCATGTACTTTGCTTACTTACGTACATATTAAATGAAGCAATGCCATGTTCTATGATTAGAGTGTTGTTTTACATGCATTAACTGCATTGAATACTGAACTGCGGAGATCACATTAGTGAGTTGATTTAATTACATTGGTCCATAGTCTGAAAGTAATAGAGGGTAAACAAAGGGAATGTTAATGTTTCTACCCTCTTGACATCTAATAAATCTACTTACGTGGAAGCATTTGACACCTCATTACAAATCATTAGTAGGGCTATATTTACGTGATGCCTTATCACAAAACCAATTCAAACCTTCTTGTCTTTTGCCACTCTCCTCCCCGGTAAGTTGTTCCATAAGGGCTTTCATTCACAAAACCTGAAAGAAATAGGCTTGCATCTGATACATAATAAAAAAAAAATTCTTTCAATAAAATTCAAATGAGTCATTGGTTGGATATAACTTAAATATTACATTAAAAAGACACACTTGTTGAAGGTTTTCATCTTGCACCCGACAAGACATTTGCAAGAAAACCAATGTGATGGGGAACAGCATTTTATAATATGAGAAAGAGTACCAGTTAATTGTTTAATGGATTCTGACTGGTAAGATCCTTTGGGTTTACTTTAACTTTCACTGTAAGGCCTATGAGGAGAAAAAGAGGTCTGCAGATGCTGGAGATCAGAGCTGAAAACGTGTTGCTGGAAAAGCGCAGCAGGTCAGGCAGCATCCAAGGAACAGGAAATTCGACGTTTCGGGCATAAGCCCTTCTTCAGGAATCCTGATGAAGGGCTTATGCTCGAAATGTCGAATTTCCTGTTCCTTGGATGCTGCCTGACCTGCTGCACTTTTCCAGCAACATATTTTCAGCACTGTAAGGCCTATGTCAATTATGTTTATTGATTTGAGTTGAGACAGCTAATCTAAAGGTTAACTAGTCTTGATTGGTTGCAAGATCATTTCCAGGCACAAGTATATTTCACAGAATTTATTAAATTTATCAAAACAAATAAATAAATTATACCTAATAAAAGAAGTTGATTCACAATAGAAAACTAGCTCTCAGCTTTCAGCTGACTGGGTGCTGTCTGTTGACTGACGTTCTCCTTCTGTCATCTTTCTGCACACTTGACCATTAAAAAGCTAGCTCTTGTTAACTCTTACCAGTCACTACCCTCAGTGTATGATCAGAGGCATCCTGAATTCTAATTGATTTATTAGAACAGTTCATACCTACTCTGGCGAAATGCCCAATTCCTAATTGTTTAAAAGAAAGTAATACTCATCTTAGTGAAACAGAACAGATCTGTCATCACCTGTGGAGAGAAAGCGTTAATGTTTTGAGCCCAGGAACCCTCGTTTGGAACAGTTTAGGAGAAGGGTCACTGGACTCAATGTCATCTTTCTTGTCACAGATGCTGTGAGACCTGTGTTCCTCCAGCAACTTCTGACTTTGTTCCAGATCTTTACCATCTCCAGTTCTTTGTTTTATTTTAGGCATCTTAGTGACATCAATTCTGTTTCCCTGATCTGGTTTCCTAAGAGGTCAATTATTCATTAAACCATCCATGGTTTGTTTCTGTCATTTTTATGCTTTCTCACTAAGTTAATGGAATATTTTACAGTACCTTCTTTCATCCTATCGTGAATTAATGAGTATTGTCATGACACAGAGGGACAGCTGAACCAAATCAGTCTTTCTATCTCTATTCGCAACACAGTACAATTAAATTGTTGAAGACTCCTAGTAATTACTCTACTGGTTTGTCATCAGACTTTCAAATAACTAATTCCAGACTTTGTGAATAATTCTTTCTAGACACCTGTTTTGTATCTTAAATGAAAGACTTAATAGTTTATTAAATACACAATAAACTTAGCAGAGGATAAAAAACAAACAGCAATGTAAATTGATTAATGTCTATGCTTTAAACCAAAATGTTTTCAGTCTTCATTCACGCACAAGAGATGAATAAAAGAAAATACTAAAGCTGGTCAGATTACTCATTAGGCTTTTACAATGTGCTGAAATGTGGACACCTTGGTCGCTTTTCTAAAACATTGGACAGGGTTGCCTCAGTTCACTCAGGCAAAGACAGCAATAGTTCTACCTCAGCTTTCTACTCTTTGAGCTTCCGGAAGCTGGTGTATCACATTAGGCAAGGAGCTTTCAAGCATTTACAGCAGCCAAAACTGTCTTCCAAAGAAACATAGTTTTAAAAAGAACTTCTATCCAAATAGAACCAGAATTGAATAATTGTCTCTTCCCAAGGCCTCAATTACTATTCAAGACCTGCCATCTGTTAGAACATAGGATCTCTTCCAGACTTGCTGGAATCAGTTCCCAGGTACTGACCATGTTAATTATCAACTTCTGCTATCTGTTTAAACAGAATGCACTTCCTGGGATCAATGTTTATTAGAATACTTTTATTCAAGACTGAGCATTAGCCTATAGTCCTAGCTTGTTTGTTCTTTTCCTTTTGCCACAAGTTGTCCCAAAGTCCCACAAATCACTCCTAGCTCACAATTCCTAGTTCATAACTCCAAATCAAAACTGATAAGATTTAATATAAAAAATCAGTAAAGGTTCTGACAGTATATATGCTTTCATAATTTCATGATTAATGCTCTCAGTTCTTCATCTATTGCTGAGACTTCTTCATTAAATCAAACATTTCATCAATGACTATTTGAGAGACCATCTGCTGGGAAATGTGTTTTTACTAGCAACTTTGATAAGACTTGGAAGAAAGATCTTTTTTAACAAATAGTAAAGTTGCATAAACCTTAAAACTGTATAATATAAAACTAATACAGAAGATCAGAAACTAGGCAGTATTTGAAACTTAGCAGTATGTAATAAATAAGTTACAATCAGTGGGTACATTCAGTTGATACAGGTTTTTGAATAAGTAAAGACAGAAGAGGATAATGTCACAAACTAGTCATATATTACAGAACTTAATTCTAATTCAAATAATGTATTTAGCAAAATGTGATTACTTTTCTGTCTAACTAAAACATTAATTAAAACTAGCCACAGTAAATCTTTTCAAATTTCCTCTGACAATGTCAGGAATTTGATAAGAATTTAATGTAAAAGGATGTTTACCTTACTAATTCAATGGGAAAGGCTACTCTGATACAAAAATAAGTGCATTCTCTGTTCCATGTAAGGTTAGATTATAAGCCGAGTCCATCATGTGATGCATGAATTCTTAATTGTAGTTAATGAATGACCGTATAAATTAATTTCTCATTGCTTAATCTGGTCAAAATGATTAATTATTGAAAAATGGCTCTAACTTGTTTAACCCCAAACCACGGTAAGTGTAATAGATGAAAGCGGATTGTTTACTACCAAGCCTTATTTGCATTTATTCCAGGAAGATTGACTGACTGGTCAAATCATTGCCCAGCGAAATGAACTAGAGAATGATTATTGCCTATTTTGTTGAAGTAGGTGTGATGTGTGTACATGTTCTTTCTGTTTGCAAAGAACAAGGTCCTGTGTAATACATATAGCATCCAGTATGCACAAATATGTCACACTCAGCCTGACTGGCAATCTTAAGTTGATTGAACCTTGCATCTTAATTTTATTTCTTAAGTTCTTTGCACACTCCAGATTATTTACAAATGCTGTCTGATTAATGGAGCACATTTAAGTTTTGTAAGCATGGTTTGGTATAATGAGTCACTTGCTTATTGCAATCTGCCAAGGGTAAACCTTCAACAAAATGCGTCTTTCTTTAGCGAAGTTTAATTACCTCTCTAAATTGTATTTATTGCTCTTGAAACTGTAAACTCTTTGCTGCAAACAACTATAATGTTGAGAGGATATCAATTTTCTTTCCCCATGATGAAGTCAAAATCAGCTCTCCTATTATAAGCCCTTGTTCTTTCTAAGCCAAGGGATAATATCCAGCAATGTGGCTTTGTCCAGGGCCGAACAGAAATACATTGTTACATGAAATTGCTCAGTGGAAGAACAACTGAAAAAAGGCTGTTGTTGGTTAAGGCAATATTTCAATACTTGCGTATTGAAGAAAATTTTCTTGAACAAATTTAATAAATTCTTCACCATCCAAACCTTGAACACTATGGTAGTCTTAGTCAATTTTGGAAACTTAAAATCCTTTACTATTACAAGCTTATTATTCTTACATATATTTGAGATCTCTCTGCATATTTGCTTCTCAATTTCCCTCTAACTATTGGGGGAGCTAATAATATAACATCAAAGGGATCATCCCTTCCTTATTTCTAATTTCAATCCATATATTTTCATTGAATGACCCCTCAGAAATATATTCTCTAATAACAGTAGTAATGTTTTCCTTAATGAAAAATTCCATCCCCTCTTCTCTTTCTATCCTTCCTACGACATCTAAAACCTGGAACATTGAGTAACCAGTCCTGTCCTTCCCGCAGCCAAATTTCTATAATACATAGTTTTGTGCGAGGAAAATAGTGTCTTGCAAACTTCATTGAGTTTTTTAAATGAAGGAACCAAAAAAATTGGTGAGGGTAGGTGGTAGATGATGTTTATTTGTGAAGTCTTTGACAAGGTTAAGACCGTAAGACATAGGAGTGGAAGTAAGGCCATTTGGCCCATCGAGTCCACTCTGCCATTCAATCATGGCTGATGGGCATTTCAACTCCACTTACCAGCATTCTCCCCGTAGCCCTTAATTCCTCATGACATCAAGAATCTATCAATCTCTGCCTTGAGGACATTTAGCGTCCCGGCCTCCACTGCACTCTGCGGCAATGAATTCCACAGGCCCACCACTCTCTGGCTGAAGAAATGTCTCCGCATTTCTGTTCTGAATTGATCCCCTCTAATTCTAAGGTTGTGTCCACGGGACCTAGTCTCCTCGCCTAACGGAAACAATTTCCTAGTGTCCACCCTTTCTAAGCCATGTATTATCTTGCAAGTTTTTATTGTCTCCCCTCAATCTTCTAAACTCCAATGTATACAATCCCAGGATCCTCAGCCGTTCCTCTTATGTTAGACCAACCATTCCAGGGATCATCCTTGTGAATCTCTGCTGGACACGTTCCAGTGCCAGTATGTCCTTCCTGAGGTATGGGGACCAAGAATGGACACAGTACTCCAAATGGGGCCAAACCAGAGCTTTATTAAGTCTCAGTAGCACAACAGTGCTTTTATATTCTAACCCTCTTGAGATAAATGACAACATTGCATTCGCTTTCTTAATCACAGACTCAACCTGCATGTTTACCTTTAGAGAATCCTCAACTAGCACTCCCAGATCCCTTTGTACTTTGGCTTTACGAATTTTCTGACCGTTTAGAAAGTAGTCTATGCTTTTATTCTTTTTTCCAAAGTGCAAGACCTCGCATTTGCTCACGTTGAATTCCATCAGCCATTTCCTGGACCACTCTCCCAAACTGTCTAGATCCTTCTGCAGCCTCCCCACTTCCTTAGTACTACCTGTCTGTCCACCTAACTTCGTATCATCGGCAAACTTCGCTAGAATGCCCCCAGTCCCTTCATCCAGATCATTAATATATAATGTGAACAACTGCGACCCCAACACTGAACCCTGCGGGACACCGCTTGTCACCGGCTGCCATTCCGAAAAAGAACCTTTTATTCCAACTCTCTGCCTTCTGTCAGACAGCCAATCCTCAATCCATACCAGTAGCTCACCTCAAACACCATGGGCCCTCACTTTGCTCAGCAGCCTCCCGTGTGGCACCTTATCAAAGGCCTTTTGGAAGTCTAGATAGACCACATCCACTGGGTTTCCCTGGTCTAACCTATTTGTCACCTCTTCAAAGAATTCCAACAGGTTTGTCAGACACGACCTCCCCTTACTAACTCCATGTTGACTTGTTCTAATCAGACTCTGCTCTTCCAAGAATTTAGAAACCTCATCCTTAATGATGGATTCTAGAATTTTACCAACAACCAAGGTTAGGCTAATTGGCCTATAATTTTCCATCTTTTGTCTTGATCCTTTTTTGAACAAGGGGGTTACAACAGCAATCTTCCAATCATCTGGGACTTTCCCTGACTCCAGTGACTTTTGAATGATCTTAACCAACGCCTCAGCTATTTCCTCAGCCACCTCTCTCAGAACTCTAGGGTGTATCCCATCAGGGCCAGGAGATTTATCAGTTTTAAGATCTTTTAGCTTTTCTAGCACTATCTCTTTTGTAATGGCAACCATACTCAACTCAGCCCCCTGACTCCCTTTAATTGTGAGATATTACTCATGTCTTCCACTGTGAAGACAGATGCAAAGTGCTTAAGTTCTCCAGCTATTTCCTTATTTCCCATCACTAGACTTCCAGCACCAGTTTGAAGTGGTCCAATGTCTACTTTTGCCTGTCATTTGTTTCTTATGTATTGAAAGAAACTTTTACTATCATTTCTAATATTACTGGCTAACCTACCTTCATATTTGATCCTCTCCTTCCTTATTTCTCTCTTTGTTATCCTCTGTTTTTGTAGCCTTCCCAATCTTCTGATTTCCCACTGCTCTTGGCCACTTTATAGGATCTCTCTTTTTCTTTAATACATTTCCTGACTTCCTTTGTCAGCCATGGCTGTCTAATCCCTCCCCGGATAATCTTTCTTTTCTTGGGGATGAACCTCTGTACAGTGTCCTCAATTATACCCACAAACTCCTGCCATTTTTGCTCTACTGTCTTCCCTAAGTTTTGCATGGTAGTCTAACTAGTTTAGTTAGATAACGTGGGATTCCAGGTGAGCTTGCCAATTGGATACAAAATTGTTTTTATTATAGGAGATGGGTGGTGGTGGTAGTGAGCTGATTTTTGGACTGGAGGCCTGTGATCAGTACTGGATCCACGTTTGTTTACCATTTTTGTAAATGATTTAGATGAGAATAAAGGAGACAAGTTTGCATATGACACCAAAATTGGCGGGAAAGTAGACATTGAAGAAACTTATCTAAGATTACAGAGAGATCTTGATGCATTCATCAATGGGCAGATGAAGTTTAATTTGGATAAATGAGGTGTTGCATTTTTATAATACAAGCATGGACAGGGCTTATTCTATTAGTATTAGGGCCCTGCGTAGTGTTGTAGAATCTTAGGGGGTTCAGGTGCACAATTCTTTGAAATTAGGTTGGCTAAGAAGTCAGTTATTGCTCAGACCTTTGAGTATAGAAGTTGGGCTGTCATGTACAGGATGTTGATGAGGTCTGTTCATAATATTGTGTGGAGTTTTGGTTGCCCTGTTATAGGAAGGATAATATTAAACTGAATTCAGAAAAGATTTACCAGGATGTTGCTGGAAATGGAGGGTTTGAGATCCAAAATTAGGCTGGTAAGGCTGGGAGATTTTTTATTGGAGGGTAAGAGGTTGAGGGATGTCCTTTATCAAGGTTTAGAAAATCATGATGCCATAGATAAGATGAATGACCAGGTTCTTTTCCCTAGGGTAGGGGAGTTCAAAACTAGGGGACATATTTTCAAGGTGAGAGGAGAAAGATTTTAAAAGAATGAGGGCCAACAATTTCACACAGTGGTTCACTTGTGGAATGAACTGCCAGAGAAAGTGGTGGATATAGGTACAGTTTCACTGTTTAAAAGACATTTGGATAAGTTCATGAATAGGAAAGGTTTGGAGAGATATTGACCAAGCACAGGCAGGTGGGAATAGTTTATTTTGGGAACATGGTTGGCGTGGACTGGTTGGACCGAAGGATCTATTTCCATGCTGTATGACTGTGTCTCTGAGATAAAGTCATGAATCAACCCCCACCCATGGAGATGTGTGTAGGAAATTAATTGTTGAGAGATTTAGTTTACTTTAGAATGCCAATTAATAGTTGTTAAAATAGGGATTAATATCTGCAGCCAATTCATTATCTTTACTGGTGGTCATCTATGAGATTACAATGTGCCTACCTACATGAATGCAAAATAGTGAATCTGTAATTTGACTTAAATACGTAACTCAATTTGAATTTGGAGCTCTCATAGCACGTGGTGCAGTAGATTATATGAATTACCATTTCCATTAAATGTGATTTATTTTAGAGCTCAAGTGAGGGAACAGATCCAGGAGTTCCTGTTGGCCCCCGAGGAAGAAGTGGATACTACCAGCTCCTGACAAGTCTGTCTGAAATTAACCATAAGCATCAAAAAGACATTTGCAGTTTTTCAGATTCTACACATAATTATGCATTTAGCTTGGGAATGAATGAACTATGGATTTATGATAAGTTGGTAGCTCACCCAGCTTGTCATTCTGGCACAAGGTGAAGTTCAGACAACTGAACACCTGTGGCTTCCTTATTATTGTTCAGTTGCCCATGGGGTTACACCAATATAAATTTGCCTGTGTATTATAACTTGTGATGGTTTAGGCCAACTTATAATCCTGTTGTTTTGTATTATTTACTTGGTGCTGCTTTTAAAGGTTGGGTTTAACTTTAAATGTAATGTCTGTACATACCAGTTCGTTGAAATATTAAATTCAAAAGTGATCTTGCATTTGATTTGAAAATATGATATTTTGCTACATTTCTGAGGAAGGATAATGCTCTAAATGGTGTGAAATATTGGTGAAAGAGGGAACATGAGCTGGAAAGGCTGATTGCCATGTTCTGCAGCCTGGAAAACAGCTGTCTTCCACTTTCTTATCATCCCATGCTGTCTTGAATGAATCCAGGGTCTCCATCTGCAACAGCCCCTGGAATATCAGTAGTCTCGAGTGAAAGACTTGCTATTGGCTCCTTTTGGATTCATGTATCCAGATTTTTAGTCACTGTATATTAATGAGACCCTTAAACTACGCCCACAAAAGTAGGAGCAGGCATAGGCCATTTGCCCCTCAAGCCAGCTTAGCTATTCAACAAGATAGTGTCTGATCTGCTCAAGTTTAACTTCTCTTATGTGCCAGTTCATCATTGCCCTTAACTCTGATATTTCAAAAATATATTTACTTCCTTTTTAAGTTCTTAATGATTTAGCTTCCACAAATCTGAGGTAGAGCCTTCCACACATTTGCTGGCATTATGGACCAGAGCAAACTCCTTCAAAATACATTACAAAGATAATCAAGACCCTACGTTTTTCTTATTTTATAGGTAAGTGTAAGGTGTTGTGTTCTAGACACAATTTGGTCAAGCTGCCAGCTTGAAAGAAAACATATTTTATTCAGACACTATAATTAAAACAGACAGAGTGAAAATAAAAGAATTGGCTTAATTGTAACTGTATTGCAATGCTTAACAATAATATATAACTACTAAATAACTGTTCCAATATAGTAATATTTTATAAACATACCCTTGGCAAAGGCAAATTCAGTAAAATAGATTGTGTCACATGCAATTCTAGTTGTAGGAACAGCTCTTAGCTGTAACAGAAAGAAGAATAAGAGCTTTCTCATTTAGCTTCAAGACCTCTTCAATACCTGCCACTGAAAAGCTATAACGAAAAATCCTACTTCTGTGGGAGCTTGATCCCTCCCAATCAAGCTGCTTTAATTGTTCCAAATTTAAAAAAAAGCAACCAAGGCCTCACGCTGTTTAATTTATTGGCTTGAGCAGACTATAACACCTCCGTCTCCAGCTTTCTTCATTTTAAAAAAGAACAAAATAAAAACCATAAGATTGTCTCACCTCCCTCCTTTAAAAAAAAACCATCAATATACAAAGGCTTCATTGCTAAAAGCCTTTAGTTTTATGAAATTTGTACACTACAATACATACATATACATTACGTTGACTCTAAGCGTGCAAACATTCACTACTGCAGTCCATTTCAGTCCATTTCTTTACGCCGCTAAAAGTTTTTGTTTTCCTTCTTCAGTCATGACCACACTTTGGCAGTTACATTTCTCTCATCCTGTCAAATGTATCATTTTCAAAATGATTGGCTGCAATAATCTCCATCTAAACAGTCTGAAATTTTTAACCTTAAATTTTCCCAGAAGCATTAAGGGGTCGTGTTCAGCATATATCTCGGACACCTTACTGCCAATGTCAGACTCAAGGTCTCCTTCTCAATTGAGGAATATTTCTGCTGATGATTTAGTTTTCTGCAAGAAATACACCAATAGATCTTTATATGTTCCCGCAAGAGTAAACACCCACATTCACTCGCATCAATAGCCACCTTGAATGGCTTTGAGTAATTAGATCCGTCTAACACTGGCGTAATGGTAAATATGGCTTTCAGACTATCAAATACTTTCTGCCATTCCTCTGTCAATTGAAAGTTTCTGCACTTCATCAACAAGTCAGTGGAGTAATTGTGTTGCTAAACTTCATTACGAAGTTCCGATTAAAAACCATTCAGTCCCAGCAATCGTGCTTCTCTCTTCATCACTGCTATGCAAAACTCCCCAATAACATTTTATTTTCACATCCTGAGACCATCTGTCCATATCCATGATATGGCCCAGGAACTTGGGGTTATGTACACTCACACTTCGCCAGGTTTACCACCAAGTCTGCTTCCCAAAATCAATTGAATAATTCTGATACATGCACTAATTATTCCTTTCACATGTGACTAAATATCACCAGCTCATCGATGTACAAATGGTTATTCCAGAAATGACTTTATTGGTTCGTCTTTGAAATGTGGCTGGCACATTTTTCATTCCAGAGGGCATGACTTTAAATTGATAAAATCTATTCAGCATCACAAAAGCTGAAATTTCCTTCACTCTTTCAGATAAAGGTACCTGCCAGTATCTTCAGTGTCCATATTAGAAATATAAGTTGCTTGTTCCATATTCTTAACCATGGACTAGAATATCAATAAGATTTTGTAACTGCATTGACTTTGCATAATCCACACATTTGTGGGCTGCTCGCTGAGGCACCATCACTATGGGTGAGCTCAATTCACTGCAACTGAATGCAATTACATTGTCTTTGTGCAAGTGATCTATCTCTGAACCTGTGCCAACTTTAGAGGGTTAAGTCTATCAGAATTTTGCTTAATTGGAACAGCATTTTCTATATCATTTAATTAGATTAATACTCCCAGTTTATTCCCACACATCTTCCCATGTGATTGTAATAATTCTTTCAGGACATTTCAGTTTTCCTCTAGAAGGTAACTCAATTTATCCCAATTTTTGAGAATTTCCCTATTGTCCATTTTAATTTGAGGAATATCCAAGTTAGAAACATCTGAACTTTGGTTCTACACAGTTTTCTAACCAATAACATATTCTTCTTTTGCTTTCCTTCTAAATCAAAATATTCACATTATATGCTGAGATTTCTTCCTATCTGGTGTTCTTATTAAATAATTCACCTCACTCACTTTCCTTTCAATTTGATAAGGCCCACTAAACCTTGCCTTTAAAGGTTCACCTACTACTGGCAGTAACACTAATACTTTATCTTCACAAGCAATATGATGAATTTGTGATTTCTTGTTTGGTTTCTGTTTCATCACATTCAGCGCTTTCAAGTGCTATCTAGCCAACTCACCCGGTCTGTTTAATTTTTCCCTTAAAATTTGACACATAGTCCAAATATGTAGTTTCTGATCTGACTTACCTTAATTAATTTCAGTGGTTCTCTCACCTTATGCCCTAAAATTAATTCAAATGGACTGAATTTAGTAGATTCATTAGGTGCATCCTGAATTGCACCTAAGTACAAATGGAGTACCTTGTCCCAATACTCTGGATTGCCTTGAGTATAAGCCTTCAGCATGGCCTTTAAAGCTTGATGCCACTGTTCTAATGCTCTAATTCTGGTTGGTATCCAGTGGATTTGAATTGTTTTTCTTCAAAGCTATCCATAACATCTTTGAATAATTTTGATCTAAAATTTGACCCTTGATCCAATTGTGTCTTTGGGTGGTCCATATCTAGTAAAAAGAAATTTGAGTAACTCGTGTACAATCCTTTTTAGCCATGATCCTGCCTAATCGAATGGCATTTGGAAATCTAATAGACACATCAATTATAGTCAACAAATACTGATTCCCTTTTTTTTGTTTTAGATGGGGGTTCTGTGCAATCAATTAAGACTCTTGTAAAAGTTCCTCAAATGCATGAATGGGAATTAGGGGTGCTAGTTTTATCAATGCCTTAAATTTTTTTATTATCTGACATGTATGACATGTCTGGCAAAAATCAACCATATCCTTATCCAGTCCAGGCCAACAAAAGTGTTTTTGTATTTTGGCTTGAGTTTTCCTTATTCCCAAATGACCCCCTCCTGGTAATTCATATGTTACCACCTCCTTTCTATAACCTACTGGTAATATAAATTGATGATCTGCCCATTTCTCATCTGCCTAAGTGTGTGATGGTCTTCATTTCCTCATCAATACTTTACTTTTAAGTTAGTAACATTCTTGGATACACCCATTCTACTTTGGTGTACAGGTTTTGATACAACTGCTTTAGTTTTTCATCTTTCTATTGTAATTCAGCTCATTTCTCTAAATTTAAATATGCACTTTGTCCTCTACCTGTTCTTGTTTTTTCTAAACCATTTGATCAAACATAGTCTCTGATAATTGAACTTCAACTTCAAGATCTTTACTCCTTGATTGCTCCTCCTGTTTTAACCTGTAACTTTGTGACCTTGTTATGAGAATCAGAAAATTCCAGAATATACTTCTGTAACACTTCAGCTGCCTCATATTCCACTGGCTTTTCAACTCACCGTAGGCATCACTCGCACCTGTGATTCAGCAATATCATTTTATATAAATATTGTATTTCTGGAACCAAGAATTTCTCTATTACTCCTATGACCACTTCATCACATTTCATTTTATAAAATGGAACTCTGCTCTTCTCATCATGAGTTCCACATATTTCCATTTTCTCCGGCTATACTCCTTCTGAATTCCATGTCTCCTCGTCTTTCATTAAAGATTGGCTTGCTCCAGTATCTCTTAAAATCTTTAATTTTTTTTTACCTACTCTTGGCATACGTGAGTAAACCTTACCCATGCAAGTAAATTCTTTAAAGAGATTTGGCACTTTCTTCTGAACCAAACCTTGACCAGGTTATATTCTTTTGCAGCTTTTTAGCTTCCACTGTGCCGCCTTTTACCACATCAACAAAACTCAGTGGTTTATCCTGTTTTCCCACATCCATCTTCCCAGTGCTTTATCTAAACCACCAACACTGCAACCTCATGTGGCCTACTTCATTACAGTGAAAACACCTGAGCATTTTTTACTTCTATTTCCCCCTCATGGGTTTTCTTTCGATTCTGTGGAAATCTTCATCTCATCTTCAATGAGATCTCCTTTTCCCTTACCACCTCCTTTTCCCAATTTCTATCCCTCACAGATTCAAATTGATGTCGGAAGCCAAACTTTGATTTGGCAACTCTACTATTTCTGTTGCTAATCTTGTAGTCTTAACTCTCTGCTCTTTCACGAATTCTCGCAATTTCACAAAGTGAATTTTTGAACTCTTCCAAAATAATCATCTCTCTAAGAATGTCATATATTTGATCTATTTTCAATGCCCTTATCCACCTATCACAATTACTTTGTTTGATCCTTTCAAACTGAATGTATGTTTGACCAGGTTCTCACCTTAGATTCCTAAAATGTTGTCTGTAGGCTTCTGCTACTAATTCATATGCACTTAAGCTGGCATTTTCACCTCGTACTTCCTGGATACCTCCTCTGCTAGTGATGCAAATACCTCACTAGCTCTATCTACCAACTTGGTTTGGATCAATAACACCGACGGTCACCAGCCATTTCATTAGTTTAGCCACTTTCTCACTTAGACATTGCTTGGACATATTTAAATATCTTCTCACCAGGCCTTAGGCTATGATGGGTTTGCTCTCCATCACTGTCGTCATCACTTCTACAGCTCCTCTCAATGTCGACTTAAAGTGACAGAGGTAAAGTTCTCAGTTCCAACCTCTGAAGTTCAAAAACTCTCTTCCTTCCTCTGCTTGGGCCTTCCTTTCCTTTTCTTTTTCCTCTAAACAGTTTGAATTGCAATTGAAAGTAATTCCCTTTTTATGTTCAAGCTCCCTCATTTGCAATTGAATTTTAGCCATTTTCACTAATTCCAATGACATTTCCAGCAATAATAAATGTTGAGCTATAGGTGCAATTACCTCCCTTTTTCGCACAGACAACTCCAGCTTGTCTGCCAATTCTAAAAGATTTGCCTTGCTCACTTTCTGTTAAACCCCTGAAGTGACTTCCTTCACCCTTAGGAACCTCTTACTGACTGAAAGTGCTATTGCTACACAAGGCACACCCTATTTGAATGCAACACCTGAAGTAAAAGTGCCAACTCTCACCACACTGCCTTTGGGTCCAACAATCCTAAACCAATCTCAAAGTAGCGATTTTGATCTGAACAAGAGCTCCCAATTTGTTATGCACCAGACCAAACCCCCTCAAAATATATTGAGAAGATAGCCTAGACTGCACCTTTTCTTATTTTAAAGTAAGTGTATGGCCCTGTGGTCTGGATGCAATTCAATTAGTCAAACTATCACACTTGAAACAAACACCCTTTAACATAAGAAAAAAAATTAAAATTGGCTTGACTGTAACTCTATCAAAATGCTTAACAAAATTATTTAGTTTATATATATATTATATAGTTATATAAACTATGATAAACTGTTCCAATATAGTAACATCCCATAAACTACACTCTTGGCAAAGGCAAATTCAGTAAAATACATTGTCTCACATGCAATTATAGCAGCAGAAAGAATACCATACCCATAATAGTGAGAGGAATAAGAGCTTCTACATTCAAGAACCCAGCAACAACTGCGACAGAAAAACCAAAACTAAAAATCCTGGTTCTGTGGAAGCTTGACCCCACCCATTTAGGGTTCATCTATTGTTCCAGCTTTTTAAAAAAAACCAAAGGCCTCACAAGCTGTTTATTGCCTTGAGCACACCAATGGCACCTTTCTCAAGCTTTGTTCATTAAAAAAAGGGACAAAATACACCTCTTTAAAACTATGATATTGTCACACTAGCCTCTGGGTGAAGAAATTCCTTCAGTACCTCAATTTTACATGAGTATCTCCTTATTCTGTAACATTCACCAAGTTTAAGATTTCCCAACAGCAGAACCATCTCCTCAATATCATCCTCTCAATACCCCTCAGAATCTTGTATGTTTTAACAGGATCACCCCTTGTCCTTCTAAATTCGAATAAATAAAGGCCTAACCTGTTTAGCTGTTCTTGATCAGTCAACCCCTTAATTCTCAGAGTCAGTCAGATGAACCTCTTTTGAACTGCCTCCAAAGATGCCGCCTTAAATAAAGGGATCAAAACTGGATACAGTACTTAAGGTTTGGCCTCACCAAGAGTCTCTATGAGACTATTCTACTCTTAATCTCAAGTCCCCTACCAATAAAGGCCAAAATTCCATTTGCCTCCTTAATTACTTGTCAAAGAACAAAGAAGATTACAGTGCAGTAACAGGCAATTTGGCCCTCCAAGCCTGTGCCGATCCAGATCCTTTATCCAAACCTGTCGCCTATTTTCTAAGGATCTGTATCCCTCTGCTCCATGCCCATTCATGTGTCCGTTTAGATACATCTTTAATGATGCTACCATGCCTGCTTCTACCACCTCTGCTGGCAACACATTCCAGCACCCACCACCTTATGTGTAAAGAACTTTCCATGCATATCTCCCTTAAACCTTTTCTTCTCTCACCTTGAACTCGTGACCCCTAGTAATTGAGTCCCCCACATTGGGAAAAAGCTTCTTGCTACCCACCCTGTCTATACCTCTCATGATTTTGGAAACCTCAATCAGATACCCCTCAATCTCGATCTTTCTAATGAAATAATCCTAATCTACTCAATCTCTCTTCATAGCTACCACCCTCCATACCAGGCAAAATCCTGGTGAACCCCTCTGCAACTTCACCAAAATATCCACATCCTTTTGGTAATGTGGAACCAGATCTGTATGTTTACTTTGTGTTTCATGCACTAGAACACCCAAATCCCTCTATGATGCATATTTATGGAGTTTTGCCAATAAATAAATCTGCCTTTTGATTTTTCCGCCAAAGTCCATTAGGCCATTAAAACATTGATGGACAAGTTAAAATTGACAAGATTTAATTAACTAAATCTTACTGAAAATTATACAGCATTTCAGCATACTGCCTCTGAACTTATAAAATACAAACGTAGTTGAGAATGGTCTGTTTTTTGAACAATAGTAACAGCATAAATTGAAAAGAATTTGTGTGGAATATGGCAAATAACTTTCAATCAATAATCTTGATATTTCACTTTTAAAATTGATTTTGAAAAAAAATCCCAGTCATTGATTATTAAGTTGAAAAATCAATATCCACATTAGCGATTTCATCTTTCATGACCTAACTGGGCAGAGTGTACCAATAATTGTGCCTCACTGTTCCTCAACCCATCTCCAATAGACCACCAACAATACCAATTTGGATGACTGACTACTACTGGGGACCCAAGCAATTCAGGTCACAGAAAAGTAGCTATTTATTGTAAAATATTTTAACAAATGGCAGTGAAAAGAAAGGATTTTGATCCAACTAATATATGACATAAACTGTACTCTTTTAAAACACCCAAGTACCTACATGCTCATTCCTGGTTAAGACAGGCAAAATACAAGTGAGTACAGTACACAAAATTCTGAAGATCAAAAGTGGGTTAAATTACCTCACATGTTTCTTCTTGATTCTGATTGGTAACAGTTGTTACATTCTGGGACAAAAATAGAAATTTCTGTGGAGAGAATCTGAGTTAACATTTTGGGTTGAGTGACCCTTTCTTAGAACTCAGATCTGTGAAGCTTTTCCAGCAATTTCTATTTTTGTCTCTGATTTACAGCATCCACAGTTTTTTAAAATGTTGTAAGGTTCTGACTTTACATTGACTTAAATTGTAATTATAACACCTAATCTAAATGTTTACTAGTCCTGACTGATTGCAAGACCCCTTGGCACTGCAAAACATTGGTCATGTTTCATTTCGATAGTTGTTCTGGGAGTCAAATGTCGTCTTGTTCCAGTTCTTCCTTTTAAGCTTTCTTGTTTTTTGCCTGTCTCTTAGCCCAGAGAGAGAGAGAATGATAGTGCACAGAACTCTGATTTTATAATTTGCAAATTGTGTATTTTTTTTTCCTGAGCTCTTATTTTGGGGTTACATATTTTTAAAATCACATAATTGCTACATTCCTATAACAACTAACTTTTGAAATAATTGGTCATAAGTAAATAATTAAATATATAAGCAAGGTTGGCAATTTTAACTTTTACAAACAAGTTGTTACTCAACACTGAAAATATAACAAAGTAACTGAAAGTATAACTGAACATTCTGTTTATTACATCAATTAATTTACTGCATTCAAATTAATAAACGTGTATGGTGAAATCAAGATCATTTAAAAATATCTAACAAATTCACAATAAAGTTTGTTAGTGGCTCATGAAATCTAAGTGAAGTCTGTAATAGTTCATCGTTTTTACTGCAAGCATGATAATAATTCATTCCATCGTTAGACTAAGAATTGGAATGTCAGTTTGTATCTACAGCAAATACTTGATGTGATTTGAGTCAACTAAATGTAAGTGAATGGGCTATTTGCTTCTTTGTAGCAAGAAATATTGTCAGACAAGCCTCAAAGCTGTTTTTGTATTCCAGGTGGCTGGACATGAGTTGTATTCTACCATTAATTGAATTATATGCAATACATCAAACATTGCATGTCTAATTCAGTTTACTAATCATAAATAGTTTGAAGAAAATGTTAGCAAAAATCTGAAAATGAAATTAATAAAGTTAAATTAATTGCTCAAAAATTAAATGTTGATGTTACATTACCTGTAGCAGCCTCCTCAGGGCAACATTGAGTTGTAAAACATGTCAAGTATGCAATAAAATTTAACGACACTAACAGTAATACAATGCGCATACATTCATATTAATCAGTTTATTATATCTGTGGAATAATCTTGAAAAATTCAAAAGTATTTTAAAGTAGTGTGCCTGCTTATATAGCACTAGACCACAATATACACGCCTTAATTTCCTCTGCATTGACTAGATTACAATTGAATTTACACTTAACAATTCAGTTTCAATGGGACTGCAGAAGAAGCCATAAACAATAACTAGACCATTTTACTTTCCACTCAATTTTGGTTTAAATAGAAAGAAAATATATTGGGGTTTGAATCACCCTGCTCATTTGCAGTCATGCAATTTGTATTAGTGTACCTGACAAATTTGTACTAATTATGTCTTGATGGACAGGAATAATTTAACTTCCTTTGTATGTGTTCTGGGTAAGGGAAATGATGCACAACAGAAACTCAACCATCATTGTGATTTCTAGCTACTTATGCTGAATGAATCAAATGTGAAAATATTAGTTGCCTCTGTAATTTTTTCATTAATTTATGGACTGTTATTGCCCCCATCACTAGTTGCCCTTGAGAAGGTGGTGGTGAGTGGCATTCTTGAACCACTGCAGTCTATTTCGTACAGGTAGACCCACAATACGGTCAGGGAGAGATTTTAAGATTTTGACCCCAACACTGAAGGGATGGTGTTAGATTTCGAGTCAGGATGGTGTGTGGTTTGGAGAAGATCTTCATGTTTTGATTTGATTTATTGTTGTCACATGTACCTAGGTACAGTGAAAAGTTTTGTTTCAAGTACAGTACAGGTGGATCATAAAATACAAAGATCAAAGGTTGATAGAACAGTGTGAGGAATACAAAGTTACAGCTGCAAACAAGGTGCACAGAAAGCAAGATCAACAATTGATTTGAAATTTGAGAGGTCCATGTGGTGGTGTTCCCAGCAGGTATGCTGCCCGAGATGGAAGTTGTCCTGGGTTTGGAAGGTGTTGTTGAAGGAGCCTTGGTGAATTTCTGCAGTTCATCTTATCACGAGTACATTCTGCTGCTACTTAGCATCAGTTGTGGAGGGAGGGAGTGGGAATGTGGTGGCTATCAAATAAAGTGCATTGTGTTGATTAGTGTTGAGCTTCTCAAGTATTGATCTGAACAAAAAAACCTCACAACTGCACAAATAACACCTCATCTGCTGGTGTATTCTTATGTTTATGTGCTCTGTCGTTTCCTATCGCATTCTTGTATCATTACACAATTACTACTCTTCTGTTATTGGTTCCCTTTGATTTATTGCATCTCCTCTCCCAATAAGACAATTCACAAGAACCCTGGAGCCCAGTATGGTTCAGATGAAGCACATTCTCACAGTACAGCTCCCATTTGCCCTGGTACTGGTGGCAGTGCCCCATTAAACCCTATTTCCACTACACTGCTCATTCATCTTTACTGAACCAATGTGCCCTTTGCTGGTTTGTTCTTGACTCAAGGAGTAATCTAGAGATTATTCATTGGGAGATTCTGCATTTTAATTATAATTAGATATTTTAATTATCATGGCAGCACAGTGGTTAGCACTGCTGCCTCACAGCGCCAAAGACCTGGGTTCAATTCCCGCCTCAGGCAACTGACTGTGTGGAGTTTGCACATTCTCCCTGTGTCTGCGTGGGTTTCCTCCGGGTGCTCTGGTTTCCTCCCACAGTCCAAAGATGTGCAGGTCAGGTGAATTGGCCATGCTAAATTGCCCATAGTGTTAGGTAAAGGTAGGGGTATTGTTGGGTTTCGCTTCGGCGAGTCGGTGTGGACTTGTTGGGCCGAAGGGCCCGTTTCCACACTGTAAGTAATCTAATCTAATCTAACTAGGATATTGGTAATCACATGGATCACAAGTGGTGGATTCTCCCCTTTCCAATGCTAAGAGCTGAAGGGCTTTGCCTGAAATGTTAATTTTACTGCTCCTTGGATGCTGCCTGAACTGCTGTGCTTTTCCAGCACCACTAATTCAGAATCTGGTTTCCAGCATCTGCAGTCCTTGTTTTTACCTAAGAACTTTACCAGCCCTAACCAAATGCCTAATTCCTGGCAATAGGCTAGCAACACCCCCTCCTGCAATTTTGCTCTCAGCTACAAAAAAAACTGCATCTACCCTCATGACTTTACTAATTGCTACTATCTTTCTATCTTATTAACTCCCCCACACTTGAGAATCTTCCTGCTCAAGTTGCTAATTCATATTGTGGCCACATTGTGGTTTTCACATGTAGGCTGAAAGAACGTTGAACATGAAAGATGTATTAAAGTGAAATGCTGGCTGATGTTAAAAAAAAGTCATGCTTTAATGTGTTTCAGCCAATAGTATAGAGAATGTATTTGTAGTCCCTATTCAAAAGGTCAAAAAAATTCAGGCATAACATTTATCAAGAGATGAGCAAAATTGATGGGCAAGATGATCAGAAGTGGCTTATATTAAGTATTTATAGCTTTGAGACAACCTGTCAGTATTTTAGTAGATGTGGTTAGTACTACAGTAAAACAATGATGTTCATTGGTCACCAACTAAAGAAACAATGACATTATGCTGTTTTGGTTAAAGTTCACAATAACCTTGCATTCTTTCAATTTCCATTGATGCATTTGGTAATTTCTTGCAAAGTCTAAGCAAATATTTCAGTTTTAAGAGACAAGGACACACCTTTGAAGAAATCTGAAGCCTTTTACACACACTTCAATTTGAAAACAGAAAAATGTGCTGCAAAATCCTCAGTAGACCAGTTAGTATCTTTCATTAGAAATGAGAACAAGCAATTTACTTATTCATTCCTTACCTTCAAATTTAATATGGGAGCACCATATTTATTCTCTATTCAAGTTAATAACCACAGGTCGAACCAGAACGAGATTACATCTTGCTTTTGTAACAAATTAAATACTAGTAGAGAAAACAGAATCCGTTGGGCTGGTCAGGTGATCTTCAGCATAGTTCAGTTTTAATAACTTCTGTAAAACTTTTGATTTGCTCTTTCCTGCTGTCTAATTTTGATGCATTTTTCTTTAATCTTGATTTGGAAAATTGAAGCTATCATCGATGTGTTAATTTGCTTATTTATGTATTGTATATGAGTAATTGCATTAGGACACTCGGGTGTGAATTTCAAACTTGTAGCCTCAGTATAAACTGCTTGTTATTCAAACCACCCGAATTCCAGTTCACAGAAATCAATAAGAATATCTGTGCAGATATGTGTAAAAATTGGCGTAGTAATTTGAACTTCCAATGTAGCTCACTATTAAACAAAATTGGCAAGAAAATTTATTGAAGCACTACAACTCAGTGTTCTAAACCGGATACAAATTTATTGATTCAAAAAACAAAGCAATGGATCTTTGGGTTTACAGACAGGTTTTAAACTTTCAGAAATACATTCTTCCCTTTTGTGGGAAAAATGTGAAACAATGTCATTTTAAATATTTACAAAAGGGAAGTTGTCATGTCATCTCGAGTAATTTTTTTGTAATGTCAACTGAATCTGCACAGTTAATTCTGATGTGTGCCACCTCATTATTTCAATTCGGTATTGATTCGCAGGTAGTGCAAAACCCTTTCATGATCTTTATGTAATCATAGTTAAAGTCTGAACACTAAAATAAGACACTGTATCACTCTTGGTATAAAGGCAATAGGTGCAAAATGGAATCAGATAAACTTTACTATAATCAAGCAGCATATAGGTTTTGGAAATAAGAATATGCATTAAAAGAAAATAATAATTCCAGGTTTCATTCAGAACCATTACTAATTAGGTTACCAAAAGGAACAATACACTACTCATAATTGGGCTATGATCTGTAGAAGTAGGGATAAATTACATTACTGCAAACATTGTAGGCAGTCTCTTGGACCTACTGCGTTTTTAATAGGATCATATTCCTTTGACACATCTGGGTTAATTAATTAAGGATTTAAGTCTCTTTTTAATTTCAATCAGTTTCATAGAGGCATATAACGGGGGCTTGTGTTAAAAAGAGTTAAAATTCAACTCTTGATTTGAAAACCATCATCACAAAATAATTAAGATGAACTGGTCAAGATTTGATTGAATCCTTTAAGAAATGGTGTTTAATAGTTTGATTTCCTAAATATTTAATATTTTGTCTAAGCTGTACAACTTTAAAGAATTTTTGTTAATTTTAAGATTTCTAATTTAGTATATGTCCCATTTCAATATAATTTAATATTAATGAGAAATCCGAAATAGTGAAGAACTTATCAACAGAGATTAGAGTGCCTTATTGTTTCATCCAATCACAAAGAGAACGTATTGCTGTAATGCAGTGAAGTACAAGAACGTTACACCATTTTCTAACAACCTTTAACTTGTACTAGATTATTTGCTTTAAACATTTTCCTCGCCTAGGAATCAGATTTTTGTTATCACAATAAGGAAAACATATACCAATCATTAACATTTGACAGACTTCCTTAATTTAGAAAGGAATGTCAATATTCAACATTTTCACTCAATTCTTGTATATTAAAATATTTAATTTAGTGCACCTGGATGTCCTGTATTTACAATCAACTACAACATGATCTTTGGCATAAAGTAGTTGCACAAAAGCCCCATTGATATGTGCAGTAAAAGTCATTACAAAATAATCATTTATTCATTTACTACAGTCAAATTACTCTGGGAATCACGAAATGATATGAGGCTTCTAATTCACCAAATTAGAAGCCTCTGAAATATGTAAACAAAATATAAACAAAACTAATAATTTGATACTACGTTGATGTTGCAATTTCCATATTGCTAATTTTGCAACATTATTGAATCAATTCAGCTTCCTGGTCTCAATGTCACAACCTTTCCATGATTCTTTTCAATTTTCATCATAAAAGGTTTTTGAGAGAGTTCCCACAGGACTTTGTAGCTATCACAGTCATGTTGCAAACACTCAGCAATGTTTCTGAATAACCAGTTTCCTGGCAATCACTCTTTTCCCAAAAATAGTTAACATCTTTTTAAAAATATAAAAATGGTTCAAAAGTGTCTTTAGGCCTCCATTTCTCTGTATTTTCATTGCAGAACTATAAACAGATTGGCATTGTGTTGAACAGAAAGTGGTGAAAAAGAATTTTGCTTGAGTTATTTCAACTGATAACTACTGACAATATGTTTTGTTTTCTCAGTTGTAGTAGTACGTAGCTCCAATTCAAACTAATCAAAATGTGTTATCAGAGAGAGAAAAAAACTTTTTTTGAGTATATGCAGTGGGAACAAACACAGATTTGTCTATTCAATGTGCAGTCTTCAGCAGCATGACATTGCCAAAAAGTCATTTCAGGCTTTTAAGTCAGACGCATTGCGTAGTGTTTGTGTTCTAAGACATTAAGTTACTTTTATTAAGACCACAAAAGAAATAGCTCTCACATGAATAATTAAGAAAGAGAAGGTAAAGCAGATAAATAGATATCTGATAAACTGAGGTAATTATTCCATTAATCAGAGGTGCACATTCAACTTGGCTCAGCCAAGATAAAAGTCAGAAACAAGGAGAGATGAGCAAAAGAGAGCATCAAAAAGGAGCCAGACAAGAAGAAATAAATAGGGAGAAAGAGGCAACAGCTATTAGTCTTTCTCTCTAGTCCATTTAATCATGGTTTCCGGTGACCGGTATAAGAAGATCAGTTTGGCATAGAGCTCTTCCTCCACCTCTAACTCTCCATTCTCTCTCACGAGGAAGATGTCATGACACAGTTTCAAGATGCGATCCACACAAGGCAGCTCCTCAAACATGATAGAATATGATATTTCACTGAAGAAGCCTCGCACGAACTTCCCAACAACCAATACAATTGAGACGTAAAGACCCATTATTCTGGAAAATAAAAGAAAACCCAGAACGTGAAACAGCAATTGAGTTTGTCAATCTTACACCATCCAGAGACTGTGCAATAGTAATCCTATGATGGACTCTCTTGCTAGTCCTTTATTTTAAGATAAATTGATTTTCTTCCCCATTCTCCCCCGAGAAAATTAAACTATGATTGTTAATATTTCTATTACCCTTAGTCCTACTTTAGGACAGAAATAAATCCAGATGAGTCAGAAGATGATGGGTTCATGCTCATTTCAGAGATAAGCATGTAATCTAGATTGATGTTTCAGTGTAGCACTCCGAGTACTGTCAGATACTTTCCTACATTACATTGGGGTAACTAGGCTTCAAAGAACTTTAGTTGATTGAGAAATGCTTTAGAATGCAGTGGTGAAAAGGCTACAGGTTGCTCTTTTGTACTTAGCAGAGAAACAATGGCATTTGCTGTTGACATTGATGAATGCTACTTACAAAGATCTAGGCATGTCTTCATTTATTTGAAATCTGCTTAAACCTTTGCCAAAACAAAGGCATCTCCAAGCTTCCAGTAACAGAGTTATCTTCAAGTACCTTTCAGCAACAGTACTGAGAGTTGTGCTACAGAACTAGCTATACCCTCAGCCAAGGTATTCCAGCACAGTACTGGCATTTACCCAATACAGAAAATTGCCCAGGTAAAAGTTGCCCATGAAAAGCAGGACAAATGCAAACCAGTCAGTTACTGCTCCATGAGTCTACTCCTGGTCATTAGCAAAGTGATGGGTGGTGGTGTGAATAGTGCTATCAAAACAGCACTTATGAAACAATAACCTGTCCACTGACACTTGGTTTTGGTTTCACCAGGACCACTTGATTCAGGCACTCAGGACATGGACAAAAGAGCTGAACTTCAAAGGTAAGGTGAGAGTGACTCCCCTTGACATCCAGGCAGCAATTGACCTCAGAGCAGTGGTAAAACTGAAAACAATAGCAATCGGGGGAAATGTTCTGCTGGTTAGAGTAATGCCTATTACAAAGAAAGATGGTGGGGTTGCTGCAGGTCAATCATCTCAGTCCTAGGACATCATTGCAGCAGTTCCTCTAGATAATGTCTGTTGTCCAAGCTTCTTTCGCTGCTATCTTCACCAACCCCCCCCCACCCCCCCCCGGCCAACCCTAAGGCCAGAAATAGAGATGCCTATTCATGATTGTAAAGATTTCTGCTCCATTTCAATTCCTCAGAGATTGATGGAATTCAAACTCTAGTGTCAATATCCTAGGGGTGCTATTGACCAAAAATTGAACTGAATCAGGCATGTAGCCACATTGTTTATAAGAGCAGATCAGAGGTCAGGAATTCTGCAGTGAATAATTCATCACCTGACTCCCAAAAGTATGTTCACCAACTACAATCAGGATGGTAATGGATTACTCTCACTTGCCTGGATTAGTGCAGTTCCAACAACACTGAAGCAGGTCTACACTATCCAGGATAAAGCAGCCTGCCTGATTGATTCCTCACCACCATCTTATATGTTCACACACTCTACCACCAAGGCTCCTTCAACAGCATTATCCAAACCAATGACTTCTACTAATTAAAAGGACAAAGGCAGCAGAAGCATGGAACATCACCGTGGCAAGCTTCATTTCAAGACATCTTGATTTGAAACTATATTGCTATTTTTTTGCTGGATCAAATTCCAGGTTCTCCCTTTCTAATAGAACTATGGATTTTCCTACTTCACATGGTCTGCTGCAGATCACGAAGGCAGCTCATCGTCATCTGCGCAAAGCGATTAGGGATGAGAAATAAATGCTGGACAGTGACAGCTACCGACACCCCTAGCCAAGCTGTTCCAGTAAAGCAACAATACTGACATCAATTGGCAAAAAAGCAGGATTACCGGCTCACTGGGTACTGCTAGAGCCATTCAGCACTCATGACAAATTTGGTCCAAAAATGGACAAAAAAAAAGCTGAATCCAGAGGTGTGATTAAATTGACTGCCTGTCAAGGAAATGTGATTAAGTATCGCACCAGGTAGCCTTGGTAAATTGGGAACCGTGGGAAAGCCTGAGCACTGGCTGAAGTCAAGCCTATTACAAAGAAAAGTGTTTGTGCTTGTTGGAGGATCAATCCTTATGTTCATATGGGAGTCTAAGGTAGTCAAGATTAGGTGGGAATATGGCATGAAAGTCACAATTGCGTCAGCCATGATGTTTTTTTAACATTCATTCATAGGACGTGAGCATCACTGACTAGGCCAACATTTATTGCCCATTCTTAACTTCCCAGAGAGCAGTTAAGAGTCGACCATATTGCTGTGAGTCTGCAGTTACATGTAGGACAGGCCAGGTAAGAACGCAGGCTCATGGGGATGATTTGTTTACTCCTGCTCTTAGCTTGTATATTCATATGAAAGAACAAAATGCAGGTGTTTCTTAGGGCAGTTTCGTAGGACCAACCATCTAATCTTGTGTCATTAGTAGCCTTTCCTACATCATACAGTCAGATGTTGATCATTCTACAGCATTCAGGCACACTCCTCAGAGACTGAAATAGTCCATGCCTGCATGCATTAAGACCTAGACAATATATATCCAACTAGAGTAGACTTGTTCAAAATACCATTCAGGCCACATAGTTGCCAAATGACCAACAATATTATATTCAAGTGTTTTAACACTATTACCATTAATGTCAGGGGAGGTAGTAGGAGCAGATGTGTTAGCAAAGTTTAAGAGGCATTTAGACACACAGGACCTGGCAGAGAATAAAGGGATAAGGACCATGCACAGGCAGATAGTACTAGATCAGAATAGCATCCTGGTCAATACAGACATGGTGGGCTGACAGACCTGTTACTGAGGTAAAAACAATGACTACAGATGCTGGAAACCAGATTCTAGATTAGTGGTGCTGGAAGAGCACAGCAGTTCAGGCAGCATCCAAGGAGCAGCGAAATCAATGTTTCGGGCAAAAGCCCTTCATCAGGAATAAAGGCAGAGAGCCTGAAGCGTGGAAAGATAAGCTAGAGGACAGTGGGGATGAGGAGAAAGTAGCATAGAGTACAATAGGTGAGTGGGGGAGGGGATGAAGGTGATAGATCAGGGAGGAGAGGGTGGAATGGATAGGTGGAAAAGGAGATAGGCAGGCAGGACAAGTCCGGACAAGTCATGGGGACAGTGCTGAGCTGGAAGTTGGAATTAGGGGAGGTGGGGAAGGGGAAATGAGGAAACGGTTGAAGTCCACATTGATGCCCTGGGGTTGAAGTGACTGAAGCGGAAGGTGAGGCATTCTTCCTCCAGGTGTCTGGTGGTGAGGGAGCGGGCGATGAAGGAGGCCCAGGACCTCCATGTCCTCGGCAGACTGGGAGGGGAAGTTGAAATGTTGGGCCACGGGGCGGTGTGGTTGATTGGTGTGGGTGTCCCGGAGATGTTCCCTAAAGCGCTCTGCTAGGAGGTGCCCAGTCTCCCCAATATAGAGGAGACCGCATCGGGAACAACGGATACAATAAATGATATTAGTGGATGTGCAGGTAAAAATTTGATGGATGTGGAAGGCTCCTTTAGGGCCTTGGATAGAGGTGAGGGAGGAGGTGTGGGGGCAGGTTTTACAGTTCCTGCAGTGGCAGGGGAAGGTGCCAGGATGGGAGGGTGGGTTGTAGGGGGGCGTGGACCTGACCAGGTAGTCATGGAGGGAACGGTCTTTGCGGAAGGCAGAAAGGGGTGGGGAGAGAAATATATCCCTGGTGGTGGGGTCTTTTTGGAGGTGACGGAAATGTTGGTGGATGATTTGGCTTATGTGAAGGTTGGTAGGGTGGAAAGTGAGCACCAGGGGTGTTCTGTCCTTGTTATGGTTGGAGGGGTGGGGTCTGAGGGTGGAGGTGTGGGATGTGGACGAGATGCGTTGGAGGGCATCTTTAACCATGTGGGAAGAGAAATTGCGGTCTCTAAAGAAGGAGGCCATGTGGTGTGTTCTGTGATGGAACTGGTCCTCCTGGGAGCAGATACGGTGGAGGCAGAGGAATTGGGAATACGGGATGGCATTTTTGCAAGAGGTTGGGTGGGAAGAGGTATAATCCAGGTAGCTGTGGGAGTCAGTGGGTTTGTAAAAAATGTCAGTGTCAAGTCGGTCGTCATTAATGGAGATGGAGAGGTCCAGGAAGGGGAGGGAGGTGTCAGAGATGGTCCGGGTAAATTTAAGGTCAGGGTGAATGTGTTGGTGAAGTTGATGAATTGCTCAATCTCCTTGCGGGAGCACGAGGTGTCGCCAGTGCAGTCATCAATGTAGCAGAGGAAGAGGTGGGGAGTGGTGCTGGCATAATTACGGAAGATCAACTGTTCTATGTAGCTAACAAAGAGACAGGCATAGCTGGGGCCCATATGTGTGCCCATGGCTACCCCTTTGGTCTGGAGGAAGTGGGAGGATTCGAAGGAGAAATTGTCAAGGTTGAGGACCAGTTCGGCCAAACAAATGAGTGTGTCAGTGGAAGGGTACTGTTGGGCATGTCTGGAGAGGAAAAACAGAGGGATTGGAGGCCCTGGTCATGGCAGATGGAAGTGTAGAGGGATTGGACATCCATGGTGAAGATGAGGCGTTGGGGGCCGGGTAAACGGAAGTCTTGGAGGAGGTGGAGAGCATGGGTGGTGTCTTGAATGTATGTGGGGAGGTTCTGGAGTAGGGGGGATAGGACAGTGTCGAGTTAGGTAGAGATCAGTTCAGTAGGGCAGGAGCATGCTGAGATAATGGGTCGGCCAGGGTGGTCAGGCTTGTGGACCTTGGTAAGGAGGTAGAACCGGGCAGTGCAGGGTTCCCGGACTATGAGGTTGGAAGCTGTGGTGGGAGATCTCCTGAGGTGATGAGGTTCTGTGTGGTCTGGGAAATGATGGTTTGGTTGTGGGCGATGGGGTATTGGTCGAGGGGGCAGTAGGAAGAGGCATCCTCGAGTTGGAGTTTGGCTTCAGCATTGTAGAGGTCAGTGCGCCAGATTACCACTGCGCCCCCTTTATCCGCTGGCTTGATGGTGAGGTTGGGATTGGAGCAGAGGGATTGGAGGGCTGCACGTTGTGAGGGTGAGAGGTTGGAGTGGAGGAAGGGGTAGACAGGTTGAGGCGGTTAATATCCCGGCAGCAGTTGGAAACGAAGAGGTCGAGGGCAGGTAATAGGCCAGCGCGGGGTGTCCAGATGGATGCAGTGTGTTGGAGGTGGGCGAAGGGGTCCTTGGACACCCGCACCAATCAACCACACCGCCCCGTGGCCCAACATTTCAACTCCCCCTCCAACTCTGCCGAGGACATGGAGGTCCTGGGCCTCCTTCATCGCCGCTCCCTCACCATCAGACGCCTGGAAGAAGAACGTCTCACCTTTCGCCTCAGAACACTTCAACCCCAGGGCATCAACGTGGACTTCAACAGTTTCTTCATTTCCCCTTCCCCCATCTCACCCTAGTTCCAAACTTCCAGCTCAGCACTATCCCCATGACTTGTCCGGACTTGTCCTACATGCATATCTCCTTTTCCACCTATCCACTCCACTCTCTCCTCCCTGATCTATCACCTTCATCCCCTCCCCCACTCACCTATTGTACTCTAATCTACTTTCTCCTCACCCCCACCCTCCTCAAGCTTATCTCTCCACGCTTCAGGCTCTCTGCCTTTATTCCTGATGAAGGGCTTTTGCCCGAAACGTTGATTTCGCTGCTCCTTGGATGCTGCCTGAACTGCGGTGCTCTTCCAGCACCACTAATCCAGGACCTGTTATTGAATGGTACTGTTCTATGTTCTATCACTGAATCTCACACTAGCAACAATCTTGCCAGAAACTGTACAGCCATATAAATACTGTGACTATAAAAGCAGGTCAGAGATAAGTAACAGTGGCAAGTCACTCCCCTCATGACACCCCAAAGCTCTTCCAACATTCACAAGTCAAGCATGCACTTAGCTGAAAGAATGCAATACCATCAAACCTCAAACAGTCTAACACCATCTTGGACAATGCAGCTCGTTTGGTTGGCACTTCACTCATGAACAAATAAAAACTAAACTTTTAAAAATCTAAACAAATGTAGTTACAATAATGGAGACATTTCATATCAAATAAACATAAAATTACTTCTTCAGAGCCAATGACACTCTCTAAGTAAATTATCAACTTAATACACTATTAAAAATCCAATTACATCCCAATGGTACTTTACAAAATCTTGGAAAAGTATTTTGTGAAAGAATAGAAGAATAGAAGTTCTTGTTAGTTCAATTACTTCTAATTGATTGCAGCTTGGGAGGATTGCAACAGCATATTCAATGGGTCACATTCCCTCTGAAATTAATTAGGAAGTACAAGTAATTTATTTAAATATAATCCTTCTTTTTGCACATTGCTTACATAGTAATTTAAAGAGAGTGTACATCCTTCATGAAGACGCTTGGATGTGTGAACATTGCCTATGGGGAATTGTAAAGTTACTGACAGCGACTTCTCAATTTCTGTAATTAAGTATACATGTACCAACTCCAGAAATTGATGTCAGCTTAAGATAAATAATGACAGCACACTATGACTTTTCTTTCCATTACAACCACAAAATCTGGACTAACATAAATGTAAGGGCTTTATTTCTCTCCTGTTTCTGAGGTAAGGAATAACGACTCTATGATACTTTTGAATATGAAATGTTACTTGACTAAGTATCTGAAATATATGCAAGTAACTTTGAAAAATCATGATTCAGAAACCCTTGAGATTTGAGGTAATAAAAGGCTTCAAATTTGGGAATTTGAGAGGATTTTATCCTGCGCAGGCTCACATTGCAGCATCTGGAAGATTGCCGGGCACAGTGAGATAGTTCTTGAAGCATATCATTTGCAAGGCTAGGATTTTAAAGATATTGAGGCCTTTAGTTTAAGATGACCCTGCAATTCATGATGATCCTTGCATTTTGGGAAAAGTCTGTTATTTCCTTTTCATGAGATGAACCTTTAAATCCAAAGTGAATTAAGATAACATTGCAAAGGGGTTTAATGGTTGCTTGGGTATGGAATCATTTTAAAGACATTAAACGGTGGTGGGCTTGTTATGGGCAGGAAAGCCAACTGAGAGCAGGGAATGTGGAAGTAGTGGTGGTGGTAGTGGTGGGTGGTTCGAAAAGTTGAATTCCTGTCTATTCTGAGGCAACAAGCCTGAGCAGTCACATTTCAGAAATGAGCATTTGTGTGAAGAGAAGAAAGATAAGCTTTCTCCAAATAAATGAGCTCTTTGTTCGGCAGTAAGAAGAAAATACAACTGATGTTCTTAGTGAAACCATGTTTGAACAAACCGAAAGAGACCGATATCCTAAACGGTGTGTGACAAAAACAGGCATGATGAAGACCTGAGCATTTGTATCAGAGCACCAAACTGTGTGTATTGGCTATCATTTGTTGAAAAGGAATTATAGACAGCGACACCATCAGGACTGTCAAGCCACAAGTGCAAGGGATCTGGCGTGTGTGCCTGGTCAGTATTAGCCATATCTGAGAATCATGGATGTGGCTGCCAGTAAAACCAATGAAGACAATATGTATTTAGTCTTATGTACTAAAGGCCAAATTACAAAGTGCGATTAAATGTGGGGTAGGCAATGGCCTGGTGATATAATTGCTAGTCTATCAATCTAGATGCCCAGGTAATGTTCTGGAAACCTGGGTTCAAATCCCGCCAGGACAGATGGTGGAATTTGAATTCAATAATAAACTAGAAGGAAGAGTTTAATGACGACCATGAAACCATTGCAGAATGTCAGGGAAAACCTCATGTACTTCACTAATGTCCTTTATGAAAGGAAATCCTTACCTGGTCTGGCCTACATGTAACTCCAAACTCTCAGGTGATTCTTAACTGTTCACTGGACAATAAATGCTGGTCCAGCCAATGATACCCATATTCCATGAATAAGTAAATAAAAATATTTGAGCAGAAAGTGATGCAACTGTTTGTGACTATACTAAACACATCTTTGCTGCAATTACAATTAAAAAGTGAAAGTAACCTTTTTACTTGGAAGATTATTTACCAATTCATGTTTGAAGTAGGTTTTTTTAGTCGATTTGTTACAATAAAAGTGCTTAAAATCTTGTCCATCAGTTTTCTTTTGATTGGTAATGAGGGGATTTCTTTCTATTAAAAAACTATTGGGCTCTATAAGGTAACAAATACTTAATGAATGTGCTCGGTAGCCAGTTACAATTGCATTGGGATTCTAATGACTTTGGAAGAACTTGATGTACATGCAGTTTTGATTATTGGTAATTTGATTAAATACATTTTGAAATTTATCAAAAACAAATTAGTGAAGATCGTATCTTGATATTTAATTAATTTCCGTTTCACCTACTATATTATTTTCCAAAGCTTTATTACGTAAAAGAAACAAATGTTTCTATTACATTTCTGAAAGAAACATACCCATGTCCAGCGAGGAAGCCCAGGCTTGGTGGGCTGACCTTGTCATTGAAGATGATCATTTGTAGTTCATGACATTCATTTTGTTTACATTCTTCAGTCTTGGCCTGTATCACCCACCATTCCAAGATACTGTCTGAATCATTTGCATCCTTTCCAACGTGCCTTTGTAGTTCCATGGTCACATTCAGGTAGCTATTTTCATTATCTGTCAGTGGTGAAAAGTTTTTAATGCAGTAGTTTAGAAGTAGTAAAACTTAATAATTTGTTTCAAATTTGTATCAATATTTTCTTAATATGCCAAATCTTAAATAATGCACTTCATACAAGCCCTTGCATTCATCACTGTTGTAATAGAGGCTAATTTTGTGGGTTAGTTAGTGTGCAGCAAATCAGTTCCTATCATGACACCAATGTATAGTAATCAGTCCTAGTCGTACCTCCAGTGTGCAACTGATGCAATCAACATGCATACAATGGAAATCTAGTTGTCACAGCATACCACTAACATGCTGCCACAGGTATTCCATTATCTGCACGCATTAACACAGCACTGCAGTATGTGTTAAGATTTGTGATGGTCTGCTAAGTACTGCACATTCTTGCTATGGTGAAGTGTCACTCTAAAAAGGAGAGTAATTGAAGATTAGGAGGAGTAGGAGGAATAGGAAGAGGTAAAGAAAAGGACGATGCAGCATTGGCACCTCCTTTCAGACAGGGCTTTCCATGAAGAACTCATCTGAGTCTGGTGGCAATAACCACAACTCCGAAGACTCATTCATGAACAGTCCCGTGCTTCATCTTACCTCTCAATCTCAATGCTGGCTTGGCCTCATGGAAAAAGTAAAGACCCATAACAAAATAAACATTCCAAACTGATTTCATACATGAAAAAATGAACTGTTAAACACAAGCTAATAATCACCTGAGTACATTCCGTTAGTGCCTGTCATCTACTTGCCTTTGCTTCTCTCAGTATTGCTGTGCAGTGCTCGCCCGTTGTCTGCCAACTTGCAATGAATGAGATTGCACATGATCTTAGAACAACCTTACACTGGAAGGCCCAGATTTAGATTGTACCACCTTGACATTGGAACAGCAATCTGGATACACCAAGAGCACTGATGCTGTGGTGTGTGGAAAGTTAAATGCTGTCATCCAATCAGAGAACAGTGTTACCATTCTCAATGGAGCTCTACAGCTCCCGCATACAGCAGATTGAGGCATTGCTCTGACAACTGCTCTGACAATGTTCAAGCTCCTTTGCACGTTTATCCATAGGGGTGATGGCACGAGTATTAGAATGCATCACGGCATGCAGTCAGTGGTTGGTCTCTGTGGCTGCTACAATAAAAGCTGTATCATAATTTGCAAATATGTAGGGAGATCGCAGATAGTTATGAGAATAATAGGGTTGCAGTAGTAGGGGATTTGAACTTTCCAAACATAGACACATACTCCCTTAGTGTTAAGGAGCTTGCATGGGGAGGAATTCATTAAGCACGTTCAGGAATCAATATGTAGATATCCCAACTAAAGAAGGGGAAAAGCTCAACCTTCTCTTGGGACATAAGGTAGTGATCAGTGATCCATAATTCTATTAATTTTAAAAGAGTTATGGAAAAGCATAGGTCTGGTCCAAAAGTTATAGTACTAAATTAGAGTAAGGCTAGTTTTTATGGTATTAAGATAGGAACTTAACACTGACCACAGGCTTTCTGGCAGCTCTGTCAATGACTAAGTATTTTGTTCTGTATCTTCTTCTGCAGTCTGCCCAACAAAGTGGAAACCAGGCCAACTGCAGTGAAACTCATGTGGAACCTCACAACCTCACCATCTTTGTAGCCCCATCATTTCCTGGACCACCTCCCCCTGCCCCCCCCCATCTTTCCCCATAAGCTGCCACCTATACTCTCCCTGCTCTGGCTAGTCGCTCGTTCATAATGTTACCATTCAGATTCCATCTCTATGCTATTCTATCAATTATGCAGGATGCTAATATCTCAGTCAGTGGTTGACAGCATGAGGTAGAGTGATGCTGCACGTCAGTGTCATTTTATTCTTCCTCCACTGATTGGCTAGGTAGGGTATCTGAAAGGGCAAATGCATAAGAAAACATTTGTGGTGCAAGAAATGAGGGAATATCATAGATGCATACATAATGGCATTTGCAGACTCTAATCAGAGAAAAATGTAGGATTATGCGGAAATGAGATTTGAGGAGAATGTAGCCATTTTTAATGTTTTCAATCCCGTTGCTGGCTGTGGCCTCAGCAATGGACTGTACAATAATGCCAATAATCTTTGGAGATGATGATGATTAGGATATTGGAGTGTGCCTGGTCTCCTCTGGTTAGCTGTTGTTGCTTCCAGTTGTATAGCACCCCGTACTGCAAGAGAGAAGGAGGTGCATCAGTGAGAGTCTTGCAATCTGTCTTGCTAATATGGTTTCTTTGACTGAAAAGCTGGCGATGTGCACAAACTGTTTTTATAAAGCTTGCAGTAGCTCTGTGTGCGTGTGTGTGTGTGTGTATATAATATATACACTGTTAATAGATAAATACCAGGTATGAGCCTTGATTGATAGAGATTCTTGCTGGGTGAGTTATAGGTGAATGGCCCTTTGTCTGAGGCAGCTATGGCATTTGAAGAAGAATTCACTAATCTAGTCATGTAAAATCATTCAACTTCTAACTCTACTTTCAGGTCCTCAGGACTTGTTTCCTGACATTGGCCTCTATGGCTATCTCTTCGATGTGTTTCCCTGGAAGATCTTGTGACTTCCTGTTGACAGGATATCTCTACTCTTTTCCACCTTTTTTCCTGAAAAGCCTCCAGTTTAGAATTCAAGAATCTTGGAAACCAATCTTACCAATTTTCTACCATCATTCAATATTTCATAGGAATTGCATTGGCTGAATGCAGAAATTCCAGGCATCTTGAAGTTACTGCAATGTCTATGATGAAGCTAACTCATGAGAGTTCATCATATCAGAATCCTTTCAGCTGCTTTTGGGGCTTTTAAATTTAGCACCTCCAGCAATGACACCTCAGATTTCTGTGTGGTAATCACTCAAGTGCAAAATTTAAGTCTCAAATATTTTGATGCTCAGATCTTGGATAGAGCTCTGAAACTAATCAATATCTGGGTAAAAATGGAATAACAAATTATGAATGGAATAAATATGTTCAACCTTGCCTTTCAATTAGGAACAACTTTCTACAGGATTTTATGAAATCTTTCAAAGAAAATGAATTGTGGCAACTCAAATAAAACAATGGTGGAGATAAAATATGATTATTTAGACTATGGCAAAACGAAACTGACATTTTGAAATGAAGAGCATTTGAATTCAAGATGAATTCGCTAAGTTGTCAGTAAATATTGTAATTTATCATTTTAAAAAGGGAAAGTTTCCGAACACTATAATCAAGTCATTTTACCTGGATACAGCTGATCAACAGGTTTTGCATCTGGCCCATTTGGAGCTCTAATGTACTTTGGTAACATATGTGAAATCAATCTGCAAATAAAAATCATACAAAAACATCAAACTAATACATTTTGTTTGATCTAAAGGAACAATTTTGCAATTTCTCTCTTTATCAGGGAATACTGCGAATATTGAGCATATTGTGCAAAATCCTGAATATGTGCACCATGATTTCTCATTGACTAAAACTAATGAAAGGAAAATCATACAATGCACATTCACAATGCAGTCCCTTTAAGCATGTCTGGCAAATGGTCCAGCATTTTTAATTGCCAAAATTGCCAATATATATTAAAATATATTTCCAATAGTAATTCTATCAACAAAATGGTTTAGTTATGCCCTTTTTATTTCTTTAGTAGGGTTTTAAACTTTCATCCCAATCCATTATTCTCAAATTTGCTATGATGTTTGATAAAACCATTGTGCTTACAATTCTCATGCTAAACAAATTCATGCAATTTCCACACAATACTAATACAGAACTCAAACTTAATAAATTTATTGGAGATCAAAGTATTGATAAAGAAACTCAGAAAGTACTGCAGAAACTCTGCACATCTGGCAGTATCTGCAGGGAGATAAACTGAGTGAACGTTTCGAGGCCAGTCTCACTGGCCAGTGCAGCTTTCAGTGCTGCCTATTTGCTTTCAGTTGTAACAAAGGTTCATTGAAGTTGAAACATTAACTCTGTTTTTCGCTCCAGAGATACTGGTTTGTCCGGCACTTCCTGGTTTTATTTGAGAATTCAATATTGCTTTACCACAGACAAGCTCTACGACAAGTTGACAAGTTAATAGTGGTACTATCAGCACTCAGTTGAATCAAACAAATAAAGGCATACACTGGTTCCTTCCGAATTCCTAGAAGAAGATCTGCCAACTGTTTCCGCACAGGGTCATTTGGTTCCAGATCAATGGTGTGCTTTTCTGATGTGTGCTCGTGTACTCCACCTAGACTCAGATCCCTAAAGACAGAAGGTTATTAAATATTATTCTAATTGGACTTTGAAAATTGATAAGAAACTCTCTATTCCTATAAACAATAATATTATAAACATCAACCTCTCATCTGAAACGAATAACTTTTAAAATGTCTCAAACCTACACACATTTTAACTTGCTTTATACCTGGTCTGGTTCAGATTATAGACTGAGTTACGCTCAAGAAATAGGACAAGATAAAAAGGGTACAAAGCAGGTTTTTCTTCACTTTTCAAATGGTTGCCATTGGCCATCCCTCCAATATAGGAAGACACCTACTCAGGGTGATGGGTTTTCACCATCTGAGTGAACAGGCTGATTCTTGACCTACAGGGTTCTGAGGATGTGAAACAACATGGTCCATAAGATAGTGGGATCCAAAGTGCAAGGTTTGCATAATTTTCTTCCATCATTTGCTGCTGCTCATTCCTTATTATTAAATTCTATAATAAGTAATACACTGACAAAAGTATATTTTCAGAAGCATATATTAAAGCCACACATCAATACAATAATACTTCTTTGCAGCATACACAGTAAAAGCTTATCGAATTTCTAAAGAATGTAGTTGTTGGAGCTCATGGTGCAGAGAGAAAGTCTTCTTTCATTTAAAAGATTAGAATTTTATCCCTCTAACTTAATATTGGAGAGCATTCTTACCTTTGAAAAGTCCACATAAGGCGAAGTGTCATCTCGGAGTTATGGCTGTTTAATTCAGTAATCATTGCCTGACGACTAGGTGGACTAACACTCCATAATGATCCTGAACTTCCTTCTATGTGTGCAGTCATGATATCCTCATAACCATAAAGTGTGATAAACTGCATAGCAGCCTTCAGGAGAGGACAGAAACTATTTTAGATGTCAAGAAAATGTACTGCTGCAAATTATAAAAGGACCAATAAAATGGAGATCTCACTGAAAAACTACTAGTCAAAAAATTGAAGATTCATAGAAAATTAGAAAACTAGCAATAGCTGATTAATGTAGTAAATGTGGTTAAATCTGACAGTATGGTACGCTAATGAGATAATAGACTTTATCACATGACGCAATCATACATCAGATGATTTTGCTCTCTCTCTCTGCAGCCTCATTGCAAGAAGCCAGAATAAGATATTACTTAAATAGTTTGAACGTTTTCCCTACCTCAGCAGACTCTTTATCAGCACAAGACCAAGAAAATATTGTAACATGTTAATTAACCCTTTCATAAAGGTGAACACAGCCTGGGTAAACAGCCTGATTCCAATTCATAGTTTTGATATAAAATAACTGATGTAAAAATAGGCCTTAATATTTCCTTTCTGATATGTACTTAGACTTGCAGCAGCAATGAGACAGAAGACTGATTACAATATAAACTGCAGTCACATTTCATCCCTTAACAGAAAGGTAACAAAAAAAAAATTGTTGGGATAGTTCCCTATTCCTTTGCAGAGAAATCACAAGATTGCTTAGACAAGGGTGTGAAATTGTTTCTGTAACTGTCACGATGCTTTCCTAACATGTTGAGAGAGGCACTATTCTGCTTGCCCTAATTCACTTTTCACACCTCTCCCCTTCTGTTCTACCTTGCACTAAGTTCATACAGATTCTTTCCTCTCTGTGTTCTATGTTGATAGAATCCCTACAGTGCAGAAAGAGGCCATTTGGCCCATCAAGTCTGCACCATCTCTCCAACAGACTGGGACCATTCGCCACAGCAGATTCGCTGCCACCAATTAGCCACTGCCCTTTGACCACCGAAGACACTTAGCCACTGCCCATTGGCCACTGAAGACGATTTGCCACCGCAAGTAAGTCGTATATTTTGAATATTGGCGGTATATAAAATTGTCGTTATGTTGGTTAAGGTAGTGTTTGCGTTGTTTCAGTAACAACTTATTTTCGTTACAGGAGAGTTTTTTTTAAGCTTGTATTTTTGGAACAGGAATTTTTAGTATGGAAACAGAAATTAATAGTAAACGTGGAAATAAGAAGTGTATATATATATATATATATATAAAAATAAACTATCCAAGAGTGATTCAAGTATTAAGTTTTGGTGATATGAACAAAGGGACTGATGTAATGGACGGATCCACATATTGTATATTGTATTTTAGCAAAAAGACTTGATGGTGTTCATCCAATATTGTATATACGTCTACCAAATAAGCAAAGTTCAACGTATGTATGCGTGTTTGAAATGGTGAAGTCCTTGGTACCTAATCCCAGACCACAGTATATCCATTATGACTTTGAGCAGGCAGCTATCAGTGCTACGAGAGATTGTTTTACTAAAGTTAGAATTAACCAATAAAATGATATTTATTTTACCTCTTTTTTAAAAAATCAATATGTAGTATACAGTTGTATAAATAAAGGGGACTGAGAAATATGAAAGAACCGGCGGAAATGAAAACAATCAGTATACATATGTATATATCCGGTGGCGATTAGTCTCCAGAGGTCAAACGACCCCAGTAGAGAAACGTTGGTGGCGAACCGACAGTGGCTAATCATCGGTGGCAAATCTGCCATGACGAATCGTCACCAACCCCTTTCCGAAGAGCATCCCACCCAGACCCACCCCCTACCACATCCCTGAAACCTTGCATAGATTTTTTAAAAAATTATGGCTAACTCACATAACCTGTGCACTCTGGAGCAATTTTTAACATGGCCAATTCACCTAACTTGTACATCTATGGACTGAGGGAGGAAACTGGAGCAGACACAAGAAGACCATGCAAACTCCACACAGACAGTCTGTCCAAGGCTGGATTTGAACCTAGGTCCCTGGTATTGTGAGGCAGCAGTGCTAACCATTGTGTTACCATGCTGCTTGAGAAAATATGCTGACACATTTTCTCCCCACTTCTCCCTGTGTGAATGAATGGAAAAGGGTGAATGCTGATAATGTTCTGGACCAGATGGGCCAGTGGGCTGAGAAGTGGCAGTTGGAGTTTAATTCGGATAAATGCGAGGTGCTGCATTTTGGGAAAGCAAATCTTAGCAGGACTTACACACTTAATGGTAAGGTCCTAGGGAGTGTTGCTGAACAAAGAGACCTTGGAGTGCAGGTTCATAGCTCCTTGAAAGTAGAATCGCAGGTAGATAGGATAGTGAAGAAGGTGTTTGGTATGCTTTCCTTTATTGGTCAGAGTATTGAGCACAGGAGATGGGCGGTCATATTGTGACTATACAGGACATTGGTTAGGCCACTGTTGGAATATTGCGTGTAATTCTGGTCTCCTTCCTATCGGAAAGATGTTGTGAAACTTGAAAGGGTTCAGAAAAGATTTACAGGGATGTTGCCAGGGTTGGAGGATTTGAGCAATAGGGAGAGGCTGAACAGGCTGTGACTGTTTTCCCTGGAGTGTCAGAGGCTGAGGGATGACCTTATAGAGGTTTACAAAATTATGAGGGGCATGGATAGGATAAATAGACAAAGTCTTTTCCCTGGGGTTGGGAGTCCAGAACTAGAGGACATAGGTTTAGGGTGAGAGGGGAAAGATATAAAAGAGACCTAAGGGGCAACGTTTTCACGCAGAGGTATGTGTATGGAATGAGCTGCCAGAGGATCTGGTGGAGGCTGGTACAATTGCAACATTTAAGAGGCATTTGGATGGGTATATGAATAGGAAGGGTTTGGAGGGATATGGGCCGGTTGCTGGCAGGTGGGACTAGATTGGGTTGGGATATCTGGTCGGCATGGACGGGTTGGACCGAAGGGTCTGTTTCCATGCTGTACATCTCTATGACTCTATGAAGGAAAGGAGTGAGAATGTGAATGCAGTGGAAGGAGCAGAAGAATATCAACATGACCAGAAGGTAGAACATAGTCTCAGAATTACTGCCCTCTCACTGATCTTGCCGGTGGTCAAAATGACTCATTCAATAGTACAAGGATTTGGAATAGCCCAACCATCTGGACTGTACCTGTTGAAGTCAGTACATCACTACTTCCTCAACAGCAAATGGAAACAGGCAATAAATGCAGGTCTAACCAAGGATGCCTGCACCTGTGAACATGTATAAAGAATACTCACAGGAAGAAATTCTTTAAAGATTCAATCCAGGTGGTGTATGTGCACAAAGAGTGCCATTAGGGAGAGAATGCCAACATTTTGACCCAGCGACCAGGAAGGAACAGCGACATATTTCCGAGTAGGATGGTGCGTAGCTTGGAGGGGAAGTTGCAAGGGGTTTGTGTTTCCATGTATTTACTGTTCCTGTCCTTCCAGGTGGCAGCAGTCACTAGTTTGAAAGCTTGCTAAAGTAGGATGGTAATTTTCTGAAAGCTATCTTTTGGGTGGTACATATTGCTGAGAACTGTGTGTCAATTGTGGAGCAAGTGAATGCTTAAAGTGGTAGACAGCATGTTAATCAAGTGGACTGTTTTGTCCTGGATGGTGTCAAGCTTCTTGAATGTTATAGACGTTGCACACATCTAGGCAAGTGGGGAGCATTCCATTACACTGCTGATTTATTCCTTGGTAGGTGTGAACAATACTCTGAACAAAACTGGAATTTGATAAATATATAAATTTTAATATGAAGTCAGTAAACCTTTTCTCTTCATGGGGCATCTAGAACTTTAAAATCAGAGCCAGGATATTCAAGCAAGGAGTTCCATAAAGAACATTAGAAATAAAGGAGCTCTGACCTCAAAGAATTTGAATTAAATGTTCAATTTTAGATAAAAATAACATGTGGGTGGGGGGGGGGGTGGGCGGGGGGGGGGGGGGGGGGGGGGGGGGGTGGTGGGGAGGGTGAATCATTTCCTTGAGACTGTTCTTGTATTCAATGCAATCATGGCTGACCTGTATCTTAACTGCATCTACCTCCATACATAACCAGTTTCTTGATGTGGTATGATTCTACAGAAGGTGATTGCTTAGCATAGTCAATGGATGTAAATTTTTCTGACATAAAATCCAACGCAACAGTCGTGGAGCCTGACAGCAAATATTTCATGATTGCTGCAACGATTGCTAATGTTTTTGCAGAACTGTTTGGTTCCATTCAAACAATGTAAAGTTCTGAAGGGTTCTATTTTAAGAAAAATAGGATTCATTCAAGTACCTCTCCTCAAAAAAGTTAAACCTTCATACATATCAAGAGATAAGGCCAGCCTAACATGGCCACCATCAAATAATAATCACCTCTTATTTTCCAGTTTGTTTTATTCTTTACTTTAGTGTTTGATTTTCTAGTCAATTGCTGGAAGGAAAATGTGTTTAATTGAATCTTACTTTCCTAACGTTAGCATTATATGCTTCGTCTCAAGAGAACTGATACATCCTTTGTACTGCTGGATTTATAAGATCGCAGAATTTAAAAAGAATCTTACTGGATTGCGTTCAAATGTTGAACAAAGGTCATCGTAATCCTTTTGATTGAATGGTTTTAGAGAATGTTGTTGAGCACTCATTGTAAACAGGGGCTGCAAACAAAGTGAAAGAAACATTTACTATATTCTTTATTTAATACCATTTCCCGAAAAAATATGGTTTTAAATCATGTCTCATTATAATAATTAAAACCTACACATCCTAAGTCAAAGATTTATTCAAAACAATAAGCATTGAATAGTAACAGTCTGATACTTTTAATAATGATTAGCCTTTTAGTCAACTGTAATGCATGATTTTCCTCTACTACATGAATTACTCAGACATTCCACAAGTTCCTTTTCTTGCGATCCACTACCAACTTGATTTTCCCAGTTTACCTGCAAATTGAAATCCCCCATGATCACTGTAACCTGGCCTGGAAAATCGCTAATGTAACCCTCCTCTTTAAGAAGGGAGTAAGGTAACAGATGGGAAATTTTAGGCTGATTAGCCTGACCTCAGTCGGTAAGATTTTGGAGTCCATTGTGAAGGATAAGATTTCTGAATACTTGGAAGAGCATGGTAAAATAGGGCAAAGTCAGCACGGTTTTATTAAGGGAAGGTCATGCCTGAAAAATTTGTTAGAATTCTTTGAGGTGGTAACGAGCAGGTTGGACTAGGAAGAGATAATGGATGTTATTTATCTGGACTTCCAGAAGGTCTTTGTTAAGATGCTGCACAGCAGGCTGCTGAGTAAGATAAGGTCCCATGGTGTTTGAGGTAAGGTACCAGCATGGATAGAAGATTGGCTGTGTGAAATGAAAAGCAGAGAGTGGAGATAAAATGATGGTAGCCAGTGACTAGTGGTGTTCCACAAGGGCCAGTGTTGGGAGCGCAAATTTTCACTTCATACATTAATGTTCTGGATGAAGGAACTGAGGGCATGCTGGTGAAGTTTACAGATGACTCTAAGATAGATGGAAGGACAGGTTGTATTGAAGAAATAGGAATGCTGCGAAAGATTTAAACATGTTGTAGAGTGGGCAAAGAAGTGGCAGATCGATTTCAATGTGGGAAAGTGTGAGATCATGCATTTTGGTAGTAGGAATAGAGGCATGGACTATTTTCTAAATAAGAGAAAATTCAGACATCTGGAATACAAAGGGACTTGGGAGTCCTAGTCCAGGATTCTCTTAAGGTAAACTTGAATGTTGTGTCGGTAATTAGGAAAGTAAATAGAGTGTTGTTACTCATCTTGAACTAGAATATAAAAGCAGATGTACTTCTGACACTTTATAAGACTCTGGTCAGACCACTTGGAGAGTATTGTGAGCAATCTTTGGCCTCAGAGCTCAGGAAGGACATACTGACTGTGGAGTGGGTCCAGAGGAGGTTCGTGAGAATGATCCCAGGAATGAAAAGCTTAACATATGATGAGGAAAATTTGAGGATTCTGGGAGTATACTCATTGGATTTTTGAAGGATGAGGCGGGGATCTGGTTGAAACTTACAGAATACTGAACGGCCTAGACAGAGTGGATGTTGGGAAGATATTTCCATTGGCTAGAGATACGAAGATCCGAGGGCACAGCTTTAGAATAAAGAGAAGACCCTTTAGAATGGAGGTAAGAACAAACTTCTTAAGCTAGAGAGTGGCGAATCAGTACAAATATTAGGTGTAGATTATTGATTGCCACAAAAGCTGTGGAGATCAGGTCATTGAGTATATTTAAAACAGAGATAGATAAGTTCTTGATTGCCTAGGGGATCAAAGGCTATAGCAAGAAAGTGGGAAAGTGAAAAACCTATCAGCCATGATCCAATGGCGGAGCAGACTCTATGGAGCAAATGGCCTAATTTCTGCTCCTATGGTCTTAAGTAACTCACCAAGCCTGGAGTTTGAACATTTTGCAGCGTCACCACAATTTGAGAACCAACCATCTTTTAATAATTTGTACCAATAATGGTCACTACTGGGAGTTCAATTTTTGGTGGAAGAGGAGACAGAAGAGGAAGTGAAGAAATCTGGTTCTAGAAATTCCAGGAGAGAGGGCACTATTGCTCATGGAAGAGAAGTTGATTGACTGGTTAGAAGCCCATTCTGTGACAACAAAATGCTGTTGATAGGCCAAAGAGAGTCCTGGTGGGACTTCTACCTTTCTCCAAGAAGAGAAGTCACCCTCAGGAGCTGCTGGCCAATCAGAGTGGTTGGCAATTCCAGCAGTCTGGCAGTTTCAGAACACCATAACGTGTACTGCCAGGACCGTAGGCAGGAAGGGAGGACTCATGGATGCCTTGGTTGGGCCAGATGCACTCTTCAATGATAGCAACTGATTCCTTTCTACCAATTCAAACATATTGAACAAGAAAGTTGAATGCCAATTATACTATGGCATGGGCAGCATGATATTGGGGTCACTTTATTTAAAATGATGGGACCTCAATGCACTTCCCTGCTTATATCCACAAAATATGCCTCCCTATCCAAAACATTGCTGGATATTATATGCCTCACCAGACACGTTGAGATCATTGCAGTAACTTTGAATCCAAATGAATCTGCACAAAATGTGCAGCTGATTATTGCTCAGGGTACCCTACATAAACGTGTCAAAAAGATCCACAAGAGACTGAGATTTTTCACACTCCCTGTGCAAACAACGCGTGTAAAGAAATAGTAAAAAATAGAACATAGAACGTTACTGCACAATACAGGCCCATGGGCCATCGAAGTTGTGCCGACCAGTGGAACCAATCTGAAGCCTATCTAACCTACACCTAATATTTGTACAATATCTAATTGCTCGATTTCTGAACCTGCAATGACCCTTTTTAGCAATGATTACTCATACATTTTCTGTATTCATATTATTATTAAAAAAAAGCCTTTCTTTACTTCCATGTTTCAGAAATGTGGCTAATCTGAAATGTAAAGGTGGCCTTCTACAGGTTTATAAAACCATAAGGGGCATGGATAGAATTAATCACGAAGGTCTTTTCCCCAGGGTAGGGTTCAAAACTAGAGGATATAGTTTTAAGGTGAGGGGGAAAGACTTGAAAAGGACCTAAGCGGTAATGTTTTCACACTGAGGGTGGTGTGATTATGGAATGAGCCAGCAAGAGGAAAGTGGTGGATGCAGGTACAGTTACAACATTTAAAAGACATTTGGGCAGGTATTTGGATAGGAAAGGTTTAGAGGGACATGGGCAAATGCAGCAAAATGGGACTAGTTCGGTTTAGGAAACCTGGTTGGCGTGGATAAGTTGGCTGAATGGCCTGTTCCTGTGTTGTTTGACTCTATGACTATAAATTTACAAATGTTCTTGGTTTTCCCTTCGGGGATCTGACAGGACAAGTGCAAAACAAACAGTGGCTGATTTAAAAAAAAGAAATCCCTTGAGCTTTCCTCCAGAATTTGTGTGAAATATTTCCAGATAAGTGGAGGAATACCTGGAAAGAGTAACAAGATGTGTTCCAAATGGGATTGGCTGGGTTTTTACAGAGTCTGGCTGACCCAAGAGGCCTTTACAATTGTGGGAGAATCCAATGTAAAAAGCACAGGTGAGAAACCCATCTCAGCAAGACCATTTGAAATTAGTGTCAAGTTAAACCGGCACCAATTTTTAATGTTTCAAGTGACATAACCAGCACTGTACAAGTCACAAAACTATTGAAATATCATTCTTTGTGAATTAAAGATATGGTCTATTTAAGTGTCATGATCTCAAGTTATTTCATCCCCCTGTCCTTTAGAAATTGGGGAGGGGGTAGAAAATGAGCTAACAGCTCTGGGTGTGCTTTGATGGGCTCTCTGGTGTAGCTTAGAAAGAAAAAAAATTAATCATTTGTTCCTGCAATTTCAATGAATTTCATTGTTGTTTTCACCTCAAGGATTGTTATATCATTGAGAGGATTAAAAATCTTTGAAAGGGTTTCATGCATGAGTCTGGTCAGTATGAATGAGAGCTCTCTAAAATTGTTAGAAGTTTACCTTTCTTAATCTGAAGTTAACCCATAGTGAATACTAGGCAAGTAATTGTGGACTGTATGACGGTTGTGGGGAGCTTTCTCATAAGTAATATAGACTGGCAATAATGGTACTAACAAAGAACTAGAAAGAAGTTTACTACAAGTACTGTTAGCTGGGGAGATGAACAGTGCAAGGAAACTTGACAACTATAACTTTGTTGAAAGATTAAGCTGAGAACAGGATCAATCATTTTTCTTATTCCAGCTTTCCAATAGTATTAGCATCACTGCTGGTAATGAGTGTTTTGTTTTGGCTTATAAAGAACAGATTAGCTTTTAGGGAGCTGGCTCACCTCACTACTGCTATAGTTGTTCAGTACAGACAAAATGAGGCTCGATGTACTACATGCAGCATGACAGGACAGACCTATAGGTGTCTGAAGGCCTAATTCAAAGGTCTTCTTGGAGAAAACCCAAGGACATATATCTCTGTCATCAAGGGGAATAAGAAAAATATCTACATACAACTAGATGGGTAGCCAACACGGACAATGTGAGCCTTTGTCATGAATACAATGTGGAAAATTTAGAACAGACTTTCCTTAAATGCTGAAGCCAGTTATGACAAGTTGTCACAGTGTTTAATAATAAATAATTACCTGATAGCCACCAAGTTTGACTGTTACAGTCACGTCTACTGGATGATTCACCACGCCAACTACTGATCTGACCAATGACATGAAAAGAAGGGGAAACCAGATAATGCAGATGAGGAAAAGAATGATGAGGCCTCCCATTCCATACTTCACAATTTTCTTCTTCTTCTGACCCTTGGGCTGTGGATATCTCTATAAAGACATAATCATAACTGCCCGTTGGAAACAGCTTCGCAGGGGTTTAAAAATATGTGTATTAATAAAATGCTGTGGCAGAATCTATTTAGACATTCTATCAGCAGAATTAATAGCTCAAAGTTTTTTGCCACATTAATGATGAGGTTAATACACTGAATATTGTGCATGAGGAATGCAACAGCATTTCAGATATGTGACGAATGAAGAAATCAAAAAGTTGTTTCTCCAGTACACCACCATTTTGTCAGCATCATTCTCATGGTTCCCTCTTTAAACGTATTGAGTATTGTAGTTATTCATCTGGAATATTATACTTGGCACAGAAATTTCAGCTACACCATTTCAATACCTTTTATATCACCCTTTTGCTCGAGTAAGACGTTCCAAGGTCCTTCACAAGAATTTTATAGAACAACATTTCAAATAACCTTGTAACCATGCTATAAATGTTAGGTAGTGCCAATCAACCTCTCTGCCACAGAATATTAACAATGACAAGGACAGTGCTTTATCTCTTCAGATTTTGTTCCTTTCTCTCTCATTCCAAAATCTTCCCTCTCTTTATTAGTCTGTCCTTACTCAGTTTTAATATTGAGCAGGGCAAACTTCCATTTCCTACACAGTTAACTTTGAACTGTAATTTTCAGAACCTGTCAATCTGATTGGTTAAGACGGCACACAGTCGCTTCACATCAAACATTCAGCAACATGAAGGACAAAATATATTCAACATTAAAAGGGCCAGGAGAAATGTAAGTACCAGTGAGAACCATTCATTGGTCTGTATCAGAAAATACTTGGTCCTTATGGATGTCCCTATCATAATGCAAAAAAAAAATTAAAACTAATTATTATTTAGTAACATATGGGTTCTCAGAATGTCAGATGTTGATAATTAACTTGCATGTATTTCTGTTTCCGCAGTGATTTTTTTCACAACAGTCCTTGAGAGCTTCCTTGGCAGCACAAATCGGTTCTTGTTTATCTTAGGATATTTTATGACATAGTAAAGTAGACCATTGTGCATTAAGTTTTATTAGAAATTTCTGGACTGAGGTTTTTTTAAAACTTAGGGGAAAAACACATCATGAAGAGGGAGAGACTTTTTCTTTTAAGCACTTTACTGACAAGTGCCTGTACATTTGATGTTTGCATTCTGCTTTCTCCTACAGTCTTGGTTACCATTCTCAGTTACAATATAGTTCATGGCAAGTCAATCCTGAGAATCAACCATTTAACCAAGCAAAGCTCTTGTTTCTTCTAAATTAACTCCTGCATTAAAGCATCTAGGGGGTGTCTGGAATAGACCGAATGATGCAATGTCCCACTAACCTTCATGGTAAATAACTGCTGGAAGTTCATACTTATTTAAATTTACTTCTTGTTTTATTTATTTTATCTCTGCTCCTATTTTCTGCCCTTATTTTGAAGTAACAGGTTGAATGTACCGTATCTATTTGTAGTGAAAGTCAAAAGTCACCATAGTCCCAGAATCTGCTCTCTCAGCAGAGAAGGATGACTGGTGGTGAGTTTAACCTGACAGTCACCAAGCTTCAGGTGAGTTTCAGAAACCAAGGCATTCATGAATATTGTACTTTTAAAGTCTGAGAAAATTGTTATAATAAAAACACTCATTGTGTGCGATATCAACAGTTTCAAAACTTGGATTTTTGTTCATAGTTGGTTATTATTAAACCATTCATTATCAAATGTTGGGACATAATTTGGTAGCGTAAAACATTTGGACACTGATTGTAGAATGAAAGAAAGACTTGCATTTATATAACACCTTCATGACCACAATTCATCCAAAATACTTTACTGTCAATGAAATGCATCATTTGTAAAAGTGTAGCCACAGTTGCAATGTAGAATTATGGTAGTTAATTTGCCCAAGCTCAGAGTGCAATAGGATGAATGATGATCAGACAACTTGTTTTGCAATATTGATTGAGAGATAAATACTGGTCAAGATAGCAGAAAAACCTCACAGTCCTCATTCAAAATAGTAGCATGAGATCTCAAGTGTTCACCTGAAAGAGCAGACAGTGCCTTAGTTTAAAGCCTTATCCAAAAGACAAAACTTCTGACAGTGTAACTTGCCTCAGTATGTAAAAATGCTGTCTACCCATTTCAAGACTTTGCATAGTTTACTAAAACAGAACGCTTGCTGTAATTAAACAGTATTTTACTTCTATACAACTGAATTAAAATTACAATTAACAAGGTCGTTTATCATCATCAGAATAAATACCTTTTCTGTCTCACGGCTACACTTGATAATAAATATGTTAGCGTAGATGTCTTCAACACACATCCAGCTTGAGAGAGAAAGTGTAGTGTCTGTGCAAACCCAGTCCATTACAGCACGAAGTTCCACCAAAAATGGCACAAGACGGAATCTAAAATAAGACATCTTTTTAAAAATGGGGCTATCCAGAAAATGACAACAAATGTTGAACAAACACATGGCTAATGAATTAAAAATGCAGCTACTTGTTAAATTATCAATATAACAGAAGGACTCAGCTCACTGTCTACCTGCAATTGTACTTATACATCCCAACTGATCTATAAAATTCAAAAATGTTGGAGTGTATTGGGAGTTAAATAAAAATACATGGACAATAATTTATAGATTACAAAGCTAACCGTCCCTACTTACCCTTGAAAAAGAAAAAGGTTCAGATGATTGTATTTCTTTGTGAGGAAATTACCAAGGATGCGAGTTGGGTAGCCACAGCGGATCTGGTATGCTGATAAACCAAAATAGATGCATTTCACAAAATACCAGAGCTGTGCCACTGTGTTCTGGTTAAACATTCTGGTTAAAAAAAAGATACATACAATAAACAAAAAAGTTAGGTGTCTGATTACTGCACTAAACAATTAACTGAACAAATCATGAAGCTACAGATACTTGCATGATCATACTAAAACATTTTTTGGCAATGTGACAACAACAGATTGTGTAGGATATAACCACTTTAAGGAAATACTTCATTGACAATTTGATATGACTAAAATACTTAATATAACTATCATGCCCACTGATCTTTGTCACTTCACCTCTGATGCTTTCAAATAGTGCTTCTTATTTACAAGAAGTCAACTAGTTCCAAATTTATATCAGTCAGTCAAGCTTCATTGAAATGTTGAAGTAGTTATAATGTTAGTGTGTCAGATTATCTTGATTTTCAAAAACCCTTTGCCAAGTGCCAGAAGAACCTGTTTTTGAGGTTGAATCATTTGGGATTGGCAGCCAGCCTTTGGGTTCTTTCTCATAAAAGTAGTTTCTAATAATAATGGTTCAGTGTGACAAGTGAACGTTAGTGGGATTCTGTCACAATCAATGTTACTGATGTTCTTCATTTTTAACAATGATCTAGATGAAGTCCATGGGCGACTTGTCCATATGCCCAGACAAAGATACATGGGGCCGTAACGATCTGAGATGAGAAATATAGAATGGTGGTAACTCTAAATCTTTTTGCGGAATGGAACCATGTTTAGCAGATGCGTTTTGATATAAATGATGGGGATGGGGAGCAACAGCGTATACACCATGTAGAGTCACACCCTGAGCAGTAGAATGACCTATGTGTGGTAGTGCACATACCATTAAAGGTTCATGGACACCGCTGTCAGCTTCAGGATTATTCAGTTCAAAACAACCAAAAATAAATCCTATTCTTGTATGAGACCTTGGATTGATCATTTCTAGAATACAATGTTTATTTTTCTTTTCGTCACATGATGGATAATCTAGAGTCACTTCTAAAGCTCAACAAGTCATTAGGATTCATTCAGAACCTATTCACAAGTGGGGATAATTTCTTCTCACCTACTTTACCCAGATTTATCATGATTCTGAAAACTTCTATCAGATCTCCTCTCTAAGGAGAAAATTCCCAAACTTTCCAACATATCCTCACAATTGAGGTTAAACTATTCTGTGGATCTTACTACATTCACTCCAATGTGTTCACATCATCCTTGTAGTGTAGTGCCAAAATTATAACAATATTCCAGCTGAGGTCCAACAAGTCTCTTGTATCAGTTCAACACTACCTCCTTATTCTTGTACTCTCAGCTCCTATTAATAAAACCCAATATACCATATGGTGTATTAACTGCTCTCTCCACCTATCCTGTCACAATCGAGAGTTATGCATATTTATGCCCTGGTCCCTCAACTCCTCTTTAGAATCAAAACCATCATTTCATGTTGTCTGTACATGTTCTTCCTTGCAAAATGCATAACCTCTCACTTCTCCACATTGAAATTCATCCACCACCTATCTGCCACTCCACCAACTTATCCAAATCTTTTTGGAGTTCTACACTATCCTCCTTACAGTTTACAATGCTTCCAAGTTTTGCATCATCTGCAAACTTTGAAATTTTCACCTGCACACCAAGATTCAGTTCATTAACCTATGTCAAAAAAAGACTACAAACCTACTTCCAGCATGAAAAATACACATTGCCCATTACTGTTTCCTATCAATCACCTCAATTTTGTATTCATGTCGCTGCTGTTTCTTTTATTCAATGAGCTGTAACGTTTCTCAAGCCTGTTATGTGATGCCGTACAGAATGCCCTTTGTTACCTTTTTAAAAACTCCAGCAAGTTACTCAAATATGATTTTGCCTTTAGAAATCCATGCTTTACACAGAGGGTGGTTCACATTTGAATGAACCTCCTGAGGAACTGGTGGATGTGGGTACAATTGCAACATTTACAAGGCATTTGGATAAGTACATGAATAGGAAAGGTTTGGATGGATATGGGCCAGGAGCAGGCAGGTGCGACTGGCTTAGTTAGAGGTTATGTTTGGCATGGTCTGGTTGGACCAAAGGGTTTGTTTCCGTGTTGTATGACTGTAAGGTGCAAAAGTTTAATTTATATAAGAATATCTACAGATTTGTTGCAAAAGGGAACTGGATGAGTTCCTAAAATTTGACAATATATATGCAATATAAGTTACTGGGAAATGCACATTATAGCATGAGCTTAGAGAAAAAAAATTCACAGATTTCCCTAAACTATCCCAAAACTTTTCACCTTTTCTGTCTTTCTTTGGAAATTGCACAACTTAGTGGACATGGAATTGGATAACAGTTTTCAGGAATTCTACAATCTCAATATGGACAAGCTCAATGGACCCGCTGGACAATAACATAGATACGTATTTTACATCAAGTGTACATGTAACAATAAAGAGCTTTCATTTTATATTGTTTAATTAGCTATTTAAGATTAAGTCTGAAAGGTAACCAATTAAAAGAAGTACAATTATAAGTACCACATGGTGACAATCAAATGTTTAAATAATCCAAGAACTGAAATTTGTATCTTTGCATTTATGGAGTTATTCTAAACAATTGAGTTTTTGTTTCTATGAGTATGGTAGCAATTTGAACTAACATTGTTAGCACTCATAAACAAGCCAAACAATCCCCAACAGATTTGATTTTAATTTCTCCTGATTTATTTCCTTCCAATCTCTATTCAGCACTCTTATTACTTACCGCTCAGTGACTGCAGGTAATATGAAGAACATCCAGAAATGTATTCCAAAAACAAGGATTATCTGGAAAATGAGCTTTCCTAGTACAGTTTTGCGCAGATATAATGCACGGTCTATTACCATCGTGGAGAACTGAATAAGAACCATTACCAGGAAAGCCTCGGGAACTTGATCATCAGACAGTGTTGATGCAATATCAGCAGCTGCTGAATGTTTCTATTTGGGGAAAAAAAGACTTCAGTGCATTAAAAAAAATTAGAGCATAGCCGCTAAAGATATTAATGACTCATTGCATTACCAGACTAAGAACTAATCCAGTGCATTCAAACAACAAAGCTTCATGAATAGATTGTAGAAATGCTCTTAATTTCTAGCCTCTCTATATGAAAAACATGAATTGCTGTGTGACTATAATGTCTGGGGCAAAAAATAAGCTTCAAGTATTAAAATCTTGGTTATAGCAAACCTAGATTTCAGGACCTCGAAGCTACCATTGGAACGCAAGAAAACATTTTGTCAACATTTATTGAATGAAAATTAGTTAATCTTTTAAAAAGGCTATTGTAAAATTGCAAGAATGAATAAGCTTAATTAAAAATTATTTTCTTGGTTAAACAGCGATTATAAAGTGCATGAAATCCAAACACTATTTTAACTTTATCTTATGGCTTGGTGAATTTGGTCAGTGATTGCTGGGTCAGCTGACCATGATGGGGATTCAGGAGAAAACCAAAGATTAGGTAGGACAAATAAAAAGGAAATTATAACCAAAAATTAAGGTTTCCTGATTCCAATCAAAAAAGGTTTGCTGCAAATGCAGACCTAAATGCTGTTAGGTATGACTAAAACTAACCTCCATTTGTCAATTTTTTTAATGATGGTGCCGATTAAGAATGTTCACACGTGAACAGTAACCACCAGAGTAAAACTTGGACAGGAATCAATGGGACAAAACTAGACAAAAAGAAAAGTGTTTGCATATTAACAATTTAAAGGTTTGGTACTTACCCCAAACGCCCAGAATCCAAAGATAATGATCACAAAGTCTATTACATCGGCTAGAAACATGAGAGCGTAGACATCAGTTGCTGCACGATATTTTGTATGGACAATGTCATAGAAATAGCTGTGCAGGGGCCTGTAAATACTTTGAACCCTGGTAACATCAAAATGTAGCCTTAGTTTACAACAGCAAGGAAGTTGCCAAACAATTTTAAAGACTTTTTTTTTCCCCCACTGTTTCCACGTTTATAATCATCTAGAATTATTCAATCATATAACATGGAAGGTGGGCATGAATGTCATAGTTGTCCATATAGCATCTCAACCAGCCCCATTCACTCACTCTTTTCCCTACAGGCCTCCAGATTTTTTATCCTGACATAATTGTTCAATTTAATTTTGATAGTCACAGTTGACCCTGCCTCCACCACACTCTTAGGCAATGCAATTCAAATTCTAACAATGAACTGTGTAAAAATGATTTTCCTCGTGTTGCTACTGGTTCTTTCACGAATCACGTTAAATCAGCACCCTCTGCTTCTTGATCCTCCCATCAATGGGAATAGTTTGTCCATGCCACTCATAGCTTTAAAAATATCTATCAAATTATCTTTGAAATTATTTTCTAATCAACAGATGGGACTTGAACCCGGGCCCCTCTGGGCTGGGCTAGGGACACTACCACTGCGCCACAAGAGGACCCAATCATCTCTCAACCTGTCTAAAAACAACCCCCAACACCTGTTTCTCCAATCCATCTTGTAATTAAAGCATTATCGTCATCAATCTTTGCTGCACTCTGTCTAGAGACTTCACATCCTCCCTACAGTGTGGTACCCAGAATTGAACATAACAGGTCGCATTTATTTGAGATGATGGGGGTCTTATCTGCTGTTCTGAACAGTTGATGGAAGACCTGCCTCACATCCTGTTGGGAACTTAACTGGGGTGTGGAGGGCCTTCCTCAAGAGCAAAAATATACAGGAGCACAGGCAGAGGCCAATATGCACTTATCCCGTCTTCGTTCAGGATTGTCAAGGCAATAGATGAGTGACGGTGGGATGGAGGTTGCAGTGGACAGGGCTGGGGGCAGAGATCATTAGATTAGATTAGATTAGACTTACAGTGTGGAAACAGGCCCTTCGGCCCAACAAGTCCACACCGACCCGCCGAAGCGCAACCCACCCATACCCCTACATTTACCCCTTACCTAACACTACGGGCAATTTAGCATGGCCAATTCACCTGACCCGCACATCTTTGGACTGTGGGAGGAAACCGGAGCACCCGGAGGAAACCCACGCAGACACGGGGAGAACGTGCAAACTCCACACAGTCTGTCACCTGAGTCGGGAAATGAACCCGGGTCTCAGGCGCTGTGAGGCAGCAGTGCTAACCACCGTGCCGCCCACCAGTAGGAAGATCAGGGGTTGGTTCTTAGTGTAGCCTTCCCTTCCTGATGCCAGGGCCCTACAGCATGTCCCAAGTGCCCCTGAGTGAAGTCCCCCATTCCACTATATACACAGACACATACAAACCGTTTCAGGTTTCCTGCATGGCAAGTCACTTGATTACTTCTGGCTGAATAAGGACAATAAATGACAATTAAATTTCTCCAGATATTCCAGTTAAGCCAAAACCAATGACAAAGGTTCACCAAAATCTTGTGGCTTTTCTACTCAGCACCTCAGGATAGTGCATTCTCAACCTACAGCATCACCTTCAAGGATTTCTATTCATGTACCCTTGGGTTCTTTTGCTCTGATACCTTTCATATTATAACCTTGATTTTACATTGTCTTTCCTCTCAAAATCTCCTACTTCAAAATCTCTGTATTAACCTCTTCACAGTTCACAATACTTCATGCTCTGCATTCCCAGGTCAAAGCTATTAATTAGTTCAAGAAAGTAATGGTCGTAATTCTGACCCCTGGAGAACCAATATATGCCTTGCTCCAGTTATAGAATCAATTGTTCACCATGCTCTCAGTTTTCTGTTGTAAACATGACATCTTTTATTTTTTTATTTTGGACTGTGGACTAAAAAAAGATATTGCCTTAAATCAAGGAGACTGTGCAAAGACATGGCTGTAATTTTTTTTAAAAAAATCATGTTTACTGGAGCACGTTGTCAGTTGTACTCAATACAGTCTTTTCCTGGACCAGCAAGGCTAAATCCCTACACCATGAAGCTGATGGGTCCTGAATGAGAGGACAACTACTTGACAACAACATTTTGATTAACCAGGCTCATATGGGGCCGATGGTGCTGAAACACCTAAAGAAAGCATCAAAAATCTCTCTCTCGGTTTCTCTATTTCTCTCACTCATTATCCAGATACCAGAAAATCACTTGTAGCAGCAAGATGTCTTCCATTCAACTTTTCTTCAAATTCCTTTGTTACAATGAAAAAGAGAAAATCACTTTCAAAGACTCAAACTGTCAACCTCTCAATCAGTGAATGAAAGACAGCATTGGTGTGCAAGCAACATTGCCTCATTAGCAGAGAAATAAAAGGAATTGGAGGAGCCCGAAAGAAAATGAGACATTGAATCCTGTGGTTCAGGCTGGTATCATCAAACTGTGTTTCCAAGACACAGTATTAATGGTGGGAAAGAAAGTCTGTTTGTGAAGGGGGGAGTTTAAGGGATAGAATTTAATTTATATAGTTACAGGCTGGCAATTCAATTTCTGGGGTTTGCCATTGACTAAAGACAATTTATTCACTACAAACAATTATTTTCTCATTAAGTTCAGACCTTTGGATAGTTTAATTAATTATTTTTACATTTGTGATCACCCCAGGAAAGGTGTAGGTTGATTTCCAGCACTCGACTCCAGTGAGCCATGACACTGTCATTTGTCCAACACTGGATCTGCTTAGTTTTCCCTTTTATTTCATCATCCTCAACATTACTGACAAGTCTATTACGTGACATTATATCAAGCATCTTTTGGAAGTCCATGCATAGCACGTCAACCACGTTACTCTCAATAAATGTAAGCAACATAAGAAAACATCCAGTATAATTGTGAGGGATCCAAAAATCTGAGGGCAGCATGGTTAGCAGTGTAACCATTATACACAAGTTCCTGTCTTTGGCAGTTTTCAAAAAACATCACTTGATGGGTACTGGAACTACCTTCCACCATAAAGGTTGAAATATCTGCCAAAATGAGTGCTTGCTCCAGCACTCCCACCAGCTAACCATTGGCCAGCCAATTACTGCCCAAGCAATCGATGGTCAATCAGCAGCAAAGTGTTGGGAGGGGTCATTGACAGTTCTACCAAGCAGCACATGCAAAGGAACAGCCTGCTCAATGATGCCCAGTTTGCGGTCTCCTAGGACCACTTAGCTGTTGACCTTTTTACAGCTTTGGTCCAAATGTGGACTAAAGATATGAACTCCAAGAGATGAGAGCGACTACTCTTGAGACCAGACACCATTCAATGGAACGTGACATCAAAAAGCCCTACTAAAACTTGTTTCAATGAGTTGGAATCATAATTTGCACAAAAGAAGGATGGTTGTGATTATTGAATATCAATCACCTCAGCCCCATACTTCAGGAGTTTTTGGAGTAACATCCTAGGCTCAATCATTTTTAGCTGCTTCATCAGTGACCTTCCCTCCATCAAAAGGTCAGAAATGGAAATGTTTACTGTGATGCTGCTGCTCCTTTAACAAGGTTATGGTGTCCTTGGCTTTTTTTTTCCCAGAGAGGTCGTAAAAGCCGCGAGTCCAAAAAGTCTGGTTTGGATAGGCTTTAGGGCCAGTTTAATTATAGCTAACAGATACTGCCTCAGGCAAAGGGCTTTCATGTTTCAAGAAAAAGGAGAGTGGCCTGTTTCCCCAGCTCAGCTTTGGTTTGGTTTTGGCAGTTTGGCTGTTTACTGAAAGCAGTCAGGCAGTTTTGAAGCTGCTGATCCAAGAAACAGCTACATGGAAGAACGTGTTCCATGCCTCTCTCTGACTTCTCTCCTGTAAAAGTCTTTGTTTGATTTTACTTTTTGTGCGAAGGGGTGCTCATGGGGATTGTTGTAAGTATTTGGAAGAGCATCATTAAGTTGGGATCATCTATTGGGTTTACAGATAGGTTAAGTTATTCAATTTTCTGTTCTCTTTTGTTGGTAATCTTGCAAATAAATTCTGTTTTGATTAAAACTAAGTGGTTGGTCCATCTGCATCACTCCTGGGATATCCATTATACACCTGCCTAAAACAACTAGCAAAGTTAGGGTCTGGGCTTCTTTCTTGAAATGTTTTGAGAGGGTCTGGCCTGGTCCATAACGTCACTAATGATTGCACAACAATCAGATCCATTTGCGGTGTCTCAGCTCCTGAAAATGGGTCCAAACACAACAAGACTTGAACAACATCCAGGCTTGTATTGACAATAACAAGTAACATTTGAGCCACATGTGCCAGGCAATGGCCATCTCCAACGAGAGAGAAACCAATCATCGCTTCTTGATATTCAATGTCTTAATATTACTGAATCCCTCAACATCACCGTCCTCAGGTTACCATTGACCAGGAATAGAACTGAGCTACCCATATACTTCAACTGCAGTCCAGAGGCTAAAGATTTTGCACAGAGGAGCTCACTTTCTGACTTCCAAAGTCAGTCCATCATCTAAAATGCACAGCTCAGAAGTGTGATGGAATACTCCCTGCTTGCCTGACTAGGCACAGCTCCAATAATTATGTTACACAAAGAAGTCAAAGCATGGACAGAGCAGTCCATTAGATTAGTCAGAGTAATGGACAGAGCAGTCCATTAGATTAGCACCGCACCCACAGACACAATGGTAGCAATGTGTTAGCATATTACAAGATGCACTGCTGAAATTCACAGAGGCTCCTTAGAAAGTCCCTGCCAAACCCATGATTGCTACAAATCCAGGGAAGTGAGTAGTCTTTCTGAACCTCCATTTTGAAGTATGCAAGATGAGTTGGACTGGTACGTGTCATTTTTTTGTTGTAATGAATTTTCCTTCAAGAACAAGGGCAGTAGCTGCATGGCACCACCAGCACATACTGATTCTCCTTCAAGCTGCACGTCATTCTGTCCTGGAAATATATTGCTGTTCCTTCAATGTCACTGGGTGAAAATGCTGGAACTCCCTTCCTAACAGTAATGTACTTACACCTTATGGACTGTAATGGTTCAAGAAATCAGCTCACCACTACCTTCTGAAAGGAGCAGTTAGGGATGGGCAATAAATGCTGATGTAGTCAGCAATTTCCATGTCCACGAATGAATAAAAATAACACCTCAGTACAGATAGACCATGGTCCTTTCTGAAAGCAGGTACAGAAAGATTACGTGTTCCCATGAGAATCATGGAGACCAGAAAGCAAAACCAAACAGATCATATTAGCATTGATTACCAGTTTTATTATAGGTTTCCAAAGATTTTTAAAGGGAAAGTATCCATTTGCTTATCAAGTATGAGGGAAGGTATTCTATTTATTTCAATTATTTCTTTTGTTTCCCAAACTGAAAGACATTAGCTAGCGAACAAGAGTTATCTATGGACAACCTCAACTCCAATTTTCTTTTTCCAAACTGAGGAGTAAATTTGTTCTCAACAAATTGTGAAGTGTCAATTGTACGATTAACTGTCAATCTAAAATGGTTTTTATTTCATTTTAATTGACTAAAAATACATTAGCTGTAATCTAAATCCGAACCTCTCAGTTGGTTCATTACTGCTTTTTGACTCATGTTACAGAATTTTTATGGATTAGTTTCTAGCCAGATGAAAGCATCCCTTTGGGTCAGGAACCTGAATGAAGAAACTGAATTTGCTGAAACACTAAGTAAGCAATAGGGGTAGCAAACCACCAATCTCCCAGTCAATTGGCAAAGGCAGGTAGAATGACATACTGGTTCTACAAAAGCAAGGATTTTTAATTATAGGGACCACAGTATGTGTTATGAATGTTACTCCAGTAGCACTGGAACTTCGGGGCTGCAGTAACAACAGGAATGGGGAGGAGCATTGTGAAGGCTTCTCCTTGGATCTCTCAGTCTTGAGGTCATGCTGAGGAATCCAAAGCGTGTGGTATTAGGTGAACTTTATCAAGGACAAAATCAGCCTCTCTAACCAAGCAGGTTTGGATGGGAGTCAGCAGCAAGGCTGCTCCCCCTCCAAACTGAAGATTTATGACTCTAAGATCGAACACCTCAAGAGGACATGACACTGCTAGATGCCAAACCCAAGCTCTGCCTTCCCAACTCTTTCTTCTATACTATTCCCCAGAATACAGCTTGCATTTTCACTCAGTCATCACTCTCCTTGCACGCATGCACACATGCACACACAAAGTATTTCCCTTTTCTCTACATAGGCTGATACGAACACATGCACCTTTGTTTTCTCTCTTTTATCTATGGGAGTGACCTGTGGGTGAAGGTGGAAAGGGTGAAATCACTCATCAGGGTGACTGCAGTGACCAGTAGTCTCTCTCCTGTTTCATTGATCAGAGATTTCCCAGCCTGAAGGTGCTTTTCCTGCTGTGGACTCATCTCAGTGAGCCTGGTGATTTGTTGACATGCTTGGAAACAGGTGGACAGTACTGGTTGTCAAATCTGGAACTGCAAGTTACATCAGCCTCTAATGTGCTGTTTGATTTTATTAAATTACTAACCCAACAACTGCATAGTGGTTAGCAGCTTTCCCACACGCATTCTAAGCCACTTTTTCTTACCTGTGAAAATTCCACCTTCAATCAGTAACACAACCCTACAACAGGGATGCATGCACAGACAAATTTCAAATGCTTGGGACCTTGGGCACAAAGGACATTTGGGCCGCACCCACTGCACACTCCCACCCCTGTTGCTCCTCATCCCATCTAATTAAAGAACAAGTAAGTAATGAAATGCATACTGAAGGTTGAGACAGTGCATTGATAATAGTACTCAAATGGAGTTTTTCTGTATTGTAACTTTTATCAGAGAGTTCCATCTTTGCACAGTGCCCTGGACATCAGCCTTATAAGCTGTTGTGTTACATATCCCTACATATACACCTAAATTGTTATTCAGTCAGTTAATCGTATAGGTTTACATTAGAACGATAGGTCAACTCACCATTGCAGAATAATATTGAATTCTGTGACAATTTCTACTGCCTTTGTTAATTTTGGTTTAGACTCAAACTTAATTTAAACAGATCTTAAATAGTGTAGATTTCCTTAATTTCTCTATTCCAGTGTGATTTAAATGGGTTGATTAAACTCAATTTAAAATAAATTTCATATTTTGCACCTTTAGTTGAAATCACCCTTTAAAATCTCCTTGGTTACAGAAACATAAAACCATGTGCACTTACATCTGGAAGAGAAAACGTTTTACTTTCATTCCAAATTCCTTCAGTTTTTTGCCTGCCTTTTCTTTTCTGCTAGGTTTCTTTTTGGGCTTCCGAGAAGAACGTTCCTTCTCTGAAAGGATAATATTTCTTAATAAAGCATTTCACCTTATAGCATACTTCAGAAGGTCTTAAATTACTTCAAGCTCCTTAATTGCAATTCCATGACACAGACTGATGAACTCTTTTGCAATAAAGAGAGTTTACTTCCATTCATGGGTCAAGTTATGATATTATTTTACGTAGGCCATACAGGAAAATCCCAAATACATTGCAAAATACATGATATTCTGGATTTAACTGCACAGCATAAGTCTTTAAACAAAATCAAAATATTCCATATTAGACTTATGTACTGAGTGGTTCATTATATATGAATCATAGAAAATTAACGCACAGGTTGTGACAAGAGAGGTGTGATTTATATGTACATTCATATCATTTTTGGAGTTTGAATGACAAAATAGTGGCATATGACTTTAGTTACTTTTTTCTTAATAAAGAAAAGGTCAGAGACTCCTTCCAGATCAGTGACCTAATCCAGTATATGTCAGAGAGCAGGTGACTATGAACAAATGTTGATGTTTTTACTGCAGGGTTTACAACAGGTAGAGTACACAGAGAAGACCATCAACTTGTTTTCAGTTCAGAACAAACAAGGATGGATTTGAGTTTAGAAGACATTGAGATTGGAAGTGTTTAAGGCAGCTCAGCAGAGACCTGACTGGAGTCAGAAGAAAATCTTGCTTTCTCTCAATTTGGAGATGCTGGTGTTGGACTGGGGTGGACAAAGTTAAAAATCTCACAACACCAGGTTATAGTCCAACAGGTTTAATTGGAAGCACACCTGATGAAGGAGCGTCGCTCTGAAAGCTAGTGTGCTTCCAATTAAACCTGTTGGACTATAACCTGGTGTTGTGTGATTTTTAGCTTTCTCTTAGAGGTGCATAGGACAGTTCATGAAAAGCACAATCACCTCAGCAGGAAAGTTGCACTTGTCTAATTTCCAAACTAATTCCTGATGAAGGGCTTATGCCCGAAACGTCGAATTTCCTATTCCTTGGATGCTGCCTGACCTGCTGTGCTTTAACCAGCAACACATTTTCAACTAATTTCCAAACTAGAAGAGTTTGGATAGAAATCTGCAGGTTATTAGAACTGAGAAAGCTTAGGCTGTCAGAATTGTTGAAGAGTTCATATTAGCAGATTTGGAAAAGATTCACTGAATTGTCTGCGCAGTCCATGGCAAAGAAAATAGTAGGAGTAATTTAAGTGAAACCTGAAAGGAGTTGAGCGATGGAGTGTACATCCTCTAGATTTGAATCTTTGTAAATTAATGATTTTGGAAAATAAGTTGAAAACTTTGTTTTATTGTGTGTTTTAAGATGGTCCTGTGCTCTATACTTTTGTAGCTTGGCTTTTATTTATTACTTCTTTTGTGTTATAAACTATTGTTCTATTGTTAAAGAAACTCTGCAGCCTCGTGTGACTATGTTTCAGTGACTGACCACTGTATTAATGAAAACTAAAAACAAATCAGATTTCATTCTGGCATCTGATATGCACAGTAACTCCATCAGCTGTGATCATAACAAGGTACAGTAAGCTATTAGGAAAGCAACTGTTTGGGAAGCTTTGGTTATAAAGCATTTGCTGTACAAAACACAGGAATCTATAAGATATTGAGGTCATGCCTGCAAATCTATATATGGTTTTGTTCTCCATACTTAAGGAAGGACGTACTTGATCTAGAGGAAGTGCAGTGACTTCTGAGTGAGGGACTTGACATAAGAGCTGTGATTTAATAGATTAGTCTACATTTTCTGGAGTTTAGCAGAAGAAGTGATCAAACTGAAATACATAAAATTTTTAAGCAGCTTGACAAGTTTGATGCTAGGGAACATTTTTCTGCCACTGAAGAATTTTGAACTGAGTCACTGGATAAGAGGTCAGCAATTTACAAATGTGGTTCAGTGAGGCAGTGTTTTTTAAATAAGAACATAAGAACTCGGAGCAAGAGGAGGCCATCTGGCCCATGGAGCCTGCTCACCTATTCAATAAGATCATGGCTGATCCTTTTGTAGACTCAGATCCACTTACCCACCTGCTGACCATAACTCTTAATTTCTTGACTGTTCAAAAATCTATCTATCTTTGGCTTAAAAATCTTCAACAAGGTAGCCTCAACTGCTTCACTGGGCAGGAAATTCTACAGATTCACAACCCTTTGGGAGAAGAAGTTCCTCCTCAACTCAGTCCTACATCTGCTAACTCAGTTCTAAATTCTTCAAACAGTTGTGAATCATTGCAATTCTCCATCCTAGAGAACTGTGCTTGCTCAGTTGCTGAGTATACTCAAGACGGAGATTAATAGATTCTTGGTTATTAATAAAATTAAAGAATATGATGATATGGTGGGAAGGAGATGTTCAGCTAGAAGATCAACCATGGTTGAAATGTGGAGCAGGTTCACAGCACCCAACATCCTATCCAATTTCCATTTCTCATGCACTTAGGTTGTCTTTGTGTTTGTTAATGCCTTCATTGTGGTGCAATTACCTGAAACTCTCCCTTGCTTATTGATTCGGACTGCAATTAAAATATTTATATTTTTATTTAGTGAGAAAGACAGGAATTCTAAAACTGATGTAGACATCTAGCAACAAATCACACAAGATGGATACGAATGATCTTGACAAAATTGTAATATGCTCTGCTGAATTTGAGAGCCAGTGGTGGTTGTGAGGGAAGATGGGGGTTAGGGGACTGATGGTGGCAGTTGGGCTGGGGCAGGGGGGGAGAGAGAAGTTGGAGAATAAGTGAGAGTAACATCAGATGGCTTTCTAATTCATTCCACGGCCAGCAGCTTGAGAACCTTCCCAGCAGTGGGTAGAACCTGATTTTGGGGGGGGTGGGGGGGGGGGGGGTGAGGTGGAGAATCAAAAAAGCATGGAGCCAACTCTGATGTTTAAAATCACACAATGGTATGGCCTCAACTGGAGTATTGGAACAACTGGAAAAGTGCACATTTTAGGAAAAATGTGGAGAGAGTTTAATCTGGAGGCAGTTTAAATTGGAGACAGTTTAGCTGAGGTTTGCTAGAATAATTCATGGATGAGACTGTTCCATTCTTTGAAAACACTTGGATACTGAAGTATTCGCAGCATCCATGGAACTGCAAGAATGCATGTTTTCAGGATAGAAAGGAATGAAAGGGAGCAAATTCTTTCAAATATTTAAGAAGCAAAGTAAATTAGCAGAAGTCCAAGGCAAAAATGAGGGGAAATAATTTGTATTGGTTTAGTGTAACTCAGTGTTTTGGCATGTGGATTAAAATGTTTGAAACACCAACATCTGAATTAGCTCAGATGTATGCAAATTTCAGAGGTTAAAACAGGAGTTTTGTTCAATTTATTTTAAGGAATATTCTCAAATCTGGCAACACTGTTTCTAAAACCTTCTAACCTTTGGTTTGTTTTCTCCTCCTAAAACGAAATCTGCTCTTTTTTACTTCCTGTGTTGGTTCTAGGTCAGAAACGTGGTCATCTGCAGCTGGGTCCTGGTTTGCATCCTGCGATTCTTTGATGGCCTCCTTTTCTTTCATAATGTCCTTTTTCTTTTGAACTTCCTGATCATCCCATAGTCCATACCGCTGAAAATAGAATGGTGGAAAATTACAGCATTTGTAAGTGTGGGGTGGCGGAAACAAATCAGTGCTTTCATTGTGTTACAATTTATTTATAAATACATATATAACACAATCCAGAATAACTTTGAGTGAGGTTTACTGCATCTTGATGAAATACGGCAAGAATCAGATCATCTTGACCTGTCTGCACGGGAACAAGGTCTACAATGGAGCAGCAGACTGACATTAAACCTGAAGGTTTTATGTACATCAGACTGGTGAGGTGCAGTCTCGAGCTGGACGTCCCCCAGGTAAGGAATACCTCTTTTATATTTAGTTCATAGACTGTGGAAGGCACTGACAACACCACCAGTTATAATTGCCCTTAGAGAAGGTAAGCTGTCTATCACAATGGTTGCAGTCAGTATGGTGTAAGTACAGCCACAGTAGGTTTCTTGAAGAGGATTTCAATTACAATTCAGAGATCATCTCGGTAAGTTGAATGGATGGAAATGGTGGGGACCCACTCCTCAATCAGAGGTAGGTTTCCTGTCACGTTTGGGAAAGGTGGGTCCTTGCTAAAGGATGTACAATGGAAGAAGAGGGTTGCGAGGGAGAAAGGGATTTGATGGCGAAGTTGCAAGGATTTGTTGGGGGAGATAAAAGGGAAGAAAACAGGGAAGGCACAAAGATGATAAAACAGTTTTAAACGAATCAAAGAAATACTCAGCTAACTGGGATCCAAGAAAACATTAAGTCAGTGAGATAATGAATTCTTGCAAATGAATGTAAAATGCATAGTTTAGTGCTGTAATTCCTGGAAAAAAATGTGATGGATTCTATTGCAATGAACATTCTTAAATTAGTAACTATTAAATCAATTATTAAAATATTGTTACAATTAAATTAATTAAATATCAATTATTAAAATTAATTCTGAGATTCAGTAAATAGATTTCTAACTGCCTGACGAGAACAAAAAGCTTTGTGTACAGGCAATGAAAGTGCATTAGTGGTGAGCTCAGCAGTTTTCAGAGGTGGGGACAGGCTGGTGGCTTTTTGTCTGGAGAAGTGTATGTTAATTAAATTGAAAAATAAAAACTGTTGTTAACTTATACCTGTTGTGTTGTACCAATTTAAATCCGAGGTGGTGTCTCAAAATTGATGTTTTTCTCGTGTTATGGTTTTAAGCTTAATGGAGAGTTAATAATTATCAAGACTATTGGTGAATTATTCCAATTCTGCTCCTGGTTGAGTCAGAATATAAGTCAACAAGTGTACAGAAGATATTGTTCCAATGAATGTAAAATGCAACTTCGCCATCAAATCCCTTTCTCCCTCGCAAACCTCTTCTTCCATTGTACATCCTTTAGCAAGGACCCACCTTTCCCAAACGTGACAGGAAACCTACCTCTGATTGAGGAGTGGGTCCCCACCATTTCCATCCATTCAACTTACCGAGATGATCTCTGAATTGTAATTGAAATCCTCTTCAAGAAACCTACTGTGGCTGTACTTACACCATACTGACTGCAACCATTGTGATAGACAGCTTATCTCCTCTAAGGGCAATTATAACTGGTGGTGTTGTCAGTGCCTTCCACAGTCTATGAACTAAATATAAAAGAGGTATTCCTTACCTACCAGTGGAATGAGAAACTTTCCTTAGAAATCAAAATAGTAGTAGTTCAAAAAATCTCAAGAGGGGTCCTCAGGAAAGAAAAAGAATTCTGATCCCTGATGGAGTTCAAAAAAGCAGATTGAAAATGTGGCAAGTTATCACTGAGCCCTGCTTTTACTTTTGCTCATTCACGTGAGAGAAAGATCTAAATATTTTAAAGCTGGCCGTGGGGCCGGTGAGGAACTTCTGCTTATGCCACATAACCTAAACATTCTCCAAATTGAAACAGGAGCTCAATTTTGAAAAATGTAGACCTATCCTAAAGACTATTTCAGTCTATTGCAAATAGTCTTAACACATTGTTCCTTTTCCCGCCTATAAATTCATTCTCATTTGTCAGTGGAAAAATATTGTAAACCAGGCTAAGATTTTGAAAAGCACCTTTGTGTGTGTTATTAGTAGTTGCTAATTCACTAAACAAATGATTGTTTTATCAACGCTATTGAAAGTTATAGTATGTAACCTTTAGTAGTGACTGATGGAACAAAAGTGCTAGCAGCTGAATCAGATCATATTTAACATAACCATCAGTCTTCTCCAAACCGAGAATACGTGGAGGGAAGAATGGCTTGTCTTCATTCAATGAAATGATGTAGGAGCTGTTCCAAGGGAAGAACCCAAATTGGAATAAGTATTTAATGACCACCATCACCTGCAAAGTGAAATGAAAGCAGGTTACACCTGAACTTGCATTAAAATGCTGAAACTTAAGAACACTGAATATAATGCTGGAAAATATCATAGCCATAACAATTAATGCCCACATTGATCTTCATAGTGAACATTTCAGGTAATGACAATAAGTAAAACAAATCAGAGCACAACAAGCTCAGGGGTTTCAAATAAAACTTCAATACTTATACCTTATATCCAATTAATTGTCTCTGATTAAAAGTCACTGTCACAATTCTAGGGAACTGTAGCAGACAACTCGTAGTTAGCAAGGTTCCAAAAACAACCATAGTCTAAATTAACTTATTATCTATTTTTCACAGCTGGCTGATGGATAAATATTGCTCAGAACCCCAGCTTCCTAACTCAAGAATGAAGGTGGCTTGCTATGACTGAGGCAAGACTGGTCCTTAATGTGTGAATTACAGTGTTATAATGGATTGTATTGAAACACAGTTCCTTTTTGTCCAACTCCATTTGTCACATGTATACACCTTATATTAACACACAGGAAAGCTGGTAAGATCATAAGTATTAAGCAGGGAATTACAGCAATTTTTCAACTACATAAAGCATAAAATATGTAAATTTGTACAATGAGCAATATGCAATATTTCTTCAGTTCACCTCAGTGTAGATGATTGCTGTCATCCAAAATCGTTTGCTGGGCCGAGGAATTGAAAGCATTGCCCAGAGGAACATCAGAATGGGAAGAAAGAGTGTGATTACAGAGGCAGAGATCATATTGTTCAAGATAATGATGAAGTAGCAGGTCAACTCTGAATAAGCAGCAATGACATTATACACAGCAAACACCAGTTTCAAAAATCGGTTGTGGGATTGATAAAACTTCTTCGATCCCTCCAACTCTTCAATGGAAGAATGGCTTAAAAAGATAAAAACAAGAACATTAATGTTAAAATGTTACACCTGATGAGTAATGTTTTGCCACCTTTTATTCCTTGAAAATATCAAAATGCACATTCCTCTAACAATCTGCTTCTTGTCCCATTTATTTTGAGTATTGTATAGTAATTTCTGACCCCCATACTGTGGTGCACTACATCAATCACTCTTTTTGAGATCTTTGCTTGAAGAAGGACCTTGACAATTATTTGCAAAGTGCCGTGACTTTTTATCCCAGTTGGGGCACAAAGGCAGGTCCATGTTTGCCGCAACTGGAATAGGAATCTAACCTTGTGCTTTTGGTCTTAATCTGATCCACATAGTAACCATCAAATCATCTCAGCTATTAAGCCTTCCCAAATCAATCAGTGCACATAAAAAAATGGTCATAGAGTTTAACAGCTGGGAAAGAAGGAAGGTTCCACATGGTGGACTGGTTAGTAAAGTTAGATCACATGGGATCCAGGGAGAGCAAGCCAATTGGAAACAAAATTGGATTGATGGTAGGAGACGGAGGGCGATGGTAGAGGGTTATCTTTTGGACTGGAAACCTGTGACCAGTGGTGTGCTGCAAGGATTGGTGCTGGGTTCACTGATGCCATTTATATAAACAATTTGAATGAGAATATAGGAAGCATGGTTGGTAAGTTGTGGATGACACCAACATTGGTGGCATAGTGGATAATGAAGAAGGTTGTCTAAGAACACAATGGGATCTTGATCAGCTGGGCCAGTGGTCCAAGGAACAGAAGATGGATTTTAATTCAGATGAGAGGTTTGCATTTTAGTAGGACAAACCAGGGCAGGTCTTATACAGTTTAGTAAGGGGATTTAGTAAGGGGAGGTCATGTCTGAAAAACCTGTTGGAATTCTTTGAAGAGGTGACAAGTAGGTTAGACGAGGGAAACTCAGTGGATGTGGTCTATCTAGACTTCCAAAAGGCCTTTGATAAGGTGCCACATGGGAGGCTGCTGAGCAAGGTGAGAGCCCATGGTGTTCACACGGATGATCCCTGGAATAGTTGGTCTAACATACGAGGAACAGCTGAGGATCCTGGGGTTGTATTCATTGGAGTTTAGAAGATTGAGGGGAGACTTAATAGAAACTTACAAGATAATAATGCCTTGGAAAGGGTGGATGCTAGGAAATTGTTTCCTTTAGGCGAGGAGACTAGGACCTGTGCACACAGCCTTAGAATTAGAGGGGGTCAATTCAGAACAGAAATGCGGAGACATTTCTTCAGCCAGAGAGTGGTGGGCCTGTGGAATTCATTTCCGCAGAGTGCAGTGGAGGCCGGGACGCTAAATGTCTTCAAGGCAGAGATTGATAGATTCTTGATGTCACGAGGAATTAAGGGCTACGGGGAGAATGCTGGTAAGTAGAGTTGAAACGCCCATCAGCCATGATTGAATGGCGGAGTGGACTCGATGGGCCGAATGGCCTTACTTCCACTCCTATGTCTTATGGTCTTATACAGTTAATGGTAGGGCCTTGGGGAATGTTGTCCAACAGCGAGACCTAGGGATTCAGGTACATAGTTCCTTCAGAGTGGTGGCACAGGTAAAGAGGGTGGTGAAGAAAGCATTTGGCACACTTTCCTTCACTGGTCAGAGCATCGAGTTCAGGAGTGGGGCATCATGTTGTGGTTGTACAGAATGTAGAGGGGCATGGATAGAATAAATAGGCAAGGTCTTTTCCCTGGGATGGGGGAGTTCAGAACTGGAGGGCATAGGTTTAGGGTGAGAGGGGAAAGATATAAAAGAGACCTAAGGGGCAACTTTTTCATGCAGAGATTGGTGCATGTAGGAATGAGCTGCCAGAGGAAGTAGTGAAGGCTGGTACAATTGCAACATTTAAAAGGCATCTGGATGGATATATGATTAGGAAGGGTTTGGAGGGATATGGGCCGGGTGCTGGCAGGTGTGACTAGATTGGGTTGGGATATCTGGTCGGTATGGACGAATTGAACCATGCTGTACATCTATATGACTCTATGAAGCAATGTTTGTAGTCCTGAATACTATTTTGGATGCCCTGCTATAGGTAGGATGTTATAAGTTGGAGAGAATGCAGAAAATATGTACAAGGATGTTACTGGTACTGGAGGGTTTGAGTTATAAGGAGCAGCTGGGTAGGCTGGGACTTTCATCCCTGAAGCATTTGAAGTTGAGGGGTGACCTTGTAGAGCTTTGTAAAGTCATGAAAGGCATTCATAAGGTGAATAGCCAAAGTATTTTCCCTAGGGTGGGGGAGTTCAAAACTACAGCCACGGGTTTAAGGTAAGAGGGGAAAGATTTAAAAAGGGACCTGAGGGGCAAATTTGTCCAACAGCGAGACCTAGGGATTCAGGTACATAGTTCCTTCAGAGTGGTGGCACAGGTAAAGAGGGTGGTGAAAGAAAGCATTTGGCACACTTTCCTTCACTGGTCAGAGCATCGAGTTCAGGAGTGGGGCATCATGTTGTGGTTGTACAGAATGTAGAGGGGCATGGATAGAATAAATAGGCAAGGTCTTTTCCCTGGGATGGGGGAGTTCAAAACTAGAGGCCGCGGGGTTTAAGGTAAGAGGGGAAAGATTTAAAAGGGACCTGAGGGGCAAATTTTTCCACACAGAGGGTGGTGCATATATGGAAAGAACTGCCAGGGGAAGTGGTAGAGATTAGTAAAGCTACAACATTTAAAAGATATTTAGACAGATGCATGTACAGGAAAGGTCTTGAGGGATATGGGCCAAGCACAGGCAAATGAGATGTTTAGTTTGGGAAACCTGGTTGGCTTGGATGAGTTGGACTGAAGGGCCTGTTTCCATGTTATATGAATGTGTCTATCCATGCTGGTCATTAAGCACCTATCTATTCTAATCCCATTTTCCAGCACTTGACCGATAGCTTTGAATGCCATAGGTGTATCAATTATTCATCGAAATATTTCTTAAATGTTGTAATGGTTCCCATTCTACCACATTTTTTGGCAGTGAGTTCCAGATTTCCACCAACCTCTGGGTGAAAAACATTTTCCTTAAGTCCCTTCTAAGGTTTCTGCACCTTACCCTACATTTGTATCTCCTATTTGTTTACTCCTTTACTAAAGTGAAACATGTCTTCCTATGTATGCCCCTCACAACTTTATTGGATGTCCATCAGATTTCTGTGCTCCAAGATAAATGAGCTCATCCTATTTAGCCTCTTTTCATAGCTAATTCATTCTAGTCCAGGCAAAATCCTCGTTAATCTCCTCTGCACACTGTTCTCCAGTTGTGGCCTAACTAACATTTTGTATGTCCCCATCATAAACATCTCGTGCATATATTCAATGTCTTGACTAATAAAAACAAATATTCCATATACCTTCTTAACCACCTTAATTAACTTTCCTGCTGCCTTCAAGTATCAAAAGGCATGGATATTAAGGTCCTACTGTACTTCCTACAGTCCTATAATTCATTGTATATCCCCTTGCCTCATTGGTCCTCCCAAAATATATCACCTCACACCTTTCAGGATTAAATTTCATTTACCAAGGTTATGCCCATCTGACCAGTCAATCTATATCATCCTGTAGTCTAAAGCTTTGCTCCTTGCTGTTTACCACAACATAAACTTTGGTGTAAACTGCAAACTTAATGATCAAATTATCTATGCTCATGCCTAGATTATTAATGTACACTACAAACAGCAAATGACCCAACACTGAACCGGACACAGCTTCTAATCGCAGAAACACTCGTTGACCATCACTCTCTGTCTCTTGCCACTAAACCAGTCTTGGATCCAATTTGCCAAATAGAACCATTTCCATTTTGAGTTAACTGTTGTTAACACCAGCATTTATTTTCAATTGCAATACCCTGTGTATTTCTTATAACAAGATGATTATGCCAAGCACTGAAATAGGAAGTTAAAGCACATTTTCAATACATTTCTATGAACAATGCAAAAATGATCTCAGGAACTGCAAAGAAACAAAGAAGAACAAAACAAAAAACAACATAGCACAGGAACAGACCCTTTGGTCCTCCAAGCCTGTGCCCTTCCATGCTAAAACTGTCTTCACTTACAGGATCCGTATTTCTCTATTCACCTGCATTTTCAAGTATTCTTCCTAGCATTTCTTGAATGCTGATACTGTGTCTGTTTCCATCACTACCCCAGGCAGCATGTTCCAGGCACTGAGTACCCTTTGTGCAAAAATCTTATTTGCATACCTCTTCTAAACCGTGACCCCCATCTTGAACCTGTGTCCCCTACTAATTGACCCTCTGTTCTGGGAAAAGCCTCATACTATCCTCTCTATCTATTCCGTTCACAATCATACAAACTTCTATCAGATCATTCCTCAACCTCCTGCATCCCATCAAAAACCTGCTCACTCTATCCAACATTTCTTCGTAGCTAAAATCCCCCATACCAGGCAATGTCTTGGTAAAACATTTCTGTACTCTCTCCAAAGCATCCACATCCTTCTGATAGTGTGGTGACCAGAACTGTATACAATATTCCAAATGTGGCCTAACTTGAGTTTTATAAAACTGTAGCATAACTTGCCTATCCTTATACTCAGTGCCCCTTTCAATGAAAGCAAGCATGCCATAGGCCTTGTTTACTATCTTATCTACCTGCGCTGCTTCCTTCAATGATGTGTGGACCAGCACACACAGACCCCTCTGCATATCAGTACTCCTAAGGGTTCTCATTCACTGTATAATTGTCACCTGTACTTGACTTCTAAAAATGCATCACCACACATTTGTCTGGATTTTAAAAATCCATCTACCATTTTTCTGCTCATGCCTCCAACTGATCTATATCTGGTTGTATCTTCTGACAATCCTCCTCACTATCCACAACTCGACTAATCTTTATATCACACCAGTCAGACCAACAACATTTTACTCCAAATCATTTTTGTAGACCATGAACAGCAGAGGTCCCAGCACTGACCCCTGTGGAACACCACTACTCACAGACCTCTGTTCAGAAAAGCATCCTCCCACAGCTACCCTCGATCTCTTATGACTAAACCAGTTCTGTATCCATCTTGCCAGCTCACCCTGATACCATGTAACTTTATCTTTTGTACATCACACCTCTGAAAGAGAATTATTTAACTCAATTGCTTAACAAGAATACCTTTTATTGCAGATTTTTGTTAAGGTAGGGAAAAAGTACAAATAGTTTGGATGTTGCTAAAATGAGTACACATATAGGGGCTATGAGGTGGTAATTCCCATTAACAGAATTGTATGATTAGTCCAATATGACATTCTACCTCCCACACAATTGAATCACAGCATGTGCCAATTTCAGTGTCATACCAATGTAATAACAGGTACATAGGCTGAACAAATCAAAAAATATATTCCATTAGACCATAAATCCATAAGATATAGGAGCAAGACTAGGCCATTTGGCTCATCTAGTCTACTCTGTCATTCAATTATGGCTGACATGTTTCTCAGCACCATTCTCCTACCTTCTCCTTGTTACCCTTGATCTCGTAGTAATCAAGAACTATCTCTGTCTGTCTTAAATACACTCCATAACTTGGCCTCCACAGCACCTCTGTGGCAATGAGTTCCACAGATTAACCACCCTCTGGCTGAAGAAATTCTTCCTAAACTCAATTCTAAAGGTGTTGTTTCTTCACTCTGAGGCTGTGCCCTGGGTCCTAATCACTCCTACTAGCGGAAAAACCTTCTCCACATCCACTCTATTTAGATCTCTCAGTATTCTGTAAGTTTCAATCAGATACTTCCTCATCCTTCTAAACTCTTCCTTCAGTAACCTGTAATAGGCAGAGTACACACTCAACACAGCCCATGTTTACAAAACCCAAAGCACCGTTAGATATCATTTTGTATTTAGGGAACACTTGCTGACAATCTTAAACGTGTAAAGAACAACTCTAGGGAGCAATTTAGGAACGTCAGTTGAGATTTGAACATGGATCATCAGACTTTCTAAAAGCAATATGCATTCAGAGACAGGGACCCGTTCTCTGCAAACAAACCTTGTACCTTTTTTTGAATTTCCTGGGAGTTGAGGGAGCCTTAAGTTTTCATGGCTTTTTCCATGCTCATGCTTAGCCATTTTGGATCGACCTGCCAATCAATCATCGGTCTTTAATCTGGTCCTATAAATTGGTATGATTATTTGAAATTTGACACTCTTGCATTTATCCTGAATGAGTGTATGATGAAAAGATTTGGCAACCTTTCAACAAATAATTTGGATCTTTGTGAAACTACAGTTCTTAAAGGGAGTATGTTAATCGCTTTGAGTCAGGGTAATATTCCAAGTTAAAGTAGAATATCCAACAAAACTCAGTTTTGACCACAGATATATGTGGCCTATTTGGAACATTACCCCTTTTTATGAGCTAATTTTGTACCTGCTTGCAAGCAGTTCACTCGCTGTTCTGGTACGAGGAATGGGCTGAAATGATTGCTCCTCTGACTCGGTGTCAAACTTGACTGTTTCTAGTGGATCCACAGTCAAGTTTTCTTCCTTGATGTTAGATTTTGTGCTGCAATCAGGAACCAGTTCCTGGGACTCCCCTTCCTCGTGGATCATCAGGGATGATTCTTGCTCTTCAGAACTACTGCATTAAGAAAATTGTCATCATGAAATTGGACTGAAAAATTCTTCTTAACATTTCATTAAAGGTTTGTTTTACTGATGCAGCACTGGCCTGTGCCCTCTATTGGCATCCAGTGCCTCTATACTTTAATCTCTACCAAGTAGGAATTTTCAAGGGAGATAATTTGGCTGATCTTCTCTTTCTTCCTTGAATGAAGGGTCAATAATCCACAACCACCATTTACCTCCTCTGTCTCCATGTGGCTGAGCTTGTTCTCATCAGTGAACAAGCTCTAGCCTAATTGCACTCACTTCCACAAATTTAAATTTGTCACTATTGGAATCTCCTTGGGCCTCTGCTTGCCTTTCTGTGGGAAACATGGAACACTCTTTGTCCCAGGAAAAAACAAAACAGGAAATTGGAAATCAAAACAGTAACTGCAGAAATAGCCACCAGCTCTAGTAATATTTGTGGAGAGGGAAAATCAGTGAACCTTCTATCCCTGGTATTAAGCAGCCTAAGTGGCAATGTTGTTAAGGGGCAAATTGGTCCCTTTCATAGGATGTTACTCCTAGTTGGGATATTTCCAACTGGGGACAGAATAACATTCATTGCCCGAAACGTCAATTTTCCTGCTCCTCGGATGCTGCCTGACCTGCTGTGCTTTTCCAGCACCACTTTGATCTCAACTCTGGTTTCTCAGTCCTCACTTTTGCCTACATAAGTTGTTAACCACTGGCTAAAATTTGACAATTTCTTCTCTGAACCCATTAAAAAAATCTCTTGGGCAGAAACAAAGGAGAGATTTTAAAACAGTGCCACCTATTATTATTTAATATGCCCCATTATTTTATCCCTACAGATGTTGCTACTGTTCTGAGAGTCTCAAGTGAGCAAGCATGGTCTTTTCTGTAAGAGTTATGAAGCATTCCTTTTCATTTCCTTTTCTCGTCCATGACCTGATTGATGCATTGCACTGTCCTACTAGGATTGCCGCATCGCTACATGAGTGTGTATTTTAAAGGGATCACTTCCTGTGCATGGCCTGCTCATCTCTTGCACAATAAACTCTGGATTGCTGCCTTTTAAGAAAAAAGAAAGGAGGGAGTAAAACAGGAACAACAGATGTGTTAACTTGACATTAGTAGAGAAAATGCTAGTGATCCGATATAAATGACACAATAGCTGGGACACTCTGAAAACAATGGTAGGATTGGGCAGAGTCAATGTAGATTTATGAAAGGGAAATCAAGTTTTTTAAACCTGTTAGGATTGTTTTGAAGATGCAACCAGCAGACAATTTAAGTTAGAACAAGAACAAGACAGATGGAATATAATTTGAAAAAATTGTATGGTAAAAACTTTCATATGATATTACTCCCGTTTGGGACATTTAGAATGGGACAGAATCTCACAATAAAGGGAAGGGCACATAGGAATGTGATGGGAAGAAATTTCTTCACTCAGAGTGTTGGTGAATCTGAAATTTTCCACTGCAAATGGCTGAGGAGGGTCAGTCATTGGGGATATACAATTCAGAAATTATCAGATTGCCAGTTATTAAAGATATCAAAGGATACAGAGATAGATAGGAAGATGGCAGTGAGGTGGGTGATCAGCATGTTGAATGGCAGATTGTGTTAAAGGGGCTGAACGACCTACTCCTGGTCCACTTGCTTTGCAATTATGCAAATCAGGTAGTGATGTAATCGAGGACTCTACATAATCCCTTGAGAGATCCTCATACCTTGACCCATTTCTTTGTCTTCCTAACTGTTTCTCTCTCTCTCTCTGGGCACCTTACCCACCTATCATTTAGACCCTTCACACCCTCAAACCCCATTCCAGCATGCATACCAATGTCATATCTTCAGTATATACACTAACCTTTCCCAGCTGCAATCAGTTCTGAAGAAGGGTCACAAAATATTAATTCTGCTTTCTCTCCACAGATGCTACCAGAGCTGCTAAGTTTCACCAGCAATTTCTGCTTTGGTTTCTGATACTTAGCATCCGCAGTTCCTTGTTTTTCTCCCCCCATCATATCCAACTGGCTCTGTCACATCCATTGAGAAGAGGAACATGTGTTTTAAGAGATCTGAAGGAAACGTGGACCTTTTTCCTTCTTTGTGAATTAGAAGCAGGAACTCCTCTAACATGTGCCTTACTGCCAAGGATTGTTCAACTGGGTCCTTGATCATAACCTCTTGATATCTAATATCAGATTCCCGCACAGTAAAGCCAAGGAGTGAAAATCCTCAAGGTTTCATACTTCAGAGGACTAGAGAGAGCTTTCTATTCACCTCAGCCCTGGCCAGGCAAATGCCACCTAATTTCTCCATACTTCATGTAAGTCCAAATCAACACTACAAGAACTCAAATTACATGCCTAATAATATGTATTTATGCACCTGCCTTGATGTATTGGTGAGCTGTGGACCATCCCCATCTGTTGATTGTTCAGGCCTGTTATTCTGCAACAGTGTTTCATTACTCTGCTCTTGTGTTTCATAAAGACCCTCCAGATATTCTTGTACTTCCTCACCCTGAAAAGGTGATGAAATTTGATGATAAAAATAAACAAGTACTGTGTTCTTTAGCAGTTATGAAACTTTCCAAATCCACATTCAATATATATGCGTTAAAATTTATGTACAGTAAGAAGAAAAGTCTTGTCCAAGTTATGGTGAAATCTATTTTTCAACATTCTGTGTGAAATAACATTTATGGAGTACAATATTGAAATTTAAGTTCAATGGCAACATTCAATTCTGATCTGCAACAGCAGAGGGCTTTACCAGGTTTTTGATAAATCACCATAAAGCAGTTCAAGGGACACACAGAAAGGGCAAATGGAATGCTGAATCGAGTCAAGAGCAGTTGGATAGTTCTGGTTAGGGACACGGTGAGGAAGTAGTTTTAAGAGTTGATAGGTAGCTAAGAGGTTAGAGTTAGTAATCACGAGTCATTCTGGGCAGTTGAAGCACAAAAGGCTACTGCATCTGTATTAAAGAAAATTGGGAAGGCATTGGAAGAAGCCTGTAACCCATTAATACTTTGATGCAGCTATCAGAGTGAGGTTTAAAAGGTCCACGAGCAATATTTGCCTCATACAATCAAGCAGGATGAGAGCTCAAGGAGAACCTAGGGACATGTCTTGCTCAGTGAAGCTGGAGTTGTGCTGGTGAATGAATACTGGAATGTAGTTTTAATGGCAGTGCAAACCAAGAACAGGAGGTTGATCAGAACATGAGCAGTCGCTGAGGCAGTCTATGACAGGATAGATCTTCAGTGGGAGTTTCATGGCCAGTCGCCAAAAGAGAAGAATTATAATATCTTGTGAAAGTTATTGAGATTTGATGATCTACTCTGTTATTAACATCTTGAGCAGGGGTGGGGATGTTAATGGAAAATCAGTGAAATGCATTTGCTACTTGTTGTATACTCTGGGATGTTTGATCACAGTAGAATACCCATATTTACCACTGTGTTTGAAGTAGGTTGTGTCTATATTATAGATTACATTACTGTTCAAGCTTACTGAGTAACTGCTGTTTGTTTAAAATCATGGAATCTCATGCTTTCTCCCCTGGATCTTACATTTTGTCTATTTTAAAAATAAAGTTCCCTGACCAAATGTAGCATAAATTGGTGATCTTGTCCAGGATATTACATAAAGTTGGCAATTTTGTCTGGTATCAGAAAGTGTAATAAAAATTGATACATTGGTTCAACTATGAAATAAACATTATTATTTATTTATTTATTCCATAACATGCATTTCATTTTAACCAGTTAGGAAAGAGGGAGAGGTCTTGATGATGACTGTACGACTGCATTAGGTGAGAAAATGTGCTTTGAATAGATGTATTTGTATTGGTTTGGTTTTACGTTTATCTTGCAGGTAAAGAATAATGATTTCTTGATGGTCTAATTCAGCTACTTACACGTGCAAGTTTCTCAGTCAATAAGTGCCGTTCAACCCACAGAACAGTAGAAGTATCAAGGTACTGCTGAGCAAGGGTGTTCAGCCACTGTGTCAGTCCATCCACCATGGCTAAGAAAAGGACCCAGAGAAATCTCAGAATATCCATTATACGCTGAACAACATTGCTCTTAGCTGAAAGACAAGAACACAGGCTGTTATTAGACTTAATGTGCCATATCAACATATTTCACAAGTGAATCATGGAGTGATACAGCACAGGAGGCCATCATTTGGTAAATCTATCCAATTAATCTCTCTGCCCTACTCCTTTCCTGTAGCCTTGAAAACATTTCCTTTCAAATGCTAACATTCCCTTTTGAAAGTCGAAGAATGTTGCACTGGAAAAGCACAGCCAGTCAGGCAGCATCAGAGGAGCAGGAGAGTCAACGTTTCGAGCATAAGCTCTTCATCAGGAAGCCCTCACTTTCTCCTATTTAATTATTCCCTTTTGAAAGTTGATATTGAATCTGCTTCTTTCACACTCTCTGATATGGATTCCAGATTACAGAACCTGCACAAACAATTGTTAGCTCGTTTCTCCTCTGGCTCATTGCCAACTATTTAAAATCTGTGTTTTCTGGTTGCCAATCATTCTGCCACTGGAAACAGCTTCTACATATTTACTCTGCCAAACTATTCCTGAGTTTGAACCATCAAATCTTCTCTCCTCCAAAGAGGATAAGCTCAGCTTCTCCAGTCTCTCAATGTGACTGAAACTCCTCCTGTTTGAAACCATTTGAGTGAATTTCCTCAGCACATATTCCAGGGCTTTGACATCCTTCTGAAAGGGTTGATTCTAGAATTAGTTGCAAAAACTTAGCTGAAGCCTAATGAGAGTTTGCTATCATTTTAGCATAACTCCTTTGTTTTGATACTCTAGTTCTCTATTAATAAAGCTTTGTTTTAACAGCCTACATATAGAACCTTGAGGAGAACACTACCCCTGCTCATGACTCCACCCCCATTCCCCCCACCACCACACCCATTCCAGTAACAGGCTCCGCCCCCACTCCCAACTCCACACTCATACCGGGTCCCAGCTCCCAGCCCTGCCGAGTTTTCACCATCCCTTCAGACCTCCCCCTCACTGAGGACGAACAATCAGTCCTCAGCAAAGGCCTCACCTTCATCCCCCTCTGCCCACACATCAATGAATTTAATACACGCCATGACATCAAACACTTCTTACACTGCCTCCGCCCACCTTCCGAGGACCCCTTCGCCCGCTTCCAACACACTCCATCCACCTGGACACCCCGTGCTGGCCTATTACCCGCCCACAACCTCTTCATTTCCAACTGCCGCCGGGACATAACTGCCTCAACATGTCTACCCCCCTCCCCCACTCCAACCTCTCACCCTCACAACGTGCAGCCCACCAATCCCTCTGCTCCAATCCTGAGCTCACCATCAAGCCAACAGATAAATGGGGTGCAGTGGTGGTTTGGCGCATTGACCTTTACACCGCTGAAGCCAGACACCAACTCGAAGACATCTCCTCCTACCACCCCCGCGACCATGACCCCACCCCCATCATCACCCAGACGACACAGAACCTCATCACCTCAGGAGATCTCCCACCCATAACTTCCAACCTCATAGTCCGGGAACCCCGCACTGCCCAGTTCTACCTCCTTCCCAAGATCCACAAACCTGACCACCCTGGCCAACCCATTGTCTCAGCATGCTCCTGCCCCACTGAACTTATCTCTACCTACCTCGATACTGTCCTATCCCCTTAGTCCAGGGACTCCCCACATATGTTCGAGACACTGCCCATGTCCTCCAACTCCTCCAAGACTTCCATTTCCCCGGCCCCCAATGCCTCATCTTCACCATGGATATTCAATCCATCTACACCTCCATCTGCCATGACCCAGGCCTTCAAGGCCTCCTTTTCTTCCTCTCTCAATGTCCCCAACAGTACCCTTCCACTGACATGCTCATTCGTTTGGCTGAACTGGTCCTCGCCCTTAACAATTTTTCCTTAGAATCCTCCCACTTCCTCCAGACCAAAGGGGTAGCCATGGCATCTGTATGGGCCCCAGCTATGCCTGTCTTTTTGTTGGTTACATAGAACAGTCCATCTTCTGTAGTTACACTGGCACCACTCCTCACCTCTTCCTCCGCTACATTGATGACCGTATTGGCACCACCTTGTGCTCCTGCAAGGAGGTTGAGCAATTCATCAACTTCGCCAACACATTCCACCCTGACCTTAAATTTACCTGGACCACATCTGACACCTATCTCCCCTTCCTGGACCTCTCCATTAATGACGACCGACTTGACACCGACATTTTTTACAAACCCACTGACTCCCACAGCTACCTGGATTACACCTCTTCCCACCCTACCTCCTGCAAAAATGCCATCCCATATCCCCAGTTCCTCTGCCTCCGCCGTATCTGCTCCCAGGAGGATCAGTTCCATCACAGAACACACCACATGGCCTCCTTCTTTAGAGACCGCAATTACCTTTCCCATGTGGTTAACGATGCTCACACCTCCGCCCTCAGACCCCTCCCTCCAACAATAACAAGGACAGCTCACCTTCCACCCTACCAACCTTCGCATAAACCAAATCATCCAACGACATTTCTGCCACCTCAAACGGACCCCACCACCAGGGATACATTTCCCTCCCCACCCTTTTCCACCTTCCGCAAAGACCATTCCCTCCATGACTACCTGGTCAGGTCCACCCCCCAACAACCCACCCCCTGTCCTGGCACCTTCCCCGCCACCACAGGAATTGCAAAACCTGTGCCCACATCTCCTTCCAATGCCCCAAAGGACCTTCCACACCCATCAAGGTTTTAGCTGCACATCCACCAATATCATTTATTGCATCCGTTGCTCCTGATGCAGTCTCCTCTACATTGGGGAGACTGGATGCCTCCTAGCAGAGCGCTTTAGGGAACATCTCCGAGACACCCACACCAATCAACCACACTGCCCTGTGGCCCAACATTTCAACTCCCCCTCCCACTCAGCCAAGGACATGGAGGTCCTGAGCCTCCTTCACTGCCGCTCCCTCACCACCCGACGCCTGGAGGAAGAATGCCTCATCTTCTGCCTCGGAACCCTTCAACCCCAGGGCATCAATGTGGACTTCACCAGTTTCCTCATTTCCCCTTCCCCCAGCTCCACCTTCCAGCTCAGCACTGTCCCCGTGACTTGTCCTACCTGTCTATCTTCCTTTCCACCTATCCACTCCACCCTCCTCCCTGACTTATCTCCATCCCCACCCCCTCTCACCTATTGTACTCTATGCTACTTTCTCCCAACTCTCCTCTCATCTATCTCTCCACCCTTCAGGCACTCTGCCTCTATTCCTGACAGAGAGTTTTTACCCGAAATGTTGATTTTCCTGCTCCTCGGATGCTGCCTGAACTGCTGTGCTTTTCCAGCACCACTCTAATCTAGAATCTGGTTTCCAACATCTGCACCCCTTGTTTTTACCTAATAATATAAAATTATGCCATACATAGTGTCTAGACAAATTTTACAAAGGTTATTGTACATTAACCCAATTTCATGGATATTGTGTAAACTGCAACAATGAAGAATCTTTGTGAAGTTTCTGCTTACAGGGTATTTCTTCTTCGCTCTTATCATCATCCAGAATAGAGGTTTCCTGTATTGATGGTTCTGTTCTTTCTGTTATTCCTGGAAGGTGCCAGTGAAGAGTTACACATTTGTTTATGCATTTCTTTTCTCTATTGAAACATTGATAGGCAATGTTAATAACACCTCTAAACGTTTTTCAATAGCCATGAAAGTCAAAGAGTGTGCCGTTGGAAAAGCACAGCTGATCAGGCAGCATCCAAGGAGCAGGGAAATCAATGTTTCAGTCATAAGTCCTTCATCAGTTATGTTGAAGGGCTTATGCCCGAAACGTCAATTCTCCTGCTCCTCGGACGCTGCCTAATCGGCTGTGCTTTTCCAGCACCACACTCTTTGACTCTGATCTCCAGCATCTGCAGTCCTCAGTTTCTCCCAATAGCTATGAAAATCTATTACAGAAACTAATAGGAACAATTAACCTTTGCATGACTTAGTGATACCTTGGTAGGTTTACACTCTAGCATCAAAGGTAAAAATCACATGATGTATTGAAGTTACAATATTCAAATTTACAATTTTCTGAAATTGCAACCTCCTTTTCTACCTATTTCTCCAGTCTACAGTCACTTGCAAAGAGCAGTAATAAAAAAGCAAGAGAGTAGCAAAAACATACAGGCTATTTCGAGGAATGTCCATCTCAGTCATACTGTCACTTATTCTTGTTTATCAGTGCAGAGCTCCACATCTTGAGCTGACAATTCTGATCCTGGCTCCTGTGAAATGCAAACTGTACCTGAAATCAACACATCTCCTCTTTGGCGCAGGATTGTGGCAAATGTCAATCCATGTTCCTTTTTACAGCGGTTAGTTGCAGTGCCCTGAGATTTAATATCCAGCAACCACCGGCCACTTTGACAGGAGGTAGCAGAGTATTCAAATATTGGTATGTTTAGGATGGCAGTTGGTCAATGGGTTAGGATGCCAGGTAAGTGTACGCAGCATGTATCAGGATCAGGATCTAGAGAAAGGGAGAGGGAGTGTCAGGTCTGCTGGTGGGAGAGAGGGGAGTGTCAGGGCCAGTGAGGGATGGTGTGTGGGGCCCAGCAGGGAGAAAGGTGTAGGGTCCAGCAGAGAGAAAGGCGTGAGGGGCTGAAGGTGTTGTCGGATCCTGGGGCTATGGGGAAGATGAGATCCTGTTGGGCGGTTGTTCTAGTCAGGGTTGGGGATAGTTGTCAAGGATCTCAGGTGTAAGAGTTCAGGGGAGGTGGAAAAGGGGTTTTGGAAGTGCTCATCTTTTGAGGGGAGGGGAGTAGTTGGTGCAGGGCAGAGGCAGCCTCAATAGTTACCCACACATTAGACCAAGATTTTAATCCTCTGGCATTTCCTGGGTGATTATTAGCTTAACTGAAGTGAGCTCCCCAAATTATCCAGCTTTCATGGTTCCTTTCAGATGGTTCTACTTGCAGTGGAACTGTCCATTTGAATCTTTTGTTTCCACTGAGTCGGCTGTGTCTGTGATTCTACTAATGGAATATTCAGGCCTACAGTCTAAAAACATCCAATTTTGGGGGTTATTTCCCTTTACATAATTTGGAAATACACAACATAATTTCAATTGAAAGGTTTGTACATTGGCTATCCCAATTGTAAAGGTTATCAGCATTGACACAAATGCAGAAATAGCAGTTCATTTAATAATGCCAATATTCTCAGAATGCAATTATAGGTTTGACCATGCATAGGGCATTGGGCCTTGGTGTGAGCACCGCGATGGGCCAGCCTAGCGTTTATATGGGTAAATCAGAGAATAGCGAGTCAGAGCTGCTTCCTTTATTTGAATGGTGTTAGCAACCATTCATTGCTACAATGGGCACTTCGTTTTCACCTCCTACATTAAAGAAAGCAGGAGCACTGGCCAGCTGTTCTTCCATAGTTTTGAGTCATCCACTTTTAAAATTCATTTTTGTCAAACCTTATTTATTAGGGCCACAGATGGCAGCCAATCTTTGATAAACCACGGAAGGATACTAGCTGGGAGGAAGGTATATGTTTATTTATCCAGTGTATTGCCCACTCAGTGGATCCAGGTAAGGAACCAAGAGAACTCCAAGCCTGTGAGATACTTACCCTTGAAGTGGGAGTTGATACGGGGCATGCTGATACAGGGCACACAGACACAAGATGGCCGCTGAGCTGTAAGTTTGTCACTTAGCACACAAGATGGCCTCTGACCCATTACATGGAAAAGTACAGCAAAGCATACACAGATACTGCCTAAGGCCAACAGGATACCAGCACAATAAACACAGAACATAGATGATTAATTTCAGGCGAGTGGGGGAGATAATACACATCAGTAACGTCTACTGCCACCACCTTCGACAGAAATGTTAACTACCTGAGACTGCTTGTGTACAAGTGTTAATACTTCAGATCTGCAGTAATGAAAAATGATCTTCCTTCTCAGGAAGAACGATCACGACCAACTACGGCCGCAAGAGACTTCTGCACAGCTGCTGAAACCGACAATGACTGTAATGTTTTCTGTAAACAAACCATGCTATACAAACAAAGACTCAATATTTGGACCACTATACCATGAAATGTATAAAATATCGTGACATGTGCTCAAAGGGTGAGAGAAGGATCACAGCTGACAGCTATGCTGCAGGAGGTCTCTCCCTCTCTCCCTCCTCTCCCTGGAGCTCCGGTTTCTTTGTACAATAAACTCTGTCATTGAATCCTGATTCTAACTCAGACACTGGTGATTTTCCCCACAACACCCTAACTATACCCCGCCTGGCTTGGTTAATTGGTAGAGTGAGATTTTGTCCAAAACAAGACCCTGCAGGAACTGCCAATGAGGGCGTGGATTCAGCACATTCATAACCCAGTATTATCTGGTCCTTATCAATTTCCAGGACGTTTCTCCACATTTCCACCTCCTTTAGGGAAAGTGTTGAAAATATTGCAAAACCTTGGTACCCACATATTTAATGCAGGGGAGTCAACTTATAATTTTCACGCTTAAATTAAGATCTTTATCCAACAGCATCAGCGAAAAATGGCAGGAAGCTAGTTTATAGTTGACGATTTTCTGTTCTAGTGCTACTCTTCATAACAGAATGTAAATTACATGCACAGATATGTACAAATATAATTTACTTTTTGGCCTGACATAATAACTGAGCTCAGAAATTATTCAGCATCTGTGTTGAAAGATCTACTTGAACAACTAAGATCCCATTGTGGCTTTTTTTTTAGAATCCCTACAATATGGAAACAGGCCCTTCGGCCCTGCAAGTCCACACTGACCTTCTGAAGAGTATCCCACCCAAACCCATTCCCCATTACTCTACTTTTACCCCTCACCTATACATCCCTGAACACTATGGGCAATTTAACATGGCACATACAGGATTCAATGCACTGTTTGGCATTTTGAATAAGGATATTGATGCTTTATTAAACACAATGGAAGCATTAGGACCTTTGCAAGTGTTAATATGGATCCTAATGCCTACTAGGGATCCCAGATCAAAATCTGTCAGCCCTGATAGGGTGCTGTCAGTTCTTAGGGAACCCAAACCATGGAGCTATCTACAAGGCACAGTAAGAAAGTCAGGTAATCTAACTGAACATGAAACCAGAAGGAGTCTAGTTCCTTCTAGTCCCTTATTGAAGGAACCCATGTAGCTGCCCCCTATTGAATGCTAACATTCCTCACTCCCAGACCTGATTCCCAGTCTCATAGCCTTCCATTCCCAGCCCCATCATCATTTAGCAGACTAACTTGATTGCAGACTCATTCCACAAATACTTGTTCACTGGACAGTTGTGTGATACTTTCAGTGATTGATTTCTCAGTACACTTCACCAGCGAGGTCTGACCTCATTTAAGTGTTTTTTATAATTTGGCTCAAAAGCCAATTTATGGCAACCTCCAACCTCATTGTTCTGATACACAGAATAAACTTGCCACCCTACTTAAAGGTGAGTGTGGGTCATAGTGTGTTAGATCAAGAATAATTTAGAAAAACACTATTTATATTCATAAAGTTACTTTTGATACAAACTGGACTGTGAACACTCCAGTTGCAGTATAATAATTCTCACCTGCTTTCTGCAGCTCCTTACGTATCTCAATCTCTTGCTGAAACTTCTGAAGTTGCCTTTTATGTTCATGTCTTTTTTTTACAGCCAATTTTGCATTTGTTATCCAGGCTTGGTATGCTAACTAAGCAAATCACATACAAAAAAATGATTGATTATTGCTCTGTCCATACTATAAATCCAATAACAACAGCATGCATTTATATTGAAACTTTCTTGTAGAAAACTTCCCACAATGGCTCACAGAGCAGAAGCAAAAGACAGACAGATGAATCTCAAGTAACTAATAAATAAGGCCAAATATGGTAGTGATGGTGTGCTGCTGCTGTAGCATACGGAAGCTGCTGGACTTCAAGGTGATCCAGAGTGAACATATCCTGAGTAAGTGTTTGTAGCTTGAGGAACTACGGTCCAAGCAACAGAAATATTAGCCAGGAAATGTAAAGATGCGCTGAAGTGGCACCTTGTTCCTTGGGTAATATCTGTGTCATGGTTTTGCTGCACTCCTCTAGCAAAGCTCAGCACAAGCTGGAAGAACAGCATCTCATTTTCGACTTGGGGACCCTGCAGCCCTTAAGACTCATTATCAACTTCAATAATTTTAGGGTCTTCCATGTCCTTTACCCACCCACACACCCAGGCCCTGTCATCACATTGGCTACTCTCAGCATGGTGGGCCCACTTTCAGCTCTTCTTTGTCCTTGGATCATTATCATCCATGCCTTTCTCTGCCTGTCTCTCTCAGTATCATTTCCACCATTATTTACTCCTTTACTCACCCAATTCCTCCACCTCACACCACTTCACCCCATATACTCAGCCTATGTCCCACATTTTCCGAACTACTATCCGTTCTGAGGAAGGGTCACTGGGCCCAAAACATTAACTCTGCTTTCCCTATATAGGTGTTGCCAGACCTGCTGAGTTTCTCCAGCATTTTCTGTTTTTGTTTCAGGTTTTCAGCATTCATTTTCTTTTGTCTTATTTGCTTATTGAGACAGACGTAAAGTTCATTAACAATACTAACCATTAACACTATTATTTAGTCTCAAACTTATTCATGGCCTGGATTAGATAACATCATGACATGTGAAGTTCCAGGATAAAGGTCCTCATAATCGGTTTGCGGGAAGGGATTGGACTGAAAGTGTCTGTTCCTGTGCCTTTTGACTCTATGGCTCTTGAAAATGAGTAGTGGCGTGGGTAGTGAATCAGCAATTATATGCAATGGCTCCATTACACGATTGTAACTGATCCAGCTGCATTGCAAACATTATCATGTGACCACAGCAAGTAATTAGGAAACCAAACAATATGATGACTTTGTTGCAAGAGTGATGTAATATAAAAGTAGGAAAGGCTTGCAACAAACAAAGATTATTAGTAAGACTTCATCTGGTCTCCTTACTAACGAAAGATATACCTCCATTGGAAGCAATTTAGAGGAGGTTCATTAGGCTGACTTCTGAGATGAGGGCTTTGCCTTATGACAAAAGGCTGTGCAGCTTGGGCATATATACATTGGTGTTTAATATAAAGAGAGATGCTCTTATTGAAGTAATAGGATTATGAGATGGCCTAACAGGGTAGATGCTGAGAAAGTGTTTTCTCTTGTAGGAGAGTCTAAAACTAGAGGGCACAGTTTTAAATAAGAGAAATTTCTTCTCGTTGAGGGTTATCAATCTTGAAATTCTCATCCAACGAGAGTAGGGGGGGCTGTGTTATTGAATATATTCCAGGCTGAGCTAGACAGGTTTCAGATTAATAAGGAAGTCCAGAATACACAGGGGAAGTGGACTTTAAGCCACAACCAGATCAACCATGACTTTCTATTCCTGAGATGCTGCCTGGCCTGCTGTGCTTTGACCAGCAACACATTTGCAGCAGTTATTGAACAATGGAACAGCTTTGATGGATTGAAATTCTTATGATCTGTGTATATTATGTGAAGGCAAATTCCTGTTTGCAGCTATTTTATTTAAGTGCTACCTGGAATGCACTCTGTTTAGGAATTTGCTGCTCCTCCTGCAGACATTCCTCTTCTTCTTCACTGTCTGACTCGAATAGGTAATAATCTCCTGACTGAAGCACTACACAGATAAATGAGAATAATAGAGAAAAGAGCACATCATTAGTTTTCATGTCATAACACAAGTGTTAAAATGGCAAAGATAGCATGTTAATTTAAGTTATCAAGACACTATAAGTTAAAATGACAATAGTAATAAGACAGTTATTTGTAAAACAGCAATTGTTAAAACATTGGACTTGACTTTCACACGTCACTTAGAGAATGCCCTCTTTCTCATTCTGTTCCTTTTAAATATAGGGGCACATTTCACATACAGTTACAAAGCAACCATGGGTAATACTGGTATTCTCAGTGATCGATATAGTGAAAGCCACTCAGTAGTTACTGACCAAATAATTATGACACGCATTTTATACTTGCAAAGACAAAATTGCACACAGCGAGATATGTAATATCACAGGCCTTTTGGACAAGACTGGTCTAATGAGTGTCAATTGCCCTGACAATTTGGGCTGTTTGAGTGCCTGTGGAGGTCGCTCTGCAAGTTGGGTGTGGGGCAGAGAAACAGTTGGAAAATCCTATTGGGTTGACTCATTCATTCTGCAATGGAACTTTGCAGTAGACAAAATGACAGCGGAAGAGTAAACCACCTGGTTGTAATAGGTAGTTGATCAAACCCCTAGATTAACAGCACTTGCTTAACACTGTCTGGTTTTCCAGCCAATGTAAGAGATCGCCATTTGTTAAATCCGTAGCTAGGTAGTAATGTTCAATTTGAAAAAAAGCAGCATCAAGTTTTTTTTTAAATTACTTACAGCGTGGAAACAGGCCCTTCGGCCCAACAAGTCCACACCGACCCGCCGAAGCGCAACCCACCCATACCCCTACATTACCCCCTACCTAACACTATGGGCAATTTAGCATGGCCAATTCACCAGACCCGCACATCTTTGGACTGTGGGAGGAAATCGGAGCACCTGGAGGAAACCCACGCAGACACGGGGAGAACGTGTAAACTCCACATAGTCAGTCGCCTGAGGCGGGAAATGAACCCGGGTCTCTGGCGCTGTGAGGCAGCAATGCTAACCACTGTGCCACCGTGCCGCCCACCCTGAGGTGGGATAAACATACATTTATACTTCCAACTGTGTGTGTGTGTATATATAATATATATATATATAAAATGTGTGTGTGTGCGCGCGCGCGCGCATGCAATATATACACATACACAAACTTCTATAAAGTATATAGATCTATTCACACACATCTATAAATATGATATCTATTATGTTGACATATTATACTCATACATGCATATATGCATAAGTGGAGCAGTGGTGTACTGGGAAAAAAAAGGATGGCAGGATGGCATACATTAGCAACTTTTGTTTCAGTTATATAACCTGATGTTAGTTTTAATTTTAGGTTTGTTGTGATTTTTGTCTTACAGGGCAAAGTTGGATACCACTGATGCACTTCAGGGTCAGTTTTGATAAAGAATGAATTGTGATTATAGATCTATCTTGTTCATCAGTGAACCTTTTTAAAATTAACTCATGGATTGAGGGCGTCACTGACTAGCCCAGCATTTACTGCTGATCCCCAATTACCCCAGAGGGCAATTAAAAGTCAACCATATTGCTGCGGGTCTGGCGTCACATGTAAGGATTGCGGTTTCCTTCCCTAAAGGACATAAGTAAATCAGATGGGTTTTTCCAACGATCAACAACAATGGTTTCATGGTCAGTATTAGACTCTTAATTCCAGATTTTTATTGAATTCAAATTCCATCACCTGCCATGGTGGGAATCAACCCCAATTCCCAGAACATTTCCTGGGTTTCTGGGTTAGTAGTCCAGAGATAATACCACCAGGTATTACAAGATAATACATGGCTTGGAAAGGGTGGACGCTAGGAAATTGTTTCCGTTAGGCGAGGAGACTAGGACCCGTGGATACAACCGTAGAATTAGAAGGGGTCAATTCAGAACAGAAATGCGGAGACATTTCTTCAGTCAGAAAGTGGTGGGCCTATGGAATTCATTGCCGCAGAATGCAGTGGAGGCCGGGACACTAAATGTCTTCAAGGCAGAGATTGATAAATTCTTGATGTCACAATGAATTAGGGGCTACGGGGAGAAAGTTGGTAAGTGGAGTTAAAATGCCCATCAGCCATGATTGAATGGCGGAGTGGACTCGATGGGCCGAATGGCCTTACTTCCACTCCCATGTCTTATGGTCATCACCTCTGCGAAATGAAACCAGGAATAGATCTAAGGGAATGAGCATAGGTTTACAGGTGACGTGAGGAAAAACTTTTTCACCCAGAGTGTTGTGGGAATCTGGGACTCATTGCCTGAGAGGTTATTGGAGGCAGAAACCCTCAAAGTTTAAGTAGTACTGGTGATGCCAAAGCATACAAGGCTTTGGACCAAGCGCTGGAGAATGGAATTGAAAATTTTAGGTGGTTGTTTTTGACCGGTTTGGGTGCAATGGGCTGAAGGGCCTCTTTCTGTTCTGTAGGTCTCTGTGACTTATGACTCTATTATGGAGAAACACCACCATGAAATATAATGCGAATAGGAGAGGATGAGATGGAGGTAATCATTTTGCAATAAAAGAACATGCTGAAAAGTGGATAGGAACCACCTCTCAATCAACCCCATGCAGTGAAACCAAACACAGCAGAACTGCAAAAAAGTTTCATATGACATGAGTAATCCACCAATTGTAAACCACAGGTAAGGTATACTATACATGGAAAATCAATTTAAACTGTATTTAAAGCAATCATACCACCATGTGATCATCAAATGTGCCCATAATAAATTCTTGCTTTAAAAGGAACACAGAAGTTGAGGATTCAAGGCAAAGGACAAACCAAAATGTTCTTAATCAAAAGTGACACAATACAGTGGACATTAATTAAATACCTTTGGCATGGTTTACCCAGGGATTCCACCATTTCTTTTTCTCCTGGGACTTCTCTTTCGTTGCACCTTGCTCTGTCATGCAGGAGACAAGCATGTTGTTTCCACATCAGGGATCACCATAAACTTACAGCTTTCAATTACAGCTTTACTTAGTAGATTTGCTGTGTCATTTTTGGCACAGCAAACTTACAAAAAGAGCAACAAGAACAAACAAACTGGAAGCTTGCACAAGCTCTGAACAAAAAAAAACTGTTGCAAAAGCATAAATTCCAACTGAAGATGTTTCAAGTAGTTCAAGTAGTTGACAAGCATTTTCATAAATCATTTAATGCTGTCAATGTACTTTGGCAATTTTAGCTGCAGCTCTGAGGGGTCCATGCCTCAGCAGGCGGACATGCAAAGTCAATGAAAAATTGTACAAACGGATCTAATCAGTACTACACAATCAGCCTTTGGTTTTAATATATTCAGCAACTATCCTATGCCAAATAACACAGCACACATGGTAAAAACAGAAGGTTAGCAACTCGTCGGGAAAGCATGTTAATTAACGATAGAGACTGTCATTCTTTTCACACAACAGAAATTCCAAAGCATGACACAAAACAATACGTCCTGCTCCTCCTCCTCCTCCTTCTCCTGCAGTGAGGAATCCAGCCAGAACAGTCATCACTGGTGACTTCAGGACACAAAGTACTAGGTTCATTGTTGTGACTAACAAATATCAGAATAGTTCCCACACTATAGTTACTATCTATGGCTGTTATTTGGTATATTTGCCAAATATTTATACCTCTCTCTATTTTTCTGACTCTCAATGTATTTTTCCAAATATTGTTACCACACAAACATGAAAGCAAGGAACCAATCCAAACCGAGTAATTTACTGACTCTCTTCTGAAACAATTGATCCTCATATCTCCTCCAGGTATGTGTCTCATTTCATTTCCCCTCATTAATTTGGCAGCTCAGTTCAAAATGGTTCCAGTAGAAAGAATTTTAAGTTTAGGAAGTATATTTTGGGATTTTCCTCTTCCGTGCTTCCCATTCTCTGATAGCTGAGCTGAGAATCCTACAGATTGTCTCGAGGAGACAGTATGTGAATATACACTTTAAAATATCGTGTGTAGTTATGGTCTCCATACTACAAAAAAGCAGCTTAAAGATTGGAGAAAGTGTATTTCTTAAACAAGGGGTTTAACACATTTGAGAGTGTGCAATGAGGAGGAACAACTGAGCTAACTAGGGATCTTTCCTGTTGGAGAAGCAAAAGTATAGATTCAAGGATGTGAGGATGATTTTCAGTTGCGAGCATTTCCAGAACAAAATATAACTACTAGATGGTCATTAATGGACCAAATAACACACTTTTCAGCACTTTATTTAGTCCTGTCACATGGAATTATTGAGGCAGATGTCATTGACAAATTTGAAAGATTTGATGCAAGCAAGGGGTTAAAGGGAATGGAGGAATACAGGATCTGCGAGATAATACGCTTGGAAAGAGGGTCTTGTGGAAAATAACCAATGGCATGAGGCAGTTAGACCAAATGGTCTGTTTCTATACTGTAGGTTCCATGAAAATAATTCTGTGCGAGTTGATCTTGAATAAAGAATTCTTTCATAGTGCTTTAGCATGATCATAACTTGGAAGTCAATTAATTCACTGTTTGGTTTGGAGTTGGGATGGCAGGGAGGGCAAAGAGAGGGCACCAGGGTGATTTAGACAAATTGAATGTGTGGACTAATACACGGGCAGCTACAGTACAATGTGGATAAATGTGACACTGTCCAATTTAATAGGAAAACAGAATGGCACAGTTTTATTGAAACAGCGACAGAATGAGAAAGGTTGATGTACAAAGTGACCTCGATGTCCTTGTACACTGGTTGCTGCAAGTAAATATGCGGGTGCAACAAGCTGCTCGGCAGGCAAATTGTATGTTGGCCTTCATTACAAGAGGGTTTGAGTACTGGAACAAGGATGTCTTTCTGCAGCCAAACGGAGGCTTGATGAAACCACACCCGTATGCAGTTTTCATCTCCCTGAGATATATTTGCCATAGAGCAAAGGTTCACCAGACTGTTACTGAATTGGAAGGGTTGTTGTATGAGGGGCAAATTGGTCAGTTGGGTCTATATACACTGGTGTTTAGAAGAATGGGAGGGGATCACATTGAAAAGTATAAAGCTCTGACAGGGCTGGACACACTGGATTCAGGAATAAAGTTTGTCCTGGCCGGGAGTCCAGATCCAGGGACCACAGTCTCATATATGCAACAGGCAATTTTGGACAGAGATGAGGAGAAATGTCTTCACTGGTGGTGAACTTGAGGCATTCCCTATGAGAGAAGGCCATGGAAATGAAGGTACCGAATAGATTTAAGAAAAAAATAGTCAAATTCCTTGTAGCTAAAGGTACCAAAGGGTATGGCAAAAGAGCAGGATCAGCCATGACCATTTTGAATAGCAGAGCAAATCCAAAGGACCAAATGACCTACTTCTGTTCCGATTTTGTATGTTTCCATGTTTGCATAAATACAGACTTTCTTTTCAGTTCAACTTGATGCATTTAGATGTAGATTGCAAAGTTGTTACGTGCAAAAGAGAATCCCTATTCTCACTGCACATTTTCACATATTAAGGATGGTCACTTGAGTCAGAGACAAGAGAATTGTTGGTAACCACCGCAATCAGCAGAGGATTAAAAAGGGGAAAAAATTGGTAGAGGTAAAAATCACTCATTCTTTCCTCTTTTTTAAAATCTCTGTGCCTTGGCACTTTTACCATCTGCAAACAAGGGTCAAGGGATAAATGTTAAAAAAAGACAAGGGTTTTATAAAAATACCAGGGAAGTTAAATAAAACCACAAAAATACAGAAAATATATAAAACAAAAGTCGAAGTTGAGATTGCACTACATCATAGAGTCATGGCAAACAGTTTCCTTATTCTCTCCACTTGATCAGTGATGGTTTCTCTCTCATTGTGCTCCATCAACCAATACTACCAGACCTTTACATCTTCCTTTAGCAACGTAGTGCCCAATTCCACACATCCATTTCTACTTCTAATAACTCTAAGCCACCTAACCTTTCCTAAACGGCATTTTATCTATCTTAAAGTTGTCCATGGACCTATTCAAAAGGATACCCCACCTTCCAACAGGGTCCTATACCCTCCCTAAACAATTCAAGCCTTTAGATCTTTTGCTGAAAAATGTTAAGCCCATAATTTGGATGTTCCACTGGTGAAAATTGGGTTTTGTTTCATACGAGGCAAATACACATTTAAATTTACGACCACCTCACTGAACCACAGTTTACAAACTATAATCCAAATGCGTTTCCCTATGTCAAAAATGGTGACACTAGATTGGTGTCTGGGACTTTGGCAATTATGTCTCTGGTGCTATTTTAGCTAAGGTGGGATCCTCTCCATCATTACAAATATTCAAGCCAATGAGTGAAAACTTGAAATTTAAAATGGGTTATGCTCAGCAAAACATCATCTGTTTTTCCATGTTCATAATAAAGAACACAAATTTCAGGTGAAAAATACACCATGCACTTGTTCAATCCTCTTTTAAATGATGTCACAGTTCTGTATCGTATTCCATATTCCAATAATATTTCCCTTCATCCTCCTGGTGGTCAGCCTGAGTTTATGTCCCCTGTTACATTTACTAATTACTACACTAATAAATATTGACAATATGTTAGATCAAGTTAAGAGGGACAGTTCAAGCATTGTACACAAAAGTACAAAGAAAGCAGCACAGAAGCCAACAGGTTTGAAGGGAAACTTGCAAAAAGTATGCGATAAAAATATAATACAGTAAATACCACTGTAGAAAGAAAATGGAGAGGTAAATAAATCAGATTCAACAAAACTTACAATTGATTTTTACCAGTTAATATATACAGAAAGAAACATCATGTGGTTGTATGTTTTAGATTATTTTTAGAAGGAGATTGACTTTACAGCAGGAAAGCTTTATAAAATTATTTAAATCAGAAATACATTAAAGGACCCTCTATTAAATGGCAGGTCTTCATTAACTTAACTACATACTGATTACTGTTTTGCCTAGGCACCTCTCTCACTAACTCAGTGAGAGAGGTGCCTAGGCAAAATTTCAATGTTAAAACAAACAAAGATATTTTACTGTTAGGTAAACAGAAAATGATGCCAAGCCAGATACAGAATGATATCGAGAAATAATGTAAACGTTAACCTTTGCCAAGCTCTGTTCTGGGTCATTGAGCCAAATTCTAGAATCATTGTTTTAGTCTTAAATTTTTCTGTCACATACAAATGTCAGTTAAGTACATTGAGGGGTACTCAATATTCTAACAATGTTAATCCACGGCACAATTCAAAGTACAGAATACAAATCCTTCACCTTGCATTTGGGAAAAAAGGTTAATTTCTCAACCATTTTAGATACTTGCTAGAAATATCTGCTAATGGCCATAGTGAGCTAACAGCTCAGCTGCTCGCATGTACTACAGGTACACAATCCTTTATCCAAAACCATTGTGGCCAGTTGTCTCTCGGAATTTATAATTTTTCAGATTTTGGAATAAATGACATTTTCACAGTGGAATTAAAAATATATTACCAAGCAACAAACAATGTGTGAATAGTACGAGCACTGAGACACAATTGACATCTGACAGTGCTGGACCATGCTGCTGAGTGACGTGGTTCAAGTGGGTGTGGAGTTGGGTCACCTGTTTACATGCAAAAATGATTCTCCACACGCCACAAAAAAAAAGTTTTGGATTTCAGAGCTTTTTGAATTTTGGATAAAGGATTGCGTATCTACATTAGATCAGACCTCTAGAGAACTGAGAGAAGAGTAGACATTGACTGACATCATTCAGATATAGAACTTACACGTCCCACTTCTCTTCATCCTGGAATAAAATTGTTTCAATCAGGTTGTCAGATAATAATCTGTTTCAGTAAAAGAATTATGGGGTGTAGCACTTGGCAACATGGAAAATGAAGATTGCAAATTCAGAAAATACCTCATTTAATTAAGTTAAGGAATGTCTGCAATTCGGTTAAGTTTACTAAGACATTGAATTTTAGTCTGGGTTTCCTGTTTTAATAGTTAGCCAGTGATTCCTTCCTCCTCACTTTGCAGACAGGTTATTGCAAAAGATACTGTTAGCAATCACATAAATCTGAACCAGTAATATCATAGTGATACAGTACATAAAAAAGCTTGGATCAAAGTGATTGCTGAAAGTTAACAACATTTGGTATAACTATTCAGGACATCACTCTACTGTGCCACAACGTGCTAAGGCAAGAGTTCACATCAGTGATTCTTCACCCTCAGGATTTCAAACTTTCCAAGTCTGTTATGTATCTCTCACCAGCAGGTTCAAAACAGTAGAGCAGAATTAGCAAAAGAGCACTAAATTACCCTCTAAATCTCAGGTAGTGCCTGACATTGGGCAGATCAGGGAACTGAAGTAAAATAGAAGAAGTGTTCAATTAGACTGTCCATCTCATGATATGGATTATATTTTTGAGAAGATAGAAGCAGGATTTTGTTCTGACAGATGCAGCTTTTGCCAGCTTCTCAACACGATATGACAAGTACCCAAATCATAGCCTGAAAATTTGGTAAGTCATGTTTTGCTGTTTCCATCTCAAAGAGGAATAAGGCAATTTGGGAAAATTAGTATTATGGGAATTTCTGTCAGCAATAACAACTGCAAATTTGCAAAATGATAGGAATGCTAAAGTTAGAATAGAACTTTTATCAGCAACTGGGTTAAAATTGGGATCAGGATTAATGTGCAACAGGCCTTGCTTCAGTTTTGATTTAATTTGTTGCTCGGATATAAGCCATATTTTTATTGTCCGTCCCAAACTGTCTTGAGATGATGATAATGAGCAACCTATTTGAGCCACTCCAGGTGTTATGGTGAATGAGCTTCCTTGGTGTTGCCAGATAGGGTATTCCAGGATTTTAGGTGAAAATGAGGACTGCAGATGCTGGAGATCAGAGTCGGGAATGTGGTGCTGGAAAAGCACAGTAGGTCAGGTGCCATCTGAGCAGCAGAAGAGCTGATGTTTCAGTCAAAAGCCCTTCACCAGGAATCCAGGATTTTGGCATACTTATGAAGGGACAGTGAAATATATCCAATTCAGGTTGCTGTGCAGTTTGTATCAATTCTGCACTGTTCAATAATAGTAGTTACATCTTTGAGCAACAGAATTGAATAGCTAAGGTCTTTTTCCCAGGGGAGGGGAGTCCAGGACTAGAGCGCAAAGATTTAAGGTGAGAGGGGAACAATTTAAAACTTTTTCACAAAGAGGGTTTTACAAAATGGAACGAGCTGCCAAATAAAATGGTTGAGCCAGGTAATATTACCACATTTAGGAGGAATCTGGATTGGTACATGAATAGGAAGAGTTTAAAGGAACATGGGCTAAATGCTAGCAAATGGAACTCGATCAGTTTAGGATATGCGGTTGGTGCAGACAAGTTGGACCGAAGGGTCTGTTTCCATGCTGTACAGCTCTATGACTCTATATATTTTCACATCAACTTATAGAGTGGTAACTACCTACAGATAACATTGTTTTATTACAAATTACTTCTGAGATGTAACATTAATTATCTTTGTCAATTCAAAAATGCTTGGAATGATTTTGGAAGCAATCAAAATGAATTCCTTACACATTCAACATCATCAGTCGATGTCCTATCTTCTAATATTCAACATGGTGGAATAATGTGTGTGGATTTCAATACTATATTAAAATAAGAGAAGGCAACAGCTGGTCTCACTATAGAAGAATCCAGTTAGACAGCTACTTTAATCCCTTGGCATGATGCTCATATTCAACAAAAGTGTGAACCTCCCATGAGTCTTTTGCCACAAAATTTCATTAGCAGGCATGGGATAATTCTAATTCCTACATGCATTCACTACAAATGAGAAACCTTCCAGAGTCTATGCATTTTGTGCATATTAAATGCAACAAAGAAATACTAAAAGCACATTGAACATCTAACATCTCACACTGAGCTAAAATCATTGGTTGTGATCATCAGAAACATTAGCATTGTACTTGTCTACCCCCATCATTCCCGACCCATGCAGCCCCACTGAGCTAATATTCTGGAAGATGTCTTCACTGTACTCAACATATCATCTAAGACCAGACACCAGTTATTGATTATACCAATTGGACTATGATTCTGCCCACCAACTAGCTGTCAGAATAGCATCAAATGTAATTGTACCTATAACTATAAATATTTATGCTATACGAAAGTATTCAATCTTCCTTGATGGAATATTTAATAACTAAACTTTCATAGAATTACTGAACGGTAACAGCAAGGAAGCCATTTGGTCCATCCTGTCCATGCCAGTTCTCTACAACTCAGCTAATCCCACTACCAAAACCTAACCCCGTAGGCTTGCAAATAATTTCTCTTCAAATAAATGATCCAAAACCCTTTGAATGATTGAAACAGCCTTCACCATGGTCTCAATTAGTATACTTCGCATTTTAACATTTGCTGCATAACAAAGCTATTCCTAATGTTGCCTAAGGTCCTTTAGCCAATCATCTTAAATTGCTGTTCCCTGGACTGGAGTCTATCCATTTCTTCCTATCTATTTAATCCAGATACTTTATTATTATTTTAACTCTGTGCACATTTCTTTTATTCAGTATTTCTACACGCTATACCATACCTTTGTCCTCTGGCTCCTTTTCACTGGGATCTTCGGGATTCCTGCCACCTCTATATTTCTTTTGTTTTGCTCGGATTCTCTCCATCCTGTCAAACAGAAATGTTTGCGGCAACTTTGAAACCATCAGCTGAAATGCAGTGTCATTTGTTAAAATAATGACAAATAATTTATTCCAAAAGACGTCAAACACGTTAAGAATCCAAACTCTGTTCTGTGTGAATATGACAATCTGTAGATTTTGATTTTGCTTTAAACTTTAGCCAAATAGCAAGTAATCTCTTAAATATATTGTGGTGGGCCAGAAATGTTTGTGCTTTTAACAGCTAAGATGGAAACTTTTTATGCATCACTCACAATGCTTCCATTTAAACCCTTTCTTTTCCTGAGATGGTCCTGTCAGCACTCGAGAAGAGTGCTAGGTTAAATACTTACCAGAAGGAAAAGCCATTAAACTTGTGAATGACACACACCAGTTAGATTCACTCTGTACTCTTCAAAATTGGAACTCCAGTATGACAAAAAAAAAGTGTATTTGCAGGTATTACTTGGTTATTTTTAACTGGTTTTTCTCTGTGTTAGCACCTTGGCTCTGCCCTCAGCCCTCCTCTACAATACACTTTCTTCACTGGATTACATGAGTATTTTTCCAAGTGCTCATATTGCTCATATAGTGGGTCAAAATGTGTCAAAGTTTCAGCAACATCAGTAAGAAGATTCCTAAAGATGGTGATGGGTTTCCATGCAAGCCAGATATTCTGTTCTGGAATAGTTTTTTTTAAAGTGAAAACAGTTCCAGAATGTATTTTTTAAACAGCTAGATTGTGTTTAGACTTAAAGCTCTCAATGATCAAATTATTTCAATGAACTTACTGTCTTTTTAACTGTGCTAAGGACTTCTTTTCAGTTTCACGGTGGAAATTCATGTTTTTGATGATGCTGGCATTAAACAACTGGAAGCCTCTGTGGGTAAACAAAAGCATTCATTCTAATGATGGTTAACATTTTAATGTTCTTCTTGGACAATGGAACAGAACCATTCAATGAAACCAAGGTTTCTCATGATGAAAAAATTAAGAATGTGCTCATGCTGCTATCACAGTCATGTGTCTGCTGTAATTCCACCTCCAACATATTTTAAAGTACTTCACACAATGATTTTTTGGAACTATTAATGATATTCCAAAGGGACTCTTACTGTACCTGGATGCTTGAAGTTTGGAGGCTTTCATATCAGCTGTTACATGAATAAAATAATAACTGAGGAAGACTCTGCGTTGAAGTAAAAGGAAAAAAAAGCAAATGCTGTCCCAGATTATGCCGGCTTCACCAACAGGCAAAATACACTCAGAATCTTTTAATTCATTTTCTGAAAAAAAAATTCAAGAAGATACGACAGAGTTATCAAAAATTGCCTGAAACAATACAAATTTGCCACATAATTGAAAGTATTTTTGGACATTACATTTAATGTAATATTATGACAAGCTAATATAATTTGTTTAGGTTGATTTTTCATCTTTTGTTATTTGAGGACAATAATCTCAAATATGAATGTCGCCCCCGACTAGAGATTGGTGCTATGAAACTAGCTCTCAGGATTGTTGCGATTGGCTTTAATTTCCTCTTTGGAATTGCATTACCAATCAAAACTCATACATTGACAACTACTGACCTCAAACAACATGTAATCAAATGTTATATTTCATTACATATACAAGGCAAAATCCAAATAAATGAAACAGTATTCTAGCCCAGTAAAGTATGAATCTGTCTCTGATGGTAGCACAAAATGATTGATGGTAAATTAGTATTTTTGATTAGATTCCCTAATCAGGGTGGAAATAGACCCTTTGGCCCAACCAGTCCACACCGACCCTCCGAAGAGTAACCCACCCAGATTAATGCACCTAACACTACAGGCAATTTAGCATGGCCAATTCACCTGACCTGCACACCTTTAGACCGTGGGAGGAAACCAGAGCACCCGGAGGAAACCCATGCAGACATGGGGAAAATGTGCAAACTCCACACAGAGGCCCAAGGTTGGAATCGAACCTGGGACCCTGGTGCTGGGAGGCAGCAGTGCTAACCATTGAGCCACCTTGCTGCCCTTTTTGCCAATGAAAGGAGTAATGACCAAATTGCCCACTAGTTCTGTGCTACTAAGACAAATTTACAACCCTCAGTGCTGTTTAATCCACAAGCAAATGGATAACGTTTTGCAGTGCTCAATAGTAAAAGAAACAAACTCTTACCATCATAGTATCCTTTGATAGTACAGTGCAAGCTGAATAATTGGATCATCCAGCAGAAATTACTTTGCAGCTGCTTCAGGAAGACACAAGCTAGGAGCTGGGAAAGAAGGCAATGAAATTATTTAAACTTATTAAAAATATTAAATTACGTTACTTCAGTGTAACACTTATTTATAATTTATTTGGGAATTGTACCCTCTATAACAATTACAACCATCCTTTTACATATAAGTGAAAGGATTTTCTAATTTACAAACAAAATCTACTTATTCCTGTTTTATTAAAAAAATACACCTATATTAATCCTGACAACAACCGTACAGACACTCAAACGTCAGTGAAAGGTCCTTCTGCCCTTTTTCCTTGTCCGAATGGCAAGATTGTACATCGTTTTTTTAAGCAAATTTCTGCATTCACTTTAGTTATTGTCACTTCCTTCGACAAACCACTACCTCAGGTAATTTATTGTACACATAGAAACTAGGATAGAAATAGACCATTTGGCAGTTTGAACCTGCTCCATCCTTATTCTGAGATTGTGAGCCTGGCTCTGGAATCCACAGCTAGGAAAATCATCCTCTCCGCATTTAGTCTGTCCAGCTCCATTAAAGTTTTATACATTCTGACTTCTGAACTCAAATCTATTTACAATGAAGGCCAATACACATTAGCCTTCCTAATTTTTTGCTGCACCAACCTGGCCAATTTCATTAACTGGTGCAGAAGGACCCTAGCTCCCTTTGTACATCCACACTTTCCAATATGTCATTTCAATAATACTCTTCCTTTCTTTTTTCACACTAGTTTATAACTTCAGATTTAGCCATGATGTACTGCATCTACCATGTGTTTCCCCATTCACTCAACTTGTCTAAGCCACTTTGAAGACTCCTTGCATCATCCTCACAATCGACAATCCCACTCAGTTTATTGTTGCCATCAAACTTGGAAATGTTTTAATTGATTCCCTTGCGGTACCACAGTAGTCACTACCTGCTACTCAGAAAAAAAACATTTATTCCCATTTTGTTTCTTGTCTTATCTGAAACCCTATTCCCAATCCATGCCAATATACTACCCCTGCCTGATATGTTTTAACTTTGTCCTTTAACCTTATCAAAACCTTCTGAAAATCCAAATTCATGACATTCACTGCTTCTCCCTTAGGTAATCTACTAATTATATCTTCAACACACTCCAGTAAATGTATTAGACATGATCTGCCTTTCATAAATTCAAGATAGCTCTGTCTAATCCTGTTATTAAATATATGTTCCTTAAAGTCATCTCTTTAACAGTCTCTGTCTCTGGAGTTTCCATGACTGACTTTTAAGCTATTCAGGATATCTTTTCAGTTCAGTCTGTTTTGGAGACTGTTAAACTAACAGCACTTTTACTGCTACAGATCGTTTTACTCTGACATAATCCTGCACACTGCTTTCTTTTGGATGGTTTTGAATTTCTGTGATACTGTGCTCTGATTGCTAGGCAGCAGCAGGTTTTTCTCCCCTTCTTCCATCTTTCCTAATGCACTGAATTATTCACTTAAAACTAATTTAACATACATGTAAACAAACAAATTTCCTAGCACTCACAGAAATAAAAACTAAAACCACAAGTTCATTCTTCTTAACTCCGGCAAAATAGAAGTACAAATCAAATATAAATTATTCCACTTTGGAACTTACAATCAATAACAATATCTCAAATCTTCATTGCCCCATTAAACTGTGGAAACCCAGAGAACTGTGTGCAGTTTTAGTCTCCTTATCCGAGGAAGGATGTTCTCTCTACAGAGGGGATGCAACAATGGTTTATTTCTGGGATTAAAAGGACTGATGTATGAAGGTCAGATTGTTTGGGACTACATTCACTGGGAGTTTAGAAGAAGGGAGTGGGGTCTCAGAAATCTAAGAATTTCTAACAGTAGTCGATAGGATAAATGCAGGAAGGATGTCCATCATGACCAGGACAGCCAGAACCAGGGATAGGATACGGAGTAGATCATTTAAGACTGAGAGGAGGAGAAATTTCTTCACTCAGACTTTGGTGAGCCTGTGGAATTCTCTTCCACAGAAAGTGGCTGAGGCCAAAACATTGACTGTTTTCAAGAAGGACTTAAGATATATTTCTTACGGCTAAAGCAATCAAAGGGTATGGGTAGAAAAGGGGAACAGGGTTAGCGAGCTTTGAGAAGATTTGAGAAGGGGAACAGGTTACCGAGTTGGACAATCAGCCATGATTGTATCAAATGTCAGAGAAAGCTCAAACGGCCGAATGGTCTACTCTAGCCCTTAGTTTCTATGAAAACAGAGTCATCAATTTGAGAAATACTTGTAGGTACGCTGCAATTGTCCCATCTGAGCCTTTTAACACAAAATGGAAATTTCATAATTGATAAAATTGGTACAAAAACATGTTCATAACGTGGACTTGACTTACACAATTCACATCAATTCAATATTGCCTTAGTCGCAGTGCATTTACTTTTCAGTACAACTATTTTTAAATTAATCTTCTTTACTTTTTGAATTAGATTTCATTAAAAGCTGATTGCACTCCCTCCACTGTAATGCCACAGTTGCTAAACACTATCCAGAAGTGGTGCGATTCAGAAGACCTTTCATTAATCTCTTAAAATAGGCATATCAGTACTACATGAGGTTGCACCAATGATCTCTGAGAATGGATAACCATCCTGACACTTTGTTCCTTCACTTGCTGCTTGACAGCATTTTCAGAGGCCTTGGTACAGTATACCCATAAACATCTCATTACTAATTAGCTTAATGGGACAGGAGGAAGGAAATGAAAGGTTTTATTCAGCACTGTTATTTGTTTCCCATTTTAAAATGAACATAACAAATTCAGGAAGTCCAAGGTTCTCGGCCAAAATGTCAGTAGTAGTGATCAGTCTAAATCAAGAAATCCGAAAATGAAATTTTTAAACTACCATTAATGATGCATCATTCTATAATCATTGCAATTTTGCTGCCTACATATCCTTGATGTGAAGGTAAAGCTCTGTCGGCTGAACAGTTGGTTTGTAATGCAAAATAATGCCAATAGCATGGGGTTCAATTCCTGTATTGTCTGAGATTAACATGAATGATTGCCCTTCTCACCCTCGCCCCTCTCCTGAGGCATGGTGACCCTCAGGTTAAACACCACCAGTCATCTCTCTCTCTCTTTCTCTTCCTCTCTCGTTAGAGAGCAGCGTGATGGTTTGGTAAGACGATGGCAAATTCACCTTAATCTTTATTGATGATGGAAAGACTCACCGATAGCATATTCTTTGCAATAATGACTGTGACATTGTACATAATTAGACAATCCCAAAAGTTCAGTCGCTTCTTTGCTGGTTTCACTAAAAGTCTTCTGCCAAACAAAAGCAAATAGAATGAGGCGAGGAGGTAGCCAAGACCAAATACACTTATTCGAGCAGACCCAGTGGCAAAAATAACTGCTAGTACCAGCCAGAAGAGGTAGTTAAAAACTGCAACTTTTATCATGTCCAGGCAACACCTGCAGAACAGAAAGAATTCCATGTTAACTAGTCTCCAACATTATACAATTATTGCTCTGAGTATATGACCGTAAGACTATAAACAATATTAACAACTTTTATGGTATTAATTTACATCAATCTACCGAAGAAGAATTTTTAATAGTATTGCTGCAATTTAACCAGTGATCAGTTTGTTCTAGAAATCTATTCCTGATCACCATTTCACTTGGCAGAAAAAACCAAAAACCTTGTAAAATCGAACAGTTATGTCGTGTTTAGTTCTTATTAACAGCCGAAAGTTGAAAATTTTCTGTGTGCTATTTCAAGTTACTGACTGTAAAAACACATTGAAAATATTTCCATATAAAAACTTTCATCAGCATTACTTCACCATTGGAAAAATGTCAGTGGTCAGATCAGTTTCTATAAAGTCTGACGATGAAACCGCAAAATCCAAAATGACTTTCAGGTGCAGAGCAGCTCAATCCAAACTTACCTACAGTATATATAGTTTGGTACTGGATTCACGGTATTGCCTGCCAGGGGATCAGGATCATCTGTATTTTTTCCACTGATGGTACTAACCTCCTCCTTTCTTTCATCTATAAATACCTGCCACTGGTGGGACACACACATCAGTAATAGAAAGTCATCTGTAATAGAAAAGAACGAAGATAAGGTCTCAATATTGCCAAATAGAAATAAATAATGGTTACACAATTAGATGATAACATTTCAATTGGATATGAGCCTTGATTGTAGCATATTTTGCCACACTTTGAAGTATTTTAAGCAGGAAACCAATTCATGGTGCTTTCTTCTGCCTTGCCATGGAAATTTTAGGATACTGGTTGATCAAAAAATTCTCACCCAAATTTGAAGTTCACAGGTTCAAGACCCAGCTTATAACTTAAATACAAGTGCATAAATGCTGATGCACAAGTTGCATTGCTGAGCAAAAATTACACCATTGAAGTTAAAGATCACGGGAAAGAAGTTAAAGATCTTTCAGTATTTCAATACATGGAAAAACATCTTATACTTTAGTCAATGCTCATTTTTTCACCAAATAGCATCAAGAGTAAATAATTTCTTATTTATTTCATTGTTATTTGTGCAATCCTGCTGATCATAAAGTGGCTGGTCATGTTTTGTGCTTAAGCCTCTTCTGAGATAAAATTAAACACTTTTCAAGTGCAAGTTTTACTTTCTTTTCAATCTATAAACCTTCTCCACCAATGGTTAACCTGCAAACGATCTTAGGATGTGCTTCTTTACAGTTAAATCATTGTGGAACAACAAATGTAGATGGGTGAAAATATGGGTTTATGAATATATAATCCAAATTGCATAAAAGCAAATCCAGAAATTATCCATATGCATATTAACAGTAAACCAGGAGGTTGCCAGGATATAGAATGAGATACAAAATCGATAAAAGAAGACATTAGAAAGAGAGGTGAGCCTAAAATCGATATCACCTTGTGCCCTCATGTGATAAGCTGCTGTGGGAAATAAGGATAGAAATGACTTCCAATTACCCTCAGATCCCAAGGCAGTGCAAAGAGGCTGGAAGAGAGCAAATTCATGGAATCATAGAATCCCTACAGTGTGGAAACAGGCATTTTGTTCCAACAAGTCCACACCAACCCTCCAAAGAGTAACCCAGCCAGACCCATTCCCTGAATGTAATGAACCTAACCTATGCATCCCTGAACACTATGGGCAATTTAGCATGACCAATTCACATAATCTGTGGGAGGAAACAGGAGCACCCGGAGGAAACCCACAGAGACACAGGGTGAATATGTAAACTCCACACAGACAGTCGCCCAAGGCTAGAATTGAACCCAGGTCCCCAGCACTGTGAGGCAGCAGTGCTAACCACTGAGCCACCGTGCCACCCAAATATTACATCCAATTCAAAAATGGGGAGAAGGAAAGAGCTGATCTGTATTTGTAAATCAGTTAGTTTAATGTCAGTGTAGAAACATTTTTAGAATCAAAAATATCAGGGGAAAATAAAACTAACAGCCAATTGCACAGAGAGGAATTGGTAAAGGAGAACCAACACAGATTGGTTAAGGGCAAATCCTATCTGACTAACCTGACTGAATACTTTGATGAGGTAATGGATGGTAATTGTCGATTTATCGGGTGTTCAATTGTATTCAAGCAGCAGACATGAACTGGGGAATTTGCCTATATACACTATATACGGGAGCTGTCTGAAATTGTGATCATTGACTTGGAGGTAAGAAAATGACACACATCCAGAAATAATGGTTCAGAAAGACAAGGTTCCAGGAACATCCTGCACTGTTTGGTTAAGTTCTTTACTAGAAAGAGGTCAGTGAGGGTAACAGAGTTGGCATGTGTTTTCAAAAGTCTTTCAAAATGTGTTTGAAGAAGCACCTGTTTAGTAAATTTGAAACCATGCGACAAAAAGGCAGTAGCAGCACAGAGGCAAGATTGATGAATGGGTAGAAAACAGTGGAGCTAAACGGTCTTTTTGTCAGACCAGATGAAGGTTTACAATGGAGTGCCTCAAATTTCTGGTCTACGTTTTGTCATACACATTAGGAATCCGATCTGGGAGGGGTGTGGGATCCAGAGCAGAGTTTGGTGACACAGCATGTAGACTAGATTAGATGACTAGACTAGATTCCCTACACTGTGGAAACAGGCCCTTCGGCCCAACAAGTCCACACCAACCTTCCGAAGAGTAACCCACCCAGACCCATTTCCCTGTGATTAATGCACCTAACACTGTGGGCAATTTAGAATGGCCAATTCACCTGGCTTACACATCTTTGGACTGTGGGAGAAAACCAGAGCACCCAGAGGAAACCCACGCAGACACAAGGAGAATGTGCAAACTCCACATAGGCAGTTGCCCAAGACCGGAATCAAACCCAGGTCCCTGATGCTGTGAGGCAGCAGTGCTAACCACTGAGCCACTGAGTAGTAAAGATTGTGGAAAGAAATTGCAAGGAGAAATGAAAGGATAGAAGATGCTGGGATATTTCTGCACAAATCTTTAAAGATGGCAGGAGAATACAGTAAATAAAGCGTGTGGGATCCTGGTGTAGAATACAAAAGGTAGGAACACATACAAAACCATCTAAAGTATTTGCTCCGCCTGAGCTGCAGAATTGGAATCCATCTCTGGACAATACACTTTGGAAAGGATGTGAAAGCATTGGAAAAAATATAGAGATATTTACAAAAATTATTCCAGGGATGAGGAATTATAACTGGAAAAGTTGTAGTTAGTCTTCTGTGTTCTTAAGGAGAAGAAGAGAAGATTTGATGAAGATGCAGAGATATAGGGAAAGAATTGGGTCATAAGATCAAATTGATTACTGTCTGAAAGGACCAATGCAGCTTCAATGGACTAAATGCTTGTATTGCACTATTTTATCATTCTAACTGAGCAATACCAAGGGAGATCAGATAATACTTCAATAAATTTTGAAGCAATGACTTTGTTCATCTGCATATTTTCAAGAAATGTTGGGCAGAAAGGTTTAATGCATATTTTAAAGAATAGCAAGATATCCATAAAATTTCACATTATCTTGTTCTACTGGCTTGCTAAAACAGGCCTGTCAAGATAAATCCATGCATGCCTTCCACATCCTAAACCATCAATGACATTGTGTGAAATTTAAGTGAAGTTGGTGTGGCAATTTGAATAACAAAAGATCAAAGTATGAGAAAAAAAGAGAAGTACAATTATGAGCTGCACGCCTTTACCCACATCAACCAATAAGAACATAAACACAGTAGCATTACTGAACTTTGCCCTGTGTTCAAGTATACCTTGTAGCTTGAGAGTGGTCATTCTAGAAGGACATTTTAGGTTAGTGATGTCTATTAACTGTTTGTAACAGGACTCTGCTTCCATTCCAAATGCTGTCATTTTGCAAGATCTCAATGTTCTCTAGTTTATTTTATAGTGTGTGGCTATCTCCTGGGATACTACAGCTGGATCCATACAATAGGACTCGCTGTTTACAGCACACAAGGAGATAATTTGGCCCATTGCATCTATGCCAGTCAGCAAAGATCTGATTTCAATGATCTCATTTGCTAGCTTTTGTCCCAGAGCCCCTGGAGGCTATGGCAACAGAAGTGAATATCTAAATACTGCTTAAACGTTACCAGAGTTTCTAACTCAACTACCCTTTCAGGCAGTAAGTTTCAAACTCTAAGCAACGTCTGGGTGAAAAACATTCTCAACTCTCCTCTTAGCCTCTACATCCTGCCTTAAAACTATGCACCAAAATGTCCTCCACGACACATATGTTTTCTACCTTGCAGGCTATTTTCTGAATATTAGGCCCAGAACTTTGGGGTGGCACGGTGGCACAGTGGTTAGCACTGCTGCCTCACAGCGCCAGGGACCTGGGTTCAATTCCCGACTCAGGCGACTGACTGTGTGGAGTTTGCACGTTCTCCCCGTGTCTGCGTGGGTTTCCTCCGGGTGCTCCGGTTTCCTCCCACCCTCCAAAGATGTGCGGGTCAGGTGAATTGGTCATGCTAAATTGCCCGTAGTGTTAGGTAAGGGGTATATGTAGGGGTATGGGTGGGTTGCGCTTCGGCGGGTCGGTGTGGACTTGTTGGGCCGAAGGGCCTGTTTCCACACTGTAAATCTAATCTAAACTGTCCCCTCCATTATTGGGCTATCTTAACACTAGCTAAATATATTCTTCTGGATACAATTTAAATTTTTTCCCCTCTCCCTATCTTGTACATTAAAACCATCCCAGTTGATGTTTGGGGTTGTTAAACACCTTACTGCTGATGCCTTATTACTCTTACATTTCTCTGAAATTTGGTAACATATTTGACCCTGTCTCTCTGTTTGTTTGAGAGACTATTCGACACACTCAACTGTGTGTTTACCATTGTGTTTTTTATTTCAATCCACCTGAATTCGTTTCACGATCCTTCCAAGATATCATCCTCTGTTATTGCAATAATTGATTCTTTGATCAATATTGCAATCCTCCCTCCTCTTCTGTCCCCTTCTCTATTTCATTTGCATAATCCCCTTCAGACTGATCTCAAAACTCTGAGACCTAGGTCTCGGCTCTGGTCTCTGTAATTGGATCCTGACCCACAGACCACAATCATTGAAGACAGACAACTGCACCTCTCCCACGATAACCCTCAATACTGGAGCCCCACCCCATGATGCATTCTTAGCCCCCTACCGTAGACGCTATACACCTATGACTGTGTAGCTAAATTTGGAATGAACACCATCTATAGGTTTACTGAAGACACTACTGTGGTAGAATGGATATCAAACAACGATGAGTCAGAATACAGAAAGGAGTGGTGCAATGATAATAATCTCTTTCTTAATGTTGGCAAAACAAAAAAAACAATCATTGACCTCAGGAAGAAATGAGGAGAGAGTTGAAAGTGTCAAGTTCCTAGGAGTGATGATAACTAACAACTTGTCCTGGACTTCCAACTTGGATGCGATGGTCAAGGTGGCACAATACTGCCACTTCTTCCTCAGGAAGCTTAGGAAATTCAGAACGTCCATAAGGTACCTCCCCAACTTTTATAGATGCACCATAGAAAGCATACTGTCCAGGTGCATAACAATCTGGTACGGCAACTGCTCTGCCCAGGACCAGAAGAAACTACAGAAGGTTGTGTATTGAAGCTCAGATCATCACAGAAACCAATTTCCCATCAATGTATTACATTTACACATCCCATTGCCATAGGAAGGCTGCCAACACCAAAGATCCCTCCCACCCCAGTAATGCTCTCCTATATCCTCGTGCATCAGGCAGAAGTTACAGAAGCTTGAATACCTACATCAACAGTTTCAAGAACAGCTTCTTCCCTACAGTTATTCAACTGATGAATAGTCTCTCTGATGTCAAATAATATTGGTCTTGTTAATTTTGATCTTGCTTCATGTACCGCTTGTGCAGTGTAAGCTGTGTGCCTCACTCTGTCTAAGCACCCTTGGATCTATATGGCCTTGCTTACTATAATCTGCCTGTACTTCTCGCAAACAAAGCTTTTCACTGTACTGAGGCATACATGACTACAATAAATCAAATCAAATCCTTTAAGCAGAAATTTTGAGTTGCCAATCCAGCCCATTTTTCAGCCCAGTCTCAATCATAATTATGATATCATACTCCGATTTTCCTATCTGTGCCCTCAGCATCTGTCTTATTCCTCAGCCTCCCTGCATTAAAATATACTCCATTTAGCATTGCGAAATTCACTTCTTTCTTATCTAGGCCATATTTCCTCACCTTACAGGCTCACTTACCTGTTTTTAATTTTAAATTCCATCTGTTTCTCTTCCCTCTGAGCTACTTTCAGGATTCCATCCCCTGTCAATCTAGTTTAAAGCCACCTCAGAAGTATCAGCAAAGATCTCTGTAAGGATGTTGGTCTTGTTTCTGTTCAGATATAACTCATCCAATTTTTACATTCCCACTTCTTCCGGAAATGGTCGCAGTGCCTCAGTAATTTAAAATGCTGCATCCTGCACCCTCTCTCCAGCCATGCATTCATCAGCTCTTCCAAGGATTCTGTTAGGCTGCTTTGTGATGCAGGTGTTGCCAACAGTGGGGCATCAATTCCCGCACCAGCTGAGGTTAACATAAATGACACACTTTCTGAGCTTCTCCCTTTGTCTAAAGCATGGTAATCTTCAAGGTTAATCCACCACCAATCACCTCACTCTAATGAGAGCAGACCAATAGTCTGGTCAGACTTTACCTTACCTCAGTCAGGTGCCCCTTCCTGTTTACAGTCCACTGCCAAGTGCCCTGACCCCTTCATAGGTTCAGTACACTCCAGGCAAAATGAAACAGGGAGTAAAGGGGATAATGAATCTGCAAGAGTTTCTATCAGAGTTCCAGTTACATCATGGGTCTGTGATTGAATATGACTCAAGACTAGTGCTGTGGGGAGTTCATAATTTGGTGAGTTCATGACAGCATTTGGCTAGGCTTGCCTGATACCTGCAATTTTAATTGTTACCCACGTATAATCACATAAAATTGGGGGGGGGAAAGCTCATGGGTTGAAACCTTGCCCTTCCACCACGACACGATCTGCTGACCATCGTGTGGTGCTCCCTCTCAATTTAGTATTTATTACTAATTGCAAAGACTTAAAACTGATTGCAGTCAGGAAACATATATGTTGGTGATAGTACAAACAGATCAGTGATACTTTCAAAAAGAGCTGCAAGTATTTTCCACTTAAAATCTAAAACAGTGTAAGAGACTGACAGATTAAAATGTTTGCATTATAAGTTAAACTAATGCCAAAGCTTTCATCAATGTTTAAGTGCATTACAATGTCCAAAGATTACAAAGATTGAGTAACATTATTGCACACTTGAGGTCTTCTCTGAAATCTGAAACCTTAAAAACTATTAAAAATCCAGCCCATTTTTGGTTTACTACATGCCTTTGGGCTGACATTTAGTTTCAAACAGAGAAAAAAAAACCTTTGCAAACAAGTTTCCTCATTTATGCTTTTAAGAACTGTAGACTTGTTTTAGTTTCCAGAAAATGTTGACTTTAGCGAACACACACATGTGCAAGGGGACACCAGTTTCACAAATGTCTCATAGGTTTAACATTCTCACATCTGACAGGTCCCAGACCTTCTTCATTAGAAGCAAGTGTAGCATTTAGAGACCCTGAATGCTGTGGGATTACAAACAATTATACAATCATTCTTTAAAGAAAAGGGAAAGGAAAATCTAACATGTTGGCAAATTCAACCTATCCTGAGTCACTCTCGCAAGTTCTGGCATTTAGCTCAATAAATAGTACTGGCAGAGAATTGGAAATCAATCACAACACAAACAGACATTGCGGGAGAAACTCAGCAGGTTTGGCAGCATCAGGGAAAGAAAGCAGAGTTAACGTTTCAAGTCTGGTAACCCTTCAGAGTTAACTGCGCTTTCTTCCCACAGATGCTGCCAGACCTGCCGAGTTTCTAAAGAAATTTCTATTCTTGTTTCAGATCTCCATGATACATGGTTCTTTATTTTATATCGTTGGCCTCCTCACTTGTTCTAAGGTATGTCAGACAGAGAGTGAGAAACAGAAACCTGAACAAGGAAAACTAAATTCTTAATTGAGTTCCCTCAAACCAAAACACTTACAGAAGTCTCATTAGCCGATCAAAAATTATTCACTAAACCTCTTAATGACTCAGCTGAATTTATGATATAACTGTTAAATGTTTATACACACTCTTAAATATTTTGGCTTCCTGAACCATTTCATGTGGGAGATCTGGGCTCTGTCAGATCTAAAAATATTGTACAAGAGCCAAGGGAGTACTGAAAGGTTCTGAGATCGCTATCGTTCAGTATTGGAGGAGATCTAAAAGCCTCAGACGTGGCACAGCAAATTGATCCTGAGAAGATATTACAGTCTATCTCTATCTAAAACCAATTATTACCATTGGTATACAAGCTGACTGATACTGCTGTGAACCAAGGTTTATGCTTTCTGTCCAGCATGAGATGTGGAATTTTGACTGAATAGGGAATACGCAGATTTAAGAGCTTTCAGGTTTCAATAGTGTAAATGCTGAGAGATTGTTTCCATTAGAAGTGTAAGTAACTGGAGCTGCAGCTTCAAGATCAAGGGCAAAAATTGTTTTATACAGCTAGTCACTACGATCTTGAATGTGTTGAAGTTATAGAAATGGAACTAAATGCATCTCTCTATCAAAGAGCTGTTACATTCACATTAGGCGAAACGGTGACTGCTTTTGCCGTATGAAGTATGATAGTCACTATGAAATGACGACTGGAGGATCTGATTTATTTACAAATTTAATAATTTTCAGAAACTGGAAGAACCCAACAGGATACTGATGGCACATAACTTGAAAACAATGGGAATGTAGAATCAGTCTACAAGGGATTATATTGGAAGTACAGCGTGTCAGTTAGCATCTGTAGAGAGAACACCCAAGTTAATCTTTCTAGCTCTATATTTTCCTCGGAATAATCACTTCTGAGTATTAATCAGTTTGCCCTCATGTTAATTAGCAAATGAAAATAGAACTATACCTTATATTAAACTTCTTTGTTAGCTTTGGGGACACAGCATTAATTATCATGATTTGAATTTTAAGAATTAAACAGAGGTAGATACTTACAGATCAGGTGTTTGGAATTGGGTAGAGTTACAAAGTCAGGTAGATAAAACCATTTAATTAGGTTGGAGTGAATGGTGATGGGCGATGCCCATCTCCATGGGTAGTCTGTGGAGGAACAAAATAAGATGATGTTTACTTCATCGAAAGTAATACAATATTCACAACAAAATATTGTCAAAGTCATAGTCATGTCAATATAAACACTGCCAGACAGGTGATTAAAATAAGGAGTGATGCAACACTCAATGTTCTGATGTGATCTCAGTCCTCACTGACAGGATATATGGGTAGAGGTGGGGGGAGACTTTCCTTACGTGAAAAAATTAATCTATTGCAAGATCACATGCCATGACATTATCATTAATCTTGGAATCAGGAGGATTACACAGAACGAACTTACAAAGCTCTACAATGGTACTTTTCAAAGTGACCAGATAAGTTTTAAAAATACAGGTCAAGAGTAGCAAGAGTCTCGCTGGTCTCCACAAAGAGCTCTTAGCCTTACAAATCCTTGACTTTGCTCTTCCTACCTGGGGCTTTACACAAATGAGAAGTAATCAGACAATGCTAAGAACGTGTGTCAACCTTTCATTTAAGCAGCACAAACAACAACAACAATGTGCAAGGTCAGTTTCCTCTCTTTAAAAAAACGCTTACAAATCTAAAAGCAATTGCAAGGTCTCAACAATCTGGTGTGCCTTTCAGAGAAGAAATGCTGATTACCTAGACAGAGAGCCGGTGGAATTCCCACACACAACAGGTACTGGTACAACAGGAAGAGAGACTGGAATAGGCAGTACTTAGGCCAAAGTTTAGCAATTGCTTGTCTTTTACGTCTGGTCACAATAACAACCAACCAGCAGCTGTGAATTATCACAAGGAAGTTCATCCGTTGCCCAATAACATTGACTATCATTAGAAGGCAAACCTACAAACAAAAAGAGATATAGAAACAGTTTAGAAGAGGAGAAAAAAAAACACTGCACATTTGTATTTTCCGATGGCAAACTAATCCAGAGCAAAAATATCTAGGAAAGGGAATGGGGAGATTTTAGCAATTCTCTCACACTCTGTCTGCAGCAGAATATTAGTAGATTTTCACGTGCTCAAGCTTTGTAATATTCATGGACCCATTAGACCACTGATACTTAATAATAATGTCACCTCTAGTACAATTAAACCATGCTTTTGCGGTTTGCATTTTTTCATGTTGTTGTGTAATGCAATGCTGAGTAGATATTCATTGAAAGCGATAGTCCATGTTTAATTTAAAGCATTGAGTGACTAAATAAACAGGAACACTTTTATAAGGGAGGAAACTGAGAAAATTAATGTTACAAAGTCTTCCCTTAAACATAAATCTAGGCTTGTAACCGTGACACAGGATCAACAGTAGGCTATTCAGCCCTTCAAACCTGGCCCACCATTCAATACAATCAGAGGTTGATCGAACACTTCAATGTCCTATATCAACCCTATCTCCACAACCCTATATGGGGCACATCTGTGAGCAAATCATCCATATTTATCAAAACAAATCATGTTATATGTGCAGCAATTCCAGTAGCTTAGACCAAAGTGAATTCCGTACATGCATTTATCTGCCTATCACAGGTAAAGAGCACACTATTTACTTAATTCTCAATCTGTCAAATTTCACCTACCTCTAATCCAACTTTGTAAAAAAAATAGTTGGCAAAATACTTTGCACAATTGATGACACTTTCATCCATGTTCTGCCGAGTGATTTCTTCAAAGATGGCCCGAGTGCTAGGTGGAGCCAGTTGGTTGTACTTGCGGAAATGCTCTTGGTGTCGATACACAGTTACCTCAAACACCAATAACATTAGTAGGAGAAGATGATCCTGAATTGATGCACAAAGGAAATGTATGAATTACTTTAACGACTCAATGTGTCACTCGGTGGTATGGAAAATAAATCGTCAAAATATTCAACGTTCAACAACTATTTTGTCTTCTTAGATTGTACTTTCAGCATTTATTGTACATTGCAAATTGGCTGGTCACATATCCTATCATGGAGCCTGCCAACAATTCTGGGGCACCCAGTTCTGTGAACTTACAGCTGCTTCATCAAATTTCTTTGTAAGGCTGTCCATCAATGACAGTGCTTAGCTCCATTTGAAAGCTTTCAGGTATGAAGCAGACTATGCTGCATGCAATAAACTCTGGATCATACCTCGGGCTGATAGATGACAAGCAACATTCACTCAGGGGCCAGTCAATGAACATTTACAACAGAGAGGCGAAAGTGGGTACTGCAGATGTTGGAGATTAGAGTCAGGATTAGAGTAGTGCTGGATCAGCACATCAGGTCAGGCAGCATCCAAGGAGCAGGAAAATCAATGTTTTGGGCAAAAGTCCCTCATCAGGAATGAGCTGAACCATTATTGGTTATTCAGTAATCTTGTCATTGAGGAATCTCCTGCCATGGATATCACAGGAGAAACACTGACAAACAATGATACCATCAATTAAATCAGTCCGTCTATTAAATACTTGATCCTCTAAGCTATATATCTGCTCATTTCACCACCACTGTACTTTCCCACCAAGTGTGCATTGCCTAATGGATGCAATACAGCAATTGCACAGGCCTTTCCAGCAGCAAGCCCAGTGAGGAAGGCAAAAGTTACAACTGTTTTGGGAATGCCAGTACTTTAAGGGTTGGTCCCAACCCCCCAAATCACACACCATCTTGATTTGTATATATTTTGCTGTTCATTCATGATGCTTAGTTAAAATCCTGAAGCATTTATATTGCAAAACCACCTTCACTTAACAGGCTTTAGTAGTTTAAAACCTGCCATCACCTTCTGAAAGAAAGGCAATAAATGCACATAAATACAGGCTTTGGCAGCAATGCACACTTGCTTGAATCAATTTATGAACGTGGATAGGAAAATCCAGTAGGTTTTGAAATGAGTAAACAATGTACTATTGTTGAGAGTTAACATTATTCTGCACATATTTTTTGGGTGTAAGGTGAACACTGAAAATCAACATAAAATGAACTGTGCTGCTATTCAGTCCAAATTGGTTCAAATTTTTCATCACTCACTTGAATGTATGCAAGGATGAGAGATTCTTTTCTGAATCCAAACCAGTTGGCTGGGTCCACGGATTTTCTGTACAAAGTAGAATGTAGGATCTCATCTGGATTGAGATTTGTCTCATTTGGAGAGTGCTGCAGAGAAAATATACTAAGATGTCAATTTGCAAGTACCCTAAAAATATAACAAAATACATTCTAAAAAAACAATGACATGTACATTTTTAATAATTTTCATACAATAAAATATCTCAACAACCTTTAGGAGATGCAAGAAAGGAGAAGGGGAATTAATGGAGCTGCTGAAAGCATCACGAAGAGGTAGATTTTAAAGAAGCTTTTGGAAATGTGAAGAAATGCAGCAAGGCCAGTGTCAGGTAAATCCAATTAAATAGCACCTAACCATGTAAATGGAAGGTGCAGAATTTTGAAGCCATTATGAAATTAAAATCAACATTCTGCTTGATCTACAATACACCACAAATCCAGTTTCAACCAGCCGCATTCAAATTAATCATTAGCTCACTCAGAGTCCAATATTAATGTAGCTGTATGCGATCACAGCCATTCCTGTTCCTTCTGCACAATTTTAAGATGCAAACTACAGCCTGGGCATTGCTACACCTTCTTTGTGACTCTGAGAGTTTCCATCAATGCAGATCCAAAGTGTAAGAGAAAATATTTCCTACCGTTGTGCAGTTGCTGGAATATTCTGCTGGGTTTACAATCTTCAGTTGATACAGCATTTTACAGACAATGATGATGCAAGCCCACAAAGTGGAAATGCAGGAAGCCATTGTACGGAACTTGGTATATGGCATAGCAAATGCCCAAAGAACAACAAAGAGAAAATTCATGACGGACGGCTGGAAAACAAGTTGAGAACAAAACAAAAGAAAATATGGATAATTTTCTGAGATTTTGCAACAATATGTCTTAAAATCATAGAATTGTAGAAATCCTACAGTTTGGAAACCGGCCCTTTGGCCAAAAAAGTCCACACTGACCCTCCAAAGAGTAACCCACCCAGAACCATTCCCCTACCCTATACTTACCTCTGACTAATGCACCTAACGTACACACACTATGGGCAATTTAGCATCACCAATTCACCTAAAATGCACATCTTTGGATTGTGGGAGGAAAGCAGAGCACCTGGAGGAAACCCACGTAGATCCGGGGGGAATGTACAAACTCCACACAGACAGTCGTCAGAGGTTGGAATCGAACCTGGGTTCCTAGCGCTGTGAGCCAGCAAAGCTAACCATTGAGCACCAATTGCTCAATGTCACAACACTGAAGATATTTCAAAACTCCTCATTTAGAATAGAGTTAAAAGTTTAATGCAGAGTTGTTATGTTTATTGGCAGTTCTGATTCATTGAAAATACATTCAAGCACCTGACAAAACACAATATTTTGCTTTCAGTTTATGTAAAATAGAAAATGAGTCAAAAGGTTTGGATTTACCTGCAACAACAAGACATAAGAAAATTTCCTGCATCAAAACTTAAATTGTAACCATACAAAACCAATACAATAAATAACGTTACTTTGGGGTTCATACCTCTTTTACTGCCACCCACACACTGAAGAAAGCCACCAGTTTCATTACGTGCAACTCAAGAAGTCTCCAAATAATGACTTGGATGTAATTGAGAATCTTGGAGAATTTTAGGAACAGCACAAGGAGGCGGTCGATCACTAAGCCCCACTTACTGTAAGCCACTGAAATCAGGAAAAAATACATTAGTATGTGGCTGGTAGGTTTCCTCATTTCAAATCATGTAAATTAGATAGAAGCAATCTAATCAGATTCATCATGTAACACTGGAACAAAAATAATCACTTCTGAAATAAGACACATTTTATTAAAGTTTTTTATCTTGCAACCATTACGAAAAATTGCACGAATACCAGTGTAAAGGAAAACAAGCTTTTTATGATGTATGTGATGAGAGCATTGATTGGATAATGAATGGACCCCAAGTGTTACAACATTAGCTTGCATTTCTATAGTGTTTTAATGTAGTAAAATGTCCAAAAGTGTTTCTAAAAGCTTGATCCGTAATAGATCCTCAGAAAAGGTCTTAAAGCAAGAGGGGAAAGAAGTGAAAGTTGAGGGAAGGAATTCCAGAAAGGAGGGCCTTAGCAGCTGAAGGTGGATCAGTTAAAATCAGAAATGTGCGAGATCAGATTTGGAAGAAAGCAAACATTTGAGAGTTGTACAAGACGTAGGTTATAGAGATAGAAATGAGGTGATAGAGACATAATAGTAAAACATTGGCATTTTAAATATGAGACATCATCCAGCATAGGGGTGATGGGTGAACATTATTTGGTCTAAGCTAGCACACAGGCAGCTGAGATTTGAATGCCAATATATAGAAAGTCGATCAGAAAAGTGCTGGGATAGAAAAGTCTAGAGATGATAAAGCACAGATGAGGGCTTCAAAGAGCTAATGACATAGACTAAAAATGATTGCATCCTAGAATTTATTCTACTTGAAAAATGTAGGGGTGGGTACAAATGTTTGTGATCCAAAACATCAGTCAAGTTACTCATTTCAGTATTAATCCTGCCAAAACTGATGATCTGTGCGCCTTCAGTATATTGGGGTGCATTTGGAGAATCTGCCTGCAGGATTGACCAGGTAGTCACTCCGAAAATGGTATGCCAGATTGCCAACACTTCCAGACCTTATTACAGAAAGGAAGCTTCCCCATACAAGAGAAGGCTCAAAAATCTATTTCTCATTTATTGCAAGGCAAATACTTTACTGTCTGGACCACAAATCCAGTGTTTCCTTCCTGGTCTATCCTACAAGGCCAGTATTTCTGGTCTCACAAGGTGTACCAAATCTGATCATACTCTGTGCTGCCAAGGATAATGTTCAAGTTTGAAGTATGAGTCCCTATTTCCCTTACATTAATAGTCTTGTAATAGGAGATTATCATGCTGTTCTGTGAAAAGGCATTGCGACAGAATCCAGGGCAACGAGCTCCCAGCTTAGTCTCTGACTGCTCTAGCTGGCTTCTTCCAAAGTTTAGCCTTGAGAGTTTCACTTCTTTGCCAAAAAGCTGATTCCAGTTTAACCCCAGAAAAAGGCCAGTTTTTAACTCTTTATTAAAATGGGCTTCCTCCGCACCATCATAATTATGATTCAAAGACAAAATGTTTACTAGATACTTTCGATTTGACCAAGAAAAATAACAAAATTTAGCAATTATGCAGTAAACAGAATAACTTCATGACCAATCAGACTTGAACTAATTTTCAAGTAAATGGCACTAATCCTTTAATCTGGGGAATATTTTTTTGTTACTTGTTTCAATTTATGGAAACAGAAACAAACATTTGTAGTCCCAAGACCCCTTTCTGATGAAGTTTATGGTTTGGATTAATGGATCACATTCCTGCAAAGCAGAGCAAGACTGAAATCGTATGTCAACTAACTGGTGTAACAGGATCATCTCTTTTGAGCCAAGATGACCTTTACATAAAATTTAGAAATAGTTACAATTTTTGAGTAGCATTCATGAGAAACTGGTTGGATTTACAAGAATAGTTAACGTGCAAGGGTCAAGGTTAAACTATACTATTGATACAGAGAGTTGATAGCTGCAAATGTGTTGCTGGTCAAAGCACAGCAAGCCAGGCAGCATCTCAGGAATAGAGAATTCGACGTTTCGAGCATAAGCCCTTCATCATTCCTGATGAAGGGCTTATGCTCGAAACGTCGAATTCTCTATTCCTGAGATGCTGCCTGGCCTGCTGTGCTTTGACCAGCAACACATTTGCAGCTGTGATCTCCAGCATCTGCAGACCTCATTTTTTACAGAGAGTTGATAGCCATTTTAGGGTTAAACTGACTAGAAACCTCAAAGAAAATAAAATTCCTGAACCCTCAGTGATGCAAGGAGGCAATATATCAATTTTACTGAACAAGTGAAAAAAAACAACATTAATCATTTCCTCCTAGCTATTTTATTTCAGAAGCTTTTATTCTGTTTTCTCACAAGAGAATCAAACCTACATTGAATGTCAAAAAGCAAAAACTAACACATTACAGGCTGGTTGTGAACGGGTTCCAATCTGGCGAGTCTGCTCACCAATTGATTTATACTTAAATCCAAATACTAGATAATGTAAAGCAGCTGTTCAGAAGTACAGGAACTGTTCATATGTCAGGCCTTTAAAATTATCACTATGCATGGGATCGTGTTTGTAAGTGCAAGCATCCTTAAATTGGATGTTTGTAAATCAGGAATCCCCTGTAGCTATGAAAGTCTGTAAACCATATCCATGCTTGCTAGGCCTCATCTTGTTGACACATCTGTACAACAAATTCAAGTTATCAAATTTTACTTTAAATAAGTTTATTGATGAAAATATATTTTGTATTATTGAGATATTTCATGCACTTTGGGATATATCATTAAAAGGTCTGAAAGAAGAGACAAAATGAGAAATTGGGTGATCCATGAAAAAGACAGAGCAACATGTATTAACATTCCATACAGTCTGTTCTGCTATAACGCAGTAGTTCTGTTCTCTTGCAATCCCATTTATAAGAAAATAGTGTAATAGCAGCATCATTTAAACTAATGGGGCTGGAATTATTTAAATGATTTAAAATTTTGTGCTATAGAAATAATGTCCCCAATTCATCGATCACGTTATAACGTGATTCCTGCCCCATTAGATTAAATGGTGCTGCTATTACACGATTCTCTTATAACATGGGATTTTACGAGAACAGGACTAATGTGTTATAGCAGAACCAACGGTATCATTTTTTGCTGTCAATTAAGCTCATTGGCTTGCATTCTGATTTACTGATTGCCCTTTTTGCTATTAAGGGTAATCCTTGACAAGAATGCTCTTATTCTGGGGTTTAGCAAAGAGTCCAAACCTGTAGTTTCTCCTTTGAGCAATTCGGAGGTTTGTGTTGTTTCCTATTGGTAATGGGCTGTGTGGATACCAGAAAGTTATGGATTTTCCAGCTGCCGGGAGCATGAGCTCAGGATGCAAATTGGCAATTTAGTTTTGTTGGAGCATTGTCTTGCCCTTCACATGAAGGTCAATTTAACTAGTTGTTAGCTTCATTGGCACTTGTGAGACAATGCTTTTCCTAACATACAGCTCACTAGTGAGCTACGTAACAACATGGAAACTTTTCTGTGACAGCCATCTGACAACATTCACTATTTAAAGTACGCAAGACAATTTTTGAGTGACATGGTAAAGCAACAATAAATTAAAAGTGTTTAGATTTCAAATGTTTTTCATTAAGTGACTAAAAATATTTTATCTTCAGCTACTGATTTGCTCATGGAATCACAGAAGATTGAATAAGATTACCAAATATGAACAGAGATTCAAAATTAGAAGATACAAAGACATACTTTCTCCTTCAGATCTGCTGTCCTCTGGTGCAGGTTGATCACTTCCCTCATACTCTGGGTCTTCAGCTGCGCCATTCTGAAGGGTCGCAGCGACAGGTCTTCTGTTGTTGGAAAAACACAATAAGAATGCAAGTCACATAAACAAAACTGATTGTACTGAACCTGACTGAACAAAAATTCTTTACATCCATCAGAAAACATTTTAGACATTCGAATTGACCTTTTACATGCTCCCTTTCTTCAACTATTCAATGTATGGGAATGGTTGACCTTAATGCTACAAGTTGAAAGCAACTCAGTTCTCAGTATTTCTAATATTTGGCGACATGCAATTAATCTGCTTCACTTTACTGTGTGCATCAATAATAGCGCAGTATATATCAAAACGATATAACTAATATCAAGAGCAAAGGAGCACTATATGTTGAATTTCAGAGGTGAGACAAAATCTGCTCTTTATAAATTGTTGAATCAAGTGCCATGGTTAATAATAATATCACTTCAGAGATGATGGTGCTATAATTTTATTAAACCACATTTTATTGAATAACAACCATTATTCCATTCTGTGTGATCCACTGAGTCTTACTATCATTTTATTCTATTACTGAGGAAGAAACATGACATAATTTATCTAGGTTCAGAGAGAAAAAGTCAAAGCTTCCCTACTGGCACATTGGGTTCAAACAATGAGAAGTTAAACATACACACAAGGAGAATACTGAGTTTGCCCCAGTGCCTGCAACAAATGAACTGATGTCAAGCTGGTCAGCAGAATTTGATAGTGGTGCTCTGAATTGTGCAGAGGGTAAGTCAAGCAGGACGATTACATAGAAGCCATACTGGCCATTCTGCTTCAAATATTGAACTATCGAGTTGAGTGAGGACAAAAGAGGGCTAGGCAGTGCTCCCCACAGTTGAATAGCCAATAATAACAGGGATCAAACACAAATATTTAAGGAAGACAAGTGCCCAGGGAACTGCTCCACAGCACAGCCATCAGGAATGAAGGGAAATTTGGCACTAAGAAAGTAAAAAGAATTCTGGTGCACTAGAAACTGTTTATTCCTCCTGAGATTTTCTTTCTAACATTTTACTGTCTCAGATGCTTGCAAAGGCAATGGCAAGCGCAGTGGTCTTGTTATGGGGACCAGAGGCTTCTCAATATCTCACACCGAGGATGCTTTTCTTTTTATGTGTATCTAAATAATTAATGTTATTGGTTAACTCAGCACAAAGGTCATCTTAGTGAAAGCTGATCATTTTCTATCACATGTAATGACAGTCAATGTGCTAATACTAATCTCTCTGTCACTGGAAATGCTCAACACTTGGATAAGACTAGCTTTTTTACAATAACGTATAAGATTGTACCATGTCTCGGGGAAGAATGAATAAAATCCATCCTCTACTTTTATAAGAATGTAGATTGAAAGATAACAGTGAAGAGATGCACTTTGTGGCTTGTTACTATTATTTTATCTGGTTACTACAGGTAACAGGGAACAACATGCACCTGAACTGCTAATATTTTGATAGTACACAACCCCTGCAGAGTTGATTTTGTGAAACATACAAATTATTTCCTGTGAAGATATTTTATGAAATGAATTTACTCGTGAGGAATATATACTGCACGTCAGTATTACAGTAGCTAGTTTACAAAGGATTGACATTCATGAACGTAGCAAATTAGAGCTGGAGTAGGCCATTTAGCCCTTTCAGCCTGCTCCTCCATTACATCATGGCTGACCAAGCACAATTGAAATACTTTGTTAGTTCACAAAGTGCCAGATGTTATGCTTCTAATAAAAGCAAAAGACAGGGATGCTGGAAATGTGCAACGTAAATGCTGGAGAAATTCAGTAGGACTGGCATCTGTGAAGAGAGAAACAAAGGTACTCCACTTCTAAGGGCTTCTTGAATTGGCTGCTGAGAACTAGGGTTCTCTAGAAGCATTTGTAATGTAGAAATAAGTTATTCATGCTAAAGCTGTGTTTCTATCTAAACTTACAGAAGCCGATGGCCAACTCTGAAATTCAATACATCTACTATTACATTTACTAACTGGAAAATGGGGTTTGTGGCAGTCGTGTAGCTAAGGTTGAGCTGAAATGCAGAATCAGCCTTCTTTCCAAGTCACAATGTCATTGCAAGTTCAGGCACAGGAGAGGGGACAGGGGAAGAATCAAGGTTTGATCATCAATTAGTTGAACCAGTGAATATTGAAAAAAAAACTTGGAGAAAAAGCAGACACGCCCTCACAGTGCAGGTATATATAGACATAGAAATAACATTTGTCAAAGTTAAAACACAGTAATGAAAGAAAGAATATGCCAAAATGTATATGTAAATAAGGATACTTACTCCTGAGAGGGCTCTGCTAAACTTTCTTTCAACCTGTTAATGGAAAGTAAGCAAATGTTAAATTAAAATTAAACTATTTAAAATTAATATTATTAATTCAAATTTGATGAATGCTCCAAGCTGCAATTATATATACATAAAAGGACTTAAGCCTGAATGGAACTGAGCTTTCCAACAGATCAAATAATTTTCTTGTTTGACAGAAACTAGGTTGTTCAGCTCTGTCACTCAGTATGTTCATGGGTGATCCCCTATCTCAGTACCATATTCCCATTTTATCCCCCAATCCCTTGACTTTAAAATAAAAAACTCTGTAAAAATGAAAAAAATTGTGAACAAGTTCTATAAATGTCAAATTGAAATTGGCATCCAAATGATTTTATTAAAGATATTTGTATTATTAAGCTTGCATCTATCCTAGATACCTATGATTCTTACCGGTGCAATGGCCCTTTGCCCTTTACAGGAACATGTTCCAGATCAGTAATCTGCATGAAACGACAGTGGAAGTAATGCAGTTGTAGAATACAGGCCAGCAGGAAAAAGGCAGGGATCAGAATGCTGGAGAAGAGCTCACTGACACTGAATTGCTCTAATCCCATGTCAGCTAACCTGCATTATGAAAGAACAACATGCAACTGTTAAGCTTACAAATAAGAACCTAAATAAAGAGATATTCCTTGTTTGGATATCTTGAAGTTTGACATGAATGGGAACCATTTGCCCAAATAATGCTCTCCAGAACAACATACCCAATTAGGTAAAAACAATGACTGCAGATGCTGGAAACCAGAGTCTAGATCAGAGTGGTGCTGGAAAAACACAGCGGTTCAGGCAGCATCCAAGGAGCAGGAAAATCAACGTTTCGGGCAAAAGCCCTTCATCAGGAATAGAGGCAGGGTGCTTGCAGGGTGGAGAGATAAATGAGAGGAGGGTGGGGGTGGGGGAAAGTAGCATAGAGTACAATAGGTGAATGGGGGTGGGGATAGAGGCGATAGGTCAGGGAGGAGGGTGGAGTGGATAGGTGGAAAGGAAGATAGGCAGGTAGGACAAGTCATGGGGACAGTGCTGAGCTGAAAGTTAGGAACTGCGGTGAGGTGGGAGAAGGGGAAAGGAGGAAACTGGTGAAGTCCACATTGATGCCCTGGGGTTGACGTGTTCCGAGGCAGAAGATGAGGCGTTCCCCAATTACCCATGTCCAGATAGCTTGAACAAAGTTGGCAGAGTTGGGGGTCCAGAATTCCTAGTGAGTCCCACAGGAAGTCAACCAGCTAAAATCCTGTAGCTACTCAGCCTCAATTGCTAGAGTGCTCCTTGATACTCATTCAGCCATGGCCACTAATCTATTGGGGAACTGACTGGCACAGTTCTCTGGTGTTGATGGGAATAATCTGACATCTTCAGCAAATAATAAAATCAAGTGGTTTTTCAACCTCTTTGGAGAACTCTGGATCTGCCTATTATAGTACGTTCACTGAGTTTGCCACAGAAGTGGCGTCAGTTTTATCCTTATACTGTTAGATATTATAATAATCTTGCCCAGAAAGTAACCTCATTTTCTACTCCCCCTACCCTCCAAAATAAATAGTTATTAGTTGACCGTGGGCAACAAAGAATTATTTTATTAATTATTAAGTTTGTCTGACAGAACACACGGAATGATTCATAAATATATTTGAAAAAAATCTTAAAAACTGCAGAGCTTTTTTTTTCTGTGCACACACATAATTAGCATATTGTACTGAAGTGAGAGATGACATGGGGCAGGGTGACACAAGGCACACAGACACACAAGATGGCCGCTGAGCTAGAAGTTGACCACTTGACACACAAGATGGCTGCCGGACCACAATATGGAGAGAGACAGCAGAGCAAACACAGGACGCCAGCACAATACACTCACAACCTAGTTGATTAGTTTAAGGCAGGTGTGGGAGAGAATACATATGAGTAACGTATACTGCCCGCTGAAGGTCTGGGTCCAGCCAACACCTTTGATAGAAATGCGAACAGTTTGATACAGACTCAATACAAAGTGCTAATAGCCTGGACTTCAGCAACCATCCTTTACAGAAAGAGTGATTAGCATCCATTACTACAGCAATGGACTTCTGTGCAGACATTGAAACTGGCAATGTCTGCACTGAAACTGACAATGATCATGCTGAAATTAACAAAGGCTATGCTGGAAGACTCACAGCTGACCACTGTGTTGTTGGTGTCTTTCTCTCCCCAGAACTCTGGTATTTCCTTCTGCAATAAACTCTGTCATTGAACTCCAACTCTGACTCTGAGGTTGGTGGTTTTCTCAACAACAATACACAACTTCTTTGTAAATATTTCAATATTTATTATTCAAGATTTGTTATTTTGACAGATTTCTACTGTATGGTAAAGCCAAGGTAAGCAAAACATATTTGCCAGAATTAAAAAAACACATACTGTTCATCTGTTAATCCTGTGAAATTTTTCCAGTACTGTGGGAATTCATCAAACTGGAAAGTGTAAACTGAAATGAGGACCAGCATGGTATATGCAACGACCAACCACCAGAATATCTTCAGCAGCTTACGCCATATAAAGTAACAGACCTATAAAATCAACAGGAAAAATAAGACATCAGCAATCAACAGTCCCTTTTTAGAATTTTTTTTAAATCAGTCTGTGATCAAAAATTAATAGACAGGAGAGTAATCTCACTTCATGCTGTCCTACAGATAGACCAACTCTAGTCACAGTCAAGCATATCAAGTTGCTCCACAAGTTTGTATGTGTTATACCACACACATATATTGGCCTTTACATCTGTTGCATAGCCATATATTTTAACTACCTCCATTTAGCAATCACTGTAGAGTTACTGTTGTTACGATTGACTAGCATTTGACTATTGTATTCTCACCTGGTAGAATGAAAGGCAAAGTAGAAACAGGAACATATAAACTATTTTATACACAACTATTCTTCCAGTAAAACTGACAACGAAGAACATCCCTCCACAAACATAAATCCAATACTTTGCTTGAAAACTCATTATTAGCTCTCCAAGTGCTTTCAATACTTCATTCTTCTGTTGACCTGCAACACAAAAAGAATAAAAAAGGAAAATGTGAACATTGCAGAGTTCAAACATTTGTATATCTGTGTTGAACTGAAAACATGTAGAAATATAAAAGATAGGACTCTGGAGACAGGAAGCACGTTTTCGCCGATGGGTGAGTCCTGAACTAGAGGACACAATTTAAAAGTAAAGGGTAGGCTACTTAGAACAGAGTTGAGGAAACTTCTTCACCCAGAGCATGGTGGGTGTATGGAATGCTCTGCCCCAGAAGGCAGTGTAGGCCCAGTCTCTGGATTCGTTTAAGAAAGAGTTGGATAGAGCTCTTAAAGATAGTGGAATCAAGGGTTATGGGGATACGGCAGGAACAGGATACTGACTGAGGATGATTAGCCATGATCATAATGAATGGTGGAGCAGGCTCGAAGGGCAGAATGGCCGACTCCCGCACCTATTGTCTATAGGAGCAGTAATGAAAAAAAAAATCAGAAATTTAATTTAAACTTTCCTTGACTTGAGATGGTATGCTCTCAAATCTAACCTTCATGGTTGAATTTTTTGCTCCATTTACTTCTTACAAAGGAAGTACTTTTTAGATTACTTACAGTGTGGAAACAGGCCCTTCAGCCCAACAAGTCCACACCAACCCGCTGAAGCGCAACCCATCCATACCCCTACGTTTACCCCTTACCTAACACTACGGGCAATTTAGCGTGGCCAATTCACCTGAGCTGCACATCTTTGGACTGTGGGAGGAAACCGGAGCACCCGGAGGAAACCCACGCAGACACGGGGAGAACGTGCAAACTCCACACAGTCAGTCGCCTGAGTTGGGAATTGAACTCGGGTCTCAGGCGCTGTGAGGCAGCAGTGCTAACCACTGTGCCACCGTGTAATCACTTGCCATTGAGGCAATAGGCAGCCTGAACTAAGTCCTGGGAAATTATTGTGGACCATTGGTAAGTTCATAATTTCATGGTCCAACAACCAAACTGTCCAATGTCAATAAATTGGGAAGTTGAGTGAGAAAGTCAAACTACATTTTCTGAAGAATTAAAACGAAAAAAAATACAGCAGTGCTTTCGAGATGATATTGTACCAATAACATTGTCTATTGTTAGTGATGGCCTGCAGGATTGATCACCTACTCCTGAACCTTTGAGTTTTATCTCAGTCAGATAAGGAAGTCAGATTCTTATCACAGAGGAAATAGAAACATTGATCATGTGATTCTTCTTCCATATGATAAGAAACAAAAAAGACTGTGGCAAGATTTGAGCTCAACTTGTTTGGAAACAGGTTTTAAAAAGCACTGTATTTCAGAAGACTAAAAGATCAGGAGGATTTAAACTAGTAAGGTAGGTGGGACCCAGGGAGATAGTGAAGAGAAAGATCAATCTGAGACTGATACTGTTAGGAAAGGGAGCAAGTCAAACAGTCAGGGTAGGCAGGAACAAAGCAGAAAACGAGGTAGGACTGATAAATTTAACTGCATTTATTTCAAGTTATCAAGAAATAAATGCAGTTAAATTTATCAGTCCTACCTTGTGACAATCTTGCATTTATTTCAATGCAAGAAGTCTAACAGGGAAGGCAGATGAACTGAGGATACAGGTGAGTTCCACATTCTAAACATTCAAAAGAATTTTTTTTTTCATTTCCCTATTGAATGTTTAAGCAGTTCTGTTGTATTTACAATGCCTAGCTTCAGATTGGCCCACAAGGTTCTCTCCACAACTATCCCGCTGAACTCTCTCATTTTTCCTTTCAAAAGAAAGCATCAACATCTTCAAACTTTCCTAGACTCTCATGATACCATCCTTGCAGTTTTACCAGTGTTTTCTTTAATAATTACAGCCCAGAATTGTCACACAGTACTCGAGTTGCAAGCTGACAAGAGTTCTATATAAACATAACATAAATTTACCCCATTTTGAATTTTATACACATAGAAATAAATTCTGGTACTTGATTGGTATTTTAATTGTTTTCTTGACCTCCAAAGTTGCTTTTGATTACTTTTTTTTTCACAAATATACAGGCAAATAATCAAAAATCATTCGGTCATCTGTTTTGCCTCAGTTTTAGGTGTCACTGCAGTTGATAATTATCCAGCACACTGAGGTAAAGTCTGAGATTTGAGTCTTAAATCTTTTGGGAACAGATTAAAGCACATTAATCATGATCATCTTATTACTTAATCAAAAATAAATTGAATCTACAAATTATAAGCAGCTTGGCTGCAAACAATCTGTTTTGATTCTGCTTGGCATTTCAGCTTCAAACCTCAATGTCTGAATCTTGTTCCACATTTTATCCAATGTACATTAGCTTCTTCTTGATGTTAACAGATTTATGTCATGTACTTTGTAAAAAAAAATTACCTTACTTAATCAGCTGCTGGGTTTTGGCTGAAGGCGAAAGAGTTTTCAATTCTGACACCTACAGTTAGGTGCAACAGGTGCCTAATAGCCTCATGTGGCCGTATTTAGTCATTTTTACAATCAGGCTCTAGGACTGAGGGGCCCTCTTGTGGTACAGTGGTAGAGCTCCTACCCCTGGACAGAGAGGCTTAGGCTCAAGTCCCATCTGCTCTAGAGGTGCGTAATAATATCTGTGAACAGGTTATTTTGAAATATTGCTCAGGCTCTAGGACTGGACAAAATCTATCTGAATCTGTTAGGCCAGTTTAAATAATTAGTAGACATTAAATTATTCATAAACTTCAGGAGCTGTATTACATAGCTGATAGAAACCAAATGATTATTTACACAACTTATTGACATTCTTTAGGATTTGACACAGGGATGCACCAGATTTTGAAACAGTCTGTACCATGTAAATTTAAATTACCTTTTCTAACCCTGCCTCATTAACCAGTTGATCATAATACTCAAGTCAGTAGCTTTGCTAATATAGACAGATTAATTTAACCAAAATGTTTCTCATAGGAATTGCACTCACTTGGTGAGGTATAAACATCTTGGTTGATAGTATATTTGTCACTCACCTGCCTCATCCACAGTTACTTCATTCAGTGGGATATCTTTCTTCTTCAAGCATTTTTCTTTTACAAATTGACGCAACAAGATCCAGAAGGTGAGTGTGTACAGAAGCTGGTGATAAAAGAAAGTGTAAGTAGCTGGTTTTCACAGCTGCAGCTGTAGGAGATGATCATTTGTTGGATAGACATGGGACAAATTTAAAAATATTCTTGTACAAGCTAGTAAGAGTTCACACCTTTCAAAATCACAGCACTGTAATTTTCGTTTTCTGATTATGTCCAAATTCAGTCCATTTGGTAGTCAAAGTATTCATATAAGAATATTGCATTTTTAATTCAAAATGCAAAGTTCAACGAGATCACACAGCAGATTTTTAAAAAAAGAGTCAAATGGTCTATTTTTCATAAAGTATATATTGTAAGCCATGGGCAGCAAACATACATCTATGAAATACATGTATCATGAGGTGTGGTACTAAAGCATGCAATTCAGCAGTATCCAGTACTGATTCCTGGTCTGCGCTGAAGCACAGGCTGTACCGGACGTTGGTGAGGTCTCTTCAGGAGTACTGTGCACAGTTCTGGTGGACCTGGTATAGGAAGGATATTATTAGGCTAGAGGGGTTTCAGAGAGAATTATCAGGATGTTGCTGGGAATGGAGTGCTGAAGTTATAAGGAAAGGCCAGATAGACTGGGACTTTTTTCACTGGAACACAGGAGTTTGAGAGGTGACATATAAAATCATGAGTATAGATAAGGTGAATGGCCGGTGTCTTTTTCCTGGGGTGGGAGATTTCAAAACTAGAGGGCATATTTTTAAGGTGAGAGGAGAAAGATTTAAAAAAGACATGAGGGGTTTTTTCCACACAGAGAGTGGTTCATATGTGGAATGAACTTTCAGAGGAAATGGTGAATGTAGGTACAATTACAACATTCAAAAGACATTGGTAAGTACATGAATAAGAAATGTTTGGATGGATACAGGCAAAGAGCAGGCAGGTGGGACGAGTTTAGATTATGGTTGGCGTGGACTGGTTGGACCGAACGGTCTGTTTCCATGCTGTATGACTCGAAGCATTGTTATCACCTGCTGAGAAGTTGAATTAGAAGAAAATGAAAGAATTGCTCTCCTTCCAATCACCATCCAGTGATTAGTGTTGAAAATCATTGAGTGAAGGGAAGATAAGGTTTAGCTGTTTGTAGTAAAACAGTTTGAGAATCATGTTCAGCTAACATACAGTAATTTAGGTAAATGTCTAAAGGCTTCCTGATACTTGTGAATTATACCGAAGGTGGAATCAGCTTCAGAACATTGAAGAAAAAAGGGTGGAGGGCATGTTTTGCTAAAGCCAAGCCTTTTATTCACCATTTTTGCTTTCTCAATCAACAACTGGCATTTGTTTAGCTTGTTAAGCAAGAGAGAAAAATGTACTTTGGAAGCATAAGATCAAAACAGACAATTAGTCAATAAGGAAACAAAAAAAGCTAGGTTGAAGAGTTGAGTTTGAAAGAAATTTTAAAATTCAAAGTGAGGAAGATGAACAGCACAAGGGTTTAAGGAGAGAACTGTAAAGCATGAGGCCCAAGGGGCTAAATGATGAAAAGGGACTTAAGGCTGCACAAGCACCCAGAGCTAGAGGAATGAAGAACTCTGGAGGAAGGGGCTGCAGGTAGATCGAGATAAGGAGAGGAAAGTCTTAAGGCATTAAATAAGATTTGAGGCATTGGAAAACAGGACATGACAAATGTCAGTAAGAATAGTAGTTGAAAGCAAAATAGCACTTATTGCAAAGTGGGACAGAGACAGCAGAGTTTGAATGAGCTGAACAATACAAAGGGTCGAGTTTAAAAGGCTAGGTTGCAGATTATTGCAAAGGTAAAATCTGGAGAATGCAAAAACTGGGATGAAGTGTCAAAAACAGGTGAAACAAAAAAGGTTTGGAGGCAAGAAATGCAAAGTAGTTGTTATGTTGGAGAGGATATGAGTCTTAAAGCTCAGCTCAGGAGTGACTTCAAGGTTGAAGCGTTGAATGGGCAGTTCAGCTTAAAACAATGGGCATAAGATTAGAATTGGTGGTGAAGTACAAAGTGTGTCGTAGGAGACAAGCACAACTGCCTTTACTGAATCAAGAAATTGCATCTCATCATTGACTCAGGGGGTGGAGTAGTAAGATAAGTGATGGTATTCATTTGAGTAAGTCTGAATCACAAGGTGTCAAAGAACATCTTATTGATGAGGAGACGGAAAGGGGACTCCAGACGTTGTGTTAATTATGATGTTGAATATAAGAGATGGAATGTTAAAGAGGGTGGCTGCAAGAATAGGTAAGCACTTTATTTGAATCCGAGCATTAAATGGAGGAAAAGGTTTTAGGAGAACAGAAGGTCAGTGGCTTCAGTGCAAAGTGGATGAAGGAGCTGAAATGGAAACACATCACCGAGGATTAATAGTCACCCAGTAGTGAGGCTAACGAAGGATGATAACAGAGAGAAATGCAGATGTAATTTGATAGCAAGGGGACTTGGGAGGGAGTCATGACCAACAGAGTGAAAGAGGTAGAATAAGAAAACAGGAAGGAGGAAGAAAAGATACCACAAGACAACAGATGGGAAGGCCAGGTGTGGCTTGGTAATAAAGACGACATAGATGAAGGGCACCATAGTCTGGTGAGGCAGCTTCAGCAAAGGGTAAGGTCTATGCATGGATGAGCCAAGTCCAGTGAAAGCCAAAGAAGCAGTATCTTCTACTTCAAGGTTCCAAGGGCCTTGTTGAACAGGTGAGTGGATAGCTTGGAGGGAATTGTGAAGAAGGTCAGTGACTGATTTCCTGGCAGAACCAAGGAAGATAGGGTTGAACAGTGAAGATGGATGGAGAGTAAATGTTCAGAATGGGACAGTTAACAGGAGAGGAAAACTGGGCAGCAGATGTTGGCAATGGTAATGAGATAACAATAGGTGCCTAGAGGGACCTTCATACTCAAGAGAGACACAAAAGGGATTCAAGGGGATTTCAAATTTAGACTGATAGTGTCACTCTTGCATATATATTAGCGCCACAGTAAGTTTTACAAACAAAATATGGTTTCAGTGTTAAGACTTATTTGAAACTGACCACTACACCCAGGCGTAAACAGTGATGCTCCAGATGGACTAATCCAAGCTGAGTGAGAAGCATAAACCCAATTTTGGTTGGCAGTTCCTCTGTCAGGTCCATTCCCCAGACATACTGCAAGCTGCACAGTATGATCCCATACAGCAGAATGAATGGTGAACACAGCATTGCCAAGTGCCGCCGACTTCGCACAATCCAAATAAGGCAAGCCCAAATTAGAAGGACAAAGGTCAACCAGCTGTGGAACGTAATACTCCAGACCTAGAAAGAGAAGATTTTCAAAATTACAAAGAAATGACACAAGTAATTAAGTCTTAATTAAAAACTACTTTCAGAATTGGCTCACAATTAAAGAATTTCATTTATATATAATGTTGGATATCATGGTTCCCAATACGGGTTTGGAAAGTGGGTGAGGAGGGGTGCTGTGGGTGGCCTGCCTTTTACTATCTCTCACACCCCAAATTTGTCTGCAAGTTTATGGAATATGGTGGTAGTCTAAGCAATGTGCCTGTCCTTGGGTCTAATGAGATCATTCAATAATAACCACTTCCAGTCCTCATCTCTTCCAAACTGGTATTTTACAGCTAGCAAGGGGAATGTCTTCTCCACGTAGGAAGTCTTTAGCTCTAGGTACATGAGTTGGTGTTGGGCAAGGGTTATGGAGCGGGAGCCTGCTCTGTTGGTCACATGGGATTATGGGAAACAATCTCCCCACCAGGCCATCAACCAACTTTAAACCATATTATCAGCTTGACCCAGTCCTCTACCCTCCATCAGCAAGATTTCAGCCTCCACTTACCTGAGCTCCTCAGTGTAGTTGGAGTTCCTGTAGTTCCAGCAGCAGCAACACAGCCACTCTGACACTGCTAGGGTTACAGTCAGATTTTCTCCCAACTTATGAGCAGAGGTACTAGCTTTCGGAGCACCACTCCTTCATCAGGTTGTTGAAGGAGCAGTGCTCCGAAAGCTAGTGTTTCCAATTAAACCTGTTGGACTATAACCTGTTGTTTTGTGATTTTTAACTTTGAACACCCCAGTCCAACACCAGCATCGCCAAATTATGATTCGAGGAATCACTTTAACTCTGCTGTGGGGCAGCTGCTGGGAGCACAGGCTGGGATCACCCTGAATGTTTTGACAGATGTGGTGGGGATTGTGATGGCCCATAAAATTCAGCCTGTATTTCCTGTACTTTTATTAAATAACTGTAATGTGTTGTACACCAACTTAAATATTCCATAACATAACATGCAGGAGACTATGCCAACACATGCCAGTACTTACGCAGGCAGTATGTCATATTAATACCAACCACCCTGGAATTTCCAGCTTTTCATTTGTTTTAAAGAAGGAAAGCCCTGTTTATCAATGACAAGCAATAGCTTGTTTAGCGTTGATGACAGATTGTGTACAATCTCTTTGTATCCAGTCAGTAGGGTTCAAGTGAATTGGGGCTAGAATGGTGAATGATAAATTGTGAAGAGAGGAGAGAGATGAAAAGTGGCTATCCAAACTAGGGGGTGAGGTGAAGTGTGGAATTTGATACTGGTAGATTTTTAAGTTCAGGCGCTGTAAACTTTATCATAACATGGTAGCTCACCAATGCCACAGTCAAAATAGCAGAAAGAAAAAGCTTTTACTTACCATCATGACAATCAGTGCACAGATGTAGCTTTGTTGCATGATGAGATGTCCCAGGTCACAGAGTGGTGACTGAGTCTTTCTAGGTTTGGATGTGGTATTGTCACTGACTGCAACAGAAAAAGAAAAACAAATCGGTGAAGATTCTTCTTGTTTAAACTCAATTTATTTAAACTACACAAGTAAACAATTCAGGCAAATTGTAGAAAAAGTGATGAAAAATAATTTCAGATCCATGGTCATCCCCCATTTCTAGAAAGTACACTGCTTGTCGATCAGTAAGGATTCTGATAAACTGCTACTTAAATTCTGCATATCCGTTAACTCACTTTTTAGATTAGGGTGTACACTGGCATCTCCAAATCATTTTAGATTAGAATCAATCTAAACATTATGGCACAGACAGGGAACACAGGGGGCTAACACCTTCGACATCTTAACATCTTATCTGAGCTGACACGAATTGTTACAGTTAACCTGAGAATGTGACTTATAAAAAAGTTTTGTAATTTACATATGAAAGAAATGAATCTATCATGGTCAGTCCAATTGATGAGAGACTTAAACAATCAAGGCATTTTTCAATGTTTAATTTCAGTTACATTACACTGTAAACTTTTGCCATAAATTCTGTGTCTTACAATTGTTTATTTCACAACTGCCTGATGAAGGAGCAGTGCTCCGAAAGCTAGTGCTTCCAATTAAACCTGTTGGACTATAACCTGGTGTTGTGTGATTTTTAATTCACAAACAATGCCTCTGATTTTCCAGGAACCACGTAACACTTCCATCACCTGGTCACATACATTACTGGAATACTATGAATAATTATGTCAATTCCAGCAAATAAATTCCAATTTAACAATAGTGGATTAAATAAATAAAATATCAAAAACAGAAAATATGCAAAATTTAAGTAATCAGCTAATAATCACAACAAATCTATGTGATAGAAAAGATTTAACAAAAATCATTGTAGTCTAAAGTGACTATTTTTCAAAGGGAAGGCAATTCAGTGGTGGCATTTAAATAATGGAAAATGAAAACTGGAAAAATCATTACTGTCTGGATAACATTCATTTTGGAAATGCTTCCAATTTTTTTTGGAATGCGTCATAAATATTCATTTATAGAGGACTTGTGCTCATTCCATTAAGCACAATGGATCCTTTTGAAAGAATTACTTCCATTTATCAGAGCAGGAATCAAAATTACAAAAAAGTAAAGAATGAATTTTGATTCAAGATACAGGACTAACTGCTTTTTTTTAGGTTGAGACCTGAAACTGTGGTTTGGTTTATACCATCAGGTTCATGAAACCACTGTGGGCAGGCTCACTATCCAGGAGGTGATAGGAGTGACTGCCAACACCATGGCAGCTCACCTTCTCCCACTATTGGCTTCTTCTCCTTTTGCTGTGCTTCCAGTTCTGTTCCCTGAAATTTATATTTGACTTAGAAATGTACAAAAAGTATATCTGATAAAAGACACATTTTGTCAAAACCCTACATCTATATACTGCATTCGGAGAGTACTGATTGGTTGATGAGTGGAATCAGATTGCTAGAGGTGTCACAAAGAAAATAGAACAGTACAGCGCTGGAACAGGCCCTTTGGCCCAAAATGTCTGTGCCGACCCATGTTGCCACACTAAACTAATCCAATCTGCCTTCATGTGGTCTGCACTCTTCTATTCTCTCCCTGGTCATGTGTCGAAGTACCTTTTAAACATTGCTAGACTCTGTGCTTCTATCAGGAATCTGCTATCTTCTAACTGCTTCTATTCCCTCATTCCTGATGAAGGGCTTTTGCCCGAAATGTCGATTTTCCTGTTCCTTGGAAGCTGCCTGACCTGTTGTGCTTTTCCAACACCACTCTAATCTTGACTGATCTCCAGCATCTGCAGTCCTCACTTGCGCCTCTCTGCTTCGATCACCTCCCTGGCAGTGTATTCCAGGCACCTACCCGCCCCCCCCCCCCCCCCCCATGTAAAAACTTCAATTGCACATCTCCTTTTAAACTTTTTCCCTTTTACTTTAAACCTGGAAATTTGACATTTTGATTCAGTGAAAAAGACTCCAACTCTCAATCCTATCCATACCTCATAATTTTTTTTACATCAACTTGGTCACCCCTCAGCCTCCAACCCTTCAGCAAAAACAATTCAAGTTTGTCCAACATTTCCTTATACCTAATACACTCCAATCTAGGCAACAATCTGCCAAATCTCTTCTTCACTCTCTCCAAAGGTTCCATATCTTTCCTTTAATATGATGACCAGAACTGCACACAACATTCCAAATGTGGCGTAACTAAAGTTTAATACAGTTGCAACATAACTTGCCAACTTTTTCACTCAATGCTCTGACTGAAGGCAAGCATGTGTATGCCTTTTTTGCCACCTTATCCGTTTATGTTGCCACTTTCAAGGAGCCATACACTTGCACCTCAAGATCCCTCTGTATATCAACACTCATAAGAATCCTGCAATTTACTATATACTTTCCTCTTGCATTTGACCTCCCAAAATACATTATTTCACACCTGACTAGATTAAATTCCATCTACTATTTTTCCATCCAACTTTCCAGCTGGTCTGTATCCTGCTGTATCCTTTTATAACCTTCATCAACTACAACTCCACCAATTTTCATGTGATGTTGCTATGGGTAATGTACACATTAATGCTGATTGACAGTGAACAGCCAGCCTCTGTTAAATTTTAAACCAGGCAGGTTGACTCTGATTTGTCAGGCACTGCCCTGACAAATTAACCAGGGAATAGTTATCACCTATTTTGTTGAGTTGAGAGAGGTGCAGTGCATGTAGGTATTCTTTCTGATTGTGTACTAACATAGTGGGCAGCACGGTGGCATAGTGGTTAGCACTGCTGCCTCACAGCGCCAGAGACCCGGGTTTAATTCCTGCCTCAGGCAACTGTCTGTGTGGAGTTTGCACGTTCTCCCCGTGTCTGCTTGGGTTTCCTCCGGGTGCTCTGGTTTCCTTCTACAGTCCAAAAATGTACAGGTTAGGTGAATTGACCATGCTAAATTGCCTGTAGTGTTAGGTGAAGGGGTAAATGTAGGGGAATGGGTATGAGTGGGTTGCTCTTCGGAGGGTCCGTGTGGACTTGTTGGGCCGAAGGGCCTGTTTCCACACTGTAAGTAATCTAATCTAATCATAATGTAATCTAATATGTAGCATCAGTACACATCTAAACCTAGTCATCACAGATAGCCCCTCAAAACAATGACGAAATTGGCCCAGCCTAATTTGTCTGTCCTCAATGTGCGAATCCCAAAGCCATAGGCCTCTGAGCAGAGAGAATAGGGAGCCCTTAGGGTAGGGTAAGGTTAGATTTGAGCCAGGATTCATCTGTCTCTCTTGACACACTTCCACTGCATATCTTCAGCAAGGTTTATGTATTATGGACAGAGTCAGTATTTTGGCTTGTTGGATGAGGCCCGTCATTTGATGCAGTTTGTAGCAAGTTCTTCCTATGCACCAATGTCAATTTGTCTCCTCCAAATGAAACTTGCGGCACGGTGGCACAGTGGTTAGCACTGCTGCCTCACAGCGCCAGAGACCCGAGTTCAATTCCCGACTCAGGCAACTGACTGTGTGGAGTTTGCACATTCTCCCCGTGTCTGCGTGGGTTTCCTCCGGATGCTCCGGTTTCCTCCCACAATCCAAAGATGTGCGGGTCAGGTGAATTGGCCATGCTAAATTGCCTGTAGTGTTAGGTAAGGGGTAAATGTAGGGTATGGGTGGGTTGCACTTCGGTGGGTCGGTGTGGACTTGTTGGGCTGAAGGGCCTGTTTCCACACTGTAAGTAATCTAATCTAATCTAATTATCCGCTCTCCTTGAGATCATATGCCATCCTCAAATTGTGAAAAGTCAATTTGCTTTAGAGACCGATTCTTCAGCATGCAGCTGCAGTGTCCTGATCAGTGGTACTGATTTCTCATGAGCAATGCCTGAGTTTGCTCACCTGGTTTTCTAATTGGTTTCCTTGCTGGTGGAAAGGAAATTGTCCAGTTTCAGAGCATGCCTTTGGTTTGTGACCAAGTTGCATTACATTTACAAACGTGCTGCCAACAGCAGCATTGCAGTCTCAAGTCTTTCTGCTGTTATGATCCCCTGGCAATGCCTGAAGCACCTTGATTGGGGGTCATCTGCACCCTTCATTATTTTCACCGGAATCAAGGAATGCATTCTTCAGCTAATATCCTTTCTGTATTCTATACTTACATTAATAATAGATTCGTTCAAAATATATTGACCAGCTAGAGAAAAAAATGCAGCAGCCTTGACCAGTGCTAAATGCTTTGTTTTAATTGCACTAATTGGCCACAATTGTCATGCCAGCATCACAAGTGATCTACGTCAAATGTGAACTTACACGATTCAGCTGCATCTGGTTGGCTTGATCCGCTAATGATACGTAGTGAGTAATTGTCTCCTTCGTCATGATCGCCATTGGCAGGTTGCAGCATGGGCTGGAAAACATCATTAAGAGTTTAGGTCAGTAATCAGTGAGGGTTTTTTTTAAGCACTTTATTGGAGAATTTGCACACACTGTAGTATTAACTAGCAAAATATTTTCACATACTAAGATTCTCAACATTCTAAGCTCTGGAACTCAGCCAGAGGAGGTGCCAAACATAGACAGGGCATATTTCACGCAGTGAGGGCAAAATAAAATTACAACAATCACAGCTATAAACAGGATTATGAGTATGTGTGGAGAGAAAGAGAGAGAGGAAAAGCAAGAGAATTCATGCTTCAAGTCAGTGGGCTTTCACTCACTGCAATGTTTGATTTTACAAAAATTAGAGGATGCTTTCAGATATTTGCAAGAGGCAGAGATCTGGAAGGAAGGTGCATGCCCACATCTTGACGAATAATTGGCTATGAAGCCAGAGTTAAAGCAGAGGTAATTTAAACTTACAACTCACAAAATATATTGTTGATGCTTCTTGGTCATTTGGTCATGATAAAGCTTTTCTTTTATTATATGCACAGACACCAGCCCTTCACTAAACATGACTATGTTCATTTCAATACAGATTATGAGATGCATTACTGCATCAAATGTTGGATTTTGCATTTGGCCAAAACATTAAACAAAAATTCGACTTTTTCCTCACTTTAAGGAAATGGATGCCCTCGGATTACAATAATTGGGTGACTGTATTGAGCAACAATTAAAAAGTCCAGACATCCAAGATTTGATCAGCAAAAATCTGCCATTAAATACCAGTTGCATATAATGTTATGAAGATTAATGGAAAACCAAAGGACTGGGAAGCCTTAAAACATAAGGAGGGAGAAGATGAAAAATGAAGGCAAGCAGCTAGTAATTTAAAACAGTTTTTTTTAGATATATAAAAGGTAAGAGAAAGGCAAGAGTAGACATTTGACCATTGGAAAATGAAGCTGCAGAAGTTGTTCTGGGGAACAAAGAAGTGCTGGAGGAATGGAATACGTACTTTGCACTAATTTTCACAGTGGAGCAGTAGCAAACTTGAATTTAAAAACATTCAAGCAGCAGAAGGTAATGTAGGGCCATCACTAGAGAGGTGGTGAAGGGAATGAAAGGTCTGAAGATGAATAAATCACCTGGACCAGATGGAAATGCAGCCCAGAGCTCTGAAGGAGATAGCTGAGGACATTGTGGAGGCATGAGTGATCTTACAGGAATCACTGGAGTCAGGGAGGATGCCAGATGACTGGAATATTGCAAATGAAAACCTCTGTTTAAGGAGGAAGGGAGACAGAAGACAGGAAGTATAGGCTGGTTAGCTTGATCTCATTCATTGAGAAGTTCTTTTTAAATAGTTCATCATTTCAGTACTTGGAAATGCATGGTTAAAATAGGGCTGAGTCAGCACAGCTTCGTCAAGGGAAGATCATGTCTGACAAATCTGTTAGAATTCTTCAAGGAAGTATTGAGCAAGTTAAATAAAGGACAGCCAGTGGATGTGATATATTTGGATTTCCAGAAGGCCTTTTAGAAGATGTCACACAGGAGGCTGCTAAAGAAGAGAAAATCCCATTCTGTTAGGGGCAAGGAGAGTGGCTGACTGGTAGAAGGTAGAGAGTGGGCATAAAGGTCTCTTTCAGAGTAGCAGTCATTGACTAGTGAAATTCTGCAGAGATCAGTGTTGGGACCATAATTATTTTCATCATAAATTAACGATCTGGAAGAAGGAACCGAGGCATTGTTGCTAAGTTTGCAGATGACACAACATAAATGGAGGGAGAGGTAATGTTGAGAAAGTGGGGACGCTGCAGAAAAATGCAGAAAGACTAGGGGAGAGAGCAAAGAAGTGACTGATGGAATACAACATGGGCAAGTGTGCGGTTATACACTGTGGTAGCAAGAATACAGGCATAGATTATTTTTCAAACAGGGTTAGGCTTGGGAGTCCTAGTTCAGGATTCTCATAAGGTTAACATGCAGGTTCAGTTGGCAGTTAGGAAGGTAAATGAAATGTTACCATTTATTTCAAGATGCCTAGAATACAACAGCAGGAACGTACTGCTCAGGCTGTAAAAGGCTCTGGTCAAATCGAGTTTGGAATATTGAGATCAGTCTGGGCTCTATGTCTAAGGAAGGACGTGCTAGTATTGGAGGGGATTTAGAGGAAGTTTACAATAATGATCCCAGAAATGCAGGGCTTGTCATGAGTGGTTGAGGACTCTGAGTCTGTAGTCGATAGAGTTTAAAAGGATGAGTGGGGGAGGGGGAGGAGATCTCATTGAAACTTGCAGAACCCTCAGAGGCTTGGACAGAGTGGACATGTAGAAGATGTTTCCACTAGTAGGAGAGACTAGGGCCTGACGGCACAGCCTCAAAATGAAGGGATGATCTTTAGAACTGATACAAGGAGGAATTTCTTTAGCTGGTGAGTGGTGAATCTGTGGAACACGTTGCTGCAGAGATCTGTGGAGAGTATGGAGTGTGTTTAAGACAGAGATAGATAGGTTCTTGATTAGTAAGGGGTTCAGGGGTTATGGAGAGAAGGCAGGAGAATGGCATTGAGAAATATATCAGCCACGATTGAATGGTGGAGCACACTTGATGGGCGAATTTCTGAGGTGTATTGACCTTTCACCTATTTGGAGTGGTTATCAACATGTGAAGATAGTCACTGGATAGCACATTAAAGGATCACATCTATTTCTGATTTCTATTTAATGATACTTTTATTGAATTTGTGCTTGGCATTACTTACTTTAGCTTCATCTTCAGATTCATCCTGTTTCATTGACCAAGGCTCCATGTTTGTTAGTTCAACTTCTTCTCCATTTTTCTGTTTTCCATCATTCTGAAAATATTCACAAGTATAGATGCTCATACAAACCAATAGTTGTCATTTACTTTTCAAACCTATTGAGGAATGACAGCTATCAGCAGAATGTGGAAAGGAGAGTTGATGCACTGACGATGTCCGCATTTGTTCAATGATAAACATCACACAACACCAGGTTATAGTCCAGCAGGTTTATTTCAAATCACTAGCTTTCAAAACGCTGCTTCTTCATTGGTTAGTTAGAGAAGCAGCACTTCAAAAGCTAGTGCCTCCAAATAGTCCTGTTGGACTATAACCTGGTGTCATGTGATTTTTAACTTTGTCCACTCCAGTCCAACACCGGCACCTCCACATCATTTGTTCAATGAGGTCTCCATGCTGATGGAAAATGGCTGGTCAACTGCAGACAAACAATTTGGGTTTGTGGGTGGTTTAGGGGAAATGTATTAAGAGTCACTGTTCCATATCTCTTTTACTTGTCTGTATTCTGGAGCAGGGGCCTCATTTCACTAGCAACAGTGGAGTTCACAGCTTTCTTTTTAAAACCCAGGCATCTATTAATTCCTCCTTCCATTCCCACTCTTTCAGTTTGAATGGCAAATCTACTCAGGGTAACAGTACTACTCTAAGTAATGCCAGGTACTGTCTTTAAGGGGTTACTCACTTACAGATGGACATCTGAATTTCTGAGTCAGTTCGTTGTTCACAGTCTACCATGTCCCTTGCAGAATAATAAAATATACTGTTGCACATAAAATCAAGTTATCAGAATACTTGAAGTATTCTTTTTAAACAATAATCAACACTTGTATTTCTGGGAAATAACTGACCACAAGCTGCTGTTAGAGGTGCCCAAGATCAAAGAGAGTAGTTCACATGGAAATGGTTGCACTGGAAATTTCATTCACTAGGAAAAGGTGTTTTTAAGTCCAAAGAAATCAAACATTTTCCCCATGGCAGATATGTTTTACACCATAGGACAAACGTTTAAGGTGAGGGGTAAGTTGGGTAGAGGAGATCGGAGGAAACATTTTTGTCTACCCAAAGAGTGGTAGAAACAAAATATGCTGCTTGAGAGGGTGATACTGATAGGTACTCTCATAACATTGAAGATACATCTGGATGATTACTTAAAATGCCAGACATAGTAGGCTATCGACCAAGAGCAGGTAAATGAGATTCGGGTAGTTGAGTGTTTTTGGTCGGTATAGGCGTAATAAATGCTGAATGACTCTACTAGAATAAAACGTGATTTATGATCGATTATACCATTGAAAATTAACTTCAAATTAGTATTAGCAACGTATTATAAACCTTCTTTTCTATTCTCCCTTCCTGACTCCCATTGTTCACTTACTAAAACCTATTACATTTCATCTTTCTCCCCATTCTGATGAAAAGTCACAATCCTGCAATGTTAACATTCTTGCTCTCCCCACAGATGCTGCCTGACCTGCTAGGTACTTCTAGTACAGTTTTAAAATAGGTATTCATCAGCTGCTTCTGTTTTAAGTGGGTCCTGTAGCAACTTGAACTCCATTTGACATAAGATTCGATTGAACGAGAAGAGACACAATGAAATATTGCACAACAATAGAGAGGGAGGAACGGAGAAATTGTTGTGACACTTCCATTTTCACAGGTCAATTTGATAAATTCTTCATGATCCTTGCTTGACCCCCGTCCTCCCTTGATAAAAATGCATTTTCCTGAATCATGAGCAAAACAAGCTCTTTCTATTTTTAAGTACAGTAAAGCTGTCAATCCAAATAGACTTCTCTTGTTCCCAAAATATCTTCTCGTAAATCTTGCAGGAATAATCCTGTTTGTGGGCTGTGGTGAGCAGGGTGGAGGCAGGGGTCAAAGGAAGAATTTATTGTGCTGTATGCATCCTCCCAGTTTTGTCACGGCTGAGTTTTTAAAAAGAGCCACCACCGTTTTTGCAGGCATGAACAAGAATATAATTGATTGAACTAATGTGCACAAACAACAAAGTTTGCTTCTTCAGGGCGCGGTGCTGCAGTACAAAGAGAACATTTGAAAACTGCATGTTGCATCAAGACCATGGATCCCATTCATGCAAAAGAAAAATGAATCAGCGAAGTTTAAAGCATTCCAACGTCATTAGTCAGTAGGAACAGTGTTTATGATCCCAATACATTGCACCACAGGACAAAAATATTCAAGTTTTTGAGGGCTGCTGCCACAATTAAAATAAAGCGTAAATTAAAAATTTGCCAAGAGTTTTGCAGATGACCTTGTTTACTAATTACTGACTGCACAAACCTCCTTTAGTAATAGGGAATGTTTTTCAATTTAAAACGAAAACAACAGAGAGGGGATCGAGCCGATGTCCTGTCCTCATTTGCTGCTCGCAACAAAACAGGTTTTTAAAAAAATTCTTTATAAAGGTGTGGGCATCTTTAGCAAGACCAAAATTTATTGTCTATCTTAATTATCTTGAGAAGGTGGTGATGAGTTGCCATCTTGAACCACTGCAATCTATTTGGGATAGGTATATATCAGTACTGTTAAGAAGGGAATTCTTGGATTTTGATCTGGTGACATTGAAGAAACAGTGATATATTTCCAAGGCAGAACGGCCTATAGCTTGGAGAGTTACTTGCATGTAGTGCTGTTCCTACGTATCTGTTGTCTTTGCCCATCTAACTGGAAGAGGTAACAGGTTTGGATGGAGCTATTGAAGGAGCTATGAGGAGTTGCTGCAGTGTATCTTGTAGATGGTATACACTGTGTTACCTCGTCTGTGGTAAAGGACTGAATGCTGAAGGTGTTAACTGAGGTGTCAGTCAGAATGCTGCTTTGTCCTGGATGATGTCAAGCTTCTCGAGTGTTGTTGGAGCTGCACTCATCCAGGCCAGTGGGGAGTATTCCATCACACTCCTCACTTGTGCCTTGTAGATGACGGACAGGCTTTGGGGAAATCAGGAGATGCTTTACAAACCACAAAATTTGGAACCTCAGTTCTGCTCTTGTAGCCACAGTGTTTACGTGGTGGCTCCAGTTCAGTTTTTAAGTCAACTATATCTCCCAGATTGTTGATAGTGAGAAACTCAGTGATCGTAATGTCATTGAATGGAAAGAGGAGACAGGTATGTTTTTGATAAATCGGGCATACATATGGCACAAATATTATTCGCCAAAAATCACACCAAGTCTGAATGTTGTCCAGGACTTGTTGCGTATGGATATGATTGTTACTAGACCTGAGTTACAAATGGTGCTGGACATTGTGCAACTGTCAGTGAGCATCTACACTTCCAGCCTAATGATGCAGTAAAAGTCTTTGATGAAGCAGCTGAAGATGATTGTGCTAGGAAGTAATCCTAAGGAACTCGTACAGTGATATCCTGGAACTTATATGATTGACTTTGATCAATCACAATATCTCCCCTTTGTGTCAAGTATGACACCAACAAAGGGAAAGGTTTCCCCAATTTCCATTGACTTTAATTCTGCCAGGGCTCCTCAATGTTCCATTCAATCAAATGCTACCTTGATGTCTTTCTCACCGCACCTCTGAAATTCAGTTATTTTGTCCATGATTGGATCAAAGCTGTCATGAAATCAGGAGGTGAATGGCCCTGATGGAACCCAAACTGAGCCTCAGTGAGCAGATCATCACTAATTGTCATTTGAAAGCATTAACAACAACATCTTCTATCACTCTGTTTATATTTTAATGGAACAGTCTTTCCAACAAAAGCCTTGCACAAACATGGTTGTTTTACGGACCTGGGACTGGGCACATGATGATAGATCAGTGTCAAAATCCAATTTTATAAATGTCAGCCCCAGAAATGTCATCCAACTCTCCTGTCTAGTTTGCATAACGTAGCATCACCTAGGGAACTAGTTAACTATAAACCATCAGTAATCTGTCCTGATTTATTCTCCAGCCCCCCTCAACCCCCATGTCAACTCAGCATAGAAACTTAGGATTTTCTTGTTCTGCATTATCCTCAGACAACTATTGCTTTCCAAAAAATTAATCACAGTATATTGTGCAAACACAAGTTTATTTTTGAAACCCCAGGAACTAACAATTCAAACACATTTGTCATATTAAATTCCTAATAAAATTAGGGCTATTTCCAGCAGAATTTCTTTAACTTAAATTCAAAAAGAACTAATTAAACTTGGAGCAAAGAACAATTCATATTCAACTGCTATTGTTAGACTGCCAATGCATAATGCTGGTATGTTAGATAAAGAATTCCACTTACTGTCTGATGAGATACCTTTCTTTTCAGCTTCAGGAGGGATGCTATTATATAGTAGAGTAAAAGAAGGATTGCAGGATTTGCATAAGCAGGCCATGCATGATTCACATTGAGTACCAGCTCATGAGGATTTGTACAGTTTGAATGGATAATATCCTTTAGGCCAAATAACCTGTTTAAAAAAAAGGATATAAATTATGACAACTGATTAGATGCTATAAGTTAAACAACTTATTTAGAGATGCAGATATGGTTTGTAAAATATATATCCATAAAAGCATTGTATAAAACCGAAACATTATAAAACACAATTTTACACTGAGTCACATGCTAAGGCAATTACCAAAAGCTTTGTCGATATAGTTATTCTAAGAAGCGTCTTAAAGGAGGAATAAGAGGGGGTAGAGATTTAGAATGGAACTTCAGAGCTTAAGATCTTGGCAGCTGAAACAATATGAATGGTAGAACAGGCAAATGCTCATAGTTATCAAGTCTAGAAAAGCAGCAGAAGAACCGAGCCTGGGGGTCAAGTCATGCGATGGTACGGAGGTGGAAGGAGGCAATGTTGGTAATGGGCCAGACATATGATTGGAAGGTCATCTTGAGGTCAAAAAGAACAGCAAAGTTGCAAACAGATTTGTTCAGTCAGGGAGAGTGATGTAGTCAGTGGTTTGAAAACAGGGCCCACAAACAGGATCAAAGTAATGGTTACTGCAGTAAACTGTCCTGGTATCTGTGTAAAAATGAATATCTGAAGGAATAACAAATGTAGACATGTTTAATAAAGATAGAAGGAAAAGTGCTGCATCCTGCCATTCCAAAGAGTAGTGTGTTTCAGCTGACTGACACACTGCAAAAGAGAGCAATGAACCTGTGATCAGGTTGCATAGGAGATCAACAATGGACATAAGATGATCAACAAAGTCAATTATGTGGGTGATTCAGTGATCAAGCAGATTACTTTTTGCTTTTAGATCAAACTGACTACCAGAAGAGAAAGAATCCTTTTCAGAGTTCAGTTGAAACTTTGTGTGACGACTCAAAAGGTGTTTGAAAGTCTTGTTAACTTCAATACCTCCTCACAATAGGCTGTAATTCTTCTACATCAAAGAGAAGGCATGTGGGAGGTGGGCATGGGAGGAGGAGGAACTGGGTGGAGGGAGAGTGTTAGATGCAGGACTTCAGAGTTTGAAAAAAGTACCAGGAGACATCTGACCAGATGTGGTGATGCAAGAGATGTTTGTGTTGATATGGGAGTCTGCAACTATAGGACAGTGAAAGAGATATGCAGGGATAGTAAATGGAAGGTTCAATAAATCTCAGCACTCCAAATCTTTGAAATAGTAGATGAGCCAAGCAGTTATCCTCCCAGTCTTTGATAACCCTTTGACTTGAGTTTATCAGGTGTATGAATATAATGAACGTAGACAGAAATATGATGTTAGGAGCTGAATTTAGGGTATAACTAACTGAATTCATTGTTCTTTTAATGTTTTTAACCTCAGTATTAAAGCAAATCTATTTATTGTTCATAACCTTTGATATTTATATAGCATAATTTTGTCAATTCATTCTTCAGTGAATAATGGAACTGTCAGATTTGAAACACAAACAATAAAATATCATTGCACTCTAACAAGGTCAAAACAATTGATAACTTTACAAGATTCTGAGTTCATAGAATGCGATAGAAGTGCTGGATATTGGTTTATGATAACAGGAATTTGTGGTGAATTTCCCTATCTAAAACAAAAAGAGTTCGATGGTTCTATTATTTGCAAAGACTTTTCTAGAGAAGAATGAGAAGGTCTAATAATCAAGTGACCAAAGCTCGGTTCAATAAATTAGCAGTAGTATTGAGGTTAAAGATAAAAGAAGGGGCTAATAAAGTTACAGACATTTCATACAACAGTACTGCATCTGGGAATTGGAAGAAGGAAAAGGTTGATCCAAGGCCAATGCAGATTGAATTGGCTAGGATTCAATAGTCGATCTCGCAGCTTGAAATAGCAGAAGAGAACTGTAAAAAAAAACTCCAGTTAGAAAGAAAAGGGAAGAAAAATAAACAGTCAAACTTGAAAGAACACAGCAAATGGAATTTGAACTGCTTCTGTTACAGCCTCAAAGGAAAAGTGATAACAAGGGAGGAAAATTACAGGGAAGGAGAGTTTCAGTGAGATAAAGAAATCAGAAAATAAGACCAGGCTGAAGAAAAGCTTAAAATACAGGATCAAAGAGAAATTAAATATTCAGACAATGAATCAGTTCCTAAACAAATTTAGATTTGACACAGAATCATTGCCAAGGGCCTAATTTCACTGAGGATGTGATCTTGCTTGAGAGAATGGTGAAGATGTGAGGGAGGAACCACAAAACAGGGATTCTTATTTTTGCAAAGTGTTTTAGTGGGTAAGGCATTGGATGTTTGTTCGAGCCTTTTGGAAGAGAAACCTTTGAAAGAGGGGAGAGTTAAAAATGCAATACTTGATGCAAGTGAGCTGGTTCTTAGCATGTCAATTAAGGTTTGTACTGTCAGGAAAAACAAATTTAAAGAGATATTCAAAAAGCAAGCTCCAGAGAAAGAGATAATGAGGGATCAGTGATATGATGCAATGAAATGAGCTTAAATTTTTGAAAATGAGACAGAGGCCATGACCCTCGAAGATGTTAGGGAAAAGTTTCCAATTGCTCCTGGGGTTTGGTTGATGGACTGGAAAGTTTCTAAAAGCAGGGAAACTGCATTTTTAGGTGATGAAAGGACATCTCCCATAGAGAGTTCATAAGTATTCAATCTCCATTTACAAATCCACAAGCAATCTGGAATTGAACATCTAGAAAAAATAATCTAGATTACATCTTGATTGATATGGTTAATATTGATGATATTGAAGATAAAACTGATGTAAAGATATCCATATGTTTTCACGGTGATTAGCAAAGACATTTGATGGTTTCTTTAGTGTTTAAAAGACCCATTTTGGGATTTCCTTTTTACCAATCATTTAAAAAAGTTCTATACTTTCTGGGTTGTTTGATAAAATTGGTCAATTTGAAATTATCAGAAAACATTCAATGATCAGCAGGGAAAAGAAACTGACAAAATAACTGCAAAATTCTCAGATCCATAGGGATTTAGATAATCCAGTACACGAGTTACAAAAGGTTAATATGAAGGAACAGCACATAATGGAGGAGGCTGATGTGATGCTTTTTTTATTCTGAATGGAATTGAACATAAAAGTAGGGTTATTATACTCAATTATAGAGGGCATGGTAAGGCCATATCTCAAATATCGTGTGGTTTTGGTTTCTTTATATAAGGGAGAATGTAAGTGCATTGGAGACAATTCAGAGGAGATTTACTAGATTGATTCCTAGAATGAGCAGTTTGACTTTTGAGGAGAGTCTGGACAGACTGGGTTTGTTGCCATTGGAGTTTAGAAGAATGAAGGATAACTTGATTGAATTTTATGAAATCCTGCATGATCTTGGAAAGGTGGATGTGGCAAGAATGTTTCCTCTTATGGTAACATCCACAACTAGGACTTAGTCTTTTGTCCTTTCAAGACAGAGAGAGAGAGAGAGAGAGAGAGAAATTTTTCCTGCTCATGGATTGTGAGAGACTTTGGAACACTGCCTCAGAAGACAGTGGAGACATGGTCACTGAATGTTAATAAGCTGGAGGTAGACTGATTTTCCTTCCAAACAGTAACCTAAGGTTATCGTGGGTGGATGGTAAAGCAAATTGAATGAAAACTAACAGATAAGCCATGATCTTATTGAATGATGGGATAGCCTTGAGGAGCCAAGTAGTCTACTGCTGCTCCTATTTCATGAAAACTCATACATTGAGATCCTGTTCCCAATCCAGTTTAGCATAGCTAATACAGTGTAGGGAGGTCTTGTAAGGAAAGATCATTTGAAACATAGGAATTCCTGAATGAGAAAATAGTTTAGTACATATTGATTGTCTTCTAGCATCATGGTAGTCACAATAATCATAGCACCAATTGATTTTTAATCAACCTGGGCACAAGGTGAGGAACCTCCCAGTTGTGAAAAGCTTTGAGAATGCATAGGTTCAAAGTTACTTACCACTCCCCACCAGGCTACATTCATAGCCTGGTCTAGTGAAAAGCTGCTTAAGAACAAGTTCATAAGAGACAAATGATATAAGCTGTGTGTCAAAATACACTGAAGCTCCATTTATATCCAGATCCATGACATTGTTCAGGTCACATATACACTCCAGGTCACAGGAAGTAAGCACTCTCCTGAATAGAGCATTTCATGAATTTGACTTTCATCCATTGCAAGGTAGTATCATAAATGCAACAAAAATTCCCTACAAAGCAGGCCTGTATCAACTTTCTAATCTTTGTTCAGCATATCACAAAAGGATGAAAGTGTAAACTTGTAGAAACAAATTATGAACTTTTGTTGAAGAATGGAACAACCATTTTACAAAAATAATGTATTCATTTCCTCATAACTAATGGCTGGTCATCATTCAAGATTTAAAATGAACATTCTACAATTCTGGTAATTACTTAGTTTTGAAAGGTTCATTCAGGGATATGGGCTTCTCTGGCTGGGCCAGTACTTGTTGCCCATTCTGCCCTGGAGAAGGCAGAAAGTTCCTTTCTTGACCCGCTACAGTCTATTTGGTGCAGGGATACCCAAGGCTGCTGAGAGAGTGTTCCAGGATTTTGATCCAGTGGCAATGAAGCAATCGTGATATGTTTCCTTGTCATGATGGAAAGTGGCTGGGAGGAGGTGGTATTCCCATGTTTCTGTTGCCATTGCCCTTCTGTATGGTAATGATCATGGATTTAGAAGTCTACAGGGGCCCAGGTGAATTTCTGCAGTAAATCTTGTACACATTGCTGCTACTGAAGAGTGGTGTGGATGATCAATAGCGTAGACAATAGATCAGTTATGGACAATGTGCTAGCCATGAATATTTGTGAAATATGCACAAACATCTCACAACTAAAATGGAATAAATCTAGCCTATAATCTCCAGAATAAATATTGACACATAAAACTGTAAAGCAACAAGGGGCACAAGGAAATGAAATCAAGATAATTGCTTCATAGAATACACAAAAACTAGATATTGTTAAAGATTCACTCATGGTCCATGACATTATGAAATGTTAAAAATTATAATCAATGAAAATATGAAAATATTTTCATTGCTTATAATTTTTACCATTTCACAGATTTTCTTGCTCAACTAATTCCGAAGATATGGGCATGCAATGATTTTCTAGAACGGGAACCACAGGGCGATATCAGCAATTATTTTCAAAATGAGTCACAAGATGGCACTATTGAAAAGCATACAGTCCCTTTTGAAAAGATAGACAATTATATTTTATTAACTACAATACATTTCAAGTGTAGGTACATAACAGTATGCACAATGATTTCAACAGGGCTATTCAACTCAAAGTGGTCTCAAGTCGATGAAAGTGTATCATGTATTGGGTATAAAATAAATGTGTCTCACATGACAGCCAGAGAAGTGAGTTTCAGGCTGGAGGAAGGTTTAGCGTGGAGTTCCCCACGGTCAGTATTGTGACCCTTGTTTTCCCCAATATTTAAGTAACTATAACTGATCTTGGTGTGCAGGGGGCAATTTCAAGGTTTGTAGATGACACTAAACTTAGAAGAATTGTAAACTGTGAGGAGAACAGACAGCACATATTCCAAAAGGGCAATGACTAATTGGTGAAGTGGGACTTTAGGTGGCAGATGAGTTCAATGCAGACAAGTACGGGGCAATACACTTTGGTCAGAAGAACGTTGAAAGACAATATAAAATAGGGAGTAAATTTTCGAGAGGGTGCGGCAGCAGAGGAATCTGGGTTTATATGCACAGATCATTGAAGGTGGGAGAACAGGCAGTCAGAGTGGTAAATAACATATACAGTTTTCACAGCTTCATTGAAAGGAGCATAAAACCCAAGAGCAGGGATATAATATTGAACTTGTGCAAGTCATTTGTTAGGTCTCAGCTAGAGTACTGTGACTGTTCTGGATGTCATATAATCGGAAAGATGTGAATGCATTGGAGAGAGTGCAGAAATGGTTTACAAGATTGATTCCAGGAATGAGAAACTTCAGGTATTACGATAGATTGAGGAGGTTGTGGGGACAGTTCTCCTAACAGAAGATTAGGAGGGGAGCCAGTACAATTTTTCAAAGTCATACGCAGGCTGGACAGAGTAGATAGGGAGAACTGTTCCTGCTTGTCAAAGAAAAGCAAGGGTGATGTCAGAAAATTATTTTTCACACAATGAGTGTTAGAGTATGGAATACACTTCCTGGAAATGTCATGGAGGTAGATTCAATTGAGATATTCAAAAGGGCGTTGAGTGATTATTTGGATCGAAATGGTGTATAAGAATATTGGAAAGCAGCAGGAGATTGGCACTAGCTAATAGAACCGATGGAGAGACAATGGGTCAATGGTATCCTTCCACACTGCAACAATTCTGTAATTCTTTGAAGTCAATATATTGTCATGGAAATGAATACATCATGGCCAGAATCATCCAGCTTAAAGTATACTGGGGTCATTTCATCCAAGTCTTCATTGTGCATAAAGCATGCGACATATAGCCGGACTCAGAAACCACACAGTCAGGGACGAACACAGACTGAAAAACCTCCTGCGCGTATACCCAAAACGCCTGCGATTTGAGAGATTTATGAATTGCCTGGGGGAAAAGTGACCTTCTGATCAATGATGAAAATAGATTTACACTTTATAAAAACCAATCAAGAGATCTTATCAGAGTGTGTGCATGAATAACATTTCTGACAGGCTCTGCAGGTGCTGCGTTGTAGAAGAAACTAAATGTTGTTTAGTTCTGGGTAACAAGCCAATTTTATAGCCAAGTCCATTGCATCTATAATGCAAAAATGAAGTGGTTTCTTCAACAGAATGCTAACAGAAATTGAACTCTCTAAGGTAATGCAATGCTCAATAAATGTGGCAAAGGAAAAATCAAAGCCAAATGATGTGGCATTTAGACATACAGTGTAACTATGGACAGGAGCAAATGAATCAGCAGATGTGGAAAAGATGTCTAGCCACTTCTCTTCCCAGATGTAATTGTAAAACAACCTCAAGGCAGTCTTATACAGCAAGATGCAGCCAAAAAGACCAAACAGGTGCTCTGTTCCCATAATCTGCTCAAATCACTGTTAGAACCAGGCCCTTGAGGTGTACAAGAGCACCCAAACGTGACTTGCTCCTCTGATTATATCTTTTCGCGTGCGGAAACATTTTGCCTCGAATAGATACCAATTACTCAGCTGAAATTAAAGATTTCCATCACAAAACTATGCATGCAAAAAGCAGATAATATACTTTCACAGAAATGTGCTAAACTCACATGGATTCGTTTAATCCAGACTGATTTCTATTGTATGCTGTTAACTAAATCTAGCCAGCCGTCTCCTAACATGCCATGATTGGACTCAGTGCTTCTCCACTAAGGGGTATTGAGAGTAAAGGACAGTAATTTTGATATTTAAAACCTTTGAGATGAATGGCAGGACATAGTTTAAATAAAATTTCTTCAGCTCCTACCTACCCTGGAAATAGCTCCAGTCCCTTAAATGGACAAACCAGTTCCATTACATTGGGCTCTGTTTAGATTATGCAGCTCACAAGTGACGTACAAATGAGGTCTGGCTCAGGTAAGTATCTGTGTTTGTGTGGCACTTGAACAACCTGGCTCATGTGCAGCTTGTTTAAGAATCAATGTTTTCAGTTACACTGTCACTATATTGTGCAGTGTAGTGGATAAGCATCCAACGCTTCAGCCATTTATTGGTATCACATCATGTACCAAATTGGATGAAGACTGTCATCTATAATGGTGAAGACCTCAAGAGGAGGCGGAGATGGATTATCCACTCAGCACTTCTGGTGAATGTATGTTGCCAATGTTTCAGGAATGTCTTCTTGCACTAATGTGCTGGGCTTCCCCTATTATTGAGGATGGGATGTTTTTGAAGCCTCCTCTCTGAATTCAACTCCAAACAAATCTCCAAGTATCCTCTTTTGTATCTTTTCCATCTCCAGTGTTTTCTACCTCTGTTGTCAATCTTTATCCTCTCAGCTTTTTGCTCATGTGAAACTTGGCAGACCTTTCCCAAATTTATCAAACATCTTCCTTGACACCTAGCCTGTATGCCACATTTTTAAAAATTGATTTATTTATTGTCACACGTATTTTGTCACAAGTTACAGTGAAAAGTGTTGTATAGTGTTGCCATCTTCCAGCGCCACCTCAAAACACACAGAAAAATAAAGCTAATATAGAACATAAAGGCAAAATCAAGAAATAAGGTATGTTCAACTTTGCAGTGCTTCTTGTTAAGTGCTCCACCATAGGCCATGGGCTTGATGGCCAGGCCCAAGTCCCCATTGCCATGTCCATGCCACTGGATTGATTGTTGCCACTCTTCAGCAAAATCTCACCTTTGTTACTCTGCGGCTTCGCTGGACCTTGCCAACGCAGACATCACTGATGTGGTCAGGAACCGCATTGACCCAAACTGAACTCTGCCACTGTCATGGGTCCACCTCAGGCACACCTCACCGATGCAGCTGTTCCCATTGCTGCTGGCTCCTGTACTGGACCCAAACTGACCTTCACCGCTGCCTCCATGAATCTGCGCTGGATGTAGAAGCCAACAGGAACACAAACCTGCCTCCGGTGCTGCAACCACCACTGAGTCTGTGCTGGGCTCCCTTGCGTCTGCTGATACTGAACAGATGACCCTGACTGCTATCTATCATTTGTTCTGTATGAGCTGTAATTGACCATGACCCTATCATTGTCAGAAGGCAAGTGACACCCTTACAAGAGTTTGGAGACTCAAATAGTTCAATGATTACAATCATCATTGAACTATTTGAGACTCCAAACTCAAGAAGAATAAGCCAGACTCGGTTGTGGCACTCAATTGAACTGCCTGCGAATACACATGGCAGCAGCCAGCGAGTCAGTGGGCTGGATTTTACAGTCAGCACTGAAACAATGCTCCTCATCACTGATGTCAAAGATCAAGTGATGAGCAGCGGAGTTTTCCCTTTACTGACAGCTGTTTAAATCTGATATTAAATCAAGATGTTGCTTTGGTGCACAGTAACTGTGACCACTTTGAAGTATTTGCACACAGAAAACCAGGGAGTTAAAAAACAATTAATATCCTTCATTTTTCATTCCATTTCAGGTAGTGAAATAAAAGATAGGATTATGATAGAAATTGAAAGAAAAAGATTTAATCATATAAAAATGATTTTTTATTGCTAACATAATGAACATTTAGCTAGTTAGGGCCAGTGAGACTGTTTAGCAATAACTAAATTAACTTGTTAAAATCACAATTACTCCTCATTGAATGAGTGTAACATTTTCAAGGGTTCTAAGTGAGACTAACAGCAGAAAGTTGGAAGTTAGCTACAACTTCTGCATATCCCACTAATGGCAGTCAACAGAGCAGGTCCTGGAGAAAGGTAGAATCACTTTTGAATTTCCACATGCAGATTCCAGTGGTTTTGGTAGTTTCAATGGAGTTATGAAGGGGAATGCTGACAATTTCATTGTCATATAATGGGAAAATCCTCACTGGAGAACTGGGAATGTGAGAAGATTGATCAGAAAAGCAACTGTCAATCGTCAACATATATTGGAAGGGCAAAGTTCAATGGCTCACTCCTGTGCAATACTCTAACCTTACTGAAACAGTATATGCTTCAGTAGTAAAATGCACAAGGAGTCAAGTTTCAGTCAGAGCTTAAATTTCTTTCTTAGATAGCTCACATTCCAGTGGCAACTTAACAGTTTCATTTATTCAGGTGTAAGTTGATTAAGAAGTTTTCAGTCAGTTGGCTCTTTATATAGATAACATTCCATCTCAACTAAGGAAGGTTTGAAAATCAAGTCCAGCATTTATGTTATTGCATTATAGCAAAATTGGTAAAAATATCAAGAACAGCCAATACTTCCACTAGGTAGGCAAATAAATAGCTTAATTCTACTTAAGCGTTGGCTTTGAAAATATCAACATGTGTTTTATTTTTCCAGAAAATGTTTTAAAATTAATTCATTCATCAATTACAACTGACCTCAGAGAAATAAGATTTACATGTCAGAGTTTAAAAATGGATGAAACATTAACAATTCAAAGTTGAAAATTTGTTAATTGTGAATGCTGGGCTTTTAACAAGATTCACCTTGGTGACATGAAGTTCTTCAACACCTGTTAATAACCATCTCAAAGGTTATGGAATGCATTTAGGTCCAGGTTATTTTATCCACCCGATTTGTTGGCCCAGGGATGTTGTTTGTCAACTCATTTTTGCCTTCTGAAATTTGAGCAGGTTGATCTTTGATGCAAATCTCTCATGACTGTCATCACCATTCCATAGTTATGGATTCAGCATCTGTGTTATTACCAGCTAGTTAGGAGAACTTTCCAAACTGTGTTCACATATTTAACTTGAGAAGCCATCACTGCTGTACACATTGTTATTGGTGAAATTATCTTTGTGCTCTAAAAAAAATACTGTTAAGCTGTTATCATTTTTCAATACGTAACCCAAGCTTAATATGTCCAACCACTTCTGGTTTGGTGCAGGAAATCAGATCAGAAATTTAATTTATCTTTGCATACTCATTCACTAACGTGTAAAAAGATAATACGTAATCATGTCTGTGGAGTAAAGCAATGAAATTCCATTTTCCTTTTGCTGGAGGGATACAGGCATTGCTAACCAGCATTTATCCTCCACTTCTAATTGCCGAGTGGGTAGTTAAGAGTCTTTTGCTATGGGTCCGAATTCACATGAGGCCAGGCCAGGTAAGGATGGCAGATTTCCTTCCATAAAGGACATCAGTGAACCAGATGAAGTTTTACGCCAATCAGCTGTGGTAATATGGTTGCCATTAGAGTTTTTACTGAAAAGGTTTTTATTGAATACAAATTTTGCATCATCCCTTGTGACATTTAATCCCTGACATCTATAGGTTAACATCGGTTCTGGACTGCTGTACCCAATTACATCACCATGACACCAATGCCTCCCCAGAGGGTCTGAACTTTGAGGCAGATGTGCCACATCCGTGTCTTTGACCTACTGCACATCCAGGAAATTCCAAGTGAACAGGCTGTGGGTACCACTTTTGCATCTCTTCATCCCATATCCCAAAGTCACATTGGCGACATGTCTGTGAACCTTCTAGTCTACACTTGCAGACAACAAAAATAACTGTTGTTCTGGGCTACATGAGCAAACCCCTCGGTAACAAATTCAAACAGTAACTGGTCTCGCAGGAATCAAGTGTTATAGGATTCTGGGGCTTATTATCATAACACAAAAAATTGAAGAGTTAATGCACCTCACGCGTCTTCAGTCTGACTGTCTTGTTATTCCAGTTTGAGTGCTGCTGCAGTTCCTTCTAGTCTACCAGTTACTTGATGGGGAACACTCCTTTTGTTCCTATCTGTTGCAGTTATCTGGCGTCATTGTAGCAAAGGGTTGTCCAAAGGATTAAGAAACAGAAATGAGGCAGCCAAAATAGGCAACAGTGCACCAATGTGACTGGTGAAATTTTCCTTCATCTGCTTGTGATCTGACTATAGCTTTCCCAATTAAATCTCAATAAATTAAAATCTCCTCTGATTAATGAATTCCCATTCAAACATATATCCCTAGTCATTATGCAGATTTCAACATCTGTAGAGTCAAACTGATTTAGTAATCTCTAACAGATGCTCACAATTAACTTCCAATTATTATCCGTAATCTCAGTCCATTACTCTACAAAACTTATCTGCACTAAATTTAGGTTTAATTATTTCCTGCAGTTCCATAATGTGTTTTGCACATAAAACATAACAGCTACATTGCCCTGATCTGTCCTCTCTATCCTTATATATCTCTCTAGGAGTGCAATTTTTCACTTTTACTGCATTAGCAATAAAATGGAATGGATAACCTGCCCATTATCAACTCTCAATTCTCAATTGAAACTGCTGAACAATTTGTCTACCCTCTGTCAGCACCTACCATGATACTGCAAGGTGAGCTGGTAGACAACTACCGCTGTACAAAGGGCAAAGTCGTCACATCAAAAGATGTTCAATGGCCACAGATATCAAGCCTAATTTTAAGTGGATGCACACAGTCTCTATTATGTTATAGATAAGTAGATTAGGGGAAAGATGTTCAGAAGACAGTGTGCAAGCTGGGCTATGATTTAGTTTTGACAGCTGCAGAAATCGTTGATCATATTGCCTGAGGCGTAGAGCCTCCAGCACTGTTGAGAGGGGTGTCCTGAGCAAGAATAATGACTACTTTACAACATTGTCCGAAAAGTTACAGTCAAGCTTTTGAGTTAACAACACCACACTTATGGGCGGCATGGTGGCACAGTGGTTAGCACTGCTGCCTCACAGCGCCAGAGACCCAAGTTCAATTCCTGTGTGGAATTGAACACAACTGTCTGTGTGGAGTTTGCACTTTCTCCCTGTGTCTGCATGGGTTTCCTCCGGGTGCTCCAGTTTCCTCCCACAGTCTAAAAATGTGCAGGTTAGGTGAATTGGCCATACTAAATTGTCCATAGTGTTAGGCGAAGGGGTAAACATAGGGGAATGGGTCTGGATGGGTTGCTCTTCGAAGCGTCGGTGTGGACTTGTTGGGCCGAAGGGCCTGTTTCCACACTGTAAATAATCTAACCTAAAATGTTGTTAATCATCAATCAAATCCATGCCATAAAGTAACTGCTCCACAGGGAAGACAAGTGAAGAATCTCAAACCAGTTTCTGTCAAAATCACACTGTTTTACCCTCGGACACAAAAAGCAGAATTCCACAAATAATGATGGAAATCTGAAAGAAAAGCAGAAAAAAATGGAAATACTCGGCAGGTTAACAATTCATTCTTCACCAATTAAAAATATATTTATGAAATGGTAACCCTATCTTCCTCTCTTTACAGATGCTATCTGACCTGAACATTTTCTGCTCTAGATTCTGGCCTCACTCTAGATGTTTCAGATTATCAAATGTTTGAGCTAGTGGTAAGGCATTTATCTGAGCTACGAACTATTGACCTGGGTGAGTAATTGAGTTTTTCCTTCTTGCTGTCGAAGTATGCCGATCAGGTGTTTCTCTTCTCCAAAGCATTTCCAGTTCATGGATAGGCTTCCAAGTCTGCACAGATTCTCTTTCTTGCCCTTCAGAGTTGTTGCATTCTGTAGTCCTGAAACTGAAGTCTTCTGACATGGTTACCCTGATTTGATGTCTTTGCCTTTTCCAGCTTTCTTTTTCTTCAAATTTTTCAGAAGTTGTGGCTGCCTTTTAAGTCTTCACTCTCACTGATGCACATTTGAAGTCTTCTGAGGGTGATGGATGAGCTTTGCTGGGTGGAGGTTATGACTGTATGAGTTGCTGGGAGAGGCTGTAAGTGTTGCCATGATGCATGGTAAGCACCATTGTGATTACTGCTGTGCCTGACATGCCACCTGATTTACTTAGAGTTACATAGAACTGGGCACCAACATTCTCTTGAAGCTGTACAACTGCTCAGAGGGTCCACACATGTCAATCAGCGTGACACAGTGACTGCTGGTTCCTGAAACCACTCCCTCCACATAAGGACCCAAGAGGATCATGCAGCAGCAATAAAACCAATATTTGCAGAGGTGCAAGAATTGATCATTAGACCCCAGCTCACAATGTAGGAAACCTGACAATCCTGTGATACTTAATAAGAGTTGTTTGTTTAGATTATTTTGCACTGCAAAAATATACATTTTAATAAACTGACAACTGAGGAAATGTTAGTCAGCTGCAATGCTTAAAACTGAATAAAACGTAAATTGTGTGTTCAATTGTAAGTGACTAGTAGAACATCTCCAAAATTTCCTCAATGCATTAAAATAGTCAAATTTCATCAACATGTTTTGGCTGTATTTTTGAAAAGAAAGCATCTGAAGCAGCTCGGCTGTGGTCAGGAACACTTCCTCATGCTATAATTGTAGAAAAAAACATTCAAATAGGGCAATGTAAATGATACTAAATAAAACTATTATAAATGAGGTTCTCTTTTTCGGAAAGTTTTATAGTTGGATTTATAGTTGGGTACAGTCCCAACCATACTTGTTTATTGTTCTGCAGGTATAAACTTATAATGTGAGCTTTCCAAGGGTGAACAGTAAACAAAGAGGAAGGTGGCGAAACCCAGTATCAGGATGTGGGCATTGGTTCACTATCAAACAAACACTATATTTTTAATTGGCACTCTGATTTGGTGCAGTATCAAGTGACCTAGAGGCTGAGTTGGCTAACATGAAGGGGTATTCAGAGAGGAGGAGGAGCCCAAGACTGCAGCAGCACATATTATTCTTGCAGAGCTCGTAGAACACCTGCTCTCCTTGGCCTTGCAAACAAGAAAAATACCAGGACTTATTCTTTCAGCTTCTGCAGCTGTACAATCATGTCCAACAGGACGAAGTGTCTGCATTACATAGTGAGCCATTATAACTGTATCAACCCTCTGTACTTCATAAGATTAAGGCATTATGAGGCTTAAGCATCTTATGCACCCAGCAAAAAGACCAAAAACAATGACAGAGTAGGAAAGGGTGGGACACCCACAATCTCCACTTTAACTTCATCAGTGTTTCATTTTTTGCTGGGCACAGAGGTTAGAATATCAATCATAGAATCAAATCTGGGACTTCTTGCTGTATTTCACTGACTCTGTTCTCCTCTCCAGCAGTTGTCATAACGTCAAATGAACTGTTCGCTAGTCAACATAAATTAGAGCCCAACACTGGAAAGCTGCCAGTACTAGAAAGTGCCCGTGTGATTAAGACATAACCTCAATAAAAATCTAATTCTTTTTATGCCCCAAAAGAAATTTCTTTTGCAAAATACTTCCTCCATATGTTTACTTCATTTTCCTATTACAAAAAAAGCCTGGTAATAAGAACATGCTAGAGCTGTGATGAATGGAAGACATTAAAACTAATAAGACATTAAAATCACTGTAATATTTAGGATTTTTTTTCTGAACATTAGTCTTAAATAGATTTGGACTGTTTTGGCCAACACAGTGAACCTTTATATACATCTTTAAATAAATGTTTCCTTACCTGGACCAAAGTCCACTGGGGGGGAATATCTCCTGGATGAAAGCCGTTTGGTAGATATACAGGCAGATAATATGGCCCGCAGTGTAAAATGCCACCATAACACAGATTGTATTGAATCCAACATGGCTCATCGGCAAGTGACAGGCCCACCAAGTGCTAATTCCAATGAAAAGCAGATAGTAAACTCCAGAGAAAGCAGATGGAACTGTAATCCCTGCCAAAACAAAACACTGCATCAGTATTAAAGATAAATTAACCAATAAAAATTTAGCAACGTTTTTGTTTTTGTTTGTTTTCCTTGAATATTTTTCTCAAGTTTTATTGCCTTGTCACCACTGAGTAGCTCTTAGCTATTGCAGCACTTCACTCTAGGGACTGTAAAAAGCAGATACATTTCAAATTCTCCGCAGGCTAAAATACTTGCGCATATGGCTGGAGGACCAGTGGAGTTTATGGAAAAGGAGAGCAAGTAACAACTTACATCTGTAGTGACCTGCTCAACATTTGATCTGTTGGACTAAAAGTGCTACAGAAATCATGCACAGAGAAAAAAGCATTGAAATTATCTCACTGATTCTGTGCCAACATACATTACAGCACATCATCAAAATGGAAAAGATCAAACCACTTCTTTCATTATTATTCATTACTGGGATGTAGTCATTGCTGACAAGCCAAGCATTTAACTCCTATTCCTAACCATCATTGAGGAGGTGGTGATGTGCCAACCACCTTGAATGACTGGAGTCAATATGATGCAGGCACAGCAATGCTGTTCAGGTAAGGCAGTCCAGGAGTTTGAGAAAGTGAGCACTGCACGTGCTGGAGAGTTAGAGTCGAAACATGTGGCACTGGAAAAGCACAGCAGGTCAGGCAGAATCTGAGGAGCAGTGGAGTCAAAGTTTTGAGCATAAGCTCTTCATCAGGAACCATGAAGTGCTTATGCCTGAAACGTTGACTCTCCTACTCCTTGGATGCTGACTGACCTGTTGTGCTTTTCCAGCCACACTTTCCATTTCAGGATCTTGACTCAGACAGTTCAAAGTCAAAATGTTCTGGGTGATGAGGATGGAACTTGCAGGTGCTGTTGTTTCCAAGCCTTGCCCTTCCTTGTCCTTCTCAGTGATAGAGGTAATGGGTTTGGAATATGCTTCTGAAGGAGACTTGGTGCGTTGCTGCAGAGCAGCAGTGCCAGACAGTGTGATCGTTTACAGTGCTAGATTGGGTACTGATTAAACAGGCAGTTTTACCCTGGATGGTGTGAGCTTCTTGAATGTTGTTGGATGCTGCACTCATCCAGGCAAGTGAAGGGTATTCCATCACACTTTTGCCTTGTGCTTGAAGATGGTGGATGGGCTTTAGAGAATCAAGAATTGAGCTAACATCACAGAACACCCAGTTTCTGACCTGTTCTGGCAGCTATTCTATTTATGAAACCTGTCCTGACTGTTTATGGTCAGTAGTGATTCTGACAAATTCGTAAGTAGTAGATTCAATTATAGTAATCTTGTTGAATGACAGAGGGAGGTGCATAGAGTCAGTCCTGTTGGTGAAGATCACTGCCCAGCACTCGTGCTTTCAAAATGCTTTTGTCATGACAAAAACAGTCAGTCAAGCAGTTAGTCATTCTTAAAAACTTACCAGCTAAAGCCAGAAACAGAATGGCCACAATTTTCCCTGTAGCTTCAAGGAGTTTCTGAGCTGTTACCCGGAGCCGAGCTAGTGCAGCTGTACGGGCCCGTCTCCTTCGATCTTGTTCAGCCGTATCTTCTTCATCCTCTGTTGCATCTTCTAAGTCCACACCTTCCTCATCTTCATCCTGCTTACATGCAAAAACACAAGCTAAGTTGGAAATTGGGATAGACAAATTGACATAGAAATTTTGACTAGTCAACTCCAAGCTCTGCACATTCGACCGCCAGACAAAATATTTAGCTACGTCAGCATTAGCACTATTGAGAAACTGAGTAACGTTAATATGTACTAGTCAGATTTCTCTTTGGTTGTATACTGTACCTTAGAAAGGAAATTTTCCAACAGCCTTTTACCACATAATGCACAACATTTAAAGTGGAGCTGTGCAGACTGAGGAAAATAGGACCTGGGAGCCATTCAGCTCATCAAGCCAGCTCCACTGTTCAATAATATCATATCTGATCTGGTTCTAGAATATGTTGAATATGAATTGGAAGACATACAGAGGGTGGCAAGGGTACAGAATGTACTTTGGTTGGAGATTTAAATGTCCATCACTGAAAATGGCTTGACAGCAGCTCTAATGACCAGGCTGGACATAACTGCTAGACTGGGTCTGTGGCAGATGAAGGAACCAACAAGAGGGAAGGAGATACTCAACCATATCCTCACCAGTATGTCTGCTGGAGGTGCAGCTGTTCAGTGCAACACAGGAAGAGGCCCTTCAGCCCACCAAGGCTGCTCCAAAACATGCTGCCTTTCTAAACTAAAAACCTGTTGCCTCTACACACTCCATTTCCCTCTATTCCCTGTCTATTCATGTATCTGTCAAGATGCCTCTTAAACATTGCTATTGTATCTACCTCCACCACCTCCTCCAGCAGTGCTTTCCAGGCACTTACCGCCTTCTGGGTAGAAAACGTGCCTCTCACATCTCCTTTAAACTTATCTCATTTTACCTTAAACCTTTGTCCCTTAGTAATTGACATTTCTAACCCAGGACAAGTCCCTGATTATCCATTCTATCCCTAATTTTGTAAACGTCTATCAGATCACCCTTTATCTTTTGACGTTCAAGTAAAAACAAACCAGGTTTGTTCAATCTCTCCTAATAAACTGTTTCTGGTATCCTCTCTAAAGCTTCCATTTCCTTTTGGTAAGGCGGCAAACAAAGCTGTACATAATATGCCAAATTAAAATTGTATACAGCTACAATACGACTTGCCAATTTTTGATATTCTATGCCCCAACCAATGAAGGTAACAATGTCATATGCATTCTTTATCCACTTGTGTTACCACTTTCAGGGATTGGTAGACCGATAAGCCTAGATCCCTCTGTGATGCCACGCTGTGATGCCAGTTACTGACTACTTCCCTCTTACATTAGATCTTCCAAAAATGTATCACCTTGCATTTGTCTGGATTAAATTCCATCTGCCATTTCTCCAACCAAGTCTTCAGTCTATCTGCATTCTGCTATCTCCTCTGGCAATCCTCCTTGCTATCTGCAGCTCCCCTAAATCTTTGTATCATCTGCAAGCTTACTAATCAGGCCACCTACATTCTCCATTTATAACAAACAACAGGAGTTTCAGCACTGACCCCTATGGACCACCACTGGTCATGATCTCCAATCAGGAAAACATCCTTCTACCACTACTCTGTATTCTATGACTAAGCCAGTTCTGTATCCATCTTATCAGCTCACTCTGGATCCCATGTGACTTCAACTTTTGCATCAGCCTGCCATGTGGGACTTTGTCAAGGACCTTGCTAAAGTCCACATAGACAACATTCACTGCTCTACCCTCAATCATCTTTGTCACTTCCTCAAAATACTCAGATTTGTGAGACACAACCTTCCCCACACAAAGCCATGCTGCCTATTGTTGATAAGTCCATACTTTTACAAATGTGACCAAATCCTATCCCTAAGAATCTTCCCTATCAGTTGATGTAAGGCTCACTAGCCTTTAATTTCCTGGATTAACCCTGTTCCCCTTCTTAAACATTGGAACAACATTGGCTATTCTCCAGTCCTCTGGGATCTCTCTTACAGATAAGAATAACCATCAGTACAGTGCCCTTGTGGTGACAAAGGCTAGAATCCACATTGAGGATATCTTTCATTGTGCTGTGTGGCATAAACAGAATGATAAATGGGAAAACTTCAAACAGGTCTAGCAACTGGGCATCCATGTGGCATTGAGGCATCAGCAGCAACATGGCTGCATTCAACCACAACCTGCAACCTCAACATATTCCTCACTATCTCATTACAATGAAGCTAGGAGTCCAACCCTGGTTCAATGAAGAGTTCAGGAGAGCATGCAAGGACCGCCATTAGGTATACCTAAAAATGAGGTGTCAATCTGGTGAATCTACAAAGAGCAGAAACAGTGAGTGTTAGACAGAGCTAAGCCACAAGTAATGGATCAGATCTAGGCTCTGCAGTCCTGGCACGCCCAGACATGAATGGTGGTAGACAATTAAACAATTCACTGGAGGAGGCGTTTCCACAAATATCCCCATTCTCAATGGCAGGAGGGTCCAACACATCAGTGGAAAAGACAAGGCTGAAGCATTCGTAACAATCTTCAGCTAGAAGTGGCTTTCTTCAGGGTTCCCAGCCTCACAGATGCCAGTTTCCAGCCAATTTGATTCATTCCCCATATTAAGAAATGGCTAGAGGCACTAGATACAAAAAAGGCTATGGGCCCTAACAACATTCTGGCAATGGTACTGAAGATCAATGTTCCAGTACTTGCTGCACTCTTAACCAAACTCCATCATCAATTCACCAATCTTGTTCTCTAATGCTTTGGTTACTGTTTTCCTCTTTAAATACTTGTAGAACTCTTGCTAATTGTTTATATTTTACTGGCCAGCTTTCTCTCATATTCTGAGGAGCCTCATCCCTCCTTCAAACTTTCTATATTTTAGCACTGGTCTGACCATGGTTCAGGTAAAGATGGTTCTAAGGATATAGCTGTCACTCTCCCCTGTATTAGTGTCAATGTCCCATTAATGAAAACCCATTTCTACCAGTCTTTGAGCCATTCCTACATCTCTATGATCTTATTTGTCCTACACCAATTTGTTCACGGCTCAGGTAATGCAGAGATTTTACTTTTGAGATTCTTTTCAAATATAGCCCCCAGATGTTCATATACTCCCTACACAGAATCTCTTTCCTAGCCCTAACTCTGCCATTGGTACCTATATGGATAATGATCTCCCCATCTCACTGCAAGTTGCCTTTCCAACTCTGAGCAGATGTCCCAAATCCTGGCACTGAGCAGGCAACACAACCTTTTGGATTAAAGTTGTTGGCTTCAAAGAACAATGTCACAAATTTTTAACTGCTGTTAATTGGATAAAGAGTGAGTGAAATCAGAGTGTGCTGCACACTGGGAAATGCTTGTAAATTTCATGTTCCAGCCACAGTGATTAATTGCTTCTGAAAAGAAACAGGACATAAACCAGTTTATAGCTCTAGTTTTAGGTTTTGTTTCCTAATTGCTTTACAGTTATGACAATAATATACAAAAATACAACTGGTTTGAAAAATGCAGTCATCATGTTGTATATGGAGTCAGTTTTGCATTTTTCCTACATTATATACTTTATCCTTAGTTTCCAATGCCACTAAAAGTTCAAGATGATATCCAGAAGCATTCTCAAAAAAACTAGATCAATTTATTTATTTTTCTTATTTCTAATTGATTTATAACTCACCTGAATGCACACATTTTATGTTATTCCTTACAGAAAGTCAAAAACTGTGTTATGCTTATGGGCATGTATCCTATTTCCACACTGTATAAATTAAAGTGTTTGAAAGACACTTTAACCACTGCAAATTCCCTTTAACTAGCTCAAGAAAGAATAAATGTATTTCATGTTCCTTAACTTTAGCATTTAAATGAAAATTTCACTTGAATGCAATTATAGTCAATAAGTATTATAGTGAAGAACCTTTTCATCTTAATTGTCCATCTGTTTATAATATTTATGAAAAAATGTAAACTCATAAATAAAATGTTGATTGTTTAGTTTTAGTATCTTTGCAACTGAACTTAGTTACTGAAATACTTCAATTTTCTTTGATGTTCAACGATCCAACTTCAAAGATGTTACTTCTTCCAAACCATGCTACTATTCATGTGAACAATGACCCTGTTGTGAGATATTCCCAATTGCCAATATTGCTAGCAATACAAGATTAAAAAGAATGACTCTTATATTTATTATTTACTAATCTATCATATAATCTGCTACTTAGCGCTGGCTACAAATATATTGGTCATGGTTCCAAAGACCTCTCCTTTGATTGTTACCTTGTTTCATATTCAATCCATGTTTCTTATTTTATTGTCAATGTGGAAATCCACGTGGGCTGATTAAATCTAGCTGTTCCAGTTTCATTACAGGCTCTCAATAGACCAGCTGCATGGTTGAACTTTTAATGAGTGATTATAAGCACATTTAATACCCACAAAACTGCAACGCAAACAGATACTTAAGCTTGTGCAACAGCAATGGGAATGTAACTTGAACAGTAGCTGCATATTTCAAGAGTAAGGCAGCAAAAAGAAAACCTTTTAGCTGAATGCATTCCACATTTTGTTTTGCTGTTAACATCAATATTGAAAAAAAATCTAGCAAATAACTCACCTACTTTGATTTTTATTTGGAAACTTGTCTAACATATCAGGAGTCATATTACAGATCAATACCCACTCCTTCAAACGATCTCATACTTGACTCGGTTCAATCATTGAAGTTAAATAGAACTGTTTTATTGCCCTTCCACTACTCCACATCACAGTTTCACAATATTTTTATCAACATGATTACTAAAGACTTCAGTTGAACACAATAAGCCACTGATTTTTTTTTTTACACAAATGAAATCAACACTGTGCACAAAGAAATTATTTTCCTTTGGCAAAAGTATATATTTTTTGGTTTTGACAAACATTATTTTCCCTTCAGCTAGACCAAAATTCTGTAACTCTTTCTCCAACAACACTGTGGATCTGCCAACATTTCACAGACTTGCAGTGATTCAAACAGGCAGTTTACCATCAACATTCTGAGCGCAATTAAGGATGGAAAAAAAAATACAAACATATGAACTAGGGGAAGAAATATGCTCGACAGTCATGGCCACTTCTCACGAGCACATATGAGTCAGAATTTGTGCACCTACTTAGTTGCTTGTAATCAACCTAAACAAACTGCAGTTCCCAAGCTCAATCTCCACTGAGTGCTAACTCCCTTCATCATAGCTAGCAGGGCTACTAGCCTCAGTATGTCAGGATAGGGAGAAGGAAACAAGATAGGGTTTTCACACTACTTATTGTGATCCAGTTACCATTTCTGGGAAGTGCACACTTATAAAGAAGTGAAATCAGAACTATCCAGACTGTTATGCCAATGGTCGAACAGTCTGCCATCTAGGTTCGCTCAACAACAATAGAGACAAGACTGCTTTAGTCATCGATATAACTATATTATCATACAAGACAGGACTGCCAGCAGATTGGAAAAGTTAGAACCTCTTCTGCAAGGGTCATATTTTAATCTGGTTATCGTATAAGTGCTTATGACAATAAAATACACTCTTTGTAAAATAAGTGGATATTTTTGCTTTGAGTGTGGGCATTGCTAGCGAGGCCAATATTTATTGTCCAACCTTAGTTGCCCCTGAGAAGGAGGACGAGATGAGCTGCCTTCACTAACCATTGCACTCCACTTGGTTTAGGTAGACCCACAATGCCATTAGGGAGGGAGTTCCAGGATTTTGACCCAGCAACACTGATGGAACAGCCTGGATGGTGAATGGCTTGGAGGATAATGTGCAGTTGGAACTGCTCCCCTGTATCTTTTCCTAGATGGGTTTAGAAGCAGCTGTCGAAGGAGAGGATGAATTTCATAGATGGTACATGTGATTGTCACCATACCCTTAAACATGTGATTGTTTGTGGGTATGGTAACAATCACAGAGCTGCTTTGTTCTGGATGGTGCTAAATGTCTTGAGTGTTGGAGCTGCACCCATCCAAGCAAGTGGGGAGTAATCTATCACACTCCTGACTTGTGCCTTGTAGATGATGGACAGGCTTTGGGTAATCAGAGGGTAAGATACTCGTTGCAGGATGCTGAGCCACTGACCTGCTCTTGTAGGCACAATATTTACAAAACTAGTCCAGATCAGTGTTCTTTAAATATAAAAGGTTTAACTTAAATTTTGCAGTTAAGCTCCCAAGATGGCATAACCGCTATTTCTTTGTTACTAACACTCCATAAAGTATACATTTCAAAGGTCTATGCTGGTGCTACATCACCACAGAGACTATTAAGGTGTAAAGAAAAATTTGAACAACCCAATGATTAATAGAAAGAATTATACAAGGTTTTACATTTTTAAAGAAAACAAACTTTATTGTGAATAAAACCATAAGCAAACCAAGCACCATTGATTAAACCTACAGTTAATGAAGACTTGTGGTGTAAACCCAGTTCTACTTCATACTTTTCATGAATTTTGAAGGTGTATTCACTTCTTCTGGGACCAACTCAAAAGATATGCCACAGCCCTCTGGAAGGAACTTTGTTTTCTCCTCACTATACCAATAATTCCGCAAGGCAAGAGGTTTCACAGGGATCCTGTCATTTGTTTTTGGCTAAGGAACTTTCCAACTCTCCTGTAAAACTTCATACTGTGGCTACCTTAGCTTAACCAGATGTTTCACTGCATTCTTGCTGAGGAATTTAAACATCAACAATATCTCTGGGTCCCTAAAGCCCTGCATGCTACCTGACTATGGATAGACACAGACTCTTTTCGCTGTCTGCACCCACAATTTTAGGACTCAGTTGATTGTTGGCTGACTGATTCCAAGCTGACTGCAGATATTTCTATTAGAAACATCCAGAGATAAATTAAACAAAGGAATTGTCTTAAATCCCACTGCCCATCTCCAAGGTAATGCAGCATACTTTCAGATGCTCCAAACAGAAATATAAACTCATTATCTATTAACCATAGCAACTCTTTGAATCTATGAATAGATCAGTATAATTGACCTTTCTCCAAGTTCGTCAGCTCTCTCAAGAAACCACACTCTTGACAAAGCTGCTTTTAACTTCTTTTAATACAGCACCTACATGAATAATCATTGGAATTGTAGATCTCCTGGCTCCACCAAAAACATAAAAACGGGTCATCATTTTTTGAGGTTATCCTACTACAAGCTTAAGTGTATAAACACCAATTATTTTTTACTGTAACTAACCCAAGCTTGTTGGATTTGCATTTTGCTTTGATGATGGATCAGAACCCCAAAGTATTTATAGACATGTTTTACCCTTGGTTTCAAAATGCATTGTTTTTAAAAGGAGGATTGCTGCAGAAAAACTGAGCACTTCATTTTTGTGATTTATTTGTTAAGAATCCCTACAATGTAAAAGCAGGCTATATAGCCCATCAAGTCACACTGACCCTCTGAAGAGCATCTCATCCATCTACCTATCCCTGTTTCCATGGCTAATCCACCTTGCCTGCATGTATTTTTTATATTCAGAATGCTATATTGATGTAAGTTATTGCCATTGTTATTGTTAGCACATCAGTATTTGCTCAATGTTATTGTCAAACCAATGTTTCCTTTGACTCTTCAACAATTTTTGTTCATTTTTCCTTTAATAAGTTTTTGACTGTGTTATGACACTACAAATATGAATGCCATCGGATAAATTCGCACAAGCACTGGTTGATCGAGCTAAGTAATCTTATTTTATGTAGTGTCTGTACTTAATAAAACATTTTATTTTAAGGCTAAGAACCAGGAGGCTAAAGAAGTCCGAACTAGATGAGCACAGATATCTCAAAGGTTTGTAAACTGGAGGAGATTACAGAGCTGGGATGGGATGAGGATATTGAGAAACTTAAAAAGGAGAAATGAGAATTATAAAACTAAGACATACATCAACTACCAATTAATATGGATTAGCTAGTAAAGGAGTGATAGGTGAAGAGAACTGAGAGTTCAGACATGAGCAGATGTTTGGACAACCAAGGTTACAGAGGGTAGAACATGGGAGATCAACGATGACATTTTAAATAGTCAAGTCTAGAAGTAACAAAAGCTTGAATGAAGGTTTCTACAGCAGTTGAGTTGAGGCAACATCAGTGTCAGGCAACAGTACAGATGAAAACAGGAGTGAACATGTGATTGGAAGTTCAGGATAGGAAGGAAGAACAGAAAATTAAATTTCTCATTTTTCATCTACACATGTGCACTTTCAATCAAAGCTACTGGACAGAAATCAGGAGCAAGAATCCTGAATAATTTTCCTCTCCCTACACTCAGACATTTCAATGTAATGAGCAAAAACAGGTTACATATGACAACACGTGAAACTTTTCACATGAAATTTTCCCACAATGGTTTATACAATGAATTCTCAATAGTTAGGACAGCTGAATGTTTCATTTATGTTCATCTTTGCAAGCACATATGAACAGCCATGGTAGAAAGAAAGAAATTTGAATGAAAAATAATATTCAATTATTCAAGTGACATGGATAATAAGAATCCTAATGCAAAAATAAGTTCTATAGGTAACACAAAAAACTTTGTAGAGATGTTTTATGATGAATGAAAGTTGGTGTGAAATTTTCCTGACTGGTTTCTCCTTCAGTATGGTAGCTGAGGTATATCAGTGCTACAATGCAATTTCTCCAGGCTGTAAATCCCTGTTCTGAAATACTTTGAGCACACTGAAACAACTCACAATATGACTTTAGAACAATACTTCAGAAGTGAAAATATGAAAAATAGAGCTTTCAGGTTAGTACCACATGTTTAAGCTTGCTTTATAATATTTTATCTTTGCGTTATTTTTCAGGCACCAGTTTATATACAGTATGTGCAGTTTACACGTTTGTAGTTCAGTACTTTAACATCATTCTATATCCCAAAAAATTCCAAAATCCTAAAATAGCATGGTTCCAAGTATTCCAGACTGGAAGGGTTCCAGTACACAGACTTTAATTTGTTTTCCTGTAAAGATTTAAACTTAGTTATCATCTTGAATTTTGTTCTGAAGGATATGTTTTGGATTTCTAGCCACATGGAATTCAATTCTCTACACTGCATCTCAATTTCTGGCCAGTATATATATCATGGCTTTGTTTGTTTTCAACATCTTATCCAGAGAACCATTGTGTCCCTGCCTACAAAGTGGGGCACTGACATCGCCCTGTTTGCCATAGCTGGGGCAAATGTCAGCACCAGGACAAGCCAGCTCCAGACTGACAGCACTTGTCTGGGTGCTCAACAGGCTTTTAGAAATTGCAGGAGTACAAGGATTCCAGTGAATTCTGGGGATATCTGTTGAATGATGGATTTTGCCAGGACCACTAAGTTCTGAAATGGGGCTGAAATCAGGTGAGAGAATGCCACAGAGGCAGGGTCGGTAATTAATAATGCCAGTTTAATAAGATACAGTGGATAAACTCAAGGCCTCACAGTGAGTAACCTTTCAATAAACCTGATGCATTATTCCTGATGAAGGGCTTATGCTCGAAATGTCGAATTCTCTATTCCTGAGATGCTGCCTGGCCTGCTGTGCTTTGACCAGCAATTTGCAGCAATTCAGACTTAGCCAAAAAGAAACACGGAACTGTCTTTGGATAAGGAAATGGATTTGTTTTGAAAGAACAACTGTCTAGACACCTGATGCATATCAACTTTCAGTTGAAACATTCCCCACCTCCACCCGAAGTACACCTTGCATTCTTTGACTTAGAACAACAATCACACAATGAAGAAGACCAGTATATTCCTCAAAGAGCTGTAGCATAGCAGAGAGGATAAAAATAACAAAACAAAATTAAAACAGGTAAATGAAGGTCTAGGTTTCACACTTGGTTGTTCTCACCTTGTACATGTTGTTAGTGCTGTCTTCCATGTTGTTATTGTTGACTGTTGTCAAAGTGATCTTCCACACCTTAGTTATCTATATGTATCCTTGTGTGTGTTCTGTGCAAAGTTGAAGTATTTTACAGTTGATTTCTGCTTCTTCACTGGTTTACTCCACAGGATCTAGGCTCACTACATACTTTTGGAACTTCTGCACATCACTGGGTACATTAGATAGGCTGTGACATTCTGTGCTACACACCTGCATATAGGTCATGTACCATCATCATTTTCCCTCTGTTTTTGAGAAGTTTGTTCAGTCTTTCTGAAAACATGGATGACTCAGCAGAGTTGTCCTAACTTGGCTTGTGAACATAGGTCTCTGCTGGTGAGGGTAAGTCCATACCTAATGATGTAATTCTGAAGGTGTAACACGTCAACATGAGGATCCTGTTTTGTTGGCCTCCACTTCATGTTCAGTACTTTAGCAGCATAAACCACAGTGAGACCTGGGATGTTTCAAGACTGTAATATGGTTTATTCTCTGGTTAACACGTGCTTTAGAAATCGAATTGAATTGAATTTACTGTCACATGTACCAAGGCACAGTGAAAAGCTTTGTCTTGTAAGCAATACTGGCACATCACTTTCTTAAGTAGCATAGATAAGTAAATAATAGGCAAACAGCGGCAAAAACAAAAACACAGGCACAGGCGAATGTTAAGAGTCCATTCAGTATTCAAACAACAGTAGGGTAGTAACTGTTTCAAAACCGGCTGGTGCATGTGTTCAGGCTTCTGTACCTTCTCCCCGATGGTAGAAGTTGTAGAAAAACATTGCCAGGTTGGGATGGATCTTTGAGAATGCTGGTGGCCTTTCCTTGACAGCGGGCCCGGTAGACGGATTCTATAGATGGGGAGGTTAGCCTTTGTGATTGTCCGGGCTGAGTTCACCACTCTCTGTAACAGTCTCCAGTCTTGAATGGTACAGTTACCATACCAGGTAGTGATACATCCAGACAGAATGCTCTTGATGGCGCACCTATAAAAGTTGGCAAGGGTATTTGCTGTTATACCAAATTTCCTCAGCTGCCTGAGGAAGAGGAGATATAGTTGGGCCTTTGTAACCAGTGTGTCCATGAAGGGTCCAAGAAAGCTTGTTGTGGATGACCACTCCCAGGAGCTTGACACTCTCTGCTCATTCCACCTCTATGCTGTTAATGTGTAGGAGGCATGAGTAACATTCCCCCGAAAATCAATAATGAGTTCCTTGGTTTTGCCAGCATTGAGAGCTAGCTTGTCCTCAGTGCACCGTTTTTCCAGGTCTTCCACCTTCCGTCTGTAGTCTGTTTTGTTGTTACCTGAGCTTCGATTGACTATGGTGGTGTCATCAGCAAACTTACAAATGGCGTTATTCTGATATTTGGCAACGCAGTTATGGGTATACAGTGAGTACAGTAGGGGCTGAGTATGCCACCCTGGGGGGGGAGGGCCTCCAGTGTTGAGTGTTAGTGTCGATGAAATATTGTCCCCAATCATCACTGATTGTGGCCAGAGGATCAGGAAGCTGAGGACTCAGTTGCAGGGAGTGGGCCTTAGTTCAAGATCACTAAGTTTGGTAATCAGCCTCGAGGGGATAATAATGTTGAAGACTGAACTGTAGTCAATGAGTAGGATTCTTATGTAGCTGTTCTTGGTGTCAAGATGTTCTAGGGGGGAGTGAAGAGCAAGTGATATGGCATCTGATGTGGATCTGTTGGTCCGATCGGCAGATTGAGTGAGTCTCGAGTAGTTGGAGGCTGAAGTTGATTAATGCCATGACCAGCCTTTCAAAGCACTTCATGACCACCGAAGTTAGGGCCACTGGGTGGTAATCATTGAGACATGCTCCATGAGCCTTCTTAGGCACAGGAATGATGTTGGTCCTCTTGAAACAAGCAGGGACAGTGGCCTGCTGCAGGGAGAGGTTGAAGATGTCCGAGAAGACCTCTGCCAGTTGATTTGCGCATGCTCTGAGTACTCCATCTGGTCCCATCCTTTCCTTGGATTCACACGAAGAAAAACAGATCTGACCTCTGATGCAGTGACTGTTGGAATATATTCGCCAGGACTTGTCAGAATAGGTGTTCTCTCTCCACCGAAATTCTGCTCAAAGCAAGCATAGAAGGCATTGAGACGATCTGGGAGGGATGTGTCACCATCTGCTATTTTGCACTGTCTCTTTTTAGAGCTTGTGATGTCATTCAGTCCTTGCCATTGTCTGTCTGGGTCTCTAGTTTGGATCGGTATTGGTCCTTGGCTGTCTTAGTAGCGTTGTGAAGGTCATACTTGGATTCCTTACGTTTAAGTGGGTCTCCTGATCTGAAAGCCTCATGCCTGGTTTTTAGCAGGTTCTGTATGTTCTGATTCATTCAGGGTTTCCTGTTGGGGAACACCCAGATTGACTTCCCCGGTATGCAGTCCTCCACACACTTGCTGATAAAGTCTGTGACCAAGATCTGACTGTAGATTTGTCTTTCTTAAAACTTCTATCTCCAGGAGTACCCGATAGACTGAATTTAGTACACATTCTGTCTGTCAAAGGTGCACTTGAAGTATCTTTTAACTGTCTGACAATTAGAAATTTGGAAACTTAGTCAGTTACTGGGAGAAATTTGTACCCATGTTTGCTGATCCAAGGGACTGACTGAATCTCTCGAGAGGGCAAAAGTGAGGACTGCAGATGCTAGAGATCAGAGACAAGATGAGAGTGGTGCTGGAAAAGCACAGCAAGTCAGGCAGCTTCCGTGGAGCAGGAAAATCAATGTTTTGGACAGGAACTCTTCATCTGGAAGGACGATGAAGCCCTGATGAAGGGCTCCTGCCTGAAATGTCAATTTTCCTGCTCCTCAGATACTGCCTGACCTGCTGTGCTTTTCCAGCACCACTGTAATCTTGTCTCTAGAATCTCTTGAGAGTTGAGAGGTTCTTTGTGTTGTTCTGCTTGGTCATTCTGGCATGTCTTGCCCATGCTCACTAACCTCTCAATACAATTATTGATTCCTCATCATTATGCAGTGCCCCAAGCCAAGCAACTTCCTCATTGTAGGCCTGCAGCTCACTAGTCCCTGATGAAATGTGACAATGCATGCTGATACAGAGCTTTGGGTACAAGCATTTGCTTCCCTTCAAATATTACACCTCGATGTACCTAGTTCACCTTGACACGTTCTAAAGCTTTGGAGAGGGTCTGGTATCTTTAGTATTGTGTCGAGTCTTTAGTATTGTGTCGAGTCATTCTTCTATGATAGTTTTCCATAGTGACCTCAGTAGTTTATCATTAGTTGTTTCTTCCTGAAGTTGGCTGCATTTGACTGAAACTAAATCAAACTGACTTTAAGTACATCATCCACCTTATTGTTTATCTAGTGGAATTTCTGTGTTCTTATCCGGATCTGTTAATCTGCTCAGTGCATTTGAAGCAACCATTTTTAGCCTGTACAACATCAAAGCCAAATCCCTGCAATTTTATTAGAAGCTATTGTAGTCTCAGTGATGCAGTTATCAGTGGTTTGCACCAGATCATTCCCAGAGGCTTGTGATCAGTTTCCACAGTGAACTCCATAGTGAACAGGTACACGTGGAATCTTATGATACCATATGCCAGAGGAAATGTTTCATGCTCCACGTTGCAATCATTGGACTGTGCTTCCAACAGACTTTGGATGCAAATACAATACATCTTACAGTATGCGTGCTCCTAGCTTTTTCTAAGATGTATCAATTTCCAGGACTGTCTTGCTCCTTGGGATATAGTCCTATAGGATACAAGTCTCTGCTGACAATGCCTGTTTGAGTGATGTTCTGATGATCCTCCTGCTCTACATAAGGTTGTCTTTCCTCAGGAGCTCCCTTTACGATGGTGCTTTCCAAAAAAAAAGTTTGATATCTATGGTCCTGTTGATTTAAACAAATCTAAGATTTCTCTGAGGAACTTTTTTTTATTGTGAAGAGCAGATTCTTCAGTGTTGGTTGGGTCAGGATGGATCCCATAACCTGAAGAGACTGAGCTAAAAAAGTCAATGTATTAATCTTAACCTGGCACTTCTTACTGTTAAAGACAAGTCCTTCGTGACAAGATGCCATCAAAAATTGTATAGATATTCATTTTACTCTTCATAGGCAAAACCAGCAGCAATGTCAGCAACAATACATGTACATCAAGGGAATATTTTCTGTAATTCAGTCCAAACACTGCTGGAATAGTTCTTGTTTGACAGACTGACTGAAAGGTAAATCTCTGGAAGCAATGCCTTCCAAATGTTTTCTGAAAGTAGTGATTTATTGTATTGAGATTCCTTTGCTGAGTAAACCAACCAGTATCCATGTCTGGCACCCACCTTGGAAAAGTGTGTAGCTCTTGTGAATTTGGGATTCTATTCTTCTCACGTTAGAAATTTGCTGGGCATCATTTTAGAAAGACATTTAAATGTGCTACATCCAAACATCCCTGATTATACCATCTTTCTTTCGAACAGTACTAGTTCTATGTGTCAATGTATAGTTGAGCTGCCTCCTTGAACTGCTGGAGCTCATTTGGTGTAGGTACACCCACAATGCTGCTGGGGAGGGTGTTCCAGAATTTTGACCCAGCAACACAAAGCAGAGCAATATACAGGTGCTTCCCCCAACCCCATATCAGCAGGTGATACATTCCAACACCGACCATGGATACCCAAAACTGCAGATAGCAGCGAACCCTATCATTTAAATGGGAAATTTACCTCCCCACAGCCCCCAGAATTATTTCTAGAATGTTCCATGTAATATTTTTGGGCTGCGGTAAACCACGGATATGGGGTTCTACTTTACTTCTAATTTCCCAACATGAAAATATATCAGCATTCCTTCAGTGGCACTGGGTCAAAGTTCTGGTATTCCTTCGGGGAATATGGGTAGAATGCGGGAAAGTGGAGTTGAAATGCCCATCAGCCATGACTGAATGGCGGAGTGGACTCGATGGGCCGAATGGCCTTACTTCCACTCCTATGTCTTACGGTCTTCCCTAAGGCATTGTGGACCTACCTACATCTAATGGACTGCAGTATTTCAAGAAGGCAGCTCACCATCATTTTCTCAAGGGCAACTAGGCACGGCTCAGCCAGAACCCCCACCCCCATCCCCCAAACATTAGATTACTTACAGTGTGGAAACAGGCCCTTCGGCCCAACAAGTCCACACCGACCCGCCGAAGTGCAACCCACCCATACCCCTACATTTACCGCTTACCTAACACTACGGGCAATTTAGCATGGCCAATTCACCTGACCGCACATCTTTGGAATGTGGGAGGAAACCGGAGCACCCGGAGGAAACCCACGCAGACATGGGGAGAACGTGCAAACTCCACACAGTCAGTCGCCTGAGTCGGGAATTGAACCCTGGTCTCAGGCGCTGTGAGGCAACAGTGCTAACCACTGTGCCACCGTGCCGCCCACCATGACAGATACTACCACAATGTTCCATATTATCCTGCTCACTTTCACATTTTTTTCTTCTATATGAATATTGCACTTTCTTGGAGGTTTTGTGATTTCTCTTGGTGTTGAATCTCTCTGGGAATATTTGTCTTAAGTGTCGGACTGACTCAAACCAAGTATCCTCGGTCTCTTCTGTTGCAATTGGTATGTTGGTGATCTTGTGAAAGGTCATACTGTCAGCTCCAAATACAATGGTAGTACTGCTATTGCTGGGCTGTTAGTGTTCACCAGATAAAATACCTGCATGTGGTTTCCATGCAGAATCACCATTGCAGCATTTCATTCTCAGTGTACCAATACTAGAGATGGATGACCCTTTAAATGCAGTTAATTTTATTGTTATAGATTGTGTCATTGATTTTCAATTGCCTGGATACACGTTTGCACTAGTTCTAGTGTCAACCTTGGTTTCGAGTTTGAGTTTGTCAATTTTCTTTGGGCATTTGATAGTATTAGTGGCAAGAGTTTCCAAATGTTTTGACATCATCCAAATGTGTCACATACACAATGTGGAAAAACTGTGTGCCCTCTGGTTCTTCCATTCTGAAGCTTGACCTTCTGTGCCTATATTTGCGAAGGTCTCTGACATGCTCAATGTTGCAGCTGCTAGCATGCTGCACGCACTTTTGTTCAGTTGTTTTCCATTATAAGCTCTGGTTGCACCTTTGAAGCCAAATTTCTTGCCTAGGTGAGTATATTGCTCTTAAGTACTCCACGACTTGCAGAGATCTTGTTACAGGACATTTTTGCAACCAGAACAACAGATTGCACTTCCCACATCACCTGCTTGGTCTCTGCACCTTGGCTACTACACTGCTGCTGGTAAATGCACCCAATGCTTGCAGTTATCGTTGTCTGGCTACAATTGCTTCATATTTTTTGCTAGCTTTAAGCAGTGCATCAATGTCAATGCCTTGAAGATGAACTAAGCTCCATAATCTGCTCAAACAGCTCCGCTTCCGAGAAATCACTGTCATTGGCTTTGTCATGATTCTTGTGGCTGTTGCCTCTAGGATATCAGGCGCCAAATGCTGAATTAAAAGAACACTTTTACTCAAAGCCAATTCCATTGGATCTCTCTGACCTCCTTTAGAAAGGTCTTAAGTGCAGACACAGCGCATCCCACCTTTCCAATGACTGTCTTTATTTTCTCTGCTTGCTTGAAGGTGGAGAGTGAGAATGGCTCAGCAGAGAGTGTGTGGTTTACTTTTCTATAGGGGCAATTGGGAGTTTTTGTTATGAAAGGGTCTTCCTGTTGGGACGCAAACTTGGAGGAAACAAAACCCAATAAATAAGCATTAATTATAATGGTAAACACAACAGTGTGGTCATGATGGGAATGGCAGCATTCCAGATGTCATTACGGATGTATGTTGTGACTTTAGTCTTTCTTTCTGCATTTTGAGTGGGAACACTGTGAATGAAAATGATTGGAAAATTTCTCCTGAGTGAAAGAAATCAAATAGTGGGGTTTTTCTTTGCAAATACTTGGTAGGGTGTTTCCAGTGAACTGTGAGCCAACACTAAACCAATTAAACATTTGAACACAAACTTATATCAAAAGAATTCTATGACACAGCATTTACCACAGAATCAAGGCATTCTGCCCAAAGGACCAATGTCCATGTTTATGAACTCCTCCCATCCTCTTCATCTAACTCCATCAATATTTTCTTTTATGTCTCTCTCCTTCACAGCTTATCTTTGAATGCATCTATTTCATTTGCCTCGATTACTTATGGTACAATGTTCTGTATTTTAAACAATCTTTTGGCAATTTAATTTCTCCTGAATCCTTCAGTGGATTCATTATAATTATGGTCCTTCTTTTGGTCTTGTCTGTAAGTAAACCAGCCTCTCTGTTTCTTTATTGAATTCTCTGAGTCTGACACACATCTATCAGATTTTCCTTTTCTAGAGAAGGAGCACAGTCCTATTCAACCTTCCCAATTAGTATAACCTTTAAGATCTGGTATGATTCTAGAAATCCTTTTTGCATTTTGTCCCATTCTTCTATAACCTTTTTAATAAATGGAGACCAGAACTATTCACTGTTATTATGACTTCTCTGCTTAACAATTTTATCTTGAGAAGTGAATTCGGGTGTTGTTTTCTTTCATAATAGACTAACTAAGTTGTTTCACTGCTTTGACTAATGTTGTTTGTTTCCACTTGGAAATTCCCCCTTCCCATGTTGGGATAAGGACCTGGCCTCAAGCCCTAAGTTCAGAAGGCTGCAGAGTTCCCAAGTGGGTTCCACACCATGCCTTGTCATCGCATGGCCTGCTACCACATACAATGCATTGTCAGCTCATAATAGCCCCCGTTAGCAGCTATTCATAAAGGTACACCCCTCATTTTGAACTCCCTCGCCCGAGGGAAAAGATTCTTACTATTCACCTTATTTAGCTCCCTAATGATTTTCTAAACCTCTATAAGGGTCAACCCTCAACCTTCTATGCTCCAGCCAAAAATATCCCAGCCTATCCAACCTATTTTTGTAATTCAAACCCTTCATTCCTGGCAACATCCTGGTCAATCTTTTCTGAACCCACTCCAATTTAATAATATCCTTCCTATAGCTGGGCAACCAGAACTGTACATGGTATTCCAGAAGAGGCCTCACCAACATTCTGTAGAGCCTCAGTATGACATCCTAACTCATACACTCAAAGTTGTTTGACAAATGCTAAGGGCTATAGAATTTCAAAATAAGATCTGGTATCACTGCTAGAAAGTGATAAAGTGTCTGACAATTCAAAGGCACCTGAGTAATATTAAATTTCTGTATGCCAAGATGTTGCATTGTTTATTTGGGAGGGTTCTTTAAATATATTTGGTAAATCTCATTTTATATGCACAATGTGTAGTAGTGAAGTCGTGCAGTCTTTGACTTGTGCAACAGTTTCCAGTTAAAACCAGTTAAAATTGATTTACAGAAAGGTCAGCCCTTTCCAAAAAAGGTCTGCTGTGTTTGTTGCCCAAAATCTCTTAATTCGATATGCATTTGCTCAGTGGGAAATTGTTAAACTATTCTTAATCAGATGTGAAGTGGTGTTTTTGCAAATTTGGAATTACAGTGAATATAAACAGAATCACATCAGTTCATCCCTGACAGCTTTTAATTTAAATAACAATGCATTTCATTGCGCATGGGAATCATTACTAAATTCTGTTTTCAGGTGAAACTAAGATAGAGCAGATGGATAATTGACCATATAGACCTGAGTCAGTCCCTTTTTAAAAGTCATACTTACAGTCTTTTTTTTCCATAAAGTCTTCATTTCTTTTTACTTTATGTATGTAGCTAAATAACAAGACTGATGACAATTAGAGAACAGAGAAGTAAAGTTAGTTTGAGCAGAGCAGTTTCTCTACAGTATGGACAAAAGTACAAAACTAAAGCATTGCAACACTAACAACAGGGAATTAAATTACACCGTGACAGGCTCTTTCCATGGCGAATGTGGATATAAAATTTATAATGAGACAAATTGACCCAAAGGGTGTTAATCGTATATCAATTGAGTGTTAATTGCATTCAGATGGTGGGCATTGAAAACTCACCCTTGCCTTACATTTATGTACAGTTGTACATATTTGATACTCTATATGTGTTTCTGTAAATGAGTCTTATAAAAATATCCAAAGACTAGGTTCCTGCCTTCTTTCACTGCCTGGACATCTGTGTTCTACCAACAGGATGAGTTTTAATCCTCAAAATTGAGGATGTTGGGAGAGGTTAAAATCTTCAAAATCTGAATCCTGACCCTAACCCACTGACATCTGGTTTTAATTTTGGTGGAATGAGAGAGAGTGGATGATCAATCTACTTCAAGAAAGCAGGTTGATCCTTTAAATATTATAATGAACCTGTTAGCCTTCTTTGAATTCACCACTGAAAATCAAACTCTCGTCATCCAGTTCTCCTAGGTGTCAGATGTGTCAAGGCATGGCACTGCAGGATCAGCCCACAAGTGGTTTTCCAGTACCCTGCTGGATCCAGGCCATGGACAACCTGACCACCCCCAGGAGCATACCGTCTACACTGGTAACCCACAGGATGTTGACAGTGGGGGCTTCAGTGATGGCAATGCCACTGTACATCAATGTGATAGTAAGGTTGTATCTTATTGGAAATGGTCACTGCCTGGCATTTGTGCAGTATGAAGTTTGCTTGCCACAAGTTTGGATATTGTCCAGAATATGGGCACAGATTGCTTCAGTATCAGAGCAGTTGCAAATGGCACTGAACATTGTGCAATCATCAGTAAACACCTCCATTTCTGGCCTTATGAGGATGTGAAGTTTACTTCTTAGTGGTAGATAGCAAGTATGTACTTAATATGTAGATGGGTTGGATACCAGCATAGGCCTGTTGGATTGAATGGCCTGTTGGTGTTTTCTCACATCTTGTGATACTTTGGAACAATGGACAGTTATACTCAGCTTGCAAAAGTAGGAACTGTGTCAACAAACAAATAAGAATTGTATTTATGTAATTCAATCATTAGATGAATGCAAGAGAATATTTTCGTCTGACTTACACACTTGGAAGATTAAAAATGAAACATGGACTGGCGTCAGGATTCAGGTGGGCATGGCTGATGTCAATGCCAGGCTTCACCTGCATCCTCGCAGGTCAGCTGCTTGCCCTACACTGGCAGAGAGCACCAGTTGGACAGAGTGGAAATTCAAACAGCAAAAAGATGTCACATTGGCCAGGACAAAAACATTTCTGACAAACAAAACAATAAATTGTGGGAAGAGAGGATTCCTGCTCCTCCTGACCCTTTGAGGAAAACAAGAAAAAATATAACTTAAATGCCAATGGTGGTCTTTGATCCTCTTACTACTGTCTTCACTCAGCAAGAAGACTACAACAAGGCCAACCATGACATCAGGCATCAACAGGCAAACTTTAAGAACACCATGAACCCATTTTGCTTCACGCTTTTTTAAAAAAGCTATTAAAAATAGAAGGTGGTGAGATCTTCATTCCTGATGAAGGGCTTATGCCCGAAACGTCGAATTTCCTGTCCCTTGGATACTGTCTGACCCGCTGCGCTTTTCCAGCAATACATTTTCAGCGGTGGTGAGATCTAGGAAGGCAAGTCACCTTATCCATTTTTACTGGTTGTCTACTTGATTTTTATGTTTCAAATGGTCAGGAATTAAGTATTAAAGCACTCAAGTATCTACAGACCTTTCGTGATTAGCTATCCAACAAGCATTAGATATTTCCCATTAATAACTTTACACACTCCTTAAGGCTTTGCCCAGGTTTTTCCTATGGTCAAAGTGAAATATATGGAGAATTTTTTAGTCATTGAAAATTTTGTCCTGTAATATTTTGTACAGTAATATTCAGATGCATCATCTCATACATAAGTGTGTTCCACATACTCAACAATTATTTTCTGCCTGCTGTTGGACCCATCCCTGCAGGTAACCAAATAATCTCTCAATGAAAGTCACAAAATCAGAAAGCAAGTTAACTCCACTGCCAACCTTATTTTGGCCTTCTAGAAGACTGTTCTGAGTTCAATACAACATTTATGAAGAAATTATCTCTCCTTTATTTGAAATGAACAGGAAAGAACTTTATTAATGGAAAGAGTGGGAATGAAATACACAATGTATATAAAAATGGACCAACATAAGTTAAAAGGAACATTGGACCAAAAACGTTAACTCTGATTTCTCTCCATAAATGACCTGCTGAGCTTTTCCAGAAATTTCTGGTTTAGTTTCTGATTTGCAGCATTCACAGTTCTTTCAGTTTTTATAAGTTAAAAACATTTATGATAATATTGCATTTTAGTATTCAATATCAACATTACTAAACAGATGCAAAGTTAACGAATGATGGTCTACAAAAAATACAATGTCATTTTAGAAATATTCTCACCTCCTCATTCGGTTCCACATTCTCTTCCTCTCTGCTTGGCGTTGTCTTCTTTCTCTTTGTCAAACGATTACAAAAAGCTAATGTAATGCAGCTAATGAGAAATATGCCCAAATCTGGAGCAACCAGTCGAACACAGTTTGGGACATCATTCAGATCAAGTCTAGAACAGAAAGAAAAAAATATATAATTTCCAATCATATTTTAGTAATTATTTAAATAGCAATTTGGCACAGAAAACTGGATTGAAAGATTGTCACTTTGTAAGAGTTTTGAATCCAATCCACTACAGTATATTGGAATCAAACATGCTTTCTTCGACAATGAGCTCTAGCTGAAATGAAGTTGAATAGTCATTGCAGTTCAATATTAGGCCATTCATAATCTCCAACTCTGGAGTAAAGTGGACATAGAAAAAATGAATATCATGCATTTCCAACACTGAACAGCGTCTCTAATATTTCTTCAGGTTTGATTAGTAACTTGGTTGTTAGCTGATTTCAAAGAGTGGAGGGCCTCTTGAACTTTGGCAGATTTTTGGAGTGAACTCATTCAACTCAATTATCTTGGGAAGCATTGATACATGGTTTAATTTAGCAGACAAGTGCTGAATTGTTGTGTTGTATATCTTACAATCCTTTCTGCAAAAAAAGTTGTAGATCACTTAGGTAGTAATATTCAACTCGAGTCGTAATTCAAAAAAAGGTCATTTAAAGAGAGTATCAAGCTGCTTGGAATACATGGCCAACAAAAATGCTAATAAAAATGTAAGAAATAAGAAATGGATACATTTATTTCAGCACAACTCTGCAAGGAATGATTAAAAAAAAGTCAGAACCAGTGTGAGCAGTATTATTAGCAAATGACCAAGGTATTCCAAGTGTCCAAACTGAGCAGATACATAAATTTATTGATGAACGAGTCCATGATTCTTATAAGATTAAACAGAATCATATCTGCAGCCATTCATCAAAGAAATCCATTAGACCACTTTGTGCTATAAATTAATCCTAAAAATGTTGCTTTGTTAAGGGGCAACTAAATCATTTTAATCCAGTCTTTGCATTTTATCTTCTGCTTGTCAAACAAATATTTCTTTGGAGAACTGGAGAGTTTTGTAACTCTGCCTGATTCAACAAAAAAAATACTCTCCCCATTTGCGTGCATGGCTTCAATATTTTAAATCAAAAAGTGGTAAAATTCAGCACTTTAGTATTGCAATCGAAACAAAACACAAAAACAAAATTGACCAAACGTTTCTGCCACAGATCTATTGTTGTAACTGTACTCCCAGAACACATTTTGGGTACATTAGTTGCAGTTTAACAGTGGTGTTTTTGATGACGTGATGTTGAAGAACTCTTGGATATGGAAAATTCATACTAGTCAGCTGGAAATCGGCCATAAACTAGCAATGAGTAATGGCAATACAATGTATAACATTGGCAGATGACAAACTTCTACCTTGGTCAGTTTTCTTTCCTCAGATTCATATGCAACATCAACCCTTGATATTATACTGCAGCTGACCAACAAATAAAAGAAATTGAAGTATTGATTTTTCTTTCATAGAACTTGTAGATACAAGTCTACAAATTATTGTTGGTAATGTTATTTACATGTTTTATATTCCTCCTCTGCTCAATTAATGCAAGTGTTTGTCTTCTTTATTCTTTCATAGAATGTGAGTATCTCTAGCAAAGGACAGCATTTGCCGTCCATCCTCAATTCCCATGGAACGAAGTGGTTTGCTAGGCCATTTCAGAGGAAGTTAAGAGTCAACCACTTTCCTGTGGATCTTGAATTCCATATAGGCCAGACTAAGTAAGGATGGCAGATACCCATCTCTATAGGACATTAGTGATGCTGATGGTTTTTTATGCCATTGAATTATAGTTTGATGGTCACTATTACTGAGATTAGCTTTCAAAACCATATTTTTCAAAATGTAAATTTAAATTCCACCAGTGGGGTGTGTGTGTGTGTGTGTGTGTGTGTTCCTGTACAGTCAGAAATGGGGGAGTTTATAATAGGAAACAAAGAAATGGCTGACAGACTAAATTCATAATTTACTTCTGTCTTCCTAAAGGAGGACACAAATAACATGCAATAAATAATGGAAAAACAGGATTTAGTGATAGGAAGGAACTGAAGCAAATTTGTATTCTCAGATTGGGGAAATTGATGGAATTGAAGGCCAATAAATCTATAAGGTCTGACAAACCATATCCCAGAGGACTTAAGAAAGTGATTTTAGAAATAATGGATGCATTGGTGGTCATTTTCCAAGATTCTTGGAACTCTGGAACAGTTCATTTTTCTTTCATAGAACCTGTACATACAATTCTACAAATTACTGCTGGAAATGTTATTTACATGTTTTATATTCCTCTGCTTACTTAATGCAAGTGTTTGGCTTCTTTATTATTTCATAGATGTGAGTATCTCTAGCAAAATACAGCATTTGCTGTCTATCCTTAATTCTCCTGGAAGTAAATGACTTGTTTGGCCATTTCAGAGGAAGGTATTAGTCAACTGCTTTTCTGTGATCTAGAATACCATATAGGCCAGACCAGGTAAGAATGGCAGATACCCTTCCGTTTGTATTATTCTCCCAATCCTGAAAACATCAATCCCGTTGGTCTTCTCTACATTTAAACTTCAAGGTCCTCTGTTTCTGTGAAAGAATGCTTCCAGTTACACATACATATTTAGTCAAGTACTGCTGATGAAGCAATCAACCACAAATCCTTTTGTTGAAACAAGCTGCTGGGAATCTGTGACTGAAGCTTTGAATTTACTGGGAAACAGCCAATTGTGTCTTGTCACTAAAAATGCACTTTGGCACAATCATGCAAAAGGAGGAGACAGCGACGATGATGGAAAACAATATGCTGCTGCCCACACAATGTGGAAGAATTATTCTATTTCCAGACTGTTAAACAAAGTACAATAGCCTTGCAGAAAGCGTATTTAATTCCAATAAATGTTTAGACCAGATTTGTACATTGCCCATTTCTGGATTCAGTTCCAATAAAATATGAAGCTAGTGATATTATCTTCTACTTATCCTGGATTTTCCAATAAACCATTAATATAATGGACAAACTGCAAATATGGAACTATTTTCTGGCCTAGTGGAACTGTGACAATCAAATTAATCATCTGGTTTTCCACATTGAGTTAAGATGGGACACTTTGAATATTTGAACTTCAATACATTTTGCAGTGGCACATTGCACACCAAAGAACTATAAACAAAACAATGAATTTAAACATCCTTAACATTGCAAAGCATTCTAGATATTTTATATGAATGTTAGCAAATAAGTTGGAGAGACAACCAAGAGTTTGGCGAAAGCAACCAGTTTTATAAAGCATCTTCAAGGACTGGTGAGACATGAAGAGGTGGTCAATTTAAGGGTGGAGTTCCAGAATATAGAGCCTCACCAGCTGAAGGTACAGCTGCCAATGGCAGAGCTATGAAAACCAGGATTTTAGAAGAGGCCAGAATTGGAAAGGTGCAGGGATCTTAGATGGTTGCAAGTCTGGATCAGGATACAGAGGTAGGTTTGGTTGAAGGATGGAAAGGCCACAGACGGATTGAAAACAATGATGAAAATGTTAAAACTGAGCCATTACAAAAGTGAGAGTCAGTGCACATCAGTTAGCACAGGGATGGGTGATTATGATATGCATGGCAAAGTTTTTGTTGAGTTTACAGACCCAAACAAAATAACTACTACTTTAATCCTTCAGGCAATTACTATAAAAGTTTATTTTAAATAATATTTATCTTCTTGGCATTCCTAACAAAAAAGCATTTTGTACCCTGTATGAAGATAAACAACACTAAGATATCACAGTGTAGTTCATACATATAGTCATTATCAAATCTTCAATCTTTTCTCAATATAGTGCTTAAATTAAATTTTCTGAAAAGCTTTACAGCATCAGATAAAGAAAAATATATTTTTGTGCTTTATATATTTTGAGCTTCATTTGTAGTAATACCCAAATGTGAAAGTCTAAAATTATAAGAAAATCTATGTAAACAAAATTATATTGTTGTTACTGCTGATGAGTTATTATACCTGGTAACTCCAATGTGCCTGGACAAGGTTTCCCATGTGCTGCCTGAAACAGAGAGGTAAGGCCATTACAATTAGTAGTACTGTTTTTGTTAGACAATATTTACAGAAGAAAATGATTCCATATTATTATTTGGGTCTGTATTATCATTGATTTTTGCACCCTTTTGGACTCTATGAGACTGATGGTAATTTGCCAAATGAGTAGGGTAAATATATGGATTCTTCTTTAAATTCACAGAATTGTTGGCATTATTTCCATTCACCTGTTTTTCACATATTTGGTTAGGACAGAATGTCTTGTTATTTAATAGGTTACTTTTTACTCTACTTAACATTTTTAGTTTTTAAGCAGTAAGCTTTAACCTTAAGTTATCTATAAATTAGTCAGGTTGCTGTTAACCTATAAATGTGTGCCTGTTACAATCATTCACTCATTTAGTAAACATAGCTATGAGCGAAATGTGAAATCTCACTCTGATGAAGAATCACTGGACTTAAACATTAACTCTGCTTTCTTCCCACAGATGCTGCCAGATCTGCTGAGATTCTCAAAGCAATTTCTGTTTCGATTTCAGATTTCCAGCATCCGCAGTTCTTTGTTTTATTGCAGAATGTTTCTATCCCAGGCTGAATCTACAGCAATGCTTACTGCTGAGCATCTTAGGATTGTGTTTACACAAAATAACACACCCAGCTTCAGAGAAAAGTACAGTGTCTAGTGATTACATCATGTGTAAGTGAGGCAAGATTGCTTAAAACGGCTTCGTTTCTGTAGTACTGCTTGTAATGCAAATTCTTCCTCCTTTTCTCTCCAAACTTGAAGGCATCAACTTTATGTTCATATACAGTTACATGAGATCGGGTAGTCTCTATTTATACATTAACTTAATGACTTCACAAAGAACTGTCTGGATACCCACATATGTAAACCAAAGCCACTGGACAGTGATGATGGCCAAAAATGTAAACATTCATTCCCCTTGCCCTAATGCTAAGTGGCCAGATTCAATCACAGTAACTTGATTACCCTCCCAGCTAACCCAGCACATTCCAAATGATGATATCAGGTGACACAAGAAGTACAGCACAGAAAATGGTACAATTCAAAATGCCTCACTGTGACATTTCTAAATAGCTTTTAATTGGCAATATAAAAATCAGACTGGAAAAATGTGGATTGGCTAAAAGAAAAAACACGTGTAAAATATGATTAATTCACGAAGAGATTTCCACAGAGAAATTTCCAGAAAGGAATAGGTTGCACATGAGGTAATGGAGGTGAGCTGTAGGACACAAAAGGCATGGAAACTTCTGGACTTTAAGCTGGATATTGCTGCAAAGAATTAGTACCATACTGATTCCAACAGGCATTTAACTCCTCACCAGATGTTAAATTAGAAATTTTTTTTTCATACATCTAGGTGTTAGAATTTATAAACAGTTGGCACTGATATTAACAGGAAGCTGGGGAGTATGTGGAGGGAGTACATAATTTACCAAAGAAATTGCAAGTTTTTTTTTTAAACATGGAAACCTATGACCTTAATGGCAAGGCTTCATTCCAATATTGTGGGATCCCTAGTGTCCTGCAGCCTGCCAAACAGACAGCCTGGCTGGGAGTGGAAGGAAAATCCAGAGGTAGGGGGCCACATTTGGACACCCTTATGGACAATCTCTATCAGTAGAAAGGGAAAATCAACTTCAGACTCACCACTGGGAATACAGAACTAGAGTTCAGAGCCAGGGGAAGGCAAGAGATTGAAGGGTAGGAGAGGGGGAGGGGAGTTGGGAGGACAGAAATGTGTTGGCAATTGGAGAAGAGGATTGGTTCAATTCATGAGAGGCCCAAGGCTTCCTTTTGAGGCTTGGCGTACCACCCCAGCCCCACAGGAAAGTGTGAAAAATAAAGTTAAAATTTATCATCGCTGGGAGCCAGTGTTCCAGTCCAGTGCTGAAACTAATGCCCACCAGTACACTCAGCTTCTGGGTGATAGTGCAGATCAGATCCAAATTACATCATTGGACTCAATCATCTTATTTAACACAGAAATTTGCTTACTTCCTGGTCCTGTCCTCAAAAAAAACAAGTTAATATCAGGATATACCAGAAAGGAAGTGAGATCAGTGAGAGTAACTGGTACTTACTGTACAGTAACTGGTGGGCACAATAACTGGTATTCATTTTTGCTTCGTTAAATTTCCTTGAATGTTTTTTGTTTCAGTGAAGCTTTTAGTTGTTTAAGGTTACTTCAAAAGAGGCACAAATCAGAGCAGACTGGAACCATGATAGGTGAAATAAAAGTTGCTTGTTTTTAATGTGTATCTCTATAATTACAGCTTTATCGAATATCAGCCCCAGTTCTACCCTCACTTTTCCATTTACTTGCTGCACAGATGCAACAGCAATTTACACACTACTCTGCTGCCTTTAAAATATAAAATCTTTAACAAAAGAAAGGTGCATACCTTCAGTTCCTGAGGGAGAGTTAATAAAGACTTGGGGAACCAATGGGAAGAAGATACCAGAGCCAAGATGAAGAGGTGAACTTAGAAAGAGGCAGCGTGGGAAGACTGAGCGAAGTTGCAATGATGGCCAGAGTGAACAATGACTTGTAAACTGAACAGGGCAGAAGGAGGGAAAGCTGAGAAAGCTGCAAAATAACTCCCTTAAAGACAAAGGAGAAAATCTTGATCATCAAAAGCTACTGACAGGTATTGTCTGTTGACTGTGATGTATTGCAAGCAGATTGTAAAATTAAATCCCTTGTGATTGAATCGAATTTGATCAATCAAGTACCTTGATTTCATCAATATCATTTCTATTCAGTAAAATGAAAACTGCAGGACAAAACATCTCTTCATTCAGCTGTCTCAACATCCTTCAACCAATTGTGCTGAGAATTGACATGTCATTTGTCTAAAATATATTTTATTGATGAGAAAACATCACTAGGGAATATTCAGAGGAATTGATTGCTGCAGTTGACCCACACAATCTCAGCTGAAAAATGTGTTGCTGGAAAAGCGCAGCAAGTCAGGCAGCATCCAAGGAGCAGGAGAATCGACATTTCGGGCATGAGCTCTTCCTCAGGAATGAGGACAGTGTGCCAAGCAGGCGAAGATAAAAGGTAGGGAGGAGGGACTTGGGGGAGGGGCGTTGGGAATGCGATAGGTGGAAGGAGGTTAAGGTGAGGGCGTTAGGCCGGAGAGGGGTTGGGGGCGGAGAGGTCGGGAAGAAGAGTGCAGGTCAAGAAGGCGGTGCTGAGTCCGAGGGTTGGGACTGAGATAAGGTGGGGGGAGGGGAAATCTGCTCCCAGGAAGACCAATTCCAATACCGAACAACCCAGATGGCCCCCTTCTTCAAAGACTGCAATTTCCCCCCAGACGTGGTTGACGATGCTCTCCACCACATCTCCTCCACCTCCTGCTCCTCCGCCCTTGAACCCCGCCCCTCCAATCGCCACCAGGACAGAACCCCACTGGTCCTCACCAATCACCCCACCAACGTCCATATACATCGTATCATCCGTCGTTATTTCCACCACCTCCAAACAGACCCCACCACCTTATTTCCCTCCCCTCCCCTATCAGCGTTCCGGAAAGACCACTCCCTCCGCAACTCCCTCATCAGGTCCACAACCCTCACCAACCCAACCTCCACTCCTGGCACCTTCCCCTGCAACCGCAAGAAATGCAAAACTTGTGCCCACACCTCCCCCCGTACTTCCTTCCAAGGCCCCAAGGGATCCTTCCATATCCACAACAAATTCACCTGCACCTCCACACACATCATTTACTGCATCTGCTGCACCCGATGTGGCCTCCTCTATATTGGGGAGACAGGCCGCCTACTTGCGGAACACTTCAGAGAACACCTCTGGGACACCCGGACCAACCAACCCAACCACCCCGTGGCTCAACACTTTAATTCCCCCTCCCATTCCACCAAGGGCATGCAGGTCCTTGGACTCCTCCATCGCCAGAACATAACAACACGACGGTTGGAGGAAGAGCGCCTCATCTTCCGCCTGGGAACCCTCCAACCACAAGGGATGAACTCAGATTTCTCCAGTTTCCTCATTTCCCCTCCCCCCACCTTGTCTCAGTCGATTCCCTTGAACTCAGCACCGCCTTCCTAACCTGCAATCTTCTTCCTGACCTCTCCGCCCCCACCCCACTCCGGCCTATCACCCTCACCTTGACATCCTTCCACCTATCACATCTCCATCACCCCTCCCCCAAGTCCCTCCTCCCTACCTTTCATCTTAGCCTGCTGTACACACTTTCCTCATTCCTGATGAAGGGCTTGTGCCCGAAACGTCGAATTTCCTGTTCCTTGGATGCTGCCTGACCTGCTGCGCTTTTCCAGCAACACATTTTCAGCTCTGATCTCCAGCATCTGCAGACCTCACTTTCAGCTCTTTGAACAGACCTAGCAAGTTAAGACTGGACATCCATGAGGCACTATGAGCTCTCAACAGCAACAGTCTGCAATCTCATGACCTGGCATATCCCGCACTCAACCATTATCATCAAGCCAGAGGATCAACCCTGGCTCAGTGGAGAGTGCAGGAGTACATTCCAAGCATACCTAAAATGAGGTGTCAAACCAGTGCAACTTTCAAACAGGTCTACTTGCATGCCAAACAGCATAAGCAGAAAGTGATAGACAGAGCCAGGAGATCTCCCAATGAATCAGATCTGAGCTCTGCAGTCCTGTCACATCCAGTCATGAATGATGGTGGACAATTAAACAACTCATTGGAGGAGACAGCTGTACATATATCCCCATCCTCAATAATGGAAAAGCCCAGTACATCAGTGCAAAAGATAAAGCTGAAACATTCACAGCAATCTTCAGCCAGAATTGTCGAGTGGATGATCCATCTCAGCCTTCTCCAGTGGTTCCCATTTCACTGATGCCAGAGATCAGCCAATTCAATTCACTTCACATGGTATCACAAAACAGTTGGTGGTACAGGAAACTGCAAAGGCAATTGGGCCCTGACAAAATTCTGGCAATAGTATTGATGACACCGGCCAGCCCATGAGTGAATTCGAAAATCAAAAGCTTTTTGAACAATATAAAATATATTCTGATTCTAAATCAACAGTTTAATCTCTAGCCCAAAAAATGTATCAAGATTGCAATGGAGAAATTAATGGAGCAGAATGTTGAAAAATCCCTAAGATGTGATATTCTACATCCCAGAGAGTGGTGAACAAGGTAGCCATAGAGATACTTGATACATTGACCATTATCTCCCAAAATTCTACACATTTTGGAATGACTCCTGCAGACTGGAAAGTAGCAAATGCCATGCACCTATTTAAGAAGGGAGCAAAAGGTAAAAAAAAGACTGGGAACAAAGACCTGATGGCTTTACATCTGCAGTAGGCAAAATGCTAGAATCTGTTATAAAGGATTGATTGAAGAGAAACACAGATGATAATGATCTGGTTGGACATGGTCAACATTGATTTGTGAATGGGACATTCTATTTGATGAACATACAGTATTGGAGGTTTTAAAAATATTCATAAAATTGATAAAGAAGTTGAAGGGACATACATTTAGATTTTCAGGAGGCTTTTGATAAAGTCTTCCATAGAGGCTGGTTAGAAAATTAATGCACATAGGACAGGAGGTAATGTATTGGCATTGATTAATGATTTGATAACAGACAGAAAACAGAGTAGGAATCTGTTGTGCATCTTGTAAACATCAACAGGACTTTCAGCCAGATCTGGATTACTCAAAACAGGCCATTGCTGTAGAGTACATTACAGTGGTCCAATGAACACCATTGAGATCCAAATAAATTGTTCATCTCATTCTTTCATAACATATATTTAGTAACTCCAGTGTGATTTCAAGAGCAAGATAGACTAAGAATGCAGTATTCTCTGCTTTGTACTATCTGCTGTCTTTTGAAATTGGGAGGGAGTGGCTGTCCAAGCTGTGGACTTCTTTACATTATTAACAATGATATTCCATAATGGTTAACAATGATATTCCATAATGGTTAACAATGATATTCCATAATGGTTTGCAGGTGTTCTGTTTGGACAGTGGAAGTTACATTCGTGTCTAAAGGTCAAAAGTTAGAAATCCCCATTGTAGCCTCTTAAGCAACTATTGAATTTTTTTCCTGAAAGCCAGAGGATTGAGTTGAAGAAATAGAGCCGGTTTTTTTACTCTCACGATATAATACCTGCCTTTATATAACCTTTTATCATACAAACATCAGAAACTGCTGTGCACAATTAATTTCTTTTGAAGTGTAATGACTTTGAACATACAGCAGATTTATTGTCACAAAACAAAGTTTGAAAACAATGAGTTACCAGGATGTTTGTGTTTTATAGAAAAGAAATAAATTTGAAAAGAAAACCCTTACATGATGGGATGCCATTGCAACTCAATTGTAAAAGAGAAAGATGCTAACCCGTATGTCACAGTTTGTGAGAATTTAAGATGAGACTATTATCCTTTGTGCAAACCAGAAAGCAATATTAAATTGCTGGAAAGTTCTGTTGACGTAGAAGTGTCTGCCAATTGTTTTCCAAAGGAACAGAATTGCCAATACTTGAGTCATAAAGTCATAGAGGTGTCCAGCACAGAAACAGACCCTTTGGTTCAACTTATCCATGCCAACCAGATATCCTAAGTTAATATAGTCCCATTTGCCAGAACTAGGCCCATATCCCTCTAAACCCTTCCTATTCATATACCCATCCAGATGCCTTTTAAATGTTGTAAATGTGCCAGCTTCCACCACTTCCTCTGGTAGCTCCTTCCATACACACACTGCCCTGTGCGTGAAAAGGTTGCTCCTTAGGTCCCTTTTAGATCTTTCCCCACTCTCCCTAAACCTATGCCCTCTAGTTCTGGACTAGTGGAATATGTTTAGATGTTTAGTTATGTGGGATTCTGACTAAATGATATCTGATAACTAAACTTTCACAAATGTTACTGTTTTTGTGGGTCATTTCTTTGTACACATTAGCTGTTGTCAACAATACATTATGGCTACTCTTTGTAGACTTGTGGGACATTCGGAGATCATGAAATATGCTATACAAATGAATGTTCATTTTTATTTTATCTTTCACCACTTCCTTTGTTAAAAGTTGATGCTTCTTCTATTTTTCCTGATGTTTTTGGTTATTTCTGTCTGTGGTTGAAATTAGGAAAATGGATAGATGAATATAGAATAATGCAGGAAGGAATTGCCCCCTTCACCCTACAATGTCTGTGCCGACTATGGTGCCATTCTAAACTAATCCCATCTGCCTGTACATAGTCCATATCCCTTTATTCTTTGCCTGTGCATGAGTTTGTATAAATGCCTTTTAAACATTGCTATCATAGCTGCTTCTACCACCTTCTCTGACAGTACATTCCAGGCATCTTGGTGTAAAAATAATACTTGCCTCACACATCTCCTTTAAACTTCTCTCCTCTCAAAGACTTCTACTATCCACTATATCCACATTTCTCAATTTGATATCACTATCAGGTTGCCCCTTTAGCCTCTGATGCACTAATGAACAATTCAAGGTTGTCCAACCTCTCCTTATAGCTCATACACTCCAATCCAGGCAACATTTTGCTAACCCTCTTTTGCACCCTCTTGAAAGCCTCCACATCCTACCAGAACTGGACACAATACTCCAAATGTGACCCAACTAAAGTTTTAGACAGCTGCAACATGAGTTGCCAAATTTAATATTCAATGCCCCAACCATACAGCTTCTTTACTACCTTATCCATGAGTGTTGCGATGGACTTGCACCCCAAACTCCCTCTGTATAATCAGTGCTCCTAAGGATCCTGCCATTTCCTGTATACTTTACTCTTGCATTTGATCTCCCAAATTGCATCACCTCACACTTGTCTAGATTAAATTCCGTCTGCCAATTCTCCACCCAACTTTCCAACTGATCTATATCCTGCTGTACTGTTTGACAACATTCCTCATTAACCACAATTCCACTAATTTGTGTCATCTGTAAACTTATTAATCAGACCACTAACATTTTTATTCAAATCATTTATATATATTACAAACTTCAGAAATTCCAGCACTGACCCTTGCAGAATACCACTGGTCACAGTCCTTCAGTCAGAAAAATACATCCACAACTGTAAATAATCTAATCTAATCTAAATTCCCCTCTGTCTTCTATGACCAAGCCAATTTTTTTATTCAACATACTAACACACTGTAGATTTCATATAACTTAATCTTCTGGACCAGCTTATTATGAGGGGAATTATCAAATACTTTACTAAAGTCCATGTAGACAACATCCTTTGGCCTACCCTAATTAATCAATTTTGTCTCTTGCTCAAACAATTCAATCAAATTTGAGAGGCAAGACCTCCCCCACACTACCATGCTCACTTTCCCTAATAAGTCCATTCTTTTCGAAATGCAAGTAAATTCCATCCCTCAGGATCTTCTCCAGTAATGTTTCTCCCACTGATAAAAGGCTAACTGGCCAAAATTCCTGGATATCCATGTTGCCCTTCTTAAACAAAGGAACAACATTGGCTATTCGCCATCTTTTGGAACTGCATCTGTGGCTAAATTAGATACAAAGATCTCTGTCGAGGTGCCAGCAACCTCCTGCCTAGCCTTCCTTGGCATCCTGTTATCAATCCCATCAGCCCTGGGGATTTACCTGTCTTAAAATTTATCAAGACATCCAACATCTCCCCTTTCTTAATACTGACATGCTTTCGAATATCAGCATACTCCTCCCTAATCTTATCATCATCCATATTCTTTTCCTTGGTGAATACTAATATGAAGTACTCATCAAGGATCTAACCCACTTCCTCTGGTCCTCTGTGGATTTACCCTCAAATAGCCTCTCTTTATCTAATTTCTCCAGTTCCTCCCTAATTTTGTTGCAATTAGCTTTCCCCCAGTTTAGCACTTTCACCTGAGGATCAGTCTTCATGTCATAACTTACAGAATTATGGTCACTGTTCCCAAAATGGTCCCTCACTGAAACTCAATTATCTGGCCAGGCTCATTTCCCAGTACGAGGTCTTGTAAGGCCCCTTCCCTAGTTGGACTTTCTACATATTATCCCACAAAACCCTCCTAACAAATTTTACCTCATCTAAGCCCCTGGCACTGTGGAGGTCCCAGTCAATATTGGGGAAGTTAAAATCATCCACTACAACAAACCTACTTTTACATCTTTCCATGATCTGTTGACATGTCTGTTCCTCTGTCTCCTCCTGGCTATTGGGAGGCCTATAGTATAACCCCATCATAGTGATGGCACTTCTCTTATTCCTGAGTTCTATCCATATGACCCCACTGAATGAGCCCTCCAAGGTGTCCTCTCTTAGCATATCTGTGACATTCTCCTTAGTCAGTAATGTAATTTCTCCATCCCTTTTATTTTTTTTTAAAAGATATTTTTATTAGAAATTTAATATTTTGACAGATTTACAAAAATAAACAGAACTTTCAAGCACAAACATTAATATAAAAATAGATCTTAAATATATAATCATCAAAATTCAAAGGAATGATACTAAAGAAGAAAGAAAAACAATGAAACTCAGTTAACTACTAATCTAATCCACAATTATCCAGAGTGTATAGTTGAGTCACTTACATCCTTCAAACAAGAGAAAATGTTCTCTAATACACTCATAACAGTATAATAAAAAGGAAACTATTTCCAAACAATAAGAACAAAAAAAAACATGTTTGAATGGAGATCCTCCCCCTTGTTCTCAGGGGGCCTTACTTCCTTTCTAAAGGTCCACCATATCCTCTCCCAAACAGTGTCCCACCGTTGACCCGGGCGCTCCTTAATAGGATTTAGATATAATACCGAGCTAGAGTTAACAGTGAGCGCCCCACCCCCACCCCTCCCCACCCATACCTGAGTATATCTGATAGCATCAATGCCACGTACAAACACACATAACTATAAAATTACAACTCCAACAGATTACAGTTAAGTATAATAACATAAAATAGCAAGGGAAGACAACCCTGCTCCCAGAAGCAAAAGTAAAGTATCCACTTCTCCCCACGGAGTGTGGAAGAGGCAAGTCAACATAAATTGTCTCTTACGATTTATTTAAACGAGTCTAAAAGTTCCTTAGCCTCTTCTGGTGATCTAAAATTATACTCGGATCCTTCGTGGGTAAAGCATAACGTCGCTGGGTAGCGTAAGGTGTATTGAATATTTAAGTTCCTTAGACATTTCTTCACCTCATCAAACGCCTTCCTCCTTCGTGCCAAAGCCGGGGAGAAGTCCTGAAATAACATAATCTTGGATCCTTCATGGATCATGGCTTTAGGATCCTTTCCAAGCTTTCTGGAGGTGTCCAGGAGTATCTGCCTCTCCCTATAATTCTGCAGCCGGAACAGGACCGGGCGTGGGTGCTGGTTTGGGCCAGATCCGCGTACTGCGACCCGGTAGGCCCACTCCACCCTTACCCGGTCAGTTTCAGCCCCCAGGTTTAAAAGCTGGGGCAGCCATCGCTCCAGAAATACTACTAACTGTCCCTTCTCTTCTTGTTCAGGGAGGCCCAGAAGACGGATATTCTTTCTCCGATTTCTATTATCCAGGTCATCCATATAGATTTCAAAGGCCCTGACTCTCTGCTCCAGAGCTCTCACCTGTTCTGCAGCTGTTTGTGCTGCAGCCTCGGAGGTCGTGGCCTTTAGCTCCGCCCCCTTCACTCGGCCCTGTAATTCCTCGAGAGCCTGGCTGTGCTTCTGCAGCTTTTCTTCGAATGCATTCCATCTCTGTCTGGATTCTGCGATGAAATTGACGAGTGTCGTTTCCAGCCTGGCAATCATCTCTTCAAGGCCTGTTTTTACATCAGCTGCAGCCGGAGGAGAGGAGGGTGGGGGAGGGGTCTTTGTTTTCTGAGAGCTGCGGGATCCCTTTGGTTTACTCATTATCCACTTAATATTAAACTGCTTAAATATAATAGTAAGCAGCTAATTAAGGTTAGAAAATTTTTTTGGGTGGTTTGGTAAGTGTGGTGGGGGTGAGTAACTCACTTTACCCAGGTTTTGGGAAGAGCACTGTAAACTCAGACTTGCTGAGTCGCCGCCATCTTGGATCTCCCCTCCATCCCTTTTATATCCTTCTCTATCACACCTGACACATCTAAACCCTAAAATGTTGAGCTGCCAGTACTGCCCTTCTCTCAACTAGGTTACTGTAATGGCTACAACATCATCGTTCCATGTACAAATCCATTCTCTAAGCTCATCTGCCTTACCTGTTAAACTCACTGCATTAAAATAAATACACTTCAGACCGCAGCTCCTGCCATGTTTATTACCCTAGCCCTGCCTGTTCTTCCTATTAGACTTAGACTTAACGTCTACCTTCTCCTTGGTCACTCCACATGCTGACTTATTGATTTGATTCCCATTCCCCTCTCACACTAGTTTAAATGCTTTAGAAGATTTTGTTAAGGACAGATGCCCATGCTCTCCATACAGTCCCTACCATACAATCTATGCATCCAATATACCATTGAGGTGGCTCACCTGAATCCAAGATAAAGATATGAAATGGTTTGTATTTGTTTTCTGTGCCATTTTATGGGGTTCCTTACTCACTAGAAGCCACATGCCAATCTATATATCCTTTTTAAATAACCTAACATGCCACAGTAAGATTATTCTGTGGATAATTCCAATACAATATACATATATTTTCACTTGTGTATATATATTTACTTGTAAGATTTGGTTCTCATTATCCAAGATTACAGTAAAAAACTTCTCATGTTTAGCTCTAAATGGCTAATACTTTGGTGCTTATAAGCCTAAGGAATATTACTAGGTAAAAACAATGACTGCAGATGTTGGAAACCAGAGCCTAGATTAGAGTGGTGCTGGAAAAGCACAGCAGTTCAGGCAGCATCCGAGGAGCAGTAAAATCGACGTTTTGGGCAAAAGCCCTTCATCAGGAATACAGGCAGAGAGCCTGAAGGGTGAAGAGATAAGTGAGAGGAGGGATATTACAGTTTGGTCTGAATAGTGAATGGTGCAAGTTAATGATGATAAAAGTGTGGGATTTTCATGTGCCACTCTCTCCTTTCCCAACGTTAATCTGAGTTAAGTGAATCATAATAAATTAAAATCCTAAATCATTTGAAAATGCATCAGCCCACAAAAGACTGATTGATCTTGCCAATGGCTTTGGCATATGATGCTTTGGAAGGATTTGGCAGTGTAAATAAAGACTATCCTCATCTTTTATTTATAAATGCAAGACTTGTTTAAAAAAAAGACAACAATGCCTGTGATGTTATCCATCTCCAAGTAATGATCAAAGTGTGTTGACAATTCAATCTCCACTCGGTGAGCACGGACACTCCAACTAGTCATGCCGCATCGCTTCCCAGTGTCCACGAATACATGTCAAAGTCATTATCATATGTTGGAATGGCTTCTTAAATGGAGTAAAGGAGGCTTCTGGCTGGCAATGTGACATCGGAGCAAAATGGAAAATGCCTCTTAAGTGTTTGAAACTAATATTTAAATTAGAGAGTCCCAAATTAAATTGTGATTGGGATTTGGCACTAACCAATATCATGGCATCCATTCAAAATCGGATTGTTTAAACATGTTTTGACTACATTCTGAGTGACAAAGGAAATATTGTTTCATAAGTTCAACAGCTGACTGGAGAGTAATGGATAAGAACTCAGATATGGAAAAGTAGAATCAACAACAATCAGATGATGTGTTTTCAGGTTCTTGGCTGGGAATACTTAAATGGTTTTGAACTAAAAGACCAAAGGTCAACAAATTCATTTGGAGCCAATTCTTAAGTGAATCTTTTTTAGTTCTTCATGCTTATCCACATTTCAACATGTTCTAACTAGCTAATTGTGTCTTTTCTCTTGGTATTCCTGGGTTTTGCACTAATTAATTTCTCTAATTTATTCTCCTTCAAATTATTGTTACAATTTTATCCTGATCCCAATTTGCAAAAAAATCTCTTCTCTACTAAACTTTCACTATGTCAAGTGCAAACCATGTGATGAATAAAGATAATGGTTTAAATATTACAAATAATAACATAAACCAACCATGACTTTATAACAACAAATTTTCATTAACAGCAAATAAAGGCATAATGTCGTAAAGTTGTTTAAAATAGTTCACAAAGGTCATGTCATTTGAAAAGTTGAAACTGTTCGGTTTTTAAAAAATACATACAGATAAGCATGAACAAAAAAGAACAGAGTATTTAAAATGAGTGGTATTGTTTTGTAAAGCATACATAAAACAAATCTCCAGTAAAGGAAGTCATTGATAAACCAACTAAAACATCCAATAACTGCAGGTAAGTGGGAATATCATCACATCCAGGTTTTCTCTGAAAGACACATACAATTGCCAGTTCCAAGATTGTCTTGGAGGCTTCCAAATGTGAAAAGTAATCTCCTGTGTATGGTTGAGTTACCCAGGAGAAAAATCATAGGGTTTTTTTCCTTTATATACTTTTGTTTATTCATGATAAAATTCTTGAAGAGGAGGAAAAAAGTTTATTTGATCGGGAAAGGTTATTTGAAATTAAAATGTTTCTATAAATACATCTAACCAGAGCCGACAATTCTAGCCAAACATCATCTCAAAGTAGTCTATAGTACTTCATTATCACTGGATCAAAATCTTATAACTCTGTACTTAACAGAACTATGCAACCACAGAATCCCTACAGTGTGGAAACAGGCTATTCATTTCTTCAAGTCCACACCAACCCCCAACACTGGCGTAGGGAGAACATGCAAACACCACACAGACAGTCACCCGAGGGTGGAATCAAACCTGAGTCCCTGGTGCTGTGAGGCAGCAGTGCTAACCACTGAGCCATCTTGTTGCCAACAGATTGCAGTAATTTAAGAAGACAGTTCATCATCACCTTATCAAGGAGAACTATGAATTATAATCAGCCTTGCCAACAACATCTTATCTTAAGTAAGATTTTTTTTAATCACACTCAACATTATACGGAAAAATCACGTTACAAAAAACAAACGTTTCCTAATATTAATGTAACATTTCCATAGATATCAAAGCAAATTGTTTGACATTCCTTTCAGAACTGAGCCTTCATGAAGACTCTCAGTTGATCGTTTAAACCTTACACATCGTGTGTACTGTCTGCAAATGCTGCATTGTAGGTTCTCTCAGTGGCCATGCCCATGGTGAAAGGAAAGCGTGTGGAAGGAAAGTGTTAAAAAGAAATATGTGCAGCACTTACAGAAAGAGTACACAATGACGAGACCTCTAACCAGTAAGCTTTCCATTAATAATGCTGACAAGTCCTTAAATGAACCCTAAGGAGCCCAACTTGAAAGCGTTACTATGTTGTTAATGGGTCAAGCGTACATAAAATATAGATGAAAACCTCCCAGTCATAAGAATGTTTATATCCACAGGACAGGACAGATTACACGTTTCTCATCTGAAAGACAGCATCTCAGCCTCAATTTTGTGCTTGAGACAGTGTAATGTGACTAAACTTATGATTCATGACTCCAAATGCAAGAATGTTGCTAATGAGGCATGCTAAAGTGTTGTTTATGTTGGTTAGCACATTAAAGGGTTAACTGACATCATGAAATAAGCTCCTTTCGGGATATAATAAACTGCTCTTGGTAGGAGTTAATCAGCATTCTAACTGGCACAGAACAACATGGTGGTTCAGTGGCTAGCACTGCTGCCTCACAACACTAGGGACTCGGATTGGATTCCATCCTCGAGTGACTTTGCATGGGTTTCCTCCGGGTGCTCTGGTCTTCTCCCATAGTCCAAAGATGTGCAGATTAAGTGAATTGGTCTTGCTAAATTGCCCGTAGTGTCCAGGGAGGTGCAGGATAGATGGATTAGCCATGGGAAATGCAGGGGTAGAGTAGGGGGTCTGGGTCTGGGTGGGATGCGCTTCAAAGGGTTAATGCGGACTTGATGGGCCAAATGGCCTGCTTTCACACTACCAAGATTCTATGATTGATGAACCAGAGTTGTCATGTCCAGTGTAGTCCTGTCTGTACCAGAGTATTTCATTAACAGTAGTGTGCACTGACTGTAAGTTGAGCTTGATGTATTGCAAGATATCATGAATCTAAGATATAATGTAACAGGATAATAAGTACAACATAATACACCTTCTATGTCTTCTCAAGATTGAACCCAATTTCTGTCAAAGACTTTTTGTGGGCATCCTTCCCCACTTGATATTAGTGGCTTAAATAAACACCAAAAAGGAGGATTGGTGTCAGAGAATTTATGTGAAGCATCTCCAACCATTTGGCAACACTATATCACAGATGGTGACAGCAATGAGCACCTTTCCCACTATAACATGTTGGCAATTTGAGCACCAGACATTATAATAAAAAAGTATAATTAATGAAAGAACAATTGCACATTCACAGATCTAATTAAATATTAAATTTTCCAAGTGTTGTTGTATCCATTGCACTAGATAAAAAATGAAAATGGTATTTCAAAAATATAATGTTAAAATGGAACTAATGACCAAGTCAGCATTGCTACACAATGTTCTGGTATAAATAGGATTATTGTGTGGGATAGTAAGTGAAAGTGCCAGATGCTGATGAAAAACAGGAAGTGTCTTTTGCAGATCATAATTTCCATTAAGTTCTTTACCAAAGTAGTTACGCTTGATTTATGATTAGATAGGACTAATTTGTTAGCTTTTCTTTTCTCTGCCAATTTCCCTCCTTCCCAAGGCAAAGAACCTTGGACGATCATTCCTGGGTGACAGGCAACTACAGTTTTTTTTTTCTCCCCACGTCCGAGGAATAACACTAAATTGCACTAAATTATTTGATCACCAACAACATCTCAATTGACTACACATGTTCGTAATAGGAATCACCGAGAGTGGTCAGGAATTGCATTTCTGTTCCCTAACTAATTCCAAACTCACCCTCATTTGACCCAAGTGCTCAGGAACGAGCAAAGATTTAGAAATATATCCATTTTCCTCCCACGATGTACAGTTCACTTCTTCACTGGATACTTATAAAACACAGCTTTTGAAAATGTCAGATTGTTTTTAAAAATATTATGATTAATGTGGAGGTTATAAATGAATTTGAGTTTATCTTGCTCTGAGTTGCGTAATAATTCAAACTTTTGTTGCCAATATTGTTGAGTTTTCAAAGCACATGATTGACTAAAACCTTGATTTTTTTTTAATGAGCAGAATTGGTGCTTAGGAGCAGATGAAATAGGAGGAGAAATTGGCCATTTGATCCCTCAAGTGGCTGCACTGTTAAATGAGGTCATTGATGGTCTTCATCTCAATTCTAATTTCCCACACTATTCCCAAATCCCTTAATATCTTTAATGTGTAGAAATCTACTTGATCAGAAAATTTTGATATCACTTTGTGCTCAACAGCATTCCAAACTGTTCATTCAGTCATCGGTTAATATTTGATCATGATCTATTAAAATCAATTACCCTGAAATGAAGTCACACATTGATTGTCACTATTTGTTTGTTTTTAAGGTGCCCAGCAACCAACTCCGGGAAAGAAAAGCATTAAAACACAATATGGCATGCCTTAGTGTAGAGTTTCTCTCCTGATCAATTCTAAACAGAGATCACAGAGTCACTGAGATAGTTCCAAGTCTTAGCTACAGTGGTATGAAATGTAAGGCTATTTAGCATTGACAAATCACTACAGTGATATTACCATTAGTTGTATCAATTCTGACTCTATATACTTATTTTATTATTAAACATTATAGTCTTCCCATTCTGTCCCCTTTCCCTCCCACTTATAATCTCCTCCTTTCCCGTTACCCCCACCTTTCATTCCTTTCTCACGTCCTTCTCAATCCACCCCCAAACTCAGGAGAGTACATTGAGACCTTGTTCCCGTCTGATCTGAGGCCTCTATTGAGCAGTAAGCGAGTGAATTTGGGATGTCTGCAGGGTAGGTGGGCAAAGAGCATTGTGTGTGTGTCTGTGTGGGATTTTAGGGTAAGCAGGTCATAGGCTAGGGACGTTTGTCATTCTGCGAGGGTGAGTTTAATTCCAAATGAGGAGAAAAGGATGACTGTTGTCCCAGGATGGGAGAGACGATTATATTCCTGAGATTGGGGTGGGGGTGGTTGCGGTGCAGAGGGAAGTGGTGGGATTACAGACCCATGCCAGTGCGTTTGCAGCAGTCCTGATCAGGCTGACTTGACAAGTGAGTACTCCCAGCTCACCACAGGAAAAAGACAATTGGAAAGTACTGTGAGACTGTGTTTCAAGACAGAACCTAGTGGAACAGACTATCTTCAAAAAGATGCTTATTTACAATCCATTTTCTCATCTTGCCCCATTTAGGTGCAAATCCTTAGCTGGGATGTCAGATTTGCTTGGGCAGGAACACTGCCTGGATGTTGGACACTCTGGGCTATAGTGAGTTCTGCCTACACATCCCCTCCCCACTCCCAAGTTCCTCCTCATTGCAAGTGGTGATCTGCAGATAATAGGGGCTTTGTGGGTCGCATTCCCCTGCAGTTCCAAGATCTCACAGTTAGGTACTCAAGAGCACCAGTCCAGGAGACAAGGGCTGTTGAAAACGGTACTCCTGGTTTTTGAGCCAGTGACAATATTATTGTTCCAAGTCAGGCTGATGTGTAGGACAGTTGGAGAGGACCCTTCAGTTGGTAGTGTTTCCATGTAGCTAGACAATCTCAGTCACAGATTTGGAAGGTGCTGGCAAAGGAGCTTGGTAAGTTAGTGAGTTGCTAGCTTTCATGTTTCACTATGTACTTCAATATTTAATTTGACTGCACTTATTTCTCCCAGTGTTGGCACAATTATGTTGTCTTTAAACCATCCCCTACCACTCACCACCAGTGAAATGTCCCCAGATTTGATCGCTCTAGCAGAGTCAGCACAGCAGCCTTGGAAGGCTGAAATGGGAGGGACAATGGATGTTCTTGGGAGAAAATGGCCATATGACTTTTTTAACTTTTGTTTGCAGCATAGCATTTAAGAATCAATATTTTACCTCTGCCTGCTTCAATCAATCCCACAAATTGTAATGACTTTTAAACACCATGATGTTAACCAAGCACTTAGTTTGTGATCAAGACTCATTCTAAATTATACAGTTGGATTTCAACATGATGCATTCACCATTTTGAACACTGAATCAACATCAAAATGTTCTGGCAGAATATCAATGTCAATCCTTGCAATCACCTTTAAGTCACAGTCTGCAAACTAAGAATGACCTGTTTTTCCTGGGGTCTGTTTTCTGTTCATTAACCAGTTCTCAATCCATGCCAGTATATGTCTCAATCTTGGGTACTCCAGTTTCGCTTAGTAACCTCCTCCATGTCAAAAAACCTCATGAAAATCTGAATATAATACATCCACTGGTTTGGCTTCATCTTTTCTCCTAGTTGCATCATCAAAAAAAACTGAGCAATTTGCCAAACATGATTTCACTTGATAAATTCATGCCCAATTCTCCAATTCCATTTGTCTAAGCATCCAATTGTCACACTATTTAGAATAGATTTTAGCAATTCCTCTGTTACTGATGTCTGGCCAACAGCTCTGTATTTCTCTCTCACGAACTCACTCTCCACTCGCTCCACCCCGCCACCAACACCCGCAATGGGGTTTCATTTGCGACCTTACACTAAACAGCACTACCCAGAAACAGTCAGAAGTAAATATCATGTGCCTGAAAATTAAAGACAGGTAACAAAGTTACTTCTTAACTCATTTCAAGCCTTTGAAGGACATTTTGAGTTCCTTAAAACAATATTAACTGTAGTTGAATGGCTGGCATTCTTGCCACGTACAGCTTCAACACGGTTCAAACTTCCTCATTCTCCCCCTGCCCCTTGCTGTCCCTTCTCTCAAAATCTCCCACCCACATCTCATTCTTGTCCATGTCTGCCTCACTAATTCTAAATAGTTTTGGCAATCAACATGCATTAGATTAACAATCAAAAAGATGTGCATGTTAATCACAACAGTTTATGCTAAGAAACAGAAATATCCTATTTTGTTAACTACTGACTACATTTCTGTAATGATTCATTATTTAAAAATAATCTCAATTTATAAACAGTAATTACTTAGCAAAAATCGAAAGAAATGGGAGAGGAAGGAATAGCAGGTGACCATCTGGCAGACTTTTCCTATTGCTTAGAAGCAAGAGCACTTCAAAAAGAACATTATTGGTCTGAGCATCCATTTAATTAAAACGGGTAACACAGAGTAAATCTAGCCACCAAGATTAAAGAAGAACACTTTGTCTTTCCAAGGAGCTTTGTGGGCAACACAAACACCTGGTGTCATAAAGCAGAGGATGCCCAACTTGACTGGGAGAATTCACTTCCTCTTCAGCTTGGACATTAATGGGGAGGGCATAACCAACTCCAGGGTTCCCAGGTTACAGAAGAGGGTGTAGAAATCACCTGGTTGTATCCATCTGACCCCTGTGGCTCAACTATGATGGCCTTCATAGTGAAACACCTGCCAACAATTGCTGTCTTCACTCATATTAAGAACGATTTTTCAGGCATAACATTGGACAACGATACAGACGTTTACATTTTGTTATACTGTTGGAATTAGGAATTTACCGTACATTTAAGTATTCTAGGGAGATCCAAGATGGTAGCGATCTAGTAGATACGCCCTGCTGAGCTCTGCACCAGAACCCAGACAAAGTGGTGAATTCAACCTCCCTTTCTTACCGTTGTGGTAAAAATCGGTAGTTTTTGATCCCCAGGATTGCTGTATGTCAATTTAAGTAAGTAAGGAAAATGACTAAGGGAAAAGGATCACGAGGATCACAACCAGCAGGGCACTGTCCTGCAACAACAGCCACACCTGCGGCTGCAGCATCAGCCCCCACGAACGCACCAGGGGACTTACCTGTGGAGCAGAGCCTGGTCTCGGAGTTTGTGAAACTCTGAGAGAAGATCGATTCAGCGATGGAGGACAGCCAGACCAGTCTGGAACTGATTTCAGTCATGCTGCAGAAGCATGACCAGGAGATCCAGTGTTTTGGGCAGCATATCTTGGAGGTGGAGCAAAAGACCGCAGCCTCCAAAACCGTGGCATACTCCTCAGCAGGCCAGATTCAGGCCGTGGAACGGCAGGTACAGGCCTTAGTAGAGCAGGTTCATGACCTCGAAAATCAAGGCCGTTCGAAGAACATCTGCCTGATTGGGCTACCAGAACAGGAGGAGGAAGGCAGTCAGCTTGTCGGCTTCATGGAGCAATGGCTCCTGCAGTTTTTGATGCTGGAAGTTGAGGTAGACCGGGTGCAGGTTGAGAGGGCCCAGTGTGTCACAGTGCACAGGCCTGAGTCAGACCAGCAACCCCGCCTGGTCCTAGTGCAGACACAGCATTACAGAGACAAGCAAATGGTGCTGGAAGCTTCAAGAGCACTGGGGAAGAATCCACAGGCTCTGATATATAAAGGATCATGAATTATGCTTTTCTAAGACATCTCTGCAGCCGTGATCCGCAAGAGGAAGGCCTTTGGTGAGGTAAAAAGGAGGCTGAGGAACTTGAATATTCAGTACTCTGTAAAATATTCAGCAATATTCCTTAAGCATTTGATAAGGTTCCCAATGGTAGGCTCGTTCAGAAGGTCAGGAGGAATGGGATACAGGGAAATTTAGCTGTCTGGATACAGAATTGGTTGGTCGACAGGAGACAGCGAGTGGTAGTGGAAGGAAAATATTCTGCCTGGAAGTCAGCGGTGAATGGCGTTCCACAGGGCTCTGTTCTTGCGCCTCTACTCTTTGTAATTTTTATTAATGACTTGGATGAGGGGATTGAAGGATAGGTTAGCAAGTTTGCAGACGACACAAAGGTTGGAGGTGTCGTTGATGGTATAGAAAACTGTTGTAGGCTGCAGCGTGACATTGACAGGATGCAGAGATGGGCTGAGAGGTGGCAGATGGAGTTCAACCTGGATAAATGTGAAGTGATGCATTTTGGAAGGTCGAACTTGAAAGTTGAGTACAGGATTAAAGACAGGATTCTTGGCAGTGTGGAGGAACAGCGGGATCTTGGTGTGCAGGTACATAGATCCCTTAAAATTGCCACCCAGGTGGACAGAGTTGTTAAGAAAACATATGGTGTTTTGGCTTTCATTAACAGGGGGATTGAGTTTAAGAGCTGTGAAATCTCGTTACAGCTCTATACAACTTTGGTTAGACCGCACTTGGAATGCTGTGTTCAGTTCTGGTCACCCTATTATAGGAAAGATGTGGATGCTTTGGAGAGGGTTCAGAGGAGGTTTACCAGGATGCTGCCTGGAATGGAGGGCTTATCTTATGAAGAGAGGTTGACTGAGCTCGGACTTTTCTCATTGGAAGGAAGAGGGGACCTAATTGAAGGTGTACAAGATAATGAGAGGCACAGATAGAGTTGATAGCCAGAAACTTTTTCTCAGGGCAGAAATTGTTAACACATGGGGTCATAGTTTTAAGCTGTTTGGCAGACAGTATAGAGGGGATGTCAGAGGTGGGTTCTTTACGCAGATTGTTGAGAGAGCTTAGAATGCGTTGCCAGCAGCAGTTGTGGAAGCGAGGTCATTAGGGATATTTAAGAGACTGCTGGACATGCATATGGTCACAGAAATTTGAGGGTTCGGACATTAGGTTTACCTCACGTGAGGATCAATGGTTGGCACAACATCGTGGGCTGAAGGGCCTGTTCTGTGCTGTATTGTTCTATGTTTTAATATTACATTTCAGCCACGGAGGGTCCACGTTTAATTTTGACTAACCGGAAAAGGCAAAAGACTTTCTGGACACTTTAAAATAGACTGGCTGGCTCAAATAATATGGACAGTATTGTTCACTTTGTTTGCCTGGTTTTGGGTTTTTTTAATATGTGGGGGTTCCTTTTCTTTCTCTCTCTCTCTCTCTCCTCCCTTTATCATTTGTTTTTCTATCACATCCTTTTCATTTCTTTCTCTCTTATTACGGGAAGGGGGTGTGGTGGTTTGGTTGGGGGAGGTGGGGGGGGGTGGTTTGACTCTATGATTCCCCAAGGTCAAAGTATGGATGGGATGGGTCGAATGCCCACTTTAATTTTCTTGTTGTGAGACACACGTAACTTTTTTAAAACTTTATTTTGCCTGGGTTTAGGGCGCAGCTTCAGCCAGAAGGAGTCATAGAGGGGTTAGTGGGAAGTATGAGAGCCCCCTGTGAGCAAGGGAGAAGATCTCCTTTCACTTGTGTTATATGTTGGTTCATTGTAGAAGTAGTTGTAAGAAGTTTTAATTTGGTGGTTATATTTTCAAGTTTACACGAATTGTTTTCACTCAGTGCACTATGAGTAGTGTTCTTCCTCCGGGGGTGGGGGGGGGGAAATAATGGACGGTTTCGGATGGCTATGGCTAATTGTTCGTTAAATGGTGCACCTGGAATGTTAAGGGGAGTCATTCACTGATTAAGAGGATAAAGATACTTTCCTTGCAGGTACATCCCTGCAATCCAGGCAGCTGGTGGACCTGAACAGGGAGCTGGGGTTGATGGATGTATGGAGATGTCTTCACCCTGAAGGTAGGGATTTCATCTTTCTCTCAAACCCACATAAGTGCTATACTAGGACTGATTTGTTTTTTGCCCCATTGGCCTTTTTGAATTCGGTGCTGCCTTGCAGAATCGGGAACGTGGCCATTTCTGATCGTGTGGCAATGTACATGGAGGTTAAGGCCGGTGCTGGTGGGACAGGTTCGCGGCATTGGGGAATGGATCCTTTCCTCCTGAAGGATAGCAAGTTAATGGAGTATTTTTGTTGGAAATTTAAAATTTTTCGGTACATTAATTTGGGTACAGCCAGAGAGCAGAGCAGTCTCTGCTCTGAGAGACTGCCAAGGCTTATGCATGGGGTTTGATTATTTCTTACTTGGTGACCCGGAAGTGGCAGAGGAGAGAGCAGCAGCATTTGCTGGAGGCCTGGCTGAACGCAGCTGAGAGAGCATACTTTGACAGATCGTCTGTAACCAAGTTGCAGTGGATTACAGCCCTTAGGGCTACTCTGAATACGGCGCTCACTCAGACAGCAAAGAAGGAAATTTCCTTTGCACAACAGAAGTTATTCAAGTATGGTGATAAACCGGGTAGATATCTAGCATCCATTAGAGTGTGCTGGTACTCTCACTTGCGATTCCAAAAAAGATTAACGCAGCATTCAGGAAGTTTTACTCTGAGCTGTACCAGTCAGAGGGCTCTGAGGACAGATTGGTGAAGACGGACTCCTTTTTTAAGGCCCTTAACTTCAGAGCAGGCTTCTCTTTTGAATACCCCACTGACAATTCAAGAGATACAGGAGGTGGTGAGGCAGCTCCAGAGGGGTAAAGCACCAGGCCCAGATGGATTTCAGAGTGAGTTTTATAAGGAGCTTATAAACATGCTGGCTGGGCCCATGTTGGATATGTATAATATTCATACAGTCAGGACAGCCTCCCACTCTCTCTCAGAGAAGCAAATATTTCTCTTATTCTTAAGAGAGGGGAAGCACCAGAGGATTGTACATTGTACAGGCCCATATCGGTATTAAATGTGGAATTTTAAATTTTGTCGAAAATGCTGGTGTTGAGATGGGAGAAAGTTTTGCCCTTCTTCATAAAGGAGGACCAGACAGGTTTTATTCAGGGCCACAAGTCTTCTAATAATATTAGAAGGGTACTAAACATGGTCCAGGTATGCCAGCAAGGGTTGATTCCGGCTTGGTAGTCTCCCTGGATGCAGAGAAAGCATTTGACCATGTGGAGTGGCCGTACCTCTTTTATGTCCTGGAATGGTTTGGTCTTGGAGGGTTTTTTTTTGCCAGGTGAGTGATTCTAAAGCAGCGGTTCACTAATGGTAGAAGGTCTGACCATTTTAGTATTGGTAGAGGCAGCCAACAAGGGTGCCCCCTTTCACCATTATGATTTCGCAAGCCGCTCTGTGCCAAATGAGCCCGGTGGAGTATCTTCAGTTGCATAGCCTGCGTCCTATTGCAAATCTAAATCTTCCTTACATTTTCCCAGATACATTCCCATGCCTCTGATGAGATCTCCACCACCAATTCTTGAGTGATTGAGCCATTGGCAGAGGCCATCTGGAGAGACCCAAGTATAACTGCCCCAGAGGTAAGATCAGGAGGGCATTAGATCACCTTTATGCAGATGATGTTCTTCTCTTGCTAACTGATCCAATGATATCTATATTCTGTTTAATACAAGTGATTAATCTACTTAGTTTTTGGGGTATAAAATTGGAGGCTTCCTGTATTTCAGCATTTTTAATCATCGTGGCCTTCGATCAATTATATAAAGCTAACTTTGTGCAGTTGCTACAGAAGATAAGACAGAACCTTCAGCACAGGGATATCCTGGTTGGGTAGAATACCTCTGGTCAAAATGCATATTCTTCCTCGTTTATTTTATCCCACGTGAATGCTCCCTTTGTTGCTGCCTAGGCAAGCACTACGGAGGCTTTACAGTTCTTTCAACTGAGGTGGCCTCTTATTAAGCTTGCTCAATTGCAGCTTCCACAGAGGATGGGAAGTGTGGATTTCCCAGACTTTGAGAAATATCAGTTAAGTTCTCTATTATCCTATGTGGCTGATTGGGCTTGCCAGGTCAATCTGACTGGACATCGAGGCCTCCCAGACAAAACGCCCCCTCATTAATTTGTTGTTTATGGACAAGATGAGGACTGTTATGGATGATTGTCCTTAACACGGTTAAAAAATGGAGAATGATGCAATAAGGTGAGGGCAATTTTCAATAAACTTCCCCTTTTACTCCCATTGTAGGAATATTAGAGTTCCAGACAGGATTGATGCATTCTGGCTTTAGGCTCTGGGAGTCTAAAGGAGTCTCCTGTTGGGAGATTTATTTGACGAGGAGGTCATGTTGTCTTTGGAGTAGCTGAACTAGAAATACGAACTATCTAGGAGGGACCTCTTTCGTTACTTTCAGATTAGGGACTTTATACAGAAAAAGACTACATTTTTAGTCCCAAAGGTCAGATGCGGAGAGGTGAGTACTTCAGTCCAAGGGTACTCTCTCGGTCAACACTCTATTATTTATTAGGAGGTAGTGTCTCGAAGGACATTGAGTGGCTGTGCAGAATCTGAACTCAAGAATTGGTGGTGGAGATCTCATCAGAGGCATGGGAAAGTATATGGGAAAATGTAAGGAAGTTTTAGATTTGCAATAGGACGCAGGCTATGCAACTGAAGATACTCCACAGGACACATTTGGCACCAGAGCGGCTTGCGAAATTTAAGACAGGAGTGTCCCCAGTATGCCCCAAATGTAAAAGAGATGTTGGTTACTTACTCAATACTTGTGGTCATGCCACAAGCTTCTTAGGTATTGGGACGCTATAGTGAGTGTTTTGGAAGGGGTCTTGGGAACAGAGGTCAAGGTAGATCCAGCGTTCTTGGGTTTGCTAAATCTCCCTTCTTTGGAAGTGCATGGGAAGACATTGTTGTTAATATTCTTTCATTTTGTGCGAAGAGGAACATTCTGATGAGCTGGGTGTTGGAGAATTCCCCGGGACTCTCAGGGTGGTGTAGATTAATTATGGAGCACATCCCCCTGGACTTCCTCACGAGTATGGGGCACTAGAAAATTGAACTTTTTTTAATAGGACATGGCGGCCCTTTTTGAACTATATAGATGCAGACTTGTTGGCTATATTAGTCAGGGCCTTTGTGTAGCTGTGAGGGTTGTGTCTAGTGGGCCGGGGGACCCTGGAAGGAAGAATTCTGAACAAATATGAGTTTGCCTACTGCTGGTCCCAGTGGTGGGGAGCTTTGGTGGGATTCTGCTGAGTGTTGTAACTTAATTTAATTTGCCTTGATTCAACTCAGTTTAGTTTCTTTTCTTTGTGTTGGTTATTTATTGAATTGTAGTTTGCAAAGGTTATTTTCCTTTTTATTCTTTTCTTTCTTCTCAATTGTTTGTGGAGTAGAGTAATAGTTTATTTACTGTTATTGTTGTTATATTATAAGACTATTATACTATTTTGAGGTCACTTTATAATTTTGTAAAATATTCAAAATCTTTTTCTCAATGAAAATATTAACAAAAAAAAGTATTCTGAGGAGCAACATTCAACACTGAGCCAAACAACTAGGTGTTACATGTAACTCAATAATGCCCAAAGCAACATGGAGAGTTGAATTCAACAAATAATTTCATCTTTCTAACCCTAAAATATGAATTTTCCAATATTTGAGACTCAGAATACAATCAGAATGTATATAAGACTGGGCTCCATCATCACGAAAGATTGAGTTATTTTAAAGACTTATTGCAGGTCAAAGTTCTGATTTTTTTCACATTTTCAAATTCAATTGTGGGTATCACCAGTAGTAGAACAGCATCAGAAAGTTTCCAAATACTTTGAAAACACATGGCTGGTTCTCCAAAGCAAGAATATTTCTTTAAGAATCTCATGGAAAACCAAATACATCAGTAAATCACAGTCCACTACCAATGGAGGAAAATTAATATTCATTCGTACTTACAGTTATTTCCCAACAAACCTTCATCTGCCAAAACATACAGAGTAATCTGAAAACCCCCATGTGCGCAGAGGAAGAGAATGCTGGTTCCAAGCAATGCTTTAATTAAACGACCCGTGTGACCTGGTGAAAGAAAAGGCAGTTACAACCTGAAATTGGAAAACATGTAATTGATATTGTGAAATAGTTTCCAAATAATCAACAATGTGATCAGACTTTTAATCAATTAAATCAGGTTCAACAAATTCATGCCTTGAATGAATGTATCTCCATTTATAAATGTTTCTGCATGGTCTTTAAGGTTCCAAATTCAAGGTGATTTCCTGATGGAAGCTTAGGTAAATAGCCCAGGGCCTAAGCAGTACCTGTTCCCTAGAAAATCTCACTGAGCCAGATAAACCTATTCATGCTTCACTCACAATGTACAATCATTCCCTAGAGTACATTACCAGGTGCAACTCTTAGTGCTGGAAAAAAAACCCATGGTGAGAGAGAAAACTTAATTTTCCAACAGGAACTCCTTTTGTTGAGTTGATTTCCCACACAAGAAAAGCAGCAGAAGGTCACAGTATTTTTATCTCTGACTATCAGTTCACATTTGAATGCCAACCACTTCCACCTGGAATGGGCCTGGAAGTCAGACAGCAGATGCCAGGTGGTAAGGATTGGCAATTGGTAGAGAATAGGCTTTAGCAGAGTCTGCTGGAGAGAATACGGGGCAGAAAATCACTAACATCCTTCATGGGTCCCACCTGAGAGGGAATTAGAAAGGTTAAAGATTGCAAATGAGACATACTGGGCTGATTCAACTCGTGTATCTCAAAGTGGAGCTTCAGTAAGGTCAGTGTGTTCATTTCCAACAACTACTGGTTTTTCCCTCTGGGATAGAAAGATTCCATATATTAGCCCCCACAAAAGAAAGTTTTGATCTTGTTTCTCTGTCTTAGGAAAAGTTGAACTGTTTCCAGTTAGCAGAAAAACCATAGCGGTTTCACCACAGATTAATATTGGATTGAGGCATTACCGACATAATAGGTCTCCAATTCATGTAAATGGATGACGCTGGCACTTATTCTGGCTTTGAAAGCTGCAAGTTTCAAATCACAACAATCGTTTAGATTTAAAATGATAAATGGCTACTTACTTTTATCTACCTAGTAGGGGAATTAAAATTTAACCTCAGTATTTATAGTCTGGAGCTGTTCCAATAGGATACCAGACTAGCACATAAACAGCTGTTTATTTTCAAACTTGTACACATCCAGCCCAAATTGGACTTTCAGACATTCCATTTCCTCAGGTCTGTAGCCCCATGCTTCTGTCTGCCCACCTTCCTGTTGTATGCAGGATGCAGCTTCACTCTGTAGCCACTAAACAGTCTGAGTGTATTCGGATAGCCCTGTGACTTGGGTAAATGGTACAAGTTGCATTCACAAAGTATAGATTAATCAATGACAACGGTACAGGCATGTTGGAAATGTAAAACAGTGCACTTCTGGATTCTCAGCTTTACTACACTCAGCCTTGGGCACCAATCAGTCTTCTTCTGCACCTCAATGTATCCTCAATTTTCAATTGAGCCTATGCTCTCCACTGCACACGCTGATCTCACTTTTTACATTTTCTCTTCCTCCAATTTTTGACTCGAGATAACTCTGATCTTCTCTGGCATAGCTGAATGATCTCTCCTTTGCTCTTTCTTCTGTCAACTGAAGCATTCAACAGTTCATCCGCTGTGACTTGACTCTCCATTTCAGTCTATTCTCTTCTGTTCCCCCTAAACCTCTCCCTCTATGTAAATTCTGCTATCCATATTCACTGCTGCATATTTACCTCAGCTTGGTTTCTCTATTTCCATAGGTTCAATAACAAATTTCTAGAATCTTTCACCCCTTATACACTCCTTCCTCTATCAGTGTCTACTTCTGAAAATAAATTCGCCTCAGATTGCTTCCAACTCAGTTTTCAAATGTTAAAGCTCCCCAAGCTCTCAATCCTACATTCCGACTTTCTGTCTGTTCGATTGTGCAAGTCTCCTTTGAATTCTGCTATCACCCCAACAAAATCTTCATCTCCTCTGTTCCAGGTCTCTCTGCTTGCTATGGTTCCCATCTTTGATTTCCTCAATTTCAAAGAGTTAAGTACTTAATAAGAAAACCACACTATTCACAAAAAAAAGAAGAAAAAACAGGTACAGTATAAGTACGCCCACCCAGCCTGTCAATTGAATACCATCAACTGCATAACCTTTTTCACGGAGGTTCACTCCAAGAATGAGTACAATGTACATGGTGTTTACAGCAGAGAAGTTGGATGTGAATATTGACAAGCTGTAGACATGGCACTGGCAACTGTAATGACAATGTCAACTTCTGCTGGAATTCTGCTTGGGGCATGAACTCAGCAGAAAACTCCAAGATCAAAAAATAACCTGGAAATCTAATAGAGGGGTGGAAGTGACAAATGGATTTGTTGCAGCTTCCCAGAATTAATTCAGGCAAAGGTAGAACATGGCACTGGCAACTGTAATGACAATGTCAACTTCTGCTGGAATTCTGCTTGGGGCATGAACTCAGCAGAAAACTCCAAGATCAAAAAATAACCTGGAAATCTAATAGAGGGGTGGAAGTGACAAATGGATTTGTTGCAGCTTCCCAGAATTAATTCAGGCAAAGGTAGAAAACTAAACTAAGAACAAAAACTTATGATGTTTACACATCTCTAAAAATAAATCGAAATTTGAGCAACACAGCCTTAAATATTGTAAACAGTTCTAAATCTCATTGCCTTCAAAACCTGCAACCACTTATCTGAAAATGGATACAACCAGAGGAACAACAGCATTCACTAATTTATTTTGTTTCTGTAATTTTCCATAAGAAAGTACCTTGCAAAGCATATTTCCTGGAACTCTCTGCCAGAATCCTCTGAGTTGCACTAAGTTCAGAAAAATAGCTGCGGGTGTTTATTACTGAATATTACATCAAATGGGCAATAATCCTTGATGTGCTTTTAAAATATTTTTTCATGCTATGTAGGCATCACTGGAAAGGCCTGCATTTACTACCCATCCATAAATGCCCCTTAAGGTAGTGTCTTGTTAAGTAATTGTCAGGGGCAATTAAGAGTCAACCACATTGTTGTGGGTCTGGAGTCACATGTCAGCCAGACCAGGTAAAGATGGCAGACTCCCTTCTCTAAAAGGGCATGAATGGTACAGATGGGTTGTATGCCAATTAATAGTAGCTGTGATGTTCACCCATTCCTGATGCCAGTTTTATTTTCTTACAGACCTGTTCAGAGTTGCTATCACACACCTTTGCAGCATGTGGGACTTGAACCCAGTAGCCTGGCCCAGACAGAGGGATACCAGCACTGTGTCACAAGAATCCTCAGCTTTATTTTCTAGATTTATTAACTGGCCCCAAATGTTACCAGATGCCAATGTGGGATTTGAACTAATGTCCCTATAGCATCAGCCTGGCTCTCTGAATTATTACTGTGCCACCATTTCCCTTGAACTATAGATCAGGGACTTGTTATTTTAAAACCAGGATTAAGCTTTGCTTGTGACTTAGTGCCCACGCCCAGTTGCCCCAAGAATGTGGTGATAAGTTATTTAATTGAATCATGAGACCATAAGATGTAGGAACAGAATCAGGCCATTCAGCCCATCACGCCCACTCCACCATTCAATGAGATACTGGCTGTTCTGATAACACTCAATTCCACTTTCCTGCCTTTTCCCCATGACTTTTGATTTTCTTGAACATGCTTAATGACCTTGCCTCTCCAGCAGGTCTTTGTAGTATCGTGGATTAGATATTAGTCATCACCTATGGGACTGAAGTTTGAACTCAACCCCCACTAATGCGACAAGATCTTGCTCTGCTGTTATACAGATCCCACATGAGATCTGTTTGGATGAAGTGCTTTTACTGCATGCCTGTAGTGTCAGTATCAATATTTCCAAATTACTAAAGTCGCAATTATATGTGAGCCAAGGCTGTTTTAACACCTTGTTTTAATTTAGATTGCAGAAGACCAGCCAGTTCCCAGCATTTATATGACTAAAGCTAATTTGACGATAGCTTTGGGACAGACAAGTGCCATCAAGCAGATCCATGTAGCTGGCAGCAAGTCCAAGTAAATTAGCTGACTTGCCAAATCTTGTCAGTAAAATCACCTACATCCATCTTACTTAATTTGCAAACACAAGAATTGGAATCTGTGGGGTAGAACGGTGTTCAGCTGCTGGGGTTCTATTCAGCTGGAAAACCTGCAAGAGACTCACTGCTCCCCTTCCACAAGAACTACACAATAAGAGGATGGCAGCTACTGCAATCAGCAATGCCAAATAAAGACTGTGGTCATTGGCAGAACATATTCCTCTCAAAGCAGGATGCACTTTACAATATTTAATTGAATAGCTGTCCCTCAGCATCACAAAACCAAACTGGATTTTTGGCATCAACATTGGCAGATAGCTAACAAGAGTCAAAAAGGGTGGCGCTGGAAAAAGCACAGCAGGTTTAGCAGCATCCGAGAAGCAGAAGAGCCAACGTTTCAGGCATAAGCCCTTCATCAGGGATGTGGGGGAGCTGAGAGATAAATAGGAGTGTGAGCGTTTGGCTGAGGGGGCAAGATAGCTGGGAAGGCAATAGGTGGATGCAGCTGGGGGGCAATTATGATAGGTTGGAGAGGAGGTTGGAATGGACAAGTGGGAAGGAAGATGGCCAGGTAGGTGGTGCCATGTTGGAGGTCAAGAGGGTGGTGCCATGTTGGAGGTTTGGATCTGGGTTTAGGTGGGGGAGTGGAGAGATGGGAACAAGTGAAGTCGACGTTGATGCCATGGAGTTGGAGGGTCCTAAGGCAGAAGATGAAACTTCCTTCCTCCAATCATCAGATAGTATGGGTTTGGCAATGGAAGAGGCCCAGGACTTGCATGTTCTTGGCGGAGTGGAAGGGAAAGTTGAGTGGTCGATCAGAGAGTGATGGGGTTGTTGGGTGCATGTGTCCCAGAGATCTTCCCTGAAATGGTCCACGAGTTAGCGTTCTGTCCCCCTGATGTAGAGGAGACCAAATCAAGTACAATGGGCACAGTAGATGAGGTGGCTGGATGTGCAGATAGATCTCTGGCGGATGTGAAAAGATCCTCTGGGGCATTGGATGGAGGTGAGGGGGGAGGTGTGGGCACAGGTTTTATACCACTTGCGGTAGCAAGGGAAGGTGCCAGGAGTGGAGGGGTGCTAGTGTGGGGCGTGGACCTAACGAGCGAGTCACAAAGGGAATGGTCTCTGTGGAACGCAAAATGTGGTGGCCGTTAAATCCACAAACCTGATTGGCCCGGTCGACTAATTGTCTCTGCCTGCTCGTGTTCCACCAAACTTGTCTCCTCATATCTCGACACCATCCTGTATGAACTCCACATATACATTCAGGACACCGCCCATGCCCTCTACTTCGTCCATTACTTTAATTTCCCCTGCCCCCCCCCCCCCACCAAATGCCTCATCTTCACCATGGACATCCAGTCCCTTTACATGTCCATCCACCATGGTGAAGGCCTCCAAGCCCTCTGTTTCTTGCTCTCCCGCTGACCCAACCAATGCCGCTCCACCAACACACTCATTCGATTGGAGGAACTGGTCCTCACCCTCAATATCTTCTTCAAATCCTCCCACTTCCTCCAGACCAAAGGGGTAGTCATGGGCACCCGCATGGGCCCATTACCGTCCCTCAACTCATCCTCCGCTACACTGATGAGTGTACCTACACCATCTCTTGCTCCCACAAGGAAGTGGGACATTTCATCAACTTCACTAACATCTTTCACCCTGACTTCAAGTTCACCTGGACCATCCCTGACACCTCCTTCCCTTCCTGGGCCTCTCCATCTCCATCTCCATCGCCATCTCCAGTGACCGACTCAACACAGACATCTACTTGAAACCCATTGACTCCCACAGCTACCTGGACTACACCTTCTCCCACCCCCCATCCTGTAAGAACACAATCCCTTACTCCCAATTCCTCTGCCTCCGCCATATCTGCTCCCAGGAGGAGCAATTCCACTCCAGGACATCCCAAATGGCCTCCTATTTCCAGGATCGCAATTTCCCTTCCCACATGATCAACAATGCCCTCTAACACAATTCGTCTAATTCTCTCACCTCTGCCCCTGAACCCTACCCCATCAACCTCAACAAGTATAGAAGCATGATCCTCACCTTTCACCTGACTGATATCCGAATACAGCGCATAATAACTGTCCAAGGCTCCAAAAGATCTTTTCACATCAGACAGAGATTTTCCTGCATATCCAACAACCTCATGTACTGCATCCATTGCTTTCTATGTGGTCTCCTCTACATCAGGGAGACAGAAAATCAACTGAGGAGCATTTCAGGGAACATCTCTGGGGCACACACATCCAACAATCTCAATGCCCAGTGACCACTTCAATTCCCCCTCCCAATTCGCCAAGGACACGCAAGTCCTGGGCCTCCTCCACCATCAAATCCAAGCCACCTGATGACTGGAGGAAGAATGCCTCACCTTCCTCCTTGGGACACCTCAACCACAAAGCATCAACATCAACTTCACCAGTTTCCATATCTCCCCTTCCCCCCACCTCATCCCAGATCCAACCCTCCAATTTGGTACCTGTCCAACTTCCTTCCCGCTTATCTGGTCCACCCTTACCTCCAACCTATCAAAAAGGGCTTATGCCCAAAACATTGACTCTCCTGCTCCTTGGATGCTGCCTGACCTGCTGTGCTTTTCCAGTGCCAAACGTTTTGACTCTGATTCTCCAGCATCTGCAGTCCTCACTTTCTCTCAGATAGTGAACAAGGCTGATCCTAACTCATTATTGCCCATACTTATCAGGTTTTCACAAACTGAATCTCATCCTAGTTCGTCACACTTATCTTCACAGCAGGAGTGTACTCCTGTATGAACTGAAAGTTGTGCTTTTACAGATCGCATCACTGTAGTAATGGCCACAGGACTTTTACCACCATACAACCTAGAGACCAGGTGCTGCTTAATATGCCCCATTGAGAAGAGTAATGAACATCACATTTCAGATATTTAAAGCCCAGATGTAATCCATCCCACATGGTGGGAATAGGGCAAATTCAAGTGAGGCACTTGTTCTTTATCCATTTGATTGTATAATCAATTTGCCAAAGAAATTCATAATTGATTCTAAAACGATTGCAAGTCCAAAGTCTTTACAGATCATTTTGATAGATTTGGCAATGAGTTTCTGATGGAGCAATTCTACTGAACTTATTTCTGCTGTTACATGGAGGATCTATTGCAAAGCAGAGAACAGAAAATTATGGGGGGGCAAAAAGTCCTAAATAATTTTTGTGTTTTTGAAGGGAACTTTAACCAAACAAGATCATGATCAAAGACATTTTTTTCAATAATCAAGCAACTAAGATATTAACCACTGCTAATTTGTAAACAATGAATAAACAATGAATTCTTAGCCATCTGAGGATATTTTTGCATTGAAGTCAACTTGGATAAAATCCATTCTCAATTTCTGATAGAAGTTGACAAAGGATGTTCATTATTGGTTCAGAGACAACTAATTTAACAAGCTTCTTATGAAAAGCTATTATACTCTCTTTGTAGATGAACGTTCCAATGCTTTTGCTGTTTTTAAAACTGCACATTGTCCTGCATACATTCATTCATGATGGAGCTCTGCTTGGACACAAACACAAAAGGTCCAACTTCCATTAAATATAGCCATTGTTCTATTGCATTCCAATGTAGACACAACTTGGAAAACATCAAGATTATTGACATCAAAAGTGTAAGTAGTAACCCTAAATTTGCTGGGTTAGCCAAAATGAGAAATAAAAACAAGTGAAGTTTACTCGATTTGGAAGTTAAAGATCAGGTGGTGACTTAATCATTAGAAAATTACTGGGAGATTTCGTAATACTTTCTGCGTTCTCTGAAGGAGATGTGTGTTTGCATTCGTGTTGTAATTGGTGATAGTGTCTGGCTGAAATTATATTTAAAACAGACAGTACACTAGATGTGTGATGGTTATTTCTCACCAAAACCACAGGGTTGTGCTATGTAAGTATCATACAGTTGATTGGATGACATAAAAACTGCAAGAAATAGATAAGAGCAGCATGAATAAGCTGACCTGAGGTCACCATTCATTAAACAGAAGATCAGCCTCTTTCTATTAAAAACAAGTAGTCATTCCAATGACCGAAAGATCAACAGGACTGTTGTTAGATGGGACACTTGTAACGTTTGCAAGTGATCAAACTGATCAATCACAGTAGACTGGCAGTGTCAAGGTTTGATCACACAGTCTGCTTACATGCAAAAGAAAAATAGGAAAGTGTGCCTCAGAGTGCTAAGGCAACTTTTTGAAAGTCCAAGAACTATTTAAAGTAAAATTTAGCAACTCTATTTCTTAAAGTATAATAGAGAATAATTAACCAACAACTATTTACAATTCCTTCCTCTAACCTATCCTTTACCTTTACCTTCTATGATCCTAGTCTGATAAAACTCCCAATTAAGATTTACAGAATCGGTAGGTTGGCTCTCCAGGTCAGTGTCGATGCTTTTCTCTGTGCAAACTCCTTCTCTAGACAGGTACCTTTCAGAGTTCTGACTAGCAGTCGACATCTGCTGGTCTGGTGGCAGTTCTCATCCCAGGTGTTCAATTTTCCCTGGTCTTAAACCCCCAAAGCATCAGATTGGGTCATTGGCTTTTAAGATTGTCAATATACGCAATTCAAACTGGATTGGAATTTAATATGTTTTTGGGGTATAATTTAAACTGATTGGCCTAATTCAGATCTGTTTTGCCATTTCCAGGCAACCGGCCAGCCCAATAGCTGGAGCACATGTTACATTGTGTCTTATTGAAACACTTGCTGCTGTCACTGTTAACTTTTTCTCTCTGAAAAAGGTGTAGTACACCACATCTTCATAACAAGATTGCTTTTAAATGTTGTAATTGTACCATTCTCCATGACTTCCTCTGGCAGCTCATTCCATACATGCACCACCCTCTGTGAGAGAAAGTTGCCCTTAGGTCTCTTTTTAAAACTTTCCCCTCTCATCTGTAACCTGTGCCCTCTAATTTGGATTCCCCTACCCTAGGGAAAGACCTTGTCCGTTCACTCTCTCCATGCCCTTCATGATTTTATAAACCTCCATAAGATCACCCCTCAGCCTCTGACTCTCCAGTGAAAACAGCTCCAACCTATTTAGTCCCTCCCTATAGCTCAAACCCTCCAACCCTGACAACATCCTTGTACATCTTTTCTGAAGTTTCACAAGATGCTTCTGATAGCAGGAAGATCAGAATTGCACACAATATTCCAAAAGTGGCCTAACCAATGTCCTGAACAGCTGCAACATGACCTCCCAGCTCCTATATTCAATGCACTAACCAATAAAAGCAAGCATACTAAATGTTTTTTTCACTATCCTATCTATCTGAAGCTCCACATTCAAAGAATTATGAACCTGAAGTCCAAGGTCTCTTTGTTCAGCAACAGTCCCCAGGACCTTACCATTAAGTGTATAAGTCTTGCCCTAATTTACCTTTTCAAAATGCAGTACCTCACATCTATCTAAATTAAACTCCATCTGCCATTTCTCAGCCAATTGGCTCATCTGATCAAGATTCCATTGTATTCTGAGGTAAGCTTCTTTGCTGCTCACTACACCTCCAATTTTGGTGTAATCTGCAAACTTACTAACCGTACCTTCTATGTTCACATCCAAATCATTTATATAAATGACAAAAAGTAGCAGAGCCAGTATCGAACCTGGTCACAGGTCTCCAGTTTGCAAAGCAACTCTGCACCACTCTCCTCTGTCTTCTACCTTCAAGCTAGTTCTGTATTCAAATGGCTAGTTCTCCCTGCATTTCATGTGATCTAACCTTGTTAATCAGCCTACCATGAGGATCACGCACAAAACCATGTTGAATATCCCTAAGGAGTCCTTGCCTTTCCAAATAGATGCAAATCTAGTTCCTCAGAATTCCCTCCAACAACTTGCCCACCACTGATGTCAGACTCACTGGTCTGTAGTTTCCTGACTTTTCCTTCCCAACTTTCTTAGATATTGGCACCACGTTAGCCAACCTTCAGTCTTCTGGTACCTCACCCATGGCTATTTATGATACAAATACAAGGGGACCAGAAATCACTTCCTTATCAGGTCCTTATGCATTTTAAGACATCCAGCACCACCTCCTCTGTAATATAGATATAATCCAGCATTCCCTACCTCTACCAGCCTTGCCTTTCACCCTAATAGGAACATACTGTCTCTGGACTCTCGTTATCCCATTTTTGATGGCTTTCCATTTTCCAGCTGCTCCTTTACCTGCAAACATCTGCCCTCAATCAACCTTTTAAAGTTCTTTTCCAAAATGGTCAGAAATGGCCTTCCACCGATTTAACTTTTAGATCCAGTCTATCCACTTGATCTGATCCTTAGACATGTCCATGGAAACCAGGTCACTTGAATTGTAAGCTTGTGATGTATCACTATTTTTGCAGTATTTTATAGCCTATTTTCCTTCGATATTGGGCATATCATGTTGTCAGGGGACTGCCTGGGGGGGTTTGATGTGTAGAGTGAACCCAACAGACCAGGCAAAGTAAAAATAAAAGGTTGAGCTTCTATAAGTATACAAATATTTCATTCCTGTTTAAAAATAAGTACTAAAGCATCATAAGTCATAAAGGAGGGTCATACTGGACTGAAAACTCTAATTCTGTTTCTCTCTCCACAGATGCTGTCAGATCTGCTGAGTTTTTCCAGAACTTTTGTTATAATTTAAAATAAAAGTTTATCTGATCAGTTGCTCTAATTGTAAACTGCAAGAATTCAGAAAATAAAAGTCTTTTAACTTTGAACATTAACAGCTTTTAAATAATTAGCATTTCACAATTCTTACCAACAAGACCATTTACAACTCGGAGTTTGTTCAAAAATGGATATGCAGAGGCAAAGGCATATGTTTTACACAGCAGGTTCCGCTAATATAGGCACTAAGTAATATCCATTGATTAACCATACATGCAGCAAGAGAGCTGTGTCTGTAGGAGGGGGAGACGGCAATGATTTGACTAAAGGAAGAAGAAAGCTCCTGTACTTTCTGGTCATAGCTGTGGCAATCACAGTTTCACTCTGACTTCTTCGTCACTCAACAAATGTCATAGTGCATGGAATTGTAAATGCCAGGCCACATACAAAAGGTGGTGGAATCACATTGTCTTTTCTACATGATCACCAAAGTCAAATTTATATCAGTGTCTCTCACAACTCGAACATTATCCATTTATCAGCACTTTCTGCCTTCTTTAGCTGACTCATTTATCAATAAATTTAAGCCATTGTAATTTACTGTTTCTCAATCTGCGCAACTATTCTTTCAATCTTGTTCACTTTAAACGAGCAGCAACAGGGCCCAATAAAAAGTCATCACAAAAGTCAGCGGAATCTCGCAAAGCCACAGAAAGCATAAGAAAATAAATGATTCCCAAGGATATTTTCAACTCATTTTCTTGATAGGATAAATCAATAAAGTTTGAAAACAGCATATCAGATTAATCCACCAGCCAGCAAGTCCTTCAAGAACTTTAGCTATAAAACAGTGTGTGTAATATAATGGTCATTAATAAATAATTAACCAGAGTATAAATGTTTGTGTATGAAATTAAACCTGATCTGCCAGAGAAATTTCAAATATCAATTGGGACTTAAAATGGACAGATTTCAAACATACTAAGTTAGTATCAGTACTGCAATGAGTTACAACGTAATGCTTTCTACAATCTGATGCAAGTGACTCTAGGCGTAGGTGTAAATGCTCATTATCGTGCAGTACAGTTTAAATTCAGGTTAAAGAAGTGGGTGTCTTTCAGAAGTCAAACTGGGTGAGTTAATTGATTCTGTTTACTCAATTGCTTCCTTCATAAGACTTCAATGCTTTTCCTGGTCATTGAGCCTAGAATAAACACCCAACAAATCTTGTGATCACAATCCTGTCCGTTAGTTAGCAACTGAAGCAGGAGCTATTTGCGTTCATTTGGTACTACCTTGTGTTCTCAAGTTTCAATTCTGACGGTGAATGTTCTGAGACAATATGAACGATTTCAGACCAGCCATGTTGACAACAACCTCCTCTATATGGAAACCCATTTTGTTTCTAAAGTGATTTCATGACATAATCTGTAATGTCTCTTTGGAGCAGTGGGAAAAAAAGACTCTGAAACACAAAAATTACAATACTTGGCTCTGTGTGGAAACTCTCCTATCTGCAGTTTTACATAATTCATTAGTTCTGTCTAAAAGATTGTTGAAGTCATGAAAACTAATTAACTCCCCCGTCTTGTACCATAAAGTGAAACCTACCATAAAGCATTCCACCTCTTTTACTTGCAAGTGACTTCAAATGAAACATTTATAAAAACAGGAACCTTTTGCAGTACTTAATGTGGAATTGATTATTCAATAGCCTTTTACCGTGTGAAAGCTACCAGACAATACATTGTACATGTTGTTATAGATACAGTTTTAGTCAATATCCAAATCATTAATCCTTGTTTTATTTCAATTTAAATTGTGTTACAATTTCTAACTTGCTCAACTGGCATCTTGTAGATTCAAAATGCTGCATCAGTTTCAGTAGGAAATATGCTTCACTAGCTAATTATTTTAAAATGCAGCAAACTGAGCCTCCACCACCACCATCTGCAAAGCATGCCATTCGTGTTTATAATTTCCACAATTTAACACAAAATGTTTCCAAACATTTTGTTCAGCATAAACTGGAGGGTACAAAACTCTTGGAGTTTGTAAATGTTTGCAACCTGTGGAGTTCTGACATTAAATTTACTCAAGTATTTTCCTTCATGTTAACAACAGTAATTAGCTCTTTTTAGGCAAACAGAGATTGTGTAACATTTGACAACAGGAATAAGATTTCTCCATCAAAATGGGATTTAGTTCATAAAACAGAGATGCTTCGGCCCAAAATTTGAAAAGTGGGAGTGTCCTTATCCATAATTTCTAGACTGTTTATATTAGATAAAGCCAGTCATCCACCCCTCTATCTGAATAGGTTTTGCTTCATTGGAAGGACCTTTTAGAAAAACATCATGGGGTACGGACATCACTGGCTAGATCATAGATCAATGATCTTCCTCACTTACTCAAAAAAATAATCAAATTTGAGAGACAAGATCTCCCCCATACCAAGCCATGCTGACTATCCCCAATAAGCCCATTCCTTTCCAAATGTGAATAAATTCTTTCCTTAATAATCTTCTCCAATAATTTCCCTACCACTGACGTAAGGTTCACTGGCCTATAATTTCCTGGATTATCCTGTTGCCTTCCTTAAACAAAGGAAAAACGTTGGCTGTTCTCCAGTCTTCTGAGTCCTGAACTGTGGCTAAAGTGAATACAAAAATCTCTGTCAATGCCTCAGCAATCTGCTCCCTTTCTTGTCTCACTTCAGTTCCTCCTTTATCCTTTACTAAATGAATGTTTACTAGATTAACAAGGTACACCAGGTCTGACATTCGCCACTCTAAAGTCTTTTGTCAGTGAATGCAGGAAGACCCTACCTCACGCAGAATCAATACTGTTTTTGTCTCCTTACTTGAGGACATAAGGGGTGGCACTGGAGGCAGTTCAGAGGAGGTTCATCAGATTAATTGCAGAGATGAATCAGCTGTTGCATGAGTAGCAGTTGAATAGCTTGGACTTATATTCACTGGAGTTCAGAGAAGGTGGGGGGATCTGATTGAGGGATATAAAATGCTCAAGGGGATTGATAGGATGGATGTTGAATAGATGTTCCCCAGGTGGGACAGCCTCGAACAAGAGGTCATAGCTATAGAGTGAGAGGTAGGGTCAAACTGAGATGAGGAGAAACTATTTCTCTCAGAGGGTTGTGAATCTGTGGAGTTCACTGCCCCAGAGTGCAGTGGAGACAGAATCAGATTCAAGATGATGAAATTCGGGATAAAGGGCTATGAGAAGCAGGCAGGAGTGAGACCAAGAGAAGATCAACCACAATCATGTTAAATGGTTGAATGGGCTTGAAGGGCTTTTGCCCAAAATGTCGATCTCCTGCTCCCAGGTTGTGACCTAACCTGCTGTGCTTTTCCAGCGCAACATTCTCGACTTTGAAAGGCTGAATTGCCTATTCTCGCTCCTAATTCCTATGGTTATGTTTCCAATATATCTACTCTCCCTTAATAATTCCTATGCCCTTCCTGACACAACAGTCCAAAATTTCCATTTGAAAAGAAATTGGATCAGTTACAATGTCAAGGAAGACTGTAATTAGCAGTGGAGAAATAATAAAGAGATGAGATGACAGTAAATAGCTCCAGGTGAAGGGCTAGTAAAATGGTTTCTTGAGTCAAACACTACTGCCACTATGATGCGGTCTGAGAGCTTTCCTATATGTTAGCACTTTTAACACATACCAGAAAGATTTCTGGAGACAGATGTCTTGAATCTTATTGCTGTTTACACTGCTACAAGATGCTAGTCTGGCACATAGTCTGGATTGTGTTCACTGGTGTAACAGTTCAATTACATGACTGTAACACTATACATGGTTGACCGTACACACATTGCACTAACTCTATTGCACTGTACTGTGCAGATGAAGCAAGGATCTTTATACACAAGTCACATTTCCTGATGTCTGCTAACTGTCTTAAAGGTACATTGCCCTGCTGGTCTGGAATCTGTGCAGTTACACATCGGCTAGAACTGGTACAAATGTGATGCACCATATGGCATCCCGAGGTGTAATGATTCCAATATCCTGCAACGAAGATACAATGATCCTCCGCTTAACCAACATCCATACGGATGATCTAATCATTCAGTGAGGCACTGCTATTCCTAAATGCTTCACAACATAATAGCAGTACCCGCATATCACACTAAGTTGTCATAAGTAAAGTGGCTTTGGAATATCCTGTGATGTGTGACAATGCTAGCAATCAGTTTAAGTCTCTTTTTCTTTTAGTCTGCATCAATGATAGACAAGTAGTTTGAACAGATGTCTAGTCTTAGCTGGTCGATGCTGTCACAAATCTAAAAGTGTTAACATCCCAAATTCTGGCATCCTCTAATGTTAGTGAAGACAGCAGTTAGCTGGGCTATGCTGACCAGAAAGGTCCAGGCTTGATTTCACCTGGTCCTGACCTAGCTAGGATAATGTCGTGGTGGCAGTTGGCTATGAAGAGATCGAGGGTGGGTATGAGGCCAGCACAGGGTGTCCAGGTCGATGGGGTGTATTGGAGGTGGGAGAAGGGGTCATCAGAGGGTGGGCGAAAATCCTGGTTGAAGAAGTAGGTGGGTAGACGAAGGCAGCGGACGAATTGTTCGATGTCTCGCCGCGTGTTGAACTTGTTAATCCGAGAGCGTAGGGCTACACCAACTGCTGCTGCGACATTAACCGCCTCAACCTCTCCACCCCTTTCACCCACTCCTACCTATCACCCTTGGAACGTGCAGCCCTCCACTCCCTCCGTTCCAACCCCAACCTCACTATCAAACCAGCAGACAAGGGAGGCGCGGTAGTAGTTTGGCGCACCAACCTTTACACCGCTGAGGCTAAACATCAGCTAGCGGACACCTCCTCCTACTGCCCCCTTGACCATGACCCCATCTCCCACCACCAAACCATCATCTCCCAGATCATCCATAACGTCATCATCACCTCAGGGGATCTCCCATCCACCGCCTCCAACCTCATAGTCCCACAACCCCGCACCGCCCGTTTCTACCACCTGCCCAAAATCCACAAACCTGATTGCCCTGGCCGACCCATTGTCTCAGCCTGCTCCTGCCCCAGCGAACTCATCTCTGCATACCTCAACACGGTCCTGTCCCCCTTAGTCCAAGAACTTCCCACCTACGTTCGGACACCACCCACGCTTTCCACTTCCTCCATGATTTTCACTTCCCCAGTCCCCAATGCCTTATCTCCACCATGGACATCCAGTCCCTGTACACCTCCATCCCTCATCACGAAGGACTCAAAGCCCTCTGCTTCTTCCTTTCCCGCCGCACCAACCAGTACCCTTCCACTGACACCTTCCTTCGACTGACTGAACTGGTCCTCACTCTGAATAACTTCTCTTTCCAATCGTCCCACTTCCTCCAAACCAAAGGAGTAGCCATGGGCACCTATATGGCCCCAGCTATGCCTGCCTCTTTGTAGGCTATGTGGAACAGTCCATCTTCCGCAGCTGCACTGGCACCAACCCCACCTTTTCCTCCGCTACATCGATGACTGTATTGGCGCTGCCTCGTGCTCCCACGAGGAGGTTGAACAGTTCACCCACTTTACTAACACCTTCCACCCCGACCTCAAATTTACCTGGACCGTCTCAAACTCCTCCCTCCCCTTCCTAGATCTCTCCATTTCTATCTCAGGCGACCGAATCAACACGGACATTTACTATAAACCGACCGATTTCAACAGCTACCTAGACTACACCTCCTCCCACCTTCCCCCTGTAAAAACGCCATCCATATTCCTAATTCCTTCGTCTCCGCCGCATCTGCTCCCAGGAGGACCTGTTCCAATACAGAGCAACCCAGATAGCCCCCTTCTTCAAAGATCGCAATTTCCCACAGACGTGATCGGCGATGCTCTCCGCCGCATCTCCTCCACATCTCCTCCACTGCCCTCGAGCCCCGCCCCTCCAATCACCATCAGGACAGATCCCCAGTGGTACTCACCTACCACCCCACCAACCTCCATATACATCGTATCATCCATCGTCATTTCCGCCACCTCAAAACAGACCCCACCACCAGAGGTATATTTCCCTCCCCTCCCATATCAGCGTTCCGAAAAGACCACTCCCTTCGTGACTCCCTCGTCAGGTCCACACCCCCCACCAACCCAACCTCCACTCCTGGCACCTTCCCCTGCAACCGCAAGAAATGCAAAACTTGTGCTCACACCTCCCCCCTTACTTCCCTCCAAGGCCCCAAGGGATCCTTCCATATCCGCCACAAATTCACCTGCACCTCCACACACATCATTTACTGCATCTGCTGCACCTGATGTGGCCTCCTCTATATTGGGGAGACAGGCCGCCTACTTGCGGAACGTTTCAGAGAACACCTCTGGGACACCCGGATCAACCAACCCAACCACCCCGTGGCTCAACACTTCAACTCCCTCTCCCACTCCACCGAGGACATGCAGGTCCTTGGACTCCTCCATTGCCAGACCAAAGCAATACGACGGCTGGAGGAAGAGCGCCTCATCTTCTGCCTAGGAACCCTCCAACCACAAGGGATGAAGTCAGATTTCTCCATTTTCCTCATTTCCCCTCCCCCCACCTTGTCTCAGTCCCAACCTTCAAACTCAGCACCACCTTCCTAACCTGCAATCTTCTTCCTGACCTCTCCGCCCCCACCCCCACTCCGGCCTATCACCCTCATCTTAACCTCCTTCCACCTATCGCATTTCCAACGCCCCTCCCCCAAGTCCCTCCCCCCTACCTTTCATCTTAGCCTGCTCGGCAAACTTTCCTCATTCCTGAAGAAGGGCTCATGCCCGAAACATCGATTCTCCTGCTCCTTGGATGCTGCCTGACCTGCTGCGCTTTTCCAGAAACACATATTCAGTTCTGATCTCCAGCATCTGCAGTCCTCACTTTCTCCTTTGTCTAAATTAAACTCCAGCTGCCACTTCTCAGCCCATTGGCCCATCAGGTCCAGATCCTGTTGTAATCTGAGGTATCCCTCTTCACTGTCCACGACACCTCCAACTTTGGTGTCATCTGTAAACTTACTAACTGTACCTCTTATGCTCACATCCAAATCATTTATGTAAATGACAAAAAGTATTGGACCCAGCACCGATCCTTGTGGCACTCCACTGGTCACAGGCCTCCACCACCACTCTGTCTTCTACCTTTGAGCCAGTTCTGTATCCAAATGGCTAGCTTTCCCTGTATTCCATGAAATCTAACCTTGTTAATCAGTCTCCCATGGGGAACCTTGTCGAATGCTTTACTGAGGTCCATACAGATCACATCTACTGCTCTGCCCTCATTGTTACTTCTTCAAAAAACTCAATCAAGTTTGTGAGACATGATTTCCCACACACAAAGCCATGTTGACTATTCCTAATGAGTCCTTGCCTTTCCAAATACATGTACATCCTCAGGATTCCCTCCAACAACTTGCCCACCACCGAGGTCAGGCTCACCAGTCTATAGTTCCCTGGCTTGTCCTTACCTCCCTTCATAAATAGTGGCACCACATTTTCCAACCTCCAGTCTTCCGGCACCTCACCTGTGACTATCGATGATACAAATATCTCAACAAGAGGCCCAGCAATCACTTCTCTAGCTTCCCACAAAGTTCCCGGGTACACCGGATCAGGTCCTGGGAATTTATCCACCTTTACCCATTTCAAGACATCCAGCACTTCCTCCTCAGTAATATGGACATTTTGCAAGATGTCACCATCTATTTCCCTACAGTCTATATCTTCCAAATCCTTTTCCACAGTAAATACTGATGCAAAATATTCATTTAGTATCTCCCCCATTTTCTGTGGCTCCACACAAAGGTTGCCTTGATGATCTTTGAGGGGCCCTATTCTCTCCCTAGTTACCCTTTTGTCCTTAACATATTTGTAAAAACCCTTTGGATTCTCCTTAATTTTACTTGCCAAAGCTATCTCATGTCCCCTTTTTGCCCTCCGGATTTCCCTCTTAAGTATACTCCTACAGCCTTTATACTCTAAGGATTCACTCGATCTATCCTGTCTATACCTTACATATGCTTCCTTCTTTTTCTTAAACAAACCCTCAATTTCTTTAGTCATCCAGCATTCCCTATACCTACCAGTCTTTCCTTTTACCCTAACAGAAATATACTTTCTCTGGATTCTCATTAACTCATTTCTGAAGGCTTCCCATTTTCCAACCGTCCCTTTACCTGCGAACATCTGCCCCCAATCAGCTTTCGAAAGTTTTTGCCTGATACCGTCAAAATTGGCCTTTCTCCAATTTAGAACTTCAACTTTTAGATCTGGTCTATCCTTTTCCATCACTACTTTAAACCTAATAGAATCATGGTCGCTGGCCCCAAAGTGCTCCCCCACTGACACCTCAGTCACCTCCCTGCCTTATTTCCCAAGAGTAGGTCAAGTCTTGCACTTTCTCCAGTAGGTATATCCACATACTGAATCAGAAAATTGTCTTGTACACACTTCACAAATTCCTCTCCATCTAAACCCTTAACACTATGGCAGTCCCAGTCTATGTTTGGAAAGTTAAAATCCCCTACCATAACCACCCTATTATTCTTACAGATAGCTGAGATCGCCTTACAAGTTTGTTTCTCAATTTCCCTCTGACTATTGGGGGGTCTATAATACAATCTCAATCAGGTGATCATCCCTTTCTTATTTCTCAGTTCTACCCAAGTAACTTCCCTGGATGTATTTCTGGGAATATCCTCCCTCAGCACAGCTGTAATGCTATCCCTTACCAAAAATGCCACTCCCCCTCCTCTCTTGCCTCCCTTTCTATCCTTCCTGTAGCATTTGTATCCTGGAACATTAAGGTGCCAGTCCTGCCCATCCCTGAGCGATGTTTCTGTAATTGCTATGATATCCCAGTCCCATGCTCCTAACCATGCTCTGTCTTCCCTGTTAGGGCCCTTGCATTGAAATAAATGCAGTTTAATTTATTAGTCCTACCTTGTCCCTGCCTGCCCTGACTGTTTGACTCGCTTCTGTTCTCAACTATACCAGTCTCAGATTGACCTCTTTCCTCACTCTCTCCCTGGGTCCCACCCCCACATTATTAGTTTAAATCTCTTGAGCAGCTCTAGCAAATTTCCCCGCCATTATATTAGTCCCCCTCCAATTTTGGTGCAATCCGTCCTTCTTGTACAGGTCACTTCTACCCCAAAAGAGATTCCAATGATCCAAAAATGTGAATCCTTCTCCCATACACCAGCCCCTCAGCCATGCATTTATCTGCTCTATCCTCCTATTCCTGCCCTCACTAGCTTGTAGCACCCGGAGTAATCCAGATATTACTACTCTCAAGGAGTAAAAAGTGAGGTCTGCAGATGCTGGAGATCAGAGCTGAAAATGTGTTGCTGGTTAAAGCACAGCAGGTTAGGCAGCATCCAAGGAACAGGAAATTCGACGTTTCGGGCCAGAGCCCTTCATCAGGAATGAGGACAGTGTGCCAGGCAGGCTCAGATAAAAGGTAGGGAGGAGGGACTTGGGGGAGGGGCGATGGGGATGTGATAGGTGGAAGGAGGTCAAGGTGAGGGTGATAGGCCGGAGTGGGGTGGGGGCGGAGAGGTCAGGAAGAAGATTGCAGGTTAGGAGGGCGGTGCTGAGTTGAGGGAACCGACTGAGACAGGTGGGGGGAGGGGAAATGAGGAAACTGGAGAAATCTGAGTTCATTCCTTGTGGTTGGAGGGTTCCCAGGCAGAAGATGAGGCGCTCCTCCTCCAGCCGTCGTGTTGTTATGTTCTGCCAATGGAGGAGTCCAAGGACCTGCATGTCCTCGGTGGAGTGGGAGGGAGAGTTAAAGTGCTGAGCCACGGGGTGGTTGGGTTGGTTGGTCCGGGCGTCCCAGAGGTGTTCTCTGAAGCGTTCCGCAAGTAAGCAGCCCGTCTCCCCAATATAGAGGAGGCCACATCGGGTGCAGCGGATGCAATAGATGATGTGTGTGGAGGTGCAGGTGAACTTGTGGCGGATATGGAAGGATCCCTTGGGGCCTTGGAGGGAAGTGAGGGAGGAGGTGTGGGCGCAAGTTTTACATTTCCTGCAGTTGCAGGGGAAGGTGCCGGGAGTGGAGGTTGGGTTGGTGGGGGGTGTGGACCTAACGAGGGAGTCACGAAAGGAGTGGTCTTTGCGGAACGCTGATAGGGGAGGGGAGGGAAATATATCCCTGGTGGTGGGGTCCGTTTGGAGGTGGCGGAAATGACGGCGGATGATACGTTGTATACGGAGGTTGGTGGGGTGGTAGGTGAGAACCAGTGGGGTTCTACTCTCAAGGACCGCGTTTTTAAATTTCTGCCCAACTCCCTGTAATCTCCCTACAAAATCTCAACCTTTTCCCTTCCTATGTCATCGCTTCCAATGTGGACAATGACCTCTTGCTGGTCCGTCTCCCCCTTGAGAACATTCTGCACTCTCTCGGAGACATCCTTGATCCTGGCACCAGGGAAGCAACACATCATTCTGTTTTTTTGCTGTTGGCCACAGAAACGTCTGTCTGTACCTCTGACTACAGAATCTCCTCTCACAATTGATCTCTTGGAACCCAACATACCCTCGTTGCATTAGAGCCAGTCTCAATACCAGGAACTTGGCTGTTTGTGCTACGCTCCCCTGAGAATGCATTACCCCCTACATTATCCAAAACAGCATACCTGTTTGAAATGGGTATAGCCACAAAAGACTCCTGCACTAGCCACCTACCTCTCTTACCTTTCCTGGAGTTAACCCATCTATGTGAGTCTATCTGAAACTTTCCCCCCCTTCCTATGACTGCCATCCATCACGTACTGTTGTTGTTGCAAATTCCTCATTGCTTGTATCTGTCTCTCCAATCGATCCATTCGATCTGATAAGATTTGCAGCCAACAGCATTTTTGGCATATATAATTTCAGTAACCCTTAAACTCTCTTTGAACTCCCACATCTGACAAGAAGCACATGTTTACAAAAGGCCATTTTTGCTCCTTCACAATCTACAGACCCAGAAAATAACAGTCTTATTCTGCTACAAACACTGCCCCAGGTTAAATTAATAGTTGATGCTTATATTTTAAGTTTAATCAAGAGACATATCTTCAAAAACATATAATCAAGAAAGAACTCGTTCTACTCAGTACTGCAGACTTTCTGTTAACCACTTAAAACAATTAGCTGTTTCTGTGCTGTGAACTTCACCAACAGTTCCTCCGAGATCAGTTGTGAAATTCACTGTTTGTTAATTTTCCCAGACACACTCTGATGTCCAGCGATACATGAACTCAAACAGCAAAGGCAGTAACTGTGCTGGTTTTCTATCTCTATTTCTCTCTTTCCTGCACTGTCCTCACCATGTGCTTCCTTTGTCTGTTGTTCTTCCTTTTAAAGCTGCTGTTGTTTTGTCTTTTTTCCCCAAAGTTCCAAAACAATGCAACAGCATCTGAAACAGTAATTGCTGCTCCTGCGATTCGAAGAAATCACCTCCAGCACCTGAAATACCTAAAAAAAAATGATTTTAGACTCTGCTATTATGGAGAGAGTGTTGACTTGATGAAAGTACGGTCTTTGAGATGAGAAATAGCATTTTGAGAGTACACGGTCATGAGAGGCATGGATAGAGTCAATAGCCAGAGACTTTTCACCCATGGCAGCACTGACTGGCACGAGGGGTCATAGTTTTAAGATATTAGGAGGAAGATATAGAGGAGATGTCAGAGGTAGGTTCTTTACACAGAGAGTTGCGAATGCATGAAATGTGTTGCCAGTGGTGGTGGTGGAAGCAGAGTCATTAGGGACATTTAAGCGATTGCTGGACATGCAAATGGACAGCAGTGAATTGAGGGGTGTATAGGTTGGGTTATTTTATCTTACATTAGGATTAATCCTCGGCACAATATCGTGGGTCAAAGGGCCCGTTCTGTGCTGTACTTTTCTATGTTCTGTGTTCTTAAATGAAATTGAAATCCTATCTGCCCGAGCAAATGGATGCAACAATCCAAAGCAATGAGGAGAAGAAAAGGGAGTTTTTGTGGATTCTTGGTCAAAATATTACTTAACCAACACCTAAATACAGATGAACTGGTGATAAATTTTCATTGTTGTTGGATCCTGCTGTGCACAAAAAGACTGCCATGTTTCTTATATTGAACCATCGTCCACATTTCAAGCAAACATAATGCCATCCGACTTCAAGTATTTGGACACTTATCCGGCTCATGAAAGTATAGTTCCTCTTTTCTTTGTACATACTAATTTATTTCTCAGACAGCCAGTCCTCTGTTAGGATGTCCAAGGATTGCTGTCTCACCTTTTATACTTTCTGATAGATAAAGGCATAGCGATATACAGCATGGAAATAGACCCTTCGGATCAACTAGTCCACGCTGACCACGTTCCCAAACTTGCATGCATTTGGCACATATCCCTCCAATCCTTTCCTGTTCATGTAGCCATCTAGATGTCTTTTAAGTATTGTAACTGTATCTGCATCCACCACTTCCTCTGGCAGTTCATTCCGCACATTAACCACTCCCTGTATAAAAGACGTTGCCCCTCATGTCCTTTTTAAAACTTCCTCTTCTCACCTTAAAAACATGCCCTCTAGTTTTGAATTCACCCACCCTAGGGAAAACACTTTTGCTATTCACCCTTTCTAATCACCTCATGATTTTATAAAACTCTATAAGACTACCCCTTTAACTTGCTATTTCTATTTCTATAACTGAAACCCTCCATTTCCGGCCACATCCTGATAAATCTTTGCTGACTTAATAATATCCTTCATATAGCAGGAATAATAATATCCTTCCTATGGCCTAGAACTGCACACACTACTCCAGAAGAGGCCTTATCAACTTCCTGTACAACTTCAACACAACATCCCAACTCCTATACACAAAGGTCTGAGCAATGAAGGCAAGCCTACTAAACATCGTCTTAACCACCCTGACTACCTGTGACACAAATTTCAAAAAAATATGTTGCAAGTAACCCCTGTATGTTTGAAGTTCCTTCACAAATGAGACCCATATAACAGGACATAGATCACATTTTACTCTGGATTTTATGCCATTCTTTTAACTTTGCATTTTAAGTAAATAATATAATTGCAAATTACTCAGGCAAGATGCAGCTCTGACAGGTAACAAATGCTGATTTGCTTCAAATTAGGGAGGTAAAATAAATGTTACATTAACTTAGACCAAGCTTGTACATTCCTCACAGATAATAACAAAGCAATAATAATAAAAGGTCTAGAAGCAGGTTTTTTGCAAGTCTTTTGCCTACAACATAATGTTAGAGTCTGAAAATGAAATAATTTAATGTAAGATAAAAACTGATACAAAATTTTCCATCAACAAAGAAGCTATACTGGTAGATTATGGGATTGCCTCAGTAAATGGAAAAGTTTGCAGAGGCAGGTAGAATAAATCCTGCAGGTAGAACAAAAATTGAGTTAAGTTTTCAGATAAATGTCCTTTTGTTAGAGCTCAGGTCACTTCTGTTTCTCTCACCACAGATGCTGCCAGACTTGGTGAGCATTCCCAGTTTTTTCTGTACTTACTTCAGATTTCCAGCAGCTGCAGCATTTTGCTTCTAGGGAAGTAGAGCTGTTAGCCAGGGGCCTCTGTGTCACAGTGGTAGTGTCCCTACCTCTAGACTGAGAAGCCTGGGTTCAAATCCAACCTGCCCCAGAAGTATGTACTAACATCTCTGAATGGGTTAATTGGAAAATAGTTTTATAACACATAGAAGTGTTGTTATACTGTTAGGACCCTCTTATGGTGCAGAGGTAGTGTCCCTACCCCTAAACTGAGAGGCCTAAGTTCAAGTCCCACCTGCTCCAGAGGTGTGAGGTGTGAGGTGGGTCTCAGAGAAAGTTTACTTTGGAGCAGCTGAGAGCTGTTGCAGAGCGGATTAGACTGGCGGCTTGGTGTGGATCGGGGACGGCTGTTGGACTGGAGCCTAGCACGGGCAGCCAGACTGTGTGGAAGCCACTGTGTTGAGCTACTACAATGTAATGCTTTTTTGAAGTTTTTTTTATCTGACTGTCATGTCAATCCCTTAACTATGTCTTATTTCTAATTCATTCTTTAAACACTGTAAAGTAACTACATTTCTTTTTTACTTTAATAGCTACGATTTGCACCTGGGAACTTGTACCTAAGAATGCACCTCAAAAGGTGACATTGTAAAACTTTTCACTGTCCTCCTGTGCTTGAGTACACGTGACAATAAACAATATCCTACTCTAATGTCCCCACTTCAGAGACATTATTACATGCCTCTGGAGCTGGTGGGACTTGGACCTAGGCCTTTCAGTCCAGGGGTAGGGTTGCTACCACAACACCCCAACAGCCCCTATTAGAAGAATAAGTTTGACTTCCAGTAAAGAGAATATCCTGATGATATCTGGCCAGCAGTCACTAAGGCACGTTCTCCAGCCCAGATGGGGGAAGGCTACAGGAGGCACTGTAATGATGATAGTTTGGTTCATCTTTGGGAAATTGGTGAGCATAGGCAACAAAGCCGCAATGAAACTTTTATCCACTTGAAACAGCTGGCTGTACTTATCCTTTCATTCAGAGAACAAAGAAAGCTTTCTTTTCTCATATTTCTGTAATTACAGGTTATTCAAGCCAAGGAATTATCACATAGAGATGATAAAAGTGATCGCAGCTTCACAACCAAAATTTCTCTCAAGTTTCTACCACCCATGGAGCTGTCTCCCAACAATCCATTGATGTTCAATTCAGAAGAGGAGAAAGGAGGAATTACCCGCAGGAGATGAGGAGCAAAATGCTAGTCGAGGAGACAATTATCCAGACTGGTATTTTTACACATGTTTTGACCAAGTCGAATGTAACTAAGTAACAACCGTTATTTGAAAGATATTAAAGAAGAGATTGAAAGCTGAAATCATCCAAACATATTTTGTAAAAGAAGAAATAAGTTAACCATTGTAGGTCCAGCCTGCTTAACCAATTCATTCCATTTTCAAAGGTTGTAATGCACTACACCATAATTAAAGTTCCATTTTAAATATGCAGGAACAAGATGAAATAAATAAACATATCTAACTGCATTTGCTACAGTGATAAATTCAGTGAAATTAGGTTTATTTGTTTTGGTCAAAAGGTATTGAAAATTGATAATGACAGTAGCAGATGCTTTGCAGAGTGGGGGTCTTAGGAAGGCTTCTCCCTGCAGTTGTTGGCATGATCATTGGTGATTGTTGATCTCCAGGTCTTCGAGCAGTTTGATTTCAGAACACCTGGTTTGGAGAGGCTCTGTAAAGCTGACTCATTATTGGTCAATGTCAACCATAGAGCTCCTTTTCTTTCAGCTGAGTTTTGCAGCATTTACAAGGTACAACTCAGTGTCACTTACTGAAGCATAGTTCACTCATAAAGCATGAATTTGAACATTGTGATATCCTACATGCCAAGCACAATTTGTGTTGCGTGCTGCACAAAGTGTAAGAGAATGAATTTAATGCTGGGAAGCTTAACTATATTGAGAACTTCATTGTCTGTGATGTAGTCCTGCCTTCCAACACTCATGATGGTCAAGGACAGCATTGATGGGATTCAGCAGTCACACTTCTCTTCTGGATGGGACTCATGTTGCTGACTCAGTCAAGAGGGTGGTGAGGATAAATGCTTTGAGAAGTAGCTAAAGGAACTGTTGGCTTTGAATAATTTAATTGTCTATGTTGTGTTGACAGCAGCATTATTGGAGACAATGCTACCCAGTTCTCCTACTTTGAGGTTGCTACCATCAACACTGGCTTGCATTAGATTTAACTTCCCAGGGTTTTAATTAATGCAGCATCTCTGTTTTCTTTAGACTAATAATAAAGCCAAAGGCATTTACTGCCTCAGAGAACCAGTTTACAATAAGCAGCATTGTTTTCCCCCATGTGTGCCAGGAGGGAGCAACTGTCAGCAAAAAGAGGTTCCATGTGGTATTGTGTTTAATGCATTTTCAAAATGCCTATATTGTATATTTTAAACAAATATTTACTATACACCTTATTTTGTTTTGTAACTTTTCTTACACAATTTTCATAAAGCAGTCAAAAGGGGTAACATGAAAGTGCAGTGAAGAAACAGGTTGAACATGATTTGTCTTTCATCCTAAAGGTATTGAGTCCATATGAATGTTTTCCCCTAGTGTCTCCACACAGATTCAAAGTTTTGTCTCAGCAACAGGTGCGCTTTACAAAATAATCTCAAGTCATTTATAATTGTTCTTGTTCTTAGGAGTGAAGGGATCAAAGAGTATGGGAAGAAAACAAGAACCGGCTACCGAGTTGGATGATCGGCCATCATGATATTGAATGAGGGAGTAAGCACAAAGTACCCAAAGGCCCACTCCAGCTCCTAGTTTTGATTTTACCACATTTCTATGTTACCAAGTCTCTGATAATTTCAATTTCACCAATTTCCTGTCTCAGTTCTTTCTCCTATTTACAGTTATTACTGAAATGTTATTTTACAATCCTCTATCGTGAAGTCAGAAGCAAAGTATAAGTTCATTTCAATTGGTCATTCCTTTATTATCTACTATTAACTTCCTTTTCTCACTCTCTAAATTACCAACACTCACTTTGTTTAACCTTTTCCATCTTAGATGTCTGTCAAAAATCTTGCTATCTGTTTTTATGTTTCTAGCTAGCTGCTTCTTCTACTTTAACTGCCTTTTCCTGGTTAACCTTTTAGTCACTCTTTGCTGTTCTTTATCTTCTAACAAAATCACCTGACTTATCATTCATGTTTGTATGGCTGTGTGCGCTTTCTGGTGGAATCAGGCAGTTCTGTTTGCTTCAGATTTTCAGCATTTGCAATATTTTACTTTTATTATGAGGAGACCATAGGAATGTTTTGGGGCTATTCTCTTATAACAGCATACTCTGGAACCAATTAGAGAGCAAATTAGACCTGATATTGGGTAATGAGGTAGGATTAAATCTCTTCGAGAAAGTATCTCGAGACAGTAGCAACCATGGTATGGCAGAGTAGATATATCTCACTGATAGTGTAGTCATTTTTATAGGAACAAATCTCAGTTGCACTTTTTCTTTTGAATAAGCCCCAAAAACATTCTTACAATGATGAATTTAATAAAGCGTACAAGCTGGCTCGATAGATCTGCATGCTAATGAACTGATTATCTTGGCTGAGAATCCAGCAACTTTAGCATGGCAGGACGAGGGACATAATTGACAGCTTTTACTCGGGTTGATTTGTCCAGCATAGCTAACATTTAGAATGGTGAGATTAGCAGAGGCTCTGGTAGCCACTTCTATCTTGGCTATCTCACTTCTTCTTGTACAGTTTCAATACCACTCCCACTTATTGAGAGAGTTTTATCTGTTTGTATACACTTTGGTTTTGTTAGTCTGCTCCACCATTTAATATTATCATGGCTGATCATCCAACTCAGTTAGCTGTTCTCATTATTTTTTCCTCATGCCCTTTGATCCTTTCCACCCCCAACCAATTCCTTAAGAACAAGGATTGCTTTTCAAAACAATGTTTTGGCCACAACCACTTTCTATGGCACAGAATTCCACAGGCTCACCACTGAATGGTAAAGCAATGTGTCCTCATCTTAGTTCTAAATGACCTATCCCTTATTCATCAACTGTGACCCCTGGTTCTGGACTCTCTGATCATTGAGAATAGCTACAACATGATCCAGTCCTGTTAGAATTTTACCAGCTTCAATGAGATGCTCCCTCATTCTTCTCTACTCAGTTAACTGATGGAGCTGCAAATTGACAAATCTCAATCCAGTTGGACTTCATCCAAGGGTCTTTAAAATATTTTGCAAATGTGGTAGTAATTTTAAGGTTAATATTCCAAAATTTCCGAAATTCAGGTAAGGTTCTTTTAGATTGGAATGTTGCAAATATAACCCCTCTGTTCAAGAAAGGATGGAAGGGGGAAAACAGGAAACTTTGGGCCAGTTTGATTAACATGTGCCATGGGAAGGGCATTAGAATTGATCAAAGAGATTCTAGCTGTACACCTTGATAAACCCACCATAACCAGGAAGAGTAAGAATAGTTTTGTCAAAGTGAATTCATGTTTAAACAATTTATTGGAGTTCTTTGACGGAAGAGGGTTTGAGCTGCAGGGAGAGACGGAATAGCTTGGGGCTTTTTGCCCCTGGAGCATCAGAGACCGAGGGAGACCTGATAGGGGTTTATAACATCACAAGGGGCATGGACAGGGTGAATTAGCCAAGGTCTTTTTCCAAAGGTGGGGGCATCCAAAACTAGAAGGCATAGGTTTATGGTGAGAGCAAGAAGATTTAAAAAGAACCTGATGGGGTAAGTTTTTGATGCAGAGGCTGCACATATGGAAACGTGCTGCCAGAGGAAGTGGTGGAGGCTGGTGCAATTACAACATTTAAGAGGCAGCTAGATGGGTATATGAATAGGAAGGGGTAAAAAGAGATGTTATCCAAACACCTGCAAATAGGACTAGGTCAGATTGGGATGTCTGGTCAGTGTAGATGAGTTGAGCTGAAAGATCTATTTCTGTGCTGTATGACTCTATAAGTATCGTGTGCAGTCAATAAAGGAACATCCTTGGATTTCTAGATGGTATTTGGTAAGGTGCCACATCAAAGGCTACTACAGAAATTACAAGTTCATGGTGTAGAAGATGAGGTATTATTAGCGTAGATAAGAAGTTGGCTAGTTGGCAGAAAACATCAGTATACATCAATGAGTTTTTATCTTAATTCATTCATGGGATGAGGGTGTTGCTGGTTAGGTGCAGCATTTATTGCCCATCCCCAACTGCCCAGAGGGCAGTTAAGAGTCAACCATAGGGCTATGGGTCTGGAATCATGTGTAGGCCAGACCAGGTAAAGATGGCAATTTCCTTTCCTAAATGACTTTAGTGAACTCGATGGATTTTTTTTCAGACAATCAGCAATGAATTCATGGTCATTGTCAGACTCTTAATTCCAGATTTTGTTTTATTGAATTCAAATTCCACAATCTGCCATGACAGGACTGGAACCCAGATCCTCAGAACGTTATCTGGGTCTCTGGATTAACAATCCAGTGATAATACCATGAGGCCATCACCTCCCCAAAAGTCGGTCTTCACCTGATTGGCAAGATATGATGAGGAGAGTCTGGACATCTGTGCTTAGATGACTTAGATAAATAGAATGAAGTTATGTTTGCTAAACAGAGATAGGCAAGAAAATATATTGCAAAGAAGCCATTAGGAACTTGCAGATGAATATCTATGAAGTAAATGAGTGGGCAAAAATCTGACAGCTGAAACATAAAGAAATGTAAAGTGACTCACTTTGGTCAGAAGATTAAAAAAAACAGAGTATTAATAATTGAGTGAAAGCAGAATTCCAAAATGCAGAAGTATCTGGCTGTTTTGGGGCACGAATCACAAATATGCAGTTGTGGCATATGATTAGGAAAGCAGATTGGACACTATTATTACAAAAGGAATAGAACAGAAAAGGATGCAGGTTTATGCTTCAGTAATACAAGGCATTGAATACTTGAACACAGTGCAATTCTGGTCTCTTGTAAATGCATTGGAGGTCGTTCTGAGAAGGTTTACTCAGTTGATAGCTGAATGAATGGCAGATCTTATGAGGAAAGGTAGGACAGTCTGGGTCTGGTTCCACTGGAGTTCAGCAGACTGAGGAGTAACTAGATTTAAGTGTATAAGATCCTGAATGGTTTTGATAAGGTGACATGGAAAGGATGCATCAATTCAGAACTAGGGACACAGTTTTAAAATTAGAAGTTGCACTGTTAGGAGAAAGATCAGGAAAAACATTTTCTCTGAGGGTTAACAGACTTTGCAACTCCCTGCCTCAGAAGACAGTAGAACCAGAATCACTGATTGCCTTTAAGACAGAGGTGGATAGATTCTTGGTTGACGGGGTGGGGGAATCAAGGGTCACTGGGGATAGATATTCCAGCCTTGGGCGACTGTGTCTAGTTTGCACATTCTCCCAGTGTCTGTGTGGGTTTTCTCCAGGTGCTCCGGTTTCCTCCCACAGTCCAAAGATGTGCAGGTGAGGTGAACTGGCCATGCTAAATTGCCCATAGTGTTAGGTGCACTGTCAGAAGGAAATGGGTCTGGAGGGGTTACTCTCCGGAGGGTTGGTGTGGACTGGTTGGGCCGAACGACCTGTTTCCACACTGTAGGGAATCTAATCATTAGGAAACAGATCAGCCATAATCACTGGTAGAGCAGGCTCAAGGGACCAAATGGTTTTCTTCCATTCCTACTTTGTATGTTCTTATTGATATGCTCAATGCTAGCATTGAGAAAGAGATATTTGTGGCATCTCCTCCTCCACTAATTTGTTTAATTGTCCACCACCCCCACTGGATGTGGCAGTACTGTAGATCTAAATCTGATCAGTTAGCTGTGGAATGGTTTAGCTTAGTGTATTGCTTGCTGTTTGGCAGACAAGTAGCCCTGCACAGTGACTTCACCACGTTCACATCTCTTTTTTAGGTATACCCAGAATGGCCCACATGTTCTCAGTGAACAACGGTTGATCCCATGGCTCAATGGTAATGGTTGGCCATGAGGTTGCAGATTGTACAGTTCTTTTGCTGTTGATGGCCCACAGCACCTTGTGAGTGCCCAGTTTTGACTTATTAGATCTGTTCGAAGTCATTCCAATTTTGTATGATGTCAGTGTCACACAACATGATGGAGAATATCCTCAGTGAGAAGACAGGACTTTGTCTCCACCAGTCTGTGCATTGATCACTCTTATTGATACTGTCATGGACAGATGATTTTGTAGCAAGTAGGTTGGGGAGAACAAGGTCAAGTATATTTTGATGTTTCTCCCTCTTGTTTGTTCTACCTGCCGCAGACCCAGTCTAGCATTTATGCCCTTTACAAATTGACCACAAAGCCACACTCAGTGCGAGGAGTACTTCTGATTCATCAACTAAAGGTTGCAGATGGGGTGCAGGAATGGGAGGGGGGATGGCATATGGTAATTAGCAGGAGGTTCCCTTGCCCTTCTTTAGCCTGAGACATCATGAGGTCTGGAGTCAATGGTGAAGATACCCAAGACAATGTCCTCCAGATTGCAGGACTCCAGTCCTGAAGAAGGGACACTCAACTCAAAATATTAACTCTAATTTCTCTCCATCGATGCTGCCAGAGTTGCTGAACTTGCCCAACAATTTTGGTCTTTGATCCCTCTAAACTGTATACCACTGACCACCTCCTGTTCTGGGTCTCTCCTATCCATGAGATAGTGATGGTAATGAATGGGACATTTGTGTCAGGTATGATTCAGTGAATATGACTGTGTCAGCCTGATTGCTCGAGTTGTCTGAAAGATGTCTTTTCCAATTTTGACATGAACGACCAAATGTTACTGAGGAAGATTTTGCAGCATCAGCAAGGGAGCTTGCTGTTGTCATTTCCAAAACAGTGCAACTTGTCCTCATGTAAAAATCTAGAATAATTGACTCTTCTCCAAATGAGGCAAACGTCTGGCTTCATCTAAACTAACTATCCTCCTCCATTCTCCTACAAGATATAGCTGCTGTCTTTTTAAAAATGATCAACTTGACAGCATTTGTTGCAAGTTAATAGTCAGAGGGTGTTTCTGTTTTGTTAACCTCCATTTGAAAAGCAATCCTTGCCAGCAGTGACTTCCCATCCGAACTGGGGCCACCTCACCAAGTCCCACTCACCCTCTCCCACTTATCCACATACCTCAAAGGAATTCCCAATTTAAATACTGTTTCTTCAATTTTCCATGGCAAACACGTCACATGTGCTTGCATCTGAACAAATTTTGTTGGGGGAGGCTTTATCCCTCTCTCCAAAGTATGCCAATTAACCTTGGGTTAAAGAAAACTTTTAAATTTTAATCATTTTTAAAGTCCAGTGATCATAACACTGTCTTTTCAATGACTGTTTCTGAATTCACATCAAAGCATTCCTGCAAAAATCATTACATCTTCTAATTTAAACTGTTTCAACATTTGCACTACTTTGGCAAGATTTTTCTTCTAGTTTTTCTGTAGCAGGCTGAACAATGAAATGTTCCGACAGGAAGTTAAAAGGGAGATGGGAGAGGCATTCAGATGTGAAAATAGCCAAGCAGCTAACATCATTACAAAACCTATATAGTTTCTTTATAAGCTCACAGACAATAGATCTCTAGGCAGGCCTGATTTCATATACTACCTTGGGATATGACTGTTACAGAGCTGTGTCAAAAACTATCCAGTCAGGCAAATAGAGCAATCCAAACATTGAAGGCAAGCTCAAAGAAGCAGCCTACAATATCACTTTACACCAAACTGTTCTGGTTCCTGTTTGACTATCGGACTATCTCTCACAAAACTACAGGGATAGCTTCAGCAGAGTTGCTGAGGGGAAGAAAGTTCTGCACCAGGTTAAATCTGATAATTCCAGACCTTTTGGAGGAGGGGTGTGTGTGTGCGCGTGCGTGCGTGCGTGTCGGGTGGGGTTGCCAACAGGAGCGCCAAATCCAGCCACATGCCTTCTCTAAGCAAGAGAGACAATATAATTTGGGGGACACATTTTGGTGCTGGAACAATACAAGTGGCCATGTATGGGTATGCGGTGATGTTGATGTCAGGTCAAGGTCAAGTCCTGTGATATACAAAGTTCAGGTAGGTGCGATGCTCCTGAACAAACAAGTGGAAAGCCTCAAAGCTGTAACAGGGCAGAGGCAAAACATACTTGATTCCTCAGAACAGTCAAAAGGTCTCAGAAACTGTGGGTTCTCCCCCTTTGTCTAGTGTTGACAAAACCTCTGACAAAAGTCTAAGATGGATGCAGTCTCGATACTGTTACCACTGGAAGAAGAGGAGGAAACTCTCCTGAGACTCTCAAAACAAAGAGACAGGCTACTGTCCGGTACATGCTGCCCGTGTCAGAGTCAGAGTCAGAGGAACCGGACCTGGGGCAAATACGTCGCAGGAAAAGCTACAAGAGAAAGACCAAGGTTAGACTTCAAGAGGGGGGTATGTAGTGATTGGAACCAGGTGGACCTTGTTGACGGAGGTCCTTGATAGGGGTTGTTTACCTTGGCCGATCAGAAAGACTAGGCTGACCAATATTAACAGGGGAATTCTGAGAATTAAAAAAAGGGTGTGTCTCTAAGGGAGCTGGATCAGTGAGAGTGAAGGACTCTGCTCTTTAATGAGGAGAAGGGAAAAAAATTAACAGGAGAATTAGAATCTCCTCAGTTCAGGCGACTGACTCTGAGCTGGTTGGCCACAGCCAATGTACTGTGTACAAGTAAATATGGGGTGACTTGGTGATGGGATACCAGCCTCTATGCAGTTATTTCATATTGCATTTGGCATTTGAAAACTACCACAAGGATTATAATTGAAGAAAATGCAACTCTCATAGCCTTCTGCAAATAGGCGGTGCCTTGTCAGAATGTTAATTGTGAAATCGAGATGAAAGGAATTCATCCTCACAACTGTTTTTTTTTAAATTGACTCTGATCCAAAAATGTTGACATGTAATTAAGTATCATAATTAATCAGCGAAATTCATTACTACAGAGCAAGTCTGTGACTATTAATACATATTAATTACAATTGAAATAATATGTACTTTAGCAGCTTAATAACCTCATGGATTTCAACACAATAGCCCCAGATAAAAATCTCAAGGAGAGACAGTGTCATAAATCTCAACATATTCACGTTCTTTCAACACATTTACCTTGTATCCGTGCGTTAAATATGATTCAACTAAAATATTTACTTGAGAAAAGTGACAACTTTAATAGTTGCACACTAACTTCTATCTACACCCTTTGCAGCCATTAGATATCATGTCCAATTTAGATAAATTTTATAAAGCTGAAATTAAGACCATATTGGTTTCTTTTCAATATACACTCAGTTTAATTAAACACATAAATTACAAGAAAATTTGGCAAGCAAGTGTTCGAGAGTTCAATACCTCCACAAACCTCTCATTTGTTTTTACTACACACATTTATCATCCTGTAAATCAATTCATGCTAGTTCATAAGGTTGATGTCAGAACCTAAATATTGTCCAAGCTCAAATGACCTGAATTCCACAGTCTGAAATATAAACAGCACGAAAAACAGATTGAGTTAAAAAGGAAAGAAAGTATTCATTCATAATTTAGTTTCAATGCTTTTGTCATCAAATGATCACTGAACATTACCCACTGTGTTTTAGAGAAACTCCTACGGAATGAAATTCACAGACAGTATGAAACAGGTCAGATGTCACCATCTAAAAGGTTCTGGCAAGGGTGCACAAGAGCAAGGGGAACAATGGAATTGGAAATAATTGTATATTAATTTCTTGGGATAATTGAGTCAGAATTGGGTATGTGATGGAAAACAAGTAATCAGTTGTGTTGGAATTTTGTGAAGTGGAAGTTCACATAAAATTCTGACTAGATAAAATATATTGCTAATTCTGTCTAAACAATCTTTTAACTTCTAATTGTTTACATTGGACACCGTCTTGTTGAGGGTTATCTTCTTTCTAGTGTTCATTGTATTATCTTTTTGAGCTATGAAGATACATGTATCTGTTTTTTATTTCAACCTTATTGCTGGCCATAGTCTCAACAGTAGCTACTCCAAAGACATCAACCACCATCTCCTCCCTGGATATTAGAAACAGGCAATAAGTCTTTCCCACAACAGTAAGCACATGTTTGCTTGCCACTTTGTCATCTAAAAGTGAGAGAGCGCAAGACAGAAAGCTCATTGAGTGTTGTGTATTTGATTGATATGGCTGTCTTGGTTCCCTAGCCATCAATTTGTGCAGGCTGTGATATTAAAGATATCCGGTATGCAACAGTATTAGGCATGTAAGGATAAGGCGAGGCCAGGATTGTCTGGAATGAGTTATGACTAACTGAGTTTAATACAGAGTGATAGGGCTGTGGTAGAGCACTGTCTAAGACTTGTGGTGCAGTTGGTAGGATGTGACAGACAAAGATGCATTCACTGACCTTGACTACTTCATGCCTTTCTCTGTAGAATCCTACACATTCTTCCTTTCAAATAACTGTCAAATGACCTTTTGGATGCTTCAGTTGAATCTGCCTCGACCACAGTCTCAGGCAGTGAATTCCATTCCTAAACCACACATTGCGTTAAAACATTTCTTCTCATGTTGTTTTTCCTTCTTATAAAATAGCGATAAACCTGTGTCCTGTCATTCTCAATCTTTTCACAAGATCCCTACCTAATCTGTTCGTGATATCCCTTTCAAATTTCCCTGTATGCTTTTTGACAAGGAAAACAGTCCCAACTTCTCCAGCTTCATGACTGAACTTCCTTATACCTGCAACTATTCTCACAAATCTTCTGCATTCTCCCAAATGCTTTCACATACTTTCTAAAACATGGTGCCCAGAGTTTGTCCACTACTCCAACTGAGGTTGAATTGGTATCCTAGACAAGTCCAATATAACTTATTTCCTTTCATGTTTGCATTGACCCGAATCCCTGCTTCATGTTCTTTTGGGCTGTCCGTATTTTTGAATATTGTTATATGCACATACACCCATGTTCCTCTGCTTCTGCATCACCTTTAGAGTTGTATTCTTTATTTTATTTTGTCTATGTTATTCCTACCAAAATAAATCACTTCACATTTTTCCACAGTAATCTTCATCTGTTCTCTAGGTGGAAGTGAGGGCTGCAGATGCTGGAGATTAGAGTAGAGAATGTGGTGCTGGAAAAGCACAGCAGGTCAGGCAGCATCAGACTTTTGCCTGAAACATCAATCCTCCTGCTCCTTCATCTGTTCTCTGTCCACTCCAACTTTCAACATCCTTTCGAACATGAATGTTATCCTTCTAACTGCGCTTCCAAGCTTTGTATCATCCACAAACATTGAAATTGTGCCCCAAACACTAAGGCCTAGATCCTTAGCATACATCAGGAAAAGCAAGGGCCCAAAACTGACCCCTGGGGAACACTGTAGCCCAAAACCAATCCATTAAGTAGGACACACTGTTTCCTATCACTGAGTCAATCCTGTATTCACATCACTACTGACACATTTATTTTCATGAGCTTAACCTTTACTCACCAGTCTGTTGTGTTGCACTATATTAATATCTTCTGGACGTCTATATACCCATCAACAGCATTACTCTTGTTAACCCTCTGTTGTTTCTTCAAAAAACGCCACTAAGTTTGTTCGATTGATGGTGGCTTTGTTTAATTAACCTACATTTGCCCACGTGACTATTAGTTTTGTCCCAGACTATGGGCCCCGATCTTCTGGACACCAGAGAGTCAAAATCTGATCATACTTTGGAACACACTCCAAGGAACCCCACACAAACGTAAACACAAGGACTCCATGGGAATTTCTCAGGAAGCTTGAAATCCCAAACTTTCCAATGCCCTAGGACCCTCCGAAAATGATTCCAATTTCAGGTTCGAATCAGGACTTTCAACAGTTTCAACTTTCTAAAAACAGGCTAGTCAGCTGGGAAATCTTAGACGAGAAAAGACTTGTTTAACTCCTGCATAACTAAATCATTGACGCTTACCCATACCACCCATTGCTTAACCAGGTGCCATCCTGCCCACCTATCTCCTTATCCCCCCTCACCATTTACCTTTACCCCATCACCGATTATCTCCGTATACAATGATGTGGCTTGCCTTCCCCAGATGTTCCAGTTATATGAAGTAGTATTATGGAAAGAGTGGTCCTAAGGGAAGAGTACTAAACTGGGCCAAGGCCAATTATATTAAAATTAGGCAGGAGTTCAGAAATGTGGATTGAACACAGGTATTTGAAGGGAAGTCCACATTTGAAATGTGGGAGGCTTTCAAAGATAGGTTAAAGATAGTGCAGGATAGCCATGTCCTGTTGAAGGTAAAGGATAGGAAGGGCAAGATTCGTGAACCGTGGATGACAGGAGAAATTGTACGACTAGCCAAGAGGAAAAGGGAAGCATATCTAAGGTCTAGGCAGCTAAGAACAGAACGGGCCCTGGAGGAATATCAGAGGAATGGGACAAATCTTAAATGAGGAATCAAGCGGGCTAAAAGGGGTCTTGAAATAGCTTTAGCAAGCAGAATTAAGGAGAATCCCAAAGCATTTTATTCTTATATAAGAAGCAAACAAGTAACTAGGGAAAGGATTGGTCCACTAAATGATAATGAAGGAAGGCTGAGTGTCGAACCTGAGAGAATGGGTGAGATTCTGAATGATTACTTTGCATCAGTGTTCACTGAGGAGAGGAACATAATGTATGTTGAGATTAGAGATAGAAGTTTGATCAGTCTGGATTACATTGGCATAAGGAGGGAAGATGTGTTGGGAAGATGTGTTGGGTAGACTAGAGGTTATTAAGGTGGACAAATCCCCAGGACCGATAGAATATATCCCAGGTACTGAGGGAGGTGAGAGAGGAAATAGCTGGGGCCCTGACAGATATCTTTACGGCATCCTTAAATACAGGTGAGGTGCCGGAGGACTGAAAGGTTGCTCATGTTGTCCTCCTGTATAAGGAGGGTAATAGGGATATTCCGGTTAACTACAGACCAGTGAGCCTGACGTCAGTGGTGGGGAAGTTGCTGGAGTAGGTACTGATCTATTTAATATTTAGAAAAGAATGGACTTATCAACGATAGGCAACATGGTTTTATGGAAGGGAAATCGTGCCTTACCAACTTAATAGAGTTCTTTGAGGAAGTGACCAAGTTGATAGATGAAGGAAGGGCTGTTTATGTCATATACATGGACTTTAGTATAGCATTTGATAAGGTTCCCCATGATAGGCTAATGGATAAAGTGAAGTCACATGGTATGCAGGGTGTTCTAGCCAGGTGGATAAAGAACTAGTTGAGCAATAGGAGACAGAGTATAGTAGTTAAAGGGAGTTTCTCGAAATGGAGAAAGGTGACCAGTGGTATTTCGCAAGCGTCAGTATTGGGACCACTGTTGTTTGTGATGTATATAAATGATCTGGAAGAGGGCACTGTTGGTATGATCAGCAAGTTTGCAGATGACACGAAGATTGGTGGAGTAGCAGAAAGCATAGTGGACTGTCAGAGAATAAGAAGGATATAGATAGACTGGAGAGTTGGGTGGAAAAGTGGCAGATGGTTTTCAATCCAGACAAATGTGAGGTGATGCATTAAGGCAAGACTAATTCTAGAGCGAATTATACAATGAATAGAAGAGCCATGGGAAATGTTGATGGGCAGACAGCTCTGAGAGTGTAGGTCCATTTTACCCTGAAGGTTGCTGCACAGGTGGATAGAGTGGTCAAGAAGGCATATAGTATGCTTGCCTTCATTGGACGGGGTGTTGAGTATAAGAGCTGGCAAGTCATGTTAAAGTTGTACAAGACATTGGTTCAGCTGCATTTAGAATACTGCATACAGTTCTGGGCGACACATTACCAAAAGGATATGGACGCTTTGGAAAGGGTGCAGAGAAGGTTTACGAGGATGTTGCCTGGTATGGAAGGTGCTAGCTATGAAGAGAGGTTGAGTAGGTTAGGTTTATTTTCATTAGAAAAAAGGAGATTGAGGGGGGACCTGATCGAGGTTTACAAAATCATGAAGGGTATACACAGGATGGATAGAGACAAGCTTTTTTCCCAGGGTGAAGGATTCAATAACGAGAGGTCACGCTTTCAAAGCTAGAGGTGGAAAGTTTAAGGGGGATACACACGGCAAGTACTTCACACAGAGGGTGGTGGGCATTTGGAACACGTTGCCAGCAGAGGTGGTAGAGGCAGGCACAGTAGATTCATTTAAGATGCATTTGGACAGATGCATGAGTAGGTGGGGAGCAGAGGGATACAGATGCTTAGGAAATGACCGACTGGTTTAGACACTTGGTGAAGTGGGAGGTGGAATTGAAGTGGTCAGCACAGGGTGGTGGGGCTGTTTCGTGCATGGGTCCCAGAGATGTTACCTGAATGTTCTGCGAATCGGCATTCCCTTTTTCCCCAATGTAGAGGAGACCACATTGAAAGCAACGGATACAGTAGATGAGGCTTTTGGATGTGCAGGAAAATCCTTGCCAGATGTAGAAGGATCCTTTGGGGCCTTGGATAGAAGTGAGGGGCGAGGTGTGGGTGCAGGCTTTACATAACACAAGGTGCCGAGAGTGGAGGATGGGTTGGTGGGTGGCATGGACCTAACGAGGAAGTCGCTGAGGGAATGATCTGTGCGGAGTGTCGATAGGGAGGGAAATATATCTCTGGTGATGGGATCTGATTGTAAATGGTGGAAGTGGCAGAGGATAATGCGCTGAGATTAGTGGGACGGAAGGACTGGAACGGGGGGGTTCTGTTCTTGTTGCAGTTGAGAGGGGGGTGTTCATTGGCAGAGGTGAGGGAAGGGAAGGAGATGTGCTAGAGGGCAATGTTTATCACATGGGAGGGGAAATTGTGGTCCTTGAAGTAGAAGGCCATCTGGGATGTCCTGAAGTGGAACTGATCCTCCTGAGAGCAGATACTGCAGAGGTGGAGGAATTGGGAGTGAGGGATAGTGTTTTTATAGGAGTGGGGAAGGGAGGTGGTATAGTCCAGGTAGCTGTGGGAGCTGGGTTTGAAGTAGATGCCTATGTTGAGTCAATCACCAGAGATTGAGATGGAGGGAAGTGTCCGAGATGGTTCAGGTGAACTTGAGGTCAGGGTGGAAGGTGTTCGTGAATTTGATGAATTGTTCGACCTCCTCGTAGAAGCATGAGGCAGCACCAATAAAGTCATCAATGTAGCAGAGGAAAAGGTGGGGGGATGAGGCCAGTGTAACTGATGAAGAAGCAGGTATAGCTAGGGCCCATGTGGGTGTCCATGGGTACCACTTTGGTCTGAAGGAGCTACCTGGACTATACCTCCTCCCACCACCCCTTCTCCTGTAAAAACACTATCCCTTACTCCCAATTCCTATGTTTCCACCGTATCTGCTCCCTGGAGGAGCAATTTCACTCCAGATCATCCCAGAATGGCCTCCTACTTCAAGGACTGCAATTTCCCCTCTCACATGATCAACAATGCCCTCCAGTGCATCGCCTCCATTTCCTGCACCTTTCTTTGTCATCACAAGAGGTGTAAAGCCTGTATCCACACCTCCCCCCCCAAGGCCCCAAAGGATCCTTTCACATCCATCAGATATTTTCCTGCACATCCAAACACCTCATCTACTGTGTCTGTTGCTCTCAATCTCCTCTACACTGGGGAAGACAGGATGCCAACTTGCAGAACATTTCAGAGAACATCTCTGGGACATGCATCAAACAACCCCACTGCCCAATGACCAACAACTTCAATTCCCCCTTCCACACCACCAAGGATACACAAGTCTTGAGCCTCCTCCACTGTCAAATTCAAGCCACCCGATGACTGGAGGAAGAATGCTACATCTTCTGCCTTGGGACCTTCCAACTACATTGCATTAATGTCGACTTCACTCGTTTCCTTATCTCCCATCTCATCAAGATCCAACCCTCCAACCTGGCACTGCCCTCTTGATTTGTCCTACCTGTCCATCTTCCTTCTCACCTATCTGCTCCACCCTCCCTTCCAATCTCTGTATCCACCACTCTCTTCCCAGCTACCTTGTCCCCACCCATACCCCCACCCCCACATTTCTCTCAGCCTTTATCCCCCCACCTCCCATATCTGATGAAAAGCTTATGCCTGAAACATCGACTCTCCTGCTCCTTGGATGTTGCCTGACCTGCTGTGCTTTGCCAGCACCACACTTTTTGACTAATATTTAATCTAACTGACCCTGTGTTGGCTGGATTTATCTTCCTGCCCTTTTTTGAACAAGAGGGTAATATTTGCAATTCTCAGTCCTCTGGCATCATGCCTCAGCAATTGCCTCTGCAATTTCCACTGTCATTTCCCTCTGTATCCTCGGATGCATCTGATCCAGTCCTAGTCCCTTATCCAGTAAGTACAGACAGCATTTTCAATACCTCCTCCTTATTAATGTTCACTTCTTCTCAATCACCATACAGATGTGGTATCTTTATCCTTCATGAAAATATTTGAATATTTAAAACATCAGTCGCAACCTCTACCTCCATAATGAATCCCTCTGTTGGTCCCCAACTGAGACTACCCCTTTTACCATTCTTTTACTACTTACAAATATACTATTTATAGGCCAGTGCTATCACAAATAAGCATTTACTAAGATCAGTTATTTCTTTTCCCTAGTAAGCAAGTGGTTAATAAAATAGACTCTGCCATATGGTGGTTGTACTTCGTTACCTTCATTATTTGGCCTGCATCAAGGCTTTCATAGGATTCGATGTCATCCAGTAATTTGTCATACAATAATTTGAGATTCCCTTACGTTGTTGGTTGCCACTCTCTTTTCATACTCTTGCTGTGCTTCTTTCACATGATTCCACGCCTCCTCTCTGAACTTCCTACATTCGGTCTGGATTGCAGATGCATTTTCTACCCGATGTCTGTCATGTGGACATTTCTTCCTACTTTATCTTAATTTCCACCTCTTCAAAATTGTGGAATGACTTCCATACACATCACAGCCTTACGTAAGGGATGCAGTCCTGCATTAGATATTTGAGGCTAACTGACTGCTGTTAGTAACTCAATTTGAGGCATTTAATTGAAATTTGCAGCCCCTCAACAATGGATTTAGTGCCAAATGCACATGGCAATCATTGTAATCAGCAGGCAGTACCAAGACTGCCTAAATAGGAGGTTAGTGAGGTTAGTGAGCAAAATTCGGGCGCATGGTATTTGGGGGCAACTACTAACTTGGATTGAAAGCTGATATGAAACAAAGAGTAGTGATAAACAGCTCCATTTCAGAATGGCAGGCAGTGACCAGTGGGGTACCGCAGGGATCAGTACTGGGACTGTAGCTTTTTACAATATATGTTAATAATATAGAAGATGGTATTAGCAATAACATTAGCAAATTTGCTGATGATACAAAGCTGGGTGGTAGGGTGAAATGTGATGAGGATGTTAGGAGATTACAGGGTGACCTGGACAAGTTAGGCGAGTAGTCAGATGCATGGCAGATGCAGTTTAATGTGGATAAATGTATGGTTATCCACTTTGGTGGCAAGAACAGGAAGGCAGATTACTACCAAATTGGAATCAATTTAGGTAAAGGAGCTGTACAGAGAGATCTGGGTGTTCTTGTACACCAGTCAATGAAGGCAAGCATGCAGGTACAGCAAGTAGTGAAGGAGGCTAATAGCATGCTGGCCTTCATAACAAGAGGGATTGAGTATAGAAGCAAAGAGGTTCTTTTGCAGCTGTACAGGGCCCTGGTGAGACCACACCTGGAGTACTGTGTGCAGTTCTGGTCTCCAAATTTGAGGAAAGACATTCTGTCTATTGAGGGAGTGCAGCGTAGGTTCACGAGGTCAATTCTGGAATGGCGGGATTACCTTACTCTGAAAGACTGGAGCGACTGGGCTTGTATACCTTTGAGTTTAGAAGACTGAGAGGTGATCTTATTAAGACATATAAGATTATTAAAGGATTGGACACTCTGGAGGCAGGAAACATGTTTCCGCTAATGGGTGAGTGCCGAACCAGAGAACACAGCTTAAAAATACGGGGTAGACCATTTAGGACAGAGATGAGGAGAAACTTCTTCACCCAGAGAGTGGTGGCTATGTGGAATGCTCTGCCCCAGAGGGCAGTGGAGGCCCAGTCTCTGGATTCATTTAAGAAAGAGTTGGATAGAGCTCTCAGGGAGTGTGGAATCAAGGGTTATGGAGATAAGGCAGGAACAGGATACTGATTAAGGATGATCAGCCATGATCATATTGAATAGTGGTGCAGGCTCGAAGGGCAGAATGGCCTACTCCAGCACCTATTGTCTAAATTAGAAGTATAGAGCACGGTTAATCCTGCAATACCATGCCCATTTTCCAAGGTCAGTAAATTTGGCTTTCTGCCATTATGTAGATTACTTACAGTGTGGAAACAGGCCCTTCAGCCCAACAAGTCCACACCGACCCGCCAAAGCGCAACCCACCCATACCCCTACATTTACCCCTTACCTAACACTACGGGCAATTTAGCATGGCCAATTCACCTGACCTGCACATCTGGGAGGAAACCGGAGCACCCGGAGGAAACCCACGCAGACACGGGGAGAATGTGCAAACTCCACACAGTCAGTCACCTGAGTCAGGAATTGAACCTGGGTCTCAGGCGCTGTGAGGCAGCAGTGCTAACCACTGTGCCACCGTGCCGCCCACAAAACTTGCAGTAAATGAAATCTCAATTTTGTTCTTCTCAGAAAAGTCCAGATTTTTAGCATATAAGCATTTAAACTTGATTCATTTACCTAATCGCAGAGTTATTTATAATCTTAATATAAAGGATTATTATAGCTTACCTTGTACAGTGTGTTCACTGGGTCCAAAGAACAAAGGAAGCAGCAACAAATACAGTAAGTAGATCAGAGACAAGGCATTGTATCGGAAGAGACAGGCTGTGAAGGGAAAATTCATAGATTTTAGGTCTTGAACAAACATTTAAATATAAAAACTGAAAAAACCGCAGATGTTGGAGATCAGAAACAGAAACAGAAATCACTGAAAAAGCTCAGAAAGTCTGACAGTTCTAAGGAAAGGTCACTGGACCCAACACGTTAACTCAGATTTCTCTGCATAGATGCCAGACTTGCTGAGCTTTTCCAGCAATTTCTGTTTTTGTTTCTGAAATATTTAAACATGTCAGTTCTGCATGTCACCCAATTTGTTTGGTCTTTGTAGTTAAACTATAATGTATGACTACGCTATGTTATTAGGCCTGAATGTAGCAGTCTGTATTATTGCAGGATTGCAAAAACTGAAGGCAGCAATATTGCCTGCCAGCGCAGGTCTCTCCTTCACTGGCCAATAGTGATATCACAAATAAGCATTTACTAAGATTGATTATTTGTTTTCTCTTATAAGAAATAGGCTCAGCTATATGGTGGTTATACTTCATTGCCTTCAGTATTTGGCCTGCATCAAGACTTTCATAGGATTTCACGTCACCCAGTAACTTTATATACAATAATTATCAACCATCCTCAATAATAACCTGACTGGAAACAACTTCATCCGGCAACAGTCACAGAGAAACAATATATAAATGTTAGTTAATTGATGTTACTGGATCCAGAACAACTATATGTATTTTTCAAGAACAGCAAACTAGTTTCTTTGAAAAGTTCAATGTTGCTTTATTGCTCCAGTGCAGAGCTCAAAAGCAATAGCCTGTTAGAGGGATAAGGAAAATAAGAAACTCTTAATTGCACTCGATTTCATTTCTGATGCTATTTATGAAAAGAAATGGGAAAAATATAACAACACCTAACCAAACCAAACAAACAGGATATATCAGAAAAGAATGGTTGCTTACTGATACCTTACTGGACCTTTAACGTCCAGAACAAATTAAAATGTTCAAACAACCATAATGGTATCTGAATATGGAATTATCAGTCCAAATGTACAAATTACAAGCTCCTTAAATAAACCACAACCACTATACTGCTGTACCAAAGTAAAATCTTCATAAAATTAGCATTTGTATTTTTAAAATCTGTTACACAAAACTGAGCTGTTTAATTGTTTGCTAAGGCCACCAGAAATATTGATAATTTTCTATATGATGCAAAGGTAATTTGAATAGTACAATTTTCAGAGAAATTCAAAATAAAAAAAGTCTTTTAAATTGAACTGGTTTTCAAAATGATAACAACTTGTATATTAGAGTTGATCTTCTCTGCACCTTCTCTGTCACTGTAATGTTATATTCTGCATTCTGATCTTTTACCCTGATGTACTTCCGGAAGTCATGGTTTGTTGGTTAGCACACAAAACAATACTTTTTACTGTATCTTGGTACATGTGACAATAATAAATCAAATTAACTTACATTTATGTAATGCCTTCAGCATTGCAAAATGTTTAAAGAACCTCTGAACACAATTTTGCATTAGCAATAAGCACTTATATTTACATAGCATCCCAAGCCTCTTCAGAGAGACATTATAGTAGGGGAGACAATGGCCCAGTGGTATTATTGCTCACTTATTAATTCAGAGACTTGGTAATGATCTGGCTACCTGGGTTTCAATCCCACCATGGTAGATGGTGGAATTTTGATTCACTTACAAATCTGGAACTAAAACTCTAGTGATGACCATGGGACTGATGTTGATTGTCAGAAAAACCCATCTAGTTCATTAGCATTCTTCAAGGAACGAAATCTGCATCTTTACTTGGTCTGACCTACATAAGATTCCAAACCCACAGCTATGTGTTTAACTCTTAGCTGCCCAGTAGGCAATTCAGGATGACAATAAGTGCTGGCCTATGTTGTGACACCGATATCTCATGAATGAATAAAGAAAAAAAAATGAAATTTCAAAATGACACCTAGCCATATGGAAGTTGTTATAAGGAAATATTCGGTCAGAAAACAAAATGTTTGCTGGAAACGTTAGTTTTTAAGGAATGCTTTATAGAAAGAGAGGAGTTGGAGGTGCCGGTGTTGGACCGGTGTGGACAAAGTTAAAAATCACAACACCGGGATATAGTCCAACAGATTTATTTGAAAGCAGTAGCTTTCGAAGCGCTGCTTTGATGATGAGGAAGCAGTGCTCCGAAAACTAGTGCTTCCAAATAAACCTGTTGAACTTTAACCTGGTGTTGTGTCATTTTTAACTTTACAGAAAGACAGCATGTTTAAGATGTGTGAGAAACATATTCTGGACCTGGAGGCATAGATCAGTTAAAATTAGGGATGCCCAAGTATACATATATCTCAGAGAGTTGTAGGACTGGAGCAAGTTACAGAAATAGGGAGGAATGAAGCTATGGAGGGACTGTAAAAAAGTTTACAAAGTGTAGAATGTAGGAGAACAGCCAGGAAGGGATTGGAATACTTGTGTCAAAAAGTAATAAATGGATGAATGAGGGTTTAGAGGCAAATAAGTTGAGATGGGTTGAAATCAGACAATAGGTTGGAGATTGACGTAGATGACCTTGTGACAAACAAATATGGAGCCAGAAAATCAGCCCAGGTTAAATAGACTGCCAAGAACACAATTAATCTGATTTAACATTAGATTGTGGCCAGGGAATGAGATAGACATGGTGGTTAGGGGATAATGATTTTGTCAAAGACTAAAGTTAGTAGCTGCAGCCTTTCCAAAATTTAACAACAGAATGTTTCTCTTGACCAATGTTGCATGTTGGAAAAGCAACTGATCAAATTCAAGGCAGTAACGGGATTATAGAGATAATAAAGAGATAGTGATAAAGCAGCACTGTGTGTTGTCAGTACACATTCTGAATCTGATGAATATCTATTTCCAATCGGCATCATGAAAACTCATTACTGGTATCTGGCCACTGCCATAATGTGTCTACAGTAGCTTATTGTGTGTAAACTGGCTGTCATGTTCCCTACTTTATAAAAATGACTCCATGTCAAAAAGACTTAGTTAACTGTAAAGTACTTTGGCATATAATATGGTTGTAAAAGGCGCTACATAAATACAAATCCTTTTTATATACATGATGTCACCAAGGAGTAATATGTTTATGAAAAACAGCAGTGACCAAGGATAGATCCATCACAGACACAAAAGGTAACAACAAAGTGATCTGTTCACAAAACCAGAAACATGTCTAATTGTAGATCACTTTACTGATCATTGACATGCATTACATTTAGTTTGACTAAAATCTTAATAGCCTACAGAAATTACATTGAAAGATGCAGAAAATAATACGTTTTCCTATTATTCACCAGCCAGTTCTCTGTTTACTGGTTGCTGAATTATTTCAATTTAGCCGTTCTATAACTAGTCCATTTGAGATCTTACTTTTTTTCAAATGGCCCACTTCTCCTACCTTCTAGGATTTCCTAATATCCATCATTTTGTGACTCTTGTCAATGAACATTAAAATGTGTGTCCCTCTTGTTGCCAGAGGAAGAGGTGAAGGCTGACATAATTACGACATTTAAAAGCCAACTGGATGATCACATGAAAAGCAAGGGTTGAGAGAGATATGGGCCAAATGCTGGCAAATGGGACTCAATTAAATTTAGAATATCTGGTTTGGTATGAATGTTTTGGACCAAAGGGTCTGAGTCTGTACTGTACAAATCTATGACTTTGACTTCTCTATCTGGTGAAATACGTTTTAAAAATCAACAATGAAAAAATGTTTTAAAGTATCAGCTTTTCAGACTTAGCATGTGAAGTACAATTGGATATTATAATTGATGATATCGTGGATGCACAGGTGCACAATACTTCTACAGCAGATGGGAAAACACAACCAAATAAACCAGTGACATAAATCATTACACCATTCAATGACATTCCTTAACTTAACAAGATTCATTAACAGCACTTATTAATGCAGTACTACCAGAGCTGAGAGCTTAAACAGCAAATAGTAACCTGACCATGTGAGACAGTTATTAGGCAAGCAGCCATTTAATAAGATGAGTACTATCTTCATTTTTTTACAGCATTGAGAGTGGGCGGCACGGTGGCACAGTGGTTAGCACTGCTGCCTCACAGCGCCTGAGACCCGGGTTCAATTCCCGACTCAGGCGACTGGCTGTGTGGAGTTTGCACGTTCTCCCCGTGTCTGCGTGGGTTTCCTCCGGGTGCTCCGGTTTCCTCCCACTGTCCAAAGATGTGCGGGTCAGGTGAATTGGCCATGCTAAATTGCCCGTAGTGTTAGGTAAGGGGTAAATGTAGGGGTATGGGTGGGTTTCGCTTCGGCGGGTCGGTGTGGACTTGTTGGGCCGAAGGGCCTGTTTCCACACTGTAAGTCTAATCTAAGTCTAATCTAAAAAAAAATGCATGATCTTGGCAATACAAATATCTGATGGAAAAGAACAAAAGATTGTTCAGGGGTTTCCAGCTTTGCACAAATGTCTTCACCTGGATTATTAGGGGTTCCAGCTCTCCACAAAATATACTGACATTGCTCAAAATTAAGCCTACATGAAATCCCCAGGACCTGATCAGGTGTACCCTAGAACTGTATGGTAAGCTAGAGAAGTGATTTCTGGGCTCTTGGTGAGATATTTGCATCATCGATACTCACAGGTGAGGTGCTGGAAGACTGGAGGTTGGCTAATGTGGTGCCACTGTTGAAGAAGGATGGTAAGGACAAGCCAGGGAGCTATAGACCAGTGAGCCTGATGTCGGTGGTGGGCAAATTGTTGGAGAGAATCCTGAGGGACAGGCTGTGTATGTATTTGGAAAGGCAAGAACTGATTAGGGATAGTCCACATGGCTTTGTGCATGGGAAATCATGTCTCACAAACTTGGTTAAATTTTTTGAAGAAGTAACAAAGATGATTGATGAAGGAAGAGCAGTAGATGTGATCTATATGGACTTCAGTAAGGCGTTTGACAAGGGTCCCCATGGAAGACTGGTTAGCAAGGTTAGATCTCATGGAATACAAGGAGAACTAGCCATTTGGACACAGAACTGGCTCAAAGGCAGAAGACAGAGAGTGGTGGTGGAGGATTGTTTTTCAGACTGGAGGCCTGTGACCAGTGGAGTGCCATAAAGATCGATGCTGGGTCTTTTACTTTTTGTCATTTACATACATGATTTGGATGCGAGCATAAGAGGTACACTTAATAAGTTTGCAGATTACACCAACATTGGAGGTGGTGTAGTGGACAGCGAAGAAGGTTACCTCCAGAGTACAATGGAATCTTAAATCAGTTGGGTCAATGGGCTGAGGAGTGGCTGATGGAGTTTAATTTAAATAAATGGGAGATGCTGCATTTTGGAAAGGCAAATCAGAGCAGGACTTATACACTTATGGTAAGGTCCTTGGGGGTGGGTGTTGCTGAACAAAGAGACCTTGGAGTGCAGGTTCATAGCTCCTTGAAAATGGAGTCCCAGGTAGATAGGATAGTGAAGTTGGCATTTGTGTGCTTGCCTTTATTGGTCAGAGCATTGAGTATGGGAGTTGGGAGTCATGTTGCAGTTGTACAGGACATTGGTTAGGCCACTTTTGACATATTGCGTGCAATTCTGGTCTCCCTCCTATTGGAAGGATGTTGTGAAATGTGAAAGAGTTCAGAAAAGATTTACAAGGATGTTACTAGGGTTGCAGGATTTGAGCTATGGAGAGAAACTGAACAGGCTGGAGCTGTTTTACCTGGAGCATCGGGGCCTTATAGGTGACCTTATAGAAGATTGTAAAATTCCCTGGGGTGGGGGAGTCCAGAACTAGAGGGCAAAGGTTTAGGATGAGAGGGGAAAAATTTACAAGGGACCTAAGGGACAACTTTTTCATGCAGAGGATGGTGCATGTATGGAATGGGCTTCCAGAGGAAGTGGCAGAGGCTGGAACAATTACAACAACATTTAAAAGGCATCTGGATGGGTATATGAACAGGAAGTGTTTAGAAGCATATGGGCCAAACGCTGGTAAATGGGACTGGATTAAGTTAGGATATCTGGTCAGCATGGACGATTTGGACCGAAAGGTCGGTTTCCGTGCTGTACATCTCTGTGACTTGTAGTGTTTGTCACCATTTCCCAGTTTTCCGTTGAACTAAACTTCCCTTCAATAATATTCCCTAGGAAGCTCTGGTGTGTCTTTAAACATGTTTAATGTTGATAAAGGCAATATTTCCAAGAATCTACTTATTGCTATTTGTCTTTTTGGATGAATCACTAATTGAAACACCAAATTAAATAAACATTACCACTAACAGTGTAAATTCTTGAAATTATGCCTCAATTGGAAATGGATTTAACATGTGGATGGAATTAATTTTGGTTGGGAGAGTGGGTTAGAGGAAAGTGTGCACCAAACAAAGAAATGCCTTACTATTCACTCATAGTTTCCACGAAAAGAGGGGAAAAAAGTACATTCTGGAAGCTGTGCTTCCTGATTCATTTTGTCAATTATAGCAGAACGTCTCCTGCAGCCAAAAGGGCAGAGGGGAATTTTCCATCTTCCTGGTTGATATGAAAGACCCTTTAATTCTTGGGTTTTCTTTTCTGCCAGTTTTCTTATTAAAACACATTGATGTGCCTGAATTATGTACAAATATTGAAAGCCACAAATTTCTGAAAACCACTAAAACGCTGCATAATGCATTTAAAGATTGTCTTCAAAATAATGTTAGGGTTCTGTATTAATACTCAAAAAATTGTTAGGGTTACACAGTTTTAAAGCATGGAAAGAGGACATTCGGCCCATTGTGTCTGTGCCAGTTGAGCACAGAACTTTGCTCATCCTGCTTACCAGCACTGTCATCTTGTACGCTATGGCATTTTGAATGATCATCTAAATTCTTAAATATTGAGGTTTCCTACCTCAACCAGTTTTTCAGGCAGTGAGTTCTAGATATCTCCCCCCCGCCCCCCCCCCCCCCCACCATGTGAATCAGATTTCATCAAAAAAGTAATTACAAATGACCTTCCTGCTGTATAGAAATAATAAAGGATGTATAGACAACAAAGAAGAAGAAGGTTATCTAAGATTACAAAGGGATCTTGATCAATTGGGCCAATGGCCTGAGGAGTAGCAGATGGAGTTTAATTTGGATAAATGCAAGATGTTGCAATCTGATAAAGCAATTGGTAGGGCCCTGGGTAGTGTTGTCAAACAGTGAGATCTAGGGGTTCAGGTACATAGTTCTTTGAAAGTTGTGTCACAGATGGATAGGGTTGAGAGGAAAGCATTCAGCACACTTGCCTTTATTGCTCAGATCTTCGAGTATAGGAGTTGGACATTATGTTAAGGTTGTACAGGATGTTTGTGAGGCCACTTTTTGAGTACTATTCACAGTTCTGGTCACCCTGATATTGTAAGGATATTATTAAATTGGAAAGGGTTCAGAAAAGTTTCAGGAATACAGAGTTTGAGTTAATAAGGAGAGGCTGGGAAGTTTTCCTCAGGAGCATAGGAGGTTGAGGGTTGACGTTATAGACATTAATAAAATCACGAGGAGCATAGATAAGGTAAATAGCAAAGGTCTTTTCCACAGGGTGGGAAAGTTCAAAACTTTGAGGCATCTTTTTAAGATGAGGAGAAAGATTTAAAAGGGACCTGAGGGGCAACTTTTTCCACTCAGAGGGTGGTTTGTATGTGGAATACACTGCCAGAGGAAATGGTAGATGTAGGTACAGTTACAACATTTAAAAGATATTTGGATGAGAAAGATTTAGAGGGATATGGGCCAAATGCAGTCAAATGGGACTAGCTTAGTTTGGGAAACTTGGTTGTCATGAACCAGTTGGAATGAAGGGTCTGTTTCTGTGCTGTTTGACTCTATGACTCTATTTAAAAAATTAAATAAACATAAAGTTAAAATCTAAAAACTATTCAATCTGCCAGATCCAACCATATCCAACCCTCCAATATTAGTAAAAAAATTCTGAATTTATTTTTGTGTCGTGCCTTCCAGGCAGTATGCAGTATTTCTTCAAGAATCATGCTCACAGTTTAATCATTATGCCATAGCATGGAACGTGATCACAAAGATCTCAGACTGCACCTTAGCTGGGGTCAGTTGAAGCATGAGGCACTGGTGGAAACGGGTTACTGCTTGTAACTGAAGGCCCCGGACACAGAAGTGCATGTGACTGTAATGGATGTAATACCAAGAGCATGATGAGGAACTGTGATAAATGTTTGTTGATCTTTTTAATATCAATCACCACGTTTAGTTCATGTGTTATGAAGGAGATTGTTAAAACTGTATTGCTGCATCAGATACAAGTACTCTAACAGGTGGCATAGGTCATACCATGGTGACAGATCACAGAGGCAGCATGTAATAGCTTTTGTCCTTAACTACCTATTGGAAAGTAGTAAGCTTAGATCAGATACCGTTTTTATTCTGCTCGACTTTACTCTTCTATTGTTATAATTAAGAATCAGAGGACTACACTCTCTCTCTTTCTTTCTCTCTCTCTCTCTCTCTCTCTCTCTCTCATTCCACACCTTGAGTCCCGATTTAAACTTTAATAGTTTTTAACCATATCTCAATATGGCCAATCATATGCTTTCTCTACATTAGACTCAAAAGATCCCATCAACCAAGTTTCTTTCACAGACACAAGATTACTGATTTGTTAAAAATCAAAACTTCTTCATGAAGATGCAAACCAGCGAACACACAGTTTGTATTACGAAAATATAAATGTTTATAACTCAACATAATCCAAATCTCGCACAAACACTTGCATCAGATAAAGAGAAAAAACTGATTTCTCTCTGTAAAAGATATACTTCTGGCTTTTGTGGGGTATAAGAGGATAATATTTGAGACACTCAGGTGGTTGTTGGTTTGATGTTCTGGCACACAAAGACGCTTCTCACCAAACACAGGCAGATGCCTCTGGGATCTTAACAGATGCAGCTTGCTTAGTAATCACAGTATTGAGAATTCGTCCAGACTGGCTCAAACTCATGGTGACATGAAGAAGCCACAAGAGGTATTTCAGAAACAGGAATGCTGGCAGGCAAGCTCTTTTCCTTCCCCAAATTAGCCCCCCATTGAAGGATTCATGTTTAAATAGTTTGATGGCGATTAATAATATCTACAAAGTTATGACTCTGCCCACCTGTTCATCCACTGCAGTGGATTTGCTGAAGTTTGTGCTTCATAACTTGTACGTTTTACTGTTTTAGATACCCCCAGGGATAATCGCTTATCAAGGATTGATTATAATTCATTATCATAATTTATAAAGTTCAAAACTTTTGTTTTGGTCCATTCAAGACAAGAATCAAAAGTTACCTTTGATAATTACAGTGTTCAGAAAGTACTCCACTCCCTTACACACACTGGGCTTGATTCCAACATCTTTAGGAGTTCATGTAATTAGTTTAAAGTACCAGAAAAATATATTATAAGTATTAACTCAAGTGTACTGTGGATCCACAACAGATTTGTCAAGACTACAATCCCAACAAATAAAAAGGTCCAAGCAAAACAGAGATTTTATCTATTATTTTCACCTTTGTAATTTAAACACATTAAATACAGTTAACTCAGGTGGCTGGTCTGTGATGCGGACAGCGTGGATTCAGTCCCCACACTGGCTGAGGTTACCATGCAAGATTCTCCTTCGCAATCTCTCCCCTCACTGAGACAAAATGGTCATCACTACCCGTATTCACACTAATGAGAAGGCAGCCTTATGGTCCTCTTAGGTAACAGTGGCTCTACCTTTACAAAGATCCACAAAGATCTGGGCCCATATATTTAATCCAAATTGTTCAAAGACAGGTCTTTATAAATGAACTGTGTAAAAAGCACCAGAGAAAAATCTCATTTCCAAATCTAATTATTTTAATAATGTTTTATGATCAATATTACTAACTGCTGTCCAGGTATATGAATGGTTCAAAGAGTTCTCCCATTATCAAGAAAACTAAATGAGTGGGACACTTTCAAATTCAACCAGCAATCTATTAATAATAATTTCAATAATCCTATTGACTATTCAATTGAGAGACATTATGTCTGCAGTTTGTAGTAAATAAACTGTGCCGCACTGAGCAATAACTTGTGACACATTTCTGACAACACACACCACCATATGAACTGAATTTCAAAAAGCTGCCTAGCATTTTTATTCTTCTGGTTAGCCCATGTGCTGGTAAAGAACCACTCCATTCATGTGACCTACTGCTTCATTCAGAAAAGTATCCTCACATCCTGCTGACAACCTGAGCTGGAATAAGAGAGAATTATGCAAATAAGACCACTCCATTTTGTGCAGTTTCGATATTTTTTTAAAATAAAAGCCTAAGTTTGTTGAAGAAAAGACTATATTCCAGTTGTTAAAAATTGCCAGTGGCTGCTCATGAAACTGTACTTCTTCGAACTTAAAATATCGTAAAATTAATCTAATCTAATCTAATCTCAAAAGGAAACACAGGTAATATGCTCCAAAAGGAATAATCTAAATCAGTTTGGAGTGCTGAAGCTTACAAATTGTTTCGTCTGTATACAATGTACACTTAGAACCGAAGAAATGTAACCACTCTTATTTCTAAAGTATAGTGTAACCTTTCAGTACTTTGAGACAACAGTAAGGAAATATGATGAACTACAGATAGCTTTTCTATAATGCCATAGTTGTGTCCCAGTAAAGCCTCGCATAATATAAATAATGGAGCCCATGGGAAAAAATGGGATTAGGGGCTGACCAGCAAAAAATATCATACACAATCGCTCAAAAATCACCCAGAAGTCTAACACAAGCATAGCACAGTCTGAATAAAGGTACAAATCATATTTAATCAATGAAACAAAAGTAAATTCAACACAGTACATTTTTTAAAATATTGTTAATGCAGGGACAGAGGGTCATCTTGGTGCATAAGGAAGATTCTCTCATTCCTGTTAAGTGAGCTATAACACACATTCTCTCCTTATACTCAAAACACTTCATAATATCTAGCTTCTCTTCCAGTGCTACAGCTTTTCTTTTACGTTCACCACCCACAACTTAATCACCAGGACGCTTCTTGCTAACATCCATTTTTTCAAAAGGGATAAACTTGGAGTAGTGTACCTTTCACAGCAAGCTGCTCAAAGTATTTCTCTCTGAGCATTGCTCTCTGTACAGTACCTCTCAGAGAAAGCTGCTCTGTCAACAGCTGACACCAGCGCTTGCACAGAATGGTGTAAACATCGCCGCATGTGCAGAACAAAGCATGCGAAACAGTCACGCTTGAATCACACTATTGCGAACAGAGGTAAGCATTCTCGAAAATACCGTTCCTTAATGCCTCAGCGACGTTAAAAGCAAATCACGCTGCCTGTATTGCAACAACAGCAAGGCTTCTTAAAGTTGAAACTGTAGTTTTGGTTTTATTGACCAGTGCAAGAAGTACGCATTGAAAAATTCAACCATCAATTTCTATGACGAATAAAATTATCTTTGGGAATTTGTTGATAATGATTAGACTGTTTATTAACACCACTCTGAAAAACTATAAGTTGGAGTTAGAGCAACACAGTGTATGTTACAGCAAACAAGAAAAATGGCAAAGGAAATTCAGTTGATTTCCTCAGCAAAGCAGAGATAACTGTTTTACAGAATGTAAATGAAATGAGTATCTACAAGAACTCTATCTGCCGTGTCTGCAGCAAACAAAACTCAGGCATAACTGAAGCTACATTAAATTATCCCAATGAAAACAAGATGATTGCTCCAGCAAAATACACAGCTCATGGAAGACAGTTATACCCAAATGTCTGTAAATAGCAATGTTATGCGTGTTGCAGGAAATTATCATCACTTAGCTGAGAACAGAGATGTTGGCATATGTCACGCATAATTGTGAGAATTTAATATTATTCTTTTTCTGCATGTTCTTCATTACTAGGCCAAGATCACAAATTATTTCATTTAAAATGTGTCACACTGTACAAATATTTTGAAGAAATTCTCATTTTCAACACGATCCTGTCAAGAAGAATGGCAGCATGTTGGGGAGGCAGTGGTAGGTAAATAACATTCTTATGGTAAAAATAATTTAGCAATGATAAAATATAATGATCCTGTAATTATTTGTGTAGGTAGCTGTTCAGATGGATTTTTTAAAAGATAAAATCACTAAAAGTATAAGTAGATGCAATTTGAAGTAGAAATTGTACCTATAAGAAGATGTCAGTGTGCTTGTATTTCATTTGAATAGCCATTCCTGAACCTCTGTCTCCTTTTACCCCATTCCTGTGCATCCAAGTAAATAAGATTTACTGGAGATCAGGAGAATAAAAATCTGACTGATTATGTTCCTTTATTTAAAAAGGAACATCATACCATGTCATACAGAATGTATTACTCCGCTGTCTGGTGGTTGGGGGGATTGAGGGAGGGGGCGGAGGAATGTTTCTTTTCTAAGCGCTAAATCTAATCCCTAATATATTGAGACTTCATCTAATGCTTTAGATGCCAGGCCATAATTCTGGTCTTTCCTCACCTTTTATTTAAAGACATGCTCATATAGGTTGATGCAGAAATCAAACTTAATCCATAATGCTCTTACACTTTGTCGACAAGATTTTAAATAAGCTCAACATGGAAGAATAAAAGTTGAGAGGAGTTCTGAGGTAGTTCTTGCTTCATAGAATTTAACTCCTAAACAGCAGGCAAACTAATGTGTACAATTGTTTTGATTCACCTCCAAAGCAAAATCAAGTGACGTAATTACACAAAATTGTCAATGAGTTCAAAAATTTGAAAATGTGAAAACTGGGGACGGCTGTGTTATCAATAGGAGAAAGTACTTCACAAACTAAGCAATTGTTTTTGGAAGCAGGATGTACAAGTATTTTTCAAAAAGAACAGTCGTTTAATAAGCCAACAAGGAAATACTGCCAAGTTAAAGAATTAAAAATGCATATAGGCACAAGAGCCGAAGTAATATGGCGGGGCCGTGGTCAACAGCATCATCTGTTTTTTTCATTGGTCACCTAACTTCATTCAAGTTCAGTTTCTTTTTATAAAGGTGAAATACATCACCTTATGAGGAACCAGATTTTAATGAGCAAACTTTACAAATATAGTTAGTCATTCTGTTTATTTCAATCCTAAAATGACAGAATTCCAGGACAACTCTGCCTTCCTAGCCAGCAGTGCATTGTAGTATCTCTCACATTGACATCACAAATGTGTGTGTTCCTTTGGTTCACAACATCTCGGACTCACATACTCAAAGGCCCATCACTATAAACTGGTTGGGGTGGTTAAGGATGGTCGCCAGAAAGTGCATTTAAAATTACACAGTGACAATTTTTCTCTTCTTGAGAAAAAAACAAACCAATCCTTTCCTACATGAAATTTATTTTGAAAGGAGGTAAAGCAGACTGTGATAAATTTATTAATGGGATAGTAATCCTTTCCTCCATTAAAAAGATAGAATTATCTCAGTTAAAAAATGTACCAGTCACCACAAACAGCCATCAATCAGACAGAAAAAACTAATACAATATAACCTCAAGAAGCTAAACTGAAAAGGATGATTCAAACACCAAGCAGAACTCAAGTCATTTCAAATTCATTTGTAATAATTGAAATTTGCATTGTTTGAAGTCAAAAGGAGTGGATTTTTGAAGCAAGATAGTACATTTACAAAAAAGGAACAAAATATTCCTTTTCTTGAGTCTCATCATAAAACCTTTATAGAAACACTAGATGCAATTTCATAATAAGTAGCATAATTCAAATATACAAAATATTTAAATCGTTGTTTTCTTCCTGTAAATGAACGCCTTAAAGTCAAGACAATTATTTAACTCAAGTCCAAATTTTACAGATTTATGGAAAATGTCAAGTGTCTCAATTTCATTAATTAACCCAAGCTCTGAGACCAGATGCAGAACCAAATGCCTTTTGAGCTGGGAGCAGCACAGATTCTTGAACAGCATACCCTGAGTTTCAACACAAAGGCGAACACAACTGCGATCACCTAGTTTTGAATGCCACAAAACAGGTAGATGCATTAGAATACAGTTGAGAAGGGAGTACTGACAGAGTATTTCTTCTATAACCTTCTAGGCAAGGCATAATGGAATGAGAAAAAGCCTGTAAGACTGCTCTTGAAACAGCATCAACTGGGTTGCTGTCTCTCCAACAACTGAATACAGCACAAGCTTAATTTAAAAGGCAGTCAGACCACACAAAGATTCCAGGAATGTTTAAGACATACTATTCAAATCCAACCTAAAAGATTACCTGAGCTGGATTCCTCACAATATTATCTTCTACCATAGTTCAGATTCCCATCCCTGTGGCTTCAGCAAATTAACAAGTATTCAAGGTATTCTGTGGCAAGTAACTTAACCCTTCTCACTCTCCATAGCTTTTCCAAAATATACAAGGCAAAACTTAACAATGTGATGGAATATTCTCCACTTAACAGAAGATGTGCAGTTTCAACAACACTCAGGAAGCTGGATACTACCCAGGACAGCCCCTTGATGAGAGCCTATCTATTGCCTTAAATATATACTTCTTCCACCACCAGTAGATATGATGGTAGCTTTTACCATCTACAAGATAACTGCAACCAATCACCCATGCATGCTTCTTCCAAATCACCTCCTAAATGGAGAAACTTTATAACTGAGAAAATGAAGCCTCTACCAAGAAATACCATGTAAAGGCATTCCTGAAGAAGGGCTTATGCCCGACACATCGATTCTCCTGTTCCTCGGATGCTGCCTGGCCTGCTGGGTTTTTACAGCATCACATTTTTCAACACGTAAAGGGCCTATCTCTCAATACTGTTGAGGAATGTGAGCAACTAGCTATTGCTGAGTTTCACTTTCTGATCAAAATAAAATTTAGATCAAATTATATCCTTCAAAATCTTTCTATAGACTTCCGAGTTATCCCCTGCAAAAACAGAATTTGGTGTAAAGTATCAGAGAACAAACAGGTTCGTTATTAGATTCCGGTGTCAAATCAACCACATCAGATTACTCCACAAGCTCAAAATATTCTTTTTTTCTGGTTACCTACTTCTTATTGGGGTGGTGATCACATGGAATGTTCAGTAAGATCATGGTAATGCTAAAACAAAACTATATTTAACATGTGACTATTCATGGTACTCATGACATTCCTTTGTGCTTTAAATGCTGGTGGTATGCACATAAGACCACCAAACTCAGGATAATGCATTTTGTACCAAAGGATGTCAATCCTAATACCAGCTAGATAAGCAGGAAGCTGGGAGAACACAGTAAGCCAAGCAGCATCAGGTGGTGAAGAAGTCAATGTTTCAGTTGTAAACCTGAAGAAGAGTTACACTTGAAGTATCGACTTCTCCACCTCCTGATGCTGCCTGGCTTGCTGTGTTCTTCCTGCCTCCTGCTTGTCTATTTTGAATTCCAGCATCTGTAGGTTTTTTTTTGTCTCTAATACAAGCAGCAACCTTGATATAAAAGGTAGTGCATGCTCAACAAAACAAAACTAAATCTCACTTTTCCCAAGTGACTTCATTCCAGAGACAATATCGAGCCTCATTTGTTGAGGGATAATCCTAAGCCCTTTTGGACACTTTAGAAACTTATTTTCATAATGTTGTGACAATGTAACACTCAATATATTTTTTTTAATTACTCATATGAGTGCACATGCACAGAACTGATCAACAAAATCAGATTTTGAACCAGATATTATAGAATCCCTGCAGTGTGGAAGCAGGCCATTCAGCCCATTGAGTCAATACCAACCCTCCGACCAGCATCCCATCCAGACCCAGCCTCTATCTATTGCTGTAACCCTGCATTTCCCATGGCTAATCCACCTAGCCTGCACATCCCTGGATACTATGAACAATTTAGCACCTGCACATCTTGGACTATAGGAAGAAAACAGTGAGGTGGAGAGAACCCAGAGAAAACTCACATGGAAAAAAGGATAACGTGCAAACTCCACACAGACAGTCGCTCGAGGCTGGAATCAAACCTCTTTCCCTGGCACTGTGAGGCAGTAATGCTAACCACTGAGCTACCATGTCACCCTGATAAACTAAACTAACTAAAAAGCCAAGCTGAAAAAATACCATTTAACATAAATACATCAAAAATACTTTGAAATATAAACATGTCGCTGAAATAAAAGGGAAAACTTGAGAGAAAATGTAGAAAGGCACAAAGCCCTGTTAGGCATTGAATGTCTTTGTTAGAGTAAACACTACACAGAAAAAATCCCAAAGATTTGGTACAATAGTTCTCCTAGTTGTGTCTTTTTGTTCAAAAAGCTACACACGCATTCCTCCTGCTTGGTCCAATTCCAGTACAGATTTACAGGTCAAGGCTAAAACAGCAATGTTCCAGAATTCCCCAATGTGATATGCCAAACAGAGTCTGGTGCAGAAGAAAAATAAATCTGTTTGAGATTCAAGAATCCACTCTGCACAGAAGGATGTAAATCTTTATTGATGACAATTAGGAACATTGGAACCATAGTATAGTGCATGTTTAATGTATGTGAAAACTAATTGTTTGAAAACTGCTTACAACTTTGATTATTTCAACAAAAGTAACCATAATTAGAAGTGATCGGAGAAAACAACTTGTGAAGATGAACAAAGCAGTGCATAATTTATATATAATTTATTATTGAATTAGAAATGCTTGTTAATATAATTATGATAGATTTCAATGCTTAATGTATAAATATGCTGAAATAATGGTACAAATTCATATTCAATCAATAGATGAACAGGAATTGCAGCACCTGTCAAATATACCTGTTTGAGGTTGAAGACGACATCTATTCACAGAGTTTCTGACTATCTCCTTTGAATATATTTATGTTTCCTGAAATAAGAAAACTTACTGGGATGATGGTTGGAACATCTTTTTGAAAACTAAGTGTGGAGTCAGCCATAAAAGAAGGCACTTCTTCTTGAGTGCAGGTCAGGTTTCCTCACACAATCCCGTTCTTTTTAGCTCATTACATATACATGCACTGGTTAAACATCACATTTCATGGACAAGCAGTTTTGTTCTTCAGCTTTGCTAGGACTTCTGCGATTCATACTTAAAAGGCACCCGTACAGCATTTCACTCTCTGCAACCCAGGAGCATCAGTCAACCTCTGCTGAGCAACCCCTGGTCAGAGAGTAGGCACAAAGTGGCATCATGCTTTAACGATGTCTCCTTAGAGATTGTCCTGAAAATTGCTCAGGAGAGAAGGGAGTTCTTTTTCTCTAGGAATGGCAACAGCAGGTCTACCTGGCTGACACAGACAGCCTGGCCAGAGGTAGCTGCAGGAGTCAGAACCCATGAACAGCTCAAGGGAAGTGGATTTCAGTGCCACAAGAGAATGGGTGATGGGGCTGCACTAAACCAGGATGGATACCTTTGTCGACTCAATGCTCCATGTCCCAATCAGTGAGGATTAGCATTATCATGTCACCGTAAAGAAATGGCACATGCTTGATTTGGTGCCAGGCATCTCTATTAGATATTACTATCTGCCACTTTATTGCAACTCCTAACCTAGCACTACCTGCACCACAGTGGGGCTGCTGTTTGCACTTCAGCCAAGGTTCACACTTAAAACATCAAAGGAGCTACAACATTCAGCAGCTCAGGCATCTTCATTTCACTAACCTTCGTCCACCGTTATGAAAAACATACATCTGAAAGGCTCGCTTGTGACAATGACACAACCATAAACAATGGCTTTGGGATGAACACATCAAATATCTCAGGCACACACAGATGGAATGTTCTGCTGACTTTCATCACTTGTAGCTGTTTTATGATATTGAATCATATGTCACTCAGAACACTTTAATACCACCTATCCCCATACCAGGTTTTTCTCACCCCACCTCCAACACACACACACAAACACACACACACACACACACACACACACACACACACAAACTGCAGCTCTGGGACATTGACATCTCAATCTTTATCTACCAATGTAGGTAAAGAGCTCACATACTCATTTAAATGTCTTTGAACATACACAATCAATGTGAATGTGTTCACAAAGAGCAGGGGTGTAACAGAAAGCTGCTGATTCCTTTGAGAAGGTGAATGAGGTTGCTGAGCTAATAGAATGTGGCTGTGCTTAATCGGAGATAGAATATTTACAGCCATTTACGAATAAAGCCCCCAAACTGCTACTGCCTGCTGCACACCAATATCTTAACGAAACCTTGGGAAAATGTGGCAACTGAAACAATAATGATAAATCTTCATGTTTTTCTCTGCAGCCTCTGGACACCACTCCCAAACCAGGTGATGTGCATAAAAAACCCAGGCCATTGGCCCCTATTCCCTCCACACACACGAACCACACCAACCACATGAGCCACATGAGCCACATCTGAGTAGGAAGAGGCTGTAAGGTGAAGGCCTTCCTCCCCACCTTCCACTCATACAGGAACATGCTTCTTGGTAACAAGTCAATCTGGAGTAGGCTCAGGGGAGAACCACACTGATAATGGCACATAGCTGGAGGAGGAAGAAAGGGCCAAAGTCTCCTGGAGAATAGGTCCTTGTTGATCCTAATAAAGATGTTGAGACTTCAGACTCAGCCAATAGTGAGATGTTTGCAGACAAGCAGGGAAACATCTAGCCGAGCTGCTAGAGGGCATGCACAAAGTAGAGCAAAGGACAAAGAAATCTGCTCAAGTAGTTTTGGAGGTCGTGGCTTAGGTATGAGTGTGCATGGCTACCTCCATGGAGTTGGTAGCAGTCAGCATGGAGAGAGAGGGAGGTCCAATCTAACAAAGAGTAGCTGCCAGTGAAGAGTGGGAGCTTCACACCATTGCCCACATCATGAATACATTCATTCATTGGCTAGGTGAGCAGGGGGCAAGGGACCTGGATCTCCCTCCAGGTGCCCCACTCCTCAAGAGGTGAAGGAAGAGTCATTATATACTGTGGAGGAGGAAGAGGAGGGACATGCAGACACCCAGTGATCATCATCTCCAGACAGTCCAGAAATACCCTCCATTACATCCCTATCAGATCAGGCTAATAAAGAAATATAATGGATAAATATTCCAATGTTCATCTTTCCCTTTTGTATCTTCTTGAGTAGCTTTGATGATATTTTTCCTCCAGTTTTCTCCTTTCTGGAAACAAATGTACAGTTGTCTGCAGCCCCTACTAGTTTGCTTGAAAAGCTATTGCTTCAGCCTCTGAAATCAATATGGACCACTACAAACAACTCTCCTCCATACAATCACAAATTCAGCCAATGGCCTAATTTCAAGAGCACAGAACAATATAGATCCAAACTTGGTCTGACAGCATCAGGATTCAAAACTTTCTCCACCAGATTGCCAAATAGGAAAATGTAAAGACCATTCAATTTGTTACTGTACTGCTAGCCATAGCCAATTAAAAAAACAAGGTGAAATGTTTGGCAGCCACAATTCATGCAAATACAAAGCAACATTAGGAAAATAAATGTTTGAACAGCTGGATTAGCCATTATAAGTTAATTTTTTTTCTCATACCCAGCATAACATCCAAATTGTCCTTTCCTGGAACTAATTTGAGGTAGCAACACGCATTCCTGGTATTGAAATAAATAAAATTTATGCCAAGGAGATTATGCATTTTAAATGATTCACTTCCTTAGGAACAAAAAAAAACTTGCTAATGCATTTATCTAATTAAAATATAAAGCAAATAGCAGTAAAATGAATGTTATTTCATGCTAAATTTATTGTTAACATAGGCCAATTACATGAGGTCAGAGGTAAGATTGCTGACATTGATGATGCAGATACAGTTACAAAATTTAAATGATATTTGGACAGGAACATGGTTAGGAAAGGTTAAGAGGGATGTAGGCCAAATGCAGGCAAATGGAACTAGTTTAGTTTGGGAAACTCGATCAGTCTGAACAAGGTGGACCAAGAGGTTTGTTTCCATGCTATGTGACTTTATAACTAAATAAACAGCAGCTTTGAAAAATACAAGGTGGAATAGATAGATGGGTAAGGTAAAAAGCAAACATGTTGCAAATTAGAGTCAAAATTAGAGTGATGATTCCTGGTGAAGGGTTTTTACCCAAAACGTCGATTTTCCTCCTCCACGGATGCTGCCTGACTTGCTTTTCCAGCACCATTCTAATCCAGACTCTGATTGCCAGCATCCGCAGTACCCGCTTCTGCCTATGTTGCAAATTAGCACTGTCCAAGTTTTGATTGCTAAAAACTTGCGAACGTTGCAACTGGTGTAGAAAATTATATAATGGACAAAGTGAAACAATCAGATATTTACATGATATCAGATCATACCCTCAAATTATTTATAGGCATATTAAACTTTAAACTAGGTGTACATTTCTTAAAAAATGGCTGTAGGCAATATTGGCTGATAATTCCATTGTTCATCCTAGAAGAATAATAGTGTTCCCTCCGCTTCTACTCCATTAACCACTGGATTCAAAAGATTGTCGTCTGCCATTTCTACAGTAGGATGTCACCATCAAACATATTCCCATTGTCGGAATTCAACAGGGACCATTCCCTCTGCAACACCCTGGGTTCACTCCTCCAATACTCAGAATATTTCCTGACATAGTCCACTGCATCTTCCCAAGTGATTGTAGCTTGTATAATACTTGCCCTCTTACCTCCAACCTCCTTCACTGTCCAAGGCCCCAAACATTCTTTCCAGATGAAGTAGTAGTTTGCCTGTACTCCTTTCAATGTAATCCACTGTATTCACTGCTCACAATGCAGCCTCTTCTGTGGACACCTTCATTCTGTCCATATGAATGACCCCAGCCTTCTAGTCACTTGCTGTTGAGATATACCATTTTGTTCATGTGCTAAACCCGCTGCAGTGCTCCAGTGAAATGTAACAGAAGCTGAAGGAACAGCACCTCAAGCATTTAGACACTTTACAGCTTTCAGAATTCAACAGTTCAACAATTTCAAAGAATGAACATCCTGCAACCCACCCACACCCCATCCAACTGTGTTGGTTGCATGTTTGCACACCCATTATCTCCCCTACTATCATTAGTATTCCCTTTGTGTATGGCACCCTCAGTATCAAATCCATTTACTCCTCCTCGCACTTTGTCAACTTTACTTCATAGCCAACTTCAGTTCTGAAGGAATTCACCAGGACCTCATCAAAACAGAAAAATGTTTATTTTATAGTGCCTTTCACATCTCCAACTTAGAATGAATTTATGTTTAAATTGAATGACTGGTATTTGGGATACAAATATGGAAGCCAATTTACAAACAGCAGGTTATGAGTCAAAAGGTGTACCACTGGAAAGGCACAGCAGGTCAGGCAGCATCCGAGGAGCAGGAGAATAGCTCCCCTTTGACTATGTCAGTTGATGAATGTTGACCACAACTTTGGAAAATTACATTACCTTCCTTTGCAATGGCATTATTAGACATTATGTGGACCTCAGTGAAAAAGGTATCTCTGACCATACAGCATTCTTTTATGTCGAGTGTATGGTGCTGGAAAAGCACAACAGGTCAGGCAGCATCTGAGGAGCAGGAGAATTAACATTTTGGGCATAAGCCCTTCATCAGGAATGAGGCTTGTGGGTCAGGGCTGAGAGATAAATTGGAGTGGGGTGCTGTTTGGGGAAAGGTAGCTGAGAAAGTGATAGGTGGTTGAAGGTGAGGGAAAAGGTGATTGGTCAGAGGGGGGAGTGATGGACAGGTCCGGAGGGCAGTGCTGAGTTGGCGGCTTGGGACTCAGATAATGTGGGGAGAGGGGGTTGAGGAAACTGTTGAAATCCACATTTCTCCTGTGTGGTTGCAGAGTTCCAAGGTGGAATATGAGGTGTCCCTCCTCCAGGTGTTGGGTGGTAACAGTTTGGCAGTGGAAGAGGTCCAGGACCTGCTTGTCCTTGATGGAGAGGGAGGGAGAATTGAAGTGTTCAGCCATGGGTCGTTGGAGTTGGTGGGTGCGGGTGTCCCAGAGATGTTCTCTGAAACGATCTGCAGCAAGGTGTCCTGTCTCCCGATGTAGTGAGATCACACCAGATGCAACAAATGCAGTAGATGACATTGGTTGAGGTACAGGCAAATTTCTGACAAATGTGGAAGGATCCTGTGGGGACTTGGACAGAGGTGAGGGGAGTGGTGTGGGTGTAGGTTTTATACTTCCTGCGGTGGCAGGGAAAGATGCCAAGAGTCAGATGTGGGCTGGTGGGGGTGTGGATCTGACGAGGGAGTTGTGAAGGGAAGAGTCTTTTCAGAACGCTGATAGGAGTGGGAAGAGTAATGTATCTCTGGTCGCGAGGTCTGTTTGGAGGTGGCGGAAGTGGCGGAGGATGATGCAATGTATGTGGAGGTTGGTAGGGTTGAAGGTGAGGACTGGGATGGTGGAGGGGGGGTTCTGTACTTGATGCATTGGGAGGGGTGGAGTTCAAGGGGTGTGGTGTGTGAAGTGAGAAGAGAAGCTGGAAGGCATTGTCAACCACCTGGGAAGGGAAGTTGCAATCGTGGAAAAAGGACAGCAGGTCAGGCAGCATCCGAGGAGCAGGAGAATAGCTACTCTTTGACTGTTAGTTGTTGAATGTTGATCAGAACTTTGGAAAATTACTTTACCTTTCTTTTCAATGGTGCTATTAGATATTATGCTAATAATGAAATAATAACCCAAGTGGAAAGGTATCTCTGACCATACAGCTTCCTCTCCACCCCTATCAGCATTCCAAAAAGACCATTCCCTCAGTGACTCCCTCATCAGGTCCACACACACACCCTCACCAGCCCACACCCCACTCCTGGCACCTTTCCCTGCCACCGCAGGAAGTGCAAAACCTGCACCCACACCACTCCCCTCACCTCTGTCTGAGGCCTCAAGAGATCCTTCCACATCCATCAGAAATTTACCTGTGCCTCTACCAATGCCATCCACTGCATCTGATGTGGCCTCCTCTACGTCGGGGAGACAGGGTGCCTCCTTGTGGATCATTTCAGAGAACATCTCTGGGACACGAGCACCCACCAACCCCACCGCCCCGTGGCTGAACGCTTCAACTCCCCCTCCCATTCTATCAAGGACATGCAGGTCCTGGTTGTCCTCCACCACCAAACCATTACCATCCGACACCTGAAGGAGGAACGCCTCATAATCCACCTTAGGACACTGCAACCACGCGGGATAAATATGGATTTCAACAGCTTCCTCATTTCCCCTCCCCCCCACACTATCCCGTCCCAAGCCTCCAACTCAGCACCACCCTCCGGACTTGTCCATCACTTCCCCCCCCCCCCCCCCCCGAATTATCACTTTCTCCCTCACCTTCATCCACCTATCACTTTCTCAACTACCTTCCCCCAAACCCCACCCCCGCCCTCCCATTTATCTCTCAGCCCTGACCCACAAGCCCTTCATCAGGAATGAGGCTTATGCCCGAAATGTCGATTCTCCTGCTGCTCGGATGCTGCCTGAACTGCTGTGCTTTTCCAGCACTACCACTCTCAACTCTGATCTCCAGCACCTACAGTCCTCACTCTCTCCTACCATTCTTCTGTTCTGCATTCAAATCAGTATGGAAAATGCACTCAAATCATTTCTTCATTGTTGACTTTTCCCTGCTTCATTCAATGTTTGAGGAAACCAAATAAAAGGATTTGTCTGTCCACCTGAGATCACGTACCTCATTGAAGACCAGGTGTAACATGGAAAACACTCATCTCCATGGTCAACCATAATAATCGATCATCAAGTTTCTGGAAAGAATTCTTGAACATTCTTATGTTTACAACTTATTTCCAAGTTTATTTAAATAATATAAATTGCAGTGTATCCATCATACATCCACTACTTTTCCAAATGTCAGACGTTTAAAACTCTGCTAAGCCTTGCTTGCAGCAGACAGAGAGGAATTGCTTGTGACATCTGGCCTTGCTTCTTCTGAGGTACACAGAATGTAGCCTTTCTAAAACCATCAAAAATGTTCAAACTTTTCATGTTGATTACAGATATATTTAAAGCAAATAAATACAAATTTTAGACTTCATTGTAAAATCCCTTATGCACACTCATTCCCCACAAAGTAGCAATTTAGTTTTATTCAGGATGTAGACCTCTTATACCTAAAATATGTTGTTTGTAGCAGAGTTATAAATTAAAGTGATAACCAATAAGATTGTGATTGAAACGTTATTCAGCTGCTGTTTTAGTCAATTGCTTCCAGGCACAATTATGATAGATGGTGGGTTTTGGATTTGTAACACACCAGCAAATGTTTGAACATCAAATTATTTCCACATCCAGTTGGAAAAACAAATTTACAGTGGTCGATTATTTGTGTGAGAAAAATGTATCAAGTCGGCTCACATTAAAATATAGCATTGGAAATTCTCCTTCCTAAAAAGATTTGCATTGACTTTTGAAAACAAATTAAACTAAGATCCTGTATTTGAACTTCCAGCTAGACTTAAAATTTCCATGGAATTTCTTCATCTAGCTAACACTTATCCTTCAATTAACATTGTGTTATGATCCCAGCTGTCATATTACGTCAGATCCCAGAAGAAACCTGGATTGATAAATCACATTTTAATTTGTTTAGATTTTAACAAGTGGACTATTGCTGAAACATAGGCACACAATGCTGCAGATCATGCTTTACTAAGAAAGCAGTTTATGAACAAAAAGAATGAAGATAAGATAACATAATTCATCTACTTATAAAGCAAATTCAAACCTGTGTAAAAACACAGTAGAAGTATAATCCTATAATTTTAAAACTCTGATCTTTAAATTGAAAAATAAATAAAATACATTTTGTATAAGTATCCAAAACACCCCTGACACAGTATCCAAATCTCCACATGTACAATACTTTCACCAGAGTCCCTGTATCTAACTCCTCAGTAGGTTTAAGTCACTTGAAAGTTAAAATTTTGGACGAACTCCAGGAAGTTGCTTTCTGGGCCTATCATACACTTGAGTATCAATGTACTCAGCTGTAAATATTTTCTTTATTCCAACACTTCTGATCTGCTACTAGCACTAACATCTCACTCTAAGATAACCCATTTAATTATATAACATTCCCTTCTCAGAACTATCCTCTTCCAAGGACTTCACAGGACTGACTCACTCAAATTAAAAATTAAAAACCAAAGTCCTGCTCTCTAAGCTTTTACTTCCCTTAAAAAGAACCAAGTTCTGGAAGTCTCGGACACACCAGAGGCTTCATTATTAATCTTGCTGAGTTGCAAAACATTCTAAAGATAAAATCAGAAGTGGATGGACAAACCCATTCACTCTAAAGCCAGGCTTCAAAATCTGATTTAGAAGAAATCACCATTATTATGGAAATACTTACAAGCTAACGATTAAATTCAGACACACGGGAAACCATCAGTTACTAACTCAAAAACAGGAATCTCACATTTACCATAAACAAATCTTCAAAATATATAGAAATCCTGCAGTTTACATTACAACTGAAAAGTAACAGACTATCCAATCATTTATTTCATTGTGACAACATGGTTACCACTTTTCACTGAATTAATTGAATTGGCCGGGAATCACTTTGGGATGTCCCATGGTGATACAAGGCACCAGATACAGATGAATTTTGATTATCCAAAGGACATGGATGAGGAGTATTTGAATACCTGATAATCAATGCCGGATAATATACTTAGCCGTGCATTGGGACTTTGCGATCTTGTTCGGATAATTAGAAATTTGGTTAATCAAATGCTGGATAATTGAGGTTCCTCGGTACAAACAAGGACTTTATTTCTTTTACTATTTAAGTTTGTATTAACATCAAGGTAAAGGTGCTCGATAAATCAACTGTACACATTGAACAGCTTATGTGTTTATTATCAAGAATTGATTTTTCGCGGATTTATTTTTGACCACAAGAACTCCCTCTCCTGTTCTCCCGAAAAATGATGCACCCTCTCCAACAAAGAGGGAGAAATTCAAGATGTCAATGACCAGTCAGCTCTTAACCTACTATCAGAAACTATGGAAGTGGCTTGGTGGAAATTTCAATGGAATCAGGGCAGAGATCCAGCATTGTGACAAATGGAAGGAAACTAACTCTGTGCAACACCAATCACATCAATTCCTCATTACCAAATATTACTTTGACAGCTTTATCCAGGAGATTACAGTCAGCTTCCAAATGTATGCAGCAACACCCAGTTGCACTTCCCTGCCCCTCTATTTAATTACAGCTTTGCATCATATTTTCAAAACGCCTGTTACTAAATATTGGCAAACCTGAGGCTTGGTCTCCCTGAGAAAGCATTAACCTCTCACTCCCCACATCCTATGCACTGAGTCAGTCGTAATCCTGACATCCCATTTCCTGGCTCAGTTTCCTTCACCTTGATCTGCCTGCATTCACTCCATTGCACTACATGTCTCTGCTCCACCTTCTGTTGATGAAACCCAAGGTCAACCCTCCATCTCAATAACTGATTTCCCCAATGCCATTAGATGATCCAGTTGCCTCAGAACCAGCTCTCAGAGTGAACAGGATGTCTGACACTTCTATTCTGATCTATCAGCCAGGCTCCCTGTTTACACCAGGTTAACAGCCTTAAAAGAGAATTCACATAGATGAACCTGGCTGCCTTCATTACAATCACTACACCCTTCCCTCTTTACCTTTCTACTCATCCTCCATAACCTTTAATTCACCAATCAAAAGTGCATCTAACTCAGCCCTGTATATATTCAATGGCTCCAACAGCTATTGGTCATTGGAGAAATGGAATTCCAAACTTTAACAACTTTCAGATGAAATTCTTCTTTATCTTGAAATTAAGTAGGAGACCACAGTCAGTTCTTCTAGAACGTGATGGTTGTGTTCTTGTCCAACCTTGTGTTCTAGAAAAATTGCACTTTAGAAACAGCACTTAACGTGTTGGTGATGCAATCGCGTTACAACCAACACGTGTTTTAAAAAGGTTGCACTGTAGAAATAGTGTCCCCCATTTGTCAATCGCATTACTGCAAATTTATGTTGAGGAAATGTGCATTATACCAGAACAACTGGCAATTAGTTTGAAACAAACTTGCCAGTTGGCCATGCATCAGTCTCCCTCAAACTTCAATACTTGCAGCATGCCAAGGCCCTATTCCCATCCCACAATGGGCAGAATTAAATACAAACCCAGGTAGCAGTGAGGCATTTAATCTGAAGGGGTGGTAGCAGCAGGGATTTCACTATTTCCTGCCACTACTAGAGACAGAAAGATCTGGATGCCATACAAACACAGAAATATAGAAGGTAGGAATAGGAGTAAATAAAGATTGGAGCTGAAAAAAGTACAGCAGGTCAAGCAACAGAGTAAAGGGGACCTGAAACATCGATTCCCCTTCTCCTCTGATGCTGCTTGACCAGCTGTGCTTTTTCCAGCTCCACCCTTTATCCACTCTGACTCTCAAGCATCTGCAGTTCTCTCTATCTCCAAGGAACAGAAGTAGGCCATTCAGTCACTTAAACTGCTTCACCATTCAATATGATCATCGCTGATCGTTGAGCTCAATACACCAGAACCCACCCTCCCCCGTATCCCTTGATCCCTTTAGTCACAAGAGCTAATATCTTCTATCTCTTGAAAACTCAATACTTTGGCCTCAATCACTTTCTGTGGCACTGAATTCCAAAAGCTCACTGCTATCTGAGTAAAGAAATTTCTCCTCGTTTCAGTCTTAAACGTTTTAAGCTTAACCTTAAACAATACCCCTAGTTCTGGACTCCCCACCATCGAGAACATGGTTCTCGCACCTACCTTGTCTAGGCATAAAGATTGCTCTAGAAGAATTGGGCAGTGGCTCAATGGTTAGCACTGCTGCCTCACAGCACCAGGGTCCCAGGTTTGATTCCAGCCTCGGGTGACTGTCTGTGTGGAGTTTGCACATTCTCCCTGTGTCTGCGTGGGTTTCCTCCAGGTGCTCAGGTTTCCTCCCACAGGCACAAAGATGTGCAGGTCAGGTGAATTGACCATGCTAAATTGTCTGTGTGGGTTACTCTTCGGAGGGTCAGTGTGGACTGGTTGGGCCGAAGGGCCTGTTTCCACACTATAAGGAATCTAATCTAATACAGAGTACAGTACTATATTAGATTGAAATAGCACAGGGAAGATTAATCAAAGACAGTAAAGGGATAGTAGGAGTTATAGGCAATTTTTCCAAGTGTTGAGAAGCAGCATTGCAAGGATTTGGTTCTGGAGCCATTTCTACTAAATTTGTGCTTCAACAATTTTGCTATGTTCAAGAGAAATTGGCAATGAAATATGAAGATTGTACCAAAATATAATTAGTAACTCTTTAGAATACCAGAAGAAGCTGCAAAAAGATACAGATTAGATGAGATGATTGCTAACAAATCTTGAGTCAAAGTGCGGAACAAGCGTTAGTAGATCGGTCACACATTCAGCATTTCTGATTTCTTTTCTTATTAAGATCACTTATCATATAAACAACCCTCCCCCATTGAAATGTTTAACTTGCAATATATACAGTGGAATTTAAAACAACTGTTTAGGAATTCCTTTTGTCCTTTCAATTAGCTGTGTTCATAAATCACTCATTTATTAGAAGATCACAAGTAAGTTATCTAAATAGATCAGAGGCTAAAAGAAAAACCACTATCAGCAAAGTGAGACCATCAATGGACAATCTATTTGTATTAGCAAATGAAAGCAGGAATTATTCCAGTATGGTAGATGGCTTAAATTATATTTTATGACTAGTATATAAAAAGATATACAACTGACTGGATCATGTGATTTAAAAATGTATTGATATTTTATATAGTTTTATCCACACTGCAACCAAAATAACCAGATTTCCAGCTACTGCAGTATTTTGTTTTTAAATTCTGAAGATATGGGTGAATTTTGGGGAGGTGGTAGGAGGCTTTTGGTTGGGTACCTATATTGTCTCTTCCATGCAGTGATGGCCCCCTGGGGCATTTACAAGGCAATTGGTGGGCCTTCACCTGGAAGTAAGACCCCAGGGACAGGCTCATGGAGGAAGCAGTAGCTGCTGCGAGAGAAGTTCCCAGGGTTTTGGAAGAAACAAGCTGGAAGTGAGGAGGTTGAATATGAACTCTGCCATCCTGGATTTCATTCCAGTGGGGCTGATAAGGCAGCAGTGTTTGTGTAATCCACTATTTGCCTAATTGCCCCACCACCTCCGGAAGCAAAGATGTATATGAGTGTTAAATTCAAAAGATCATCAATACAGCACAGTGAGTTCAACTAATCTATATATAACAGACCTAGACTAATATTAGGAGAAAAAGCAAAGAAATGAAAGAAATATTTATAAGATAAATAGTTTATTGACCATTTTTAAAAAAAATCATATGATGAAAATAAACCAAACCACAGAATAGAGATTTTTGAAGCCCACAACAGTCAATTATAGTGACAAATGTACAATGAGAGATGGGCTGACTGCCCAAGGAAGGTCGATTCCTTTGTTCATGAGCCAGTTTTTTTGTGCGCGAGTGTTATAACTGGTTCAGCCCATACTTTCCACGGCTACTTTCTGATCTTATCTCAGTTGTCAGAGAAAAAAAAGAAACCTCCCATGGTCACGTGTAGGAGTAACAAAATAAATTCAAATCATCCTTTTATACATTCCAGTGGTTAGGTCCAGAACTGCAGAGACAGTTTTGAAGAATTCAACGGCCTGTTCAGCAATGAGTGATCAACGAACTATTTGTTTTTATTTTTCATTACATGCCATCTTGTTAATGTAACAGTAGGAAAACACAAAATAAGATTAATGGGCAATTTATGAAGAAATATAAATACAAAAAGAAGTATATAAATCAAGACAAAAAGCAACATATAAACAGGAGGAAATTGTTTCATAATAGATGAACCAAAGAGCTTCTGCTCTAGCTATAAAACAAAAGCTGAACTTATTTTGACAGATAATCAATAAAACAATGCCAAATGTTATTGTTAAGTGATTAAAAGGGGAAAGGCAATTAAAGTGGCCACTATTTTCTACTAATTGACCCACACTACTGACTCTTCAAAATCAAACTTTAAACTCTGGTAGTTGCTAGAATAATGTGCAAACAGATCAGTGACTGGGGTCTTGTTAAGTCTACTTGCATGTATTTAAAAGGTGACTACTTGATATACAGCACTTGTAAAGCTTATGATTAAAGTTTGTGTGTGTAAAATAAGTTGCTAATAAAATACGGTCATTAAACTGATGAAAAAAATCATCTGAACTGTAATTTTCCAAGGTGGAATTTAACAGCCTGAAGGAAAATTAGCTGCAAGTCAGTTCCCATTCTAACCATTGTACACTTTTAAAATCAGGTCTGTACTTTCAGGAGCTTTGACTTCCCTAGTTAAAGCACAGAAAGATTTTGATAGAGCAGATTTTAAAAAACCACAGAAGTGAGAAACCCATCCACTTGTTAAGCAATCTGGTCAAAAACCAATGGTTGTACTTGCATTTACACATACAGATGTCCCGAAGGTCTATTACAGGCTATTTTTTTTAAAAAATACGCAGTGCATGTGGGTTGTTATATTTAGCTGGAGAAATGAATAACTATGATAAAAAGAACAGATTACTACAAATTTTATGATCACACCACTAAGTGAGAATTGCTAAAATTCAACTATTTTCACCAATAGCAGGAATGATGCTCACACATATTGAACTGGATATTAAGTTTATTTCATAACTACAGGATAAAACCCAGATGTTATGCCACAGATTTCTCATGTGGAGTTTGAATACACAAATAGAGTTTTTCAGTGCAGTCTCACATTTCAAATCCTTTAAAGTGACGTTGCTGCTCCTTTTGATTTCAGTACTGAGATTGATCAAAATAATTGAAATGAAATAGTGGGGTGGCATGGTGGCTCAGTGATTAGCACTGCTGCCTTGCAGCACCAGGGACCTGAGTTCAATTCATTCGGGTGACTGTGTGTGGAGTTTGCACGTTCTCCCTGTGTCTGCGTTGGTTTCCTCCGGGTGCTCCGGTTTCCTCCCACAATCCAAAGATGTGCAGATCAGGTGAATTGGCCATGGTGAATTGCCCATAACAATTAGGTACATTAGTAGGGAGTAGGGGAATGGGTCTGGGTGGGTTACTCTTCGGTGGGTCAGTGTGGACTTCTTGGGCTGAAGGGCCTGTTTCCGCACCATAGGGAATCTAATCTAAAAACGCATTCTTGCCTGTTTTTACATTTTGTGATGGTATAAGGTGACACAAATTAAAGTGATTGATATCAATTAATAAAAATACAGCAAGCTACGTCATCTCTTTCAAACAAAATTAACTGAACTAGAAATATTAATTTCCTACTATTTTAGGAAATAAAGTCCATATCATATTCTGATTATATATTCTCTTGCAATTCTTGTGATTCATCTCTTGAAGGCAAAGAGCAACATGCTCTAAAATCTGATGAAGATGGCTTTTAGTATGCTTGCCTTTTTTGTCAGCGTATAGAGGTCATGTTGCGTCTGTACAGGGCATTGGTTAGGCCACTTTTGAAATACTGCATTCAATTCTGGCCTCCTTGCTATAGAAAGAATATTGTGAACCTTGAAAGGATTCAGAAAAGATTTACAAGGATGTGGCCAGGTTTGGAGTGTTGAAGACCAGGATCTCATTTGCTTTTTCAATCTCAAAGACTTGGATTAAAAAAATACCTAATTTGTGGGATACCACAATTGAGGCACTCGACGTGCACTTTTTGTCTTGCTACAACAATTGGAGATGCATCCACTATCTTCCATAGTGGATTGCATTCTAATCTTGTCTAGTTTCTTAGCATTTATGGTCCTCTCGTTGGAAATATCTTCTTCTTCTTCACACTAAAGATACCGCATGTGCCATTTTCATTGCTGCGAATGTGTAAATAGTTTTGAAGTTTCTATTGTATCAAAAGAATTTTCAGGTTTTATTATATCATAAACCATACCAATTTCAGCATGCTGCGATTTAAAGTTAACATTAGATTTCCCTTCATTTACTATATATACTTGTGTAAAAGTCGATCTCATGTAAAAGTTGTCACCTTATTTCTGGCCAAAAATCTTGTATTTTCCATATATCTTGTGTAAACATCAATCCTACTAAATCACATTTTAAACTTTTCACAAAGGAAACTGCATGTTCCCACTAACACACTTAAATGAAATCGTATTCATTCATTCATAACGCTAACTCTTACTCATCACTCTTTGTTTACTATATTGTGTTTCTATTCATTCATTCATAACTCTACTTAAACCACTTGGTTTACTACAGCACGTTTTGATTCATTGATTCATTCAGACCGGTTCTAAGTCTATCAGTATTTAACGCACTTGGTTCATCCAAAAGTTAATATTGTTAAAAAGTTAATCATTTTAATTGTGCCATTATATCTGAATAAAAGTGAGATATATTAGCTACATGTATCTTTAATTCTTTGACAAATTTGTTCACGTTGCTGAGGTTCATTATGTACGAGAGTAAATGGGAGGGAAATGGAAGAATTTGGTGGGAAAGTTCAAGATGATCTCACATTCAGCATTTAATAAATGTTTCATTTTAAGGTGTGCCATTATACCAGGGCATGACGACATTGAACAGTGTGATTTTGCAGGGTTTTAATGAATCTTTGACATGTTACATTTTCGTAGAGTATACATAAATGAAATTACCTACCAGTAATTCATTGTTGTTTCTCTTGCTTTTATCCAGTAATTACCTTTACCATAATTCATTGTGTTTTTTTCTTAACCTGGGATTAGTAGAGCGATCAATCATCTTCTGCTAATAATACAGTATTTCGAACTGCAGCATTAATTTCAGCCCCTCGAAACTAGTACCTGTATATTAGGCAACCCTATAAATTGAACCTTTAAAAATAGTCTAAAAATTTGACTTTTACATGAGTATATATGGTATATTGTGTTGCCTTCAGGACTGTGGATTTTATAAATTCACCTTAGTCATCTCAGCATTTCAACATCTCAGCTTTTTATTCAACCGATGTAATACAGCATCAATCCAGCCGAACAATAAAAAGTGACCTTTCTGCACTATGTACGTTATGGTTCATTAAAAGGGGACAGGGCCCACATAAGGTTGCCTTGCCTGTTATCTGAAAAGTCTTCGTTCATCATCTTGATACAACTTAAATTTATGATAAGAAACTAAAATCAGACACGTCTAAAATTTTAGCAACAAAATAGAAATCTGATTGGCATAAATCAGTGCACGTTCATAGTTCCTTGGAAGTGGAGTCCCAGGTAGACAGGATAGTGAAGAAGGTGTTTGGTATGCTTGCCTTTATCAGTCAGTACATTGTGTATGAGAGTTGGGAGGTCATGTTGCAGCTGTACAGGAGACTGGTTCAGCCATTTTTGGAATACTGCGCTCAATCCTGGTCACCCTGCTATAGGAAGGATATTGTGAAACTTGAAAGGGTTCAGAAAAGATTTACAAGGATGTTGCCAGGGTTGAAGGATTTGAGCTATAAGGAGAGGGTGAATAGGCTGGGGCTGTTTTCCCTTGAGTGTCGGAGGCTGAGGGGTGACCTTACAAAAATTTACAAAATCATAAGGGGCATGGATAGGGTGAATAACCAAGGTCTTTTCACCAGGGTGGGGAGTCCAAAACTAAAGGATATAGGTTTAAGGTGAAAGGGGATGGATTTAAAATGGACCTGAGTGGCAACTTGTTCACATAAAGGGTTGTGCATGAGAACTGACAGAGGAAGTGGTGAAGGCTGGTACAATTATAACATTTAAAAGGCATCTGCAAGGGTACATGATGAGAAAGGGTTTTGAGGGATATGGGCCAAATGCTGACAAATGGGACTAGATTTATTTAGGATACCTGATCAGCATGGACGAGTTGGACCAACAGGTCTGTTTCCATGCTTTACAGCTCTACGACTCCATGAGCTATTGGGAGAGGCTGAGTGGGCTGGGCTATTTTCCCTGGGGCAGAAGCTGAGGGGTGACCTTACAGAGGTTTAAAGAATCATGAGGGGCATAGATAGGGTGAGTAGCCTAGTTCTTTTCCCCAGGGTAGCAGAGTCCAAAACTAGAGGACATTGGTTGATGAAGAGAGGGAGAAGATTTAAAAGGGTCTAAGGGGCAACTTGTTCCACAGAGAAAGTGGTGCGCGCATGGAATGAGCTGTCAGAGGAAGTGGTGGAGGCTGGTATAATTACAACATTTAAAAGGCATCTGGATGGGTATATGATTAGGAAAGGTTAGAGGGATATGAGCCAAATGCTGGCAAATGGGACTAGATTTGTTTAGGATATCTGGTCTTCATGGACAAGTTGGACTGAAGGGTCTGTTTTTGTGCTGTACATCTCTGTGATTCTATAAATACTTTGGGTAACAATGCAGAGAATAGACTCTATCAAAGAGCAGCAAGGCACTTATATGTGAAACCACAAGAGATCAGGGGGATACTAAATAAGTATTTTAAATCAGTGTTTATTGTGGAGAAGAACATGGAAGATATAGAATGTGGGGAAATAGATGGTGACATCTTGAAAAATGTCTATAATACAGAGATGGTGGTGCTGGATGTCTTAAAACACAAAGGTAGATAAATCTTCAGGACCTGATCAGGTGTGCCCTAGAACTCTATGGGAAGCTAGGGAAGTGATTGCTGGACTCCTTGCTGAGATATTTGTATCATTGATAGTCACAGGTGAGGTGCCAGAAAACTGGAGGTCGACTAATGTGGTGCCACTATTTAAGAAAGGTGGAAAGGAAAAACCAGGAACATTAGACCGGTGAGCCTGACATTGGTGCTGGGCAATTTGTTGGAGAGAACCCTGAGGGACTGGATTTGGAAAGGCAAGGACTGATTAGGGATAGTCAACATAGCTTTGCGCATGGGAAATCATGTCTCATTAACTTAATTGAGGTTTTTGAAGAAGAAGTGTAGAGGATTGATGAGGGCAGAGTGGTGGATGGGATCTATTTGGACTTAAATATGGCATGTGACAAGGTTGCTCATGGTAGACTAGTTAGCAAGGTTAGATTACATGGAATACAGGGAGAACTCGCCATTTGGATATAAAACTGGCTTGAAGATACAAGACAGAATGGTGGTGAAGGGTTGCTTTTCAGACTGGAAGCCTGTGACCAATGATGTGCCACAAGGATCGGTGCTGAATCCACTGCTTTTCGTCATTTATACAAATGATTTGAATGTGAACATAAGAGGTATATTTAGTAATATTGCAGGTGACACCAAAATTGGAGGTAGAGGTTACCTCAGCAAAGAAGGTTACCTCAGAGGACAACAGGATCTTGATCAGATGGGCCAGTGGGCTGAGGAGTGGCAGATGGAGTTTAATTTAGACAAATGTGAGGTGCTGCATTTTGGGAAAGCAAATCTTAGCAGGACTTATACACTTAATCGAAAAGGTCCTGGGGAGTGTTGCTGAACAAAGAGAACTTGGAGTGCAGGTTCATAGCTCCTTGAAAGTGGAGTTGCAGGTAGATAGGATAGTGAAGGAGGTGTTTGGTATGCTTTCCTTTATTGGTCAGAGCACTAAGTATAAGAGTTGGGAGGTCATGTTGCAGCTGTACAATACATTGGTTAGGCCAGTTTTGGAATATTGTGTGCAGTTATGGTTCCCCTCCTATTGCAAAGATGTGTGAAATTGAAAGGGTTCAGAAAAGATTTACAAGGATGTTGCCAGGATTGGAGGGTTTGAGCTATAGTGAGAGGTTGAAAGGCTGGGGTTGTTTTCCCAGGAGCATCGGAGAAAGATCTTTTCCCCAAGGTAAGAGGGGAAATATATCAAAGGAATCTATAGGGGCAACATTTTCACACAGAAATTAGGGTGTGTATGGAATGAACTGTCAGAGGAAGTGGTGGAGGCTGGTACAATTGCAACATTAAAAAGGCATCTGGATGGATACATGAATAGGAAGGGATGTCGGCCAAATGCTGGCAAATGGGACTAGATTAGGTTAGGATATCTGGCTGGCATGGACCTGTTGTTTCCGTCCTGTAACTATGTCTATGACTTTATGACTCTATGTACTCAAGAATGAGTGAAATTCCAGTTCCAACTGGTCAGGCATTCTTTACATCAACACTGGCAGAACCAATTGTTTAATCTTTTTGAGGTTTCAGTGGGGAACCTGCCTCAAAAACATTAACAAATTCTTTTGCATTCAATAACTTTTATCATAAAATAAAATTTTCTCCTTTGGGCATTTTATCCAGAATCAGACTTAAGAAGCCAGCTCAGGATTGTTGTTTTGAAAAGGTGCAGTTTTTTTCCACCATCCAGCAGAGTTAACAGGAAAAGTCATTGATAGTTGGGACAATTTCTTTTCCATCTGACAACTATCTGAATGCTCTGTATGAACACACTTCCTTGTTCCTTCTTAGGTACACTTTAGGGACATAATAAGACATTTTCCAAAACAAAGCTACCTCAAACAAAATCACAGTTTGCAAAACCACGCTGAAGTGCAGCTAAGAAAATGATACACTGCAAAAATTTCAAGGGAAATGCAATCAATTTCTTGAAAACCAGACACACTTTCCATTAACATTTTTGCAATTTTTCTTGTGATGACCCTAAGCCTGGAGTAACTCCAGTCCAACTAAAGTCAGGGTTGCTCACTGCAGGTTGAATTAATTATCTAATTCAGAAAACATCTGATATATTTTGCTATGAGAGAGACTTTATAACTACACAAATAAGATTTAAAATGCTCCGATAAAACTTTCAAGAGCAAGGCAGTGCAAGATTTCATTTTAGCATCCAGCATTGCAAGAAAGCAATATTTTTGATCTTGAAATTTAAACTAAGATGATAATGGTTTTTTGAGTTTAGTACCTTGTACACTGAGTAGGGCAGTGAAAGATTTTATCTTCAAGATAAAGGGATAAATAACAGGGCATTAAGCTACACTGACATCTGCAAATATTCTAACCAGTCTTTCTAATGTATTTGGAGATTGTGAGTGTATGAAAAATTCTAAAACTTGAGATACAAATCAATAATTATTCATTTGTATTTCCTGCCACATTGGATTTAGCAAAATTCCAATTAAGTTCTGAAATGTACTGCCAAGTACAGTGTTCCAATAATAGTTACACCACATCATGTATTTTATATTTGTCAATTACTCTACTCAATAATCTTTCAATTAAGCTTTAAGACGTCCCTGCTAACAGTCAAAGGACCTGGATAGCAGATTAATATTGATTCCAAGGCATTAGAGAAGCAAGCACAGAGGAAATCTTACAGATTGAGATGTCTTCTCCCAGCTGCTTTATCCAATGTCGTTGTCCATTTTTGGGTCAGTTAGAAGGATCCCACCCCCCCACCCCACCCCAAACATAGCCTGGCCTGAAAACTACAGCATCCATGTCCCAGCTGATTTTCTGACCCATTGCTGTTCTTCTGGTCAGTGGCTTCAGGAGAATGTGGCTGAGCATCCAAAAATGAAAAACGTTTCATAAGCTTTGAATGTATTAAGATGCTGCAAAGTAACATTGAGCAGGTAGAACTCAGGGAGTTCCAGATGACAGTATATTGCTGAGAAAGTCAAAACAACATATCCTTCATCTTTAAAAATCTCTGATAGAAAAAGTAACTTTGGGCTATAGAAGAAATCAGAATGCCGAAAGAAGATTCAGCGCAGGGATTCTTGGCTGGCCCAATTGATTTTTTTGAGGGAATTTATTAGTTTAATAAATAATCCTGATATTAACACATGGTTGTGAGTTATTGTAACTTTTCACCTAAATAGTATGACCATTCAATGTAAAGCTACAATATTTGAGTTTACTAGTCAACAATTGGTTGCCATTTTGTAAGTTCAAGCATGGGAAATATGTCACAGGAAATCTGGGAGATCAAAGTCCAAATGTCCTTGACCAAAGGTGCTTACACCAGAGACAAATAGATTGTCTTTTGAGCTCAGTATTATGTGGGATAAAGTGAATACTAATCAATGCAGTATTGAACAAAAACATTGTCACGTGAGCTGAGAGAGGCATTGGAATATGTAATGACTGCACTAGAGAAACGTGCAGAGAGACTGAAAATATAGGAATATACAGAACTAAAATGTAGACTGAGGATCAACAGGCTTTCAGGGTCGAATCATAGACTGAAACTGAAGAGTATGCAGGCTGATGACATATTTCGTTTTTAAAAGTGCAAATTGCAAGGGCACCAGAATGCTAATTCAGTAAAAGGGTTACATTTTAATGTTTAGACTGAGAAACAAAGAAGTGAACTTGAGCTGGCAATGAACAGGATGAGGAAAGGTTTTGTAGTTGGAGTGAGAGTAGCCAGACATAGATCTACTATCAATCATCTACAAAGGGGAAGAGATTCAGTTTGCTACACTGAACACATATCTGTCTTAAAAGATTGTTGCTCCCTTTGCTGGTGGGCTCTGGTAGCATAGTGGTTATGTTATCAGATTTGTAATCAGGAGTTGAGCTATTGAAGTGGAAACACAGGTTCAAACCCTACCTGGGCAACTAGAGGAATTAAAATAAACTACTCAAATCTAAAATAAATAGCTAGTATCACCAATACAGATCATGTAAGTACTGGATTGTCATAAAACACTCTGTAATGTTGTCAGACAGAGAGACGTAGGGGTTCAGGTACATCGTTCCTCAAAGGTTGGTGTCACATGGAGACAGAGTGGCTAAGGTGGCATTTAACACACTCGCCTTCATTGCTCAGACAATTAAGTATCAAATTTAGGATCACGCTGCGGTTGTACAGTTGAGGCCATTTTGAAGTAGTGCGTGTAGATCTGGCTACCTCACTACAGGCGGGAAGTCAATAAATTGGAAAGGACACAGAAAAATAGATTACCAGGATGTTGCCAGAAATGGAAGCTTTGACATATAAAGGAGAGGCTGGGACATTTTCATTGGAGCATAGGAGATTGAGGGATGACCTTATAGAGATTTATAAAACCACTTGGGGCACAGATAAGGTGAATAGCAATGGTCTTCTCCCTAAGGTAGGGGAGTTCAAAACTAAGGGGCATATTTTTAAAGTGAGAGGAAAAAGATTTAAAAGAGACCTGACAAGCAACCTTTTCACCCAGAGAGTGATACATATGTGGAATAAACTGCCTGAGTAAGGTAGGTACAGTTATAACAATTAAAAGTCATTTGGACAGATCCATGGCTTGGAGGAACATAGGCCAAATGCAGGCAAATGGTACTCGTTTAGTTTGGGAACGTTGGTTGGCATGTACAAGTTGGTCCAAACTGTCTGTTTCTGTGCTCTATGACTCTACTCTTTAGGGAAGGAAATCTCCCATTGTTACCTGGTCTGGCCCAAAATGTGACCTTTAATTGCCTTCTGAAGCACACTATTGTCAAAGTGACTTATCCAAGGCCATTCTGGAACCTCAGTTATCCGAAGAACACAGGTGGGGAGCATTTCATTTGGATAATTGAATGCCAGATACCTGTTAGCCAAGCATCAGGACCTTGCAATCTTGTTTGGATAATCTGAAATTTGGATGCTTGAATGCCGGATAAACAAGGTTCCTCTGTAAATGTTAGTTTGCCTGTGATACCCACAGCTCATGAATGAAGACAAAGATTAAGTTGATTACAAGCAAATAAAGATATGTAGATTAGATATGTGTTGGATTCAAAGTATACTATTTAAATCCAAACTATATTCAAGGTTAAAAAAAAGTCAACAGATTGCCAAGCAATCTTTCGATTGTGACTCAAAGGTATATATGCTGAAACCATTAACGTTTACACAAATATAGGTAAACTTTTTTTTTTAAACACAGCAACTGTTTAAAAGCCACAAGTAAGGACAAGTTACATTACTTTTCACTCAAAACTTAATACCTTGACACATATACTTATTATGCAATCTTGGCTCAAATTCAGCAGTCTGCACAATTTATGTGAAGCAAGGAATTTATTTACTTAATCATGTCTTGACATGATTATAAATTTGTTCCTCCCCAAAATCCTTTGCAGTTAGTTCTACATGTCTCCTGTTCTTTGTAGAGCACAGTAAGGTTTGTCTGCTCTGTCGTCATATTTCTGAATAAAAAGAATGTAAGCAAAATATGGAACCCTTCTTCCTTCCTCCAACCGCAGCCCCCCCAACCTGAACATTGTGGAAATAAATTTTGCACAATGACTAAAAATTGAACAGCTAAATGTTGTTGAGAGCAAACAGGATTGGGCTTAATCCTTAGTCCACTGAGTTAGCTGCCATCAACCAGAAGAGCAAGACCTTTACAACTGGCCTCAGTATTACTGGTCAAGAATCCATCTCAGTTCTCCTATTTGATAACAATCCAATAACCCTTGTTGAAATATCCATTTGCTGAGTACAGGATCAGGCTTGTCTGTGAAGTCTTTTTCCTATACAACAGCCTACCAGCATTCAGGCTTACAGAAGCAGCATTTATGTCAGGAATCCAGCATGCCTGGGGCTCCATAGCACAGCAAGTATGAAAGGTCTCCAAGAAAGATGAAAGGGAGAAAATTATACGAGAAACAGCTGAGAGGTTTTCTTAATCTGGGTTTAGCTGAATAGAGTACAGAATTATATTTTTAAACACATTTTGTCTTGGCACTATGTATTTTAATAATATTGCCAAAGCACAGAGAGAAAACATACAGAGAGAGAAAGGGGATGTGCAGAGACTAGAGGATACTCTGCCAGAGTAAGACAAAGTGTGCGATTGGAAATTCAGTTCATGTGGGAACTGGATTCAGAGGAGGAAGTCTTTTCCCCATCCTTTTCAGCTTCTAATAACTGTATAACACACAATATTCTTTAAGTGATTAATTGATGAATATTTTTCTTGGTTTTTGTTAAAAACGTAATTACTTCATAATTGTAAGGCTTTCTTAGAAGCAGTGTTACAATTAGTAATAAAGTCTTTTTTAGATATACTGATAAATATTCCTACGTATTTTAATTATTGAATTTCACCGAGGTAAGTGGGACATTTTTTGAAATAATAAGAAAATAAGCACAAGCAGGACTAGATAAAAAATTTATTTAGTAAAGTAACTAATGACCTAAATGTTATAAAGATTGCAGGATAGGTGATATGTGGTAACTGTAGAGTGTGATAGCTTGTGGATCAGTGTGATCCAAGGCTAAAATCTCTGCAGTGTCTACAGCTGGAGAAATTTCAGTTCAGAGCCACTAAACTTGAGATCAAGCTCCAGTCACTGTGTCAGATTAGGTGAGGAAAAAGTTATCTCAATACTTTGCTCCAGGGGATGGTCACATCTCTTAAGGTAGGGTCAGCTGATTTGGTGACTGTGAAGAAGATGACACTGAGTGTGTAGCAGGTATGGGATCGAGAAAGGGAGGTGTGGAAGAGCCTTAGCTCTTGCAGTTATAAAATCATACAGCATGGAAACAGACACTTCAACCAACTATCAAACAGGTTTGAGGTCCTGCAGGCCCTATGTACATGACAGTGAGGAAGGTACACTAATGACAGTACACTTTATAGATACCACATGAAAGCTGAATCATCCCAATCCCAACATTTAAACTACAAGACAAGTGACATCTTTCATTCAGCTCCACATAGTCCCCAGCTTTGTCCCTCAATCTTCTCACTTAACCCACAAAAACACTGCCACCTTTCCTCCAGCTCTCTGTATTAACTCAACACAAATACTCTTGAAAAGTCCAACTGTTTTAGCTACGCCCTTTTGCACTGATGTAATATCTGGGGATAGACATGATTTCTGGTTTGTTGATTGATCAGGAGAAAGGGAGCTAGCGAGAAATATCAAAATGGATAGCAAATGTTTCTGCAGCTATTCAAAAGGGAAAACAATTATAAGGACTGTGAGCATTGGCCTTCCGGATTATGAAAATGGGAAGTTAATTTTGATGGGAAGTAAATTCCAGATAAATAAACAAATGTTTTGAATTGGTGTCTCTGTACAGGGGACAAGAAACATTATAATAATCCTTGTACATCAGAAGGTGAAAGGGAATGCAGCACAGGAAAGTGGCCGAGCAGAGGCTGATAGTTAAGTTCGGTACCCATAGGGAGGGCCTCAACCGGGACCTTGGGTTCATGTCACATTACAGGTGATCACCATTGCACTACACACACACACTCTCACATACACACGGACACAGGTACATACAGACGCGCACACAGACACCCACACACACCCTTATAGACACACACACTCCCACACTCACACATGCACCTCCTCACAGACTTAAGACACTCTGCAGTCACTACATACACACACAACCCCCACCCCAGACAGACACACACACACACACACACACACACACACACACACACAGACAAAGACCCAGATGCACACATATATTTTGTGGGGTGAGTTTGTACTTGCAGAGTTACATTGCACTTTGCTCAAAAACTGCATACACTCATGTAGAACTCTGAGCTCAAACTGCAGGAATTTATGTAAAACTCTGTAATCTCACTTTTTAGATTAGAATCAATCTAAACATCAGGTCATAGACAGAGAACACAGGAGGCTAACACCTTCAACATATTGTCTAGCTATCACCATTATTAGCAGCTAACCAGAGAATGCAACTTTAAAAAAAAGGTTTTGTGATTTGCACCTGAAAGAAGTGAAACTATCACTGCATTCTAACAGATGAAAGGTTTAACAGACAATCAGTTTTTCAATGTATTATTTCAGTTACATCACACTGCAAATTTTTGCTGTAAATTCTGTGTTACGATTGAGCTCTCCACAATCACCTGATGAAGGAGCGTCGCTCCGAAAGCTAGTGTGCTTCCAATTAAACCTGTTGGACTATAACCTGGTGTTGTGAGATTTTTAACTTTGTGAAAGGGAATGAGGAACTTCATGAAATTACAGTTGCGAGGGAAGCTACTGAACAAACTGCTGGAGCAGTGAGCTGACTAGTCCCTGTGCCCTTATAGATATCAACCTCAGATCTTAAAAGTGATGCCTAATGAGGTTGGAGATGCGTTGGTGTTAATTTTACAAAACTCACCAATTCTGAAAAGTTTCCACATGTTCATATCACTGACCAACAGAAACACATGGCAGCACAATAATATTGCTGGGAAACAAACAGAACCAACATAACCAGGATGAAAAATGATCAAAAACTATAAAGATCTGTGAGGTGCTCAAACAGATTACTAAATACAGAATTGATTTGACATGAAGTCATGGGAGGCATTAGCAGAGAAATAAAATAAATTAATAAAGAAAACATATGGGGTCTGTGGTTAGCTCAAAGGACAGGATTGACAGGGAAGCATGAAAATTTGGAGAAGTGGTTAAGAGTAAAGCAATTTGATGCCAAGGTGCAGACCAGCTCATGAGCACAGTATTCTGACAGGGTTGACACTGAAGCACAGTCACCACCGACCTCGTCCTCCAAAAACTGGCACACACATCCACCTTTATAAGTACTTTCATGTTGGTGCTTCATCAATTTAGATTATTTTGCCATTCCACACATTTGCCACGAAGATCGAGGAGTGTGGGAATTAGCAGTGTAACATTTAGCAGTCCACGTGCGACAATCCAGCTCAGAAATATCAGTTGCCAGAATTTGAACGGGAAACGTCTGTATAAATAGCTTCAAACACCTGTGCACAATCAAAGTTGCCTGAAAAGCTTTGTTTCGGTTTCCTGCTGTAACAGCCATATCCAGCAGCTGCAGAATGTCTGCTCAAACACAACAACAACTTGTAATTATACAGCAACTTTAACACAGTGAAAATTCCAAAAGTACTTCACAGATATATAAATAGTATGTGACACCAATCCACACAAGGATATATTAGCACAGATAATTAAAAGCTTGTTCAAAGGCCTAGGTTTTAAGGAGCACCTTAAGGGAGGCTAAAGAGGTGAAAGGTTTGAGAGAGGGAATTCCTGAGCATTACTTAATTAGGAGCCATACAAAAGTCAGCTTGATCAAGGATGGGTGGCAGAGTTTGCACATATTAAAATGCGTCAACAGAATTTTGAATCCAAGAGTGGAATGCAGGAGTGTTAGAATCTTCAACACTAGACGTAACAATGGAATGTGAGAGAGTTTCAGCAACAGGGGAGAGGAATGAGGCAATGTTCTAGAGATGGAAACAGTGTTTTTGTTGATGAATGATTTCTAGTCAGATGGTCTTCTTGAGATCCAGTACAACAACACCATTGTAAACAGTCGAGTCCAGCCTCAAGCAGTTGCTGGGGAGACAGTGGAAATGGAATTTGTGGCAGGGACCAAAAACAATAGCTTCAGTCTTCTGAATATTTAGTTGGAAGAAATTTCTGGTTAGTCTGTCAGTCACACAGGCAGCACGATGATTTACAAACATTGGCAGGGTGTCCTCAGTGTAAATATGGAAACTAATGCTGGTTTCAAAAGATTTCACTGAATAGCAGTAGGTAGATGAGAAACAGGGGTGGGGGGGGTGGGGGGCGGTGAACAAGGAGAAATCTTAGAATGTTTTTTAAAGCGAGGGAATGGAATCAGAAAGAGAAGCTATTGCAAATTATGTTTTGACTATTACTCAAAACATCTGGCCAAGTATAGTCCTGCTCTCAGTGGAGAGCCACTAGAGGTGGATGATGTGGTAAAATGTGCTCATGATGGCAAACTGATCAGAAAGGAGGGATAGATTTCCTTGGGTCAGTCACATAGGATGTCACTTGTGACTTTGATAAAAGCTACTCAGTGCTGTGACAGGGATTGAAACACTAAGTTCTAGAAACAAGAATAAGTTTGATTTACAGACTGGATTGGAACTCAGGTCATGACATCCATTAATCACACCACTGAGAATACCACTTCTTATTTGTATTCTGGAGAAATGGGCCAAAACAACTCCAAAAATATTTGCCTTATTAATTTGAGGATAAGAAAAAAAAACTAAAGTTGGCTGCTAGCCTGACCAGTCAACGATGAGTTACTGAAATAGACTGCAAGAGAACTTCTGATCTGATCGCCAAATTCAGTGTCGGTGTCATTCAGAAATTCTTTATGTAATAGTAATCATGATATTCCATTATTTGGCAGCTCATAAAGGAAAATAAAGAGTTTATTTTCATGGGATTACATTTAGGAAAATTATTAGCTGATACTGAGGTGCTCGTCATTCTAAGAGACACTATGTCAGGTAAAGGAACATGTTAGCAATATATACACATGGGAAGCTTCAATACTTGGAATTTTCTTTGGGAATGTTGCCCATACCAGACATGAGATGACTGGGCATCGAGTCAGCTATGAAAATTTAAAGGGTACTCAGATACACTGGGAATCAGACTATACAAAATGATGCTGTCTGAGTCAGACTGAACATTCATCAACCCAAGAATTATAGAGTCATCGAGATGAACAACATGGAAACACAGAACCTTCAGTCTAACCCGTCCATGCCGACCAGATATCCCAACCTAATCGAGTCCCATTTGCGAGCATTTGGCCCATATCCCTCCAAACCCTTCTTTATTCATATACCCACCCAAATGCCTCTTCAATGTACCAGCCTCCACCACTTCCTCTGGCAGCTCATTCCATACACGTACCACCATCTGCATAAAAAAGTTGCGCTTGAGGTCTCTTTTGTATCTTTCTCCTCTCACCCTAAACCAATGCCCTTGAGTTCTGGATTCCCCAATCCCAGGGAAAAGGGTTTGTCTACTTATCCTATCCACACCCCTCATGATTTTATAAACCTCTATGAGGTCACCCCTCAGCTTCCGATGCTCCAGGGAAAACAGCCCCAGCCTATTCAGCCTTTCCCTATAGCTCAAATCCTCCAACCCTGGTAACATCCTTGTAAATCTTTTCTGAACCCTTTCAAGTTTCACAACATCTTTCTGATAGGAAGGAGATCATATTTGCATGCAATATTCCAAAAGTGGCCTAACCAATGTCCTGTACAGCCACAACATGACCTCCCAACTCCTGTACCCAATACTCTAACCAATAAACAAAAGCTTACTAAACGCCTTCTTCACTATCCTATCTACCTGTGACTCTACTTTCAAGGAGCTATGAACCTGCACTCCAAGGTCTCTTTGTTCAGCAACACTCCAGAGGACCTTACCATTGCTAGATTTGCTTTCCCAAAATGCAGCACCTCGCATTTATCTAAATTAAACTCCATCTGCCATTCCTCAGGCCATTGGCCCATCTGATCAAGATCCCACTGTAATCAGAGGTTACCTTTTTCGCTGTCCGCTACACCTCCAATTTTGGTATCATCTGCAAACCTACTAACTGTACCTCCTATGACCACATCCAAATCATTTATATAAATGACGAAAAGTAGTGGATCCAGCACCAATCCTTGCGTCACTCCACTGGTCATAGGCCCCCGGTCTGAAAAGCAACCCTTCACCACCACCCTCTGTCTTCTACCTTCGAGCCAGTTCTGTATCCAAATGGCTAGTTCACCCTGATATCTAACCAGTCTCCAATGGGAAACCGTGTTGAATGCCTTACTGACGTTTATATAGATCATGTCCATCGCTCTGCCCTCATCAATCCTCTGTGTTATTTCTTCAAAAAACTCAATCAATTCATCCAGGATGCAGTACAGGTGCAAGGGGGCGGGATTTTCTTACATTAAACAGATGTTGTAGAAACAGTTTTGCTCAGTTAGTCTATGCATGTTTCCATTCTGCACAAGCTTCCTCCCATCCCTCTTCCTCTAACCCTATCAACATTACCTATTCTTCATCTCTAATGTATGTTTTCTAGATTCTTCTAAAAAGCACTTGTGTCATTTGACTCAACTACCTGAAGGAAATTCGCACAGCGACTGGGCATTAAACACTGGAAAACAGTCAGTATCAGTATAGCCACACCAGTTTGAGGGAGAAAATGAGGACTGCAGATGCTGGAGATCAGAGTCAAAAAGTTGTGGTGCTGGAAAAACAGTGGTCAGACAGCATCTGAGGAGCAAGAGAGTCGGCATTTCAAGCGTAAGCTCTTCATCAGGAATGTCTGATGCAGAGCTTATGCTCAAAACATCGACTACTGCTCCTCAGATGCTGCCTGACCAGGTGTGCCTTTCCAGCGCCACACTTTTTGACCTACAATCAGTTTTATCAAAGTTAAATTATCAAAGATGAGATAGGAAGAGGGTACAGCTACAGAGATAGTGAGGGTAAAAGGAAGCTCGGGTTAGAACATAAGTTCTTAACCAGCATTCATGCCCTATAGCTTCCAAGAAAAGATTTAAAGGGGTCAAGAGGTGGTTTGTCATAAATAAAACGTGTTATGGAAATTCAATTGTATCCACTTAAAAACTTGCTATAAAAGGAATTAAAAAGCTTGAACAAACTAAGTAAAGCTATAGTTTTGAAATATTGTGCTTGTATTCGATTATCCAGCTGCAGTTTTGAACCGCTGCAGTCCACCTGCTGTTGATTGATCGCCAATGCCCTTAGGGAGGGAATTCCAGAACTTGGACCCAGCAAAAATGAAGTAAATATATTACCAAGTTAGGATGGTGATTAGCTTGAACAGGAAATTGATGGTAGTGGTGCTCGCAAGTACCTGCTGCCCTTGTCTCTCAGAGAGTAGTTGTCATGGATGATGCTGTCTGAAGACCTGTGGTGAATTTTAACATTTCATCTTGTAGATAGTATTCACTACTGCTACTGAGCACTGATGGCAGAGGGAGTGCATGTTTGTAGATGTGGCACCAATCAAACAGGCTGCTCTGTCCTAGAAGGTGCCAAGCTTTTTGCAGATTGTTGGAGCTGCACCCATCCATGCAAGTGGGAGCATTCCATCACACTCCTGACTTGTGCCTTGTAGATGGGCAGGATTTGAGGAGTCAGGAGATGAGTTACTCATCACAGTATTACGAGCCTGTGACCTGCTCTTGTAGCCACTCTGTTTTTGTGGCATTCAGTTGAGTTTCTGGTCAATGGTAACCCCCAAGGATATTTAATAGTTTGGGATTCAGTGACAGTAAAGCAATTGAATGTCATGGGACAGTAGTTAGGTTATTTCTTATTAGTGATAGTCATTGCTTGGCATTTGCATCGTGCCACTGTTGGTCTAAGCCTGGAATTATGTCTAGATCTTAATGCATTTGCACATTGACTGCTGAACATTGTGCAATCATCAAACATCTCCACTTCAGGCCTGATGATGGAGGGAAGGTCATTGATTAAGCAGCGGAAGATTCTTGGACCTGGAACACTACCCTGTGGATCTCCTATGGAAAATGTCCTGGAGCTGAGATGACTGACCTCCAACTATCACAACCACCTTCCTATGTGCCAGTCAAGAGTTTTCCTCTGATACCAACTGACATAGTTTGCCAGGACTCCTTAATTCCACACACTTAAATATGGCCTTGATGTCAAGGCATCACTCTCACCTCACCTCTGGAATTCAGCTCTTTTATTCATGCTTTATCCATCTATCTAAGACTGCAATGAGGTCAAGAGCTGAATGACCCTGATGGAACCCAAACTGGACATCGGTGAGCAGGTGCTGCTTGATAGCACTGTTGAGAACACCTTCCATCATTTTACTGAGGATCGAGAGTAGACTAATGGGGCAATAATTGGCCAGGTTGAATTTGTCCTGTTTTGTATATACAAGGGCAATTGTTGGTAGCTGCCAGTGATGCAAGTGTATTGGAACAGGTTCAGGAGCACAAGTCTTCAGTACTATTACTAGAATGTTGTCAGGGCCCATAACCTTTGCATTAACCAGTGTGTCTAACCATCTCTTGTGGAATGCATCAAATTGGCTGAAAACTGATATCTGTAATGCTGGGACCACTGAAGGAGATGGAGATGGATCATCCACACAACACATCTGGCTGAAAATTATTGTGAATGCTTCAGCCTTATCTTTTGCACTGATGCATTCTTCCATTACCGGGGATCGGGATATTGTGGAGCCTCCTCCTCCAAGGAGTTGTTTAGTTGTCTACCACCATTGACAACTGGATGTGGCAGGACTGCAGAACTTAAATCTGACCTGTTGATTGCAGGATCGCTTAGCCGTGTCTATCACTTCCTGCTTATGCAGGAAGTCAGGAAGCCAAGGTTGGTGCCCTGGCCTGATGGTAATGGTTGAGTGAGGAATATGCTGAGCCATGAGGTTGCATATTGTATAGGAATACAATTCTGCAGCTGTTAATGGCCTACAGTGCCTCATAGATGCTCAGCTTTGAATTTAAAGTCTGTCTCATTTATCACAGTGATAATGCCACACAACACAATGGAGGGTAGTCGTATTGTGACAAGGACTCTTTCAATGGTCACTCTTATTGATACCAAATTTAAATTCAATAAAACCTTGAGCTGTAAACTGGTCTCAAAAAGGGTGACTATGACAATTACCATCACTTGTTATCAATTGGTTCTCTAATATCCTTTCCAGAATTATTTACAATGTGACTCCCAGACCAAAACAATGTGGTCAATTATTAACATCCCTTTGGGCAATTAGAAATGGACAATAAATGGCCTACGATGCCCTCATCCCATGAAGTAATTTTTAAAACCTGTCAGGTTAAATAACTAATTTAGGGAAGGAAATCTGCCATCCTTACCTGATTTGGTCTACATGTGACTCCAGGTCTATAGTATTCTATTTGATTCTGCTATGTCCTCTGAAATGGCCTAGGAAGTCACTCAGTTGAAGGACAATAAGGGATGGTTAATTAATACGTTGCAGCGACCCCCATATTCCATTAAAGAATAATACAATAATAAGCTAACATCTTACAAGGTTTCCAGATTGGGAACTATCTCATTTAAAAATTATCTTCTCTTTCACAAAGATTTCACAGTTTGAATGTTAAACTTTTACTGTGTAATATACTTGGGGAATTATTAACTTATCAATAACCATGATATTATTGGAATAATTTACACTAAGTGATAGTTAAAAGATTGAAACCCTATATTTGTTCTTCTGGTTTATATTAAGTACAATAAACAGGATTGAAATATTAAATGTGGCAGAGCAAGTAGTGACTTAATATAATGAGATGAGCAACAGTGCAGTTCAATAACAGTGTCAATTCAGTTATGCAATGAATTTGATTCCCACTCATAATTTCAGATCTCATGTTCTGATTAATTATTCAAATACAAACATCAAATGGTTCGATAATAGTGGAGTAAAATGTTGCTATAAGAGTAACTTCACTATATGCATTAAAATGCTGCAGTTTGCTATAATTAACCACAGTCAAGAAGGAAAATGCTGCTAGGTGCCAACTTAGGCAAGCATTTCCATGTTCGTTCTCAGAACTGCCCCTCCTGTACTGTAAGTGGGACAAAAAACCATTTGTTTAGTTGTTTTTGGTCTTACTACCTTGTCAAATTTACTGCATTAAGTAGCTTCCATACGATGAGGCAAGTTATAAAGATAGATTTTGATTCTTCATCACTATACAAACTACATGGTATAACTTTGGATTATTTCATATTTCTAGGTAAAGGTACTGCTTGTGGTGTAACCTTTCAGTGGTTTATCAACTATTACAGAACATAAGGTCCTGACTCCATTTTGTTTTGAAAACTTTCCAATATAGTACACTAACGAAACTAAAATATTGACGTACAAACTCAAGATCAGAAATATAACCATTATGTAAATTCCCAAATTAAAATACACTTCTAACTCATTATTTTTTGCCCAAGCTGTAAGCTCTTTTCTTATTATCTCCATTATTTTTGAGGGTTTATACATGTTGAACAATCTAACTGATAATTAAGGGAGGTACTCATTTACAGAGAGAAGACAACAGTCCCTATCTTCTTATTCTTGACCCTTGAACTTAAGTTTTAAATTAGCATTTTAATGATGTGAATCATATTGATATTAATCCTAGTTTTAAGTTTTTTTTAACTTCCAGTCTTTCCAGTCTGTACACCATTGCAAGCCATCAATGATTTGGGGTGAAGTTTGAAGATTGCTAAATTTACAATATTAAAACCAAACTAAGTTTAACATAAACAGTACAAACTATAATTGTTTCAAGCCTTCAAATCATTATAAACACTACACATTTATATTTTACATTTTTTTTATTATGGATGGAATGGGAAAAGGGATTGTTTTACATAAAAAGCACTTTCTGTACTTCTAAAGCTATTGCAAGTTATTGAAACCCATTGTGTGTGCGTGATTTAAACTGCTGCTTTGGTCAAGGGTTAAAGGGTGGGCCAACAGTGGGATGTGTGGAAAAGGTGAGATTCAGCTGGCAGAGTGCTGAGTGATTTGTGAACATGTGACCAGTTGTGAATGCCACAGACCATTAGCCTGAAAACAACTATTTGATAAGATAGCTGAACAGCTCATGGATGTGACAATGCTAGCAGTGTCCAGTTAAATACCTAAATGCAGAATAAAGCCAGTTGATTTTCTCCCACCAGATGCTATAAACTTTGGCTTTAAACCTATAAGTCAGATACTTTATAATTTGTGAACAGGTTGCTCTGTGCCTCCTGTGTATTAGAATTAGAATTCCTATAGTTTGGAAACAGGCCCTTCGACCAAGTCTACATCGACCCATCAAAGAGTATCTCACCCAGACCCATTACCCTAACTAATGTACCTTATCTATACATCCCTGAAAACGATGGTCAATTTAGCTTGGCCAATTCACCTAACCTGCACATTTTTGGAATGCAAGAGGAAACTGGAGCACCCGGAGGAAACCCACGCAGACATGGGGAAAATGTGCAAACTCCACACAGACAATCGCCCAAGACTGGAATTGAACCCTGATCCCTGGTGTTGTAAGGCAGCAGTGCTAACCACTGAGCCACCATGGTGCTATGTAGAAGTGAGAGAACCTTAAGAAAAAGCTCAAAGAACTGAAGGACTTAGGAAGTAAACTTCATCAAATCCTGATGACTGGTGTTATTGAGCTGCTGCCCCAGTATTTTTCCCATTCCACACAAAACACTTATTTTAATGCCTGTCTGTTTGCAGGATTGTAGTGAGAGGTTTCAAATGGGGTTCAGAGTTTTAACTAGACATTATATGTCAACAATTCACTTATTTATTTTTAATAAATAATAGCTCTCTTTAAATACAGAATCTCAGATCATGTTTGTTGTTAATGTTGGTTTATTTGACAGGTAAATTGAGGACTTTGTATACTTTGGTAAAATGGTAAACATTCACGATAACTCTGGGAATAATAGGGCTTGATTTCCAGTGTGTCCTCTCAATGAGGCATAGCAACATGTCATTTGATAGTATTCGGATGAGGATTTTTAAAAATGTTTCATTCATGGGATAGGGGCATCACCCACTAGACTGGAATTCACTGCCTATCCCTAATTGCCCTGGAAAAGTTGGTAGTGATTGGCTTTCTTTGAGTTGATGTCAGTACACAAAGTCATATGAGAAAAAAAATCCTAGGATTTTGACACAGCAACAATGAAGAAACGGGGATATATTTCCAAGTCAGGATAGTATGCGGCTTGAAGGAATTTGCAGATGGTGATATTCCCATGCATTTAAAGCCTTGTATTTCTAAATATTAGTGGTTATGGATTTGAAAGGTGCTGTCAGAGTTGTGGTAAGTTACTACAATGGTATTCGTTGCTGTCATTGTGTATCAGTGGTGAAAGCAGTGAATGTAGAAAATGGTGGATAGTGTGCCAAGCAAGTGGGCTGCTTTGACACGCACGCTGTCAAGTTTCTTGAGTGCTTTGAAAGCTGCATTCATCAAGGCAATTGGACTGTATTCCACCATACTCTGGACTTGTGCCTTTTAGATGGTGGATCAGCTTTTGGGAGTTAAGAGATGAGTTGTTTGCTTCAGGCAAGAAATTATAGGTCAGTCAGCAAGATATTGGTCTTGGTCAATTTGTTAGATTCAATCATTAAAGAGGTTATGGCTGCACACTGAGAAAAGTCAACATGGTTTTTATGAAAGAGGAATAATAATTCACGTACTAAGTATAAGTCTTAGTAACATAGAACATAGAAAAATACAGCACAGTACAGGCCCTTCGGCCCTCGATGTTGCGCCGACCGAAGCCTACCTAACCTACACTAGCCCAATAACCTCCATATGCTTATCCAATGCCCACTTGAATGACCATAAAGAGGGAGAGTCCACCACTGCTACTGGCAGGGCATTCCATGAACTCACAACCCACTGAGTAAAGAATCTACCCCTAACATCTGTCCTATACCAACCTCCCCTTAATTTAAAGCTGTGTCCCCTAGTAACAGCTGACTCCATTAGCGGAAAAAGGTTCTCACTGTCAACCCTATCTAAACCCCTAATCATCTTGTACACCTCTATCAAATCTCCCCTAAACCTTCTTTTCTCCAATGAGAACAGCCCCAAGTGCCTCAGCCTTTCCTCATACGATCTTCCTACCATGCCAGGCAACATCCTGGTAAACCTCCTCTGCACCCATTCCAGTGCCTCCACATCCTTCCTATAGTATGGCGACCAAAACGGCACACAATACTCCAGATGAGGCTGCACCAGAGTCTTATACAACTGCAACATGACAGTAAGTGAAATGTGCAGCTGATAAAGAGGGACCCGTAAATGTAACATACTTAGATTTCCAGAAGACATTTGAGAAGGTGCTGCATCAATAATGATCATGGAAAATAAAAGTTCACAGTGTAAGGGGTAACATTGGCACGTGGGCAAGCATCTGGCAGATGAAGCATACTGTGGGAAAATGTGAAGTTGTTCACTTTGACAAGAACAACAAAAATGCAGGACTTTATTCAAACTGAGAATGAATGCAGAATTCTGAGGTGCACAGTGACTTTCTAGTGCATGAGTCATGAAATATTAGTATGTAGGTATTGCACATAATCAAGAATGACAATGGGATGCTATTATTTATTCAAAGAAAAATACATGAAAGTAAGACATTATGCTGTAACTGCACTTTGGCAGTTTGGAGAAGGTTTACTAGATTGATACCTGCAATGAGTGCATGAGGAGGACAAGGAAATTATGTTTCCTCTATGATTCAGTCCAGAACAAGGGGGCACTGTTTAAAAATTAGAGATCACCCTTCCAGGACAGCAATGATGAGAATTCTTTATCTTTCTCAGAGCATTGAGAGACTTTAGAATACAATGTCTCAGAAGGTAATGGGATGGGGGTTGGGTGGCAGTGTGGGGTCATTGAATATCTTTCAAGCCTACATGGATAGAATCTAATTAGTCATGGGATCAAGGGTTAATTGGGGGATAGATAGTAATGTAGAATTCAAAACATAAACAGATCATCCATGATTTTATTATTGGCAGAGCAGGTTCCAGGGACCAAATAAGAATTAAGAGCAGAAGTAGCCTGTGTTCATGTGCTCTTGGAGCCACAGTCTCTATATGACTGGTCTAGTTCAGTTTCCAGCCAATGATATAATAGTTTTAATAATAATGGGAAAGCCAATAACCTTCAAAAGGATGATGGTCAGGATTGTCTCATGTTTGAAATGGTCATTGTCTGGCACTTGTGGGGCACAAATATTACTTGCCACTTATCAGCTAAAACATAGATGTTGTCCTGCTCTTGCTGCAAATGAACAGTAGCTCCTTCAGTTTATGAGGAGTCGTGAATGATTGCACAATCTTCAGCACCATCAGTGAACATCCCTACTTCTGACCTTATAATGGAGGCAAGGTCATTGATGAAGTAATTGAAGATGGTTGGGCCTGAGGAACTCCTGCAGTGATGTCCTAGAGCTGAGATGATTGACTTCCAACAACTATGCCAATCTTCGTATGTGCCAGGAGAGCTCCACCCCATTGATTCCAATTAACTGCATTGTTGTTCTTCTTGATGACACACTTGATCAGTCATGGCATTCAGGTCAAGAATAGTGACTCTCAGCTCCCCTCTGGAGTTCAGTTCTTTTATCCATGTTTGGACCAAGTCTGTAATGACATCTGGAACCAAGTGCCCCTGACTGCCAGTGACAGGTTATTGCTGAACAAGACCTACCTGATTGCACTGGCAACGACCTCTTCCATTTCTTTGTGATAATTGAGGGTAGATTGATGGGATGGTAGTTGGCTGGGCTGGATTATCCAGCTTATTTTGGGCAGGATATACTGGCTAGAGAGGCCAGGTCATTAAGTATGTTCAAGGGTGAGAAAGACAAATTCTCAAAAAGTAAGGAAATCAAGAGTTTCGGAGAAAAAGGCATGAAAGTGGAGTTGAGGATTATCACAGAATCATCAAATCCCTGTAATGTGGAAGCAGCCATTTAGTTCATAGAGTCCACAGCAACCTGCTGAAGAGCACCGCACCGAAATCCACCCACCCAGACCCTATAATCCTGTATATCCCATGATTAACACACGTAACCTACACTATTGGCAACCTAACTTGCACATAGTTAGACTATGTGAGGAAACTAAAGCACCTGGAAAAAACCCACACAGACACAGAAAGCATGTGTAAGGCTAGTCAATGTTGGGATACAGACAGACTCTAACCTCACATCTTTAATACATTACCTGAGTGAGATATTATCTTTTTTAAATAAGACCTTAAAGGTATCTCAAGAATATGACTTGAGTAGTTCTAGGATTTACATATTCATGAACCAAAACCTGCAACCCATTCTAAAAGATGAAAACCTTCAGAGCAATCTAGGTTTGTTCAACATATCATTCAGTTGCAAGACACTGTGATCTTTCGTTATAAATTCTGTGACTTATAATCCTGCTCCACAGCTACCTGGTGAAGGAGCAGCATTCCAAAAGCTAGTACTTCCAAATAAATTTGTTGGACTATAACCTGATGTTGTGTGATTTTTAACTTTGTCCACCCCAGTTCAACACCAGCACCTCATCATCACAAAGTCTGGCATGTATGATGATGGGACTCTAAGAAGAGGACAGAGATGGTACTGCAGAGAAACAGGTCATTTGACCCATCAATCTATATCGACCAACAATGATCGATCATTTCCTCAGCATTTCTAATTGTACGTACATAAATGTGGGGTGGGGAGAGGTCCAATTCATGGCTTCCAAACTGAAATTATTTAAGCATCTGAAAAAAAAAATTTGCAGGGCTATAGAGAGAGGACAGGGATGGGATTAGACAAATTGTTGTCACATATACAACGGACAGAAAAGATTAAATTTCAGTATAATTTGGGAACTGGTATGAACTCAATATGGCCAATTTATTGTGAAAGTGCTCATTTAAGTCAATTTTTAAATAATTTATATTTAAAAACATTAAATTCGAATAGCATGCAACATCACTGGACATCTTTTGCAGCACACAGTTAAAAAGCTATTTTTAAATCACTTTTATATTTTACATATTTTAAATAAAGAACAAAGCAAAATGATTAAATGGAATTAAGAAAATAGTTCTAACTGTCATCTGGTACCCTCTGAATAATTACATTATTCCAATTTCTATCAACCAGAAGCTCCAGATGTTCGTGTTGGCGGTACCCCTGTTTTTAATGGGGACAAGTAACTTGACATGTGCAGCCTCAACACAATTTAAATCAACGTGGACATAGAGAAGGCAGACAAGATAGTAGAAAGAGTTTTTGCAGGGACTGAGCAGTAGCAAACAGGTTTCAATATTGACGACCACACACTAGAGATAAAAATAAATAGTTGAATTCAATAGATATGGCAGTGCTTCATCAACGGATGAACTGAAATAAATTTAAGACATCAGTTGACAAATCACTCATCATGTTTAAAGAGTTTGAGAAGACAATAAACAAAGTGGGCTGTACTCCCTCTTCAATTACATTCAACTCCCTAGAGCTATGCTAAAGCTATTTAATCTTTAGTCAACTTGCACAGAATATTGTATTTAGATATTACAATAAAAACAGAATGATACAAACCCCAAAGGCAGTTATGAGATGACTAATTAGATTACTTACAGTGTGGAAACAGGCCCTTCGGCCCAACACGTCCACACTGACCTCCAAAGAGCAACCCACCCAGACCCATTCCCCTACATTTATCCCTTCATGTAACACTACGCGCAATTTAGCATGGCCAATTCACCTAACCTGCACATTTTTGGACTGTGGGAGGAAATCGGAGCACCTGGAGGAAACCCACGCAGACACGGAGAGAATGTGCAAACTCCACACAGACAGTTGCCTGAGGAGGGAAATGAACCCGGGTCTCTGACGTTGTGAGGCAGCAGTATTAACCACTGCGCCACCATGCTGACCAGAATGTTGAAAAGAGATTTAAGTGATGCCTTGATAGCTATGAAAAATATTTTTTGGAATTGAGAAAGTGACCTTGAAAGAATATTTTTAGATTTGCCAAGGTAACTGTGCAAAATAGCAGAAGAGTTAGGGTTTTATAGGCTAGACCTCAATTTCTAGGTCAGAAACCGATGGAGGCAAACTTGAACACATAATCTAGGACCAAGAGAGTGCTGCAATAACAGGAGAGTGTTATCTTCCAAAGGAGGTGTTTAATTGAGTCACAGTCTGCCCTCTTGGGTGGGTGTAAAAGATCTAATGTCAATGTGAAGTACAAGAAAATTTTTCTGCCCTCATTTATCCCTCAATCAAAGTCATTAAAAAATAGATTATCTGCTTATTTGTCTCAGCATTATTCATGAAACTATGCCATTTATACATTAGCTGTCACAATTCCCTTACTGACAACAACTAGAACTCTTTAGAGAAGTGCAAACATATTAAGACATCCTGATATCTAGGTTGTAAAAGCCACCACTTAAAATGCAAAGTCTTGAGGTTAGGAAGTACTTCTTAACAGTGATAAAAACCAATGGGTCAAAAGACTGGCAGGAAAGGTGAGCGGAATCAGGATACTCAGCTTGTAATGGGAAAACCGTTAGGTTAATATTCTGTGATGATGGTGTCAACAGGTGACCACATCCATCTTTGGACTTGGTGTTACTTTTCTAGCTTCTCGTATTTCAAATTTCTGGAGTACATCTCTTTTCAAATTTCAATAGATCTGTAAATTTATCTTTATAGCTTAGAATGACCCGATTTCTAAATCTCATTTTTGCTTGATCTTTATCTTCCTTCCCATTTACAATTTTACCCACATTTGATGACTTGGTTCAGTGTTTATCTCAAGCTATTTAGCAAGCTTGATCATATGAAGTGACAAAGGGAGGCACTAAGACCCTTTAAAAAATGCAGATGTGCTGCAATACCAGTGGGCACCAGTCACAATCTTTCCAGCTGCGCTGTTTCACAGGAACTTCAAATTTCGAACCCATTCCTTTCGGTAACAAAAATCTGTGAAGTACAAATGCTGATCATTCATTTTTGTTATTAGATTTTCTTTAATTTCAGAGACAAATTTCACCCCTTCTGCATGCTGCTCGCCAACACCATCTCCCCACCCACCTACCCCAATGTAGTATAGTAAATTGGCAGCCAATATGTCTCCAAGTCTCTCTCAAATCCAATTATAACAGCTGTATTGAGACATGCAACTCCTTATCTTCCAAATAAGAAAATATTTATGCTGAGCGCCACTTAAATGTGACATGAATTAATGTCTTAAATACTTATTGTCAAATTGGCTGAGTAGCAGTTTTCAAAATTTTCACACAACTTCAAATAATTATTCAGGCATGTAAAGCTAATTAATTCCCAAAATGCACAATCTTGCTTTAATAATATAGCCATATCTAAAATGTAAAGTGTTTGAGGAGTGTCTTGACCAACAGATAGAAATTAGTGTATTTATGACCAGATTACAATTTTGAACTTTTCTCTGGTGCACAGTGTGCCTTGACTGAGTTTGGCTTTTTTTTTTGCAGTTGGTGCTATCTCTCGATTATTCTGAAGAATGGCACCAGATATACATACTTCAGTGAAGTTGGGTTGCTCAATGTAGCAGGACACTAATTAAAGTTGAGTTTTTCAAACAGCCTTCTTAACCTGAGATGCTGCCTAACCTGCTGTGCTTTAACCAGCAACACATTTTCAGCAAACAGCCTTCTTATACTAGTTAGTGCATAGATGCTAATTAGCTTTTCAAAGAAATTTGAACATAACTTTAAATGATCTAAAACTTGTAAGCAGGCGTACAAGAATTTGTTTTGCATTCAAAGTTACAAATAACATGTCGACCACTACTCTCAGTCAGAGAATTTGAGAAATAGGAGAAAAAACACTATTGATATAACAAGCTTGGTCCGAATTATGTACAACGTTTACAGAGATCGCTTGATAAGCAGGGGTATATACTAAAAGAGCACTTGCTTTACAAAGAAATGAAATGGAAATACGTATTTGCCTTCCTTTCTAACACCGATGAACATTTGCTTTATATAATTAATTTATACAGCTAGTGTTGTATCTCTACTGTTCACCTCTGTTTCTCCTCTTATCTCCAGACCCAGTTAAGAAACATAATGAGATATATATTCTTTGGCATGATACAACGGGACACAGATCACATGCAAACCATATCTTCTATATTTACCAACCAGCTTTTGTATTTTTCTCAAGAACATTAGTTCAAAGGTTTTCTCATCTGGCTGAACTTACTGTGCATAAAACAGTAATCATATTAAAGCCATTTTTTTAAGGAAAGTCAATCAAATGGATTAAAAGTACAAATAGACAGTAAGGGCTTATGTGCAGCTGTTTACTGTTTAATAGATAAATTAATGAATGATTTTATCACCACATGTATTTTACAGTAAGATTTCTAAAAAAATACAGTGAAAACTTTTCATTTGTTGGCATGATTCAGTGCCATTTTGAATAATTTAAGAATAAAGGGAAAAAAGAAAGATTGAGCTTAAAAGGAATCCATCAGTTCTGAGCCAGCTTATCAGTATCAACGATATCTGAGCAATCGTCCCTCCTCCACTGCTTCACCCTCGTCTGTACCTGACCCAACCAAAGATGAATTTGAATCTTTAATGTTAGCTTATCAGCAGTAAACCTTCAGACAAGATGAATGGTTTTTAAAAAAACCAATATGGGAGGGTTCAAAGTTAAAGGGTCATTGGTACTTCCACCTCTTTCTATTCTCCTACTTCTCTCAGGACATATATTAACTGTTACCAAGTAAGGAAATAAGGCAGTATTCACCCAAGGCTCCTTCCTCCTTCCCCAGCCTTCACCCATTGCTATTCTGAAAAAGAGATTATTCTGAATGGCGTCCAAGAATCAGTGCAACTGCCAAGCAGTGTTACGTTTTGTATAGGAATACAGCTTTGACACATTTCTCCATAGCAAAACAAGCGTAGTTACTCCAACATCAACACATTTAATTTTAGTGTGATAAAATGTCCCGATAGCAAGAGGAAAGCAAACCAGCCTGGAGGAGATTATGGGCCTCAAATGTGATGTCATTAGTACTTTCCAATTCAACATTTTTTCCAACATGTCTCAACAAATCTTCCAACATTAAAATCAGGTTGACCAATTTTAGCAGAATGTAATAATTTCCAAAGAATTACCACTACCTGAAACTGCGCAACTTTCCAAGCTTGTTTCTCAATTTAAAACTACCTGCAAAAGAGCGAGAAAAAAAAACATTTCCCTTCTCTCAATGAAGGACAACTTACATTTGGAAAATACACCAGGACATGTCTACAGCATCGAGTAAAAAGTGAGGTCTGCAGATGCTGGAGATCAGAGCTGAAAATATGTTGTTGGTTAAAGCACAGCAGGTCAGGCAGCATCCAAGGAACAGGAAATTCGACGTTTCGGGCCAGAGCTCTTCATCAGGAATGAATCCCTGATGAAGGGCTCTGGCCCGAAATGTCGAATTTCCTATTCCTTGGATGCTGCCTGACCTGCTGTGCTTTAACCAGCAACACATTTTCATGTCTACAGCGTCATAGAGTTGTACCGCACAGAACAGACCATTCTGTCCAATTCGTCCATTCTGACCAGATATTCGAACCTTATCTAGTCCCACTTGCCAGCACTTGGCCCATACCCCTCTAAACCCTTCATATTCATACATCTATTCAGATGCCTTTTAAATGTTGTAATTGTACCAGCCTCCATCACTTCCACAGGAAGCTCAATCCATACATTCATCACCCTCTGCATGAAGAAGTTGGGTCATTTTCATACTTTTCCCTCTCATTTAAACCTTCAACACAATCAAATATTAGGGTGTTCCCTGTTCTATTACAGTAAATAATGTTGTGTTATTTATTGATTTACATGCGGTGTAGATGTATCTGTCAAAGATAGCATTTTTAACAGTGCAGCTCTTTCCATGTAACACTGGGATATCATCCTGTACTTTAGTGGAAAAGCTTGGGGGGGGCGTGACATGAACCCCAAACCTTATGAGATAAGTATTCTACCAACTGATCTACAGTTGACACACACAGACAAGACAATGCAATGAATGTGCAAGCACAGAGGTGTGCAGGGATCGCCAGCTTGTTTCCATCTTGAGTTAGTGGTAACTTTGTTGGCTGGTTGTGATTATTGAATGGGTGATGACCATATTCTTAAGGACATGCCCTACGGTGAGCTTCCTAGCATCAATCTGCAATACTCTGATAGCTGTAAGTGAGACATTGAAATTGATCAGAGTTAACATATGAAAAGGCATTGCTGCTGTGACATGCAATCAAAAAGGGCATTGAAAAAATAGGGAATAAAAAAGACCAGGTGACAAATAAAAGAGTCTGCTAGAAGGAAAAACCATCAGTCAACCTTGACCCAACACTATTTGCCTGTCCCAGTTACTAAACGCATTGCCATTCAAGAAAAGCCTCTGCATCCATTACAGATGATATTCAGTTCAGACGTAATATATATCCTAGACATAGTCCATCATCACCTGAGATGGATGGATCTCATAATTATTCACTTGGAAAAGCTGGAGCTGGTCTACTTAAGTTTAAGTACCCTTTTAACACTGTGGTAAACCTTAATTACTTCCTAAAAACCTCTTTGGCATAGGCAGTTTACTATTACAGCATAGTCCTCATTGTTTCAGATTTTAATTATTACTGGTGAGTGGTAGCTTTCCTTCACTTTAATTCACTTTCTGATGAGGCCAAATTCAAAATCAACCATAACTTCATGGTTCGCTGTTCATACCGCTAATTTTATTGTCTTTTTGAATAAGGAGAAAGATAGGGTTTTTTATCCTTTTCATGAGGCTTCAGTTGCTCTATAGAGGACACTTTGCAGCGAATTCCAGCGCAAATTTCCATTGAAAGTCTACGTGCAAACATAATAAATACAAGCATCATTTGCTCACCGAAGGCAAAATCTGACCTCCTATTGTACTTCATACCCCACAGGTGGCACTGTGGCTCAGTGATCAGCACCAGGGACTCAGGTTCGATTCCAGCTTTGGGCAGCTATCTGTGTGGAGTTTGCACATTCTCCCAGTGTCTGCGTGGGGTTCCTCTTGGTGTCTGGTTTCCTTCCACAGTCCAAGAATGTATAGGTTAAGTGAATTGGGCATGCTAAATTATCCATAGTATCCAGGGATGCGCAGCCTAGGTAGATTATCCATGGTAAATGCAGGGTGACAAGGATAAAGGCTTGGGTGGGATGCTGTTCAAAGGGTTGGTGCAGACCTGGTGGGCCAAATAGCCTCTTTCTGCACTATAATGATTTTATTCTATGATAAAGTATAATAATTTGTCATCAATACTGTCAAAATGAAGTCACCATTGTTGAGCCATGTTGCTAACTGGGAAAACTATGCTATTTTGGACATAGAGAAGATCCTAATCCTAACAAAGAGCTGATTACATGAAGCTGTCCTGATAGATAGGATCTCAGAACTAAGCAAAGATTAAAAATCTATAGCGTGCAACATTCCCTCAATATTCCTGAAGGGCCAATTTGAGATCAGTATTGAATCTTGAATTCATAGTCTTTCGTGACCAGCTCTATTCAATTCAGGTCTCAGACATAAATGGTGAAAATGTAACCAAGCTAATGGAGGGGGTCAAATGGATCCAACAAACTATCCTCTAGTACGATGTCAACACCTTCAGGAAAGGAGAAAGGGAAGAAATTCACAATGTGAGAGACAGAAAACATTTATTATGAAACAGCAAGTGCTAAAACTGATGACTTTAAAATTTGGATTCACTTTAAGGGCCAGTTTTGAGGGTTGGGGGTGAGCAACAAGATGTGAGGGAGAATGAAAACTCTCAAATTCATAAAAACAAACAACAGAGAAAAGGATTGCATTTCAAATTGTCATATTGTAATAAAGATAGAATAGTTTAATTCTTTTACAAATTAAGTGCATTAACCTACTTATACAGATATCTTTATTATATATTATAGAGTGCATGTTTTGATCCAAGTTAAACACATAGCTGGGTTTTAATGTATTTTACCCAAATTTTTTGGAAAAACTATATTGCAGTCTCACCTTTGCATCCTGTTTTTGTGGAAAATGACTGCAACAACATTGAATTGCAATGTGGCCCAATCTAAAATTCTCTGGTGTACATATAAAACAATATTAATCACAATCAATATTTCCTTCTATAGTGACAGGAATTGTATCCACCCTCTCTAGGTACTGCGCCCAAAGAAAATTTACTGTATTTTGCAGTTGTTAATGTTGTCTTTACAAAATAAAGCTGCTGCTTAGATAAGTCATTTACCCGCGTCCTGAAAATCACTGTATTAAGGTGAAGTACATTATTCAAAACACATTCACACAGAATACAAAATGAAAAAAATGCCAACAGAATATCTTTTGATGTTTCTTTCACCATCCAGACGTTGGCATATCAGGAGGTCAAAATCTGGAAACAGTTTTCAAAAACTTATCCAGCCTGAGATGAGGCAGGGAATGGCCCAAATGAGCTGGCCAAACAGAAGCTTGCACAGTAATAAGTGTTGTCATCCATGCTGTTGTCAGCTCCACCATTCAATCATGGCTGATAATTTTCCCCATTCTCCCAATTTCTCCCCAATAAGACCATAAGACATTGGAATCATGTGCAGTAAAGACAAAACCATGTTATTAATAAACTGTGTTAATTGAAACTGCATTTATTGAGGATTACCTATACCTAGGTTCACTTCACTAACCTTGGAAAGCAGGTCTGCGGTTTCTGTTTTCAAACCTCTGCCCAGGCCTTCTTTTGCTTTACTCTATCTTCACTCCCTTTCCTTCTTTTAGGAGATGCTCCAAGTTCATCACAATAGCACATTCTTGGCATAGGGAACCAAAACCTCGTTCCGCCAATAGTGACAGACAACACACTGAAGATCAGTTTTAATTCTTTTTAACCTCAGCTCTCAAAGAAAAACACATTTTGCTGAAGTTCTGATCTCTGGACCTGTCTTATCCTCCACCAGATAATGTAAAAAGCATTAGTAAGTGTAATTTTGGTAACGGGTGTAATTTTGGTATTTAGCAAGTATGCAAAATAGATATAACCAGTGGCCATATTAGATTTCTCCCAGAGTATATTTTCTTCAAAGTCAATGTTAATTTACTTGAGTAAATGCATCATGTTATGCAGTTGTGAGCCATAATGAGCAGATGTTGGTGTTAGTATTAAATTGGTCAATAGATATTGTGATGGCGCATTGGAGACCCCAAAATAAGACAGTTTGCTCCTGGTGAGTAAACAGTGAAGCCAACAGGAGAATGTGTGAATAAGGACAGGATCAAAATTGGCTTGGTTAGACACCCCTGCACCCAATGCTAAACTGTCTACCAAAACCTGCGGTATAGACGTGCACATAAAAACTAGTGACCTGGGCAAAGTACCAGAACATGAATCAGTCATCATTTATAATTTCCCCTTGCTCTTAGAAAGACTTATTCATGAGAATTGCACCAAAACGAGCTATGGAAAGTACTTCTTTAAAAATAAGAAATGATATGCAAATTAAAGTGTCATTGGAATGAGAAATTCATTAATCTGAGCACAACATTTTTAAAATGAATTCATTCTGATTTTTATCATGCTTAAAAATCTGAAGAAAGATGTAATAAATATATCACCTCAAAAATATTATATTTACAAACAGTACAGAACAAATTTGTTGCTTTTAACATATGGGTAAAATTGAAATAATCTTCCAGAACTGCTACACAGTTGATATAAATGATTCAGATATAATCTACATTGGAAGAAGCCACAAGAGTTTACTTATTTCCATAGTGGAAAGTTGAGCATAAATGATATCCAAGGGAATTTAATGGAAAACTACAGAATTTACACAACACATTTTTCTCCCCGTCTATCCATATATGACATCACCGTTAAGCATACTTGGTCTGCCAGCATTCATTCCATTATTCCAAACATCTCACTACCCAAACCAAACTGGCTTGACAGCCTGGCGTCCTTCCCGTTCATACAAAAAGGAAATGCCAACGAATACCTTTACAATATTTCAATTCTCCTGGAAAAACTATTTTTTTGGCAAAGCAGTTCAAAAACCAAATATGCAACTGTTCCTAAACAAAAGTAATGTTCTTGTATTTAAAAAAAAGCACCCAAGTCAATCTGCATAATTCTGATATGTGAGTTCCTATTATCTGCCAAGCTACCAAAAAGATAGCTAAGGTCGGTAGTTTATCATATTTCTATTTAAATTCACTCATGGGATGTCGGGTGTTGGCACCTGGGCTGTCATCTATTGCCCATTACCATGTGCCCTAGAGAGGGTGGTGATGAGCTGCATTCTGGAACTGCTACAATCAGTTTCATGTAAGTACCCCTGGAATGCTGGCTGGGTGGCAGTTCCAAGATTTTGACACAGTGACACTGAAGAATTGCATTATATTTCAAAGTCACAATAGTGAATGGCTCGTTGGGGAACTTGCAGAGGACAGACAGTGTTTCCATATATTTGCTGCCCTTGAAATGGTAGCGGTTGTGGGTTTGAAAGGTGCTGTCTAGCCATCGCCAGGATGTTGGTAAAGTGCATTCAGTGACGTTTATCATTGAAAGGCAACAAATGAAGGTTAGATTCACTTTTGTTGGAGATAGTCATTGCCTCATATTTGCGAGGCATGAACGTTACTTGGCATCTGTAAATGCATATCTGAATATTGTCCAGAGCTTGCTGCATTTGAACATGGACTGCTTTGGTATCGGAGGAATTGCAAATAGTGCTGAACAATGTGTAATTATCAATGAAAATCTCACTACTGGTCTTATGAGCGAACACTTGTAAATAAGGGATTCTCATTCAGCTTTTGTACAGATCTTAAGCGTATCCATAAAATGTGATGAAAGGTGAAAGTTGTTTTTTTCTTAAGCTTGAGTTTTAAACTGTGGGTTTGGTACATCTGTGTAAAAGAGTTTGGTAATTAACTAGATCAATCGTATCAGAATCATGATTAATAAACCAGAATGTGTCAGAAAGCAGACAACTGAAGGTCTCCTGGAGTGTCAATGGAAGTGTTTATATTGTACAGTGTGCAACAGGAGAGAAAAGACCTTTGCCAATATCTTAGCTTAGTTAGGATGAGCAATATTTTTTTAAAAATTATAAGCTTTTGACTCAATTCAAAAGAAACTTGACTGACATTACATTTAAGAACAGTATCTCCTAGAAAAAGGAGTTTGTTCATATCAGTTAATGGAATAATCAACCTTAGGGTTTCAATTTGTGAAAACGTTTAGACCAGGAGTGTTTAGTTAGAAATCTGCATTGGTTGAGTTCAGAAAGTCTCAAAATCTAACTTGTGTGAATTAAACAAACAGGCCTCAAAGCTCATAGAACTAGAATTGAAAATAAGTCATTAAGGCAAATTACAAATAGAGATGGAACATTTCTCTAAGCTGTAAATTGATAGCTGGGGAGTAGGTAGAATTTTGTTCTGTCAATGTTCCAGATCTTTTAAGAAATGTTGTTATATGTAAATTGTGTAGTTTGCTTTTATTCTCCCTCCCCGCCGCTTTCTGTTGCTTAACAAGGTTCTGTTTCATTATTAGAACCAAACTTGCAGTCTGGCATGTTTTTGTTTCAGTGAAAGACCACCACATTGAATTAAATATAAAGAACAAAATTTGCTGTAAAGTGCCAGGTTTCATTTTGAGATTTGACTTGTTGACTAAAACACCAACTGTGAACTAAACAAAAAATATCAGTGCGAGAATCTGGACTCCATTCACTAGCTCTTTCCAGAGTAATTTATTTTGTTCGGTCACGAGTAAAGAAAAGTTAATGACAAGAAAAAAAAAAGATGTTTGCTGTTCTCTCTTGAAGGTTTTGATTCATGCTGGTCTATAAAAATCCACAGGGTTGACTTTCTTCTGGGTTTTTTGCGGAAATGGCTTTTGGATCCTAATTAAGAATGTGCACATATTGTTTAGCCTGGAGAGGTGTTGCAGTCAAGAGTCAGGCTGGGGCTGTGCTCATGAGATATCCATATTGCTGCAATTTCCACAGGGGTCACATGATAACAATGAGGAAGACAAATCTGGGCATTTTTCAGTTTAGTCCAGAAATGTTGAAACATTTATGCTGTCTCAAAATCAGTGCATGAATTAGCATCAGTTATTCTCAGTGACTCACTTCCACATAAGGCACAATACCCACCTGTGAGTCATCAAGGGAAATTATTACTCAATAAGTGAAATTTAACATTTAAATTTATTTTTCCCATTTAAGCAGGGCAAAGATCAAATACTCCTATAGTCTTAAAAAGATGCAATGCTTATTAGTATATTGTGCAAGATAAAAATATGCAGTTATTATTTGAGCACTTTCCAGATCCACCTAACCAAAGTGCACTTAAAACTACTTTATCTTCCCACCAATGCTTTTGCACACCAAGTTGTATGTCCTCTCATAAGGCGCCGCCTTCACAACTTCTCAAGAACAGAGTGACAATGGACAGATAGTGAAAGCCTTTAATAGGAAGCTGGAAATCAGCTACATCAGAAAAAGAAAAATAAAGACAACCAAATAACATCAATGCAAATTAGTTATTTTTAGCAAGTATACAACCCGATATATTAAGACAGCAAACAATGTTATTAGTAATGTAATTGAAACAGCTTTAGGTAATAAAAATGACTTTTTTAAAAAATGTATTGATGAGCTGAAGGCATTGCTGGCATTGCCCAACCCTAATTGCCCAGAGGGTTGTTTAGAGTTAACCACATTGCTGTGGCTGCTTTCGGCCAGACCAGGTTTTCTTATCTTAAGAGCTTCAGTGAACCGGATGGGTTTTCCCGACAATCGACAATGGTTTCATGGTCATTACACTTTTATTTCCAGATATACATTGAATTCAAACTCCAACATCTGCCACGGTGGGATTCAAACCCAGGTCCCCAGAACATACCTAGGTGTCTAGGTTAATAATCCAGCAATACCACCACTGGGCCACTGCCTTCCCCTGCATTAACATGCCAATAACTCTTCCCACATGATCCTTTTCTTACCATATACGAGAGATGCTAATTAATTTTAATCGTTTGACTTGCTGAAATGCAAAGTTGTACCATGCTTATTGAAAGTACGTTACAATATTGTGATAAGGTTTCAAAAGATCGCAGGAAGTTTGAGACTAAACTGGAGATAGACTTGGTTTCATGGAGAAACCATTGATCTAATATCAATTGCATCAAATTGCCAGCCTGCACCTTCTGTAACTGTAGCTGATCTATGGGGATTACATGGCTCTGGTAAAATTGAGGGATAGATGTGCAAATTTAACATACGTTATAAACTAGCAACTCATGTGTGAAGTATACTAACAACAAGCTGTTGATCATACCTGAGTGTTTTTTGGTCAGATGGAATTTGTACACAAAATGCAAATCAGCAATTAGAGTCATAGAGATGTACAGCATGGAAACAGACCCTTCAGTCTAACCCGTCCATGCTGACCAGATATCCCAACCCAATCTAGTCCCACCTGCCAGCACCCAGCCCATATCCCTCCAAACCCTTCCTATTCATATACCCATCCAAATGCCTCTTAAATGTTGCAATTGTACCAGCCTCCACCACTTCCTCTGGCAGCTCACTCCATAGATGTACCACCCTCTGCATGAAAACATTGCCCCTTAGGTCTCTTTTATATCTTTCCCCTCTCACCCTAAACCTATGCCCTCTAGTTCTGGACTCTCTGACCCCAGGGAAAAGACTTTGCCTATTTATCCTATCCATGCCCCTCATAATTTTGTAAACCTCTATAAGGTTACTCCTCAGCCTCCGACGCTCCAGGGAAAACAGCCCCAACCTGTTCAGCCTCTCCCTGTAGCTCACATCCTCCAACTCTGGCAACATCCTTGTAAATCTTTTCTGAACCCTTTCAAGTTTCACAACATCTTTCTAATAGGAAGGAGACCAGAATTACATGCAATATTCCAACAGTGGCTTAACCAATGTCCTGTATAGCCGCAACATGACCTCCCAACTCCTGTACTCAATACTCTGACCAATAAAGGAAAGCATACCAAACACCTTCTTCACTATCCTATCTACCTGCAACTCCACTTTCAAGGAGCTATGAACCTGCACTCCAAGGTCTCTTTGTTCAGCAACACTCCCTAGGACCTTACCATTAAGTGTATAAGTCCTGCTAAGACTTGCTTTCCCAAAATGCTGCACCTCGCATTTATCTGAAGTAAACTCTATCTGCCACTTCTCAGCCTATTGGCCCATCTGGTCCAAATCCTTTTGTAATCGGAGGCAAACTTCTTCGCTGTCCACTACATCTCCAACTTTGGTGTCAGCTGCAAACTTACTAACTGTACCTCTTATGCTCGCATCCAAATCATTTATGTAAATGGCAAAAAGTAGAGGGCCCAGCACCGATCCTTATGGCATTCCACTGGTCACAGGCCTCCAGTCTGAAAAACAACCTTCCACCACCACCCTCTGTCTTCTACCTTTTAATTAATAATGAAGTTAGTCATCATCCAAGCGACATGGGCCAAAACTCTGAACTCTTTAACAAAATTATAATTTTAAATCCATCTATGCGGATAGTTGTTTTAATAAATGTACATACTTAACAGTTAAGCTCTTGTTTTAAAAAAAATCACTGTTACAAACTGAGCAATTTCTGCCAAATTTGTATTCTTTGTTAATTTGATCAATGGGACAAGCAAATCAGTTCAATTGTTGCATAGCCAGCTTTCTAAAAAGTTGATATCATCATTGACTACAGTTCAGCCTTCAACACTATTACCCCCTCGAGACTGAATACTAAACTTAGTGATCTCTGACTAAGCCCCACTCTCTGCAACTGGATCCTCAGTTTCCTGACCCACAGGCCACAATCAGTGAAGACTGGGGACAATATTTCATCCTCACTAACACTCAACACTGGAGCCCCCCCCCCAGGGTGCATACTCAGCCCCCCACTGTACTCAATGCATACCCATGACTGTGTCACCAAATATCAGACTAATGCCATTTACAAGACACCACCATAGTCAGTCAAATCTCAGATGGTGATGAAACAGACTACAGATAGGAAGATGTGGAAAAATAGTGCAGTGAACAACCAGCTCTCAATGCTGGCAAAACCAAGGAATTCATTCTTGACTTTCGACAGGATGTTACTCATGCCCCCTAACACATTAACAACACAGAGGTGGAATGACTGGAGAGTGTCAAGCTCCAGGGAGTGGTCATCAACAATAAACACTAGTTACAAAGGCCCAACAATGTCTCTTCTTCCTCAGGCAGCTGAGGAAATTTGGCATGATGGCGAGTACCTTTGCCAACTTTTGTAGGTGCACCATCGAGAACATTTTGTCTGGATGCGTCACTACCTGGTATGGCAACTGTACCTTTCAAGATCAGAGATGGTTACAGAGAGTGGTGTAACTTGGCACGGGCAATCACAAAGGCCAATTTCCTATCTATAGAATCCATCTACCAGGCCCGCTGTCAAGGAAAGGCCACCAGCATTCTCAAAGATCCATCCCACTCTGGCAATGTTTTTCTACAACCTCTACTATCAGGGAGAAGGTACAGAAGTCTGAACACATGCACCAGCCGGTTTTGAAACAGTTACTACCTTACAGTTGTTAGAATACTGAATGGACTCTCAAACCCTTAGCATTCGCCCTGTACCTGTGTTTTGGTTTTTGCCTCTGTTTACCTAATATTTACTTATCCATGCTACTTAACTACATGATCTGCCTGTATTGCTCACAAGACAAAGCTTTTCACTGTGCCTTGGTACATGTGACAGTAAATTCAATTCAATTCAATTCAAAGCACAAGCTAATCAGTGGAATTTTAGGTTGAATTACTTCAGGCATCAAAAATCTTTAAAACAGAGCTTTATCCAATATGTGTTGAAAAAGGAACATAAACTTCACAACAATTCTTCAACAAAATTTCCAGCAAATCTCAAACATGACAGGATTGAATTTTGTATCAAGCAGTTTCTATGCTGCACCACTGCAAAACTATTTTCAGCTTAGTGCAGTCCTACCCGACCTCAGGCTAAAGTGTGGGGAGAAAGTGAGGACTGCAGATGCTGGAGATCAGAGCTGAAAATGTGTTGCTGGAAAAGCGCAGCAGGTCAGACAGCATCCAAGGAACAGGAGAATCGATGTTTCGGGCATAAGCCCTTCTTCAGGAATGAGGAAAGTGTGTCCAGCAGGCTAAGATAAAAGGCAGCCTTTAAACCTTTAAATCCTTTAGATTTCAAATGATAAAATACATCTTATATGTTTGATTCTACTGCAAATAACCATCTGCATGCTTTGAGCATATACTGTAACTTTAGCACATGGTGTGTACTACAAATTGAAATATTCAATTTAAAATTCTTTCATAATTAAGTTCCCCTTTAAGCAATAGGAAGCAAAACTTTTTCTGCAATCATTGGAAACCACAAACTCCAAAATCCACTCTATATAAAAGAAAATGGACTTCTGTTAAATCTGAAAACTCCAAAAAAAAAGGTTAAAAAGCATAAATGTGTTTCTATGTATTTCTTTCCCAAAATTATATACACAATGTACAGAATAAACAAGATCTGCATAGATTATATTCAAACTGAAGTCCTCGGGGAAGAGGAGAGGATATATCTAATCAACTTGAATGAAAGTTTTTGTTTTGTTTCGATGGGGTAGATAGGACTTCCATTGTATCTCCTATGATATTTTTTTAAAAAGCCCTTTCTGCATATTGAGAAACATACAGCAGTTTGTCCTCATCACTCATCCCCAAAATCTTATCATCCAAAACATCAAGCAAGGGTTTTACACTTAGTTTTTGTAACCTACCAGTCAGAGACAATAAGGAAGCTAGCTGACACACTCACCAATCTTCCTTCAACAAAGACACATTCATACATTTTATGGTAGAGCAGAAATCAGGAATTCACTCAGAGGAATCATGAAATCAAATCCATGCCACACCATTCCCTTCCAGACCATTCTGCAGTGTTATGAACACATTTATAACTAATAAACTCTTTGGTTACATGAAGTTTCTCTGTTCCATTCTGCTTGACATAATTTAAAACACATTTGTAAAGGGTGATCCATCATTCTCTACACAATCACTATGATGCAATATGATTTCAAAATAAGTGATCAAATTGTTGACTGAATAGAACACCTTCAATAAACCAGGTTGCAACTAACATTGAAAAGGCAACTGAAAAGTTCAATCAGCAATTGACAATTTAATGCAAATTTCAGTTGATCTTATTAATACTGCTTAAACCAAATCTCTCAGGGAAATAAACTTAACGTATGCATTGTAACAACAAATTCTCAGTAAAGTTTTGCTCCATATGCTTGAATATTAGAGTTAGCTGTACATTGTAAAAAAAATTGACAAAGGAAAGCAAAGTTAGCACTACAGATAATAGAGCAAACAAAGGCATTTTAATCTGGAGTAGATTTTACACATTACAACGAAGTCTATGATTCACTTTTACCTAGGTTAGATCAAGTTCTAGAACATATCTTGTTTAAATGTAAAACCTTTAAATGAATTACATTCATTATAATGCAATTGTTTTTTGAAATATACAACAGATTTTCAAGAGCTTTCATGTTTTTGCTTATCATTCTGCAAGTAATTTAGCTTGATATGTCAGTTTCAAAAAATCACAAAGATATCTATTAGAGCTTCATATGCCAATTATTTATTGCCCAATGTTCCCATACTACTATTAACTTCTATATTCTGCACATTCACCTGACCTGACCTCCTATTATAATCTTTTGAATCAGAGCCATAATATAGAATTGTGATATTATTTCCTTCAAAACTTAAAAATTTCCTTTTCTTAACTTGCCTGCCCGGACTTTTCTGAACTTTAAATACAAAATACTAAAAGTGTGATGTTTTAGAATATTTGAAGGCAGATAGGGCACAGATAAACAATATTCTTCTAAGCTATGTGGCTGCTGTTCCAAGGTTTCATGACTGGTGATCAGAGTGCCAATGCCAATCCCATCATGCATGGATATTGGAAGTTTATACAGAAGAAAAATAAGAGGGATTGCTGACATAGAGCTGGGTAGATGCAGTTCAACATCAGGTTATATTTTTAAGAAAAGAAAGGTATATTATAATGAATTAATTTCAATGATGTATAGGAAATAAGATGGTCAAGTATGTAAATTGGTAAAAGCTGGGATATTGCAAAGCTCATTTGTGAGGTTTATAACATTATTATTTGACTTCTAAAGTACAGATTAATGGGTTTATGGCTTTTAGTTCTCTGAAAGTGACTTGCTATTTTAAAGGTTTTTTTTAAAAGCAGAGGTCAAAACAGCATTACCAAGTAATCAAATGACTTAAGCTAAGTGAATTCATCAGCTAACTGGTGAGATATTTGATGTTACTATTGAGATTTTAGGACCCAGGAGAATAAAGGACAGGGACCAGAAACAGGTGCAGTTTAAAAGAGAGGATCCATATGAGCAGGTGTGCTGCTTAATAGTCTAGGAGTAGACTGGGAGTTGGAAAAAGCCTTGGGTTTTTTCTTGGATTTCAATGAGAAAGTCAATGATTTAACCGGAGTGTGTGTGCGTGTGCGTGAGACAATAAAGAATGCACAGAAATTCATTGAGAGGACACTGCTTACAACCTCGCTAATTGAGTAAAAAATTATAGAATGTGGATTAGGAGTAATACTTCATGGGATTGAGTTTCTGCAGAGGACAATGCAAGCAGAGGAGTGGATTCTTTCTTTTAACTTTTTATAATACAAATCTTTTCAAATTATCTTATTTCTACAATATATTATTTTCTGTAACAAATGTATGTTTTTCTATTAATAATACAATGACAGTCTCATGTGAATAAGTACAATGCCTAATTACTATGGTAACCAGATTGCAAAAAAAAATACGTATAGTCTACTGAGCCAGATTTTGCTCTAAGATTTCACTTGCTCAGTATTACCATCAGCTGGGATTGTAACACACTAAAACAACTGGGCTTTGCACCTACAGGCAGAATAAAGAAATTAAAAGGTAAGGTTAAACTTGTACAGTCAATTCATAGAATCATAAAATCCCTACACTGTGGAAACAGGCCATTCGGCCCAACAAGTCCACATCGACCCTCCAAAAAGTCACCAACCCTGACTCATTCCCCTACCCTGTTACTCTACATGCATCTTGACTAATGCACCTAACCTACACATCTCTGAACACTATAGGTGACTTAGCATTGCCAATTCACCTAACCTGCATTTTTGAATTGTGGGAGGAAACCAGAACAAACCCACAGGGATACAGGGAGAACATGCAGACTCCACACAGTCACTGAGGCTGGAATTGAACCCAGGTCCCTGACGCTGTGAGGCAGCAGTGCTAACCACTGAGCCACTGTACCGTTCCATTATAATGTGGTAGTTCTGTTCGCGTGCAATCCCGTATTATATGAAAACAGTGTAATAGCAGCACCATTTAAATTAATGGGGCTGGAATCGGGTTCTAACCAATACACATTTTAAAACTTTGCACTTTAGAAACAGGGTCCCCAGTTCGTCAGTCGTGTTATAGCAAATTTGTGTTAATGAAATGCACATTATAGCAGGATAACCTCTACAAGAAATTATGTTTGGCCATTGCTGAAGTATTGTCACACTGCAACCATGTTCAACGTAATATAGTTCAGTTGTCAAGTTTATAGTGAGCTGGAAGCTAAAGGGCTATTTGCTAAAAAAAAAGAAAAATAAGACAGTCAATCACTATTCATGTTTGCTTCTAGATGAGGATGCACTGAGACCTTTGGGAATGCCCTGTGAACAGCTGTTGAAGCAGGCCTAGCCTTCAGCAGAGCAGTGGTTTGATTGCTGTCAAAACTTCCTCAATGAACCTATTCACATAAATGATGCTAACTGAAGAAATGGTTTTGGTTAGCTGGTGTTCGTAAAGCAACTGAGATGCTTGAAATGTACAGGCTTGGCAAGTTGGGACAGTGCAGCATGATTCAAATGTGTTGAGAATTCATCTTAACAAATCTGATGAAATGAACGATTGAAAGAAATAGGAGGTTTGGGAGTAAAAGGAGATATTGAGCTTGAACCACACAGCTATTAAATGTTCAGAAATGGCAGATGACATAATGTCATCAAGGCAAGATCAAAGCGCAGGTGCCAATAGGTCGAGGTATGTTGACCATTTGCCTGCCTGATTCTCACAATTTATCAATTCTGATCAAATGAAGACAGTTTACCATTGCAGATTAAGTACACTGTTAGAGGTAGAACACCGCAGATTGCCAGCATCATTTGAGAGTGGTTACAGCAGGCATGCTTTGCAGAATTGTTAGATTCAGAAGCCTTTTGGAGCTGTTCCTTGAGCTTTGGCAGTGTAGCAGTTTAAGTTTCAAATCTATTTTGCGAAAGTTGTGTTTTCTTTAACTAATATGACATATCATGCAGTGAATACAATGGCCCGATTACAACAAATTTGGCAGGCATCAAGATCTTGTTTGATAATGTTATCTTAAAAGACTTTATCCAACTGTGCTCTTTTTCCACTCTGCATTAATTCCCCAATTAAAAGGATAAATTCAAAAGCTGCTCTCACACTTTTTTCCGGGAGACTTTTCTGAGCGAGTTACCTGGAGTGTACCTTAATACAGTTTGCCATCTACATTACGCAAGCATCGTGCTGACAGTGTTTCCAACACTGAAAATTCCAGAACCATGCCCTAATCCTGGCTTTAAAAACTTTACAAAAGCACACCCTTGCTCTGCTAACAAGAGCTTGGGCAGCATGACTATTTGCTGATGGCATTTGAATCAAGGTTGTTACATTATTTCTTATTACAGATTATCTTTGATATTACTGTTTACTGAGTTACAAAGTGAATGTGTATTTCTTTTTGGCCTATTTCCACATTTATAAGCTGGTAACTTCAAAGCTCTACAGTCTGCAGGAATAAAGACTACAATTGCTAAAAGCAGAAAACTTTTTTTTAATACATATTACTAAACTAGAGAACAACTTGTGACTTAACAGTGATCTTGAAAACCATGAATTAATGCTACACAGAAGTCACTTTGATCACTGAAGAAAAGTGTAGATAAAATTCTACCACTGGATACCAAGTGACATTAACTGGATGACACATGAATGAATGCTCTCCAGTAAAGAATATGTTGCTAATTCTAATGAAATGCTGACCCCATATCTTCATTTGTCAGTCTTGTGAAGATAGGGTGGAGGTGGGAGGAGAAGTACCAAGTAGAAATAAGGCACAATCTACTTCTCACTTTTGTGTTCTCAATGTCAATTCAAGCATGCGAAGCTGACTAGTCAGTAAGTAGGTGACACTTAAACAACTCCTGCTACAAGGATAAAATAGGATTCCGTTAATGAATAGAATAAAAGGGGGCAGGAGGAGTCCTTTTTAAATCTAACTGCCCAACAGTAACAGAGCAGATTGCATTTGGACCCTATTTGACTCTCCATTGGAGCCAAACAAAAATTTGGGAGGTAAGTAATTTTTTTTAGAAACATATTCACGGAACTCAGCAAATTAGCATGCAATATTCATCAAGCAAGCAAAGCTGATGGCCTATTGGTCTTCATTCTTGTACACCAGTCAACTGCATTGGTAAGGTCACATCTAGAAAACTGGGTGCAATCATTGTCTCCATTTCCAAGGACTTATCTTAGAAACAGTGTGGCAAAGTTTCACTAAATGGGTTCCCGGGAAGTGAAATTTGGCCTATGATGAGAGGCTGAACAAATATAAGTCTGTTCTGTATGGAGTTTAAAAATTAGAGGAATTTTGCAAAGAGTTGTTGATGGCCAAATGTTGCAGACAAGCACATTCCAAAACCAAGTACGTGCTGAGGGACATACTAGAGCTTTGGGCAGCTGCCATAAAGACACAATGGGGAAAAGCCACTGTCTAGGACTGTTCGGCCACTGTCAACTGAATGGCTGAAAACATGTGAAGAACTCCTTGTTTGACAATGAAATGAAACTGTAAATATCAACTGTAATTGTAAATGTAGTGAGTAATGCATAATATAGGAAGCAAATGACTTGTCTTTGAGCAGTATAACATTAAATATACTACGTTGCTTGGAGAAAGGAGCAAATTTGGGTTGGACACTTAAAAATAGGAAACACAGAAGCTTCTGAAGAGGTTGGTCAGGATATTAGGATGGAGGCAGAGAGGTCTGCAGATGCTGAAGGATGTTGTGAAACTGGTTGTAAATGTTGTTCAGAAAGATTTACAAGGATGTTACCAAGGTTGGCGGATTTGAGCCAGGATTAGAGCAGTGCTAGAAAAGCACAGCAGGTCAGGCAGCATCCAAGGAGCAGGAAAATCAACATTTCAGTCCGGAGGCCTTTCTCAGGAATCACCATTCTTGATGAAGGACTCCGGCCGGAAATGTCGATTTTCCTGCTCCTCGGACACTGCCGGACCTTCTGTTGCTGGAAAAGCACACACTCTCAAACGAAGATATTAGGATGTTGTTTCTCCTGAATCAAGAACACAGGGCACAACCTCAGAATAAGCAGTCATTCAGTTATGAATAAATGAGAAGTTCCTCATTCAGCGAGCTGGAAACCTTTGGAATTTTCCACTCGAGGACGTGGTTCTCTATTAATTCAATATATTCAATTGATAAGATAAATAAGTTTCTGATGACAGGAATTCAAACTTATATGGGGTATAGATGGAAAAGTAAAGCAAAGACAGAAACTGGCTCCCTAAAATAACATTGCCTTGGTGTGACTCCCTTCTTATGGACATTTCCCTTTGTTCACTTATTAAAAGAAGTGTTAAATTTCTCTGCCCTCCTCAGTTTATGCTAAAATATGGGTAAATCACAACAATAAAATCAGAGTATCAGCTGTATGCCAACAGGTCCTATCCTCTGATCCCAATGACACCCAGGACAAATGTTAATGTTTAACATCAGAAATCAGCGTTGATGAAGCTTGACGCCTCTGACAATACAGCAGACAATTAACTAGGGCACGAGGTCTTTATGATTGACCTAAGAACAATACAGTACACAATGTTAAAATTCAGCAACAATTCAACAATAGAAGCTGGTTTATAAAATAGTATTAAAGGAATTTACAGGTTCTCACAGTAGGGACTTTAACCACCTTCAGTTGGAGTTACTGAGAGTAGTTTTGGATAAGTAACAATTTCTGGAATGTTCCCTGACACAAGCAACTGGACGAGAGCTGTATTTACAGTTCTCAGTTGGTAGTTAAATGAATATTCATACCATAGGTATTCCATCAGGTTCTAGCTGGCTGCCTCCTGCCATCTGAAATCCTGTTTAAATCTGCCAATCACGTCAGAAGTGCATGGGCAAGAGTCTGCCCTTGAACATAATGATGTGGCCCCAAAGGTTTAAAGAGCCTAGGTTTCTGGGAGGGGCAACATGCAAGCATGACATTTATCCCACCTCCTAACATTTCACTAAAGGCCCAAATTAAAATCAATATTTAAGATTGACATGTTTTTCATTTTTCAATCAATCAATTGCTCATTGTGGATCAGTAAAAGGAATTCATTTTGAACATGAAAAACAAGACATTGGAAAGATAAGTTACTTTTTTGATAAGACATAACAAAAATTATGAAATATTAAGTAAATAGAATGCTATTAGCTATATTTCTGTTACAGTATTTCCCGCTAGTTACGGTACACCACGGCCAAAAGCCAATTCCATTATTTGAGAGTATATTTTCCCATCAAAAAATAAATATGCCACTCTTTATTTAATATTCAAATCATTAGCAATAGACAATTAATAGGTCAGTGTCACTGAGCAAAATATCCTTTCATTAATTCCATAAAACAATAGATCCTTCATTTGTTAGGATTAGACTAGATAATATCACTGTGGGTGAAATAACTAGTGCACTCCAAACTTGTCAGTTTGGTATGTGATTATGGAACTCTTAAGAAAATTATAACCATTCAGCTGGATAAATCAGCTATTTATGGACTGTAAATCAATCTCTTAATATAGGAATGCAGCATTGAAAAGTATTTTTATTAAAATATAAATATCTGTTTTAACACACTTAAAGACCAGAAGATGTGGTCCTCAATAAAAACAACATACAGTTCACTTGCAAAAGTAAAATTAAGGTATATCTTTATTAGGTATAGGCAAAAGTGAGGACTGCAGATGCTGGAAACCAGAGTTTAGATCAGTGTGGTGCTAGAAAAGCACAGCAGGTCAGGCAGCATTCAAGGAGCAAGAAAATCGACGTTTCGGGCAAAAGCCCTTCATCAGGAATAGAACTGAACTGTCCTCACCCTTAACAATTTCTCCTTCGAATCCTCCCACTTCCTCCAGACTAAAGGGGTGGCCATGGGCACCCGTATGGGCCCCAGCTATGCCTATCTCTTTGTCGGCTATGTGGAACAGTCTATCTTCCATAGTTACACTGGCACCACTTCCGAACTCTTACTCCGCTACACTGATGACTGCATCGGCGCCACCTCGTGCTTCCGCGAGGAGGTTGAGCAGTTCATCAACTTCACCAACACATTCCATCCCTACCTCAAATTCACCTGGACCATCTCTGACACCTCCCTCCCCTTCCTGGACCCCTCCATCTCCATTAATGATGACCGACTTGACACTGACTTTTTTTTAAAAACAAACCCACTGACTCCCACAGCTACCTGGATTACACCTCTTCCCACCCTACCTCCTGCAAAAAATACCATCCCCCTCTATTCCTGATGAAGGGCTTATGCCCAAAACGTCGATTTTCCCGCTCCTCGGATGCTGCCTGACCTGCTATGCTTTTCCAGCACCACACTGATCTAAACTTTATTAAATATATCCAAAACTAAATTTACGGTGAGGTTTTCATGCTCTGTAAATTGCTTCTGTTTTATTAAAAAACAGTAGCACCCATAAACAATTTGAATATTGTTGAATAAAAAAAGATAAGCTGTGAACTCCTTTCGGCTTGAACTCATCAGGATTACATAAAAATACCAAATTTCAAAGGGAGCAATGATTCACATTTGGAAAAAGGCACACAGCCAGGCAATCCACCTTTTATGAATTACACACAAAAAAGTGGGTAAACAACAGTTCCTGGTGCATTCTCCAAGAAAATGCCCCAACCAGGGTCAAACTGCCAATGAATCAGCAGCTTTTTCTATGCTGTATGAGTTATTGCTCTCACTGAAATGTGGCATTCTTGCATCTACCCTGATGGATGCAAAAAATGTAGCCCTGTGTTTGGTCTTTGCGCAAAACTGAAGTTCTGCACCACTGAGCAACGAACCATATTTGAAAACTGATCAAATATGTACCCACTTAGATTGGCAATATTAGACAAATGACTACGAGTCCATTTGTTTCCTCATTCTTGAGGAATTTCTTTGTGCCAATTGTAGACAGAAGACAAACTATCATTGCACTTCCAAAATCAGCCAGCTGCTGCCCTTGTAATAGAAGAATCACATCCAAAGGCCCAGAGAAAAACTGGTGACTGGATAAAGTAGGTGAGAAGGGAAAACAATCTTTCAGCTTTGCTTGCAATCAAAAAGGTACATTTCATGGATATTGCACTAGCATGCATCATCAAATATGCAAAACACAACAAGAAATGTATAATGATAAATCAGGGGCTCCTTGTGTTGCCAAATTGTTGATGTGATGAAGTATAAGCACAACAAGAATAAGAAAACCATTTTCGAGTTTCATGTAAAATTTCACATAATTTCAACTGAACAACATATGAACATAACTCTTACTATTAATAAAAATACTTGGCTTCAATTAACTGATGTTGGTAATCAATTTTATGAGTTATTAGTTAACACACAATAGATAAAGACCACAAAACATTTGAGGTTTTGTCAGAAAGCACAATGTAAAATAATTACACCGTCATTAAAGCAAAACAAAAAGGTCTCAAGTCTGATTCTGATCTGTATGAACTTTCTTGAACTCAGCTGAACACAACTGGAAAGTGCAGCTGCCTCAGTGCATTTGGACCATGGAACAAAGAAGCTCTGCCAAAGTTCTTGCTCCTGATTACTATCTACTGATTTCTGCCAAAACGCACACATTAGGCCAGATTAAGGTTCTGATGTGGTGCCCCCAAAAACAGCTGGCCAACACTGTCTGGCTAGGATCAAATGTGAAGTACAGCCGTTTCAACGAAGGACCAGAGAGCTAATGCAATCAGTGGAACTAGGCCACACTATTCAATTAAAAATCACACAACACCAGGTTATAGTTCAACTGGTTTAATTGGAAGCACACTAGCTTTCGGAGAGACGCTCCTTCATCAGATGATAGTTGAGGGCTCGATCGTAACACAGAATTTATAGCAAAAATTTGCAGTGTGATGTAACTGAAATTATACATTGAAAAACTGATTGTCTGTTAAGCCTTTCATCTGTTAGAATACAGTGATAGTTTACTTCTTTCAGGTGTAAATCACAAAACCTTTTTTTAAAGTTGCATTCTCAGATTAGCTGTTAACAATGGTGATAGCTAGACAATATGTTGAAGGTGTTAGCCTCCTATGTTCTCTGTCTATGACCTGATGTTTAGATTGATTCTAATCTAAAAAGTGAGATAACAGAGTTTTACATAAATTCATGCAGTTTTTGAGCTCAGAGTTCTACATGAATGTATGCAGTTTTGGAGCACAGTGCAATGTAACTCTACAAGTACAAATTCACCCCACAAAATATATGTGTGCATGTGGGACTGTGTGTGTGTGTGTGTGTGTGTGTGTGTGTGTGTGTGTGTGTGTGTGTGTGTGTGTGTGTGTGTATATATGTAGTGAGTGCAGAGTGTCTTAAGTCTGTGAGGGGGTGCATGTGTGAGTGTGGGATTGTGTGTATCTATTAGGGTGTGTGTGGGTGTCTGTGTGTGCGTCTGTGTACCTGTGTCCGTGTGTATGTGAGAGTATGTGAGAGTGTGTGTGTGTGTGTGTGTGTGTGTGTGTGTGTGTGTAGTGCAATGGTGATCACCTGTAATGTGACATGAACTCAAGGACCCGGTTGAGGCCCTCCCTATGGTTACCGAACTCAGCTATCAGCCTCTGCTTGGCCACTTTCCTCTGCTGCCTGTCCCGAAGTCCACCTTGGAGGATGGTCACCTGAAGGTCTGAGGCTGAATGTCCTGGACCACTGAAGTGTTCCCCAACTGGAAGGGAACCCTGCTGTCTGTTGATTGTTGTGCGGTGCCCATTCATCCGTTGTCGACACTATTCAGTAGCATTTTCGAGAGAGGTGACCAAAAAAAGGGAAACTAATATTGGGGTTACGCAAAAAGATAGAAGTTTACCAATGTTTCCTCCCTTCTTTGGAAAGGGGTATATGTAAACCTATGATAACTACTAGCACTCTACACCATTCAATCCAACATCAGCATGGGAAAAATTCCAAGAAACCATTGTCAAAGGATAAAATTAGTTCTCACTTGGAGAAGTACAAACCTATTACATCTATTAATTTCTACCCAACTAACCTGACTGAGCTCTTTCACAAACTACAGAGAAGGCTGATGAGAATGATGCACTATATGACAGACAATATATTTCACTGCCACATTTTAGGAACAGAAACTAATTTTCTTTTACCCAGGATATTACCTAAACCGGCAGTGATCCAGAAAACTAAAGGGATGCACGTTTTTGAGTTTAAATTGTGTGATTACATTGAAACTAGCAAATATTTACTCCAACGGTTCTTACAATCTATGAAGGATCAGCATTTTAGAAATTTACAAATTTTGTCAGCCACAATATTAGATAACATGTTAAAGTAACTAGTTTGTGTTAATTGCCTTATTAACACCACTGTCCAAATACTTTCTTGAGAACATAAAGCTTCTTTAATCAAGTTGCCTGAGTACAGTTGAAAAAGACATTTTGTTGAAGCTTTACATCTTGTAGTCACACCAGGACAACTCAAAAAATACCAATTCAAAGGGGAAACAAAAATTTGTACCTCATGAGGAGAGTGCTTATTGGGTGGCAAATGAAGGCTGACTGGTAGAAGAATTACCATGAAGAACACACTAGTTAATAACAACTAACAGTTAACTTGCAGGTTTTCTTTAGATTTTTAACCTGGCGGCTTAATTCTGATTGGTCAGGGTATTGGCCTAAGAAATAAACCATGCAAATGGATGCCATTTATCTTGTTGAGTTCTATGTATACATTCTTTCTAACTACCTAGAACAGAATCCTATGTATTAATATATGTTGCTTCTGGTGCATACATGTCTGTTACATTGTAAGATGACGAATAATCTCAAATTAATTGGACTATAAGTCTTCACACAGTTGGCATTATCCAACAAATGGTGTCCAATTGCAGAAGCACATCTAATGCTGGACCCTGTGTTGTAAGATTTGCAAACATGGGCTGGTTGGATAATGGTCGATATTAAAAACAACAGAAGGGATATACGATTTGATAGGTCAGTCTTTGGGATTAGAGTCTGCATAGTTAGCATCACAATAGCACTGAAATTCACATACCACATTACAAATTTGTACAATAGGCAGAACATTGTTTTGGCTTGGGCAGCATCACGTATCTGGTGGATGCTATTTATGTTACGTCTGCACATTAGCAGCATGAAATAGCTAGCTTCATTTGTTGTTGAACCTTTTGAAATATTGTACCCCAATGTAATTGGAAATAGACTGGGCACTTTGCAGAATCAAGACTGACTGCTTTGAAGCATTAGACATTTTAATAGTTTGCACAATATGTAAGAAATGTTCTGATCAATGTAGCTATGATACTGCAGAATGGCTTTGTAGAGTTCTTTTTCAACATCAAGTTTGCCTGGAAAGCAAATGGGTCAGGCTGTATTTAAGAGATTGTTAATAAGATTATCTTATAGTCAGTGGAATTGTAGGAATCCCAACATATATCCTGATCAGTGAAATTGGGTTTGCAGTTAATAGCAGTAGAGAACTCCTGGCCAAGTCGTCAATTAGGAAATCAAGGAAAGGGAGTTAATTTGGCTGTTCCATTTCAAACATGAATATGAGTGCAGGACAGAGCCTATTAAGACAGTGTCTAATTTTCTTACGTCTTCAGATTCGAACAAAACTATCACCAACACATCAGAAATTTGCAAGAGTTAAGAGGTGCTGCGTCATTCCGTCAAAGATATGTTTCTCATGGAATCCAACAAAGATATTCGCGAGGGGCTGGATAGGCCTCAGTTTGTCTTCTTTGAAACAGAGAAGGTTGAAAGGGAACCTGATTAAGGTGTGTGGACAGAGTAGATAGAAAGCAGCTGTTCCCCCTGATTGGAGGGTCAATAACAAAGGGGTACAAGCTTAAGGTGAAAAGTGGATCAGAGAAAAGATTTCTTTTTACCCAGTGGGAGCTGAGGGATCTGGAATGCACTGCCTGGGAGGGTAGTTCAAGTGGAAAACTTCACAACCTTTATAAAATACATGGATGATTATTTGAAATGTCATAACATTGAAAGTTATGCACCAAGTGCTGGTAAGTGGGAATAGTGTAGCTTTAGAAAAGGTTTGTCAGTGCAACTTGGATGGGCCAAATGGCCTCCTCTATATTGTAGATTCTATAAGCTGTTAGCAAAAATGATAATTCTAGAAGATGTTCGATACTTCAAAAGAGTTAAACAGCGTCAGTAACATGGCTTTCCAGCTTGCTGATCATTAAGTTATCATCTCAGGTTTGAAATTACATTCATAAAAGACTAAAGTATTTTATGAGGCTCTTTGACATCGGATTGATTTCTACCAGTAGTGCAGCCTATTATCCTGCATATAGTGAACTTAAAACCAAAAAACATGAACAAGATTTGAACAGAATTGCCAGTAATCTTCATTTCACTTCCTCACTCCACCTCATTCTATGAATCAATTTTCTCCCTTATCTTCCTGATCTCTCAAAAGCAGCAATTCCTTGCAACATGTAAAATAAAAATGATGGTGTCTACCTTCACGCAATTCTTTATGCCCTGACCTGAGTCACTGAATCTCAAAGATTAATTATTGTGCAGGTAGTGATGCATTGTGAACACACATGCACACAGACATATTTCACATACATACTGATGGAGACTAATCAAAATTGGGAAATCAATTGCTTATTGCTTGTGATTAACTCAGGGGCATTGCACTGAGGCCAGTAGGAACAACTCGGATGAAATCGGCACAGATTATCAATATCTGGGGATTTACCACTGACCACCACCAAAACCTAACTGCACCAGCCACTTAAATACTGTGGCTAAAAGTGCACGTCAAAGGCTGAAGATTCTTCATAGAGTAAATTATTCCAACTGCCAAAGCTTTTTCATTATAACAAAGGACTTTAATAGAATATTACCTAGATGAGTGCAGCTAAATAACTTTTAAAGAATTTCAATACCATCCAGAGCAAAGTAGACCAATTCATCAGCACTCCATCCACTATTATGCCAGGCTGGTTGCAATGTCTACCATCTACAAGATACACTGCAGTTATTGTCTAAGGTTCCTTCGGCAGAATCTTCAAAATACCTCTAAAAGCACAAGGCCAACATGGGATTGGAGATATCTTTGCCCAAATGACACATATATTATCATTCCTTCATCATCACAGAGATAAAGTCCTGGAACTACCTACTTAACGGTGCTTGTGGATGTGCCTACACCATGCAGACAGTAAGAGTTCACCCAAGGTAACTCATCGTCTCCTTCTCAATGGGCAATAAATACTGGCCTTGTTGATGCCATCACATCCTGTGAACTAATTAAAAAAAACACAAGCTGCTGTTCGAAGTGCTCAGTGCACATGGATAGCAAACTATGGGCTTAACCAGCTGAGCCACCAGACAGTACATCAGCGTAATGAAATGGTCAATTAACAAAATATGAATATACACATTCACATACACATATACATGACAAATAAATGATCTATTGGTTTTTATCAGTTGAAGCTGTCAAAGTTACACTTATATAGTAAAGCATTATTTTTAATCATTGTACTCTCTTAATGAAAAATGATTAGTATTAAGTTACTGCATTCAATCACATCACAGAAGTTATGAAGAACCATAGGCACAAGTATAGAATGCACAAGCAAAATATATTACAGCAAGATTTCAGGCTCACTTGTTTACAGAAGTTGATGAAAGCAAGCCACTTAGGATGTTCATGTCTTTCTTCTTTACTAATGAAGCAGAAACAATCTATTCATTGTAATTTACCCACTCTGTAGTTACAGGATGTAATCCAAAATTCTCATTTTGCTGTTTTTGGCCCTAAACAGCATTTCTCAAAAATGCAAATTTCTGCGCTAGCACATGTCACCGTGTGGTAAGTAACAAAGTTATTAAAGGGCAAGTCACCTTGTTTGAAAAAAAGATACTGGTTAAATTATTTAGAGTCACATATCACGGAAACAGACCTCTCGGTCCAATTCATTCATGTCAACCATTTAAACTAACCTTATATAGTCCCATTTGCCAGCATTTGGCCCATACCCCTCTAACTCCTTCCTAATCATACCCTTCCAGATGCCTTTCAAATGTTGCAATTGTACCAGCCTCCACCACTTCCTCTGGCAGCTTGTTCCATACATGTACCATTCTCTAACGTGAAACAAATTGCCCCAAGGTCTTTTTAAAATCCTTCCCCTCTTATTCTTAACCTCTGCCCTCTAGTTTTGGACTCCTCTTCACTGGGAAAAGAAGTATTCAAGATAGTACACAAGATAGGATGTGTATTCATCCTATCCATGCTCCTTGTGATTTTATAAACTTCTATCAGATCACCTCTCAGCCACCAATGCTCAAGGGAAAAATGTCCCAAATTATTCAACCTCTCCCGATAACTCAAACCCTCCAACCTCAGTAACATCCTCGTCAATCTTTTCTGAATTTTTTCAAGTTTAACAACATCTTTCCTGTAGCAGGGAGAACAGAAGCAAATGCAGTATTCCAAAAATGGCCTCAATGTCCTGTACAGTGCAACATGGCATCCCAACTCCATTACGCAATGCACTGACCAATGAAACCAAGCAAGGTGAAAAACATCTGCAGAAAAACACATCAGCTCAATGAACAAATCTACGAGGTCACCCACAATCCGAATTGAAAATCTTTTGAAAAACACCAATGAAAGCAAGCGTGCTAACTGTATTTTTCACCACCCTGTCTACATGTGATGCCACTTTCAAGCAATTATACACTTGCACCCCGAGGTCTCTGTTTGGCAACATCCTCCAGGACCTTACCATTAAGTGTATGAGTCCTGCCCTGATTTGCTTTTCCAAATGCAACACCTCACATTTATCGAAATTAAACTAAATCTGCTACTCCTCGGCCCACTGGCCCATCTGATCAAGGTGCCTTTGTACACTGAGGTCACTGTCCACAACAGCACCAATTCTATTGTCATCTGCAAACTTACTAACCATACAAATGGTTACACATCCAAATCATTTATATAAATGATGAAAAATGGTGGCCCCAGCACAGATTCTTACGGCACACCACTAGTCACAGGCCTCTAGTCAAAAAACAACCCTTCATCTGTCTTCTACATTCAAGCCAATTTAGTATCTAATTTGTTAGTTCCTCCTGGATTCCATGTGAGCTTACCTTGCTAACCAGTCTGCTTTGCGGAACCTTGTCACACACCTTGCTGAAATCCATATCAACAATGTCTACTGTTCTGGCATCAATTTTCCTTTGTCACCTCTTCAAAATACTTAACTAAGTCAGTGAAACCGACTTCCAAGCACAAAGCAATGTTGCATATCCCGTAATCAGTCTTGCCTTTCCAAATGCATATAAATCCTGTCCCTCAGAAACTCCCCCAACAACTTACACACCACTGACGTCAGGCTCACCGGTCTATAGTTCCCTGGCTTTTGTCACCACCTTTTTTAAATAACACACTAACAAATATAGAGAATGGGATGCTTAAAAAAATGTATTTGGGGAAAAAGCTTAGAACTCATTCTTCATTAGTTTCTCTCTGTAAACCAAACATTTCCCAAAGAGTAATAAATCATTATAAATATTCAGATGTTTACCCAACCAGTTAAACTCCCCACTGGCATTGGTTTAATTTGTGTAATACAAAGCCACCAGAAAATGTATTTGACTGTTTTAATATAATCTACAGTGCACTTCTTAAATTGCTCCCAGGGCTTCGCCAATAACACAGCTACGAAGGTGGTGATCCCAGATTCAAGCTTTAGGCTGTCTTCAGTTAGTTGTCCTCAGTCAGGACAGCAACAGAAGCTGAACTGTAAGCTCTTTTCAGTGTTCCAAAATTAGGATGAACTAGGATCGCATCTCCCTGTCAAAATCAACAAATCAAGCTGGAAAGTATATATGCAAATGTTGCACAAGTATGAGATTTGACACTAATGTGCTTTCTTTAACTTAGATAATTTTCCAATACTCACATAGTGAATGGCTAACAGGACAAAGCACTAATGCATTCAAAGTCCAATGCATTTCTGTGACCTACAAGGCTGCTGAGTGAAACACTTTAGCCAATGTCAGCTTAATTTCTAATGACACTCGTCCACTAGACAAACAGTAAACATAAAACCTGTGCAAAAAAAGACAAAAAAAATTGTGGTTGGAATTTGGAAAGAGTCATCTTAATTCACTCGGGATGGGGAATGTGCTTCTGAATACTGAGTATTGTTACAATTCAGAAGTCTGTTTCTTTTCACAACTGGCCAATATTGCATCTAATCCTAAAGGCCTGGGAACTGACCAAATGGCAAAACTGGGTCAGACGTTCACAGCCCAGTATGAACATCCCTACATAATGTATAAACATTAAATATTTGTTCTCAAGCAACGTATTATGGGGTTAACTTTATTGTAACATTGCACAAACAATTAAGTGTGAAAATAGTAAATATAAGAAAAATGATGAAAACATGTTTGTTTTGTATTTTGTGTTGATTTAATACTTTGAAAAGGACTTATGTCAGCCATAAAGCATAACAAGCCTAGTACATACATTCACATATCACTCAACTGGTGCAAAAATTAAATACAGTTGCAAAGTTAGCATTCATTTCCTCAGGATGTGCTCAATAAAATGAAAGCGCTTGCATGCACACTTCCGGTACTACACAATTCTAAAAAAAAACACATATCTGACGTGTTTTGCAGATAATAGAACTGTCACTTATGTTTATCTACGTAATCTTATGATTGCAGCTGATTTCCTGCAACTATCACTTTAAAACCCCTTCAAAACTTACAGTTACACAGCCCATAACTAGCATTTTCTGAAGTTGTTCCATTCATTTCAGTTCATTATTTTACTTTTTAAATGGGGAATGCTGATGACCTTATTGGAACTAGTGCTTCCAATAAACCCAGGGATGATACAACAACACAAATGCATGTAAACCTAGCCACCTCTCATTGGTATAAGGTTCAGTAACCTACTCCCCTCACACACCAGATAATATCAAACTTCTTAAGCAAATCTAAGAATTGAAAAAAAAGGGGGGATTTTAAAAAAAAGGAAAATGAAGAAAAGTAACTGCGTTATTATTTCTAAATATTTTATTGCTAAGACCCTCCTCCCAATCAAAGATTTATGATATATGCAGAATGAAGGGAATTGTACTTTTGCACATAATCTGTTGCTGTGTCATAGTGGAATTGGAACCTGACTGTTTAGGGCTCCAAATAAGATGCCTTTCTTACTATTTTCAGTGTATAGTTATGTTCAGTAACACCCTTATTTTAGATAACAGCTTAAACTTACTTTGTTAAATGAGAGTTTAGACTTCACATTGCTACTGGTGGCAGTGGTGACCGGAGTATACATCCAGAGAACAGCAAACAGACCCTGAAAGTAATTCTAGTGACAGAGAAATACAAGGTCAGAACATACCTGAAAAGAAGCTCAGCTGTTGTAAGGGCCAACTGGTTACAGGCTTAGAGACATCAGTACGCACTGAGTAAGAGAACAGGAAAGCCCAGAAGCTGAAGAGTGAATGGAAGAAGGCCATAGCACAGTACACAGTTGGCAACAAGAAACAAAGGGTCAGAGTAAGCAAAGTATGACAAAAACAAATGTGCTTAGAAATGGAGAAGAAATGAGCACTCAGAAAATACACCAATGGCAAGTATTGTAAAGGAACAGAGCATGGTCCGAGCAATGAAGCAACTCTCCCAGTCCAGTTTTACAGACAGGATTGTGAAAAGAGAAAGACTAGGAAAGACTACAGCAGAAGGACAGAAAATTACACATAGACCACCACGATTTGCCAGAGAGCAAGCAGCAGGGAGTGCAGAAGGGCAATATGAATTCTTCTCGAGGGATGTGACAGATGCACAGCAACAACTCAACTTTCTTGACAGTACAGATCTACAGAATATATTTTGGCATGTAAAACTTAAAGTAAATGACAGAAGAGCAGTTTTAAATTGGAAGCCATAGAAAATGCATCAATCCTTTCTAATGCGATACTATGATTGAGGCCAGAGATTCTCAGACAATCTTTGCAGCACAAGAAGTACAAGAGTTCGACTAAGGGACCAGATATGTTCTATGCTTTATTAAATAGAAAATGAAATTATAGAGACCTTGTACATAATTCCTACCTATTATGATTCTTTATTAAGTAGAGCTGCTGTATAGAGACATACAGTCACAGAGATGTACAGCACAGAAACAGACCCTTCGGTCCAACTCATCCATGCCAACCAGATATCCCAATCTAATCTAGTCCCACTTGCCAGCACCCAGCCCATATCCCTCCAAACCCTTCCTATTCATATACCCATCCAGATGCATTTTAAATATTGCAATTGTACCAGCTTCCACCACTTTCCCTGGCAGCTCATTCCATACACACATCTCTGCGTGAAAGTGTTGCCCCTTCGGTCTCTTTTATATCTTTCCCCTCTCACCCTAAACCTATGCCCTCTAGTTCTGGACTCCCCGATCCCAGGGAAAGACCTGAACTATTTAAACTATCCATGTTTCTCATGATTTATAAACCTCTATAAGGTCACCCCCTCAGCCATCAATGCTCCAGGGAAAACAACCCTAGCCTATTCAACCTCTCCCTATAGCTCAAATCCACCAACACTGGCAACAGCCTTGTAAACTTTTTCTGAACAACATTTCAACAAGTTTCACAACATCCGTCCGATAGGAAGGAGATCAGAATTGCACACAATATTCCAACATTGGCCTAAGCAATGTCCTGTACATCTGCAACACGACCCCCCAACTCCTATACTCAATGCTCTGACCAATAAAGGAAAGCATACCAAACGCCTTCTTCACTATCCTATCTATCTGCGACTCCACTTTCAAGGAGCGAGGAACCTGCACTCCAAGGTCTCTTTGTTCAGCAACACTCCCTAGGACCTTGCCATTAAGTGTATAAGTCCTGCTAAGATTTTCTTTCCCAAAATGCAGCACCTCACATTTATCTAAATTAAACTCCAGCTGCCACTTTTCAGCCCATTGGCTCATCTGATCAAGATCTTGTTGTAATCTGAGGTAACCTTCTTTGCTGTCCACCACATCTCCAATTTTGGTGTCATCTGCAAACTTACTAACTATACCTCCTATGTTCACATCCAAGTCATTTGTATAAAATAACAAAAAGTAGTGGCCCCAGCACCAATTCCTGTAGCACTCCACTAGTCACAGGCCTCCAGTCTAAAAAGCAACCCTCAACGACCACCCTCTGTCTTCTACCTTCAAGCCAATTCTGTATCCAAATGGCTAGTTCTCCCTGTATTACCTGAGATCTAACCTTGATAACCAGTCTCCCATGGGCAATCTTGTCAAACATCATACTTAAGTCCATATAGGTCATGCACACCACTCCACCATCAATCCTCTTTGTTACTTCTTCAAAAAAATCAATCACGTTTGTGAGACATGATTTCCCATGCACAAAGCCATGTTGACTATCCCTAATGAGTTTTGCCTTTCCAAATACATGTACATCCTATCCCTCAGGATTCCCTCCACCAACTTGCCCACCACTGAGGTCAGGCTCACCGGTCTATAGTTCCCTGGTTTGTCCCTATTACCTTTCTTAAACAGTGGTAACACATTAGCCAACCTCCAGTCTTCCAGCACTCACCTATGACTATCGATGATACAATTATCTCAGCAAGGGGCCCAGCAATCACTTCTCTAGCTTCCCCAGAGTTCTAGGGTACACCTGATCAGGTTCTGGGGATTTATCCAGTTTTATGAGTTTCAAGACATCCAGCACCTCCTCCTCTGTAATATGAACATTTTTCAAAATGTTAATATCTATTTTCCCACATTCATATCTTCCATGTCCATTTCCACAGTAAATACTGATGCAAAATATTCATTTCGTATCTCCCCCCCCATCTCCTGGGCTCCACACAAAGGCCGCCTTGCTGATTTTTGAGGGACCCTATTCTCTCACAGTTACCCTAAATTCCTTAATGTATTTATGAAATCCCATTGGATTCTCCGTAACCCTATTTACCAAAGTTATCTTCTGTTCCCTTTCTGCCCTCCTGATTTCCTGCTTAAGTATACTCCTACTGCCTTTATATTCTTCTAAGGAGTCACTCAATCTATCCGGTCTATACCTGACATATACTTGCTTCTTTTTCTTAACCGAACCCTCTGTTCCTTTAGTCATCCAGCATTCCCTATACCTACCAGCCTTTCCTTTCACCCTAACAGGAATATACTGTCCTCTGGACTCTCATTATCTCATTTCTGAAGCCCATTTTCAGCCATCCCTTTACCTGCGAACATCTGTCCCCAATCAGCTTGACTAATACCATCAAAATCAGCCTTCCTCCAATTTAAAATTTCAACTTTTAGATCTGGTCTATCCCTTCCCGTCACTATTTTAAAATTAATAGAAATATGGTCGCTAGCCCCAAGGTGCTCCCCCACTGACACCTCAGTCACATGCCCTGCCCTATTTCCCAAGAGTAGGTCAAATTTTGCACCTTCTCTAGTAGGTACATCTACATATTGAATCAGAAAATTTTCTTGTACACAGTTAAATTCCTCTCCATCTAAACCCTGAACACTATGGCTGTCCCAGTCCATATTTGGAAAGTTAAAACCCCCTACCATAACTACCCTATTATTCTTAGAGATAACGGAAATCTCCTTACAGATTTGTTTCTCAATTTCCCTCTGACTATTAGGGGGTCTATAATATAATCCCAATAAGGTGATTATCTTTTTCTTATATGTCAATTCCACCAAAATAACTTCCCTGGATGTATTTCCAGGAATATCCTCCCCCAGTATAGCTGTAATGCTATCCCTTATCAAATACACCCATCCCCCTCCTCTCTTGCCCTCACTTTCTATCCTTCCTGTATCATTTGTATCCTGGAACATTAAGCTGCCAGTCCTGCCCATCCCTGAGCCACGTTTCTGTAATTGCTATAATATCGCAGTCCCGTGTTCCTAACCATGCCGTGCGCTCTCCTACCCCTTCCCTGTTAGGCCTCTTACATTGAAATAAATGCAGTTTAATTTATTCGTCCTACTTGTACTCTGCTTTGTCCCTGCCTGCTCTGGACTTCTTGACTTGCTTCCTTTCTCAGCTGTGCCAGTCTCATATTGATCTCTTTCCTCACTCTCTCTCTGGGTCCAACTCCCAGCTCCTTACTAGTTTAAATTGCATTAAACATCCTTTGGTTAGCTGCTATCGTAAGACCTTCAGTCCTGGCATCATGAGACAGTGTGCCAGATTCCTTAATTCTGTTAATATAGCAAGTGGAAATGGCAAGAAAAAGTATCATAAAGGAAAGCAGCAGAAAGCCACCAAAGTGCTTTCCAGGCAATGGTTTGCTCTTTCAGAATATATTGTTACTGAGAAGATAACAAACTCACAATCATTCATTTATTTATTTCTGAAACTTCATATCTTCTTGTACTTCCCTGAAATCCCAATGGTCTCTTATTGGGGAGAATCACTCCTTCCTTGAACAAAATACAGATGGATTAAAGAGAACTACTTATTACATAAAGCATGCCAAAAAGATGAACTAACAACTGTAGTCACATTTAAGTGAATAATTTCATCCCAGACTAGCTAGTCAGATCACTGCAAGAAAGCAAGAAAATGCCTTTGTATAAATTCAAATAAAACTTCAAATGTTAGTGACCACAGAATGTGTGATATCCAGAAGTACAGAATTAGAATGAGATCTTCAAATCATGTAAGGTCTCAGAACTTCAACAGATTTAAAACAATGAACAAAAAAAACGGCAAGATGAACTTGGTACAGTTCAAGAGAAACTTTAAACAAACCTTGGAGAAAGCCCACCAAGAGGCAGTTCAAAAATTTGCAAACAGTTGTTAAAACTTGTCTATGAAAAGGGAGACTCAAATCCATTGTGTTTTAAGCCTTAATTGTTCATTTAGAGACCATAAATTTGTATTAAAGTCAACTGAAGACTACAAGTCTCATCAGCAAGCTGTGTAGGTCAGGGGTCTGTCAGTACAGAAGCAGAAGGCCAAACTCCTGAAGGCCTACAACTGAGTGCTACCTTAGAAAAGCTTAAAGTCAACTATCAAATAGAAAAGGCAGCTGTTAAATGTAAGTAAGAGCTGGAGAACAGCATGCCCAGGTGTTAACAGTAAATCAAGTTTGAAGTAAAGTTGCCATAGTGGGGACAGAGGGAGAAAGGGAGAGAGAGAGAGAAAGGGTCACCAAGACTAGGGCAAGGCAAGGTTGAAATGGCAGGCCAATATCAGCTACCAGCTGGTAAAAGTTCCAAGGAACAGTAAAGTTACAGAATACAAACACTAAAAAACCCTTAGAGAAAAACAATCAGAAAATCACAACTGGAAAAGGAAAGCTTACAAAAGGATTTCACAAATCTTGTGAAAAACAGCCACAGTTCTTACACAATTCATCATTAATAAAAGTTAAAAATCACAACCTCAGATTATAATCCAACAGGTTTAATTGGAACCACCCGATGAAGGAGCGTCGCTCCAAAAGCTAGTGCTTCCAATTAAACCTGTTGGACTGTAACCTGGTGTTGTGTGATTTTTAACTTTGTCCACCCCAGTTCAACACTGGCATCTCCAAATCATCATTAATAAAATAGATCGATCACAGAATGATTAATCCTCAACAATTCACGAGGCCAAATTCTCAGATGAGATCAAGACTAACAGAGAGGTGACATACTCTGCACAAGCTAAAGTTCAAATTTAACTGCAAAACTTGATAGAAATCCTATTGCTGATAAAGGAATCCCTTTTCTAAGTCTTCCCCTGATCAAGATAATGAAACTTTATTTCTGGTGTCCCTGGAATTTTGACCAACATAGAGAAGCTGCCTCCATCTGAAGTTTATGCGTGGCAGTTTTCCCACGACATAAGAAATCAATAATTGCTATTTTGGATCCAGAGATGCTGTTATCCACTCTAGCTCAGCCTCAAGCTTGTGAGATTGGAAGAGAAGTGACAGGGCCTTCACCTTTCACTTATCAGAAGCTTAAACTCCAATCTGCAAAAATGTGTTTCCCTTTCAAGGAGCACCATGTGAAGTATGTCCAACCTGCCCTTCCCAAAAGGGACTGAGAATACTTTTGGAGATTGAAACCTTGGCCAGATGAGACTTTAAATAGTGGGAGGAAAGATTTAAATGTTAATATAATAAAGAGATATTGTAAAATAATCTGGGGACAGGGAGTGGGATTTGGGGAACTCTAGAGGGAATTGTCTCTTTACTCTATGTACAGCAATGTGTACATGCAAAGGGAGCTATGTCACAGATATGTCAGATCACAGGGGAATGGAAGCCTGAGTCTACAGAGCTCCAATCATTTGTTACCATCCTCTGCTAATAGTCAATCCCAACAAAGCCTTTTGTTGTTCACTCAAGCCCGTAGATCTATTATTACAGGATAAAATGCAATGATATATTGTCTTCTTGACTGAGAAGCTCAGGGTCCTTTGGTATCAATGTGCATGTTCATCTGTCTACATTACCTGCTCAACAAGGATACAAGCTCTGATTATGTATGCTATTACTATGTGAGACTCTAAGCTAGAGGTTACGTTCAGGTTTGGAAACCTATTTCTGATCCTGATCAAACACAAAATACATACTTATGTTTAGATATTTTTATTCTGGAAATTATTGGACAGAAATCTTGTTTCAAAATAGCAGAGTGCTGTCCAGGAAACATTATAACCAGCAAAAGAGAGAAACATTTTCAAAATCACATCCCCTTTCACAGTGGTAATTGTGCTGTATTCAATGTATAAATGTTCAGTTTCACAGCCTGCCACTTGGACAGCTACAGGAAAAGGCTAAGTATGGAAGGAAGTGTGAGCGTAGGGTGGTGAGATAGGGTGGTATATATGTGAAGGAGTTTGGTAGCAGGATGAGTGTTGGGGGTGGGGGAGAGTTCAGGTCAGTCAGGAGGTTAGTTTAAAGGTTACCCAGAAGGTTGAGCAAGTTTTTAAAACATCTCACTTTTCCTAGGTAACTATTAAATTTAAACAAAGTAACTATGATCAGGAGTGGGCTATTCAGCCCTTCAAACCCACTCTGCCATTCAATAATATCATAGCTGATCCTCTATCTCAGTGTCAAATGTCCACACTCTCAAGGCACTCCTGTGTGCCTTTAATATCTTTTTAAAAATCAATTACTTTCCTAAATACACAGTGATCTGGCCCCCACAGCCTTCTGTGATAGTGAGTTTCACAGGTTGACTACTCTCAGTGATGAAATATTTCCTCATCTCAGTTCTAAATGGTCTATATGCTATATATTGAGACTGTGACCCCCTGGTTCCAGACTTCCCAACCAGGGGAAACATCCTCCCTGCATCTTATCAGTCCAAACCTGTTCAAACGTTACAATCAGATCTTCTCTCATTCTTCTAAAGTCTAGTTAATACAGGCTCCGTTGAACCAATCTCTTCTCATATGGCAATCCTGCCAGGCCCAGTGTCAGTCTCGTGAACCTTCACTGCATGTCTATCTTAAGTCGGCAGACCAAAATTGCACACGATACTTCAGATGCAGCCTCACCAAGGCCCTGTATAACTGCAGTGAGGCATTCCTACTTCTGAACTCTATCCTTTTGCTATGAAGGCGAGTATAGCATTTCCCTTTCTAAGTACTGCATCTGCCTGTTTACTTGCAATGATTGGTTTACAAGAACTCCTTCCCCATATCTCTTTGTAAATCTGCATTTCCCAATATGTCTTATTTAAATAATACTCTGCCTTTCTGCTTTTCACACCAAGATGTGTAACTTCACATTTGTCCTTTTTATACATGTGCCATATGTTTGCCATAGTCAGAGGAGAATGGGTTTGGGTGGATTACTCTTCGAAGGGTCGGTGTGGACTGGTTGGGCCAAAGGGCCTGTTTCACACTGTAGGGAATCTAATCTAATCTCAATTACATTTTAGATCCCTCGTCTAAGTCATTATACATATCATAAACAGCTAATGGCCAAGCACTGATGCCTATACTATAGTACAAGTCATAGCCTGCCACTCTGTATCTAGTCTGTCAACCAATTTTCAATTCTTAAGTGAGTTGTAATCTGTGAAATCTCCAATTTGAAGGGTCTTTTTTGGAGGGTTTCAGATGCAGGCTAATTATCAATCAGAATTTTCAATGTCCTGGGCAATTCTCTCAGTATCTGCTGCATCAGGATTTCTGCAGAGTCCCAACACACAATTCCAGCTGCAATAACTATAGAGCCAGTAAGTGCCTTTGGCCTAGAAAGTCCAAAGAGAGACAACAGTGGGTCTGTAATAGTCAGTGGAAGAGCATTTGAGATATTTTCCAATTCAATTATAATTGCCAAATCCTGTCAATATTAAAGCTAGCCAGAAAATGAAGAAGGATTATCAAGCAACAGCAAATAAATTGCTATGTACAATATATAGTTTTTTTCCAGAAAGCAATCATTCATGAAAAATGAGCATTGCTGGAAAGGCCAGCATTTGACTTTAAAACTAAACATCTTTAAAGGTAGTGGTGGTGAGCTGCCTCTTTGATTACTGCAGTCCACGTAATATAGGGATATCTACACTGCTGTTCAGGAGTTTCAGGGTTTTTGACTCGACATATATGAAAGAACGGCAATATAGTCTCAACTCAGGATTATATGTGAGTTGGAGAGGAACTTTCATCTTCCACCTTTGCTTTCTTAGTGAGTAAACACAATTGAAGTAGATGGCAGTGTTGAAAGAGCCTTGACAGATTAATGTAATGCATTTCATAGTAGTAACTGTGCGGTCATGGGGAGGGGGTGTGTCGGAGAGGTCAAGATTTCAGGTGATGGACAATGCAGTGCTGACCAAGCAGGCTGCTTGGTCATTAATTTCAGGTTTGTAAAGTTTATAAACAGTGGAACTGAGATACACGTCAATGATATGTGCACATTAACAATGCCTGTCCAACCAATTATTTTTGCATAACATTGTTTCACATCAACAATTTCGAACAGATTTATACACACTTTTGCATTTTAGAAATAGCTCAATATTGAACGTCCCTGCCCCTGTTTGTACTATATACAGGCCTTCCTCCTACTTCAATAACATATATTTAGACAGTATCCTTAATGTGATAAACCTCGCAAAGATCCTTTACAGGAACGCTATAAAGAAAATACAATTTTGAGACACCTAGATGAATAACCAAAACCTTGATCAAAGAGATAAGTTTTTAAGTCATGTCTTAAGAAGAGAAAAGCAAGGTAAACAGATGGGAAATTCCAGAGCTTCGGGCTAGACAGTTCCAAAGGTTAAAATCAACTAGGAGAAAGTGAGGACTGGAGATCAGAGCTTAAAAATGTGTTGCTGGAAAAGCCTAGCAGGTCAGGCAGCATCAAAGGAGCAGGAGAATCAACGTTTTGGGCATAAACCCTTCTTCAGGAATGAGGAGGGTGTGCCAAGCAGGCTAAGATAAAAGGTAGGGAGGAGGGATTTGGGGGAGGGGCGTTGGGAAAATGATTGGTAGAAGGAGGTTAAGGTGAGGGTGATAGGCCAGCGAGGGGGTGGGGGCAGAGAGGTCGGGTAGAAGATTGCAGGTCAAGAAGGCAGTGCTGAGTCCAAGAGTTGGGACTGAGATAAGGTGGGGGGAGGGGAAATGAGGAAGCTGGAGAAACCTGCATTCATCCCTTGTGGTTGGAGGGTTCCTAGGCAGAAGGGATGAATGCAGATTTCTCCAGCTTCCTCATTTCCCCTCCCCCCAACTTATCTCAGTCCCAACCCTCGGACTCAGCACCACCTTCTTGACCTGCACTCTTCCCGACCTCTCCGCCCCCACTCCCTCTCCGGCCTATCACCCTCACCTTAACCTCCTTCCACCTATCGCTTTCCAACGCCCCTCCCCCAAGTCCCTCCTCCCTACCTTTTATCTTAGCCTGCTTGGCACACCCTCCTCATTCCTGAAGAAGGGCTCATGCCCGAAACGTCGATTCTCCTGCTCCTTTGATGCTGCCTGACCTGCTGCACTTTTCCAGCAACACATTTTTAAGTTCCAGAGGTTACCAGAGACATTGGTGTGGTATCCGATATAGTGAACCAGCAGATCTGGGTGTCATCAGTAGAAAATAAAATCACAAATGGCAACTGAAATAACTGAACTTGCCTGATAAGTTAGATGTAAACCTAATTTCTAAAGTTGAAATCTAGTCACTTTAATGACATGTATGTGAAAAAAAGTGAGTTTTTGCTCTGGCAGTTAGAGAAGTTGAACCATTATATTTGGGAAATTTGAGGTCAAGGTGTTTAACCTAGAAACACACACTTTAAACGAGTTCTATACTTCTAATACGCGAAAGTTTCATTACATATGAGTTTCTAGATTCATTTTAAAAGATAATGAGGACATCGTTGATGAGTTGTTGTGGTGCTTGCGCGGTGATAAGACAGCAAGGAAAACCCCAAATAATCGTTCATTTTAAAAAACTATTTGCATTCCTGAGAGGCCACTTGGTGATATCACTGGAAGATCTCCACACATATCATGTCCTGTAAAATAAATAGCCATAACATTCCCCCCCAAAGGAGCCTGGGCACTCACCCGCCAGGAGAGAGAGGGGTAACAGAAGCCAGTAGAAGAAGCTGCACAACACCTGCACTTCCATCTCACGGGGTGAACTCAACTCAACAGGTCAGTCGTCAGTCTCCAAGCGCCGACCTTCCCCAATCAAATTCTCAGTTCTACAGTGAAGGCAGAGAATCGCATACAGAGCCCATACTGGCATACAGCAACTTCCGAGCCGGGATGGTTCCTCTTCAGCAGCGCAAACACATGTCTATGTGCCCGCGGCTACACGCGAAGAGAGAGAGAGAGGAACCCAGCAAGCCGGTTCCTCACACTGACTTCTGACAACTGTTCAAATTCCACCACTCAACTCTCTCATTCGGAACACTTAGGTAGACACTCCCACTTTTCTCATTTCTCCTTCCATGATTGGGGAGGTGGGGTGGAATTCACAACAACTTTTTTTGTGTGTTTGAATTGGGTTTCCTCTCCCGGCATCAGCCGCAGAGACACACACACACAAGGGACCTTCCCTCCAGCGAAGGTGCTGAGTTGAGTCTGACAGTACCAGCTCTCACTGGGCTGGGTCATACACAGAAGCACAGGAAAATAACCAGACCCAGCGCGCTGCTTCCAACTCTCTGGCTTAGTTTTCCCGAACCAGTCCAGATTCCAAAATAAAACGACTCCAAGACCCAACAACCAACTCAAGTTGAACATGCAATCTGCTTTTTGTTCCCCGGTGCCTTCAGTCAGCATTTGCGGTTCGACATGTTTCCGGAATTTGCAAGTTTCTCTCTTCAAGACACTGACGACTGCCTGTCAATGTGGGTAACGGGTTTTACGTCAATTTTGGATTTGGCAGCTGCCTCGTGAATTACTCCCATGCCAGAGAAACCTGACAGATGTTAAAATAGGCTCCCACTTTGAAATGATGCCGCCATCTACCGAGAGAATTACATGATTTCTTACACTGCAGATCAGAAAAGGCTATTCGAAATGAAAGCAATGACAACATTTCCCGTTCTAACTTCCCGCTTGCCTAACCTCAGCCACAGACCTCCAACCTCACCCAGACAGCAAATCTTTTAAAGTTTGTAAAGTGAGTGTTTCGGAGCTGTTTTACTTCTAAGACTCAGTTACTTCAATGCTTTGAAATGAAAATTTAAAACAAAAATGCTGGACATTCTCAACAAGTAAGAAAGTAGAATTAACTAGAAAAGGAGAGCAGAGAAAATATATTTCAGTCACTTGTCGTATATGCTAATTCAAAAGGGGGGAAAAGAAATGTTGTCAAGGAAAAGGGCTTGGGTGGCAGTGGAAGGTGCAGTAAACAAAGTTGGAGGCTCATGGAGAAGGTCAGTGATGTAGGAGGACAGTCTGATTTGATTTGATATATTGTTGTCACATGTAACTAAGCACAGTGTTTTGAGCAGTACAGGCAAATCATAGCAAACAAGGACATACAGATTAATAGGGTGCTTAGACAGACGGAGGGTACAAGGTTACGCTGTGAAGGATTAACATTACATTTGAACTTAGAGACGTCCATTCAGCAGTCCAGTGACATAGAGTCATAGAGATGTACAGCATGGAAACAGACCCTTCGGTCCAGCCCGTTCATGCCCACCAGACATCCCAACCCAATCTAGTCAGCAAAGACCTTGAACTTGTTCTTGAACCTGTGGGTACAGGTGTTCAAGCTTCTGCATCTTCTGCCTGATGGTAGAGACTGTTTGTGATGGAGATAAGTGACACACCTGCTCCATGGCAATTAGACCTAGATAGACATGGCTAAGAAAGTAGCCACAAAAATATGGAAATGGTTGCTGTTCATCAAACAGATGTAAACTTGGTCATCCAGGTTACAATCATACATTGAAGGTAAGAGCAGATATTTTTGCAGGCAATCTGATATATGGTAAATGGATACTTGCTGAGGGAAATGTGTGACTGTATGATTCAGAGATGGTTATAGAAATTCACTACCAAATAAATGAAGCATGAGCTCAGTCAAAGGAGAAATTGATGAACAACTTGGTAGGTTGCTTAAAAAGACATAAACTGGAACACAGCAAGGGCTTGGACACATCAAAAAGAAGTTTGTGATAGGAAGTGATGAGGATTTCAGTAAAGGACTAGCATTGGAAGAAACAGAGACATGAGTCAGTGAATCTGGGAGGGATATCAGGAAATATGAAGGGATGAGACCGGGGATAAGCAGGTTGATATATGATGGGATAGGAAACAAAAGAGGAAAGAAACCACACTGGGAGGTAAGCTACTTTGATCCAGAATAACAATCTAAGCGGCAAGTAATGGGAATATGAATTACAAGTAATTTCAAGTTAATTTACAGATCTTTTGATTCAAACAAACTAGCATACTTTTGTTGGTGTTGTCACTTACCTCAGTAAAAATAACCAAACCTTGTTTCTGTATGAGATTTGTGTGAAATTTGGGTTTGATTGTTACAGTATATGATACACCTGGATTCCAGACTCTTACTAATTTCACAGAATATTAGTTTAGATATGCCTTTAAAAATTAAAAATAGAAAGGCTCAACTTTTGTAATGAAATAACATGATTAACTTCATCCTTTCCAGTATTTGATCAATAATGGTAATAGATTTTCAAAGTCAAAATGTAACCAAAGGAGCTTGAGCTGCATTTAGCAAGTATGGAAACCTACAATAACTGTTTGTTCTTTCTATGATGGCATCTTCTGTTTCCCCCCCATTCCCTTTACACCATCACTGGTGATTGTGTCTTCAACTATGTTGGCCCTAACCTCTGGAATTCCCATCTTAAACTTCTCTGTCTCTGTCTCCTCTCTTGTGATCATTAAAATAAAATCAAACATTTAAAAATGAACATCTTTGCCAAAGCTAATAGCCACTCCTAATCTTTTGCACTGATGTGCTGGGCTCCCCCAGCAATAAGAATACATATATTTTTGAAGCCTTCAAGTCCTGTTAGTTGTTTAATTGTCCACCACCATTCATGACTAGATGTGACTAGGGGTGCAGCGGACAGTGAGGAAACCAACTGGAGGAAATACCTACTTGACTTCATCCTCACCAATTTGCCTGTTGCAGATGCATCTGTGAATCACCAAGAGACCAAGAGACCCGTCTTCACATTGCGCTACTGTATTAAATGTGATAAATTTTGTTCAAGATCTAGCAACTTAAAATTGGATACCCATGAGGCAATGTGGACCATCTGGAGCAGAAACATAGGAGACATAGCTAATAATGGGATATCAATTTGGTGAGTCTAAAACACAGTAATATTTACATGCCAAATAATGGAAGTACAGATGGGGTTAAGCAATCCCATAACTGATGGATCAGATCTAAGCTCTGCACTGTCATCTTTGGCTGGTATGGGCCATATGAGATTCCAGATCCACTGAGATGCGGTTGACTATTAAATGCCCTCTGAACTGATTAAGCAACTGTCACTCAGTTGTATGAAACCACTACAAAGTCAAAAATTGACCATTAGACATTGGAAGCAACAATGGCAATCCCAAATATGTTGATGCTGCAAAGTCCTATTTCACAAACCTTTCTGCTGGGCTTAATGAACCAGATAGGTTTTATGACACTGGTGTCATGATGACAACTAGACTAGTAATTTTTAGTAATTTCAGATGTATTATCTGCATTTAAATTCCAATAGCTGTCATAGTGGAACTTGAATTCATTTCTGCAGAACATTAGCCTTGGTCTCTGCATTAAAAGTTGATAGACTATCTTCTCCTGCTCACTTAGAGTCACAGAGTCATAGAGATGTACAGCATGGAAACAGACCCTTCGATCCAACCCGTCCATGCCAACCAGCTATCCCAACCCAATCTAGTCCCACCTGCCAGCACCCAGCCCAAATCCGTACAAAGCCTTCCCATTCATATACCCATCCAAATGCCTCTTAAATGTTGCAATTGTATCAGCCTCCACCACTTCTTCTGGCAGCTCATTCCAAACATGTACCACCCTCTGCGTGAAAAAGTTGCCCCTTTGGTCTCTTTTATATCTTTCCCCTCTCACCCTAAACCTATGCCCTCTAGTTCTGGACTCTCCGATCCCAGGGAAAAGACTTTGCCGATTTACCCTATCCATGCCCCTCATAATTTTGTAAACCTCTATAAGGTCACCCCTCAGCCTCCGACGCTCCAGAGAAAACAGCCCCAGCCTTTCCCTATAACTCAAATCCTCCAACTCTGACAACATCCTTGTAAATCTTTTCTGAACCCTTTCAAGTTTCACAAATCTTTCCGATAGGAAGGAGACAAGAATTGCATGCAATATTCCAGCAGTGGCCTAACCAATGTCCTGTACAGCTGCAACATGATCTCCCAACTCCTGTACTCAATACTCTGACCAATAAAGGAAAGCATACCACTATCCTATCTTCACTATCCTATCTACCTGCGACTCCACTTTCAAGGAGCTACGAACTTGCACTTCAAGGCTCTTTGTTCAGCAACACTCCCTAGGACCTTACTATTAAGTGCATAAGTCCTGCTAAGATTTGCTTTCCCAAAATGCAGTACCTCACATTTATCGGAATTAAACTCTATCTGCCACTTCTCAGTCCATTGGCCCATCTGGTCAAGATCCTGTTGTAATCTGAGGTTACCCTCTTCGCTGTCCACTACACCTCCAATTTTGGTGTCATCTGCAAACTTACTAACTGTACCTGTTATGCTCGCGTCCAAATCATTTATGTAAATGACAAATAGTATTGGACCCAGCACCGATCCTTGTGGCACGCCACTGGTCACAGGCCTCCACCACCACCCTCTGTCTTCTACCTATGAGCCAGTTCTGTATCCAAATGGCTAGTTCTCCCTGTATTCCATGAGATCTAACCTTGCTAATCAGTTTCCCATGGGGAACCTTGTCAAACGCCTTACTGAAGTCCATATAGATCACATCTGCTGTTCTGCCCTCATCAATCCTCTTTGTTACTTCTTCAAAATACTCAATCAAGTTTGTGAGACATGATTTCCCACGCACAAAGCCATGTTGACTATCCCTAATGAGCCCTTGCCTTTCCAAATACATGTACATCTTGTCCCTCAGGATTCTCTCCAACAACTTGCCCACCACTGAGGTCAGGTTCAACGGTCTATAGTTCCCTGGCTTGTTCTTACCTCTCTTCTTAAACAGTGGCACCGTGTTTGACAACCTCCAGTCTTCCGGCACCCCACCTGTGACTATCGATGATACAAATATCTTAGCAAGAGGCCCAGCAATCATTTCTCAAGCTTCCCACAGGTGTTCTCAGGTACACCTGATCAGGTCCTGGGGATTTATCGACCTTTTCCCATTTCAAGACATCCAGCACTTCCTCCTCTGTAATATGGACATTTTGCAAGATGTCACCATCTATTTCCCTACAGTCTATATTTTCCATATCCTTTTCCACAGTAAATACTGATGAAAAATACTCATTTAGTATCTCCCCCATTTTCTGCGGCTCCACACAAAGGCCACCTTGCTGATATTTGCTGGGCCCTATTCTCTCCCTAGTGACCGTTTTGTCCTTAATGTATTTGTAAAAACTCTTTGGATTCTCCTTAATTCTATTTGCCAAAGCTATCTCATGTCCCCTTTTTGCCCTCCTGATTTCCCTCTTAACTATACTCCTACTTCTTTTATAAGGATTCACTCAATCTGTCCTGTCTATGCCTTACATATGCTTCCTTCTTTTTCTTAACCATACCTTTAATTTCTTTAGTCATCCAGCATTCCCTATACCTATAGCCTTTCCTTTCCCCCCAACAGTAGTATACTTTCTCTGGATTCTCGATATCTCATTTCTGAAAGCTTCCCAATTTCCAGCCATCCCTTTACCTGCGAACATCTTTAATATGTAATTACTATGATATCCCAGTCCCATGTTCCTAACCATGCCCTGAGTTCATCTGCCTTCCCTGTTAGGCCCTTTGCGTTGAAATAAATGCAGATAATTTATTAGGCCCCAATCAGCTTTCAAAAGTTCTTGCCTGATACCGTCAAAATTGGCCTTTCTCCAATTTCGAACTTCAACTTTTAGATCTTCTCTATCTTTTTCCATCATTATTTTAAATCCAGTAGAATTATGGTTGCTGGCCCCAAAGTGCTCCCCCACTGACACCTCAGTCACCTGCCTTATTTCCCAAGGGTAGGTCAAGTTTTGCATCTTCTCTCCACATACTGAAGGTACTGTAGGTACATCCACATACTGAATCAGCAAATTGTCTTGTACGCACTTAACAAATTCCTCTCCATCTAAACCCTTAACACTATACCAGTCTCAGTCTATGTTTGGAAAGTTAAAATCCCCTATTATTCTTACAGATAGCTGTGATCTCCTTACAAGTTTGTTTCCCAATTTCTCTCTGACTATTAGGGGGTCTATAATACAATCCTAATAAGGTCATCATCCCTTTCTTATTTTTCAGTTCCACGCAAATAACTTCCCTGGATGTATTTCTGGGAATATCCTCCCTCAGCACAGCTGTAATGCTATCCCTTATCAAAAAATGCCACTCCCCCTCCTCTCTTGCCTCCCTTTCTATCCTTCTTGTAGCATTTGTATCCTGGAACAAGAAGCTGCCAGTCCCATCCATCACTGAGCCATGTTTCAGTAATTGCTATGATATCCCAGTCCCATGTTCCTAACCATGCCCTGAGTTCATCTGCCCTCCCTGTTAGGCCCCTTGCATTGAAATAAATGCAGTTTAATTTATTAATCCTACCTTGTCCCTGTCTGCCCTGAATGTTTGACTCGCTTCTATTCTCAGCTGTACCAGTCTCAGATTGACCTCTTTCCTCACTATCTTCCCCCCCTCCCCCCAACTACATCACTAGTTCAAATCTTCCCGAGCAGCTCTAGCAAATCGATCTCTTTCCTCACTATCTCCCTGGGTTCCACGCCCCCACCTTACTAGTTTACATCCTCCCAAGCAGTTCTAGCAAATTTCCATGCCATTATATTAGTTCCCCTCCAATTTAGGTGCAATCTGTCTTTCTTGTACAGGTCACTTCTACCCCAAAAACGATTCCAATGATCCAAAAATGTGAATCCTTCTCCCATACACCAGCTCCTCAACCATGCATTCATCTGCTCTATCCTCCTATTCCTGCCCTCACTAGCTCGTAGCACCGGGAGTAATCCAGATATTACTGCTCTCGAGGACCTCCTTTTTAAATTTTCCTACAGAATCTCAACCTTTTCCCTTCCTGTATCGTTGGTTCCAATGTGGACAATGACCTTTTGCTCGCCTCTCTCGCCCTTGAAAACATTCTGCACCCTGTCTGAGACATCCTTGATCCTGCCACCAGGGAAGCAACACATCCTTCTGCTTTTTCGCTGCTGGCCAGAGAAACTGACTAGAGAATCCCCTAACACAATTGATCTCTTGGAACCTGATGTACCCCTCGTTGCATTAGAGCCAGTCTCAATACCAGAAACTTGGCTGCTCATGCTACATTCCCTTGAGAATCCATCACCCCCTACATTTTCCAAAACAGCATACCTGTTTGAAATAGGTATATCCACAAAAGACTCCTGCACTAGCTGCCTACCTGTCTTACCTTTCCTGGAGTTAACCCATCTATGTAACTGCATGTGAGACTTTCCCCCCTTCCTATAACTGCCATCCATCACATACTGTTGCTGTTGCAAATTCCTCATTGCTTCTAACCGCCTCTCCAACTGATCCATTCAATCTGATAAGATTCACAGTCAATAGCAGTTTTGGCAGATATAATCTGCAGTAATCCTTAAACTCTCTTTAAACTCCCACATCTGACAAGAAGTACATATCACTCTATTAAAGGCCATTTTTGCTCCTTCACAATTTACAGACACAGGAAATAACACCGTCTTATTCCTCTACAAACACTGCCCCAGGTTAAATTAATAGTTATGGCTTATACTTTAAGTTTAATCAAGAGACATATCTCCAAAAGCTTATAATCAAGAAAGAACCCACTCTACTCATGACTGTCGATTCTCTGCAGGCCACACTTAAACAAAATGATTAACTTATCTGATTCTGTACTGTGAACTTCGCCCAACAGGTTCCTCCAAGATTAGTTGTGAATTTCACTGTTTGTTAATTTTCCCAGATGCACTCCGATGTCCAGCGATACATGGATCCAAACAGCAAAGGCAGTAACTGTGCAGGTTCTCTCTCTCCCTCTCTCTCCTGCAATGACCTCAGCATTTGTCATCTTCTGACCTCTTTTTGTCATGAAGAGTTGCAATTTCCTACATAAAGTGCACATTGTGCCTAACAATGGTTCCAACTTCACCTAACTGGCCCTGCCACTGCATATGATTGAACAGCAATACTTGAAAGCAAATTGCAGAGGCATTTGTTGGACTTGCATAATGGTGTTAACCTACCTGGCGATACATATGGTAGGATTTGTCATCATAATCTAGTGAGTCCATTCATATATGGGCTGTCAAAGATGCACAATGTCCTTACACCCACAACATGAATTGGCTAAATGATTATGTGAATTGTTGCAACTAATTCTAAACAGGTTTTCTATATACACTGCAGATTAATCTATGCAGCTTCTAGCACATGCAAATGCATTACACTGCGAGCCTACATGTCAATCTTAAACTGGTTTTCAGTGTAACTCTTGCTATATGCAAGCATGGCTAGTCTAGCAAAATCAGTATGCTGCCCACTGTAATGGGTCAATGTGACATGATACTGCCCACCACTCATTGGTGTTAATAGCTTATACACTTGCCATCGCACATCCACTGAAACTTATGTATTGCACTATTCATTTGTGTGGTAGGCAAATTTGGTTGGCTTAATGGCAGCATCCAGTTAATGGAGGAAATCATTTGTAGATCAAATAAGGCTGAGGCCCTGAAAGCTCACCTAGCGAGGCATTACACATTGTAGAAAACTTAATAACCTGACAGGTTTTTGTCTGCATCTGAACCACATTCCCAGCCCTTTCAGGTAATCTGACCTGACTGTGAAGGGGACAAAGGGTCGATCAGCTCAGTTCATAAAGAATTTGCCTTTGCCTCGATTTACCTTGGCTCCAGTGGCTAGTTCAAGCTGACAGCATATCTGGGAAGAAAACAGCGATACTGTCCATGTATAGGGAAGCTTTGACCTGCAGATCTCCGTTGCCTGGAGTAGTCACCCTCTTAAGCTCACACCCTTCCTGATGGACTCAGCAAAAGGCTCTATACAACCCACAAATAAGGCAAGAGACAGTGGGCAGCCCTGCCTGACTCCTTTATATAATAATAGAAATCCTACAGTGTGGAAATAGACACTTCAGTCCAACAAGTCCACACCGGACCTCTGGAGAGTAACCCAGGTAGATGCATTCCCCTACATTTACCCCTGACTACTACACTAAACCTACATATCCCTAAACACTATGGGCAATTTAGCATGGTCAATTTACCTAACCATCTTTAGCTTGTGGGAGGAAACCCACACTGACACTGGGAGACACATGTGCAAACTCCACACAGTCACCCAAGGCTGGAATCAAACCCAGATCCCTAGTGCTGTGAGGCAGTAGTGCTAACCACTGAGCCACCATGCCACCCACCTCCAGATCTGATTAGGAAGCTTTCTGATTCCCACCCCTTGACTAAGGCTGCTCTAATAATGTTGATGTTGAGCAATTGGATTCACTTTGGAGAGTACATCCTACATGATTGTGTGCAATATCCTGTCAAAGGTTTTCTCCTATTGCGGGCTGATAAGGGAGGCATCCGTTCTCTGTCCTGCATGTAGGCAATCCCTGAGGAGTGCGAGGCTCCTAGAGGTTGCCTTGTCCGGTACAACACAGGCTTGGTCAGGGTAAATCACCAATCCCACAATAGGTCTGACCCAGTTGGCGATGACCTTAGAATTTTATAGTCTGCAATCAGCAATGAGTCCATCCAACATTTCTATTTGGTTGAACACCAGATTTGTGTTCAAGAGGTTTACTTGGAAGTACTAGCTTTGAGAGTGCTGCTCCTTCATCAGGTCATGATTTGGAGATGCCGGTGTTGGACTGGGGTGTACAAGTTAAAAATCACACAATACCAGCTTATAGTCCAATGGGTTTATTTGGAAGCACTAGCTTTCGGAACGCTGCTCCTTCATCAGGTGATTGTGGAGAATAAGATTGTAAGACACAGAATTTATAGCAAATGTTTACCGTGTAATGTAACTGAAATTTAAAAAAGAAGTCCTGGATTGTTTGTTAAGTCTCTGATCTTTTAGAATGACCTTGTTGGTTTCAGTTCTTTCATATGTAAATCACAAAACTTTTTTTAAAAAAGTTACATTCTCAAGTGAACTTTAATAATTGGTGTCATGTCGGCCCAGATAAGGTATTAGCTCCCTATGAGGCTGTCTGTGCCACAATGGTCAGACTGATTCTAATCTAAAAAATGGATTTACAAAATCTTACGTGGATTCATGCAGATTTTGAGCAAAGTAAAATGTAATTCTACAAGTGCAAATTCACCCCACAATCTTATATGTGTATGTGTGCATGTGGGTATGTGAGGGGGGGGGGGGGTGGTGTGTGGTGTTTCATGACTGTCTGTGAGAGGGTGAGTATATGTGTGAGTGTAAAGGGGTTTAAAGTCTGTGAGAGGGTTTGTGTGAGTGTATGAGGGTGTGTGTGTGTGTATAGTGCAAATGGGATCACCTGTAATGTGACATGAACCCCAGGTCCCGGTTGAGGCCCTCCCTATGGGTGCTGAACTTAGCCATCAGCCTCTGCTCGGCCACTTTTCGTAGTTGAAAATGTGTTGCTGGTTAAAGCACAGCAGGTCAGGCAGCATCCAAGGAACAGGAAATTCGACGTTTCGGGCCAGAGCCCTTCATCGTCATTTTCCTGATGCTGCCTGACCTGCTGTGCTTTAACCAGCAACACATGTTCAGCTCTGATCTCCAGCATCTGCAGACCTCACTTTTTACTCGAACACTTTTCGTAGTTGCCTGCCCCAAAGTCCACCTTGGGAGGACGGTCACCCGAAGGTCCGAGGTCAAATGTCCCGGACCGCTGAAGTGTTCTCAGGCTGGGAGACTGGCAGGCTTCGGGTGAATGGACAACGCAGAACAATTACCAGACAGGAGTGTTCCCTCCCAGCCGGAGGACCCTCAGCTAAGATCCTGACCGATTAACTCCGACAGTCGGTGCTTCCAGAAAAGGGAGTCGGACAGCTGGTCCTTCAATGGGGAGGGGGCGGGGCGATTGTAGATGGGCGGGGCCATAATATGTGGGCGGGGCCATAGCATGTGGGCGGGGCAATTGGTGTAGGCGTGATGACTGTAGGTGGGCGGCGCGGGACTCCGGCCGACACACTGATTGGTCTACTCTACAACGGAATTGACCAATCCAGCGCGGACCAGTCACGTGCTAGGTTTGGCGCCAAACTCCGGCGGAGTGGCGGGATCCGTCAGCACCTGAGGCCTGTGCTGAGAGTGACTTCGGTCCCAGGCCTAAGGAGCACGGTTCCGGCTTATAGCGACCTGCAGACCCCTGTCCTCCCGGGAGTTAGTGACTCTCCTGAGGGGAAGGAGGGTGGGTTTCACCTTCGCCATGGCGCAGGCCAGACTGACCGACTTCTTCCCTCAGGCCAAGAAGCCCAAGCCGGCCCTGAAAGGTTCCCGGTCTCCTGGTGGCCGCCGCTTGCAGCCGCGAAAGGGAAGGCCGGCGGCGGCTGCTGCTGCTCCGCCCCCGCCTCCTGCGCTGCCCGCAGTCTCCGAGCCACCGGACTCCTGTGAATGGCCGAGCCCGGGCCAGCTGCGAGGCTGCGGCGGCCAGACCCTCCACCCAGAGGCGGAGGTCAGCGAGAGAGAGCCCGCACTCAGCGACCTGGTCACACCGTCGAAAAGCGAGCCGCTTGGGGCCGGCTCCCGCTCCAGTACCGGCAGGAAACGCAGCCGCTCCGCCTCCGTCGATGGCGCGCCGGCCTCGGCGGTGGGGTCGCAGCGGGCGGCCGGGGTGCCGTCTGCCCGGAGATGCCTCCAGTTGGAGCCCAAGGAGGAGGAGGAGAACCCCGTCCCAAAGCAGAGCGAAGTGGAGCAAGATGCCCAGTGGCCTCCCAAAGGAGCACCCGAGCCCACGGTAAGACTTTAATAACGTGTCTGCCACCGGAGAGCCGGTGGGAAAGACTTTTTAAAAAAGAAACAAAGAGCTGCGGCTGCTGGAAATCATAAACAACAACAGAAATTGCTGGCAAAAGTCAGCAGGTCCGGCAGCATCTGTTCATGTTTTCTCGGGTCGAGGGACCCTTCTTCTGTACGGTTTTGGAGAATGGTCAATTTTCCTGAAACGCTAACTGCCGCCTTCCCACAGATGCTGACAAATCTGTTCAGTTAATTCAGTGATTTTGTTTGGGAAAGAATTAACTTGTATTCTTCATTTCCATGCCTTAGGACGATTTGTGGAATTTGACCGTTGCAGTTCGATTTCCTTCCTTTTGCAAAGCTACTTGTAATCTCATCAGATGATTATATGGATTTTTGTTTTTAAAAGGTGTAGGACTATGGTACGGTGCAACTGCTTCATTTGTTCTTAGGGAGAGCTAGCACAGGCACATTGCACTCTTTTTGTGCTCGAATCGTTCTATCATTCCAGCACTTTTTTTTTGCAATAGTCTATTTTGCAGAAAATGTTCCAGAAAGAATTTAAGACTCCAGTCGAAAGGAAGAATTGAGGATAAATAATTTTTACTATTCTTAAGATAATTGTGCTGTATGCATAGTATTGTGGATGCCCATCTCACGGGATGGCGGCTCATTGATATGGCATAATGGAAGCAGACCATTGTGTCCTTTAACTTTTTTTGTTTGGGTAGATATAAAGCATATTTTCTTCAGATTTGTTTCAATGATTTTAGATGGTTGGCTCAAAAGAACGAAATCATGAGAAAACACCGCCCAAAATCATTTTCAGCCCTGCTGTTGAAATGCCAGGGAACTGCAGCAGGATACAGCGTGCTGGGTTCATATAAACAATTATGCTTAGTCTGGATTTTGCCATGACAGTCTGCTGCTGACCTCATTATAGCCTTAGTTGAAACATACACTTCCAAGACCATATTGGACAAAGTGTGGCATCAAGGGTCCCCCACAAAACTTGTCAGTGGGTGTTGAGGCAGCCATCAACTGGTTGGAGTCCTCTCCAGCACTAAGGAAGATGTTTGTGATTGTCTTAAGTTTAAGCCATCTCTATTCCAAGTCATCTCTGCAGGAGTTCTTCAGTGTTGTGCTAGGTCCAATTAACTTCAGCTACTTCGTCAATGACCTGCCCTCGATCATAAAGTTAGAAGTGGGATGCTCACTGGGTGTACAATGTTCAGTACTATTGTTAACTCAATTTATTGTTGAAGCAGTCTGTCACCATGTACAACACAACCCGGACAATATCCGGGCTTGAGTGAAAATTCATGAAAACATTCACACCATGTAAGTAAATACTGAAAGAACTGAGGGTGCTATAATTCGGAGACAAAAACAGAAATTACGGGAAAAGCTCAGCAGGTCTGGCAGCATCTGTGAAGAGAGGCCTGAATTAACATTTAGGGTCCAGTGACCCTCAGCACCACAAGTGCAAGGTAATGAACATCTCCAAAACAGGAGAATCTAAGGTTACCTATTGCATGGTATTGCCATCTCTTAACATCTAGGATATTACCTTGGACCAAATGTTAAACTGGACTCACTTCATTAATACAGTGACTACAAGAACAGATCGGATGCTCTGAATCCTGCAGTAAGTGTGCTCAGTCCACTGCTGTTCACCTAGTTGACACATGACTGTGCAGCGACGCACAGGTCAAATCACAAGTCCACTGATGATATGACTGCAGGGGTCTTATCAGCATGAATGACAAGTCAGCATACAGAGAGGAGGTGCAGCAACCAATGCACTGGTGCATAGCTAACAGTAAAAAGTGAGGTCTGCAGATGCTGGAGATCAGAGCTGAAAATGTGTTGCTGGTTAAAGCACAGCAGGTCAGGCAGCATCCAAGGAACAGGAAATTCGACGTTTCGGGCCAGAGCCCTTCATCAGGAAATCCTGTTCCTTGGATGCTGCCTGACCTGCTGTGCTTTAACCAGCAACACATTTTCAGCTGCATAGCTAACAACCTGTCTCTGAACGTGGACAAAACGAAAGAGCTGGTTGTTGACTTCAGGAGGGCATGGAGTGACCACTCCGCTGGACATTGATGGCTCTCCTGTTGGGATCATGAGGAGCACCAAATTTCTTGGCATGCACCTGGCTGAGAATCTCAAACCTCTCTCCCAGTACCCTGAGCTGCTGTATCACTGCCTGGTTTGGGAATTGCACCATCTCTGATCGTAAGACCCTATAACGGATAGCCAGGGCAGCTGAGGTCATCAGGTGTCTCTTCCCTCCATTACAGACATTTGCATCACACGCTGCCTCCGAAAGGCTAAGAGCATTGTGGAAGACCCCACACGCTCCTCACTCAAACTCTTCTCCCTCCTGCCATCTGGCAGAAGATGCTGGAGCATTTGATCTCTCACAGCCAGACTGTGCAACAGTTTATTCCCCCAAGCCATCAGGCTCCTTAACACAGTATGATCGGACTCTTTCACATCTGAAAATCTTTGCACGACTTTGAATTGCTGCTAGAAAAATTTCTATTATTTAATCATTCTTCTATTGCACTTTAACATGTGTTTTGCGCATGCACTTTATGCTGTGTATGTGTGTGGTTTGTGCTGTTCGTGCAGCACGCTTGGTGCTGGAGGAATGCTATCGTGCTTTTACTGTATTTGTTGTATGTGGTAGAAATGACAAACCTACAAAAAGCTCTAAAGTAACTCATCTCTTGACTACCCAAAGCCTGCCACATCCACAGCATGCAAATCCGAAGAGTGATGGAATATTTTCCACTTGCCTGGGTGGGTGCAGCTCCAACAAGAAGCCTCATGCCAATAAGTCAAAACTCAATTTTTCAACACATCTACAAGCATTTACTCCATTGACCACCAACACTTAGCATTAGCTTTGTGTCCATTTACAAGATGCCCTATAGAAATTAACCAAGGCTTCTTTAGGACAGCGCCTTCCAAACCCACAACCATTAATATCAGGAACACCAAGGTTGGCTGCACATCTCCATCGCTGCCCCCCTCCCCCAAAGTCCCTCCTCCCTACCTTTTTATCTTAGCCTGCTGGACACACTTTCCTCATTCCTGATGAAGGGCTTATACCCGAAACGTTGAATTTCCTGCTCCTTGGATGCTGCCTGACCTGCGCTTTTCCAGCAACACATTTTCAGCTCTGATACTCCAGCATCTGCAGACCTCACTTTCTCCTGCTATATGGAATCACCATCACCTCCAATTCCTCCGAGTTACACACCACCCCGACATGCAAATCATTTTTTTAAACTGTTGGTTCAAAATTCTGGAACTCCTGCCTGAATAATATTGTGGGTTCAAGAAGATAGTTTACCACTGACTTCTCAAGGATTTTTAGGGTTGAACTATAGATATTAATTCAGTTAGTAAGATCTACAGCTACTTGCAAATAACCGAAAAGTAATACCTACAGGGTTAGAATTGTGTGTGGCAAGCAGACTGGTGCTTTGGTCAGTTTTTACTGTGTGTATTTTGAGATCTTTTTCAATTGTTGCAGTATATAGTAATATAGTATCACTTCTGCATTAATTATGAAATAAGTTTACATATCTGGAAGAGGGGTGGATCTACTTCCAAATATTAACTGAGCTCTTAATGTTTGTGGTTATGATTTGAATCTCAGATTTTGACATTGGAATGCTGCGTGCAATTCTGGTGTCCCTGCAATAGGAAGAATGTTGTGAAACTTGAAAGGGTTCAGAAAAGATTTACAAGGATGTTGCCAGGGTTGGAGGGTTTGAGCTATAGGGAGAGGCTGAACTGGCTGGGGCTGTTTTCCCTGGAGCGTCGGAGGTTGAAGTTTTACCTTTATCGGGGTTTATAAAATAATGAGGGGCATGGATAGGGTGAATAGACAGTGCCTTTTCCCTGGGGCAAGGGAGTCCAGAACTAGAGGGCATAGGTTTAAGGTGAAAGAGAAAAGTTTGAAAGGGGGCAACTTTTTAATGCAGAGGTTTGTGCATGTATGGAATGAGCTGCTGTTGGAAGTGGTCGAGGCTGATGTAATTACAACAGTTAGAAGGCATCTGGATGGGTATGTGATTAGGAAGCGTTTAGAGCAATATGGGCCAAATATTTTGGTTTTCTTAGCAGTCTGGCTGTTCACTAAAAGCAGTCAGTTCAGTTTGAGGTTGCTGGTCCAAAAAACAGCTACATGGAAGAAGATGTACCATGATGAGTCCCTCTTTCATCTGTCTCTCTCTCCTGTAGGACCCTGTGTTTGATTTTACCATTTGTGCCAAGGGGTGTTTCTGGGGATTGTTGCAAGTATTTGGAACAGCGTCATTAAGCTGGGTTTTCACATAGGTTAAATTATTCTATATTGTGTTCTCTTTTGTTTGTGTTTTCATTCGGTAATATTGCAAATAAGCTCTGTTTGTTTTAAACTAAGTGGTTGGGCCAACTGCATCCCTCCTGGAATGTCCACTCTACACTTGCTTAAAACACCTAGCAAGGTTAGAGTCCAGGCTCATTTCTTGAAATGTTTTGATGGGGTCTGGCCTGGTCCATGATAATGCTGAGTCACCACTCTTTGAAATGTCTAGGTTTGTTTTGGGGTGAATGGAGGTGATACTGGATCTTTTCTGTAACTGCAGCGCTTTTGTTATAAACCAGGCATCTATAAATGATGGCGGTAGAGGTATCATGGTACTTTCCATGTCCCATTGTAACTCCCATTTGTTTCTATAATGCAGTGCCTTGTGTGCTACTGCAGTTGCTTTAAGACCGTCTTTAAACAGCAGTGCCAAAAAAAAATTACGTAGGGTTTTTTTTAAATGATATTGGTTAATGGTGTGGAGCCCCTTTAAGTGAATTCCATATTGGGGTTTGCTTTAATTTGTTCTTAATCAACAGCAAAGACTCGAGATATGATCTTGACTCAACTTAGGTTCTGTGCTGCCAACAATTCTATCTTTTAGATAAACTGTTTTACCAATGCCCCGTTTAGCCCCTTGGATGTGAATAAAATTTTACAAGGAAGTTTGGATGTTTATTTTTGACTATAGGAACAGGAGTAGGCCACTTATTCCTGGAATCTATTCTGCCATTTATTGAGATCATGGTTGATCTGTAGTCTTATCCTGTATTCCTGCCTTGAGCCCAGATCCCTTAGTACTTTTGCTTCACAAAAGAAAAGTTATCTAATTCAATTTTAAAATTAACAACTGATCCAACATTCACTGTGGAAGAGAGTTCCAAACATCTACCACCCTTGTGTTGAAATGCTTCCTAGTATCTCTCCTGAACAGCCTCCCCTAAGTCTCAGACAGTGCCCCCGGTTCTAGAATCTCCAACCGTTGGAAGTAGCTTATCTTCATCTACTCTGTACTTTCCTGTTAATACTGTATCCTGAAACCGTTGATCAAATCACACTTTAACCTTCTAAATTCTAGTGAACGTGGGCCTAATTTGAATCATCCCTTCAGACTTAACCTCTGAAATCCAGGCATCATTTTTGTAAACTCATGTCATGCTCCCTCACGGCCAAATGATCCATCCTTAGTGAAAATAAAAGCTGGAGATCACAGCTGTTTAGGCAGCATTCATGGAGAGAAAGCAAGTTAATGTTTCGAGTCACGTGGACTGTCTGACCGCTGAGATCTTCAGCATTTTTTATTTTCAGTACGGTTTCCGGCATCTACAGTAATTTGCTCCTGTATCTTTCCTAAAGTTTGATGCCCAGATTTGCCCGTATTCCAAGTGGTATCTGTAATCAATAACTACAGTATTCTGGTTCTCCACTCTACATATAAAGATCAGAATCACTTAATTATTTCTATTCATTTATTGCTAAGTCGTTTATAACTATAAGCATGGCAGATGCTCTGTTATTTTTAATCTATTCTCTGGGACAGTGTTTCTTTTACAGCCCATATATCTGAAGCTGCTGACGCTAATGAATTTTGGTGTTTTTATTTAGGATTTGTCGATCTATGAGCCAAAAACTTTAAGGAAAGCGATTTCCACGCCTCTGGGTCTGCAAAGGTCAAATGGAAGGAACAAGCAGGTATGGCATTGATGCACATTTTCAGGAAATGTTTAGGCAATTGATCTGCAAACCATTCTGTTCAATTGCAGTGCATCCTTTGTACAAAAAGAATGTTGGATTAAAGATCATACACCAGACTATTTTACAACAATCACTTTAAATGAATTTAGGATCAAAGCCATGTCTTGATTCTTCAATGTATGTTTCTTGTAGACTGGCACAACACCTGCAAAGGAAGGTCTCTCAGGGTTAAAAGCTCGGTTGCACCGAATCCAGAAACTTGCACCAGTATCGGGCTCACTTGCTTCTGCATCAGAAGTGGATAGTGATATTAAGAGCCGTCTTAAACGGGTTCGAGAACTGGAACTGAAAGTACAAGAAAATAAGGAAGAACAGAAGAAAACAGCTGAACAGGTGGTGACATCAGGTGCAGAGGAGAGGTGAGGAATGAAGGATGATGTGTAGAAGGTTTAATAACATGTAAAATTTTCAAAAATGAAAAAAAATTTATGGAGTAGTTTGTTGAACGTGTGAGCCCTCCAGTTTTCATAATTCATGCTTTTCCAGGGTAAAGACGCCAGCATATCAGCGTTTCCACAACTTGGCACAGGATGTTCCACCAGGGTTGACCCTGCCTTTCAAGTACAAGCTGTTAGCAGAGATGTTCCGTAGTATGGACACTGTTGTGAGCATGTTGTTCAATCGTTCTGAGACCATTACCTTTGCCAAGGTAAAACAAGGTGTCCAGGACATGATGAGGAAGTGAGTATAGTTATCAACTCAATTGATGTTTTATTGAATAAGTCAGATCCCAGGTGGAGTCAATTAGTAAAGCAGGTTGAGGTTTAACAACAAGAAAAGTTTATTATGTAAAAGAAACAAAGGTATATTCAAATAAGCAACCTTTTTACACAAAAAACAAAACTCCGAATGCTGGAAATCAGAAACAAAAAACAGAAATTGCAGAAAAATCTCAGCAGGTCTGGCAGCATCTGTGGAGGGAAATCAAGAGTTAACATTTCAGGTCCAGTGACCCTTCTTCGAAACTGGAACACCCATTCTGAAGAAGGGTCACTGAACTTGAAACTTTACCTCTTGATTTATCTCCACAGATGCTGCTGGACCTACTGAGTTTTTTTTTCAGAAATTTCTGTTTTTGTTTCTATTTAGGTGATACATGTTTAAAGATTTCTAAATGTGCAGTAAAAGTTCAACCCCATTAAATCCATCGCCCCTCAAAATACTTGTTACGGAATAAATTTGAAGCATGGCCTTTGGGTATTCAAACTCCAGAGAAAATCCCTTTCTCTATCCAACATAGGGTTTTACTTAATTTGACTTAATCTTTGACTGGAAATATGTAATATTCTTTTCCTGGGGTCCTCCTATAACTAAATCTAAACTTTCTCAGTTTCAATTAACCCCTTCAGTGTTTTAATCAAACACTTTTAAACTTGAGTAACAAAAACAGGATGCTGAAGCAATTTAGCAGTTCTGGCAGCATCTGCAGAGAGAAAAACAGTGTTAAATTTGAGTCCAGTGACCCCTTCAGAACTGCTTTTCGGGAGGGTAGTGACGACTGGAGATCTGAGTTAAATAGTTTTGTGCTGGAAAGCACAGTAGGTCAGGCAGCATCCGAGGAGCGGGAGAGTTGGCGTTTCGTGCGCGAGCCTTGCATCAGGGGCCCAAAACGTAAACTCTCCTCGAGAACGGTTTTTCTGTCTAAAGATGCTGCTTGACCTTCTGAGTTTCTCCAGCACTTTATGATTGTTTCAGATAACCTATTTTTAACTATTTTAAACCATCATTTCCCTTTCTCAAGTGCAGCTGCTTTAAGCATCCGTTTTCAGCTAAAAAACCTTGCAGAACTGGCCAAAAAGAAAACCTTTTTTTTCAAGCTTTTGAGTGTTTCCTCTTTCTTCCCCCAAAAGATTTCTGCATCTTCCATTTGAAAACGTGTAATGTACTGCATTGTTTTCTTTGATTGTATACTCTCCTAGTATAAACAAAAGCTCACTGTTCCCTAAGAAGTCTTTCTTACACATTGCGTTTGAAAATAAAATTGCCATTGTTACAGAATGATTTGTGGGTTAATCTTTAGAGAGACAGAAAACCCATATAAAATATACATAAATCTCACGCCTTTTATCTTAGCATACTGATGGACAATCGACGGAAGGTGACAATTAATATTACACAGGTGAATTGTATCTAATCCTGGCTCTGAGAATTAAGGAAGAAAGAATATATCCACTAGAATTCTTCTGAAAACTCTTGCTTGATATAATAACCCATCAGCCCTCAAAATACTTGTTACAGAATAAATTTGAAGCATGGCCTTTTTACGTAGACAGAATAATAATTTAGTTTTGGGTAAAATGTGTTTTTGTCATAATTCTCATCACTTTCCCAATTACTGAACAATGGATATGGTGTGTTCGTTGAGACACAAGCTTTTTCTTTTAAAATGTCAATACCTGTTTTCCAAACTTGACATTTTTGAAGGTTTGGGAAACAATGAAAATTGATTGAAGGAGTTATTGAGAAATTTAGTGGACCTGGGGAGCAAATTTGTATTTTTAATCTAATTATCTTGCTGGAATGGCAGTTTGAGTGGAATACCTGAACTGTGAATTGTAAACAAAATACCTACAAAACCAGTAAACTTTATTGTTGAAATAATTAGTAGGTTTTTTTTTAGTTTACTTGAGTGGTTACCTTCTAATATCTTTTGTAGGAAATTTGAAGAACGAAATGTTGGGCAGATAAAGACAGTATACCCTTCTGCATATAAGTTCAGACAGGAAAAGGGAATCCCAACATGGAGTGACTCTCTGAAAAGGTCCAGCTACCAACTCACCATTGATCCTGAGTTTGAAGGAGGTAAATGATATGAATTATATTGGAGAGTTTGGCTTTGTTTGAGTAGTGACTTTTTACCAGTTCGTTTTGCTTTCCTTTTAAAGTTTATTTTTTAAATGACATGGATTTGACTCAGGGCAACAATTGCATAAATTCCAACAGACTTAAATCAACGTTTCCGCTTTTAGCTAGCATAATATTTAATAACTCCCAATGTAAATAACTTTTTCCTATCGATGTAATCCAAAAATTGTTACTACCATAAAGAGGTACATGCGCAATCAAATCAGGATTCAATTGACCGATATAAATGAAAGTTGAGTTATAGCATCCAAGTTCTAATAGAAGATAGAAAGGTTCTAGATTAGCAAGGGGATCAATGATTATTGGGAGAAGCTAGGAGAATGGGGTTGAGAAACATATTAGCCATGATCGAATGGCAAAGCAGACTGAATAAGGCCAAATGGCTCCTACATCTTTCTGCGATTATAGTTGAGTTCTGTTTCTTTGTGAGGCAAATGGGCAAGAAATAGGTATAAATAACTGTCATTACTTGAGGTGCTTTTGACTCTTCAGTCGAAGTTAATTTTTTTTTCGTTGACCTTTTTCATTCTTAGCTGGACAATGGTGGCTGCATCGGTCAGAATATTCTAGGGTCAGTTCCCCTTTTGGATCCCATGCTATCTACTTGGGTGACAGCTGATCTCAGTATATTGAGGCTGGGAACAATGACTACTTGTTGAAAAAAATATGATTTGGAGGAGCTGGTGTTGGAGTGGGGTGGACAAAGTTAAAAATCACAACGTCACAGTAAAGTCCAAAAGGTTTATTTGGAAGCACTAGCTTTCGGAGCGCTGCTCCTTCATCAGGTGGTCGTCAACTAGTTCCAAAAGCTAGTGCTTCCAAATAAATCTGTTGGACTATAACCTACTGTTGTGATTTTTAACTATCGATAAATGGATAATCACAAAGATAAAATTAGGCTCAATTGTATTGTACTTCTTAAAAAGTTGTTGCTTACCCTTAGGCTGTCAGATGTTACAGAGGTAACTATGGGACAGAATATCACCAGAGTTACTGCTTTTAGGGGAAAAAGGAATCTGAAGGATACTTTTTAAAAAGTTTTTAAACACTTATTTCCCATCTCTCTCATCATCCCAAGAGGAGAATTCTGATGGTCATAGACAGCTAACAGCATCTCGCTTACTCTCGCGACGTCATATCTTCAGCCGAAATCTTGTGAGCATTGTGAAACAATACCATAAGGTAAGCAGGTGCTCCAACAGGACATTTTGTCTTGACTCTAAAGGTGAGTGTTGTTCAATGCAATATTATAGCTTAATTAACCTGAAAGCCATGTCACTGGTATAACAAAGAAAAACTTGTGGTCCAGTTCACTGTTGCCAGCATATTTGAGGCTTTTGCTGGCAGTTTGATCAGTTTTGCCATTTTGAGTACAGGTTGAGCTGGGTTTTGCTTTTGTCTTTAATACAATTCACCAGTATTACAGGTGTACTAAGACAGAAGATAGTATATGTTTTCAAAAGTGAACATGTTTAGCACTAACAAATCATAGCTGACAGTGTTTCAAAGATCCCAGTAAAACTGAATTTAATGGACATCAGGACACCAAGTTTTGATTGTTGGAGGTCAACCATCCTAGTCCGGAGACATTGTTGTTGATTTCCTTTAGGCCTGTTCCCTCGCTCCAAATATCTTCAAGCTGCTTCACCTTCCCCTCATCCAATAAGATGTGGGCACATTCATTGATTAATATTCACTACGATTTGTAACTCGTCTGATGTTGAAACAGTCCAAGTCCAAATGCAGAAAGATGTGGACAGCATTAACTTTTTGGTTTAGTGACAAGTTACTTGCATGCCACCCTAGTGCTAGCCAATGACCGTCACCAATAAGAACAAATTAACAATCTCTGCGTCAATTCAATGGCATTACCATCACCGAATGCCTCATTATCAATGTATTGGGGTTGCCTTTGGCAAGAAACTGAACTGGTCCAAACATATAACTAATATGGCCCCTAAGAGCACATCAGAGCCTAGGGGTTCTGCAATGGCTAACTCAACTTTGAACTGCCTAAAGTCTGTCCACGATCTAAAGGCACAGTTTGAAGTATGAAGGAAAATTCTACTTGGCTGGATAGGTGCAGATGCAACAACTCCATCTGCAAATTCACCTCCAACAACACCCCATTTTGACTTGGAACTATGTTGCTATTCCATCATGGCTGCAGGTTCAAAATATTGGAATTCTCTAGGAAGATGGTTCTAAACTTTACAGACTGCAGCAGTTGAAGGAAGCAGCACACCATCAGCATCTCTTGGGCATTTACAGTGGGCAATAATTGTTGGCCCAGCCAGCAGAACCCTAATCCTGTGAAATCATGTTTTTCTTAAATTCCATAGTGCAGAGGTGGGTAAAAATCCTGGGGCTCTTAGTAAAACGTTAGTCTGTTGAATATTTTATTTGAGCTGTTTTTAATCTGAAAATATAATCAAACAGAAAATAAAATTTGAAATTTAGTCTGCGTTTTACTAGTAAATGTACTTGAAGTAATTCCTTTATTGGCACTTTATTTTGCAGTCTGTCCATTATCCCCAAGTCATGTTTCCTCCGGCCATGTTATTTGCTGCATGTTTTAGAATACAGTGCAGAGATGGGCAATTTGGCCCAGAAAGTCCATACTGAGAGCAGGACCTACATACTTAATGGCAAGATCCTAGGGCGTGTTGCTGAACAAAGAGATCTTGGAATACAGGTTCATACTCGAAAGTAGAGTTGTAGGTAAAGATAGTGAAGAAGGCATTTGGTATGCTTTCCTTTATTGGTCAGAGTATTGAGTTGGGAAGTCATGTTGCGACTTACAATATGATGGCTCGGCCATTTTTTGGAATATTGCATGCAATTCTGGACACCTTGCCATAGGAAGGATGTTGTGAAACTTGAAAGGGTTCAGAAAAGATTTACAAGGATGTTGCCAGGGTTGGAAGGTTTGAGCTATAGGGGGAGGCTGAATAGGCTGGGGCTGTTTTCCCTGGAGTGTCGGAGGCTGAGGGGTGATCTTAAAGGAGTTTATAAAATCATGAGTGGCATGGATAGGGTAAGTAGACAAGGCAACGTTTCTCACATATGGTGGTACTTGTATGGAATGAGCTGCCAGAGGAAGTGGCGGAGGCTGGTACAATTGCAACACTTAAAAGTCATCTGGATGGGTATATAAATAGGAAAGGTTTAGAGTGATACAGGCCAAATGCTTGCAAATGGGACTAAATTAGGTTGGGATATGTTTGGCAGGGATTAGTTGGACTGAAGGATCTGTTTCTGTGCTGTACATCTTTGTGACCCATACACCTCTCCCAATCCAATCCCTCTAGAGGCGAGTGTTGTTCAATGCAAGACTGTGCCTTAATTAACCTGATAGCCAGGTCACTGGATTAACTGAAAAACCTGTGGTTCATTTCACTGTGTCATTGCCAGCAACAGTAAAATTTGAGGCTTTTGCTGGCACTTAGATCAGTATTCCTGCATTTCCCATGGCCAATCCAACTAACCTGCACATCTTTGGAAATGGGGGAGGAAACCCACATAGTCACAGGAGAATATACAGACTCCACACAGACATTCGCCTGAGGTTGGAATCGAACCTGGGTCCCTGGTACAAAGGCAGCAGTGCAAACCACTGAGTCACCATGTCACCCATTTGTATGATTAGAAGGTGAAAGGATAAATGGTACCTTCTGCACTTGCACACATCGTGACAGTGCTGGCTGATTCTCGTTAACATTCTTTAGAGTGAGGCCTATGGAGAACAGCAATATGCATGAACAAGTGCATAATTCCTGCTGTGACTGTAAAATTTGTCTTAATCATAAGGTGAAACTGAATTTTTTAAAAATGCAGTCTCACTTATTTTGTTTATTTTTTACCAGATTTTCCTGGCCTCTCTTAACCCTCCAATGTATGTACCAGATGACAAGATTGCACGCTGGCACCCACGTTTTAATATCGATGAAATTCCAGATATTGCTGCTGCTGAACTGCCCAAGCCCCCCGATTTAGAGAAGTTAACAACTGCTCAAGAGGTCCTTGATAAAGCTCGCAGTATGATGACACCAAAGGTACTGATATGCCAATAATCCGATCTAATCTAAAATCTCCACCTGTCTGGTAGTGCGGGGTGAGATAGTGGGGTCTTTGTGTTTAAACATTGCACAGGCATAAAGTATGCCATTGAGTCCATCAAGCTTGCTCCATCATTTAATTAAATAAAAGGCTGATCATTTCTTCAGTGCCATCTTGCCACAGTATCTCCATATGCCTTGCTCACATTATCTGGCAATCTGTTGATTTATGTCTTGAACATGCTTACTGACTGAGATTTCACAATTCGCTGGGGGAGAAAATTCCAAAAGATTCACTGATTTTGAATGAAGAAGTTCCTCCTCGTCTCAGACTTCTACGACCTACCCCTCATCCCAAGATATGACTCATTGTTCTAGAGTCACCAGCCAGGTGAAACATTTTGTCGCTATTCATTCTGTCACGCCCTACAGGAATTTTACACAGTTCAGTAAGATCACATCTCATTCTTTGAAACTGTAGGAAATGTCCAACCGTCTCTTCATAAAACGATCCTGCCATTCCAGGAGTAACCTGGTGAACCTCTGCATTCCCTGTACGGCAACTGCATCATTCCCTGGATAAAGAGACGAAAAACTGTCCACAGGTGTGGTCTTACCAAGGCTCAAAATGACTGCAGCAAGTCATCTTTACTCTTCAACTCAAATCCCTGAGGAACTTAGGCTAACAAACCATTTATCTTCCTAACTGCTTGCTGCACCTGCATGTTAACATGAAATCACTGCTGAACAAAGACAACTTGGTCCCCTTTGGCCAAAGGCATTTCTTAATCTTGGTAGCCATATATCCATAACAGTAATTAAATCATATCTGTTAACCTCAATTTGTACGGTTAGACCATCAGTGGTTTTTGCAAAAGCTCTGTGCAGTCAGAGTGCCTTTAATTTTTCCTTGTCTGTATTTTCCATTACTATAAATGTACTATACTAAATGTTATACTTGTCTCAATTGTGCATTTTCAGATGGAGAAAGCCCTTGCTAATATGGCCCTTAAAACTGCAGAAGCTGCTATGGCTGCTCATACTGAGCAGAAGGTGGAGCCAAAACCAATGAGCCCCAGTCCTTCTCCTGCTTCTAATGCATTGAAAGGGATTTCCCAGAGTCTGTTAGAGAGGGTAAGCTCAGACTGATGTGTAGAGATGTAAAATTTAAACTTAATGAGTCTATAATATCCTTCTCACCATGTTTGTAGGACAATGTAGTTAATATCCACTGGTTGAATACTAATGTTAGTCATAGCAACTTAGTTTCAGTCACAATCACTTAACAGTTTGGTGCTTTAATTTCCCTTATGCTTGGTGTGGAAAAGAAGAATGAACGTGTGCTTTTGCCTTATTTGTGTTTTTGTAAAATGAGAGTGGCAGCCTACAGTGTTGTTGTCGTACGTGTAATTATTTTTGAAGTATCTGGAATGCTATTTCCAAAAGCATTGTGCAATTTTGCCATGTGTTCAAATATATAACTAATTCTTGTAACAGTATTTAAGAAAACTTCACCATCATTACCTTGTTGATCAGGGCTTCTTCCCTGTCTCCATTATATACAGTGCACCATTTGCTTTCTCTTGTTGAGGACAGCTTTATGATTAATTTGTACACTTTGGTGATTACAATGAGGTTCTTTTCCTTTTTTCATGTAATGCAGTATTTCTATATTTTGCTTGTTAGATATTTGTATTCTAGAGTTAACTGTATATTGATTTGTAGAGAGAAGCACTAATAATTAATACTTGTCATAGATTCGTGCAAAAGAAGCTGAAAAAATGCAGGCAACAATGACCAGAACTGCTGCACAAACAGAGCGCCTCAATATGATGATGCGCCTGCCTGACATATCAAGAATTCTACGCAACGTCTTTGTGGCAGAGAGGAAACCAGCCTTGGTTATGTCAGTGGCTTGCAATAGAGTGGTTGACAGCTATCGCTCAATGATGCCCATAGGTAATTCATTAACAAATTGATGGTTAATAATTCTTGTATTGCAGATAAACTCTGACGCTGACCTAGAGGTTACTGTAGTGAAGACCTTTTTCATAAATCAATTCTGCAGAAATGTAATGCTTTATGTCGCTGTGAAAATGTACTGCTACACTTTTTTCATGATTGCAAACTTAATTACATTACATTAGATTAGATTCCCTACAGTGTGCAAACACGCCCTTCGGCTCAACAAGTCCACACTGACCCTCCAAAGAGTAACCCATCCAGACCCATCTCCCTCTGACTAATGCACCTAACACTATGGACAATTCAGCATGGCCAATTCACCTGACCTGCACATCTTTGGATTGTGGGAGGAAACCGGAGCACCTGGAGGAAACCCACACAGACACGGGGAGAATGTGCAAACTCCACACAGACAGTCACCCAAGGCTGGTATCGAACCTGGGACCCTGGTGCTGTGAGGTGCAATGCTAACCACTGAGCCACTGTGCCGCCCAAAGTTTAAAACAGCACTCCTTCCAGACCTGTTTATATTTATTTTATAAGGTACTGTAAGCTGTGCCTGTTTTATTTAATGCAGAAAATTTTATTGCAATTCTATTCATTTATAGTGAAGGTTGTTCAGTCTGCATGAAAAATTATACAACCAAATGCCATCAACCTAATTTCCACGTTCTTCTGTTTAACTGTAGAGATAATATCAACTGGGATATGGACAAGGACAGCCTTTTAACACCTTGCCCAATAATTTTTTTACATGAATCTACATCTACCACTATCACAATTCCTTTCTTTTTCTGTTCCCTTCCACATGCTATGTGCAGCAGCCATAGCACATGTTAATTCTTGTTTCCAAAGCAGAGTTTCCTGTTGCTAGCCAAATGTCAGAGGCTGTAATTTGCGGGGTGTCATTGCACATCAAGCATGGCTGGCCAGAACATACTCCCACTCTTGATGCCTGCAATAGGCATTGGTCATGAAATGGGTGCACATCCCCTGTGCATCAAGTCCTGCAGTTGGGGTTGAACCCAGAGCTGGTCAAAGGCAATGATACTCCCCACTTTACCACATGACCTCTGTAGTATCCCTGTACTTAGCTTGACATAGAACTTTGCCAAGCTGTAACTCCCCGGAAACTGCCACCTGGTTTTATTTCTTGTTTTTCCTTCCCCTGGAATATGAAAACCAATTCCCACTCTATTGGTACCACATCCACAAATGTTTAGTTCCTCCACCACCTATGCTCAGTAGACCATCTACAAGATGGACTGCAGAAATTCTCCAAGGCTCCTTACGCAGTACCTTCCAAACCCTCAGGCAGTACTATTGAGAAGGACAAGGCATTAGATACATGGGAGCACAGGTGCCTGCATGTCATCCTCCAAGCTACTCAATATGCAGACTTGGCAATGTTTTGCTATTCCTTCAGTGTCACTGTGAAAATCCTGGAATTCTCTCCCTAATAGCATTGTGGGTATACCAACACCAAATGGACTGCAGCAATGCAAGAATGCAACTTACTGCAAACCTCTCAAGGGCAATTAAGGATGTGCAATAAATGCTGGCTCAGCCACTGTCACACACTCTGACTGAATCCTTTAACAAAAACAAATTGTGGTAGCCGCTTTGCTACATTAAAATTGATGTATGCCATGAATTGTACCTGTAGACCTTTCTGATCAGTTCAGTTTAGCATGATAAACAACAGTGGTAACGCCCATCAAGCTAATAATCAAGCCATGGTATGGGTAAGTTGTCTGAAATTCCTTTCATGGTATTTGATCAGAGTTCCACATGAGAAGCACGAGGGATTCAGTGTAAACACTAAACTGTTAAATGCAAATTCTTACTTGTGTTGGGAAGGAAGGACAAACTGTGTAGACGACTCTTGGACTCTCAATTTCCACTTCTCTCTCTAGTGAACAGAAATGCCTTTAATTCAAACTTTCCAACTTGGTTCAGTGAAATAAAATTAGCAGGTGATGTCAAGCAACCTGAAGAAGTGGATTTGTGTAAGTTGGCATGAAATGAGCATTGTAATGGAATATGAATGTAGGAAGTGAAATTGGGTAGATAAAAATTTGACTCAGTTGGAGGGAAAAGCAGGTTGCGTTCTCCATGAATAGTGTTGAAGTAGGCTGTTTTGGAAGCCAGCATGAAACCTAATCTTGTTCATAATATAGACAGCAAACTGAATAGCCAGAAAAGTAGAATATAATTTGGATGTGGTTTGACTGAACTGTTTTGTGTCTCTGTCAGGCCATATCTTCCAGGTGTGGTTCCCAAATCAAAAGTGATGTTGAAATACGGAAGCAGTGCAGAGAAAACATACAGTACTGCCTTCTGTTCTCCAAGCTCTTAATAAGTCAGTCTTTTCTGGCAATTATCTTGTAGTGATAAAGGACTAGAAAAGGTAAATGTAGTGGATCACGAAATTGTACGCACAAGTAGTCAACTCCTGGAGTAGATTTACATGAAGACTAATAGAGATGTCTAAAAACAACTGAACTTGAATGATGTGGCTTTAGGATCTGGAGAGGTTGAATCAAGAGGACTGGCTTAACCATTAACATCTTCTGAAAGATTGCTCATCTTTAATTAGACTGGGCCCTTTAGTGCCCCTGTAGGCACCTTATTTTGTATAACTTTGATGAGATTGTTTCAGAATTTCCTGTATCAGCTATTTGAATGCCTTACTATTGAAATTTGTGTATTCAGTGATTTTATTTTTCTTAAATTTCAGGTGATATGGAGAAACATTTGCAATTACTAGCTAATGTTGTTCCAGATTGGCTGAGCATCCACAAAATCCGCAAAGATGTGTACCTGAAGCTAAACAAGAACATGGAGTTAAATGTGGTTGCAAAGAAAATTGCAGAAAAGATTAAAGAAGAAGAAAAGGCATAAGTTTTTAAATAGACCTGAAAGTTCTATACAGAGCTGAAGTTTGAAAGCCAAATATAAAACTGTGAACTATATGGATCTGTTTATAGGAGAAAGATGTGTTTTGTTTCTTGATATGAACTGTTCTGGGTGGTTTGTTCTGCAATTATGCACTATATTTCTTTTTGCGAAATCTTGGTACAATCCTTGGGTTTATTGTAAATTCCATTCTTGATACTTGAGTTTCTGGTGATGATTTTAAAATGGGATAGGGAAATAAATTAAACTTTGTCCTGTCAGTTCAAAGCATTAGATTTATTTTTGAGTAAAACTTGAATTATGTTCGGGAGCAGATATGCTGTGTTTGAAAATGAATAGCAGGATATAGACCTGGACACTGGTCAGTGTAATGAAAGATATCACTGGTTGATGTTCTAACAAATGGAATGTTCATGTGGAGGAACACTTTTGAAAATTGACAAAATTTGATAAAATGTTACCTCGTTTGAAAGGAAATTTTGTATTTGGATGATAAATTATTTAATTGTAAATAAAAGTCATGGCAAAAATCATTCATAGGATATGGGTGTTGTTGATTGAGACAATATATATTGCCCATCTTCAATTGCCCTTTAAGGTGGTGGTGAACAGCTGCAATCCCATGTGGTATAGGTACACACATCCTGCTGTTCAGGAGGGAAGACCCAACCACTGCAAAGGAGCAATGATCTAATTCCAAGTAGCAACTGATAACTAATTGGCTGAGTTGGATTTATACTAGTGTGTACAGGACATATCTAGATAATGTGCCAGTCATGTAGTGACTGCACTGAAACATAAGCTAGGGCTACAGCTAAGTCTTCAGTAGGATTATGGGAGTGTTTGAAGTCCTCAGCCTTTACAATGTCCAGTGCCTTGTGTTTCTTAAAGCATGGAGGGAATTGAATTGACTGAAGACTGGTGTAATATTTGCTCAGTAACAAAAAATCTAGGCAATTTAAAGTTTAACACTAACTTAATTTCGTTTTGAAAAACAAATGCTAACTGAGGTATAAGATGGAAATACAAGAATTTGGGTAAGGAGGAATAACCCTGCACAAATCAAATGAAATAAAAACTGGAAAATCTTTTGTTATATCCAATGACAAAGTGGCAAAATATTAAAAATGGAATTAATGGAGTCAGCCCATAAAACTGTAAACCTGTCTGGCCATTACTGAATGAAATATCATCCCGATTCAGAATAGAAACAACAGCCTAGAACTCGGCAAGTGCGTGGAGAGGCACGCAATTCAGTTTCTTTACATCAGTCAGTGCCTTAAGTTCAATCAGTTACAAACATGCAAGAATATGAACTCCCATTTTATTCAGCAATTCACAGGCAGCTGACAGTGTACCTGCACCAAAGATAAAAACATAGAATTAATTTAATTGCTCTTTCAAAATTAAATATTTATAATTTTGTACTTAGTCCAAAATGTTTTTAATGCCTTGGTTTTCAAATGCAGTTTTAACTGGAAAAAACAATGCAGGATCCCAGTTACTATATTAACATTAGTGTAGAGCTCCCACATTATTGGAGAATATCATAGCCCAAAATGTGCTCGCAAAATAAGCAAGTTCAAGGCATTCACCACGATTGAAGGTTAAATAATCTGACAAATTGTGGCAAAGAAATTGGTGGACAGTTTTCACCACATTACTGTCCTTGCAAAACAATCCAACACAATGCTGTGATGCCCCCTCCCAGCAAATCCCCAGTCCATATCTTTGTGTAAATACATCACACAAAGCGAGTCATGTATTGCATACCTCCTGTTGCAATTGCATCATCGATGACAACAACTTTCTGCTTTGCTTGAATAACATCACATTGCATCTTAACTTCAGTCTTCAAGTGAAGAAGCAAGCCTTTTAGAAGAATTGTGACATTCTGACACAAATTAAGACTACCGTAGTTAATTTAGAAAAATAAAATTAGGATTATGAACTGAGAGTTACCTTAGTTGTTCGTAATATAGCAATTTGTAATATATAGTAATATTGCTTCCTAATAAACCAAACACAATTTCCTACAATTTCAGAGGACAAGATTTAATGTTTCATACATAAACACTACTAATACCAACTCTTCATTAATTCATAAAAAGTGGGAAACCATTTGCAAAAGTAGTTGAACGAGTTTCAACTATTCCATATTCTACATCACTCTCAAGAGATTGTACTGAAGATTTCCTCAAATTCCAGGAGCAGCAATTTACTGTTTTATAAACTGCTGCATTGTTTTGGAACTTTGGGGAGGCAGAGGATCAAAACAACGGCATTTTAAAAAGGAGGAAGACAGACAAACGCTGTGACCACAAGGTCGGAGAAAAAAATCTAGTATCTCTGGACATAGAAGTGTATCTAGGAAAAATGAACTAATGGAAAAATGAATAAACAGCAAAATTCACAGCTGATCCTGGAGGGAACTGTTTGAGAGGTCTCACAGCACAGGAACAGATAAGTGTATGGTTTTTAAGTGTAACCTTGCTGTAAATCTACAATAGTGAGTACAGTGGATATTGATTACATTTTATTGAGATCTGTCTCTTGATTAAATTTTAAAAATATAAACCATTGGAACTAAGTTACCCTGAAGCAGTGCTTTTTAAAAGAGCAATAAGACAGTGCTATTTTCTGCATGTGTGTATTGTGGAGGAGCAAAGATGGCCTTTAGTCGGGTGATGAGCTCTTCCTGTCGGAGATGCGTTTAGGAAAAGTTTCTATGGTACTGCTGATTATGTCTGCAGGAAGTATCTATTGGATTACATGGATCAGATGGAGCAGCAGTTAAAGGCAATAAAGAATTTACATGAATTGGGGGTGTGATAGATGGCAGATATAGGAAGGGAGAAAAGCTATAGATACAGTCAGGAGACACTGCCACAGTTAGAGGGTTTAGATGGAGGGGGAAGTTGTTAAGTATGTACAAGAACATTTTCTGATTCAGTGTGTTGATGTACCTACTACAGAAGGTGCAAACTTTTACATGTTCTTAGGAAATAAGGTAAGGCAGGCGACTGAGGTGTCAGTGGGTGAGCACTTTGGGGCTAGCAACCATAATTCTATTAGTTTTAAAATAGTGATGGAAATAGATATACTGAATCTAAAGGTTGAAGTTCTAAATTGGAGGAAGGTCAATTTTGACAGTATTAGGCAAGGGATAGTTAGAAAATGGGAAGCTTTCAAAATGAGATTACAGGAATATGTTGTCTCTGGACTCTTGTTTGGGTGAAAAGGCAAGGCTGGTAGGTTTAGGGAATGCTGGATGACTAGAGGAATTGAGGGTTTGGTTAAGAAAAAGGAGGAAGCATATGTCACTTACAGACAGCAGAGATTGAATGAATCCTTCGAAGAGTATAAAGCCATTAGGAGTGTACTTAAGAGGGAAGTCAGGAGGGCAAAGGGAAGGCAAGGACTGATTAGGGATAGTCAACATTGCCTTGTGTGTCTGGGGAAATCATGTCTCACAGACTTGATTGAATTTTTTGAAGTAGTAACTAAGAGGATTGATTAGGGCAGAGCAGTTAACGTGATCTATTTTGGCCTCAATAATCCACAGTGCACAGATGGGTAAATGTCCTGGGGCTCTTAGCAGAAATGAATCTGTTGAATATTTTATTTGAGCTGTTTAAATCTGAAAATATATTCAAACAGAAAATAAAATTTGAAATTAGTCTGTGTTTTACTAGTGAATGTACTTGAAATAATTCCTTTATTGACACTTTATTTTGCAGTCTTCCACCATTGGCCATTAGCCCAAGTCATTTTTCCTCCAGCCATGTTATTTGATGCACATTTTAGAATAGAATCCCTACAATGCGGAAACAGGTTATTGGTCCAGAAAGTCCAGACTGAGAGCATATACACTTAAATAGAATCCTAGGGAGTGTTGCTGAACAAAGAAATCTTGCAGTACAGGTTCATACTCGAAAGTAGAGTCACAGGTAGGTAAGATAGTGAAGAAGGCGTTTGGTAGGCTTTCCTTTCCTTTATTGGTCAGAGTATTGAGTATAGCAGTTGGGAGGTCATGTTGCAGCTGTACAATGTGTTAGCTAGGCTACTTTGGGAATATTGCATGCAATTCTGGTCTCCTTGCTATAGGAAGGATGCTGTGAAACTTGGAAGTGTTCAGAAAAGATTTACAAGGATGTTCCCAGGGTTGGAGGGTTTAAGCTACAGGGAGAGGCTGAATATGCTGGGGCTGTTTTCCCTGGAGCTTCGGAGGCTGAAGGGTGATCTTTATAGAGGTTTACAAAATCATGAGTGGCATGGATAGGGTAAATAGACAAAGTCTTGTTTCTGGATGGGGGAGTCCAGAATTAGAGGGCATCAGCTGGGATATCTGGTTGGCATGGGTAAGATGGACTGAAGGGTCTGTTTCAGTGCTGTATACCTCCATGACCCACACTGCCCCCACCCCTCTAGAGGCAAGTGTTGTTCGATGCAACACTGTCGCTTAATTAACCTAACAGCCATATCACTGAATTAACTGAAAAACCTGTAGTTCATTTCACTATGCAATTGCCAGCATCAAAAAAATTCCAGACTTTTGCTGACAGTTAGATCAGTATTCCTGCATTTCCCATGGCCAACCCACCTCACCTGCACATCCCTGGACACTATGAGCTATTTAACATGGCCAATCCATCTAACCAGTACATCTTTGGACTGGGGAGGAGACCAGAGCACCTGGAGGAAACCCACACAGACACAGGAGAATGTGCAAACTCCAGACAGTCATTCACCTGCAATTTGTCGATTATGTCTTGAACATGCTTAATGACTGAGATTTCACAATCCATTGGGGGAGAAAATTCCAACAGATTCACTGATTCTGAATGAAGAAGTTCCTCCTAGTCTCAAAACTCTACGACTTACCCCTCATCCCAAGATATGACCCATAGTTCTAGAGTCACCAGCCAGGTGAAACATTTTGTCGCCATTCGTTCTGTCATGCCCTACAGGAATTTTACACAGTTCAGTAAGATCACATCTCATTCTTTGAAACTGTAGGAAATGTCCAACTGTCTCTTCATAAAATGATCCTGCCATTCCAGGAGTAACCTGGTGAACCTCTGCATTCCCTGTACGGCAACTGCATCATTCCCTGGATAAAGAGATGAAAAACTGTACACAGGTGTGGTTTTACCAAGGCTCAAAATGACTGCAGAAAGTCATCTTTATTCCTCAATTCAAGTCTCTGAGGAACTTAGGCTAACAAACCATTTATCTTCCTAACTGCTTGCTGCACCTGCATGTTAACTTGAAATCACTGCTGAACAAAGACAACTTGATCCCCTTTGGCCAAAGGCATTTCTTAATATCACTAGCCATATATCCATAACAGTAATTAAATTATATCTGTTAACCTCAATTTGTACAGTCAGATCATCAGTGGTTTTTGCAAAAACTCTGTGCAGTCAGAGTGCCTTTAATTTTTCCTTGTCTGTATTTTCCATTACTATAAATGTACTATACTAAATGTTATACTTGTCTCAATTGTGCATTTTCAGATGGAGAAAGCCCTTGCTAATATGGCCCTCAAAACTGCAGAAGCTGCTGTGGCTGCTCATACTGAGCAGAAGGTGGAGCCAAAACCATAGAGCCCCAGTCTTTCTCCTGCTTCTAATGCATTGAAAGGGATTTCCCAGAGTCTGTTAGAGAGGGTAAGCTCAGACTGATGGGTAGAGATGTAAAATTTAAACTTAATGAGTCTATCATGTCCTTCTCACCATGTGTTTGTAGTACAACGTAGTTAATATCCACTGGTTGAATACTAATGATAGTCATAGCAACTTAGTTTCAGTCACAATCACTTAACAGTTCGGTCCTTTAATTTCCCTTGTGCTTGGTGTGGAGAAGAAGAATGAACGTGTGCTTTTGCCTTATTTGTGTTTTTGTAAAATAAAACAGAGGCAGCCTACAATATTGTTGTAGCATGTGTAATACAATTCATTTTGAAGTATCTGGAATGTCATTTCCAAAAGCATTCTGTAGTTTTGCCATTCGTTCAAATTTATAACTAATTCTTTTAACAGTATTTAAGAAAACTTTACCATCATTACCTTGTTGATCAGGGCTTCTTCCCTGTCTCCTGAAGACGTTTCTGATCAGATCAAGCTTAGCATGATAATCATCAGTGGTAACGTCCATCAAACTAATAATAATCTAGCCATGATATGGGTAAGTTGTCTGAAATTCCTTTCATAGTATTTGATCAGAGTTCCACATGAGAAGCACGAGGGATTTGGTGTAAACACTAAATTGTTAATGCAAATTCTTACTTGTGTTGGAAAGGAAGGACAAACTGTATAGACTACCCTTGGATTCTCAATTTCCAGTTCACCCTCTAATGTACAGAAATGCCTTTGATTCAAACTTTACAACTTGGTTCAGTGAAATAAAATTCACTGATGGTGCCAAGCAACCTGAAGAAGTGGATTTTCATGAAATGTGAATGTAGGAAGTGAAATTAGGGTAGATACAAATTTGACTCAGTTGGAGGGAAAAGCAGATTGCGTTCTCCATGAGTAGTGTTGAAGTAGGCCTGGCTGGAAGCCAAAACAGACTTGGAAGCCAGCATGAAACCTAATCTTGTTCAATAATATAGACAGCAAACTGAATAGCCAGAAAAGTAGAATATAATTTGGATGTGGTTTGACTGAACTGTTTTGTGTCTCTGTCAGGCCATATCTTCCAGGTGTGGTTCCCAAATCAAAAGAGACATTGAAATGCGGAAGCAGTGCAGAGAAAACATACAGTACTGCCTTCTGTTCTCCAAGCTCTTAATAAGTCAGTCTTTTCTGGCAATTATCTTGTAGTGATAAAGGACTAGAAAAGGTAAATGTAGTGGATCAGGAAACTGTTCGCACAACAAGTAGTCAACTCCTGGAGTAGATTTACATGAAGACTAATAGAGATGTCTAATAGAGATGTCTGTGACCACAAGGTCGGAGAAAAAAATCTAGTATCTCTGGACATAGAAGTGTATCTAGGAAAAATGAACTAATGGAAAAATGAATAAACAGCAAAATTCACAGCTGATCCTGGAGGGAACTGTTTGAGAGGTCTCACAGCACAGGAACAGATAAGTGTATGGTTTTTAAGTGTAACCTTGCTGTAAATCTACAATAGTGAGTACAGTGGATATTGATTACATTTTATTGAGATCTGTCTCTTGATTAAATTTTAAAAATATAAACCATTGGAACTAAGTTACCCTGAAGCAGTGCTTTTTAAAAGAGCAATAAGACAGTGCTATTTTCTGCATGTGTGTATTGTGGAGGAGCAAAGATGGCCTTTAGTCGGGTGATGAGCTCTTCCTGTCGGAGATGCGTTTAGGAAAAGTTTCTATGGTACTGCTGATTATGTCTGCAGGAAGTATCTATTGGATTACATGGATCAGATGGAGCAGCAGTTAAAGGCAATAAAGAATTTACATGAATTGGGGGTGTGATAGATGGCAGATATAGGAAGGGAGAAAAGCTATAGATACAGTCAGGAGACACTGCCACAGTTAGAGGGTTTAGATGGAGGGGGAAGTTGTTAAGTATGTACAAGAACATTTTCTGATTCAGTGTGTTGATGTACCTACTACAGAAGGTGCAAACTTTTACATGTTCTTAGGAAATAAGGTAAGGCAGGCGACTGAGGTGTCAGTGGGTGAGCACTTTGGGGCTAGCAACCATAATTCTATTAGTTTTAAAATAGTGATGGAAATAGATATACTGAATCTAAAGGTTGAAGTTCTAAATTGGAGGAAGGTCAATTTTGACAGTATTAGGCAAGGGATAGTTAGAAAATGGGAAGCTTTCAAAATGAGATTACAGGAATATGTTGTCTCTGGACTCTTGTTTGGGTGAAAAGGCAAGGCTGGTAGGTTTAGGGAATGCTGGATGACTAGAGGAATTGAGGGTTTGGTTAAGAAAAAGGAGGAAGCATATGTCACTTACAGACAGCAGAGATTGAATGAATCCTTCGAAGAGTATAAAGCCATTAGGAGTGTACTTAAGAGGGAAGTCAGGAGGGCAAAGGGAAGGCAAGGACTGATTAGGGATAGTCAACATTGCCTTGTGTGTCTGGGGAAATCATGTCTCACAGACTTGATTGAATTTTTTGAAGTAGTAACTAAGAGGATTGATTAGGGCAGAGCAGTTAACGTGATCTATTTTGGCCTCAATAATCCACAGTGCACAGATGGGTAAATGTCCTGGGGCTCTTAGCAGAAATGAATCTGTTGAATATTTTATTTGAGCTGTTTAAATCTGAAAATATATTCAAACAGAAAATAAAATTTGAAATTAGTCTGTGTTTTACTAGTGAATGTACTTGAAATAATTCCTTTATTGACACTTTATTTTGCAGTCTTCCACCATTGGCCATTAGCCCAAGTCATTTTTCCTCCAGCCATGTTATTTGATGCACATTTTAGAATAGAATCCCTACAATGCGGAAACAGGTTATTGGTCCAGAAAGTCCAGACTGAGAGCATATACACTTAAATAGAATCCTAGGGAGTGTTGCTGAACAAAGAAATCTTGCAGTACAGGTTCATACTCGAAAGTAGAGTCACAGGTAGGTAAGATAGTGAAGAAGGCGTTTGGTAGGCTTTCCTTTCCTTTATTGGTCAGAGTATTGAGTATAGCAGTTGGGAGGTCATGTTGCAGCTGTACAATGTGTTAGCTAGGCTACTTTGGGAATATTGCATGCAATTCTGGTCTCCTTGCTATAGGAAGGATGCTGTGAAACTTGGAAGTGTTCAGAAAAGATTTACAAGGATGTTCCCAGGGTTGGAGGGTTTAAGCTACAGGGAGAGGCTGAATATGCTGGGGCTGTTTTCCCTGGAGCTTCGGAGGCTGAAGGGTGATCTTTATAGAGGTTTACAAAATCATGAGTGGCATGGATAGGGTAAATAGACAAAGTCTTGTTTCTGGATGGGGGAGTCCAGAATTAGAGGGCATCAGCTGGGATATCTGGTTGGCATGGGTAAGATGGACTGAAGGGTCTGTTTCAGTGCTGTATACCTCCATGACCCACACTGCCCCCACCCCTCTAGAGGCAAGTGTTGTTCGATGCAACACTGTCGCTTAATTAACCTAACAGCCATATCACTGAATTAACTGAAAAACCTGTAGTTCATTTCACTATGCAATTGCCAGCATCAAAAAAATTCCAGACTTTTGCTGACAGTTAGATCAGTATTCCTGCATTTCCCATGGCCAACCCACCTCACCTGCACATCCCTGGACACTATGAGCTATTTAACATGGCCAATCCATCTAACCAGTACATCTTTGGACTGGGGAGGAGACCAGAGCACCTGGAGGAAACCCACACAGACACAGGAGAATGTGCAAACTCCAGACAGTCATTCACCTGCAATTTGTCGATTATGTCTTGAACATGCTTAATGACTGAGATTTCACAATCCATTGGGGGAGAAAATTCCAACAGATTCACTGATTCTGAATGAAGAAGTTCCTCCTAGTCTCAAAACTCTACGACTTACCCCTCATCCCAAGATATGACCCATAGTTCTAGAGTCACCAGCCAGGTGAAACATTTTGTCGCCATTCGTTCTGTCATGCCCTACAGGAATTTTACACAGTTCAGTAAGATCACATCTCATTCTTTGAAACTGTAGGAAATGTCCAACTGTCTCTTCATAAAATGATCCTGCCATTCCAGGAGTAACCTGGTGAACCTCTGCATTCCCTGTACGGCAACTGCATCATTCCCTGGATAAAGAGATGAAAAACTGTACACAGGTGTGGTTTTACCAAGGCTCAAAATGACTGCAGAAAGTCATCTTTATTCCTCAATTCAAGTCTCTGAGGAACTTAGGCTAACAAACCATTTATCTTCCTAACTGCTTGCTGCACCTGCATGTTAACTTGAAATCACTGCTGAACAAAGACAACTTGATCCCCTTTGGCCAAAGGCATTTCTTAATATCACTAGCCATATATCCATAACAGTAATTAAATTATATCTGTTAACCTCAATTTGTACAGTCAGATCATCAGTGGTTTTTGCAAAAACTCTGTGCAGTCAGAGTGCCTTTAATTTTTCCTTGTCTGTATTTTCCATTACTATAAATGTACTATACTAAATGTTATACTTGTCTCAATTGTGCATTTTCAGATGGAGAAAGCCCTTGCTAATATGGCCCTCAAAACTGCAGAAGCTGCTGTGGCTGCTCATACTGAGCAGAAGGTGGAGCCAAAACCATAGAGCCCCAGTCTTTCTCCTGCTTCTAATGCATTGAAAGGGATTTCCCAGAGTCTGTTAGAGAGGGTAAGCTCAGACTGATGGGTAGAGATGTAAAATTTAAACTTAATGAGTCTATCATGTCCTTCTCACCATGTGTTTGTAGTACAACATAGTTAATATCCACTGGTTGAATACTAATGATAGTCATAGCAACTTAGTTTCAGTCACAATCACTTAACAGTTCGGTCCTTTAATTTCCCTTGTGCTTGGTGTGGAGAAGAAGAATGAACGTGTGCTTTTGCCTTATTTGTGTTTTTGTAAAATAAAACAGAGGCAGCCTACAATATTGTTGTAGCATGTGTAATACAATTCATTTTGAAGTATCTGGAATGTCATTTCCAAAAGCATTCTGTAGTTTTGCCATTCGTTCAAATTTATAACTAATTCTTTTAACAGTATTTAAGAAAACTTTACCATCATTACCTTGTTGATCAGGGCTTCTTCCCTGTCTCCTGAAGACGTTTCTGATCAGATCAAGCTTAGCATGATAATCATCAGTGGTAACGTCCATCAAACTAATAATAATCTAGCCATGATATGGGTAAGTTGTCTGAAATTCCTTTCATAGTATTTGATCAGAGTTCCACATGAGAAGCACGAGGGATTTGGTGTAAACACTAAATTGTTAATGCAAATTCTTACTTGTGTTGGAAAGGAAGGACAAACTGTATAGACTACCCTTGGATTCTCAATTTCCAGTTCACCCTCTAATGTACAGAAATGCCTTTGATTCAAACTTTACAACTTGGTTCAGTGAAATAAAATTCACTGATGGTGCCAAGCAACCTGAAGAAGTGGATTTTCATGAAATGTGAATGTAGGAAGTGAAATTAGGGTAGATACAAATTTGACTCAGTTGGAGGGAAAAGCAGATTGCGTTCTCCATGAGTAGTGTTGAAGTAGGCCTGGCTGGAAGCCAAAACAGACTTGGAAGCCAGCATGAAACCTAATCTTGTTCAATAATATAGACAGCAAACTGAATAGCCAGAAAAGTAGAATATAATTTGGATGTGGTTTGACTGAACTGTTTTGTGTCTCTGTCAGGCCATATCTTCCAGGTGTGGTTCCCAAATCAAAAGAGACATTGAAATGCGGAAGCAGTGCAGAGAAAACATACAGTACTGCCTTCTGTTCTCCAAGCTCTTAATAAGTCAGTCTTTTCTGGCAATTATCTTGTAGTGATAAAGGACTAGAAAAGGTAAATGTAGTGGATCAGGAAACTGTTCGCACAACAAGTAGTCAACTCCTGGAGTAGATTTACATGAAGACTAATAGAGATGTCTAAAAACAACTGAACTTGAATGATGTGGCTTTTTCAATCATAACAGGTTGAATCAAGGAGACTGGCTTAACCATTAACATCTTCTGAAGGATTGCTCATGTGGGCGGCTCGGTGGTTAGCACTACTGCCTCACAGCACCAGAGACCTGGGTTCAATTCCCGCCTCAGGTGACTGACTGTGTGGAGTTTTCACATTTGCCCTGTGTATGTGTGGGTTTCCTCTGGTTTCCTCCCACAGTCCAAAGATGTGCAGGTCAGGTGAATTGGCTATGCTAAATTGCCTGTAGTGTTAGGTGAAGGGGTGTGAGTGGGTTGCACTTCAGTGGGTCGGTGTGGACTTGTTGGGCCAAAGGGCCTGTAAGTAAAAAATCTTTAATTAGACTGGGCTCTTTAGGCACCTTATTTTGTATAACTTTGATGTGATATTAATTTAAAACGTTGCTTCAGCTATTTAAATGCCTTACTATTGAAATTTGTGTATTCAGTGATTTTATTTTTCTTAAATTTCAGGTGATATGGAGAAACATTTGCAATTCTAGCTAATGTTGTTCCAGATTGGCTGAGCATCCACAAAAATGTGTACCTGAAGCTAAACAAGAACATGGAGTTAAATGTGGTTGCAAAGAAAATTGCAGAAAAGATTAAAGAAGAAAAAAAGGCATAAGTTTTTAAATAGACCTGAAAGTTCTATACAGAGCTGAAGTTTAAAAGCCAAATATAAAACTGTGAACTATATGGATCTGTATATACAAACCACTGTTCTGGGTGGTTTGTTCTGCAATTATACACTATATTTCTTTTTGAGAAATCTTCATACTCTCCATGATTTGGGTTTATTATAAATTCCATTCTTGATATTGGAGTTGCTGATGGCAATTTTAAAACGAAATAGGGAAATGAATTAAACTCCGTACTGTCAGTTCAAAGCATTGGATTTATTTTGGAGTAAAACTTGAATTATGTTCAGGAGCAGACATTTCTTAATGCTGTGTTTCAAAATGAATAGCAGGATATAAATCTGGACACAATGAAAGATATCACCGGTTGATGTTAAAGCAAATGGAATGTTTGTGTGGAGGAACACTTTTAACATTTAATAAATTTTATCAATTTTATGTTTTTTTTTAAGTAATTTTTGTATTTAGACTATTAATTATTTAATTGTAAATAAAATTCATGGCAAAATTCATTCACAGGGTATGGGTGTTGACTGAGACAGTATATATTGCCCATCACGAATTGTCCTTTAAGATGGTGGTGAACTACTGCAATCCCATGTGGTATAGATACACCCTTCCTGCTGTTCAGGAGGGAAGACAAAACCACTGCAAAGGAGTACTGATCTAATTCCAAGTTGCAGCTATGGACTGTGTTCTTCTTGGTAGTCAAAGTCACAGATTTGGAAAGTGCTGTCTAATGAATCTCAGGGTTATTGCAGTGCATCTTCGAAATGGTATAAATGCTACCACTGCATTGGTGTGGGGTGGGAGGTTGTAAGAGTTGTTTTCACCTAAGCAGGTGGAGTATGTTAAGTCATATTCCAGGCTTGTGTCTTAAAGATGGTGAACATCCTCTGAGAAGTTAGGGACTGATTTACTTACTGTTAAATTCTCAGCCTATAGCATGTTCTTATTTATGTGGCTGGTCCAGTTAAGTTGATTTATCAAAAATTGAAAATCCTGGAATGTCAATGGGGAATTTGGTAATGGTATTGCCAAGGGGTAATGAGGAGATTCTGTTTTTGGGTCAATACATGGTCACTTACAATTTATCAGCCCAAGTATGAATGTTGTCAAGGTCTTGCTGTTTTTGGGCACAGGTGGCTTTTGTATCTGAGGAGTCAAAACTGATATGGGTATTAACTGATCATCAGTGAACACTCCTATCTGACCTTTAAATGTAGGGATAATCATTAATAAAGTTCAAAGATCCTTGTTGGCATACTGTGAACTGCTACCTTGATCTCAACTATAGTCACTATCCCTTCTCGGGTTCAGCTTTGTCCATATTTAGACCAAGGGTGTCATGAGATCTGGACCTGGGATAACCTACACTGAATAATAGTAAGCAGGTTATTCTTGGTGTAAGTGTCACTTGATAATGTTGACAACACATTCCATCTCTTTGGTTGCGGAGAATAGACTGATAACTAATTGGCCGAGTTGGATTTATGCTAGTGTGTACAGGACATATCTAGATGATGTTCCATACTATTGTGTCAATCACGTAGTGACTGCACTGGAATGTAAGCTAGAGTTATGGCTAAGTCTTCAGTAGGATTATGGGAATGTTTGAGGTCCACAGCCTTTGCAATATCCAGTGCCTTGTGTTTCTTAAAACATGGATGGAACTAAGTTGACTGAAAACTGGCATAATATTTGCTCAGGAGGTGGGTGAGCCCTTCTGGTTGATGTTTCAACATGGTCTTTTCCACTGCTGTCCTTGATTCTCACATTCCAACAGCTTAAGAAATAGGATGGCTCACGGACCAATGGTTCTTAGAATAATTCCTAAAGTTTCATGGGTCAGTTTTTGAAACTAAACCAAGATTTGCTGTGATGAACTAGTGAATCTATTACTAGTTCAGTGTTCGTGGTTACAATACCATTGCACTTATGCACTCAGCAAGTTGACAGTCAATGTTAAACAAGTGGTCGAGAGCTCCTACAACAAGCTGCCACCATTGGAAACTGCAGTTTAAGTTAGCTGACTGATTCAGGGAACTAACTAAATAGTTCTTGTGCTGCTTACTAGTACTGAGTGAAATTAAACTCAAACTGCGATGACTTTCACATTTACCAGGAGCAGAAATCTGGTATCATTAGTCAGCTGTGCATTATATCAAATGGAATGGACTGCTGGACTTTATGCATTAATTTTCATTATCAGAAAATAGTTTCCAAGTGTAATTTAAATCTATGCCTAGTTTACAGCCACAAACATTTGACATTTGCTTTTGCAGATCTGGAAAGAATGCTACACTGGGATACACAAAAATATTAAACTGCAACCAGTCCAAATTTCCAATGCCCAGTAGATTAACATTGCTGCAGTTGAAAACTAATCCCTCAAACCAACCAATTAACATCTGCAGCTTTAACTGTGAGAATGTGATCTAACCAAGGCTAGTGCCTCAATCTTGGGTTTCCATTATGAACAGTTGCCCTTGTGATTTGCTATCTTTCTGGAAAAATGTGCTTTCATAAGCCACTCAAAATGAATTTTAAAAATTCTTTATTCTGGAATGTTATTTGTTCAATAACATTAACATAATTGAAGTCATGCAAACTATGACAATTGTAATAAACTCTCCAGTTGATACTTGCAGTCAAATTCAATGTGAGAGGTACACTAACAGGAATACTGGAATTAGCTCACACATGACAATTTGGTGTCTGACAGATCAGGATAGACAGCTTGATCAAGCTACTGAACTGGTGCTTACGATTGTGGTGCCCAGGCCATTTAGACACCTTGTGGGTTTCCCCAATGAATCAATAATTTGTAAAAAGATAAAGTCACCTTGACAGGGCTGCTGGCGATTTAACTGAAGGGTAACAACCTCTGGGGAGTAGAGAAGGAGAGTCCTTCATGGTAACCTCAGCTAGTGTAAGAATTGAACCCATGCTGTTGGCATCACTGCACTACAAATCACCTATCCAGCTAACCAACCCCCTTGCTGAGTAGTTCCCCTATTGAACAAGAAGATCTTTGATCTCAAACAATTCTCAGCTATCAAACAGATATGAGGGGCTACAAAAGCCCACTGCACCACAGGAGGGAATTCAAAAAATTACTCTCACCTCTAGATCTCCAACTTAATGATGTAGCTTGTGAATTAATTGTCAGTTAAGCATTTGTTTTCTTTGCTCTGAATTTCCTTACATAGTCATAGGCATTTTTTTAGCCAACCTGTTCAAGGATGTTATTATGGTCCAGAGGCTTGAACCCAAGCCTCTGGACAAGAGGTGGGGGCACTACCACTGTGCTACAGGAGCCACAGAATTGTCAGTGGGTCAGGTACTTGAGGGCAACCATCACCAATGAATGTTTGACAGTGGAATGGAAAAAAAGGTGAACTGTAAAAGCACAAGTTGACTTTTTAGAAGTGGCAAATTACAAGTGGCTTCTCTTTTCTACAGTCCAATTGTTCAGTGTTTATGGTTCATGTGCATTTAAAATCTGGTTTTTAGCTGGATAAAATTAAAAACATTAAATTTTAAATTGCCTAGTTTTTTTAACACTAACTTAATTTCCTTTTAAAAACAAATGCTAACTGAGTTATAAGATGGAAATACAAGCATTTGGGCAACTAGGCATAATTCCGCACAAATCAAATGAAGTAAAAACTGGAAAATCTTGGTTATATTCAACTGATAAAATGGCAAAATATTAAAAATGGAATTAATGGAGTCAGCCCTTAAAACTGTAAATCTGTCTGGCCATTACTGAATGAAATATTTCAGAGTAATCCAGATTCAGAAAAGAAACAACAACCTAGAACTCCACAAGTGCGTGGAAAGGCACGCAATTCAGTTTCTTAACACCATTCAGTGCCTTCAGTTCAATCAGTACCAAACATTCAAGAATATTAGCTCCCATTTTGTTCAACAATTCACAGGCAGCTGACAGTGTACCTGCACCAAAGATAAAAATATAGAATTAATTTAATTGCTCTTTCCAAAATAAATAGTTAATTTTGTACTTAGTCCTAAATGTTTTAATGCCTTGGTTTTCAAATGGTTTTTAAACTGGGAACAAAAGTGCAGAATCCCAGTTGCTCTGTTAACATTACTGTTGTCCTCCCACATTATTTTGAGAATATCATAGCCCAGAACGTGCGAACAAAATAAGCGAGTTAAAAGCATTCAGCGCAATTGAAGTCTAAATAATCTGACAAATTGTGGCAAAGAATTGGTGGACAATTCTAACCACACTACTGTCCTTGCAAAACAATCCAACACAATGCTGTGATGCCCCATCCCAGCAAATCCCCAGTCCATATCATTGTGTAAATACAATGCACAAAGCTAGTCATGTATTGCATACCTCCTGTTGCAATTAGATCATCGATGACAACAACTTTCTGGTTTGCTTGAACAGCATCACATTGTATCTCAACTTCAGCCTTCAAGTGAAGAAGCAAGTCTTTTAGAAGAATTGTGACATTCTAACACTAATTAAGACTACCGTAGTTAATTTAGAAAAACAAAAATCAGGATTATGAGCTAAGAATTACCATTCCATATTCCAAAGTATAGCTCACAGATAAGGTTGGCCCTGGCAGCTTTCCCTTCTTACGAATTGGCACAAAACCAATTCCAAACCTCTGCGCCAGAATTGGGCCAAATAGGAATCCACGGGCATCTAACCCTGCAAACAAAACAAGAATGACTGTACCAAGGGATGTAGCAATTTCAAATACATATAGTAATATTACCTCCTTGTAAACCAAACATACAACTATTTCCTGCAATCTCAGAGAGGACAAGATTTAATGTTTCATACACAAACACTACTAATACCAGCTCTTCATTAATTTGTAAAAAGTGGGAAACAATTTGCAAAAAAGTAGTGAACTAGTTTCAACTATTGCATATTCTACACCTCTCTCAAGAGACTGTACTGAAGATTTTTTATAACATATACTAAGCATTGCATTTCTTCCTTTTCAGGTTTATACCAGTTTGAACTGTCGTGTTTAATCAAATTGGAACTTTAGCTTGTCTACTTCCTTTCACTTTTTTTGCTTTCATGAAAAGAAAAATCCCTTAACTATCTCCTGAAGGCAATAATTTGCTAGAGTGTAATTGTATGGATGTTAACAAGGCTCAAGTAAATCACTGGAGGAAGGTTTTCTGAAGACATTACAAACTAATGAACACTGAAAAGCTATTTGATTGTGCTATCCTCAACTTCCTTAACAGACCACTTGTTAGCAATCAGAAATTGAAACCTAGCAATGTTAATATTTTAATTCAATAGATCAGAGTTTGGGATGGAAGACTTAGGTGAATCGACTGGATTCACTCGGTCATTAGGAAACCTTCCTCAGCATTGCCTACGAAAAAGTTACTAATGGCTGAGTTAGTGATTCTCGGTAATCCAAGATGGAGGATGAGAAAAGTGGTTGTAAGGGCTGCTCCTTTTTTGAGGTATTAAGTGTTGGGAGGTGATTTGATCAAATACCAGGAGTAGCAATTACTGCTTTATAAGCTGCTGCACGGTTATGGAACTTATGGGAGAAAAAAGATCAAAACAATGACACGTTAAAAAGGAGGGAGACAAACAGAGGTTGTGACCACATGGTCAGAGAAAGAAATCTAGTATCTCTGGACATAGGAGTGCATCTAGGAAAAAAGAACAAACAGCAAAATTCACAGCTGATCCTGGAGGAAACTGTTTGAGAGGGCTCACAGCACAGGAACAGATAAGTGCACGGTTTTAAGTGTAACCTTGCTGTAAATCTACAATAGTGAGTACAGTGGATTCTTTCTTGATTACGTTTTGAGGTCTGTCTCTTGATTAAATTTTAAAAATATAAATCATAGATGTTAAGTTGCCCTGAAGCAGTGTTTTTTTTAAAAAAAAGAGCAATAAGACAGTGCTATTTTCTGGGTGTGTAGATTGTGGAGGAGCAAAGATGGCCTTTCGTCGGGTGATATGCTCGTCGGGTGATATGCTCTTCCTGTCAGATAAGAGTTTAGGGAAAGTTTCTATGTCACTGATGATTATGTCTGCCAGAAGTGTCTTTGATTGCGAATCCTATTGGATTGCATGGTTCGGTTGGAGCGTCAGTTAAAGGCAATAAGGAATTTACAGGAGCTAGGGGATATGATGGATGACAGGTATAGAAAGGGAGAAAAGCAGTAAGGTAAACACTGCTGTAGTTTAGATGGAGAGGAAGTTGTTAAGTGTGTACACGAAAACTTTTTGATTCAGTTTGTGGACGTATCTACTAGAGAAGGTGCAAAACTTCACCTGCTCTTAGGAAATAAAGGCAGGACGGGTGACTGAGATGTCAGTGGGGGAGAACTTTGGAGCCAGCGACCATAATTCTATACGTTTTTATCTAGTGATGGAAATAGATAGACCAGGTCTGAAGGTTGAAGTTCTAAATTGGAGGAAGGCCAATGTTGACAGTATTAGGCAGGAACTTTCAAAAGCTGACTGAGGGGGCAGATGTTTGCAGGTAAAGGGACAGCTAGAAAATGGGAAGCCTTCAAAAATGAGATAACAGGAAAATGTTGTCTCTGGACTCTTGTTAGGCTGAAAAGGCAAGGCTAGCAGGTTTGGGAATGCTGGATTTCTAGAGAAATTGAGGTTTTGGTTAAGATAAAGGAGGAAGAATATGTCAGGTTTAGACAGCAGAGATCGAGTGACTCCTTAGAAGAGTATAAAGGCAGGAGGAGTATACTTAAGAGGAACATCAGGAGGGCAAAAAGGGGACATTAAATAGATTTGGCAAATAGGGTGAAGAAGAATCCAAAGGGATTCTATAAACACATTAAGGACAAAAGGGTAACTAGGGAGAGAATTGGGCTCCTCAGCAAGGCAGCCTTTGTATGGAACCGCAGGAGATTGGGGAGTCACTAAACTAGTATTTTGCATCAGTGTTTAATGTGGAGAAGGACATGGAAAATATAGAATGTGGGGAAATAGATAGTGATATCTTGAAAAGTGTCCTTCTTACAGTGGAAGTGGTGCTGATGTCTTAAAATGCATGAAAGGTGGATAAATCCCTTGAACATGATCAGGTGTACCCGAGAACTCTGTGGGAAGCTAGGGAAGTGATTGCTGAGCCCCTTGCTGAGATTTTGTATCACTGATAGTCACAAGTGAGGTGCTGCAAGACTGGACATTGGCTAACATTGGGCCACTATTTAAGAAAGGTGGTAAGGAAAAGCCAGGGAACTATAGACCAGTGAGCCTGACATCGGTGTTGGGCAAGTTGTTGGAGGGAACCCTGAGGGACAGAATTTACATGTATTTGGAAAGGCAAGGACTGATTAGGGATAGTCAACATGGTAAGTAGACAAGGTCTTTTCCCTGGGGTGGGGAAGTCCAGAATTAGAGAGGGCATAGGTTTAGGATGAGAGAGAAAAAATTTATAAAAAGGTACCTAAGGGGCAATTTTTTCACACAGCGGGAGATGCTTGCATGGAACAAGCTGCCAGAGGAAATGGTGGAGACTAGTACAATTACAACATTTAAAAAGGCATCTGGATGGGTGTATGAATAGGAAGGGTTTAAAGGGATATGGGCCAAGTACTGGCAAATAAGACTAGATTAGGTTAGGGTATCTGGTTGGTATGGACGAGTTGGACCAAAGGGTCTGTTTCCATGCTGTATATCTCTAGACTCTGTGACATGGAACCATTGTGATAAGACAACCATTTTTGTGTTGAATGCTCTTCCCAAGCCATAGTCGTGTAATAGTTCTAAATTAATGATTAAGATTCCTTTTAATAGAAGGAACTTACCAACAAATAAATCAATCTTAGGGAACTTCTTTCTTAAATGATCTTCAAATAGGTCAATAACTGCACTGAAGGCTTTGGGGTCTTGAAAAAGAGGAAAGATGTCTCTGAAAAATACAGATATTCTAAGTAAAGAGCAATACAGCAAATGCTACATCTGTGGACATCAACATCTATGGAGAGTAGGAATATAAAATAGCAGAATGGTTAAATGATATGTGTCGGTCTTACCATTGGCATACTGCTGTTTACATTTAAATCAGATTAGAAAAATTGCTTCAGAAAAAAAAAGTGACTTTTTCAGAAAGTTACCAGTAATGTCTGAGTATATTATGCAAGGCATTACTACAGTTATTCCTGAAGATTCACCCATTGCCTTTTTTCTTCTTTAGTAAATATATTTGAAAGTACAAAATTGAAAGTACAAAGTTGAAAGAGAGGTATCAATATTTTAATTTTAGTAACATTTGTTAATGTTTAAACAGCTAACTGATAGAATTCTAAGGGATTAAATGGGTACTTTTTAAAAACAATATTTATTTCCTAGTGGAGAGAGCAGGTGAGTTAACATTCCAGATGTGGATCATTTTTCAGACAAGGTGAATGTCTGTCTCGCAGAAAAGACTAGTAATCCTAACCATCTTGTTCTTTCCACAGATTCTGTGCAACTGAATACACTTCTATAATTATTGAGGTGGTGATGATCTAGTGGCATTAATCGCTGGACTGTTAATCCAGAGACCCAGGTCATGTTCTCGGGGCCCAGGTTCGAATCCCATCACTGCAGATGGTAAAATTTGAATTCAACAAAAGTCTCTCTGCATGAGACTAATGACCGTGAGTCCACTGTTGATTGTTAGAAAATCTCATCTGGTTCACTAATGTCCTTCAGGGAAGGAAACTGCTGTCCTTACCTGGTCTGGCCCACATGTCACTCCATGTGGTTACTCTTGACTGCCCTTTGAGCAATTAGGGATGGGCAATAAATGCTAGCCTAGCCAGCAACACCCTCATCCCATGATTGAATAAATAGAAATAAAAAATTCCCTCTAAAATGTTCTGATCAACACTGCATAGGAGGCTTACTGATAAATGTAAGATTAATGGTAGTAAAAGGGTAAATGGGTAAATATTTGAAGTATATAAAAAGGATGTAGAATGGATTTAAAAGTGTCAAACAGCCCAAATAGCTATGATTGACCAAAAGGCCTTTTACCATGCTGTAACATATCTGTAGCTGCAGCAGAGAGAATAAGCTGCTGATGTCTCCTGGAAAGCGAGTTATGTAGAGGAGTCAAAGACTGTTGAACTTTTAACTTTATTCCTTTAATTTTTCTAGTTTATATTAAGGACTTAAATATTAACTATTACCTTATTTCTTTATTTTTCTACAAATTCTATGAAGGTAATGCTTCATTTTTATAAACTTTGAATCTAGGTTGCTTTGTACTAAGATGGCACCATGTGTGGCAACATTATACACTTTTCACCATACTTCTGCATGAGTACCCAAGACAATAAAATCTCAATCTAAGCCTAAACATTTCATACAGTTCTCACCACCCTGCCACAGGAATGATGTTATTAAATTGGAAAGGGTGCAGAAAAGATTCACAAGGATGTTATTGGGACTGGTGAGTTTGAGTTATGTGGAGAAGCTGGATAGGCTAGGACATTTTTCCCCTGGAGCATAGGAAGTTGTGGGGGTGGGGGGATGGGGTGACCTTATAGAGGTTTATGAAATCATGAGAGGCATAGATCAGGTAAATAGTCAAGGTCTTTTCCCCAGGGCAGGGGAGTTCAAAACTAGAGGGCATAGGTTTAAGGAGAGAGAGGGGAAAAATTCAAAAAAGTGACCTCGGGGCAATTTTTTCCCACACAGAAGGTGGTTTGTATATGGAATGAACTACCAGAGGCTGTAGTAGTGGGTACAGTTACAATATTTAAAAGAATTTTGAACAGGTACATTAACAGGAAAGGTTTAGAGGGACATGGCCAAATGGGGTTAGTTTAGTTTGGAAAATCTGGTTGGCGTGGATGAGTTTCCACGCTGTGTAACTATCTCGTGGTTCAGTGATAAAGCAATTTTACCTACCCTTCTCACGTGGTAACTGCTCAGTTGAACTCAAAATGATTTTATTTCAGGCAATCTGATATTTCCTCTTCAACTGCATCTTCCCCTTCACCTCATCCCACTTCACCTATTTCCTCTGAGTAACTTGCTTTTCAATCAGTGCCACTCTGAAAGAGTTAGTAGGATGGATGCAATAGAAATCTTGATGCTCCTTTTCCATCAGTTCAAGTGAGATCAACATTTATTGGCAAAAAAAACCTGTAGATCAAGTCCATCATGTTACTTTGTTCGAGAAATAACAGTATGCAGATAACTGCTATTTAAACGTTAAGTATTTTCAATGATTTCATTTACACTGTTTCAATTTTCTGTTCTGTTTTGGTGCATTGAGCCAAATGGATTAATAGTTCCTGTGGTGGCAAACCATTCATGTGATGTTGAAGGCGCCAGAGTATTTAATAAATCTACAACTTGACAGAAATGGAGAGCAATAATTTCAAACTGTCAGCTGGTCCAGGTAGTGCTGTTTAAATTGCTTCAGAATATTATCATTGATATTCCTGCTTAGCTTTTTAAACACTAAACTATTTAGACTTGAGTCAGTTCTGCCATTAACTAATCATGTTTTTAATAAAAAAAGATGGATGAGGTAGAGACAGACAGGCTCTATTATTAGCATCTGAATTTTAACAACACCTGTAAATGCTGGTGGTCTTCAACCGGTCATTAAACCTAACAGCATTATCATTGGAAATACTATTAGATTCAGATACTGTACTTGGATCATAGGGAGCCTTGCATAATTGTGCTGTTTGGATTTTGAGGAAGGTCAATCGTTTGCTTCTCCAAGTGGTAGAGAAACAGAAATCAGAAAAACAAAATGTGCAGCTCATTTGTAAGGATAAAGGTGCTTTATAACAAATTCAATCTATTAAAAGTAAGAGACAGAGTGAAGAAAATGGAAGGCAGAAGCACAAAGTACTTCAGCATATTTATGACTACATTATTTCACTTTTGTTGAATTTTCATTAGATTTACAGCAATGAGCTAAATTTATTGCTGCAGTCTTTTCTGAACAAAACACCTGTCAACTTTAGACTACAAATTCCAAAACCAAATGCTTAAAGCTTTGCATTTACAATATTGAGTGGATTTCTAATGTGCCCAATGATAGGGAGTTTTATTTAAAACATAACTCTAATTCATAAAGTATTCACCAGCTGTGAAGTATCAGGAGTGTAAATTCTACATCATAGGGATGTTCATTGAGGCAGTAGGCATTAATTGTGGATTCACCTGTGCAGAGATTGAAGCTAACGGAAAGACGAATTGTTGATATAGATGCATGATACGCATTGTTTGTTTCTGTATATAAAGGCTTCAGTACATAAAGACTAGGATTTAGATTCTGTCCTTCACTGCCCATGTTCTAATAAATTAAATGGCATCACAACCACACAGTACATGTCAGCAGAGTGGTCTGTGAACTGCAAACTTATAAAGCTCATTCAGCACCATTGTTAGGTTTTTTTTTAAGTGTTCTGATTTTAAAAATGAGAAAAATTATTGTTTTAAATAAAAGATGAAAAATTACATTGCTCAAAATTACTAAGCAATCAAATGATCGTTAGTAGCTAAAATACTGATATGGGGGTAAAATAGGTACTTTAGGAGATACATATGTGAGGGAGAGAGAGAGAGAGAGAGAGAGAGAGAATGAATGAATAAATAAATAAATAAATATCCGGCACTTGCTGATTTCCTGAACTCTTTCAACAAAACTCTTTCAAATTCCTGAAAGCCATTTTCCTCAAGCTTTTTGGTGGAGAGCACTCTCTGATGAAGTCTTAGAGCCCTTTCATGGGAAGTTAGTTTGGCTGAAATTATCTGTGGGGTTCTTCCAGTCTCCTATTTAGTTTTAGAAAGACCCATTGTGTTGTCCAAGGGTTAATCAAAAATTCTAAACATTTTCCTTTGTGGAGGATGCTGAGACAGCACATCAGCTGAAGTGAATCCACAACGGACAGTGATGTGACACCCTGCAGCCATTTTTTTCAATGCCTTTAAAAAGAAAGATCGGCAAATTATATATTATGTAATTATAGTTATGACAATGGCATTACAGATACAGACTCTCCTACACTTAACCATTTGATCTGAAGTCATTCATTCGAGCAAATGGGATATCCTTTGAACTACATGCTATAACTTTAATTACTCTTGTCACATGTGCCAAGGTACACAGTGAAAAGTATTCTACATGCTATACTCAATGCCTCCTACTTATTCTCTAAGTCCAAACAAGCTTTTCTCAGTGTTTGTAGCTGTAATTAACTAGATTAACTATGCCTTGTTTTAGTACATAGAAATAATTCCTTGCCTGACAAGTGACTAACTTTGGAAGAGGTTCAGAGATGCAAGACTGATATCTAGTCTAAAAGTGATTAATTATTCAGATAGGCATAAAAAACTGAGTTCATTTGTATTTAAATTCTGGGACAATCACTGCAATGTTTAAAAGAATGAAGGTGTTAGACTGTACTTTTATTGACAGATTACTTCAACCAGATAAATTAGGAAAATCAAATTATCATGGATACAGGTTATATACACACACAACTACTAACAGATTGGGCTTATTGTGTCAGATACGGTACTTATTGTAGTGCATAAGGAGGCCATTTGGTCAATTGTGTCTGCTGGGACTCTGCTTTTTTTTAAAAAGAAAATGTTAATTACAACCAGTAATCAACCATGTAGCCAATTAAATATTTACAAGCAAAACCCGTTAAGGGCGATGCAACCAACAAAAGTGAGGAGGGGGAGAGAAAGGGAAGGGACTAAATTAAATGGAATTAGAGGGGACAATAAAGCAATATATCCCCTGCAGAGTGCCCACCTCTCTCTCCAAGGACACCCAGGCACAAATATAGCTGCGGAAGAACAAAGATCTCCTCCACAGCCTTCTGCACGGGCCTCTTTATAGCCAGCCTTGCCAGGCCCATGGAGCAGACCCATGAGGAGATCTCCCAAACTGCCTACACCCCTTCTCACTAGGTGCTCAAAGATCAGGAGCATGGGGCTGAACTACAACCAAAAACAAAAAGATTATTCAAGTAACTAAAATAGAGTTGCAATCGCCCGCAACCAAAATATTCAAGGTCCATGGATGCCACAGCACTGCAAAATAAACAAATGGGCTGAGTATCCGAGAGCCACCACATCTGTAGTTGTCAAGGGACTGTTATATACAACCCACCCCAGGTCCCCAGTGGAAAGTGGAAGGATTCCTGCATAAATAGCTGTCCACTGGGGATTCCTACTGAGTGGTAGCAAATAGTCACTCTGAGTATATTACCTTAATATAAATCACATGCCTTTTCACTGCAATATTAATTATATTCAGATAATAATCTAATTTCCTCTTGAATGCCTCAAGTGAACATACCTCTAAACACATTTCTAAACTTAAGAAGGCATATAGTGTGTTGCCGGTTATTGGTAGGGGATTGAGTTTTGGAGTCACGAGGTCATACTTCAGTTGTACAAGACACTGGTAAGGCCACACCTGATGTATTGCATTCCGTTCTAGTCAAGGCATTAATAGGAAGGAAGTGGAAGATTTGGAAAGGTTCAGAGGAAATTTACTAGGATGTTGCCTGGTATGGACGGAAGGTCTTATGAGGAAAGTGAGGCTGTTTTTGTTGGAGAGAAGAAAGTTGAGAGATGACTTAATTGAGATGTATAAGATAATCAGAGGGTTACATAGGGTGGTCAGAGAGAACCTTTTTCCTCACATGGTGAGGGCTAACACGAGGGGACATGGATTTAAATGGAGGAGGAGTGATAGATTTAGGACAGATATCAGAGGTAGTTTCTTTACTCAGAGTAGCGGGGCATGCAACAGTACTGGACACGCTGATATTAAGGGCATTTAAATGGGCATTGGACATACATATGGATAATAATGGAATGGTGCAGGTTAGATGGGCATTAGATTAATTTCAAAAGTTGGCGCAACATCGAGGGCCAAAGGGCTTGTACTACACTGTAACGTTCTATGATCAATGTACCTTCAGGCATGCATTCCAAACTCAGGCCACTCAGATAAAAAATGTTATTCTTACATAATTTTTACTTCGTTTGCAAATCACTCAAAGTTTATGTCCTCTCACAAGCAGAAACAATTTCTCCCTATCCATCTCCAGCCTCAATCTTTCCAAATAACTTAAGTTTCACATTTCTGGAAACACTCTTGTAAACGTCTTCTAAACTCTCCCCAATGCTTTCACATCCTTCCTAAAACGTGTGGTGTCCAGAACTGTACATAATTCTCTAGTTGAGACCTAATTAATGACATCATTCAAGTTCAGCTTAACCTCCTTGCTCTTGTCACTATGCACCAATTGATAAAGCCTTGGATACCGTGTGCTGTTTTATGAAGATGTGGGTGTACTTAAGAGTTAAAAGCAGCAGAACTACCAGACACAGCACCAAATGTTCTCAATAAGGCAATAATGTATGTAACACTGCACCGAAAAACTTGATTAACAGGTTGCCTGGATACAAAAACAAATTCGAATTGAGCCAGTTATACCCCGAAAAAGAAAAACAATTTCCAATCAAGTTTGAATCGAGTATATTGACAATATTAAAAGCCAATACACAATCCAATCCTCTGGGGTACAAGGCTGGGGTTAGGTGGGGGTAGTGTAAATTGAACAGTTGAGAGGAGAACTTCCAAGTCCTAGCTCGTAACTTACTGCTTGAAACAATCTCGTAAAAGTCCCTTTTCGATCAGTAACCTGTAACGCAGAAATTCCTAACAAGAAGAAAAGACGACATAGGAAGATCCAAAGACAAGAACCTACAACGCCTGGTTTTGAGACAAGTGTTATTTTGTAAATCTTAATTGGATATTTTATCGGACTAGCATTATAGAACGGCAGGTCAGAAATAGGTTAGAGAAAGAAATTGTAAATAGTGGTGAGTTAATTATTCTGTTATATTTTAAGAAATAAAAAAGTTTAAATTTTAATTTTACATAGTTCTTGACCACTCGAATCTTTACAGATTACTGCATGGGATAAACCTTCTGTTGCTGGTTTTAAATTAAGCAGGAAAGTTTACCCTGTGTCGTAACATCTACTAATTGCTCTCTACACTTGTCCTGTCAGTCAAATACTTATGTTGATCCATATTCAGCTCTACCTTTCCTTTACACTTTGTTTAAACCTGCCGAAGACTTTGGGATTCCTCATTATGTTAGTTGCCAGTATTTTTTCATATGCCTTCTTTGCTTTTCTTATGTATTTTTCAACTCCTCTGAAGCTTTTGGTTCTAACAAGGACAAATATTCAGCAGAACTTTTCTTCTTTCTCTTAATTTCTATTTATTTTTCCATCCAGGGAGCTCTGGATGTTTGCTCAACCTTTGCCTTTTGAGGGAATATACCCTGACAGTGTCTGTTTATTTTTCTTTTGAAGGAAGCCCATTTCTCAGCTCAAGATTTTCCTTTAGCCTTTGGCTCCAGTCTATCTGGCCCAACTCTGGCCTTGCCCCATTTAAGTTGGCCAACCTCCAGTATTACTCTGGAACATCCACTGTTTTTTTCTATCAAGATCATAAACCTCATGATTACTGTCTCCCAAGTGTTCCCCCACAATGCTATTTATTTGGCCCATCTCTCTTCCAAAATTCTCAGAGCAGTCCCTGTATTGGACTGGACTGTAAAAGGATTCTTCTATACACAATCTAGGAACACTTGTCCATCTCTGCCCATTATGCAACAATCCAACACTATGACAATTAAGTCTTTCTTTATGCTATCCTTGTAGCTCAAATCTCCTTGCAATGTCTTTCCTCTGTATCCTTCCCATTGGTTGGTGGTCTATAAACTATACTGAGCAACAATTGCACCTTTTTTGTTTCTCAGTTCTCATCAAATTGATTCTGTCTTTGACCCCTCTTCAGGCGACCTTACCCCGGCTACAATTTACTCCTTAACCAGTACTGCCACTCATTATTTTTACTTTTCTGAATACCTTTTACCTAGAAATATTTAACACAAAATCCTTGTGCCCATTCTTTTAATGCATTGCATTAGAATTCTGAGAGACAGCCTGTACCTGCAAATCGTGAATCTTATTTACTCCATGCATTCACACATACAATATAATCCTGATTCAGATTTAATTATTTTTCCTTACTCTGACTTCATGCATTACCTTACTATTTTCTACTCTAGTGTTATCTATTTTTCCCAGCATTTTGTGCATCTGAATATTCTTCTGACATTCCCTCCTGGTTCCCATACCTCTTGCCAGGTTAGTTTGAAGCCCTCCCAAAGCAAAACACCACAGGGAACTCATCATCGCGGCTCTCTCCACCTATCTGGATTGTACAGGTCCAACATTCTCAGTGTCTGAGGAATCCAAAGCCCTCCTTCCTGCACCATCTTTCCATTTGTTTTATCCTCCTATTTCTGCACTCGCTTGCACACGGCACTGAGTATAATCCAAACATTTGTGGCCCTCTAGTTAATTTTGAGGTAACTCCCTAAATTCTGATTGCAGGACCATATTCCCTCTTTCAACCGTTGCTACCAACATAGACTACAATCATCAGTTGTTCACCTTTCCTCTGAAGAATATCCTGCAGCTGGCTGGTCATATCCTTGATCCTGGCAACACTCCCTCCTGGAGTCACATTTTCAGCTGCAGAAATACTTAAGTCTGTTTAACTAATGAATCCCTATCACTATTGCTCTTCCTTTCCTCCCCTTTAGTTGAGCTGTTTGTGGTGCAATAAAACTTTAAGACAGAGAGCAGAAGTAGGTCATTTAGCCCATCAAATCTGCTCTGCCAATCAATAAGATGACTGATCTGATAATCAATGTATCTTTCCTGACTTTTCCTCAACCCTTGATTCCTTATTGATTAAAAATCTATCTCAGCCTGGAATATATTTAGTGACCAGGCTCAACATCTCTCCGTGGACAGGACTCTGACTGTAGGCCTGAGGAACTAAATCTCCACAGTATTCAAAACTATTTGCGACTAGGATCCCCTGGGACTCCTACACTTGCTACCTAGCTCCCTTGAACTGCCTGGCATCACTCAGTCCCCTTCCATCTAGCTTGTAGTGGACCACTTCTCTTAGCAAGCTAAGCACGTAACTCTCAGCTTTGAGGGTATGCCCCAAAGTCATCCCAGCAGCTGCTCAAGCTCCTAAACAGAGAAATTTTCTACAGTTGGCAGCATTTCCTGGTTGGTTACGTCATTGCTAATGTTCTCAACTTGCCACATCACTGTGTGAAGCAGGACTCAAAGGCTGGTCAGTCAATTATTTGTGTGTTCACATGTCCAAAGAAATAAATTTTGTTTACATTTTACAATTCTTCCAACAGTGATGGTTGTTTCCTGAGCGCATAGCAGGAAGCAGTCATCAAGGAGGTACTGTAAATCACATGACACAGTTGATAAGAGTGTTGTATTAATCTACCCCATTATAAATTTTGCAAAACATTTTCAACACTTTCCAAAAAAACCAAGAACTACAGATGCTTGAAATCTGAAAAAAAAGACAAACAGAAGTTGCTGGAGAAACTCATCAGATCTACCCTTTTAGAATTGAAGAAGAGTCCTAGACCCAACATTTTGACTCTGCTTTCTTTCCACAGATGCTGCCAGTTTCTCTAGCAATTTCTATTTTTGTTTGAATGCTTTCCAGATGCACTTTAAAATACAGAGTTTTATGCCCGGAGAGAATTCTCTCTTCTTGGAATAGTGATTCTCACCTTAACTTTGCAATAGATAAACTCAAAGATTAATCTACAGTCAGTGTTGCCGCCATTGTCAGTTTGCTGCTGATTGCAAACTGCAGGTCAGTAAATGCAATTGGTTGCAGAATTCTTAAAACTAAAAAAAAAAGGAAAAATCAGCAAGTAATTGATACAAATTAACTAATTTGATTGAGTTTTGATTTGGAGACGCCAATGTTTGACTGGGGTGTACAAAGTTAGAAATCGCATAACACCAGATTATAGTCCAACAGGTTTATTTGGAAGCACTAGCTTTCAGAGTGCTGCTCCTTCATCAGGTGATTGTGAAGGTGAGAATCTCTGTTCCAAGGAGAGAGAATTCTCTTATGGGATGAACTCTATTTTAAAGCGCATCTGGAAAGTGTTCAATCACCTGATTAAGGAGCAGTGCTCCAAAAGCTAGTGCTTCCAAATAAACCTGTTGTTCTATAAGCTGGTGTTGTGTGATTTCTAACTTTGATTGAGTTTATCTTCAATAAGCTAACAGAGGACAAGCGTGGATAGTGCAGTCCATGTTGCATACACAGATTATAAAAAGATATTGAAATAAAAACCCATATTAGTAGATTGGAGAAGCTGAAATTGGTCTGTTCTGCTATGACAAAGAACAAGTGGAGATTTGACAGCAGTATTTAAAAATCACAGGTTTATGATACAGCAAATGACCAAACTGTTTATAGCAGAACTGTCAATAACTGTAGGCAGGAGAAAGTGAGGACTGCAGATGCTGGAGATCAGACCTTAAAAATGTGTTGCTGGAAAAGCGCAGCAGATCAGGCTGCATCAAAGGAGCAGGAGAATCAACGTTTCAGGCACAAGCCCTTCTTCAGGAATGAGGAGGGTGTGCCAAGCAGACTAAGATAAAAGGTAGGGAGGAGGGACTTGGGGGAGGGGCATCGGGAATGAGATAGGTGGAAGGAGGTTAAGGTGAGGGTGATAGGCCGGAGAGGGGTGGGGGCGGAGAGGTCGGGAAGAAGATTGCAGGTCAAGAAGGCGGTGCTGAGTCTGAGGATTGGGACTGAGAAAAGGTGGGGGGAGGGGAAATGAGGAAGCTGGAGAAATCTACATTCATCCCTTGTGGTTGGAGGGTTCCTAGGCAGAAAATGAGTCCCTCTTCCTCCAGGCGTCGTGTTGCCATGGTCTGGCGATGGAGGAGGCCAAGGACCTTCATGTCCTTGGCAGAGTGGGAGGGGGTGTTAAAGTGTTCAGCCACGGGGCGGTTGGGTTGGTTGGTGCTGGTGTCCCAGAGGCGTTCTCTGAAACGTTCCTCAAGTAGGCGGCCTGTCTCCTCAATGCATAGGAGGCCACATCAGGTGCAGCAGATGCAGTAAATGATGTGCGTGGAGGTGCAGGTGAATTTCTGATGGACATAGGAAGATCCCTTGGGGCCTTGGAGGGATGTGAGGGGGGGGAGGTGTGGGCACAAGTTTTGCATTTCTTGCAGTTGCAGGGGAAGTTGCTGGGAGTGAAGGTTAGGTTGGCAGGGGGTGTGGATCTGACGAGGGAGTCACGGAGGGAGGGGCGGGGTTCAAGGAAGAGCATCAACCACATCTGAGACCGCAATTTCCCTCAGACGTGGTTGATTATGCTCTCCACCGCATCTCCTCCACCGTTCAACCCCAACCCTCCAATTGCCACCAGGACAGATCCCCACTGGTCCTCACCTACCACCCCAGATACATCGTATCATCCTTTGTCATTTCCGCCCCCTCCAAACGGACCCCACCACCAAGGATATATTTCCCTCCCCACCTCTATCAGCGTTCCGGAAAGACCACTCCCTCCGCGACACCCTCGTCAGATCCACACCCCCCACCAACCCAACCTCCACTCCCGGCACCTTCCCCTACAAGAGCAAGAAAAGCAATCGAGTAGTAAAAGTGTTTTTTTTATTATTGACTGGTTAGTATGGACAGCATTGCTAGGACAATAGCTACACATTCAATACAGTAACTTTCCTCAAAAAAGGGCACTGGATAAGTCTTTGAACTGAGGAATGGGACTGACTGGATTGCTCCTCAAACAAGCTGGCAGAGAAATAACAAGCTGTGTTTCATGAGTGAAGAATTTGACCACTGCATTCAAGTTTGACAATGAGTAACCAACTTGAAACATGAACTCTGGTTTCTCTCCATACCACACACTCACTATGTATTTCTATTACATTCTATTTATCATTGGACAAATAAGGCACACTTGAATTAATTAGGAACTTACTTTATACCCTTATTTTGGTTTGGTCACTAAGGAATTATCTCCACACCATAGTATCAAACTGAGATTAATTAGAGACTTTCATAATTGTAACTCTTATTTGAACTTCCTTATTTTACATTTAGACAAACCTTCAGTGGAACTGGACCTGCAGCATATTTAGCTTGTGTCAACTTGCATTTTTCAGAGAGAATGGAATGAAATCTATCATTTTATTCTGATCACTCCATCCTATAGTTCATTATTTTCACAAAGACAGGGTTAGGAAATTCCACATCCACTCTAAGTTTTGCCTAACAAATCACCCACAGCATAAAAAGCACTCTTTAAAGGCAATGTTTCCTTTATAAGGACTGACAAGTACTTGAGGGATAAGATTTAAGGTTGGGCAATAGCTTGTTGAAAACAAACGTACATTAAATATCATTCTATTTTCACAGTCCTGGGACTTCACTCACATGAAGCCAACAACTCCTCCCACTGCTGCTTAACTAAGTGATCACTGTGCCAATGCCGAAAGGTCCAAAGACTAAGAAGAGGGGTACTTATTTTGCAGTACAGTAATTTGCGTTAGAAGGGGACCTGGAGAGGGAAGGGAAAACTCACCGAAAAATGATGCCTTGGATGGGGAAGTCGGGGTAAGATTTGATGGTGCTGTAGATCAGCTGCAGCTTCTGTTCCAGTGATTCCGACTTGGAACACATTTTCACGGCACCTCGGAATACACGCTGCTGCTGCTGCTGGGTCAACACTACCCTTTCGGAACGGCACTTACTCAATACAGAGGGCGGAACCAACAGGCGTTTCGCAATTTGAAGCTGCTCTCAGTAATCCCAGCCAGCGGGGGAGGCGGAGAATCCGCAGAGGCTGCCCCTTTATTCCCAGCCTCTTAAAGGTGAAGGCGCGCTCCTGGCTCAGCCGCACATTGTAACAGTTTACTCTCATTGTCACTGTCCAGCCCGGGGTGGGGGAGCTGACAGATCACCAACCCCCAACAGTCCACTCTTCTCATATCATAAAAGCTTCTGAAATAGAAGTAAGCGAAGGACGCAAGAAAATGTAAAAGCATAGTTTGAAGCAAAGGAGAGATTTCAAAGTAAATTACGAGCAGAAAGTAAGTATGTCAAATTACATACAATACCAATAGTGCAAGTAAAAAAATTATGCAACCAGAGATTTATTGCTTAAACGTGTTTATTTCGGTTTCTTTTTTTAAAAAGTTTCTTTAAAAGTTGTGTTTATTTAATAACTGTACTAAATAAGCACAGAAAGAGTGGACAAACTTCAGCAGGTCTGGCAGCGTCTGTGGGGAATTTTGATTTTAATGTGACCCCTTTAAATAGAAGAAAGATTATATGTTTTACGGCGGGAACAGCCATCGGAACAAAATGCAAGGTCAAAGAGGAAGAAAGTTTAAAGGTTATTACGTAAAAAGCAATAGTTGCCAGCAGCAACAGTTCATTCGTCGACACTGAGTGGAATAATTACTGAAAGCTAAAGCATGAAAACAAAATACAGTAGGCGCTGGGGTGTGTGCAAAAATCAAAACGGGGTCCAGAATCCATGGAATGAAGTTGTTGAACTAGATGTTTACTCGATGATTGTCTACTTGGAAAATAAGGTGTGATTCCTGCAATTAGATTAAGTTTCTGCCCCAGGCCTAGGACGGAAATATGAGTTTGGGAGTAAAATAGGGTATTGAAATTTCCAGAAACTGGAAGGCTGGAGTCATGTTTGTGGACTGAGTGGAGACATTCTACAAAACAGTCACCCAATTTGCATTTGGCTGCTAATTCTCGCTGCATGGATAACGTTATTCTGGCAGTGACTTTTTATTAAAACGAGCATCATTGTGCATAAGCTGTGAACAACCAAAAACGGATAGGTAGGAATCTTCTTGAACACCTCAATTGTTTAATGATTACGAGATATAACTTGTTTAAAGTAAGATGAAATGAAACAGGCAAAGGGTCACAAAGTTACAGTAGAAAATATGACCTTTCAACTCATTGAGCCTGGAACTTTACTTGAGCAAATAAAACTTATATAAGTGCAATGGGGATCCCTGTGTCTAAAATATATGTAAATATGAACTTGTACAAATAAGAAATGCATTTGGTTTGTTTGTTGGATAGAGTCAAACTCCAATGTTTGTTTGCTTCTTCATATTGCTGCTGTACGGAATCGAACTGCTTTAGTTACTATGGATATATAAATATTTCTTATGAATAAAGTATAGCTTTAAAATAAAAAAAGGTGCTTTCATTGGTAGGCTTACTAAAGATTCTGGGACTCATAGCTCTGGTAATGATTTATATCTTAGTTCTCATACAGCAGCCTGCTGATTTGAACACTTTGCTAGTTTTCTGGAGTTTACGTTTTTACATGGAAGGCCCTAACCACAATTCTCTGTAAAGTAATTTCTGAGCTTTAACCAGGGTGTATTAAAAGCAGGATTAAAAATATTACAATTAAATGAAAGAAATTTGCATTTAGTTTTATTAGCAAGACAACCCAGTGTAGGGATTTCACAGGATTCTTATGTAATGGTTCAAGATTGACTACTTTTCATATTTTGTGAAGACTCCAAATTATGGACTGTTATACAATATACAGTAGAATGCTACCATCCTGAATACAAAGTGAAAAAGTTGATGAGATGAATGAAAATGTCACTCATTCTCATTGTTCACATAAATATTGAATTAGTTCAATACATGCACACCGTATATAAATTGTCTTATGAGCTACAGTTATGCTGTGATTACAAAGTTGAGACATACTGGAATTTCTTCCCTAAACTACTTCCTTTTATGATGCTGTTTGGTTCACTTTGACTAAACTTTTTGGTTACCTGCTTCTTTTGTGGCTCTGTGTCAACATTGTTTGAAAATTCTCCTGTGAAATATCTCTGGATGATTTATTATATTAAAGTATGTATATAAATACAATATGTACATATTGTATAAATGCATGTAGTTAGCATCATACTAACTGGGATGTACAGAGTGCACTCTGACAGGCAATGTGGTAGAACGTTCTTTAGTGCGAGAGCAGAATTTTGCCTCTCTGGGAGATTATATATTCAATATTTTGTATATACTGCACTCTTTCTTTGGGCATAGTCTTGCTGTCATATTCCTGGGTTATATAACTCTATAACCATCTTTTAATAAGCATCTTTGCAGTATCAGATTTGCAGTATCAGATATCTACCACTACATGGAACTTCAAACTCCAGTTCTGTGCATACTTCAAATCTACATTACTAGAGTCATAGAGATGTACAGCACAGAAACAGACCCTTCCGTCCAACTCGTCCATGCCGACCCAATCTAGTCCCACCTGCCAGCACCTAGCCCATATCCCTTCAAACCCTTCCTATTCATATACCCATCCAAATGCCTTTTAAATGTTGCAAGACCAGAATTTACTCCTGGAAATTCAATTTACCCTGACTTTACACTGGCCATTCATGGGAGATTTACCTGTATAAGCTAAAATATGACATTTTGTGAACTCATACTGTAAATTTCAATATTTAACTGTGCAAACAAAACTTGCATTTATTTGAGTGCTTTTCGTGACTCCATCCCAAAGGGCTTTACAGCAAATGGCATGTTTTTGAATTGTAGTCACTTCTATTATAGGAAACACAGTTGCCAATCTTTGCACAACAATCACCCACAAGTCATAATGAGCTAATCAGCAAGTTGTTTTTTGGTGCTCACAAGGATAAATATTGGCCAGACCGATGAGCATAACTTCTCAGGCTTCTTTGAAAATAGTGAAATGAGATAATTTACATCCCTTGAGAGGTCAAACAGGGCCATGATTTAATATTTTATTTCAAAGACAGTTGTTCTCACAGTGCATCTCCCTTGCAAAATCCATTGGAACACTAGAGTGGGAATTAAATCCACAATCATCTGACTCAGAAGGAGTTTATTACCAACTTACCTACAGCTTAGCTCACAGTCAGGGAATCTAACAGTAAACAAGTGAAATAAATTAATTCAGATTTCTAATGATATAAAGGAAAACTGCAAGATGGATTTGTACTTAACTGATGTGTCTTTAAAATCACATGATGTGGAAGTGCCACTGTTGGTTTGGAGCGGACTAGGTCGAAGTCATACAACACCAGGTTATAGTCCAGCAGGTTTATTTGAAATCACAAGTTTTCAGAGTACAATTCCTACATCAAGTGGAGTCACCTGGTGAAGGAGCAGCATTCCAAAAGCTTGTGATTTCAAATAAACCCGTAGGACTATAACCTGGTGTTGTGTGACTTTAAAATCACAGTCAGTTTGAACATTGCTAAAAGGAAAGGCAAAGACGAGACTTTTCATCTTGCACTCTTTGGGACAAACCATACTTGAAAGAGGAACATCAATTTATACAGCATGAGAAGAAGATGGGTCATTGGTATTGAGATGCAGTAGAGATGGTCAGCCCCGACCACGTTTGCCATGAAAATGTGCAATCTATGCATAAATTCCTTTTCCCAAATAAAACAAGGTTCTGTATATTAATGTGCACAGATTTTAGAATATGTAATCACATTGCAAACCCAACTGATGATCTTAAATTTGTTTTCAATATATGCCTTTCAAACCAGTCAACTCCCTTATTCCTATGTGTTTTTTTTTGTGGTGTATATTGGTGATGAAATAAATCTACTGACAAAAATACATCCTTACTGGGAATTTAATGGTGAGCTTCTCATCTGAGAAAGTGGTGAACTTTCATTAAAGTCCCTCTATGGCAGGTACAGTGTATGTTTTCTTAGGTAAGGAGAACAAAACTGTGTACAATTGTCCAAGTATGAACTCAGCAAGGCCCTATACCAGCAGCAGCTAGACATCTTTCATCCTATATCCAATCCCTTTGCAATGAAGGCCAGCATACAATTTCCCTTGCTCCTAATTACATGCTGCTTGCAGTTACTGATTTACAAGGACATACAGGATAGTTTATTCACCTGTATTTTCCAATTAATAATTGTTTAAATAATATTCTGCTATTGTTTTGCACATTGAAATTGATAACTTTACACTTATCCATGTTGAATTGCATCTACCATGTATTTACCTTGAAGCGTCTTTATTTTCTCTTTACTACTCTTACATCTCATAATTTTGCATTTTCAGGAAACTTGGCATTAATACATTTAATTCCTTCATTCAAATCATTCATATATATTGTAAATAGCTAGTGCCTAAGCATTGATCTCATTTGTCACCACCTTCGAGTCCCAAAAATATTCACTTATACCTATTCTACCTCTGCTAACCAATATTCAATCCGTGCCAGTATATACCACCATTCTCATGTCATTGATTTTACACACTGGCTTATTTTGGAATTTATCAAGAGCTTTCTGAAAATCCCCAAACATCACATCCACTCATTCTTCCTTATCAATATTATTAGTTATGTCCTCAAATAAGCTCAAGTACATTTGTCAAATGTGAGCTCCCTCTCATAAATCTATGTTGATATGGTCTAAATCTGTGATTATTTTTGAAGCATCCTGCTATTGCATCTTTCATATGTTATTGATTTTATATTAAATATTCCATAATTCTCTATTTGCCATGTTCCAGTCTACTGGAACTGTTCCAGAATCTCCAGAATTTTGGTAGATGACAATCAATATATGCATCTTCCATGGACACTTCTTTTACCACCTTGAAATGTGGATTATCAGGTCTTGGGGATTTATCTGTCTTTAGTCCTGTTAATTCATCCAGTCATTTCTTCTAACTAATACTAATTTCCTTCATTACTTCCCTACCGTTATTACCATGAAGTTATTTGTGTCTTTCTATGTGAAGACTGAACAAGCAGAGATGTTTGAAAATAAAAAAAAAGTGCTGGAGAAACTCATTGACAAGAATGTGGACACAGACAGGTTAAGTATCTTGCATGAAATTTGATTCTTCTTCATTAATTTCTTAAAGTGTAGTATTTCCTGTGGTGGGGATAAGGAGGAGGAGGTGAAGAGGATGATAGTGGTTGTTCTGTCCAGGTGGAAGGGGGAATGGTGTCTCCTGTCCAGGTGGGGAAGATATGTCTTGTGGGAGGAGGAAGGGTGCAATAGCATGCCCTGTCGTTGAAGGGAGGTGGGGTTGATGGTGATGGAGATGATGGCGGTGCGTCCTTTTGGAAAGGGGTAGGATAGTGAGGCCTGGATGCAGGGCGGTTGCTATGGCGCGTTGCCTAGCGCGTGCGTCACCAGGAGACCGGTCACGTGGCAGCGCCATCTTGCCCCGGGAGGGTGATGTCGCCTTTTATCGTGTCCACTGTGAGTACGTTCTCGAGGTGATGACGGTCGCAGCGTGGCTCGGAAGTAAAACTTGTCTCTTCTTTGACCTTAGCCGGAGGTGCAGCCAAATCGGGAGAAGGCATGATGTCGCAGGTCGAGGGGAGACGTAAGTAGTCAGTAGTGCCGTGCAGATAGCGAACTGCAAGAGGCAGGTGGCAGGGTCATGGCCTAGGTGTTAAATAGTGTAAAGCTATAAAGTTAAAGGGGATAATGCACCCAAAACAATGAGTTAAGGTGGGACAAATTGACGGTGCGAGATGCTACTTGAGTCAACTTGTATTTTCTAGCCTTCAATAAACGCTTCAATAAGAGTTCTCAGCAGCCGATAAATGTTGAGAATAACATTCCTGATTTTAAAAGAAAAGTAAAATATACTGCACTCATATTTGAGTATTTTTACAAATGTATGGAGCACAGGGACAGTCATATTTGAAATGTTCGCATAGCTTTAATGTGCTCTAAATTCAGAATTTCCACGTCTTTGTATACAACGCTGTTGCATTACATGGTTGTATTTTAAAAACTGAATCAAAAAGTAACTTTGTGCTGCATTCATCTTTGCAAATGGAAATATTAAAGTCTTATTGACCAATGACCAAATAAATAAGAAGTGACAGAGGCAGGTGGAAGATGACAAAAACAGAAGGTACATATACTCAATAAAGCAGACAAAAGTTAGGTTAGACAAGTTTAATTAATTGTAATTTTGTTGGAGTTTTTGCAGTTTATTTTTTTTTTAAAAACCTAAAGGTTTGGAGACCCATGAATTCCTGTAAGTAGTTTTTGTTTCAGAAATGTCAGCATATTTGATTGAGTTCATTTATGTCTAAAATAGTGTTTGTAGAGATGTCATCCCTACAATCAAAGCAAATATCAGGCAAACTAATTTAGTCAGCAGATCCTCATTATAGGTTTACTTTGAATTGCATTTTGTGGAACACCTGCAGTTTTGAGGTGGAGGTGAAGTGAGAACTCGGCTGCAATAGTCATAATAACAAGGACGGTGTACAACCTAGTAATAAACTGGAAAACTCAGGATGAAGTATATTATGAAGTGTAATATTTAAAATTATAATGAGGTACCCATATTTTCCTACTTGTTATTAATGATAGCAATTCATAAACTTGACAAATTTTTTGTCCTATTGATTGCACAACATCAGTGAAGTTTTGTTTCCGAGTGGTAGGAATTTGGTAATAACTAAATAATATAACCTAGGTTAACAGGTTTTAGTGTGAACTGGCCTCACCTAAAAGATGATACTAAAGGTTTATTTCCTATTTGAGCTGGTTTATGACAGAGGCCATTCCACCCACTGAGTCCATGCTGGCTCTTGTACAACAATCTAGTTAGTCTCATTCCACTACTGTAAACCCTGTATTCCCTTCAGTGTGCACACAATTTCTGTTTTGAAATTGATTTTCACTTCAACATTTTCAAATTTATGAGAAGGAAAGGAGTGATGAAGGTAGAAACTGATTGTGAAAAGATTTGGTTAAACAGTAATGGCACTGCACAAAGGGAAAAGAAGAGGATGCAAATGTACTGGAAACAAAATTGAGGAATTTATTTTTAAGCAATGCAAGGTGCTGCATTTTGGGAAATCAAATCTTGGCAGGACTTGTACACTTAATGGTAGAGTCTGAGGGAGTGTTGCTGAACAAAGAGACCTTGGAGTGCAGGTTCATAGCTCATTGAAGTTGCAGGTAGATAGGATAGTGAAGAAGGCATTTGGTATGCTTTCTTTTATTGGTAAGAGTACTGAGTACAAGAGTTGGGAGGTCATGTTGCGGCTGAACAGGACATTGGTTAGGCCATTGTTGGAATATTGCGTGCAATTCTGGTCTCCTTCCTATTGGAAAGATGTTCTGAAAAGATTTACAAGAGCTATAGGGAGAGGCTGAACAGGCTGTAGCTTTTTTTCCCTGGAGCTTCGAAGGCTGAGGGGTGACCTTATGGAGGTTTACAAAATTGAGGGGCATGGATAGGGTAAATAGGCAAAGTCTTTTCCCTGAGGTCGGGGAGTCCAGAACTAGAGGGTGCATAGGTTTAGGGTGAGAGGGGAAAGATATAAAAGAGACCTAAGGGGCAACTTTTTCTCAGCGGTTGGTACGTGTATGGAATGAGCTGCCAGAAGAAGTGGTGGAGGCTGTTGCAATTGCACCATTTAAAAGGCACTTGGATGGGTATATGAATAGGAAGGGTTTGGAGGCATATGGGCTGGGTGCTGGCAGGTGGGACAGGATTGGGTTGGGATATCTGGTCAGCATGGATGGGTTGAATCGAAGGGTCTGTTTCCATGCTGTACATCTCTATGACTCTATGACATGGATAAGACAGTAGGCCATTCAGCCCATCAAGTCTGCTCTGCCATTTGGCCATGGCTGACATGTTTCTCAACCACATTCTCCTGCTTTCTCCTCGTAACCCTTGATCCTTCTACTAATCAAGAACCTATCTTTCTCTGTCTTAATTCACTAAATGACTTTGCCACACGGAGGGCTGTGCAGTCCCTGAGTTCCATAGTGTCACCACTCTCTGGCTGAAGAAATGCTTTCTCATCTCCATTCAGAAGAGTTATCTCTTCGCTTTGAGACTGTGCTTCTGGATCCTAGTCTCTCCTCCAAGTGAAAACGTCTTATCCACATCCAGTCTATGCAGGCCTCATAATATCGTGTAAGTTTCAATCAGATCTCCACCTCATTCTTCTAAACTCTGTTGAGTACAGTCCCCAAGTCCTCAACCAGTTCTCATATGACAAACCTTTCATTCCTGAAATTATTCTTGTGAACCTCCTCTGGAACCCCACCAACACCAGCACATCTTTCTTTAGATATGGTGCCCAAAACTGCTGTCACAATACCAATTGCGGTCTGACCAGAATCTTATACAGTCTGAGCAGTCCATCTCTGCTCTTGTAATCTAGCCATCTTGAAATGAATGCCAACACTAATTTGCACTGCCAACCACAAACTGAACCTGCATGTTATCCTTAAATGAATCCTGAACTAGGGCTTCTAAGTTCCTTTGCACATCAGATTTCCGAAGTCTTTCCCTATTTAGAAAATGGTATGTCTCTATTCTTCCTACCAAAGCTCAAAACCTCACAGTTTGCCACATTATATTTCATCTGCCAGTTCTTTGCCCACCTTGTGCAGCATGTGCAAGTCTTTCTGTCCCCTCCCTGCTTCCCCAACACTACCTGTCTCTCCACTTTGGGTCCTCTGCAAACTTAGCAACAAGTTCCTTTGTTCCGATCATTAATGTATAATATGAATAGTTTCGGTCAAGATTTAGCCATGCACCTCTAAACACTCTGCAATCTCATAATTATTAATTATATCTAAAATCTTACCAATGATTTCTGTCCTCTGACTCACTCCCGTCTTAATCAGGACCGTTACTTTGACCACTTTCCAGTCCTCTGGAACTCTGTGATACCTGAAAGATCACCACTAATACCTCTAATGTCCTCAGCTATCTTGTTAGGAGTCTGGGATGTAGACAATCCCAGTCACAGGTCCAGGTGACTTATCCGCCTTCAGATTTTTTCAGCTTTCCCACCACCTTCTCCTTAGCAATGAATGCTACACTCACCACCACCACCACCCTACCCTGGACACTCTTGTTATTCTGGTGTGTTGCTGGTGTTTCAATCTTTTGTGTTCGTACCTAGCTTTCATCTTCTCCTGCTTCCACTCTCCCCCACCACCCCCACCACCACCCCCCCAATCCCGGAATTGTTTTTTACTTATCTTCTGGTTATTTAAAGGCTTCCCAATCCAGTACCTTCCCACTAAACTTCATGTTGAATGTCTCTGTTTTGCTTTTATGCTGTCCCTGACTTCTTTAAGGTGAGGATGAGCCTTGGTTGACGTGTCCTCACCTTTAATGCCCTTCTTCCTTCGAATGGTTTTTAGCTGTGCATTCGAATTACCCCTGGAACTCCTGTCATTGCTGCAAACCATCTTTTCAATCAGCTCTGGCCAGCTCCTCCCTCATGTCTTTGTAGCTACCTTTACTCAATTGTAACACTTGTTTGATTCAGTCTTCTCCCTCTCAGACTACAGCGTGAATTCTATCATATTAACGTTACTGCCCACTAAGGGTTTCCTTCACTTTCAGCTCTCATCAAATCTGCTTCATTACACATCATTAAATCCAGCATTGCCCATTCCCTAGTAGGCTGTACCACAAGCTGCTCTGAAAACTATTTTGTCGACATTCCATGAATTCCATTTCTTGAGATCCACTACTGATCTGATTTTTCACAGTGCGCCTGTATATTGAAATTTCCAGTGATTATTATAATTGATAAATATTGTGTCATAAAGTGAATGCAATGTATAGAGATAGGCCTCACTACTACAAAGCTTGTTTAATCATGCTTTTTAATGATGAACCAAAACATTTCTCCTCTGGCATGATTCTTCAGCTGTGCTGTGAAATAGATACAAACAGCAACATTGAGACAGATTGATGACATCTCCAAGATCAGAGGACAAGGACACATCTTTCTTGGATATGGGATGCAGATGGGAATGGTTTAAAGAAAATTCTGTACTGATATGCAATTCTGTACACTGCAGCAAGAAATGCTGGTTCTTTGGTTTCCATTAAAGTGTAATTATAATCAATTTTGAAACAAATATTAACATTTCCATAATTTAAGTAAGTGTCTGTATCTCTGGAAATTTTTGTTTTGAAGTCAATATCTCTAAAAGGAGAAATTCCATGAAAGAACTCTAGTTTTATATTTCCTCTCCACTTGTAGTGTAACTGGTTACAGCTTTTTACTTTTGATTTAATGTTGTACATATGTTATCAGTCTACTTTAGGAATCACTTTTAATTTGTATGTGAGATACAGTGCTAATGTAGTGTTGAGGATCTGCCATCAGCTGTGTAATGCTATTGAACTTTTTGAGGAGTTAATCAGAAGAGTTATAGAGTCATAAGACATAGGAGTGGAAGTAAGGCTATTCATAGAGCTGTACAGCATGGAAACAGGCCCTTCAGTCCATCTCAACTATACCAATCACACATCCTAAATTAGTCTTAATGAGGGTAATTCATTTGACGCTAACTTTATGGATTTCAGCAAGACTTTGGATAAAGTCCCTCTTGGTAGACTGGTTAAGAAAGTAAGATCCCATGGAATCCAAGGCAAAGTGATATATTGAATCCAAAATTGGCTGAGGGCAAGAAGTAGAGGGTGATGGCAGAAGGATATTTTTTGATGAGAAGTCTGATTCCAGTGGGATTCCACAGCTTTAGTGCTGGGCTTTTGCTATTTGTGATGTACGTTAATGATTTTGACTTAAATGTAGGGGGTATGAAGACAAACTTCGCAGATGGTAAATATTGAAGAGGATGTCAGGTAGGTAGAGTGGAGACAAATGGAATTCAGCCTGGAAAATGTGTGTGCGTGCACTTATGGAGGGCTAACGAGGCAAGGCATTATACTGTGAATGTAAGAACCTGGAAAAGTTTAAAAATCCAAGGAGTATTTGTGTATACATTCTCAGATCACTGAAGATAATAGGGCAGGTAGATAAAATAATTAAGAAGTCATATGGGATATATGCCTTTATTAGCTGAGACTTAAATAAGCGAAAGGAGATTAAGCTGGATCTGTGTAAAATGTTTATTTAGACCATAACGGGAGTGTTGTGTGCAGGTCTGGTCACGTTATAAGATCAACATGATTTAACTAGAGACAGTGCAAAGGAGATTAATCAGGACATTTTCCTGAGCTAATGGAGACTGGATTGAGAGGCATAAAAAAGGTTCTTAGTAAGGCACTTTTATTTTCATTTAGAGGGGACAGTTTTAACATGAGAGCTAAGTTGGTTAGTGTTGTCAAACTTTTGTTGACTGACATTGACATCATGGGTCAAATGGCCGCCGCCTCTGCCATGAACATCTGAGTCTATGACTACTTTGTGCATGATGCAGTGAATAATAACCAATAATTAGACTTAAAAGTATAGACCTGCTGTGCTTTTCCACACATCCAGGTTTCATGACTGTAAACAGCGGAACAATAATTGGTCCTTGTAATGCTTGCAGTAGAATCAACTGCAGGTTTAGCATTTATGTAGAAAAGTTGCATTATCTGCCAGCAGCTCTCAGGACCCAGAAAAATGTTGCTCTCATGTCAATGTCATCAAGTTAGATTTGTCTGTATTGGAGAGTGGCATCAACAGCAGAAGTATCACACCCCTTCTGATATAAAAATATCTTTAGTTGTGCATTTTCTGGGCATTGAACCACCACCTACCCCAGTCTTTAGATTAGCTGATACGAAAACAAACTGATTTGGTGGGTTAAGGAATAAGCATCTTACTGAAGATGGTCAGCTTAGTTCCATCTTAGTTTCTTTACAGGGAGTGATACATCTTATTAACTAAATTAATGCCTCAAATGTCCAGTCCATCACTAAAATCTTACATCTAACATTTTTCTGGTTTTTGACAGTTCTGAATATTGGTCACCAAAGATCTACAGTACGTATTGGTACATTAATTTTGAATATGGTTCAAATGAAGTTTTTTTTTCTGTTAGCATTTTTCATAGCTGATCATTTTCTGTCAATAATTTTGCAACTGGAATTTTTTTATTCAAGTGTGACTTAAGGTATTGTTACTTCATTTGTCAGAAAAAACATAAAGTATTTAACCATAGATTCTTTTTCTGTTTTCCACCAAAGGTGATGCTGCAAAAATGAAGATACAAAGCAGCCATTTTGTGATCCTTTCATTTGGAGTTTTGAACTCTTATACTCAAGATGAATATTGTTTAATAATTTAACACTGCTGTTTAGCATACGCCATCAAAATGCAACAGTGGACATTTTCAATTTTTCAGAAGATATAAATTGAGAATTACTATATGTACAGCACAGCATTCTAGGGATGGAGGAGAGTGTGCACACAGATAAAGCTGAAGGTGACATGTCAGAGTCCAATAGTAACCATGGAAACCAACTGAAGAACTTGGTTAACATAAGTGGTAAGTTTATTAAAATGGAGGAAATATATATAGGGCTTCGGAGTAAATAGATACCACAGGTATCTATATAAAAGTATTTTGAAAATATTGACTAATTTGACATTTTGATGCCTTTCCATCTGTATTTAGTAAACTTAAATAAATATTTTCAATATATAGACCTTCACACACAACCATATATCCAAGTATATTTTTTTCCTTCCAGCTCTGAGTTCCTCCCAACCTATTGCACACAATTTCGTGTAGGAACATAGTAACATACTGAATGAACTTTTCATGATATCTGAAAATGTGATGCAATGAGAGAGAATAAAAACTAGGCCAATTTGAAGATGAGAAATTCTTGTAAATTCCTCTTCAAAAGTTGTCTTTTGCCCACTATTTTTGTTTAATTGAAAAGCTTTGAACCATGTTTGTTTTGTTATTAAGCACACTACATTGATTACAGTCTGCCTGTATGTTGTTCCATTTAGGACAGTTTGGTATTATTTGCGTGAATGAATTTAGGGATTGAAGTAATTTGGATTTTGTTTGAGTGTAGATTTTTCAAAGTGGAAGATTTGGTTTGTTGGCTGTCATTGCCTAGGCAGTCATTGTCAGACAGCATGGAACAATTTATTTTTGTAACTTTAAACGAGTCAGACAGGAGTCGAACCTACAATCTTCTGATCCGTAGTCAGATGCGTTATCCATTGCGCCATTGACCCATGTAGCAAATGTATTTTGTAACTTTACCAGCATGGAAACAAACCCTTTGGTCTAATCCATCTGCACTGACCCGACATCACAATCTGACCTAGTCCCATTTGCCAATATGTGGCCCATATCCCCCTCAACCCTTTCTTATATACCTATCTAGATGCCTTTTAAATGATATTGTACCAGTCTCCCCCACTGCCTTTGGCAGTTCATTCCATATATGGACCAGCCTCTGTTTGTAAAAAAAAGTGCCCCTCTGATCTCTTTTAAATTTTCCCCTCTCCCTTTAAATCTATGCCCTCTTGCTTTGGACTCCCTTGACCTGGGAGAAAAGAGCTTGGCTGCTCATCCTTTCCATGCCCCTCATGATATTATAAACCCCTTTAAGGTCACCCCTCGATCCAGGGGGATAAAAAGCACCAGTCTATTCAGCCTCACCCTGTTGCTCAAACCCTCTAATCTTTTCTGAACTCTTTCAAGTTTAACAACATTTTTACTATAGCAGGGAGACCAGAATTGAACACTATGTCCTCTACAGCTGCAACATGACATCCCAACTCCTATTATCAATGCACTAATCAACAAAGACAAGCGTACCACATACATTCATCACCTTGTGTGCCTGTGACCCCACTTTTAAGGAGCTATGCACCTGCGCCCTGAGGTCTCTTTGTTTGGAAACACTCCCCAGGAGAACCCTGCCATTAACTGTATAAGTCCAGCCCTGGTTTGCCTTTCCAAAATGCAAAACCTCACATTTATCTAAATTAAACTCCATCTGCCGCTGCTCGGCCCATTGGCCCATCTAATCAAGGTCCTGTTGTACTCTGAGATAGTGTTCTTCATTGTCCACTACACTATCAATTTTGGTGTCATTTGCAAACATACTAACCATACCTTCTATATTCACATCCAAATCACTTATATAAATGATGAAAAGCAGTGGACCCGGCACCGATCCTTGAAATAGCTGCAACAAATGCAATGCATTACTGAGGGCACACAGTAAAATAACAGCTATTTGGTAGCATTCACTTGCCATGGTTTGTGTTCTTTCTTCACACTTCAAGGGACCATCTAAGCACAAATTGACTATTTTTGATATAAACCGTGATTACACTTTTTAAAAAAAAATTTAATTGACTGAAGCATTTTGGGAAGTCCTGAGGGTACAAATAGCAGTCCATAAATGAAAGTTTATTTCTCCTTTGTTAGCTACACTTATCTGAATCTACATTGGGTATTTTGTGTGTCGTTAGAATTGTTCCGATTGTTAACATCCATCGAATAAAGTCCAGGTTTGTTATCAGTTGTGGAGGATGGATAGATCCAGGAGGCATTTGGGGGTAGTATAGCATATCATCGGAGGTGCTGGAAGAGGCTAGCTTGTTGATTTCAGAGAACCAGTGAGAGGTGGGGTATATAGAATGTGTTTGTTCAATAATCACAAAATTTGAATCATGATAACACTTCACAATAACCAATTTGGTGAAATGTCTCACGATATGAAACCAAGTCATGTAAACTACAGGGCCTAGAATTGATTTGATTCCTAATTCGGTGAAAGTTACTCAATGGTAATAGTTGAGGTATTAGAATTGGTTCCAGTACTGTGGAGTGAGGGAGGAAAGTAAATGATTTTCTTATGTTTGTTCTTGACTAATATCTCTGCTCAAGGGTGTGTACACTGTCTCTAGCATCTCTCAAAGAACAGCGAGTTCAGATTCCAAATGACAACTCTAGAGACACTACTGGAAATTGTGTACCTTCAGAGGAAAGGCAAGAAACTTCGCCTAAGCTTCCATTTTTCATTCTTCTGTTGGATTGATATTTTCAAAACAATATTAAAAATTAGAATATTTTCCAGTATCTTAATATTGCCACAGATGCATACCAGTTTCTGATTTCTTTGCTTTTTTTCTTCTTAAGGTAATTGTAGTAGATCAACCCAATATTCAGAAGATGATTTGCTCTGCAAAGAATCAGAAGTTCATCTTTTACCCACTAGTAGGTTGGTGACAACCAAAAATAAAAATGAAACTGGAAATAAAATGAAGGAACAACAGATGAGCAGCAATTTTTCGCACACTGTAGACATTCAGGTAAACACTATGTCATCTGCAAAGTCTAAAAAGGAAAGTTAGGACCTGTATTTTACTTCACCACCAATAGATGTAAAGTATGTATTTTTAAAACATTCAGGACTTGACTTGTTCACTGGGTTTTTATTTCATAACAACAGATAAAAATGTGTTAATATTATCTCTGAAATAACTGACTGACTCTTGCTTATACAGTTCTGTGGGCAGAGGCAGCTTTTGGATACCTAGATTAAATAGTCATTCTTAACCTGAAAACCATACCTTAGTCAGCTACAAGGAACTGTTCTCTTTTAACTGAATTCTGTTCCTGTATGCTTCCATCCAAGTTAACCGATTGAAGATCCAGAGCAGGAATTTTTGTCTGAAAGCAATACAACTAGTTTTATTGTTGAGCTGTCTGATGTAGATTAATTTAGTGTAATTCACAAGAAACCCGGGACCACTGATTGATTTATGGCTGCACTATGTTTTTTTAAAATTTAACAATTAATAAGCATTGATTCCTTTCTTCTTGACCAAATTTGAGGATGAACTCAACTATTTTACAGCTCTGGCATCCTATTTGACCCATACAAGATTGGGTCCATATCACATCTATCAACATACTTGCAACAATGTCTGTAATGTTGCCCATATCCACAGTTGTCCATGCACATAGACAGTTGGAATATTCATCTATGTCCCTTTATTATTTTTAAACCAAAGGTTCCCAAAAGCTCACTTTATTTCCAAATTGTTACTGTGCATGAGGCCATTCAGCCCATAGTGTGTTTACTGGCTCTCTGAACACTTTGATTCCCGCCACCCTCCTGCCTATTCTCTCTAACTGTACACAGATTTCCTGTTCAAATAATCATCTAATGTCCTCTTTAATGCCTCCAGTCTCTGTTAAAAGTAATATCAAAGTTCATTTTTGGTCATCCCATATTAATCTCCTCACACTCACTTTTCCCCCCAGGAATATTTGCTTTCATGTTAAAGATGCTATATGATTGCAAACTTTTAATTTGAATTTGATATTCAGCTCTTGTGTTGTAGATGCACACAAATCTATTCAACTTTTCTCATGAAACAATTATAATGCCAAGATACATGTTTACATAACACAGGTTTAATAGTTTGGTGTATTAAATAATTCTTTTTTAAAAACAAAGTCTCAAATTTCTTGTTTACACTGAAAATTTTAGCAAAGTGTTTCATTTTCATAACATCTGACCTCTTAGGCTCTGTCTGGCTGTTTCTGTGCCCATCAGATACAGGATCCTGTATGAATTAGACTGCCCTTGAGATGTAAAGAATCACCAGGGGGATGGACCATTCACTTTTTTTTTCCCCCTGAAGGAGTCAGCCTGATGGTGTTTTGGCATTTGAATACAGTAGCCTGGAGTAATTGATTCTCTGCATATCCAGAGCATGAGAGTCCTCGTGAGTTTTGTTCTCAGAAAGCAGCGATGAGAAGTGTATCTCTCCAGGTGAAGGGCCGGATAAGATTGTCTTATACTCTGGATGGTGCATTGTACCTAATTACCTGATTGGTTTCAAATAGTTTGGAAAAGATAAACAACTGCCCCACAATAGGAACCTATAAAATGGGCTGAGGTGTTGCTGATGAGAGAATGGCACAGCAGTCTGTTCCCCTAGAACAAACTGTCCAGTCTATTTCTTGCCAAATTGCATATCTTTGGGAATAAACAAATCATGCAGGGCAAATGTCCCTGGAAAACTTGTAGAAAAGTTTTGTAATGTTTTCTTTCTTTGTACACATTGCATTTAAGTTTTTAAATTTTAACTTATTCACAGAATAAATTACTTGTTTATTTCTAGATGTCAGATCTATCATTAACCAACCTTTCTGTAATTCCCCAGAAACATCTCCTGTAACCCCAGTGATAGGTATGCCACAATTTGAGAACTCCTTCAGTAGACTCAATAACCCCAAATACTGTTGGCTCCTTTACATCTTGCACCCTTCATTAACTAGATCATATCCAAACCTCTACTCATATTCTAACTCATGGCAAAAAGGCACAGGCAATACGAAGTGACACCAACAGTAACCTGTCACTCCACCTGAAGCATGATGTTCCTTAAGTTAAACCACCATTTGTCATCTCTCTAATGAGAGATCAACCCAGTGGTCTGGTAGAACTATGGTGACTTCACCTTTAATTCACAGCAAGCTCTGTTCCATAATCCTTGTGGGCACTGTCCTGATTAGCTCCTGGAAATGTCTTGACTTTTCTACTTTTTGTTTGAATTTGATATTCAGCTCTTGTGTTTAAAATTCTCATCTTTATTTTCAAATCTCTCCATGACCTGGCCTCTCCCTGTTACAATCACCTCAAGTACCAGAAACATCTGAAATCCATGCACGCCTCCCTGTTCTGATCTCTTGTGAATTTCCATTCTCATCACTCCTCCATCAGCTGGTTAGATTCTAAGCTCAGGAATTTCCTAAACCTTGCTGTCTTAAATGCGAGAGAGGTAATCCTTTTAAAATCTTTTATTTTGACCAGACTTTTCATCACCCTGTCCTCTATCTCTTTAAAGTGTTTTGATGTCAAATGCTATTTGACAATTGTTCCTGTTTAGAGCGTTGGGTTGTTTTAGCTCTGTTAATTGCACTGTATAAATGTAATTTTACTTTAAATGATTACACGAACAGTTAAGCAAATTGAATTTTGAGCTTGGGTAAAATTGTAAGAAATTTAGCACTGTTTGTTTAGAAATGCATTTGCAAAGTTACCAGATGAATTGTAGTAAGCCAGTGAGGCATTTTCAATTGGTGGACATGTAATATTGTTCCTAAAGTTAAGAGAATTAGAAAGTTGCAAGGAAAGTTTTCATTTGTTCTTTCTAATCAGGATGAGTAGCCATGTTTTGAGAAATAAGGATAACTCGAACCAAAAATTAACTGTGCAAATTAACTGTTACAAGACAGACATCAACTTTTGCATCCCGAACACATTTTCAGTTAAAATTAATCTTGAAGTGAGAGTTGGCTTTGGAGATTAACCAATACAAAATTTAATTAGTGTTTTTTCTATCCTTTCCTTTTTTTAAAAAAAAATGTTCATCTGTAATCTTTTCCAGTTTGTTGAAGGGGCTGGATTTTGATTTGTCTTATCTTTAATCTTTACTGACTTTTTTTTCAATATTTTCTTATTTTGTTTCAACTTTTACTTCCTTAAATCAACATATAAATTGTTCTAAAAGCTGTAAAATGTGTAACTTAACTGCTAGTAGCTGATATAATATTGTACTTATGAACTCACATTTTAATCATTCTAGCACCGTGCAGACATCAGAGATACTAAAGGGCTCATTTGCAGTACTTGTGGGAGTACATTAAGCTGTAGAAGCTCTCTGGATAAGCACATGTTGATCCATTCCAGCAGAAAACCATATCATTGTGCAGTGTGTGGGCAGTCACTTGCAGCAAAGGACCACTTGCAGAGGTCAGTAGCCAATGATAGTATTGTAAAAGAAAAAGTAGCAACAATGCTTATAATCAAGGTTTTACAATGAAATAATAGTTGAATGCTTGTTGTTTTTTGGGAATTAAAGCATCAAGCAGTTGTACCAGAATTTGCTATATTTATATATTTTTCTAAAAGAGGTTAATTGTGCTGACTGACTGTTACAAACCTATAGATTAGGAGTAGCAGTAGATTTTCAATCCATCGAGCTCGCTCCATCATGACTCATCTGATTGTGGCCACAACCCCTTATTTGGCTTATCCCAATGACCATAAATTCTTAACTAACGTGTTAATCTACTTCTGCCTTTATATATAAAAAAAAAATTAATGGACCTGCTGTCAGTGCGTTTTTGGAAAAGAATTTCAAAAATCATTCATCAGAGAGAGAGGAGTAAATTCTCCTCCATCTTGTTATTCATGAGTACTGCAAATAAAATAACGTTAGTTGAGGAGTAGATGGACCGTTAGATGTAAATATTCCAAAAGCTGATAACCTTGCTGTTAATCATTTTACTTTTAAACTCACCATATGATATTAAATATTGTGCTTGCAAGTGAGTATCCTTCAAATAACATTCAATGTTAATGACTGCCGATAAACAATGTTGGCCCCAGAACACTCTCGCTAGTAGTATTATGTCTGTTTGCCCCCACTGTGTGTGGGATCATGAAGGCAGCTGACCACCGTCACCTCCAGAACTGTTGGGGATAGGATGGGCAATGAACGCTGGCCCTAGCTAGTCACACCCATGTTCCCGTCAGTGAACTAAAAACGATTCCTATTCCTTTTTAAGGTTTCTGAATTTTTTGGAGGTTTTAAAAACTTTGAAGTTTTAAAGTTGTGCTAGGTCATGAGGGAAAAAGAAACTTATTTCTCCGCCTTTTGTGATGTTAAACTGCCCCAAAGCACTTGTAGGTGAATGGAATACTTTTGTAGTGTACGGGAAAATTAAAGGAAAAAAAATTCTGTCTTTTAAATTTGATCTGATGGAGATGCAAAGAGTCGTAAAAATAGTATTAATTGTGCAATATCATGAAGGTGATGAATTATGCTGCGACATAGTTTTATGGGTTTCAGAATAACTGCATCTACCATCCACATTATCATTGGAACACAGTACAATCACAGTGGGTTAGATTTTGTTGCAAAAAGTGAACTATACGGTGAAAGATATTGAGCGTAAACTATTTTGCTTTTCTACTGTTCAAAAGTATTTAAGATCACCATCTTTATTATTGATCTTGAATTCTATCTATTTTGTACAGGATATTAACTTTTAACTTTCTCTGTGCACTTAATGTACTTTAAGAATAAAAGTTATATTTCTGAACATTATCATAGATGTATTGTTTTAGAAGTAAGGGAATTTCCTTGTTTAAATATTAAAGTCATACATTCTCCCTGATGTTTGCTTGGGCTGTTGAATTTACAGTGTGAAGTTGCCAGCGGGACAATCTGATATCAGTGATAACACTGAGAAGACTTCTGTACCAGAAGAAGCAGGACCATTCTGGAATTCCATGGTAGCTGTGGGGATGCTGTTCGTCTGTGAAACATGTGTTGCTTACAGAAATCTCTTTGAGGCTCAAGAGACCTCCGTCCATAAATGGATGGCCCGGAGGCAGAATGAACCTCTGCATGTTCGTGTGCAAAGACTAGAGCGTGAACGGACTGCAAAAAGACTTAAACGTGCTAATGAATCAGCAGATGAAAGGGAGATGAGGAGGCTGAGAGATCGTGAGGCCAAACGTCTTCAGAGAATGCAGGAGTCAGAAGACCAGAGGACAAGAAGGTTACAACGTGAAAGAGAAGCTATGAGATTGAAAAGGGCAAATGAGACTCCAGAAAAACGGCAGGCAAGACTCCTAAGAGAGAGAGAAGCAAAAAGAATAAAAAGACGTTTGCAGAAGTTAAATCCTAGTCTATCAGTTCATATTTCTCAGAAATCAATACCAGAAATGAGCTCATTCCAGCTTCATGTTGCTTGCCCCAATCTATAAAATTAATATATAAATGAGTAAATTTGTCTTTATTTTTGCTCTGAAACAAAATCTATCCCAGCATTCCACCCAGTATGAGATAGATTTGCATTGGAAATACAGTAATGGTGCAGAATAGAAGATACAAAATAAGCAAGTTCTTGTAGCTGTGTAGTCGTACAATCTGCAGTAACTTGTATAAAACTTACAAAGTCGCACTTTTTGAAGAACCAACGATCTCAATCTCCAGTGAATCTCTGTTCTTTGTGTATTTCTGTTGACTGGAATTATGTGGCTCATTTTCTTAGCTGTTACATTAAATTATTTTACTGTACTTTTTCAAAACAAAATTGTTCTCTAAATCTTGTGTTGAATTCTTCCTCTACTTTGTTACTCAGACTTTGTCAGGGATATTTCACAGTAAGATCACAGAAGGCAAATGAGATTTCAGTTTTAAGGGAAGCTTGGGAGACATCATCTTGGCTGACATCATCTTGGCTTTAGATAAGTGACCTTGACATTCCCTTATAATTGAACAGTGCATTTAGCTAATCATATATATGATCAAAATTTGGACTTTTGAGAATGAGATGCCTTTTACTTTTAGATGTCATCAAGTCTATATACACTGCAATTATTTTTGATTACCATCAAGGCTAGTGTAAGTATTATCACAGCGGGAAACTTGCATAAGAACAAAATTTTTTATTAGTCTGATGTATTAAATTGTTGTGGTTTAATGGCAATCAGTATGGTAGAGTTCATCCAACTCTTCCAAATACTGCTAACGCAATTATGCTTTGAATGTGATAAATGTTGACAACAACATTGAAAACATACTGTGGTTGGAATCACCAACCTGATAAAATTTAATCTATCTTATACTTTAATTGAATACACACTTGTGAGAAAAATTCAAGGTTCAAGCAAGATTGTTGAACCTGCATGTGAAACATGCTTCTTCATGTGAAGAATTATGTCTTGAGCATCAAGATGCTAATATACTTCAATAAAGGCATTAGCACATAAATATTTCAATTAAAAGCAATTCAATAGTATTTCACTTCCTAAGTTAACATTTAAATGTTATTAGGTTTATTTAATGCTATTAAAATGTTGCTTTTTTCAAGTACTAGACTTCATGGAGTAAAATTGTTTTTGTAGAGCTACAGAAACATTTAGTTTAAAATTAAATACTAATTCAACCCTTCAATGATTTTGCCAATACTGTGCCATTCAATATGATCATAGTTGATTATCCAACCCAATATCCTGTTCCTGCTTTCTTCTCATACCCTTTGTTCCCTTTAGCCCAAAGAACAATTCCTAACTCCTTTAACACATTCGATGCTTTAACCTGAACTGCTTTCTGTAGCAGACAATTTCACAGGTTCACCACTGTCTGAGTAAAATAAATTTATCATCTGAATCCAAAATAGCCTAGTACATATCTTTAAACCAACTCTTGGTTCTGGACATTCTGCACATTGCTGCATTTACCCTCTCTAGTTTGTACACAACCCCGTCCCAACTAATTTTTCTGAATTCCAGTGAATTCAGCCCTAACCAATCCAGGTTCTCTTCATATGTAGGTCCTATCGTCCCAGGAACCGCTATGGTAAAACATTGTTGCACTTTCTCTATAGCCAAAACATCCTTCCCCAAGTAAGGAGATCAAAATTAGGATCTGATATCACCAAGTCTCTGCACGATTGCAGCAAGACATCCCTATTCCTGTACTCGAACCCTCTCAATGAAGACCAACACACCATTTGCCAGCTCCACTGCCTTCTGCAACTGCACCCTTGCTTTCAGTGACTGATGTACAAGGGCACCCACATCTCCTTTTTGCCTCTCCACTTCCTAATCTATTGCTAATTAGATAATCTGCCTTCCTGTTTTTGATACCAAAGTGGATAACCTCACACTTATCCATATTACACTTCTGTCATGCATTTGCGCACTCGCTCAATTTGTCCAAAACCGAGTGAAACATTGCAACTCTCGTTCACCCTCACATCCAGCTTCCCTCGTCTGCAAATTTGGGAATTTCACATTCCGTTCCCTCATCTAATTCATTAATTTATAGCTGGCGAACAAGCACTGATCACTATACCACTAGTCACTGCCTGTCACTCAGAAAAAGACTTGTTTATTCCCACCCTTTGTTTCCTGTTTGCCAACCAATAATCTAGTCATGCTAATACAATACCCACAATCCTATGCACTTTAAATTTATATGGAAATCCCTAATGTGAGACATCTGTGAAACTTAGGAAAATCCAGATCAGCCACATCGATTGGCTCCCCCTCATCAATTTTGCTAGTTAATTCTGCCAGTAATTTTGTCAAGCATGAATTTCCCTTTCTTAAATCCAAGCTGATTCTTTGATTCAAGTCACTGTTTTCTGAGTGTTCTACTGTTGAAACTTTTATAACCAAATCTAATATTTTCATTACTACCAATGTCTGGCTAACCAGCCTATAATTTCAGTATTCCTTCTATATCCTTCTTTATGTATTGGGGTTATTTAATTCCTTTAATTCATAGGAACTGTTCCAGAATCTTAACAGGTGACCACCAATGGATCCACTATTTCTAGGATTGCTTCCTTAAATACTCTGGGATGTAGCTTATTGTGGCCCAGGGATACATTAGCCTTTAATCCCATTAATTTCCCCACTATTTTAGTTTCCTTCAGTTCTCCTCACTCACTAGGCACTATGTTCCCTGATATTTTTGGAATGTTAGTTTTCCTTTTTGAAAACAAAATAAATGTACAGGTCATTCAGTTATAATGTGACTTTCATCAATGCGAATTTGCTGTAGCGTGATTTATGAATTGGGGACGCTGTTTCTACAGCACAAACTTTTAAAACCTGTGTTGGCTGGAATGCAATTACAGCACCAACACTTTAAGCGCACTGTTTCTAAAGCTTTTTTTAACACGGGGTTGCACAGGAATGCAAACATTGTGTTATTGAAGAAATGTATTTATGGGCAAAATATTTGTTGGAAATCTGAAACAAACAATGCTGGAGTAGCTGAACAGGTCTGACAGCATCTGTGGAAAGTAAATGTTTCAAATCTGGTCTGACTTCTTCAGAACTACTTGCAGTTCTGAAGAAGTCATACCAGAATTGAAATGTTAACGTTTTTTTTCTCCAAACATGTATTTCATTAGTTTGCTATCTCTGTTCCCCATTATAATCTCCTCTGTGTCTGAGAGACACCTATGTTTGTCTTCACTAATGTTTTTTTACAGAAACGTTTTGCCATCAGTTTGTATATCCCTTACCAGCTTCTATTCTATTTTGGCTATCTTAATCAATGTTTTTGTTTTGTTTTATTTTGCTGGGAGCAATTTAGATTTCAGTGTTCAAGTCTGTTTTTTTTTAAGTTTTTGGCCAATTTGTTTGCCCCTTTGATTAATATTATCCCTAATTTCCCTCATTAACCATGGTTGAGCACCTTTTCTGTTTTTAATGTTGTGTTAGACATGAATGAAGACTACTACATTTCCTTCTTGCACTCTTTTTTTTAAATTTTTGCCATTGCTTATCCGTTGTCACCCTTTTAAGTAACATTCTAGTTAGTTTGTATCTCATACCATCCGAGTTTCCTTTATTTAAATTCTCTCTAGTCTCAAAATCAACCACATCACTCTTCATCTTAATGAAGGGTTCATCATATTGTGGTCACTCATTCCTGAGAGATCTCAGCTAGATTGTCAATTAGTCCTTTCTCATTGCACAATACTCAGTCTAGGATGGCCTGTGCTCTAGTTGGTTCCTCGGCGTATTGATTGAAAAGCATTACATATTCATTCCAGGAATTCCCATGCTGATGTATTACTGATTTGATTTGCTCAATCTATATTGTAATTACAGCTGATCCTTTATTGCTTGTCTCTCTCATTTCCTGTTTGGTACCTTCCCCGATATTATTAACACAGCAGTTTGGGTGTTGAAAGAATGTCCCGATTATCATTTTCTACTCCTTGGCATTTCTAAGTTCTCTCCATACAGATTTCACTTCATCAGACTAATATGCTAAATTAGGAAGAGTATTAGATTGAAGGAAGAGATATCCAAATTGGCTTTTTTTAAAAAAAACAGTGGACCTGGGGATTGGATGCAATTTAGGGTTCAGTAAAGGAGAACAAATGGATCACCGTTGCATTAATTTCCTCTCTCACCAGCAGTGCTACCTAAATCCTTTTTTCCTTTTTTGTCTGTCCTTTCTTTAGATGTTCATTCCTGGTCACTCTGCAGCTGTGTTTCTATAATCCCAACTATATCATAACCATTTATATCTATTTGTGTGACTATTGCATCCACTTCGTGAAAAGTTAATCTCATATACACTTTCTTAAAACAATTGTGCATCTAGTTTATCAGAGGTAGATTCTACTAATGTGGTATTATCCTATCTGTGAATATAGATAATAGTTTAATGTGGGACTTTCTAATGAGAAAGATGCTGAGTGAAGTTTGACCAAGGCACTCCTTGATTGATAGGATTGTCTTTTGTATACTTCTATTGGAGTTACAAATTGAATATTATAATTTCCATGGAAAATAGATAGCCCTATAACTTTATCTTCGAAGACCAAATATTTGAAGATACAGTTTACTGTGTGCTTTGGATTGAGCTTTGTCACAAATTTATTAGCGTTCTACACTTAATTTGAAATAAATAAATCCACATTCTAGAAACACAAATTTCAAATCCTGTTGCTAGTGACATTTTGTGTCATTGGGAAACCCTCTGGTGATTAATTCATTCTGAATTATATGTGACCTAATGAATGTTAGGGCACTTAATTCGTATCCATCACAGACTGATGCAATCTTATTGCATTAATGTTTACTTGTGGAAATAAATTTTAATCTATTTAATCAAGTTGTAACAGTCACTCGCTAAACATATCCCTTGAACTATTTCTTTTGTCCACAATAGATCACTTTTAAATTTAGAAATGCTGCTACATCTTTAAAAAAATCTTTAAATGCATTAAATGATTTGTACGACTTAATGTAACTATTTAAATTGAAAATTGCAACAGTTTTTTGCACAAAATATGATGCAAGTCTGAGAGTATTGGATTTTGATGTCTGTTAGTTTGCATTTATTGAATTGTAGTAATGTAGAATTTTGAACACTGGAACGTAACTTTATTGATTTCCTAAATGTTGGATCTTAGCCCCACAGATAAAAGTTGTCTATCTTTTGGGAAGTAATTTTGTAAATTTGTAAACTATTGGAAGCACTTCTCAACGATTCCTACAGTGAAATTATTTATATTAAAATGTTAACAGTTTTGTTATAAATGTTTGCAGTGGACAATGGATAGGTACGCCCTATGGTGGCGTACTGAGCAATACAGGAATATCCCAGATCAAAAGATAACATCCTACAGATGCTAAAAATCTTAAAATAAAACAGGTAGTTGTGGTTTTGTTCACCGAACTGGGAATTTGTGTTGCAGACGTTTCGTCCCCTGTCTAGGTGACATCCTCAGTGCTTGGGAGCCTCCTGTGAAGCGCTTCTGTGATGTTTCCTCTGGCATTTATAGTGGGTTGAATCTGCCGCTTCCGGTTGTCAGTTCCAGCTGTCTGTTGCAGAGGTCGGTATATTGGGTCCAGGTTGATAACCTGAACCTAATATACCGACCTCTGCAACAGACAGCTGGAACTGACAACCGGAAGCGGCAGATTCAACCCACTATAAATGCCAGAGGAAACATCACAGAAGTGCTTCACAGGAGGCTCCCAAGCACTGAGGATGTTACCTAGACAGGGGATGAAATGTCTGCAATACAAATTCCCAGCTTGGCGAACAGAACTACAACCAGCACCCGAGCTACAAATCTTCTCTCAAACTTTGAATAAAACAGGTAGGCCTATCCCTGGTTTGTACTGAGTTAGTTGACCACTGCCAGTTTCAGTAAATAGTAATTTACCACCTTTCTGATGAGGGAATCTTGGGTAAGGATCCTTTGGAAATTGGGAAGGACCAAATTAGGGTAAAAAGTGAGGTCTGCAGATGCTGGAGATCATAGTTGAAAATGTGTTGCTGGTTAAAGCACAGCAGGTTAGGCAGCATCCAAGGAATAGGAAATTCGACGTTTCGGGCATAAGCCCTTCATCAGGAATGAGGAGAGGGTGCCAGGTAGGCTAAGATAAAAGGTAGGGAGGAGGGACTTGGGGGAGGGGCGATGGGGATGTGATAGGTGGAAGGAGGTCAAGGTGAGGGTGATAGGCCGGAGCGGGGTGGGGGCGGAGAGGTTAGGAAGAAGATTGCAGGTTAGGCGGGCAGTGCTGAGTTGAGGGAACCGACTGAGACAAGGTGGGGGGAGGGGAAATGAGGAAACTGGAGAAATCTGAGTTCATCCCTTGTGGTTGGAGGGTTCCCAGGCGGAAGATGAGGCGTTCTTCCTCCAACCGTCGTGTTGTTATGTTTTGCCGGTGGAGGAGTCCAAGGACCTGCATGTCCTCGGTGGAGTGGGAGGGAGAGTTAAAGTGTTGAGCCAAGGGGTGGTTGGGTTGGTTGGTCCGGGCGGCCCAGAGGTGATCTCTGAAGTGTTCCGCAAGTAAGCGGCCCGTCTCCCCAATGTAGAGGAGGCCACATTGGGTGCAGCGGATGCAATAGATGATGTGTGTGGAGATACAGGTGAACTTGTGGCGGATATGGAAGGATCCCTTGGGGCCTTGGAGGGAAGTGAGGGAGGAGGTGTGTGCGCAAGTTTTACATTTCCTGCTGTTGCAGGGGAAGGTGCCGGGGGTGGAGGTTGGGTTGGTGGGGGGTGTGGACCTGACGAGGGAGTCACGAAGGGAGTGGTCTTTGCGGAACGCTGATAGGGGAGGGGAGGGAAATATATCCCTGGTGGTGGGGTCCGTTTGGAGGTGGCGGAAATGACGGCGGATGATACGTTGTATACGGAGGTTGGTGGGGTGGTAGGTGAGAACCAGTGGGGTTCTGTCTTGATGGCGGTTGGAGGAGCAGGGCTCGAGGGCGGAGGAGCGGGAAGTGGAGGAGATGCGGTGGAGGGCATCGTCAATCACGTTTGGGGGGAATCTGCGGTCCTTGAAGAAGGAGGCCATCTGGGCTGTGCGGTGTTGGAACTGGTCCTCCTGGGAGCAGATGCGGCGGAGGCGAAGGAATTGGGAATATGGGATGGAGTTTTTACAGGGGGTAGGGTGGGAGGAGGTGTAGTCCAGATAGCTGTGGGAGTCAGTCGGTTTATAGTAGATGTGTTGAGTCAGTCGCCTGAGATAGAAATGGAAAGGTCTAGGAAGGGGAGGGAGGAGTCTGAGACAGTCCAGGTGAATTTGAGGTCAGGATGGAAGGTGTTAGTAAAGTTGATGAACTGTTCAACCTCCTCGTGGGAGCACGAGGCAGCGCCGATACAGTCATCGATGTAGCGGAGTAAAAGGTGGGGGGTGGTGCCAGTGTAGTTGCGGAAGATGGACTGTTCCACATATCCTACGAAGAGACAGGCATAGCTGGGGCCCATGCGGGTGCCCATGGCAACTCCTTTAGTTTGGAGGAAGTGGGAGGATTGAAAAGAGAAGTTATTCAGGGTGAGGACCAGTTCAGTCAGTCGAAGGAGGGTGTCAGTGGAAGGGTACTGGTCAGTGCGGCGGGAAAGGAAGAAGCGGAGGGCTTTGAGTCCTTCGTGATGGGGGATGGAGGACCAAATTAGGTTCAGCCATGATGCACAATGTTTTTTTTTGTAGATATTTTTATTGAAATTTAACATTTTTGCAAATTTACAAAAATAAACAAAACTCTCAAATACAAACATTGATGTACAATTAAATCATATATACAATAGTCATAATTTAACAAAGAAAAGAGAAAGAAAGAAAACAAAAAAAGAAAAAAAAAGAAACGAAAAAAGAACTCAACTTTCTACTAATCTAACCTATAACTAACCAGAGTGTATACCTAAGTCTCTTACATGCTCGGAATGTATAAACATCAAATATAATAAAACCCGTATTCGCGCAGGATTCCTCTCCCAAGGGGCCCCGGAGCAGCCCGGTCTGAAATCTTCACTAAATAAAAGCCCTTGTTAGGATAGCCGAAATATCTGCATTTATATAATTCAAAAAGGGCTGCCATATTTTATAAAATAATTCAGTCTTTCGGTGCACCATATTTGTGAGGAAGTCAAGGGGGATATATTCCATAATTAATCTGTGCCAATTTGAAAGTCCAGGGGGGCCCTCAGCCACCCAGTTCACCAAAATATTTTTCCTTGCACAGAAAGAGAGAATAGAAAATAGTCTCTTCCCATGCATATCCAGAGATGAGAGGTTCGAAAAGCCCAAAAGGAGAGATACAGGGTCCACCCTAATTTCCGTTCCTAAAATTTCTGTCAGGGTATTTGCCACTTTAGTCCAGTATCTGCGGATTTTCTGACAAGTCCACAGACAATGTACAAGAGTACCCACCTCTATTTTGCATTTGGGACACATTGGAGATGCTCCTGCCTTAAATTTTGCCAGTCGAGCTGGAGCTATATGGGCCCTATGAAGTATCTTTAGTTGGATAGCCTGAGTTCTGTTACAGATAGCAATTCTTCTAGCATTTTCCCAAATGTCATTCCATATATCCTCAGAGATTTCTAGCCCCAAGTCCTGCTCCCATGTTTTAAGCAGGTCATCCATGTCTCCTGAGACTCCATCATGTAGCAAATGGTATATAGTACTAACGGAGGATGCCCCCGCTGGTCGTAAGACATTACGTTCTCTGTCTGATTTATAAAGACTATCTATTAATGTAGTCTTCCTCTGTATATAATCTCGAACTTGGAAGTATCGAAAGAGATCCCCATTAGGTATTCCGAATTTCAGACGCAGCTGCTCAAAGGACATCAGGATCCCATCTTTAAATAGGTCCCCTAAGCATGAGATGCCCCTGGATCTCCAGAGTTTAAAGGTGGCATCTGTAATCCCCGGTTGGAATCCCCATGCGCCTACTATTGGTGCATGGGGGGATGTTTTATGTGAGTTACCCTCATTTTGCCGCATTATATTCCAGGCCTTAATTGTGTTTAATATTATGGGATTTTTTCAGTGGTCTGTAATGATTTTCCTCTTATCTGAAAATAAAAGGTTAATAAGTGGGTATTTTACTTGGGAGGCTTCGATATCCAGCCAAATTGATTGTGGATCAGATGAAACCCAATCAGCTATGTAACTTAGTAGGGAGCTTAACTGATATTTCCTAAAGTCTGGGAAGTCCAGTCCTCCCCTTGCCTGTGGAAGCTGTAGCTTCTTCAGCTTAATAAGGGGCCGTCTATGGTTCCAAATAAAGGAGCCCAACCAGCCATATAATTTACGTAGGGCTAGCCTTGGCAGCATCAGCGGGAGCATTCTCATAGGATATAAGAGATGGGGCAGAACATTCATTTTAATTAATGCTATTCTCCCTAGCCAGGAAATCGGAAGGTCTCTCCATCGCTGGAGGTCCTGCCTTATCCTTTCCATTAATTGTACAAAATTAGCCCTATACAGCTGATCAAATACTGGCGTGATAAAAATACCTAAATATAAGAAGCCCTCCAGGGACGAACGGAAGGGAAAAGGGGATCCGTCCATTAAGTGGGGTATCATAGCCAGACCACCCATTGGCATGGCTTCCGATTTTGAAAAATTAATTTTATAGCCTGAGAATGCACTAAATGTATTAATAACTTGAATTAGACGAGGCACTGACATTAAAGGATTACTGAGGAATAAGAGAATGTCATCTGCATAGAGGGTAATTTTGTGTTTACCTGTACCAATCCTCGGGGCCGTTATATTAGGATCAGTCCGGATGGCTTCTGCTAATGGTTCGATTATCAGTGTAAACAACAATGGTGAGAGAGGACATCCTTGACGGCAGCCCCTACCCACACTGAAGCCATCCGATCTTAACCCATTAGTAATAACAGCTGCTTTGGGGTCATTATACAATGTTGAAACCCATTTGGTAAACACCTGTCCAACGCCAAACCTTTCCAATGTGTAAAATAAATATGACCATTCAACCCTATCAAATGCCTTTTCCGCATCCAATGAAATTACTACTCCTGGTATCTTTCCCTGATGACAGGCTTGGATCATATTCAAGACCCTTCTGATATTATTGGATGATCTGCGGCCCTTAATAAATCCCGTCTGGTCCTCCTTTATAATATATGGCAGTACCCTTTCTAGTCTTAGTGCTAACATTTTTGAGAGAATTTTAAAGTCTACATTTAGTAAGGATATTGGTCTGTAAGATGCACAATCTTCTGGGTCTTTTCCTTTTTTGAGGATAAGAGAAATATTTGCTTCTTTCAGCGTGGGCGGGAGACAGACCTGACTATGCGCAAAATTATACATATCCATAAGTGGGTCAACCAATATTCCTGTAAATTCTTTATAGAATTCAGCTTGAAAACCATCCGGGCCCGGTGCTTTTCCGCTCTGAAGTTGCCTAATTGCCTCAAGTATTTCTTGGACTGTTAAAGGGGTATTTAGGGCCGACACCTGTTCCGGAGTCAGGCCCGGGAAGGTCAAATTTTTAAAAAATGACTGCATCCTCCTAATCCTATCTTCACAATCCTGCGATCTATATAGTTCAGAATAAAATTCTTTAAAGGTCGCATTGATCTTTTTATGATCATGAGTCAGGGTACCTGTACTTTCCTTGATGGTCGGAATAGTTTGAGGGGCTTTCTTTTTCTTTGCAAGAAATGCTAAGTATCTACCCGGTTTGTCGCCATATTCATATAATCTTTGTTTCGCAAATAATATTTCCCTTTTAGCCGTTTGAGTAAGCGCGGTGTTTAAAGCTGTCCTAAGAGCTGTAATCCTCTGCAATTTTGTGATAGAAGGTCTATCAGTGTATGCTGTTTCGGCTGCTTTTAGGCGAGCTTCGAGCAGACGCTGTTGCTCTCCCTTCATTTTCCTCTGGGTCGCTGAATAGGAGATGATCAAACCTCGTGCATAAGCTTTGATGGTCTCCCACATCATTGACGGATTGCTAGCTGTACCAGTATTAATTTCTAAAAAAGTTTTAAGTTCTTGGGAGAAGTACTTTAAAAATTTGCTATCTTTTATCAGGAAGGGGTCCATACGCCAATGCCGAGCAGATGTCCCATTGTTCTTTACCTTAGTTTCCATGTATACAGCGGCATGGTCAGAGATTGCTATAGTACCTATTTTACAGGTTGCTATAGAGTTTAGAAAAATCGATGGGGCAAAAAACATATCAATTCTTGTGTGACATTTATGTGGATTAGAGTAGAAAGAAAAATCTCTACCCTGTGGATGGAGACATCTCCATACATCTACCAATCCTAATTCTTTATTCAGGTCCGCCAGTTGTCTAGATCTGGGAGATACTCCAGCGGCACTCTTGGGAATCCTGTCTATTTCCGGATCCATAATACAATTAAAGTCTCCCCCTATAATTGTATGACGGGCACCAAAGGCCATCAGTTTTGAAAAAGCTTCCTTTATGAATTTAAAGGGGTGTGCCGGGGGGCAGTATACATTTAAGATCCCATATTCCTCTCCATTTATGAGGGCTTTAATCAAAATATATCGTCCAGATTCGTCTTTTATCTGATTTAGAATTTTCAAAGGGAAGTTCTTCCGGACAAGGATAACCACTCCCCTGCTTTTTGAATTAAAAGAGGAAAAAAAGGCCTGATCAAATCCGCCCTGTCGTAATTTTAAGTGTTCTTTATCCGACAGGTGTGTCTCCTGTAGGAGAGCTATATCAACTCTCTCCTTCTTAAGATTTGATAATATTTTCTTCCTTTTAACTGGCGAATTACTCCCCCTGACATTCCAGGTGCACCACTTAACCGACTGTTCAGCCATAATCATCTGGACAGATCCGAGACCCCTCGGGAGGGGAAACCCTATCTAGAACATCCCGAGCATGGAGCATACAAGATTTACAAAAGTAAAGATTCTCTGATACACTCAAAACAATATAACAAAAAACTCTTTCTAAGTATAAAAAATATAAAACATTCCGAATTGGAGATTTTCTCCCTTGTTCCCAGGGAGCGTCACTTCCACTCCCACAGTCCATCTTACCCTCTTCCAACCAGTGCCCCACCCTTGAACCAGGTGTTCCTCAATGAGGAGAATTCAAATATAATATAAAGCTAGAGTTAACAGTGAACACCCCACCCCCACCCACACCCACACCCACATCTAAATATATTTGGGAATATTAATACCATATATAACTATAAGATTACAATCTCAACACGTAATACTTAAATATAATACCACAAAATAACAGGGGAAAGAAAAACAACCCCGCTCCTAAAAACAGAAGTAAAATAGAATAAGGTAACCACCTCCCCCCATCAACATTAACCAAACGCCCCAACATATATATATACATACACACATAGGGGGAAAGATAAGAAAAGATGAAGGGATGTAAACCAAAATAATGGGAAAGGCAGACCAGCGTCCACAATCTCTTACAGCTTATTTAAGAGAGTCCAAGAATTCCTTAGCCTTCTCCGGTGATCCGAAGTTATATATGGATCCTTCGTGGCTAAGGCGTAGCGTCGCTGGATATCGTAAGGAGTACTGGATATTTAAGTCCCTTAAACGCTTCTTCGCCTCATCGAATGCCTTCCTCTTTCGGACCAAAGCTGGGGAGAAGTCCTGGAACAGCATGATCCTGGATCCTTTGTGGGTCATAGCTTGGGGATCTTTTCCCAGATTTCTTGAGGCTTCCAGGAGCATCTGCCTCTCCCTATAGCTCTGCAGCTGGAACAGGACCGGGCGTGGGCGCTGGGTTGAGCCGGGCCCACGTACTGTGACCCGGTAGGCCCATTCTACCCTTACCCGGCCTGATCCAGCCTGCAGATTTAAAAGTTGTGGCAGCCAATGCTCTAAGAATGCTGTCAGCTGGCCTCCCTCTTCCTGCTCGGGAAGGCCCAACAACCGAATATTTTTTCTACGACATCGATTTTCGAGGTCATCAATGTGGTTTTCTAGGTTCTGGACTCGATTCTCGAGAAAACGGATGTGGTCGGCTGTTGATTTTATCCCAGTCTCTGAGGCTGCGGCCTTCGACTCCACCTCTCTGACTCGGCACTCCAATTCCTGAATGTCTCTGCCCTGCTTCTGCAGCTCGGCTGATAGTGCTTCTCTGCTCTGCCGAGACTCATCGATAAAAGCATCAATCTTCGCCTCCCACCTGGCAAACATCTCCTCAAAGCTCATCTTCATTGGTAAATCTCCTGAAGCAGCTGAAGACACCTTTGTTGCAGCTGAAGAGGGAGAGGGTGGGGGAGGGGTCCCTGCTTTCTTAGAGCCGCCTGTTCCCTTCCCTTTACTCATTTTCCAGCTAGTATTAGACTATTTAAATGTACTAATAGGTAACTATTTAAGGTTAACAACTATTATAAATGGTTTAGTGAGTGTGGTGGGGGTGGATAGCCCACTTTTCCCAAGTTTTGGGTAGAGCACTGTGGACTCAGTCTTGCTGGGTCGCCGCCATCTTGGATCCCCCGATGCACAATGTTAAGTCACAATATGATTGTATCCCTCTGTCAGCAAAAGGGTGTGTGTTGAGGCAGTAGCTACTTGCTTAACAAAGTAATCTTTCTAACTAGTTTAATATGGTTCCCCCTGAGATGATTTATAAATATTAAAAGCTTAATATTTATTATGAAAAAATAGAATGTGGCTTTTAACTTCAGTGAAGACTCCTCCAGTGTTGCTAAATTATCGAACTGCTTATCTGACATCCAATACTAGTTGAGCAGAACTGTCTTCCAATGTTGGAAAGACTGAAGACCTTTTTGGTCCCCACTTCATAACTCTGTTCCCTTGCTGCTGATCCATCCTCTCCTTAGGAACTGAGAGAGATTGAAACACTGTGTTCACAATCTCCGTATCAAATTTGATCCAAAATGAATGCCTGTCATCACTAAGACAAAGATCAGAAAATGTATTTTCACATCTGTTAACAATGCCACACATCACCCTGGCTTAGCTCACCTACTGAAACACTTTTTTTTTGTTTTAGCTGTTGCTAGATTCCATTGTTCCAATGCATTTTTGCCTATTTCAATGCACACCTGACCAACTTCCCACATTTTACCCTCTAAACTTGTGGTCATTTGAATATTCCACTCCCTGTGTTTTGACTTGGAGCAAGTTCCCCCTCATCCTGTGTTCGCTGACCAATGATGAAGCAGCATTTTGAATTTAAAATTTTCATCCTTGTTTTCAAATACTGCTATGGCCCCATCGCTCCCGATCTGTTATCTCCCATCCCACAATGCTTTGAGAGGTCTTTGCTCCTGTAATTCTTACATCTTGTGTATGCACAATTTTAATTGTTTTAGCACTGGAGGCCACATCCGCATTGTTTAGGTTCCAACATCAGAAATACCTTGCATGTCTTGCTCTCTGTCATCTTTGAAACACTGTTTAAAATAAACTTTTCTGATCATGCTTTAAGTCAACTGATCTAATCTCTTTTTGCAGCTCAGTGTCATATTTTGTAAAGCCACATTGTGCAGCTTGGGACATTTCATTATTTTGAAGATGCTGCATAAGTTAGTGTAAACAGACCAAAATTTCAGTAATTCCATAATCCTGTAAATACCAGTTTCTATTATAGTTCCTTCAGATGGTTTGTACTTTACCATATTGCTCAGAATAATTTTGCACTAACAATTTTATTAATTTGCATATTTTTTATATTTGCAGGTGACGTGAGACTTAAGTCTTGCAAACAGTGAGAAGATAGTAATAGACTTAGAGGACATAGGCTGGTGGATTAGGCAAATGAAATTCAACACTAGAGAAGTGCGAGGTGATACATTTTTGTAGGAAATATTAGAGATGATCTTTGAATGTGGCAAGATAGATTAATAAAGCAGCTAATGAAACACCTAGGATCCCGTGCTTTATAGAAGTATAAAGTTAGGAAATTATGTAAACATAATCTTTGAGTTAAACTTTACTTCCAGACACTATACTTTAGGAAGACTGTGAAACTTGGAAAGGTTAGAGATGAGATTTCTTCGAATGAGCTTCAAGGATGAAGGAGTGCAGTTACTGGATACAATGGAGCAGAAAAGATTGCAGAGATTTGATAAAGGTATATAACTGCTGCCTCACAGTGCCAGAGATCTGGGTTCAATTCCCGACTCAGGCGACTGACTGTGTGGAGTTTGCACATTCTCCCCGTGTCTGCGTGGGTTTCCTCCGGGTGCTCCAGTTTCCTCCCACAGTCCAAAGATGTGCAGGTCAGGTGAATTGGCCATGCTAAATTGCCCGTAGTGTTAGGTAAAAGGGGTAAATTTAGGGGAATGAGTGGGTTTCGCTTCGGCGGGTCGGTGTGGACTTATTGGGCTGAAGGGCCTGTTTCCACACTGAGTAATCTAATCTAATCTTAAAAAAAATCAGTTTTAACAATGTAAATATTTTCTATTCTCCAGCAGAAAAGTTGTGAATTGGAAGGCAGATATTTATTGTGATTGGCAGAAGAACCAGGCACAATATGAGGAAAGGTTTTCTTGCACAGTAAGTTAAGATCAGAAATGCATTGCCTGGTAGGTGACCAGTAAACCTATATCCAATGTCCATCAAAAGGTAATCCGTGCTACATTTTAAGGAGAAAGTGGCAGGGATATGGGGAAGGAACTAGGCAATGGAACTAGCCGTTTCTCAAATGAGTTAGCACAGATCTGATGGATCATATGGCTGCCTCCTGAGTCCTTCTATTGTCTAATTTTTATCTTACGCCTTTTTAGTTTACTATGCTTTTTACAAAAAAGAACTGAATCAAATTGGGTCCCTTCAAAAATCTTTCTTTGTTCCAGGCAGTAGATTTTGTGGTAAAATTAATTAGAATAGGTTAAGTATTTGAAATATTTTACATGCAGAGAATTTCATGTATTGGTTTATAAACCTGTGCCATTGTTGAAAACATTGGTCCTTAAGAATTAGTAATTAGAATAATTATGTTGATTCAAAACTTCTTACTACCCATTGCTTGCTGTATCATTTTTTTCCCCTTTCTTGCAAAACTGATATAGTTCAAGCTACTCTTATTATTTCCTTTCTTGACTATTTGATTTTTATTGAGACTATATCTCTAAAGTTCTTCACCTTGGGTTCATAATTTGATTAATGGCTAAGAAAAGACATGCCAGAGCTTTCCATTTTGCAAGAAATATTAGTGCAAAGGGAAATGGGTTGACTGGAGAGTACAAGTAATTAGCAAATGTGCTCAGAGTCCCCTTTGCCAACCAGTCGACACTCCTCTTACAGTTTCCGAGATGATTTTGTTTAAATTGGTATTCCTTGTAAATTATCCTGATGTGTGCAAGACAAAAATCTTAGACAACCCATCTTTTTTTCAGTAACTCATGTTCTGTATTACAAAATGACAATTTGATTAATGTTAAAACCTGAATCAACAGTAAATCTCTGTGCAAAGAGGAAGGTCAGGTTACTTTGAATACATTCCAAAAACTGTCGTATCAAAGTAAAAATGAAATTTCTGCCAAGTCACTTGGTTTAATTCTGAATCACCGTTGTGCTGATGTTAATTGCCCTTTATGCAAAAATTATTCTATTTAGAACATTTCTAGTTCTAACTACTTACAGAACATGCCTGTGTTTTCTTTGTTTTGTGTGAATTTGTTTTCAAAGAAGTAGCCTAGAATTTCATATATTCAAGACCTCATACAATATATGTTGTCTTATTACAAATGCTGATGTCCAATAAAGTTTGATTTTAAGATCTGTGAAACAAAAACAGAATTTTGTCTTATTCTAATTTCTTCTTGCATAGAGGGAAGAAAAAGCAACTTGGGATATCATGCAAGTAATCATCTTTGCTGTTTGTTCATGGAATGTGATTGTGTTTGTAGCACATGGGAACCTATATCCTATACCCTTGGACTGTAATACCTCTGTTCTAGACTCCTTAGTCATTGGGAACATCCTTTTTTGCTTTTACTCTGTCTAGTCCTGTTAGAATTTTATACGTTTCTGAGATTCACTGCTTAATCTTCTAAACTCCAGTGAATATAGTCATAACTGATCTAGTCTCTGTCTATACGTCTGTTCTGCTATCTCAAGAATCACTTCCCTCCAGAAGATTTTTCCTTGGATATGGAAATTAAAACTGTGTACAATATTCCAGGCATTTATATATTTACAAACCAAGCATAATTGCATTCCTGCTCTGTACTTGAATTCTTGCTTTATGAAGGCCATGTACCATTTAGCTTCTTGATCAACTGCAGTGACCTTTCTATGACTCTGCCCAGGTCTTCTTGAACCTCCCCCTTTCCCAATCTATTGCCATTCAGTTAATAAGCTGTTGTCTTATATTTTCTACCAAAGTAGGTAACTTCATACTTATTCACATTTTACTTAAACTGTCATGTATTTGCCCATTCATTCAACTTGTCTGAATCACACTGAAGAGTGTCTGCATCATCTTGGCAGCTGGCACATCTGCCCAGCTTTGAACATTTACAAACCTGGAGATATTACATTTAGTTCCCCCTCTAAATATTAATATATTGTAAATAGCTTTTTGGGAAAAAGGGGCTCCATTTACATTCTGATTAGATCATCAGGGAATGAAACGTTTGCAGCAAAAACTTCCAGCTCGGCGAGCAGAACCACAATAAATGAGTTAGTTATTTTGTAGCTAGGAAGGCAAATGCAATGATGGCATTTGTTTTGAGGGAATTTGAATATAAAAGTAGGGATGAACTTCTGAGGCTCTATAAGGTTGTGATCAGACCATATTTTGGAGTATTGCATGTAGTTTTGGGCCCCAGGGCTCAGGGAAGAATGTACTATCCCTGTTCAGAGGAGGTTCATGAGAATTAGTCTCAGGAATGAAGAGCTTAACAGATGATGAACATTTTAAGGACTCTGGCTCTATACTCTGTAGTGTTTAGAAGGATGTGGGGGGGGGGGGGGGGGGGTGGGGGAGGTATCTAATTGAAAAATACAGAATTCTGAATGGCCTGAACAGAGTAGATATTGGGAAGATATTTCCATAGGTAGGAGAGACTAGGACCTGAGGGCAGAGCCTTCAAGTAAAGGGAAAACCTATGGAATGCATCGCCACAGAAGGCTGGCAAAGCCAGGTCATTAAGTATATTTCAGACTGAGCTAGGTTGTTGAGTATCAAGGGTATCAATAGTTATAGGGAGAAAGCAGGTAGAATGGGGTTGATAAACTTATCAGCCATGATTGAACAGCAGAGCAGACTTGATGGGCTGAATGGCTTGATTTCTCCTCCTGTCTTTTGATCTAATAGTCTTATTCTATTAGGTGCAGTCAGGTAGTCACAATATTTTCTGTAATTTAGCACGGGACCTGGGTTCAATTCCCACATTGGGTAACTGTGCGGAGTTTTCTCCCACAATCCAAAGATATGCTGGTCAGGCAAATTGGCCATGCTAAATTGCCTATCGTGTTAGGTGCCTTAGTCAGAGGTAAATATAGGGTAGAGGAATGGGGCTGGGTGGGTCACTCTTCGGAGGGTCGGTGTGGACTTGCTGGGCCGAAGGGCCTGTTTCCATACTATAGGGAATCTAATCAAATCATATGTAGTATTTGGGCTTGCTCAGAAGCACCATTAGAATTCATTAGTATACTCTGTAATTATCACGCCTCCAATGTCTTGGACGCTACAAAATTTAAATTGATGCAATCTACAATTAGTGAAGAATATAGATTTTTTTTTTAAATTGACCTATTCAAACATAACTATAGCTTCCTGTCTCAGGTATGTGTTTTATTAAGATTATAAATCTTAATATTCACTGCTTGAGTTAACAAACAGTAGGACACCATTAGGCTGACAGTGATCCAAACATCCAGGACTAATGAGATGGCCTGCTTATTGATAAGGATACAGTCAGTGCTGCTATAATGCATAATAGCAACACCATTTCAGCTAATGGGGCCAGAACCATGTTATTAACCAATACATGCTTTAACAGTTTACACTTTCGAAAAAGTGTTCCCAATTCATTAATCATGTTCTAGCAAATTTGCATTAACAAAACGCGTGTTAGAGCAGAATGACCTGTACATGATGCAAGTGATCAATGACAAAATGGACAGTGACCAGAAGTAAGAACATTTTAAAGAAATATGAATATTAAAACTATAAATTCCCATGTCTACTTTGTTTCGGAGTAAAACCTTGAAGAAACACTGCCACTGTAAGTGTACCTCCAGCAAATACTTGTAAATAAGTTTTTAAATTTGTTGAACCTCAAGAGTTGAAGTGGCTGTATAAACCACAATAATTTGGTGTGGAGTAAGGTCCTTGCAATATCAGTAACATCAAAGGATGGATGAATACATTTCATCACCCATTGGTAAGGAGATAAGTGTTTGAAAGAGGCAGCTGTTAAATTGATTGGAAGATCCAGACAGTAGTTCTGTGGTTGCAGTAGTTAGTGTGTAGAGCCAGGACTATGGTTCTGTTTTTCTGGTAAGCATCATGATACAATTGTTCTCAGAATAGATACTTCCCAATCAATCTGTTCAGAGATATTGTTACACATCTCTGAAAGGGACACTACCACTGTATTGTATAAGCCTTAAACTGAAGTGAAGTGATTAATGGGCTGTAGGGTAACTAGGGAGAAAACTGCGAGGTATAACAGTTGGGTTTGTTTTTCGCTACTGAGAGAGTTAGTTGCATAAAATAGGAGCAACTGTTTCCTGAAGCAAGAACCATCGGACGAAACAGAAACTTAGGCTAGGGACCTAAAGGGTTTCTCAGCAAATCCACAGCACGTAAGTATGCTCCACTGCAAACATGACTAACCATCTAAATTAGTTGTCAGTGTAATATTTTGTACACTCAGATTTATCCAGCAAATTTTGTCAAATTACAGCATCACATCTAATGGATGCTAAACTGCACATTTTGCAAGTATGTCCTAGTTGGGTATGGTCAGTGTATTGTTTGTTGCAGTCAGTCAAAGGGATATGCTGTTTGATAGGATTCATCAGTCTTGAAGTGTATAGCCTAGATACCTGGCATGAAACTAGCACTAAAACATGTACAATTTACAGGACATTGTTTGGTTTGACAGCAGTAGTGTATTAGTGGTGAGCACCACTCATGTTGCTACTGCATTCATGTAGCATTCAACAGCTAGTTTCATCTGTTACTCAAACTTTGAGATATGTTACCCATCCAAAGTAATCTCAGGTAGACTGGCCACCATATATGCCCAAATAGATGGAGTTGTCATGGAATCCACACTAGCCCCAATTCTCAAAACATGTTTCTTGGATTATATGAAAAATATTTCTTGGACATAACATCTAACTTTGCATATTTTCCAATATATAGATGACAATTTTGGTATATGTACAGCTAAATGTAAGACTTTACTTGCATGTCTAACGAGTTCTATCCTGTGCTCAAATTTAAGTCTGAAACAGAATGGTCAACTAATTAGCCTATCACAGTCAAATCTACCATCACTGGTCATTATACATATTTCAATCCCAGATGCTTTAGCATTGAACTCTTTGACAAACTCATAAAAGGGCCCATGCCATTTGTTCACCATGCAGTAGGAACACAAGTGGTGTTTACCACCACCAGTTTGCTCACATCAAGCCAATAGGATATATTGCTGATGATGGAAATGAGTCATGTCATATGAATGTCAGTATTTAGCTCCCTTTATTTATCAGACTTCCCAAGGCAATGTTATTTGTTGTAATGTTGCAAGTATTATAGTTGGAAGAGGCATTGCACATATTCTCAAAATTCCCATCTGGTAGATTGCCCAGAGCCCCGTACTGGCTTCATTAACTAAGAAGTCAATGGATTCAAAGATAGTTTCAGTTTGCATTTGAGATTTTGTACATTTTAACATCCCATTTGACCCAAAATCACCCACATGCTTCTGGGAGTTCAGATTTCCCAACAATTCAAACTTCATAAAGACTGACAATTTTTCTCTCAAGATTTTCATTCTAGCGCTTCTTTACTACAGACTAGTTGTTAAGTGGCAGAATTCGCCAACAACCGTAATTTCCCAGTTGTCCCTTTTTCTGATCAAAAAGTGGACCTCTCTCTTAAACAGGTACTATCCAAATCTCAACTTTTGCTCTCCACAAATTTTTACTTTCCCTCTCTACTTGCCCTAACCTAACAGGACATCTGTTTGCTCTTCCACATGGACAACAGCAAGTATCTCTCTCATAGACCGCCCTCCATATTTCAATAACATTTATCTCCTTTGTCACACTATGCACCATATAATAGAGTTGAAATAAAATTATTTATCAGAGATTGACTTACTGGACATGTACTTATGAAATATCTGAATTTAAGGCTCATTTAGATAAAAATATTCATAAACACATGCAATTTGTGATAACATGTACATTTGTGGTTTCTAGTTCGATCAATGACAGACCACCATGGGACTGTTTCTTTAAGAAATAATTTAGCACAATGATTTAGCAAAGAATTTTGTACAACATGTTGCAGCAAGTTAGAAAGTAACCAATTAGAAAAGAAAAGGTGCTCAATGCGAAAGAAAACTGATTGATTGATTTCAGTGTCATTGTAGGTGACAACCATAACAAAGACAAAAATTGATCTGAAAGATTAAATAAGATTAATGGCAAACGCAATGACTTTGAGCAGTTAATGAGCCTTTTCAAAAACTACCAAGACAAAAGTAAAATGTAGAGTTTATATTATGCAGTGTTTACATACCAACAAATTAATGCAATCATACATAAGTAGTTAGGCTTGACAATAAAAATACATTTTCTTTTGCAGTACACAAAATTAACATTAAACAGCATAAAATGCCACAAAAATACAAATATACAAATCTAAAACTTTAATTTTTTTTAGAAAAAATGGTTACAAAAACACACGATATAGATTAATGCTTTCAAGGATTCTGATAGGAATGCAGTAATTCTAACACTTAGAAGATGACCAATACCCATTTAACTAAAAGTAATAAAAGCAATCCTTAATCTTTTTATTGGCCTATGAAAAAACTTTTACCATGATAATTTCTACAGATAAAGCTCTATAGACAATGTTGTGTCAGCAAACTGACCACAAATGTGCTTCACCAGCTGATAAATATTTAGAATTTAGTATTGATTTTAGGATAAGCCAACACAAAAGAATCATTTTCAGGCTTTGGAACAGGTTCAAAACATTAAAATTTTTACAATGACATTTGCAATCCGTAAAATGATCACCAAATGTCTGTGAGAAACACCTATCTAAAATTAATAGGATCCTGCATTTGTACTATTTTCCCTATGTAGCAACTGTAGGTTAATGCACACTAAACCAATTCCTATAATATTTAAAAACACAATAAAAAGGAGGAATGTCTTGGTAAACATGTTCTGTCAACAAACTTTTCAAATGTTGGTACTAATTTTGACGGGTATTGATCAAATCCTACAACTAATGAGAGAGTTTTAATTCATTAACTGTAGACAACAAGCTTAAATGGCATGATGGTCAATTCTGTAGCCTGAATCCATGTCTGCCACAGATTATGCTGAGGAACCTAATTTACTGAATGTAAAACCAAATAAATCAGTGGATGCTGGAAATCTGAAATAAAAACAGAAAATGCTGTAAATACTCAGAAGGTCAGACAGAACCTCTGGAGATACAAACAGAGTTAATGTTTTGACCAAAGGTCAACAATGCGAAGCTGCCACCTGACTTGCTGAGAATTTCTAGTACTTTGTTTTTACTTTAATTATCAAAACTGCGAGGGCTTTATTTGAAAATAGTCCAAGAATAGTGTGAACATAATTACAAACTCCACAGTGTTAAAAATAATTACTGAAAATCTCAAAATAAAAAAAATGTGCAAATCTTAAAAGCTACAAATGGGATTCAGTATTCAAAGAGTTCACAGCCATCAGGTTGAGAGAATCTCAGCGGCCAGCTGTGAGTGACTTTGTTTTCCAGAAATAAATGCCAGTTATGAAGGCTACTGGTCAACTTCAAAAACCCAGCTTTTGAAACAAAACAGGAATTTTTTTTCCTCCCCATTCCAGGTCTGGTATTCATTTAACAATACACGTTGTCTCAGCAATCACATTCCAGAAAAATCAGCTATGAAAAACTGCACTATTTTAAAATGTTTAAAATAGCATTAAATCCTCTAGTGCTAACTCTATAGATTATTGAAACATTAGCCATCTGCTGAACCATAGTCTTTTGTCTATGTTTTGTACAGAGTATATGTTGACTAACATTAAAATACAGTTTAAGCCAATATTTTAGTTCTGTAAGTTTTAAAGACAGTCTTCGCTTGTGTTGACCTGCGCAGACTAATTAAAATGTATAAAAATTAAACCTGTCAGCATCCCTTTATGAAATCTTAAACAAATAAAACAGTAATTAGTGTTACCTTTATATTCTTCACACAGGTTAAAAAAAATACTTGGCAAGGTGTATTAGCAAACAGATGTCTAGTTTTAAAAATCTTATTTTTAGCACTTTGAATAAACTTTCTTGTTATACAGATATACATAATGTACATATTTTTGAGCATTTAAAGTACAAACAATTTATTTTAAATGTCAGAAAACACTACAGACTTTTATGTGGGGGGAGTTTTCAAATTCAGGTAAGTTCGGCGCTTCAAAAGGGATATTGTCAACGTTGCACGTGAATACTGACCATGCTGACAGACTAACACAAACAGAGGAAATACATAAACAAGATTTCCTACTTGTGACTAAATTGTATTTTTTTGATCAAGTAGTCTGAAAGGAAACTTTCATGCATAAAAACTTCCTATAGCACAAATATATAATACTAACATTTGTTAAAGTAACATTAAAATATATTATGCAACCAACAAATTATGTCATTAACAAGTAAAACTTATTTCTATTTCTATTGGCAATTTTGTGAATTTGAAAATGTTCTAGTATAAAAGAAAAAGAGCTTTCTATCCAACTCTTCAAATATTCTTATAAATGTAGAAGAGACAGTAGGTAATCGTGCACAAAAATGTATCACACCAGGTAACACGTCGCAAAGCAAATTAAAATCCCCTCATATTTTGTTTAGAATGCATCTTAATGGATAGGGTCCAAAAGGCTTGAAAAATCTATATGGTAGGAATCATGACAATAATGCAACTAAGTTGATATGGAATTTAGTAATCTGTGATGTAATACAAACTGATTTTAATAATCAATGTTCTAAATTACTAATTGTTGATTCAATTTCAAAAGAAAAATATTAAAGCTGCAGTTACTGCAGATAAGGATTATAAGCGAAGCAATTTCTAGTCCAGAGATTAGAGTATTTGTATTGTGGGATTTGGCTACAGCTCAGATTTGTACTTTTAGACCCAGTGCTATTTTACGCAAGTAAAGATTTTTAAACATTACTAGACCCAGAACAGCCTGCTAAAAAACCTTTGAACTTTGGTATAATTCCTGAACCTATAAAGTTCCCTTTTATGTCCTCCCCATGTCAGTTCTTAGCAAGTGCAACTTCCAAATAAATTGTAAATATGTTTTAATGTATAAATACTGCATGGTCTGGGCAGTCATTGACTTCCAGTGACAACACTTAGGATAGATTTTTTTCAAAAGAGATTCCAAGTACCACAGTTGACAATGGCATTCACTCCTAGATGATAAAAATTAGCCTCGGTCTTGGGTATTACTAGTGTACTAGTAAATATGCCAAGTCTTGTATTTAAAGATGCTTTTCAGCACAAGAATATAGTCCTTCAACCAACAAAATGCCTACAGAAAAGTTTCTTTTTAAGTTGCTAAACACTCATTGTTTCAGGTTATGCTGCAATGTAATTTAACCCTGGATAAGTGAGGGAAAAGAAAATCAGAGTCACATTACTAAGAATGCAACAGTTAATTTAAAATACAGAAGTCAGCTCTGGTATATCTATTAAGTTGTACAAGGTTTGATGGTTTTCACAGCTCTGTGCATGAATGTTGGCAAGTCCTGTCCACTAGTGATTAAACACATTGTGTTTCTCATGGTACTGCACAAATATACCCATAGTTTCAGAAAATGAATAGAAGAATCATATTTAATTAACTGAACATGAAGCATATTGTGTGGAGGTTTCTCAATATTACATTTTTAAAAATCTGTTTCATTAATTGCATATTACTTTGTTTTAATTTTGGTAATTTCAGATAATCAGATTTGTTTCTGTTTAAACTGTCAAAGTGCATTAATGCAAGTAATTACATGACAAAAGATAATGCGTATACACAGCAATATCAGAAAGTCTGTTAGGTAATCTAGTTAATGAACACTAATAATTTAAAAGTGCGAGGTGATAATACAATGTACACTAGGCTAACCTTCTAATATTCTTCCCACATCATCTGTGTGTAATTAGTCATATAGTACTGGGGTTCCTAGTCATCAAAAGAATAAAACCACACTTCAGAATAATGCACCACCTATTCTCAGAAACAGACACTGGAATCCCTCAGGCATTCTTTACCTTAGCCTAATTCTTTCTTTATCTATCATTTTTGTTTTTTTTTAATTACACTGTTGAATATTGCAACTTTCTACTTTCATGAACATATTAACCTTTGAAGCAATGCAATAAATAATCATTGCAGTATCTCTCTGTATATCCGAGAAGTCCATTGCAAGAGGATTTGAACCACACAGTTCAACAGAATTATTTTTAAAATCATGACAAATTTGGATTGTTTAAATAAAAAATTGAAACTAGGACACAAGATAAACTTTTAAAAAAAGCAAAACTGCATGCACAGAACATGAACACCACACCGTAAAGAGAGTAGCATACCAAAAGCACACTTCTGTACAGTTTAATTAATCTTTTGCTCAAATGACTTTAATCTAACTATATATATCTATGTGGCCCATAGTGGAAGCATTTCTTTGCATTTGACCACGCATAAACTGTCACTGAATGCAGACAGACCGAATTGCTTTTCATTACTTGTGAAAGTGGATTGGCGTTTTAAAGTTAGTTTAATTGAAGTTTTGTTTCCATTTCTGTTTAATGTAATTAATTAAATCACTCTTGCATCTCAAGCAGATTTTAAATATTAAATGAAATTTTGCAAAAATAAGAAAGTGCAAAGAGAATTAAAAGTTAATAAAGGTAGGTCCAATTTACATGTATGCCCTTCAGAATTGTACTAATTTGAAAGCTCTTGTTCATTACCACAGGACATCTTAAGATGTCACTTCTATCGTCATAAGAATTCATTGGGGTAATTTCACGCATCAGTAACTTGGCACAGGGTGTTCGAGTTCTCTCACTGTTACACCAGAGTACCTACATTTTAATAGCTACTCCGCTTCGGCTGTTTACCTAAATTAATCTTGTTAAGAAAGAAACAAAACCTTAAAACACTGGAACTTAGTACTGTAAAGTACTTGATCCTTTTTGAAAGTTACAAAACAATGTTCTTAAAGCATATAAAGGAAAAGTGAATTACTCTGTTGATTACGCTAATTGTATCATGAGCATTTATAATATTTTAAATATCTTAAATTTTAAACCCAGGATAACAAAATCCACATAGCATTTGACCATGTGTTAAATCCAGCTTACGTAGGTCAATTTACTCTTGTCAGAATTAGGATCTGTCCATTGGACATTAATACGAAACTGAGCCATGTTTGTCAAATGTTTTGTCAGTCACTTAGTGTCAGAATTATGCACTAAGGACAAAATGAAAGAGTCTTTCTGGATTTAAAACCAACAAGTCCTGTTAGGTACAAAATTAGTGATATCTGAAAGGGATTGAGATCTCCCATGCATCAATGACCCTTTGCAAATTACTTCCTAAGAATGTGTATACTTTTGCACTTAAATGCTACCAGGCAACACACTTGTGGGCTTTCTTCAATGCTTGATTTTTGAAATTTCCTTACATAACATATCAAAATTACATTTTTGATTTGCAAATAAAATCCCTGTTAAGTTAAATAAACAATTGTCCACCTTGAAATTGGCCACTATCAATTTAGCATTTAATTTACTTGAAAATTTGCTTTGTTGAGAACAGAGTTAAATTTAGGTAAAAAGGATCATTAATTAATCACATATAATGCACTTCAAAAACAATATATAGAATTTTACTGTAGGGTCCTCAACAGTTCAACCTTTTCTTTCTTTCATGCTAACTTTGCCAACCTACAGACATAACAAGCATTGCAGGGGGACAAAATATAGCATTTACCAGTTTTCAGTCAGAAACACAAATGTTTATGTAAAATGAGCTTTGTATAGTTAGTAGTATTTTCATTTATTATTAAAGAAAAATCTGTCCTGTCACACATTCCCCATTAATGTTCCAATGAAAGATCCTATCTCTCCTATGCTGCAAATGCATGATGAAAACTATCAAAGTATATTTCAATCAAGACCATAGTATAACTGGCATAAGGCTGTCATAGTAGATGTGAAACTGTCTTAATTTATAGTCCTGCAGAGTTCATGCAATTATTTCCCAGCGTTTGAACGTCCCTCAATTGAAAGTTTGACTTCCTGTGGTATGAAGGAAGGCCGGGAGAAACTTTTCATCTCCTCTGACTGAAAGCCATCTCTTTGGAAATCTGCGGTGGCCCAACGGTGTTGATAATTCAGGCGGCTGGGAATGCTGTCAGAACATGTATGCAAACACTGCACGTCTTTTGAACGGTTCTTAACTTCAGAGTTTCTATGGATTGAGACTTCTGGAGGAGCTAAGACAACTTCAGATGTTCCCACGGTCCTTGAATCATGAACTGAAATAGTATTGACTGGAGTTGAAGCTGGCTGAATAGAGCTCTTGCCAGATGTTTGGACACCAAGTGATACACAGACATTACCCACCGTGAGTCTTTGACATGAAAGTCCAAAGATGTGTGCAGTACGTTCTGGGTTACAAGAGGACCAACCCTGACCAAATACAAAGAAGGGATGCTCTGTGGTGACCTCTACACTCACCTACATGGGAGAAAAATCACAATGCCTCAATCCCACATAACACATTTACATTATGAAATAAAAGCATAAGACCATAAGGTATAGCAGCAGAATTAGGCCATTCGGCTCACTGAGTCTGTTCCACCGTTCAATCTTGGCTGATGTGTTTCTCAAGCCCCATTCTCCTATCTTCTCCCTGTAACCCTTGATCCCCTTACACACAAGGGCCTTGGTCTTAAGTATACTCAATGATTTGGCTTCCACAGCCTTCTGCGGCAATGAGTTCCACAGATTCACAACCCTCTAGCTAAAGAAAGTTCTCGTCATCTCAGTTCTAAAGGGTCATCCCTTCACTCTGAGACTGTGCCTTTGGATTCTACTCTCTCCTACTAGTGGAAGTATCTTCTCCATGTCCACTGTATCCAGGCCTCTCAGTATTCTGTAAGTTTCAACCAAATCCCCCCTCATCCTCTAAACCCAATCCAGTACAGACCCAGTGTCCTCACTGACAAGCCCATCATCCCTGGGATGATTCTTGTAAAGCTTCTCTGGACACCCTTCTACACCAGTGCATCCTTCCTTAAATATGGGGCCCATTACTGCTCACAATATTCCAAATGTAGTGGCACCAGAGCTATCTCCAGCATCGATCTCTTCTATTGTATCCCAACTGGAGGAGAAAGTGAGGTCTGCAGATGCTGGAGTATCAGAGCTGAAAATGTGTTTCAGGAATTTCCTGTTCCTTAGATACTGCCTGACCTGCTGCGCTTTTCCAGCAACACATTTTCAGCTCTTGTATCCCAACTGCCAAGTGCACCTTCATATTAAGAGATGCCTGAACTAGGACTCCCAATTTCCAGAACCTTTCCCCATTTAGAAAACAGTTTATGCCTCCATTCTTGCTACCTAAGTGTATAACCTCACATTTTCCCACAGCGTATTCCATCTGCAACTTCTTTGCCCAATCGCTTAGCCTGTCAAAGTCCTTCTGCAGCCTCCCCACTTCTTAACACTACCTGTCCCTCTACCTATCTTTGTGCAATCTTCAAATTTAGCAACAATGCCCTCCGTTCCTTTTTCAAAATTGTTAGTGTATAACATGAAGGGTTGTGGTCCCAACACTGACTACTGTGGAACTTCATTTGTCACTGGCTGCTATCTTGAAAAAGACCCTTTATCCCTAATGTCTGCCAGTCAGGCAATCCTCTATCCATGCCAGTACCTTGCTCCTAACACTGTGGGCTCTTATTTAGAAGCCTCCTGTGTGGCACCTTGTCATATGACTTTTGGAAATCCAAGTAGATGATATTCACTGACACTTTTCTATCTAACCTCCTCAAAGAATTCTAACAGATTTCTAACAGGCATGACCTTCCCGACTCAGCCTTATTTTACCATGCACTTCCAAGTACTCTGCAATCATATCCTTAATAATTGACTCTAATGTCCAACCTCTGGTCAGGCTAACTAGCCTATAATTTCTTATCTTCTGCCTTTCTTAAACAGGAATGTTACATTAGCCATTTTCCACTTCTCTAGGACCTTTTCACTCCAATAATTCCTGAAAGATCACGACTAATGCCTCCACATTGTCCTCTGCTATCTCCTTCAGAATCATGGGGTTTATTCCAAAATTAACTGTGGAACTAACTTCTTTGCTGTTCTTTTACTGGTTTGACTCTATTTCACAAACATTTTATCTTCAAAAATGCTTAGACTCTATTCCAACACCAATTCTGTGGGACAACACAAATGTTTGGGCTACCTGTGAAATGACTGTCAACTTTATTAATTATAACAGCAACGGAACAATTTGGTTTGTGGCTTCTGCTCAGCATTTTTTGCTTTACTAAGATTACTTGCAAGTGTAATTGCAGACTCACCTTTGTTTGAGTTTCTCCTACAGAGAAATGGAGGGTGACATGGCCAGGGCGCTGACCTTCAACAATGTCAATTACTGTACTGGAGTCAATCTTTAACCCGGCACTAATCTCTGCACTATGCACAAAGTCCTGCGCTTGCAGGTCTTCTACACGTTTCAACTCCCCATTTGCTAACTGGATGATTGCACCTTTCATAAAGTGTGAAGGAATATGAGCAGGTGGGGTCTGTTGGACCAGGACAGGCTGAAGAATTGGTACTGTGGATTGAGATACTGGAAGTGGAACCACTGCACAAGCTGTCTGCCTCTCAGGATGACTTTGAATTGTGGGTTCAGTTGTTACAGCAACATTATTAACCAATGCATCCTCCTCGCGCAAAGGGGCATCAACAGGCATTAACACTTGCTGCCCACTGGCTAATATTATTGTTTTATGCAAATATCCACGCTGGCCATCTAATGATTGTCTTTTGAGTCCAGCAGGCAGACAGGGAGATCGTGGTAATTCTTCACTGGAGCAAAATTCTACAATGTTTTTACTAGGAATGATCTGTGAGTGGTATTTTACTTGTTCTTGACTTTTGAATGAATTCTGTGAAACTTTACTGTTACTTAAGACTTCTTTTCTAACAACCACAGGACCCTGACACCCTTGAGTGCCCAAACTCCCAACCACTTGTTGGACCTCTAGGTCTGTATCCGGTGTACTCCTCTGTGCTGGAGAGATAACTTCATTTCTTGGTTCCCGGTGAACAGAAAAGTGGGGACTGGCTCTTGGGTTTTCCATCGATGAGGCAGAAAGCGGAATTTCCTTTCTGCTGCCAACATAATGGGGTGCCTGAAGTTCTATAAATCTCTCATGCCGTGATCGTCTCTCATAATTCTGATGATCTGAAGTTCCTTCACTTCGGTTTGCCGAGACTTCCAATACAGTTTCTGAAGTTTCTTTATCTTTTGCCATGTGCAGGCTATATCTATTTTCAGGACACATTTCTGGATTTTGCACTGCTGTAGCAAAGGTTGCATAGGATGATGTTAATAGTGAAGGTTGAAAATGCAACGGGACCCTACCATGCGCCACAGCTTGGGAAAGATCTGCTGTTGTCAGGTGAGGCAGTGGTCCTTGTGGAGTCAAACTGTGTACAGGAGACCCAGTGGCTTTATTGTACGTTTGTGCAGGAGATGCTGTCCGTGGAGGAGGAGTGCTAGTCTCAGCCATCATAGGAGGATATGAAACAAGTTGGGAAAGATGAGAGGTGGGGATTCCCACAGCAGAAGAAATCAACGGATTTGGCAGTATCCCATGAGAAACATATGGTACCGAATATGGAGGTCCAACAAATTGCAGTGAAGTGTGGGGTAGTTGGGTGTAATGAACAGGTGTGTATGGAACCCCAGGGTGCTGAATAAGTGGAGACGCAATGCTGTATGCTGTTGAAAGATGCCCCATATTCACCAATGAATGCTGAGGACTCAGTGAATAGTTTGCAGAAGGTACAGCCAATTTGTACATCATGCCATATTGATCCACTGCGACTCCTGGTGAGCTTTCACCATTATCTGCTCTGACTCCATATCTCAGCGTTGTTTCGTTCTCTTCAGTAGCACTTCTTGACCAATCAGCATCGCTTACAGTGGTGACGCTGGTTGGCAATGTGTTATTTTTTAAGACGTCCTCGCCTCCAGTACTATTCTGGAGTAATTCTCGTTTCTTTGGTGGCAGGCATTCTTGGTTTCGTTCATAAGCAGGTTTCATATTGTACTCTGGAATATTATTTTTTCAGAAGTATCACTGAGGAACGTCAGCAGAAGAGTAAAGATATTCTAGAACTTTCCTCAAACCACCTGCTGACAGGACCCTAATCAGTCAGAGAAGAAACAGAAAATATATAAGTGACAATAATACTATATACAAATTGTTTTTATTCCTTAAATGTGAGATTCTCCTTTTCAAAAATATTTTACTTTATTGTTGCTAAGCAGGCTCAAGGATGTCATTGTTAAATATCAGAAATTACTTTAGTGTTTTTTTTGTAAATAAAGCCATTATCAAACTTTCTTTATCATACATAAACCTCCTGATAACAAGTATAAGAGCTCCTGAATCTCAATATTAGAAGGATGCCTCTTGGGTCTCTGATGGAGACAAAAAAAAAGCAGGGGCAGCAATAGGCCCCACAATCCACCTCTGATATTAAATGAAACGACAGCTCACATGTCAACTTTTCTACCCTATCCCCATATCCCTCAACTCAAATCTCTTGAACTCTGTCTTCAATATATTCATCAACTGATCATCTACATCTCTGTATGGAATGGCGTAGAGATTCATTACTGCATGAGGAAATTTTTCTTCATCTCAGCCTTAGATGGCTTACCCTTTTTCCTAAGGTCATGACCTAGATTCCCAGCAGGCGAAAGAGGTTCTCAGCATCTATACCATCACCTCTCAAAAATGTTAAATGTTTGTTCAAATCTCATTCTTTTCAACTTCAGAAAATATTGGTCCATTCTTTCCTTATAGGATAGGCCTCTAATTCTAGTGAACCTTCACTGCATGCCCTCTAAGGCTGCTTCTTATCTTTCCTTGGTAAGATAATAAAAACTGGTTCTCCAGGTGTGGTTTGAAAGCCAAGTAACAGCAGAACCTTCTTAGTTTTATAATCCAACCCACTGGCAATAAAGGCTCATGTACTATTTGCTTTTTGAATTGTTTGATATATACTTTCATGTTAATTCTCTATGATTTGCCACCAAGGTCATCAAGGTGCTTATGACTATCTATATTTATTAATCATTCACCTTTTAAAAATATTGTATATTCTTTTCTTAGTCCCAAATTGGATTACTCACACTGAAATCAATTATCAAGACTCAACTGCCAGGAAGTCAGAAATGGAAATAGGAAATACTGGCAAGAGCCCAAAGGAAAATAAAAACAGGCAAACACAACAAAACTAAGCCAATGGCATGTTCTGGTAAAGATTTATATGTTGAAATATAAACCAACCTACCTTCTTCTTGATACTGACAATTCCACTCACATTACTAGCATCACTTTCTGTTTAAAAAAAAAATGAAAGGGATAAGCAAGGTATTATATTACTGCAACCAGAGTTCAGACCAGAGGGCTGAGGAGTGCCCTGTATAAAAATTAGATGCTGTTCCTGTAGCTTGCATGGAGTTCAAGCAAGCTTCTTTGTTTCTGTTCTTCATTGTTCCAGAGAGGTCAGATTGGGAACAAGTTAACATGAGCCACACATGATCAGCGCACAATTGCAGAGAGAATTTCTATATTTGTAGGGACTTAACTTTTTTTAGCCTTTGCTCCCAATTTTTCTCAATTTTGTGAATGTTGGAATTGTCTGGTTTTTTTTTCTGCCCATGTACCTCTTTGGAAATTTTTCACGTTGTACATCTCCATTGCCTGAGTATGTATTAAAAGGCTTAGTGAACGTGCAACTTATTAACTCCATCATTGGAGCATCTGCTGATTTCCTTATCCCAAACTTAAAATGCTCATTTGTCTATACATTTCCAATTCTGATATTGCCGTTCCCCTTACACTTTAACCTGTTTTTTTCACTTTATAGTTGTTGACTGTTCTGTTATGTATTTACAACATTATCTGTTTTGGTTTTGGATCTCCAACATTAGAAACAATTTTTCTCTGACCTGACATCATTTGATTCTGCCTTAAATGGAAAAACTATTGAATATATCATTCTGTCACCTTTGTAATTTAATAATCACATCAAGCAATACATGCTACACTGTAACATCTCCAGTCAGGAATCTATTGCTTGGACACATCAATTGGTTGGAACAGATACGAGTATTCCTTTGCTTTCACCAGCATCATTTTACTTCAGTACTTTGGAAGCAGAAACATGAAAGATATGGTGTGTTTAATTGCTTTTTAAGGTTTAATCACTGTTTTATGTCTTCAATAAATATTTATATTGTGGGCGGCACGGTGGCTCAGTGGGCGGCACGATGGCTTGTGGGCGGCACGGTGGCTTGTGGGCGGCACGGTGGCTCAGTGGTTAGCACTGCTGCCTCACAGCGCCTGAGACCCGGGTTCAATTCCCGACTCAGGCGACAGACTGTGTGGAGTTTGCACGTTCTCCCCGTGTCTGCGTGGGTTTCCTCCGGGTGCTCCGGTTTCCTCCCACAGTCCAAAAGATGTGCGGGTCAGGTGAATTGGCCATGCTAAATTGCCCGTAGTGTTAGGTAAGGGGTAAATGTAGGGGTATGGGTGGGTTGCGCTTTGGCAGGTTGGTGTGGACTTGTTGGGCCGAAGGGCCTGTTTCCACACTGTAAGTCTAATCTAATCTAATCTAAAAAAACTGATGTGATATCTATGGTGTTCCAGTTCACAAACTATGGGTTAGGCAGTCCAATGTCAAAAAATTTTCAAACTCCAGAAATGATCTTATCCTATGCATTCTGAACAGGAATGGTCTGCTGTGTAAATCATGAGGATATTTACATTTATGTTATGTTTTGCAGAGGCAGAGACTTATGGGTGCAAAGTATAATTTTCATATTAAAATTCTAGGTCTCCACTAAGAGAAAATACCATTCAAACTCTTCCAATCCGTCAATTTATTTTCTTGCATTAACTTTAAACAATTGTATGAACTTAAAGCAACTTACCAGCGGTTGCGAGAATCAATAGAATGCTTGTATGCTTTTAAAATAGGAAGTGCTGGAGAAACTCATTGGACCCAAAACATTAACTCTGTTTTTCTCTCCACAGATGCTGCCAGACCTGCTAAGTTTCTTCACACTTGCCATTTTATTTCAGATCTCTACTACTTTGCATGCTGTAATTTTCATTAGACTGCATCTATGCCAAAAAGGCAGAATTTTGACACAGCACACATGTTTAAGATTAAAGCACCAGTAAACTTGAGAGACTGAATATTAGTTTTCATTCTCTTACTGAATGTGGTTTTGCTTTATTACCCAACCCTCCTGCCCTTGAGAAGGTTGTCATGAATGGCTTGCTTGGCCATTTCATAGGGCAGTTAAGACTCAATTGTATGACTTGACACTGGAGTTGCATCATCTTTGGATCACTACCTAGGCTTAAACTAGCTTATTTTTCCAGTAATATACTAACATGCATGGTTTCTCAATTAAAGATTTAATATCACAAAAATGTTTTGAATTTTTATTAATTGTAGCAAAATGTGATTAAGTTTGTTTTAATTCAACTTTATCCCATTTTACAGTATTTTGAATGATAGTACTTTACCAACCCGCTTTTAGCAGGGAACTGTACAATGATGAATAGTTATGTTTGGCATTGCCTAATTGTATCTTATCAATTGGGAATAAATTGAGCCAAAAACTTCAGTCATGTCCAATCTACATATACCAAGACTGTTGGAAAAAATTACCTGCGAGTGTTTCTGTGGACACCGAGTGCCCAAAATGGAGAAGTATTGTGTTTCCGAACACTGACATCTTTCACCTTTAATGAGCAGAAGAAAGATTAAATGCAAGTAATATAGATTAAATGCAAGTAATATTCTTTCTTGGGGCATTATGGTGGTTAGCACTGCTGCCTCTCAGCACCCGGGACCTGGGTTCGATTCCAGCTTTGGGTGACTGTCTGTTTGGAATTTGCACTCTCCCTGTAGCAACATGGGTTTCGTCTGGGTGCTCCGGTTTCCTCCCACAATCCAAAGACGTGCAGGTTAGGTGGATTGGCCATACTAAAATGTTCAGTGTCCATGGATGTGCAGACTAGGTAAATTAGCCATGAGAAATGCAGGGTTTCAGGGATAGAGTAGTGGGGGAGGGGCTGGGAGGGATGGTCTTTGGAGAGCCAGAATGGACATGATGGGCCAACTGGCCTGCTTCCACACTGTAGGGATTCTATAGTATGTATTTAAACAATAAGCACACAATTTCAACAGTTTACTCGACTTTATATTAAACAAAAGGATGAATTACCTCACATATTACACCTTCCATAGTTTATAATTAGCTAACATAATGGCAATCTTTCCATTATCAACTAAAGTAGTATCCAGCAAGGGGACCTCTACCTTGATCCTAAAAATGAAAAGAAAAAGTAAAATGTTTCTGTTATTATAGGTGTATATTAATATGTATTGTCAGTAAAACTATAGTGAAGTTTAATAGTATATCAAAGACATCTGCACTCGAATTTTGAAAAACAGCTTTGAATACAATTCTAAAATTATTGCTTTCAAACTTTAAGAGCATTTAAATCAAACAATGCTTAAGTGGTGCAATGATGACTACATTTTGTGTGTATCTGTGTGGAGCGATCAATAACAGTTTGTATTTTTATAATGGCTTCAACATGATAAAATATTCAAAGGAACGTCACAGAACAATGTAAAGCAAAAGGTCATAAAAAGCAATATCATGGCAGATAGCAGAAATATTGTCAAAGAGGTTTGGGGATTGTTTTAAAGCAGTTAGAAATGAGGTTTATTTTTAAAAAGGAGGGAATGCTTGTACGTAGACCACTGACAGCTAAAGTCACATCTGTTCATGGTGGAGCATTAAAATGGGGAATTCTAAAGAGGTCAGAATTGAAGCAGCATAAATATCTTGGAGGGCTATCAGTCTGGAAAAAATAACAGCGCAGGGTATGTAAGTCCATGGAGGAGTTTAAAAACAAGGATAAAAATTTTAATCGCAAGGTTAAAAATCACGTAACACCAGGTTATAGTCCAACAGGTTTAATTGGAAGCACACTAGCTTTTGGAGCACCGCTCCTTCATCAGCCATCTGATTAAACCTAATGGACTATAACCTGGTGTTGCATGATGTTTAACTTTGTACACCCCAGTCCAACACCGACATCTCCAAATCATTCATCTCAAGGTGTTGCTTAACCTGGAACTAATGTAGAACAAGGGTAAAATAGGTAAACAGGACTTGGGAAGCTGAATCTTAGAGTTTGAGCTGAGTCTGTTAATATGAATTGCAAGATTGAAGGAGAAATTAAGGGATGATGAGAATGCAGCAAATGCAGAAGAAAGAGAGCATAGTAAGTTGAGCTGGAGATTGAAATCACGTATAATGAGAGGATCTTGGTGCAAAAACTGAAGAGAAAAGTAGTGAAGATGTATCGGTGTGAAAAGCTCTATAGTATCTGGGTGAGCAGTGCAGGATGGAAGATTTCAAATGAGAAGCGAGAGAGCTGGAACCAGGTGAGGTACTGGAAGAAGGAGGAAGTGCCAGACCAAAGTGTAATTTGTGATTGTCAGTTTAAGAATCAAAGGAAATAGTATTTCCAAAAAGTAAATGCAATTGTGGAGACTGGTTATTAAAACTCTGGCAAACACCACAGAATTTGCATTGTTACTTTTGTTTAGAAAAAAGACTAATTTAATCATTAAATTTATAGTTGAACTGATTGAGAAAGTCTATAGCCTTAAAACTTGTCCTTAAACATTTAGGATAAATGTAATACTGAGTCATAGAACATTTGCTGCACATTAGAAAATAAACAGGACAGGTAGGGAGGCATCAGGCCACAAAAGGGGAACCCAGGACGTGTAGAAGTTAAAAACATCTGTTCTCACCAAGTGATAACAGGATCCTCCAAGACAATTAAGATCATTTGCCTTAACATCAATGAATCTGTGTAAACAGGACACCGAGTGATAACATTCACTCTGTGAAATTAACGACAGTGTTTGATCATCTAGGCATGTCAAAAGCCTTGTAATAAACGGTCAGGTTCTGTCTGTTATAATGGATTCTTATTACCCTTGCAAGCTACACAGACACAGAGGGAAAAACATTTTTCTGTTACAGTCCCTGACCCGAGAGTTCAAAAGGACACTGGAGGGAGAGAGAGAGAGAGAGAGAGAGAGAGAGAGAGAGATGGATTGAATGTTTTGAATTTAATTGCATTTTGGGACTTAATGATAATTTTGAGTAGCCACCGCTGATTAAGAAATGCAAATTCTGTAAAAGGTAATACTGATGAAGCTTTAACTTACTTGCTGTTCTTACAGACCATTACTGCCCCACTGTTAACACTAACTAGTCAGATCTTATGTCTTATTTGAATTTGAATCACAACCCTGAAAAGAAAGCATGTTTAATTCGAGACTAATGAATCATTTAAAATACAACCTTATGGTAACATTTCAGCCTCAGGTATAGAATAATACTGTGCTGAAGATAAAAAGCAGGAGTCTGCTCCTAGCTTAAAAATTATTCTAAACCTAACATTGAAAAGATTCTGACACAATCTGTCAGGAAGCCATTTTATGGTCAAAGTTTGTCCTCATCGCTAAGAAGCCATTTTGTAAAACAATGGTCTCTTATATGCGAGCTGTACAAGTTTACCTTATGACCTCTCCTACTTAGTTTAGACTGGTACTTCTTTATGATAGGATCTTATTTCACCAACAAGCGCTTGACTCAGCTGGCTTTGTTTTTCTCACCTGATGGATGGCTCAGGCCCTGTAGGAGTGATCGGTTAAGCGCACATAGACCTGTCAATTAACTTCTCTTCCTTACGAATTAATGTCTTTCCACTGTTATCTGTCTATTTAAGAACATGCAGTGCTTTTGTAAATTTTTATATAAACGAAGCCTGTTTGTGATAGAAGGAGAGAGTACCCTGCAAGGGTTCTTAAAGGAAGAGCTGGTTTTAGAACCTTAGCTAGCCTGGCTTATAGGTATCAGCGTTATGTTGTAACAGTGATGCTATTGGTAAATAAAGAGGAAGACTAAAATTAAACTAAACTGTGAGAGGTTTTCATTCCAGACTACCAAACAGTACAATCTCCAGGACGAACCATGAAAGGCTTACAGGTCTGAGTCCATAAGGGATTCCCTGGGCCATCTCAAATCTGTACTTTAACATGATAACATCCAAATTATAAAAGAACAGATGGGATAGGGTTTTCAAATTCAACTCTTACTGACAAGTGTCTACATACAAAGTGTTAAAAGTATGTCAGATAAAATACTAAATGGAAAATTACATATTTGGAATTCTACCCAAGGAGAGTTGACAACAGGAGATAACAGAGGAAAAAAAGGTATGAAGAATGTGGAAAGAAAAGCCCGAAACTAATGTAATGAAGCATTAGGTGTTTCAAGATTATTCTGATATTAAATAGAAAGAACAATAGTGGCAATAAAAATAAAGAAACTCGGCATGAAACTGCCAAAGTCCGTAATTATGTAAATTGCCCATGCCAACAATAATAATGCCAATGTTAACATAATTGTCAAATTCTCATTTTTTTATCTATTAGGTGGGAGATCATTTTGGGTTATTTTTTTTTATTTTCATGGTGCTATCAAGTTAAAAATCAAGAAGGGGACTAAGTCCAATCTGGGAATGTTAAATAAGCTGAGATCAAGCAAAGCAGGCAACAGAATTGTGCTGATGTACTGCTAGAAAAAAGACATTTTGTCAAGGCTTTCAATTGTGCACTCATACAATTTGCAAGAATACCAATTCAAGGAGAAAACCAACATTTATACAACTTGAGTGGAGAGTGCTGACTGATTGTCCATTGCAGTGCCTTGAACAATGCACCAATTACTGATTAATAGTTAACTGGCAGGCTGCTTACATTTTAAATAAGGAGTAAAAAATGAGGTCTGCAGATGCTGGAGATCACAGCTGCAAATGTGTTGCTGGTCAAAGCACAGCAGGTTAGGCAGCATCTCAGGAATAGAGAATTCGACGTTTCGAGCATAAGCCCTTCATCAGGAATCCTGATGAAGGGCTTATGCTCGAAACGTCGAATTCTCTATTCCTGAGATGCTGCCTAACCTGCTGTGCTTTGACCAGCAACACATTTGCAGCTACATTTTAAATAAGGCAAGTTGACAATTATAACGGGCAGCCCAATTTCACTGCCTTTGAAAGATAGGAATTCAGAGAATCAACTATATATAACTAGGCTTCATATTGTTTCAACCCCCATTTGCATTATCATAGATAATGGAAAGCAACGGTATTGCTCAGATTATGGGAGATAATGGGAGTCTGCAAACAGCAGTGCCCAGCAACTGAATGATAAAGGATATCTCCCGCAAACCAGAGATTTATAACCACCACACAAATCATTACTTCTACTTCACACACGTATACAAAAGACAATGTGCTCAACCTGTTTCTTCTGTTCATTTAGATACACAGTATTAGCTTCACATTTATAATCCATTTCTGGTGTTACAACATTCAAAAGATTCAGGCTGCTTCATGTCAAGTGAAATGTTAATTTATACAACTTTTTGCTCCTTTACCACTCCCAATGTGTTCTACAAAATTACGTGCTAAACAAAAACATTTTTAAAATGTGCCCATTCGAAACTGTGATGTAGTGTGTTTTAGATTATCTTTACTAACTCACTCACCAGCTCGCTATATTCATTAATAGCTGGTTCCCGTTCATTCATTCATAACCCTTCATTAACCCATTGCTTACTATAACACTGTTTCATTCATTCATTTACAAAACCACATTTTATAGAAAATCTTACGAACTAAGATACACCAAATTAAAACAACCCTTTCTTCCCTTACTGCATTTTCATACCTTATCAGCCCTTGCTACCTCTGAATAAGCGTAGAGTACAGAACAATACCAGACCCGTCATCATTTCTCCACAAAATATTATAATATTAATCAGCCCTCATCAACAGTCTCCTGGATCTGAATGAATTACATACATTTTCCCCAATTAGTATGTGCAGCGATGTTGTTAAATAATTTTTAACTGGGCCATTATTCCTTTAAGAAACTATCAAAACAAGGTTTAAGTGAAATTTCATGAAAGAATGAAACTCACACTAGTAAATAGTGAACAAACCTCAAATCAGCTGCGGTAATCAGTTTAATAGCCTTTATTCTTTTATTAAGTACAGATAAAATTTCTAACTTATCTAAAGCACATAGGCTTTACTCACACTTACTAAACCTAAAAGACAAAAAAACTAATATCTCTTAATTATGAAAGCAGACCAGACAGACACTCTTAATCGCATCAGAAGTAGCTGCCAGCACTTTGCACGTTTTAACTCACCTCCTGTCTCCCAGGACAGAAGCCCCTCAAACCTTTGTATACTACAGTATAAATGAAACAATGTAACGCCATAGCAAGAATTTTAAGATATGTATGGGCCAATGGACTGAGAAGCGGCAGATGGAGTTTAATTCAGATAAATGCAAAGTGCTGCATTTTGGGAAAGCAAATCTTAGCAGGACTTAAATACTTAATGGTAAGGTCCTAGGGAGTGTTGCTGAACAAAGAGACCTTGAAGTGCAGGTACATAGCTCCTTGAAAGTGGAGTCGCAGGTAGATAGGATAGTGAAGGCGGCGTTTGGTATGCTTTCCTTTATTAGTCAGAGTACTGAGTACAGGAGTTGGGAGGTCATGTTGCGGCTGTACAGGACATTGGTTAGGCCACTGTTGGAATATTGCGTGCAATTCTGGTCTCCTTCCTATTGGAAAGATGTGAAACTGGAAAGGGTTTAGAAAAGATTTAAAAGGATGTTGCCAGGGTTGGAGGATTTGAGCTAAAGGGAGAGGCTGAACAAGCTGGGGCTGTTTTCCCTGGAGCTTTGGAGGCTGAGGGGTGACCTTATAGAGGTTTAAAAAATTATGAGGGGCATGGATAGGATGAACAGACAAAGTCTTTTCCCTGGGGTTGGGGAGTCCAGAACTAGAGGGCATAGGCTGAGGGTAAGAGGGGAAAGATATAAGGGGCAACTTTTTTTCGCAGAGGATGGTACATGTATGGAATGAGCTGCCAGAGGATGTGGTGGAGGCTGGTACAATTTCAACATTTAAGAGGCATTTGGGTGGATATATGAATAGGAAGGGTTTAGAGGGATATGCTGGCAGGTGGGACTAGTTTGGGTTGGGATATCTGGTTGGCATGGACAGGTTGGACCGAAGGGTCTGTTTCCATGCTGTACATCTCTATGACTTTAACTGTGTATAAGGGGCTCTTGTAAGAACTGTATTTCAGGATTCTGTTGCCACCTCAAACTTAAGTTCCTTAATTCAGAAACAACAAGTAGCACATTTCCGCCACTCACCGATTTTGATCGTTATTTGAACATGATCCCACAAAATCATATAACTTTTTCTGGGCTGCAATTTTAGTATTATTGGCTTTATTGAACAAAACAGGTCCAAAATCCTTTTACTAACTTACTATGTACTTTGAGCTCACTGCTTCCCACTCCAAAACCCCACCACTGCCATCTCCAGAGTCGTCCAGCCCCTCCCAGCATCTCACTCCACCCACTCCCAACACCATCTCTTCCTCCTACCCCTCTACCCTGTCTCAACCCATCCCATTTCCCTCTTCCAATCCTTTCCCAGTTGCTTCCTCCATTTCCCCCAAATCCCCCACCCCATCCCAAGCACCTAGCCACACCTTTCCCACTGCCCTTTCCTGAACACTTCGCTTCATAGCTTCCCTTTCCCGTCACCTTTCCACACTCCTCTCCCAATCCTATTGGTTCCTCCTACTTGTTGACCTCCTGCTGGAGGATGAGGGGTGAGTCGGGAAAGGTGATGTGAAGAGACGGCCAAATTTCAGAAATGGACCTAAACAGAAGAAATTGAAGAAAGTTGGGGAGAGTGGGACAGGGAGGAGAAATCAGGAGAACTGCCGTGCGAGAGAGTCAGGGAATCAAGAGAGAGTGTTGCAGTAAAGGACTGGAAAACAAGAGAGAAAGACGGAAATCAGGAGAGGCAGTGACTGAGAATGGATGAGGAGAATCCGAAGAATGGCAAGCAAGAGAGAATGAGTGGAATCGGGAGAGGCAACAAGTGAGAAAGGTGAATGGGGAGTCAGGAGGTACAGCAAGCAGGAGAGAGTGTGTAAATCAGGAGAGCTTACAATGTAATTCTTCATGTATGTGCAGTAGCAATGCTAAAAATTAAAATTGGGCCAGCACTATTCAAATCTACAAATTGCGCTAAAAATATACTATTAGAACATGCTTCAGACAGAGGATACCTGCATAATGACAGTGGCTATCTTGTTTAGGAACGTGGGCTAATCTACAGTTGAAGAAATATATTTTGTTCCCCCATCATCAGATTTTCTCCCATTTCTCCTCATGCTGGAATAGTACATGATGCAGTGTGAATCCTCCAGTACTTATTAGAAATGGTCACTAGTCATGTTTCACTTTCTTTGAGATCATTGTTTTTCTATATTAAGCTGGAGAGGGTTCAGAAGAGTTTAACCAGGATGTTGCCAGGTATGGAAGATTTAAGTAATAAAGGAAATAGAGATGTACAGCATGGAAACAGACTCTTCGGTCCAACCCCTCCATACCGACCAGATATCCCAACCCAATCTAGTCCTACCTGCCAGCACCCGGCCCATGTCCGTCCAAACCTTTTTTCACTGGTGTTTGGAAGGTCCAGAGGCAACATTATAGAAGTTTATAAGGTAATGAGAGGTATAGATAGAGTTAATGGTAGCTGTCTTTTCCCTGGAATGGGGGATTTCAAGACTAGGGGCACACAAAGTTTGGGAGAAGATTTGTAGCTCGATGCTCGTTGTTGTGGTTCTGTTCGCCGAGCTGGGAGTTTTTGTTGCAAACGTTTTGATCCCTTTCTAGGTGACATCCTCAGTGCTTGGGAGCCTCCTGTGAAGCGCTTCTGTGATGAGCTAAACCAACGTAGTGGACAAAATCCCATGCAAGGACTGCACAAAACACTACATAGGACAAACAGGAAGACAGCTAACAACCCGCATCCACGAACACCAACTAACCACGAAACGACATGACCAGCTATCCTTAGTAGCCACACACGCAGATGACAAACAACATGAATTCGACTGGGACAACACTACTATTATAGGGCAAGCCAAACAGAGAACAACCAGGGAATTCCTAGAGGAATGGCACTCATCCACAGACTCTATCAACAAACACATCGACCTGGACCCAGTATACCGGCCACTGCAGCGGACAGCAACTGACAACCGGAAGCGGCAGAGGCAAGCCACTATAAATGCCGGAGGAAACATCACAGAAACGCTTCACAGGAGGCTCTCAAGCACTGAGGATGTCACCTAGAAAGGGGACGAAACGTATGAAACAGAAACTCCCAGCTCGGCGAACAGAACCACAACAACTAGGGGCTCACTTTTAAGGTGAGAGAAGAGATTTAAAAAGACAGGAGGGTCAAATCTTTTAAACAGAGGGTAGTTCGTATATGGAATGAGACTCCAGAGGAAGTGGTACAATTACAATGTTTAAAAGACATTTTGATAAGTACATGACTAGGTATATTGGCCAGGAGTAGGCAGGTAGGACAAGTTTAGTTTGTGATTATGTTCGGCATGGACTGGTTGGACCAAAGGGTGTGTTTCCATGCTGTGAGACTCTATGACTCTACGAGCTAGCTCAAAATGTGCCCAATGTTTCATTAGGGAACATTCAATAACTTAGTTCTGGGTCCTCTGCTGTTTGTAATTTTTATTAATGACTTGGGAGAGGGAATCGAAGGGTGGGTCAGTAAATTTGCAGACGATACAAAGATTGGTGGGGTTGTGGATAGTGAGGAGGGCTGTTGTCAGCTGCAAAGTGACTTAGATATGATGCAGAGCTGGGCTGAGGAGTGGCAGATGAAATTCAACCCTGTCAAGTGAGAGGTTGTCCTTATTTGTCCTTCCAAGATGAATGAGGAATACAGGGTTAACGGTAGGGTTCTTAGTAAGGTGGAGGAGCAGAGGGATCTTGGGATCTATGTTCATAGCTTTTTGAAAGTTGTCACTCAGGTGGATAGAGCTTGTAAGAAGGCCGATGGTGTATTAGTGTTCATTAGCAGAGGGATTGAATTCAAGAATCGTGAGGTGATGTTGCAGCTGTACAGGACCTTGGTAAGGCCACATTTGGAGTACTGTGTGCAGTTCTGGTCGCCTCACTTTAGGAAAGATGTGGAAGCTTTGGAGAGGGTGCAGAGGAGATTTACCAGGATGTTGCCTGGAATGGAGAATAGGTAGTACGAGGATAGGTTGGGAGTGCTAGGCCTTTTCTCATTGGAATGACGAAGGATGAGGGGTGACTTGATAGAGGTTTATAAGATGATCAGGGGACTAGATAGAGTAGACAGTCAGAGACTTTTTCTCTGGGTACAACAGTGTGTTACAAGGGGACATAAATTTAAGGTGAAGGGTGGAAGGAATGGGGGGATGTCAGGGATAGGTTCTTTACCCAGAGAGTGGTGGAGGCATGGAATGCACTGCCTGTGGGAGTGGCAGAGTCAGAATCATTGGTGACCTTTAAGCGGCAATTGGATAGGTACATGGATGGTGCTTAAGCTAGGACAAATGTTCAGCACAACATCGTGGGCTGAAGGGCCTTTTCTGTTCTGTATTGTTCTATGTTCTATGTTCAACCCCAACCTCCACAATCTCTTCTGTGGATCAGGGGTACTGAAGTTGATTATGGAGCTGTCTTTAGCATTCGAGTTTTTCTAGTCTACACAGCTCAGATCGGTTCCAAGCAAATATCTTCCTAAAGGACCAACACTAGCTTTTGTGAATATAAATTATTTTGAATAAGAGCAACATCTTGAGAACCAAAAAGCTAATTGATGATAAGGTATTTCTAATAACTGGTGCCTGGCTGGAACTCCATATAATTCAACTCATACTGAATAAATTGTATTGACTTGACGCACTGAATATCAGAGGTATCAATAATGCATTTTCTGATACCAGGGTATGACATTAAGAGATTCAAATATCTTAAACTGTGAGCAAATATTTCAACTTTTTTCATAAAGCAGCTCCTAACTTAATATTTTCAGTGCAAATGGATTATTTTACTGAAAGGCAACATCCAAAATTAGCTGACTGATAGTTAGTGTGTTCCTCTACAACATTGTACCTTCAATATTAAGGTTTTGTGATATAAAGATCAGACAATTTCATTTACAAAAGCTAGTTTGCAGCCAAATTCAAAAATAAGACTATGATAAATTATAGTTTGTATAAAAAAAAACCTGATAAAACCAACTTGAATCTTCTACTGTTAACCTCAACTGGGACTAAACCATACCATATATGAAGCTGTATTCACATCCATCAGTCAAGAATCACCAGCTCTGCTCTTGCTGATAATAATCCACCATCTTAACTGTATCAAGCAACATTTAACCTCAAAAACCACTAGGCATCTCCAGCAAAACATTTACAATGCATCTGAAAACAGCTGTAAATAAAATTACAGTAGTGTACATTATTTTCAGAATCAATGAGTTAAAAAAAACAGTTCTTAATGCAGTCTAAATTCAAGGATCTCTTCATACCGATTGACATATGGTTAATTGTTCAGCTTGTAATTGCTAATGTACAGTACTTTTGCCACATGACTAATGTTTAAAATAAAAGAAAGAGTTTTCATTAATATACCACTTTTTACATATATTGGGCTCCCAAAGTGCTTCACAGTGCAAGCACTGCTATTTGTAGATAAATGTGTCAATGATGCCAGCTGATACTCCACTGAAGGAAACACTGCATTTAGGTGAGACATTAAGCCACCTGCTCATGGATATGAGGAATCAACATCACTAAATTTTCTCCTAATTTCTCTCCATTTATGTTTAAGAGATCTTGATACGTACCAATTTACTCACATTTATCTATATAATAGCAGTGGTCACTGTCACCAAGTCAGTCCAGTTCCAAAAAAAGGCTGTTAGAAAGTATTCTGATATTTTCTTCATAAATCAAATCGGCATCAATGTCCATTAGGTTGAGACAGACATTGCAAACTGTTATGGACCAACTCTTCCTTAACAAGTGAGCAAAAAAACGTGGTAAAATGGAGACAAGTAATAAGGTGTATTCTTTTTTACTTCCAATCTCCTCCTGTCAAATGGAATATTGGGGTTGGATAGGAAACAGCATGCAGCAGTTTGGCCTTGCATTCAATCGACCTGTTCAGATGTGTTGTACCACACCTTCAGACCAGGAGGAACTTGAATCCAGACTTTCAAGCTAGAGGTTGGGACACTAACACTTCCAGCAAAGTCCCCTGCAATCTTTGCCTCTTTGTCTTGTTTTTCCTTTGGGGTGTATAAAACGCTTATCTTCTACCCAAAGTTGAAATGCACGAAAATGGTCCCTCACACTGGCTGTCTCTCTTCCTCACACTCACTTTCACACATATCTGATCAAGGTTCTTCCTCCCACTCCACCGAAGACATGCAGGTCCTTGGACTCCTCCATCGCCAGAACATAACACGACGGTTGGAGGAGGAGCGCCTCATCTTCCGCCTGGGAACCCTCCAGCCACAAGGGATGAACTCGGATTTCTCCAGTTTCCTCATTTCCCCTCCCCCCACCTTGTCTCAGTCGATTCCCTTGGACTCAGCACCGCCCTCCTAACCTGCAATCCTCTTCCTGACCTCTCCGCCCCCACCCCCTCTCCGGCCTATCACCCTCACCTTGACCTCCTTCCACCTATCACATCTCCACTGCCCCTCCCCCAAGTCCCTCCCCCCTACCTTTTATCTGAGCCTGCCTGGCACCCTCTCCTCATTCCTGATGAAGGGCTCTGGCCCGAAACGTCGAATTTCCTGTTCCTTGGATGCTGCCTAACCTGCTGTGCTTTAACCAGCAACACATTTTCAGCTCTGATCTCCAGCATCTGCAGACCTCACTTTTTACTCGAAGGTTCGGAGTCAGGCAATCATGTCAAGTCTTGCAAGACCAGATACAAGGAAAAGCTCACTGTGTCATGAAACTATGGCTTCAATTCAAGCACGACATTCCTTCTGTGCAAGTATGACTTTTCCACCATTTTTGATAGACATACAGAACATATTTAGCAGCAGTATGTAGTAGATCACAATTAATTTGCCTTGTGAATCCACAATTATCAGCTGAACCTGCCCAAACCACATTCTGTACAGCAGTCCATGCAGCTTGCAGAGTGTATACTCTTGCCATTTCATCTAGGCTGCATTCAAACCATCTGTTCACCTGCAGCACCAGCTACTTTTCCCTCCCTTAAAACAAGTATTCAGGATAGTATGTAGGCAAAGGTGCCTCACATTATGTTACTCATGCTCTGCAGCCAAAGCTGCACTGTGTTGACTAGGACAGATCTGCTTGTGGTAACTAACTTTGTTGAACTTCAGCCTTGTACTCAGAAGTTTCCAGAAAAAAAAAGAAAAATCCAGGCTATGGCAAATGAAGACATGAACAATTCAAAAGACGACACTAGGAATAAGCTACTTGTTGTGTTTGTCTCTGTACTATGCACTAAGAATTAAGGTCATGTTACAGCTGGAGAAGAATACACAACTGCAGTTTGTTCAGCCCAAGTATAAATAATAGTATACACTGAGACCTCAGGATATACTTTTTTTTATTCATTCATGGGATGTGAGCATCATTGGCAAGGTAAACATTTATTGCCCATTCTTAACTGCCCTCGAGAGATCACAAGTATAATCACAAGTACTTTTAAAAAGTAAACACTTTATAGCTTAACTGAAAAAAAGGATACTAAATCACAGGAAGGTCAATCAATCCTGAGCTAATCTCAGCTTGGGTGCCAGTGGTTATGCTGGTATTGGCCTCCCACAGACAGGATTGTCAATGATGGTGACCACTGTCCTCTGAGCATTCATGAAAATAAACGTGGGTTAACAGGACTTGAGGGGATGCATCCTAGGACATTAAAGGAAGTAATTACACAGATAGTGAATGCACTGATAGTAATCTTCCAAGAATGTTTAGACCCTGGAAAAGTTCCAAAGCATTGGGAACTGCCAATGTAACACTTTTATTTACAAAGTGAAGGAGACAAAAATACAGGTAACTATGGGCCAGTTAGTCTGTTATTGGGAAAATGTGAAAGTCTATTATAAAGGATGTAATAGCAGAGCATTTAGAAATAATGAAATAAAATGAGAGCCTATATGGTGTTGAAGGTAGTATATTAGCATGGATAGAGGATTGGCTAACTAATAAAACAGAGTTGGGAAAAGGGAGAATTTGTAAGGTTATGCCCTTTGGCAGGACAAGAAATATTAAATAAGTGGAGAAAGACTACAAAAGACTACAGAACAGAAAGCTTACATTCAAATTCAGTGGGTAATTGGGAAGACAAATCGAAAGTTGGCCTTTATTTCAAAGAGAATAGAGTATAAAAACGTAGAGAAGTTAAAACTATATAAGGCACTAGTCAGACCACACCAAGACTATAAACAGTTTTGGGTCCCTTTTCAAAGGAAAGATATACTGGTATTGGAATACTCCTACTTCAGTAATGCATAAACTTACAGAAGCTGCTATTAACTTTACGACCATGCAATACCATAGAAGGTCTGGCTTAATTCAGATCAACGGTATGTATTCTAGCATGGCAATTCCACTGGTTCACTTGCTTCCACAGACTATTGGAATTGTGACCTTGAATACTTTGTAAATGTACTGACTTTGTTTTGGTCATTTTCAAAGCCTATCATGGGGTTTAGCATAAAGGATTTCTTTATAGGTTAGTATCACAGTCGCTTTGCATCATACTGTATCTAATTTGTCGCAAATCTTGACATATACCATGGTTGAGCATTCCTCTCAGCTGCATCTGCAAAACTGAAGGTGCTCAAAACTATATTCTCTTATTCTATTCCTTTTAGCTAATGATTTCCTCAATCCACATACACTTATATTCAGTATAATTCCACTTTACCTTCATAACTGGTTGAAGATTTCATGCTGTTAATCAACGCAGTTAATGAATTTTTAAATTAAATTCATTATCTTAATACACCACATGCACATTTTGGGTGGCACAACAGTTAGCACCACTGCCCCACAGTGCCAGGGATCCACGTTTGATTCCAGCTTTGGGTGACTCCATGTATGGAGATTGCACAATCTCCCCATGTCTGCTCCAGTTTCCTCCCACAGTACAAAGCTGGGCAGGTCAGGTGATTTGGCCATGCTAAATTACCCCAGAATGAGGATGTGTAGGCTAGATGGATTAGCCATGGTAAATGCTGGGTTAAGGGATTAGCCATGGTAAATACTGGCCTGGGTGGGACACTAGTTATCTGTACTGTAGGGATTCCATGATTGTTTCAGTATCTCAACGGCAGTTCCACTAAGTCTCCAAAAAGTCCACTTTCTTAACATTTTTAGCGATGCATTTCACCCCTAAGCACATAAATATCAATACCTGATCCTCTTCACTGAAAGCATGCTAGTGCTCTTCAATGTTTACTTTGTCTGGTTATAAAACTCTTCCAAATTTCTGTTAACATCCCATGAACATGCTGTCACATACTGGTTTTTGTTCTGAAATAAAGCATAGCTCCAGAAATAGTGACAGGTTAGTCATATCTTATTAAACCCCCTCATATTGTCAGTCTAAAAATATTTTCACATACTTTCTTTCAGTCAGTAATGTCATTAAAAGAACTAGAATGATTGAAGTGGAAAGTGATGATTTAGAGCTAAGAGCTGGGTAATGTTTCAGAAAATAGTTCTTTCCAGTGTGAAATGCTACTACTTCAAGGTTTAAATTTTAAAATAAATGACATTAAAATCACACACCTTGCATCACACAGGATACATTTAGAATTTCTGAGGGAATTGGAAGAAATAACAGAGTTCAGTGAATGAATGTGTTGCAGAGGATTGAAGAGTAACTAAACCTTGTTTCAACAGGGCAAGACAAACTTAGGTAATTACAGACCAGTTAACTTAATGAAGACAGAAAAAAGATGACAACAAGACGGGCACTGTACTGGCTCCTGAGGGAGCTGTCAGCTTGAGGAAATATAAATATGAAGAAAAGCATGAAATACTGAGGCTGCTTTCATCAGAATAGAGATATTGAAGCAGTTTGATGGAGAGATTTAAAATTCTCATGGAATCAGACAAAGAAGGATTGACGGCTGTTCAAGAAAACTATGTCACCCTGAACAGATCTGCTGTAGTTCCAGTCCCAATCTACATGACTGATGCTTAATCTCCTCAGCAAGTACGCACAGTCAAGGACTACAGCCTTGTTAGCAACATCCAAATCCCAAGAACCAATATAAAATGAAATAGATAGAACTACACTGGAAATCTGAAATGAGAAGTCATTGACACAGGATTAAATGCAAGAGATATAGGAGAGAGCAAGAGATTTCCTTTTTGTATATAAGGTTCTGTAATGCACCACCAGCGTTTGTAATTAAAGCAGGAACTATACTGACTTAAAAGATTAGGTTCAATATACTCTCAGTGGAAAGTGGAGGTACCAAAAGGCAATGGGAATAGAACAATCAAATGGTACTGCTCATGTGAGAGGTTGACACATGGCTAAAATGTCTTTTTATGTGTCATAATTTCCACCCAATGCAACACAAGGAATTTGTCATTAAATAGCACATGAAGGCAGTAAAACATACCAAGATACTCAGCAGCGTAATCACACAAAATTGGATATTTACTTGAAATATTAGAGATTTAATTTGCTCTATTGACCTGCAAGAAATTGAATACCCCAGGAGTAAGGTAGTGTGTCTTAATCTTATAGGTGGAATGTGGGAGGTTTACACAGCCATTTCCTTGCCATTCAAGGATGACTTACATATTCATCCCGAAATCAATAAGAACATTACAGTTGGAATTTGACGACTCCCCTATAGTTAGAGAAAACAATTTGCAACAGATTTGACCATTAAGGGATAATTTGCATTACATTGTTTCTGGAGGTGGAGTGGTCTCTGTGTGGCATGTGACTATGAGGGGGTGCTGAGGGGGGTCTTGTGAGCAGTACTAACTGTGATGTTGAGAGTTTTGTATAAAGGAATGACTGTTTCCTTTGTTCAGGGACAGCTTTTGCAACGACCTGGTAAGCTCTGCGAGATGTGTGTTAAAGGTTCCTCCAGAAAGCTTGTACTGTACTGTGCTGAATAAATTTGGTTGCTTGTTCACAGAAGTTGATGTGTTGTAGTTGCATCAAACGTGTAAGAATCTCAAGAGTAAATGAACCTAACATTTGGTGACAGCAGTGGGATTCCAACAGCTTCCAGGTGAACAGAATAAGTTATCGTCTGAGTGTCAGTTGTGTGAGACAGATGGGCCCACAACATAAGCTTCACCTTGATCTCTCTCTCTCTTGCTCTCTCTAAATCTACCACTCAATCCCCTCAGACTCTATGGTAACGGAATTTCTGAGGTAACTTACGGATTTGCATGCTGATGAGTTTGCTTTCAGAATCATAAATTATTGGGAATTCAGGGGTTATAGTCCTCTAGGTGAAAAGGAGTTAAAGTCCTCTACTGGTGAGATTTGGGTTCAGGAGCATAGCGTAAAAAATCAACTAGGCAAAAGTGAGGACTGCAGATGCTGGAAACCAGAGTTTAGATCAGAGTGGTGCTGGAAAGGCACAGCAGGTCAGGCAGCATCCGAGGAGCAGGAAAATCGACTTTTCTGATTCCTGATGAAGGGCTTTTGCCCGAAATGTCGATTTTACTGCTCCTCGGATGCTGCCTGACCTGCTGTGCTTTTCCAGCACCACTTTGATCTAAACCCTCGTAAAAAATCAACAGCTACGTCTGTCTCTATCACCCTGCCGGAGACTGGTTGTTAAGAGGGGAGATCCCTCAAAAAGGTCAGGATCCCAAAATGGGTGTGGAGACTAAAAGACACTAGACTAGTATATAGAGATAGTCAGAAGTTCAGAACATAACACAAAAATGGGACAAACGTTGGATAAGTCAGGAGTCGGGACCCCTTTGTATCCGTTATGCCATGATGACACCCAAAATGAGGAAAGGTTCAGGCATCTGTCAGCATGCTTAAATAAAAAGTTGGGAAATGAAATTTGGCCGCTGGGAGGAACTTGGGACATAGACAAATGTTTTAAGGCAGAGGAGGCAATCTAGAAACGAGATAAGGGAACTAAATGAAAAACTTTCATATCCAAAGAAAGACAGCAGAGGAAATTACAAACAAATCTAAACAGACTAGCTGGGAGAATAATGCATGTCAAAGAGGGACTAGTGTGTGTGATAATATGGGAAACCCCAAGTCTTGGCAGGTGCTGAGGAGTCGGTGTGAGGATTGTGATATGAGTGAAGGAAACCAGGAAAAATTGAGAAAGGAAAGACAGTAAAGAATCAGAGCTGAAATGCCAAGCTGAACTTTCAAGAGGGAATAAAATGGAATACCTCCTGCCATGTTTGGTCTGCCGATTTCGTTCCAAAATAATAACACTGATGACCAGGAGGAGGATTGGCAAATTTGGTGTGGGACTCCGCCATACCAACCCAGAGACCCTAATACCCCTGCCAGCACCCCACCACCTCAGTCTCAGTCTCAGAACCAACAACTATTACCCCCACTCTACCCTCTGCTACCACCTGCCTGTCCACAACCTGATCCTCAGCCCCTGAGAAATGCTAACTGACCAGAACCAGACCTTGGAATGTTTCACCGACCCAGTCATCTTCAATACCCAGAGAGAGCAAAGGACTAGACCTTTTGAGAGGCATAGGGGACAGAACAATTTATCCTATAACACTGACACAAACAGTAGTACTGAACATGACAAACTTCACCATTACGACCACAAAGACAATGGGTAACCCAGAAAGATGGTAAAAGGACCGGTTGATCCTAGTTCTTCCCACCAAAGAAGGGGAAGAATCCCCGTAAACACAGACTGAAACAGTTCCCTACTTGGATAGTCCCTAATCCAAACCCTGGAGTAGCAGGCGAGGCCACTATGCAAGTTTACACTCCTTGGAAACCCCAAGAGATGTGTTTCATTATGTCATATGCCCCAAACAAAAAAAAAAGTCCCAAGGCTGAAAGACTGGAGCAACTGGGCTTACACTACCCCTGCTCGTGCTCTGAGGGGAACACTACCCCTGCTCATGACTCCACCCCCATTTCCCCCACCATCACATCCACTCCAGGTACTGGCTCTGACCCCACTCCCAGCTCCACACCCACACCAGATCCCAGCTCCCAGCCCTGCTGAGTTTTCACCATCCCTCCAGACCTCCCCCTCACTGAGGACGAACGATCAGTCCTCAGCAAAGGACTCACCTTCATCCCCCTCCGTCCACGCATTAATGAATTTAATACACGCCGTGACGTCGAACAATTCTTCCGTCGCCTCTGCCTCCGAGCTTACTTTCACAATCAGGATTCCCGCCCACCTTCCGAGGACCCCTTCGCCTACCTCCAACACACTGCATCCACCTGGACACCCCGCGCTGGCCTATTACCTGCCCACGACCTCTTCATTTCCAACTGCCTCAACCTGTCTACCCCCCCCTCCCCCACTCTAACCTCTCACCCTCACAACGCGCAGCCCTCCAATCCCTCTGCCCCAATCCCAACCTCACCACTAAGCCAGCGGATAAATAGGGTGCAGTGGTAGTCTGGCGCACTGACCTCTACACCGCTGAAGCCAAACGCCAACTCGAGGACACCTCTTCCTACTGCCCCCTCGACCATGACCCACCCCCCATCACCAAACCATCATCTCCCAGACCATACAGAACCTCATCACCTCAGGAGATCTCCCACCCACAGCTTCCAACCTCATAGTCCGGGAATCCCACACTGCCCGGTTCTACCTCCTTCCCAAGATACACAAACCTGACCACCCTGGCCGACCCATTGTCTCAGCATGCTCCTGCCCCACTGAACTCATTTCTACCTACCTAGACACTGTCCTACTCCCCCCTAGTCCAGGAACTCCCCACATACATTCGAGACACCACCCATGCCCTCCACCTCCTCCAAGACTTCCGTTTCCCCGGCCCCCAATGCCTCATCTTCACTATGGATGTCCAATCCCTCTACACCTCCATCCGCCATGACCAGGGCCTCCAAGCCCTCCGTTTTTTCCTCTCCCGACGTCCCCAACAGTACCCTTCCACCAACACTCTCATTCATTTGGCCGAACTGGTCCTCACCCGTAACAATTTCTCCTTTGAATCCTCCCAGTTCTTCCAGACCAAAGGGGTAGCCATGGGCACACGTATGGGCCCCAGCTTTGCCTGTCTCTTTGTTGGCTACGTAGAACAGTTGATCTTCCATAATTATACCGGCACCACTCCCCACCTCTTCCTCCGCTACATTGATGACTGCATTGGCACCACCTCGTGCTCTCGCAAGGAGGTTGAGCAATTCATCAACTTCACCAACACATTCCACCCTGACCTTAAATTTACCTGGACCATCTCTGACACCTCCCTCCCCTTCCTGGACCTCTCCATCTCCATTAATGACGACCGACTTGACACTGACATTTTTTTACAAACCCACCAACTCCCACAGCTACCTGGATTACACCTCTTCCCACCCTATCTCTTGCAAAAATGCCATCCCGTATTCCCAATTCCTCCATCTCCACCATATCTGCTCCCAGGTGGACCAGTTCCACCATAGAACACACCAGATGGCCTCCTTCTTTAGAGACCACAATTTCCCTTCCCACGTGGTTAAAAATGCCCTCCAATGCATCTCGTTAACATCCCGCACCTCCGCCCTCAGACCCCACCCCTCCAACCATAACAAGGACAGAACGCCCCTGGTGCTCACCTTCCACCCTACCAACCTTCGCAGAAACCAAATCATCCGCCGACATTTCCGCCACCTCCAAAAAGACCCCACCACCAGGGATATATTTCCCTCCCCACCCCTTTCCACCTTCCGCAAAGACCGTTCCCTCCGTGACTACCTGGTCAGGTCCACGCCCCCCTACAACCCACCCTCCCATCCTGGCCATTTCCCCTGCCACCGCAGGAACTGTAAAACCTGTGCCCACACCTCCATCCAAGGCCCTAAAGGAGCCTTCCACATCCATCAAAGTTTTACCTGCACATTCACTAATATCATTTATTGTATCCGTTGCTCCCGATGCAGTCTCCTCTACATTGGGGAGACTTGGTGCCTCCTAGCAGAGCGCTTTAGGGAACATCTCCGAGACACCCGCACCAATCAACCACACCGCCCCGTAGCCCAACATTTCAACTCCCCCTCCCACTCTGCCAAGGACGTGGAGGTCCTGGGCCTCCTTCACCGCCGCTCCCTCACCACCAGACGCCTGGAGGAAGGCGGCCTCATCTTCCGCCTCGGAACACTTCAACCCCAGGTAGCAATGTGGACTTCAACAGCTTCCTCATTTCCCCTTCCCCCACCTCATCCTAGTTTCAAACTTCCAGCTCAGCACTGTCCCCATGACTTGTCCGGACTTGTCCAACCTGCCTAGCTCCTTTTCCACGTATCCACTCCACCCTCTCCTCCCTGACCTATCACCTTCATCTCCTCCCCCACTCACCCATTGTACTCTATGCTAATCTCTCCCCACCCCCACCCTCCCCAAGCTTATCTCTCCATGCTTCAGGCTCACTGCCTTTATTCCCGATGAAGGGCTTTTGCCCGAAACGGTCGACTTTGCTGCTCGTTGGATGCTGCCTGAACTGCTGAGCTCTTCCAGCACCAATGATCCAGAATCTGGTTTCCAGCATCTGCAGTCATTGTTTTTACCTGGGCTTGTATAGCCTTGAGTTTAGAAGGCTGAGAGGGGATCTGATTGAGACATATAAGATTATTAAAGGATTGGACACTTTGGAGGCAGGAAACATGTTTCTGCTGATGGGCGAGTGCCGAACCAGAGGACACAGCTTAAAAATACAGGGCAGACCATTTAGGACAGAGATGAGGAGAAACTTCTTCACCCAGAGAGTGGTGGCTGTGTGGAATGCTTTGCCCCAGAGGGCAGTGGAGGCCCAGTCTCTGGATTCATTTAAGAAAAAGTTGATCGAGCTCTCAAGGAGTGTGGAATCAAGGGTTATGGAGATAAGGCAGGAACAGGATTAAGGATGATCAGCCATGATCATATTGAATGGTGGTGCAGGCTCAAAGGGCAGAATGGCTTACTCCTGCACCTATTGTCTGTTGTCTAAGGATTTTATAGATTACATTATCAGGATGATCCAAATGTATCAGGCCACACCTCAGGATCTTTTCAGTTTGTGCTGTATGGCATCGATCCCGAATGAGGAATCACGATGGAAAACCCAGTTGGGAGGACATAATGACTGGGCAGCCTTTGCAGGTGCAATGCTCCAACCTGGGGACCAAATCCAGGCAATTAGGGGGGCCCTGCAAAGAACCTTGCAACAACTGGTGGATATAACTAAAGTATTAGAGTGCAGCCTAAAGCAGGGGGAAGAAGGTTCACATTTCTAGGAATGGTTCTGTTCCACATACGCCACCTATGCAGGCGGCACTGCTTAAAATGCAGCGAATCCCTCACCCCAGTTCAATGCTCTCCTGTTGCAGAGTATTCCAGAAGGGGTTGCCACAGCTATTAGGACCAACAATATGGATTGGCCAAACAACACCTGTCTACAAACAAGAAGGGCACTCACTACAGGAATAGCATAAAAGACTCTAAACAAACACAGTAAAACATAAAATGGTACAGCGTCCTCCTCGTCAGCCCCGTCACAGGGGCTCTGTTGCTCCAGTTGTAGACCTGGTCAATGGAATTAGCTATGGGTATGCTACTCACCCGGATGGCCCCAGTGCTCCTCTTTATCAGTCATTCTATGCCCCTTCAGCCCCTTTCTGCAACCACAACAGTCGCTCCCTGCTCCGTAGCGGCCTGCCCTGTCGGGCAACGCAAAGGTCAGCACAGGGCTGTTTTAACTGTAGTGCCAGGGATCATTGTCTGTAGGTACAGCAACAACATAGACCTCAAAACAGGAGACAACCTTTCTCCACCAGTAACCCTTTCTCAGCCTGACTATCTGCCCTTCCAATTTACCCCAGGTTGACCAACGACTCTGAGGATGAACCGTTGCTTGACCATTGAGGACAATGAAATCCCTTGACAATTGATACCAGCACCACAGCTTCAATGCTTGAAACCTCCTGTGTACGCCAACACAGATTTAGACTCTCACCCACCTTTATGAACCTTAGTGCCTTAACCAGGAAGGAAAGACCATATTCCCTGACGGAACCACTATCTGTTCAATTTGGCCTCCAGATCTGTACTGTCCGATTTGCACAAACCCCTGATTTAGGGATTAACCCAACAGGAAGGGATTTGTTGTGTTCCCTCCAAGTCGACATTCTACGCGTTAACAAGGGCATCTCCATTAAAAACACTGTCACGAAGAGACAATTTTGGATCTATTGCGCCCCCCTCCGAATGATGGGCTGTTGATTTGAGGCCAGAGGATTTTATTCCTCCCCGGCAGGCCCCCAATCCCGATGTAACTCTTTGCTATAATTCCACTGGAGCTTCCACTGAGCTGGCAGCCACCTTTGTTCCCTTCCTAGGATCGACTGTCACTATTACCATTATAGGTGAGGAGAAATCAGCCCTCTTCGTGGGTGTGCAAGTCTACCTATGGTATCAATCAGGATTGGCTTCTTCCCACATTACCTTGTCTGTGGACAAGGGATATAAAAGCTAAGGCCCTGGGAATCTTAGTGCACCGTTTACAGCAGCAGTCAGACCCCAGTGTCACTGACATTCCACAACAGCTGACTGAGGGGAATTCAGGCCTTTTCACTGTAGCGGGCATACTTTGTCCCCATCAACCCCAACACAATCCCTCGGAAGAACCCTTTCCAGATCTTTGGTCGGTCTCTTAGCATGAACTAGCCCCACAGAGGCTATAAAGATCCAGATTATACCAGGGGCGAAACTGCCTTCAATACCCCAGTACCCCCTAAGACCAGAAGCAATAGAAGGGATATCAACCTTGATAGATTCGTTTCTCCAACAAGGCGTTCTAATCCCCTGCCAATCACCCTGCAACACCCACATTCTACCTGGTCCAAAGCTAGGATACCCAGAATGGAGGTTAGTACAGGATCTCAGGCAGACGAATAGAATAGTCCAGCCTTTACACCCAGTCGTACCAAACCCTGCTTTGATTCTTAACAGCATCCCCGCTAGCTCCTATATTTTTACCCTGTTGACCTACAGCATGCTTTCTAAGCTCTCCTTCGGGCAGCAGATTGCTAATATTCATTTGCCTTTACCTTCAAATGTCAGCAGTACATGTGGATGCACCTCCCTCAGGGATCTGTCCATTCGCCCACTTTATTCTCCCAGGTATTGCACCAGCAGTTTTCGGAGCGTCAGCTGCTGAGTGGCTCCACCATTGCCCAATATGTTGCCCAAGGGCTCCTGGATAGCCCTTCGGAATCTGCTAACATCACAGATCCCAACTGTCTACTGAACATCTTCTGTACTTGGGGCTTCATCATACCAGCCAGCAAGATTCAACGCACCCAGTGCCGAGTCACATTCCTGGGAACCTTGCTCAGTGCTTCTGACCAACAGTTAACCCTGGAAATTATCACACCCATTCTAGCGACCCTTCTGCCTACAAGTGCCAAGCAAATGCGTGCCTTCTTAGGCCTAGTTAATTACTGCCGACAGTGGCTCCCTAACGGTTAACCCTTTTGGCCTCAAGCAAGGCTTCAAGCACCTTCACCCTAAATGAAGAACAAAAGTCAGCTTTCACTGAATTAAAACAGCCTTTGCTAGTGCCCCAGCATCGGAAAATCTTGTACAACAGTCCCTTCCAGTTGTATGCCAGCATCCTAGAAGACTAGGGGAATGGGTCTGGGTGGGTGCGCTTCGGAGGGTCGGTGTGGACTTGTTGAGCCGAAGGACCTGCTTCCACACTGTAAGTAATCTAATCTAAAACCTGTGGCCTACTATTCAACTCGCCTTGACCCTGTCACCATGGGCCTCCCATTCTGCTCACAGATTCTCCCAGCTATCTACTCCCTTGTAATGACTACTTCCAATATTACTCTTCAAAAATCCCTAACTATCTACCTGACACATGCCATTGTAGCCCTCTTGACTTCTCATCAGGCGCAACATCATACACAAGCTTGACTTAGCCGTTATGAAGTAGCTCTTCTCAATAGCCCCCGTTCTGACCTTCTCCTACCGCTCAACTGTGAACCTGGCAACACTCCTGAGTACCCCTCCAGAGGAGCTTTCAGAACACTGCCCATGACTGCCTTTTGTACAACCACTTCTTAATCTCCCCTTGACCAGACCTTGTAGATGCCTCATTACCCCCACTGGATTTTACCCTCTTTGTGGATGGTAGTTCTTCGATATTACCCTTAGAAGTTCCCCTTTCAAGATACACAGTCGTGAACCACACAGCCACTTTGGAATTGGCCTCCTTCGATCCCCCAGTATCTGCTCAGAAAGCAGAACTTTTTGCTCTAACACGGGCTTGTATCCCGACCACAGAAAAAATCAGGAAATCTATATACGGATACGCGATACACGTTTGGCACAGCCCATGACTTCAGACAGCTATGATCACAACGTGGATTTCTGACCTCCTCAGAGGCACCTATTGAGAACTCACCATATGTCCAAAATCTCTTCAAAGTCATCCTCCTCTTCAAACAATTGGCCATAATCAAATGTGCTGCCCATGTAATGGACCTAAGGACATCAGCAATGGCAATGGCAAACACGGTAGCAGCTCGCAATTCTATTGTGTCCTCTATGAACTGGCAGGCACTAAATGGATCACCTGCCTCAAAACTAGCAGGCATACCAGACACTGTCACTGTGCAGCGTTTACAGAGGTCTCCCCTGACCAAGAAAAACAAAGATGGAAGACGCATGGGTGTTCGCACCTTCCTTCAAAAGGCCTCTGGATTCCCCCCAGTTGGCCAAGTATGTATAGCTGATGTTTTATTACCAGTGTTTATTGACTGTCTTCATACTGACACCCATCTTGGCAAGGAGGGAATGAGTAATATTATATTGCATACCCCCGACTGGCTGAGGCAGCTCAAAAGCGTGTCAAATGATATTTAATATGTCAGCAAAACATTACCAGTCAAGGGATGCAGTGCATAACAGGGAGAACACCCTTGTCAGGTGGTGCATTCCATTGTATCCAGCTTGATTTCATTGAACTGCCACGCGTACATTGTTATAAGTATTGCCTTGTTATTATTGACTTATCTAGTAGATGGATTAAAGCTTTTCTGACCACTAATAATAAAGTCTCAACGGTGGTAAAATTATTCCTGACAGCGATCATACTGAGGTATGGTGTGCCTCGGCAGCTTAGTCCAGACAATGGCCCCCATTTTGTAGGGAAAATCAACAAAGAGCTACGTGAGGCGCTGCAAAACCCAGCAACAATTCCACTGCGCTTACCACCCTCTGGCAGCAGGAATATGGAAAGAGCAAACAGGACTCTTAAAACCAAACTAAGTTAATGTCTGAAACAGGCCTCAACTGGTTGAATGTCTTGCCTTTAGCCCTGTATCACAGGAAGATTACTCCACACTTGACCACTGGGCTATCAGCAGCCAAAATAAGTTATGGCTGACCCAGTAGGACCCCTTGGGGTGCAAACGCAGACCCATTCACCCATGTAGACTTAAATATTATGGGAGAGGAAATCCAAAGATACTTTCAGCAGCTAGCATCGTCTCAAGAGTTTCTCCATTCACAGGTAAAGGACGCCTTCGGACCACCGCCCACCCCTCCACAACCTGATCCAATGGATTCAATCAGCTCCCCAGTCTTGTGCAAGAAAAGCGAAGAAGCTAACAACGGTGAAGAGGAGGTCTGTTTGTTTTTTGTCAGTGGCCTTCCTACGGACATTAAACCACGTCAGCTTTACCTTCTTTTTCGATATTTAAAGGAATATGAGGGTTCCCTGATCAAGCGAACATCACAACAGCCAGTTGGCTGTTACACTTTAACAGCAGAGTGGGAGCAGAAGCAGCAAAGAATGCTGCGTTCACCTAGCCTGCTGCTACTGCAGCCACTGCACTACATGCTCAGATGCGCTGGTATCTTCAATCTGAAGAGTCTCCACAAGGATGGACGTCTCGTCAGTTTTGTGAAGTCTTTAACCTCCGTTACCCAAGAATTCAGATTTCTCTGTGGAGTGATGTGCAAGGACCGACTGAATTTTATTTTCAGGTTGGACTTTCCTGAAGGAGATCTTGGATAACTGGCTCGTTTCTACTCAACTTGGAGGGGATGGAGTGGTCACTATGGACTGTGGATTTAAGAACTTCACTGGTGAACTTTTTTTCCACACATAGAAGGATCCTATCTACTTCATGGACTAGTAATTTTTGTTGTGCTGAAAATGTGTTGCTGGAAAAGCATAGCAGGTCAGGCAGCATCCAAGGAACAGGAGATAGGTATCGCATCTCCAATGCGCCTCCCCCAAGTCCCTCCTCTCTACCTTTTATTTTAGCCTGCTGGACACACTTTCCTCATTCCTGAAGAAGGGCTTATGCCCGAAACGTCGAATCTCCTGTTCCTTGGATGCTGCCTGACCTGCTGCGCTTTTCCAGCAACACATTTTCAGCTCTGATCTCCAGCATCTGCAGACCTCACTTTCTCCTAGTAATTTTTGTTGTGTCAATAACGTGCTTAAGTACTGGCTATAAAATTCTTATGAACAAATTGGTAGAGCCTTTCTCATCCCACATCTAGGTGGTTATCATGGAATGATAAAAGAGGGGAATGGGATACTAAAGAGTTAAATTTCTCTGCTGACCTGCAAGAAATTGAATGGGGGGTAAGGTGGTTTGTCTTTGTCTTACAGGTGGAATGTGGGAAGTTTACATGGTCATTTTCATCCAGAAGTCAATAACAACAATACAGTTGGAATTTAACTATTCCCCTATAGTTAGAAAAAACAATTTGCAACAGATCTGACCATTAAGGGCTGATTTGCATTACACTGTTTCTGAGGGGTGCCTTGTGGGCAGTCCTAACTGTGATGTTGAGAGTTTGTATAAAGACTGGTTCCTTTGTTCAGGGACAGCTTTTGCCACAACCCCATAAACTCTGCAAGGTGTGTGTTAAAGGTTCCTCCAGAAAGCTTGTGCTGTACTGTGCTTAATAAATTTGGTTGCTGGTTCACAGAGGTTGGTGTGTTGTAGTTGCATCAAGTGCGTAAGAAGAGTAAAAGAATCTAACACAGTCACATAAGAGATTTAAGAACAGATGAAGAGTAGGTTTTCAGGAGTATCTTAAAGCATTTGAAAGAGGGAGCGAGAAGGAGAAGTTTTTTTCTTCCATGGAATAAAGGCATCACTGGCAATTTGTTGCTCAGCCCTAATTGTGTGGCTTGCTACGCCATTTCAAAGGGCACTTAGGAGTCAACCACACTTTTGTGGGTCAGGAATTACACCTAGACCAGACAAGGTAAGGACAGCAAACTTCCTCCCATTTGTGGGTTGTCATTCATGAACCAGATGAGTTCTACAACAATTGACAATGGTTATATGGTTACCATGAGACCATAAGAAATACAAACAGAAGTAGGCTGTTTGACACCTGGGCGGCACTGTGGCACAGTGGTTAACACTGCTGCCTCACAGCGCCAGAGACCCAGGTTCAATTCCCGCCTCAGGCGACTGACTGTGTGGAGTGCTCCGGGTGCTCCGGTTTCCTCCCACATTCCAAAGATGTGCAGGCCAGGTGAATTGGCCATGCTAAATTGCCCGTAGTGTTAGGTAAGGGGTAAATGTAGGGGTATGGGTGGGTTGCGCTTCGGTGTGGACTTGTTGGGCCGAAGGGCCTGTTTCCATAGTGTAAAGTGATCTAATCTAAAAAAAAGCCTCAAGCCTACATTGCAACACTATAGGATCACGACTGATCCAACTGTTCTTACGCCCACTTTCCTTAACCCTACTGATCAAGAATTAACATTCCAGAGTCCAAGGCCATCAGTGCTGGAGCAATTAAATTCAGAGATGTGCAAAACACCTTAAGAGGATTAGTAGAAATTATCAGGATGAAAATGAAAGATTTGCATTTGTACGGCATCTTCAAAGCACTTGACAGACAATTAAGTACTTTACTGAAGTGTAGACATGTTTTTAACGTAGGAAACATGACAGTCAGTATGCAATCAGCAAACTCCTACAGACACCAATTTGATAATCACCAGATAACCTGCTTTTCACTAATTTGACAGAGATAAATATTAACCAGGACAAAGGAAAAAACTCTCCATATCTTTGAAATAGGTTCATGGGATCTTTCACATTCACACAAACAGCAAATGGAGGACTTGGTTTAACGTCTCATCTGAAAGTCAGCATTTCCAACTGTGCATTGTTCTCTCAGTACTGCAGCGGAGTGTCAGCTTAGGTTTTCATGCTCAAGCACTGGAATGGCACTTCAGCACAGAACATTGTGATTCAGAGATGAGTCCACTACCAGATAATCCACAGCTGACAAATAAGAATGGGGGTGGGGGATGCAATGATAATTAAAACAAGGATTAGTGTTTAAAAATTAAATGTTACTGGATATGGATGTGAAAACATGAGACAGTATTAGGAAATAAGCTGCAGAGTTTTGCTGAAGTTGGAACAAGGGCTGTTAGCTAGGAGACAATTTGAATAAACAACTTTAGCAGTAACAAAGGTAAGGATGAATATCTAAACAGTAGATTAATTGAAGCAGAGGTGGAGCTGGGTGATGTTACAAAGGCAAAAGTACGTAATCTTGTTGACGAAACATATACATGGTCAGAAACTCATCTTGAAGCTTATAATATAACCAAAAGGTTGTGAATGATAAGATATTGACAATCAAGAGGGATGGAGTTGGTGCAAGGTACCAAACATAATGACATTGGTCTTCTCAATATTTAAAATGGATATTGGAAAAGCAATGTGTCAAATCCAACAGAGCAAATGGATTAAGAAAGGCAGTGCTCAGTGCTATCAACATTTATATGAAAATTAAAGCACATTTTCAGATGAAGCCATCAAGATGCAGCATGTAGATGAAAAATCAGAAGATAACCAAGGATAATCTGACACATTGCAGAAATAAATGGATGAGGAGGATAAAAAAGCCATTGTTCTGGAACTTTATCGTGCCCTAAGAGATCTGAATGTGCTAACTTATACGTGATAAAATCAAGACAAATGGTGTAGCTTTCTACTCTAAATTATACTTTCCAATTATTCCACTTCAAAATTATATGACACATTGTTCATTCTTGCCCTATAAACAATTGGGATGAGAAAGTAGGAGTTATGGTTAGTAAGCTTGCAGATTACACCAAAATTAGAGGTACAGTGGACAATGAAGAAGGTTACCTGAGAGCACAACAGGACCTTGTTCAGATGGGCCAATAGGCTGAGTGGCAGATGGAGTTTAATTTAAATAAATGTGAGGCGCTACATTTTGGAAAGGCATATCAGGGCAAGACTTTATACACTAAGTGGGAAGGCCCTGGGAAGCGTTGCTGAACAAAGATCTTGGAATGCAGGTTCAGAGTTCTTTGTAAGTGGAGTCACAGGTTGATAGGATAGTGAAGGTGGCATTTGGTATGCTTGCCTTTATTGCTCAGTGCACCTAGTGTAGGAGTTGGGAGGTCATTGGTTAGGCCATTACTGGAATACTGTATGTAATCCTGGTCTCCTTTCTACAGGAATAATGTTGTGAAACTTGAAAGGGTTCAGAAAAGATTTATAAAGCTATTGCCAGGGTTGGAGGGTTTGGCTTTAGGGAGAGGCTCAATAGATGGGGGCTATTTTCCCAAGAGTGTCAGAGGCTGAGGACTGACTTTATTGAGGTTTATAAAATCATGAGGGGTATGGACAAGCTATTTCCCCTGGCATAAGGAACTCTAAAACTAAAGGTCATAGGTTTAAGGTGAGAGGAGAAATATTTAAAATGGATCCAAGGGCACCTTTTTCACACAGAGAGTGGTGAATGTATGCACTGAGCTCCAGAGGAGATGGTGGAGGGTGGTGCAATTACAACATTTAGACTCAATGTCATGCCAACCAGATTTCCTAATCTAATCTAGTCCTATTTGTCAGCAGTTGGCCATTATCCCTGTAAACCCTTCCTATTCATATACCCATCCAGATGCCTTTAAAATGTTGCAATTGTACCATCCTTCACCACTTTCTCGGCAGTTCAATTCTTACAAAGGCAGCTCGTTGGGTGATATGAATAGGAAGGCTTTAGAGGGATATAGGCCAAATGCTGGGAAATGGAGGTGATCAATTTATTTAGGATATCTGGTCAAAATGGACGAGTCAGACCAATGGGTCTGTTTCCATGCTATATATCTCAATGACTCTAAATGTCATGTCTTTGAAGACAAAGTTATGGTGCACACTATTCACTCAGTCATTCTCTGGTACAAGTGGCCAAACAGATTAGGCTACACTGTAAATGTCAGTTAGCTTTTCCTCAAATTCAGCCCTCATAGGTCACTGATATGCATGCCCCATCAAAAAAGCAAATCAGGCTAAATTTTCTCTTGCATGTTCTAAGGCCAATGATGGTGCCCTCTTACAAACAATTCAGTTTGGCACAAATTAGAAATCAAGCATGGTACCTTCCTGGCTTTTACAATACAAAACTACACTGTCCAGTTTGCCCAGAAACAAAGTAATCGGGGGGGGGGGGCCTCCTTTAAACGATGTCAGCATCATTTAGAGAAAAATCACAACACTCAAGCCAGTTTCTTTCCGCAGTATACTGAAAGAATGATCAACCACTATCCCTCTAACCTTAACTAAAGAAAAGCAGCATTTCTCAAATTTAAAAGTAAAACCACTGTCAGGCCCAGCAGGAAAGTGGATTCTTCCCACAGGTTTCTAAACTTCAGGAAAACAGGCTGGAAGATCCCATTCTTTAGCTACTCTTTCTTTTACCTGCAAATTTCATCCTGATTCCAGCAACTTCCGCGAATTCATGAGCTTTTCCCTTTCCGACGAGTCTTACATTTCCTTTCACCTGAAAATTAGAAACTCAACAGCAAAAAAACTTTACAGCGACAAACACCACAGCGCAGGCTGATGGCGTCACTCAAAGCGTCCGCCTGCGAACGGTGACCGCGGTCCTCCAGGTACAGCGCCCCCTCTGCATGGGAGGGAGCAGTGCTCGGAACCTGCAGACTGTGACAGAACCCTTAGAACTGTTCGAGGAGACGAATAAAAGCAGAAAGTACTGGGGAAAATCAATAGTTCTGGTAGCATCTGTAAAAAAAGAGAGAAACAGAGCTTACAATCCGGAATTACCCTTTTTCAGAACTTCAAGTTGACCTGTTCCCTCTCCAAGATGCTTGGAAGATCGGGTAGAGGGAATGGGTCTAGGAGGGTCTCTTCGGAGGGTCGGTACGAACTTGTTTGATTAGAGTGGTGCTGGAAAAGCACAGCAGTTCAGGCAGCATCCGAGGAGCAGGAAAATCGACGTTTCGGGCAAAAGCCCTCCATCAGAAATAGAGGCAGAGTGCCTGAAGGGTGGAGAGATAAGTGAGAGGAGGGTGGGGGTGGGGAGAAAGTAGCATACGTCCTGGGTCTCCTCCACCACCGCTCCCCCACCACCCGACGCCCGGAGGAAGAACACCCCCACCCCAGGGCACCAATGTGGATCCCACAAGTCTCCCCACCTCCCCCTCCAAACCTCAACTTGTTGGGTCGAAGAGCCTGTTTCCACGCTGTAGGGATTCTATCATTCAATGCTGAGTTTTTTCCAGCAATTTCTTTTGTAGTTTAGAATTGCAGCATCCGCTGAATTTTGTTATCGTTTAATTTAAGGATCATTGTAGAATTGGGCCGTTACCGGAAAGGGTGTTCAGTGAAGTAAGGACAGGGAAGCAGAGATATCGTTTCTGACCGATGATCTATCAGAACTGAAAACAGTTAGAAACGTAACACATTGTGGGCAACCAAGGAGATGTCCAAAATGCCAGATGCCACCAGGAAACGAATATTTTGCTTCCCTTTAAACATTGCAAAGGAACCATTTCTTGTGCAATAGAGTGATACATTTTTCAGTCACCCTCAACACCGTCTCCCATTCCTATAGCTCTTTCTGGCAGCAGATGCGATACCCATTCTTTTTAATTATTAACACACCAACACTTTTCTCCAGCGGAAGCACTGATTCACTTGTTTTTTTTTAAATTTAATATTAGCATTACTCCTCCCTAACTGTCTTTTGTCATTTAATCTCTCCTGCCTTCCACGATCACAGAATGTGCCTTTGTACTTTTTTTCCATCGCCTTCTTTTCTCGTGTTTACTATTACATCTCAATTTTTACCCAATTCCAATGAAAGAAACTCGACCTAAAATTTTAATTTTCAACGCAGATGCTGCCAGATTTGAGTTTGTTTTTCTTTTTTTCTGTTTTTATTACACTAATCACAAATGCGTGTTCCAAGAGTTGAAAAATAACTTTTTGGTCTGAATTTAATGCCGATTTAAATAAATAAATGAGCTGTCAAAATATATTTATAATTCTGATCCATTAAGCAATATTTTGTGTCTTCAATTAAACTTCCTGGACACCAAAACCATTTATAAATCTTTTTGGATACTGTTTACGTTCTTTTGTCACATTTCATTCCACACCTCCACTTTTGCCCATTTAAAACAAACAGCAATACGACAATGTTTAATTGTTGAGTTGCCTAGACTTGTTGTTTTGACCAATGAACAGATAGTTTATTCAAAAGTATAGTTTGAGTAATGCTGCTGGTGATTGGGTAGTGCTAGAAGGGAAGATGGCGGTCTCTACAGTGGAGCATGTTGTCGCGGATGCCGGGGCTTTTTTAAAGAACGCGCAGCTCCAGGTCGGTGAGCCATGTTTAAGGGCTTTTGTGGTTAGGGTAACAAAAATTGGCAGTTTTGTTTGTGTATGTTCTCAGGTCCTGGGTGCACTCACTGACTGAGCTCAGTCTCTTCCTGTCCTTTGCAATCTCTCGTTTAGAATCTTGCTACATTGTTAGTGTGAACGTTCCGAAACATTCAATGTAGCAATTTCTTACTGAACACGTGACCGTTAACATTAAGGCAAAGTGAGCAAGCCAGTAAAAAATCAAAAACAAAAGGATTTGAGAAACACTTCTTTTTCTGACGGTCCATGAAACAGGTGACGATTTTCTAACTACTGGAGTTATATGTGAGTGTAATTTATTCGGTTCAATTGACCAGCAACACATTTGCAGCAATTGTACACTTGGCTGAGTTTCATAAATCTTCAACCCGGTGTCAGATACAAGCGACAGCCCATTGTTAATCTCAAAGTTTTCCAAACCAAACTACTGATTTTAATTTATTAGTTCTGTTCATGCTACCGAATCCAACAGATTAGCCATTGCTGAAAAGTGCCTTGGGGTATTCTGGTATAAGATGAAAGAGTTTATCGAAAAAGATATTTATTTTCAATCTTCTGTTGCCACATGTGTAACCTGGTGGCTTCAGATAAATTTTTGACAGTTTATTTTTATTCTAGCTCAATTTCACATTTCATATTTCACACAAAAATAAGGCATTTTCATTTAAGATCCAAATTTTATTCTCGCATAATGCTGACTTCACTTGATGTACAGTTGTTTGGATGCCAGGCAAATTGTTACCTCATGAATGGTATTTTTTCATTTGAATGGCTTAGATACCAGGTTTTGGCAAACGATTCAGCTGAGAATCAGAATTGGTCCCAGTCTGTCCACACACCCTTGCTTTCTTGTAAACTCATGGATTAATGTGGCTGTAGCCTTTAGTCTCTCAAATCTGGATGACATGCGAATAAGTGGGACACAGCATTTTAATTTTGCTACTATAATAAATCTATTGATTGTGATTTGCATGAAGAAGTAGAAACAAAACTGACACTTATTTTAAAAGTTAGACTTCTGTCAAATTTGTAGTTTCATTTGGATATATGTGAGGTGTTGTATTTTGGAAGGCAAATCAGGCAGGAATTATATACTAATGATATGGTCCTAGGTATTGCCAAACAAAGAGACCTTGGGGTGCAGGTTCATAGTTCCTTGAAGGTAAAGTCAAAGGTAGGGTAGTGAAGAAGGAGAAAGTGAGGACTGCAGATACTGGAGATCAGAGCTGAAAAATGTGTTGCTGGAAAAGCACAGCAGGTCAGGCAGCATCCAAGGAACAGGAGAATCGATCTTTCGGGCATAAGTCTGAAGAAGGGCTTATGCCCGAAACGTCGATTCTCCTGCTCCTTGGATGCTGTCTGACCTGCTGTGCTTTTCCAGCAACACATTTTACAGGGTAGTGAAAAAGGCATTTAGCATAGTGGTCTTTATTGGTCAGTGCATTGAGTGTAGGAGTCAGGATGTCATTTTGCAGCTCTACAGGTCATTGGTTAGGCCACTACTGGAATATTACATTTAATTCTGGCCTCCCTACTATAGGAAAGATATTAAACCTGAAAGGGTGCAGAAAAATTTGACTAGGATGTTAGAGGATTTGAGCTATAGGGAGAGGCTGAATAGTCTGTGGCTATTTTCCTTGGAGCGTAGGAAGCTGAGGGGTCACATTAAAGGTTTATAAAATCATGAAGGGCATGGATAGAGTGAGTAGCCAAGGTCTTTTTCCATAGGGTAGGGGAGTCCAAAACTAGATGGCATGGATTTAAGATTAGAGGGGAAAGATACAAAAGGAACCTCAGGTTCAACTTTTTGATAGTGTGGTATATGTATGGAATGAGCTGCCAGAGGAAGTGGTGGAAACTGGTAAAATTAAAACATTTAAAAGGCATCTGGATGGGTACATGAATAGGAAGGGTTTAGAGGGATATGAACCAAATGCTGGCAAATGAGACTAGATTAATTTAGAATATCTGGTAGGCGTGAACAAGTTGGCCCAAAGGGTCTATTTCTGTGCTGTACAATTCAATGAATCTACGTTTTGACACTTGCATTGTCTGCTGTAAGCTGAGATACATCACAAGCATAATGTTGTCACTCACTGTAAGATGAAACCATTTCTTTTCCCATTTGCTTATAAATGCTGAGGCAATTTATCGCATTTTCAGACATGCACTCAAAATTGGCAAATCAGTACATCCTAGACTCAGTGTCTGGGCATTATACAATGTAATTAGTCATCAGACTACTGAACAGTCAGATGTTTACTGAGTAGAATGTCAATATAGAATTATCACTTTGACAGCACCTACCAAATCTGCAACCTCTCCCACCTAGAAAGGTAGCAGATGCAGGGGAACACCACCGTCTGAGCACCTTACCTGCCTTGGAGCTGTACTCTGTTAGGTCAAAATCCTGGAATTTCTTTCCTAATAGCACTGTGTTGGATGCCCTAAAAATTACAGTGGTTCAAGAAAGCAGCTCACCACTATCGTAACCAGGTGATGAGCATTAAAAACCGGCCTAGCTAATGACACCCTCATCCCATGAATGAATAAAACAAAACATGACTTTTAAAGGATATGAAGTCATAAGTCAATTTTGAGTGAGAAAATAGTAATCCATTAATTCTGTATAATTTCCAAATGTATTTGAAATATTGTAATTTGTTGGAAGTTGTCTAACATGACATGGGACTTAAGTTGAGAGTAAATGCATGAATGCTAGTAGTGTTTGTTCATTTGTTTGTGTTCAGACTACACCAGTGATTTATTCATTCTCTACCAATAAGAAAGGGCAAAATGGAAAAGGCATCCTAACGTAAAATATTGTAAATACTCAGCAAGTCTGGCAGGATCTATATAGAAAAGAATGAAGTTAAATGTTTCAAGTTGATGTCTTTTTCATCAGGACATTGAAGATCATCAATGTGAAATATTAGTTTTTTTGTCTCACTCCATAGATGCTTTGTGACCTGCTGAGTATTACCTTAACTTTCTTGTTGCTTGGAAATCAAGTAAAAATAATATTCTGTTTTTCTAAACTAAATGTCAAAATAGTGATAAATCATGAAATTTAGTAAAAACAAATGGATGCAAGAATGGGATGGTGTGGTACAAGAAGCAAGTATGTTCTTAAAAAAAATGTCAAGGAGAAATGTTTTGGCAAAAAATTGTAAATTTTACAATTGTAAAGCATTTAGCCATGTCCTATGTGCAACTTTGAAAAGTTCACATAAGCAAATGTGGACTTTAATTTGTTTAGAGCAAGGTAGCATAAAAATCAAAAGAGATGCATTTGTGTTTGATAATAGTTGAGGGAGAAGAGTTGAGATGGACGTTGAGAGCACCCTTCTCTTCACAGAGATCCCTCATGTCAATCTGTACTCAGTTGTCTTAATGTTGCCCTCCACTCATCTGCAACAAAGGGTATTTTGAAATGAGTTCGAAGTTGGATGTAGGTTTGCTCGCTGAGCTGGGTGGTTCATTTCCAGACATTTTGTCACCCTACTAGGTAACATTTCAGTGGGCCTCGGGCGAAGCAGTGTACATGATTCCTGCTTTCTATTTATATGTTTGGGTGTCTTTGGGTTGGTGATGCCATTTCCTGTGCTGATGTTATTTCCTGTGATTTTGTCATTTCCTGTTCCGGTTGGAACTCTATCAACAAACAAATTGACATAGACCCCATCTACCATCACCCTGACAAAAAGAACAGGAATTGACATCACCACAGGAAATAACATCATCAACCCAAAGAAGCCCACACATATAAATAGAAAGCAGGAATTATGTACGCGGCTTTGCCTGAGGCCCACTGAAGATGTTACCTAGTAGGGTGACGAAACATCTGTAAATGAACCTTCCAGCTCAGCGAGCAAACCTACATCCAGAACCTCAACCTGAGCTACAAATCTTCTCAAAACCTGCTATGAATTCTAAGCTCTCAGATTTTGAAGGAAGTGTTAAGTAAAATGAATTAAGACATTTAATTGTTTCCTTTGAGCATGAGCTGAATAAACAATGGTTGATTTTTAAAACAAAATTAACCAAGTTGCTAGTTTTTTGCATTATACATGTTAATCTTATTGACTTTAGGAATTTGGAAAAAACATCTACACATTAAAGGAAGTTGTGAATGAAATACGAGACAAAGAAACTAAGCGAAGATTGGCAGTTTTGCCATATCAGCTGCATTTTAAGGAACCATTCCCTGAATATATTCAACATGGTGAGTAATTTAAGCATCCTTCACCACCACCCACCAAATATGGAGGGGACGGGGGGCTTTATTGTGTAAAAATAAATGATAAAACCTTCATTTCTTTTATAAATGCATGCTAAAGTTTTTGCTTATTTTGTTTGATTTTAACAAAATCAATTTCTATAGTGAAGGAAAGAAAACTCTTGAATTATGTTGTGCAGGTAGTTCTTCACTAACACTGAAAGAAATTGATGGAATTACTCAGCAGGTCTGACAGCATTTGTGGAGAGAGAGCTGAATTAACATTTTGGGTCCAGTCACCCTTTGGTGACCATTCCGAAAGTAAAATTGTTCCTTTGAAAATTTGTCTGACTACGTGTCTTCACCATGTATCACTAGATACTAACCCCACACTGTCGTAGAGACACTATTAGTCCTGATAAAACCCAATGAAAGATTCTCACCTCTTCTCACTAAAAGACTCTCGCCTTTTCTCACTGAATCAGTATTTAACTTCATTCCGTTACCAACCAGTAATCCAAATCCAAACTAAAGACCATGTTGCAGACCAAACATCTGATACAGGCCTCACTTAACTATTGATCTGAGGCAGCTCCCTTTGTCATTGAAACAGAACTTGCATTGAAGGGCTGCATCTAGTGACAGAAGTTTGTTGGTTCAGATTTGACTTGAAGCATCTTCCCTGAGATGGAAATTGATCAATCTTAAAAACAATACAAAACCAACCAATAAGCACATAGTTAAATAGGAGCAGAAGTAGGTCATTTGGCCTTTCAATCTGCTATCCCATTTACTGAGACTCCGATTCTGCCTCACCATTTTCCTGCACTGTCTCCATATTCTCAGGTACCTTTTAATATAAGGAAATTTATCAATTTCTATCTTGGGCGTACCGGTACTCAATGTCGGATCCTCTATAACTTCTTGGGGCAGATAATTTCAAAGGGAACCTTCTGATTGAAGGCATTCTTCCTGACCTTTGTCCCAAATAACTTAACTTATCCCTTATTCTGCGAATCTGAGTGCAGCCACAGGAAGCATCCTTCTTGCATTCACCCAGACCCATTTGGGCCATCTAAGAATCTTGTATATTTCAATGAGTTCACCTTGACCTATCCTGAACTCTTGAGAATATAGGACCAGCCTCCTCAGTCTCTCCCTGTCGGGTAATACCGCCAACCTAGAATCTGACAGATCTGTTACTCGGAAGGTGGCTTCACATCACCCTATAGGCCAGTGTCTGGTGGGTGGAGAATTACTTAGGAAGGCAAGAGATCCCACAGTCTATTCACTGGATGGGCGCACTTGCCATTTATAGACAACACAAAAAAATCCATCAGAAATAAGAGGCAGAATGCTCCTGCCTTTGAGATACCAATGAGCTAATATCTGGATTCAAGCTGGAAAGCGTCAGCCTTATTCTGGGCTCCACATTCAGCCAGTTCATTTTATTTGTTCAGCCCCTCCTGTTAGAAAATCGATCTCTCAGTTACATATTGTAACAGTAGTGTAAATATTGCTTTTAAAACTCCATTCTCATATCTTACACCAACGATGCCATATTGCACATGAGAGAAACTGTCTGGTTACATGGGAATCAGGATTTTGACCCAATCTCCTACAGGTTCAGCCCTGGGATTGCATTTCAGTGAATTATGTTTTAGACCCATTTTAGAGATCATCTGGAGGACGCTCACAGATACACTTTGAGAATCACTACTTCAATAAAACTTAAAAATCCCAAATTTCTATTTGGTGAAAGACATGGAATTCTACCAGGGTTGTGAGCACCAAAGTCAGCAAAAGAGATAAACCAATCTCATTGCTGTTTGTGGAACCTTGTTATATAGAGATCAAATGGTGAACTTGTTGACATACAAAACTATATTGGGGCAGTCCTAAGTTTGTGAAATGTATTGTACAAACACAAGTTTGGTCATAAGATTCAAACATTATTTTATTCTTTTTTTAAAATGTCTTCACAGTGACTGAGTTTTCCAAAAAGACTGGAGATTACCCCAGCCTCTCAGCAACTGACATTAAGGTTCTGGCATTAACCTATCAGCTCGAAGCTGAATTTGTGGGAATTGGCCACTTGAAGAAAGAACCTGCACAAAAAGTAAGTAATTTGTCATGTGATGGGCTGTCTGTATTACTATCTGACCAGTAACAATTTGAGGCAAAATGACTGCAGACACTTTGCCACATTATGGAAAATATAGAGCAGTTTACTGTAGTACATTTAAATGACTGCTGTGATAAAGATGTATAAAATACTGTTATTATATTTGAAATTTGGATTTGTAAGGTAGAGGCAAATGGCTTTTGCTTTCAGTTCAGCAGAGCCTTTTCCTTTTTTGAAAGAAAAGTCAAAGTCTTTTGGAACATAACCTAAATATGTCACTTTCAAGTAAGCATGTGATTCAGGCAAGTGCCTAGCAGAATACCTGCACTTTAAGTTATGGAATGTTTTCATTGCTAAATTTATTGCTTATCAAAAATCTGAAGAGAATTACTGTGTTGATATAAAAGTGGTTAAAAATATGTCTCTCTTCCAATATTTTGTGCAACAGAAACCTTATATAGATGTACTTGCCAGTGGAACAAACAAAATTGGTAATTCTTGAAAATCCAATTTGTTCTTGCTTTATTTGGTTAGGTTGAAGTGAGTACCACTTTAAGACACCCAGAGTCACTGATCGACATAGCAGGCTTTCATCTGCCATCTAAGGTAAAAAAAAATGCACAGTTTATAATCATGTAAAGAATTTATGAACTGTATTTCTAGGAGTTACCTATGATAGTTTTATGTACACTGTATTCCTAATTCCCAGAGAACAGTGAAGAAAGAACCGGAGTATTGCTAGAAAAACCAGATTTTGTCAAAGTTTTTTATCTGATAACCATCAGGGCAATACACAAGAATACAAGTGTAACGAGGAAACAGCATTCATACCATCTAAACAGGGAGTGCTGATTGTTGGCAAGTGGACTTTGCTCATTTGATTGACTAGTCGTTAAAGGGATGTTTTCAAAGAATGTGCATCAGTCTGAATTTGATTGACAGTTAAACACCAAGTCATTTTTAAACATTAAATAGGTCAAGATGTTAATTAGATGAGAGAAATGAGAAAAAGACCAGAGAATGGTTGAGCCCTGTTTGCTGAGTTTAAACAAGTGCAGTATATGTAAGTCTTTCTGTTCAAAAGTACCAAAAAATTCTACCAATTGGAATTTGTTTGCCAAACAAACATGTATACATGTTTCTACAGTTTTTAAGTGAGATGTATACTCATTAGTATTGAATGTGTGTAACTAAGCTATTAACTAAATATTGCTCACTGTGGTAAAATTGTTCACCCGAGTTGTTGCTGTGGCAGCACACACTTTTATATGAAACAAAAGCAGAAATTGCTGGAAATCTCAGCATGATGTGAGATGCTTTCTTTCGGAAAGGCACATCAGAGCAGGACTTATACACTTAATGGTAAGGTCCTGGGAAGTGTTGCTGAACAAAGAGATCTTGGAGTACAAGTTCAAAGTTCCTTGAAAGTGGAGTAGCAGCTGGTTTGGATAGTGAAGAAGGTGTTTAGTATAGTTGCCTTTTTTGCATATAGGAGTTGGGAAGTCATGTTGGCCTGAAGAAGACATTAGTTAGGCCACTTTTGGAATATTGTGTACAACTCTGGTCTCCCTCTTATCGGAAGGATGTTGTGAAACTTGAAAGGATTCAAGAACATTTACTGGGGTTGGAGGATTTCAGCTGTATGGAGAGGGTTAAATAGGTTGGTGATGTTTTTCCTTGAGTGTTGGCGGCTGAGGGGTGACGTGATAGAGATTTATAAAATCATGAGGAACATGGATAGGCTAAATACACAAGGTCTTTTCCCATGGGTGGGGGAGTCCAGAACTAGAGGGCATAGGTTTAGGGTGAGATGGGAAAGGTTTAAAAGAGATCTAAGGGCCAACGTTTTCACGCAGAGGGTGGTGTGTGTATGGAACAAGCTGCCAGAGGAAATGGTGGAGGCTGGTACAATTGCAACATTTAAAAGGCATCTGGGTGGGTATATGAATAGGAAGGATTTCGAGAGATATGGGCCAAGTGCTGACAAATATGTCTAGCTTAGGTTAGGATATCTGGTCAACATGGATGATTTGGACCAAAGGATCTGTTTCTGTGCTGTAAATCTCTGTGACTGTATGACTGGCAGCATCTTCGGAGAGAAATCCGAGTTAATGTTCCAGATCCAAGACCCTTCATTAGAACTGAGAATTTCTAGCTATTTCTGTTTTTGTTTCTGATAATTACAACATCTGCAGTTCTTTGTTTGTTTGCATTTAAAACATATTTCTAAACAATCTGTTCAGACATGTTATGATACACATCTGGAACAGGTGGGATTTGAACCCAGGCTTGGTGGCTCAGAGCTAGGCAAGCTAGCACTGCACCACGAGATAAAAATTACATTTTGTGGATCTATGAATTGCAACAGTTCAGGGTCCAGTGTTCTTTCTGTCACGTAGCTGACCGAGAATCTCTTGTAAGAAGGGTTTGCAAGTTATTACTCAGTCCATTTGTCAACCTTATAAATGCACTTTTTCTTAACCATCAAGTCCTAGGGTGGGACTTGAACCTGGAACTTCTGACTCTGAGGCAGAGACCCGACTGGTTGCTTAAAAAGACTCATTAATTAAAATTGGAAGCTGGAAATGGAAACTGGGGCAAAGAGAAATGAAGAGGAAGACAACAAAAAGTTGGCAGTTGAGAGAAATGTAATACTGTGTCAAAATAATTGTTGTTAAGAATAGATTGTTATTTCAGATTAATCGATGGATTTCTTGTCATAAAGCAGTTCACAACTATCTCCCTTGCCATTGTAACACACAGAGCCACCACACAGGCCAGATGGCTTTGGTTTGATTGCCTGAAAATGCTTAGTTAGCTTCTTCAAACAGAGCTAATGTGTTGGGCATCAGAATACAAAGACCTTCTATGTTTAAAGATGAGTGAAGACAGAAACCTATTTCACTGCTATGGCTTCCACATCCACAAATCCAGAGAGATTATTTGAAACAAAACTGTCCATAGACTGCCAAACTCAAATGAGTTCCCTCCTTCACAATGGGGAAAGGACATTTGAAGAGCAGGGAGAAATTGCAGAAATCGAATTTTAAGATTGGTCAATTTATCAAAACAGCTGGCTACTGCAAACAAACTTCAACCTAAAATGTAGTATGACTAGTGTCAATATATCCAATCTGAAATTGTTTGAATCTGAGTCAGTTGCAATTACATTGACTTGCTGATTCAGTCAAACCTATATCACTTCCTCTTCCCAGTGTTGAAAATAGTGATTTAGAAATTTTTGTTTTCAGCAGTTTTGTTACTCACATGTTTACATGAATACAACGAAAATTATTTTTATGCAGCAGCATTCAGAGCAAGATTGCCCAAAGGGAGATTGTTCACTCTCTTTAGGATCAGAGGAAGCTTGCCATCCAAGTAGAACAAAACATTCTAGTGAAGTGGCTGTGGCCGATGCATCAGAATTCAGTACCTTTCATTATTGGAGAAATCCACTACCAAGCATCGAAGAAGATCTGCAAGACTTTTTGGTAAGCTGGTCATTTGATGTCAGGTCATTGATATGAAGCATTGACCTACTGAGCTTTTTTAGCATTTTCAGCATTTAATTTCACTGTATTTAGCTTTTGGTTTTATTGTATTATTTAAATAATTTAATGGTAGCATACAATTCAGACCCTCTTTAGTAAGTGAGAAACAAGTCTAGATATTTTGAATGTAATTTGCTTACCAGTAACTGATGTGCTAATCTATATTGCTTAATAGAACAAAGAGAATTTTTGTACTTCAAGTGAGACTTCACTTGAGCAACACCAAGAAGAATTGTATGAAAGTAAAGGAGATGAGGAAAAAGATGACGACGATGGGTGGATAACACCCAATAATATTCAGCAAATCCGCCAAGATATGGGCTGCTCTGAGATGACGGCAAATGTCAAAGTTGGTTGTATGACTACAGATTTTTCCATGCAGGTAATAGATTTTTTTTCCTGCTTTACGTTTCTGTTTAGTAAAAAACCTGATAGTTATGCTCATGCCAAAAAGCCTCCATGTTATTCTGTTATCGTTGCAAAATTGTAAAACAATTTTAAGCTTGTCATTGAGTCTGAGGGATGTCCTCAGAGAGACTTATAAAATCATGAGGGGCATGGATAGAGGTTGTGTGTATGGAATGAGTTGCTAAAGAAAATGTTGGAGGCTAGTGCAACTAGAACATTTAAAAGGCATCTGGATGAGTATATGAATAGGAAGGATTTAGAAGGTTATGGGCCAAATACAGCAAATGGGTCTAGGTCAGATTAGGATGTCTGATCAGCAGGGACAGGTTGGACTGAAGGGTCTGTTTCCATGTTATATGACTGAGTTGATGAACGTACCAACATCAAATAATAGTAGAGATGGCAGTAAAGCCGACTAGAGTCAAATGTGACGATATGAATTAGGAACGGTAGTGGGCTGTGACCTGCTCCATCATTCAATAGATCATGGCTGAAATGAAGGAAAAAGATAAGATTAATTCAAGATTTGGGGAGAGATATTAAAGGTGACAATGATGAAGAAAGATTATCACATTGAAATTTGTGCCGATATGCAGTGACTACATTAGTATTGTTATGGAACAGGCCAGAACACTCAATATTTTTAAGAAGGTAGCCTCGACCCTAACATTTTCTTATTTTAAAGGTAGATATGAAGTGTTGAAAGTGTGATGCAACTGGTCAAACCACTTGGCTCTAAGCAAAAGAGAATTTATTTAAACATTATAGTTGAAATATGAACAAAAGAAAGTGGAATTCAGAATAACAACTATTGGACAACTTAACCGATCTGATACACCATCTTAACTAACTGCTCCAATATAATAACATCCCATAAACACACCCCTTGGCAAAAAGGTAAATTCAAACACAGGTTCTTACAAACAGGAGTCCAATCCAGAAGGGAGCTTTCAGAGAAGGTCAGTGAGGAATCTAACGGAAGCTAGCAACTGTTCTGATACTCTCACATCTTGTGACTTCTACAGTTTAAAAAAAACTGGGACTGAACTGGGAGAACTGGCCTCTCCCCTTCCATTGTTAAACTGTGTTTTTAACAAAAAAACACTATTCAGATTGGCACCTCTGCCTTTACAACCGCTCTTCAAAAAAAACATTAGGACAAAATAATCATTTTTAAAAGTGACAGCATCATCACAGTATTCTAAGTACACATACTTTACACAGTGATTACTGAAATTTTTATTACACATTTTGTTTTTTGTGGTTTCTTGGCCAGCGTTTTCTGTCTGTCAAATCACTAGAACAGATATATTTTAGTATTGGAATGCCAACATTCCTTCTAAACTTTGCAGCAACAGGAAAGTCCCTATGAGAGCCACCCCCTCTGAGTTACCATTTGTGATAGTTGCACACAAAACTTAAAGGAGCTGCACACTTAAACAATTGACTTGTGCTCTATAGTAATCTAAAAGTATGTTGGCCGTCACTTTTGCCTATCCTATAATGTGCTATGGTAAATCCAAGTCCTTTGTTTATTTCTTAGAATGTCCTTATTCAGATGGGGCTCCATGTGATTTCATTAAAAGGAATGCTTATAAAACAAGCACGAAACTACATTTTACGGTGCCATGCGTGTTTCAAGTAAGTATTGATCAGTTGTACATTGGAATGCTTTTCAAGAATCTGAAACTATACCACAATGATCAAAACTTGGGTATCTCAAGGGTAATTCAATGGATAAATGCATGTCCTACTGCCAAAGATGCACAAATTGCAGTTGGAAATCAGAAGCTGTCAGCAGATTGACCAGCATTTGGAGAACAGAGCTCACGTCATGTATGTGACCCTTTATTTTAACTGGAAGATATTACAGATGAATAATATTGAAAAAAGGGTAGATATAGATAAGAGAAGATACTCCAGAAAGTCATAGTGATGTATAGCATCAAAACAGACCTTTTTTGTCCAACTTCGACCAGATATCTCAACCTAATCTAATCCGACCTGCCAGCACCTGGCCCATATCCTTCCAAATCCTTCCTATTCATATCCATCCAGATGCATTTTAAATGTTGCAATTATACCAGCCTCCACCACCTCCTCTGACAGCTCATTCCATACACACACCACCCTGTGTGTGAAAACATTGCCCCTTAGGTCTCTTTTATATCTTTCCCCTCTCACCCTAAACCTATGCCCTCTAGTTCTGGACTCCCCACCCCAGAGAAAAGACTTTATCTATTTATCCTATCCATGCCCCTCATGATTTTATTAACTTCTATAAGGTCACTTTCCCAACCTCTGACACTCCAGGGAAAACAGCCCCAGCCTACTCAATCTCACCCAACAGCTCAAATCCTCAACCCTGGCAACATCCTTGTAAAATTCTTTTCTGAACCCTTTCAAGTTTCACACCATCCTTCCGATAGGAAGGAGACCAGAATTGCATGCAATATTCCAGTAGTGGCCTAACCAATGTCCTCTACAGCCGTAACATGACCTTCCAACTCCCGTACTCAATACTCTGATCAATAAAGGAAAGCATACCAAGTGCTGCCTTCACTGTCCTATCTACCTGCGACTCTACTTTCAAGGAGCTATGAACCTGTACTCCAAGGTCTCTTTGTTCAGCAACACTCCCTAGGACCTTAACATTAAGTGAATAAATCATGGTAAGATTTGCTTTCCCAAAATGCAGCACCTTGCATTTATCTGAATTAAACTCCATTTGCCACATCTCAGCCCATTGGCTAATTTGATCAAGATCCCATTGTAATCTGAGGTAACCTTCTTCACTGTCCACTACACCTCCAATTTTGGTGTCATCTGCAAACTTACTACCTATACCTCTTATACTCACATCCAAATCATTTATATAAATAATGAAAAGTATTGGACCCAGCATCGATCCTTGTGGCACTCCACTGGTCACAGGGCTCCAATCTGAAAAGCAACCCTCCACCACCATCCTTTGAGCCAGTTCTATCTCCAAATGGTTAGTTTTAGATAAGATTAGATTACTTACAGTGTGGAAACAGGCCCTTCGGCCCAACAAGTCCACACCGACCCGCTGAAGCACAACCCACCCATACCCCTACATTTACCCCTTACCTAACACTACGGGCAATTTAGCATGGCCAATTCACCTGACCCGCACATCTTTGGATTGTGGAAGGAAACTGGAGGACACGGAGGAAACCCATGCAGACACGGGGAGAACCTGCAAACTCCACACAGTCAGTCGCCTGAGGCGGGAATTGAGCCCGAGTCTCTGGCGCTGTGAGGTAGCAGTGCTAACCACTGTGCCACCGTGCTGCCCGTTCTCCCTGTATTCCATGAGATCTAACCTTGCTAACCAGTTTCCCATGGGGAACCTTTACAAATGCCTTACTGAAGTCCATAAAGATCATGTGCACTGCTCTGCCCTCATCAAACCTCTTTGTTATTCTTCAGAAAAACTCAGTCAACTTTGAGACATGATTTCCCATGCACAAAGCCATGTTGACCATCCCTAATCAGTCCTTGCCTTTCCAAATACGTGTACATCCTGTCCCTCAGGATTCACTCCAAAAACTTGCCCACTGCCAACGTCAGGTTCACTAGTCTATAGTTCCCTGGCTTGTCCTTACTGCCCTTCTTAAACAGTGGCACCATGTTAGCCAATCTCCAGTTTTCTGGCACCTCACTTTTGACTATCGATGAGTGCTTAATTAGAAATCAGGAGGTGGTGAAATGGCTGAAATGATACATAATAATAAAGAAATTGAACATTTTGAGAGGATTTGTGGAAAACTGAGGATATTTGGTAAATGGAACAGCTTCCACAAGCCAGAAGCATAGAATAAACCCTCAACCCCACTTCCAACATAGTGTTCCAAATGAAAATCTCCTATGCCAAGTACCAATCAGTCTTCGATTAAATTTAACCCAAATCCATTATTAATTGCAGTAGTTGAATGGATTTTAAGTGTGTCAAAGGTTTTTTTCTCTGAATCTCTGACACTGTCTCTACAGTCAATGTCATGTAGTTGCTGAGTAAAGATAGTGAAAGTACCTGCTTTGTATCCTCGCTGGATCAGTGTTGTTCTTTAGTTTGAATCTCACATTAACTAAGGAATGTTATTTTATTATCATATGAGACGCTTCTATGTGTTTCTGAATCAATGGTTGTGGACGGAAATTTGGGGTGTGCACTGATGCTGAAATGCTCCCAAAATCAGAAAGCACAATGAAGATTGTTGGAAACCAGTATTGTGTAAATGTTTCTCTCTGATTGGCTTCTGCCAGGACCACAACCAATATGAACAAGACGTTCTGCCCAAGCTGTGGTAACAAGACACTGAAGAAGGTTGCAGTGACTGTAAGTGAAGATGGCAGTATTCACATGCATTTCTCCAAAAACCCAAAAGTGTTGAATGCACGAGGCTTAAGGGTAGGTTGCTCTTTTTTTAAAAAACCCACCATCAAAACACCCAATTAAACACATAAATGTCAAGAAGCTATTAATATTATTGAATGTGACACACATTTGTGATGTTAAAAAACTTCTTCTGTTCTATCCCTTAATGCTGTTACAAAGATTGTTTAGTGGTGCAGTTTATATAATTGAAAGTAAAACATAGATGTTAGTGAAATCATAACTGAAATTGCATTGGAAAAAACTATTCTTATTATCTCATGTGATCCTCTTAAATTTCTATAATCGTTAGACCAAACACTGCCAAAGTTCATCTCCTATAATTTTTGTATTGTTTAATAATTGCCCCCAGTAATATGCAGTTGTTCCACTGGATAGTTATTCAATAATATGTAAGAGAGAATGTAAATCAGATCTTTGATTACTGGAAATTTCCCACACCCACTTCATTGTTATCCTGATCGTTTTGAAGTTGATGAACGTTTACCAACAAAATCTTCCTTTCTGATTTTGTAGTGGGACAGGGAAGGAAGTAGTGGAAGTTAAAAGCTGCATCAGCCAGTAATGCATCCCTTCCAGCATGTTTGGAGTAAAAACTAGTGTGGAATGTAGGAAAGAGACAAAAAATAACAAATTAAATAGGCGTAACATTTTCTTTCGTAAACCAGTTGACCATATTTTTAAAACCAATTGCAAATATCTTATCTGGTAAGATGCATTTATGTCATAAATATTGTTAATTCTTTTTTGTCTTATAGTATTCTCTCCCATTACCACATGGTGGGAAACACGGCAATAATCCACATTTGACTGAAGACCAAAGCTTTCCTCAGCAACGACTATCCAAAAAGGCTAGACAGAAGACGAATGTCTTTGACCCAGATTACATTGCTGGGATTTCTCCCTTTGTGGAGAATGACATTTACAGCAGAGCTGCTAACTTAAACATTCGCGACAACAGAATTGGAGCTGGGAGGAGGAGGATTAATCCAAATGCTGTATCAAAAAAGTTTGTTAAGAAGAAATAATCATTCCAACTAAGTTACTGAAAAATTAGAGCATAATGGGGTTTTCAATTACTGTATCATAAAACTATTTGTATAATGCAAATTCAACAAAAGTTGTTAAAGGATTTTCATTGTTGAACTTTTTAAAATCAACAGTACTCACTGAAGGGATATAACACTTGTCAACATTTTCTGAAACCAGTAACCCTACATAAGTATAATGTTTACTTTCAAAATTATATTTATATTAATATTGCTAGATGGAGATGGTTTACCAGTTAACACTGTACACCTTTTAAGTACATGTGCCTCTTGCCTCATTTAGTATAAAAATACTCCTCTGAAATGCTTTAAGTCCAGATTGTCTTTGGTTAAAATCTATTGTGTTCGCAACTTCAGTATAAACATATTTACTAAGTTCACTTTCTTTTTCCCTTGCTTTGTTTCATCAAACTTCGTTTTTATAAGTTTCCCCTTTATATATATCTCATTCTGCATTCATAGTATCAAACAAGCTTATTTGTTTGGTAATTTCCAAAGTTGATCTTCTTTCTGATTATTAAAATTCTCGGACAAATATTTGAAAATAATGCTTAACAATATAATTGTCACAAGTCATTTATGAAATATGTTGAATTAAATTTATTTAATTCTTTTTGGACGGAGTACAAATAATGTGCCTGAGTTTGTTTAATGTCTGCTTTAATTAGCAAATATTTCTGTGCATAATGGTGCAAAAATTCAGTGTGCACTTTAATTAACGTAATATCAGAAAAACAGCAATCTCATGTTTTGCAGCATGCCTCTAAACCAGTATGTGTAGTCCATCCCTAATCTTCCTTGAACTGGGTGGTTTGCTAGGCTACATCAGAGGACAGTTAAAAGTCAACCAACATTGCAGTGGGTGTGGGTCAATTCTAGTAAAGATGCCAGTTCCCTTGCATAAAGAATTTTAGTGAGCCAGGTGCCTTTTACAAGTGATTTCATAGTTCCCATTACTAGGATAAGTTTTATGGTCCCTATTTTTATTGAATTCTAATGCCTTCATTTACTATGGTGATATTTGAACCCATGACCGTAAAGCAATGGATTTCTAGTGTAGTGACATTACCATAATTCCATGTTAAAGTAGTATTACTATGGTGGTGGTAAATACAGCACGTTACTTTATACCAAACACACTTTTACAATTTGTGGGTCATTTTTCATGGGATGGCAAAAATTATTAGTGTACCTTTGAATGTACAAACTAGTTTTCAAAATTAAGTACCTCAACTCTTTCATGTGTTAAAAAAAAATCTGGATCAGCTAGAAGGTTCATTTTCAGATATTTTGTCGTCATACTAGGTCAGTGAGTCTCCAGACGAAGCACTGCTGGTATTTCCTACTTTTATTTATATGTTTGGGTTTCCTTGGGTTGGTGATGTCATTTCCTGTTTTTTCTCGGGGTGGGGGGAGAGAGAATGGTAAATGGGATCCAAGTCCATGCGTTTGTTGATACAGTTTCAGTTAGAATGCTATGCTTCTAAGAATTATTATGCGAGTCTCTGTTTGGCTTGTTCTAGGATGGATGTGTTGTCCCAGTCAAAGTGGTGTTCTTCCTTATATATATATGTAAGGATACTAGTGAGAGAGGATCATGTCATTCTGTGGCTAGTTTTCTGCCTGTTTGTAGGGTTTGTTACAGTTCTTGCATAGTACTTTGTAAATGACATTAGCTTTGCTTGTCAAATGTTCTGAATAGTATCAAGTAATACAGGTCAGCATTACTAGTGAACTTAATCCTATCTTCACCTACACCTGCTAGGTAGCAATAATAATTCCAAAATAATTCCCACCTTCTACATTGAGAAATTCTAAATACTTGAATACAAACCATGAGTTGTCTTGATTTGTATGGCTCAATTGTACAGGAAATGGATTTCCAAAAGGGAATTTCCAACAAGGTGCCACACTAGATAATACACTGAAATTGGGGAACAGGGGTATTGCATAGAGAGAGGATCGGTTATCTATCAGGATAAATGTCATTTTCAGGTTGTCAAAATGGAATTAGCTAAATGGAAGGATGTATAAATTTATACTCCACCTGTGGTTCATATTCTTAATGTAACTTTCCCAGCCATTAGGGTTTCCTTAGTCTTGAACCAGGGCCAAAACCTGAACCATCTGGCTCAGAGACGTGGGCGATAACTCTGTTGCAATCTTATGTGCAAACTGGGTGTTCAAAATTTACTGAGCCTTTAACCTAGGACAAAAATATTTAACCTTTGAAGTGATTTTTGACAAGTAACAATTAACAAATATTAATAACATTAGCTATTTGGAAATTAATCTGGTTTTCCCAATCCACATGCCTTTTAAAAAGTATGTACTTGTATGCTGCTTATTAGTTGACTTATCTTTAATTGATATAATAGGAAGCAAAATAACCATATTTTGTAGAATATTTATACAAAGATAAATCATAATCAGACAAAATATCTGTATTCATGAGGACAGGACCTAAAACATTATTTAATCTTACCCATTGGCACCTTATGAGAAAAATCTTAGAAGCCCAGGAATAATTTTGCAACACTTTCCACCTTGGATTTGTTATTTACAGTTCACAAAGAATGTATACAATGATTAATACAACTTAACAAGTTTCACAATGGTTATTTACAAAACCAGCACACCTCTATTTCACAAACACCACAACTTAGGTTTACAGAACAATTTCAGAGTAGCTTTCCAAGTAAGTAGTGTGATTGCATCATATAATTAAAGTCTTTAAACACATTACCTTTCAAATGTTACCATGAAAAGATTCAACACCATTCAAGTCCCTTAAACAGGCAGGATTTATGATGATCCCATATTTAGAAGATATTAAATAAAGTCAGGTCAATTTATTACCAAGTGATTTTCTAATTCCTGAAGTAAAACTTGGAATAATCGGGTATTGTAACAAAATGTATTTGCTGCTAATTCAGTCCTTAAGTAGGTGCCTCAGCATTAAATATTAACATGGATTTGCCAACAATTTAACAAAATAAAACAACAAGAATGTGTCAGTATTGAAAACTATCATTGTTAAGACACAACCATTTGTTCTTTCCTCAATTCTCTTTCATACTAGCTACTAAAAATTCTTGACGTTTCAAAACATTAGATATTTGGGAAAACTATAAACAGGTAATAAAACATGAAATATTAACAAGTTTAAATAAACAAACTGCGCTAACAAAAAGTAGCATTTATCTCACCTTGGTTGAGTATGTCAAGTCTTTTTCAATTACGATATGTTCCACATTTTAGATTCAACTAAATCCAAATAATTTACGTTTTCAATATTAATAGGGAAAATCAAGCATTTATACAATTCAGTCCGCTTTTGGAAAAAATGTGAATCCCATGTACACACAACTACCTTTGCTAAATTATAAACATGTTACAGTTCAGCTTGAAGTGATTCATCTTCTGTTGCCTGGCTATCCACATACAGGGGATCTGGTTTCATTTCCTCCATTGTTACATTTGGCACACATGAAGGTGATGCTGGTGGATACTGTTCACTTAGTAATCCAGAGCTGTCTATGGTATGTTCCACTGGCAAGTGCTGGATGGAATTGTTTGGTGGAATTATAATTTCCTTTCTCGGTAGCAGAAAATCAAGCATTTCTAGAATAACACTTGTGTTAATGCATCCAATGGAACCATATTTATGAAGCTGAGTAGGAGGAATGCCTGTGAAACATAAAAAAGCCATACGTTTTTAAGTCAAAAGATATAGCTGTGGTTCAATCAAGTTTATTCAACATCCAATAGAAAATAATACATTAACACTAAGTAACTGGTAGCTGAGTACATACCTAGAATCTGCGCTACTTGTGCAGGTGGAAAAAGAACCTGCAAGCATCGATTCAGGTAAGGCACTAAATCTTCAGTAAATGTAATGCAGAACTGGAGAAACAGCTCCCGTTCTTTCACACTGAAAGCAGTTTCCTCTGCTCGATGAAAAATGAGAATTAACTTTGTAACCTACAAAGAAAATCTGAATTAGAAAATCATACATTTTCTGAAAATTTGCTTAACATTTAACATTTCTATAAAGAAAGACAGAGTTGTAGACTTATCCAGATCTGCCACTATTATCATTCTTCATTTATCAAGTAGAACTACTGAACAACAAAACCCCAATGATCATAGAATTATTATGGGACAGAAGGAGGTCTTTCAGTCTATCAATTTCTTGCGAGCTCTGTAGAGCACTGCAGTTAGTCCCATTTCCTTGCTAGTGGTAAATTTATTCCCATTACTGCCCATAAATCTAAATCAGTCATTGGCTCAGCCTCCACCATTTTCATTGGGAGCAACTCGTAGCTCACTCCCAACTGTGATGAAATCTGTGGTCAAAGTTTGTAACTTATCTTGAAATGAACTCCCAACTGAAAAAGAAACCATATACAGAGAAGGAACTGACTCAGTTTCTCAGGCAACAAAAATAAACTACAATTGGAAACAAAAACTTCCGAGACTGAACCTGATTGGAAGGACACCAATCAACTGTATATTGCCTGTTGATTCATTTTGTAATTTTAGCGATTCTGAGTTTGGGAGTATACAGGGGTACCAAAGACAGGATTTTGTCTTGGTTTTATTTGAGTTACGTATAGTAAAAATTCTTCTGTTTTCTAAAGTGAAATCTTGTGGTTTCATTTTTTTCAAAAAATGACAGATTTTAGATTTCATTTTTCAAAAAGAAAATGTCACTAGCCTTGACCAAGATTGCAACACTTCAAATAAAATGTTCACCTTGAGATCCACCTGCATATTTTGTCCAAAAGATTAAAGGAATGTCCCTTAATCTTTCAATGTCTGCCTTATCTAAAGCTGTCAAAATCTTGCACAGGAAAAAGTGAGGACTGCAGATGCTGGAGATAAGAGCTGAAAAATGTGTTGCTGGAAAAGCGCAGCAGGTCAGGCAGCATCCAAGGAGCAGGAGAATCGATGTTTTGGGCATAAGCCCTTCTTCAGGAATGACCAATCTTGCACACACCTCCTTCAATCTCTTTCACTCCAAGGAAAGAAAACTCTATGACATAACCTTTTGGCTAAAATACTTCGTCACTAGAATCATTTTGGAAAATGTCCTCTGACCTCTCTCAAAGATCCTCACAGCCTTCTTGAGGCACAGTGACTGGATGTGGATGCAATACACCAGCTTTGGACTAACCATGGTTTTAAACAGGCTCAGAGTAACTTCCAGCCTTTACTCTCATTGCTTCAATTTCTGAAGTCCAAAATCTCTTTTGCTTTTACTGACTGCTCTCCTACCACCCTCAAAACATCTATTCAAATTAAGCCCAGGGACTCTGTCTCAACACTCTTTTAGGACTACTCTTCTAGGCTATATTGCTTCTGCCAAAATTGCATCAACTCTCATTTCGACGTATTAAAATCCATCTGCAACTTCACAGCTCATTCTGATATTCTGTACAGTCGATTGGCATCATTCTCAACATCAACTATATTTCAAGTTTAGAATTATCAGGTTTTGAAATTTTACTTCAAATTCCAAACTCCCTAGTTTCAGCTTCCTTTGAATTGATCCTTCATGCAAATTAGTATATTTCCCTCAACTCCAGCTTTCATAATTTTTTGTGTGGCACCTTACCGAATGTCTCTTGGAAATCCAAGTATACTACAGCTACTGGTTCCCCTTTTTGCTGCTAGTTGCATCTTAAAAATACATTTGTCAACAGTTTTCTTGTTGTGAAACCATATGACTCTGCCAGATCATATCATGACCTAAGTGCATTGTTACGACTGTCATAACAATAAGAAGTCTCAACAATAAGCTCCAGTCTTACTCAATAGCTGTCAAGTCAACGGACATATACTTGCCCATTTCCAACCTCTTTGAGCCTTTTTAGGATGTGACAAATTTTAGAAGCAATGCCTTTGAAAAGCAAGACATGAACAGTACATAACGGATTCAACAACTTCAAACAATGCCCTTGTGGCAATAATATTAAGTTGGAAATTCTATTTCCATCCTTAGAATACCATGTATAATCAGCATTGCTATATAAACAAACACTAATTTAAATATGGGAATACAGTACTCTCTAAAATTCAAACAATGTGATTATCGTTATATTTTTGCAGAAATTGTACAAATTTGGCCTCATCTTTTTTCCCCCTTTTATGAAATATGCCCAGGAAAGTAGTTAAGTGTTGGAAGGTTGTAGTGGAACAAATATTACCGTAAAGGAAGTGAGAATTTAGTACTTTAATGAATTTAAACTGTAAGAAAACACAGCTGTGTGTATTCCTAAAGTTGCTTCGTTAAAGTTTTTAAAATACTTTAATTATGTGTGGTAACAATAGCTGAAATACCTTCACAAGTGCATCTTCCAAGCATATGGTAACCTCCTGTGCAAGTGCTATGGGACAGCAGAGGCGAAGATCATTAAAAGCTGCCAAATTGTTATTTAGAAAACATGCCAGCGGAGGAAAGTCCAGAAGTACCATTGGAGGTTGTAGAGTGCCTGGCTGATTAGTTGGTAGAGACACAGGGATCGTGCTGCCTAGTATTGGAGGGGCAGAGGTTAATGTGTACAGATTCATGTCTTCCTGAAACTTCTCCACAGCATCCTGAATTGCTTTCTCAAAAGTATTCATAGCAACCTTTTGAAACATAGGAGCAAGCTGTCCTCGAAAATCTACTCCCACACGACTAAAAGAAAGCCCAAAATACATACATTGGCCCAGCAATGAATCCAAGCGGCCACCTACACCCTTCTGAAGATCCAGTTCCAGAGTCTGCAAAAATTCAGAAACCTTTTGAACCACCCAGCCATGGAAAATAGCACTTTCATTCACAGTGTGATTGTTTGAAAGCAATAAAGGATCTTCATCAGAGAAAATAGCACGATATTGAGTGATAATATCAAACAGATGGACTCGGCAAGCCTCAATTGTTTTAGTTACGTGAAAGTAAGGATCATTGTCCATTATGGAGACAAGCATAGATTTCAACCAGGCATCTCGAGCTTGAAGAAACTTTATTCTTAATTCAGCTTCAGTGAATACATCCATTCTTCTCAAATAGCCTATGACCCGTAGACACGCTGGAAGTTGGATATTGGTTCGTAGCTGTTGGATAAGCTGGTTTAACATCAACTGAGCAGAAGAACGCACTTCATTCACGATTCCCTGCGTGAGAAAAATAATAGCCAATGTTTCAGAGATTTAGATTAAAAAGAATTGAATGTATATTTCCCATAAGCAAAGATGAGAAGATAAACCAACACGTATAAAATGAGTGGAATAAAGAATAAGTTTTAGATAGCGCTTTTGTTGCATTAAAACAAACTTAAAATTACAGCTACAACTCAGTTATTTTAGATTACTTACAGTGTGGAAACAGGCCCTTCAGCCCAACAAGTCCACACCGACCCGCCGAAGCGCAACCCACCCATACCCTTACATTTACCCCTTACCTAACACTACGGGCAATTTAGCATGGCCAATTCACCTGACCCGCACATCTTTGGACTGTGGGAGGAAACCGGAGCACCCGGAGGAAACCCACGCAGACACGGGGAGAACGTGCAAACTCCACACAGTCAGTCGCCTGAGTCGGGAATTGAACCCGGGTCTCTGGCGCTGTGAGGCAACAGTGCTAACCACTGTGCCACCGTGCCGCCCAATAAGGACAATTAGGGGTGAGCAACAAACAATGGCCTTGTCATTAATATTCACATCAAGGCCGCATTTGACTAAGGATGGCATCAAAGAACCGTAACAAAATTATAGTCAATGTAAATTAAGGGAAAACTCTGCTGGTTGGAGTTAGACCGAGCACAAAAGATGATGTTTCTGGTCATCAATCTGTCCCAGCTACAGGACATCTCTGCAGGAATTCCTCAGGGTGGTAGCCTAGGCACTAACATTGCAGCTACTTCATCATTGACCTTCCTCCCTTCATAAGGCTACACATAAGAGGTTAGTAGCTAAAACTGAAATGGATGGGATTGAAGGCAGTATACTGGCATGAGTAGAGAACCAGACAAGCTGACAGGCAGGAAACAACGTAGGAATAAAAAGGCCATTGTCTGAGTGGCAGTCAGTGGGATGCCACAGGAATCAGTGCTTTGACCCCAACTATTAAAAATCTTTTTCAACAATTTAGATGAGGGAACTAAATGTAATATAGAGTCATAGCGATGTACAGCATGGAAACAGACCCTTCCAAGTCCAACTCATCCATGCCAACCAGATATCCCAATCCAATCTAGTCCCACCTGCTAGCACCCAGCCCATATCCCTCCAAACCCTTCCCATTCATATACCCATCCAAATGACCCTTAAATCTTAAATGTTGCAATTGTACCAGCCTCCACCAATTCCTCTGGCAGCTTATTCCATACCCGTACCACCCTCTCCATGAAAATGTTGCCCCTTAGGTCTCTTTTATATCTTTCCCCTCTCACCCTAAACCTATGCTCTCTAGTTCTGGACTGCACGACCCCAGGGAAAAGACTTTGCCTATTTACCCTGACCATGCCCCTCATAATTTTGTAAACCTCTATAAGGTCACCCCTTAACCACTGACACTCCAGGGAAAACAGCCCCAGCCTGTTCAGCCTCTCCCTACGACTACACAAAGCTAGGTGGGACGATGAACTATGAGGAGGATGCAGAGATGCTTCAGTTGACTGAGTGTGCAAATGCATGGCAGATATAATAAGATGTGATTGCAAAACCAGAAAGATAGATTATTTGAATGGTGACAGATTGGATAAAGTGAGAGGTGCAAAGAGACCTGAAAGACCTTGTAAACTAGTCGCTGAAAGTAAGCATGCAGGTGCAGCAGGCAGTAAAGAAGGTAGATTGTTATGTTGGATTTCAAAAGATGTCTTGAGTACCGGAGTAGGGATGTCTTGCTGCAATTATACATTGGCCTCAGTGAGACCATACTTGGAGTCTTATATGGAATTTTGACCTCCTTAACTGAGGAAGGATGTTCTGGCCGTGGAAGGAATGCAATGAAAGTTTACCAGACAATTTCTGGGATAGCAGGACCAACAAACGAAAAGACCCGGGATCGGTTACGACTGTATTCACTGGAGTTTAGAAGAGGAGGGGGAATCTCATTGAAACCTATAAAATTCTAGCATAACTAATAAACACAGGAAAGATGTTCCGAATGACGGGGGAATCCAGAGTCAGGGGGTAATAGTCTGAGGATACGGGGCTGGCAACTTAGGTCAGAGAGGGGGAGAAATTTCTTCATCTAGACAGTGGTGAGCCGATGTAATTCTTTACTACAGCAAGTGGTTGAGGCTCAAAAATTGAATGTTTTCAAGGAGATAAATATAGTTCTTAGGCTGAAAGGGCATGGGAACAGAATATTGAATTGGCCCACCAGCCATGAATATATTGAATATCAAAGCACGGTCAAGGGGCAAACAGCTACTCCTTTTCCTATCTTCCATAGTGGAGATATCTCCAAAGCGGTGATGTTTGCTGATTAGATTAGATTAGATTAGATTACTTACAGTGTGGATAAAGGCCCTTCGGCCCAACAAGTCTACACCGACCCTCTGAAGAACAACCCACCCAGACCCATTCCCCTACATTGACCACTTCACCAATTAGCATGGCTAATTCATCTAACCTGCACATTTTTGGACTGTGGGAGGAAACTGGAGCACCCGGAGAAAACCCATGCAGACACGGAGAGAATGTGCAAACTCCACACAGACAGTTGCCATGAAGCAGGAATTGAACCCGGGTCTCTGGCGCTGTGAGGAAGCAGTGCTAACCACTGTGCCACCGTGCCGGCCAAATGCACAGTGTTTAGCACTAGTTACAACTTCTCAGATATTGACACAATCTGTGCTCATACAAAGCAAGACCTGGACAATATCCAGGCTTGGGCTAACAAGTGGCAACTAGCAACTCATATTTGTAACATTTGCCACACATGCACTCCAAACAGACAATCCAACCATTGTTCTTGACATTCAATGCCATTACCATCATTGAATCCTATGTTGCTATTTGGGGGAGGGGGTGTGCAGGGTTTACCATTGACTAAAACTGAGCTAATTACATAAATACAATGGCAACGCATCCTGAAAACATTCACTCCCTCCATTACTGCACACAATAGCAGTAGTGTTAGCCACTTACAAAATGCACTGTAGAAATTCATCAAGGGTTCTCTAGATAGTGCTTTCCAACTATTTCGCTGTTCCTTCAAAATCGTAGAACTTCATCCTTAACATCTCTGTGTATATAACTACATAAATGGACTGCCGCAGTTCAAGAAACCAGCTCACCACTATCTTCTCAAGGCCAACTGGCAAGAAGTGCTAGCCCACACCTTATTTATTAATTTTTAAATAACTTCCTGGCATTTTCCACTTTTGCTTCAGATTTCCAATATCTGCAGTAAAATTTTGCTTTTGTGTGTCTACTTAGACAGTGACAGTTATACAACACAGAAAGAGACCCTTCAGTCAATTTCATCCACACTGACCAGATTTCCTAAATTATTCTACAGGTTATTCTGCTATAACTCGCGTTTCGTTAACGTGAATTCATTGCAATGTAATTGACAAATTGTTAACACTTTCTAAAGCGTGAACTTTTAAAACGTGTGTTGGCTGTAATGCAAGTACATTACAATCAGTGCTTAAAGTGTTGACAAAGCACGATTTTTCTATAATGCGGAGTTGCACAAGAACACAACCATCGAATTATGGAAGAACTACCTGTAGTCTCATTTGCCAGCATTTGGCCCACACCTCTCCAAACCCTTCCTATTCATGTATCCATCCAGGTGCCTTTTAAATGCTGTAATTATACAAGCCCCCATCACTTCCTCTGACAGGTCATTCCATAAACGCATCACCCTCCGCATGAAAAAGTTACCCCTTATGTCTCTTTCAAATCGTTCCCCTCTCACCTTAAACCTATGTCCTCTAGTTTTGAACTCCCCTACTCTGGGAAAAAGACCTTATGTCATATTGTGAAGAATTATGCAACATTCAGAACACTTTGAAACCAATTCTCACTCATAGCTAATACTGAAGACAGACATTCACAAAGGGTAGTGACATGTGCATCAGGCAACATACCATGGGCACTGCAAATTGGAAATGAAATCAGAAAGTTCTGGAGAAACTCAGCAGGTCTGACAGCAACCTGACAGGAGCAGAATTAACAGAAAACTCCGTGCCCCAGAGGAAAAGCATTGAATCAATTAACCGAATAATCAATTACCCAAACGAAACAGTGCCTGCCCATTTCGTTCAGATAATGGAGGTTCCTCTGTGTTTCAGTTCTGAGGGCAGCGTACTGGACCCAAAACGTTAACGCTTGTTTTCTCTCCACGGATGCTGCTTGACCTGCTGAGTTTCTCCAGCCATTTCTGTTCTTGTATTGAGTTTCTGCAGCCCTTCCTGGCTTTGATACCTGTATAACGGGTATGGAAGAGTGTTTCTTCTCCAGCCTCTTCACGTAAGCGGTCAGCTCGAGAGCCTCCTCGTAGTAGCCGTTCCTGACACAGGTGTCCATGAGCTGAGGGATCTCCAGGATCTCCAGGATCTCGGTGTGGCGGTTCAGGGTCAGGCTGTTCATCCTCCTGCTGGCGCCGGTCTCCTCCGTCTCTCGGATGAACTGCCTGCATTTCTCGCTGAGGCCGGGCAGCTTGTCCAGGAGGGCGGAGACGTGCTTCTCGACCAGGCCGAAGTCTCGGTAGATCTCCTTGGTGCACTCGGCGGTTTTGATGAATGTTTTGTAGTTGGAGAAGGCCAGCTGCTGGGTCTGCTGCAGGATCTGGGCCCGGTCCTCCGCCAGCCTCTCGGGCTCCCGGTTCAGCTTCTCCACTCCGTACGAGCTCAGCTCGGACAGGTACACCGTGAAATCCGCGTTCTCCCTCCAGTTCTCCGGGAAACAATCCCGGAAAATCGACGCCAGGATACTCTCATCCTCCACGTCGATGCCCAGCGCCGCCATCTTGGTGACCGGCCTCACTTCCGCTTCCGGCGGCGGCAACAACAACAGAGTCGCTGTCAATGGCTGCTCCAAGTAAATGTTGGCGTTTGCGGAATGTCACTGCGGAAACGGTGTGTGTTGATATTAGCACGCGGTTTGTGAACAGTAAAGTCGCGCAGAGTCACAGTGGGTCACCTCCTGACAGCCTGGTATTGGGTGGGTTTTACAGAGTAGCACAATGCTCCTGGCTGGGAGCTTGGATTTCATGTCTCATCCAGAGACAGAGCTGCATCCCCTCTATAAAACAAAAGGTGAAGTCACTGTAGCCTTACCAGACAGTGACCTGATGAAGGGCTCTGGCCCGAAACGTCGAATTTCCTGTTCCTTGGATGCTGCCTAACCTGCTGTGCTTTAACCAGCAACACATTTTCAGCTCTGATCTCCAGCATCTCCAGACCTCACTTTTTACTCGTAGCCTTACCAGACCACAGGATTGCCCTTTTATTACAGGGGGGACGACTGGCAGTGGTTTAACCTGAGGGTCACCACAAATGGAGAGATTGAGGATCATTCATAGTAATCTCGGCCAGTGCAGGAATTGAACCTGCCTTTACTCTGCATTACAAACAAGCTGTCTAACCATCTGAACGGCACCCCTTCAATGCTGGTTGAAATTGTATGCCCAAGAAATATGGTGTGGGGTTTTGAACACAATTTGCCAACTTAGACTTGAGAATGCTACCTTACAGGGAGCCAAGACTGACATCTGGAGGTTTTTCAACACCACGTATGAATCCTCAAACACAGTTATTTTGTTATAGTTTAAATCTAATTTGATTTCTGACATGACAGAATTAAAAGATTGATTACTCTGTGATTAAAAATGTGTTTGCAGATAAGTTATCTAATCTTCTTTAGTTACACTGTTTGAGTCATGGAAAAAAGTTGGAAATTGTTGATGTTCTGCAAAATCTATGTTCACTGAACAAGTCACTAGTAGCCCTTTCCAAATCTGCTAAAAGTACTGGCAAGGAAAAGAACAAATAAAAATGTAATTAACAGAACAGTTGCAAATGACAAGAAGAAGTAAAGTTAAATAAATCTATGCAAACAACAAAATATTTTCTCTCCTTTCCTAAAGTGTGTATATTGTGGATAGAGGGATAAGTATTTGTACTTCCATATTATTGACTGTGTATGTTAAACAGAAATTGCATATTAATTTAACATTTTTTGTTTTGATAATGAAATAATTGCATTTATTTTTAAAAAGTCTGGTTGGTAGATCTTTTTACTTAAAACTTAATCTGGATAATTAAAAATCACAAAACACCAGGTTATAGTCCAACATCAGATGAAGGAGCGACGCTCCGAAAGCTAGTGTGCTTCCAATTAAACCTGTTGGACTATAACCTGGTGTTGTGAGATTTTTAACTTTGTACACCCCAGTCCAACGTCAGCATCTCCAAATCTGGATAGGGTATTTTATTTGGTCGTCCTGGTAATTGGAAAGAGTATTTTTATGTTATGTGGAGTAGTGGATTAGAGGGACAGTGCACTGCTCCAGCTTGTAAAAAAAGTCGTAAAAAAAGACAAGGATATCAATTTTGGGAGAGTTATTGTTCATGGTACATATAAACAATATAGAAGAAAATGTATTGGAGTGATAAGTAAGTTTGTGATGACATAAAGATTGTTTTTACCCCAGACAATGACTTCAGATGCTGGAAATCAGATTCTGGATCAGTGGTGCTGGAAGAGCACAGCAGTTCAGGCAGTATCCAACGAGCAGCAAAATCGACGTTTCGGGCAAAAGCCCAGAAGGCTTTTGCCCGAAACGTCGATTTTGCTGCTCGTTGGATACTGCCTGAACTGTTGTGCTCTTCCAGCACCAATGATCCAGAATAAAGATTGTCTGGGTGGTTTACAATAAGAAAAGTGATCTCAGTTTACTGGATGATATTGATGGAATAGTCAGCTGAGCAGATCAATGTCAGGTAGAATTTATCACTGAAAAGTGTGAGGTGATGCAGTTTTAAAGAATAATAAGACACAAAATTACTAATGAATGGCAATACACTAGGAAGCTCAGAGGAGCAAGCGATCTCAAAGCAAATTAGAAAAAATAAGCTATCCCCATCTATGTTAAGGAAAATTGTGTCCTGAAGAACATGTACTTGGCATTAGTTATGGAGTCATAGAGATATACAGCACGGAAACAGGCTCTTCAGTCCAATTCGTCCACGCTGACCGGATATCCCAATCTAGTTCCACCTGCCAGCACTGGACCCATATGTCTCCGAAATTTTCCTATTCATATATGCATCAAACTGCCTTTTAAGTGTTGCAATTGTACTAGCCTCCACCACTTCCTCTGGAAGCTCATTCCATGCACATATCACCCTCCGTGAAAAGGTTGCCCCTTAGGTCTCTTTTATATTGTTCCCCTCTCACCCTAAACCTATGCCCTCTAGTTCAAACAGCAGACAAATGTTTGATATTCCGGGCAATGAACTTTGGTTTTGGTCCCTAAATCAATCAGATCAATTTGGATAAGTACTGATCTTCCACAGAGAAGTTAATTTTTAGAGGGAATGCGTTGAGCCTGGATGAATTGTTAGGAACAGTCATGGTACACGAGCAAATAGAACAGTGGTTTCTTAACTGTGGTCCATTGACACTTGGGATTCTGTAAAGGGGTCTGAGAAATACAGTGGAAGTGCCTACTGAACCCATTTTGGAGTAATATTCAAAGTTTGTGCGAAGATTTGTAGCTCGGGTGCTTGTTGTAGTGGTTCTGTTCGCCGAGCTGGAAGTTTTTGTTGCAAACGTTTCGTCCCCTGGCTAGGAGACATCATCAGTGCTCTGGAGCCTCCTGCGAAGCACTTCTTTGATGTTTCTTCCGGCATTTATAGTGGTCTGTCCTTGCCGCTTCCGGGCGTCAGTTTCAGCTGTCCACTGTAGTGATTGGTATATTGGGTCCAGGTCGATGTGTCTGTTGATGGAGTTTGTGGATGAATGCCATGCCTCTAGGAATTCCCCGGCTGTTCTCTGTCTGGCTTGCCCTATGATAGTAGTGTTTTCCCAGTCGAATTCATGTTGCTTGTTGTCTGAGTGTGTGGCTACTAGGGATAGCTGGTCGTGTCGTTTTGTGGCTAGTTGATGTTCATGTATGCGGATTGTTAGCTGTCTTCCTGTTTGTCCTATATAGTGTTTTGTGCAGTCCTTGCATGGTATTTTATAAACTACATTAGTTTTGCTCATGTTGGGTATTGGCTCCTTTGTACTAGTAAGTTGTTGTCTGAGCGTGGCTGTTGGTTTGAGACAACAACTTACTAGTACAAAGGAGCCAATACCCTTCCTGATGAAGGGCTTATGCCCGAAACGTCGAATTTCCTTTTCCTTGGATGCTGCCTGACCTGCTGTGCTTTAACCAGCAACGCATTTTCAACTGTGATCTCCAGCATCTGCAGACCTCATTTTTTACCACTACAACAAGCACCCGAGCTACAAATCTTCGCACAAACTTTCAACATTACTCCAAGATGGGTTCAGTAGGCACTTCCACTGTATTTCTCAGACCCCTTTACAGAATCCCAAGTGTCAATGGACCACAGTTAAGAAACCACTGTTCTATTTGCTCGTGTACCATGACTGTTCCTAACAATTCATCCAGGCTCAACGCATTCCCTCTAAAAATTAACTTCTCTGTGGAAGATCAGTACTTATCCAAAAATCCTGATCTGATTGATTTAGGGACCAAAACCAAAGTTCATTGCCCAGAATATCAAACATTTGTCTGCTGTTTGTCCCTCTTCCTGGAAGCATTGATGGGAAGCATATCTCTCAAATGGTACGTAGGTCTTAGTTCTGAGGTGACTGGCCAAAACAACATACCCGACCACCTTCCCAGAAGAGTTTGCATCCGGATGGCAGTTGAAGAATAATTCTTACATTTACGATCTCACAGATATCTAACCTTTTGTCCCCCATTCTAGATGCTTCAGGGAAACAATATAAATTGAACTTTGTAACACATACATTTTACTTTGTTTGCATTGAGGTTTTGCCTTTATATCAAAATATGGGTTCTATTAATTCAGAGAACATAATATCACTTTGACCTCAGCTCAACCTTGCCTGAAAATCCTTATTGATAATTAATGCAGTTGGGGGATTCAAAAACTGTTAAACAGTGAAAACGTTGGGGTTGATATGAAGTCGCAATGTTGTGATGAGAGGGAAAGTCTTTTTGGGGACAGGTGGAGGTTAAAATTAATCTTCTTAAATATAATGTAAATCCACATGATCAATTTTGAACGTACTCCCACTTTTATGGTCGAGGTTTTCCATACATTCATAATAATATTGCAATATATAAAATTTAAGGCTTTCATTAACTTTCCGCATATAATCTATAAGAGAAGTGGCAGATGAGTTTAATTCAGATAAATGCAAAGTGCTGCTTTTTGGGAAAGCAAATCTTAGCAGGACTTATACACATAATGGTAAGGTCCTAGGGAGTGTTGCTGAACAAAGATCTTGAAGTGCAGGTTCATAGCCCCTTGAAAGTGGAGTCGCAGGTAGATAGGATAGTGAAGAAGGTGTTTGGTATGCTTTCCTTTATTGGTCAGAGTATTGAGTACAGGAGTTGGGAGGTCATGTTGTGGCTGTACAGGACATTGGTTAGGCCACTGGTGGAATATTGCATGCAGTTCTGGTCTCCTTCCTATCGGAAAGGTGTTGTAAAACTTGTAAGGATCAGAAAAGGTTTATAAGAATGTTGCCAGGGTTGGAGGATTTGAGCTATAGGGAGAGGCTGAACAGGCTGGGGCTGTTTTCCCAGGAGTGTCGGAGGCTGAGGGGTGACCTTATAGAGCTTTACAAAATTATGATGGGCTTGGATAGGGTAAATAGGCAAAGTATTTTTCCTGGTGTCGGGGAGTCCAGAACTAGAGAGCATAGGTTTAGGGTGAGAGGGGAAAGATATAAAAGGGCAACTTTTTCATGTAGAGGGTGGTATGTCTGGAATGAGCTGCCAGAGGAAGTGGTGGAAGCTGGTACAATTACAACATTTAATAGGCATTTGGATGGGTATATGAATAGGAAGGGTTTGGAGGGATATGAGCTGGGTGCTGGCAGGTGGGACTAGATTGGGTTGGAATATCTGGTTGGCATGAATGGGTTGGACCAAAGTGTCTGTTTCCATGCTGTACATCTCTATGACTCTATGACTCTATTTAGAATTACACAAATGCTGTGTCGGAGGAGTTGTTCCAGTCCATGTCCAATTATTAACCTTCCATCATAGTCTGACAATGTGACATACCTGTAGTTCTGAGCTGTAGATCAAAAAAGTGAGTGAAGTTAGTCATACATTACTTTTACAACATATTCTTAAACATTCTATTACTACACTCAACAATTCCGGAAGACTGGATGGTATGATATATGCAGCTTCTGCTGAATTTCCATCAACTCTTCTAATACAATAGAAATCCCTTGTAAAGTGAGACCTTGGTTCTAGTTGACCAATATATGAAGTCCCCAACTACACATCACTTAATAATATCTTTGTCGCCATAAATGTAATATGTGACTGACAAGGAAATGCTCTATATAGATTAGTCAATAACTGTAAGTTCATATGTAAAATTTAATTATGATGGTGATAATAGGACTATAAAGTCAATTTGGTCATGCATCAAAGGAAACTGTGGTGCTGCCTGACAGTTAAGGAAAGCTCTATTACTACTCAGTGTAGGGCTTACCTGTAACCCTGGCAAATATCTAGCATCTAGAGTTTACATCCTATTGTGAAGGTTCATGATATATTATTATTACTGCCTGGAAAATTAGATTCTAAAATACACAGAACTTGCTAATGTTGATCTTATCTAATACACACCCTGTGCGATATAACCTGCATGTCTCTGTCTAATTTTTGATCTGCACATCCTTGCTTACTATGATCTGCCTGTACTGCTCATAAACAAAGCTTTTCACCATACTTTGTTTCATGTGACAATCAATCAATATATTGTGTGGGTTAAATGTAAAGGGCATAATTTAATTTTCATTTTAGATTTGTTCTGTGAATGATGATGGGATGTTCGAACTTTGCTAAATATGTATTTTTAATGAGGATTGACAGCCTTGGAATAGAGGTTGAGGTGAATTTGGGAAAATAGGATAGGCCATTCAGCCTGTCAAGCCTGTTCCACTATTTAATATCTTTATGGCTAATCAAATATTTCAATGCCTTTTACTCACACACCAACAATTTGTCAAATACCATTTTTCATTTGCAAATCTACGCTGATTGAATAAGTCAGTGCATTAGAAATGAGGGTAGTAGAGAAAAAGGTGTTGCCTAGCAACAAGGTGTCCTTTGAAACAGTTAGTGTGTGCAGGTTCAATCAGAGCAAAAATGTGCCATTAGTTTAGCTGTCGCCGAAACGTCAAGGCTAGGGAAAACATTCTGAATGAATTAAACAAAAACTCCAGAAAGAGAAAACTGAGGGAATCGTAAACCCATCTGTTTACAAGTCGGCAAGAACAAAGCTTCAGAAACCAAGTATAGGCATGCCAATTGAACAACAAAACTAAAGTGAAGGTAGGAGTGAGTTCACTGAGGTTCAGGTATTTGTATGGTTTTTGTGGGCGGAAAAAATATTGAGTCATTTCTACTGTCTAATGAAACCTTTCAAATAGTTCTTGTATAGTGTAAAGTAGTATGTTTTTGTCTTTGAAAGTATTAAACTTTGAAGTTCTATTGTTGAAAGTACATTGACCGCCTCTTGTGAAGATGTAACTGACCACCTTAGTAAACAAATTGCAAAAATAAAACTTGTGGTCTATAAAGCCAGGTTTCACTTTGGGTCCTCACTTATGTAGTATTGCCATCCATATTTTATCTAAGGTCAACACAAGTCCAGTCCAACACCAGCACCTCCACATCAACACAAGTTGCAACTTTTGCTTGGAGAATCTTAGCAGAATAATGACCAACATTTGGATGAGAATGAAATAAACATAAAATTTGATCCTCTAGTTCAGGAGGAACACACCACTGGATTTTGATTTGCCTTTTGCTCACACCTTAAAGAACAAAGAGAACCTTCAAAAGAAAATAATGTAAGTTCATGAACAAAATGCACCCAAAGTCCAATGAATATCTACTTGATATAGGTTTTACTCGCACTGCAGGCTTGCTATTAAACACCCATTGCTATAATTTCATCTTTGAATGACTGAGTTATGGTACTTAACTCTAGAAATGAATCTCTAGATATAGCTGCTTCCTTAGCTGCTATATCAATGGCATTGTTTCCCTGAGTGTGCTGAGAACTATTCCACTTCTCTGCTATGACATTAACTATGTTTCTCTCTTTCAAAACTTGTCAAGAAAAATTAGACATCGGATCAAGAATTTACTTTCTGAAGATCAGGAGGGATTTTTAATAGCATAGGTCTCAGATCATGTATTCACAGTATTCACCTCTTTTATAGCTGCAATGCATAAAAGCCATCAATTCTATGAACTGGGAAGAATGACAAAGACTTGAACTTGAAAGTCTGCCAAGTAATGCCACTAAAAACCCTCTGAGAAACTCCCTTAACAAGCCATCACTCTAAACATCAGAAGCTTATTGAGTAGGAACTTAAAGAAGTGGATTCTGCTCAAAATCCATCAATGGTAAAGGATTCCAGAAATGCACGCAATACTCTAGCTGTGGCCCAGCCAATGTTTTATACATTTTAAGCATTGCCCTCCTACACTTAAAATCTATGCCTCAGTTAATAAAGACAGGTATCCAAGTCTTTTCCTTATCACTTTATCTGCTTGTCCCACTACTTTAAGGGTTGATTGGACATGCACACCAAGGCCCTTCTGCTCTTCGGTGCTTTCCAGGTTCCTACCGTTCATCATTATTTTCCTGGCCTACCTTGTCCTGCCTAGGTACATCACCTCACAGTTATCTGTATTGAGTTTCATTTGTCACAGATCAGCCCATCTGACCAGCCTTTTTACCTGCCTGGAATCTGGAACTATCCTTGTGAGATGGCCCTCATTTTCCATCATTACTAGAAGAAGGGTAATATCATATAGGGTCACATAAAAATCTCTGTGAAATAATTCCAGTGTTCATCTACTCAGCCTTTGTGAAATTACAACCAGTCCCCAGTTTCATTAATAAAATTAAAGGAGGATGAGATGAATGGATGATGGTATTTTGTGGGTCCATGATGTAAGTAAAATAGCAGACCAACAAAAGAAAGCTAACAAATGCCATTTATAAATCAAATAAGAATTCTCTACCCCCTGTAGGACATGATAGACATACTCGAATGGATGCCAGTTGTCTGCAAAGTCTTGTGCCAATATCTGTGCAAAACCCTATATAAAGCAGTACCAATCATACGCCAGTCAAAGTTAAGCACAGGCTTGGATACTGGCAAAGGCAACTATTGAATGACTTCTACCTTATGTCCGCCTAGACTCAAATTATGTCATAATATTGAGACTCCCATGAAAATTACTTCATCCTGCAGCACTTGAGCCTTCTTCAGGTTAACTTTTGAATTTCCCCTTCAATAACGAAAATAACACCTCACTGAGTAACTTAACATTGTCGTCAATTGTTTCAGTCGGTCAAAGTAAGTCATCTACATGTTGCAGCAAACATTTTGGCTGCAGAATTTTGTTCCATTCTGAGAAATAGTGGATGCATTATGAAACCCCTTTCTGATCACTATCCAAGTGAAACTATAACTTCCCAATATTATTGCAAAAATGCACTGAATTATTTTTGCCGCTGGTTAAACTGTAGAATTCATTTGCAATATCCAGTGCAGAAAATACTTTAGCTTTTGCTGGTATTTCAGAAAGCAATGCTTTTCTAACAGTGAGTGTGCATTTAGACAGTTACACTCTCCAGTTTCATAGTCTCAGCAGAATTAACATAGTTTAATATTATTTCAAATATATTAAATGATGATTTTAAGGGATATTTTGAAAGTATTATAAAGCTGCATGCTTACAAGCAAAATAAATTGCCTGCACGTTATTCAAAACTTGTAAACGTAGGAAATGCTGACAAAAACCCAGCTGCTATAGCTAATTGTCACTTGGCTTGTGGAAACCAGCACTAGGTAATATATGGGCATACATAATATAATAGCATTTTAAAATGATGAAGATGAAAGGTTAACACTGTTTGTTATTGAACAAAGTCAACAAATTGAATGATGCTGCCTATGCATTTGCAATTGAAAACCAACACTAAAATATAACATTTATTTTCTTGCAATTCTCTATGATGGTATAATTAGCATTTTGTGTTTGCTAACCTCACCTTCAAGCACAGAAGTTCCAATTCACTTCATAATATTATTTTACCTTTGATATTAAAATATAATTCCTTTGTAATTAAATCACACCAGCACTCACATGCACTTATAAAGGAGGGTTCTTTGGAAGAACAAGATTATGAAACAACATGAAAGATACACAGCACAACAAGTATATATTATTTATATATATAAATCAATCTTAAGAACATTTCAGAAATATAACTAATGTCTAGAGAAGAAAATCCAAGAATACCTTTCTTGCTCTTAAAAGGAATACCAAGAGCCCTTTACATTTAGCTTTACTCTTGAGAAAAAAAATTTACAAAGAAATTACTAAAGAGCTTAAAATTACAGAGAACCTCATTCCTGAATAATAAGATCCTTGTTAAGAATTGTGGGAGAATTACATGATAAGTCAACAACATCTATATCCATGTCAGGAGAACAAGTCTTATTTTTCACAGATTTCCAGAAATTGAAATGAGATCATTATCACAGAATAAACAGTGATACTTGAGCATGAGTCAGAATGCTATGGGTTCAATTTTCAATTCAGAGACTTGAGTGCTTCTAGATTGTCACTGCAGTCCACTACTGAGAGGAAGGTGCACTGTCAATTGTGATGTACTTCAGATGAAAGGTTACACTTTTTTGAGTCGAAGTAAAAGACCTCACAGTGATATTTTAAAAAGAATTGGACTTCCTGGTCAATATTAATCCCTTGTCCAACAACATGATGCAAACAGTTGTTGCACACTGCTTATGGGACCATGCTCTGCAGCAATTGTTGTTTCCTACATTACAAGCATGTTGCATCTCAAAACAACGACAGATCAAAGGTGGCAAGCTGATATTGATTCAGAACAAGAATTAGAGAACAATATGCTCTCTCAGTTTTGAAATATTTTTTGATTACTGACTGGTGTTTGGGGAGCTTCAGGGAAATAGTGCGACCCACATTATACACAAAATATTGCTATCAATCTCACACATTATTCTGAGCTATAGACCGTCTATTTTAAGAATATTGAAACTAAATTGATTCTGTTCCCATGTCATGCACATATTTGTTGCCTTTCGGCACCCAATGTATCTATTTGTCCATATTGGTTTTTCTCCTATTTCCTCTCCTTCTCATCATTTTAAAATGCCATCATATATTTCCCCTCTCTCGATTATTTCTCCACCCAACATCCCCCCTTCATCATCAATCTATAGCGCAATCCATTAATTCTTGTTAAATCTTATCTGTCCCTGTGACTATAAGTAGTAACACTGTCAGTTCTAGTCACCCTGCTATAGGAAAGGATATTATTAAACTGGAGGGGGTTCGGATAGGATTTCAAAAAGGAGGCTAGGACCTTTTTCACTGGAGCATAGGAGTTTGAGAGGTGACCTGATAGATGTTTGTTAAATCATAAGGGCTATAAGATAAGGTGAATGGGAGAGGAGATTTCAAGACTAGGGTGAGAGGAGAAAGATTAAAAAAGGCACGCGCGGCAGCGTTTTTAGACAGAGTGATTCGTGTGTGGAACGAACTTCCAGAGGAAGTAGTGGATATGGGTACAGTTACAATGTTTAAAAGACAATTGGATAAGTACATGAATAAGAAGTATTTGGAGGGATATGGGCCAAGTGCGCAGGTGGGACTAGTTTAGTTTGGGAATATAGTCAGTCTGGATTGGTGGAACAGAATCATTTGTTTCCGTGCTGCACTTATAACAGCCTGATCCTGAGCTTCCAACACTTGCATAGCCTTCTTTTTGTGGTTTAAAATCTTCACCATGTAATTAGACTGGATAGGGTGCAGTGGATATTTACCAGAAATCCATCACTTATCTGTGATCAAATTTTATCTCATCTAAGGTTTGGCACAGGTGTAAATCTTAAAGGGTAGTTCCAATTAGAACTCTTGTCACTCTGCTGGAAAACATAACCTATTAACTACAGTGGCTTAAAAGTGAAGTGTTGCTATCATCAGAGTTTGAATCCTAGGACTGACTGGCACTTGAAGCCATCCATCCACGTCTAATGAGGCCTGTCAGTCTTCAGAAAATTTTCCAGATGAACTCACTTGCCTTGAGGGAAAAAGCTGACAGGAGCAGCTCGGTTGGAAGAAATTAACTAAATTCATACTGAGTACAAATGTTTCACAGAAACTGTGAATCTTGGCAATAGCCAGAGACAGGAATACTAGATCCTCACCAGCCTACAGGGCTATGGGCTCAATGTTCTGCACGTAGTGGGAGACCATAAAATTCCCCAAATGGCCCTCACACCACGTGCCCCAAACTTACAGACAGCTAGCTGGCATGCATTGGCCCCAGTTAAGGACTTTAAGAGGTCAATTAATCACCATTTTAAGGCAGTTTCCTGCCTGGCTCGATCTTGATACTGGCAGGATCAATTACGGGGCAGGGTAGGGAGAGATGCCTGACAGGTCACCCTACTTGCCTCAGGTAGGAAGGCACTGTCTCCCCTCAATGGTTTCTTTTCTACATTGGATACCTTCCCATAAGGCCTGCACTCAGTGTGTGCTCTGTCTGTCATCTTCAGTTCCTCACAAGATCCTTCACCTTCCCTCCTAATGTCCTCAGGCCCCACCTCCCAATTGCATCTGGAAACCACCAACACTTACCTGTTCCTGGACTCATTAATACATATTAACCAATTCCCACTGACAGTGCCCACAACAAAGAGACAGTGTGAACTTGGGCCTGGTGGTAAGTACTTTAATGTGTGAAAACAAGTGGATTGGGCATTTTAAGACAGATTGGTGTTAGTGTGTGCATTTCCTGCAGTTTTCAATCCGGCTAAAGGAAAGCCTGGTAAGAAGGCTTAAAGTACTTTTGTAGAGTCAGGTGGAATAGGAATGCTGCTCTTGACTCTACAAAAACAATCTGGGTCTCTACTGTACTCGGTTTCTAATCACTGCCGAGAGAATGGAACCACCTCGCAGGTTGGGATTTCTGATGGACCACCTCCAATAGCACTGGCTTGGAATGGTGAACATTCCTGCAGAGCTGGTTTTGAACCAGGATCTTTCAGACAGCAGACAACCAGACCTTCCTAGAGCCATAGTACTCTTGTTTATATTGTGAGAGTATGATGAACACTGAAAGGCATTTGCTTGCACGTGGTTAAGGAAAATCAAGAATTGATTTCTGCTAAATGCAAACCTTGGATTGGAAAGCTTTTGAGTAGTTCACAGAAGACCTAGTTGGGGCTAATGCAAAAGCAATTTATTCTGGAGAAAAGAACTAATTCAGAACAATGATAACAGGTTAACAGAATTGCTGGAGAAATGCGACAGCTCTAACGGCATTGTGGAGAGAGAAACAAAGTTAACATTTCAAGTCCAGTGGGGAGACTGATGCTGACTGGATAGTTTTTTTTCAAGTAGTGATGAAAATCCATCCAGCACTAAGACATTGCACTGGCACAGGCTAAAAGCATCTACAATAATGTTGTGCTGCACCCAGATAATATAAAAGAACACTTAAAAGGTTTACTTGTTGATGGTGAATCTCAATCAATCTCGTTTAGTGCCACTGGTTAGGCTACTGAAGAACCTGAGCAATCCTAATAACTTTCTGGCAGAAGTCCAAAACAAGAATTAGGCATCTCATTAACACACAAGGAAAATTTATGAAATAGCTGGAGAGGTTTGTGTATGGTCTCACTCAAAATGATGCCAGGCACATTTCAGACCCCTATGGGGTGTAAAGATAATTTTGGGAAATTTGTACTTTTTGCTCCTTTTCTGTTCTGAGAACAGAGTGGTCCAAACTTCCTTCAAAATGTTTTTTAACAATAAAAATCATTCTTTTCCAGTTCTACCTTTTCACAGGTTGGGATTTCTGACAGACCTGCTGAAAATGCACAATATAAATTAGAGATTTATAATAAAATATTGAATACACAGATGGTTCACCATAAAATTCTTATTTATTAGGAAATTAATAATTAAATCAATGGAGATTTATTACTCTGTCGCATCTTGGCTGTTCATGTTGCTGCTGAAGATGAGGCTACATTGAAAAAAGTGTCTTGGAGTTGAGATATGTGAGGACTTCACATGATGGAAATAGAACTTTCCAATTTAGCATCTGATCTCAGTCTGAAGCCCAGTTAGCCTGATAGCTGGAAATTTCATGTCAATGAACTGATTGATTACTTATCTCTCTGCATATAATTTGAGAAGAAAGGTACAAAATTGTTAGAAATGTTTTTAAAAATGTGCAGAACCATATTAGCTGTACTTTAAAAGTGCAAATGTTCAATTTAAACTGGACAGTTTAATAAATCATTTACTGACACTTAGTAAATAGGAAACATCAGCAGATGTTGATCACTGGCTTTGTATTCAAATCTATCTGACTAGTCATCACATTCCAAGAGATGATTTCTGGATAATTTAGGCATGAGATTAATATAAGAAAAATGCATTGGATTAATTACATGTGCACAGAATCTGCCACTTTCACAAACTACAAATTTTCTGCCAAATAATGAGATTTGTTTTATGGTGGTAAAAGTGGGAAATTGTCAGAATTTACTTTCTTCATACCAGTGACATGAAAGCATCTGCTGGATTCAGCATATGTGTAGTTAAGAGTAGAAATACATATTTGCTGTCAGTGATTACAGATTTCCCCATAGGGTGCACTGTTGAAGTCTCTGCAGACAACAATCAAATAGAAATTGCTGAACTGATGTGACCTTTCACTCCTTTGCGCTTGCTCTCATTGTAAAAACCCTTGAAGAATTCACACCTGATTGAATGAGACACAATTTGGTTTTTAACAATGTAATAAATTCTTAATCACTCCTAAACATGCACTTGGAAAAACTAAGTCGAGAGTGTGGTGTTGAAAAAGCACAGCAGGTCAGGCAGCAGCTGAGGAGCAGGAGAATCGACGTTTCAGGCATAAGGTCTTCTTTATACAGTATTTGTGGAATGTCAGGATTCTCCATTGTGGTAAAAAAAGTTGTTGTTAAACAATACTTCTTAAAATATATATTAATGATGTTTCACGTTCTATCTGAATTTCACGTGTATGCTCCAATCATTTATTTTATTCTTTGTAACATTTTAATTATAAAGTTAAATAATTTTACTTCCTAATTTGCTGTTTATGAGAATACTTCAACATGATTGGCTGCTTACACTCCTTGATGATATCACCTTTGCTGAATATTTGGAGATCAGCCTGACTTGACACCAGATGCAAACTGACATCAGGAGTTGGGAAACCCACACAAGAAAGATCACTCAATCTTTGTAGTTAATATTTTTCATGGTCTAAGTGAACACCATCATTTCGTTCCTGCTTGACATTGTATTTGAACAAGTAAAGCAAAGTCTAATTAGTTAAAATACATAAGTTAGTAATGAAATATATCGTATAAATTAGTTTGGGATGAGGACTAAATAAAATATTTTTTATATTACGTAGGTGCACTATGCCAGAACATATTTAACATTTTCTCCAATATTTTGGATTTTTGTTTAAAATCAATATTATGGAACCTCTTACTAACTTTCTGACCAAGAACAGAGAAAGCAAAACATATAAAAAGAATTTTTTTTTGGTTGTAGTATGTGATTGTAACATAATGAAGATGTGTTTCAGACCTTAGTAATTGCAAGAGACTTTTGTGCAACATAATTTATTTTCAGACTTAGAGCTGAAATCAAAATCATTCTCCTTCCTTCCCAGTAAATAATGCTTTTTCTTCCAGAAAATGAATGAACAGAACCATTTCTCCTGAAAGTTTTGAATATAACATGGTTTTCTGTTGAACAGATAAACATGGTCCTTGAAATCTGATGTCTGTGCTTCTGGGCAATGTAGCATATGACAGAAATCAGGTCACAACTTTAACAGATTTCCTTTCTTGGCTTGATATGCTCTTTAACATAGACATATCCAGGTAAAAACAATGACTGCAGAAGCTGGAAACCAGATTCTAGATTAGAGTAGTGCTGGAAAAGCACAGCAGTTCAGGCAGCATCTGAGGAGCAGGAATATCGACGTTTTGGGCAAAAGCCCTTCATTAGAAATAGAGGCAGAGTGCCTGTAGGGTGGAGAGATAAATGAAAGGAGGGTGGGGGTGGGGAGAAAGTAGCATAGAGTACAATAGGTAAATGGGGGGGTGGAGGTGATAGGTCCGGGAGGAGGGTGGGGGAAGGTAGCAAAGAATACAATGGGTGAATGGGGGTGGGGATGAAGGTGATAGGTCAGAGAGGAGGGTGAAGTGGGTAGATGGAAAGGAAGATAGGCAGGTAGGACAAGTCATGTGGACAGTGCTGAGCTGGAAGTTTGGAACTGGGGTGAGATGGGGGAAGGAGAAATGAGGAAACTGGGGTTGAAGTGTTCCGAGGTAGAAGATGAGGCATTCTTTCTCCAGGCGTCGGGTGGTGAGGGAGCAGCGGTAAAGGAGGCCCAGGACCTCCATGTCCTCGGCAGAGTGGGAGGGGGAGTTGAAATGTTGGGCCACAGAGCGGTGTAGTTGATTGGTGTGGGTGTCCCAGAGATGTTCCATAAAACGCTCTGCTAGGAGGTGTCCAGTCTCCCCAATGTAGAGGAGACCGCATTGGGAGCAACGGATACAATAAACGATATTGGTGGATGTGCAGCTAAAACTTTGATGGATGTGGAAGGCTCCTTTGGGGCCTTGGATGGAGTTGAGGGAGGAGGTTTGGGCACAGGTTTTGCAATTCCTGCAGTAGCAGAGGAAGGTGCCAGAACAGGAGGGTGGGTTGTTGGGGGGGGCGGTGTGGACATGGCCAGGTCGTCACAGAGGGAATAGTCTTTGCGGAAGGCAGAAAGGAGTGCGGAAGGAAATATATCCCTGGTGGTGGGGTCCATTTGGGGGTGGCAGGAATGTTGTCGGATGATTTGGTCTATGCAAAGGTTGATAGAGTGGAAGGTGAGCACCGGGTGGTGGTGGGGGGGGGGGTTCTGTCCTTGTTACGGTTGAAGGGGTGGGATCTGAGGGCAGAGGTGCCAGACGTGGACGAGATGCATCTTTAACCACGTGGGAAGGGAAATTGTGGTCTCTAAAGAAGGAGGCCATCTGGTGTGTGGAACTGGTCCTCCTGGAGCAGATACGGTGGAGGCAGAGGAATTGGAATACGGGATGGCATTCTTGAAGGAGGTAGGGTGGGAAGAGGTGTAATCTAGGTGGCTGTGGGAGTAGGTGGGTTTGTAAAAAATGTCGATGTCAAGTCAGTCGTCATTAATTGAGATGGAAGGTCCAGGAAGAGGAGGGAGGTGTCAGAGATGGTCCAGGTAAATTTAAGGTCAGGGTGGAATGTGTTGGTGAAGTTGATGAATTGCTCAACCTCCTCGCAGGAGCACGAGGTGGCGCCAATGCAGTCATCAGTGTAGCGGAGGAAGAGGTGGGGAGTGGTGCTGGTGTAACTATGGAAGATGGAGTGTTTTACGTAGCCAACAAAGAGACAGGCATAGCTGGGGTCTTTACGGGTTCCCATGGCTACCTCTTTGGGAGGAAGTAGGAGGATTCGAAGGAGAAATTGTTAAGGTGAGGACCATTTCAGCCAAATGAATGAGAGTGTCAGTGGAAGGTTACTGTTGGGGACGTCAGGAGAGGAAGAAACGGAGGGCTTGGAGGCCCTGGTCATGGCGGATGGAGGCAAAGAGTAATTAGATATCCATGGTGAAGGTGAGGCGTTGGGGGTCGTGGAAACGGAAGTCTTGGAGGCGGTGGAGGGCATGGCTGGTGTCTCAAATGTATGTGGGGAGTTCCCCTCCTCTCTGACCTATCACCTCCATCCCCACCCCCATTCACCTATTGTACTCTATGCTACTTTCTCCACACCCCCATCCTCCTCTCATTTATCTCTCCATCCTGCAGGCATTCTGCCTCTATTCCTGATGAAGGGCTTTTGCCCGAAATGCGATTTTCCTGCTCCTCGGATGCTGCCTGAATTGCTGTGCTTTTCCAGCACCACTCTAATCTAGAATCATAGACATATCCAGCATAGACCATGACTATACAAAGCAGTAAGGCACCTCAGTTAACAAACAAAGCAATAATTCAGTTTACCTACATAAGCACAAAGAATGAATGTGGTAACAACATTTTATTTTTACATGCACTTAAAAAACAAAAACATCTCACATCCAGGTTATTGTTTTCTAAAAACAAAGTAATTTCTCAAAACTAGAAATAGAGACAAGATCTGTAAAACATTTCAAATACATCATAGATATAAAATATTATAGATAATAGATAGAATCTGGATAATCTTTGAGTATTTGGCTGACAATCCCACCATCAAATGAATAATCCTTAGTGGACAATGGTCTGAATGGCATGAGCTTGGATGAAATTTCAAAATGCTAATACGCATCTATGTCTTTGAACTTAATGTTGGGGCTTTAAATTTATCCTATTGCTGTAACTAAAACACATTTTCATTGTGGTTTTCCTGTATTTTGCTGCCTGCATTTGTTCTTGTTTTATTAGTGAGTATCTTCTTTGATGTGAAAAAGCATATTGGCTTAGCATATTTTTGTAAAGTAGTGCCATATTTGATGTTGAGTCTTCCCGGACCAGTAAATATTTTCAGAAGGTCATTTTTGCAGTCACTCCTGGATTCTTCCTTATTGACTTCTCTGCCTTCCTGATTGAAGATTAAGGTCTATGCAAGCTCCTCCAATTAAAATAGTGAATTTCTGACACAGTAATTTCAAGTATCTACTTCCCCTTGCACTGGAATGCTGCCTACAACTTTCCATTAACTTTTAGTTCAGTGCTTTGTCAACCATATAACTGGATTTCTATTGGTTACAGACAATGTGTTAGTAAACACAGTTTATTAACTAATCAAACTATTACTCTCACTCCTGTATCTAGTTTAAAGTTGGTGATATGTCTATTGTCATATATAGCTGCATTCCAGAATGTACGGTTGGGATCTTTGATCTCACAAAGGAAATTCCTATCTTCCTCTTGTCGCAGAAATCTTTCGGTTTCATTAGTAACTTTGTATGTGAAGACATTTTCTTTGGAACCTGTGAAGCTAAAGGCTTCACTTTGACACAATTTTTAAAAATGGCCAATCCATCCACAGATATTGTGAAGCATTCTACAATGTTTGTAGTGCTGCATGCAGTTCTGGTTCCCTCTCTATAGAAAAGATATTATTAAATTAGAAAGAGTGCAGAAAAGACTTATTAGGATGCTATCTGGACTGGAAGATTTGAGTCATAAGGAGAGTTTGGCTCGGCTGGAATATTTTTCCCTGGAGCTGAGAGGCATAGATAAGATAGTTAGCCAACAGCTTTTACCTATGCTAGGGGAGTCTAAAACTAGTGGGTATAGGTTTAAGGAGTCTGGAATGAGCTGCCAGAGGTAGTGGTGGAAGCAAGTCCAATTTTGACCTTTAAAGAAACATGTAGACAGGTACATAGATGGTATAGGTATGGAGGGATATGGATCAAACACAGGCAAATGGGACTAATTTAATTGTGAAAACTGGGTGGCAAGGGCCTATTTCCATGCTGTAGACCTCTATGATTCTATGATTTCAGAACCCACGCAAATATGAGTTTACTAATCTCGACTACTTATGTGAGATCATTGAACTTCTTGTGGCATTGCTGCTAAGTCCTTGGGAGCTGACACTAGGTACTGACCTCTTTTGCCAACATTTTCCATTCTTTGTAGAGGTGTCCATGACCTCTTGGACCTCCAGGGAATTAAGTCTCTCTTTTCTCCTTTTAAACTCAATTGCTAAAACATCCTTTACCACAGTCCTGAACCGATAGACTTCAGCCTTTCCTCGTGCTGGCTGCATTTGTTAAGCTTAGTCTTGTAATCAGTTGCAATACTGGCAGTCAACAGCAGTTACCTTTCATTAGGTGTAGCTCCCTTTTAAGAGGAACAGGTTGTCTTTAAGAGCTGGAGGTTGATTAGTTGCCTTTCAGAAAAGAACAGGTAAAATTTTCGCATCAAGTTAAATGCCACTAGCAAAAAATTCATTGATAACACACAATGAATTGGTCAAATATGGCTGGAACTGTTTCTGCACTGTACACGGTGGCTCAATGGTTAGCACTGCTGCCTCACAGCGCCAGGGACCCAGGTTCAATTCCCGCCTCATGCAACTGTCTGTGTGGAGTTTGCACATTCTCCTCATGTCTGTGTGGGTTTCCTCCCACAGTCCAAAAATAAAGTGCAGGTTAGGTGAATTGGCAATGCTAAATTGCCTGTAGTGTTAGGTGCACCAGTCAGGGGTGAATGTAGGGGAATGGGTTGCTTTTCAGAGGGTTGGTGTGGACTTGTTGGGCCGAAGGGCCTATTTCCACATTGTAGGGAATCTAAACTAATCAGATTTAGCATTTGAGTTGTGCTTTAGTAAACATAGTGTGTACTTAGTGAATTTTTACAATATTCAGTTGCTTTTTATGTATACAATATTATTGGAATCATAATGGATCCATCTTTTGCCTTCATTCTAGGCTACTTTATTTTGTGTCATGCACACATGTAATATATACCATTATCTCTCAGTGATAATTTAAATACTTTTGATAAGATTTTTAAAAAAAAACAAAGATCCATTGAACATTGCGGTTCACCCATTCTGAACAAAATACTGGCACACCTTTCCCTTTTATCAAAATGTTATCGTGGAGATGGTGCTCAATCCTGAATCAATAAATTCTTTTATGAACAATGAAAATGCCCGTGTTTAAATTGAAACAGATAAATAGAAGATTTTTTGATTTATGACTTTCCAGTACATTTAATTGCCACAATAATACAGAAACAAAATAGAAAATGTTTTGCACTAGATAAATAATCATTAAAACAAAGAACTGTGGATGCTGGAAAAATCAAACAAAACCAGAAATTGCTGGAGGACCTCAGCAAGTCTGGCAGCATTGGTGGAGAGAAAACAGTGTTAATGTTTCAAGTCTGTTCTAGAGAAGAGTCACTTGGATTTGAAATCTCAGCCACTTTCTCCAAGGCAGCACTTTGGACAACTAGTTTTGAATAGTTCTGGGAAAGGGTCACTGCAACCGAAGCATTGTTTCTGCTTTCTCTCCATAGATGCTGCCAGACCGGCTGAGTTCCTCCAGCAATTTCTGTTTTTGCTTTGAATGATAATTCAATTGCATTTGATACTGATTTTAGTTTTAATAAAATGTAGAAATATGAATCAATGTCATTGGATTAGAGTTCTTTTTGGGTGTTCTTAGACATCATCTGCTTTATTGGAAGAACAGGTACTTATTTCTGCAGGGCAACTAAGTGTAAAAACATTTAAACCCCTGGGAAATTAAACAATGTAAGTGAAGCTTATGATAAAGCTGAACAGACGTTGGTTAAAATAAACAATCGCATCATCTGTAGCTTAGCTAATAATATTAATTGCATGTATGTTTGATATTACCTATGTGCATCTTGTTACAAATTTGTAAACTTTTAAATTACATGATTATGATTTCATGCATTTTGCATATAGAATATTCCCCTTATGTTTTGTAACTACCAATATTCAAAATAAGCATTTCTAAATTTGGGCTATGATGAAAACCACGCTAAAAAAGAAAATTCCAGAAAAAATACAGCAGACATTTAACATGATGAATAATTTGATCAAGATTGCTGCAGAGTAGGACACTCCTGCAGGAGCTCCTCTGCTCTGCCTGTTTTTCTTCTTCCTTTTTCCTTTATTTTCCTCTTTTTTTTCTTCTTCTTCCTTAGCACCAGAGGCAAATCCTGGACCAGCGGCAAGCACTGGCAGCAAATCCCTGGAGGAGCGAGCCCTGGAACAGTGCACACGCAGCGAGTCCCAGGCGGACACTGGCACAGGGGAGGACATCCTGGAACTTGCCATGGAGCAGCTGAGTGCTGGTATGGAGCAGACTGGAGCTTGGAACGGAGCAGGGATGACTGTTGGACTGATGTCTATTTTTCAACTCTGTAGAGTAATGCAATTATTTTTAGTTCTCTGCTGGAACTAGGTACTTGCACCTAAGATGTCGCCTTGAGAAGGCAGACATTATAAAAGTGTTTCACTGTACTCCTACAATGGAGCATACAAGATAATAAAAGTATATTTTATTCCAATTTTTAAAAAAAAACACTGGCTCACTGTAGAAACGATAAAATGTAGGAATTACTTTGGTGAATTGTGCCAGAAATACCTTTTGAAATAAAACTTTAACAGTTTGAAGTTTTAGCAGAAATAAAGCTGATGTATACTTGCTTATCATGCTTGTTGAATACACCATAGCTCAGTGTTCTTAAAGATAATTGCAATGGAAAAGTTATTCAAAATTTAGGTGTTTTGGTATGATGTATTTTGTTCAGTGAAACAGATAATACTGAGCTTTTTGACTTACTTAGTTGATTTTGTCTGAATTATTTCTCATTTTTATTAATTGCCCCAGTATATATGTTGATAATAGATTGGAGTGGTGCTGGAAAAGCACAGCAGGTCAGGCAGCATCCAAGGAGCAGGAAAATCGATGTTTCGGGCAAAAGCTCTTCATCAGGAATAAAGGCAGAGTGCCTGCAGAGTGGAGAGAGTAGCATAGAGTACAATAGGTGAATGGGGGTGGGGATGGAGGTGATAGGTCAGAGAGGAGGGTGGAGTAGATAGGTAGAAAGGAAGATAGGCAGGTAGGACATGTCAAGGGGATGGTGCTGAGCTGGAAGGTTGGAACTGGGGTGAGGTGGGGGAAGGGGAAATGAGGAAACTGGTGAAGTCCACATTGGTTTGTTGATTATGACTGAACATTTGATTGAGCTGCAACAATAAAGCTTTGAATCAACCACAAGAAGGTAATTACTTGAAATGTGACTGTCCGTCTAGTGATTATCTGTTCATTTGCATTTGTGCCTTTTTACCTGTTTCTCTTTCTTTACCTGTCACCATTTAAACATAGATTGAGAAGGAATACAGCATCAAGTATTCCATCTGGAAGATGATAGCCAGTACTGCGCAGAAGTGTCAGTTTACATTTCATATTCAAATCATTGGAGTATTACTCGAAATCATGACCTCCTGACTGAAACACTGAGCCCAGGCTGAAATAAATAAATGCCTTTTATAAAAGCTCAGAATTAAGGTTTGTAACTGTTCTGGGATGATGCACTGATTTATGTGTTTTGCAGCCTGTTGTTAAATACGTTACAATGCTGTTTTCTCTGTAAAATATATGGCTGTAACACAATTCCACATTCTCTTCTGCTGCTCATTGATTATTGTGAAGGTGTCCATGAAATGTTTTTCTCTGTTGAGATCAGTTTAGTAAATCTATGTTATTCGAATATTAATTCTGTATTGCCGTGAACATGGTATGTGATGGAATGATTTGTGAAAGAATATTTTGAAACAAATGTTGAGCTTCTAGTTAATTAAATAATTGAAAAGAATGCCTTGACTATTTATAAATTAAATCTTCTGATATCATCTGAGGAATAAAACTTGGAATGAGAATTGCAGTACTTTGATAGTAACCCAGTGGTAGAGAGGTTTTGCCATTTGGAGGAGAACCAGATGCAAATTCAGTGCCTGATTGAGGAGGAGGGCATCAAAAAAGGGAGTGACTTGCTGAGACCACCTCTGCCCTTGCTTCTGAGATCACTGCCCCTGCCACCCCCCATTGTGAATACACCCATCCGCCATCATCATCTCCAGCCAGGGATTGAGAAGCGGTCTTCATCCTGAGGTGGGTGTTGTACCAGGAGCATCATCACACCCACAGTGGTATTGCCACTCAGTGCAGCTACTGACCTCCGACTCTCAGAAGGTGGGATTTCTGTCCTGGACTCTTTGATTCCTGGGAAAGGCCCACTGCTTGTCTTTCAAGTGATTGAGTGGAAGGCACTGTGGTAGGCCTTTCCAAAATGAAACAATGCAAGACTCACACTGGATCTCACAGAAAGCTGTGACCCTCATCATTGCCACAAGATTTGGCCAGTAGGTTGTGAATAGATGGGGCCCCAGCACTGATCTCTGTGCTTTCCCACTATTTACAGCCTGGCATCTTGAAATTGCCTATTTATCCACACTCTTTCCTTCAACCAATTTTTTATCCATACTAATAACTTACCTGCAACTCTGCAAACATTTATTGTGCGCTTTAATCTTTTGTGCGGCATTTTATCAAATGCCTTCATGGAAATCCAAATATACCACATTGGCTGGTTCCCCTTTATCTAGCCCATTAATTCCATCCTCAAAAAAATCTAATGAATTTGTCATAACCATTTTCCTTTTCATCAAGTCATTATTGACTTTGTCTCTATATTGTTAAAATGCATTTTTCCAAAAACGTCTATTAGGCTACTTGGCCTGTGCTCCCAATTTTCAACCTCTCTGCATTCCTGAACTATGGAGTTACATTTGTTAACCTATATCCTGTACAGTTCTGGAATTAAGAAGATTTTGGAAAGTTATAAGCAGTGCATCCATTTCCTCTGCAACTGAGTTTTGTTTAGAAATCCACATTGTTGGCAATTTGATCATCAGGATTTACTAGATTTTAGTCCTCTAAGTTTTTCCAGTACTTTTTTCTTTGCTAATATTATATACTCCATGTTCCTCACTCTCATTACCCCAATGATTACCGTCTCTTTCTGGTAAATGATTTTTGTGACAGCAGACACAATTTTTTTTTTCTTTTTTTTGACATTTTGTCATTCCCTTTGATAGGTAAGAACAATGACTGCAGATGCTGGAAACCAGATTCTGGAGTAGAGTGGTGCTGGAAAAGCACAGCAATTCAGGTAGCATCTGAGGAGCAGGAAAATCCTGCTTTTCCTGATTTTCCTGTTCCTCGGATGCTGCCTGAACTGCTGTGCTTTTCCAGCGCGCCACTCGACTCCATTCCCTTTGATAGTTTCTTTTTCTGCTTTTAAAGGACATTAAGCATCTTACTTTTCATATACTTGTGAAAGATATTATAATCAGCTTTTATATTTCTGACTCATTTACTCTGATAATAGTATCTATTCTCTTTATATCAATATTTTGGTTGCACTTTTTTGGTTTTGAAAATATTCCTAATCCCTGGTTTTACTTCTATTTTTTGCAATATTATTTACCAGTTGTGCCTTTATCCAATACAGTCCTTAACATCCTTAGTAAACCACAGAAGAATCTTTCATACCACGATTCTACATAGGTCCAATGTCTGCTCCTCTGCAATTCCTACATCTCCAGAAAGCCACTTTCAGCCTCACTTTTGTGATCTGTGTTCTCCTCTCCAACAAAGAGGAAGATAAATCATCTAGGGGTGTGTGTAATAGCATGTGTTGAATGGGTGAATGGAGAGCATTTGTTGGGATGACTGTGAGCAAGAGGCATGACAAAAAGATGAGGGTAAGGATCAGCAATGGATTGCAGATGGAGATGTGAGAAAGTGCATAGACAGAGAAGGATGGGTGAGTCAGCAAGGTAAGTTTGTGTGAGGAATGATGGACTGGATTAGGCTTGAGGAAGTAGAGTACACTTGGAATGATACATTCATCTACATCTTGCAGTCAACATTTCTGCCCTGTTTATATCATGGTAATTTTGATTTTGGATTCACGAATATGGCACCAAATTCATTCTTTCACTCATTCACAGGATGTGGGCATTATTCCCTATTCCTGAGATGCTGCCTAACCTGCTGTGCTTTAACCAGCAACACATTTTCAGCATTACTGGCAAGACCACCACTTATTATGTATCCCTGTTCACCCCTGAGGAAACCGTGGTTAGCCGCATTCTTGGAAGTGATAGATATAGGTACACTTAAAGTGCTGTTAAGAAGGGAGTTTCAGGATATTGACCCAGTAACTGTGAAGGAGCGGCAGAATATTTCCAAGTCAGGATGGTGTATGATTTGGGGTGGAACTTGCACTGGCTTCAACTGTCCGCTGTCCTTGTTCTTCTAAGTGGTAGAGGTTGCAAGTTTGGAAGCTGCTGTCTAAGGACCATGGACAAGTTACTGCTCTGTCTCTTGTAGATGATACACATTGTCTGTCATTGTCTGTCAGTGGTGAAAATGATGGATGTGGTGCCAATCAAAGGCACATTAAAGAATACCAATACAGAGAATGAAACAAGATTAATCTCTGTAAGTATCTTATTTTCCTTCAACTCTGTGACATCACATTTCTGATCAAAAGCAGCTAAGGAAATTTGCCTTGAATTGACTGATTCATGCTTATTCAAAATTACAATGACTTTTAGAGAGCATTGTGTTGATTTTACCAATAGGAACCTATGCCAACATTTACCATTGAGCTTATATTTCTATACTGGAATGCAAAAATCAATGTAAGACTTTACAAGTACATGCATGACTTCCCCACCTCTAAGTGATTTGTAATACAATTGTAGACATAAATATTCTTTAAACAATAATGGGCAGGATGTCCTCCCCCAGTGTGGTGTAAGCAATGACTAAAATGGTAGGAAAATAGTGAGAATGAAAAGAATCAGAATCTCAATGTCAAGAAATAATTTCTCGATCGTCTCCTCAAGCCTTAAATGGCATTTTCAGAATCTCACCATTGAGCAATGACTACCTTATTTTTATGCATTTGAATTTCATTAAAGTCCCAAATTACTTTCTTTATCTGTCACATCCAGAGAAACTATGTGCGCAAATTCCCAACATGTTAACTAGAGCAGATGCCTGCTAGCTGCAATACACAGAATGCTTATCCCAGCCATTATGTAATCGTTTCCTCAGCACAATGTCCCAACCTATCCCACAGCCAACCTCCTCCTTGACCCTCCAGCCTCACCCCGACACCATGGCTGCTCTCAGAAAAACCTGCCCACCACTTTAGCCCTTTACTTGGGAACTCAGGGACACCTATGACTTGCATGATTCTGTCAGCTTGCCTTGCACACAGGGATATACACACAAACACACACAAACATACACACATTTCATCTGCACAGGGTGCATCTCGGCTTCTTAGCACTCACTCTCTTTAGTGCTCACGTGGATGCTGCCATCATCTATGTACTTTGCATCTGCTGATGGCTGATGCTAAAGCTGGGTTCAATTCCCACACTAGCTGTAGTTATCATGAAGGACCCTCCTTAAGCTTTCCTCTTGCCTAAGGCATAGTAACCCTTAGGTTAAACCATCACTTGTCTCTGTCTGTCTCTGCAATGAGAGAGCAGCCCTACAGTCAGAGTTAGAAAATGGTGACTTTAATTTTAAAATCACACAACACCAGGTCATAGTCTAACAGGTTTATTTGGAAGTACAATTTTTCGAAGTACAATCCTGCTCCTTGGATGCTGCCTGACCTGCAGTGCTTTTCCAGGACCACTCTAATTCTGATTTTTAACTTTGTCCACCCCAGTCCAACACTGGCACCTCCACCTCATGGTTACTTTAAATTCACATTGCTTTCATAGTGCACATTCAATAACTTCAGCACTGGGTTATGGGCTTCTACTTGTTGTGTGGGGCTTTCTTAGTGCACAGACTCTTTATTGACCCTCTATCTCATCAGTCAGATAGAGGGTCAGCTATTGCTGAGTGGCATTGTGCAATATTAACACTAGATCTGTAGAATATGCCAGAGTTTTGTGCGTGTTTCAATTAAATGGTCATGTATGAAATTCAAGGGGGAGCAGTTCTTAGTATGATTGTCTAAGACTATAGTCAGTCAGGGGTACCATCACAGTCAGTCCAGGACTTGAATAATTCCATTTCAGAGGGTTGGCCACAGTCAGTCAGCACCTGGTCCTATCAGACCCCTGCAGCCCAAAGACAAGTACTACTGCTAGTCAAGTATAACTTGTCCAGGGATTACAGACATACACAGTCAGGGTGTTGTGGAAACATCGGTTCAGGAGTGGATCAGCTTTCCCCTGAATAGGACAAAGGGAAGAATTGACATGATGGAAGGGAATGGAAGAGCAGTTAGCAGTGAAGCAGGAGCAGGGTAGGGGGTGATGTGATCCCAGCGAGAGAGTAGGAAGCACAGAGGGAAGCCAGAATAAGGAGTTTGGGATGATGAGAAAAGTGGATATAATGCATACCATAGTGAGTGTTGTAGTTTGTGAGTCATAGTGAGAGTAAGTGGTAGAGTGAGAGTGTATGATGGCCCTGTGAGGTGTGAGGTGTGAGGTAGCTGAGAGAAGAAGTTGATACTTACCCTTGTGAAGCTCAGAAAATCATTGATCTTTTTCCAGCAGAACCTTCACTTAGGACACAGCACTGACCAATGGCTGTAATTAGTGCCCGGCCTGGCTTGTTTTGGTGGTATGGTCTCCTATGGTGATTGGCAGGAAAAAAGACTGCCCTACTCTCCATCCCATCCACCAAGATCTCCTCTCGCGACATGAGGACTGTGGTTTAGTATCTTCGAGCAATCTGCTAAATGTTGACCCTCCATACTAACAGGGTGAGGGCCAGTTCCTGGCTCACAGCATCTGAAGTGGAGCACAGCTGAACTTGAAAAATGGTGCCAGAGGAGGGAGGACTGGAAATTCTGACAGAGGAGAGCATCTCAACATTTCTAGACGCGTTAATGCCCGAGAAAGACATGCAGGAGCCGAGTTGCACAATTATTGAGACATAGAGCAGAAAATTGACCAAGTCATTCATTCCACGCAGCCCAGGCACCATGAATCTTACTGAACAAAACTCTTTAACTTTTAATGGGAAAATTCCACTTGACATTTCCAAATAGGTGATGAAGAAGTTTGTAAATCTCTGTTGCTGTTTAGCAGCTTTTCGTTTTGAAAGCATGTTTGCATTTCCTCATGGGGAAACAGCTTCTCAACAAAAGTGCTATATCATTTAGTGGTCAAGCAAGAGACATCAAATTGAGCAGAGTAATGAGAAAGAAATGTGAATTGTTGAATGTGACTTTGAAGTCATTGTGGTTGAATTTACACTCGTTCGATTTTACTGTCTGTTCTACTGCAGAGGAACATTTTTGCATTCTATCTCTTAACATCATAAATGTTTACTTCATGCCATTTTCATTCTTCCTGCATTTAATCTTGGCATCTTTACATCCTCAGCAGTAAATTGGAAAGGCAACCATTTCTGCCAGTTTTCCATTCTGACATTTTCCAACCTCTGAATCTCCTACCAAGCCTTCAATGGCAAAGGCTTTGTGTGATTCTTTGTACTTCCTAAACCTCCCAACTTCAGAGTGCTCTCGGGTCAGACAAAGTTTATGACAAGAATTTATCTGTTTTGTTTATTTATAGTGAGGTAAGATTTTGCATTTTAGCGTGCTCTTCACTTGGACCAGAACTCCAATAATTCATTGATGAGGTAAATACTTTTTGTGGAGTCAATTGAGATGGTATTGTCAATAATTAGTTTAAATAATGACAATGCCCAGCAGCTACAATTAGAGTGCAGGGTGCAGGAGAAGTCTTCTCAGTAAGGAAAGCATTCCGCTTTTCTATGCATGTTGAGGGTCACATGTAGAGAATCTCAAAAATAGCTTTCCACATTATTTATGTTTCACAGGTTTGATTGCTATAAACTAGGAATTGTATTTTTTAATTAATTTTTTTAGATTTGTGAGTCATCTGCTGCTTCATGACCTGAACAAAATTTGTGCCCTATGCCAGAGTCTGAGTTATTGCTGACAATTTTCAACTAATGCTGAAAGCGTGTAATAATGATCCATTATTGTGCAATCAATTAACCAGAACTTTCATTTATTCTAAAATATCCTCATTATTTCTAAATTATCTTTAGTTGGTATTCCATCTTTGGGCTAGGATGTATCCTTATAGAGAAGTCAAATTGGTTGGTAGGTTTCCTCCAGCATTGCTTTATAAACACTTGATGCTATGAGTGCTCCAATTATTATTTTTCGTCACTTTCCTCTCCAGGAACGTCTTATTTATAGGTCATATTATCCTAGCATAGCTAAGGTGCTAAGGTGCATACATTAAGGTGCCTGCCTTGTTGCAATGTAGGCGGTTCACTAATATGCCTAACAGAAGGAATGTCCACACCTCCAGAAACACTTGCAAAGCTCTCTACCACTGGAATTATGACCAAAGAGTAACCTGACACAGAGTATCTGATCTCCCTGGCAGTTATTCCTGACCTTATCTTTCCCGGACTCCAATCCAGGCTTATCTTATATGCATGGCCACCAATTGGGATTTCTGTGATTTTTACAGCCTGTCCTGTCCTGCCAGATGAGGACAAAGAAAACCAACCGCTCCAACAGGAGCAGCAGTCATTGCAGCCTGCATCTGATAGGCTTGCAGCTTTACAGGAGAGTGAGGGCCAGTTCAAGGGTGCAGTTCACAGGAAATGATACCTGGCACGCAGCGTCTATAAGCAGAGGAGAAGCTTCTGACACATACTGAACACCGGTGATTCAGGAGGCTTGGGGTCTTGCATCAAATGGCGCCACACATTTGCAACCTCATGCAACAATATCTCATGCCAGCTAGAGCTGGTGGTCATCCTTTACCAGTGGAGGGGGCAGGGTTGGGGGGGGGGTGGCACGGGGGCAAAGTTCCCTGAGTGAAGCACCAGCTATATGTATGGCTTCTGTTGCCTGTGGTACTGGACAGCTGACCTGCTGCCGTCAAAACGCTCCTTGCCTTTTGGAGGTGCAGGACTAAAAGGAGCTGGGAAATGCTATGACAGCATGGGAAGAGGAGCAAGTGGAATAAATGGTGAGTATGCCTGAAGTAAAAGATAAAGGCAATGGGAGTGATGGAAAGGAAGTGTTGGATGTGTAAATTAGGTGGGATTGTTAGGTGTGAAAAGGAGAAAATAAATGTGCTCCGCTGAGAGCAAAGCCAGCAAGACATGGCTGGGAAGTTGAGTTATGTAAGAAAAATGAGGGACAAAGGTCATACTCTGATATTATGGAACTCAATTTTGAGTCCTAGAGCCTGCCTTAGTGGAAAATGAGGTCTGTACCTCCAGCTTATCAAGAACACTAAGAGGCCCAGGCCAGAAATGTAGCATGGGAACAAGGTGGTTTATTGAAATGGAAAGCAACTGAGCAAACGTCTTTCATAAATAAGAGAGGAGGTGTTCCACAATGTAGTCACCCTCTCTCCCAATATAAAGGAGACCACAATGCATGCAGCAAATGCAGTAGACTGGAGTGAAAGCAGTACAGTAAATCCCTGCTCCATTTGGAAGTTTAGTTTGGGGCCTTGGCCAGGAGGAGGAAGGAGGCAATTGGGTAAGTGTTACACCTTCTGCAATTACAAGGGAAGTGTACCAGGGAGGAGAGGGCATTAGGAGTTCCAGAGGAGTGGGTCAGGCTGTCATGGAAGAAACAGTCCTGGCAGAATGCTGAAGTAAATTCAGTAAGCCCATTGTTGACTTGTTAATACAGCCAGCTCAGGTTTCGTGTCAGATTCTCGTTTGGTTGCCACAGTAATAGACCACTGTTCTGTATGTTTTTCTTTCCAACTCAGGAAATGATGTGCTTTTTTTTAATCCCTTACCTGCATTTGATTAACACCTTCGACATTTCTCATAATATCTGACCTCCATCTGTTAAACACATGTGAAATACCAAACCTCTAAGCATTTAAGATGATTAACAAAATCTAACAGGGGTGTAAGTTTAGGGGGCACAGCTATCCAGCTTCCCTGTATTTTACCAGCAGTCGGCAAGGTGCCAGGCATGTGCCACCCTTGGACCACTTGAGACCCTTAAGCTGCCAATGAAGGAACCTTCCCCCCACCACTATTTTAACCAATGGTAGTGGTGCCCACACCATGTGGCATCTCTGACAGCCTTGCTCCAGCTAGAGGGGACTTTCCTCACATTTGGGCAGCCTATCAGCATCACCCCTGCCAAACTGCCCCCAACCCCCTCCACACTTCACTCTCTAATCCGACTGATAGAAAGGTCATCCTGGTCCCTGCTCTTCGGGACTGGAGAACTAATGGCCATCTGATTAGTTGGCTGCTTTCATAGACGAGACAGACTTTTCCTTTTATTTTGCAAAAATATACATTATTCATTAAAAAAAATCTTCATGTACATGCACAGGTATTGAAGCATATATTGTCTTTACATATCAAGAGAATCAAACCCTGACATTCCCTGCAGTTAAAAGGCCAAAGATGTTTCTTACTCATGTAAGACATTATTTACATATATTTGAGGCAATTAGAGGGTCTGACAATTGCATAGATCCACATTATGCTTTGACAGAAAGACCTTAGATGGTGGATTTTCCCCATTGTGCCTTGGTGACAGTTGCTCAAAGCTTTGGTGCATCCCTCAGCACATAGTCCTGGATCTTGGAATGTGCCAGTCTGCAACACTCAATGGAGTTCAACTCTTCACACTGGAAGACCACTAAGTTTCAGGCAAACCAAAGAGCATCTTTCACTGAGTTAGGGGTCCTCCGGGTGCAGCCAATGTTGGTCTCAGTGTGGGACCCCGGAATATCCCGTAGAGCGCATAATCCTGCATCATGGAGCTGCTCAGGATGAACCTCAACAAAACCCCTGCGTCTCTCCAGACCTTCTTTGCAAAGGCACATTTGTACTAATTAACTACCTGACAGCTATAAGATCAGTTCAGGACTTTTTGGTCATTTCAAAGCGAGTTCACCCCCAGTGGGCGGCACGGTGGCACAGTGGTTAGCACTGCTGCCTCACAGCACCTGTAGACCCGGGTTCAATTCCCGACTCAGGCGACTGACTGTGTGGAGTTTGCACGTTCTCCCCGTGTCTGCGTGGGTTTCCTCCGGGTGCTCCGGTTTCCTCCCACAGTCACAAAGATGTGCGTGTCAGGTGAATTGGCCATGCTAAATTGCCCGTAGTGTTAGGTAAGGGGTAAATGTAGGGGTATGGGTGGGTTGCGCTTCGGCGGGTCGGTGTGGACTTGTTGGGCCGAAGGGCCTGTTTCCACACTGTAAGTCTAATCTAAAAATGGACATGGTTCTTGCATAAAATTCCAACCTGCTTGTCTTCATACTTCAACTTGTTTGATTTAAGAGCCTGACTGTTACTCTCTCTAGTAATGGTCAGTGCAGATCCTGTAGGCAAGCACTGCACTGAAAGTGTAAACAATTGATGCGGTCCTAGAATTGATTAAATGGGCTAAACTAGTTTGAATCTATTGAGGAATGTAACAGTGACTATGAACAAAATAATGTCCAAACCACAATTCTGACAATCGTCCAGCCAATATAAAAGAAAAAAGAAAAAAGCTTTCTAAACGTGATAATTGAAATAAAATCAGAAAATTTTGCTTATACATAGCAGTCGGTCAGTGGGCACAGTGGACGGCATGGTGGCACTGCTGCCTCACAGCACCAGAGACCCGGGTTCAATTCCCACCTCATGCGACTGACTGTGTGGAATTTGCACATTCTCCCCGTGTCTGTGTGGGTTTCTTCTGGTTTCCTCCCACATTCCAAAAATGTGCAGGTTAGGTGAATTGGCCACGTTAAATTGCCCGGAGTGTTAGGTGAAGGGGTAAATGTAGGGGAATGGGTCAGGGCGGGTTGCGCTTCGGTGGGTCGGTGTGGACTTGTTGGGCTGAATGGCCTGTTTCCATACTGTAAGTAATCTAATAAAATCTAATTTAATAAAAAAAACAGTCGGTTACAATTTTCAGACATTTTGCTGCATTACCTAAGGATTCAATAAGGCTGAGTCCAACAATAATTCTTCATGAGATTGTACAGGATGCATTTTGCTTCCTGTAGCATGAATGACAGATTGTGCACAGTGCATCAGTTACAGTTTCTATATTGTTTAAAACAGTTAGTGCTCAAAGCAAGAGTGTGCACAGGAGCTTCAATAATGTGTTGCTTTTCTTGTATGATTCAAATGTCATCGTATTGTAGCGTTTTGCCTGTATAATGGATTCTGCATTAAGCTGCAATAGACTTTTCAAACTGGGAATTTGATTCAATGATTCTTTGTATCTATGGAAACAAATGACTGGGATGAAAGAATTTGTGCCTTTACATCTACGTTAAGTTTAACAGATATTTGTACAATTATTTCAACAGCAGTATTTCCATAGATAGAAACCATATTTATAATATGGAACGTATAATAAATATATTAGCAAATTCTATAATATAGTGCCCATAGGAGAACAATAAAACTGATAACATAGTTTCATAATAATCAGAACAAATTACATGTTCCGGCAGTGTCCCATATTAAGCACACTAAAGGCAGAGAAGGAGAGGTAAATCGAAATTGTTGGTACACTTGTACACTTTTGGATGACAAGCAGTCAGCCTAATTTTGTCCTGACCTAACATTTAAACACTATGGGGTGTGCAGGTCACAACTTCAAGGGTACAAGACAGGCTGGTGGAATGAGTGGACACATGGCAGGTGAAGTTTTGTGCAGTGAATTGTAAAGTATTACATTTAGTCGGAAGAAGGAGAGGAGGCAATATAAAATTATTCTAAAGGAGTGTAGGGACTGGGGGGTAAATCTACACAAATTGTTGAAAGCTGCAAAGTAGGTTGTGGAAATGGTGAGGCAAGCAAATGGGTTTGATAGAAAAGAAACGTGTGAAAGTTATGACAAAACTTTATTAAACATTGATTAAACTTGAAAAGGAGGATTGCGTCCAATCTGTGAAGTGTTCAGAAAGAATGCAGGAAAGAGTTATACAATGCTTCCAGGGATCACCAGGGACTTCAGCTAGATGGAGAGGTAGAAGATTTTAGAGTGTGTTTGTGCTGAAAAGGTTGACCAGTGATTTATTTGATGCATTTAAAACGATGCGGAATCTAGGCAGAGTAGATAGAAACTGTTCCCATTGGCAGAAGAGTCGAGAACCATGGGGTACAGATGTGGGTAATTGGCAAAAGAAGACATTTGTGAACTAAGAGAAACTTTGTGGAGCATTGCTGAAAGCAGCACACAATACTTAACCTTTCATTTTTGTTGGTCAATTGTGTTAAGTTTTTCTGTCGTGAGGCTTAGTGAGTTTTTTCACTAACCAAAGTGATTCATTAACTACCTTCCATACTTTAATTGTGTCCATCATGTCTGATTCCAGCCTTATCTTACCATGTACTGTTCCCAGGACAACTCGCCGCTTAATGGATATCTGTTGCACCTGTGCTATCTTTGAAAACCTATTGTGCACCTGGCTAAGCATGGGCAATCTGGCAATGCCCCTCTCTGGCAACATCTTGGCACAGCAGCCACACTGCCCAAACTACTTGCTGACGTGGTTGCCACTCCCTCACATACAATTCCAATCTCTCATATTAGTTGCTATTTAACCACCACACCTCCCAGTTTACCTGTTTGCTAATGTGTTCCGTCTGAACACCCGTTACTTCAATGCTGTTCTCTCCCTAGTGCCTGCTGTGGAGCTGCAACTAGTCATTGTTCAGTGGGGGAGCATTCATACATGCAAGTAATTAGACAAATCTAAACACGAGCTTTTATTCACATACAGTAAAAGTGAACACAAACAAAATATGGCTTCAGTTTGCCCTCACAATATTCATCTCACAACGTAGACTTTGGCATCATAACCAACAGCTATTTTACAATTCAGATGGTCTATTGTAGCCAGCTCTCATCTACTGGAATTGGGTTTCAATCAGCCACAGAGGTCGATGGCCTTCCACTCTAGAGGCCTCAATTCCCACTTGAGTATCCAGTACAATTCCATCACAATGACGTGGGAAATATGGAGCCTATGTCAGCACTGCACCTCATTCATCCCCAGAAAATAGAAAAACTGTGGGCCTCGGGCAGACCCCATGCACCCTGAGGGACCTTACAGCAGTGATCGCTCCCTGAGGTGTGTGCTCCTCATCCTCCACAGAGACATGTTGCTGCCCCTGAGCTTGCAGTTAACCCTGGTCCCCTCTGTTGCTGCCTTCACTTTCAGACAAAGGCTGACACAATGACCAACATCCCACTAGCAGCTGGGTGCAGGACTGAGAGTGGAAAAGACCTGAATTGGGAACGGAAGAGGCAAACAAAGTTCTTAGATCTTGATCAGAGTTTGCTGGCATATCCTGAGGATGAGAGCTGAGTGCACCCCTCCACTCAATGAGGCATGCAGCACCCTGATAGCAATGTCCTTGTCTCCACCATTGCTGGCTCAAGACATCATCAAAAGGATTGTGCCTGCAGCATTCTGACATGCTTCCTATCAACTTCTTACTTCAGTTGGTGTAGACCACCCTTACATGACAGATAAAGTGACGGTGTACAGATCCCATAGCATGCTTGGAAATTGCATGAACAATGGCTTACCTTTGGCTAGCATTGGTCTGTTATAACATTTTCACTGCTAACTTCATTGAGGAATCCATGTCCAATTTGTAAGCCCCAGTGACATGGTGCAAACCATCTTTAACCCCTAAACATCCTCACTCTGAATGTGTAGCAAATGGATAATGATCTGATTGCAAATTAAATTTAGCTGGAGTTTGCAAATGGCTGTTTATTTTATTTGCTCCTTCAATGTATTAGGTCCAGCAAACATGGATTCAGCACTTTCACCCATCAAAATGATTTGACCCTGTCCACCCTGGGTATTGCCCCAGCTATTTTCAATGCAAGCAATGTAGAAAATGGAAAGTAATGACAAGGAACACATTCTGTTGTTGACATTTTATCCTCCATCTTGCCTTGTCACAAGGTCATACCCTTCGAAACCCCAAGCCTCTTTCTCCTTTTACCTTGTATGATTCCAACAATCCATTTCCACCCATTCCCTGCACCATACTGAACTTTGCCTACAACTGTACCCCCTGTCCTGTGAACCCCAGCATTATACCTTGATGGTACCCACTCTAATCCTCTGTGCTTCACCTGCGGGGTCCACAGTGGTGGTCACTACCACTACTTTCACCTCCACCCCCACTGGAGCCTACAATACTCTTCAGTGCTGTTCTGCAAATCCTTTATTCACCTTGCAATCCTTACCTGGTCTGGCCTACATGTGATTCCAGACTCACAGCAGTGTGGTTGGCTATTAACTGCCCTCTGAGCAAATACGGATGTGCAAACAATGCTGGCCCAGCCAACGACTCCCTCATCCCATGAATAAATAATAAAAAAAAACTCTTTTCCACCTACACCACTAAATTATTCTGCAATAAGTCACCAGTTCACCTATAGGCAATTGTAACAGGTTCAAAAGGCACAATTGCTTTGGAAGATGTACAGAATATAATTGAGCAATACTAAGTAAAGGTGAAGTGCAGTAAATTGAGGAGAGTATGTATCTGTAATAGTGTAAAAGAGATTGAATTCACTGCGGCACAAAATTCTGTTTATAATGCTCATTACATCTGGTTCACTTTCTGTAATTCCCCAAGACAAATGTTATTGACTTTGGTGCAATAGGATCTGTGCAGAATAATTCAAAGCCAGCAAACCAATAAAGTCAACAGACTAATTAATTGTTTTCTGCTGACGGTAATGAAACGTTACTAGAACAGAGAACAGAGCACGTGTTGGAATAAAGCTAAAACTTCAGACATCACAATTGATTGTTGTAAATTAGAAATTCGGTACCTATATGGACCAATAAATCACGAAGCAAAAGTGAAAATTAAAATTGAAAAAGTAATGCTTAGAAACAAATGCTGGTCATATGAGTGTTTTCTAAAAACTTTGATATTTTCTTTGCATGTTTTGATGATATTGTGTATGACATTTGGGAACTCAATAATCCTCTAATTTATGATGAGTTATATATTTGGCATTAACCTTTCTGCTGTACGGCTTCATATGTTGGAAGTAATAATACAAATTTTGTTTCAAGCCACCATAATTTTCTATTCAAATTAATAGAAAATCATAGTGCCTGTACATCCAAAATCACAATATGTGCTCTTCATGTGAAAACCTCTGTTGCAGGATGTTAACAATAATAACTCCAGGAGGTAGTGCTGAAGGAATATCAGCCCTTGAGCCTGTCTAAAGGTTTGAGCTTCTTGCTGTCTGTGTGAATTAGAATGGGGGCTGTTGGGAAGATAAACAAATTGACCATAGCACCTTGGTACAGGGAGCCATTTAACAGCGGGGGGAAAAGAGACATGTAGTTGTAATTGGAAGTAGTATAGTCAGGGAATAGGCTGTGCTCTGTGGCCAGTTTCAAGAGTCTCAAAAGCTGTTTGCCTGCCTGGTGCCTGGGTTTAGGATATAGTATCTGGGCTGCAGAGGAGCTTGGACTGGGAGGGGAAAGATCCAGTTGACATAGCTACCAGCTATATAGGGAGAAAGAGGAAAGAGGTTTGGTTGAGGGAATATGAACAGCTAGGAGCTAAATTAAAAAGAAGAATCAAAAAGACGATACTCTGAATTACAACCTGAAGGATGAGCAATTTAGCACAAAGGTAAATGCGTGGTTTCAACAAAACTACAAAGGTAAATGCGTGGCTCAAACATTGGTGTGGGAGGAACAGATTCTTATTCATGGGACATTTGCAATAGTACTGGGGAAGAAGGGAGTTGTTCCAATGGGTAAGGTATCATGATGGGACCAGCGTCCTGATGAATCATACTTCTAGGGCTTGGGGGATAGGGCTTTAAACAAAATAGGTGTGTGTGTGTGTGTGTGTGTGCGCGCGCGTGAAGTATGGAGGGCTCAGCACAGTTGTTAAAATCTCCGTGACAAATAATACGACAGGGAATGTGGAAATGGTCAGGAATCTAACTTCAAGCACAGCTGATAAGGGGGCAACAATAAGAAGAGGAGCAATTAAAGTGTTGTACCTAAATGCACACACTATACAAAACAAGGTAAATAACTTGTAGTGCAGATAGTAATTGATGGGTGCGATGTTGTGGGAATCACAGGGACATGGCTGCAAGGGGATTAGGGCCGGGGACTAAATATCCAAGAATATATGTCCTATCGAAAGGACAGACAGATGGACAGAGAGGAGTGGAGTTGCATTGTTAGTAAGGAATTAAATTAAATTAAATCAATAGCACATAGTGATATCAAGTCAGCAAGGTGCAGAATGTGTGGTACAGTTGAGGAACTGCAAAGGAAAAAAGACCCTGATGGGAGTTCTGTACATGCCTCCTAGCAGCAGTCAGGATGTGGGGAAGGTAATAAATCAGAAGATAGAAAAGACATGTATAAAAGGCACTGTTACAATAGTCATGGGGTCTTCAATATGCAGTGGATACGGAAATTCAGGCTGGTAGTAGATCTCAAGGAAAGTGTCATAAAACTAGTTCCTTTTTTTTCTAAAGGCTGTTCCTCGGCTCAAGGATACTCTGTCCTTGATTTTTTCAGAGGGGTAAAAAACCAGGCCGGACTCCGATCAGTCTGGTTTGGTGCAGAGATGAAAAGGATTTTGAGAGCCTTTTGTTTATATGTAAACAGATGAGACTTCAGGCCAAGGTGGTCATGTTTTAGAAGTGACTTGTATAATAAAAGGACAGTGGTCAGCTCTCTACCTGGCTGAGCAGTTTAGTTCAGTCTTGAACTGGTGAGGAGTTCAACAGGGAGCTGTGTGAAAACTCTCTCTCTCTTTCTGCCCTACAACTTCAACCTGTAAGTATGTGTTCCATTTATACTGGCTTTTAAAGGGAGTTTGCTTATTGGGACTGTTGTGTATATTTGGAACAGTATAATTAAGTCTAGGTTGGATAGACTGAGTTCTGTACAGGTTCTTGATTCTGTTCTTAGTGTTTCATTGTGTAATTTTGTGAATAAATTTGTGTCTGTTTTAAAATCTAGTAGTCAACATAGCTAACTTATTCTGGGTAATTTTCACTGTAGTGACACAAATTGCAAAATTATAGTCTGGCTGCCTGCTTATGAATGTTTTGAGTGGTCTGGCCTAGTCCATAACAAAAGGAATTTGTGGAATGGGTATGAGCTGGTTTTTTGAAGCACTCTAGGGAACAAGGAATTCTGGATTTGGTGATGCATATTGAGGCAGAATTAATTAGGGAGCTCAAGTTGTGGAACACTTAGGGGGTAGTGACTACAATTTGATACAATTTGCCCCACAGTTTGAGAGGGAGAAATTGAAATCAGATGTAATTACATTATAACTGAGTAAAAGTAACTACAAAAACAGGGAGGAACTGGCCCGAGCTTATTAGAAGGGGAGGCGAGCAGGGAAGATGGTGGAGTAGCAATGACAGGAGTTTCTCGGGGTACAGCAGGGTTTGAGGTGCCCAGCAGAAATTCATCCCAAGGAAGAAGAAATAGTGTAAGAGGTCAAGGCAACCATAGCTGACAAGGGGGGTCAGGGACAGCACAAACACCAAAATAAAAAGAAACATACAAGTGTTGAAGATTACTGGGAAGCTAGATGATTAAGAAACCTTTAGAAAACCAGCAGAGGACAACTTAAAAAACAATGGAGGGGAGAAGATGAAATACAAGGATAATTTTCACAAGTAATATAAAAGAAGGTTTAAAGAGGTTTTTTTAGATATATAAAAGGTAACAAAGATGCAAGAAGTCTTTGGACTGCTGGAAAAAGAGGCGGGAGAAGTAGTAATTAGGGAACAGAGAAATGGCAGAGGAACTGACTAGGTACTTCAAATCAATTTTCACAGTGGAAGACACAAGCAGCAAACCAGAACTTCAAGAGAGTTGGGGCAGAGGTGAGTGTCGTGGCCATCATGAAGGAGAGGGTGTTGGGGAAGCTGAAAAGGCTGTAGGTGGATAAATCACCAGACCAGAGGGACTACATCCTTGATTTCTGAAGGAGATAGCTGAGGAAATTGTAGAGGCATTGGTAGTGATCTTTCAGGAATCACTGGAAGCAGTGAGGGTCCCAGAGTACGGGAAAATGGTTAATGTAACACCCCTGTTTAAGAAGGGAGGAAGGCAGAAGACAGGTAACTACAAGTCAGTTAACCTGACCTCTGTCATTGCTACGATTTCATAACCATTATTAAGGATGAGATTGTGGAGTACTTGGAAGTGCATAGTAAAATAGGGCTGAGTCAGCATGGCTTTGGCAAAGGGAGGTCATGCCTGTTAGAATTCTTTGAGGTAAGGAGCAAGTTAGACAAAGGAGAGCCAGTGGATATGATCTATTTGGATATCCAGAAGGCATATTTCACAAGGTGCTGCACAGGAAGCTGCTAAATAAGCTAAAAGCCCATTGTGCTAGGGGCAAGGCACTAGCATGGATAGTTGACTGGCTGTCTGGCAGAAGACAGAGAGTAGGAGTAAAGGTGTCTTTTTCAGCATGGTAACTGGTGACAGGTGAAGTATTGCAGAGATCAGTTTTGGGACCGTAACTATTCACATTATACATTTATGATCTGGAGGAAGGAACTGGGGGCATTGTTGTTAAGTTTGCAGTTGACATAGATAGGTGGAGGAACAGATAAGGTTAAAGAAGCAGGAAGGCCACAGAGGACTTGAACGAGCTAGGAGAGTGGGCAAAGAAATGGCAGATGGAATACAATGTGGGAATGTATGAGGTTATACACTTTATATGGAAGAATAGAGACATAGACCACTTTCTAAACGGGGAAAAAACTTTAGAAATCTGAAGCACAGAGGAACTTTGGAGTCCTCATTCAGGTCAACATGAAAATTCAGTTGGCAATTAGGAAAGCAAATTCAAAGTTAACATTCATTTCCAGAGGGCTAGAATATGAAATCAGAGGTGTACTGCTGAGGTTGTATATGGCTCTCATCAGACAGCATTTGGAACATGGAGAAAGTGAGTACTGTAGATGCTGGAGTGTTAGAGTTGAAATGTGTGGTGCTGGAAGAGCACAGCAGGTCAGGTCCCACCTATCCACTCCACCCTCCTCACCGACCTCTCACAATTACCCCCCATCTGCATCCACCTATTGCCTTCCCAGCTACCTTTCCCGCATCCCCACCTCCCTATTTATCTACCAGCCCCCTTTAACCTCCCACATTCCTGATGAAGAGCTTATGCCCAAAACATCAACTCTCCCACTCCTCGGATGCTACCTGACCTGCTGTGCTTTTCCAGTGCCACACTTTGCAACTCCACATTTCAAATATTGTGAGCAATTTTGGGCCCGATATCTAAGGAAGGATGTGCTGGCCTTAGAGGGAATCCAGAGGAGGTTGACAAGAATGACATAGAAGAGTTTGTCACATGAGGAGTGGTTGAGGACTCTGGGTCTGTTCTTGTTGGAGTTTAGAAGGATGAGGGAGGCATCTGATTGAAACTTACATAATACTGAGAAGCCTAGATAGAGAGGACATGAGGAAAGTGAAAAGGAGAGACTAGGACAGAAGAACAGTCTTAGCGTGAAGAGAAGGTCCTTTAGAACTGAGATGAGGAGGTATTTCTTTAACAGCGGGTCATGAATTTGTGGAACTCATTACCGCAGAAGGCAGTGGAGGTCAAGTTATTGAGTATATTCATGACATATGTTATTGATTAGTAAGGGGATCAAGAGTTATAGGGAGAAAGCGGAAATTGGGTTGAGAAACATATCAGCCATGGCAGAGCCTAATGGTCTAACTCTGCTCCTTCGTCTTATGGTCTAGTAAAAGAAAATCTATATTTCAACAGTAATATCACAGGTAAAGTGTATCAACAAAATATAGAAATGGACCAAAGAAAGAAAGATAAAGTGCAATACAGACAAATGTAAGGCACCACCTCAAGCTGAAAAATATGTGACATAAGTACTCTACAAAATATATCACAATGGATAAGAATAAAGTTAAATGATATCTTGGGATGTAAGGAGATTCACCACTCAAAATCACTCAATACTCCAGGAAAAACAACTAACAGAGTGAACAGAATGTTTAACTTTACAGTTTAAAGTGGTGGCAGACAAATCGGATTTAATCACAGTCAAACGGTAAACTGCTTTCCTTTGAGGGCACTGTGACTACTGTGCTCAATCAAAGCATTGACCACCAGCTCAGAGAAAGGCCTTAGGACTAACTCTACCAACAGGGAGTTGGAGAAAATAGGCTGCTGTCAACCCCAAGGAAACTTATAAGGAATAAGAAATGGAAACTGAATGTAATTAACATGAGCAAATTGACATCAATCAAGAAAATCATGCAAATAAAAAGTGATAGATTCCAAGAACCAAATGATTTATATTGTAAGGGACCCCAGCTATGAACTTCCAAAGTTCTCTTGATTCAAGAACCCTTCCTCTTGATTCGAAAATTGCATGTCACTCCATTATTTAAGAAAGGTAATGGGAAAAAAACAGGCAATTGTGGGCGAGTTAGCCTATCATTTGTTGGAAAATTACTATTGTATATAATTACATAGCGGTTGCTGAAACATAGAGTCATAGAGATGTACAGCATGGAAACAGACCCTTTGGTCCAACCCATGCATGTAGACCAGATATGCCAACCCAATCTAGTCCCATCTGCCAGCAACCGGACCATATCCCTCCAAACCCTTCCTATTCATATACCCATCAAAATGCCTATTAAATGTTACAATTGTACCAGCCTCCACCACATCCTCTGGCAGCTCATTCCATACACATACCACCCTCTGCATGAAAACGTTGCCCCTTAGGTCTCTTTCATATATTTCCCCTCTCACCCTAAACCTATGTCCTCTAGTTCTGGACTCTCCAACCCCAGGGAAAAGACTTTGTCTATTTATCCTATCCATGCCTCTCATAATTTTGTAAACCTCTATAAGGTCTCCCCTCAGCCTCCCATGCTCCAGGGAAAACAGCCCCAGCCTGTTCAGCCTCTCCCTGTAGCTCAGATCCTCCAACCCTGGCAACATCCTTGTAAATCTTTTCTGAACCCTTCCAAATTTCACAACATCTTTCCGATAGGAAAGAGACCAGAATTGCACGCAATATTCCAACAGTGGCCTAATCAATGTCCTGTACAGCCGCAACATGACCTCCCAATTCCTGTATTCAATACTCTGACCAATAAAGGAAAGCATACCAAATGCCTTCTTCACTATCCTATCTACCTGCGACTCCGCTTTCAATGAACCTGCACTCCAAGGTCTTGGAGCTATGAACCTACACTCCAAGGTCTCTTTGTTCAGCAACACTCCCGAGGACTTTACCATTAAGTGTATAAGTCCTGCTAAGATTTGCTTTCCCAAAATGTAGCATCTCGCATTTATCTGAATTAAACTCCATCTGCCACTCCTCAGCCCATTGGCCCATCTGGTCAAGATCCTGTTGTAATCTGAGGTAACCCTCTTCGCTGTCCATACACCTCCAATTTTGGTGTCATCTGCAAACTTACTAACTGTACCTCTTATGCTCGTATCCAAATCATTTATGTAAATGACAAAAAGTAAGGGCCCAGCACCAATCGTTGTGGCACTCCACTGGTCACAGGCCTCCAGTCTGGAAAAAACCCTCCACCACCACCCTCTGTCTTCTACCTTTGAGCTAGTTCTGTATCCAAATGGCTAGTTCTCCCTATATTCCATGATATCTAACCTTGCTAATCAGTCTCCCTTGGGGAATCTTGTCGAACACCTTACTGAAGTCCATATAGATCACATCTACTGCTCTGCCCTCATCAATCTTCTTTGTTACTTCATCAAAAAACTCAATCAAGTTTGTGAGACATGATTTCCCACGCACAAAGCTATGTTGACTATCCCGAATCACTCCTTGCCTTTCCAAATACAATTTATAAAGATTATGTCTTGTCTAATTAACCTGATTGACTTTTTTTAAAAAACTTTCTAAAATAGTGGCTAAGAGAATGTCTACTGATACTGGCTTCCACACTGCATTTGATAAAGTCTCTCTTACCAGACTGTTAGCTAATATTGAAGCTGCTGGAATTGAAGACAAATTATTGACCTAGCTAGGAGATTAACTGAGTGACAAGAGACAAGAGAGGTTGTCGGCAGATTTCCTAATTGATAAGATGTCTTTTGAAATTGCATAGTTCTTTGGTCAAGCATCAACTATTCACTGTATTTAATAATGACTTAAATGACATAGGACACATGTCCAAATGTGCTTCAGGATAGGTCATGTTATGAGCATTGCAAATGGAAGCATTATATGAAAAACAGCAAATGGGCAAACTTGGCAAGTGGGGTTCAATTTGGTACATAGAGGTTATCTCCTCTGTATTTAGTAAACATAAAATACTGCTTTCAATGTAGGGAAAAGCTAGAAACTATAGACTCCTTAGACTTATTAATAAGATAGAAATAAGTTTGATGTTTTAGGAATCACATCCGAACTACGGAAATGAGAAGCAGAGATCAACAAATGAGCTGGTTTGTAAGTCAACAATCATGGATATGCTAAGCTGGTTTACAAAACAGTTTGGGGAAGAAGCTATTTTATTTTGATGCTCATTTTTGGCTTGGTTTACCCAGGATATCATATTAAATTAATTTAGTTCTTATTCTTTTAGGTTGTTAAGTGTGTACATGTTAATCTATTTAGGAAGCCTAAAGAAACTTAAACACAGTGGTGGCTCAGTGGTTAGCACTGCTGGCTCACAGCACCAGCATCCTCTGTTCAATTCCAGCTTTGAGTAACTGTCTATGTAGGGTTTGCACATTCTCCATTTGTCTGTGTGGGTTTCTGCTAGATATTCCAGTTTCCTCCCACAGTTCAATGATTTGCAACTTAGGTGGCTTAGCTATGCTAAATTGCCCCTTAGTGTCCAGGGATATGTGGGTTAGCCATGGGAATTGCAGGGATGTAGGTCTGGATGGAAAGCTCTTTGGAGGGTCAGTGTGAACTTGATAGGCTGAAAATCCTACTTACACACTGTAGGGATTCTATGAACTTCATAAAATAGCATTTGTTAATTTTAATAGATACGATCAATGACCAGCTAAGCTGCCTGTTGAGGAATATTCATATCAAGAATATTGATTAGTTCAGGAAATACAAGTACATTCTTTAGGAGTGGTCAGAAACCCTTATGAAATTTTCTCAAATTCTGTAGATGATATGTTCTTACTGTGATCAATGCTTATGAAATTCTTACTTCATTGGAAAAATGCCATTGCATTTTTGTGTACACTATAAACTATTGTCAAGTTGAATAGAGCATTTTAATATTATGTAAACCATGTACGTCTTAACTAAAGAGACTAGCATTTTTGCTTAAAAAGGAATTCATGAAAAATAACACTGATGTACACTGAATCTTTGTTCCATGTGTTGAAACAACTTCCTGAACATTTTTAAAAATGTAATATTATGCTTCATAACTAAAATTGCAATTTTTGTTTTCACTAAAGTTGTTCATATCAAGAATTCACCTTCCATTTATTACTAATACAATATTCTTTATTTGTGCAATATATGTAAATTATACTCACAAAGTATCATAAGATCTGGTACGAAGCCATTTACTGGACTATTGATTGACAAGGGTGTCAAGGATTATTAGAGTGGGTGGGGGTAATGGGGGTGAAGACTGGAAGGTGAATCAGGTCAGATCAGATCAGCCATGAATAACAGAATAGGTATGAAGGGCTGAATGATCTACTCCTCCTAATTACTGTGTTCCTATTGCAGCTCAGTGAAAAATGCTGCATGCTTGACCTACATTTAGTGGAGGATAGCATTTTATACTATTGTAGGTGGAAGATCTGCGACAATGATTCAAGAAATTTAGCATGTTTCAGGGCACAGTAATATTAGCAATGAATAGCAATAATTTTTAATGTGCAATGCAAATGTGGTATGTAATTATTACAGGTCAAAATTGATATGTAGAATAGGGCAGTAAGTCTAGGGGAAGTTAGCACTTGAAAGGTATAAAGTTCCTATCATTTGAATATAGTTGCTATGAGAATCAGCAATTACATCAGAGATTTCCCAAATTTTAAGTTTCTTCAATGTTCATATACATTGCTTTAGGGCCTTGAAAACATCAAGCTGTGTCTTCATTTGTCTCTTTTAAATCAGTAATCTAACTACATCAATTGTCTCGATAGTTTTCTATTTTCTATGAAAAAGCATATGATGCAGGAGTAAGCTCTTCAGTCCCTTGAGCCTACGTGCCATTCAATAAGATTATGACTGACTGATTACTCTACATTCTTCCTTACCTCTGATTTTTCCCATATTTAAATCCAAAAATGTGAAGGAATAAAAGAAAAAGAAATTGCAGTTATATAGCACTTTTCATGATCACTGCCTGCCTCAAACCATGCCAACTATTTATAGCTGATTAAATGTTTTTTATAAGTATAGCCACTGTTGTGGTGTGAGAACAGCAGCAGCCAATATGCACTCAGCAAACTCTCCCAGTCAGCAATGTGTTAATGCTCTTCAAAACAGTGCAATAGGCTCTTTTGTATCCACCTGCTCAGGTAGATGGAGCCACAGCTTAATGCCTCATCCGAAAGATGGCACCTCCAAAGGTACAGTATTCCTTAGGACTGCACTGGAGTGGCAGTCTTCATTTCTCTGCTCAAATCTTGGGAACAGTACTTGAACCCAGAATATCAATTCCGAGGCAGGAGCCATATCAACTAAGACACAGTTCTGGGGAATTTTGGACCTGGTCACATTTTCAATTTTCAACCATAAGAAATAGGAATAGGAGTAGGCCATTCTACCCCTCAATCTGCTCTGCCATTTAAAGTCATAGAGTCATAGAGACGTACAGCATGGAAACAGACCCTTCGGTCCAACTCATTCATTCTGACCAGATATCCTAAACTAATTCTTGTCTCATTTAGAGTCATAGAGATGTACAAAATGGAAACAGACCCTTCAGTCCAACTGATCCATATGGACCAGATGTCCAAAACCAATCTAGTCCCACCTGCCAGCACCGAGCCCATATCCCTCTAAACCCTTCCTATTCATATACCCGTCCAGATAGAGTCATGGAGTCATAAAGATAAACAGCACGAAAATAGACCCTTCAGTCCAACCCATCCATGCCGACCCGATATTTCAACCCAATCTAGTCCCACCTGCCAGCACCCGGCCCATATCCCTCCAAACCCTCCTATTATGGACTCCCCCACCCCAGAGAAAAGACCTTGTCTACTTACCATATTCATGTCCGTCATGATTTTATAAACTTCTATAAGGTCACTCCTCAGCCTCTGACGTTCGAGGGAAAACAGCCCAAGCCCATTCAGCCTCTCCCTATAGATATTCCTGGCAACATCCTTGTAAATCTTTTCTGAACTCTTTCAAATTTCACAACATCTTAGAAATAGGAGGGGGACCAGAATTGCACACAATGTTCCAAAAGTGGCCTGACTAATGTCCTGTACAGCCACAAAATGACCTCCTAACTCCTTTACTCGATGCTCTGACCACTAAAGGGAAGTATACTAAATGTCTTCTTCATTATCTTATCTACCTGCAACTCCATTTTCAAGGAGCTATGAATCTGCACTCCAAGGTCTCTTTGTTCAGCAACACTCCTCAGAACCTTAAGTGTATAACTCCTGCCCTGATTTGCCTTTCCATTTGATAGGATCCTGGATTATCCAGTATTCCTCCCATCCACTTTCCCTGTAACCCTTGATTCCCCAACTGATCAAGAATCCATTTATCTCAGTAAAAATATACACAAGGACTATCTCCCTATCTCTCTGAAACAGGGAGTTCCAAAGACACAACCCTCTGAGGAAAGAAATTTCTCATCTCAGTCTTAATTTTTTTATTCATTTATAGGATGAGGGTGTTGCTAGCTAGGCCAGCAAGTATTGCCCATCCTTAAGTGCCCAGAGGATAGTTACGAGTCACCCGCATTGCCGTGGGTCTGAAGTCACATTTAGGTCAGACCTGGTAAGAATGGCAGTTTCCTTCCCAAAAGGACATTAGTGAACCAGATGGGCTTTTCCTGACAATTGATTCTTGGTTATCGTTAGACTCTTTATTCCAGATATTTATTAAATTCAAATTCCACCATTTCCCATTGCTGTATTTGAACCCAGGTCCCCAGACCATTATCTGGATCCCTGGATTACAGTGCAGCAATAATACCACTAGACCATCACCCCCCGTGCCTCTTTTTTCTGAAGCTATGCCCTCCATTCCTACACTGTCAGGGGAAATAGCCTCTCAGCATTTACTCTCACAAGTCCCTTATTGTTCCAATAAGATCATCTCCAGTGCGTGGAATCCCAAACTGTTTAGCCTTTGTTCATAAAACAAGCCCTTTCATCAACATCAGTCACAAATCTCTAACATTTCATCTTCACCCAGTGCCTTTGATTACATGTTCTCCAGAGTTTGACATCGATTTACCTCAAATGATAATAAAGTAACTCTGAATATCAATGAAGCAGTGGACTGAGGAGGGTCAGACTGTATAAACCTTTGATACATGGATTATGTCCTTCTTAATGTCCCTACCCCTGAACTGAGAAGCCCAGGTTCAAGTCCCACCTTCTCCAGAGGTGTGTAATAACATCTCTGAACAGGTTGACTAGAAAAATAAGTTTAAAACAAAAGGTTTCTATTGGGGCATTCTTCTCAGTCCATGGAGCATGTGACTGGGACATGGATCAAGTGACATGGGTATTTGACCTGGTTATTCACAAATTCCAGCCAAGAGTCACCAGTCAGAACTCTCAAAACAAAACTTGACGAATGTTGACCAGTCGAGTTTGTCAACAAGGTAACTGCAATTGCTGAAGAAAACCAAAGCAGGAGAGAGGGACTTGGAGCTCAAAAGGTCGAGATTCCAACTTTCTCTTCAACCCCTGCAGTAATCGGTGGAAAATCGCCTCCAGGGGCACGGCCGGAAGTGTGCTGCTGCTTCTGAGTGTAGTTCATCTTAACACGGGGGCACCTTAACCCTGAGGGAGCAATATCTGTTGTCTGGACAAAAGAGTGCGCGGAGTGATGCTGGTTTGCGTCAGACGGAATGTGACTGGAGGAGAAGCTCAGGGTTTGGCGGAAAGACGGGGGATTGCAGTTAGAAGCTCCGAGACATGTCTCTTGATCGTGTTACACTCATACCGAGCTGCTGGCGACTTCACCGCGGTAACTCCACCACTCACCCACAGGTAGGTCCTGAGCACTGTCTGATTGTAAACGCTGGTTATAGCTTTACTGATTTGGAGACTGAGGAAAATCTCCAGGATCTCGAAAAGCTAAAGGAGACTGGGTTTGTTTTTTTTTAAAATAAAGATTAATTATAGAATCACAGAACCCTTACAGCACTGAGGGAGGTTATTCGGCCCATCGTGTCAATGAAGGTTCTTGGGAAAGAAGTGGCATTCTCACTCGGGGTTAATTCCCGGAACACTCCGACCGCCTCCCCGAACCTTTCAGTGTCTGTCACAAACATAAAGAGTTCACTTATTTTGACACTTCGCTTACAATCATACCGACCGGGCAGGAGCGGCTGTCACCTACCAGAAGGAGATTGGACTGTGTGAAACGTTAATTTAATGACTAAAAACAAAATGCCATAACATGTACAATAAGAGGTGACTGTACAATGTGAGATTGACCCAGAACAAGCAACAGAAAGGCGGCAGATGCAATCCATTGCAAACCTGGTATTATGTTCTTGTACCACAGTAGTTATCTAAATTTCAAAGTCACAGACAGTAATCATCTCGAACCAGACCAGTTAATGCAGTGAAGACGCAACTGCAGTTGCTCGGAGAAACATTACAAACACCGTGCACAAAAGCGGACAACTCAGTTAATCAGTTGAGGTGTCCCGTATCCACTGTATCTAGACCGGAGCTCGTTCTGATCATGATTTTCTCCTGCATTGTATTGCTGTAAGTAGTTAATAAGTGCATCCACCGCAGTTTATCTCCTTGTTGCACATGTGGAAACGTCTTTTTTCTCATCATAGTTTGTGCGTTGTGCTTTATTCAAAAGATCACTATCGCGAATGTGGTAATGGTTTTGAGACTTTTTTTGTAACAGAATAAAATACTTCATTGGAAAAAGGTGAAATCACAGCATTGGAAATTGATTTTAAAAATCATTATTTTACACTTTTACCAATATATTAAATGATGCATTCATTAAAATCGTCTACAGCATCATAGGTTTTGGAAACGGTCAACTTACAATGAACACGGCAGAAACCTTATTTTCCCGCATTGAGTACCAGTCACAATTCGCAATTTAATCGAGCCCTTTTTAAATAAATCTCCATTTTCCCCATTACAATCTTCACTGGTTATCCTGCATGCTGCATGTCTCGATGTGTATATGACAGAGACTGACAGTGATGTGCCTGTTTTCTTTCCCCCAAGTTAAATGTTCAGGACCTTGTTGCTGTTGGGACAGACTAATGGGTGGATAATTGTGGACGTCTGACCCGAACCCTCTCTCGTTCCTGTTTTGCAGGTTAACGTCCCAGGCAGTCTGTTGCTGAGTGCGGTGATGCGGGATTTCCCGAGGAACCAGACGCTGGAGACGGGCTGGATGCCCGGCAGGAGTTGCTCGAACGGCAGCGAGGAGTCCTGGCTGGGCTGCAGCCTGGTCAGCCGGTCCCTGGTGGTCACCTTCATGCTGTTACTCGCCTGTGCGGTGGTGGCGGGCAACTCCATCGCCGTGGCGGTCTTCCTCAGGACCAGGGAGTCCCGCACCCCTCAGGGCTACCTGAAGGTCTCCCTGGCCCTGGCCGATCTGGCGGTGGGGCTCCTGGTGCTCCCTTTCTCCGCCTACACGGAGATCGCGTTGCTGGGGAGCGCCAGCCGCCCGCCCGGCCATTCGGCCGCGGGAGGTGGCGCGCTGTGGCAGCCCTGCAGCCTGGTGGGCGTGGTGTTCGCCGGCTGCACCTTCGTGTCCATCAGCACCATCTTCCTGCTGTCGCTGGAGCGGGGTGTGGCCATCCTGAGACCCCTGCACAAGGAGGTGGTGGTCACCCGGAGGAGGACCTGGCTCCTCATCCTGCTCTCCTGGTTGGCCGGCTTCCTGCTCGCCGCTGCCCCCCTGCTCTCCGGCGGCCACTTCTCCCTGGAGTACAGCGAATGCAGCCGCATGTGCAACTACGCCTGGGCGGCCGGCGCTCCCCCCCAGGCCGGCGGGAGTATCCTGCTCCTCTTCCCCGCCTTTGACTTCACCATCCTGGGGGGCACCGTGATGGTCAACGCGCTGTCCTTCCGCACCATCCGCCGCTACTCCGAGAGGCGCAAGGTCTTGGCTGAGCTGGGGAACCTACCCGCGTCCCTGCGCCCCTCCTCCTCAGACATTAAAGCCGCCAAGACCATCGGCATCCTGACTTTGATCTTCACCGCCTCTTTCAGCCCGGTCGCCGCCTTCGTGCTGGGCAGTGTCATGGGCTACCGCTGGTGCAGCTTCTCCTTCTTCGCCTTTTGGGTGCTGGCGTCCAACAGCTGCTGCAATGTCCTCATCTACAGCGTCAGGGACCAGAGGTTCCGCAAGGGCCTGCACCAGTTATTCCACAAAACCCCGCACTGATCCTCAGGGAAGGACTGTGCTCTGAGGAACCGGGATTTTCCCCGAAGGGCGTGCGGACCCACATGCATCGCCTCTCTGTGACTGGACAGTGAGTGTCACCAGAACTGCTGCCCACCGAAACTGCTGAGCATGATAGGATCCTCCCACAGTAACGTGAAGGGGAAACAGTGGGGTTCAACGGCTGCTCTTATGAGCCCATCCACATCCGCAGAGGCGTCAAACAAGGCTGCTTCCTCGCTCCCACACTCTGGGATTTTTTTTTGATGTCATGCCTTTGGCACTGCACCAGAGGGGACTTACCTACGCACTAGATCAGACGGCAGGCACTTCAACCTAGCCCGCCTTTAGAGCCAAGACAAATGTACACAAGCATTGGAGGCTGACATTTTTGTCTTGACTGTCAGCTTGGAATTTGACCATACTTGAGTCGTGAGGCTAACAAGAGTTGAGGCTGCTTTCCCAATCCTCTTCTTGATCTCTGTGTCCACGGAGGGATTATCAGTGATGGTAGAGCCAATGTAAGCACACTTATCAGGGACATGCTGTTTGCCAATGATGCTGCAGTTGCAAGATACACCCAGCAGGAACTCCAGTTACTGATAGACCACCTCTCTCATGCTTTCAATGATTTTGGGCTATCTGTCTGAAGAAGACGAGCATCCTGGGACAGGACACAGAGACACTGCCAGACATCACCATCAACAACTACAAACTCAATGTCATCCATCTTATGTACCTTGGCTCTACCATCACTGACAACCTCTCCTTGGACACAGAGATCAAGAACAGGATCGAGAAAGCAGCTTCAACTCTTGCTTGCCGCATGACTCGAGTATGGACAAATCCCAAGCTGACAGTGAAGACAAAAATGTCACTCTACAATGGCTGTTTCATAAGTACACTGTTGTACGGTAGTGAAATGTGTCAGGAGAGAAGACAGAACACCTTCCACTTGAGGAGTATCCACCGTATCCTGAGTATATCCTGGCAAGACAGAGTATCCAACACAACGGTACTATCTCACGCTGGCCTTCCCAGCATGTACAGTCTACGAAGGCAGCGCAGACTGCACTGACTGGGCCACATCCACCGCATGGAGGATGGACGCATCCCAAAGGTTATTCTCTATGAAGAACTTGCGGCCGGGAAGAGACCCACTGGGTATCCCCAGCTGCGCTACAAGGATATCTGCTTGAGGGACGTGAAGGCGCTTAATATCATTGTGGAGTACTGGGAAAGGCATGCAGTTGACTGCACGAAATGGAGAACCACCCAGAATCAACATCTCAAAACAGGGGAAAAGAAGCTGGTGAGCGTTGCAGCAGACAAGCGGGCACCAAGGAAGGAGTGCAGCAGCTCTGGCAGATCAACAACTACATACAGATGTGACCTCTGTGACCAGGACTGTCACTCCAGCATTGGTCTCTTCAATCACATAGAACATAGAACAAAGAACAATACAGCGCAGAACAGGCCCTTCGGCCCTCAATGTTGCGCCAGCCTGTGAACTAATCTAAGCTGGCCCACATCATCCATGTGTTTATCCAAGGATTGTTCAAATGTCCCTAATGTGGCTGAGTTAACTACATTGGCATTCCATGCCCTTGCCACTCTCTGAGTAAAGAACCTGCCTCTGACATCTGTCTTAAATCTATCACCCCTCAATTTGTAGTTATGCCCTCTCGTACAAGCTGACGTCATCATCCTAGGAAAAAAATTTTCACTGTCTTACCCTGTCTAATCCTCTGATCATCTTGTATGTCTCTATCAAATCCCCTCTTAGCCTTCTTCTCTCCAATGAGAACAGACCCAAGTCTCTCAGCCTTTCTTCGAGTAAAAAAATGAGGTCTGCAGATGCTGGAGATCACAGCTGCAAATGTGTTGCTGGTCAAAGCACAGCAGGTTAGGCAGCATCTCAGGAATAGAGAATTCGACGTTTCGAGCATAAGCCCTTCATCTTTCTTCATAAGACCTTCCCTTCAGACCAGACAACATCCTGGTAAATCTCCTCTACACCTTTCCTAATGCTTCCACATCCTTCCTTTAATGAGGCGACCAGGACTGTACACAATATTCCAAGTGCAGCTGCACTAGCATTTTGTATTGTTGCAGCATGATGTTACAGCTCTGGAACTCAATCCCTCTACCAATAAAACCAAACACACCATATGCGTACTTAACAGCACTATCAAACTGGCAACGTTTAGGGATCTACGTACATGGACTCCAAAATCCTTCTGCACATCCACACTACCAAGAATCTTTCCATTGACCTAGTATTCTGCCTTCCTGTTATTCTTCCCAAAAGTGAATCACCTCTCGTTTAACTGCATTGAACTCCATTTGCCACTTTTCAGTCCAATTCTGCAATTTATCCAAGTCCCCCTGCAACATTTTTCCACACTGTCCACTACTCCACCAACTTTAGTGTCATCTGCAAACTTACTAACCCATCCACCTATGCCTGTATCCAAGTCATTTATAAAAACGGCAGTGGTCCTAAAACAGATCCTTGTTACAAATGACATTACTTCAGGGAAGCAGCAAGCCAGAACATTGAGGATGCAACCCATGGTCAGCCATGACTGAAAGGGGCCTCTCACCACCAAATTGATCCAATAAGTGTATAAACCACAACTAAAAATACCAGCGTCTCTCACATTATGCTATATTGGAAACACCAGTCCAGTGCTATTACAAATGGGCACTTGAGAACATTTATGAATACCCAATTATTTTCTCACTGTGCATTCTATTAATTGTATACTTTGAAAACACTGATGAGAAATATTAATCAACATCCCTGACCTAACATATTATTTTGAAGCTTTTTAATTGACTTTGTGTGAGATAGCTGTCTTCTTAGGCAGTTTCTTGGTATTGAGGATGACTTGTTTCTACTTTACTTCAAAAGATTCTGAGATGGCAGCTAAGCCAATCTGCAGATTCTGCCACATGTAGGACAGGTGCTGCTTGAAGGGACAGACACATAGAGTTGGAGGTGTGCGTGCATGTGTGTGTGTGTGTTCTCGATCCAGTGTCTCATCTTTGCCTCTGTGTGCTCCTGAAGAAGTGTCTCAGTATGTTTGATTTCTTCCCTGAGAAACCAAAAACCAAGGGCTCATTGATTTAGTGGGGTTGCTTGATTCTTTCTGGCTGCTTTGAGAACATGCCTGTAGAAGATACCCTATCTTCCTAGAAGTCTCCTCCTGTCCCAAGTAGAAGTCTGGTGTTACGCCTATGAGCAACACACAACATTCAGTTAAAATAAACAATTAGTTCATTCTCACAAAAGTTTTACACTGAAGTTTTACTCTAAGCTGGGTGGGAGAGGAGGGTAGTATGTAGGTAATTCGAGGGCAAGTCAGTTTCATACTCTATTTAATCTAGTTCAAAGCTATAGTGACACAGAACATGAAACAAGTCTTCCTCAATTTCTCTTGATAGCATAAAAATGATAATAATCAAACCTTCAAAAAAGAATAAATATTCTATACTTAATTTGGGAATGTTACTATCTGTCACAATTAATTACTTGAATAATTCCAAACATGATGAAATGTTTTAATTATTACTTTTAGAAAATGACTCTATAATTTACTTATTCTGATAAAATCCTTATTAACATTTAGGAATTCTACTTCAGAGAAACTGAGGTTACATTTTTGTTCAACTTTCATACAGTACAGTATTAACAAATTAAAGATTATTTAAGTGGCTTTTCATTTTATTAATAAGGCATTTTATTGAGAACTACTTGAACTCTATTTTGCATGATAAAGCTAGTATGCACTTTATTTATTTCTGCTTTTTGCATAAATGAATGTGATAAATTATTTACTTAACATGGGAATTAAATTATGACAATGCTTTGTCTTTGTTGGATTAATTTATTTCAAATGCTTTGAACCACAGTAGAGTGTAATTGGGAGATAACATTGGACTAATAGTCTAACGAGTTAACAACAACAACATCTACTATTAATATGACACTTGCAATATAATAAATGCCCACAAAAAGTAGTATTAGAACACATAATCAAATGTTTTGGGCAAAAGGGTTAGTTTTAATCAGTGACTTAAATGAGGAAAGTGAGGTGGAGAGGCAGAGAAATGTAAGACGTGTTTCTGGAGCTTAGGGTCTCAGTGACTGAAATCAACAATGATGGAGCAATGAAACTGGGGGTGTGCAAAAGGCACACACATAGATACCTTCAAAGACTGTGGGGATGCATGAGTTTACAGAGATACTGAAGAGCTGCAGATGAAAACTTTAAGATCAAATCATTACTTGAGTGGAAGTCAATATAAGTGGGAGTGCACAAGGGATGGGTGTTGGCGTTAAGATAGGGGCATCAGTTTTTGATGGGTAGAGTGTGGAAGTGCACTGGTATCAGCAATGTGAGAAATTACAAAGATACGAGCAAAAATGTCAGCAGCAGATGAGCTAGGACAAGGGTGAGGTTGGGAAACATTGTGGAAATGTAGTTCCATTTTGATATTTGTGGTGACATGAATATAAGTGTGGAAGCTCATTTCAGGGTCCAATGTAATACCTAAGTTGATTACAGACTGTTGTCAGAGAGAGGGATTGTAATCCGTTTCAATGCATAAATTAGTGTTTTTTTGTGGACACTTGAGAGTTTCTTGAGGGTTACTTTTTCATTTGTGAGGCTTACTTTCTAGTTTTCAGAAACTCCTTTGCCATTCTCACTAAAATATTTATTAAGTGATGCAGTTATGAAGTATGGAGTATTTGAATTAACACAGAAGTAGAATTAGAATAATTAATTAATATCCTCAAAAAGGATCAATCCTCTAACAAAGGCACAATACAGAAGAAAGTGGACATCACAGCATTTAAATTGGAACAAGGCAACAGACACAAACTGCAAATGTGTTGCTGGTCAAAGCACAGCAGGTTAGGCAGCATCTCAGGAATAGAGAATTCAACGTTTCGAGCATAAGCCACACAAACTGACAATAAAATTTTATTTTCAAAACAACTGACTCACACTTCCACATGCTAAAATCCATTATCTTAAAAGTACCTTTTACAAATGCGTAAAGTCATAACCAATTTGTCACCATTGTGTATGTACAAAACTGAAATATTTTAAACAGGCAATTGCTACAGATTTCAATCTCTGATTTAAATCTATTCCACAGTGTTAATTACAGTAGCACACATTACAAATTTCCCCTTGTAGTGGCTGCTGAACTTTTGCAGCCTTGAACTTGAGATTCCACACTCATTTGCAAGAACCTCAATACATCCTTGATTTCAAGTTTTTCTGACTCCATGTTTTCTGAGCAATTGTTTATTGCCAGGCTTTAAACTGTTCCCTCTCTTTTACAGTCTCTGCACACCCTTGCAGTTCTGCTTTCCCATCCCTTGCAGCCTCAACCTCCCTCAACTACTTGCAGCTTTCCTCTCCCCCACCCAGTTGTCGCCTATCCCTCCCTACAAACATTTCTTGCAGCCTCTTCCTCCATCTACTGCTCTCCCTGATTTATTAGAGACACCATATAAAAATAAGAGTTTCATACTGCATAATCAGCAACGGGTACACATCAGGAAACTACATCTGGGTGAGATATACACTGAGCGAGTAGTGAATTAGTTTCACATAGATTTATCCAGGGATGACAGGATTGTCCTAAGAGAAGAAATTGAGGAAACAGAGTCTCTATTCCTTGGAGTTTTGAAAAATAAGAGGTGACCTCATTGAAATTTGAAAGATTCTTACAGGATGTAACTGTATGGATGTAGAGTCTGGAGCCAGAGGACACAGTTGCAGAATAAGGGGCCAAGGGACGGTGAATCTTTGGAATTCTTTAACCCAAGGGATTCTGGAAGCTCAATCATTGAACATATTCAAGAAAAATCAATGAATTTCTAGGTATTAATGTCATGAGGTGATATGGAGATAGTGTAGAAAAGTGCATTGAGGTAGATGATCAGCTATGATCTTATTGAATGGTGCATTAGGTTCAATGGATTGAAATACCTAGTCCTGTTCCAATGGTCCTCCTTTCCCTCACCCATAATTCCCTCTTGTCAACTCTTCATTCCATCAGCACTTTACAGCCTCATTTTTAGCTCTCACCCCTCTTGCTGCTGCCTTCTTGCCTCCAAGCAACTGCACCTCCACCCCACACTGACCAGTTGATGCCCCTCCCACCTTCTGGTCTCTGGAAAACAGCCTCAGTAGCCCCTGGCAAAAGGCATAGTCTGTAGAAAAAGGTGTAGCCTCTGACAAAAGCCCAAGCCATCTGCTAGACTTCAGACATCTGCCTACCTCTCCATGTGTTTCTTTTTTCAAACTAGGTCTAATCTACACTATGCCCAGTGAGGAGTGTATGGCATGATTGCAAGATTACTCCAGGGTCCTAAAACCCTTACACAACTGAGAAAGAACATGAGGCTGAAATCACCAATGACGAGAAGTCCCTGGATCCAAAGACGAGGAAGGAAATTAATGAAGGAAACTTGATGATAACATTTAAAACAAACTTAACTTTATGTGTGTGTGGTTGAGAATGATAAGTTTGAAAGAGGTGAGCGGGATGGAACAAGGTGAAATGCACAAAGGAGGAGCATGTATCAAAGGAAGATGGAGTCAGGTCAAGATATGTTCTAGCGTTAAGTGCCACGCTGCTACTGTGACAATCAGGTAGGTGAGTAAATGGCAAAAGATTTAAAAAGGAGTGAGGTGGTTTCATTAATGGCCAAATGCTACCACCCCTCAGCCAAATTATTGTCAAGGGCATAATGTCAATGCAATCACTCATAATACCTTAAGTGAAAGGGACTTTCTGAATAGAGGTGAAACCTTGTGATTGTTTCAAAACAAGAAACTGAAACCTGCAAGTTTAATACGTGGAGGACACAATTTAAATAAGTTACTAGAGTATTATATTTTATTGTATGTATTAAAGTGTTGTCCCATTCCCCCCCTCAGTTGAAGCAAAACACTCAGAGACACAGTATTATTTTACCTCCTTTATCTTTATTCTGGGCCCTGGAGGGAGAGAGAACAGAGACATAGGTTCATAATCTTCTCTGGAATAGCAGTTTCTTAATGAATTATATAGTCGTTTTACAGGGAGGAGCATCCAGATAAGGCAACACACATATTGATTGAGTGATAGTTACAATAAGCAAGCATCAACAGTAAAGATTAAACCATCTGCTGTTACACAATGAATGTTCTTAACATTAACTGGCTTAACATAATGAATACTTTTCACATTGTTAACTGACATTACATACTGAATACTTTCAATATTGTTAAATGGCTCTACGTAACGAATGCTTTTCCACCTTGTTAACCCATTATCCTTGACTCCAGCACCCCATTGTTAACTGCAAGTCAGATCATCTGATCTGAGTCATGCTCGGTTGAACCTATTGTTTCACAAAATTCAAAACTTAACTCCTTCCCTACCTGTTTGTACCCTATGCACTTTCTCAAGAGTAGCTTAAGAGCAGCCCCAATCCTTCACCTTTTTCAGATAGTTTTAATCAACATGTTATGATACACGTTTAAAGCAGATGGGTCTTAAACCACGGCCTTCTAACCTAAAAGTAGGGCCATTACCACAGTGCCACAACTACCCTCATAATTCACCAATTACACTGTAGAGTAAATAGGGAGTTTCAACATTCTCTAAAACCTTAAAAAAAATCATAGAAAAATACTTAGTTTTCTTTGGAAGCAGTAGCAATAACTAGCTGTACAGTGCAGTCATTTGTTTTCACAGCTTTTAGGTTAGCTGTGCTGACCAGAAAATATTTGTAAATAATCAGTTTTGAATATGTTCAAAGTGCAGTTGTTGATTGGTTTTGCAATTTCATTCAGACTGATTCCATGGCTCCGGCAAGCAAGGCTGTAATAGAACTGCTTCCACACAATAAATTGATCTCTCCAAAGTTTCAATTATACGGCTGATTCAAATCTCAATTCAGAGCAGAAGTGAATGATTAGTTTGGATCAGCTAAACTGAAATCACATCATTGCAGTTTCTTTCCAAGTGGGATTCAATCAATATATAGAACATTTGAAAGAATGTTAATAGAATGTACACATCTTTGGAAGTATTGTTTGTTTCGGAAGAAGCAATGTTCACAATATTTTGCCTTTGCTCTCACAATTTAACCTAAGACATAGATTTGAAGTACTTTGATGCATGATTAGACCTTATCTTTCACTGAAAGGATAATTTGAGGTCCAGAGCTTGCATGTCTTGAAGTGTGGTAGGGACAGGCCCACAATGTGTTTAAAAAGCACTTCTTTATGCTTTTGAAATGCTGCAACCTCCAAGATAATAGACCAAAAGCTAAAAAAATGGACTAGGCTATTTAGCACCTTTTCAGCTGATACTGACATGCTGAAGGTTCTCTTTCCTATGGTTTGGTGATTACATTATCAAAGATTTACAAATGGTAAGTGTCATTCGAATAAGGATGAAAATGTTGAGCAGGGCTCTCTTGTGGTGCAATCGACATCTTTGAGCCAGGAGACTCAAGTTCAAGCCCCATCTCAGGTTAGAGATGGCCGTGGAAGCTTGTCCAAACAGATTAATTAACAATACTATAAAGAGAGTCAGCTAGGATTTTGGTTTAGAAGCAGAGGTGAGTAAAGCTGAATCCTAAGAAATAATCTACTATCAAGGGAAAGAATTGTTTTGTATTGTACTTCACAGTCTGTCTTGAATCCATTTAAGATTGTAGCAGAGGAACGCTCCCTAAAAGTGAAGATTGGAAAAAAAATTAACTCTTTGATGGAAGACTGTAATTGAATTTACTTTAACTTGATTATCTGAAACCAAATGTAAAGCGACAATGTATTATTTTCTGCTGACGGTCTCTAAATCTGAATTTCTTTATTCATGGCATGAAGGCATTACTGATTAGGCAAGCATTTATTGTCCATCCCTTATTGCCCAGAAGCAATTGTGACAGTTAGTTGTGTGGGTCTGGAGTTACGTGTAGGCCAGACCAGGTAAAAATGGCAGTTTCCTTCTGTAAAGGGCATTGGTGGATCAGATGGGTTTTTTGGTAGATTCATGGTCATCATTTGATTCTTAATTCAGTTGAATTCAAATCTCACTCTCTGCCATGGAAGGATTCAAATCCCCAGAGCATTACCTGAGTCTCTGGATTAACAGTCCAATGATTACACCACTAGGCAATCTATGACCCCCTTTACGACAATGGAAAAATGAAGTAGATATTTAGACATGAGTCGCATTACATTCTTATGAAGGATAAGGTCTGATCTTGGCATTATTGCTTCCTAGCCAAAGCAACATAAAATGTAACAAGTTTTTAGATTATAAACTTATCAGTTGGACATTAAGGAAGGTTTGGATAATCTATTATGGGTGAAGTTTATGAGAATGATAATCTAATTTAGAAAAGCATATGGTTAATCCATATAAAAATATATCATGGGATTTAACAGAATAGTTATAGGATTGTGGAAGTTCTATTAGTAAGTTCCTGGTTTAATGCTTAATTTTGAATTGTTGGACTTTGTTAATGTGTCAGACTCCTGGTCTAAATGGAGATCAATTCTCAGGAAGAGATGTGCTTTTGGACTGGACGTCTGAGACTTTAGAAACATTCTTGGTAAAGCAACAATTTCCAGCAGCCTTCATGGCACAAAATGGTTACAACAACTGGAGAATTCAATAGTCATAGTAAATTCAAGACTGTTCAAATATTGAGAGTGGGAAAAAAATGAAGAAAGAAATAAGGACAGAGATTTTTATAAAGGGAATGGAAAAATAATGACAGGAGAGTAAACCTCAGAAATTATAGCTCCGGGTGTGATTTGAAAATTCATTATGTCGCAATGTGTCCAAAATGAACAGACATTTTTATGGTGATGCATGGCACAGAAGATTTGAAAGGTGAAGATAGTCAACTACTATAGAATTGATCAGTCTGAAGGATGTGTACTGGTCAAAACTTCAGTCCAGTAATGAGTGTAGTAGTTGATTCATTTAATTTTGCCATGTTGGACAGCGGCTGCACATCCATAGTATGTGGAATGAGAATTGAAGTAACGTCAGGGAATATGAAACTTCTACTCACTTCTGGTTCAGAGATGACAATATGTGAAACGAGTGGTGATTCCCTGTAGAATGTCTGGGATAAGCCACTTTGTTAATACAAACCTAGTATCCAGTGAGAAACACTTAATACTGAGCTAAAATCAGAGAGTTGTGCTAGATCTGTGACTTACTTAGATAGTTACCCAGGAAAAAACAGAGTTTAAAACCTAGTTCACCATCTGAGTAACTACACAATTAACACCCTCGCCCCCTAATTACTCCAACTCAACCTGTCGATTACCTTTGATCACCTGACCAGTCCCCAACCAGATCTGACAGCCCTTGACCCAATCCTACTAATTCTCATCATCCAACTATCAACCTCTGACCTGCAACCCTCTGACCCAACCCACATTCTCCATGGCAATTAGTTAGACAGCAAATGCTATCCACATTCCATGAACAAATAAAAAAAACCCAAGCTAACTACTCACTGGCCACTCAACTAGCCATCCACCTACATTCCTCATCCATCTGCCCATTCACTATTCACTCAATCCCTAACACACTGAAACATTTTAAACACTTACCTGAATATGGAGCTCACAGGGTGAAAAGGGAATATATTTCCTCTAAGTTAATCCTCTTTGTCCACATAAATCCAGTCAGGTCATTGATAAGTGACCACCTTGATTCTTCAATTAAAATGATTTGGAGATAACGGTGTTGGACTGGGGTGTACAAAGTTAAGCATTAAACAACACCAGGTTATATAGTCCAACAGGTTTAATTGGAAGCACTTGCTTTCGGAGCGCTGCTCCTTCATCACGTCACTGTGGAGTACACAGTTGTAAAATGCATTCTATTGAACATGGTGAGTGGTGACCTGTCACTAATTTGAAGAAAAATCCTTCTAAGCCTCTAATATTGCCAACTAGTATCTTAATTAACTATATTTAAATGATTGTAGTTACTAACCTGACACCACACACTCCTACACCAATGTTACTTAATCTTGTGCTATGTTAAATGATCTTGCACTGATGTAACACTATCTCGCTGCTACATTCCCCGATATTAATGCTCCATGGTCTGGCACAAATGCTAAGCATTTCAACAGTGGATGAATAATATGCCTAATTGGGTGAAACCATGTCATGCAACTTGCCCCTACACCAGGTGAAAAATGGTTGTTGCGTAGGAAGTGGTCATCATCCTTCAAAGTTTTGCACGACTTACCATCTGTCCCTAAAAGAATCTTGTAGATCATACCTGGTGTGCAGAGGTTTTGATAGTTACATTTGGTTCGGTCACAAATGTTGAATATTGGTGCAATGTTTGATGAAGAAAATTGTGACCTCTTTTGCTTCGAAAACAAGATCTGCTTTATGCAAGTGTGCAATGCATGAAGAGGAAGGATTCTTGTGGTATAATGGTAGTGTCCATACTTCTGGGCTAGGAGACCAAGATTCAGGCCCCACCTGCTCCACAGATGTGCAACAACATTTCTGAGCAGGTGATTTGGGAAAAAAAACATACGATGCATGAAGCTTGTACCAATTTTCCATGAGAGTACTACAAACAGGGAATGAAGTTCACTTTCAAAATCCTGTGTGGCTAAATGAGCAGAAATCTAATGAGAAGCCAATTTGTGTCCCTGCATTTATCACGTGATCTAGTTTAGCATCAATAATTATGGCAACCAGGGGATAAAGCCCAAAGGATAAAGAAACCTGAAGATGAATTAACTACTCTTGCTTTCCTGCCTCTTACTTGCAAAAATGAGCATTTCATAGCTGTCAATCCTTTCGGACGACCTCTGAGTACATCTCTCAATTAAGTAAATCTGTAACTAGCAAGGTTGACGTATTCCATCAGTTTCCTGATAGAACACTAGCAGTACAGTGGGAAGGCACTATATTTATTCCATGTGGCAGGAATTCCAAAGTCTAGCAATATTAATGGCATTAGTAAATCTCAGGGGTAACCTGTTGATCAGGTGTAGGCAAGGGTAAGCATTGATAGAAAATCAGTGTCCATTTCCCAGGAAGAGCTATGATTCTTTGATTTTTAAATGATCTAAATTTTGCAGAAGATTGTAACTGAATATTTGGTTACTGGGAAAACAAATTTAGCCTCTTCAGCCCCAACTCATGACCCTGATTGACAGACACAAGCACTAGATGAATGTTCATACAAAACGACAACATAGCAGTGGATCATCATTAAACATACAAACACAACTTGAAGCAGTGTTTCAGATACTGTGATTTAAGCAAGTATTACAGTGCAGACCCCTCATTGTCTTGAAGGTTATTAGTGGTACTATTGACAGACCTTAATCACAGCAGATGAATTGGGTCATCATATCTGTATTCATAGCAAAATATTACCTAGCCTCATCTCACTTTTCAGCTCTTGGTCTGTAGCCTGCAGGTTAGGGAAACTCCAAGTATTTTTGAAACAGTAATGGTGGGCGGCACGGTGGCACAGTGGTTAGCACTGCTGTTTCACAGCACCTGAGACCCAGGTTCAATTCCCGACTCAGGCGATTGACTGTGTGAAGTTTGCACGTTCTCCCCGTGTCTGCGTGGGTTTCCTCCAGGTGCTCCGGTTTCCTCCCACAGTCCAAAGATGGTCATGCTATATCGCCCATAGTGTTAGGTAAGGGGTAAATGTAGGGGTATGGGTGGGTGGCTGGTCGGTGTGGACTTGTTGGGCCGAAGGGCCTGTTTCCACACTGTAAGTAATCTAATCTAATTTCTGCCTGTACCACCCTTGCAGGCAGTGAATTCCAGATACCCCCCCACCCTTTGAGTGCAAACACAAATGTGCTCTTAATTCTCTTCTATCGATTATTTTGAAGGTATGCCCCCTGGTTATTGACCTTTCTGAGATATAATCCTTTCCACTCTATTTAGGTCCCTCAGTTGAATCTTTCCTCAGCATCCTTTGTTCCAAACAAACCAATCCAGCCAGTTCAATCTTAGCTCATTACAAAAATTTCTATTCTTTTGCATTCATCTTTATAAATCTCATATGTACCTTGCTGTAATGTGATGACAAGAATTGTGTGCAATACTCTAGATGTGGTCTTACTGGGATTTTATACAGAGTCAACGTAACTTGCTGCTCTTATACTATATTCTTTGGATAATTTAAAAAAATGTATCCTGTATGATTTCTAAACTACATTTTCTACTTGTCCGACTACTTCGTGGATCTGTGAATGTACATTCTAAAGTTCCTCTGCTTTTCCACATTTCTCAGTACTCTGCCATTTATTATTTCTTCCTATGCCTTGTTTACCTTCTTAACATTCCTTTGGATTGAATTCCATTTGCCACTTTTCTGTCCATTTGACCAGTTCATTGATATATGCTTGCAGTGTACAGTTTTCTTCCTTATTGTTAACCAACATTCTCTTTTTATATTATCTGTATACTTCTTCATCACACACTTTGGATTAAAATTTAATCATTGATACATAACACAAAAATAAAAGACTTCACATTGAATCCTGCAGAACCCACTTGATAACCCACTTCCTGCCACAAAAACATGCCTCCTCTTTGCTTCCTCTCATTGACTCAACTTGGATCCAACTTGTAACATTCTATTGGAACTCCTATGATCCAATAGATGAGTTCAACTTGTGAGATCTTGTCAAAAGACTTTCTGAGACCCATGTAAATTGCATCACCTAGAATATCCCTATCCTCCATCCTTGTTCCTGCTTCAAAAGATTCAATCCAATTAGATAAACTTGACCTTTCCATGATCATTCCAAAATGATTGTCCATGATTGATCCATGCCTTACCAAATGATGTTTATGCTGTTCCTCAGAAGTTTTCTGATTATTTAGCCAATGATATGTTTAGACTGACTGCCCTGTAATTATGTGGGCTATCCCTGGCTCCTTTCTTAAATGTTAGGGCAGCATTAGCAATCTTCCATTGCTCTAGTACCGCATCTATAGCTAGAGATGATTGGAAAATAATCATGACAGCCACTGTTATTACCTCCCATGCTTACTTACCTTAGCAGGCTGCAATGCTTTTCATCCAGGTCTCATGGTTTATTAAATCTTAAAGATGCTAAGACACTTAATATTTCCTCCTTCACCACGTCTAACTGTCCAAGGCTTTATTAACTCTCTCTTTAACTACAGTGTTCCAATTCTTTACACAAAGTATTCATTGAGAAGTATGTTCATAACTACCACCTCCGCATACAGGTTACTTTTTCTTTCAACTGCACTTAGTCGAAGAGAGAAATGCTGATGTTGACCTTGAAGATGAAAAGAAGGATATACATCTGATAATTATAAATAAAACTGCCAGCTAATTACTTGCACTGCCTGGTTCATTGAAATAATAGATCAATGCAATTCACAAAAATGCTACAGCACAGAAAGAGGACATTCAGCCCAACATGTCTGTGCTAGCTGAATATACTTGCTGCCTGTACTCACCCCACTTAGCACAGGTCTACAGCCTTGCAGCTTCCAGTTCTTCTGCTGCAGATCCAATTTTCTTTCTCGTGAATTGAATGTTTCCACCCTCACTACAAACTGGGCAATGAAAAGATTTTTCCTCCATTTAATTGTTCTACAATCAAAAGATATCTGTGCCTCCCCAGTAACCTCTGTTAGGGAAACAGCTGTTCATTATGCAGTTTATCTAAACCACTCATACTTTTGCATTCCTTGGTTAAGTCACCCCTCAGCCTTCTCGGTTCTAAGGAAAATAACCCTAGCCAGTCCAATTGCAATTTTTTATTACCTAATAGAAATAATGGGAACACCTTCAGCACATGGACTGCAGTGATTCTAGAAGGGAATTCCACCACTTTTTCAGAGAACCTGCACATGGACATTAAATATTGCCATTCCCAATGGCTTTCATAACCTGAGATTACATTTTTTAAGTATACATAATATTTTCCTTGCTTGTTCCCTATGTGCTAATTGTGTTATCCTATGACTCTTTTTCCTCAAAGTGTTGAAATCCTTCATTGCTGTGTCACCCAGCTACATCACTCTTCCTTGGGGTCAAAATATTGTCTGTTCAGTACCTTCCTCAATTTGTTTCAACCTCCAACAATTTTATGGTTTGAGACAATCAACCTCGTGATCTCTCTGGTCTTTTCTGCCTGGATGGTGCTCTGCATTTCTGAATGTTGATTTTTCACCTTGGTTTCACAATAAAATTTCCAGACAGGATTTATGAATTTAGGATCATAAGAAGAATAGAATAGAAGCACAATTTCATGATTAATTTCCAACAATGTTATTAACGTTATAACCCTGTTGTATTTGTTCATTACTGAGAAGTACATTTTGATTCATTAATGTGGCACTTGAGATACTGAGACAATTATTTTTAATTTCTGTCTATGTGTGGATACTCAGCGTGATCATGTAACTTTAACAATCAGGCAAACCTGTTAATAGAGTCATAGAGATGTACAGCATGCAAACAGACCCTTCGGTCCAACCCATCCATGCCGACCAGATATCCCAACGCAATCTAGTCCCACCTGCCAGCACCCGGCGCATATCCCTCCAAACACTTCCTATTCATATACCCATCCAAAAGCCTTTTAAATGTAGCAATTGTACCAGCCTCCACCACATCCTCTAGCAGCTCATTCCATACACGCACCACTCTCTGCGTGAAAAAGTTGCCCCTTAGGTCTCTTTTATATCTTTCCCCTCTCACCCTAAACCTATGCCCTCTAGTTCTGGACTCCCCAACCCCAGGGAAAAGACTTTGTCTATTTATCCTATCCATGCCCCCTCATAATTTTGTAAGGTCACCTCTCAGCCTCTGACACTCCAGGGAAAACAGCCACAGTTTGTTCAGCCTCTCCCTGTAGCTCAGATCCTCCAACCCTGGCAACATCCTTGTAAATCTTTTCTGGACCCTTTCAAGTTTCACAACATCTTACCGATAGGAAGGAGATGAGAATTGCATGCAATATTCCAACAGTGCCCTAATCAATGTCCTGTACAGTCGCAACAGGACCTCCCAACTCCTGTACTCAATACTCTGACCAATAAAGGAAAGCATACCAAATGCCTTCTTCACTATCCTATCTGCCTGTGACTCCACTTTCAAGGAGCTATGAACCTGCACTCCAAGGTCTTTTTGTTCAGCAACACTCCCTAGGACCTTACCATTAGGTATATAAGTCCTGGTAAGATTTGCTTTCCCAAAATGCAGCACCTTGCACTTATCTGAATTAAACTCCGTCTGCCACTTCTCAGCCCATTGGCCCATCTGGTCCAGATCCTGTTGTAATCTGAGGTAACCCTCTTCACTGTCCACTACACCTCCAATTTTGGTGTCATCTGCAAACTTACTAACTGTACCGCTTATGCTCGCATTCAGATCATTTATGTAAATGACAAAAAGTAGAGGGCCCAGCACCGATTCTTGTGGCACTCCACTGGTCACAGGCTTCCAGTCAGAAAAACAATCCTCCACTACCACCAACCCTCTTCTACCTTTGAGCCAGTTCTGTATCCAAGTGGCTAGTTCTCCCTGAATTCCGTGAGATCTAACCTTGTTAATCAGTCTCCCATGGGGCACCTTGTCAAACGCCTTACTGAAGTCCTTATAGATCACGTCTACTGCTCTGCCCTCATCAATCTTCTTTGTTACTTCTTCAAAAAACTCAATCAAGTTTGTGAGACATGATTTCCCACGCACAAAGCCATGTTGACTATCCCGAATCAGTCCTTGCCTTTCCAAATACATGGACATCCTGTCCCTCAGGATTCCCTCCAATAACTTGCCCACCACCGAGGTCAGGCTCACCGGTCTATAGTTCCCTGGCTTGTCTTTACCGCCCTTCTTAAACAGTGGCACCATGTTTGCCAACCTCCAGTCTTCTGGCACCTCACCTGTGACTATCGATGATATAAATATCTCAGCAAGAGGCCCAGCAATCACTTCTCTAGCTTCCCACAGTGTTCTCGGGTATATCTGATCAGGTCCTGGGGATTTATCCACCTTTAACCGTTTCAAGACATCCAGCACTTCCTCTTCTGTAATCTGGACATTTTGCAAGATGTCACCATATATTTCCCTACAGTCTATATCTTCCATATCCTTTTCCATAGTAAATGCTGATGCAAAATATTCATTTAGTATCTCCCCTAATTTGCGTGGCTCCACACAAAGGCTGCCTTGTTGATCTTTGAGGGGCCCTATTCTCTCCCTAGTTACCCTTTTGTCCTTTAATATATTTGTAAAAACCCTTTGGATTCTCTTTAATTCCATTTGCCAAAGCTATCTCATGTCCCCGTTTTGCCCTCCTTATTTCTCTCTTAAGTATACTCCTACTTTCTTTATACTCTTCCAAGGATTCACTCGATCTATCCTGTCTATACCTGACATATGCTTCCTTCTTTTTCTTAACCAAACCCTCAATTTCTTTAGTCATCCACCATTCCCTCTACCTACCAGCCTTTCCTTTCACCCTGACAGGAATATACTTTCTTTGGATTCTTGTTATCTCATTTCTGAAGGCTTCCCATTTTCCAGCCATCCCTTTACTTTCGAACATCTGCCTCCAATCAGCTTTCGAAAGTTCTTGCCTGATAGCGTCAAAATTGGTCTTTCTCCAATTTAGAACTTCAACTTTTAGATATGGTCTATCCTTTTTCATCACTATTTTAAAACAAATAGAATTATGGTTGCTGGCCCCAAAGTGCTCCCCCACAGACACCTCAGTCACCTGCCCTGTCTTATTTCCCAAGAGTAGGACATGTTTTGCACCTTCAATGATTAAAGTTCTGTATCATAAAAGAACTAGCATAGCAAATTCACCTAACCTGCATATCTATAGACTGTGGAGGAAACCAGAGCACCCAGAGGAAACCCATGCAGATACAGGGAGAATGTGCAAACTCCACATGGACAGTAGCTCGAGGCAGGATTTGAATCCGGGTCCCTGGTTCTGTGAGGCAGCAGTGCCAACCACTGAACCAGCGTGTTGCCCCATCTCACCGATTTCCTCTGGCTCCACACAAAACATCCCTCCTTAAACCTTGAGTGGACCAACTCTTTCCTTCATAACTCTTGCGTTCTTGATGGATCTGGGTTTCTGCTGGTTTTTGCTTGGTTATTTTGAACTCCATGTTATGTCATTGAACGTCCATTGCACCTCCAATAAAGACATAAAGTACAATACAAAAGGGGAAATGTTGAAGATTTATTATAAAACAATTAATTCTTGGAATGATCTTGCAGATGGATAGTGGGGGAGAATCACCAACTTAGACCGAATTAGGAACTAGATTGAAAATCAGTTTCCCTCATCCGAACTGTTGATGTTACTGTGATATACTGCTATTTGAGTAACTAGAGTAAGAGACAACCTTAGAATTATGTATTGATTCAACTGCGATACATGGAACACAAGTATCTTTAACAAGGCAAAATAGATGAACTCAGGGCATGGTTAGGAACATGGGACTGGGATATCATAGCAATTACAGAAATATGGTTCAGAGATGGATAGGACTGGCAGTTTAATATTCTAGGATACAAATGCTACAGGAAGGACAGAAAGGGAGACAAGAGAGGAGGAGTAGTGGCGTTTTTGATAAAGGATATTCCTGGAAATATATCCAGGGAAGTTATTTGGGTTGAACTGAGAAATAAGAAAGGACTGATCACCTTATTGGGATTTTATTATACACCCCCAATACAGAGGAACCTCGATTATCCAAATATCAATTATCCGAAGTTCGGATTATCCGAAGGGGATCTCAAGGTCCCGATAGAAACATTATGTCAAAGAGCTGTTTCAACCCTGGTCGCATCTTTTGTTTACAGGTACAATGATTAAAAATGAACTCGGCTCACTGAAATGCTGCCGAGAACAGTCCAGGCACCATCTCCAAATGACTGACATTCCGCCCTCTCTCTCTCCTCCATACTTTCCCTGGAGTTCCTCACAGGGGTGTACCCTAAACCCCCCTTCCCCAGATAATCTCAGGGCAGAGGTGGAACCTGTCAAAAGGTTCCAGTAAAAAGGGTGTGTGCATACGTGCGTGTGCACGTGCGAGACTTACCCTTGGAGGGGGGGTGGGGTGGGTCAGCCAGGGAGCAGTGGCACGGGCAGGGGGTTGGATGGTGGGTGGAGTTGGATGGGGTACAGGGTTGGAAGTAGGTGGACGGGGTTGGGAGCAGACGGAGTTTGGGGTGAGCAGGGCGTGGAATGGGGGCGGATGGGGTTGGGGGTGGAGTGGACGGGGTTGGGAGGTGGGGGTGGGGTGAGGTTGGACACGGTTTGTGGGCAGGCAGAGGGGCGGGCAGGAGGTGGGGGTGCGGTTGGGGGCTAGGTCTCACGGGCAATGTGCTGCTGCCTAGTCTCCTGAACATGGAGCAGACTTACCAGAAAACTCCGAGCCCCAAAGGAAATCAATTAACCAAATAATCAATTATCCGAACGAAATAATATCCGCCCACTTTGTGCGGATAATCACGGTTCCTCTGTAATCAGAGGGAATTTGAGAAACAGATTTGTAAGGCAATCTCAGTTATCTGTAAGAATAATAGGGTGGTTATGGTCGGGGATTTTAAGTTACGAAACAGGTGCCAGGTGAATTGGCCATGTTAAATTACCCACAGTGTTTTGTGCATTAGTCACAGGGAAATGGGTTTGGGTGTGTTACTTGGAGGGTCAGTGTGGACTGGTTGGGTCAAAGGGCCTGTTTCCACACTGTAGGGAATCTAATCTAATCTAATCTAAACACAGCGTCGCAATGGTGGAAGCTAATACCAGGTCCTCCAAGGTTAGGATCCAGGCCCTGGAGACGCGGCTCTGTAATGTAATGGGTGGCACGGTGGCACAGTGGCACAGTGGTTAGCACTGCTGCCTCACAGCACTAGAGACCCGGGTTCAATTCCCACCTCAGGCGACTGACTGTGTGGAGTTTGCACATTCTCCCCATGTCTGTGTGGGTTTCCTCCGGGTGCTCCAGTTTCCTCCCACAGTTCAACAATGTGCAGGTTAGGTGAATTGGCCATGCTAAATTGTCCCTAGTATTAGGGGCAGGGGTAAATCTAGGGATCTGGGTGGGTTGCGCTTCAGCGGGTCTTTGTGGACTTGTTGGGCCGAAGGGCCTGTTTCCACACTGTAAGTAATTTAATCTAATCTAAACATAGACTGGGACTGCTATAGTGTGAAGGGTTTAGATGGAGAAGAATTTGTTAAGTGTGTACACGAAAATTTTCTGATTCAGTATGTGGATGTACCTACTAGAGAAGGTGCAAAATTTGACCTACTCTTGGGAAATAAGGCAGGGCAGGTGACTGAGGTGTCAGTGGGGGAGCACTTTGGGGCCAGCGACCATGATTCTATTCATTTTAAAATAGTGCTGGAAAAGGATAGACCAGATCTAAAAGTTGAAGTTCTAAATTGGAGAAAGGCTAAGAACTTGAGGGTTTGGTTATGAAAAAGAAGGAAACATATGTCAGGTATAGACAAGATAGATCAAATGAATCCTTAGAAGAGTATAAAGGCAGTAGGAGTATCCTTAAGAGGGCAACCAGGAGGGCAAAAGGGGTACATGAGATAGATTTGGCAAATAAGAGTTAAACAGAATCCAAAGGGTTTTTACAATTACATTAAGGAGAAAAGGGTAATGAGAGAGAAAATAGGGCCCCTCAAAGGACAGCAAGGCGGCATTTGTGTGGAACCGCAGGAGATGGGGGAGATACTAAGCAAGTATTTTGCATCAATGTTTACTCTGGAAAAGAACATGGAAGGTGTAGAATGTAGGGAAATAGATGGTGATATTACAGAGGAGGAAGTGCCGGATGTCTTGAAATGCATAAAAGTGGATAAATCCCCAGGACCTGATCAGGTGTACCCTAGAACTCTGTGGGAAGCTGGGGAGGCGATTGCTGGGCCCCTTGCTGAGATATTATTTTCATCGATAGTCACAGGTGGGGTGCCAGAGAACTGGAGGTTGGCTAAAGTGATGCCATTGTTTAAGAAGGGTGTTGGGGATCCAAGATGGTGGCAGTCCAAGTGGTGTGGTGTGCTGGGCTCTGTGCCACATCCCCTGGGCAATGTGGACCTTTAGCCACCCCCCTTTTCAACCACCCCAAGAAGAAAAAAGTATTAATTTAAACTTACTAATTATTTGTAGCTGTTGAAATCTCCTGAGACACCTTCAGGCCAGGATGAAGACCGGTAAAGGAAAGGGGCCTAAAGGAGCACAGCAGACAGGGCACTCCCCTACTGCGTCGTGGTGCCTGCAGCCAGTACTCAGCTGCCTGAGACGGCCCCTCCGGGTCCAGCAGGATAGCAGTACTTACTCTCGGAGTTTGCCAAACTCTGAGAGTGGATCCAAGTAGCAGTGGAGCCACTGTCTGCCAGGCTAAAAGAAAGCATGAACAGGAATTCCAGCTCCTGAAACGAAGACTGGAGGCAGTGGAGGAAAGGACCACGGCATTGGAGACCCTGGAGGTCTCGGGTGGAAGGACCCGAACACTTCAAGACCAGGTTGAAGTACCACACTGACCAGCACCAAGTTGAAAATCTAGAAAATGAAAATAGAAGGAAAAACTTATGGAACATGGGCCTCCCGGAAGAACGCGAAGAAGGTGAAGATCTCGCTGGTTTCCTGCTGGGATGGCTCCTGAGGTTCCTGCACTTAGAGTTGGAGTTGGGCCTGGTACTTGTGGAGCAAGTCCCCCGGATTGCAACACACAGGTCCAGGCTGGACCAATGCCCCTGTGTGGTCCCAGTGCAGCTCCTGTATTCCAAAGAAAAACAGTTAATAGTGGAAACAGCAAGAAGATTGGGAAGGAACTCACAAGCCTTAATGTATAAAGGTTCAATGATAATGTTTTCTCAAGATTTTTCAGGAGCCCTGGTCAAGAGGAGAAGGATATTTGATGATGTCATAAAGAATTAAGGAACTTAAACATCCAATACTCCATGAGGTACCCAGCCGTGTTGCGTTTCACCCACAGGGAGGACGGTGTATAATTTTAACTCCGCAGAAAAGGCGAAGGACTTTGTGAAGTCTCTTCATACAAACCAATCTCGCTGCTGAATGTAGATTTCAAAATTTTATCAAAGATGTTGGCTCTGGGGTTGGAGAAGGTTCAGCTCCATATTATAAGACCAAACAGGTTTTGTTAACCACCACAGTAACAATATTAGGAGAGTGCTGAATACAGTACAGGTATGTCAGCAAAGATTGATTCTGGGGTTGGTGGTCTCCTTAGATGCAGAGAAAGCCTTTGTTGGATAGAATGGCTGTATCTATTTGAGGTTCTAGAGCGTTTGGTTTGGAGGGATCCTTTGTCAGACGGGTAGCAACACTGTATAAGGATCCTACGGCAGCAGGTATTACAAATGGTGCTATGTCAAATAATTTTAATATTAGAAGAAGTAGTCGACAGGGGTGCCCTTTATCACCGCTGCTATTTACCTTAGTGACTGAACCGTTAGCCGAAACTATCAGAAGAGACTCTGGGAATGGGGGAGTGTAAGATTACCCTATATACAGACGGCATCCTCTTATTCTTGGCCGATCCAGAGAAGTCTGTTCCCCGACTGATCCAAACAATTAATTCATGTGGTAGTTTTTCAAGTTATAGGATCAATTTCACAAAATCAGAAGCTATGCCGGTAGGGGGTTTAATGGAGATGCGTAACTTGAAGGATAAAATGCAGTTCCCGTTTAGGTGGTCACCAAAAGGTTTTCTGTATTTGGGAATTTTTATTACCCCTTCCTTTCACCTGCTGTGTAAGACTAACTTTGTACAATTACTAGAGAGGATAAAACAGGATTTGCAGTGATGGGAGGGATTACTGTTATCATGGCTGGGCCAAATAGCCCTGCTTAAGATGAATGTGCTTCCCCGACTGCTATATCTCATGATAATGCTCGCATTACTGTTATCTAGTCAAGTATTCCGGAGGATTAATGGTTGGCCAGGGTCCTTTATTGGTGCTATAGGTGTCCTCTAATTAAATTGACTAAATTACAGCTTTCACAGGCTGAGAGAGGGTGGGTCTTCCAGATTTGAAGAAATACCAAATATGTGCTCTGTTAACGGATGTTGGTGATTGGGCATAGTGGGGGGGGAGTTCAGAATCGATCTGGCTTGATATTGAAGCCTCACATTCAAAATGTCCTCTATCAATTTATTATTTATGCACAAGGTGATATCTGTGACCCAGCAATGCAATAGTCCAATAATCATGAATACAGTGAAAGCCTGGAAGATAATGAGGCAAGACGAGGGCAATTGGTTTAAAACTTCGCCATTTACCTCGTTGGTAGGAGCCCAAGGACTTAAACTTGGGACAATGGACTCCAGCTTTAAGACATGGGAGAATAAAGGACTTTATGTTTGGGAGACTTAGTCGAGGAAGAGATCCTGATGTCATTTAGTCAGTTGTCAGAAATATGGATTGTCGAATAAAGATCTTTTCCGATACTTCCAGCTAAGGGACTATATACAGAGGAAGACCACACTCCTGTCCCAATGTTATAAATCCAATGCGGAGAAAAGAATACTCCAGTGTTCAGGTAGTCTTTCATTTAGAACTTTACATCATTTACAGAAAGGCAATGCTCTGGGGGATATGGAAGGAATCTGTAAGACGTGGAACTGAGAGTTAGGACAGAACATTTCACCGGGGATACGGGAAGATATCTGGGGGAATATAAGGAAAATTTCAGTATGTAACAGAGCTCAGGGTATGCAATTGAAGATATTACACATGGCTCATATGGCACCAGAAAGGCTAGCTACGTTTGAGAGAGGAGTGTCACCAGAATGTCCTAAATGTAAAATTAATATAGGCACTCTCACACATTGTTATTAGTCATGTTGCAAGATCCAAAGATATTGGAGTGCTATAGTAAGGGAATTAAATGACATTCTGGGGATTGAAATTAACATGGATCCAGTAATTCTTCTTGTGGGGTTGCCAAATTTGCCCTCTCTGGGGGGACGTGGGAAGAGACTGTGTAATATCCTTGCCCATTGCACAAGGAAGAACATTCTAATAAATTGGACATCAGAAAAATCACCACATCTTCTGGGATGGCGTAACCTGGTGATGGAGCATCTCCCCCAAGATTACCTCACAAATATGGTGTGCCACAAAATGGAAGAGTTTTACAAGATGTGGTGGCCCTTCTTAAAATGATATTGAAGCTGGCTTGTTGGCAACATTCGTCAGGTCCGTGGTACAGCTGTGGGAATCTTTAGGCGAAGACTGGAAGGAAAAGAATATGTGTACTGTAGGGGGTACTCCCAGGGGTGGGAGCCTCAGTGGAGGTGCGATGAGTAAGATAAAGTAGTGAGATATTATTAAATTATTTGAACGTAGTTTAAGTTAGTATTTATTTAATATGTTTGTAGTTTAGTTTTAGTTAAGTAGATATGTTTGTTTTGGTAGAATAGTGGGTTGTTAATTAACAATGGTACTATGCTAAGACCTTGTTCTTTGTACTTTTTTTTCTGTTTTGATGATGTTATTCTTTTTCTTTATATAGAAATGTTTTGTAAAGGATTTAAAAAAAACTTTTCAATGAAAAAAACTTGGTGGGCAAGTTGTTGGAGGGAATCCTGAGGGACAGGATGTACATGTATTTCTGAGAGTCAGAAATCATGTCTCACAAACTTGACTGAGTTTTCTGAAGAAGTAACAAAGAGGATTGATGAAGGCAGAGCAGTGGACGTGATCAAAATAGACTTCAGTAAGGTTTTCGACAAGGTTCCCCATGGGAGACTGATTAGCAAGATTAGATCTCACAGAATACAGGGAGAACTAGCCACTTGAATACAGAACTGGCTCAAAAGTAGAAGACCGAGGGTGGTGGTGGAGAGTTGTTTTTCAGACTGGAGGCCTGTGACCAGTGAGTGCCACAACAATCGGTGCTGAGTTCACTACTTTTTGTTAGGTATATAAATGATTTGGATGCGAGCATAAGAGGTATAGTTAGTAAGTTTGCAGATGACATCAAAATTGGAGGTGTAGTGGACAGCGAAGAACATTACCTCAGAATGGAATTTTGATCAGATGGGCCAATGGTGGAGTTTAACTTAGATAAATGTGAGGTGCTGCATTTTGGGAAAGCAAATCTTAGCAGGACTTATACACTAAGGTCCAGGGGAATGTTGCTGAACAGAGACCTTGGAGTGCAGGTTCATAGCTCCTGGATTGTGGAGTCACAGGTAGATAGGACAGTGAAGGCGGTGTTTGGTATGCTTTCCTTTATTGGTCAGAGTATTGAGTACAGGAGTTGGGAGGTCACGTTGCGGCTGTGCAAGACATTATTTCGGCCACAGTTGAAATATTGCGTGCAAATGTCTCCTTCCTATCAGAAGGATGTTGTGAAACTAGAAAAGGTTCAGAAAAGATTTACATGCATGTTGCCAGGTTGGAAGGATTTGAGCTATATGGAGAGGATGAATAGGCTGGGTCTGTTTTCCCTGGAGTGTCTGAGGCGTGACGCTATAGGGGTTTATAAAATCATGAGGGGCATGGATAGGATAAATAGACAAAGTCTCTCCCCTGGGGTGGAGGAGTCCAGAACTAGAGGGCATAGACTTAGGGTGAGAGGGTTAAGATGTAAAAGGGACCTGAGGGGCAACTTCCTCATGCAGAGGGTGGTATGTGTACGGAATGAGCTGCCAGAGGAAGTGGTGGAGGCTAGTACGATTGCAACATTTAAAAGGCATCTGAATGGGTATCTGAATAGGAAGGGTTTGGAAGGATATGGGTGGGGTGCTGGGAGGTAGGACTAGATTGGGTTGGGGTATCTAGTCAGCATGGATGAGTTGGACAAAAGGGTCTGTTTCCGGGCGGTACATCTCCATGATTATATGAATCTCTGGGCGAGGATACAATACTTATACTGTTAATTTATCTTTGACAAATTTTGCTCACTAAAATCCCATTTCTTTATTTTATCACTCCATGGATTGTCTGTCAAACCTATCACATTATCTGGTACAAAACTTCAGCTGCTTGTGATCCCCAAGGGATATTCTTCTGTGTAGCTGCGAGGTCTTCTCATTCTTCTTATCTAGTAGTGTTCAAACTGATGAAGGACATCAGTTATCACCTTGAGTTCATCAGGGCCTAACCCATTGTAGTTGCCCTGCAACTACACAGTAGCTGCTGTGACTGCAGCAACAGGCCCATCTTGAACACTGTAACGAGTACTAGCAACTGTATCTCTCACGACCTGTGATCTGCACCAACTGCTTCAGCAATACTGGAAAATCCTTGTTCCCTACAAAGAAAAAACACTGAATTACAATTGAGACCTTGCTCACAGAAACAGAAAGAAACAGCTCCCTCTTTGTGTGATGGCACAGCAATAATTTCAATCACAAGGGACTGACATGTGAAAACAGAACTGCTACTGAATTCATTTTCAATTATATGACACAATTACTCTGATAGAAATGTTATTACTTAAATACTGAACTTCTGCTGCTCTATACCGCCTCCATAGAGACAATTCCTCAAAGGCAGGGAGGTAGGGACATCAGGCTCAATTCAATGACAAGTGTGTTGCTATGATAACTGTCCTGCAATGTGGGCAGAGGATTGATTGTTCAGTGAGACAATCCACATTGTACCCTCCACTGTACTGTCTAATGCCTAGTTATGTTATTGATATCGCTTTTATAGCGGTGAGTGACAACAGATTTTAAATGGGACTCGAATGTAACCTGCTCCACCAGATTCAATAGATTTTGCTCTTTAACAAGTTCTCATTCTCTGAAAATGTACTTCCCCATGTGTAGGAATATCATCCCATTCCATCAACACTGCAAGCCAAAAACAAAGTGTTTTATGAAACACCTTGCTGTCAATGAATGCGCTACTGAATGGAAAGCATAATTGGATGAGTAAAGCACACTTACTTTAACAGCTGCTCTAGTTCACGTTTGATTTTGTTCACCACAGGGGGCCCTTGATAAACGAAGGCTGTGTACAACTGAATCAAAGTGGCTCCTGCTCGGATCTTTTCAAGGGCATCAGCTCCATTGCTGATCCCACCGACTCCTATAATAGGGATTCTTCCTGCACAAACAAGCACAACAACTAAATTAATTAAATGTGACTTGTACTAGAGGGGCATGTATCACACTGGCAATACTTCAGCCTCAGCAGGATTTTTTACTATTCGGAATATACATAAATTCAACACAAAATGAAATAAAACCAAAGAACTATGGATACTGAAAATCTGAAATGAAAAAAAGTTGCTGGAGAAACTCAACAGCATCCGTGGTGAGAAAGCAGAGTTCATGTTTCCACTCCAGTGACCATGTTGATTCTGCTTTCTCTGCGTAGTTGCGGACAGATGTGCTGAGTTTCTCCAACAATTTCTGTTTTTGTTGTAAGTTTAATAATACAGGACAAGAATCTCAATTATATTATGATCAGTAAATGGATTTTGTGTATGCTTGTATAATAAAAATAAAGGAACTAAAGAATTAAAGAGTTCATTCATTAAATAGCTAAACTAATATAGACCAGAACGGACCTGTGTGCTACCTTTTATCAATATATTCTAGATCATCCACCTCAACGTCACATTCCTGTTCTATACCCGTCTCCCCAATGTCATTGGTTACTAGAAATCCATCAATTTCTGTCTTGAGGTTAGAAAGTTCTTTCTCATCTCAATGCTGAATGGCTTGCCTTTTAGTCTGAATCTGTATCCCCTGCTTCTAGGTCCCGTAGCTGGGGTGGGGTGGGGTGGGGGGGGGGGGTGGGGTGGGGGGGGGTGGGATGTAACCATGCTTTCAGCATCTATTCTGCCTATCACTTTAAAGATCAGCTCTCTTCTAACCTTTGCTCAACTCAATCTTTCCTCATTGGACAGTCCCACCATCTCAGGGAGTGGTCTGGTGAACCTTCACTGCACTCAGTCTGTGGATATATCTGTCACACATGAGAACACGCAGGTACGGTCTAACTAGAGTTCTATATTATTAAACACAGACTTTTTTGCTCCTGTAATTGCTCTCTCTTTACCTGAATTATCTAAAAGGAGTTACAATTGTTTTTTTGCTCTGGATTTGGAGAGGGCAATTCTGATTCCTCATCACAATAGAGCACCTTATTGGAAATAGGTGTGGGCAAGACTGGTTCTGATACCCAGTGGCTAAAGTCACTGATCACACTGTCAATAGCCATTTCAGCAAACTATTGGAGGACACCTAGCGGCTGTCAAACTTTATCCCAGTGAAGAGGACAATGAACAAGAAAAGTCAAATATTTATTGCTCCAATCTGATGCTATTCTACTGTACAATAATCTTTTTTGCAACTCCACCATCCTTGTGCCTCTTCATGTCTTAGCGAGAGGCACTGGATTGTGTCCAAATGGTGAGCAATCTTTACATAATTTCATGAATCTGGAGATGTGGATGGTGAGTTCAAAATTTTAATCATGAACCTTGCTCAAGTTGAATGCAGTAACACTGACCTTTTGCTTTTGGTTAGATTTTACAAAGACACTGAAAGTGAAAGGGCAATTTAAATGAAGGCCGTGTCCAACCTGATGCAACAGTAAAAGTGACCAATATCACTTTACATCCCGGGGTGGAGGACAAGGTGCTGAGGTCCCGGGGTGGAGTTCCCACAGAAAGTGGAAATTTAGCTGAAGAAATGAACTAAGTGGGCAGTGTCACAGCAGTGCACCTTAAAAAGAAAATCTAGAGGGATGCAGAAACATATATGGAGGTTCTACAAGCTAATGAAACATTATTGTTTCACAGCAACATGCTTTACTCCTCCAATTTTAATTCATCTGCCATCACAGTCCATTTTGAAGTACAGAGGGCACAAAGTAAAGCATGCTGCCCTGAAACAATAACGTCTAGTTAGCTTGTAGATCATCCACATATAATACTACATCACTGTAGATTTCTCAAGGCTCATTTCAGTTTAAAATAGTAAAGGGACATAGCCAATTTAGTTCATTAACTTGGCTAAATTTCCATTTAAATCAAAGTTCCTTTTAAAAAAATCTTGAGAAAATCTGTTTGCTGTAATGGGTAAATTTTCTGCCTTTTTGCCCAGTGTGGTGTCAGTGAAGCCTCCCAATATTACGCCTCCTGTGCCCAATATTGAATTTGAACTCTCAGTCACTGATGCCATTTGTGATTCAATGTGGCTGAATCATACCTTTGGTTAGTGAATACATCTCGTTCACAGTCTGTGTTGACATTTCCTTCAGTGGTGCTCCACTCAGGCCCCCAGATTGAGCCTGTTGTGGGTCTTGAAGAGACCGCGGCCTGCTGACTGTTGTGTTTGTCACAATGAGACCATCAACTCCCAGCTGCAATTTGGAACAGCAATACATTAAGTGGAAAATTACACATGGGAATGAGAATAATGCAGTGACTCAATAGATTCATGCCCTTTCACTGGCCTACCATATCTTATAAAAGATAGAGAGGAAGAAAACATGCAAATCTAGCCTCACAGTCTGAATTCTAAAAGACAAGATCGGTCTCGGCAACACACCCAGAACAAGGGCTGATTACCTCCACTGGGTTTCCTGCTCCAGCCCGTGAAATGGAAAGCTCATCTCATCCTAGCCCAATTCAGGGAGTGGACTGGTTCATTTCTACGAATTCAGATCCATGATCAGGTTATAGGTGCAAGCTCAATGGCTGCATGTCCTCACCTCCATTACAACACCAGCAATGTCTTTTTTATCTTGAGCTGTCAGATCTGGAGCTATTTTTAAAAGTATAGCTGGCTTCCGGTTGACAGTTAGAGAGTCTCTTTCCTTCAACACCTTGAAAAAGAAATTAGGAAAAGTTGCTAAAAAAAACTTCAAAAAGAAGTTATTAAAAAGGTGGAGACGCAGTATCCTAACAGCACAGATAGACTGAGGCAGTAAAGAAATGAGAATGCCTACATTTTCTTTCAAAAACAAAAGTAAGTACATGTTTGCCAACATGAAATAGGAATCAACAATGGGTATGAATAAAGAAAATAATTGAGGATAGATACTTGCTTTCTCCTTTAACAACAGAAAACAAAAATAATGCATTTATATGTTGTATTTTACAATTTCAGGATGTTGAAACATGTTCTACAGAGAATCAAATACTCTGGACATGGTACTGACCAGCTGTCTGTTTAAATGATGTTGGTTGTGGGCTAAATACTGGCCAGTGCTAAGATGGAACTCCCTTTATCTTATTTTAAATGATGCCAAGGGAGCTTTTATGTCTGTACAAGAAAGCAATTGTGGAGTCAGGTTAACGTCTCCGACAGAACACCACCCCTTCAATAGGATGTTGGTCTGTCAGGTTAGATTCCGTTCTCAAGTTCTGGAGTTGGACTTGAATCAATAAGCTCCTGACACTCAGGTAAAGTGCTACCATTGTGCCATGAAATGATAAACAATAAGGGTGGCATGATTGCTCAGTGGTTGGCATTGCCAGGGACCAAAGTTTGATTCCACCCTCAGGGAACTGTCTGTGTGGAATTTGCACATTCTCCCAGTGTCTGCACGGGTTTCCTCCGGGTGCTCCGGTTTCCTTTCACAGTCCAAAGATGTGCAGGTTTGATGGATTGGCCATGCTGAATTGCCCAGCTTGTCCAGGCTGGATGGATTAGCTATGGGAAATGTAGGGCTTCAGGGTAGGGTAGTGGAGTGGGTCTGGGTGGGATGCTCTTCAGAGGGTTGGTGTGGACTCGATGGGCCAAATGGCCTGTTTCCACACTGTAGGGATTCTATGAATTTTGTTTTGCTTTTAGTGCTCGTTGTATACTGCATAAATAAAGGAGAGCATCTTGCTGACCTTCTCCAACAGAGTCCTCAGCTCCTTCTTGCTCTGAAGCGCTCTCAAACCTGGGGTGTTGGGACTGGACAGATTCACAACCAGATAGTCAGCTAATGGACCCAGCTGCTGGACCCCTTTCACATAGTCAGCCGCAGCATCTTGAGACAGCTTGTTCTTCCCAAGATTTATACCCAAAGGTCTCCCCACTACCGAAACAAAAAATAATTCACATGTTTAGAAGAATATTCCAACAGAATATATTTGACAGATATTACACAGAGTTTGACAGAAAGCAGAAATATTACTCAGAAATGCTGGAAATCAGAATCAAAGACAGAGATTGTTGGAAAAACTCAGCAAGTCTGCCAGCCTTTGTGGAAAGAAACAGTTAAGTTGTTCTGAAGGAGGGTCATTGGAACAACATGTTATCTCTGCTTTTTCTCCACAGAATGCTGCCAGAGGCTTTTCAACGATTTCTGTTTTGTTTGTGACAACTGGAATTAAACTGTTTTTACAACTTCAAAGACAAGGAAATTGTTCCAAGTTTCTCCAGCGATTATTTTATCATTTTTCCCACTGCAGATGTACTGGAACCAATGCCTGCGCTCAGATTCCAGATGATAAAGTTGTGAAGGGAATACTGAATGAGGATTACAGAATGGCACTGATTGGAACCTGAACCAACTGGCTTTACAGAAGCATTAAGATCCAATTTAACAATAATAAATGAAATGGCATTTACATAAGGCCTCTCACACCTTCAAGATATCTTAAGAAGTTTTATAATCAGTGTGAATTCATTTCAAAATGCAATCACTGTTGCTTTGCAGAACAAAAGCCTCCAGTATCACAATCGTGCAAATACAACGCTCTGGAGATCTTGACTGAGGGATAAATTGTGTAAGACACAAGGACAACTCATTCTCCTTTTCTTGAATCATTGCCACGGGAACGATTAACATCCACTTGAACATACAAATGAGCTTTGGTGCTAATTCAGATTAGATTTTGAAATGTGTTAAAAGATTGTGGGAGACGGCTGAATGTGGACTTGAGGCTGTGATCAGCCATGATCATATTAAATGGTGGAGCAGGCTTGAGGGGCTGAATTGCTTACTCCTGTTCCTTATTCTATGGAATTCAAAAAGTCAATAAACTGCACTTCAGGTGAGTTCAGAACATCCCAACTCAATAACCATCAATAAAACCAGGAAATACTGGAGAATCTCAGCAAGGCTGGCAGCAGCTGTGGAGAGAGAAACAAGAGTCAACACTTGGGAGTCCGATATGACTTCTTCAGAATTGAAAGGATGGGTTCTGAAGAAAGCTCATACTAGCCTCAAAACATTAACTCTTCCTCTCTTCACAGATGCTAGCAGGCCTGCTGAGTTTCTCCAGCACTGCATATTTATATTTCAGATTTGCAGCATTGCTTTTGTTTTACTGATGACCAATGTTGGCACATTATATATTAAACATTTTCAAAAACAATTAATTGACATTTAGCTGTCTCATTTAGCAAGTTGAAACCTTAGACAGTTAAAAAGTTAACAAGGATGCTTTCAAATACCAACAGACAATGCTGAAAACACTCAGCAGGTTAGGCTGCCCGTGTTGAAGGATGGAAACATGCATTAATGTTTCAAGTTAATGATCTTTCAATTCTTAAAAGTATACAGGCTGAAACATTAACTTGATTGTTTCTCTCCTCAGACTGGAATTGAGCTGGTGAGTATTTCAAGTGTTTGCAGTTGTGTTAGATCTGCAACTTTTGTAGTTAGGATTTCCTTTAGGTATTGTGTAAAAGAAGCTTACTCTGCTGCCACCATGTGGCAAGACACTGTGTTACAGCCAAGGCAATTTATTTCTAATGGTTCGCGTTTGCACCTTTAGAAGAGATAAACATGTGTTGTGCGCAGGCTAAATAGAGGAATAAAGCTGAAAAGAATTTGTGTCAAAACAAAACAGAATAAACTGAAACAATAAAGTGAAGCAGGTTTGATAAACAATACAGCACATCCCCTGTATTCAAACATCTTCTGTTACCTTACCAAACATCTTACCTTTTGTAAGCTGTTCCTGGGTTTCTGACCGAGCTTGAAGCCTCTGCTGTACAGCAATAGAACCATGACTATTAAAACCATATCTGTATTAAAGAAAAACACATTCAAAAAGGTATCTTCTAAAAAATAATGAAGTGATTCTTAATGCTACATTGGTGACACCAAAATTGGAGGTGTAGTGGACAGTGAAGAAGGATACCTCAGATTACAACGGGATCTTGTTCAGATGGGCCAATGCACTGAGAAGTGGCAGATAAATGTGAGGTGCTATATTTTGGAAAAGCAAATTTTAGCAGGACTTATACACTTAATGGTAAGGTCCTAGAGAGTGTTGCTGAACAAAGAGATCTTGGAGTGCAGGTTCATAGCTCCTCGAAAGTGGAGTCACAGGTAGATAGGATAGTGAAGAAGGCATTTGGTATGCCTTCCTTTATCGGTCAGAGTTTTGAGTACAGGAGTTGGGAGGTCATGTTGCGGCTGTATAGGACATTGGTTAGGCCACTGTTGGAATATTGTGTGCAATTCTGGTCTCCTTCCTATCGGAAAGATGTTGTGAAACTTGAAAGGGTTCAGAAAAGATTTACAAGGATGTTGCCAGGGTTGGAGGATGTGAGCTATAGGGAGAGGTTGAATAGGTTGATGCTGTTTTCCCTGGAGTGTCGGAGGTTGAGGGGTGACCTTTATAGAGGTTTATTAAATCATGAGGGGCATGGATAGGATGAATAGACAAAGTCTTTTCCCTGGGGTGGGGGAGTCCGGAACTAGGTGGCATATGTTTAGGGTGAGAGGGGAAAGATATAAAAGAGACAGTCCCAGCAACAACTGAATAATTCCCCATTCTCAGCATTGTATCTGGTGATATTACACAACACAACTAACTGCGATATAAATCACTTGTGGATGCCAGGTGTTTCAATTGCCCTGGTATGCCACCAGCAAAATCCACATGTTTACAGAATCAGGAATGGAATTCAGGTTGCTACATAAAACTAGCAACCATTGACCTCAAATCCTGAAGAGCCGAATGATCACAGTGAAATGCACCTTTTTGGGTCTTCCTTTGCTTGCTGCATGCTGTCCTCAGATCAAAAGTAGAAAGGTGTTAGGGACAAGGACCAGTTTCTGCCAGCTTTGGTACGAGTGTATCATCTCAACCTTCAGCTTATTGAGTGAGATGAAATAAAATGGGAGGAGGCACAAGTGAAGTATCATCATCAACACTGACCAGTCCCTTCAAAATTAATACATTGACTGAAAATGTTCTCAATGTGCATAACATCGGTTGTCAAACACATTGATGAATCTACCTCATCACCATCTCTGTGCTCACCTCCTGCACTGTAACGAAATTTTGAGGCTGTATATCTGAGATCCGTACGAGTTAGACAGAAACCTTCTTCAAGTAAACATGGAGAAGACTGAAGCCATTAGGCTTTGATTTTCATTGTTCCTTAGCCACTGACTCCATCCTTCACATTGGCATCTGACGGAGGCTGAATCGGACTGTTCACAGACTTGGTGCCATATCTCACCCCGTGGTTTCCAACCACATCTACATATCACCACAAAAACCATCTATTCCACAGTTATATCATTGTCAGAGTTCATCCGTCTCAGCTCATCACCAGCAGGGGTAAGTCATATGGTCCTTTGAGACTGTACCACCTTTCAATTAGTTTGTGGTTGATCTCGTTGTGTTCTCCACTCCACTTTCCTGTCTACTCTTTGCTCCAGTCTGTAACTCCTTGACTCCCTGTCTATCAAAAATTGGCTTAACTTAACCTTTGATGCCACAGCCTCTACTACTTTCAGGGGAGGAGGATTAAACAGGTTAATGACTGTCTAAGAAAAAAAATTCTCATCTCTATTTTAAAGAGAGACCTTTTAAGTTTTAAACAGTGTTCCCTAGTTCTGATCTCCACCATGACAGGGAACTACTCCCTTTCAGGGTCTTATAAGTTTCAATTATTTCACCTCTTATTTTTCTAGATTCCTGCTGCTGGAAAGCCTACTCCAGATATTTGTTAACTCCACACTTGACACTTCTAACTCACACCCTCCACGTTCTACTTCTGACCCAAATTTCTTCAGCCCATGCCTTTATTCACACCAAAGGCTGCTCCACTATCATTTCTGTGTTTGCTAACCTACAATACCTAATCAAGCAATGTCCTGATTTTAAAGTTTCTTATTTACAAATTCAATTCCTTGCACTGCCCTATCTCTGTAACCTCCTCCAGCAGATAGCTCTCCTCAGCTCTCTGCTTTCTTGAGCTTCCCATATTTTGATCACTCTAGCAATTGTGACATGCTTCAGGATCCCTAAGCTCCGGAATTCCTCTCTTAAACCTTTCCACCTCCCTTGTTGTCCGTCAGGTATAACTTAAAATCTATCTCTTTGACCAAGCTATTGGCTATCTGCCCAAAAATAACATTATGTGACTCTGCATCAAAATTTGTTTGAGAAATCTATTCTGAAGTGGTTTGGAATGTTTTGTTATTTTAAAAGATGCTACATAAATACAAGCTGTTGATGTTGAGTAATGTGTATTGTTTAACGTATTCCTGTGTGGTATAACTAAGAGATTGACCTTCAAAAGTGATTTCTGTTAATTAATTCACTTTGAGGTGAAATTTAAGCACATACAACAGGTTGCTGTCACTCATACTTACATCAAAATATTTTCTGTTAACTATAAAACAAGAATTTATACTTACAGCCCTTAGCTTACCTGTTGATAACAGCCTGATCAGATGCCAGTCTGAAGACCCTGGGTTTGGGATTTCCATCCTGGGGTTGTGGAGTGACAGTTCCCACCTCCACAAATCCAAATCCTAGCTTGTAAAGACCATCCACTGCCTCCCCATGTTTGTCAAACCCAGCTGCAATTCCCACTGGGTTCTTGAACTTTTGGCCAAAAACATTGACCTCCTGAAATAGGTCGGGGATCACCAGTGAATAAGGCAAACAATCAACAATAACCAGTGAGAGCTATTCCACACGCTCAGCGATGTCATTCCTCTAATATTACCCTAGGGCCACCCCGAATTAATCTCACGTTTATTTCTACGCGTTACACAGGAGAAGCATCACTCAACATTAGAAATATGTTTTTTTTTCCTCCCCATCTTTCCTGAACACTTTAATTTTTAATTATAAAAATATTAGATGGGGAAATGGCTGTTTTCTAGCAGAGGTTTGGTGGGTAGTGGAGAGAACTTCAGTAACAACTTGAGAGTTGCAAAACCCTACATAGAGTTATTTTTTTCAGGCACTGTAGGTAGGTTGTGCTTCCCAAGAATCATTGCACTCATCACTGTGAGTTTGGAGGCTTTTGAGGGCATTATGTTTGCACTTACTTGACCTCTCCTGCAGTTACTCACTATCAGGCACATTGGTGGGCTATTGACTCAGAACATCCACAGCATTGTTTTCCTGCAGACTAGTCACTCTTGCTTTTAAAGATTTCAAAAGTAGTTGGTTGCATTTGAATATCAATTAAAATTACTGCAATCTGCATCCTTTTGTCAGAAAATTTAGGGGACATTTTCTTCCATTTGCGTTATTTTTTGTAAAGTAGGCAGTCTTTCTTACTTTCTTCATTGCAAAATAATTGCTGCAAGTATAGAGTAAGGGCAGGGTAATAATATGAAATGCAGCATGGATGCGGATAGTGGAAACATTGAAATATTATGTCCACAGCAAGTTCAAAGTGCTTTATGATGCTAAAAGAAATTATGCATTCACTTCACTTCTTGCACAGATTCAACTGTTCTTTGGGAATGGTCAGGATGGACTTTGTGATGGAGATCTAGATTATGGTTTCATGAAATACTTACCAGGCTGGTGGAGTCCCTACATTTTGCCCGTGGGATGAATCCCTTGGAAATAAACCAGATGGCAAGAGTATGTGAGGTTTCTGGATCCACAACCTTCTGCAGAGCAGGCATCAGGTGTCTGGCATAAAACTTCTCATCCCCGATAACAGTACAATATGTGAAAAACAGGCATGTACCGCTGCCCAACACACGAACTGCCTCTCTCAAACGTCTCTGTATTGGGGTGAAGCAAAACAACACCAACATTAAAACCAAATCTGGGAATACGTTTACTCCTGCAACCATTCTGAAGTGCTGCAGGATGGCTTGAAGTCCAGCTTCTGGGAAGGACAGCAGGAGCTACTGGCTTTGTGCACAACATGTGCTGATCCAGAAAACAGAAGAATGTTGCAAAGAGCTTTGGAAGTTTGAGCAGAAAAAGGTGACATTTTGGAATAGTCAAAAGACATAAGGTTTCTGAAGACAACCTGGAAGACTGCAATGATGCTTTTTAAATGGGGTGGAAAAAAAAAGAGAAAGACTGAGAGAACTGCAGACAGCACGGCTCTCCGGGCATGTTCAGATGGTAGAGAGATAACAGAAGGACATAAACAGTAAAGGAGAGGCCAAATGCTAGGGGTTAGGATGGTGAAGAAGATGCCTCTATTCAAAGGGTTACAGAATGATTTGAGGAAGGGGACAAGGAATACTGAAGATTATTCATCTGGGCACATGGAACTGGCAACATGACAGTTGCCTCAGCATGCCAGGGACCTGGTTTCAATTCCACCCTTGGGTGACTGTCTGTGTGGAGTTTGCACATTCTCACTGTGTCTGTGTGGGTTTCCTCCAGGTGCTCTGGTCTCCTTCCACAGTCCAAAGATGTGCAGGTCAGGTGTATTGGTCATGGGAAATTGCTCATAGTGTCCTGGGATATGCAGGGTGGGTGGATTAGCCATGGGAAATGCAGGGTTATAGGAACAGGGTGGAGGAATGGCTCTGGGTGGGATGCTCTTCAGATGATCTGTGTGGACTCAATGGGCCGAATGGTCTGCTTCCACACACTATAGAGATTCTATGACATTTTTTTTCAGGGATTTGTAGTATTTCAGACTTTGCATTGAGAGTTGTTCAGAAGCGCCTTAGAAAATTCATATTTCAAGCCACAGGGGAAATGAGCCAATGAAGGACAACAGCGCACAATTTTAACCCATTCAAAACCCCCGAATTGGTCTGAAAGTCTTGCCCTACACTTATTCCGATACGTCACAATTTTAAAGCAGGCAATCCAAGATTCAGAATCACATTCTCATTACCATTTTTAAAATTGTAAATGCATTTTGCTGAAGTTGCGTTCAAGAAAAGATAAAAATGCAGCGAGAACTTTAAACCCAATCACATGCATTCTTTTATTGATTCACACAATAAAATCTGATTGAATGAGGTTTTACTGGATGATATCATGTGGGCATTTCTCTCGGCTGCACTGAAAGTTTAACCGAAATTTTAAAAATTTACTTGATAAAAGTTCATAGCCATTTACTTTGTGGTTTCCTGCAGCAGTGTAACCCTCTCTCTCCCATACCCTGGTTGTTATTTATTGTAGCTCCCTCCCATGAGGAGAGTCCGTCAGTGAGTGAGAACACAAGCTGCATAGCCCGGACACATGAAGGAGACATTGTAACACAGTGTCGACCCTCCAATCAATTACCCTCCTACCTTCAGTATACTGCTAGCCATTCTGAAATCCGAGGCAGCCCCTCTGTTTCCTGTGCTCCCGGAACAGGCGGAGACACCAGACAGACGGGAAGTATTGCGGTGGGTGAGACTGCCCTTTCCACAGCAGTACTTCATGTGATAAGTTACTGCTCTATGAGTGAACTGGTTTGTTTCAATGAATACCCCTTCACACTGATATCAAGCAATTTTTAAAAATTCCAAACTATTGGGAGAACCGTTTGTTGTTAGCTCTAACCTGTCCTAATTTTCTGTGGCTTTCGGATTCTTTTTAAAATATGAGTTATGACATACCTGGAACTAATGAGAGTTCAACCCAGGCTCTTTGGCTCTTAGGGACACTACTACTGCATCACAAGAGTCCAGTCTTATGTTGATTCAAAGCAGGATGTTCTAACCAGTTATGGCTGGTTAGCTCAGTAGTTTATTCCTCATCCCTTATTGTCCAAAGAAAGGGCAGTTAAAAGTCAACCACATTGCTGTGGTGATTTAGAGATGCCGGTGTTGGATTAGGGTTGGGTACATGGTACATTGGGAAAACCGAGCAAAGGCTACAGCAATGGATGAATGGGCACCGCACAACAATCAACAGACAGGAGGGTTCCCTCCCATTTGGGGAACACTTCAGTGGTCCAGAACATTTGACATCTGACCTTTGGGTGACCATCCTCCAAGGTGGACTTCGGGACAGGCAGCAGCGAAAAGTGGCCGAGCAGAGGCTGATAGCTAAGTTTGGTACCCATAGGGAGGGCCTCAACCGGGACCTTGGGCTCATGTCACATTACAGGTGACCACCATTGCACTATACACACGTACACGGACACTCCTATACACACACACACACACACGGACACACATATACACATACATGCACACAGACACACACACTCACACATGCACCCTCTCACAGACTTAAGACATGCACACTCACACACACACACATATACACTCTGTCTCACACTCACCCCTCACCACCCCCCCCCCCCCCCCCCCCCAACCCAGATAGACAGACAGAAGACACGGTAAAAACAATGACTGCAGATGCTGGAAACCAAATTCTGGATTAGTGGTGCTGGAGTTTACTGCTCCTCGGATGCTGCCCGAACTGCTGTGCTCTTCCAGCAAGACTAATCCAGACAGACACACACACATACACACAAAGACCACATGCACACAATATGTTTGTGGGGTGAATTTGCACTTGCAGAGTTGCATTGTATTTTGCTCAAAAACTGCATGTATTCATGTAAAACTCTGTTATCTCACTTTTTAGATTAGAATCAATCTAAACATCAGGTCATAGACAGAGAACACAGGGGACTAACACCTTTAACATATTGTCTAGCTATCACCAATTGTTACAGTTAACCTGAGAATGCAACTTTAAAAAAAGTTTTGTGATTTGCTCATGAAAGAAGTAAAACTATCATGGTATTCGAACAGATGAAAAACTCAACAGACAATCAAGGTATTTTTCAATGTATAATTTCAGTTACATCACACTGTAAATTTTTGCTATAAATTCTGTGCCTTACAATTGAGCCCTCCACAACCACCTGATGAAGGAGCGGCGGTCTGAAAGCTAGTGCTTCCAATTAAACCTGTTGGACTATAACCTGGCGTCGTGTGATTTTTGACATTGCTGTGAGTCTGTATTAACATGTATTCTGGATTAGTGGTGCTGGAAGAGCACAGCAGTCAGGCAGCATCCGAGGAGCAGTATTCCTGACGTAGGGCTTTTGCCCGAAACATTGATTTTACTGCTCCTCGGATGCTGCCTGAACTGCTGAACTCTTCCAGCACCACTAATCCAGAACCCTGCATTAACATGTAGGTCATACCAGGTAAAGATGGTAGCTGTCCTTCTCTCCAGGACTTTAGTGAACTAGATAGGTTTTTACTGCAACTAGGAGAAAGTGAGGACTGCAGATGCGGGAGATCCGGGTTGAAAAATGTATTGATTGTAGTTACATGGTTGTCCCAAGGCCAGCTTTTGGCATTCAGATTTTCTTTATTTATTCAATTCAAGTTTCACTGTCTGTCCTTGTGGGATTTGAACCTTGGTTTCCAGAACATTAACTTGGCATTCTGGATTACCAGCGCAGTGCTATCAGCACATCATTTCGTAATATTCAACAGAAGTCTGATGGTTGTGGTTCATTAAATTGAAATTTTTAAACAAGTTTGCTAATTTAGTTCTTTTTCCCCTGAAAATCCTGCATTAGTAGCTCAGGATGAGTATAGTAAAGCGGAGAGTTGATAATTGTAGTCATCCTCTCAGTTTCAGCATTCAATAGAGTTTCCAAGCAATATGTGCCCTTCTGGTCAATTCAAGATAAAACACAAGATAGAATGGAAACACAACAGATCAGAGAACAAGGCATTTAAACGGGTCCTTCTTCAGACGCAGCAGTGTTTATTGTGAGATAGAGGGGTACTTCAGGGCCGAAAAGAAACAAGGGCACCCTGTACTTGGGTCGGGGCAGACCTGGGCATCCTGGTCAGGAGTAGCACCAGGGCACCCAATTTATGTCCCTGCCCTTGTTTATTTGGGAATAAACTGCACACTGCCGCTCATTGGGGATTTGCCAAAGCTATACAACTGCTCAACTTTGGTTTCAAATATGGGCAAAAGGCCTAAACTTCAGAGGTAGGGTGAATGTGACTGCTCTGATGTCAAGACTGCATTTGACGGAATGTGACATCAAGGACCCCTAACAAAACCCGAGTCAGTGGAAATCAGGGAGCAAAACTTTTTGCTGATTAGAGTCGAATCAGCTATTGGACGTCAGTCATCTTGAGGATCTAAAATCAGGCTGTTATCAGGAGCAACCTTACTAACAACAAAATGGCTTCTTAATGCAAGTAACATTAAGTAACATAACAAAATGGCTTCTAGGCTGCAAATTGGCAACTGTGTTTAAAATGGCTTTTTACCTTGCTAAAAGCTAGATTCCTGAACTAACTGAATCAAAGATTAGCAGACAATGCTTTCTTCACAGTATGGAATTATCTAGATAGGACATTACTAACCATCCTAGCTGACCTTGTGGGTGCAGGGAGATAAAATGTGCAAAGCAAAGTTGGTTCCCAGGAAATATCATTGGGTTAACTTGCTGTCCGTTATGTCATTTTATTACCTTTCATTGGATTTGCTCTGTAATTAAGGCTGCACTATTTCTTAAGAACAACATAGAAATTGTCTTTCTTTTAAGTTATTTGCGTAATTTCTCCAGGGAGCACGGACGCTTTAAACCTCTGTGTTGCTGAACAACCTGTGCCCGACTGATACTGACTAAAGTGTGAAATCTTGCAGAACCAGTGAATTACGTGTGATTTTGACTGATTGCGGAACTGAGAGACCCCTCCTGTGGGCTGAGATCTTCAATCTCAGCTCCAGGACATCTCTGCAGGAGTTTCTCAGGGTAGTTTTATTATCACTGCCATCTTCAGCTGCTTCATCAATGACCTTCCCTCCATCATAAAGCCAGAACTGACTATTGCACAGTGTTCAGCACCATTCATGAACTCCTGAAATACTGAAACAGTCCATGACCAAACGCAAGGCTGGATAATATCCAGGTTGAACAATTAGTGACAAGTAATATTTCCAACAAGAATTGGGAGTTTTAGAGTAATACAGCATGAAAACAGACCCTTTGGCCCAACCTGTGCATACTGACCAAGTTTCCTAAACTGAGCTAGTCCCAGTTTCCTGCTTTTGGCTCATCTCCCTCTAAACTATTCCTATCCATGTAACTATCCAAGTGTCTTTTAAATGTTGTAATTGAACCTGCCTCTACCCCTTGCTCTGCAGCTCATTCCATATAAGCACCATCTTCTATGTGAAAAAGGTTGCCCTACGGGTCGCTTTTTAATCTTTCCTTTCTTGTCTTAAACTTAAGTTTGGAGTCTCCTAGCCTCTGGAAAAGACTTTGACTATTTACCTTACTCCTCATGATTTAATAAACTCCTATAAAGTTTGGGAGAGGATTTGTAGCTCGGGTGCTCGTTGTTGTGGTTCTGTTTGCCGAGCTGGGAATTTGTGTTACAGATGTTTTGTCCCCTGTCTAGGTGACATCCTCAGTATTTGGGAGCCTCCTGTGAAGCGCTTCTGTGATGTTTCCTCCGGCATTTATAGTGATTTGTATCTGCCGCTTCCGGTTGTCAGTTCCTGGAACTGATTCAGGAACTGACAACTGGAAGCGGCAGATACAAATCACTATAAATGCCAGAGGAAACATCACAGAAGTGCTTCACAGGAGGCTCCCAAATACTGAGGATGTCCCCTAGACAGGGGACAAAACATCTGCAACACAAATTCCCAGCTCGGCGTACAGAACCACAACAAACTCCTATAAAGTCACCTCTCAGCCTCTTACGTTCCAGCCCCTCCTCACAAATCAAACCTTCCAATTTTGGCAACGTCCCTGTAAATCTTTTTTATAACCTTCCCAGTTTAATAACATTCATCCTATAGCAGGTCAACTAGAATTGTACGCTGTATTCCAGATGAGACCTTATCAATGTCTTGTAAAACCTTAACATGTCTTCCCAACTCCTGTACTCAATGCTGTGACCAATTAAGGCAAGTGTGCCAAAGGCCTTCTTCACCACCCTGTCTACCTGTGATGCCACTTTCAAAGAACTGTGTACCTGCACCCCTCTGTCTCTCTGATCACCAACACTCCCCAGGGTCCTTTCATTAACTGTATAAGTCCTACCCTGGTTTGTTTTACTGAAATGCAATAGCTTGCATTTATCTGAAATAAACTCCATCTGTCACCTCCAACAAGAGAGAACCTAACCATCACTCCTTGATGTTCAGTGATATCACAATCGCTCAGTCCACCACTAATGTTCAGTAGCATCAGTGTATAGCATCTACAAGATGCACTGTAGAAATTCACCAAAACTCCTTGGACAGCACCTTGCAAATGACCTCTACCATTGAAAAAGACAAGGTCAGTAAATAAGGGGAGCACCACCACATGCAAGTTTCCCTCCAAGCCACTCATTGTCTTGACTGGGAAGTTTATCGCCATTCTTTCAGTATCACGCAGTCAAAATCCTGGAATTCTCTCCCTAATGGTATTGAGTGTATCTGCACCAAATGGACTGCAGAAGATAGCTCATCGCCACTTTTTCAAGGGCAATTAAGGATGTGTAATAAAAGCTGACCCAGCTAACAAAGCTCACATTCCCTGAATAAATATTTTTCAAAAACCTTTCAGCCAGCTTGAATCTAATTGTCTTAACTCCCTGAATACACTGCCATAAAAATGGACAAGTACATAACAAATGTAATGAATATGCAGCAGTATTTGCTCAATGGTTATTAACCAATGGGAAGAAAAGGTAATTTGTTTACTGTGCTATCTGAAGCACTTAATGAGATTATTCGTGTAATTATTCCTAAAGATATTCTGTATATATCAGTTAATACCCAAACATCTCTAGTAAGTACTTCCATTGTTGATTTGGAAATTTAATCCAGCATTAACTAATAAGTGGACATTATAAAAGTCCTGCCTTGAATCCTTTAGACTCAGTTGATGAAGCAAATCACAATGAATGTCAGGTTCTACTCTCTCCTGACTCCATTTAGGATGAATTTGCAATTGTTTCTTGCGTCTTATTTTGTTTTGCAAATTGTAGCAATGCCCTGCTTAGAACATCAGAAAGAATTTCAAAACTCATGTTATGAGTTTATGGAACAACGACTGAACTTTGGGGATGCCCAGAACTGGTGTAAGCAAGGAGGTGGGCATCTCACCAATATACAGAATGAAAAAATGCACAACTTTCTGCAGAATCATATCAAACATATACCAGACTATACGAGGTGGTGGATTGGCTTAGTTTTATTGGGAGAAGAACCAAGTTGGAGACCCCATATCCCAGGTAAGACCCAAACACATGAGCAGTAGAAGGTTGGTCTCAGGGAACTGTCAGAACCATGAGCCTCATTTGAGATCAGAAGAACATTTTAAGATTATGGTGAAATTATTATAAAGAGTTAGGGAAACCATTGTTATGAAGCAGCAGAGGCAACAATACAAAAAACAGCAACAATTTAACTTTTTTGCCTCTGCATATTATTTCAAATCTTTGATTATCATAGCACAAGAACAAGTAAAAGAATAAGATTTACTCATTCCTGACAACTATTGAGGGCTTGTGAGAATATTTCAAAAATTACTTTATATTTTCCAAAAATGAAATTAAAATTTATATTGATTGTTCCTCCGGACCAGTGCAATAGGAATTACTTCACTATTCTCTTGTATATTTTAAATAAATATTATGGGATTCAATGTTATGTTGCCAACAATTAATTTTCCGTGCTTTAGCAGCTAATAAATTGTAACTATTAGCTGAGGTATGTATGGCTCAATTAATCAGTTTTTCTGTGTTCTACATTTATTGATACTCCCAGTTCTATCCTGGCTTGGTGCATCATTGCGGCTTCCCAATGCTGGGATTTCTGACCAAGGGACAGGTCTATCACCCAAGTGCGGCTACCTTTCATGGAAAAGTAGATACAAACATTGGGACACAACAAGCTGCAACAAAACTCTCTCATTTATCTGTGAATTTGGTAAGGGACACTTTTAAATTCCTCTCAAAATTGAACTGTCTGGAGAAATGTATAATAATCTATTTGTTGTAAGCACATTTTCCCAAAGCATTTTCATACTGTAATTCCATTCTTCAGGAGCTACACATGTTTGGTAGACTCCCATTAGTACCAAACAAAGAATGGGGGATGCTGAAATCAGAAACAAAAATATAAATTGCTGGAGAAACTCAGGCAGCATCTATGGAGAGTTAATGTTTCAAGTCCAGTGACCCTGCCAGAACTAGGCAGTAGCTAGGAAAAAGTGGTGTGGCTGCTGAAGGCAAAGGGTGTGGTAGGAGGAATAAAATAATAAACAATAGGTGAAGATGGAGCCCACAGGGAGAGCAAGACAGTTAGGCAGACAACAAGGCACGGTGGCACAGTGGTTAGCACTGCTGCCTCACAACGCCTGTAGACCCGGGTTCATTTCCCGACTCAGGCGACTGACTGTGTGGAGTTTGCACGTTCTCCCCGTGTCTGCGTGGGTTTCCTCCGGGTGCTCCGGTTTCCTCCCACAGTCCAAAGATGTGCGGGTCAGGTGAATTGGCCAAGCTAAATTGTCCGTAGTGTTAGGTAAGGGGTAAATGTAGGGATATGGGTGGGTTGCGCTTCGGCGGGTCGGTGTGGACTTGTTGGGCCGAAGGGCCTGTTTCCACACTGTAAGTCTAATCTAATCTAAAAAAGATGGATAATGGTAAACCAGGGAGACAGAAAAGCTGATATTCAACCTGTTTTCCCCTACCTATGATCCCTGTTATCAGCTTTTCTGTCTCTCTTGCTTACCATTACTCTGCCTAACTGGCTTTCTCCCTCTCTCTGGGTTCCATCTCCACCTATCATTTACTCTTTTACCCCCATTCCCTGTCTTCAACATTTTCCCAGTCACTGTAGTTCTGAAATGTTAACTCTGCTGCCTTTCCTCTGCTGTCAGATTCTGACAGGCCTGCTCAGTTTCTCCAGCAACTTTTGTTTTGTTTCAGATTTCCAATAGTTCCTGCTTCACAATGATGGAACAGATGCTTTTTATAGAGTTTTAAAAAGTTAGAATGCTTGTGGTTCTTGTGACCCTGTGGTAATATCCTTACCTCAGGTCTAGCAGACTTGGGTTCAAGGCTGTACCTGCTTGAGAGGTGTGTCTGGATTGGTTGATGTTTAAAAAAAATGAAAGCTGGAGTAATGGGGTCTTGCAGTGTCATGGTAATGTCCCAACCTTGGAGCTAGGTAATCTGGTTCAAATCTGCCTGCTCCAGTGTTGTGTAGTAACATCCCTGAACAGGTTGATTAAAAATATCTGGGAAGCTGGACTAGATCTTTTGTGACACTACCTCTGGAGCAGCAGGCCTGGGTTCAAGTCCAATCTGCACAAGAGGAGTGTAATAACATCTCTGTGCAAGGTGATTAAGACAAATAGAAAGCTGGAGTGAAGGGCTGCTAGTGACCTAGTGGTGATGTTATGGGACTAGCAATTGAAGTCCCCAGGTAATTACACGGTCCAAATCCCACCCTGGCAAGTGTGAAGTTTGAACATAATAGAAAGCTGGAGTGAAGGGGCATTTGTAGCGTAGTGTCCCTGGTGTCTTGGAGATGGAGGGGAAATGACTGTTTGTCTAAGCTAGAGGCAGGATGTCATGCCATGAAAAACTCTGTCTTAAAACTGACAATCTTACAAATATAAATCAAATCAGCGATGGTAGAAACTAAATCATTTCACATTATAATTAAACTCTTTGTGAGAGTCTTGCACTGTGATATTTTGAAAGTTAACTTTGCAATCTTGCTCTCAAAATAGTTATCCTTAATGTTATTTTAAAGTTTCCAAAGTGACTGATGTTGGTGCTGTCCATAAGGTAAACACAATGGGAAGTGAATTTCTCTGGTATTCTCTTCATAGTCTGCCATGGCTTCAGTTACCATGGAGATAGTCCAATGGTAATTCACTGGGCTAATTCCTGAGATAAAAGGAATGAGCTCTCTTAGAACGTAAACAAATTTGGGCTTAATTTTGACATTAAGGTTATAGCAGGAAGAAATGGAAGTTTTTCTCCCCTAAAGGACATCAATGGACCATTTAGGTTTTCAGCTCAACATTTGGGAGAATTGTAAACTGAGGGGAGGACAATGTAGAACTCCAAAAGGACATTGACATGTTAGTGGAGTGGTTGGCTACTTGGCAGATGAAGTTTGATGAGGACAAGTGTGAGGTGATGCACTTTGAATTAACAAACATGAAGAATCAGTATAGAATAAAGGACATAAATTCTATCAGGCATACAGAAGCAGAGCGACCTGGGTGTATAAGTACAGGTGGCAGGACAGGGATGAAGAGAGTGGTTATTAAATCATACACTACTCTAGAATTTATAAACAGAGGTGTGGAGCACAAGAACAAGGAGGTCATGATGAACTCAGGTCAGGGTCTAGGGACTCCACTATATGAAGGATGTAAATGCATTGGAGAGAATCCAGATGGTGTTTATGAGAATGGATCCAGGGACAAATGAGGATAGATTGGAGAGGTTGGATCTGTTTACCTTGGAGAGTAGATGGCTAAGAGATTTGATAAAAGTTTTCAAAATCATGAGGCAAGTGGATAAGGTAAGTACGAGGAAACTATTTTCACTCATAAATGGATCAAGAACCAGATGGAAGTTTTAAAGTGTTTTGCAAATAAAAAGAGGAAAAATGTGTTCACACAGCAATAGTTTAGGTTGAAATACACTATTTGGAAGTGTGGGGGAGGCAAGTTCAAGAGGCATTGGATTTGACTATTTAAATAGAAACAATATGCAGCATTATGTGGAAAAGGCAGGAAATTGGCACTGAGCTAAAATGCTTAGGGAGCTAATACAAACACAAGGGGGTGAATGGCGTCCTGCTGTTGCGTAACCATTCTGTAATTCTTGATTACAATTCAACAGTTTCAGTCATTATTATTGCTACCTGCCTTTTATTATCATTTGGCAGAAGATACACAGCTAATAATGTGTCATGCCACTGACACTTTGACTAACTGAAATTATTCCATTAATCGTTGATGCATAGAATCCCAAGTGATGTTTCTGTCCTTAGAAATCCCCTTATAGTACTTCGTTCTTTACAATATTTAGAAAAGTTTATTTTAAACAGAATAAAAACCTTGGCTACTAGAGAGAGAGATAGAGAAGGATTTCAATAAAACAAGCCACAGCATAACATCAAGGCCACACATTGTTTTATGCTTTTTCATATTCATGTTACCAATTGACAATTTTGCCATTTTTCGTGTTTTTGGAGGCAGGAACAGTTACCATACAATTGGGCAGGAATAGACACTTTGATTTGTTTTAGTGGGTGATACAGAGATGCATCAGACTAAGTTGTCATCTTTGATTCAGACAATGCAAGTCAGGCCATCTCCTAACATCACTCTCCCAATGTTTGCCTATTCACTGACAGCTTTGAGTTCCAAATGCCAGGGTAGATGGAGTCTGGGTTTCTGCCCCCTGAAGTCCTGCCTCTTTTTACTGGGCTCAGTTCTATTAATGATGTTAGAAACTCAACCCAAGGCCAAATGTGTCAAATAATTGATATTTTTAGTGTTGTGAGCATTTCAAAGACCTTTTGGTATTATTACAAGGCTTATTGTTTTCATTCATCATTAGTACTTGAAAACTGATTCAAAGAGTTAATGGCTGTCAGAACATTAATGTGAAAATTAACTCATCGAATCCTTTAATATATTAATGTATGATTTTCCATTATTAATACATATAGAAAAAGGCTTTATCCACTGTATTAAAACCCATTCAGATTGCTGGTCAATTCAATAATCTTTTATATTTTGAGGATAAAGTCTTATGATCAAGAAGTGCATTGATATCATATTTAACCTCCCAAACACCATCTAATAATGCCTGTTGAAGTTGGCTCCCTGGATTTGTTCCAGTTCATTCTTCAGAAATAGCAATACTATTAGATTTTTGCTGGTCTTCTGAAACTGTTCTGTTTTTTGTCTCTGCTATTTCCTTATTAAAATCTTTTTATACGTAGGCATAAGGTCAGAGAAGAGAGATACAAAAGGTTCCAAAGGGGCAATTTGTTTCACACAGACAATGGTGAGTGTCCGGAATGGGCTGCCAGAGGTAGTATAGGAGGTGAATTCAATTTTGTCAAGTAAAAACCATTTAGACAGGTACATGGATGGAATAGTGGAGGAAGAGTGGACCACGGTGTCCCAGAGGGGCATCTGTTCTGATGATACCAGCTTTTACAAGGGACTCTCAGAAATGTCCATCTTCTTTCTCAACTGAGGATTCCCCAGCACCATTGTTGACAGAACTCTCAACTGGGTCTCCCCTATCCTTCCACCCCTTTCTTCCCTCCCACAACAGTGATAGGGTCCTCCTCATCCCTCATCCTAATGAAGGGCTTTTGCCCAAAAAATCAATTGTCCTGCTCCTCGGCTATGCTGTGCTTTTCCAGCACCACATTTTTCGACTCTGATGTAGTCTTCACTTTCTCCTTCTCGTCCTCACCTATCATCTCACCAGCATCCACATTCAGCGGATCATTAACTACCATTTCCGCACCTCCAGTGAGATGCTATGACCAGACACATATTCCTCTCCCCTCCCTTGTCAGCCTTCCGCAGAGACCATTCCTTCCAGAACACCTGGTCCACTCTTTCTTCACTCCCAACACCTCCGTCCACCGCTCCCAGATGCTGCAGCCTTCTGTGCTCAATACTGAGTTCAATAATTTTAGAGCTTGAGCTCTCCCATGTCCTTATCCCAACCTCCACAGGTCAGGCCTAGTGATCACATCGTCGGCTATTACACATAGAGTCATAGAAGTGTACGGCATGGAAACAGACCCTTTGGTCCAATCCGTCCATGCCGACCAGATATCCCAACCCAGTCTAGTCTCACCTGCCAGCACCCGGCCCATATCCCTCCAAACCCTTCCTATTCATATACCCATCCAAATGCCTCTTAAATGTTGCAATTGTACCAGCCTCCACCACTTCCTCTGGCAGCTCATTCCATACACGTACCACCCTTTGCGTGAAAAATTTGCCCTTTAGGTCTCTTTTATATCTTTCCCCTCCCACCCTAAACCTATGCCCTCTAGTTCTGGACTCCCCGACCCCAGGGAAAAGACTTTGCCTATTCACCCTATCCATGCCCCTGATATTAGCCACTAACAGCCTCCATTAATAGCAATTCACCCTCCCAACCAAATTGTTATCCACTCCTTTGTCTGTCCAACTGTATGTGTCCTATTCTTTACTCCTTACCCCCTCCCCCTATCTTCTGCTGAAAAACTGACATTTTCTTACCGACCATCGGTTCTGAGGAAGGGCCACTCGATCCAAAGCAATAACTCTGATTTCTCTCCACAGATGCTGCCAGAGCTACTAAACTTTTCCAGCAATTTCTGTTTTTATTTTAGATTAATTGTGACGCAGGTCATAGATATAAGTTTGTCAATAATAGATCTGTTAGGAAATTCAGGAGAAACATCTTTACCCCAAGAATTGAGAGATTGTTAAATGTGGCACTGCTAACAGTGGTTGAGCAAATGGCATACATCCACTTAAGGGGCAACTAGATTATTATATGAGGAATAAAGGATAGAAAGAATGCTGGTAAGCTTATATGGTGGGGCATAGAAGGGAGGCAGGCAATCTCCCCCCCACCTCCTCCACAACCCACTACCTGGGCCTGTTGGTGGGTACTTCAGTCAAGCCCACGGGAGGTCGACAGCCTCTTACCATGTAAGCATATTTTTGAAGGTAATTTTTAATAAACCTGTTCAGGGATGCTATGACACATCTCTGGAGCAGGTGGGACTTGAATCCAGGATTTGTAACCCAGAGGTAAGGACACTACCAATGCACTACAAGAATCTTCAGGTCGCATATCAACTTTCAAAAGAGGAATGCCAAATAGCCGCTAATTTAAAGAAACTTGCTGTAGCAATAGCTTTTAATTGATTGGAGGAATATGCCTGTTTAGATCACTTTGTTACAGGTTGGCTTTGAGCAGCAGCCTCAGGAGAAAGTGTTAACAGTTAATTTAACAGTTAAATCTTACGAGCTACACTTGATTACATTTATACAATAATACAACAATGCAGCTGTTCTGAATAGAGCCCTTTGCTATGATCAATTTTACGAATGTGCTTTTTAATCCCAATAGCTCAAATGAATAGGAAGGGAAGTGATATACATCATACACGGAGATGGTTAATTACTGTCCGAAACTGAAAACTCTCAGGTTCCCATTTTTAAATAATAAATTGCATTTCTGATGCTTTTGTTCATTTATAAGAGGTTCTTAATGGCAGTTATACAATATAATTTAGCATATATATCTACTGTGAACCAATTAATCATTCAAATACAGATACATTTCACTATCTTCCTGAAATGAATATTTATAAATAAAGAAGAACAATGGTCAGTAAATATTAACAAAGTGAGTACTTTATAAGGTTCCTGAAATATGAAATGGAACCTTTATGGTTTGTTCAATTTAATTTATTTTCAGATTGTCATATTGTTTAAGTACTTTACTCAATAATTTAAAGAACACAATAGTAGTCAGCCCCCAGGATATGAAATTATATTGAAGTGCTTCCCATTTATTTAGACTGTTCAATACAATGTTCTATTGGTTCAGGTCTGCAGCTGTCACAGGGAGTAACCTCTTCAAGTTGGAACATTCTCACCATTTCATCCGAAAGATCACATTACACACCTTTTAAAATAATTTGCTCAGTTGACACAGGAGATGGCCGCATGATTAATACTGAAATTCCAGAGCAGTGAGTAGACCTACCTACTTCACAATGGAAGTGTTGAATGTACATTTAGTGTAAATGCTAGTAGCATAACCATTTATTGGGTCATAAAGTATTTTGATTTTGAATATTGTTTCCATTGCCCTACATCAGCTTATAATCAAAACATAAAATTTGCTCAGTTCCTCACTCTGTTGGGAAACCTACATTCCAGCTATAAACTTGCTTGGCTAAGACCCACACTTACTTTCCAAGGAGGATAGACTCTGGACAATCTTTTTCTTTCAATCAATAGTAAAATTTTAGCTGATTATTCTACTCGTTGGCAAGCAGGAAAGAAACAGTGAGCATTAATGAGTGATGCTCAGTTTGGAGAAAGGTTGGAATTCATGTGCCTCAGGGGTCAATGCAGGATTGAGTTTTACCTTTCATATAATTTGATAACTTGGATTTGGGATTTCAAAATTTTCTGACAGTATAAAAGTAGGAAGCTTGACTGACAGTCAGGAGACCTCTTATGAAACATGCAAATGGTGTATGAGAAAATAACAATCCTGCATAAGTTAGATTAGATTCCCTGTAATGTGGAAACAGGCCCTTCAGCCCAACCAGTCCACACCAACTCTCTGAAGAGTAAACCACCCAGACCCATTTCCCTCTGACTAATGCACCTAACACTATGGGCAATTTAGCATGGCCAATTCACCTAGCCTGTGGGAGGAAACCCACACAGACACGGGGAGAACGTGCAAACTCTACACAGACAGTTGCCCGAGGCTAGAATCAAACCTGGGACCCTGGTGCTATGAGGTAGCAGTACTAACCACTGAACCACTGTGCTTAGTTCACAGAGCAAAATGGTTCAGCAATGGATGTGAGGGAAGTGAAGGTGTATTCTATACATTTTAGTATAGTCAACACAGCAATTGTGTGAAAAAGAGCAGTCAGACTGCTCTTGTGGGACCAGTATGAAGACTGAACATAAAACTGGGAGCAAATACAATGATCTTTGTAATTTATTTTAACATAATTTCATGTTTACACATGAACCCGCTGCAAAGACAACCAATGGCCGAGATGTGGAACTGCTTGAAGTTATAAGATCACACTACAAATTACAATTAACAAGTCTGACATTTAACATTGAAAACACTGATCACAGCTCCATAGCAAGTCTTCACAAACAAATGCAGACACAGTTCAAATAGTGTTTCCACAACAAATAATTGACAAAAGAGTTTCAATGTATTTGAAATGGTGATCCATAGTGAGCATGTTGACCCACCTTTATATTTTAGTTTCTGAAAAGTTTTAAACAGTCAACTGAATAAAAATTGTTTACAATCTGTCTTCAGAAACTCCCAATTTGGTTAAGTGTGCAGAAAATGCAAAATGACCAATAAGGGAATAACAAGTAGGTAACTAACAAGAAGAAATTGATGTTGTGTTGCTGGTTAAAGCAAGAAATTGATGAACAAGTTAGATCTTTGACTTTCTGGGATCAAAAAAATGAATTCTTCAGCTACTGTACACAAAGAATTTAATTCCAGCTGATACAATTTCACACAGCCCCTGTAAATATGATTGTGCTGTCATACAATAGTTGAGTATAATTGTTTGGTAAGCAGTTTGGAATGTTCTGTAAGGCATAGCCCCATAACAAGGAATTATATTTATATTCCATAAATATCTGGCAACTTTAATTTATTCTGCACAACAATCAGTTGTATTATGAAATTAGAATCATACCTGAAAGTGCTGCAAGTTAGTTTCATTAGGTGTCCCTGATTCTAAACATATTTTATAATGTTATAGCAATATGACCATGTATGTTATGTCACATTATTGCTGGAGCACACGTTATGGCACAATGTTGCCTGTCCTGCATTTTGTACCTTTGATATAATTTTGGTCAACGTTACCCATAGGCATGCTGTTTTCCTCAGCTTCCCACCTCTTCCTGACAGAAACTTGAGCTCAACCAACACTGTGCCAAATGTAACCTAAGGTGCACCAATTCCCTCTGTCCAGCTTCCTATCCAGCAGCGCCTCCATTTTAAAATTTTTGTTCTTGTTTTCAATTCCTTCATAGCCTCAGCACCCACATCTAGGGCAAACCCCTTCAGTCATTTAATCGTCCTACCTTCCTCCCATTTTGGTCTCTGTCCATTCCGGATCCTTTAGATTGCTCCATTATTGACAGTTATGTTTCCTGATGTCTAAGTCCTTCAACACCCTTCCCCACATCTCTGAGCCTCACTCTCCTCTTACAAAGACACTCCTTTCTGATCAAGCATAGATTATCTATCCCAATTTCTTCTTGGCGAAAGTGGGTACTGCAGATGCTGGAGATTAGAGTCATGATGAGAGTAGTACTGAAAAAGCACAGCAGGTCAGGCAGTATCCGAGGAGCAAGAAAATCGATGTTTCGGGCAAAAGCCCTTCAACCAGCACTACTCTAATCTTGACCCCAATTTCTTCTTGTCTAGTTCCATGTCAAACTTTGTTTAATAGCACTCCTGTAAGTCATGTTGGACCAATGGGAGATGGTGGTGTAGTGGTAATGTCACTAGTAATCCAGAGAACCAGCTTAATGGTCTGGGGATATGGGTTTAAGGTCTACCATTAATAAATCTGGAGTTGTAAGCGAGTCTCAGAACTACCAATCATGAAAGTGTCAATCAAATATCCAAAACTCCATCTGGTCTCCTAATGTCTGTTTGAAAAAGGCAATCTGCCATCCTACATGTGATTTTGGATCTACAGCAATTTGGTCGACTCTTAATTGCTCTTTGGAATAGCAGAATTTGAGGACAATCAAGGATGCCTACATCTCATGAAAAAATATATTTAAAATCTTTAAAAATGCTATCTACATGAAAGTGATTAATTTTGAAATGCACTTAGTCAACATTACAAAATGTACTGTATCTGTAATTATCAGTGGTGTATCTGTTGATTACTGTGTAAATTAGATCATTCAGGATCTTGCACACATACAGAAGATCTGGACTTTTCCAAATTCACGTTGAATGTCATTCAAAGAACAGTCACCTTGAAGCTGAAAAAGCTGTTTTCATTCAAGAGTTATCCAATGGTTTCAGTGATGTCCGGTGTTCCAGCTCAAGCCAATCCGATGTGATTCCCACTTGCCGAGTTCCATTTGGACGTACATTGTTGATTGATGTTGCAGCTGGTAAAGGTAATGTTTGATCTATCATAATTCATAACTTATTGCTTCTGACTAATTTCCATTATTGATTTTGTTAGCAAAATCTGTCAGGTTCAAATCTAGGTTTCAAAGTTGTAACAAAATCATTTTTTTTCCCAAGTTGAAATCGATTAACAATAGGCATCTTTTTTTCAAGTGTAAGCCAGAAATATACCTTTCTCTTTACTTCATGAGAGCATGCAAATCTGATATGGATTAAAATCTAAATTAGTCCATTTATAGCACGATAGTTGAAAAAGCATTTGTTGCAGTTCTTGACTAAACAATAACATTCCTAGGTTGTAGATCTATTCCTGTAGTTAGATGAATATTATCTACATGCCAGTCAGAATAGTGACAGGACATTTGATTGTAAAATTAACAGTAGTCTAAATGTTACACACATCTTATAGCCATTCATGATGAAAGATTTCAATGACAATATTAGAACCAATACAATCTCTCTAGCCTTTCCAAATTAAATCCCAATAAGAACAGTGTTTCTTCAAAAGTGTTGCATTTAATCTGGGTACAATATAATATTAAAGCTTAATTTGCAAGATGGTTTTTTGGGTAATGAATGAAATTCAATGTAGTCACAGGGCCATTGTTCCATATATTTTACAGACAGCAGTTCTCCCTGTGACTGAACTTTTAGAACTTTTTACAACTAAATGATCTGACTTTATGGCAATATGATTGTTGTGTGGCTTGCATGTGTGTAACACAAGAAGCAATTAACAAAATGCAATATTTTAGCATTTAGTGCAGTTACTATGTGTAATGCACTGAACATTGTTGAGGATTTGTTTGGTGTGTGTCTATGACCTGTTCTCCTGTTTGTTACTCATGCCTGTTTCCCCTGACCCTCTTTTCACTCTCACTGTGTTGTCTATTGCTCTGACTGTATCCCATACATTTCCCCTGTACCTACCCGCTCACTCCTACATGTAGCTCTTCACACAGAACAATGAGGGCATTCCTGTTGTAAATGTATGCCACTGTTGATACACATATTGCATCATGTCTGTCTACTCCTCTTTGTCAGCTTGTTTGATGAGACTTTGTGCTCTGTGCCTGCTTATGGAAATCTCCTGAATTCTGACTGGTGCATACTGAAAGGTATCTCTAGACCTGTCCAGGGCCTAGACATACATCCTTATTATACTGACAGCTTACTCAATGTGTATGGCTTGTATTGCATTGCTTTTGGTTAATATCCTCATGGATATCACCAATCACATTTTAATTGCATATCCCTCCTCTCGTGAATACTTTCATCTTGAACACAATCAGTTTTTGAATCTGTTTCAAGCATCAGGGAAGGTGGATTTCCACAGGATGACAGAATCAATGACAGTTGCCTGTGGTATAAGGGTCTGCAAGGGTTAATGCTGGGGAATGCATTTAGCAGCACACAAAATGATGATGTCATATAGTTTTGGGTAAGAGGAACAGCTTTAGATCTGGAAGGAGTAAGACCTAACATAGAGATCTTCCTCATAGTAACAATGTGTATCATACCAATGTAATTTGTGACGAGCTACCAGATATCTACTTCACCAAAATGAGCTGTGGTGAGGATCCATCACACAACAGTGCCTGGGAATTCCATGAGGGAATTCCTGATGAAGGGCTTATGCTCGAAACGTCGAATTCTCTATTCCTGAGATGCTGCCTGGCCTGCTGTGCTTTGACCAGCAACACATTTGCACCTGGGAATTCCATGCAGACCTCCAATTAGTTGTTTTTGTGGTTGTATATCTCTTGCACATTGGTGGAATGACACCTCTTTTGGTTGTCATATACTAGTGAGTGATTTTGGGGGTGTTGGGGGGCCGTGTGGTGATGGGGTAGGGCCTAGATTGTTTTTAAAAGTCGGTGATACCATGTGCCTGAGGGAAGCCACTTAGAGCGGCAAACCTGAACAGCCACTCACCCTGACAGGCGTCGTCAATGGAAATGAGAACAACACTGCTGACCCTAGCACACTTACCAAAAGTCACCTTGTGAATTGTTGACTGCAGGATTCTGCAGACACCTTGGGCAAAATCTTGGAAGGAGCCAGAGACAAGGAATTTGAGGTAGTTGTGATTTTGAAAGCCACCAGTAAAGCATGGGTACAACGTCAGTCTGGCAGTAAGTATTGTTCCCAGCAGGTTGCCAGTGTCTGCCACCACTTGCGGACAGCTCTTGAGCTTCCTGAGGCACTGGAGATGTTTTGAGGAGGAGGCTCTCACCATTGTGAAGTGCAGGCTGTTGGTTCCAGTGTTGCTGGTGGTGACCCCAGAGGCATTTCCCCACTGTGGGTGGTTCTGCTGCTTATCTTCAAACTCACTTCAGTCCAAACTAATGCAGCATGGATACAGATCTGACAGATCACAACTGTAATGTGGCAATCAGAATCACAATCCTTCAAAGCTGTTGAACAAAACTTTCTATACAAACAGATAAGAGATTTTCTGTGAGATTTCAGTATTTATTGACATATTTTCCTGCTATATCTTCAGCCCCTGCCATTGTTGGTGTTTGCTTTTTTTGCTTTCCCTGTGGATTCAGTGAAACCTATGCACCCCAAGTTAAATTTCAGAAACCAAGTTAATGTTGCAATAGTTCCGTGATTAACATGTTGATGTTGAGAAGCCACCTCTTCTGTGGGATTTGCTTGCATGCAGGTGAATGGCCTTCAGTTAAAAGCAGAAGTTGTCAGGCTGGAGTCAGCATTCTGTCACACTTTCATTACCTGTACTTTGAAACTCCAGGCACCCCTGAACCACTGTGCTCCTGCGTGTTATAACTCACCTCATTGAGGTAACAATACCAAGACAGATTATTCAGTTCTGCCTATCTGTGTCAGTGTTACACACTTCATGTACTTCTTCCAGATCATGTTTATCTAACTCCAACAGTATAATTTATTCTTTTATTTCCTTCTCTGTCATGTGTTCATCTAACTTGCCCTTAAATATATCTCTGATATTTGCCTTATCTCCTTGTTGCGAGTTCCACATTCTTACTTCTTTTTTGATAAAGACATGTCTTGCGCATTCCCTTATGGATTTATTAGTGATTATTTGATGTCATCAACAAATTTTGAAATTGTAATTCCAGTTTCAGATTCTAATTGTTAATGTCATGTTGGATAATATCTGAATTCCAGATCAATCTGGATCTAAACTTACATCCCTTTTCTCTGGGAAATCTGTGAGTGGTGAAGGAAGTGTAAGTAACCAATAAGTGGTTTCTCAATATGCATTAAATTAAAACAAAAGTCTAATTTCCCAGCCAGTTCTTCCCATTGTTTTTCTGATCTGCCACTGTATCTTCTATTCTCCTCTTATTTTGCAGATTCATTTCAGTATTGCCTTGTTTATTCTCTACATTCTTCTCCTTGTATCAAGGCCTTTGAGCAATTACTAGTTTTTAAAATATTGATATTCAAGTTAAAAATACATATGATTAGATGTAAAAGGGACTAACTGTGCAGTTAGGAAGCCCATTACCATCGAATTGAATTCTGAAATATGCTGTCCTTTCTGATTTCTGTCAGGTTCCAGTTGAATTTAGAAACAATTACAGATGATCATCTCAAAATTAAGTTTAAATTCTTTACAGGGGTCCACCTGATCTACACAGCATCAATTGGAAACATTACCCTCTATACATCCACTGCACAATCAGGAATTATCTCTGTTGACAATGCCACTCAGCACCTCATTGGACCCGGCGTACATCAAACGACCATTCATGTTTTGAATAGCTTAACTCTGGAAGAGACATCTTGGGATATTACCATTCATTTACTGGAGCCGCTTGTTGGTTTAGAGACCACATTAAGCTCAATTATTCTGATACCGTTGAATCACTTTCCATTAAGGATCACAATTTTAGATAGTAGTCCAGTAAGGAGACAATTTGAAGAATTCCCCGTGAACATGACTGTCAATACTACAGCAACGCAATCCAAAGCCAAAGAAAAATATTGGAGCATTCTAATGAATTCTAAAGGTAAGAAACTCTTTGGAGATTTTTAATGCAAGTTTTATGCTTTTTAAACGTTAAGGTCATTAGCATATATTCTCTGTGTATATACATATATACATATATATATATGATTTAAAATACTACCCGTGGAATTATTTATAGTATCACCAATTAGGTACAAAGGATTGACAGGAATAATAGGTAACCTGTTGTCTAAAATAAAAGGTAATGTTATCTGTACATATAGGTAAGGATGTGATATTTTTTAAAGAATAATAGGTATTGGTTATTACAGGTAAAATTGATTTAAAATTAAAGACTTCAAATGAAAATGCTAATAGAAATGAACATCAAAAGTCTTCACAGCTTCACCAAAGATTATGCAAGGAATTGCATTGTCAACTGCAGGTGTGAGCCATGTCACTAGGTAGATTCACGTTTGATTTCCTGTACTGACTTGAGCTGTTTGCACCAACTCTGGATTTACAATTAACCTCAACAGCCCTGGGCTATGGGACCTGGGGAAAGTAACTGGAAGCCCACTCTTTGTTATGTACTGAACCTGGCTGGAAGGTGTACTGTTATTGAAACTGAGTTTTGTATTCTGCTGTAATTGCTCCCATGATCAAATCATCCCTTGACAGGATATGACCATTGGTGACCCGCAAAGACCTGTGTTTTTGCTTAAGAGTGGAAGTATTTTTTGTGGAGATTAAACCAATGGAGAGGTGTTCTGATATGGTTCCAGTTCCTAAACAAAACAATGCTCCATTCGTATGTACGTTGACTTAATACAACTGAAGAAAGTGGCAGCAAGAGAACTTCATCCTATACACAAAGTAGATGAAAATTTAGTGAAGTTATCCAAGAGTAAAATATTAATAAAACTTGATATGAATAGTTCTTGGCAGTTTTTAGCAGTTTGCTCTTTGGCAGTTCCAATAGATGAAAAATCAAAGCGACAAACATACTTCCAAATTTGGAAAGTTGTGCTTCAACCATTTACCATTCAGCAGCAAAGATTCTCCAAAAAACTTCAAGGACTTAGTGGATTCATCTGCCACATGGTTGATATTATAATCCATAGAGGAATCAGTCAAAGAATATGATCTGAGAGGAAAATTAGTTTTAAATCATTTACAGGAGGACAGCCTGATCCTTAATGAAAAGTGTGAATTCTCCAAGTTATCTTTTTTTGTAAGACACATTGCCAGTAAGGCAGTGATAAAGGCATAATGGTAGATCCAGAATTTCCAACTCAGAAACTGATCCAAGATCTTCAGTAATTTCTTAGAAAGATCAGTTGGCTTTTTTCCCTCAATTTAGCAACTGTTGCTGCACTTTTGAGATATCCCACAAAGAAAGCTCAATCATGGTTTTGGAATCTTCATCAGAAATAGGCAATTCAGGAAACTTTTTTAAAAATGCTAATTTCCACAGTATGCCTGTGCACATTATAATCGTCCATTACTGCCTATCATAGCAGCAGGCACGCCAGCTGAAGTCTTAGGAGCAGTACATTTCCAGAAATAGCTGAATGGTAGTTGAAGACCAATCTATTGTGCATCTTGAGCACTGTCAGACACAGGGATAAGATGCACTGTCTTAGAAAAAAATAGCTGTCTCCGTTGTGAAATTCTCAGGCTCCATTATTAGTCTGAAAATGGTTATTGAGACAGGCTGCTAACACTTAAGTTTTCTTACTTGATGAGAAGGAACTTACAAAATGTCTCTAAGAACAGATTTTGACTGAAATTGATCACATTTGTTTTTGAAATCAGTTATGTTCACAATAAACTGCAAGCAGCAAGATACACATTGTAGAGAAACTATTGATAGTCACCATTTCTAAAAATTGAATCATATATTCAGTTTAGTGTAGCACAATGGCCAACACATCAGTCTGGACTGAAACAAGTTGAGGGTTGACCAAAACTATGACCTTGTGGTGTAGTCATGAAAGCATACTTTGAGTAGGAAAGACTTCATTATTATCAGTGAGATTTTATTATAACAAAAAAAATTCCAACTTCACTCAGAGAAACTGTCTTAAAGAGACATCAAGGACATATGGGTATCACCAAGTATCAAGCAAGAGCTCAGTCATAATGTGGTAGCCCGAATTTCAAAGAAACTGAAGAAGTGAGTTCAAGTTGCAAACTATGTGCAATACATTGACCAGAACAGAGAGAAGCATTATATTGAACCAATTTCAAAACAGATCAATGGAAAGGCTGAATGAACCTGTTTGTTATCAATAGCAATTCATACCTGATTGTCAATGACTTTCTAAGAAGGTTTGAAGTTAAAATATGGTACACTTTGAGTACAGTTGTCAGAGTATTGAGATTTCTGCAACTCATGAAATTCCAGATAAAATTGTTCATGACAACTTTGCAAATGAATATTTTAAGTAATTTGTGGAAAATATTGGATTTGAGCATATTCCAAATTTGAAAATGTGTTGCTGGAAAAGTGCAGCAGGTCAGGCAGCATCCAAGGAGCAGGAGAGTCAACGTTTCAGGCATGAGCCCTTCTTCAGGAATGGGGAAAGTGTGTCCAGCAGGCTAAGATAAAAGGTAGGGAGGAGGGACTTGGGGAGGGGCATTGGAAATGCGATAGGTGGAAGGACGTCAAGGTGAGGGTGAGAGGCCGGACTGGGGGTGGGGGCGGAGAGGTCAGGAAGAAGATTGCAGGTTAGGAAGGTGGTGCTGAATTCGAGGGACAAGTTGGGGGGAGGGGAAATAAGGAAACTGGAGAAATCTAGGTTCATCCCTTGTGGTTGGAGGGTTCCTAGGCAGAAGATGAGACGCTCTTCCTCCAGCCGTCGTGTTGCTATGATCTGGCAATGGAGGAGTCCAAGGACCTGCATGTCCCTGGCGGAGTGGGAGGGGGAGTTGAAGTGTTGAGCCACGGGGTGGTTGGCTTGGTTGGTCCGGGTGTCCCAGAGGCGTTCCCTGAAACGTTCCGCAAGTAGGTGGCCTGTCTCCCCAATATAGAGGAGGCCACAGCGGAGGCAGTAAATGATGTGTGTGGAGTTGCAGGTGAATTTGTGGCGGATATGGAAGGATCCCTTGGGGCCTTGGAGGGAAGTAAGGGGGGAGGTGTGGGCACAAGTTTTGCATTTCTTGCGGTTGCAGGGGAAGGTGCCGGGAATGGAGGTTGGGTTGGTGGGGAGTGTGGACTTGACGAGGGAGTCAAGGAAGGAGTGGTCTTTTCAGAACGTTGATAGGGGAGGGGAGGGAAATATATCTCTGGTGGTGGGGTCCGTTTGGAGATGCCAAGATATTCTCAGTCAAATAATGAAGCTGAATGATGCGTCTGGAAAATTCTCCCACAGAGTGAGTCTGAGATGGCTGGTTGAGGGACATGTCATGTACTAGAACTTCAAGAGAGTCAGGTGGCAGACATGAGTGCAGTGGACATTACTAAAGAGAAGATGCTGGGGAAGCTGAAAGATCTGAAGGTGGATAAATCACACAGACCTGATAGATGACACTGCATGGTTCTGAAAGAGATAGCTGAGAAGATTGTGGAGGCATTGGTGGTGATCTTTCAGTAATTACTCGATTCAGGGAGGGTCCCAGGGGACTGGAAGGTGGTAAATGTAACACCCCTATTTAAGAAGGGCGGAAGACAGAAGATAGGAAAATATAAGCTGGTTAGTCCAAACTTAGTTATTGGTAAGATTTTCGAGTCCATTATTAAGAATGAGAATGCAGGTTATTTGGAAGTGCAATGTAGAATAGGGCAGAGTCAGCACACCTTCAACAAAAGGAGGTCCGGCCTGACAAACCTGTTGGACTTCTTTGAGAATGCCACAGCTAGTTAGACAAAGAAGAGCCAGTGGACATGCTCTACTTGGACTCCTAGAAGGCGTTTGACAAGTGCTGTACAGAACTCTCATCTAAATAAGATGAGGGACCATGATGTTAGGGGCAAGGTACTGGCATGGTTAGAGCATTGGCTGGCTGGAAGAAGGGGACAAAGTGGTCTTTTTCAGGATGACAGTCAGTGAGTGCCACAGGTGTCAGTGTTGGGACCACAACTATTCACATTATACATTTACGATCTGGACAAAGGAACCCAAGGGCATTGTAGCTAAGTTTGTAGATGACCCAAAGGTAGGTGGACAAGCAGTATTGAGGAAAAGGGAAGACTATAGAAGGACTTGGACAGGCTAAGAGAGTGGCAAAGAAGTTGAAGATGAAATACAATGTGAGAATGTGTGAGGTTATGTACTTTGGTAAGAAGAATAGTGGTGCAGTAAAAAGTGAGGTCTGCAGATGCTGGAGATCAGAGCTGAAAATGTGTTGCTGGAAAAGCGCAGCAGGTCAGGCAGCATCCAAGGAACAGGAAATTCGACATTTCGGGCCAGAGCCCTTCATCAGGAGTCAAGGAGTCAGGATTCCTGATGAAGGGCTCTGGCCCGAAAAGTCGAATTTCCTGTTCCTTGGATGCTGCCTGACCTGCTGCGCTTTTCCAAGAAACACATTTTCAGAATAGTGGTGCAGGCTATTTTCTAAATTGGGAAAGGCTTTGGATATGTGGAGCACAAATGGACTTGGGAGTCCTGGTTCAGGATTCTCTTAAGGTTAACATGAAGATTCAGTTGGCAGTCAGAAAGGCAAATGCAATGTTAACATTCATTTCAAGACGGCTAGAATACAAGAGCAGAGATGTACTGCTCAGGCTGTATAAGGCTTTGGTCAGACTGCATTTGGAATATTGTGAGCAGTTTTGGGCCCTGTCTCTCAGGAAGGATGCGCTGTTGTAGTAGAGTGTCTAGAGAATGTTTACAAGAATGATCCTAGGGATGAAGGGCTCACCATGTGAGGAGTGGCTGAGGACTCTGTGTCTGTACTTAGAGTTAGAAGGATGGGGGTGTGGGGGCATCTGATTGAAACTTTCAGAATAGTGAGAGGTCTGGGTAGAGTGGATATGGAGAAGATATTTCCACTACTAGGAGGCACTGAGACCCAACAGCATAGCCTCAGAGTGAAGGGGTGACTGCTTAGAACTGAGATGAGGAAGAATTTCATCAGCCAAAGGGTGGGGAATCTATGGAACTCAATGCGGCAGAAGGCTGTGGAGGTGAATCATTAAATATATTTAAGACAGAAATAGATAAGTTCTTGATTACTAAGGGGATCAAGGAGAGAAAACAGGATAATGGGGTTGAGAAACCTATCGTCCATGATCAAATGATGGAGCAGACCGGTTGGGCTGAATGGTCTACTTCTACTTCGATATCTTATGGTCTTATGGAAGGCTTCTAACATGAACTGTAGCACTGCCAGAAAAAATCATGCAACATTTGCAGTAATACAATAAACTTCTCACTGTTTTCTTTCTCCAACTCTGGAGCTCCCTACTAGTTAGACCAAAAAGGTGAATTGCTCGCATCCACAACAAAGTCATGTTTCACGACAAACTGTTTTTGTTTAATAAGGTTGGGGATTCATGGTGAAGTGACAGTATCTTTATTACATCGCCTAGAGCATTCGGTTTAAATCATCCCATTTCAGAGGTGTGTCATAGCACTTCTGAACATGTTGATTAAAAATATCTGCAGACGTAAGGCAGACTAACGTTTTGTCTAACGTTTTGTTAAAATTATTTTGGTGAATCCGATTATTGCTAAACATGTGGCTTAACACATTTAATGTATATTTTAGTATATGTGTTGAACAGCATGTATTTTCTAACAGCTTCTCCATGTACTTTGTCAGGTCCTCTCACGAAAAAACATAGGTTAACAAGGGTAAGTTATTTTTTAAGTAAATATGTGATTTTATAAATCATACAGACTAGAGATTTTCTCCAGAATTAATGTCAGTAACCTACTTGCAATAGCAATGCAGAAGATTTGTCAGTCTACATGTTTTTAAAGTGTGTGCTGAGCCTATGAATTATTGCTACATTGGCAGGGTATCCTAATCAACTGAGAGGGAAAATGAAAATGAATAATCTAACCCATATTAAATAAAGCATTGAGCTTTTAAACCTTAATTTGTCATATTCCAATTCTCTTCAAAACTACAGTGTTATCCGCTCTTCATGTAATCTGTACCATTGTTGGATATTATCATGAGCTCAGACAATCTAGGAGGACAAGAACGATAGCAGTCAGATGAAATTCTGTTGGATCATATTATGTTTTTGGCCACTGCTTGTTTTGTAGCTGCAGTAAATAATTATGTTCGTTCACTCACAGTTAAAAAGAAATGGAAGCAAGGAGAAGAATAAAGACAGCAAGGAAGTAGACAGGGAGAAGAACGGCAATGAAGCAAAGAAGGAGAATAACGACAACGAAGGAAACAAGGAGAATAACAGCAAGGAAGGAAACAGGGACAGTAACAGCAAGGAAGGAAACAGGGAGAATAACAGCAAGGAAGGAAACAAGGAGAATAACAGCAAGGAAGGAAACAAGGAGAATAACAGCAAGGAAGGAAACAGGGAGAATAACAGCAAGGAAGGAAACAAGGAGAATAACAGCAAGGAAGAAAACAGGGAGAATAACAGCAAGGAAGGAAACAAGGAGAATAACAGCAAGGAAGGAAACAGGGAGAATAACAGCAAGGAAGGAAACAAGGAGAATAACAGCAAGGAAGGAAACAAGGAGAATAACAGCAAGGAAGAAAACAGGGAGAATAACAGCAAGGAAGAAAACAAGGAGAATAACAGCAAGGAAGAAAACAAGGAGAATAACAGCAAGGAAGGAAACAAGGAGAATAACAGCAAGGAAGGAAACAGGGAGAATAACAGCAAGGAAGGAAACAAGGAGAATAACAGCAAGGAAGGAAACAAGGAGAATAACAGCAAGGAAGGAAACAAGGAGAATAACAGCAAGGAAGAAAACAAGGAGAATAACAGCAAGGAAGGAAACAAGGAGAATAACAGCAAGGAAGGAAACAAGGAGAATAACAGCAAGGAAGAAAACAGGGAGAATAACAGCAAGGAAGAAAACAAGGAGAATAACAGCAAGGAAGAAAACAAGGAGAATAACAGCAAGGAAGAAAACAAGGAGAATAACAGCAAGGAAGGAAACAGGGAGAATAACAGCAAGGAAGGAAACAAGGAGAATAACAGCAAGGAAGAAAACAAGGAGAATAACAGCAAGGAAGAAAACAGGGAGAATAACAGCAAGGAAGAAAACAGGGACAGTAACAGCAAGGAAGAAAACAAGGAGAATAACAGCAAGGAAGAAAACAAGGAGAATAACAGCAAGGAAGGAAACAAGGAGAATAACAGCAAGGAAGGAAACAAGGAGAATAACAGCAAGGAAGAAAACAGGGAGAATAACAGCAAGGAAGAAAACAGGGAGAATAACAGCAAGGAAGAAAACAAGGAGAATAACAGCAAGGAAGAAAACAAGGAGAATAACAGCAAGGAAGAAAACAGGGAGAATAACAGCAAGGAAGGAAACAGGGACAGTAACAGCAAGGAAGAAAACAAGGAGAATAACAGCAAGGAAGAAAACAAGGAGAATAACAGCAAGGAAGAAAACAGGGAGAATAACAGCAAGGAAGGAAACAGGGACAGTAACAGCAAGGAAGGAAACAAGGAGAATAACAGCAAGGAAGGAAACAAGGAGAATAACAGCAAGGAAGGAAACAAGGAGAATAACAGCAAGGAAGAAAACAAGGAGAATAACAGCAAGGAAGGAAACAAGGAGAATAACAGCAAGGAAAATGTCTTCCTATTTTGGTCACTTAAGCTCACCTTTAAGGTAAGTGTTCCATCTTCATCTTTTATAATTTGTTTTCCTAAGCAATGCTAAAATCAAGTTTTTGAAATTATTATTTATTAATTCATGGAATGTGCTTATCGTAGCTGGGCCAGCATTTATTGTATGTTCCTAGTTGCCTTTGAGAAGGTGGTGGTGAGCTGCCTTCTTGAACCACTGCATTCCACATGCTATAGATGGATGCACGATGCCCTGAGAGAGAGAATTTCATGATTTTTACCCAGCGACAGTGAAGAAACAGCAATATATTTCCAAATCAGGATGGTGAGTGATTTTGAGAGAGATGTGCAAGTGGCTGTGTTCCCATGTATTTGCTGCCCTTGTCCTTCTCAATGGTTGTAGAAGCTAAGATGCTAAGAAAGGCCATTCAATCCATTAAGCCCACTCCATCCAGAATGCAAGGGACTGTTTTATGACAACATCCCACATTCACCATTTCTTATCCCCTTTTTTTAATGGATTGTTGTTTACTTCTAACTCTCCTGATTTGTGAGAGTTGTTCCAAATATTCAGTATTGTTTGAAGAACCTTTTCTCTCAATTGCATTCCCTGCTCAAAGCTTGTGAATTTAGTCTTGGCGGCAGCTAATCTTTTCTTGCTGTTTCTATAAGTAGCGTGTTGACTCAGCAATACCTTTCATTATTGTTAAGTTTCGTTTTGTGTTTCTCCAGCAAAAATAAGTTTGTCTCCTGGAGTTCATTCTCTGAAAGGACTGAATCATTTGGTCCCTTGTCTCTATTCTATTGCACGACACTTCTTAAAAACAGAGTGACCTATACTGTATGACACATCCAAAAATTGGCGTCAGCATTGTTGTGTGTAATATCAGTTCAAATTGTAATTTTTAATAATATACACTATTGGCATTCTTAGAAAAAGAGCAAAGCACTGCTGGCATTTAAAATCTGAAATAACCGGTTCAGCAATTTAGCATATGGTCAATGGTCATACAAGTGGCTGTCACGGCTGAGTTGATAGTCGACTTGCCCCTAAATCAAATGATTATCGGTTTAAGTCCCTGTGAAGACAAATATTAAACTTGAAATGATCATGCATTTAAAGGATTAAAGCAAAGTACTGGGGATGAACACAATGTATTGGAGAAACTCAGCAAGTCAGGTAGTATTTGTGAGCAATAGGATAGAATCTTCCAGGTTTCTGAATAATGTGGTAGAATGGTGTGAAAGTCTGATGAGGCCTACCTTGATGTTGGAGCCAGCATTTATGTTTTTGACAAGTGGCGTGATGAGTTCCCACTAGGCGGTGAAAAGTTGCCAGTTGAGGGGTGTTATTGCTTGTTAAATACCTTATTAACCGCCAAGTTCCCCTTTTTAATATTTCAACTTCCTCTCTTAACAAATGTGCCAAATATGCTTGATATTGAGATCAAAGCAGGTACCTGATAACTTCAGCCTGCCACTTGCTCTGAAGCACCACGATGTTGGACTTTGGGTACTCACATCTCCATGAGCAACAGCCATATGCACCCCTCGCATCCACAGACATTGGTATGAATATGTGCCATCCTCATGGCACATTTTGATCCACTTACAGTACACTTTTGCACTGCAGTGCTGTACCTCAGGCGGCACTGGCAGTTATTATTGTAATGTTGCAGCAAAGAGACTGCGCACTCCGAGACAAACACCCAGCTCCTGGACTGGACTGGGCACTTCACTCACTGTCATCACGCTCACTCACTCTGAGACTACCTTGATGCTCACAGCATCCCTGTCTTACAATCCCTTGCTTTGCCTTGCATTGCATTTATGCCACTCAGCTAGAGATACAGACTCATATCTGTCTTCCTGTACTGTTTAGTGCAGATATAAAGGCAGGAAGCCTGTCACAGTTGTCAGATGACCTCAGTCAAGAGAAGATTTCTGGTACAGTATGCCAAGAGCAGCCTCTAATACCAGTCCAGGGCTTGGATATGGTCAGTCAGCCACTCAAAGCTGTCACAGTCAGGATGCTTTCCCTATAAAGGGAAGCTGAGTGTCAAGCAGCCTGCTACATGTCTTGACTGTTCCTGCTCTACGGGGGCTATTTTCCTTCTAACCTGCGAGGGAGTACGTGGTAAAGGAGGTGGGAGTGAGTGGCATAGCTGTTAATTTTGGTGCAGATGGGGAAGTGCTCCGAATGAATGAGTAGGCAGTGCATAAGGTATGCAGAGTTAGTGCCACTGGGGTTTGCGGTGGGTGAGAGCACATGAGGGAAAATGTTGCGGGTAATAGCAAGAGGGGCATCAGTGATAGGCAACAAAGTTTTGTGCGGGGGAGATCGTGCCTTACCAACTTAATAGAGTTCTTTGAGGAAGTGACCAAGTTAATAGATGAAGGAAGGGCTGTTGATGTCATGTACATGGACTTTAGTAAGGCATTTGATAAGGTTCCCATGGTAGACTAATGGAGAAAGTGAAGTCACATGGTATGCAGGGTGTTCTAGCTTGGTGAATAAAGAACTGGTTGAGCAACAGGAGACAAAGAGTAGTAGTTGAAGGGAGTTTCTCAAAATGGAGAAAGGTGACCAGTGGTGTTCCACAGGGATCAGTGTTGGGGCCACTGTTGTTTGTAATATCCATAAATGATCTGGAAGAGGGCACTGTTGGTATGATCAGCAAGTTTGCAGATGACACGAAGATTGGTGGAGTAGCAGAAAGTATAAGAGACTGTCAAAGAATACAGGAGGATAGAAATAGACTGGAGAGTTGGGCAGAAAAGTGGCAGATGGAGTTCAATCCAGACAAATGTGAGGTGATGCATTTAAGCAAGTCTAATTCTAGAGCGAATTATACAATGAATGGAAGAGCCTTGGGAAAAGTTGACGGGCAGAGAGATCTGGGAGTGCAGGTCCGTTGTACCCTGAAGGTTGCTGCACAGGTGGATAAAGTGGTCAAGAAGGCATATAGTATGCTTGCCTTCATTGGGCAGGGTATTAAGTATATGAGCTGGCAAGTCATGTTAAAATGTTACAGGACGTTGGTTCGGCCGCATTTGGAATACTATGTACAGTTCTGGGCGACACATTACCAAAAGGATGTGGACGCTTTGGAAAGGGTGCAGAGAAGGTTTACGAGGATATTGCCTGGTGTGGAAGGTGCTAGCTATGAAGAGAGGTTGAATAGGTTAGGTTTATTTTCATTAGAAAAAAAGGAGATTGAGAGGGGATCTGATTGAGGTTTACAAAATCATGAGGGTATAGACAGGGTGGATAGGGATAACTTTTTCCCAGGGTGAAGGATTCCATAATGAGAGGTCACACTTTCACGGTTAGAGTTTAAGGGGGATACACGTGGCAAGCACTTCACACAGAGGGTGGTGGGCATCTGAAACGCGTCACCAGCAGAGGTGGTAGAGGCAGGCACAGTAGATTCATTTAAGATGCGTCTGGACAGATGCATGAGTAGGTGAGGAGCAGAGGGATACAGATGCTTAGGAATTAACCGACAGGTTTAGAGAGTACATTGGATCGGCTCAGACTTGGAGGGCTGAAGGGCCTGTTCCTGGGCTGTAAATTTTCTTTGTTCTTTGTTCTTTGGGTAGAACATGAGTTTTAATGGGTGGTGGGTACAATAGCAGAGCAAGAGTAAATATGAGGTATCAGAGAGAAGATGGTGACACTGACGCTGGTGGAGTGAGAACGTAATTGAGTTATGCTTTCCTCTAGAAAGCTGAGACTGCTTTTAACCTGGGTGGCAACTTTGGACCAAGGTTTGGTGCTGTGGCTGCCACCTGGGATGGAGGAAGTCTCATATCTGGACCATTCTGTCTAGCTGGATATCCAGGTTCCTGCTCATAAAGGGGCATAGATTTCCACAACTGCTGTATCAGAGGCAAACGTCAGGAAACTATGCAGGGGATAGTTCCAGACCGGTAGTGGTTATTAGATTAGATTACTTACAGTGTGGAAACAGGCCCTTCGGCCCAACAAGTCCACACCGACCCGCCGAAGCGCAACCCACCCATACCCCTACATTTACCCCTTACCTAACACTAGGGGCAATTTAGCATGGCCAATTCACCTGACCCACACATCTTTGGACTGTGGGAGGAAACCGGAGCACCCGGAGGAAACCCACGCAGACACAGGGAGAACGTGCAAACTCCACACAGTCAGTCGCCTGAGTCGGGAATTGAACCCGGGTCTCAGGCGCTGTGAGACAGCAGTGCTAACCGTGCCGCCCACATCTGGACACACAATAGGCTTTGAAGATGACATGGATACAAAAGTTGTCAATTATTTCTGGGATACCCTGACGATAGCATGTTCTTCTGGGAACAGTGCTTGGTAGGATTGGCCTGGAATAGGACATCAGGAATGCCATTGGGGTGGATAAATAGTTAATGAGGTGAGTTAGGTAAGCAGCCTGCTTAATCAGCATCCCATCTACTGCAATAAACATTCTCTCTCTTCATCACCGATATACAATTGTACTAATGTGTACTATATACTGTGACAATTCACCAAGGCACCAAGCGCAACAAAGGCATAGAAACACCTCTCTTCAAGCCAGATCTCATTCTGATTTGGAACTATATCACTGTTCCTTCACTGTCACTAGGTCAAAATCCTGGAACTCCCATCCTAATAGCACTTAGTATACCCCAATGCAAGGAGGACTGCTGCAGTTCTAATACCGAATTGTCCTTAAGAAGGCTGAGTAACAAATGTTGGCCTGGTCAGCAATGCTCACAACCTGTGAAAAATAAAGCTGGCATAAGTGCACTTGTACGCACTCGACCCACAACAATCCTGAACATTTAGAGTCATAGAGATGTACAGCTCAGAAACAGACTGCTCAGTCCAAGTCATCAATGCTGACCAGATATTCTAAATTAATCTAGACCCATTTGACAGTATTTTGCCCATATTTCTCTCAACCCTTCCTATTCAAATATCCATCCAGATGCCTTTTTCTTGGAATTTACAACCAGGAAACAAATATCAAAAACTGAATTAAAAACAATATAGTTCATGCTCAAGCTCTTATACTTGTACAGTCTTTTAGAATTGAATTCATTGATAATTGAATTATTAATAGAGCGAATTGCTTAGGAAGAGTAATACCAGTGACGGTAAAGGGAATATTTTTTATTTGCTGTTGTGCAAGACGTCCATTCGCACCATCCCCCTCACCTCCGTAAAAGGCCCCAAAGGATCCTCCACATCTGACAGAAATTCACCTGTACTTCCACAAATGCCATCTACGGTATCTGTTACACCTGATGTGATCTCCTCTACATCGGGGAGATAGGACGCCAACTTGCAGATCATTTTAGAGAACATCTCTGGGACACCCGCACCAACCAATCCCACCACCCTGTGGTTGAACACTTTGACTTACCCTCCCACTCCACCAAGGACATGTAAGCCCTGGGCCATCTCCATTACCAAACCCTTACCATCCAATGCCTGGAGGAAGAATGCATCATCTTCCTCCTGGGGACCCTGCAACAGGATCGATGTGGATTTCACCAGTTTCCTCATTTCCCGTCCCCCTCACCTTATCCCAGTCCCAAGCCTCCTACTCGGCACGCCCTCTTGACTTGCCCATCGTCTTTCCCATCCATCTGCTCCATCCTCCTCTCCAACCTATCACCTTCTCCCCCCCCCCCCCACTTCATCTACCTATTGCATTCTCAGCTACCTTTCCCCAGTCCCTCCCCCTCCCATTTATCTCTCAGCACCCCGGCCCACAAACCTCGATTCTCCTGCTCCTCAAATGCTGCCTGACCTGCTGTGCTTTTCCAGCACCACACTCTCAACTCTGATTTCCAGCATCTGCAGTCCTCATTTTTATGTGCAGTCACATCAGTTCCATGAGTGTGATGATATCTGTCTTTTTGAGTTAACATTGACTTGGATGCAGTGCAAAGACAAGACTCCATTTTATCCAGCTGCAGATCTCCTCCTCTACATTCCATAAGACCATAAGACATAGGAGTGGAAGTAAGGCCATTCGGCCCATCGAGTCCACTCCGCCATTCAATCATGAATGATGGGCATTTCAACTCCACTTACCAGCGTTCTCCCCGTAGCCCTTAATTCCTCGAGCCAACAGGAATCTATCAATCTCTGCCTTGAAGACATTTAGTGTCCAGGCCTCCACTGCACTCCTCTATATAAGTAGAGCTGAAAGTCAAGAAGGATGACATTAAGTTTCCTGCTTCTCCAAAGGGTAGAAAAGTGTTATCAAGAGAGAATGTAGAAGTCTGGAGAAAATGACATGATTTCTAATGAATGTTTTTATGTTTATCCTGAAATCATTTGGATCTTTAGAAGGTGACAGAAGAGTTAATGGTGAACTTCTCCTATGCAGTAAAAAGTGTTGATAATTTGGTAAAGTTGGAACAGGCAGCAGTATTCCTGGATCGCCTGACTAGTATCCGCAGTAACTTGACGTATACAATTCAGGTAAGCAGGATTCAGCATGCTCAGTTATATCTGCTGAATTTGAGTGGGAATTTATTAAGTTCAATATTATATAGAATCCCTACAGTGTGGAAACACACCATTTGGCTCAATAAGTCTACACCAATCCTCCGAAGAGCATCCCACCCAGACCCATTCCCCTACCCTATAACTCTGCATTTCCCATGGAAACACACCTAACCTACACATCCCCGAACACTATGGATAATTTAGCACGTCCAATCAACCTAACTTTGGACTGTGGGAGAAAACCAGAGCACCAGGAGGAAACCCATGCAGACATAGGAAAGATGTGCAAACTCCACACACAGTCTCCCGAGGCTGGAATCAAACCAAGGTCCCTGGCATTGTGAGGCAGTAGTGCTAACCCCTGAGCCACCGTACTCAATCTTAAGTTCAAGATGTGTGGCTGTTCTTTATCTCCAGTAAATTAATTTCCAACATAAAGACTTGGCCAAGCAATAAAGACCTTCATAAATAGAATTTATGTTCTTCATATGCTTGTAATGGAACAATATGGCACAGCCCTTAAATAGACAAAGAAGGTAATAATTCTGTCAGCCAGATAAAATACTGAGTTAATTATGGGCTCTCTGAAGTCAGCCACCGAGAACAGAGGGGTGGGAAGGCAGTGTTCTGAAAAACACCATCATGTTAACAAAAGTGGCTGTAGGAGTCCCTTTGCTGCAAAGTTGCATCATTATTTAAAAAAAACAAAGTTGCATCAATTACTAAATGAAATAAGGGAAATATTTTGTGAGTTAAATAGACCAAAGTTTTAATTTTGCTCAAGCAGAATGAACATCTCAGTGAAGAGGAACAGCCTGGCCATCAGCTCTCCTACAGCACTCACTTGCTTCTGGTGCCATAGAATGTTTTGATAGTTTCACAAAATCCCTATAGTGTAGAAACAGGCCATTTGGCTCAACTAGTCCATACCGACCCTGATCTTATTACTCTACATTTACCCCTGACTAACCCACATAACCTATACACTACGGGCAATTTAGCGTGGCCAATTCAACTAACCTGCACATCTTTGGATTGTGTGAGGAAACCGGAGCACCCGGAGGAAACCCACGCAGATACAGGGAGAATGTGCAAACTCCACATGGATGGTAACGTGAGGCTGGAATCCAACCCGTGTCCCTGGCGTTGTGAGGCAGCAGTGCTAATCACTGAGCCACCATGCCACCTTGGTGATACAATCAGCGGATGTCCCCTTCAGGATTAATGGCAGCCACAATGGGACTGTTGTGGTGTATTGAAATGAGTCCCACTCTTAATTATCCCATCTTTGTTCCCACTCCCAGTCAGGTGAAGTGGACAAAACATTTTCCTTCAGATCTGTTAAGGGCTCACACCATCTAAAATCCAAACTTTGTATGAGAACCAGGCTTGTGATCCCAAATCCGACCCGGATCCTGTTTCTAATCACTCTGACGAAACTCAGCCCATTATCTGAGTAGCTGAAAGCATCTGGCCAGAATCTTGGAAGAAGCTGCATGATCAAAAGAGGAGCACCATTACTAAGTCAGATTCTAAATTTTATGTGAAGGAAGATACAGTTTAAGGTACACTCAATGAGTGTACTCAGCGATACTTAACTAACATAAGAGAATATAAGTCTGAAAGATGGACCAATAAAAATGAAATATAAGTAAGTTTATTGGCTTCATGTTTCTGCCTTCATATTTATTGATGTTTTTTAAAACTATCTTAATAGCTCTCTAACATACAGGGAAAGGTGAATAAAGTTCCTAAATGTCAAGAAAATAACAGGATATTCTCTTTCCAGGTAAAAGCCAGTGAGGTGCTTTTGTGTCTGTGCACTCAGTTGATAGAGCTCCAGGCTAAAGGTGATAACTCTTCAGAAAGAATAGGCTCAGCTGCCAATTCACTCTTTCACGCAGCTGATAATTTGGTAGACGCTATGGACATCGCCAATATCACAAAGATGGTAAACTGTCTGTATCAATGCTGTTAAATAGTCTGTGGCTACGGTCAGAGATGGAACATATGTAGAGGAATACAAATGCATAATAAATTAAAAATGATTTTATGCGGTTCATCTATTATGCTGAACTATCCCAGTGTTTCACATTGAACTAATTTTGAAATGCAGGGACCGATACATATCAAAATATAATATGTGTTAATACGAAACCACCTTCTCTTCTCCTTTAGCGTATTAATGAATGAGCAATTCAAAGAGGGCCTGTCTACTTTTGAGCATTGTTAGTGATTACAAACTACAAAATAAAAGTGTGATTTGCATAATAAGTAAAAGTAGAATTAACATTCTAAAATATACATTTTTGTTTCACAAAATGCACCATATCATTCTGCCAAGCACCAAGCTAACTGTTCCTATATATTCGTTACCCCAGAATTATGGTGTACCCTAATCATAAACCATACACTAGAACACCTGACTCAAGAGCATACATAATGAAGGAAATTGTGAATGCCAAACTGCAGCAAAGATTTTGCTCCTGGCAGGTTTATTGATTGAACTCAGCAACCTTTCTTAAAATTGGAGAACTCTTACAGTAAAAAAGAGGCCATTTGGCATATTAAGTCTGCACCGATCCTCCACAGGGTGTTCCACCCAGGCCCCTACCCTATCCTTGCATTTAAAGTCACTTATCCACCTAACGTGCACATCTCTAGTCATTGCATACAATTTAGCATGGCCAATCCGCCTAACCTGCACATCTTTTGAACTGTTGGAGGAGACTAGAGAGAGAGGAATATGCAAACTCCACACAGACTGTCACCCAAAACTGGAAACAAATCTGGGTCCCTGGTGCTGTGAGCCAGCAGTGCTAACCACTGAATCATCATGTCATCCATTTATGTTTTGTGTAGTTAAATTAAGAAATACACACTCTGGCAATTTGACGATCAGCACTGGCTGATGAGGCTGTCTGGGAAAAATAGGGAATTTGACAGATAACAGCACACCACAGCAGATCTCCTCAGTTACAAACTTTAATTTTCTTTTCTAATTTGTATACAGACATTTTAATAAATTGCAGAACCTCCAAATCGAAGCCTCAGTTAGTTATGAATTCATTGTCAGATTTACTACAAATTTTCTAAATTCTCCTCATTCAAGCCTATTTGATGTGGGTGACTTCTGATGGTAATCTGAGTTTACATCCCGTGATTCACTAATTAGGCCTTCCACACATTTTTCTATAGATAAAAGCCAATAAAGCGTTACATTATTATTTCTATCGGATTTTCCTGGTAGTTTTGTTGCCAAGAAAGTAAACATTTCTCATGATGTACAATTTCTTTTTTATGGGAGTAGTTTTAGTTCAAAGTCAGGGATCACATGACACCAGGTTATAGTCTGACAGGTTAAGCGCTGCTCCTTTGTCAGGTGAAGAGTTGTTTTAGTTCAGCCATATCATCTGCATTCTGACAATGGACTGCCTACTGAAAATACACAACAGAAGTTGTCAGAATGAGTTTCTCTGAATTCCTTGAAGGGACAAGGCTCAGTTCAGAAAAAGATAAGTGTCGCGGTTTGGATCTACATTGTTCTCCAAGATTTCTGTTATATGCTATCAAGTTTGGTTAGTCATGTCTCCTGTACTAGAATTGCACTTAACTCAGCTAGTCAGCAGCAGATAGACTACAACAAAGTACATTCCCAACATAGTGATCCGAATGCCAACTAACAACATTTGGGACAAACCTTTGATTACACTCTCTTCAACTCTTCCCCACTGAGTGATATAGATAAAATGAGAAAAAAAAAATGCCCTGAAAATATGGAAGAAATAATGATTATTCTCAATATTTACATTAGATGATGAGGATAGCCAACAGTACCATACAGTCTCTGGAGAAAATACAAACCGTGCTTTTGACCACGATAAAGGAAGGGGACAATCCAATCATTAAACGAGGACAGAAAGTTAACATGTACCTGAGCAGGTAATTCATTGCCATTAATATTGGCATTAAAGCCTTAAACAAAATGTTTACCACAAACTGAAGTTTAGAGTATGATTTTGTGAGACTCCTTATTTCAGAATCTGATGTACGTTCATTTTAAGCCGGAGTAATAGACAAACATTTAAAACATTACATCCTTCTGTATGTCATAATAGCAGAGATGTTAAGCTATTTAAATAAGTTAATATGATCATTAAAATATTAAATAGAACAATGTTATGTTAACATAATAAAAGTCTGTCTGTGAATGTTATTGGTGTAAGTATACAGTTTTGTATTATTTTTAGACTATTGTGGCCTTTTTTGAAATTCCAGTAACAGACTATACTGTAATGAAACTGGATGGATGATCTGAGCTAGACACTGGAAACAGCAATGGCAAATGCAGCTCTGTCAACCCTATGTTACTTTTCCAACATCTGTGAACTTGTAACAAAATTAAGAGAACTATCCCACAGAACTATCATGCAACACAGTCATACGCAATGAATCATGCCTTATAGACATTGTGTCACACACCACCATCACCATTTCTGGGTGTGTCACTGAAGGCATGGGATGCTCTAAGGCAATGGGCCCTAACAACATTCTGGCAATGATACTGAATATATGCATTCCAGAACATGTCATACCTCTAGCCAAGCTGTTTCAGTACAGCTATGACACTGGCATCTACCTGACAATGTGAAAATGCCCAGTCATATGCTGTGCAGTAAAAGCAGGACAAATCAAAACAGCTAATTACCAGCCCATTGGTTTCCTCTTGCTCATCTATTAAGCAATGGAAAGGGTCATCAACAATGCTATCAAGTGACACTTGCAAAGGAATAACCTCTGCACAGACACTCTGTTTGAGTTCCACTAGGACTACTCAGCTACTGACCACATTACCGCCTCAATTTCAAATTGGATAAGAGAGCTGAATGCCAGAGGGAAAATGAGAGTGAATGACCTTAAGTATGCGAACAAAGACCCATTGCAAAGCTAGATCCTGTGGGAATTGAAGGGAAACTCTCCTGATGGAGTCATACCTGGCACCTCGGAGGATGATTGTAGTTATTAGACATCAATTGTCTCAGGTCTAGGCCACAATGGACTATTGCTTGAGTTCCTCAGAGTAGTGTCCTTCACCCAACCATCTTCAGCTGCTTCATCAATGACCATCAATGATTGGAAGTGGGAATATTCGCACCATTCGCAACTCCTCACAAAACAGACCATATCCAAACATAGCCGGACCTGGACAATATTCAGGGTTGGGCTATTAAGTGGCAAGTAATGCTTGTGTCACATGAGTGCCAGACAGTGACCATCTCGAACAAAAGGGAATACTACCACTGCACCTTGACATTCATTTCCATTTCATTGAATCCCTCACAATAAGTATCCTAGGGGTTATTATAGACCAGAAGGAGTTGGCAGTAGCAAAGTGGTAAAGTCACTGGTAATCCAGAGCTGTAGGCTAATATCCTAGGGGAATGGGTTTGAATCCCACAACAGCAGATGACAAAATTTGAATTTCACAAAATCTGGACTCAGAAGCTAATCTAATGGTGACCATATAACCATTATCATTTCAGGAAAAAAAATGCCCTTTTGGAAAGGAAGATCTGGCTGGGATGTGATGCTTAACTCTTAAATGGCCTTGAGTGTCAGTTGGTTCAAGTGCAACTAGGCATAGGCAACAAACCTGGACATTAGCGGAAATGCCACCATTCCATGCAAATACAAATTTTAAACAAATCATATAAGCACAGGGAATAGGTTAGGAAGTCTGCTTCTCCAATGTCTGTCTACCATCTGCAAGTTCACAATTCAGGAGTATGATGGAATACTCCCCATTATCCAGACAAATTAACATGGTTGATTGGTGCACCACCCACCATATTCAATATTTGCTTCTTTCACGACTGGTGGACATCGGCAGCAGTGTGTACCATCTTCAAGCAGTTTTTATGTTAGGTAACTCACCAAGGTACTGAAATAACTTGACAGAGACTGGTTTCCTGTGCCAAGTCATTCTTCATTTACATGTGGAGAATCCTAAACACTGATCCAGCCTCTCAGTGCCAACTTTCAGAGTGAACAGACCCCCGGACACTCCCGTTTATATCTGTCAACCAGGGCTCCCTGATTGGATCAGCCCAGATCAGGGAACTCATATTCCATGACATCCACTTGGCTGAACTTATTACAATCACTCCAGGCACTTCCAACAGCACTGTCCAAATACATGACCTTTACCACCTGGAAGGACAAGGGTAGCAGATACAAATAACACAACATCCTGCATTGGAAACAGATCACCATTTCTTCACTGTTGCTCGGCCAAAATCCTGGAACTCTGTTCATAACGGCACTGTTCATCATTACCTTCTCCAGTGTAATTAATAGTAAATGCCAGTATTGTCATTGATCTGTAATATTACAGTAACCGATTATAAACTGTATAATCTACAAGGTGACCTATGTTTTCACCACAGGATCAGATCAAGTAACTTGTCAGGAAGCAAAATTTCTACCCCAGAACCTGTTCACGCCTATTTCACTTTCCCTTCTAAACGTGCTTTAAAGAACATCATTGAGATGCATCCGGTGATACAAATAAAAGTGAGTAGTGAAATTTTCTTCATATCATGATATACTGAAAAGTAATTAAGCATATTAATAGAATGATTCAGATTATGAACTAAAATTAGCTACAAAGTAAGTTGCTTTAAGAATCCAAATAATGTTTACAGATTCCATTGGTTGACTACGTTGTGAATTTAGTTGAGGGCTGATTTGTTAAGGTATTGGCAAAAATGGCAGACAATGATTCTCCAGACTCATGCTAATATTAAGTCTTTAAAATCTTCACTAATTATGACTGAACAATGTCCTAGGAGTGGTATGTATAAGGGACTTAGTTTGGAGGGGAAGGAAGTTTGCTTTGCTTTGTTTTTCTAAACTTTTTACCCTGTAGGAATTGGTTCTTATTCTACAGCAGAAGAAGAAGCTGTCTGTTGAGTAAGTGTATGTTAAGTGGCTACAGTCTATTTTATGCCTAACATTTAAAATATTATATGATCTAAGATAAGGCTAATAAAATATATTTAAAAGAAGGAAAAATAAATAAACTGGATGAACTACTTAAATATATATTTAAATCAGCTTTAGGAGGCAGCAAAAATGCATCATGGTGAAGCATGTGCAGGTTCCTGGATACCAGTGTGACCCAAAGCAAACACATTTGCTGAACGTTTTGCAGCTTCAGCAACTTCAACTGTGTTTATGAGCTGGCCGTTGATCTAGATACAATACCAAGCTTCAGGCAGGGGAAAGTTAACTGGATTTTTTTTGTATTTGGTGAATGGTCAGGGACAGGGGAGTGTGGCTGCAGCTGAGGAAGGTAAGGAGACCAAGGGGCCAGGAATGCAGGAGTCTTCGAGTTTGCAATTGTCCAGGTTTAGTGTTTTTTTAGTTTGCACGGATGAGAGTGAGAGGTACAGGGTTGGTGTACTAACTGCCATGGCATTGCTGAAAGCTATTCAAGTGACTGGAGCTAATAGGAACGTAGTCATATTAGAGACAGTATAGTATGTAGTGCAGCGAAGGATGAGAGTTGAGGAAGTTCTATTACCTGCCTGCTGCCACGGTTTGTGATATCTGCTCATAAATGGAGAGGAACTTATAATGGAACTGTCCATGCATCGCTGTCCATGCAGGTATCAACATCATTGACAAGGCAAAGAAAGATGATCATAATGAAGGGTTAGATGTTTTTGTAAAAACACAATCTTGTGAGGTTCAACAAGCTATTCAAGCCTATGCTAGACACAGGTTACTCGTTGTTACCCAAAAGAACTTTTCAAGAATGCAAAGGTTTCAACACAGGTTATAATTCTCAACATAATATGGGCCTCCACTTACCTGAATATCAGCCTTGGATCTTCTGGTTTCCATGGCACAGCCTTCAATTCTCCAACTTACATTAGTCTATGTCACCCTGGTTAACTTTTACAACAGAAATCGAGCATATCTACAGCTAAGACTATAATGCAGCTTAATTTGTAATCAACCTACTTTTACCCCTCTGAAACTACTTCACAGAAAAATTAAAAGGTGGAACTGTAAAGATAATAACCTCTTGATAATTACATGAGTCATGTACAATTTATCATAGGGCAATTAAAATGAGAAATAAACGCATATCTCAAAGACTGATGTGGCAGTAAATTAAATAGTGGGATAGTGGGGTGAGTGGGGATGGGGGGGGTGGCAAGGGATCAAATTTGGAAAGATGTGATAAATCAAAGACTAGGGACAAGACAAGAAAGGTATTAAGATGGGAAATGATAAGCAGAACTTGATAGGAAGGGATGGAGAATGCAAATCCAGGAATATATCAACAGATAACACTAAAGATGTTAAAAATAAGATTAGGACAAAACTATAAGCTCTGCACCTGAAGGTACATCGCATTTCAAACAAAATAGATTACCCTATAACATAAACAGAAATGACTGAGTACAGATTGATTGCCATCATAGAGATATTACTGCAGGATGACCTAGATTGGAACCTGAATACTGAAGACAGAAGGGCAAGAAGTCACAAATGCATATTTCTATTAATTAATTTTGATAATAGCTCAATAGAGGGGGATGACCAGAGTTCAGGAAACTAGAATGTAGAAGCAGTTTGAGAGGAGAGAAAAACATTGATAAAGGAAAGTCACTTGTGGGAGTGGTATACAGATCCCTGAATAGTAACTACAGAGTAGATTGAATATAAAGGAAAAAAGAATGGGAGCTTGTCAGAAAGTGGGCGGCACGGTGGCACAGTGGTTAGCACTGCTGCCTCACAGTGCCAGAGACCTGGGTTCAGTTCCCGCCTCAGGCGACAGACTGTGTGGAGTTTGCATGTTCTCCCCGTGTCTGCGTGGGTTTCCTCCGGGTGCTCCGGTTTCCTCCCACAGTCCAAAGATATGCAGGTCAGGTGAATTGGCCATGCTAAATTGCCCGTAGTGTTAGGTAAGGGGTATATGTAGGGGTATGGGTGGGTTGCGCTTCGGCGGGTCGGTGTGGACTTGTTGGGCCGAAGGGCCTGTTTCCACACTGTAAGTAATCTAATCTAAAAAAAAAGTGATGGTATGGGAACTTTAATCTACATAAAGACTTTAAAAATCAGATAGGCAAATGTAGCAAAGTTCAGAGATTCATAGAATGGGATATTTTCTTGGAGCAGTATGTTCTCAAGCCAACCAGTGGGCCAACTATACTAGACCTGTTTGGTGCAATTAGGATTAGCGTATTGTCAAAAGAAAACACATTTTTTGAAGTTTTTGATCTTACATTCATCACAAGAATACCAGTTAAGGGAAAGACCAACTACATGTTGATTGGCTGGCAAGTGGACCCTTATTGATAGAAGTGTTACCATGGAGAATGCACTATAACAGACCACATAATTCCTTTATTTGGACTATAAACTGAAAGAGAAGTTGGACCGCTATAACTGGAATACCAGGAAGATTTTGCAATGTACCAATCAAATGTTACATATACTTGAGCTGCACATACAATGCTGCTTTTCTGAAGCAATAATTGGGAGAATTTGAAACTGAATGGTACCAAGAGTCTTTTAAATTAAACAAGTTATGCCTGACACCAGCCTTTATTGATTGTGCTGTAATGAGTGGCTTTAACTCTGCTAACTGAGTGTTAAAAAGTTTTAAATGCCAAGAAAAGCAGAATAGAAGCAAGACCAGAGCTTTCACACACAACGCATCTATCTCTATGTTTTACTTTCTCTCTCTCCATGTGGGGAAAATGTAGAAAAATCAATGGAGCTTAAAAGAAAGAACACTTATAAGAAAAGCTTAGGTCCACTTGATTAGTTATCATACCAAAGGATGACTGTCACCCTACAGAACACAGCTTTCTTTGAAGAAGTGCTGTTGATAAAGGAGAGCCAGTGGCTGTACTGTTCTTAGATTTCAAGAAGACATTGATAAAGCACATTTTCAAGGTTAATGAAGAATATAAAGACTCGTGGTGTAGGGATAATATACTGGCATGGACAGAAGATTGGCTAGCTAATAGAAAGCCATAAATGGTCATGTTCTGATTGGCAAAATATAATGAGTAATGTGCCACGGGGATCAGTGCTGGGATCTTTACTTTTTACGATCTATTTAAATGTTGTGGTTCTGTTCGCCGAGCTGGGAATTTGTGTTGCAGACGTTTCATCCCCTGTCTAGGTGACCACCTCAGTGCTTGGGGGCCTCCTGTGAAGCGCTTCTGTGATGTTTCCTCCGGCATTTATAGTGGTTTGTCTCTGCCGCTTTCGGTTGTCAGTTCTAACTGTCTGCTGCAGTGCCCGGTATATTGGGACAAAGTCGATGTGTTTGTTGATAGAATCTGTGGATGAGTGCCAAGCCTCTAGGAATTCCCTGGCTGTTCTCTGTTTGGCTTGTCCTATAATAGTAGTGTTGTCCCAGTTGAACTCATGTTGCTTGTCATCTGCGTGTGTGGCTACTAAGGAGAGCTGGTCGTGTCGTTTCGTGGCTAGTTGGTGTTCATGGATGCGGATCGTTAGCTGTCTTCCTGTTTGTCCTATGTAGTGCAGTCCTTAAATGGGATTTTGTTCACTACATTGGTTTTGCTCATGCTGGGTATTGGGTCCTTTGTCCTGGTGAGTTGTTGTCTAAGAGTGGCTATTGGTTTGTGTGCTGTTATGAGTCCTAGTGGTCAAACTCTGGGTCAGATATGTGGATGACACCTTTGTAATCATTAAAAACACAGAAATAGAAAACACACATCAGATCATCAACGCCACACTCACAGGAATCAGATTCACTAGAGAGGAAGAAAAGGACAACCAACTCCCATTCCTAGACGTGATGGTACAGAGAACACCGACTGGAGAATTCACCACAAAGGTATACAGGAAAGCCACACACACTGACCAAGTCCTGAACGACGAAAGCAACCACCCCAACACACACAAAAGAAGTTGCAACAAGACACTATTCAAAAGGGCCACAACACACTACGGTACACCAGAACTGCAAAAAGAGGAAGAAGAACACCTCTACTATGTATTCGCCAAAAATGGATACCCCCACAATTTCATCAACAGATGCCTAAGGGAAAGACAACAGAATGAGGACATGCCACAACCCAAAGGACTAGCCACGTTACCATACATCAAGAACATTTCTGAACTGACATCTAGACTACTACGACCACTAGGACTCATAACAGCACACAAACCAACAGCCACTCTCAGACAACAACTCACCAGGACAAAGGACCCGATACCCAGCATGAGCAAAAACAACGTAGTGTACAAAATCCCATGCAAGAACTGCACAAAACACTACATAGGACAAACAGGAAGACAGCTAATGATCCGTATCTATGAACACCAACTAGCCATGAAACGACATGACCAGCTATTCATAGTAACCACACACGCAGTTAACAAGCAACAAGAGTTCAACTGGGCCAATACTACTATTATAGGACAAGCCAAACAGAGAACAGCCAAGGAATTCCTTGAGGCATGGCACTCATCCACAGATTCTATCAATAAACACATCGACCTTGTCCTAATATACCGGCCACTGCAGCGGACAGCTGGAAATGACAACCGGAAGCGGCAGAGACAAACCACTATAAATGCCAGAGGAAACAACACAGAAGCGCTTCACAAGAGGCTCCCAAGCACTGAGGACGTCACCTAGATAGGGGACAAAACGTCTGCAACACAAATTCCTAGCTCGGCAAACAGAACCACAACAACGAGCACCCGAGCTACAAATCTTCTCACAAACTTTGATCTATTTAAATGACTTAGATGAAGGAATGAAAGGTATAGTTGTTAAATTTGCTGATGACACAAATTTGGAGGGAAAGTAAGTTATGCAGAAAACAGAAGGAGGCAGATAGGTTAAATAAGTGGGCAAAGATCTGACAAATGTAATACAATGTGGGAAAATATGGAATTTCCTATATTGGCAGGAAGAACGAAAAGGAAGCACATTATCTAAGTGATGATAGATTGCAGAATTTGAGTTGCAGGGGAATCTGTATGTCTACTGCAAAAATCACAAAAGGTAAGTATGCAGGTCCAGCAAATGATACAATGTTAATCATTTATTGTGACGGGAATTGAACTAAAAAAGAAAGATTATGCTTCAGTTAGACAAGGTATCGTTGAAATCAAATCTGGAGTACTGTATACAGTACTGGTCTCTATATTTAACTAATGCAAAGTATGATACAAAACAACCTCCTGCTCCATGTAAGGAGAGGTTGGATAAGCTGGGCTTGTATCACTGGAATTTAGATGAGTAAGAGCAATTATTGTGAAACATGTAAGATCCTGAGGCACCTTAATAGCGTGGCTGAGAAAAGGAATTTATCTGTTAGGGGAGAATCTAAAATACACAGGCAGGAGGCTGGAAGAACTCAGCAAACAAGGCAGCATCAGGAGGTGGAGAAGTTGATGTTTCGGGTGTAAACCTTCATCAGGATTGGGGGTGGGTGCGGGGGAAGCTGCAGATAAAGGGGGGCGGTGGGGGCAGGGTGGTGAAGTGGGGGTAGGTGAAGACAGGTAGAGGGTATGACCTGGTTGGTTAGTGGGAGGAATGAATCCGGTTGGGGACAGGAAGCAGTGGAAGGGATAGGGAGAGGCTGGGAAGGGAGTTGTGGATGGGAAGGGAGGCTATTTGAAATTGGAGAACTCAATGTTGAATCCTCCAGGCTGTAGGCTGACCAGGCGGAAGATGAGGTGTTGCTCCTCCAATTTGCACTGTGGTTCGTTTTGGCAAGGGAGGAGGCCAAGGATGGCATGTCGGAAAGGGAGTGGTTGGGGGAATTGAAATGGGCTTTAACTGGGAGGTCTGGTTGGCCCATGCAGACCCGATAGCAATGCTCGGCGAACTGTTCCCTAACTTTACATTCAACCTCCCCAATTAGAGTAGACCACATCGGGAGCACCTGATTCAGTGAACTAGGTTGGAAGAGAGACAGGTGAACCTCTGTCTCAACTGGAAGGACTGTTTGGGGCCCTGGATGGAGGTAAGGGAATTGGTGTACAGGCAGGTCTGCATACTGTTTAAATTTAAGGGGTCACCATTTTAGAGAAAGAGGAGAAGTTTTTATTTCATAGAGAGTTGTGAGCCTTTGGAACTTACTTTCTCAAAAGGTGGTTGAAGTAGAGACTTCCAATGTTGTGAAGGTTGGTGTAGATAGATTCTTGATTATGGGTTTGTGGAGTAATCAGTTCAGATATAATTTTATTAAATGTTGAAACAGTGTCAAGGGGCTCAATGGCCTACTCCTTGGTCAAATTGGTCAAATTCAACACTGCATTGACAAAAAGAATTAAGTCATGGGAAAGATCACATTTGGCCTTGGGACTGCAATTAATTAAGTTTTGAAATAATTTTTTTCTTATTTTTATAGGTTTTAAGGCTTGGGATTGAAATTAATTTCATATCACTGATTTGTAGTTTAGGATAAGTATAAGTACAACAAAACTAGTGGATTAAAAGTTCAGAACTTGTTAGTGTGTACAGGGAAACCATTTTGTTTAGTGTTCTTGGTTAAATACCAGATGGCATACACTATTACTGATAATATGTGGATCATGCCCAATGTCCCAATACCTTACATTGCAGGTAATTTTTATACAATGGCCCAGATCTTCCATTGGAAGGACAGTCAATGCAGCAGTATAGGCTGAATTTGTGCATCACAACCATGTTGAAATCTCAACACAGCTGATGACGTGGGAATTGTTCTTGAAGTTTGTATTTCTGTTGGACAATCACTGCCACCTTCTGAAAATGTCTCCAAATGTTATTGTGTATTGGATGCTTTGGAGGGTTCTGACTTACTTACCTTAATAGTTGGTCAGGACAAGTTAGATGTGTAACCATTTCTATCTGTTTTACAGATGCTCAATTTTGTTTTCAATCCATTTGCATCATTTGGAGGGAAACCCATCACAGGTGCTGTCGCTGGTCTGTCTCTGCTGTCCTCTAACAACACTGAAGTCGCAATATACAATCTGTCAGAGAATATAGAGGTAAAAGATGTGATTATCGTATGTTGATTATTTACCTGTGAACCAAATCCACACCAATGTCTGACACTCAGACTAACGTTTATGCTAAATGTTAAAGCTAGACTAAAAACCACACGAGATACTCCTGTTGTTAGTCCAAAATCCAAATTGCATTAAGACCATAAGACGGTAAGATATCAGAGCAAAATTAGACCATTCAGCCCATCAAATCTACTCTGTCATTCAATCATGGCTGATATATTTCTCACCTTCATTCTCCTGACATCTCTCTGTAACCTTTGATCTCCTTCCTAATCAAAAACCTATCTGTCTCTGTCTTATATACACTCAATGGCTTGGCCTCCATAACCTGTGTGGCAATGAGTTCCACTACCCTCTGGCTGAAAAGAATTTCTTCTCATCTGAGTTTTAAAGAGTCATCCCTTCACTCTGAGGCTGTGCCCTTGGGTCCCAGTCTGTCCTACTAGCGGAAGCATCTTTTCCATGTCCATTCCATCCAGACCTGTTAGCATTATAAGCTTTAATGAGATTCCCCTTCATCCCTTGACACTCCATCTTGGACAGACCCAGAGTCCTCAGCTGCTTCTGATATGACAAACCCTTCAGCATTCTTGTAAAGCCCCTCCGGAACCCTCCAATGCCAGCACATTCTTCTTTGGATACATGCCCCAAAACTGCTTACAATATGACATATATGGTCTCACCAGGGCCTTATACAGCCTCAGCAGTACATCTCTGCTCTTGTATTCTAGCCGTCTCAAAATGAATTGTAACATTGCACTTGCCTTCCTAAATGCCAAACCAAATAAAAGTCCTTCTGAAGCTTCCCCCCCTTACTCAAGACTCCCCGTCCCTCAATCTATCTTTGTGTCATCTGCAAACTTAGCAACAATGGCCTGAGTTCCTTCATTGAGATCATTAATGTATAACGTGAATAGTTGTAATTCCAACTCTGAGCCCTGTAAACTCCACTAGTCACTGACTGCTATCCTGAAAAAGATCCCTTTATTCCTACTCTCTGCCTTCTGCCAGTCAGCCAACCCTCTATCCATGCCAGCAGCTTGCCCCTAACACCTTGAGGTGGTACCTTAGTAAGCAATCTCCTGTGTGGTTCCTTGTCAAAAGCCCTCTATAAACCCAAATAGATCACGCCCATTTAGTCTCCTTTGTCTAACTTGTTCATTACCTCTTCAAAAAATTCCAATGGACTTGTCAAGCATGACCTCCCCTTGATAAAGCATGCTGACTCCATGTTATTTTACCATGCACTTCCAAATACCTTGCAATCCCATTCTAATAAGGGACTCTAAAATCTTACCAATGACTGAGGTTAGGTTAACTAGCTGATAATTTCCAATCTTCTGCCTTTCTCTCTTCTTAGCCATTTTCCAGTTCTCTGGAACTCCCCCTCCCTGACTCTAACGACTCCTGAAAGATCATCACCAATACCTCCACAAATTCCTCAGCTATCTCCTAATTAGACCAGTTTACAGTGCCTCCAAGTTACTTATAGAGATAAAAGAAGCTTTAACAACATAAGCATGTGAAAAAAATCAGGTGATATGATGGGCTCACAGTTCAAAATTGAAACTGACCATAAAGCAATGATCGGTCATTCTTCTGAACATAAAGATAATTGCAAAGATGTTGCCTAGAATTCGAAGTTTCAGATTAAGGCTCATGAGGTATGATTCAACTATAGAATATGTACAAAGTACCAAACAACATTAGATACACTCTCGAAGACAACTTCATTCAGGAAGCTGAAACCTACATATCGGAGCTGAAAATGTGTTGCTGGAAAAGCGCAGCAGGTCAGGCAGCATCCAAGGAACAGGAGATTCGACATTTCGGGCATAAGCCCTTCTTCAGGAATGGATTCAGGAAAGGGATTCTCCTGTTCTTTAGATGCTGCCTGACCTGCTGTGCTTTTCCAGCAACACATTTTCAGCTCTGATCTCCAGCATCTGCAGACCTCACCTTCTCCACCTACATATCGGAGGCTACTAAACCCACACCAACTACTGAAAGGAAACTGCGAGAAATTCAAGAAGTCGAAGACAGAATGAAAAATATATCTAAATCCAGAAATATTAGCTGGAAGTTTGTCCAGACCATTTACCTAACAATCCAATGCTACTGCAATACATTGAACAGTGCACTATCAGTGATGACTTGCTAGTCTTTAATGAAAAAACACTTTGCTCTGTGATTCTTCAAAGCATTCATCAAGTTGCTTGGGCAATTATAAAGTTTCTTGTGGGTCTGCAACAATTAAACATTAATGCAATTAAAAATCACACAATACCAAGTTATAGTCCAACAGATTTATTTGGAAGCATTAGGTTTCGGAGTGACACTCCTTCTTCAGGTGGTTGTAGAGTAAGACAATAAGACATAGAATTCAAGGAAAAGATTACAGTGTCATGCAAGTAAAATGATATATTTAACAAACCTCGATTGTTGTTAAGCCTTTCATCCTTTAGAATGAGTTACAGGTTTTGGTCAATTAATATGTAAATCCCAAAACTTATTTGAAGTCACATTCTCAAGATAAGTTAAGGTTTTATGAAAAAAGGTGATATATCAATGCCTTAAAGATGTGAGGTCAGAGGTTTTCTGTATCCCAGTCTAGACTCAGACTAGTTTTATTTCCATAGTGGAATTTACAAAATATTATGTGGATTGACTATCTGCATTGACTGCCTACTGGTTGCATATTTTTGAGCAAAATAGAATATATCTGTAAATATAATGCTGCAAATACAAATTCACCCCATAGACTTATATGTGTGTGCGTGTGCAGGACAGAGAGAGAGTGCATCTCAGTGTGTGTGTGTGTGTAAGCTTGGTAATGTGTGTGTGTGTGTGTGTGTGTGTGTGTGTGTGTGTGTGTGTGTGTGTGTGTGTGTGTGTGTGTGTGTGTGTGTGTGTGTCAGGGGGGTGGGGTGGGGTGGCGGATGAGTGTGTATGTGGGTGTGGGTGTGTGTAAGAGAGAGAGAGAGAAAATGTATGGTGCAGTGGGGTCACTTGTAGTGTGACATGAATCCAAGATCCTGGTTTAGGTATCCCCATGGGTACTGAACTTGGCTATCAGCCTCTGCTTGGCCACTTTGTGTTGTTGCCTGCCCTGAAGTCTGCCTTGGAGGATGGTCACCCGAAGATCCGAGGTCGAATGTTACTGACTGGTGAAGTGTTCCCCAACTGGGAGGGAACACTCCTGTCCGGTGATTATTGTGTGGTGTCTATTCATTTATTGTCATAGCGTCTGCTTGATCTCAGCAATGTAACATGCCTCAGGGCATCCTTGCCTGCAGCATATCAGATAGTCTGTAAGAAATGACTGCCAACTGTGTTCCCATGGGCTGTAAATATCCAGGAGAAAAAAGATGATCTTCATTATTGGCATAGACCTAAAATAGATTGGAGTCAAATGTCTGCTTAGTATCACTCAGACACTATGATTCTAAAAGCACTCAAAGTATTCTTCTCAAGGCATGAGATTCCGAGGAAACTAAGTGAAGAGTGTGGACAACAGAAGTATTACTGATGAACCAAGATTTGAATATTGCACTATGAAGTTATTAATCTTCACCACTACAAAATGCATTAGATAGATACATTTTTAGATTTTAAAGGCATCAAGTGGTGTGGGAATGTGACATGGAGAATCAGCAATGATTATATTGAATAGTGAAGAAGGTCAAATGGCTGAAAGGCCTATTCTTGTTTCTAAGTTCCACATTTCCATGGGTTACCACCACCAAAGTTACTGATTGGCAGGAGATTGAGAACACTGTTTTCACCTCTGTCTCATATGTTAAAACCTCAAATTTCTCTGAATAACCACAATAGGTTGAAAGAGCAAAGGGATAACCAGCTCTTACTTTCAATAAAAGATACAGAGTTTGAGTTGCCACAGCTGAAACATGGGGAAAGAGTAAGTGTTAAGAGATCAATGGAGAGAAGAAATGATCATAGCAAAAACACCGTGTTTGACTTTTATTATTAGGAAGGAAAAAATCTACTTATTGACAATCTTGACATTCTGTAATGATTTTCCATTTCAGAAAAAAATATTGAGGTGAATTAATTGACAGTTTCAAAGCCATAAGTGGTATCGATAGAATTTAAGTTAGATTTAATGGAATTAAAATAAGGATAAAATTGCCACTTCAAAAGGAGCTCTTCCTTAAATCCTCATGAACAATGATAATAATTCTGATTGTTACCTTTTCTCTTTAGGTTGTGCTTTTCAGGGACAATGTGAGCAAAATGTTCGTGAAAGAATACAGGTCACGTGGAGATCGCATGAGCATAGAGTTAAATGTCACTTCACATGAAGAGTCTATTGTAATACAAATAAATTCAGAAGAGCATTGCTCATTACAGCTATTCCTTGGCTTCCAATATATACCCAATGAGACAATGTTTCAGCTTCAAACAGTCCTTCCAATTATGAGTGCCAATGGAGGTAAATTGAATTTGTTGCTGTCCTTTTCACTCTTGTTATTATAAAGCCTGAACATTTTCATTCCTGGGATTGTTTGACTCCCAGCAGACGTTATTTGCAGGTTCTTATGGCTCCCCATTGTTTATTAATAATGATCCATGTACAGATTCCAGCTTTCAAACAACTTGGATTTACAAACAGGCTCTAGAATGGTTAAAACAAAACAGGAGCAATGCTTAATATCCAAGACAGTGATGTATCTCTGGGATCTAGTGTTGCAATGCACAAACAATGAACAAAAGAGTTCAATAATGTCTTTCAGCTATTTGAATACCATTTATATAATTCCTCCCTGATATGGGAATGTTAAATTTCAAATGTTAGTTCTGAAAGGAAGTTAGAGAGCAGTAACCTTGAGTAAAACATGATAGAAGTTTCTAACTCACTTAAAATCTACATTTTCCATTGCTGTCTTCCACCTCCAGCTTCTCCAGTATTAGCAAGAGGGTCATGGGAAATTGCAATTTTTTTTATGGCAATGTCTAGACAATTCAAGATCTGCCTCGTAACCCTAACTTGACAATATTCAACAGTAAATGTAAAGATGACAGTTTTGAGAACTGGGATAAAACATTTTATATTGCCCATCTCTGTTTCTAATACTAATACTAAATTTCCATAGCATCTTACAGAATCATTGATCGGTGGAAATTATCTTTCACTCTTAAATGATTTTAAAATTTGCATCAATTTGGCTGTCATGTGTCAAATTATGAAGGTTTTTCTGTCCCTAATTTTAAAATATTAAATTAAAAATGTAACCCATGATTTATTCAATGAATTAAATGAGATAAATTAAACTTATTCAATTTCAGATGCAACTAAAATTTACTTGGCTAATCTCTACTTTTTTCACTCTACTGTATGATAATGCTTTGAAGTCCACGTAGCTGGTTGTTATCTCTGCTGATGATTAGAAGTATTTAGACTGAATTTTATACATACTGTCCAGGGGTGGGATATGTAAAATAGGGCAGGTGGTCAGCTCATCTTCCTAAAACCCCCAAACTCAACCCCCCCATGATCAGAAAGGCTGACAGCTCCAGAAGATGAAACTTTTTCCCCATTGAGGCGTGGAGATCCCACTCTGCTCACCCACAGCGCGTGCTGTGGCTGTGTGACAGGATTGATGTCAATTTCTGGCTGTCAACTTTCCTTCTGGGTTGGGTGGGAGGATAAGAGGTTTGTCACCTCCTTATGTTAAATTCTGCCCAACATCTATGTGTTGAAGCCACTGACCATGTTGTGAGCGGTCTAGGGTCTAGTATGCTCACACTAGGATTGATTCCATCACCCTAGCATTGACAGGCTGATGGTGTGTAAGGGGTGGGGGCGCAGTGGGGCAATGCAAAATAGTGAGAATGAACAGCCCATTTTCTTCTTGAGTCCTTGGTAATTTATAAGGGACAAGGAAGGTTGAGGCTGAACCTTCTACCAAGAAGCTTGCATTTTTCCAGTATTTCAATAATTCTGAATTCAATAATTGTTGTATTGTTCCAGTTTGACCTCCTGTGATGAACAGCTGGTGAATTGTGGTAGTTTCCCTCTTAGTTTATTTGGAGTTTCCTTGTGGTAGTGTCCACTATACCCAAAGAGGGGCCTTGCAGAGGCTACCTTCCTTGGCAACCATCTTCTACTCTCAGTCAAAAAATATGGCACTGGAAAAGCACAGCAGTTCAGGCAACATCTGAGGAGTAAGAGAGTTGATGTTTCAGATATAAGCTCTTCATCAGGCATATACATTATGCCCGAAATGTCAACTCTCCTGCTCCTCAGATACTGCCTGATCGGCTGTGCTTTTCCAGCACCACGCTTTTTGACTCAGACTCTCCAGCACCTGAGGTCTTCACGATCTCCTACTCTCACCTAGTCCTCGCCAACTTTGCCCTCAGACCTCACTTAGCATTCTCTGTGAGGCAAATTCCTCGCAGAGGCAACCACTTCAGATGGTATTATAGAACTTTATAAGTGGGAATGGGAGGCCATCATTTGAAAGGAGAGGAACCCCAAGAATGCAGCCAAGGGTCTCAGAAGGTGCAGAGACAATGCTGGGATTTGGTCTCTCACTATGCCGGTAATTTCTAACTTGGATAATTCCTGTGTAACATCTAATTTTGTCTCCTTCTTCATTGGTGTTTGTAACATTTAATTTTATTTCATAAGATCGCATATGTACCTGGATTCTGACGCCTAGAATGCTACAGCATGGAGAAGGAGTTTACTATGTGACGATTGGACCATCAAATACATCACAGGCAGAGATTACGAGCTACAACGTCAGTGTTTTTACAGCACAATGCTTGTTTTGGACAGGAGATAAATGGTCAGACAATCTGTGTCAGGTTAGTTTTTTTTAAAAAGAGGTTGTGTATGTTACAGCTCCTAATGATAAGAGCCTCTCCATACAGTAGGCATTGAGTGGTAGTGTGATTGGTGCAGACTGTAACACAAAGCTTGCAGGAGTTTTGGAAGGATTTTATTCCAAGCTCCATTACACAGTTGATCACACTGAGCGGGAGTGGGAGAGGGTCTGGTGAATTGAAGCCTTTACTGTTCATAGTGCCAAGGCAGCATGTTAAAGCACTTGGCCTGAATTGATTATTATGTAAAAATATTTTGATCAGGATGGGATTTAGAAAATACTATCCACACCGTTCAAGTGGGGTCATTAAAAATGAATGTGGTGAGTTTGAAGGTGGCAGCGGTCTGAGTGGTCTGCTATGCTGGGCTAAATGCCACACCCCCGGTAAGGTGGACTTTACTGGGCCTCCCACCACCCCCCGCCTCATTAACCACCCCGCAGAGAAAAATTGATAATATAAAGTTATTGAAAATCTGGAGCTGCTAAAATTGTGGTTTGACAGTTCCAAGATCAGGATAAAGGCGAATAAAGGAAAAGGGGCGAACGGAGTACAGCAAGCAGGGCCCTCCCCTACTGCATTGGGGGTGCCTGTAGCTCAAACTCCCACAGTGGTCCCTTTGGATTTAATGGAGTGGCCGCATTTACTCTCAGAGTTTGCCAAACTTCAAGAAAAGATTGAAGCAGAGATGGAGCCAATATTTGCCATGTTTGATAAAACATGAGCAGGAGATTCAAACACTGAACCGAAGAGTAGAAGCAGTGGAGCAGAGGACCCTAGCATCGGAGACTGTGGCGGAGGTGTCGGGAGGAAGGGTCTGAACACTGGAGGATCAGGTTCGGGTCCTTCAGGAACAAATGGACGACCTGGAAAACAAAAGTAGAAGAAAAAACTTAGGGCTCGTGGGTCTCCCAGAGCACAGGAAAGGCAAGGACCTTGTTAGATTCATGCAGAAGTGGCTCCCAAAATTCCTGGGGCTGGAGTTGGAGTCGGGCCTGATGAGTGTGGAGCGGGCCCACTGGATCACAGTGCACAGGTCCGGGCAGGATCTGCGCCCCAGCCTGGTCCTAGTGTGACTCCGGCATTGTAAAGGAAAACAATTAGTGAATGAAACAGCAAGAAGACTGGGAAGAGATCCACAGGCTTTAACATACAAAGGCTCACGAATAATTTTTTTTTCAAGACTTCTCAGGAGCCATAGTTAAAAAGAGAAAGGCATTTGATGAAGTTAAGAGAAAATTAAGGGATCTGAACATTCAGTATTCCTTGAGGTAACTGGCGGTGTTGCGTTTTGCTCACAGAGGGACAGTATGTAATTTTGATTCAGCTGAAAAGACAAAGGACTTTGTGAACTCTTTGAAATAAAGGACTCGGGTTTGGAGTAGGGGGGAAGGGGGCATCATTATGGACAGTGGTACCGTTTTTCTTTACTTCCTCTGCCCCTCTTTTTCTCCTCTCCCCTTTTTTGTAGTTATCGGTTTTATAGCTTTTGTACTGCCTTGGTGTAAACCTGATTTATTTATCATTTCGGTCAGTGGTTATTGTCTGGGATTGTTTTTGCTGCTGTCCTTTTTTTTGATTGGGAGTGGCTATCTCTGTGGTTAAGGTGTATGGAGAAGAGGTGGGGAGAGGGAAGGGTGGGCGTCCATTGTTAATACTCAGAATGAAAATAACATGTTTCCTCTACTGGTGCATTACCTGTGACAAGGGCACGGCCTTAGCTGGAAGGAGCCAGGATGGGAGCAAGGATTAGGAGGATTGCCTCCTACAGGCAGGGGGGAGATCTGTAGTGGATTGAGTTTATTTGGGTGTTTGTTTAAATTAAATGTAGTGGTTAGTTTTTTTGGTGGTGGTAGTTTTTATAGGAGTAGTTTTTAGACTTTAAAGAGTTAATGTCTTTGTCGCTCACCACACCTCAGATAAGGTTCCTCCTCTTGGGAAACCACGGGCTGCTCTGGATGACCATGGCTAGTGATTTGTTCAGGTGGTGTCTCTGGAATGTAAAAGGGAACCATTCCCACATTAAAAGAAAGAAGGTGCTGTCAAACCTTTCAAAGGAAAGGGTTGACATCTCCCTGCTGCAGAAGATGCATTTAACTGATAAGGAACATCTGAAACTGCTGCAGGGGGATTATGATAGGGTATTCTTACCTCATTTAGCTCCAAGAGTAGAGAAGTGGTGATACTAGTAAGAAGGAACCTCCCATTCCAGGTAACTGAGCAAATTAAGGGCAAACATGGACGACTCATCATTCTTAAAGCTCTAATACATGGAGAAGAGTATGGCATCCTGAATGCTTATTGTCCCCCGTGCACCCCCTTAAATTTCTAACTGATGCAGTTGCTAAATTAATGAATCTTGGGGTGCACCGCATGATCATAGAAGGAGATTTTAACCACCTAATGGATCTTGGGGTAGGCAGGATGCCAAGGGGCAGATGTGCCCGTGCAATCTAGACAGTCGGTGGACTTGTGTGAGGAGTTGGGATTAGTGGATGTGTGGAGGCATCTCCACCCTAATGGAAGAGACTTTCCTTTTTATTCCAACCCACACAAGTGCTACATGCAAACTGATATGTTCCTTATGCTGTCAGTTTGTTTGGACAGAACATTGGCATATAAAATTGGGAATATAACTATCTCGGATCATGCACTAGTGTGTTTAGATGTTGAAATCAAGGGTGGCAGAATAGATGCACAGCACTGTTGCATGGGCCCATTCCTGTTAAGGGAGAGCAAATTTGTTGAGTACATTACAAGAGAGTTCAGGGCCTTCTGGAATATTAACTCGGCTACGAACAGTAATCCGACAATATTTTGGGAAGCCACTAAGACATATTTATGAGGCCTGATCATTTCCTATTCAGCAACAGGAAGGAGGCAAAGGGAGGAGCAGCAGCAGAAGGGAATTTGGGAATTTTTATTACCCCTGCCTTCCGCCAGCTGTATAAAGCTAACTGTGCACAACTACTGGAGAGGATAAAACAGGCTTTGCAGCGGTGGGAGGGTTTACCATTATCATAGTCAGGCTGAGTAGCCTTGATTAAGATGAATGTTCTTCCTCGCCTGGTGTACCCCATGAGAGTGCTCCCATTGCTGCAACCCATACGAGTGTTACAGAGACTCAATGGTTGGCCAGGGTCCTTTATTTGGTGTCACAGGCACTTCCAGTCTTGAAGAGATATCAAAAAAGCATCCTGTTAGCACGTGTGGGTGACTGGGTACAGGTGGGATTCGGAGTTGATTTGGCTTCGTGTTGAAGCCTTGCAGTCGAGGTGTCCCCTAGTTAATTTGTTATTCATGGATAAGATGAAATCCGTGATCGAGCAGTGTAAGAGCCCAGTCATTTTAAATACGGTGAAAGCTTGGAGGTTAATGAGGCAAGACGAGGGCAATTGGCTGAAGACCTCACCATTTACCCCGTTGGCAGAAGGATTTAAACTATGGGAGAATAAAGGAATCTCTTCGTAGAAGTGTGGAACCAGGTCCTTTGGCCCAACATGTCCTCACCAACCCTCCGAAGAGTATTCCATTTAGACCCATTCCCCTACCTTCTTAGTCTACATTTATCCCTGACTAACCTACACATCCCTGAACACTATGGGCAAGTTAGCATGGCCAATTCATCCAACCTGCACATCTTTGGACTGTGGGAGGAAACCCACACAGACAGTCGCCCAAGGCAGGAATCGAACCCGGGTTCCTGGCACTGTGAGACAGCAGTGCTAACCACTGAGCCACTGTGCCACCTCGTGCCACTCTTGTTTAAGAAGTTTATTTGAGGGGAAGTCTTGATGTAATTTAGCCAACTAAGTCAGAAATATGGATTGTCTAATCGGAACCCTTTCTGGTACTTTCAGATAAGGGATTATCCATACAGGAAGACCACACTCCGAGCTCAGCCTTATAAGTCAGACGTGGAAGAAAGAGTGCTCTGATGCACGGGCACTCTTTCAGTTAGTACTTTATATCATTTACAGAAAGGACGTTTCTTAGGAGATGTGGAGAGACTCTGTAGGATTTGGAATCGGGAACTAGGAGAGGATATTTCATTGGGAACATGGGAAGATATATGGGAAAATGTAAAGAAAATCTCAATATGTAACAAAGCGCTGGCCACGCAATTGAAGATTTTATACAGGGCTCATATGGCACCAGAGAGGCAAGCTAAGTTCAAGAGTGGAGCGTCTCCAGGGTGCCGTAAATGCAAAATTAGTGTAGGCACTCTCATACTGCTATTGGTCATATTGCAAGATCTAGAGATACTGGAGTGCCATAGTAAGGGAGCTGAAGGAAGTGCTGGAAATTGAAGTCAAAGTGGACCCAGTATTTCTTCTTCTGGGGTTGCCAAATTGCCCTGTCTGGGGGAACACCAGAAGAGACTGTGTAACATTCTTACCCACTGTGCAAGGAAGAACATTTTAGTGAATTGAACGCTTTAAAAACCCCCATGTCTTATTGGGTGGCTCAGGCTGTTGTTGGAGCATCTCCCCCAAGACCACCTCACAAATATGATGCATCTCAAAGCGGAACAGTTTTATAAGACATGGCAGTCCTTCTAATTTACATTGATGCAGATTTATTGGCAATATTAATTCGGCCGTGATATAGCTGTGGGAATCAGTTTGGGCACCCATGGGGTTCTGGAAGGGGGAAACTGGGGGGTGGGGAGGTAAAAATACGGGGACAATGACTGGTGCCCCGAGGGGTAGGAGCTTTAGTGGAGGTGTGGTGAGTGAAATAGAACAAAGTAATGTGATATAATTTAATTTAAGCTAATTTGAATTCAGTTTAATTTAATTTTTATTTAATTTGATTGTAGTTTAATTTCAGTAGATACATTTGTTCTGTAGAATAGTAGGTAGTTTATCATTAATAGTATTGTGATATGACATTGTTGTACTTTCTCTTTTTTTATGTGTAGTTGTTTTGTACAAGATTTGAAAAGTTTTTAATAAAGATATCTTTTTAAAAAATGTAGGTGGTAGTCATACTCAGTCTGTAACTCAGATTCCAGCTCAATGGCTCTGAGCCCAAATACGTCAAGCCACAGACACTAGGTGCAGAAATGGCTTTCTGGGACTTCAGTGCTCTCTGTAAACCCCCAGAGTTACAGCACACCATCTGTCCTGCCATGTCTATCTAATCTTCTTCCGTTATCTATTGTATTAATTTGTGTTTGTGTAATTGAATCAAATAGTTTAGTTCAATTATTTCTTTGTTAATTGAGAAACTAAACTAATATCAGGGAGCACTCAGCAAGCTACTAACGTTCAACAGAAGGATAAAACAGCACCTCTGTACCCCTATGCTGAATTCCCAGCCACACCGAATTCTCCACTTGAGCAGATCTATTAATGAACCCTTCAGTTTTGTGATCAGTCTGTGCTGCATACTAGAATATTGAATTGCATTTTTGCACATTATCTAGCCAGAGGGAACAACCTTTATAGAAATGTTGACTTGTTCCTTCAGCCCTCTCATTTTAACTTCGCCCTACCAAACAAATTAAACTTTATCTGCATTGCACCATAAACATTAATATGTTGGACCTGAGCAGTTAAGGATAAACACTAATTCATTCAGTTAGTGCTACTCCTATGAAGTATATTTCTATATATTTCTTTTTTACACTGTATGTAATATTTAACTAAATGGAATGTAGACCATGTATTGTACTCATAATATGCCACAACATGTAAAAATGCCAAAAAAAAACTGTGGATGCTGGAAATCATAAACAAAAGCAGAAAATGCTGGAACAACTCAGCAGATCTCGTGGCATCCGTTTCAAGTCCAGTGACTTCAGAACTGAAGAAGAGTCACTGAATCTGAAAACGCTGCTTTCTCTCCACAGATGCTGCCAGACAGGCTGAGTTCTTCCAACAATTTCTGTTTATGTACAAATACTGTTCATGTTAAGGTGACAGACCCTGGTTGTATAGGACATTTATTGTTAGACTTTCTATGTATTACTCTGAGCATCACCCATTGTATCTTTGTTCTCTTGTTAGGTTGGACCACAGACAACTCCTGGTCAAAGCCATTGTCTTTGTAACCATCTAACGTTTTTCGGCAGTACCTTTTTTGTTATGCCCAATACGCTGGATTTGACACAGATACCAGAACTGTTTGCTCAAACTAGTCAAAATCCTGTGGTGGTGTCACTTGTAGCTACGATCTTTGGTGTTTACATTATTGTTCTAGTTTGGGCTCGAGTAAAGGATAGAAGTGACTTACAAAAGGTGAGCATATTGTTTACTTATTACTTTTTCTCTCTGACGATATTTCTGTTATTTTAGCTTATTTTTTAATTTCAAAAATATACTTTATTCGTAAAGTATTCATAAAATAATTTGATACACTGTACATTAAGTAATGCCACACATATGTCAACATTTACATACACAGCTGAGAATTATCATTATTATATACAGGTCTGTGCATTTCTCGCTCATATGCCCATATATTTAGCTGAGGTGTCAGCAGAGCCCAAATGACTGCATGGGCCCCCTGATCTTCTTTAGGCAGGCAGATGTTACACGGTGGTCTTTCTCCACCGCGCCTTGGCGGCAGCTGCCCCAAGCTTCAGCGCGTCCCTCAATACATAGTCCTGGACCTTGGAATGTGCCAGTCTGCAACACTCAGTCGGGGTCAACTCCTTCAGCTGGAAGATCAACAGGTTTCGGACCACCCAGAGAGCGTCCTTCATCGAGTTGATGATCCTTCAGGCACAGTTGATGTTCGTCTCGGTGTGCGTCCCGGGGAACAGGCCGTAGAGCACGGAGTCCCACGTCACGGCGCTGCTCGGGACGAACCTCGACAAACACCACTCCAGACTTCCTCCGCGTAGGCACGTTCCAGAAGGAGGTGTGTGACAGTCTCGTCCCCCCCCGCCGCAGCCGCTTCGAGGGCAGCGTGCGGTGCGGCAGAGAGTCCGTGCGTGCATAAATGATCTCACAGGCAGAGCCCTTCTCACCACCAGCCAAGCCATGTCTTGGTGCTTGTTGGAAAGTTCTGGCGATGAGGCATTCTGCCAAATTGCTTTGACAGTCTGCTCAGGGAACCACTCAACAGGATCCACCCTCTCCTTTTCCCGAAGGGTCTCAAGGACGCTACGTGCTGACCACTTCCTGATGGACTTGTGGTCAAAGGTGTTTTTCTTCAAACATTTCTCCACGAAGGACAGGTGGTACGGAACAGTCCAACTACTTGGAGAGTTCCGCGGCAGCGAGGCCAGGCCCATCCTTCGCAACACCAGGGACAGGTAGAACCTCAGTACGAAGTGACACTTAGTGTTTGCGTACCGGGGATCCACACACAGCTTGATGCAGCCACACACAAAGGTGGCCATCAGGGTGAGGGTGGCATTGGGTGTATTTTTCCCCCCGTTGCCCAGATCTTTGTATAGCGAGTCCTTTCGGACCTGGTCCATCTTTGAACTCCATTTAAACTGGAAGATGGCCCGGGTGACTGCAGCGGCACAGGTTCTGGGAATAGGCCAGACCTGTGCCACATAGAACAGCAATGACACTGCCTCACACCTGATGACCAGGTTTTTTCCCGTGATGGAGAGCGACCATAGCATCCATCTGCCCAGTTTCTGCCTCACTTTACTGATACGCTCCTCCCAAGACTTGGCGCACGCCCCAGCCTCCCCGAACCAAATACCCAGCACCTTCAGGTGGTCGGTCCTGACGGTGAAGGGGATTGAGGATTGGTCAGCCCAGTTCCTGAAGAGCATGGCCTCGCTTTTGCCTCAGTTTACCTTGGCCCCCGAGGCCCGTTCAAACTGATCACATATGCACATGAGTCTGCGCACGGACAGCGGATCTGAGCAGAAAATGGCAACGTCATCCATGTACAAGGAGGCCTTAACCTGCAGGCCCCCGCTGCCAGGAATAGTCACCCCTCTCAGGCTTGCATCCTTCCTGATGGACTCGGCAAATGGCTCTATGCAGCACACAAACCAGGCAGGAGAGAGAGGGCAGCCCTGCCTGACTCCAGATCTGACTGGGAAGCTATCTGATTCCCACCCATTGATTGAGACTGCACTGACGATGTTGGTGTAGAGCAGTCTGATCCAATTGCAGCTTCCCTCTCCAAAGCCCATTTTGGAGAGAACATCTCTCATATACCTGTGTGATATCCTGTCAAAGGCTTTCTCCTGGTCCAGGCTGATCAGGCAGGCGTCCAACCCTCTGTCCTGCACGTAGGCGATCGTATCCCCGAGGAGCGCGAAACTCTCAGCGTTCTTCCTGCCCGGCACAGCACAGGTTTGCTCAGGGTGAATCACCGACCCCAGAGCAGACCTGACCTGGTTGGCGATTACCATTGACAGGATTTTGTATTTTAGCTTATACTTTGCAAAAGGTCAAACAACCAAGGATGACAATTTTTAAAATCCAGTTGTTTTTGTCTGAACCTTTTGAAATATTGCTAAGGCAGAACTAATCAATATCAATACTGGGGGGGTTTATGTAAAGGATCCATAGCAGGAAAAGGCTGTCTGAATTTACATTTGTAAAGGAGGCATGAGGGCTGGTTTTATGAGGCTGTGTTGACGGTTTAGAGTTCTGGAACTGAAACTAAACACCTGACCTGTCTTTTTCTTGTTAGGCTATCTTTTGAATGCAGAATAAAATCAATATTGGGCAGTGCATGCCTCCATATTTAAAGTTACACATGAGAGTCCAGCTGAATACTGTAGCTTTCTCTCCACAGCTTTAGTGTGTCAGTTTGTAAGGTGTCCCAATATATGGCTGACTTTAACTTTAAAGAGAGTATCACACTCGTAAATAAATCTGGCACCAAATGTTTTCCAATTAATCGTTCTGTGTGTTCACTGTTACAGTTATAAGAACATAAGAAACATGAGCAGGAGTAGGCAATTCAACCCCTCAAGCCTGCTTTGCCATTGTATAAGACCCTGGACTCTGCTTTCATGCCAGCTCCTCCTCTACTCCTTAATATTTTAAAAATCTGTCTACCTCCTCATAAAATGTCTTCAGTGATCCATCCTTCACAACTCTCTAGGGTAGAAAATTCCAAACATTCACTTTGCTCTGGGAGAAGAAATTCTTTCACATCTCAGTTTTAAAGGAGTGCCCCCATATTCTGTACCTATGTCTCTTATTTTGAGACTACCCCCCATCAGTGGAAACATCAAATTTGCTTGTCATATCTTCAAAGAACTGTGACAAATTTGTCAAACACAATTTCCATTTCGAAAACTATATTTACTCTGTTTGATTGTGTTGAGCTTTTCTAATTGACCTGCTGTTTCTTCCTGAAAAATGGACTCTAACATTTTCCCAATGACAGACGTTAAGCTCACTGGTTTACAGTTTCCTGCTTTCTGTCTCCATCTCTTCTTGAACGGGGACAATCCATTAGCATTTTTCCAATCCACCAGAACCCTCCCAGAATCCAAGGAGTTCTGGAATAATTCAATCAATGCTTTCACTATCTCTGCAACTAGTTCCTTTAAAATCCATGGCAATAGTTAGTTATTTTGTTATTGTAGTCTAATCATTTGAATTTTATGTTGAAATCCGTTTCTTTCATCCAGTTTGCTTCCAGCTGCCTTTTATTTCCAGCAAGCACAATAATTATAATGGCACTTGATTTTAAACATTTCCATAGATGTCCTGTGTTTGAAGGAGTAGGAGCAGTTTTTGAGAGAACAGAAAGTTGCTCGTATGTAGTGGTTACAAATAAGTCATACCACATAACTTATATTTAATAATCTAGACTGTATTTCCTCAGCATGTATTTCGTAATTTTTGTAAATCTTTGCAGAACATTTTTTTTGGGTTGTTACATTGTTATATCATCTCTTGGAGGCTAGATTACAGACAACCTAAATGATAAGAGTGGTTTATTGTTTTATTCCTTTGCATCACCATATTCTTCTGAGCTATCTTTGGTAACCTGCTGAATCAACCATTTACTTGATTGTGGGAACATCAAGGAAAACCAAAGGCTGTGAAATCTGTGGCTTAGTTATTGGTTCTCTTGCCTTTGAAGCACAAGGTTCCACATCTACAATTCCAACGACAGCCTCCTTCTCTTCCAGTTGTGTGGGCATCACAAACAGGCATTTTGTTTTATTATGACTGTGGTTATTAATGGGACAATGATTATCTGGTTTTGTGATTGTGTTTATAGAATGTTTATGAAGAGCAAGAGTAAATGTGATGAAGAAGATCAGATGAAAGTTGAAAAAAATCATGCATTTACATTGGAAATAAAAGTTGATAAATAGTGAGAGTGGAGAGAAAGACACAGACAGTTAAAAAAAATACAAAAGAAGCATAGCCTAAATAGCAAATCTAATGCATGTATTTCCAATTAAGTGTAGCTTTGCATCATATCTTTATAATAGTACACCTTTTAATGAGCTGCCTTGTGGTAGTTGTAGGATTCAGCTATAATCACAGTCAAATGTTAATTGCCAAACTGTCAAATCTTTACAAAAATTTGGTCACAAATGAATTTCTATATTATGGAAGTTCCCATTTCCTTTCCCTTTATTTTGTTATTTCTTGTTTATTAATACTGCTCTCATTCATTCTTCTTCAGGCAAAGGTAACAGTCCTATTTGATAATGACCCTCATGCACAATATCGTTACCTGGTAAGAATTCAAACTGGTCACCGCAAAGGGGCAGCAACCACAGCTAAGGTTAGTTGATGTCTTTGAAATTGAATTATAAAATGTAAAAACTTGTTTTTTTTCTCTCTCTTCACTTCATTCTGTTTGAATTTAAGCTGTCAACTAAATGATAAATTAACAAAAGCAAGTCTTTTTCTTTCATCCTTTGAGGTGCGGTGTGATTTCATTTACTTAAAAGATACAATGTAAATATAATGCATCTCTGTTGTAGGGTATCAACGTTATGTATTTCTGTGTCCAATCATGAAATCTAAAGATTATGATTCGACTGACCTTCCCTGATATACACTTAGTTTTTATCATTTCTCTTTCTCACATTCTCATATTTTTATTCATGAAAATGATTCCTTCTGAATTCAGTATTGATCATTCAGTTAAACTCTAATTGCTCTCATTACAGTCATTGTCATCATTTGCATTTTTATTTTATTTGTGCAGGCCATAGCCTTTATTTGCATTTGTTGGTAGACTTGGATATATAATTGTAAAAATAATAAAGTATTTTTAGGTTTCTTGGTACTTATAAAGGTTTCCAAAGTAACAGAAAACACTAAAACTTTTATAAGTATTTCACTGCAAGTTAATAGCTTGTCTATAACTGAATTTTCCTAAACAAATGGCAATGGAATATACTTTCAGTCTGTGACTGAGGCTCACTTGCAGAAGATAATGATTGGGCAAAATTCTGTTGCAGTCTCCAGAATCCTTTCTTGTTACTTTTGTGTTGAATACATATTCACAGTTTTGGATAATTTAATTTATACACAATCACTTAGTGTGCACAATTTGGTGAAACATTGTATAAAACATGAATGAATAGGCAAGCACTTAAGTTCAGTACTGAAGGAGCACTGCAGTGAAGTGCTATTAAAGCAAGACCATGTCTGCCCTCAGAAGTGTACCATGGATTTGAAAACAGATTCCCCTTGTGTCTGGCCATCATTTAACCTTCAAGCATGTTACCACAATAGGTTATCTAACCATTTGTCTTAATGATGCCAATGGGACTTTGTTAAGCACAACTTGATCTCACTATATTGTAATAATGATCACTCTTCAAAAGCACTATGGGGTACTCTGAGGAGGTGTAATGCACTATACAAAGGCAAGAACTTATTATGCAATGTATATTTTTATTCATGAAAATGATTCCTTCTGAATTCAGTATTGATCATTCAGTTAAACTCTAATTGCTCTCAATACAGATGAGAGATGGATTCATCTTTGATTTTCTTTGTTGTGGGAAAACAGGTAGTAATTATGCTCATTGGCTCTAAGGGGCAGAGTGACCCTCATGTCCTGACTGACTCAGAGAAACCTGTCTTTGAGAGAGGAGCAGTCGATGAATTCCTTCTTACTACATTCTTTTCACTGGGGACTCTTCAGTCGATAAGGTTATGGCATGACAATTCAGGATCCAGTCCTTCTTGGTGAGTGCTATTTATCATAATAATGTAACAGTAACCTGAAGGAATTGAAATCTTACAAGATATTTTCAGCCAAACGTCAGCAAATCTACTTGTCATCAAACTGACATCATTTGTTAGGCTCATAAAACTACAAAGTGCTACAACAGGGGAAGTATTGATCATCACAGAATGGAACACAAATGGAAATACATTAAACTAGAATTAAAACTGAATTGAATAATTGATAGATCAATGACCAGAAAGGACGTGATAAGTCAAGAACATGATTATGGTCTAGTATCAAATGCAAATGAGGATCTTGTGAATTTGGGAAATATGGCATAAGGCTAGACAATGTTCAATACTTATATTGATTAAAGTCCACCTAAATGGATAAGAAATTGCTTGATACTGTACAGGCAGTAACATTTGCTAACATGTTTTTTAAAACAACCTGATATTTATTTTTATTTTATAAAACAGACCAATTGATTGGTAATATTTCTGATATTAGTAATTCCAGTTCTGTAGTTGTCTTACATTTTACTTAGTATTGTGAGAATCAGGACTTTAAATATACAATTTACCACTGTGTTGTGGTGGTTTTATATTTTAACAAAAAACATTATTTATGTAGTTTTTCAATGTTCCCAACTGTTTCCTTCTCTCCTGATCCTCCAGCTCCTGATTCTCAGCTCTCCTTAAATCTGCAGGTATGTGAATCATGTGACTGTTCTGGATGTTGAAGCAAACATACAGTGGCATTTCATCTGCAATTCATGGATGGCAATTGACATTGATGAAAACATGATAGACAAAATCTTCCTTACAGCCTCTGACATGGAGCTGAAGAGTTTCAAGTAATCCATAAAATAATTTGGATTGGTATTTTTACTCCACTCTCCTGCATTATGTGTTTTTATTTGCTGTCTCATCTTTCATTGCATGGCTAAAATATATATCTTAAAAGTTGATCAGCAGGTAAAAGTCAATTACAAAGCAGATTAACTGCTGAGATTTCTAATGAGAAATGTGATGTTTAGCATAATAGAATATCAAATGATAATATGCAGAGAAGATTGGAAGACGACATTAGTTTAGAATGAAGCGTGTAGAATGTGGTCTTTGGCATGACACTAGAGACACATGAAAGTAACATGTAATAGTCAGGTGTAAATTAAAGTAATCCAATAAAACATGAATGGAAGAATTTTAATCTAGGATAAGGAGCCAAGAGTCTCTAAGGGCACATATGTAAACACCTTTATGGAGGAATAGCCTCATAATTTCATACTTGTGCAAACCTGACTTTGAAGGATTGTGCAGATATATGGACTTTTTAATTAAAGAGATCAACAAGAGGACAGTAGAATAGTTTTTCTTAACAAAACTTTCTTGGAAACCACAACTGCTGATCTTGATTGCTTGAACACACTTCAGCGACAACATATTGGCTTCAGTAAGGCCTTTGTCAAGGTTCCCCATGGGAGACTGGTTAGCAAGATTAGATTTCATGGAATGCAAGGAGAACTAGCCATTTGGATACAGAACTGGCTCAAAGATAGAAGACAGAGGGTGGTGATGGAGGGTTGCTTTTCAGACTGGAGGCCTGTGACCAGTGGAGTGCCACAAGGATCAATGTTGGGTCCACTACTTTCTGTCATTTATATAAATGATTTGGATGTGAACATTGGGCATATACTTGGTTTGCAGATGACACCAAAATTGGAGGTGTAGTGGAGAATGAAGAAGGTTACCTCAAAGTACAATGGGATCTTGATCAGATGTACCAATGGGCTGAGGAATGGCAGATGGATTTTAATTTAGATAAATGCGAGGTGCTGTATTTTGGAGAAGCAAATCATAGCAGGACTTATATACTTAATGGTAAGGTCCTAGTGAGTGTTGCTGAACAAAGAGACTAGAAGTGCAGGTTCATAGCTCCTTGAAAGTAGAGTCGCAGATAGATAGTGAAGAAGGTGTTTGGTATGCTTTCCTTTATTGATCAGAGTATTGAGTATAGGAGTTGGGAAGTTATGTTGCAGCTGTACAGGATGTTGATTAGGTCACTTTTGGAATATTGTATGCAATTCTGATCTTCTTCCTATTGGAAGGATGTTGTGAAGCTTGAAAGGATTCAGAAAAGATTTACAAGGATGTTGCCAGGATTGGAGGATTTGCGCTATAGGGAGAGTTGAATAAGCTAGGGCTGGTTTCCCTGAAGCGTCGGAGGCTGAGCGGTGACCACGTAGAGGTTTATAAAAGCATGAGGGGCATGGATAGGATAAATAGACAAGGTGTTTTCCCTGGAGTGGGGGAGTTCAGAACTAGTAGGCATAGGTTCAGGATGAGTGAGGAAAGATATAAAAGGGACCTAGGGGCAACTTTTTCATGCAGTGGGTGGTGTGTGTATGGAATGAGCTGCCAGAGGAAGTGATGAAGGCTGGTACAATTGCAGCATTTAAAAGGAATCTGGATGGTGACATACATAGGAAGGGTTTAGAGGAATATGGGCCATGTGGTGGCAAATGGGACTAGATTAATTTAGGATATTTGTTGGCATGGAAGAGTTGACCTGAAGGGATGCTGTACATGTCTATGACTGTATGAATCTATATAACTGATGTTGTGAATAGGTTTTATAGCTGCTCTGTTCAAATGGTGTTTTGCTTCCTCGAAGATGCCTTCAATTTTCAATGGGGTGCTTGTTAAAAGAAAAGAGCTGCTCGACTCATCTCTGCTATTTCTGAAGTACCTTTGTAATAAACCCAGTGTGAAACTCACTGGCCTCTTGAAATGTGACTGACACAGTACTGTATTTCCTGAGTAAGCTAAGTCTACCAAAACCCCAGAGATTTCTGTCTAGTGCTGGTGACAGCCATCTACACTTGTCAGAATATAAGTCTGATAGACATGTGAACATTCCACACTTTTTTATTTGAATTCAAGAACTAAGACTTATTGGTCAAAATTGTTATTTTTCTTAAAGTGAACCTCTGCAGAGAAATCAATTTTTTTCTCATTATCGTGTGAATGGTTATCTGTTGGGGTTAATTAGAGGACAAATAAAATATTTTATTTTACAGACTGTGCGCATTAACCAATTCTGCATCTTCACAGGATAAATGGTGATTTATAATAAATCAATAATTTTATGTTTATTAAAAAACTTAATTAATGGATCTTTCTATTCTACACTGACATCTGTGAGCACATGTACTAGCAACAAAATCTCTCAAATATATTTAAATGAAGATGAACAAAGACCTAAAAATGGAGTGTTGGCAAGGAGAGGGAAAGGGTTGAACAAAGTAGAATTTTTTTGAAGTGTAAAAATCAAAGTTCTCATATGCAATCACATTTAGAATAGAAACATTGGTTTCACAGGTATATACTTTATTCTATGTCTTATGTAGAGAATGCATAAAATCATTATCATCCTACAAGACCACAGGACTGTGTTCTCATTACAGCGACATGACTAGCGGTGACTTAACTTGAGTTTTACTTTATTAATTCATGGGATAAATGCTTCACTGGCCAGGCCAGCATTTATCGTCCATGTTAATTGCCCAGAGGGCAGTTAAATGTGGACCAAATTGCTGTGGGTCTGGAGTCACATGTAGGCTAAACCAGATAAGGATAGCAGTTTCCTTCCCTGAAGGCTATGAATGAACCAAAGTGTCACCACACCTCAGGCAAAAGGAAGGAGAATCCTTCATAGTAACTTCAGCTGGTGTGGGAATTGAAGCCACATTGATGGCAATAGTCTGTTATTGCAAGACCTATTATCATAACTGTTAGTAAGCAGCCTTGCAATGCTTAGGAGAACTATGCTAGTAACAGTATTAATCAAGAGGATAGATTAAAGGATAAGAAACAAAATGATAGACAACATTTAGACTACTTATTATAGACAACCTATTCAAACCAAAACTATAAAAGTTACACAGAACGTAACTTCTATACAAGTGGATGCATCTCAGCAACATCAGGTGACAGATGTGATACTCCATTGTAAGGAAAGGAGGAGCTGTGGGTAAGTGGTTAAGGTCTTTTCTATTCTTAAGTTTGAACATAGCATAAAAATTGGTAGTAACGTTAACAAAATATACAAAAGCAACATAAATAAATGACTAGCATCATCAGAATTCATTAATGTTGGCAGAGCAGTTATGTGTCAAAGCTGTAACCTATGGGAGCACCTGGAGACCATTGTGATCCAACACAAACCTTTTTGTAATAAGTATTTGATGTTTGAGCAGTTTTAGCAGACTTTATGATTTGGAGACTGAACTATAGAGGGAGTAAGTTACATAAGGATTTAGGAGAGGGTTTTATGATTTGGTCAGTGGAAGGGACAGGAGGGTGTGACTGTGAGTGAGGTGGCTGTGCGTGCATGTTATTTCTTGTAATTGTCCAGTAGGTTTGAGGATCTCTCGCCTTGTTCAGAGATAAGAGCAGGAGCTGCAGAGTGAATGAATAAATTGACCATGGACCCATAATACAGGAAGCCATTCCAGTGGGGAAAGCAATAAGGACTGGAACAGTTGTCAGGGATAGTATGGTGATAGGGATCGGCACTATTCACTTCAGAAAAAAGAAAGAGTCTAAAAGGCTATGCCATGGTTTGGGACATCTGCTGGAAAGGAACTCACAGGTGGGAGCAGGAGGATCAAGTGGTTGTTATCCATAAAGGCACCAATGAAATAGGTAGAATCAGGAAAGAGGTCCCGCATATGGTCATGAAGAGCTAGGCACTAAATTCAAAACAGAACCTCAAAGGTTATAATCTTTGGATTTTTACCTGAGCTACATGCAAATTGGATTAGAGTACATAACATTAGAGAAATGAGTACATGGCTCAAAGACTGGTGTTGAAGAAATGGGTTCCAGTTCAAGGAGCAATTGCGCCAGCACTGGGGGAAGTAGAGGCTGTACGGCTGGGACATTTTGCATATGAATAATACTGCGACCACTGTTCTTGTGAAGTCATAATTAAGGAAGGAAGGAGAGGTATAAACTATGTAGTGGCAACAAGAGATCAAATGTAGTAAATCAAAGACTAGAAACAAAGTAAGAAAGAAAAATAATAGTATGGGAAATGAGAGTCGGAGTGTAGTAAGAAGTGATAGAGAGAAAGAATTTAATCATACACCAACAATCAAGATCTGTTATAAAGATAACAAAAAAAGACAAAATGAAAGGCTCTGCACCTGAATGTATATAGCATTCAGAACAAAATAAGCAATTTGATAGTACAAATTGAAATAAATAAATATGATCTGATAACCATTATGGAAGTTAAGGTGTCTGAGAATTGACAAAGATTGGGCCATGAATAATGTGGAGTATATTATATTCAAAAAAATTGGAAACCGGTTGAAGATTGAGAAGTAGTACTATTACTTGGAGATGGTGAGACTGCAGATGCTGCAGTCAGAGACGATAATGTGTGGAGCTGAGAAAAAAGCAAAGCAGATCAAACAGCATCAGAGGAGTAGAGAAGTCGATGTTTCAAGTTGGGACACTCAAAGATGGCACATGTGCATTAGTTAAAAGATTTTTAGTTCAGAATTTAGTTCAGGAGATCAGGATTTGAATAGGTTTAAGTGGAGATGAGAAATAGTAGGGAAAGAAGCCCCTTAACAATACCCACAATGTAGGACAATGTATACAAGGAGAAATATTGGATGGTTGCAATAAAAGGAGGGCAATGATCATAGAAGATATTAATCCATATATAAACTAGAAAAATCAAATTGGCAGTAGTAACCTGGATATAGAGTACATTGAATGTTTTTCAGATAGTTTCTAAGAAGTGTGCATTCTGAAATATATCTGAGAGCAAGTTATCTTAGACTTAAAATTGTGTAAAATGACAGGGTTAATTAATTACCTCAGAGAAGAAGTACATTTCAGTTGCAGTGATCATAGTATGATTTAATTTTACATCTAGTTTGAAATGGAGAAGAGTGGGTCTAAGACTCGTTTTTTAAAAACTTAGACAAGGGCAACTATGAAAGTTGAACTAGCTGAGTTGAACTGGAATAATATCCCTACTCTAAAAATTCTAAAAGGAGGGCCCAATATCTGTGGTTAACTTAGGGAAAACATCAAATTTAAACAAAAAATCTTATAATAATGCAAAGATAAGTAGCAGGTCAGAATATAAAGAACAATTCCTCTTGATTAACAAATGTTAATCAGGAGGAAGAAATTAAAGTATGAGAAAAAGCTTGCTAGAAATGTAGATATGGATAGCAAGAGTTTCTACAGACATGGAAAGAGGAAAAGAGTATGTAAAATGTCTTCATTTAAAAGGAGCGTTAATAGCAGATAATAAGGAAATGGTATATGAAATGGGAATAGTATAGACAAAGTTAGGATGCAGCTACACACATAATCAAAAAGCCTGATGGAATTTTATCCTTTATTACAGAGTAATTGAACATAAAAGTAAGGATAGCTTTAGTTATACAGGACAATTATAAGACCACAACTTAAGTTCTGTGTAGTTTTGACCTCCTTATTTAGGGAAGGATGTGAATGCACTTGATTGCCATTTGGAATGAATGGATTGTTTTATGAGGACAGCCTGGACAGTCTGGGCTTGTTTCTACAAGAGTTTAGAAGAGAGAATGGGGTCTTAATTAATATGTTTACAATCCTGAATAGGTGAATGAGGAAAGAATGATTCGGCTTTGGGGTGAACACTGAACAAAGAGATGCCGGGGTGGGGGCGTCTTTTGGCACAGTGGTAGTGTCCCTACCCCAGAAAAGGAGGCTGGGTTCAAGTCCCACTTGCTTCAGAGATGTGTAATAGCATCTCTGAACAAGTTGATTAGAAAAGTGATTTGATTAAAAACACAGAGAGCACAGTTTTAAAACAGAGGTGAAGGGACTGTTTTTCTTTCAGAGGCTTATGCAGCTATGGAAGCCTTCCATCTTATCAGGTGGTGGAAGTGAGGTTCTTAATATTGTTAAGGCAGAGGTCTGTTGATTCTTGATAGGCAAGGGAATCAAGGCATACGGAGGAATGGGAAATTTGAAACACACACAAATCTTATTGATTGGTGAAGCAGACTCAAGACCCAAATGGTCAAACCCAGCTGGACTGGCAGCATCTTTGAAGAGAAATCAAAATAACGTTTCAGGTCCAGTGGCCCATTCTGAGGAAGGGTCACCAGACCTGAAACATTAACTCTGATTTCTCTTCAGAGATGATGCCAGACCTGCTGGGCTTTTCCAGCAATTTCTGTTTTTGTTTCTGATTTACAGCATCCACGGTTCTTTCGGTTTTATATTATAGTCAAATGGTCAACTTCTGTTCCAATTCTGTATGCTTGTATCTTTAGCAAGCTGCAATACCTTTATCACTTTTCTTCTCTGAAAGATACAACATGTGGATTAAACCCAAAGGTTCTGCTGAGTGGTCAGATCCCCAAGATTACCATCCTTAGATGGTACCCAAGTGAGCCCATCATTGTATACATAGCTTGTGGTACCAGTTTAGACTCAGACTACATGTTACAACAGTCATAGAGTGATAGAGATGTACAGCATGGAAACAAACCCTTCAGTCCAACCTGTCCATGCCAACCAGGTATCCCAATCTAATCTAGTCCCACCTGCCAGCACCTGGCCCATATCCCTCTAAACCCTTCCTATTCATATACCCATCCAGGTGCCTTTTAAATGTTGCAATTGTACCAGCCTCCACCACTTTCCCTGCCAGCTCATTCCATACACACATAACCCGCTGCGTGAAAAGGTTGCCCCTTACGTCTCTTATATCTTTCCCCTCTCACCCTAAACCTATGCCCTCTAGCACTGCACTCCCACACCCCAGGGAAAAGACTTTATCCAAATATCATATCCATGCCCCTCATGATTTTATAAACCTCTATAAGGTCACCCTTCAGCCTCCGACACACCAGGAAAAACAGCCCTAGCCTATTCAACCTCTCCCTATAGCTCAAATCCTCCAACCCTGGCAACATCCTTGTAAATCTTTTCTGAACCCTTTCAAGTTTGACAATATCCATCTGATAGGAAGGAGACCAGAATTACATGCAATCTTCCAAAAGTGGCCTAACCAATGTCCAGTACAGCTGCAACATGATCTCCCAACTCCTGTACTCAACACTCTGACCAATAAAGGAAAGCATACCACACGCCGCCTTCACTATCCTATTTACCTGTGACTCCACTTTCAAGGAGCTATGAACCTACACTCCAAGGTCTCTTTGTTCAGCAACACACCCCGGGACCTTACCATGAAGTGTATAAGTCCTGCTAAGATTTGCTTTTCTAAAATGCAGCACCTCACATTTATCTAATTTAAACTCCATCTGCCATTCCTCAGCCCATTGGCCCATCTGATCATGATCCTGTTATAATCTGAGGTTGCCTTCTTCGATATCCACCACACCTACAATTTTGGTGTCATCTGCAAACTTACTAACTATACCTCCTACGCTTGAATCCAAATCATGTATATAAATGAGTAGATTAGATTATTTACAGTGTGGAAACAGGCCCTTCAGCCCAACAAGTCCACACCGACCATCGGAAGAGCAACCCACCCAGACCCATTCCCCTACATTTTTACCCTTCACCTAACACTACGGGCAATTTAGCATGGCCAATTCACCTAACCTGCACATTTTTGGACTGTGGGAGGAAACCGGAGCACCCGGAGGAAACCCATGCAGACACGGGGAGAATGCTGTGAGGCAGCGGTGCTAACCACTGTGCCACTGTGCGCCCATATGATGAAATGATGAAAAAGAAATGGACCCAGCACCGATCCTTGTGGCACTCCACTGGTCACAGCCTTCAGTCTGAAAAACAACACTTCACTACCACCCTCTGTCTTCTACCTTTGAGCAAGTTCTGTAACCAAATGGCTAGTTCGTCCTGTATTTCATGAGATCTTATCTTGCTAACCAGTCTCCTGTGGAGAACCTTGTTGAAAGCCTTACTGAAGTCCATATAAATCATGTCCACCATCAGCCCTCATCAATCCTCTTCATCACTTCTTCAAAAAACTCAATTAAGTTTGTGAGACATGATCTCCCACGCACAAAGCCATGTTGACTATCCCTAATCAGTCCTTGCCTTTCCAAGTACATGTACATCCTGTCCCTCAGGACTCCCTCGAACAAACTGCCCACCACCAATATCAAGCTCACTGGTCTATAGTTTCCTGGCTTGTTCTTACCACCCTTGTTAAACAGTGGTCCCATGTTAGCCAACCTCCAGTCTTCCAGCACCTCACTGATGACTATTGATGATAAAAATATCTCAGCGATGGGCCCAGCAATCACCTCCCTAGCTTCCCACACTAGGGTACACCTGATCACATCCTAGGGATTATCCACTTTTATGCATTTCAAGACATCCAGCACTTCCTCCTCTGTAAAATATTACAAGATCTAGTATGAGTGACGCTGAAGGAGTGCATCATGGCTTCAGTCACACAACTCCACAAATCACAACATAAAATAACAATACATTTCCCCATTACCTAGATAACTAACTAAGTACCTTATCCATGTGAGGTTTTAAACAAAAACAATTTACCAACCACCATCTTAATAACTGTAATTATGTGCTTATTAGAAAGCAACTTAATCTAAAGGCATAGTGATTGATTTACACACACAGTCAGTCACTTCGGATCTAAGACTACACACACACACACACACACACACACACACAATTCCTTTGCAGAGATTTGCTTTCTGAAGGAAAACAACTCATTAGTGTGTGGTTTATTCTTAAAGGCAAAAGGATATAGCCATGGATACTCTGGAATCTATAGCTCTGATGTTCTGGCACATGTGGTCATCACTAATTGCACACAGTTCTCTCTGATGTATTGCTGTTGCATCTTGCTCAAAAATACACTCATGCTATTCTGTAATTCACTCTTTCAGTAAAACTAATAGGTTTCATCGTGAACTGATAGCAACAGCTTCCTTTTCAGAAATGGAAGAGATCAGCTGGGAAATTTGTTCTTTGCGAGCTTTCCTCCAGTTCCCACAAAGTTGCACACATTCATGACAAAGCAATTACACTGTTTTTTCTCTCAATTTGAACACTCTTTTAATGATAGGACTGTAATAGCAACCTTCATCAAAATAGTCTGGCAGTTTGGTTTTTAAATAGCTAAAGGCTAGGGGATAATGATCAGTACATATCAATGTCTAACTTTTGCTGTAATGCCATGAGGAACATTTATCTCAAAGTATTTAAGATCCTTTAACAATCTCAGAGTTTCTTTGTACACTGTGAAGCATCTCTTTTGGTGTTGATTTCATTTTTTCCAAGCAAGGCGTTGGTTATTCCATTAAACTTTCTGTAGTCAATGCGGGATCTGATTGAGCCATTATGGGTTAGGCATGAATGCTATTTGGGAAATCCTCCTGCTTTGTCTGGGTTCAGTCAGGCAGATTTTGAACAAATATTAGATATCTGCTATTACCTGGGCTTGTTTCTCTGGACCAATGCTTTATAGGAGAGTATTCCCCTACATCCACATCATACACGGCTAAAGTTGTACACTCCACTTTGTGTTTACAGGCTTGTCTACATTTGGTGAGTAACCTTGTTTTTCTGCCTCTAAATATGAAAACAAAGTATATAACCTCTCTAATAGTTCACTGTTAGCTAACCAAATACTGAGTGGTTTGATTTGGGAATTGTTGAGACCTCTTATGGCCTCATCTCGTTATCCTTTTCATCCTTCACTGCACCAACTACCTGACACATCTGTATTTGCGTAGCCACCTCCTGACTTCAACATATTGATGTAAGTCAAACGATTATTTTACTGGAGGTCTCTATTTCTAGATAATGCTGCATTGTAATAAGTAATTAAATTGTGATTAATTTATTCTTGTTTTTATGTTTCAGAAATATGTTCTTTACGAAGACAGCTGAAAGCCTTACGGACGGACATATCTGGTTTTCAGTAGTTGAGCGCCCTCCGAGAAGTTTATTCACCCGAGTTCAGCGTGTTTCCTGCTGCTTTTCACTGCTGCTTGGTTCAATGCTGACCAATATCATGTTCTGGGGCACGTCGCCTGATGAATCAGCGCAGGCAACAACATTGGGTAATAGTAATCATGAGTAAGGATTGGGATTATCTGATTTGCTTGTGGGATTGAGCTTCTCTAGAATATAGAAAGTGAATTATAATGTAAAATCTCAGCTATGACTATGGACAGCAAATCAAGGTTTCTTTCAAAATATGCCATTAAATCCTTTGTGAGTTCATTGTTGTAGGCACAGGAGGTGTGCGTAAGAACTGGGGTCCACAAAGATACCTTTGTTACTGCTGTATTGGGTTTGCCCAATCCACCCACCTGCTCCAACAAAAGGCCTTCATTTGGTGTCAGCAAATGGTAACTACCCCAACCAAAGCTCCCATCCTGGCTCTCCCCTGGCCTTGATCAAACTTCTGCCCTGGCCTTGACCGAAGCCCTCCCCTGGTCTTAACCAAACCTCTTCCCTGGCTTGAGCAAAGCTTCCCACCCAGCTACATACTCACTGTCACTATTTCCAATAACTTTCCTATTGCACACTGTTCCTCCAATCACAGGCTGTTCTGTTTCTGCTTTTACTGCTAATAAGCTCAGGCTCATTAGCGATTGGAAGAGCAACCCCTCAGAGATTCTGACCATTCTACTTCCAAGAGTGACCTTTCTGTAATTGATCACCCCAAGAACTGAAGTTTCCTGAAATATTTGGAAACTTTTGGGAGTGAACTTGTCCACTGGACTCTTGCATTGTGACGCTGTGGCTAATGCAGCATCTAAACCAACTAGAGTCATCTATTTGCCAAATAGTGAGCTATTGGGGTGTGGTGTGGGGAGGGAGGGGGCGGGGTTGGGGGTTGGTAGTGCCTATTCAGATAGTGCAGCTTGTTTGGCTAGGCTTATCAGACTTTACTACTAAAATGGCTTGGGTTCCTCCATCCATCCATCCTTACCTGGTCTGGCCTATATGTAATTTGAGGGCCCAGAGCATTATGATTGATTCTTAACTGTCCCACAGAATGGTCTGGCAAGTCATACAGTTCAAGGGAAAGTAGGGATGGACAAGAAATGCTGGCCTTGCCAACAAAATCCACATCCCAGGAAAGAGTAATGAAAGCAACCCGAAGCAGGCCAAGAAAATTCAGGATGCATCTATATGCACATCCAGGAAGTGACATATGCTGTGTTTACCAGGGCCAGCATCTTCATCATTTTCCACGTGGAAAGAAGATTTGTTTTTTCAGATTACTTAACAGTGTGAAAACAGGCCCTTTCAGCCCAACAAGTCCACCCAGACTCATTCCCCTACATTTACTCCTGCCCCAAACACTATGGGCAATTTAGCATAGTCAATTCACCTGACCTGCACATTTTTGGAGTGTGAGAGGAAACCGGAGCACCCGAAGGAAACCCACGCAGACACGGGGAGAATGTGCAAACTCCACACAGTCTGTCGCCTGAGGCGGGAATTGAACCCAGGTCTCTGGCGCTGTGAGGCAGCAGTGCTAACCACTGTGCCACTGTGTTGCCCATGAATGTTTATTCATTCCCGGGATGTGACAACATGGCTAGGGATTTGGGATTGCCTATCCCTAGTTACCTACGGGAAGTTAGTGTGAGCCATCTTTTTGAAATGCTGCAGTCCACCTGGTACAGTTACACCCACAGTGCAGTTAGGAAGAGATTTCCCAGACTCTGACCCAGTAACACTGTCCCAAGTCGGGACAGTATGTGTTTTGGAAGAGAATGTGTAGGCAGTTGGGGAATTCCTTGTACTTGCCTTTCTCGGGGATAGAGATTATGAATTTGGAAGATGCTTTCAAATTAACCTTGGCATTTTGCAGCAATGCACTCTTTGTAGATGGTACATGCTGTGGCATTGTGTATCCGAGGTGGAGAGAGTGAATATTTTTAAGGAGATAAGTGGGTGCCAATCAATTGAGCTACTTTGACTTAGATGGTATTAAGTTCAAGCTTTGTTGGAGCCACACATCTCCAGGCAAGTGCAGAGCATTTAAATATAGTCCTGAATTGTGCTTCTTAGATGGTGGACAGTTTTTAGGAAAAAAAGTGAATTACTTGCTTCAGAATTCCTAGCCTCTAACCTTATGTTGTAACCACTGTGTTTATGTGGCTGTGCAGTTCAGTGTCCAGTCATCATTAATCCCAAAGATGTTGATAGTGGGAGATTCAACAATGATCATAATACCATTGAATATTAAGGGGACACAATAAGACTCTCTCTTGTTGAAAATGGCCATTGTGGTCTGCCACTAGTGTGGCATGAATGGTGCTTGCCACACAACATTTTAAGCTGAAATATTGTCCAGTTTTGTATATAGACATTAGCTGCTTAAGGAGTCGCGAATGGCGTTGTACATTGTGTAGTCATCAGCAAACATCTCCACTTCTGACCTTTACAATGGAGAGAAGGCCATTGATAAAGCAACTGAAAAGTTGAGCCTAGAATGCTACCCTGAGGGACTAGGCTCTGTGGTGCAGTGATTCTGTCCCTACCTCTCAACTAGGAGATCTGAGTTCAGTTCCCACTTGCTCCAGCAATGTGTCAAAAGTCTCTGAAACAGGTTGATTTAAAAAATTCCTTCCTTGAGGAACACCTGCAGTAATATCCTAATTCTGAGATAATTGACCTTTAACAACCACAAACATCTTCCTTGGTTTGAAGTATAACTCTAAGCAGTTTTCCCCCGATCCATTTGGCTTCAGTTTTAGCAGGGCTCCTTGATGCCACAACCAAATGCTGCTTTGATGTCATGGGCAGTCATTCACTTATCCTCTGGAGTTCACCTCTTCTGTCCATCACTGGATCAAGGTTGTAATAAGGTCAGGAGCTGGGAAACCCAAACTGATCACCAGTGAGCAGCTATTGCTGAGGAAGTGAAATTCGAAAGCACTGTCAGCAATGCCCTCCAAGAGGTTTCTGCAACGCATTTGATGTTGTTGTTTAAGACAATGGGCCACAATTCAGGAAAGAGTGCTCCAGCCCTTTCTGGATCTGAGCATGTCGCAAGCTCACTGTGTAATCCCAAATGCATGGGGAGACCAATGGAGGATCTGGTCAGTTAAATCTCAAAATGCCGACTTTTACCCAGTACTGACGAATTAATTGTCCACCCGACTCTAATGTCAAGTCTAATGTCATGCCATCAGAGGTATTCATTTCCCCACCCTGCTTAAGAAATTTGTTCTACACTTAATACCTTCATGGCTACCAAACAGTTCATGATTGGATTGTAAACTGGAAAACGTCAACTTTTGAGTCGTTCTCTGTTTTGCAGATAGTAAGCATATAGCATTTTTGGACTCGAATTAAAAGGTGAAGTTGTGTAGTGCTTCATGCATTGTTCACAAAGGAGCAAGTGACTTTTTACAAAGCAAAGCTGTGTGGAGAGAAATAAAAGGGATTGATAGCTTTGCTCAACCAACTTGTGGAGAGAGTCTTGGGCTCAAAGTGTCTGGCAGAAGCTTTGGATTTTAGTTTCAATTAGTTACAGATCTGGGAGCGTGGGTGTCGGAAAGAGAACTCACAAATTATGCAGCAAAAGGCAGGTCTTCTTTCTCCTGACAAAGGAAAAGCTAGAAGGTTGAAGAAAAGCAACCAAGGAACTGCAGCAAAGATACGTCTCTCTTCTGGAAAAGGAACAACAAACTCTTGCAGGTATGGACAGATTGTGAGGAAACACTGTCTCTCCCTCTTTCTTTCTGAGTAAACAGCACTTGTAAGATGAACTGTTGACTCAGTTAAAGACCTTGGGTCTAACTGACCAGTTACCCAGACTGAAGGTCTGCCATTATTCTGTGACCAACAGCAAGGTTGTGAGAATTGTGAGAAAGTCACCTCATTGAATCCTTGTGTTTTACACTCTTGATTCACAAGATTTATCCTTTCTTCCTATACTTATTTCATCCACAATCTCTCTGCGGAGCTTATGTCTCATTGTGCTCTGTGTCTGAACATGTATATGTTGGTTTTAAAATGCAAATAGTTTACTTTTGTGTGGTAATAATTAAAAATAATTTTGTCACTTGTTGAGAAATATTTCTTCATAATAAAAACATTTTTTTAAATTTGTGAAACCTACTAGAAGACATTTTGTGTTCGAGACAGGAGTTCAAATCAAGTCAATTAACCATGATTGAATTAGTCATTTCTATATTTGGGATGACTCATTGAGTAGTGGGACTTTACTATCAGAGCACTCCTCTTGTCAAAATTGGTATACTCCATTTTACATTAAATGTTATGGTGCAAGGGATATTCCAAAGTTAGGAATGCAGATAAAGATGGGATGGGTGAGGGCTCTAAACAGGAAAGACTGCCATAGTGTTAAAGTTTAGATGGAGAGGAATTTCTTAAGTGTGTACAAGACAATTTTCTGATTCAGTATGTGGATGTACCTACTAGAGAGGGTGCAAAACTTGACCTACTCTTGGGAAATAAGGCAGGGCAGGTGACTGAGGTGTCAGTGGGGGAGCACTTTGGGGGCAGTGACCATAATTCTATTTGTTTTAAAATAGTGATGGAAAAGGATAGACCAGATATAAAAGTTGAAGTTCTAAATTGGAGAGAGGCCAATTTTGATGGTATTAGGCAAGAACTTTCGAAAGCTGATTAGAGGCAGATGTTCGCAGGTAAAGGGACAGCTGGAAAATGGGAAGTCTTCAGAAATGAGATAACAAGAATCCAGAGAAAGTATATTCCTGTCAGGGTGAAAGGGAAGGCTGGTAGGTATAGAGAATGCTGGATGACTAAAGAAATTGAGGGTTTTGTTCAGAAAAAGAAGGAAATATATGTTAGATATAGACAGGATAGATCAAGTGAATCCTAAGAAGAGTAGAAAGAAAGTAAGAGTATACTTAAGAGGAAAATCAGGAGGGCAAAACGGGGACATGAGATAGCGTTGGCAAATACAATTAAGGAGAATCCAAAGGGTGTTTAACAAATGTATTATGGACAAAAGGGTAACTAGGGAGAGAATAGGGCCCCTCAAAGATCAGCAAGGCAGCCTTTGTGTGGAGCCACAGAAAATGGGGGAGATACTAGATGAATATTTTGCATCAGTATTTACTGTGGAAAAGGATATGGAAGATATAGACTGTAGGGAAATAGATGGCGACATCTTGCAAAATGTCCAGATTACAGAGGAGGAAGTGCTGGATGCCTTGAGACAGTTAAAGGTGGATAAATCCTCAGCACCTGATCAGGTGTACCTGAGAACTCTGTGAGAAGCTAGAGAAGTGATTAATGGGCCCCTTGCTGAGATATTTGTATCATCGATAGTCACAGGTGAGGTGCTGGAAGACTGGAGGTTGACAAATGTGGTGCCACTGTTTAAGAAGGGCGGTAAAGACAATCCAGGGAACTATAGACTGGTGAGCCTGACCTCATTGGTGGAAAGTTGTTAGAGGGAATCGTGAGGGACAGGATGCACATGTATTTGGAAAGGCAAGGACTGATTTGGCATAGTCAACATAGCTTTGTGAGTGGGAAATCATGTCTCACAAACTTGATTGAGTTTTTTGAAGAAGATGATTGATGAGGGCAGAACAGTAGATGTGATCTATATGGACTTCAGTAAGGTGTTTGACAAGGTTCCCCATGGGAGACTGATTAGCAAGGTTAGATTTCATGGAATACAGGGAGAACTAGCCATTTGGATACAGAACTGGCTCAAAGATAGAAGACAGAGGGTGGTAGTGGAGGGTTGTTTTTCAGACTGGAGGCCTGTGACCAGTGGAATGCCATAAGTGCTGGGCCCTCTACTTTTTGTCACTTACATAAATGATTTGGATGCGAGGTACAGTTAGTAAGTTTGCAGATTACACCAAAATTGGAGGTGTAGTGGACAGTGAAGAAGGTTACCTCAGATTACAACAGGATCTTGACCAGATGGGCCAATGGGCTGAGAAGTGGCAGATGGAGTTTAATTCAGATAAATGCAAGGTGCTGCATTTTGGGAAAGCAAATCTTAGCAGGACTTATACACTTAATGGTACAGTCCTAGGGAGTGTTGCTGAACAAAGAGACATTGAAGTGCAGGTTCATAGCTCCTTGAAAGTGGAGTCGCAGGTAGATAGGATAGTGAAGAAGGTGTTTGTTATGCTTTTCTTTATTGGTCAGAGTATTGAGTACAGGAGTTCGGAAGTCATGTTGCGGCTATAGAGGACATAGGTTAGGTCACTGTTGAATATCTTGTGCAATTCTGGTCTCCTTCCTATCGGAAAGATGTTGTGAAACTTGAAAGGGTTCAGAAAAGATTTACAAGGATGCTGCAACGGTTGGAGGATCTGAGCTACAGGGAGAGGCTGAACAGACTGGGGCTGTTTTTCCTGGAGCGTCAGAGGCTGAGGGGTGACCTTATAGAGGTTTACAAAATTATGAGGGGCATAGATAAGATAAATAGACAAAGTCTTTTCCCTGGGGTTGGGGAGTCCAGAACTAGAGGGCATCGGTTTACAGTGAGAGGGGAAAGATATAAAAGAGACCTAAGGGGCAACTTTTTTGCACAGAGGGTGGTATGTGTATGGAATGAGCTACCAGAGGATGTGGTGGAGGCTGGTACAATTTCAACATTTAAGAGGTATTTGGATGGGTATATGAATAGGAAGTGTTTGGAGGGATATGGGCCGGGTGCTGGCAGGTGGGACTAGATTGTGTTGGGATATGGACAGGTTGACTAAAGGGTCCGTTTCCATGCTGTACATCTCTATGACTCTATGACTCTATGTGATCATTCGTGGAGATGTAAACTATATATGTTACACATTATCCATTGCTGAAAGGACCACATGAAGGAGCCACATTGGTTGAGCCAATCACAAATTATTTTATTTATTTTCATTCATTCAGTCGATGTAGTAGTCACTGGCTAGGCCAGCATTTATTGGTTAGAGTCAATCACAGAGCTGTGGGTCTGGATTCACAACCAGGCCAGACTGGACCACGTAAGGACAGTAGCTTTCATCCTTAGTGCACTACATGAATTTTCTCCCAATAATTGACCAATAAAAGTCAGCATTGGACTTTTACTTTCAGATTTATTTAAAAAATAAAACCATTGAATTCAAATTTCACCATTTGCAATGGCAAGATTCAAATCTGGGTCCCCAGAACATTACCAGGGTCTCTGGATTAATAGTTTAATGATAATACTGCTGGGTTATCGCCTTCCCTATTTTGTTAAAAATCACACAACACCAAGTTATAATCCAACAGGGTTTTTTGGAAGTACAAGGTTTCGGATTACTTATGCTTCCAAATAAACCTGTTGGACTATAACCTGGTGTTGAGTGATTTTTAACTTTGTTCACCCCAGTCCAACACTGCCAACTCTACATCACGTCTTCCCTGTTATGTATTAGGATGAAACGAATGGTAAAATTGGGAAGAAAGGAGAACTACAGACCTCAGGCCATCAGGAAAATAATCCAAGTCAACTGACTTCTAACCACTAAACTATCATTCTTTTGAGTCTGAAGAGAATGTTTTTGAGGAGAAGAGTGAAACTCCCGATGGTCTGAATTTGTAAAGGAGATTGGGCAGTGTAAATGTAAATTTATAGATAAACATATAATAATGTAATAATTAGGAGAAAATATGGTTCAGGAAATATGTTTCAGGGCAGCACGGTGGCACAGTAGTTAGCACTGCTGCCTCACAACACCACAGTCCCAGGTTCAATTCCCACCTCAGGTGACTGACTATGGAGTTTGCACATTCTCCCTGTGTCTGTGTGTGTTTCCTCCTGGTGCTCCGGTTTCCTCCCACAGTCCTAAAATGTGCAAGTTAGGTGAATTGGCCATGCTAAATTGCCTGTAATGTTAGGTGAAGGGGTAAATGTAGGGGAATGGGTCTGGATGGGTTGCACTTCGGCGGGTCGGTGTGGACTTGTTGGGCCGAAGGGCCTGTTTCCACACTGTAAGTCATCTAATCTAATGTTTCATGTGGGTTTGAAACATTAGTATTCCGTTGAGAACAGTAAGTAATCCTCACTGTGATGGCTGCCATTGGAACTTGGTCAAAGAACAGTTTATTCGACATAGGCCTTGGCTAATGTGCTCGTAACAGTTTTTGTATTAAGGAAGCACATGTTCATGGAACTTGCAAATACTTGCAGTAATTAAATAATTGTTTACTCAACAAGACTCTTAGGTAGACCAGAAAGGTGGATTCCTTAGCCAGGCTAGATCACTTTGGGTTTGAGAGAACCCACAAAAATAAGTGGCACACCATGCTTCAGTGGAGAAGCAAGGAGGATGTTTTAACCTATTAAAGGCCACATCGCTGTCTGCATTTTGAAAATATAGGGCTATTATTTGACTAATAATTGTTATTTTTCAATTAAAGAATAGTATTTATAAATGTGAATTTGAACAGTTCATTAAACAATTAAACAATTCATTTATTCCTGTGAACTAATTTAATTCATGCTTTACTCCAGGAAATTTCAGTTCCTTTATACAGGAGTTGATGATTGGAATTGAGAGTGCATTGATCATGTTCCCTATCAATCTGGGAATTGTGCAGATATTCAGGTCCATTCGCCATCGACCAAATGAGACAAACATACTGGAAAATGCAAGTGTTCAGAAGTCAGCATCCACCTTGCATGCTCACAATCCAGAGTCTCTAGTACAGGTCAGCAGCAGCTCTTATATTCCTTGAGAAGGAATTTTGTATTTTCTTGTATAAATAAGCCATGGTCAAAAATGTAGACACTTAATTACGTTATTGATGTGCAATACATATATCATTAACAGAATTGCGGAGCATTTTTAATCATTGAGTAGATTTCAGAAAATCAAGATCCAATCATAATTTTTAATACTAACACAATATGCAATTGTTAAGAGGTAGCTTTTCATAGTTCAGTGGTAGTCTGTTTATTGGCTGAATCCATGTCAGTTCTCCAGGAAAAATCCAAAAGAAATGTTATCAAATATTTCAATTATACTTCCTCCAATATGATTTATATTGTTTCTCTGTAGATGACCATTTTTAGAAATGTATGCCTTGGGAATCAGGCCTATATTGGTGATTGAAGAGCACAGCTGTCACTTCATCATTCTTATATAAAAGAAGTACAGTTTCCACATGTTAATATAGGTATATTTCCAACCAACCTGTCCAGGGATGTTATTACATATCTTTGGAGTAGGTGGAATTTGAACTCGGCTCTTCTGGTACAGAGATAGGGACTACTAAACCATAAGAGCCCGTAAAACATATATTGGCATATGCCAAAGATGTTAATACAGATCACTTTTTCATAATCAGTGTCTACTTAATAAAATGCAGACACTAGTAATCAAGTAATCAGCTGAAAACCAAATGTTTGTAATCTACAGGAGGGAGTTTCTGTGAGCCTATGTTTCCAAGCTATTGAAACAATCACATTTGTATTGAAACTAACAAGGAGATTAACCTAATTTACTTTCTAAACAGATGATTGAACCATTTGGTGATTAGTAGGCATAAATTGCTGCAAGTACTTCAGTGATGGGGAAGACATTTGGTTGTGTAGGATAGCACTTCTAGATATAAAAAGAAAGATGCTGGAATTCTTCGGGCTCTTGTGGCACAGTAGTAGTGTCCCTTCTACTTGGAAAGGAGGCCTGGGTTTGCATCGCCCTCCCCCCCATGGCTGTGTAACAGCATCTTGCAACAGGTAGATTAGAAAATATGTGTAATAAGGACTCTTCTGGAGATGATTTCACAAATTACCATTGCTGGACCAGTAATCCATGGGCCCCCAAAAATTCTTTGGTGAAACAAATTCTAATCCCACCAAACTGTAAAATTTGAATTCAAAATACAATAAAATTATAAAGGCTATTGTGGTGAAGTGCTAGTGTCCCTATATCTGAGCCAGAAGGCCTGGTTTTAAGTCCCTCCTGCTCCAAAGGAGTGTAATACATCCCTGTACAGGTTAATTAGGAAATGTAAATACTTGAATCCTCTATATACATTCTTGAGCTTTTTAATAACAATAATATTTGAATTATCATTTGCTACTGGCCCTTTCCCATATAACAATGAAAGTCTCAACTTTCAATGTGGAATGTTTTAAAAGTTTTCCCAAAGTACGTACATATATTCTTTCAAATATTAATGAGTTGAATGTTGTAGTCAGAGGGGAACTTCAACTTGCCTGTACACTTCATGCAGACTCTCAGTGTGCATGTGTCTATTAAAAAATTATCCAAAATGCACTGTACCCTCTACAGAGCATCTGGTAACTGTGCAAACAAGGGAAAAAAAATCAACGTATCACTTTAGTCAATGAGATTGAAGAATTGATAAGGAACAATGCTGGTTCTGAACCAGAAGGTGTCAGAATAGTTACTTCAATGTCAAATCAAATACAGAAATTAAAATAAAATGAGGGATAGAAAGATGAAGCTTCATACTTGTCAAAGCTAATTGTCAATGCCAAGGCTGTTTTTTTAATTAGTAGCAAACTTTTTAAAATCAGAGGCAACATGATGGAAACTTTTAATGCAACAAGTAGTTAGGATCTGAATGTGCTGCTTAGGACAGACCCAATCGAGGTTATCAAAAGGGAATTCAATAATTATCTGGAGAGATTTTCAGGAGTATAGGGAAATGTCTCTCTTATAATACTATGCTTGAAAATAATTACCATGGCTACAAATATTGTTATGGACCAGACCAAGCCCCTCAAAATATATTAAGAAGTTAGTCTAGACTCTAACTTTTTCTTATTTTAAAGGTAAATGTAAGGTATTGCGTTCCAGATGCAATTCGATTGGTCAAATATTCAACTTTAAGCAAAGCAAACTTTATTTTTGTGTTACAGTTAAAATACAAACAAAATAAAATTAAAAGAATTGGCTTAACTTTAACTAAATGCTTAACAAAATAGTATATTAATTGCTATTAATTAACTATTCCAATATAGTAATATCTAATAAACACACCCTGGCAAAGGCAAATTCAGTAAAATAGTTTGTTTTGCGTGCAATTCCAACAGCGGGAAGAGACCCCCAGCTTTTAACTGTAACAGACAGAGGAATAAAACTTCCACAGCTTCCAGCTTCAAGACCAGAGCAATTATGAAAAGCTGAAACTAAGCATCCCGTTATGTGGGAACCTGACCTCTCCCCTTCATGCTGCTTCTATTGTTCCAATATTAAAAAAAAACCCAAAGGTCTCATGTGCTGTTTACCTTAATGGTTTTCAGCAGACTGTTCATCACCTCAGTCTCAACCTCTCTTCATAAAAAAAACCACGACATAATACACCTCTTAAAGCCATAGTAGCATTACAATATATAGAAGATAATCATTAAATCCCATCAGACATACAGAAAATCCACATATGTCACGAGTTCAAATTCAGAAATCCGAAATAAATGTTATTAATATATATATGTGCATAAATCAGACACTTTATTTCATAACACAATGGGCCCAATATTAGTATTAAGGTAGTTGACATTGTTTTGGGGTAATTAAGAATTCATCTGTTAAATATTCTAATTTGCAATGAGGCAGGTAAATCTAAGCTGCTGAGAGGATAGAGTTTGCTCTCAGCCTATGTGAGAAGCTACGGTTTGGAGTGGTATTGAAGAGGTTCAGCATTATAGAAGAGCCCAATCCCATTAATAAAAATTCACTGATTTTAAAAATGTATCATCAGCCTATTCCCTGTCCTGGAGTCTGGCTACCCATCAAAATGCAGGAAATTTTTAACTCTTGCCCTAAACATTAATGTGGAAATGGTAGCTGCAATGATAGTTACTGAAGTGAGTCACAACATAGTGTGTCTTTGTTTCATTGACTCACCTCAGTTCATGTATCCGTGACAGTTAATTGAACAACTGACTCAGGCCTTAGGCAATAACTCCCCTTCCCTACTCCCTGTGTGGTAAAAATAGCAATTATATCCAGTTAGCAATGAGAGTTAATCTGATACACCAAATCAAAACTGCTTGCCATTTCTCCCTTCCAACTGGAAAATTGGGCTTTGAGTTGATTATACTGCAGAATTGTCTGTTTTATTGAAAAAAAATGACTATTTTTCAGCCCACTATACAATAACTTAAACATATTTGGAAGATCTGAGATAAAATAATTGCAAAACTTTAAACAATATTCAAATTATACCCTAAACTCCAGTTATTATGCTTTAGCTCAGGTTTCTTCTCATGCATTGTCTGCTTTGAATGGCTGCGTGAGAACAGTTAGCAGTGCTTGCCTTTTGATCACCAGCAAGCCCCTTGTACAAAACTCTGACGCATTGTTCGTTTATATAACTGCATCTAAAACAGAGCCTCTGAAAAGGAATGACATGTTTGTCAAAACAATCTAATTAATTCCTACAAAGATGATACTTTCTTCTTTTATGTTTGAACCAGAGAACTAATCATAGAATTCCTACAGTGCAGAAGCAGGCCATTCAGCCCATCACACTGACTCTCTGACGAGCATCCCACCCAGAACCCACTCCTCTACTCTTTCCTCTGTAACACCCAGGTGCCTGGTGCAGTAAAGGAGCGGTGTTAAACACTGAGCAACCATGCCAACCCTAGCCAATGGAGGACAGTGGATGAACAGAATCATGTCTCAACAGTGGGGATTGCTTGATTCCCTCCCCACCCAGTTTATCCTAATAGGTGTAGGGATGTCATTGGGATCAAGAACCCTTACAGAATGGTTTTCCACCATGTGCTCCACCCACCTGTACTGAAGTAGTGAAGGGAATTCTCCATTGCTATGTTGTGTGGAGCATTAAATGCAGTTTTGTTCCTTCCTTTACATCTAGGATATTAAGAAGATGATCAGCTTTATTTCCAGGTCACTGTCGGATGGAGTACCCACACTTGAAGAAGAAGTGAATAATACCAGTGATATCAATCAAACTTTAGCTCTATTGGCCAATTTTATTCACATTAGCGTGGAGCAACACAATATGATTGAGAATATAAATGCAACAGTTAATGCAGAGGGTAAAGTCATTAACTTGCTTCAAAAAACATTATGTGACTGATATCATGGTTGGTTGTACATAAGCTAATGATTTACTCAGATGTTAGGACATTAATTAAGAATAATAGTCAGATGAGCTCACCTGAAAATCAAAATTCAAGCCAAGTTGAATGAGACTAATTTATTAGAATTGAATATTGCACAGCACTTTACCTAAGGAGTGGAATGTCAAGTTGAAATATTTCCCTGAGTGGCAAGATCATACTTTGTTTCATTAATATCCTTTGACCTAAATGATTTGGTTTCTGGATTGTCAGATGGCAGTAACTGTCGGAATCCTGTGGAAACTCCAACACCCTGACATTCATGGGGATCGTTTAGGGAGTTTAAAATTCTGATGGGCCTTGTCCTTGGTCCCTGTGACTTTCTGTGACTGTTTCGAGCCTTCCCTCCGGTTTGATACACTTATTTACCTAGTCCCCTAAGGAAATGTTAGCTTATAACCTCACACCTATGTATTTACACAACTGATCCCCAAACTGTTCACTTCCCGTGCTGTGGCTGAACATTTCAACACTCCCTCCCACTCTGCCAAGGACATGCAGGTCCTGGGCCTCCTCCATCGCTACTCCCTTACCATCCGACGCCTGGAGGAAGAACGCCTCATATTCCACCTTGGGACCTTTCAACTCCACCCTTCCAACTACAACAAGGACAGACACCCCCCCTCCCCTGCCCCCGCGTCCTCACCTTCCACTCCACCAACCTCCGTATACGTCGCATCATCCTCCACCATTTCCGCCACCTAGAAATGGACCCCATCACCAGAGATATATTTACTTCCTCACCCCTAACCGCTTTCTGTAAAGACCGTACCCTCCACAACTACCTGTTCAGGTCCACGCCCCCTAACAACTCACCCTTTCCTCCTGGCACCTTCCCCTGCCTCTGCAGGAATTGCAAAACCTGTGCCTGCATCTCCCCCCTCATCTCCGTCCAAGGGCCCAAAGGAGCCTTCCACATCCATCACAGTTACACCTGCACTTCCACACGTCATTTACTGTATCCAATGCTCTCAATGCAGTCTCCTCTACGTTGGGGAGACAGGATACCTACTCGCAGAGTGCGTCAGAGAACATCTCTTGGGATACCCGCATCAATCAACCCCTCCACCCCGTGACCCAACATTTCAACTTCCCCTCCCACTCTGCTGAGGACATGCAGGTCCTGGGCCTCCTCCACCCTCGCGCTCTCACCACCCGATGCCTGGAGGAAGAACGCCGCATCTTCTGCCTTGGGACCCTCCAACCCCATGGTATCAATGTAGATTTCATCAGTTTCCTCATTTCCCTCTTCCCACCATACCTCAGTTCCAACCTTCCAGCTCAGCACCGTTCTCATGACTGGTCCTACCTGTCATCTTCCTTCCCACCTATCCGCTCCACTCTCCTCTCCAACCTATCACCTTCACCCCCACCTCCATCCACCTATTGCACTCTCAGCTACCTTCCCCAGCCCCACCCACCACCCATTTATCTCTCTACCCCCGAGGTTCCGAGCCTCATTCCTGATGAAGGGTTTTTACTTGAAACGCCGATTTTCCTGCTCCTCGGATGCTGCTTGACCTGCTGTGCTTTTCCAGCACCACTCTAATCTTGACCCAAATTGTTCATGCTGACCCCTGACACTACACCCCCACCTGCCCAATCCTCAAGCACACAACAACCCCAGGACTAACTTCCAGCCTCCTGACTACAACTTCACCCACCATCCAACTAACTTCCCTCCACCCATCCTCTCCTGTCTCAGCTAATCCTTGACAGAGCCCTGCCTGACTACCATCCAACTAACTCTGACCACCTGATCACCTCTGGTCCATCCAGATCCAGCCCAACTACTCCACCAGGCTGGAATATTACCTCACTGACCTACCATTTAACCCACATACCATCTAATAACCAAGTCCATACCCATCTGCTATCTCAACCAGCTGCCACTCCACCTCCTACCCTCTCACCCACCCACTTGTCACCACACTCATCTACCACCTCACCCACCTGCTGCCTTATTCAACTACTCCCCATTCTATTTGCCATCTCACCTGGCACCTGGTACACCATCCACATGCCACAACACCTACTTACTCACCTTAACCACTGATCCCACACATTCACTCACTCATCCACTCACCATTCAAGAATATTCAAACTGAACATTTGAGTTTGCTGTACAGCAGCTAATGTTGGCTATATCCTGCTTTCCTGCCCACTCTCATCTCCTTTGCTGCGGCTCTCTGAAGGACACATGGTACAGGCAGAGTTTGAAGATTCAGGATGGGAGGTGGAGCAGTATCAACTGGGGGAAACTTTCAAGTGGAATATTTGTCACCCCTCAGAAGATGCAAGCCTTATTTATGTGTGACTGTTGAGAGAGAGAGACCCTAGTTAAGGCCTGGCTCAAGGATGCTTAAACGTACACCATTTAGTCTCTGATGTCAACAGCAATGTCAGATCAAAATATCCTGTAGAACAAATAATGAGTATTTTTAATTTATTCTGTCAGAGAATCCCCCAGGTTTGAGGAATCAGAAGCTTAAGCAGCAGCAACGCTGTCTATACATGTTACTGGAACAACTGGAGGAAAATTTAAATCAGATGGGTATTAGCACATTCCAGAACCCCTACAGTCAAATACATGCTGTCGATCAGGTGCAGAAAATGATGTGCTTCTTGCGGAGTTCCTCTCAGTTCAACGATACAATTTCTGAAAGGTACAGGTAGCCAAGATGTTATTATGGTGTTAACTTGATATTCAGTGATGATTGTACTTGCAATTGAAAATCTAGCTTTAATATAATGTGTGCATCTTTACATTTGGAACCCTAAGAATTGATAAGCTTTAGAAGTGCAGCAAAATTTACATCTTAAATTCATACTAGATAAATGTAAGATACAACGGGCATTGTGTTTAATGCAATAATTAGAAAGTTTGTACTGCAGCATTGACCAATGACATATTTTTCCTAACAATTAGTACTTTATCAGTAATTTTTCTGCAGCAGTTCTTGGTATGTAGTCTATGTCTACATACTGAAGTATCCATTCAAGATAATAGATGTAAAATTACAAAGACTGTCAATTGATAGATACCCTCTCAGTGTGTAACAAAGAACATCATAGTTAATATTTGATATCTTGTAGCCACTAAATCACATCACTGCAAAAGAATTATTAAAATAATTACTCTGTAGGACAGAGCCTAAACATTGCTTAAAAATAGAAACTCACGAAACCATATTTTCTATAAGGATCTGAAAGGACTGTTGAAGAGTTCACGTCAGGAAGTATCTGAGTAATTCAACTCACTGGGATGATATTAGTGATACTATGGATAGGAGACCTTACATAGACTTGTACGGGTTCAGATGTATTATTGTGAGGATATGCATAATTTACAAGAATGCAATAAACTCATTTCTGTTAACATACAGAAGACTTTGTAAACACTACTCGCTAGGGCCTAATTTCAACCCTTACGTATAGTAGCTGCCAGTGGAAGGTAGAAGCTGCAGTGAAGAAACCAGAGAAAAAAAATCAAAAATTGGCTTTAAACAAACATTCAACTTCAGATCTGAAGAGAGATGCAATTAACAAACTGAAAACTGCAGAGTAGATTTGTAAAAGAGGTGAACCCCAGAAACCAAGAAGCTTTACTTACACGGGTGCTCAGGCTGCATTGCAAGAGGCAATTGTCTTGTGAACAGCGCCAATTCCTGATTTGAGCGAGTGAGTTGAACAGAGATTAAGAATTAGATGAGAAAACCTTTAGAATCTTTTAGAAAAAGCTTACCAAATAGCCCAAAATCATCAAGTTGAATGGACAACTTCACATTAAAAATTCCTGCAGCTCTGATTCAGAACTCCATGTTGGAAACCTGAGGCTGAAGTGAGAAAATGAAGCCAGAGGAGCCATGAAAATGTTCAGTAAAATGGAGATGGAAGATTGATCTGATGTAGAATATAGAACTGCATCAAAATTAGGCTGAAAATCTGAAGGAATTAATATGCTTCTTTATTCTTGGAGGCAAAACAGATTATATGATCATCAGATAAGGAAGTATTGAAATATATCAACATGTTTATTATCATATTGATGAAGTTTTAAAAAAAATTTGATAGTCATTTTAACCCCAGAACCAACAAAAGTTTGGAAAGAGATAGATTTGATCAAGTCCAGAATCCAAGTGAATCAGTATATGATTATGGTCTACTTGAAAGTTATGAATACAGATATTTGAAAACAGAATTAATCAGAATCCGCACTGTTGTAATTTTGCTGATGATTAACTGTTAGATTTATTGCAGCCTGAAGAAGATCTCACCCTCAGAAAGACATACACTTGGTGAGACAAGTAAAGGCTTAGAAGTAGAACAGAGTAATCCTCAAAGGGGAAGAAAGTTCTTGGTGGTGGAGATCGACAGTGTCTATGCAGTTGTTTAAACACAGACAGTAAGAGAAACTCAGCAAAAGAAGGAGGAATTATACAAAGTGTCATTGAAACTTTCCAAAGCTATGTCACCAAAAAACCTCACAGGTACCAACAACGGCTTGCAAACAAAACAGAATGCCTTCACTGTGGGAAAGTTGGGAACTTCGGAAAGATGTGTCAAAGTAAAACACTTACATTTTAAAGTCCGAAAGGAAAATTCTTCGCACACATAGCTATCAATAGCATTAAACAACTTCACCTGAAGACAAAACAAAAGACTTCTTTGAAGCAGTCCGTGATATTAATTTTGCATTCTGGAACACAGACATATACATTAATGGGCATCTTAGTGTAACAGCATTGTCTGAGAGAACATCCTGGTTGTCAATAAGGTAAAGTTGCCACAATCCCAGAGAACCACAGGTTTGCTCTCTCAAAAGAGAGGGACAACTGATGGTGAACTTAATCTAAGGGTCACCATACCTCAGGGGAGGGTCAAGGTTGAGAAGGCAGTAATCTTCATGGCAATGGCTCGCAGACAACAAAAATCCAATTATACAATCCAGGGGGAACGGAATTGAAAGTCAAAAGAATGCTGCAAGCAACACTTCACTACAGGGGAAAACTGATACTGACAATATTGTACATGTTGCACAATCAAATATTTTCTTGTTTAAGCAGCAAAGCTTATATGGATTTTAATTTTTATCATGAAAGGTGGAAGACGTTTAACAACAAGCCAGGGAGGAGATTGCTAAGCCTTTAGCTTTGATCTTTATGTCATTATTGATTACAGAAATAGTACCAGAAGACTGGAGGATAGCAAATGTTGTCCCCTTGTTCAAGAGGGAAGTAGTGACAACCCTGGCAATTATAGACCAGTGAACCTTACTTCAGTTGTGGGAAAAGTGTTAGAAAGGGTTATAAGAGATAGGATTTATAATCATCTAGAAAGGAATAAGTTGATTAGGGATACAAAGATTGCTGTTGAGATTCATGAGATTCATTTAAATATTGGTATAGGGTTAACTACAAACACCAGCAGATGCACTCTCTAATGTGGCTCTTGATCACTGTAACCAACAGGATGTTAACTTCATTGAAGAGATTGAGTTAGACCCTCAGTTTACTGCATCATGGGGTTGTCAAGAAATGTACCGTGTGTAGATTGCAAGATAAGGAATGCAACTAAATATACCAATATTGCACACATTTCACATTGCAAATGAACATTTCACACATTTTGCAGATTTGTATATTATACACGTTCACACATATATCCTCAGTCCAACAAGGAAACTGAACAAGGAGTCAGGCCAACTGTTGAAAAAGATTGCAGTTTTCAAAACAACACTATTGAATGACTAAGTTATTCCATTACAATGTAGATTAGTAACATCCAAATTATTGACAGGTAGAAAGCTCCTATTCTGCAAAGAGATTACTTCAGCAGCGTGAAATCCTGGAATATTAGAGAGTTCAAGCAAACAGAAATCTTACAGAAAACAACAAGTCTCTATCTAACAGCGAAGGTATAATGTTAGAAGCCACCAACATATTGGAAAGGTCATATGGAAACATGATGAAAGCAGTGAAAGCATAATCATCCAGAGAGATGGTAATCAACAGAGATCTTCCTGAGTACAGAATATACTATAAAACAACATAGAGGAAATCTTATTCCAAGTCATATAGTTCAACCAATCAGATGTTGAGCCCCATATTGGGAAAGCACCTCTGCTACAGACCTCAATGAGAGTCGAGAATTATGAATTATAAGAAAGACTTCTGATCTCCCAACTGTTATACAAGAAAGTTAACTAACAATATATCCTGTTTTATAAATTGATGTTTCCTTTCTAGGGGTGTTTTCTTATTATCCCAATCCTAGTGAGTGTCTCTTTTTGGCGATATCATAATAGTCATGATGAGTTGATCTCCTCTGATCTAAATCCCTGACTGGAAGGTTTGTTGCTCAAATTTAAACACATATAAGCTCACACACATCTGAATATTTTAAATCAGTTGGAAGTGCAGTGGAGGTGGGTTCAGTTGTGGCATTAGAAGGGACAATAGATGATTCTTCAAATAAAAACAATCTGCAAGGGTACAGGCAGAGCCCGGGCAGAGGACAGGGGTATGTCAGGGTCTAAGAACTAGGGCCTAGTGTTCCAAGGGAACTGCTGTACCCAATTCAGGGATTGGGCTGAAGTGTTCAGGTCGGGAGTGAGGCCAAACTGTTCAGGTCAGAGATCAGGAGTGGAGTCAGTGTTTACGTTGGAGGTCAGGACCAGAGTGTTCAGGTCAGAGGTCAGAAGTGCAGCCAATGTTCAGGTCAGATGTCAGGCCTGTAGTGCTCAGGTTGAGGGTGGGACCATTGTGCACAGCTCAGGGTGGAATTGTTGGGCTCAGGTCAGGGGTCAGAGCCAATGTACATGGGTCAGGATGGCTCCCCCCCACTCTGCTCAGATGGTGGATGGCTGCAATCCTTGGGTCAGGGCAGTGGCTGTGTTGCTGTCACTGTGCTTGAGCGGGGGCCCCAGGCCAGGCTGGGAGCAGCATTGTAGGCTTTGATTTCGGTCCCTGGCCATGGGTACAGGGAGAAGACTGGAGAATGACGCATACTGGCTGTTCACTTTCTCAGCAGAATTATTCTGCAAAAGAAACCGAAATCGACTGTGCAAGATGCATTCCAGGAAGGTATCCCCCTTTGTTGGACAGGATTTCAAATCTTATATATTTCAGCTATAAGGACTGAATGGCTTCCTATTCAAATAAAAATGAAATATCTTTCTATTTTAGGACACTTGATTTTACTTTTGATTCATAAGTAATATATCTTCTTATAACAAATTTGAGCTGATATTTTTTCACCCAGATAAAAATGATACCAGAATACTAGAAATTCTACTTATCAAGTACAGTACCCTGAGATTTTGTTTACATTTGCTGTGTTTTTATTACTGAAGAAAATAAAAATGAAATCTAACTTTTTATTAAAATATTTTTCAAACAGAAATACTACTACGGACTCCAAGGACTTGAATAGAGTTTCAGTTGACCCTAACCACCAGCAGGACAAGACTAGACAGCAGCGCTTCAATGGGCTCCCCTGGTGGTTTGTGTATATTGCTTGGTTTCTGGTGATTGTAACAAGTGCTACATCTGCTTTCTTCACTATATTGTATGGGCTGTCCTACGGCAAATCCAAATCTATCAAGTGGTTAATCTCCATGGCAACATCATTGTTCCAAAGTGTGTTTATTCTACAGCCAGTAAAGGTAATGCATAGAGCTTTATTGCTGATCTCTCAACCAGCAGCTCTCTAACGTCAATGAAACCAAAAATATGTCCACCACCAATATTAAGTGCTTTAACTATAATAATAGAAATTGTGTCAACGTGCAGAAAACAAGCTGTGAAAAGGTGTTTATTCGAAGCCGCAGTGCCACATTTGAAGTGTCCAATGACTTAGGGGCAAAGGTTTTCTTTTCCTCATTTTGCAATTCTGAGATTGGTGTTCAGTAAAGATGTCAGCAAGAGGCAGAGACAGGCGGTGTTTGATGTATGACAGGTTACTAGATAGGTACTGAGGGAATCTGAAAGCACTAAAAGCAGAGAAAGGTGATCTCTTTGGAGACCCTCCCAGCATTAACGCTAAGGTGCAGAGAAGTGTGAAAGGATAGATTTCAGTACAGAGAACATGAGGAGGCAGCATGCAATGCATGGGGGTTATTCTAAAGTTGTGGAGGAACAGAGAGACCCCTTGATGTAAATGTGTATGCTTTTAAAGGTGGCAAGATAGATGGAGACAGCAGTTAATAAAATAAAGAGTATTCTCGGCTTCATTAATGGTGGTGTAGAATACAGTGTAGAGACATCATCATGAATTTAATAGGACACTGCAATGAAAGAAAAATACTGCAGATGCTGGAAATCTGAAATAAAAACCAGAAAGTGCTGGAGAAACTCAGCATCGGGGAGAGAAAACAGTTAATTTGCAATAAGAATGGATTTTCTCTGGAACTAATGCAGGGAGTGTACTAAAATTCATTTTCATAGCCACGTTGCCTTCCGCAGTGACTGCCTTCAGCTCTGCCTTACCCCACACAGATTCCAACTCAAGTCCCAACCTTCACATTTGGAATCACCCAAAATTACAGATATCTCTGCAACAAAGCAAAACTCCTCAGACAGTTCTTCCCACTGCATCCAGAGATCCACACCCATTGCCAAGTACTGGCATAAGCACACACTGTCTTCACCAACATCGATCCACACTACTCAAAGCTGTCACTGGTCCCAGTGCCATTTCATTCTGCATCTCATTTCATACTTTAACAAGAAACTTTGACTCTTCGTTTCTGGTGTTAAAGAGTGTAGTTCTGATGGAGAGTCATACTGGACTCGTCAAAACATTAACTCTGTTTCTCTCTCCACAGATGCTACCTAATTTGCTGAGTTTCTCGAGTACTTTTTGTTTTTATTACATAGGACACTGGTTTGTATCTTAGCTGGAGTATTGTGTACAATCTGGATACAACACTATAGAAAGGATGTGAATGCATTGGAGAGAGTACAGAACAAATTTACTAGAATGGTTCCAGGATTGAGCCACTTCAATAAATGAGGTTAGATTGCAGAATTTGAGACTATTTTCCATGGAGAAGAGATCCATTAAAAGTTTCCAAAATTGTGAGAGGTCTGAACAGATCAGATCGGAAGAAACTGTTCCTGCTTCTAAGAGAATGGAGAACCAGAGGACATAGGGTTAAAGAGCTCTGCAAAAGAAACAAATAAGAGATGAAGAAAAGCTTTTTCACTTGGTGAGTCACTAGGTTGTGGAATGTACAGCCTCAGGCATTTAAGAGTGAAAAGATAGGAAATTAGGACCAAAAATACTTGGAGATCAAGTACAGACAGACACTTTCTCCCCACCCCCACCCTCCTCTAGCTTATCTCTCCACGCTTCAGGCTCTCTGCCTTATTCCTGATGAAGGATTTTTGCCCGAAACATCGATTTTGCTGCACTTTGGATGCTGCCTGAACTGCTGTGCTCTTCCAGCACCACTAATCCACAATGTGCATCTGCAGTCATTGTTTTTACCACAATGTGCATCAAGGCCACTTTCTGCACCATAACAGTGCTGTATTTCTGTGATATTCTGAAAGGAGAATCTTTGCTGTTCTGAGCAATTACAGAACATTTACACTACAATGCTGTCACATGTAAGCAACACAGCACTATTTTAAAATGTGAATTATGTCATTATGACACAAATTCTGCCATTGTTTTATATGTTTGCAAACAATTACAATAGCAGCGTAGCTAGATTTTAGAAATAATGTTCCATCAATTATCACAGGAGTTGTCATTTAGGGTCAACCTATGTTCATCAGATTGTAATCTCTGAATTGTTTATTTGAGAGATGTCAGATGATCTGAAAGTATCATGTATATTTCAAAAAATATTACAATCTTTTGGTGTGATGCTGTGGAGAAGGGAACACTTCGAAAATTTGTAACTATTAGTTTCAGATGTAAAATCCCAAATTAAGTAATCAACTGAACAAATTTAAGACGTTTTGTTTCAAATCAAATGATATTTAATTTCTCTAATATTGATCTCTCTCCATCTGCTGTGCCTTTTTTTGAAGGTTTTCTGTGCTGCTGCGTTTATTTCTTTGTTTGTGAAAAAAGTAGACCACCATCATGTTGATGAACAGATTTTCCATCTGACACCAGGTATACGCATTTAATTATCAAAGGATTAACTCACACAGTCAATCTTTATAGGTAACGGTACAAGGAGGAGGTCAATCCACATCAGTAACTGTTGGATGGTTAGGACCTTGCCCTACTAATGCTTGTGCTTGCACCTTACCAGTTCCTCCCATAGCCACTCTCAGTATTTCATATCTAGAACTGTGATCAGTCTGTCCAATATCTAACTGTACAAAAGAGCAATCCACGTTCGTGACTACATTATCACCTTATGATCTTATTATTCTGTCCTTAGCATGTGCTTCACTTTAATTCATTTGAAGGCTGGCTGAGAAAGTGTTTGATAAGACAAGGGTAGAAATTAATTATGAAGTACAACCAGTGGGCAAAACTTATCACCAGATTCAATTAAACCTCTCAGGTACAAATACCAGATCATAAATCATGTTTTCTGGAAAGCAATATTGCTAGCATGTTAAACTGGTGACCAGCTGGTGACCACAGTGACCAATGAAATTGATGCCAACAATTGTGAGCGTGTTCATTTTTCTTAACTATATAAAAATAGTGATTGAACATTGAATAAAAATGTTGAATAATGTGGAGAAGCAGGGGGATTCAAGGTGTTAAAATTCACAGAACACTAAGAGGAGCGTCTCATATCAAAGAGGCCATATGAAATCTGTAGAGTATTCAACCAACCAGCATGCAGGGATTATGTACACCTCCAATTCTGGCTTCTTTTGCATCCTGGAAATTCTTTGCTTCTCCATTGGCAGCTGTGTCCTTAGCTATCAAGGCCCTAAGGCTTTAGAATTTCTTTCATTAACTTCTCTGCTTTGATACCTGTCCTGCTTGAAGATGCTCCTTAAAATGTATTTCTTTGACTAAATTTTTGACCACGTATCTTTGACCACCACATTGCTTACTATCAAGTTTTGAAAATGTGTTGCTGGAAAAGCGCAGCAGGTCAGGCAGCATCCAAGGAGCAGGAGAGTCGACGTTTCGAGCATGAGCCCTTCTTTATTCCTGAAGAAGGACTCATGCCCGAAACGTCGACTCTCCTGCTCCTTGGATGCTGCCTGACCTGCTGCGCTTTTCCAGCAACACATTTTCAGCTCTGATCTCCAGCATCTGCAGTCCTCACTTTCTCCTACTATCAAGTTTTGCCTCACAGCGTCTAGTAAAGTAACTTGGAATATTCTACTATGTTAAAGCCGCTTCAAATATGCATGTTGTTGTTGTTGTTGATTCTATAGCAATTGGTGCAAAACATAAAAAATCTCTATGTATTTAGCAATGTGTACAGCTTGAGTAAGATCTCAGCTGGTATACTATGTGCAGTTTTAAGCTGTATTTTAATGGAAGGGCTTAGAGGCAATACAGTGGATATACCACAGTTTCACATAGTATGAGTAGATAAAAATATGAGGAAGCATTGCATTACTTGATTGAAGTAGAAAAGAAGACAAGAATTACAAGATATGGGAACTGAGTGGACACATGGGATTTGAACTGTAAAGGGTATGTGTAAAGGATAAGTACCTCTACAGTTGACTTGTAAGAAATGGGCAGTTTCATTAGAGTCACACAGTATGGAAATAGACCTTCAGTCTAACCAATCCACACCCATCGTGTTCCCAAAGTAAACTCTGCCCATGCTTGACCCATATCCCTCCAAACCTTTCCTATTCATGAACCTATCCAAATGTCTTTTAAATGTTAAAACTGTATCTGCATCCACCACCTTCTCTGGCAGTTCATTCCACACACAAACCATGATCTGAGTAAAAAGGTTGCCCCTCATGTACTTTCTAAAGCTTTCTCCTCTCACCTTAAAAATACGGCCTTTAGTTTAAAACTCCCCCACCACAGGGAAAAGACCCTTGTCATTCACCTTACTTATGCTCTGCATGATTTTATAAACCTCAATAAGGTCACCTCTCAACCTCCTACGCTCAAGTGAAAAAGGTCCCAGCCTTTCCAATCTATTTTTATATCTCAAACCCTCCACTCCCAGAAACATCCTGTAAATCTTTTCTGAACTCTCATCAGTTTAATAATATCCTCCCTATAACAGGACGAGCAGAAATGGACGCAGTATTCCAGAAAAGGCCTCACCAACATCCTGTACAACCTCAACATGCTGTCCCAACTCCTTTACTCAAAGGTCTGAGCAATGAAGGCAAGCGTGCCAAATATTGTGGCTTTAATGCAATTCCCACAACAATCAGTCATTTCACTAAAACAAAATAACTGATAACTGCTTTTCTTTTCTGTCTAGATTTTCCATATTGCTACTGTACTGACTAAAGCTAATGAAATCTCAGTAACAGATGACAGTAGTTACACTCAGATATAATCAGTGATCAAGTGGACTGGAATGAACACACAAACATATCAATGAGAAGCAGATGTAAACCCCTAGGCCTCTGGAGCCTATTCTGCCATTCATTAAGTTCTTGTCTGATCTGTTTTTTGCTGAATTCCACATTCCCATCATTTGCTTCTCCTCCTTATCAAAACCTAGTCAGGATCTTACACACTTCAGTCAAGTCACCCTCATTCTTCTAAAATTCAATGAAACAAGCCTAGTCTGTCCAACCCATCCTCAGAGGCAACTCACTCACTCCAGGTATCAATCTAGTACATGTCTTCTGAGCCAGTTCCCATGGATTTACATCCTTCCTTATACAAGAAGACCAAAATTACACATAGTATTTGAGATACAGTCTCACTAATGCCATGTAAAATGAAGAATGCTATCTTTACTTCTATATTCAATTCCTCTTGTAGTAAAGATAGCATCCCATTAGTCTTCTTGATTATGTACTGTTCCTACATACTAAAGTTTGTGACTCATGCACCTGAAATCTAAATCCCTCTACACTTTGGCATTTTGCAATCATTCTCCATTTAAATAATTCTTTGTGTGATGATACTATGGCTTTAAGAGATGTATTTTGTCCTTTTTTTATGAAGAGAGGTTGAGACAGAGGTATGAGCAGTCTGCTTCAAGCTAATATAGTAAGCAGCTTGTGAGGCCTTGAGTTTTTCTTTTAAAAGGTGGAACAATAGAAGCAGCTTCAAAGGTGGGGTCAAACTCCCACAGAACCAGGGTTTTAATTTTAACTGTCAGTAACTGAAAGCTGCGACCTCTTCCTTTTCCTCTCTTTGCTTTAGCTACAGTCTTGATTCTCTTCTTGCTGCTATATGAGACAATCAATGTTACTAAATTTGCCTTTGCCAAGAGTATGTTTATGTGACAAATGTAAATTGTTTGGTAGCTAAATAATCTATCATCCTGTTAAGTTTTCCAGTAGAGTTGTTATTCCAAACGTTTCTTTAGTTTGTATTTAAATCATCTCTGGAATATGTGCTCCAAACAATCCCACTGCTCCATGGCTGACCATTTCCACTCTGCCTCCCACCCTCCCAAGAACATGCAAGTTCTGGGCCTGCTCCATCACCAAATTCAAGCCTCCCAACAACTGGAGGAAGAACAGCCCATATTCCTCCTTGGGAGCTTTCAGCCACACTGCCTCAATTTCACCAGTTTAGGGTGTAGGTTTGCTCGCTGAGCTGTAGGTTTGATATCCAGACCTTTCATTACCTGGTTAGGTAACATCATCAGTCACGACCTCCAAGTGAAGCGAAGTTGTTGCCTCCTGCTTTCTATTTATATCTTTCTCCTGGATGGGGTTCCTGGGGTTTGTGGTGATGTCATTTTCTGCTCATTTTCTGAAGAGTTGATAGATGGCATCTAGATCTATGTGCTTGTTTATGGCATTGTGGTTGGAGTGCCAGGCCTCTAGGAATTCTCTGGCATGTCTTTGCTTAGCCTGTCCCCAGAATAGATGTGTTGTCCCAGTCAAAATGGTGGTTTTTTTCATCCGTGTGTAGGGCTATGAGGGAGAGGGGGTCATGTCTTTTTGTGGCTAGCTGAAGTTCATGTATCCTGGTGGCTAACTTTCTTCCTGTTTGTCCTGTATAGTGTTTGTGGCAGTCCTTGCATGGAATTTTATAGATGACGTTGGTTTTGTCCATGGGTTGTAATGGGTCTTTTAAGTTTGTTAGTTTTTGTTTGGGAGTGTTGATGGGTTTGTGTGCTACTAGGATTCCGAGGGGTCTCAGTAGTCTGGCTGTCATTTCTGAAACTTCTTTGATATATGGTGAGGTGGTTGGGGTTTCTGGCTGTGTTTTGTCTGATTGTCGTGGTTTGTTCTTGAGGAATCTGCGCACTGTGTTTTTTGAGTATCCATTCTTCTTGAATACGTCCTATAGGTGGTTCTCCTCTGTTTTTCGAAGTTCGGCTGTGCTGCAGTGTGTGGTGCCTTGTTGGAATAGTGTTCAGATACAGCTTCGTCTGTGTGTGTTGGGATGGTTCCTGGTGTAGTTGAGTATTTGGTCAGTGTTTGTCGGTTTTCTGTATACACAGGTTTGTAATTCTCCCTTGTCCTTTCTTTCTACTGTAACATCCAGAAATGTGAGTTTTTTGTCAGCTTCTTCTTCCTTGGTGAACTTTATGCCTTTGAAGGTGTTGTTGATGATGTTAAGTGTCTCTTCTATCTTGTTTCGTTTTGTGATGACAAAAGTGTCATCTACGTAGCGAACCCAGATTTTTGGTTTGATGATTGGTAGGGCTGGAATCAAGGCTAAAACAAATCACGACAAGCAGACAAAACACAGCCAGAAACCCTAACCACCTTACCATATATCAAAGAAGTTTCAGAAATGACAGCCAGACTACTGAGACCCCTCGGAATCCTAGTAGCACACAAACCCACCAACTCTCTCAAACTCAAACTAACAAACTTAAAAGATCCAGTACAACCCATGGACAAAACCAACATCATCTATAAAATTCCATGCAAGGACTACGTAGGACAAACAGGAAGAAAGTTAGCCACCAGGATACATGAACTTCAGCTAGCCACAAAAAGACACGACCCCCTCTCCCTCATAGCCCTACACACGGATGAAAAAAACCACCATTTTGACTGGGACAACACATCTATCCTGGGACAGGCTAAGCAAAGACATGCCAGAGAATTCCTAGAGGCCTGGCACTCCAACCACAACACCATAAACAAGCACATAGATCTAGATGCCATCTATCAACCCCGCAGAAAACAAACAGGAAATGACATCACCACAAACCCCAGGAACCCCATCCAGGAGAAAGATATAAATAGAAAGCAGGAGACAACAACTTCGCTTCACTTGGAGGTCGCCACTGATGATGTTACCTAGCCAGGTAATGAAACGTCTGGATATCAAACCTATCACTCAGCCAGCAAACCTACACCCTAAACCTCAACCTGAGCCACAAACCTTCACAAACCTTGCGATTTCACCAGTTTCCATATCTCCCCTCCCCCCACCTCATCCCAGATCCAACCTTCCAACTCGGCACTGCTCACTTGACCTGTCCTACTTGTCCATCTTCCTTCCCAAGCATCCGCTCCACCCTCCCCGCCAATCTATTACAATTACATCCCCACCTATATCTACTTATCTCCTTCCCGGCTACCTTCCACCAGCCCTACCCCCCACCCACTTATTTATCTGTCGTTCCCCCTTCCCCCTCTACATTTGTGATGAAGGGCTTACGCCCGAAATGTCGACTCTCCTGCCCTTCGGATGCTGCCTGACCCACTGAGCTTTTCCAGCACCATACATTTCAACTCATTCAACCCATAGTGTATGAATAAAGTGTGTCTGTCTTCAAGCCTGATAGTTTGACCAATCAAATTGCATTTGGATTGCAATGCCTGGCACTTAACTTTAAAGTAAGAAAGACATGTTTTGAGGGGGTCTGGTCTGATCCATAACACGTGGCTTTCTTATTTTTCATGTCAAAATAAACAATTTAACATTTTCTACCAGACTTCTACCAACTCACTCAACCTATCTACATCTTCTTCACAAAATACTTTCCTGTCTATCTTGGTAACATTTGTAAATTGGGCTACTGTGACTTATCTTCTCCCCATCTAAATCATTGATGCAGATCATAAAAATTGAAGCCATAACACAGACCCCTGCAGGACTGCACTTGTCACATCCTGCCAATCAGGAAAAGACCCATTTGTGCACACTGTTTTCTGCCAGCCAGCCAATCTTCGATCTATGCCCCCTGTATCACAAGCTTTTAATTTTCACAATAACTTTTGATGTGTCACCAAAATGCCTTTGGGAAATCCAAATTTAATACTTCTACAGGCTCTCCTTTGTTCGCAGCATTTATTATCTCGAAAGAAACAAAAACAGAAATTGCTGGTGAAACTCAGCAGATCTTGCCGTATCTGTGGGAAGAAAGCAGAGTTAAAGTTTCGAGTCAGGTGACTTTATGTCACAATTGATAGCAGCTGGGAAAAAGTGATATTTATGCTGAAGATGAATTTGGGGGAGGCAGAGGGAAGAGAAGGAACGATTGGACAGGTGGAGATGGAGCCCAAAGAGAGGTATGAAAGGGGTAGTTAAGTGAGGAGATTATGGATAGCAGAGCAGGACAGAAGCGAAGCTGAATAAGTGAGAATAAGTGCTAAGAGTAGGAAAGAATGGGAGAGCTGTACTGAAAGCAAACCATTTAATGTGACTGACCTCACACCCTGTCATAGAGTCATAGACACGTGCAGCATGGAAACAGACCCTTCCTTTTATTATATCATGTCCTTTTAGCACTGTCACCCGTTCTGACCCCCTCCTAAGCTGATTATTACATATGGATTGCTTTCAGAACAGCTCACCCTACTCTTAGCACTTATCTTTTCTTATGTCCTGGCCTGCTATCCATTATTTCCTTGTTTACTTTCCCCTTACATATTGCTCTCTCTCTCTCTCTCTCTCTCTCTCTCTGAGCTCCATCTCCACCTAGCCAGTCACTGCTCCTTCCCATCCCCCTTTCCCAACCTTGTCCTCAGCATAAATACCACTTTTTCTGAGTTGCTATCAGTTCTGATGAAGAGTCAACGAAATCAAGATGTTAACTCGGCTTGCTTCCTACGATGCTGCCAGATCTGCTGAGTTTCGCCAGCAATTTCTGTTTTTGTTTCAGATCTCCAGCACCTGCAGTTGTGTTTCATATTTGGAAAGAATACAGACTTGATGCCAAATGTCTGTTTCTCATTTTGTTCCATTTCTAATCCATTTACATCCTTCAACAAACCATAGCATCCACAGGGAAATCGGACAATTCTTCCCATATAGATCGAAATAATACAATTTACCAACCACCAACAGTTCAATTTGTAGAACACGTGAAAGAGAGGAAAAGAAAAGAGAAGAAAATGCATGAAATGATACAGAAGATTCTTGGTATGTAAATGATATCTTGTATTGTTTGCTAACATATAAATATCTTAGTACATGCCAAGCCACTAATTTTGGACCCATGTCCTCTTTAATATACTCACCGTTTAAGTTTATTGAGTGTTCCCATTACATAGAAACAAAATGAAAGTAAACTTTGACATTTTCATATTCTGATGCCCCTTTTTTCTCTCTTTTACAGTTCATTTGCTATTTATTTCCTTGTTGCTAACCATTGCTTATGGAGAGCAAAATTCCAACTCATTCTATCTCAACAGAGCCATTAACCTGGCATTCACTCCTTCTTTCAATGATATCCAAAGTATTGAGGACTTTTACACCTGGACTAGCAAATTGTTATTGCCCAAGCTGTATGGAAGTTATAAAGGTAAACATATTATGTTTAACTCATATCCTAAAAGAAACAAAATTGCTTTCTAATCTACAGCCATAAAAAACACTACAGATGATGATGTTCACAGTTAGTCAGAAAGTTTTATAAATGTGAGGATATTCTGTGATGCAGTATTCTCCGAAGCATGAACTTATCAGAATTGGAAACAGCCCTGGGATCTGACACTTTTGGGATGATGTTGCAGGGTCTATCAGGTAGCCTTTTAGGCTGGGAACTCCATGATCGCATCATTGATTCCAGGAACACTGGAGCAGGTCCTTGGTCCGAGGATCATTAGCAGAAAGATCTCCAAGGTCAGAGGATATTGGAGATCAAGTTCTCATATTCAGCAAGTGCTCAGAATTATTGTAGGATGAAGGGAGCACTGGAAATTCATGCAGGATGGGAAATAAATGCTGGCTTTGACAGCAATGTCATATTTTGAGAATTAACATTTTTAGCAGTTGTAGATGTCAAAAGAACATTAGATCACATATAACACTAAATGCTGAGAGCATATTAAGGCATTTAATATTTTAGTTATTTAAAGATTGGTTGATAAACAATTGACATAACAACAGCATGCATTTATATAATCTTACATGTATGATATTTCCTTCTTAATGACAAATTCCTTCATTTAAGATATTTTCTTCACTTCATTTTTCATGGGTGTCTCATTCTATGGAGAGGAAGTCAGATCAGGAAGCTGATTTCAGATGCCCACCAGTAATGCCACAACTTGACCCTAAGTCTGGTTGATAACAATTTAGCTTTCTCTTCCTCTCAGTAATAGGTATTGCCTCTTCATGCATGATTGGGATATTGAACTGTTATGACATTATTGGAGCACAATATAACTCCCCATTTGTATCCTCTAATGATCCTTACTAACTATCCGATTTCAGTCCCATAGACATGAATTGCCCTTTTTCCAAAATTGACTATTATTTTTAACAAGAAGTTTCTAAAAGACAAAGGGATACCATTAGAATAACGATAAGTTTGACTTTGTCATTAGGATTCATTACTGATGGCTACTCAAAACTACTTGGCAGCCCTCGCATTCGGCAACTAAGAGTGAAAAACATTGATTGTCCTGCAATGAAGATGTTAAAAAGCCTTGTTAAACATTGTGCAGTCCCTTATTCTTTTGATGAGGAGGATATGTCAAATTATGGTGAGCAGTGGTCAGACAACACATCTGATTATGCCTCAAATCTCAGTTACATCTGGCAATACCAACCAAGATTACAGGGCTATTCTTTTTGGCGAAATCTTGCTGTATACAGAGGGAGTGGCTATGTGGCTGACTTGACAACAGAAAAAGAGAATGCATCCAGGTCAGTTATTCTATCAGATACCAAATAGCTTCCATGACTATTCACATTTCATTCCAAAATCAATATTACATATTCTGACATTTCCTTTATATTCATTCACTATTGCATTTCTTCTGATTTATCCTGCAGGATTGTTGAATATTTAATTGAAAGCAATTGGATAGACAGTCACACCAGAGCAATCTTTGTAGAGTTCACAGTCTACAATGCAAATGTAAATCTGTTCTGTGCAACAACATTGACACTGGAGACAAATGGTATCGGTAAGAGATCACATATTTTTGATTGCCTTTTCTGTGGTCAAAACCTGAATGATACTTTGAGCAGGGTGGACTGATGAATCTCCTTCCATACTGTATTCTGCATAAGTATGCAGTTTTTGCTATGACAAACTAAAAAAGGAACAGCAATAGGGCAAAAGTCACATTCTGAATCTTGTGTTTACAGCATTCCTAGTCAGGAAGCTGGTGGTCAACTGAAATCCTATGAAGTTAAGTTTGTACTTTGCATCATATCACCCTCATCCATGTGAATTGAAAAAAATCAGGATTATTGAAGAGGGTTCCAAATGTTTTCAGATAAATGGCATATATTTTCATTGTTGCTAATTGCTAATAAACACTTGATGTGATCTGTGTGGATTGGTGCAATTACAACAAATCTGAAGAAGTTTAACTCCAAATACTTTAGTTAAGAGCCAAAATACTCCCTCCCTCTATCATCGGTGTACCAAAGCTGCTATCTACAACAATTTGCAAAGATCCTTCAGCAGCAGCTTAACTTCACCATCTACAAGGACCAGGTGTGTGGGAATACCGTCACCTCCATATTTCACGCAGCTTGAAACAGACAATGGTTGCTATTCTTTCATTGCCATTGGATCAAAATCTTGTAGCTCCCTATCTAAAAGAATTTACAATACAGACTGCATGGTTTAAGAAGAAGACCCATAATCAGCTTCTTAAAAACAATAAATACTGACCTCACCAGCAATGTCTGTGTCCTGAGAGTGTACTTAAAGTAATTGTATTTGAAACTATGCAAATTTGACACTGGAATATCTGTCTTTTGAACTGCCATATTTTCATTCCTTTGCACAAAATGAATTGCAATGAATCTCACAAAAATCAAGCATGAATCAGTCAAATTTAAGGTCAGAAATTTTCAAGGTTAAATTTCAATGTTAATATAGAATCATGAAGCTGTACAACATGGAAACAGATCCTTTGGTCCCAACTTGTCTATGCCAGTCAGATATCCTAAATTAATCTAGTCCCATTCATCAGTATCTGGCCCAAATCCCTCTAAACTCTGGTAAAAACAATGACTGCAGATGCTGGAAACCAGATTCTGGATTAGCGGTGCTGAAAGAGCACAGCAGTTCAGGCAGCATCCAAGGAGCAGTAAAATCGACATTTCGAGCAAAAGCCCTTCATCAGGAATACCATTAGGATTTTACTGCTCCTCGGATGCTGCCTGAACTGCTGTGCTCTTCCAGCACCACTAATCCAGAATCCCTCTAAACCCTCTATATCCATACAGATGCTGTTTAAATGTTGTAATTGTAACAGCTTCCACCACTTCCTCTGGTAGCTCATTCCATGCACACACAACCCTCTGCACAAACTAAATCAGTCTAATGATCAAATCCAAATTGTGATAATACAAATAAATCCTATTTAATTCTACAGGGGCCTTTATTACTTCTACAGAACTGGAAAGCATACAACTGGTCCATAACAGAGACATTACAATTCTGTTTGCTACAGTAAAGATTTTATACATGCTCTGTGTTGTTTATTATATGGTGATACAGGTGGGTGCAAATTATTTATACAGTGATACTATCCTAAAACATGATTGCCAGAAACAGCTGTGTTATATCAGTTGGTGTACTTATACACATTAAGAGTTAAATGTGTTACAAGTTGAAAGTGCTAAGACAAGGTACCTAAGAGAAATGGCCACATTTTAATCAAATTATTCTGGTCTAATGGAGTTATTCTTGTCTTTAAAGCCAAACTGTAGCTAGGTGTTAGATTTGGAAGTAGGTGAGCACTTTGGTGATAGTGACCACAATTTGGTTCCTTTTACTTTAGTGATGGAGAGGGATAGGAGAAAGTGAGGACTGCAGATGCTGGAGATCAGAGCTGAAAATGTGTTGCTGGAAAAGCGCAGCAGGCCAGGCAGCATCCAAGGAGCAGGAGAATCGACTTTTCGGGCATGAGTGGAGAGGGATATGTATGGACCGCAGGGCAGGAGTTATAGCTGGGGGAAAGGCGATTATGATGCAATTAGGAAAGATTTAGGATGGGTAGGATGGGGAAGGAAGTTACAGAGGATGGACACAATTGAAATGTGGAGTTTGATCAAAGAACATCTACTGTGTGCCCTTGATAAGAATGTACTGTCAGACAGGGAGGAAATGGTCAAGTGAGGGAACCATGGCTTACTAAATAAGTTGCATTTCTTGTCAAGAGAAAGAAGGGGAGATCCAAGATGGCGGCGACTCAGCAAGGTTGAGTCTATAGTGCTCCTCCCAAGACCTAGGCAAAGTAGGCCACCCTCCGCCACCACACTCACCAAATCAATTAAAAATAGTTTTTACTTAATGTAATTAATGGTTCAGTACTAAATTTAAACAGTTCAGTCTCCTGTAAAAATGACGAGGGGGAAAGGAGCCTGCAGTTCTCAGCAGGCAGGAACTCCTCCCCACCCTCCCCAGCTGCAGCAGAGGCACCCGCAACCGCCCCAGGGGACTTACCCCCGGTGGCGAGCCTTGCGGAAATAATCTCCAAACTCGATGCAAAGATCGATGCTTTTATTGAAGAGTCCCGAAGTCGATGGAATTCATTCTCGGCCGCGCTACAAAAGCACGGCCGAGACATCGAAGAAATTGAATGCCGAGTCGGAGGGGTGGAGCTAAAGGCCGCGACCTCCGAGGCCACTGCAGAATCGGCCATGGATCGGTTCCGGACTCTCGAGCAGCAAGTCCAGACCTTAGAGAATCACGTTGACGACCTCGAGAATCGAGGTTGTCGACAAAATATTCGTTTGCTGGGCCTTCCCGAATGGGAAGAAGAAGGTCAGCTTACAAGGTTCTTTGAACAGTGGCTTCCCCAGTTATTGAATCTGGAGGCTGGATCAGGCCCGGTAAGGGTGGAATGGGCCTACTGGATTGCAATACGCAGGCCCGGTTCAAACCAGCGCCCCCACCCAGTCCTGTTCTGGCTGCAGAGCTATAAGGTGAGGCAGATGCTCTTGGAAGACTCCAGAAATCTTGGAAAAGATCCCCAAGCCATGACTTATAAAGGATCCAAGATTATGTTATTTCAGGACTTTTTCCCAGCTTTGGTCTGAAAGAGGAAGGCGTTTGATGAAGCAAAGAAGCGTTTAAGGGACTTAAACATTCAATACTCCTTGCGCTACCCAGCTATACTATGCTTCAGCCATGAATGTTCCGTGTATAACTTTGGATCACCAGAGAAGGCCAAGGAACTTTTGGACTCTCTTAGACAAATTATGAGAGTTAATTGATGTTGTTTTGCCATACCGCCACCCCGGTTTACCCCCTTTTTTTTCCTTTCATTACCTTACTGTTTAATATTATCTCCGAGGGTTGGGAAGAAGGATTTATTTATTCATCCTTTACTTAGCGATTTTCTTCCCCCCTTTTTTATATATATATAGGCCAGGGGTCTAGTTAATGTAGATGGGGGGGAAGGTGGCTGCCTTATCTTATTTTATCTGTCTTCGGGAGCGGGGTTGTTTTCCTCTGTTATTTTGTATTAATATATTTAATTAATATTTGCTGAGACTATAATTTTATCGTCATATATGTTCATATATGGTATTAACATTACCAAATATATCCAGGTGTTGGTGTGAGTGGGGGGGATGATGGGGGATAGGGTACTCACTGTTAGTTCTAGTTCAGTAGTATACTTGAATTTTCTTTATCCTGTCGCGAGGTGCCTAGGTCAAGGGTGGGGCACTGGTTGAGAGAGGTTATGATGGTTTTTTTGGAAAGGAAGTGATGCCCCCTGGGAACAAGGGGGGAGATCTCTGTTTAAATACATTTTATACTTTTTTTTACTATTTAGAAATAGTTTTTTTAATTATATTGATCTGAGTGTACTAAAGAGCTTTTACTTTTGTGAATTTTATGTGCTTTATGCTCTGGATGTTTTGGATAAATACGGATTTTGTTGTGATCTGATAATAATACATTCCGAGCATGTATATTGCTGCTCAATTTATGTGTTATCCATTGGGTTTTTTATTCCTCTTGAATAATGTAAGAATTTTAATGTTACACTCTGCTTAGTTGTAAGTTAGATGAGTAGTTAGTTGAGTTTTGTCTTGGTATTTCTTTTTTCTTGTTTGATAGATTTTGTTTATCATTTATTTAAGACTTAACTGTATATCAATGTTTATACTTGGGTTTTTTTTAGTAAATTTCTTTTGTAAATTGTAAAAACATGTTAAATGTTCAATAAAAATATCTATTAAAAAAAAGAGAAAAAAGGAGGCTTATGTGAGGATGAGACGTGAAGGCTCAGTTAGGGTGCTTGAGAGTTACAAGTTAGCCAGGAAGGACCTAAAGAGAGAGCTGAGAAGGGCCAGGAGAGGACATGAGAAGTCTTTGGCGTAAGAACAAGAAGAACCCTAAAGCTTTTCTATATGCATATCAGGAATAAAAGAATGACTAGAGTAAGATTAGGGCCAATCAAAGATGGTAGTGGGAAGTTGTACGTGAAGTCCAAGGAGATAGGAGAGGAGCTAAATGAATATTTTTCATCAGTATTCACGCTGGAGAAAATGTTGTTGATGAGAATATAGGCTATTAGACTAGATGGGATTGGGGTTCATAAGGAAGAAGTGTTAGAAATTCTGGAGAGTGCGAAAATAGATAAGTCCCCTGGGTCAGATGGACTTTATCCTAAGGATTCTCTGAGAAGCTAGAGAAGAGATCGTAGAGTCTTTGGCTTTGATATTTATGTCATTATTGTCTACAGGAATAGTGCAAGAAGACCAGAGGATAGCAAATGTCCCCTTGTTCAAGAAGGGGAGTAGGGACAACCTGGTAATTATAGACCAGTGAGCCTTACTTTGGTTGTGGGTAAAGTGTTGGAAAGGATGCAGAGGAGTATTGTGTACAGTGCTGGTCACCACATTATAGGAAGAATGTGGAAGCATTGGAAAGGATGCAGAGGAGATTTACCAGGATGGTGCCTAATATGGAGCGAAGGTCTTATGAGGAAAGGCTGAGGGATTTAAGGCTGTTTCGTTGGAGAGAAGAAAGTTGAGATTTGATTTAATAGAGACATCTGAGATGATCAGAGGATTATATAGGGTGGAAAATGAGAGATTTTTTCTTCGGATGGTGATGGCTAGCATGAGGGGACATGACTTTAAATTGTGGTGTGATAGATATAGGATAGAGGTCAGAGGTGGTTTCTTTACTCAGAGAGTAGTAAGGGTGTGGAACAGTCTTCCACAGTAGTAGACTTGTCAACTTGAAGGGCATTTAAATGGTCATTGGATAAATATAGGGATGATAATGGAATAGTGTAGATTAGATGGGCTTCAGATTGGTTTCACAGGATGGTGCAACATCGAGGGCCGAAAGGACTGTATTGCATTGTAATGTTCTATGTTCTATAAGGTATCTGAATGATTTTCTCAGGAATGGTCTTTGACAACAACTTTAGAAATTAAAAGTTATTTTAAAGTCCTTTCACCTTATGGTGTACATAATAATGGATATAAAATTATCTAACATCAGCTACAGCTTATCATTTGTTAACCTGACTATTCATGACAAATTTTTAGATTTAAATTCATAACAAGAGCAAAATATGACTTAAGTATTGCACTATTACTTAACCAAATAATCACAGAATTATAGAATCCCTACCATGTGGAAGCAGGCCATTTGACCCATCAAGTCCACGCCAACACTCCAAAGAGCATCCATGTAATCCTGTACTTCCCATTGCTAATCCATCCAGCCTATACATCCCCAGACACTTATGGGCAATTTAGCATGGCCAATGCACCCAATCTGCATATCTTTGGATTGTGGGAGAAAACTGGAATACTCGGAGGAAACTCACACAGACTCAGGGAGGAAGTGCAAACTCCACACAGACAGTTGCCCAAGGGTGGAACCAAACCTTTGTCCCTGGCACTGTGAGACACAAAGGACATACAAATTCAGTTTGCATATTTATCTAATGTGGAATATTAATTGCATCTCCTTTTGTAGGGAAAACTCCTCAGACAGCAGCATTGGAAATATTTCCAGGATAAACGTAACTTGATGGAAACATGCATCATCCTCTGCAGTTGGAGTGCTTTTGTATTATTTCTGAAACGGTTATCTTTAGAGAGAGGAACTCTAGATTATTATCTTGAAAATCCTAAAAGGTACTCCTTTGATATGATAAAGATTTAATTTCTCTTGCATTTCTGTAGTCCTGACTGATGATGTGACCTAGGTGTTTTGCTTCTTAAACTATTAGTGTTGTTATTGTTGCAAGCTTTGCTGAGTTTGATTTTCCATATTGCTGATAGGTTCCTATTTCAATACAAGTCTCTCCTGCAAATTACACATTCCCCCAACATCCACTAACACATCATATTTTGTGACAATGCATTTAGAAGCTGAACTGCAGGTCTAACTTCATTATGAATTCTGTCTACATACACCTGTGGTGCAGTGGGCATACCTCAGAGCTGGAGGTTCTGGGCTCTGGGTTCAGGTTCCATCCCAAGAATCATACAATGTACAAACAGCTTGAATATCAACCTGTAATTGTTTGCTTTACACATCAATAATGGGGAGTAAGAGCATGAGAGATCTCTGGTAAGAGCCATGTGGTGGAAAGAATATTGGAGTCTCTATCATCGCCATCCATAGCTGCAGTCGCAGTGTGCATGTAAAAATGCATGTTGCCATAGCAACTCAGAGTGAACTGCAACACACCACCATCACATTTTCACACAATGGCCAGCTGGATTCTTACGACTGCCTAATGATGAAGTGACAGGCAGAAGGGAGAGTTGTAAATTTGATCATCATGCCAATAGTCTGAGGCACTGCTTCGTCCTGCTGCCCCAGTAGAATTTTAGCAACAGAGCAATCTGGTGCCACGTGTTCAGCCAGCCAAATAAAATCTGGTGAATGGACAAACAAGAGGCTGCTTTACTTTTTGAGTCTCTTTTGACCACCAGTGCCCTTCCCACCAACATAATTTGTGCAGGGGGGACCTACCCCTACCCTGTTGATCTTAGATGTGCAGCCCCCTTGCCTTGATCTGCCAGCCTGATCCCAGTGAAACGTTTGATTTCTCTCAAAAGTCTCTGTGGTGTCTCTTCTTGATTCTCCACTGTATTGTCCTAAATGTGAGCATTGCTGGAGCAAGGCAACTGCCAGCCATTTATCAGTTGGTAGTTCCCTTGGGACAAAAAAACTGCAGGTGCTGGAACCCAAAGTAGTCAGGCAGGAGGCTGGAAGAACACAGCAAGCTAGGCAGCATCAGGAGGTGGAGAAGTCAACGTTTTGGGTATAACCCTTCTTCTGGACTGGCGGTGGGTGTAGGGGGAGCTGGTCTAAAGGGGTTCATGGGAGTAGAGTGGTGAGCTGGGGATAGGTGAAGACAGGTAGAGGGTACAAGCTGGTTGGTTAATGGGAGGAATGAGTCTGTTGATGGCAGGGAGGAATGGAAGGGAGGGAGAAGGGCTGGGAAGGCAGTCAGGGGATGGAGGGGGGGATGTTATTTAAATTTGGAGAACTCAATGTTGAGTCCTCCAGGCTGTAGGCTGCCCAGGTGGAAGATGAGGTGTTTTTCCTCCAACTTGAGGTTTGTTCATTTTGGCAATGGAGGAGGCCAAGGGTGATCACGTCAGAAAGGGAGTGGGAAGGGGTATTAAAATGGACAGTGACTGAAAGGTCCAGTGGGCCCCTGTGGGCCCAGAACAGTTCCCTAAGTTGATGATCGGTCACCCCGATGTAGAAAAGACCAAATTGGGAGCACCTGATCCAGTAAACTAGGTTGGAAGAGAGGAAGGTGAACCTGAAAGGATTGTTTGGTGCCCTGAATGGCAGTGAGGGGAGTGGTGTACAGGCAGGTTTTGTATCTTACTCGGTTGCAGGGGAAGGTACCTGGGGCTTCAGGGGTTTGGTAGGGAAAGTGGCGCAAACCAAGGACTGTTGAAGGGAATGGTCCTTGCAGAAGGCATAGACGGATGGGGAGGGGAAGATGTTCTTGGTGGTGGGGTCTAGTTGAAGGTAGCGGAAGTGTTTAAAGATGATGCATTGGATACAGAGACTTGTAGGATGGTAGGTGAGGACAGGGGAACTCTGTCTTTATTGTGTTTGGAGGGGGAGTGGAACAGGGAATGGAGGTGGTGCAGTGGAGGGCTGTCTGGATGACAGAGGGAGGAAAAAAACACAGTTCCTGAGAGACAGAACTTCCTGACCAATGGTGGCGAAAGGGCTTGTCACCTGGTCAGACTACCATTCAGAAGCTGCAGGGGGGCTGGCTAATTTGGGGTGAGCTTACATAGACTGTTATACAAACATAGCATCAGGCCGGTTAGGAACAGGATTATGCCTCTTGGCACCTTTATTTTGATCTACCATGCAGCAAGATCATGGTTGATCAGGTTACTTCACATTCCTGCCTGTGGAGGAATTTCTTCATTCAGACCATGGTGACCCTTTAGAAATCTCAGCTCCAGGAGGTTATGCAATGAGTAAGCTTGTTCAAGACAAAAGTCAATAGGATGTGGCAAAGTAACTGAGGTTAACCATGATCTAACTGAATGCTGGAGCAGGCTGTCTGAGCTGAATCGGAGAAAGTGAGGGCTGAAGATGCTGGAGATCAGATTTGAAGAATGTAGTGTTGGAAATGCACAGCCAGTCAAGTAGCAAATCCGAGTAGCTGGAGAATCGGCATTTCAAGCATAAGCTCTTCATCAGGCACTAGGGGGCTGAGAGATAAATGGGAGGGGGTGGGCCATTCCCTCTGTGATTCCCTTGTTAGGTCCATACGCCCCCCCCCCGGCCCCACCAACTCACCCTCCCCTCCTGGCATCTTCTCCTGTCACCGCAAGAATTCCAAAACCTGTGCCCACATGTTCCCCCCTTACCTCCATCCAAGGCCCCAAAGGACCCTTTCACATTTCTCCGAGATTTCCCTGCATTTCCACAAGCATCATCTACTGTATCCGTTGCTCCTGATGTGGTCTCCTCTACATTGGGGAGACAGGATGCCTACTCACGGAACACTTCAGAGAATATCTCCCGGACACACACACAAAACAACACCACTGTCCCGTGACCGAACACTTTAAGTCCCCCTCCCACTCCGCCAAGGACATGCAGGTCCTGGGCCTCCACCACCGCCAAACCCTTGCCACCTGACGCCTGGAGGAAGAATGCCTCATCATCCGCCTTGACACCGTCCCACCACAACGTGCCTGGCTTGCTGTATTCTTCCAGCCTCCTGCCTGCCTGAATGGGAGGAGCAGTCATGACCCATAAGATAAGTTGTTTCTCAAAGCTTTTAGGTCTCCCTTTGCCTTGGATAGATACACTTCTCTCTTCAGATCACAAGATTCTCCTAAATCTCCGCACTGACAACTTGGCCAGGTGCTAGGGGCCACACTTTCGGTTTGAGATGGCCTTTGGCCACCCAAATAAAAAGAAGATGCAGGAAAACTTCCATGTTAATCATTAAGCTGTCAGCTATATTTTTTTTCCAACTGTACTATTATCTCCACAGATTTGTCAGTTTCCATGGGTTGATGAGCGTAAATTCAGCTTTTACCTACATCGTTGCTGTTCTGGTGGCACTAACCACGATAACACTCTGGTATCTACTGCAGCTAGATCCAAAGCTGCACCTGTTCACATCTGCAATGCAGAGGGCCTGGGGGAGTCTCAGAGGTTTATTTGTTGTCCTCATTCTGCTGCTTGTGGCCTACGCTAGTGTGGTAAGGAAGAAATAACCTTTCTACTGTATGTTATTTAACTTGGAGTGTTGCCCAGTGAAACTGACAGCAACTTTGGTCTTCTCACATGCAGTGAAATGAGGAAATCCAGGGGTTGGTATTAGTCTTCTCCACAGGGTGTGCTGCTGGAGTCCTCATCAACTGAATTCAAATATCAAACGCTGATATGTTGTGAACTTTCACTTTTAATGCAATTATTCTTGCAATATAAATCTTTGCAAAGGTTACAGCCTCGAGAATCTAATGACTGTGGTTTGCTTAATGCTTATCAGGGAGCATTTAGCTCCAAGCATGGGAGAGCCTCTCAAGTCTGTTGCTGAATTATCCATCTGAGCGATTAGCATTGTATCATCAGGGTAGAGGAGTTCCCTTACCAGAATGAAATGTGATTTGTGTCTTTGCTTTTAAACTGGACAGATTTTACAGCTTGCTGTCTGACCTGACATGCAAGTAAACTCCTTCCAAATCGGCAGGGAAGATAATGGTCAGGAACATGAAAGAAGAAGACGCCAAAGGGAGTAGGGGCTAGGGCATAGAGCTACTTCACTCTAAAACTGTTAAAAGTGGGGCTATCCGATCAGTGCAGTGCATATCATCAACAAATACTCCAGGTTGTTGGGATTGGCACAATTTACTTGCTGTTCTCTCCATAGACAGTTCATTTTGTGAAGGCCCTGTATGGTGCTGCACAAGCGATTGTGACATTTCCTCATATTCAGAAAAGTGAAACCTGGGAAAAGCAGCAAGCACAATTTGATACAAACAAAATCTGTGAATGTAAGCAGAAACAAGCTGACGGCAATTGTCAAGGGCAGTTTTAGTGCGAATTATAAGACTATGGTGCTGAATGAGGTAGCTATGATTCAGAATTGAAAGATAGAGATCAGCATTTTCAGAGACCTTCAAAGTTGGAAAAAGTCAAATAAAGCCATTCAACTAAATTTCAGCAGGGTCTATAAGAATACCACATTACCAAAGCTCTAACTAATTTGACTTAGTCAAGTAAATAATAGAGGAAGTTATTGTCAAAGTGTGGAGACTATCTAAATGACTGCAATTTCTGAATTTTATAGACCTATGTGATTATGGGCCTGAATCTATCCTCCTACAGTACATTCTTCAAAGCTGCTACAACAGTATTTCTTCTTCAGCTTGGGAGTTTTAACTATGATGAGGTTGGAAAACATTTTATATTTTTAAAAACATTCTCTATGAGTAAAATTTACACAAGGATAAACCAATTTAACAAACAGTGTGTGGCGTGAGAGTAAAAGTCTGAACTTAATGTTTTATCTTGTTCTTTAAGCCAATATTGTTAACAGCACATTGGTGAATAGCTCTGGAGCTTCACAGGCTGAGGCTTTCTGCTCCTTTTATTTAAGTTAGGATTTTCAACTCCTTATGTTCTGTAATGTTCCTGATACATAGATTATCAAATACAGCACACCTGCTTACTGCCTGGCATCCCTCCTTCACATGCTCATTTTAGACTGGTTTTCTCTTGCTTGCTAGCATCACAATCTCATGATCTGGTATATCATCATGGTTTGCATGACTCCCATTATTCCACATCTCCCCCCATGTTCATTCTTTGTTAGTCTACATTATTCCAGGAATTTACTTCTACTTTATTTATATAGACTTTGTGTTCACTAACACCAGTATTACCATTAGTCCTGTTTTTACCACCTTCAACTAAACCACTGACTGTAGATACCTGGCTACATATGAAACATCTTTTAAAATACCTGGCCACCATCCTGATTGTTGTACTCCTGCTCTGCACTTTGTAATACCTGCATCTGCAATCCTCACTTTCTTCCACTTTGTAGTACCTGTGTCGTTTCTGTAAGATTTCTCTTCACGTTTATTTTTGTAGAGCCACTCTATTGTCAAATGGCAATTAATCTTCTATTATTGTGAAGTACTGCGTTTGCCTGCAGTACCTTTTCTGTACTGGCCTGCTGGACAATATGTCAAGCATCCTTGCAGTCGGGCAATTATATACACCTTCTCAGATTTCTGAGCTGCAAAGGTTTGTCTGAGTTTGCTCTCAACTGCTGGCAAAATGTTAGCAAAAGCTGAAGAATAAACCTGTACTTCAACTGCAAGAATATGATCCTCTATTTTTTGCTCTATCTCCTACTGCTCTTGAGAGGGTATCTGCTATTATTTGCACATGGCCTGGAACACAGAATGTGGCATAGTTGTATGTCATCAGCTTAAACCTGAATCTTTGATTATGCAAATGTACTTTTGAGATTCTTTTCAATCCCAATAAGTTTGCCAAAGTCTTGGCTTGATCTGAATTTTCAATGCCATGAGGTGGTTAGTGAATCTTTCATATCCTCATATAACTCTCATGTTTCTCTGTCTGTGGTTTGAAAGCATCTTTCAGTTTCTATAAGCTCTCAATGTAAAATAGTCTGTTTTTCGTGTTCCATTGGTTTGTGCTTGAATAAGGATTATTCCTAGTCCTATTGCGCAGACAAAAAGTAAAATTGTAACCTTTTGCCAGTTGTAGCCGTTCAGAATGATTTTTGCTTTTACTTCGGCATTTTCTGTGGCTTTGATTTACTGCTCAGACATATTGGAGTAAGTCAGTAAATATTGTGTGTCTTTATAAGAGACTTAATCAATTCAAATCTTGAAATGAAATTCATAGCAACTTGTAAGCAATGAGATGGAAAATCTTCCATCCGCCTATACCTCAAATTGCCAGCATTTTTAATTGTTCGAAGGAACAACTTTGTAGTTGAGTCCCATGCCATTTGTCTAAGGTATGCATCACTGCTTTAAATGGTGGGAACCACAGTTCCAAATGCAATTAGAGTTTGTATGTCAGATTTGGTGTTTCTTCATTATAACTTCTCACACCTTTGAGATATCAGCTGTTTAGTTTTGAAATACAATATAACAATCATGTGCCAGCATAATAGGAATCCTTTTACCCTAGATTACTTTTATTTCCTGAGTGGATGCTGGCAATCAGTCTGCAAGGAATAAAAATTGCAGTTTTTTTGATAGATTTTTCCTTCATTTTCTGGTGTAGGGTTTAAGTTAAGGAAGTTTTTCCAACTAATTTGATGAATCCCACAATAACCCTTTGTTTGTTGCACTAGTTATAAACTGCCAGCTCATATGGACAGATAACGTTGTAAAGTCTCTTACTTTTCTAACTATATGTTTATGTTCATTTGCACCCAGGTATTAGAACATTATCCTATTTCAGGGGCAATTATTATTGCTTCCTCCACCATCTGTATGACATTTGTGATCTTAAACCTCTTTCTATCAGTAATTCTGTTGACCTTCACAGAGGAACGCAATTCTCCAATGGTATGTACACCTTTCCTGAGAGAAAGTAAATGTTTTGCAACAAGGTGGCTAAATATATCTTGAAACAAGTGACTTTGAAACTCTTTTTACGTATTCCCATAATGATTCAGCTGGCTCAGGTAACAAGGTGAACAGGACAATAGGATTAACTTTGGTTTACTTAAAAAAAAACTGAGATAGACAAAATGGAGTGAATGGACTCCTTTCAAGCCATAAACAGAATTGGATCCATGAGAATTGATGAGACAGCAGTCGAACTATATAGAGTACAAAGGATCTGAGTGAGAACTGATTTCAGCTGATGGGAAGGCAAACTGCAAACCATCTCAAATCTCTTTAAAAACCTCATTGCATCCACCTGCCAGTGATTTCCATAATATTGAACCCTCCCAGTCAAAATCACTTGACTTATATAAACCAGATGAGAGTCAAAAAGTGTGGTGTTGGAAAAGCACAGCTGGTCAGGCAGCATCTGAGGAGCAGGAGAGTCGTATTTTGAACATAAGACCTTCATCAGAAACTACTCTCCTGCTCCTCAGATGGTGCCTGACTGGTTGCGTTTTTCCAATATCACACTTTTTGACTCTGATGTCCACCATCTGCAGTCCTTACTTTCTCCTATAAATCAGATGAGAGTTTATTCAGGTGGGGCAGATTTTCAACTTCCATCAGGGAGATAAGCTGCAAATCAGAGAAAATTCATAATTAGATAAACTATAAGTAAGACAAAGACCCTTGGGATTCCATTGCACTTAAAGTAGGCCAGTTGGTAAATGGTTCCCTTTAGTCAGGCTAGGGAAACTCTGTTTATTCCCATTTTCCAGTTGGGCAGAATGATTTGCTGTAAAGAAGAGAGGAGTATATTTAAACATTTGAACAATATCTAGAGGGGAATGCATGAAAGCAGCTCAGCAATGGTGTCTCATTTCAGCCATCCTGCAAAGAAGAGTCAGTGGTAGGTCATTGCGTTACACACCAGGAACACTCCGGAAACTTGGGAACATAAATCTCACCCCATATTTTAATACTGTCTCGAGGGTGTGCCGCACTGTCAGAGGGTCAGTACTGAAGGGTTGCCGCACTGTCAGAGGGTCAGTGCTGAGGGAGTGCCATACTGTTGGAGGGTCAGTACTGAGGGAGTGCCTCACTGTCAGAGGGTCAGTGCTGAGGGATAGGGAAACTCCCAACCTGAGAGGGTGTGCCACCACACACAGCCTCTGCCTGTGCTAGGATCCAGATGGAAGCATATGCATAGTTGACTGTGAGCAGACATACTGCAAGTCATGCCTTCATCTGATGAGAAAGGTCATGAATTAACTGTAGTGAGTGATTTTGAACATTTACGTGTTTCCTGGCAATAAATGCTGGCCAGCCATTGACACCCACTTCCTATGAATACATTTTAAAAAAAAGACCAAGATAGCAATGTAGATTTTTTTCATTATTTAATGTAGCTATAGTACATCCATGAGAAGATACGGCAAGTGGTTTCTCTCCAGTCAACCAATATGTAAATTCTACTTTGAAGGTTTAGGCAAATTCTGATTATAGCATAGAAAAAGTTGACATACATTGGATGAGTCCTTAGATATGTCAATATAATAGGGATGGGCTGCATTATTTACCATCAAACATTGCCCAGTTATAATTTTCTGAACAATTAAAATTTACATTACATTATATATATATATATTTAGCATTTCACATAGTTGCATTTTTAAAAGTCTAATCATCTTTGTCCTGATTTGTTTTTGTTCCAGTCATCTGAGGATCAGGAAATAGTAGACCTGTTGTTGAAGAAACTTTGTGGCTTCTTTGGAAATCAAGGCAGTACGAAATCCTTGAAGCGGAGAAAATCTGACTAAATTACTGCAGAACAAAAAGTGGATGTTTTGAACTACCAGTTTATTTTGTAATTAAGCCTATTTTAACTCTGTACACCTATCCCATGACAGAAACATCTGTTCCCGGTTCCCCAGAGGAAAGAAATGAAAATACGGTATATTCAGCCATCCCCAAATTCCTACATTAAATCTTGTCTGTTTGCCTGAAAAGACACCATTTCCCCAAACAGTGCAGGCTATTCAGTATTTGGTGATCTCAATCTGTACATGTCCTTAGCATGATTACTGTAGAATGTCCCCTAATGTGCAATAGTTTATTTGTCAAATGTATCTCTGCTGTAAGCATAAACAACCTTTCAAGAAATAGATCTATGAACATGAAGAAAAGTAAGAAAAAATTGTTTTTCTCTCTTGAAGCACATTAGTGAGGTACTTTTGATAATAATGGAATTGCATAGCCAATTCAGGACATTAGTAACTTTGGTACTTTGTATCATTGGATTTGTTTAGTTAGGATTTCAAGAAAGCAATGATTAAGGTCAGAGATTGACTGATTTCAGGAAGGGATGCAACATCCTATGAGATTATTTTGGGAAAAATAGAGTGCCAATATTGCAGAGTTGGTTCAGAAGCAATACAGGATATCTCCTGATTTTCCATACAGACAGACCAACCTCTGCGTAGGTTCCCTGCATTAACACTGCCAAATCAGGCTCTCTTACCATGATGAAAAGTTCATAGATGTCAATTTCACTTGCCTTCCTCCTTATTTAATGTCCATGCAGTCAAATCATTCAAAGTTGTCTGGATACACCAGATTTGACTTGGCATTAACAAATTTATTGAATGGTAAAACTTTAAACCATCTGTCAGCAGAGATGTGAAAGATGTAAATAGATACCAGATATTTTCTGTATTCTGTAAACTTACCTGATGGTATGTAACTGCTACTGAGAAATTTAGCTACCAGATACTATTGACTTATTCCATATGTCACTTCAGCAGAGAGCATCTCATAGAATTTATTGACCTGTATGAATCACTCAGATCTTGGAATTCCTCTGCTATGTGACTACCATTCACTTAATCAGTTGAAGCCACCATGACCACAGACACCATGGAGTTTAGATCCCAAACCCTTCTATCATATAGCAAACACAAGAGGAGTTAAATATGGAAACTTAGATGGACACTTGATATGCTAGAATATGGCCATATCCCTTATTAATACTATAACTACGACATCTTCATCACCAGAGCATCTGTAATAGCTTGTGCTGCACTTTCATTCACTCTGATCTGATTTCCATTTAAGTATATCTATGAAAGTGTCACCTTCAATAGGTCATATTAATGCCTCGTGTTTAGTTGTTAAGTGATCTGTTAATTGGTTGCAAAGCATATATATTGTGACTTATAAACCTGTTCTCAGAAAATTCATGCAACACAATTGAAATGGAATGTTATGTAAAATAAGCACCTTTATGTTGCACAAGTTATTTATGAACCGAAAAGGCTGATTTTATTTTTGATTTGATTTATTGTAATTGCATGTACTTAAGTACAGTGAAAAGTTTTGTTTCATGAACAGTACAGGCAGATCATAGCAAACAAGGAGAAACTCAGCAGGAGTGGAGAGAGTAAGAGAATTAACATTTCAAGTCTGAAATGACTCTACTTCCGAGATGAAAGGGCAAACAAATGACAATGAGACGAAGGATGGTTAATACAGGACTGAAGGTGTGATATCTGAATGCACACACTACAAGAAATAAAGTAAATGAGCTTGTGACACAGATCAAAAGTGGCAGGTATGACGTGGTGGGCATCATGGAGATGTGGCTGCAAGGGAATCAAGATTGGGAGCTGAATATTCAAGGGCATCCTATCGAAAAGACAGGCAGGTGGGCAGAAGGGGTGGGATTGTCTTCTGAGTAAGAAATGAAATTAAATCAATAGAAAGAAGCAAAGTAGAGTCAGATGGTATAGTACCTCTGTGGGTAGAATTGAGGAACCGCAAAGGTTAAAAAAAACATAGTTGGAGTTATGTACAGGCCTCCAAAGAGTAGTCAGGAACTGGGACACAAGATATACTAGGAGATAGAAAAGATGTGCAGGAAAGGCAAAGTTACAGTGATCATGGAGGATTTCAATCTGCAAGTGGACTGGGAACATCAGTAGTAGTGGATTAGTAGTGGATTGCAAGAAAAGGAATTTGTGGAATGTCTAAGAGATAGCTTTTTGGAGCAGCTTGTGGTGGAGCCCACAAGGGAACGAGCAATACTGGATTTAGTATTGTACAATGAGTCAGACTGGATAAAGGAGCTTAAACTGAAGGAACCCTTAGGAGGCAGTGATCATATGATTGAATTCACTCCCTGCAATTTGAGAGGCAGAAGATAGAATCAGATGTAACAGTGTTACAGCTGAATAAAGGCAACTGCAGAAGCATGAGGGAGGAGCTTGGTAGAATTGACTGGAAGAGAAATCCAGTAGGAAGGACAGTGGAACAGCAATGGCAGGAGTTTCTGGGAGTAATTCAGGAGACACAACAGAGGTTCATCCTGAGGAAGAAGAAGCATGATACAGGGAGGATGAGGTAACCATGGATGACTAGGGGAATCAGGGAAGCATAAAAGCAAAAGAGAAAGTATATAATGTGGTGAAGGGCAGTGGAAACCAGAGGAGTGGGAAGCTTACAGAGAGCAACAAAAAATAAGGAGAGAGAAGATTAAACATGAGGGTGAGCTAGTCAGTAATATAAAAGAAGACTATAAGAGCTTCTTTAGATATTTAAGGGCAAAAGAGAGGCAAAAGTGGACATTGGGCCACTGGAAAATGAAACTAGAGAGATAGTAGTGGGAAAGGAAATGACTGAGGAACTGAACAATTACTTTGCATCAGTCTTCACGGTGGAAGACACAAGTAATATGCAAAAAAGTTCAAGGGCATGAGGGGGCAGAGCTGATTATAGGGGCCATCACCAAAGAGAAGGTGCTAGAAAATCTAAATGGCCTGAAGGTGGATAAATCACTGGACCAGATGGACTACACTCCAGAGTTCTAAGGGAGATTTCTGTAGAGATAGTGGAGGCATTTGTGGTGATCTTTCAAGAATCACTAGAATCAGGGAGGGTCCCAGATGACTGGAAAATTGCCAACCTGACATCCCTGTTTAAAGTGGAGTAAGGCAATAGATGGAAAATTACAGACTGATGAGCCTAACTTCAGTCATGGGTAAGATCCTAGAATCCATCGTGAAGGATGAGATTACTGAATACTTGGAAGTGTATGGTGAAAAGGGCCAAGTCAGCACGGTTTCATCAAGTGGAGGTCATGCCTGACTAATCTGGTAGAACTGTTTGAGGAAGTAATGAATAGATTAGACCAAGGAGAACCAATGGATGTTATCTACCTGGACTTCAAGAAGGCCTTTGGCAAGGTGTTGCACAGGAGGTTACTGAATAAGATAAAGGCCCATGGTGCAAGGTGCTAGCATGGAAAGAAACTTGGCTGACTGGCAGAAAGCAGAGAGCAGGGATAAAAGGGTCTTTCTCAAGATGGTAGTCTGGTGTTTTGTAAGGTTCAGTTTTGGGATCACAGCTTTTCACTTTATACATTAACGATCTGGATGAAGGAACTGAGGGCATTCTGGCAACGTTTGCAGATGATACAAAGATAGGTAGAGGGATGCATTGAGAAGGCAGGGAGACTGCAGAAGGATTTGGACAGGTTAAGAGAGTGGGCAAAGAAGTGGCAGATGGAGTACAATGTGGGAAAGTGTGAGGTCATGCACTTTACTTGGAAGAATAGAGGCATGGACTACCTTCTAAATGGGGAGAAAATTCAGAAGTCTAAAATGCAAAGGGACTTGAGAGTTCTAGTCCAGGATTCTCTCAAGATAAACTTGCAGGCTGAGTCAGTAGTTAGGAAGGTAAATGCAATTTTAGCATTTATTTTGAGAGGACTTGAACATAAAGGCAGAGATGTACTTCTGTGGCTCTATAAGGCTCTGGTCAGGCCATGTTTGGAGTATAGTGCGCAGTTTTGGAAGAATGTACTGGCCCTGGATAGTGTTCAGGGGAGGTTCATGAGAATAGTCCCAGGAATGAAAAACTTGACATATGAGGAGCGTTTCAGGACTCTGGGTCTATACTTGACGGAGTTTAGAAGGATGACGTGGGATCTAATTGAAACGTATAGAATACTGAATGGCCTGGACAGAGTAGATGTTTCCATTGGTAGGAGAGGGCATGGCTTCAGATTAAAGGGAAGACCTTTTCGAGTGGAGATAAGGAGAAGCTTCTTTAGCCAGAGAGTGGTGAATCACTACCACAGAGGCTGTGGAGGCCAGATCATTAGTATATTTAGGATGGAGATATATAGTTTCTTGATTGTCAAGGGGATCAAGGCTTATGGGAAGAAAGTGGGAGAATGGGGTTGAGAAACTTGTCAGCCATGATTGAATGGTGGAGCTGACACGATGGGCTGAATGGTCTATTTTTTGTTCCTATATGGTCTTATGGAAAATTAAATAATGGAGAAATTATGGAAAATGGTCATTTTTATGCTGTGGATAGCATAGGGAGTGAGGAGAAATGAGTGGAACAGATGATGAAGATGCCCAGAGGAAAAGTCAAGGAAGGATAATGGTGGTAAAGGGGAGATAAAGGTTTAAAGTTAGTGGGAAAGGGGAAAATGGGTCTGAAGAATGGTAACTGGACCTGAAACACCAACTCTGATTTCTCTCCACAGATGCTGCTAGACCCGCTGCTTTTTTTTCCACCAATTTCTGTTCTTGTTTCAGATCTCCATCATCTATAGTTATTTGTCTTATTTTGTATATTTCAAGGCTTAATTTAACTGTTCACTGAGATGAAAATTAGGTGGTATGATTAGTAACGTTGCAGATGACATGAAAATTGGTGGAGTTGTGGATAGTGAGCAAGGTTGTTAAAGATTACAACAGGATGTATATCAGTTGGAAATTTAGCAGAGAAAAGGTAGATGAAATTTAATCTGGACAAATGTGAGGTGATGTATTTTGGGAGGTCAAATCTAAGAGGAAAGTATACAATAAATGGCAGGACTTTGGGAGCATTGATATACAGGGAGATCTTCGGCTGCACATCCATTGCTCCCTGAAAGTGACAACATAAGTGGATAAGGTGGTCAAGAAGGTATATGGCATGTTTGCCTTCATCAGTCAGGCTTTCGAGTATCAAAGTTGGCAAGTCATTTTGCAACTGTATAAGACTTTAGTGAGGCCACATTTGGAGTATTGTGTGCAGTTCTGGTCACCACACTATAGAAAGGATGTGGAGGCATTGGAGAGGGTGCAAAAGAGGTTATCCAGGTTGTGGTCTGGACCAGAGTGCATTAACTATTTGAATAGTTAGACTAGTTTGGCTTGTTTTCACTTGAGTGTCAGAGGCTGAGGGGAAATTTGATGGAAGTTTATATAGTTACAAGAGGAATGGATATGATCGATAGCCAGAGTCATTCTCCCAGGGTCAAATACTAGGCAGCATTGGTTTAAGTTGAGAGGGGGAAAGTTTAAAGGAGGAGTGTGAGACAGGTATTTCACAGAGAGAGGATAGTAGGTACCTGGAACATGCTGCCAAGGTAAGTGGTAGAAGCAGATACAATAGAATTGTTTAAGAGGCATTTAGACAGGAACATGAACAGGCAGGGGATAGAAGAAACAGTTCATGTGCAGGCAGGTAGGCGGGATTCGTTTAGAATAACTTCATAGTCAGCACAGACATGGTGGGTCAGATGGCCTGTTCCTGTGCTGTACTGTTCTATTTGCCCATTCTATTTGATGTCTGGAACAACTGAAAACTAAGATTAAGTATATCTTGGTGTGGCTTTGTATTCAGCATGTGGATCCCTTTTGGAATTTAGAATTAATATCTTGGAAACAAAAATCCTGAAGAAAATATAATTCCAATTTACTCTATCCATTACCATATATATTAGCTGATTAGAAACCTTTACTGGAAATTAGAGATAAGCTGGTCACTTATATCATACTTTTTTTACTTGATGTCTAGAAAACTCTTTGTACACTGTAGTAGATAAAGTTGCCACTGTCTTACAGACCATAGGATTGCTGCCTCATCAGAGAGAGAGAGATAAAAAGAGAGATGATTATGGTGATTTAACCTTTGTAACTTTCTTTTTTCCCTGTCCCTTCACCTATTTGTTTGCCTGCTCCACCCTGTATTTAATTGTGACCAACTAGTTGATGTAATTTTGATTTATTGCTATCACACAATAAACTATACATTTTTATGAAAGTCTGGTGCCTTTCTTTATGGAGAGTCCATCTTCTACCACTGATAATTATTTGGTCCTTAGACTCAGCAAATAAAGGAAGATTGGTGGCACAGTCTGTCCCAACCACAGGCCACTGGTGGTAGGTACTCAGAACCCAATATGATACATCGTAAAGATAGTCGTCAATTATATATTTATGTAAGGTTAAATCATTTGTGAGTGTATATGTTACATTTGCATGTAAGAAGTACAACATTCACCATAAATCTAAAAGGAAAAGCAGAACAAGAATACCAATCACAAAACAAGCCAAAGTCTTGCAACTTTTTGTTTCCATGATGCAGTGTGCAGTTCATGGATTTGTAACTTTTTGAGGATCATTCACCTGTTTACTCACTTCATCCTATGTCAAGGTAACTCCCTATTTTGTAATCTGCATTATTGTAATGAAATATGTGACTGAAATTTAATTTTGAGCACGTGAAATATTTTCTTCTAATTGATACTTATAATTAAGCAACAACTGCCTGTATAAGTTCCCTTTGAACCTTGGATTGGTTTCTGGTAGTAAAGGGCTTGCATATAACATTCATGCAAACTTGCATCCACATTATTATTTGTTTAAATATTATTCACGCATTTCTGATGATGTAGCACTTCAACTTTAAATTCAAATTTTCACACTTTACTGTTTTTTAAACATTATTTCATATTAAGGATAATGGCTTAGTGGTATTATCATTAGACTATTAATCTGCAGACCCAAACAAAGTTCTGGGACATGGAGTAATGGTATGTAGTTATTAAATGCCAGAAAAAGCACAAGCAGCTAAATGAACTGTCTCTCTTCCAACATTCATATAAAATAATATTACCATTGTAATAAAAAGATAAATTTACCTAAACTATCTTTTGCACTGTTAGTATCATCAAATTCAGTTTCATTCATAGCTGAAATGGGCATAAGAGGAACAATATAGTGAACTAAGCAAAAGAAACTGCTGAACAATGATTATGAACATTTGTTAATTGTTATTGTTATGCTATATGTATTATTTTACACAGGAGTCATGTTCTTATAAATGTGTCATGATTTACCATTTTGCTATTAAACTTCAATTTCACAAATTGATGCACATCACTGGCATTTTTATTGATGATCAATTAAATCTAGAAAAATCCTAACAGGAAAATCTACCAGTCTTTCAAATTCTGAATTAAGGAACTCAAATCAGAATCTTAGAAGTTACTGCAATAAAGAGGGATTGGGGTGCTATTTCAATATACAAGTTCTTATACAGGTCTAAAAAGTAATCTAAAACGCAATTTCGCCTTTATCTCAGCAAGTTTAGAATACAAAAATGAGGAAGGTAAGTTTCAATATACAAATCTTGGTGAGATCTCATTGGAATACCATGTTCAGTTTTGGGCAGTATATCTCAGGAGTAACTCAATTCGATTGAACATTCTTGGCTGAAAGTTAAGACATGCAGGATTGAACTATGTGAGCACCTGGCTGATTGACAGCTCTGGGTCTCTAACCTCTGTTGTCAATTTTATGGTTAAGAGGTTTCAAATGCTTCCAATTTTAGCTATTGATACTGTAAAGAATTTGGATAATTGACACTTCCATTGGTTTGCTGTTTAGTATGTTTAACATATTTAAGAAGATTTTTCAACATTGTTGCAAGTAATGAATGACTTTTTAAAAGCTTTCTTCAAACACATTCGATTATTGCTATAGGATCCATTTGTTTCATACAGTGTATAATGTGGGTAGAAGAGAAGACAGTAGTTGTAACGTCAGTGGGCTAATTATACAAAGACTAAGGCTTTAAGGATAATTATTAAGGCCCACCACAGCAGCTAATTGAATTCAAATTCAATTAATAAATTTGAAATATAAAGCTTGACAAACTAATGGTGATCATGAAAATATTATCAATTATTGTAAAAATCTATCTGTTCACTAATATTCTTTTGGAAAGGAAATCTGCTGTCCTTCCGTGGTCTGGCCTACATGTGACTGCAGACTCACCAAAATGCGATTGACTCTTAACTGCCCTCTATAATGGCCAAGTAAGCCACTCAGTTTTCATGGAAAAATAGGGATGGGCAACAAATGGTGGCCTTGCCATGATGCCCATTCTCTATTAAATAATAAAGAAAAGCAAAGCAGGAAAACGCCACATATTGACATGGGGAGCATTAGGGCCATGGGGTGGGCGGTGGGCATAGCCTGGCAAAGTGGATATGGAGGCTGGGTAGGACTTTTAGCCTGGCATGGGGTCATGAATGTCAATGTGGAGTGGGTGGTTGTTCTATTCTGGCATGGGGACAATGAGATGGAAAGTACAGAATTTGGTGAGTGTCTAGGAGGTAAGAGAATATGAGGCTTAAGAGTTGTTTTGAGTTTGACTGTTTCTTTCAATCTTCAAGGATGATTTTCTTCAGCACCTGAGGCAGGTCTTTTAAACTCATTCCTGATGAAGGGCTTTTGCCTGAATCATCGATTCTCTTCTCCTTGGATGCTGCCTGACCTGTTGTGCTTTTCCAACACCGCACTCTCGAGGCATTTTAAACAGCCCACCTCAGTACCCAGCAGTCCATTTGGCTGCCTTGTACATTTTTCCTGGGTCAGTTAACCCAAATTAAGCCCATATCCACCTTCCCAACAATAATGACTCGTAGAATAATAGAGACGTACAGAATGGAAACAGATCTTTCTGTCCAACCTGTCCATGCTGACCAGATATTCTAAATTAATCTAGTCCCAGCATTTAGCCCACATCGCTTTAAACCCTTCCTTTTCATATACACATTCAGATGCATTTTAAATGTTATAATTGTATCAGCCTCCACCACTTCCTCTGGCAGCTCATTCCATACATTCACTACCCTTTGCATGAAAAAGCTGCCCTTCAGGTCCATTTTAAATCTTTTTCACTCTCACCTTAAATTTGCACTCTGTAGTTTTGGAATCTTCCACCCTGGGCCTCCATGCTCCAGGGAAAATAGCCTCAGCCTATTGGGCCTCTTCCTATAGCTCAAATCCTCCAACCCTGGCAACATTCCTGTCAATCTTTTCTGAACCCTTTCAAGTTTCACAACATCCTTCCAATAGGAAGGAGACCAGAATTGCACAAGGTATTCCAATAGTGGCCTAACCAATGTCCTGTACAGCCGCAATATGACTTCCCAACTCCTATACACAATGCACTGACCAATGAAGGCAAGCATACCAAATACCTTTTTCTCTAACCTATCTACCTGAGACTTCACTTTCAAGGAGCTATGAACCTGCACTCCAAGGTCTCTGTTCAGCAACACTCCCTAGAACCTTACGATTAAGTGTATAAGTCCTGCCCTGATTTGCCTTTCCAAAATGCAATGCCCCACATATATCGAAATTAAACTCCATCTGCTGCTCCCCAGCCAATTGGTCCATATTCCATTGTACTCTTAGGTAAGCTTCTATGCTGTCTAATACACCTCCAATTTTGGTGTTATCTGCAAACTCACTAACCATACCTCCTATGTTCACATCCAAATCATTTATATATATGACAAAAAGCAGTGGAGCCATCACAGATCCTTGTGGCACACCAGTGGTCACAGGCCTTCGGTCTGAAAAGGAACCCTCCACTTCAAGCCAGTTCTGTATACAAATAGCTAGTTCTTCCTCTATTCCATGTGATCTAACAAAGATCCCACCTTTGTGTGCATTTTCTCTGGGAATGGACACGCAAAGCCAGGATAATTTCCCAACTCGCACTGCCCGGCATGGTGAAAACCCAGGTCAAAGTCTTTAAAATGATGAGGGCACTTACTAGGTTACATGCAGATACGCTATTTCCTCTGTCAGGGGAATCCAGAACAAGGTGACATATAATCTTCAAATTAGAGCAGGCTACTTAGGATTGAACTCAAGAAGGATTTTTCACATAAAGGGCAGCGGGAATTCAGACTGTAACATTGCTCCCCACCAATCCAACCCACACCACACCTCATGAACATAGGCTACGGAGATTGGTTCAAGTACAACTTTTAACCTGGTTATCAATGGCATTGATAGATTCTTATTAGATAGAAACATTAAAAGATATGGAGCAAAATGGGCAGGAAAAATTTAGGTACAGTTTAACTATGATGTAATAGCACATCAGAATACATTCAGAGAGACAAATAGTCTCCTTGTTTCTTCATTCCTAAATGTCAAAAGAATAATTTCAAAGCAACATATGACCTTAAAATAAATTCTTCATGATTATCTGATTAATTACAAAACTTTTGAAACACAAAAATGACTAAAATTAACCTAAACCATTCAATCTATTACTGTTACGATATAATATTCTGCATTTTTTAAAGCTTTCTGATTTGATTGTATGTTCTCCTTTCAGAATGTCACAATAATCACCAAGTTCCCCAATTTCTTTCTTGCTGATTTTGCAGGTGATGACTATTATTCCTGGACAAATGCCATTTCGTCAGCATTTGATGGTGGTTCTTCCTTCCCTTTTCTTTGAATTCCAATGATGCTGCATAGTTTCATCAGCAACAAGTCAATTATTTCTTCATCTTCCGAAGGCTGAAAAATAAAAAGTAAATTAAGCAGAAAATTGAGTCATTCAATAATTCAATTGTAATGACTAGCCTATCTCAGCTATGTTCATGAAACTAATGAATATGATTACACTTTCCAATTTTTACCAACGTAATGCAAATGACCTTAACCCTTCACCTGTGCCATTTTTTATTCTCCTTTCATGGGATGTGGGGTCAAAAATAACACAAATCAACAGAAGTTAATTTTGGGATAAAATAGTGAAAATTGACACCAACTGTTGTAAATATCAGAAGTTTGAACAATAATTTTGCAATCCTATAGCTTGATCTATTCAAACAGCCTGATGTAAAATGTTAGCTTGTGTATGTATTTTACGTGAGCACACTTAGCACTAAAGTTAGAAGTCTCTGAAAAAACAATGTGAAGTGTAACAAGAGGTTAATACATATCATTTTCATGGCTATAATGTGGCCTTTTTTGGTTCTTTACTGACTGGTCAAGGAAAATGCTCGATTATGAACTGTCTCAAGCAGTTGCTACCTCAGTGACTTAACAAAAGTGGATAAAATAAATCTCTGCAAATCTCAAATGTGTATTTTTGTCTGCACTTGTTGATTTTTCATTATTTTTATTTTAATCATATTTTATTCTTTTTTCAATTTTGCTTTGGGAGCTGTGGACCGAGTTGAATATGACCTTTAGACTGTGGGCAGCCACTTGTGATTCCAAAGAAAGGAAGAGGAAAGAAACAACTGTTGTTAGCTTGTGAGGCCAGGCCTAGAAGTTAATTGCAGGTTAGTTCTTGACCAAAGTTTCTGCAGACTTTTTGACACTGGGACAGATCAATATGCTTAAACAGATAACAGGTGTTTGGTCATTGAAGAGTCAATACCTCAGAATTAGTCCCAACAATTGGTCTGGAAAAGACCTCGTGCATAAGCAGGTAGCAGATGTTGAATGGTAGCTGAGAGCTCAAACAGTCAGTCTGACAGGGAGGGGCCAGAGTTTTGAACTGGGCTTTGGAATGCATTTTCTGGGAGAAGGTTTTTGCCTGTTGATGCTACAGCATGAAGATTTGAAATTTCCCTGTCTAACCTTGTATTATCAGCTATTGCAAGTTCAGAGAATCAAAACTAAGTTAGATGTACTCATCAGAGTGAGCTGGAAAAGTTGTCTCTCTGATCAACATCGTTAGAAGATCAACCAAAAAATCCTTCATCTATGGATCAACATATCATGAAAACCCCTTAAGAATCTGGCCAGTTTTGTTATTTTGTTTTATTTTGTCACTAACTGTGTTTGTTTGACTGCCTTTTGTGTAAATGGGGCTGAAAACAAAGGTTATTGGGTTTAAATCACAGGCATCAACTAAATTACTTTGTTGTTTAATTTTGCTCTGCTAAAGTTACCGCATTGCTAATAAATTGCTAAGTTTTTCTTTAAGCTACAGACCCAGTGTTGAGAATTGATCATGCACACAATCTTGGATTGATTACCCAAACGTCTGGTTACAAATCAATGGGATCAATTTTGAAGGTCTAGGAAGGTTTTAATTTACCTGGTATTGTGAATACAGAGTTATAAAGGCTGACTTAATTCAGCTGCTGTCTCCATGTTGTAACGGTACACGAGCATTTATGTGTGTCTGTGTTTGTTAGTGTTTGATCCTTTCTAATTGTTAATCTACAATATCTGTCAGCAAAAACAAAATAAAGATTCCAAAATCTTTTTAATACAAACCATTGGGTGATGTCGTTCCTCACTGAAGGACATGAGTAAGGCAGAAATAAAAATGTTTATGAGAATGAAAGTCATGATGATAACACAGGTACTGACGATGATTGCACCCAAGAAAGGATAAGTCTGCAATACCTGAACAAGAGAAGGAGAAACATAATTGATGTAAATAAATAAATATCTACTTTGGCATTAAGTTTTCAATGATTAAACTCTTAAACCCAATTAGTTTTTACAATATTTATTGACAAAGGCCTCGACAAAGTGGCATTACTGTTGGATTAGGCTGAAGTTAACAGGAACTGATAAGAGACTTTATAATGGGCTGTTACGTGAGTGGAATTACACTCAGTTATTCAGGTCTGCTAAGAGCTAAGATTGCAGGAAATCAGTTACTGCCGTCTCTAACAAATAATGACAAAACATTCAGGATTGGTCACATGTTCGGATAATTACAAATAAGACACAACTTGACTCAGAGACTTGTGTATAGGTCCTTGATTTTCAGCAGGACTTTGAAGAATAACTCTGCAGGAGTACCCTACATCAGGAGGTGTGGTGAAGTCATATAAAAAGAGTTCCAACCTGGCTAGCTGCCAACTCTCCCGGCTAATAACGTTTGGGGTTAGTTACAAACTCCAGGGGAGTGAAAGACAATGATCGAGATATCTCTTGTTGCTAAAAGCATGCGTTATTCATTTAAGAACTTAATAAATTAATTAAGTTTTCTGGAGCCCTAAATGTTTCTGCTGTATCTTCGTCTACATGTAAACTGTTGCCTCTCAGATACGGGCAACATTACCACAATCATTTTTATATAGGTAATATAAAATCTGTTGTTTTTTCACTCTTGGGGCTGAAATTCCTGAAGGATTTTCTTGATCTGTTATTAACTTTGGCAAAGTCTTGGTGGAAACCAGGTAATGATGCTCTTGCACCAGATAGGAGGAAAAATCCTGAAGTACGTCCCAGGGATGATGTTTACATCAAACTATAAAACCAGCAAGGTAAAAGCAATGACTGCAGATGCTGGAAACCAGATTCTGGATTAGTGGTGCTGGAAAACCACAGCAGTTCAGGCAGCATCTGAGGAGCAGTAAAATCGACGTTTCGGGCAAAAGCCCTTCATCAGGAATAAAGGCAGAGAGCCTGAAGGGTGGAGAGATAAATGAGAGGAGGGTGGGGATGGGGAGAAAGTAGCATAGAGTACAATAGGTGAGTGGGGGAGGGGATGAATGTGATAGGTCAGAGAGGAGGGTGGAGTGGATAGGTGGAAAAGAAGATAGGCAGGTAGGACAAGTCATGGGGACAATGCTGAGCTAGAAGTTTGGAACTAGGGTGAGGTGGGGCAAGGGAAAATGAGGAAACTGTTGAATTCCACATTGATGCCCTGGGGTTGAAGAGTTCTGAGGCGGAAGATGAGGCGTTCTTCCTCCAGGTGAGGGAGCGGCGGTGAAGGAGGCCCAGGGCCTCCATGCCCTCGGCAGAGTGGGATAGGGGTTGAAATATTGGGCCATAGGGCGGTGTGGTTGATTGGTGCGGGTGTCCCAGAGATGTTCCCTAAAGCGCTCTGCTAGGAGGCGTCCAGACTCCACTGTGTAGAGGACCGCATTGGGGTCTCCTCTACATTGGGGAGACTGGAAGCCTCCGAGCAGAGCACTTTAGGGAACATCTCTGAGACACCCACACCAATCAACCACACCGCCCTGTGGCCCAACATTTCAACTCCCCCACCCACTCTGTCGAGGACGTGAAGGTCCTGGGCCTCCTTCACCGCCGCTCCCTCACCACCCAACGCCTGGAGGAAGAATGCCTCATCTTCTGCTTTGGAACACTTCAACCCCAGGGCATCAATGTGGACTTCACCAGTTTCCTCATTTCCCCTTACTCCACCTCACCCCAGTTCCAAATTTCCAGCTCAGCACTGTCCCCATGACTTTTCGTACCTGCCTATCTTCTTTCACCTATCCACTCCACCCTCCCCCCCCCCGACTTATCACCTTCATCCCCTCCCCCACTCACCTATTGTACTCTATGCTACTTTCTCCCTACCCCCACCCTCCTCTCATTTATCTCTCCACCCTTCAGGCACTCTGCCTGTATTCCTGATGAAGGGCTTTTGCCCCAAACATCGATTTTACTGCTCCTTGGATGCTGCCTAAACTGCTGCGTTTTTCCAGCACCACTAATCCAGAATATAAAACCAGCAATACATGTAAATCACAGATTTAGTTGTTGCATGAAATAGTGACCTTTCCATTGGATACTATACTGACTTTAATAGAAAAGAGATTTCATTTGTAGTGTTTGAAGATGCTTGTTGGACTTCCTGTCTTCCCTTCTAACTGTTAACATCTAGATGCGGCACAACATTACTCCTGGTAGTTCTAGGTACAAAATCAATTTGTATCTCTGCAAGTTAGTGAGAAAGTGTATCTCAATACTGAACTCTCAGTTGTCCAGTTGGTTGAATGTTTCCAGGAGAATGTACAAGATCATTTAAATTCATTAATGGGAGAATAGATAAGCATGTTGGAGATAAGAACACAATGGGAAGTGACTCAAATAGAAGCATGGTCACTGGTATGAAAAATGTGTTGCTGGAAAAGCGCAGCAGGTCAGGCAGCATCCAAGGAGCAGGAGAATCGATGTTTCAGGCATAAGCCCTTCATCTTCCTGAAACCTTTCTGCTTATGCCTGAAACGTCGATTCTCCTGCTCCTTGGATGCTTCCTGACCTGCTGCGCTTTTCCAGCAACACATTTTTCAGCTCTGATCTCCAGCATCTGCAGTCTTCACTTTCTACTGGTCACTGGCATGGTCTGGCAGATTCTTCCCAGTTCTAAATAGCTGACCTCTTATCCTGAAACAACAGTATGGAATCTCCAGTCAGGGTAAACAGCTTCTCAGCAGCCACATTGTTAAGCCTTTGGAGAACTTCAAATCTTCCAATGGGATACATCTTCATAGCTCAGAACATCAGACATGATAAGCCCATTCTATCTGAATATTAATTTATGGTTAAGCTTCTTATCTCAGAAATAAGCTTTGCACTCCCACTAAAACAAGTATATTTTCCTTTAGGTGCAAGATAACCAAAACTGTCACAGTACTTTAAGTTGAGGTCCAAGCTCTCATCCTTGTGATAATTAACTGGTTTTATGATGCCAGCACTAAAATGACTCACATATCCATATTCTCCATTTTCTATCTGTTGACCAATATTCAATCCACAGTAATACATTATCCCAATGCCATGAACTCTGGTCTGGAGAAATAGCCTATTATCGGGCACTTTATCAATCATCTCCCGAAAATCCAAAAACGTTGGTCATTTCTCCTATCTACCCTGCACTAGTTATGCACTGAAAAAAACTCATTTAGATTTGTCAAAAATTAATTCTCTCTTATGAACCAGTTTTGATTCTGCCTTGTTTTAGTGGTTTACCAAGTGCCTTGGTATCACAGCCCTTATAGATTATAGTATTCCCCACAGTATTAAAGTCAGGCATTTTCCCAGGTCTCTCTCTCCATCTTTTTCTGACAGCAAAGTTACATTTGCCTTCCAATCCATGGGGATCATTCCAGTGCTCAATTAACAATCAGAGAAATTAGTATGTGTTACACAAGTTCTCTGCTTTAAAGGCAGCAGTAAAAATCTGCAAATTTACAGAGTTTAGCTTTTTTTTGTCTGCAGTATCAAAATACAGCTGAGGTTGGATAATTGTGTGTGAATCATTAAGGGTTTAGCAGGGTTTGTTTCTTTTTTTCTATATCCAAGATTTAAGATAGTCTGATTGAAAAGGTTAATACTAATAGGGTTAAAATTAAAATGCATGGAACAGCTATAGATATGCTTGATTTTTTACATGAGTAACAATAAAAGCTTGTCTTAGGCACATTATTCTTTGTTAAACAGAGCAAGGAGATCAAGGAAACTGAGAATTTAGGGAGTCACGCGTTTAAAACGTGCAGCTGCATGTATAAGGAAGTGTCAATCATGCTGCCTCTGTACTGTGAGAAATGTTGGTTTGCTGTGCCATCGCATTGACAGTGAAGGGCACATCCAGACTGTCAGTGCTTGACCAGGGTACAACCAGAATTCAAAACGGTGTAAATCATGATCATCTATTCCAGGATTTCCCGGCAGCAGCATATTTTCTTGGCTGCAGCAAGTGCTAAAGTCAGACTAGCATTGGAGAAAAGGAATGTAGTATGGAGTATATGAGGCAAGTATGGGTTAACAGGTGAAAACTCAACAGACTTCATGGCAAGAAACTGTTCATGAAGTTGGACAGAGTGGAGACTTTAGGGAGGATGAGCAAACTGACCATAGTGCAGTGATACAGACTGCCATTGAAGAGAGGGAGGTAAGAGAAATCTAGTTGTCATCAAGGATAATATCGTCAGGAAAATAAACTGTTCTCTGTGGCCAAGATCAAGAGTCCCTAAGGCTGTGTTGGCAGTCTGGTGCCTGAGTTCAGGGTATCTCATCTGGGCTGCAGAGGAACCTGGAGTGGGAGAGGAAAGACCTCGATGTCATGATCCATGTAGCCACCAGCAATATAAGTAGAATGAGAAAAGAGGTTCTGCTGAGGGAATGTAAACAGCTAGAGGCTAAATAGAAAGCAGAAGTAGAAAGGTAATTATATCTGGACAACTACCTGAGCCATGAGCAAATTGGCACAGAATCAACAAGATTAAAGAGGTAAATGCGTGTGGTGTGGGAGAAGCAGGTTTGAACTCATGGGACATTGGAACCAGTACTAGGGAAGGAGGGAGCTGTTCCGATGGGATGGGCTCCATCTGAATCATGCTGGGACCAGAGTCCTGGCAGGTTGTATAACTAGGACTTGGGGTGTAGGACTTTAAAATAAATTAGAGAAAATGTTAAAGACAGAGAGATGTCAGCAGAGATTATTAAAGTTTCCAGAACAAGTAAAACGACAAAGACTTTGGAAAGGATCAGAAATCTAACTTCAGGTACAACAGATAAGGGGACAACAATGAGAAGGAGGGTGCAGTCACTGCAAGATGGAAAGCTGTTCCACTTCAATGCACACACTATACAAAACAATGTTGATTGGAAGGGAAGACAGTGGAGCAGCAATGGCAGGAATTTCTGGAGGTAATTCAGAAGACGTAGCAGAATTTCATCCCTTTGCAGAAAAAACATATGAAGGTTGAATGAGGCAACTATGACCGACAAGGGACATTGGGGACAGCATAAAAGCAAAAGAAAAAAACATACAATACCAGAAAGATAAGTGGAAAGCTTTTAAAAACCAGTCAAGGATAACTAGAAAAGAATAAGGGGAGAAGATAAAATATGAAGGTAATCTAGCTAGTAATATAAAAGAAGATTCCAAGAAATTTTTAGATATATAAAAGGTAACAGAGAGGCAAGAGTGGATCTCGGACGACTGGAAAATGAGGCTGGAGAAGTTGTTTTGGAGAACAAAGAAATGGCAGAGGAAGACATCAGTACCAGACCATAACTTCAGTAAGAGTTGGTGTCAGAGATCAGTGTAGCAGCCATCACTAAAGAGAAGGTGCTGGGAAAGCTGAAAGGTCCAGAGGTGGATAAATCAGCCAGACTGGATGGAGTACACCCCAGAGTTCTGAAGGAGATATGTGAGGGGATTATGGAGGCATTGGTGATCTTTCAGGAATCACTGGAGTCAGGGAGGGAGAGAGGCTGCCAGAAGACTGGAAAATAGCTAAGGTAATACCTCTGTTTAAGAAGGGAGAGAAACAGAAGAAAGGAAATTATAGGCTGGTAAGTCTGACCTCATTTGTTGGTAAGGATTTAGAGTCCACCATTAAGAATGAGATTGTAGGTTACTTGGAAGTGCAATGTAGAATAGGGCGGAGTCAGCACAACTTCATCAAGGGGAGGTCATGCCTGACAAACCTATTAGAATTCTTTGAATAAGTAATGAGTAAGTTAGACAAAGGAGAGTCAGTGGACAGAATCTATTTGGATTTCCAGAGGGCCTTTGACAACCTGCTGCATGGGAGGTTGCTAAATAAGATAAGAGCCCATGGAATTAGGGGCAAGGTTCTGGCATGGATAGAGGATTGGCTGACTGTTAGTAGGCAGGGAGTAGGTATAAAAGGGTCTTTTTCAGGAGGGCAGCCAGTGACTAGTGGAGTTCCACAGAGGTCCATGTTGTTATCACAACTATTCGTAAGACACGTTAACGATCTGGATGAAGGAAGGAGGACATTGTTGCTAAGTTTGAAGATGACATAAAGTGGACAGTTAGTGTTGATAAAGTGGAGAGGCTGCAGAAAGACTTGGATGTGTTAAGAGAGTGGGCAAAGAAGTGGCAGATAAAATACAATGTGGAAAAGTGTGAGGTAATGCACCTTGGCAGGGAGATTAGAGGCATAGACTATTTTCTAAATGGAGAAAGGCCTTGCAAATCTGAAGCACAAAGGGACTAGAGAGACCTAGTTCAGGATTCTCTTAACGCTAAGATGCAGGTTAATTTGGCAGTTAGGAAGGTAGCATCCATTTCAAGAGAGCTAGAGTACAAGAGCATATATGAAATATTGAGGCAGCATAAGGCCCTAGTCAGACCACATTTGAACTAGTGTGAGCAGGTTTGGGACATGTATCTAAAGAAGGATGTGGTGGCATTAGACAGACTCCAGAGGAGCTATACAAGAATGACCCGAGGGATTATGGGCTTGTCATATGAGGACGGATGAGAACTCTGGGTCTGTACTTCATGGCGTTTCAAAGGATGAAGAGGATCTCATTAAATTTACAGAATTCTGAGGGGCCTGGATGGAGTGGATGTGAGAAGGTGTTTCTACTAATAGGAAAGACTAGGATCTGAGGGCACAGCCTCAGTGAAGGGACAACCTTTAGAACTGAGATGAGGAGGAATTTCTTCAGCCAGAGGATGGTTAATCTATGGAACTCATCAATACTGAGGAGTGTGGAGGCAAAATCATTGAGTGTTTTTAAGACAGAGATAGATAGTTCTTGACTAGTAAAGGGATCAAGGATTATGGGGAGAAGGCAGGAGAATGGGTTTGGGAAACAAGGTCGAATAATGGAGCATACCCGATGGGCCAAATGGCCTAATTTTGCTCCTTTATCATGTGGTCTTATACTGTACAGTTAGTGAAATCCCACCTCATTATAATTGAAGGCTCCAAGCAGTAGATGGATAATTGTTATAACTGCAGTGCTGAAAGTCCTGTAGGAGGATAGGTATAAACCAAGCACCAGGTAACACTGTGGGAGAGAGAGTCAACCATTAATTTTACATCATGTAGATTTTATTTAGTAGTACTGAATTTGAGTATTGCTGAAGAAAGACAGGATAATTTGCAAGAATAATATTTCAAAGAGGAAATTCTACCCCAATGAGAGGAAAGTACTGATTGGTTGGTAAATGAACTGAAATTGCCTCAGGCATTACCATGGAAAATGCACCAAATGATGAATGACAGCTAACATCTGGGTTTTGCTTAAATTTTGGACTGTCGAATTAAAAACTGATTGGTTAGGATATTACCCTGAAAAATTAACCAGCAAATCATTGTCATCATATTTTGTTGAGTTGATATAGGCACAGTGTAATGCATGTTCTTTCAATCTACAAAGAACAGTGTCCTGTGTATTAATATGTTTAGCTTACATTACATGTAAATGTGCCACACTGCTAACTTAGCTGACAATCCTAAATTGGTTGCTAGTATAATTCTTTGCTTATTCAGGGTTATCCAGCAAAAGATGTCCATTTGCAGAATTACATCTAATGTTAGATATTATGAGTTTTGGAAGCATGGACTGATTGGGTATGGTCAGTACTTTGCTTGTTCTGAACAGATTCAGAACATGCATGGACATGTTTCTGAAATGATCCATCAACCTTCGGAAGGTGTGTTCCCCATAGCTGGCATCACACCAGCACTGAAAATCATATATCACAACACTAATTTGTGTGATTGGCAGAATATGTTTTGGCCTGATGGCACCATCCTGTTCTTGGTGAACACCATTTGCATTGCTACTGCATAGAAGCAGCAGGAAACAGTTAGCTTCACCTATTGCTCAAACTTTTCAAATACGTAAGCCCTAATCTGAGGTAGACTGAGCAGACTGCCTGAGTTACTGCAACATAAGATGGGAATTGATCTTATTGGTATAACCAATATCCTGCAGAATAGCTTTAATGCATTCTATTTCAGTCTCAGGTTTGCAAGATAAATAAATGGCTTATTTATGAAAATGCCAATATGTCCAATATTATAGCATGTGGAACTATAGGAATCCCAACACATACTGAGTAATAAAGATAAATTTGCAGTCTTAGAAATAGATCTTGCAGTTGCACAATTGAACTCATAATGGCACAGTGACACTGTTGCAATGTGAAATAATTCTCTGCTGCTAAAAGTGAAGATGCCGGTGTTGGACTGGGGCGTACAAAGTTAAAAATCATATAACACCAGGCTACAGTCCAACAGATTTAATTGGAAGCAGTAGCTTTCAGAGCGCTGCTCCTTCAAAAGTGAAGAAACATTTCATATATCCTCCAAAGCAAATCTACTCACCAGATTTAACAGCCTTACTCAGTTAGGTTTATATATAATTCCAGTCCCAAACTATATAACAGGCTGATAAAATCCTTTGAAGGAATCTACAAGGCATTTAATGGTAAAAACAATCTTACTACTATAATAGGAGCACCATTCCACAATGACTGCAGTGAATCAATAAGGTTTCAGAGCGCTGCTCCTTCATCAGGGAACCGTGGAGCAGGATCATGATCCTGTTCCAAAGCAACCTGATGAAGGAGCAGTGCTCCAAAAGCTAGTGCTTCCAAATAAACCTGTTGGACTATAATCTGGTGTTGTGTATTTTTTTAACTTTTCCATCCCAGTTCAACGCTGAAAATGTGTTGCTGGTTAAAGCACAGCAGGTTAGGCAACATCCAAGGAACAGGAAATTCGACGTTTCGGGCCAGAGCCCTTCATCAGGAAACTGATGAAGGGCTCTGGCCCGAAACGTCGAATTTCCTGTTCCTTGGATGCTGCCTAACCTGCTGTGCTTTAACCAGCAACACATTTTCAGCTCTGATCTCCAGCATCTGCAGACCTCACTTTCTCCATCCCAGTTCAACACCAGCACCTCCACATCGTGATTCAATAAGGTACACCAGTCCCTTCCAGCATAACCACTATGTGGGCAATAAACTAATCTTTGGCATTTTCAAAAAATGACGTTTAAAATGCTCTTGATTTAATCTTGCAAATTGTCCTAATGAGTTCGAATCAAAAACCTCCAACAAAATGGTCCTTTATTTGCAATACTCAAAATATAAATCACAGTACAAATAAGCTATTTGCTAATGTAGGTACAGCAATTACATGTGAACTCAGCTGTATATTAATGAGACTTCCCTAATTTGTATCATTATGATAAAACTTTCTACGGTAACATGTTGCATTTTAATAACACCATTAATATATTAGAAAGTCTCAAGGGACTCAGGGTGAAGCCTGAATAAAATCCAGCATTGAGCATAAGAGAAAATTAAGAAAGGTGACTAAAAGTTTGATAAAAGAAGCAAATGTTATAGAGTGCGTAACAAGTTAGAGAGGCAGAGAGACTTATGAGGCGAAAATTGAGGTGTTGCTTCACTAATGACATACATCAGGGGCACAAGGTGATGGCCGAATGAAAATTGTCATGTGCAAAGACATAGGCAGAATTTTGGATGAGCTTAAGATCATGAAGTGTGGACATGGGATGTTAGTCAGGATTGTGTTCAAACAGCTACAGACACCATGGCATAGAAGAGGGTTTCAGCAGATAAGCTGATATGGAGGCAAATTAACGTGATATGATGGAGGTGGAATGGTGCCAATATGTAACTGGATTTTCACCTCAGGATCAACCATAATACTAAGGCTGTCAAGTGGTCTGGTTCACTCCTATTCTGCACCAGGGAGGGAGTTGATAGCTTATATCAGAGAGAGAATGGTCTTTCCAATATTAAGTTGGAGGATATATCTGCTCATCAATACTTTATGGCGTACAAGCATAATGACAAATTCATGACAATGGAGGGGTTGAGTGAGGTGATAGTGATCTGGAGGCAGGTGTTGTTAGCATACATATAAACATGGTGAAAACAAGGACTGCAGATGTGGGAAACCGAAGTCTAGATTAGAGTGGCGCTGGAAAAGCACAGCAGGTCAGGCATCATCTGAGGAGCAGGATACATATAAACATGACTTTCTTTTGGACTGTGTCACCAAGGGAATTGCATATTGATGAGAAATTAGAGGAGACCAAGTATTGGTGCTAGAATGACCTGAGCTCCCTGAATATCCATCTTTAGAATTAATGTTTAGAGCTATAGTAAGTTGTTTTTAAAGACCTACTGACAGCAGGAAAGTTTTAATTCATAGATCTCTAATCTGTCCTCCACATTCTGTAATAAGGTCAGCTCTAAATCAAGACTTATCCCTGAGGTTATTAAGCCATTTCTTAAGGAATGGTGGCTGAAGTTTCCAAAGCCTTTCTTATGTTTTTAGCTTAGAGTGGTGTTGACCAAGGCTCAAGAAACCCAACTTCCTTTTATGATCGATAGGCAACATCATAACTCTGGCTAAAGAAAATCTTGAATTTACCTGCAAGTGTCACATCCTTTAACCTGCTATGTTGGCTAATTTCTGAACATGGGCTATCTGAACTTCCCGCCCCTCCAGGCTGTGTGTGTGTGTGTGTGTGTGTGTGTGTGTGGTTGCAGATACTGTACAGCCTCGAATACCAAACTATAAGGTACAGTTTGTAGTGAGTAGTTCTACAAAGGGCAATCAAATGATGCATGTATCTATAGTTCCCAAATTTAATTAAACCAATAAAATGCTCCTTGCATTTTGCAATTATCCTTCCCCTGTAAATGGCTCAAGAATGTCAGAGGTAAGACTTGTCTGAGGAAATGAACTAAGGCAGATCACAACAGATGGATTAAAGAGACACTTTTAATAGATTAAAATAAATAACTCATATTCATTGTCTTGGCATTAGTAGATTCATAAATATTAAAATGTTTATTCAGTTTTTTCCCAAATTTGGAAATATTAAACTTCCCCTGTCAACGCCTGTGTATTGTACAAATACCTGGCTAGTGGCTTCCTTTCAGGGCTCTGCAATGACTTAATCCATCTCTCTGCCTACCTCTCGACAGTGAAGTGCCTCCTATTCACTTAATTTTTTTAAAAAATATTTACTTACAGCTTGGCTGTGATTGCACAGAGAATTATGTGTGCAATCTTAATTCAATCAAAAGCATGACATGAATTTGTTTAATCACAGGGTCAGGCCATCAGATTATCCTACACCAGAAACAATGCAAGTTTTCAAATTCAATTCTTTTACAGAATTCTCAACCAGATTGCATCATCTGGATAGACCTCCATAAAAACGCCCAAGGGTTATTTTGAGTAAATTGACAAAGTACATGAGAAACAAATGCCATGATTACTTCCTACTTCACCTGAACTGTTCGTACTTTGGAAAAGGAGTCATGTTGAGATTAATTTAAATTCCATTAGTGGCAGCAGAAGCATAATACTTGCTGACATATGTCCCTGCAAAATAGATGTTTTGTACTATTTGGAAGTCTGAATTTGGACAGTGCTAAAGAAATTGAAAACCTCTTAGTTTTAAGAAAAAAAAGATTTCTTACTACAGTGGAATAGGCAATAAGTAACACCATCAAGATGACCAGAAGTCCCAAGAGATTACTCCAGGCTCTCTGTAGTGAAGAAGTAATCAAGTGCATCTTGGGATTAAAACGCAGCAGATTCCACAGTTTAACAGTTGCCAGTGACACCAAAAAAGCGATCACATAACCCAGACTCGAGTCTGTAATTGCAGTTCCATAGAAATTTACAAACCTGGAAGTAACCACCAACATAATTTAGATTGTAAATGGTTTTGAAAAATAATGTTTATCTATTCAATTTAATATCAGCTATATTGAAATATTGTCCTGTGTTTAAAACTGCAATTTGATATAGTTATTGTTGCTGTAGGCTCGGAATTATCACTATGTCTCACCAACTCAGAACACTCTGGGAGAAATGTGGGAGCAGCAGTCCTGAGTGTAAAAGATTTTGACACACTTCAGTTAAAAGCAGAACATTCTTGTAAAACCCTGACCAAAAAAAGAACCTTCAACTAATTCAACTTCACCAGATTCTCACTTGCAAAATGTTTTGCGTTGGATAAATTAACAGTGAATAGAATATGTACAGTAGAGAATTGTGTAGTAGAGGAATAATTTCACATCACTATGCTTACAAATTTTAAAAAAAAATTCAAATTCAGTACCTTGCAAATCAATAACCTTATCTTTAAAGCAAGTTATACACTTGGAGTTTATAACTGATTCATCTTACTAAATTGCTATCATAGTTCTTGAAATCAATCATAACAAAACTGCAATGTGCAGGTCATTGACTAAAAATTAAAACAAATCAATAATTTAGATAATTCGTTGGGAAAATATGAGGCATGTGAGTAAGGGATTTTTGCTGCTTAACAGTAAAATAAGGGTTGAAAGGTAAATTACTCACATAAACCAGAGTTTGAAGCAAGGAATGAAAAACAATGGTTGTAGTGATATAAAGTTGGGGATGTTAATCATAATGGCTAGGCCCAATCAGAAGTGTAGTCATATTTATCTTAACAAGGTAGCCTGATTGTTTAAGAAAGAAATGGTTTTGTAACACAATTAAAAAGAAAAGATTTAAAACCTGACCATTTTGGAGCCAAATTCTAAGATGAATTGTGAACTTACTGTGCAATAAGCGCCAGTGTTTATCAATAACCAAGAGATGCAGTTCAAAGGACATTTCTTTACTCAGGGTGGGTCAACAGTAATTACTTGCTATCCCATACACATTAAATCCTCAAGAATGTTAAACCATTTCTTTTGGCAAATTTTAGAACAAACACTGCACTGGTCCCCAAAGCACAAAAGCAGCTGCTACTTTCTTCTTCAATTAGAAATGAAATTTGTCTTTTGAAAATAAATCAATTGGAATATTTTGCTCTAGATCAGGAGTGTATGCTCACCCTATTTAAAGTTCAGGCATTAACTACTTCATCTCTGTCAGCAGAAAATTTAAATTCTTAAAGCAATGGGTCATATCATCCTGCAAGCATTATGTCTGGGAGCAGACCCTGCCTTGTCTCCATTGATTTTTGTACGTCTTCAACAATTTGCACAGCATAAGAATTTGTCTACTTACCTGTCCTGATTTTTCAAGTAGTCATTCATAACTCGAGTTCCAAGGACAGCCCGTTTTATATACAGTCCAAGTGCACTGCAGCTGCACAAGATAATGGCTAAATTAATCAAGTTCCATTTGTCACAGAAGTATTTCATTCTTTTTTGCTTTAGGAGTTTTCCCTGAAAGAGAACCGAACACATACAGTTTGAATAAATCTGGATAAATTGAAGATCTTTCTTCACAATCACAGTATTGGATTAAATTGTCCTTCTGACCCTTTTTGTTCAGGTCTGTTTTTTAACATGCCATTTTCTTAAATGTTCTAAATTCAATTATTTCTGCACCTATGATTCATTTCTGTTTTCAGGATTAATATCATTATACACTCTTTACTCACAAAGGCGTCAAACCATCTGGTGGTACAGCTGAGTAATGAAGCGTTTAGTTTCATCAAAGGCGATGAGGGTTGTTGCAGAAATAGCTGATGCATGGAGGGGCTCGAAATTAGATTGTTACAAATTAGTCTCATCCCTTGTGTCAGGAAAGGAATTTGGTCCCATAGAAGGATTATTTATCTTTCAGAAAAATTATGCCCCTATAAATGTAGTATTTTACGTTGTGGATTGGAAACATCTTGTGATCATAAAAGAGTGATAGCCCAATCCAAAAGAAAATCCTAAATCATGGCTGTCGATGATTAGCACTGTGAATCAAGTCTCTGGATAGTAGCATATTAATGTTTAATATGCTGACCTAAATGGTATTCATGGTTTGGAGGTGCTGGTATTGGACTGGGGTGTACAAAGTTAAAAATCACACAACCCCGGGTTATAGTCCAACAGGTTTAATTGGAAGCACTAGCTTTCAGAGAGCTGCTTTTTCATTAGGTGGTTGTGGAGTATAAGATGATAGGACACAGAATTTATAGCAAAAGTTTACAATGTGATGTAACTTTAATTATACATTGAAAAAGACCTGGATTGTTTGTTAAGTCTCTCATCTTTTAGAATGTTAAAAATCACGCAACACCAGGTTATAGTCCAACAGGTTTGTTTGGAAGCACTACCTATTGGAGCGCTGCTCCTTCATCAGGTGGTTGAAGGAGCAGGTTCTGAAAGCTAGTGCTTCCAATTAAACCTGTTGGACAATAACCTGGTGTTGTGTGATTTTTAACTTTGTACACCCCAGTCCAACACCAGCATCTTCAAATCTTTTTAGAATGGGCATGTTGCTTTCAGTTTTCTCATATGTAAATCCCAGTACTTTCTTAAAGTTACATTCTCAAGTGAACTTTAAAAATAAGTGCCATTTTAGCCCAGATAATGTACTAAAGGTGTGAGGTGCCCTGTGTGAGGTTGTCTGTGCCCCAATGTTCAGACAGATTATAATCTAAAAAAGGAATTTACAGAATCTTACATGGATTCATGCAGTTTTTGAGCAATTAAAATGTAATTCTGCAAATACAAATTCACCGCACAAACGTGTGGTTGTGTTTGTGTGTGCATGTAGTGCACTGGGGTCACCTGTACTGTGACATGAACCCAAGGTCCCCATTGAGGCCATCCCCTTGGATACTGAACTTGGCTACCAGGCTCTGCTCAGCCACTTTGTGTTGTTGCCTCTCCTGAAGTCAGCCTTAGAGGATGGTCACCCGAAGGTCCGAGGTCGAATGTCCTAGACCGCTGATGTGTTCTCCGACTTGAAGGGAACACTCCTGTCTGTTGATTGTTATTCATCCGTTGCTGTAGCCTCTGCTCGGTCTCACCAATGTATCATGCCTCAGGGCATCCTTGCTTGCAGAGTATGAGATAGACAATGTTGGCTGAGTCACATAAGTACCTGCCACATAAGTGGTGGGAGGTATCCCCACGTGTAATGGTGGTATCCATGTTGACACTTTGACACGTGTTGAAGCATCTACCGTGACAGGATTTTATGGTGTTGTCCTGAAGGCCGAGCAGTTTGCTATTAACAATGATCTGCTTGAGGTTTGGTGGTTGTTTAAGGGCAAGAACTGCAGTTTCTGGAGGTCTTGTCAAAGTTCTCATCCTCATTGATAATGTGTTGCAGGCTGCGAGGAAGATGGCGTAGTTTTTCAGCTCCTGGGAAGTACTGGACAATGAGGGGTACCCTGTCAGTTGCAGCTCGTGTCTGTCTCCCGAGGAGGTCATTACGGTTTCTTGCTGTGGCATGTCAGAACTGGCGGTCAATGAGCAAGAAAAGCACAGACAGCCTCACACAGGGAACCTCACACCTTCAATGCATTATCTGGGCCAACATGGCACCTATTGTTAAAGTTCACTTGAGGATGTAACTTTAAGAAAGTACTGGGATTTATATATGAAAGAACTGAAACCAATATGCCCATTCTAAAAGATAAGAGACTTAGCAAACAATCAGGTCTTTTTCAATATATAATTTCAGTTACATCACACCATAAACATTTGCTATAAATTCTGTGTCCTATGATTTTATACTCCACAACCATCTGATGAAGGAGCAACACTCTGAAAGCCAGTGCTTCCAAATAAACCTGTTGGACTATAACCTGGTGTTGTATGATGTTTAACTAAATAGTATTTGTGTGTCCTTTTTTAAACTAAGTGAGTTCACGCCTCCAGTAAAGTAGCAGATGAACAAATTTGAGACAACCAGAGTACAGTAGATTACCATCACCACTACCTCCATGTCCAGAACATAATTCTAACATTACTTGTAACATGCTATGTTCTGTACCACATGATTGTTTAAAGTTAAACATTAAAGCAGCAAGATATATCTCACCAATACAAATAAATATGTAAATAATATGTAATTATTTTAAAAATGGGTCCTTATCATATTGTCAAACATATAAATTATGGTCTAATGCCTAACCTTCATTCTTGATGTGAAGTCATTCAAATCATAACAAATAGCCATTGGACATTATTTTATTTCATTGCCATTAGTCCTCTACATATTGGGCTGTGTATGGTCTGTAAAATCCCATTTATCATTTTAGAAAAGAAAAGCTGGCCCAGACGTGACACCCACATTTTATGAGGGAATAAAAAAAACAAAACTACAGTTTAGATTTATTCCTTTGTTGTACATTTCTCCTGTCATTAATTGGTGATGAATTTAACTGTAATAGTTTAATATCTCTATGAAATATTATCACATGTTCTAGAGTTACAAATATGACTGTCATTGAATCACCCATACAAGTCTCCATTGTAAGTAGTTAGTTGTCATGTAAATGTGACTTTATTGGTTGTACACAATCTTTCTCTTTATAGAGGACTGGTCTCTACACGCGAGCAATGACACAAACTTCTTTCTGGCCTCAGTGATTGGACTGAGAATTCAATCTGTCTGTAGCTGAATCAAAAACAGCAGCCTCAACTTTGTTTTCTGGTGTTATTGCTACTTGGTCTTCACATGTGACCAGATGCTTTGAATAAAACTCCTTTCCTGGTTCTGAAAAGTTGTTTCTCTTTCCTCAGCTGCTACCTGCCTTGCTGAGTATTTGCAGCACTTCCAGTTTTTGTTTCAAGGTCAGAAGTCACACAACACCAGGTTATACTCCAACAGGTTTATTTGAAATCACAAGCTTTCAGAGCGCTGCCCCTTTGTCACTTGAAGTTTTTGTTTCAGTACATTTGCTGAACATTAGCATCACCTCAGCTCCTTTAAGTGCTACCAAGGTTAGCTTTGGGAAATAATAATACAACATCTCCACAACCAGTTGATTAACATTTTTCCCTTACACTTGTACTTGTAACTCAGACTGAGAAAAAGATTTGTTTTAATTATCGAGTGATTAATGAGCAAAATACATTGGTTGGCTGCCCCATTGCATTGTGCTAGAGAAGACCCGGTCCATTTTAATAGTGGGACTTTGTTGAAGTGTTTAGCTCACTGGTAAACAGGTAGCTGCAGCATAAGTTCAGAATGAGAGAATTGGACAGTACAGTTCTCTTTGTACTTCTGGGTGATGCGGGGTGGTGTTGTGTATGATGCATGTTCCACCATTTGTCACCAAATTACAATCAGGGTTCCTCACACACAGCAGAAACATGATTTGCATTTTTACATGTACAATTCTTTTAAAAGGATAGGCTTTCCAGCTTTCCTTCATTTGACATCTTTCAGGCTGGTATTGACAGAATCTCAGATGGAAATGACTGGGCCATTTTATCTGGCAATTTTGATGGGAGGCCACTATGTTGTGGAGCCACCGGACATCCCTCCCAGAGCATTCACAGTCTCCCTTTCTTCTTATAAAGTCCTATCTGTCGCTAGTCTCGGTGTTTCGGGTGCTTTGGACGGAATACACTCAGGTTGAAAGAAATGCTCAGTGACTAAATAAAGAATCACAGTTTATCAAACCTCTCCCTTTTTATTCCATTTGTTTGTTAGTTTTGATCCAAGAGTAGGACTTAATATAAATACCCTGATTCAAGTCCTAAAGATTTACCAATTACCTCGGCACAATAAATCAAGGTACTCCACCAGCAAATGATCCATCAGATTGCAAGGCATTTTCCTGTATAATTACCTCTGTATAAGACATGTTGCCAAAGCATTGAATTAAATGAATGATTAAATTATTGCTGACTGATTAATTTTAATGGTTGTTTATAGAAATCACAATGCAATTGTAATATTAATTTAATCAGCTGTAGTTATGAAAAAAGCTTGACTTATTTCATTGACATCCAACTTCATGTTAAGGAAGATTTCTCTTCCACTATAACTACCAATTAGTGATTTAGTTATTCATACTTGTTGTATATTCCCAATCGGGGAGCATGATTCCATCCAAAATGTTATTGCCACTGAAGCTAGCTGGTCATAGTTGACATAAGTTTCCTAATTGCCAGAAAGAACAATTCAAAGAATCCTTTTCTACATTGGTTTTGGCAGGTGATTAGTATTGAAGTACATTGCACACATAAACACAACTTCCACAAACTCAGAAACCCAAACAAGGCTGAATTATTTGCTGAAGCAGTGCCCAAAGGTGGGATGCTTCCATTCTGCCAGCCACGTGCAGAGTGGTTTTCCCTCATTGTCAATATCAGTGGCAGGTAAAAGATATTACAGGGGGATCTAAGATGGCGTCGATCTGAGAAGATCACACTGCAGAGCTTCGCATCGCAGCAGGAGCAGGACGGTCCTTTAACCCGCCCAACCCAGGTCATCAGGATTTCTTTGGGCGTTGGAAAGATTGTGGAGTCCAAAGAAACATTTAAAAATTGACTTACCTGTATTTTCAGCTGTCCAGAAATGCCTAAAAAGGGAGGAGGAGCATCCGAGGCCGGGCCTGCAGCTTAGCCTGCAGCAGCCTCGGAGCCGATTACTCTCCAGCACCTGGTGAACCAGCTCTCGAAATCTCACGAGATGCTGGGGAAACAAACTGAAGAGAAGCTAGCTCCAGTCTCTCTCATGCTGCAGAAACATGAACAGCAGCTGGGAGACCTGGAGAAGAGGTCAGATGAGGTGGAGCACAGGGTCACAGTGGTGGAAGCTGATGCCAGTTCATTCAAGGAAGAGATCCAAGCCCTGAAGACGCAGGTTCGTAATTTGCGTGACCAAGTGGATGATCTTGAAAACAGGGGCAGGAGAAAAAACATTTGGATCATTGGTCTGACTGAGGGTAAGGAAGGTGAGCGGCCTGCGGGATTTGTTGAAGATTGGCTTCTGAAGTTCCTTGACTTGGAGACTGGCATGAGAGGATTGAAGATAGAGAGGGCTCACTGGATCGCAGCGTGGAGGTCGGGTCTGGATCAACGCCCTCATCCTTTCCTGTTGCGGTTGCATCATTACCGGGATAAGGAGAGAGTCATGGAGGCTTCCAGACTCCAGGGGAAGGATCCAAAGGCCCTAATTTGCGAGGGGTCTAAGATAATGGTTTTTCAGGACTTTTCAGCGGCGGCGATACAGAAATAAAAATCGTATGATGGTCTCAAGAGAAGATTGAAGGAGCTTGGGATTCAGTACTCCCTGAGATATCTGGCAGTGCTTTGGATCACCTTAGATGGATCCATGCATCTCTTTGACACATCGGAGAAGGCAAGAGACTTTGAGGACAAACTAACCTAATTTAAACAATTGTAGAATGCATAAATATTGTTGCTTGTGTATGCGTTTATCATTCTGTAAAAGAAATGGAGGAAATCTGGTTGGAGCTTTGTTTTCCCTTTTCTTTCCTCTATTGATAATAATTTGGCTCAAGCTATGTCTGGCGGTGGTTAAGATGTACATTTTAAATTTCTAAGTTAGGACATACCAAAGGATGGATGGGGTATTCATTCCCCCTTTTTTTAAATAAAAGAATGTTTTTTATTCATATTGATATTCTATGGGGTGTTTATTCTTTTTAGCTTGTGCTTGTGATGCAGCTCTAGCTGGGAGAAGTGAAGGTAGTTGAGATGGTTAGATGCCTATTTATGGGCAGTTCGGGATGAGTAGTTGCCCCTTCGGGCAGGGGATGAGTTCCCCTACTCAGTGCTATTGGCGCTTAATATGTTGGTTTGTTTTCTGGTTTTTGTTGTTTTTTATTTTTAATAATTTTGTATGTTTGATAAATGTAGTGGTTTTAGTTTATGTAGTTTTTATATTTGGTGGACCATACGACACTAAGAGAAGTATCTGGAAGACTGTGCTTCATATAGGCCCATCTCGCTCTTAAATGTGGACTTTAAGATCCTCTCTAAGGCTCTTGCGTTAAGGCTGAAGGCTGTGTTACCCTCTATTATTAAAGAGGATCAGACGGGCTTCATAAAGGGTCGCAGATCCTCCAATAATGTTAGGAGGCTGCTTAACGTAATTCAAGCATGCCAACAACAGTCAATACAGGGATTGGTGATTTCTTTAGATGCAGAGAAGGCATTTGACCAAGTTCAGTGGCCGTACCTTTTTCTATTCTTGAGACCAGTTTGGTCTGGGCGAAGTTTTCATAAGATGGGTAAAGATTCTCTACAGTGTACCTCTCAGGGCGGTCATTACCAACAGGGTATGATCAAGCAATTTTAATATTTCTAGGGGCAGCCGACAGGGCTGTCCCCTTTCACCATTACTTTTTACGTTGGTGATTGAACCGTTGGCAGAGGCCATTTGTGGGAATCTCAATATATCAGCTCCAGAAGTGGGGTCAAAATTACATAAGATCTCGCTGTATGCAGACGATGTTCTAATTTTCTTGACAAATCCAGCAGTCTCAGTGCCTTGCTTGATACAATGCATTCACGCGTTTGGCGCTTTTTCAGGGTATAAGATTAATTTTGCTAAATCAGAGGCTATGCCTATGGGTTGCCTTACGAAAGAGTTGTCTCTTGAGAGTGACTATAGATTCCCATTTAGGTGGTCACAGGGGGGTTTTGTGTATTTGGGCATATTCATTACTCCAGTTCTGGATTGGCTGTTCAAAGCCAATTTTACTCAATTATTTGAAAAAATTAAACAAGATCTCCAAAGATGGGAGGCACTTCCAAACTCATTGATGAGCTGGATAGCACTTATGAAGATGAATATTCTCCCTCGTTTGCTGTACCCTATACGGATGCTCCCCTTGATTTTCTATAAACAAACACTCAGGAGACTGAATGGTTGGTTCAGCTCATTTATCTGGCACCGTAAATGGCCCCTCATTAAATTAGCCAAACTGCAGTTGCCTCACAGATTGAGGGGGAGGGGGGGTTGACCTTCTGGACATTAAAAATTACCAATTAAGCTCGCTTTTGACCTACATAAGTGATTGGGTTTGTGGGGACCCTCTTTCAATATGGCTAGATATCAAAGCCTCCCAGGCAAGGTGCCCCCTTACCAGTTTGCTGTTTTTGGACAAGGTGAGGGCAGTTAGGAATTATTGCCATAACCCAATAGTCATCAATACTGTTAAAGAATGGAGGGCAATTCAGCAGAGGGAAGGTAATATTGGCAAAACATCTTTGTTTACACCTTTCGTGGATATACTGGGTTTTCAACCACGTATGATAGATTCAGGATTTAAACGTTGGGCAGCTAGGGGTATATCTTGCATGGGTGATTTATTTGAGGGAGATGTAACGATGTCCTTTGATCAGTTAGTATGGAAGTTTGAGTTACCTAATAGAGACCTCTTTCGTTTTTTGCAAGTTAAGGATATTATTAAAAAAAAACACATTTTTGACTGATCCCTACAAATCTGACATAGAAAGAGGGGCACTAAGGGCTAAGAGTACACTCTCTGTCAGTACTCTATATCACCAATTGGGGGGTGCCACCCCAGATGAGTCTGATCGACTCTGCAAGATGTGGGAAAGAGAACTGGGTGTTGAATTCTCCTCAGAGGCATGGGAGGATATTTGGGACAATGCAAGGAAGATATCAATTTGCGATAGGATCATGCTTTACAGTTGAAGATTCTCCACAGGGTCGACTCAGCCCCAGACCATTTGTCAAAATTTAAACCAGGGGTATCTTCAGCATGTCCCAAGTGCAAGGTCTGTACGGGTACTCTTACCCATTGTCTTTGGTCTTGTGACAGGCTTCAAACATATTGGAGCGCTGCGGTGGGTGCAATGGAGAGGATTTTAGGTGTGGGGTGGAGAAGGACCCTATTTCTCTCCTTTTGGGCCTGCCCTTTGTATTTCCTGCAGACTCGCATAAGAAAAAACTTTTCAATATTCTTACGTTCTGTGCAAGGAAAAATATCTTGGTAGGTTGGATACCAGAAAACCCCCCCAGGCCTGTGGAAGATTGTTATGGAACATATTCCCCTGGATTTTCTCACAAATGTGGTACACCACAAAGCTGAGAATTTTTATAAGACATGGCAACCCTTTTTGAAATACCTGGACATAGATTTATGTGCCACACTAACCAGGGCTTTTATATAGCTTTAACGATTATGTTTCTTTAGATTAGATTAGACTTACAGTGTGGAAACAGGCCCTTCGGCCCAACAAGTCCACACCGACCCGCCGAAGCGCAACCCACCCATACCCCCACATTTACCCCTTACCTAACACTATGGGCAATTTAGCTTGGCCAATTCACCTGACCCGCACATCTTTGTGACTGTGGGAGGAAACCGGAGCACCCGGAGGAAACCCACGCAGACACGGGGAGAACGTGCAAACTCCACACAGTCAGTCACCTGAGTCGGGAATTGAACCCGGGTCTACAGGCGCTGTGAGGCAGCAGTGCTAACCACTGTGCCACCGTGCCGCCCACCACTGTGCCACCGCGCCGCCCACGTGAGTTCAATAACCAGGGAGGAGGAACTGTGAATGTATGAGTGTTTTGTTTGGCTGGGCTGAGTTATTACTATTTATTTGTTTGTTGTTAGGTATTTATTTAGTTAGTTAAATAGCTAGTTCAGGTTTTTTTTTTAATTTTATACTTCTCTATATATGTTTACACATTCGTTTAGGAGGGTGGGTTGGGGAAGTTTTTTTTATTATTTGGGTTTAGTTTTGTACTGTTTTGAATTGCATTGTTTTGTATTTGTTGTAATATTTAAACATTTTTTTTCTTAATAAAAATATATTATAAAAAAAGATATTACAAATCATTTACTGGTACTGGTGAAATACAAAGGTGGGACACTGACAGCTGGAAGTTAAGCAACATGATTGATTCTCTTGTTACTTCAATGAGTGTTCATCAAAGACACCAGTTATTCATTTTTTAATTTTGGTGCATCCCAAATGTGAAATTAAACTGAATCTTGACTTAGAAACCCAAGACATTATATATGAAGTCACTGCTGGAGCGGTGTGCAAAGGAATTGGCTTTGCAACATGTTCACTTGTCCTGTAGGGACCTCACACATTCCTCTCCAAATGTTGAAATCTTTTGATGACAGAGCCTTTTACCTTCTGCATTTGGATCTCTCCAAGTTTGTTTTATTTTTTCTTCTCCATATAGTGGGAGCTACTTTACAAACTCTGAGATTGGCTTTCAGAGTGGCTTTCTATCTGACTTCAGGATGCCTCAAGGTGTGAGTTCCTGTGCTCAGCTGATGTGAAATATTACCTTTGGTTTCAGAAGTCCTCCACGCAAAACACATGGCTGACCGAGCAACGTTGACTTCTGATCAACATGTTCTTGAAACCAGGTATGAGGCATTTTGTAGGAACTATAGGTCTTTCTGTCCGGACATCAGATATTGCAGATAGAGCAATATGCAAGGCGTCTACTCGCTTAGTGTGGCACTGTAGGTTGTGCATGCCTTATAGCCACAGAGATATGATGAGAAAGCCACTGACTGCCTGGTCATAAATCAGCTTTTGAGACAAATTTCATGCTTTCTCCAAAGTCTGTGAATTTGCCAGTCAAATACTTACCTTGCTTTTGCAAAGGAATAGACACTGTTAGCATTTTTCAGACAATGGGCAATTTTATTATGCAACATCGTGTTGTGGGAGATTAAATTCCCAAAATAACATTAAGAATCGAGTTGAGTGTTGCTAAAAAAAAATCACTCATGGGAAATGGGCAACTCCGACTGGTCAGCATTTATTTCTCACCTTTAGTTGCCTTTGAGAAGGCGGTGGTCAGCTGCCTTCTCAAACCGTTTTGATTCAAAGCTTTAGGTAGACCCACAATGTCATTACGGGGGGAATTCCAGGAGTTTGACCTAGAGACACTGAAGGAACAGCAATATATTTCCAAGTCAGGATTGGGAGTGACTTGGAGGGAAACTTGCATGTAATGGTGTACCCATGTATCTGTTGCTCCTGCCCTTCTGTGAGTTTGGAAGGTGCTGTCTAAGGACTTTGGTGAAGTTCTGCAGCACATCTTGTAGATGGTACACACTGCAGAAATGAAAGAGGTCTGCAGGCTTGGTAAAGGCATCAACTAATGAATCAGAAGCTGATGTATGTAGGAGCTCACAGGGTTAGGAAACTCATCAGTTTCTTCAGATTAATCTGGAGTCAGGGCAGTAGATGCCATAGCTACAAGAACATTTCCATAGCTCCACCCTATACAAACAAAATGGAAATGAATCTGACTGTGATAGTCATTGTGGTATTTCCCTTTGGTCCACAGCAAGAACATTTTGTGCAATTCTCAGTAGGATTGCCTCTGTTCTTACAGACTCTTACAATGTGGATTTCATACCAGATGAGGAACAGTTGGTAGGATCTTTGTGATGCATCAAATTCAGAAAAAAGTGCTGCAACAGATCAAGAACTTCAACATGGTGTTCATAGACCTGATCAAGGACTTTGACACAATGAAGGGTTTCCTGATGAAGGGCTTTTGACGGAAACGTCGACTCTCCTGCTCCTCAGATGCTGCCTGACCTGCTGTGCTTTTCCAGTGCCACCCTTTTTTGACAATCGTCTTGAGACCTGTGGGAGGTACTACATGAATATAGCTGCCCTGAAATGATTATTGGGTTCTTCCACTTATTTGATGATGGCATGATATCCAGTACAGTGCAGAACGGTGTTATCAGATGTTCTTATTCTCACTAAGCAGGGCTACGTAATGCCCCCAGTTCGGTTTGCCAAACTACTTTTCAGCCATGGCCTTATAAGCACTCAAATCTTGACTCACACAATAAGCTCAGGACAGATGACAGCTTCCTCAATTTGGAAAGACTCATAACTCAGATGAAGATTACAGAACAAATTCTTGTTTGTGATGGCTGTTCTGTCATTTTGCGCACCCTGAGGGACATGCAGCTGTTTCTTGACACTCCAGGACAATCTCATATAAAAACACCAAAGGTTTATATCAAATTCCTGTATTGTTTTAATAGACACAACAGATAGTATTACTCAGTTTAAAAAGCAGACAAAGGAATCGTTACCAATGTCTTCAAACTGTAATATCATCATATAACATAATTCCCATGATTTTAGCTAAAATTCATTAAAAAGCCAATTTTCTAACTTCATGTTCCACCTACCTGCTTAACCATGTAATAAATAACAATGATGATGAAGACCACTTGTGCCCCAATGATGGAAGAGTAATTCTGGTCCACGTAGTGATAGAGGCGGATAATTTCCATTTGCATATTGCCCAGGAAGACACCTGAAAAATAAATTTATAGCTGATGAGGATTTCAACATATTAAAGGTTGGTCAAGCGTTTGTGTACTGCTCATCACTAAATATAAGAACATAGCAATAAGCATTACATGACTTCAAAAAAGGTTTCTGGCTGCATCATTTCATTATAACTATTTCAAAAAGACATTCAAAATTAGCAAAAGTTCTGAAATATCAAGAACAGAGCACATTGAGTCTTAGATCAGAGGTATTAATCAGCTGTTCCATATCTTAAATGATTTTACACCTGAACGTATTTCATACTAACAGGCTTCATTCATCAAGCACCTAGTTCACACATTATCAATTCATAACTTCACTCTATTCTCCTCCAACCATTTCATGGATATACACAAAAACTTTTACAAAGCAGTTGACATTTGATGTAGTCTCTCAATGGGATAGAATGCCTGACAATTAGGGACTTCCCTGAAAGGCAAATCTCAGCATTTGTTGGATGGCCTTCAGAGGCTCAGGAATGTCATGTAGCTCCCATGTAATCCCTGAGCCACCACTGAATTCCAAATTCTTATTTAACCTATTTTTATGATCAACCTGTTCAGGGATGTTACTGCACATTTCTGGAGCAGGTGGAAGTTAAATCTTGGTCTGCCAGAATAGGAACACTACCACTGCCATTGCATGCGCCTAAATAAAATCATTCACAAATGGAAAGATTTTTGCACTTGTCTGTTCCTGCCTCCAACTTCAACAAGAGGTTTTCATGCCACTGGGAGATTGCAATGTGGCCCACCCTATGATGAGGTAGACCCAACTTGTTCCTGTGTTGAGAAGCTGGATTAACAAGATTTGAGAAGATTTGTAGCTGAGATTGAGGTTCTGGGTGTAGGTGTGCTCGCTGAGCTGGAAGGTTCATTTTCAGATGTTTCGTCACCATACTAGGTAACATCTTCAGTGAGCCTCCGGAGATCTCCAGAGGCTCACTGAAGATGTTACCTGGTATGGTGATGAAACATCTGAAAATGAACCTTCAAGCTCAGCGAGCAAACCTACACCCAGGCTGGATTAAACTCTGTCCAAGACTGCTAGCCCTGAACAATGGAATTAATCAGAGGTATCCATAGCTTCCTCTTAACGGGAAAAGTAACCAAAACAGATAGAGTTACAATATACGTTTTGAAGCAGTCTGTAGATGTATGAAACTCACCCCTCACCATGAATTTGTTGATTATATGCCCATTGAGTAGAAATTATGACAATAGATCTCTAAATTTTGTATCTATCCTCCACATGACATTTGTCCAAATCAAATGTGTAAATATCATATTCTTACTTCACTTAACTGTCATTGGTCAGTTCTTCTCCTCATCCCATTCCCTTAGTAGTAAATGTATAATATATAATAAAAGCTTTGTCTCTTACCAATTGCGTTCATCTCCAGCATCAGTGTGACTACACAGAACAGGTTTACATTTGCATTGTAGACTGTGAACTCCACAAAGATGGCTCTGGTGTACATGTCAACCCAAGTGTTTTCCTTCAGGTAGTTAATAACTCTTTGGAGAAAAATACAAAACATCACATATCTCATTGGAATATTTGAAATAAACTGACAAAACATATACTTTTGTGAAGAAATCTACAATTGCATGTCAAAGCGAAAACACGAGCCAAAAGCATTGGCTCTGCCTCTTTAGGAAGTTAAAGGCTGTAAGTGAACCAGTGGGGAATAAATAGCCAATAGCCAAAAATATGGTGTGATTGGCCCAGAAGAATAAGACAGCTGGAGCTCCAGCTCTGTGTGTTTATGGATTTCCAGATGGAAAGTGTTTGGAGTATTGGCTGTGACAGATTCAAGCTTGGCTACAATCTCAACCATGAATGGACAGCCTGCGAACACACAATCTCGAGTCTTGGACATGAAGATTAGACTCTTAGAAGAAAGTTGGAAGGGCTGCACCTTGGAGACGTGGGACCAATGTCTATTCAGAAACAGTAGGTCCATGAAGAGAAAGTCAGAAATAATTGAAGGAACTTGCAAAATACAGTTGCTGACGATCTTCATTCCCACAAGGGAGTAAAACTTGAACACTTGAAACTAGGAAGAATTCATGAAATAGACTCAGTATTAATCCAATCGAAAACTACAAACAGGTTCTTAAAACTACTCAGAATTGTAGCAATTAACAAACTCCTTCAGGAATTGGCTCTTTACTATAGTTTCATTATTCACACTTTCATAACTGACTTGGATAAGAACCAGATATCGTAAACTTGATTATGAGATATAACTGCGTGGGAAACCCTCTAGCTGATTAGGAACTGGATAATATCCTTCAAGTCGTGGGTTTCAGAGGTTCAACTCTTTGTCGGGCAATATTCCAAACTGAAACTATACTCTTTTCTTTTAAACTCCCTCAGCAATTTATTCACAGCTTCCTGCATCAGATGTCTCAGACCACATCTGGTGCAGTGAATGAATCCAACAGATAGCATGCTGTTTGTTAATTCACAATGCAATCCCAGAGGGAAGTCATAAAGCAGATGGCTTGTGCTCTGCAACTGAGCTGTAATTATTTCCAGAAAGCTTTGGTTCAGAATGACATAGCTATTTCATTTTGTTTATGCAGAAACCAGTTGCTGCAGTAAGGTTTATGGGAGAAGCTCACCATTAGAGCACAGATGTGGCATACAACGTGGTCTCAGTTATCTTTCCATCCCCAGGATTCATTGTATGAAGGAGGTAATGTTTACCTACATTATGCATGACAGATTAAGTATAATGTGGATAGATGTGAGGTTTTCCACTTTGGGAGCATATCAGGAAGGCAGATTATTATCTGAATAGCAACAGGTTGGACAAAGGTGGAGGTGCAAAGAGACCTGGGTGTCCTCGTGCACCAGCTGCTGAAAGTAAGCTTGCAGCAAGCAGTGAAGAAGGCAAATGATATACAGCACGGAATCAGATCTTTCAGTCCAACTCATCTACACTGACCAAGTTTCCAAAATTAACCAGCCCCACTTTCCTGCATTTGGCCGATATCCCTCCAAATCTTTTCTGTTCAACCTGTCCAAATTCTTTTATATGTTGTAACTGTATCTGCTGGAAAAGCGCAGCAGGTCAGGCAGCATCAAAGGAGCAGGAGAATCGACCTTATGCCCGAAACGTTGATTCTCCTGCTCCTTTGATGCTGCTTGACCTGCTGCGCTTTTCCAGCAACACATTTTTCACCTCTGATCTCCAGCATCTGCAGTCCTCACTTTCTCATAACTGTATCTGCATCAACCATTTCCTCTGACAGTTCATTCCACATGCAAACCACCTCGGTGTGATAAGGCTATCCCTCAGGTCCCTTTTAAATCTTTCTCCTCTCATCTTAAAAATATGCCCCTAGTTTTGAACTTCCCCATCCTATTCACCTTATCTATGCTCCTCATGATTCTATAATCCTCTTTGAGGTCACTCCTCAACCTCCTATGCTCCAGTGAAAAAGGTCCCTGCCTCTCCCTATCACTCCAACGCTCCAACCCCATCGTGGCAAATCTCTTCTCAGCTCTCTCCAACTTAATCGTATCATTCCTATAGCAGGGCAACCAGAACTGCACACAGTACTCAAAAAGTGGCTTCACCAACATTCAGTACAACCTCAACATGACATTCCAACCCCTATACTCAATGAGAAATGAAGACAAGCATTCTAAACACCTTCTTAACCACCCTGCCTATCCGTGACACAACTTTCAAAGAACTATGTATCTAAACACCTTGGTCTCTCTGTTCTACAACACTACCCAAGGATCGAGAGTGTGGCGCTGGAAAAGCACAGCAGGTCAGGCAGCATCCGAGGAGCAGGGGAATCGATGTTTCAGGCATAAGCCCTACCCAAGGCCCTGATTCTAATTGTATAAATCCTATCCTTGTTTGTTTTACAAAAATGCAATACATTGTATTTATCCAACTTAAACTCCATCTGCCACTCCTCAGCCCATTGGCCAAATTGATCAAGATCTCTTTCTAATCTTAGATAACCTTCTTCACTGTCGCCTATGTTTATAATGAGGTCAGCCAAGTAGACCTCATAGTATATGAATTCCCTGATTGAGTCTGTTAATCTGGTCTAGGCAGGGAGCCCTGGCTGACAAATAAGAACAGGGTGTCAGACATCCTGTTCATTCTGAGAGCTGTCTCAGAGGGAGCTGGATCAGTGTCAAGGACTCTCTCCATACAAATAAATGGTGACCGTGATGCGATACTGTCCTCTGTAGACTTAATTCAGACTATACCACCAATTTTGGTGTAATCCGTAAACTTAATGAGCATGCCTCCTAACTTCTCATCCAAATTGTTTACACAAAGGACAAACAAAACTGGACCCAGCACAGATCCATGCAGAATATCGCTGGTCACAGGCCTTCAGTTCGAAAAACAACCCTCCATCAACTCTCTCTGTCTCTTACCGTCAACCCAATTTTGTATCCAATTGGCAAGCTTTCCCTGAATCTCATGTCATCTAATTTTACTAATTAGTCTACCATTCAGATGCTTGTCAAAAGCTTCACTAAAGTCCATGTAGACAATGTCGACTGTTCTGCCTTCATCAATCTTATTGGTTACATCCTCAAAAAACTGAAGCAAGTTTGTGAAACACTGTTTCCCTCACAAAAAGCCGTGCTGACCAGTCCTAATCAGTCCTTGCTTCTCCACTGCCTGTAAATCCTATCTCTCAGAATCCCATCGAACAACTTACCCACCACTGGTGTCAGACTCACAGGTCTATAGTTCCCAGACTTCTCCTTGTAGTCTTTCTTAAGTAAAGAAACAACATTAGTCACTCTTGCAGTTCTCTGGCACCTCATCCATGGCTGTAAATGATACAAATATCTCTGCTGGGTCCCTGAAATTTCTTCCTTAATTTCCCACATTGTCCTGGGATATGGAGCAGGGATGTGTTGCAATTGTACAAGGTTTTGGTGAGACCACACTTAGAGTACAGTTTTGGTCTCCTTATGTAATGAAAGATGTTCTGGCTGTGGAGGTTTTCCAAACTGATTCCTGGGATTGGCAGGACTAATGTATGAAGACAGGCTGGATTGGTTAGGACTACATTTATTGGTGGTTAAATGGATTGGGAGGGATCTCATAGAAACCTGTAAAATTCTAACAGACTAAATATAGGAATAATGTTTCTGATGACCAGGGAGTCCTGAACCAGGGGTCACAGTTGAAGAATACAGTGGTAGGCACACTGAGCTGAAAGGTTCATTTCCAGACTTTTTGTTACCTTACTAGGTAACATCTTCAGTGAGCCTCATGCAAAGCAATGCTGAAAATTCATGCTTCCTATTTATATGTTTGGGTTTCTTTGGATTGGTGATGTCATTTCTTGTGATAATGTTATTTCCTGTGGTAATGTTATTACTTGTCCCTTTTCTCAGAGCGTGGTAGATAGAGTCTAACTCAAAGTATGGCATTCAAACCGGAACTCTACCAACAAACACATCGAGTTAGACCCCATCTACCACCGACTGAGAAAATGAACTGGAAGTGACTTCGCCACAGGAAATAACATCACCACAGGAAATGATATCACCAACCCAAAGAAACCCAAACACATAAATAGAAAGCAGGAATTTTCAGCATTGCTTTGCATGAGGCCACTGAAGATGTTACCTAGTAAGGTAACAAAACGTCTGGAAATGAACCTTTCAGCGAGCAAACCTATATCAAAAACCTCAACCTGAGCTACAAACCTTCCAAAACTCGCTAAGTGGTAGGCATTTGGGACTGAGATGAGGAGAGTTTATTCAGAGAGTGATGAACTTGGAAATTCTCTACCAGAGAAGGTGGTTAATGGCAAAATGTTTTAATAAAGGAAATACAGTTCTAAGGGCAATAGGGATCAAAGGGTATGAGGGGAAAGCTGGAACAGCATATTGTGTTGGGATGATCAGCCGTGATCACATTGATGGGAGAGCAGGCTTGAAGGACTGAATAGCCTACACCGGCTTCTATTTTCTATGATTCTATGAGAAATGCTATCCCCATTCTGATTAAAAATGTAATTGTGATCAACTGCATGATGATGTGGACAAGTGAATTATTCAAAGCAATTACAGCATTTTGAATAAACAATGAATGTAAAACCTCTACATTTCTACTTCAGAATCAAGTAAGGCATTCTGTAGGTGTGAAATGCAGCAAGTGTAATTGCACATTGCATGATCAAATTGGATAAGGAATAGTTAACAGTTACAGAGCATGGTGTGAAGATGCAAAGCTTTGAACAATTGTGAGGCATTGCATTTTGGTAGGGCAAATCAGAGCAGGATTTATACACTTAATAGGGAGGTCCTGGGGATTGTTGCTGTACAAAGAGACTTTGGAGATCAGTTTCATAGTTCCTTGAACATGGAGTCACAGGTAGCCAGGGTAGTGAAGAGGGTGTTGGGTATGTTTGCCTTTACTGGTCACTGCATTGAGTATGGGAGTTGAGAGGTCATGTTGCAGCTTACATCGGTTAGGCAACTTTTGGAATATAGTGTTCAATTCTGGTCTTCCTGCTATTGGATGCTGTGAAACTTGAAAGGGCTCAGAACAGATTTACAAGGGTATTGCCAAGTTGAGATTTTGAGCTATAGGGAAAGGCTGAATAGCCTGTGTCTGTTTTCCCCGGAGTGTCACAGGCTGAGGAGTGATTTTATAGAGGTTTATAAAATCATGACGGCTATGGATAGGGTCTTTTTCCCAGGGTAGGGGAGCCCAAAACTAGATAGTATAGATTTAAGGTGAGAGGGGAAAGTCTTCAGAGGGACCTAAGCAGCACATTTTTATGTAGTGGGTGGCGCCTGTATGAAATGAGCTGGCAGAGCAAGTAATAGAGGCTGGTACAATTACAACACTAAAAGGCTTCTGGATGGGTACATGATTAGGAAGAGTTAGAGAGATAGGGAGCAAATGCTGGCAAAAGACTAAATTAATTTAGGATAGCTGGTCTGCATGGACGAGTTGGACTGAAGGGTCTGTTTCCATGTTGCACAACTCTATAACTCAGTGTGTGATGGAAGCAGGATAAACTATTGCAAGTAATTCTTATAATAATTCTTAGAACATTACAGCGCAGTACAGGCACATCGGACCTCGATGTTAAGGCAAGGTTGTTCAGATTGGCTCTAAACTAACTGGAGTTCAGTAGAATGAGAGATGATTTTATTACAGACATAGAGTCATAGAGATCTACAGCACAAAAAAGGTATATGGCTTATTAAATCTGCAGCAATCAAAAACACCCATTTTCCAGCATTTGGGCCATAGCTGTCTATGGCCTGGCTTTGCAAGTGTACATCTAAATGCTTCTTCAATGTTATGAAGGTTTCTGCCTCTACCATCCTTACAGGTAATGAGTTCCAGATTCCCATTGAAACTTTGCCCTTAGCTTAAACCTATGTTCCACATCATTGAGCCCTCAACGAAGAGGCAATGTTTCAACATTGAAACACTCAAGATTCAGAGGTTGTGAACCAATGCTCCCTCTCAGCAGTGCAGCTAGTCCTGGGAGCTACTGCCACACATGGACTTCGAAGCTCTCTGTCATGGCAGGAATAATTAGACAGAATGAAGGTTCAAACAAGTACATGCTGCAAGGATGTTTCCCTTTGTGGAAGAATGTAGAATTAACAGTATAGTTTTAGAATAAAGAGTCTCTTCTTCAAAACAGAGATTCTCTCAGACTTTGGAATTTCTTACCTCAGTGTGCTGCAGTGGGTGAATAATTGAATGTTTTAAAAGCTGCACTGGACATATTTTGAATTCTAGAGGAGTCAAAGGTTGGGGTTACAGAGAAGAAAGTGGAGTTGAAATCAAGTTTGATGGTGGGGCAGGTTGAGTCTTCATGTAACCCACTGCAGCTCCTATTTCTTATGTTTTTATGTCTTTCAGTAGAAGCATACAGATAGGATATTTCTCATCCTACAATGAAAATTCTTCACAAACAGAATCCTTTAATTTTCCATTCTCTCTTTGAAATATTAATTACCTGTCTGCAGTTTTGTTTTCTGTTCCCAACTCAGCCACAAAGCCGCCTCCTCGGTAAAGAGCGATCTTTCCCCAAACTGGATATCCTTTCAGCTGTGTCTCACTCTGGTAATGCCAGGCAGAAGCTAACCAGAGAGATTCTGTGTTTACACTGAAATTCCCTTTATTTCCAAAGTCCAACATATCTTCATCACCATAGGAGTAAAGAGCACGACACTCCTGAATACTATCTACTAATCTTGTTGGCACAGGGCAAGGAGTTGGTTTGATTCTGACCTGTCGAATGCGAGGACTTCCAAGCAACTTTGAATTCCCATCAGTTATAAATCCTGGTTAGAAAATACACAGTGATTTTCAAGTCACTCTAAAGATTTACTTACAATTTTTAAGATGGTGACTTAGAGAATGAATATCAAATGATCCCTACTGTTAGATTTTTTTAGACACATTACGCACTGTACTTACTAAAGTAATGTATTTCCAGAATTATAAAAATTTTGGACATATTAACAAGGCTAAAGCCAGAAGTTCAGAGTGGATAATCAACCTCAGCCTCTTCTTGAGCTCCTTAAAATGACACATGCCAATTGCCAATCTTCATCCAATTTGATCCATTCCACTCACTAACTAAAAATGGCTGAAAGCACTGTATCCTGCAATGGGCCCTGACAACAATCTGCAAATAGTAGTGAAGGCTTGTGCTCCAAAACTAACCATTGCCCTAGCTAAGTTGTTCCAGTACAACAGTTGATGTATCTAATAACATTGAAAATTGTCCAGGTATGCCTTGTCCACAAAAAGAAAGGAAAAAATCCAATATGGCTAATTATCACCTCATCAACCTCCTTTTGATCAACAGTAAAATGATGGAAAGTATCATTGACAGTTCTGACAAGAGTCACTAACACACAATAATCTGTTCATTGAAGCTCAGTTTGGATTTCACCAGGGCCACCCAGCTCCTGACCTCATCACTGCCTTAGTCCAAACATGGGCAAAATCGATTAACTTCAGAGGTGAGCTGAGAGTGACTGCCCTTGACATCATGACACCATTTATCTGAGTGTGGAATCAAGGACCCCTGGTAGAATTGAAGTCAATGGAATCGGGGTAAGTCTCTCTTCTGGTTGGAGCCATATGCAGCACAATAGACGATGATTATGGTCAATCATCTCAGTCCTGGGACATTGCTACAAGAGCTCCTCAGGATAATGTCCTAGGATCACCCATCTGTGGTTGCTTTTACAATGAACTTCCCGCCTCTATAAGTTTAGAAGTGAAGATGTAATTGCTGGAACTCCCTAACAGACAGTTGGTGTTCCTGGGTCCAAAAGGCTGTAATAGTTCAAGAAGGCAGCTCACCGCCATCTTCTTAACAGCAATTAGGATCGACAGCAAAGTTTGGCCATACCAGTAATAACTATATCCCAGAAAACAGCAGAAAAGGAAGATACTAGGGCCAAATAATTTCAATTATTCAACATATTAAAAAATACAACAGGTCTAATGCTGGATCTCAAATGGGCTAATTTTGGATTGGAAGTCTAAGGACCAATACCAAATATTCTGTCCACAGCATGCTTACCATGAATTCATATATTTTCTTTCAATATTATCTTAGGATTACCTTCGTATGGTCCATATAAGTTGGGTAATAAAATTTCATTAGCCCAGATATAAAAGTCGTTAACAGCCAGGGATCCATTGAACTTCCTGGTAAAACTATCATTGAGAGCTTTGTTTAAATAAAATGAATGAGGGCTTCGTTCTCCATAAGCAATAATTGCCAACACAACGAGAAATCCCACGTGAGCTAAAATAAGCAAAAAACTGTATGAGAAAGTTCAAAGAACCTAGTTTCATTTTTGTCAAGTAGGTCAATCTAATTTAAAAATCATAATGTCACTTGTATGACTGGAAAATGCTGCTTTATTGGATACCTGTGGTTCATAAATTCTGATTTATTCATTGGATCTTTCTGGTCATCAACAAGTAGACGAAATACACAAAAGTGACTAAAGTAGCAGCAGTTTGGCCAAAATGTAAAATGTTAAACATTCAAGCAACCAGTGCCGCATTTGAAAGAGCAATACTCAACCCATTTCTATAATACTCATATATTTAATAATTGCCTGATTTAGTATTTAAATTAATATTTGCATGATCTACTTGGCTCTAATTTAGAAGATTTGATCAAAATTCCAGCAAATTGACCTTTTGTAAAATAACAACATATTGGTATCATTGCCTGCAATTGTCTCTCTGTTTCTTTCTCTAAATTCTTGTTTTCTACTACTTTTCTTTTTTACTGGTCTCCAGTTCTCTCTCTCCCCAACTGTTCTTTTCTGCAGAATTTTTGATCCTTATGTTTTTTCTCTCTCTCTTTCTGTCAGTTTTGAGGTACAAGCCCTGGGTACTCCTTTGATGCCTACAGCAATATTGCAGGTGGACATTTGCCGCAGAATGTAGTGCCTAGTATGCAGTTTGCCTGTAAAACAAGCAAGCCATCATCTTTTCAATCGAATATTAAAAATGTCTAGCTTTTGGACAGCTGAAATTTTGGGTATTGTACCCGTTTGCTCTTCAGGTGCCTTGATATATGTTCTTCCCTTGGCTAGATCAAGGCAAGGTCAACACGCCCTTGGGACAAGTGAGATCATTAAGCAGCCTCTTAAGGAATTGAACCAACAACAGAACAAAATTTCTGCCGTGGGCAGAGGAGAGAGGCCCATCTGAAATTCACCAAATCCTACTCCTTGAGTGGGAAAGGAGTGCATTTCTATTTGGAACTCTCCCATCACATGATATACCTCACTCTGGGTTTCTCCACACCCCTTTACTACTAGTGAAAACAGAAACTGCTGGAAATCACTTCAGGTCAGGCAGCATTCATGAAGAGAGAACAAAATAGTTTGAGTCTAGATGACTCTTTATTCGCTCTGCACAGTTAGCAATTCCACCTTTTTGATGATTAAACCTGATAGTTTAATAATGTGCTAACTAACTACATTGTTACCTTCATTGCAACAGTAACTACACATTAACAAGCATTTCATTGGCTGTAAAGCACTGTATGATATCCTAATGTCATTGAAAGCATCAACTAAGTTCACATTTTTCTTCCTGCAAGTTGTCTGTATTTCCAGGTTTATCTGTCTAATTTTGGTCTTCAATCGTTTGGTTTAATCTTTCCTTCTCAAAAATTATTGTGACTATAATCATAAATAGAAAGATTATTTACGTACCAAATATATCTTTAATAAAATCATACAGTTTCTTTTCTTTGAGGTGCTGTGCTTTCATTTTCTCCACATGTTTCACTGACGGTGGCTTGTAAATACCGGCATCTGACCTTTTTGTATAGTTGGGAGTTACCACATTGAGATCCTCATCTAATAAAATACTTTGCATGAATTGGTTGAAATGTTGGACAGAGAATATGTTTCATAGTAAGACTAAAACATAAGCACTGATATGTATGATATTTGTCCTCATTTATACTCATGTTGATACTTCTCGTACACCTACAATGTGTTACTGACACTTATGATGTTGTGTAACCACAATACCCATTTTGCTTTGGATTGAAATTCCTGGAATGGTTTTGAAAGCCCCACAATCATTAAGGAAACTGTAGATTTCAGATTTGGACTTTGTGGGCAAGGGCTAGCATGGTAAAAGATCTGGTGGCCCTCAGGTTAAATCACCACCAATCGCTTTTCTCTCTAATGAGAGAGCAGCCCCTATGGTCTGGTAAGATTATGGTGACACAACAACAACACACCATATAGATTATTTTGTGAAGCTGCAATTCCAAAGATACAGCACTATGGAACCATGTTATCTTACTGATTATACTGAACAACATATTAACTTTTACTTCACAGAATTTAACAAAGACAATCAAAATATGGATGCACGTGGTTTTTCTTGTCCTGACTACTGGGTTGGGGTTTCTTCATACTTCAGTTCTGTAGTGAGTTCCATATAGTTTTGTTTATAGTGATGGGCTTTCTAAGTGGACTAGTCTGTGTACATCACATTTGTAATTCAGTACAGAATTAAACTGTACATGGTAAAGAATTGAAAAGCAAGAGCATTTCTAAGTTACTAAATCAGAAGTTTGTATCTGTCTTGACTAAAGGAGAGAATGCAAGGGGCGACGATAGTGAATTTATATAGATTAAAAATAGATATGGAGGAGAGGAAATGATCGGTAATGGTATGAAATAGAGTCCCACTTAAGCAACATAGGATCAGTTCAGGCTTGTATCTGTTATTTCCAAGTTTTATATATGTGTCTCTAATAGAAAAAGCACAGCAGGTTAGGCAGCATCCGAGGAGCAGGATGAAGGGTTTATGACTGAAATGGCAATTCTCCAGTTCCTCGGATGCTGCCTGACCAGCACCACACTCTCAACTCAGATCTCCAGCATCCACAGTCCCTACTTTCTCCCATATGTCCCTCTAGTCTAGTTGAGATGCTTCCTGTGTTTTTGAGGAAGGAAGGGTGGAAAATAAAAAGGTTTTAAACACAATTTTACAATCTGCCCAGACATGAAAATACAATGTAGTGCCAAACAGAGCACTGCAAATTTTGCACTCCATGCAAACTAGGGAACAGGAATTAGCCCTGTGCGTCAACCTAAAGTCAGGGATGGAGAAACATTTAGAGGATTGATCCAAGACAAAAAAATTGTCTCTTGGAAAAATATGGTTTAATAAATGAAGGTGAACATATTTCAGAAAAAGCTATGTTTTACTAATTAGGTTGAATTTCTTGATTTAGAAGTGGCAAGAATTCACAAGAGCAGTTGACGCTGAGCACGTCACCTTTGAAAAGGCATTTCATTGATTTGTTTGCATAGACAGCATCAAAAGAAAAGATTTTCAACAACAAGCTGTTATGATTTGGAATGCATGAGCTGAAAGCAAAATCAATGAAAACTTTCAAAGAGCAATTGAAGGAAAATTAATTGTGGGCTATAGATTAAGAAAATTGGAAAGTTCTGTCAAAGACCTAGTACAAACTCAATGAGCGAATGCATTTGTCCTGCATTGTATCGTTGTGTGATTTTATGAAAAAGGTGCAATGGCAGACCCTCTACCACTGCCTTAAGGACCAACAGCATCTCTGTCTTTCTATTCCTTCATGTCAGCAGCAGAATGCTGGTAAAATAATGGGATTGTGAGTTCCTGTGTCCCTGCTCTTAGTTACATGTGGCAGGGCAGTCACCAGCATTGCATGATGGGAGAAAAGAGAGAAAATCAAATTTGGTCTAATGGTGAAAAATTGGCCCCCTATTTGAGTTGCCATGTCTATCCTGCACTGGAGGCAATAGAGTAGAGGAATGTTCAGACCTTAGATTGGCAAGGACATAATGATGGCGGCCTGCATATCTCTGCTTTATATGCTATATCTGGAAGAATTTCTACTGTATCTCTACAATATGATTCACTGAATCACTTGCCTGGATACACTTTATTCTAGGCTTATCACCACAATATTACTTATCTTATGTAAACTTACTGATCGTAGAAAGCAAGTTTTCATTGTAGTTTTCCTCATTTTCATTTCTCTCAACCTTTTTGACAATAAGAGCAATGAAGGCAGCAACAAATAAAACCTTAACAGAAAGACAATTAAGACTAGTTAGTTACAATATCTCTGGAAATGAAAGGAAATTAGCATTGGTACTGTTTGTTAAAGATTGACACTGCCTGATAGATTTCATTGAAACCTGTATTTTAAACTATTAGCTGAAACTGCACATCCCATCAAGGGCAGAATTCCACGTCATCCTTTAGTGTTTTTTTCCTGACATGATTACAGAAGTACAAGAATTCCCTGTTCTGGACAATCTACATGACCCCAGGCCATACCTACAGCCTGCCCGTCTCCTGACAGGGAGAAAATGAGGACTGCAGATGCTGGAGATCAGAGTCAAGAGTGGGAAAAGCACAGCAGGTCAGGCAGCATCCAAGGAGCAGGAGAATTTAAGTTTTGGGCAAGGGCCTTTCATCAGGAATTCATCATCTATTTCCTGACAGGGACTAGCAATGATGGATGGGGAATGAAAGCAGAGTTATAAGCCTCTAGAGTCCTTTGAGATCAGGAGCTCTAAAACTGGGTTGGGATGAAATCAAGCTTTTGAGGGAACGAATTATTTGGTTTCTTCAGCCTGTCCCTAAGACCTGTGTAGCTGCACTTGTTGGCCTGCATTGATGTAGACAGAGAACAGAATGCTAGCCTTTGCTGGGCCACCCTAGGCTGGGCCACGCTTGCAAGCTTACGGGAAAATGACACAAGAATTGAGGAAAACCCATGCCCTTGCAGTCCATATGCTTTGTCTGGGCCTGCACCATTGGTGCAGTTCTGCCTAACCTATAGAAATATGTCTGAACTTCTGGAACGTTACAAGACTGGACGTAGATCACAGAACCAGGTCAATCCTTCTCTGATCTGAAGCCTTGACTCAAGAAATTGCCATGGCTGTACAATTTGGGTCATGGCAAGTGATCCTAAAAGTCTTAATAAAAATAGAGAATTCTAAGCATCAGTGCCCACCCAGCACAGACACTGTAATGCTCCCGAGGATCTCCATTAATGCCCAAGAGTATAGGAAATGAATCACAATGTAGCTTTTTCAATGTCACAGTGAGAAAGTCCTCTGCTACACAATCCAGACATCTGTCTGTAATAAAAAGGGAAGTTCTGCTAATTGCCCATAACTAGCTTCCATTCACAAGTTGATTTTATGGAATTGGCTGAGATCAGCTGGCCCCTTTGATAGTCCCTTGAAAGTAGTGATCCTGACACCACTTGAATCAGCCCTTGACTGATAACTGTTTTTAATTTTACCACATTTACGGGGTGGTTTTCATTACCTGCTGATTCCGTTCTTACCTTTAATGGCTGTATGATGAAAACACTTTCGACGAAGCTGACAATCATGGATTTGAGCCATTGGATGGACTTCTCTTTGCCATAATCAAAACTATACAGCATGGTAAAGAATGCTGAGACACTACTTGTGAGAAACACCAGGAGCCAGCCAATATAAATGAACCACCAAGGGAGACCTTTCGAAACAGGGCTTGTTTTCTTACTTCTGTTCAATAAGTACAAACTGCTCATGAAATGAACAAATTAATGAATACTAACAATAAGTTGCAATTATGGCTTATGATGAAACATTTTCAATAAAGCAATAGAGATGACTGTGTGTACAAACTTGCATACTTAAGGGCTCAGGGATGGATAGGGGACTCTTATTATCCACAATCACTCAAATCAATTACTCTGAATTTCTAAATACTCACTATCTGTTTTAAAAACTTGTTTCAACAATATAACACACATATTTCTGAAATATCAGAAATAGTATCCCATACCTCTTAGTAATGTGGTTAGCATCTGCAGAGTTAATTGCTGCTTTGATGAACTGTATTATCTTCTGCACTTGATCTGTAGCATGTATCTGAGTGTAAGGATTCTGAAATGTCTTTAGTTCCATTTCTTGCAGTTCAGTTTCCACATAGTTAAGTAGATGACTCACATAGTGTAAGAAGTGTTTCATCATTTGATCTGTTTCTTTCTCAGGATCGCTGCATGTGGAATTATTGTCTTCAGGATTGCTGACCATGGAATTGTTATCTTCATTTTGTTGATCAGGACTACAGGTAGCTGAAGAATCATTTTCTAAAAATACGACATTGTCCATCATATTGGGAAGGGAGGGAGGGGTGTGGTTATATAGAGTCCTAGAGATCTACAGCACAGAAATATTCCTCAATTCCTATCAATGATATTCTTGCACTTAAAATATATGGAGTTTCAATGATTTTGAGTTATAAAGGAGACACAAGAGAAACAATGCATTTGTGAAAAGATGCATTTTAACAGACACGTTAACATCATACATTTTGATTCAAATCTAGCATAAAAAATGCTGGCAGTAGATTGACAACCAAAGTCCTGCAAGCCTCAGAGCACAGCCCACATAAATCAAAGTAACAGACCTAGCAATGTAAACTTATGGACTACCATTTGTTACGGCTATTAAGTATGAGTTATGGAAATACATCAGAAATAGATTTAAATTGACATTTTGCACCAGTTCTTTGACATGTGTTGTATGCATTGTGAAAATACAGTCCATTTCTTAAGCTCTTTGCAGAAGTTATTCAGCAATCTTGTGTTCCCAATATGGAGCCTGAACGACTTGGAGTTGAATTTGGAGAAACAGCATAAACTTGTACCATTGATCCACCTCAAGAGTACACGATTACTCAATTTATCTTTTGAATCTCCATTTAATCAGATTCCAAATGTTGCAAAATTATTCCCAGTCTTCCCTGGGACCAGTGACATGATAAATCGTATAACTAAGGATGTTGATAGGGTTTTAAACAAAATAATGGAGGACAGGGTTTAAAAAATCAAAGGGAAGCAGCAGAGCAGAGATGCAGAGTTACAGAGAGGTAAGTGGTAATCAAAGTGTAACAGCAAAGGGTAGAAAAGGAAAGGGTACAAGATAATGCATGGCTTAGAAAGGGTGGACGCTGGGAAGTTGTTTCCATCAGGCAGGGATACTAGGACCCGTGGGCACAGTCTTAGAATTAGAGGGGGTCAACTTAAAATGGAAGTGAGGAGATATTTTTCAGTCAGAGAGTGGTGGGCCTGTTGAATTCACTGCAAGGGAGCGCAGTGGAGGCCATGACGTTAAACGTCTTCAAGGCAGAGATTGATAAATTCTTGATCTCGTAAGGAATTGAGGGATACGGGGAGAGTGTGCATAAGTGGCGTTGAAATGCCCATCTGCCATGACTAAATGGCAGAGTGGACTCGATGGGCCAAATGGCCTTACTTCCACTCCTGTGACTTATAGTCTTATGGTCTTAAAATATACACAGAAGAGTGCAGTAGAAATTAGAAACAGAGTAAGTCATACTGGTAAAAAATCAAAGCTTCAGGGTCTTTCTCTGAATGCACTCAGCATTTGCCATAAGGTAAATCAGTTGACAGCACAAATAGATAAAAAAAATAGACATGACTTGGTAACTCTCCCATGTGACCAGGACTGGAAATTCAATATTTAAGGGTATTTGACATTCTGGAAAAATAGGCAGGAACTAAAAGAAGGTAAAGTAGCTTTGTTAATTAAGGCCAGTATCAGTGCAGTGGTGAGTAGCGATAAGGATCATTTTGGCGGAAATAGGAAATAGCAAGGGAAAGAAAGGACGGGAGTCATCTATTGGCCGTTGTAGAATTAGTGTAGGACAAAGTATAATCAGGAAATAATAGAGGCACCTCAGAAAGGCACTGCAAATGTCATGGGTGATTTTAATCTGCATATTGACTGGACAAATCAGATTGGTTAGAACGACATGGAAGATATATCTGTGGAAGCACCAACACAGTGTCACTGTGAAAGGGGACAGGTCTTCTAACCTGCCAACAGCAGCATCCACCTGCCTCTGTTGTTAGCTTGAGTCTGCATCAGGTGAGTGATCTGGACTCAGTCCCATCCCTAACTCCCTGGGGAGAAAGCAATGGGTTTATTCATGAAGTTAGTTCACTTCCTGGCTAGAAAGGGTAGAGTGCCCTTTAATCCATTTCCCTTCCTAATTTCCATATCCCTTAATACTCTTACCGAACTAAACTCAGTTTTGAAATTTCAATTGTCTTTTCTGTAACAATTTGGGGGGGGGAGGGAATTCCAGATTGCCATTTCTTTGAGTGAATAAGTGCTCCATCAATTCAGTCCCGAATGGCCTAGTTCTGATTTTAAGATAAAAATAAACATATGCACTGACCGTTATCTGGAATAGCAACCTCCTGAGTATCAGACTGTTCATTACAGTGCTGAATAATGTTTGCTATTAATACCAGTAACTTATTTATGTCATTTGCATTTCTGATATCATCTTCTAGTGTTGGCATTGCATCTTTCAGCTTTCCAGGCAAAGAACTAGCAATCCTTTTGATGTCCTATGAATAAAGAAAAGAGATTAACATTTGGAGATCTAACTTTGCAACTTACAATAAGCAGAAATAGATACACCTCTATTTACATGTTGCAATTCTGGTGATGGATATTGATACTTAAAAGAATAACATTTCCACTGACCAAAGCTTGGTTGACAGTGTTATGAGTGAGCTGGGAGGAGGGAGAAGTTCAAGAAGTAGAAAGGAAAGGCAGGATCTGGTGGATGCACTGGCTCGCACTGCTGCTGGCATTTTATCAGTGGCAGGGAAAGTGGAAGGCAACCTATCAAAGTAGAGTTTAATTGAGAACATTAAGTGGCCAAATAATGCCCTGTTAATGTCCCCTTCTTGCCACTGCTGGCAGCAATGGGTGGGCCCTCTGCCATCTGGAGTGGTCACCAAGTATATCCTGGCACTGCCCTTGCAGCCTAAATGAGAGGGTCCCTTGTGAATGGGTACCTATGGCTATCCTCAAAGGCACAGTGCATATGCCCTTGATAGCACAATTTCTGCCTTCCCAGTCTTCCCAATGCTTCACGTGTCCCTTGGATACCCCACTCAGCTTCATCCAGGGTGGACTACTGTGGAGAGGGTGCAGTCCCAGCAGTGGCCACCATTCTTGGAGGCAGTGTTGAGACTGAAGAGCAGTTGGCCTTCCAATTGGCTGGCAGCTTTTGCAGATGTGAGCTAGTCTGTTAAAGGGATGGAAGCTCTGACGTCATGACAGTCTTGGTTCAAACATGGACAAAAGCACTGAACTCCATAGGAGATGAAAGAGTACCTACCATTGACATTAAAGCCACATTTGATCATGTGTGGCATCGAGAAGCCCTAAAATAATGAAAGTTAATGGGAACCAGGAGAAGATCTTTGCTGGTTGGAGTCATAGGAAGATGGCCAAAGCTGTTAAAGATCAGTTATCTCAGTCCCGGGATAGCTCTGCAGGAGTTCCTCAGGGTCCAACCATACTCAATGCTTCATTAATGATCACCTCTTCAGAAATATGAATATTCACTGATGAATACATATTGTTCAGCACCATTTTCAACTCTTCAGATGCTGAAGCAGTCCAATTGCAGCAACATCTAGTCAACATTCAGGCTCAAACTGACAAGTGACAAGTAACATTCACACCACACAAGTGTCAGGCAATGACCATCTCCAACAAGACAGAATCTAACCATTGCCCTTGGACATACAATGGCATTACCATGGCTGAATCCCGTTTTCGAAACTAAAGAGCATTCATTCACTAGAAACAGAACTTGACTAGTCATATAAATGTTGTGGCTACAACAGCAGGTCAGAGGACAGGACTGCTGCAGCGAATAACTCACCTCTGACTGACCAAAGCATGTCCACCATCTATAATGCATAAGTCAGGAATACAATGGAATACTCCTGAGTTTCCTGAGTTCCCTGAATGACTGCAGCTGCAAAATCACTCAAGAAGCTTAACACCTGTTATGGACCAGGCCAGACTCCATCAAAACACTTCAAGAAGGTAGCCCAGACCCTAACTTTGCTAATTGTTTTAAGCAGGTGTAAAGTGGATATTCCAGCTGGTCAAACCACTTAGTTTTAAACAAAACTGAATTTCTTTACAAGATTTCTGAATGAAACACAAACAACAGAAAACAGGATACCGAATAACTTGACCTATCCGAAAACCCAACAGATCATCCCAATTTAATGATGCTGTTCCAAATATTTGCAACAAGCCTTCGGGCACAAAAGGTAAAACCAAATACAGGTTCTTACAGGATAGAAGTCACAGAGAGACAGTACCAGTCTGGACCTGCTTCTGGGTCCAGTGGCATTTCCATATTACCCTAGCCCCAAAACAAAAACCAAACCTGAGAAAAGCTGAGCTGGGAGAAATGGCCACTTCCCTTTCATTGTACAAGTGATTTTTTTAAACCTTGAAAGCCTTCTGCCTGAGGCAGTATCTGTTAGCTGTTCTCAAATTGGCCCTAAAACCCTACACCCAGACATTTCAGAGTCTATGTCATGTACAACCTCTCTGAAAAAAAACCAAGGACTGTATAACCTTGTTAAAGTAGCTGCTTTGTCACACACCATTCAGAACAAAGCAGCCTACTTAATTAACACAAACATCTCCTCCTTCTAAGATTGATGCCCAGTAACAGCAATATTTACCATCTAAAAGATCCTAGAGATTCACCAAGACTTCTTAGACAATGCCTTCCAAATCAATGACAACCACCATCGAAAGGGACAGGGCAGCAATTCATGGGAACACCACCACCTGCAATTCCCTCACCCACAAAACCACTGACTCTGACATCTTGGAAATATAACACCATTCCTTCAGTCTCATGAGGTCAAATTCTGGAAATCACTCCCTAAAAGCATTGTGGGTGAACCTACACCAATTTTTAAAAAAAATTCACAGAATTAGGGCATCATGGGCTAGGCAGCATTTATTGCTCATGGGCAGCACGGTGGCACAATGGTTAGCATTGCTGCCTCACAGCGCCAGAGAACCGGGTTCAATTCCCGCATCATGCAATTGTCTGTGTGGAGTTTGCACATTCTCCCCGTGTCTGCCACAGTACAAAAATGTGCAGGTTAAGTGAATTGGCCATGCTAAATTGCCCGTAGTGTTAGGTGAAGGGGTAAATGTAGGGGAATGGGTCTGGGTGGGTTGCTCTTTGGAGGGTCAGTGTGGACTTGTTGGGCCGAAGGGCCTGTTCCCACACTGTAAGTAATCTAAATCTTAATTGCCCAGAGGACAATTGTGGGTCTGGAGTCACATCTAGGCCAGACCAGATAACAGTTTTCCTTCTCTAATGGACATTAGTGAATCTGATGGGTTTTTCTGACAATTGATTCATGGTTATCATTAGATTTTTAATTCCGGATTTTTATTGAAATCAAGTTCCACCATTTGCCATGGCAGGATTCAAACCCAGGTCCCCAGAACGTTATCTAGGTCTCTGGATTAACAGTCCAGCTATAATACTACTAGGCTATCGCCTCCCTTATTAAAATGCAATTAGGTAGGAAACAAATGCTGGTCCAACTAGTGACATTGACATCCTATAAATGATTTTAAAAGTTACACAAAGGTTATTTGCGAAGACAAACATAATACTGGTGAAGTGGCCTTTTGATAACATGCAAATCAATGTAAAAAGGCTTTCTGATCCCAACCTGACAAAAACTCTTTAAAGTTCTAAGACCTTAATTGCACATTTTCATCTCACCGCCAGAAACCTGATTTCGAACCTCTCGCATTAACTGAGACCCTCTACCCACTCTGTTACTAACACTTAGGAGCAGCATGGAGCACCGTCCAGATTCCCAACTGTTGACAACTTCTTTCTTAAGGTGAACAACCCCAAATTGTGAGTGATAGGTTTTACACTGGTATTTTTGGTATCCATGGAAACCCTATAGTTGATGTGTGGAATTGCTCTACCTCTATTGACACAGTAGATGTGTATTTCTTTTTTGTTTTAATTTCAATTCTGCTATCTTTCACATCGCTGATGAGGTCTTTCAGTCACTTGCAGGGGTCCAAGAGGTGTGGCAATCTTTGCAGGGGATGCCCCAAACAAGACAGATTTTCAATCTTCGTCACATGCATACGCAGCAGCAATGCTCAATACCTCCTTTAAAATAACTAAAGATTAGATTTAAATATGCTTTTACTAAACCATGACAAGGGAAAATGATCATTTTCAGCACCATAGATGTCTTGGGCTGAAGATGCCTCTTGGAGGCGAGAATTCGGAGTTGGGTACTTTTCCAATGTTACAATCCTATGTTTGTTCCAGCATGGCAGACAGGTGGGATTTTTATCTTTTGAGGGGATTATCAGCCCAAGGAAGAGACAGAGGCAAACTGATGCCAAAGCAGTCAGGTTGAAACTATTGCTTCACCCATAGAAATATTGGCTTGGCTTTACAGATCAGCATAGAATCCCATTCCCACCATTCTCCAACCCCCTCCCTTCTCATGTCTTTCTACTTCTACTTCCTTCATCCCACGGTAAACCCATTACCCTCTTCCACTGCCCCACATACCTCTTGCCCCTCTCAAAACCCCAATCTATTCACCCAGTACAAACAGATTTCACATGACCCATAAAGGCAGTCTGTAGCTCATACAACTGTCAAGTTAAGTAAGTCACTAGGTAGGCACTTGAAAAACCTTTATTTTTTTCACAAGCTCATAAATCTCTCAAAGCCACCAAACTTGCTGTCCCAGGATGGTTAAATAAAACAAATATTGCACTTAAGAATTTATTTTTTTGGCAGCCATGCCACTAAGCAAGTATTTCCCAGGAGCAACTGCAAAAGGAAACTCTGCATTTTAGAATCCATGAATGCTTGGTAGCCAAGCCATAAATTACACATTCTTATGAGACAACTGGAAAGATAAAAGCAGCACTTCAGGATCCATTAGTGCCTTAGAAGGCAGATAAAAGCTCAAACATCAAACAAAACTTTTTAAACAGCCAATGAGATGGCTGAGCTGTTTTGCAAGGAATAAAATCCCCAAGAGGGTGCTAACAACAATTTCGGATCTCACACAAGGCTAGCATTTTAAGATTGTACAATGCACTTTTTTTCAATGGATAAAGTATGTAGTATTTATACAACGCTATTCCTTCACTTCTTAGCTTGAAATGTTAAAAATAACAATCTTGTAACTATTATTTCATGATTACTTGCACTTTCCAATCACTGTCACCACTGATTTCAGTAAACATGATATAACTCAGAAAATGGCATTTCATGATGAAATATAAAGGGAACAATACCATTTTCACTCATGTTTTATATTTATCACACCTCGAACCCATGTTTCCCACCTCTACTCTGCAGCTGTGAGTTAAAAAGTTTTCTAAAATGTAGCTGCTTTGACAAAAATTGCAAAATTTCTGAAATTTCTGCCTATGGCAGAATGATGTCCTCACTTCTAAACAATAATGTGTACAGCTCCCACACTTAAACAGTCCTTCCTCAAACCGATAAAATTAGTCAGTGCCAGAAATAGAATTGGGATTTCCAGATATACACCTGGCTACCATTTCATTTCATGCTTGACTCCATTTAGTTCTGAATATGACTCTGAAGATGCTGTGTCTTGCTATAGTTAGATATTTGGAATTTTACAAAGTATTGTAAACAAATATCAGACTTGTCGTACATGTGGAATGATTTCTATAGGGGAAAAAGAAAACAATCCTCACCATCATTATATTCTCAGGGGTTCGTTGACATTCTGAGGGGTCATCAGAAGCTGACTTATTTAGCGTTGCTGATATGTCAGTTGATTTGGGACGCGTGTTTCGAAAAATCTGCACGATTATGAGATTCACAGGAAAAATGATCAAGGCACTTTCAATTCCAATGATTACCTCTCGCAAACCGATAATATGGTCATCTGTAATAACAAATAATTTGGTTGAATTCAATAAATAGCTACTTACCAGCTATGATTTTTTTTCCTGAAAATTCTTGAAAGAATAAAATTTTGTATTTTACTAATTATGCCTCAGTGGGTTTTATTTGTTAAAAAAGTCTTTTGTGTTTGCAATAAGTTTGAAATAGTTAAACAGAGGTGTCTTGTCTTTGTCAAGTTCAACACTACCAGTGTTGCTACTTAAAATGATGGATTATGTATGGGGTTGGAGGATATTCAACCCGTGATTGAATACAGTGATGTGTATACAAACAGTCTGGTTCAGCCTGAGACAACAGCAGGAGATGAGGGTAAAATAGGAACACAGGAAAAGGAATAGGTCATAGCCCCCTGATCCTGTTCCACTGTTCAATGAGATCATAGCTAGTCTGTGGCCTAACTCCATATCTCATAATACATAAAAACAAAACTAAAATTAAAACAAAATTTAACAAACATTGGGACAGCATGGTGGCTCAGTAGTTAGCATTGCTACGTCACAGTACCAGGGACCTGGGTTTGATTCCAGCCTCAGGCGACTGTCTGTGTGAAGTTTGCATATTGTCTGTGTCTGCATGGGATTCCTCCAGGTGTTTTGGTTTCCTCCCACAATCCAATGAAGTGCAGGTTAGGTGGATTGGCCACGCTAAATTACCCATAATGTCAGCGACGCATAGATCCAGACCCACGGGAAATATAGGGTTACAGGATAGGGTAGGGGGATGGGTCTGTGTCGGATACTCTTCGGAGGCTTGGTGAGGACTTGTTGTGCCAAATAGCCTGTTTCCATCCTGTGGGGATTCTATGATTCTATGAATTTAAAACCAACAATGGAGTGACAGATAAAGTTTAATTTAGATACATGTGAAGTGTTGCAATTTGGTAAGGCAAACCAAGGCAGGGCTTATACATATCATTCTACTTGTCATTTATCTCTCCACCCTGCCTCTATTCCTGATGAAGGGCTTTTGCCTGAAATGTCGATTTTCCTGCTCCTTGGATGCTGCCTGACCTGCTGTGCTTTTCCAGCACCACTCTAATCCAGACTCAGGTTTCCAGCATCTGCAGTCCTCGTTTTTACCTTATACAGTTAATTGTTGGGCCCTGGGGAGTGTTGCCAAACAGAGAGACCTTGGAGTGCAGGTTCATAGTTGTTTGAAAGTGTTGTCGCAGGTGGACAGGGTGCTAAAGGCAGCATTTGGCACACTTGCCTCCATTGATCAGATCATTCAGTATAGGAAGCTGCACAGACATTGGTTAGGCAACTTTTAGAATACTGAGTACAATTTTGGCTGCCCTACTACTGGAAAGATGTTGTTAAACTTGAGAGGGTGCAGCAAATATTTACAAGGATGTTGCCAGGGTTGGAGGGTTTGAGTTATAGGGAGAGGCTGAATAAGCTGGGCTTTTCATCCTGGAACATCAGAGTCTGAGGGATGACCTTACAGAGGTTTACAAAATCATGAGGAGCATTGGTGAGATAAAAAGCCAAGGTACTTTTTCTAAAGTGGGGGGAGTCCAAAACTAGAGGACATAAGTTTATCATAGAATCCCTACAGTGTCAAAACAGGCCTTTGGCCCAACAAGTCCATCCCGGCCCTCTGAAGAGTATCCTACCCTATTACTCTACATTTCCCCTGACTAATGTACCTAACCTACACATACCTGAAAAGGATGGGCAATTTAGCTTGGCCAATTCACCTAACCTGCACATCTTTGGACTGTGGGAGGAAACCCACACAGATACAGGGAGAATGTGCAAACGCCACACAGATAGTCACCTGAGGCTGGGATCGAACCCAGGCCCCAGACACTGTGAGGTGGCAGTGCTAACTACTGAGCCATCATGCTACCATTTATTGTGAGAGGGAAAAGATTTAAGAAGGACCTGAGGGAGGGATCCAAGATGGCGTCGATCTGAGAAGATCAGAGCTTCGCATCGCAGCAGGAGCAGGACGGTCCTTTAACCCGCAAAACCCAGGTCATCAGGATTTCTTGGGGCATTGGAAAGATTGTGGAGCCCCAAGAACATTTAAAAATTGACTTACTGTATTTTCAGCTGTCCAGAAATGCCTAAAAAGGGAGGATCAGCATCCGAAGCCCGGCCTGCAGCTCAGCCTGCAGCAGCCTCAGAGCAGATTACTCTCCAGGACCTGGTGAACCAGCTCTCGAAATCTCGCAAGATGCTGGGGGAACAGATTGAAGAGAAGCTGGCTCCAGTCTCTCTCATGCTGCAGAAGCATGAGCAGCAGCTGGAAGACCTGGAGAAGAGGACGGTTGAGGTGGAGCACAGGGTCACAGTGGTGGAAGCTGATGCCAGTTCATTCAAGGAAGAGATCCACGCCCAAAAGATGCAGGTTCGAAATTTGTGTGACCAAGTGGATGATCTTGAAAACAGGAGCAAGAGAAAAACCATTCGGATCATCGGTCTGCCTGAGCATGCCAACAGCAGTCAATACAGGGATTGGTGATTTCTTTAGATGCAGAGAAAGCATTTGACCGAGTGGCTGTACCTTTTCTATACTCTAGAGTGGTTTGGTCTGGGCGAAGTTTTCATTAGATGGGTAAAGGTTCTTTAGTGTACCTCTCACGGCGGTCATTACCAACGGGGTACGATCAAGCAATTTTAATATTTCTAGGGGCAGCCGACAGGGCTGTTCCCTTTCACCATTACTTTTCATGTTGCTGATTGAACCGTTGGCAGAGGCCATTCGTGGGGATCTCAATATATCAGCTCCAGAAGTGGGGTCAAAATTACATAAGATTTCACTGTATGCAGACGATGTTCTAATTTTCTTGACAATTTCCTTGCCTGATACAATGCATTCACGTGTTTGGCGCTTTTTCAGGGTATAAGATTCATTTTGCTAAATCAGAGGCTATGCCTATGGGTTGTCTTACGAAAGTGTTGGCTCTTGAGAGTGACTATAGATTCCCAGTTCAGTGGTAACAGGGGTGTTTTGTGTATTTGGGCATATTCATTACTCCAGTTCTGGATTGGCTGTTCAAAGCCAATTTTACTCAATTATTTGAAAAAATTAAACAAAATCTCCAAAGATGGGAGGCACTTCCAATCTCATGGTTGGGTTGGATGCACATATTAAGATGAATATTCTCCCTCGTTTGCTGTACCCTATACGGATGGTCCCCCTGATTTTCAATAAACAAACACTCAGGAGACTGAACAATTGGTTCAACTCCTTTATCTGGCACCGTAAACGGCCCCTCATTAAATTAGCCAAACTGCAGTTACCTCACAGATTGGGGGGAGTAGACCTTCTGGACATTAAAAATTACCAGTTAAGCTTGCTTTTGACCTAAGTGAGTGATTGGGTTTGTGGGGACCCTCTTTCAATATGGCTAGATATCGAAGCCTCCCAGGCAAGGTGCCCCCTTACCAGTTTGCTGTTTTTGGACAAGGTAAGGACAGTTAGGGAATATTGCCATAACCCAATAGTCATCAATACTGTTAAAGCATGGAGGGCAATTCAGCAGAGGGAAGGTAATATTGGCCAAACATCTTTGTTCACACCTTTAGTGGGTATGCCGAGTTTTCAACCAGGAATGATAGATTCAGGATTTAAACATTTGGCAGCTAGGGGTATATCTTGCATGGGTGATTTATTTGAGGGAGATGTAATGGTATCCTTTGATCAGTTAACACAGAAGTACAAGTTACCTAATAGAGTCCTCTGTCGTTTTTTTCGGGATTTTATTCAAAAAAAGACCACACTTTTGACTGATCCCTACAAATCTGACATAGAAAGATGGGTACTAATGGCTAAGAGTACACTCTCTGTCAGTATTCTATATCACCAATTGGGGGGTGCCACCTCAGATGAGTCTGATCGACTCTGCAAGATGTGGGAAAGAGAGCTGGGTGTTGAAGTTTCTTCAGAGGCATGGGAGGATATTTGGGAGAATGCAAGGAAGATATCAATTTGCAATAGGACCCATGCTTTACAGTTGAAGATTCTCCACAGAGTTCACTTGGCTCCGGACCATTTGTCAAAATTTAAACCAGAGGTATCTTCAGCATGTCCCAAGTGCAAGGTCTGTACAGACACTCTTACCCATTGTCTTTGGTCTTGTGACAGGCTTCAAACATATTGGAGCGCTGCGGTGGGTGCAATGGAGAGGATTTTAGGTGTGGGGTGGAGAAGGACCCTATTTCACTCCTTTTGGGCCTACCCATTATACTTCCTGAAGACTCGCATAAGGAAAAACTTTTCAATATTCTTACGTTCTGTGCAAGGAAGAATATCTTGCTAGGTTGGATATCAGAAAACCCCCCCAGGCCTGTGGAAGATTGTTTTGGAACATATTCCCCTGGATTTTCTCACAAATATGGTACACCACAAAGCTGAGAATTTTTACAAGACATGGCAACCCTTTTTGAAATACCTGAACACAGATTTATGTGCCACACTAACCAAGGCTTTTATAGAGCTGTAACGATTATGTTTCGTGAGTCCAATAACCAGGGAGGAGGAACTGTGAATGTATGAGTGTTTTGTTTGGCTGGGCTGAGCTATTGCTATTTATTTGTTTGTTGTTAGGTATTTAGTTAGTTAGTTAAATAACTAGTTTAGGTTTTTTTTAATTTTATACTTCTCTATATATGTTTATACTTTCGTATAGGAGTGTGGGCTGGGGAAGTTTTTTTTATTATTTGGGTTTAGTTTTGTACTATTTTTGTACGATTTTGAATTGCATTGTTTTGTATTTGTTGTAATATTTAAAAATCTATTTTTTCTTAATCAAAATATATTATATATAAAGGACCGGAGGGGAAACTTTTACATGCAGAGGGTGGTGTGTGTATGGAACAAGCTGCAGCGGAAGTGATGGAGGCGAGTACCATTACAGCATTTAAACGGCATCTGGATGGGTATATAAATGGAAAGGTTTTAGAGGGATATGGGCCAAATGCTGGCAAATGGGGCTAGGTATGATTAGGATGACTGGAAATCCCAGACGAGTTGGACTGTGGAGTCAATTTCTGTGCTGTACAACCCTATAACTAACCTAACGTCAACTGGTTTGTGAAAGAAAGTTCCAATTATTGCTAACTTTTATCAACCTTTGTCTACAGAGATGCTTCCTAACACTTTTCCCTCGGATGCTGCCTGACAAGCTGCGCTTTTCCAGCACCACTCTGATCTAGACTCTGATTTCCAGCATCTGCAGTCCTCACTTTTGCCTATCTTTCCTGAGTGGTCTGGCCCTAATTTTTAGTCTATTTCAACTAGTTCTAGAATCTCAAACCAGTGGATATTTTTCATTCATTCATGGCTAGGGCAGCATTTATTGCCCATCCCTACTTGTTCAAAAGGCAGTTAAGAGTCAAACACATTACTGTGGAGTCACATGGAGGCCAGATCAGGTAAGGATGACTGTTCCCATCCTTAAAGGATAATTGTGAACCAGATGGGTTTTTCCAAGAATCGACAATGGTTTCCTGGTCATCAATTAATTTCAAAATTTTAAAAATTTAATTACAATTCTACCATCTGCCGGGATTACAACTGAGGTCCTCAGAATATTACCCTATGTCTCTGGATTAACAGTACTGTGATAATACCACTAGGCCATTGCTTCTCTATTAACATAGTTTATCTTTATATACATTGTCTTTTCCTATTAGTATCTTGAAGTCTCTAATCGGATTACCTTTTAATCTTCTAAATTCTAGAGAAAACAGGCCTAAAACACTCCTCATAATGTAATCCCTGAGGTCCAAATATAATTATTACAAACCTATTTTGTATTCCCTCCGAGGGCAATTCTCTTGACAAGGTGCTGCACAAGAGGCTGTTGAGGAAGTCAAGGGCCCATGGTGTTAGAGGCAAGATGCTCATATGGATAGAAGCCTGGTTATCTGCCAGAAAGCAGTGAGTGCGGATAAAAGGATCTTTCCTAGGATGGCAGTTGGTGACAATGGTGGTCTACAAGGCTCAGTGTAGGGACCACAACTTTTCGCTTTAGACATTAATGAAATAGATGAAGGAACTGAGTGCATTCTGACTAAGTTTGTAGATACAAAGATAGGTGGAGAGACAGGTAGCATTGAGGAGGCAGAGAGGCTGCAGAGACTTCGGACAGGTTAGGAGAATGGGCAATGAAGTGGCAACTGGAGTACAACATGGGAACGTGTGAGGTCATGTTGTTTGGTCGGAAGAATAGAGGCATGGACTATTTTCCAAATGGGGAGAAAATACAGAAGTCTGAAATGCAAAGAAACTTGAGAGTTCTAGTCCAGGATTCTCTCAAGGTAAACTTGCAAGTTGAGTCAGGAGTTAGGAAGGCAAATGCAATGATGGTATTTATTTTGAGAGGACTTGAAAATAAAACCAGGGTTGTATTTGTGAGGCTCTATAAGGTTCTGGTCAGGCCACATTTAGAGTATTATGAACAGTTTTGGGCCCTATACCTCAGGAAGGATGTACTGGTTCTGGAGTGTGTTCAGAGAAGGTTTACAAGAACGGTTCCTGGAATGAAAAGCTTAACATATGAGGAACATTTGAGGACGATGGGTTACTGGGGGAAAGCAGGAGAATGGGGTTGAGAAACCTATTAGCCATGATTTAATATTGGATGCAGACTCAATGGGATGAATTACCTAATTTCTGCTCTATGTCTTATGTTCCATTTGTGCCCAGGTCTGTTCACTATACCAACCAGTGGCAAATGGTACGAAATTTTGGCAGGTGCAAAATACTTCAGACTTCAGTCTTCCCAATGTTAGTGTGAAAGAAATGGAAGTTCACCCATAACTGGTTATTGGGCAAGCAGTCTGATAGTAGAGGGGTAATAGAGGAATTGAGAATGGCAGCAGACAGGCAGATTGAGGAGTCATCAATGTGCACATGGACCTTGTAACCCCATTTCATGCATGAAGTTGTCAAGGGGAAAACAAGATAGACAAAGGATGGAGATGGAGGAGATTACATAAGTAGTGGTGCCAAGACACGAGAACAATGATAACATTGTTTATACTGAAACAACTTCTAAGAAGTTTCTTGACTGGCTAGGTCCAAATGGGAGCATGCAAAGCACAGGAAAGGCTTAACTCCACGACCCTTGTGTTGCTGGTAGGACTTGAGCCTGGGAATCAGCCTGATTGTCGAGCTTGACGCACAATTGGGCAGGGCAAGACTGGAAAAGGACACAGGACAAGTTATGTTACAACCCTAACCTGGTGGGATGGGCTCTGGTCCTTGGATTCCTGAGGTGGGGAGCATTAAAATCCTACTTATGAGAGATCAAATGCCATCATCAGAGGCTTGAGGAGTCAGAGCTGGGCAGCAGGAGGTGTGAGGCCTTGAGAGAGATTGGAAACATTGGGAAGATTGAAAGATCTGGGGTAAGGTCAAAAGCCTGGGAGTGGAGAGAAAACTTGAGAGACCAGAAGACGTAGGGAAGGTGGGAGGTCAGAGTTTGGATGGAAAAGGCTTGGGTACTGAGTGTTCAGGGGCCTAGGGAAATCTGGATGCTTCTTTGGGACAGGAGATTGGAGACCTCAGTTGGAAAGGTTTGGGTATTATCAAAATGGTCAGAAGTTTCCAATGTCAGGAGCCTGGCCAGACAGGCATGTTAGCCACATGTTGAAGGACTTGCCTCATGATACAGCAGTTCCTCAATTCTATTTAGTTGAGAGAATTCCTGTAGCTGGGTTAAATTTCAAATGATGAGTAAAGACAAAATTGAATCACATAGCCTCATTATAATGTTAACAATCTGAAAAGACCATGTGGACTGATATCAAGTTGCTGTCTGAACTGAGACCTTTCACAGTTTAATAATCACTTCTCTTTAACTTCATTCAACCCAAAGAGAGTAAAATTCATCCTAATCTTTCTATGATCAGATGGAGTAAATTGGAATCATGTCAGAGAAAATCCATTGATTTGGATATTGGATGAAAGATACGAGAGGGCAGGGAATGTCTGAAGATGACAAAATATTCAGTTATCCAGAGGAGGGGGAATTCACCATGTCTGGTCATGAAAGACATGATTTGTATACACAGATGCCTCCTTAAAACAATTGAAAATTTCCTATACAATTCCGAGAGAATTGGTTGAAATGCCCAGATTGCTTTCAGACTGATGAAAAGATAAAATCGTTCTCAGTTAAAAATGAACTGCAGAGAATATCTTGATTAATTTTCCATGTTCACATTGTAACAATTAATTTCAACCATCCTCTAGTCTCTAGGTTCAAATCCAATTCATAGTTATAGAGTTATAGGGTCCAACAGCATGCAGGCAGGCCCTTTGGCCCAAACTTGCCTATGCTGACCAAAATGTCTAACCACGCTAACCCCATTTCCCTGCACTTGGCCCATACCCTTTCTAATCCTTTCTTATCCATGTATTTGTCGAAATGTCTTTTAAATATTGTTAAAGTACGCTTCAACCACTTCCGCTGGCAGTTCATTCCATATGCACATCACCCTGTGTATAAAAAAGTTGCTCCTCAGGTTTCCTTTTATTTTTTTCTCCTCTAACCTTAAACTGATGCCCTTTAGTCCTTGATTCCCCAACCCTGGGAAAAAGACTGAGTGCATTCACCCAATCCAGGCCTTTCATGATCTTATACACTTCTATAAGATACCCCCACAGTCTCCTACGCTCTAAAGAAAAAAATCCTAGCTAATCCAACCTCTCAGACCGTTGAGTCCTGACAATATCCTTGAAAATTTCTTCTGCACTCTTTCCAGTTTAATAACATTCTTCCTATAGCAAAGTGTCCAAAATTGAACACAATACTCCAAGCAGGGCCTCACCAACATCCTGTACAACTGCAATGTAACTTCCCAACTTTGATATTCAATGCCCTGACTGATGAAGCTTTCTTCACTGCCCTGTCTATTTGTCCACTTTCTGAGAACCGTGCACCTGTTTCCTCTGTTCTACTACATTCCTTAAGGCCTTACCATTCACCATGAAACTCCTACCTTGACTTGACTTTCCAAAATGCAAGACTTCACACTTCACTATGTTAAACTCCACTTGACATTTCTCAGTCCACTTCCCCAGCTGATCAAGGTCCTGCTGCAATTTCTGATAACCTTCCTCACTATCCATGATACCACCTATTTTAGTGTCATTAGCAAACTTACTAAACATGGGTTCTACATTTTCATCCAAACCATTGATACAGATAACAACAGCCAAGGGCCCAGCACCGACCCCTGAGGCACTCCACCACTCATAGGCCTGTGATCTGACAAGCATCCTTCTACTATTACCCTCTGCTTTCTATCACCAAGCCAATTGTGTATCTAATTTGCCAGTTCCCTCTGGTTCCATGCAACCTACCATGTGGAACCTTATCAAATACCTTACTGAAATCCATACAGACTACGTCTATCACCCTGCCCTCATCATCCTTCCTCATCACTTCAAAGAGCTCTAACAAATTTGTGCGGCATGATCTCCCACGCACAAAGCCAAGCTGACTACTCCCAATCAAACCCTGTCTTTCCAACTGCATGTATATTTTATCTCTCAAAATCTTCTCAAGTAACTTACCTACCACAGATGTTAGGCTTATTGATCTAAAGTTCCCAGGTTTTTCTTTGTAGTTCTTCTTGAATAAGGGCGCACATGCTACCCTTCAGTCTTCCAGGACCACACCCGTGGCTAATGATAACTCTAAAAATTATCAGCAAGGGTCCTCACAATTTCTTCTCTAGCCTCTTTGCAGTGTTCTTGGATATATCTAGTCAGGACCAGGAGATTTATCCAGCTCCATACATTCTAATACGTCCAACACCTCCTGCGATATGGATTGTCCCCAAGATATGACCACTAACTTCCCCACGTCACCAAGTCTTTACATTTTTCTCCATGGTAAACACAGAGGAGAAATATTCATTGAGGACCCCATCCATCTCCTGCAGTTCTAAACATACATGTCCACTTTGCTCCTGAGGGGCTCTATTCTCTCTCTAGTTATTCTTTTTCTTTTAACATATTTAAATAATCTCTTTGGATTCACCCCAATCTTCTCAGCCAAGGCTACTAATGGAATTAAAATCCTTTCTGTCTAATGAGTGAAAAGGCAAAGTGCAAAGTTATGTTTCAGTAATCTAATCCCAACATGATTAGTCCAAAATGCCAGCTTTCCTAAACTTTGCAGTAAGATGACACTCAGAACACCAATGGTGTTACTAGGGTACCTCATTCAAAATGACCATGGATTGGACTTTTGCTGTTATTGTGTATTACTGCCCAAACTCTCTGACTGTGGTTCATCATTGGAAAAGCAGACTTACTGAATTTAACCTTCAATGGTCATCTTTGCAAAGATGATTCACTGATGCAGTGAGGGTGCTCCTTTGATGGTTAAAAAATAACTATTAATTTATATAGTGTCTTTCATGTCTTCAGGATATCTCAATAAATTTTACAGTCGGGGAATTAATCTGAAGTCAGTAATTTATTTTCAGAGGGGAAACACAGCCGCCAACTTGCACAAAGCGCTGAGATAAATTATCAGTTAATTTTAGTGTAAAAACAAAGCTTTAATCTAAATTTCAAAAAGGAATGTGCTTCATAGCCTCAGCACGGTTGGGTATTAAAGTTCCTCAAAGTTATGGATTAAAAAATATTTTGCTCAAAACCTATAATGTACTAATTCAGAACACATTAAACAAGCTCCTAACCAAATTCTCAAAAACATGATACAATAAATAAAAATTACAAATAATAGCAAAAGAATGAGCTGGAGCCCAATCTTGACTATTGGTTTAGATTACTAGAGCTTCAGTTTCATGTCTAATTCTTTTGAATTCTTTGATTACAGCACCACTTTGTAACCAACTCCACATTTTCATTCATCATTTATATAATTCCCACATGTATTTTAGTGTTGATGTTGGAAAGCAAAGTTCTTTAAACAAATATGAAATACATTTAAAACATGAAAAATTATCCTGTACAGAAACGAGAAAAGACCATGTTCACTTGTATTGGCCTTCAGAGCCAAATAAACCACTCAACCTGATTGTTTGTATAATACATGAATAATGAGTACATTGGAAAGTTACAGAAGGAACATTTAAAATGGTTTAACTATAATTTATAAAGGGAAGCACCTTCAGGTGAAAACAGGCAAGTGAACTCCCAAAATGCCTGAAATATAGGCTTGAATTCGTCAACATCTGGAAGAGCAAATAGGTCAACATTTCAGGTAGCACCCCCTGTCAGAGGTTAGATCAGAGTAGTGCTGGAAAAGCCCAGCAGGTCAGGCAGCATCTGAAGAGCAGGAAAATCGACGTTTCAGGCAAAAGTCCCTGTCAGAGCCTACAGCCTAATGTTTGCAGCATCCCCTTTATTTGACATCTTTTATTTTTATTTTCACCACTAAATAGTTTATTGCAACAGACTGCTTACCCAATTGCTCCTCCTGTTCAGTCCCATTATCAGCTGTTCCCCAGAACATGATGTTGGTCAACATCGTGCACAAGAGGAGAGAGAAGCAGCAAGAGACCCGCTGCACTCTGGTGAAGGAGCTCCTTGGGGGGCGAGCAAATATCGAAAACCAGATATGTTGATCCGTGAAACTTTCAGATGTTTTTATGAAGAACAGATTGCTGGAACACATCAAACAGGACAGGTTTCAGTTATGAATTCTTTCAAAGTATCCTAAGATGAATACAAGTTAAAAAAAGTGTGTTGTTTATGTTAATATCACAGACTAGTCACTGGATCCATGTCAAAGTGATATCAAACATAATATAGTCACACATGTGACATTAAGTTTCATGTGTTGGAAAAGCAAAAATAGGAACATCACAAAGTCAGTATTAAAATATTGATTTACAATTGCTCATGAAGTGCTTTACACAGATCATTGTGAAATGTATTAGCCTCCTTGACATCCTAGAAAAGCACAAAAGTGCAAATTCTAACCCAATTATAAAATGCAAAGATAATAAATAATAGCCCCATCAGCAGCTGAAAAAGTTAATACTTCATTTGTGTATTAAACTATATCTGTTCACTTTTTGATTGTTAATGGACCTGCCTAGAAATTTTACTTTTAACAATCTATCTTTCATTCCATTTTTGTTTCTGATTTCCAGCATCCACAATTCTTTCTACAACACTGAAAAGAAATGAAAGATGGATTGTTAAAATTAAAATTTCTAGGCAGGTCCATTAACAATCAAAATGTGAACAGATAGAGTTTAATACTCAAATGGTGTAGCCCTCTGAGCTAAAAGGTCTGGGTTTGGGTCTCACGTACCTTTGGACTTGACGGCCAAATAGGTGGAAGAATATCTAATGTTAACTTACTCATCAGTGGCATGTTACCTGAAACTAATATATTCTGTCCACTGTTAGGAGAAAGTGACCAATACCTGACATAGTTGAAGAGTGTGTTGCTGGAAAAGCACAACTATTCAGGCAGCATCCAAGAAACTGGAGAATTGACATTTCGGACATAAGCCCTTCATCAGGAATGAGGCTTGTGAGCCAGGGCTGAGAGATAAATGGGAGGGAGGTGAGGCTGGGGGAAGGTAGTCGGAATGCAACAGGCAGATGATGGTGGGGGTCAAAGTGGTAGGTCGGAAAGGAGGGTGGAGCGGCTAGGTGGGAAGGAAGTTGGACAGGTAAGATTGTTCAAGAGCACAGTGCCGAGTTGGAAGGTTGGATCTGGGATAAGTGGGGGGGGAGGAGAAATGAGGAAACTAGTGAAATCCACATTGATCCTGTGTGGTTGGAGAGTCCCAAGGCGGAAGATGAGGCGTGCTTCCTGTAGGCATCGGGTGGTTAGGGTTTGGGGTGGAGGAGGCCCACACGGGATCAATGTGGATTTCACCAGTTTCCTCATTTCTCCTCCCCCCAACTTATCCCAGATCCAACCTTCCAACTCGGCACCATCCTCTTGACCTGTCCTATCTGTCCATCTTCCTTCCCATCAATCCGCTCCACCTCCTGTCCGACCTATCGCCTTCACCCCACCTTTATCTACCTATCACATTCTCAGCTACCTTCCCCCAGCCCCAATCCCCTCCCATTTAACTCTCAGCCCCCTTGGGCCACAAGCCTCATTCCTGACGAAGCGTTTATGCTCAAAATGTCAATTCTCCAGTTCTTTGAATGCTGCCTGATCGGCTGTGCTTTTCCAGTAACACACTCCTCAACTCTGATCTCCAGCACCTGCAGTCCTCACTTTCTCCTAGTTGATTAAGACCTGACATTGGGAAGGAAAACATATGCACAGCTCTTCATATGAAATCTTAGGAATATACCTGAAATCTTTCATTTCTGCCTCAGAAGCGAGATGGAAGGTTTTATCAAGAACAAATTGTCCAGCATCAACAGCTAACCAGCAATTGCAGAAAAAGTACCATTGCTTCCCTGTTTCTGGATCTTGTATAATTACATGGTTGATGTACCTGCAGTTAATGAGAGTTCAGCCGTTAAAAAAAAAAGAATTCATTCTGTAGTAAGTTAAGCTTCATCAGGTTTAATGCACACAGTAAAACAGTAAAATAATGCTGTACAGGATTGTGAAAGCACTAGAGAATGAATCACTAAAGTACATTTACCAGGATGGACTGGATCCTGAATTATTATGCCACAGTCTAATGCTGGTGAGGTTGCCCAATGGGAATGGAGTAGCAAGGAGAAACTCATCCACTGACCCTTGTTGAAAGAGTGGTTTCTTCGGATCAGTCAGGTGATGGGAGTCACTTTGGCCTGCTGAACCATACAGCATCATTACTACCTAAGCAAACAATAATAAAGCAATGTGTTATGCATCTTATTGTCACAACTCCAAAATTGCCAACTGTCTTACTTGAAGTTTAGACATTTTTAGAGCAGGAAAGTAAGCTGAAATTTGCAATTGATCCAAAAGTGAGGAATTTTTCTGGTCCTAATGACAAGAATCATGGAATGTTGTCATAAGTGTATAAAAAATTTGGAGATTGAGTGGTATATTTACAAATGCCAATCCATGTGGCCAGGTTCCGATTGTATTGAGTTATCACATTAACATCATCCATCTTGCATTATTTTCATTGAGTTTAGGCAAGAAGCAGTAATTCTGTTAGCTCTGCCATGATGTCATAGACAGATGTCAATGGCTAAGATTCTCATCCAAGTACTGACACCAGGCAGTATTCTCCGAGTCTCCGGGAGGTGAGTAGGTGGGCCCAGTAAAACAGTGGGTAACTGTTAGATTGACCCCATTCCAAAGTGACCCATGTTTGGAGAATTTTGCAAACAACAGAACCATACCCACCTCCAAACAGATATCATTATGTCACACAAGGACCAATGTAAGAAATTATATATCTTGTAAGCTGTCAACTTTTGTGTCAAGAGTATGATTTATTATGGAGTTCTGGGAAGCACAAGCTATAAAATCTCCTTTTCTGATCCGAGGCTCAAATCCTGAAAGTCATGACCTAACAGCAATTCTTCAAGGAAAATACCCAACTTCTCAGTGTGTAATTACTGGGATCTTACCAGCATTGTCCAAATTCAAGAAATAAGTCAAAACTTATGACTCTTCAACTAGTTATATCTGTAACTGCAATTAATGAAAAATGTATTACAGTCTGATTATAAAATTTAATTAACTGTTTTGTTCCTTCCGTGATTTCTGCAGGTTATCTTGAAGCCCCAATTACTCTATTAACATTTCAATTTAATTAATTTCTATAGTATTTGCCTGTATTTTCATTTTCCAGACCTTCGATGTAGTGCCTGCTCCTCTTCGATGGCCTGTGAAGACTTTTACCAAATAATGGTATTTGGCAAATGGATCATTATCTGCAAGCACAGTTTTCTTCACCTAAATGAAAGACAAATTTTGAGATGATACAATGCAATTACTACTAAACAACAATTTTAAGATTTTAATAAAAATTTGAATGTTATATTTTTGAGCATTAATGGTAGTGCAATGGTTGATGATCTGGTTGTTGTTCCCAACATGGTCAGCTCAAAATCTGACCATGCACCTCTCTATACAGTCTGTGGAAAAGACTCTTTTGCATGCAGGTAAGTAGCAGGGACAAATCTGTAAGAAGCTGCTTCTCTAATCACAAGCTGACTCTCTCCTGTGCTTCACTGGTGAACCTATCAGCAGCAAATGCAGAAGAGAAGCAGCCTGTGATTGAGGGAGCAACAAATAATGTAGCGGTGACCTCTCTCTCTCTCTCTCTCTGCACCTTCTTTGTGGCTGCAACACTATATTCTACACTCTGCTCTGCTAACCTGATACATTTCATATGCCTGCATAGTTTGCAAAACAACACATTTTACTGTATCCCGGCACATGTGAAAATGATAAATCAATCAATCAAGTGGCAATTCCAAAATAAAGTGCACATTCTAAAGGCAGTTCAGGAATGAAGTGATTGGTTCTACATGTGCACAATCATAGAAGGTTGTAGCAGAGGCTGTGGAGGCTAGGTCATTAAGTATATTTAAGATGGAGATAGACAGGTTCTTGAGTATCAAAGGGAATCAAGTGTTACGGGGAGAAAGCAGGAGACTGGGTATGTGAAACACATCAGCCATGATTGAATGGTCTGAATGGTCTTATTTCTGCTCCTATGTCTTATGGTCTCTGTTGAGAAAGTGGCTAAAAAGGGGTTTGGAATCGTGTTTTTTTTAAATACATACATTGAGAACAAACATAAGAAAGCTATGATGATTCTCTAAAGCACTGGCTCAGCACCAACTCGAATATTGGGTGGAATTTTCCCAGCCCTGGTGCAATGTGGGCTATGTTGAGTAATTTGGGAAAACATGGTGAAAATGAATAAATCTGATTGTCGATGTTAAGAAAAAAGCTGCATTTTTTCCCCTTCAGGTTTTAACATTGAGTTGAGAATCTCACTAATAAATGGTAATCACCTTATTTTCATGCATTTATGTCACATTAATAGCTCATCTCGTCTTCTTTCCATACAGCTCACAAGTATTGGCAAGAAATCGGATGGCCCTAGTTGCCAACAGGAAAGTCAGAGCGGTTACTAAGCAGAAGCTGCATTCACCATCATCTTTATGGGAAGCAACTGTCTCCACCTTTTGTCAACAGAAGTTGACACTGGCAAAGCACCTAACCTCACCACATCCTCATGGCTGATCTTGGAGCAACTTAAAACACACTTTAGCATTTCCTCACTGTTCACTGACACCTTATATTGTAATGCTCCTGGCAGATGACACATCCATCTCTTACATCTACACAGGATGCATACTGTGGCTTTTAACTTGCTTCCTTGGCACTTACTTTGCACTTGGCTGTTCACAGCATCTCTGTCTTGCCTTTATTTGTAAAGCAGACAGACAGCTTGTCATGGTTATCCCGACTGTAGAAAAAGGGGATAATTGTCAGTAAGTAACTGTCATCATACTCAATAAAAGACACTCTCTGATCCCAGTCCAAGGAGGTGGTCTCAGACAGTCAGGTGCTTCTTGCGATCAAGGTCAAGGGCTCAGTGTCTTTCCAGTGTGGGGTTTGGGACCCGGTTCTACAGGTCAGCTTCAATCAATCTGTTGGCTGTAGAGACACCACTCAGAGGTCTGAGCTGTGCTTCGTCCTGAGGTTTGGGTTGATCAGGGGCCAGTCCATGCAAGGAAGCATAAAGTAGGGAAGCCAAGTCTGGTGATGAGCTGAATTAGGTTGCGTGGCTAATGGGTGAATGACACTGAAGGGTTCAATTCCAAATCTATGGGTCAGCTCTTATACTACATTGGAGGAACTGGGGTGGAGTGGGGAAGACCATAAGAACCATAAGCCATAGGAGTGGAAATAAGGCCATTCGGTCCATTGAGTCCACTCTGCCATTCAATCATGGCTGATGGGCATTTCAACTCCACTTACCAGCATTCTCCCCGTAGCCCTTAATTCCTTGTGACATCAAGAATTTATCAATCTCTGCCTTGAAGACATTTAGCGTCCAGGCCTCCACTGCACTCTGCGGCAATGAATTCCACAGGCCCACCACTCTCTGGCTGAAGAAATGTCTCCACATATCTGTTCTGAATTGACCCCCTCTAATTCTCAGGCTGTGTCCATGGGTCCTAGTCTCCTCGTCTAACGGAAACAATTTCCTAGCATCCACCTTTTCCAAGCCATGTTTTATCTTGTAAGTTTCTATTCAATCTCCCCCAATCTTCTAAACTCCAACGAATACAATCCCAGGATCCTCAGCCGTTCCTCGTATATTAGACCTACCATTCCAGGGATCATCCGTGTGAATCTCCGCTGGACACGCTCCAGTGCCAGTATGTCCTTCCTGAGGTGTGGGGACCAAAACTGGACACAGTACTCCAAATGGGGCCTAACCAGGGGTTTATAAAGTCTCAGTAGCACAACGGTGCTTTTATATTCCAACCCTCTTGAGATAAATGACAATGTTGCATTCGCTTTCTTAATCACAGACTCAACCTGCATGTTTACCTTTAGAGAATCCTCGACTAGCACTCCCAGATCCCTTTGTACTTTAGCTTTACGAATTTTCTCACCATTTAGAGTCTACACTTTTATTCTTTTTTCCAAAGTGCAAGACCTCGCATTTGCTCAAGTTGAATTCCATCAGCCATTTCCTGGACCACTCTCCCAAACTGTCTAGATCCTTCTGCAGCCTCCCCACTTCCTCAGTACTACCTGCCTGTCCACCTAACTTTGTATCATCGGCAAACTTCGCTAGAATGCCCCCAGTCCCTTCATCCAGATCATTAATATATAATGCGAACAGCTGTGGCCCCAACAATGAGCCCTGCGGGACACCGTTTGTCACCGGCTGCCATTCCGTAAAAGAACCTCTTATCCCAACTCTGCCTTCTGTCAGACAGCCAATCCTCAATCCATACCAGTAGCTCACCTCGAACACCATGGGCCCTCGCCTTGCTCAGCAGTCTCCCATGTGGCACCTTATCAAAGGCCTTTTGGAAGTCTAGGTAGACCACATCCACTGGGTTTCCCTGGTCTAACCTACTTGTCACCTCTTCAAAGAATTCCAACAGGTTTGTCAGGCATGACCCGGAAGAGGAGGTCAGACACGGAAGAGGAGATTTTTAAAGACACCAATACCCTGGCTTCAATGGTGGGAGTGGAGATTGGGGTGGGGAACAGTGGATCATTATGGTCAGCATGGCAATGTGGTAGGCCAGGGGTTGAATTGGAAATTAGGGGATATTAGCCTTTAAACCTGAATGTGAACAGCACAAAAGCTGAGGGGATTGCCATATCCTGGAAGATGCTATGATGTCCAAATTCTTGATAACTCACAAGTTCCTGTCTCATTCCAAGGGTTGAATACCACATGTGCATGGCTGCTGGGAGACAAGGGATAGCCTCTCCAAACCTGGTTGCTGGCTCTTTTATGGAGCTCACTGACTGAGGTAGAGTCCAAAGATGTACAGGTTGAGTGAATTGGCCATGTTAAATTGCTCATAGTGTTCAGGGATGTGTAGGTTAGATGTATTAGTCAGGGGACATGTAGAATAATAGGATCAGTGATTGGGTCTGGGTAGGATACTCTTTGGAGGGTTGGTGTGGACTTGTTGGGCAAAAATGGCCTGTTTCCACACTGTAGGGATTCTATGATTCTATAAATACAGACACAATGCAGCACAGTTTTCACCAGGGCCTTTGTGGAAAAGACAAGAGGGCTCCTGAAGATGACAGCCAGATGTTTGGATTGCTCTGATAGGGCTTTGCAGTATGTTCTAGACAAGGTACAATCCTGACATGCTGTGCCCCTACACAACTGGAGCAGACAAAAAGAGAGAGAGAGAAAGAGAGAGAGCATACCATGGATGCTGAGGAGCAGGGAGAGTGGCAGCAGTTTTTTTTAGAGAATGACAATGAGGACATTGAACATGGTACCTCTCTGAATAGAATGAAAAGATGATGACAGAAAAGAAGGCATTGAATGAGATGAAAGTAACTGAAAGGAATGTTAGCAACCATAATGGAGCAGGAGATGTGGGGCATGGATAGGATAAATAGACAAAGTCTTTTCCCTGGGGTCAGGGAGTCCAGAACTAGAGGGCATAGGTATAGGGTGAGAAGGGAAAGATATAAAAGAGACCTAAGGGGCAACGTTTTCACACAGAGGGTGGTACATTTATGGCATGAGCTGCCAGAGGAAGTGGTGGAGGCTGGTCCAATTGCAACATTTAAGAGGCATTTGGATGGGTATATGAATAGGAAGTGTTTGGAGGGATATGGGCTGGGTGCTGGCAGGTGGGGTTGGGATATCTGGTCGGCATGGACGGGTTTGACCAAAGGGTCTGTTTCCATGCTGTACATCTCTATGACTCTATGGGCTGAGGCACCCCAAGTGAGTGAGTAAATAAGAACTAGGATCAGACAGTATGACGGCAAAAATGAGTACTGCAGATGCTGGAGATTAGGGTCAACAGTGTGGTGCTGGAAAAGCACAGCAGGTCAGGCAGCATTCGAGGAGCAGGAAAATTGACATTTCGGGCAAAAGCCCTTTATCATGAATTTGGCACTGAGGAAGGAGATGTGGTTGTAATAGCGAGTCTGTTTAAGAATGTGGCTGCAGAGCTTCAGGGCAGAGGAGATGACCTAAAGGTTGCAGTGACAGAAAGACTCACTGAGATCCTTGGAGAGGATCTTCAGGATAGGCATCCTTAGACGAGGATTCGCAGTGGGGTTAAAATCAACTAGGCAAAAGCGAATGCTGCAGATGCTGGAGATTAGAGTCAAGTGTGGTGCTGGAAAAGCACAGCAGGTCAGGGAGCATCCAAGGAGCAGGAAAATTGACATATTGGACAAAAGCTCTCTGATGAAGGGCTTTTGCGCAAACATTGATTTTCCTACAGACAGTATGATGTGCAGTGGGCAGGAATCATAGAGTCATAGAGATGTACAGCATGGAAAAAGACCCTTCGATTCAACCCGTCCATGCCGACCAGATATCCCAACTCAATCTAGTCCCACCTGCCAGCACCCGGCCCATATTCCTCCAAACCCTTCCTATTCATATACCCATCCAAATGCTTCTTAAATGTTGCAATTGGACCAGCCTCCACCACTTCCTCTGGCAGCTCATTCCATTCACGTACCACTCTCTGTGTGAAAAGTTTTCCACTTAGGTCTCTTTTATATCTTTCCATTCTCACCCTAAACCTATGCTCTCTAGTTCTGGACTCCCCAACCGCAGGGAAAAGACTTTATCTATTTATCCTGACCATGCCCCTCATAATTTTGTAAACCTCTATAAGGTCACCCCTCAGCCTCTGACGCTCCAGGGAAAGAATTGCATGCAATATTCCAACCAATGTCCTGCACAGCCGCAACATGACCTCCCAACTCATGTACTCAATACTTTGACCAATAAAGGAAAGCATACCAAACACCTTCTTCACTATCCTATCTACCTACAACTCCACTTTCAAGGAGCAATGAACCTGCATTCCAAGGTCTCTTTGTTCAGCAACACTCCCTAGGACCTTACCATGAAGTGTATAAGTCCTGCTGAGATTTGCTTTCCCAAAATGCAGCACCTCACGTTTATCTGAATTAAACTCCATCTGCCACTTCTCAGCCCATTGGCCCATTTGGTCAAGATCCCATTGTAATCTGAGGTAACCCTCTTCGCTGTCCACTACACCTCCAATTTTGGTGTCATCTACAAATTTACTAACTGTACCTTTTGTGCTCACATCCAAATCATTTATGTAAATGACAAAAAGTAGAGGAACCAGCACCAATCCTTGTGGCACTCCACTGGCCACAGGCCCCCAGTCTGAAAAACAACCCTCCACCACCACCCTTTGTCTTCTACCTTTGAACCAGTTCTGTATCCAGATGGCTAGTTCTCCCTGTACTCTGTGAGATCTAACCTTGCTAATCAGTCTCCCATGGGGAACCTTGTCGAACACCTTACTGAAGTCCATATAGATCACATCTACCGCTCTGCCTTCATCAATCCTCTTTGTTACTTCTTCAAAAAACTCAATCAAATTTGTGAGACATGATTTCCCATGCACAAAACCATGTTGACTATCCCTAATCAGTCCTTGCCTTTCCAAATACATGTGCTTTCTGTCCCTCAGGATTCCCTTCAACAACTTGCCCACCACCGAGGTAAGGTTCACTGGTCTATAGTTCCCTGGCTTGTCTTTACCACCTTTCTTAAACAGTGGCACCACGTTTGACAAACTCCAGTCTTCCGGCACCTCACCTGTGACGATTGATGATACAAATATCTCAGCAAGAGGCTATGTTTGTAGATTTTGGGTGAGCTGAGTGAGAGCTGTTAAGTGGAGAAACTGCATGTAATAGTGAGATTGGTAGATCGTGAGCCTTGGAGGGAGGTGGGTGCAGTTGTGATGATACTGAGGGTAAGGTATCAGAGAGACAATGGTGGCACTATCCTTGTAGCTCAGAAAAGATCACTGACCTTCTTGCAGCTCTGCTGGTCATAACATTTTGTCTACGAAATAGCTCTTCCCAGGGCTGCAATCTCATGCCAGGCTGGCAAAGTCTGATGCGAATGGACTCCTCCTCCTGCACACCATTCACCATGACCTCCAGATTTCTTTCTGCAAAGCTGGGTGCTAACATTCCTTTCTGGGACATCTCGTGACAAAAATGCTGAAGCAGCAGGGTATGAAGGACGGTGTCTGGCTTGCAACATTTGAATTGATGTGCAGCTGGGGTTTATATGTTCCAAGGGCAGGAATAGAGTCCTGGCACCAGTGAGCACTTCCATTTCTGCTACCACATGATTGTGCAAGAAGGGCACCATGGAGCCCACACCCATCATAAATAAGATGAGCAGCAGAAGACTGCATGAGAATAGTGTCGATGAGCCATGAGGGAGACTCTACATGAGACTGCCCCAAAATAACCCGTAGCCAAAAAATGGGAAAACTCAGCCCATTGTGACTAATTCTCAGCACTCTGTCTTAGGAAGGAATGTGAAGACTGCACCAAGAAAGTGCAGAAAAGATTTACACAAATGATCCCAGGCATGAGGCACTCCAGTTACGTGGATAGATTGAGGAAACTGGCATCATACACCTCAAAGAGAAGATAAACAAGGGTTTTGATGTTAGTTTTCAAAATCACAGGGGCTCCAAAGACGATTTGAGGAAAAAATGATATTTTGTGCAGAAAGTAGTTAAGATCTGAACTGCACTGCCTCAGGGTGTGAGGCAGCTACCAAAAGGAAATCAGATAACCATACAAAAAGATAAACATGGTGGCCAGGCCATGGGAAAGGGCTAGGAGTGGGACAAATTGAGTTGCTCCTGCAGAGAGCCAGTACAGATACAACAGGCTGAATGCATTCCTTTTGTGCTGCATGCATTCTATGATTCAATGTTAACACCAACAGAGTTCATCACCCAGAAAATAGTGCTGCAGTTTAAAAGAAACACTTAATATAAGTAACTGATGGCTTGAAAATCTTGTAACACTCTGTGGTGCAAAGTAAGTGTCTGCTGACACCTGGCTAATTAAAACAGGGTCCATGTAGACCCTTATCAAGACTCATAATCAAAAGGAGACATGAAAACATCTCACTGAAGTCCATTGCGCATACTCCACAGTGTCAGCACACACAGCCTAGCATCTTTCGCTTTTGTAGATGTTAAACAACACACTGCAACGTAACCATTTGCATAAACATTCTGTTCAATATTATGTTTACTGAGGTAATTAGTAAATCTTGTGTTTACATATAATATAGTATATGTGACATTAGGCTGATTTGCATCACCAATTTAATAGAAAAGTTATTACTATAACATATCATGCCATTTCTATCATTTTGAAACTTCATAATATTTTCAAATTATTTGGAATATATGTGGTTTAAAATTGAAAATACTCCAACAAAAGCATTAATATACCTTTTATTTAAAAAGTATAGTTCAACTAACTGGTAGTAAATTAAATTTCAGAGTTGCAACATCTTATGAAAGGTTTTCTCACCTTCATTAAATCCTGTCTATCTTTCATTCGAGTCCAAATGACTAAGACGATATAAACTCCAAAAACAGCAGCCAATAATGAGACTACTACAGAGTTATCTTTGATTTGAGAGAACAACTTGACAGTTTCCATGACATCCACTGTATTTGGCAAGACCAATAAAGAGGTAGCAAACAAACTGAAATGGTTGCAAAGACACTGGGTTTTGTTTAGATTTGATTTTGGACCCACCTAAATGATAAAGATAGAACAAATGTGAATCATTCTTTCCCTGCAAGAAAAGCAAACTCTAAAGTCAAAATATGGAGAACTTTCTGGACGAGACTTCTGAGCGTGAACTGAAGACTTGCAGTAATTACAAATTCAACAATAATCCACAATAGGTCAACACTGTTTTAATTATGAAAATATAAATTTGTCCTAATTTACAGTGTTTCATGTCTGAATTTCTCCAGAACATAAATTGTGATGAATCCCAAGAAATAATGAAGGACAATACAGTATTCATCACTGAGCAGTATTTCAATGTTGGCTAGCATATTTTTAGATCTCCTCTTGGGCAGGAAAACATCTCTGAACAGATTAAAAGGTTGGAAAGGATATTCTGAGCTGGAGGAAGAAGGTACGATTATAGATAAAGGAGACGGAAATGCACACCTGAGGAGAATAGTTACAAGTGATTTGTGACAGAGTGAGTGAACAATTTTGCAGGGGCCAGTTCAATAGCCCTTTGAAATATAAAATGGGTTTGCAAGGTGCAATTGACCTACACACGAGATTTTCAAAGCAGTTAACACACCAATTTATGCGGTTTGCTCATTGACAGAAAGGCTGCACAACAGTGTTGACTGTGCTGGGAGTGGCTGCAGAACACAACAGAGTACACTGTGGCTGAAGCAGACGCTGGATTTCATCTCACAATTGAGACGCAGCAAAGACACAGATTCAGAAAGCATGCGACTGAGGGAGCTCAAAGATATTCTGCGAATACCACAATGCACTAACGCCTTTGCAAATATTTTATCAAGTGAAACTCAAACCAGAGGTGTGCGAGGTTCTCCAGATGTCATTTTGGACTTTTAAAGACACTTCTAATGTCCAAAACACAGGTGTAATGCTTCCAAATTTTAAGCCAAGCAAATTGATGGCATTTGGACTCAGAACCTGGGCTGATTCTGGAAGACATGGTATATGGTTTCAAAAGTAGACACTGTTGACAAGGCAGCAAGTAACCCAATTTCAGAAATAGTTTCCAGAATGCATGATTGCAGCAGATTACCAGGAATAACAGATGCAGGAAGAATATATGACCATTTAATGTCACCTAGCTTGGCACTGGAGCTGTGGTGGTGAAGATTCAGGTTGAAGCATTCTGAAGGAATTATAATTTGATGAAAATGGACAGCAGCTTGGAGAACTTTACAGAAGGTAAATGTTGTGGTTGTAAAGTTGCAAATTCACCATTTTTCCACCCACATGATAATTATCTGTGGAGCTCTCTCAATTGTAGTCAGATAGACAGATAGGTTTCTTTATTTTTAATTTAAAATTATATTGTCAAATGATCTCTAGTAGAATGTAATTGACACTTTGTTCATTCAGTGAGAGCTGAATAACCAAGTCATTGAGTAGGAATGTTTGCATTTGACCTTTTGTTAAGATACCTGTTTTATTCCTCTATATTCCTGGCTGTTTTGCAGAGAGCTACTGGGAACTAAGTACACATTTGTTTTACTTGGTGAGTATACTTTCGTTTTCTCATGTGCTACAAGCTATCTATAAGCACCTGTGTCTAAATGAATACACCATTCACACTTCCGAGCTTGACTAGACTAAATCTCATTGGATTTGGTCTCCAGTGAAAGCACAATAGGAATCCTCAGGTGCTTGCATTTTGCCTGCAACCTAATGTAGTGCTACATGTGATATGACATTCTGACAAGATTTGCAAAACAAAAATAATTCTGCTCTAGAGTTAGTCAGTTCCACAACACCTTATAGAGTTAGATTCAATGCAGCTTATTTCACTCAGTGCAATTTTGTTTTCTATTCTCAGCAACGATTTGTTTCCTTTATTGTAGGGCAGCTGCTGGTGGACAGTGGCTGAAACACTATGAAGATGCAATCAGAAAGAATGATAATATATAATTTTACTAAATTAATGCTGCATGGAGATCTGTAATAGTAAACTACTTGGAATAAGCCATGCTTTTGACAGTCACAATCTGTTGCTCAGAACAGAACAGACTGTTGTCAATTTTATAGTGTTGAAGTTTCCTTCACCTTACCTTACATCCATGGGTTGACCATCGATGCTGCATTTCATCCCAGTATAAGCATTTAGTACTGATGGTACTTATCGTGAAAGTTATGTTGGCCTCTGGAACAGTTGACTGTTGGAGAGGCTTGACTGCTAAATAATAAGTACCGTTCCTGCCCATTAACATTTCAGGTGTTATAACACAACTGTAGGCTTCAACTAGAAAGATAAAATAATGAAAAATGTGTGATTTCTAATCATTAGGTAAGATTCCAAAATTAAAAACAAACTACTTAAAGAAATATGGTCATGTACATAAAGACAGCACTGAATCCAAGAGTACAACCGCTGAAAGTAGAGCCATAGAAAGAGGCTATTTATCCAATGGTCCCTGTTCAGGCTCTTTGGGACAGAATCAGCTTCCATCATCCTTTCAAAGTAGACAGGCAGGAGGCTGGAAGAACACAGCAAGCCAGGCAGCATCAGGAGGTGCAGAAGTCAATATTTTGGGTCTAACCCTTCTTCAGGCCTGGGAGTTGGTGTGGGGGGAGCTGCAAATAAAGAGGATGGCGGGGGTAGAGTGATGAGGTGGGGATAGGTGAAAACAGGTAGAGGGTTCGACCTGGTTGGTCAACGGGAGGAATGAATCCGGTTGGTGTCAGGGAGCAGTGGAAAGGATGGGGAAGGGCTGGGAAGGGAGTCAGGAGATGGGAAGGGAGGTTATTTGAAATTGGAGAACTCAATGTTGAGTCCTCCGGGCTGTAGACTGCATAGATGGAAGATGAGGTGTTGTTCCTGCAATTTGTGGTTTGGCACATGGGTGGCAATGGAGGAGGCCAAGGATGGTCATGTTGGGAAAGGGAATGGGAAGGGAAGTTGAATTGGGCAGTGATTGGGAGGTCCAGTCGTCCCCTGTGGGCCCAGTTATGATGCTCAGTCAACCATTCCCTACGTTTATGTTTGGTCTCCCTGATGTAGAAAAGACCACATCAGGAGCAACTAGTTTGGAAGAGAGGCAGTTGAACCTCTGTCTCACCTGGAAGGACTGTTTGGGGCCTTGGATGGAGGTGAGGGAGGTGGTGTGCAGGCAGGTTTTGCATCTGTTGTGGTTGCAGAGGAAGGTACCTGGGGGTTCGGGTGGGGATGTTGGTGGGGAGAGTGGTGCAAACCAAGGACTGTCGAAGGGAACCGATTTGTCTCCACCAACCTTTCAGGCAATGCATTCTTGAACACAAGAACCGACTATATTATTAAATTATTCACCCTATCTCCTGGGTTGTTTCAGGCTGTAATTATCTTCAGGCTGTAAAATCTAGACTTCTGGTTTAAAATCATCATACCAGCGGAAAGAGGTTCCTTGTTTCATGCATGGGACATGAGCTGTGCCAATATTGCCCATCCATAGTTGCCCCTGTGAAGATGGTAGTGAATTGCCTCTTGAACTGCTGCAGTTCATCTGATGTACATATACCTCAATGCCTTTAGGGGGGGAGTTCCAGGAGTTTAAGGTAGTAACACTGAAGGAATGGCAATATATTTCCAATTCAGGATGTTCAGTGGCTTGGACAGGAGCCTGCAGGTGGTAGTGTTCCCACATATCTGCTACCCGCAATCTTATAGATGGTCATGGGTTTGGAAGGTGCTGTAGATCTTGTAGATAGTACTCATTGCTGCTATTGAGCATCAGTAATGGTGAGACTGAATGCTTGTGCATTTGGTGCCAATCAAGTGAGCTGTTTTGTCCTGGATGGTGTCACGCTTCTTAAGTGTTGTCTAGAGCTGCACCCATCCAGGAAAGTGGGGAGGAGTCCATCACACTCCTGACTTGTGCCTTGTAGATGATGGACAAGCTCAGGGAAGTCTGGAGGGGAGTTATCCATTGAAGGATTCTTGTTATAGAGTCATAGAGTCATAGAGATGTACAGCATAGAAACAGACCCTTCGGTCCAACCCGTCCATGCCAACCAGATATCCCAACCCAATCTAGTTCCATCTACCAGCACCCGGCCCATATCCCTCCAAACCCTTCCTATTCATATACCCATCCAAATGCCTCTTAAATGTTGCAATTGGACCAGCCTCCACCACATCCTCTGGCAGCTCATTCCATACACGTACCACCGTCTACGTGAAAATGTTGCCCCTTAGGTCTCTTTTATATCCTTCCCCTCTCACCCTAAACCTATGCCCTCTCATTCTGGACTCCCCGAGCCCAGAAAAAAGACGTTGTCTATTTAACGTATCCATGCCCTTCATAATTTTGTAAACCTTGATAAGGTCACCCCTCACCCTCCGACGCTCCAGGGAAAACAGCCCCAGCCTGTTCAGCCTCTCCCTGTAGCTCAGATCCTCCAACCGTGGCAACATCCTTGTAAATCTTTTCTGAACCCTTTCAAGTTTCACAACATCATTCCGATAGGAAGGAGACCAGAATTGCATGCAATATTCCAACAGTGGCCTAACCAATGTCCTGTACAGCCGCAACATGACCTCCCAATTCCTGTACTCAACACTCTGACCAATAAAAGAAAGCATACCAAATGCCTCTTCACTATCCTATCTACCTGCGACTCCACTTTCAAGGAGCTATGAACCTGTACTCCAAGGTCTCTTTGTTCAGCAACACTCCGCAGGACCTTACTATTCCGAGTATAAGTCCTGCTAAGATTTGCTTTCCCAAAATGCAGCACCTCGCATTTATCTGAATTAAACTCCATCTGCCACTTCTCAGCCCATTGGCCCATCTGGTCCAGATCCTGTTGCAATCTGAGGTAACCCTCTTCGCGTCCACTACACCTCCAATTTTGGTGTCATCTGCAAACTTACTAACTGTACCTCTTATGCTCGCATCCAAATCATTTATGTAAATGACAAAAAGTAGAGGGCTCAGCACCGATCCTTGTGGCACTCCACTGGTCACAGGCCTCCAGTCTGAAAACCAACCCTCCACCACCACCCTCTATCTTCTACCTTTGAGCCAGTTCTGTATCCAAATGGCTAGTTCTCCCTGTATTCCATGAGATCTAACCTTGCTAATCGGTCTCCCATTGGGAACCTTGTTGAACGCCTTACTGATGTCCATATAGATCACATTTACCGCTCTGCCCTCATCAATCATCTTTGTTACTTCTTCAAAAAACTCAATCAAGTTTGTGAGACATGATTTCCCACGAACAAAGCCATATTGACTATCCTGTATCAGTCCTTGCCTTTCCAAATACATGTACATCCTGTCCCTCACGATTCCCTCTAACAACCTGCCCACCACCGAGGTCAGGCTCACCAGTCTATAGTTCCCTGGCTTGTCTTTACCGCCCTTCTTAAACAGTGGCACCACGTTTGCCAACCTCCAGTCTTCTGGCACCTCACCTGTGACTATCGATGATGCAAATATCTCAGCAAGAGGCCCAGCAATCACTTCTCTAGCTTCCCACAGAGTTCTTGGGTACACCTGATCTGGTCCTGGGGATTTATCCACCTTTAACCATTTCAAGACATCCAGCACTTTCTCCTCTGTAATCTGGACATTTTACAAGATGTCGCCATCTATTTCCCTACAGTCTATATCTTCCATATACTTTTCCACAGTAAATACTGATCCAAAATATTCATTCAGTATCTCCCCCATTTTCTGTGGCTCCACACAAAGGCAGCCTTGCTGATCTTTGAGAGGCCCTGTTCTCTCCCTAGTTACCCTTTTGTCCTTAATACATTTGTAAAAGCCCTTTGGATTCTCCTTAATTCTATTTGTCAAAGCTATCTCATGTCCCCATTTCGCCCTCCTGATTTACCTCTTAAGTACACTCCTACTTTCTTTATACTCTTCCAAGGATTCACTCGATCTATCCTGTCTATACCTTACATATGCTTCCTTCTTTTTCTTAACCAAACCCTAAATTTCTTTAGTTATCCAGCATTCCTTATACCTACCAGTCTTCCCTTTCACCCTGACAGGAATATACTTTCTCTGGATTCTTGTTATCTCACTTCTGAAGGCTTTCTATTTTCCAACTGTCCCTTTACCTGTGAACATCTGCCTCCAATCAGCTTTCAAAAGTTCTTGCCTAATACCATCAAAATTGGCCTTTCTCCAATTTAGAACTTCAATTTTTAGATCTGGTCTATCCTTTCCATTACTATTTAAAACGAATAAAATTATGGTCACTGGCCCCAAAGTGCTCCCCCACTGACACCTCAGTCCCCTGCCCTGCCTTATTTCCCATGAGTAGGTCATGTTTTGCACTTTCTCTAGTAGGTACGACCACATACTGAATCAGAAAATTGTCTTGTACACACTTAAGAAATTCCTCTCCATCTAAACCTTTAACACTATGGCAGTCCCAGTCGATGTTTGGAAAGTTAAAATCCCCTACGATAACCACCCTATTATTCTTACAGATAGCGGAGATCTCTTAAATGTTTGTTTCTCAATTTCCCTCTGACTATTGGGGTTCTAGAATGCAATAGTATGACACTCTCCTCATTCCTGATGAAGGGCTCTGGCCCGAAACGTCGAATTTCCTGTTCCTTGGATGCTGCCTAACCTGCTGTGCTTTAACCAGCAACACATTTTCAGTTCTAGAATGCAATCCCAATAAGGTGATCATCCCTTTCTTATTTCTCAATTCACGCAAATAACTTCCCTGGATGTATTTCCAGGAATATCCTCCCTCAGTACAGCTGTAATGCTATCCCTTATCAAAAATGCCACTCCCCCTCTTCCCTTGCCTCCCTTTCTATCCTTCCTGTAGCATTTGTATCCTGAAACATTAAGCTGCCAGTCCTGCCCATCCCTGAGCCATGTTTCTGTAATTGCTATGATATCCCAGTCCCATGCTCCTAACCATGCCCTGAGTTCATCTGCCTTCCCTGTTAGGCCTCTTGCATTGAAATAAATGCAGTTTAATTTATTGGTCCTACCTTGTCCCTGCTTGCCCTGACTGTTTGACTCACTTCTGCTCTCAGCTGTACCTGTCTCACATCGATCTCTTTCCTCACTATCTCCCGGTGTCCCATCCCTCAACCTTACTAGTTTAAATCCTCCCAAGCAGTTCTAGCAAATTTCCCTGCCAGTATGTTAGTCCCCTTCCAATTTAGGTGCAATCCGTCCTTCTTGTACAGGTACTTCTAACCCAAAAGTGATTCCAATGATCCAAAAATGGGAATCCTTCTCCCATACATCAGCTCGTCAGCCATACATTCATCTGCTCTATCCTCCTATCCCTGCCCTCACTAGCTCGTAGCACTGGGAGTAATCCAGATATTACTACCCTTGAGGACCTCCTTTTTAAATTTCTGCCTAACTTTCTGTAATCTTCCTTCAGAGTCTCAACCTTTTCCCTTCCAATGTCGTTGGTTCCAATGTGGACAATGACCTCCTGCTGGCCCCTCTACCCCATGAAAACATTCTGCATCCTCTCTGAGACATTCTTGATCCTGGCCCCAGGGAAACAACACACCATTCTGTTTTTTCTCTGCTGGCCACAGAAACGTCTGTCTGTACCTCTGACTACGGAATCCCCTAACACAATTGATCTCTTGGAAGCTGATTTACCCCTCGTTGCATTACAGCCACTCTCAATACCAGGAACTTGGCTGTTCATGCTATATTCTCCTGAGAATCCATCATCCCCTACATTTTCCAAAACAGCATACCTGTTTGAAATGGGTATATCCACAAAAGACACCTGCACCAGCTGTCTACCTCTCTTACCCTTTCTGGAGTTAACCCATCTATGTAACTGTATGTGAGACCCCCTCCCCCCCCTCCAATTACTGCCATCCATCACATACTGTTGCTATTGCAAATTCCTCATCGTTTCTATCTGTCTCTCCAACCGATCCACTCGATCTGATAAGATTCACATCCAACAGCATTTATGGCAGATATAATCCGCAGTAACCCTTAAACTCTCTTTAAACTCCCACATCTATAGAGAATGTAGAGTGCTACGACCAATGGGGGTATCTTCTGTCAGTACTATTTATCATTTACTACATTATGAAGTATCGGGAGATATGGACAATCTGCTTAAAGCATGGGATCAGGATTTGGGACTAGAAATCTCTATAGAAACATGGAATGACATTTGGGAAAACGCCAGAAGAATCACCATCTGCAACAGAACTCAGGCTATCCAACTGAAGATACTTCGTAGGGCCCATATAGCACCGGATCGATTGGCAAAATTTAAGGCAGGAGCATCTCCAGTGTGTCCCAAATGTAAAATAGAGGTGGGCACTCTTGTACTTGCCTATGGACCTGTCATAAGATCCATAGATACTGGACTAAAGTAGCAAGTACCCTGACAGAAATTTTAGGAACGGAAATTAAAGTGGACTCTGTATCTCTCCTTTTGGGCTTTTCGAACTTACCCTCCCTGGATATGCACGGGAAGAGATTATTTTCTATTCTCTCTTTCTGTGCAAGGAAAAATATTTTGGTGAACTGGGTGGCTGAGGGCTCCCCTGGACTTTCAAATTGGCACAGATTAATGATGGAATGTATTCCCCTTGACTTCCTTACAAATATGGTGCACCAAAAGACTGCATTATTTCATAAAATATGGCAGCCCTTCTTGAATTATATAAATACAGATATTTCAGCCATCCTAACAAGGGCTTTTATTTAATTGAGATTGCGAACCTGGCTGCTCCGGGGCCCCTTGGGAGAGGAAGCCCGCACGAATACGGGTTTTGTTACATTTGATGTTAACACATTCCGAGCATGTATCTCACTACCCAATTTCTGTTATCCGTTTTTTTTTTCTTTCTCTTAGTTGAATAATGTAAGAGACTTAATTATACACTCTGGTTAGTTGTAGGTTAGATTAGTAGTTAGGTGAGTTTTTTTTCTCAGTATTTTTCTTTTGTTAAATTTTGGTTATTATTTATTTAAGATTTAACTGTATATCAATGTTCGTACTTGAGATTTTTGTTTATTTTTGTAAACTTGTAAAAATGTTGAATTTCCAATAAAAATATCTATATAAAAAAACCCACATCTGACAAGAAGCCAGCAAAGGCCATTTTTGCTTCTTCACAATCTACAGACCCAGAAAATAACACCGTCTTATTCCTTTACAAACACTGCTCCAGGTTAAATTAATAGCTATGGCCTATATTTTAAGTTTAATCAAGAGACTTATCTCCAAAAACATATAATCAAGAAAGAATCCACTATACTCACTACTGCAGCCTTTTTTTGGACAGACTTAAAACAACAATTAACTTATCTGATTCTGTGCTGTGAACTTCGCCCAACAGTTCCTCCAAGATTAGTCGTGAACTTCACTGTTTGATCATTTTCCCAGATGCACTCCAATGTCCAACGATACACAAATTTAAACAGCAAAGGCAGTAACTGTTCAGGTTCTCTCTTTCTCTCTCTCTCTATCTCTCTCTCTCTCTCTCTCCTGCACTGTCCTCACCATGCGCTTCCTTTGTCTGCTCTTCTCCCTTTTAAACTGCTGTTGTTTTGACTTTTTTTTCCCCAAAGTTCCAAAACAATGCAACAGCATATAAAACAGTAATTGCTGCTCCTGGAACTCGAGGAAATCACCTCCAGCACCTAAAATACCTCAAAAAAGGTCTTGTAGCCATTGTGTTTATGTGTGATTCCTGATGAAGGGCTTATGCTCGAAACGTCGAATTCTCTATTCCTGAGATGCTGCCTGGCCTGCTGTGCTTTGACCAGCAACACATTTGCAGCTGTGATCTCCAGCATCTGCAGACCTCATTTTTTACTTGTGTTTATGTGTGAGTCCAGTTCAGTTTCTGGTCAATGATAACCCCAAGGATGTTAATAGTGGGACATTCAGTGAGGTGATGCCATTGAATGCCAAGAGGCAATGGTTAGATTCTCTCTTTTTGGAAATGGTCATTACCAGGCATTTTTGTGATACAAATGTTAATTGCCACTTTTGTCAGCACAAACAAAAGAAGATAAACCAACAAGTTTGGAGCACCTCTCCAGTGGAATGTGCATTGTTTAGCTAGGATAGCCAGATCATTTGATACCTCCTCAGTTGACCCTGCCTTTTAGCAAGTCATCTCAGGCCCAGGTAAAAAGAAGAAACAAAAGAAATAGGAGCATGATTTGGCCAGTCAGCCCCTCAAGCCTGCCCCCATCATTCTATAAGATCATGACTGATCTGTGTAATTCTCAATTCCTTCTTCCTGTCAGCTTCTTATAGCCATCATTTCCCTGATATTTCAAAATTTATCGACTTCCTCTTTCAATACTTTCAGTGATCTAGCTTCCACAGCTGTCAGGGGACAGCACTCCAGACATAAAAGGTTCCATGCTCAAAGTTACAGGCCACCAGCAAACACTTGGTGGTAATGGTGTAAGTGCTAGAACTTCTTTATTAATGAAAGAAAAGGGTTAGTGTTTCCTTTAAGCACACAAAAGGAAAATCATATATCTCACATATATTTTGCCAAGACTTATCGCTCATTGAGGTTGAAAATGGGAAGCTTCTGCAAACAAGTGAAGAAAACTAGAGCAAGACTCAAAGATCTGATAACATGATAAGACTTTATCTTGAGCAAATCTGCACTATACACTCCAATACCATTATACAGAGAGAGCAACTTAGTCTTACTTTAACCCCATCTCCTCCTCAATGAGTACAGAGAGGCTGCTTTTTCCCATTTCACGTCCCCATGCTCCTTGGACAGAATCTTGGTGTTGTTTGGGGTCTCAGAGCAGAGTTAGCAAGAGACCCATGCTGCCTCTTTGCAGATAGGCCACTGAACCACAAATTAATCAGACAGTGATGAAGCCAGAGGCAGGCAATTAGGGGCCAGCAGCTCATGCTCTTAGTAACACACTGAGGATGGTGTGACTAATGCCAGAAGGACATCCCTTGAAGTCTCATGAGCACAGAGAACAAAGGCAGCAGCTAAATAATGTTGGGAGGGGCACTCAGCTTTGCAGAGTTGAGGTCATGGAGGAGAGAAGTGGCACGGGATTCAGAAACACAGGCAGGGGAGTGCAACTCCTGATGTGGAGTCCTTTCATCAAGAACTGAGTGTCATTGATCAAAGGAACTTCACTTCCACCTACACCCAAGATGAGGGTTAGTCCACACTGTATTACCCATCCTACACCACCATATGGTGACAGGCAGCAGTCATTAATTGGCCACTGAAAGGCCTCACTTGGTAGCAGAGTGGGAAAGTCAACCATGCCCTTCCTGTCTCAAAACTAATTCTGGCAGAGATGAGAAGGTGTGAGGTTCAGAGACATCACCGTCCTGTTTAATTAAATGCTCTTTCTACCTCCAAGCTTGCCAGCAGTGGAAGCAGAAAATTCTGCTGCTATAAACTCACTTGTCACATAACTATGTCTACATATTTCACCTATTCCTCCTGTCTTACTACCTTTCCCCTCCATTCTTCTCCCCTTTTCCCATTTGCTACCTGTCTACTTCCTACCTGTTTCTCCAATGGTCTCTTCGCCTTCCTTGACTGCTGTCCTCTCCAGCATTCACTCTGTTCTGTTCTCCATAATCTCTCCTATATTGATCTTCCTGTCCCTCTCCATATTCCTCCCTAACCCCCTACTCACTCCTTTTCTGTTTTTTCCGCATTCTTTCTAAACTTCCAATACTGCCTTTTATGAACATGACGCTCAATCTTGATTGCCAATAGTTTAATTTGTGAAACTGTTCTCAACCACCCAGGATTATATTCGCATTCATGGTTTTCATTGAAACAAAATCAATTGGTATCTAATATCTTACCGCTGGTGCTGCTCTTTGGAAAGAAGCTTTTTTCAAACTCATGTAGTGTCTCATTGGGCTTGGAAGCATGTTTGAAGTACAGTTGTGTTGAAGTAACTGGATTGCTTTCTACAGAGATCACAATGGCTGATTCTGGATCAGTTACATGGAACCTATGGAAAACTAGGTTCATAGCTGTGGTATATGTAGCTGGGAAGAGTTGGGTTGAGTTCGATCTGGGCAGTAAAATCTTCAAGATGAAAAAAAAGACAACATTTGGTTACACTTCAATGTCAAAAGACAGTAAAATGTAAATTTATAAAACAAAAAATGAAACAAAAATGAGAATTCCAATGTGCTTGTCACTGCCTGTAATTACCTCAATGGGCTCTAACAAGTTCATCACTTTTAATTCTGATCCATTTGAAAATAAAGATATATTGCTCAAAGGTCCACTGACATTCCGTTGTATTTTCCGTGTGAGAGGATTGTCCCTAAAATTGACCATCTAAAGGAACATTGTGGAAAAAATACAATTAAAAACCACAGAAATTTCTTACCAGCAGATTATGCATTCTCTGTAATCTGGTCTCCTTCCTATTGGAAAGATGTTGTGAAACTTGGAAGGGTTCAGAAAAGATTTACAAGGATTTTCCAGGGTTGGAGGATTTGAGCTACAGGGAAAGGCTGAACAGACTGGGGCTGTTTTCCCTGGAGCGTCGGAGGCTGAGGGGTGACCTTATAGAGGTTTACAAAATTATGAGGGGCATGAATAGGATAAATAGGCAAAGTGGAATCCAGAACTAGAGGGCATAGGTTTAGGGTGAGAGGGGAAAGATATAAAAAGAGACCTAAGGGGCAACTTTTTCACGCAGAGGGTGGTACATTTATGGAATAAGCTGCCAGAGGAAGTGGTGGAGGCTGGTACGATTGCAACATTTAAGAGGCACTTGGATGGGTATATGAATAGGAAGGGTTTGGAGGGATACGGGCCGGGTGCTGGCAGGTGGGACTAGATTGGGTTGGGATATCGGGTCGGCATGGACGGGTTGGACCGAAGGGTCTGTTTCCATGCTGTACATCTTGATGACTCTATGACTAGGATAAATACTATTCTTAAGCATGATCCAAACAAAATAAATTGAAATAAAGTGCAAACTATGAAATATTTGCAAGCCTAGCCTACTGTAAATGATTTATGACTGATCATTATGGATTTTCAAATTGGTTTTTACACATCACAGATTTCATTAAGCAATATCCTCCATTTACTCCATAGCTACAAGAGACAATTTTGTGACTATCAATGTAAAAACATGAATTAACATCAGCGACAGTGATTGCTACTCTAGGTTATACATAAACAATCTGACATGTGTGCTACACTGTTTAGCACAGTATGGCAATCTCATTATATACATCTCAAGAGACAAACTCTTAAAAATGTACCATCAATGTACCAGAGGAAGATTTGTGGGCCTGGAACAAGGAATGTATGACATAACCCAAGTACACAGCCTCTGATGTGGGATATCTTAATGTGCAATCTTTTCTGGGGCTTGGATGTGCTTGAAACATCAAAACATTGGATTGCCTGAGCAAATGGCTGATCTGAGAATCAACAGGCGACACACCCAAAATAAATGGCAAGGAATGGGCATTTCCTAGATGTCTCTGAAAACAAAGAAGGGAAAAAATTGACTGTGAAAAGGAGGAGGACTCAGGACAGGAAAATCCTGTGAGCTAAGATATGTTTACGTTCTTGAGATACATAATTAAAACAAAATTAATGCAGAGATGTGTGAATAAAAGGATGGTATTCCAAGAAAGCAATGGTTCAGATTTGACGAATAAAATAGATTACTTTTCAGTCATGGAGTCTAGAACATTATACAGAGTATTCTGGTATAATGTGACAGTTGCACTCCTCTCCAACCCTGTGCTACAGAAAATCATGCTATGGGAAATTATGATAGAAAATCGCAATGTAGAAGATCACTATATCCGTTCAGTAGAAAGTTAGCGTTATCCAAATAGTCTCCACAACTCGTCAATCACATTATAGCCAATTCATGTTGGCGAAACATGCATTTTACCAGAATGCCCTGTAGACCATCCGAAGTGTCAGGATAAAGAGTGCTACAACATGGGTGGAAAACTTCTGAAAAATGAGGGAAGCTACAAGCCATGTTTTACACTATTACCAAATTAGAAATGAATAGGTTGAAGACCTTGCAACACAGTTTGAAGAATTACGTTCGAAACTGCTGTGAATCTCAGTAATCTTGGAATTACTTCTGGTGGTAGGGGGTAATTTATATGTTTTTCACCCTTCCCATGGAGCTAGATTCACAAACCAATTAATAAACTGGCATGTTAGATGGGGTAAATGAGAAACTGAGACAGGCAGACAGCAGAACATAGAGGAGCGTGCGAGAGAAGGACCCAGAGACAGGTAGACAGCAACACACAGGTGATGGGAATAAAGAACGCAGAAACAGGTAGACATTGATAATTTCTAAACAACCAGTTCAGAGATGTTAGTACACACCTCTGTAGTCAATAGGACATGAATCCAGGCCTCCTGGATCAGAGATAGGGACACAACCACTGTGCCACAAATACAGGCAGTCATATACAGACTTGAGTCATTGACCTGACTGGCAAGGAATGGACTCGAATTGTTAGAGGCGCTGTTATGGGGAATGCTGCTATTAAAATGCTGACTGACAATGAGCTGTCAAACCTTGTTTCAATTTTGAATGAAGCAGGTTAGGGCTGTTGTGGTGCAGTTATAGAGACCTTACCTCTGAGCCAGGAGACCCTGGACTGAAGTCCCACCTGCTCTAGAGATGTGTCATAATGTTTCTGAACAGGTAGATTAGCAAGTATAATCCTTTTTTAAAACAAAGACTAGGCAGGTTGATACAGACTGGTCAGGGCATTGTGCTCAGGGAGTGAACCAGTGAATGACTGTCAATCACTGTCTAGAGATATAGCCTGGTGCACTCTATGAACTGTGGGTGTCCCTGTGGACAGTGCTCTTGCTCCAGCATTATGAGGATAGTTATTGTTGGGTCCTGAAGTACAGCATTGAAGTGCAGAAATATTCTGTAAGTGGGTCACAGATGTGCCTTGAGGATTCTTAGGATGGAAAAAGTCAGATGCCAAGGTCCAGGATTTGAGGTGTGTGTGGCTTGTGCCAATGAAGTATGTCCTGAGATGTTGACACCCTGTGCCTGACATGGAGGTCTTTTATAACAAGCCAGGAATGCCAGTCAATTTCAGCATAGCCCAGGAGTGGCAGATTCTTCCAGGAATTGTGTGTGTGTCAAGACAGAACTGGAAAATGGTGAGAAGGACACCATGGAGATGGGGTAGGTGGTTAATGAGACAAGCTCAGTAAGTAACAGCTCACCTCATGGTGCAAAACCCTCTTTAAAAAAAATCCAACATGACACTGAGACCATAGTTGCTGATCCAGCGCCATTTGAATGAAACATTGAAAATAATCACCGTCCATGAAAACTGTCTAATGTACATTAATAAGGATGAAAGTTGAATGCTTTCAAGAAAGAAATAAGGAATGTTTACACAGCCACAGCATATTACCTCTTGAGGAGAGAAGACTAAATCATTAAACACTCACTGCCAGCGAGACGTTTCATTGAACATAGCCTGTAAACATATACTTACCCTTAACTGAACTGCTTTATCTGAAATACTCTGCAGATCAATTGAATCTGGGAAAACGCAACTAAATGAATTTGACTCTAAGGTATCAATCCTGCTTCCTTTTAAGTTCTTTGAACTGTAACTGAAGTAATAACAAAAGAGAATTATAAAGCTTACATTATATGAGCTGGTAAATCTATGCAGCGATTAAAATGAAAGATGTTGTCCTTGATAAAAAGGCTATCATTTACTTTTGTGACTGTAATGGTATCTCTTCAATAAAGCATAATCCAGGCCAGTAAGAATGTTGTACCCAGTTGCTAGTTCAATTTTATTTTCAGCAGTAATTCAAGAAACCCACCATTTTACAATTTTTCACGACTCAAATTTCATTTATTTCTACTGAATCTCCTTTTTCTTTTAATAATCACAGATATAAATTCCAAGCTCTTTTAGAGTTATGCAGTTATGTAATATTGCTACTTTGAAGCACTCTTACTGGGACATGCTCTTTACCTTTTCAATGCCATGCTGAAGGATGATGCCTGGAAAACAGTTGGAGGGTCATCTTCCTGAATTTGACTCTCAAGGGATGAAAATATCTTATCCATAGATGTTAAGAGAACATCAAACATATTTGCCTTCTAAATACAAAATCAAAAGTAATCATGGAATGCATTTTGTTAGAGCGAACATTTGAAATATCTTTCTAACAAAAGAGTATTAATGAATTTGACAGCATTAAAATAATGTGCCTGCCAAGCTGTTGTCTTCCCTCCAAACTGATCTTTGCTGCTGGCTTTTAATGGCCAATTGGTGCCTACTTAAAAGCTTCATCTTTCTGTCATTTAGGTTCCATTCATGGGGCCCCTGGGCTTTTTGGAGTGCCTCTCAATTATCTACAACTCCCTGCACAGTCCCCAACCCCAGGAAGGTGGGGGTTTGGGAAAGAACTTCAGCAGCCTGTAAATCCAGCCATATATATTACTGTTCCTCTTATTCCATGAGCTCTAGACTTTGCTCACAAAGTTGTTGTATAGCACTTTATCATTATCCTCATCAACCCTCTCAAAAATCTCAAGCAAGTTAGAGAAACCCAATTTGCTCTTTTAAAATCCCTGAGGGCTTTCCATAATCAAACTACAGTTGGCTCAAATGACTAGGAGCTTTGGCTTGAATTGTAATTTCTAAAAGCTATACCCTGCACCAGGGGGGTGATTGTTCAAAAGAGCTTGTGTGTTGCAGTGGTAGTATCCCTGCCCCTGAGACAGCACACCATGGTTCAAGTCTCATCTGCTCCAGAGGTGTGGAGTAACAGGTTGATTTCTAAACTGACTAGCCTGTCATTACTCACTTTATCATAACAACTTGTTTTGAACAAGGGTATAAGTTGCATTGTCCCAGTTCTCTGACACCACGTGTGAATCTGTCGATTAGAAAGCATTAGCCAGTGCCTCTGAAAGTTCCCTCAATATTACACTTCAGCAAGGTTCTGCCTGACTAGAGCCATCCCCTGCCTTTGCTTGCAACCCTACTATCCCCTTTCAACCCCTGCCAGACACAACCACACACTCTCACCCTAATTTAAGAAAGCAAAAAATACTGGAGAAACTCAGCAGGTCTAGCAGCAAGTCTGGTGAGAGAAGCAGAGTATGTTTCGATTCTGATACAACTATTCTTCAGAGCTGAAAGTAATCAAAAATGGTGTTTTTTCTCATGCTGTTGATTGGGGTGGGGAGGAGGTTGAGGAGGAGACAATGGAATTCATTGAGGAGGAGAAAGCGGAATTCGTTGAGGAAGAGGTCAGGCTCTGCAGTTGCAGAATTTGATATTAAGGCCTAGAGGCAGTAAAATGTCCAAGTGGAAAATGAGATGTTGCTCCTCAGGTTTGTATTGTGCTTCACTGGAACTTGCTGTAGGCCCAGGACAGAAACGTTAGCAAGACAGCAAGGTGGTTTATTGAAATGGTAAGCAATTGGGAAGTCAGAGTTATTCCTGCAGACAAAATGAAGGTGTTCCATACAATGGCTATGTTTGGGCTCACCAATGAAAAGGACAGCACATGTTGAGAATAACATATAGTGGACCAGGTTGACAAAAGTACAAGTAAAATGTTGAAGAAAGATGGATGAAAATCTGCTACATCTTCTGTGATTGCCATGGGAGAGTGAGGAAGCATTAGGAACTATGGAGCAATCCCAGGGTGAGATGGAGGGAATAATCCCTGCAGAATGCTAATGGCAGAGAGGAGGGGGAGATATGTTTGGTGGTGGCATCTAGCTGTGGTGGCAAAAATGGTGGACCATGACCCTCTGAGTACAGAGACTTGTAGGGTGGAAAGTAAGGACAAGAGAAACCCAATCCATGTTCTAGGAAGGAGGAGAAGGGGTGAAGGCAGAAATGTGGTAGATTGGTTGGACATAGCTGAGGGCCCTGTCAACCAAAGTTGGGAGAGTATCTTCAGTCATGTCAGACGCAACCCAGTGAAAGGTGGCATCATTGGAACAGATGTGAAGGAGACACATATTAGAATCAAATCTTCACAGGAAGCTGGGTGTGAGGAAGTTAGCAACTATGGGAGTCAATGGACTTGCAATGGCTATTGGTGGACAACCCATTCCTCAGAAATGGGAACAGAGAACTCAAGGAAAGGAAGAGATGAGTCAGAGATGGACCAGGCAAAAGGGAGAGAGAAATGGAAATAGGAAGCAAAACTGATGATTTTTTTAAAAACTTCTGTTCAAGGGCAGGAAGCAGCACTGGTGATATCATTAATGAGTTGGAGAAAGAGTTGTGGTTGGAGGCTGAAGGGCTGAGGAGGATTACACCCTACATTACTTACTTGCTCTGATACATTCTGAAGAAGGGTCATTGGATCTAAAAAATTGACTCTATTTTTCTCTCCACATATGCTGAATTTCTGCAACACTTGCTGTTTTTATTTCTTACCGTGCACTGAGCTGCCCACAATCCTGGGAATCCACTGATGTCCTTCAGGCAGCAGCCACTGTCTCCTCAGTGGCACTTTAGTGCAAGAGTTATGGGCTTCTGATTGGTCAGCACCTCTCGCTTCCACCTATAGGGGTTTGCTTCAGAGATAGGCATGCAAGCAAGGAAGAAGAGTAGGCCACTCAGCCCTCCGAGCCTGCTCCAACATCCAATAAGATCATGGCTATTCTGATTTTAACTTCAACTCTGTGGTCCTGCATATCTCCTGATAATCTTTCATCCTTTTGATAATTAAGAATCTATCTACCTCTGGCTTTTTAAGGAATGGAATTCCAAAGATTCTCAACCCTCTGACAGAAAAAAATTTCCGCCTCTCTGTCTTAAATCAGCAATTCCTTTAAACTATGAACCAGAGTTCTAGATCCCTCCACCAGGGGAAATATCCTTTCAACATCCACCCGGTCAAGTTCCATCAGGATCTTATATGTTTCCATTCAGTCATCTCTGACTTCTAAACTCCAAAGAACATAGGCCTAGCCTTTTCTCACCAGGCAATCTACTCATTCCAGGTGTTAGTCGAGTATATCGTCTCTGAGCTGCTTGCGATGCATTAACATACTTCTATCATTATGGTGACCGGTACCACACACAGATCTCACCAATGCCCATATAATAGGAGCATAAATTACCCACTATTGCATTTAATTCACTTTGTAGTAAATCATAAATTTATTAGCTTTCCAGAATGACTGTTGGTCCTGCATATTAATCTTCTGTGATTCATGCACACCCAGATCACTCTGCCTTTCAGAGTTCTACACCATTTAGATAATACGCTTCTTTTTATATTCTTCCTGTCAAAATGGAAAATTCCACACTATCCCAACTATGCCATTTGGTAGATCTTTGCCCACTCACTTATTCTACCTACGTTCCTTAGTAGGCTTCTTATAGCTTCTTCACAATTCAATTTCACACCTATCATTACATCATCAGCATAGTTAGCCTTTGGTCCTTCTTCCAAATCAGTTTTTTTTAATTGAAAAGAGTTGAGGCCCAAGCATCAACCTCTGTGACACGTGACTTGTGACATCCTGCCAGCCTAAAAAGGATGCACTTATTCTTATTATCCACTTCCTGCTGGTGGCCTCCACACTGCCTGATCTGTTGTGACTTGGTGGGACTGCGTGAATGGAGACACCAAAGGTGTCTTGCCAATTCTCTCACCAGCCAGTGAAAATTCAGATTGCAAAGTAAGGTTTAGATTCCTCTAATGAAGATGAAGTGTGACTAATGTTCAGTGTTCCACTGTAACATTAAACAGATAACACAGGAAAGAAGACTGCACAGCTTTCTCAACAAACCTATTTCATTTTAATTCTTGATCCATTCCTGATGAAGGGCATTTGTCCTAAACGTCAATTTACCCACTCCTCGGATGCTGCCTGACCTGCTGTGTTTCTCCAGCACCACTCTAATCTATTTCATTTTAATTCCAAGCCATTCATTACTAAACATTCAAGAATCATTACCTTTTCTTCCTCCACATCAAAACTATTTGTTGTCATTGAAGCATTTAGAAGATTGTTAACTGCATTAAGACCAGTTTTTGCTCCATATAGCTTCCACAGTTCATCACTCGGTTTTAGTGTAGGAAGATTCTGCAACTTGTCACTCAGGTTCAGGAGTGCATTATTAGCTTCTTCCTGAGGAGAAGAGAGATCTTGGAAGCTTTCAAAATACGGGCTCATTGCAATGCATTCCATCTACAGACCCAGCAATGAGGTTGAAATCCATTTAATATTTATCATTCAATAAAACTTTTGTTATTCCATCCTAGAGTCCCCAACTAACAAACTCAACATTAAGAGAAATTGGAATTTTGTATTCAAACCAATAGGTCTTCATTTAGAATCTTCACTGTTTACAGAAAGTTTATGCACCCAGGATTAGGTCCCTTTATGTCTCTTCCATTCATGGGTATAGGGCCATTAAGGGCATATCTACAATGACTACCACTGCAGATGGAAAGTCCATTGAAAACAAGAACTGTTGACATGTGATTGTGGGTACTCTTCCTGGAACTAACTTCATTCCCCTTCAATGCAGCCATTTTCACTAGTATGAAGGTGTTTTATAAGATAATCATTGTCTGGGAACTCGGATTCTGAATTAGACGTAAAGGAGAGTTTGGTTTTCAGTTGTGAAGGTCTGACCTTCGGTTTTTTTTAAGAAAGGATCAAGGTCATTTGGCACATAGGGCTAAGTGAGCTAAAGACACAAGCCTAGCAATTCAAAAAGCTACCTGGACAAATTATTACTGTCCAATTTTGACTTGAGCTTTGATGACCTACAGAAGAAGCTGGGGCTAGACGCATTCGGCAGTTGAAAAAAAAAAGCCGTCATGTGGGCTGTTTGAATGATTAGAAGTAGGGAGCAAGTCAGAAGATTGGATTGAATTTAAAAATTAGCAAAGAAGGACTAAAAATAAATAAGGAGGGACAAATTAGTGCACAAGAGAAAGCTCACCTCACATATAAAAGCAGATAGTAAGTTTTCTTTTAGATATTTAAAGAAGAAAATAATTAAAATGAGCATTCATCCTGTAGAAAGTGAGTTTGGAGACTTCAGAATGGATATAAGGAAATGGCATATGAATTAAATCAGCACTTTGCATCAGTTTTCACTGGAGAGCAGTGGGCTCCAAACGTTTTAAGCAAGGCATCACTTTTTTGAATTTAAATGCAAAGCAGAAAAACAGAGAATTAATAGTTTATTAATTAGGCTTTACAAACCTAAAACCTGATATATAACATCATTCATTGTGTGCTCTGCTCACCAAGTCTCAGTATAACACATTATCTGCCAGTGTCTTGAAATTTGTGTTGAAGTTTGGGACTGCTAGCAATGTATAGTTCATCAAATGGGTATCTGTGAGCTGGGTACAATTCTTGGGATTTACAATCTTAATTTGGATGAAAGCTGTCTCACAGAGGAATGTGGATTCAAAGAAAGTTTTCACTTTAAAAGCACAAAATGACAGAAATGGGTATTTTACAAATCCACTGAAATCACAGTTCCTTGCTCTGACATTTAGTTCAAGATTATTTTTCATAGTAATTATCTTTTGCAATTCCACTACTTTGATGGAATTTGGTAGCCAACCCATCAGTATGTATTTGAAGGAATGGATTTGAGACAAACATGGTGATTAGTTTTTTCATACTTCTGAAATTCCTGAAATTGCTTGTTGAATTCTTCTGTTAACTCCCTCAGGAGTGCACAGAGGTATTCAGGGTAGAATACTTCTTTTTATCTTTTACTTGTTTTTATAATATTTTCTCCCAACTCAAAGTGTTGCAGCATTTTATTTTTTTTTTAAATGGGGTGACCACAGACTTCACTTCAATTTGAATACATTCACAGTACTGCTCATGTGTAAGGCTCTATCTATTTTCCATAGTTCATAGCTCAGCTTGTCCAGTTTGATATTATTTCTGTAAGAAATGCAAAGTTGAGCAATCACGCATTGTCAGAGAGGCCGCTGCACACATCATCGCTGCACACATCAGCATGGAGGATTATTTCACCGTAGGCAATATAGAGTCCATCGAGTGAGGTTTTAAATATGTGGTGCTGAAAGAGTCTTGCTTGAAGCAAATTTACAATATTAAAAACTATCATTACATGAGAAATGTCCCCAACTTTACTCACTAATAGTTGCTGGTGGATTATAAAGTGGCAATTGACAAAAGAGGAGAAATCAGGATCATTTCTACAAAATCCAACAAAGCTTGTATTTGTGCCAAGCATTGTTGATGCACCAGATGTAACGGAACTCAGCTTCTTGCTCTTCTCAAGCACGTACTTTTGAACTTATTGCAGATATTCTGACCCCTTGTCCTCACTTTAAGGGGCAAAAGGGTGAGAAGAACAAAAGCAGTCAGCTGGGTTGCGGTGATGATATCGATCGATTCATTTGAAGGCAGTGAGAAGCATTCATTGTACTTCAGGTCCTGCTGTAGTTGATGAAGGATGACTTCAGACAAAGGTTCTACTTGTCTTGCTACTGTTGAAGTACCAAGCTCTGGATTGCCATAATTATCATTTCTTTCTCGTTTTTAAACTATTTGCATAAAGAGTCAGCAGCTGCAGTCATTGTTTTCTTTAATTACTTCACCATCTGTGAACTTGCATTGTTGCTAAAATCTCATGCTGTTTTGCAGACCTCCCAATCCAGTCACTTCCGAAACTGGAAGTGTGTTCACTGGCACACCAATACGTGGAGCCTGATGGCCATGCAGCTCGAGGGAATGTTGCTGTGAATGATTTTTGTGATGGCAAATACGAAATGATGCTTCCTTGAAAGCCTGACCTTTTGCTGCTCATTTGGAAAATAATGAGATTTCAAAATGGCGTTTACCATTCAGCTCCACTCCAATCTGCTTTCTTTCGCTTTCTTTTGCTCTTTTTCTTTTTTCTTTAAAGCTAGAAGAGTGGCCAATGAAGGAGGAGACAACTGGCAGCAACGCCAGGACGAGCCAAACATGGCTCCACTCCAACCCGAGATTTCCCGGTAAGTAGAAATAGGCCCTGGGCTGACCTCCTGGGCCTGGACTGAGCTAAGGCTCCATACGGCTAGGTCCAGGTGCTTGTAGGAGTGGAAGCATCAGTGAAAGGGATGGCAAAGGACCCTGATAACCAATGACTGGTGGCAGTGTCTGGAGAAGCATCAGATGGGGAAGAGGAGGTATAGAACCCACACACCCCCAGCTCTATGGCTCCAGCACGGACACGGTGATCGCAATTGAGGTGGTGGAGGCTCATAAACGAGACCCCAAAGCCTAATACAAAGATGCAAGAGCCTGTTTCAAATGTCGAGCAGCAACTGGAGGAGCAGTGGAGGAGGATCAAGAAGAAAGAAAGATGAACTCTATTGTAGTAAAATCTTACATTATATTCAGTGCTTCAAGATGGCATTGGAGCATGGCAACACTTTGCATATAGCACTTGAGAAAACTAAAATGAGGTAACATTTATTTCTCTTAGAGGGTTGTGAGTCTCTCCCTGTGGCTCAAATCCTCCAACCCTGGCAACATCCTTGTAAATTTTTTCTGAACGCTTTCAAGTTTCACAACATCTTTCTGATAGGAAGGAGACCAGAATTGCACGCAATATTCCAACAGTGGCCTAACCAATGTCCTGTACAGCTGCAACATGACCTCACAACTCCTGCACTCAATACTCTGACCAATAAAAGAAAGCATACAAAACACCTTCTTCATTATCCTATCTACCTGTGACTCCACTTTCAAGGAGCTATGAACCTGCACTCTAAGGTCTCTTTGTTAGCAACACTCCCTAGGATGTTACCATTAAGCGTATAAGTTCTGCTAAGATTTGCTTTCCCAAAATGCTGCACCTCGCATTTATCTGAATTAAACTCCATCTGGCACTTCTCAGCCCATTGGCTCATCTGGTCCAGATCCTGTTGTAATCTGAGGTAACCCTCTTCGCTGTCCATTACATCTCCAATTTTGGTGTCATCTGCAAACTTACTAACTGTACCTCTTATGCTCGCATCCAAATCATTTATGTAAATGACAAAAAGTAGAGGACCCAGCACCAATCCTTGTGGCACTCCACTGGTCACAGGCCTCCAGTCTGAAAAACAACCCTCCACCACCACCCTCTTTGAGCCAGTTCTGTATCCAAATGGCTAGTTGTCCCTGTATTCCATGAGATCTAACCTTGCTAATTAGTCTCCCATGGGGAACCTTGTCGCGCGCCTTACTGAAGTCTATATAGATCACATCTACTGCTCTGCCCTCATCAATCCTCTTTGTTACTTCTTCAAAAAACTCAATCAAGTTTGTTCTGGAGAACAGCAATAAAGAGAAACAAATTGACCATTTTGGTGATTTAATAAAATATTGACATTTTATATGGCTCATGGAGTAGTGGGGTTTGACTATCAGCACACTCCCTGCATCAGAATCATAACAAAGGGCAATATACAAAGCTGATCTTACCTGTGATCTAACAGTCAGTTTGTCAGGGTGTGAGGTGATCACATCAAGATAAGTATTCGCAGTCTCTACTCCTTGCAGGGAGGATGCATTTATTGCTATCCCAGAAAACTTCTGCAAGGTGTCCTCAATCACCTTATAATAAAAAGCAAAACAAAACAGAGTATTGGAGAAAATAAGAATTTTGACTCTTACTGCAGAATGATGAATGGAGATAAGAAGAGAACAAATTGACAATGTTAGAAATACAGTAGCGTTTAAGAATAAAACAGAACAGTTTCAGAGTCAGCTAAGAGCAGGGAATGCTCACTGGTGTTTGTACATAGAGTTGGGATTTTCTGCAGTAGAGCATTGGGCTTCTGGGTAGGGATAGGATCCAAAAGGATAGAACTAGTAACTTGCAGAAAAACATTGTTTAAAAATGAAGTAACGGTAAATGTTGAAAAGTATTTTACTGCCTGATGCAGTATGAGGATATCTGTCTATTAAACATGAATGGGGATTATATTAATTATCACAACAACATGGCAATATGCACGCTCTTATCTGAAATGGAATGGAAAAGAAAATATCACTATAAATGCATTATCCCAGTGGAAAGCCATAAAATTTATTGGAAATGGGCTGTAATGAGTGATAAGGTCTATTAATAATTAATATCTTGAGTAACAAATCAAGAGATAATAGGTTGCGATGTTCACACAATACTATCATCTTTTAACAGCCAATCAGAAATGGAATACTTCTGATTGCAAAATAAGCAAGTTTATATTGTTTGGGCTATCAAATCATTCACAAGATTCAACACATTATACTCCAGTAAATGGAAATTTTAACTTTAATAAGTTTAAGCACATTTTATGTACATTCATGTCATATTTTTAAGAACAAAGGGCACTTTATCACTCCCAAAGATGTCCCCGGACTATTTCCCAGCTACCTTATCTTCCAAAGAACTCTGACAATTTTAGACTTTCTCCTACCAGATGTAAAAGGTCACAAGTCTTCTTTTAAATGTCGCACATGAAAATTTCTGCAGCCAGAGACAGTTGCACTTTAACATGTGTAGATCCTCTGTGAACCACAGATATGGAACTTGGAGCCTGCCCCAATCCCTAACTTCCACCAAAGATTATCTCTGCTGTTGGTGTTTATGATGCTATTATTCTAATCAAAACAATTTAATACTTCACTTTTTCTGTCAATCTCTGTGTATATCATTCTCTTGTCAAGGTGGAAATTTATTCACAAACACAACAGAAGTTGCAATCTATCTTCTTTACCTGCTCAAGGTTGGGAGTGTTACTAAAAAGGTCTTCAGAGTTTGGAAGTGTCTTCAGCAAACGTTCTGTTGCGTCTGATCCTTGCCGTGAGCATCTTGTTGTACAAATTTTAATGTTCTGTTTTTAAGACAAATAAAATAGTTCTCCTTAGTAGACTTGCAGCCATAGCTTACATATGCTGTGATCTTAAAGAAAATTATTTTTGTCATGATGGAGACAAATTAGAATTCTATGGCCAAACATTTCACTTCTGGTTTCAAGGCTGGGTTTGGTGACAGTCCCGGCTTTACACAGCTGCAGAGTTTGCAGAGAAAGCTGGCATTTAAATTATTAGCTGTTTCAATTTAAATCCTACGTTGATATATCCTGCTGTCTGGAATCCAGTGCAGAGAGCAGACCAGGTCTGTTACATTTAGAATTGTCTGCTTTCAACAGTGTGCCAAAAAAAAATCTGTACTGACTCATTGGTACTGTCACAGAGACAAAAGATTTACTGTAAGCCTGGGGATTCCTGTAACTAAATTAGTACAGTATGAACATTTTCACCAGGGATATTATTGTCTTTGGGTACTTTACATTTTAGTTTTATTGACTGTCGCAAAAATTTCTATGGCACAATGAATTCCCCTACTTCATTTTTATTCATTCTTGTAATGTGAGATTTACTGTAGGGCCAACATTTAGTGCCTATCCACAGTTGATCTTGAGAAAAGGTGGTGAGCTGTCTCTTGAACCGCTGCAGTCTGTGTGCCTACTGTAGGTACACTCACAATGCTGCTAGGGAGGGAATTCAGGGAGTTTGAGCCAGTGACACTGAAGGAATAGTAATACATATCCATGTCAGGATGGTGAGTGGTGAGTGGCTTGGACAGAAACTTGCAGTTGGTCATCAAGCAAGATGGTGGACGGGCTTTGGAGAGAAGGAGGTGAGTTCCCTTGCTGCAGGATTCCTAGCCTACAACCTGCTCTTGTAACCATTGTATTTATATGGCTGGATCAGTTCAGTTTCTGGTCAATGTTAACCCCCAGGATATTGATTGTGGGAAATTTAGTGATGGTAACACCATTGAATGTCAAGGGGAGAGAGTTAAATTCTCTCTTGTTGGAGATAGGCCCTTAGGTGGCATGAATGTTACTTACCACTTGTCAGCCCAAGCCTGGACATGGTCCAGGGTCTTGTTGTATTTGAACATGGACTGCTTCAGTATCTGTGTCATGAATGGTGCTAAACATTGTGCAATAATCAGCAAAAATCCCCACTTCTAACCTTATAATGGAGGGAAGATCATTGCTGAAGCAGCTGAAGATGTTTGGACCTAGGACCTGAGGAACTCCTCCTAGAGCTAAAGTGATTGACTTCATTGATTTGTTGACTTCGTTGCAATTATTAGGCTTTCTTTCTCACTAATTGATGGAATTTTCCTTATCAAGGCTTCTGTGACAGCAATAACAGGAGAAAAGAAGAAGCTTGGCTATTATAGAACTCTCCCCTGTAGATGGCTTGACACGTTATGAACAGGAAATCACCCTCAAATATACTGTTCACCACTGTTCTTTCTATGCCACCCTGAAATCACATATCGAACTGGTTATAGACCATCATCTTCTCTATTCCAATAAATACATTGTAGTTTTTAGCTAAACATACAATCAGTTCTCATTACTTACATTGGGTAAGGCTCTTTTCCTAATCGCAGTGCTCCTTTTAGAGAAATCATTTGTAACCATGACATGGCCAACAATAAGCTGCTCGGTAGATAAGATATTTGTAGCAGTTACCATCACAAGAAATGTACCTGAAATTGGCAGAGAAAAGAAGGCAAAAATGGCAAGCTGAAAATAACAATGCAACATAATATTCTCAAAATTAAATGTTATTTTATTCACTTCCTTCCCTTCCCAACTTAATCCATTCTGAACACAACATTGATACCAATTAATAATCAAGTGTTTGACTGAGGGATGGGAAGACAAGACTTTTTGAGACTTCTTGCACCTATTCCATTTAATAAAGTGACCAGAGACTGAACATGAATGGACTATTGATAAATGAGCACTTGGTAAGTGGGTAACAATATCAGCTTTCAATGGAACTCAAAGTTAATCAAAGCTATCGAAAATGACTTTGTATTTATTGAGTACCTTTAAGGTAGTAAAATGCTCTAAGACTTTGCGCAGGAGTGTTATCAAACACACTTTGACACCAAAGTGCAAAATGGGATAATCCAGTAGGTGACGAGAGCTTTAAGAAGTGTCTTAAAGAAGGAAAGTGACTTAGACAAAGAAGTTTAAGGAAAAAAATTAAAAAGCTCAGGGCCTAAGAATCTGAATATATAGCCACTGATGGCAGTGTTCCTAAAATTTGGATTGGGATGTTCACAAGGCCAAAAATGGAAGAACGCAGGTATCCTGTAGGCCTACAGGAGGATACAAAGGGAAAGTCAAAACTATATCAGAATTTGAAAACAAGGGGAAGAGTATGTTTTGTTGTGTGCCACAGTTGCATTTAAATGACATGCTCAATGTCATCACTGCAACACAGCACGTGACCTGAGGATTTTAAGATCTCATACTGCATTTTATGTCAGATCCCTTAAAGCATGATGGTCTACAGAAAGCATATTCTACCACTGTAAAATATCAATGTTAACCCAGACACTTATGCACTTTAAGCAAGCAATGTTTCTATATAGTGGTTGCAGTAAGTATCTGTTGGCTTCTTCGATATCACAATATCCACAGCCAGTTTCTTAAGTACGTAAGCAATACCATATCAATTTCTAAGATTACCTTCATCAAAAAAAGGAAAAGAAAATAAGACTGCAGTGCTTTTCTGAGCTTCAACACAAAGCAAGTAAAATGTATCTAAGAAGCTGGAAGAACACTCTGTCAGCCAGTGTACACAACGCATTAGTAACAGGTTCTGATAACAGCAGCTGCAGAATCTGTGTTCTTAACTGAAGGAATGGTTTTAAATTTACACTGACACAAAATCAGGGACACATCAAGGACAGTGATACCGTCCAATGTTTTTAAGGTGGGATCATGGATAGTGGAAACCTCATTTTTGACTGTCTTCCAAGACAGGTTTACTGAATTACAGCTGTCCAATGAATGTAATCTGTTCTATATGAAAAAATAATACCAAGAAAAGAGTTCTAAAAACATTACTTGAAAATGGTAAGCAAAGACTTCACAAAATTAAGATGTCTGGTCTTTCCATGGATAATCAGAAAGATCTAGAAAAGTTCTGTCAAAGACAAACTCAAGATCGGACTAATGTCAAACTTAACAGACTTAAAGGATGCCATGCAGCCATCAACTCCATTGATTAGCTTGTCAGAAGATGCTGCAGCTTTCAGCAGGAGTCTAAAGAACTGTCAGAGAAGCTCATTGGGTTTGTTATCACATCTGCACCAATAAAACACGCCTTTAGGAAGGATGCTTTGAGCAAGAAATAGGGCCAGACCTCAGAATGAAGCACAGGTGACCAATAAGACAATGCACTACAATATTTGCAGAAAGGAGAGATTTAAGAAGATTCATAAATGCAAACAGCTCAATGAGAAGGATTTTGAAAAAGAGTCACTGGATTTGAAACATTAACTCTGCTTTCTCTCCACTGACGCTGCCAGTCCTGCTCAGTTTCTCCAGAAATTTTTGTTTTATTTTCTGATTTCCAGCATCCACAATTCTTTGGGTTTTTGTTTGTTAGGTTCTCCAGGTTGATTTGTCACCCAGACCAGAAAAAGGTGAACTTTCAACATGCTCTGAAATGCTCAAAACTGCAGCAGACTATCAACAAACATAAAGTAATGCAAACAGGATGGAATTCTGATAGCAGATGATTATCCTTGAACTGTCAAGTGTTCCAAAATGATCACAGCTTGTTAATTTTGTCTATGCAGATGTCTAGGCATCAAATGCAGCTTCCTTTTTATAAACAGATCTTAATGTGCACTTTTAAACATTTTCCCAGCACCTTCCTCACTCTTCTGTTTCAACTGGGAGACTGCCTTTCCACTCTGATCGTTCTCTGGTCTCTCTGGAGCTACTCTGTGAGGGTGACCTCCCACCCTGGGCCCACTCTGCCAAGCAGTGACCCCTGGGCCCACTCCAGTGTTCCATCTTCAAAACCCATCGCCTGGGTTTTGGGGACAGCAGATGAGTGTGAATAATAGCACCTAGTCACTGACTGTTATGACTTCACTGTCACTGGAACTTCTTGCTGAACAGTCCCTGTCTACTTTACCAAGAGAAGGAAAAGGTAAAAATATACTGTGAATCAAAAATGTTTGAGAAAAGCTCTACCATCCAATGAAAGTCTCAGAACCACATTCAACGCCTCAGCCCTCCATCAAACCACCTTCCAAAGTACAGGGAGGTAAGACCACCTAAAGCTCAGGCTAGACCATTCACACCTTCTGGAAACAACTCAAATTTGTGCCCACAAACCCCTCACTCCCCTCACCGGCCACCCAACCCACCTCCTAGATTCAGGGCAGTCCCCATCCCCTTCCCCAGGTCCAGGGATCAATGTTCTCTCCCCAGGGGCAGGACTTACCCCATCCCTGCCTCAAGGATCACTCCCCCAACCCCACTCCAATAATAATAAAGAAGTATCTAACATGCATTCATTTTTAGTTTAAAAAGATGAACTTGTCATATATCACCAAATGATTTTCAAGGGCAAACAAGTCTTAATGCCAAAAGCATGACAGCATTGTCCATAGTCATGCCCATGGCAAACCAGTAGGTATGAAACACACAAGGCACTATCACTTGAATCAAATGTGCTGGTCACAGATGAATCGGGATTTTAAATACTTGTGAATGAGTGTGAGAAATGCCAAATGCATCAACCATGGCAACAACAGGACCCTCTCCATGTCTACACTACTATCCACTTCCCGGATAAAAGTACCAATATTCACAGTGCAAGGATCATTCCCCGAGGGTTTGCATTGTTTGATAAAACACAAAGAACTTGACTATTGATACGATAAACACCAGTTTCAGTGTATTCAATGTCTCAAACAATGGCAAACCATTTTAACATGGACCAATTGCAGTGAGGCCTATCTTAATGTCAAGAGCAACTTGCTGCATCTATTATGTAACTGTCACATATGAGGTAATGTATACTTCTCAGTAAACTTCTGTACTTCAAAGCTGCATCTCAGGCTTGTTTAAATACCATTGAAGGGCAGAGCAAACTTGATGGGCTGAATGGTCAACATCTGCCCTTACATCTTATAGTATTATTGTCCGTTCACTTGCTCTCATAGTGCTTGATCGCTCACTCTGAGCCTCTCTGGATGCTCACTGCATGTCTGCGTTGCTTTTCCTTGGAGACAAATAAACTGCAGTTGCTGGAATCCAAAGTAGCCAGGCAGGAGGCTGGAAGAACACAGCAAGCCAGGCAGCATCAGGAGGTGGAGAAGTCAACTTTTCAGGGGTAACTCTTTTTCAGGACTGGAGGTGGGTGTAGGGGGAGCTGCAGGTAAATGGGGTGGTGGGGGCAGGGTTGTCAAGTGGGGATAAGTGAAGACAGGTAGAGGGTACAGTTTCCTTGCCTTGCCTATTTGCACTTTGATCATTCAGCAAGCGATAACAGGCTCACAGTATTGCTGTGCTGTTTAGCAACACATCCAAAACTATGGTCGTCAACAGTCCACAGTCATAGAGTCGTAGTCAAGTCAAGCAAAGAAGCCTGCCAAAAGGGTATGTAAGCACAAATAAAGGGCAACTTTTAATATCCATGAGCTTGGAAACAATCAATCAACACTCAGAGCAGTCACAATCAGGATCCAGGCCACAGAAGGGCATGTTGTGCAGCCCTATTGCAGACTAGTTTCCTCCTGGGATGATACAGAGGCAGATATTGAGGAAGCTGAAAGTTTGTGCTACAGCTGTTACTGTTAGTGCAGGTGGGGAGGTGATCTGAGTGACTGAATAGGCAGCAGAGCAGGCATGCAGGATTAGTGGCATCGGAGGTTGGGGTAGGTGACAGTGAATGAGGGAAGGTGTTACAGGCAGTAGTGAGACTGGTGGAGCGTGAGCCTTGGTAGAGATGAGTGTGAGGTATCAGAGAGAAGATGGTAGCCCTTACAATGGTGGAGTGGATTAAGTCATTGACCTTCTTCCTAGAGTGCTGGGCATTCCTCCAGACTAGGACTGCACTAATCTGGATCATGCTGGCAGGATCTGGTGTCATGGCCTCCACTGCTAGTTCCTTATTGCAAAGTGGGGTAATGATTTCCTGTGACTGCCCTGTCTGGGGCAAATAGAAGAAGGTGTGCAAGGCAGCCGCAGACTGACAGTGATGTTCCAGTACACAATCAGTTTTTAAAGAAGGCACAGGAACCAAATGACGTTGGTCAATTCTGGGATATCCCAGCAAAGACAAATTATTATGGGAATGGTGCATGGCAAAATAGAGCAAGATGGAAATCATGGGGTGATTTAGGGAGTTAATGAGGTGATTTTTGTAAGATATGCCCGAAGATCTAATTAGACTTCAAGGAAATAAATCCTCAGTTAAACTTGATGAAACTAGCCATAAAAAAAAAGGTTCAACCAAAGGGATGTAGAAAAGTACTTAAGTAGGCAAACAGGGGACTGATGGTGTATAATGTGAGAAAATGTGAGATTGTCCACTTGGGGAAGAATAGAAAAGCTGACTACTTCAATGGAGTGAAATTATAAAATGCTGCAGTACAGAGGAATCAGACTGTCCTGGTTCATGAATCACTAAAGGTGAGCATAAAGGCACAGCAAGTAATGGGAATACCAGTGGTATACTGACATATATTCTAAGGGGAATGGAGTATAGAAGTAGGGAAGTCAGCTGGTTGTTGTACAGGAGGTTACATATTTGGAGTACTCTGAATGGCTTTAGTCTCCTTACTTAGGGAGATATACAGCTGCATTAGAGGCTGCTGATTAAAAGTTCTCTGGGCTGATTCCCAAAATAGAATTGACTTATGAGGAAGGCTTAAGCCCTTGGGCCTATACTCATTAAATTTCAGAAGAATGAAATGTGATCTTATTGAAACATACAGGATCCTGAGAGAGGTTGACAGGATTGATGCTATGGATAATGTTTCCCCTCAGGATGGACCTAGAACCAACAAATGCCAATTCAAAATGTGGGATTTCCCATTTAAGATAGAAATAAGAAGAATTTCTTCTCACAGATGGTTCTTAATCTGTGGAATTCTCTACCTCAGAGCAGTGGTCATTAAATATGTTCATGGCGGAGTTGAGCAGATTTTTGATGTACAAGGAAGTCACAGATTATGGAGGGCAAGAAGGAAAGTGGAGTTGAGCAACATTCAGGTCAGCAATGATTTATTGAATGGGCGAAGAAGTCTTAAATGGCCTACATTTCCTCATATTTCTTGTATCTGTTTCTTCTGTAAAGGAATGTAAGAAATGGGCCAATCAATTTATTGAGCATTGCGATTTATAAATTTGATCAGTAATTAGTAAATAACTCATGGACAAATAATGGAGTTTTGTGGGATGTATCATATGCTTCAATTAAAGTTAGGTTACATAATTTATTTCTGAAACAAACATTAAACCCAATCCCCGATAACAATGCAACATTTACCTTCCTTCTGCATCGGAAATGTGTAAACTGGAAGCTGACCATTAGAACTCTTCGCTGAATAAGACAAAATATTGTAAGAACCGATAAAGTCAAATTGCAAACTTATTGGTGAACCCTGAGATACAGAGACCTTTATGGTGACATTGTTGCCCAGTTTCAGGGCATGTGGTTCTAACTCAACCTTCAAACCATTGATCTTGAGAAGTAGAAGAATTGTTAAGTTTTGAGATATCTCTATGGAGCTATTTCCTGCATAAACAGTCACATTGTGTTGACCTGGTCCAATAAGAGACTGCAAAGACTCGTCTATAACAATAACTCCTGGTATCAGAGTAGATGCGTGAAGAGTGGTATTTCCAATTGATATAGTATAAGCCAAGTCAAAACCTACAAGGAAAGAAATGATGAAAATTATATACAAGACATACATATATAAACCAGTGCAGTTACTAAAATTCCTTCATGTGTTTTCACATTTTTTGTAGGTTATAGCAATTAACTGCATGATTCAGTTCGATCTATGCAATTCAAAACCAAACTAAACCTCTTAGTTTTCTACAGTCAAATTGAGTGCTTCAATAATTTTATTTTATTTTATAAAACTTGTGATCTGCTGTATTATTGTGTATTGGATTTGTACTTCAAATATGGGTTGAGAGCACGGAGCTGGAAAAACACAACAGGTCAGGCAGCAGGAGAATCGATGTTTCGGGCATTAGCCCTTCATCAAGAATCCCAAAATGTTGATTCTCCTGGTCCTCGGACACTGCCTGACCTGCTGGCACCACGCTCTTGATTCTGATCTCCAGCATCTGCAGTCCTCACTTTCTCCTTTGTACTGCAAATGTTACAGTACAACCAGTTTATTGGGAATTCTTAACCCAAAGAAAGGAAAGCAAGAATATTTAATGAAAAGAGAGGGAAAAGATCAAATTATCTCCCAACATTGACACTTACCAGCACTTTGATTCATTTATTCATTATGTTATTGGCATCTATGCTTTAAATACAAGGTCCCTCAGTGCCTGTACATTTGTTCCAATACATTCTACAATCACCAACAACCTCGTTCAGATGTCTATTCAGCTTTTGGAATTGCGGTGTCAGACTAGTCTTAGTAATGGCTCAGGGAAATTGAGTGGTAGTGCAGTACACCATCAATAGGTTTTCAATGGATGAAGAGTTCTTGTAAACAGATGCACCTGCAGTTCTTGTACAAATTTGGTTTGAAACCAAATAGGACTGAATATATATTTAGGTTAATCTCATATTTTTGTACGTATTCTACATACATACAACAGTATGTGGGGTTAATCAGACAGCAGAACTAATGATGATTCGGCATACTCTATGCAACAGGCCTATCCAAACCCTCCGCATCTAGCACTAGAAAGAACAAAGGCAGTAGATGCATGGGCAGACCACCACCTGTGTGTTTCCCCTCCAAGCTACACACCTCATCCAGACTTGGAACTATATCACTGTTCCTTCACGGTTGTTAGATCAAAACCCTTTCTAATGGTATTTTGGGTGGACTATGCCACATGAAATGCAGTAGTTCAAGAAGGTGGCTCACATTTTCAAGACCAATTGGAAATGGACAGAAATACCAGCCAAATCAGCCAAGCCAACAAAGTCTATGAATGAATATATTTTAAAAATGAAAATTCAGATGAAATGTCATTGAGCTGGAACACTGGGCAAAACCTTAATTGAAAAAGTTAGGGATGGAATAAAAACCAAAGATATCGAACAGACTAAGCAAATATGGAAGCATCTGTGGAGAAAGAAACAGAATTAATGTTTCGAGTCTGGTATGACTCTGATGAAAATTTGGCCTAAGAAGTTTGCATCTGTCATTCAATGGTCATGGCTAATTCTCTATCTCAATGCAACAATCCTGCCCTCTTCCCATTCCCCTCGATGCCTTTAGTCTAGAAATCTATTTATTTATTAAATATATTCAGTGACTTGGCCTCCACTGCCTTCTATGAAAGAGAATCTCATAGGTTCACTATACCCTAAATGAAGACATTTCTCCACATCTCAGTCCTAAATAGTCTTCCTTATATCCTGAGATTGTGAGCCTTTGTTCTAGATCACAAGCCAACACTATTTAAATAATATTCTACCATTCTGTGTTTCCTACTGAAGTGGAAAACATCACACTTGTCTACGTTATACTACATCTGCTATATTGTTGCCCAGTGTTATGACACCAAGACAAACAGCTAAACCAAATTAACCTTTCTACCTCTGTATTCGCAACACAGTAAAATTAAAACTGTCAGAGACACCCAACAGTTATTTCAATCGTTCGAATAATCAATCAGATATTTGAATAATCAATCCCAGACTTTGAGAATAATTAATTTCCAGACACTGGTTTTGTGTCTTAAACATAAGACTAAACTATTTATTAAAAACGCAATAACTTTAGCAGAGAGAAAATCCCTGAAGATTCCTGAAGAGGATTCCTGAAGAAGGGCTCATGCCCGAAACGTCGATTCTCCTGCTCCTTGGATGCTGCCTAACCTGCTGCGCTTTTCCAGCAACACATTTTCAGCAGAGAGAAAATTAAACAGCATGTTAAACTGATTAGAGTCTGCTTTAAACCTGAACATTCAAACAAAAGACAGGCAAACACACACAGTTAAGGGATTAATCAAATAAAATAACAAAACTGATCAGATTTCACAACGAATTGTTTCACAGGCACAGATGTATATGCTTTGGAAGCTTTTCTGGAATTGTTGATTAGGGTCACCTTTCCAGTTCACCCTGGCAATGGCAGCAATACTTTTAACCCAACTTCCTAGTCTTTGGGCTTCCAATACCTGGTGAGGGAGATTAGGCAGGGAACTTTCAAATATACATGTTGTCTGGTCAGCAATCCAGAATAATGAGGGCCATCTTCGTTCCCCAAGCATGATGGGCCGGGAAACCCAGGATTGGGATTCTAAAACTATGGCTGAGTTAAAGAGTGCGGAAAAGCCAACACTGCTAAGAAGCAGGTTTGAGACTTAATGCTGCCCCAGCCCAGCAAGCTCCTCCATCAACCCTTTCTGGCAGCTGTGAGAACTTTCATTCACATTTTGCCCATTATCTCCATTTCTCTTTGTAAATTTGCTACCTGAGTCGCTGAACTTTTGCAATACTTTGCTTTTGCTTTTGATGTTAAATTAATATTTGTTTAGAAGCAACATTTCTGTTTTCCAGACAACTGCTACAACAATGACCTAATTAGGCCATGTGGCAAAGGTTAGCTACAAATTCACTCTTTGACTTATTATTGCATAAGTAACATGACCTATCTCAATAAACAAAGAGGAGGCAGAGCCACACAAATAATATCAGCCAAGATCTTTATAGGACAGTGTCATATTGTTATGGAAATGCTATCAAAACATGAAAAAGATCATTAAAAATGAATTTTAACAAACAACAAAAATTTGGGTGAATTAGTAATGCAATGTTTGTTCATGGTAGGAATTTTTTTTGACATAGTTGACCGCTCTTTGGGATACAGAGGAACCTCAATTATCTGAAGGACACGGAAAGGGAGCATTTCATTCAGTTAATCGAATTCCGGATAATCGAATGCCGAGGATCAGGACCTTGCAATCTTGCCGAATAATCTGATATTTGGATAATCAAATGTTGGATAATCAAGGATCCGCTGTATATGTTCATGGATGGAAACTCCTGACAAATTGTATGTGAAAGATGGTTTCAGCAGCAGTTGAGCTGAAATAGGACAAGGCTGGGTAATGTTATGAAATTGGAAAAGTCAGTCCTTGTGATGACACAAAAATGTGGTCAGAAGCTCTACTTGGTGTCAAATACGACATAAGGATAAATCTCAGACCGTTGCCAAGGAGAAAACACAGTAAATAATTAAGGAACTGAATTTGGAGCAGGAACAGAAAATAACAACCTATGACTTGGCCATAATCTATTGAAGAAAGATTATGCTCATCTATTTCCATGTGTTGGATAAACTTGAGCAACAATGGAGGAGTCAAGGGGTGGTCGTCAGTTAGAATATAATATATAGACTAGATTACAAAATAGAATATCCTTTTATTGTCCCATAAAAAAAATTGTACTGTCAATTTTAATAAAAATGTGAAAATTAATTTAAGTTTATAATGTAAGTATTAGATATCAGAAATAAGTTATACCGTTCTCTTTTCCTGTCTGAATCCACAATGTGTCACCATACTGAACTGCACAGTTATGAATTGTGTCCAGTAGACTGGGACTGTAACACTGTAAGCCATTAGGTGTATTAACTGGCTCCAACACAATTTTGGATTTGCCAATTGCCCAAACGTCTTTGCTGTTTTTACATTCAATGGAGATGGAATAAACACCTAAAGCGTTGTACAGGTGTGCCATTGTAAATGACCTAATTAAAGTAAAAACAGGAACAAAGGTGAAAGACAAATGATACCAAGAACAAATCAATATATTTACTTAGTCATTCACTTTATTGGAAGATTAAATATTTAAAGTGTGGCTGTGTGGATAAATTAATATTACGATAGTCCTTTTACACCATAAAGCACACAGGGTTGAGTTTATGTGGAGGTCAGTTCATTAAAGTTTTTTTGTTCCGATTTGTTTAGTAAAGGTGATTTTATTCAAATAGAAACTTACAAAGATGTATAAGCCTTTCAGCCCATTAGCCTGCTCTGCTATTCAATGGCTCATCATCTACCTTAACACGACATGATTAGAATATGGATCTTCAACATCATTCACGTATTCTCCTCTTTCAGTTTTTCATTTCTCATTCTCTTACTTGTCAACTACTATTTCTGTCTTGCTGCCATACTTCCAGCTGTTTCTCACTTTTCTCTGTTTTAACTTTACTCTCCTATCTTACTTTTAGCTCTCACTTCCCTCGCTGATATTTTTTTCTCTTACTTTTTAGTTTTTTCCCAAGTTTGCGGGAAATAGAATAAAGAAACTGAAGAAACAATAGTCTATAATGAGTCAGTTATAATGAAAACAAGCTACGTTATTCATACAAGCAGTATTATATTATGTATTTATGCCCAAAACACTCCACTCAAGATTTGTATATCATGACAAATAAAGAAAAGCAAAATTTAAAGTATTAGAAGGTTACTTACTGTTCTTGATGGTAAAAGTAGGACATTTTTCCATCTCCTGTATAAACTGTACATGAGAATTTTTCTGGGTTTGGATTGAACTGCCATTCCAATGGGGGGATGATGTGGAAAATGGAATAGATAGGTGGCATCTTGGAGTCTATACCAAGCATGAAATTCATATTACGTACTGCACTGCAAAAGGTTTTTGTTAAATCACACAAAGTGCTTTATTGACGCACAAAATCATTTGCGATAATTACTATTTGCTGACAGCTTTAGAATCCAATAGGCATAAAATTAGCTTGCTTTACTTCACACACGGTATTTGCAAAGATAATTATATAACGATATGCTGCTATCAGGACTGATGTATGTTAAGTTTGTAAAGCAAGGTGTTAGATCTGTATCTGAAATAGCACCAGGTCAGCAGAAGTTTGCAGTACAGACAAAACCCATTTGGATCATTGCTTGAACAATGTAATTGCCCTTTAACTTTTTCCTGTGCTTTTGTATGATCCTCTGTTTAAAATTTTAAACAACTTTGTCCCACTCATAGAACATAGAACATTACAGTGCAGTACAGGCCTTTGGCCCTCAATGTTGCACAGACCTGGGAACCAATCTGAAGCCCATCTATCCTATATTATTCCATTTTCATCCATATGTTTATCCAATGACCTTAATGTTGGCGAGTCTACTACTGTTGCAGGCAGGGTGTTCTGCATCCCTATTACTCTCTGAGTAAAGAAACTACCTCTGACATCTGCCCTATATCTATCACCCCTCAATTTAAAGCTATGTCCCCTCATATTAGCTATCACCATCCGAGGAAAACGCCTTTCACTGTCCACCTTATCTAACCCTCTGATTATCTTATATGTCTCATTTAAGTCACCTCTCAACCTTCTTCTTGCTGATGAAAACAGCCTCAAATCCCTCAGCCTTTCTTCATAAGACCTTCCCTCCATACCAGGCAACATCCTAGTAAATCTCCTCTGGACGCTTACCGATGCTTCCACATCCTTCCTAAATTGTGTTGACCAGAACTGTATGGAATACTCCAAGTGTGGCCACACCAGAGTTTTGTACAGTTGCAGTATGACCTCATGGATCCAAAGCTCAATCCCTCTACCAATAAAAGCTAATACACTGTATGCCTTAACAACTTTATCAACCTGGGTGGCAACTTTCAGGAATCTATGTACATGGACACCGAGATCTCGCTGCTCATCTACACTACCAAGAATCTTGCCATTAGCCCAGTTCTCTTTATTCCTGTTGCTCCTTCCAAAATGAATCAGCTCACACTTTTCCGCATTAAACTCCATTTGCACCTCTGACCCTCTGTAACCTGCAACATCTTTCGGCACTATCCACAACTTCTCCAACCTTAATGTCATCCGCAGATTTATTAACCCATCCTTCGACGCCCTCATCCAGGTCATTTATAAAAATGGCAACAGCAATGGCCCCAAAACACATCCTTGCAGTACACCACTAGCAACTGAACTCTAGAATGAACATTTCCCATCAACCATCACCCTCTGTCTTCTTTCAGCTTGCCAATTTCTGATGCAAACTGCTAAACCACCCTCAATCCCACACCTCCATATTTTGTGCAAGATTTGATAATATGGAGAATCTTATCAAATGCTTTACTGAAATCCATATACACCACATCACCAGCTTTACTTTCATCCACCTATTTGGTCACCTTCTCAAAGAACTCAATAAGGTTTGTGAGGCACGACCTACCCTTCACAAAACCATGTTGTGTATCCCTAATTAACTTATTCCTTTCTAGATGAGTATAAATTCTATTTCTTATAACCTTTTCTAATACTTTACCCACAACTGAAGTAAGGCTCACTGGTCTATAATTACCAGGTTGTCTCTACTCCCCTTCTTGAACAAGGGGACAACATTTGCTATTCTTCAGTCTTCTGGCACTATTCCTGTAGACAATGACGACATAAAGATCAAAGCCATAGGCTCTGCAATTTCCTCCCTGGTTTCCCACAGAATCCTAGGATAAATCCTATCCGGCCCAGGGAACTTATCTATTTTCACACTTTCCAGAATTTCCAACACCTCCTTCTTGAGAACTTCAATCCCATCTAGTCTAGTAGTTTGTATCTCAGCATTGTCCTTGACAACATTGTCTTTTTCCCCGGTGTAAATACTGACGAAAAACATTTTGCACTTCTCCTGTCTCCTCGGACTCCTTACATAACTTCCCACTATTGTCCTTGATTGGCCCTAATCTTACGCGAGTCATTCTTTTATTTCTGATATACCCATGCAAAGCTTTATGGTTTCCTTGATCCTATCTGCCAATGATTTCTCATGTCCCCTCCCAGCTCTTCTTAGCACATGAGACATCAATAGTTATTTTAATAATATTTAGCTAAGTTAGGTGGAATATCATGAAAATGCCTTGTACCTGTTTGATTTTTATATTTAATAGAATTCTGTGCTAATTGAAGCAGACTAGTTAGAAATAGGGAATGGAGCTGTTTCCCATCACATATGCCTTTATTGGTGCCACTGCAATACGTGTCACCGTTTGTAATGGAGGTCAGTTGACTGGAAAGTTGGTTTGTGACACTGAGTGATGCCAAAGCATGGGTGCAATTCCCACACCAGTTGATGTCACCACGAAGGACTTTGCTTCTCAACTTCTCCCCTCACCGAGGCTTAGTGATCCTCAGATTAAACCACCAGTTCTCTCTCTCTAGTGGAAGAGCAGCTCTATGGTCTGACATGACAATGATGATTTTACATTTACATCATTGCCTCCCCCTATTACCATAAGTAATTTATTCTTACTCTGATGTCCAATATCCTTTCCAACACCATCATAAATGTTACAATACGATTGTCAGTGTCCATTAAATGGCCTTCCACTGACATTTGATCAAATTGGCCAACTTCATTTCTAAGAACCAGGTATAACATGCTTTCTTTCCTGTTGGACTGGACATATCGTGCTGCAAGAAATTCTCCTGATCACAATCTAAGATTTCTTGCCCCTTTACAATTAACACTACCACTATCCCATTAACACTATATTCGGGCAACTATACTTTACCCATTATAAATACACCATATTGCTTGTACTTTTTTTTTACATCTTTCTCACCAGTCGCTTGGCTGTTGATGACACAGAGTGATATAATTGCACAATGCTTGCTCTTTTGCTCAAACCAAACTGACTCTGTCCTTGACCAGTCTAGGACAAGTTATTTCTCAAGTACTGCAGTGCTCTCCTTAACCAAGGCTACCACCTCTCCTTTTTTGCCTTTGCTGTCTTTCCTGGGCATCTTGAAACCAGGAATATTTAACACACCATCCCGCTTTTCCTTCAGTCAGCTATTGTCATCTCAACATCATAATTCCACATCACAATCTGTGCCTATAACTCACCAACATTAGGTTTTTATTCTCTGTACAACAACAGACATGTAGTGCAATGCTGATTTAGGAAACTCTAATTTTTCCTCTGCTCTGACCCCACCTATTAATATACTGTTCTCAATTCTAGTACTTTCTATCTCTCGCAGTGCAGTCGGTACTGCTATAACGTGGGTTTCTTCAACACAAATTGAAGAATGTAGACCGTTATTTGTAGAACGCAAACTCTCCTTACCTGTGTTGGCTATAGCAAGATTCCAGTCCCATTAGTCTAAATGGTGCGGCTATTGCACAATTTTCTTATAACTCGATGTCACACAAGAACGGAACTTACACGTTATATCAGAACCAACTCTATTTTGTGCATACTGCTATTAACTCTATTATTCTCGCCTGTTTCTTACACTCCTAGGCTGTTAGATTAAAGCTTCTCTAACAGCAAAATGCTCCACAAGAAACTCTGCTAGCTCCACTCAGCTGCGAACACCTCATTTGTACAGGTCCACCCCAGAGGTAATCCTAGTGTTCTGCATTCACCTGCCTCATCTTCCTATTTCTGTATGCACTGTACATGGTACTAGGTTTGATCCAGGGATTACTGCTTTTGAGAAATCCTGCTTGCTAATTTTCTACCTACTAGAACAAGGGGGCATAGCCTTAAAATAAGGGGGAGCAGATTTAGGAATGAGTTGAGTAGGAACTACTTCTCCCAAAGGATTGTGAACCTGTGGAATTGTCTGCCCAGTGAAGCAGCTGAGCCTATGTCGTTGAATATTTTTAAAGCACTGACAGATTTTTGAGCAGTAAAAGAATTGAGAGTTGTGGTGTGTGAGGGGTTAAGCGGAGCTGAGTCCATGAAAAGATCAGCTGTGATCCTATTGAATGGTGGAGCAGGCTCAAGTGGCCAGATGGCCTACTCTTGTACATAGTTCTTATATACTTAGCTCCCTAAATTCTGACTGCAGGACCACATCTTAGTGATGTCACTGGGACTAAAGTGAATGTGCAGATGGAACAGCTGCACATTCAAAAGAAGAGAATCTTGTGACAAGATTCAATAAGGTAGAATCTACAATGTTGAAAAGCATTTCAAACCTAGTAAGAGACAAATCACAACAAGTGTGATTGAGGAGCGCCATGGAGTTGGACCATTAGTCACAAGGTTTTGGGTAAAATAATCTGTCGGAGCAGTCCCAAGTTGGCAATCAGCCATCCAACAAATGGACATTGGAGGCTCTGTGATTGAAGTGTTGGTAAGAGAAAACGTTAAAAAATATACAGCATTTTTCGGCTAGTAAAGTGACAAGTAGAGCCTTTCTAACAGCTCGGATTGAACAGTTTTGACAAGGCACATCTATAATAAGGGGAATCAAAAGCCAGAAAAGCAATTTAAAACAAGGTTCAGACCCAGGAACATTGCAAAGCCAGAATTGAAACAATAAATGGGCATTTTCAAAGCCTGCGCTGACAAGGTTTAAATGGAAGAAGAAAGTTAGGTGACTATTGAGGCTACAGAAAAGGCAGGAGGTCCATCATTTAAACTGCATTGAAGGCAGGACATAGTTAATCAGAATTCAGTTTGTGCACTCATCCATGTAAAAACAAACACGAAAGCAATAGGGATTGTATTTTAGAGCCAGAGACATCAGCAGTCACCTAGGAAAAGAACTAACGGCACGGTGGCACAGTGGTTAGCACTGCTGCCTCACAGCGCCAGAGACCCGGGTTTCATCCCGCCTCAGGCGACTGACTGTGTGGAGAATGCACATTCTCCCCGCATCTGTGTGGATTTCCCCCGGGTGCTCCGGTTTCCTTTCACAGTCCAAAAATGTGCAGGTTAGGTGAATTGGCCATGCTAAATTGCCTGTAATGTTAGGTGAAGGGGTGAAATGTAGGGGAATGGTTCTGGATGGGTTGCACTTCGGCGGGTCGATGTGGACTTGTTGGGCCGAAGGGCTTGTTTCCACACTGTAAGTAATCTAATCTAATAAATTAAAGGAGTAGGATTCATCTCATAAAGCTGCAAATAGTGGAAGTAATTTACTGAAACTATGATCAGAACATGGATTGTCTGGTAAAGCTGCAAGCAATGGGATTTATTCTAGAAAGATGTGATGGAAACAGAAATCACTTATTGAGGTTGTGACCATCAGGATTCATCTGAGAAGCTACAAAGATCCTCCATTTAACTAACAGAAGGTGGAAATGCTCCATTTTGATTGCAGAAACATGGTAAACCCTTCTAGTACAGAGGTATAAAGCAGCAGGAGTGCTATATTTCAAAGTTAGAAGCCTTTAAATCAAGGAAAGTAAATAATCATATTAAGAATACATGACATTAGAAATAATATTGCCAGGAAGACACAATTTCAGAAATGGACCCAATATATCACGGAGTTAGATATTTTGAAGAAATCAGATCTTGAGATGCAGAATAACTTTCAAATAAAACGCTAAATCTGAAGCTGAATAAGTTAATATACTACTTTCCATCTAGAGTTCAGTTAAAGTGCATATGTGTCAAAGAAGCAATAGATTATTTTATAAAGTATGAAAGCCTTTGGCAATTACTTCAATATCAGAACAAATAAAATTCTTGAGAATGCAGGATATAACAGAGGAATTCAGCATCTATTCCTCAAGGAATTGTGGACCAAACCCACTTCATCACCGAAACTTTCTCTGGCTAAAATAAGTGATTCACACCTAGCCTTTTAGCAAGGGGATTTTATGGCAATAGGATTCTCACTACATTTACACCAATTCAAGGAGGAGTGTCACAATATTAGCAGATAGTGTACCATGCTTGAAACCACACTGTCTACAGCAATCAGCTGTGCAACTATAAGCTCCAAGAGGCATAGAATTTAAGATTAAAGGTACACTACAAGCAACTCTCCATTATAAGGGACATCAGATAGTAGAGAACTCACATGCCTTTCACAATCAAGAATGATCACTATTAATAATGATCACCATTAATATTTTGATCTCAATCCTTTTCAAATGGTAGAAGGAGTCAAACTATTTCAAATGAAAACATCAGTGGTCTAGATATAATTAGCTACAGAATTAGAGGTCAAGGAACATTTGGTTACTGAACAATCAGTTGTGGAACAACCAGTCAAAGAATATTGGAACTTCATAAAACTCTCTAAGACTCACCACGAAGTATGAACTAATCCTTCACAAGATGTGTGGTGACTTAGTGGCTAGCACTGCTACCTCACAGTACCAGGGACGTGGGTTCAATTCCTGCCTTGGGCAGCTGTCTGTGTGGAGTTTGCACATTCTATCTGTGTCTGCGTGGGTTTCCTCCAGTGTCCTCCCACAATCTAAAGTTGTGCAGGCTAGGTGAATTGGCTATGCTAATTTGCCCATTGTGTTAGGCATTAGTCAGGGGTAAATGTAGGGGAATGGGTCTGGGTGGGTTAGTCTTCGGAGGGTCAGTGTGAAATTGTTGGGCTGAATGGCCTGTTTCCATACGGTAGGTGACCTGGTCTAATCTTATGGAATAAACACGGGAGGCAGACTCTGTTGAGATTATCTAGGTTGACATAAGAAATGTGTCGCATACTCTCAGCAAGATGACAACCTGCAACTATGCTGGATTAGCAAAAATGTTTTCTGTTGCTGTCAACATGGAGGAGAATTCAGCCTGCAAGAGTCAACAACGTTTGTAAGGCAACACCAACAATGATAATTTATGAGCAGCATACCTACTTGAGCTCATTCATGAACCTCCAACGTTCAAACTGCAACATGGCATTGTGAACAATAGCGAGGTCAGGTTCTGAGCAGAGTCAAGTTAAGCAAAATAATTTAGCTTCTTAGCTTTCAATGAAAAATCCTCAGTACCTATAAAAACATTATGCTAAGTATGAACCAATCCTCAAATAAGACGACTTAGGAAGTGAATATGCTGGTTTCACAAATACTACAATCAGTGATATCAAATGAAAGAGTTGAGTTAAGCAATAAGTTAAAGTAAGGAGTCTACACACTTCAGGACAGATCTACTGACAGATTAAGAATTGTAAACTCTGTTTACTCAGATTGGATACATGGTGTGAACAACTTGAGGGAAGTCACCTCTGAGAATGGATGATCAATGTCCAACAATTCAAGACATGGTCAAGAAGAACTTACGTGGCTTAGATATCCAGCATACTATGAGGAAGAAATTGCCTGGGCTGGCAATCCAGGATACTGCAAAAATGAAAGCATATTTTAACGTGACAGCTGTGCACCAGAAAGGAAATTTATGACGTTATCCTGCATGAGAGCAGGTTCCTGTTCCAACAGGAAAGACGTGCTCCATGATGGAAATCCAACAGTTAAAAAGTCTTCCAAGTTTAAAAGGAATTTCAGAGACAGAATCAGTGAGGAAGGAGTTGGGGAGAGGGGGCTGATGAATGAGTGCATGAGCTCATTTTGTAAGAAGATCTGATGCAACACTTGAGTCCTGATATCACCAGCATGGTTAAAGTGTCCCTTCCTTTATTTCCTCAAAGCTAATCGCTCTCTTGACAGCCCCACAGCCAACACTCCAATTAGTTTCCCCTCACTGAGTAAGGAGGATTCAGGGGCTCAGCCCATGGTGGCCATGAAGGGAGTGAGCACCATTTCCTGCTCAAGGGCTAGGAGGGCAACATGACAGGCTTCTTACTGTCACTGAACTCCTTCCACTACCCTCAAAATTGCAACCAAGTAGGAACACAACCCTTGAGTCGCCATTCGTCTTCAAATCCATTAGGCCTTATTCACTGCTCTATTATAAAAATGACCACTGGCAGGTGCATATATTGCAGGAAATCCACCTGGAGAATTATGACTCTCATCTCACACAACTAACAGTGGGGCCCATAAAATAGCACCCTAAAGCATTTCTTTACTCTTCATTATTAACAAGGCTTTCTACCATAGTTTGGTATCAAAGTATTCATACCAAATTCACAGATGAAGGAAAACATGCTGTTGCAGTTGGTCATGAGCCAATTCAGGTATCCACCTGCCTTGCGAATATAGGTACAATCCTCTGGAGAAGAGGATGGCTGTACAAGCCAGTTTTTGTAGGTTAGGCAAGATCCATCTAACCAAGTGAGAGCTGAAAAAAGAAATACAAAGAGTTTTGGTTTAAATTCTGTACAAAACTTTCAGGAATGTAAAACTTCTGAATAAACAGTTGGCTGGGAGGCATTTCTAGATTTTAGCAGAATACATTGAAAACCGACAAACATTGTGGCTAGATACTTGCCACTTTTTGATGCAAGTTTGTTATGTCAACAGATTTCTGAGGCTAGATGAAATAACATTTACATCCATTTACTAGTGAATAGGTTGCAGTGATTGAGTCATTTTGCTAATGCCAATAACTGAAGGGCCTGCATATCAACTATATATACATTGAAAGTTGAAACTCATGCAATAAACACTTCATCAAATATAGTGATAGGACAGCAATATGAAATTTGTTCTGGTTTGGGTACCATTATCTTTTCAACAGACAGATTGCAGTGTCATTAAAATGGGAAAAGAACTTGCAAAAGAAAACAATGTGAAGAAAAGAATCAGTAAGATCAGAATATTATATCTGGAAAAACATTTAAGGCAAGAGGGGAAAGATTTATAAGGTACCCAAGGGGCAACCTTTTCACTGAGAGGGTGATGAGTGTATGAGTGTATGGAGCTGCCAGAGGAAATGGTTGTAAGCTGGTACAATGACAACACTTAGAAGACACCTGGATGGATGCATGAATAGGAAGGGTTTAGAGAGATAAGGGCCAAGTGCTGCCAAATGGGACTTGATAAATTTAGGATATCTGCTTGGACTGAAAGGTCTGTTTTCATGATGTTTTCAAGATTCAATGAGACACAGAATTTCTTACATCCATCACTGCATATTGAATGAATACTTCCACCATTAATGTATTTAGTATATGACTGATGTTAAAAAACTATTTCAATTTGTTAATACTACAAAACAAAAATTATGAAACTCATTTCAAAAATAACATTAGCAATGGCATGACCATGACACAGATAGCATACAGATTTCTTGGCCTAGTGTGACGAGTTTTTCAAACATTTTCCTTTGAGGTAATGCCTCTTTAAATCATACAATGTTGATTATAATTTTATTACCTATAGGTCATTTTGGTGGTCAAACTCATGACCATACATCAAGATAGACTGCTTAGTCATAGTTACCACTAGAAAAAAATTAGGTGGGTTCTATAAAAAATGCAGCAATCTATTCTGAATATTTAATACCCAAATAGTGAAAGTAAAGTCTTACTTTGCACACATTTAATGCAAAGACAAATCAAATTGTGCAATTATATTGTGGTTAGCATAAAGAAAGCAAAACCTAGATATCTCATGCACAGAAATGTGCAGTTTTAGTTTATGTTGATACTAAATTGGTGGGCGTCACGTCACCCAGAGACCTGGGTTCAATTCCTGACTCAGGTGACTGACTGTGTGGAGTTTGCACATGCACAAGAATGTTTTCAGGCACTTTAATTAAAATAAATTAATTGCTTACATTTGTACTTTATTTCTATTTAAATGCTTTTACAGTAAATGTAAGGCCTTAGTCAGATTCTCATGCCATATATTTGCAGATTGAAAAGTCTATTCAGCAAATATTGTCTGAAAAGCAAAAATATATTAATTAACCTATTGAAAATCTTCAGCTCATTCTACACTGATAAATTAAATTCACATAGCCAATCTACTTAACTGTAAAAATCTGAAAGCTATCATCTGTCCAGCAACTTTATTACCCCACCTGCCATAAGTACATTTTCATCCAATATACCTGATATAGTTATAGACACATGGAGAATGTGCAAACTCCACACAATCAGTCGCCTGAGTCAGGAATTGAACCTGGGTCTCTGGCACTGTGAGGCAGCAGTGCTAACCACTGTGCCACCGTGCCACCCACCAATTTAGCATCAACATAAACTAAAACTGCACATTTCTGTGCATGAGGTATCTAAGTTATGCTTTCTTTATGCTAACCACAAAAAAATACATGCAATTACACTTTGTAAAATGCAAAACAAAACTAAATTAAAAATGAACTGTAAAAATTTATCGCATTTCAAAATATCTTGTACAGATAAAATACTCCGTTGTAATTGCTTGCTGCTATTTCACTGAGTTCCTGATGAAAGATAATAATGAAAAAACAATCTGTATGTTACTTTATACAAGTGACTGCATTGCTACATTATTATTTATGGATACTTACAAATTGAAAAGATGATAGAGCAAATTATCAATACTTGTTATAAACTATTTTGTTTCACTTCTCATACATTTGGAAATATCATCACAGAATTTAACATAGAATAAAATTACTGAAAATCCATTCGGACCAACACATTTGTGTTGGATTTATGCTTCACACGAGCAATGCTGTCACATTAGTGTATCAACAACTTAAACACTGTACAATTAATGATCAAGCACATTCATAGTCCCAGACAAGCAGTAATCTGGACCAAATTATGTCAGACAACAAACATTAGCCTCTGTGTTTAAATTCCTAATTCTTCTCACTTTTAATTTGCTGATGTTTTCTGTAATTTTGTTTTATACAGCTATCATATATAGCCCTTAAACTTGCATTTAATTGTTGATTTACTTCTCTTACCTGGATTTTTGAATTTAGGAATCAAACTATGTCTCAAATAAGCCAGACCAATCCATGCAGTTGTATTATCTGTAATGTGGTCTCTCAGAAATATGTCTGTTGCATTATCCTTGACAAAGGCGAGATGCCCACCATGTTGCTTGCACCATCCTTGGGCACTGGAAAAGTTGAGTTGCATTGGCACAAATTCATAGCATGACTTTCGAAACTCAATTTGCTTTCTCAGGCAAGGTATTGCATCAGTCTGATAACAAGCATAAATAGCAATTACAAGAAATATTTGGAACTCCATACTTCAACCTTCAGCAAAACATAAAGATCAGAAGTGATCTCACAAACATAATTTTATAAGCCATGTGATTCCGCCTGACTTAATCAGTAATAAAGAATTAATTCAGGCATGTCAGACTACAATGATGGATCAAATTTCTGAAATTGAAGTCCAAAATGTATTTTGCATTTATTTTCAGTGATCCATTATGTTGAAGGAGGAACTCGTAAAAAATGTACAACTGCAACCTTTAAAGGCAGTGCGTGACAATGAACAACTGGGCATTTTATAAATGTACAGATAGATAATCCAAATATATCTTTGAATTAAATTACAAGTATAAGACAAGGAGATATTGTCAGTAAAAAGCAAATTCAGGATTAACAATAATTATTATATTCAGCAGGTATTTGGATGCTGTGTTACTGGGATTGTAGGTTTTCATGGGGGAAATGATAACTCATTTCTTTATATCTATACTTTCCTTTATGTAATTCTTCATCAGCACTCTGTCATAATTCTAGCGTGGTGAAGCACAAACCAAAATAGTGGCATCAGTTTGCATTACTGATTAAAACAAGGCATTCTAGGCTTTCTTAGGAAAAAGGAGAAAGTGAGGACTGCAGATGCTGGAGAACAGAGCTGAAAATGTGTTGCTGGAAAAGCAATGCAGGTCAGGCAGCATCCAAAGAGCAGGAGAATCGACGTTTCGGGCATGAGCCGGTTCCTGAAGAAGGGCTCATGCCCGAAACGTCGATTCTCCTGCCCCTTGGATGCTGCCTGACCTGCTGTATTTTTCGTTTCTTAGGAAATAGCACATTTTAAAACATTTTCATAAAATCAGTGCAGCTATTCATTTATCGCTGGTTAAAGTGCAGTTTGGGGGAAGCTTATGAACCTAGATTTTTACACCTATGTGCATCACTCAATTGAATCATTTTCTTTTACAGGTCGTTCTCCTGTAACACACGTGATTTATCTGTAATGCGATATGTGAATTGCCAACCTTTTTCTTACAAAGGGAACTCACTTTCGCTCTTACATGATTCTCATCGCCGAAACTGGGTGTTGCGGTGTGCTGAGGCTAGACTATATGCCAGCATCACGTGATCAATTGGCTTGTGCACTTTCTCCTGAAGAGCTTTGTGACAGGTACAGTATTGTGAAATGTTTGTACTAGTGGACTTGGAAAAGCATTATGAAAGAAGCTGGGTGCAATCTGTTAATTCAAATACTTAGAGTTGAGATAATAGTGAAATTTCACAGGAATTGACTAACAGTAAAAGGACAGTGTTGAGGAGCAGTTAGAAACTTGGCCCTTTTTTTTGTACCACAGCTTTTTTCTCTTTTTGTTTAAAAAATATGTTTAGGTGTTAAAGAATATCTGCAGACCCTTGTGATTCTATTTCAGTGACTAACCAACAACAAAAAAATCAGTACAGGGGTTTGGACATGGTCAGTCAACTGCTCAGGGTGGTCAGTCAGGAAACTCTGCACATGGGTGACAGAGAGAAAGATTGGTGGCACACAGTTATTTTTGATGCATGTGTGGAGATGTCATGAGGGGCTGAGTAGGCTGTGCAGAAGAGATTCAGGGTTAGTCAGGTTCAGATGTTAGTGCAGATGAGATTAAGTGGGGAAGATGTTGCAGGAAATGATGGGTACAGTAGCAGAGACAGAGTGAGGTATCAATGATAGTGGCGCTTACACTGGCAGAGTGGAGAATGTCATTGATCTTCTTCCTACATTCTGTGCATTCCTTCCGATGGTTGAGACTGCACTGGCCTGGATGGTAACCCTGCTCCAGGTTGGCGCAGTTCCAGTAGAATAGTGTCCTCTATTGGTCTGGGAGAAAAAGACACCCTGCCTCTGCATCATCCCATCCCCAAAAGCAGCATCTCCCAATACCAGCCCAAAAAGAGAGGCACCAATTTTCCATTGCCTGCCATGTCCAGGGCCAATGTCAGGAATTATGCAGCATAGCTCCGGACTGACAGCTCTTGTGTGGTTGAACAATATATTTTTAAAGATGACGCTGCACCACAAATGTTGGTCAATTCTGGCATATCCAGGAAGTGGTGAGTTGGAAATGGCATATGGTATGATAATGCTAGAATGTGAAAGACATGCAAAGGGTGGGGTAGGTAATAAATCAGGCAGATTTGTAAAATAAGGTGACAGATGTCCTCAAGCATCACAATGTGATACCCTCTGAAAACTTGACAAAGCTGACACTTAGCAAATTAAGATTCAGCCCTTGATCTATCAAGACAGGTTTCATTCCAGCATCTGTCCAGTGTTATCATTGGGTAGGAACAGAAGATTGGCTAGAATTTAGTGCAGCCAACAGGTATAGATGTCAATTGAGAATAATCTGTTGAAGATTCTGATGACTTACACTATATAATAGCACACAACAGTTGCAAAGCATCAAAATTTACTTGGACTGTGCTATCGTTTGTGTTAGGCTAACTATTATTTTTGCTGAAATTTTTACTGGTATTTTTGGTGGTTCACCTCAAGCCTGGTTTTTCCCAGAGGCCCCATGATTTCAATTGCATGATTTTTTATAGACAATACACAAAAGACAATAGACAATAGGTGCAGGAGTAGGCCATTCAGCCCTTCGAGCCTGCACCACCATTCAATATGATCATGGCTGATCATCCTTAATCAGTATCCTGTTCCTGCCTTATCTCCATAACCCTTGATTCCACTATCTTTGAGAGCTGTATCCAACTCTTTCTTAAATGAATCCAGAGACTGGGCCTCCACTGCCCTCTGGGGCAGAGCATTCCACACAGCCACCACTCTCTGGGTGAAGACGTTTCTCCTCATCTCTGTCCTAAATGGTCTACCCCATATTTTTAAGCTGTGTCCTCTGGTTCGGCACTCACCCATCAGCAGAAACATGTTTCCTGCTGCCAGAGTGTCCAATCCTTTCATGATTTTATATGTCTCAATCAGATCCCCTCTCAGTCTTCTAAAGTCAAGCGTATACAAGCCCATTCGCTTCAATCTTTCAGTGTAAGGTAATCCCGCCATTTGAGGAATTGACCTCGAGAACCTATGCTGCACTCCCTCAATAGACAGAATGTCTTTCCTCAAATTTGGAGACCAGAACTGCACACAGTACTCCAGGTGTGGTCTCACCAGGGCCCTGTACAGCTGCAGAAGCACCTCTTTGCTTCTATATTCAATTCCTCTTGTTATGAAGGCCTGCATGCTATTAGCCTTCTTCACTACCTGCTGTACCTGCATGCTTGCCTTCATTGACAGGTGTACAAGAACACCCAGATCTCTCTGTATTGCCCCTTTACCTAAATTGATTCAATTGAGGTAGTAATCTGCCTTCCTGTTCTTGCCACCAAAGTGGATAACCATACATTTATCCACATTAAACTGCATCTGCCACGCATCTGCCCACTCACCTAACTTGTCCAGGTCACCCTGTAATCTCTAACATCCTCATCATATTTCACCCTGCCACCCAGCTTTGTATCATCAGCAAATTTGCTGATGTTATTGCTGATACATCTTCTATAGCATTAACGTATATTGTAAAAAGCTGCGGTCCCAGCACGGATCCCTGCGGTACCCCACTGGTCACTGCCTGCCATTCCAAAATGGAGCCGTTTATCAATACCCTTTGTTTCCTATCAGCCAACCAATTTTCATTCCAATCTAGTACTTTGCCCCCAATACCATGCGCCCTAATTTTACTCACTAACCTCCTGTGTGGGACTTTATCAAAAGCTTTCTGAAAGTCCAGGTACACTACATCTACTGGATCTCCCTCGTACATCTTCAGAGATGCATCCTCAAAAAATTCAAGAAGGTTAGTCAAGCATGATTTCCCCTTCATAAATCCACACTGACTCTGTCCTATCCTGTTACTACTATCCAGATGTGCCGTAATTTCATCCTTTATAATAGACTCCAGCATCTTTCCCACCACTGAATTCAAACTAACTGGTCTATAATTTCCTGCTTTCTCTCTTCCACCTTTCTTAAAAAGTGATATAACATTAGCCACCCTCCAATCCTCAGGAACCGACCCCGAATCTATCGAACTCTGGAAGATAATCACCAACGCATCCACGATTTCCCGAGCCACTTCCTTCAGTACCCTGGGATGTAGACCATCAGGCCCCGGAGACTTATCAACCTTCAGACCTAACAGTCTCTCCAACACCAAATCCTGGCAAATATAGATTCCCTTAAGTTCAGGTCCTTCAGCCACTGCTACCTCAGGGAGTTTGCTTGTGTCTTCCCCAGTGAACACAGATCTGAAGTACCCATTTAATTCTTCTGCCATTTCTTTGTTCCTCGTAATATATTCCCCTGTTTCTGTCTTCAATGGCTCAATTTTAGTCCTGATCATTTTTTGCCTTGCACATATTTAAAAAAGCTTTTACTATCCTTCTTTATATTATTGGCCAGTTTACCTTCATACCTCATTTTTCCTCTGCATATTTCCTTCTTAGTAATCCTCTGTTGCTCTTTAAAAGCTACCCAGTCCTCAGTTTTCCTACTTATCTTTGCTATGTTATACTTTTTCTCTTTTAACTTTATATGTTTCTTAACTTCCCTCGTCAGCCACGGCCGCCCATGCCTCCTCCTGGGATCTTTCTTCCTTTTAAGAATGAACTGATCCTGCAACTTCTGCATTATACACAGAAATATCCGCCATTGATCCTCCACGGTCATCCCTGCTAAGGTATTGCAACATTGAACTTTGGCCAGCTCCTCCCTCATAGCTCCATAGTTCCCTTTTTTCAACAGAAGTACTGTCACTTCTGACTGAACCCTCTCCCTCTCAAATTGCAGATTGAAGCTTAATGTGTTATGGTCACTACTTCCCAATGGCTCCGTCACTTCAAGGTCTCTGACCAATTCTGGTTCGTTACACAATACCAGATCCAGAATTGCCTTCTCCCTGGTCGGCTCCAGCACCAGCTGCTCTAAGAATCCATCTCTGAGGCACTCCACAAAGTCTCTTTCTTGAGGTCCAATACCATCCTGATTCTCCCTGTCTACCTGCATGTTAAAATCCTTCATAACAACTGTAGTAACATCTTTGCGACAGGCCAATTTCAGCTCGTAATTCATTTTACATCTGACATCCAGACTACTGTTGGGGGCCTGTAGATGACTCCCAAGAGGGTCTTTTTACCCTTAGTATTTCACAGCTCTATCCACACTGACTCTACATCCCCTGACTCTAGGTCCCCCGGTGCAAGGGACTGAATATCCTCCCTTACCAACAAGGCCACCCTACCCCCTCTGCCCGTCAATCTGTCCTTACGATAGCACGTGTAGCCTTGAATATTCGTTTCCCAGGCCCTGTCCACTTGAAGCCACGTCTCAGTTTTCCCCACAATATTGTATCTGCCAATTTCCAAAAGTGCCTCAAGCTCATCCATCTTATGTCTAATGCTTCGTGCATTCATATACAGTATTTTTAATTTGTTACTGCCCTCACCCTTCCCATCAACCGCTATTTCACTCAACCTTACGGCATGATCCCCTTTCGAGTTTTCTGCCTCAGTGATACAGTTGTCTTTCTTGACTTCTCTTGTTCTTTCCCTTCAATTTCTTTTTTAAACATCCAGTTTGTCCCCCCCGCTACTTAGTTTAAATATAGCGGTATTGCAGTAGAAAACCTGCCTCCATACACCAGGGCCAATACATCCTTCCTGAGACATGGTGCCCAAAACTGCATGCAATACTCCACGTGCAGCCTGACCAGAGGCTTATAGAGCCTCATAAGTAAATCCCTGCTTTTATATTGAAGTCCTCACAAAATAAATGCCATCAGCAGCACGGTGGCACAGTGGTTAGCACTGCTGCCTCACAGCAGCAGGGACCCGGGTTCAACTCCTGCCTCGGGCAACTATGTGTGGAGTTTGCATATTCTCCCAGTGTCTGCGTGGGTTTCCTCCCACAGTCCAAAGATGTGCAGCATAAATGAATTGGCTATGCTAAATTGCCTGTAGTGTTAGGTACATTAGTCAGAGATAAATGTTGGGGAATGAGTCTGGGTGGGTTGCTCTTTGGAGGGTTTGTGTGAATTTGTTGGGCTGAACGGCCTGTTTCCACACTGTAGGTAATCTAATCATTGCATTTTCCTTCCTAACTACTGATGCAATCTGCAAGTTTGAGAGAATCCTGGACTAGAACTCCCAAATCTCTTTGCACTTCTGCACTCTCCCCACCTTCTCAAAGCTACCCATTCCTCTACCCATCTTTGTATTATCTGCAAACTTAGCCAGAATGGCCTCAGTTCCTTCATCGAGATTGTTAATGTATAAAGTAAAAGTTGTGTTCCCAACACCAAGTCTTGTGGACCACCACTTGTCACCAGCTGCCACCCTGAAAAGGACTCTTATCCCCACACTCTGCTTTCAGCCAGATAGAGCAGAATCAAACCATACGAGCACCTTGCTTTGAACACCATGGATCCTTATCTTATCTCCTGTGTGGGGCACCTTGTCAAAGGCTTTCTTGATGTCCAGGTAAATAACATTCATTGTTCTCCTTGGTCTAATCTGCTAGTTACTTCCTCAAAGAATTTTAACAGATTTGTCAGGCATGACCTCCCCTTGATGAAATCATGCTTACTCTGCCCTATTTTCCAAGTATGGAGAAATCTCATCCTTCACAATGGATTCCAGGATCTTACCCATGAGAGAGGTTAGGTTAATTGGTCTGTAATTTTCCAGACCTGGAGTTACTCGTCTGTCTTTATTTATCCTGTTATATATACACATACATACATACACTTACCTGTCATTACAGTAAAAATGTCTCTGCAGTCAAGATGCCTGTGGAGTACTTTTAACAAGAATGAACTTTCAAATAACTTCCAGGCCTGGCCTCAAACAAATGTCATTTTGTTTGTTCTCTATTTTATTTAAGTGAAAACAAGCTACTGTTCTCAGTCCAAAGATCACCTTCAACTCTCAGCTCCAAACCAAAAATGATTTTAAACATTAAGAACTCAACAAAATGTTTTGGTAAATATCAGGGCCTACATTTCACAATTTTATATTATTCACAAGAGTAATCAATTACTGTTAGGGTAGCAGCAAATACAAGCTTATTTTGTAGTGTATACAGAACCCTACATACTTCCCACAGGAAAATCATTCTAAAGCAAAATAGCATGGACACGAGCCCACTATGCTAATGACCACAGCCCCAAGGTTGGAGTATTAAAATGACAGGACAGTCTTGTGGTTACAAGGACTTTCAGGATTCCATTGTTTTAACCAAACTAACAGATGGAAAATAGTCTATTATCAGCTGTACAAGTAGGTTGTGCTAATATACAATCTTACATAGTAAATATCCACATTAAACTCATTGGTACCAAACATTCTAGATGCTACCTGAATTAACAGAACTTCAACCAGAGAAACCCTTTAAAAGTTGTTTTATTTAGCAATGTTTAAACATAAAGAATATCAAGTACACCAAGATTGTATACATTTTTGTAAAGGACCCCAATTTGACAAATAAGGCTTTCAAAACATTGTTTAATTATGAGCAGAAGAATGGAAAATCAACACATTGCAAGGTGAAAATTTAAGATCAATCTGCATTGAAAGTATAGTTATGATGATTTATAACAATGCATTACTTCCACAAAAGGTTATTCCTAACCCATTAATAACTTGGACTACCAGATGATTACTGGCTGGACATGCTGTTTGAAAGTTATTTTGACTGTGTCCAGCCCTCACGTACATTGAGATGTCAATCCTAGGTGCATGCAAAATCATTACTATTTCACATGTCCCAGGAATGAGTTCATTACTATTGTTGCTGTATCTAGTTTGTTTAGTAGCTAATGTAAACCACTTTAAATTATATGATAAAATGTATAAGTTAAACAATATTCAATCACTTCAAACTTTTAGGACGTTTACAATTTCGCTCCATGAAAAGCTTATTAATGACGATGCAGGAAACTACGAAGCTCAGGCCACTGGTCTGCCTTTTTAATCATTTATCCTGTTTTATATACACACACACGCACTCACCTGTCATTACAGACTACGCAACGTATTAGCATGGTTCTGTTGTAGCGTTCACCTACATTCTCCAGATTATAAATTTTGTGATTGCAGGAACTTGGGAGACATAGCAGCTACTCAAAAAGACTGCTTGTGGCATTTGGGAGGGAGAGATGTATTTTATCCCATTTTGTCTCAAGTAATTTCACTGTATCACACACCTTGTCCACCAAAAACATGGTCAGTGACTCGAAGAATTATTGCCTTAGTTATGGGCTCTCAAAAAGTTACTCTAGTTTTCCACTAACCCCTTCAGACATCAGCCCAATCAAAAGGGTAAGGGGCTCAATTTACATCTTTGACTGAATGCTCCAGTCTTGGATGCTTCTGATTGGAGCAAAGGACTGATCAGCAAGTAAAAATTTTAAGTTCATTGGTACTGGAAGGCAACAGCAAAGGTACTGCACCATAGAATCCATCCATCCTTTTGGCTGTACAGTGAAGCAAGATGTCGTCTTCTACAACAAAACTGTTAGACGACTACTTTATGCTAACAATCTTCTCGAGAAAAGAATTTTACATATTAAGTATATGGAATCCAACAAGCACACAAAAACTCACTGATTTGATTGTTCCATTTTCTGTTGGTATTTATGCCATATATAAGCAATGCATATGTCATTGTTAAAAATAAGATGGAATTCCCACAGCATTGAAGTGACTTGTGAGTAAGCTATTGTTTAAGATTTTCATCATCACCATCCCCCAACTACCTAGATCATAATTTTAAAACTGCAACATAAAAGTTCATTTTTTTTATGCTTTCTATTGAAAGAAAACTGTATTAACAGCTTCAATTGGTATGCTCTTAAAGTTGACATGTAGACATCTTTCAAGCATTCTTGGTAATCACTAATAAGTATACCAAGCATACCATTTGCTACACTAGAAGTTCAAAAATTTTATTCTAATATGAATGAATCATGACAAGTTACAGATGCTTTATTACAGATGAGTTTTAAATTAGATTTTAAATAATATAGGAATTTTCCATCTGTGAATAGGAAGGTGTATGTTACTGTTTTTGGAATACACAAGATACGTGACCAATGATTGTTTGAAAACAATTTACCCTTTTACCAAATGTTACTGACAATTTTGTCAAGGCAGCTATTTCCCTTACATTAGTCTCAAATCACATGCAATCTCACTATGTAACATACTGTTTATTCTTTCAACTCCAACGGTCATCCCTGATTATTTGGAGCATTGAGAAAGAAAATTAGATTCAAATTAGAATATTCATGAGCCAAAATTGCATTTGAATCCATGTTCAACCATTAACCCTATGTTTTGCCAGAATTCCCTTCCCCATAAATATAACCAGGGACAGGATTAGAATATTGTCTGAAAGTACAGTATACCAACTATCAAGAGAAATTCAAATAATATTTTAAGGGAGGAGTGTTAATATACCAGCATACATAGCATCTGGTTCATTATAAAGCCTTACAGTTTCTTGTAGAGATAAACCAGTGAGTTTAGAATTGCTCCATGAAAATTAAAGTACAACATTCTTGATCAGTAAACTAAGTTTTCTTCTTCAAGTCCTCAAATCTACGAGACAGATCATCAAAATCAATATCTTCTGAGGCTGTGGAAGTGCCACCAATAGATGCTGTTGGTAGGGTGTCAGGCACAGAAGGCAATTCGGGTATTATCACGCTATCATAAATAAAGTTGCTTGGAGTAGAAGCAGGTCCTGGCAACTGTCGAGGTGCCGGTATTGGGACGGAAGGACCTACACAATATAAATAATTTTAAAAATTTATGCAGTGCAGTGTCACATCGCAAAAAAACATCTTCAAAGTGTACAAATAGATCAAATCTGTATTGACTTACCAGGAAGCTTGGGAGAAGGCAAACAAGTGTCAGTACTGCTAACATCATCTATCTGTTAAACAATATCAATTATCAGTAATACAATCAAGTCAACTTAACGAAAGAAATGTCACTATGCAAACTGTCAGAGAAGCATTTGCTTATTGGAAGGTTTTCCAACATTAATCCAATAAAAGGTCAATTTCAGACCAGGTATGTCACTCGAGGATCTGTAATATGCTGCTCATGATAAGTAAGTCTAGATTGTTGCGTTGAATTCTGTTAGAAGCATTTAGTAAAATCAACTAGACTTGATAATCAAATATCCATGACAAGCTATCTACAGTATTTCATGGCAATGGCTGAAATATAATGACCTGAATTAAGTATTCACTAACAGAAGCTGGAAGCATTTCCCACTCAACTCCATATTATCCTTGAAATTAATGCCCAGCACACAGGATGATTTCATTCAGGTAAGCAGTGAGTTACAGATTTGGCAAACTTCATGCTGTTGATGGTTAAGCACTAGAGGTAATTCCTGTAACGAGGGATCCAAAACCTGTCTCTCCAAGTACACCTTCAGCCTACTGAACAGCTGACCCTTCAATCATCTTCATTAAACATGATATTTGCTGAATACAGTTAGTACTTCTATATGAAAACATAAGAAATACAACAGCAGAATATTTTCAAAAGATGAGACACTAAGCAAACATTGTTTTGCAGAGAGATTACTGGGTGTCCTTGTATCAGAGGGAGTCAGCCTACAGGCACACAATAATTAGGAAGACAAATAACAAACAATGTCCTTTGTTAGACTGAGGCTCAAATACAACAGCAAGCATGATTTGCTGCAATTCAACGGCTTTGGTAAGAGCATCCTCAACTGGTGTGCAGTTTTTGTCCTTTTATACAAAGGAGGATATTCTTGACAGAGAGAGTGCAAAGGTTCACCAGCTTGATTCCTGAGACAATAGGGTTCTCTTATGCAGAGAGATTGACAGAATGGACCTTTGTCCTTTCAGATTTAGAAAGGAGGTGAAGTGATTGAAACATTTGTTTGCTTTTGTTCATTATTGAAATATTTTCTCTGTTTGGGCATAGGAGAAAGTGAGGACTGCAGATGCTGGAGGTCAGAGCTGAAAATGTGTTGCTGGAAAAGCGCAACAGGTCAGGCAGCACCTAAGGAGCAGGAGAGTCGACGTTTCGGGCACGAGCCCTTCCTCATTCCTGAAGAAGGGCTCATGCCCGAAACATCGACTCTCGGGCTCCTTGGATGCTGCCTGACCTGCTGCGCTTTTCCAGCAACACATTTTCAGCTCAGGTTGGGCATGTACATCTTCCTAAAACATTTACCATAATTCCCCATATCAAAACTCTCTAAAGATCTTTGGCCCTCTCTACTCTTCTAAAAATGTAGAGATTTAGACCTGTACCATGCTTTCCATTTCACCTTTCCTTCCTGAAGCCTTTGTCAAATGTTTCAAAGCCTCTTCAAAATATCCTACTACACAAACTTGCAGCCATTTCTCTTTAAACATTTTGAAAGATTCAGTGCTAGGGTTTTCTCCTCCTGTGAACCAACTTGGATTTTTTTCTATATTAAAAGGTCCCAATCAAACACATGTTGTTGGAAAGTCGACATTAACTCATGAAAGAAAGCAATGTTATTTGCATCAACTCAAACTCCCTGAAAACAGTAATTGCATAGAAGTGCACAACGTACAACGCACAAATAGGTATTCAGCCCAACTAGTCAGTTAATGGCAGTGATTATGCTCCTCAATGGTTTCTTTTCTACTTCATCTAACCATAGCTTTGACTTTACACAAGGGAACCTTTTATTTCTTGATCATATTAATATTAATGGGCTTTTCAAAAGAAAAATGAGGCAAACTTGCTAGTGAAATAATTTTCTATATTAAACACATAAGCACAATGGAATAATTAATGGGCCTACATTTATAATCTCCCCACCCCCGAGGCTCCCAGCCTCATTCCCGATGAAGGGCTTTTGCCCAAAACATCGATTTTCCTGCCCCTTGGATGCTGCCTAATCTGCTGTGCTTTTCCAGCACCAGACTCTCGAGTCTAATCTCCAGCATCAGCAGTCCTCGCTTTCGTCTACATTTATACATGCCAGTATCCTGGCCACGGGTCCCAGAAAAATTTAGGCAGATTTTGGGATGTGACAGCAAAATGGTATTGTCACTGGAATAATACTAGAGAAACCCACAATGTTCTGCGACTCTGGTTCAAATTCCACCACACAGTACATAGTGGAATTCAAATTAAATGAAAATCTGGAATTAAAAGTCTAATGCTAACCATGAAACCTTTGCAGGCTGTCAAAATGAATCTGATTCACCAACGTCCTTGAAGGAAGCAAAAATGTCACCTTTGCCTGGTCTGGCCTACATGTAACAGTGAGCCCACTGCAATGCACTAGGCTATTCACTATCCTCTGGACTGGCTGAACAAGTTACTTAGTTGCTTCAACCACTAAACAAATCTCAAAACTGGAATGATATTGGATAGACCACCTTGCATCAATGAAGGCATTAGAAACAACAATGGCAAACTCAGGCCCATTATCTGCAAAGTCCTCTTTACCAACATCTGGGCTAGAGCTAATATTGGGAGAGCTGTCTCAGACGAGTCATGCAAAAGTCTGACAGTGTCATAATCAGAGTCTTACCTTATACAAGTAAAAAAAAGTGAGGTCTGCAGATGCTGGAGATCAGAGCTGAAAATGTGTTGCTGGTTAAAGCACAGCAGGTTAGGCAGCATCCAAGGAACAGGAAATTCGACGTTTCGGGCTAAGGGCTTTAGCCCGAAACGTCGAATTTCCTGTTCCTTGGATGCTGCCTGACCTGCTGCACTTTAACCAGCAACACATTTTCAGCTCTTACCTTATACACAAAGCCCCAGACAATGCCATCACTATTCCTGAGAATGTCCTGTACCACAGACAGGACAGACCCAGTGGGGATGACGGTATAATGGCATTGAGTGAGGGAGTTGCCCTGGGAGTCCTTGACATTGATTCTGACCCTATGAAATCACAAGGTATTAGGTCAAACATGGACAAAGAAACCTCCTATTGATTCCCAGAAACCACACCCTCTCAGCTGATGTATTAGTACTCCTCCACGTTGAACACCGCTTAGAGAAAGCACTGACAGTGGCAAGGAGACAGAATGTACTCTGGATGGGGGATTTCAATATCCACCAGCATTACTGCTAAACTGGTCAAGTCTTGAAAGACATAACTGTTAGACTATGTCTGTGGTAGTATATGGGAAAACGAATAAGAAGGAAAAACATCATTGACCTCACCAACCTGCTTTCTGCAGATGCATCTATCCATGACAATTTGGCAAGGGTGACCACTCCCCAGTTTGTGTGAAGACAAAGTCCAATCTTCACATTGTGCAGCTGCTTAGTTGGGTAGACTTCAAATATATCTAGCAACTCAACACTGAGAATCAATGTGGCACTGTGGACCATCAGCAGTAGCAAATTTGTAGATCTTGTAAAATTTACAGAATAAATTATCCTGCCATATTTCCCACTTTACCGGTACAATCAAGCCAGGAGATCAACCATTTCAATGACGAGTGCAAGGGGGAATGCCAGGAACAGCATCAGGCATATCTAAGATGAACATGCCCAACTTGGTGAAGCTACAACAATTTTTTAAAAATTCTTGTGTATGAAACAGCATAAGCAGCAATGAGAGCGCTAAGTGAGTGCACAACTAACAGATTGAATCTAAACTCTGTAAAACTGCTACATCCAGTCATGAATGTGGTATACAACTAAAAACATGTTGGAGGAAAAGGTTCCACAAACATCCCCATTCTCAATGATGGGGAAACCCAGGTCAAAAGACAAGGTTGAAACTGTTCCTCAATCTTTAGCCATAGAGGTCGAGTGGGAGATGCATCGTGTTCTCCTTTCATGGACCACAGCATTACAGTCTCCAGTCTTCAACCAATTCAATTCACTCCGATTAACTTCAAGATATAATCAGAGGTACTAGATACTGCAAAGGCAATGGGACCAAACAATAAATCATCAACAATTCTGAAGTTTGTGCTCAATAACTTGCATAATTCCTTAACAAGCAGTTACAGTACAGTTACAATTTTGTCATTTACACACCAATGTGGCCAACTATCACTAAAAGCAGCCCAATCTAACCTGGCCAATTATTAACCTATTAATCTACTCTCAATCATAGTACATGATGGTGTCACCAACAGTGCTACCACTTAGAACGCATACTGCACTGATGAACAGCTTGGGTGCTGCCAGGGGCACTCAACTCATGACCTTATTATACGCTTAGTTCAAATATAGACAAAAGAGCTGAACTCCAGAGGCATGGGGTGAGTGATTGCATTTGCCATTAAGATCATGGTTAATAAAGTGTGCTATCAAGAAGCTGGAATACTGGAAACAAAGGGAAGCAGGGAGAAATAGATCTGCTGGCTAGTCATATCTAGCACAAAAGATAATGATTTTGGTTGCTGTAGATCAGTCATCTCAGCTCCAGGACATCTACGTAGAAATTCCTCAAGGTAGTATACTCAGCCCAACCATTTTCAGCTATTTAACTGTTAGCCAAACTGTGATAAACTTAGTCTTAATTTTACCTATGATGTATGACTTCAATCATTAATAGAGGTGCCACGATAGGTTGACTTTTAAAACTTTGCACTATTTTCCATGTAAAAGTACACATGACAATAAATTTCTATTCTATGCTATTTCATCAATGGCCTTTCCTCTATAATGCCAAAAGTGGGAATGTTCGCTGATGATTGCACAATATTCACCATTCACAACTCAGATACTAAAGCAATCTATGCCCAAATGCAGCAAGACCTGGGCTGACAAGTGGCAAGTGACATTTGTGTCATACATGTGCTAAACAATGATCATCTCCAATAAGAGACAACCGAACTATCATCCATTCAATGGCACAACTGTTGCTGAATCCTTCACCATCAACATCCCGAGAGCTACTATTAACCAGAAATTGAACTTGAGCAGCTATATAAATACAGTGGCTACAAGAGCAGAGCAGAAACTAAGAACCGACAGCAAGCATCATGCCTAACTCTCTAAAGCCTGTTCACCATCTACAAGGCACAAGTCAGGATAGTGATAGAATTCTCCCTACTTGCTTGGATGAGTTCAGCTCCCACAAACCCTCAAAAAGCTCAATACCATCCAGGACGAAAACAGTCGACATGACAAGCATTACATCGACAAACATCTAATCCCTCCACCAATAACATTCAAAGCAGCAGTGTCTACAAGACACACTGAGGAAATTCACCAAGGTTCTTTAGACAGCATTCATTTAAAATTTCAAACAATTAGAACCTGAAGAGATGGGACTTCACACTAATTTCCAGTGCTGAAAAAGGTTGTTTGGTAGTACAGTAGAGGTTTTAGGGGACCCATGGAATACTGTGAAAAAATTGATACTTTGGATGTTCTTATAGTTTACATTCCTTAAAACATAAGAGTAGGAATAGTGACTCTAACATTAAGCACAATCGAGCATAGCTTTGGGCAATGGTGTTAATACTATTAGTGCATGGCTGAAAGCATTGAAAGAACAACTGAAACATCTTTCCTGATTATCCATTCTCCCCAGTTGCCATATTCAGGTCTTGCTGCTGCAAAAGAACCTCAGCAACTTACAGATTCATATGTTGGTGGTTGTGTTGGTATTGGGGGTGGGTTACCCCCCATGTTAGGTGGCTGGAAGTTGTTGAATGGCTGGTAAGTGTCCACTGGTAGATTGTTATCCTAGATGAAATTAAAAAAAAGACAAGATTCAATCCAATACAACGTCAAGCATATCACACCTCCCATTGCAACTTTGATGATCAAGTCTATGAGCATCCACACTATCAAATCAGCAGGATTATGTAATTTGGCTTTAACAATTCTTGTTCACTGTATGTTAACCAGCTTGGTTAGGAGCCATTATTTTCCATACCTTCTCCCCACACCCACAAAAGGAGTAAATTAGGGATGTGCAATCTTAACTCTACAGTGCCATCCAAAACCACTAATTCGGATCACAGAATACATCTGAATCAGAAGGCATGTTCAATGCTACAATACACATTTCACCAGGAATTTCCAGCACCTCAAATTGGATTGTTTATAATTGCTTCATACCTTGGTCATGTCAGAGATACACACCATACAATTACCAACTAATTGACTCTTCACACAACTGACTGCACAGAATGAGATTTTACCAATATACTCAGTGTTCCACCTCCATTTCAGAGACATGTTGGGACTTTAAGAGATCAAATATGATCAATCACACTCTTTACAAATTATTAATCTCATGGGAGAACTGAAGCATTTACTTCACTAAATATTGTTGTTTTTAATATATTGCAGATTATGGATTAGCAAGTGAACCAGTGACCACTGAATGGATATACTTGATACACTGAAAATTAAATATGTAATTTCATATAAAGAGTGTCAATCACCATGTCAAGATTTAGCAAGCAATAAAAACAATTAGTCTAGTTGAAGCAAAAGAATACATACTATCCTTTGCCTATGGAAAATATGCCATTCAAGCAACTTAAATGTTTGTTTAAAGAATTTAGAACTACACTTTAAACCAGAAGTTTCAGAAACAAGCAGATTATTACATGCACCAGAGGAAAAAAGGAACCCTTAACAATACGGATTTCAACTAGATTTGATGAACAGCCAACTAACTTTTCATAGACTCTTTCAGAAATTATTTTTACCAATAACCCATCCAAAGTATTTACGCCCAAACTAAAAAAAACCAATACAACTGTAACTGGTTTAGAATCACAAAGGCAGTATTCAAATAAAGTGCTGAAGAAACTCTGCAAGTCTGGTAACACCTGCAGAGACAGGAACAAATTCATATTGAAACTTCGTTTTTAAGATCTCCAGCATCCACAGTATTTTGCTTTTACGATTTAAGTTGTACTCTGCATTCTACACATGATTCTATTCATGATTCACTCTCCTGTCAAGCCTCCAGTCTTCATTTCATTTTATCCAAACATCTGCTGTCCACATCCAATCCTACAGCATTCCATTCATCTATTACCCATGTTTTTCAGCATCACATTGGCTCCCACAGCCTGATATGATAAATATAAAATTTTAATCTTTGTGATTAAATTCCTTCATTGTTTTCTCTTTCTTAACTGAGAAAAAAATCTCAGACCCATTACTTCCTTTTGCATTCCACTCCACTTTTCCCCACCAGTTTGCTTCATAACTACCATCAGTTGTCTCAAAACTACAATGTGAAATTTCTTCTTTCCACCCTTTGCTTCTCCTGTTCCATGTGTAGGTCTCTAAATCTCTCCTGTTTGCCAAAGCTTTTAACCTAATACGTTCTGTGCGCATCTCACTAATTAGTTTTGTCTGATTATATTTCTGTGAAGGACTCTTAGGATACTTCATATCCTTTAGAAAAAAAAGTAAGTCAAAGTTCTTTCTTTGGGCAGAACTGAATAACATTGGACACAGTATTAGAGGGCAAACTGTTTACGAACATACTTACTACTGGCCCTTTCCTTGGTGGGTATGAAAATGGTACAGATGGTGTTGGCATTGGCATAGGCATTGGCATACTGTCTACAGTAGGTGCTGTAAATCCTCCACCACCTCTCCCACCAGGGCCACCCTTTTTATCACCATTATCCACATCAATCAAATCTGCTTCCACTCCTACTGGGACTTCACCCTAGAAGTAATAAGCAAATATTTCAAATTGTGAAAAATATAATTGTATTACATAACAAAGCACTAAAAATTCTCAAAGTACTTACCCACAAGACCCAAAAAAACTACAATGTATGTTGTATTGGAACTTGTCATTGAAACACTCATGCAATGGGAAGGATGTACTAGGGATATCAAGGATGAAAAACTGGTGTTCTTTAAAACAACAGTAAGATAATATTTAACAGAAAGGTTTTGATAAAGTGAATAGTAAGAAACTGACAGAAGTGTCAGTAAACAAAGGACAAAGATTGAAAAGAATTAGAAGAGCCTCAGGAAGAGAAATCAGGAGGTTTTTTTTTTAAAACACACGAGTTAGGATTTAGATTGCACGGCTTAAAACAGCTTCAAAAAGGGAGTTGGGTAAAAGTTTAGGAATGGGCAGTGAATACTGGCCCAATCAGTAAAGCCACATCCTCAATGAGTAAAAATTAAAAATATGCTGATAAATATTAAGAAAATGAAGATCTATGGGAAAGAGCAGGGGAGTAGAACTATTTGGATTTTTTTTCAAAGTGCCTGCATACTAGTGTGTATTTCTAAATAATCAACTTGCAGAGAGCTTCCAATCTCAACTATAACTTCCAAGCACAGACTTTGCTGAAATGAATACTCATTTCATTGCCACAGCAGTAAGAAGACAACCTTCATTTTATAGTGTTATAATTTAAAACCATTAGCTTATTCTTCAACACTATGATTTACTGAAAAAGCAGCATATTCAGCACATTAATAAATACACAAGATCAATAGCATCATCTGGATATGGAAGGATGTGTCAGTTGTTCTAAATCTTATATAAATACTATGCAAATGAACAGACTTAAAGATAGGAAGGGTTGAGGAGGGATATGGGCCAAGTGCTGGCAAATAGGACTAAATTAATTTAGGATATCTGGTCAGCATGGATGAGTTTGTGCTGTACATCGATGACTATGAATCATTAGACATGATGAAGTAATTTTAATGTGTGGAGAATTTGCTTAATAAGGAGGTAAACCGGGAGGGACATTGTAAAGTATAGTATCATTCACAGGCAAAACCACCTGGTGTACAGTACACACTTTTGGTTAAAGCAGCACAAACCTGGCTCAGAAGCAGCACAAGATAGATTCAATACACTGCCTCTTGGAATGGGGAGCTGTGTCAAAGACAAACTGAATAGACTCGGCCTATATTTTTCCAGAAATTAGAAGAAAGAGTCGCACAGTGATTTCACCGAAACAAAATTCTCAAAGGGATTGCGGGTAGATATTAATAAATCTAGAACTGCAAATCACAATCTGAGAATAAGAGATTAGAGTCATAGAGTCAGAGATGTACTGCACAAAAACAGACCCTTTGGTCCAACTCGCCCATGCTGACCAGATATCCTAAATAAATCTAGTCCCATTTGTCAGCATTTGGCCCATATCACTTTAAACCTTTCCTATTCATATATCCATCTAAATGCCTTCCTCTGGCAGCTCGTTACATAAATGCAAAACCCTCCACATGAAAAAGTTGTCCCTTAGGTCCCCTTTAAGTCTTTCCTCTCACCTCAAAGCTCTGCCGTTTAGTTTTGGACTCTCCTATGCTGGAAAGACCTTGTCTATTTACCCTATTCATGCCCCTCATGATTTTATAAACCTCTATAAGCTCACCCCTCAGTATCAGATGCTCGAGGGAAAATAGCCCCAGCCTATTCAGCCTCTCCCTATAGCTCAAGCCCTGCAATTCTAAAAACATCCTTGGAAATTTTTCTGCACCCATTCAAGTATAACAACATCTTTCCCACAGCAGACGGACCAGAACTGCACCAGAATTAGCTATTTAGGACCAAGATTAAGAGAAATGTTTTCACAATGTGTTATCAATCTTTGTAATTTGCTGTGGACACAAATAGGTAGGTAAACCATTTAGCCCCTAGTGCCTATTCTGTCATTTAGTAATACCACAGCTGATCTGTAAACTACTTTTGCCTCTAAATATCCTTGTATAATAATTCCCAAATTTAATATATGCAATTAAAAAACTGTCATCTGCAGAGGAAAGTTCAATCTTATCCCATCAGTTGCATATTAAAGTGATCCTGATTTCATTTCTGAATGATCTGGTTCTAGCCTTTATACAGTGATCCTTGTCACGAAGCCCCATCTAGGAAATAAAGGTTTTTCAATATCCACTCTATCTGCTGCCCAGAATAAATGGAAAAGGTCATCAATCACCCCTTAACCATATAAGTTTCAAGGAATACAATGCTACCTCTCCTTGCATTTAACTTGAAGCTCAGTTACATTCAGTTAAAGTTGTGTTGCACTCTTTTCAAAACCAACATATCCCTTCCTTGGACGTGATACCAAGCACTACTCAAAATACTCCAGGTATGGCCTAAACAGAACTTTGCATAACTTTTAACTGTAGTTATTCAGGTCACCTAGATACAAATGCCAGCATTCAATTAGCCTTTTTTGTTTATTTTCTGCATGTGTGCATGCCATTTCATAGATCTGTGCACCCGACTCCCATGTTCCTTTGGACTTCATTGTTACTAGTTATCCATCACTTAAAGTATCCTGATCTATTGATTTTAAATCAAAAATGGATAATACATCTTTGCTTACACTGAAATCCATTTGCCAGGGTTTTATCCATTCATTTAATCTAACAATTTATCTTTGAATTTAATGCTTGCACCTACAGGGTTTACAAGATCACTTATGTTTATGCCATTTGCAAATGTAGGTGAAAGTTTCTATCCTATCATCTAAGCGATTGATAAATATGGTGATTAGTTGAGACATCAACACAAATCCTTGCAGATCACCACTAACCTCATACTGCCAGTTAGGGTGCTTGTCCATTATCTTTACTCCATCACCTACATGCAGCCAAATTCCTAACAAAGTCAAAGTCAATAATGTCATGAGTTTCAAAGTTAGCATATGATATTTTAAGGAACCAAAGAATGTTTACAGCACAGGCAGTAGTCATTCAGTTTAAGACGTATCTCGCCAAGATCAACCTAGCTAATGTCATTCCCCTATCCATTTCTCAGTAGTTGGCAATTTTCTCTCTTCTTGTACTTACTCAATTCTCTTGGAGAATAAAAGATTTGATAGACTCCACCACCCTCTCAACCATAGCTATTCCCTATATTAAAAACTTGTTCTCCATGGGTTTTTTTTGGCTCTTTTGCCAATCACATTAAATCTGTGTTCTTTAGTTCTTGATTTAAGGGGCAAGTCCACATAAGTAACATGCACAGACATTCTCACTCCTTCAGTTAGCTTGTCAAAAACTTCAAATCAGTTTCAGTACACATGATCCATTTTTAACAAATCCATGTTAATTTTCTTTGATCAAGAGAATGTCTTTCAGTTATTAAGCAGGATATATTGATGACATTGAAAGCAAGGTTTACAGCCGAGAATGACATCATATGAATAGGTTTAAAACCTAATTAAATAATTACTCAGTTGAACTTCATTTCAAAACAAACTACACTACATTCTTGATAGGATTACCCACTCTTGCAACTATCAATAAACTGTACAACTTGTGACTTGGAGCAACAATTCAGATTGTACCTTAGAACTGTTGTAGATGGAACGGTCTTTGTACATACCATGACAACAGCATCAGGCTCATATGGAACATTATAGTTCTTTGCTATCTCGATTAAGTATCTCTCCACAAGGATTTTAGGTGGTGCCTCAACACTTAGTTTGAGCATTAGCTGAAAAGGAATTCAATCAATGAGAAAAACATGCAAAAAGGTGAAATCTTGGGAATTCCAAGTAACTATCACAGCAGTTTGTACATGAATAATGCAATACAAAATTAGTTATTGCTAGATTAGTGCAAGCTATCAAATAATCAGAACTTCTGTATGAACAAATTCATAATAGGCTAACTTTAACTGTACACTTTTAAAACGTTGTAAGGAAAACTATTGATGAATCAGGAGAATCTAAACCCTGCTAAGCATCAATACCAGATTAAAATACTTAATTTTAAATGGTAGACTGAGAAAATTGCAGTGCTTCTCAATTTCAGAAGATGTTAAGAGCAAACGTTTATGCATTTTAAACCAAAAACAGTCAGTCAACCTAAAGAAATAAAAAATCTTGGAATGGCTAATACAGTATCTGAAAATTTTATTCATTAAATGTTCCCATTGTTTATTCATATTTTAGTAACATAAGAAAACCATATGTTTATACAGAAGGGGCAAGTTTGATGGGATAAATCAACTTCTTTAGTTATTCTTATCATTGTAGTAATTTCTAATAACTAAATGTTGGGGCATAATTATATTCACCGATCCATAGAACAAAGGCTATTGGCAAACTGCAGTTAATGGATGGCTGAATGTTGCATCATCTAACTTTGAGGGCTACAGCTTTTTTAAACTTTGCAGTAAGCATTCACTTTGTCAAAACTTGTTGTTTTGTAATGAAATGGTAGTGATGCTCCTTTGAGCAAAGTACTTTATAAAAAAATTAGATTGCATTTACCCTCTCATTCACAGTCCCTATTTGGTTTGTTCTGCAAAGTTTTCCATACTCCTTGCTGTACTTGGCACACAGCTGATCGGAGACCTACAAACAAAGAAAATATTATCAAATGTTGCTAAGTAGATTCAAGTCTCAGAAATCCTAAACGGGAAAGTAAGAAAAACTTAATCACCTGGAGGACTCAAAATACGAAGCAAATGGCAGGATTTTAGTATTGCTTGGTTAAAGGTTGTTTTAATGGGAATCATGGGATACTGGGTATAAAACAATGTAACTGAAAACTTGTCTGTTAATAACAAAGAATCATTATAATGTAAACAAAAGTTTGTATGTTTCTTCACTGAAGTATAAAATAATGAGGGGAAGATTATTTATATATACAGATATATATAGATATATCTATCTCTCTCTCGCTCTATATCTCACACACACACACACCCCCCTGAAGGGCTTACACTCGAAACGTCGATTCTCCTACTCCTTGGATGCTGCCTGACCTGCTGTGCTTTTGCAGCAACACAGTTTTCAGCTCTGATCTCCAGCATCTGCAATCCTCACTTTCTCCTATATATATTCTATAACAATCTAACAGGACCAAACAGGATAAATGCAGGAAGTTCCTGATAACTGGGGAGTCCAGAACTAAAGGTCACAGTTTAAGGGTACAGAGATGAAGAGGAGAAATTTCTTCACCTGAGGAGTGGTAAGCCTATGGAATTCTCTCCAGTAGAAAGCAGTTCAAGACAAAACATTGATTGTTTATAAGAAGGAGGTAAATATAATTCTTACAGCTAAAGGGATCAAAGCATAGTGAACTGAGATGGATGGCCAGCCACGATCATATTGAATGGCAGAGCAGGCTTGAAGGGCTGAATGGCCCACACCTGCATTTATTTGCTGTTTCTAATAAAAGGCGTGATGGTGGACAGGTAATCCCTAACATTTTAATAATTATTACATAGTTTACAATACATTTACATTATTTTGAGGCACAAAAAGATAGCAGAAAAGGTGATTCAAACATAGTTAGCACGAGAAATTAAAGATTATAAAGATTATTAGAGGCTTACAAAGTCACTAAAAAGTAATAAGTTGAAAGCTTTGAAGCATTTTAGAATTCAACAAAGGGGGACCAAGAAGTTGATAAAGGAAGAGAAAATAGATATGAAAGTGAACTAGTGCGAAACGTGAAGACTAAAAACAAAAACAAAAAAAAAAGCTGGAGAAACTCAGAGGTCTGGCAGTAACTTGTAGAGAAAAAGGATCAAAATTCAACAACACCATATTCCTTTGATAAATACAGGTTGATTCAGCTGATTCCAACCATTATTTTCTGATTGTCCACTTAAAACATCCTTTCTGATAGTTTCTAACATTTTGCTTGCTAATGATGTTAAGCAAATAGTTCAGTCACTTCAGTGTTGCCATGGAATTTTGATACAATTATTAAGGTGTGTGTGTACTTTAAGAGAGCTAAAAGCAGAACTGCCAGACACAGCACCAACTGTTCTCAGTAAGGCAACAATGTAACCGTTGCTCGAGCAACTCTACTAGCTCATCGCCAGGAGACAAAACAAATTTGAATTTGGCCAATCAATTTAAATTATGCTCTGAAAAATATCAAACTCCAATCCAGTTTGAATTGAGTAGATTGACAATCTTAAAAACCAACGACACAATCCGATGTTTTGGGGTATAAAATCAGGGAAAATTGAACAATTGAGAGGAGAACTGACAAGCCTAGCGTGTAAATAAACTGTCTAAAAAATAGCCCCTAAAAAAGGTACCTTTTCGATCAGTAACCCGTGACGCAGAAATTCCTAAGAAGAAGAAAGGACGATACACGAAGATCTGAATAGAATAACAAAAGCTGTCTGGTTTTGTTGTAAGAAGTATGGTTTTGTAATTCTTAATTGGGAGTTTTATCAGACTAGTATAGAAGGGATGGTAAAAGACAGGTGAGAGGAAGGAATTGTAAATAGTGGTTAGTTAATTATTCTCTGTTATACTTTTAGAAAAAAGTTGTTAATTTTTACTTTAAATAGTTCTTGGCTACTCAATGTTTTTTACAGATTACTGCAGGAGATAAATCTTTTCTGTGTTGCTGGTTTTAAATTTAGCAGGAGGGTTTACCCATGTAACACAATAAACAAGGGTCGGGCTTCCACAACTAATGATAGGATCTTGGGTCCGCCCCCCACCCCACTCCGGCCTATCACCCTCACCTTGAGCTCCTTCCACTGCCCCTCCAACGCCCCTCCCCCAAGTCCCTCCTCCCTACCTTTTAGCTTAGCCTGCTGGACACACTTTCCTCATTCCTGAAGAAGGGCTTATGCCCGAAACGTCGAATCTCCTGTTCCTTGGATGCTGCCTGACCCGCTGCGCTTTTCCAGCAACACATTTTCAGCTCTGATCTCCAGCATCTGCAGACCTCACTTTCTCCTCTTGGGTAGTGTTGTAGACCAGAGGGACCCAGGGTCGCAGTATATAATTCTTTGAAGTTTGCATCACATATAGTCAGGGTGATCTAAAAGGCATTTGACATGCTTGCCTTCATTGCTCACTCCTTTGAGAATAAGAGTTGAGAAGTCATTTTGATGTTCTACAGGACATTGGTGAGGTCTCTTCTGGCATATTGTGTCCACTTTTGGCCACCCAGTTACAGGAAGGATATTTTCAAGTTGGAGAGGGCTCAGAAGGGATTTAACAGGATGTTGCCAGGTATGAAAGGTTTAAGTTATAAAGAAAGGCTGGATAGGCTAGGACATTTTTCACTGGAGTGTCGAAGGTTTGACAGACCATCTGCTGGAAGTTTATAAATTAATGATAGGTTATAGATAGAATTAATGGTTATTGTCTTTTCCCTGGGGTGAGGGATTTCAAGACCATGGACACATTTTCAAGGTGAGAGAAAAGAGATTTTAAAAAGACATCAGGGGCAAATTTTATACAGAGTGTGGCTTGCATGTAGAATGAACTTCCTGAGAAAGTGGTGGATGTGGGTACAATTACAACAATTAAGACATTTGAATAGATACATGATTAGGAAAGGTTTGGAGGGATACGGGCCAAGAGCAGGCAGGTAGACAGGACTAGTTTAGTTTAGGATTATGTTCAGCATGGACTGGTTGGACTGAAGGATCTGTTTCCGTGCTGTATGACTCGATGACTTAGCTACATAGATCAGGTCCAGGGTATGTATTAACTTTCAGTCCCACTAATTTCTTCGCTACTGTTCTTTTTTTAAAAAACTGATCCCAATTTGTTCATATAGTAATTGGTTAGTATGCGAATCACAATTCATAAATCATGAAAATATATATATACAAAATATGAAAATGAGTAGTACTTATACAAAAAGTTTTACAGAAATTAATGAGAAACAATAGCAATAATGGTCAAAATCCATTAAAGAAAAAAAAAACAAAATGTTTGGAGCATTATTAAAAATAATGAGATTCCTTTGCTTAAAATAATCATAGCATGCTAAATTTAGTTTCGGGGATTAATCGCATTTTTGTTGAATGAATGAATTAGAAGGCTTTTTAAGTACTGTTCTCTATGCTACAAATTTACCCTTCCCAGACTATTTACTCGTCATCTTTAAAGATCAAATTATTGAGGAAGAAAAATGATACATGGTTAAAAAAACAACATTGATAAACAGATCAAAAATTAAAAAGGTAGAAAAGTCCGATGTAATATTTTGGAAAAATGTAATCTATTCTACAATTCTACTCCCATTTTTCATGTGTAGAATCAAACATGGTAACATATTTCAATAATGATAACTTATTAACATTTTGCAAAAATTACAATCACTTCCAGTTGGAAAGTTTATGTATGGTTAACATAAACCTGTAGCACCTTTACTAATGATCACAAGATTAGATTAGATTCCCTACACAGTGTGGAAACAGGCCCTTCGGCCCAGCCAGTCCACACCGACCCTCCAAAGAGTAACCCACCAAGAACTATTTCCCTCTGACTAATGCACCTAACACTATGGGCAATTTAGCATGACCAATTCACTTGACCTGCACATCTTTGGCCTGTGGGAGGAAACACACGCAGACACTGGAAGAATGTGCAAACTCCACACAGACAGTCACCCAAGGCTGGTATCGAACCTGGGACTGTGAGGCAGCAGTGCTAACCACTGAGCCGCTGCGCCGCCCTAAACAGTAAACATAACCACTAACATCTCAAATTTAAGATAATTTGGGCAATCTAAGAAGCCATCTAAAAATATACTTAAAGAGCATTCTTCTGCCAATAGATTTTCCTCAACCAAAATACAGGTATTGGTTCAGTAAATTATACAATTTATTCAATGATCATATGCTAAGGTACCTTGCTCACTGAACCATGGGTCAGAGTATTAGTACAACAGCCCTAGCTCTGAACCATGCTCCCACTGAGAAGGGCTCCTTGAGCAGACATAGGATTGTTCAATGTGTCTTTGTAACCCTCAAATTCTAAAATTTCTAATTCTAGATGTAAAGCTAATAATAAACTTAACTCCAGGCATAAAATCGAATATCAAAATTCAAAAGAATTAGAAACAGAAGTGGTTTCTTAGTCTGCCTTGACGTCAGATTGGTAAATATAATGAAAAGTACAGAACTTGTCTTTTCCACTTAAGGCAAGTAAGAAAAAGGTTACAATTGCAAACAGATTAGGATATAACAATAATTGCATTCAGTTGGCTACACAAGTGAATCTAGGGAAGCTCAATCATTCACACACATCACTTTTGAGCTAAAAAGGAAAACAAAATAACTTAGTCACAAATACTTTATACTACACAAATTCCATGACAAAAAAAACAAGTATTTTCTATGCTCTACTTAGTCACTAACTGACAAGTTACCACTAGCACCTCACTGCAAACGTGGACATGCAGAACACGTGCAAAACAGCAGCAGGATATTGCAGCCTGGCTACCTCCACCACCAATCTCTACTACTTACTATTTTCAATTCTCCTACTTCAGAATGAAACCTTGGGGCAGCCCAGATTAATGAAGAAACTGCCTCTGCCAGGCCTGGGTCGAGTTCCCTGAATGAAAAGGGGCAGATGGAAACCACAACTCATCAGTAGTCAACTTTAAAAGATTACTTACAACTCTCAATTCAGCAACTTCATTCTGAAGACGTGGAGCAGCCCAAATCAGAGTGGAAATAGATTCACTGAGGCCTGTGTCAAGTTCCCTACATGTATACAGAAGGAAAAATGAAGAGTACAAATAAACATATCCTTTTGCAAAAGATTCCTCACTTTATTTAACTTTAGTGGTGCTCCAACAACCCTTTGTTTTAAAAAAAAGTTAGTTGCTGACCTACACTTGCAAATCAAACTGAAAAATCACCTTGAGGTTTTGTTTTCTCAATGCAGTTTGTTCTGATATAATGAAATTGTTCTGTTCCAGTGTGATCCCCGTTATAAGAAAATCGTGTAACAGCAGCACCGTTTAAACCAATAAGATCCGAATTGCCTTTTGGCCAATACAGATAAGAAAAGTTTACGTTCTACAAATAATGGTTTAAATTCTTCAATCACATTATAGCCAATTCCATTGAAGAAATGTGCATTGTAGCTAAACCAACTAAGAAATGCGCACACATTTCCAGAAGGGATACACCCACTACTCAAATCAGAGTCACCTAGTTTGAAAAATGCAATGCTCAGCTCCTAATTTCAAATATACATGTTACAGCAGTTAGGACTGCTTATAAATTTGCCCAACTCTGACCTTGTTATGTACTGGGGAACAGCTTGCAAAGTTTCAAATGGGAAGAACCCGAGATAAACTGACGTTTTTACTCTTCCAGGAGCTTTTACTGAGCTAGACTGCCTAGTCAGTTATTACTAACAACCTGGAATACTAACCTAACTGGTTAAAATACTGGATATCTGAGTTTGCTATAAACAACTAACCCAGTTTACCTTTCCTTACCCCAATAACTAATTCAACAACTACTCACCACACCTCCATCCCCCATTGCTAAAATTCCAAAACCAAGTATTCAATAGCTAGTTGCCAGACAAGTGACAAGCACAGATTCAAATCGGTTCTCAATGGTTATAAGTAGAACAAATTTTACTCTTGCCAGAAAACAACTTCAAACCCTAACAGAGTACTGCTTTGAATCAGCAAATAAAGAATAGTGGTAAATAAAAATATGCAACTAAGTGCAATACAAATCCATCAGCTTAACATTTATACACAATTTTGTGAACCGATGTGATAATTCTAGTATTCATACATATGGAGGTAATAAATATATGCTTCACAGAAAAAGTTGATACCATTAGTAAATACCATAAATTATTCCACTGTTAAACTCAGTTATACTGGGCCTTTGTAATCATTAAGAATTAACACAAAAATAAATGATCTGTCCCAAGACATGAACACAGTAACTATTGTTAGTATCGAGATTTTCGGAGAGGTGACTAACAATTGTATGGTTTTGGCAGAATATAAATGTCAGCAACAATTCAAACATTCTATTACAAATTTAAAACTAGCATCAAGTGACTTTTCACTTTTCATTCAAAAGCAGCACTTCAATACTTTGTTGATCAGCGACATATGACATAAGACTAGTGGATAAACAGTATACACAACCAAAAGTCTGCATGTTTATTGCAATAATACAACTTTGAGTCATAGTTGCTACATACTTCATTGATTGGATCATGCCAAAGCGTGCAAGCAACAAATCACAGTACAGTTCCAGAATTTCCATTGCTTCCACCAAGTAATCCTCTCGAATGATGTGCTCAACACGGATTCGGGCCCTTTCATCTTTTCCAGCTGCAAGATAATCTGCAATTTCTTTCCTGGCTTTCTGTGCTAACTCAGCTGTAAGAAACCAAATAACAAATGGTGAAATGTTTTTCAAAATTCATCTTTTAATTAAACATGTAATATTTTACATTACAGGTAATTGAACTACTTACCAGAGCTGGAAAGTAAAAATTCATTACACATCAGCAGTTTCGGTACATCACAACAAATGAGTCAATGTTTGAATCTTTCCAACATCAAGGGCCGATTTAAGCACATCAGGAACTATGAGCCACCCAGGTTGGTGTAATTTGTCGACATTTTGAAATAAGAAAAACTCAATACTAATTCATACTAAAATCAATGGTTACAGGTCACCAACCTGAACAAGATTCCATTACCTCCACTAGCTATTTCCTGTCCATCAGCCAATTCTCTATCCTTGCCACTCTCTTCAAATCATTGAATTAGATATTCCACATGATTTTAACAATCTGATGACTTGTGTTCTAATAGAATCCCATGATTTGATAATGAAATCATACAATCATGTCAGGCAGTATACATATTAGTAACTCTTATGGAAACATTTTCTTCATCAACTTGCCATCTGTTCTATTAAAACCTTGATCTTATCAATAAAATAGCTACATCAACTAAAGTTCTAAATTTTTTGCTAGATACAGGGTTTAATATGACTCCAAGATTAGGAACATTGCTGCAAGTAATTCATCTCCTGACCTAAAACCACAAGTCAGAAGTGTGATGGAATATTCCCCAGTTGCCTGCTTGATCAGGACCACATCCACAAATACTCAGTGCCTCCAGATTCAATAGAAAACAGCGAGCCCCATCTATATGATGCACTGCAGAAATTCATCAAGGCTCCTTCGACAGCATTCCTAAAACCACAATCTCCTCAAAGTACAAGGTTAATAGATATAGATGAACATCACTCCTTGTAAATTTTCCACTACGCCATTTACTGTCCAGATTTGGAAAGAGTATATATATCATCTTTCCTTCAATGTTGCTGGGTCAAATTCCTGAAACTCCCTCCCTAATGGCATTGTGGGTGTACCTACAACAAATGGACTGCAGCCATTCAAGGCAGCAGCTCACCACCAGCTTGTCAAGGGCAGACAATTACTTAGGGGTAGACAATAACTGCTGGCCCAGCAAGCAATACCCACATTCCATGAGTGAATTGTAAAAACCTATACACATTGCATTTCAGATGAATCTGTAATTATTCCAAATTTTCCAAGAACATATTCTGATAATACCATAGTACATCGGTTAGTTCCTGTCCTCATGGAGCATTGCATCTCCAGCATCTTCAGAGTGAATTCCCTCTTTTTCCATCCCCAAACGTTTTTCAGTAACACAGAATTCCCTCACTGCAGCACAGTCATTTGATAAGCTGGCAAATGCTACGACTTCTAGCTTGAAACCAGCTTGGTACTTTGTTTGCACTGCTTGGGGACTTATTCTGTTCACCAGGCCCAGCTTCCTGTGTGGACATGTCTTGAACTCCTATACATTTTCTTGACAACATATATGGCCTGCTGATCCTATATGCTGATGTAAGGTGAATAAAGCATACATTGATTAAATTAGATTCCCTACAGTATGGAAACAGACCTCTGAGGAATAACCCATTCCTAATAAGTACCGATTTGTTCACAGAAAAGGAAATGTTAATTTGTTTAGAATTAAACATGAATCTTAGTGCCAAAAAGATGTGGTTGCCTTATATGCCAGGTCTATTTATAAATCATGATCTAAAGTGGATCATAGTGGTCTAACTCCAATGTATACAGGAAATACTTTATGAATTAGCTATTGAGACCACATGAATAATAACAATTAACTATATCAAGCAGGAAATCACTAATTATTTCACACAAAACAAAGTACTTACTTTTCTTTTTCTCCAATAGCTTGAGCCTATTGATAACAAGCCGTAAGTTGACCCGCAACCGTTCAGGTCTAAATCCTGATCGCAGCATAACTGGACTTTGAAATCTGAAATAACATTGCAGAATTTTTAAAACAGAGTAAACTCAAAGAAACCAACAAAAGAAAGAAAAGGTTTCAGCTAAGTTTTAATATTGATACCACTTCTAAATAATAATTAGCTATGCCAGCTAGCAACACAACACTTGCTTTGGTTTTATCCTTCCATCTCTTTGCTAGTTCAACTTATCAATGAATTCCATCCTAGTAAATTATTTTTTCCACAGTTTTATCCAAACCGATCTTTGAAAAAATGTTCAGAACCAATAACTCAGAGTGAATATCACTTTCCTCTGATTATTACTTTTCTGTAACTCCCTCTCCAATTCTCTTAGTCATTAACAATCTTTTCAAAATGACTTATTTATTAAACTGAAACAGCCTCTCCTAATTTATTTTTGGGATGGTGTCCACATTTCTTCCCTGCCGCACCAACCAGTACCCTTCCACTGACACCCTCCTTCGACTGACTGAACTGGTCCTCAGCCTGAATAACTTCTCTTTTCAATCCTCCCACTTCCTCCAAACTAAAGGAGTTGCCATGGGCACCCGCATGGGACCCAGCTATGCCTGCCTCTTCGTAGGATATGTGGAACAGTCCATCTTCCGCAACTACACTGGCACCACCCCCCACCTTTTCCTCCGCTACATCGATGACTGTATCGGCGCTGCCTCGTGCTCCCACGAGGAGGTTGAACAGTTCATCAACTTTACTAACACCTTCCATCCCGACCTGAAATTCACCTGGACTGTCTCAGACTCCTCCCTCCCCTTCCTAGACCTTTCCATTTCTATCTCGGGCGACCGACTCAACACAGACATCTATTATAAACCGACTGACTCCCACAGCTACCTGGACTACACCTCCTCCCACCCTGCCCCCTGTAAAAACGCCATCCCATATTCCCAATTCCTTCGTCTCCGCCGCATCTGCTCCCAGGAGGACCAATTCCAACACCGCACAGCCCAGATGGCCTCCTTCTTCAAGGACCGCAGATTCCCCCCAGACGTGATCGACGATGCCCTCCACTGCATCTCCTCCACTTCCCACTCCTCCGCCCTTGAGCCCCGCTCCTCCAACCGCCACCAAGACAGAACCCCACTGGTTCTCACCTACCACCCCACCAACCTCTGCATACAACGTATCATCCGCCGCCATTTCCGCCACCTCCAAACAGACCCCACGACCAAGGATATATTTCCCTCCCCTCCCCTATCAGCGTTCCGCAAAGACCACTCCCTTCGTGACTCCCTCGTCAGATCCACACCCCCCACCAACCCAACCTCCACCCCCGGCACCTTCCCCTGCAACCGCAGGAAATGTAAGACTTGCGCCCACACCTCCACACTCACTTCCCTCCAAGGCCCCAAGGGATCCTTCCATATCCGCCACAAGTTCACCTGTACCTCCACACACATCATCTATTGCATCCGCTGCACCCGATATGGCCTCCTCTATATTGGGGAGACAGGCCGCTTACTTGCGGAACGCTTCAGAGAACACCTCCGGGCCGCCCGAACCAACCAACCCAATCACCCCGTGGCTCAACACTTTAACTCTCCCTCCCACTCCACCGAGGACATGCAGGTCCTTGGACTCCTCCACCGGCAGAACACAACAACATGACGGCTGGAGGAGGAGCGCCTCATCTTCCGCCTGGGAACTCTCCAACCACAAGGTATGAATTCAGATTTCTCCAGTTTCCTCATTTCCCCTCCCCCCACCTTGTCTCAGTCGGTTCCCTCAACTCAGCACCGCCCTCCTAACCTGCAATCCTCTTCCTGACCTCTCCGCCCCCACCCCACTCCGGCCTATCACCCTCACCTTGACCTCCTTCCACCTATCACATCTCCATCGCCCCTCCCCCTAGTCCCTCCTCCCTACCTTTTATCTTAGCCTGCTTGGCTCTCTCTCTTATTCCTGATGAAGGGCTTATGCTCGAAACGTCGAATTCTCTATTCCTGAGATGCTGCCTGGCCTGCTGTGCTTTGACCAGCAACACATTTGCAGCAGTCCACATTTCTTATGCCCATCCATAAGATGCCTTGCTAAGTATTTTCATGGTTAAGTTAAACAATATTCTCTTACATTGAAATCACAAAATTAAAATAAGACCATTTAACCCAACCAGTGTTTATCCTTCAAGAGCAGTTGTGCTTATCTCATGTGCCTGTCATTTGTTCCCTTCAACCATCAAATCTATTATATAATGCGAAGTTTGTTTCCACCAATTCTGCAGAGATAATTTTAATCACCTGATCTCACATCCCAACCCAGAAGATAGTCCTTCCCAATTCATTTACAAAACTCTACTTAGCCCTTTCCAGTTTCAGTGGAAATAGTCCCAGCATCTGGTCTCAGTTCTCCTTCCCAAGCATCAAGTGGGTTTTGAACCCTGCAAGCGTTACGCCTAAAATTCTGATCTGAGAGGCAATACTGATCCAAACAAGATTGCTTTTAATTCCAGTTGAAGGAGCATCGACCAAAAAAAAAGTTTTAACAACAACCCTTAACGCCGACAAAAGAATGTAAAGCTTCTCAGCTCAATCAGAGCCGACGTGAGAGCCAGGGTCGCACATTTCAAACTTGATCACAGGAGCGAGGCTAAAAAAAAATCAGCTAAACTGGATCCAATCCTCAAACTTTATTTACAAGACACAGGCTTCAGTAAGTTATTTACTTTAGGCCTTAAGAGCCCCTTGAGTATGGGAACACGGAAGTGAGTTGAGGGATGCTAAGAAACCACACTTGGAGAAGTGTCTGAGGCTCGGCTGGACTGGACCGGACTGGGGAGGGGGGAGGCAGCAGGGCCTGGTGCAGCAAGCGAGAGTCCCACTCCATTCCCCCCCCTCACTCTCACTCACCTCACAATACACCACCGACAGAGCCTCCGTCACGTTTCCGGTCACCTGATGGTGTCTCGATGACGTCAGCGGTCACCTGGTGTGTTTCGGTGATGTCAGTGGTCACCTGACCTCCCCCACCTCCACGCCGGATGTGACGCAAGTGTCTTTCGATGGGGCGTTATCTTGGACGGGTCTGGCCTGGAGCAGATAACAGATTAATCTGCATTTAGTGGATATTGATATTGACAGGAGTCAGGGTGAAAGTGTGTCACATCAGTAAGAAACAGAGCAGAGAGCTGGAGCAAAACAGAATTTCACGGAAGTTTTAGCCTTTAACCCTCGACGCTTCCGCTTGAGAAGGAATGGTATTGGGAGAGCAAATACAGCTTGGATGGTCGCTGTGCTGCGAGTGTTGATTCAACCTGCAGACATCTCTATGACCAACAAAAGCCCTTAAGGATAAACGAACAAGTCCTACCAAGTTGCACAGAAAGAACTTATTTAAATATATAAGGAGGGCATAAGCAAAAGTGAACACGCCCAGCCTCATTCACTAAGGGACCTAAAATAATGAGGAACCAGGAAATAGCAGAGGAGTTGAAATAAGTACTTTGCTTCACTCGTTATGGTAGGAGACACTAATAGCTTCCTCCAAATACAAACATTTCAAGGGACACAAAGGGAGATGAAATAAATACAATAATTATCACTAGAAGAAAAAGTACAAAGGAAATTAATGGGACCAAAGACTAATGAGTCACTTAGAGCTGATGGAATGCATCCTATGATATTGAAAGACGTAGTTACAGAGATAGTGAATGCGCTAATAGTAATTTTCCATAAATCCTTAGATTCTGGGAATGTTCCCAAGGAGTGAAACACTACCAATCCAAAAGCTTTATTTAGAAGAGAAGGAGACAAAAAAGGTAGCTAAAGACCTGATAGCTTCACACCTGTTATTGGGAAAATTGTAAAGGATGGATGAGCAGAGAATTTATAAATACATGAAGTGATCAAACAGAGTCAGCATGGCTTCATAAAAAGAAAATTATGCCTGACAAATTGACTAAATTCTTTGAGGAGGTGACATGCAGAATAGATAAAGGGGAAGTAGTGGGTGTAGTATACTTGGAGTTCAGGAGGTATTTGATAAGGTACCACGCATTAGGCTAAAGCCCATAATGTTTAAGGTGTGATATTAACATAGATAGAGGGTTGGCTAATTAATAGAGTTGTGATAAAGTATTTTCAGGATTGCATCCTGTAACTATTGGTGTACATAGGGATCAGTGCTGGGGCTGCAATTAATTACAATATATATCAATGACTTGGATGAGGAAAGTGAATGTACTATAGCCAAACACTACATTGGACAAAACAGGCAGAAAACTAGCCACTAGGATACATGAACATCAAATAGTCACAAAATGACATGACCCTCTCTCACTTCCATACAGATAAGGAAAGATAACACTTTGACTGGGACAACACACCCATCCTAGAACAAGTCAAAAAGAACATGCATGAGAATTCCTAGAAGCATGGCATTCCAAATGGAACTCCATCAACAAACAAATGGAGTTGGACCCCATTTACCACCCCCGAGAACAAGAACAAGAAATGACATCACCAACCCCAAGAAACCCAAACATATAAATACAAAGCAGGAATCATCAGCAGTGCTTCGTCTGGAGGCTCACTGAAGATGTTACCTATAATGGTGATGAAACGTCTGAAAATGAACTTTCCAGCGAGCAAACCTCAACCTGAGCTACAAATCTCCTCAAAACTCAATCATACTATAGCCAAGTTTGCAAATGGAAGAAAAATGGGTGGGCAAGTGGATGAGACCAAAATTGGTGGCATAGTAGCGAGTGAAGAAGGTTTTCTGAAATGAAAAATGGCAAATAGATTTCAATCTGGATAAATATGAAGAGTGCATTTTAGTAGGGCTTGTACAATTAATGGTAGGGCCTTGGGTAGTATTGTAGAACAGATGGACAAGTACATAATTCTTTGAAGTTGGCATCGCATATAGACAGGCTGGTTAAAAAGGCGTTTGGCACACTTGCCTTCATTGCTCAGTCCTTTGAGAACAGAAGTTGGGAAGTCATGTTGAGGTGTACAGGACATTACATGATACAGCACTCTTAGAGGCATAATCATGTATAGCACTGAAACAGACTCTTCAGTCCAACTCGTCCATGCCGATCAGATATCCTAACCTAATATAGTCCCATTTGTCAGCACTTGGCCCATGTCCCTATAAGTCTTTCCTATTCATTTACCCATCCTGATGGCTTTTATATGTTGTAATTGTACCAGCCTCCACCACTTCCTCTGGCAGCTCATTCCATGCATGCACCACTCTCTGTGTGAAAACGTTGCCACTTAAGTCCCTTGTAAATTTTTCCCCTCTCACCCTAAACCTATGCCTCTAGTTCTGGACTCCCCCACACCAGTGAAAAAGATCTTGTCTATTTATCCTATCTGTGTCCCTCCTGATTTTATAAACCTCTGTAAGGTTACCCCTCAGCCTCCAGTGTTCCAGGGAAATCAGTTCCAGTCTATTCAGTCTTTCACTATAGCTCAAATTCTCCAACTCTGGCAATGTCCTAGTAAATCCTTTCTGAACCCTTTCAAGTTCCACAACATCCTTCTGTTGTGGAATACTGTATTCAGTTCTGGTTGCTCAATTATAATAAGGAAATTATTAAGCTGGAGAGGGTTCAGAAGAGATTTACCAGGATGTTGCTAGACATGGAAGATTTGAATTATAAAAGAAGGCTGGATAGGCTGTGACTTTTTTCACTGGAGTGTAGGAGGTTGAGAGGTGACCTGATAGAAGTTTATAAAATACTGAGAGTTTTGTTTTCCCTAGGATGGGGATTTCAAGACTTGGGGGCACATTTTTAAGGTGAGAAAAGAGAGAGATCTAAAAATTGAATGAGGGGCAAATTTTTTACACAGAGGGTGATTTTTGTGTAGAATAAACTTCCTGAGGAAGTGTTGGATGTATAATTGCAACATTTAAAAGGCATTAGAATAGGTAGATGGATAGGAAAGATTTGGAGAGATATGGGACTGGAGCAGGCAGGTGGGATTAGTTTAGTTTGGCATTATGTTTGGCATGGAATGGTTGGACTGAAGGGTCTGTTTCTGTGCTGGATGACACAATGGTAAGGATGTCACAAAGAGTCAGCAAAGGGATATAGACAGGTTAAGTGAATGGGTGAAAACTTGGAAAATGGAATATAATGTGGGGATATGTGAGGTTGTGCATTATTGCAGCAGGAATAGAGGAGCCAGATATTATTTTAATAGGTAGAGACTGCAGAAAGCTACAGAACAGAAGTATTTTGGGAGTCCTCATTCATAAATTACTAAAAGCTTGTTTCCAAGTTCAGCAGGTAATAAGAAATCCAAAGGAATTTTGGCCTTTATTTCAAAGGGAATAGAGTACTAAAGTAGGGAGGTTTTTGCTAAAATCATATCAGCCATTAATCAGACTTGGCTTGAATACTGTGAACAGTTTTGGGCTCCTTATTGAAGGAAAGGTGTACTGGTGTTGGATACAGTCCATAGAAGATTCACTAGCTTGATCCCAGGAATGGAGGACAGTCTTTTGAGAACAGGTTGTGTAGTTTGGGCCTGCACTTATTGAAATTTATAAGAGTAAGAAATAACCTTACTGAAACATACAAGATTCTTGAAAGATTTGGCCGGGAAGGTGCAGACAGGTTGTTTTTACCTTATGGGTGAGTCTAGAGCCAAAGGGTGTAATCTCAGAATAAGGGGTTGCAGATTTAAGACAAAGAATTTCTTCTCTAAAGGTTCATGAATCTTTGAAAATATATACCACAGGACTGATGAGACCAGGTCATTTATATTCAAGGCTAAGATAGACAGATTTTTAATCAGTAAGGGATCAAGGGTTGTGGGGAAAAGGTTAGAAAGTGGAATTGCGAGTAAGATCAGCCGTGATCTCACTGAATGGTAGATCAGACTCAGTAGGCTAAATAGCCTACATCTGCTCTTAGAGTTGTATCTTACATCTAAGGTCTTATGGGTGTCTCAGAGATTGAGGAGCAGATAATAAAAGTATTAATCAAAATTTTGACAAATTTAAAGAAAGTAGAATTGTGTAAATGTTACACTCTGGTCAGGTATGGAACTCGTTATTCAGGAAGAGCAGGCCCTTATAATGGAAATGATAAACGCCTCAAAATTTAAGGTAACTTCTGCAATCTATATTAAGAAGTCATAGTAGATATCACTTTCAATACATAGACTAAAGAGATAGCATAGGTTTGCAGAGGAAGTGATCCTTGATTAAATTATATTTTGAGAAAGACAGGATGTACAATACAACACATCTTGAATTAACAAAGTTTTAGAAGTATTTTGTGTTCATTTCTAAACTTAACATTTTGGGAAGGAAGTCAAAGCCTTGGAGTGGATGAAGAGATCTACTCGATGGTACATAGAATGAGGGACTTCATTAAGATGGTTCTCTTTAAAGGAGAAAAGACTTAGGAGAGTTGAATGCATTTGGAATCAAGGCCTTTGTAAACAGAGACACAATACAAAAGTCAGGAAGTTAATCAATGTCTCAAACAACTTTACTTTAACACCACTCAGGGTATTACATCCAACTGTTTCCAGTGGTTCAAGGATCAATGACATGAAACAAATATTTGACCTGATTGGCAAAAGAACTAGTGAGTCATTTTTTTTAATGCAGTAAGTGATGAGAATTTGGAATGCACTGCCTGCTAGAGTCTTAGATAAAGACTCAGTGATATTCTCAAAAAGGTAATTGGATAAATAGATGTAAGCTGAGAAATTGCAGGAACTTTGGGAAAGAGGAAAGGTCTGATTGGATTATTTCAACAAAGCTGGCACAGATTCAATAAACTGAATACCTTCCATTTTCGAATCCATGATTTGCTACTTTTCAATATTATGAGCAGTTTTAACAATGTATGTGAGGTGATGTTGTTTTCACTGGCTTCTTAATAGCTGTTGGGTGTCCCTACATTTCAAGGACTGTAGCTGTTCCAGAAGGCATCTCACCACTACCTTCTTCAGGATATTTAAAGATGGGCAATGGCCTATCCAGCAATACCCACATCTCATGGATTAATATTGGCAAAAGATTTAATAGGGCTTGGTGTTAACGAGTTGGATTTTTTTTTTGCATTGAGTTGTTATGATCTGGAATGCACTGCCTCTGGTAGCATTATATTCAACAGCAACTTGCAAATCGGAGAAAGAAAAATTTGCAATTCAATAAGTGCTGTAAGGAGTATATTTGGGTGTAATGGGAGTTAACCTGTAAATCTCCACATGAATTTCCAGTTCCATTTAGAATGTGTTAGAGATTGCAAGGCAGTGGGAACCTCAGATCAACAACTGAGGTTTATTGAGCCAACATTGAAAATGTTCATCCCAGAAAATATACTGAGAGAGCACTAATTCAACGAGGATTCATCAGATACATTATAAGTCACATAGACAGTACATTACTCAAATTCCAAAAGAGTCTATTTTGGACAAACATCTTGTTTTACGCAGTATGACACAGTACCTGTTACCTAGTCTCACCACTCCCTATCTTTCCAGGTGCCATCCTGTCTCCTCTCCTGTGCTATCCTCTCCTCTATCTTCTGTGCTTCATTCCCATCCTTGCTAAACCCCATTGCTTTGTATTCCTTGGTTTGGCTCATCCTCACAATCCACTCCTAAACAAACCCTCAGGGTTAATGCTGGTTCAGCTATCTGGCAGCTACACAGAAACTCTGTCTTCTGCATCAACATCGAATCTTTCACGATTCATCTTATGCTGTTTAAATAATTTTCTTTATACCTGACTAATTTCTTGAATAAGAATAAGTGAAAATTAATCTTAAATGATTTATAATGTTAACTAAAACACTCTATCTCATTCTAATCCCAGCTGGAAATTCATGTGGTTAACTATGTCCTACCCAATTTTCCCTCTAATAAAAGTAACTGGATCTTTGTTTCAAAGCGCTGGTAGTGGTACAGTGGACTGAATTTCCTCATTGTGTCTGATTCAACTGTTTGTTAAGGTGATCTTTTAAGAAAAAAGGCTGTAAAAACTACTGCCACATTGACGAAGAGAGAGTTAAAGGCCAGAGTAAATTAATGCCTTTTAGGAATACAGGAAGAGGAGTTGGCTATTCATCTAGATTATGGCAGATCATCTCTTCAATGCTATATACCCACTCTATCTTCACTTGCCTTCATGCCATTAGTGTCAAGAAACCTGTAGATTTCTGTCCTGTGTCTGTTTAATGTTTGAGCTTGCACTATCCTCTGAGGTAGATAATTCCAAAGATTCACAACCAAGCAAAGAAATTGATCCTCATCTCCATCTTAAATGACCTGCCCCCTACCGTGAGATCATGGCTGAAGAGATACCAACTCGGGGAACAACTGACCACCCTATCCCGCCTCAATGAGATCACTTCTCATTATTTGAAACTCTGGAGAATACAGACTCAATTCCTCAAATCTCTAGTCATAAGACAATCCCACCATTTACAGGGATTAATTTTGTTCTGTTTCCTCTGAAGCCAGGAAACTGAAATTATACGTAATTCCTTAGTTCAGTTCTCACCAAGGCTGTACACAATTGTTGCAACACATCTTTACTTCAGTGCTCAAATTCCCTTGAATTCTCATTACAGAGGTTTATAAAATCATGAGGGGCATAGATAGGATAAATAGACAAAGTCTTTTCCCTGGGTTAGGGGAGTCCAGAACTACAGAGCATAGGTTTAGGGTGAGAGGGGAAAGATTGGGAGCAACTGTTTCATGCAGAGGGTGGTACATGTCTGGAATGAGCTGCCAGAGGAGGTGGTGGAGGCTAGTGCAATTGCAACATTTATAAGACATCTGGATGGGTATATGAGTAGGAAAGGTTTGGAACGATATGGGCCGGGTGCTGGCATGTGGAACTAAATTGGGTTAGGGTATCTGGTCAGCATGGACGGGTTGGACCGAAGAGTCTGTTTCTATGACTCTAAAACTATTTGCCTTTCGAATTGCATGCTAAAGCAGTATTATAGAATTTAGTGAGTCATGGACAAGGACACTCAAATTCTTTTGGATACGCACATTTCCCAAACTTTCACCATTTAAGAAATATTCTAGTTTTCTGCTTTTTTCCTACAAAAATGAATAACTTCAGACTTGTTTATATTTTATTCTATTTGTCATATTCTAGCCCATTCAGTTATCCTGACTAAGTCTTCTTAAAACCTCCTTGCACTTCCCTCACAACTATGTTCCCTCCCAATTTAGTGTCATCAGCAAGTTTTGAAATATTAGAATTAGTTCCCACATTGAAATCATTTATATAGATTGTGAACAATTATGGACCTAGCATTGACCATTGTGGTCACTAGTAATGCCTGCCATCCTTAGAATGAACAATTTATTCCTACTCTTTGTTTTCTATTCACCAACTCTCAATCTAAAGTAGTTTTTTTCTTCTTATCCCATTTGCTCCAATTTTATTTACTAACTTGTATAGGACCTTTTAAAAACCTCCTGAAAGTCCAAATACACCATATTCACTGTTTCTTCTTTGCCGTGCTTCAAGTCACATCCTCAAAAAAAAATTACAATAAGTTGTCAAACATAGTTCCCCGGTTTCATAAATCCATGTTTACTTTACCCAATTTTGCCATTTTTTTTCTATCACTGATTATCATATATTTTTGATAGATTGCAATTTTTTCCCAGAATGTAGTGCTGGAAAAGCACAGCAGGTCAGGCAGCATCCGAGGAGCAGGAGAATCGATGTTTTGGACATAAGCCCTTCATCAGGAAGGGCTTCATCATTCCTGATGAAGGGCATATGCCTAAAACATAAATTCTCCTGCTTCTCAGATGCTGCCTGACTTGCTGTGCTTTTCTAGCACTACATTCTTGACTCTGAGCTCCAGCATCTGCAGTCCTCACTTTCTCCTCCCTATAATATTTTCCCTGCCATGCATGCCAAACCAAACAGGCCTGTAGTTGCTACTTGCTTTCTTCATCACTTCTTAAATAGTGGTTATATTTGGTACTTTCCAGTCAGCAGAATTGTTTCCAGAATCTTTTGAATTAGGAATGATATCTGCCGATGCATCATTATCTCTACTGCTACTTCCTTTTATACTGGGATGAAGCTTATCTTGCCTGTGTATTTGGAAAATGGGTAGGGATGTAACATTTTTCTAAAATATCATGATTTTGTAACTTGACGTAGGAATAACTAGAAAACAGTTAAACACAAGAGTAAACCGTCATTATGCTGGTTTTCCTGTAACCAGCCAAGCATTATTGGGCAGCCTGGTGGCTCAGTGGTAAGCACTGCTGGATCACAGCGCCAGGGACCCGGGTGTAATTCCAGCCTCGGGCGACTCTGTGTGGTGTTTGCACATTCTCCCCACATCAGTGTGGATTTCCTCTGGGAGCTTGGTTTCCTCCCACAATCCAAAGATGTGCAGGTTAGGTGAATTTGCCATGCTAAACTGTCCAGAGTGTTCAGGGATGTGTAGGATGGGTGCGTTAGTCATGGGTTAAATGTAGGGGAATGGGTCTGCGTGGGTTACTCTTCGGAGGGTCGGTGTAGACTTGTTTGGCCGAAGGACCTGTTTCCACTCTGTAGGGAGTCTGTGATTATTGCTTTTTTAAAAAAGGTTTATGATTCCTCATTGCCTAAAAGTTCCTAGGGGAGATGATGGCTTACTGGTATTATTGCTAGACTAATAATCTGAAGACCTGGGTTCTGGGGACCTGGGTTCATATCCAATCATGGTGGATGGTGGAACTTGAATTGAATAAAAGTCTTGAATTAAAAGTTGAATAATGAGCATGAAGTAGGTTGTCAGGAAAACCACATCTAGTTCATTAATGTCCATTAAGGATGGAACCTGCCATTCTTACCTGGTTTGGCCTACATGTGACTCCAGATCCACAGCAATATGGTTGACTCTCAACTGCCTTCTCAACAATTATGGCCTGGCCAGTGACAACTATATTTGTGAAAGAATTTTTTTTAAAAAAAAAGTTACTATTCGTGACTGAATACTTAATACTTTTATTTTGCTTCAAGTGGAACAGAATAGAAAGATATGCAGTTATCAGAAAAGAGCAAATATCATATTCTGCCACCATTAAATGGATTCAGATCAGGTAAATTTTCCTGTTTCTTAATCTGTGTTAGTGTACTTTATATAGTAGATGCTGATAATTTATGTTTGAACATTGCATGTCATGTTCCTGTAAAGCACATGGATTATATTAAAGGTGGATCAACAAACTAGAAGAAAAATAATGCTCAACCCTTTTAGTACTATATGTCCTCATAGACTTTATCACAGCAGAAGAAACCAAAAACTACAAACCACAAAAATAATTTATTGCATCCATGAAATGCATTTTCATGCTATGTATGTGCAGAATATATTTTTTGATTCTTTCTTCCTGATATTTTTCACTTGTACACAGCAAAAAAAATGTTTAGTAGGGAAAATTATTTTATGAGATGATCTGCTGAATGAGAGAGAGGGCCATATTTTAGATGTTTAGACGGGAGAGCCATATTTCTCTTAGTTCATTCCAAGTTGTTCAGTTTTTGGGTTTCAGGCTTGAGGAAGCTCAGATCCAATCAGAGACTGACACTATGATGTGGACAGCACAGTACTAGCTTGGTTTAGCTTTGTTAAAGCAATGACCAGATCATAGATTCAAACACCCACTCAGGATTTATAACATACAGACTCCCAGTCTATTGTTCAGGAAGTGCTACATCATTAGAGGTATCATCTTTCGAATTAGATATCAGTAGTTCTTTTGGAAGTATTCACTATGAATTATTCAGTTCTTCTAATGCCCTAACCAAATTTCATCATTTGACTACCACCACTCATTCAGCCCATTATTATTTGAGGGACCATGATGTATTTGTCTGCACACTCACAGAGACTACATTTCAAAAGCAATTCATTTTAATGAAAAACAAAGCATGTACATAATGATACACTCTCAGAGACAAATATTAACAAACTAACCATTGTCTAACTGGGCTCTGAGAATTACACATATCCAAAATAAATTTCCAAACAAATGTTAGAAATCAGGAAGAAAAGCTGCTTAATATTTCTTCAAGCCTTATGAAAAGCAACAATTTACAAAAAGGCATAGATCTGTAAACTATTTTGTAGAGATGGCATTTAAATTCTTGCATCTTCCCAGTATTACAAAGAAAAAAACTTTTATATTCCCTTCTTGATGTCATAATATTTGTTCTGAGTGTTTAATTATTATTTTCAAGTTGCCAAGATTACAGTACAGACAATATGGTACTGTGCTCACCACATTATCATGATACATCTCTGACTCACTTAGTTGCCCATTTAAATGCTGCATTTTGGATTGCAACTCTATGCTTCATTGCCGTGCTGTGCCAAGCCCTTTTGCATGCAAGGTGTATCGCAAAGCTCTTTCTTTGCTTTCTTAGCATTTACTCAGATTGTGCTTACATGGGTGCTCACAATGCTTCTGTTTTGTCATAACTTTTAGCATAAACACAAAGCCAGGCAGCTTATCTTGATCAGTCAAGGGGATGGGCACGTTGCTGTATGACACTGTGCTACATTAGGATTCAATATAGTGCATATGCTTCAGCCAAATAGAAATGTCTCAAAGTTTAGGGAGTGGAATTCTCAGTCAAGGGGAACTGTTGACAGTCAGGGCACAGTAAGTTAAAGCACCATTTGATCTCAGTCAAGGGCTTGTACACCGTCAGGTGGCAACTTAAAGCAGCTAGGTTGTCTTTACAGTCAAGTGAGTTGAGTATAATTAATTCTGCAGGTCCAGTGCAACTAAATCCCAAATAAGTCAGTCTGGGAGCTGCACAGAGATTGGTAAGGAGAATGGTCACTCATCAGTCAGGGCTTCTGTTCCAGGTCAGTCGGGGTGGGGGTTGCCACCATCAGTCAGAAAACCCTGTTCATAAAAGATGTAGAGAGGTTTCAGGAGCCATTGTTGGAGGGAATCTGGGAAAGTCATTGGCGAGATTGGAGACAGTATGGTGGGATGCAGAGGGGCTAATAAGCATGAATGGAGGCAACTCCACGTGTAAGGCTAGGAGATGTAGCATTGAATGATAGGTCTATGGCGGGATGGGTTTCTTATGAAAAAGCTGTAAGCTCTACTTTTGAGTGATTTGAGACCCTCCAAGGGTCCATAGAACATGTTAACTTCAACTGCAATGTTAAGTAGATCTAAAATGGATGCAGTGACCAACTATGGGATATAAACCCTAGCCACAAGCAAACTTGACCATGTCATTAATAGTTATAAATTAATTGCATGCAGTATCTCTATGAAGCAGAAGTAATCTCAGGCAACTTTAAAAGTGTCACCATTGGGCCACTATTCACAAAGACATTCCAAGGTCTCATATGCTGCACATACATCATGCTGCACAAAAACATTGTTGGCTAGAGGCTGCTCACACATAAAAACAGTTGCTTGTGAACTCAAGTCAACCAAGCCCCAGCCACTGTCTTGTGCTGGCTGGAACCAGTTTGAGCGAGTCATCTCAGAGGAATGGCATAAGGTGTGATATGGTGGAAGATTAATGAAGTAATAAGACCATAAGACATAGGAGTGGAAGTAAGGCCATTCAGCCCATCGAGTCCACTCCACCATTTAATCATGGCTGATGGTCATTTCAAATCCACTTACCAGCATTCTCCCCGTAGCCCTTAATTCCTTGTGACATCAAGAATTTATCAATCTCTGCCTTGAAGCCATTTAGCGTCCCAGCCTCCACTGCACTCCACGGCAATGAATTCCACAGGTCCACCACTCTCTGGCTGAAGAAATTTCTCCACATTTCTGTTCTGAATTTACCCCCTCTAATTCTAAGGCTGTGCCCACGGGTCCTAGTCTCCTCGCCTAACGGAAACAATTTCTTAGCGCCCACCTTTCCAAGCCATGTATTATCTTGTAAGTTTCTATTAGATCTTCCTTAACCTTCTAAACTCCAATGAATACAATCCCAGGATCCTCAGCCGTTCCTCGTATGTTAGACCTGCCATTCCAGGGATCATCCGTGTGAATCTCCGCTGGATGCAAACAGCGTCCTTGGGGTGAGCCTAAAATGAAAAGGCACAGGCTCACTAGATGAACCATGTTAAAAATCACACAACACCAGGTTATAGTCCAACAGGTTTAATTGGAAGCACACTAGCTAATAAGAAGTAAGACAAGGTTCAGGAAGCTAAGGAAAAAGGATGAAGATGAAGAATTTCAACTGTGCCAGCAGTGAAACTTGCCGAAGTGGAGGACCCTACACTTGAATGTTTGGAGATTCCACCAAGTAGCCGGTGATGACCAAGCCAAAAGAGAAAATGCTGGAAAATCTCAGCAGATCTGGCAGCATCTGTAAGGAGAGAAAAGAACTGACATTTCGAGTCTAACTGACCCTTTGTCAAAGCTCTTTTGGTTTCAGATTCCAGCATCAGCAGTAATTTGCTTTTATCCAATAATCTAGCCAGCATGAGCTCCAATTCTAGGGTATTACATCTTTAAATAACCTTTAACCACCTGATGAAAGAGCAGCGCTCCGAAAGCTAGTGCTTCCAATTAAACCTGTCGGACTATAACCTGGTGTCGTGTGATTTTTAACTTTGAAGCCTTTAAATTCGTTGGTCAGGAAACACCTGAGAAACATAGTGGGTGTGCGTACAAATTTTAGTCTTGTGTGAATTACATGCCTGCTTTTAACCCTTTCATAACCAAACGGTGTGAATTGTGCGTCTGTTCGAACAGTAAAGTCGATTGTTTGTTGATGCAGACATGACTCTTTTTCTCTTTGTGTGGAGCTAATAATTATAGTCGAGGGTGGTAACTAGACAACAGAATTTGGCGGACCTGGGTCGGTGTCAATAAGAAGCAGTTTTACTGCTCCGATGTCGGAGTGAAGTTAAAGTGTACTCAGGTTAACTGTTGTCTCAGACAGAGACAGTGAGTGAGCTTGAGGTTAGATCTCTCCATTGAGTGGGCAGACAGTCTGACCTGATTGCCCAAGCCCAGAGAGAACTAGAGTCTGGGCTTAAGTAAGCAATGTTAACCCAGGATGACGAAGCAAAGGGGATGTCAAAGGCCTGGGAACTTGGAGAGTTTTGATCGGAGGGGACTCTTCCACATGTATCTAATGGGGAAGTGGCTGCAATACAGTGTGTTCCTCACGTCAGCGGCTAGGAAAATACCGCAGGGGAAATCCTTTGGAAATGGTCCAAGGGAAATTGCCAGACACGAAGTTTAAAAAGTTGCAAAAGATTGTGGGATTAAAGAAAAAGTCAGCAGAAAAATGAGGCTACGAGCCGAGGTAAATGATCTACGAAAAGAGATAAACAGGCTTACAGAAAAAGCTGAGAATTATTTCACCTGCCTGAAACAGTATGGGATACAGTGCGAGAAATTAGAGACAGAAAGATAAATATGAGGCGGAATTTGCACAAGATCACGAGGAGAAAGAAGGCATTGAAAAAGCAATGGCAATGATTTGAAGACGGTTATGAATGTACAACATAAAACAGCCCAGGGGATCAGATGAAGTGTTTGAGAGAGATAGAGAAATTAGTGTCAGATCTCAGCTGAATGAGGCAGAATGTGTGCCTTCACACCCCCACACTTTGAAGGAGGAGGAGGAGGAATTAGAAATGTAGATTGGAGCTGGTAGTTACTGTGAGGAAGATAATCAGAAATGGGACTCCTTGTCCCCTTTCAAGAAAAAAAAGGGGAGGACCCAATCTTGTCTGTTCTGATTGCTCCTGTAGTGACAAGTAGCACAGGAGAAGGATAGCTCAAGCAATTAACTATTCCATTTTGTTTGGACTCTCAGAACTGACCAACATTGCCAAATTTGTCAGTACATCTGAACAAAGAGACCTTAGAGTGCAGGTTTATGGCTCCTTGAAAATGGAGTCGCAGGTAGATAGGATAATGAAGAATGTATTTGGTATGCTTTCTTTTATTGGTCAGAGTATTGAGTACAGGAGTTGGGAGGTCATGTTGCGGCTGTACAGGACATTGGTTAGGCCACTGTTGGAATATTTCATGCAATTCCGGTCTCCTTCCTTTCGGAAAGATGTTGTGAAACTTGAAAGGGTTCAGAAACGATTTACAAGGATGTTGCCAGGGTTGGAGAATTTGAGCTATAGAGAGAGGCTGAACAGGCTGGGGCTGTTTTCACTGGAGCGTTGGAGGCTGAGGGTGACCTTATAGAGGTTCACAAAATTATGAGGGGCATGGATTGGGTAAATAGGCAAAGTCCCTTGGGGTTGGGGAGTCCAGAACTAGAGGGCATAGGTTTAGGGTGAGAGGGGAAAGATATAAAAGATACCTAAGGGGCAACATTTTCATGCAGAGGGTGGTACAGGTATGGAATGAGCTGGTACAATTACAATGTTTAAGAGGCATTGAGATGGGAATATGAATAGGAAGTGTTTGGAGGGATATCTGGTTGGCATGGACAGGTTGGACCGAACGGTCTATTTCCATGCTGTACATCTCTATTACTCTTAAGTCTGCTCTACCATTCAGTATGATCATGGCTGGTCATCAAACCTGCCCTCCCTCCATATCTCTTGATTCCTTTAGCCTTGTTGTATTGGATATTGATGGCCAGCCTGTCCCCAGAAATTGAAACTCAGATGTCGAGGAAATGAAGGAAGGAGTCAGAGATAGACCAGATGAAGGTGAGAGCAGGTTGGAAGCAAAATTGATAAACTTTTCCAATTCTGAATGAGAGGGGGTAGCCGCGCTGATGATGTATTTGATGTAGCAGAGAAAGAGTTATGGGAGGGGGCCTGAGCAGGACTGGAAAAAGGAAGGTTCTACGTGCCTCACAAAAAAAATGCCATGGTCACACCATTGATCTGAAGAAAGTGAGAGGAGTTAAAGGGGAAGTTGAATCAGACAGCCATGGGACCATCCTGATGAAGAACAACAATTGCATTTCCATAATCTTTGCTCTTCCTCAGTGCAGCAGAGCCAATTATGGTGTCACCAATTTGGCTATTACTGTTTTCCCCTGAGAGGCCATTCTCTCAAAGTATCCAAAGTGGTTTATCTGGGCAATGGCCAGGGAGGATTCCTGCACTGCCTGCCTAGTTCCCTTCTTCTGCATGCTCATCCTTTGCCTGTGGAATCTTAGCCAGCAGTGTGATCACCTCCCTATATGTGCTATCCATGATTCTTTCAGCTGCACAGGTGCTCCAGCTGCCACTCCAGCTCCAAAACCTGGTTCTCCAGAAGCTGCATCTGGAGACACTTCCTGCACACATGCCCAGCTTCCCACATACTGGGCACTAGAAATATGCCTAGCTTCCCACATACAGCAGGATAAGCATATCACAGCTATGAGCTCTTCTGCCAAATCTTACTCTTACTAGGTTAAACATTTTGAAAGATACTTAATATCACATGACAGTGGTCTCTTTTGGGCCCTTCTTTCCTGTTCCTCATTGGATGTTGACTTGTCACTAGACAGATATTTGATTATCTGATCATCTGAAGAAAATATTCAATAAGATTTCTGTGATCAAGGTGCAGAAAGCCAATTTAAAGTAAGTAAAATAATCCAAAAATCTCACATTGAAGTTGAAACTGAGGAAGTTCGAGAATGCTACTACATCAAAAATGGGTTTCAGAAGAGGAAGAGGAGACCTCCTCACAAACCTGTGGATGATCTTTCGCCAAACGGTGGCAAATTCTAAATATATTCTGGAAATAAGGAGACTAACCTTTGAAATTCCTATGGCAGCACACTTCAGAATCTGAAACATTCATGCACATGTGATTGACACCTTTACTGGCCAGGTTTTCACAAGGACTTGGTATAGTTTTATAAAATGAACCACACATGTCAGATGGTGGGAAAACCACAAGATACAATCAAACCTCTTTAAATTCCCATACTAGTTTCTGATGAGCCATTAGTCATATGTTGGTGGATTATATGGGACCTCTGCTGAAAGCAAACGTAGGACACCAGTATATTCCTTACTATCATTGATATGGCCACTCGATTTCCAGATGTCATCCCTTAAGGACAATAACTGAAGGATGGAGAAGGTAACCCAGATCTTTATTAAAAGAATTGATACCTGAGCATTTGGAAAACATGGCAGGATTGGACAGAGTGGGTGGGATGTTCTTTGGAGAGTTATGTGGATTTGATGGGCTGAATGGCCTGCTTCCATACTGTCAAGATTGTAAGATTTTATGATTAGTCACCCTGTAATCCTCCTGCACCTCATCCGTGGCTGTAAATAATATAAATATTCCGGCTAGGGGGCCCTGCAATTTCTTCCTTAGCTTCCCATAATGTCCTGGGATATACTTAGAGTCATAGAGTCATACAGCATGGAAACAGGCCCTTCAGTCCGGTAAGTTCATGCTGACCATAATCCCAAACTAAACTAAACTAGTCCCACCTGCCTAGATTAGAGTGGTGCTGGAAAAGCACAGCAGGTCAGGCAGCATCTGAGGAACAGGAAAATAGATGTTTCGGGCAAAAGAATTCCTGATGAAGGGGTTTTCCCCGAAACATCGATTTTCCTGCTCCTCAGATGCTGCCTGACCTGCTGTGCTTTTCCAGCACCACTCTAAACTTGACTCTGATCTCCAGCATCTGCAGAACTCACCTTCGCTATATCCCTCCAAACCTTTGCCATTCATGTACTTATCCAATGTCTTATAAGCCTTGTAACTGTACCCTCATCTACAGCTTCCTCTGGAAGTTCATTCCACATGCAAACTACTCTCAGTGTAAAAACATTGCCCCTCATGTCTTTTTAAATCTTTCTGCTCTCACCTTAAAAATATGCCCCTGGTTTTGAAATCACCCATTCTAATTGATCAGGTCCCGGAGATTTGTCCACCTTTATGTTTTTAAGACCTCCAGCACTTTTTCTTCTGCAATGTGGACTTTTTAAAGACATCAATATTTATTTTTCAGAGTTCCCTAGCCTCCATGTGTCATTCCACAGTAAATATAAAGCGTCTTTCTAACAATGTGTTGCTGTTTGTTTGACAAGTCTGCTTATGATTTCCAAAATCCGTTTACCTGGACATAGTCACCTTGTTGTATTAGCAGTTTATCCAGCTTTTTGCACTGAATCATTATTGTCTGAGTCCCCATCAGGAAAGGTGTCCATACATTTGAGCATTTCATCCAAGTGGTTATTGTAAAAAGTACAAGATTTGACATGACTGAGTATTGTGACTTACTGCTGTTCATAGATGGAAGGGTCTGTGTCCTAATGGAAGCTGATCAAATATATATGACACCAAGTTGAAAGGCTGTCTTTGAAAGGACTGAGTCTTGGCTCTTATGGTCTCTGGAACTACTAAAGTGGACATGGGACTGCTGGGTAAGTGAGGCTTTATATTTGGGCAGTTGCTTTACCCGAAACACTACTTGGGAGGTGTCTCCCAACCATCCTCCTCCTCTAAACAAAAAAAAAGGTTCAGTGCGCTGGATTGATAAGGTGACTAGTCTTTTTTTCCCCTCTCTTTTAGTTTTCAGTAGGCTCATTGGAAATTTAGATTACTGGGAATGGACTTTAGGACAGTTGAATGTTCCTCCTGCAGAATGTGGGAGGTAAGGGTCACCACTAGTGTCCCTGCTGACTGGATCTGCGGGAAGTGCACCCAACTCCAGCTCCTCAAAAAGCTGTGTTAGGGAACTGGAGCTGGATGAACTTTGGATCGTTCGGGAGGTGGAGGGGGTTATTGAGAGGAGTTACAGGGAGGTAGTCACATCTCAGTAAAAGATGAAGGTAGATGGGTTACCATCAGGGGACGGAAATGGAAACTACAGGCAGTACAGAGATCCCCTGTGGCCATTCCCCTCAACAAGTATACCTTTTTGAATACTGTTGGGAGGGGAAACTCAGCAGGGGTAAGCAATGAGGCACAGGTCTCTGATGCAGAGTCTGTCCCTGTTGCTCAGAAGGGAAATAGGAAGAGGAACAGAGTGTTAGTCATTGGGAACTCCATAGTTAGGGGGACAGACAGGAGGTTCTGTGGGAACGAGAGAGACTCACGGTTGGTGTGTTGCCAGGGTTCGTGATATTTCTGATTATTTTTTCAGGATCCTTGAGGGGGAGGAGGAGCAGCCCCAAGTCATGATCCACAAAGCACCAACAACAGAGGTAGGAAGAGAGATGGGGATTTAAGGCAAAACTTCAGCGAGCTATGGTGGAAGCTAAGAGTTGGGACAAATAGAGTTGTTATCTCTGGTTTGTTACCCGAGCCACGTGCTAGCGAGGCGAGGAATAAGGAGAGAGAGAAGTTGGACACGTGGCTACAGGGTTGGTGCAGGAGGGAAGGATTTGCATTCCTGGATAATTGGGGCTGTTTCTGGGGAAGGTGAGACTTCTACAAACAGGATGGTCTTCACCTCAACCAGAGGGGTACCAATATCCTGGCTGGGGATATTTGCTAATGCTCTTCAGGTGGGTTTAAACTAATTCAGCAGGGGGATGGGAACCAAAATTGTAGTTCAAGTATAGAGGAGGTTGAGAGTAGGAAGGTTCAAAAGAAGGTTTCATGGTTGCATGAAGTTACCAGCAAGCAAAAAGTTGGTTTCAAGTGTGTCTATTTCATTGCCAGGAGCATCCGGAATAAGGTGGGTGAACTTGCAGCATGGGTCGGAACCTGGGATTTTGATGTTGTGGCCATTTCAGAAACATGGGTAGAGCAGGGACAGGAATGGTTGTTGCAGGTTCCAGGATTTAAATGTTTCAGTAAGAACAGAAAAGATGGTAAAAGAGGTGGGGTGTGCCATTGTTAGTCAAGAACAGTAATATGGCTGCAGAAAGGATGTTTGAGGACTTGTCAACTCAGGTAGCATGGGCTGAGGTAAGAAACAGGAAAAGGAGAGGTCACCCTGTTGGGAGTTTTCTATAGACTTCAGTTGTGGTAAAGTTTTGGAAAAATTTATAAGAGATAGGATTTATAATCATCTCAATAGGAATAAATTGATTAGGGATAGTCAACATGGTTTTGTGAAGGGTAGGTTGTGCCTCACAAACCTTATTGAGTTCATTGAGAAGGTGACCAGGTGGATGAGGGTAAAGCCATTGATGTGGTGTATATGGATTTCAGTAAGGCATTTGATAAGGTTCCCCATGGTCTACTGCACAAAATTAGGAGGTATGGGATTGAGGGCGATTTAGTGGTTTGGATCAGAAATTGGCTAGCTGAAGGAAGACAGAGGATAATGGTTGATGGGAAATGTTCATCCTGGAGTTCAGTTACTAGTGGTGTACTGCAAGGATGTGCTTTAGGTCCACTGCTGCTTGTCATTTTTAAAAACAACCTAGATGAAGGCATAGAAGGATAGGTTAGTAAATTTGCAGACGACACTAAGGTTGGAGGACTGGTGGATAGTGCTGAAGGATGTTGTAGATCACAGAGGAACAGATAACCTTCAGAGATGGCCTAAGAGGTGGCAAATGGAGCTTAATGCTGAAAAGTGTGAGGTGATTCACTTTGGAAGAAATAACCAAATGCAGAGTATTGGTAGTGTAGATTAGCAGAAAGAGCTTGGTGTCCATGTACATAGATTCCTGAAAGTTGCCATCCAGGTTGATAGCACTGTTGAGAAGGCATACAGTATGTTAGCTTTTATCAGTAGAAGGATTGAGTTTCAGAACCATGGGGTCATGCTGCAGCTGTATAAAACTCTGGTACAGCCACACTTGGAGTATAGCATACAGTTCTGGTTACCGCATTATAGGAAGGATGTGGAAGCTTTGGAAAGGGTTTAAAGAAGATTTACTGTGTGGAGGGAGGACTTAAGATATGTGAAGGGACTTGAGGCTACTTTCATTAGAGAGAAGAAGGTTGTGAGGTGACTTAATTGAGACATATAAAATAATCAGAGGTTTAGATAGGGTGGACAGTGAGAGCCTTTTTCTGAGAATGGTGATGGATAGCACAAGGGAGCATAGTTCCAAACTGAGGGGCGATAGATATAGGACAGACATCAGAGGTAGTTTCTTTACTCAAAGAGTAATAGGAGCTTGGAATCCACTACCTGCAACAATTGTAGACTCACCAACTTTACGGGCATTTAAATGGTCATTGGATAGGCATATGGACAAGAATGGAATAGTGTAAGTTAGATGGGCTTCAGATTGGTATCACGGGGTGGTGCAACATCGAGGGCCGAAGAGCCTGTACTGTGCTGAATTGTTCCACATGTTCTAAAGCAGGACTGGAGCTAGACTCGGGGAGTTTGGAATCATTCTATGTACATTCATTTTCAGTTAAGATGTTTGAACATGTATGACATACCACTGACAAGGTGGGACTTGAATGCAGAACTGCTGGCTTAGAGATAAGAACACTACCACTACACCACAAGAGTCCTTCATTCTGTTTATATTTTAGTAGGTCTCTAGTATTGTTATTCACAATGAGTTGGAACAGTGTGACTGGAAAGAATTACAAGAAAGAATGTGACATTTCAATTCGCAAATAAGTTAAAGGAAAGGATGCCAGGGTTGGAAAGGAGAAATCAGAAAGGTGACTAAAAATATCATGGATAAGGTAGGTCTTGACCTTGAAAAATAGACAGGGATTTACAATCAGCTGTGAATTAAAGAAAATAGTACTCTTTAGTTTCCAAAATGGTCTCAGGTCATGCCAGTTTATAAACATTGTGGCTTGAAAAAAAACAGACTAGATACACAGTCTCACAGGATAATTATATATTGGATCTAAAAACATGTGTGACTTAAAAACAGAAAAGTCCAGGGCAGTGAAATGGATACCATGAAGTAGCTACATATTCTACATGTACCATGCATTCCTTAAAGAGAGTTTGGTCACATTACTCTAACTTTTTCACTACTTTGCTGTATATTTCCGATTCAAATAAAAGTACTGTCATGTTTTATTTGTATGAATTATAATTTCACAATAGTTTCAGTCATGAAAGAGTGTTAAAGAGAAAAGGATGAAATAAAAAGAGAGATATTGTAGGTGAGACCAGATATAGAATCATAGAATGGCTACTACACAAAAAAGGCTATTCAGCCCTTTGTATCTCTTTCAGCTCACTGCAAGAACAAATCAGCTAGTCCCATTCCTGTGTCTAATGCCAATAGCACCATAGAGTCATAGAGATGTACAGCACAGAAACAGACCCTTCAGTCCAACCCGTCCATGCCGACCAGATATCCCAACCCAATCTAGTCCTATCTGCGAGCACCCGGCTCATATCCCTCCAAACCCTTCCTATTCATATACCCATCCAGATGCCTCTTAAATGTTGCAATTGTACCAGCCTCCACCACTTCCTCTGGCAGCTCATTCTGTACATGTACCACCCTCTGTGTGAAAAGGTTGCCCCTTTGGTCTCTTTTATATCTTTCCCCTCTCACCCTAAACCTATGCCCTCTAGTTCTGGACTCCCCCATCCCAGGGAAAAGACTTTGTCTATTTATCCTATCCATGCCCCTCATGATTTTAAAAGCCTCTATGAGGTCACCCCTCAGCCTCCGACGCTCCAGGGAAACCAGCCCCAGCCTGTTTAGCCTGTACCTCCAGCTCAAATCCTGGCAACATCCTTGTAAATCTTTTCTGAACCCTTTCAAGTTTCACAACATCTTTCCGATAGGAAGGAGACCAGAATTGCACGCAATATTCCAACAGCGGCCTAAACAATGTCCTGTACAGCCGCAACATGACTTCTCAACTCAATACTCTGACCAATAAAGGAAAGCATACCAAACTCCTTCTTCACTATCCTATCTACCTGTGACTCCACTTTCAAGGAGCTATGAACCTGCACTCCAAGGTCTCTTTGTTCAGCAACACTCCCTAGGACCTTACCATTAAGTGTATAAGTCCTGCTAAGATTTGCTTTCCCAAAATGCAGCACCTCACATTTATCTAAATTAAACTCCATCTGCCACTACTCAGTCCATTGGCCCATCTGGTCAAGATCCTGTTGTAATCTGAGGTAACCTTCTTTGCTGTCCACTACACCCCCAATTTTGGTGTCATCTGCAAACTTACTAACTGTACCCCTTATGTTCACATCCAAATCATTTATATAAATGACGAAAAGTAGAGGACCCAGCACCGATCCTTGTGGCACTCCACTGGCCACAGGCCACAGGCCTCCAGTCTAAAAAATCACCTTCCATCACCACCGTCTGTCTTCTCCCTTTGAGCCAGTTCTGTCTTCAAATGGCTAGTTCTACCTGTAATCCATGAGATCTAACCTTCCTAATTAGTCTCCCATGGGGAACCTTGTCAAACACCTTATTGAAGTCCATATAGATCACATTTACTGCTCTGCCCTCATCAATCCTCTTTGTTACTTCTTCAAAAAACTCAATCAAATTGGTGAGACATGATTTCCCATGCACAAAGCCATGTTGACTATCCCTAATCAGTCCTTGCCTTTCCAAATGCATGTACACCCTGTCCTTCAGGAGTCCCTCCAACAACTTCCCAATCACCGACATTAGGTTCACTGGTCTATAGTTCCCTGGCTTGTCCTTACCACCCTTCTTTTTTTTTAAGATATTTTTATTAGAAATTTAACATTTTTACAAGCTTACAAAAATAAACAAAACTCTCAAATACAAACATTGATGTACAATTAAATCAAATATACAATAGTCAAAATTTAACAAAGGAAAAAAAAATACCAAAATAAAAAAAACAAAACTCAACTTTCTACTAATCTAACCTACAACTAACCAGAGTGTATACTTAAGTCTCTTACATGCTCGGAATGTATTAACATAAAATGTAATAAAACCCGTATTCGTGCGGGATTCCTCTCCTAAGGGGCCCCAGAGCAGCCAGGTTTGTAATCTTCATTAAATAAAAGCCCTTGTTAGGATGGCTGAAATATCTGCATTTATATAATTCAAGAAGGCCTGCCATATTTTATGAAATAATTCAGTCTTTCGGTGCACCATATTTGTAAGGAGGTCAAGGGGAATACATTCCATAATTAATCTGTGCCAATTTGAAAGTCCAGGGGGGCCCTCAGCCACCCAGTTCACCAAAATATTTTTCCTTGCACAGAAAGAGAGAATAGAAAATAGTCTCTCCCCGTGCATATCCAGGGAGGAAATGTTCGAAAAGCCCAAAAGGAGAAATATAGGGTCCACTCTAATTTCCGTTCCTAAAATTTCTGTCAGGGTACTTACTACTTTAGTCCAATATCTACAGATCTTATGACAAGTCCATAGGCAATGTACAAGAGTGTCCATCTCTATTTTGCATTTGGGACACATTAGAGATGCTCCTGCCTTAAATTTTGCCAATCGAGCCGGTGCTATATGGGCCCTATGAAGTATCTTCAGTTGGATAGCCTGGGTTCTGTTACAGAAAGTAATTCTTCTAGCATTTTCCCAAATATCATTCCACATTTCTATAGAGATTTCTAGACCCAAATCCTGATCCCATGTTTTAAGCAGATTGTCCATATCTCCCGATACTTCATCATGTAGTAAATGATAAATAGTACTGACGGAGGATATCCCCACTGGTTGTAGGACATTACATTCTCTATCTGATTTATAAAGACTATCTATTAACGTAGTCTTCTTCTGTATATAATTTCTCATTTGGAAGTATCGAAAGAGGTCTCCATTAGGTAATCTGAATTTCTGACGCAGCTGTTCAAAAGACATCAGGACCCCATCTTTAAATAGGTCCCCTAAACATGAGATACCCCTGGATCTCCAGAGTTTAAAAGTGGCATCTGTAAACCCCGGTTGGAATCCCCATGCTCCTACTATCGGTGCATAGGGGGATGTTTTATGTAAATTACCCTCATTTTGCCGCATTATATTCCAAGCCTTAATTGTGTTTAGTATTATGGGGTTTTTACAGTGATCTGTAATGATTTTCCTCTTGTCTGAAAATAAGAGGTTAATAAGTGGGTATTTTACTTGAGAGGCCTCGATGTCCAGCCAGATTGATTGTGGATCAGACAAGACCCAATCAGCTATGTAAACCACCCTTCTTAAACAGTGGCACCACGTAAGCCAACCTCCAGTCTTCTGGCACCTCACCTGTGACTATCGATGATACAAATATTTCAGTAAGAGGCCCAGCAATCACTTCTCTAGCTTCCCACGGAGTTCTAGGGTGCACCTGATCAGGTCCTGGGGATTTATCCACTTTTATGCTTTTCAAGACATCCAGCACTTCCTCCTCTATTATATAGACATTTTCAAGATGTCACCATCTATTTCCCTACATTCTATAACTTCATGTCCTTGTCCACAGTAAATACAATCTTCTTATTCCTTGAGTTAATTAAGCAATTATGTTTTAAAAGTCTCAATTGAGATGGCCTCCACTACACTATTTGGCAGTACATTCAAAACCCTAATCACTTACTCCATTCAAAAGCTTTTCCATGCGACTATTTTGCTTCTACTGCCACTCAGTATAAGTTGGTGTCCTGATGTTCCTGACCCTATGGCAATGGGAACAGTTTTTCTATCTACATCATCGAGACACCTCATTATTTTGAATACCCATTTCAGATTTGATCAACTTTATTAATTGTTAGCTAGCAGAGCCCTGAAAAATATTTGTAGTGAAATTAGTATATTTATGACATTGCACCACTTTAAATCCCCATCCCATGCCATTCATGTTTTTTATGTAAACACCCCACCCACCACAACATGCTGTTTTACCCCATGCTGCTCCTTCTATCGATGCCACACTATCCTCCATGCAGCATGGAGTAAAACAGCTGGGAAAGCTGGAACCCAGTAACCAAAGCCCATGCACCAGCCTCTGTCCATCAAATCAACTAATCAGAAAAAAGCTATTATTTTTGTTATTATAGACTAGCAGAGACCCATGAAAGGTTTGCACAGAATCACAGAATTGGTGCAGCAGGAAATCTTTCATCCCATTGTGCCAAGCTGGCTTTCCAAGCAGCGAGATTAGTATCTTAATTTCAAAAGTAGATCGTTTTGTTTTTGCTCGTCCATCCTTCCCATGCTATCACTTCCATGCCATATCTTCTCATTCTTTCCACATCATTCTTTTACCATCCTTCTTCCTTTGTCATCTGCTTTACCCATTCTATCCTGCTCATTCATTCTCCCACCCATGCTGTCCCCTCCATACCATTCCCCCATTCCCTTATTACTGCTGTCCATTCACCACTGCAGTGAGCGACAATTGCCAGCTCCACTTGCAGTCTAGTCAACAATGCATCCTCGAATGCTGCCTGACCAGCTGTGTTTTTCCAGCACCATTCTAATCTCAACACTGTATCAGAGCAGCTACACCTCAAAGCAGCAGTGACATAAAGTAAAGATCGCAAAAAAGTAAAGTTCTTTTTTGAGGGCTGGTCTCAAAAGACACAGCTTGATGAACTGCTCTTCTGACGTTTGAGCTGTCTGCTTACAATTAATCAGAAGATGTTAAAATGTCTCCCAAATGTTTTTATGCTCAATACAAATGTAATGTATTATTGCAGTAAAACATTAAAATATCTCTCTACCCAATTGTCAACAGCTGTAAAATTTCACAATCAAACTATTCCAGACAGACACAAATTGTAAATTATTATAATAGACTATTAATCCTCTCTTCCATCTTAGTTATAATTGATCTGATTTGCTGCCCATAAGTGGGCATGACTTGGAGATGCCAGTATTGGACTGGAGTGAACAAAGTTAAAAATCACACAATACCAGGTTATAGTCCAACAGGCTTATTTGGAAGTACAAGCTTTCAGACTGTCGCTCCTCCATCAGCCACCTAATGAAGGAGTGGCGCTCCAAAACTAATGCATCCAAATCAACACTGCCCATAAGGTGATTTGTCATTCTAACTAATATTAATAATTAAGATGTTCATTCCTATTCAAATTTGTTGACTTCGGATTAGTTGGATACTATATCAAATAGATATCATTTTTTTTCCATCGTAGTCAATGGGAAGTGGGTGCATGACAGGCAAATGAGCTGCAACCAGCTGTTTTGGGCTTCAGTTATACTTTAATATTGTTGCAAACTTTTCAGCATACCTCTGTTAGATGGGTCATCAAATTGCCTCTGACTTTTAAAGTTCAGGGAAGGAACCTAGCAGGATTACAAACACTTGCCAAAACCATTTATGTCAGTATTAAGACTCAAGGTGTGACCTGCTTCGAATAATCCTCCTGTCCCAGCTAGGGATCTTGTAATCAACTATATATTCTCTTATAAAGGAATATGTAACACACTCTACCGCAAACCTACAGAAAACCTCATAATGCTACACTTCTCCAGCTTCCACCCAAAACATATTAAAATAGCCATCCCTATGGACAAGCCCTACGTGTACACCGGATCTGCTCAGATGAGGAGCAATGTGATGGACACTTGGAAGTACTCAGGGATGCCCTCACAAGAACGGGGTACAATGCCCAACTCATCGACCGCCAGTTCTGACGTGCCACAGCAAGGAACCGTAATGACGTCCTCAGGAGACAGACACATGCTGCAACTGACAGGGTACCCTTCCTTGTTCAGTATTTCCCAGGAGCTGAAAAATTACGCCATGTTCTTCGTGACATGCAACACATTATCAATGAAGATGAGCACCTCACCAAGACCTTCCCCACACCTCCACTACTTGCCTTTAAACAACCGCCAAACCTCAAACAGATCGTTGTTCGTAGCAAGCTGCCCGGCTCTCAGGACCACTCCATACAACCCTGTCATGGTGGGCGCTGCAAGACGTGTCAGAGTGTGGACATAGATACCACTATTACGCATGGGGACACCTCCCACCTTGTACATGGCAGGTACTCACGTAACTCAGCCGACATTGTCTATCTTATACGTCGCAGGCAAGGATGCCCGGAGGCATGGTACATTGGGGAAACCGAGCAAAGACTATGACAACGGATGAATGGGCATCGCACGACAATCAGGAGTGTCCCCTCCCACTTCAGTGGTTCAGGACATTCAGCCTCTGACCTTCGGGTGACAATCCTCTAAGATGGACTTCGGGAGAGGCAGCAGAGAAAAGTGGCCGAACAGAGGCTGATAGCTAAGCTTGGTACCCATAGGGAGGGCCTCAACTGGGACCTTGGGTTCATGTCACATTATAGTGATCACCATTGCACTACACACACACACACACACACACACACACACACACACACACACACACACACACACACAAAGACCCACATGCACGCATATATTTTGTGGGGTGAATTTGTACTTTAAGGGTTACATTGTACTTTGCTCAAAAACTGTATGCATTCATGTAGAACTCCGATCTTTTACTTTTTGGATTAGAATCAATCTAAACATCATGGCATAGACAGAGAACACCTTCAACATATTGTCTAGTTATCACCATTGTGAACAGCTAACCCAAGAATGCAACTTTTTAAAACAAAGGTTTCGTGATTTACACATGAAAGAAGTGAAATTATCATGGTATTCCAACAGATGAAAGGTTTAACAGACAATCAATTTTTCAATGTATAATTTCAGTTACATCACACTGTAAATTTTTGCTATAAATTCTGTGTGTTAGGATTGAGCCCTCCACAATCACCTGATGAAGGAGCAACGCTCCGAAAACTAGTGTGCTTCCAATTAAAGCTGTTGGACTATAACCTGGTGTTGTGTGATTTTTGCTTAAAAATATGTTGCTGGAAAAACGCAGCAGGTCAGGCAGCATCAAAGGAACAGGAGAATCGACGTTTCAGGCATAAGCCCTTCTTCAGGAATCACACATTGTGTGATTTTTACCTAGATATTCTCATCGGTGATATGCCAGTTAACTAACATGCAGTTCATTGAAAATTTGTCCCATGTGTGGATACTAATTCATTCCCCAATTTTTCTTGATCAGTCATGTGATATTTGATGCTTACATGTTTTCATAACTGTAATACTGTTATGGGTAAAAAGATGCAATAACTTATTCATGAGAAATGTGTCCTGTATCTTAATATCCCAGAGACTCCTTCTAATGGTGTGTCATAGGAAATACTATACATGATGAGGTCATGTTGTGAGACAAGGAGATAATTAGAAAGAGGTCATAACATTAACATTGTTATGAATGGAACGTTATTATGCAAATTCCATGAGTAATGATGCTAAAAGTAGGGCTATTTCCTTGAATTTTAAATCCAGAAACACATGAATGATTGTGAACTAATTGAACTGGGTGTCAAAGCAGTTGTTGTATATTGTAAATGTATATTTTAATTAACAAGTCATAAATAATTAATTCTTATTCACATGCCTGAATCTTTGTCTTATCCAAAGCCCAACTAATGATATGCTTCAGTTAAATTGCATCAAAACAGTGACATATTGAGTTAAGACACCTAGAATGAACACTTGTGCAGGCCTGTATACAGGCTCTGATGAGAACTGTGGAAGAATTGCACAAGTTCTGTGAGGCCCACCTCAACTTCAGGAATGATATACATTTTTTTTGACTAAATTCCTCACATCAAGCCAAGATTCTCATTAGGCAGTGTTGGGATTATTCCTTGTTAATGACTTTATTAACTGTAAATCCCGTCATTAATATGCAGCTTTCTATTGAACCATTGCTGCAAGCAAACAAGACAGCAAGACTTCTCAAGATGGAAGTCAGAGCAGGTGCATGGTGACTTCAACTGATCGTTTCTTGCAAAAAAACCACTATGTTGGTCACCACGCAACAGCATCTCAGACCCAGTCCAAAGATACCAAATGTATCCACCGTTCATTTACAGACATTGTCATTCGACATCTGCCAATTCCTCACAAGCCTCATGGCACTTCTCAATCCATTTGCAGAATACTTAGGGTGTTGAGACCTGTACTTCAGGACACACTGAACACCTAGAATTGAAAGGCTGCTCTGAGGACACTTTGCACAGAGGCAGGCCCATACAAGTTAGACTAGGCTGTATCTCAGAGTTGCTTGCTTCTTAGAGATGTATAGCATGGAAACAGACCCTTCAGTCCAACCCGTCCATGCCGACCAGATATCCCAACACAATCTAGTCCCACCTGCCAGCACCGGGCCCATATCCCTCCAAACCCTTCCTATTCGTATACCCATCCAGATGCCTCTTAAATGTTGCAATTGTAACTGCCTCCACCACATCCTCTGGCAGCTCATTCCATACACATACCATCCTCTGTGTGAAAAGGTTGCCCCTTAGGTCTCTTTTAGATCTTGCCCCTCTCACCCTAAACCTATGCCCTCTAGTTCTGGACTCCCCACCCCAGGGAAAAGACTTCATCTATTTATCCTATCCATACCCGTCATAAATTTGTAAACCTCTATAAGGTCATTCCTCAGCTTCCGACGCTCCAGGGAAAACAGCCCCAGCTTGTTCAGCCTCTCCCTGTGGCTCAGATCCTCCAACCCTGGCAACATCCTTGAAAATCTTTTCTGAACCCTTCCAAGTTTCACAACATCTTTCCAATAGGAAGGAGACCAGAATTGTACGCAATATTCCAACAGTGGACTCACCAATGTCCTGTACAGCTGCAACATGACCTCACAACTCCTGTACTCAATGCTCTGACCAATAAAGGAAAGCATACCAAACGCCTTCTTCACTATCCTATCTACCTGCGACTCCACTTTCAAGGAGCTATGAACCTGCACTCCAAGATGTCTTTGTTCAGCAACACTCCCTAGGACCTTACCATTAAGTGTATAAGTCCTGCTAAGATTTGCTTTCCCAAAGTGCAGCACCTCGCATTTATCTGAATTAAACTCCATCTGCCACTTCTCAACCCATTGGCCCATCTGGTCCAGATCCTGTTGTAGTCTGAGGTAACCGTCTTTGCTGTCCACTACACCTCCAATTTTGGTGTCATCTGCAAACTTACTAACTGTACCTCTTATGCTCGCATCCAAATCATTTATGTAAAGGATAAAAAGTAGAGGACCCAGCACCGATCCTTGTGACACTCCACTGGTCGCAGGCCTCCAGTCTGAAAAACAATCTTCCACCACCACCCTCTGTCTTCTACCTTTGAGCCAGTTCTGTATCCAAATGGCTATTTCTCTCTGTATTCCATGAGATCTAACCTTGCTAATCAGTCTCCCATGGGGAACCTTGTCAAACACCTTACTGAAGTCCATATAGATCACATCTACTGCTCTGTCCTCATCAATCCTCTTTGTTACTTTTTCAAAAACTCAATCAAGTTTGTGAGACATGATTTCCCACGCACAAAGCCATGTTGACTATCCCTAATCAGTCCTTGCCTTTCCAAATACATGTCCATCCTGTCCCTCAGGATTCCCTCCAACAACTTGCCCACCACTGAGGTCAGGCTCACCGGTCTATCGTTCCCTGGCTTGTCTTTACCGCCCTTCTTAAACAGTGGCATGTTTGCCAATTTCCAGTCTTCCGGCACCTCAACTGTGACTATTGATGATACAAATATCTCAGCAAGAGGCCCAGCAATCACTTCTCTAGCTTCCCACAGTGTTCTCGGGTACATCTGATCAGGTCCTGGGGATTTTTTCACCTTTAACCATTTCAAGACATCCAGCACTTCGTCCTCTGTAATATGGACATTTTGCAAGATATCACCATCTATTTCCCTACAGTTTATATCTTCCATATCCTTTTCCACAGTAAATACTGATGCAAAATATTCATTTAGTATCGCCCCCATTTTCTGTGGCTCCACACAAAGGCCACCTTGCTGATCTTTCAGGGGTCCTATTCTCTCCCTAGTTACCCTTTAGTCCTTAACATATTTGGATTCTCCTTAATTCTATTTGCCAAAGCTATCTCATGTCTCCATTTTTCCCTCCTGATTTCCCTCTTAAGTATACTCCTACTTTCTTTATACTCTAAGGATTCATTCGATCTATCCTGTCTATACCTTACATATGCTTCCTTCTTTTTCTTAACCAAACCCTCAATTTCTTTAGTCATCCAGCATTCCTTATACCTACTAGCCTTCCCCTTCACGCTGACAGGAATATACTTTCTCTGGATTCTTGTTATCTCATTTCTGAAGGCTTCCCATTTTATTCTCTTAGTGCTTACTCATTTAGCACCTATGTGAATGCTCATCTTTCTTTGCTGTGCCATGTTGTTAACAACATTGTTGCTTCAGCCGCAAGCTACAGGCTTGCAAGCTACAGGCTATCAGTACTACCTTGGTTGTGTTTTATTGCACACAGACATGCTATTTGTCAGTAGGATCTGTCTGCCAGCAGGGAAGATGGTGAGGTGGGGGTGGGGGTGCATCTTGCTGTACAGCACACTGAGATTTCATTCTATTACTGACAAGATTTGGCAGCTGCTTGTGAAGCAGACACACTGCATGTTTTTTCAACCATGTCAGAAGGTATAAGGGGTGGGGGGTTTCACTGTCAGTCAAGAGTCCAGCTACTGTCAGTCAAGGGCACCGATCAATCACAATCCAGGGGCTTCACCACAGTTAGTCATTCACTTTGGTCAGTCATGGTCAGAGGATGTGTCAACTACCGTCTGGGGAGTGGGCAACAGTCAGTCTTTAGGACCATCACAATCAGAGGAGTGACTTATTATCATTTGAATATCTACAAAGAAAGTGGTCAGTAGCATTCCTAATAATTCTTTTTCTTCTGCTGGACCTCTGAGGCCTGTACATGGTAGTGACTAGAGAACAGTGCTGGTCAGTCATGTCCAGGTGATAGCCGTCGACATTACTCAGAGGTCTGGGGCGAATACAGTCCCGGGGTCTACTGAGCAGTGGGGCAGGTGCAAAGGTACTCTAAGGATTCATTCGATCTATCCTGTCTATACCTTACATATGCTTCCTTCTTTTTCTTAACCAAACCCTCAGTGGGTTGATCAAGGCTGGGCTGGAATAGGAGTATCAGACACTTTTAAGGTGGGACAAAAATGGCAATGGGGATGTCAAGGTATAGTAAGGGGTGTATCCATGTCATAGAGCATGGAGGCTTTGGAAGGGGCAGTAACCCATGCCGTGGTCTCCACAGGCTGAGCGTACAGGACCACAGTGGGCTTCAATAAGGTATAAGGTCAGAGCTGAAGGAGCAAGAAGAAAAGATGGAGGCACAGTTTAAATGTAGGAAGGGGGTGTGTGGAAATGGACCGTCCAGTAATGCAAGGTAAAAGGGGACATTGAGACTTGGGGAGAATACATGGAGACCAACAGATCCCTGCCTTACCCTGTTGTTTACAAGATGCAAACTGCAGCTGGAAAGTCACTGGAATAATGATCAGAGTGCGTGGAACTTGTGTTAGTTTGATGGGCAAAAGCAAAGGCTCCACATCTGTTGGGTGCTAGGACATTGGGGACCAAATACATGAAGCATGTATTTGTAAATTGCAATGACATTTATTTGGAATTACTGCATTGTCCATGTGTAGTACATGCAAAGTGAATGTGTTTAGGGTTCAAATGCCGGTCAGAGGTAATTTGCAAGTAAAAAGTGAGGTCTGCAGATGCTGGAGATCAGAGCTAATGTTGCTGGTTAAAGCGCAGCAGGTCAGGCAGCATCCAAGGAACAGGAAATTCGACGTTTTCATCCCTTGTGGTTGGAAGGTTCCCAGGCGGAAGATGAGGCGCTCTTCCTCCAACCGTCGTGTTGTTATGTTCTGGCGATGGAGGAGTCCAAGGACCTGCATGTCCTTGGTGGAGTGGGAGGGGGAGTTAAAGTGTTGAGCCACGGGGTGGTTGGGTTGGTTGGTCCGGGCGTCCCAGAGGTATTCCCTGAAGCGTTCCGCAAGTAGGCGGCCTGTCTCCCCAATATAGAGGAGGTGCAGCGGATGCAATAGATGATGTGTGTGGAGGTGCAGGTGAATTTGTGGCGGATATGAAAGGATCCCTTGGGGCCTTGGAGAGAGGTAAGGGAGGAGGTTTGGGCGCAAGTTATGCATTTCCTGCGGTTGCAGGGGAAGGTGCCGGGAGTGGAGGTTGGGTTGGTGGGGGGTGTGCACCTGACGAGGGAGTCACGAAGGGAGTGGTCTTTGCGGAACGCTGATAGGGGAGGGGAGGGAAATATATCCCTAGTGGTGGGGTCCGTTTGGAGGTGGCGGAAATGACGGCGGATGATACGCTTTATACGGAGGTTGGTGAGGTGGTAGGTGAGAACCAGTGGGGTTCTGTCCTGGTGGCGGTTGAGGGGGCAGGGCTCAAGGGCAGAGGAGCGGGAAGTGGAGGAGATGCGGTGGAGGGCATCGTCGATCATGTCTGGGGGGAATCTGCAGTCTTTGAAGAAGGGGGCCATCTGGGCTGTACGGTATTGGAACTGGTCCTCCTGGGAGCAGATGCGGGAGAGACGAAGGAATTGGGAATATGGGATGGAGTTTTTACAGGGGGCAGGGTGGGAGGAGGTGTGGTCCAGGTAGTTGTGGGAGTCAGCCGGTTTATAGTAGATGTCTGTGTTGATTCGGTCGCCTGAGATAGAAATGGAAAGGTCCAGGAAGGGGAGGGAGGAGTGTGAGACAGTCCAGGTGAATTTGAGGTCGGGATGGAAGGTGTTGTTAAAGTTGATGAACTGTTCAACCTCCTCGTGGGAGCACGAGGCAGCGCCAATACAGTCATCGATGTAGCGGAGGAAAAGGTGGAGGGTGGTGCCAGTGTAGTTGTGGAAGATGGACTGTTCCACATATCCTACGAAGAGACAGGCATAGCTGGGGCCCATGCGGGTGCCCATGGCAACTCCTTTAGTTTGGAGGAAGTGGGAGGATTGGAAAGAGAAGTTGTTCAGGGTGAGAACCATTTCAGTCAGTCGAAGGAGGGTGTCAGTGGAAGGGTACTGGTTGGTGCAGTGGGAAAGGAAGAAGCGGAGGGCTTTGAGTCCTTCGTGATGGGGGATGGAGGTGTACAGGGACTGGATGTCCATCATAAAGATAAGGCATTGGGGACCGGGGAAGCGAAAATCATGGAGGAGGTGGAGGGCGTGGGTGGTGTCCCGAATGTAGGTGGTGAGTTCTTGGACTAAGGGGTACAGAACCGTGTCGAGGTATGCAGAGATGAGTTTGGTGGGGCAGGAGCAGGCTGAGACAATGGGTCGGCCGGGGCAGTCAGGTTTGTGGATTTTGGGCAGGATTTCTCCAGTTTCCTCATTTCCCCTCCCCCCACCTTGTCTCAGTCGATTCCCTCGAACTCAGCACTGCCCTCCTAACCTGCAATTTTCTTCCTGACCTCTCCGCCCCCCCCCACTCTGCCCTATCACCCTCACCTTGACCTCCTTCCACCTATCACATCTCCATCGCCCCTTCCCCAAGTCCCTCCTCCCTACCTTTTACCTTAGCCTGCTGGACACACTTTCCTCATTCCTGATGAAGGGCTTTTGCCCGAAACGTCGAATTTCCTGTTCCTTGGATGCTGCCTGACCTGCTGCGCTTTAACCAGCAACACATTTTCAGCAGAGGTAATTTGCACCATGCCACTGATCCTTGCAAATCTAACATTGAGATTCCAATGACGCAGAAGTTAGCAACAGTTATTTAAAGTGAAAATTGGCTAAAACAATGCTTGTGAAACTTGCAAGGGCACTGTAGAAGCTGATCACTTCATCATTTGTCATGTAAGCATTCCAATGGACGTGATGCAATGCAGTCACAAGTTTCATGGGTAAATGTGGGTCTGGAATGAGAAGTGTTCAGAGTGCAGCAGGCACTCCCTTTTTGAAGTTATGTGTTGATTCACCAAGTTGGTGCACATGCTTATGCTGAAGCTGAATAAATTATGGAAACATGGTAATTGGTATTGGGGCACAGGGTGTCTTACTATATGATTTTAAGGATGCCCGGAGGCATGGTGCATTGGGGAAACCGAGCAAAGGCCACAACAACGGATGAATGGGCACCGCACAACAATCAACAGACAGGAGGGTTCCCTCCCAGTTGGGGAACACTTCAGTGGTCCAGGACATTCAGCCTCAGACCTTCGAGTGACCATCCTCCAAGGTGGACTTCAGGACAGGCAGCAGAGAAAAGTGGCCGAGCAGAGGCTGGTAGCTAAGTTTGGTACCCATAGGGAAGGCCTCAACCGGGACCTTGGGTTCATGTCACATTACAGGTGATCACCATTCCAACACACACACACACACATCCCCCCCCCCCCCCCCCCACACACACACACACACACACACACACACACTCTCACATATACATGGACACAGGTACACACAGACGCGCACACAGACACCCACACACACTCTTATAGATGCACACATTCCCACACTCACACATGCACCCTTCACAGACATTCTGCACTCACTACACACACACACACACACATTTTGTGGGGTGAATTTGTACTTGCAGAGTTACATTGTACTGAGCTCAAAAACTGCATGAATTTATGTAAAACTCTATTATCCCACTTTTTAGATTAGAATCAATCTAAACATCATGGACATCATAGACAGAGAACACAGGGGGCCAACACCTTCAACATATTGTCTAGCTATCACCATTGTTAACAGCTAACCGAGAATGCAACTTTTAAAAAAAGGTTTTGTGATTTACACATGAAAGAAGTGAAACTATCGCTGTATTCTAACCGATGAAAGGCTTAACAGACAATCAGTTTTTCAAAGTATAATTTCAGTTACATCACACTGTAAATTTTTGCTGTAAATTCTGTGTTACGATCGAGCCCTCAACTATCACCTGATGAAGGAGCATCGCTCCGAAAGCTATTGTGCTTCCAATTAAACCTGTTGGACTATAACCTGGTGTTGTGTGATTTTTAACTTTATATGATTCTAGATTAGTGTGTGCAGCCTTCATCTACCAGATATTCCACCACATACTGTTCTGAGAGCCAACAACCTCTTTGTGGGAGAAAATATGGGTCCCGGCCTTGCTACGACATGCCCACAAAACTGATAACACAAAATGCCTGCACTTAAGCCCATCCACAATGCCTCAAATTGGCCAAACCAGCAGCCCCAGACATCACACATACCTCAGGACATGACTCAACCACCCCCAGACCAAGAGAATATACTTCTTCAGATTAACTGATAATGAGCCTTGCACTCCACAATAGCCCAACGGTCTGATATCCTTAGGGCAGAGCTGCTCCTCCTAGGAGTCAAGCCTTCTCAGAGTACCCAGACAAGAAGGCACCAAAAGGTACTTCGCTTGCCACCTCAACAATATGAACATATTGATACCAGGATGAAACCCACCCCAGTCAAGGATAGGAATCTCCTGAGTCAATTAAGAAACTCAATGTCAGACAACTGAATCTTTTCAATGAATGAACTTTATTTCTCTTTGTTGTAACTCACACCATTGTCTCATATAACTCACACTTCATTGTTGTAAGGATATAAAACTCCACTGTGTTCTCTGTTCGGGGAAGAAGCTGTGGTTCCTTCTGAGCAGCCTGTTAGTGACTGTATCAGTGAGGTCAAGTCTCTTCCGCGATAATCGCTGTTTGTTAAATAAATCCTTGTCAGTTCTTAGTCCAATCTGTGTGTTTGTGATCTCTGATTAATTGGATTAAATTCTCTTCCACTCTTTATATTGTCAACAAAGGATCATTGCCAGTCGAAGTGATATATCCAGCCACAAATGAAATGTTGTTTGCCCTGGATGCCTTGCTAAGAAGTTGATGGGAAATGTAGGAGCCCATGAATAGCAGCAAGTCACCATGGAGGGCAAGGAGACTCCAGTTCAGGCAAGAGCTCATACAGCAGGGCCCTTCAGGATGCAGTAGAGCCATGGGAAGACCAATGTTTTTCAGCGCAAACTCCATTTCCTGGGGATGAGCTCGGCACAGTGTGTTCTGGGACATTAGCAGCTGGCAAAATTCTGTCAAAGTGGGAATTGAGGGCTGCAGTCGTGGGAGGCCATTCTCTCCTGGTAGCTGTGAAGGTAACACTGTTTTGAACTTTTCTGCAACTGCCTCCTTCCAAGTGCTGATGGGTGATCTGTGTGGCATCTCTCAGTCATGCATCCACAAATGTATTGAGATAGTGACTCAAGCCATTGTGCAAGAACACACTGTTAGAAGACCATAAGACAAACGAGCAGTATTAGGCCATTTGGCCCATCGAGAATGCTCTGTCATTCAGTCATTGCTCAAAAGTTCCTCGACCCCATTTTTCCACTTTCTCCCCATAACCTTTGATACCCTTGACAATCAAGAACCTATCTCTGTCTGTCTTACATATAATCAATGACTTGACCTCCACAGCCTTCTGTGGCATTGAGTTCCATAGATTCACCACTCTCTGGCTGAAGAAGTTTCTCTTCATCTCCATTCTGAAGTGTCTTCCCTTCACTTTAAGGCTGTGCCCTCAGGTCCTAGTCTGTCCTGTTAATGGAAATATCTTCCCAACATCTATTCTGTCCAAGCCATTCGGTATTCGATCCCCTCACATCCTTCTAAAATCTATTGAGTATAGACCCAGAGTCCTCAAATGTTCCTCATATGTTAAGCCTTTCATTCCTGGGATTATTTTCGTGAACCTCCATCGGACCTGTTCCAGGGCTGGTGCCATATCACAACACTGCAGAATTCATCAGTAGGGAGGGGTTCCATTCCATTGATGTTCAGGTGATCTGTAATCACCATTACCACTTCCTGGAGGTGTGTGCCCACTGCCCTGATTCCAGCATTCTTGGGCACTCTTGTATGCCTGGTATGTTTGAGCGTCTCAAAGTCTTACAAAGCTGGTTCCTGGTTGACAAGGACTACCCACTGTGACGCTGGTTGATGACACTATTGTGAAAGCATCTGACTATGACTGATATAGAGTGCAGATATAATGTACTCAAGCTCCAACTAGGCCCATGGTGGAGCAGATAATTTAAAATGCACATCTGTATTCTTGGACAGATTTGGGGGTTGGCACTCCAGTTTGGTTGGGGCAGAATGTGCCACATCAACCTGGTATGCTGTACTTTTCACAATTGGATCAGGCATCAAGGTTATGTGATAGATGTTGAGGAGCCAGGAAGAATGGGAGCAGTCTTCTTGAGGAGGATGGTGACATTGAGGAAGAGGAAGCTTTCTGTTTGCACAACAGAGCTCAGCTGCATCAGGCACTACAAGCCAGACAGAATCTAGTTGACACCAGGTTGCAGTAGATGGCAGCTAAATGCAACAGAACGTCATGGACTGGAAAATAGTCATTGGCTATCATACCATTATTTAGTTCATGCTCTGGGGTTAACTGCAGCCTCTATTTGTTTCACTTTTGTTGCTTTTGCTGGCTGCAAATAAAAGCTCATCTTTGGAATTGTCTGATTGCTTGCCTGCACATTATGTTCACCTCCAGAACAATGATGATATGCAGCTCACCAGTGGATATTGGGCTCAGACTAGTTTTGATTAGGAGAGGGTGTTTAGGGATAGAACTAAGGACAGGAAAATTGTGTGGCCTAGTGTTTAAATGGTAACTAATGGGGTTTCATATGCGAGTGAGTGTCAGCCATGCCAGCTATGGGTCATGAGCAGTAAGGCTTTGTGGCTACTGTACAATCACCTTGCCAGGGAATGGCAACACCGGATTGTCAATGCTGGTCTGTGTAGATAGTGACCTTTTAATGGTGGCTCAGATACCACAGTTGCTGATCTTTTTGGAGATATCTGGCATGTGGTGAATTCTTCTGAGAACAAATGTTGGTAGAATGGGGCTAGAATCAGGTAGGAGTGGCACCATAGGGACAAGGTAGGTAATTAATCAGGCATTGTTTGGCAAGATGCAGTGAGCAAGCTCACAAGGATTCATGGAGAGACACCCACATGAAAACTAGCCAAAACAAAAATGTAGATTCAGCCTCTAGGTTTTAATTATAGATGGATCTTGAATGGGTGACATTGGGAGAACTTATGTTGGCGCTTCCAAGTCTCTGGGAGAGGTCAGCTGTTTGGAGTTGGGAATTAATTTGCATCAAGCCAGAGAACTCCGTTCATGCTCCTTCTCTCTCCACAAAAAAAATGTTAGAAAGCGATAAAAGCAGAACTGGTTTCGTAGCATTACATTGAGCTAGCAATGGATACAATGTTATATCTCATTACAAGTTTTACAACCAATCTGATTGCCATATTAAAATGATTCTCCAGTCTAAAACTGGACAGCAACTTGATTCCCCATGTGATAGCCCCAGGAAAGTGGCAGTGGGGAGGTCTAAGACAGTAGGTACAGGATCATTATTTTTTATTTGCTGCTGCACTTTGCTGTCAATGGACTTGTAATATAGAGTTGTTCATTTTGCAAACTGGACTTTGCAACCCTTCTTTTTGATTATAATTAACCTATTGACATTGTGAAATAACACTTTTACAAAAACTTGAACTTTCCCCAGAAAGCAACTATCCTTCGTGACATCATGCAATTTAGTTCTGTATTGACCTGTGAATGGTAGTGTTATTTAATAGTGGAGGTTTTCCATGGATTCTGACACTGCTACCAAAAAGGCAGTGCTTCCGATAATCATCACTGTTACAATAGTTCTTGGAACATTTTATTCTATTATTTAAGACATTCATACAAAACAAAACCACAAAAGTTTGACCATGATTGTAGAGTATGCAATGCTGTTATTTGAGACTAAATTGATCTGAGGGCAACTTCCTAAATAAAATTCCAAGAAGTGTCTTATAGCCTGAACCATATTGCAGTTTGTGGCAGCTTTTTGTGTACACAAGTTGCTTGTGGCATTTCCTATGTCATACTGGTGATTATACTTCAAAAGTATCAACTTTGTCTGTGAAGCATTTAGTGATATGAAATTGGAAAAATAATCCTTGTAAAACCATATCTTTCTTTTTAGTCTTTTTCAAACACTAGAGGAGAGTTTAATCTTAGGTGAGGTACCCAACAGTATTTCATTTTGTTCCGGAATAGTAACTGGTCAATTAAATAAGATAAGAAATTGCAAATAATGTGAAAAAATTTGTTATGTTTACAAGAAGAACACATACCATAATTCCATTAACAACTTCTTAAAAATTCGTAGCTCACCTCAGTATTCAGAATGAAGCAAAAAAAAAGATTAAAAGGCATACTCAACCTATCTGTATGAAAAACATATCCACAAGGTCAGTCTCAAAACAAAATCTGCAGTCAGAGTACAATTTGAAACTGTGCCCTCAATCCACCTGACAAAAAATTCATGTGCTGTGGGAAAGGGTGAAGATATTTGAGACCATCATGTAGTTAATAGATTGATTAATGACATCAGCTTTCTTAGCTCAATGCAGTCTGTTTGAAAATAGCCAATCAATCTAATTATGTCATGATTGCGCTGGTCTGTACAGTCCACTGTGCAAAACACCTGTTGATCAACCCTGTCTTTGTCTGAAAATAGGCACATTGAAAGTCAATTTGTTATTTGGTACATTTAAATTTACATTTAAAATCTCAAAGGGTTTTTTCCCCTCCTTCAAGTTATTTCTCTTAAATATTTTTGCTTTGAAGCTTAATCCCTCAGACTGCTCTTTACCACATTTCTTAAACTTTGGCACCTGGGAAAATTTGATCTCGTGTCATTCTCAGAAATCACTTTAGGTTCAACATCAGAGAATGCAATAATGTAGTTTATTCATTTGTGAAAATAGAAATGAAATTGAAAGACAATTGTCACTGAATCTATCCACATTCTCAGGATTACTGAATAGAAATGTGCACTGTACTATGTTGAGTTTTACGGGAAACCAATAATATTTTTACTTATGTCTGATGAATGCTTTAAATGATCATTACTAATTTGTGGGCGGCACGGTGGCACAGTGGTTAGCACTGCTGCCTCACAGCGCCAGAGACCCGGGTTCAATTCCAGCCTCAGGCGACTGTGTGGAGTTTGCACATTGTCTGCGTGGGTTTCCTCCAGGTGCTCCGGTTTCCTCCCACAATCCAATGATGTGTGGGTCAAGTGAATTGGCCATGCTAAATTGCCCATAGTGTTAGGTAAGGGGTAAATGTAGGGGTATGGGTGGGTTGCGCTTCGGCAGGTCAGTGTGGACTTGTTGGGCCGAAGGGCCTGTTTCCATACTGTAAGGAATCTAATCTAATTTCACCTAAGATTTGATGATTAAATAATCACTGCTAGTTAATAGATAAATGGAATTGATCATTTGCTACAGATTATTCATACTCGAAAATGTTCGAGTAAAAGCTTCAGGAAAACATTTGATCTATGGGTCTTAATAAAAAAAAAGCAAAAATCCATATGATATTAAAATACCTCAAAACCGTTCACATAACTAAAGCAAAGTAGATTGATTAATAGGAAGTAAAATCAACCTCTGAGCAACACCACAAACAGCACTGAGATGAATCATCAGTAACTTTAGGGTTTATTGGTATTCTGGAAGGAATATTGGCCCAGCTACTGAAAGACTCCCTGTTCTTTCAGTAGTGCCAAGAGATTTTTAACATACTCTTAGGAGCCAAGACAGGATTTTAGCGCAGAATGTTCTGTAAAGGACAGCTTCTCCATTGGCACAATGCTGAGGACATGTAATGAACTATTAGCTCAGATAGTACACTAAGGTACTAAGGATAGGCTTAACCAATATCCTACAGAGATATAGGTAAGCTTAAGAGATCAGACAAATGGAGTAACTGCCACGAAATGAGAATATGTCCGTTTTGGCAGGTGGAAAGAAAAATAAACTTTTATTCACTCATGGGACATGGGTGTTGCTGGCTAGTCAGCATTTATTGCCAGTCCCTAGTTGCCCTTGAGAAGGTATTGGTGAGCTGCCTTCTTGAAAAGCTGCAGTCCACATGCTGAAAGTTGGCAAACAATGCCCTGAGGGAGGGAATTCCAGGACTTTTTCCAAGCAACAGTGAAGGAATGGTGATATATTTCTAAGTGAAGGTGGTGAGTGGCTTGGAAGGGAACTTGCAGGTGGTGGTGTATCCATGTATCTGCTGCCCTTGTCTTTCTAGATGGGAGTGTTTGTGGATTTGAAAGATGCCAGCTCTGGATCTATGGTGAATTTCTACAGTGCATCTTGTAGATAGTATACACTTCTGCTACTGAACGTCAGCAGTGGAGGATGTGGATACTTGTGGCTGTGGTGCCAATCAAGCAGGCTGCTTTGTCCGGAATGATGTCAAATTTCCAGAGTGTTGTTGGAGCAGCCCCCAACCAAGCAAGTGGGGAGTATTCCGTCACACTCCTGACTTGTGCCTTGTAGATGATGAACATATTATCCAAATGGTTACAGATTGCTGAACTCTTAGATGTCCTACAGCATAAATCACAAAAGCTTAGTACACAAGCACAGGAAATCATTCGGAAAGCTGAAAGAACATTATTGCAAGGGAAATGGAATATAAAAGTAGGGGAATAATGCTTAATTTATGAGACTACATCTAGAGTACACCATACAGTATGGTGTCCATACTTAAAGAATGTAAGTGTATTGGAATCAGTTCAGAGATGTTTTGCCTAACTAACATCTGAAATGACAGTTATTAGAAAAGACTGGACAACTAGGCTTGTGTACTCTGGAATTTAGAAAAGAAAGAGAATCAACCCCTGAGGGGTCTTGATTAGTTGGATACAGAAAGGATGTTCCCTCTCATGAGAGAGTCTAGAACTAGAGGTTACTGTTTACAGCTAAAAGGCTATTTATCTAAAACAGAGTATTTGAATATTCTTACGACAGAAGTAAATAGATTCTTGATAATCAAGGAATGAAAAAGGTTAATCGGGCAAGGTGAGAACGAGGAGTAATTAGATTAACCATGAGCCAAATGTTCTACTGATAATCCCACACTTGCCCTAATTTGTATGTATCTGCCTTCATTTTCCTTCTCAATTGTCATGCTCTCCAAATCATCCTAACCCCAGTGTGTAAATATACTTCTTTAAGTGGGATTTTTTTGCATTTAGTCTGTCAAAAGCAAGTAACTTCTGCTATTTGGAAGAAAGGAAATGTTTGTATGGTGATGCTAAAGGGAGAATGTCAATTTTGAACCACTCTGCATGTTGTTGTTTAAGGTAACAGTTCTGAAGGAGTTAATGTTCATGTTACATTGCACTGTATTTAATCTGGTGATCTCACACAGACTTTGGGTGGAGACTTGAGTTTTGTATAAATCTCCAAAAGGAGCAGACAAATCCTGTACCTCCATGAGTTCTTGGTAATTATGCCTGACCTATAATGTAATTGTTAACTATTACTGTCATGCCTTGTTTTGTAAGACAGGTGCATCTTGTGTTCAGATTTGGCAGAAGTCTGCCCTCCACCACTGATATTTAGACTGTGCCAAGATTCAGTACTGAAAAAGCAGGATTGGAGGCAGCAAACTACCTATGCCAGAATACTGCATGCTGGCAATGGTGGTAACTGAGAATACAAAATGAATGTCAGAAGTGAGTAAACGAAATCTATTTCATCCTGACGAAAGAAAAAAAGCTTATTTTTAAAGAAAAGTGAATTTACTACTTTAAGAAAATTCCCACTTTTACAAGATACAGTTAGCCAGAGGCTGAAACAGAAGAAAACTATAAATGGGCAGCAGCAGCCATGGGAGCAACAGGACGAGTTTAGCACTCCAAAGACAAGCCTTCATCAATAAACTGGTAAGAGGCACAAAGACAACATTGTGGCCAAGAGAATGAGAAAATGCCAGCTGCAATGAGAAAAGGCAAGAGTACCTGCCACGTACATGGTACTCATTCGACTCAGCCAATGCTGAGTCCATCTCATACACTGCAGGCAAGGATGCCCTGAGGCATGGTACATTGGTGAAACCGACCAGAGGCTCTGGCAATGAATAAATAGACACTGCATAGCAATCAACAGACAGGAGTATTCCCTCCCGTTTGGGGAACACTTCAGTGGTCCAGGACATTTGACCTCGGACCTTTGGGTGACCATCCCCCAAGGCGGGACAGGCAGCAGCAAAAGGTGGCTGAGCAGAGGCCTTTAGCTAAGTTTGGTATCCATAGGGAGGGCCTCAACCAGGATCTTGGATTCATGTCACACTACATGTGACCACCATTGCACTATACACGTACACAGACACTCCTACACACACACACACACGTACATACGTTTGTGAGGTGAATTTGTACTTGCAGAGTTACTTTGTACTTTGCTCAAAAACTGCATGAATTCACGTAAGATTCTGTTAATTCATTTTTTAGATTAGAATCTGTCTAAACATTATGGCAAAGACAGACCTTCAACACATTATCCAGCTAACACCAACTGTTAAAGTTAACCTGAGAATGTAACTTTTTAAAAAAAGTTTTGTGATTTACTTATGAAAGAAGTGAAACCAACATGGCCATTCTAACAGATGAGACACTCAACAAACAATCAAGGTATTTTACAACGTATAATTTCAATTACATCACACTGGAAACTGTTGCTATAAATTCTGTGTCTTATAATTGTGTACTTCACAACCACCTGATGAAGGAACAGCGCTCCAAAAGCTAGTGCTTCCAATTAAACCTGTTGGACCATAACCTGGTGTTGTGTGCTTGTCCAACAATGGCATCTCCAAACCATTGATTTGGATCATTCAAAGTGGGAAAACATCTATTTTTCCTGGTAAGAAGTAAGAAAGTTCCATCTTGGCTACAGAAGTCAGGAGAATCCTTAAAAAAAAGGCAGGGAACCACTAGTTTGATCATTAGTATGGGTAGGAAAACCCGTCAAGCGGTACCGAGAAACACAACTGCAAAAAGACGGAATTTAAAATCTTGAAAGCGTAAAATACAACACAACAACCAGTTAAAAGAATTTACAGCTCTGTTCGAGAACTTAATACTTTATTATGACAGTACGGATTTTAAAAAGACTGACAAGTAAATTACTGCAATTTTGCAGCTTTACAGAGTATAGCAAATTTTACAAAGGAATTTTAAAAATAGAAATGATGATTGCGATGAATACAACCATAAAGAACTAGAAATTAAAAATAGTATTGAAATGCCGATATAATTACAGATTTACATCAGTTTAAACGACCACTACAGATAAGTAAAAAACTATGGAAGCAGAGCTTTGAAATCAGAATTCATAAGACACAATTACTATTTGGATTCTTAATGCAGCTTTATCAGATTTCTTACAGACCAAGGAAGAGTTACTTTTGAAGAAAGTTATTCAAATCATGCTGGAATCAGCAGCCAGAAAAGTTGAGGCAGATCCTGAGAAGAGAAGGTTGACTCTACCTTGATAGAGCAAGAGAATCTATTCACTTTACAAGGTGTGGGCACTCTAAAGGGGTAGTTGTTAAGCAAACATAAAAAGGAGGCAAATAGCAAATGCTCAGAGACAAAATGTCTCACAAAACACAGACCATAACAAAGAAATACTATTTTTGTAAAACTACAGACCACTTCCAGAACATGTGTAGATGGAAGAAACAGTTAGAGCAATGGAAACACTGGTGATCATACATGCAAGAATGTCTACAAAGTAGATAATCCACTCAAGTTAATTAAAAAACTGCATTAGGTTATATATTTCTATTGGAAAAGATGCCAGATGCATTTAAAGTCATAGAGGTGTATAGCACAGAAACAGACCCTTCGTTCCAACTTATCCATGCCGACTAGATATCCTAAATTAATCTAGTCCCATTTACCAACTTGGCCCATATCCCTCTGAACCTCTCTTTTCATATACCCATCCAGAGGCTTTTTAAATATTGAAATTGTACCAGCCTTCACCACTTCCTCCAGCAGCTCATTCCAGACATGCACCACCCTTTACGTCAAAATTGTTGTCCTTTAGATCCCTTTTGAATTTTTTCCCTCTCACCCTAAACCTATGCCCTCTTATTCTGGATTCCCCACCTCAGGGAAAAGACCTTGTCTATTTACCCTATTCATTTCTAGAGAGAAATTGAGAAGTAAAGGAAAAATATATGTACTGTTTTTTAACATGAATAATTTCACATTGAGTGCTAGAACCAATGTGAGATTCACAAATAAAAACAAGAATTGCATAGTAACTCAGCAGATCTGCAGCATCTGTGGATATAAAGCAGAGTTAACGTTTCTGGGCCAGTGACAAAGAAGGGTCATTGGACCAAAACATTAACTGTACTTTCTCTCCACAGATGCTGCCAAACCTGCTGAGTTTCTCCAGCAATAATCTGTTTTTGTTACAGATTTCCAATATCCACAGTTCTTTGTTTTGTTTGACATTCACAAACATTTGTGCACACTTTTACATAGGTATTAAACTATTCCTCACATCAAATTCACAATATGTTACATGGATCACAGAGGATTAGTTATACTTCCACGAGGCTGATCTACATCAGAAAATGTTAAAAATAAATAGGAGCAGAGAGTTTTACAACTAAACCACATTCCTTCAGGGATTAAATTTTAATGCACCTGCAATCATCTAAAAATCATAAGAGCAAATAATTAGCATTCCTGTTTTACTGTCAAATTGTAGTTTTTGGTCAGAATAAATCAGGGATAAATGTAAACGATATACTTTGTTTCCTGTCAGCTCCTGATAGCATAACATCTTGAATAAATTGGCTTGCCATTAAAAAAAATATTTCACTGTGTTCATAAACTTGACATATTTATTTCTGTGAATTACTGTGTGCACGTGTAACTGATCATATCAGACTATTTAAATAAATCTGCCAAATCAGATTAAAGCTCTAAATTTTCTGAACTGTTCCACATCAGGAATTGTGTCTTGGCTTTCCAATTTTACATTTATGTGGTAAAGATGTCACACCCTGTTTGGCTACATCTGGGGCTTTTCCATATGCAGATGGTGGGTGGGGCTGCTGAACCTCAAAGGACAGCAGGAGGCTGTCCAACACCAACAGTCTGGCAATCTGACTGCCAGAGTTGGAGGTTGCGATAGTAGGAAGGGAGGATTGAAAGTATATCCATTCCCAATCATCAGCCACAAATGAGTTAAGCAAAATATCAGGGGAAAGCTGTACACTGCAATAGCACTGTCATGGTTGCAGCTGATTTTCAGATTGATGACAATAGAGCCACCAGCTCTGATGTTCACTTGCTGTGTTGCTGGGAAACAGAAATAGTTTCAAAGTGGATTCCTGATGGAATGCATACTCCAAGAGGCATACTGAATACTAGCTGGGATTGGGTGGGTGCATTCAATTAAGTCTCCAAGGAGTTAAATGGTTGAATTAAAGACAACCATTTAACTCCTTGAAGACTTAATTAAATGCCCCCTCCCAATCCCAGCTAGTTTTCAATCTACCTTAATTCTATACCACGCCTCTGGGAACTAGCTGACATGTGGTGTGCATTGCGCTAATATTGGGTGGAACTTATTGCCTACCTGCTTTTACTGGGGTCAGTTGAGGCCCTTAAGTGGTCAATGTATTAGACACAATTCACCTGTCAGCACTATAAGACCACAGCATGTGCCATCTCCCTGGCCCCACAATCATCCCTGGAACATCTGGACAACAAGGATGCTTACATCAGGCTCCTAATTATTGACTACAGCTTCATTTTCAATACCATAATTTCAAACAAACTTATCTCCAAATTCCAGGACATAGGTCTCTGCTCCTCTGTCTGTGACTGGATCCTTAACTTCCTGACCCACAGATCACAATCAGTAAGGATAGGTGACAATACTTCCTCCATGATAATCCTTAACACCTGTGGCTTGTAAGACTGCGTACTCAGCCCCTTACCATAAGCCTATACACAATTGTGTGGCCAAATTCTGCACCGACTCCACTTACAAGTTTGCCGATGACACCACGGTTATAGGTCGGATCTCAAACAATAACAATATGAAGTGGGGGGATAGTTTTCCTATCCATGTACTTATCCAAGTGTCTTTTAAATGTTGTAATTGTAACCATGTCTACCACTTCCTCAGGAAGTTCATTCTACATGTGAACCAGCCTCCGTGTAAAACATTTGCCACTGTTTTTTTAAAAATCTTTCTCCTCTCACCTTAGCAATGTGCCCCCAGTCTTGAAATCCCCCATCCTAGGGAAAAGACAACTACCATTAACTCTATCTATACCCCTCATTTTATAAACTTCTAAACTTCTATAAGGTCACCTTTCAATCTCCTATGGTGAAAAATGTCCCAGCCCTTCATTATAACTCAAACCTTCCACACACAATTACATCCTGGTACATCTCTTCTGAAATATCTCCAGCTTAATAATATCCTTCTTATAACTGGGCGACCAGAACATTTATGGCTCCAGTAGAGGCCTCACCAATGTCCTGTACAACCTCAACATGACTTCCCAACTCATTTCTACTGTATGCAGTCCTCAGAAGTCATGCAATAAAAATGATTTATTTTAGAAGCTTAAGAAAAAACTGCACCTGGAATAAAACTCCAATCAAACATCTGAATCGTTGATGTTAAAGTAAAATCTACTCTAATGTAAAATCACAATGTAACCCCTCAAAAGGGTAATTCAGCTTCTCAACAAATAAGAAAACATATCAAAGATATTCTACAATATCATTTTTTTCATGGGAAGGGTCAACCTGCTTTTGCAAGATAGAACCCTCTGATGAATCACTGCATCTAAATCTCACCCATATTATAATAAAGTGTCACAATGAAATTTGAAGCTGTCAAAACATATTACACTTAACATTCAGAGTGTCACAGATTCCTCAGTACAATTTCTCCGGTGATCTTGACCTAAAGAAAGGAGAATAACTTACTTCTGTTTATGTTGAATCTACCCTCATCTGCAGCCTGTATCACAGCATTATGATAAATAATTGATGCTGAAAATTGACACAAAAGACGCAGTGGTTTAATCATTGAAGAAAAGAGTCCAGACATTTTAATAATGGAAAAATAATAACTGCAGCATGGATAGAGTTACCAGACAACATTACCTTTGTTTTCCCTCATAGTAATGATGAGACTGCTATTCCAACAAGTAATGCACACTTGTCACAGATTAAATATTTGAAATGACAATGCAACCTGCATAGTGGAAATTTGATGCAGGTGCAAATAGTTTTTTTTTTGATCCCAATTGTCAGTTATTTTGGTCCTTCCTATCTAAATGAAAATCATGTTCATGACACCAGAAATTGTGTTTGCATAGACTCACTGCATTTCTTGGAATTTGCTGACTTTAGATTTTAATGTATATGAATTAAATTGAATGTTGGCTACGTATGCTCACAAACTACTGGAGGTGCATGCATCTCCACCCTCCACCAGCTCCCCAGCCACTACCCGCCCCAGCCACTCCCACCCAAAAGTGCAATCACAAGGCCTGTAAAGTCACTGATAACAATGATGCAGGTAACTGCAGGTAAAAAGATTTGTTTTCAAATGTTTTAACTCAATTCAATTCAAATATTGCAATCACATAGTCACACAGCTCTGCTTCCAACACTTATTTATCCTTCTCCTCACCCCTCATTTCTGCCTTTCTGTTTTCTACCCTGTTCCAGGGCTGCTTATTGTTTCCTTGGTGAAGTGATGGGAATAAAGCACAGCAAACTAGCAACCAGTGCCGAATTCAACTGTGATGTGAGCGTCCTGGATCTACAATCATCAGTGGCACTGCAGAGCTTTGATGAAGAGTGATCTGGACTTGAAACATTAGCCTGCTTTCTAACCTGCCTGCCCCACTGTGATTGCTAGCATTTTTTATTTTCAGTCACACTGCACATATGGTTACAGTCAAAGTGGGTGCTAACTTCCGATTCAAGGTATACAACATTCATCTCAATCATGCAGGCTTCCCATCCCAGTGCAGTGGCAGGAAGCAGAATGTTTAAAAATAGAGATTTTCCATTTGTTAGTAAACTTGGAGGATATGCTATGTTTTAGAAATAAAGTTATGCTGTTTTGGATTACTTATTTATAAGAACTGAATAAGTTAAATTCCATTTTCATTACATAGCATTTTAGAACATAGAACAATACAGCGCAGAACTGGTCCTTCGCCCCTCGATGTTGCACCAACCTGTGAACTATTCTCAGCTCGTCCCCCCACACTATCCCAAAATCATCCAAGTGCTTATCTAGGAATAGTTTAAATCTCCCTAAAGTGGCTGAGTTGACTACATTAGCAGGTAGGACATTCCACGCCCTTACCACTCTCTGCGTAAAGAACATGCCTCTGACATCTGTCTTAAATCTATCACGCCTCAATTTGTCATTATGCCCCCTCGTTCACACTGACGTCATCATCCTAGGAAAAACACTTTCACTGTCTACTCTATCTAATCCTCTGATCATCTTGTATGTCTCTATCAAATCTCCTCTTCTTGCCAATGAGAACAGGTTCAAGACTCTCCGCCTTTCCTCATAACACCTTCCCTTCAGACCAGGCAATATCTGGTAAATCTCTGCACTTTTTCCAATGCTTCCACATCCCTCCCGAAATATGGGACCAGAACTGTACACAATATTCCAAGTGTGGCTGGACTAGTGTTTTGTATAGTTGCAGCATGATATTGAGGCTCCAGAACTTAATCCCACTACAAATGAAACTTAACACACTGTATGCCTTCTTAACAGCACTATCCACCTAGGTGGCAATTTTCAGGGATCTATGCATATGGACTCCAAGATCACTCTGCATATCCACACTACAAAGAATCTTTCCATTGACCCAGTACTCTACCTTCCTGATATTCTTCCCAAAGTGTATCACCTCACATTTAGCTGCATTCAACTCCATTTGCCACTTCTCAGCCCAATTCTGCAGTTTATCCAAGTCCCCCTGCAACCTGTAACATTCTTCCACACTGTCAACTACTCCACTGACTTTACTGTCACTTGCAAATTTACTAATCCATCCACCTGTGCCTGTGTCTAAGTCATATATAAAAATGACAAACAGCAGTGGTCCCAAAACAGGTCCTTGTGGCACATCACTAGTAACCGGACTCCAGGCTGAATATTTTCCATCAACCACCACCAGTTTCTACTCCAAATTGCTAAATCGCCCTCAATTCCATGCCTCTGCATTTTCTCCAAAAGCCTACCATGTGGAACTTTATTAAAGGCTTTACTGAAGTCTATGTATACCACGTCAACTGCTCTACCCTCATCTACATGCTTGGTCACCTTCTCAAAAAACTCAATGAGGTTTGTAAGACATGACCTGCCCTTGATGAAACCATAGCTGAAAATGTGTTGCTGAAAAAGCGCAGCAGGTCAGGCAGCATCCAAGGAGCAGGAGAATCGACGTTTCAGGCATGAGCCCTTCTTCAGGAAAGCTTCTTCCTGAAGAAGGGCTCATTCCGGAAACGTTCTTGAACAAGGGCACAACATTTGCAATCCTCCAGTCCTCTGGGGTACCAAACCTGTAGACAATGACAACTGAAAATCCAAAGCCAAAGGCTCTGCTATCTCCTCCCTAGCTTCCCAGAGAATCCTCGGATAAATCCCATCTGGCCCAGGGTACTTGTCTACTTTCACTCCTTCTAGAATTGATAGCACCTATTTGTAACTAACCTTGATCCTTTCTAATCTAACATCTTGTACCTCATTCTTCTCCTCTTCAATATTCTCCTTTCCCTGAATGAAAACCAATGAGAAATGTTCATTTAGCGCCTCTCCAATCTCCATAGGATCCACACTCAACTTCCCACTTCTGTCTTTGATTGGTCCTATTCCTACCTAATCATTCTTTTATTCCTCACATACCTTTAGAAAGCTTTAGGGTTCTCCTTTATTCTATTTGCTAAAGACTGCTCGTGTCCTCTCTTTGCTCATCTTAACTCTCTCTTTAAATCCTTCCTAGCTGATCTGTAACTCTCCATCGCCTCATCTGAACCATCTTGCTTCATCAACATATACGCCTCCTTCTTCTTTGTACAAAAGATGCAATTTCTGTTATAAACCATGGTTCCCTTACCTTATCACTTCCTCCCTGCCATACCTATCAAGGACACACAATATCTGTTCCTTAAACCAGCTCCACATTTCCATTGTCTGCATCCCCTGTATTTTGCTACCCCATTCTATGCATCCTAATTCTTGCCTAATTGCATTATAATTGCCCTTGCCCCAGCGATAACCCTTGACCTGTGGCATGTACCTATCCCTTTCCATCGCTAAACTAAACATAACTGAATTATGGTCACTCTCTCCAAAGTGCTCACCTACAACTAAATCAAACACCTGGCCTGGTTCATCACCAAGCACCAGATCCAATGTGGCCTTCCCTCTTGTCGGCCCTTTGACATACTGTGTCAGGAAACCCTCCTATACACATTGGACAAAAACTGATCCATCTGACATACTAGAGTTATAGCATTTCCAGTCAATGTTGGGAAAGTTAAAGTCCCCCATAATGACCACCCTGTTCCTTTCACTCCTACCCAGAATAATTTTGCTAATCCTCTCTTCCACCTCCCTGGAACTCTGCAGTGGCCTATAAAAAAAAACTCCCAGCATTGTGACCCCTCCTCACCTGTTTCTAACCTCAGCCCACACTACCTCAGCGGACGAGTCCTCACCAAACGTTCTCTCAGCCACTGTTATACTATCCTTGACTAACAAGGCCACGCCTCCCCCTCTTTTACTGCCATGCCTGTTCTTAATGAAAGATTTTGGGATCGCTCTGTGCTGTGATTGTAATCCTTAACTATTTCCTTTATTCTGTAAACTAACATAAATAATAAGTCTTTATTTTGTGTATTTATTTATCTCATACCATTTTAACATCAAAGATACACAGTTGAATATGCTAAAGCTAGTTTTTGTGCATTTATTCATATTGAGAAGGGAGATTTGACTGTATCAGAGTCAAGTTTGGATAGTACTGACGCTGGTTTTGAGTTTTGATAATGATTCTAGTGTCCATTATTTAGGTCTCTAGATGTGTCCGACAAATCTGATAAATTAAGTTGATAATAGGGAGGGCAAGGAGCATCAGGGCCATTAGAGACTAATGTGATTAGTAACCGGTCTCATTAACCACAGATGCAAGTATAAAGAAAGAAACAGGAACAATGGTAGGAGGAAATTGTGACTTAGAATCAAAATGCGACCAGAGAAAAAACATAAAACTGTATTGAAAATAATTAAAAATCACACAGCACCAGGTACATGACTAGCTACCTGATGAAGGAGCAGCGCTGCAAAAGCTTGTACTTCCAAATAAGCCTGTTGGACTACAACCTGGTGTTGTGTGATTTTTAACTTTGTCCACTCCAGTCCAACACCGCACCTCCATATTATGTCATGAAAATAGAAAACAAAGGAACAGAAAATAAGATGATGAAAAAATATGAACTTATAACCACAATTTACTGCCTGAAGAAATGATATTCTACAATTGGAATTGTTTCCTTTCCCAACGTGAGAAAAAGTGGAGATGGGACCAAGGGAGTTGCTTTGGGGAGAATGGGGTTGGTTTCAGTAGATTGAATGAGGATTCCAGATGTTAACGTTATAAATTCCCATTTCTTACAGTTTCTGGTTCAAACATTTCTGAACTGACGTTAATCGAAAATATTTAACTGATGGAAACGCATTGAGATGCTATGTTCCAGTAAATTCTAACACAGAGCATGTTGGCAAATTTTGGGCAAAATCTAACTATCTATAATTGACAGAAGTAGAAGACTTCCATCCGAATTGCAATTCCATTCAGATCGTATAAGGTCTGTTTATGAAAGCAAGCGATATGCAGGAAATGGAATGAAAACCAATCACTCTGTCTAGTCAGCCGTGGACTCAGTCTTCAGCTGAAAGTCACCTCAGCTTTCCTGTCAAATAAACAATTGGCAACGAGGATTGTCTAAACCAAACAAAACATTATCGGAGATTTGAATATCTCAGTCACCTTCAACTTGAATTATGAAATCAAAATCTCACTTTTGAGTTTATTTTTGGATAATACAACTATAACCACCAGCTGAGTGTTCTCTTTCAGAACCGCAGCGGCGCCACATGCAATAAAGCCAACCTTCCAATTGTCTGTAGCATTCTACTTTGTGAGGTTCAGCCCTGAAGACCTAATGGAATCTATCATATCACATCATAGAATAGGAGACAAAAGCCAATTCTAAAGCCCCAAACAGCAGACTTTGTGAGTTAATGTCTACCAGGGGTATTGAGGATTGAGCCTTCAGTCTGACGAAACTGGAGGTGGGTTCTGTATTTGACCGGATAACAACGAAACTCAGGAACATCACCGCCCCACGATGGGGGAAATGGTTGTGCAGAAACGCCCGGCAGTTGCCCTGATATGAAAAGTGGCTTTCGTCGAGTCGATACCGAAGAAGCGTCAACAAATGTGGGAACGCGCTAATGGTTAGATTGTGAACAAGGAGAGAGAGAAATTGTCAATTCGTGAAAACCCGAGGGGAATCTAAGAGGGGAAGGGAGGGGAGAGGAGGCGTCATTTGAAAGACTGACAAGACTATTTATGTGTTGGAGCCTGATCACTTTACGTCAGTACAGGTATTTGGGTTAGTGTTGAGAGTGGGTGGGGGTTTACTCAGCGGCACAGCGACGTTCTGACATTTACCCACTGACTAGCAAAGTGAAAGTACGGGGGGAGCTGTGCCGGAAGGAAGTTCTCTGGGGCGGCGAGACGCACAGACGCTACCGGTAAACGGGAGGCTGCGGTATGTCCGGGGACAGGGTAGTGGCCTCCCGGTACCGGGGTTCAGCCTCTCCACCCGCTCGAATGCGGCTGGGACTCGGCCGATTGTGAGCGCTTCCCTGTCGGGAGTGAACGGCGGCTGCTGCTGCTCGCCTTTTCCCGGGGGCCGGACTGACGCAGCGGGAAGTTAGTGGTGGTGGTGAGGGGAATGTGTGACCGCTCCATGTTGTTGTGGATGGCCAGTGTGCAGCCGGCGCTGCTCCTGCTCCTGCCGCTCCTCAGCGGCGTGTACTGCCTTGTGGATTCCAACAGCTCGACCCCAGCCCTGTACTACGTGACGATCGGAGACGGCACCTCCACTGAATTCGAGTTTCCCGAAAACACCAAAGGCATCATTGTGGTTTCCAGTCGCTACAGCAGCACCGAGGAAAAGGATGGCAGTAAACTGTTCGTTCAGTCTCTGGACCCAGATGTCCTCACCATCATTAACGTCAGTGATGCTGAAACCATAGGATTTGTGAAAAGTTACATTGTCAGCATCAAATCCGGACTGGCTGGGACAGCGCCTCTCTTAATCCGCCTTCTGGATGTCACTAGGGTTGAGCCATTCACTGTCGAAGAGCGAAGAGATTATATTATTAAAGTGTCTCCCACTGATGATGATCCAGGTTCAACTAGTTTGGCGCATTTCTCTCAGAACCCCCTCCTTTATTTCCTTCTGCCTTTAGTTTTTATAAATAAGTGTGCGTTTGGTTGTAAAGTGGAGTTAGCAGTCCTGCGAGGTCTTCTCAAACAGCCACATCCTGTCATTCTGGGAGTGATTGGGCAGTTTCTGTTGATGCCATTATATGGATATATTTTGTCCAAGGTCTTTTCCCTTCCCAAAGCTCTTTCCCTCGGGCTGATAATAACTTGCTCTACCCCTGGAGGAGGTGGAGGTTACCTCTACAGTCTGCTTCTAGGAGGGGATGTGACCCTTGCCATTTCCATGACCTTGATCTCGACTGTAGTCGCGACTGTTATGATGCCACTTTCATCCACCATTTATACCTATATTCTTAATGTTCATGAAACACTGCATGTCCCGTTTACTAAGATTCTTGTGACATTGCTGTTTATTGCTATTCCCATTTCAACAGGAATGTTGATAAAATATAAATTGCCACGACTCAGCAAGTTCTTACTTTTGCTCATTCGACCCCTCAGTTTCCTGTTAATTATTGGAGGACTCTTCATGGCTTACCAGATGGGAGCAGCCATACTTTGCAATGTTTGTAAGGAAATAATTGTTGCTGGAGTTGCTGTTCCTGTGTTTGGATTGCTTATTGGATATCTCATGGCTTATTGCTTAAAATTACCTGTTCCTTTATGCAAAACTGTCAGCATAGAGATTGGAGTTCAAAATAGCCTGCTAGCCCTTGCAGTACTGCAGTTGTCCTTCCGTCGCATCGAAGCAGACTTTGCCTCGCAGGCCCCGTTTATAGTGGCTCTGAGTAGCACTTCAGAAATGCTGCTACTTGTGATCCTTCATCTTCTCTACAAGAGTCTCAGGCCACATCCAGTATCTGAAGGAAATGACTTGAAGTCCTGATCTCTTTGAGTTTGATCAAAGGAAATGAATTACCTGCACTGCAACATATTTGAATATTTTTGTACTGAGCAATTTTCCAAAATGAGTATGTGTGGCTACAGCAGCAATTTGGTATGTTTACATGGTCTTTTGAAGTGAGTCACCGTGTTGCTTTTCTGCTGACCATGAATGCACTGCATTTCAATTGCTGAATGGCTAGTGCAGTAACATACAGCCTTTGCTTTGCATCGGGTATTGGATTTCAGTGGAATTGACAATTATGTGACCTCATTTCTTCTAGAAACTTAAATTGCTGCAAATTTTTTTGATAGTTTATACCATCTGCAATAAGAGTTGTTGCCTCTTTTTCTCATTATTTCAGGTGTATAATATCTGTTGAAGGGGACAGTTTCCACCATGTTATTCTTTGGTTTTAAAGAGGCTTCGATGTATTGAAATATTTCCTAGTTGGAACTCAGTGTTTAAACCTTTGATTACTACTTAAGAGACATTCTGTTGGCCAGGCTTATTGTACAGAAATACTTCTTTATATGGCAGTATATATTCATTGAATAAACTAAATTGGTGGTTCTGAGCAGCATTCCATGTTATGTTTTATTAGTTGGAATTCTGTACAACACTTTTTTTTGTGACCTGCAGTATGTTCTATATGTAATGTGCACTGTTTTTGTAACATCAGACATCAGTAACAATGCAGATAGACTTTTAATTTGAAAAGCTAAAGTAAGAATAAACTAATTTTTAGACTTTGGGTACTTACTTGATTTTAAAGATATGTATACTTGATCTATTTGGACAGTATTGAAATAAGAATGGCCTCCATGATGTCATGCTGAAAAAAAATAATTTTAATGAATATCCATAGTAAATCCCATTAATTGCACCCTCTGTAATTTTAGTTTTCATTTTGTTTTTAAACTTCAGGGTAAATATCATAACACTGAAGCCTGGGTGCTAAATGATGATCCAATCAACTGATTATTGAATGATAGAGCAGTTCAGGGGGCCAAGTAGCCCATTCCTGATCCTAATTACAACTTCCATTAAAAGAAATGCCTTTTCCAATGTTCTTTCCCTTTTGAATTTGCTTCTCTGTTTAGAGCATTATCAATAAATTCAATATCTGCACTTTAGTGATACTAACTAACCTCTCTTGAAATGGACAGAAGTGAGCCAATCGTGGTTGGGTGAAAGGAAGGGCTGGTAGGTGTAGGGAAAGCTGGCAACTAGAAAAATTGAGACTATAATCAAGTATTGACAGGAGAAAGCGAATGAATCAGAGTATAAAGGCAGTAGGAACATAATTAAGATGGAAAATCAGGAGGGCAGAAAGGGGACATGAGATAGCTTTGGGTTATGTGGTTAGGAGAATCCAAAGGGATTTTTATAAATACATTAAGGACAAAAGGGCAACTAGGGAGAGAATAAGGCCCCACAAAGATCAGCAAGGCAGCCAATATGTGGAGCCACAGGAGATACTAAACGAGTATTTTGCATCAGTATTTACTGTGGAGAAGGACATAGAAGGTATAGAATGTAGGGAAATAGATGGTGACAGCTTGAAAAATGTACATATTACAGAAGAGGTGCTGTATATCTTGAAACGCATAAAAATGGATAAATCCCCAGGACTTAATCAGGTCTACCATAAAACTCTATGCGAAGCTAGCAAAGTGATTGCTGGATCCCTTGCTGAGATATTTGTATCATTGATAGTCACAAGTGAGGTGCCGGAAGATTGGAGGTTGGCCGATGTGCCGCTTTTTAAGAAATGTGGCAAGGAAAAGCCAGGGAGCTATAGACCAGTGAGCCTGACATCGGTGGTGGGCAAGTTGTTGGAGGGAATCCTGAGGGACAGGATTTAGAGAGGCAAGGACTGATTAGGGATAGTCAGCATGGCTTTGTGCATGGGAAATTATATCAACTTCACTGAGTTTTTTTGAAGAAGTAACAAAGAGGATTGATGAGGGCAGAGTGGTAGACGTGATCAATATAGACTTCAGTAAGGTGTTCGACAAGGTTCTTCGTGGGACACTGGTTAGCAAGGTTAGATCTCATGGAATACAGGGAGAACTAGCCATTTGGACACTTAACAGGCTCAAAAGTAGAAGACAGAGGATGATGGCTGAGGGTTGCTTTTCAGACTGGAGGCCTGTGACCAGTGGTGTGCCAAAAGAAATAGTGCCGGGTCCACTGCTTTTCTTTGTTTATGTAAAATGATTTGGATGCGAACGTAGGAGATATAGTTAGCAAGTTTGCAGGTGACACCAAACTTGGAGGTGTAGTGGTCAGCAAAGGAGGTTACCTCAAGAGTACAATTGGATCTTGATCAGATGGGCCAATGGGCTGAGGAGTGGCAGGTGGAGTTTTAATTTAGATAAATGCAAGGTGCTGCATTTTGGAAAAGCAAATCAGAGCAGAACTTGTACGCTTAAATGGTAAGGTTCTGGGGTGTATTGCTGAACAAAGAGACCTTGGTCTGCAGGTTCACAGTTCCTTGAAAGTAGAGTCGCAAGTAGATAGGATAGCGAACAAGGCATTTGGTATGCTTTATTGGTCAGAGTATTGAGTATAGGAGTTGGGAGGTCATGTTGCACTGTACAGGACGTTGGAATATTGGAATTGTGTGCAATTCAGGTCTCCTTCCTATCGGAAGGATATTGTGAAACTTGAAATGATTCAGGAAAGATTTACAAGGATGTTGCCAGGATTTGAGGTATAGAGAGAGGCTGAAGGCTGTTTTCCTGGAGCATCGGAGGCTGAGGGGTGACCTTTATAGAGGTTTATAAAATCCTGAGGGGCGTGGTTAGGATAAATAGACAAAGTCTTTTCCCTCGGGTAAGGGAGTCCAGAACTAGAGTGCATAGGTTTAGGGTGAAAGGAGAAAGATATAAAAGGAACCTAAGAGACAACTTTTTCACACACAGGCTGGTGCATGTATGAAATGAGCTGCCTCTGGAAGTGGTGGAGGCTGGTACAATTACTGCATTTAAAAGGCACCTAGATGGCTATATGAATAGGAAAGGTTTTGAGGGATATGGGCCAAATGCTTGCAAATGGGATTAGATTGTGTTAGGATATCTGGTCAGCATGGATGAGTTGGACTGAAGGGTTTGTTTCTGTGCTGTACATCCGACTCTGTAATTGCCCCCTCTTCTTTTTTTTCTTTCCCTAGCCCTTAAGAATAATTACACTATTCCTACCAATCTATCTTGATTGAAATCCACTACCCCCCCAAAGATATAAGGGAAGTTGCCTGCATATATTTAAACTCTAACTAATACTCCATATATATTTTGTGTGTGTGTGTGTTATATATATTTTTTTCTTTACTATTTGTTCTGCTTTAATGCTTTAAAACAGGATAGACTTGAAAACAGCAACTGCATCTACATGTTCAAGGTTAATATATGCCACCATTTTTAAAAAAAAAATTGGTTTGATAGTATTTAGAATTAATGTAATTGATAAAGTAATCAGAAGCATGATGAGCTATTACCTAATGCATTGCCTGAAAGGGTGGCAGAAGCAGACTCAATGTTAACTTGCAGAAGACAATTGGATCAACAGTTCAAGGAAAAAAAAACCTGTTGGGGAATGGTTTTTGGGGAATGAGTAATTTTTTTTGCAAAACATCGGCATGATTACCTGAATAGTAGTCTTTTTGCAGTATCATTCTGACTTTGTTACTTCTAATAATGGTAACCTGATGGAGCTTAATTAAGTTTCCTGAATCTAAGCTTTGTTTTGTGTGTGTAAATTCACATGAGAGAACTTCCTACGTTATGCCAAGTTTCTATACATAACTTTCTCCTTTTTTATAAAAGTCTGCAATAAAGTACCAATAAACTTAGTTATTTAAACCAAATTGTATGTAATCATTGTAATGGTAGTGAATTCAGGCTCTGTATATAATGGAGCTAATTTACTTAATTATAGTAGTATAAAATAATGTTGGCATAGGGTTACAGCACTGTTAACCTTTTTTTTGTCTATTTTAAACAGATGTTGAAGGTAAGTTGAAACTTTTTAAGAGAAGTAGAAGAGCCACTTCAATATATTGGTTTTATACATATGTTCATAATCAGGCACCACACGAATTACATGCTTGATTTGAGTGCAAAAGCAAATAAACCAACCAAAATAAAGTTAACATCATATTGTTCAGCTGCAAAGGCTTCTGTTGTGGGAAGAAGAGTAAATTTAGCCATAGAGGGATGTAGTCATGAAATAGCTGGTTGTTTAAAGAAGCAGAAAAACCTCTGCTGTGGGGTCACGGTAGCTGGGGTTTATGCTTTCAAGTCTGTCTTTTCAATTTAAGCATATTCAACACTTTTTTTACTGGTGATCCCTGAGCTTATGTTATTTCCAGTTAATTGTATTTCAATCACTCAGCAAACATTTATGTAATGAAACCACTAATGACTCAAGATAACTGGAAATTGAAAGCATTGGTAAACCCACATTGTATACTTTGTCATGCAAAATGATGAATGCCACCAGTCATGTTTGAAAGGAAGTATTTTTTATGTGCTATTCACTAAAATGATGTCTTTATTTCACTTTTCAAAGTATAACCTTGCAATTTTTGCCCAAAGGAGCAAGTGAAACAGATTATGATACTGTATTGTTGGGACAAGAAACCTAATTTTAGTTTAACCAGAGCAATGCTATCAAATGCTACCATTTTTACCACTTTTTGTATCTCTGCTTTCTTCTCATACTCTTTTCCACTTGGTGATTAGTTGCAGTATACAGTTTTGCCCTTCTGAATTGGCAAAAATAAATACCTGCAGTTTTTTTTCCTTTAATCTTTCTCAGTTCTTCCTGGAAATTCCTGTCTCTGTGCATTGATCAATGATTCAAACTAAGTCCCCACAGCAGATAATTGTTCTAGTTTACCTCTCATTTAAATTTCTTTGTTTCTAGTTTATGCATACATTTGTTATCCTTTCTTTTCACAGAGTTTATGCTAATACAGTGTATATAATTGTCTCCTGTCAATATCGGAAAGTATCTTTTACCAAATGAGCTCCGTATCAAAGTTTCATTTTAGTTATATGGGCAAACAATTCTACATTTGGAATGCCCCATTACTGATGGACAATAATTTACGTTTTTTTTCTCAGCCTGGTTGAAAGAAAGATACTAACCAGTATGGTTGAAGTCTCCTTACTCATCTTCAAACAGTGCTAATGATTATTAATCATATGATTCATTTAAGACAAACAGTCCTGACATTACAAATTAATTATTATAGATGCCAGAGTTTATTTTTTAAAAACAAATTTCCTCCATGGATGCTGCATGATTTGCTGACTATTTCTAGTGTTTCAAGCATCTTCTGATTTTTGTAGTTCAGCTCAAACTTTAACATCCTAGCTATGTTTAAGCATATTATTTCAAACAACAAACATGGAATTATTGACCACAATTAGATCTCCTTTTATAAAACGGAGAGTAAAGAAAGATATTAAATTCCTAACCTAATCTAGGAATGCACGTCCAACTAAATCAAGCACATCTTAATTAGAATGTATTTCTTTTTCATAAGGGGTCGGGGAGAAACTAGAGCCAAGGTGGTTATGTGAAGTTTAGATTGTGGTTAATTTATATCTTTTTGCATTAAAGCTTGAGGGTGTGTGACTGAGTTATTTGCAATATTAATCGGTTGGATCTACAAGTAAGTGGCAAGGGTGGAGAACCAATATAGCACCAGTAAGGACCAGACAAACACACAAGCAAAATCAAAGTTTGTGAGGAGATTTGTAGCTCGGGTGCTCGTTGTTGTGGTTCTGTTCGCCAACCTGGGAATTTGTGTTGCCGATGTTTCGTCCCCTGTCTAGGTGACATCCTCAGTGCTTGGGAGTCTCCTGTGAAGCGCTTCTTGATGTTTCCTCTGGCATTTATAGTGATTTGTCTCTGCTGCTTCCGGTTGTCAGTTCCAGCTGTCCTTTGCAATGGTCAGTATATTGGGTGCAGGTCGATGTGTTTGTTGATAGAATCTGTGGATGAGTGCCATGCCTCTAGGAATTCCCTAGCTGTTTTCTGTTTGGCTTGTCCTATAATAATAATGTTGTCCCAGTTGAATTCATGTTGCTTGTCATCTGTGTGTGTGGCTACTAAGGATAGCTGGTCGTTTCAGATACCAAAGCACTTTTGTGTGTAACACTATGGGCATCAGCCATTATGCAGTTGGTAGCTTTATGCTTGCATTTGAATAAAAGCAAGGTTACAGATTCAAGTCCAACTTCAGAGAATTGTGCACAAATAATTAGGTGAAAGTGTAAAGTGGCACCACATCTTTTCAAGTGGGATACTAAATCATCAGGATTCTGTAGTCGATGCAAAACTTTTCATTCCACTATTTTGAAGGAGAGTAGGGGCATTCTTCTTGGTGCACATGGTCAGGAAGGGGAGATCACATCCGGAGTGAGAGACAACTCAAGTGAGTAAGTAGTTTGGCAAATTTAGAGAACTGGTAGATCTTTTCTTTCACCATTTCAAAAGTTTAAAATTCAGTAGTCTAGTTAAAAGGTTAATAAGGTAGCCATCTTGATAACCGTGAAACGGTTATCAGTTAACCACCTGAAGCTTAAACAGGGCCTCAGTTGGTGTTGGTGACTATTGATGCTTAACTAGTGTGAATCATCTCAGCTCACCCCAACTCTGTTTGAGAGTACCTATTAAAAGTGCAGGACTTGTAATGAGTCAGGAAGGAGAATCACATCCGGAGTTAGACACCGCCCAATCAGTATAGGGCAACCGTGATTATTTGAGTGACATGGGTGGGGAGTGTTTTGTTTGGATAACCAAATGTTCAGATAATAAAGTTTATCCAAGCATTGGGACCTTGAGATGTTGTTTGATAATCTGAAATTTGGATAATCGACATTCAGAGCCACGGACGTCAAACTGGTGTTCTTCTCTGACCACTGCCTCTTGCTGGCCGACTGTCACCTACAGGACGAGCAGCAGGCTGGTAAGGAAACGTGGAAGCTAAACACAAAGTTGTTGACCCCAGGAAACATTGAGGAGCTCAAGAGGGATTAAGCAGGTTAGAAAACTGTGAAGCCCCTCTTTGAGTCTCCAGCGGGCTGGTTCTCACGTTTCTTCTTCCAGAAGGTGCACAAAGAGAGCTCCGTGCTCAGCAGCCTGAAGGAAGAAGATGGCTCAGTAACGTCATTTCAGGCTGACTTCACGAGGATCAGCAAATCCTTATACGCCAGTCCATATGACTCCAAGCCAATCGACAGCGCGGCCTCCCAGTCATTCCTTTCCTCTATCACGGAAGTCTTAAACGGCAGAACACGGGAGAGGCTGGACCAGCCACTATTTCTGGATGAGCTGACTGAGTCCCTTGAGTCCTTCGAAAAGAATAAAATTCCTGGAAGCGACGGCTTACCGGTTGAGTGCTATTCTGCTCTGTGGGACTTAGTTGGTTGGGACCTGCTGGAGGTGTTTGTCAGTATGCTTCTGGTAGGCACCATGAGTGAATCCATGAGGAAAGGCATCATCACCCTCATGTACAAGCAGAAGGGGTTGAGGGAGGAAATTAGAAATTGGAGACCAATCTCATTAAACATAGATTACAAAATCTTGTCAAAGGTCATCGCCAACTGGGTCACCCTGACCAAACCTGTGCTGTACCGGGCAGGAAGATCGCTGAGAGTCTCACACTCCTCAGGGACATGATCGCCTATGTGCAAGACAGGGGGTGGACACCTGCCTCATCAGCCTGGACCAGGAGAATGCCTTTGACAGGATATTGCATGTGTACATTGGAAACAGGCCCTTCAGCTCAAACAGTCACACCGCCCGTCAGAAGAGTAACCCACCCAGACCCACTTCCTCTGACTAATGCATCTATCACTATGGGCAATTTAGCATATCCAATTCACTTGGCCAGCACATCTTTCGACTGCGGGAGGAAACTGGAGCACCCAGAGGAAACCCACGCAGACACAAGGAGAAAGTGACTGTCTGTGTGGATTTGCACAAAGGCTGGAATCAAACCTGGTGCTGTGAGGCAGCGGTGCTAACCACTGTGTTGCCCCATGAGAGATGTTCTGTACAAAATGAGCTTTGGGGAGGGAATCTGCAATTGGATCCAACTGCTCCACACCAACATTGTGGGCGGCACGGTGGCACAGTGGTTAGCACTGCTGTCTCACAGCACCTGAGACCCGGGTTCAATTCCCAACTCAGGCGACTGACTGTGCGGAGTTTGCACGTTCTCCCCGTGTCTGCGTGGGTTTTCTCCGGGTGCTCCGGTTTCCTCCCACAGTCCAAAGATGTGCGGGTCAGGTGAATTGGCCATGCTAAATTGCCCGTAGTGTTAGGTAGGGAGTAAGTGTAGGGGTATGGGTGGGATGCGCTTCGGCGGGTCGGTGTGGACTTGTTGGGCCGAAGGGCCTGTTTCCACACTGTAAGTAATCTAATGTAATCTAATCTAATTGTTAGTGCAGTCTCAATCAATGGATGGGAATCAGATAGCTTCCCAGTCAGATCTGGAGTCAGGCAGGGCTGCCCTCTCTCTTCTGCCTTGTTTTTGTGCTGCATAGAGCCATTTGCCGAGTCCATCAGGAAGGATGCAAGTCTGAGAGGGATGACTATTCCTGGCAGCGGGACCTACAGATTAAGGCCTCCTTGTACATGGATGACGTCACCATTTTCTGCTCGGAACTGCTGTTCGTGCACAGACCCATGTGCATCTGTGACTGGTTCGAACGGGCCTCGGGAGCCAAGGTAAACTGAGGCTAGAGCGAGGCCATGTTCTTTGGAAACTGGGCCAACCAATCCTCTATCCCCTTCACCATCAGGACTGATCACTTGAAGGTGCTGGGTATTTGGTTCAGAGGGGCTGGGAGGTGTGCCAAGTCTTGGGAGGAGCGAATCAGTAAAGTGAGGCAGAAACTGGGCAGATGGGAGCAATGGTTACTCTTTATCACGGGTAAAAACCTGGTCATCAGGTGTGAGGTACTGTCATTATTGTTATATGTGGCACAGGTCTGGCCTATTTCCAGAACCTGTGCAGCCGCAGTCACCCGAGCCATCTTCCACTTCATATGGAGATCAAAGATGGACCAGGTCCAAAGGGACACCATGTAGAAAGATCTGGGCAACGGGGGGAAAAACACACCCAATGCAACCATCATCCTGATGGTTACCTTTGTGTGTGGCTGCTTCAAGCTGTGCGTGGATCCCCGGTCCACAAACACCAAGTGTCACTACATACTGAGGTTCTACCTGTCCCGGGTGTTCCGAAGGATGGACCTGGTCTCACTGCTGCGGAATACTCCAAGTTGTTGGACCGTTCCGTATCACCTTCGTGGAGAAATTTATGAAGAAAAGCACCTTTTACCACAAGTCCATCAGGAGATGGTCAGCATATAGAGTCCTTGAGACCCTTTGGGGAAAAGGAGAGGGTGGATCCTGTCGAAAGGTTCCCTGGGCAGACTGTCAAAGTCATTTGGCAGAATGCCTCATCGCCAGAACTTTCCAACAAGCACCAAGACACCACCTTAGCTGGTGGTGAGAAGAGCTCTGCCTGTGAGATCCTTTATGCCCCACCACACGCTGCCTTTGAAGCGGCTGTGGAGGGGACGAGACTGTCACACACCTCCTTCGGGAATGTGCCTATGCAAAGAAAGTCTGGAGAGGAATGCAGTGGTGTTTGTCGAGGTTTGTCCCGAGCAGCTTCGTGATGCGGGACTCCATGTTCTACGGTCTGTTCCCCGGGATGCACACTGAGATGAACATCAACTGTGCATGGAGGATCATCAACTCAGTGAAAGACGCTCTTTGATCTGCCTGAAATGTGCTGGTCTTCCAGCTGAAGGAGTTGACCCTGATTGAGTGTTGCAGACTGGCACATTCCAAGGTTTAGGCCTATATGCTGGGAGACGCGCTAAAGTTTGGGGCAGTTAACGCCAAGGCACGGTGGGGAAAGACAACAGTGTAAGGTCCGCCTTCCAAAGAAGAACGGGGAGCCCACTCAGTAATTGGACACCTCAGCTAAACATCTGCATGGCCAACATACAGACTAGTATATACAAATAATTCAGGCTGACCTGTGTATGTAAAGAAATGCAATGTATACATATGAATAGCATCACCAATTGTACAAATATCCAAATATTTTTATGAATAAAGTATATTTTTGAAACAAAAAAAAAGTTACCGGAATGCTGTGTTTAGCAGGCAATCACTTAGATTAACTGCCTCAAATTTGGCCAGTGATCGGGGACTGAAGGGTATGACTATGTGCGAGGCAGCTTGTGGAATCCAGGAGGTAGTGCTGAAGGAACCTCGGCCATTGAGCTTATCTAACAGGTTTGAGATTTTTACTCCCTGTGCGGATGAGAGCAGGGGTTGTTGGGAGAATGAGCAACCTGACCATAATGCTATGGTACAGGGAGCCATTCAGAAGAGGAAGTAAAGAGAAATGTAGTTGTAATTGGGGATAATATAATAAGGGGAATATATACTGGGTGCTCTGGTTTCCTCCCACAGTTCAAAGATGTACAGGTTAGGTGAATTGGCCATGCTAACTTGCCTGTAGTGTTAGGTGAAGGGGTAAATGTAGGGGAATGGGTCTGGGTGGGTTGCACTTCGGAGGGTCAGTGTGGACTTGTTGGGCTGAAGGGCCTGTTTCCACACTGTAAGTAATCTACACTCTTTTCTGTTGCCAGGATCAAGAGTCATATTGCCTGGCTAGTGCCCAGCTGCAAGATGCCTCGACTGGGCTGGAGAATTAGTAGAAGAGGAAGTATCCAGTAGTTATCATCTACATAGTTATAAATGACCAGAAGTAGAAAAAGCAAAGTCGTTCTGCTGAAGGAATATGAGCAGGTAGGGTAAATTGAAAAGCAGAACTAGAAATCACCAATACCTGGATTACCACCTGAGCCACAAGCTAATTGGTACAGATTAATGGAATAAATGGATGGCTCGAAAATTAGTGTGGGGGAAATTGATTCATTGGTATCAGTACTGGGGAAGGAGGGAGCTGCTGCAATGGGATGGACTCAACCTGAATCATGTGGGACCAGAATCCTGGTGAATTGTGTAGCTAGGGTTTATCATACGGCTTTAAATGAATCAGTTGGGGGATAGGTTCAATCTTATGGAAAAAAATTAAATGGGTGGGGGGACGTAGGAGAGTTCTCAGAGACTATTGTTTTCTATAACAAACATTAAGACAGAGAGTAATAATAGGAAAAGGTCAGGAATCTAACTTCAGGCACAGCTATGACACAGTCCATGTAGACTGAGGGTGTGGTTCTGAAATGCATACATTACAAAACAAGGTAAATGAGCTTGTAGACGTTGCTAAGTACAATGTTATGGGTGTAGTAGATATGTGACTACAAGGGGATCAGGACTGGAAACTAAATACATGTCCTATCGAAAAGACAGACAGATGGACAGAGGGAACGGGATTCCTGTGTTAGTAAGAATTGAAATTAAATTAAGAGTGGCAAGTGATAGAGTCAGAGGGTGTAGAATCTGTGTGGGTAGTGTTGAAGAATTGCAAAAGGAATAAGACTTGATTGGAGTTGTGTAAGACCTCCTAGCTGTAGTCAGCATGTGGGAAGAAAGTTAATCAAGAAATAGAAAAAGGCACATAAAAATGGTGCCATTACAAATAATCATGAGGCTGCTTCAAGATGTGAGTGGTCTGGGAAATCAGATCGACAGCGGATCTCAAGAAAAGGAATTTGTGGATACTTTGAGATTTTCTTTTTGGAGCAGCTTGTGCTAGAACCCACAAGGGATCAGGCATTTCTGGATTTGGTGATGTGTAATGAGGCAGACTTGATTAGCGAGCTTAAGTGACAACCCCTAAGGGACAGTCACCGTAATGTGATGGAATTCACCCTGCACTTTGAGAAAGAGAAGCTGGAATCAGATGTAATGGTATTACAATGGAGTAAAGGTTACAAAAAAAAACATGAGAGTTGATTGGAAGGGGAGCCTAACAGGGAAGATGGTGAAGCAGCAATGTCAGGAGTTTCTGGGGTTATTAGATTAGATTCCCTACAGTGTGAAAACAGGCCCTTTGGCCCAACAAATCCACACTGACCCTCCGCAGAGTAATCCACCTCCCTCTGACTAACACACCTAATACTTTGGACAATTTAGCGTGGCCAATTCACCTGCACATCTTTGGACTGTGGGAGGGAACCGGAGCACCTGGAGAAAGCCCACGCAGACACAGGGAGAATGGTGCCCGAGACTGGAATTGAACCTGGAACCCTTGTGCTGTGAGGCAGCAGTGCTAATCACTGAGCCACCGTGCTGCCCCTATTTGGGAGGCAAAACAGTAATTCATCCTAAGGAAGAAGAAGCATACTACAGGGTAAACGAGGTAACCATGGCTGACAAGGGAAATCAGCCAAAAGACAAAATCAGAAAGAAGCAAAAGAAAATGTATGCAATGTGATGAATATTTTGTGGGTAACCTTTTAAAAACCAACAGAGGATTGCTTTTTTAAAAAAAGCAATAAGGGGAGAAGAAGATGAAGCGCAAAGGTAAATAAGTTTATAGTATAAAAAAGTATTGCAATCTTCTTTATAAAATCAATATTGGATGGCTGGAAAATGAGGATCTAGAAGTAGTAATGGGGAACAAAGAAATGGTGGAGGAACTGAACAGGTACTTTGCATCAGTCTTCACGATGAAAGAAATCCGTAGCATGCCAGAATTTCAGGAGAGCCAGAGGACAGAGCTGAGTGTACTGGCCTTTGCTAAGGAAAAGGTGTCAGGGAAGCTGAAAGGTCTGAAGATGGATAGATCACTCAAACCAGGTGGACGACACTCCAGGATTCTGTAGGTGATAACTGAGTAGATTTTGGAGGCATTGATGGTGATCTTTTCGGAATCACTGGAGTCAGGGAGGGTCCTAGAGGACTGGGAAATGGCTAATGTAACACTATATTTAAGAAGGGAGATAGACAAAAGACAGAAAATTATAGGCAGGTTAGCTTGACCTTTTCTATTGGTAATATTTTAGAGTCCATTATTAAGGATGAATTGCAGAGTATTTGGAAGTACATGGTAAAATAGGACTGAATCAGCATGGCTTTGTTAAGGGAAGGTTGTGTCTGACAAATCGATTAGAATTCTTTGAGACAATAACAAGCAGGTTAGACAAAGTAGAGTAAAAAATGAGGTCTGCAGATGCTGGAGATCACAGCTGCAAATGTGTTGCTGGTCAAAGCACAGCAGGCCAGGCAGCATCTCAGGAATAGAGAATTCGACGTTTCGAGCATAAGCCCTTCATCAGGAAGGGCTTATGCTCGAAACGTCGAATTCTCTATTCCTGAGATGCTGCCTGGCCTGCTGTGCTTTGACCAGCAACACATTTGCAGCTTAGACAAAGTAGAGTCAATGGAAGTGAACAATTTGGATATTGAGAAGATGCTTGACAAAGTGCTGCACAGGAGGCTCCTAAACACTATGAGAGTCCATGGTGTACTGGCATGGAATAACATGGATAAATAATCTACTGGATCATTAACAATTCACTTCTAACTTCCATTTTAGGCTTGTAAGAGTGTCAAAATGTGATATGCCTACAATTCTGCATTGGTAGAGATTTCGAATCTATGCCAAGCTGGTCATTGTGGAATGGGCATTGACCGATCTCTTGGAAGAAAATAAAGGAAAAATGGCCATGCCCGAAAAAGATGAAAAAAAAGGCACTACTGCGAACACCAAGCTTAGTCGTATCATGTAATTTGAACATATGAGCAGTATAAACAGATCCCAGTTAAGGTGAACAAATTTGTGATGGTGCTGTCTTCTTGAACTCTACATTGAAATTATTAGAAAATTTTCCTCATTTTTTATTTTTATCCTAGTTATGCTACAAGCAATAGCCCAAACTCTGCTATCATCACATGCGTTTTCTGTTTTATTGTCTGTTACCTGTATCATCTTGTGTTTGCTTTATCATTGTATTCCAGATTATAATGAGCAGTTTTCAGGTTTAAACACTCAAAATTACAGCATGGTGCATGCAAAGTGTATTTGATAAGAGTTGAGGCAATAGCACAGAGAGATTTACAGACAGTGTGGTGATGGATAGCCGGTGTGATATATCGTGGTCATTGGTATGGGGTCAGGGGATGAACCAGTTGCAAATCAACTTCCCAGATCGGCGAACATACCCACAAACACAACAACTAGCACCCGAGCTACAAATCTTTACACAAACCTTGGTGTGATATATGATAAACTTTTTCACTCTTTGGAGCTTTGTTGGCCTCCAAAAACCTTCCCTGATAATTATTTTTAGTTATGTGTATTTTAGTCTGGTCAATCCAGTAATCACAATCATTAAAAGGTAATACAATATAAAAGAATCTGGTAAAACACTAGGACAATGTGCTGTTTTAACAACGCAGTCGTCAATTCAATTGTTTACTTTGAACAAAAAAGCAAAATACTACAGAGATTAAATTTAAAAACTTCAAATCTGAAAGTACTTGAGTAACAAAATAAATCAGTCAACACGTGGAGAAAATCTGCTTTTTTTGAGATTTTGAGCGTATCCCTGGAAAGGCCAGCATATGTTTCCATCCCGTTTGAACTGAGTGTATTGTTAGGCCATTTTAAAGGGTAGCTGCAAATGTGTTGCTGGTCAAAGCACAGCAGGCCAGGCAGCATCTCAGGAATAGAGAATTCGACGTTTCGAGCATAAGCCCTTCATTTTTTACTCATTTTAAAGGGTAGTTAAGAGTCATTCACATTGCTGTGGGTCTGGAGTCACATGTAGTCAACATGATGTAAGAGTAGTAGATTTCCTTCCTGAACAGGCATTAGTGAATCCGATGGTCTTTACAATTAATAATAGTTTCATGGTCACCATTAACAAGATGAGGATTTTCAATTAAAACTCTATTAACTAAACATTTTAAATTCCACCAGCTGCCATAGTGGGTTTTGAATCTGTTTCTCCAGCGAATTAGAACTTAAGACCATAAGACATAGGAACAGAAATTAGGCCATACAGCCCATCAAGTCTGCTTTGTCATTCAATCATGGCTAAGAAGTAAATTAGGCAAGCCAGGGACACAGTTTTAAGAATTAAGGGGTTTCCATGTAAAACCCCTTAAAAGGTAATACTTCTCTTGGAGAGAAACTACTTCTCTTGGAGGTTAGGCCATTGAATATATTCAAGACCAGGACTAAGATTTTTGAAGACCAGGATTAGGAGTTGCACACGAGACCATGGAGTTGAGTTCAGTTGTGATTGTATTGACTTATGGAACAGGCTCTGGCTGGAACATCCTACTCCTTTTTTATGTTCTCTGACTTTCATGATTTCTATTGAGTATCAGATTGTCATACAACTTAGAAGCAGGTTCTTCGGCTCACCTTATCTATGCTGACCAGCAAGTACCAAACTATACTAATCCCATTTACCTGCACTGCTACTATGCCTTGATATTTTAAACGCTTATTCAGATGCTTCTTAAATGGTGCGGAGGAACTGCCTCCACCACTATCCTAGACAGTGTATTCCATATTTACTCATCACCTTAAACTTGTGTCCCCTGGCCTTAGACATATCTAACATGAAGAAAAGATTCTCACGATCTACCCTGTTTATGTTTCTCATAATTTTGTATACCTGACTCAGGTGCCCCCTCGGCCTCATCTCAGCTCCAGGGAAAGCAAGCCCAGTCGATTCAGTCTCTTCAAAACTGAGACTTTTCATCCTAGCCAACCTTCTGGTGAATCTCCTCTGCAGTGCAGTCACATCCTCCCAATAGTGTAGTGACCAGAAACTGCCCACAGTATTCCATCTGTGGCCTCATCAATGTTTTATAAAGTTATTACAAACTCCCTTGGTCCAATATTCTGTGCCCTGGCTAATGAAGGCAAGCATCCCATATGCTGCCTTCACTACCCTGTCTGTATGTGCTGATATCTTCAGGAATCTATGGACTTGTACACCAAGGTCCCTTTGTTCCACACTACTCCCTAGGGAACTACCATTCATTGTATATATTCTTGTTCGACCTCCCAAAATGCATCACCTCACGCTTATCTGAATTAAATTCCATCTGACACTGCTGTGCCCAATTTATTAGCTGATCAATTTCAGGCTGTAGCCTGGGACCATCTTCCTCACCATCAACAGCAAAGCTAAACTTGTGTCACCTGCAAACCAAGTCATGAGTGTGAATAACAAATAACAAGGATCCAGCACCAATCCCTGTGAACATCGCTGATCACAAATTTCAATTACAAAATCAGCCCTTTTCCTTCTGTTTACAAGTCAATTTAGAATCAAGTTTGCCATCTTGCTTTGGATCCCATAGGCTCTTACTTTTTGGACCAGCCTTCCATGTGGGAATTTGTCAAAGGTCTTACTGAAGTCTTTCTATACCACATCAACTGCACTACCCTCATCAATATATTTAGTCACCTTTTCAAAAATCTCAATTAAATTAGTCAGACAGGATCTCCTTCCAACAAATCTAAGCCAGCTATCCCAGATGAATTCCTGCCTTTCTAAATTTGGTTAATCCCATCTCTCAGAACTTTTTCCGATAATTTCCCGATCACTGACATCAGGTTAATTGGCCTCTACAAATCTTAAAGTTGCCTTATCCATCCAAAAAAAGTAACAACAAAAATCAATATCAACTGGCAAAAATCACGTATCCCTGATTTTCAACCTAATTTTATCAAGCTCTGCACTCGCGAATTTCATTATTCATGGGGACTTAGAGAAACAGAACCCTTGTGGATACAGAGGAAATAATGTACTTGCCTGTCCCTACGACTCTTCTTGAACAAAGGAGCCACACTAGTTACTCTCCAGTCCTCTTGCCCTGTGGTCAGTCAAGTTTTGAATATCTCTGCCAAGGCCCAGCAATCTCCTCCTTTGCTTTCTACAGCAACCTGGGATACATCTCATCACTCCTTGGGAATTTATGTACCTGTATGCCTGCTAAAACATACAAAACCTCCTTCTTATTAATTTTAACATGTTCTTGAACCTCCCCATTCCGACTGAAATCTCCATCTACAATGTCTTTCTCCTTTTTGAATATAGATGAGAAATATTCATTTAAATCTCAGCAATGTCTCCACACTCAGATTGTATTATAAATTGGCCCACCCTCTGACGACTCCTTCTCCCGCCTCCAACACACCCCATCCACCTGGACACCCCGTGCTGGCCTCTTACCTGTCCTCGATCTATTTATAGCCAACTGCCGCCGCGACATTAACCGACTCAATCTGTCCACCCCTCTTACCCACTCCAACCTCTCAACCTCAGAACGTGCAGCCCTCCACTCCCTCCGCTCCAACCCCAACCTCACCATCAAACCTGCAGACAAGGGAGGCGCGGTAGTAGTTTGGCGCTTTCCTGATGAAGGGCTTGTGCCCGAAACGTTGAATTTCCTGTTCCTTGGATGCTGCCTGACCTGCTGTGCTTTAACCAGCAACACATTTTCAGCTCTGCTCTCCAGCATCTGCAGACCACACTTTTTACTTATAAATTGGAAGATCCTATTTTGTGAACCACTGGCCTACGTAGCAATCTGTAACAATACTGAGGATAGAAATGAATGGCCATGTCCAGCAGCTGAACTACAGCTAGTGAAATGGATGGTCTGGTGCAGTTTGTGCTGTAACAGATAACACTGCACTGCCACAACCCGTCTGGGGATACAAACCTGACAGGTACACTGTTACTCTTCAAACTGAAGATGTTTTGATTATGTGTTCATAACCTCTGGTGTAAGGTATTCTTTTGTGTGTTCCTTCACCTTCATCTCTAATCATTCTGTGTCTATCCATTTTCATTTGCTGGTTTTCCATTTTCTCATCTTCCAGCCCCAATAGTAGGCTCAGTAATGCACCATGTTACCAGAGGGCTTTTGTGTAGGAAACCACTGGGCAAAGGTTTCCGGTAGTTATCATACACAGTTGCAAACACCCAGCCAAAAGGCAGTCCTCAGTCTAAGCCAATAAGCCAGGTAGTTGATTATGTATAGCTGAGGATCCTTTTAAATAATCTTGTGCAGCCTCACTCTTAGCACAACATGACAGAATCTGTGGGCACCTCTAAAATGTATGAATATAGTGCTCAGGATATTGAATTTTACAGAATGCTCCATAACTAGGTGTAGGACCCTTTATGAAAATTTTTATTATTTAGAACATCGAAAAAAGTACAGCACAGGAATAGGCTCCTTGGCCTACCATGTCTGCACTGACCATGATGCCATTCTAAACTAATCCCATCTACCTGCACATAGTCCATAACCCTTTATTGTCTGCCTGTTTATGTGTCTGAAAATGTGTTGCTGGTTAAAGCACAGCAGGTTAGGCAGCATCCAAGGAATAGGAAATTCGACGTTTCGGGCATAAGCCCTTCATCAGGAATGAGGAGAGTGTGCCAAGCAGGCTAAGATAAAAGGTAGGGAGGAGGGACTTGGGGGAGGGGCGATGGAGATGTGATAGGTGGAAGGAGGTCAAGGTGAGGGTGATAGGCCAGAGTGGGGTGGGGGCGGAGAGGTCAGGAAGAAGGTTGCAGGTTAGGAGGGCCGTGCTGAGTTGAGGGAACCGACTGAGACAAGGTGGGGGAGGGGAAATGAGGAAACTGGAGAAATCTGAGTTCATTCCTTGTGGTTGGAGGGTTCCCAGGTGGAAGATGAGGCGCTCCTCCTCCAGCCGTCGTGTTGTTATGTTCTGCCGGTGGAGGAGTCCAAGGACCTGCATGTCCTCGGTGGAGTGGGAGGGAGAGTTAAAGTGTTGAGCCACGGGGTGGTTGGGTTGGTTGGTCCGGGTGTCCCAGAGGTGTTCTCTGAAGCGTTCCGCAAGTAAACGGCCTGTCTCCCCAATATAGAGGAGGCCACATCGGGTGCAGCGGATGCAATAGATGATGGGTGTGGAGGTACAGGTGAACTTGTGGCGGATGTGGAAGGATCCCTTGGGGCCTTGGAGGGAAGTGAGGGAGGAGTTATGGGCGCAAGTTTTACATTTCCTGCGGTTGCAGAGGAAGGTGCTGGGAGTGGAGGTTGGGGTGGTGAGGGGTGTGGACCTGACGAGGGAGTAACGAAGGGGAGGGGAGGGAAATATATCCCTGGTGGTGGGGTCCATTTGGAGGTGGCGAAAATGACGGCGGATGATACGTTGTATACGGAGGTTGGTGGGTGGTAGGTGAGAACCAGTGGGGTTCTATAGTTCCCTGGCTTTTCCTTACCACCTTTCTTAAATAGTTGCACTACACTCCAGCTCATTTTATTCCTGATGAAGGGCTTTTGCCCGAAATGTTGATTTCGCTGCTCGTTGGATGCTGCCTGAACTGCTGTGCTGTTCCAGCACCACTAATCCAGAATCTGGTTTCCAGCATCTGCAGTCATCGTTTTTACCTACATTAGCCTACCACCAATCTCCCAGCACCTCACCTGTGGCTATCGTTGATACAAGTATTTCAGCAAGGAACCCAACAAACATTTCCCCAGCTTTTGACAGAGTTCCAGGGTACACCTGATCAGGTGCGGTGGATCTTTGATTTGATTTGACTTATTACTGTCACATTTACTGAGATACAGTCAAAAGTCATATTTTGTGAGCTATTAATGAGACAACTCATGTTTTATGTAAGTATACCAGGCTACAGAAAATTTGTAAATGGAGTTAGAGCTGAATTTGGCCACACAGTAATGAGGGTATAAGGAGTATAGGAAGGGGCTGAATACACAGCCTTGCAGGGCACCAGTTATGAGGATTATCATGGAGGAAGTGCCGTTGTCTATCCGTCCTGATTGTGGTCTGTGGGTCAGGAAGTTGAGGATCCAATTGCTAAGCGGGGAGCAGAGTCCTAGGTCTCAGAGTTTGGAGATGCGTTTTGTTGTAATTATTGTGTTGAAGGCAGAGCTCTAGTCAATAAGTAGGAGTCTGATATATGTGTCCTTGTTATCCAGATGTTCCAGGGGTGAGTATACAGCCAGGGAGATGGGATGTGCTGTGGACCTGTTGGGAAGGTAGGTGAATTGTAGTGGATCAGACAATCCAGGAGGCTGGGGTTGATGTATGCCATGACTAATCTCTCAAAGCACTTCATAATGATGGACGTCAGAACCACTAGACAGTAGTCATTAAGGCACATTGCCTGATGTATCTTTGATATTGGGATGATAGTGGTCTTCTTGAAGTAGGTGGGAGCGCCAGATTGTAGTAAGGAGAGGTTAAAGATGTTTGTAAGTACTTCTGCCGGCTGGTCTGTACAGGATCTGAGTGCACGGCCAGGGATTCCATCTGGGCCCATCGCTGTCCATGATTCACCCTCAAGAATGCCAATCTGACATCTCCAGCGGTGACCAAAGGAACAGGCACACTGAGGCTGTTGGAGCAGGTGACATCATTTCACTGACCTTCTGTTCAAATGAAAATAGAATATGTTGGAAAGGGATGCTTTGTTATCAGTGTTTCTATGCGACTTTGCTTTGCAGCCTATCGTATAAGTCTTACCACAGTCGACGTGTGTTGGTGTGATTAGTCTGTGATTCTAGTTTGATCTGGTGTTGTCTCTTGGCATCCCAAATGGATTTGTGAAGGTTGAACCTAGAATTTCTATACACGTCAGGATCACACAACTTGAACGCCTCAAACCTGGATTTCAGTGAGGAGTGGATCTTGCAGTTCATCCAGTTGGAGACACTTGGATTAACTTCTTTGGTCTGCATTGACTGAGGCACTTACTGATGAAATCTGTGACATTAATAGCACACTCATTTGGCTTGGCCACTGAGTTCTTGAACATGGATAATCCAACAACTCCAAGCAGTCAAGTAGCAGCTCATCCATTACCTCAGACCAGCACCATACAACTTTCAGTGTTGGATTCTCATTCTTCACTTTCTGCTCGTAAGCTGGGAGAAGGAGTACAACATTATAGTCTGATTCACCAAAATGTGGATGGGATGGAGCAGTAGGCATCGTTGATAGTTGCGGAGCAATGATCCAAGGTGTTTGGGCCTCTTGGGGGGACAGGAGACATGTTAGTGATACCTTCAGAGGACATTCTTGGGAGGTTGGCCTGGCTGAAGTCCCCAGCTATGATGAACACCTTTTTAAAGGCTGTGAGGTCTCACACTCAAATACCCTCTCAGGTAGAACAATCCAGACCCTCAGCAACCTCTGGATGAAAATATCTTTTCTCAGATTTCCTCTATTCCCACTAAAATTATGCCTCCTGCTATTCCTACTAAAATTATGCCTCTTTTTAATTGAACATATCTTTCTAATCAACCTGTTCAAAGATGTTATTACACACCTCTGGGGCGGGTAGGGGTTGAAGCTGGGCTTCCCAGTCCCGCACCACAAGAAGGCCCTATATGCCTCCTTGTTACTGACCATTCAACTAAGAGAACCAGCTGCTTTTAATTCACTCCGTCTATGCCCCTGATTATCTCTATCAGGTGCTCCCTCAAACCTGGGAACAAATTACTGCAGATGCTGGAATCTGAACTAAAGACAAAAAAATGCTGGAGATCACAGTGGATCAGGCAGCGTCCATGGAGAGAAAGCAAGCTAACATTTTGTGTCTAGATGAAGAGTCATCTAAACTCGAAATGTTAGCTTGCTTTCTCTCCATGGATGTTGCCTGGCCTGCTGTGATCATCAGTATTTTTTGTTTCCAGCTCTCTCAACCTACTCTGTTACAAAAAAACAACCTGAGCTTCTCTAGCCTTCTTACAGCAAAATCAGATGTTACGTGTTAAAAAAGTCAGCATAAGCCGATATTCCTTGGAATGTCAAAAAACTAACACAGCCAGAAAGACTTTGAATTAAAGAAGTAGCTGAAATTTCTGCAATAACTCAGAAGACAATTGCAATGTCTGGTGTGACACTCGGAAGTATAGAACTCGAAATTTCAAGGTGAATCCTTTCTCATTGTTGAGTTGGTTGACCTCACCTCAGCAGAATGCCTGCGAAGATTATCTTCAGTATTCACTGAGGCTCAGAATCAGCTAGTGTCCCTGATTGTTTACCAGTGGCCCCTGCTGGAGAGTACCCATGGGTGCATGTTAGTCGAGGACAGGTTTGGGCTCAGCTGTGGTGCCCTCTAGGGTTGAACACACACACGAAAAAATGGACAAGGGACATGTGGAGGTTTGGAATTCCAAAGCACACTTACTTGAGCAGAAACTGTATTTTCAGCTTTGTCATGTCTGTGAAGTTCTGATATTACACATGTTTTTTTTAAAAAATGTTAAATTGCAAAGTTTAATTTAGAAATGTTATTTGAAGTTTTATATGTTCTTTTCAAAATATAAATCACAGCAGACAACTGTCTGTAATGCTGAAATAAAACAAAAAAACTGTGATATTGAAGATCTGAAAAAAAATCCTAGAGAAACTCAGCAAGTCTGACAATTGTGTGAAGAAAGCAGAGTTAAGATAGAACATAAGCACAGGGACAGGCCCTTCAGCCAACCTGTCTGTGCTGACCATAATGCAATTTTAAACTAATCCAATCTGCCTGCACATGGTCTTAAAGAGATGTATTTTATCATGTTTTTTTAAATGAAGAAAGGTTGAGAAAGAGGTGACAAGCCCAATAAGGTAATGAGGTCTTGGGGTTTGTTTTTTTACAGATGGATCAATGGAGTCATAGAGATGTACAGAGTCATACAGAACGCAACAGGCCCTTCGGTCCAACAGATCCAAGCCGACCAGATATCTTAATCCAATCTAATCCCATTTTCCAGCACCTGGCCCACATCCCTCAAAACCCTCCCTATTCATATACCCATCCAGATGCCTTTTAAATGCTGCAATTGTACCAGCCTCCACCACTTCCTCTGGCAGCTCAATCCATACACATACCACCCTCTGTGTGAAAACGTTGCCCCGTAGGTTCCATTTATAACTTACTCCTCTCACCCTAAGCCTATGCTGCCTAGTTCTGGACTCCCCCACCCCAGAGAAGAGACCTTGTCTATTTATCCTATCCATACCCCTCATAATTTTGTAAACCTCTGACGCTCCAGGGAAAACAGACCGAGCCTGGTCAGCCTCTCCCTATAGCTCAAATCCTCCAACCCTGGCAACATCCTTGTCAATCTCTTCTGAATCCTTTCAAGTTTCACAACATCCTTCTGATAGGAAGGAGACCAGAATTGCATGCAATATTGCGAAAGTGGCCTAACCAATGTCCTGTACAGCCGCAATATAACCTCCCAACGCCTATACTCAATGCTCTGACCAATAAAAGATAGCATACCAAACGCCTTCTTCACTATCCTATCTACCTGTGACTCCACTTTCAAGGACCTATGAACCTGCACTCCAAGGTCTCTGTTCAGAAACACTCCCTAGGACCTTACCATTAAGTGTATAACTCCTGTTCTGATTTGCTTTTCCAAATTGCAGCACGTCACATTTATCTAAATTAAACTCCATCTGCCACTCCTCAGCCTATTGGCCCATCGGAACAAGATTCCATTGTACTCTGAGGTAACCTTCTTTGCCATCCACTACACCTCAAATTTTGGTGTCATCTGCAAACTTACTAACTGTACCTCCTATGTTCATAGCCAAATCATTTAGATAAATGACGAAAAGCAGTGGACCCAGCACCGATCCTTTGCACACCACTGGTTACAGGCCTCCAGTATGAAAAGCAATCCTCTCCCACCACCCTCTGTCTTCTACCTTTGAGCCTGTTCTGTATCCAAATAGCTAGTTCTCCCTAAATTTCTTGAGCTCTAACCTTGCTAACCAGTCTCCCACGGGGAGTCTAGTCAAACGCTTTACTGAAGTCCATATAGATCACGTCTACCACTCTGATCTCATCAATCTTCTTTGTTACTTCTTCAAAAAACTCAGTAAAGTTTGTGAGACATGATTTTCCATGCACAAAGCCATGCTGACTATCCCTAATTAGTTCAAATACATGTAAATCCTGTTCTTCAGGATTCCCCCTAACAGCATGCCCACCACTGACATCAGGTTCACCGATCTACAGTTCCCTGGCTTTTCCTTACCACCCTTCTTAAATAGTGGAACCACGTTTGCCAACCTCCAGTCTCCTGGCTCTCACCTGTGACTATTGATGATACAAATATCTCAGCAAGGTGCATAGCAGTGACTTCTCTAGCTTCCCACAGAGTTCTAGGGTACACCTGATCAGGTCCAGGGGATGTATTCACTTATATGCATTTGAAGACATCCAGGATGTCTTCCTCTGTAAAATGGACATTTTTCAAGATGTCACCATCTATTTCCCCACATTCTATAATTTCCATGTCTTCCTCCACAGTGAACACTGATGCAAAATACTCGTTTAGTATCTCCCCCATCTCCTGCAGCTCGACACAAAGGCTGCCTTGCTGATCTTTGAGGGATCCTACTCTCTCCCTTGTTACCTCTTTGTCCTTAATGTATTTATAAAAACCCTTTGAATTCTCCTTAAACCTATTTGAAAGTTATCTCATGTCCCCTTTTTGCCTTCCTGATTTCCCTCTTAAGTACACTCCTACTACCTTTTTACTCTTCTAAGGATTCTTTCAATCATTTTAGGTAATCCAAAATGGAGGATGGGATAAAGTTGTGGCTGTAAGAGTCATTCCTTCTTTGAGGTATTTTAGGTGTTGAAGGTGATTTCCTCGAATTCCAGGAGCAGCAAATGCTGTTTTATGTGCTCTTATATTGTTTTAGAAGTTTGGAGAACAAAAATAGAAGCAACATAAATGGACAGAGTAAGGTTCCCACAGAACCAGGGTTTTAGTTTGGCTTTCAGTGGTTGTTGGGTTTTGAAGCTGCCATACATCTCCCTGCTACAGCAAAATGCTCAAGTTCTCTCTGTCTCTGCTGGAATTTTTTTTTTGATGACCTTTCTTTCTGGACTGAAAAAACATTGCATATGAGAAAATCTATTTTACTGGATTTACCTTTGCCAAGGATGCATTTGTGGGGTGTTACTATATTGGAATAGTTGCTGATTAGTACTTAAATAATCTATTATTCCATTAGGTTTTTGAAAGCGTTAAAGTTAGACTAATTCTTCTTCCTTTTCTTTGTATTTTAATTGTAGAGTAAAAATAAAGTTTGTGTTTGTTTAAAGCCAAGTAGTATAACAAATCGAATTATATCTGAACACAACGCCCTACACTTGCCTTTCAATAAGAAAAAGTTAGGGTCTAAGCTAACGCCATGCTATATTTGAAAGGATTTGATCTTTTCTTTAACAATATCCTTTTAATCCTTGCTTGTTCATGTGACTGTCTAAATGCTTCTTTGCTGACATATTGGCTTCTACCACCTCCCCTGGCAGTATATTCTAAGCACATACATCCTCTGTGTAAGAAGCCTGCCACACATATTTCCTTTAAACTTTTTCCTTCTCACCTTAAATTTATGCCCCCAGCATTTGATATTTCCACCCGATAAAAATGACTCTCACCATCCATCCTATCCATGCCTCTCATGATCTCACCCCCAGCCTCCAATGCTCTAGTGAAAACAATATAAATTTGTCAAACATACACTCCAATCCAGGCAATATCCTGGTAAATCTCTTCTGCACCGTCTCTAAAACCTTTACATCCTTCTGGTAATGTGATGACCAGAACCGCACATAATAATCCAAATGTGGCTTAACTAAAGACTTTTACAGCAGAGTTAGCATCTTTAGTCCAGTGACTCTACATCAGAGTGTATCATCAGTTCTGATGACGTCACTAAACCTGAAAGGTTAACTCTGCTTTTTCCCCACAAATGCTGTCAGACCTGCTGAATTTGTCCAGCAACTTTTGTTTTTAGTGCCAGTTACACCGTATTGTAGTATTTCAGCATCAGTCGCAAAGGGAGGCATTTAGAGTTTGATTAATCCTTGAACATTAAACTGGTTCCTGCCAAAGGTGTGAAAATTCAAAGCTTCTGAGAGATATAGGATACACAAAAGGACCTCAAAGGAATTGATTTATTTGCCTGGTGGAACTATGGTTCCTTAGAAATTAATATGGTAACTATTAATTGCAGCAAAATCTATTTAGCACAGAATTCATGAGAGATTACGAGAGAAATGCCTTAAAGCAATCAATGCTTCTCAACAGGGAGGCGAAGGAAGATATCCAGGCCTGCTTTGCAGAATCAGACTACCAACAGTCACAATCTGCTGTGCTGCAAAATCAAAACAAAGGAGTCTTTACTCACTCCCACAACCTTCTCAGCCCGGTTCACCTTTGGGAGTAACCTCCAGCTATTTGACCACAGAAGCCATCACTGCAGCTGAATTCTGATTTAAATCTGCTCATTTTTGAGAAAGAATCTTCAAATGTTATCAGAGGAATTTGGAAACTAGTATAAATTTATAAAGGAATGGTGTTTGAGAAGGATGTCAGAGAAGCATGAAGGACTTTCAAGAACAACCCTGATGACATTAATAGGAACTGTAGTTTCAGTCTCTTTTGGGTTGCAGTATGATTTGGAGATGGAAATGAGGCAGCAGAGGGGTGAAACTGTATGCAGAGACTGGATGAAGAAGGCTTTCAGTTGAAAACCATACTCATCAAGGTTATTCAAGGAAATGCTCCGATCACCAACTCAGTGAGGAGAAAGATCTAAGGCACCTGCCTTTCAATAAAGAGGTATTTATTAACCTGAGCTATTTATTAACCTGAGCTATCTCCTACTTCAGGCAGCAGCCTCTGCGCGGGATAAGGATGGTGTTGCCTTGAAGATCACTGCATCAGAGAGGTGACAAAGGCTCTGCATGGATGAAGTCGGAACTTCATTGTCATTTTTCTTAAATGAAAATAAACAAATCATTTTGCCAGTTTGGGAGGATTCCCAATGGTGCAGAGGGATCAAGACTTATATCTAAATGGTTTGGCAGGTTTGAAAAGGAAGTGGGGTATGGGTGGGGGTGGTGGGGGACTTTCTGGGGTCCTTCATTGTTTGGATGTGCTACTAATGGATAGCTAACCAGAATAAAGTTGTAGAACACAACAACACAGCAACCAGCAACACATTTTCAGCTCTGATCTCCAGCATCTGCAGACCTCACTTTTTACACAACAACACAGGACCCATTAAACTTGAGCCAATCAAAAACAAGTACCTAACTATTCAAATCCCATATTCCCGTACTCGGCCCATTGCCTTGGCATTGCGGGATACATCTAAATATTTTTAAAAATGTTATGAGGGTTTCTGCTTCTACCATTGTTATAGACAGTGAATTCAACATTCCTATCACCTTTGGGTGAACAAATCTTTCCTCACCTCCCTTCTAAACCTCCTATTTGCTACGCCATTAGTGTCCCATCCAAGTACATCTGCAGGAAGTGTACCCAACTTTCGCTCCTCCAAGACCATGTTAGGGAACTGGAGCAGGAGCTGGATGAACTTCAGATCATTTGGGAGGCAGAAGCTGTGATAGATAGGAGTTACAGGGAAGTAGTTACTCCTAGGCAAGAAGAAAGGTGGGTGACTGTTCGAAAGGAGAAAAAAAACAGTCAGTGGAGTCATCCCTTGTGATCGTTCCCCTGAAAAACATATATACCGTTTTGGATCCTGTTGAGGGGGACGACTTATCAGGGGCAAGCAGTGTGGCCCAGGTCTCTGGCACCGAGCCCCTGTCCCTGTTGCACAGAAGGGAAGGAGTGAAAGGAGGAGAGTGTTAGTCATTAGGGATTCGATAGTTAGAGGCTCAGATAGAAGGTTTGTTGGGAACGAGCGAGACTCGACGTTGGTGTGTTACCTCCCAGGTACCAGGGTTCGTGATGTCTCGGATTGTATCTTTGGGATCCTGAAGGGAGAGGGTGACCAGCCTCAAGTTGTTGTCCATGTAGGTACCAACAATGTAGGTAGAAAGTGGGACAGAGATGTAAGGCAGGATTTCAGGGAGCTAGGGTGGAAGCTGAGAGCTAGAACAAACAGAGTTGTTATTTCTGGTTTGTTACCTGTGCCACGTGATAGCGAGGCAAGGAATAGGGAGAGATATCAGCTGAACACATGGCTGCAAGGATGGTGCAGGAGGGAGGGTTACAGTTTTTTGGATAATTGGGGTTCATTCTGGAGAAAATGGGTCCTGTACAAACAGGACGGTCTTCACTTGAACCAGAGGGGTACTAATATCCTGGGTGAGAAATTTGTTGGTGCTATTCATGTGGGTTTAAACTAGCTCAGCAGGGGGATGGGAACCGGAGGTGTAGTTGCAGTGCACAGGAGGATGAGAGGAGGAAGGACGGGGACAGGATTTCAGGGTCACAGGAATGTGCTGGCTGACAGCAAATTGATTTGAAGTATGTCTACTTCAACACAAGAAGTATCTGAAATAAGGTAGGTGAGCTTGCAGCATGGATAGGTACCTGGGACTTTGATGTTGTGGCCATTTTGGAGACATGGATAGAGCAGGGTGAGGAATAGATGTTGCAGGTTCCAGGGTTTAGATCTTTCATTAAAAACAGGCAAGGTGGTAAAAGAGATGGAGGCGTGGCCTTGTTAGTCAAGGACAGTATAACGGTGGCTGAGAGAACTTTTGGTGAGGACTCATCTACTGAGGTAGTGTGGGCTGAGGTTAGAAACAGGAGAGGAGACATCACACTGGTGGGAGTTTTTTATAGGCCTCCGCAGAGTTCCAGGGATGTGGAAGAGAGGATTAGCAAAATTATTCTGAGTAGGATTGAAAGGAACAGGGTGGTCATTATGGGGGACCTTAACTTCCCCAACATTGACTGGAAATGCTATAACTCTAGTACATCGGATAGATCAATTTTTGTCCAATATGTACAGGAGAGTTTCCTGACACAGTATGTCGAAGGGCAGACAAGAGGGGAGGCCACATTGGATCTGGTGCTTGGTAATGAACCAGGCCAGGTGTTTCATTTAGTTGTAGGTGAGAAATTTAGCGAGAGTGACCATAATTCAGTTATGTTTAGTTTAGCAATGGAAAGGAATAGGTACATGCCACAGGTCAAGAGTCATCGATGGGGCAAGGGTGATTATAATGTGATTATGCAAGAATTAGGATGCACAGAATGGGGTAGCAAAATACAGGGGATGCAAACAATTGAAATGTGGAGCTGGTTTAAGGAACAGATATTGTGGGTCCTTGATAGGTATGCTCCTGTCAGGTAGGGAGGAAGTGATAAGGCAAGGGAACCGTGGTTTACTACAGAAATTGCATCTCTTGTTAAAAAGAAGAAGGAGGCTTATGTGTTGATGAGGCAAGATGGTACAGATGAGGCGATGGAGAGTTATAGATCAGCTAGGAAGGATTTAAAGAGAGAGTTAAGAAGAGCAAAGAGAGGACACAAGCAGTCTTTAGCAAATAGAATTAAGGAGAACCCTAAAGCTTTCTATAAGTATGTGAGGAATAAATGATGATTAGGGTAGGAATAGGGCCAGTCAAAGACAGAAGTGGGGAGCTGAGTGTGGACCCTGTGGAGATCAGAGAGATACTAAACAAACATTTCTCATTGGTGTTCACTCAGGAAAAGGAGAATATTGTAGAGGAGAAGAATGAGATACAAGATAATAGACCAGAAAGGATCAAGGTTAGTTACACACAGGTGTTATCAATTCTAGAAGGAGTGAAAGTAGACAAGTCCCATGGGCCGGGTGAGATTTATCTGAGGATTCTCTGGGAAGCTAAGGAGGAGATCGCAAAGCGTTTTGGCTTTTATATTTGAGTCATGATTGTCTACAGGTTTAGTACCTGAGGACTGGAGGATTGCAAATGTTGTCTCCTTGTTCAAGAAAGGCAGCAGAGATGACCCAGGTAATTATAGACCAGTGAGCCTTACTTCTATTGTAGGAAAGGTTTTGGAAAGGATTATAATCATATCTCATAAACTTGATTGAGTTTTTTGAAGAAGTAACAAAAATTGATGAGGGCAGAGCGGTAGATGTGATCTATATGGACTTCAGTAAAGCGTTTGACAAGGTTCCCCATGGGAGACTGATTAACAAGGTTGGATCTCATGGAATACAGGGAGAACTAGCCATTTGGATACAGAACTGGCTCAAAGGTAGAAGACAGAGGGTGGTGATGGAGGGTTGTTTTTCAGACTGAAGGCCTGTGACCAGTGGAGTGTCACAAAGATCGGTGCTGGGCCCTCTACTTTTTGTCATTTATATAAATGATTTGGATGCAAGCATAAGAGGTACAGCTAGTAAGTTTGCAGATGACACCAAAATTGGAGGTGTAGTGGACAGCGAAGAGGGTTACCTCAGATTACAACAGGATCTGGACCAGATGGGCCAATGGGCTGAGAAGTGGCAGATGGAGTTTAATTCAGATAAATGCAAGGTGCTGCATTTTGGTGATTGATGAAAAATATTCAGCCTGGAGTCCGGATACTAGTGGTGTGCCACAGGATCTGTTTTGGGACCACTGCTGTTTGTCATTTTTATAAATGACTTAGATGCAGGCATAGGTGGATGGATTAGTAAATTTGCAGACGACACTAAAGTCGGTGGAGTAGTAGACAGTTTGGAAGACTGTTACAGGTTGCAGGGGGACTTGGATAAATTGCAGAATGGGGCTGAGATGTGGCAAATGGAGTTCAATGCAGCTAAATGTGAGGGAAGAAAAGCAGGAAGGCAGACTACTGGGTCAATGGAAAGATTCTTGGTAGTGTGGATATGCAGAGGGATCTCTCTTCAAAATTCAAATAAGTTGTTCAGACATTACCTCCCTATAACAAAACCATGTTCTTGATTAATGCCTGCCTCTCCAAGTGCAGATTAATTCTGTCCCTGAGAGTTATTTCCAACAGTTTCCCCACTACTGAGGTTAGACTGACTGGCTTGCAGTTTCCTGAATTTATCCCTTGCTCCCATTGTGAACAACTGTATTACGCTGGCTTTCATCTAGCCCTCTGGCACCTCTCCAAAACTTAAATAGACCATTGTTCACAGCAAACCGCCTAGCCTTCAGGGCAACCTCAACCTCAAAACCATACAACCCTGTCATGGCAACTACTGTAAGATATGTCATACTGTTGACACGAATACTACTATTACATGTCAGGACACCACCCGCCTTGTACACAGCAGATACTCATGTGACCTGGCCTTCATTATCTATCTGATACACTGTAGGCAAGGATACCCCAAGGCATGGTACATTGGCGAGACCAAGCAGATGCTATGACAACAGATGAATGGACCACTGCAACAATTGAAAGACAGGGATGTTCCCTCGTCAGGAGTTTAACATTTTCCCAATGTCAAATGTTAAACTAACTGGACTATAGTTACAGATTTTTGTCTCTGTCTTACCCTGCATGTGCTGGAATGGAAACTAAGATTGCAATTAACAGACACGATCCATAAAAATTGTCGTGGAATTGACATCACTTACAAACTGAGAATGACTTCCAGGCTCTGCATGTAAACAACCTTCTTCCAGACCGAAGTCAACTAAAGTTTTAAAAGGGCCAATTTCACCAGGCATTTTTGAGTTAATGAAAGACAAAGTTTGTTAGTTATCAAATGTGGGACAAAATAATAATGCATATACTCACAGATCAGAAATGAGTCCACAAAAGAAAGGTCAAAAGGTGCATGGCTCAGTCTCTGGGTCATTTTTGAAAAGTGGAACATTGATTGTTGAACAATCAATTTTGAGATTCTTCTTCAGGTTAATTAAAATTCTTTTTTGTCCTGTTTCCTTTTAATTGGCTTGTTGGCTAGCTAGCTAGCACTCTGAGTGAGAAACTTCTTTACCTATAATGTGAGACTAATGGAAGGTTCTTCAACTGTGATCTTCCAGGATATTCGTGCTCAAAGCCAGGCTGGTACACTCAAGCATCTTAGCTCACTAGTCCATGTTAGTACACTAGCACACATAGACCAGAATGAACAGGCTTATAACCCCTGTTCATTGTATTTTTGCAAAGCAAAAAATTAAAACATGTCTCTCACCCAGACAATTGTACTTCAATCTGTACTTCAGCAGAGGTTGTATTTGTCAGATCCAGAGGTGGTGCATCTTTATCAGAGGCCTATTGGTATTCATGCTATCCAGTCTGAGGCTGGCCAGTCTGGTCAGGCAGCAAGTCTTGATTATCTGAAAGTAAAAGCGCAGAAATGGAGGGTTGGCATGATGGTGGGGGATTGAAAAGCATGGGCCCATGCAGACTCCATCTTTACTGTTTGCATTTGAACTGAATAGTATGAGAATGCAATGGCATTTGTGAATGAGCATAAGCAATACTTCACAATCTTGAATATTCTCAGCTATGTCAGATAAGTCAGCCTCAGTCACATTCCCTTTAATGGAGATGCCAAGTGCACCTCCTGGCCCCTTGTGAAAGCATGGATTGGAATATTGCTGGAGGAAAGGAAAGTCAATAGACAGCAAACTGATCAAACGGAAGCCTATCCATGGTCAAAACGCATTGATGGGGAGCTAAACTGGTGTAGAATAGAGCTTTTACCCCTCAAAAGGAGAAAGTCTGACTCTGTGAGGCTGTCAGCCAATCAGATTGCCAGCAGTTTCAGCTATCCAACCAACAGTAGCTGGTGCTGCTGGGATATCAGGAAGGAACATAAAGAAAGTTCAGTGTAACCCTTCAGTAGTGAGCAAGGAATCTTGGATGGGGAAGGGTTGGAGCAAGCAGGTAGGGAGGAAGGGATATACTATCATCAGCCTGCCTACCCCCATCTCATGTCAATCATCTTATGGCGTAGGCAGCAAATTATCAGCATAATTTAGCTTGATGAAAAGCTCAGTTTATTTTTATATTCATTCATAGGATGTGTACCAGCATTTATTGCCCATCAGTAATTGCCTGAAAAAGGCAGTGGTGAGCTGCCTTTTTGAATTACTGCAGTACTTGCAGTGTAAGAAGCGAGTTCCTGAAGGAACTGAGATATAGTTTCAAGTCAGGATCCTGTGTGACTTAAAGGGGATCTTGTATGTGGTAGTGCTTCTGTACAACTGCTGCCCTTCTCTTTCTGGACAGTAGAGATCACAGGCTTAAAATGTTCTGTCAGTGGGGCCTAGGTGAGTCTTTGCACTGTCTCATGTAGATGGTATGCACTGCTGTCACTATGCATTGATGATTAAAGGATTGAATGTTAAAGGTATTGGATAGAGTGCCAATCAAGTGGACTGTTTTGTCCTGATGTTGTAAAACTTCTTAGGTGTTGTTGGTGCTGCACTTATTTAGGCAAGTTTTCCATTGTAATTCTGACTTGTTCCTTGTAGATGATTGACACATTTTGGTGAGGCAAGAGGTGAGCTTATTCCACAGAATTCCTAGCCTCTGACCTGTTTTCGCACCTATATATGGCTAGTCAAATGCAGTTTCTGGTCAATGATAGCCATCAAGATGTTGATAGCGGGGACTCAATTATGGTAATAACATTGAATGTCAAAGGGTGAAGGTTAGATTCTCTCATTAGTGATGGTCATTGCTTAGTACTATACGATGAATGTCACTTGCTACTTGTCAGCCTAAGCCTAAATATTGTTCAGGTTTTGCTGCACATGGACATGATTAGCTTCAATACCTGAGGAGTCACAAATGGTATCAAACATTGGCAATTATCACTGAGCATCTCCACTTCTGACCTTGTGTTGGAGTGAATGGTATTAACTAGCTGAAGATGGGAAGGTGGTTAGGCTATGGATATTACCCTGAACAGCTCCTGCAATGATGTCATCGAGCTGAGATGATTGACGATCAACAAACACAACCATCTTCGTTTGTGCCAGGTATAACTCTAACCAGTGGAGAGTTTCCCCCAGATTCCTATTGACTGACCTATTTTACAAGGGCTCTTTGATGTCATTTTCAGTTGAATGCTGCTTTCACGTCAAAAGCAGTCAGTCTTCCCTCCACCTCTGGAGTGCACTTTTGACAATATTTCTATCAAGTCTATAAGAACTCAAGAGCTGGGTCATCCTGGTAGATACCAAACTGAGTGTCAATGAGCAGGTTATTCCTTTGTAAGTGCTGTGTAATAGCAATGTAGATGATCTCTTCTATAATGTAGATGATGATTGAAAGTAAACCAATAGGATGGATGTTGGCTGGATTGGATTTTTTTTCTGATTTTTTTTGTGCACAGAACATACCTGGGCAGATTTCCATGTCTGGGTCAATGCCAACATTATAGCTGTACTGGAACAACTTTGCTAGGGCTGTGATTAATTCTGGAGTCTTCAAGGTTATGTTGCAATTCCAAATTCCTGCACATGGGATTTGCATTTTATTATATTACCTTCAGCTCTTTTATGGTGATCAATATTTGTGGTGTTCTGCAAATTTAATGTTAGCTCATTATTTGTAAACTGCAACTAAATTTCATGGGCATCACATGCTACATCATTTGCATAAGGTTTTTTTTCAAATAGAAGGGAAATCGTGAGCTGTGTGTCTCCTCCTTCTTTTGTTAGTTTTCTATCTCCATTTTGATGTGGTAGGACTTGAGCATAATACTGACAGTACTGTAACTCACTTGCTCAGTTGGCAGCTTAGCGTGGCCTGGAGGCTCAGGGGTTAACACTGCTGCCTCACAGCTTCTGAGGCCTGGGTTTGATCCTCGCCTCAGGTCACTGTTTGTGTGGTATTTGCATGTTGTCTGCATGGGTTTCCTCCCACATTCCAAAGATGTGGAGCTTAGGTAAATTGGCCATACAAAATTGTCCATAGTGTCCAGGGATGTAAAGGCTAGGTAGATTAGACATGGGAAATGCATGGTTACAGAGTGGGGACATGGGCCTGGATGGGATGCTCTTCAGAGGGTCAGTGTAGACTCAATGGGCCATGAAGGGCTTTTACCCGAAACGTTAATTTCGCTGCACTTCGGATGCTGCTGTGCTCTTCCAGCACCACTGATCCAGAATCAATGGACCAAAATGGCCTGCTTCCACACTAAGGGATTCTGTGATGATGATTATTTCTGGACAGTTATGAGGCCCCAGAGCCTTTTCAGTCTCCAGTACCTTCATCTGTTTATTGATTTGGTTGAGGGCAGCAACTCAGATGTTGGGAACCTCAGGAGGGGGCCAAGATGGATATTCCATTCCACACTTCTGCTGGAAAATGGGTACAAATACTTCAAACTTGCATTTTGCACTAACATGTTGGTCACATCTCTGTTCAAATTGGGGCTAAGTGTGGACCACTAATTCTGTTTAATTGTTCAATTAAACAATTTAGTTGTTTACTTGTCTACTACCATTCTCTGCTGAATGTGACAGGGTTGCACATTTTAGACCTGATCTGATCTGTGGGATTGTTTAACACTGTCTATTTGCATGCTCTTTCTTCTGTTTTGTATTCAATTTGTCCTGTTTTGCGACTTCACCAAGTTGACACGTTATTTTTAAGTATGCCAGGATATTCCACATTCCTGTAGATGCTGTCATGGATGGGCATACCTGTGACAGATAGATTGATGAGGATGAAGTGAACTAGATTTTTCTCCCTTGTTTACTCACCACCCGGTATAGACCGATTAGAAAGTGAGGACTGCACATGCTGGAGATCAGAGTCAGACATAGAGTGCTGGAAGAGCACAGCAGATCAGGTAGCATCCGAGTAGCAGGAGAGCCTGGTGAAGGACTTGTGCTTGAAACTCTCCTGCTCCTCGAATGTTCCATGACCTGCTGTACTTTTCCAGCGCCACACTTTTGAGCTATTGTAGACCCAATATAGCAGCTAAACCTTTTAGAACCAGCACTTGATATCCCTATCAAAAACATCTCCATACAAGTATGTAGAATCTAGCCCACACTCTCTCACCTTCTCTTGATCCTGAAGGAGGGATCCGCTGAGTGCATTGCCAGGGTGGCATGGTAGCTTGATGGTTAGCACTGCTGCCTCAGAGCGTCAGGGACCCAGGTTCAATTCCAGCCTGAGGCCACTGTCTGTGTGATGTTTGCACATTTGCCCAGTGTGTGTGTGTGGGTTTCCTCAGGGTGCTCTGGTTTTCTCCCACAATCCAAAGCTGCGCAGGTGAGGTGAATTAGCCAAGCTAAATTGCCCATAGTGTTCAGGAATATGTAGGTTAGGTGCATTAGTCAGGGGTAAATATAAGATAATAGGGTAGGGGAATGAGTTTGGGTCTGGGTTACTCTTTGGAGAGTTGGTGTGGACTTCTTGGGCCAAAGGGCCTGTTTCCACACTGTAGGGATCTATCTATGGATTCTACCTGCCCACACCCCACTTGAGGCCCTTACTTGTTGATTGACCTCATTTTCAAGCTGATTGAAAGGATTCTCCCCACAGAAGCCTCCTATCACAAAATCACTCCCACACTTAACTACTCCGAGATGCTTCTTGTCTGAATCCTGGCCTTGGCTGCAGTTGACACTGATATAACCACAGGGCTGCCAGCTAATCAAATTAGCCGGCAGCTCTCTAAGGTGGAACTTGTGCCAGAATGAAGTCCCAATGCCAGCCAATTAATACTGCTTGGTAACTCTATCATACTAAAAACCATGCCTCAGAACCCCTTCTCATTGGTAAGCATCTCTGTAACTTGCCAATGCACTATTTAAATGAGTTTGTCTCCCTGCAAAGAAAATTTCAAAAAAACTTACATTTCCTCACATTTCTATTCAAGAACCACTGTTGCAAATTCAGTGCAGGAGAACAAGATTTAAGCAGTACGTGTTTACCCAAGGATGAATAACACACAAATACCACCCAAATTTACCAATGAAGCATAAAAATCTTGTTATGTTAGCAAATAACTAAATCCAAATTGAAATAAATGACAGCATGAGCAATAGTACTGTTGAGTTCAGGAATTAGTTGGAGGGAGCATTTCTTGATTTGAAAGACTTTTGGTGCCACATAGTCTCAAATTTTCCCTTTCCGTCTTTCAAAAATCAATGTTGTATTACACAGCTTAAAAAATACTCAGCACTTGATTTTAAGTTGCACACTTCTCCTTGTATTCCAGTTAGAACAGTTCAAACTCCATTTCAGCTTATAGTTCAATAAAAAACATACAATTTTTTTTACAATTCCTTCATGTATACTTTCTCATGTGCAGAATTTTATAGCTCCCCACTGGTGGCTTTTCAGGCAGGAACCTGTAAAATTCCCCAGATGTACTTACTGTGCCCTCTACTTGCCCCTGACCGACCCTTAAAAGGGGGAAGGTGAGTTCTCCGGTGGCAGAGTTATTGGCCATGAAAGGATGCAAACCAACCTGAATACTGAGGCAGGCAGAAGGGGTATGGGGTCACAGATCACACAACTTTGACCTCAATTCTGCTTTCTCAATTCTGTCCATTCCTGCCACGGCACTGTTATCCACAGTCAGGGATTTTGTCTTGAAGCGTATATACTGACAGTTTCTGAGGCAAGTGTAGTGGCTAAGCCATGCATAACAAACCTCCCACAAATAGCAAAGGTATTACCTCATTACTTTTGATTGTTTATGTTGGCATTGAGAACTCAAATATTGATGGGATGATTCAAAACAGCCATTTAATGTGCAAATAGAAAACACTCAGCACACCAGGAGGTATTGATGAAGAGTGAAACAATCAACAAATCAGGTTAATGTTCTTTCATCAGCACTGGGAAAAGTTAGAAATATATATATTTTGAACAGGTGAAATGGGAGGAGGAGGAAAAGATCAAAGGCAAGGTACAGGCGATGTTAAATGTTAGTGATGTCCAAAGGGGGTTGTTGAATGTAATTTTGAGTCCTGAAGGCCTAAGCAAAGTGCTTAGCTGAATTACTGAAGAATCCTATAACCCTTATGGCACAGGAAGAGGTTACTCATCTCAACGTTTCTGCACTGCCCTTTCAAATGAGCATAATTACCGCATCCTAATCTGCGCTTTTCTCCCATACACCTGAATGTTATTTTTGTTTTTATCCAAATAATCATCTAATACCCTCTTGAGTGCCTCAATTGAATTTGTAGACCCGTGGGGAGCTCCACTACAAATCTTCCTCCTGAAAAATATCCATTGACCATTACTCTCTTCCAATCACTCACCAATTTTGCATCCATGTTGTTAACAACCCTTTTATTTCATTACTTATAATTTTCCTCAAGTCTATTGAGTGGCATTCTGAAAATCCATTTGCACCACATCAACAGCATTACCCTCATCAAGCCTTTCTGTTATAGTAGCTACCAGAGGCTCATGGTCATTTCATGTGCATCTTTGTAAATGTAGAGTTTTATGGTATCTTGATGAATTCCATCTCTTAAGTTAGCCTTCTTTACTATGTTTCAACTATCACGTACTTAGAACCATTACCTTTTGTGTTCCTTTGAGTTAACCATTAGGAATTACATTTGGCTGTACTGTTGACAGGACTAGATGTTGTTTAAACTCTACAACACACTTGACAGTATCCCCTATCTGGGTATCTGGGCACTCAGCTTAATTGCTTTGCATAAATACTCCAGAGTTATTTTTTGCTGACTTGCCTTATAACTGAGTGAGGCTGCACAAAAAGATGTCTGTGACATAGTGAGTCATTTTTCCTGTTCTATACATAGAATGAGACTTCTAAGCACAAAACAGGGTATTTAGATTTATACTGGATCTAACACCAAAATAAGCAACAAACTGTGAACATGAACAAAATGGTGCTTGTGTGGTCAGAAGCGATTCCCGGTATTGTAAACAACTGGTTTGAGGCCAGTGCAAGATGAATTCTCTTCACAAGTGGCTATGTGTTTAAACTGCAGGTGATCTGAACAGCTTCAGACCATCTCTTTACAAACAAACATTATTGCTGATCAGTATGAACTTTCCCAGAAATCTTGAAAGAGGCTTGCACCAGTGAATTTGCTGCTTTTGAGATGCTGAAGCAATCGAACAGACACTAGTTTGAAGTGCACCATCCTTTTAATGTCAATCCAGCTGAGTCATACAAATTCAGAAAATTGTAGATTTCATTTCCTTCTCAGCAATAATACAAGCAGTGGTGCTTTGTTTGCCCTTTCCCTGGTGGAAATACAACTACAGTAGTTCCTCCTGGGGATTTTTCTGGGGATCTTTTATTTTGAGATCATTTATTAATCCAGTGATTTTCTGTCTCGGGTACATTTGTGTAGATGCCAAATGAGGCTGGAATTGGACCAATAGTACTATTTTCTATGCTCTGTACACTGAGCCCATCTTTTAAATTTTTCTTTATTTTAGACTGTGGACCAAAATGGAAAAATTGCCTTTCTAAACCAAAGACTGTGGAAAGGGTGACCACACTTTAAAAACAAGCAGCTAGAACTCTCTTTTAGTTGTTTTGTTCAAGCAGTGTGGGAATGTATTAAAGATGCCGTGCCACCAGGAAATGTGTTCAAAGTGAGCTTCACGCAAGAAATATTAATCAAGGCGTGTGCGACCAGATGAAGTCATGAATGTCATAAGTTGTCAGCATGTGATAATTCTTGAAATGACACTAGAAGGTGAACAACTGTCTGTTTATTTCCCCCCTTTTCTCTCTTCCTTTTTCCCATGTTTTTCTCTCTCTCTCTCTGTCCCCCACATCCCCTCTCTCTTTCCTTTCCCTTTTCTCTCCCAGAAGATCCACAGTCTATAGCAACACTGAGCCTTGCTTACCTGGAGGTAATGGTATCAAGGATGATTGACTCGAGATGTTCTGTACCTCCAGAGCCTGGAGACATCTGCTGAAACGTCTTGGCGTCAATGCTTTGAAGAATAGAAACTTCATAGGCACAAGCAATGTCAGCTATTAAAAAGGAATGCTTTATCAAGAAAGCAATAGGTAACTTCCAGAAATCATGGAGAAGTAGAACATAGGCAATAAGAAGTCAATTGAAACTTGCACAAAGATGTTAATGAAATGGAGCAGATTACTGCAAAAGAAAAGTCAAAGATATCCCTAAGTAAATTGAAGGAAAACCCCCACTGATCTTTGCCACATTGTAAATCAGAGATTTGAGAACATTTTAAAATCAAAAGATGGCTTAAAAGAGGGAGAAAATCAACTTTGAGGATAAACTTGCAATGGGAAATGGGGAATCAAGTCAAGCATTTTGGCAAGGAGCTATATGTCAATGTAGATCTTAGATTTAAATGAAGTGTCACTATGTTATGGATGAGGAGTATTTAACCATAAGATATTGTAGTAGAAGTAGGCTATTCAGTCTATCAAGTCTGGACCACCATTTATTGAATTCTTAGCAGATTTGATAATCCTGATATTCACTTTTACTGTCTTTATCCCATAACCAAGCCTCATTCTCTAAGACACACATGTTAATTTTGGCCTTTTTTCTCAATATTTGAAGAATCTCCTGTTATCTGTCTGGATTTGCAAGTTTATCCTCAAAGTTGATTTTCTCCCTCTTTTTGGCAATCCTTTGATTTTAAAATGTTCATAAATCTCTGACTTACGAGGTGGCAAAGATTAATGGAGTTTTTCCTTCAATTTATTTACATTTAACAGTTGTTTCTGGCCCACATTTCTTACTCTCAATCTGAATGCTAAATTCCATCATGTTATGATAATTATTTTTCTGGGGATCTTTTATTTTGAGATCATTTATTAACCCTGCCTCATTACATATTGCTAGGTATTACTGGATCTAAAACTTCCAGATCCCGAGCTGGATATACCACACATTATTGCAGGACACCCTCCCAAATACACTCTGTGAGATTTTTTCCTTATGGCTCCGTTTGCCAAATTGTCTTTTCCAATCTACGTGTAGTCCAAAGTCATCCTTAATTGATGTACTGCCTTTTCCCATGTCCCCATAATCTCCTGATTTATTTTCCTTCCTACAGTATAGCTTCTGTTAGGAGGTGGAGATGGGGATAGGGTGCTGTACCCTACTTCCACAAGTGTCTTATTTCCTTTGTTATTTCTTACCTCTACCCATACAAATTCTACAACTTCTGATCTAAGATCGTTTTTTGCTATCATACCATCACGTACCAGCAAAGCTATACCACCAACCTTTCCTTCCTTCCTGTCCTTTCAAAAAAATCACATAACTGGGGAAAATAAACCTATTCAGGGTTTGATCTCCTTGCCACCATGTTTCCATACTGTCTGTAAGATTATATCATTGACCTATATATGTGCTTTTAATTCATTTGTTTTGTTCTGAAAATTGTGCATTTAAGTAAGGAGCCATTAATGTTGGCATTTTACTATTTTCTCCCACTTTGACCTTATTTGCTACTGTAAATTATTATGGGAGATTCAAATCTGATGTCTGAGAAAATACAAGTTCAAATTGAACGTTTCATTTGATCATTTAATCATCACGGTGGCACAGTGGTTAGCACTGCTGCCTCACAGCGCCAGAGACACGGGTTCAATTCCCACCTCAGTTAACAGTCTGTGTGGAGTTTGCACATTCTCCCCGTGTCTGCGTGGGTTTCCTCTGGGTGCTCCAGTTTCCTCCCACAATCCAAAGATAGCAAATTAACTGTGCTAAATTAGGGGAATGGGTCTGGGTGGATTGCTCTTCAGAGGTTCGGTGTGGACTTGTTGGGCCGAAGGGCCTGTTTCCACACTGTAACTAATTTAATCTAATCAAAGAAAGAATTGTCAGTACCAACAATTGGATGGATATGTTCGATCAGTGTCAAAAGTTGTTTCCCTTGGTGTTGTTATTCTTGTGAATATCTGAAAGGGTGCATTTTTAAAAAATATATATATATATGTATAAGAAGATAATGCTGATTGGTTGATGACTGAACTTTGATATAAATATTAGCATGAAGAATACACCTGCTTGATGATGATTGATTGATAAATTGAAGCAAAACTTGGCAGTCAACCCAGGCAAATTGACTCTATCTGAGGAATGAATTAAAAAGACATTTATCACCTATTTTTAATGCCCCTACACTACTGCCACACAGTGTATTCCCCAGCACCCATGTTTTGTGTGTGTTTGTGTGTGTGTGTGTGTGTGTGTGTAGGTGTGTAGTGAAAATACAAAGTGTAAATAATTTTTTCAATATTCCGCCACCAGGAAAGAACACCCATGTGACCAAGGAACCAGTGACATGCAATGCCCTGTGTGAGCAATGCTTACATGTAGCCAAAGGTGAAGGGGAGGGCTGGTGTTTAAATCAAAATAGAATTGGAGGAGGAAATAAAGCACTCATTCCCACCGTTCCCACCTCTTCAATCATCTATTTTGTTCTAATCTATTCTGCCTCGTTAAAATTTAAAGCTTAGCAGTTAACTTCCTTTAACGCATATTTTGATGTCCACAAAAACCTAATCATTAAATGGGATAAATTTAATGAAGAGAGGCAGATACCAAGGAGCTCCATCAACTTCTTAATCAATGATATTTATAGATTAGCAAGCAAGAGTGCAAGTTGTGATCTAAAGGGCAACTAATATGGGTTAAATAATTATCATATTGATCAATGATGCATTGTTAAATTTATTGGAATCAGAGGAAGGTTACCTCAGAGTACAATAGGATCTTGAGCAGATGGGCTACTGGGCTAAGGAGTGGCAGAAGGAGTCTAATTTAGATAAAAGTGAGATGCTGCATTTTGGAAAAGCAAATAAGGACTTATACACTTAATGGTAAGGTCCTAGGGAGGTTCATAGTTCCTTGAAAGTAGAGCCACGGATAAATAGGATAGTGAAGAAGGCATTTGATATGCTTTCCTTTATTGGTCAGAGCACCAAGTATAGGAGTTGGGAGATCATGTTGTGGCTGTACAGGACATTGGTTAGGCAACTTTTGGAATATTGCATTCAATTCTGGTATCCTTCTTATCAGAAGGAAGTCGTGAAACTTGAAAGGTTTCAGAAAAGATTTGCAAAGCTGTTGCCTGGGTTGGAGGATTTGAGTTATACAGCAAGCTGAATAGCTGGGGCTGTTTTCCCTAGAACATCGGAGGCTGAGGGGTGACCTTATAGAGATTTATAAAAACATGAGAGGCATGGATGGATAAATAGAAAAAATCTTTTCCCTGGGATGGGGGAGTCCAGAACTAGAGTGCATAGGTTTAGGGTGTGAAGGGAAAGATATAGAAGGGGCAACCATTTCATGCAGACAGTGGTGCAGTAAATGGAATGAGCTACCAGAGGAAGTGGTGGAGGCTGGTATAATTGCAGCATTTAAAAAACATCTGGATGAGTATATGAATAGGAAGGCTTTAGAGGGATATGAGACAAGTGCTGGAAAATGGGACTAGATTAGGCTAGGATATCTGGTCCACATGGACAAGTTGGACCAAAAGGTCTGTTTCTGTGCTGTACATCTCCATGACTCTATGACTCTATGAAGCTTTTTAATTTTTCAGAAGGAAAGCATGCTTGAGATTGAAATTGATTCACAAGGTATATTAAGTTGTTTAGGAGAAAAGCAGTGCAGAGTTTACAGAAGAATTTTCTAAGCTATTTTTAGGACTGGCTAATTTCATTAGTAAGTGTCATATTACACTACAGACAAATCTGGAGCTATTTATCTTTTTACTGCAGCATAAGTATTGCACCTAATGAATATCGTGAATGTACAAATTGAAAGAAGACAACAACAGAGGGTAACTAAACCAATTAAAGTATACAGTAAATAGTGTTCAGGTATGGTCACTGTTTCTAAATCAATTAGGATCTGTGTGGATCTGATTCAACTCAAAAATGCAGTACAATGTGAAATTCATTCAACAACATCAGTTGTTGATATCCTCGCTAAATTTGTGAAAAATACATTGCTTCACATAATTAGACTTTCCACAATCCAAGAATATTAAGCAATTACAATGATTCTTAAGCATGGTTGACCAAGTAGGAAAATTCATGTTGAATCTATCAGCAATAACTATATTGAAAGGGCTGTTGAGAAAAGGCTGACAGTGGTACTGGATTATCAATTAGGGAAATACTTAAAAGATTAAGAAATTGTTAATTTCTTTTGAAGTATTAACACACAACAATCTAAAGTTACTAACAATGATAGCTGAAATGGTTATTTACAGGATTGGTGCAGTTTGCCTCAATTGCACAACAGATAGGAAATGTAGGCCAATGTCTAATGTTTCTAATGTCTCTAATGGTTTAAAAATCTCCAATATTGAAAAAGAAACCATGTTGGCAACATGAGCATGCAAGTAATTTACTGATTATGTTATGGGGCTAAAGTTTAAGATTGGAACAGATCATAAACAGGTAGGTTGATACTGGTGTTTACATTTATAATTAAAATTTACAATGAATTATGAAGAGCAGGGAAATTTAGAGTAATTAATTCAAAACTTTGAGAAATGTAAACTTCTCAATTATAAATGATTTCTTAATTTTTAATTAAACCACAATAGTAATTAACACTCAGATTTGATATTCTCTAAAAACTACATCAAGGTTATTTGGAATATTAAAATGTTGATCAAGAGCCCAGTAGTTGGTTTGCCCATAGACTACTCATTCAATTAAGAAAATGATGTGCAACTGTCAAATTTGTGTTATAAATAGTCAGGAACAGAGAGAGTCTTTCCTACTTCCATAGCTTCTGTCAAGACCTTGGGAAATATAGGGAATAGACTTGTTTGAATTTAAAGGGAAAATATTTATCACTGTTATCAAATTTGATGAAAGTGAATTGAGATAAATTATTTACATACCCGTTGCTGGTGATAAAATCATTAAAATAAATCAGTTAAATCCACAGAATTCTCAGCATGTTTGAATTTGAAAATTGGCCAAATTCTCAAATAGGATTCCTGAAGAAGGGCTTATGCCCGAAACGTCGAGTCTCCTGTTCCTTGGATGCTGCCTGACCTGCTGCGCTTTTCCAGCAACACATTTTCAGCCCAAATTCTCACATAAACAATTTAGAGAATTTGCCAAAGATTAGGTCTTCATTCATGTTAAGAGTTCATTTCATTACCTGTAAGTAAATAACGAAGTAGAGAAGGAGTAAGAACTATAAAAGAACTTTGAATAAAAATGGTAATTTGATTCTGTAATTATATCTATAATGTGATAGTAAAATCAATTTATCTCCAGAATTGTTGTCAGGGAGAAGATTGCGAACACAGTTTTTATCATTCTCTGCAAAATTAAAACCTCATGTTTCTATGGAAAGCCATGAAAAAATATGAAATCATAAGTCCAAATAGAAAAGCAAACCAAGAATGTCAGTTACTGCCATCAAAGGAAGAAATTACCAATTCTTCAGCCAGAGCAGAGATCCAAGACTGACAATAGGAAGGAACTATGGTTGTGAAACAGAACTGCTGAGATAATATTCGGTGGAAACATCATAAGGTATTATAAGGAGCAATCAAACAGCCTCAGAATCCTTCTCTGGGAAACAAATAGAAATGTGATCTAATCCTGAAGAAGAGGAGAGAGCCTCCAAAATCTTGACTGATACCCAAGAAATATACACAAACAGAGAGAAGGGAAAGTGTAATAGATCGTAAACCTCTGAAATAATTCTGATAAGATCAGAAGGAACTGTAAAACAGCTTCATTGATCTGAAACCATAGGAACTTTGACATTGATGGGGACAGTTGTAAATAAGGAGACCATGAACTTGTAGTGTAATGGGTTAACAACCATTAAGAGATGGTAACAGATCATGATGTTAGAACACATGACTAGAAGAGAACAGGACAGAGATCACATGGACGAAATGTATACAATGCCTGCAAGTAAAGGTTCTTGTTAGACTCACCACAAACTACAGTAGAGCATTCCAGAAGACTGGAAGTTGGCTAACGTGGTGTCACTATTTAAGAAAAGTGGTAAGGAAAAGCCGGGAACGATAGACCAGTGAGCCTGACATCAGTGGCTGGCAAGTTGTTAGAGAGAATCTGAGAGACAGAATTTACATATAATAGGAAAGGCACAGACTGATTAGGAATCATCAACATGACTTTGTGTATGGGAAGTCATGTCTCACAAACTTGATTGAGCTTTTTGAAGAAGTAACAAAGAGGATCGATGAGGGCTAAGCAGTGGATGTGATCTATATGGACTTCAATTAGATGTTTCACAAGGTTTCTCTTGGTAGATTGGTTAGCAAGGTTAGATCACGTGGAATTCAGGAAGAAATAACCATTAGGATACAGAACAGGCTTGAAGGTAGAAGCCCTTTTAGATGACTATTATATTTGGATAATTAAGGTTCCCCTTTACAATTCCTCTTTACTTCTTGCACTTCTGTAATTTTCTTGCCAGTTTGTTCCTCTACAACATTTCTACTAGTTGGTAACCTATAAACTATACTTACCATTTTAATTGTAATGTTTTGTTCCTTCCTCTAACTAAATAATGGGTCAAAGGGACTCTTCTGTCTTGGATGATTCTATGCCCCACATGGACACTAAGATTTGGTGGCTTATAAATACCTTCAACCAATGTAAGCAGTCCTTTGCTGTTCTTAGTTGACCCAAACCGTTTTCACACATTGTTCTTCCAATCTGAGATCCTCCCTTACAATGTGCAGTACAACCTTGATTATCCAAACACCACTTATCCGAATTTTGGATTATCCAAACAAGATCTCAAGCTCCCGATGCTTGGTTAAACTGTGTTATCTGAACATTCGATTATCCGAACAAACTACTCCCCACCTGCGTTGTTTGGATAATCAAAGTTGCTCTGTAATGATCCCATTGCATATAATCAACGAAACTCCATTTTCTTTTCCTCTTGTCTCACCTTCATAAATGCAAATATCTTTGAATATTCAGTTACCTGTCCTGGTCACCATGCAGCTTTTTCCTGCAATGGCAAGTAGATCATACTGATGTATCTGTTTTTGTGCCTTTAGACAATCTGCCTTTGTTGTGGATAGAGAATGCCTTCAGGAGAATGTCTTTCACTTTGTCTTTTTGACATCATTCCAACACTGAATGTTTCTCCTTTTTTCATGTCTCCTTGGTATCTTTTCAATTTCCTGTTACAAATTTACTTCATCCATCATACTACCCGTTAGATTCCTATCCCCCGATAAACTAGTTTAATGTCAAGTAGCTCACATATTGGCAAGCATGCAGCCAGTCAGTCAGTATTCAGCTAATCAATGATATATCTGCTATAATAATAGTCTAAGTATACATATATCCAGACTTTATATGTAAGTCTCAGATGTCATATTAGTGTACATAGTTAGTTGGTAATAAACTTCCACATATCTGACTCCATGCAAATCTGGCTTTGTGGTCTGTGCTATAGGGACTAACATACCAAAAACTTCCCTATGCCAAAGGGAAAACGAGTTAGACTTGCAAATGCACATTCTGGTTGAATTTGTTATGTATATCTTAAAATTGAGCTGCAGAACAATCACTATGTCCATTTTCAAGAATTTTTTAAAAACTTTTTTCTCTAGGCTAGTGCAGAGTTGAATATAGAACTGACAAGATTTACTCCAAGAACCAGGTACTTACTGCTCTTAAAATCCCAAACATTTAGCTTCAGGAGTTGAAAATGAAATTAACTTTACTAATGAAACATGAAAGCATACAGTCTTCAAAGGTGTGACCTTTTTACGAGTATAATATTTCATCCAAAAATGTTTCCTGCACATTTGCTTTGTGCACTATAAGGTAGAACACAAAGTTCTTATTTTATTAAAGAAACAAGTTTACCTATAAGTCTTTGTTACTGAATCCAGTTTGCCTGATCCAACCTGCCCAACCCATACTAATCCAAATGCTAAGAAAGGGGAGGGACATGGTCATGTAATCTGTTAATAACTCTGAACATATTTTTTCTACAAGAAATATTAAGTGACACCAGTTTGTGCATGTTGATGAAATATTAGTGGTGTAAATTATTTTGACTGCACATGGTGAACTTTTGTATTGGTTCCAACTTTTTATTGAAGAAAGACACATTGCTGAAGTTTTAGAATCTCCACTCACCAGGATAAATGAAATATCAAATTTTAAATGATCAAAATTATTTATACTATAGCATTAAAAAAGTGCTAATTGGTTGACAATTTGACTTTGAATTTGCTGGGGTTTCGCCATAGGCATGGAGAAAGCAACAGGGAGTAAGTGACAAAAACTGAGCGGCAGAATGGAAGGATTCAACTGTCCAAGTTGTTTACATCTGCAGAGTTCACATGCTAGTGACTTGGCAGAAATCAACTGTATGAAGAAGAAAAGGTGCTGATCAGTTGCCATGTCACATGCTTCTGTCACAACATTGATGAAAACAGAACAGTTGCTCCACCTGAAGAGCCACAAAGGAAGCCTTCAAGTCCCTGGGCATTTTGAGTCAAAGGTCATACAATAAGAAAACTTGCATCTGTTTTGTTTTTATTTGCTTTTAGGATGTTGGCATTGTTGGCCAAGTCAGCATTCATTGCCCATCCCTAACTGCCCAGAGGGCTGTTGAGAGTCAACCACTTTGCTGTGGGTCTAGGGTCACATGTGGGCTGGATGAGGTAGGGATGGGCACCCTATGGACCTCACACATTCAGTAAATCACTGGATTATAATAAAAGCTGAAACCAGGGGCTCCTATTCTTTAGGGAAGATGACTTGCTGTCCTAACTTAGTTTGATCTGTATAGGGAATGGTCCCCATTATCAGGGTTTCTCCTTCCCTGATTACTATTATCCATCCCTTTGACTGCCTAACTGCCTCTCACTCCCTTTGGCCTCCATCTTTACTGATCATTTACTCCTTTTACCCCTCTCTCCCCACCCCAGCCTGTCTTCAGCATATATACCACCTTTTCCCAGCTACTATCAGTTCTGTAGAAGGGTCACTTGACCCAGAATGTTAACTCTGTTTTCTCTCCACAGATGCTGCATGACCTGCTGAGTTTTTTCAGCAATTTCTGGATTTGTTTTTTGTTTCAGATTTCCAGCATCTGCAGTGCTTTGTTTTATTTTAGAGTTTGCTCTGGTTCCTAGTCAATATTTGCCTCCAAAACTTATCTCCAAACCAGGATCTATAAAGAAATTATCTTGTCAACCTTATGTTGTTGCTTGTGTGATCTTGTGGTATTAATATCATTGGATTAGTAATCCAAAGGCCCTGGCTCATGTTCTGGGGACCTGGGTTCAAATCCCACCACTGCAGTTGTTAGAATTTAAATTCAATTAAAATAATTTAAATTCTGGAATTAAAAGAAGGTTTCGGTATTGGTGACAACAGTTCGCTAATGTTCTTTAGCTATTTTAGGTTGATTTTTTTGGAAGCTGATTCCCAAAACAGGCCCACACACAGACTGAAATAGGTAAGGATTACAGGCCTCCTTCCATAAAGAATAGGAGCAAATGAGTTCAGTCTTTACTAAAATCCAAAAGATTACTGGTCAGTTCTTTCAAAGACCATCCATTAAGTGTTTGTGTCAAGTGAAAGTGATCTTGTCAACCTTGTAGGGAACAGTACAACTGCTGCTGAGACCAATGCAGCTGTCAAATTCGAGCTTAAAAGGAAGCTGATTCCAATCAAAATAGCTTAGAAATGCATTTGCTTTGAATATGCTACAGGGGGACAATTATAATGCCTAAACATCCAGTTTAAGGCCTCAAGCTTCATTGACAGGAATTAAAGCAAGGTGTTGCATTTTGGGAAAGCAAATCTTAGCAGGACTTACACACAGGTAAGCTCACAGGTTCATAGCTCCTTGAAAGTGGAGTTGCAGGTAGATAGGATCATGAAGAAGGTGCTTGGTATGCTTTCCTTTATTGGTCAGAGTATTGAGTACAGAAGTTGGGAGGTCATGTTGCGGCTGTACAGGACTTTGGTTCAGCCACTGTTGGAATATTGCATGCAATTCTGGTCTCCTTCCTATCAGAAAGATGTTGTGAAACTTGTAAGGATTCAGAAAAGATCTGCAAGGATGTTGCCAGGGTTGGAGGATTTGAGCTATAGAGAGAGGTTGAACAGGCTGGGGCTGTTTTCTCTGGAGTATTGGAGGCTGAGGGGTAACCTTATTCAGGTTTGTAAAGTCATGAGGGACATGGGTAGGATAAGTAGACAAAGTCTTTTCCCTGGGATTTGGGAGTCCAGAACTAGGGGGCATAGGTTTAGGGTGAGAAGGGAAAGATATAAAAGGGAACTAAGGAGCAACCTTTTAGGCAGGGTGTGGGGTGTAAAGAATGAGTTGCCAGAGGAAGTGGTGGAGGCTGGTACAATGGCAACATTTAAAAGGCATTTGGATGGATATCTGAATAGGAAGGGTTTGGAGGGATATGGGCCGGGTGCTGGCTGGTGGGACTAGATTGGGTTGGGATTTCTGGTCGGCATGGATAAGTTGGACCGAAGGGTCTGTTTCTGTGCTGTACATCTCTATGACTCTATGACAGCTGTTAGGAGTTAGGATAAAATCTTTGAGTAAAAAGTGAGGTCTGCAGATGCTGGAGATCAGAGCTGAAAATGTGTTGCTGGTTAAAGCACAGCAGGTCAGGCAGCATCCAAGGAACAGGAAATTTGATGTTTTGGGCCAGAGCCCGCATTCCTGATGTTGCTCTCACAGTTTCACCAAAGTGGCCTCGAGATCTCACACAATTTATTTAGTTAATCAATTAATATCATTAAAGAGCACAATGACAGCTTAAGTCACATGTTGCATTTTCAAGAAGCCACAAGGGCTGCATTCACTGTTTGAGGCAGAGCAGTTGAATGGGGCAGATACAGACTGGGAACTAGCCATTTCCCTGTGAAAGGTGAAATGGTACAAAATGTATGCTATCAGCGTATGCAGGTGGCAGAAAGATTGAATAGCAAGCAATCTGGCAATCGGGGTTTGATGGTCCTCCTGGCATCATAAGGCCTGAAGATAAAAAGGGACCGTTGCCAAACCTAATTGAGGGTCCATCTGAACACACATGGAAGGCAGCCAGGCCTGTGGCTTTCCGAATATTCATTCCTGAAGAAGGGCTTATGCCCGAAACGTCGAATCTCCTGTTCCTTGGATGCTGCCTGACCTGCTGCGCTTTTCCAGCAACACATTTTCAGCTCTTTCCGAATATTCCAAGTTCTTGCAATGTAATTTCTGCTAAGCTGAAGTTAGGGCTCTCAAATGGCAGCTATAGTAATGGCAGCCTTAAGCAATTCCTATCTCTGCTCCTACTCCACTGGTTCCCCTAATAGACTGTCAAAACTGAACCCCTTGTCATATATGGGGGAGCAGCCATGAAATTCAGGACCAATGGCTACATCCAACAGAAAGTTGCTGCCAATCTTGTGAGTATCTCAAATTTTTTCCATTTCTATTAGAGTGGAAGAATGTGATTTGAAGGTGCACAGGCATTTGTGTGTTTGGAAAGCAGTCATGTATTACAGATTCTAGACCAACCTGGCAATGTACCTTTTAAGACAATTGAATTATATCACAGCATGAGGCGTTCCAGTCTCAAGGTGCACACCTCACTTATAGTAGCAGTTAATGCATTTGCAGTAAATGCAGAAAGCAGACTATGTAAGCCTGAGAAACTATAGCACTATAAGAAGCTGATGCTGTTAATAAACTTTAAGACATCAGTCCCAGTCTTTACAATATACATTGCAAGGGTTAATATATAGGGAACACTCAGACCATTTCATACTTGGTATTTGACCTAGAAACCACATCAAGTGATGTTGTCATTTAGCAGAATAAGGAGTCACAGGTGGGGGACAGTGAAGAAGGTTATTTGCTGCAGTTGCAAAATATTATAGATGCAGGAAATCTGAAGTATAAGCAAAAATTGCTGAAAATGCTCATCTGACCCATTTGTAGAGTGAGAAAGAAAATGAGTTGAAGTTGAGCTCCATTTTCCCAGTACCTTAAGGATGGAAAGGAGATGGGGAAAGCATGTAATATGTTGGGCAAAGGTATTAAAAATGGAGTCTGACATGTTCCTGTCACCAGGGCACTTTGCTAACGGTGGGAAACTGAGAAGAGCAGCTGCTGACCAGATAGCCAAATGAGACAATCAGTTCCCTAATAAAAGGCCATCTTCTGCCCCTCCAGCATTTTACTGGCATTGAAAGGAATACCACTGCATGGGGAGATTATCAGGTAAACTCTGGCAGCCTCTTAATGGATTCCCATGTGGAGGCTGCTGTCTTTCGTGGTCACACTATGACCTCATAAGAGAGCACCCAAATGCAAGAGCTGCATCGCTTCCCCAATAAACTAAAACTTAGAGCCCTTTTTTCCACACCGTTAGCTGGGGCCCACCAGCCTTGATCACAGTTTCTTTCCCAAGAATTCATCTTTCTTTGAATCTGCCTCAACATTGACATTGATGTTACCTCAACATTGGGCCTTTGAGAATAGGAGTTGGGACATGTTGAGGTTGTACAGCACGTTAGTGAGGCCTCTATTGGAGTACTCAATCCAGTTCTGGTCGCCCTGTTATAGCAAAAATTATTAAGCTAGAGAGGGTTCAGAAATTATTTACCAGGATGTTGCTGGGAATAGAGGGTTTGAGTTATAGGGAGTGGTTGGACAGGCTAAGACTTTTTTCACTGGAGCATAGGAGGTTGAGGAGAGACCTTATGGAGGTTTATAAAATCAAAATGAGTATAGATAAGGTGGATAGCACATGTTTTTTCAATAGGGTGGGGGATTTCAACACTATGAGACATATTTTCAAGGTGAGAGCTGAAAAAGACATGAGGGGCAACTTTTTTCGCAGACAGTGATTCATTTGTGGAATGAATTTCCAGTGGAAGTGGTAGATGCAGGTACAGTTACAATGTTTCCAAGTCATTTGGATAAGCACATGAATAAGAAATGTTTGGAGGGATATGGGCCAAGCACAGACAGGTGGGATTATTTTAGTTTGGAATTATGATTGGCATGGACTAGTTGGAACGAAGGGTACTGTATGACTCTTGGATTCTATGGCATCTTATTCAGCTAGTAGTTCTGGATGTGGGCCACCATCTTCCATTGGTGATGGATTTGGCAAAGCCTGCTGTTTTCTGTTGCTCCACCCCTCCACACCCCAGAAGTCATCTGCCTCTGACCAGTGAAATTCCACAGGTTTTGGTACTTGGACCCCAACTGTTTACAACATATTGTAATATTATTGACATGAAGGAAGTAAGTGAATCTACTGTCACCAAATTTGCAGATGACACAAATATAGGTGGAAAGGCAGTTTGTGAGAGGGATACAGACAGTTTACAGGGAGATATTGATTGGCTAAGCAAGTGGGTTATGAGTTGGTAAATGGATTATAATGGCGGAAAATGTGAAGTTCGTTTTGGAAGGTGGGGACAAAAGAACTGAACATTATTTAAATGCAGATAAATTGCAGAAAGCTGCAATGTGAACAAGCTTGGGGTACTTGAATATGAAACACTGGAAGCTTGCATCCACATGCTAATCAGGAAGGCTAATGGAATGTTGGCCCATATTTCAAGGGGTTGGAGTATAAGAGTAGGGAAATCTTACAGCGACAGTACAAAGTGCTGGTGAGACCACATCTGGAGTAATGTGAGCAGTTTTGGTCCCCTGAAGGAAACATACCATTTCATTGAAGGCATTTCAGAGAAGGCTCACGAGGATGAATGAACAAAAGCTAAACAGTTTGGGATTCTACTCCCTGGAGTTTAGAAGAATGAGAGGTGATCTCACTGGACATGTGGAATTCCTAAGGGGTTTAACAAAGTAACTTCTGAGAAGATGTTTTTCCTCATGGGATAGCCTAGGACCAAAGGGCATAGAATCAGAATAAAGAGGTACTAATTAAAGACAGAGATAAAGAGGAATTTCTTTTCTCAGAAGGTTGTGTATCTTTGAAACTCCTTGCTACAGAGAGTTGTTCAGAGTCCTTGTGGATATTCATGGCTCCAGTGGATCCTTGTTCAGTAGGGGAATCAAGGATAACAGGGAAAGAACAGGACAGTGGATGTGAGGAGTATCCAATCAGCCATGGTGGAGCAGGCTCAAGAGGAATGGCCTACTCCTGTTCCTACTTCTTATGGTCTTAAAAAAAACCAAGCCTCCTCATAAGAACTCACAGACAAAATATTAATTATGGACTGCTCAGCCAATTACACCTTTACTGAATTACAGCTATTCAAGCATCTTATGCAGTTTTTTAGTTTACAAATCCAGCTTTAGCTAATCCCAAAAAAGGAACTCTGAATATCTTGTTTGCTGTACCTGGAGAGCTTTTACAGATTTGGGATTCTACAGATCATCCAGTTTTTCCGTGTATGATCATAAAGATCCAAAGCAGACGTATTCAGAGATTATAGATTGTGATGGATTACTTCTCCAATTTCTGATTGCTTGACAACATAGGAACTCGAGTGCAGGACTTCACTGAATAGAAGAGAAATTGATGAAATATTCAGTAGGGCATGCAGCTGAGCTCAATGGCTCCTCATCAGTTCTGGCCAGATAAAATTATATATAGGTATCCCCCACGATGCGAAAGTAGAGCATTCCTATGAAACCTTTCGTAAGCTGAAATGGCGTAAAGCAAAGAAGCATTAATTTATATGGGAAAAATTTCACCTTTACTCGTAAAAGCGAAAATCCTCTTCAGATTTATTTTGGTTAGTGCAAACAGGTACTAATGTAGATCTTTCGTAAAAGCAAAGTGGCATAAAGTGAACTTTTGGGGCGATACTTGTCATTTACTATCGCACTGGTAAATTTCTTACTGCTTGTCCAGTTAATAATTCGATGTTAATGGAAGCTTCAGAAGAAGAGATATGATCCAGAGTGCACAGTTAGAGTGAGTACATTGTTTGGAAAATTTGGAGAGAACATGGGAAATTGGTGCAGGGGTGAATGAGGTGCTTTTTCCTGGTTCATAGTTTATGATTTTTTTGAACAGGTTAAGTTGTTAGGGGCCAGCACACAAGAGTGATTTCACAGGTAAAGTGTAAAATCATTGGATGGTGATAAGCCAGTAATTTGACTATCTATTACAGGTTACTTTTAGATTAAAGGTAAATTTAGGGAATATTTACAAATTACAACCTAAAAGACCAGTGCACTACTTTTAGGGACTAAAATGAAGAACTAAGTCATTACAATAGAGATGTCAGGTGAGGTGATGTGTTGTAGCTGCATGATATGACAGATAGTGGACCCCATTGTGATTCACAGTGACTACATCTGTAGCTTGAGAAACACCAGCTCAGAGATGGTGAGCTGGAGTCTGAGCTTCAAACACTATGATACATCAGGGAGGGGGAGAGCTACCTGTATTTCAGGAGGAAGTCACGCCGTTAGACCAACTTGATCAGTGGTCAGGGACTGGAAGATATGGCTATGAGCAAGGCAGTCAGAAGGAACCAGGAAGTAGTGCTAAAAGAGCCTCAGCCCTTGACCTTGTCCTCAGGTTTGAGATTCTTGCTCCTTGTGTGGATGAGATCAGAGTTGTAGGGATGATGAAACTGACCATTGCACTGTAGTACAGGGAGCCATTCAAAGGGAGGGAGAAAAGATAAATTAATTGTAATTGGGGATAGTATAGTCAGGGGAATAGACGTTGTTCTCTGTGGCCAGGATCAAGAATCCTGAGGTCCGTATTGGCTGCCTGGTGCTCAGCTTCAGCCTATCTCATTTGGGCTGCAGAGAAACTTGGAATGGGAGGGGAAAGATCCCTTGGGTAACAACAGTATAGATAGAATGAGTAAAGAGGTTCTGCTGAGGGAATTATTAGCAGGTGGAGCTAAATTAGAAAGCAGAACCAAAAAAGCAATAATCTCTGGATTACTACCTGAATCACTAGCAAATTGGCAGAGTCAAGAAGATCAAAGATGTAAACGCATAGTTCGAAGATTGGTATCAGAGAAACGGATTGAATTCATTGGACATTGGCACCATTCCTATTGGGGAAGGAGGGAGCTATTCCACTGGGATGGAGGGCTTTAAACTAAATTGTTGGTGGGGGGTGGGGGGTGGGGGGAGGTGGATAGGATCGGTTGTATAGTAACTATGGAAAATGTTACATGCAGGGAGGGCTCAGTGGTGGTTAAGTTTCAGAAAAAGTAATAGGACAGAGAGTATGGAAAGGGTCAGGAATCTAACTTCAGACACAGCAGATAAAGTGACAACTATGAGAAATGGGAGCAGACAATGCAGGACTGAGGGTGTTGTGCTTAAATGAAACAAGGTAAATGAGCCTGTCACAGAGATTAAAATTAGCAGGTACGATGTTGTAGGTATCACAGAGATGTGCTACAAGGGATTAGGGATGGCATTTGGATATCCAAGGATACACATCCTGTCAAGAGGACAGACTGATGGTAAGAGGGAACAAGGGTGCCTTTTTAGTAAGAAATTAAATTAAATCCATGCAGGAAATGATATCGAATCAGCAAATGTAAAATCAGTGTGGGTAGAGTTAGGGAGCTACAAAGGAGAAAGGATCTTGATGGGAGTTATATTCAGGCTGCCTTGCAGTAATCAGGATGTGGCAAAGAAAATAAATCGGAATATAGAAAAGGCATGTCAGAAAGGCACAATTACAATAGTTATGGAGGACTTCAATATATGGGTGGACTGGGAAATCAGTTTGGTAGCAGATTCCAAGAAAAGAAATTTGTGAAATGAGCTTACTTTTTATTGGAGCAGCTTGTGATAGAGCCCACTAGGACAAGCAATTCTGTATTCAAATATGTGTGATGAGGTAGACTTAGACAGCTTAAGGTATAGGAACCCCAAGGTTACACTAAGAGCCAAACTAGTGGGATAGTTTAAATATCCTGTCTAATTCAGTGACTCCATTACAGTCTGTCACAAATTTCTTTTGTCAAATTCACGTTAACTTTAATCACAGAGGCACGGCTTTCCTTTCTCTTATTACCAAGAAAGTTACTTGTTGATTCCCTTGATGTTATGAAATCCCCTGCAAGAGAGACTGAAGAGTCCTCAGGAGCATTGAGAAGAAAAAAAAATTGTGCAATTGTCTATACTTCAAAGGGTGACCAAGTAACTTCTAATAAGTCACAACAGTCTGACGTCCACAAAAAGCTCGATCTCATCAGATTCGTGCAGTGGTGCCAGGGCTTAACATAACAATGGAGAAACAAGGAAACTTGCTCAGAAACACCAGATGTGGGAGCCTTCTTTACACAGTGTGTGGAATTGACATGGAATTTCCTTTCTATAGCACGAAGAGGAAAGGAAATTGAGCAGACACTTGAGGGAAATAAGTTTAAGGGGCTGTGGGAATAGACCACAGAATGGATTTTTTGGATTCATCAGGTTGATTAGATTGTTCATAGGAGAGCCAGTACGGACTCAACTGACCAAATTACCTCCTTATCTGCTGTACTAATTCATGATTCTATGCAGAAATCATAGCCACTCCTAGGAAATCATCTAATTCTCTACAAAGGTTTGGAGTGAATCCATACTGATAGGTTCCTGGCACAAATCTATGTGTCATAGATAAAAAGTTTACTGTGAAAAGAAGAGGTTTCTACGCTTTGTTAATTTTAAGATAGTTATGGAAAAGGATAGGCCTAATCTGAAAGTTAAAGTTCTAAATTGGAGTAAGGCCAATTTTGATGGTAATACGCAGGAACTTTCAAAAGTTGACTGGGAGAGGCTGTTTGCAGATAAAGGAACAGTTGGAAAGTGGGAGGCCTGTAAAAATTTGATAACGAGAGTTCAGAGACAGTATATTTCTGTTAGTATGAAGGGCAAGGCTGGTATAGAACATAGAACATAGAAAAATACAGCGCAGTACAGGCCCTTCAGCCCTCGATGTTGAGCCGACCGAAGCCTACCTAACCTACACTAGCCCAATAACCTCCATATGCTTATCCAATGCCCGCTTAAATGACCATAAAGAGGGAGAGTCCACCACTGCTACTGGCAGGGCATTCCATGAACTCACAACCCACTGAGTAAAGAATCTACCCCTAACATCTGTCCTATACCAACCTCCCCTTAATTTAAAGCTGTGTCCCCTAGTAACAGCTGACTCCATTAGCGGAAAAAGGTTCTCACTGTCAACCCTATCTAAACCCCTAATCATCTTGTACACCTCTATCAAATCTCCCCTGAACCTTCTTTTCTCCAATGAGAACAGCCCCAAGTGCCTCAGCCTTTCCTCATACGATCTTCCTACCATGCCAGGCAACATCCTGGTAAACCTCCTCTGCACCCGTTCCAGTGCCTCCACATCCTTCCTATAGTATGGCGACCAAAATTGCACACAATACTCCAGATGAGGCTGCACCAGAGTCTTATACAACTGCAACATGACCTCAGGACTCCGGAACTCAATTCCTCTACCAATAAAGCCCAGTATGCCATATGCCTTCTTCACAGCACTATTTACCTGGGTGGCAACTTTCAGAGATCTGTGTACATGGACACCAAGATCCCTCTGCTCATCCACACTACCAAGTAGTCTACCATTAGCCCAGTAATCCATCTTCTTGTTACTCCTACCAAAGTGAATGACTTCACACTTAGCTACATTGAACTCCATTTGCCACCCTTCTGCCCAGCTCTGCAACTTATCTATATTCCGCTGTAACCTGCCACATCCTTCTTCGCTGTCCACAACTCCACCGACTTTCGTATCTTCCGCAAACTTGCTCACCCAGCCTTCAAGACCTTCCTCCAGGTCATTTATAAAAATGACAAACAGCAATGGGCCCAAAACAGATTCTTGTGGAACACTGCTAGTAACTGCACTCCAAGATGAACCTTTACCATCAACTACTACCCTCTGTCTCCTTCTAGCCAGCCAATTCCTAATCCAAACCTCTAATGCACCCTCAATGCCATACCTCCATAATTTTGGCAGTAGCCTACCATGGGGTACTTTATCGAACGCCTTGCTAAAATCCATATGCACCACATCTACTGCTTTACCCTCGTCCACTTCCTTGGTCACCTTCTCAAAGAACTCAATAAGGTTTGTGAGGCACGACCTGCCCTTCACAAAACCATGCTGACTATCCTGGATCACATTATTCCTATCCAGATGTTCATAAATCCTATCCCTTACAATTCTCTCTAAGACTTTGCCCACAACAGAAGTGAGACTCACTGGCCTATAGTTACTAGGGCTATCCCTACTCCCCTTCTTGAACAAGGGGACCACATTTGCTATCCTCCAGTCTTCTGGCACTATTCCTGTAGACAACGACGACATAAAAATCAAGGCCAATGGCTCCGCTATCTCCTCCTTAGCTTCCCAGAGGATCCTAGGATAAATGCCATCAGGCCCAGGGGACTTATCTATTTTCATCCTTTCCAGTATTCCGCAGACCTCTTCCCTACATACCTCAAAGCCATCCATACTAATCACTTGTGACTCAATATTCACATCAGCAACAATGTCCTGGTCCTGTGTGAATACTGACGAAAAGTATTGATTTAGTGTCTCTCCAATCTCCTCCGCCTCCACGCACAACTTCCCACTACTATCCTTGACTGGACCGATACCTACCCTAGTCATCCTTTTATTCCTGACATACCTATAGAAAGCCTTTGGGTTTTCCCTAATCCTACCAACTAAGGACTTTTCATGTCCCCTTCTCGCTGCTCTTAGCTCTCTCTTTAGATCCCTCCTGGCTACCTTATAACTCTCAATCGCCCCAATTGAACGTTCACGCCCCATCTTTACATAGGCCGCCCTCTTCCCTTTCACAAGGGATTCCAATTCCTTATTAAACCACGGCTCCCTCACAAGACCCTTTCCTCCCTGCCTGACTGGTACATACTTATCAAGGACACCCAATAGCTGCTCCTTGAACAAGCTCCACATATCAATTGTGTCCTTCCCTTGAAGCCTATTTTTCCAATCCATGCATCCTACGTCATGCCTCACCGCATCATAATTTCCCTGCCCCCAGCTATAACTCCTCCCCTGCAGTGCACACTTATCCCTCTCCATCACTAGAGTAAAAGTCACCGAGTTGTGGTCACTGTCCCTCAAGTGCTCACCTACCTCCAAGTCTAACACCTGGCCTGGTTCATTACCTAGAACCAAATCCAGTATAGCCTCACCTCTTGTTGGCCTGTCTACATATTGTGTCAGGAAACCCTCCTGCACACATTGGACAAACACCAACCCATCTAACGAACTCGAGCTATAGCTTTCCCAGTCAATATCTGGGAAGTTAAAGTCCCCCATAACAACCACCCTACTACTTTCACTCTTCTCCTGAATCATCCTCGCAATACTTTCCTCTACGTCTCTCGGACTATTAGGAGGCCTGTAGAAAACTCCTAACTGGGTGACCTCACCTTTCCTATTTCTAACCTCAGCCCAAACTACCTCAGATGGCAAGTCTTCCTCCATCGTCCTTTCCACGGCTGTAATACTATCCTTGACAAGTAATGCCACACCTCCCCCTCTTTTACCCCCACCTCTGACCCTACTAAAACATTTAAACCTTCACGCGTCATCTTTACATAGGCCGCCCTATGGTGTAGGGAATGCTAAACGATGAGAAAAATTGAGTTAAGAATCACACAACACCAGGTTATAGTCCAACAGGTCCAGTGATTTTTAACTTTGTCCAACCCCGTCCGACACTGGCACCTCCACATCATAGACCATGAAGACTGCTGCACAGGTGGATGGAGTATTCAAGAAGGCATATGGTATGCTTGCCTTCATTGGACAGGCTATTGAGTATAAGAGCAGAGAAGTCATGTTAAAATTGTACATGACGTTGGTTCAGCTGCATTTGGAATACTGTGTACAGTTCTGGTCGTCACATTACCAAAAGGATGTGGATGTTTTGGAGAGGGTGCAGATAAGGTTTACGAGGATGTTGCCTGGTATAGAAGGTGCTAGCTATGAAGAGAGGTTGAGTAGGTTAGGTTTGTTTTCATTAGAAAAAAGGAGATTGAGGGGGGACCTGATTGAGGTTTACAAAATCATGAAAGGTAGACAGGATAGATAGAGATAAGTTTTTTCTCAGGAGTGAAGGATTCAATAACGAGAGGTCACACTTACAAGGTGAGAGGTGAAAAGTTTAAGGGCAAGTACTTCACACAGAGGGTGGTAGGTGCCTGGAATGTATTGCCGGCAGAGGCAGTCGAGGCAGGCACTGTAGATTTATTTAAGATACATCTGGACAGATGCATGAATAGGTGGGGAGCAAAGGGATACAGATGCTTAGGAACTGGGCGACAGGCTTGGATTTGGATTTGGATTTGAATCGGCTCAGGCTTGGAGGGCCAAAGGGCCTGTTCCTGGGCTGTAAATTTTCTTTGTTCTTCTAGAAAAATTGAGGGTCTGGTCAAACAAAAGGAGGAGGCATATAGCAGGTATAGACAGCTGGGATCAAGTGCATCCTGAGAGTAGTATATAACAGTAGGAGTATACTTAAGAGGGCAAAAAGGGAATGTGAAATAGCTTTGGCAAATAAGGTTAACTAGAACCCAAAGAGATTCTACAAATACATTAAGGACAAAAGAAAACTAGTGAGGGAATAAGGCTCCTTAAAGATCAACCATGCCATCTATGTGTGGAACCATAGGAGATTGTGAGATGGTAAATTAATAATTTGTGTCAGTATTTACAGCGAGGAGGATATGGAAGCTAGGTAACTTGGGGAAATATGTAGTGATATCTTGAAAACTGCCCACATTACAGAAGAGGAGGTGCTGGATATCTTAAAATGCATTAACTTAGATAAGTCCTGGGATCTGATCAGGTGCATCCTAGAACTTTGTGGGAAGCAAAGGAAGAGATTGCTGGGCCCTTACTAAGATATTTATATCATCAATAGCCACAGGTGTGGTGCTGGAAGAGTGGAGGGTAACTAATGTGGTGACATTATTTAAGAAAAATGGTAAAGAAAAGTCAGGGAACAATATACTAGTTGTGAGGAAGGGTCACTGGACCCAAAGCGTTAACTCTGATTTCTCTTCACAGCTGTCCAACAAGGTTCCCCATGGGAGACTGTTTAGCGAGGTTAGATCTCATGGAATACAGGGAGAACTAGCCATTTGGATACAGAACTGGCTCAAAGGTAGAAGACAGAGGGTGGCAGTGGAAGATTGTTTTTCAGACTGGAGGCCTGTGACCAGTGGAGTGCTACAAGGATCGGTGCTGGGTCCTCTACTTTTCGTCATTTATATAAATGATTTGAGTGCGTGTTTAAGAGGTATAGTTAGTAAGTTTGCAAATGACAACAAATTTGGAGGTGTAGTGGACAGCGAAGAAGGTTACCTCAGATTACAGCACGATCTTGATCAGATGGGCCAATGGGCTGAGAAGTGGCAGATGGAGTTTAATTCAGATAAATGCAAGGTGCTGCATTTTGGGAAAGCAAATCTTAGCAGGACTTATACACTTAATGGTAAGGTCCTAGGGAGTGTTGCTAAACAAAGAGACCTTGGAGTGCAGGTTCATAGCTCCTTGAAAGTGGAGTCACAGGTAGATAGGATAGTGAAGAAGGCATTTGGTATGCTTTCCTTTATTGGTCAGATATTGAGTACAGGAGTTGAGAGGTCATGTTGCAGCTGAACAGGACATTGGTTAGGCCACTGTTGGAATATTGCTTGCAATTCTGGTCTCCTTCCTATCGGAAAGATGTTGTGAAACTTGAAAGGGTTTAGAAAAGATTTACAAGGATGTTGCCATGGTTGGAGGATTTGAACTATAGGGAGAGGCTGAACAGGCTAGGACTGTTTTCCCTGGAGCGTCAGAGGCTGAGGGGTGACCTTATAGAGGTTTACAAAATTATGTGAGGCATGGTTAGGATAAATAGACAAAGTCTTTTCTCTGGGGTTGGAGAATCCAGAACTAGAGGGCATAGGTTTAGGGTGAGAGGGGAAAGATATAAAAGAGACTTAAGGGGCAACCTTTTCACACAGAGGGTGGTACGTGTATGGAATGAGCTGACAGAGGAAGTGGTGGAGGCTGGTACAATTGCAACATTTAAGAGGCATCTGGATGGGTATATGAATAGGAAGGGTTTGGAGGGCTATGGGCTGGGTGCTGGCAGATGGGACAAGATTGGGTTGGGATATCTGGTCGGCATGGACGGATTGGACCGAAGGGTCTGTTTCTGTGCTGTACATCTCTATGACTCTATGTTGCCAGACCTGCTGCGCTTTTCCAGAGATTTGTTTTCATTATAGACCAGTGAGCCTGATGTCAGTGGTGGGTAAGTTGTTGGAGGGGAGTCTGAGGGATATGGTTTACATGCATTTGGAAAGGCAAGAACGGATTAGGGATGGTCAACAAGGCTTTGTTGTGGGACATCATATCTTACTAACTTGATTGAGTCTTTCAAAGAAGTGACAAAGGAGATTAAGAACAGAACAGTGGTTGTGATCTGTATGGACTTCAGGAAGGCATTTGACAAGGTTCCTCATAGTGGACTGGTTAGCAAGGTTAGATCACATGGAATCCAGGGAGAACTAGCCAATAGGATAAAAAATCATTTGAAGGTAGGAGACAGAGGATGGTGGTGGAGGGCTGTTTTTCAGACTGAAGACCTGTGACCAGTAATGTGCTACAAGATTCAGTGCTGGGAACAATGCTTTTCATCATTTATGTAAACGATTTGGATGTCAGCATAGGAGATATGTTTAGTAAGTTTGCAGATGACACAAAAATTGGTGGTGTAGTGGTCAGTGAAGAATGTCCTTCAGAGTACAATGGAACCATGATCAGATGGGCCAATGGGCCAAGGAGTTGTAGATGGAGTTTAATTTAGATAACTATGAGGTGTTGCATTTTGGAAAGGCAAACCAGGACAGGACTTAAACGGTTAATGGTCGAGCCCTGGCAAATCAATAGACCTAGGAGTGTAAGACCATTGTTCCTTGGAAGTGAAGTCATAGCTAAACAGGATAGTGATGATGGCGTTAGGCACACTTGCCAACATTGGTCAGTGCATTGAATATAGGAGCTAGGACATTATTGTTAGCACGGATGAAATGATATCAGTCCGAGCCCAGAGTGCGGTTCAACAATTGGTAACGTTTATTGATACAGTAACACCGGCGGAGACCAACCGAGGTCTGAATCTCGGCTGTTCTGCTATTCCCACGCGCTGCTACACATTATATACCTTTCTTTGTCAGGATGTGAGGATTTTGAGTATGAATGGGATGATAGTTCCCCATCATCGCTGGAGTAGGTGCAAATGGTGGGTTTCCTGCCGTCCCAGGAGAGTTGCAGTGTACACACAATATGGTGCTAATTGGATTATGTAAACGGGTCCAGGTACTATCTGCTTGTCTCTCTCTGTGAGGGCTGGAGGCTAGCACCCTCCTTTGTTCCCTTGGGGTGCTGGTGTGTATTAGTCTGTCGTTGCTGTCTGGTGGATGCCTGTCCTTTGTGTCAGGATGGTTCTGTATTGATGAATATGGATGTGTTTCAGTCAGTCTCTTGATTTGATTAGGAGATGGGTTTCCATATTAACTAGCTCCGGAGTTTCAGTCTATGAGTCATGGTTAGTGTCTGGCCTAGTGTGGATTTGATCTGTCCTCTGGCTCCCATCTCCCGGTCACGTGGGCGGACTGGCAGCTGCTGAGTTCTGTGGGTTTAAGCTGCAACTGCCGTTTAAAACACAAAATGAATTCGTATAATTTTACCGATGTAGGCATAGTCCCGTGGCAAATGCGGGGCAGCTCTGATTCCCGCTTGCATTATGTTGCAGTTGTACAGGATGTTGGTTAAAATATTGCATGCAATTCTGATCTCCCTGCTATCAGAAAGATGCTGCTAAACTTGAAAAGGTTGAGAAAAGATTTAGAAGGATATTGCTGGGATTGGTTGGTTTGAGCTACAGGGAAAGATTGAATAGGTTGGAGCTGTTTTCACTGGAGCAATGGAAGCTGAGAAGTGACCTTAAAGAAGTTTATAACATCATGAAGGGCATGGATAGGGTCTTTTTCCCAAGGTAGGAGAATCCAAAACTAGAGGGCATAGGTTTAACGTGAGAGAGGGAGAAAGAAACCAAAGAGTGGTGTGTGTATGGATTGAGCTGCCGGAGGAAGAGGTGAAGCCTGGTACAATTACAACATTTAAAAGATATCTGGATGGGTACATGAATACGAAGGGTTTAGAGGGATTTGGGCCAGATGCTGCCAAAGGAACTAGTTTAAGATATCCACTTGTACTGTCAAGTTGGACTGAAGGGTCTGTTTCCATGCTGTATATCTCTTTGACTCTGCTATTTACCTGGAGCTGGGGAGAGTGGCAGCCTGGGGAAAATCTAATGCAAGGCTGGGGACATGAATTTATGGCAGTCCCACATTGTAATGGTTTTCCCTTCTACTTCTTGCCTACCAGTTTGGTAAATTGACAATCTGGTTGACACCAGCCAGAAAAATCTTTAGCAACAGGAGGCTGAAGCTATAGTCCCTTGGTGTGGTTTCCCAGCAATTGGAAGGGACAGTAATATCAGATTGGGTTTTATGTGGGAAGGGAGATCCTGTTCACAGGAACTAGAGAAAAGCCACAAATGACAGAAGCATTTTAGTGAGTTTTGAGAAGATTTGTAGCTCAAGTTGAGGTTTTGGATGTAGATTTGTTCGATGAGTTGGAAGATTCATTTTCAGGCGTTATGTCACCCTACTAGGTAACATCTTCAGTGGGCCTCAGGCGAAGCACTGCTGAAAATTCTTGCTTTCTATTTATATGTTTGGATTTCTTTGGGTTAGTGATGTCATTTCCAGTGGTGAAGTCACTTCCTGTCCTTTTCTCAGGGGGTTGTAGATGGGGTCTAAGTCGATGGGGTCTAACAACAAACACATCAAGTTGGACATATAAATAGAAAGCAGGAATTTTCAGCAGTGCTTTGCCTGAGGCCCACTGAAGATATTACCTAGTAGGGTGACGAAACATCTAGATGTGAACCTTTCAGCTCAGCAAGCAAACCTACATCCAAGACAGAAGAATTTCTTAGGAGCACATGAGGATACTCCTGCTCATTCTGAGCCATGTGAAGTTTACAAGAAGCGATTATTTTCTGGAGCCAGCAGCTAATGCCACTATTTTGTTTGGAAGACCTGACTGTTACATGTTGGTTTAAAGCAGTGTTCCAGGCATTGCAGGAGCCTAATTTAAATAAGTAAATTTTTCTTCTCCATCCACTGCAGGCCTCACTATGAAGCTAGAGATAGGTGCATATGCGATTGGGGTCACAGTAAAGCCATAGATATATGAGCAGAAATAGACCATTCAGCCCAGTGAATCTGCTCTGCCATTCAGAGAGATCATGGCTGATCTAATAATCATCATCTCCACTTTTATGCTTTTCGTCCCTAATCCTTCACTTGCCTACTGATTAAGAATCTGCCTGTCTCAGCCTTGAATATAGTTAATGACCCAGCCTCAACAGCTCTCTTTGATAAGGAATTCAACAGATTCACAACCCTCTGAAGGAAGAAATTCCTCCTCATCTGTCTTAATCCCAGAATAAAGGGTTGTACATTTATGCCATTTGGCCCTTGATTCTTCCAAAAGGGGCAACATCCTTTTCATGTGTGTTTAATATAAGCCACCAACCTTCTCCCATATGCCACAGATATTTCATGTTGTGTGTGAAATTACATCAAGATAATAAGTCTGGCAAACCAGTGTAAAAAGATGTTTATCTGAGCATTCTCCATGGTATATAAAACAAATTCCCTGCCCTATCATGTGAAAATTACTCAGTACACCTAATCCATATGGATATTTTGTATATATGAATGTACAGTCTTTTGGGATTATTCTATTTTTATATGTCTCTACACACACACAAAACAAAAGATATTCAAAGTATCCTGGTCTTCTAATTATAATGGTTATGTACTGGCTGTCCCTTGGGTGACACTGCTTCTGAAGGGTATATTGCTGCTGTGGCAAATGTTGCTGCTGATCAGATGTATTTGTTGGGGAAACGGTTGACCTCCGGGACTGGTGATCATTCAGTTCCTTATTCAGTTGGTGAAATTAAATCTTCCTCATCAGCTGTTAGTTATGAAAGAGCATTTTCTCTGGTTGCACATTGATTTCTGGAGTTTCAACAATAGATCAGATTGTTCACTTTCACTGTCTATGAGTGAGATGACAACACAGCTTGACATTTGTTGAGTGAAATATTTGCATACTCCAGCTTTCCACCTTTCACTTGGCAGCTTTATCATTGTGGAATCTGGTTTTCTGTCATTTAGTTTTGAGACTTCATCACTCATTCCTGTTACCATTTCTAGTTTCAGTGACTTTCTTTTAAATGTTGGAAAAGCAGTCTGGGTGCAACATAATTGGACAACATTTCACACCTTCTGTAGGTGTATTACACCACTCTGATTTCTTTGCACAAGTCAGTGCTGAATTGTTTTGATTTACTTGGCAACTTTCAGCACAGCCTCAACCTCTCCATTTAACAGGAGGTAGTGAGGAGATATGTAATGATGAATTTCCCAATCATTTGCAAAGTTCCTGAATTCTTCACTCAAAAACTGAAGCTCATTATGAAAAGGAAGGATCTCTGGGAACCTCCACTACAAACCTTCCCCGAGCCTGAAAAATAGCTATTGACCATTACCCTCTGTTTCCTGTCACTAGTCCAATTTTCTATCGATGTTGATACTGTCTGTGTTATTCTTATCTAAGGCAAAGTTAAAAGTTGTTTAAGTGGTCTGAAGTGTGTTTGAAAAATGAAAACATCAGGGATTTTGTAACATTCTAAGACAATCAGATTATCTGTGACCTTCACAGGCCTTCAGCTCTTACGCAGATCCTGTGTGCTCTGCAAGGCAGATGTGAATTTCTAGTGCATTACTTTTAATAGTTTGTTCCAAATACATATTGACAAAACCTTTTAAAAGAAAGCTTCAAAGAAGTGGTAATAGGCCTGAAGTCTGAAGTGAATGTGCAGTTGAATTACTGAGATAGACATTGAATCTAATGTTATATCATACTTTTTGAATAGGTTTTAATAAAAGCCTCGACACTTGGATACCATCATTTGTAGGCTTGTGTGATGACTTTTTCACATTATTGAAGTTTCAATGATCAGAATGATATTGCTTTCTTGATAGCACCAGACACAGACATCAACAAAGGACGGTCCTATAAAATGATCAATTACATGTGTGGAGATACAGTGGCTTCTGCGTGATTCAGGGTAAGCATTGAAAACATGGCTCATACCACCACTGCTGATGCACAGAATAATATAATATTACTAACACGGCAACATACCAAATGGTGGACAAGATAGTGCAGCATTGAAGTCACGCTTCTGCCACTTAAGGCAGGTCAGGTGGCAACTTACTGTACTCACCTGTGACAGTGACCAAGATTGTAGTTACTTTGCATTGCACAGTTTTGCCATCCATGAAGTACTCACCCTTGACCCAGGAGAGAAAACAGCATAGCAAATGAATAAAATAAATTAATATCACTTGGAGCCTGATGGCAGATATGCCTCTTGAGAATGTGGGGCAGATCAAGAATCTGTCACTGCCAGGGAAGCAAAGGATCGCCTGGTTATGACCACTTTTGTTCGTTAAATCTATCAGACTGTTGTATCTCCCACCCTCCCAGAAAGATAAGGAAAGTTGATAAATATATAAGCAAATTACTATTATTTACAAAAAGAACAGTTTTCACAGGTTATAATGTGATCTTTTGATGAATTTGAAGTGTTTATTTGTAATTATTTGATGGTATTGTTGCTGAATAAAAATATTTATTAGACTGTAACAAGTAATGACATACCTATGCACTAACATTTCAATTGTCATGACGTAAAGAAAGCACTGCAAAATTATTTTAAACCAACAGCAGATAACGTATAAAAGCAAACGGAAGTGATGTGACACAGTGCAGAGCAAAACTTTGAAGTATTCCCTAATAAGTAGTGCCTTCAAGAAAGTGAACAATGAAACTAAAAATTACTGCACTGTATGTGCAGTGAACGATGCATTTCAACATCAAAGACAATATGAAAATAAGGGCAATATCCCCCATGTAACAATAACCATGCAGGGGATCTGTTGCAGGAGGATTATTATGGGGGAATGTTATTACTGATATGGCTCCTCATTCCTTCCATGTCTTCCCCTTCTTTGTGAGGAGCTGTCCTCAGTCTTGAATGCAAGCTTGGCACCAGACATCCCTGCTCTGTGCTGCAGCTGGTCAGTGACTGCAAAAGGTTGTTCTGCCCAGCTGCTGCAATCCCAGCAGGAATCTATTTCTGGACTTAGTACAAAAGCTGCCTCGGAAATGCAGTTTTGCTCCACAAACTGGCTCAGAAACTGATCCTGCTGCCTATTACTTTGTTCATATAATCCTGCCAGAATTTGGATGGACTGCATCAGATCCATTCACATCATTGACAGATTTCAGAAATGAGGCTGAAAGGTCCACTGCTTTTTCCACATTCTGTAAGTGTGACACATGAGGAATTAGAATTCCTAGAGTGTGGAAACAGGCCCTTCAGCCCACACCACCACTCCACAGAATATCTCACCTTAAGCCATTACCTCACATCTTCCCTGACTAATGCACCTAACCTAGACATCCCTGAATACAGTGGACAATTTAGCACAACCAATTCACCCAACCTGCACATCTTTTGACCGTGGGAGGAAACTGGAACACCTGGAGGAAGCCCATACAGACACAGGGAGCATGTGCAAACTTCACATGGACAGTCACCTGAGGCTAGAATTGAACCCGGATCCCTGGCGCCATGAGACAGCAGTGCTAACCACTGAGCCACTGTGCCACCCATCCTATGCTGCATCATCCTGAAGACCATCATCATTGGCTCTCGCGGAGACGCTGACATTGTGCTGCCTAGTGTCATAAAAATCGACATTTAGGACAAAAGGCCTTGATAAGGAATCCTGAAACATCAATTTTCCTGCTCCTCGGATGCTACCTGATCTGCTGTGCTTTTCCAGCACCACTCTAATCCAGAATCTGGTTTCCAGCATCTGCAGTCATTGTTTTTACCTGCCTAGTGTCATAGACAGTCACCTCTCCCTGATTCAAGAGGATCTTCCATTGCAGCAATTTCAGCATCACATGCTGCACAGTCCTGAAGAAATCAACGTCTGTACTATTGTCAGAGGCAGGTCTACTGGCCTCTGAGCACTCCTCCCTCTTGCACTGCAGGCACAACATCATGTTGCTGTGATATGCTCACCTCTGACTTGGCCATGCACTTCCAGATCTTTCAGAAACTGTAGGAAATGCAGATACATTATCAGTCGAGGTTCCTGTTCAGAGATGTTATTGTACACCTCTAGTGCAGGTGGGACTTATAGAGTCATAGAGACGTATAGCACAGAAACAGACCCTTTGGTCCAATTCATTCATACCAAGCAAATATCCTTAAGTAATCTAGTCCCATTGCCAGCATTTAGCCCATATTCCTCTAAATCATTCCTATTCATATACCTTTCCAAATGGGTATATTGTTATTGTAACATCACTTCCTCTGGCAGCTCATTCTATATACACACCACACTCTGCTTGGAGATGTTGCCCCTCAGGTTCCTTTTAAATCTTTCTCCTCTCACCTTAAACCTGGACTCCCCAACACAGGGAAAGACCTTGGCTGTTCACCCTGTCTTTGCCCCTCATGATTTTATAAACCTCTAAAAGGTCACCTCTCAGCCTCTGGTGCTCGAAGAAAAATAGCTTTTTCATATAACATAAACCCCATCCTTGTAAATCTTTTCTGAACCCTTTTAAGTTTCACAACATCCTTCCGATAGCAGTGACACCAGAATTGCATGCAGTATTCCAATCCTCCCAATCCAGGGCTAGGGACACTCCCATTGATTTTCCTTGCGGGTCTGGAATTCAGGCCCCCAAAATTGTACTTTACCTTAATTCTACCTGGCTCAAAATAAATAAACTTTGGCAAAGACTTTTCATTATGATCTCTTGTCCTGCCATATTCTGCAATGGAAGTTGTGTTGTGAACTTTTTCACCAGATCATTATTTTCTTTTAAATGCATACAAAGAACAAATTAAATTAGAAGATAATCATTTAAAAACCTTACCCTTTACAAATTAATGCGAAGAGCCAATTAAGTTAGCAATAATATTGTGACATTGTTCTTTAATTATTATGATAAACGTACCTTGTCATTAAAATCACTAAGCTCGAAAAAGTGACATTTAATAGTTAAACTTTAACTATTCTCAGATTAGTTACATTTAATCTTTGGACTGAATATTTAAGGTAAACTATCTTCTTACCTCAGAATCTCTGTCATTTAAATCAGATTATTTACCTAGAGTAGAAATGCTGCCCTCATCGGATGTCCTGTCTTCCAATGATATCATTTGTTGATAGTGTCTTCTGTTCGTAGGCTACTAGAGAAAACCTGAGATGTCACGCAATAAAACCCCTAGGGACCAGAAGGAATGTTCTGCAGGTAAATTCATAATTTTTTAAAATCAGTCACCTGCTTCTGATGTCACATCAGAAAAGTTGGGGCAAAATGCTTTCATTTGCAAATTTTCTGAGAGTGTTGCTGAGTTGAAAACTTTGAGGAAATTGATTTTCAAAAAAATCAGAAGTGCATTCTATTAGAATGACAACACCCTTTCAAGATAATAATCCCTCATTATCTCACCATTTTAAAATATTCTGTATTTTTGTTTTCCTACCAAAGTAGATAATCTCACATTTTGTTGTTATACACTATCTGCTAAAGTTTTGCCTGTTCACTTAATTCATGTTGTTTTTAGATTAGATTAGATTTACAGTGTGGAAACAGGCCCTTCGGCCCAACAAGTCCACACTGACCCGCCGAAGCGCAACCCACCCATACCCCTACATTTACCCCTTACCTAACACTACGGGCAATTTAGCTTGGCCAATTCACCTGACCCGCACATCTTTGGACTGTGGGAGGAAACCGGAGCACCCGGAGGAAACCCACGCAGACACGGGGAGAACGTGCAAACTCCACACAGTCAGTCGCCTGAGTCGGGAATTGAACCCGGGTCTACAGGCGCTGTGAGGCAGCAGTGCTAACCACTGTGCCACCGTGCCGCCCATAACCACTGTGCCACCGTGCCGCCCATACCACTGTGCCACCGTGCCGCCCATAAAGGATTCGAACCTACGTGGGGAAACCCCAATGGATTTTTCATTCCATCGCCTTAACCACTCGGCCACGACAACAGAAGGAGGGAGGGATTATGTTCTGGAGGGATTATGTTTGCAGCCTCCTTAAAAACTCACACTCCGACTAAGTTTTGCCTTATCTTCAAACTTGGAAATTTCACATTTAATCCCCACATCAAAGTTATTGCTACAAATAATGAAAAGCAGGGATGCCCATGCACCAATCCCTACAGTACTCCAGCTTACACTCTGAAAAGGACCCATTTGTTCCTATTCTATTTTCTGCAAGTAATCAGCTCTCAATCCATACTTGCATATTAACTCTAATGTAAGTGCTGCAGTTATGTTTGCTAACCTTGTATGTGAAATCTCATCAAAATCTAAGCACTGTATAACACTTTCACTGATTTCCCCCCTTATCTATTCAGCTAGTTCCATCCCCAACAATGTCCAACAGATTTGTTTAGTATGATTTCACTTTCTATAACTCAATGTTGATAATTTCCAATTTTTAACATTATTTTCTAAGAATTCTATTGCATCTTTTATTATTAAGTTTAGCATTTTCCCAATGGCTGTCATCCAGTTAAAAGCTCTGCAGCTCCCCATGTACTTTTGTCCTCCCTTCTTATGAAGTGTTAACATTTGCCATTTTCTAATAAGACCATAAGTGCAGAAATTTGGTGGGACTGCTCCGCCATTCAGTCACGGCTGATTAATTTCTCAACCTCATTCTCCAACTTTCTCCCCATAATGCTTGATACTCAAGAACCTATCTGCAAGAAACGCTCCAAAGTCGATGGAATTTTGAAAGATGACCACTAATCAGCACCAAGCATACACAGGCCCACAGGATGCTTCCCCTTTTCAGAGAGTCTAGAACCAGAGGGCATAGTTTCAGAATAAAGGGGTTCCATTTTAAGATGAGATGAGAAAGAATTTCTCTTCTGAGGATTAAGAATCTTTGGAACACCTTGCCACTGAGAGCAAAGTCCTTGTGTATATTTACAGCTGAGAGATTTTTATCGGTAGAGAAATCAAGAATTATGGGGAAAATGCAGAAAATGGGATGTTGGATTAGCCAGAATCACTACGCTGTGGAAACAGGCCACTCAGCCCATCAAGTCTGCACTAAAGTCTGAAGGGTATCCCATCCACAGCCTCACATTTCCAATGGCTAATCCACCTCACCTGCATATCCCTGCACACTATTGAGCAATTTAGCGTGGGCAATCCACCTAACTTGCACACCATGGACCATGGAAGAAAACCAGAGCAGCCGGCAGATAACCCAGCAGATATGAAGAATGTGCAAACTCCACACAGACTGTCATGCAAGGCTGGAATCAAACCCAGGTCCCTGGTGCTGTCAGGCAGCCGTGCTATCAACAAGCTGTTTGTTTCACATCTCCAGTATCCACAGTTCTTTATTGTATTTCAGAATTCCAATACATTCCTGACTTGTGCCTTGTAGATTGTGGAAAGGCATTAAGAAGATAGAACGTGAGTAACCTGTTACAAAATTCTGAGTCTCTGACTTCTGTCATAGTCATAGTATTTGTATGACTGGTCCAGTTCAGTGTTTGGTCAATGGTTACCTGCAAAATGTTAATTGTGGGAGATGCAATGATGGTACAGCTATTGTATGTCAAATGGCAGTCATTAATTCTCATGTTGAAAATGGTCATTGCCTGATTCTTGTGTGGCATGAATGCTACTTGTCATTTATCATTCCAAGCTAGATATTGTCCATCTTGCTGTTTTTGTTATCTCCCTTAGCTCTTGCCCAGGCACCTGTTTCTCCTCTTTGGAATTTTTTCTATGATACAAGTTCTTTTTAAATGAAGTTGTTGCTGAAAGAATTGTCAGATAATTTTATCTTGCAAGTGCTACTTCAAGCATTTAACTGGCTCATAATTGCAATTCATTGTAGATTTAGAGGAATAACGCTTAAGGTATCAGACAAAATGTCCAGATTGAAAACAGTAGTATGACATGCAAAGAAACAAAAAATCATTTTCCGCAAATTTTTGATTACTCATAATTACTTGTGAATTGTAAGCCAAAAGGAATTGGTATACTCTGAATTCTGAGTGCAAACATTGTAGAAACGCTGGTGCCAAGTGACTACTACATCATCATAAATAAAGAACACAACAATTTTCCCATTGCGTGGGTAGATATGATTCAGCAAGTATGTGTTACTGGGTGTGTACAGAGGTGTGGGAAAAGCGAGTGAATAATTAGTGTTCAAATTGTAAATAGCTTAACATATTCAAATATCTCATGAGCCTGCTCCAATTAGATTTGGATGAAGGGCTTATGCCCGAAACGTTGAATTTCCTATTCCTTGGATGCTGCCTGACCTGCTGTGCTTTAACCAGCAACACATTTTCAACTGTGATCTCCAGCATCTGCAGACCTCATTTTTTACCCAATTAGATCTGAAGCAATTTGACCAGTACAGTACAGCCAATAGAAAGGATAATGTCAAGATTTCTGTTGCTATTCAATTTTGATAGTCACCAAGGATGATGGGTATGAAAAACAGAAGTAACACTGTAAAGGCATTGGTGTGGGATAAGATTTTCTTCCAAAAATAGATTCAAGCTCATTTTTAAACAAAGTAGAGAAAGATTTAATTTCATTGTGTTGTGCCAATATGAGAGTCTATTCAATTCCCATTGGCTGCCCAAGCTCTTCCTGATGAAGAACGTATGTTCTAAACATCAATTCTCTTGCTCCTTGAATGCAGCCTGACCAGCTATCCTTTTCCAGCACATACTCTTCGATTCTTCTCTCCAGCATCTGTAATCCTCACTTTCTCCCAGTTGATTATAACTTGACCGTGAAGTCTCTTCCAAGGATTTCTACCTTGAAGAGGTTCAACTCCTCTCTCTACAAGGATCTCAGTGAATCTTTCTCTCAGTGCATCACCACCAGCACCACCATCAGCAGCACCACCAACAATCCCTTTGTAGTCTCCATACTGTTTCAGGTTTCTTGCCTGGAATCAGCCAGATTAACAAATTGAACTCCATGTCAGGCAAAGGATCTGCCCACTTTATCATCCCAACCTCACGTATTTTCCTACTACTGAGTGGAAATTGTAAAACGGGGCTTGTAGTGGGTGTTGGGGCAGAGTTGGAGGGTCAATGGTCATGTGGCAGGGTCAGTAAATTTTTGAGTGGGTCAAACCATACAGTGGAGGGTGTCAATCACAGGAAAGAAACCAAGTTAGCTTCAGGACTAGTTAAGGAAACGTATTGCTGCTCCCACTAATCCACAAGCAGTGATGGAAAAGCACTACCCCTCAACACAATCAATCATTCTAATCTTCATTTGATGCCAGGTAACCCGTTGTATTTAAAGTGAAGTTACAATGTGAGGCACACAGCCTTATGAAAGCAGATTGATCATCTGAACCTGTCCTAGCTCCACTACAATCAGGATTGAATGGATTAAAGTTGAGGCTATAACTGAAGTTTGAAACTTTATTTTTTATAATCCCACAAGCATTGGGATGTTAAGAAAAGTCAATGTTTCAGTGTCATATCTGAGGGAAAGGTAAAAAGAAGCAAATGGAGACAAAGGTTTGATAGGAATTGTACTGCAATCCAAAATATCTGCAGTTCTGCCCACTTCTGCAGTTTCTCAAGTGATCTTTTTATCAATTCACCTAATCATAAATTGGGTCAGAAGAATCAATTTTCACGTCAGTGGTCTCATGATTATCACTTCAGGAGTGAACTCTGAGCAGTGCACCTCCTATTTCTGGGGATTTTATAAGGTTACAGTCTATCATAGGTGATGAAAATGGGTTGCTGGGACACATCATGGATTGTGGACACATTGGGGATTGAAGCCAGGATTGGATCAGCTCCCCTTGTAAAGAGCCATAGAAGCATTTTCAGTTTTCTTTGGGGTGGGTACAACTCTTCTCCAACCACCACCACCACTGCTCCCCACCACACACCCAACCCACTCTCATGTATACCTCTTCCCCATCCTGAACCCTTTTCTTAGAATTTTTAGCCACTTATGGAAGGTGAAGAGCATGAAAGATTTGTTGAGCACACCACTAACACAAACTCCACTGACCTCACAAGTCTTGCTAAACACAGTGGTGGACATTGAAGGCAGGTACATCTTCACCCAGGTAATAGGAAATGTCATCCTGTCGATTCTCATGCCTTGTAAAGTCAAATTTATGTCAGCAGCAAATTATCACAGTAAGCAAAATTTTAAGGGGTAGCTTAAAGGAAAGATAAGGATGAGAGAGGCGTACAGAAGTCTTTCTGAATCTTAGGACTTCGATAGCTGAAGACATGATCACCATGACAGAACAACTGAAAGTGGGGATGCTTAAGAGAACAGAATGAAATGAGTACAGATATCTCAGAGGATTATGATGGTGGGGGAGATTACAGAGATGGGGAGCAGCAAAGCCATGTAATGTCTACATCCCTTGTAGGAGCAAAGAAAAGCCAATATAGATCTGCAAATAGAGGGGTAGTAGATGAATGTTAAGAACTAGGCAGCAGAGTTTTGGTTTATCACAAGTTTACAGGGAGTAGAAATACCAACCAGAAGTGTGCTCAATAGTCATGTTCTCATGATAATAAAGACAAAACAGTTTCAGCAGCATATGAGCTGAGGTAGGATGAATTCAAGTAATGTTATGGAGTTGAAAATAAATGATCTTAAGCTCATCCCAGGGTTAAATGGTCTGTTGCCAACAAAAGATAGGGTTGGTAGTTGTGGAATGGAGTTTGGACTGATGGCAAAATAACTATAGTTTCGGCCTTTTCAAAACAGAATTGGAAAAAAAAATATCCTATTGGGCACTGGATCAATAATCTGACAATTTAGAGGGAGTGAAGTAATTGTGAAAGATGATGGTGAGTTATAGCTGAGTGCTGTCAGTGTACATGTGAAAACTAACATCATGCTTTTGAATGAGTTTGCTGAGGCACAGCATATAAATGCAAACATACAGGTCCTTGTGGCTCAGTGGAGTTAACAGTGCGATTGCAAGTGATTAACTGGCAAATCGTAGATAAGAATGGAACTAGGTGAGTGGACACCCACTTTGTTGGATGACAGAAAAGAGAATGGTAACATTGTACGGTCAACCATTTGAAAGCCTACAGATTGAGAAAGACAAGAGGGATAGTCTTCTTTTGTCACTTGTGACTGAGAGTCATTTAATACTGAGAAATGGGACAATTGGAGTGACTCAAGCATGAAGCCTGATGAAAGATGACAAGAAATTTCAGTGATCACAAAGGCTCTGGAGAGGAATGGGAGATAGAAGATGGGATGATAGTTCCCAAGGTTGAGTGCGTTCAAGGAATTTGTTTGCAGAGGCTGTGATAATGGTTAATTTAAATGTGATACCATGTTCAAATTACAGCTCAAATTGAGAAACTATGCAGTATTCGAGATCCTCCTCCTAATTGCAAATGCTTCAATATCATAAAACTACCCTCAAAGCTGCTGCTTCCTTGTGCCAGATATTAACAGAACAATCCTCTTTTTTAAACAAAAGCTCATGTTTGCTGAGCCCTGCACTGCAACACCAACCCGACAGAACTAGAACCTGTCTCATTGACTTTACAGTGAATAAAAACACAGTAAAGGGGTTAGAAACCCAAAAACATTGATTCACCTTTGTGCTTGCAGCTGGAAAATGCTGAGAAAAGGAGGAAGCTCACCCGGGGCCAGGGCCACAATCCAACTTACTGAGGCAGTGGGCTGAGGCGCTGGCCAAATCTCACGAGGTCCTGGGGAAGCAGATCGAGGAAAAAAAATCGAAGAGAAACTGGCTCCTCTATCTGCTATGCTTCAAGACCTGGGAAAAAGGACTGATGAGCTTGAGCGCTGGGGTGCAGGGGTAGAGGCAGAGACTGATTCCTCCAAGGACTGGATTGAAGCCCTGGAAACACAGAGCCGTGGTCTATTGGATCTGGTAGACAATCTCGGGCAGAAGAAGGAACCTGCACATTGTTGGCATACCGGAGGGATGGAAGGTGAGTAGCCAGTGGAGTTTTTCGAGATTATCAACTTCCTTGATCTGGAGGTTGAGAAGGGAAGGATAACTATTGAAAGAGCCCACCAGATCATGACACCAAAGCCAGATGCGGATCAACGCTTACGCCCCGTCCTGGTGAGATTTCATCATTATAAAGACAAGCAGAGAGTCATGGAAGCCTCTAGATCCTAAGACTTCTCAGTGGCAGTGGCCCGGAAAAGGAAGCCCTACGATGGCATCAAGAGAAGATTGAGAGAGCTTGGGATCCATTATTCTCTAAGATACCTAGCGGTGCTTTGGATCAATCATAATGGATCCATGCATTTGTTTGACTCACCAGCGCAAGCAAAAAAACTTTGTGGACATGTTGACTTAAGTTAAACAGCCAAATAGCTGTAGAGGACAGAGCTGTTCAGGTTTGTTTTTCTTAAAAAGGACATGGTGCGGTCTCCTTTCTGGTAATAAGTTGCATGAAATGATGTCCGGGTGGGTAGAGTTTTTTGTCATTGAGTCATAGAGATAACGGCAGGGAAACAGACCCTTCAGTCCAACCCGTCCATGCAGACCAGATATCCCAACCCATTCTAGTTCCACCTGCCAGCACTCAGCCCATATCCCTCCATTTGTCTTTAATCTCTAAGTTATGTTAAGGGATGGGTGACATACTTATTTTTAGATTACTTGTCTATAGTACTGACCTTGCTGTTGGTGATTATGTTTCTGTACTGGGTGGTTGGTGTATGTGGCATGAACCTGACTGGTAGGAGTTGAGAGGGCGGTTGGGATGATTAGTAGGGTTGTGGGATGTGTAGGTACCCTCTGTGAATGGGGGCAGCGGGAGGGGGTAAATTCCTCCAATCAGTGCCTTTGGTGATTTTTTTTAGTTTTTCTGTTTTTGCTATATATAGTTTTTGTGGGTTTGTAGATTTGTTGGCTGTAGTTAATTTAGTCTGTGTAGTTTTGACTCTATGACTCAGCAATCTGTAGTTTGGGTTCTTCCTGTTGGGAGTCTGAATGGTGCTATAGAAGGTTATGGCTAAGGGTGTGTTTAAGTGGTGCACCTGTAATATTAAGGGGAGTCATTTCCTGTTAAGAGGAAGAAGGTACTTTCCAGCCTTCAAAAGGAGAGGGTGGATCTTGCCTTATTACAAGAAACATACTTGAATGATGCAGAGTATTTGAAGCTGCAACAGAATGGGAATGACCAGGTTTACTTTTCACCATTCAATACAAGGAGCAGAGGGATGGACATATTAGTTAGAAAGACTCTCCCATTTAAGTTATTAGAGTGCATGAAAGACACACACAGGAGATTTGTTATTCTTAAAGGTTTGATACATGGGGAAGAATACAGGATCTTAAATATTTACTGTTCCCTGGCCCATCCCCTTAAATTCTTGACAGATGCACTTTCTAGACTGATTAGCCTTGCATCTCCACATATTATCGTAGGAGGGGATTTCAGTTGTCTCATAGACCCTACGGTACACAGTTTGCCCAAAGGATATCTTTTGTGCAATCTAAACAGTTAAATGACTTGTGTGCTGAATTGAGGTTAGTAGATGTTTGGAGACACCTTCACCCTACTGGCAGGGACTTCACGTTCTTTTAGAAATCACATAAATGCCATACCAGGGATGATCTTTTACTGATCCCCGCAGCACATCTGGGCTCGGTGGTGTCATGTACAATTGGCAGTATCACTATTTCCAATCACGCTCCAGTATGTTTAATAGTTAAGAGTAAGGATACTGTGGTCGGCTCGAGGCACTGGTGACTGGGACCCTTCACCCTCAAGAATAGCAAGTTTATTGAATTCTTTTCTACAGGCCCTTTTTAGATATTAATTCTGGCTCAGCCAGTAGCCCATCCATTCTCTGGGAAACAGATAAAGCCAATGCTAGGGAGTTGGATACCTCCTATTCAGCCAATAAGAAGTGGCAGACAGGTGAGCAGCAACGCTTACTTGAGATGATCTGAATGTAGCTGAAAAGGCAATCTTTGACAGGCCTTTGCTGGTTAAACTGCAGAGGATCACAGCAATTTGGTCTACGCTGAACTCCATGCTCACACGGACAGCCAAGAGGGGGTGTACATTTGCAAGTCAAAAGCTGTTGAGCTTGAGGATAAGCTGGGCAAGTATCTTGTGTACCTTGCAAAGAGAAGAAGTGCCCCCAAGCCATTACCTCGATCAAAGAAGACACTGGAAATTTAATCTACGATTCTAAAAGAATTAACGTAGCATTCTGGAAATTTTACTCTGAATTATATCAATCTGAAAGCTGTGAGAGTGGGCGGGTTAGGATGGAGTCTATTTTTAAGAATTTGGACCTTCCAGGACTGACCCCTGAACAAGACCCTCTTCTCAATGCCCCCATTGTCAGAGCAAGAGGTGCAGGAGATTATGAGGCAGCTCCAGAGTGGAAAGGTGCCTGGTCCTGACTGGCTCCCCAATGAGTTCTATAAGGAATTTATAAGTATATTGTCAGGGCCGATGCTTAGTATGTTTATTGACTCACATAGTCATGGTGTCCTTCCACCATCTCTAAGAGAGGTGAACATCTCTCTCATTCTTAAAAAAATGGAAGACCCCTGGAGCTCTGTGCTTCCTATAGGTCCATTTCACTCCTGAATGCTGACTTCAAAATCCTATCTAAGGTTCTGGCATTAAGGTTAGAAATTGTACTGCACCCCATCATTAAGGAGGACCAGATGTGGTTCATAAAGGTCACAGGTTGACGGATAATGTCAGGAGATTATTTAACATGATCCAAATATGTCAACATATGGTACAGGGATTGGTGATCTCCTGAGATGCAGAAAATGCATTTGACAGGGTCGTGTCTTTTTCATACTTTGAAGTGGTTTGGCCTGGGAGAGACCTTCATCAGGTAGGTGGAGGTTTTCCATAATGATCGTCTTGCCGCAATCCTCGCTAGTGGTGTATGGTCAAGTAATTTTAATATTTATCGGGGCAGTCAATCGGGCAGTCTCTTCTCACCATTGCTTTTCATTTGTTGATTGAACCGCTGGCAGAGGCAATACACAGGGATCCCAATATAACTGCTCCGGAAGTGAGAAAGAAGTCACATAAGATCATACTGTATACAGACGACATGCTTGTCTTCCTATCAAAGCCAGCAGTCTCAGTGCCACTCCTGATACAATGCATCCATTTACTCGGTGGCTTCTTGGGTTATAGGATCAATTTTGCGAAGTCAGAAGTCTCCTGAGAGTGCCTGGTCCTGAAGGGGGATCTCAGTTTCCCTTTAGATGGTCACAGGAGGGTTCTCTATTTAGGAATATTTATTACTCCCATTTTTGATTGGCTATTTAAGCCAATTTTGCCCATTTATTCATCAGAATGAAGTAGGACCTTTGTCGATGGGATGGGCTTCCAATCTCTTGGTTAGGTCGGATAGCCCTCATTAAAATGAGCATCCTACCCCACCTGTCGTATCCTATGCAAATGCTTCCTCTGCTTTTTACTAAGCAAATATTTAAACAACTGAATGACTGGTTCAGTTCTTTTATCTGGTATCGCAAGTGACCCCTAATTAAATTGACTTATTTGCAGTTCCCTTACAGACTGGGTGGAGTGAGCCTCCCAGATATCAAAAACTATCACTTAAGCTCGTTGCTTACATGAATGATTGGGCCCAGGGTGATCCTCACTCACTTTGGTTGGACATCAAAGCATCTCAGGCAGGATGCCTCCTTATTAGCCTGCTGTTCTTGTATAAAATGAGAACAGTTAAGGATTATTGCCATTGCCCAATAGTCATCAATACTGTCAAGATATGGAGGGCAATATGTCAGGGTGAGTGCAATATTGCCAAAATATCATTTCTGACACCCATAATTGGGATGCCAAGCTTTGAGCCAGGATGCTGGACTCTGGGTTTAAACTATAGGCAGCTAGGGAGGTGTCATGCCTGGGTGATTTATTCGAAGGGAACATATTGATGTCCTTTGACCAGTTGGCTCGAAAATATAAATTGCCCAGTAGGGAGCTGTTTCATTTCTTTCAAATTAGAATTTCATACAAAAAGAAATTACACTTCTAACTGATCTTATAGGTCTGACGTGGAGAAGAGAGTGTTGAGTGCTGAGGGTACATTATGTTACCAATGCTTATTTTCTATTTGAAAAGGGTCCACCAGACAAGACTAAACAGCTCTGTAAGGTATGGGAGAGGGAGTTGGATGTTGAGCTCTCTTCTGAAACATGGGAGGATATCTGGGAAAATGCAAGAAGGATCTCAATGTGCAACAGGACCCACGTCTTGCAACTGAAGATTCTCCACAGGATCCATTTGGCTGCAGACCACCTTGCTAAATTTAAAGTGGGAGCATTTCCAATGTTCCCTAAATGTAAAGTGAGCATGGGCATGCTTACTCATTGTCTTTCACCCTGCCTCAGACGCAGATATACTGGAGCGTTGTGGTAGACAAAATAGAGAAGTCCTTGGGGACGGAGATTGAGATGGACCCGGTATCTCTTCTTCTTGGCTTTGTAAATTCACTTTTATTAGATGCACACAAAAAAAGGTTTTTTAGTATCCTCACTTCTTGTGCAAGAATGAACATTCTGTTTGGGTAGGTATCGGAAAATCGCCCAGGGCTGGCAGGCTGGCATAAGGTAGTCATGGAGCACATCACCATGGACTTTCCTATGAGTATGGTGCACATAAAACCGAGAATTTCGTTAAGGCATGGTGGCCCTTTTTAGACTTCTTGGGTACAGATGTGTCCTCCATACTAATAAGAGCCATGGCAATTCTATGTAATGGATTTGGTATCCGGAGGGGAGGAACTACAAACATATGAATATGTATAAACATCTGCACTCGATGATCAAGGGCTATTGCTTTGTTTTGCTGGGCTGTGTTATGGTTATTATTATTAGTTTATTAAGATTTTCCTTTTGTAGTTTAGTTATTAGTTATTATTTATGTAATTAGTGGGTTTGTTTTTTAACATTGTTTTGAATTGTTTGGTTTTGTATTTGTTGAAATATTTAAAAGAAAAAAATTTCCTTTCTTTAATAAAAATATATTCTTTAAAAAATGGATTGATTGTGAAAAATGTTGTAAGGCATCAATACCAGATATTTATTTAGAACTGTATTTAATTTTCATCCTTTACCTTCCAAATGACAAAGGAAAACAACAAAATGACATTGAAATATACCAAGGAGGTACGCCCTACTATTTTAAAAATGACAGAAGGGTGTGTGGTGGTGAATGTATATGATCAGGAACATTGGGATGGCCTCAGGAACCAGTAACACAAAGAAACAATACTGTGAGTAGTGTGCTATCACTCAGAAGTACTGTTTGGAGGGAGAAAACATGTCTGGCAGAACTGGAGATAGAATGTGATTCACTGGTAGATTCCTGGGAATTGTCAGCTGAGAAGAAATGGAAGGTGCTTGAAGTCTTGATAATTTGAGGAAGTTAGTCCTTGATCTGGCATCCCTCACTAGTGAATTTCTAAATGATGAAGAACTTATGCTTGAAACATTGACTGTCCTGCTCTTCGGATGCTGCCTGGCCGGCTGTGCTTTTCTGATGCCACACTTTTTGACTATGATTGCATCATGTACCGTTTCCAATGCATGCTTATCACTGCATTTCTCTGGCTGGGCAGCAATCAGGAATTTGCACTGCAGGAGGTAATGTTTTAAGAGTTTCCTGATGATGTGTGTATTGCAATGAATTGCACAAGCTCATCAAAAAACATCAAAGGGAACATTATTTATTATCACTCACCACATTAGAGTCCAAAATTTTTGAAAATTATCTCATGGATAGAACTTGAACGAGATCTTTTTGAATGATATACTATGAATTTTTTTTTCTTCATTCATGAAATATCACAAGTTTTGCCAGCATTTATTGGCCACGCCTATTTGCCCTTGATATGATCGGCTTACTAGGCCATTCCGGGGGATTTCACTAGTGTGGAGTTCAAAAAGCACATTGGATTTTCAAGATGCCATGATAAGAGATCTCACACAAAACCCAACATTGTAAAATGTAATTCAGAATATCTGCTTTAGTCACATATTTGCTGCTAAAAACTGAAAACAACAACTTTTTTGCAGACATGTTTTCTTGAGTAAAGATGAGCACTGAGGTTACCAATATATAACAAGAGGTAGGATAATGAAAACAGTCTGCTATTTCTTCTTGATGTGTTCTTATCCTTAATAATACCACAGTTCTCCAATGCCTCTCCTTTGATATTGAGGTTCACAAAACTGCTTCACTTAATTCCAATATTACCAACTGATTTTTGGAATTGCATTTTGATTTCTAGGAACACCTTATTTTTTTGTAGTCCACATACAATATGTTAAATGGAAAATGTAGACAGGAACACCTTTTTATTTTTTTTAACGCCCAAGTGGCCAGTGACAAGCAGTGCCCTTCACATGAAAGGGCAATGCTGTGTGATCAAACAGTGAAGGGGAGAGCAGGGAAACATTCTTGTTTTTCTCTTTTTTTTCGCAAGTGCGAGACGCAGTGAGAGACACAAAGTGCACAAATCTTTATTTAATTTCCACCAAGAAGAAAGGAAACACCCGAGTGGCCCGTGACAAGCAGTGCCCTTCCCATCAAAAGGCAATGCTGTGTGATCAAAAAGAACACCTTTTTATAGTGTCATTACTTCAATCCATTAGGTGACCCAGCCACTTAGTAACAATGCCTTCTGTATTTGTGCCTTAACTGAGTAGGTGGAAAATTGCCTGAGGTGGGTCCTGTGCACAAAAGTCAGGACAATCCAACCCAGCCAATTAATGCTTTGTCAGCCTTTTTGTAATCATTAACACAGGCATGGAAGGGGTTGATGACAGTGCTATACCCAGCTCACTAATGTTCAGCTTTGGCACTGCCAGAGAAATTTAGTTCCTGACTTCATTATCATCTTGGTCCAAACATGGAAGAAAAGAGTTGAATTCCAGAGGAGGTGAAAGGGACTGCCCTTGACATTGAGTTGGCATTTGACCAAGTATTGTTGTGTCGCCATAGTATTACCGGACCATCAGGGCTGCTTTCTTATTAGAGAGAAGCAATTGGTGGTGATCTAACCTAAGGGCCACCAGACCTCAGGCAAGGGAAGAAGTTGAGAAGGAGAGTCCTTCATGGTGATCTCAAACCGGTGATGGGAATTGAGCCTATGCTGTTGGTATCACGTTGCTCTGCAAACCAACAGTCCAGCCAACTGAGCTAATCCAACTTGACCAAGTACACTATTAAGGAGCTTCATTAAAACTGGATTCAATGGGATTCTGAGTAAATTTGCTGCTTGGAGTCAAATGTGGCATGAAGATAGATAGTTGTGGTCATTGGAGGTTAATCATCTCAGTCTTAGCACATCACTTCATGAGCTCCTTGGGTTAGTATCCTCAACCCAATCATCTTCAGTTACTTCTTCAATGTCAGTCCCTCAATCGTGAGGCCAGATGTATGGATGTGTGTGTAATGTCCCTCATCATTCATGATTCCTCAAATACTGTCCACATGCAATAATACTGGACAACATACAGGCTTGGACTAAGAAGTGGCAAGTGTGATAAAGTGTATAATTTAGATATACTGATATCATTTTTAGAGCTAAGATTTCAAAATAGTGGTAATTTGATGTTGTTTACTTTTGTGAAGAGTTTTCTTAAAACAAGTTCAGAGAATCTCATCAGAACAGTGATCTAATCCAGTGTTTATCAGAGAGCAAGTGACTGTAAATCCTAGTGGTGTTAATGGAAATATGTTTTACTGTTGAGATTATCAAAGAATAAACAAATAAGGCCATTATCTTTGTTGTCAGTTGAGAAGAATCTAGGATGAGCAAACTTTTGAAACAAAGTCCATTCAAAGGCAAGCTTTTCAGTTTGTTTCGGAAAACACCAAGGTTGACTTTAAAAGTCAGCTTAATTGTCCACCTAACAATAGTTCAAGCAGTTCAGGGCCAGTTACCTCGATATAAGCATTTAGTGTGTGAAATTTCATAACTACAAGAGTTTTTGGATCGACACCTGCTGGTTATTAGAACTGAGAAAGTTTAAACATTCATGTTGACAGATTTGGAAAGGGCTTGTTGAATTGGCTCCAAAGTCCATAGCCAGCAATAGAACTCTAAAGAGTTGCGATCGAAGTGTAACTTCTTTGGACCTGATTATATCTCTGTAATACATAGTGTTGGGAAACAGGCAGAAATATTGTTTTGTTCTGTGGTTTACAGAAGCAGAAGAATGCTGAAGTAATAAAGTAGAAAGGCTAGAACCAAATATCAAAGTAAAGAAAAATAACCTGTCCATTGTAATGTGATTGGGCATACCAAACTAATGGTTGGAAGCTAAATGGGAGGCCAATTTCAATACAGATAGTACGAACTTTAAAGGAATCATTAGGAAACAAGTATCAGGAAAGAAAAAAAAACACTAACACTGTAGAGGTAGCACAAAGGAATATGTTTTCTTAAAATTTACTACAAAGGGAGAGAGAACTCAGGACAGGTCAAGAAAATTCTTCTTGATGACTATTGGAGTTCTTGGGTATTTTATCTCAAATGGAGAGATATTTCGTTATGTTTCAAATCAAAATGTAAACCAAGAAAAATATTGAAAGACACCAGAGCAAGTCAGTCACTGATGCTGGCTAATTAAACCAGTTGTTTGCCATAAATGATAATAAAGGAGAATATATTAATCAGAGGGAAGCAAGGAAGTAGCAGAGTTGGATTAAAGAGTGATTTACTAAATGGAGAGGTTCTGTTGGAGTTGTGAAAATTGTCTCTGTAGAGGAAATTAATTTTAACTTAGAAGTATCTGGCTGGTTCAAAATATTGTCCACTTTGAACGTGTGGAACAACAATTGCAGTAAACTGAGATGCTACAGGAGGAACATTATGATTGTGAATCCTGACCCTGTTGTGACTAGATCTAAGGCCCACAGAATTTGAATGAAAAGAAGAAATGTATGAAAAAATGACATAGAAATTCAGTCTTCGGGTACAATGATTGAAAATGTAAATAAAAATTATAGGATTGAAGAGAATGTGGCTAACGAGATTATCCCATCTTTAATAGTAATCCGCAGGTGAATTCTGAATTGAGAGAATTATATCAAACAGCCCACTCACAAATTGAATCAGAACTGATACCTGAATTATATTATTTGAAAGACACAGCTTGATGCACCACAGTGAAGCAATCTGGGAATACTGTCCTGTAGTCAGTGAAGCCATCTGAGAAGAGCGTTTTGCAGTCCAAGATGAGTGTCCTACAGTCAGTATTTTGGTGAAGTAATCTGGAAAGAGTGTTCTGTAATCAGCATCACAGTATAGCAGACTGGAAAGAGTGGAAAGAGTGTCTTTCAGTCAGTTCTTGTTGAATAAAAGCAAGAAGGACTTCACAGTAAGTCTACAAATTCATTTATTGGTATGAAACTGCTATGGGCACTAACTATAAGTTGCTTTAAATTAGAAAAATGTATTATTAAGCAGCAGAAATAAGTGAACATTTGGAATAATATAATAAAATAATATAAGTAAGCTAAAGTATGGTAAGGGAAGGAGAGTATAGTTAACATAAGGTAAGTAATTTTAAGACTAAGACTGACTATGACAGAGGAGCTCAGTCTCATGTGTTGCTTCGCTGTAGCATGTGGGAAATATTAAACATTCCTGGTGACCTGGATGATTACATCTACAGAGTGTGACACCAGTTTGAGCATCAGGCTTTGCAATTTGAGCATCGGCTGAAAGCACAACAGTACATCCACAAAGCTGACAGCTACCTGGATAGCACAGTTTTAGATATGGTCACCCCACAGCTTAGGGAAGCACAGTAGAGAGAGTTTTAGTTTTAGCGTAGTTTTAGCGTATGATTTTTATAGGCTCTATGAGTCTTTAATTTCTTGCACTTGGCATGTTGTGAGTAGGGTTTTTCCTCTCGGGGAGTTCAAGGGCTGTTTTCGACAAGCTTGGCTAAATGTTCATTTAAATGGTGCACCTGGTAACCATCACTCAAAGGAAGGGAAGCAGGCAGATACTCAGGAAAGAGTGCATCTCACTCAAGAACAGATTTTTGTGTTGGAAAACAGTGAAGGTGATGGTTCCTGTGGGAGGTGCAGCTTGGCTGCATTATGGAGGGAACAGAAAGAGAGGGAGTGAAATAATGGTGGGGGCTTTAATTTGGGTACAAGATCTTAAGAAGCTAGATAGCAGATTGAAAAGCAGGGGCTCAAATGTTGCAACCTCTGGATGACTCACTGTGCTACATGTTAGGGAATATGGGAATCGGCAGATAGAACTGATCAATGCATGGCTGGAGAGTTTGAACAGATGAGAGGGCTTTACATTCATTGAGCTTGGTTGCAATCTGGGGAAGCTGGGACCTATGTAAATCTCACAGGTTGCACATGAACCAGAATAATTTCAATGTCCTTGTGGGAAGATGTCCTCATGTGGTTGATGGGTGTTTAAACTAATTTAGCAGGGATTTGAGACACAGAGTGGAGATACTGTTGGGGTAATGCAAGTATAGAAGAATCACCAAGTCAGTCTAGAAGGCAGTGCAAACACTATCAACTTACGGTACAAGGGATCATTTGAGGGTGTTGATTAACACATGAGGATATGATATCGTTGCTATTACAGACATGATTGAAGGAGGGGCAGAACTGACAGCTCAACATTCCAAAATACCGAATCTTTCCATGAAATCAGGGGAGGTGTAAAAGAGATCATGGTGATGGGGACTCAGGATGGCAGTGATCTAACAGGTCCGCCTTGCTGGGCTCTGCACCATAACCCAGGCAAAGTAGTGCTTTTACCCTCCACATCTCAGTTGTTTTGGAAAAAAATTGATAGTTTTAAGCTACTAGAATCATTACACATCCTTTTCTGCGATCAGGGAAGATGACTAAAGGCAAAGGGCCACGTGGATCACAACGAGCAGGGCATTCCCTTGCAGTAATGGACACACCCTGTGGCTGCAGCGCAACCTCTGTGGAAATCCCATTGGACTTACCTGCATGAAACTCCAGGAAAAGATCGAAGCAGCAATGGAAGAGACCCACACCAGGCTGGAATCAATCTCAATCAAGCTGCACAAGTATGAGCAGGAGATGCAGAGTCTCAGGAAGCACATGGAGGAGGTCAAGCGGTAGACTGTGGCATCAGAGACCAGAGCTGAATCCTGGGGTAAGCAGATCTAGGCCCTGAAGAAGCAGATGGAGCAGGTCGATGATCTCAAAAGTTGGGGTCGAAGAGAAAAACATCTGTGTGATTGGGTTTCAGGAATGAGAAGAAGGTAAACAGCCGGCCAGTTCTTTTGAACAATGGCTGCTGCACTTTCTGGGCTGGGAGGCCGGGGTGGGCCGGGTATGGATCAAGAGAGTTCGTCAGGTTGCGGTGTGCAGGTCTGGCTCAGACCAGCGCCCCAGCCCAGTCCTAGTGTGATTCCAATCCTATAGGGACAAAGAAAAGGTAATTAGAAACTTCCAGATCATTGGGGAAGAATCCACAGGCATTGATTTAAAAGGGATCCAAGATTATGCTTTTTCAAGACTTTTCTGCAGCCGTCATCTGCAAGAAGACCTTCGATGAGGTAAAGAAGAGATTAAGGGACATTCAATATTCTTTAAGGTACCTGGTGATGCTCCGTTTTAGCCACGAAGGATTCATGCATGTATTTGACTCAGTGGAAAAAGCAAAGACCTTTTGGATACTTTAAAATAGACTGATTCAAATAGCATGTACAATAACGGCTCTCATTTTGTCCCTTCTATAATTTTTTTCCCATCTTTTTTCCTTATTTCTCTTTATAATTATATTCTGGAAAGTGTTGTCAGAATTTCTTTTTTCCAATGTTAATTAAGGTCAATGCATGGATGGGACGGGTAGAATGCACACTTTGAATTTCTTTGTTTCTAATATTTATGTGCCTTTTATTCTTCGCCTGGGTTTGGGGATTGGCTTCAGCTAGAAGGAGCCATGGAGGTGTATGTGGGTAGTGTAAGTGCCCTTTCTGAGCAGGGGAGAAAATCTCCCATGATGTGTTTTTTGTACTGGTTTATTGTCATGTAGTTTTTAAAAATTTTGTTTTGGTAGTTTTAGCATATGGTTTTTTTAGGCTCTATGAGTCTTTAATTTCTTGCACTTGGCATGTTGTGAATAGGGTTTTTCCTCTCGGGGAGTTCAAGGGCTGTTTTCGACAAGCTTGGCTAAATGTTCATTTAAATGGTGCACCTGGAATATAAAGGGGAGTCATTCACTGCCTAAGAGAAAAAAAGTACTTTCAAAAGTAAAGGGTTGATATCGCTTTGTTGCAAGAAGCCCCCCTTGATGATAAGGAGCATCTAAAGCTACAGCGGGGTTGGGGTGGTGGGGGAATGTTTAACCAGGTGTTCTTTTAATCTTTTAACACCAAAAGTAAGGGAGTGGCTATCTCGTTCAGAAGAATCTTCCATTCAAGTTATTAGATCAAATTAGGGATGAGTATGGGCGATTTGTGATCCTTAAGCTTTTATACATGGTGAGGAGTATGGCATTCTAAATGTTTACTGCCTCCCCGGCATACTCCCTCAAATTCCTGACTGATGCATTTTCTAGATTGATTACCCTTGGAACATGACACACTGTTATAGGAGGAGATTTTAATCGCCTCATGGATCCCACAGTGGATAGGATGCCCAAGGGTCCCCTAGGAATCTCTCTGCAATCTAAACAGTTAGTGGACTTATGCATGGAATTAGGACTGGTGGACATTTGCCGATTTTTTTTCACCCAGCGGCTAGGGACGTCACCTTTTTCGCTAATCCACACAAGTGTTATACAAGGATTGACATTTCTAGCTCCATCGGCTTTTCTGAATTCGGTGCTGTGCTGTAAAATTGGAAATATAGCCATATCTGATCATGCAGTAGTGTATTTGGAGGTTAAGATTACGGGCAATGGAATAAGTTCATGGCAAAGGTGAATGGATTCTTTTATTCTCAAGGATAGCAAATTTATCAAGTTCTTTTTGAGTCAGTTAAAAGCGTTTTTTGGCTATCAATTCGGGCACAGCCAGTAACCCATCTGTACTTTGGGAGATTGCTAAGGCCTATGTAAGGGGGATAATTATCTCTTATTCGGCCAGTCGGAAATGACAGAAGGGAGAGCAGTAGCGTCTGCTCAAGGTCCGGTTGAAGGCAGCTGAGATGGCATACTTTGATAGGCCATCAGTGATTAAACTACAGCAGATAGCAGCTCTCCGGGCTGCTCTGAATTCTGTGCTCAGACAGACAGTGAAGAAAGAACTCTCTTTTACGAAACAAAAGCTATTTGAGTATGGTGATAGGCCAGGTCAATACCTGGCATACTTGGCGAGGAAAAAGAGCGCATCCCCCCCTCCCTCCACCCAATCCATCACATCAATCAGAGAGGACGCTGGGATTCTTACTTGCAACTCCAAAAAGATTAATATGGCATTTTGGAAATTTTATACTGAGTTGTATTGGTCAGAAAGCTGTGAGGACAGGTTGATTAAGATGGAGTCTTTTTTAAAGAAGCTAGACCATCCAGGTGTGACTTTGGAACTGGCATCTCTTTTGAATGTCCCCTTGACAGTGCAGGAGATACAGGAGGTGGTAAGACAGCTCCAAAGTGGTAAGGCACCTAGCCCTGATGGTCTCCCGAGTGAATTTTATGATGAATTTAAGAATAGATTGTCTGGGCCAATTTTGGACATGTACAATTGTTTGCACGGTCAGGACTGCCTCCCGCCTTCTCTGAGAGAGGCTAACATCTCCCTTATTCTTAAGAAAGGGAAGGACTGTGCCTTCAATAGGCCCATTTCACTGTTAACTTTGGACTTTAAAATTTTATCCAAGAACCTTGTATTGAGTTTGAAGAGTGTGGCCCTTTATCGTAAGGGTGGAACTGACAGGTTTTATCAAGGGCCAAAGGTCTCTAATAATGTTAGAAGATTATTGAATATGGTCCAGGTGTGTCAGCAGAGATCGGTTCCAGGTTTGGTGATTTCCTTAGACGCATAGAAGGTATTTGACTGGGTGGAGTGACCATATCTTTTTTATATTTTGGAGTGGTATGGTTTGGGTGGGGTCTTTACGAGATGGTTCTATATAGCGATCCCACTGCAGCGGTTCAGTAATTTTAATATCAGAGGGAACAGTGAACAAGGTTGTCCCCTTTCACTGCTATTGTTTATGCTCGGTGATTGAGTCATCAGTGGAGGCTGTCTGAAGGACCCCAACATGGTTGCCCTGGAGGTGGGGGCCAGGGCACATACAAGTACATTATACACAGATGATGTTCTCATCTTGTTATCAAATTCAGCAGTTTCTGTGCCCTATTTAATACAATGCATTCATTTATTTGGCTCTTTCTCAGGATATAAGATCAATTTTCTGAAGTTGGAGCTATGCCTGTGGGGGGATCTTGAGGGAATACTTGATATAGAAGGTGATATCTGATATCCCTTCAAGTGGTCACAGGGAGGTTTTCTTTACCGAGTTATTTTTGTTTCTCCCACCTTTGACCAGTTATATAAGGCTAATTTTGCACATTTGCTTAGAATCATAGAGACGTACAGCATGGAAACAGACTCTTCGCTCCACCCAATCCATGCTGACCAGATATCCCAACCCAATCTAGTCCCACCTGCCAGCACCTGGCCCATATCCCTCCAAATCCTTCCTATTCATATACCCATCCAGATGCCTTTTAAATGTTGCAATTGTGTTAGCCTCCATCACTTCCTCTGGCAGTTCATTCCATACACGTACCACCCTCTGCATGAAAAAGTTGCCCCTTAGGTCTCTTTTATATCTTTCCCCTCTCACCCTAAACTTATGCCTCCTAGTTCTGGACTCCCTCACCCCAGGAAAAAGACTTTGTCTATTTACCCTATCCATGCTCCTCATGAGTTTGTAAACCTCTAAGGTGACCCCTCAGCCTACGACGCTCCAGGCAAAACAGATCCAGCCTGTTCAGCGTCTCCCTATAGCTCAAATCCTCCAACCCTGGTAATGTCCTTGTAAATCTTTTCTGAACCCTTTCGAGTTTCACAACATCTTTCCAATAGGAAGGAGCCAAGAATTTCATGCAATATTCTAACAGTGGTCTACCAATGTCCTGTACAGCCGCAACATGACCTCCCAACTCCTGTACTCAATACTCTGACCAACAAAATAAAACATGTCAAACGCCTTCTTCACTATCCTTTCTATCTGCGACTCCACTTTGAAGGAGCTATGAACCTGCACCCAAAGATCTCTTTGTTCAGTAACACTCCCTAGGACCTTACCATTAAGTGTATAAGTCCTGCTAAGATTTGCTTTCCCAAAATGTAGCACCTCACATTTATCTGAATTAAACTCCATCTGCCACTTCTCAGCCCATTGGCCCATCTGGTCCAGATCCTGTTGTAATCTGAGGTAACCTTTTTTGCTGTCCAATACACCTCCAATTTTGGTGTCATCTGCAAACTTACTAACTGTACCTCTTATGCTCGCATCCAAATCATTTGTGTAAATGACAAAAAGTAGTGGATCCAGCACCGATCCTTGTGGCACTCCACTGGTCGCAGGCCTCCAGTTTGAAAAACAACCTCCCACCACCATCCTTATGTCTTCTATCTATGAGCTAGTTCTGTATCCAAATGGCTAGTTTTCCCTGTATTCCATGAGATCTAACCTTGCTAATCAGTCTCCCATGGGGCGCCTCACTGAAGTCCATATAGATCACATCTACCGCTCTGCCCTCATCAATCCTCTTTGTTACTTCCTCAAAAAACTCAATCAAGTTTGTGAGACATGATTTCCCACGCACAAAGCCATGTTGACTATCCATAAACAGTCCTTGCCTTTCCAAATACATGTATATCCTGCCCCTCAGGATTCCCTCCAACAACTTGCCCATCACCAACATCAGGCTCACTGGTCTATAGTTTCCTGGCTTGTCCTTAGCACCCTTATTAAACAGTGCCACCACGTTAGCCAACCTCCAGTCTTCCAACACCTCACCTGTGACTATTGATGATACAAATATCTCAGCAAGAACCCAGCAATCACTTTTCTAGCTTCCCACAAAGTTCTCGAGTACATCTGATCAGGTCCTGGGGATTTATCCACCTTTATGCATTTCAAGACATCCAGCACTTCCTCCTCTGTAATATAGACATTTTGCAAGGTGTCACCATCTATTTCCCTACAGTCTATATCTTTCATATCCTTTTCCACAGTAAATACTGATGCAAAATACTCATTTAATATCTCCCCAATTTTTTGCGGCTCCACACAAAGGCCGCCTTGCTGATCTTTGAGGGGCCCTATTCTCTCTCTAGTTACCCTTTTGTCCTTAATGTGTTTGTAAAAACCCTTTGGATTCTCCTTAACCCTATTTGCCAAAGCTATCTCATGTCCCCTTTTTGCCCTCCCGATTTCCCTCTTAAGTATACTCCTACTTTTATACTTTTCTAAGGATTCACTTAATTTGTCCTGTCTATACCTTACATATGCTTCCTTCCTTTTCTTAACCAAACCCTCAATTTCTTTAGTCATCCTGCATTCCCCAAACCTACCAGCATTTCCTTTCAGCCTAACAGAAATATACTTTCTCTGATTCTCGTTAACACATTTCTGAAGATTCCCTCAGCACAGCTGTAATGTTACCCCTTATCAAAAATGCCATTCTCCCTCCTCTCTTGCCTCCCTTTCTTTCCTTCCTGTAGCATTTTTATCCTGGAATATTAAGCTGCCAGTCCTGCCCATCCCTGATCCATGTTTCCATAATTGCTATGATGTCCCAGTCCCATGTTCCTAACCATGTCCTGAGTTCATCTGCCTTCCCTGTTAGACCACCTGCATTGAAATAAATGCAGTTTAATTTATTAGTCCTACTTTGTCCCTTCCTACCCTGACTGTTTGACTCGCTTCTGTTCTCTACTGTACCAGTCTCCGATTATCTCTTTCCTCACTTGTTTCCCTGGGTCCCACCCCCACCTTACTAGTTTAAATCCTCCCAAACAGCTCTAGCAAATCTCCCTGCCAGTATATTAGTCCCCTTCCGATTTACGTGCAATCCGTCCTTCTTGTACAGGTCACTTCTCCCTCAAAAGAGATTCCAATGATCTAATAAAGTGAAGCCTTCTCCCATACACCAGCTCATTAGCCATTTATTCATTTGCTCTATCCTCCTATTCCTTCTCTCACTAGCTCATAGCACTGGGAGTAATCCAGATATTACTACTCTCTGGATTACTCCCAGTGCTATGAGCTTTTCAAATTCCTGCTTAACTCTCTGTAATCTCCCTTCAGAATCTCAACTTTTTTCCTCACTATGTCGTTGGTTCCAATGTGGACAATGACCTCTTGCTGGCCCTTCTCCTCCTTGAGAACATTCTGCACCCTCTCTGAGACATACTTGCTCCTGGCACCAGGGAAGCAACACCATTCTGATTTATTATTGCTGGCCACAGAAATGTCTGTCTATACCTCAGACTAGAGAATCCCCCAACACAACTAATCTCTTGGAACCCGACATACCCCGCGTTGCATTAGAGCCAGTCTCAATACCAGAAACTTGGCTATTCGTACTATGTTTCCCTGAGAATCCATCAGCCCTACATTTTCCAAAACAGCACTTGTTTGAATTGGGTATAGCCACAGAAGACTCCTGTACTAGCTGCCTACCTCTCTTACTTTTCCTGGAGTTAACCCATCTATGTGACTGTATCTGAGACATTCCCCCCCTTCCTATAACTGCCATCCATCACATAGTGTTACTACTGCAAATTCCTCATTGCTTCTGTCTCTCCAAACAATCCATTCGATCTGATAAGAGTTGCAAGTACAGCATTTATTGCAGATATAATCCTTGGTAACCCTTAAATTCTCTTTAAACTCCCACATCTGACAAGAAAAACATATCACTCTACTAAAGCCCATATTTGCTCCTTCTCAATCTACAGACCCAGAAAATAACACCATCCTATTCCTCTACAAAACACTACCCCAGATTAAATTAATAGTTATGGTTTATATTTTAAGTTTAATCAAGAGACATATCTCAAAACAACATATAATCAGGAAAGAACCCACTCTACTCACTACTGCAGATTTTCTGTAGGCTACACTTAAACTGTTCACTTATTTACTTCTGTGCTATGACCTCTCCCAGATCAGTTGTGGATTTTACTTTTTGTTAATTGTCCCAGATGCACTCCAATGTCCAGCGATACATGAATTCAAACAGCAAAGGCAGTAACTGTGCAGGCTCACTTTCTCACTCATTGTGCGAGGAAGAACATTTTGATGACTTGAGTGTCAGAGAGCCCCTCTGGCCTGCCAAAGTTGCATAGATTAGTTATGGAACACATCTCTGTTGACCTCCTTAGTATGGACTTCCAGAAAGCAGAGCTTTTCTGTAAGACGTGGCGGCCATTTCTGAACTATTGAGAAGCACATTAGCCAGCCATATTAATTAGGGCTTTTATTTATCTACGATGATTAGGTCTGACAAGCCGTGTGCCCTGAGAGGAAGAATTTAAATAAATACAGGTCGAATTACTAGTGCTCCCGAGAATGTGGAGCTTTGGGGTTGTGCTGAGAGGTGTAATTTATTTAATTATTTATTGGGTTGTAGTAAATGTAGATTTGATTTGTTTTGTAGAGTAGAGTAGTAGTTTATTGTAATTGTTGTTATACTCTCAGATTGTTATATATTGTGTAATTTTATAATTTTGTGAAGGAAAATAATTTTTTTCAATACTAATAGCTATAAAAACAAGGTGATGGTATTACAAAATTGAACAAGGAGCCAATTACTGCAGTGAGGAGGGATGACGCTTTAGAAGGTTCCCCAAAAATGGGGCAATTACTGTATTTTGATGGGGGTGTACTAGAGACCTCTAAATAGACAGAAGAGATAGAAACATTGATATCTTAGGCAATTCTCAGTAGTGAAAAAATAACAGAGATAATTGTATGATATTGCCTACATTAACTGGGATAGACAAAATGTGAAAAGCTTAGATTGAAATTCTTAACATGTGACCAGGAGAGATTTTTGAACCAACATCTAGAAATTCCAACAAGGGAGAGGGCAGTCCTGAACCTAATTTTAGCAAACAAAGTTGGCCAAGTGGTAGATGTGGCAGTTGGGAAGCATTTGGTGATAGTGACTATAATTCAATTCATTAGGAAATAAGGTAATTATTAATAAAGATGGACCAAAAATAAAAGTTCTGGTGGTTAGGTGGATGGCCACATTTTATTAAATAAGACAGGATCTGGCCAAAGTGAATTGGGAGCAGTTACTTGCAGGAAAGTCCACATCAGAATAGTGAGAGACATTCCAAAGTGCAAAGCTAACGGCTAACGTATTCCTGTAAAGCTGAAGGGTGGGCCAACCTTTGAATAACTAGGGATGTACAGGATTGAACAAGAAAATGAAGGAAGCTTACGGTAGCTGATAAAGGCACAAAACAGATGCCCTAGAGGAATATAGAAACTGCAGACAGTCCTCTTAAACAAATTAGAAGAGCAAAGAATGAACGTGCAAAAACAGTTAAGAAAATTCAAAGGTGATTTATAAGTACATTAGGACACGAGAATAACCAGAAAGGGCCCATTAAGGACCAAAATGGCAAATTGTGTAAGGGGCCATGAAAACATAGTGAAGTTTTAAATGAGTATGTTGCATTTATATTAACTGTAGAGAAGGATGATGTAGGTACATAAATCAGGGAAGGGGGCTGTGATATACTTGAATAAATTAGTATATGAGGGAGGAAGTATTAGTGGTTTTAACAGGCTTGCAAGTGGATAAATCCCCAGGCCCAGATGAAAGGTATCCAAGGATGTTACTGGAGGTAAAGGAGGAGATGGCAGGGGCTCTATTAATTTTCAGATCCTCTGTGGCCACATAAGGCATGCCAGAGGACTGGAGAACAGCTAATCTGAAGCCAGTATTCAAGAAGAGAGATAGATACAAAGCAGGAAACTACAGGCCAATGAGTCTAACATCTGTGGTAAGGAAACTAATGGAAAATTTTCTGAGGGACAGAATTAATTTCCATTTGGAAAGACAAAGATTAATCAAGGGTAGAGTCGAGAGTGTGGTGCTGGAAACGCAAAGCAGGTCAGGCAGCATCTGAGGAGCAGAAGAATTGATATTTCAGGCATAAACCTTTCATCTAGAATCTCCCTTCCTTTCCTGATGTAGGGCTTATGCCCCAAACGTCAATTCTCCTGCTCCTAGATGCTGCCTGACCTGCTGTGCTTTTACAGCATCACACTCTCAACTCTGATCTCCAGCATCTGCAGTCTTCACTTTCTCCTTATCAATCAAGGATAGTTCAGCATGGAGGAAATCATGTCTAACAAATTTGATTGAATTGTTGACTGATCGTGTAGGTGAGGGTAGACCATTTTATGTAGTCTACATGGACTTCAGTAAGGTATTTGACATGTCCAGGGTAATTTGGCAAATTAGATCCAAAATTAACTTAGTGGTAAGAAGCAGAGCATGATCTCTGAAGGGTGTTTTTATGACTGAAAGCTGCGTCCAGTGGAGTTCTTTGCTGTTTGTTGTGTATATTTGTCATCAAGATATGAATGTAAGAGGATCACTAATATACACACATGACAAAAATTGGTGGTGGAGGAGAAAAGCCTTAACTTATAGAACAATGTAGATGAGTTGGTTAGATGGGCTAAACAGTGACAAATGGAATTTAATCCTGAAAAGTGTGATGTGATGTGATTTAGGAAGATCAACAAAGCAAGGAGGTACACTTTGAATGGTAGGACCATTCATGTGTGTCCATAGATTCCTGAAGATAGCAGGACAAGTGGATAAGATGGTTCAGAAGGCATATGGATTACTTGCTTTTATTAGTCAAGGCAATGAATACAAGAGGAGGAGATTATGATGCGGATGCTTATAATACTAAACCACAGCCGGAGTACTGTGTGCAGTTCTGGTCACCGCCCCACAGGAAGGATATGATTGCAGTAGAGAGGATGCAGAAGAGATTCATCAGGATGTTGCCTGTGCTGGAGCATTTCAGCCGTGAAGAGAGACTAAATAGGCTGGGGTTGTTTTCCTTAAAGCAAAGAAGGCTGAGAGTGGAATCCGATTGACATACAAAAAGCTCTGAAGTGCTTAGACTGGGGCAGATGGAGAGATGTTATCATTTATTAGCAGGGTTTGTGCGAAGGTTTGTAGCTCAGGTGCTCGTTGTTGTGGTTCTGTTCGCCGAGCTGGAAGTTTTTGTTGCAAACGTTTCTTCCCCTGGCTAGGCGACATCATCAGTGCTCTGGAGCCTCCTGCAAAGCGCTTCTTTGATGTTTCTTCCAGTATTTATAGTGGTCTGTCCTTGCCGCTTCCGGGTGTCAGTTTCAGCTGTCCGCTGTAGTAGTTGGTATATTGGGTCCAGGTCGATGTGTTTGTTGATGGAGTTTGTGGATGAATGCCATGCCTCCAGGAATTCCCTGGCTGTTCTCTGTCTGGCTTGCCCTATGATAGTAGTGTTTTCCCAGTCGAATTCATGTTGCTTGTTGTCTGAGTGTGTGGCTACTAGGGATAGCTGGTTGTGTCGTTTCGTGGCTAGTTGATGTTCATGTATGCGGATTGTTAGCTGTCTTCCTGTTTGTCCTATATAGTGTTTTGTGCAGTCCTTGCATGGTATTTTGTAAACTACATTAGTTTTGCTCATGTTGGGTATCGGGTCCTTTGTTCTAGTAAGTTGTTGTCTGAGCGTGGCTGTTGGTTTGTGTGCCGTTATGAGTCCTAAGGGTCACAGTAGTCTGGCTGTCAGTTCTGAAACGCTCCTGATGTATGGTAGTGTGGCTAGTCCTTTTAGTTGTGGCATGTCCTCGTTCCGTGGTCTATCTCTTAGGCATCTGTTGATAAAGTTGCGCGGGTATCCGTTTTTGGCGAATACCTTGTATAGGTGTTCCTCTTCCTCTTTCGCAGTTCTGGTGTACTGCAGTGTGTTGTGGCTCTTTTGAATAGTGTCCTGATGCAGCTTCGTTTGTGTGTGTTGGGGTGGTTACTTTCATAGTTTAGGACTTGGTCTGTGTGTGTTATTTTCCTGTGTACCCTTGTGGTGAATTCTCCGTTTGGTGTTCTCTGTACTATCACGTCTAGGAACGGGAGTTGGCTATCCTTTTCTTCTTCTCTCGTGAATCGGATTCCTGTGAGTGTGGCATTGATGATCCGGTGTGTTTTTTCTATTTCCGTGTTTTTGATGATTACAAACATGTCATCGACATATCTGACCCAGAGTTTGGGTTGAATTTGTGGTAGGGCTGTTTGTTCTAACCTTTGCATAACTGCCTCTGCTATGAGTCCCGAGATTGGTGATCCCATGGGTGTTCCGTTGATTTGTTCGTATATCTGATTGTTGAATGTAAAGTGTGTAGTGAGGCACAAGTCCAGTAGTTTAAGTATGCCGTCTTTGTTGATAGGTTCCGCCTCCTGTTTTCTGTTCTGTATGTCCAGTAGATTGGCTATTGTTTCTCTGGCTAGGGTTTTGTCAATCGAAGTGAACAGTGCCGTCACGTCGAATGAGATCATGGTTTCTTCTTTGTCTATGTGTGTATTCCTGATGACGTCCAAGAATTCCTGTGTTGATTGTATGGAGTGTTTGGATCCGCTGACCAGGTGTTTCAGTTTCTGTTGTAGTTCTTTAGCCAGTTTGTATGCTGGTGTCCCTGGTAGTTAATAGCAGGTTAATATCCAGTGCACACAGTTCCAAGGCAAGAATCAGGAGGTTTAGAGGAGATTTGAGGGAAAAATGTTTTCTCCCAGAGAATTGGGAGTATCTGGAACTCGCTGCCTGAAAGAATTGTAGAAGCTTGAACCCTTAAGTCAATTTAGATGAGCACTTGAAATGCCACAGGCTTCAGGCTTGGCTCAAAACTGGGATTAGAATAGATGCCTCTTTCCATGCTATGAAAATTCTACAACTCTACGTACTATTAGGAAATGAAAACCACATCAGATAGATTGTAATCCCATCTAAGTATTGTAACAAAATGTATTAGTGGCCCACAGAGTCCCAACAGTAGGTCACTAGATATTAAGAAAACATAAGCTAAAATACTAATACATTTTTATTAGTCAGGATTACACAAAGATGTAATCAAATGTCACCATGAATGCCAGGAAATCCCATTCAACAATTAAACCTTTGCCCTTAACCCTGATACCAGCTCTCAAAGAACCATTTAACAGCGTCTTCATTAGGTTGCATTGGGCTCCTGCCAGGAATGGGAGGAGGAATTGGCAATTCAGCCCTTCCCGGTCTGCTCCACCACTCATAATGATCAGGACTCATCAACTCAATACCTTGTTTCTACATTCTCTTCAAATCCTTTAATTCCTTTAGCTCTAAGGACTATATCTACCTCCTTCTTGAAAACATCCAATATTTTATCCTTTGCAAAGAATTCCACAGGCTCAATGCTCTCTGGATGAAAAAATTCTCCTCCTCCTACTCCCTATCCTCAGGCTGGTTCAGGAATCCCTGGTCAAAAGCAACATTTTTTCCCGCCATTACCATGCTTGATCCTGTTAGAATTTTCTGAGGTTCTTTGAGATCCCCTCTCATTCTTCTGAACTCCAGTGAATATCATCCTAACTAATCTAATTTCTCTTCATTTGTCAGTCCTGCCACCCCAGCAATCAGTCTGGTAAACCTTTGTTGCACTCCTTCCTTGGCAGAATATCCTTCTTCAGATAAGGAGATCAAAACTGCACACAGTACTTTAGGTATGGTTTCACCAAGGTTCTGTACAATTGCAACAAGACATCCCTGCTCCTGTACTCAAATCCTTTCACTGTGAAGGCCAACATGCCATTTTCTTTCTTCACCACCTGCTGCACATACATGCTTACTTTCAGTGACTCGTGTACAAGAACATCCAAGTCTCAGTGCACCTCCCCCTTTTCCAATCTATCACTGTTCAGTTATGTTACTTCCTAATTTTGCTACAAAATTGGATAACCACACAGTTATCCCCATTATTGTTCATTTGTCACACATTTGTCCATCCACTCAACTTGTCCAAAGCACTCTGAAGCATCTGTGCATCATCCTCAGATTAACCCTGCCACCCAGCTTTGAATAGTATGCAGATTTGGAGTTATTACATTTAGTTCCCTCATCTGAATCATTATTATACATATTGCCATTAGCTGGTATCCTAGCACTGATCCCTGCAGTATCCCACTAATCATTAGCAGCCACTTGGAAAATAACACATTTATTCCTACTCTGTCTCCTGCCTGCCAGCCAGTTCTCTCTCTATGTCAATACCCTACCCCAATCCTATGCCCTCTAATTTTACATGCTAATATTTTATGTCAGACATTTTAGAAAACTTTCTGGAAGTTGAAGTAAACCACATTTACTGGCTCCACCTTATCAACTCTACTTATTACATCATTGAACAATCCAATAGATTTGTCAAGTATGATAGCCCTTTTAGATGATTTCCATTTAATCAAAACTCCTTAGACAGCATCTTCTAAACCCACAATCACTTCCATCTAGAAGGTCAAAGATAGTAGTTCATGGGAACACCACCACCATCTGCAAGTTCCCTCCAAGCCAGCCTGACTTGGAAACATATCATTTTTTCACTGTCAACATTGTGGGGCTACCTACAGCACACAGACTGCAGCAGTTCAAGAAGGCAGCTCACCACCTTTTCAAAACGCTGAATAAATGTTGGCCAGCCAAAAACATCCACATCCCACAAGTGAATGAAAAAAAAATCCATGCTGACCCTGCCCAATCCTGTCAATGTTTTCCAAGTGCTCAACAGTTAAATCTTTCATAATGGAATCTATATTGGTCCCCACTACTAAAGTCACGTTAACTGGTCTACAATTCTGCATTTTCTCTCAACTTCCTTTTTTAAATAGTGGGGTTACACTAGCTATCCTTCGGTCTATATGAACTGTTTCACAGTCTATAGAATCTTGGAGATGACCATTGATGATGACATTCACTATTTTTTGGTTCACTTCCTTTAGTATTCTGGAGTGTAGATTGTAGGGCTTTAGGTTTAATCCCACCAATTTCCCTAACACCACTTATTGATTTCCTTCTTTTCCTCCCTGTCACTAGACCTTATGTTCTCCAAAACATTTTGGGCGTTACTTGTCTTCTCCTTTTGTGAAGATAGTTAAGATATGTATTTAATTGTTCTGCTATCACTTTGTTTCTCACCATAACTTGTCCTGATTGTAAGGGGCTTGCATTTGTCTTCACTAATCATTTATGTCTTCACATACCTATAGAAGTTTTTAACAATCAGTTTGTGTGCTTACACTTGTACTCTGTTTCTTCCCTCTTAATTAATCCCTTTGTCCTCCTCTGCTGAATCCACACTGCTCCCAAGGTCAGGTTACTGTTGTTTTTAGTCAATTTGTATGCTTCTCCCTTGAATCTAATACTATCCATAACTTCCTTTGTTAGCCATGGTCAGGTGATTTCCCATTTTATCTTTGAGCCAGAGAGAAGTGAACCATTCACACTTTGAAAGTTTGCCATTGCCTATCTTGTAAATCATTAAATCCAGGAATCAATTTTTTTTGTAATTATTAATGTTTCCCTATGCCTGAAGCAACACCTTTGAGGAAATTCCTTGCAAGTACAGTCGGAGAAAAATTGACTCAACTTTTACCGGCATGAAGTTTTTTAAAAGTACCGTTAATTCCGAGTTCAAATTTTATGTCTTAAATATTCATAGAAATGATTACTAGTTTGGGAAGAAAAAAAACTTGCATCTTCTGCTTAGATCCACAATCGCAAGGTGCATTGGAAAGATAGCATAAAGCTTTAAAGTCCATGATTAAAACTGACTGTCATAAAGATTGGGTTAAAGGAATTTCCAGATATGAAGTGAGAGGTTTATGCAAATTGATTAATGAGAAATTTATAAATCAATGCTCAGAGACTATGCTTCCTATCTGTGTTTTGCGTTTGAGAGAAACTAATCAAGGTATGCGAATTGGCCAAAAAACATTTGAACCTTGCTCAACAAACAATGAAAACTAGATAAAAAGGTCAAGGTTTCAAATGTCATTGTCAAAGACAATGTGTTCGCATTGTTACCTGTCTCTGGGGAACCATGAAAAGCAAGGTTCATTGGAACTGTATCAAATTAAAAAGAAATTCAACGATGCTAATTCTGTACTGAGTATTCCAGAGGAACAATCAGTGAGATTAAAGTGTTATTACCGTTGGGAGGAAAACCAGCAGAAAACTTTACTTACAGTAGTAAAAGAAATAGGGTGTGGAACATGAATAATTGGAGAAAGAATTAGAATTTGAAAATTCAGAAGCTGATCCTTCAGCCATCATTTTGGATAATACAGAAGAAGTGTTGGCTCCTTGAGGAACTCCAGCTCAGAATTGATGAGCTGGAATCTGAGCTTTGTGTATTGCAACACAACAGGAAGGAGAGGGTTACCAGGATGTTTCAGGATGCAGACACAACACCTTAGATTATCTACTTTGAATTTGGTCAGTGATCAGGAACAGAAGAGTGGTAGCTATAGCCAGACAAGTACAGGGATCCGGAAAGTGGCGCTGAAGTAGCCTTAGCCCCTGTACTTATCCAACAGGTTTGAGATTCTTGCTCCCTTTGTGGGCTATAGGGAGAATCAGCAAACTGACCATAGCACCATGGTACAGCAAACTATTCAAAAGTGGGGAGAAAACAGAAATGCAGTTGTAGCTGAAAATGTATCGCTGGAAAAGCGCAGCAGGTCAGGCAGCATCCAAGGAACAGAAAATTCGACGTTTTGGGCATAAGCCCTCAGGAAGGGCTTATGCCCGAAACGTCGAATTTCCTGTTCCTTGAATGCTGCCTGACCTGCTGCGCTTTTCCAGCAACACATTTTCAGCTCTGATCTCCAGCATCTGCAGACCTCACTTTCTCCTCAAAGAAATGCAGTTGTAATCAGGGATAGTATAATTAACAGAATAGAAACTGTTCTCCGTGGTCAGGATTGACAGTCCCAAAGGCTGTGTTACCTACTTGGTGCCCAGGTTCAGAATATCTGGGGAACTTGATTAGATTAGATTCCCTACAGTGTGGAAACAGGCCCTTCGGCCCAACAAGTCCACACTGACCCTCCAAAGAGTAACCCACACAGACCTATTTGCCTCTGGCTAATGCACCTAACACTATGGACAATTTAGTAGGGCCAATTAACCTGACCTGCACATCATGGACTCTGGGAGGAAACCCACGCAGACATGGGGAGAACGAGCAAACTCCACACAGACAGTTGTCCAAGGCTGGAATCGAACCCGGGTCCCTGGCAATGTGAGGCAGCAGTGCTAACCATTGAGCCACCATACCACCCCAAATTTAGAGTGGGAGGGGAAAGATCCAGTTTTTGTAGGTACCAGTGATACAGTTAGAAAGAGGAAAGAGGTTCTGTTGATGGAATATGAACAGCTACGGGCTAAATTAAAAAATAGAACCACAAAGGCAATGATCTCTGGATTACTACCTGAGCATATGGTAACTGGCACAGGGTCAATCAGATTAAAGAGGTAAATGCATGTCCCAAAGGTACAACAGGTAAAACAGGTTTGAGTTATTGGGACATTGGCACCAGTACTGGGGAAGAAGAGAGCTGCTTCAATGGGACAAGCTCCACCTAAATCATGCTGGGATCAGAGTTCTGGTGATTCGCATGACTAGGGCTGGATATTGAGCTTTAAACAAAATAGTGGGGGATAAAATCAACTATATGGAAAATGAGAAAATCAATGATTATAGAAGATAGGATAGCAGGTTAGTGATGGGGCTGATTGTAACCAAAATGTAAAAAGGGACAAAATATGTGAATGTCATATTTTACCAAGGAAGCATAAAAGAGTGGGAAAATTCAATAATAGAACAACAGTCATATTTAAATGCACAAATCATTCCAAATAATTTAGACAAACTAATAGTGCAAATTGAGATAAATTGGGATGGCATGGTGGTAAAATATTTAGCACTCACAGCACCAGGGACTTGGGTTTGATTCTAGCCTTGGATGACTGTGTGGAATTTGCATGTTTTCCCCGTGTTTGCATGGGTTTCCTCCCACAGTCCAAAAATGTGCAGATTTGGTGGGTTAATATGGTAAGTGTGGAGTTATGGGGTTAGGGTGAGGTACTCTTTTTAGAAGGTTGGTACAGAGTCAATGAACCTAATAGCCTCTATCTGCATTGTAGGGATTTCATGATCAGTGAAATCAAAATGCTGTCAAGCCATTATGGAAACATGGTCACAAGGAGGTATGACTCTAAAACATTCAGGGATATTTAACTTTTCAGAAAGATAAGAGAGATGGAAACAGTGATGAGCTAGCAATGTCAGTAAGAAATGAAACGATGACAGTTGTGAAAGACAATCTAGGCTCAAATGATGTAGAGTCCATTTGAGCACAGGTTAAAAAAAAACAAGGAAATTAAGACATGGCAAGAGTAGTGTTCAGAACCCAAACATAACCTTTCTGTTGGAAAAGCTTTCAATCAACAAATAGTAAGAACGCGTTAAAAAGAAAACATAATAATTGACAGCGACTTTACTCTTCATGTTGATTGGGTTAATAAAATTGGAAAGAACATAAGAACATAAGAAATTGGAGTAAGAGTCGGCCATCTAGCCCATCAAGCCTGCTCCCCTATTCAATAAGATCATAGCTGGCCTTTTTGTGGACTCAGCTACACTTACCTGCCTGCTCACCATAACTCTTAATTCCTTTACTGTTCAGAGGGTAGCTACAACAACAAATTCATACAGTGCATCCGGGATTGTTTCCTCAAGCAGTATGTCATGGAGGCAACCAGGGAACAAGCTACCTTGGATCTCATTATTGGTAATGAGGCAGGTTTAATAAAAGACCTCTGGGTAAAAGGTCCCTAGAGAGTCGTGATCATAACCTTGACGAAAATTAACATTCAGTTCAAGAGTGATGTGGATAATGAATTGGCTAATGGGTAGGAATCATCAAGTGGGGGATAAAGGGTTCTTTTTCAGGTTGACAACCTGGCACCAGTAGGGTTCCACCGGGATCAGTGCTGGGACCACGACTGTTTACAATATATATTGCGGATCAAGGAAGTGAATATACTGTAGCCAAATCTGCAGATGACACAAAAATATGTGGAAAGGCAAATTGTGAGAGGAATACAAATAGTTCACAGAGAAATGTTGAGAGATTAAATAAGTTGAAAAAATGTTGTCAAATTGACTACAGTATGGGAAGATGTGAAAGGGAGAACAAAAAAAAATCAGAATTATTTAAATAGACAGAAACTGCACAAGGCTGCCACACAAAGGTTTGGTTGGGGGGGGGGTGGTTGGTGGGAGTGGGATAGGTACTTGTGCACAAGACACAGAAAGCCAGCACACAGGTACAGCAGATAACCAGGAAGGCTAACGGAATGTCAGCTCTTATTTCAAAGGGGTGATAGTATATGAATCGGCAAGTCTTACTGCAATTGTACAAGGTGCTGGTGAGATCACAACTGGAGTATTGTGAGCAGTTTTGGTGCCCCTTTTAAAAAATATCTTTTGTTTCATTGGAGGCAGATCAGAGAAGGGTCACAAGAATGATCCCTGGTATGGAGGGATTGTCATATGAGCAGAGTCAAAACAGGTTAGGACTCATCATTGAATCTGGAAAAAATGAGAGGTGATTTCATCGAACATACAGGACTCTTAGGGGGCTCGACAGGGTAAATGCTGAAAGATTGCATCCCCTTTTCAGAGAGTCTAGAACCAGGGGGGATAGTTTCAGAATAAAGGGATTCCATTTTAAGATGAGATGAGAAAGAATTTCTCTTCTGAGGATTAAGCATCTTTGGAACACCTTGCCACTGAGAGCAAAGTCCTTGTGTATATTTACAGCTGAGAGATTTTTAATCAAGAATTATGGGGAAAATGCAGGAAATGGGATGTTGGATTAGCCAGAATCCCTACACAGTGGAAACAGGCCACTTAGCTCATCAAGTCTGCACCAACTTTCTGAAGGGTACCCCACCCAGAGGGTCATCCTATCACCATAACCCCACATTTCCCATGGCTAATCCACCTCACCTATACATCCCTGCACACTATTGAGCAATTTAGCATGGCCAATCCACCTAACTTGCACACCATGGACTGTGGAAGAAAACCAGAGCAGCCGGCAGATAGCCCAGCAGATATGAAGAATGTGCAAACTCCACACAGACTGTCACCCAAGGCTGGAATCAAACCCAGGTCCCTGGTGCTGTCAGGCAGCTGTGCTATCAACAAGTTATTTCTTTGTTTCAGATCTCCAGCATTCTTTACTTTATTTCAGAATTCTAAAACATTCCTGACTTGTGCCTTGTAGGTTGTAGAAAGGCATTGAGAAAATAGAAGGTGAGTAACCTGCTACAAAATTCTGAGTCTCTGACTGCTGTCATAGTTATAGTATTTGTATGACTGATCTAGTTCAGTGTCTGGTCAATGGTAACCTGCAAGATGCTAATTGTGGGACATGCAGTGATGGTACAGCTATTGTATGCCAAATGGAAATCGTTAAGTCTCATGTTGAAAATGGTCATTGCCTGATTCTTGTGTGGCATGAATGCTACTTGTCATTTATCATTCCAAGCTGGATATTGTTATCTCCCTTAGCTCTTGCCGAGGCATCTGTTTCTCCCCTTTGGAATTTTTTCTGTGATACAAGTTCTGTTTAAATCCAATTTGTTGCTAGTGGAACCATCAATAAGTTTTATCTTGCAATTGCTACTTCAAGCATTTAACTGCCTCATAATTGCAATTCATAGAAGATTTAAAGGAATAACGCTTAAGGTATCAGACAAAATGTCCAGATTGAAGACAGCAGTATGACATGCAAAGAGACAAAAAAATCATTTTCCCCAAATTTTTAATAACTCATAAATACTTGTTAATTGTAAGCCAAAAAGAATTGGTATACTCTGAATTCTGAGTGCAAACATTGTAGAAACACTGGTACCAAGTGACTACAATACTATCATAAATCAAGAACTCAACAATTTACCCATTATGTGGGTGTATATGCTTCAGCAAGTACACATAACTGGCTGTGTACAGAGATGTGGGAAAACCCAGTGAACAATTAGTGTTCAACTTAATGTAAAGAGCTGAACAAATTAAATTCTCTCATGAACCTGCACCAATTAGATCTAAAACAATTTGACCAGTACAGTATAGCCAATGGAAAGGATAATGTCAAGATTTCTGTTGCTATTCAATTTTGATAATCAATAAGAATGATGGGTATGAAAAACAGAAGTAACATCATAATCTATTTTTCTTCCAAAAATAGATGAAAGCTCATTTTTGGACAAAGTAGAGAAAGATTTACTTTGATTGTGCTGTGTCAATTTGAGAGTTTATTCAATTTCCATTGGCTACCCAAAATAGAAATATGACCTGTTGTTCTGAGCTTGGTGCCTTATTGTGATTACATCAAAAAGAATAATCAAACAATAAAGCTTTTTCTTCTGAATTGTTGCCAGTTGTCTTGTAATGCTTCTGATGTTTCAGCACACACTTTACTTGAAAATAAAACCCTTTATAAATGTAAAGTTTAAAGTAAAATATATAACTAACTGACATTTTTCAGTTGGATGTACACAATGGGAAAGCACTTTTGCATTTCTCACAATGTTCTGCCCATTCATTTTATGCATAAAATATTCTGGTGAATGTTCCACCCATTTCCATGTGTCCACTTTTGCCAGAAATACAGTTTACCTCATTATCTAGAACAATCCATGCAACACCAATGGGATCGTCTTTTTTCTTTACTTCCTGGCCCATATCACCCAAAATTAAAATGAATAATTTGTCCTCATTAAACTAAAATATAACATATTTAAAAGAATTTATCACAGATGCACTGACCTCCCAGGAATTAAATAGTCCCACTGCAAAAGTAACTGCTAAGTATGGCATTAATTACATCTTTTAATGTACATATCTTCTAACTATAGTGCTAAATATGAAACCAATTTAATTTATCACAAAAGATAAAATATCATGGAAAGATCTGGCATATGTTTTATGCCAGTGGCAATGTTGCAATGACAGTTCAAAAGTTTTTATGTAAAGATCCAGCAATCCTTGTGCACTTCATACAAGATTCAGAAGGGTTTTTTAAATCAAAGACAGCAGTCAATCACAATATAAAATAAGTTCTTTGATGTCCAAAAATCATCCATGATTTAAGATGGGTCTTCAGCAGAACTCAACCAGCTGAATTTGTATTCTCTCAGTGGTAAGACAAGATCCAGAGATGATAGTTTCTGTTCACGTTCAGACTGGACTAATCGATATCCAAGAATATTCATGGCTCCCCGACAGATATCCTGTACTTTTAAAACCTTTTCAAATGGCACCTCAGTCCTCCATGCCTGTGATATGCTTCTAGCATTCCGAGATGTTATTTTGAATGCTGATCCAGCTCCTTCTCCATGTGTGATGTTATATATCCAAGACCTAAGTTTTGGAGTAAAAGTTAAACCCGTAAATTTATACATTGTTGAAATCTCATTCAGTGGATCTCTTACTAGATCTTCATACCTCACCATCATGTAGCGTTGTTTTAGAAAGTCTGGAGCTTGCTTGGTTGCTGCCTCATGGATCTGTATGTGACTTCTGCAAACTTCTTTCATGACTTCATAATTTGATGCTTCAGCTTTGTCTTTTTCAATGGGTTTACCATTAGCACCCATAACAATTCCATTGTCTCGCATTAGTGCAGGTAATGATTTACCACGAGACTTCATGACAGCCCTAGGGTCTCTAACAAGGTGGATGATTTTGAGGTTCAGTGAGGGATCGACGAGAAGAGGAAACAGTGGCATTAACTCAAAAAATCTCACTTCTTTGACAACAATATAATTATACGTTTTGCATGCTTCTTCCATTTTAAAAAATTTGGACATATTGCAATGTTTCTTACATGTTTCATCATTGCTGAGATCTGTTCTTTTATAATAGTCACATGTAGGGGGTGAGCAGAGAGCTCTGCTGACTTCCCATTGGAACAAATCAGACACACGTTTGTTTTCACCCATGTAGGCATTAAATACTGACATATCACACAAGAATGTAGATCGTATGAGGTCTCGAACGGCCATTTGCAAGACCTTTGCATTGTTTTGATACATATTTACCCACACGTGCCAGGCAGGCTCCATTAAGTAAAAAACATCAGGGTGCTGACTAAATATTTGCCCCACAAAAGAAGAACCTGACCTCCAGGAAGAAAGAATGAGAATGTGAACCTTGTTATTCTGGTTATCAGACACAGATATTTGAACTTTTTGTCTGGAGTAGATGACGATTAAAGCAAATGTCTGAATAGCCACAAATACAGCAATGCTTGTAGTTACAAACGTTAGTCTCACCATAGCGATGGTTGCTAATGTGGTACTGATCTGTAAAATAGAAGAACATATTTAAGGTTTCATCAAACCTATACAATCACAAATCCATGCAATTATAAGATGATTGATAACATAGAAAAGCAAGGTTCACAAAGTACGAGGATCAAAACGTCATCTTCAGAGTTTTATTTCCTTGGTTGAGGCAATACTTATTTGATTTAATCCCACAGGACATTCAAAAAGGGAACCATGTGGCAGCTGCACTCAAATGGAAGTGACAAGATCAAGATTTTCCATCTATTAATGTTCCAACATTTGCAGCAGGTATGAGGTTTCTTACAGGTAATAGCACCTACAAAACAATTATTATTGATACATATTTTGCCTGCCTAACAAAATTCAAAGACCAGAATTTACATTTGGGATATACAGATGTAGTTTTTGCAGGTGCTGAATTTACAGACCAGATTGGAAGTGGTGAGGGATGGAAATTGTGGAATTTAACTCTGCAGTATCCATACCGTTTCAGGTTTCTTGCCTGGAACCAGCCAGATTAACAAATCTAACTCCCTGTCAGGCAAAGAATCCCCACTTTATCATCCCAACCTCACATATTTTCCTACAACTGAGTGGAAATTGTAAAATGGGGCTTGTAGCGGGTGTCAGGGGCAGAGTTGGAGGGTCAGTAAATTTTTGAGCGGAGGGTGGAGTGGAGGGAGTCAATCACAGGAAAAAAACCAAGTTAGCTTCAGGACTCGTTAAGGAAACATACTGCTGCTCCCACTGATTCACAAGCAATGATGGAAAAGCATTTACCCCTCAACACAATCAATCATTCTCATCTCCATTTGATGCCAGGTAACCCATTGTATTTAAAGTGAAGTTACAATGTGAGGCACACAACGTTATGAAAGCAGATTGGTCATCTGAGCCTGTCCTAGCTCCAATAAAATCAGGATTGAATGGATTAAAGTTGATGCTATAATTGAAGTTTGAAACTTTATTTTTGATATCCCACAAACTTTGGGATGTTAAGAAAAGTCAGTGTTTCAGTGTCATAGCTGAGGGAAAGGTAAAAAGAAGCAAATGGAGACAAAGGTTTGATAGGAATTGTACTGCAATCCAAAATATCTGCAGTTCTGCCCACTTCTGCAGTTTCTCAAGTGATCTTTTTATCAATTCACCTAATCATAAGTTGGGTCACAACAATCAATTTTCACGTCAGTGGTCTCATGGTTATCACTTCAGGAGTGAACTCTGAGCAGTGTACCTCCTATTTCTAGGGATTTTATAGGGTTACAGTCTATCATAGGTGATGAAAATAGATTGCTGTGACACATCTTGGATTGTGGACACATCGGGGATTGAAGCCAGGATTGCATCAGCATCCTTTTTAAAAAAAAAGCCATGGAAGCAATTTCAATTTTCTTTGGGGTGGGTACAACTCTTCTCCAACCTCTTCCCTATCCTGAAGCTTTTTCTTAGAATTTTTATCCACTTAAGGAAGGTGAAGAGCATGAAAGATTTGTTGAGCACACCACTAACACAAACTCCACTGACCTCACAACTCTTGCTAAACACAGAGGTGGACATTGAAGGCAGATATATCTCCACCCAGGTAGTAGGACATGTCATCCTGTCGATCCTCATGCTGTAAGAACGTATAGCCTTGAAAAAGCTAGTTTACTTCAGCAGCAAAATATCACAGTCAGCAACATTTTTCTGAAGATTCTTGCCATCACCTTGCATGCAGGGAATTTTTTTATTCACTCGTGGGACATGGGTATCACTGGCTTGCCTACATTTATTCCCATCCTTACTGGCTGTTGAGAAGGTGATGGTGAGCTACCTTCTTGAGCCACTTTAAAAATCACATGACACCAGGTAATAGTCCAACAGGTTTATTTGGAAGCACTAAGGTTTTGGAGTGCTGCTCCTTTGTCAGGTAAGACTGGAATACATACAGACTCTAACCTCACACCTTTAATGCACTGTTTGAGCTGCGATGTCACCTTTCTTAAATAAAGCCTCACATTATCTTAGGAATGTGACTTCAAAGAAGTTCTGGGATTTACATATTAATGAATTAAAAAACTACAGCCCATTCTAAAAGATAAAAAACTTAACAGCAACCGAGGTTTGTTCAATATATCGCATCAATGTATGACACTATAATCTTTTGCTGTAAATTCTGTGTCCTATAATCTGGTGTCATGTGAATTTTAACTATGTCCACCCCAGTCAAACACTGGCACCTCCACTTCTTGAATCACTGCAGTCCATATATTTTTGTAGAGAATTCCAGGATTTTGACCCAGCAACACTAAAAAGGAATGGCAATAATTCCAAATCATAATTGCGTGTGTCATGGAGGAGAACTTTTAGTTAGTGGTATTCCTGTGTATCTGTTGCCCTTGTTCTTCTGGATGGAAGTGATTGTGGGTTTGGAAGATGCTGCCTAAGAATCTTTGTGAATTTTTGCAATACATCTTGTAGACAATACACACTGCTGGTTAAGAGTTGGGCCTTGTAGATGATGGATAGTCTTTGAGGAGTTTGGAGATGAGTTAGTCACCACCATATTCCTTGCCTGTGACCTGCTTTCATAGCCACTTTATTTATATGACTAGTCCAGCTTGGTTTCTGGTCAATGGTAACCCGCAGGATGTTGACAGTGGGGGATTCAGTGATGGTATTTTTAATGAATGTCCAGGGGCAATGATTAGATGATATCTTATTGGAGATGGTCATTACCTGGCATTTGTGTGGCATGAATGTTACAGTACTTCAACTCCATCTCAAACATCAAAAACTGTAAGTACAACAAACTTTTATCCACCCACCTCCATAACCAAACATTCCAGAAGATTCCCCTGGCCTCGGAAACACCATTAGCCATGTAGCTGATGCAGCTACCACCCCCACACTGATTGATGATGTCACTTCTGCCCACCATCATGGCCACTCCTAAAGCCACTTCCGCCACTCACATCATCGCTGATGCCACACACTCAGTGACTTCCGCCACCCCTACTGCCGTGTCTGCCACCATTTCCGCCCCCACCAGCACCACTCACCTGCAGTTTGCTGACATGCCCCCCACAGACCTCACTGTCACTATCCCCACCTCCCAGAACCCTGAGGGGAACACTACCCCTGCTCATGACTCCACCCCCATTTCCCCCACCATCACACCCACTCCAGGTACTGGCTCCGAACCCACTCCCAGCTCCACACCCACACCAGATCCCAGCTCTCAGCCCTGCCGAGTTTTCACCATCCCTCCAGACCTCCCCCTCACTGAGGATGAACGATCAGTCCTCAGCAAAGGACTCACCTTCATCTCCCTCTGTCCACGCATCAATGAATTTAATACACGCCGTGACGTCGAACAATTCTTCCATCGCCTCCGCCTCCAAGCTTACTTTCACAATCAGGATTCCCGCCCACCTTCCGAGGACCCCTTCGCCTACCTCCAACACACTGCATCCACCTGGACACCCCGCACTGGCCTATTACCTGCCCTCGACCTCTTCATTTCCAACTGCCGCCGGGATATTAACCGCCTCAACCTGCCTACCCCCACTCTAACCTCTCACCCTCACAACGCGCAGCCCTCCAATCCCTCTGCCCCAATCCCAACCTCACCACTAAGCCAGTGGATAAAAGGGGTGCAGTGGTAGTCTGGCGCACTGACCTCTACACCACTGAAGCTAAAAGCCAACTCAAGGACCCTCTTCCTACTGCGTTCTTGACCATGACCCCACCCCCTATCACCAAACCATCATCTCCCAGACCATACAGAACCTCATCACCTCAGGAGATCTCCCACCCACAGCTTCGAACCTCATAGTCCAGGAACCCAGCACTGCCCGGTTCTACCTCCTTCCCAAGATCCACAAGCCTGACCACCCTGGCCGACCCATTGTCTCAGCATGCTCCTGCCCCACTGAACTCATCTCTACCTACCTCGACACTGTCCTATCCCCCCAGTCCAGGAACTCCCCACATACGTTCGAGACACCACCCACGCCCTCCACCTCCTCCAAGACTTCCGTTTCCCCGGTCCCCAATGCCTCATCTTCACCATGGATGTCCAATCCCTCTACACCTCCATCCGCCATGACCAGGGCCTCCAAGCACTCCGTTTTTTTCCTCTCCAGACGTCCCCAACAGTACCCTTCCACCGACACTCTCATTCGTTTGGCCGAACTGGTCCTTACCCTTAACAAATTCTCTTTTGAATCCTCCCACTTCCTCCAGACTAAAGGGGTAGCCATGGGCACACGTATGGGCCCCATCTATGCCTGTCTCTTTGTTGGCTACGTAGAACAGTTGATCTTCCGTAATTACACCGGCACCACTCCCCACCTCTTCCTCGGCTACATTGATGACTGCACTGGTGCCACCTCGTGCTCCCGTGACGAGGTTGAGCAATTCATCAACTTCACCAACACATTCCACCCTGACCTTAAATTTACCTGGACCATCTCTGACACCTCCCTCCCCTTCCTGGACCTCTCCATCTCCACTAATGACGACTGACTTGACACTGACATTTTTTACAAACCCACCAACTCCCACAGCTACCTGGATTACACCTCTTCTCACCCTATCTCTTGCAAAAATGCCATCCCGTATTCCCAATTCCTCCGCCTCCGCCGTATCTGCTCCCAGGAGGACCAGTTCTACCATAGAATATACCAGATGGCCTCCTTCTTTAGAAACCGCAATTTCCCTTCCCAAGTGGTTAAAGATGCCCTCCAACGCATCTCGTCCACATCCTGCACCTCCGCCATCAGACCGCACCCCTCCAACCGTAACAAGGACAGAACGCCCCAGTGCTCTCCTTCTACCCTACCAACCTTCGCATAAACCAAATCATCCACCAACATTTCCGCCACCTCCAAAAAGACCCCACCACCAGGGATATATTTCCCTCCCCACTCCTTTTGGCCTTCCGCAAAGACCATTCCCTCCGTGACTACCTGGTCAGGTCCATGCCCCCTACGACCCACCCTCCCATCCTGGCACTTTCCCCTGCCACCGCAGGAACTGTAAAACCTGTGCCCACACCTCCTCCCTCACCTCTATCCAAGGCCCTAAAGGAGTCTTCCACATCAATCAAAGTTTTACCTGCACATTCACTAATATCATTTATTGTATTCGTTGCTCCCGATGTGGTCTCCTCTACATTGAGGAGACTGGGCGCCTCCTAGCAGAGCGCTTTAGGGAACATCTCCGAGACACCCACACCAATCAACCACACCGCCCCGTGGCCCAACATTCCAACTCTCCCTCCCACTCTGCCAAGGACATGGAGGTCCTGGGCCTCCTTCACCGCCGCTCCCTCACCACCAGACGCCTGGAGGAAGAACGCCTCATCTTCCGCCTCGGAACACTTCAACCCCAGGGCATCAATGTTGACTTCAACAGCTTCCTCATTTCCCCTTCCCCCACCTCATCCTAGTTTCAAACTTCCAGTTCAGCACGGTCCCCATGACTTGTCCGGACTTGTCCGACCTGCCTAGCTCCTTTTCCACCTATCCACTCCACCCTCTCCTCCCTGACCTATCGCCTTCATCCCCTCCCCCACTCACCCATTGTACTCTATGCTACTCTCTCCCCACTCCCACATTCCTCTAGCTTATCTCTCCATGCTTCCAGCTCACTGCCTTTATTCCTGATGAAGGGCTTTTGCCCGAAACATCGATTTCGCTGCTCGTTGATTGCTGCCTGAACTGCTGTGCTCTTCCAGCACCACTGATCCAGAAGTTACTTGCCGCTTGTCATCCCAAACCTGGATAATATCTATGTCTTATTGTATTTGGACATGGACTACTTCAGGATCTGAGGAGTCACAAATAGTGCTGAACTTTGTGCAATATTGTGTTCTTCACTCAGAAACAGTGTGAACTACTGTTAATGACTTTCTATCCTTTAATATTAATGAATGAAAATTTATAGGCAGTGCCTCCATTATTGCCAACTAGCCATTCATAGCTCAATCAATAGGGCATGGTTTCAGAAACATTTTGTTAATTTCACATATAATGATTCAGTTTTTGTAAATATGTACACCTGCCCATTCATCACAGAATCATAGAGTCATACAATGTACAGAATAGAAACAGACCCTTCAGTCGAACCCGTCCATGCCAACCAGATATCCCAACCCAATCTAGTCCCACCTGCCAGCACCCAGCCCATATCCCTCCAAACCCTTCCTATTCATATACCCTCTTAAATGTTGCAATTGTACCAGCCTCCACCACTTCCTCTGGCAGCTCATTCCGTACATGTACCACCCTCTGCATGAAAAAGTTGCCCCGTAAGTCTCTTTTATATCTTTCCCCTCTCACCCTAAACCTATGCTCTCTAGTTCTGGACTCCCTGATCTCAGGGGAAAGACTTTGTCTATTTACCCTATCCATGCCCCTCATAATTTTGTAAACCTCTACAAGGTCACCCCTCAACCTCCAAAGCTCCAAGAAAATAGCCCCAGCCTGTTCAGCCTCTCCCTGTAGCTCAGATTCTCCAACGCTGGCAACATCCTTGTAAATCTTTTCTAAACCCTTTCAAGTTTCACAACATCTTTCCGATAGGAAGGAGACCAGAACTGCACGCAATATTCCAAAAGTGGCCTAACCAATGTCTTGTACAGCTGCAACATGACCTCCCAAGTCCTGTACTCATTACTCTGACCAATAAAGGAAAGCATACCAGACGCCTTCTTCACTATCCTATCTACCTGCAACTCCACTTTCAAGGAGCTATGAACCTGCACTCTTTGTTTAGCAACACTCCCCAGCACCATACCATTAAGTGTATAAGTCTTGCTAAGATTTGCTTTCCCAAAATGCAGCACCTCGCATTTATCTGAATTAAACTCCATCTGCCACTTCTCAGCCACTTCTCTGTCCACTACACCTCCAATTTTGGTGTCATCTGCAAACTTACTAACTGTACCTCTTATGCTTGCATCCAAATCATTTATGTAAATGACAAAAAGTAGAGAACCCAGCACCGATCCTTGTCGCACTCCACTGGTCACAGGCCTCCAGTCTGAAAAACAACCATCCACCACCACCCTCTGTCTTCTACCTTTGAGCCAGTTCTGTATCCAAGTGGCTAGTTCTCCCTGTATTCCATGAGATCTAACCTTGCTAAACAGTCTCCCATGGGGAACCTTGTCGAACGTCTTACTGAAGTCCATATAGATCACACTGCTCTGCCCTCTTCAATCTTCTTTGTTACTTCTTCAAAAAACTCAATCACGTTTGTCAGACATGATTTCCCATGCACAAAGCCATGTTGACTATCCCTAATCTGTCCTTGCCTTTCCAAATACATGTACATCCTGTCCCTCAGGATTCCCTCCAACAACTTGCCCACCAGTCAGGTTCACCAGTCTATAGTTCCCTGGCTTGTCTACTTAAAAAGTGGCATCACGTTTGCCAACCTCCAGTCTTCCGGCACCTCACCTGTGACTATTGATGATACAAATATCTCAGCAAGAGGCCCAGCAATCACTTCCCTAGCTGCCCACAGAGTTCTAGGGTACACCTGGGATTTATTCACTCCACTAGAATGCTTTTTAAATATCTAAATAATTTAAAGTATTTTACTGTTTCAACAACATGATTTTTATCCTCTGAATGAAACAGTCATGCAATGATCAGAGAGTGAAAGAATGACTTTTCTGATCTTTTGAAATAATCGGTTGCAAAATACTGAGATGGAAAGAGATTGATACTGGTTGCAGTTTTAAAATGTCAAGGGATCTGTAAATTCCAGAGTTAGAAGTTATATGGCTTTAAAGTCAATTTACAGGAGTGTTATGAAACATAATGAGATATCAAGCCATAGGGTGTGATTTTAAGGAGTGGCTTAAAGGAAAGGTAAGGGTGAGAGAGGTATACAGAAGTCTTTCTGAATCTTCGGACTTCGACAGCTAAAGACATGATCACCATGACAGAACAACTGAAACTGGGGATGCATAATGGAGCAGAATGAAATGAGTACAGATATCTCGGAGGATTATGATAGTGGGGGAGATTACAGAGGTGGGGAGCAGCAAAGCCATGTAATGTCTACATCCCTTGTAGGAGCAAAGAAAAGCCAATATAGATCTGCAAATATAGAGGTAATAGATGAATGTTAAGAACTAGGCAGCAGAGTTTTGGTTTATCACAAGTTTACAGGGAGTAGAAATACCAACCAGAAGTGTGCTCAATAGTCATGTTCTCATGATAATAAAGACAAAACAGTTTCAGCAGCATATGAGCTGAGGTAGGATGAATTCAAGTAATGTTATGGAGTTGAAAACAGACGATCTTAAGCTCATCCCAGGGTTAAATGGTCTGTTGCCAAGGAAAGATAGGGTTGGTAGTTGTGGAATGGAGTTTGGACTGATGGCAAAATAACTATAGCTTCAGCCTTTCCAATATATAATTGGAAAGAAATTTATCCTATTGGGCATTGGATCATAGTCTGACAATTTAGTGAGAGCAAAGGAATTGTGACAGATGATGGTGAAGTATAGCTGAGTGCTGTTGGTGTACGTGTGAAAACTAACATCATGCTTTAGAATGATTTTGCTAAGGCACAGCATATAAGTGCAAAAATATAAGTAGTTCAAGGACAAGTCCTTGGGGCTCAGTGGGGGTGGGGGTGGGGGGGTGGGGGGGGGGGGGTAACAGTGAAATTACAAGTGATTAACTGGCAAATCATAGATAAGAATGGAACTAGGTGAATGGATTCCCACTTTGTTGGATTACAGAAGAGAGAGTTGTAAAATTGTACGGTCACCCATTTGAAAACCTACAGATTGAGAAAGACCAGAGGGATAGTCTTCTTTTATCATTTGTGACTTTGAGAGTCATTTAATACTGAGAAATGGGATGATTGGAGTGACTCAAGAATGAAGCCTGATGAAAGATGACAAGGAATTTTAGTGATCACAAAGGCTCTGGAGGGGAATGGGAGATAGAAGGTGGGGTATAGTTCCCAAGGTTGGGTGAGTTCAAGAAACTTGAGGAGGCTGTGTTAATGGTTGATTTAAATGTGAGACCATGCTCAAATTACAGTTCAAATTGAGAAACTATGTTGTATTTCTCGGTCCTCCACCTAATTACAAATGCTCCACAATCATAAAACTACCCTTATAGCTGATTCTTCATTGCGCCTGATATTAACAATCCTTTTTGTTTAAAAAAAATTGATTGATTGTGAGAAACATTGTAAGACATCAATACCAGATATTCATTTAGAACTGAACTTAATTTTCATCCTTTACCTTCCTAATGACAAAGGAAATCAACAAAATGACATTGAAATATACCAAGGAAGTAGATCACTACTATTTTGAAATATGACAAAAAGGGGGTGGTGGTGGTGAATGGATATGATCAGGAACATTGGGATGGCCTCAGTCACGAGTAGCACAAGGAAACAATACTGTGAGTAGTGTGCTATCACTCAGAAGTACTGTTTGGGGGGGAGGAAAAAAATGTCTGGCAGAACTGCAGGTAGAATGTGCGATTGATTCACTGGTAGATTCCTGGGAATTGTCAGCTGAGAAGAAATGGAAGGTGGTTGAAGTCTTGATAATTTGAGGAAGTTAGTCCTTGATCTGGCATCCCCCACTAGTGAATTTCTAAGTGCTATTTGCAGATATTAAATTAAATATTTCATGATTTATTGCTACAATTGTAAATAATATATACAGAGATGTCCTTAATATACATACATATCACTCAGCTGCATAAACAAATATGCAGAATTCACATTATGTCACTACTTAGCTTCTCAAGGTCTGTAAGTAAACACAGGGCTGCTTTAAAATATGTCTTCTTATACTTTAAAATGACAAAATTCAATCAGCGATCATTGCGTCTCTCGGTAACTCAATAGATAGGGCTGAGCCTGCAATAAGCTCTGTGTATGAATGGACTGTCTTACTGTCAATCAAACTATTTTAGAAGTTAATTCAAAAAGTCTGGTTAGTGAATTAACAAATAGAAAAGTTTCACACAAGTAATCAGTGCCTAACTCATCGACTTGAAGCCAGATAAAGGAATTCTTACAAATTGTACATTTACATAAGAGGACGTTTGATTTTGTTTTTCTCCTTTTAATGCAATTTCAAAATCAAAATTTGTAGTTAATGATCAGTCTTCAACATTGAGCTGAACTTGTACTCAAATTTATCATTTAGGTTCTATTCAAATAATTTTCCAAGAAACACAACCTGAAACACTAATTCTGAAAGACATAATTTAAATTTTTTCATTGAGAATAATAATTAGCATTTTATTTGTCTCTGTCATATCTAACATAGATAATGCACCACTTTCTCATACACACACAGCTGCAATACAACTTTTATTAGATAAAGCTCTGAAATATTTAGCCAATTTTCTCTTGTCATGTTGATAAAAATGAGATGATTTCAAATGATTAGATGGTACTGATATATATTGCAAAATTGGGCACACTGCATATAGTGCGCTGCATATTTTTTCCCAGTTGATAAGGACAGCTATGGACCAGAATCTTGCAAGAAACTGAGTAGAAATTTTAATGAAGGCAATAAGAATCACTAATGACAACTCAATGCATACATACAATTATATAATCCAGCAACATATCTCAATAATATATCAGTTACTGAATAAGGGAGGAGGGTTTGAATTTTTTTAACTCATTCACAGGGTAAGGAATTTAGAACAAATAAGTTTTAGAATTAACATTGAAACTCCTGTTAGACACTAAAGCAAGTACAGATTTAATAAAAGATTTTTATCATTAAAATTTTCATAAGTGTTTATCTCACTTTTCATTAGAGCTTGTAAAATGTTAATATTTTAACATAAGTTTATTTTACTCAATCTTGCAATATAGGTTATTTTCTTTATAATGGAAGTGGCTGAAAAGAGACTTAATGGAGGATTAAAAAGCTATAATAGATAAAATGGATAGGAAGGATCTGTTTTCCTTAAGAGAGCTCAATAGCCAGAGTACATCAATTTAAAGGATTTGGCAGCAGAATAGGAGAGGGATATGGAAGTCAAGAAATAATTCCACACAGAGATTGTATGTTTGAGTCTGGAACACTTGAATATGCATTTGAAGTACTGTAACCTCCAAGGTTAGAGATCAACATCAAAAATCGATTAGACCGAATCATTCAGGTCAAATCTTGGACTGAATGCTCTCTCTCTCTCTCTCTCTCTCGCTCTCGCTCTCTGTACCATACATTTTCCACTTCTATGGGTGTGTGACATGGAAAATGGGAAGGTAATGAAAGACCTGTGAAGTGCTGCAGTCCTTGTTGTGATAATTTTCTCACAATGTCATTTGGTAGGAATTCCAGGATATTTTCCAAAAGCAATGAAGGACAGATAAATCTTTCCAAGTCAGGATGGTGTTGGACTTGAAGATAAATTTGCAGGTGATGCTGTTCTTCCATGTGGTGGGGATCGCAAGGAGGGAGGTACTTTTGAAGTAATTATAATAAGCTACAGCAATGAAGGTAATGCTCTCCACAATTACTGAGTGTCATCTTAGGAGGGATAGGTTGAATCTACAAAGGGCACGACTTGAATAAACAGTTTGATCTTGGATGCAATCAAGATTTTGAATGTTGATTTGGCTGTAGACATCCAGTCTTGTGGCAGGTACTCCATCTGATTCACCAATACTATTCTCTAGTAGGGGAGGATTTGAGCAGTTTTCAGGAGGTTCATTTGACAAGAATAACCAGCTTTTGTCCTGCTCTTACCGCCAATGGTTTTATATGGTTCACTCATTTAAGCTTATAGTCAGCGGTACCTGAACTGTAAGATGTTGATGCTGGGAGATTAGGTGATGGTATATATTGCTGTGTTTTATAATCACAGGAGGTTGTTCATTTATAGCATACCAAAACGTACAAAAGTTAAATTCCTGCTAATTTTTCTATATTTTATCTTTGTTAATTCCAAAGTGACACTAGTTGTTTATCACTAATACTTTGATTACAATTGCATCATGGAGAAATATGAGGATGGCAGATGCTGGAGATCAGAATCAAAAGGTGTGGTGCTGGAATAGCACAGCCAGTCAGGCAGCATCCAAGGAGCAGGAAATCAAAGTTTCAAGCATAAGCTCTCCATCATTCCTGCTCGAAACGTCGACTCTCCTGCTCCTCGGATGTTGCCTGACCGGCTGTGCTTTTCCAGTGCCACAATTTTTGACTATGATTACATCATGTAGAGTTTCTACTGCATGTTTATCACCGTATTTCTGCTAAGCCCTGGCTGGGCAGCTATCAGGTATGTGCACTGCTGGAGGTAATGTTTTAAGAGTTTCCTCATAATTTGTGTATTACAATGAATTATAGAGTCATAGAGATATACAGCACAGCCCTTCGGTTCAACTAGTCCATGCCGACCAGATATCCTAACCTAATCTAGTGCCATTTGCCAGCACTTGGCCCATATCCCTCTAAACTCCTCCCATTCATATACCTGCACAAGTTCATCAAAAAAAGGAAACATTATTTATTTTCACTCACCACATTAGAGTCCAATATCTTAAAAAATGGTATCATGGATAGCATTAGAAAAAGGCATTTTTGAACATTATACCATGATTTTTTTATTCTTTCTTTGTTTATTAGTTCACTAGTTTTACCAACATTTATTGGCCCTGCCTAATTGCTCTTGATATGATTGGCTTACGAGGCCATTCAGGGACTTTGACTAGTGTGGAGTTCAAAAAGCACATTAGATTTTCAAGATGCTATGATAAGAGATCTCACACAAAATATAACACTGCAAAATGCAATTCAAAGTATCTGCTTTAGTCACATACTTGCTGCTAAAAGCTAAAAACAACTTTTTTGCAGTCTGCTTTCTGTAGTAAAGTTGGGCACTGTGGAGTTACCAATATATAACAAGAGGTAGGATAGTGAAAACAGTCGAGGTAAAAACAATTACTGCAGATGCTGGAAACCAGGGTCTGGATTAGTCGTGCTGGAAGAGCACAGCAGTTCAGGCAGCATCCAAAGTGCAGCAAAATCGACGTTTCGAGCAAAAGCCCTTCATCGGGAATAAAGGCAGTGAGCCTGAAGGGTGGAGAGATAAGCTAGAGGAGGGTGGGGATGGGGAGAAAGTAGCATAGAGTACAATGGGTGAGTGGGGGAGGGGATGAAGGTGATAGGTCAGGGAGGAGAGGGTAGAGTGGATAGGTGGAAAAGAAGATAGGCAGGTAGGACAAGTCCGGACAAGTCATGGGAACAGTGCTGAGCTGGAAGTTTGGAACTGGGGTGAGGTGGGGGAAGGGGAAATGAGGAAACTGTTGAAGTCCACAATTATGCCCTGGGGTTGAAGTGTTCCGAGGCGGAAGATGAGGCATTCTTCCTCCAGGCATCTGGTGGTGAGGGAGCAGCGGTGAAGGAGGCCCAGGACCTCCATGTCCTTGGCAGAGTGGGAGGGGGAGTTGAAATGTTGGGCCATGGGGCAGTGTGGTTGATTGGTGCGGGTGTCCCAGAGATGTTCCCTAAAGCGCTCTGCTAGGAGGCGCTCAGTCTCCCCAATGTAAAGGAGACCGGATCGGTAGCAACAGATACAATAAATGATATTAGTGGATGTGCAGGTAAAACTTTGATGGATGTGGAAGGCTCCTTTAGGGCCTTGGATAGAGGTGAGGGAGGAGGTGTGGGCACAGGTTTTACAGTTCCTGTGGTGGCAGGGGAAAGTGCCAGGATGGGAGGGTGGGTTGTAGGGGGGCGTGGACCTGACCAGGTAGTTACGGAGAGAACGGTCTTTGCGGAAGGCGGAAAGGGGTGGGGAGGGAAATATATCCCTGGTGGTGGGGTCTTTTTGGAGGTGGCGGAAATGTTGGCGGATGATTTGGTTTATGCGAAGGTTTGTAGAGTGGAAGGTGAGGACCAGTTCCACCACAGAACACACCAGATGGCCTCCTTCTTTAGAGACTGCAATTTCCCTTCCCACGTGGTTAAAGATGCCCTCCAACGCATCTCGTCCACATCCCACACCTCCGCCCTCAGACCACACCCCTCCAACCGTAACAAGGACAGAACGCCCCTGGTGCTCACCTTCCACCCTACAAACCTTCACATAAACCAAATCATCCACCAACATTTCCGCCACCTCCAAAAAGACCCCACCACCAGGGATATATTTCCCTCCCCACCCCTTTCTGCCTTCCGCAAAGACCGTTCCCTCCGTGACTACCTGGTCAGGTCCATGCCCCCCTACAACCCACCCTCCCATCCTGGCACTTTACCCTGCCACCACAGGAACTGTAAAACCTGTGCCCACACCTCCTTCCTCACCTCTATCCAAGGCCCTAAAGGAGCCTTCCACATCCATCAATGTTTTACCTGCACATCCACTAATATCATTTATTGTATCCGTTGCTCCCGATGCGGTCTCCTCTACATTGAGGAGACCGGGCGCCTCCCAGCAGAGCGCTTTAGGGAACATCTCCGGGACACCCGCACCAATCAACCAGACCGCCCCGTGGCCCAACATTTCAACTCCCCTGCCCCTCTGCCAAGGACATGGAGGTCCTGGGCCTCCTTCACTGCCACTCCCTCACCACCAGAAGCCTGGAGGAAGAACGCCTCATCTTCCGCCTCGGAACACTTCAACCCCAGGGCATCAATGTGGACTTCAACAGTTTCCTCATTTCCCCTTCCCCCACCTCACCCTAGTTCCAAACTTCCAGCTCAGCACTGTCCCCATGACTTGTCCAGACTTGTTTTATCTGCCTGTCTCCTTTTCCACCTATCCACACCACCCTCTCCTCCCTAACCTATCACCTTCATCCCCTGGAGGTCTGCAGATGCTGGAGATCAGAGCTGAAAATGTGTTGCTGGTTAAAGCGCAGCAGGTCAGGCAGCATCCAAGGAACAGGAAATTCGATGTGTCGGGCACAAGCCCTTCATCAGGAAGGGCCCGAAACGTTGAATTTCCTGTTCCTTGGATGCTGCCTGACCTGCTGCGCTTTAACCAGCAACACATTTTCAGCTACTTTCTCCCACCCCCACCCTCCTCTACCTTATCTCTCCACCCTTCAGGCTCACTGCCTTTATTCCTGATGAAGGGCTTTTGCCCGAAATGTCGATTTCGCTGCACTTTGGATGCTGCCTGAACTGTTGTGCTTTTCCAGCACCACTAATCCAGATAGTGAAAACAGTCTGCTATTCCATTTTGATGTGTTCTTATCCATAATAATACCACAGTTCTCCAATGCCTCTCCTTTGATACTGAGGTTAGCAAGACTGCCCTTATTTAATTCATTCTTACAAATGGGTTATTTACTAATTTCCTCATTATTATGGCTGATGTATCCCAAAAATCAATCCTCACCACTCATCTACAACCTGCTTCCAAAGATGCATGGTCAGTTTCTGTATGTGTACTGATAATATTGACCCTACCCAATTATCATCATTCTTGACCCTTCTACTGCCTCTGTATTGGCAGACTGTTTGTTTGGTATCCAGTTCTAGAATTCTCTTAAGTTAAAATCAAAAAGACTAAATGGTGTCATTAGGCCAATGTCAAATTCCTTTCCCTTTCCAATGATTCCACCTTATTCCCTGACCACTATCCCAGGTTGACATGTTTTCAACTTTGAAGCTCTATCCAACCCATACTTAGGTTTCTGACCTCATAGGGTCCCTTTGCCACAAAGATAGCTTACCTCCAATCCTACAACATTGCAAACCTGCGTATCCATTGTTGAAATTGTGACCCTTGTTTTGTCACATCCAGATTCAACTACTACAGGCTTTCCAAGTCAGCCTTTAATTCAGTATCTCCTGTTGACCTCACCTCAACCCAAAACTCTGCCTTAATGTTAGAATTCTCATCTTAATGCCGTATTCATTCCATGGTCTCTCTCAGCCTTCACTTCACTTTAATTCATTTTGCAGTTCTTTAACTCTAGTTTCTTATGTATCACTAAGTCCCTTTTCCCCACCACTGACAATCATGGACAACAAAAAAAATCAAAAGAACTGCAGATGCTGAAAATAAAAAAACAAAAACCCTTCTTCAGAACCAAGGGTCACTGGTTCCAAAATGTTAAATCTGCTTTCCCTCCACAAATGCTACCAGATCTGCAGGGTTTTTCCAGCAATTGTTTTTGTTTGAATTGAGCCTGCCTCTGTCTGGGCATCTTGCTCTTAGATTCTGCACCTTGTACTCCTCTGCCTCACCAAGACCCCCATCTATTTAAGACCTTCCTTAAACCTATTTTCTGCTGATCTTTGCAAGTCTTTTTCTTGGCATAATCTCTTTTGATTGGCACTGCTTCAATGAAACTCTGTTATATTTTTACAGAACAATACAAATGCAAGTCATTAATCAAGGAACACCAAATTTAACATGTGTAACATACACTAAGCCACTTCATGTCAGATGTACCCAACCATCCATCAGTAACAGGAGAATTAAAGTCACTTTGAGAGAAAACTCAGAACTTATTGACCTGATGTAAATGCTCATGTCAGAATTTGTATTACTTAAATGTTTGTAACTTTATTTTCACCCCTTAATGTTATTTGTATGAAACATTCAGTAAAATTAAGGAATTGATTATTTTACTGTCATTTTTTAAAGAAATTAGATAATTCTGGAAACCTCTTCATTAATTTTATCAGTTTTGATCACATCTACATGTTACCTCATGGAAATATATTATCTGATGTGTTTAGATTCCTCAACCTTAATTAACCATAACATCCATATGATGCGTTTCTAAACATAATTGATTATTTAACTTAAACCATTAATTGCTATTGGAATTCAGAGTTAATTTCAAACTTTTCTTTTCTCCAATTCATTACAAATGTATGAATATGAAACAATCTGACTTCCCCCCCCCTCACTTTTTCCTAAAAGCATACTCTCATGGTGCCATATGTCCTGATACTTCATCCAACTGTTCATTAGACAGGAGTATGAAGATGTAGAGGTTATGATGCAGTTATACAAAATCCCAACTGGACCCTATTTGGAATACTGTGAGCAGATCTGGGTCTCGCACCTGAGGAAGGACATACTGGCCTTGAAGGGAGTATATTGTCGGTTAACGAGAATGATACCTGGATTTCAGGAGTTAAGTTATGAGGATGTATACAAATTAGACCTGTCTTCTCTAGAATTTAGAAGATTAAGAGGTGATCTAATCAAAGTTTTCAAGATATTAACTGGAAAAGAGAGCGTAGGTAAAGATAAACTATTTCCATTTGGTTGGGGATTGTAGAACTAGGGGGCATAGTTCTTAGAATTAGGACTAGATTGTTCAGGAGAGATGTTGGGACGTATTTCCACACACAAAGGGTGGTAGATGTTTGGAATATTCTTCCACAAATGACAGTGGCTGCTAGATCAGTTGTAATTTTAAATCTAAGATAGTTTTTTTTGACAAATAAGATTTCAAGGTCCATGGTTCTCATTATTCAGATTTAATTTGAACTATGAGGGTTGTTTGTTTCCTCAGTCATCAGGTTGGACATAGCCAAGCCCAGTTCCATTTTCACCTAACATTTAACTGTGCATTTGAAAACACAAGTCAAGCTTCACATGAATCCTGATGACATCCAGCTCTCTGTCACCACCATTGTCTTCCTTGATCCTTTACCATCTCTGATTTTCCACACAAAGATGAGTAAGAATTTCCTTCAAATAAATATTGGGACAATTAAAGCCTTTTGTCTTTGCCACAAACTTCATTCCCTGGCTGTTGCCTTCATGTCTCTCACTCATAACTGAGGCTGAAACAGCTTATTGATAATCTTGGTGTTACATTTCCTTACAAATAAGCTTTCAGACAGATTGTCATCAAGGCTACCTGCTTCCACTTACATCAGACCACTCATCTCCGTTTAGGGTCACACTGCATTTGATAACAATCCTGAGAAAGATTGGGAGGTTCTTTTCCTACTTCAAAAGTGCTATCTAAATTCCAAGACACTGAATCCAAGATTAGAACAAGGAGCTCAGGCTGATTTTAACAGTCCCAATGTGAAAAGTGCATAATCAGTTGTATTTGCGGTATCAAATGTCAACATACAATCATAAAATTTAAGGGCAATTTTAATTATTCCAAGGAATTTCCAACCCATCTGGATAAGTTGTATATTAACTGAACTATTCGGAACTCAGTGTGGCTTCAAACAATTTGTGACAATAACATTGAATATTGATTGTTATCTTTTTCTCCCTGACATTGCATTATCAATGGGGCATGAAAACTTGGATCAGAAACCTGCACAAGAAAACCAGAGAGATGACCTCGGGCTTCTGTTTATGGAAGAATATTTGGGAATGCCTGTGGTGTCAAATCTCTTTGAGTTCATGAGCAATTAAGATGTACCTCCTTCACATTTGACTCCCATTTTAATAACTGGATGTAGGCTGCAACAATAAGTTGAGGCTACAATTAGATCAGTCATAACCTGATTGAGTAACAGTGTAGGCTAGGCCAGCTTGGACTCTCCGTTTCAATGTTCAGAAATCAAAATGCCTGAGTTTACCCTGTTCACCAGGATACTCACCTCATTCAAAGTTTCTTAATTCAAAACATATGATAATTGTTTTCTTCATCTTTGAATTTTCATTCAATTGTATTATTTGTTACTTTAATCGGATAATTTATATTTTACGGAACATAACATGACCTTGAATTATTGGGGGCAGATCATACTCTGCAGATAAAACCTTTCACAATAATAAAACACACTGGGACAGAGAATGTGACTGTATGAAGTTGAATTTCATTTCACTGCACACAAATATAAAAGGAGGGATACGCTATCTGTCCATACATTTTTACCATCTCAGAAATAAAAAATAAATTGTTAAAATACTAGTAATCATTTCTCATAGCTTATCTTGTTTTTACAAACGGAGATTTTGAGAGAGCTCCGCCCACCACAATTCGTATACAGTAATTTGGAGAGACGATCATGTACAAGGTTTTTGCCTGATCGAAGTTCCTTTTCTGAGCTCACGGTTGACTAAGTGTCAGCTCCGAGTTCGAAATGATGATGTACCCAAAAGGTGAAGACTAGCGGATGTGGGGACATTGTCTCCAAATTACTCCAAACATTGTAGGAAGGATCGATCTCCTACCAAGTGGAGACACTACACAGACCCACTGACCTGACACTTATCTAATGGATCATTCTAAAATGTTCCATTTCCCTCTTCAGCTGCCAGCCTCCCCGCCATCACTCGGCTTGGTTTCAAACAGCAGGAAACACGTTCCGAAAGCCCAGCTGCTTCCATCAGAGATATTCCCAAATCCACAGTTTGACTGAACAATCACAGGCTCGTCCAGCACAGGAACAGGCCCATCGGCCCACCAAGGCAGTGCTGACCGAGATACCCCTCTAAAAGAATCCTATTTTCCTGCACAAGGATCTACAGCGCTGAAGAAGGCTCCAAAATGTGAACTGTTTTCTCACCACATGAGCCTGCTAAGAGTTTCTGAAGCTACAGTCTGTTTTTTTTTATAAGTCTCCCTTTCCGTTTGACGGTCTGAATGCCTGTTAACAAAGCCCGGCTGAAATAATGGATGTTTCATTGAAACGCTTTTGAATGAAATCCTGCCGCATTTCTGACTGCTGAAGGAAGACAAACAAACATCAGCCCCTCTCCCCCCACCCCCTCTCCGAGACCTCCTTCCACGGGGTGGAAATATCATTCCGATCAAATGCAGTCTGAAGACGTCAAGAATCAGCGAAAATAAAAGTGATTTAATCCAATAAAAATTGACGATGTTTCACTGTACTCGCCTGTCAGTTCTGCAAGCCTGAATTCAAGCCGCTCTAGCCAAGGTATAAATCCTCCTGAATAATGGGGCTCTTTATTTCCCAAAGCGTTGGTTGTGGACTGTTTGAGCCAGTCCCCGGAATCCTTTGAGCTCTATCTCCAGTCTTCCCCACTCTGGGACTGTCTGAGCGAGTTAATGGTGATCAGCCCTGTCTTCTCTCCCTCCTGTCTGGAGTACCTCCCACCTCACTCCTCCCACACTGACCTTTTCCAGCTGCAAAGCGAGAAGTGGCAGGCACACCCGTTAGCGACTGTTACACAAACGTAATTTTGCTAAACCAAACCCTCTTCAGTAAAAGTTTGTTCAGTCTGGCTGCAAACGCAACGGAGGGGGAAGCTAAAAAAAAGACATTGGGTGTGAACTGCGCTCACTATGAACTAGATCAAGTAGCGAAGGGGGCGGAGGGTTGCTCGTGGTTCCTTGTAAGGAGCCATCGTACGTGTAAACGTGGACATTTTCCCTTCACTAGATGTGAACTTGCTGAATGGAGAGATGACAGGATTCAGTGGTCACTCTTTAACAGCCTGAGAACTCCGTTCTGGCAGGATTGGTTCCCATTCACTTGTCTGTGCTCACTAACCTCGGACCATTTGCTTTTTCTTTTGACCTTTCGCGTCCAACAGCTAGCCAGTGCTTAACTGCTGCTTCACCGCCCCTGGATTCCCACCTGGATTCAACCCCAGCCCCTGGGTGCCTGTCTGTGGGCAGCTTTCCAGATTCTCCCCGTGTCTGCGCGGGTTTCCTCCCACGTTCCGAAGATATACCGGTGCACTAGCCGTGCTAAATTGCCCATATTTTCCGAGTTCGCCGTGGTAAATGTAGGGGTGGCTCTGGGTGGGATGCTTTTTGGAGGATTGGTGTAGACTCGATGGATTGAATGGCCTCTTTCTACAATGTAGGGATTCTGTAACTTTAAGCATTAGGTATATAGCCTCTGTTTTATTTCAGGCTAATCTAGCAGAAAAATCCATCCACGTTTCAGAATGGGAAACAAAATAGTTTGCCAGATTTCAGCATTGTTGCATTTTCTTTCACAGAGATTGAGTTATGTTAAAATAGCGCAGTGGAGACATTGAGGTCCGGGAGGAGCAGGAAAATCACAGTTTCGGGTAGGAGCCCTTCATCAGGAATCCTACCTGACCTGTTGTGCTTTTCCCAAAACACTCGACTCTAAAATAGCGCTGTGTGGGTGGTTCTTTGTGCAAGGGGCGGGGTCATCACCTTTATAGACTGCAACTCCCTAAAAGAAGCTGTCGCATTGCATTTGGTGTGGTGGAGCATAGAGCTGAATCTCAATCCAACCTTCAGGCAGTGTCTTGTTTTCTAGATCATGCGTGTTACTGGAAAAGTAGAACAGGCGGCACTGTGGTTAGCACTGCTGCCTCAGAGATCCAGGTTCAATTCCCGCCTCAGGCAACTGTCTGTGTGGAGTTTGCACATTCTCCCTGTGTCTGTGTGGGACAGTCTAAAAATATGCAGGTTAGGTGAATTGGCCATGCTAAATTGCCTGTAATGTTAGGTGAAGGAGTAAATGTCTGGGTTTGTGTGGATTTGTTGGGCCAAAGGGTCTGTTTCCACACTGTAATCTAATCATATTACTTAAGCACATTTTTAGATTGTTTGCATGTATTTAAGTTTGAAATATTTAGGTTTGAAACAATAAAGGTTAGTTTATTGCAGAATTATTATTAAAAGTCACTAAGTAAAAATGAGGTACAATAACTATAATGTAAAACAGAGCCTTATTGAGGTGTTTAAAGTTATGAGCAATTTTGACAAGGTAAAGAAGGGTATTCTGTTTTCACAATTTGGTATGTCAGTAACTAGGGGTCACAATTTCAAGTGTGGGATATAGGTAAAGTAGTGCAATCATAATTACTTATGCAAAGTAAATGAACTCACACCAGTGTATAATTGTTTCAGCCAAGAGCTGAGTCAACAAGAATGAAAACTTTATGAAGGAAATACATAATTGTTTTTGTATTAGCTAAAATGTGCATGCAAGAATGAAATGTGCCTGCAAACAATGGTGGATGTTACAGACAAATAGATAAGGTGCTGTGAGGGGAGGGGATTAAGCTAGATGTGCCTGTACAAACAGTAGTTATAAGCATCTGTTTCCCGCTTCTGCAAAACCAAGAACAAACCACAGTCAAGAAGTCATGAGGTCATAAGATCATGACAAGTGAGGGAAATATAGATGGTAGTGAAGAAGGATATACCTAACAATGGCCCACAGCAGGATGTGGTCAAATGGCCTTGTGAGGCCAGAAATAAGCATTTTGTCACAGACAAGGCCGGATAAGGCAAGAGATAAACAAGAGTAATGGGCACCGGTCTTAGAGAGGTGGGAGATGTAAACAGGGGAGGAGCAATGGAATGAAAGAATAGGAACCAAATTACATAAATGTTGTGTACTAGTTGAATTCAGCGTGTGTGTCCCTGCCTTGTGGCCAGTGAACACCACATCCTCTTGCAAGAGTGAAATAAATGACACTACTGATTCGAATCTTGTCTCGGACTGAAATTATCGAAGTGAGTGAGCTTTGTTTCTCACAACTGGGGGCCGTCCAGGATATTCTTCCATCACTGGGGGGGGGGGGGCGGGGGTGGCTGGCCCTTTCACTGGGAAGACGCGTCCCGTTCCTGATTGAGGAGCGGTCTCGTGTCCCGGTTTGGTCCGCTCCCTTGGGCGACTGGTACAAACCCCACAAGAGAAACATTGGAATCAGACAGTGAAAGGAGGTTGATAGGAAATATGGCAAAAAGGGGCCAGGCAACTCTATGCACAGACCAAGGTAAGAAAATTGACTTTTAAGTACTGCCTTGGTGGCCGGGATTGAGTTTTAGTAGTTAATAAGGGACTAACGAAGGAACTCAATATGGGCTGTGCTGTGGATACAATGGAAGCAATGGAAATGGAGGCGGGGTCCCTTACAACAAATCTCCAGAAAGTCCGTTGGGCAGGATGTTGTGGAATTGGAAAAATAATACTTATACAAGGGTAAAAGATGATTAAATATTATTGCTTTGTATGGACTAAGGAATCCATTCTTCATCCCGCCGTCTTCTGGCCAAAGTACGGGTCAGACGAAGATTGGGTTTATAACTATTTGAATTTATATGTCAATGAAAAACAGCCTTACAATCAGGAGGAATCAGATTCAAGTCAGAAGGGCTAGTGGCTGAAGGGCTACTGAGGGTATACTTTGTAACTAAATCATGGCCAGACATCTAGAAAAATATTCAAAAGATAGAGGGTTGAAGCGAGGAGCACCCAGAGATGTTGTTGCGGGAAGCTCAGAAAGTGTCTGTGAGATATGGTGTGTGAGAGAGAGAGAATGAAAAGAGCTGTACAGCTGGTAGAAAGTTTAACCCTTTGTGATTTGGTTTGAATGCACATTTGTTTGTTGGTGATTGAATGTTTGCCTTTTATTCCCTGGAGCTTGAGTTCCAGGACTATTTTGAATCTGATTTTTATTATGGAAACTTAACATGATTTCTTTTAAGGTTAAGGATTCTGTCGTGATTATGAAAAAAACAATGATAATTCCTGTTGTTTTTACAGGTCATGACTGCCTTACTATCAGTTTCTAACTAATCTCTTTTATCCTTACATAAAAGTGACTTATGTAGGACAGTGAAGTTTCAGTTCAACATTAGATTGTAGTAAAAAAAATCCTATGGTTAATATCTGTGACCTTGGATTTGGCCACTGTTCATGCATTAGAAGTTTTTTTTTAACTTGAATAGACAAATCCTTTTAAGGCAGCTCCAATGATTTCACAACCTATAGTATTGTAATTGAGCAATGATTGGTCAGGACTACTTAAGAAAACTAATTTTGGATTTAAATTAAGGAACTAAAACTGGGTAATTATAGTGGATTTCAAAGTTGGGAACTGTATGCATTTTACATTTTAAATATTGAATACTAAATAAATGAATTTATAATATATACCTATATATTTACAAGTTGGGAACAGGCTTTAAAGTTAGACAAGCATAAATTGATGAATTGGTATTTGAAGTTATGGGGAGCAAGAAATATTGCAATATTTCTTTAAAAAATTTCTCAAGATCTAAACAAAACATTGGGTGATGAAGAATGGCCATTAGGTGGCCCTAAGGCTGTTCAGTTGGTTAAATTGGGTCAGCAATTGATCTGGCAACGTAACATGAGAAGTAGAAACAAAAGGTAAAAATAATGATAGCCACGGTTGATGAGATAATAAAGAAAAGGACAAAACTAAAAGGAGAAAGAAACCGGAATGGTCAGGGAGGAGATGTTAAGGGGTCTGGTGGAAAGGAACAAGGATCGAAGTAGAAATCCCCACAGGCGGGATGTTATTACTATGAAAAGATGGGTCACTTTAAGAGAGAGTGTCCAGATTTGAAAAAGGAAGTAAAGACAGTACCGTTTATAAACCTTGATGAAAAATAGGGGTGTCAGGAGTTCCTGCCCCCCGGGACCCACCAGGAACCTTTGATAAATTTAAAGGTGGGATTTTATAAAGACGACGTAGTTTTCCTAGTCGATACTGGGGCAGCAAGGTCATCCTTAAAATTTAAGCCCAAGGCAGTGGGAACGAAAGAGTTAATTGGATTATGGTGACAGTTTTGTGATGAGAGGCATGAAGAATCAGTTTTGCGCTCATGACAAGATACTGTCACCAAATTGGGGATTGAATTAACTGCAAATGGTGCTATGAAATCTGTTGAGGTTCTTAAAAATGAATGTGCTCGAGCAAAACAATTACAGAAACAGAATGAGAAGTCACAAGTAAACAAACAGAACTGCGCAATTACAGTTTTAAAAATGTTTTGGTCATTTGTTGAGTTTCCACCCTGAATTACAGATAACAATTTTTATATTTATATAATATATAATTAATAATTAATATTTATAATAAATCAATTGTGCTAGCCTGAATCAATATTAATTGGCAGGATCCCTTCACACAGTCTCAGTGACCTATCATATTAATTCATGGTTAATTTAAAACATGACTGCATTAATTCATTGTTAATTAAAGAATGGAAAGCTACATTACTGGCTGATGAGGTAATGAAAGAAGCAGCCCTGAATCCACAGGAAGCGGTGGTTTATTCCCTAATACCTACTGTCCCAGGTCCTCGGGAAGCTCCTATTTCTGGCCACTGCCAATCCCAAAAACTAAAGATTTGTTCTGAAAGGAGTATATTCTGGGCTTGTCCTCCTGTTTGTCTTTCCTCAGGAAATAGGGTTTATTGGCACAGACTCTGCCCCTTGAATTCGCAGTTCATCCGATTCGACCGGGAGATTGGGTCTTAGTAAAATCATGGACAGGGACTAAATTGCAACCGGACTGGGAAGGGCCGTATAAGGCTGTTTTGACCCCTGAAACAGCAATAAGAACGGCAGAAAAAGGCTGAACTCACTACACTCTGTTCAAAGGGCCAGTGGAATCTCCAGTTGAGGAAGAAGTCTGGACAGCCGAATCAACGCAAGAACTACTGAAACTCAGGCTAAAGAGACTTTGAGTAATTGATTATACCAGTGGTGATGCGAGCACGGGATTATTCCAAGGGATTGTATATTAAGTCTTTTGGTGCTTCAACACGATTTTTCGAATACTGGGGATGCTTAGGGTTATGATACAAGCTCTCTTAATATTGGGATTTTGTCAAACATTATTTCCATATGTGTTATTAACAGTTCCTGAGTCTGATAATCCGCAAGTAATAGACCTGATGCATGTACCTTAGTAAGTTGTGGGGATGTAGATAATCAGAGATAGTACAGCAGCTCAGAGATACATCTTAAGTCCTTTGGGGATGATACTTGGTGTAATGGTCTTGTCACAATACACAGGGCCCCCTTCCGATCAGCTCTTGATTGTCCCGATAAAGAGCATAACCCAATATATCTAACAATAAAGAAAACCATATGGCACAAAGCAATTCTGGGGGGGGGGGGCACCTATGAGATACAATGAAATGAAACATTTGGGATAGAAATGAAAGCAAACGGAAAGGATTTCTCAGGCTGTTGTTTTCGAATTAGCGTAGGACAGGGAAAATGGGCAGAACTACTGGATAATAAGGTACAACTTTTCACACCTCCCGATGATCCTAAAGTAGTAAAAATATATAGATGTAAAGAAGGACTTGAAACAGACCATCGAAATAGAAACTGGATATGGGGATGTAAATGCCTGGGTTGAATGGGTAAAGTATACTGTAAAAAGTCTGAACAAGAGCAATTGCTAAGCATGTGCCTCCGGTAGACCAGTGGCCCAGGTGGTTCCTTTCCACTCGGGTGGAAGCGAGACAGGAAGGGCATGAAATGTATGATAGCCCTGTACCAAGATGAGGCTGCATGGAATGATAGGAACTGTGCCTCCCTATCTCTGATGTTCCCTCCCTTGGAGAAGAAAGACTTAAAAGCCCCCCACTATGTTTTCAGCCACAGTTGGAAATCACACATCGTGTGCGCGTAGACGAGGTACAAATCGGTCCAGAGATTTGGGGGAGCTGAAATTATGTACAAACATTAAGAATGTCACCAAAATGGACAAGGGAGGGAACTACTCAGCACTAAAGGTTCCCCGAGTGGATCTGCGGTGGTACTGTGGAGGCAAAATATTGAGAACCACCCCACCTCTGGATTGGAGAGAGATATGTGCAACTGTACAATTGGCAATTCCATTTACCCTGGCATTTGAGAAGGAAAAGATAGTAGGGAAACAGGGAAGGAGTAAGAGATCACTGTTAAACACTTCTTTCATTGACAGGATTTATCTCGATTCTGTAGGAATCCAGGGGTTGGGGGGTGGTGGTGGGGGGATACCTGATGAGTTCAAGGCTCGCAACCTGACTGCAGCAGGCTTTGAGTCAGCTCTCTTCTGGTGGGTAACAATTAATAAAAATGTAGATTGGATAAATTACATTTTCTATAATCAACAGTGATTTATAAATTATACAAGAGATGTGGTTAAAGGAATATCAGAACAGTTTGATGCGACAAGTAGGATGACATGGGAAAACAGAATGGCCCTTGATTTAATTCCAGTGGAAAAAGGGTGTGTGTGTGTGTGTGATGTTAGGAAGAAGCTATTGTACTTTTATTCCTAATAGCACTGTGCCTGATGGTTCAATTAGTCGGGCCTTAAGGGGACTGACTACCTTAGCAGAGGAACTGGCTGAGAATTCAGGATGGCTTGAATCATGGTTTGGAAAATTGAAGGGGTTGGTGGTTTCCATCCTTACTTCCCTGAGAGTTGTAGCAGGGGTATTGGCAGCCATTGGCTGTTGTATCATACCCCGTGTACGAGAGCTCACCCAGAGACTGACTGTGACGACCTTAATGAAACAAATGCCCCTAAAGAGCAATTGGAGAGAAGGGGTCTACCTGTTAAACAATGAAGGAATAAGTGACCTCAGGGAGATTTCCAAAATAAACAAAATTTTGGGTAAGATGCTCATCAATTTGGAAGTGACATCGGAAAAATGCAGAAGGTAACAAATGATAATTAAAGAAAAAGGGGAAAATTATGGGATATAGGTAAAGTAGTGTTACTTCTGCAATCATATTTACTTGTGCAAGGTAAATGAACTCACACCAGTGTATAATTGTTTCAGCCAAGAGCTGAGTCAACAAGAATGAAAACTTTATGAAGGAAATACATAATTGTTTTTGTATTAGCTAAAATGTGCATGCAAGAATGAAATGTGCCTGCAAACAATGGTGGATGTTACAGACAAATAGATACGGTGCTGTGAGGGGAGGGGATTAAGCTAGATGTGCCTGTACAAACAGTAGTTATAAGCATCTGTTTCCCGCTTCTGCAAAACCAAGAACAAACCACAGTCAAGAAGTCATAAGGTCATAAGATCATGACAAGTGAGGGAAATATAGATGGTAGTGAAGGAGGATATACCTAACAATGGCCCACAGCAGCATGTGGTCAAACGGCCTTGTGAGGCCAGAAATAAGCATTTTGTCACAGACAAGGCTGGATAAGGCAAAAGATAAACAAGTGTAATGGGCACCGGTCTTAAAGAGGTGGGAGATGTAAACAGGGGAGGAGCAATGGGATGAAAGAGTAGGAACCAAATTACATAAATGTTGTGTACTAGTTGAATTCAGTGTGTGTGTGTCCCTGCCTTGTGGACAGTGAACACCACATCCTCTTGCAAGAGTAAAATAATTGTCACTACTGATTCAGATCTTGTCTCGGACTGAAATTATTGAAGTGAGTGAGCTTCGTTTCTCACACAAGTTTGTCAGAAACAGAGCAAAAAATGAGATGTAGAAAACCTTCTTTATTCAGACAGTTCTTAGGTTTCAGAATGCACTGCCTGGGAGAATGGTGGAGGTGGATTCCATAGGAGGTTTCAACAGAGAGCTGGATATATATTTGAAAGTGATGAAGTTAGAGGGCTACAAAGATAAGGCTGGAGAATGGGTCTAGCTGGATAGCTCTTTCGGGAGCTGGTACAAACAAGATGGGTCAAATGGCTCCTTCTGTAATAAAATGATTACAAATAGATACAGATAAAAGATACTTATAAAGCTGAAAGTCAGTTCAATCCATTGTCATTGAAGCCAGTTACTTGCTTGTAGATTTATCTTTCAAAGTGAAAATTTGTAAATTTGAAGTCAGAATTCAACCATGTGATGGCTTTTGCAGTTTTGTAGTTGGAGATTTCTTTCACATTTCTTCCAGGATTGTCTCTGGGAGGGATTTTTTTTTCATTTTAAAGACACTCGATAGCCTAATTCAAGACAGCTCTTCTCTGGTATTGTCTCATCTTAGTGCCATTGTTCTTGGTGCCACATTTTAAAATGATATGCCACAGACCATAAGATGTAGAAGAAGAACTAGGCCATTTGGCCCATTGAATCTACTCTGCCATTTTATTATAGCTAATATATCTCACAGCCTCATTCTCCTGCATTCTCCCTGTAACATTTGATCCCCTTACTAAATTGGAACTTACTTAGTTCTAACAGTTTGGATGAAACAGTTGTTTTCAGACGTGTGCAGGAAGGGTTCCTGATGCAATATATAGATAGGCCGACTCAAGGGGAGGCCATATTGGATTTGATGCTTGGCAACGAACCATACCAGGTGTCGGATCTCTGGATGTGACACCATTTTGGTGATAGTGATCACAACTCTGTGACCTTTACTATACTCATGGAGAGGGATAGGAGCCGATGGTATGGGAAAGTACTTAATTGGGGAGGGGGAATTACAATATCATTAGGCAGGAACTAGGGCACCTAGATTGGGAACAGATGTACTCAGCTGAAAATGTGTTGCTGGTTAAAGCACAGCAGGTTAGGCAGCATCCAAGGAATAGGAAATTCGACGTTTCGGGCATAAGCCCTTCATCAGGAATCATCAGGAACAGATGTACTCAGGAAATGCAGAATGGAAATGTGGAGGTTGTTTAGGAAGCACCTGCTGATAGTGCTGGACAGGTTTGTCCCATTGAAGCAAGGAAAGGATGGTAAGTTGAAACGGTTACAGTATAGCCAGAATGGAACTAAAGAATGGATTTAGGAGGGCTTTTGAGGTTCATGTCCATAGCTCCCTCAAAGTTGCCACCCAGGTTGATAAGGTTGTTAAGAAGGCATGTGGTGTGTTAGCTTTCATTAGCAGGGGGATTGAGTTTAAGAGCCATGAGGTTGTGCTGCAGCTCTATAGAGCCCTGGTTAGACCACAGTTCTAGTCACCTCATTATAAGAACGATGTGGAATGTTTGGAGAGGGTGCAAAAGAGATTTACCAGGATGCTGCCTGGACTGGAGGGCATGTCTTATGAAGAACGGTTGAGAGATCTAAGGCTTTTCTCATTGGAGTGAAGAAAGCTGAGAGGTGACTTGATAGAGGTGTACTTGATGTTGAGAGGCATACATAGAGTGGATAGCCAGAGACTTTTTCCCATGGCAGAAATGTCTATCAGAGTGGCGCATAATTTTAAGGTAAGTGGAGGAACGTTTAGAGATAGGTTCTTTACTCAGAGAGTGGTGATTGAGTGGAATGCGCTGCCAGCAGTGGTAGTAGAGTCAGATACATTAGGGACATGTAAGCAACTCTTGGATAAGCACATGGCAGTTAGTACAGTGAAGGGTATATAGGTTAGTCTGATCTTAGAGTAGGAGAAAAGGCTGGCACAACATTGAGGGCCGAAGGGGATGTGCTGTACGGTTCTATGTTCTATGTAAATGAATAACCTCTATCTCTCTCTTAAAGACACTCAATGGCTTGGCCTCCACAGCCTTTTGCAGCAATAAATTCCACTGATTCTCACCCTCTGGCTGAAGAAATTCCTCATTATCTCAGTTTTACAGGGTCATCCCTTGACTATGAGGTTATGTTCGAACTAGATCGGGTTGGGATATCTGGTTGGCACCTGGTTCCATGCTATACATCTCTACGACTCTATGACTCTATGTTCATGTGCCCTAGTCTCTCCCACTAGTGAAACATTGTCTCCATGTTCACTCTGTCTAGGCCTCTCAGTATTTTGTAAATTTCAATCAGATCCTCCCTCATCCTTCTAAACTCCATTGAGTACCTTAAACTCCATCTGCCACTCTCTGGCTCATTGGCGCACCTGATCAAGATCTTGTTGTACTTTTAGATAACCTTCTTCACTGTCCTCAATACCACCCATTTTGATGTCATCCGCAAACCTCGATATTCTCATCCAAATTATTTGCATAAATAACAAACACAGTGGACCAGCACTGATCTTTGTGGCACACTTCAGGTCGCAGGCTTCAATCTGAACAACAACGTTCTATTATCACTCACTGTCTCTTGCTGTCAAGCCAGTTTTGGATCCAATTGGCTGTCTCTCCCTGTATTCCATGTGATCTAATCTTACTAACCTGTCTACTACGTGGAACTGTGTTGAAGGCCTTATTAAAGTTCATATAGACAATATCTATCTATCTTCTTGTCACCTCTTCAATAAACTCAGCGAAGTTAGTGAGACATGATTTCACATGCACATAGCCATGTTGACTATCCCAAAATCAGTTCTCGTCTCTCCAAATTCATGTAAATCCTGTACCTCAGAATCTCCTCCAACAGCTAACCAATCGGTTGGCAGTGAATTAATAAGGATCAGCTAAGTGGCTGTTAGCAGCTCTTATGTGTCTTGTTTTAAAATCAAATGATCCCTCTAAAATATAGAAGACTTTAATTGCATAAAAAATGACAGTCATGGCTCAGTAGATGGTCATCAGAAAGTTGTAGGTGTAAGTTCCTCTTCAAGTAACAAAAACAGAAATTGCTGGAGAAAGTTACCAGGTCTGTCAGCATCTGTGGAGAGAAATCAGAGTTAATGTTTTGGGTCCAGTGACCCTTCTTCAAAACATTACAGTCGAGGTTGATACCTCAGCACAATAATGAGGGAGAGAGGCAGAGTCCTCTCTTCCAGATCAGATGGTATATGATAGCCCAGTCGGTTTTATCACAAGGTATAATAAGTATAAGGCACTACTGAACTTATGAGCAGGGAAATCATTCGAGTTATTCATCAGGTCCTTGTCAATATTTATCCGTCAACCAAAACTACAAACAAAGATAAACTGTCCAATTACTACAACTTTGAAATTTATGGGAGCTTTCAGTGTGCAAAATTGACTATATGTTTCATCTATTTTAACAGGGACTAGCTCCAGAAATAATGTGGAGGTGTCAGTGTTGGACTGGGGTGGACAAACTTAAAAATTACACAACAGCAGATCATAGTCCACCAGGTTTATTTAGAAATACAAGCTTTCAGAGCACTGCTCCTTCGTCAGGTAACTAGTGCAGTAGGATCATAAAACACAGACGTTATAGCAAAAGATCATAGTGTCATGCAACTGATGGGATAAATTGAACACATCTAGATTACTGTTAAGTCTTTTGTCCTTTAGAATGTGTTGCAGATATCAATTCATTAATATGTAAATCCCAGAACTTCTTTCAAATCACATCCACGAGATAATTTAAGGTTTTTTTAAAAAAGTGACATCTCAACTCAGACAATGCATAAAAGGTGTGAGGTTAGAGAGTATCTGTATTCCAATCTTGAGTCAAACTAGTCCTATTTCCAAAGTAGGAGTTTAGAACATGTCACATGGATTGACTGCCTGCAGATTGTGCACTTTTTGAACAAAATAGAGTGTATCTGCATGCCAATCTGAAAAAATATTAATGTTTGTGTTTGGCACGTGAGTCTTTTCAGCTAGCCCAGCCTCAGGTTCCTGTTCTCCTACTGCTACTTTCGCTTTTGCAAAAATATACTTTATTCATAAAATATCTATAAGTACATTTCAAAACATTTCAAATCGGATGTTACAGAAAATATGATAAAATATCACTTGTCTCATGTGACCTTCCACTCATTGCTGCATTTAAATTGCAAAACACCTGACAGTAACCACATATTGTTACAAGCATGTAGCATGATGGAACGTAAAAGTTACCAATCCCTCAGTATGTTGTCGTTGAAGGGTCTCAGGTAGTGGTCTTCCTACACTGCACCTTTGCTGCAATTACAGTAAGCTTTAGCGTGTATCTGAGCATGTACTCCTGGACTTTGAAATCCACGTTCCTGCTCATTCTCTATCTGGCAGGGTGGGCCTCTGAGGTCTGTGCGGAGCAGCGACTTCCAGAACCAGAGGTCAATGCTGCAATCAGCGTTCTGACACCAATTGCTTTACATGGAATATGCTAGTCTGCAACACTATCAAGACTAGTCTTTGCAATGGAATACCACTGTTACTGTCCTGCTAAATCCTCCACATAAGATGAAATTTTTTTGGTGTTTGTGCTAGGCAGAGATTTTTAATGCATTCATGGGATGTGAGCATCAGGGTTATACAGCAGCATTTATTGCTTAGCCATAAGTGCCCTAAATGAATGAAAAAGTGATACTGATTATTACAAGTCTTCGCTTCTTTTATGTCACTAGCAGCTGTAACTCATATTTGCACTCAGTGGAGAAGAATAAAGAAGATTTATAATGATGATACCAGAACTAGGAGGTTATGACTATCAGAGCACAGTGAACAAGGTGAAGCCCTTCTTCAAATGAGAAGAAGCTGAGAGTTGAGCTGAGGGGTTTTGATGAGTAGGTGTGGAGAAAATATTTTGACATCCAAAGATGTTTAGGTTAGGTGGATTGGCTATGCTAAATTACCCATAGTTTTGAGAAATGTGCAGGCTAGGAGGATTAGCTATGGGAAACGTAAGGGTTACAGGGATAGAATAGGAAGTGGGTCTAGTTGGGATACTGTTCAGAAGCTCTGGACAGTGTGGACTCAATGGGCTGAATGGCTGCTTCCACACTGTAGGGATTTATTTTATGATTCTATGTCTAGTAGCGACTCTGAAACTAGGGACAATAAAAGTAAAGTAGTGACTAGCAAGGAATGAAACTGACCATGGGTTTGGGAGAGATTTTCACAAATTCTGACATCTCCACTCTGGAATGAGCTCCTCATAGCTGTTTATTGTCTGTAATTGCACAGATTCACTACCCATTGAGAGAAGAATTTTCTCCTTGCTCTGAGATTGTGCTGACTGGTTCTAGACTGTCCCCCAAAAGTGATTTTAATGAGGTCAGCCAGGTGGACCTCCTAGAATACGAGTTCTCTGATTGAGTACTACAGGTGACACCTAAACAATCTAAGATTCTGACCCAGTGTTAGTGCAGGAATAGTGATACGCTTTTAATGCAGGATGGTGCATGACGTAGAGGAGAACCTGTAAAAAAAAATTTAAAAACCAAGATTGTCAGACAGCCTGTTCACACTGAGAGAGGTGGATCAGTGTCAAGGACTATCCATCTGTGTCAGAGCACTGACTCCTATCTAGCTGGTTACAGTCAGTGTGTACTGCTGGTTTCTGTTTTTTTTTGGGGGAGAGCCTAATTTCTAAACTGGCTGAACCATATAAACAGGACCTATTTTTAAACTGCCTGATCTACACAGTCAGTGTGTTTCAGATGTAACTCAGTTCTCATTTGGGAATTGTTAGTTCACTGGCTGGTTACAGCCTGTGTTACTCTTTTCTCTTTTACTTTGAGAAGAGGACAATGTTGATTTTATGGCAGGGCTTAGCCCTTGGACTCTAGTTTTCTTTGTTTTTTGTATGTATTTTCACTTTTTATTGGTGATTGGACTGAGCCTTTGTGGAAGACATCCATTCTACCAGAGGAGCTGTTCCTGTGGGGAGGCCTAGCCCTGGGATTGGGCCTCTGAAGATTGAACACCTGTGTGTGTGCTGGGAGGTGAGCAGTTGCTGTATCCTGGAGTTTGGGAGAACACCTTTCCCTCAAGAGTGGACAAAACTGCTGTGAGTTAACTGCACCTGTACAATGTACTGTTCCTGTGAGTGGGCCTGGTTTTCCAAGGCTGGGCCAGGACTCTATGGAGACTGAACACCTGTGTGCTGTGGGGTGTGCATTTGCTGCCTTCAGGAGTGGACGCTGCCCTTGGTTGCGGACTCTGTTTTTAGTAATGGAGTCTGCAGGTTGGAGTGGACTCTATTTCTGACCACGCACATCGTATACTGGAGTGGACTCTTCCTGGCAATGGATTTTATATCTTGAAGACTCTTATGTATGAATTTGGATTATGTACCAGAAAGGACTTTTTTTTATATATTGTGGTGTTTCCTGTATCTATCACCTGTACTGTCTTGTGTGTCCCTGGGTCTGGCAGGCCTTGTCGTGAGTTGGGAGGCTCATGCGTCACCCTGAAAGCTGTCACCCCGAGATCTGGAAGGTGGGTAGGCCATCCTGTGAACCTGAAGGTTGGTAGACTGTCCTGAAAGCTAGAGGGTGGGTAGGCCACCCTGATACCAGTCACCCCGAGAGCCAGATGGTGAATAGGCTGTTCTGAGCGCTGTCGTCCCGATAAGGGGTAATCGGGACGGGCTGTCCTAGAGGTGGTCGAAAGGTGTCAGAACTGCCGAGAGCCAGAAGGCGCATAGTGGCGGCTGAGATCCGGAAGGCTTGTGGGCTACCCTACACGCTGTCGTCCCAGGGAAGGGGACGGGCTGCCCTAGAGGTGGTCGAAAGGTGTGCTAGGATAGCCCACTAGTCGGAGGTGCAACGGGGTGGGTGAGAGCCTAATGGTACGTAGGGGCAGACCGAGAGCCAGAAGGCGGGTAGCCGTCCTCAGCGCTGTCACCCCGGGCAGGTACCGGGGCGGGCTGTCCCAGAGGTGGTCAAAAGGTGTGTGAGGGCGGATCGAGAACTGGAAGGGGCACGGGGTGGACTGAGAACTGGAAGGTGGGTAGGGGCGGGCTGCCTTAGAGTAGTCGAAAGGTGGGAGGGGTGGGGGCTTGCTGGGTCTGTATTGTCTGCACTTTTGTATGTAACCGTATTGTTTAATGTACAAATGTCATTGTCACTGTCTTGTTAAATGTGGAACTGGGATTTGAGGTTTGTCCTCATCTCCCTGTAAAATGGTCAAACAGTAGGGTTTGGGGCCTAGCTTTGCTGCTCCTCTCCCTTGTAAAATTGCTGTAATTGTAAAAATAATAAGCACTACCGCAGTAGGCGGTAGTGTGGGGGAAATAAAAAAAATTTTTTTTTAATTAACAGGAAATAAAGGCACTAAATAAAAAAAAAACAAGATTGTCTACAGCTGTAAATGTTAACTGTTTTTTGTAAACTGTGTTTTGTAATTGCTCAATAAAATATTTTTAAAAATTGAAATAAATAAAATAAAAATAATAACAAGATTGTCAAAGTTGACTCTGAGGAAGCCAGACCAGCGTCAAGTGTTATGCATGTGTAAGTAAAGGGTGACTTGGTGATGGGATACCGGTCTTCATGGAGTTATTTCAGGTGACACCTAAACAATCTAAGATTCTGACCCAGTGTTAGTGCAGGAATAGTGATACGCTTTTAATGCAGGATGGTGCATGACGTAGAGGAGAACCTGTAAAAAAAAATAAAAAAACCAAGATTGTCAGACAGCCTGTTCACACTGAGAGCTGGCTCTGAGGGAGGTGGATCAGTGTCAAGGACTATCCATCTGTGTCAGGGCACTGACTCCTATCTAGCTGGTTACAGTCAGTGTGTACTGCTGGTTTCTGTTTTTTTTGGGGGAGAGCCTAATTTCTAAACTGGCTGAACCATATAAACAGGACCTATTTTTAAACTGCCTGATCTACACAGTCAGTGTGTTTCAGGTGTAACTCAGTTCTCATTTGGGGATTGTTAGTTCACTGGCTGGTTACAGCCTGTGTTACTCTTTTCTCTTTTACTTTGAGAAGAGGACAATGTTGATTTTATGGCAGGGCTTAGCCCTTGGTCTCTAGTTTTCTTTGTTTTTCTGTATGTGTCTTCACTTTCTTTTGGTGTTTTGGACTGAGCCCTTGTGAGAAAATACATCTCACCAGATGAGCTGTTCCTTGAGGAAGGCCTGGTCCTGGGATTGCACCTCTGTAAAGACTGAACACCTGTGTGTGTAATGGGAGGTGAGCACTTGCTGTACCCGGGAGTCTGGGAGAAGATCCTGCCAATGGGAGTGGACCAAACCCCTGTGAGTTAACTGCACCTTTACAACGTACTGTGTTCCTGTGAGTGAGCCTGGTTCTCTATGGATGGGAGAAAGTGAGGACTGCAGATGCTGGAGACCAGAGTTCAAAAGTGTGGTGCTGGAAAAGCGCAGCAGGCCAGGCAGTATCCAAGGAGCAGGAGAATCGATGTTTCGGACATAAGCCCTTCTTCAGGAATGAGGATATTGCGCCAAGCGGGCTGAGATAAAAGATGGAGGAATTTGGGAGAGGGGCACTGGGAATACGATAGGTGGAAGGAGGTGAGGGTGAGGGTGATAGGCTGGAGAGGGGGTGGGGGTGGAGAGGTCTGGAAGAAGATTGCAGGTGAAGAAGGCGGTGCTGAATCCGGGGGTGGGACTAAGATAAGGTGGGGGGAGGGGAAATGAGAAAGCTGGAGAAATCTGCATTCATCCCGTGTGGTTGGAGGGTTCCTAGGCGGAAGATGAGGTGCTCTTCCTCCAGGCATCATGTGGCCAGGGTCTGGCGATGGAGGAGGCCAAGGACCTCCATGTCCTTGGCGGAGTGGGAGCGGGAGTTAAAGTGTTCAACCACGGGGCGGTTGGGTTGGTTGGTGCGGGTATCCCAGAGATGTTCCTGAAACATTCCGCAAGTAGGCGGCCTGTCTCCCCAATGTAGAGGAGACCACATCGGATGCAACAGATACAGTAAATGATGTGTGTGGAGGTGCAGGTGAATTTTTGACGGATATGGAAGGATCCATTAGGGCCTTGGAGGTGAGGGGGGAGGTGTGGGCGCAAGTTTTGCACTTCTTGCAGTTGCAAGGGAAGGTGCCGGGAGTGGAGGTTGGGTTGGTGGGAGGTGTGGATCTGATGAGGGAGTCACGGAGGGAGTGGTCTCTCCGGAATGCTGATAGGTATGGGGAGGGAAATATATCTTTGGTGGTGGGGTCTGTTTGGAGGTGGTGGAAATGACGGAGTATGATACAATGCATCTGGAAGTTGGTGGGGTGGAAGGTGAGGACCAGTGGGGTTCTGTACTGGTGGCGATTGGAGGGGTGGGGTTCAAGGGCAGAGATGCGGGAAGTGGAGGAGATGCAGTGGAGAGCATCATCGAACCACGTCGGAGGGAAAATTGCGGTCTGTGAAGAAGGAGGCCATCTTGGTTGCTCGGTAGTGGAATTGGTCCTCCTGGGAGCAGATGCAGCGGAGGTGAAGATATTGGGAATATGGGATTGTGTTTTTAAAGGGGGCAGGGTGGGAGGAGGTGTAATCTAGGTAGCTGTGGGAGCCAGTTGGTTTGCAGTAAATGTCTTTGTTGCGTTGGTCGCCCGAGTTAGAAATGGAGAGGTCTAGGAAGGGGAGGGAGGAATCTGAGATGGTCCAGGTAAATTTGAGGTCGGGGTGGAAGGTGTTAGTAAAGTGGATGAACTGATCAACCTCCTCATGGGAACACGAGGTAGCGCCAATACAATCATCGATGTAGCAGAGGAAAAGGTGGGGGGTGGTGGCAGTGTTGCTGTGGAAAATGGACTGGTCCACATATCCGACGAAGAAGCAGGCATAGCTGGGGCCCATGCAGGTGCCCATGGCTACTCCTTTGGTTTGGAGGAAGTGGGAGGATTGGAAGGAGAAGTTGTTAAGAGTGAGGACCAGTTCAGTCAGTCGAAGGAGGGGTCAGTAGAAGGGTACTGGTTGGGTCAACGAGAAGAAGCTTGGAGGCCTTGGTGATGGTGGATGGAAGTGCATAGGGACTGGATGTCCATGGTGAAAATAAGGCTTTGGGGGCCAGGGAAGCGAAAATCATGGAGGATGTGGAGGGCGCGGGTGGTGTCCCGAACGTAGGTGGGGAGTTCTTGGACTAAGGGGGACAGGACCGTGTCAAGGTATGCAGAGATGAGTTCAGTGGGACAGGAGCAGGCGGAGACAATGGGTTGGACGGGGCAGTCGAGTTTGTGGATTTTGGGCAGGAGGTGGAAACAGGCGATGCAGGGTTGTGGGACTATGAGGTTGGAGGCAGTGGATGGAAGATCCCCTGAGGTGATAAGGTTATGGATGGTCTGGGAGATGATGGTTTGGTGGTGGGAGGTGGGGTCATGGTCATGGGGGCAGTAAGAGGAGGTGTCCGCGATTTGGCATCTAGCTTCAGCGGTGTAAAGATCGATGCGCCAAACTACCATTGCGCCTCCCTCGTCTGGCGATTTGAAAGTGAAGTTGGGGTTGGAACGGCGGGAGTGGAGGGCTGCGCGTTGTGAGGGTGAGAGGTTGGAGTGGATGAGAGGGGTGGAGAGGTTGAGGCGGTTAATGTCGTGGCGGCAGTTGGATATGAAGAGAATGAGGGCGGGTAAGAGGCCAGCATGGGGTGTCCAGGTGGATGGGGTGTGTTGGAAGTGAGAGAAGGGGATGTCAGAGGGTGGGCGAGAATCCTGGTTGAAGAAGTAGGCGCGAAGGCGAAGTCGGCGGAAGAATTGTTCGATATCTCGCTGCATGTCATTGATCCGGGAGCATAGAGGGATAAAGGTGAGGCCTCTGCTGAGGTATAATCGTTCATCCTCAAAGAGGGGGAGGTCTAGAGGGATGGCGAAAATACAGCAGGGATGGGAGTTAGGACCTGGTGTGGGGCTGGAGCTGGGAGTGGGGACAGGTATGGCGTGGGAGTGAAGTTGGGTGTGGGGGCGGAGATTGGCGTGGGGGTGGAGATCGGCGTGGGGATGGAGATTGGTGTGGGGGCGGAGATCGCCGTGGGGGCGGAGATCGCCGTGGGGGCAGGGTCAGGCGTGGGGGCGGAGATTAACGTGGGGGTGGAGATCGACATGGGGGCAGAGATCGACATGGGAGTGGTGTAGCGTGCGGTGTGGTCCTTGAGCAGGTGAGTGACGTCACTGGGGGCGGAAGTTGCTGTGGCGATGGCAGCTCCAGGGACGGAAGTGGCTGCGGCAACGGCAACTCCGTGGACGGAAGTGGCTGTGGCAACGGCAGCTCCGGGGGCAGAAGTGGCTGCGGTGACGACAGCTCCGGGGGCGGAAGTGGCTGCGGTGACGACAGCTCCAGGGGTGGAAGTGGCTGTGGCGACGGCAACTCTGGGGGTGGAAGTGGCACGCCGGGCAGAAACGGCGCTGGTACCAGTGGCCGTGGATCCCGCAGCGGCATCTGTCGGCGATAGTCTTCTTGGCGACCGTGGAGGCAGTTGTCTGGGCACTGATCGCAGAGGATGCATGGTCGGCGGTGGCTGTTGTCCGTGTGGCAGTGGGGGCGGAAGTGACGTCACCGTTCGCCGCGGCGGTGGTGGCTACAGCGGCCACGTGGGCAATGGCGCCCGAGCGGTTCCGGAGGTCGCGAGAATGTTCAGGAACAGTCGAGGAATCCGAAGTGTTGGGATGAGTACATGAAATTTTTTTCTACTTACTTTCTTTGATGTTCGATATGGCTCAGAAAAAACTTTTGTTCAGTGTATGAATTCTTCAGAGGATGAAGAACAGCAAAGGTCCTTTGCAGGTCTGAAATTAGTGGATGTGCAAGTAAAACTTTGGATGTGGAAGTATCATGTATTGTATCCGTTGCTCCCGATGCGGTCTCCTCTACATTGGCGAGACTGGGCACCTCCTAGCAGAGCGCTTTAGGGAATATCTCCGGAACACCCGAATCAATCAACCACACCGCCCCGTGGCCCAACATTTCAACTCCCTTCCCACTCTGCCAAGGACATGAAAATGTAGGATCTGCCTAGTGAACTTTCTTTGGACTGCCTCAAGTGTCAACATATCTTTCATTAGATAAGGGGACCAACACAGTTTACAGTATTCTAACTGTGATCTAGTTAGTACCTTGTGTAATTTTAGCATGCCTTCCCTATTTTTATACTCCATTCCTTTTGAGATACAGTCCATTTGCCAGCCTAATTATCTGCTAAATTTGTATACTAGCTTTTATTTTCGCGATTCATACACAAGGAACCCCAAATAGGTTTCTGCTGCAACTTTCTGCAAACTTTCTCCATTTAAATAATATTCACTCCTCTATATTTCCTGCTTAAGTTCACAATCTTGCAGTTTCCCACCTTATTCCATCTGGCAAGATTTTGACTAATGACTTAACATACCTACATCCCTCTATAGACCTTTGTCATCCTCAACACTTGCCTTTCCATCTATTTTTATGTCATTGTAAATTTGGTAAACTACATTCTTTTCCATCATCCAAACGATTAATATGTATTGTAAAAACCTGTAGCCCCAGCACTGATCCCTGTGGTATTTGGCTAGTTACAGCTTGCCACCCTGAAAATGTCCCCTTTATCCCAATGGTCTGCCTTCTATTAGTTAATTATTTTTAAAATCCATTCTGATATGCTACCCTCATACCATGAGCTCCTATTTTATGCAGCTTAAAATGCAGTACCTTACCAAATGCCAATTTTAAAAAGCCAAACGTATTACATCTACTGGTTCCCTTTATCCTGCTTGTTACCTCCTTGAAGAACTCTAATGAATGTCAGGTATGATTTTCCCTTCATGAAATTATGCTGACTGTTATCTAAATGCTCTGCTATTATACACTTTATAATAGGCTCTAACTTTTACTACAAATCAAAGTGTTACAATAGCAGACTTCCATCCTCTGGGATTTCCATGATCTAAGGATCCTTGGAATATTACTATTAGTGGATCCATTATCCTGTAGCTACTAGCTTTAATATCCTAGAGTGCAATCCATCAGGCTGAGATGACCTATCAGCCATTAGCCCTATTAGTTTCCATAGTACATTTTCCCTTGTAATAGTTATTATGTTTATTATTTTTACAATGCTATTTGGATATTTTACCACGAAGATTGAAGCAAAGTCTTTATTCAATTCCCTATATTTCCTGGTTTAAAGAAGCTCTTACTGTCAGTTTTGATATTTCTTGCTAGTTTACCTACCTAGCATTCCCTGCTACCGCTATTCTGTCTGATTTAAAAGATGCATTTCTATCATCAAGCCTAGCACAAGGAAAGGCACAAGATACTGCACTTTGAGAGTTTGGATCTTGAAGAATGTAGAGGTTAACAGCCAAGTGCACCTTGTCTTCCATACCGACTGTGACTAATTCTATCAACATACCAAGTCTTGGCATGCATATGTTTTGCTATGCTTGGCCATAAATTTCCATAAATTTCCAGAAATGATATTGGCTATAAAATATGCAAATCAGAATGTTTCAATGCAAGGCTCTGATGTCTAGATGTATGAGTGAAGGTTGTAATATTGTTTTGCATGCATGCAAGAAAATGCTTGATCGTCATAGAAAATTTGATAGCAACATTATTATGTCCATAATCATTAGATTGGGTTTATTTGCCTTCATATTCTTACAAAGCCTTCCTCATTTAGTCCAGTATATATTTGGTATAGCACTGCTTTGGCACTTTCAGTCATCTTTCATCATATAGACTGCTGTGAAGTTAACTCCTTTCACAATGCCCAAACAAAAACTGCCTTCTTTGGTAAACTTCTTATAAAAAAGCATTTCAAATCCAGCAAAGGAACAGTACCAATGCAAAAAGTTCTTCCTTAATCTTCAGATCACTATCACTTTCATAGCAGTAACGTAGAACAAATGAGGTACTTCTTTGTCAATGTTGGGATTAACAACTGCTGTGCTGAATATTCAATTTCAGCCATCACTGAAGTCTAATTTGAACAGGAAGTTTGGGTTATATGAAGTTGTATCAACATTTGAAAAATAGAGATCAGGGACATTGCCATTGGAATCACAATTTCTATGTTCCACTCCAATTCTGAGACCAATTTGTAGTTGTATATGTCACCACTACTCCATCCATTACTGGGAAGATATCCCATAATTCCTTACCTAACATAGTTGTGGGAGTACCAGGAACTGTGGTAGTTCAAGGGGAAGATTCATCATCATCATTTCAGAGTATCTGTGGATATTCAATAAAATGCAGCCATGCTAGCAATGTCCACAACCAAAGATGAAAAAAAATAATGTTTAAAGACTCTGCAAAGCTAATCTACATTTCAAGTTATTCTCATAATCACTTTGCTAAAGCCAGAAATTCAGCCATTCATCAAATTTATAAGCACACAAAGTTTCTTTCCAGTTGGTGTTAAAATAAAATCCATTTTTAGCAAGTTGGGTTTTGCTATGTGAATAGTACGAAGCAGAATAAAAGCTTGTAAAATCAAACATCTAATTGTTAAAAATGGGGCTCTGAAGTTTTACTGTGAGCTGCAAATGTTGAAGATTCATCTATTTGCTTGAATTTCTTTTTTTTCTTTGGAATAATTTATAGCATAATTTCATGAGTAGAATTAAACTAAAATAGTTGTCCCTTTGCCCGGATGCATTACTTAATGCTGTGCATTGTAAAGCCCATGTGTTGTTGTTTTTGGGTCTTTTTTAAAAAAAAACTGTGGACTGCAATGAAAAGAACTATTTATAAAAGCGGAAATACCAAGACGGCCCGTTTAACTTCACATTAGGTAATTGGTAACAATTGTAAACTGTTTTTCTCATGGCTATGGGTTCTTGCAATTATAGACTATCTTGAGCAAAGAAAGTGTTTATAAGTGAAGATGGTTGGTTCTCCGCTAACTGACAGGTTGGAACTGGAACGAAGTTTCGGCGACACAGACAAAGACATGTGTTTTGTTGTGCTTCCTAGCAGCAACTGCCTGTTCTCTGTGGCAAACTTGAAGAAAAACGGTTACCTTTCCTACAGCAATTGCTGTGAATTGTGACTTATTGAATTGATAAATTGGGCACATTTTCTAAATGAATCAGTGGCTCTGTGCTTCTTATAAACATGTAGAAACCACCAGAGAAAAACAACTGAATGCCTAGGGCCTGGCTAGCTGAAGAAGGATCACCTCCACATTGCAATCAGGAAGCAAAGACCACTGAACTAACTTGTCAGATTTTCCTAACTCCACCAATAATTTGTTTTCTCTATTTGTCTGTGTTTGTGTGAGAGAGAGAGAGAGAGAGAAAGAAAGAAAGGGAATGTTTGAGCGATTAGCATCTTAGTTAGTACTTCCATATCCCAGTGGCTTATACTTATTTACCTGTTGCTATAATATAATTACTGTTGTAGGGGCACCATTACCCACGAGATTACAGAAGGTGAGTGCAGTCACAAAACAGTCTTAATAAATTTCATGACTGTAAGATTGTTTTGATTGGCAGTATCTCATTCCTTTCTTGGAATGATCTGTTGAAGGGGTGCTGGCAAATGATATCAGCAACAAGGACTGAACAAATTTCTGCTTTTGTTACATCAGATTGGCTAGACAAATGTCAGGTGACGTTATTCCAGTCAAGGAATGTCCCAGCTATATTCCTGAAGTTTATGAATTAAGTCATAACCAGTTTGTAACTGCATAGCGTGCTTAGATTATGTGTAGTATTATATTAGCACTTGGGAAAAACATGTAACACAAAACCTGTTTAAGCAATTATAGTTTTGGTGAAAAATTTAGTCAAAAGTTACTTTTAATTTGCAAGTGCACATATTTGGGAAATGCACCAAGGATTTGGGTTCAATTCCTACCTTGGGTGACTGTCTGTGTGGAGTTTGCACATTCTCTCTGTATCTGTGTAGGTTTCCTCCGGGTGCTCCAGTTTCCTCCCACAATCCAAAGATGTGCAGATCAGGTGAATTGACCATACAAAATTGCCCATGGTGTTAGGTGCATTGGTCAGGGGTAAATATAGGGTAGGGGAATGGGTTTGGGTGGGTTACTCTTCGGAGGGCCGGTGTGCACTTGTTGGGCTGAAGGGCCTGTTTCCATACTGTAGGGAATCTAATCTAATATAACATATACAGGCATTCCCCTAGCTGCAATTGGGATCCATTCCTGGGTTTGTAAATTGATTTGTTCATATGTTCAGAACATCATGCAGGATAATATCAAACAGACATTTGTAAGTACAGGAAACTTTCAAATGTTGATATCAAAATTATATCCCTGTATTGGATTGCATTCGTTAAGTCCGAGCATTCATCCATCAGACACTTGTAAATCGGGGACCCCCTGTATAGATATAACCTCAACCCCAGGACATCTGTGCCAGACTTTCTTGAGGAAGTGATTGTTCTAGGCTGGACCATTTTCATCAATGTCCTTCCCTCTATTTTAGATCAGAAGTGGAGATGTTCACCTGATTTGACTTTGCTGGAAGCTGGCTTTTCTAAATGGAGAACCTGAACCAGGAGATACTGTTGTATGTCGGTCAGTCTAGCTCTTTGGAATGATTATTGAGTCATTGACATGTCCAAAAACTATTTATGTATTATGGTACTTTTTAGGTAAGTTCACTGTAGTCTTACCAGACCATTGGGCTGATCCCTCTTTAGAGAAAACTGGTGATGGTTTAACATGAGGGCCACCATACCTCACGCAAGGGGAGAGATTGAGAAGTAGAGTCCTTCATGGCAACCTCAGCCCGTGCAGGATTTTAACTCACAGTATTGGTCTCACTCTGCGTTGCAAACCAGTTGTCCAGCCAACTGAGCTTACCAACGCCACTGTACTATATACAGCTCGGTAAGACTAGGTTTTACATTATTGAAGTCATGACTACTCTCTTGACCTGAGTTCTTCTGCCAATCATTACGGAAGATGTTATTTATAAAGTCCCTGACATTAAAACATATAAATTCAAATACTACATCTCCCCCAAGTCTTTGTTGTTACTTTTTACATTCGTATTTCTTTATTATCCATTTCCCCCAACACTTTGACAACACAAATTTAGTCTGAGAGGATGCTTCTCAACTCTCTCTGACAGTGTTCTTGTCAAGCATGGAAAGTAAGTGTCTCTCTGAAGTTGGATAGTCTTTGTTAAGATTTATGTTGACAGACCTGAGTTTCTCCAGCCTTTTCCTTTCTTGTCTCAGATTTCAAACATCAGCGGTTTTTGAGATTTATAGCATCTGGTTCTTTATTAATAATGTGACCCAACATAGAGTTCTTCCAAAAATATTGTTAGTATCTCATCTGATGGCAATTCAAAACTAATCAGATCCCAGATTGATACCTGGCTTGATAGACCAGAAGTTTAATTTTTATTTGTTTTACTATGGAGATATGTCATTAAATCATAAGATTACTGTCAAACTGCTTCTAACAAAACATCATAGATACTTTATTATACAAAAGGGTAATCAAACTATTTAATAACACAAGAACTATTTAAAACAGTCTCCTTACATTATCAGAAAGAAAATTACAACAATCACGCCTCAATCATAACCTTTCAGACACCCAATTCTCGATGAATGACCACCCCGTCTCCACACTAAAGCTCTTTGTTCAGCCAACCCAGCAGTAATGAGTTTCTCTTAAGCAAATTTGATGCTGTTTGCTTCAGTTAATGTCTTTCACCATTATCTTAAACATGCTGCTAACTCAGCTCGTATTACTATTTAAATTGGTTTCTTTAATATCCTCTTAAACAGCCTTGTAGAATGTTTTCCTCTCTGACACATCATGGCTTCTGTTTCTGGAGTCCTTCAAAATGAACAAAGATTTTCCCTCTGTCCTGACTGATGGTAATAGCACCACTTCTCCCATCTGAATGAACTTACTTCTGGGGCCTTTTCTCTCTCCCTCTTTCTTTCTCTCTGGGTTGTAAAACCCAAGTCAGCAGAAGCCAACAATTATCTTCCTAGTGGTTTGCTGTTCATTTATTTAAAATCACACAACTTCTTGGAAATGCTTTCTTTTTAAGCTCAGTGTTTACAATGGCTGTCTGACTTACAAAATAAACCATCAGATTTTTGTAAAACTGAAAAAAAACTATTTTCCTTCACTTTAGAAGTGAACTTCCAATGTAATAATAGTGTCATGAACCTTCATCATTGTATGAGTGATCATCATCTTTGACCAACAGAAAGGAGATCACTTCAGTTTTCATGTAAAATACCTTCTGAAATATCCTCTCAGTTAGTCCTTTAATCAGACATTTTATCCTTTCATGAGCCTGGTGGAGGTAGGTAGATTCTTGTTACGCAAAAAGGAAATCAAAGGTTATTGGGAGTAAGCGTGAATGTGAAATTTAAAACACAAATATGACATAGCTGATGTGTGAAGAGAGATTATACAGTTTAGGCCTATACTCTCTGAAATTTGGAAGAATGAGGGGAGATCAAACTGAGGTATGCAAGATGATTCAAAGGGCATGGATAAAATAGATGGAGCAGATGCTTCCTCTTGTAGGGCATTCTAGGACAAAAAGTCTTAGAATAAGGGGTAGCAAATTTAAAATAGGGTGAGGAGAAACTACTTCTCCCAAAGGGTTGTGAATCTGTGGAATTCACTACCCCAAAGTGTAGTAGATGCTGAGACAGTGAGTGAGTTTAAAGAGGAGTTTTAAAATTGGTAATGGGTTGAAAGGTTATAGGGAGAAGGCAGGAAAATGGGGCTGAAAAGAACATTGGCCATGATCAAATGGTGGAGCAGACTCAATGGGCTGAATAGCCTAATTCTGCTTCTATATCGAATGAACAATGGACCTGTAGTGTCCCTAACCCTGAATCAGGAGGCCCAAGTTAAAGTCCCAGCTGCTCCAGAGGTATGTAATAATATACCTGAACAGACTGATTAGAAAAATAGATCAACTTAAACAAAATCTGTTATGATCATATTGGATAGTGGACCAAATGGGATCTCTGCTCCATTATTATGTATATATTTTCACATGTTCCTAGTGGGGTAACTCCAGTAGATATAGGTTTGCTGTTTTTGACAGGACTGCTCTTGTTCTAGTACTCTGATAATCATGCCTCCCCTATATTAGGGAGACAGGCCGCCTACTTGCGGAACATTTCAGAGAACACCTCTGGGACACCTGCACCAACCAACCCATCCACCCCGTGGCTCAACACTTCAACTCGCTCAACACTTCAACTCCCCCTCCCACTCCACCAAGCAGGTCGTTGGACTCCTCCATCGCCAGACCATAGCAACACGACGGCTGGAGGAAGAGCACCTCATCTTCCGCCTAGGAACCCTCCAACCACAAGGGATGAACTCAGATTTCTCCAGTTTCCTCATTTCCCCTCCCCCCACCTTGTCTCAGTCCCAACCCTTGAACTCAGCACCACCTTTCTAACCTGCAATCTTCTTCATGACCTCTCTGCTCCCACCCCCTCTCCAGCCTATCACCCTCACCTTAACCTCCTTCCACCTACCGCTTTCCAACGCCCCTCCCCCAAGTCCTGCCTCCCTACCTTTTATCTTCGCCTGCTTGGCACACTTTCCTCAGTCCTGAAGAAGGGCTCATGCCCGAAACGTCGATTCTCCTGCTCCTTGGATGCTGCCTGACCTGCTGCGCTTTTCCTGCAACACATTTTCAACTCTAATCATGCATTCTAGTCCAGGATTGTAATTTTTTGGGATATGATGGGAAGTTGTGTTTGGACTTTCTGTCCATGAAAACTTCTGATGTGCCAACCCACATTACAGTGGAATGACCTGCAGTTTAGGAATATAGTAAGAAATTCCTTATTCTTGTTCAACTTCTTGCCTTGATTGTTTGTTTATGTGCCCTTTTGCCCTCACCATTAAATTGATGATACTGTGCAGAATGCATGAGATGCGCAAGCCTGAAGTTATCAATAAAGAATGTGAAGCAGTCATTGGCAAATTGTGGACTACTGTTGGAGATAATTTGGTCAGGTGTTCCATGGCTTGCAAAGATTTCTTTTAAAATTCAAATGACTGTTTCAGTGGTCATAACGTATATACCTGTAGAAGTAATTGTTAACGATGAAGCAGCCTCCTGTCTGTTAAAATACAAATTGCTAACTTGGTCAGACAGCAAGGGATGCTGGGTATATTGGCCTAGTAAAGTCACAAAACCTAGATGCCGGACTTTGTGCAAACATGGCACTCAGGTGCTAATGATATTAGCATAACGTAAAAAGCAAAGTTAGCCTGGAAAGACACAACCCAAACAACTCATCCCCCAAACAAAGGAGGGCCTAGACAGTAAGACACCGGGTCCTTCTGTACAAAGAAGCAAATAGGAGCAAGCCATCCAAATGTTTGACAATGTTTCAAACTATTAAGTGAGTTTCCCTTATTGGCCGGATTAATAGAAATGTGCAGAAAACCATTTAAAAAGATATTAAAACAGGGTTCACCTGCAGACAAGTGTCTTAGACGTTTCTGAAGAGACCAGCATGGCTAAAGGCAGAGACCCACTGAGGGTCCAGAGAGAGAGAAAAAGACAGAAAGCAGTTTCACAGTCCCACAGATAGAGAGAAGGGTTGCACAAATCTACAAGAGACTGAGGAAGTATTGTAAGCTTAAGGAGCTGAATAGGATTAGATATAGTATTGTTTAGTCATAAAGTTATTAAAACTACAATAAAGTTGGGACTGTTTTGCATTGGTACTGGCTTGTGTTTGTAATGATTTGACTGCTGCAGTATTGTGGGATACCTGGGCAAATTCATTGATAATGTTCTGGTTGGAGCTGTCTCTTTTTTTTTGAGGAGCTAGACAACAATGATAAGGAAGAATTTTAGACTGAACATAATATTTGAGGATGCATATAGTTCCCACGATTTGGAGATGCCGGTGTTTGGACTGGGGTGTACAAAGTTAAAAATCACACAACACCAGGTTATAGTCCAACAGGTTTAATTGGAAGCACACTAGCTTTTGGAGTGCTGCTCTTTCGATCACCTGATGGAGGAGCGTCACTCCGAAAGCTAGTGTGCTTCCAATTAAACATATTGGACTATAACCTGGTGTTGTGTGATTTTTAACTTTATAGTTCCCACAGTTGAGATGGGAATTCAGTTGCAATAAGAAGTTCCCGTTATTTTGTTCTGTGTAATGCATACACCCAATACTGAGAAATCAGAAGGGTGTTCTGAAACTTGAAAGGATTTAGAAAAGATTTACAAGGATGTTGCTAGGGTTGCAGTATTTGAGCTATAGGGAGAGGCTGAACAGGCTGGGGCTGTTTTCCCTGCAGTCATAAAGTCATAGAGATGTACAGCATGGAAACAGACCCTTCGGTCCAACCTGTCCACGCCAACCAGATATCCCAAACCAATCTAGTCCCAACTGCCAGCAGCCAGCCCATATCCCTCCAAACCCTTCCTATTCATATACCCATCCAAATGCCTCTTAAATGTTGCAATCGTACCAGCCTCCACCACATCCTCTGGCAGCTCATTCCATACAGTCCTCCCCTTCCACCCCACCAACCAACATTGCATCATCTTCCGCCATTTCTGCAACCTGCAGACGGAGCTCACCACTAGAGATATATTTCCCTCACCACCCCTATCCGCTTTCTGTAAAACATTCCCTCCACAAATCCCTCGTCAGGTCCATGCCCCACCCCATGCACCCACCCTCACCTCCAGCACCTTCCCCTGCCACCGCAGGAATTGTGAAACCTGCGTCAAGACCTGCCCACTCATCTCTGTCCAAGGCCCCAAAAGAGTCTTCCACATCCATCAGCATTTTACCTGCACTTCCACACATTTACTCTATCTGTTGCTCCTGATGCGTCTGCTCTACACTGGGGCGACTGGCCACCTACTTGCAGAGTGCTTTAGAGAACATCTCCAGGACACCTGCACCAACCAACCCCACCGCCCCGTGGCTGACCACTTCAACACCTCCTCCCACTTTGCCAAGGATATGCAGGTCTTGGGCCTTGTCCATCACCACTCCCTTGTTACCTGACGCCTGGAGGAAGAATGCTTCATCTTCTGCCTCGGGACCCTCCAAATCCAGGGCAAAAATGTGGACTTCACCTGTTTCCTTAATTTCCCTGAACCCCACCTAATCCCAGTTCCAACCTTCCAATCTGGCGCCACCCTTGTGACCTGTCCATCTTCTCTCCCAACTATCTGCTCCACCCTCCTCTCTGACATATCACCATTACCCCCACCTCCATCAACATATCGCACTCTCAGCTACCTTCCCCAGCCCCACCAACCTCCCATTTATCTCACTGCCCCCTTGGCTCATAGCCTCAAACCTGATGAATGGCTTTTGCCCGAAATGTCGATTCTCCTGCTCCTCAGATGCTGCCTGACCTGCTATCCTTTCCAAACCACACTCTCAAGTTTGGGGGATACGGGCCAACTGCTGGCAAATGGGACTAGATTTGGTTGGGATATCTGGTCGGCTCGGACGAGTTGACTGAAGGGTCTGTTTTTGTGCTGTACGTCTCTATGATTCTATGACTCTCTAAATCATTTTTTCTATACATCTCAATATTCCCGACAACCATACAGAAGACTGAGCATGGGCTCTCACATTTTATCTGGCCCTTGTATATTCTTTACAAGATCGCTGGTCAGAGTAAGTCTAGAATTAACAGCCTCTCATCATAAACACACGGTGTTTAATCACACGGTGGCACAGTGGTTAGCACTGCTGCCTCACAGCGCCAGGGACCTGGGTTCAATTCCCGCCTCAGGCTACTGACTGTGTGGAGTTTGCACATTCTCCCCGTGTCTGCGTGGGTTTCCTCCGGGTGCTCCGGTTTCCTCCCACAGTCCAAAGATGTGCGGGTCAGGTGAATTGGCCGTGCTAAATTGCCCGTAGTGTTAGGTAAGGGGTATATGTAGGGGTATGGGTGGGTTGCGCTTCGGCGGGTCGGTGTGGACTTGTTGGGCCGAAGGGCCTGTTTCCACACTGTAAGTCTAAAAAAAAAATAAACCAGCAAATCGTCCAGAATAGTCCAAAATAGTGAAGTGCTTCCTTTGTTCAAAGGAAGGTTCCATGACACTTCCAAATGACCATTACTGTGGCCAACCTTGAGTGCAGTTTGACTAAAAACATTCCTCATCATGTATCCACATGTGACAAAATTCTTGCAGCTTTTTTACTGGCCATTGTGCCTTAACAAGCTGCAACATGACTCAACTTCATTAATGAGATTGGCAGGCTGTTGTATAGGATGATTAATGGTAGGTCTGGACAATTGTCTGCTATCGTTTGCAGTTTGTCTTGGGCATTTGCCACTTCATAGGTCAAGTGCATTAATTTGCACAGGAATCATTGGATTCTCAGGGGCATTCTGGTGAGCTTTTTTTAATTGAATAAGGAAACTGTATGTGTGAACTGTCTTTATGATGAGCTTTGAGCTGATGATATAATATCAGAATTTCTTGAAATCCTACATGAATGCAAGAACCTCTTTCGCTGTAACCACATACCTCCTGTCAGTGTTGGACTTGCCCGAGGTATATAGTAAATTGGCCTGCAATACCCATCTGGCTGCTCTTGGGAAAACAATCCCCTCTTTAGTCCTGCAGGCGATGTGTCAGATACAATTATTGTCAGAACTGACAGGTCTTAACAAACTTAGATGCCCAGTGAAAGAAATATTCCCTTGATTCTTTGATTTTCCTGATATACATCCCAGCACCATGCTTGAGCTTTCATACCTGTCATAGAGTCACAGAGATGTACAGCATGGAAAAAAATGCTTTGGTCCAACCTGTCCATGCTGACCAGATATCCCAATCTAGTCCCACCTGCCAGCACCTAGCCCATATCCCTCCAAACCCTCCCTATTCGTATACCCATCAATTTGCCTTTTAAATGTTGCAGTCATGCTAGCCTCCACCACTTCCTCTGGCAGCTCATTCTATACGCATACCACCCTCTGCATGAAAATGTTGCCTCTCAGGTCTCTTTTATATCTTTCCCCCCTCACCGTAAACCTATGCCCTCAAGTTCTGGACTCTCCCACCCCAGGGAAGAGACTTTGTTTATTTATCCCATCCATGTCCCTCATTATTTTATAAAACTCTATAAGGTCACCCGCAGCTTCCAACGCTCCAGGGAAAACAGCCCCAGCCTATTCAACCTCTCCCTGTAGCTCAAATCCTCCAACCCTGACAACATTCTTATAAATCTTTTCTCAATCCTTTCAAGTTTCACAACATCCTTCTGATAGGAAGGAGACCAGATTTGCACGCAATATTCCAAAAGTGTCCTAACCAATGTCCTGTATAGCTGCAACATGACCTCCCAGCTCCTGTACTCAATACTCTGACCAATAAAGGAAAGGATACCAAAAACCTTCTTCACTATCCTATCTACCTGTGACTCCACTTTCAAGGAGCTATGAACCTGCACTCCAAGGTGTCTTTGTTCAGCAACACTCCCTAGGACCTTAACATTTAGTTTATAAGCCCTGCTAAGGCTTGCTTTCCCAAAATGCAGCACCTCGCACTTATCTGAATTAAACTCCACCTGCCACTTCTCAGCCCATTGGTCCATCTGATCAAGATCCCGTGGTAATCTGAGGTAACCCTCTTCACTGTCCACTACACCTCCAATTTTGCTGTCATCTGCAAACTTACTAACTATTCTTTCTATGTCTTCAGGTTGACTAACAAACACAAAGTTAAGCATGATTTTTGCTAGCCAATTAACGATCGTAAGGAAGCATGGAAGATCCAGAATGGAAATAGGATTAGGGAATTCATTCATACTCTTATTTTCACAGGTTCTCCATTATGCCATTGTTACTAACAATGTGCTTTAGGAAACAAATCTGATATTTTCAAGATTTACACAGTATGGCCGCCTTGTAGATGGTTTAAAAGTATTTTAACCATCAGGTTATATTCTGAGAGCTGGTCATCATGCTCTACAATGTCATCCATTTGACATATTACTCCTTAAAAGCCCTGCAATTTTTAAATAGGATTCTTGAAAAATTGCTGGTGTGGTTGTTACACCAAATGGTAGAGTAATGAAATGTTAGCAGTTTTGACATATCAGCCAAAGGAACATGCCACAAACAGCTGTTGGCTTTAATTTTGTAAATATGATACCTTTCGATAATATCCACTGATGTCATCAAATGAATTCCCTAGTTACAGTCTTATTAAGTTGATCTTCAGTCTAAATAAATGCAAAGAGTTTATGACAGTTTAAGGGTTTTGGCGTTTAAGAACTGTGACCATTCCAGAACATCACTCTGTAGCTTTTTCTTACGAGAGATTATTTGCATCAATAAAAGCATGTACTACTTCACCTGGTTTCTGGACCCTTTTGTTGCATTTGGCTCTTTCCAGAATTTTGTTGCTCCTTACATTGAAATAGTTGTAGAAAGATTTTAAGAGTTCTGAGTTTTCATTAATATCCTGCCTTACAGTGTTTTAGAACATAGAACAGTATAGGCCCTTCGGCCCTCAATGCTGTGCTGACATTTCATCCGAATCTAAGATCAAACTAACCTGAATGCCCTTTGTTTAACTATCATCCATGTGCCCATCCAAGAGTCGCTTGAATGTCCCTAATGTATCTGACTCTACTACCACATCTGGCAGTGCATTCCACACACCCATCTCTCTGTGTAAAGAACCAACCTCTGATATCTCCCCTAAACCGTCCTCCAATCACCTTAAAATTACGACTCTTCATGATAGCCATTTACACCCTGGGAAACAATCTCTGGCTATCCATCTATACTTCTCCTTATCTTGTATATCTCTGTCAAGTTACCTCTCGTCCTTCTTTGCTCCGTTAAGAAAAGCCATAGCTCCCTCAACCTTCCTTCATAAGACATGCCCTCCAATCCAGGGAACATCCTGGTAAATCTCCTCTGCACCCTCTCTTGAGCTTCCACATCCTTCCTATAATGAGGCAACCAGAACCGAACACAATATTTCAAGTGTGGTCTAACCAGGGCTTTATAGAACTGCAGCATAACCTCACGGTTCTTAAACTCAATTCCCACCATATGCCTTCTTAACAGCCCTATCAACTTGGGTAGCAACTTTAAGGGATCTATGGACATGGACCCCAAGCTCCCTCTGTTCCGCCACACTGCCAAGAATCCTGCCTTTAACCCTGTAATCTGCATTCAAATTCGACCTTCCAAAATGAATCACTTCACACTTTTCCAGGTTGAACTCCATCCGCCACTTCTCAGCACAGCTCTACATCCTGTCAATGTCCCACTGCAACCCACAACAACACTATCCATAACTCCATCAACCTTTGTGTCATCAGCAAATTTACCAACCACCCTTTCACCTTCCCATCCAAGCCATTTATAAAAGCCATAAAGAGCAGTGGGTCCAGAACAGATCCCTACGGAATACCACTGGTCACCGAGCTCCAGGCTGAATATTTTCCATCAAATACCACCTTGTGTGTTCTATGGGCCAGCCAATGTTGTATCCAGAGAGCCAAATTTCCTGGTATCCAATGCCTCCTCACTTACTGAATGAGCCTACCATGGGGAACCTTATCAAATGCCTTGCTAAAATCCGTATTCACCGTAATTACACCGGCACCACTCTCCACCTCTTCCTCCGCTACATTGATGACTGCATTGGCGCCACCTTGTGCTCCCGCGAGGAGGTTGAGCAATTCATCAACTTCACCAACACATTCTACCCTGACCTTAAATTTACCTGGACCATCTCTGACACCTCCCTCCCCTTCCTGAACCTCTCCATCTCCATTAATGACGACCGACTTGACACTGACATTTTTTACAAACCCACCGACTCCCACAGCTACCTGGATTACACCTCTTCCCACCCTATCTCTTGCAAAAATGCCATCCCGTATTCCCAATTCCTCCACCTCCGCCGTATCTGCTCCCAGGAGGACCAGTTCCACCATAGAACACACCAGATGGCCTCCTTCTTTAGAGACCGTAATTTCCCTTCCCACGTGGTTAAAGATGCCCTCCAACGCATCTCGTCCACATTCCGCACCTCCACCCTCAGACCCCACCCCTCCAACCATAACAAGGACAGAATGCCCCTGGTGCTCACCTTCCACCCTACAAACCTTTGCATAAACCAAATCATCCGCCAACATTTCCGCCACCTCCAAAAAGACCCCACCACCAGGGATATATTTCCCTCCCCACCCCTTTCTGCCTTCCGCAAAGACCGTTCCCTCCGTGACTACCTGGTCAGATCCGCGCCCCCCTACAACCCACCTTCCCACCCTGGCACTTTCCCCAGCCACCGCAGGAACTGTAAAACCTATGCCCACACCTCCTCCCTCACCTCTATCCAAGGCCCTAAAGGAGCCTTCCACATCCATCAAAGTTTTACCTGCACATCCACTAATATCATTTATTGTATCCGTTGCTCCCGATGCGGTCTCCTCCACATTGGGGAGACTGGACACCTCCGAGCAGAGCGCTTTAGGGAACATCTCCGAGGCACCCGCATCAATCAACCACACTGCCCCGTGGCCCAACATTTCAACTCCCCCTCCCACTCTGCCGAGGACATGGAGGTCCTGGGCCTCTTTCACCGCCGCTCCCTCACCACCAGATGCCTGGAGGAAGAACACCTCATCTTCCGCCCCAGGGCATCAATGTGGATTTCAACAGTTTCCTCATTTCTCCTTCCCCCACCGCATCCTAGTTTCAAACTTCCAGCTCAGCACTGTCACCATGACTTGTCCGGACTTGTCCGACCTGCCTAGCTCCTTTCCCACCTATCCACTCAACCCTTTCCTCCCTGACCTATCACCTTCATCTCCTCCCCCACTCACCCATTGTACTCTATGCTAATCTCTCCCCATCCCCAACCTCCCCAAGCTTATCTCTCCACGCTTCAGTCTCTCTGCCTTTATTCCTGATGAAGGGCTTTTGCCTGAAACGTCGATTTTGCTGCTCGTTGGATGCTGCCTGAATTGCTGTGCTCTTCCAGCACCACTGATCCAAAATCCATATACACCATATCCACTGCTCTAGCTTCATCAATGTTTTTTGTTATCCTCAATGAATTCAATAATGGTTGTGAGCATAACCTGCTCCTCACGACGTTTTGCTATCTCTCATAAAACTATGATTTTCTAAATGATCATAAATCCTGTCTCTCAGAATCCTCTCCAATGATTTGCCTACCACCGATGTAACACTGACTGGTTTGTAATTCCCAGGGATATCTCTATTCCCTTTCTCTAACAAGGGAATAATATTTGCCACCCTCCAATCATCTGGTACTCCTATATTACAACAGCATCATATGCTACTGTTCCGACAGAGTGAACTAATGTGTTGGCCTACTTGGCTTCAGACCTAGTGTCCAATCCTGAAGCAATTCAAAATCTCAAAAATCTTTTGCTGCAAAGTGCTCCATTTTATTTGGTGTTGCCCTTCCATGTATCCAAAAGGTGTTGGCAGTGTACATTTAGGGCCCATGATTTTTCTAAGCTTTTATCTGGTTTACATGAAGTTTTAAAATCTCCTTGCAGTATTCGAAACTTGCAGAGCTGCTCACGTGTACAGTCACTATGTTTCCCCAGGGAATCTCTCAGCTGAATTTGTAATTTATTTCCTGGATGATGCAATGTTATTTAAAACTACTTTACAGTAAATTACTTTAATAATCTTTACACTTCCTTCCCCTAGACTATTGAATATTTGTTGGCCTAATGAAGGAGTGGTGCTCTGAAAGCTAGGGCTTCCAAATGAATCTGTTGGACAAAACTTGGTGCAGTGTGATTTTTATCTTTTACAATAAAACACCTATAAAAGACTTGGGGATTCCACTTTGTTAGCTGTCAGTCCTTTCTCATAATTACTCAGTAGAGAAGCACAATGATTTTTTCACCTTCCCTCTGAAGCTTCTTTATTCTTTCTGGTATTTAGCTGTATTTTCCACCCAATAAGCATATTTTTTTCTTCTTTATTTTAATTTCTACCTCCTTTGTCATCCAGACAATCTACAACAACCCTCCACACTATCCACAACTCCATCAATCTTTGTGTCATCAGCAAACTTATCAACCACCCTTTCATTTTCACTTCCTCATCCAAGTCATTTATAAAAATCACATAGGGTCAACAAGCTAAGATTGTTGATCTTAGCTTTTCTTTTTGAGGGACTATAACTTGACTGTATCTGAATCATAAGTTCTTTGAATGTAGCCCCTTGCTCAGTTATAGTTCTTCCGCCTCAGCTTTCATTTGTGAATCAGACATTATTAGAGATTCTCAGCACAAGAAGGACCTCATGAAATGAAGACCATGTTTCATCAATTGGGTGAAACTTATTTTAAAAATGAGTAGGTTGGTATACATAGCCTGATTCAAACTGTATATCTTGAATTTCAAAAGTTCTTTGGCAAGTTACCACATAATAGACACTGATAAGAATCCTGTGGTAACATCTTCTTAAAAGTTGGTCGCTGCATTTCACTGTTCAACCATATGACCTAATTTCCCAATGCCCTTTAGCCAGCTCCATTTTTGTACTGTTATAGTAACCTTTATTCAGGCTTAAAACACTACTCTCAGAATCAACCTTGTCCTCTTCAAACTGAATGTGAAATTCTACCACATTACAATAACTGTCACCTAGATATTCTTTTATCATGAGGTTACTGATTAATCGTATTTCATTGCTCATAACTAAGTCTGGGATAAGCAATCTCCAGCTGGCTGTAGAAAGTAATGTTCTGTGGATACCCTGTATGAATTAATTTTCCAACAACTTTGTAAAGCTGGTTAACCCAATCTGCAATTGATTAAAAGTTACTCATCATTATTGAGATACATTTCTACTACACCCATTCATTTCTTCTTGCAGTCTCTGTTCTACAGTGTAACTGCTGTTTGAGGGTCTCTAAATTATACCCAAATGTGACCTCTCACTTTTTTTTATTTCTACATAAACTGATCTTAAATCTTACTCTCTCAAATAAACATCAGCTCTTTTTATTGTACAAATTGCATCTTTAATTTAGAGATACCTCACCAATTTCTCCTAAGTTCCATTTTTAAGATTAGATTAGATTACATACAGTGTGGAAACAGGCCCTTCGGCCCAACAAGTCCACACCAACCCGCCGAAGCACAACCCACCCAGACCTATTCCCCTACATTTACCCCTGCCCCTAACTCTACAGGCAATTTAGCATGGCCAATTCACCTAACCTGCACATTTTTGGACTGTGGGAGGAAACCGGAACACCTGGAGGAAACCCACGCAGACACAGGGAGAACGTGCAAACTTCCACACAGTCAGTCTTCCTGAGGTGGGAATTGAACCCAGGTCTCTGATGCTGTGAGGCAGCAGTACTAACCACCGTGCCGCCCACAAATGTCAAACACTCCTTATTATTTGTGTTAGCCACGGTCACCTTACGACCATTTTTCTGTAAAGGCTATCAGGTTATGCATATGTATCTTTATCTGTGTAAATAATTAATCCATTTTGTTATGAATGCTGTCTGCGTTCAGATATAAAACCTTTAATTCTGTCTTTTTTACCATTTCAGCAATCTCTGGTTATATGCGCTGGTACATTATCATGTTTATAATCACTGTCTCTTCCTGACTCACCCTCATTATCATCACCCAATGACTGCCCCATTCTATTTTTGTTTCCTTCTTATTTATCAAATCTACTCTTACATAGTCCCTTCCCCAATTATTTAGTTTATATCTCTCTCTACTGCCCTGGTTGTATAATTCACAAGAACACTAGTCCTAGCAGAGTTTCAATGAAGCCTGCCTTAATAGAAAAGCACCCACTTGCCCCAATACTGATGCAAGTACCCAATGAATCAAAACCCATTTCTCCCATTCCTGTTTTTGACCCAACCATTCATCTCTCTAATCTTAATTTTAGTTACTTTACACTAGTATGCTCATGGTTTAGGTAACAATCCAAACATTCTTACCTGTGAGGGTTTACTATTTGATTTTGACCCCAGCTGTCATTTTCTGTACATAGATTGGACTAGGAAAGAAGTTCTATGTTGTTGATACCTATGTAGACAGTGTTATAGACTAAGCCAGACCACTCAAAACATTCTTAAGCAGGCAGCTCAGACCATAACTTTGCAATTTGTTTCGGTAAGTGTACAGTGAAAATTACCTGGATTAAGTTAGCTAGGTTGTCTACAGGCATCTGGTACAAGCTCATATGCACTTGAAATGGCTTTTTTCACCTCCTCATATTCCCCAGATACCTCCTCTGATAGTAATGTGCATACCTCACTAGCCCTACCTATAAGTTTAGTTTGAATCAACAAAATCTGCATTGCCACTGGCCAAAGCATTTGTTTAGCCACCTTTTCAAATGAGATGAAAAAGGCTTCCACATCTTTCTCATAAAATTTAGGCAGTGTTTGAACGTACTTAAACAGCTTCTTACTAGGCTTCTGACTACCAGGGGCAGGCTCATCCTCACTCTCTTCCTCACTAAGCCTACCCGCAGCCTTCATCTTCAACCTTTTAAGCTGACTTTCCTTTATAAGTACCAGTTTTTGAAGTTCAAAAGCTCTCTCTTTTTCTTTCTCTACTCTCTTCTTCCCTTTTTTCTGGTTCTAATCATAGCTCAAATGATTTCATTTCTGCCGCGCTTTCCTTATCTCACACGTCTAGCTCAAGCTGCCTCATTTGCAATTGAATTCTTGCCATCTCTATAGATTCTGATGGTTTCTCCGGCAAGTTTAAATACTGAGCTACTGCTGTAATTATCTCTCCTTTCCTCACAGAAGCAGGCAAGTCCAATTCCAGCTTCTCTGCTAATTTCTGCAGCTTGGTCTTATTCATCCTTTGCAAAACTTCCAAAATGACCACATCCACATTGAGAAAACCTTTGGCGACTGAAAAAGCCATTACTATCCCAAGCTTTGTCTTCCTAACCAAACCAACACCCAAAATAAAGATACTAGCATCCACCACTTGCCATTTAAAATCCCGCAAAGAGCCCCCAATCTGTTATGGACTCAGCCAGACCACTCAAAACATTTCTTTAGCAGGCAGCTCAGACCATAACTTTGCAATTTGTTTCAGTTAGTGTACAGTGAAAATAAGTTCGCTAGGTTGACTACTAGATTTTAAAACAGACAAAAATTTACTCACAAAATTACACAATGAAACACAAAGAACAGAATGAAGAACCCCTACGGTACTCAGTCTATCCAATTAGATTTAATTATGCTGTTCCGAATAGACACAGCAGTCCCAATAAGCAAGCTCTCCTTAAAAGCCAGTATAAATGAAACATGCTTACAGTTGAGGTTGATGGGCAGAAAGAGAGAAAGAGAGTTTCCACACAGCTCCCTGTTGAACTCCTCACCAGGACCGACTGATCTAAATTGCTCAGCTCAGCTAGAGAGCTGGCAACGCCCTTTTCTTTATACAGATCACTTCTAAAACATGACCATTTTGGCCTGAAGTCTCATCTGTTTACATATAAACAAAAGGCCTCTCAAAATCCTTTTCATCTCTGTACCAAACTAGACTGATCGGAGCCCGGCCCAGTTTATTACCCCTCTGAAAAAAATCAAAGACAAAGTATCCTTGAGCCAAGGAACAGCTTTTAGGGAAAAAAATGACTAGCTTTGTGACAACATGATAACAAGATCATCCTCCTCCCAATAAGCAGTTGGCCCAAACCCTGCCACAAGGCAAGTAACACAGTCTTCTGAACATACATTTTCTGTAGCAGAGTACTGGATCTCCTTAACTATACTACTACAATCACATCTGAAAAATGTGTTGCTGGAAAAGCGCAGCAGGCCAGGCAGCATCCAAGGAGCAGGGGAATCGACGTTTCGGGCATAAGCCCTTCTTCAGGAATGAGGAAGGTGTGCCAAGCAAGCTAAGATAAAAGGTAGGGAAGAGGGACTTAGGGGAGGGGCATTGGGAATGCAATAGGTGGAAGGAGGTTAAGGTGAGGGTGATAGGCCGGAGAGGGGGTGGGGGCGGAGAGGACGGGAAGAAGATTGCAGGTCAAGAAGGCGGTGCTGAGTCCAAGAGTTGAGGCTGAGATAAGGTGGGGGGAGGGGAAATGAGGAAGCTGGAGAAATCTGCATTCATCCCTTGTGGTTGGAGGGTTCCTAGGCAGAATATTAGGCGCTCTTCCTCCAGGTGTCGTGTTGCCATGGTCTGGCAATGGAGGAGGCCAAGGACCTGCATGTCCTTGGCGGAGTGGGAGGGGGAGTTAAAGTGTTCAGCCACAGGGCGGTTGGGTTGGTTGGTGCGGGTGTCCCAGAGGTGTTCTCTGAAACGTTCCGCAAGTAGGCAGCCTGTCTCCCCAATGTAGAGGAGCCCACATCGGGTGCAGCGGATGCAGTAAATGATGTGTGTGGAGGTGCGGGTGAATTTGTGACGGATATGGACGGACCCCATGGGGCCTTAGAGGGAAGTGAGGGGGGAGGCATTTCTTGTGGTTGTAAGGAAAGGTGCCGGGAGTGGAGGTTGGGTTGGTAGGGGGGGGGTGTGGACCTGATGAGGGAGTCGTGGAGGGAGTGGTCTTTCCGGAACGCTGATGGGTGAGGGGAGGGAAATTAATCCTTGGTGGTGGGGTCTGTTTGGAGGTGGCGGAAATGACGACGGATGATCCGATGTATCTGGAGGTAGGCAGGGTGGTAGGTGAGGACCAGTGGGGTTCTGTCCTGGTGGCGATTGGAGGGGCGGGGTTCAAGGTCGGAGGAGCGGGAAATGGAGGAGATGTAGTGGAGAGCATCGTCAACCACGTCTGAGGGGAAATTGCTGTCTTTGAAGAAGGAGGCCATCTGGGTTGTTCGGTATTGGAATTGGTCCTCCTGGGAGCAGATGCGGTGGAGGTGAAGGAATTGGGAATATGGGATGACATTTTTCCAGGAGGCAGGGTGGGAGGAGGTGTAATCTACAGAGCTGTGGGTGTCGGTCAGTTTATAGTAAATGTCCGTGTTGAGTCGGTCGCCCGAGATAGAAATGGCGAGGTCTAGGAAGGGGAGGGAGGAGTCTGAGATGGTCCAGGTAAATTTGAGGTCGGGGTGGAAGGTGTTAGTAAACTGTTCAATCTCCTTGTGGGAGCACGAGGTAGCGCAGATACAGTCATCGATGTAGCGGAGGAAAAGGTGGGGGATGGTGCCAATGCAGCTGCGGAAGACGGACTGTTCCACATATCTGACAAAAAGGCAGACATAGCTGCAGCCCATGTGGGTGCCCATGGCTACTGCTTTGGTTTGGAGGAAGTGGGAAGATTGGAAAGAGAAGTTGTTCAGAGTGAGGACCAGTTCAGTCAGTCGAAGGAGGGTGTCAGTAGAAGGGTAATAGTTGGGTCAGAGGGAAAGGAAGAAGCAGAGGGCTTGGAGGCCTTCATGATGGGGGATGGAGGTGTATAGGGACTGGATATCCACGGTGAAGGTAAGGCATTGGGGGCCAGGGAAGCAAAGATCATGGAGGAGGTGGAGGGTGTGGATGGTGTCCCGAACGTAGGTGGGGAGTTCTTGGACTAAGGAGGACAGGACTGTGTCGAGGTATGCAGAGATGAGTTCGGTGGGGCAGGAGCAGGCTGAGACAATGGGTCGGCCGGGGCAGTCAGGTTTGTTGATTTTGGACAGGAGGTAGAAATGGGTGGTGCAGGGTTGCGGGACTATGAGGTTGGAGGCGGTGGAAGGGAGATCCCCTGAGGTGATAAGGTTATGGATGGTCTGGGAGATGATAGTTTGGTGGTGGGAGGTGGGATCATGGTCAAGGGGGCAGTAGGAGGAGGTGTCCGCGAGCTGGCGTTTAGCCTCAGCGGTGTAAAGATCGGTGCGCCAATCACATTCCTATTAACATCTCCTGCTTGAATGTATTCCTGTAAAATAGTGCCATGGTCAGTTAACTCATATAGAGTCGAGATTGTGGTGCCTGATGAAGGGCTTTTGCCCAAAAGGTCGATTCTCCTGCTCCTCAGATGCTGACTGACCTGCTGTGCTTTTCCAGCACCATACTCTTAACTCCAGTCTCCAGCATCTGCAGTCTTCACTTTTGCCTACTTAACTCATACCCTTCAGCCCCCTCTTTAAGAACCTCAAACCTGTCAGACAATTGCAAGGGCTACTTCTTCCATCTTGTATTTGCATCACTCACAATCACACTGCCTGTTCCTCATCACAGACTGAATTAGGAGTCCTTATAACTTTCATCATTCTCAATATGTTGCAGTGCCAGCAGCTCTGAAGGAGAGGTACATGGTTTTCGGTTTTTAGTACATTTAAAAGGTTTTTTTTATTTATTCAAGAACTTATTCAATATTTAATCCAAAAAAATCATTTGGAACAGTGAGCTTTTTCAGAATGCACTTATTGTACATGTTCATAGCTGGCTGATCTGCATTTATTACCTGTCCCAAGTTGCCCTTAAGGCAGTAGTGAACTGTCTTCTTGAACAGCTGCACTCCATGTACTGCAGGTAGATCCCAAAAGCTGCTAGACAAGGAATTACAGGATTTTGACCCAATGAGAGTGAAGGAATGGTGATATTTTTCCAAAGTGGGATTGTGAGCAGTCTGATATCCCATGTATCTGCTGCCTTTGTTCTTCTAAATAGTAATAGTTGTGAGTTTGGAAATCTTTCCATAGATGCTGCTGAGGATCTAAAATTTGAACTAAAGTTATTAATAGAAGCAACAAGTATATGTAGATTTTTACGAACGACAAATGGCTTTTCAATTTAAAAGAATACAAGAAAATGGCTGAGAATAGTGATTGAACCCTGTAAACATGTACTGCTGATTTGCAGAATTAAGCTGAAATCCAAACATAAGAGGACAATAGAGTTTTTGTAAAATGAATACTGACACATTAATTGACCATTAATCAAACTAACTTTGAACTCCTACCATGGCATGATGATTTACATAAATAAGAACCCTTTCCCAGGAAATATCATTGGATTAACTTGCTTTAAATCATGTCACCTATTATATGTGATTGGTCTTCCCTTTTAATTAAGGCTGTACTACCTCTTTAAAAAACATATAAATAATGTATATTTTTTGAATGTAATTGTGCAACTTCACCATGGAACACAGAAGCTTTAACGTTTGTGTTGCTGGTCAGAATTGCAACAAGGGTACCTTAATTCAAAAAACTAATGACCCTTGCTTTTGTACAGACTGCATTTTGTTGAATCTTTTGATCGATCTCGAACCAAGAGGCCCCTCTTGAGGGGTTATAAATCTTCACTGCCAGACCAAATATTGTACCTGAGGTTTAGGCTTCATACAGTCATAGAGTCAGAGAGATGTACAGCATGGAAACAGACCCTTTGGTCCAACCTGACCAGATATCCCAACCCAATCTAGTCCCACCTGTCAGCACCCGGCCCATATCCCTCCAAACCCTTCCTATTCACATACCCAGCCCAATGCCTCTTAAATGTTACAATTGTACCAGCCTCCACCACATCCTCTGGCAGCTCAATCCATACACGTACCACCCTCTGTGTGAAAACTTTGTCCCTTAGGTCTCTTTTATATCTTTCCCCTCTCACCCTAAACCTATGCCCTCTAGTTCTGGACTCCCCAGCTCCAGGGAAAAGACTTTGCCTATTTATCCTATCCATGCCCCTCATGATTTTGTAAACCTTTATATGGTCACCCTCAGCCTCTGACCCTTCAGGGAAAACAGCCCCAGCCTGGTCAGCCTCTCCCTATAGCTCAAATCCTCCAACCCTGGTAACATCCTTGTAAATATTTTCTGAACTCTTTCAAGTTTCACAACATCTTTCCGATAGGAAGGAGACCAGAATTGCATGCAATATTCCAACAGTGGCCTAACCAATGTCCTGTACAGCCGCAACATGACCTCTCAACTCCTGTACTCAATACTTTGACTAATAAAGGAAAGCATACCAAATGCTGCCTTCACTATCCTATCTATCTGTGACTCCACTTTCAAGCAGCTATGAACCTGCACTCCAAGGTCTCTTTGTTCAGCAACACTTCCCGGGACCTTAAACAATCCAAGGATTTACAACTTATCGAAAAGACAGGGAGGTGAGCAGAGGGGATGGGGTGGCCTTGTTAGTTAAGAACAAAATTAAATCTATGGCACTGAATGACATAGTGTTGGATGATGTGGAGTCTGTGTGGGTGGAATTGAGGAACCATAAAGGCAAAAAAACCATAATTGGAGTTGTGTACAGATCTCCTAACAGTGGTCAGGACCGGGACGCAACATGTACCGGGAAATAGAAAGGCATGTCAGAAAGGCAAGGTCACGGTGATCATGGGGGACTTCAATATGCAGGTGGACTGGGTAAATAATGTTGCCAGTGGATCCAAAGAAAAGGAATTCATGGAATGCTTACAGGATGGCTTTTTGGAACAGCTTGTCATGGAGCCCACAAGGGAGCAGGCTTTTCTGGACCCATGGCTATGTAATGAACCAGACTTTATAAAAGATCTTAAAATAAGGGAACACTTAGGAAGCAGCGATCATAATATGGTAGAGTTCAGTCTGCAGTTTGAAAGAGAGTAGGCAAAATCGGATGTAATGGTGTTACAGTTAAATAAAGGGCATGAGAGAGGAACTGACAAAAATAGACTGGAAGCAGAGCCTAACGGGGAAGACAGTAGAGCAAAAATGGCAGGAGTTTGTAGGTATAATTGAGGACACTGTACAGAGGTTCATCCCCAAGAAAAGAAAGATTATCTGGGGAGGGATTAGACAGCCATGGCTGACAAAGGAAATCAGGAAATGTATCAAAGAAAAAGAGTGATCCTATAAAGTGGCCAAGAGCACTGGGAAATCAGAAGATTGGGAAGGCTACAAAAACAAACTTAGGATAACAAAGAAAGAAATAAGGAAGGAGAGGATCAAATATGAAGGTAGGCTAGCCAGTATTATTAGAAATGATAGTAAGTTTCTTTCACTACATAAGAAACAAACGACAGGCAAAAGTAGACATTGGGCCACTTCAAACTGATGCTGGAAGGTTAGTGATGGGAGATAAGGAAATGGCTGGAGAACTTAACAAGTACTTTGCATCAGCCTTCACAGTGGAAGACATGAGTAATATCCCGACAATTAAAGGGAGTCGGGGCTGAGTTGAGTATGGTTGTCATTACAAAAGAGATAGTGCTAGAAAAGCTAAAAGATCTTAAAATTGACAAATCTCCTGGCCCTGATGGGCTACATCCTAGAGTTCTGAGGGAGGTGGCTGAGGAAAGAGCGGAGGCGTTGGTTGAGATCTTTCAAAAGTCACTGGAGTCAGGGAAAGTCCCGGATGATTGGAAGATCACTGTTGTAACCCCCTTGTTCAAGAAAGGATCAAGACAAAAGATGGAAAATTATAGGCCAATTAGCCTAACCTCGGTTGTTGGTAAAATTCTAGAATCCATCGTTATGGATGAGGTTTCTAAATTCTTGGAAGCGCAGGGTCGGATTAGAACAAGTCAACATGGATTTAGTAAAGGGAGGTCGTGCCTGACAAACCTGTTGGAATTCTTTGAAGAGGTGACAAGTAGGTTAGACCAGGGAAACCCAGCGGATGTGGTCTATCTAGACTTCAAAAAGGCTTTTGATAAGGTGCCACACAGGAGGCTGCTGAGTAAGGTGAGGGCCCATGGTGTTCGAGATGAGCTACTGGCATGGATTGAGGATTGGCTGTCTGACAGAAGGCAGAGTTGGGATAAGAGGTTCTTTTTCGGAATGGCAGTCGGTGACAAGCGGTGTCCCACAGGGTTCATTGTTGGGGCGCAGCTGTTCACATTATATATTAATGATCTGGGTGAAGGGACTGGGGGTATTCTAGCGGAGTTTGCCGATGATACAAAGCTAGGTGGACAGGCAGGTAGTACTGAGGAAGTGGGGAGGCTGCAGAAGGATTTAGACAGTTTGAGAGAGTGGTCCAGGAAATGGCTGATGAAATTCAACATGAGCAAATGTGAGATCTTGCACTTTGGAAAAAAGAATACAAGCATGGACTACTTTCTAAACAGTGAGAAAATTCGTAAAGCCAAAGTACAAAGGGATCCGGGAGTGCTAGTCAAGGATTCTCTAAAGGTAAATATGCAGGTTGAGTCCGTGATTAAGAAAGCAAATGCAATGTTGTTATTTATCTCAAGAGGGTTGGAATATAAAAGCAGTGATGTGCTACTGAGCCTTATAAAGCTCTGGTTAGGCCCCATTTGGAGTACTGTGTCCAGTTTGGGGCCCCACACCTCAGGAGGGACATACTGGCTCTGGAACGTATCCAGCGGAGATTTACATGGATGATTCCTGGAATGGTTGGTCTAACATATGAGGAACGGCTGAGGATCCTGGGATTGTATTCATTGGAGTTTAGAAGATTAAGGGGAGATCATATAGAAACTTACAAGATAATACATGGCTTGGAAAGGTGGACGCTAGGAAATTGTTTCCGCTAGATGAGGAGACTAGGACCTGTAGACCCAGCCTTAGAATTAGAGGGGGTAAATTCAGAACAGAAATGTGGAGACATTTCTTCAGCCAGAGAGTGATGGACCTGTGGAATTCATTGCCACAGAGCGCAGTGGAGACCAGGACGCTAAATGGCTTCAAGGCTGAGATTGATGAATTCTTGATGTCACAAGGAATTAAGGGCGACGGGGGGGAATGCTGGCAAGTGGAGTTGAAATGCCCATCAGCCATGATTGAATGGCAGAGTGGACTCGATGGGCCGAATGGCCTTATTTCCACTCCTATGTCTTATGGTCTTATCATTAAATGTATAAGTCCTGCTAAGATTTGCTTTCCCAAAATGCAGCACCTCACATTTAACTGAATTAAATTCCATCTGCCACTTTTCAGCTCATTGGCCTATCTGGTCCAGATCCTGTTGTAATCTGAGGTAACCCTCCTCGCTGTCCACTACACCTCCAATTTTGGTATCATCTGTAAACTTACTAACTGTACCTCTTATGCTCACATCCAAATCATTTATGTAAATGACAAAAAGTAGAGGACCCAGCACCGATCCTTGTGGCACTCCACTGGTCACAGGCCTCCAATCTGAAAAACAACCCTCCACCACTACCCTCTGTCTTTTATCTTTGAGCCAGTTCTGTATCCAAATGGCTAGTTCTCCCTGTATCCCATGAGATCTAACCTTGCTAATCTTGTTGAACACCTGACTGAAGTCCATATAGATCACATCTACTGCTCTGCCCTCATCAATCTTCTTTGTTACTTCTTCTAAAAACTCAATCAATTCTCCAGATTTGTGCCATAAAGCTATGTGATGACACAACTAGGTAAATATTTTCAGTTCATCATGTATCTGCTATAGTTATCTCCAAACTGCTCTGTGTTTCAGACTTGAAGTTGACTTTCCAAACTAGCCAGCTGATTTTGCTAAAGAAATGATTTGATTGCGAATGAAGTGCGCATTATTTCCTGCCAACATTTTCAGGTTTCACATTTCATTGGTTAGATTGACAGTATCACCAGTGTCAAAGTAGATAGTTTGGCTATTCCTGTTTGCTATATCATGGGACTAGAACTTTAAGGAGCTGCTCTGAGAGGGTCTTGCAACAGACATCAATGTTAGGTATATCCATTTATTGTGTTTAGGCTTAGTGGCTTCAAGGAATGAGCCTCTGCGAATAAGAACAGCACTATCACAGTTAAATAATTTCCTACAAGCTGTTTATGATAAAATCTCACCAATTATTTTTATATGCCACTTTTAAAAATGTTCTTTTATGTGCTGTCTTTACATTATCCTGTTCAACATACAACCTTAGCCTCTTGTGTAGTGTTCAGTGCCTGACACCAAATTACAGAAATATCACTTAGAGTTAATTAAGCCAGACTTTACTTTGGTATCTGACTTACAGAGTTGTAGAGTCATATAGATGTACAGCACGGAAACAGACCCTTCGGTCCAATTCGTCCATGCCGACCAGATATCCCAACCCAGTCTGGTCCCACCTGCCAGCACCTGGCCCATATCCCTCCAAAACCCTCTTGTTCATATACCCATTCAGATGCCTTTTAAATGTTGCAATTGTTCCAGCCTCCACCATTTCCTCTTGCACCTCAGTCCATACACATACCACCCTCTGCGTGAAAAAGTTGCCCCTTAGGTCTCTTTCATATCTTTCCCCTCTCACCCTAAACCTATGCCTTCTAGTTCTGGACACCTCCACTCCAGGGAAAGGACCTTGTCTATTTACCCTATTCATGCCCCTCATGATTTTATAAACCTCTATAAAGTTACCCCTCAGCCTCCAATGCTCCAGGGAACAGCCCCAACCTATTCTACCTCTGCCTATAGCTCAAATCCTCCAACCCTGGCAACATCCTTGTAAATCTTTTCTGAACCCTTTCAAGTTTCACAACATCTTTCTGATAGGGAGGAGACCAGAACTGCATGCAATATTCCAACAGTGACCTAACCAATGCCCTGTACAGCCACAACATGGCCTCCCAACTCCTGTACTCAATACTCTGACCAATAAAGGAAAGCATACCAAAAACCTTCCATCAGCTGGAATCATAACATCAGTTTCACAGGACCAGCAGCAGTATGGTACAGTGGGTGAAGTTCAAGGCCAGTTTAGCACTCCAAGTGAAGAGAGGGAAGAATCTGAAGAAAAGTCTAGTGAAAGTATAGTATAGTGGGTAAAGAGCTTAAGGCTAACTGAGGCACTGGATGTGGAGAGAGAAAAACCCATGCAATGCTGATAAAGCGGGCCTTCAGGAAATGTAGCAAGTTGATTAAAAAAAAATCACTCCTCCACAATGAGGAAGACATTGCTGCAATTTAGAGGTCTTCTTCATTTAGAAGTCCCCAATGCCTCATCTTCACCATGTAATCCAGTCCCTGTAGACATTCATCTGCCATGACAAATGCCTTGAAGCCCTCCGTTTCTTCCTCTCCCGTTGACCCAACCAGTACCCTACCACAGACACACTCATTCAGTTGGCTGAGCTGGTCCTCACTCTCAAAGACTTCTCCTTCGAATCCTCCCACTTCCTGCAGCCCAAATGGGTAACCCTGGGCAGCCGCATGGGTCCAAGCTATATCTGTCTCTTCGTCAGGTACATGGAACAATCCATCTTCCGCAGTTACACCATCACCATTCCCCATCTTTTTCTCTGCTACATCAATTACTGTATTGGCGCCAGTTCGTGCTTCCACAAGGAGGTCCTCAAATTCACCTGGACCATCGTGGATACCTCCCTCCTCTTCCTGGACTTCTCAATTTCCATTTCCAATGATTGACTCAACACGGCTAGCAATTTCAAACCTACTTACTTCCACAGCTACCTGGACTACACCACCTCCCAACCCCTCATCCTGTAAAACTGTTATCTCCTTTGCCCAATTCCTTCACTTCCACTGTATCTACTCCTACAAGGATCAATTCCACTCCAAAACATTCCAGATGGCCTCCAACTTCAAGGACTGCAATTTCCCCTCCAACATGGTCAACAATGCCCTCCAGAGTACCTCCTTCACTTTCTGTACCTCTGCCCTTGAACCCCATCCCTCTAACCGCAACAAGATCAAACCCCCCTGGATCCTTCCACGCCACCAGTCTCCGGATAAAACACATAATCCTCCACCATTTCTGCCATCTATAGTCAGACCCCACCACTAGAGATATATTTCCCTCCCCACCCCTTTCAGCATTCCGCAGAGACCATTCCCTCCGTGACTCCCCTGTTAGGTCCACACATTCTCCCCACATCCCACCCCTGCCCACCCCCCCAACCCTCATCAACCCACCTTCCACTCCCAGCACCTTTCCTTGCCACTGCAAGAGGTGTAAAACCTGCAACTACCCCTTCCCCCTTACCTTCATCCAAGGCCCCAAAGGATTCTTCCACATCTGGCAGAGATTTTCCTGCACATCCAAACACCTCTTCTACTGTGTCTGTTGCTCTTGATGTGGTCTCCTCTATATTGTGGAGACAAGATGCTAACTCTCAGAATGTTTCAGAGAACATCTCTGGGCCACATGCACCAAACAACCCCACCGCCCTGTGGCCGACCACTTCAACTCCCCTTCCCATTCTAACAAGGACTTGCATGTCCTTGGTGGCCTCTACTGCCAAATCCTAATCACCCAATGCCTTTGGGCCCTCCAGCCAATGGGATCAACGTTGACTTCGCCAGTTTCCTCATCTTCCCTCCTCCCACCTCATCCCAAATACAACCCTCCAATTTGTCACCGCCTTCTTGATCTGTCCTGCCTGTCTATCTTCCTTCCCACCTATCCACTCCACCCCCCCACCCCGTTACAACCTATCACCATCAGCCCCCACATTCATCTACCTATCACATTCCTTGCTACCTTCTGCCCCACCCCAGCCAAGCCCCCTCCCATTTATCTCTCAGCCCCTTGGGCCCTACTAATTTCCTGACAAAGAGCTTATGCTTGAAACATCAACTGTCCTGCTCCTCGGATGCTGCCTGGCCGGGCTGTGCTTTTCTAGCTCCACCTTTTTGACTCTGATCTCCAGCATCTGAAGTCCTCACTTTCTGCCTGTCCACCTGTGACTCCACTTTCAGAGAATTGTGAACCTGAATTCCAAAGTCCCTCTGTTCCAATACAATCCTTAAGGTCCTACCATTCACCATGAAACTCCTACCTTGATGTGACTTTCCAAAATGCAAGACTTCACACTTATCTATATTAAACACCATTTTACCATTTCTCGGCCTACTTCCCCGCTGATCAAGGTCCTGGTGCAATTTTTGATAACTTTCTTTATATCCACAAACTACATAATTTAATGTCACCTGCAAACTTTCTGCCCTGTGACCGAATGCGTTAACTCCCCCTCCCACTCCACCAATGACATGTAGGTCTTTGGCCTCCCCCATCACCAAACCCTACACACCCGATGCCTGGGGGAAGAACACCTCATCTTCCGCCTTGGGACCCTGCAACCACTCGGGATCAATGTCGATTTCACCAGTTTCCTCATTTCCCCTTCTCCCCTTATCCCAGTCCCAAGCCCCAACTCGGCACCGCCCTCTTGACCTGCCCATCTTCCTTCCCACCTATCCAATCCATCCTCCTCTCTGACCTATCATTATTCCCCCTGCCCACCACCCCACCACCCCCCCCACCTCCACCACCAACTTTCATCTACCTATCACATTCCCAGCTACCTGACCTCCACCTACACTCCTTCCCATTTATCTCTTAGCCCCCAGTTAACAAGCCTCATTCCTGATGAAGGGCTTATGCCTGGAACGTCAATGCTCCTGCCCCTTGGATGCTGCCTGTCTGGCTGTGCTTTTCCAGCCTCACACTCTCAACCTACTGATCATGCTTTATATATTTCTCATCCAAATCACTATGAGCCCAGCACCATCCCCTGAGGCATTCCACTAGTCACAGGTCCAACAAGCATTCTTCCACTATTACCCTCTGCTTCCTTCCATCAAGCTAATTGTGCATTCAATTTGTCAGATCCCCCTGGATTCCATGTGATCTAGCCTTTCAGAGTAACCTACCATGTGGAAGCTTATTAAAGACCTTCCTGAAATCTATGTTGACTACACCCATCGGCCTACCCTCGTCAACCTTCCTGGTCACTTCATCAAAAAACTCTAACAAATTTGTGAGGCATGATCTCCCATGCACAAAGCAGTGCTGACTGCTCCTAATCAAACCCTGTCTTTCCAAATGCATGTATATCTTGTGTCTCAGAATCTTCTCAAGTAACTCACCCACCACAGATGTTAGGCTTATTGGTCTATAATTTCCAGGTTTAGTTTTGCAGCCCTCAAGACCTGATAGTCTACATCCCAGCGTGTTGAAGAATGTGGCTATAGACTTGGTTGATACATTGATAATCATCTTCCAAAATTCCATGATTTCAATGTTTGCTCTAGGTTGGAAGTTTGTCATTGACACCCATTATTGAAGAAAGAAGCAAGGGGAATAAACAAGGAACAATAGACCCAACAAGCCTTATATCAGTCGTAAGGAAAATATTAGAATGTATAATAAAAGAAGTGACACTCAAATGAAAATTGAGCAGTCAATATAGATTTGTGAGTGCAAAACCTTCTTAGAGGTTTTTGAGGATGTGATTAATAAAATTGAGAAAGAAAGCTGATGAATCTAATTTATTTGGACACTCAAAACCTTGAATCAGTTCATTTATTGAGTACAGCTGTAATGAAGTAATCATGATGACTGCACCTTGGAGTAGTGTGTACAATTTTAGTCTCATTATTTCAGGAAGGATATAGTCATATAGGAAGTGCAGCAAATATTCATCAAACCTTTTCCTGCAACTATCCAATGAAGAGACATTAGGTAAACTGGGCCTGTATTCTCTGGAGTTTCCAAGAATGAGAAGTGATCTTATTGAAACCTACAAAATATGGGGAAGGATAGAAAACAAGGGGTGCAATTTAAACGTAAGAAGGTGCCTTTTATGATGAGGTGAGAAGATTTTTTTTTACTCAGATAGTGGTAAATATTTGGAATTGTCTACCCCAAAGGTGTGTGGAAGCTCAATGTTTGAGTATATTTAAAGTAGAAGTTGAATAATTTTTGATAATCAATGTATACAGGGTTATAGGGATAATGTGGGTAAAAGACATTGAGGTGTTTGATCAGTCATGGTGCATTTAGATTCAAGAGTGACCACCAAAAGATATTTATAAATACACACAGAAGAAGCAGTTGCAAGGAGCAGGGGAAGAGCTGAGGAGCGGGACTAACTGGATTGATTTATGAAAGAGCTTTCACAGTCGTGATTTTTATCCGAATAAACAGAGTTTCATGTTTCAAGATATGTTATCTTTATCTTCTTTACAGATAAGGATATGTTGCACTTCAGATAAGAATTATCTCAGGTTACAAATGTTGATAAAAGCCAGATGTAGCAACTTTTGGAATATTATAACTCACACAGTAAATTTAGCTCCTCCCAACTGGTGGAAGATGAGCAAAGAATGCTAAAGTAGAATGTTTCAAGTTCCCTCAACTCTCATTTTAATATTATTAGTTTTAGCAATGGATGGGAGCCTCATTGAAAAATAATAATTCGAATCCAAATGCTAATGTGAGGGATTGATGCCATTTTAATCTGCTTCTGAGTATGTCACTTGCTGCGTTATGAACACTTTGGGCGAGAACAGTTAGGAAGGCAAAATCACTACAATTAAGTGAAGAAACTTAGGAGGAAGAATAAATGTGCAAAGTGTTTCTTAAATGGTGAGATTGGACAATATAGATGTACAAAGGGACTTGGGTGTTCTCGTCAATTAGTCATTGATGGCTTACCTGCTGGTACAATGAACTATTAGGAAGCTAAGTTGGCTCAGGAAACACAGGAGTAATCTACCTGACCCCACAAACAATGAATTATCCTTCACTGCCCCAGTCCTCCCTTCCCTAGCTGCGATTTCCTTGAACTTCTATGTTAGGAATGTAGAGCCAGGCGTCGTCTGTTAAATAGTAGTATGTAAACACAATGGAATGAAAACTAAGTTCAGAAAATGATAGCAATATGTGAAGTGATTGGCAGTATCTCTGGAGAAAGAAAAGAGTTAATGTTTCAGGTCAATGACCTTTTATCAAAACTGATTGGAAGAGAAACAGAATGCAACGTGAATTTTGTGAGAATGACAAATACAGAAGGTACAGGAAAAATAGCTTTTTACACTGAGAAAAAGCAATCTAATATTCCCTTAAGGTTTAAGTTGTGAGTTCTCAATAAGCAATGATTACCTTTGCATTTGCAATTTATTATTCACTAAACTTGCCTCAGAAGCGCCATTGCAGAATTGAATGGATTTTGGTTGCTGCAAGAGAGTCAACAGCTGTGAAAATAAGAGAATAATTTAAAATCTTAAGCCTTGATTAAAAATATCTAAAAACTTCAATAAACACCTGGATTTGTCATTATGACTTCAAATATTCTAGTATCTCCTATTTTGGACACAAAAGGAGTTTTTTGTGACTGAGCGATTTTTGAGAAGATTTGTAGCTCAGGTTGAGGTTCTGGATGTAAGTTTGCTCGCTGAACTGGAAGGTTCATTTTCGGACATTTCGTCACCATACTAGGTAATATCATCAATGAGTCTCCAGTGAAGCACTGGTGGTATGGCCCACTCTTTATTTGTGTGTTTAGCATTCCTTGGGTTGGTGATGTCATTTCCTGTTCTTTTTCTCAGTGGGGGGTGGTAAATGGGATCCAAGTCAATATGTTTGTTGATAGAGTACCGGTTGGAATGCTATGCTTCTAGAAGCATGAAAGGACAATTTACAGGAGACTGAGCAGTAAAAATCAAGACCAAAATAATGCTGTAAATAATGTGGAGAATGCCACAAGGAAGAAAAGAAGAATGTCCATGATGGTGAAAGCATTGTTCTAACTACAAGAAATTAACTTTATTGCACACATGTGTTTTGCTGGAAAAAAGGACTGAAACTCAAAAATCACGGACTGAAACTCTGTTAAGGGTGCTTCTCAAAGTGATATTCAAAGATTCTCACTCTACCCTCTGGAACATATTGGCACCATCAAGTCTCAAGGTAAAACAGGGCTTGTGACTGATGGAATCAGAACTGCAATCTGAATATCAAATTACTGTGAAGTATCAGCTAGACAATGATGCTACATGCAACATCATGAGCTTTGTTGACCTATGTAAAATTGCTCCAGATGATGACCTAAAAATGTAGCTGTTGAAGATGATATTGTGATTCCACAATGGAATCATGCTCATCCAAAGGAAACAAATGGAGCTGAGATTAAGTTGTCAGCTTGATGAAAAAGAAGTTTATCAGTCATGTATGAGAATTGTTGACAAATAGGACTAGGTGAGATTGGGATATTTGGTTGGTATGACCATCGCCGACAGATTCGCGACGTCCGTGGCTATCGGGAATCATCTCCTTCCTATTTGGTTGGTATGGACAACTTGGATTGGCAGGTCTGTTTCCATGCTGTGTGACTCTGTGAATGGTCCATATAGTGTCCCACAGCACTGCCCATCTATATAATTCTGCATAGCACCATTAAAAACTGGATTACACAAACACATTTCTTCTGCAAATGCATTTCACAAGCATTTCTGAACTGATTGTTGCAAAATTTCTGAATTGCTAATGGTGCAACAAGTACTTTTTTGTACAGGAATAGGAATTTAAAACAGTCTAAGTGTGACTGTAAGAGGGAGGTGTCAGAATCTGAAGGCAAAGGGACTAATTCCAGGGCAGAATCTGTTCGAACTGGATTTCTCCACTAATGCTTTGTGGGAATGTTAATGAGTACTCTGGGGAGTGTTTAAACTAATGTGACAGGGAGTGGGCACCAAAATGAAACTAGGGTGTAGGAACCTGACACACACAACAGGTACAAATAGTATAAAGATTGTTCAGAAACAATTCTAGAAGCATGAAAGGACAATTTACAGGAGACTGAGCAGTAAAAATCAAGACCAAAATAATGCTGTAAATAATGCGGAGAGTGCCACATAAAAGAAAAGAAGAATGTCCATGATGGTGGACAGGAAATGTGAAGCAGTCAATTATGTGTTTGGTGATTCAAGTGGTACATAAGGTGGATGAACTGCTAGAGTTGCCATATGTGATTATGATATAGTGCTCATAAGAGAGATCTTGCTTAAGGAAGGGAGGATTAGCAATGTAACATTCCTGGCCAGAAGGAATTTAAGAGAGATAAGTGAGAGAGTGGTGCTGGCAATTTTAGTGGAAGAAATTATAGCACAGAAAAGGGATGATGTAATTGCAAACAGTCAAAGTCAGAATCTATTTAGTTGGAACTGAGGATAAAAGAGCAACTATTGACTAATGTATGTATACCGGTCTTTCAAATTGTGGAAAAGAGGCAGGCGAGAAAATTTGCAAACAAATTATGAAAAGACACATGATAGACTGGTGTGTCTCACATCAGTGGTGAGTAAGTTGTTGCAGGGAATCCTCAGGGATAGCATTTACATGTGTTTGGAAAAGCAAGAACGGATTAGGGATAGTCAACATGGCTTTGTGTGTGGGAAATTGTGTCTCGCTAACTTGATTGAGTTTTTTGAAGAGTGACAAAGCAGATTGATGAAGGCAGAGTGATGGACATGTCTAGATGGACTTATGTAAGGTGTTTTTCAAGGTTCTGCATGCTAGATTGATTAGCAAGGTTAGGTCACATGAAAGACAGGAAGAACTAGCCATTTGGATGCAAAATATGCACAAAGGTAGGAGACAGAAGGTAATGGGAGAGGGTTGCTTTTCAAACTGGAGGCCTGTGACCAGCAGTGTGTCACAAGACTCAATGCTGGGTCCACTGCTTTTGGTTATTTACATAAATGACTTGGATGTGAATATAGGGGATATAGAGTCAGAGAGATGTACAGCATGGAAACAGACCCTTCGGTCCAACCTGTCCATGCCGCCAGATATCCCAACCCAATCTAGTCCGAGCTGCCAGCACCCGGCCATATCCCTCCAAACCCTTCCTATTCATATACCCATCCAAATGCGTCTTAAATGTTGCAATTGTACCAACTTCCACCACATCCTATGACAGCTCATTCCATACACATACCACCCTCTGCGTGAAAACGTTGTCCCGTAGGTCCCTTTTATATCATTCCTCTCTCACCCTAAACCTATGCCCTCTAGTTCTGGACTTCCCAACCCCAGGGAAAAGACTTTGCCTATGTATCCTATCCATGCCCCTCATGATTTTGTAAAACTCTATATGGTCACCCCTCAGCCTCCAGGGAAAACAACCACAGCCTATTCAGCCTCTCCCTATAGCTCAAATCCTCCAGCCCCGGCAACATCCTTGTAAATCTTTTCTGAACCCTTTCAAGTTGCACAACATCTTTCCGATAGGAAGGAGATTAGAATTGCACGCAGTATTCCAACAGTGGCCTAACCAATGTCCTGTACAGCCGCAACATGACCTTCCAACTCCTGTACTCAATACTCTGACCAATAAAGGAAAGCATACCAAATGCCTTCTTCACTATCCTATCTATCTGTGACCCCACTTTCAAGGAGCTATGAACCTGCACTCCAAGGTCTCTTTGTTCAGCAACACTCCCTAGGACCTTACCATTAAGTGTATAAGTCCTGCTAAGATTTGCTTTCCCAAAATGCAGCACCTTGCATTAATCTGAATTAAACTCCATCTGCCACTTCTCAGCCCATTGGCCCATCTGGTCCAGATCCTGTTGTAATCTGAGGTAACCCTCTTTGCTGTCCACTACACCTCCAATTTTGGTGTCATCTGCAAACTTACTAACTGTAACTCTTATACTCGCATTCAAATCATTTACGTAAATGACAAAAAGTAGAGGACCCAGCACCGATCCTTGTGGCACTCCACTGGTCACAGGCCTCCAGTCTGAAAAACAACCATCCACGATTACCTTCTGTCTTCTACCTTTGAGCCAGTTCTATATCCAAATGGCTAGTTCTCCCTGTATTCCATGAGATCTAACCTTGTTAATCAGTCTCTCATGGGGAGCCTTGTTGAACGCCTTACTGAAGTCCATATAGATCACATCTTCTGCTCAGCCCTCTTCAATCTTCTTTGTTACTTCTTCAAAAAACTCAATCACGTTTGTCAGACATGATTTCCCACGCACAAAGCCATGTTGACTATCCCTATTCTGTCCTTGCCTTTCCAAATACATGTACATCCTGTCCATCAGGATTCCCTCCAACAACTTGCCCACCAGTCAGGCTCACAGTCTACAGTTCCCTGGCTTATCTTTACCACCCTACTTAAACAGTGGCACCATGTTTGCCAACCTCCAGTCTTCCGGCACCTCACTGTAACTATCGATGATACAAATATCTCAGCAAGAGGCCCAGCAAACACTTCTCTAGCTTCCCACAGAGTTCTCAGGTACACCTGATCAGGTCCTGGGGATTTATCCACCTTTAACTGTTTCAAGACATCCAGCACTTCCTCCTCTGGACATTTTGCACGATGTCACCATCTATTTCCCTACAGTCTATATCTTCCATATCCTTTTCCACAGTAAATACTGATGCAAAATATTCATTCAGTATCTCCCCCAATTTCTGTGGCTCTACACAAAGGCCGCCTTGCTGATTTTTGAGGGGGCCTATTCTCTCCCTAGGTACCCTTTTGTCCTTAATATATTTGTAAAAACCCTTTGGATTCTCTTTAATTCTATTTGCCAAAGCTATCTCATGTCCCCTTTTTGTCCTCCTGATTTCCCTCTTAAGTATACTCCTACTTCCTTTACACTCTTCTAAGGATTCACTCGATCTATCCTGTCTATACCTGACATATGCTTCCTTCTTTTTCTTAACAAAACCCTCAATTTCTTTAGTCATCCAGCATTCCCTATACCTACCAGCCTTCCCTTTCACCCTGACAGGAATATACTTTCTCTGGATTCTTCTGATCTCATTTCTGAAGGCTTCCCATTTTCTAGTTGTCCCTTTACCTACAAACATCTACCTCCAATCAGCTTTTGAAAGTTCTGGCCTAATACCGTCAAAATTGGCCTTTCTCCAAATTAGAACTTCAACTTTTAGATCTGGTCTATCTTTTTCCTTCATTATTTTAAATCTAATAGAATTATGGTCGCTGGCCCCAAAGTGCTCCCCCACTGACACCTCAGTCACCTACCCTGCCTTATTTCCCAAGAGTAGGTCAGGTTTTGCACCTTCTCTAGTAGGTACATCCACATACTGAATCAGAAAATTGTCTTGTACGCAGTTAAGAAATTCATCTCCATCTAAACCTTTAACACTATGGCAGTCCCATTCGATGTTTGGAGAGTTAAAATCCCCTACCATAACTACCCTATTATTCTTACAGATAGCTGAGATCTCCTTACAAGTTTGTTTCTCAATTTCCCTATGGTTGGTTAGTTTGCAGAAGACACCAAAATTAGTGGTGCATTGAACAGCAAAGAAGGTCACCTCAGCGTACAACATGATCTTGATCAGATAGGCCAATGGGCTGAAGAATGGCAGATGGAGTTTAATTTCAATAAATGTGAGGTGCTGCATTTTGGCAGGACAAATCAGGGCAGGCCTTATACACTTAATGGTAAAGTCCTGGGGAGTGTTGCCAAAAAAAGAGATCTTGGGATGTATGTTCACAGTTCGTTGAAAGCAGGGTCACAGATAGATGAGATAGTGAAGATGACATTTGATATGCTTTCCTTTATTGGTCAGTGCATCGGGTATAAGAGTTGGGGGAACATATTGCAGCTGTACAGGGCATTGGTTAGGCCACTTTGGAATATTGCATTCATTTCTGGTGTCCCTGCTATGGTAAAGATTTTGAAAAACTTAAAAGGATTCAGAAAAGATTTACGAGGATGTTGCCAGGGTTAGTGGGTTTAAGCTGTAGGGAGAGACTGAATAGGCTCAAGCTATTTTCCCAGGAGCATTGGAGGCTGTGGGGTGACCATATAGAGGTTTATATAATCATTAAGGGCATGGATAGGGTAAATAGACAAGGGTGGGTAAGTCCAAATCTAGAGGGTATACGTTTAAGGTGAGAGGTGAAAGATTTAAAAGGGACCTCAACTTTTTCACGCAGAGGGTGGTACATATATGGAATAAGCTGCCAGAGGAAATATAGGATGTTTGTACAATTACAACATTTAAAGGGCATCCGGATGGGTATATGAATAGGAAGCATTTAGAGGGATATGGGCCAAATGCTGGGCTTAGATTATTTTAGGATATCTGGTTGATATGAACTCTATCTACAGAATTGTGATAATATGGGATTTAATTTCTTATAATCAACTTAGGTAGGAATGACATAAAGAACAAAAAAAAGGAGGATTTTCTGGAGTGTATACAAGAGACCTTTTTAAATTAACATGCTGCCACCTGATGAAGGAAGGGATGTAGCAAGCATTCAGGTCAGTAAAATCAACAGACTTTTGTTAACATCACACTCTAAACAAGAAAGGGTAGGAGGACACTCCCTTGAAACTCACTCATTTGGGTTCAAGTTCTGTCTTCTTGTTTCCCACTGGCATAACTGGTGTAACAGGTTCTAAGTTCCATTGAAACTCAGCAAAATCCACCTCATTCCCAGTTTTTTCCTGTACCATTAACACTTAACCACTTTTATTTTCATCCTTACTTCTAATTCCATCCTTTAATGTCTCTTCTGACTAAGACAACAGTCTCGAACCATATTCTCAATTCTTAACCTCATCTCTATAAGATGATTTCATTTTAATAACGGATAATGATGCATGACACAGTATCAGTGATCTTATTCGCATTACAGTGAAGAGTAGCAGTCATCTGCTTCTGTATTTTTACTGGAATAGATCCTTGACAGTGAAGATGAATATTGGATAATTTAAGAATCTCATGCTTCAGCCACAATTTGGAAGACAAAAGAACAAATATTTGTTACAACCAGATGCTAGGCAAGTTTCCCCAATTCATTACAGTTCCAGACTGGGGGGACCCCAAACTATTAAGCACCTAAATGGGGAAGGATGAAATGGGTCCTGTTCTTTACTAACCCACTCCAATCGGCTGATTACAATCAGGTTAGTGTAAAAAGGATTTCTTCCTTTGTGGATACCTTTCTTCCACTTCCAAATTAACCAGGCTTTCTTGTTAATAGTGAGTTTTACTAAACATGGGAAGTTTAGTAACACTACACGCATACACTCAAAATCAAAATCAAAATCAGAGGTCAGTCTAAAAGGATGAGAGTAGGAAAATAAGATGTACACATCAGTCTCTGGTTTACGCACAAACAGCAGAGTTGGACATCGTTAGCGTAACAGAGGAGATGACAGGTAGTGCTGGTGTTGACAGTTAGCTTCACAAAGCTTAGATTTTAAAACTGATTGAGACTGTAGTTTACAGAACTACAGCCTTTCAGTTGAAATGCAGGAAAGTGAATATGAGGAATGTCAGTTCAGTAGTGACTGTTTTGAATGGCACAGCAAGACTGAAGGTGCGGAATGGCCAGCTCCTGTTCCTATTTTACAACCTGCAGTTGTAATATCTCTATAGTAGTCCTCTATCAAAAATGCATTTTTGGAGTTAAACCCTAAAAAACATTCACAGTCCTTTGAGATTCTCATCCATGGTCATAAAATAATGCAACTAAAAAAAAACTCAGTTTCCTTGGCGTTAATCGTGATGCCAGCAAGCCAGAATTTGTCTTGTGGGTCAGTGTAATCATAACAGCCAGAATCCTGTCATTGGTCTGTTAAAGCTGGGTTCCAGAAATTCTTCACCATTCTGCACTCCCTGGATACTGGATAAGTATAGTTATCTGTTCCTAATATGCTGTGTTTGTGATCCTATTCTGACATTGCTCTTTCCTGGCAAACATGGCCTGGTTCCTTTAATAGCAACAACTGTGCTGTCTTTATTCATGCATTTTCTCTTGCCAGACCTTCTGTGTGTCTTTTCATTTCCCATCTCCATGTGTATCTGCATTCCTCCCTCATTTGAAAGGTAAAGTCACTGTAGTCCCACTCTCCCATGAGAGAGAGAGAGAGACAGCTAATGGTTGTTTACCCTGAGGGTCACCATACCTCAGCTGATAGTAGAGATTGTGAAGGAGAGCCCACCATGGTAACCCTCAGCAATTTTTGTAATGGTATCTACTATGTTGGTATCATTCTGCATCACAAACCAGCTGTCCAACATCTGAGTTAACTGACCCTCTACTTACACTTACACATTGGACTAATTTTCAAGTTTGCCTCATTCTATATTAGTGCAGAGTTTGTTTTTCCCTCTCTTTTATGCTCTGAGTATCCTGTAGATTCCTCTGGAGACCATCACCCTTCTTTAGCCTTTCCCACACAGCCCTTGTCTGGCCAACTGGTCCCAGTGCTCTGCTGCACTGCAGGCCTTTCCCATTGGTGCACGGAGTTTGGAGGTCTCTCCCTCCTGGTAGGTTGTTCCCTGAAAATGCCTGGGCACATTTCTCTCTGCACCTAATACAAAGTTGCCGTTTTCTCTCTTTCATATAAGGAGCTTCTCTCCAAGTTTCTTGTGGGCCTTTCTCAGAAAATTCTTTTCATGTCCTGCTGCAGACTGTTAGATGTGTTCGCATGTTCCTCATCAGGCGTGCTTCCAATTTTAATTCCCCACAGCATTCTGGACCATTGCCTGGATGTCCTGAGCCTGTGAACTACTGTCATATATGTAGTAAGTTCAGGTCTGAACTCAGGTAAATGAACATGAGCAGGCTTTGTTGAACACAACACTATATTTGAGAGAAGGAGAGAACGTATGTGATACTCTATATTCTCAGATGCAGGTTAATCTTGGCCTGACACTACTAATGACATCATTTCTAATTATCATGGTATTCTATTGAATTACAGAGGGAAGCAATACTAAATCTACAAAATGTGGTGGAGCAAGTGGAGCATTTATCAGTGATGCATCAATTGGCAAATAATGATTGCAACAACATCTGAGTCAGAATAATTAAGGAAGGGGGCAAAATACAATTAAGCATAAAGTTCTTTAACTGGAGGAGTGATAAATTCAATGACTGGAAAAGAACTCTAGTTGAGTCAGACTGGAATTTAAACTGGTCGGCCGGACAGTAATTGAATAGTGCAATATCTGGTGAATGTGCATTTACAGACTGATAGCACTGTGATTGGCTCTTAAATGCCCTTGTAAATGTAGTGGCAAACCACTCATTTCAGGGGCAATTAGGGGTGAGCAACAAATGCTGCCATTACCCAGTGACATCCACATCTCAGGAAAGAGCTTTTTTAAATGTTCATAAAGGGGAATATAGAATGTGAGTAAATGAGTCAGAAACATAATAAACGGTGACAAAAAGACCTCAGCGGGAACATTAGGTGAAGAGAGTTTGGGAGCACAAGTTGGTAAGCACCTCACTGTGAGAGCTCTGCAGCTGGCGGAGGGAGAAACAGCCCAGGTTCCTGGCACTCGGAGGCCTGTCTCCCTGCTCCGTCTCAGGACAGGGTGTTCCAGGATTTGATGTCTGTGCTGAGAGCCTGCTGCAACATCTGGAAGCAAGATGTATAAAACATATGGGTTCTGCTGGCACTATTTCTTCTCTTGGTCCCACATCTCTATTCATTCCCTGGCCTCTGTGCAAAAGTACTGGCATGGGAGAGCGATGTCTGCGGTGCGGAAGTGTACAGCAAACAGGCAGCAATGCATTAGGATGGCCAAGGATTAGAGAGCCGACAGGTCTGTGTCCATAGTGCATGGTTCTATGTGTAATGTTGTTGCCGTTCATGATGCAGCAGCTCCTTCTCTCATAGATTCTAACACTTAGGTTAAAAACAATGACTGCAGATGCTGGAAACCAGATTCTGGATTAGTGGTGCTGGAAAAGCACAGCAGTTCAGGCAGCATTCCAAGGAGCAGTAAAATTGACATTTTGGGCAAAAGCCCTTCATCAGGAATACAGGCAGAGAGCCTGAAGTGTGGAGAGATAAGCTAGAGGAGGGTGGGGATGGGGAGAAAGTAGCATAGAGTACAATAGGTGAGTGAGGGAGGGGATGAAGGTGATAGGTCAGGGAGGAGAAGGTGGAGCGGATAGGTGGAAAAGAAAATAGGCAAGTAGGACAAGTCATAGGGACAGTGCTGAGCTGGAAGTTTGGAACTAGGGTGAGGTGAGGTGAGGGAAGGGGAAATGGGGAAACTGTTAAAGTCCACATTGATGCCCTGGGGTTGAAGTGTTCTGAGGCTGAAGATGAGGCATTCTTCCTCCAGGCATCTGATGGAGCGGCGGTGAAGGAGGCCCAGGACCTCCATGTCCTCGGCAGAGTGGGAGGGGGAGTTGAAATGTTTTAATGCTCCTCAGATGCTGCCTGAACTGCTGTGCTCTTCCAGCACCACTAATCCAGATTCTGACACTTAGTCCACCCTCTGGGCATTTTCATTCCCATTGTATATGTTTGATTTTCAGCTCAATGGAAGGCAACAGCGAGCTCACTTTGGGCAATGGTTTCCTGCCTCCACTCGACATATCTCTGAACATCCAGATTCCCTTCCTGATCGCTATATCTGTGATCTCCATAGGCTTCGCAGCTTCCTCCATCTCCAACCAACCCTGCACCTGCCCACCTTTGTTCCACAACCACTGGTATATGAGGTGACCATGTCAGATGTGGTCATTCACTGTCCAACACTTGAAGCCATGGTGCCTCTGACCATGGGCGAACCCCATTCCTGGCCATGCATTACCATATCTCCTTACAAACACAGTTGTTTCTTTGTACTCAGGTGCTGCCAGGCCTGTTGCATTTCTCAAGCATTCTATTTGTTTATTTCAGATTTCCAACATCCATGATATTATGCTTTTATTTTTTACAAATGTAGTTGCCCCATTCATAGTTGTGAATCCCTTTTACCCCATGCTGCAATCCACAATCAGACAAATACATTCCCTCATCTCCTTCTCATGACAAAAGGCCCTTTTCCTAGTTTTTTTTGCATGGACCTGATGGACAGACTCTGGTCCATAGTCCATGTCAAGAATTCACAGTGGCATGTTTCCCCCCAGCAGATGATCAGATAGGAAGCCACATATTAATGAGGTGAGACATTTATAAGGCCATTATTGAGCAATAATGCCTCTTAATGGCCAACTTGTCACTCCCTGGGTGGTTTTCTACAAATGCCTTCGAAGGGGCGGGCATGATTATCATTTAAAAATGAGACATATTGATAATAGTAGAAGGATAAGTTACAAAGGGAAAAATTCTACCCTAGGCCTTTATAAAATGTTAGTTAGGCCAAAACTAGAGCACTTCATTAAATGTGAGGAAAAATCTTTCAGAAGGATGCAAAAGCACCAAAGTGAGGGGGTGCTGGAAACATTTGCTTGAATGGTATGAGGGAGAAGGGTGGTTGCAAAGCAACACTTATTGTCCAATCCCAGAAGATTTTAGAGCAATAACAACCAACTAGACAGAGTGTGGCTGGATTCACTTATAGACCAGATCAAGAAGTTAGTGTTCTTTTTATAGCAAGCAACAGCTGTCTTGGTCAGTTTCTACTGCCAGCCCACATATTATTACTGAACTTAATTTTACAGCTTGTGATGATGGGATATGACTCTCTGGATGCTGGTCCAATCACTATATTCTTGAGATGTGGGTGCCACTGGCTAGGCCAGCATTTATTGCCCACCCCTAATTATCCTGCAGAAAGTAGTGCAGAGTGTGTTCTTGATTGCTACTGTCTTTGAGGTGGAGATATAGCCACACAAAGTATCCTTCAATGTTCAAACTGTATTGTGGAAGATATTTTGTGGAATTTGCTTTGAAGTTCTCTTGGTCTCATTAAAGCAGTTTAACCAGTTAAATATGGAGTTCACCAACCAAAATTTATTTGGCACATCTTCAAAATAATTGTGGAAATGCATGTGACGGCACAGATAAAAAACCTGGGGAATAAAAATCTGGGAAGTTCTCCCATTTTCCCCTATGGCTTTGATGTAATTTGACAGAAACCTATGCAGTCATAGATAATGATTCTGTCTTTCCACTGATCTGTCAAAATCACGGTAGGATAAGGAAAACTTACATAGAAATTACTAATGACAAAATTTATTTGGATCAGTGAATAATCTTATACAGTCATAGCATCATAGAGACATTCAGCTTCAAGAATCATGATGTGGAGGTGCAGGTGTTGACTGGGGTGGACAACGTTAAAAGTTCACACAACACCAGAGTATAGTCCAACAGGTTTATGTGGAAGTACAAGCTTTCAGAGCATTGCACCTTCATCAGATAGCTAGTGGAGCAGGATCATAGGACACAGAATTTATAGTAAAAGATCATAGTGTCATACAACTGATGGGATATATTTAATAAACCTAGATTGCAATTAAGTCTTTCATCCTTAAGAATGGATTCCAGGTTTTTATTCATCTCGGGAATGTGACTTGATACAAGTTCTGGGATTTACGTATTAATGAAGCAAAACCTGCAAGTCATTCTAATAGGTGAAAGACTTAACAGCAATCTAGATTTGTTTGTGTCATACATCAGTTGTATGACACTATGCTCTTTTGCTATAAATTCAGTGTCCTATGATCCTAATGCACTAGCTACCTGATGAAGGAGCTGCGCTCTGAAAGCTTATACTTCCAAGTAAACCTGTTGGACTAGTACCTGGTTTGTGTGATTTTTTAAACTCCAGGATCAGTTCTTGTTCCATTGTTGTTCATTATTTATATCAAGGAATTTGATGAGAACATTGAAGTTATGGTTAGTAAGTTTGCAAATGACACCAGAATTGGAGGTAAAGTCAATTGTGAAGATTATATAAGAGTTCTTGATCAACTGGGACAATAGGCTGAGAAGTAGCAGATGAAGTTTAATTTAGGTAAATGAGAGGTGTTGTATTTTTGTAAAACAAACCAAGGCAGAACTTGTACAGTTAAGGGGAGGGCTCTAGAGAGTGTTGTTGAACAGAGACCTCAGAGTCCAGGTACATATGTCCTTGAAAGTGGTGTTGCAAGTTGATGGGATGGTGAAGAAGCCATTTTGTTTGCTTATATTCATTGATCGGTGCATTGAGTATATGACTTGGGACATCATGTTGCATCTATACAAGTCATTGGTGAGGCCGTTTTTAGAATACTGTGTGCAATTCTGGTCATGCTGATATAAGAAAGCTGTTGTTAAACTAGAAAGGGTACAGAAAAAAATCACAAGGATGTTGGGATATGCTGGGATATCTTTTCCTGCAGCATTGGAGACTGAAGGATGACCTTATCGAGGTTTATGAAATAATGAGGGGCATAGGTAAGGTGAAAAGCCAAGGTCTTTTTTCCAAGGGTAGAGAAGGCATAGATTTAAGGTGAGAGGGGAAATATTTAAAAGGGACCAGAGGGGCAACTTTTTCACACAGTGGAAAGTGTGTGTGTGTGGAATGAGCTACTAGTGGAATTGGTAGAGATAGGTACAATTACGACACTTAAAAGATATTTGGGCAGGTCCAGGTGCAAAATGGCAAGAGCATAGATCTCCTTGATTATTAGGAGGTATTGCCAGACATAAACTAGAAATACTGTACAGCTTATCAGCTTAAGACCTTTTGGGAGCGTCCTGTTACAATTTCAGAAATGTATCTTGGGATGGGAAAATCAGTATTTATTGCCCATCCCTAGTTAGTCTTGAGAAGTTGGCGTTTGCCATTTTAAATAAAGAGGATCGTGTCTGGTGCCGAGCAGGACAAATGCCATCTCCAGTATTGGTCTAATCATCCTGGCTTCTCCAAATCATATCGGTTATTATATTATCTTTCACAGCCTGGAATTCATGGGGACCTGCCAGATGGCATTAGATTACAAGCTCAGTTCCAGTGTCTGAAAGCTGTGTGGCTATTTTGTTATCCAATTAAACATCGTGGCCTAATTTTTATCCTTTTAACTTTGCTTCCCAACTTAGGCTGATTAAAGGCGATAGTCATTCCATAGTCTTCATGTAATAAGAAAACACAGAATTGAATCCTCACAATCACCAAATGCTTCCATGGTGGCTCAGTGGTTAGCACTGCTGCCTCACAGCGTCAGGGGCCTGGGTGATTCCAACCTCGGGCGACTGACTGTGTGGAGTTTGCACATTCTCCCCGTGTCTGCATGGGTTTCCTCCGGGTGCTCTGGTTTCTTCCCACAATCCAAAGATATGCAAGCCAGGTGAATTGACCATGCTAAATTGCCAATAGTGTTAGGTGCATTAGTCAGGAGTATGGATCTGAGTAGTTTTCAGAGGGCCGGTGTGAACTTGTTGAGTCAAGGAGCCTGTTTCCACACTGTAGGGAGTCTAATCTAATCTAATCATCTACCATCATAGGCAGCCCAGCTTACTACAGAATGTGCTAGTGCACCTATTTCTCTTGAACGCAGTACAGGTACACACCAGAGTCCGCTGAACCAGTTAAGACAGGGAATTGCGGAATTAATTGCTTGTCCTCTGCAAACAAAGCAAATTGGCACCAAAATCCTCTGAACCCATTCTCCAGCAGATAATTTCTCAAGCTTCACATCTGGTATTTGGACCTTCAGTGTAGAGGCAGACATTTACAGAATATTTTATAGCAAGCCAGGCAAACTTAATATTGCACATTTGTTGCATCAGGCATTTTTTTTTAACCATAGGAATGTATCTTGCTATTACAAGCAGGCCGAGAGAATCCTGTTTATTGCATATCTATTAGGTTAGACTTATGAAAAAGCATTATTTGAAATTATGGTTTACAGTCATTTCTTATTCCTGCTTTGGGGATTTTTAGCTTGGAAAATGCCGCACTTCAAATCTATCTGGGTTCATTAGACTATACATGGTGGGAAGTATCTTTTACAGAAGAGAAAGTCGTAGTACCAGTACTATCATCAATGTGTAGTAACAGGATACTAGAATTAAACATTAACAAGAAATGAGAGCAAATCATGTTTATCTTGCTTCAGAACACTCGGGAATATAACTTATTTTGATATATAGTATTTCTGTTTGCATGCTGACATGGAAGATGTTTGAACATTTCTCACAGCAACTTTGTGTAAATTGAAGCATTGTATTAACTTAGTAAATACTTTTTTCAGTTCTTTGGGAGCTGAGCTCAGTGAAATATTGGTTTTGCAGTACTGTATCAACACAAACAACAAATAGGATTTTTGGAGGGTCTGAATCACAAAAAACAGAACATTGTTTTATTTATAACTAATGAAAACTTTACAAAGAAATCTTACCTGTAAAATCTTTCTGATCTCAGTAAAAGTTTGCAGGCTGAGGAAATCTGTTTCCTTTAGGAACCCAGCAGAGTATAATTGAAACAATGAGCAGCTTTCAGACGTGGCTGCGCTGCTCATGAGTCAGGGAAGTTGGGGGACGGACATGGAGTCTGAAAGGTTTTCAATTACCAGATGAGAGAAAAACACTGCAAAACATTGTTTAGGAAAGGCACAGCTCATATTAGGATTTGGTTAACATATTTATATTTGAAACTTCCATGTAATCCAAATATCAAAATGTTGAAGGAAAATCTCTATATTTTCTTTGTAGCTTCACTTGTTAAAATAAAGTGAAAAATTGGAGTTGCAGATCATTTCTGCTTTTTTCCAAATTTTGTCATAATTATTTTAAGAGTTCAGTGCTCAGGAAAGAAGACTGTTCCTTTCACTTTTGAAATCTATTGCAAACAAAAAGCTCTTCCTACCTGAGGTGCACCATGAGTTAAGTACAAAAGATGTTCTCTCAAATTTTGGCCAAAAACGTATCTTCACACCATAATCAAAGTAGCTTCCTCCTACATTGTGTCTGTGTCGTTTTGGTTTTCAGTTCCCATGCCAAATATCTTTACCAGCCATTGGAGTGAGATTCCCAATCACGTCCTCCCAGCAGGAAGCAGTGCTCAAAGGATACACCGTTCTGATGTGACTGCAGCTCCTGTACGCTGACCTACAATTAAACTTAGCACAGACTTACAAATTTGCCCCTTACTGTTTATTATTGCCAAGTCAAGGATAATATTATACTGTTAAAATAGATGATTAAGCCAAGACTCCCTGATGTAATTCCACACAAAATGCATACAACCAGTAAACCAAGAACCTTTCAATCTTCACTAAATTCAATGCCAGGACTTTAGAGGAAACTCATTAATTTATTGAATAAAAACAAACCACGCTTCTTCCAAAATACTTTATAAAGTTTACTCCCGTTAATTCAAAAGCATCTTTTGTACAAAAAGTTAATTATCCAGAAACTTGTATTCAATTTTTTAAAAATATTATCATGATTAAAAATTTGATTGATAAAGTACATGCTGTACAATTTAGTAACCGCAACTTCAGTTAGGCAAATTACTTGGAAGATTTAATGTATTCTTTTATTTCATATGGCAGGATCTCACAGGTACTTCTCAAGGATTGGAAATGCCATAGGCAATGACTATAGCTTGTAGTATTATTCCTTTCTGGCAACCTCATTCATATTCACAGAGTGGTTTAATTTGAATACTCTGGGGGTTCAGCAACTGATCTAATGCAGCAGAGGCATCCAATGCATGATGGAGAAAGAAGTTAGAGCAGCACTAAAAGAAAGCCCAAACTGGCTGAAAAGCAATCGATTTCTCTTTAAAAATTATTTGTTCATATCTTTTGGATGTCAGTTCAATGATAAATCAAATGCCCTATGATTAATGCTGTCCCATCTATGCACGAAAAGATTTATTTTTCCTCAAATGGGTCCTATTGCCTCCTTTCAGCTAATCCATAGATTTATTAGGCCCATCTGGTGCAAGCTGTCAGATGTTCCAGGATACCTTGCAGAAATCTGCAAAAACACCTCCAAAGTTGATCCTCGACACAACAAAGATGGGAGAAAGTGAGCTCTGCAGATGCTGGAGATCAGAGTCGAGAGTGTGTTGCTGGAAAAGCACAGCAGGTCAGGCAGCAGCTGAGGAGCAGGAGAATTGATGTTTCGGGCCATCATGATGGAATCCTGATGAAGGGCTCTGGCCCGAAACGTTGATTCTCCTGCTCCTCTGAGGCATGAGGCAGCACGATGGCTCAGTGGTTAGCACTGTTTCCTCACAGCACCAGGGTCCCACATTCAATTCCAGCCTAGGGTGACTGTCTGTGTGAAGATTGCACATTCTCCCCGTGTCTGTGTGGGTTTCCTCCAGGTGCTCCGGTTTCCTCCCACAGTCCAAAGATGTGCAGGTCAGGTGAATTGGCCATGCTAAATTGCCTATAGTATTAGGTGCATTAGTCAGAGGGAAATGGGTCTGGGTGGGTTACTCTTCGGAGGGTCGGTGGGACTGGCAGAGCCAAAGGGCCTGTTTCCACACTGTAGAGAATCTAATCTAACAAAGGTGGGACCGCAGGAACCACTGAAGGTAAAAGATTGGAGGAGCAAGACGATTTGAATGTGCAGGAGCAGAGGTACGAAAGAATACTAGTCTTTGTCTTAAGAGGTTTGGAATTAGGAATGAGGAATCATGCTTTCTATTGTACAAAATCTGGGTCAGACATTATCTGGAAACTGCACCTCTTGAAAGAAATATTGGCCAATGATTTACCAGAATGAACCAGGATAGAAAGAGTTCAACAGGGAGGGTGAGATGAATAAAAGCAGCTAATATTCTTTTGAATTTAAATGGTTTAGTAGGCAATCTGATCAAGGGTATCTAAAAATAATCAAGGAATTTGATAGAATAGAGGAAGAGAAACTGGATGGAATTTACCATCATAGTTCCTGCTGAAACAGCATTGGTGATTTTTGAGTCAGGAACCCAACTCACTGCACAGTGCCCAGCAATTACTCACCACTACAGTAAACCCAATCTAGATTTCTTGATTGATCAAGGAGGACAAAATGGGATGACACCTCCATTCTGTCAAAGGAAGGATTCTAATTAAATGGACCACAGTATGAGTTAGTAAAACTCAAATGTAGGCTTTTGCAACCACAGGAATGGAGAGAAGACCTGCGAAGGCTAATTCCTGGTCTTTCAGACTTACCTGGTGATTCTGCAGTAGAATGTGAGGAGCAATAGGAGTGTGCTCTCTCCAACCTGAGGACAGTGTGCCAAGGAGCCACGACACCAGAAGGACAAAACAACTGAATGGTATGACACTTTGAAATTCCACTCTCTGATTTGCCCAGAAATCTCCTACTTGGCATTCCTCAATCAACACACCTTTCAACTCCACCCATTTCTCTTCCAGATAGTCCCTGATATATGGATACAAATATCAGAATATATTCAGGATATAGAAAGGAAATAGAGGGCTTGGTGTAGTGGTGCAATGATAACAGCCTCTCTCTCAATATTGCCAAACAAAATAATTGATCATTGATTTCAGGAAGAAATGAGAACACATCCCTAACTATATCAACAGGGCTGAGGTTGAGAGGGTTGAGAGTGTCAAGTTCCTAGGAGTGACGATAACTGACAACCAGTTCTGGGACTTCCCACATAGATGTGATGGTCAAGAAGGCAAAACAAGCCTCATCTTCCTCAGGAAGCTTAGGAAATTCAGAATGCCCATAAGGACCCTCGCCAACTTTTCCAGATGCATCGTAGAAAGCATCATGGCCTGCTCTGCCCAGGACCGGAAGAAACTACAGAACATTTTATGCACAGCACAGACCATTATGGAAGCCAATCTTCCATTCGTGGACTCCATTTTACACGTCTCTTGGCTGAAGAAACATCAAAGATCCCTCCCACACAGATAATGCTCCCCTACAACCTCTTCCATCAGGCAGAAGATACAGAAGCTTGAACACACATGTTCAAAAACAGTTTCTTCTCTGCCGTTCTTGATTGCTGACTAGACCCTCTAACTTCAAATAATGTTAAAGTTGTTCATGCTGATCTTGCTTAGCACACTTCCTATGCAGTGTAATCTGTATGCCTCAGTCTGTCTCAGCACCCTATGATCTGTGTTTGCTATGACCTGTCTACTATTAGCAAAAACAAAGCTTTTCACTGTACTTAGGTACACATGACTATAATAAATCAAATCAAATTATGTATTATCTGAAAAACTAACCCTCACCTTCAGCCTGCTTCTCACATCCATACCTCACAGTTATCCTCTTTCTATAGGGAAGGATATTGTTAAACCTAAAAGGATCCAGACAGGATTTACAAGGAAGTTGCAGGATTGAAGGGTTTGAATTATAGGGAGAGACTAATTAGGCTGGAGCGTCAGACGCTAAGCAGTGACCTTACAAGAGGTTTATAAAGTCATGAGGGGCAGGGATAGGGTAAATAGCCAAGATCTTTTTCCCAAAATAGGAGAGTTGAAAATGAAAGGGCATAGGTTTAAGATGATTAGGGAAAGATTTAAAAAACACCTGAGAGTTAACTTTTTCACATTGAGGATGATGTGTGAATGGAACGGGTTGACAGAGGAAGTGGTGCAGGTGTGTACTATTACAACATTGAAAAGACATCTGGGTGAGTACATGAATAAGAAGGGTTTAGAAGAATATGGGCCAAATGCTGGCAAATGGGACTGGGTCAAATTGGGATGTGTGGTCAGTGCAGACAGGTTGGACCAATGGGTCAGTTTTCTCTGTTTTCTCTCTGTTTAACTCAAACCCACCACTTTTGGCAGCATCCTTGTAAATCTTTTTTACACCCTTTCCAATTTAATGACATCCTTCTTATACACAGTGCTCCAAATGTAGCTTTGCCAATGTCTTGTACAGCTGCAACATGACGTCTCAATTCCTGTGCTCAATATTGTGACTGATGAAGCCAAGCATGCCAATATGACCCTGTCTACCTGTGACACCACTTTCAAGGAACTATGTGTATGTACCTCTACCTCTCTCTGATGGACCACACTCTTCAGGACTCTGCCATTAACTGTATAAGTCCCACCGTGGTTTGGCTTACCAAAATGCAACACCTTGCATTTATTTAATTTAAACTCCATCTGCCCTTCCTCGGTCCACTGGCCCAGTTGTACTCTTAGATAACCATCTTGGTTGTCCGTTGTACCACCACATTTGGTGTCGTCTACAAACTTTACTAACCATGTCTTCTATATTCTCATGCAAATCCAAATTCCTTCACTATCACTCGCAGCACTGTGCGTGTCCCTACATCTGAAACTGTGAAGAAGTTCAGGTGACATCATCTCAAGGGCACTTATGGATTGGAAAGTAAATGCTTGCCCAGCCAGTGACTAAGTACAAATACAGAAAAGCAAATCCTTTGTCTGTAAACTTTGATTGCAGGTGTCACCTCAATCCACCTCATCTGCCCTGGGGAAGGATGTATGGCTCCAGTGGAGGATAGAGCTGCTGCTACAGGCATTAACCTGCTATGACCTGCTGTTATCCCTCAGCAAAAGTGGAAGATGAAACTACCTAAGCTCTTCCATCCTGTAGTGAAGGCAGTGGCAGAGAAAAGCAGCTGAAGGGGAGTGTAGAACAGGCTAAGCATATTCCAAGAAGTTGGCAACCCTTTGTCAAGAGGTAAAAACATTTTGACAAAAAATGGCCATCAGTATCACTGAATTTTCCTGTTGTGCATTCCTCAGTGACATGGGTAAGTTGCTGACATGTCAAGAAACAGGTTCCCTGGGAGGGAAACCTACGATTCAGTGTTAAGACGTATAAAAATACCTGACCAACCTTAATCACTTCTCAATGAATTACTTGATAGACCCAAAGGGGTTCTCAACTCTCTTGCAATCCTACCACTGGGAAGATCAAATGAGGCAAAGATATGTTGAAATCCTAATCCAACACCAATTTCACAGATTTCCCCACCCTGCTTGCTCCCAAAACTCACCTTCAATTGATTGGAAAAATTCTAGCCACTGTTTCCAATTATGGGGTAAACCATAAAAAAAGCACAACTTAAAATTTGCATTAGGTCGATTTGGAATTAAATCAGGAAACATTTTTCAAACCATTGGTAATAGAAATGCAAATTCACTCTGAAAACACTATTGTTAGACTTCGGAGTTTCACAATTACAGTCATCTAATAGAGGCAGTCAATCATTTGTGAGCAATTTTCTGATGATTTATTGAGTTTGTTAAGAAATAGATACGATGCACTATTTAATTAGACAAAGAAAGGAACCCCAATGACAGATGAGAATATTTCTCCGATTCTGAAATTGTTCTTAGATTGGAGGAACATGGTTGGTGGTTTTGGAATCATGGTGTGTTTGTCCCTGATGTATTGTGGTCATTAGTCTTTGTTCCTCCCTCTGGCTGGTCTTCTCCCAGGACGATGTTGGCTGTTTCTCCTGGATATCAGGCCCCTACTCCCACAATCTAACTCCATGCCATATACCACTGTTGAGAGACATTATTTTGCAGCTGGCAATCTATGTTGTGTCCATCTCCTATCATCTGAACCCTCCTGGCCAATGACCACAGGCAGCTTACTCATGACACAAGGCTGACTGTGGTCGCCTTGCCCATTTTTGCCTCAGGGCGAGCTTGCCGTTATTTTTTGGAACAAAATATGCATATTTTGCCAAATAACACATGGACATTAGGGTACATCTAATGCCAGATAAATTGTTAACGCTTGTTCAATGGGACATCATGACCTAGTGCTTTTTGTGATTCTTGTGACTTCATCTTTTCTTTAGAAATGCTGTAAATTTGAAAAGCTAGTTATGTTGAAACAGAAGTTAATTGAAATTTTATGCTACACAGTAGACACTAGGAAAATTCAGCATTATAGGGACCCCAGTTTTCAACGATATTATTAAATAAAAAAACTGAAAGTTGCAGATGCCTGAAATTAGAAACAAATCATAAATTGCTGAAAGTCTTAGCAGGTCTGACAGGATCTGTGAGGAGAAATCAGAGTTAATGTTTCCAGTGACCTTTCTGGGTCAGTAGAGATGATAGACTTGTGTGACTTAAGTTTCTCAAGTACTATGGACCAAAGGTAACTTAATAGAATTGAGGTAACATGACTTAATTCAACCTAATTGGACAGGGTTAATCTGCTTAAAGTGACAGGAGTATGCCAATGTCCCAAATGGGAGATACAAGGGCAGAAATCCCCAGAACTAGATTCTGTGCCATATTGCATCCTTGTCAATAGTATCAAATATTTCAACTATTTTCTGTAGGGATTGGTGTACTATGTTGCAATTTACACTATTTCCATTTGGGCATCCTTTGTTCCTTAAATTTAGTCTTGCAAACACACAGTGTATTTCAATATCTCAAAAAAAACATGCAAATAGAGGAATCAGAGATTTCCTGACAGTGCAGAAAGAGGCCATTCAGCCCATCAAGTCTCAACCAATCCTCCAAGGAGCATCCCACCCAGACCCAGCCCCCACCCTATCCTTGTAACCCCAAATTTATCATGGCTAATCCATCTAGCCTTCACATCCCTGAACATTATGGGACAAGTTAATATGGCCAATCATCTAATCTGCACATCCTTGGAATGTGAGAGGAAACTGGAACATCCTGAGGAAACCCACACAGGCACCAGGAGAATGTGCAAACTCCACACAGTCGCCCGAGGGTGGAATCGAACCCGGATTCCTGGTGCTGTAAGGCAGCGTTGCTACCACTGGTGAAAAAAGTCTTCAACCATCCTACTATCTATATGCATAACTTCTTTTAATAGAAAAATCAACAATTTGGGGCTAAAATGATTATAAACTTACCAAAAAGGTTAAAAACATCTCAGTGCGTCAGGCAGTATTTTTGGAGAGTAAAGAGAGTTAACATTTCTGGGTGAGATGATCTCTCATTGATGAAAATAAGACCTTCACATTGTAAATCAGCTGCATTGTTTATTGTGCAAAATATTTTCATGTACAGTGAGCTAGAAAAGTTAATCTTGAACAAGGTGGGGGATTAGAATACTAAATAGGGAAATCTGGGCTGATAGCTGTACAAAATAAATCAGGATTTGGACAGTCCCTTCTTAACATGACCAATCCAATGGAGAAATTGAATGTATTTTTTTATTGTAGAATAAGAACAACTTAACGCAAAAGGATTGGTGTTTCAAATGAAGGGAAATAAACAATAGTTTAAAAATGTTGATAAATAACCACAATCATATGGAATGTCAAAGCACCCTCAAAGAGATGAATGCACTACTTCTGCTCTTAGTCTGGATATAATACAAGTCAAGCCCCACCAATTTGGATGCATTAAGAAATTAAGTCTTGCAAACACACAGTTTATTTCAATATCTCAAAAGAAATGATCCAAATTAAGGAATCAGAGAATCCCTTCCTCCAGTGCAGAAAGAGGCTATTTTCTTTGCTCATTTTGTGAACCCTGTCCAAGATTACCCAAGACTGCTCTCAGGAAAACCTTTGCTCTGTCCATAAAAATGACCCTGACCTTCCAAGTGCTTTTCATTTAAATACATCATTTTGCTCGAATATTAACATTGCTGACCAAGGCCTGCTGTTCTAGTGAAGCCCAATGTAAGCTGGACAAGCAAACCTCATTTTCCACTTTCTGCACTTTGGGATCAACAACTTCAGATCAGGTGTACTGTCCTTGATTATACTCTCCACACCTTCCTGCAGTGTCTCATTTGCTGGGTTTCTTCTCAGCAGAGCTGACCTATGTTCTGGTACAGGTATGATTTGGACATGCTGGTGTTGACCTGGGGTGTACAAAGTTAAAAATCATACAACACCAGGTTATAGTCTAATAGGTTTATTTGGAAGCACTAGCTTTTGGAGTGCTGCTCCTTTATCAGGCAGTTGTGGAGTATAAGATCGTAAGACACAGAATTCATAGCAAAGTTTTACAGTGTGATGCAACTGAAATTATATATTGAAAAAGACCTGAATTGTTTGTTAAGTCTCTTAACTTCTAGACTGACCATGCTGGTTTCAGTTCTTTTATTTGTTTTTTAAAGTTACATTCTCAAGTGAACTTTAGCAGTAGATGCAATGTCAGCTCAGATAATGCATTGAAGATTAAAGTCTGTCTGTGTCCTAATGTTAGGACTGATTCTGTTTCTTAAAAATAGATTTACAGAATCTTACATGGATTCATGCAGATTTTGAGCAAAATAAAATGTGATTCTGCAAGTACAAATTCACCCCACAAACTTATATGTGGGTGGGGGGTGGGGGGCGGGGGGGGGGGGGAGTTGAGAGAGTGTAAAGGGGTATAAGTCTGTGAGAGGGTGTGAGTATGGGGGTTTGTACATGGGTGTATAAGAGTGTGTGTGTGTGTGTGTGTGTTTGTGTGTGTGTGTGTAAAAGTGAGTGTGTAATGCAGTGGGGTCACTTGAAGTGTGACATGAACCCAAGGTCCCAGTTGAGGCCATCCCATGGGGACCGAAAATGGCTATCAGCCTCTGCTCAAGCACTTTGCATTGTTATTTGTCTTGAAGTTCGCACTGGAAGTTGGTCACCCGAAGGTCCAAGGCCATCCTCTATGGACAAGCCCTACACATACTCAGGATCTGTTCAGATGAAGAATGTGATGGGCAAGAAATTGAGGGTTTGGTTAAGAAAAAGATGGAAGCATATGTAAGGTATAGGCAGGATTATTATGTGAATCCTTAGAAGAGCGTAAAGGAAGTAGAAGTATATTTAAGAGGGAAATCAGGAGGGCAAAAAGGGGACATGAGATAGCTTTGGCAAATAGAATTAAAGAGAATCCAAAGAGCTTTTACTAATACATTAAGGATAAAAGGGTAACTAGGGAGAGAACAGAGCCCCTCAAAGATCAGCAAGGCGGCCTTTGTGTGGAGCTGCAGAAAATGAGGGAGATACTAAATGAGTATTTTGTCTCAGTATTTACTATAGAAAAGGATATGGAAGATATAGACTGTAGGGAAATAGATGGTGACATCGTGCAAAATGTCCAGATTACAGAGGAGGAAGTGCTGGATGTCTTGAAATGCATACAAGTGGATAAATCCCCAGGGCCTGATCAGGTGTAACCTCAAACTCTGTGGGAAGCTGGAGAAGTGTTTACTGGGTCTCTTGCTGAGATATTTGTATCATCGATAGTCACAGGTAAGGTAACGGAAGACCGGAGGTTGGCTAACGTGGTGCCACTATTTGATAAGGGTGCTAAGGACAAGCCAGGAAACTATAGACCAGTGAGCCCTACGTCGGTGGTGGGCAAGTTGTTGGAGGGAATCCTGAGGGACAGGATGTACATGTATTTGGAAAGGCAACGACCGATTAGGGATTGTTTTGTGTGTGAGAAATCATGTCTCACAAACTTGATTGAGTTTTTTGAGAAAGTAACAAAGGGGATTGATGAGGACAGAGCAGTAGATGCCAGATCTATATGGACTTCAGTAAGGTGTTCGAAGGTTCCCCATGGGAGACTGATGAGCAAGGTTAGATCTCACAGAATACAGGGAGAACTAGCCATTTGGATACAGAACTGGCTCAAAGGTGGAAGACAGAGGGTGGTGGTGTAGGGTTGTTTTTCAGACTGGAGGCCTGTGACCAGTGGAGTGCCACAAGGATCGGTGCTGGGTCCTCTACTTTTTGTCATTTATGCAAATGATTTGGATGTGAGCATAAGAGGTACAGTTAGTAAGTTTGCAGATGACACCAAAATTAGAGGTATAGTGGACAGCGAAGAGGGTTACCTCAGACTACAACAGGATCTTGATCAGATGGGCCAATGGGCTAGAAGTGGCAGATGGAGTTTAATTCAGATAAATGCGAGGTGCTGCATTTTGGGAAAGAAAATCTTAGCAAGACTTATACACTTAATGGTAAAGTCGTAGGGAGTGTTGCTGAACAAAGAGACTTGGAGTGCAGGTTCATAGCTCCTTGAAAGTGGAGTCACAGGTAGATAGGATAGTGAAGAAGGCGTTTGCTATGCTTCCCTTTATTGGTCAGAGTATTGAGCACAGGAGTTGGGAGGTCATGTTGTGGCTGTACAGGACATTGGTTAGGTCACTGTTGGAATATTGCGGGATGTTGTGAAACTTGAAAGATTTGCAAGAATGTTGCCAGGTTTGAAGGATTTGAGCAGTAGCAGAGGCTGAACAGGTTGGGGCTGTTTCCCCTGGAGCGTCGGAGGCTGAGGGATGACCTTATAGAGCTTTACAAAATTATGAGGGGCATGGATAGGGTAAATAGGCAAAGTCTTTTCCCTGAGGTCAGGGAGTCCAGAACTAGATGGCATAGGTTTAGGGTGAGAGGGGAAAGATATAAAAGAGACTTAAGGGACAACTTTTTCACACAGAGGGTGGTACATGTACAGAATGAGCTGCCAGAGGAAGTGGTGGAGGCTGGTACAATTGCAACATTTAAGCGGGTATATGAATAGGAAGGGTTTGGAGGGATATGGGCCGGATGCTTGCAGGTGGGACTAGATAGGGTTGGAATATCTGGTCGGTAAGGACGGGTTGGACCGAAGGGTCTGTTTCCATGCTGTACAACTGTATGACTCTATGACTTGGAAGTACTCAAGGAGGCCCTTATAAGAAGTCATTGAGTGCCAGTTCTGACATACCACAGCGAGAAACCATAATGACCTCCTCAGGAGACAGACACCAGCTGCAGTGTACGCTTTGTTGTCCAGTACTTCCCAGGAGCTGAAAAACTACGCCAGGTTCTTCACAGCCTGCAACATATCATTTAAGAGGATGAACACCTCACCAAGACCTTCGTCACACCTTTACTTCTCATTTTTGAACCACCACTAAACAGATCATTGTTCATAGCAAACTGCCCGGCTTTCAGGACAACACCATACAATCCTGTCACAGCAGACACTGCAAGATGTGTCAGTGTTGACACGGATACCACTGTTTCGTGTGGGGACACCTCCCACCAAGTAGCAGGTACTCATGTGACTTGGCCAACATTGTCTATTTCATGTGGGCAAGGATGCCCTGAGGCATGATACATTGGCAAGACCAAGCAGAGGCTATGGCAACGGATGAATGGACACCGCATAACAATCAACAACCAGAGTGTTCCCTTCCAGTCAGAGAACACTTCAGCGGTCCGGGACATTCAGCCTCGGGCCTTCGGGTGAACATCCTCCAGGGCAGACTTCGAGACAGGCAACAGTGCAAGTTGCTGAGCAGAGGCTGATAGCCATGTTCAGTCCCCATAGGGCGGGCCTCAACTGGGACCTTGGGTGACCCCATTGCAGTTTACACACACACACACACACACACACACACACTCACACAGTGTATTTTTATGCAACCCTACATTATAGAAAAATCATGCTTTAGAAACAGCACTTAAAGTGCTGGCGATGTAATCACATTACTACCAACACACATTTTAAAAATTTGTGCTTTGACACAGTGTCCCAATTCGTCAATCGTGTTACAGCGAATTTGTATGAACGGAATGCGGGTTACAGCAGAACAAGCTGTATCAGGACTTAAATTTAACACTAACTTTCATCTATAGATCCCTTCAACAACTAGATCTCCCAGTAACCTTTGCACCCTCACCATCTGTTCCAGTCACTCCTCCTCCACTTTGTCAACAGCATAAAAACGAACATTTTCCAGCTCTCTTTGGTTTTAAGGAAGAGTTACATTGGACACAAAGTAGTACCTGTTCCTCTCTCCACAGATGCTGCCAAACCTGCTAACTTTCTCCAGCATTTCTGTTTTCATTTCACATCTCCAGCATCCACTGTGGTTTGCTATTTGACTTTTTTGATATAGTAGAACCACCGCGCCCCTGGACCCACAGCAGATACGTTCCAGGACCTACCATGGAAGCCAGAAACTGCAGAGCAAACCCATTCATTTCAAAGGGAAACATACCTTCCCGGCAGCCTCCTGGTGCCTGGTTCCCTATAATATGTTCAGGCCATGGTAATCTGAAAGCGCGGAAAGCAGGTCTGCAGATACAGTGGTTGCCCTGTATAATATTTACTGAGGAATATTAATGGAAGGCATATTATTTCCTGGCGTGTGCTGCATCAACTAATTATCAACATATGAATGTCAGGATTGTAAGCTCTATTTTTTTTCACAAAGGGTGAATCATTTAGGGCCTAAGTGATGTGGGCTATAGCAAAATGTGCAGCTGAGTGAGGCAACACGTAACTCAAGCCATCTTTTAAGCTTTTGACAGAGAGTGTGGGCGAATCTTGCCAGGCAGCAGCAAATTGCCAATTGATGGAGATTATTGGTCGTTAAGAATTTCGTTAACAGCCCAGTTTGCTCATTAATATTCCAGTTCCCATCTTACCAAACTCAGCAAGCATGCTCAATGTTGGGAAAATCTGGGAAACCAAAGTGAGAATCAAGCAGATTTAGCTCCCCCTTGTTGTCAACGATCTCCATGTTGGAAACTAGGCATCATCATCATCTCAAGGCATACTCCATGGGCACCCCATGTCCACAGATACTGGCATTCAGTATGTGCCAATCTCTTAGAACTGTCATGTTTCATTTCCAATGTACTTGCAGGTGCTTCAGCATTTCAGTGCTGCACCTCTGGCTATGCTGACAACTATCATTGTAACGCTGCAATAAGAACATTGCGTAATCAGGGACCCATCCCCAGTTCATGGACTGGATTTGGTTACATTACAATCTCTTTGCTTATTCTCATACACTCAGAGTGACTGAGTGCTATCTGGAACTCATAGCATCGTTGTCTTGCATTTCCCTGCCTTAATGCACTTTTGTCTCTCAACCAGTGATGCTTATACTAAAGATATCTTTCATTGCTATTTAGTGCAGACACAAAGCCAGTAAGCTTCATGGTTGTCAGCAGGCCTCAGTCAAGTCACAGGGGATTGCCTTTGTTCATAGTTTCCCAGCGCAGAATGTCAAGGGCAGCCTCTCATACCAGTCTAAGGTCTGCTCGAACAGTCAGACTCAGGATCCTCTCCTCATAAGGGGTGAGAAGCTGAATGATGGACAACACTGCACTTGTCTTGACTCTTTAAGCCTCTATTTCAGAAAGAAGCAGGAGGGAAAAAAAGGCTAATATTCTTCTGTAAATATGATACAGATACAGACCTGTCAGCCCTACATATGTAGTCGGAAAAATGCTGAGATCTATGATTAAGAATGTGATCGATGAACATTTGAATAAAAATGATGTGATTGAGCATGGATTTTCAAATGAAAAATTATGTTTAACAAGCTTGTAGGACTTTTTTGAAGATATTACTGACAAATTTACTAAAGTGAAGTTGATGGATGAAGTATGGTTGTATTTTCAAAGGTTTTTTTAATAACCTCCCCCACAACAATTTGGTCAGAAAAATGTAAGCACATGGGATAGGAGGTAATGTACTGGCATGCATTAAAGATTGGCAAACAGGCAAAAAAGAGAGTTGGAATAAATGGGTCATTCAAATGTTGGCAGATTGACTAGTGGGGTACCTTCAAGGGTTCAGTACTTAGATCCCAACAGCTCACAATATATCAATGATTTGGACATGGGCCCAAGTTTAATATTGCCAAATTTTCAGATGATACAAAGCTAAGAAGGAATGTGTGTGATAACAAAGATGTAAAGTGTCTTCAGGAGGAATTGGACAGGCAATTGAGTAGGCAAGAACACAGCAAATTGAACATAATTTGAAAAGATGTGAGGTTATCCACTTTGGCAGAAGAAGCAAATATGTAGCGCATTACCTAAATCATGAGGTATCAAAATGGAGCACAATGTGAGAACGTGTGAAGTTGTCTATTTTGGAAAAAAAACCATTAAAAAAAAACATATCTAAATGGTGAGAGGTTGCTGAGCTCTAAGATGCAGAGAGATCTGGGTATCCTAGTGCATGAATCACAGAAGGTTAGTATACAGGTATAACAAATAATTGGAAAGCCAGTAGAATGTTATGGTTCATTCTGGATCAGTGGTGCTGGAAGAGCACAGCAGTTCAGGCAGCATCCAACACTGTTCGTTGGATGCTGCCTGAACTGCTGTGCTCTTCCAGCACCACTGATCCAGAATCTGGTATCCAGAATCTGGTTTCCAGCATCTGCAGTCATTGTTTTTACCCTGTTATGGTTTATTGCAAGGGGAATTGAATGCAAGAGTAGGGAGGTTAAACTTCTGTTAAAAAGGGCATTGGTGAGACCACATCTGGAGTACTATGTATAGTACCCATCACCATATTTACAGAAAAATGCTAATCAGTTTAGAGAAGGTTTACTGAACTAATACCTGAAATTGCCTTTTGAGGAACAGCCAGACAGACTGGGCTTGTATTCTCCAGAGTTTAAAAGAGTTGGAGGTGACTTAATTAAAATATTTAAGATCCTGAGGGGTTTTGACCAGGTGGATGTGGAAAGGATATTTCCTCTTATGGGAGAATCCACAACTAAAGCTCATAGTTTGAAAATAAGTGGTGGCCCATTGAAGACAGATGAGGAAACGTTTTTCTCTCAGAGAGTCATGAGCCAATTCCCTTCCTCAAAAGGCAATGGATGCAGGATCTATAAATATTTTTAAAACACCTTCTTGATTACCAAGGAAATGAAAGATTATTAGGAATATACAGGAATGTATCATTGACGTTAACATCAGAATAGCCAGGATCTTGCTACAAATTGCTTGGAAGGCAACAGACAGAGATTACAACAAGTACTTTAAGTTGACAGTATGTGCCAAGGAGTGTTCCACAGGGATCTGTTCTGGAACATTAACCTTCCATTATGTTTGTTAATTACTTGAACAAAGAAATAAAGAGCTATAAATCCGAATTTGTAAGTGATGCTACATTTGAAGTACCAGTAACTATTGTAAGTGGAAGCAGGAATTTTCAAAGTGATATTGATGAAGTCAATAGATAATATTCTGGCTGTCAAAACTCCTTTTGGGCAAATCTGAAATCATGGACTTAAGACAAACTGGAGCCTTTTTGAAATAGTGGAAATAAAATAAAAACAGACTCTGTGCAATGCAATTTCTAGGCCAAACCATACAAAGATATTTCAGTCAAAGAGGAATTGTATGTGGTTAACAAGATATCAGCTGGACATCCATGTTCTAATCTGAAGTAAGTAATCGTTCAGTAAGTTCACTTCAGTGACTAGATGAAGAAAAAACACAGATGTTCTGAGCCATTTCCAACTTGGAACAAGTTTTTAGCAGGGAGGAAACTACTTTCTGTCCAAACTCTGACATCATCCCACTCCAAACAAAATTATTTCAGATTATACAAATGCTAGATTTGAGTGTAAAAAAATCACTTGTCCACCCATTACTGCATTTTCTCATATTCACCCTAATATTTTCTGTTTTTGTAGATGCAACACGTTGACAATACAATACTTTGTTCCAATCTTCATTCCTCTTAAAGAGCTAGACAGGGCTTCAGCTTCAAAGCAGTGAAAAATGGACTATCATGGAAGGAAAATTGGATTAAGTGCAAAATGGCCTGTTGATTTATTTTTGCCCTATTTGTATTATTGCCCAAAATTAATTGATACTCCCTTATTCTGATGTTCCCTCAATTCAAAGCTTCACCCATGCCATAATCAGTACAATATAGTGTGCAAAATCAACTTGAAATTGGTTGCATATGAGATTTTCTTTTAACTATAGAAAGTGAATAGAACTTTTGAACTCTCTTCCACAAATGTTGATTTTAAATCTTGGAATGATAAATTTTTGTTAGATAATATTAATAAACAAACTATTGGTAAAGGGTTAGGTCATGGATCAGCCATGACCACATGTTTCTAAACAAAGTGTTGATAGTGTTGAACAGTGCCATGGTGATTTTGTAGGTAAGCTTTTGTACATACAGGTTTTGAAATGACCACACTGTCCTAATTTCTTGCAATAACTTTGTACCAAGCTGGTCTGTTATTAGAGCTGACTCATCTGCTTTCACATTTTGCTTCAGAAGCCTCCCTTCCTAGCACAAACCAAGAATTCCTGTGGCTTTTATCTTTGAAAGCAGAACGTCCCTGTTAGATTCTGTGGAATTAAAGACTTCTTTTCAGCTCCTGTGCCACTGCTTCAATCCCGTGAATTGCCCTATCTATGGTGGCAGTATAGTCATGTTAAACAGCAATAACTCAGTTTTCTGTCCTCACTAAACCGCTTTGTGGCCCTCAATATCTGTCAAGAATACACTAGCTACTCAGAAAGCTGATGAATAGGGTTCCCAAGATGAGATACCAAATAGCTGAAAATGTGTTGCTGGAAAAGCGCAGCAGGTCAGGCAGCATCCAAGGAACAGGAAGTTCGACGTTTTGGGCATAAGCCCTTCTTCAGGAGATACCAAATAGGCCAGTTAGTATAAAGAAAAGACTATTAGCATGTTTATTTTGTGTTAGTTTTTTGCATTTTATTGTTAGATTTAAATTTTAGATACTCATGATGATGATGGATAATTATGATAATGATGATGATAATGATAATCTCTCTCTTTAAGCCTGGTAAGTTGATTTTTACATACTGAAGCCAAAGGCTTCCACTCCAATCATTGTCTTCTCATTCAAGGTGATCGCAAAAGAAAGTTTCCAAATCAACCTGTTATGACACACCTCTGGAGCTAATGGTGCTTGTATCCAGGTTTCCAGCTTACAGGTAGGGACATGAGCACTGCACCACAAGAACACTTCAAAGTGGTAACGTTGATCTTGGCCCAATTATCTTCCATTACTTCAACAATGACTCTCCCTCCATCATAAGGTCAGAATTGGAGATGCTGTGCAATATTTGGTACAAGTCACAACTCCTCAGTTACTGAAGCAGTTTGTGTTGCATACACCAACACATGGTTAATTTTCTTGCACTGTTAATTAGCAAATAGTATTCATACACTACACAAGTTGCAGCAATGATTAGTCTTCAAATGACAAAGTCTAATACTTTTCCTTATTGTTCAGCAACATTAGCATTCCATCAATGTTCTGCGTGTCACTGTTGAGCAAATATTGAACTAGATTGGCTATTTAAATACTATAGCTACAAGAGCAGGTAAGAGTTAGGAATTCTGTGATGAGTAATTCACTTCTAGACTCTCCAAAGCTTTTCCACCATATAGGTAAAAACAACGACTGCAGATGCTGGAAACCAGATTCTACATTAGAGTGGTGCTGGGAAAGCACATGTTGATGGTTAGTGAATTACTATTTTGAATATTAGAAAAATAGTTAACTAACTTTCTTTTGGGTTTGAAGAATCATTAATTTCAACAACTCATGCATTCCTTTGGATCTTTCTTCTCCTTAGCACCTGTTTCAGATATCAATTCAGAAGCTTCGTACAAAATGGGCCAGTGTTAACAATTAAATACAAAGCATCCACACAACTATTCTGCAAGTTTAACAGCCACAGAATATCAATCTTGTTAGAATCTGAACAGGAACTGCAGACTTTCTTAAGACTGCAAATACAAAGCATGTTACTTGAGAGCAATTAGCCTTTATTACTTAATAAGGGTATTTCCATCATTTTTAGTCCTACAGCGTAATCACCTTGTTGCATACAGAATCATTTGAACGAATGTCATTGCATTAGAAGAGAGGATGGGTACAGCTGCTATTGAAGATGATAAAGGAAGAACCTGACCTAATCTTTCATTGACTGAAAAACCATAGTGCAGTGGCTTCCTCACCAATTCTAATTCATATTCTGAAATCATTGCTGTTGTGATTACTCGCACATAGTCCAAATACCTGGGCTTTATTAAAAACCAACCGCTGGAGGATTTTCCAACTGATGCTCAATGCAAATGTTAACTGTTCTTAAAATCTTTCCTGAGATAGGTATCAGCCAGTGTCTACATTTCAATCAAAATATATGTCTGCTGTTCATACTTTTCAACTTCAGGAAATTAAAATAAGCATGTGGCAGAGTTCAGAGAAGGTTTACTTGATTTATACTTGTAATGGATGGATTGCCATCTTAGGAGAGGTTTGACATGTAGGCTTGTATCCCATGGAGCTTAGGTGGCTTTATCGAAATATATAGAATCCTGAGGGAGTTTGATCGGGTGGATAGGAAAGCTGTTTTCTCTTGTGGGACAATTCAGAACTTGGGTATTATGCTTAAAAATATGGTGTCATTTCCCATCCAGAGATGAGATTTTTTCTTGTCAGAGGATTATAAATATTTGAACAGGTAGTAGAAGACAAAATTAAATATTTTTAAGTCAGAGATGGATGGATTCTTGGTGAGCTCAGGGGTGAAAGGTTATAGGGGATTGAAAGGCCAAATTGTCAACCCTGTTCCTGACTTGTATGCTTTGTCATAGAGTCATAGAGATGTACAGCACAGAAATATACCCTTCAGTCCATGCCAACCAGTTATCATAAATTAATCTTGTCTCATTTGCCGGCACTTGGCCCATATCCCTTTGAACCCTTCCTTTTCATATACTCATCCAGATACCCCCTAAATGTTATAACTGTACCAGCCACCACCACTTCCTCTGGCAGCCCATTCTTTACATGCACCAGCGTCTGCGTGAGAAAGTTGCCCTTTTAAGTCTTTCACCTTTCACCTTAAACCTATACCCTCTAGTTTTGTATACCCCCACCCCAGGGAAAATACCTTGTCTATTTACATAGAACATAGAACATAGGAAAGTACAGCACAGAACAGGCCCTTATGTCCATGATGTTATGCCGAGACCTAATCCTAATGTAAAATATAGTAACTTAACCAACACACCCCTCAACTCACTGCTGTCTATGTGCATGTCCAGCAGTCGTTTAAATGTTCCCAATGACTTTGCTTCCACCACCTCAGCTGGCAACGCATTCCATGCATTCACAACTCTCTGCGTAAAGAACTTCTTTCTGATGTCTCCTTTATACCTTCCTCCTAATATCTGCAGTTTGTCCTCATAATTTTATAAACTCTATACGATCACTCATAAGTCTCCAATGCTCCAGGGAAAACAGCTCCAGCATATTCAGCCTCTCCCAGTCGCTCAAACTCTCCCACACCTGGCAACATCCTTGTAAATCTTTTGTGAACCCTTTCAAGTTTCACAACATCCTTCCAATAGGAGGGAGACCAGAACTGCACACAGTATTCCAAAAGTGGCCTAACCAATGTCCTGTACAGCCTCAGCATGACCTCCCAACTTGTATATTCAATGGTTTGACCAATAAAGGTTAAGCATTCCAAACGCCGCCTTCACTATCCTATCTACCTGAGACACCACTTTCAAGAAACGATGAACCTGAACTCCAAAATCTCTTTGTTCAGCAACACTCCCAAGGACCTTACCATTAAGTGTATAAGTCCAGCCCTGATTTGTCTTTTGAAAAAGCAGCACCTCACATTTATCCAAATTAAACTCCATCTGCCGGATCACAAAAATATCATTGCCAGTTTAGCCCTTTAAACCCTGCTTCAATTTAAGTGTTTCCCATCAGTGATGTATATTCTGTGTAATCCAGGTTGTCCCACTCTCCTAAATAACAGTTTTACTTTGCAAAATTGTATAGATCACTCCCTTGCTTTCTCGCAACCAACAACTCAAACTACATCCATCTATCACTCCTAGCAGTAATCTTATGCTAATTCTCTTGAGTCCACAGTAACATCTGGCTTCCAACACAATCTCAGATCCCATTTATTAGTTGTGAAGCTATTCCCAATGATTTCAAGTAGAAAACAAATGAGAAATACACCACTTCAAATATACTATGACCTCATGCCCAGAATTTCAGAAGTACAATACATCCTAACAATTTCCCAGTTAAAAATATTAATTCTAACCACAATGGGTCTTTGCAGAATAGCAACCAATGGAACAAACAAATGTAGGGTCATATTGCCAAATCAACAGAATTTCATATTGATAAGAAAATCACTACGCATTCAAACAAACCCTTTGGTCCAACCTGTCCATGCCGAGCAGATATCCCAACCCAATCTAGTCCCACCTGCCAGCACCCGGCCCATCTCCCTCCAAACCCTTCCTATTTATATACCCATACAGATGCCTTTTAAATGTTGCAATTGTACTAGCCTCCACCATTCCATACACAGACCAACCTCTGCGTGAAAACTTTACCTCTTAGTTTTCTTTCATATCTTTCCCCTCTCACTTTAAACCTATGCCCTTTAGTTCTGACTCCCCCATCCCAGGGAAAAGATCTGTCTATTTATCCTATCAATGCCTCTCATGATTTTATAAATCTCAATAAGGATACCGCTCAGCCTCTGACGCTCCACAGCAAATAGCACCAGCCTATTCTGCCTCTCCCAGTAGCTCAAGCTCTCCCACACTGGCAACATCCTTGTAAATCTTTTCTGAACCCTTTCAAGTTTTACAACATCCTTTTGATAGGAAGGAGACCAGAATTGCACACAATAATACAAAAGTGGCCGAATCAATGTCCTGTACAGCCGCAACATGACCTCCCAATTCCTGTGCTCAATACTCTGACCAAAAAAGGAAAGCATACCAAACGCCTTCTTCACTATCCTATCTACCTGTAACTCTACTTTCAAGGAGCTATGAACCTGCACTGCAAGGTCTCTTTGTTCAGCAACACTCCCTAGGGCCTTACCATTAAATGTATAAGTCCTGCTAAGATTTGCTTTCCCAAAATGCAGCACCTTGCATTTATCTACAGTAGATCCTCTCTTTGTCTTGATAACATGTAGATAAAGTGTAGTCTTGATAACTGTAGATGTCAGAGTTATTCATCTTGTATATTATCATTAACATTGTACAAAAATACTACACAGATCTCTGTGGGAAAGATTACGCTGGACTGTAGAATTACACTGTTATATACCAGCAACAGCATATTTCCAAATTAAGAGAATGCCTTCCAGCTGTAATAGTTCAAAGGATGTGGTCATTGACATTCACTAGAGTTTTATAAAACAATAAAAATGAAAAAGACACTAATCAACTCAGGTTCAAATACTGGGTGATAAGAGAAGAGCCAGAAAACTACTTCTATTGTTGCATGGTTATGAGGAAACTCATTTTTAAAACAATGGACTAATCGACCTTAGAATTTGAATTAGAAATAGGTTTTATTGTCACATGTACACGAGTGCAGAGGTACATGAGTACAGTGAAAGGTTTACAAAGTCACCATTTCCGGTACCATTTTAGGTTTAAAGGTGCCTAAGTAGAAAATATTAGATATAAATTAGAAAAGTAAAGAAATAAAGTTAAAAGTTCAGCATTGCAATCCTTCTGTCATTTTTTCACAGGAAGTGCAGGTCAGGGATCTTTTGAGTTATGTCATCCAATGTATTATTTAAAATTAACAACAGCTTCAGGAAAAATGTGATTTTCGTAAATGCTAAGGACTGAATTCTGAAGGCACTTATTCAGATTATTGGAAGCACTGGTCTCTGCTCATGCTCTGGTAAAAACCAAAGCAAAAATTGCTGTAAAAGCTCAGCAAGTCTGGCAGCATCTATGGAGAGAAATCAGAATTAACGTTTCAGGTCCAGTGACCCTTCCTCAGAATTTCTCAGTTTGTTTCTGATTTCCAGCAACCGTAGTTTCGTGTTCTGGTAGAGTCAATTAAGATTTAACGCTGAACTAATGATTCAAAGGGATCATTATTATAAGGGATCATCTGTTTTCACGAGAGTATGAAAAAGGGCCATAGGAACTTTGTACTTTAACTTGCACCACTTGTTTATGGCCTTATCCAGTTATCAACAAACATTTCAGTTATGTAATAATTAGTGCAATTTTGTCTAGTCTGAGGGAATTAGTCATTTGTTATTCTTGGCTATGATGGTGATAACATGGTATGGTATAATTGTATGGTGTGGTATATTTTCCTAATTGCTTCTTTTAATTATTATATGATGTTCCTTTTTCAACTTTAGGCTACTACGTATTGTTACATTTGTGTGGAATGCTACAGAGGCTTAACAGGGTAGTTACTGAGAGGATGTTTCCCCTGGTTTTGGGAATCTATTGTAATGGTCCAAAGTTTCAGTATATGGGAAAAGCTTTCTTCATTCAAACACTTGTGATCCTTTGGAATCCTCTACCACAGGGAGCTTAGGATGCTCAATCATTAAAGATATTCAAGTCAGAAATGGACTAATGTTTAGAATTAAGGAGGGTGGTGAAGGAATGTGTTACTGAGGTAGAAAATCAGCCATCACCTTTCAGAATGGCAGAGCAGGCTCAAAGAATGTTTACTCAGGTCATAGTTTACATTCCCCCTTTCCCTCTCCGCCACCCAACATTCCATCTGTACTCTAAGTCCTTGGTAGGAAGATCACCAGACTATCCACCAATAGAGGCCCCTTAAGTGCCACTCACCCCACTGCTATTACTCACCTGTGCTTTGGAATCAAGGGCAGTACACTGGCTCACTGGTTAGCACTGCCGCCTCACAATGCCGGTTTCAGTTCCAGCCTTGCGTGATTGTCTGTGTGGAGTTTGCACATTCTACCTGTGTCTGTGTGGGTTTCCTCCAGGAGTGGGAATGTGTCTGGGTGGGCTGACCTTCAGAGGGTCAGTGCGAACTCAATGAACTGAAGGGCGTTTTCCCACACTATAGGGATTCTATGAATAATATTATACTGCAAGGGGATGCAGTACTGCAGTAAACATTCTCCCCATTTGTGTTGCTGTTCTATAGAACTGAGAACTTTGGTTGGCAGCTCTCAACAGGCAGGACCTCTGTTTCCAAGGCCCATAATCTGGGAGAAGGCCTGCTGTTAACCAGGGACGTGCTTGATAGGCATTTAGTATCACGCCCGTCCTGAAAATTGGCAAAATGGGGCTCTCAGCAGCTCTCAATCCAGAAAATGTGACTCCTCTTGCCTCCATTAAATATTATATTGAACACTGTCACAGATGCTATGTATAGTGATTGGAACAAGGTCAACCAGATGGATCTTATAGAATACCTGTTCCCTGATTGGGGCTACTAACCTGGTCCAATCAGGGAGTTCTGAGGATTGCCAGTAGTTCCGCTCACTCTAGGAGTTAGCTGTGAACTAGTTAGGTCGGTATCTTATAGTATGCCCCAATAAGTAAAGAGTGATTTGGTGATGCGATACCAGCCTTCATGGAATTATTTCACTACCCTACCTCACTTAATATTTCCAGCACTTTTTTGTAACATCTTGCATCTGCTAAACTTAGCTTTGGAGTTAAATACAAAAGTCTTCCAAGTACAACATGCATGGCAGTTTTAAGTGAGCAGTGTTTGACTGTGCCAGATGAATTGTGAATTTAATATATTGAATCTTTTATATTATATACCTTAAGTTTTGTTATTCATGTCAGGCTGAATGTGGGGAATGGCAAAATATTGAAAGCAATCAATAAATGTTAAAAGAGGTTTCTCAACATATCAAAGATTATCTCCGAATACAATGGGATCTTAATCAGGTGGGCCAATAAACTGAGGAGTGGCAGATGGAGTTTAATTCAGATAAATGCAAGGTGCTGCATTTTGGAAAAGCAAATCAGAGCAGGACTTATACAGTTAATGGTAAGGTCCTAGGGAGTTTTGCTGAACAAAGAGACCTTGCAGTGCAGGTTCATAGCTCCTTGAAAGTGGAGTCACCGGTAGATAGGATAGTGGAGAAGGCGTTTGGTTTGCTTTCCTTTATTGGTCAGAGTATTGAGTACAGGAGTTGGGAGGTCATGTTGCGGCTGTTCGGCCACTTTTGGAATATTGTGTGCAATTCTGATCTTCTTCCTATAAGAAGGATGTTGTAAAACTTGAAAGGGTTCAGAAAAGATTTACAAGGATGTTGCGAGGATTGGAGGATTTGAGTTGTAGTGAGAGGTTGAATAGGCTGGGGCTAATTTCCCTGGAGCAATGGATGCTGAGGGGTGACCTTACAGAGGTTTATAAAATTATGAGGTGCATGGATAGGATAAACAGACAAAGTCTTTTCCCTGGGGTGGGGGTGTCCAGAACTAGGGAGCATAGGTTTAGGGTGAGAGGGGCAAGATACAATAGGGACCTAAGAGGCTACTTTTTCACACAGAGGGTGATGTATGTATGGAATGAGCTGCCAGAGGAAGTGGTGGAGGTTAGTACAATTACAACATTTAAAAGTGCTTCATTTCTGTTCAGCGGCAGTTGGAGTGGGTGGAGCGGCAGCGAGGACCAGAGACGTGACTGGAAGGCAAATTTTAAGATATCAAGGTTTACCTCAAGTCTAGGCAGAGCACCCACTGAGCAGGAGCAGACACGAAACTGCTGGGCAAGTGAGGCTCTATATTTAGGTGGTTGCTTTACCCGAAACACTACTTGGGCAGTAACTCCCAACCATTCTCCTCTGCTAACCAACAAAAGGTTCTGTGCGCCAATTCGTAAGGTGACTGTTTGTTTTTGGCTTTTCAATAATCTCGATGGGAATTTAGAATAGTGGGAATGTAGGTTAGGGCAGTTGAATGTTCCTCCTGGAGAATGTGGGAGGTAAGGCTCCTACTAGTCTCCCTGCTGAAGGCATCTGTGGGAAGTGCACCCAACTCCAGCTTTCTGAAGACCATGTTAGGGATCTGAAGCTGGAGCTGGATGAACTTCGGACCATTCAGAAGGCAGAGAGGATTATTGAGAGGAGTTACAGTGAGGTAGTCACACCTCCGGTAAAAGAAGAAGGTAGATGCTTTACCGTCAGGGAACGGAAAGGGAACTGGCAGGCAGTGCAGAGATCCCCTGTGGCAGTTCCCCTCAACAGCAAGTATTCCGTTTTGGATACCTTTGGGGGTGCCGACTTACCAGAGGTAAGTAATGGGGCACAGGTCTGTTGCTCAGAGTCTGTCCCTGTTGCTCAGAAGGGAAGGGGGAAGAGGAGCAGAGCATTAGTCATTGGGGACTCCATTGTTAGGGGGACAGACATGAGGTTCTGTGGGAACGAGAGAGACTCACTGTTAGTGTGTTGCCTCACAGGTGCTAGTGTTCGTGATGTCTCTGATTGTTTTTTTCGGAATCCTTAACGGGGGAGGGGGCTCAGCCCCAAGTCATAGTCCACTTTGGCACCAATGACATAGGTAGGAAGAGAGATGGAGATTTAAGGCAGAAATTCAGTGAGCTATGGTGGAAGCTAAGAGTTAGGACAAACAGGCTTGTAATCTCTGGTTTGTTACCTGTGCCATGTGCTAGTGAGGTGAGGAATAGGGAGAGAGAGGACTTGAACATGTGGCTGCAGGGATGGTGCAGGAGGGAGGGTTTTAGATTCCTGGACAATTGGGGCTCTTTCTGGGGAAGGTGTGACCTCTACAAACAGGATGGTCTTCACCTGAACCAGAGGGGTACCAATATCCTGGGGGGGATATTTGCTAATGCTCTTCAGGTGGGTTTAAACTAATTCAGCAGGGGGATGGGAACCTAAATTGTAGTTCAAGTATAGAGGAGGTTGAGATAGGGAGGTCCAAAATAAGGTTTCAGAGTCGCAAGAGCTACCGGCAAGCAAACTGTTGGTTTGAAGTGTGTCTATTTCAATGCCAGGAGCATCAGAATAAGGTGGGTGAACATGCAGCATGGGTCAGTAGCTGGGATTTCAATGTTGTGGTCATTTTAGAGACAGGATAGAGCAAGGACAGGAATGATTGTTGCAAGTTCCAGGATTTAGATGTTTTAGTAAGAACAGGGAAGATGGTAAAAGAGGTGGGGGGTGTGGCATTGCTCGTCAACTGAGGTAGTATGGGCTGAGGTTAGAAACAGGAGAGGTTACCCTGTTGGGAGTTTTCTACAGGCTTCCGAATAGTTCCAGAGATGTAAAGGATAGGATAGCAAAGATGATCCTCGATAGGAGTGAGAGTGACAGGGTAGTTGTTATGGGGGACTTTAACTTTCCAAATATTGACTGAGAACACTATAGTTCAAGTACTTTAGATGGGTCAGTTTTTGTCCAGTGTGTGCAGGAGGCTTTCCTAACACAGTATATAGACAGGCCACATTAGATTTGGTACTGAGTAATGAACCCGGCCAGGTGTTAGATTTGGATGTAGGTGAGCACTTTGGTGATAGTGACCACAATTCAGTTATGTTTACTTTAGTGATAGAAAGGGATAGGTCTTTACTGGGCAAGAGTTATCGCTGGGGAAAGGCAATTACAATGCAATCAGGCAAGATTTAGGATGCATGGGATGCGGCAGGAAACTGTAGGGGATGGGTATAATTGAAATGTGAGCATATTCAAGAACAGCTACTGCATGTCCTTGATAAGTATGTACTGGTCAGGCAGGGAGGAAGCTGTCGAAAGCGGGAGCCATGGCTTACCAAGGAAGTTGAATCTCTCTTCATGAGGAAGAAGAGGCTTATGTTAGGATGAGACGTGATGGCTCAGTTAGGGCATTTTGAGAGTTAAAGTTTAGCCAGGAAAGACCTAAAGAGAGAACTAAGAAGAGTGAGGAGGGGACATGAGAAGTCATTGGCAGATAGGATCAAGGAAAACCCTAAGGCTTTCTACAGCTCTATCAGGAAAAAAAATGAATGATTAGAGTAAGATTAGGGCCAATCAAGCATAGTAGTGGGAAGTTGTGTGTGGGGTCAGAGGAGTTAGGGGAAGTGCTAAATGAATCTTTTGTCAGTATTCACACTAGAAAAAGATAATGTGGTCGAGGAAAATACTGAGATCCAGGCTACGAGATTAGATGGGATTGAGGTGTAAAATGAGGAGGTGTTAGCAATTCTGGAAAGTGTAATAATAGATAAGACACTGGGTCGATGGGATTTATCCTAGGATTCTTTGGAAGCCAGAGAGGAGATTGCCAAGCCTTTGGCTTTGATGTCGCCATTGTATACAGGAATAGTGCCAGAAAATTGGAGGATAGCAAATGTTGTTTCCTTGTTTTCTGGTAAAGTGTTGGAAAGGGTTCTAAGAGATAGGATTTATAATCATCTAGAGAGGAATAAGTTGATAAGGGACAGTCAACGTGGTTTTGTGAAGGGGAGATTGTGTCTCACAAACTTTACTGAATTCTTTGAGAAGGTGACCAAACAGGTGGATAAGGTAAAGTGTTTGAGGTGGTGTATATGGATTTCAGTAAGGCGTTTGATAAGATTCCCCATGGTAGGCTATTGCACAAAATATGCAGGCATGAGATTGAGGGTGATTTAACGGTTTGGATTAGAAATTAGTTAGCTGAAAGAAGACAGAGGGTGGTGGTTGATGGGAAATATTCATCCTGGAGTTCAGTTACTCATGGGGTACCACAAGGATCTGTTTTGGGTCCACTGTTGTTTGTAATTTATATATATGACCTGGATGAGGGCATAGAAGGATGGGTTACTAAATTTGCGGATGACACTAAAGTGATAATGGATAGTGACAAAGAATGTTGTAGGTTACAGAGAGACATAGATCAGCTGCAGAGCTAGGCTGAGAGGTGGCAAATGGAGTTAATGCAAAAAAGTATGAGGTGATTCACTTTGGAAGGAGTAACAGGAATGCAGAGAACTGGGCTAATAATAAGATTCTTGGTAATGTTAGATAGGCAGAGAGACTTCGGTGTCCAGGTGCATAGATGCTTGAAAGTTGCCACCCAAGTTGATAGAGTTGTTAAGAAGACAGATGGTATGTTAGCTTTTATTGGTAGAGGGATTGAGTTTCGGAACCATGAGGCCATGCTACATCTGTACAAAACTCAGGTGCAGCCACATTTGGAGTATAATGTACAGTTCTGGTCACCGCATTACAGGAAAGATGTGGAAGCATTGAAAAGGGTTCAGAGGAGATTTACTAGGATGTTTCCTGGTATGGAGGGAAAGTCTTATGAGGAAAAGCTGAGGGACTTGAGCCTGTTTTCGTTAGAGAGAAAAAGGTTGAGAGACAACTTAATTGAGTCATATAAAATAATCAGAGTGTTAAATTGTTTGGACAGTGAGAGTCTTTTTTCTCAAATGGTGATGGCTAGCATAAGAGGACATAAATTTAAATTGAGGGGTGATAGATATAGGTGAAATGTCAGAATTGGTTTCTTTACTCAGAGTGTAGTAGGAGTGTAGAAAGCACTGCCTGCAACAATAGTAGACTCACCAGCTTTAAGGGCATTTAAATGGTTATTGGAGAGGCTTTTGGACAAGAATAGAATAGTATAGGTTAGATTGGCTTCAGATTGGTTCCACAGGTTGGTGCAACATCGAGGGCCGAAGGGCCTGTACTGCACTGTAATGTTCGATGTTCTATTTAAAAGGCATCTGGATGGGTATTTGAATAGGAAGGGTTTAGAGCGTTATGGGCCAAGTGCTGGCAAATGGGACTAGATTAAGTTAGGATACCGGTCAGCATGGACAAGTTGGACCAAAGGGTCTGTTTCTGTGCTGTACATCTCTATGACTTTAAGTGTGCTTGTCAAGAACATTTTTCCTTAAAATAATAGCGACTACAATATCATTCCACAGTGTGCTTCCATACAATGAATGTTACAGTATTTCACTTTAATTACTTCGTAGTAGACAATAATCACATGCAGTTTTGTCATGTTTAGTTGCAGTTAAAGACCTGCATCTTTTTGGTTCTGAGATGGATTTTGAGCATGTCAAAAGGACCTGACAAAAGTGTCAAGGGACCTGTCGAGAGTGTAAAGAGGAACTATCAAAACCTGTAAATTGGAATTGGGGCTTATAAAGGGCTTTGGGGATAGCTATAGAGGCATAGAAGAGCATGGAAGGTACGAGGGGTCATGGGGATTGAGTCCAAGCCATGAGATGAATGAATTGGATGGATTTTGGGAGAGGTGTAGGACATGAGTGGTGAAGGCTAGAGGGATGTCGGTTGCCTGGTTTCTTTTTAAATGTTGAACATAATGTCAGACACTTAAAAATATGTTGCTGGAAAAGCGCAGCAGGTCAGGCAGCATCAAAGGAGCAGGAGAATCGACATTTCGGGCATAAGCCCTTCTTCAGGCTTATACCCGAAACGTCGATTCTCCTGTTCCTTTGATTCTGCCTGACCTGCTGCGCTTTTCCAGCAACATATTTTTAAGCTCTGATCTCCAGCATCTGCAGTCCTCACTTTTTCCACAATGTCAGACAACCAAGACAAACCTCTGCCAACCCACCTTCACAGCCAGCATCCTCCTCACTATTTCTGTAGCCAGCCACCTCATCTTCTAATAGAGCTCACCAGTCTGGATTGAAAATCTGATGGCCTGACAGCCATTTTTAAAAGTTGGGTTCACTGTCAGGAACTCACCTGACTCCACGCATCACAAAAATCTAGGTTTCAGTTGTTTGAATAAATAGGTATCTTAAAGAGTTAATTATTAGGAGTAATATCAAAAAAACACATGCAAAAAATTCCCTCCTGCTACAATGTTTCTTTGCAAAATTGCTCAAGAATTAATGAAATGAGCATCTGGTTAATATGAACTTGTGACAGTGACACATATTAGAAGAGAAATGTTGGCTGGATCAGTAGTAATTATTTGTTCTTCTTTTGTATGGGATATAGGAACCTTTAAACTCCAGATAATTTATGAGAAGTAGTAGAAGGACTGTCAGTTCAACTACATTTTTCCCCAATAGCATATGAAACTGTACAGTGTCTGTTCGTGAACACACTAAACCCTGTCTGAATTATGATTGGAACAAAAACACACACACATTCCAACCTTCCCATGATAATGTCTCAGTTTCGTGACCTATACTTACTTTACCATTTGACATTGAAGTGATTAGCCTTGCTGTCTTGCTTTAGGTTTTACATTATGTAGATCTATTTGATTATAGATTCTTAGATCCTCAATATTTATGCCTTTAATGCAGTCCGATGTACTACACTCTGTTCTACAGAGGTTTCAGTGATGAATGTAGTTGTCTTAAATTCTCAGCACAGTTAAGCTAAGGGGAAGCCTCCTGATTGATATTTCCATTTGTTTTTAATTTTATTGACTGGCTTCGTCTCCTACTTGATGATTTTAAGGGGTTTGTGATCACAATTATCTAAAATAGGCAGTCGACAATTTGTAGCAATTTTCTGGAAGTTTATTGAGTTTTGGTAAGAAGCAGCAGTTTTTGGAACAATAATATGGTACATTAGTAAACTCAGAGCTGAAAATGTGTTGCTGGTTAAAGCACAGCAGGTCAGGCAGCATCCAAGGAACAGGAAATTCGACATTTCGGGCCAGAGCCCTTCATCAGGATGCTGCCTGACCTGCTGTGCTTTAACCAGCAACACATTTTCAGCTCTGATATCTCCAGCATCTGCAGACCTTACTTTTTACTCATTAGTAAACTCAGCAAAGGATACAAGTACGCAACCTGTGACAGATGGGAATGCTTCACTGATCCTGAAGCTATGCTGAAGATTGGAGTGGAGGAAGCACACTCCCATGTCCCAGATATCTTGGAGTCTCTTAGGTGAACTGTAAGGGACCTTAGTGAATTTCTGCAATGAATCTTGTAAATAGTATACACTGCTGCCATAAATTGTCAGTGGGGAGAAAATGAATATTTGCATATCAAGTGAACTGACTTCTTCTGCATTGGATCAAGCTTCTTGAATGTTGTTGGAGTTGCAACCATCAAAGCAAGTAGGAAGTATTCCATCACGCTGTTGAATTGTGCCTTGTTGATGGTGGACAGACTCAGGGGGAATCAGGTGGTGGGTTATTCATGACAGGGTTCCTAGCCTTTGACCTGCTCATGTAGCCACAGTATTTATTGGGCTAGTCCAGTTCAGTTTAAGTAAGTAAACAATCTGTAAGTAATCTAATCTAATCTAGTTTCTGGTCAATGACAATCAATTTGATGTTAATAGTGAGGTCTCAGTGATGATACTGCCATTGAATATCAAGGGGCATTGGTTACATTGTTGGAGATGGTTATTGACAGCAATTTAAATGTCACTGTCACTTGTCAGCCCAAGCCTGGATCTTGTCCAAGGTCTTCCTGTATTCGAACATGGACTGCTTCAGTACTGAGGAGTCACAACTGGTGCTGAACACTATGCAATCATCAGTGAATACCCTCAATTCTGGTCTTACAATAGAGGGAAGGTCATTCATAAAGTTAAGAGTTATGTCTGAGACACTAACCTGAGCAATTTTTGCAGAGAAGTCCTGGAGGTGAGATGATTGATTTCTAACAGCAATCATTTTCTCATTGTCAGGTATAACTCCAACCAGCAAAGAGTTTCCCTCTGATGTTAACTGACTACAATTTTGCTAGGGCTCCTTAATGCCATACCCAGACAAATGTGATCTTGATGTCCCTGGCAGTCGCAGTCACCTTAATGATCTTTGGAATTGATTGACTCTGACTCTGGTGGAACCCAACTGAATGTCAAAGAACAAGTTGTTGCTAAGCAAGTGCTCTATTCCATCACTTCACTGATACTCAAGAGGAGACTGATGGGGTGCTAATTTGTCAGGCATATGCCAGTGTTGTAGTTGTACTTGGCTAGAAGCATGGCAAATTCAGGAGTATAGATTTTCAGTATTATTGCTGGAATGTTATAGGGAGGGAAAATTATAGGCCGATTGTTGTTAAAATTCTAGAATCCATCATTAAGGATGAGATTTCAAAATTCTTGGAAGTGCAGGATCGGTTTAGAACAAGTCAGCATGGATTTAGTAAGAGGAGGTCATGCCTTTCAAACCTGTTAGAATTCTTTGAAGAGATAACAAGTAGGTTAGACCAGGGAAGCCCAGTGGATGTTATCTATGACTTCCAAAAAGCCTTTGATAAGGCGCCTCACAGGAGGCTACTGAGTAAGGTGAGGGCTCATGGTGTTCGAGATGAGCTACTGGCATGGATTGAGGTTTGGATGTCTGACAGAAGGCAGAGAGATGGGATGAAAGGTTCTTTTTCAGAATGGCAGCTGTGACAAGTGGTGTCCCGCAGGGTTCAGTGTTGGGGCCACAGCTGTTTACTTTATGTATTAATGATCTGGATGAAGGGACTGGGGGCATTCTGGAGAAGTTTGCCAATGATACAAAGTAAGGTGAATAGGCAGTTAGTACTGAGGAGGTGGGAGGCTGCAGAAAGATTTAGATAGTTTAAGGACAGTGGTCCAGGAAATGGCTGATGAAATTCAATGTGAGCAAACGCAAGGTCTTGCACTTTGGAAAAACGAATACAGGCATTTTATAAACAGTGAGAAAATTCATAAAACCAATGTACAAAGGGATCTGGCAGTGCTAGTCCAGGAGTCTCTAAAGGTTAGCTTTCAGGTTGAGTCCGTGATTAAGAAAGTAAACGCAATGTTGTCATTTATCTCGACGGTTGGAATATAAAAGCAGCGATGTGCTTCTGAGACTTCATAAAGCTTTAATTAGGCCCCATTTAGAATACTGTGTTCAATTTTGGGCCCCACACCTCAGAAAGGATATACTGGCACTAGAGCGTGTCCAACGGAGATTCGCACGGATGATCCCTGGAATGGTAGGCCTAACATACGATGAACAGCTGAGGATCCTGGGAGTGTATTCATTAGAGTTTAGAAGGTTGAGGAGAGATCTAATAGAAACTTACAAGATAATGCATGGCTCAGAAAAAGTGAACGCTGGGAAGTTGTTTCCGTCAGGCGGGGTTACTAGGACCCATGGGCACAGCCTTAGAATTAGAGGGGGTCAGTTTAGAATGGAAATGAGGAGACATTTCTTCAGCCAGAGAGCGGTGGGCCTGTGGAATTCATTGCCACGGACCACAGTGGAGAAGAGGACGTTAAATGTCTTCAAGGCAGGGATTGATAAATTCTTGATCTCACAAGGAATTATGGGCTATGTGGATAGTGCACGTAAGCGGAATGCCCGGCCTTACTTCTGTTCCTATGTCTTATGGTCTTATGGACTAATAGCCTTTGCAGTTTCCAGTGCCTCCAACTGTTTCTTAAAATCTCATGGAGTGAATCAAATTGGATGAAGACTGAATCAAATTGGATGAAGACTGTCATCATCATATAAACATAAGATAACTAGAGCAGACAGCAGAGGCTGCTATGACACGCCTCAGGAGCAGATGGGATTTTAACCCAGGCCTCCTGGCTCAGAGATAAAGACACTACTGCTATGCCTCAAGAGATTAGACAGTGTCCCAGTGATGGTCTATTAACTGGCTGCCGCCCCAGGTTCCTATGGGACTGGGATCCGCTGCTGCTTTGAGCCCCTGTAATGGAACTTCTTTGGGCCTGACAAAATTCAACTCTATTTGTTCTGTCCCAGGTTTATCGAAGAGCATTGCACAAACTGCTGACAACAACAACCATGAATCTAAGGGCCCAGGCAGTATTACTTACAAAAGTAGTTTTTCACAAGAACTAAACCAATATAATTAATGAAAGTGAGAAAATGTAGGAAAACATCCAAGAAGTCAGGTAGTGTGGCCCTCTCTTAACCTAAAAACAGTTCCAAGCCAGGGGTGCGGCAGAATGACAGTGTCATTGACTAGAAATCCAGAGGTCAAGACTCCTGTCTGGTATCTTCACTCACAACTGACAATGAAAGAGTTAATTTTATTTCTGGGTTTTGTACTGTACAGTGGGTTTGAAGTGTAGCCACATGACACCATGTCAGCACAATTCAAGTCTTGGATATAGTGCAAAAAGTGATTTAATGGTTGAACTACAATAAGGAAGTGAATATTTTTTCCGGATCCATCTGTATCCTGTAATTTAAATATCGCACCACTTTTCAGCCTGTCTCGCCAAGTGTATAGGATGACATCCTTTTCACCAATGAAATGAATGTAAATGATGTCACCTGCCCCAACAGCTTTGAGTGCATCCAAACCCACAGTCAGCACTGCAGACTTTAAATCGGCCTTCTTGAGAGGTAACCTACAGAAATGGATGAAGTCCCTGGCCGTGCATTCAGATCCTGTATGGACCAGCTGGCGGCAGTATCTGCAGACATCTTTAATCTCTCCTTACTCCAATCTGAGTTTCCTAACTGCTTCAAGAAGACCACTATCATTCCAGTGCCAAAGAAAGATCAGGGAATGTACCTTAATGACTACTGCCTGGTGGCTCTGACATTGCCACTCTGAAGTGCTTGGAGAGGTTAGTCACAGCACACATCAACTCTAGCCTCCCAGATTGCCTTGATCCTTTACGATTTGCTTACCATTGCAATAAATCCTAGGTAGATGCCATCTCCCTGGTACTACACTCATCCCTGAAACATCTGGATAACTAGGACAGAAATGGTCAGAGTTAAGATACACTGCTAATGAAGGATGAGGAGCCGATCGACGGGCAGCATCCCTTATGCTTTCTCTTTCTGCCCTAATCTGGGCTGTTCTCCTCATGCAATGAGACAGGCAGGTAGTACAAGAGGTAAAAATGGCTGGCATGCTTATTACCATTGGTGTAGCTGGAGAGGTGTCCTGAGTGAGTGAGTAGGCAGTGCAGAGAGCATACACAGTTAATGATGTCAGGTTTGGTAGGATACACCACCTTGCCACAAGTGCCTCTTCTCATGAATAATGTGAAAAACATGCGAATATTGTAAATCTGTGTGTGGTGAGCCACAATATTGTGGATGCAACGACTTTTGTGTGGTCGCTTTCAGGCTTTGCACAAAGACAATTAAATCAGATGTTTTCTACTAGGCTAGTGTCTCTAAATATAGGTGTGTGACCACCCTATATTGTTAGCATGTGTGTGTTTGGATACAAGGATATAATATACATGCATTTGATTGATAGTTATGAACTGATTAGTCCACATTGCTTTGGGAGTTAATATTAGCAACCCCATGGCAACAGGAATTTTAACTAAAATATGAATCAACACTAAACTCAAAAGATAACATTGCCATCTGGCTGCTTGCATTTATTTGAGCTGTTCTGGCAAAAAAACAAGAACAAACCTATCTTACAACATACCATATAAGACTGATGACATAGTTACAGTCTATAGTTTTGAAGTTGATAAATGTTTACTGAAAATTGCAGTCAAAACACCACTCTTCCATTTAAGTGACCAACTGATGTTGAACAGTATTATTGTGGGTAAATCACAAGTTACCTTTGATTCAGCTACTTATTAGGAAATCTCACAGTCAAATAGTAAAACTGATTTAGACTTTATTGCTTGTGGCAACCAAAGAAAACTGTTCTAGTAAGCAAGTTAAGTCTATTACCTAATTAATGTGGAATTTAGCTACGACTCTAAACCAATTTCTGGCTTTAGAAATGTCCAGGTTTTGATATTTGTGTAGTGTTGTTCTTTGAAATTCTGCTAAGACGAAGTTCTGGTGTTGGATTCTTATACACATTTTCATCCTTCAGATCCAAGATGTGATATTATTAATCATTCTTTAAATTATTTCATGCAAAATATTGCAAAAGTAGCTTCCTTGTTCTTTGTTATTTTTGACACTGACTGTCAGTCTGCTTTCCTGCAGTTAACTCCTTTAAATTCTTCTGCAGAGCAATCAGTTATTATTGTGGCACAAAGCAGCCAGTTATCAGGCGGATGTCATGCAGCTTCAACTCCATCTTTTCCCAGGCATGGCTAATTGCTTTCAATTCCTGTGTAAGTTTATTCTGCTCCTTTAACACTTTATTCTAGTTATTGTTGTTTCTTTCCACGTGTAACAGTTTATCTTTCTTGATTCTTTCAATCCACAATGTTGTTAAAGTTCAGGAGTTTATCATATAGTGCCAAATGAGGTGTTTTGAATTACTGGAAAATTCTGGTATATCTTTGCTTGCTTGAGGTAGTTTACATCTCCTGTTCCTTGATTATTGAATGCTCCTTGCATTCTAACAGCATGTGGACTTTTATTTTCTTCAATAGGATCTGTATGATTACTTTGGAAACTTTTAGGCAGCAATGACAAAAATCAGGTGTCCTGTTATGCAGAAATCTTAATGGCAAAAAGAAAAAGCACATGGTTTCACACAACTTTTAATTTTATGTTGCCCTGTTGACCTTTTCTTTTTAAATTCATTCACAGGATATGGGCATTACTGGCAAGGCCAGCATCTAATACCCACCCTAATTGCCCTGAGGGAAGTTAAGAGTCAACCACATTGTTACGTGTCTGGAGTCACACGTAGGCCAGAACAAGTAAAGGATATCAGTGAATCAGGTGGGGTTTCTCCAACAATCGGCAATAGATTCATTGCCATCATTAGACTTTTAATTCCAGATTGTTATTGAATTCAAATTTCATCATTTCCCATAGTGGGAGTAGAACCCATGTCCCTAGACATTACCTGAGTCTCTAGATTAATAGTCCAGCAATAATACCACTAGAACAACACACCCAGTTTTTGGAGGTCTGAATGCTGTCGTGTTGTCTGTGGGTGCTTGGGCAAGCTGTCATAACTTTCAATGCAGCTTTTTTGTTTCAGTTAATTCAACAACCTTTCTCAAGGTCTCTCAATCTCGTGATTAAAATATTCAATATATATGCATTCTATTGTGCAACCCCAGTCCACGTTTGTCATCAGATTGTTGGTGTCAGCCAACATTCTGTTTAAATCAAGCAAGCAAAAGATCATAGAATTGTGGATTGGTTACATAGCAAGGGTCCATCTGTGCTGCTTCTCTGAAAGAGCAGCTCAACTACTCGCATCCATCCTGCCCCACCTGTAATCTGTAGCCCCGCAAATTAAGGATCATACCAATACTCTTTTGAAAGCCACAATTAAATCTATCTCCATCACACTCTCAGACAATGTATTGCAGAATCTTAATAAACATCCCCGCCACCCCCCCTCAAGGTCATCTTAAATTGGTATCCTCTGGTTCTTGACCTTTCTGCTGGTAAGAACAATTCCACCCAATTGATTCTGTCCAGACCCAGATTTTGAATACTTCTGTTAAATCTCCCAGGAGACCAACCTCATCTTCTCCAATGTATCCATATGAGTCCAGTCATTCCTAGACCATTCTTTCTGTACCATTTCCAACATCTTCAAGCCCTTCTAAAGTTTGGAACCCAGAATTGGATACAGCACTCTAGTTGAGGCTGAAACAGTGTTTTTTTTTATAAAACCACATTTCCATTACTTTTATACTTCTGTAGTTGATGTCTCTATATGTGAAGCTCAGGATCCTGTACACATTGGGAATTGTACTCTCAAACTTACTCTATCATCTGCAATGTTTTATGCACAAATAATCCCTGGTTCCTCTACTGCACAGCCTTTCAAATTTGACCACTCCTTTCATTTGTCTCCTTTCATTTTTCTGATCAGAATGTATCATTTTAAACTTTTAAGTTATACTTTGACAGTGTGATTGCCCATTCCAATGGCCTACATGTGTTCTCTTGAAGGTTATCTCTACCTTCCTCACAGTTCACAACCATTCTTAGTTCAGTCAGCTGCAACCTTCAAAATTGTGCTCTGTACACAGAATGTTACAATGTGGTATACTAGCAATAGCAGGTCTCCTAACAGTGACCCTTGGAGGCGTCCATTCTAAAGCTCTCTTCAATCCAAAACACAGCAGTAATCTATAATGTTTCCTGTCTCTGACAATTTTGTATCCATAATCACTTTTGACCCTTTTACTCCACTAACTAACTTTGGCCATATATCAACCAAGTTCAGCGGATAAGAGGGAAGGCCAGTAAAATGTTGGCCTTCATTTCAAAAGGAATGGAATGTAAAAGTAGGAAGGTTTTACTTAAACTATACAAAGTTCTAGTCAGGCCACAGCTGGAATACTGTGAAGAGTTTTGTCCCCTTATCTAAGGAAAGATAGATTGGCATTGGAGGCTGTCCAGAGAAGGTTCACTAAACTCGCACTGGATATAGGGGGGCTGTCTTATGGAGAGATTGAGTAGGTTTGGCCTGTACTGATTGGAATTTAGAATAATGGAAGGTGACTTTATTGAAGCATACCAGATTCTTAGGGGACTTTACAGGGTAGACAAAGTTAAAAATCACACACCACCAGGTTATAGTCCAACAGGTTTAATTGGAAGCACACTAGCTTTCGGAACAACGCTCCTTCATCAGGTGATCAGGTATCAGCTGATGAAGGAGCGACGCTCCGAAAGCTAGTGTGCTTCCAATTAAACCTGTTGGACTCTAACCTGGTGTTGTGTGATTTTTAACTTTGTACACTACAGTCCAACACCGGCATCTCCAAATCATGCAGAGATGGTGTTTCCCTTTATGGGAGAGACTAGGCCTTGAAGGCATAATCTCAGAATAAAAGGTTAAGTATTTAAGACACAGATAAGAAGAAATTTTGTGCCTGAGGGTAATGAATCTGTGGAGCTCTTTAACTACAGAAGACTGTTGCGGCTGGATCATTAAGTATATTTGAGGTTAGGACAGACAGATTTTTAATTAGCAAGGGAATCAAGGTGATTTAGGGAAAAAGCAAGCAAGTGGCATTGAGGATTATCAGATCAGCGATGATCTCATTGAATGTTGGAGCAGACCTGATGGACTAAATAACCTACTTCTTCTCCTATATTTAATAGTGTTATGGTTAAACACGACTTCTCCAAAACAGTAAGATCCTGCCAATTGTTTCAATTTAAAAAATCATCTAATGCCCTCTTGAATGCCTCAGTTAAATCTGCCTCCACTACAGTTCCAGGAAGTGCAGTCCAGACCTTGAACATTCATTGAGTGAAAGTATTCTCTCCCACCTTACACCGACATCTTTTGCAAACACTTTAAAAATGGGCCCTTGAGTTTTCAATGTTTTTATGAATGAAACAGTTTTTCACTGTTCACTCTGTCCAGACCCTTCATAACTTTAAAACTTCAATACATTTCCCCTCGGCCTTTTCCTTTCCAAGGTGAATAATCTCAACTTCTCCAATGTGGGTAAAACATCAACAATTGGGAAATAATCATAGAGTGGCATGCTTGTAGCAGTGCTTGGGATGAACAGTTATTTATGAAAGATAAAGAGAGGTAAGTCAGCTCAGCACTAGAATAATGAAAGATATGGTGTTTGAAGCTCAGATCACATCAGATCACTTCATTTATTCTAAGGAGATAACATGTTGTGGAGTTGAAGGCATGTACTGTGTCTTTTGAGAGAAGGAAAGTTGAAAAGCTGCCAAGCCTGTCACTGCAGGAACAGAGTGTGCTGGATAATTTGAAGATGTAACATTTGCGCTGATACTGAGTTGTTTGCATAACAATTCAAATTCAACCAGTTTAACTTAAGCCCCAAGATACTAAAACCCGATCGAATTTTAATTTTGCTGTTTTAACAACATCAAATCAATGAGACGATTTGACGCTTTGGGGGATAAAAAGCAGGCATTTTGAAAAATTAGCCAGAGAGACTAAAGAGTACCTACTGTCATACAGACTTGCTGACCCTCTCTCAAAAAGGTACCTTTTTCATATGAAACATTGTTGGAGCAGAAGACAGAGATCAATCCAGGAGAAATCTACAGGCAGAGAAAATTCAATATCCGAAGACAGCAACTGGTCTTGAAAGTTGATTTGCTGTAAATTTTATAGGGGCTTTATCGGATCAGTACATTGTTACAGAAGGGGAGGTAGATAACAAACTTTAAGAGAAAGGAGGCTTACACTGTAGATAGTTGTGTAATGTTCTCTTTTGGAATTAAGGAATAAATTGTTAATTGTTTCTTTAAATATTGGAATTTGGGTAGTTCTCTGTTACTCATACTTTAACAGATTACGAGGCGAGGTGAGCTTTTTTGTGTGTTTGTTTTAAATTAGCAGAAGGGTTTTCCCCGTGTTGTAACAGTTTGGGTGCTCATCCGGGACGAAACCAGGACCTCTCACATAGTTTGAAACCACTGCAATTATTCAGAAGCCACAGATTACATTAACTTAGTGCAAGCCAAATCATTATCTTTTCTGACAACAGTAAGCGAAGAATATTTTTCTGTTGATCCATGAAGTTTCTGGTAGATCATCAATGAAAATAAATCACTACTTGCTTTATCCTTTTTGGTTATATCCGAATAAAATATTTTATAAACCAGAAATACTATAAAACATTCATGATGGATAATTTCAAAAGGAATAACAACACAATGAGTACCTGTAAAAAGATTTTATTAAAAATACTAAAAGACATATGCAATATGCAAAAAGCATCATTCAAAATGCAGAAATATCATTGCCTGATGATAGCCAACATTGTAACAAATAATATTTTAAAAACTTCTTTAAAAAAGTACCAATGGCTCTTTTATGTTAATGAAAGTCAAGTTCAATTGACATTTTAAATCACAGAATTTATAAAGCAGAAATAAAACTGTATCATAGGCAGGAAAGACATTGGGTCAGGTGATTGTTGGACAGACAAACTGTTCAAATGTAGCCACTAATGGAACAAAAACAGATCCAAAACCTTAATCTATTTATATGTATGGATATTGACCTCTCATCAGCCAACAGCATTATTGCTAAGGAAGATCCACCTAATACATTCTCTCAGCCGAATCACAGAGACAGGGAAAGTTACAGATTATTTGTCAGAACAGCATGCTTGAGTCTATTTAAAGAATATACATGGAATTATGAAAGGAGACTGAATGGAATATAAAAACAGCAAAGAATGACTGGAAAGAAACTAAGGAGGGAAAAATTAGAGAATAGTAAAAACTCGTTATTTAAAAAAAAATTGTTAATTTTAAAAATACCTAGTGACGAAGTCAGCAATGATCCTAAAGAAAGGTGAGTCTGGAGAATTAATAATAGAAAATAAGATGACAGCAAATGAATTGAACAGGTATTCTGTATCTGTCTTTATTATAGAGAATGCAGGCAACTTGCAGAAATTGCTGCAAAGTATGAAATTAGTTAGAAACAAAAAAAACTGTAGATGCTGGAACCCAAAGTAGACAAGCAGGAGGCTGGATGAACACAGCAAGGAACACAGCACGAGGAGGTGGAGATGTTCAAAGTTCGCATAAAGATTAGCTTGGGTGCCGGTTTCCATAGTTGTGGGCATGTTTGCCAAGCTGGGAAGTTGATTTGCAGATGTTTTGACCCTATCTACGTAATAACTTCAGTGCTTTGGAGCCTCCTGTGAAACACATACGAGACACAGTACAGCAGCACTCTACAGGTGGCTCCAAAGCAATGAAGATGTCACCTAGACAGGGAACGAAATGTCTGCAAATCAACTTCCCAGCTCAACAAACAAGTAAGGTGGAGAAGTCGACGTTTCAGGTATAAGCCTTCTTTAGGAATGGAGGTAGGAGTAAGAGGAGGTGCAGGTAAAGAGGGAAGGGATGAAGGATTTTGGGTAGGAACAGGGGTGGAATGGTGAGGTAGTGATAAGTGAACACAGGCAGCAGGGAGGACTTTGGTCAATGGGTGGGATGAATCAGATTGGTAGCTGGAAGGAAGGGTTGGTAGGTGGAATGGAAGGGAGGAGGTGGGGCTGGAAAGGGAGCTGGGGAATGGGTGGAAAGGTTATTTGAAATTGGAGTACTCAGGGTTGAGCCCTCCAGACTGTAGGCTGCCCAGGTGGATGATGGGTGTTGTTCCTCAAATTTGTAGTCTGATTCATTACAGCAATGAAAGAGGCCGAGGATGGAAATATCAAAGAAGGAATGAGAAGGGAAACTGAAATCGGTGGTGACCGGGAGGTCAAGCTGGCCCTAAAGGCCCCAGCTGAGATGCTCAGTGAAATATTCCCCGAGTTTACGTTTGGTCTTACCGATGTAGGGAAGACTACATTGGGAATACTGGATGAAGTCAACTAGGTTAGAGGTGAGGAAGGTGAACCTCTGTTTCACCTGGAATGATTGTTTGGGGCCCTGGATGGAGGTGAGGGAGGTGGTGTGTTTGCAGGTTTCGCTTTTTTTACGGTTGCAGGGGAAGGTACCAGGAGGGGTTGGGGTTGGTAGGGAGAGTGACGCAAACTAAGGAGTGATGAGAGGAATGGTCCTTGTGGAAGACAGAGAGGTGGGAGGGGAAGATCTTTTGGGTACAGGGTCTAACTGGAGTCAGCAAAGTGTTTTAGGATGATTGGATTCAGAGACGAGTGAGGTGATAAGTGAGGACAAGGGAGACCCTGTCTTTATTATGTTTGGGGGGAGGCTGTAAAGCAGTGGAGCAGGGAGTGGATGAGGTACAGTGGAGGTCTGTCTGGATGATGGTTGGTGGGGTGAAACATGTTGTTTAAATAAGTGGACATCTGGGATGCTTGGGGGTGCAACATCTCCTCATCAGAGCGGATGTGACAGAGACAGAGGAATTTGGAATTGGCAGGGCTGAAGGAACCTAAGGTTACCAATCACCATGAGAATGACACTAAGCAAACTGTTGGAGTTATGAGCTGAAAAGTTCTTGCCTCCCAATGGATATCATCCTATGATCTTAAAAGTGGCTACTGAGATATTGGTTTTAATTTTACCAAATTCCCTAGGATCAAGGATGATTATATTGGAAAATTGCAAACATAATAAGATTAGATTCCCTACTGTGTGGAAACAGGCCCTTCGGACCAACAAATCCACACTGGCCCTCTGATGAGGGTCCCATTTCCTTCTTACTAATGCACCTAACACTATAGGCAATTTAGCATTTACCTAACCTGCACATCTTTGGACTGTGGGAGGAAACTGGAGCACCCGGAGGAAACCCATGCAGAGAATGTGCAAACTCCACACAGATGGTCACCTGAGGCTGGAATCAAACCAGGGACCCTGGTGCTGTGAGGCAGCAGTGCTAACCACTGAGCCACTGTGCCACTCCTTAGAGTCATAGAGATTTACAGTATGGAAATAGACATTGCTATCCAACCTGTCCATGCCAACCAAATATCCCAACCCAATCTAGTCCCACCTGCCAGCACCTGGCCCAAATCCCTTAAAACCCTTCCTATTCATATACCCATCCAGATGCCTTTTAAATATTGCAGTTGTACTAGCCTCCACCATTTCCTCTGGCATCTCATTCCATACACGTACCACCCTCTGTGTGAAAACGTTGCCTCTTGAGTCTCTTTTATATCTTTCCCCTCTCACCCTAAACATATGCCCTCTAGTTCTAGACAACCCCACCCCAGGGAAAATACTTTGTCTATTTATCCTATCCATGCCCCTCATGATTTTATAAACCTCTATAAGGTCACCCCTCAGCCTCCGAAGCTCTAGGAAAACAGCCTTAGCCTATTCAACCTCTCCCTATAGCTCAAATCCTCCAACCCTGGCAACATCCTTGTAAATCTTTTCTGATCCCTTTCAAGTTTCACAACATCTTTCCGATAGGAAGGAGATCAGAACTGCAAGCAATATTCAAACAGTGGCCTACCCAATGTCCTGTACAGCCGCAACATGACCTTCCAACTCTTGTACTCAATACTCTGACCAATAAAGGAAAGCATACCAAATGCTTTCTTTGCTATGCTACCTACCAGCGACTCCACTTTCAAGGAGCTATGAACCTACACTCCAAGGTCTCTTTGTTCAGTAACACTCCAGAGGACCTTACCATTAAGTGTATAAGTCCTGCTATGATTTACTTTCCCAAAATGCAGCACCTCGCATTTACCTAAATTAAACTCCATCTGCCACTTTTCAGCCCATTGGCCCACTGATCAAGATCCTGTTGTAATCTGAGATAACCTTCTTCGCTATCCATTACACTTGTAATTTTGGTGTTATCTGCAAACTTACTAACTATGCCTCTTACATTCACATCCAAGTAATTTATATAAATGACGTAGAGGACCCAGCACCGACCCTTGTGGCACTCCGCTGGTCACAGGCCTCCAGTCTGAAAACAACCCTTTATGTTTACGGGATGTTAAGGGAATCAGAACAATTCCTTAATTAAGTTGCTGTGTCAGGTCAATTAGCTTTCCAATAGTTTAAGTTATTCTAAATTCCATTTTCTTTTGCTCGTGTTTCACTACAGTGTTTAAATAAACACTTTTGCTTAAAGCTGATTGATTTGACCAGCTGCATCACACCTGGAATATCCACTTCACTTCTGTCTTTACAAGTAAGAAAAAGTTAGGGTCTAGGCTGCTTTCTTAAAGATTTTAGGAGGTCTGGCCTGGCCCATAACAGTAAGTACATGTGGCATTTTGGAAGGAGCTACAGCTCCTAGCTGAGATCATCTCTCTCCCACTTTTTCTGCTGTGAAATTCCAGTAAAGCTTTGTACTTTCAATCAGTCTCAGACCTAGACACAGGGAAAGGCAGCATGTCTGCAGTCCTTTTGAAGGATTGCTGTAATTAAGATACTCGTAGGGCTGGTGAGTGGATGAGGCTAAAATGTGGTGATGTCAGCAACTGCATGTGGATGTGGTCAAATCACCAAATGGGTCAAGGATCATCTTCAAATGGGTTGGGAATTAGAGAAGACGAGAGATGGAAGGAGAATCTCCAAGTTTCAAAAGAAAAGAATAACACCTTCCCATGCAGCCACCTGTCCTCTACCACACTGAGGTAGAGCCCACTAGGAAGCAGGCAAGTCTGGATTTAGTGATGTTTAATGAGACAGACTTGTTTAGGGAGTTAAGGTGAAGGACCCGAGATGGTAATGACTGTAACCTGATAGGATTCACCCTGCAGTTTGAGAGAAGCTTGAATCAGATGTCACCGTACTACAATTGAGTAAAAGGTAATGACAAAGGGAGGAACTGGCCAAAGTTGATTAGAAGAGATGCCCCGTAGGGAAGATGGTGGAGCAGTAATTGCAAGAGTTTCTGGGAATAAATCAGGAGACTTGGCAGGAATTCATCTCAAGGAAGAAGAAACATATTAAGCGATGGATGAGGCAACCATGGCTGACAAGGGAAATCAAGGACAGCTAAAACCATACAATTTGTTTAAGATTAGTGGGAAGTCAGATGATTAGGAAGCCTTTGAATACCCAGCAGGGGACAACTAAAAAAGTAATAAGGGGAAGAAGATAGAATATGCCAGCAAGCTAGCTAGTGATATAAAAGAAGATTGCACGTAATTTTTATAGATACCTGAAAGGTAAGAGAGAGGCAATAGTCAATATTGAAGCACTAGAAAATGAGGTTGGAGAAGTCGTAATGGGGGATAAAGAAATGGCAGAGGTATTTGAATAGGTATTTTGTATTACTCTTCACAGAAGCCACTAGTAGGATACTAGAACTTCAAGAGAGGCTGGCAGTAACTGCAGTGGCCATCACTTAGGAAAAAGTACTGGGGAGGCTGAAGGATTTGAAAGTAAGCAAATCATCTGGAGTGGATGGACTTTATCCCAAAGTTCTGAGATAGCTGAGGAGTTTGTGGAGGCATTTGTGATGATCTTTCAGGAATCACTAGAGTCAGGGAGGCTTCCAGAGGACAGGAAATTATACACTTGTTAGCCTGACTTCAGTCGCTGGTAAGATTTTAGAATCCATTACAGGTACTAAGGACAAAATTGCAATGTACTTAGAAGTGTATTGTAAAGTAAGGTTGGGTTAGAAGAGTTTTGTCAAGGGGACATCATGCCTGACAAATCTGTTTGAGTTCTTTGAGGAGGTATTGAACAAGTTAGACAAAGGAGAGGCTGTGGACATGAACTATTCGGATTTCCAAAAGGCCTTTGACAAGTTGCTGGGCAGGAGGCTGCTAAATAAGATTGCAGCCCATGATGTTAGGGGCAAAGTACTGGCATAGATAGACAAGATCTCTCCTGCACAAAGCCATACTGACTATTCCTAATTAGTCCACTCTTTTCCAAATGCAAAAAGATCCTGTCCCTACGAATCGTCTCCAATAATTCCCTTATCACTGACATAGGACTCATCAACCAGTAATTTCCTGGATTATCTCTGTTGCCCTGACAGAAAGTGAGGACTGCAAATGCTGAAGATCAGAAACAAGAACTGTGCCACTGGAAAAGCACAGCCAGTCAGGCAGCATCCAAGGAGCAGGAGAGTCGACGTTTCCAGCATAGCTTATTCTCAAAATGTTGACTCTCCTACTAATTGGATGTTGTCTGATTGGCTGTCCTTTTCCAGCACCACACTTGTTGACAAAGAAATAACACTGATTATTCTCCAGTCTTCTGGGACCTTGCCTGTGGCTAAGAAGGATACAAAGATCTCTGTCAAGCGCCAACCAATTCCTGCTTTCATCCTTTGTACCCTGAGATAGATCCCAACACATCCTGAGATATTACCTACTCAATGCTTTTGAAAATACCCAACAGTTTCTTCTTCTTAATATTAACATACCCTAGAATATCAACATACCCGTCCCTAATCTGACAATCATCCATTTCCTTCTCTTTGGTGAATTCTGAGCTGAAGTACTCATTTCTGCCTCCACACAAATGTTCCCCTTTGTCCTTCAGTGAATCTCCCCTCTACCTAGCTACTCTCTTGCTCCTAATAGCATATAAAATGCCTTAGGATTCTCCTTAATCCTACTTGCCAAAAACATTTCACGGCCCTTTTTAGATCTTTTAATTCCTTGTTTAAGTTTTTGCTGCTTCAATGCTATCCCTTCAAGGGATTTGTCTAATTTCAGTTTCCGAAGCTTCCTTTCTCTTTTTAATTCTACTTTCAAAGTCTCTTGTTATCCAGGGTTCGCAAACTTTGCTATCCTTATCTTTCATCCTTGCAGGAACATGCCGGTCAAGTTTAAAATACTTCATGTCAAACGCGAATTTACCCTCAAACAGCTGTCCCAAGCGAATTTCTCCAGTACCTGCAAAATACTGTTGTAATTAGTCTTTCCCCATTTCAGTGCTTTCGCTCAAAGACCAGTCTTATCCTTCTCCATAACTATTGTAAAACTTGTGAAATGACTCGGCAAGGTGGCAACGATTAAGTAGAAATGCCGTGGACAGCTCTGCCTAACAGCCAAGGCATATTGGTGTTTTTTACCATCCCTGGCCAACTTATATGGAGGAATTATTAATTTAAAAACTTGAAGAACACATATTTGTTGATAATTTGGAGTGGGAAGGATGCCAAAAGAGAAAGAAGGGAGCAAACAGCAACAAGGAAGACACTCACCTGCAGCACCGGGCACGCCAGAGGCCACAGCAGCGGCCTCTCATGAACATAGAACATTACAGCGCAGTACAGACCCTTCGGCCCGCAATGTTGCGTCCACCAGTCACACCAATCTGAAGCCCATCTAACCCACACTATTCCACATACGTCCATATGTTTGTCCAATGGAGGGTCAAACCACAGCTTGGAAGCGGCGATCGGGTCCTCATCCAGACGGATCCAGGTACTGCAGCAGGAAGCGTGGGCCTTGCAAGATCAGATCGACGACCTCAAAAGTCAAGGTCAGAAGACAAATCTTCGGATTGTCGGGTTCCCGGAGGATGAAGAAGGTGGGCAGTCAGTCAGCTTCTTTGAAAACTAGCTGTCAAAGTTTCTGGGCTTTCAAATTGAATCGGAACAGCTGCATATTGAAAGGGCCTATTGGGTGGCAGTGCGCGGGTCTGGGCCAGTACAGCGCCCTCCCGCCCAGGCCGAGGCCACTTCCTAACATACAGAGACAAGCAAAGAGTGATAGAAACCTCCAGATTACTGGGGAAAGATCCACAGGCACTGCTGTACAAGGAGTCAAAAGTCATGTTTTTCTAGGATTTCTCAACAGCTATAATTCCTTCATTAAGTTAAAAAGAGGCTGAGGAACCTGGGCATCCAGTATTCCATGAGGCACCCTGTGGTGCTCTACTTCAGCCACAAGGACTCAGTTTATATGTTTGTCTCGGTGGATAAAGCCAAGAACTTTGTAGACACTTTAAAATTGACCGATTGGTCTGAGGAATATGGTTACTGTTCGTCCTCTTTTCCTCCTTTCCCTGCATTTTCCCTTTTATTCTTTCCCAAAAAAAACAAAACTTTTGGAATATGCTGTTGCTATTATATTTTTATAATTGGATTTTATCTTGGAAAAGTTTGTGGGTGCCCTTTGTTGTTTTCCCTTTTTTTGTTCTTTTTTTCTTTTAGTCACAAGTAGGGGTGACATGGAGCTGGGGATAGATTAGATTAGATTAGATTACTTACAGTGTGGAAACAGGCCCTTCGGATAGGTGGAGTGCTTCTCCTGACTTTATTTCTTTTGCTGACTGAAGGATCATCTCCTTGTTTTTTTATTGCCAAAGGCTAGGGCACAGTCCAGGACTGAAGGAGCTGTACAGGAGGAGATGGGTAGGGTGAGTGCCCCTATGGGCAGGGGGAGAAGAGTCTCCGGTTTAAGGTTTTATAGTTGGTTTTCTTTGTAGCTTTTTGTTAACAACTGTTGTTTGTAGTTATAATATAGTAGTTTTTGTATACACAATTTTGCAACTCTGAGTCTCCATTTACTTGTGCTCGGCACATGGCAAGCAGGTTTCTCCCTCCCGGGGGTTCATGGGTGTCTGAGAGGGGATATGGCTAAGTGTCTTGTTAAATGATGCACCTGGGACATCAAGGAAAGTCATTTGCCTGTTAAAAGGGAAAAAAGTGCTTTCTAGCCTTAAGAAGGAAAGGGTTGATATCATCCTGTTGCAGGAAACCCATCTTGACAATGGGGAACACCTGAAGTTACAACAGGGGGGTTATGATTGGGTATTCTTTTCATCCTTTACTACTAATGTTAGGGGAGTGGCTGTACTTATCTAGAAAAATCTTTCGTTCACATTATTAGAGGAAGTGAAAGATGTGCAAGGGTGATTTGTGATACTTAAGGCCCTGATATATGGGGAGGAATGTGGCATTTTAAATGTCTACTGTCCTCCAGCACATCCTCTCAAATTTTTGATTAGTATCTTTTCTAAGTTGAATGCCTTTGGATCAGGGCACATTATTATAGGGGGTATTTCAATGGCCTTTTGGATCCAACAGTGGACAGGATGCCTAGTGGGCTCACAAATTTCTTTGCAGGCCAAGCAGGTGGCTGACTTATGCGAGGAGTTGGGGCTGGTGGACATTTGGAATTGTCTTCATCCTACCGGCAGGGACTTCACCTTTTTTTCAAACCCATATAAATGCCACACAAGGATTGATCTTTTTTGGCTCCCTCAACCCTACTGGATTCGATTATGGGTTGTAAAATTGGGAACATGGCTATCTCTGATCATGCAGCGGTATATTTGGAGGTTAAGGCCAAAAGAGTGAAGGGCCAGGTTTGCGGCACTGGCGACTAGACCCTTTCTCTTAAGGATTCCAAATTTGTGTAATACTTTTTGAGGGACTTTCAGAAGTTCTTGACGATCAACTCAGGCTAGTTGTCCATCTATACTATGGGAGACCACTAACGCCTGTGTTAGGGATTAGCTATATCCTATTCGGCTAGCCAGAAATGACAGAAGGGGGAGTAGCAGCGTCTACTTGAGACACGGCTGAAGCGGCACATTTTGCGAGGCCTTCGTGACCAAACTACAGTGGATCACAGCCCTTCGGGCTGCCTTGAATTCAATTATACAAACCGCAAAGAAAGAACTTGCTTTTGCTAGACAAAGGCTGTTACAGTATGGGGACAACCCAGGGATGTATTTAGCATATCTGACTAGGAAAAAGCATGATTCCCCAATCCATTACTGCAGTTAGACATAGTTCTGGGGTCCTTACATGCAATGCCAAAAGGATTAATAAGGCTTTTCAGAGTTTTCACTCTGAATTGTATTGATCTGAAGGCTGCGAGGATAGGACAGTCAAGATGGAAGCCTTTTTTGAGAGCCTGGACTTCCTGGTAACCCAGGAACAGGCCTCTTTTCTTCATACCCCTTTGAAAGTTCAAGACATACAGGAGGCAGCTGGGCAACTACAAAGTGGGAAAGTGGCTGGCTCTGGTGGTCTCCAAGGTGAGTTTTACAAGGAGTTTATAGGGATTCTGTCAGGGCCGATGATGGAAATATACAATCACTCCTATATGCATGAATGCCTACCACCATCTTTGACAGAAGCGAATATTTCCCTCATTCTTAAGAAGGATAAGGTTCCTCATCTATTTAATTCAGATTTTGAGATTCTGTCTATGATTTTGGTGCTGATATTGGAGAAGGTGTTGCCCTATATAGTCAAAGAGGACCAGATTGGTTTTATAAGGGCCATAGGTCTTCTAATAATGTTAGAAGGTGGCTAAATATGATCCAAGCATGTCAGCAACAATCGATCCAGGGGTTGTTGATTTCCTTAGATGCAGAGATTTGACAGGGTGGAATGGTTGTATCTCTTTTATGTCTTCGAGTGGGTGGGGTCTTTGCTAGGTGGGAGGAGATTTTACATCACTACCCTCTTGCTGCAGTCATCACCAAAGGGGTGAAGTCGGGGAAATTTAGGATTGGCAGGAGTTGTCGTCAAGGCTGCCCCCTCTCTCTGTCGTTCTTTACATTGGTGATAGAGCTGCTGGCAGAGGCCATTCATCAGAATGTCAACATAACTTCTCCGGAAGTGGGATTGAAATACACAAGATTATAAGATGATGTCCTTCTGTTTTTAATTGGATCCGATGACCTCCATGTCCCATCTGATACGTATTAATTCATTTGGGACGATAAGATCAACTTTGCAAAGTTGTAGGCTATGCTTTTGGGGGACCTCAAGGAAGTGCCAGAGGTTGAAGGTGGTTGTAGGTTCCCCTCTAAGTGGTCATGGGCGGGTTTCCAACATCTAGGTATCTTTACTGCCCCCATGTTTGATTGGTTATTTTGGACTAACTTTGTTCACCTGCTTGACAATATTAGGCAGGATCTTAAGAGATGGGAGGCTCTTCCAATTTCGTGGTTGGGCCAAATAGCCCTTATTAAGATGAATGTCCTCCCTCGCTTGCTTTATGTCATGCGTCTACTCCCTATAATGTTTCCCAGGTCAACGCTGCAGAATCTTATGGGTTTGTTTAGTTCCTTCGTCTGGCGTCGTGAGCAGCACCTCATAAAACTTGCTAAATTGCAACTGCCTCAACAGTAAAAAATGAGGTCTGCAGATGCTGGAGATCACAGCTGCAAATGTGTTGCTGGTCAAAGCACAGCAGGTTAGGCAGCATCTCAGGAATAGAGAATTCGACGTTTCGAGCATAAGCCCTTCATCAGGAATACCTATTTTATAAGATATGGCAGCCCTTTTTGAGTTATTTGGACACAGATCTGTCTGCTATCTTAACTAGGGTGTTCGTTTAACCAGGTTGGTGAGGTTTGCTGAGCCCTGGAGTGGGAACTCCTGAGTTAATACAGGTATATATACAACACTCCCGTTTTTTGTTTGGGAGCTTTGCACCAAGCATTTTTTTAATGTTCTTGTGTGTTCTTTTGTTGTTTCTTTTATTTTATTAGTCACTTACTTATTTATTGGTATTGTTTTGCACAGTTGAAAAATGTGATGCTGGAAAAACACAGCAGGCCAGGCAGCATCTGAGGAGTAGGAGAATCGATGTTTCGGGTATAAGCCCTTCTACAGGACTTATGCCCAACACGTCGATTCTCCTACTCCTCGGATGCTGCCTGGCCTGCTGTGTTTTTCCAGCATCACATTTTTCAACTCTGGTCTCCAGCATCTCCAGTCCTCACTTTCTCCTAATTGTTTTGCACAGTGTTTGGTTTCATTTTGTATTATATAGGTTAGTAGTTAGTAGACAGTAGTTGTATTGTAATTTGCATTTTTTTTGTTATACTGGTATTTGTTATAATTTCAATAACTTTATAATTTTGTTAAATCAAAAAAATTTTTTTGCTAATAAATATATTTTCACAAAAACTTACAAAATTATGATCACTGTTCCCAAAACGTGCCCCCATTGAACCTTTTCTGTCTATTTAAGATAGACATAGACAAGTTCTTGATTCATAAGGGGATCAAAGGTTAGGGGGAGAAGGAAGGAGAATGGGGCTAACAAGAATATTCAGGAGTTCTCCTACTTACACTCACCTTGCAGCCCTAAGTCCTACATACCTTTTGGAATATGCATGCTGCCTAAAAATCCAGAATACCTGGTCAACACAAAAGCTAGTTGGGTATTAAAATGTTATGCTTCACCAACCATAACAGGAACTTGCTTGCTTCAAACCTGCCTGGGTGGCATTCAAAAGGACGAGTTAATGACAGAATGCCAAGCATATTTTGCGCATGTGTGAGAGAGAAAATGAGCGCGTGAGAATGAATGTGTGCATGGTCATGTTTGAGTGTGCACGCCAGTGAGTGAGCATATGCGAGAATGTGAGAGAATGAACGTGAGAGTTTGAATGTGCATGTCTGTGAATGTGAGTGGGTATGTGACTAAGTTAGAATATGTGAGAAACCCAGAAGTAGCCTGATTAACAAGTTAGAGTATTTACAGGTCAGAAGTTTGCTTCTCAGGGTCAAAACCTGCAAGAGCAGATGAGTGTAATGAAGGTGAAATACAGATTGTAGCAAAGGGTTAGGATTAGTGGGCTCGCTTTTCAAACCTGGAGGAAACACTCCTACCCATCCTAGCCCAAAAGTAGTACAGCAAAGGCACTTAGCACATGAATTCTATTCCTCTCCCTTAAGGGCTATTCATTGCCATAGAGCATGTATACCAGTTAGCAGAGAAGAGGCATTTCTATGCATAGAGATCCCACCAGCATGCATGGAGACCATTATGCATCGAGCCTCCATGACTCAGGAGGGAAAAGTATGATGGGAAGTCAAAAAAAATCACAATTGTAATTGAAAGATGAAGAGTAATTCAAAAAAGAACAATGAAAACCAGATGTGGAAAGGAATGAGCACAGGTCTCTGTCAGTACAAAATACCAGGTAAAGCCATTCAGTGCCAGGCTAAAAACTGGGCTATAAAACCAGATAAGTGAACCAAACTCTTTTTTTTAAAACTGCTGTAATTTCCCCAAAATAGTTGTTGCAGCCGTCCATGATTAAAGTTAACACAAAATAGCCCACCTGGGGCTTTTTAGCCGACATAAGAAATAGCAGCTACATATAGCAGATTTTCATAGCTAGACTTGTGGTCTCCATACAGAGTTAGTGGATAAAACAACGAAAGGTCTGGAGAATAATAGGGTCCCAGTGAGAAATGACAAGGGAATTTAATTAATTTCTGTAGACAGGTAGCTCTAAGCACGGATGTATCTTCAATAACCTAGATAAGACACACCCAGGCACTAACCCAGTCCCAAGTTTGTTATTTAAAAAATATAGAATAAAAAGTCTGATCTTACAGTATTTATAACTTTTTAGGTAATTATAAATAGAAATGCAAACCTACAAACTAACATTAAAGGGATGTAACTGAATTCCTTTAAGCGGATACTTGTAGGCAGTAAAGGAAGTTCCTGCTCTGTCAACCTGGATGGGAACAGCAAATGGTGTAAGCAAATTACTTCATAAAAGGGATAGTTAGCATGGTAGGTGGTATAAAGAGACTGTAAAACATAGTCAGCGTGACTTCAAAAGTAACAATAAATTTTACAGCTTAGCAAACAGCCTAGTAGAGCTGGAGATAATCTCGGCAGATCCTTGCATCCAAAAATCAAGGGAAAAGAATGACAGAGATAAATTATATGACAAGGGTGAGAGGGAGGTTATGTCCTATTGTACCTGGAGAATCTAAATAAATTTCTTTTAATGATTTGATAAAGCTGTGCATTTGTTGAATTTCACAGTAATCAATGGAATTTGAATAGATGCAATCTTATTAAGTAAAGAAAACTAGTATGGAAAGTATTCAGAACAGAGGTAGGTAGTAAAGATCATCCAAAAATCAAATTTCTGTTTGATCTCCCAAGCTTGAGTGAAAGAGAAGCTGCTCCCCAATTTCTCAGCTTTATTAAAGGATTATAACATTAAATGTGACTACATAACTTTATATTGTAATTAAAATTACAAATTTTTATCAATTTGTATAAATTAGCATTCTTTTGTATCTCTTCTAAGGAGGAATACGGAATATAAACTGTAACAGAATTAGAAAACATCGTTAGACAAGCAAATGGCCAGTTTATTGGCAATTAATATGATACAACTAGCAATTATCTAGGAAGAAGTATAACTATCAATATTGCAATATGATTGAACAAAATACATTGTAAGATCCAAACATATGTGATAGACATATCTAGTAAACGTCATGAAATCATGGTTCTGGATTAGTGGTGCTGGAAGAACACAGCAGTTCAGGCAGCATTCCAAGGAGCAGTAAAATTGACGTTTCGGGCAAAAGCTCTTCATCAGGAGTAGTAAAATTGATGCCCAAAACATCAATTTTACTACTCCGCGGATGCTGCCTGAACTGCTGTGTTCTTCCAGCACCACTAATCCAGAATCTGGTTTCCAGCATCTGCAGTCATTATTTTTACCTCATGAGATCATGGGAGGACCTAGGGCTATCCATGGAGTTGTCCATCAAAGACCACGTGCTGTCAGGATTAGATGTGTTAGGGGAATGTGGCTAACAATGACATCAATGTAGCAAGTAATGATTGTAATGTGAAATGCTGAAATTGGCTGAGAAAGGCATAGTATTCAGTGAAATCTGTTTCTAAGAACCTTTCCCACACTGCACTGGTGAAGAGCTCTGAATAAAGACTGACTTGTGCTGCTAGATACAAGACTCAAGATTTATCTTGATATTTCTCCCTCCAACAACGTTCAACTGCTACTGAAAAAAAAGAATTATTTTATGTAAATTTCTCTGCTCGGTGATTTATTGTAGTAGGGTTAGGGTTGCTTCCAATAACTGATCATGGGGCCAAACTGCCTGTGAGATAAACAGCAAGGAAACAGAAACATCAACCACGAGTTAACTATAGGGGCAAGTAGATTCCATTTCCAGCAGGTTTTTGAATTAAATATAAGGTTGGCTACAGAGTAGGGAAAATCTCTTTCCAGCAGAATTGAATTAAATTCTGTGTACTGACTATGAGAGTTTAAAATTCTTGTTAATTGAATGACTTAACTAACAGAGAGAAAATGAGATAGACAAAAACTGTTCTGGATGCAAATTTCAAGAAGTAAAGAGCATTAGAACCAGAAGAGTGCTGAACAAAGGTGGCTGTGCTCAGGATGCTGGAGATTACTATGTTGAATCAGGTCCAGAATCATGAAATGGTTGAAGGATTTTTAAAGGGATGATCTTGCTGAAATTTAAGCAGAAAAACAGAGAAATGTTGGGCCCTTCTGAATCTTACAAAGTATACTTATGCCAAGTCGTTAATCTTTTAATTTCTGAGAAGTCTCTGACTTGAATTTTTAGCTGTGTAAATCAAATGGATGGAGAAGGAAATTAATAAGCTTGCTTTAGATAACTATGTTAATTGTATGCTTTAACATTGTTAACACAATTGATTACCTAAGGTAGACTGTAGCTATTAGTGGTCATGCTCTTTGAATTTTGCACAGTAATTTTTGCTTTAAATTATGAACCTTGTGGTTTTATTATTTTAGTAAATACCTGAGATTTTTGGATTAAAAATTCATATTAACAATTCATTGGTCTCTACCAAGATCACAACAATTGAATGATTGATAAAAATGAATACATTGCCATAATATTTATTGCAGTTAATATTTTATAATCATAATTAAGGCCAATTATGTATAACTCTGTTCAAAATATGGATCCAATCATATACTTCAAGCCCTTAAATACTACAAACACTGAGCTTATCATGTATAGTACTGACAAATCTTATGTTGCTGCATATTAATTGCTGCTGTAATTTTAAATTCAGTAATGTTTTATAAACAGTCCTTTAGTAGTTGGCTACGATTGATGCTGTTTATATGGTGGTACCATTACAGCAGTTAACACATGATTTTGGAAAACAAAAAGCTTGATTTTCTTGAAAACCCAGAGAAAAATGAAGAGAATGCTGACATACTGAATCCAAGCAATCTTAATCATTTCCCAGAAACCAGGTCGATAAGTAATTATCACATAATTAAGGAAAAGATAAAAGGAAGTTAATCCCCAACAAGAGAAAATATTTTCATGTAAATTGACTTTATCAAATGCACATATCATTTCAAATCACTTAAACATATCAATCCTAAAACTTGCCTGCAGAAGTGAACATGCACTAACTTCATGCATGCACTAACTCCATTCTCATAATTTAATTCTCAAACCCAGGATTTGTTTTGCTGAGAGCATTTACAGCCTAGTAAAGATTATCTGGCTAGGTCAATGGACTATTATCATTAAAATATCTCCAGAGCTAACCAACAAAGAAGCAAAACAATAAAATAAAATAACTTTGAAAAATCTTTCGAACATAATTAATTGAAGGTTGGGATATACAAATGGGGTGAAGATAGAAGGTAGAATTAAATTTTTAATAAAGAATCATTTAATATTAAAATCTAAACTAATCATTTTACCACCCTCCAAAAATATTCCAGGCCAAATTCAATTGTACATCAAATTCGATCATTACATTGCTGTTGAAAATCAATTCACAACTTACTAAACAAGGCAAAACTTCATTTTTAAAAAAAATAGGATTTCAAATGATGGGCCAAGGAAAGATCGTTAAAATGCTCATTATTTTCATGATTGCATCCTATCCCCAAAAGGTACAGCACAGTCTGTGACAGAATCCTATTTTACTCATTATTTTGAATTTTAAAAAGGATATGTGATTACTTCCACGGGATATCTGATGACAGCATTAAAGACAAATGGGGCATCAGCAGCTCTCCCTACTGTCCACACAGGATACTGATTGGTGAATATCGTTGTTACTAAAACAAGACAGTTAGTGACCAAATTAGGTTTAGAGAAAAAAAAATTGTTCTATGAGAAATATTTTATATTGATATAAATGACATAGTAATGAAAATCTCACCATTTCTATCTTGATATGATGAAATGATTTGTGCCAGGTCAAAGGCACTAGCAAATGGACTGTTATCATTAAATATTGAAACCTGTGGAATAAAAATGATATTTATAAAAGTCTTTGAGTTATTTGTCCACCTAGTAAAAGGTAAAATCACCGTAGTCCCCGAGGATCACTGTGCTGCTTTGTTCATCTATCTGACTGATATCTCATTGATCAATCATCAGCCACATGGTGGTAATCGACAGTACCCTGTACACTGCAATACTACCCCATTATTAATTAGCATACTTCAGAATATGACAGGCCTTGAGTTTACATTTATTTATCCGGTTCCTCTGATTGATTTTAAGGTTGAGCTATTAAATGTTTACTTCATTCTCCAACATTCCACTATTGATACTTAAGTGTTCACATCTATCTAACATGAAGTTACACTTTGAGATTCCGGCATTTAGTATATTTAATTATTCCAACTTCTGTTTTACACATGCTCTATTAATGCTCTCCACTTTTTCAGCCTGTGTACATATCTATAAACCTCCTTCAGTCAATGGACTGTAGCTCATCAACATGCCCCTAAATCCATGCCCCCACCATAACTCCACAATGAAATGTCTACATGCAAACAAGATCACAAGGCTAATATTGTGATCCATCAAAAAAACAAAGAACATACAATATACCAACTTGCTTTTTCTTCAAAGATTCTAAGGAATTTTAACTCCATGATTCACAAGGAAGTATTCTAAAATATTAACTTTCTTTTAGTAAAGAAGAAATTCCTTATAGCAGTCTATACTAATTTGATCTTCTTTTCACCTGATATTCTAATTTTGTTGAAATAACATTCCAGATTTTTTTGTAATTATTTACTATCTAAAATGTGCCTCTCAGTAACTCTTCACAAAGCATAAAATTCTTGTTTCTCACATTTATCTTCATAAAGGAATCCTTGGAGATTGGCTTAAGAATTATGTAGTTACTTTGTGTCGCACCACATGACTAAGTCCAGAAAAGGAAGTTGTTTGGTCCATCTGAATTCACCCTGCCAAACAATTCCGACATTTCTCTCCAATCACATTTAACTGTCTACAGAATTTTTTTTCCCTCAGATTACTATTAAAGCAGAATGTAAGTACCTGTTCCTTAGAATCTTTGAAGAAAAAGCAAGTTGGTATACAAAGGACATTTGCAACACAAAAGTTTTGGTTAGATCATGTACCATTTCATTTTAGAATGCTTCTATCCAGCACCAACCTAAGTAAAATCCTGAGATAAGCACCTAACTGGTGGTGGAAGGTCACTTGAAGTATACAAATTTGGGTGCTACAAGAGATACAAGAATCCAAAGTGCAATTCTGACATATATCAGGTTTAGTGTGTGCCATGCAATATTTGCCTGCTTTTGCAGTGTTACATGGCTTGACCAGCAATCTAGGCAAGACTATTTGGACCACTGTGCTGAAATTTCTATTCATAGTCCAGTCCTTTGAAGATCAATATTCTCCTTTTCAGCATGTAGGAATGCCACTTAATCCTCAGTTCTGACAGTTAGCCAGTTCTGCATTGAACTGTGTCAATTTTCAGCATTCCCCAAATGGAAAGCTACCTCAACGTTTGGTACCTGCAGTTTTGTGATGACAAGGCTAAAGTCAGAATCTTACTTTTGTAAGCTTGAACCATTATTTAACAAACTTCACCCACTGACATCCGGTTGTGTACCTCAAATTAAAATCATCAACTGCTACATGTTCAACATATGATATGTACAGATCATAATATGACCTTCTTCATTGGGAATTTCACAATGAATTAAATACAACTTAGTAAAATATTATTTTTAAACTGTTGATTTTCCACATTCTTTATGAAGACATGAAACTGCAACAAGTGAACATTTTCAGATGTTGCGACTTACAATTGGGACAATTTAGAAATTTAGTTGTAATTATCATAGCAACAATTAGTGTTCATAATCAGCTTCAAAGCAGGAACCCCATGTTCCTCCTCTTTTAAAAAAAGAGATACACTTACATTGTAACGTGTGTCAAGACCTTTGTGTCGAAGTGGCTCTCGCTGATGTAGCTTTAAGTCACCATTCACACTAAGCTGAGACCCAGCTATGGAGGATGAGAAGTAGGTATATGCCATACACTGCATTATAAATGTCGACATTCTCTGCAAACAACATCGTGAAATACTTAAGCAAATAGCATCATCACTGTACAGTTCATGGAGTTGGAAGTAATACTGTTTTGAGGGAATTATCAAATGCAAGGAAAATGCAGCACATTTCCAATGTAAGATTTTAATTATGACTCATTTGTTGGCAACAGCACTTCTTGTTGACACAATGGCTGCATAGATATGCAGTGCCAAGTGACAACAAAATGACAGAACGGCAGAATGGTGAATGACATTGAAACACTACTTCCCAACTTTCACCGGTCTGAGCAGCCCTTCTTTACAGCCTGCAAAAGATGGGATGGGAGTTGAAATCTGATCTTCTGTTTTGTCACCAGTCCATCATCTAGTCCAGGTCAGATCAGAGTGGTGCTGGAAAAGCACAGCAGATCAGGCAGCATCTGAGGAGCAGGAAATCGATGTTTCGGGCAAAAGCCCTTCATTTAGTCCAGTCTATCTGATGTACAAGATAAGACACACCGGGCTGTGTGCAAATGGAGGAGTTGGTCCATTGCTTTCTAGGATTTGCTACCAACGCATTTCCAAAGCAGCCCCATTCAGCTGCTCCCTCGGCCCAGCCAAAATAACAACTGGCAATTCCCAGAACTCACATGGCATGGTCTGATCATTGTTATGCACTGCAACTATGCACAGCTTTCCAAACGGCAAATGGTGGGTCATCTGCAAATGCACCTTGTTATAACCCTGGCCAGACACCCTCAAAACATTTCAAGATAGTAGCCCAGATCTATTTGCTAGTTGCTTTAAGCAGGTGTAATGTGGATATTCCAGGAGGGATGTAGTTGGCCCAACCACTTACTTTTAAACAAAACAGAATTTATTTGCAAGAGTGTCGAAGGCTGACTTTACAGAGGTTTATAAGATTATGAGGGACATGGATAGGGTAAATAGACAAGGTCTTTTCCCTGGGGTGGGGGAGTCCAGAACTAGTGGGAGCATAGGTTTAGAGTGAGAGGGGAAAGATATAAAAGAGATCTAAGGGGCAACCTTTTCACACAAATGGTGGTACATGCATGGAATGAGCTGCCAGAGGAAGTGGTGGAGGCTGGTACAATTGCAACATGTAAAAGGCATCTGGATTGATATATGAATAGGAAGGGTTTGGAAGGATATGGGGCGGGTACTGGCAAGTGGGACTAGATTTGGTTGGAGTATCTGGTCAGCATGGACAGATTGTACCGAAGGGTCTGTTTCCATGCTGTACATCTCTATGACTCTATTATCGAATGAACAAACAAAAAACAGAATACAGAATAACTTAACCTATCCGAACACCCAACAGATTATCCTAACATAATGATGCTGTTCCAAATACTTGCAACAATCACCACAAACACTCCTTGGAATAAAATGTAAAATGAAACACTGGGTCTTACAGAAGAGATGTCAGAGACATTCAGAATGGAACACCTTCTTCCATGTAGCTGTGTACTGTACCAGCAGCCTCAAAACTGACCGACTGCTTGCTCTGGCAGTCAGACTGCTAAAATCCCAAACCAAACCAGGCCAGAGAAAAGTTGAACTGGGAGAACTGGCCACTCACTTCCATTGAAAATGTTTTTTTTAAACTTAAAAGCTTCTACAAGTTGATCAACCCCAGGCATTTCGGAGCCTGTGTCTTTATGACCTCCTGAAAAAAAAACAAACCAAGGACACCTAACCTTGGTAGGAGCACCATCATCACAGCGTAGTGAAAAAGGCTATGTCACGGAGACGAGCATCACCTATGACATCTGCACAAGTGCACGCTGCCATCTTTGCCACCAAAACAATCATATGGAAAATGATAGAGAATTTCAAGAAGTAGCAGACAGTAAACAGAATCTCAGCTATGCATCAATAAAAAAGATTAGACATTGGAGATAACAAAATGCTAAACTAATTGGGTGGCATGTGGCACAGTGGTTAGCATTGCTGCCTCACAGCGCCAGAGACCCGGGTTCAATTCCCACCTCGGGCAACAGTCTGTGTAGAGTTTTCACATTCTCCCCGTGTCTCCACAATTCCTCCCACAATCCAAAGATGTGCAGGTTAGGTGAATTGGCTGTGCTAAATTGCCCATAGTGTTAGGTGAAGGGGTAAATGTAGTGGAATGGGTCTGGGTGGGTTGCTCTTCGGAGGGTTGGTGTGGACTTGTTGGGCCAAAGGGCCTGTTTCCACACTGTAAGTAATCTAATCTCATGGCTCTGTGTATAACAAAGTAAACAAATTGATGATGCATGTTGAAATAAATAAGTACAATGTTATAGCCCATTGCAGAAATCTGGTTTCAGGATTGAGTCCTAAATACTGAGGGACATAAAACATTGAAGTGAAATAGTAAGTTAGATAAATGTGGAGGGTTAGCACTTAATTCAGGATGGTATTTGTGCAATAGAGATGATCTTGGCTCAGGCGATCAGGATATGCAATTTATTTGAATAGAAATTAAGAATAGCAGGGAAAATAAGTCACTTAGGGACTACAACTACAAAGTGGGACAAAGTTTACAAGAAGGGAACATTAGGTGCTTGCGACAAAGGGCTGGCAATAGTCATGGATGACTTTAATCTCGATGTAAACTAGAAAAGTCAGTTTGGCTGTAATAGCCTGGATGAGTTCATAGAATACTTGAGGTAGTTTCTTAAAGAGGTTATTTTGGCCTCAACTTATATTAGAAAAGTTCATACAACCATAGAGTTTTACAGTACAGAAAGAGGCCTTTGGTACATCATGTCCAGGCCAGCCATCAGCACCTATCTACTCTAGCCCCATTTTCCAGCACCTTTGCCCATAGCCTTGAATGCTATCGTCCTTCAAGTGATCAAGTACTTGCCAGCATAAATATTCTGAAGCCCCTTTCACATTGATGGGAAGACAGGGTTGCACTGGAGAACCAACATGCCGTTCAAGGACCTGCATTTGTACCTCACTCTTGTCTGGTTCCACCTTCTCCAGCACTAAAAATCCTGCCAATGGTTTGTTATTTTACTCATGGTGGATAAGCATTTAAACATGATGAAGGGCTCTGGTCCGAAACGTCGAATTTCCTGTTCCTTGGATGCTGCCTAACCTGCTGTGCTTTAACCAGCAACACATTTTCAGCTCTGATCTCCAGCATCTGCAGACCTCACTTTTTACTCAAACATGTATAATCGGCTTGATATATCTCTTCTTCTACAGATAATAAAATAACGTATAATTTTTAAGCCTCACTGCTTGACAGAGCAGTTTACTAGCTATTGTTAAACACTTCTAACGTTATACTCAACAGAATATTGATGAACTGAAAATTAGGCAGGTCCTTCAACAGGCAGGCAATGCATAACAACTGTCCACCACCCAAATAATAGAGCAACTTTAGCACTTTCATATCCCATTAAGTAAACACATTTCTGATTGTGATGTGGACCAGTTGTGCTTTGCACCTGTTAAGGGTGTGCCTTTTTTTAAGTTAAGGTAATTTCACCAGCGTTAGACCTTCTTTACCAACAACATCTTGTGTTAAGCAGACTTTCTACCTGAAAAATATTTAGCTTTACAATTACTTGGTTGGTAGAAAGGGAGACAGTTGTGTCCATGTATTCCTTAAATCCCATGGAGGAGAAAGTGAGGACTGCAGATGCTGGAGATCACAGCTGAAAGTGTGTTGCTGGAAAAGCGCAGCAGGTCAGACAGCATCCAAGGAGCAGGAGAATCGACATTTCAGACATGAGCCCTTCTTCAGGAATGAGGAAAGTGTGCCCAGCAGGCTAAGATAAAAGGTAGGGAGGAGGGACTTGGGGGAGGGGCGTTGGAAATGCGATAGGTGGAAGGAAGTTAAGATGAGGGTGAGAAGCCGGAGTAGGGATGGGGGCGGAGAGGTCAGGAAGAAGATTGCAGGTTAGGAAGGTGGTGCTGAGTTCGAGGGTTGGGACATACCATGGTCATCAGTCTTGCTAACAAGTCTATTATATGGTACTTCTTCAACACATGTTCCAAATCTACTTTTTATAAAACAACCACCCTACACTTAGGCACTCTCGCCAATATTCAGAGAACCCATCCTAGGTAATCAAATAAAATTCAGTGAGAACAAATTTGCTGTCTGTCATTTATTAACCCATATTTTCTCCAACTGTCATGGATTTGGTTCTGGATTAATGCCTCTATATCTCTGCATGTCAACAATCTTGTCAGTACTTGCCAGCAGTCCATCTTACCTTTTCTGAACAGGGCTGTAATATTTACAAGCCTCAAATTATGTGGCAATATTAGTAAATACAAAGATGAGATAGAATTATAACCAGAGCCTTTGCAATTGCCATCCTTTTCCCTGTAGCCAGGGATGCATGCTGTTGACACTTTTAAAAAAAAAACACCTCCTTTACTGTGAGAGTAATGATGACAGATGCAATACTTTTATTTAAGGACCTTAGTAATGCACTTAGCCTTCAAAACAAAATCCTTTTGAATCTTAGTTAGCCTATCTTTGAGTAATTTTTCACTTTTTTAAAAAAAACTGATTTACTTTTACTTTCCCATTCATATTTACATCACCCCACATACTCCCTACAGTTCCCTTTTTGTTTATATTTAGCTTATTTCTCTATCAGACATTAATCATAAGCCTTCGTTTTCTGCTTCAGTTTAACCTTTACACCTGTGGTCATCCAAGAAACACCAGCTTTGATTGGACTATTTAAGGACTACATATAGTTCATTTGGAAATATAAACCAGGAAATGGAAGTCTGGAGTATTAGGCTTTGTTTTTACTACATGATGAAATTTGGGTGCACAGTGGCTCAGTGGTTAGGACTACTGCCTCACAACACCAGGAATCTGGGTTCAATTCCACCCTTAGGCAACTGTCTGTGTAGAGTTTGCACATTCTCTCCATGTCCGTGTGAGGTTCTGTTGGTTGCTCTATTTTTACTCCCACATTCCAGACTAGATGAATTAGCCATGGGAAATACAGCGTCTTCGGAGAGTTGGTGTGGACTTGATAGGCCAAATGGCCTATTGTAGAGATTCTATGATTCTATGAAAAAGCTGACCTGTGCGATCATTTAAATGTTCACACAAGAGCATATAATTTTGCTGGAAGCCAGATTTTGATATTTTTATGCAATATGCTAGCACCAGGTATCATTTTTAAAAACTGCTCAGCATGTTTGTGGATTATTTGTAAATGACAGTTTGTCACTGAACTGAGAGGGCAGTGTGTCTGTGTTGGGTGGGGTGGTGAAGAGAGAGAGAGAGAGAGAGAAAGAAGTTGGAACTCAGACCCTCAAACCGGTGAGCAAGCAAAAACTCCCTCTCTCTCTCTCTCTCTCTGCATTAGAGGAGTAATATTAACACTAAAGACTTCTCAAAAAGAAACAACTGCTATCTGAAGCCAAGCAACTGACTGGCTACCAACTTGAGGATTGCAGCAGTTAACAGCAATGTGATATCACCACCAAGAGCTATAAAAAAGGACTATGAGAAAGTCACCTCACTCCTCCAGACTTTTTGGTTTGGACACTGATCCACAGACATTGTGATCGTTTTGCCTCTGTTTTTCACCTATGACAAATAGTTGGGAGGGAGGTTTCAGTAGCATGAAAAGTTATGAACTCAAAAGGTAAATGAGAAAATAGGATTGCCAGTTAGTGATAGGGTTGATTGTTACCAGAAAACAAAAGGGAGAGACAGAATGTGTGATTGTCACATTGTACCAAGGAGCAACAGAAGTGTAGATAATACTCAATAATAGAACAAACATAAAAGGTCTTGTATCTTAAACAAAAATAAATTGCTTGTGAAATTCAACAGTTCTGGTAGCATCTGTGGGAAGAAAGCAGAGTTAATGTTTTGAGTTGAGAATGTGTTGCTGGAAAAGCGCAGCAGGTCAGGCAGCATCCAAGGAACAGGAAATTCGACATTTCGGGCATAAGCCCTTCATCAGGAAAGGGCTCCTCCTTAATGTTTTGAGTCCAATGATTCTTCATCAGAACTGAGAGCAACCAGGAGAAAATGATATCATTGAAAAGTATAAACTTCTGACATGGTTGGACAGATGAGATAGAGGAGGTCCAGAACAAGGGATATGTTCTCAAGCTATATGATAAATCATAAGCTGAGATGAGAGAGATTTCTTCATTTGAGAGTGGTGAATCTGTGGAATTTTCTACCACAGAAGGTCCTGGAGGTGAAGTCAGCGAATATATCTAAAGAAATAGATAGATTTCTAAGGTATCAAGGGATATGAAAGAGAACAGCAATATGATACGGAGATAGAGATTTAGACTTGATCATGCAGTATGAGGACTCATTGGGCAGAATGACTTACTTCTCCTGTTGTCAATGTTTCTATGCTATGTCACATGAATGTGTTAAAGCAGTATTGTAGAGAGGAAGGCAAGGAAAGGAATTATGTCAGGTGTTAAGAGTAATGCAAAATGGCAGAGACAGTAAGAGTGAGGGAGAAGAAGAGATAGATGGTTCACAAAGCACCCCTCTACAGTCTAGCTAGCCAATATTGAAAGACTGGGACAGTCTGACAATATCCATGTACATAAAGCAAGGCCAACAGGAAGATCTAATAAGGTTACTTAAGAAATAAGAATAAATCTGTAGAGATACACATTGAAAAATATAAATCAGGAACAAGAGAAGGTTATTCAGTCCCTCAAGCTTGCTCTGCCATTCAATAAGAACATGACTGATCTGATTCAGCACTCAAGATCATGGCTGATCTGATTGTAACCTCAAATCCACAATCCTGCCAACCTCGATAACGTTTCAATCCCTTGTTTAATAAGGATCTATCTACCTCTGCTGTAAAACTATTCAAGGACTATGCTTCTATCAACTCTTCAAGGAAGAGCATTCCAAAGATTTGAGACCAACAAAAAAAAACTTTGCCTCTTTTGTTTTCAATGGGCAGCCCAGATTTTTAATCAATGGCCTCTAGTTCTGGATACTCCCATTATGGGAAATATCCTCTCCATAGCACCTTCAAAACTTTATATTTCAATCAAGTCACCAGCAGATACAAGCCTAACATGTCCAAGCTTTCCTCTCAAACAACCTAACATTCTATGTATTCATTTAGTAAACCTATGCACTGCTTCCAACACATTTATGTCCTTTCTTAAATATGTGCACAGTACTCCACATGCAATCTCACCATCGTTGAAGGATAACTTCCCTACTTTTATATTCAATTCTCCTTGCAATAAATGAAAGCACTCTATTAGCTTTCATAATTACTTGTTAGGAGATAGTGAGGACTGCAGATGCTAGAGAGTCAGAGTCAATGAAGTATGGCCCTGGAAAAAGCATAGCAGATAAGGCAGCATCCAAGGAGCAGGACAGTCGATATTTCAGGCAGGACCCTTTATCATCCTGGCGCTTTTTTCAGTGACACACTTTACTAACTCTTGTTACTTGCTGTGTCAGCATACCAACTTATGTAATTCACGCAGAAAGACACCCACATCCTTCATCTTAGAACTCTGCAATCTATCACCTTTTAGATAATAAGCTATTTAAAACATTTCCTGTCAAAATAGACAATTTCCAATATTATACTTTATTTGCCACACCTTTCCTAACTTAACCTATCTCACTTAATCTATCAATATATTTTGTAACGTCCTAGTATACTTTTTGGAACTTCAGTACAACCATAATGCTAGCAAAGAATTATTCAATGCAGTGGAATCAATACCAATAATGCATTATCATTGAAATCTCAACAAACAAATCGCAGGTATAAATGAAAATTCAAAACAGGCTAAACCTCTGGAATTCACTGATGTTAGTTTCTAAGTTGAATCAGTCAACTATATCCTGCATTGACTACAGAAAATAAATGCAACAACAAAAATAAACTGAGGTCCTAATTGCTTGGGAAGAAGATTGTATTGATAGGTTGTTGTCTCTCATTCCTTTCTAAGAATGATTTTAGAATCAGAAAGAGAATTCAGCTTTTGTTACACCAAAGCAAGTCATATTATTCAGGTTTAAAACTTCCCCAGTTACATTCCAAAGACTTATGGGTGAAGCTATAGCTAAAGTGTCTGATTAGGCAACTTATTTAAATTACATCGTAATATACAGTAACATTTGAGAACAACTTGTAAAGCAAGTAGAAGATGTATTTAAGTAGCTACAAATGGCTAGCTTACTAATAAATATTGCCAAACCTGACTTCACAAAGCAAGGGTAATCTAACTAGGATACATTGTAGAGCAAGGGAACATGTCAACAAGATCAGCAAAAGTGAAGGATTTCACAGAATTACCTGTTCCTAAAACTAAATGGAAAAACATGAGATTTATGGGATTGTGTGTTTTAAAAAAAATCATTCAGGTATAACTTTGTAGCGGCACCTTTTACAGATTTATTGCTAAAACAGACAAAGGTAAAATGGCCAAAAAAGACTGCCAAACAGCTTTGGAGAAGCTGAAGGTAATACGAATGAATGAATTGATCTTAGACTCTCCTAGCTTTATTAAACCTTTTAAAATGGGAGTTGCTGCTAATGGATCTGGTCTTATTGCAAAATGATGAATTGGGAAAGAGAAGCCTGTAGGATACTTGTCTAAGAGATTAAACCAGCATCAAAAGGTGGAAGAAATTAATGCAACTGTCACAAGGCATTTCTTTGTACCGAATGACCAGTAGTTAGAACAAATTTTCAATAAAGAGGTATTATTGGCAGATAAGGTTAAGGATAATTCAAAAAGATTCTGCAAATACTTTGAAAGTAAGAAGGTAACTAGAGAGAGGATAGGGGCTCTTAAACATCAAGGAGGTGGTCTTTGTGTTGAACCCCAGGAAATGGAAGACATACTAAATGATTATTTCGCATCAGTTTTTACTGTGGAGAAAGAAATGGAGTCTACAGAATGCAAAGAAATAAACTTTGATGTTTTAAAAAATCATTCATGTTACAGAAGATTAAGTTCAAGAATTCTTAATGAAGATAAAAGGTGGATAAATCTCTGGGATCTGATCTATTGTATCTCAGAAAATTGTGGAAAGTAAGGGAGGAAATTGTGAGACCCCTTGCAGAAATATTTGTATCATCTATAACTAGAGAGGAGATGCCTGATGACTGGAGGATGTCTGATGTTGAACTTTCGTTTAAGGAAGGTCATAAAGGGAAACCAGGGAACTACAGACCTGTGAGTCTGAATTTGGTGGTGGGTAAATTGTTGCAGGAGATTAAAAAAGATAGGATTTATGGTCATTTAGAGAGGCAAAAGTTGATTAGGGATTGTCGGCATGGTTTTGTGCAAGGAAAATTGTGTCTCACAAACTTGATTGAGAAAGTTACCAAAAAGATTGATGATGGCAGTACAGTAGACAGTGTTTATTTGGATTTTAGGTTACATCAGATTCAGAGTGAGCTTGCCAATTGGATACATAATTGGTTTAGTGGCAAGAGACAGAGAGTGACAGTGGAGGTTGCTTTTTGGACTGGATGCCTGTGACCAGTAGAGTTCCAGAAGGATCAGTTCTGGGTCCTCTTTTGTTTGTCAATTATATAAATGATTTGGATGAGAACATAGAAGGCATGATTAGTAGGTTTGCGGATGACACCAAACTTGGTGATATAGTAGACAGGGAACAAGGTATTCTAAGATTACAAGGGAATCTTGATCAAATGAGTTAATGGGCTGATAAATGGCATATGAAGTTCAATCTGGATAAATGCAAGGTTGTGTACTTTGGTATAGCAGACAAAAGTAGAGCTTATACAATTAATGGTAGGGCTTTGGCTAGTGTTGTAGTGTTGGAGGTGCAGATCCTAGGGGTGCAGGCACATAATTCTTTGAAGCTTGCATCACATGTAGACACGGTGATTAAAAAGGTGTTTGGGCATGCTTTCCTTCACTGCTCAATCCTTTGAGTACAGGAGTTGTGAAGTCATGTTGAGGTTGTACAGGACATTGGTGGAATATTGTGGAATACTTCTGGAATACTGTGTTCAGATCTGGTCGCCCAGTTACAAGAAACATGTTATCATGCCGGAAAGGGTTCAGAAGATGTTGCCAGGTCTGGAAGGTTTGAGTTATCAGAAAGGCTGGATAGGTTGGGACTTTTTTAACTCAAGCATAGGAGGTTGAGAGGCGACATGATGGAAGTTTATAAAATAGTAAGAGGTATAGATTGAATTAATAACATTTTTTCCCCTAAGATGGGGGATTTCAAAACTGGGGGCACATTTTTAAAATTTGAAAAAGACATGAGAGGCAAATTTTTTACACTGACAGTGATTTATGTGTGGAATGAACTTCCTGAGGAAGTGGTGGATGTGGGTACAATTACAATATTTAAAAGACATTTGAATAGATACATGAATAGGGAAAATTTGAAGGGCCAGGAACAGGCAGGTGGGAATAGTTTAGCAGGTGGGACTAGTTTAGTTTGGGATTATGTTCAACATGGACTGTTTGAACCGAAGGGTCTGTCTCCGTGCTGTATGATTCCCTGACACTAAAGTGAATTGGTATACTGCAAAAATTAAGTCCAATGGGTGAAAGATCCTTTTCATCCCAAGTTACCTTATGATCTAAATTAATCCAACAATATAGAAACAAAAAATAATTGTTTCTAAATTGAAAACAGATGTAGTCAACAATTGTAAATGCAACATTATCTCATTGAAAAAGTTATGCATTCAGAAATGTAACATGATTCTTAAAAAATAAAGCATGTTCATATATACAAATATAAAAGTATATTATCAATGATTAGGTTTCTTGAAAATTAGAAACATCCTCTTTAACTGCACTCCAATGGGAAGAATGAAAGACTACATGAAATACTTACAAAAAGCTGGTATGAAAATGTCAGAATAAATTGTACACTGTACACTTGCTCAGATGTTTGGAGTGGTAGCTCAAGGCGGAAATTCAGACGATCCATTTTCCCATCCTGATTTTGGTCTTCTTCCATAGCCTGTGAAGAGAATATGTAACATAAAACAACTATAGTTTCTATCACAGCATGCTTTGATTTATTAAAAAAAAACTACATCCAAGGTAAATCTTGCATTTATAGAACATTATTGGTTTGAAAAACATTAGGAGGTCAGAGAGAACAATAATCAAAATCTGTGATGACTATTCAATGTCAACATTGGAAGCAGAGAATGAATGCAAGTATTAACGTTGTTTGGGGGCAGATATTTGCAGGTAAAGGGATGACTGGAAAATGGGAAGCCTTCAAAAATGACGTAACAAGAACCCAGAGACAGTATGTTCCTGTTAGGGTGAAAGGCAAGGATGGTAGGTGTATGAAATCGTGGATGCCTAGAGAAATTCAGTTTAAGAAAAAGAAGGAAACCAATGTTAGGTATAGACAGCAGAGATCGTATAAATCCTTAGAAAAGTATAAAGGCAGTAGGAGTATACTTAAGGGGGAAATCAGGATTGCAAAAGGGGATATGAGATAGTTCTGGCAAATAGGGTTAAGGAGAATCCAAAGGGATTCCATAAGTACATTAAGGACAAAGGAGTAACAAGGGAGGGAATAGGACCCCTTATGCCTGAAACGTCGAATCTCCTGTTCCTTGGATGCTGCCTGACCTGCTGCGCTTTTCCAGCAACACATTTTCAGCAGGGAATAGGACCCCTCAAAGATCAGCAAGGCAGCCTGTGCGTGGAACCGCAGGAGATGGAGGAGATACCCAACCAGTATTATGCAAGAGTATTTACTGTGGAGAAGGACATGGAAGATACAGAATGTGGGGAAATAGATGGCAACATCTTGAAAAATATCCATATTACAGAGGAGGTGGTGCTGGATGTCTTAAAATGCATAAAGGACGATAAATCCCCAGGACCTGATCAGGTGTACCTTAGAACTATGTGGGAAGCTAGGGAAATGATTGTTGGGCCCCTTGCTGAGATATTTGGATTATTGATAGTCACAGATGAAGTGCCTCAAGACTGGAGATTGGCCAACGTGATGCCACTATTTAAGAAAGCTAGTAAAGAAAAGCCAGGGAACTACAGGCCTTGGCTATAGAGGTGGGCAAGTTGTAGGAGGGAATCCTGAGGAACAGGATTTACATGTGTTTGCAAAGGCAATGGCTTTGTGTGTGGGAAACCATGTCTCACTAACTTGATCGAACTTGGAAGAAGTAACAAAAAGGATTGATGAGGGCAGACCTATATGGACTTCTGCAAGGCATTTGACAAGGTTCCTCATGGTAAACTGGTTAACAAGGTTAGATCATAAGGAATATGGCGATAACTAGCCATTTGGATATAAAACTGGCTTGAAGGGAGAAGACAGAAGGTGGTGGTGGAGGGTTGCTTTTCAGACTGGAGGCCTGTGACCAGTGGTATACCAAAAAGATCAATGCTGGGACCACTATTTCTCGTGATTTATATGAACGATTTGGATGTCAACATAGGAGGTATAGTTAATAAGTTTACAAATGACACCGAAATTGGAGGAGTAGTGTACAGCAAAGGTTACCTCAGATTACAATAGGATCTTAACCAGATGGGTCAATGGCCAAGGAGTGGCAGATGGAGTTTAATTTAAATAAATGTGAGGTGCTGCATTTTGGAAAGACTAATCAGGGTAGGACTTACACACTTAATAATAAGGTCCTGGGGAGTATTGATGAACAAAGAGACCTTGGAGTATAGGTTCATAGTTCCTTGAAAGTGGAGTCGCAGATAGATAGGATAGTGAAGAAGACATTTGGTATGCTTTCCTTTATTGGTCAGAACATCAAATATAAGGGTTGAGAGGTCATGTTGTGGTTGTACAAGACATTAGTTAGGCCACATTTTGAATATAGCATGCAATTCTGGTCTCCCTCCTATGGGAAGGACGTTGCCAGGGTTGGAGGGCTTGAGCTATAGGGACAGGCTGAATAGGCTGGGGCTATTTTCCCTGGAGCATCGGAGGCTGAAGGATAACGTTATAGAGGTTTGTAAAATCATAAGGGGAATGGATAGGGTAAATAGACAAGATCTTTTCCTGGAGTGGAGGAGTCCAGAACTAGAGGGCATTGGTATAGAGTGAGAGGGGAAAGATTTAAAAGGACCTAAGGGACAACTTTTCCACGCAAAGAAAGGTACAGGTATGAAATGAGCTGCCAGAAGAAGTGGTGGAGGCTAGCATAATTACAACAGTTAAAAGGCATCTGGAAGGGTATATGACTAGGAAGGGTTTAGAGGGTTTATGGGCAAAGTTCTGGCAAATGGGACTAGATTAATTTAGGATATCTGGTTGGCATAGACGAGTTGGATTAAAGGGTCTGTTTCCATGCTGTACATCTCTCTGACTCAATGTCCCTATTTTAATTCTGCACAAGTCCACCAAACTCTATCCTTCCAAATTTACCATCCAAACACACACAGAACATACATGCGTATGAACAGGATTCCAGAAATTTTTGAATATTATATCATAGTTGACTTTTAAAGGAGAGTAATTGAAAATAATTTTTAAAAATCTTTTTAATAAATCCCATGATGGGGGATCCAAGATGGCGGCGATCTAGGAAGATCACGCTGCAGAGCTCCACACTGCACTGCAAGCGGGACAAAGTCCTAGCCGCCCTACCCAGGCCACTGTGATACCTTGAGACTTAACTTGATTTTAGCTGTCCGGGAATACCGAAGAAAAGAGGAGGTACGTCCGAGGCCAGGCCTGTGGCCCCAGCTGCAGAATCCTCGGACTCGATTTCTTACAAGGTCCTGGTGAAGGAGCTTGCAAAATCTCGCGAGATGTTGGGCAAGCAGATAGAGGAGAAGCTGGCCCCAATCTCTATCATGCTGCAGAGCATGAACAGCAGCTGGGAGACATGGAGAAAAGGACGATTGAGTGAGAACACAGAGTCACAGTGGTGCAAGCTGACACTGATTCCTCCAAGGATAGGATCCAGGCCCTGGAGATGCAGATCCGTAATTTGTTTAACCAGGTTGATAACCTCAAGAACAGGGGCAGGAGAAAAAATATTCAGATCACTGGTCTGCCGGAGGGTAAGGAGAATGAGCGCGGGTGGAATTTACTGAGGACTGGTTGCTGAAATTCCTTAACTTTGAGGCTGGAATGCAAAGCTTGAAGATGGAGAGGGCTCACCCAATCACGGCGCAGAGGTCAGGACTGGACCAATGTCCTCATTCTATCTTGGTGTGGTTTCATCAGTGTGGAGATAAGGAGAGAATTGTGGAAGCTTCCAGAATCCAGGGGAAGGATTTGAAGACCCTACTTTACGAGGGCTCTAAGACCATGTTCTTCCAGGACTTCCCCACGGTGGTGATTCACAAAAGAAAATCCTATGACATCATCAAGAGAAGACTGAGGGAGCTCAGGATTCATCTGAGGTATCCAGCGGTGCTACGATTTACCTTAGATGCATCTGTACTTCGCTTTGACACGTCGGAGAAGGCAAGAGACTTTGTGGACAAATTAGCTTAATCTGAACAATTTAGTATTTACAAGTAGTAGTGCTGTTTGGGTATATTTCTGTTTTTCATTTTATAAAAGAGAGCAAGTCCAGTCAGGGCTTTCTTTTCCCTTTTTATTATTGGTAATCTGGTCTAAACTATGTTCAGGGGTGGTTGGGATGTGTACTTTCACTTTGTAAGTTATGTTCTACCAAAGGACGGGTGGGGTACTTACCATTTTTCTTTTCAAAATTTCTTTGTTCACATTATTCTTTCATGGTGTACGTTTTTTCTTTGCTGCTTGTGTTTGTGGTGCAGCTCTAGCTAGGAGGAGGGAAAATGGTTGTGATGGTTAGATGCTTACTTACGGACAGTTTATGCCCGGTTCAGGCATTTAAATGCCCTGGCTGCATAAGTAAGTTGGGTTTTGGGATGTGTAGATGCCCCCTTTGGGCAGGGGGTGCGCTCCCTTATTCAGTACCACTGGCGTCATATATATTGGTTTGATTTTTTGGTTTTTGTTGTATATAACCTTTGATAGTTTTGTAAATTTGTTAGCTGTAGTGGGTTTAGTTTATGTGCTTTTTATATTCAATGGATCTTGCAACACTAAAGGCTCGGTGGTTTGTAATTCAACTTCCTCCTCTCTGGAATCTAAATGTTACTGCAAAAGGTTATGGCTAATGCTTCTTTACCTGGAACATCAAGGGGAGTCACTCACCAATTAAGAGGAAGAAGGCACTTTCGAGTCTTAGAAAGGAAAATGTGGAAATTGCTTTATTTTAGGAGACACACTTGGATAATAGGGGACATTTGAAACTACAGCAGAATGGCTTTGATCGGGTTTACTTTTCATCTTTTAATACCAGAAGTATGGGAGTGGCTATATTGGTTAGGAGGAATCTCCCATTTAAGTTACTGGAGTGTGTTAAAGACATACACGGGAGGTTTATAATCCTCAAAGCCCTGATAAATGAGGGAAAAATTGAGTTTTAAATGTCTATTGCCCTCTGGCCCATCCCTTAAAATTTCTGGTAGATGCATTCTCTAAATTGATCATTCTCATGTCCCAGCATATCATCATAGGGGGAATTTTAATTGTCTTATGGATTCCACGTTAGATAGGTTGCCCAATACCGTCTGCACAAATTAAACAATTAGTGCATCTGTGTGGAGTTAGGGTTGATGGACATCTAGAGGAGTCTCCACCCTTTAGGCAGGGATTTTACATTTTTTCCAATCCATACAGTTGTTACATTAGGACTGATATTTTTCTGACCCCCGTGGCAACCCTGGACTTGGTAGCATCTTGTACCATCTCTGATCATGCTCCACTGTACCTGTTGGTTAAGATTAAGGACGCTATAGTTGGCCTGAGGCACTGGCAAATGGATTCCTTAATTCTTAAGGATAATAAAAGTTTGTGGAGTACTTTTCTAAGGAATTTAGGGCGTTTCGAGACATTAACTCAGGCTCAGTTAGTAGCCTGTCCATCCTTTGGGAAACTGCCAAAGCTTAGGCCAGGGGTTAGTTATTTCCTACTCTGCCAGTAGGAAGTGGCAAAAGGGCAAGTAGCAACGGGTCCTCAAAGCACAATTTAAGGCAGTCAAGAAAGCTTACTTTGACAGGCTCTCATTGGCCAAGCTACAGAGGATTACAGCGCTGTGGTCTGCATTGAATTCCATGCTCACACAGACAGCAAGGAAGGAGATTACTTCTGCAAAACAAAGGTTATATGAGCATGGTGACAAGCCAGGCAAGTACCTAACATATCTCGCCAGGAAAAGGAGTGCCCCTCAAGCCATTACATTGATTAGGGAAGGGTCTGGGAACCTAATATGCGATTCCAAAAAAGATTAATGTGGCATTCCAGAGATTTTACTCTTAAATTATACCAATCTGAGGGTTGTGAGGAGGGGCAAGCCAAGATGGAGTCTTTTTTCAAGGATCTGGAGCTCCTGGGTGTGACCCCCAAACATGAGTCTTTTCTCAATGCCCCTTTATCAGAGCAAGAAGTGCAGGAAACTGTGGAGCAGCTTCAGAGTGGAAAGGCGCCCAATTCTGATAGACTTAACATAGAAACATAGAAAAATATAGTGCAGTACAGGCCCTTTGGCCCTCAATGTTGTGCCGATCCAAGCCCACCTAACCTACACTAGCCCACTATCCTCCATATGTCTGTCCAATGCCCATTTAAATGCCCATAAAGAGGGAAAGTCCACCACTGCTACTGGCAGGGCATTCCATGAACTCACGACTCGCTGAGTAAAGAATCTACCCCTTACCTATCCTATACCTATCACCCCTTAATTTAAAGCTATGCCCCTCATAATAGCTGACTCTATACGTGGAAATTCACTTCCCAGTGAATTCTATAAGGAACTTATAAACACACCGTCAGGCCCAATGCTCAACATGTTCAATGACTCGTACAGTCATGATCGTCTCCCGCCATCTCTAAGAGTGGCCAATATTTCACTTATTCTTGAAAAAAGGGAAGAACCTAGAGAGCTGTGCTTCTCACAGGCAGATTTCACTTTTAAATGTGGACTTTAAAATTCTCTCTAAGACTCTCGAGTTAAGGCTGGAGACTGTGTTACCTTCTATTGTTAAAGAGGACCAGACAGGCTTCATAAAGTGCCGCAGATCCTCCAATAATGTTAGGAGACTGCTTAATGTAATTCAAGCATGTCAACAACAGTCAATACAGGGATTGGTGATTTCTCTAGATGCAGCAAAGGCATTTGACAGAGTTGAGTGGCCGTAGCTTTTTTATACTCTGGAGCGGTTTGGCTTGGGCAAAACCTTTATAAGACAGATAAAGGTTCTCTACAGTTACTCTCTCGCTGTGGTACCAATGGTGTATGATCAAGCAATTTCAATAGTTTTAGGGGCAGCCGGCAGGGCTGTCCCCTTTCGCCACTGCTTTTTACATTGGTGATTGAACAGTTGGGTGGAGGTCATTTGTAACGATCCTAACATATTGGCTCCAGAAGTGGGGTCAAAATTACATAAGATTGCGTTGTATGCGGACGATTTTTTTGTCAAATCCAACAGTATTAGTGCCTCGCCTGATACAATGCATCAGCTTGTTTGGCACCTTTTCGGAGTACAAGATTAATTTTGCAAAATCAGAGGCTATGCCTATGGGTGTTATTATGAAGGTGCTAGGTCTTGAGGGTGATGGATTCAGGATTCAAACATTGGGCAGCTAGGGGTGTGTCTTGCATGGGTGCTTTATTAGAGGGAGACACAATAATGTCTTTTGATCTGTTAGCACATAAATAGAAGCTATCTAACAGGGACCTCTTTTGTTTTTTTCAAGTTAGGGATTTTATTAAAAAAGACTAGACCTTTGATTGATCCCTACAAATCAGACATTGAGAGGAGAATGGTCAGTGCTAAGAGTACACTTTCTGTCAGCACTTTATATCATCAATTGAGGGGGCGGACCCTCAGATGAGTTTGATCAACTTTGCAGGGTGTGGGAGAGAGAGCTAGGCATTGAGGTCTCCTCAGAGGCATGGGAAGATAGTTGGGAAAATACCAGAAAGATATCAATTTGCAATAGGACCTATGCTTTACAGTTGAAGATTCTCCACAGGGTCTATTGGCTCTGGACTGTTTGTCAAAATTTAAACCAGGGTATCTCCAACATGTCCCAAGTGTAAGGTTGGTACGGGCACTCTTACCCATTGTCTCTGGTCCTGTGGTAGGCTTCAAACATACTGGAACGCTGTGGCTGGTGCAGTGGAGGGGATTTTGGGTGTAAGGGTGGAGAAGGACCCAATCTCTCTTCTTCTTGGCTTGCCCAGTATGTTCCCTGTAAATGCGCATAAGAAAAAACTTTTCAACATCCTCACTTTCTGCGCAAGAAAGAATATCTTGCGAGGTTGGGTGACTGAAAATCCCCCGGACTTGTCGGATTGGTGGAAGTTTGCTATGGAGCATATCCCCTTGGATTTTCTCACAAGTACGGTACACCACAAAACTGAGAATTTCTTTAAGACATGGCAGCTCTTTCTGGAATACCTGGACACAGATTTGTCTTCCACACTAATATATAGCTGTAACAATTGTGCTTTATAAATTATAAGAGGGGGGAGCCGCAAACATACGAATAGGTGAAGATTAATGCTCATGATATTCAAGAGTTAGTGTTTTGTTTGGCTTTGCTATATTATTGTTTATTATTATTTATTAGTTTGCTGTTAGTTATTATTTATTTAGTTAAGTAGTTGGGGCTTTTTTCATACATTTGTACATGACGGTGGTTTGGGGTTTTTTTACTTTTTCTTGGTGTTCTTTATTTGTATTGTTTTGTATTTGCAATATTAAAAATCTATTTTTCAATGAAAATGTATTTTTTTAAACATCCCTGTGACAATTTAGGATTACTTGCCAAGGTACATGAATCAATTATTCATGATGAAAAATGCTGTCAGCACCTTTTGGCAATTAGGCAATATTATCGACCTGACCAGATGCCCTCAAAATACATGAAAAAAAAGCCTAGACCCTAAATTTTTGTTATTTTTAAAGCAAGTGCTCAGCATTTTGTTCCAGATGCCATTCAATTGATCAAACAACTGGATTTAAAACTATTGTTAAAATACAATAAAAGAAAGAAGAAATTGGTATAACTTAAGTCTACTGGAAAACTTAACAGAATATAGGAGCTGGGAGATCATGTTGTGGCTCTACACGACATTGGTTAGGCCACATTTGGAATATATGTGCAATTCTGGTGTCCCTGCTGTAGGAAGGATGTTGTGAAACTTGAAAGGGTTCAGAAAAGTGTTACATGGATGTGACCAGGGTTGGAGGGTTTGATACATTGGGAGAGGCTGAATAGGCTGGGGCTATTTTCCCTGGAGCGTCAGAGGCTGAGGGGTGACCTTATAGAGGCTTATAAAATCATGAAGGGCACGGATTCGGTGTTTTCTCTGTGGTGGGGAAGTCCAAAACTAGAGGGCATAGGTTTAGGGTGAGAGGTGAAAATATAAAAGGGACCTGAGGGGCAACGTTTTCACGCAGAAAGTAGTGCATGTATGGAATGAGCTGCAGAAGAAGTAGTGGAGGCTGGTACAATTACAGCATATAAAAGGCGTCTGGATAGGTATATGAATAGAAAGGGTTTAGACAGATATGGACCAAATGCTGGCAAATGAGTCTAAATTTATTTAGGATATCTGGTTGAGAGGGGTAAGGTGGACTGAAGAGTTTACTTCTGTGCTGTATATCTCTATGACTCCAGGATAGATTATTAGCTACTACTAATTAACCGTTCCAATATAGTAACATCCCATTAAATACACCCTTGGCAAAAGACAACTTCAGAAAATAGATTATCTTACATGCAACAACATCAGCAGGAAGAGAACCCCCATCTTTTAGCTGTAACAGAGAGGGAAAAAATAACTTCCAACTCTTCAAGATCCCAGCAGCAACTGCTGAAAGCTAAAACTAAAAATCCTGGTTCTGTTGGGCTGCTTCAATTGTTACAACCCTAAACAAAAACACAAGGCCTCACAACCTATTTATTTTATGAGTTTTCAATTGACAGTTCAGCGCTTCTGACTTAAAACCTCTCTTCAAACCAAAAGCAGGACAAAATACATCTCTTAAAGCCATAGTATCATCACAGAAAAGAATAACGCTGAAAATTAAATGTACAATTAACAGGAAATTAGAGATAGAATGTATTGAAAATTTTGCTTGAACAACAAGCTACTTTAGTTATTCTGATATTTGTGCTTGGATTTACCGAGATTTTTATAGCATTGATCACATTTTCTGCTTCATCTCTACTTTGTAAAGAAAATAATTAAATTCAACAATTTGGTCCTCCAGGTTTAATACTAAAATATATACTTTTGAAACTGCATGAATTCTAGTACTTAATCTACAAGCAGAAATCTAAAAACTTTTATGTAAAATTCATGGAGACTATAAGCCAAATGTCCAAACTACAGCCAAGACAAGATGCATTATTGAGATATCTTTACAATTGACATATACACAAAATGGTAGATGTGAAAAATTTGTTCATACTTCAAAGTACCACTGCAAGAATATTGATAAAGCAAGTTAACGTTAGAAAACAGCAGATAACAAAGATAACATTAACTTGACAAATTGATTGTAAAGTTGACCACATCCAACAAGTGCCAATCAGGCTTTTGGACAAAAAGACAATAATCGCTGCCTTGTCAATGCATGCATAAAATTAAATTACATAAATAATATTCCCTTTGTTATCTATAAACTATCCCTCTGTAAGATCCAATGCTTTTAGTCTGTTTAGATAATTAAGCTGTACTAAATTAGGTTACAGACTGTAAATCTATAAAACGTAGAAACATAAATAGGCTATTCAGCCCATTCTTCTCTGCAATTCAATGAGATTATGTCTGCTCTGATAGTCCACAGCTCTACTTACCTGCCTTATCCCCATTAGCCTTGGTTCTATTACTGAATATAAATTTGTCAATCTCAGACAAGGAGGCGATGGCCTAATGGCATGATCTCAAGATATTAATCCAGAGACTCACCATCGCAATTTAAAATCAATAAACAAGTTTATGGAATAAGAATCTATTGATGACCATTAAACCATTGCTGATTGTTGGAAAATCGTATCTGGTTCACTAATGTCGTGTAAGAAAGAAAATTTGACATTTTAATCTGGTCTGGTCGACACGTGATTCACAGATTGACTCTCAACTGAGCCTGGGCAATTATGGATGGGCAATATACACTGGCCTGACCAATGACATTTGTATCCCATGAATGACTCAGCCTCCATAGCCTCTCTGGTAAAGAATTCCACGGATTCACTACCCACTGAGATTGTGAAGTCAGTTAGCTCAGTTGGCTGGATCGCTGATTTGCGATGCAGAATTGATGCTAATCGCTCAAGTTCAATTCCCAAACACTGACCCCTGCTTGAGGCATTATAACCCTCAGGTTAAATTCAGCAACTGTTATTTTAGTCTCTCATGAGAGAATAGCATTGTGGTCATCTAGGACTTTGGATACTACTACCTAAGAAATTTCTCCTCATCTTTGTACTGAGTGGCTCCTTATTCTGAGATTATACCCTCTGAGCCTAGCCTCTCCAAAAGGGAAAGACAACCTTTCCACATCTAGCCTCATGAAGTCCTTGAAGAATCCTGCCATGTTTTAATAAAGTTGTCTCATTCTTTTCAATACCAATGAGTACAGGCCTAATCTACTTAGTCTCTCTTCATAAAATACTCCCTCCATATTCAAGGTCAACCAAATGTACTTTCTCTGGACAATCTCCACTGCCAGTATATCTCTCATTAGATAACAGGCCCAAAACTGTTCACAGTATTCAAGCTGTGGTCTGACTAATGCCTTGTATAGTTTCAGCACATTCCCCCTCTTTTTTTTATACTTCATTCTCTTTGAAATAAAAGGTCAACATTCCATTTACCCTCTCTTTTACCTGCTGAACTTGGACACAATTTATACACAAGGGCTCCCAGTGCTATAGCCTCCTGCAGTCTTTTTCCATTAAATAATATTCAGTTTCTATAATTTTCCTGACAATGTACATAAGCTCAGATTCCTTTCCATCTTCCAAGATTTTATCCTGATTACTAATTGCTCAGCAGACTCTTCCAGTCTCGCACCTTGCATTTTCCCACCTATTTTTCTGTCATCCACAAACTTGGTTATAGAACATTGTCTTTCCTCATCTCAGCCATTAGTGCATAGTGAAAATAATTGTGCCTCAAGCACTGACTGCTCCAGCACTTCTGTCCAGAAAAGTGCCCTTCCATTCTTAGCCCAACTTTCTGTCTTTATTAGTTAGCCAGTCCTCGACCCATACTAATATATCATGTCCATCACCATGGGGTCTGACAATACTGAATAGCCTAACATGTGGTATCTTAGCTCAGCCCTTCTGGAAATCCAAATATATTATCCATTGGCTTCTCATTACCTATCCTGCTTGTTAACTCTTCAAAGAATTCTAATGAATTGGTCAGTCATGCTGTTCCCTTCATGAAGCCATGCTGATCCTGCTTGATTACCTTATGTACTTCTAAATGCTTTGTTGTTACATCCTTTAGAATGGACTAATATTTCCTCAATAACAGATGTTAACTTAAGTGACCTTAAGTTACTGGCTTTTTGTTCCCTTTGCTTTTTGAATAAAGGTTATACATTCAGTTTTCCAATCCTCTGACACTTTTCTAAATTTTAAGGATTCCTGGAAGACTACTACCAGTGTATCCACGATCACTGCAGCTTCTTCTGTTAATATCATAGGATGCAACCCATTAGTTCCAGAGGTCTGGGTCGGTCAATGTGCCTAGTAGTTTCCCTTGTAGTTTCATCCAACAATAGTCATTGTATTTATTTCCTCTCCACTTTCACTACTTGATTATTCAGTAATTTCGCAATGCCATTAATATCCCCCATTGTGAAGATGGAGCAAAGTATTTATTCAACCACTCTACCAGTTCCTGATTCCACAATATTATTTCTCTATTTTCATTTTAAACATGAATGTTTTGACTTTCATCTGTGCCCTTTTCAGAGTTTGAATATTTTACACAACCATTGTGCTAAATTGATCAAATTTGGCACCAACCTAACAGCCCAAAAATTAACATTGTTGGGGTCTCGCGGACCATCAGTAGCAGCAGAATAGTACACCATTACAATCCATAACTTTGTGGCTCAGCACTTGTCAATCTTTAATGGAGAGGCTACATTTTCTTATTTTCATTAACTCATTTATTAGGTGATGTGGTCACATAATAATAAATCTGTATATGTGTTGACTGTTAGGGGTTCATATAGAAGCAGATTTAGAAAAATTCATCAATATCCCCAATAATTATCAACACCCTATTAAACAAAAGCCATATTATGCAAAATAAGCCTTAAATTCCTATGCAGAATGTTTAAATTGGCACAGGACAAAAGGTAAATTTAACAACAAGACATTTCTATAATAAGTGAAACCCATGAAACCTAGTTCAACACACAAAAGACAATTTCTAGCTCAGAAGTAGGGCCTCAACCACAACACAAGAGGCCCAGATATAGGTATTTTCTAATCAGATTGCTCAGCGATGTTATAACACACCTCTGGAGCAGGTGGGACTTGAACCCAAGCTCTTGACTCAGAAATAGGTCATTATCACTCCACCACAGGAGCCTCATTTTTACTACTTTTTAAATAAAACCCATCACCAAATTATTAGTTTTTTTTAAAAGAATCACCAGCTCTTATTTTCTAATCAACCTGTTCAGAGATGTTAACATATCTCTGGAACAAGATGGTACTCGAACCTGGGTCTCCTGATCCAGAGATAGGGACACAATAACTATGCCACAAGAGGCCTTACAAAAGCTCTAATTATTTCTAACTTTTAAAAAAAACTTACTTTTCTAATCAGGCTATACAGAGATGTTATTACACACATTTCTGGTTCTGGGGTGGGTCTTTAACACAGGCCAGGGGTAGAGACATTTCCATTGTGCACAAGAGACCTCACAAAAGTCCTTTTTATTAACCCATTCTTCTAATCAACCTGGTCAGAAATGGTATTGCACACCACTGGAGCAGGTGGGATTTGAACCCAGGTCTCTTGATCTAAGGTCAGGGATTCTACCACTGCACCTCAAGAGGGCACAAAAGCCCTATTTTTCTAAGCAATCTACTCAGAGAGGTTATTACACTTCTCTGGAGCAGATGGAATTTTAATCTGGGTTTCTTGGTCCAGGGATAGGGACACTACCACTGCATCACAAGGGCCCTGTGGCACAAAAGCCCTAAACCATATGCTCCAGCATGTCCTGGTCAACTATGAAAGAAATCACCATTTACAACACTGTCAATAATGGCCTCCAAATAGCTCATTTTCAAGGGTTAATTAATACAAAGTTGTATTAATACAAAGAAACAATGGTGTAAATAATATGCAGCCAGAAGTTGGAATACACGACAACAAAGAAACTCCACCAACTTGTCCAAACTGGCACTGAAAAATGCAGAAATTCCTACTTCATGCAATTTTGGTCTCCTTCCCATCAGAAGAATGTTGTGAAACTTGAAAGGGTTCAGAAAAGATTTACAAGGATGTTGCCAGGGTTGGAAGATTTGAGCTATAGGGTGAGGTTGCATAGGCTGGGGCTGTTTTCCCTGGAGTGTCGGAGGGTGAGGGGTGACCTTATAGAAGTTTATAAAATCATGGAGGGGCATGGATAGGATAAATAGACAAGATCTTTTCCCTGGGTTGGGGGAGTCCAGAACTAGAGGGCATAGGTTTAGGGTGAGAGGTCCTTTTTACATCTTGCACCTAAGGGGCAACTTTTTCACACAGAGGATGGTGCCTGTCTGGAATGAGCTGCCAGAGGAAGTGGTGGAGGCTGGTACTATTACAGCATTTAAAAGGCATCTGGATGGGATATGAATAGAAAGGGTTTGTTTAGAGGGATATGAGCCAAGTGCTGGCAAATGGGATTAGATTAGGTTAGGATATCTGGTTGGCATGGACGAGTTGAACTGAAGGGTCTGTTTCCATTCTGTACATCTCTATTGCTCTATGACTATGACACTAAGTTGGGTATGCACGTGTAAAGAACATATTTAAAATTAACTTTAAAATGTAAGTTGTATACAGAATATTACAATTATATCAATTTGAATGACTTACTGTCACTAATGGGAAACGAAGATTGTCCCCTTGCAGATTATTAAAGTTCTCAAACGTGCTCCAAGCCACAAAGTCACCACTTGTGCTAGTTCCAACAATCATCAAAACTTGGTACTGGAATCTAACATTTGGCTGTTCTTCGTATGTGTTTATTTTTAACCAAAAACCTATGGTAAGAAAATCAGAATAATTAAGAGAACATGTATTTACATAAGCTTAAAATGGATGTCTTTCATTCAGTACCACCCTTCAAACTATATAGTGCTACACATTAACATACATCATGCTGCACGTTACAATTTCTGTGATTATTTCATATACTGTATGATTAAAGGAGATAATTGTTGTTATCTAACCAAAATCCAAGTGCCTACACTATAACAGCTAGATAATCTGTGAAGAACAAGCAGTAACTAATTAACAATTCAGCCAGTAGGGTATCACTAAACAATTAGCCAGGAAAGAAATGGGAATATTTGCAGTAATTGTCACTTCCATATCTTTTCTTCTCTCCGCCCACCCCCACCAAATAAAACCCTTGTCCATAGAACATTAAAAATAATACTTGTTTCTTGAACTGGACAAATGCAAACACAAATAAGTTCACCAGGACTAAATGGTAGGGCCCCTGTTTTTCTTGATCGATATTAATGATCTTGACTTACTGGCTGTTTGCTTAGGACATAAATAGCTTCACGCAGAAAGTGGTGCTGGTAGAAATCATCATATCGAATGCCACACAGTATAGGGATAGAGGAATATTGCAGTCATTTGTTTCCAGTTTACCAAATGCTGATTGATGGACTTTAGAAGCAAAGTATTAAATTTGATAGCTTTATACCAAGTAGCCTTTGATCAACAATGTCTATTGTTGCATGTAGTTTGTGTCTACTAATGCTGAATGGGACTAGCCCATATTTTGGCAAAGTGCAGAATCTGACAAGTTCTAGAACACCATACATCTAGTCATTGGCAGTTCCTTGCAGTAAATCATAGTTTTCCTAAGTGGAAAACCACAAAAGCATCCTTTATTCATACTTGCTTCATCAGCATTGAAGGGTTTCCTGCAAGGCAAGCCAACATTCTCAAGGTCAGCTGACTGTTACCAGTTTTTCCAAATTTGTCCTGCTTATCTACCTTTAGGACAACCAAACTCCCTATTGAAATGTATTACGTTCATGATTTTACCTTTGTGGGCACATCACAACGATTTCTGTTCTGCAAAGATCACAGCTGAGATCAAAACCAAGAATTCGCAATTTTCCAAAAATGGCTCCACGAATGGATTCATAAAATGGCTTCAGGTAAGAATTCATGCATAATACTTGTTCATGAAACCAGAAATCATCAAGGATGATACCATGCAGCTTCATTCTCATAGTATTAGGGACTTCGCTGGTAGTAAAATAAGTCAATCGCAAGTTCCCTTAGCTATTAGTGAGCAACACTGCCCCATCACCATACCACATGAAAGAAATGCGATTAGAGTTGGACAAGAATCCCACAAGGCTGGTATAATGTCCCACCATAAATGTCACTTCAGCTATTAAAGTCTTTATCCCCCTAGCAGCACAGTTATGCAGATGATCCTGATGAAAATTAGGTCTTTTGATCACGTTCTTCAACAGTTCTTCCAATGGTACACCAAGAATGAACAACAACTCCTGCTAATCACACATCTTCTTACAGTTAGGAATAAGCGCTAACAAAATCACTGTAGTCACCTATGTACATGTCACAATGATTGTCTAAACCTGCAAAACTGGAGTAGAAATTTCAGTCCAGTGAAGGGGTTCAATAACTTGTATTGAATTTTACTGCAAGAGTTCGGTAAAGGACAGTACAGAGGCAAAACAAATTGCCCAGCTAGCCCCAGGGAAGGTCTGTAGCTGAGTGCAAGGGTTAATGTTAATAATGTTTTCTCCAAGGCTGTGTTGGAAGTACCTGCATGGAGAAGGGGTTTGTCTTCAATAACTATGCAATAAGAAAAATTCCCATTTGCGAGATTTAGTTCCTCTTCAGTAAAGGGTAGTTGCCTCATATTCCACTAAGCACATCTTTTGTGTCAATTACTTCAACAGAAATGGTTGAAAGCAAGCACATGTTGAAAGAAGTTATCATCTGCCATATTTCTGACAGAGACTTGATCAAGGGAACAAATAGGAACATAGAACATCAAACATAAAAAAAGGCCATTTCATCCATCGAGCCCACTCCACCACTCATTAGGATCATGGTTAATCCCCTATCTTATTCCATGCCAACCCCAGTAATCTTGAAGTCTTATGTTTTAAATATATTCAATGACTTTGTCTCCACAGTCTTAGAGAATTCGGCAAGGTTGCCACCCTCCGTGAACAAATCCTTCTCATCTGAGTCCACAATGGTATCCTCTGTTTCTTGAGACCATGACCCCTTGTCCCAGACCCCTCAACTACATCCCTGCATCCAGTTTGTCCAGCCCTGTCAGAATCTTATACTTCAATGAAATTTCCTCTCATTCTTCTAAACTTCAATAAATATACTCAACCTGTTCAACCTTCTGTCATGAGATAATACCTTCAAAGGAGGATTCAAGTAGTGAAACTTCTCTGAACGACCTATAGTGCAAAATTGTACTTTTTTTAAGTGGAGATAAAAATTGCACCCCAATGCCCTAAACAGTTGCACTAAGATCTCATTTATAAGCAATGAAAGAAGAATAGCACCAACAGGAAACAGAGGCTAGATAAAGAAATTGTTTTCAGGTTGGCAAACTTGATTTTTCTTCTCTAGTCCCCTTACAAGACAGGCTGACATTGCATTCACCTACCTAATTGCTTGCCGTACCAGTATGCTGACCCTTTGAGATTCATGTACAAGGATACCAAATTCAGTTCTATACTCTTTCCCCATTTAAATAATATTCTGCTTTTCTTTTTTTTACAATATATTTATATTACTATCAATGAGGACAAAGGGATCCATTTGCCAGTACCTTGAACCCACTATAACATCCTTAGTCTTAACCATAAGGTACACTGGAGCATGATCAGAGATGGTAATATTACCAATCATACAAGATGCCACCAGATCCAGGGTTACCGCAGGGGTCAGAAAAAAATCAATCCTCGTGTGACATCTGTGCGGATTGGAGAAAAACGTGAAATTCCGACCTGTATGGTGGAGACGCCTCCAGGCGTCCACCAATCCTAATTCCCATACAGACCCACTAACTGTTTAGTTTGTACAGAGGATATGGAGGGATCTTTGGGCAATCTGTCTACAGTGGGATCCGTGAGACCGTTAAAATCTCGCCCTATAATGATGTGCTGGGACTTGAGACTTATCAATTTAGAAAAAGCATCTACCAAAAATTTAAGGGGATGAGCTGGGGGACAATAAACATTTAAAACACCGTATTCTTCCCCATTTATCAAGGCTTTAAGAATTACAAACCTCCCAGATGTGTCTTTAACACATTCCAACAATTTAAATGGAAGATTTTTCCTAACCAATATGGCCACTCCCCTACTTCTGGTATTAAATGATGAGAAATAAACTCAGTCAAAGCCATTCTACTGTAGTTTCAGATGCTCCTTGTCATCCAAATGTGTCTCCTGTAACAAAGCAATATCCACCTTCTCCTTTCTAAGACTCAAGAGTACCTTCTTCCTCTTAATTGGTGAGTGACTTCCCTTGATATTCCAGGTACACCATTTAATCAAATCATTGGCCATAATTTTCTGCAATTACATTTAAATTCCAGAGAGGAGGAACCCAAACCACAAACTGCTGAGCGTTGGTGTCACATGATCCACCAAATATAAAAACTACATAAACTAAAACCAATACATTTAACAAATCCACAAAATTATTAAAAATAAAAAACAAAAAACAAAAAACAGACCAACATATAAAGCGCCAACAGCGCTGAGTAGGGGAACTCACCCCCGTCAGGAGGGGGCAACTACCTATCCTGAACTGCCCATAAGTAGGCATCTAACCATCCCAATCACCGTCACTTCTCCCAGCTAGAGCCACACCGCAAACACAAGCTGAAAAGAATAAACACCCCATAGAATATCAATATGAATAAAAAAATTCTTTTATATATAAAAAAGGGGGAAATAAATACCCCACCCACCTCTTGGTATATCCTAACTTAGAAATTGAAAATGTATATCTTAACGCCAGACATAGTTTAAACCAAATTGTTATCAATAGAGGAGAAAAAAAGGAAAAATAAAGCTCCAACCGGATTTCCTCCATTTCTTTTCCAGAATGATAAACACATGCCCAAACAACAATATTTATACATACAACAATTGTTCAAATTATGTTAGTTTGTCCAAAAGTCTTTTGCCTTCTCCGATGTGTCAAAGAAATGCATGGATTCAGCCAAGGTGAGCCAAAGCACTGCCGGATATCTCAGGGAATACTGAATCCCAAGCTCCCTCAGTCTCCTCTTGACACCGTCGTAAGATTTTCGTTTCTGGATCACCACCGCTGAAAAATCCTAAAAAAACATGATCTTAGAGTCCTCCTAAATTAGGGCCTTCAGATCCTTCCACTGGAGTCAGGAAGACTCCATGACTCTTTCCTTATTCCAGTGATGATGGAACTGCACCAGGAGAGGATGAAGACGTTGACCGAGACCTGATCTCCGCCCTGCGACCCAATGAGCCCTCTCTATCTTCAATCCTCTCATGCCAGCCTCCAAATCAAGGAATTTCAGAAGCCAATCCTCAAAACATTCTGCAGGCCGCTCATCTTCCTTACCCTCAGGCAGACCGATGATCCAAATGGTTTTTCTCCTGCCCCTGTTTTCAATATCATCCACTTGGTCACGCAAATTATGGACCTGCATCTTCAGGGCTTGGATCTCACCCTTGGATGAACTGGCATCAGTTTCCACCACTGCGACCCTGTGCTCCACCTCATCCATCCTCTTCTCCAGGTCTCCTAGCTGCTGTTCATGCTTCTGCAGTATGAGAGAGACTGGAGCCAGCTTTTCTTCAATTTGCTTCCCCAGCATCTCACGAGAGTAATCGGCTCCGAGGCTGTTGCAGGCTGAACTGGAGACCCGGCTTCCAAAGTCCCAAGAAATCCCGATGACCTGGGTTGGGCGATGTGAAGCTCCGTAGTGCGATCTTCTCAGATCGCCACCATCTTAGATCCCCTCATATTCTGCTATTCTAATCATCCCACCAAAATGAACGGCTTCACATTTTCCCACATTATATTCCAGCTGCCAACTGTACCCACTCACTTAACCTACCCATTTTGCTTTGCAAATGCTTGGCATCCTCCTCACAAAATGCTTTCCTACTTAACATGATTTCAGCAAATTTGGTTTCAAACAGTCAGTCCTTTCATCCAAATCATAAATATTGATTGTAAATAGTTGTGGTCCCAGCACCGATTCCTGCAGCAGCACACTTGTTACAGTTTGTCAACCTAAAAACAATTTATTTATCCAGATTCTGTTTCCTGTTGGTGCAACTCCCCTTTCATTGCTTAAAAATCAGCCCCATGAGATCTTATGTTGTGCAGTAACCTTTGATGTGATATCGTATTGAATACCTTTTGGAATGTACTCAAACATGAAATCTTCTGTTCTAGGTATTCCTTGTGATATGCTTCCCAATTCAGATACATACTTTGTTAGCAGACAATACCGACATCTAGTAGTGCCAAACTAAGCATTTTGCATAAGTGAAAAGCAGCAAGCCAGTGCATGGCAAGAGACTGTTCCCAGCAAGGTGGAGTATGCTGAGCAAGTGCCTTCGGAATTATGTTGCAAGGGATCCCATTAGTGTGTTGGTGTGCCCCTGTACGCTTCACATTGCTTTTTCTGGACAGTGTCTCTTGGTACCTGAAAAATCTTTATTTTTAAACTGAATCTTTACCAGCCCCAGGAGACAGCTTTTTCAGTTGTAGCAGTCATCTGTTCCCCATGAAGCAAGCCTTCCTGTATCCTGATGGGAGACTGAGGAGAGGAATCCACTGTATCTGGCATGCTACAACAAATCCTAAAGTCTCAAGTAAAGGGCATGAGTCAACGTAATACATTTATAACATTAAGGAATGCACAGAACAACAAGATTGTGCCTCTGAGAAATTTCACTTACCTTTTAATTCCACGCCCATTTCAGTCAGCAGGCAAGCTGATTCAATTATGTTGATGCATCACTGACAATTTGGAGCACTAGCAGTTTAGAGTTTCCCTACATGACTAGTCATCTTTTCCCTGGACATGGCAGAGAAGAAAAGGTTTGCCTTTGTGGATAAGGAGCTAGATGGCTGGTTGACAGAGTCGTACAGAGGAGGTATGACCTCTTCCTCTTTGACCAGAGCAAGCTATGCCTTCAGACCCTGCCAGACATGTTCAAAGTCACCACCAGGGTCAGTGCAGTCTCCACAGTCTAGCGAAATGACCAGTTGTGTTGACCTTCTCTGTTCCACCAGGGTAATTGTCGCCATCTTCTTTCTGCTGTCTCACACTCATTTTAATTCTACTATGCCATGGACCTCCCATAAAGGTTCACAATCTACCACTCTCATTGTTGTATACAACATCTTGCCTCACCTACCTGCCCCCAATACCCTGACCTCCCACACTACCACTGCAGAGATCTTGCAGGGCTATCTACTCACTCACTCAAGTGACCTCACCATCTTATCTTTTTGAGTGCGAGCAGCAACGGAGTTTAAACGAACCCGGAAGACTACAGCTAAGGTAAAACAGTTTGTTTTAAAATTACTTACTGGTAGCGGACAGCGGTGCTTTTTTATTCTTCACAGAAGAAGCGGGAGCAGCAGGGGAAGTGACAACGACCAGAGGGGCAGCCGGGAAGGAAAGCACTGAGTATAAATACTCACCATGAGTATATATATCAGCAAGGTGGCTAAACCCAAGACTCTACAACTGTAGTGTCTCCCACCCGCCCTCCTCCTCTAACCTCCTTAATAAGTACTCTGGTTTTTTTTAAGGGAAGGATTTTCTATTTCTCTATCAGTGACTGGTTAAAAATTTACTTTTTTGTTTATCTATTAATTGGTTTTTAGAAAGACTATAGCAGAGAGGGATCAGAAAGTATTTTAACTCAAACCTGTACAAAGTAATAAAGTAATTAACTAAGCAGAGATGGCTGGGCAGGTGATGTGCTGTAGCTGTATGATGTGGGAGCTGGCTGATCCCATTGTGAATGGCAGTGACCACATCTGCAGCAAGTGTTGGTTGCTGGAAGAACTCCGGATCAGAGTTGATGATCTGGAATCTGAGGTTCAAATACTGCGGCACATCCGGGAGGGGGAGAGTTACCTGGACGCTTTGTTTCAGGAGGCAGTCACAGCTGGGAGATTAAGTAATTCACATTCAGTTAGTGATCAGGGACATCAGAGTGTGACTATAAGTGAGGCAGGTAGGGGGAACCTGAGTTCAGGAGTGCAGGAGCCTCAGCCCTTGACCTTATCCAACAAGTATGAGATTCTTGCTCCCTGTACAGATGAGGAAAAGGGCTCTGGACAGGATGAGCCAGCTGACCACGGCACCATGGTGCAGAAGGCCATTCAAGAAGGGGGAGCAAAAAGACAAGTAGTTGTTATATGGGATTCTATAATTAGGGGGGACAGATGGTATCCTTTGCAAGCCGGATCGGTAGTCTTGCATGGTGTGTTGCCCGCCCAGTGCCAGGGTGCGGGACATCTCGGACCGGCATGAAAGGATATTGGAGTGGGAGGGGTAGGATCCAGTTGTTGTGGTCCACGTTGGGACTAACAACATAGGCAAAGCTAGGGTGGAGGACCTGTTTGGGGATTATCAAACACTAGGAAGGAAATTGAAGTACAGGTCCTCAAAGGTCATAATCTCTGGATTACTGCCCGAGCCACGTGCCAATTGGCACAGTGATAAGAAAATTAGGGAAGTAAATACGTGGCTAAGGGAATGGTGTGGGAAAGAGGGATTCCACTTCATGGGGCATTGGCATCAGTTTTGGAACCGGGGGGATCTGTACCATTGGGACGGTCTCCACCTGAACCGATCAGGTACCAATGTTCTAGTGAAGCGGATAAATAGGGTGGTCAGTGGGACTTTAAACTTCTGAGTTGGGGGGGAAGGGAAAGTGAAAGCGACAAGGAGTATGAAGTTAAACAGAAAGATAAGCAACAGGCTAGCATATGTGCAGGCTGATTTAAACTCGAGGCAGACTGGGAATGCAGCAAAAAGGAAGGATAACTTAGGACATCTTATGACCTCCAATATCTCTAATGATAAGAAAGTTAGCATTAAGGCACTTTACCTGAATGCTCGTAGCATTCGTAACAAAGCAGATGAACTAATGGCGCAGATCATCATGAATGATTATGATGTGATAGGCATCACAGAGACGTGGTTACGTGGGGGGGGTCAAGACTGGCAGTTAAACATCCAAGGATTTTCAACTTATCGAAAAGACAGGGAGGTGGGCAGAGGGGGTGGGGTTGCCTTGTTAGTTAAGAACAAAATTAAATATATGGCACTGAATGACATAGTGTCGGATGATATGGAGTCTGTGTGGGTGGAAGTGAGGAACCACAAAGGCAAAAAAACCATAATGGGAGTTATATACAGACCTCCTAACAGTGGTCAGGACCAGGGGCGCAACATGTACCGGGAAATAGAGAAGGCATGTCAGAAAGGCAAGGTCACGATGATCATGGGAGATTTCAATATGCAGTTGGACTGGGTAAATAATGTTGCCAGTGGATCCAAAGAAAGGGAATTCATGGAATGCTTACAGGATGGTTTTTTTGGAACAGCTTGTCATGGAGCCCACAAGGGAGCAGGCTATTCTGGACCTAGTGCTGTGTAATGAACCAGACTTTATCAAAGATCTTAAAGTAAGGGAACACTTAGGAAGCAGCGATCATAATATGGTAGAGTTCAGTCTGCAGTTTGAAAGAGAGAAGGCAAAATCGGATGTAATGGTGTTACAGTTAAATAAAGGTAATTATGGGGGCATGAGAGAGGAACTGACGAAAATAGACTGGAAACAGAGCCTAGCAGGGAAGACAGTAGAGCAAAAATGGCAGGAGTTTGTGGGTATAATTGAGGACACTGTACAGAGGTTCATCCCCAAGAAAAGAAAGATTATCCGGGGAGGGATTAGACAGCCATGGCTGACAAAGGAAGTCAGGAAATCTATTAAAGAAAAAGAGAGATCCTATAAAGTGGCCAAGAGCACTGGGAAATCAGAAGATTGGGAAGGCTACAAAACAGAGGATAGCAAAGAGAGAAATAAGGAAGGAGATGATCAAATATGAAGGTAGGCTAGCCAGTAATATTAGAAATGATAGTAAAAGTTTCTTTCAATACATAAGAAACAAACGACAGGCAAAAGTAGACATTGGGCCACTTCAAACTGATGCTGGAAGCCTAGTGATGGGAGATAAGGAAATAACAGGAGAACTTAACAAGTACTTTGCATCAGTCTTCACAGTGGAAGATATGAGTAATATCCCAACAATTAAAGGGAGTCAGGGGGCTGAGTTGAGTATGGTTGCCATTACAAAAGAGAAAGTGCTAGAAAAGCTAAAAGGTCTTAAAATTGATAAATCTCCTGGCCCCGATGGAATACATCCTAGAGTTCTGAGGGAGGTGGCTGAGGAAATAGCGGAGGCTTTGGTTGAGATCTTTCAAATGTCACTGGAGTCAGGGAAAGTCCCGGATGATTGGAAGATTGCTGTTGTAACCCCCTTGTTCAAGAAAGGATCTAGACAAAAGATGGAAAATTATAGGCCAATTAGCCTAACCTCGGTTGTTGGTAAAATTCTAGAGGAGAAAGTGAGGTCTGCAGATGCTGGAGATCAGAGCTGATAATGTGTTGCTGGAAAAGCGCAGCAGGTCAGGCAGCATCCAAGGAACAGGAGATTCGATGTTTCGGGCATAAGCCCTTCTTCAGGAATCAGGAAGAGAGCTTCCTCAAGGAAGGCATCCTTGCAAGAGGATTCACAGTAGGTTAAAATCTTCGAGGAGAAAGTGAGGTCTGCTGATGCTGGAGATCAGAGCTGATAATGTGTTGCTGGAACAGCGCAGCAGGTCAGACAGCATCCAAGGAACAGGAGGTTCGACGTTTTGGGCTTAAGCCCTTCTTCAGGAATCAGATCCTTGAAGAAGGGCTTATGCCCAAAACGTCGAATCTCCTGTTCCTTGGATGCTGCCTGACCTGCTGCGCTTTTCCAGCAACACATTTTCAGGTAAAATTCTAAAATCCATCATTAAGGATGAGATTTCTAAATTCTTGGAAGAGCAGAGTCTGATCAGAACAAGTCAACATGGATTTAGTAAGGGGAGGTCATGCCTGACAAACCTGTTGGAATTCTTTGAAGAGGTGACAAGTAGGTTAGACCAAGGAAACCCAGTGGTTGTGGTCTAACTAGATTTCCAAAAGGCCCATGGTGTTCGAGGTGAGCTACTGGTATGGATTGAGGGTTGGCTGTCTGACAGAAGGCAGAGAGTTGGGATAAAACGTTCTTTTTCGGAATGGCAGCCGGTAACAAGAGGTGTCCCGCAGGGTTCAGTGTTGGGGCCGCAGCTGTTCACGTGATATATTAATGATCTGGATGAAGGGACTGGGGGCATTCTAGCGAAGTTTGCCGATGGTACAAAGTTAGGTGGACAGGCAGGTAGTACTGAGGAAGTGGGGAGGCTGCAGAAGGATCTAGCTGCAAATGTGTTGCTGGTCAAAGCACAGCAGGCCAGGCAGCATCTCAGGAATAGAGAATTCGACCTTTCGAGCATAAGCCCCAGAAGGATCTAGACAGTTTGGGAGAGTGGTCCAGGAAATGGCGGATGGAATTCAATGTGAGCAAATGCGAAGTCTTGCAGTTTGGGAAAAAGAATACAAGCATGGACTACTTTCTAAATGGTGAGAAAATTCATAAAGCTAAAGTACAAAGGGATCTGGGAGTGCTAGTCGAGGATTCTCTAAAGGTAAACATGCAGGTTGAGTCCGTGATTAAGAAAGCAAATGCAATGTTGTCATTTATCTCAAGAGGGTTGGAATATAAAAGTACCGCTGTGCTACTGAGACTGTATAAACCCCTGGTTAGGCCCCATTTGGAGTACTGTGTCCAGTTTTGGTCCCCACACCTCAGGAAGGACATACTGGCACTGGAGCGTGTCCAGCGGAGACTCACACGGATGATCCCTGGAATGGTAGGTCTAACATACGAGGAACAGCTGAGGATCCTGGGATTGTATTCATTGGAGTTTAGAAGGTTAAGGGGAGATCTAATAGAAACTTACAAGATAATACATGGCTTGGAAAGGGTGGATGCTAGGAAATTGTTTCCGTTAGACGAGGAGACTAGGACCCATGGACACAGCCTGAGAATTAGAGGGGGTAAATTCAGAACAGATATGTGGAGACATTTCTTCAGCCAGAGAGTGGTGGGCCTGTGGAATTCGTTGCCGCAGAGTGCCGTGGAGGCTGGAACGCTAAATGTCTTCAAGGCAGAGATTGATAGATTCTTGATGTCACAAGGAATTAAGGGCTACGGGGAGAATGCAGGTAAGTGGAGTTGAAATGTCCATCAGCCATGATTGAATGGCGGAGTGGACTCGATGGGCCGAATGACCTTACTTCCACTCCTATGTCTTATAGTCTTACCTTCACCTGCATGGCACTAACTGGTGTGCCATTACTTCCATTATACTCAATCACACACTTTGTTCCATTCCACGAGAAACAGTCCAAAATAGGGCAGAAAGGGCCCGGACGAGGTGTGGGTGCCTTACATTAAACTCTTCACACCCCCATGAGGAGCGGATCTTGGCCCTTGAAGACCAAACTACTACTGCAGGAGTACGAAGATATCCATGTCCCATCAACTGAGTAAGTGCCTTTCTGCATTCTAATGCAGTCCTTACATTAACACCTCAATGGGTGTCTTTCATTGCACATGAATTCCATAGATTCACCCATGTCTGGCTGAATAAGTTTTTCCTTATCTCCATTCTAAAATGTCTTCGCTTTACTCTGAGGTGGTTCCCTTGGGTCTTAGTCTCTTCTACCAATGGCAACATCTTCACAACATCCACTCTGTCCAGGCTATTTAGTCTTCTGTATGTTTCAATTAGATACCCCCTCATCTCTCTAGGCTCCATCAATTATAGACTCAGAGCCCTCAAATGTTCCTCATTTGTTAAGTTTTTCATTCATGGGACTATTCTCTGAACACGCTCCAGGGCCAGTGCATCCTTCCTGAGATATGGGGCCCAGTACTGTACACAATACTCCAAATGTAGCCTGACCAGAGCCTCAGAAGTACATCCTTGCTTTTGTACTCAAGTCGTCTCAAAATAAATGTCATCATTGCATTTGCCTTCCTAACTACAGACTCAACCTACAAGTTTACCTTGAGACAATCCTGGACTAGAACTCCCAAGTCTCTTTGCACTTCAGTCTTCTAAATTTTCTCCCCATTTAGAAAATAGCCCAAGGCTCTATTATTCCTACCAAAGTGCATGATCTCACACTTTTCCACGTTGAACTCCATCTGCCACTTCTTTGCCCACTCTCCTAACCTGTCTAAATCCTTCTGCAGCTTCCCCACCTCCTCAATGCTACCCGTCCCTCTACCTATTTTTGTATCATCTGCAAACTTAGCCAGAATGCCCTCAATTCTTTTGTCTAGATCATTAACAAATAAAGTGAAAAGTTGTGGTCCCAACACGGAGCCTTGTGGAACACAACTTGTCACTGGCTGCCATCCTGAGAAAGACCATTTTATCGCTGTTCTCTGCCAAACAGCAAAGCTTCTATCCATGCCAGGACCTTACTTTTAACACTATGGACCCTTACCTTAATCAGTAACCTCCTGTGCAACACCTTGTCAAAGGCATTCTTGAAGTCCAGATAGATAACATGCATTGGCTCTCCTTGGTCTAACAAGCTCATTATTTCCTCAAAGACTTCTAGCAGATTTGTCAGACATGATCTCCTCTTGATGAAACCATGCTGGCTTTAACCTCTTTTACCATATACTTCCAAGTATTCAGAAATCTCATCCTTCACAACGGATTCTAGAATCTTGCTCAAGACTGAGGTTAGGCTAATCGGTCTGTAATTTTCCATCTTTTGCCTTACTCCCTTTTTAAACAGGGGCGTCATGTTAGTGATTTTCCAATCCTCTGGGACACTCCCTAACTTGATTGATTCCTGAAAATCACCACTATTGCCTCCACTATCTCTTCAGCTATATCCTTTAGACCTCTGGGGTGTCGTCCGTCTGGTCCAGATCAATTATCCACCTTCAGGTCATTCAGTTTTTCTAGCACCTTCTCCTTGGTGACAGCCACCATACTCAGCTCTGCCCCTCACTCTCTTGAATTTTTGGGATATACTGCTGAAGAATAAACAAAGTAATTATTCAGTTCCTTGGCCATTTCCTTGCTCGCCACTATTATCACTTCAGTGTCATTTTACAGTGGTCCAATGTCCACTTTTGCCTCTACTTTGCCCTTTATAGCTTTCCCTCATATTTAATCTTTTCCCTCCTTATTTCTTTTTTGTTGTTGCCCTCTGTTGTTTTTTGTAAGCTTTCTCATCCTCTGGTTTCCTACTGCCCTTCACCACATTATATGCTTTCTCTGTTAAGGCTCCTGCATCATTCCTTCTGCTATCCTTGGTTTCCAGTTTCCCAACTGATCCTGACCCTTCAGAAGTCACTGCTACTAAACAGAGGGAGAGCACAGTGGCTAAGTGATTAGAACTACTACATCACAGTGCTAGAGACCTGGGTTAGATTCTAAACTTGGATGTCAGTCTGTGTGGAGTTTGCATGTTCTCTCCCTGTGTGTGTGTGTCTTTCCACCAGAGGCTGCAGTTTCCTCCCACAGTCCAAAGATATACAGGTTAGGTGAACTGTCCATATCAAATTGTCCAATTGTGTCAAGGGATGTGTAGGCTAAGTGGATTAGCCATAGTAAAAGTGGATTAGCCATAGTAAATGTGCATTAGCCATAGTAAATGTGGAGTTACGAGGGTAGGGTGGGAGGCAGGGTCTGGGTGGGATGCTCTTTGAGAGTTGCTGAATGGCCTCTTTCTGCACTGTGGGGAAATTATCAATCTGCTGCTCAAGCTTTCAGTGCTTGTTGAGCAGAAATTTCTTCCCATTAGATATTGGGAAGAATGAAATCATTGTATTCAGTCCCCACTCCAAATTCCTTTCTTGAGCTAATGACTTTAACCCTCTCCCTGGCAACATGCTAAGATTAACTTAATCTGCTCACAACCTTCATCATATTTGACCGGAAGATGAGCTTCTGACTTTGTAATGATCAGTTAAAACAGCCTATTTCTACCTCTGCAAGCTAGCTCGGTTACGATCATTGTAAAACACCATAAGGTTTACAGAAATAAAGAAGAAAACTTGCTGTCCTCGCCTGGTCGGGCCCAGCATTAGGAAGCCTCCCTTAAAGGATGCTAGTGTCATTCCAGTTGAGGTGCAACTCATCTGTCTTGAATAGGTCCCACTAATCCAAAGGTCCCTCTACACCATCTCGCTAGCTATGTACTCATCAGGACTAATCTTCTATCTCTGTACTCATGAACATGTGGCATCTGAAGTAATCCAGAGATTAACTCATTTTGGGTTTTTTTTTTAAGAACCTATTGATTCCCTTAACTCTGCTTGCAGGTGTTCATCTCTTTTTCTACATATGTCATTGTGGTGCATACTGTTACCCAATGTTTTTCCTCCTCCTACTCAATGCCATGCAGCCAGTTAGTGGCATCTTTGACCCTGGCACCAAGGAGGGCAACATACCATTGTGAAGTCTCTTTTGCAACCACAGAAATGCCTGTTTGTTCCCCTTACAATGAAATCTCCTATCACTATAACCCTGTAGTTCTTCTTTCTCCCCTCCTGTGCAGCAGAACCATCAATAGTGTCATGGAGTTGGGTCCCACTGCTTTCACCTGCACAGTCATTCCCCTCCCCCACCCCCACCCCCCCCCCCTGACCCCCACCCCCCCAACACATCCCACCTCCGCAATACTAACCAAAATAGTAAAGCCATTAGAAAAGGGAATGGCCAGAGGACTACTGCTCTCCCTGCCTTTCTCGACTCTGCCTGAAGGTCTCCCATGCCCTGTCGTTCAGCCTTCACCTGTGAAGTGATGACTTCACTAACCATACGATCCATGAAATATTCAGCATCACATATGCTCCACAGTAAATTCACGTACAGTTCCAGATTCTAAATAGTTATCCAGTAGCTGCACCTGGACACCACTTCCTGCACATGCATCTACCAGGGACAACTGAAGCTTCACTTGGCACATTGCACAGGAAGAGCGTACCACAGGTACAAACTCTCCTGCCATGACTTTCCTTAAGTCCTTTAGTTACTACCTTCTTTTAAAAAAAAATTACGCTTACCTAATAATATTATAAAATTACGTCCCTTGGACTAACTTTACTTATTACTTTATTACATTGGTCCTGACTTCCATTTAGATTAGATTAGATTTCACTGTGTGAAAACAGGCCCTTCGGCCTAACAAGTCCACACCGACCCTCCGAAGAGTAACCCACCCAGACCCATCTCCCTCTGACTAATGCACCTAACACTAATGCAATTTAGCATGGCCAATTCACCTGGCCTGCACATCTTTGGACTGTGGGACGAAACCAGAGCACCTGGAGGAAACCCACACAGCCACGGGAAGAATGCACAAACTCCCCACAGACAAGTCACCCGAGGCTGGAATCAAACCTAGGATCCTGATGCAGTGAGGCAGCAGTGCTAACCACTGAGCCACTGTGCCACCCTTTCTTAAACGCTGCAACACTTAACACACTGAAGTGCCATTGGCGACTCACACAAATGGCGGCCGTAGGATTTACTTCTAAAATAAAACAAAGAACTGAGGATGCTGGAGATCTGAAACAAAAACAGAAATTGCTGATGAAACTCAGAAGGTGTGGCAGCATCTGTGAGGAGAAAGCAGAGTTAATGTTTTGAGTTTGATGACTCTTCATCAGAATTTTGTTGAGAATCCTATTGCTGCTTTCCACTCTCTGCTAAGCTGAAGTTAGGGAAGAAAAACTGCCATCCTTATTTGGTCTAGCCTATATATGACCCCGACCCTTATAAGTGTGTATAAGCTCTTAACTGCCCTCTAAAAGGGCCTGGCGAGCCATTCAGTAATATCAACTTGGGGCAACATGGTGGCTCAGTGGTCAGCACTGCTGCCTCACAGCACCAGAGACTGGGTTCAATTCCAACATCGAGCAACTATCTTTGTGGAGTTTGCACATTTGCTCCGTGACTGCATGGCATTCCTCTGGGTGCTCCAATTTCTTTTCACAGTCCAAGGATGTGCTGGTTAGGTGGATTCACCACAGGAAATGCAGGGTACAGGGATAGGGTAGTGGGGGGTGGGTCTGGGTGGAATTTTCTTTGGAGGGTCAGTATGGACTCAATTAGTCAAATGGCCTGCTTCTACACTGTAGGGATTCTATTAATCTAACCAATAAAATGTCTCAAAAAGGAAATAAACTGGACATGGCCTTGTGTGTGGGAAATCGTGATTCAATAACCTAATTGAGTTTTTGAAGAAGGAACAAAGAGGATTGATGAGGGCAGAGCGATGGCCTATATCGACTTCAGTATGGCATATGGCAAGGCTCCTCATGGCAGACTGGTTGGAAAGGTTAGATCACAGGAAATAAAAGGGAGAACAAAACTGTCTCGAAGGTAGAAGACAGAGGGTGGTGGAGGGTTGCTTTTCACACTGAAGGCCTGTGACCAGCAGTACGCCACTAGATTCGATGCTGGGTCCACTGCTTTTCATCATTTATACAAGTTATTTAGATGTCAACATAGGAGGTATGGTTAGTAAGTTTGCAGGTGACACCAGAATTGGAGGTGTAGTGGACAGCGAAGTAGGCTACCTCAGAGTCAATAGGATCTTGATCAGATGGGCCAAAGGGCCAAGCAGTGGCAGATGGAGATTAATTTAGATAAATGTGAGATGCAGGATTTTGGAAAGGCAAATCAGGGCAGGACTTATACACTGGAGCAGGAGAGTCAACATGTCGGGCATGAGCCCTTCTTCAGGTTCCTGAAGAAGGGCTCATGCCCGAAACGTCGACTCTCCTGCTCCTTGGGTGCTGCCTGACCTCCTGCACTTTTCCAGCAACACATTTTCAGCTCTGATCTCCAGCATCTGCAGTCTTCACTTTCTCCTAGGATTATACACTTAATGATAAAGTCCCGGGAGTGTTATTGAACAAAGAAACCTTGGAGTGTAGTTTCATTGTTTCTTGAAAGTGCAGTCTCAGGTAGATAAGATGATGAAGAAGGTGTTTGGTATGCTTGCCTTTATCGGTCAGAGTGTTGAGTATAGGAGTTGAGACATCATGTTGCAGATGTACAGGACATTGGTTAGGCAAGTTTTGGAATACTGCGTGCAATTCTGTCTCCCTGCTATAGAAAGGATGTTGTGAAACTTGAAAGGGTTTAGAAAAGATATACAAGGACGTTGTTAGGGTTGGGGGGGGGGGGTTTGAGCTATAGGAAGAGGCTGAATAAGCTGGGGCTATTTTCTCAGGAGCATCAAAGGCTGAGGGGTGACCTTACAGAATCATGAGGGGCATGAATAGGGTAAATAGATTAGATACCCTACAGTATGGAAACGGGCCCTTCAGCCCAACAAGTCCACACCGACCTTCCGAAGAGTAACCCACCCAGACCCATTCCCTGTATTTACCCCTGACTAATGCACCTAACACAATGGGCAATTTACCATGGCCAATTCACCTGACCTGCACATCTTTGGATTGTGGGAGGAAACCGGAGCACCAGGAGGAAACCCAGATAGACACAGGGAGAATGTGCAAACTCCACACAGACAGTCGCCTGAGGCAGGAATTGAACCTGGGACCCTGGTGCTGTGAAGGCAGCAGTGCTAACCACTGAGCCAATAGACAGAATCTTTTTCCTGGCTTGGGGATGTCCAAAACCAGAGGGCATAAGGTAAGGAGGAAAGGTTTAAAAGGGACCTAAGGGGCAACTTTTTCACGTAGAGGGTGGTGCATGTATGGAATGAGCTGCCAGAGGGAGTGGTGGAAGCTGGTACAATTACAACATTTAAAAAGCATTTGGAGAGGTATATGATTAGGAAGGGTTTAGAGGTATATGAGCAAAATTCTGGCAAATGGGACTAGATTTATTTAGGATACCTAGTTGGCATCAACAGGTTGGACCAAAGGGTCTGTTTCTATATATCTTTATGACTACCTAGCATCAATTGGAGGCTTGGGACTCGGATAATGTGGGGGGAAGGGAAAATGAAGAAGTTGTGAAATCCACATTTATCCCGTGTGCTATATATCTCTATGACTACCTAGTTTCAACTAAGTCACTAGAAATGGTATTGAAAAACACTGGAGATCAGTAGGCATCCGAGGAGCAGGAGAATCTCGGAAATGACCCGCAAGAAGGTGTCCTGTCTCCCCGATGTAGAGGAGACCAATATCAACTGCATCCGTTGCATCTGGTGTGGTCTCCTCTATATTGGGGAGACAGGACACCTTCTTGCAATCGTTTCAGAGAACATCTCTGGGACACCAGCACCCACCAACCCCACCACCCCGTGGCTGAACACTTCATCTCCCCCTTCCACTCTGTCAAGGACATGCAGGCCTCCTTCACCACCAAACCATTACCACCCGATGCCTGGTGGAAGACCACCTCATATTCCGCCTTGGGACTCTGCAACCACACGGGGTAAATGTGGATTTCAACAGTGCCCCCATTTCCCCTCACCCCCACATTATCCCAGTCCCAAGCCTTCAAGTCAGCACCGCCTTCCAGACTGGTCCATCACTCCCCCCTCCGACCTATCACCCTCTCCCTCACCTTCATCCACTTATCACTTTTCCAGCTACCTTCCACCCAACCCCACCCCCTCCCATTTATCTCTCAGCCCCAACCCACAAGCCTCATTCCTGATGAAAGGCTTCCACCTGAAATGTTGATTCTCCTGCTCCTCGGGATGCTGCCTCATCTGCTGTGCTTTGCCAGCACTACACCCTCGACTCTGATCTCCAGCATCTGTAGTCCTCACTTTCTCGTATTGGAAAACACTGTCTTGTCAACTCTGCTAAGCTCCATTTACCAATATCTGGGGGCTAATGTCAAAATTAAGAAAGCTATCTCACAGATTGGGCAAGCAACAGCCTGACAAACATACTAAGGGAATCATATTGACACACACACACACACAACCCCAAGTGTGTCCTATCCCAATGGCAGGACAGACACAGTAGAAGTGAGGGTGCAGTAATATACAGTTGGGAAGAAGTAACCCTAGGAGTTTTCAACATTGCCTCTGGATCCCAAGAAGTCTCATGGCATCAGGTCAAATGTAGGTAAGGAAATTTCTTGGTGATTACTATATACTGTCATTGTTTGGCTGATGAACCAGTATTCCTCCATGTTGATAACCACTTGAAGGAAGTATTGATGGTGGCAAGGGTGCAGAATTCAGTCTTGGGGACTTCAAGAGTGGCTCCATATTTCCAACTGTGGACAGAATAACATTCATTGCCCGAAACGTCAATTTTCCTGCTCATCGGATGCTGCCTGACCTGCTGTGCTTTTCCAGCACCACATTCTCGACTCTAATCTCCAGCATCTGCAGTCCTCACATGCCCAGACACTTTAGCCACTCTGCCACATATCAAAGACATCTCAGAGATGACAACCAGACTATTCCAGCCCCTACGCATCATAGTGGCCCACAAACCTACCACCACATTGAGATAGCTCCCGATGAATTTAAAGAACCCCATGCCAACAATCAGCAGAACAAAATCATATACAAAATACCCTGCAAGGACTACAACAAACATTACATTGGGCAAATGGGCAGGAAACTAGCCACCAGGATGCATGAGCACCAACTAGCTACCAAACGACATGACCAACTATCACTGGTATACAGACACACAGACGAAGAGGGACACCCGTCGTCTGGGACAATACATCCATCCTGGGACAGGCTAAACAAAGTCACGCACAGGAATTCCTAGAGGCTTGGCATTCAAACCAGAACTCCATTAACAAACATATAGATTTGGATCCCATTCACCAACCTCTCAGACACAGAACCGGAAATGATATCATCTACCACAACAAACCGAGACAGATAAATAGCAAGCGGGACAGAACACTAACACTTTACCGAAGGCTCACTAATGATGTTACCTAGCCTGGTGACGAAATGTCTGAGAAACATCTACTGGCTCAGCGAACAAATTTACAACCTGAACTACAAATCTTCTCCAATGTCCTTACCCCAAACCCAAACCTTGTTATCACATAAGCTGCTACCCTTTCTGATGGAGGGCTTTTGCCCGAAACATCGATTTTCCCGCTCCTCAGATGCTGCCTGACCTGCTGTTCTTTTTCAGCACCACACTCTTGACTCTAATCTCCAGCGTCTGTAGACCTCACTTTAACCCTGCTACCAGAAACAACACACTGTCAGCCACTAATGGTCCCCATTAGCAACTATTGATTCTCCCAGGCTGACCTTTAACCATTCTTTTGTCTGCCCAACAGTTTTTCCAATCAGGTAGGCCAATGGACCAAGGATGGACAGATAGTATTTAATTTAGGTAAATGTGAGGTGCTGTATTTTGAAAAGGCAAATCAGAGCAGGACTTATACACTTAATGGTAAGGCTCTGGGGAGTGTTACTGACCAAAGAGACTTGGAGTGCAGGTTCATAGTTTCTTGAAAGTGGAGTCGCAGGCAGATAGGATAGTGAAGAAGATGTTTCGTATGCTTTCCTTTATTGGTCAGAGCATCGAATACAGGAGTTGGGAGGTCAAGCTGCGGTTGTACAGGACATTGGTTAGGCCACTTTTGGAATATTGTGTCTCCCTCCTATCAGCAATATGTTGCGAAACTTCAAAGGGTTCAGAAAAGATTTACAAAGATGTTGCCAGGGTCGGACGATTTGAGCTATAGGCTGAATAGATTGGGCCTATTTTCCCTGGAGTGTCAGAGGCTGAGGGCTGACCTTATAGAGGTTTATACATTCTTTTAAATACACAAAGTATTTTCCCCGGGGTGGTGAGTCCAGAACAAGATTTAGGGTGAGAGGGGAAAAATTTAAAAGGGACCAAAGGAGCAACTTTTTCACACAGACGGTAGTGCATGTATGGAATGAGCTGCCAGGTGAAGTGGCGGAGGCCAGTACAATTACAACATTTAAAAGGCATCTGGTATATGAATTGGAAGGGTTTAGAGGAATATGGGGTAAGTGTTGGCGAATGGGACTATATTCGGTTCGGGATATCTGGTCGGCATGAACGAGTTGGACCAAAGGTCTATTTCTGTGCTGTACATCTCTATGATTATGACTCTCTTTCTCACCTTCATCTTCACTTATCATTACTCCTTACTCTAACTTTCAGCATATATACCAATCTTTTCCAAACTACAATTAGTTCTGAAGGGTCACTAGACCTGAAATGTTAATTCTGCTCCTTGCCACAAATATTACCAGATCAGCTGAGTTTTTCCAGCAATTTCTGATTTCCAGCATCTGCAGACGTTTTTCTATCAATCCCTGTCTTCTTTCACATAACAGTGACTAACTACACTTGAAAAGTGCATAAACAGAAATTGCTGGAAACGTTTGCCATTCTTTTGGTCTTAAAAAGTACATAATTGGCAGTAAAACACGTTGAGATCAGGTGGTAATGAAAAGTGCAATGTGAACACGAGTTTTGTTTTCTTTTAAATGTAGTCAACAACTCAGCATCAACAGCCCTTAGGATATGCATCAAAGATCCAAACATTAAAACCATTGGTTGCAATATAATTTCACTTCAAATCAGTCCTAAATATTCAATCCCTTATTCTGAGATTGTGACTTTGAATTCCAAACTTGCCAGCAAGGGGAAATCATCCTCCCTGCACTGAACGCATCTCTGACAGATTTTTGTATATTCAAATGAGATCTCATTCATTTAAATTCTAGGTAATACAACCTATTAATTATTCCTCGAGGTAAATCCGTCAACCCGGGGGTCAATCTAAATCACCCTCCAAAGCAAATATATCCTTTCCTTAATAAGGAGATCAAAATTACCACAAAATTCTCCAGTAATGGTCTCCCAAGGTTTTATAAATTGTACTATTTCCCTCACAAACATAATACGATCACAGTTTACAATTAGCTTCATGTACCCGAACAGTATAAACAACAATAAAAATTACACTACTCAGATTTCTAATTCGAGCTTTCCTAAGAAAGTACTGAACTAGGCCAATGGTCTATCACCAGATTGAATTAAATTTCTCACCATGACTCCTGTAGGCAACCAAAAGCGGCGGGATGTATGTAAGCGCCATAACTATCAACAAGAACAACGTGGCTTTGGTGAAAATGCTCGTTTTGTAACGAATTAATGAGGGGTGCGAATAAATTTCGTACATGGCCATTGGTGACAGAGCTCCTGGGGAAACCGCCGCTTCGGTTCGACTTTGGTGTCAGGTTCCCATCGCTTCCCAGGGCAACCGTCGTCAGGCCGCGGTGTGAGGCGGGGCTATCGCGACTGACAGCAACATCACCCAACCACAGAACGACGCGGTCCAGCCGTCACCCAGATCCATCCAATGGGAACAGGAGAGTGAGGAGGCTCCACCCCCCCCAACCTCGACCAGAGCTAAGGTTGGTCTTTCAGAATCGCATGTTGGTCCATGCTGGAGGAGGGTACGTGTCCTATTTTCTAAAGGAACAATTCAGTTGAGTGATATTGCCCACTTGTTTCATGTTTTTCAGGCAATGCTCTAATTCTTGCTTGAACGCATCAATTGAACCGGTACTTTGCCATAATGGCAGTTCACACCACATTGCCATTCCAAAATCACATGTAAAAGAGTTTCTTCATGCCATCAAAAGTCCTCACCTCATCAATCACTAATAATTATGATTGTCTACCTGCAAAATTCCGTGTAGCTGTTTATTGGTCCTGTGGATTTTTTTTTTAGATTAGACTTACAGTGTGGAAACAGGCCCTTCGGCCCAACAAGTCCACACCGACCCGCCGAAGCGCAACCCACCCATACCCCTACATTTACCCCTTACCTAACACTATGGGCAATTTAGCATGGCCAATTCACCTGACCCGCACATCTTTGTGACTGTGGGAGGAAACCGGAGCACCCGGAGGAAACCCACGCAGACACGGGGAGAACGTGCAAACTCCACACAGTCAGTCGCCTGAGTCGGGAATTGAACCCGGGTCTACAGGCGCTGTGAGGCAGCAGTGCTAACCACTGTGCCACCGTGCCGCCCCTTGGATTCTTGCATGGCTGATGAATCCAATTCTAGATTAGAGTGGTGCTGGAAAAGCACAGCAGGTCAGGCAGCATCCAAGGAGCAGGAAAATCGACATTTCGGGCAAAAGCCTTTCTCATTCTAGAATCTGCTGTCCAACCACACAACTGGAAGCTGTTTCTGGGTGGTGGAATTGGTCCTTGGCTATGTGTTCGCTGGCAATCTATCTTTAGTTCCTTTCCACACTTTCTCCTGTTGACGGATATTCTCAAAGTGTTGTGTTCCTTCATACAGGACCTTAGTCAGTTACTTCTAAGTAAAAAGGGAGGTCTGCAGATGCTGGAGATCAGAGCTGAAAATGTGTTGCTGGAAAAGCACAGCAGGTCAGGCAGCATCCAAGGAACAGGAAATTCGACGTTTCGGGCATAAGCCTGATGAAGGGCTTATGCCCGAAACATCGAATTTCCTGTTCCTTGGATGCTGCCTGACCTGCTGCACTTTTCCAGGAACACATTTTCAGCTCAGTTACTTCTAAACAAAGGTTCTTCAATGTATTGACATATATACTGCATTTCTTGGGAGAAGTCTTCAGGGAGCCTTTGAAATGCTTCTTTTGCCCTCCTCTGATCTGGGCAAAGATGATTTGCTTTAGCAGTTAAAACTCAGGCATCTTAAGCACATGACAGTTGGTTTTGGATCATCATGGTCTTGATGCTGGTGCTATTGCTTCAAGGATGTTGACGTTAGTAGACTTGTCCTCCCAAATGATGCAGAGAATCCATCTCAAACGAAATGTGTAGTACTTCTCAAGGACCAAGGACCAATTCCACCACCCAGAAACAGCTTCCAGTTGTGTGGTTGGACAGCAGATTCTAGAATGAGAAAGGCTTTTGCCCGAAATGTCGATTTTCCTGCTCCTTGGATGCTGCCTGACCTGCTGTGCTTTTCCAGCACCACTCTAATCTAGAATTGGATTCATCAGCCATGCAAGAATCCACAGGACCAATAAACAGCTACACGGAATTTTGCAGGTAGACATAATTATTAGTGATTGATGAGGTGAGGACTTTTGATGGCATGAAGAAACTCTTTTACATGTGATTTTGGAATGGCAATGTGGTGTGAACTGCCATTATGGCAAAGTACCGGTTCAATTGATGCGTTCAAGCAAGAATTAGAGCATTGCCTGAAAAACATGAAACAAGTGGGCAATATCACTTGAGATGATGTCTATTTGTAATCCAAGTTTTGGAGCCATGTAGAAGAGCCAGAAGGATGATATAATTATACACGAGGATCTTGGTATCAGCACAGATGTCACGGTCATCTGTGTTGAATTCCTCCATCCATGTCAACTATAGATGAGAGGAGAAAGTGAGGACTGCAGATGCTGGAGATGAGCTGAAAATGTGTTGCTGGAAAAGTGCAGCAGGTCAGGCAGCATCCAAGGAGCAGGAGAATCGACATTTTGGGCATGAGCTCATGCCCAATTCATTGATTCTCCTGTTCCTTGGATGCTGCCTGACCTGCTGCGCTTTTCCAGCAACACATTTTCAACTATAGATGAGAGCTAGTTTCCCAGCTAGGAGAAATGTTCCATGTTTGGGAAGATTCCTCTGTTGTTCTTAATGGACAGATGGACAAGAACTTGACTTGGGACAGATAGTAAAAGATTTGAGTTATCTTTAGGGTGAGGGTGAAATCAATTCTTCAGTATGCTTCCGCAAAGACATTAAGCAAGGATTGAAGATTCTCTTCCGAGAGAGTGAAGATGACATTGTCAATTAGCTGAGGTTGAAAGTTTCTTATCCAATTTGTTGACAGTTTCCACACCACTGGGAATCTTGTTCTTGACAAGACGAAGAATGTCATCATTACTTCTTCTAATAATTACTTGAAATATGTGCTCTCTGGTCCTCAAACCTCTTTTATTGTGTGATTTGACTCCACGTGGAGTTTGGATTCAAGACAGACTAATCAAAGAGAAGACAAAATCAAGGACTTGTCTTCAGGCTTAGATCTCAAAGTAACACAGGTTATTATACTTTCAAATTACACATTGCTATACTTGATAATCATAGATATACCAGGCTCTGATCTTAGATAATGACTAATCTAACTTTTTTCTGTCATAAAGTCATGAAGGTCTATAGCACGGAAAAAGGCTTTCAAGTCTGCACTAGTCAGAAACAACCACCTAAGTGACCTAATCCCATTTTTCAGCACTTGGTCCATCGACTTATATGCTTTGGCATCACAAGTGTATGTCTAACCACTTCTTAAATGTTATGAGAGTTTCTGCAAAATGTTACCTCACATCCCATCAAAACAGCCTGTCCCTTACCTTAAATCTATGTCCCTGGTCACTAAACCCTCCACCAAGGGAAAAGGGTTTTTCTTAATTGCATTTTCCCAAGTGTCCATTACTTTGCCTTTGCTTATTATTTCTAAAAGCTTTCCCACCACTGCAATTAGGCTTCCTGATCTATGGTTAGTGGGGTTATCTTTACTCCCTTTTTTGAACAAGAACGTAGCATTTAGATGTGGGAATTAAATGTAATTTTGCTAATTTGAGATGAGACAAAAATGAGTTAGATTTGTGAGTTGTGAGAAAGTTGTAAAGGCGCTTCAAGAGAATCCAGAGAGGCTATGTTACAAGGTAAAAAGTTGGGAGATGGAATACAATGTAAGGGAATGTAATGTCATCCAGATTCATGGTTTAAAAAGCAATACAGACTATTTCTGAAATGGTGAGAGGCTTAGTTGTATTGAACTTCAAAAGGATTTCAGTGTCCTTACTCATGAGACACTGTAAATTGATGTGCAAATACAGGAAGCAATTAAGGCAAATGATATATTGGTTCATATTACCAAAGAACTTAAGTAGAGGATTAATGATGTCTTACTACAATTATAAAGAACCTTGGTGAGAAACACACCTGGAGTACTATATGCAGTTTTGGTCTCCTGATCAACAATGAAATGCATTTTCCACAGGCAGCATCAGCAGCCCTTGTCCTTCTAAGTTAAAAATCACACAATACCAGGTAATAGTCCAACAGGTTTATTTGGAAGCATTAGCGTTACAGCACTGCTGCTGCTTCCAAATATACCTATTGGGCTATAACCTGGTGTTGTGCAATTTTTAACTTTGTCCACCCAGTCCAACACCGGCTCCTCCACAACTTGTCCTTCTAGGTAGTGGAGGCCACAGGTTTGAAAGATTCTATTGAAGGACCCTTAATGAATTTTGCAGTTGGTACACATTGCTGTTATTGTGCGTTCGGTGAAGGGAGTGAATGTTAAAGATAATAGAGGTGACGCCAATCAAGCATGCTGCTTTGTCATGGATGGGATCAAGTGTTGAGTGTTTTGAGTATTGTTGGAGTTGCACCTCCGGGCAAGTGAAAGAGTATTCCATCTGACTGCTGATTTGTGCCACATAGATACTGGACAGGAATGGGAATATAGAAAATGAGTTACTTGCTACAGAATCCTAACCTATGACCTCTTCACATAACCACAGTATGTATATAGCTGGTCCAGTTCTGTTTCTGGTCAATGGTATCCCTGTGGATGTTGACACTTTGGGATTCAGTAATGATAATGCCATTAAATATTATGGGGCGATTGTTGGATTCTCTCTTTTTGAAAATGATCATCACCTGATACTTGTGTAGCATGAATATTACTTGTGTTAAATCCTTGTTGACTTTTTTTTGTTTTTTGTTTGGATTTGTGAACTGTGAGCTGAAAGCTACAGTGATCTTTGGTTTAAAAAGAGAATAAATACACTGATATTTGTTTATGAGGCAAGAACTGAAGGTTAATTGCAGGTTGTTTCTTGTTTAAGGTGCTCCAAAGATGTTTCAACTCCAGAGAGACCTTATGCTCAAACAGATGGCAAATGTTGAATGTTGACTGGATCTCATAGGAAACAATAAATCTAGTAAAGGCAGGCCTGAGTTTGAACTGTGTTTAAGTCTGAAGAGGGCAAAGGTTTGATGGTTCCCTGGTTATCCTCTCATTATCAACTTATAAGAACAGAATTTCAGTTGTAAAAATTAAATGAATATTCCACGGAACCTATTGGAAGTTATGTGTATGAATTGGTATAATCAGAAATTAAGCAAGATATAATCCTATGTGCCAGTGATGTTATGGATTGTGGAATCTGCTTAAGTGATTTGGCTAAATTTATTTCTTTTTCTTTTGATTTATTCCTTAACCTTATCTGTTAGTCTTTGTGTGAGAGTGAGGACTAGATTTAAAGAGGATTGAGTTTCCATAGTAGACATTAATTAGATTACCTTGTGGTTTAACTTTGCTCTGTTAAAGTACCACTATTATTAATTAATTATTATATCTTTTGTTTATGCTATAAATCTTGTGTCCAATTATTGGTTATCTAAATATGGATGGTTATTCAAAAAAGGAATCATTAGGATTAATTTTGAGAATCATGGAGTATTTTAATTTTACTGTGTTGCAAATACAAGGATAAGGTGACTGATTTGATTTGGCTGTCTGTCTTCATGTCATGACCCTTGCGACTTATCAGCCCAAGACTCCATATTGTTCAGGTCATGTGGCATATCAACCTTGGCTGCTTTATAATCTGCAGAGTTGTGAATGGTGTTGAACATTTTGCTGATGAATGCACACATCCTCAGTTTTGACCTTACAATGGTAGGAAGGTAATCAGTGAAGCAGCTGAAGGTGGCTGGGCCTAGAACACTACTTGGTCAACTGCTGCCTTGATGAACTTTTGATGGCAGCATAAAATCAGCCTGCTACTCAATTGTATTATCAACCTGAGAACTATTTTTCTTCATTTTTAATCTCTATCTCTTTCTCCTTACCTCTGATTTTCTTTTTGTTTTGTCATCACTGAGCCTCACTCTTCACATCCATGGTGATTTTCTTGCCTTAGTCACTTTACAGACTATATTTGAGATTTCAGTTTTGAAGTTTGATTCCAAAATTCCCTAATAATTAAAGTTCTAGCTCTCAACAAAAGTATTTCACCGGTCACCCTTGTAGTCTTTAATTGTACTGGCTCTTAGTTATAAAATGCCTCGGTTTAAAATTCTCATAATTGTTTACAAATCTTTCCACAGCCTGGCTTTACCTTATTGCCCCTCCTTCCAGCCATACGAGATGTCTAAATACTCCTAATTCCAATTCCCATTCCCAATCTTAGTCACTCCACTTTTAATGATCTTGCCATCAATTGCCTGGAGCCTAAACATAGAATTTCCTCTAACCTCTTCACCTCTCACCATTACATTCCTCCGTTAAGTCATATTTTAAAAGCAATACAGTGAACAAGCTTTTGGTCATCCGGCCTGATATTTCATTACATGATGCGGTGTTATATTTTATTTATGATGCCTATGTGAAATATCTTGGGATGTTTTGGCTTTACAAAAGTAAAAGTTGTTGTTCATTGTTAACCTTTGGCCCATATACAACTCCAATACCACAGATTGAGATTTAATTATCTTGAGCACTGGCCGAGGAGGGTACACGTACTAAGAAGGTGGACTACTACTGAGGTTCAAGAATTTCATCACTTATTTGGAGCAACTGAGGACAATGCCAACTCCAGCACTGCACATAAGAGGTGGTTGACAAAGTGTACCCTGCCAGTTGTATTGCTTACATTTTCGCTCAACCTGGAACCCATGTCAGGAAAAAAATAGATAGAAAATGTTTCCTTTTTAAAAATTATAAATGCTGTAATCTGATGGCTGAACTAACCTTTCAGAACAAACCATAGCATTATAAGGGATATATCAAAGCTCTGAATTTATTCGGTTAGAACAAACAAAAGGATCATTTCGAACTACTATTCAATAATACAAACCAGAAACCACGGAAACAAATACTTTAATTTACACGATGCGTGCTGGATGTCAGAAATCTTTTGGCATTCTCGCTTGAATCATTGTCATTCTTTCCTCCCCCGCCTTTCAATAGCGAATAGTTGAGACCGACAGTACATTCCCTGAGCTTGATATCGCGCAGTGTCAGTGAGTTACGTTGTTGCAGCGTTTTGTTTCTTTTTAGTCAAGAGATACTTTTATACAGCGGGCAACATGAAATGGATGTTTAAAGAAGATCATTCATTAGGTGAGTTTGGTTTGGAGATTCAGTTACACGAGCCCATTTCTGCTGGGTTGCCTTAAACATCTTCAGGGCCTAGTCTTGACCTGCGCAGTTTTCCTCATTGGCCTGCTGTTTGTTTTTGTTTTAGGGTGTGTAAATTGTTGCGTCTTTTGAAAATTTTAGAACTAGGTAAAGATTTACTCAACACTAGAATATTACATCCAGTGTGTTTACATAATCAATACTATAGTAAGACAGTCACACGTTAAAACCTATTTTGCAGTGTAATTTCTATATTTGGATAACACAATACTTTACATTATTTATTTATCCACAGAAAGCGGAGCCAGCTGGCCCAACCCTTACCTTTTAATGTGAATAGCCTTTCCATCAAACATCACACCAACTTCAAATAATTTATATAATGATCTTGATCACATAACGTTACAAAAGTGAAGTACCATTTAAGTGTGGTAGTTGTCTGCCATGTACAATTGTTATTTGGAAATAGCAGTTTGATGCACAAATGCACCGTTAGATATATTGAGTCAATCTGGTTTTGGTAAATTGGGTTTTTGTAAGTGTTGGCATGTGTGTATGCAGGACAATTTTTTTGCTATCACAAACAGGAGTCTTTATATTCACCTTGGCTCTTTGTTTAAGCTCAGTTCAAAGGACCCAGGTTGAATTCAAATTCTAAAGCCTACCTACACATTGTCGACATTAGAATACTTTTTTATTTATAGAGCATTTTAAAAATAAATTTGAATGTTCCAAGGCAATTCATAGAATCATAATGAAACAAAATATACTGATGTACATAGGTGCTGTTAAACCAGATATAAAATCTTGGCCAAAGCAGTCTGTTTTGATTTGGTTTGATTACTTAGTGTGGAAACAGGCCCTTCAGTCCAACAAGTCCACACCAATCCTCCGAAGAGCAACACACCCAGACCCATTCCCCTACATTTACCCCTTCACCTAACACTATGGGCAATTTATCATGGCTAATTCACCTAACCTGGGAGGAAACCCACGCAGACACTGAAAGAATGTGCAAACTCCACACAGACAGTTGCCGAGGCGAGAATTGAACCTGGGTCTTTGGCGCTGTGAGGCAACAGTGCTTGCCACTGTGCCGCCCATAAAGGACTTTTAAGGAGTATCTTATGGGAGGGAATCAAGGTAGAGAGGCAGAAGGCTGTAGAAAGTGTATGTCAGAGCTTGCTGATTGAATGGCCACAAGTGGTGGAGCAGTTAAGAAATGGACGTGTAAGAACCCAGAATGAGATGAGCACAGATATCTTGGAGGATTACAGAAATAATGATGGTCCTGATAATAGGGGCATTGGAAAGCAAGGATGAGAATCTTAAAATTGTTGATTGAGCATGTGCCAGTGTAAATCATTGTAATAGGAAAGTAGGATTTAGCATGAGTTAAGAGGTAGGTGAGCTCACGTTTAATGATAATAAACTAATATTTGCAAAATTTGTGAGGATTGCATTTAAATATTCCATGCTGAATTATTAATATTGTTAACAGTATATTCAATTCTCCTCCTCAAGTAAATTGTACCAGTAGTTAACTTCCACAACACTTAATATCTTAGTCCTTTCCCCACCGTCACTGAATTTCCTATTCATGTCTTCCGCTCCAGACTTCATTTCTCTAATTGTTCCTTTGTTAAATACTAAATTTAATCCACAATCTGAACCATACATATGTTGTGTACTAATGAGTGGTCACATCAGTAACAGTAACTTTGTTATGCCATCTACAGATACTGCCAGATATGCTGAATATGTGAAGCATTTTCTGTTTTTATTTCAGATTTCCAACATCCATGTTAAATACTCTGCTCAAATCTTTGCTCCCTTCCACAGGCTCCCAATTCCTATCACAGTGAATTAAAGCTTTTGACACTTGTTTGCAAGGTTCACAGTCCTCATGTAACACCACTGGTTTTGAAGCCAGGGTGAGAGATAACGGAAATGACAGACCAGTTAATCTGACTTTAATATCAGAAAAGTGGCAATATATGATTAGTAAAATCTTAGAAATGTACTTAGAAATTATAGTATGATCAGACAAAATCAATATTGTTTTATGAAAGAGAATTTTTTAGTTTAGGGAGATATAATTGCTAGGGAAAATTAAAGAGATTCAGTTGATATAGTATACTTGGATTTTGAAAAAGAATTCAGTAAGGTGCCATTTAAATGTTTAGTATGTCAGGTGCACCCATGGAGTTGGTATTAACATATTAGTGTAGATGTAAGATTGGTTAACAGATGGGAAACTAGGTGATAATTGGGGATTTTTTTAAAGTTGGCAGGGTACATCTGGTGGAGTACTCCTAAGGGTTGGTGCTGAAGCCTTGGCTATTTTCTGTCTATGCTAGTGACTTTGAAAGGGACACTTACTATCTTAGCAAACTGTGATATATTATTCTACAGGAACATAACCTCTTTGGTTCCTCTTTTCAGTTTATCAAGAGTTGCGGATAGTTTGTGCATAAGCAGCAAAGGAAGTATGAGGTTATTTACACTGATAACAACAAAAGCAGAATATTTTAAGAGTGTAAAACTTCTAAATATTGATGTTTAGAGAAATATGGGTATGTGTGCACAAAGTTAAACTATAGGTAAAACAAGCAGTTAAGAACATAGGAACAGGATTAGGCCATTCAATCTTTCAAACCTACCTCAGCATTCAACATGATCATGATTAATGGAATACTTCAATGATTTTTACTTAACTCCTCCTTATAACCCTGTACACCACTGGTAATCAGAAACCTATCAATTTCTATCTTTAGAATATTTATCTTCCATTGCCCTCTGCTAGAGAATTCCAACAGTCCACGACCATCTGAGTAAAACAAATTCTACTCATCATAGACCTAAGTAGTATCCACCTTATTTTTAAATTGTGGCCCCTTGTTCTAGACTCCCCAACCAGGGAAAACATCTTACCTACATTGCCCTGTCTACCCCTTCAACTATTTTGTAATGTTCCACCTCTCATTCTTTGAAACTCTAGAGAATACAAGCCCAGTTTACTCAGTCTCTCTTCATAGGACAGTGCCATCATCCCAACAGTAAGTCTGGTGAAGCTTCATTGCAGTTCCTTTGTGGCTGTAATATTTTTCCTGAGATAGAAATGGCACACTGTACTCAAAGGCAGTTTAACCAAAGTCCTATATAACTGAGCTGAAAATGTGTTGCTGGAAAAGCGCAGCAAGTCAGGCAGCATCCAAGGAGCAGGAGAATCGGCGTTTCGGGCATGCCCAAAACGTCGATTCTCCTGCTCCTTGAATGCTGCCTGACCTGCGCTTTTCCAGCAACACATTTTCAGCTCTGATCTCCAGCATCTGCAGTCCTCACTTTCTCCTGTATAACTGAAGCAAGATTTCAGTGCTCCTGTACTCTCATCCTCTTGCAATAAATGCTAAAATTCCATTAGCCTTCTGATAGTTAACACGTAGGTGAAGCAAACTTTCAGTAACTTGTCAACAATGAAACTTAGGACTTTTTGAACATTTACGTATCCCAATCTCTTATTTGTTTTACATTTTCCCCACAACTCCTATTCCTTCTTTGTAACATCCACAAACCTGCAATTATTACATTTGGTCCCTACCTCCAAATATTGATAATATTATGAATAGTTGCGACCCAAGTACTGAACTTTATAAATACCCAACTAAGTCATAGCATGCCAATTTGAGAATGACCCATTTATTCCTACTCTGTTTTCTGTCAGCTAATCATTAATCCTTGCCAATACATTATGTCCTGTCTCATGTGTTTTAATTTTTCAAACCAACTTCTTATGAGTGACTTTATCAAAAGTCTTCTGAAAATCTAAATATACCATGTCCATCAGCTGTCTTTTATCAATTTTGTTCGTAACATTGTCAAAAAAATTTCAAGTTCATCAAACTCAAATCCCCATTTGCACATTAATCAGAATGTACTCGACCAAATCATTATCAACGAAATGTCTGTTTTTCCCATCCTTTATAATAGATTCTATTTTCTTCCTACCACTGATGTAATTCTAATAGATCTGTAGTTCCCTATTTTCTATCTCATTCCCTTAAATAGTGGGGTGGCATTTGTTGCCTTCCTTTCTCCAGGATTAATTGCAGAATCTGTAAATTTTGGAAGAAATCACCAATGTATCTCTTTGTAGTCATCACCTTCAACATTCTGGGATGAAAACCATCAGGTCCTGGAATTTATCACCTTTAACCCAATTAATATCTCAAGTATGGTCTTCTTACTAGCATTAATTTCCTTCAATTCCACATTCTCTTTAGGCTTAAGAAAGCAGCCTGTTATTGCAAGGGTATTCAAGCACAAATATAAGGAATTCTTGCTTCTATTCTAAAGGACTTTGGTGTACTCTTGGAAAACTATGTGCAGTTTTTGCATCCATGTTCAAGGAAGAGTATGTTTGCCTTGGAGGAGATGCAGTAAAGGTTCAATACATTGCTTCTGATGAGAGGCTGAATAAATTTGGACCTATACTCTCTAGAGCTTCATGGTCTCAGGATAATGGATGGATCATTCAGAACTAAGACAAAAAATGTTTTTACCTCAGTGTTGGGAATCTTTGTTTTCCCAGCATGTTTTGCATGCTGTGTTGTTGAGTATATTCAAAGTTGAGAGATAAAGTCTTTTAGTCTCTCGGAGATGTAGGGAGTGGACAGGAAAGTGAAGTTGGGGTAGAATATTAGCCATGATGATGTTGAATTATGGAGCGGACTTGAGAAGCCACATGATCTACCCGTGCTTCTGTTTTTTTCTGTTTTCACCCTTTCCCATTAGTGTAATGTCCTCTGCTGGTTTAACCTAAATGTACAACACTAATTATCTGCATGTCACTATGTCCTCCACTGCCTTTGGTGTTAGCGTTTTTCAATATCTTGATCTTGCCTTTTCCACACCTTCACTAAATCTGTCTCCTTCTCTTTGCTCTCCACATTTAAAATCCTCCATAAAACTTATGACCATAACTTCAATCGATCCTCAAAGTTTTTAACTATTGGTTGATGATCATTTTCTTTCTTTCCATAAAGCCATGGATTATATGTTAAATTTAAACAATATAAACACAATTTGTCCTTTTTTCTAACGTATTTCATTGAGCTTAGAATTACTGGTGACAGTATTAGCATACGTAATACTAACGGTTGTTTTTATCAGTGTGATGATCAATGGTGATACATTTTAGGATAAATGTAGGGGTATGGGTGGGTTGCGCTTCGGCGGGTCGGTGTGGACTTGTTGGGCCGAAGGGCCTGTTTCCACACTGTAAGTCTAATCTAAGTCTAAAAAAAAATTAAGATATTTAGAGACTCTGCTGCTATTGATATATCAGAAAGTGGAAATCCATGAAATAGGTTAAATGCCGAACAGCTAATAGTACCACAGTGATTTTCAGCCACAACACTATAGAAGATCACTTTAAGTACTTTTCCATTCCGCTGATTTGCCACAAAGCTTGAGGGGATCTATCAGAAGATGGCTGCTTACATTGCCTTGACCTTGTGCCATTCACTATCTCGTGCTTCTTTTTGTTCTTTCATGAGATGTTGATGTCATTAATGAGGCTAATATTCATTGTCCATCTCTAATTGCCCTTGCTTACTAGGGCATTTCAGAGGGTTACGAAGCAACCACCACACTACAATGAGTCTGGAGTCACATGTAAGCCAGACAAGTTAAAAATGCCAAATTTCCTTCCCTGAAGGACATTAATAACAAGATAGGTTTTTATAACAATCATTTATGTTTTCATGCTGATGATTTACTGAGATGAATTGCTGTGCTGAACCTATGCTCCAGAACATTAGTTGAGCCTCTGGATAATAAATCAGTGATTCAACTGCTACATACTCCCTCACGTCATCCAATTAATTGAAGATGGCAAATAGAGACTTCTCTCATTTGAGACTGGAATGATTTGTCGTTTCTCTTTATCCATTGTTGTAACATAATTATTCATTAGTGAGCAAACCTACATTGCAATAAGTGAGTTTAGACCTTTCCCCTTCAAATGAAATCTGAAACTAAATCAGAAGAAAACAAATTATGGGCACAAATCATCCATTTTTACCTATATAATATTTGGTTTTCTTGTTGGCCACATGAGTAATTAGTTACATTGGTGAAGGAACAAAAACAAGACATGAAAATCAATATAAAGTTAAAGATATAACAAAATTCATTCATGGAATGTGCACATTTCTGCTAAGGCCAGCATTTATTACCATCACTAATTATCCAGAGGATTGTGAAGTTAACCATAATGCCATGGGTCCGGTCTCACATGTAGGCCAGGTGAGGACAGCAGGTTTCCTCTCCTAAGATGGGTTTTTTAAATGACAATCTGCATTTTTCCAAACTTTATTTTATTCATATTTCAACATCTGTTGTGGTGGAATTTGAAGCCATGTCTGAAGAGCATTGGCCTGGGCTACTGGAGTGATAATCCATTATCTTCAGTCAATTCGATTCGCTTCACATCAAGAAATGGTTGGAGGCATAGGATAGTGCAAAGGCTATGGGTCCTGACAACATTCTAGCAACGGTACTGAAGACTTGTGCTCCAGCAATTGTCGCTTCCCTAGTCTATCTCTTCTAGTACAGTTACAACATTGGCATCTACCCATCAATGTGGAAAATTGGTACATCCTATACACAAAAAGCAGGACAAATCCAACCCAGCCAATTACTGTCCAGTCAGTCTATTCTTAATCATTAGTAAAGTAATGGAAGGTCATCAATAGTGCTATCAAGCAGCACCTGCTCAGTGATGCCCAATTTGGGTTCCACTCAGGTTCACTCAGCTCCTGACCTCATTACAGCCTTGGTTCAAACATGCACAAAAGAGCTGGATTACAGAGGTGAGGTGAGAGCGACAGCCTTTGACATCAAGACCACATTTAATTGACTATGGCAATAAGGAGCCTTAGCAAATCTGGAATCAGTGGGTATTGGGCCAAACTCTCTGCTGGTTGGAGTCATACCTGGCATATGGGAAAATGGGTGTGGTGATTGGAGGTCAGTTATCTCACTCCCAGGACATCTCTGCAGAGGTTCCTCAGGGTAGTGTCCTAGGCCCAACCATTTTCAATGACTTCATTGATGGCCTTTCTTCCATCATAGGATCAGAAGTGGGAAGGTTTGCTGATGATTGCACAATGTTTACTACCATTGACATCTCCTCAGGTACTAAAGCAGTCCATGTTCAAATGCAACAAGATATTGCAATATCCAGGCTTGGACTGACAAGTGCCAAGTAACATTCATGCTCGATAAATGCCAGGCTAATATCATCTCCAATAAGGAAAAAAAATTGACCACCACCCCTTGACATTCAGTGGTGTCACCATCAATGGATCTTCCACTAGCAACATCCTTGGGGTTACTAAGAACCAGAAACTCAACTGGACCCACCATATAAACACAATGGCTACGAGAGCAAGTCAAAAGCTAGGAATACTACAGCAAGTATCTCCATTCTGACTCCCCAAGTCCTTTCCATCATTACAAGGCACAAGTCAGGAGTGTGATGAAATACTTTACACTTGCCTGGATTGATGCAGCTCCAACATCCACTTAAGGAGTTTTACACAATTCGGGATAAAGCAGCCTGCTTGATTGACACTACATCCACAAACATTCATTCCCTCCAACAACATCACTCAGTAGCAACGGTGTGTATTATCTACAAGGTGCACGGCAGAAATTCACCAAAGATCCTTAAACAGCACCTTCCAAATCCATGACCACTTTCTATCTCGAAGGGCAAGGGCAGTAGATACATGGGAACCCCACCACCTGCATGTTGCCCTCCCAGCTACTCACCATCCAGACTTGGAAATATCACCATTCCTTAAGTGTCATTGGGTCAACATCCCTCACAATTGAAATTGTGGGCCTACCCTACAGCAAGTGAACTTCAGCGGTTTAAGAAGGCAGCTCAGCATCACCATCTAGGGAGGACCAATAAATGCTGCCAACCAGCAACTCCTCTGTCCCACGAATGAAAACAAAACTGATTATTACCACTACTCTGCTGCCTCTCTTTCTTTATATATTATGAGAAAAATAATATTTGAAAATTAAACATTGAGACTGAACTTGTGTTGATGAGGATTAAGTACAAAACACTGTATAATTTGCAATCATACTTTAGCCTGCAGAAATGAGAAGTATGTACACTCAGTGTACCTTCCACACATACCATGAAAAAAGGCAAGTATGCTTATTTTAAAAAGGTAAAGTCCCCTCCTACTACAGCCCTAAAAATATAAGCATCTGCTAATTATTGTAACAGCAGTATTTTCACATATGGTAATGTAGTTATGGAAAATCTGTTTATTTGTAACTTATATTTGAAGTTTAATCAATTCAATGCAATGTATTCATGATGTTACCATTCTTGTTGCACTTTCCTGTTTTGAGTGAATTATTATTAGTCTGGTTTGTCCTATTTCTCATTATTTATGACTTATGCAAGCTTGACCAGATGGGCCAATGGGCTGAGAAGTGGCAGATGGAGTTTATTTTCAGATAAATGCGAGGTGCTGCATTTTGGGAAAGCAAATCTTAGCAGGACTTATACACTTAATGGTAAGGTCCTAGGGAGTGTTGCTGAACAAAGAGACCTTGGAGTGCAGGTTCATAGCTCCTTGAAAGTGGAGTCTCAGGTAGGTAGGATAGTGAAGAAGGTGTTTGGTATGCTTTCCTTTATTGGTCAGAGTATTAAGTACAGGAGTTGGAAGGTCATGTTGCGGCTGTACAGGACATTGGTTAGGCCACTGTTGGAAAATTGCGTGCAGTTCTGGTCTCCTTCCTATCGGAAAGATGTTGTAAAACTTGAAAGAATTCAGAAAAGATTTACAAGAATGTTGCCAGGTTTGGAGGATTTAAGCTATAGGGAAAGGTTGAACAGGCTGGGTCTGTTTTTTTTTTCCTGAAGCATTGGAGGGTGAGGGGTGACTTTATAGAGTTTACAAAATTATGAGGGCCATGAATAGGATAAATAGACAAAGTCTTTTTCCTGGGATCGGGGAGTCCAGAACTAGAGGGCATAGGTTTAGGGTGAGAGGGGAAAGATACAAAAGAGACCTAAGGGACAACGTTTTTACGCAGAGGGTGGTACGTGTATGGAATGAGCTGCCAGAGGAAGTGGGGGAGGCTGGTACAATTGCAACATTTTAGAGACATTTGGATGGGTATATGAATAGGAAGGGTTTGGAGGGATATGGGCCAGGTGCTGGCAGGTGGGATTAGATTGGGTTGGGATATCTGATCGGCATGGATGGGTTGGACCGAAGGGTCTGTTTCCATGCTGTACATCTCTATCACTTTATGACTCTATATTGGGATTTCAGATGACAAATAAAGAGAAAAGAACTTCTCTCCATAGCTTTGCCTCTTTTTTTTTTCTCTCTGCGACTTCCCACAATGAAAGTATTGTGCTGTCTCTCAAGTTTTCTCATTTGCGTGTCCCTAATATTTAAATGCTCTCCCCCGCTCCTTAAAATCTAGCTGTTTTTCACCATCCAAAAGCTCCTTATGTAGCTCAGTGTTAAGTGTATTCAGTTAAAAATCACACAACACCAGGCTATAGTCCAACAGGTTTATTCGAAAGGACTAGCTTTCAAATCATGTAGCTGACAGACTATAACCTGGTGTTTGTGAGTTTTAACTTTGTTCACTCCAGTCCAACATTGGCACCTTCACATCATTATATTTATTCGAGGAAGAGCCATTGGGATATTTAATTGTATCAAAGTCACTATATTAATGAGTTTTGGTTGTTATGGAAAGCCATAAGTCATTTGCCTAGATCTGGTGTGGCTTTGATTCTCATTCCAGCTAAGGTATACTTACAGTCCTTGAGAGCTGAAGGCAAAGACAAACAACACTGACAAAAGCTCTAATGAAACATATCAGAAGAAGCTTAAGCAGACAGTAGATCAAGGAGCTGCGTTTGGACAGAACATGTAGGACATGAGTTGTTGTTTTGCATACAAATGTGATGGTGGAAAGGACACATTTACTTTTACATTTGAAGTTTCTTGTTGGCTTGATGCACAATTTAAACTCTTAGATAACCGTGTATCAAGACAAAACATCAAACCTTTATAAACTGCAACATTGCTTGGCGTTCAAACTATAGGTACTAAAACCAGTGTAGGAATACTACCTCAGTGTGGTTGCATCATTTGCCAAAATTCAGATTCTTCAGTAAACTCTTACTGTACTTTGCATCAATTCCATACACAATAGTATGATTTAATACAGAAACTCCAACATAAACCTCTGTTCATGTGAAATGTAATACTCAATGTTTACTATAGTCTGAAGAACATTTTTATGTTTTTACATCCGGTAGTGCTGTCACACATAAGTATGAACCACCACCACCAGTCAATTGCCCATGTGGCCAATTGAATGAGCTTTGGATGTAAACTATATGGGCAGTGCAAGCCATCAAAGCTGGCAGGAGGGTGGGGGGGTGGGGGCGGGGAGAGCGGGGAGAGCGATCAGGAGACCAGGCAGAGGCTAAATCGGAATGGAGTGGGGGGGAAATAAAGCACTGTATCCCCTGCATTGTTCCCACCTCTCTGTAAAGACATTGACAGCAGTAGTAGTGACCACATGCCTCCTCTTCAAGGACACCTGGGCATGAACGTAGCCATGGATGAGGGAGAGTCAGCAGAAATCCCCAGCCACACACACACACACACACACACACACACACACACACACACACACACACCTGCCTGGTGCTGTTAATAGCCAATTTGGCTAGGCTCAGGAGCAGACCATGAGAAGTCCACCAACCTGTTCATGCATGTCCTCACCAGATTCCCAAAGATCAGGTGCAAGAGGCAGAAGCGTAACTAAAAGCACAACAAAAGATTTTTCAAATTACTGAAAAACAGGTGCAATTGTCCACAGCCAATATATACTTGATCCACAGACTCCACAGCACTGGAAAATAAACAATTGGGCTGGAACAATTGCTTCTGCCACCCAGCACATCCCTGACTCTTGTCATCCTCACGGCTATGGCCTTCCCCTCCACCAGACACTCGAATCTGTGATGACAGAAGTGCATATTCCAGAGCAGTGGCTCATTGATGATAGCAACTACTCCTGCAAAATTTGGAGGCTTTAATAATCATTTGCTGGAAAAGCGCAACAGGTCAGGCAGCATCCAAGGAGCTGGAGAATCGACGTTTCAGGCATTAGCTTATGCCCGAAACGTCAATTCTTCTGCTGTTTGGATGCTGCCTGACCTGCTGTGCTTTTCCAGCAACACATTTTTCAGCTCTGATCACCAGCATCTGCAGTCCTCACTTTTTCCCTCTTTAATAATCATTAACTAACTATACAGTACTTAGCATCAATGCCACATAAAATTACATCATTTAATGTAGAAACTCCAATGTAAGTACTCTGTTAACAATATAAAATTACATTTCATTCTGTCAGAGCTCCTCTCGAATTCAAGTTAGCCGTTCACAGAATCACAGAGTTGTTTTGGTGTGAAAGGAGCCCGTTTGGACCATTGTGACTGCCCAGACTCTCTGATCTTTTTAACTTGGTGCCTCTCACCTGCCTTTTCCCCAATGCCCTGCACATTGGATGATTATTTAAATAGAAACAAAGCCTTCTTGAATGCCTCAATTGATCCTGCCTGCACCACACTTCCAGGCAGTACATTCCAGATCCCTAAGTACTTGCTTTATGAAAAGAGTTTTTTTCCCCTCCTATCGCATTTATATCTTTGCAAAACACTTTAAAATTGTGCCTTTTCATTCTCAGATCTTTAACATGCAGGAACAGTTTCTCCCTATCAATCCTGTACAGGCATCTCATAATTGTGAAAACTTCTGTTGAATATTTTATCACCTTCACTGCAAGAGAAACCACCCAACTTCTCCAATCTGTTTTCCTAATTGAAGTGCCTCATTCCTTGAAACATTGTCATAAGCTTTTTCTGCACGTTTTCCAATGCATTCACATTTTCCTCTGTTTTGAGGAGCTGTGCACTCAGAAATGTAAATAATAACCCACCTGAATAAATTCATGTTATTCCACCTGAGGTTTAACCTGTGGCTTATGTAACTCATTTACACTTCCCTCTTAAACTATTCCTCTCTTAACAAAGCTTAGAATTCTGTATGTTTTATTAACAGTTCTCTCTATCTGTCCAACCACCTTTCACAATATACACTCAAGTTCCTCTGCTCCTGCACACCATTTAAAATAGTACATTTATTTTATACTGTCTCTCCGTGCACTTTGTAGCAATGCATTTTATCTCCTACTTCTCTACATTCAACTTCATCCACCGCCTAGTTGTCTATTCCACCAATGTGTCAATGTCTTTTGAAGTTCTACACTGTTCTCTTCACAGTTTACAATTTTCAAGTTCCACAGACTGTATCCAAAAACTTTGAAATCATCCCCTGCATACTAAGACCTAGATCATGTAGCTGCAAACAGCTCAATACTGACCCCTAGAGAACTTAACTCCAAATCATCTTCCAGCAAGAAAAATACCGATTAATTATTATCTTTCTTATCCCTCAGCAAATTTTGGATCAATGTTGCTACGTTCCTTTGATTCCTGTTACTTCCATAAATTCCTTCAAGTTTGTTGTGTTGCACTGTCCCAAATATCCTTTGAAAGTTCGTGTATGCAAAAAAACGCAAGGAATTCAGTTAAACACTATTTACCAAAGTTAACCACACTTAACCAAAGTTAAACTAAGGCCCAGCAATTACAAAGGAATCTTTACAACATTTTTTGAGCAAGTGTGCAATGTTTGCAATTCTCCAATCCTCCAGCACCATCTCCAAACCCAGGGAAGTTTGAAAAATTATTGCCACTTCTCTTGTAATTCCTACTGTCACCTCTTTCAAGATTCTGGATACATCTAATCAACTTCAAGTACTGATAGCTTACTCATACCTACGTCTTCTCCATTTTAAACCTTTCTGTTGACTGAGTTTCCTCCTCTTGTCACCATGGTCTGGTCAGCATCTGCCTCGTAAGTAAAAACAGTAGCAAAATATTAATTTAACATCTCAGCCATGCCTCTTGTCTCTCTGTACAAATCCCTGATCTTTCCAGTCCTCCTTTTACCACAATTTTGTTATTGATGTACTTGTAAAAGGCTTTGGGATTTCCCTTTACGTTAGCCGCTAACCTATTTTGTTAATAATACCTCTTTGCTTCGTAATCTCCTGTACTCAGCTTGGTTCTCAATTGTATTTACTACATGACATTTGTTATTAGAAACAATTTTTCTTAATTTCTATCACTCTTATAATGCAGGAAACTCTGAATTTGTTTATCCTACCTTCCCTTTTGAGAGCAAAGATCTTGACTCTGCCCAAATCATCTCCTCTTTGAAGATAGCCCATCTACTGTTTTTTTTTCTGTCAAACCTTTGGTTCAAGTCAATCCTGCCCAGGTCTGTTCTAGTCTCACTTAAATTGGCTCTCCTGTTGATTACTCACGTCGACCAATGTCAATTTTCACCATCTCCATCAGTCATCTGACACGATGATCACTGTCCCTTAACTACCCTCCCACGAGTCACTTCATTGACTAGGCCCATCTCATTCCCAAGAACCTCATCTAGCAATACTTCCTTTATTGTTGGCTAGATACTTTCAACTGTTGGAAATCTCGTGAACACAAATCTAGGAACGCTTGTCCCTCATTGCCCTTTACACTCTCACAAATTAAGAATCTGATTATAACTATGATGTTTACATCTCTGTAATTTCCTTGAAGATTTGTGTGTCTATATCGTTCTCAATAGTTGATAGCTCATAGATCACTACAAATAATGTAATTGTATTCTTATTATTTCTCAGTTGTATGGAAACTGATTCTGTCCTTGAATCCTCTGATACATTCTCTTCCTCCAGTACTGCAGCTTTCTCCTGAGCCAAAAGGACCACATTTCTTTTGAACCTATGCCTGTCTGAACAACATGTAGCCAAGCATTTTTAACACCGACACCTGCCTTCCCTTAAACCAGATAGTGAAGAAGTTGTTTGGTATGCTTTATTGGGCAGAGTATTGAGTATAGTAGTTGGAAGGTCATGTTGTGGCTGTACAGGATATTGGTTAGGCCACTGTTGCAATATTGTGTGCAATTCTGGTCTCCTTCCTATCAGAAAGATGTTGTGAAACTTGAAAGGATTCAGAAAAGATTTACAAGGATGTTGCCAGGGTTGGAGGATTTGAGCTACAGGGAGAGGCTGAACAGGCTGGGCATGTTTTCATTGGAGCATTGGAGGTTGAGTGGTGACCTTATAGAGGTTTACAAAATTATGAGGGGCATGGATAGGAAACAATAGACAAAGTTTTATTTTCCATGGGGTGGGGGAGTCCAGAACTAGAGGGCATAGGTTTAGGGTGAGAGGGGAAAAATATAAAAGAGACCTAAGGGACAACGTTTTCACACAGAGGGTGGTACGTGTATGGAATGAGCTGCCAGAGGAAGTGGTGGAGGCTGGTACAATTGCAACATTTAAAAGGCATTTGGATGGGTATATGAATAGGAAAGGTTTGGAGGGATATGGGCCGGGTGCTGGCAGGTGGGACTAGATTGGGTTGGGATATCTGGTCGGTGTGGACGGGTTGGACCGAAGGGTCTGTTTCTATGCTGTACATCTCTATGACATCTCCATTATCTCAACACCAGAATAATCCCACAGGAATCTGTACATTTAACTCCCCAAACTATACTCTGTGAATTCACATTCCTGCAGTTAGATTTTATTACTTAATCCAAACTCCACTTATTAATGTACTATTCTTTATTTTAGTACTATCTGCCTCTCACAGCATTTTGTGTAGCTTGATAGCACCTTCTAATATTGGTTTCCATATTGCTGTGGAGTTAGTTTAAACCTTCCCCAAAAGCACTAGTAAAACATCCTACAAGGACCTCATTGCTAGCTCTATTCAGATGTAACCCATGTGGCTTGTGTAGATAGCATCTCTTGAGAGCCAATCCTCATTTCCTAGGATCGTAAGTCTTCCATCCTGCACTATTTTTCTAGCCATGTTTTCATCTACTTTATCCCCATATTTGTACTTGCACCTAGCACAGGGAGTAACTGAAGATTAGTTTTAGAGATCGTGTTTGCTAATTTTCTATTTAGTTTCCCAAATTCCAATGCAGGACCACATCCTCTTGCCTACATATGTCATTAGTGCTAATGTGAAGTAAAACCCCTTTTCGCTGATTTACCCCCCCCCCCCCCCCCCCCCACTGAAGAACGTCCTGCAGCCATTCATTGGCATTCCTGACTCTACACCAGTGAACCAGTACATCATCTTGGGGTCATGTTGGCAGGCAGTCTGTGTCCCTAGTTAAAGCATCCCTTATCAGTACTGTCCTTCCACATTTCTTCTTCTGTGCAGTTGTAGAGCCTTGAGCTTGGCTCTTGTTGCACTCCTCAAAGATGCATTACTGTTACCAATATCCAGAATATTTCGTAAACAGGACCCCTGCGGACTACCTGCCTGTTTTTCTTGAACTGTCTGATGGTTATCCATTCCCTATCTGCCTGTTATCCCTAACTTGCAATGTGACTATCTCTCTGAACATGCCAACTCTTGTACAATCATAGACCTATGTAGCATGGAAATAGACCCTATGGTTCAACTTGTTCATGCCAACCAGATATCCTAAACTAATCTAGTCCCATTTGCCAGCACTTGGCCCGTATCTCTCTTAACTTTTCCTATTCATATACCCATCTAGATGCCTTTTTCTAAATGTTGTAATTGTACTGGCCTTCACCACTTCCTCTGGCAGCTTATTCCATACAAGCACCCACCCTCTGTGTGAAAAAGTTGCCCCTTAGATCCTTTTTTAAATATTTCCCTCTCTCCCTAAGCCCATGCCCTCTAGTTTTGGACTTCTCCCCCACCTCAACTGCAAGGAAAAGACCTTTGCTATTCACCCTATCCATTCCCCTCATGATTTTATAAACCTCTATAAAGCCATCCCTTGGCTTCCAATGTTCCAGGGAAAATTGCCTCAGCCTATTCAGTCTTTCCATATAACTCAAAAGCTTCAACCCTGGCAACATCCTTTTGTAAATCTTTTCTGAACCCTTTCAAGTTTCACAACATCCTTCCTTTGGAAGCAGGGAGACCAGAATTGAATGTAGTATTCCAAAAGTGGCCTAATCAATATCCTGTACAGCCACAACATGATCTCTCAACTCCTATACTCAATGCAATGACCAATAAAAGTAAGCATATCACATACCTTCTTCATCATCTTATCTACCTGTGACTCCACTTTCCAGGAACTATGAACCTGCACTCCAAGATCTCTTTGTACACCAACATTCCCCATGACCTTACCATGAAGTGTATAAATCCTGCCCTAATTTGCCTTTCCAAAATGCAGCACCCCACATTCTTTGTCTCACAGATGCATCTCAGTGACTCTGACCACAACTTGAGTTCTGAAATGTAAAACTCGAGCTTCTGCAACCAGTGAGACTTCCTGCCCGTGAGCTAATCTATGTCATGAGAAATGTCCACAACCCCTCATGTGCCACAGGATGGACATTCCACTGCCCTGCCATACCTTAATCTTATACTTTAAGTTATTTTTCTTCCTTTTAACTTTTAAAGCAGAAGTACCTGCTTTAACCTTACTGTTGTACTATTAACTATAAACTGGAACTTGAAGAAAGTAGAAATTCTTTGTCCCTTCTTGTGCCTATAAATGTTTTCTTTCGTTATTTTAGAAATTTACACTTTTTTAAAAATTATTGGTGTTGCAACCCAGCCTGAACAACACAAGCTGTTCAGCAATCTATCAAATCATGATATTCTTGTGATGTCTAATCAATTGTTTTTTCTCCTTGTACCATTTTATCTGGTGTCCTCTCTATCTCGTTCTGTTTTATCTAGTGTCAACTTCTGTCTCTCTGTCTTATGCTATTTTTTTCTTGTATCTGTTCTGTCACATTTTGTTTAATGTCTGCTGTCTCCCTCTTGTTTATCCCTCTCTCAACCTGGTGTTCACTGTCTCTCCCTTGATCTGGTCAGCACTGTCTCTTCCACCAGCCCCTACCTTGCTCTCGCTCTCATGTGCACTGTTTTATCCGATGTCTGTGATCTCTCTTGAGTTGTTCTATCTGGTATTCTTTCTATCTTGCATGTTGTTTATCTGGTGTCACTTAATTAAAAATATCAAAGCTAAATAGAACTATCCCTTTATTTTCACAAAGGAAAGAATAAGTTCAGTAAGGGTGGCACAGTAGTTAGCACTGCTGCCTCACAGCGCCTGAGACCCGGGTTCAATTCCTGACTCAGGCAACTGACTGTGTGGAGTTTGCACGTTCTCCTCGTGTCTGCGTGGGTTTTCTCCGGGTGCTCCGGTTTCCTCCCACAGTCCAAAGGTGTGCGGGTTAGGTGAATTGGCCATGCTAAATTGCCTGTAGTGTTAGGTAAGGGGTAAACGTAGGGGTATGGGTGGGTTGCGCTTCGGTGGGTCGGTGTGGACTTGTTGGGCCGAAGGGCCTGTTTCCACACTGTAAGTAATCTAATCTAATATAAATTGTCATTTGTAAAGTTAGGCAAGAGAGCAGTTAATGTGAATATACAAATGTTGTGGTTCTGCTCGCCGAGCTGTAAGTTTTTGCTGCAAACGTTTCGTTCCCTGGCTAGGGAACATCATCAGTGCGGTGGGAGCCTCGTGTGAAGTGCTGCTTTGATGTTTCTTCCGGTATTTATATTGGTTTGTTCTTGCCGCTTCCGGGTGTCAGTTTCAGCTGCAGTGATTTGTATCTGGGGTCCAGGTCGATGTGTCTGTTGATGGATGTTCTTGCCGTTTCCGGGTGTCAGTTTCAGCTGTAGTGGTTTGTATATGGTGTCCAGGTCAATGTGTCTATTGATGGAGTTTGGGGATGAATGCCATGCTTCTAGGAATTCTCTGGCTGTTCTCTGTCTGGCTTGTCCTATGATAGTGGTGTTTTCCCAGTCAAATTCATGTTGCTGGTTGTCTGAGTGTATGGCTACTAGAGATAGCTGGTCGTGTCGTTTTGTGGCTAGCTGATGTTCGTGGATGCGGATTGTTAGCTGTCTTCCTGTTTGTCCTATATAGTGTTTTGTGCAGTCCTTGCATGGTATTTTGTAAACTACGTTAGTTTGGCTCATGCTGGGTATTGGGTCCTTTGTTCTAGTGAGTTGTTGTCTGCGCGTGGATGTTGGCTTGTGTGCTGTTATGAGTCCTAAGGGTCGCAGTAGTCTGGCTGTCAGTTCTGAGACACTCCTGACGTATGGTAGAGTGGCTAGTCCTTTTGGTTGTGGCATGTCCTCGTTCCGTGGTCTATCTCTTAGGCATCTGGTGATAAAGTTGCGTGGGTATCCGTTTTTGGCGAATACCTTGTATAGATGTTCCTCTTCCTCTTTTCGCAGTTCTGTAGCTTCGAAGCTGCATCAGGACACTATTCAAAAGGGCCACAACACACTGCAGTACACCAGAACTGCGAAAAGAGGAAGAGGAACATCTATACAAGGTATTCGCCAAAAACGGATACCCACGCAACTTTATCACCAGATGCCTAAGAGATAGACCACGGAACGAGGACATGCCACAACCAAAAGGACTAGCCACTCTACCATACGTCAGGAGTGTCTCAGAACTGACAGCCAGACTACTGCGACCCTTAGGACTCATAACAGCACACAAGCCAACATCCACGCGCAGACAACAACTCACTAGAACAAAGGACCCAATACCCAGCATGAGCCAAACTAACGTAGTTTACAAAATACCATGCAAGGACTGCACAAAACACTATATAGGACAAACAGGAAGACAGCTAACAATCCGCATCCACGAACATCAGCTAGCCACAAAACGACACGACCAGCTATCTCTAGTAGCCATACACTCAGACAACCAGCAACATGAATTTGACTGGGAAAACACCACTATCATAGGACAAGCCAGACAGAGAACAGCCAGAGAATTCCTAGAAGCATGGCATTCATCCCCAAACTCCATCAATAGACACATTGACCTGGACACCATATACAAACCACTACAGCTGAAACTGACACCCGGAAGCGGCAAGAACATCCATCAACAGACACATCGACCTGGACCCCAGATACAAATCACTGCAGCTGAAACTGACACCCGGAAGCGGCAAGAACAAACCAATATAAATACCGGAAGAAACATCAAAGCAGCGCTTCACACGAGGCTCCCACCGCACTGATGATGTTCCCTAGCCAGGGAACGAAACGTTTGCAGCAAAAACTTATAGCTCGGCGAGCAGAACCACAACAACGGATACCCGAGCTACAAATCTTCAATCAGATTTTGAATATACAAATGACATGCAATATTACAATGTATAATTGCTAAATGAAAGTCTTCATGAATTTGAATATGGAGGTCCATATGCAGCAATAAATTGCATTTATGAAGCATTTTTAAAACACTTGACAAGAAAATTGTACTCATTGCTACCATGACTATTCTTTATATTTTAGATATTCTTCAAATGGTATTGAAAAAATAGGAAACCAGGCACCCAGGTTCATTTCTAGGATTAAAGTGAAAAAGCACAAAATTTATGTTCAGTTTGTATTGAACTTTGCTTAGATGACTCTTGGAACACTGAACCATTCTGGTCCAAGTACATTTAAAAAAAGTGGCAAAAAGATTCACAGAAATTATAATAAAACTCGTGGATATACAGATAAAGCTGAATAGGCTGGAGTTGGACTGGAGAAGGCTGGGCAGTGACCTGATTTACATATTCCATAGGAAATGCTGTAAATGTTTCTACTTGTGGGTTGTCTAAAGCTGTACATCCTGATTATAAAAATCATTTAATAATTTCAAAGCAAGTTAAGAAGAGACATCTTTTTTCAGTGTGGTAAGAATAGCTGAGGTGAACAGCATAGATGCATTCAAGGGGAAACATATTAGTTTCCCCATTAGGGAGAAATTCATAAAAGGTTTGGTGATTGAGTGCATGAGGAGCAGTGGAATGAGACTCATGTGGAGCATGGTTTGAAAGGTCTGTAAAATTTGCAACTTTTTAAATACCAGGAATGACCATCTCTAACAAAAAAAATCCTGACTTTTGTTCTGCTCTTGGAAATGGAGAGTTCCAAGAAAGATATGAACCTTTTATGCACAACCTTCTCCATAGTTAACAATCTCAAATGGCACCTGCCCCCTACTTCCCCCTCCTCACCATCATCCAAGGTGACATAGGATCATGTCCACTGCAGTACCTCCAATTTCTAAAGGGAGTTCTCCTGGCTATCCAAAATAAATGCACTGAGAACAGATCTACTCTTGCCCAGTCTAATCTCCATTGTCCAGTTTCCACACCAGGCACTCTCTAAAATTGATTTGAATGGAGTTAGATGATCATTGAACTGGGTAGCTGCGTCCACAAACTGTGCATATGTGCAGTAAGGCCTGCCCCTGCAACAACAATGAGACATGCTGGACCTGTGTAAGATTTTGCATTTCTGACATCTTCCATCTATCTCATTTTCACCTCAGCAGAGAAGGTCTCTGCCATGGCAAAAGTCTTGCCCAAAGATTCCTTCATAGAAACTGCTCCCACCTAATCATTAAAATCCCAGTGATTATCATTGATTTAAAACTTAACTAAATTAGAAACCTTTAATACTGTCACTACAAGACCAAGTCAAAGACTGGGGTTTCCTCAATGAATGACTTGTCTATTGATTTCCCAAAGCTTTTCCACTACCTACAAGGCAGGAATGCAGTGGGATACTGTTCACTTACCCATGCAAGTACATCTCTGCTAACACACAAGAATCTAAACATTATCCTCGTTAAGCAACCTGACTGATCACCACCAGTGAAATGCTTCAATGTGTACTGTGTACCCCAAAATACACTGCAGTAACTTAAAACTGTTTCAATTGCATCTTGCAAACTCGCAGCCTTTACTACATAGTGAGGGTACTATATAACTACTGAAAGAGGAATGTGGTAAAAACATTTTCTAATGTGCTCATATTGTGTAAGCGCATGTTCTCTACCTCTCAGCTCTGTGAACGAGGACAACTGGTAGACAAATAAAAGCCAGGCCCTGCACTGACTCTTCTAAGGTAAATACAATATATCAATGCCACATGAACAGTAAAGTTGCAGTATGAACCTTGTTTTCTGTTAATTTATTTAGGGTATCAGCAGGAATGATTACACCACACCTGGATTAAGGAAAAAAGTACTGGTCTTGTTTCCAGTTGATCAATATTAACAGCACTGTGTACATGGGTGTTTTGTGAGGACAAAGCCTGACATGACCAACAGAAAGATAGCCTATTGAAGATCACACATGAATAATTGTCTGTTAGTCAAGATATTGGAGATCAAGTGCTCTTTGTGGAATCTTAACCCAGCAAGAGAGTGAGAAGTATCAAGAAGTGATAGGAAAATATAAGAGGAAATTATAATGTGAGGTAAATGAGTGTGTATAATTTCTTTCAATTCATACTGATATTTACTTACAGAACACAGATGTGTCGAATCTGCCAAGATTAGAGCTAAATATCCAGACAGAGTACCAGTGAGTATAATTGCAATGAAATGTATTGGTTTTAATGATTGTTTTTGCATTGCTTTGACAAAAAGAGGAATTATTTAAACTTATTTTCATAGAGCTCTTTCAAACACGACATTCAAAGATAAAAGACCAAAGTGCTTTGTATACTTGATAAAACCATGGATAAATCTTGAAACAGCTATAAAATAGTGACAAGAATTGATAACTTCTAAAAGGAAAACAGATGAACGTTTGAAAAAGAAGAGTTCCAAAAAATATATAAAAAGAACAGCAAGATGAATGGTCTGTGACCAATTTCTATGTATTGTCTGAAGTCATTTATATGGATTTCTAATGCTTTAAACTCCCATTTCTTCAGCTTAGTCTAGTTAAAAATCTGAATCCATTATAAAAAAATGTAAATTGGTACAAATTAAACTGAGGGTTAAATTTACAATAAGCAGATATTACAGTTTGTACTTGGATGCAGGTGAAGGTTGTACCAGGTGTGGGTTAAGTTAGCCCCTGGAGGGCAACATTATAAATGGTTACACCACAAAATAAATAACGCAGTGTTCTTCATTGACCTAAACTATTTAGAAAATTGATTGATGAAGCAAATATCTTTTATTTAACCTATATATTTTGTTACATTATCTATTTGACTATGCACTAACTATGGAGTGGTGCCTTTACATGTACAGGATATCTATTATGCATGTTATTAGCAGGAAATAGGATGATGAATTGGCTTTGGCAGATTTATTACATTTGTTTTTAATGATATCTGAACTATATTAAGTAAACTTATTTAAGTTTACCTTTTTGATATTTTATGACCACCTTTTTAGAAGGTGTAAATGGTTTTGACAACTTACCAGAAAGATGTTGCAGTGACTTTGTATTAAAGATGGATGTTAAGCACGTCTCTGTTCTCAAGATTTTTAGGCATTGGGGATGTACATTTTGGGATTATTAAGTACTTACCCAGCATTTGCATCAAATAAAAAGTTCTGAAAAACACTCGGTGACAGGTCAGGCAGCACCTGTAGAAAGAGGGAGGCCGGGTTAGCATTTCAAAGTACTCTTTTGGCCCAAGTTGCTTTATAGTCCTTTAATCGAGCTGGTTGCAGGCATAGTTACAGGCATTTTCTCCAAATTTCTAAGAGTACCCATTTCATAAGAACAGAAGGACTAAAGGGAAGGATAGCTGCTGTTCCTTATAGTGTTCATGCCACACAATATGATAGCCCATACTTTTACTAATTTAAAACAGCAGCAAACTACAAAATACAAATTTTGTTCAAAATCTATTTTTGCTGTCAAAATGTGAAATATATTTATAACTGTTTTGTTCTAATAGGTGATAGTGGAGAAGGTATCTGGCTCACAGATAGTAGATATCGACAAAAGAAAGTATTTGGTGCCCTCTGATATCACAGTGGCACAGTTCATGTGGATTATTCGGAAACGCATCCAGCTGCCATCTGAGAAAGCCATCTTCCTTTTCGTAGATAAAACAGTCCCTCAATCCAGGTCAGTGGTTTAATAACTTGCAATTAGCTTGCTTAACCAAGTTTTGAGAGCAATCAGTATTACTCATTCAAATGGAAAACGTGTAGTGAATGCAATATTAAAATAACTTGCATTGAAGTGAGAAATTGAATCATAGGGGATTAATCTTGGGATAAGCAAGTGCCTTGATTTTTATTTAGGTTTATCCAGTCATGAATGTGATTTTATTCTTGTATTAGAAGTATCAATAAACACTGTACTGAAGATTATCCATTTAATTAATAGAACGTAAATGCTATTTAATAAACAGTATAAAGTCCAGATAATCTTCATAATTCATTTGAGTTTCCTCAACTACGCTATTTAAAATAATTGGTATTCAACATTTATTCATTTATATATCCTCCTACATTTCTTTACCCCTTCAGAAATTATAGTCATACAGGATGGAAACAAACCCTTCAGTCTAACCAGTCCATGCCAAACATAATCCCACACTAAACTAGTCCCATCTGCCTGTTCTTAGTCCATATCCCTCCACACCCTTCCTATTCTTGTACTTAGCCAATGTCTTTTCAACATTGTAATTGTACTCTCATCCACCACTTCCTCAGGAAGTTCATTCAACATGCGGATCACCCTCTGCGTAAAAGAATTTGACCCTCACGTCCTTTTTTTTTTAAATCTCTCTTTCTTCTCACTTTAAAAATGTGCCCCCAAGTCTTGAAATCTCACATCCTATGGAAAAGTCGAAAGAGTGTGGTGTTGGAAAAGCACAGCCGTTCAGGCAGCATCTGAGGAGGAGAGCCAATGTTTCGAACATGAGCTCCTCATCAGGAATGAGGGGGAATCGAAGGGAGCTGAAAATAAGTGGGAAGGGAGTGGGGCTGAGATGAAGGTAGCTGGGAATGTGATAGGTAGATGAAGGTGGGGGGAAGGGGGGGTGGGATGGGGATGGTGATAGGTCAGAGAGGAGGGTGAAGCAGATGGGTAGGAAGGGAAATGGACAGTTCAAGAGGGCGGTGCTGAGTTAGAGGGTTGAATCTGTGAAAAGGTGTGGGCAGGGCAAATGAGGAAACTGGTGAAAAATCAACATTTATCGCGTATGGTTCGAGGGTCCCATGGTGGAAAATGAGGTGTTCTTCCTCCAAGCATCGGAGTTTGGCAGTGGAGGCGGCCAAGGTCTTGCATGTCCTTGGCGGAATGGGAGAGAGTGATGAAGCTTCCTCATTTCCCCTGCCTTCACCTTTTATTCCAGATCCAACCCTCTAACTCAGCACCACCCTTTTGAACTGTCGTACCTGTCCATCTCCCTTCCCACCGATCCACTCCACCCTCCTCACCACCTGTGAGCATCACCCACCCCCTCCTCTTCATCTCCCTATTGCATTCCCAGCTACTCACCCCCACCCTCCCCCCTCCCATATGTCCTTCAGCCCCCTTACGGCCCCCCTCATTCCTGATGAAAAGCTCATGCTGAAAACGTCGTCTCTCCTGCTTCTCAGATGCTGCCTGACCAGCTGTCCTTTTGCAACACCATGTTTTTCAACTCTGATCTCCAGCATCTGCAGTCCTCACTTTCTCCATCCTAGAGAAAAGACAGCCACCATTAACTGTTTCTGTACCTCTGTGTAAACTATCTATAGATTCAGTACAAATGTAAAATTGAATTTGTACAGAAAACCTCTGCAAGAGCTTGCAGTAGTACATTTTCAGTATTTGATAGGTTAGTATGATGCTTAAGGTACCAATGAAACAACCCAATAATTATTGTTGAAAAAGAGACACAAGGTTGAAGTTTTTCATCTTGCGGTCATCGAGATAAATGCTGGAATACCAAATCCATACCATCACAACTTACTACAAGAAAAAAAGTATGATGTCTGGCCAGCTGATTCTATTTGGCTGAAGCCATAGAGAAAATAATAGGGACGTATGGGCTCCCAAAGCTCCTGCATAATTCTAAAGAGGCATAAGGGTCAAACATATTTCTTTTTTTGAACATATCAACTTGGACCCCATTTACCACCATCTGAGAAAATAAACAGTAAATGACATCACCAACCCAAGGAAACCTAAACACAAATAGAAAGTGGATTACTAACACCAGTGCTTCACTAGAGGCTCACTGATGATGTTACCTAGTATGGTGACAAAACGTCAGAAAAGGAACCTTTCAGCTCAGGGAGCAAACTGAACTCCATTTTTTTTTGCAGAGAACAGGTTCCTGTAAATGAATGTTTATTGTATCTGGCATGTGTAAATAAACCACTTTATAAGCTTGATTCTTACCTTTGCCGTTCAAGCAACCATTAGTGTATTCCAGAAATGCTGCCCAGTTGCAAAATCGTATAATTATTGGCAATTTTTTTAACTGTTTTTGAAAATGTGAGTTAATTGAGTATGGCCTCTACTCTACCCTATTACAAATAACTGAAGAAACACACAGGCTGACCAAATCAAACAATTTCTGGAGTGTATGATCTATGTACCTGGCATCAAACCAACATTAAAATTCATACATGAACAAATAGCCTCTACCCCAATGCAGACATAGACACATGTAGATGTGCACCTACTACCCTCCTCACTAATTTGCAGATTTCTAATTCCCTGATCCTGCTGTTCAAACCTTTCTCTGAATTTTTCTCTATTCCATCAGTATAACTTAACTCCAGTCGTTCTAACATTGGGTTTTCAAGTATTTCAGTTCCCTTATTTTGACCTCCTGTGCACCATCTGTCACTTTTGGCCACACCTTTGGTGGGAGAACCTTGAAGTTTCTCTGTAAACTGCACTTTTTTCTTAAGAAAACCTCACAACCCATGACTAATCTCCCTGAGAACCAATATCATCCTTGCCTTTCACTCGTATCTATTCATGATGTATCATGTGATGTTTCTTTATATTGAGGGAACTATATGGTTTAATTCATTCACCATATTTGAGCAGTTCTCTCAGTCATCAAAATTTAAAAGAATATTATTTTATGATTATGCTCAATGTTTGTTGTTTCTTATAGTTTGACTATGGGCCAACTGTATGAAAAGGAAAAAGATGAAGATGGATTTTTGTATGTGGCTTATAGTGGAGAAAACACATTTGGCTTCTAAATGTCTGTGCTTTAGCTCACAGCCACAGTTAATGCTCACCAATGAAAAGCCTACTTGTACTGTAGATAAACTATATCTTTTTGAAATATGATCTTGTGTGGAACATTAATCATTATGGATGCATTTGTTATTTGTTTCACTCAATATATTCAGTTTATTATGTTTAAATTAAATTATATAAACCAATTAGTTTTCTTTGCAGCTCAGTATTGTGACGTGTCTGCTGTTTGATATTTTTAATTAGTTTTAGACCCATATTTAAGAAAAGTTGTGTAAATATTGAATGATAAGGTGGCTGGAACAACCTAACCAACAATAAAGGTATCAAAATTTAGGAATCAGTCTTTTTTCTTAAATTGTGGTCTTAATAAGAAAAGTTTCATTATTTTTGACATTACTTAAAATGTTATATATCTAAAGTATCTTGTTCTGTCAATAATAAAGGAATAGAAAAACCTCTATTGTTTCTTAATTGCACATGAATGATTACAAGTATAATTAAAATAATCTGTCACAATATTAAGATATTTAGTAAAAAAAAAGGGAAGAATGGATACCATAGGAAATTGCACATTGCTTCTTCATTCAAATTCGCATCCAGTTCGGATCCATTGAATGGAAGTTTTGCGTCTTTGACTGTAACCATATTAAATTTAGTGTTTGACTAATGAGATTTTGAGTTGCAGTGGTACAGACCAAATACTCCCTTCTATTTCTACAGAAAACCTTATTCAGAATGCATGCAGTAATGGCTGTTATTAGGGGGAAATTAAAAAAAAACCCAACGGTGCAATAAGGAATGCTGTTTTGATGTTAAAGAAAATTGTGGCAGAATAGATTTTTTTTCTCCACATCTGGCTGTGTTGTACCTGACCAAGAAATAAGGAGAAAGTGAGGGCTGCAGATGCTGGAGATCAGCGTCAAAGGGTGTGGTGCTGGAAAAACACAGCCGGTCAGGCAGCATTCAAGAAGCAGGAGATAATCCTTCAGGGCTTATGCTGGAAACATCGATTCTCCTGCTCCTCGGATGTTGCCTGACTGGCTGTGCTTTACCAGCACACAGTCTTTACCCTGACCAGGAAATACTGAGTGCTGGAACTAAGGCACAAATTTTAAGTTGGCACTTAATAGAAGAAGTCTGATCCCAACTGTTATCGAATTTGAACTAAATGATGTGCACATGTCATCTGTATCAGTTACTTGTCCAGAAGCCAACCCAATTGATCGGCTTGGCTTCCACCCAAACAAGAAGCAGATTGCTGGAGGTTGCAGAGCAAGATAGTACACCAGCTGATGGTGGTGAAGGTCAATTCAGGGCAGACACTGGGAAAAGAGGGTCATTCAGGACCAGGAGAAGGAAAGATGAGTGGTCCATAAAGTGGTGAAACAGGGTCTGCAAATCTCATATTGGTATGTGGGGGAGGGGGGGTAGGTGTCACAGTAGGGAGGAATCTGAATACTGTTATCTGATCAGAGGCCTGAGGTGAGGTCCAATGCCTTGGGTTGAGGTAAAAAGTGGGTGACCTCATGGGGGAGATGGTGGCTGGATTGCTAACTTTGTGCAGAAAAGCCTGCTCAATTAAACAGATGATGACCCTCTTGCATCCAGTAATCCTCACCTGACTTAGCTGCCAGGTTTCCTGAAGCTGTAATAGCTGTTTTATATTTTCTCATTAATCTTTCCAAAGATGTTGTTATACACCTCTGGAGCATCCAAAGATAAGGGCACAACCACTGCACCATAAGAACCACCCAAGATGGAATAGTTTGTTTAACTTGTTGAAATGAGTGATTTTGATGGTGCCTATCCAAAGAAAATTTTAGAATGGTTGTAGGTATTTTCTGATGAGCCTTCTCAAATTTTGTTTTGTAAAAATCCCTACACAGTGGAAACAGGCCCTTTAGCCCAGTAGGTCCATGCCAACCTTCAGCAGAGTATCCCACATGCATTCCTTTCCCTATCCTATTACTGTACATGTCCCCTGCCTAATGCATGTAACCTATGCATCCCTGAACACTCTGGACAATTTAGCTTGGAAGAAAATCTGTGGAAGAAAACCGGTGCACCCGGAGGAAACCCATGCAGACACGGGGAGCACATATAAACTTCACATAAAAGTTGCCCAAGGCTGGGTCATGCCCAGGTATTACATCTCTCTAAAACAGGTGCAATTTGGATCTGGGCAAGCTGGAATAGGTGAAAGTATAGTTCGATTTTAAAATAATCAATATTATTGTGTTAGTCATCTCCCGTTTTTGTTAAAGCCAGAAGTGATCAGGTTGAAGGCTTTAACCCCCTGTAATCTCAAACACACCAGTTAAAATTCAGCTATAAAAAATAGATGTGAATAATAGAATCCCTGGTTTAATTGTGCAATAATTTACCAAAATGTTGAGAAACATTCATAATTAATGCCTATATATACCCTATAATCCCTGTGGATGCTCCAGATTAATAATTTGAGCAAAAGTGTTACGGAAATTTGAAATAAAAAGTGAAAATGCTGACTCTAAATTGTCACGACACTTTTCAGATACCTACACTGGGCCAGTTGAAGCTTCCACCAATTAAACCCAAGGAAGAACAAAATCATTCCCTTTCATCATCATCACAAATTCAGTTCAAAAAAATAAAATGTTCAGGATATATTGCCAATGCTGATTATCCAGAGTGCAGTTTACAGTTAAGCAAATTGCTAAATCATGGTGTAGTCAAGCGTAGGCCAAACCAGAAAAGGATGGCAGATTTCCTTCCCTAAAAGATATTAGTGAACCATATAATTTTTTTTGGTGACAATCAGTGTTGCTTACATGGTTATCATTAGTTAAGCATTTTTAAAATTTTTATTGAATTCATTTCACCACCTGCCACAATGGGATTTAGACCCAAGTCCCCAAATATTAAGCCTAGGATTCTAGATCACTAGTCAAGTGACATTATCATTACACCACAATATTCTGAGCCTGTAGCTTCTGGCGTAAACCATCTCCTACCTGAGACTGAAGCTGAATACTTGCAACACTGATTTTTTTCTTTGATTATCAGATGTATTTCTCATGATATATCCAATTGCTAATACTTGTGGTCAATTTGAGCACTTCCAAGTCCAGATCCAGCTTCCTTTTAAAGACATTTAAACGGTTGCGACTTCAACCCCAAACTGTGCAGCAAATTTCAAATACCCGGCAGCTTTGAGATGAAAGAAAAAGTCATTTATTCTTGAACCCCTCCTACTTTAATTACTTTAAATGTGTGCCTGCTGGTAATTGACCCTCTCCACCAGATGAAACAAGTCTTTGCAGTCCACTGTATCCAAGCCCCCCCATTATTTTGTACATCTCAATTAAGTCACCCTTTAGCCTCTGTTCTAAAGAAAACAACCTCAGCCTGTTCAATCTTTCCTTCGACCTGCAATTTTCAAGTCCTAGAAATATATTTGTAAAGCCACTTGGTACTCTCTGATCAGCAATTTTGACTTTCCTGTAATGTGTTGATCAGAACTGAACACAAAACTCCAGCTGTGGACCACGAAGTGACAAGTATAGTTCCAATGTTACAACCTGCTTTTGCATTCAAAATCTCACCCAATGAAGTTAAAAATCACACAACACCAGTTTAGAGTCCAATAGGTTTATTTGGAAGCACTAGCTTTCAGAGCATCACTCCTTCATTTATAGCCATTCCTTTGGCTATAAATTCTGTGAGCATGATCTTAACCTCCACAATCACTTGATGAAGGAGCAGTGCTCTGAAAGCTAGTGCTTCCAATTAAACCTGTTGGACTATAACTTGATGTTGTGTGATTTTTAACTTTGTACACCCCATTCCAACACCAGCATCTCCAAATAATGAAATCATATTTAGTTTTGAAACGGGCTTTTTAGCCCCTGTCCTTTCTATTCCTGCAGAATACAACACACATTTGCAACATAAGACCATAAGGCATAGGAGTGGAAGTAAGGCCATTCAGCCCATCAAGTCACTCTGCCATTCAATCATGGCTGATGGGCATTTCAATTCCACTTACCCGCATTCTCCCTGTAGCACTTAATTCCTTGTGACATCAAGAATTTATCAATCTCTGCCTTGAAGACATTTAGCCTCCACTGCACTCTGCAGCAATGAATTCCACAGGCCCACCACTCTGAAGAAATGTGTCCGCATTTCTGTTCTGAATTGACCCCCTCTAATTCTAAGGTTGTGTCCACGGGTCCTAGTCTCCTTACCTAACGGAAACAAGTTCCTCGCGTCCACCCTTTCCAAGCCATGTATTATCTTGTACGTTTCTCTTAGATCTCCCCTTAATCTTCTAAACTCCAATGAATACAATCCCAGGATTCTCAGCCATTCCTCGTATGTTAGACCTACCATTCCAGGGATCATCCGTGTGAATCTCCGCTGGGCACGTTCCAGTGCCAGTATGTCCTTCCTGAGATGTGGGGACCAAGACTGGACACAATACTCCTAACCAGAGCTTTATAAAGTCTCAGTAGCACAATGGTGCTTATATATTCCAACCCTCTTGAGATAAATGACAACATTGCATTCGCTTTCTTAATCACGGACTCAACTTGCATGTTTACCTTTAGAGAATCCTCGACTAGCACTCCCAGATCCCTTTGTACTTTGACTTTACGAATTTTCTCACCGTTTAGAAAGTAGTCCATGCTTGTATTCTTTTTTCCAATGTGCAAGACCTCGCATTTGCTCACATTGAATTCCATCAGCCATTTCCTGGACCACTCTCCCAAACTGTCCAGATCCTTCTGCAGCCTCCCCACTTCCTCAGTGCTACCTGCCTGTCCAACTAACTTTGTATCATTGGCAAACTTCGCTTGAATGCCCCCAGTCCCTTCATCCAGATCATAAACAGATTTCTTTCTGTTAAGAGGGAAGAATCACCCTTCTTGTTATCTCTTGTTAAGTATTTCCCTTTGAAGTTTTGCTGACAATTTAGATTACTTACAGTGTGGAAACAGGCCCTTCGGCCCAACAAGTCCACACTGACCCGCCGAAGCGCAACCCACCCATACCCCTACATATACCCCTTACCTAACACTACGGCCAATTTAGCATGGCCAATTCACCTGACCCGCACATCTTTGGACTGTGGGAGGAAACCGGAGCACCCGGAGGAAACCCACGCAGACACGGGGAGAACGTGCAAACTCCACACAGTCAGTCGCCTGAGGCGGGAATTGAACCCAGGTCCCTGGTGCTGTGAGGCAGCAGTGCTAACCACTGTGCCACCGTGCCGCCCCTAATGTGACATGTGACATGTGACATTACATCAATTGTATGCAGGAATTTGTCAAACAGCCACTGAAATTAAATCCACAGATTTTTCTGTAGATATCCTCCTTTGAAAAGCATTATCTATGGAATTAACAGTTAAAAAAGGTTTATAAGTATTTGAGGGGTTCTAATCCGTTGCCATAACAAAAGCAAACTGCACCTTAATTAATAGGGACACGTGGTGGACTTTTTCCCAATGGGATGGTATGAACAATAGCGTGGAAGGTGTGAAAATATGGAGAGAAGTTAAAAGAAATTTTAATCTTTGAGATTTTGCAATTTTGCCCACAAACCTTAAATGGCAACTTTAGAATCACTTTATGATCAGCAACAATCATATCTATGCATTGAGATCTCATTAAAGGCCCAATTCACTTTATCTATATGCCACTTCCAATTTTCTTTTCCTTCACCCCAGAGCCTAGAAATTCCTGATATTTAAATCAGTACAGGCATCCAGCAGCAACATTCCCTGACTCCTTGTACCAACTATCATTCAAATGTTTCCTCAGCAACTTCACTGCAAACTGTATCATCACCAACCTTCTCGCTACTTTGTTCCTGCAAATCGGCAACAGCCAACACCAACTTCATCACATCATCATGGCTGCTCTCATTCCAATTCACAAAACACTTCTGTTCTTCAATATTTGACTTTGGAGCTCAGGGACATGCACAACTTGCATGCTTCAGGCATGTCACTTTGTATGGAGGGTTCCACATTCATCTCATGTATTTTTTTTAGATTAGATTACTTACAGTGTGGAAACAGGCCCTTCGGCCCAACAAGTCCACACCGACCCGCCGAAGCGCAACCCACCCATACCCCTACATTCACCCCTTACCTAACACTACGGGCAATTTAGCATGGCCAATTCACCTAACCCGCACATCTTTGGACTGTGGGAGGAAACTGGAGCACCCGGAGGAAACCCACGCAGACACGGGGAGAACGTGCAAACTCCACACAGTCAGTTGCCTGAGGCGGGAATTAAACCCGGGTCTCAGGCGCTGTGAGGCAGCAGTGCTAACCACTGTGCCACCGTGCCACCCACATTCTAAGCACATACTAACTTCGTGCTCATACTGAACTTGAAACGTTAACTCTGCTTCTCTCTCCACACATGCTGCCAGATCTGCTGAGTTTCTCCAGCTTTCTCTGTTTGTTTTCATTTACTTCACTGCCTTCTTAGTGCACACTCACTAACTTCATCACTGACTTAATGAAGGTTGCCAGCCTTAATGTGGTTCACAATGCTTTCATAACACACAGGATCTTCATTGCTCAGTTATAAGCTTCCAGCTTTTGTGCTGTCATTAATTTCTAACTCAGAAGGAGTGGTAGACAGCTTGTTGGGAGCACTGAACAGTCAATGGGGTCTACAAGGTTGTTGTGGTTCTGTTCGCCGAGCTAAGAATTTGGGTTGCAGACATTTCGTCCCCTGTCTAGATGACATCCTCAGTGCTTGGCAGCCTCCTTTCAAGCAACATGAGTTTGACTGGGACAACACTATTATTATAGGACAAGCTAAACAGTGTCATGTGGAGTCAGTAATCTGGGGTTGGGTCATGTAGGTCAGGGTTATCCCACCAAGATATTCCAGAGTTCATTGTCAATCTTGGCATTTGGCCAATAATATTCAAGGAGTTTATTGGGAGACAGTTCATGGAGTACTGGGAAAGTGGGTAATTCTTGGGATGGTCTTCATTGTGATGGGTTGCTGAAAGAATGGTGACCGTGAAAGGGGCAATTGGAGGTAGTGGTGTTCAATTTGCACTTCATTGCCAGGTCATTCAATGTCCAAAAATGTATGTAAGAATTATGTCCTAAAATCATTATATTGTGCACATATTGTCTTCTTATCATGACAGCTCAACAAATGTAATCAGACAGGAGCACTTAAAGAGCACTTAAAAATAGTACCTGAGGTTTCCATTTCACAGGCAAACATTCAGTTTCACAACTGCCACATTTGTAGACTGAATTGTATATTCAAGATGTGGTCTGTGAAGTGGAAGGGAGCCTTCCTTTCTTTGAGGGATGGAGCTATCAGAGTAGTTTACTGGCAGAATTCTATCCCACCAATGAAAATGTTGGATGTGCAATGTACATTTAGGTAAAGTTACATACCTCAGGGATCTTAATGGAAACATGACATTAACCTCCTTGGGAATCCTCCATGCCACACCTTGTGAGGGCATAACATGAAGCTTCATTGTAATGGATGTGAAGGCTCATGGGTTCCTTCAATAAAACTGTATTATTTTTCTGACATTTTCTATAGATTATCTGCTCACACATCTGGTTTAGACATCACCATGGAGTCCTTGTAGCCTTGTTGCAAGTCCAAAGCTAATGAAGAAGCAATTGCAACATTGTTGGAAAGAAAAGCAACCTCCAGCAGATTCGACATAATCTCCAGAGGGAGAAGCAGCATCTGAAGGAGGACCCACGCACATGACCCCTAGAAATTTCTTCTCAGGATACCCACCAAAGAGGAGAATCATGGGGCCTCAGATCTACAGTCCTTGCTGACATTTTTGATGGCTGACTTCCCTCAGATGCAGGACACTATTGGGCACACCCTTGTTGCTTTGAGAGCACTTACCTGCGGAGTTCATCATAGAAAAGGCTTCAATTCCATTAAGATTTAAATTATATGTGACCATTGATCCCAGATTTTGAAGGTCTGCACCAGATATCCTAGGAAGTGCCATGACTCTTACATACTAAAGAACTCAAAGGGCCCTCTCTCCTTCCAAGATTGTTGGATCATACAGGAATGGTTGTTGGGAGACAAGGGGTACCCCCATAAACATAGTTCATGACACCTTTACAACACTTTCAGAATAATGAAAAACATAGATACAAAAATGCAATAATACATGAGGCTGAGTAGACGCCTGGTGTCTGGTAATTCTCTGAGTGCCATAGACTGACATCACTTCTTCCTCGACCAGCTGTGGAGATGCTCCCACAAGATTGTGTTCCAGAGTGTAACTTAAAAATAATATCTACGGAAATGGCAGTCTCGGAGGTGATGGAGAATGCAGGTGAAAGCCTTATTTGTGCACCTCCTGATGGTACAGTAGCTTTTTCCTCAGAGGAGAAGGTGGAGCTGAGGGTCTTCCTGCTATAGGTTCAGTGGATGCCACTAGTGCCTGCTTAGAGATGGAATAAGTTAAGCAGGATAAATTCTTGTGCAGATTACAATTTTTTTCTGACGAGTGTTATTAGGAGAGCTATGTAGCACAGTGCAATGAAACTTAGTCAATTGATTGGTCATTGAGGTCCCAGTCCAGAAATGACACAAAGGGCAGTGGAAGCTGGCAGTGGATGGAACACAATTGGTGGTATTACACAAGCATAAGAGGTGATGAGGTGTCCTCATTGAGTAAGTAGGATGCATAATAGGCAAGAAGGGATAATAGTTTGGGAGTATGATAGGGTGGACAGGATGAATGCAATAGTAAGAGATTAGTCTGTGAGCCTGGAAGTATGCACAGAGGCAAAGTTAGAGTGATTGCTGACCTTGTTAGTGTAAGGTAGCAATGACAAGGTGGTGGTACTTATCCTTTCACAATGCAGAATATCATTTCTACCCTGCTGAGCATCCTGCTTCACACAGAATGAACACAGAACATAGAACAGTACAGCTCAGTTCAGGCCTTTCCGCCCTTGATGTTGTGCCAATCTTTTATCCTACTCTAAGATCTAACTAACCTACATACCCTTCATTTAACTATGATCCATGTGTCTATCCAAGAGTCACTTAAATGTCCTTAATGTATCTGACTCTACTACCACTGCTGGCCGTGCTTTCCATGCACCCACCACTCTCTGTGTAAAGAACCAACCTATGACATCTCCCCTAAACCTTCCTCTAATCATCTTAAAATTATGCCCCCTCATGATAGCCATTTCCACCCTGGGAAAATGTCTCTGGCTATCCACTCTATCTATGCCTTTCATCATCTTGTACACTTCTATCAAATCACCTCTCATCCTTCTTCACTCCAATGAGACAAGTCCTAGCTCCCTCAACCTTTCTTCATAAAATATGCCCTCCAGTCCAGGCAGCATCCTGGTAAATCTCCTCTACGCCTTCTCTAAAGCTTCCACATACTTCCTATAATGAGGTGACCAGAACTGAACACAATTTTCCATGTGTGGTGAAACCAGGAGTTTATAGAGCTGCAGAATAACTTTGCAGTTCTTAAACTCAATTCCCATGCTAACGAAAGCCAATACACTATATGCTTTCTTAACAACTCTATCAACTTGGGTGGCAACTTTAAGGAATCTATGGATGTGGACTCCAACATTCCTCTGTTCCTCCACACTGCCAAGAATCCTGCCTTTAACCCTGTAATCTGCATTCAAATTCAACCTTCCAAAATAAATCACTTCACACTTTCCCAGGTTGAATTCTACCTGCCACTTCTCAGTACAGTTCTATGTTCTGTCCATGTCCCATTGCAACCTACAATGGCCCTCCACACTATCCACAACTCCACCAATCTTCGTGTCATCAGCAAACTTCCTAACCCATTTTTCTACTTCCTCATCCAAGGCATTTATAAAAATCACAAAGAACAGAGGTCTCAGAACAGATCCTGAGGAACACCACTGGTCACTGAGTTCCAGGCTGAATACTTTCTATCTACTATCACCCTCTGTCTTCTATGGAACAGCCAATTTTTTATCCAGACAGCCAAATGTCCCTTTCCCCATGCCTCCTTACTTTCTGAATGAGCCTACCAAAAGCTTTGCTAAAATCCATATACACCACATCCACTGCTCGATCTTCATCAATGTGTTTTGTCACATCCTTAAGTAATTCATAAGGGTGTAAGACCTGTCTTACCTTTCACAAAGCCGTGCTGATTATATCTGTAATCAAACTATGCTTTTCCAAATAATCAAAAATCCTGTCTCTCAGAATCCCCTCCAATAATTTACCCACCAATGATGTAAGACTGACTGGTTTGCAATTTCTAGAGTTATCCCTGTACTTTTTCTTGAACAAGGGAATAACATTCACCAACCTCCAATCATCTGCTACTACTCCAGTGGATAATGAGGATGCAAAGATCATTGCCAAAGGTGCAGTAATTTCTTCTCTTGCTCCCTGCTGTATACTTGGGTATATTCTGTCTGGCCCAGGGGACTTATCTATTCTCATGTTTTAAACATTTTTCAGCACATCCTCCTTCTTAACATCAATCTCTTCAAGCATATCATCCATGAAGCACAGAGCTGTGCTGTAATTTGGATCCTGGCTGGTTTGGTCTGATGGTGTGGCCTCTACAGGAAAAGGATAGCTCTCCTCTCCACCATCCCAGCCAACAGCAACGCTAGATCCTTATTGCCATGATGACTTCCATGACACCCATGGTCAGGCACTCAGTGATGACCACTCCAATTATTCACAGTACTGCCTCTTCAATGGGGTGAGCATATATAGCTATGACTTGATCCCATAAGTTTGCTGTTGCTGTTTTTTTTATATATGTTGTCTTATATGTGCATTAATTACTGTGATGTACTATGTCTGGGTGGTGTGTCTACGACAGTTAAATAGCTGGCAGTGTGTGAAAACGAGACTCAGTGTGTGAGATGTGATCATTCAGAATCCAACATTATGATCATGTACAAAGGTGAGAGAGGAAGCACTGAAATATTAGATTTGAGGCATGATCGAAATAGACTATTGGTAGACGATTAAAGGGTGTGTCATGAACAGAGCACAATGTGAACATAAGTGGCGCAATTCATAGAACTTGTCATTTACATATGCATTTACATACCTTGACCACTTAGGTGGATTATTAAGCTTCTTGCTGCACCATATCCACCAGACTGTACACTGAATTGATGGCATTAATTGTAAGACCTCTTGCTGTCACTCCCTTCCAAACTCTCATCTTGAGGGCCTGCTGACCTACAAGTTAAACAAATCTTTGCTCTGGTCAACCTCCTGTGCTGCCGACTCCACTCCACTCTCTGAAAACCTGACGGTATATCTTGTCGCCTTTTACACCATTTCTGCTCCTTCCGACAGGTCTTTAAATTTCTGCCCACACAATTTCAGCTGAAATGCCTTTAAGTGGTGCCAGCTCTCTACAAGCATAGGTGCCTGCTGAAACATGCAGCCACTCAGCAGCACATTCAACCCAAGCATGCAAATGTCAGGCTGTTTTCCATCTGACCTGCTTAATTTACAATTAATCTCACATTGAGATCCCTCCACTTGATGTTGGGCATAATTGAGCATAATGTGTCCTCCAAGAGTTTTTTTTATAATGTAAATGAGGTTACAAAACACATTTAAAACACATATCTGGAAGTTTTTAAATAATTGTCATTTAATCTTTGGAGTATTTTACGTAATCTGTTGTCTTCATAGAGTTGACTTTTTTACTTTAATAACATTTTTGTGTTATAATATTTTGATGGACAAGCATAAGACACTGTTAAAGGAGAATACAGTTAGACTTACAAACTTTCAGTAGCATTTGGTCAAATTATGCAATAAAAATAAATGACTGAATCGATGAACTGATGTGCCATCTTACATTTGACCTTAACCATTTACCCTGAACAAACATACTTACTTTTGAATTTTTCTTATTTAACTGCTTATGTGATGCTAGCAGCTGGGATTTCTGGAGGATGGTGAGCAGCTTGACCATACACAGAGATGTGACATTGTTCCCTGCATAATTACTCCAAGCCAATATTGCTACATTTACGTTTAGGGACCTGCACAAGAATATTCCCAAGAATACTAATGAAAAATTGCTTGAAAGGCATCAAGCATCTAGTAAAAGAAAACTTGGATAGTTAGCATTCACAAGACTATTATTGATGAGAAAGGTCTTTTATTCCACCCATTTCATTCAGAATGACCTCTGACCTCCAAATTGCTGAATTCAAGTTGGCTCTTATGTGATTCTGAACTTTGAGACTCCACAACTTTATCTGCAAGTTTAGCTGTTGTTTACTCTTGAACTGGTTTGAAACTGCGACCACTTGTCATATCGTTGCATTTTGATTTAAAACAATTTTCAGCATTTACCTTTTCAATACATGTACAGTCTGGGGGAAATCATAGGGCTCTGATTTGCATTACTTTAACAACAGGGTGCTCCTTTCATTTTGATGTTAAGAAGTGAAGTCGATACTCTAGCTGGAGTATTAATCTGGAGTGCTGGACTTTATTCATGGCTCTGATGTGTTTATTACTTACTGTTGATTATATAGCTAAATAATCTTTTGTGTTTGTTAATTGCTGACCTGCATTCATTGAACATATTAAACATTGAGTCTATTGAGACCCATTGATCATTTTCAGCTTGGTATTCCAAAGCATAGGCAGAATACAGGCTGTACTTTATATATTTTGAGATTAAATGTTACTATTGTTCCAGCACCCAAATATTTTCTTCATTAAGAAAGTCAAAAGAGAGATTACATGATTTATTTTTAACTAACACAGTCATGCACAAATTATTAATGACTACCAAAAGAAGAAGAGGATAAATAGGGTGGTCAATAGGACTTTAAACTTCTGAGTTGGGGAGAAGGGAAAGTGAAAGCGACAGGGAGTATGGAGTTAAATGGAAAGATAAGCAACAGGATAGCATATGTGCAGGCAGACCTAAACTCAAGGCAGACTGGGAATGCAGCAAAAAGGAAGGATAACTTCGGATATCTTATGACTTCCAATATCTCTAATGATAAAGTTAGCATTAAGGCACTTTACCTGAATGCTCGTGGCATTTGTAATAAAGCAGATGAAGTAATGGTCTTAAAATTGATAAATCTCCTGGCCCTGATGGGATACATCCTAGAGTTCTGAGGGAGGTGGCTGAGGAAATAGTGGAGGCGTTGGTTGAGATCTTTCAAAAGTCACTGGAGCCAGGGAAAGTCCCGGATGATTGGAAGATCGCTGTTGTAAACCCCTTGTTCAAGAAAGGATCTAGACAAAAGATGGAAAAATATAGGCCAATTAGCCTAACCTCGGTTGTTGGTAAAATTCTAGAATCCATCATTAAGGATGAGGTTTCTAAATTCTTGGAAGAGCAGAGTCGGATTAGAACAAGTCAACATGGATTTAGTAAGGGGAGGTCGTGCCTGACAAACCTGTTGGAATTCTTTGAAGAGGTGACAAGTAGGTTAGACCAGGGAAACCTAGTGGATGTGGTCTATCTAGACTTCCAAAAGGCCTTTGATAAGGTGCCACAAGGGAGGCTGCTGAGCAAGGTGAGGGCCCATGGTGTTCGAGGTGAGCTACTGGGATGGATTGAGGATTGACTGTCTGACAGAAGGCAGAGAATTGGGATAAAAGGTTCTTTTTTGGAATGGCAGCCGGTGACAAGGGGTGTCCCACAGGGTTCAGTGTTGGGGCCACTGCTGTTCGCATTATATATTAATGATCTGGATGAAGGGACTGGGGGCATTCTAGCGAAGTTTGCAGATAATACCAAGTTAAGTGGACAGGCAGGTGGTACTGAGGAAGTGGGGAGGCTACAGAAGAATCTAGACAGTTTGGGAGAGTGGTCCAGGAAATGGCTGATGGAATTCAATGTGAGCAAATGCGAGATCTTGCACTTTGGCAAAAAGAATAAAAGCATAGACTACTTTCTAAACGGTGAGAAAATTCGTAAAGTCAAAGTACAAAGGGATCTGGCAGTGCTAGTTGAGGATTCTCTAAAGGTAAACATGCAGGTTTAGTCCGTGATTAAGAAAGCGAATGCAATGTTGTCATTTATCTCAAGAGGGTTGGAATATAAAAGTACCGTTGTGCTACTGAGACTGTATAAAGCTCTGGTTAGGCCCTATTTGCAATACTGTGTCCAGCTTTGGTCCCCACACCTCAGGAAGGACATATTGGCACTGGAACGTGTCCAGTGGAGATTCACACGGATGATCCCTGGAATGGTTGGTCTAACATACGAGGAATGGCTGACGATCCTGGGATTGTATTCATTGGAGTTTAGAAGATTAAGGGGAGACTTAATAGAAACTTACAAGATAATACATGGCTTGGAAAGGTGGACGCTAGGAAATTTTTTCCATTAGGCGAGGAGACTAGGACCCGTGGACACAGCCTTAAAATTAGAGGGGGTCAATTCAGAACAGAAATGCGGACACATTTCTTCAGCCAGAGAGTCGTGGGCCTGTGGAATTCATTGCCACAGAGTGCAGTGGAGGCCGGGAAGCTAAATGTCTTCAAGGCAGAGATTGATAGATTCTTGATGTCACGAGGAATTAAGGGCTACGGGGAGAATGCGGGTAAGTGGAGTTGAAATGCCCATCAGCTATGATTGAATGGCGGAGTGGACTCGATGGGCCGAATGGCCTTACTTCCACCCCAAGTCTTATGGTCTTATGGTCAAATCATAATATTAAGTTAAACATTAAGTATAAAAACAATAGACAGTTATAAATAGTTGGTGTAATCTAGCAGCATGAATATCAAATAATTAATGCAGAGTAATGTAACAAAATGAGAAATGATTGTAACGTTTTTTCAGTAATGTTACTTATAGAGGGGATTAGATTGATTAAAGGGAAGCTTTCTTCAATTGTTTTGCTATTGTGAAGCTGGTACAATTGCAACATTTAAAAGGCATTTGGATGGGTATATGAAAAGGAAGGATTTGGGTGTGCCGGGTGCTGGCAAGTGGGACTAGATTGGGTTGGGAAATCTGGTCGGCATGGATGGGTTGGACCGAAGGGTCTGTTTCCATGCTGTACATCTCTATGACTCTATAAGGGAATCTAGGAAAGAATGTTTGCTTGGAAGCAATAGAATGAACTCAGCACGTTAGAGCAATTCAACTTCAAAGTAAAGCTTTTTATGCATTCAATTAATTAATCAGAAAGACATCAGGCTGAGTGTTAGGCTTTTTAGCTAAGTATGAGATGCCACACTTTTTTCGAAGAAAACAAAAACCGAAAGAACTGCAGATGCTGTAAATCAGAAACAAAGCAGAAGTTGCTGGAAAAGCTGAGCAGGTCTCGCAGCATCTGTGAGGAGAAATCAAAATTAACATTTTGGGTCCAGCGACCCTTCTGAGAATTGTTGGTTTTTATCAACAATCAGCAATGGTTTCATGATCATCATTAAACTCTTAATCACAGACTTTTAAAAGTTTAATTCAAATTCCACCATCTACCATGGCAGGGTTTGAACCCAGTTCAGCAAAAACACCACTAGACCATCCCCTCCCCTTAAATATTGTCATTGGAAAGCAAAAATTAGACCAAGCCTAGCCTACTGAGAAGTGCTTTCCAAATAATGTCTCTGAGTTTTGTCAGGAGCCTAAAATATAGACAGTGTAAAATAAGTAGAGATATCAGCAGTTGATGGGTAGACAGGAATGTGGTGTGATTCAGAAACATTAGGTCTCTACCTTCAAATGCAATAAAAGTTATTTATAGTTTTGTGAAAAATAATCTCTAAAGCCTAATAGTTTGCAGATGCTAGTGACAAAGTAGTGGTTATAAAGAACAGTACATTTACTGTCCTGCAGCCTTTTTTCAGAACTGAATTATCATTCCATCATTGCTGGATTCCACTATTATCTCTCAACAAAAGATGCATTTACTACATTCTGCAGATATTATGGTTCCTGTTACACAGAAACTCTGCACTCGTTTTGAAAGCTGTGGAATAAATTATAATTAGTTTCCTAAATGTATGTTTGTTAACTTGGAAGACACTAATTCTAACACAAAGGCAGCTATAAATGTATGTTGTGTTGCTCAGTGACTATACCATAAGGTTTTCACTGCTTTACTTTTGGATGCCCATTGTTTGAAAATGTCCCTGTTGTATTTTCCCAGATTCACAAAAGAATATGCAAGAATATGAAAGGAAGTAATCCCCTGAAAAATAAACGTTATCACGACTGTAATATATTTCCAAGTCAGGACAGTATGTGGCTTGGAAAAGAACTTGCTGTTGGTGGCTTTTGCATGTATCTGCTGGTCTTGCTCTTCTACATGGGTCTAGAAGGTGCTATCTCAGGAACCTTGGTGAATTTCTGCAGTGTACCTTGTAGATGGCAGAGTGAATGTTAACACTCATCTCAGCAAGAGGGGTGCATTCCATCACACTCCTGACTTATGCTCTGTTGATGGGAGTCAGGAGGTGAGTTATTTGCTGCAAGCTGTCTGATGGCAGACCTGCTCTATAAATAGTATTTATATGGCTAGTCCAGTTCTGTTTCTGGTCAATGGTAAACCTCAGAATGTGGGTAATTCAGAATGGTGATGCCATCAAACATGAAGGAATGATGGTTATAGTGTCTCTTATTGGAGATGCCTAGCACTAGTGTAGCGTATGTTATTGGCCACATGTCAGCACAAACCTGGAAATTGCCTGAGCTTTGCTGCATTTGGACATAGATTGCTTCAGTATCTGAGGAATCCATTAGTGGCACTGGATATTGTGCAACTATCGGCAAACATTCTCACATCTGACATATTGCTGGAGGAAAGATCACTGATGAAACAGTTGAAGATGGTTAGGCCTAGGTCACTGCCCTGGGGAATTCCTACAGAGATGTCTTGCAGCTGAGATGACTGACCTCTGACAATCGTCTCCTTTGTGCCAGCAAAGAGTTTTCCTGATTCTTACTGAATCTAGCTTTGCTAGGACTCTTTGATGCAACACTTAGTCAAGTGTGGCTTTGATGTCATGAGGGTTCTTCAGAGGCTAGCACATCTCAGATGTCAATTTAACTAGTGCAATTGATTTTCCCTGAGTTGTTGGTGTCTCATGTTCAACATTAAAGATACTTGGAACAAGCAGTGAGCTAAAGTAATTTCAGGGGTTCATGATTAACTACCTAGTATAAAGTTAAAAATCACACAACACCAGGTTATAGTCCAACAGGTTTAATTGGAAGCACACTAGCTTTCAGAACACCGTTCCTTCATTAGGTGGTTGTGGAGTACACAATTGTAAGGCACAGAATTTATAGCAAAAGTGTACAGTGTGATGTAACTGAAATTATACATTGAGAAATACCTTGATCTTTAAATAAAACTTAAGTGAGAAGTGGAAAATCTGTTTAATCTCGGTTACTTGTGGTTGGTTAAATCAAAAGTGGGAGAATTGGCTCTTAGTATTCCCAAATTTGCCAAGAAAGTTTGGGAAGATAGAAAAAGGAGAAACTTTTAATATTAGCAGACAGGCTAGAATTGGGTTTAACTAGGGATAAGTGGAAGGCTGAAATTGTAATGGAGTTTAGGTATATCAGAGAAATAGGAGAAAGTGAGGTCTGCAGATGCTGGAGATCAGAGCTGAAAATGTGTTGCTGGAAAAGCGCAGCAGGTCAGGCAGCATCCAAGGAACAGGAAATTCGACGTTTCGGGCAAAAGCCCTGAAGAAGGGCTTATGCCCGAAACGTCGAATTTCCTGTTCCTTGGATGCTGCCTGACCTGCTGCGCTTTTCCAGCAACACATTTTCAGCTCATATCATAGAAATAGTCAAGTGCAGTGGAGTTAGAAAAAATTAGATTGCAAATGAGACAACTGGAGTTAGAGAATGAGGGGGATTGACCTCCGCTTCTTAATAAATGTAAGTACTTTCTTTCTCCAGATGCTACTCACTCAGTCTGCAAACCTCGTTCCTGAGCAGTCAAACCTATGTCATGCTTTGAGTTGCTACCTCACCTCTGGAGCTCTGTCCTTCGATTCAGCTCCATGTTCGCTCTGGTTGACTCTGCTCCTCACATACTTATGCCCCTAATGCTGTTCACTGTCTGATGCTGCTGCTGTCACCACTCAGGCTGATAGTCCAGGTTCCACTCCGCAGATATTTATTCTGCTGCTGCTGTTCATCCACAGGTTTGTTCTCCTTTGCTCTGTAACTGCTGTTATTGCTGCTCAGACTGACATAATCCAGGTCATTCTCCTCAGGTATTTATCATACTGCCGCTGTTCAACCCCAGGTTTGCTCTCCTTTGCTGATGTTGTCGCTTCTTAGACAAGCCTTCACCTTCCAGACAGGTAGAGTGTTCTCACCAGTCACAAGTTTCCTTTGTCTAATTGAACAACATGTTGTAGGATGCTGTTATAGTGCAATGGTAGTGTCCTCACACTTAGACGGGGAGGCTCAGGTTCAAGTCCCACTTTCTCCAGAGTGTGTAATAACATCTCTGAACAGGTTGATTAGAAAAATAGGTTAAATAAAAGATTTTTAAAAATTTGAATAGTGCAATGTATCTAAACTGCTGTTTCTTAACAAACAGTAAACTGGCAGAAAATTGCTTACCCTTGTTTGCAGAGTCAGAGTCAAACAGCTTGACTACCTATACTAGGTAGTCATGATTTGGTGATACAAAGTTAAAAATCACACAACACCAGGTTATAGTCCAACAGGTTTAATTGGAAGCACTAGCTTTCGGAGCGCTGCTCCATCAGGTGGTTGTGGAGGACACAACTGTAAGGCATTCTCAGGTTAACTGTAACAATTGGTGTTAGCTAGACAATATGTTGAAGGTATTAGCCCCTGGTGTTCTCTGTCTGTGCCATGATATTTAGATGTTTGCTGTTTTAATAAATAAATAAAAGTCCCACTTATATAACAAAACAATAGAACTTAGTCTCTCAAAATTACAGCTCGGATACATCTTCCAGAATGCTCCACACCCTCTTCATGGATCTTCTTTCAGAAACGCTCCTCCTTCAAATTCTTGCATCAGGAATGTCTCTCTCCGTCAAATTCTAGTGTCAGAAATATTAGCTAAGAGTGTTACTGTACCTTTAGTCAGATGATGGTTCTGCTGAGTGAGCTAATCTCTTTAAATGGCAGTATGCTCTCCATTAACGTTCAAATGCCTGTTTTATACCCTTGATGACCTACTACTTTCTTGCAATGTGATTGATTCTAGATGGTCAAAACTACCAGATTTACATTTTATTGGCCCTAAATTGAAAAATCTGCTGTCTTGGTAAAAATGTTGCTTTGCCTGCTAACAGGAGAACCTTTTTGTTACAAATGTTTCAATTTGACAACCTAAAAACTGGCAAACTGCTGCCTTATCTCATTTTTAAATCTAAAAGAAAAAGCATCTTTTAAAGGGATCACACATTCTTCCTTCCTATCATTTTACAATTCAAATTCTAACATACTGCCTTTCACAAGTGCTCTACCTAACTTTGCAGCACTTTCTATAGTTGTAGTCCGCTAAGAATAGACATTGGGTGTGGGAGATCTGAGTTTGGTGATGAGTGGGTAAGGTTGTGTAATCAGTTCCTGGATTATTGTCTGCAGTTGACACAAATTGATTTAGTTTGAAATGGCAGGAGAACTCACCCCCATGGAATGCTCCACCTGCAATATGTGGAAAATCAGGGACACTTCCATGGTCTACAGTGACTATATATGCAGGAAGTGTGTTCAACTGCAGCTCCTGATTTGCCACAGGGAGCACCTAGAGGTGTGGATGGATTCACTACGGAGCAACCATGAGGCTGAGAGTGTTGCGGATAATATGTTTAGTGAGCTGGTCATACCACCAGTAAGGACTACACAAAGAATTGGGTGACCACCAGCAAGATAGGCAAGTCTAGGCAGTTTGTGGCCATTCCCCTCTTAAACAGGGTCAAATGTCACACAACACCAGGTTATAGTCCAACATATTTATTTGAAATTGCAAGCTTTCAGAGTGCTGTATCTTCATCAGGTGGGGGAAATTGCATTACTGATAATGGGAGGATATCTCAACTGTACTGAGGGACGGCACCTTGGAGGGTTCACCTAACAATGCCATATGAGCAGAACTCAAGAATAGGAAAGACAAAATCACTTAGATGGGATTGTACTACAGGCCTTCCAATAGCCAGCAGGTGAAAGAGGAATGGTCAGATTTTGGAAAAATGTAAAACCAGCATTGTTATGGGTGATCTTAACTTCCCCTATATTGACTGAGACTCACTTAGTGTCAGAGGCTTGGAGGGGGATGGAATTTGTTAAGTGTGCCCAGAATGATCTTTTTGAAACAATATGTGAATAACACAACTAGGGAAGGGGCCATACTAGACCTGACATTGGGGATGAGTCCAGTCAGGAGATTGAAGTTTCAGTGGGGAAGCATTTCAGGAATGGTGACCATAATGTTGTAGTCATGATTTGGAGATGCCGGTGTTGGACTGGGTTGTACAAAGTTAAAAATGACACAACACCAGGTTATAGTTCAACAGGTTTAATTGGAAGCACTAGTTTTTGCAGCGCCACTCCTTTACAACCACCTGATGAAGGAGCAGTGCTCTGAAAGCTAGTGCTTCCAATTAAACCTGTTGGACTATAACCTGGTGTTGTGTTATTTTTAACATAATGTTGTAAGTTTTAAGTTACTTATGGATAAGGATGACAGTCGCCCACAGGTGAAAGTATTAAGTTGGGGGAAGGCTAGCCTCCACAATATTAGTCAGGAAATAGGGAATTCAGATTGGTGGAAGCTATTTAGGAGTAAACCACATCAATATATGGCAATCTTTTAAAGGCCATTGATTAAATTTGCTGTGAAACTGAAGGACAAGGATGGCAAGATTTGGGAATCTTGGATGACAAGAGAAATTGAGAGCTTAGGCAAAAAGAAAAAGGAGGCATACATAAAGTTTTGAAGACAGAGTCCATGAAGAATCGAAAGATAACAGGAAAGAACTCAAACAAAAAAATTAAGAAATGTCTTTGTGAAACAGGATTAAGGAAAATCCCAGGGTGTTTTATTTATATATATATATATTATATATGGAGCAAAGGGTAGTTAGAGAAAGGGTAGGTCCACTCAAAGACAAAGAAAGGAATTTATGCATGGAGCCAGAGGAAATGGGTGAGGTACCTAACAAATACTTTGCATCAGTATTCATAAAGGAGAAGGGTATGGTGGAAGATGGGTCTTGGGAGAGGATGTTGATATTCAAGGGCATGTCTACATAAAGAGGTGGTGTTGGGTGTTTTAAAAAGCATTAAGGTAGATAAGTCCCAGGACCTGATGGGATCTATCCCAGAATGCTGAGGGAGGCAGGTGAGGAAATTGCTAGGGTCTTTGATTCCTCTTTAAGACAAAGAACTGGTCCCAGAGACCTGGAGAATAGCCACATTGTTCCTTTGTTGAAGGAGGGCAATAGTGGGGAAATTACAGGCCAGTGAGCCTTACGTCAGTGGTCGGGAAATTATTGAAGAAGATACTTAGTGATAGATTTACTCACATTTGGAAAAAATATTGACTTATTAACAATAGGCAACGTGGCTTTGTGCAGGGAAGGTCACGTTTCACAAAATTTAATTGTACTTTTTGAGGAAATGACAAAGGTGATTGATGAATTAAAAATCACACAACACCAGGTTATAGTCCAACAGGCTTATTTGGAAGCAGTAGCTTTTGAACACTGCTCCTTCATCAGGTGTTTGTGGAGAATAAGATTGTAAGACACAGAATTTATAGCAAATGTTTACAGTGTGATGTAACTGAAATTATATATTGAAAAAGACCTGGATTGTTTGTTGTCTCGCATCTTTTAGAATGACCATGTTGGTTTCAGTTCTTTCATAGGTAAATCGCCAAACCTTTTTAAAAGTTACATTCTCAAGTGAACTTTAACAATTGGTGTGATGTTGGCTAGATAATGAATTAAGGTGTGAGCTACCCTGTGTGAGACTGTCTGCGTCATAATGATCAGTCTGAATCTAATCTAAAAAAGGGACTTACAGAATCTTAGATGGATTCATGCAGTTTTTGAGCAAAATGAAATGTAATTCTGCAAGTACAAATTCACCCCATAAACTTAGATGTGTATGTATGCATGTGAGTGTGCGTGTGGCCTGGGGAGGTTATGAGTGTGAGAGACTGTGTGTATGTGTGTGAGTGTAAAGGGGTATACGTCTGTGAGAAGGGTGCATGTGTGAGGGGGGGAATGTATGTGTGACCATATAAGAGAGGGTCTACATGAGTGTATGGGTCTGTAGGAGTGTCTGTGTCTGTCTGTCTGTGTGCATGTGTGCAGTGCAATGGGATCACCTGTAGTGTATCATGAACCCAAAATCCTGGTTGAGGCCAACCCCATGGGTACTGAACGTAGCTATCAGCCTCAGCTTGGCCACTTTTCGTTGTTGCCTGTCCTGAAGTCTGCCTTGGAGGATGGTCACCTGAAGGTCTGAGGTCGAATGTCCCAGACCACTGAAGTGTTCTCTGACTGGGAGGAAACACTCCTGTCTGTTGATTGTTATGTGGTATCTATTGCTTGGTCTCGGCAATGTACCATGGCTTAGGGCATCCTTGCTTGCAGCATATGAGATAGGCAACACTGGCTATTTCATATGCTGCCACGTACATGGTGGGAGGTGTCCCCACGTGTTATGGTGGTATCCGTGCCGACACTGACACGTCTTGCAGCATCTACCACGACAAGATTGTATGGTGTTATCCTGAAAGCCGGACAGTTTGCTACGAACAATGATCTGTTTGAGGTTTGGTGATTGTTTAAAGGCGAAAAGTGGAGGTGTGTGGAAGGTCTTGGCAAGGTGCTCATCTTCATTAATAATGTGTTGCAGGCTGCAAAGAATAGTAGCTTTTCAGCTCCTGGGAAGTACTGGACAACGAGGGGTTACCCTGGCGGTTGCAGCTCGTGTCGATCTACTGAGGAGGTCGTTACGGTTTCTCGCTGTGGCACATTGGAACTGGCGGTCGATGAGTTGGGCATCTTTTCCCGTTCTTATGAGGGCATCCTTGAGTACTTCCAGGTGCCTGTCACACTCCTCCTCATCTGAATAGATATCCAGTAAGCATAGGGCTCGTCCATAGGGGATGGCTGTGTTAATGTGTTTCGGGTGCAAGCTGGAGAAATGTAGTATCATGAGGTTCTCCATGGGTTTGCAGTAGAATGAGATGCTAAGGTGCCCATCCATGATGGAGATGCAGACCCATACACTCATGCAGACCCTCTCTCATACTCATACATTCACTCCCACTCACACACGCATCCTCTCACAGACTTACAACCCTTTACACTCACATTCACACACATATAAACACACCCACAGGCCCCTACCGCGCACCCCCCCCACCCAACTCACCCACCTACATACACATGTAACTTTGTGGGGTGAATTTGTACTTGCAGAATTACATTTTATTTTGCTCAAAAACTGCATGAATCCATGTAAGATTCTGTAAATTCATTTTTTTAGATTAGAATCAGTCTGACTATTGTGGCACAGCCAGTCTCACACAAAGAAGCTAACACCTTTAATACATTATCTGGGCGGACATGATACCAATTGTTAAAGTTCACTTGAGAATGTAATGTCTAAAAAAGTTCTGCGATTTACATATGAAAGAACTGAAACCAGTATGTTCATTCTAAAAGATGACAGACTTAACGAACAATCCAGGTATTTTTCAGTACAGTTACATCACACTATAAACTTTTGCTATAAGTTCTGTGTCGTACGATCTTATACTCCACAACCACCTGAAGGAGCAGTGTTCCGAAAGTTACTGCTTCTGTTGGACTATAACCTGGTGTTGTGTAATTTTTAACTTTGTACTCCCCAGTCCAACATTGGCATCTCCAAATCACGATTAATGAGGGTAAGGTGTTAGATATTGTCTATGTGGACTTTAGCAAGACCTTTGACAAGGTCCCTCATGGCAGGCTGATACAAAGATGAAGTTACATTGGATCCATAGTGAGTTGGTAAAATGGATGCAGAACTGGCTTCATCGTAACAGAGAGTGTAACAGTAAAACTGTGTTTTTCTGACTGGAGATCTGTGACCACTGATATTCTGCAGGGATCGGTGCTGCGATGCCTAATGTTTGTGACATATATAAATGAATTGGAGGAGACCTTCGGTGGCCTGATTAATAACTTTGCGGATGACGCAAGGATTGGGGGAGCTGAGGTTAGGAAGATTGCCAGAAGATACAGCAGGATATACGTAGACTGGAGACTTGGGCAGAGAAATGGCAGATGGAATTTAATTTCAACAAGTGAGGTGATGAATTTTGGAAGATTTATTGCAGGTGGGAAGTCAATGGAAGCAGCGTCAAAATACAGAATGCACACAGGTCCTCAGTTCCCTGAGAGTGGCAACTGAAGTGAATAAACTGGTCAGGGAGACATATGACATATTCACCTTCATTAGTCAGGGCACAAGAGTATAAAGACTGCAAGTTGTGTTGTAGCTGTGAAGAACTTCAGTAAGGCCACAGTTAGAATGTTGCATACAGTTCTGGTCAACAAGCTACCAGAAGGATGTGAAGGCTTTGGACAGAATACAGAGACAGCATACCTCACGGTGGCTCAGTGGTTTGCATTTCAGCCTCACAGTACCAGGGACGAAGGTTCAATTCTAGCCTCAGGCGACTGTCTGTGTGGAGTTTGCACATTCTCCCTGTGTCTGTGTGGGTTTCCTCCCACAGTCTAAAGATGTGCTGGCCATGCTAAATTGCCCATAGTGTTAGATGAATTAGTCAGAGGGAAATGGGTGTGGGTGGGTTACTCTTTGAAGGGTTTGTGTGGGGCTGAAGGCCTATTTCCACACTGTAGGGAATTAAATCTAAAAAAAAGTTGCCTGGTCTGGAGGGTATTATCTATGAGGAGAGATTGGACAAGCCTGGTTTTATTGCACTTGAATGTCAAAGGATGAGGAGAGACTTGATAGCAACTTACAAAACTATGAGAGAATGCATAGTCTGAGTCTTCTTCCCAAAACTTCAATTACTAAGGGGCAAAGGTTTAAGGTAAATTGGGTTAAATTTAAAGAAGATGTGAGAGGCAAATTTTCGACAAAGAGGGTGATAAATGCCTGGAATGCCCTGCCTGAGAACCTGGCTGAAGTGGATACAATAGCATCATTTAAGAGAAATCTTGACAGATATATGAATAAGCAGGGAATAGAGAAATATTGACTGCATAAAGGCAAAAGATATTTCCCTTAAAAAGGCATAATGTGTCGGCCCAACCTTAGAACATAGAACAAAGAACAGTACAGCACAGAACAGGCCCTTCAGCCCACGATGTTGTGCTGACCATTGATCTTCATATAAGGTAAACCCAATATACAAACCCTCAAATTTCTGTGACCATATGCAAGTCCAGCAGTCTCTTAAATATCCCTAATGACCTCGCTTCCACAACTGCTGCTGGCAACGCATTCCATGCTCTCTCAACTCTCTGCGTAAAGAACCTGTCTCTGACATCCCCTCAATACTTTCTGCCTACCAGCTTAAAACTATGACCCCTCGTGTTAACAATTTCTGCCCTGGGAAAAAGTCTCTGGTTATCAACTCTATCTATGCCTCTCATTATCTTGTACACCTCAATTATGTCCCCTTTCTTCCTTCTTTTTTCCAATGAAAAAAGTCCAAGCTCAGTCAACCTCTCTTCGTAAGATAAGCCCTCCATTCAGGCAGCATTTTGGTAAACCTCCTCTGAACCCTCTCCAAAGCATCCACATCTTTCCTATAATAGGGCGACTAGACTGGGCACAGTATTCCAAGTGCGGTCTAACCAAAGTTTTATAGAACTGCAACAAGACCCCACGGCTCTTAAACTCAATCCCCCTGTTAATGAAAGCCAAAACATCATATGCTTTCTTAACAACCCTGTCCACTTGGGTGGCAATTTTAAGGGATCTATGTACCTGCACACCAAGATCCCACTGTTCCTTCACACTGCCAAGAATCCTGTCTTTAATCCAGTACTCAACTTTCAAGTTCGACGTTCTAAAATGCATCACTTCGCATTTATCCAGGTTGAACTCGATCTGCCACCTCTCAGCCCATTTCTGCATTCTGTCAATGTCACGCTGCAGCCTACAACAGTCCTCTATACCGTCAACGACACCTCCAACCTGTGTGTTGTCTGCAAACTTACTAACCCATCCTTCAATCTCCTCATCCAAGTCATTAATAAAAATTACAAAGAGTAGAGGCCCAAGTACAGAGCCCTGTGGAATACTTTCCTTCCCCACCACTTGCTGTCTTCTGTCGACCAGCCAATTCTGTATCCAGACAGCTAAATCTCCCTGTATCCTATTCCTCCTGACCTTCTGAACGACCTATCATGGGGAACCTTATCAAATGCCTTGCCAAAGTCCATATACACCACATCCACTGCTGGATCCTCATCAACTTGTCTAGTAACAGCCTCAAAGAACTCAATAAGATTTATGAGGCATGACCTGCCCCTCACAAAGCTATGCTGACTGCATTTAATCAAGCCATGCTCTTCCAGATGGTCATAAATCCTATCCCTCAGAATCCTTTCTAACACCTTGCAGATGACAGACGTGAGACTGACTTGTCTGTAATTGCCGGGGATTTTCCTATTTCCTTTCTTGAAGAGAGGAATTACATTTGCCTCCCTCCAGTCCTCAGGTACGACTCCGGTGGAGAGCAAGGATGCAAAGATCTTCACAAGCGGCGAAGCAATCACATTTCTCACTTCCCAAAGCAGCCGAGGACAAATCTGGTCTGGCCCTGGCGACTTGTCAATCTTAATGATTGTCAAAAGTTTCAGCACATCAGCTTCCTCAATCTCTATCCATTCCAGCATGCTTATCTGCTCCTCAATGGTTTCATCACTACAAGGTCCTTTTATTTAGTAAAGACAGAAGCAAAAAACTCATTTAGGGCTTCCCCTACCTCCTCAGACTCTATACACAAGTTCCCTATGCTATTCCTGATCAGCCCTACTCTTTCTTTGATCATTCTCTTATTCCTCACATATCCTCCTCACATTCTCTTATTCCTCCTAATCCTTCCTGCCAAGCCTTTATTGTGCCTTTTTCCTTCCTCACCTGCCTGTAATCCTCTAGAGCTGAGCTAGACCCTTGCTTCCTCCACCTTACATAAGCTGCCTTTTTTCTTTTGATGAGAAGCTCCTCTGCTCTCGTCATCCAAGGTTTCTTTATCTTAACCCTTCTTGCCTGTCTCAGAGGAACATATTTTTGCATCACTCGCAACAACTGTTCCTTAAACAGTCTCCACATGTCTATAGTGCCCTTTCCATGGAACAATTGCTCCCAGTCCATGCTTCCCAACTCACGACTGATAGCATCATAGTTTCCTTTTCCCCAATTAAATATCCTCCCATTGTGCCTGCTTCTCTCCTTCTCCATAGCTGTGTAGAATGTGAGGCAGTTGTGGTCACTATCACCAAAATGCTCTCCCACTGCAAGATCTGACACCTGCCCCGGCTCATTGCCGAGCACCAAATCCAAAATGGCCTCTCCCGTCGGCCTGTCAACGTACTGAGTTAGGAAACCCTCCGGAATACACCTTACAAAAACAGCTCCTTCCAAACCATCTACTCAAAGGAGGTTCCAATCAATATTAGGAAAGCTAAAGTCACCCATTACAACAACCCTACTACATTCACACTTTTCCAAAATCTGCCAACCTATGCTTTCTTCAATCTCCCTGCTGCTATTGGGGGCCTGTAGTAAACCCCTAGTGAGGTGGCTGCTCCCTTAATGTTCCTAATTTCCACCCATACTGACTCAGTAGGCAGACCCTCCTCAACAATGGTAACTTCTGTAGCTGTGATACCCTCTCTGATTAGCAGTGCTACATCCCCTTCTCTTTTTCCCACCCCCCTATTCTTTTTAAATGTTCTAAACCCTGGAACATCCAGCAACCATTCCTGCCCCTGAGAAACCCACGTCTCTGTTATGGCCACAACATCATAGCACCAGGTACTGATCCATGTTCTAAGCTCATCACTTTTATTCCTGATACTCCTTGCATTAAAGCAAACACGCTTTAACCGATCCCTTAGTTCTTTCCCAGGAAATACCTCTTGCTATTGCCTCACCTCCATCAACTCTCACCACCGGTATATGACTCAGCTTCCCACTCCCCTGCCATACCTTCCACCCAGGACATTGGTCCCCTTCCGGTTCAGGTGCAACCCGTCCTTCATGGACAGGTTCCACTTTCCCCAGAAGGCATCCCAATTATCTACATATCTGAAGCCCTCTCTCCTACACCAGCTGCGCAGCCACATGTTAAGCTGCGCCCGTTCCCTGTTCCTCGTCTCGCTATCTCGTGGCACTGGTAGTAAACCCGAGAACACTACACTGTTCGTCCTGCTCTGCAGCTTCCACTCTAACTCCCTGAAATCACTTTTTATATCCTCTATGCTTTTCCTGGCTATATCATTGGTGCCTTGATAGGCCGAAGGGCCTTTTTTTGTGCTGAACTGTTCTTTGTTCAGTAGAATGAAGAAATATGGCTGGTAGTTTTGGAGTGGTGTGTTTGGCCCTGTAGTCTTTGGAGAAAAGAGTCTTTGTTCCTCCCTTGGGCTGATTAGATGAGATTTGCTACATGTGGAAACAGGCTTTTCAGCCCAACAAGTCAACACCGACCCTCCAAAGAGCAACCCACCACCCCATGCCTAATGCATTACTATAAACATAAACATAAATTACTATGGTGTAATTTAACATGGCCAATTCACCTGACTTGCACATCTTTGGACTGTGGGAGGAAACCGGAAGAAACCTACACAGACATGGGGAGAATGTGCAAACTTCACACAGACAGTCGTCCAAGGCTGGAATTGAACCGGGGACCCTGGTGCTGTGAGGCAGCAGTGCTAACCACTGAGCCATCGTGTCGTCCCTTATTATGCTTGTAGAGGAACTCTTAGTCTTCCCAAGATGATGGTAACTCATTCCCTTAGATCCTCTCTCTCCCCTATCTACACTTGTTGATACACATTTTAGGGGCTGGTAACCTATGATGTGTTAATCTCCTGTGTGACCGTTTTAGCCAATGGTGTTGAGCAGCTACTCACAATGCCAGGATGATCATTGTTCCCTTGCCTGCCTTCATTTAAGGATTAATTTTCCTACAGTGTTAGCTTATTTCAACTCTCCTTTCTTCTGTTTGCATTTTAACTATAGTGTAAAAACAGAATGCACTTTGCTTCAAACCTGGTGTTTGACCAACTGAATTGCATCTGAAACAGAATGTCTGGTACTGGCCTTTTAAAAATAAGAAATGTTGGGGTGTAGGCTGTCTTCTTAATATATTTTGAGGGGGTTTGGTCTGCTCCATAACATTATAAATCCAGAGATATATTGTATTTTGCAACAAGGACAACCCTCTCAGAAAATATAACAATAAGGGCAAGCATGATTTGCACCACTAATACTCTAGTTAGGTGCCACATAGCTTTACTATGCATCGTTATTATGCCACTGTCATGGTAACTCCAAACATATTACTTGCTAGTAATGGATTTTGAGGAAGATCAGACTAAATTACTCAAGTGCTCAAATTCTTGAGATGCCAAGTGGTATTTGTAAAGTAATCTCCTGTGTAATGTCAAAGTACAATATTCTTGTAACAGCAGTGAGAGAAAAACGAACTGGGTCAAATTACAGCATATAACAGGTTTTTTTTAGTGCTGGTATTGAACTGAAGTCTGTCTTTCATGTAATCTCTGTTTTTTAGAGGGGTCTTTGCATTGCTTCCTAATTTTTATGTAAGGAGAACAATGAAATAAACATTTATTATGTATATTCTTCTTTGCAAAGCAAAGTTAAATAATTGTTTAACAGCGTAATAAAGATGCTACTTCCCTGGCTTTAGGTTAGCTAATGTCTTAGCTTTATTGTAAACATAAACTCAAGATAACTGAAAAAAATGTAATAAAAGATGAGAATGAACATTGCTCACTCTTCTCAAAATGGAAACTTGCCTAATATGTTGTAGATTGTAATAGGAAACTTATGTGCTTTCTTTGTTATGACTGCCTTTCGCAATTCAGATCCTTAAGTCTGCAATTTTGTTTCAGTACTGTTCAGGAGCGCATTTCCAGGGGCTTGTAAAAGATCAGTCTGAAAAGTAAGTTTGTAAAAAAGAAAAGTTTCAGTTAATATGCTAAACAAGCCAAGTCTGTGACTTTAATTTCTGATCAAATTTCACACATATTGCTTGTGCGAGAAAGCTTTATTGAAAGAATAATTTTGTAATTTGTGATGAATGGGGTCAGATTTATATAATATATATATCACGTTGAGTTAGCATTTTAAAAAATTTGGAAGTTGAGGTTAAAAATAAACTAGGTCAGATAGTCTTTCCAGAACGTGACTTAATTCAGTATGTTCAGACAGCAGAAACCCCAGAGTGTTAGTAGAAAAGTGTATATATTACACTGGCTTACTACAGGGATAGTAAACAGTGAGGTTCATGAGGTTGTTTTCAATAATCAAGGGTTGATTTTAGTTTACGAAACTCAGATTGAAATTTTATGGGAGTTCACAGTAAATCTGATTGGGGTAAATACAGTTACTCTCCTTGAAAAGGAGTACAGAACAGTTCTGGGAAAGCAACAGTTACCTCAGTTGAAAAGTTTGGATTGTGTACTTCCAGACCAAGAGTGTTTGGTTCGAAATCTGCAGACCATTAAAATTTGAGGAAATCTAAGCCCTCAATTTTGAGAGAATTCATGTAAGATAACTTCATAGTTCACAGAAAAACACCAGGAAATTAAGTTATACTAAATTAAAGATATTAATATTGATCTAGGTTTGAATTGCTGTAAAGTGATGAGGAATAGATTGAAACTTCTGTTTTCCTGAGTATTAAGGTTTTTAAAATTCTAACTGTGTCGTACATTGAGATAACTCACTTTCTTTGTTTACATCTTTTCTGCATTAAAGAAACTCTGCAGTCCAGAGAAGCTATATTTGAATGAATGACCACTGCGTTAATTTTTTAAAGAAGTGTGATCTCCTATGTTAGATTTCATTCTGGGATTTGACTTGTCTACTGATATAATTAGTTAGGAATACAACATTTCCAATATAGAATGTAGCTTCATAGATTTAAGTAGTGAGTATCATACTTGCATTCAGATGTTAACAATATGGATACTTTTTGTCTATTTGAGATGCGTATCAGTGAGTGTTTGAAGTTTGTACAATAGTGAGTGTCAGAAGTGTTCAATGAAGGCAAATTTCTTCATCAAGGAAGATTTAAAGTCCATATTTCATAAAAAGCTAATCTCATGAAAAGCCATTGTCATGACAAATTAACTTTTGTTCTTCCTCCATAATTTCTGCCAGACTTGTTGAGTATTTTTTGTTTTCAAATAGTTAATCTTTTCCAATAACAATCCTTTCATTTCCAAAGTACTTTATTAGCATTTTGGATTGTCCTGAGGACATGAAGGGCTGAATTTTGTTGATCCAATTAGCATGCTAACATTGTGACTGTTTCTCAGTCACAATCCTGCTGGAAGTCAATGTGCATCCAACTGGCAGTAATTTGCAGAAGACTACCTGTTACTGAATTATTCATGATACCTATTCTATGGATGGTAGTGCAGCAGTGTCAATGTTAAGAGTACAGACACAGAGCACATCAGATAAGGGACATGCCTCAACACCTTCAACATAAATGTACACACATTACAGGACAGTTCAACAGAGAGATCTACTCTAGGGATTCAGCACACATTACTCATAGCCACCGCAACATCTGCATTCTTACACCACTAAATGGTTGTGGCGTACATGCTGCTTTATATGGTTCCTTGCTTATTTGCACGTTCTGAATTATTTAATTCTTTTTTTCTCAAAATTCTAAATTTCTGCCATTTCATTTAAGGGTTACCTTACTGTACAGCTGTATCACTTGCTTAGACAATGTGCTGGCAGTGTGAAATCTGCGTACCTCTGCTACAATTTCAGTGCCTCACAAAATGCCTCCTTAACTAGCTCCCTGTGACTACCAAGTAGGCCACACTCCCACAGAAGTCAAAATGGTTTCATAATAGTCAGCCACACACTATGCTGCAGCACAAATATTCTGGCTCTCCTACCTTCAGATCTGTTTCTACAGCCTTTACAAAATTCAACCCAAAATATTGCATTAAATGAAAGACTTTTCTGATTTGGTAAAGACAATGTCAGCTTGTCTGAGTGATTTACCAGCAATCAAGCTACTATCAATAAAGTTATAATGACACACATTTTAATTTCATTCTTTTTGCAAGCAATTCTATAAATCTTCTTTAATAGAACTTGGAGCAGAATTCGAAGTGAGTAAAAGACAACTGTAGAATACATTAGCCATGTCAAAGAAAAACCTTCCTAAATTTGATACTAGAAAAAATGTCATGGTCAGGCAGTTAGAAAAATGATGATGCTTCTCCATTTTACATCAAACTTAATTAATACATTTTTGCTTGCTGAGTGTATCTCATCTAATTATATTATAAATTTCAGTTACTACTCAAGTCTGTGCAGACAGATGTAGAAATCCAGGTTTAGCAACATTAAAGTCTAGTAACTAAAAATAATATTTACTATATACATTTAATCCATTTCAAGTTAACTGACAATTTTTTTGTTAAAAAATCAGAAATTTGGATCTATTGAGATCTATGTATAATCATCCAGACAGAACTGACTTTAATTATTTCTGCTACATTATTTTGCTGCTGCATCTCTACTGAAATCGCATAAGGTCCCTTGGGGTTCGCACCCAAGTAACAAATGCCTGCTTCTGTATTTCATTCCACGCTTGCTGATAATTTGTTGCAGCTTCCTTGAATTCCCAGTAGGTTTTTAATGTTTTATTTCTGTTAGAATAAAAAAAAGTAACTTTAACAATACGTTTATTATCACAATTAACAATATATCAATATAATAAACATATACAAATGCAAAGAAGTCAGATAAATTAGCAGTTCCTTGTGGTTGAGTTAACTTTAACAGCATTGCTTCTCTTTATTAAATTTAGTTTCACATCTGTCCAAGTTAAAATTGCATCATGGATCTGCTTTGAGCTCTGGGGACTGATACATCACCAAATTTTAATCTCTTGTAGCTACAGAGGTACAAAAAAAAACGTAGAATACTAGCTTCTCACTATCTAGTCTTGCTTTTTTTTCACAAATACCTGCTGTTTGCTGCAATTGTAAATGTTGCCATCCAGTCTTATTTTCTGCTGGCATCTAATCTCACGTTGCTGTAATGTTATAATTAAAGGGTTCTGCTTTCAGTTTACATTGAAACACAATGACAAAAAAACCACAAAACAAAACAGAATTATGTTTTAGCATTAAGAGCTACACTATAGAAAACAAAGTTGATAACAATGGTAAGGCATCAGCTAAAATGGTGAAACTGATTATCATATAGATTCATATAGATTGATTGTAAATATTTGTTTTGTATCAGATACTTTCTGTTTCAATGTGCCATCCATTCGAATGTGAATGGAAAAGATTTAGAATTCTTAGTGAAAAGTATAATAACTGACTTTTTGAAAAATGAAATACAAGAAATCCCAGGATGCAAATGGTTCCATTCTGGAGTCTGTTCGCAAATCAATTTCCATGCAAGTTGGAACAAATGCAGGACAATATAAAGCAGCCATTCGTATGTACAGGAAATGTTTCTATGTTGGCTCTTTAAAATTATACATCGTATCACCCTCCGTCTCTGGTCCTCACTCTTAACAACTTCTCCTTCCAATCCTCCCACTTCCTCCAAACCAAAGGAGTAGCCATGGGCACCCACATGTGTCCCAGCTATGCCTGCCTCTTCGTCGGATATGTGGAACAGTCCATCTTCCGCAGCTACAATGGCACCAACCCCACCTTTTCCTCCGTTACATCGATGATTGTATTGGCGCAACCTCGTGCTCCCACGAGGAGGGTGAACAGTTCATCCACTTTACTAACACCTTCCACCCCGACCTCAAATCTACCTGGACCGTCTCAGTCTCCTCCCTCCCCTTCCTAGACATCTCCATTTCTATCTCGGGCAAGTGTCTCAACACAAGACATTTACTACAAACCGACTGACTCCCACAGATACCTAGATTACACCTCTTCCCACCCTACCCCTGTAAAAGCACCCATCCATATTCCCAATTCCTTCGCCTCCGCCACATCTGCTCCCAGGGGGACCAATTCCACTACCAAACAGCCCAAATGGCCTCTTTCTAAGACCGCAATTTCCCCTCCGACGTGGTCGATGATGCTCTCCACCGCATCTCCTCCACTTCCAGCACCTCCGCCCTTGAACCCCGCCCCTCCAATCGCCACCAGGACAGAACCCCACTGGTCCTCACCTTCCACCCCACCAACCTCCGGATACATCGTATCATCCTCTGTCTCAGCGAATCCTCTTTAAAATTATATCCCTGTTTAGGATCGTTTTTATAAGTATTAGCATTTGTAGGTTTGGATGTACAGGATCCCTGTACTTAGAAAATATACAAACCAAAATAATTAGGATATAGAGGCAGACCTATCAGGTTTTGCTTCCTGGCTTAATCAATTTCATTTTTAACTTCAATTTCTGTTCTTTTTCAAACAGTTTCTCCACTAGCACATTAGTTAGTGAGGATACCTACTCTACAGATTCCAATTTGATTTCTTCTTTGCATCGCACAGTCAAATGTTCGTTGCCCAACATCAAGTTAGATACTAGGAATTTTCCCATACTGGAACTGAAATGTCATGCAACTCAATATAGTTGATTTAGCTTAGATATTCAGCAAATTTTTTTTAGATTAGATTACTTAGATTAGATTACTTACAGTGTGGAAACAGGCCCTTCGGCCCAACAAGTCCACACCGACCCGCCGAAGCGCAACCCACCCAGACCCATTTCCCCTACATTCACCCCTGCTCCAAACACTATGGGCAATTTAGCATGGTCAATTCACCTAATCTGCACATTTTTGGACTGTAGAAGGAAACTGGAGCACCTGGAGGGAAACCCACTGTGCCGCCGTGCCACCCACTGTGCCGCCCACAAATAAATGTGAGAGACAGAGTGAAGTGCTAGACTTGAATAGGTTGTCTTGTTGAACTCATAAAAATAGAGTATTTACAGACTGACTTTTGTAACAAAGACAAACAAAAACCAATACAACATAGGAACGGGCCAGTTCGCCTCCAAACCCATGCCAACACATTTTGCCCTTCCATGCTAAAACTGTCTTCACTTACAAGAACCAGATCCTTCTATTTCCTTCCTATTCATGTATTCATACGTAGTTTAAAGGCTCGCAATAGAGTTTAAAGTCAATTAAGCACATTTGAATTGTAGTCATTACTATAACATAGGGAATATGGCAGCCATTTTACACATGGCAAGCACCAACAAATAATCAATTTTAGTGATTATGAATGTGGAACAAACATTGATTAGGATATATTTGTGAAGCACATCAAAAAGTACAATGGGATTTCATTTGTGTAGTAACTGTAACAAAATCTGTAGCACAATTTAGAAAGACTGCATGTACAAAATCACTGCAATGAACAGAAAAAGCTTTTTCCAGTTTCTGTAGTTTACCTAAGTGATTATTAGACTGAGTTAGTTACAAATGCTTATTAAGGTGGCTGATTACAGTTGTAATAAATTTTAATGTCACTTAGTGATTCAAGAAACTGACTGGAAATAAACAGGATACTAATTTATATAGCATGAGAAGACAGTACTTATTGGTCGGGCCATTATTGGCATGGAGATGCAGCAGGAATAATAAACTCAATTCTCAGACTAGACAAGTAGACTGCTTTGGCAGGTTGTTACAATGGGAATGCAACAGGGATTGACAGCTCTCATGACCCCTTTCTTTCTAATCGAAGATGCTGTAGGGTATATACACGTTTGTACAAGGTATACCTGCATAAAACAGGCTTCTGTGCGTTAATTATGTAGCGTCTAGCACACGCAAATGCATCAACTCTACATCAAGTTATAATCTTAATTTATTTTCTGGTGTAATACTTAATAGTCTGGATTACTTACTAAACAATGTCCAATAGCAGCATCACTTCTAATAGCGGACATACTGATCTGAGGATCAATATGGAATGGTTGAACACATTGCAATGGTCACCATTTGATAAATACAAAGCAGTATTAGTCCAAACTTCTTTAAAGCCTTCATGTTTCAGAAAGGTGAAGATGTTGGCAAATATAATTCAGTTTATCATTATATTGCTTTGTTGATTTAATATTTTATTTCTGAATGGTTGACGATCCAATTTGTTGAGCCCTTTAAAAATTATTTCAAAAGAAAATCCAGAATTGATGTGTTTATCAATAAGTTAACAAAAATAAACATGTTAGCACACAACTTGATAGTTTACATTTTGAGAAATTTTTTTCCTAAACTTCAAAGGTCAAAACTATTTCTTCAGTAACTTTCCCATTAATGATAGGTAATATGTGTTACATGCAAGAAAAAAAAAGAATGTTTTGCCCATGGAAGAGCATATTCTTGTGGACTGTAACAAGAACAAACATGGATTTTGTGAAGAGTGTCTACATATCATCGTATCTGACACTGAACATTAGTTTCAACAAAAGCACAGGGCTCTGCTGTCAAAATCACATCAAATGAAATAAATGTTAACTATAATGGAAAAAGAAACTTTAATATGAAATGAGTGGCACATAACATTCATACCAAAGAGAAATTAGGCAATAGTCTTCTCCAACTAGACAGAAGTTGAACATCTCACCTTGCAGAAATGAGCATTAGCTTTGCTGAACCCTTCACAATCAATATCCTGAGGGTAACAGATGACCAGAGGTATAAATGCTGTGGCCCAATTGCAGATTCTGAGATGAAAGTCATCTCCTGTCTCCTTAGAGCTTATCCACCATCCACAAGTGCATTGAGTATAGTTGTGGCTGTATAGGGCATTGGTTAGGCCACTTTTGGAATACTGCATGCAGTTCTGTCTCCCTGCTATAGGAAGGATGATGTGAAACTTGAAAGCGTTCAGAAAAGATTCACAAGGATGTTGCCAGGGTTGTAGGGTTTGAGCTACAGGGAGAGGCTGAAGAGACTGGAGCTATTTTCCCTGGAGTGATGGAGGCTGAGGGGTGACCTTATAGAGGTTTATAAAATCATGAGGGACATGGATAGGGTGAATAGACAAGATCTTTTCCTCAGGGTGGGAGAGTCCAAAATTAGATGGCAAATGTTGAGGGTGAGAGGGGAAAGATTTATTTGGGACCAAAGGGGCAACTTTTTCATGCAGAAGATGGTGCGTTATGGAATGAGCTGCCAGAGGAAGTGGTGGAGGCTGGCACGATTACAACATTTAAAAGCATTTGGATGGGTATATGAATAGAAAGGATTTAGAGGGATATGGGCAAATGGAACTAGATTTACTTAGGATATCTAATCAGCATGGACAGGTTGGACCAAAGGTCTGTTTTTGTGCTGTACATCTCTCTGACTCCAAGTCAGGTCTGTGTTGTAATACGCTCCATCAGCCTGGATGAATACAGCCAAAATTGCCCACAAGCAGCTCAGGACCATCAAGGACAAAGCAACCTGACTTATTGGCATACTATTCTCCAACTTAAATATTCATTTCCTTCAACGTAGTATAATATGCATCATATACAAGATGAACTGCAGTGACTCACCAAAGCTGCTCTGACAGCATCTTTGAAACCCACAACCTGTACCATGTAGAAGAACTCAGTCAGCAGATAGATGGTACACCACCATCTAAAATTTCCCTTTCAAACCACACACCATATCACAGTACCTTCACAGACACAGGAACAACATACTGGATCTACCTTCTCAACAACACTGTGGCTCCACCTGTACTAGACTGACTGCAATAATTCAAGAAAGTGACTGACAACCATCTCTTCAAGCCCAATTAGGAATGGGAAACAAATGTTGGCTTTGCCAGCAATTACATGAAAAACAATGCAGAAGAAAATTCTGTGGCTTAAATATAGTCTGAACCATACTTGGCGTCAACTAAGTCTTCCTACATAACAGTGACAATACTTCATAACAGTTCAGTGTAAAATGTCCTCAGAACATGAGAAAACACACTATAAATATATACAGATTCTTTCTTTCTGGGTCACAATATCAGTAACTATTTCACATATTTGAAGCAAACATATAGTTAATATCTATCTTTTCTCCAGACTCTATTAATTTCCTTTAAAAATAAGTCTTTGTAAAAAGTAGGACATGCAATTACCCCAGGCTACAAGCTTCTATGAAAATTGAAAGGAAGTAACTTTTTTGTATTTTTTTAAAAAGCTTATTTAAAGATGAACAGTTGTTGGTAACATAAAACAGCCACATTCTCCTGGCTGGTATGGGTCCAGTTAGCACAAACACGCAAGGCAAGTAAAATACATAACTTATCTTGCAGTACAAAGAATGGTTTATAGTCCCAAAGAAAAACAATAGATAATTTGTTGTGTGCAGCCTGGTAAGGGCTTCTGACAAAGTCAAACAAGAAACAAATAGATTATCCTCAGTATCTGAAATAAAATTTGAAGCTCTCTGCCAGGCAACAGAATAATTAAATTATCTTGACATCTCCCTTTTAGACATCTTCTAAACATTTCCCCACTTTTACAATCCTTTTGTGCAAAGTTTTTCCTTAATTTTCTTCTAATTAAGTTCATATCAAATTCTAAGATAGTTTTCCCTTATTTTGGATTTTTCAGAGGAGAGATTAATAATTTTGGTCATGCCCTGCTGATTTCCTTCATTACTTTCAAATCTCACCTGATTCACCATTACATAATCTCTTCAATCCAGCTATTGTTCTGATGTGTTTGCTGATAATTGCACAATGTTCAGCACTATGAACAACTTCAATACAAAGTTACGGCAGAAGTAAGCCGTTTAGCCCATCAAGTCTGCTCCACCACTCAAAGTTATCATGATAAACCTCAACTTCATTTAGCTACATTTTCCCTATAACTTTTGGTTCCCTAACAGATTAACAATGTCTATCTCACCCCTAAATACACTTAATACAAAGTCCTACGTTTCTCTGCAGCAGTGAATTCTATAGATTCTCTACCCTCGGAGAAGAAATTTCTCATCTTTGTTTTAAATGGGTAGTCCCTTATTCTGAGATTATCCCCTTTAGTTCTAGACTCTCCCTAAAGGGGAAAACAACCCCTCTGCATCCACATTGTCAAATTTCCTATTCATAGAATCCCTACAATGTGGAACAGGCCGTTTGGCCCAACAAGCCCACACTGACCCTCTGAAGAGTAACCCTATTACTCTATATTTCCCCTGATTAATGCACCTAACCTCCATATCTCTGAATACTATGGGCAATTTAGCATGGCCAATTCACCTAACCCACATATCTTTGGACTGTGGGAGAAAACCAGAACACCTACAGCAAGGCCACACAGACACGGGGAGAAAGTACAAATTCCACACAGTTGCCTGGGGCTGGAATCGAACCCGGGTCCTTGGCACTGTGAGTCTTCTATCTTCAATAAGATGCCTCCCATTCTTCTAAACTCCAAAGTGTAGTCAACTCCAACCTAGTCAACCTCTCCTCCTCAGAAAATCCCTCCATATCCAGCTTCAGCCTAGTGAACTTTCCCTGGTCTGTCTCCAATGCTTGTATATATTTACACAGATAAGGGGAACAAAATTGCTCACAGTATTTTATATGTAATCTAACTAATGCCTTATTTAGTTTCAGCAAGACGTTCTTATTTTTATACTCCATTCCCTTTGAAACAAAGGCCAATTGCCTTCCCCATTATCTGCTGACCTTGCATCCTAGCTTTCTGCACTCTTTCTTTATTTAAATAACATTCAGTTCTGCTATTCTTCCTACCACATTTTTCCAAGATTTTTGGCATCGTCCAAGTTTTTGTTCATTCATCTAACCCCTCAATATGCTACTGGAGACTAGACTCTGTGACATACTCACCATTTGCCTTCCCACCTATTTTTATGCCATTTGCAAACTTGGCTATAACACAGTCACCTTCCTCATCCAAATCATTAAAATATTTTGGAAAAAAATTAGACAATAGCACTGATCCCTGTGGCACTCCACTGGTTACAGGTTGCCATCCTGAGGATAACCTCTTATCCCATTCTGTCTTCTGTTAATTAGCCAATCCTTGGACTGTGCTCATATACTAACCCCCAATTCAATGGGCTCTTGTCTTATTAAGTAGCCTTATGTACGTTACCTAATTGAAAACCATATGGAATCCAAATAATCTTACCTTTATCCTCCACAAAGAATTTTAATAAATTTGTCAGTCATGATTTCCCCTTCATGAAGCCACGCTGACACTGCTTGATTTTGTTGTTTTATGTCTAAATGCATTGCTATTACATCCATTTATAACAGATTCTAACATTTTCCCAATGATAGATCTTAAGCTAATTAGACAATAGTAGCTGGCTTTTTGTTTCCCTCCCTTTTACGATAACTGCTGCACTGCAGTTTTCTAAGCTTCTGAGACTTTTCCAGAAACTAAGGGCTCATGGAAGATGACTATCACTGTATTCACTATTTCTATTGCTTCTTCTTTCATTATCCTTGGGTGTAACCCTTCAGTTCAAGTGACTTATCAGCCTTCAGACCCATTGGTTTTCCCAGTACATTTTTCTCTTGTATTTATTTCCTCCCTCTTTTTGTCCTTTAATTATTCAGTAGTTTTGGATTGCTATTTATGGTTTTCTTCTGTGAAGACCAATGCATAAGTATTTATTTAACTTCCCTGCCAGCTCCTGATTCCCAAATATTATTTTCACAGTCACATTTCTCTAAGGGGCCTAGGTTCACCTTATTTTATATATTTAAGGTAGTGTGTACTTTCTTTTTTTTACACGTACTGACTAGTTTGGTCTCAACATTTATTTTTTTCTCATTTTTCTTGATCACATTCTGCTGTATTTTAATGTTGCTATATTGCATGTCTTTTCATTCAATTTGATATTATCCTCAACTTCCCTGGTTAATCACGGTTGAATTGAATCCTTCTTCCTCACTGCATTTTATCTTTGTTGTGAGCCACGACTATTTTCTTAAATGTCTACCATTGGTCAATAACTGTCTTGTCTGCTAAACTCTTTTTCCAGTCTACTCCAGCTATCCCTACCTTCATTCCACTCTAGTTCCCCTTATTTAGGTTTAGCACAGTTGTTTCTGACCCACATTTCTCACTCTCAAACTGAATGCTAAATTCTACCATGTCATAGTCACTGTTTCCTAGAGGATCTTTTCCTCTAAGATCATTTATTAAACTTACCTCTTTACAGATTACCAGATCCAAAATAGCATGATTCTTGGTTTAGGTTAGATTAGATTCCCCACTGTGTAGAAACAGGCTCTTCGGCCCAACAAGATCACACTGAATCTCTGATTGGATCCACAATACATTATTCTCAGAAACTTCCCAAATATAGAGTCATAGAGATGTACAGCACGGAAACAGACCCCTCGGTCTAACCCGTCCATGCCGACCAGATATCCCAACCCAATCCAGTCCCACCTGCTAGCACCCTGCCCATATCCCTCCAAACAGCCCCCATTCATACACCCATCCAGTTGCCCCCTAAATGTTGCAATTGCACCAGCCTCCACCACTTCCTCTGGCAGTCCACCCCACACATGCACCACCCTCCACGCAAAATACTGTATGATTATTCCCTTGTGGCTAGCTTTGCTAATCTGAGTTTCCCAATCTACATAATGATTAAAGAAAATCACAATACTATCTTTTTTATTTGCCCTTATTATCTTTTGATTTATTCTCCAGCCTACAGTATAACTATTGTTAACTACAGTGTTATCCCACCAGTATCTTCTTTCCTTTGTTATTTCTTGCATCTACTTCTAAGGATTCTATATCTTCCAATTTCTCCCTATTGTACTGCCATCAGTACTGACAAAGCTTCTTACCCATCCTTTCCTTCATGTCTGTCCTTCTGGTCACAAAGTTCTGAATATGCAGTTCCCTTTTTTAATCTAGTTGTAATCATGTCTCTATTTTGTCTATAAAATCATATCCACTAACCTCCATTCGTATCACTGATTCATTTATTTTGTTCCAAATGCTGTGCATATTAAAGAGCCATTAATTTTGCTTTTATATCATTTTTTTCCTTTTTCCATTTTTTTGTTAATATTTGTGCAGATAGTCATTTCCTGTCCTCTCTGGGTGTCATTGCCTAAATAGCTCATTTCCTTTTGTGTTGTAGATATACGTTCATCTTCTCCAGGACCTTGTGCACTGTCCTTAGTTTAAGACCGCTCTAAATCCCAGTTATGCGATTAAATTCGAGCTGGTAAGTCCGCATCCAAGTGCAGCGAGACCTGAACAACATTCAGACTTGGTTGACAAGTGATAAGTAACATTCATGCCACAAAAATGCACAGCAAAGACTATCGCCAAAAAGAAAGAATCCAGCGTCACCTCTTGGCATTCAATCAATGAGCATTGTTAAATTCCTTACTATCAACACATGGGTGGGTGGAGGGGCATGTAAATGCTGTGGCTATAGAAACAGATTGGAATCTTGGAATTCTATGGCAAGGAACTCAGCTCCTGATTCCTCAAAGTCTGTCTGCCACACAACACAGGTCAGAAGTGTAATGGATAATGGAATACTCTTTGCTCGATAAGTGCAAGTCCAATGGCACTCAACCCTGACATCATCCAGAACTACGCAGGTCACTTGATGGCACTCAATCTAACTCGCTTAACATTCACTGCACCATCAACATTCAGTGGCAGCAGAGTGTACCATTTGCAAGACCCTCAGCACAACTCATCAAAACTCCTTGGATAGCACTTTCCAAATCCACAACTTCTACCATCCAGAGTCACTGGGGAGGCAGAAACATGCGAATCAACAAATGGATGTTCACTTACAAGTCTCATGCAATTGTAACTTGGAAATATATCACTGTGTCTTGACCAATGTTGAGTCAAAACCTGTAACTCCCACCATAACAGCACTATAGTGTACCTGTACCACATGCAACTCAGCGGTTGAAGAAGTAGCTTATCTTTACCTTCTTATGCATAATTAAGGATTGGCCAAAAATACCAGCCTATCTAGCAACATATATTCCATGAATGATTTTTAAAGAAGGATCATGTGTGTATCTGGCTTTAAATCCCTGTCTATCCCATCTCTTGCTTTCCTATTGACATTATTTCCCAATGTGATGTTACTCATAGATAAAAATAAATAGAGTACATAATTAAATAGAGTGCACTTCATCAATGCAGTACATCAATTTCCATCCCTCACGACTGAGGTTCCATCAGTAAATCTGCTTAGACGCATTTTTGCATGAAAATACAGAAAAATCTGACTTTACTTACTTGCTCAAGTAGTTACACAGGAATGGCTATCTGGGTGACTGAGGTCACTGTGCTTGTCTCATTCCTAATCTAGTTTCGCTACAAGAAACTCTGTGATTTCAAAGATGAAATGCTGTAATAGATCAGATGAGGCTCTTGTGAACCCCTGGTCTGCAAACTTTAGGTGCGGGGTATAGGCAAAGATGAGGGATTTAAATAGTCTACTAAGAAACAAAAATCTAGAATGATTTCTGGGAATGTTAAAGACATTAATAGATACTTAATTTTAAACATTAATCGAGCTAATAAGATGTTATATTAGTGAGCTTTTAGCCAACAGATGAAAGAAAAGCAACCCAAAGAAGGCAAAGCTGTGGTCCTTCGCCATTAATAACAATCCCAATGTGGGTAGGCATTAATCTGTAGAAGAATAAAGGCTATAATTTTCTTTGCTAACAGTCCATTATTAAAAATACTCAAATCAAAATTCCTTGGACAGCATTCACATTTCAATCAACTTTATAACTGTTTCTACATATTGCTGTTAAAGTTAAGACTTACTGAAGGGATATTGGACGGCCTTCTTCGGAAAGATAGTTCAGCAGGTCTCTGAATTCATTGAAGAGCTCTGCCTTGCAAATTTTACACCTGCAAATAAAGATGCAATTTTACATCTTTGTACAAAGCATCAGGTGGTTTGCTAGTAGAGATACAACTCAATTGCATTGTGACTGCCAATTTCTAACCAATCCAGAGAACGTGGGCATAAAAGTTTAGCAGAATTTAAAGGGATCCTCACTTAGCTGCAAAGATATCCAAGACATTTGCTTGCAATAGATTTTTTTCTATGATGACATTACAAAGTGGATATGTTTTCTGTGGGCTAATGCATGAAAAAGTGTGTTTCTCTATGAAGGGAGTCACAGAATGGCCAATTTTACTATCAAGATCTATCACCGACAGCCACAGACAGCCTTGAGTAGTAAGGCAGCTTTGAGCTCCTTTATTTTTGTTTCCTACTGTCTTCATATGATTCAAGTAACTTGTCAGTTTCCTTTCATAAAACATAAAAGCAAACACCTCCATTGCTTTCCCTACGTGGACAATCGGGGGTCAGGTAAGAACTCCAGGTTTATTAGGTATATTAGCACATTTGTAGGTTTCCCCAATTGTTTGTGACATTGTCTTTAGCTACATCAACCTGTGGACTGTTTTACATGCCAGGAGAAAGTAAGGACTGCAGATACTGGAGAGTAAAAATCAAAACGTATGTGCTGGAAAAGCATAGCAGATCTGACAGCATCCGAGGAGCAGGAGAGTTGACATTTCAGACATAAGTCTTTCATCAAGAATGTGAAGGGGGAAAGGGCTTAAGAGATAAATAGGGGGTGAGGGTGGGGCTGGGGGTAGGTGGGAAGGCAACAGGTGAATGCAGGTGGGAGGTAATTGTGATCGGACAGTGGGGCGGTTCAGATGGTCACTACAGAAGGTTACTACAGAAATGTGACTGACTCTTTTAAATGCCCTTTGAAGTGGCCTACCAAGTCATGCAGAAGGAATGGACAATAAATGTTGGCCCTGCAAGCGACACCCATGAAAGAATAAAGAGAAAAAAACTTTATGCCCCTTGCATATAAAGATTGCTTTAAAAGATCGATAACTTTACCCTTTTATACCATATTTATACCAGAATAATTAACTAGATAAGAGAGCCTACTGTGCCTCTCTTAACTATTCTCCTTTCTAATCGAGAGCCCAACCCCAATGAGAAAGTCTCAAAGTGATTTCACAAATGAAATGCTTCTTGTCTGCCCGAGATGCAGACTGCATAAAATTGACAGCTGCCAGGAACATCTGGCCCAGCTAGTTACCCAGTATCCAACTGGGCAATGATTTAGTGGCTGGTGAGAATGCAGACATGCTGTCATCCTGACAGCAACAATATGTTCCATTCACATTTCCTGACAACCCTTGTTTATCTGGCTACAACTCAGGAATTGCTTTAGCTTTATGAAAGACTGCATACCTGAATCCTGAAGTCTCTATGCTCTCCTAGCTTTAAAGCTTCGCTATTCAATATACATTTATATCTATGTTATTTCAAACTCTGAAACATTATCAATGATTTCATCCCCTTTGATAACCACCAGCATTAACTACAAACACCTATGTGATCCAGTTGAGCTTCTGGACCCATACTGAAGGCCCAGGGATTTATCTGCTTAGATTAGATCACTTTCCCTTCCTCCTAAAAAGCCCTACTTAAAATTCACTTTCTTGGTCAAGCATTTGGTCACACCTTCAGCTTTATCTATTACCTTCCTTGACTCAGCACCCCATTTGCCTTGACTCAGCATCCACTGCATAATGTAGTACATCTCCAATTAAAGTTGTGGTTATGTTCTTGCAAATTGCAACATTAAATTAAACGACTTTATGTGAAGCATGGTTTCCTCTCAGAATCAACACTGAAGCCAGAGTTAAGTTTCTGTGGACAAATTTTGCTCAGAAAAATACAATGTAGAGGTTGACGTGCTGTTTCATATGTGTGCATGACTATGATCCTAGCTGAAAGAACATTCAAAATAGTAAATAAATCATTAAATATAGAAGAAATTCCATACAATTTTGTACTTCAGCTCCTTTCTCATCAGCAAACAACTTTGAAACTTCAAGTTAAAATGGTGTTGTAAAGACAAATATATTTCTGGACTGTGGACTAAAAAATTGGGTAAGTGACGCTTTAAACCTATGGAAGATATATGTTGTATCTAAATTCAGACTTATTTAAGCAGTGGGGGAGAATATTAGCCATTTTGGCTCCAAGGGCGTGTCAGGGGTAATCCTTATTGGTTTTTCAATCTGAGTCTGTTGCGTGTTCAGGATTAATCAGCATAGTAACAATCTTTTGATTGCTTCTTGGGTGAGTTACATATAAGTATTTAAACAGTATAGCACAAACATCCAGTCTGTGAATGAGAAAACATCTTTTTCTCCCATCAGCAGTGGGAGTAAAAGAAAATCTGGATTAGCTAGCTAGCCACTGCTAACTCCTTTCTTGAAAGGGAAAATGGGGGGAAAATCCCTCACAGACACTGAAATGGCATGCTGAATGAAAGGTTGAGAACTAATATGTCCACAACCCTGTAACCTCATCAAAAAGTTGAAAGGAATCATAAAGGAACTGAAGGAAACCGACTCAACAGTGGCTGTAATCTGGACTGGCGCCAGAACTGTGCTTCACTAACTCTTTTTTTGTTCTTTCCTCACCTGTAATGTTTGTATCTTGTTTTGTTTCTGTACAAATGTTTGTATGAATAGATAAGGAGTTGGTTAACGCAGTTGCAAAAAAAATTAGTTTAAGTTATAGAGTGTTAAATAGCAAAAGCTTACTTTCTGCCGTCAGTTAAAAACAATATGTGCTTAATAAATAGCTGTTTTCTTTTTAAGTACAGAAACTTGATGAGGGTGTTCACCTGTCAGAAAAATTGAAGTCTTTGGATTGTTCATTTAAATCCTTTCACATTTATGACTCTTAGCGGAGCTTGATTTCCAATGCATCACCCCATTGAGTCATGACTTGTCACAGTTTACATTTATAAATGTCAACAGTCATAAATAACTTTTAAAATAAGTGTAAGAACATAGAAGAAATTCAACATAAATATAATTATGATAAGTGTTAAAATTAAACTAATACAAGTAGAAAAGCAGTAAACAAAAGTGAAAGGCAGTGGAAATAAATGCAAATACCAAATACAGCTAAAGGAATATATTAAAAAGACATAATTAAAGACATTCTTACCTGACTGCATGCAGCTTTCAACAAGATATATTTATTATATCAATTAATCTATCATAAATATAAATAATCAGCTAGCTATTTAATGAAGTTGTTGTTAAAAGGTAACCAAAACTGGGATCTGGAATATTCAAGGGTATCTGACATTTAGGAAGGTCATGCATGAAAAGGAAAAGGAGGAATGGCAGTGCTGACAATAAATTATGGGATAAATACGTAGGAATGCGGTGAATAGAAAAGGTGTAGGCCATTCAGCACTTTGAGCCATTCAATATGATCATGGCTGATCATGCAAGTTAGAACTCTGTTTTTACTTTCTCCCCATACCTTTGATCCCTTTAGCTCGAGGAAGTACATCTAACTCCTTCTTGAAAATATTCAATGTTTTGGCCTCAACTGCTTTTGTGTGGCAGAGAGTTACACAGGCTCATCATTCTCTGGGTGAAGAAATTTCAGTCCTAAATGATTTATTTGAATCCTTAGACTGTGACCCCTGGTTCAGGACTCCCTGGCCATCGGGAATGTCCTTCCTATGTTTACCCTGTCTAGTTCTGTTAGAATGTTGTAAGTTTCTGAGATCCCACATCATGCTTCTAAATACCAGTTAGCCATCCCAAAATCAGTCTGGTAAACCTTCATGGCATACCCTCTATACCAGACCATCTTTTCTCGGATAAGGAGACCAAAACTGCTCACAATACTGCAGATGTGATCTCTGCAAAGGCGGGCAAAGTAAGATGATGGATAGGCAGGAAACCTATCAGGGCAGGGACCATGTTAGGTGAGGCAGCAAGAACTAATTACAAGTGGGGGCAGGGAGCTTATATTGGAGCCATAAGATTTTGCCCACCTAAATCAAAATCACAGACTTTTTCAGAGGTTCCTGGGAATTTTGCACCTAAAGTTCAGATCTACTAGACAATTCCCATAGGAGTTGGCATGTGGGCACTTCCATAGGGTCACAATCTGCACCTTGCGTCATACAACAGGGAGACCAAAAGATCCAGATCATTATTTCATTGAACAAAAATGCATTATTCTGTACCTTGCCTGTGGTGTTCCATGAATCTTTTTTGTTGCTCCTTGTTTAAAGCCATTTACACAGACATCCAATGGCTGATGTGGAACAGCACACCAACTTATTGCTGTAAGAGGTTGAAAACAATGCATTTCTGCTTAACTGTATCACAATCTCTTTGTATGGTAATGTAGTCATTAATTAACTGTTGCATACACATAGTTTATTATCCATTCACATCAAGAATTAAATTGTGAGCAGTAAATTGAGTTGCATGAGAAAAACCATCATATAACAACATTAAGGTGCTACGTCCTGAAAATGAAAATACATACATTTATAATTAAAGCTGCAACATTTTTCATTAGAGGGACTGTGAAAAAGAATTGCCTCCTTCCTCTGATAATTAACTGTTCCAGTACAGTAGCATCCCATGAACACCCTCCTTGGCAAAAAGATAAATTCAAACACAGATTCTTATATGCAGGAGGGAACAACATCCAGAGTGAGATTTCAGAGAAACTCAGAGGAATCCTTTGCTGAAACTTGCAAACCTTCAGGACTCACACATCTTGTGACTGCTACAGCAGAAAAAAAACTAGAAAGCCTGAACTGGCCACTCCCCTTCCACTGTCAAATTTCATAGACATTTCGGCACCTCCATCTTCACAACCTCTCTTCAAAAAAACCAAGCATACAATTACCTTTTGAAAGTGACAGTATTGTCATAATCCCATCCATCATTCCTAATCTTTATTTTCCTCCCTATATATAATTTAAATCTCATTTAAATGTTCAGTTTGTACTTCCTTGTTTAGACATTGTGTGCTTCAATGAGGATTTTACTATCAGATTAACTGAACTGCTTTAACAAAGCAAGAATAAGTAATGAATACCAAACAGTCTGTATAGGGTACCATACTGAATTAAAAAAGAGAAAAGCCCGCGAAAATTCTGCAGGCAGCTGTTGGTAAAGTCAATGGTTGGTGCTTTTCCAGCACAATGTCAGCATAATGTAGAATACAACTAAATATAGCACAAACAAAGAAACATGACTACTGTATACAAGAGGTATATAAATTGTTATTCCAAATGCCATTGCAAAAATGCTACAGTCTTTAAAAGGTTAATGATTCAAAAATTGTTCTCTACCTGCAGCACAAGGTACAAATTTATCTTTATTGGGGACAGAGCTGCTTTGTAATGAGTGGCGACCATGCACAAACTCCAACTGTGACTGGAGTAGCATTACATCTTGAACTCTGAAGTCTTTTGGAAGTGAGGTAATGTGGCGACATCTGGTGGAACACAAGAGGAAAAGAAACAGTAACGATTTGTTTTGGTAAAGTTCAAATGATTATATCCACAAATAAATTTCACTTTAACACACGGTAAAACTCAGTGCGGCAGATGATACTTTGCTTTCATGCATTTCTTTAATGACAATTCACTGAACAATAAGCAAACTTCTGTTGCAGCAGAATGACAGCTCAACTATGTGCAACAGTCTTACATAGGTTAAGATATAAGGTTGCTCCTTATTTAAGAAACTTTAAAAACTCAGCTCTATTCCAAGTTTTTGGAGAATTGTACTAATTTTGCAAATCTAACGGCAACCAGAACTACAGTTGAGAGATTCTCCATTTTTAATAGATTGAACATTTAAGTTAAGTAAGGGTTAAGCTACCCAGTTTGATGAGCTACAATGTAGCCATGTTGAAGCTGTAAAATGCCCAATCGTTTGCACACTTTAGCTTCAATGTATCTGTTAACTGATTAAAGACTGTATGGAACTCATACAAAACAACAACAGAAATGTGATCTTAATATAGTTAGAGTCATTCATACTGAGTAATAAAAAATTATAACAGATGTTGGGAAAATGGTACCTAGGTCTCCACGAATAAAGAATAAACTTGCATTTATATAGCTTCATATATGACCTTAAAATATTCTGAAGTTCTTCTCAATGAATTAATTATTTTTTAAAGAGTGGTCATAGTCATATTGTAGGAAATATTGAGCCAACTTGGACATAACAATGATTCCCAAACAACAGAGGCAAATCTTGATGTTGGTTAAAGGAAAAATGATGGCCAGTCTCACCTAAAAGAATACACTTCTAACAGTGCAATTTTTAGATTACTTACACTTAGATTAGATTACTTAGAGTGTGGAAACTGGCCCTTCGGCCCAACAAGTCCACAGTGACCCACCGAAGCGCAACCCACCCATTCCCCTACATTTACCCTTTCACCTAACACAACGGGCAATTTAGCATGGCCAATTCACCTGACCTGCATATCTTTGGACTGTGGGAGGAAACCGGAGCACCCGAAGGAAATCCACGCAGACATGGGGAGAACATGCAAACTCCACACAGTCAATCACCTGAGGCGGGAATTGAACCCGGGTCTCTGGCACTTTGAGGCAGCATGCCGACCACCACTATTTCAGTACTGCTCTAAATTATTAACCAAAGTTACATGCTTATGTGTCTTGAAACATAGAGTCAGTGCTAAAGACTCATGCCAGTCAAAGATCATTTGAAGAGGGAAGTGAACTCTGACCATCATTTCTCACTCCACAATATTCTAGTAATTTATTTCATAATTTCAAGATAAAGATTAAATTATAATTGGTATTGTTTTAATCCTTATTATTGAAAAATATTGCAGAAAAATTTCACAAAGAAAATTATAGAAGAAATTGCTTTGGATATATCTTACAATGGATTACTTCACTATATGGAATGTAATTGATTCCTGGCAATTTATTTTTCAACTTCGATACAAAAGGGAAGCATACATAATCCATAAATACCAAGGGAGATGTGGGTATTTAGAGCCGTTTTTAAAGTTTTGTCTTATATTTATTTTTTAGCCTTCAGCACTTTATCAATAAGAGCAAAAAGTCCTGCATGTTAACAAGACTGCAATTAATTCTAAAAGTGCAAAGTTTTTGTGCATCTTACTGTTAATAGATAACCTGTGTTTATTATATTCTTTTTCCCCCCTCTCAGGAAGTTAATATCTGTTGCTAATGTTTAGATCATGAAATCTGCTACAAACTACTAATATAGGAAGTGCAAGTAGAAAGCTCAACCTCAGCATCTCATTACTGTAATAGATAGTGGAAAGCCTTAAAAAGTTATGCTTTCACATATGGCAAAAAATATATAGTATCAAATACACAGAGGAACAAGAAGACAGCATTACCACAGTGCTTATCTATGTCTGTAAAATAATTCAATTGAAAATTGATGAGAAATTATATAGAAGTATGGTCACAACTCTAGTCACAAATATATGCCTTTTTGTTTCTGTTAGTGTCTGATAACAAATATCTTTTATGATGCAGTGTAAACATTAATTTCCAAGTAGTGGAAAGTGAAGCCAAGACAGCAGAGTGAAATAAGCCAAATAAATTTCCTTCCCGCACAGCATGGAAATCACTCTGTTTTCATTTGGCAAAATCAAAACTTAAGCAAAAATCTTATACTTATTAATATTTGTACCCATAAATCTTCAGGAGCAGTTGTCACCAAGTAAAAACAGATAACTGTCAATTCCAATGACAGTTTTACATTCCTCAGATTTGATAGAGGTTCTCCAAAAGCAACCAATTATGGGGAATGTTTTCTTTTCAATTTTTTGATGCATAGCTAATCAATATCTTGCAATAAAATGGAAAGTACAGCTGCTACATTGCAATGAAAGTGAGTATTGATAAGATATAAAGGGGCTGTTGTTTAAATTCATGTAGCTATGGATCTGAAGATACAACTCAAAACAGCGAAGCATGACTACAAAATACACTGCAACTTCTCAGTGCTAGTCAACTGATGGTTTCTTTCAGAGTGCCAAATTAAACTTGTAAGAACCAAGTTTGAGAGCAGTTAGGTGTTGTTGACTCATATCCACTGGGAAGGAACGGAGACAGCCAAAACAGTTCAGTTTTGGATCTTTACCAAATTTAGAAAAAAAGAGACTTTTATTCCATTCATTTAGGTCAGATTTAAAATAGACAGCAAGAGAAAAAGTAGTCTCCCGGGCTCACAATTTACCTAGTCCCAACAGTAATCTTTATTATTCAGTTTTTAATCATGGATTGTATTTTCTGTTTCAGCCATGATGCAATCCTACTTAGCTGGGATGGCAGCCAAGCAAGTCATAGACGCCACTGAGATTTTTAAAATGAAAAGTCGATTGAATTTAGCCAACAGGTTCTGATAAAGGAATATTCAACGTACTGCCCTTGCAAATAGATATACAATTTATGAAATATCACTGAAGTCAGTTATATTTGGAGCTAAATATACAACACAGTTAACAATTGTGCTTAAAATTTTGAATTATGCAAGATGAACCACAAATTGGATTGTTAGATTAATTAACTAACTGCAATTATTTGGATTAGGCTGAACTATCATTTATGCAGACTGGCCAGAATACCTTATGTTATTTACAGAAATAATTTATTATTAATACCTATCCAATATAGCTCTCTTCATTGTCTTTTCACTATATGGACACTGTCCGACTACAATAGAAGAGAAATACACAGGTTCCTCAAAGAAATGCATGAGCAGTGCTCCTTGACAGCCAAGGATGTTCCAACGAGCAAGTTTATCACTGCAGGACATTGATAATGTCCTGTCACCTCTACCTGGCTTCACTCTCAATGATCCTACGCAGTGGTAATTAATTCCAGGTTCAAGGGGATCTTGAAGACCCCCTGGTACACATTTAGCTCCAGTTCGATATATGTCTGAAACAGTGATTTGCATGTGTCTGGTCTCATCTGCATCTATTGCAGCCATGTTGTGAGATACATTCTCAAGGCTGTTCGTATGCGTTACGTGCGCTGTATTATTGTTTATCCTGACATCAATTCTTCCTTCTGCAGACGGATGACTGGGTTTTCTTTCAGGAATACTGCTACAGCCAGATGTACAGTCTTCACTTCCATCAATTCTTTTTACTCTTTTAACAGGAACCTCCATGGCACTTCCATCACACTTGCGTTTTGTGACTAGTGTGTGCTCTTCAATATTTAAAAATTGTGTATTTTTAGTATTTTCATTATCTTGAACAGTGATACTTCTCTGTTCACCAATTTTCTTTGCTCTCAGGTTTGGAGAAGGTCTGATCTCACATTCTGCCTTTGGGATAATGGATGCATCACCACCTGCAAAACCAACAGCTAAAGGGTTATTTTGAAGTCACTTAAAAGTTTTAAATTATTTATATTATCTTCAAAATTTCACATGATAAAATACGTCAGAGTTCAGGAACCTCAAACAAGTTGATAGAATTACATAAATGAAAATATTGGGTTAACTAAAGAATGCCTAAAATCGCTGAACTTAAATTGCAATAAACAAACATTCCTTTAAGACACAAAAACCCCACTGAAAAAGTGACAGAAAAGAAGTGAGAACAATACAGCACAAGAATAGCCCCTTCAGCCGTCCAAGCCTGTGCCAACACATTTTGTCCTTCCATACTAAAACTGTCTTCACCCACAGGATCCGTATCCCTCTATTCTGTTCCCATGCATATATTCGCCCAGTGTTTCCTGAATGCTGCTATTGTGTCTGCTTCCACCACCTCCTCTGGCAGCATATTCCAGGCACAGGCCACCCTTTGTGTGAAAAACGTGTCTCGCACATCTCTTTTAAACTTCCTCTCCTCGCACCTTGAATCTGTGTCCTCCAGCAATTGACCACTCCACACTAGGAAAAGGCCTCAAAATTTCCACTCTATCCTTGACATTCACAATCTTACAAACTTGTATCAACCTTCCATGTTCCAGTGAAAACAAATCCACTCTAGCAAACCTTCTTTCATAGTTAAAATTCCCCATTTCTGTACCCTCTCCAAAGCATCCACATCCTTCTGGTAGGGTGATGACCAGAATTGCACGCAATATTCGAAGTGTGCCCTAACTAGAGTTCTATAAAACTGCAGCACACCCTGCCTATCCTTATACTCAATGCCCCTTCCAATGAAGACAAGCATGTCATATGCCTTTTTTACTATCTTATCTACCTGTGCTACCACTGTGCCACCACCTTCAATGATCTGTGGACCTGCATATCTGCATAGCTATAATTCTAAGGGTTCTGCCATTCACTGTATAATGTCCACCTATACTTGACCTTCCAAAGTGCATCGTTTCACAAATAAGAGTTCAATATTACATTAAATTTAAAGGGGCAGCTTAAAATGTTGCTAAGAATAGTACAGCCCAAAAGACGCTTAAAAAGAGATTATAAACCTTTTTCAAACAGTATATATTGAGGAACAGATTCGTGAAAGTGGATATTAGCCCATTATAGACACAGTCAGGTGAAGTTATAATGTGAATAACAAAATGGTTGACACATTAAGCAAATCCTTTATTTAGTCTTTAAGGTAAAATACATGAGAACATTGAGGAAAATAAGGTGAGAGTGATGATTTTAGATCAAGAAAAGTCAAGAAATACTAATGAAAACATTTATGAATTAAGTTACAAAACAAATTGTCCTCGACTTAAACTGTATCCTAAGATTTTAAAAAAATAGCTGTAGAAATGGTGCTACATTTGCTTTGACCGTTCATCATTTCTTAGATTCTAGAACAGTTTAATGGTAGCAAACAACCCTACAGAAAGGAGGAACAGTGAATTGGGAAAATATAGATGAGTTAGCCTAATATCGGAAGGCAAACTGCTAGAATCTATTACAGACATAGTAACAGAGCACCGAGAACATCATAACGATACCTCTCAAACTCAACGCAGATTTGTGAAAACATAGAACATAGAACAGTACAGCACAGAACAGGCCCTTCAGCCCACGATGTTGTGCCGACTAAACAAAATCATGTTCCAAAAACCTATTATTGTGTTTTGAGGAAATAATTAGTGGGTGTTTCCAAATAAATCAGTGAAAGCAGTGTATTTGAATTTTCAAAAATCACTCAACAAAGTATCACACAAAAGTTTACTGTACAAAATTAGAACTAATGGCTATTCAGAGCAACATGTTAGCATAGACTGAGTATTGGTTAATGGATACAAAACTGAGAATAGCAATAATCATTTCAGGCTGGCAGACTATAGCTAAGAGTTCTGTAAGGGTCAGTACTTGGGCCTTAGCCATTTACAATACGTATTAAAGACTTAGATAAGGGAACCAAATGTAATGCTTCCAATTTCTGACAAGCTAACATTCGGTGAAGAAGTAACTGGTGAGGAGGATGTGAAGGTACAGTGATTCACTTTGGGCTTTTTTTTAAAGTAGCAAAATATATTTTGCATGGTGAAAGAAAGGAAAAATCTTGTGTTATGAGGGACCTTTATGCCCTTGTACATTATCATACCTGCTCTACTGGGGGTGCAACAAAAATATCATGAGACTGGTCGCTGGGACAAAGGGAATTGTTCAATGTGAAGCGAGTGAGCACAATGAGCCTATCAATCCTGGAGGTTAGAAGAATGAATGACATGTAATCTATTTGAATGTTTAAAATTGTGAAGAGCCTTGACAGGGCTACTTACTCAATGACCTTCCCTCCATCATAAGGTTAGAAATGGGGATGTTCACCAATGATTGCACAATGTTCAGCATTATTTGCAACTCCTCAGATACTGAAGCAGTCCATGTTCAAGTGCAACAAGATCTGGACAATATCCAAGCTTGGACCGACAAGTGGCAAGTAACATTTGTGCCACACGAAGGGCAAGCAATGACTATCTCTAAAAAGAGACAATCTAACCATTGCCTCTTGACATTCAAAGGTATTAGTATCACTGAATCCCTCACTATCAACATTCTTGGGGTTACAATTGTCCAGAAACGCAACTGGAGGTACAAGTTCATCTTCGGACTCGCCGAAGTCTGCCCATCATCTAAAAGATACGAGTCTATTTTATATCAGTGTTTATTGTAGAGAAGGACATGGAAGATATAGAATGTGGGGAAATAGATGGTGAAATCTCAAAAAATATCCATATTACAGAGGAGGAAGTGCTGGATGTCTTGAAATGCCTAAAAGTGGATAAATCCCCAGGACCTAATCAGGTGTACTCCAGAACTCTGTGGCAAGCTGGGGCAGTGATTGCAGGACTCTTTGCTGAGATATTTATATCATTGATAGTCACAGGTGAGGTGCCGGAAGTCTGGTAGTTGGCTGATGTGGTGCCACTATTTAAGAAAGATGGTAAGGAAAAGCCAGGGAACTATAGGCCAGTGAGCCTGACATTGATGGTGGGCAAGCTGTTGGAGAGAAGCCAGAAGGACAGGATTTACATGTATTTGGAAAGGCAAGGACTGATTAAGGATAATCCGCATGACATTATGCATGACAAATCATGACTTGCGAACTTGATTGAGTTTTTTGGAGTAATAACAAAGAGGATTGATGAGGGCAGAGCGGTAGACGTGATCTATATGGACTTCAATAAAGCGTTTGACAAGGCTCTTCATGGGAGACTGGTTAGCAAGATTAGATCTTACTAGCCATTTGGATTCAGAACTGGCTTGAAGGTAGAAGACAGAGGGTGGTGGAGGATTGCTTTTCAGACTGGAGGCCTGTGACCAGTGGTGTGTCACAAGGATTGATACTGGGTCCACACTTTTCGTCATTTATATAAATGATTTGGATGTGAAGATAGAAGGTATAGTTAGTAAGTTTGCAGATGACACCAAAATTGGAGGTGTTGTAGACAGCAAAGAATACAATGGGATCTTGATGAGATGGGCCAATGGGCGGAGGAGTGGCAGTTGGAGTTTAATTTAGGTAAATGCGAGGTGCTGCATTTTGAAAAAGCAAATCAAAGCAGGACTTATACACTTAATGCTTAGGTCCTGGGGTATGTTGCTGAACAAAGAGACCTTGGAGTGCAAGTTCATAGTTCCTTGAAAGTTGACTCGCAGATAGATAGGATATTGAAGAAGGTGTTTGGCATGCTTTCCTTTATTGGTCAGAGCACTGAGTACTGGAGTTGGGAGGTCATGTTGCGGCTGTACAGGACATTGGTTAGGCAAGTTTTGGAATATTACATGCAATTCTAATCTCTTTCCTATCGGAAGGATTTTCTGAAACTTGAAAGGGTTCAGAAAAGATTTACAAGGATGTTGCCAAGGTTAGACGATTTGAACTGTAAGGAGAGGCTGAATAGGCTGGGGCTGTTTTCCTTGGAGCATCAGAGGCTATGGAGTGATGTTATAGAGGTTTATAAAATCATGAGGGGCATGGATAGGATAAAAAGACAAGGTCTTTTCCCTGGGGTGGGGAAGTCCACGGTATAGGTATAGAGTGAGAGGGGAAAGATATAAAAAGGACCTAAGGGACAATTTTTCACACAAAGGGTGGCGTGTGCATGGGATGTGCTGCCAGAGAGTGGTGGAGGCTGGTACAATTACAGCATTTAAAAGGCAACTGGATGGGTATTTGAATAGAAAGGGCTTGGAGGGATATAGGCCAAGTGCTGGAAAATGGGACTAGATTAGGTTAGGATATCTGGTCGGCATGGACGAGTTGGACTGAAGGGTCTGTTTCCGTGCTGTACATGCCTATCACTCTAAGTCAGCAGTGTTACAGAATCCTCCCCACTTGCCTGGATGAGTGCAGCTCCAACAACATTCAAAAGCTTGATACAATCCAATATAAAGACGCACTGCAGAAATTCACCCAAGGTTCTTAAATAGCACCTTCCAAACACACAACCACTTCCAACTCACAAGACAAGACCAGCAGATACATAGGAACACCACCATCTTCATGTTCCCCTCCAAGCCACTCACCATCCTGACTTTGGAAATATATTGCTGTTCCTTCACTGCTAATAGGTCAAACCTTTTGAATTCCCTCGTGAAAGGAATTGTGGATCATAATACACAAGGTGGACTGCAGCATTGCAACAATACAGCTCACCACCACCTTCCCAACAACAAGCACAGACAGGCAAGAAATGCTGGCCAGGCAGCAATGCTTACGTTCCACGAATGACTTTAAAAAAAGGTCTAAGGAACCAACCTGAAGAATTAGTTCAGAACAAAATTTGAATGAAGACAATGGTGCCAATGATATGACAATTGTTAATTATAGTACATCAGGAATGTGTTCCTTCTATCTGTGCTCCCTGTTACGTCTAATACCTGACTTTCTACAATGGACAGTAGGAAGACAGTTAAAGGTCACATACTCATATCAAAAAATATGAAAAATAATGGGCAATTTCTGATAGTTGAGCATTTTATTTTGTGTAACATCTCCAATTGTTTTCTGAAGAATTGGCAGAAAATAGCCAACTGCAAATTTGGGACCTAAATTCACAACTTTCCATTTGGAATTCAAGGATCTAACATCCACAAATATTCTGTTTAAACCATAAGCAATACTGCATTTAGTTTTACAAATCATCAAAGGCAGATCAGATCACTGGGCCATAGCTTTTCAAAGACTAAACTGGTTGATGTCTGATATGAAGCTTTTCACTCGCACATGAAAAATTTCATACTACTTAGCAAACTTGATCCGGTGGCAAAACTAATGCTTAGATGACTGAATCACAGAAGAAGAATCAATATGCAAACAGAACACAGTGAAATGATTTGCAAAGAATAGGTGTGATTTAAACATCCATATTTTTCAGCCTACAGTAAAATTGTCCTGAACTTAAAGTTTTTTAAAACTTTAAATAATGAATAAGATTAGTAAGACCAACTCACATGGAGTGTGACTCATGAAAAACACAAAGGAAATTCCTGACTTAATTTGCCATTTTCCTTTGCATTTTCCTGCAACCAAGATGCTATTTCTCTCTTCAAACGCCTCTTTCAATTGATAATATAAATACCTGCAAAACAGGGAAGAAATAGAAATTTTTAAATAGCAAATGAAATAGTCATTTCATTTTCACTTATACATGTTTAATGTCTGATAGGATTATATGGCAAACACCCGTGTTTTCAAATAGAACATGAATGCAATGTTCTTACTGGAATTTACACAGAATTTCAAATCTTTACTTTTCTTCCATTTGCCATATCCTTCAAGAGTTTTTAGTCAACAATTCGGAGTCCTTTGTTGACCGAGTGGTGTGGCATAGTGAAAAAATGCAAAAACAATTTTGTCCCCTCACTAACTTCATAATTTCAGCCCTGATGCTATCAATATAAGTTGAATGGAAATCAAGATGGAAGAAAGTTTGAACATATCATCAGTAATTTTGATTTTCCAATAACAGCTTTTGATTCTCAAATACCATTATTCTCTTCTCTTCTTTGAACTCTTTCCTCCATGATATGTTCTAACAGTTCATTTCCTCTTAAAATGCACTCAGCTCAATGTCTCAGTTTTCCCTAATTCCTTTCAGCAAACCTCTTTGATCATTCACTTGTCTTTACGATTCACCATTTGTTAATTTCTCTTGCAGGCTGCTCCTTTCCATTCTACTCCAACTCTTTATTTCAAAGCTATTTAAAGAAGTAATCTTTTTCCATAAGTCTCACAACAACATAAAATAACACAGTTGCTCAGCTTTCTCCTGAGCAACTGTCTCTACTTAGTAAATACAACTTTTCCCATTGATATCCTTGTTCTCATTAATTTGTTGCACTTTCATTTACAATTATGCATAAATAGTTTAAGTCTTACACCTTTTCTAGTTTTTCTCCCATAAACTTTTGAATAGTTTGTTGAGGATTTTTAGACTTTGGTTTTGGTTTTGCCAGTGTTCACTTCATTCCAAGGTTTGTGGCTGTCATGATTAGGCTATGCAGTAGTCTGTGCTTGTTTCAAGTCCTTTGGCATCTGCAAACCTAACTGATATAATCATTCACACATCTTTCCCTGCAAACTTATGTCTGAATTCTGTATCTTAAAATGTTTCTTTAACCACTGCTTCTACATAAATGTTAAAAAGGACTGGTGATAAACAACACCCTAGGTCAACTCCTCTTTCAATTACACAAAGTTTCAACTTCTGGTGGACAACTCTCTGTGATGTTGTTTATCCTACATGAGTCATATCTCTCTTCAGTCTATTTTCATGTTTTCACAATCAAGAGCTTAATATTATCATCCTGATTGTTTCAAAGATATTGGAAAAGTATTCAAACATATTTCCAGTCCAAACTCAATTTTTTAATGCCGATTACTTTTCTCATGCCTCTTCTTTGTTAGAATCCAAACTAGACAGACAGAAAAGGTGTTTTATTAATAAACTCTGAAAAAACTAAAAGACAGAAACAGCATCTTTCAAGAATATTATGTAAAAATTAAAAACCTTAACTGGCTGTGCTTGAAGCAAGTAATGTTTGTATCAACTTCATTGGATCAGAAGTGCTGGGGGAGAGACAGAGAGAGAGAGAGAGAGAGTGTGTGTGAGAGAGAGAGAGAGAGACAGACAGCATCAAGAAATAAAAACCGGAAAAGTGGTTAGAATAGATGAAATACCTGATTGTAGTTCAAAATCACACAACACCAGGTTATAGTCCAACAGGTTTAATTGAAAGCACTAGCTTTTGGAGCGTCGCTCCTTCTCAGGTGATAATGGAGGTCTCAATCCTAAGACAGAGAATTTATAGCAAAAATTTACAATGTGATGTAACTGAAATTATTTTCAATGTATAATTTCAGTTACATTACACTGTAAATTTTTGTTAGAAATTCTGCGTCTTAGGATTGAGTCCTCCACTATCACCTGATGAAGGAGTGACACTCCGAAAGCTAGTGTGCTTCCAATTAAACCTGTTGGGCTATAACCTGGTGTTGTGTGATTTTGAACTTTGTACACCCCAGTCCAACACCGGCATCTCCAAATCATATGTGAATGTAGCAATGTTTATTAATGTGTGCAAAAATACTTACTTCTGAAGAGTACAACAGAGGGTATTATGTAATAATCTTGGTCACCTTAAAAAGAAAAGATGCCAAAGGCATTTTGATATTCTGACTTCTGCACAAATCAATCAGTCTGAGTGTCCAGGTATTGAAACCTTTGTTGCGAACTACAATGGAAACTCGGTGTGAAGGCACAGGACAACAGTGGATTTAAATGCTAGAGTTGGAATGGACATAAACCTCTGGAAAGGCATGATTAGAAAAGGTGTAGAGAATGCAAACATCAATGGAGTCCTTCTCCTGTTGAAGTGCAAGGGAACATGGTCTGGTCACAATCAAATATCCTATTTAACCAGATAGACAAACACAATACCTTATGGCAACACCCTCACTTCAGACACTGGCACATTCCTGAATACATCATTGTCCAAGCAGGGTACCGTAGGGATGTTTAAATTATCCACACCATGACAGAAGCTGATGAGTATAAATGGATCTTCGCTTGGTCTCGTCTACTATCTTTATCGGCCTGGCCCAATAACAACAGAAGAGGCACTGTCACAGAAAATTTCAACATTGGCAGATGCAAGGACTCTGCGATAAAAGGCCTACACAGTTAACGCATGTCAAGGCTTAGAAACCACAGAATGTCGACAATGACTGGTCAGCATCTAAATCCATCACAAACAGCACATACAAGGAGATTTTGGATTTCTGTACTAGGACAGGTTTGACAAGACCGATCAGGAGATCCAGGAATTATTAAATCACAAGCACAAAGCATTCTGAACTGGAAACATCACCAATACTCAAGAGAAACGAAGCAGGCTACAGACAAATGAAGGCCTGTGAGAAAAAAAACCGTGACCTCAAGAACGGTGGTAGGTAGAAAGAATACAGCAAATTTCCAACAACCATGACAGGCAAGGATGTTTCAGCACAGTGAAGACCATTCTTATGGCTTAAGCACACAAGGACCTACCCCACTAAGTACTAATAACAGAGTGGCACCCATTAAGAGTAGTTAGGCAGTAAGCACTTGTTGGAAGGGACATTGAAGATCTCAACTAATATCAATTCTTGACTCGAGTGCCCTCAAATGCATGCTATCCACCAACATTTCATCATAACCTCAGCCGGACATGAAATTGCAAAGACCAAGGCTCTGAAAAAGGGTCACTGGACCTGAAATGTTAACTCTGATTTCTCTCCATTGACGCTTCCAGATCTGCTGAGTTTATCCAGCAATTTTTGTTTTGGCTTTTGTTTTGATTTATAACATCCACAGTTCTTTTGTTTTATTAAAACGTTGCAAAGGGCATTTGACAGCTGAAAGACTACAAGATTGCACGTGCAGATGGATATTAAAAAGCACTCTTGGTACAAATATACAGCCTTATTCACTTCATCCGGAAGGTGCCAAGTATTCCCATGAGATCTCCAAAACATCATAATTGTGAACATCTTCAAGAAAGGAGATGAGACTGATTTTAATAACTACAGATAGATATCTCTGTTGTCTGCCACACAGGTCATTGCAAAAATGCTGTTAAATCACCTCCTTCAGTGACTGAAGAGCTCCTACCAGAGTCAGAATGCAGAAAGAGTCCATTGAAAGCGACAGTGGGCATAATCTTCAAAGCAAAACAAAGTCAAAGAATATGCATAAAGGAGTAATAGCAACCTTTGGCCTTTGACTGTCAACCAGGAGGGACTATGGAGTGTCCTCCTCAAATCTGGTTGCCTGCAAAAAAAATCATTATTCTCCATCTGCTGCATGACAGCGAGCAAGCCATGACCCTCACCAAGAATCCATCACAGAATCAACACACTCTGTAGACTGAAGTAAGGCTTTGTTATTGCATAAAGTTCTTCTCCATTTCTTTCCAGCAATGCTCCACCACAAAACTTCCTGCTAATATGAAGCTAACTTACAGGACAAGTGGGAAACTGTTCAAACTGTGTCACTTCCAATCCAGAATCAAGACCACTCCAAACTCTGTTGTTAAGATGAAGTAGGATGACGCTGAGGCCAAACTCCAAATTTTAATTGATGCATTAAAAGAGACATTTGAGGGAATGGGCCATGGGTTAAACAACTGGAAGTCAGAAGTCTTCTACCAGCAGATCCCATCACATGCATTGCCCACAACTAATCATTTCTCAAGAGAGAGCAACTGTATAAATTGGATCAACTCCTGTACCTTGGAAGCCTACTCTCACCAATACAGTTACCAATAATGGAATTTAACCTCGCCTCCAAAATGCCAGTGGAGCCTTTGGCTATCTTAGAAACAGAGTGTTTGATGGCCAAAAGCTTTTAACCTGACACCAAGATCATGGTATACAGGGCAGCAGTGTTACATGCCTTTCTGTATGCAGAGACATAGACAATATGCACCAGCTACCTCAAATCCCTATAGAAATATCAACAGCAAAACTTCCACAAAGTCCTGCAAATCCAATGTAGAATACATGCTATAATATCTGTGTTCTCATATTAACATCTCCAGCATCTAGGCACTAGCCATGTTCAATTTGTGTTCAGCAGGTATCCCCACCAAGTTATGGAAAGGACAAGACTTCCCAAAATGGAGAAAAATCATCCAGCAAGGTGCCAACTGTTTTGAGTGCTCAAAGAGGCTCAGGATGCAGGCTGAGTGGAAACAGAAAGGGCATGTGAAGATCTGAGCATCCCATCTACCTACTTCAGAAACATCATCTATCTCACCTGGAGCAGGATTTATAGGTCCAGAATTGGACTAATCAGTCATCTTGAGACCTACCACTCTGGAGTAGAAGAAAGTCATCTTCCATCCTGAGGGGCTGCCTAAAGAGAATACAACATTGGAGGTTTCCAGTTTGAACATAAGAATGTAAGAAACAGAAGAGGTAGACCACAGAGCTTGCCAGGATTTGCCATTCAGTGGCTGACCTTCAACTTCAACTCCACTTTTCTGCCTGCTCCCCAAATGTCCCTCAATTCTTTCAGAGACCACGAATGTGTCTATCTTAAACTTAAGTATATCCAACAATGATCAACCCTCTAGGGTAAAATCCTTTGAATGAAAGAAATGTCTCTTTATCTCACTCCTAAATTCATCCTGAGACCTTCCCTCATATTCTAGATTCCTCAATGAGGGAAACAACATCTCAAACCCATTCAGAATTTTGTGTTTCAATGAAATAGCCCATAATTAACAACTTTCAGGTAGTTCTCAGCTAAATTTCTTTTTTTGGCTATTGAGAATGAGAACACATGGGAAGGCTTGAGAATATCTCTCAGTCATCTACAATTGTGTCATAGCAAGTTGTGTACAAATAAAAATAAATAGTTTTATTTCTTATTTTCTTACCAACAACCTGACTGGTTTGTAGGATTGAAAGACAAAAGTACAACTTAAATTTTAAAACTAGCCTAGTCAGAAAAATAATTTACCTACAGCCTGATTTTATAGAACATAGAGCATAACAGCACAGTACAGACCCTTTGGCCCTCAATGTTGCATCACCCCATGATACCAATCTGAAGCCCATCTAACCTACACCATTCCATTCTCATCCATGTGCCTATCCAATGACCACTTAAATGCCCTTAAAGTTGGTGAGTCTGCTACTGTTGCAGGCAGTGCATTCCATGTCACTACTACTCTGAGTAAAGAAACTACCTCTGACATCTGTCCTATATCTATCACCCCTCAATTTAAACTTATGTCCCTCCTGCTAACCATCGCCATCTGAGGAAAAAGGATCCCACTGTCCACCCTATCTAACCTTCTGGTTATCTTATATATCTCAATTAAGTCGCCTCTCAACCTTTTTCTCTCTAACGAAAACAGTCTCAAGTCCCTCAGCCTTTCCTCATAAGACCTTCTCCCCATACGAGGCACCATCCTAGTAAATCTCCTCTGAATTCTTTCCAAAACTTCAACATTCTTCCTATAATGCAGTGACCAGACCTGTACGTAATGCTCCATGTGTGGCCACACCAGAGTTTTGTACTGCTCCAGCATGATTTCATGGTTCTGAAACTCAATCGTTTTACCAAAAAAAGCTAACACACCTATGCCTTCTTAACAACCCTAGCAACTTGAGTGGCAACTTTCAAGGATCAATGTTGATCAAGGTTTCTCTGCTCATCTATACTACCAAGAATCTTACCATTAGCCCAGTACTCTGCACTCCTTGAATCAAGTGAATCAACTCACACTTTTCTGTATTACATTCCATTTGCCATCTCTCAGCCCAGCTCTACAGCTTATCTACGTCTCTCTGTAACCTACAACATCCTTCGTCACTATCCACAACACTACCGACCTTCGTGTCATCTGCAAATTTACTCACCCATCCTTCCATGCCCCCGTCCATCATTTATGTTACTAAATGTAATTACATAAGAAATATATAACAGTGCAAAGGACAACTCAAAGCAAACTACATCTTACTTTGTTACACCCTTAATTGATGAAATTCCAATTAAAAATGTACAATGCAAACCTTATCATTTACCATTAATAAAACTTGCATATGGATACAGATTGTGTTTCTTAGTTACTTAAGTGAATTCCTGTTTTTATTGCTGGATAGGCATATAATAAAAAATATCCACTGAATGTATTAGAGGTTATGACCACAGAGTGGGTAAAATGATTATCTTTGAACAAGCTGACCCTTAATATGTAATAGCTTCGCAGCGAGCAGCTTCAGGTAGTAACTTGGACGATCCCGTATAATGAAAAACACAGAGGTACTCATCCCACACTATCTGGAGTAGTGAGCTGGACACCATGCCCTGTCATTCACGGATCTGTCACAGAAGTTAAAGATTTATAAAAAGCTTGCAAAGATCTCCCAATTTAGCTTCAACTCAGGTTGACAGATAGCGTGGATCAGATTTGTGTACGTAACTAGAATTATTATTTATTATAAGTAATTAAACTTGAATCATAAATCACTGGCATATAACACCACTAATTAAAACTCTAATCCCCTTCTATATCCACATGTACACAGGAAAAACATAGTTTATGGATGGAGAGAGCACTGGCAAAGTAGTTCAATGGCTCCTGTTCACAGAATCTGTTGAGAGGATTCTTGTGCTAGTCAGAAAGTTGCTTTTCAATCAACATTCTCCAGATGCTTTCATTGGTTTGCAAGAAGCACAGGTATCTGGTTCACTTGTAAGAAGTTTTTCAACATATGAATTAAAAGATACAGCTTACAGCAACTTAAAAGATCAACTGTTTTTCTTCAGGTTTAAAATGGTATGCTGCAGACATTGGAGAGCTCCTGGCTGATGGAGCCCAGTGGCCTCTTCACATTTTGTTCCCAGCATCAAGCTGTACAGTTACCAGAGAACCAATCATAAGGCTGTTAGCAGGCACAAGGTCATTGTCATCAATAACTGGACACTAACCAATTAGCTTCTGTTGCCAAACAATAGTCCAGCTACGCATAATTTTTTTGGTTCCACTTTCTCTGCAAATACTACTGTAACCCACAGCTGTAAGAACAATTTTCACAATGAATTTCAATTACTTGTGTTCAAACCATGCAGTAATCATTGGTTTTTAAAAAAGTTATTTTCTTGTTACAGCTCACAAAAACACAAAAATAAAAAGATAAACATGTATGCTTTATGCATCAAATTTCTTAAATATGTTTTAATGCAGTTCAGATGTACCAAATTAGTTTTAAGTGATGTTGATGGTAAACTGACAAAAAAGGCAGATATGGCTGTGCACAGTGAGATGCTACACCATATTAAGATGAACAACTCAGTTAATGTGTTTATTTTGTGGCAGTATTGGTTGAGGAAGGAGTATTTGTCAAAATACTGGGCAAAGATTTTTAAAGCTCATCTGAATGTCTATTAAGCAGATTGGACTATGGCTTAATTTTGGATTCAAAGAGCAGCACTGCCTCAATAACGTGCTCAATGAATTCTATTGCATTCAACAGATCCCACATAACCCTCTGAAAAAGAGTAAGCTGAATAAAAAATACATTTTCCCAAGATGTTCTTCCTTTAACACACATTCAATTTCCTAGTTTAATAAAATTACAAGTAAATTACAAAGAACTCAGTACACGATTTACTTACACAATGGACATTCTGTTGCTTGAATTCTTACCTAAGGAACCCACGTCTTGCAGTCACCTCAGCATGGCTGTCATTAACTACATCACCTAGAAAACATTTGGAGAGAATATGAAACTTGATGTCTAAGAAAAGTAGTACAGATCAGTTTGTTTTTCCATTAAAATGCTCAATTTTGAATGCTGCGATTAATTTCTGGACACACTATTATCAAGCCCAAGTCAAATGGCTGGAGGTAACTAATTTCTTCTGATTGGTTGGAGTTAAAGATTGCTTGGGATATGCAATGAGATTCAAATACTGTTGAATAGTTGAATAACTATTTCTGTAACCCAACCCATCTTTCATCACAATTTCAGAACATGATCTGCCATTCATTTCATGACCTCCCATCATTCATTGTGCTCCACTCCTATTTTTCTGATGCCGAGTCTTATTTTCCATTCTGCAAGTATAGGTTATGCTACTTGTAGCATCAGGCAACTCCTGCCAATTCCAGTGAAAAGACTGCTCTGGACTACTGCATTTATCCTTGGAGGTGTAGGATTGGTACATTTCTTGTACTCAGTGGTCCTGCAGTCAGTGTGGAAGAAAGAATCACTGACAATAGGAAGTAAACTTTATGGATATGAAACTGCACTCTATCATTGATTCTCAAATTTTATAGCCAGATAGATGAATACACAGATTGCCTGAACCAAGACCACATCTAAAGTATTCTCGAGGTTCAACATCTTAGTGTCTTTTGAAAAATAAGGAAGTACCTTGGTTGTAGTTGTTCATCTCAGCTAACTAGTGTAGGGAAGAGTTCAACAACATCTAACATTTCTTTAGAATATGAAAACTTAAGACAGAGATTCGCTCTCTTAGCACCTCCTTTCAGTCAATTTGGAACGTTACAATTAGAAGGTAAAGAACAGAATGCTTCTTAATCCTTTGCCAGCTAGAACAACCCCCTGACATCAGCAGGAAAGAAAAAGAAGAAACTTTCATTGCCCAACCCAGTACTCGCTTAAATTCCACAACATCAATCACTCCTGCACCAGCTAAATGCCTCTGGCTTCTCAAATCTCAGTGCACAAAATTCAATGAAACAAATCTGTATACAGTCTAACCCCACCCTCTTTCAACAATCTCCTCTATCCTACCATTGTTCTCTGCTCCCAGTATTTTTAGCTTGGTGATAAATCTTCCAGTAGTCAAGATGTGCTGAAACATGTAAATTTTGGGATTTGGATTTCAAAATGGAATTATTTGAAAAAAATGTCTCAGCAATCCAAAAAATAAATCAGTAAAGCATCAACATTCTCCAGAAGGTCATTGAGATGTTTAATTATACCTGGTTACAATGTTAGAATTAACCTGTCAATCTGTTAATGCTTCACCTCAGTTTGATCTCTGGCTATCGCTATTTTCAGGATGAGTGGTGTGATTGGATCATTTTCATAGGGTTGTTTGTTTACTGGTTTGGAAGGTAACTTTTGCAATGCAACTTAGATATTTCAAATATATTCAAGGTACTCACTAACTCAGACTAATATCCCAGTTTCTGATATGTGACTTAAAAAAATCATAAAGTCCGTCACAGTTCAAAAGGATATATTTATAGTTCACAAGTACATTTTTATAATAGATTGAGTTATGACTCTCATTGCTGCAATTCCTGGCTTCTCTCAATTATAATATATGAGAGATTGGTTCAATGGGTCTGTATTCGCTCGAGTTTACAGGGATGAGAAGAGATATTTCAAATGCTTAAAATTCTGATAGAACTTGCTAGCCAAGATGCAGATGTTTTCCCTCATTGGTGTATCTAATACCAGGAAACACAGTCTCAGGATATAGGGTAGACCATTTAGGACTAAGAGAAGGAAACATTTCACTCAGAGGGTGGTGAACCTGTGAAACTCTCTATCACAGGTGGCTGTAGAAGCCAAGTTATTGAATATATTTGATGAAGAAATAGTTAAGTTTATAGATTTTAAAAGGCATCAAGGTGTATGGGGAGAAAACTGGAATTTGACACTTAGATCAAGGGTGTGAATGGTGGAGAAGAATCAAAGGGCTCAATGGTCTACTGCTGCTCCTAGTTTCTATTCCTGACAGACTACTAGAAATGACATTCTTTCCATTTTAGATAATTACAGTTCAACCCATTGAAATCGCCCCTCTTCTGGCTTATTTAGAACATAGAACATTACAGCACAACACAGGCCCTTTGGCTCTCGATGTTGCGCCAACCTGTGAAACCAATCTGAAGCCCATCTAACCTACACTATTCCATTCTCATCCATATACCTATCCAGTGGCTATTTAAATGCTCTTAAAGTTGGCGAATCTGCTACTGTTGCAGGCAATGTGTTCCACGCCCCTACTACTCTCTCAGCAAAGAAACTACCTCTGACATCTGTCCTATATCTATCACCCCTCAATTTAAACCTATGTCCCCTCATACTAGCTATTGTCACCCGAGGATAAAGGCTCTCGCTGCCCACTCTCTGATTATCTTATATTCTCAATTAATTCACCTTTCATTCTTCTTCTTTCTAACAAAAACAGCTGAAAGTCCCTCAGGCTTTCCTTGTAAGAACTTCTCTCCGTACCAGGCAACATTCTAGTAAATCTCCTCTGAACCCTTTCCAAAGCTTCCACATCCTTCCTAATAATGCGGTGACCAGAACTGTATACAATTCTCCATGTGTGGCCACACCAGAGTTTTGTACAGCTGCAATCCCTCTACCAATAAAAACTAACAAACTTTCTTAACAACCAGATTAACCTGGGTGGCAACTTTCAAGGATCTATGTACCTTGACACCAAGATCTCTCTGCTCATCTACACTACCAAGAATCTTACCATTAGCCCAGTACTCCACATTCCTGTTGGTCCTTCCAAGGTGAATCACCTCACGTGTTTCCACGTTAAACTCCACATGCCACCTCTCAGCCCAGCTCTGCAGCTTATCTATGTCCCTCTGCAACATCTTTCATCACTATCCACAACTCTACCGACCATAGAGTCATTTGCAAATTTACTAACCCATTCTTCTATGTTCTCATCCAGGTCATTTATAAAAATGACAAACAGAAGTGGACCCAAAACAGATCCTTGCAGTACACCACTAGTAACTGGACTCCAGAATTAATATTTTCCATCATCCACCACCCTCTGTCTTCTTTCAGCTAGCCAATTTCTGATCCAAACTGCTAAATAATCCTCAATCCCATGTCTCTGTATTTTGTTCAATAGCCTGCCATGGGGAACCTTATCAAATGCCTTACTGAAATCCATGTACACCACACTGACCACTTTCCCATCATCCACATGTTTGGTCACCTTCTCAAAGAACTCAATAAAGGTTTGTGAGGCATTACCTAGACTTCACAAAACTGTGTTGACTATCCCTAATCAACTTATTCCTTTCTGGATGATTATAAATCCTATCTCTTATAACTCTTTCCAACACTTTACCCACAACTGAAGGAAGGCTCACTGGTCCATAATTATCAGGGTTATCTCTACTCCCCTTCTTGAACAAGGGAACAACATTCGAATTTAATCCAACCTGAGTGTCAAATAGTGTTGTATCATCAGGATGAACCAACAAAATTTTGTTAGCATTCAAAGTCATCTTTCACACAGGAGTTGATGATCAGTCTCTCAGGAGGTCAGAGCAGAGTAGAGAAGTTGGGACATCATATTGCAGCTATACAGGTTATTGGTTAGGCCACTTTTAGAATATTCTGTTCAATTGTGGCTTCTCTTTTATTGGAAATATGCTGTTAAACTTGAAAGGCTTCAGAAAAGATTTACAAGGATGTTGTCCAGATTACAGGGTTAAATGGAAAGGCTGAATAAGCTGGACTATTTTCCATGAAGTGTTGGAGGCTGAAGAGTGATCTTATAGAGAGATTTATAAAATCAAGAGAGGCACTAATACAGTGAATAGCCAAGGTGTTTTTCCCAGCTCGAAGGAGTCCAAAACTAAAGGGTGTAGGTTTAAGGTGAAAGTGGAAGATTCAAATAGGACTGGAGGAGCAACTTCTTCATGCAGAGTGTTGTGCGTGTATGGAATGAGCTACCAGAGAACATGGTGGAGGCCGGTACAATTACAGCATTTAAAAGGTATCTGGATAAGTATATAAATTGGAAACATTTAGAGGGATACCAGCCAAATGTTGGCAATTAGGACCAGGCCAATATAGGATATCTGTTCAGCGCAGATGAGTCAGACTGATGTATCTGTTTCCATGCTGTACAACTCTATAACTAATTCTTGCAACATTCCAGGCATGAGAACTTGCAGTTTAACCACTGATTTGGTTTCACTCTGTTGAATTGTAACACTGTTCATTTGTAATTGATTCTGTGAGACAAACGGATTTCTCCACTATTCAACATGAAGTAACAGCCTTCAATATTTGAATCTTTCATTGTATCTTCTCCTAGTCAGAAACTAAACTTGTCATAAATCTGATGAACTTGTTATCTGGTCATCGTTATGGAGGCTGACCAGCAATAATTAACATTTACAGACCCGTCTTCATTTTTCTTCATCCTAATAACTTGTAAAACAGTTGTCAGTTTCAGGTTATTTTATCAATTTGCATCATCATCTTTACAAAAAATGTTGGAAACCTGAAATAAACAGAGGAAATGTTTAAATTTTTTCTTGGTCTGTCAACTTTTGTGGGGGGAGAAACCAAGTTAATGCTTTAGGTCAATAAGTTTTATTAGACCTAGGAACAGTTAGAGATGCAATTAGTTATAAGCAAGTACAGAGGTCAGGAAAGGCTGGAAGAGAGGGAAGAACAAAAGGGAATGGAATGTCTGTGACCTTCAACTTTATTGATCTACTCCACTATTCAATATTTCTTTATTTATTATACAGTCATTTCATGACTAAGTGATATCTATTAAGAGGATAGGAATTTTACTCTATGATAATTATTTTGCAATATCCATTTGTAACTATGCACTTCTTCTGAATGCCAAGTTCTTTGTTGAGCAATATGAACCCTATTGGGTTTAAATTTAATTTCACTGAAACACAAACTTTGAGCTTCTGTCCCATGCTCAACCTAAACATTTCAGGTCTGAAGAAGAGTTACTAGACTCAAATGTTAACCGTGTTCTCTCCAGTTGCTGTCAGACATGCTGAGTTTCTGCAGCATTTTTGATAAAGGTTTCAATCGCTTTCGGTATCCTGTAGTTAATCATCACTTATAAGAATTGGTCTGTGCTGTTTTATAACACTAGTGTACTTCCTTGTCTGTTACTGTGCCTGTTTTATAATTAAGTTTGAAAATAATATGAAAAAATACCAAAATAAAATTACTGGTTCTATTTTTATGTCACTTGTGTATCTGCTTGATTCAGTTGTGAACTTGTCACTTCTAAATAACACTTGAATATAGATATCTACAAAAATCAACTAAAGCACCTTGGGATGTCTTCTCATTTCACAGACATTATGCAAATAACTGCTATGTTTCATGGCTCAACTAAAGCAGTCATGTTTGCTGATCCAAATTGGCTGTAAGTCAAACAATATTTTAATTTTAAAATTCTCAATCTTGTTTTCATTATTGATGGCAATTCATTTAATTGCCTGGGCCTCAAGCTGTACAATAACCTCCCTGTATCTCATTTCCTGTTTGAAGATATTCCTTAAAAGCTACCTCTTTGACCAAGCTTTTGCTTATTTGATCGAATTCCCCTCATGTTCATTGGTATCAATCTTTGTTTGATAATGTTCCTAGAAAGCGCCTCAGGATGTTTCATTATGTTACAGGAATTTATAGAAACATAAAACATTATGTAGTTTTTAAGTAATATGTTATGCATTAATGGAAAGTGAAAAATCACTGTAAACAAATGTAGAATCTGTCTTAGATTTGTAGTTTGAAACTTAAAACAAGAGCTGCAATCTCTTTGCTATTTCAAGCATCTATGTAGGATATTGTTTGTAAAGAAAATTGTGACCATGACAGAATGCACATAAAGTAATATAGTTATTTATTATTCCTTGTCATCCAAGGAGGCAAGAGAACATGGTGAGTATCCACATTGAGTTAACTGATTGACAGAGCTGGCTCAAGGGACTGACTGGCTTTCACTTAATCCTATTTTCCTCTGATTCTAACTATTTCCATGAGAGTAGAAGAGTGGAACTCTTTTAATTAGATCTGATTAGCATATAAATAAGAACATATTTTATTATCATTCAGCACATGTAAAGTCCAGCTATCGAATAGATAAAATCATTGATTTAATTTCAGGAGATACTGTGTTACAATAAATGTGAAAATGTATTTGTGGTAGTGTCCCATTCCTTGGACCAGGAGCCCCAGGTTCAAGTCGCACCTGCTCCAGATGAGTGTAATAACACCTCTGGACAGGTTGATTAGAACAATATATTAAATATAAACATGCTGAAAACAGAACATAGCAAATGAAACTTATTTTCTAATGTGACAAACAACAATACTGTTTATATACTGTTACAAAGGAGAAGTACCTTTATGTTGCCAATTCACCATCATGAATACATTACCATTTTTGCTCATTTTCGTTTGTCCAATGCACTTTGATCCTGTTCCCATTGCAACAACTTCCAGGGTTACTGCAAGAAACATAGGTCCTTCATATAGTATCTCAGATTCTCATATTCATATTAAAATTTGTGCTTAACAAAAATAAATTGACATTAATGCCAATCAATGCAAAATGATGGGCTATTTTACCAACGTTTTGAATGACACACGAGTGTCAATTCTGCTTGACAATTGAACATGGCCCATATTAGCATTTTTCTCTCTCACCCTTGAGACATTCTTTCCTCCTGTATGGAAATCTCTTCAGATGAGCCTAAGTCTGTATCATGCTGCACTTTATTTTAATTAACCATGGGTGCAACGACTGTCCTTACTAAACAGCCCACTTTAGCACTTGAAGAAGGAATAGCAAATAGGAACAAGGAAACCTATCTAAATTATCCTCTTCCAAACTTAGAGGTCCATTAGATTGGACCTGCTTGGATTAAAAAACTCAACACACACTGGTGTATCGGTACTGAAATTCATGAGCTTTACATCAAACAGGTCTTACGAAAATAAGATGCTTAAAGTAGTCAGCAATTTTCATTGGTTTCTTGGTCATTGACAGAGTCATAGAGATATACAGTAGAGAAGCCAGCATTTGGCACATATCCCTCTAACCCCTTCCTATTCATATGCCCATCCAGATGCCTTTTAAGAGTTGAAATTGTACAGCAAAGGCAACAGTTGTGCAGGTTACAATTGGGTTAGACAACAGTGTAGGTTTCTTTCACCATTTGAATCACAAGCCATGTGGTCACTGCCCTTTTATCCGTTTCCTCCTTTTTAAAGGGCCTCTCTTTTGATCTTTTCCTCCCCAAAGTTCCAAAACAACACAACAGCTTATAAAATAGTAATTACTTCTAGAATTCAAGGAAATCAGCTCCAACACTGAAACACCTCTAAAAAGGAGTAGCGCCTCAATTTTTTCCCCGACCTTATTTCGGATTTCCCATAATCCTGTCTGACATGCTAAATGTAGCAGCAGTACACAACAAAATATTCTCAATAAAATTCATTTTGACAATTCCAACCTATTTTAAAACATGTGCTATAAAACAAATTGCAGGTTGAAAGAGAGAAGGCAAAATCGGATGTAATGGTGTTACAGTTAAATAAAGGTAATTATGAGGGCATGAGAGAGGAGCTGACAAAAATAGATTGGAAGCAGAGCCTAGCGGGGAAGACAGTAGAGCAAAAATGGCAGGAGTTTGTGGGTATAATTGAGGACACTGTACAGAGGTTCATCCCCAAGAAAAGAAAGATTATTCGGGGAGGGATTAGACAGCCATGGCTGACAAAGGAAGTCAGGAAATCTATTAAAGAAAAGGAGAGATCCTATAAAGTGGCCAAGAGCACTGGGAAATCAGAAGATTGGGAAGGCTACAAAAACAAACAGAGGATAGCAAAGAGAGAAATAAGGAAGGAGATGATCAAATATGAAGGTAGGCTAGCCAGTAATATTAGAAATGATAGTAAAAGTTTCTTTCAATACATAAGAAACAAACGACAGGCAAAAGTAGACATTGGGCCACTTCAAACTGATGCTGGAAGCCTAGTGATGGGAGATAAGGAAATAGCAGGAGAACTAAACAAGTACCTTGCGTCAGTCTTCACAGTGGAAGACATGAGTAATATCCCAACAATTAAAGGGAGTCAGGGGGCTGAGTTGAGTATGGTTGCCATTACAAAAGAGAAAGTGCTAGAAAAGCTAAAAGGTCTTAAAATTGATAAATCTCCTGGCCCCGATGGGATACATCCTAGAGTTCTGAGAGAGGTGGCTGAGGAAATAACGGAGGCATTGGTTGAGATCTTTCAAAAGTCACTAGAGTCAGAGAAAGTCCCGGACGATTGGAAGATTGCTGTTGTAACCCCCTTGTTCAAGAAAGGATCTAGACAAAAGATGGAAAATTATAGCCTAACCTTGGTTGTTGATAAAATTCTAGAATCCATCATTAAGGATGAGGTTTCTAAATTCTTGGAAGAGCAGAGTCTGATTAGAACAAGTCAACATGATTTAGTAAGGAGAGGCCATGTCTGACAAACCTGTTTGAATTCTTTGAAGAGGTGACAAGTAGGTTAGACCAGGGAAACCCAGTGGATGTGGTCTATCTAGACTTCCAAAAGGCTTTTGATAAGTTGCCACACGGGAGGCTGCTGAGCAAGGTGAGGGCCCATGGTGTTGGAGGTGAGCTACTGGGATGGATTGAGGATTGACTGTCTGACAGAAGGCAGAGAGTTGGGCTAAAAGGTTCTTTTTCGGAATGGCAGCCGGTGACAAGCGGTGTCCTGCAGGGTTCAGTGTTGGGGCCGCAGCTGTTCACATTATATATTAATGATCTGGATGAAGGGACTGGGGGCATTCTAGCGAAGTTTGCCGATGATACGAAGTTAGGTGGACAGGCAGGTAGTACTGAGGAAGTGGGGAGGCTGCAGAAGGATCTAGAAAGTTTGGTAGAGTGGTCCAGGAAATGGCTGATGGAATTCAACGTGAGCAAATGCGAGGTCTTGAACTTTGGAAAAAAGAATAAAAGCATAGACTACTTTCTAAACGGTGAGAAAATTCGTAAAGCCAAAGTACAAAGGCATCTGAGAGTGCTAGTCGAAGATTCTCTAAAGGTATACATGCAGGTTGAGTCCGTGATTAAGAAAGCGAATGCAACTTTGTCATTTATCTCAAGAGGGTTAGGATATAAAAGCACCGTTGTGCTACTGAGACTTTATAAAGCTCTGGTTAGGCCCCATTTGGAGTACTGTGTCCAGTTTTAGGCCCAACACCTCAGGAGGGACATACTGGCACTGGAGAGTGTCCAGCGGAGATTCACACGGATGATCCCTGGAATGGTTGGTCTAACATACGAGGAACGGCTGAGGATCCTGGGATTGTATTCATTGGAGTTTAAAAGATTAAGGGGAGATTTAATAGAAACTTACAAGTTAATACATGGCTTGGAAAGGGTGGATGCTGGGAAATTGTTTCCGTTAGGCGAGGAGACTAGGACCCGTGGACACAGCCTTAGAATTAGAGGGGGTCAATTCAGAACAGAAATGCGGAGACATTTCTTCAGCCAGAGAGTGGTGGGCCTGTGGAATTCATTGCCGCAGAGTGCAGCGGAGGCCGGTACGCTAAATGTCTTCAAAGCAGAGATTGATATATTCTTGATGTCACAAGGAATTAAGGGCTACTTGGAGAATGCGGGTAAGTGGAGTTAAAATGCCCATCAGCCATGATTGAATGGCGGAGTGGACTCGATGGGCCGAATGGCCTTACTTCCACTCCTATGTCTTATGGTCTTATGGTCATAAATTAGGTGTGATGATGGATTAATAATATTATCACAAGATAATTAATCCAGAGATCCAGGAATTGTCCTGGGACTCAGGTTAAAATCCCACAACGCCAGATGAAATTTGAGTTTAACAAAAATCTGGGATTAAGAGTCTAATAAACTGCTCCTGATTGTCAGAAAAAAACCCAGCCGGTTCACTAATGTGCTTTAAGGAAGAAAATATGCCATCTTTACCTGGTCTGATATATATGTAGGTCTGTGGCAACTTTACCTTTGGGAAGTGATTGTCTAGTAGTTATTTTCGTTAGACTGTTAATCCAGAAACTCAGCTAATGCTCTGGGGACTCAGGTTTGAATCCTGTCACAGCAGATGGTGGAATTTGAATTCAACAAAAACTGTAGTTAAGAATTTAATGCTGACCACCGCAGATTATCCTTCAGGGAAGGAAATCTACTATCATAGCCTGGTATAGCCTACGTGTGACACCAAACCCACAGCAATGTGGTCTACTGTCAATTGCCCATTGGGTAATTAGTGAAGGGCAATAAATACTGGCTTATCCAGTGTTGATGTCCCATGAATGAATCAAAAAAAATTCCAACATACAAAAAGGATTATTAAACTGACCAGTGTCACAAAACCTATGACAGTGGTAGCTACAGGAATACTAAGATTTATCAGTAAGTTTGTGCTTAATATACAAAAGGAAAGAGTAGTAAACATTTTTTACAATTCATTAATGGGATAAGATGTCGCTAGCTAGGCCAGCATTTCCTGCCCATCCCTCACTGCCCACAGTGCAATTAATCGAGACAACTGTGGGTTTGGAGTCACATGTAGATGAGACCAGGTATGAATAGCAGATTCCTTCCCTAAAGGTCAATAGTGAACCAAATAGGTTTTTCTGACAATTGACAATGGTTTCATGGTCTCTTAAGGCTTTTCATGGCTCTTAATTCTAAATTTTAAAAAATTGAATTCAAATTCTGCCATGGTGGGATCAGGTCTCCAGAACATTACCTGGGCTCTGGATTAACAATCCAGCCCTGTCTCAAATCTGAACTATATAATCTTAATGTTCAACACAATCAGGCTGGAGTTCCTCCCATTCACAATTTTATCAAAACATAGATAGGAATTCCTCTTTCATGCCCTTTCCAAATGCTAAGATTTATTCCAAGCTCCATGACACAAATTCTCAGCGTTGTTCAACTTCAAAATTTACTCAGATGAATTACAAAATAAGTTGCTTTGAAGCAATCAATTGTGTTAGCAAATGCATTTGTGGAAACTGAATTGGCTACATGGATTCAAAATATACAGCAATTTTATTTCAATGCTGGAACTTTATTCAATTACATTGACAATTTCCTACAGTATTCTTGTGTACTGTATGTGAGAGGCACTTGCGAAGATTGTTGTTTCTTCGCAAGGCTGAGTCATGGCAGGGGGGGAAGATTATATGTTAAGCTAGATATGCTTGCACAAACAATTACAAGTAGCTGCATCTTGCTTCTGCAAAAATCACAAGGCGGAATCACAAGGATGTAGACCAAGAAATAACTAACTGAAAAGGGAGGTGGTCGACTGGTAGAGACAGATGTATTGACATGACAGTTGCAACTGTCATGCACATAGGGAGTTAGTATGAACAAGATAACCAAATAAGACCCAGTGTTGCATAAGCAAAAGTAATAAGACCCAGCTATCAGTGGGAGGGGGGGGGGGGGGGGGGTTGTTGCAGGTCAACAACAGGCCACAGACAGGTGTGGTAGATTAGATGTGATTAGATTAGCAGCTACTCAGAGCAATACAACCATCAGATATGAAGTAAAAGGGGAGTACTGAGAGACTCAACTGAACTGTATAAATTGTAATGAAACCTCCTGATCGATGTGCCTACTTTGTGGTCACCCGGCTTGCAAGACCGTATGAATAAAGACTGCTTCAGAATTTGACTCGGACTGAAATTATTGAACAGTGAGCTTCGTTTCTCACATGTACAAAGAAAAAAATTACAATTCAGAGCATTAACGAAATTGTACCTTTGTATCCTCTTTTTAATCTTACTTATAAATGTTAAGCGATAGTTGGAACACAAACAGTGAGACATCACTAAAAACAGGAACTTTCGGTCAGCATTCCAAAAATAATAAGCTTATTCAATATCTATTGGTAATAATATCACATAGATCCAATTTTATTTTTATGTCAGACACATAGCAAAAATATCATAAGTTTAAAATGCACACGTCAGTTGCAGGTACAGTAGGATCGGTGACAATAAATTTCCTGCTTTCTTACCAACATTTCTCTCGTTATTACAACATGATTTTGCACTGGGTTTTTCTTCAACTTTTACCACAGCTGCAAGTAATGTCCATTCCCGTTTGGGGTCTGGCAGACCTGTCTTTGGTAGTTTGGTAGAATAGTGTTTATAACAAAGACTGGCAATTTCGTCAGCTGTCCACATTGTTGGAATCTTTAAGGGGAGCAGAAAGAAATTTAGTCCTATAAATGGGAAAGAAACATGACACATCAAACTGAATCACTGCTTTATAAAGTGTACAAGCATTTTTCTTTACTCTGAACTGTGATAGTATTTCTATTGAAGGGAAAAATTAGAAGGAATTTTGGTCCATTTATCCAAGTTTCAGAGGAAAGCAAATTTCATTCAGCAGTCAAGAGATTTTGAACAAAGAGTCACATATGCATGAGCAAGATTAAAATATAAAAGATTTAGAATAGAGAGTAAGGGAAACTTCTTCACATCAATTTACAATTTTGAGAAATACTATTCTGGAGTCTAAAGTATTGCCTGAATCACTCAAAATTCAAGACTAGGGTAGATAGGTTGAAGGTAGAAAAGGACTTAAAGGGATATGGGAACAGGGCATTTAAGTATGATTAAACATATTTAAGGATAAACATTAATGGACTGATTGGGCAGATCTATGTATATCCAATAGAGAAATTTATATGTAGAAAAGTGTAGCGCGGGAGCTTGAGACATTAAGATCAAAGTTACCGCAAATGGCATGCAAAAAGCCAGAGTAAGTGAACAGAAGGATGCAGAAGAAGATACAAACTGCAAAGATACAGTGGGACAAGGTCAAGAATAAATAGAATCATAGACTTATACATCACGGATACAGACCCTTTGGTCCTCCTGTCCTACTCGTCCAATCTGATCTAGTCTCATTTGCCAGCATTTGGTCCATATCCTTCTATATTCTTCCTATTCATATAGCATTCCAGATACCTTCAAATGTTGTAATTGTATCTGCCTACATCATATCCTCTGGCAATTCATTCCATACACACACCACCCTCCCATGAAGAAGTTACCCTTCAGGTCCTTTTTAAACCTTTTCCCTCTCATTTTAAACCTATGCACACTAGTTTGGCTAACTAATAGAAGACAAAGACTTGGGATCAGGAGGCAACATTATAACTAATGGAGTGCCACAAGGATCACTGCTGAGGCTACAACTATTTACAATTTATATTAAATGAATAAGGCAAGTGAACATACTATAGCCAAGTTTGCAGATGACACAAAAATAGGTGGGAAGGCAAATGGTGAAGATAACTTGGGAGTGTGCAGAGGAATATGGACAGGGTATGTAGGCAGGCATTAATTTGACAGGTGGGATATAATTTAAGGGAAAATATACTGGCACTGGAGGCAGTCCAGGGTTCATGAGGCTGATCCCAGATACAAAGAAATTTTCTCATAAGGAAAATCTGGAATTAAGAGTCTAAACATGAATGTGTCAATTGTCATAACAACACATCTGGCTCATTAATGTCCATTAGGGAGGGAAAGAAACTTCCGACCTTACTGGTTTGGCCTACATCTGACTCCAGACCCACAGTAATGTGGTTGATTCTTTACTGCCCTCTGGGCAATTTGTGCTTGGCAATAAATACTGGCCTAGCCAGTGATGCCTTCATTCCACGAATGAATTTTAAAAGAGGTTGAGTATATTGCGCTTGCACTCACCGAGTTTAGAAGAATGAGAGGTTATCACATTGAAATATACAAGATTCTTAGAGGATTTGGCAGGTAGATGCAGAAAGGTTGTTTCCTTTTATGGGAAAATGTGGAAGTAGTTCGCATAATCTGAGAATAGGGATGTTCCTTTAAAACAGAGATGATGAAGAATTTCTTCTCTTGAGGGTAGTGAATTTGTGGAATTCTTTATTATAGAGGGCTACAGAGGCTGGGTCTTAAATATATTCAAGGCTAAGACAGACAGATTTTTATTCAGTAATTAAATCAAGGGTTATGAAGAAAAGGCAAGAAAAGTGGAATTCAAGATGATCAAATCAGCCATGATCTCATTGAATGGTAGAGATTCTGCTTTTCGGTCTAATGATCTTGAGACAAAGTAGTTCAAAGGGAGAGGGGCAGAGTAGAAGATAGAAAAATGTTTCCTTGATAACAGATGGAGAGTTGAAAACTCAATTTTGCATCTGAAAGAACATCAAAGTCTCAAACTATATAAGTCTGGGTAGATTGGATATCTTGTTAACACTTAAATACATTTTTTTCTCTTGATAACAATTACAGAGGAATCTTCTTAAATCCTATTCTAAAATTCAGATTAACCCAAGAATGTTCAGTCATTGTTCCTGTACCCATGAAGCACAAACATATGCACAGACTAATTCAAGTAAATTAAATTTCTGCACAATGAAACTTCAACACCAAACCTTTTTATTTTTGTAATGTCTTTTATGTAATAAGACATCCTAATGCACATCACAGAAACATTGACAAATAGCATTTGACACAATCCTTATAAAAAGTTACTGGGATCAAAAGCTTTATAAAAGAGGTATGTTTTCAAACATCTTAAAGGAGAGGGAAGTAGAGAAGTGGAAAGGTTTAAGGTCTTCAAGAGTTTAAGGACTAGGCAGGTCATAGAGTCATATGGTAGAACAAATGAAATCATAAAGTTTGAGAGGCCCAAAACAAAGATACACTGAAATCTTGAAAGGCTGGTTGAAGTTAGATGTATGCAGAGAATATTGAAATTTGGAAACAAAGTTGAAAATTTTAAAATTGAGATCCGCGCCAATGTGGGCTCCAGAGCACAGAAGTGATGGGTTATTAAGCTTGTTGCGGGTTCCAACATCAAACTTTTCAGTAGATAGATTACTTGCTGTAGAAGTTAATCAAGATGAAGCGAATTCTGTTTGTGTTTGACATGCAATTTAATGCACTTATTAGGGCTACTACAATTTAAATAATATTAAGACTGTTACAGATGTTCCCAATTTGATAAGTTATATTTTTGCATTTCAAGACAACAGTTGCACGCTATCAGGAGTTGGTGCATGCCTATTTGTTTTCTAACTCCGTTCTGTGCAGAATTGATTGCGTAGAAAAACACTACAGTTCAAGAAAGATTTTTTTTGTTTAATTTGATCTGGAATCTTAGTGTACAGCTTAAAAACACATTTGAGTTGTGGTCATGACTAGAGCTCTTAACATTGGAATTATCTTAAATTTTACATACTGAGATTTCCTGCTACTTAGAGATAAGTTATGCAGCCTGAATTTTGGCTTCATGTCATACCAATACTGTTTGCACTGCTCATACTCTTATGAGGTGGAGAAATCTGGGGAGTAAACCCACAGCATTAATTTTGGAGATGCCGATATTGAACTGGAATGTACAAAGTTAAAATCACATAATTTTTATTCAAAATAACATTTTAAAAAATCTAGACAGAGGATTATTCAAGCAAAATCACTTGTAACCTGACAAAAATAATGCTAAAAATTACACTACATCAGGTTACAATCCAACAGTTTAATTGGAAGCACTAGCTTTCAGAGCGCTGCTTCTTCATCGGGTGGTTGTGGAGGACACAATTGTAAGGCACAGAATTTATAGCAAAGGTTTACAGTGTGATGCAACTGAAATTATACATTGAAAAGTACCTTGAGTGTTTGTTGATAGTTTCACTTCTTTCATATGTAAAACACAAAACTTTTTTTTAAAAAGTTACATTCTCAGGTTAACTGTAAAGCCGGGCAGCTTGCTACGAACAAAACAGATCATTGTTTGTAGCAAGCTGCCCAGCTTTCAGGACAACTCCATACAACCCTGTCACGGTAGGCACTACAAGACATGTCAGAGTGTGGACATGGATACCACCATTACACGTGGGGACCCCTCCCACTATGTATGTGGCAGGTACTCATATGAGCTGAAAATGTGTTGCTGGTTAAAGCACAGCAGGTTAGGCAGCATCCAAGGAACAGGAAATTTGACGTTTCGGGCCAGAGCCCTTCATCAGGAATGAGGAGAGAGTGCCAAGCAGGCTCAGATAAAAGGTAGGGGGGAGGGACTCGGGGGAGGGGCGAGGGAGATGTGATAGGTGGAAGGAGGTCAAGGTGAGGGTGATAGGCCGGAGAGGGGGTGGGGGCGGAGAGGTCAGGAAGAGGATTGCAGGTTAGGAGGGCGGTGCTGAGTCCAAGGGAATCGACTGAGACAAGGTGGGGGGAGGGGAAATGAGGAAACTGGAGAAATCCAAGTTCATCCCTTGTGGCTGGAGGGTTCCCAGGCGGAAGATGAGGCGCTCTTCCTCCAACCGTCGTGTTGTTATGTTCTGGCGATGGAGGAGTCCAAGGGCCTGCATGTCTTCGGTGGAGTGGGAGGGAGAGTTAAAGTGTTGAGCCACGGGGTGGTTGGGTTGGTTGGTCACGAAGGGAGTGGTCTTTGCGGAACGCTGATAGGGGAGGGGAGGGAAATATATCCCTGCTGGTGGGGTCCGTTTGGAGTTGGCGGAAATGACGGCGGATGATACGCTGTATATGGAGGTTGGTGGGGTGGTAGGTGAGGACCAGTGGGGTTCTGTCTTGGTGGCGGTTGGAGGGGCGGGGCTCAAGGGCGGAGGAGCGGGAAGTGGAGGAGATGCGGTGGAGGACATTGTCGATCACGTCTGGGGGGAATCTGCGGTCCTTGAGAAGGAGGCCATCTGGGCTGTACGGTGTTGGAACTGGTCCTCCTGGGAGCAGATGCGGCGGAGACGAAGGAATTGGGAATATGGGATGGAGTTTTTACAGGGGGCAGGGTGGGAGGAGGTGTAGTCCAGGTAGCTGTAGGAGTCAGTCGGTTTATAGAAGATGTCTGTGTTGAGTCGGTCACCCGAGATAGAAATGGAAAGGTCTAGGAAGGGGAGGGAGGAGTCTGAGACAGTCCAGGTGAATTTGAGGTCAGGGTGGAAAGTATTGGTAAAGTTGATAAACTGTTCAACCTCCTCGTGGGAGCACGAGACAGCGCTCCTATCAGCGTTCTGCAAAGACCACTCCCTTCGTGACTCCCTCGTCAGGTCCACACCCCCGACCAACCCAACCTCCTCTCCCGGCACCTTCCCCTGCAACTGCAGGAAATGCAAAACTTGCGCCCACACCTCCTCCCTTACTTCTCTCCAAGGCCCCAAGGGATCCTTCCATATCCGCCACAAATTCACCTGCACCTCCACACACATCATCTATTGCATCCGCTGCACCCGATGTGGCCTCCTCTATATTGGGGAGACAGGCCGCCTACTTGCAGAACGCTTCAGGGAACACCTCTGGGACGCCCGAACCAACCAACCCAACCACCCCGTGGCTCAACACTTTAACTCTCCCTCCCACTCCACCGAAGACATGCAGGCCCTTGGACTCCTCCATCGCCAGAACATAACAACACGACGGTTGGAGGAAGAGCGCCTCATCTTCCGCCTGGGAACCCTCCAGCCACAAGGGATGAACTTGGATTTCTCCAGTTTCCTCATTTCCCCTCCCCCCACCTTGTCTCAGTCGATTCCCTTGGACTCAGCACCGTCCTCCTAACCTGCAATCCTCTTCCTGACCTCTCCGCCCCCCACCCCCTCTCCGGCCTATCACCCTCACCTTGACCTCCTTCCACCTATCACATCTCCCTCGCCCCTCCCCCAAGTCCCTCCCCTCTACCTTTTATCTGAGCCTGCTTGGCACCCTCTCCTCATTCCTGATGAAGGGCTCTGGCCCGAAACGTCAAATTTCCTGTTCCTTGGATGCTGCCTAACCTGCTGTGCTTTAACCAGCAACACATTTTCAGCTCTGATCTCCAGCATCTGCAGACCTCACTTTTTACTCGAGGTACTCATATGACTCAGCCAACGTTGTCTATCTTATATGCTGCAGGCAAGGATGCCCTGAGGCATGGTACATTGGGGAAACCGAGCAAAGTTTACGGCAATGGATGAATGGGCACGGCACAATAATCAACAGACAGGAGTGTTCCCTCCCAGTTGGGGAACACTTCAGTGGTCCAGGACATTCGACTCAGACCTTCGGGTGACCATACTTCAAGGCGGACTTCGGGACAGGTTGCAGCAAAACATGGCCGAGCAGAGGCTGATAGCTAAGTTCTATACCCACAGGGTGGACCTAAACCGAGACCCTGGGTTCATGTCACATTACAGGAGACCACCATTGCACTATACACACATACAGACACTCCTATACACACACATACACACTTATACAGACATTCACACACACTCCTGGAGACACATATACTCCCACACTCACATATGCATCCTCTCACAGACTTAGACTACTTTACACACGAACACTCACATTTCCCCACCCCAAACAGACATACAAAGGCCCACATGCACACATATACATATTCGTTTGTGGGGTAAATTTGAACTTGCAGATTTACATTGTACTTTGCTCAAAACTGCATGAATCCATCTAAGACTCTGTTAACTCACTTTTTAGATTAGAATCAGTCTAAACATTATGGCACAGTCAGGGAACATAGGGGGCGAACACCTTAAACAAATTATCTGGCTGACACCAATTGTTACAGTTAATCTGAGAATGTAACTTTTTTTAAAAAGTTATGATTTACATATGAAAGAAGTGAAACTATCAACATACAGTCAAGGTATTTTTCAATGTATAATTTCAGTCACATCACACTGTAAACTTTTGCTATAAATTCTGTGTCTTACAACTGTGTCCTCCACAACCACCTGATGAAGGAGCGGTGTTCCAAAAGCTAGTGCTTCCAATTAAACCTGTTGGACTGTAACCAGGTGTTGTGTGATTTTTAGCATTATATTTATAAGGCTACGACAACTGATTTTGCTTGAATAATCCTCTGTCTAGATAAAAAAAATGTTATTTGGAATAAAAATTGACCTGAAGTGAACTCCAGTTAGTTCTGACTGACTGCTGCATGTAAAAGTTAAGAACGGAAGGATTTGAATAGTTGAGACATTGCAAAGTCTCCTCATCATCAATTCCACCTCTTTTTTTTGACATTAAAAATCACACAACACCAGCTAATAGTCCAAATGGTTTAACTGGAAGCACTAGCTTTCAGAGCGCCGCTCCTTCATCAGGTGTTGTGGAGTACAGTTGTAAGACACAGAATTTATAGCAAAAGCTTACAGTGTGATGTAACAAATTATACATTGAAATATACCTTGATTGTTTGTTAAGTCTCTCATCTGTTAGAATGACCATGTTAGTCTAATTTCAGTTACATTACACTGCAAACTTTTGCTATAAATTGACAGCTGTCTCAGGTTGATCCAAACAAACTGTAACTTTGGTGCTACGTTTATTCCAGAGTTCCAACCACACATCTGCTCCTATTGAAGCTCTCACCCATGCCTTTATTATGTTTGCATTTAACAATTTCACTACTCTTTGTTTGTTTTCCAACTTTGACAGTTGGTAAACTTGAATTTGGTGAAAATTTTGATGTCTGAACACACAACAAACTTAATAACCTATCATTTCTGTGCTCTGGAGCCCACATTGATGCAGATCTCCATTTTAAAATTTTCAACTTTGTTTCCAAATTTCAACATTCTCTGCATATGTCTAACTTCAACTGGCCTTCCAAGATTTCAGTGTACCTCTGGTTTGGGCCTCTCAAACTTTATGATTTCATTTGTTCTACCATTGACCTGCCTCGTCCTTAAACTCTTGAAATCCTTAAACCTTTCCACTTCTCTACGTCCCTCTCCCTTAAAAAGTTCGGAAAACATACCTCTTTTATTAAGCTTTTGATTCCAATAACTTCTTACAAGGGTTGTGTCAAAGTCAATTTGATAATATGTCTGTAATGTGCATTCGGATGTCTTAATACATTAAAGACATTACAAAAATAAAAAGGTTTGTTGTTGAAGTTTCATCATGTGAACTTTTAATTTATTTGAATTAGTCTGCGGATATGTTTGTGCTTCATGGGTACAGGAACAGTTACTGAACATTCTTGGGTTAATCTGATTTTCAGAATAAGATTTAAGAAGATTCCTCTATAACTGTTATCAAGAGAAGAAAATGTACTTAAGTGTAAACAAGATAACCCATCTACCCAGACCTACATAGTTTGAGACCTTGGTGTTCTTTCAGATGCAAATTTTCAACTCTCCATCGATTATCAAGAACGTATATTTCTATCTTCTACCTTTGAACTACTTTGTACCAATATCGTTAGACCTAAAAGCAGAATCTCTACCATTCAACAAGATCATGGCTGATTTGATCATCTTGATTTCCACTTTCTTGCCTTTTCTTCGTAACCCAATTCCTCTGCCATATCTGCTCCCAGGAGGACTAGTTCCACTACATAACACACCAGATGGCCTTCTTCTTTCGAGACCGCAATTTCCCTTCCCACGTAGTTGAAGATACCCTCCAACACATCTCATTCCACATCTTGCACGACCGCCCTCAAACCCCACCCCTCCAACTGTAACAAGGACAGAACCCCCGGTCCACACCTTCCACCCTATCAACCTTCGCAAAGACCACATCATCCGCCGACATTTCCACTACCTCCAACGAACCCCACCACCAGAGATATAGTTCCCTCCCCATCCCTTTCCACAAAGACTGTTCACTCCATGACTACCTGCTCAGGTCCATGACCCCCAAAATCCACCCTCCTGTCCTGGCACCTTCCCCTGCCACCACAGGATTTGCAAAGCCTGCGCCCACACCTCCTCCCTCACCTCCATCCAAGGCCCCAAAGGAGCCTTCCACATCTATCAAAGTTTCACCTGCACATCCACCAATATCATTTATTGTATTCGTTGCTCCCGATGTGGTCTTCTCTACACTGGGGAGACTGGGCGCCTCCTCGCAGAGCGCTTCAGGGAATATCTCCGGGACATCCGCATCAACCCCACTGTCCCATGGCTCAACATTTCAACTCCCCCTCCCACTCTGCTGAGGACATGGACGTCCTGGGCCTCCTCCACCATCGGTCCCTCACCAACCGACGCCTGGAGGAAGAACGCCTCATCTTCTGCCTCAGAAGACTTCAACCCCAGGGCATCAATGTGGACTTCACCAGTTTCCTTATTCCTCCTCTCCCCCCCCCACCTTACCCCAGTTCCAAACTTCCAGATCCACACCGTCCTCATGACTTGTCCCACCTTCCAATCTCCCTTCCCACCTATCCCCTCTGACTTATCATCCTGATCTATCCATCCACTCATTGTACTCTTTGCTACCTTCCCCACTCTCCTCTCTGACCCATCACCTCCATCCCCACCCCCATTCACCTATTGTACTCTTTGCTATCTTTTCCCCACCCCACACCATTTATCTATCCACCCTGGAGGCTCCCTGCTTCCATTCCTGATGAAGGGCTTTTGCCCAAAACGTCGATATTCATGCTCCTCAGATGCTGTCTGACCTGCTGTGCTTTTCCAGCACCACTCTGATTTAGTCTGGTTTCCAGCATCTGCAGTCACTTCTGCCTAGTTAACCTGAACTGATAGTCAACTCTGAAGGTGGTACAGAAGGAAGGGGCGGAGGTTATTGCTGACAAGATGTAGAATCGTTTTGGAATTAGCCAAAAATATAATGTTCTCAATGAGTAACATTCCTACATACTTAGGGACTAACTCAATGCAATTTACAAATGTACTCCAAAAAAACCTAACAGTCTACAGTATTTATTATTTTACAGCAAAAGCCAGGAAAGAACTCACAAAACAGCATGGAGAATCTAAACACAGAAAATTCGTTGCTGTGGAATATACCTAATTATTAAATGGTGTGTGTAATATTTTGTTGTACACAAATTACTCATCAACAGGTCAGTGTGTGAAAATACTGCTTTCGTTGGGGCGGCGGTTATCCCCATAAGCTCTAAATTGTATAATCGAACCGTAACGTGTTTGCTCCTTAAGTAATGCTTAATTCATTTGGAATGAATTCGCACGACTGATCGGAAATCCTATCAAGACACGCCTCTCTCTAGCTGCTCACTTACAGCAGCATCAACACCAACAATACATCTCACTCCATTTACCTTCACAGGCCCGAGGCTCCGCACGACCAGACGATATCACTGCGCATGTGTGAAGCCGCTGCGCAGCCATTGGCTAGGCCCGGCTGCGGCAACGTCACAATGTGACCACGTGAGATCATGATCCGCTCGCTGAATGGATCATTCGAGAATGACAGCAGCCGCCCATCAGCGACCTCGCGAATCGCATGGTCGGGGAATAACGTCCTTCAGGCGGAAACACGGAGCGAATGAAGGTTGTCCGGTAAAAGTCGACAGACAGTCTGAATTTACTCGAACATATCTAGTTCGTGTATGGTCACAGTAATTGTTGTCTCCGAGGAAAAAAGAGCGGTCACTTGGCTTTTGCGAACCCAGTGTTGCGCTAACTATAAGCGGCAGATTCCCTACAAACAGGCCCTTCGGCCCAACAAGTCCACACCTACCCTCCGAAGAGTAACCAACCCAGACCCATTTTGCCTCTGACTCATGCACCTAACACTGTGGGTAATTAGGCAAAAGTTTAGATCAAAGTGGTGCTGGAAAAGCACAGCAGGTCAGGCAGAATCCGAGGAGCAGGAAAGTAGATGTTTTGGGCAAAAGCCCTTCATCGACAATTATGTATAGCCAAGTCACCTGACCAGCACATCTTTGGACTGTGGGAGGGAAACCACACAAACACACAGACTGTCACCCGAGGCTGGATTCGAACCTGGGTCACTACTACTGTGATTTCAACTGCAAGATTTCACCTTAATGTTTATATTTTCTAATCAACCAGTTGAGATATTATTACTTATTTCTAGGAGTGGAGCTGAGGTCACAAAAAGATAAGCCATGATCTTATTGAGTGGCAGAGCAGGCTGGAAGGACCAGATGGCATATGTTGCTCCTAATTCTTATGTTCTTAATAGCTCCTGGATCAAAGATAGGAGACTCTACCTCTGTGACACAGAAGCCACTATTCAATTTAATGTTAAAATGAAGAGCTAGAAATAGGAGCAGGAATGGATGATCAGATCCACCCCATTAATATTGAAGAGTGGAATAGAATATAGCTGATTTGATGCAGTCAATTGAAATTCCCTCCAGGCTGCCAAATCTGATTGAGGCATATTGGATTATTAAGGGGATTGACAGGATGAATGCTAAGAGGATGTTTCCCTTTCATGGGAGAGTCTAGGACCAGAGGGTGTAGTCTCAGAGTAAAGGATCACCAATTTAAAACTGAGATGAGGAGGAATTTCTTCTCTGAGAATTGTGAATATTTGGAATTCCTTGCTACAAAAGCTGCTGGGCCAGAATCCTTGCTGCCTGACCTGTGCTTTTCCAGCTTTTGACCTCTTTTATATTTAAGGCTGGAAATGATTCTTGATCAGGAAGGAAATCCAGGGTTATGGGTAAAAGTTAGGAAAGTAGCTGTGAGAAAATGTTGGATCAGTTATGATCCGATTGAATAGTGGAGTAGGCTTGAGGTCCAAACAGCCTTTTCTAGTTCCTATTTCTTATGGCTTTAAATATTGATTAATTCCCAGCTTTAAATATCCTCAACAATATTCACAACCTCCCTAGTATAAACAATTTCAGAGTTCACAATCCTAAGTGAAGAATTTGATCCTCCTCTCACTCCTACATTGTCAACCTCATATTCAGAGACTGCCCCTATGTTTTAGATTCCTGTCAGGGGAGACCACCTTTAATATCTGCCACCCTTTAGCAACCTTTGATTTCACTTTACATTATTGAAAACTCTAGATGGTATAGAGTACACTTCTGAGCTCTTCTATGACAAGAAGCTTATCTTGACAACAAACCAGTGAACTTTTGTTGTATTGCCTGAACAGTAAGTGTATCCTTTCTTGGATATTGCCACCAAACCGGCATGGAACACCAGGTGTTTCACCAAAGCCCGATGTAATTACTGAAGGTGAGGTGCAGTATTGCAACAGGAAAGGTGCTGATGCAATGACCAAGTTTTTTGACCCTAAGCTTAACTCAGATAGAGTCAGTGGTAGATCAATGGGTAAGAATCAAAATTTTCACATCTTTATGGAGTAGATGAAGACCATTGTCTGAGGAAACTGAAGATGATCAGGAATGGGGCCTTCTGTCAGCTAGATTTTGCATGGTTGTTGGGGGAAGAGCAGGCTGGAAAGCACCAATACAATTAACTGTTAGGGCAGACAATGTCCAGTACTTGGCTAAAGCCATTCGTAGTCTTTGACTGCGGTGCCTGGCCCCATAAATGTACAGAACATTAGGGTGTATCAGGCATTGTGATCAGCTTTCAGATGAACCGATCCCCATTGGCCCCAGAAACCAAATCCTGTTGTAATATTAGAAGATTAAATTTAATATTATGTTAATGTCCAAAGAGATATTCCAAGAATTAAACTGCACTGACTGAACATTCTGGAAGTGGGTGGGGACGACATTCATGCAAAAATGTGGATGACTCCCACTCCATTTAGACATTCATTTGCTACTACTCCCCCTACTATTAGCAAATTGAACAATCATTTAATCATTCAATCTCTTCCATTCAGAAATGGTTTTCAGCCACTTCCTGAAGCTAGGACATATCACACCTACATTGTCTTGGAGAATCACTGAATCAGGAAATCGTCTGCATAATGATTCTCCAGGATTATGGCATTTACATTTGCGTTATCTCAGAGGATGATCTCATCCTGTATTGTACGTGACTGAAGGAGTGACTATGGGGAAGCGGCCAGAGTATCTGTGAGCGCAACCAACTGACCTGTATATAGGGGATGTGTTTTCTTTGTTCAGGGCCTCTTTGACTCAACTTTGTATGCCTATGAAGAGTGTCAAAGGGGTCACCTAGCTTATACAAGCTTTAATTGTTTGCAGATGGTGGTGTGTGCAAATTGCATCTTGTATGTGAAACCTCACGAAAAGAACCCAACACTGTCTCTGATTCTGTGCCTCATAATTCTGTCTCAAAGAAGTTCCATCTGTGCACTTTAAAAATGCCATGCAGAGCTTTCCTATATGGGCTGTGACTGCACACTCTCCACTTCCTCATCTTTGTCTGCCAGTTGCCTACACCCTGGCATATGTCCCACTTTAGAGTGGAGAACCTTAATGCCGGGGCTGTGTACAAGACAGTCCACTCCCTTTTTGTTCAGCACCTGGGGTAAAGAATGGTACATGTAGCAGTCCCATATGTACGTTTGTTTTGCCTTGCAGGGGTGTCTATCTAGATTGGTTTCATTTGCAGTCCCTAGTTAGTTACTAAAGGACTGGTTTCAAGTTTTCAATTGCACTTTAGTCTACATTTCTGATCTATGTGCACTCCATGTAGAGGGTTGAGCAGATTGGAGAACCTATTCTTGGAACAGGTTAAGCTGGCCACTAATACATTCAGGTAGGGGGCCGTGATGGGATTTGTAGCATACGATTACCCATCTCCTGTGGTTAGATTCATGGTCAACTGTGCATGGAGAGGATACATGCACATTACAGGCCTTTTTTGAATAGTGGGCACAGCAGGGTTGGAATGTATCATTGTCTTCAGGAATTATATTTTAATTAAATTTGAAGTTTTGTTAATGCTTTGATCTTTCATTATAGAGACAATTTGAACAAACTCTCGTCGGACAGTGTTTCTTTAAACAAACAGTAAAACAACAATTTGAATTGGTGTGACCCTTCTTGCCATTAAGTTTTATTCCACACCAGCAGTCATTATCCACTGAGCCCAGATCTAAGTTGCAGTCAACTGCACACAGTATCTCATTACATTGCCTTAGTTTATTGAGTGATTCACTGAGAGACACATTCCCTAATACTGAAGTTCATATGCATATAAAGAAACAAATCTGGATATACCATTGTCGTATAAAAGCTGTTAAGCAGTACAAAAAAAAACTAGTTTTCTTTATATCACTTGATATCAAGAGAAAAACAATTTATCAATGTCAGCAAAGTTGAAAATAAATTTGGAAGAGACCGTATACATTGACAGTATTTCAAGTGTATAATAGTATACATCTTCAGTAGTTAGTTTAATAATAAAATTTAATCACAGGGAAGAGAGAGAGGAAACTAAGCAAATAACATTAAAGTTCTCAAACACATTCATCTTGGTAGCTATAAGCGGCAATATTTTCATTATCAGTACATTTCTCCTTTTCAATCATCATTTTGTATTCTAAGCTGAAGAACAATAATCCTATTCTGCTGAATGTTCATTTTCAGTTGAATCTGCAGGTTCCTTTTTGTTGTCCTCTGGTTTCATTGCTGGGAAGAACAAGACTTCCTGAAGTAGAAAACACATATAGAATTAACTTCTGCTTTAATTGTTTATGCATCACAGAATATATCTGTTTCCATCTATCTTTATAGATGTGATAATATATTTGGATCAGGAAATTTGTTTTTTCTCTAAATGCGGACCAAAAGATTTTATCCTTAATTGGCCAGGACACCAAGGACATGTCCATATTCTTCTTTGTTTAGTGCCATAGGATTTTTGCATTCATCTGAGCTGGCAGATTTAAAATGACTTCCAAAAAAATTTGGTAATTCATAGCTGGGCACCAGAAAATGACTATAAAAAGGTAGATATGGATTTAAAAACTGGTTTATTAATGCTCTACAAGGAATGCTGCCATTCTGCATTTTGCCCATTTTACCAGTAAGCCTCTTAATGGTCTTGGAGCAAACTATCAACACTGCAGACACTCAAACAGCAGTTTTCTTTTAGAACTCCATCACAGCAGTGGAATTGTGTACAAGATTCCACAAATAGCAAATGAGTGAAATGACTAAGTCATCTGTTTTAGTGGTGTAACTTATGAGATGAACATTGGCTAGGACATTGGAAGTCACAGCTTTTTTTAAAAATAACATTTTGGGACTTTTCACATCTATGTCAATTATTCAACATGTCACAGCTTAATGTCTCATTGAAAAACAGCACCACTGCCAGAACAGTACTCAAAGTGTCTTTCAATAGGAACACTAACTGGGGTTGTGAAATCTGCTTATAAGAATGGTCAGTTACACTGACATCCAATAATAGCAGATGGACAGTTAAATAAGATTTAACACAGGACAGAACATCTCCTACTGATGTATTGCAGAGTTGTTACGGATGGCAGGCAGATATGAAGACCAAGAAAAGATCTTCAAGCCATAAGTATGTGAGAGTAATAGAAATCATTATTGGAGTGTCTTTCTAAATTCATTTTCAGACAGTTGATACAGAGAAGACTGCATTTATTGTCCACTCAGTTTGCTGGAGCAAATGCTGCTGTGCAGTCATATTTTGAATCTGTTGAATCCATGTTGTATTAGTGCTTTCATAAAGGGATTCTATCTTTTTTTAAAACCAATGACAATGAAGAACAATATTTATCCAGATTGTTTTGGTACAGAGAAATGAAATCATACCTGAAGAGTAGTCCCATTACACAACAAAGGAGAGAAGAATTGCAGTGAAGGTTTGTTTGATCAATCAAGAGAATAAGGAATGTTAATGCACAATAAGCCTAAATATTCACTAATAACCATGATTAAGGTCAGAGCTCAGGAAGAAATATCCAGCAATAGGCATTAACACATTCAAACACATACTGAAGACAAAACAGTTATTGAGGTATGGTGAAAAGGGAATTTTTGAGTAGTGATTGATTACAATAATTGTTTACACAATATCTTAACCTGCTCATAGAAAAGAATAAAGAGTGGAAATTAATTTTGTCGCTGAGTGATGAGAACATTTTTTTAAAACAAATCCATTAATAGGTGTTATATTATCAGCAAGCTATCAGATTTTTAATTTGCCTTCATCCCGCTAACTTGTGATTTGTAATATTTCTAAAGCCAGAGAAGAGCGTAGTATTACACTCAAGTAGCCACACCTCATGAACCAGGAAATACAGAACAAAGTCCAATTCTGACCTCACACAGCAACTACATATTTCCAGTTTCTAGCAGAAACTAGCCTTGATTTTCTTTATGTCCTCCAAAGCATAGAGATATTGCTTAAGATGAATTTCAGTCTTGTTATTGTTGCTAATCCAAAAAATCCAAACATAGTGCATGAAGAATGGGAGTGCAAACCCAAATCTATGTCGGCCAACAGCATACCAACACAGAAGAGAAGCAATATTCGACAATTGTTCAAGTGGTGAAAAAAAAGTTAGACCTGCACACCTAAATGTGTTGGAAAGTGTTTTGTATTGCTGCCAAACAGAAGCCTTGTGTTTGACCTTTTACAAAAATGTATGGAATGTGGATATCGCTGGATAGGCTAGCTTTATTGTCCATCCTGAGTTGCCCTTGAAAAGATGGTGGCAAGTGTTTTGAACCAACACAGTCTTTGGGGTATCGGGACATGCACAGTGCTGTTCGGAAGGAAGTTTCAGGATTTTGATCCAGTAACAATGAAGAAGTTGTGACATAGCTTCAACTCAGAATTGAAATGGCTTGAAGGGAAACTTAAGGTAATAATATTCCAACAATCTGCAAGATCACCTCCAAGTTGAGCCATTTGAACAATTTTGGACAACTCTAAAATGTTGGAATCAGGCTTGGAATTCTAAATGCTGCTCACATTCACATCAGTTTTCAATCTATAATATGACCATTTTAACTTTTAAAAATAACACAGCAAAGTACACTGCCTTTTTTAATATGAATAACTGAATTTACCTTGATATTATTAGAATCAGTCAGGAACATGGTAAGCCTGTCTATTCCCATGCCCCAGCCAGCTGTAGGAGGAAGTCCATACTCCAAAGCTGTACAGAAGTTGTCATCAATAAACATGGCTTCATCATCACCAGCTGCTTTAGCCTGGAAAGTTCAATTTTAAAAAAATGTAAAGGCATAATGTTGTACAGGATCAAACATTCCAACTTAGAAGTGTGTCCTAACAAGTTCTTTTATGGTTTGAAAACACCCACAGTAAATGCTAACTAATGTCAATTTTCTTTCCATGATATTTAGATCAATTTACTTCATATCATAAAGCACCTTAAGCACTGTTAAGAAAACTTTACACAGATACAAAATTATTTGCCAATTTCTTATCCCCACTTCGACACTCACTGGTCAGTTTCATTCATTGCCATCTGCCATTGGGGAGAAAGTAAATATTGAAATCTATTCTTAGACACACTAAACTAATAATGTGTATGCTGTGTCAAAATAGAGTAAAGAGACAGCTGAGCAATATGTTGGATGTTGAGGTCAGCTCATGAAATTTACAGAACCAGGATTTTGCATCAGATCCTCCAGGAACATGCAAGATCCAGCAGGCTGGAAAGCAGGTGCTGAGCAAGATGGAACGTTGTTAGGGTCCAATGTATTGGGACAGATGTGTGAACAGGTGAGATAAAGTATTTCTAATTCTCTCCAAATAAAGAAGTAACAGCCTCTAAAGTGGCATGTCTGGAAGAACTAGAAGGGGCAATAATCAAAAAGAATACCTTTAAACCTAATTACCTATTTACTTTCAAGCTTATGTCAACAAGATTAATAACTAAGGCAAGGATATTTGGTGAAATAAGCTTCCTGTGGTTTTATAAATCACTAATTAGTCTATACTATATGCATTATAGTTAGATTAAATGCCTTGTTGCTGAAATGTTGGTGTTCAATAGTGCCACTTACATGCAGAACTGATACTGCAGGATTTTGTTCCAAATGCATTTTCCCTTCGAGGGGGCATTTATGCAAACGTTTCAACAGATAGAAGTACAATTTACCCATATTTACACACAGTCAAATACATAATCATAATCAACCATTATATCCAATAGTACATTTCTGTTATCCATTAGTAAATCTAACCAGATAACTTGAGTGACAAACAGAAGTGTCATTAAATAAATGTTGGATTTCATTGCAGGGAGCAGCCACAATGGTTCATCCTGTTGCATGTAATAATCTGTTTGTATTTTTAATTGTGTTCATGAAGTTGTTGCAAATGTGAGGTTTGACTATTTCATAAACTTACACTGAGAAGAATGAAATCAAGAACAAATGCACATAATTCATATAGCTAACGCTTGTTGCAATTATCAGCAAAACAAAGTAAAATGAAATCAAGAATTGTTCACAGTATGTTGCTGAGCGAAGAATTGTTTGTTGTATATCTCGTGTTTAACACAGTGATATGCAGGCAAGATGGGATTAGTTTAGAATGGTGTCATGGCTATCACAGACATGATGGGGCTAAAGGGCCTGCTCATGTGCTGAATTTATCTCTGTTTTATGTACTTGGGAGTCTTGAAGCTAATTAGAGATTGTATTATGGTTGACACAGAGATGGTAAATATACCACTTATTTTACTCTTAAGATTCTGAACAAAGTTGCCAGTCCTGTGGTAAATTATACTTGAAAAGTGGAAAGCACTCTTCTTTAGAAACCAGAGGTAATTTTGGTTTAAGATATTAGGATTGAAGTTTCTTTTCTCTTAACTATTATGAATAGTATAGTATTATCTCTGCTACTTGCAGCCTCAACCAAAGATTTAATGAAAATAGTCACCTTTGCCTGATCTTCAAACAGCTCTCTTTGTTTTATAGGATCATTTAATTCTGTATAAGCATTGCAGATCTCCTTTTTCATAACAAAAAGCTCAAAGCGTTCTGTCAAACCCTTAACCGAACGATGCCTAAAACAGATAAAAAAGCAAAATTATTTAGGATGTTTTTGAATGCGTACGTAAAAAATTCACAGTCCTTCAAACAGCATCTTGTATTTTAAATGTTGCATCACTTGTAAAAACGGTGTGGTTTTCTTTGATAAATGTCTAACATTCCATCCAGCTTCTATGCTAAACATACTTCCAATTTCTATATTTTTACAGATTTTTATTTACAATTAAAACAAATCATACATTATTGTTGGCAAACTACTTCCATTCAAATCACATACTAAATGGATAACTTTCACAGTGCATGATTGAAAATAGTTACACACACGTTTCAGGTTTCCACCCTCATTAAGAACTGCACTGATAAAGCAAACATATCTGGAACACAATAAATGAGCTTTGTATGCTGTGTATTTCCATCATTTTACTTATTGGACCGGTTGGCTTCAACCTATGATATGCAGTAAATACCAGCCGGTCCATAGTTTTCTACTAATGAAACATTACTACTCACAATGCTCTGCAAGCAATAATAACCATGTAAACTCTTGGGAATGGCAAGAAAAATGCTAGAAGAAATTCAAGAATACGACCAATCAACACCTGCATAAATGGGAGTTAAAAATCATATAACACCAGGTCATAGTCCAACAGGTTGAATTAGAAGCACTAGCTTTCGGAGTGCTGCTCCTTCATCAGGTGGTTGTGTGAAGGAGCAGCACTCTGAAAACTAGTGCTTCTGATTAAACCTGTTGGACTATAACCTGGTGTGTGATTTTTAACTTTGTACACCTCAGTTCAACATCGGCATCTCCAAATCATGCATATGTTGATACACTGGTCCAGATATTCCAATGGCTAGACAATTAGGGGAGCAGTGCAAACTGGAATTGTGTGAAGGGAGGCTATGAAGTACATTAAGTACCTCGGAATTTGGAGATTTTAAATGGACAATTCCCTGTATTTAGAATCATCCAAAAAATACTTAAATGTCAGAGAATTTGGAGCGTTCTGCTGTCATTAAGTTGTTCCCCAGGAAATATTAGGCAATTAAAGATCAGTGCAACTCTTTGGTAACTACTAAGGTTATATACCCAAATTGCCTCCACACACCTGCAGCCCCAGCAACACCTATTGTGAGCCCTTATGACTTGTGACAACCAACACCAACTCCCGCAGCCCAAACTACCACCACAATCTAACTAGATTTCCTGCCTTGCTGGATGCCTGAACCTCTGGGACCCAATGCCCTGCCTCACCTGCTGGCGTCAACTTCATCCCATATCCCCCAGACTCACCCTGGCACTAACACTGACACTCCATCCTGATCTACACTAAGCACTCTGTCACCTTCCTTGTACCCTTCACAACTGACATCATCGCCCTTCAAGAATATAGCAATGAATCACTGTAAAAAAAGGGTCAGGGTTTGACTTCGAGGAGAAAGTGAGGTCTGCAGATGCTGGAGATCAGAGCTGAAAATGTGTTGCTGGAAAAGCGCAGCAGGTCAGGCAGCATCCAATACAGATCTCTGTAGTACCCCACTACACATAAGTATCCAGTCACAAAAATACCTCTCAACCATCATTTTTTCTTTCCTGCCATTCAGCCAATTCTGGATCCAAATCAGCAAATTTGTTTGAATGCCACAGGCTCTTACCTTTGCTATCAGTCTCCCATGTAGACCCTTATCAAAAGCCTTCCTAAATTCCAAGTAGACTAATTCAAATGCACTTCCCTCATCTACACACTGGTTATGTCTTCAAAAAAACCAATCATATTGGTTAAACATGACCTTCCCTTAACAAAACCATGCTGACTGTTACTGATTAATCCCTGCCTGTCTAAATGCAGCTTAATTCTGTTCTTCAGAATTGCTTCCAATAGTTTCCCCATCATTGAGGTTAGACTGACTGGCCTGTAATTTGCTGCATTATCCCCTGCTCCCTTCCTGAATAATGCTAACACTTTGGCTGTTGTCCAGTCCTCTGGCACCTCTCCTTTGGCCAGACAAGAATTGAACATTTTTGCCAGCAATACGTGTCATCTGGCACTGCCTTTAAACCTGACAGACCACTCAGAATCTCCTCTCTATCAATGTTAATTGCTTTAAATTACAGTCTCTCTCCTTGATTTTCAGGTCCACATCATCCCACTAGAGTAGACAAGTAGGAGGCTGGAAGAACACAGGAAACCAGGCAGCATTAGGAGGTGGACACTTCTCCACCTCCTGATGCCACCTGGCTTGCTGCGGTCTTCCAGCTTCCTACTGGTCTACTTTGGATTCCAGCATCTGCAGTTTTTTGTCTCACATCATCCCGCTCAGTAGTGAACACTGTCATAAAGTTAGAGCACAACCTTTGTCCTCGGTCTCCATATACAAATTAATACCATGGTCCTTAATGTTCTTGGTTATCCTTTTACTCTTAATGTACTTGTAAAATAACAGGATTTCCTTCAGATTCTGTGCTATTATTCTTTCATGCCCCCATTTTGCTCTCCTAATTTCTTTTTTCCCTTTTCCATGCACATTCCATACTCTTGTAGGACCTCTAGTGTTTTGTATCTGCCATGTCTCCCCTTGAGGTTGAAATAAGATCAACCATAATGTTATTGAATGGCAAAGCAGGCTCAAATGGCCAAGTAGCCTACTCTTGTTCCTTTGTATGTTCAATTTAATTGCCAAACAGGAGGCAAAAGCAAATTAGTCCCCAGACATCATTTGAATGACATCAAGTCACAGTCAGTCTATGAATTGAAAACTCAGACTAATGGAAAGACAATGTTATGAATACACTATTTAGTCATCTTTCCTGGTACTTAATACTACTAAAAAACTCTTCATGACATATTATTATACTTGTGACTTAAATCTTCAGGCCTAGACACATCAAGACAAATGAGTTATTTAATCACAGCTGCATGTGTCTGGAAATGAGTGGCAGATTGGAAGGCTGTGAGGCAAAGTCTTTCCACAGACTAGTTGTGTTTTGTCTCTTCTCCCCACTTCCAAACATTTAGGAGTGTTGAACACTGCTAAAACACAAAAGGTTGTGTTACTTCTGATCTTGTTAGTCATAAACCTTACCACTTGGCCAGTGGGCTCATGATCTGAGGGTGATCGCAGATGAATGTTGGGTTAATACAAGTAACCTCCAGGAATTCACCGACCAACTGAAACAAAAGGATACTAATTAATAGAGATAAACTGGATTTGTTATTTAATATGCTGTAAGCCTCTTCCCAGCCCCATATAAGTGGGAAGGTTAGGAGCAGGAAGAGCATCTGACTATAAAACCAGTTGGCAAATCCAAAAACTATGGTTGACGTCTTGATGATTGACCAGCATTGTGGCAATCCCTCATAACACTGGAAAAGCTGAAGGTGAAAAAGTATAGTTAGCCTCACAACGTCATTAAAGCAAAATGTCCACTGAGGTACTGGCAAGCCAGCTCATGCAGTATGGCACATTTCAAGGAATTTCAATTTAAGGAAAAGATGATTTACAGAAATGATTCTATTTTTGCATTATGTCATTGAATTTACTAAACTTGGCAAATAAAAAGCAAAGGCGGTGTATTACTTAAAATAAAGATGAAAAATGAAGAATAACTCCTGTTTTACAAAGATTGCAACTGTGTTTGTTTTTTAAATACAGAATTGCAGCTTAACTTTTTAAATCAAAATCTAGCACAGATGTTCTTCCCCATTTATCAGTTAAATCTGGATATCAATTTTGCCAAACAGGTGCCCCAATGACACAAACACATTTTGGAAAAATCAGCCCTTAATGTAAATTTCAGAGATTTCATGGAGGGTTTCTCGATGAGAATTCTATCAAGTTTACTCATGCAATTTTATGGTATTTACAGCACAGCACCTCTCTTACAATAACCCCGTGCTCACCAGCAGCAGAAGTGCTCATTATTGCCAGGGGTTTTTGGCATTCTCACTGACAGCGCCATACTTAAAGCCTAGCTCAAACACTGCAAGCCAGAACAGCCCTTCACAGTTCCAGTGTGTGAAGAATTACACAGGAGCTGTCCAATCGAGGAAAACTGCTTCTGCACAGACAAAATGGAGGGAAAGGAATAAGAAAATCCTGTAAGAGCACATAGATGGCATCTCATATTTGTAAATATATTTACAATTTACATCATCGCTTGTCTGGTTGTCTGTCATTTGAACTGCAGCTAGGGAATGAAGCAAAAGAGGCTACTCTTCCTTACTGCAACACAACATTAGAACTCTGTCTGAAGGAATGCTATTCTTTCCCTAATGTTCATAGTAGCATAAAGCATTGTCATGTTTGAATGTGGAGCATCAAAATATTATGAGGCCTTTCAATAGTTTGTAGCATTACCTTTATCGCACTACAGCAAATTTGAAAAAAGAATAAACTGACAAACTGCATTTGCAGTTGGGAATAAACAGGGGCAGCTTGCCATTCCAGCATCAGCACATTTACAGTCAATGAATGATGATTTCACTAAACCCAGTTCAATTTATAGCAGGTAACAAATAAGTTTGGTCTGGTATGTCAGACCCCATTCAGCTGCACTCTAGCTGAAGGTGATGCCCCTCTAGCTTCCTCCTTGGAAGAATGCGGTCCCTCTTACAGATCCTCAACATCCATCACTTCACCTTTTTGTTTCTGAGTCTAGGGTCCTGAATCTAAAGAAAGCAAATTATGATGGTGTGAGGCATGAGCTAGCTATGATAAATTGGGTAAAGCTTTTTTTAAAGAGATGACAGTGGATAAGCAATGGAAAACATTTAAAGAGAGCATGGAGGAACTGCAACAATTGTTTGTTCCTGTTTGACACAGAAATAGAACAGGAAAGATGGCCCTACCATGGTTGGCAAGGGAAAGGGAGACTACAAGATCCAGGAGAGGGACATTGAAAATGTCCATAAAAGGATCAGACCTGAGGATTTGAAGCAGTGTATATTTTATTCAAAGGAAGACAAAGGAATTGAGTAAGATGGAAAAATACAATGTGAGACTAAGACTGCAGCCATCATGCAAATGGATGTAAAGCTTATATTGGTATATGAAGAGAAAAATGAAAAGTGAAAACAAACGTAGATCTGTTACACAATCAGAAACAGGAGGTTATAATGGGGAAGAACAGTAAGTACATATTTTGGTTCTGCAATCAAAAAAAAACACAAATTATGTCCCAGAAACAAGGGAGCACACATGGTTTACTGAGGGGGGCAAACTGAAGGAATTAATAGGAAAATTATTTGAGGAAATGGATGGGGTTAATGACTGATATATCTTTAAGACCCAATAATCAATGTCAAGGTGTACTAAAGGAAGTGACCCTAGGAATAATGAATGCCTTGGTTGTCATCTTTCAAGATTCTATGAACTTTGGAACAGTTCCTATGGATTAGAGGATGGTTAATGTAATCCCATCATGTAAAAAAGAAGTTAGAGAGGAAACTGAATCATAGACCAGTTAGCCGAACATTAGTATTCGGGAAAATGCTATAGCCCATTCTAAAAACAATAGCAGAGCACTTGGGGAGAAGTGACAGGATCAGACCGAATCAGTGTGGATTTACAAAGGGTAAGTCGTGGTTGTGAAATCTACTGGAAGTTTTTGAAGACATAACCAGTTCATTTGGACTTTCAGAAGTCTTTCCATAATGTCTCCCATAAGAGATTAGCATGTAAAATTAATGCACATGGGATAGAGAATCAATTAGCAGAAAGGAAACAAAGTGTGGGACTGAATGTGTCTTTTTCCAAGTGGTAGCCAGTTTTTAGTTGGGTACTGCTTAAACTCTAGCTATTCGTAAAATGCATTGATTTAGATGAGGAAAATAAACGTAATAGCTCCAAAACTGTAGGCAATATAAAAGGTAGATGGAAGGGTGAACTGTCAGGAGGTTCAGAAATGCTTCAGTGTGATTTACACACGTTGAGTGAGCAATGAAATGCATGACAAATGAAGTATAATGTGGATAAATGAGAGGTTAACCATTTTGTACCAAAAATAGGAAGACTGATTATCATCTAAATGGCAATAAATTGGGAAAGGAGGAGATGCAATGAAACTTGGATGTCCCTCAGGTTTAATTGGAAGCACTAGCTTTCGGAGCATGGATAAAGGAGTGGCGCTTCCGAAAGCTAGTGCTTCCAATTAAACCTGTTGGACTATAACCTGGTGTTGAGTGATTTTTTTTTTAAAACTTTGTACACCCCAGTCCAACACCAGCACCTCCAAATCACGAATGTCCCTGTACACTTATTGCTGCAGATAGAGTCAGAGATGTACAGCATGGAAACAGACCCTTCGAAACGTTGACTCTCTGGTTTCTCAGATGCTGCCTGACCTGCTGTGCTTTTTCCAATGCCACACTTTATCAATTCAGCCTGTTATCATGTCCTCCCTTCCTCCATCCCACTTACTGTCCTTTCAAGTCTGACAGGAGATACACTATTGTTCTGCCATTCTCACATTCTGATTGCTTAATGTAAACTACTAACATCTTTTCTAGACGAGCAACTTACACCCACTACTCCCACCAACATCCCCCCTACCCCGAACTATAGAATCTTGGCAATATTACTTCCGGTGCCATGTGAATTAATGATGAGAATGAAACCGGCCTGGGACTGAGTTACGACCTACTGACTCCCTGGGACTGAGCTACTACCTACTGACCTCTGGGGACCGAGGCCAGGACTGAGCTACTACCTACTGACCGCTGGGGACCAAGGCCGGGACTGAGCTACTACCTACTGACCGCTGGGGACCAAGGCCGGGACTGAGCTACTACCGACTGACTCCCGGGGACTGAGGCCGGGACTGAGCTACTACCGACTGACTCCCGGGGACCGAGGCCTGGGACTGAGTTCCTACCAACTGACTCCTGGGGACCGAGGCCTGGGACTGAGATGTGGTGAAACTTCTTCAGACAGTGGTGAACCTGTGGAATTCTCAGTCATCAAAAGTGGTTGAGGCCGAGTGCTGAATGTTTTCAACAAGGAGTTAGCTACTTCTTAGAGCTAAAGCTAGAGCACACAAGGATGATCAGTGCACTCTGTAGCCTACTACAACAAATCCCCAGACCTATAAAAGAATGTCCTCAAACAGGAGTCTGTGTAATAGAGTCATCAATCAGGGTTGGGAAAGGGAAGCTACTGTTTTCTACCAGCTGTCCATGGATAGTACGCGACAATGAAATGTAGGAGATACTGGAGAGATATCAATGTTATGGGGCATCATGGTGAGCAGGTCTTGTGGCATAGTGATAGTATGGGACCAGAAAGCACAGGTTCATGCCGTCCCTGCTCTGAATGGTTTTGAACAGAGTGATTTATAAAAAAAGCCTTTATTTGTCATCTGTGGTTATGGCCAAGTGGTTCAAGTGACAGACTTGAAATCCATTGGGGGTTCCCTGCACAGGTTCATCTCTGCAGGCTCTGTTTCTCATCCTTGCGATTTGGGAGACCTCTTGTGATGCAGTGGTTGGGTTCCTACCTCTGAAGTAGAAGGCTCTGGTCAGGTCCCACTTGCTCCAGTCATAACATCCTTGAACAGGTTGTTTTAAAAAACCTGTTCACTTTTGATGATCTGTTCAGTGGAGCTGAGGACTATCAGATCAGCCATGATCTCATTGAATAGTGCAGTAGACTTGATGAGCTGAAAGGCCTGCTTCTGTGTGTACATCTTATGAAGTTATTGCTAGTCCTTGGACTGGATGCACTCAGCCTGCAACACTGACGTTGGCCCACTCCCCAAACCAAAATCTTAGATCCCCGATCCTGAACAAGTCAGTAAACTCACTGGTATCCAAGCCCCTGGCCTGAGATCAGAAAATGCCGTTGACTGACTGTGGTGGCACTGCCCTGATTGACGACAGTCCCCCTGAGCTAGAATATGGTCTATTCTTGTTGGACATTCATGTTGGACTTTTAGGTTGTATTGTATTTTCCACTGAATGTAACCATGGTGCAGTACAGCAACACACCTCTCCCTTGATTGTTCAGTGCTGCCTGGCATTTCATCAAATGCTAAAGGGCAAGGCTCAAAAGAAATACCAAGAGTCTAAGTTCTGAATGAAGCAGTAATTTGTAAAAACGCAAGGCAAAGACACTGGGGGAATCCATGCAGGTATAAAGTGAACATGTGCTAAGAAAGCAAGCTAAGCAGACCAAGATGCACCCTGTTTTGATGCATGACATGGGTGCCAGTCCCTGACAGCAGAGCAGCCTGGCACTGCATTTGTCTTGTAACTAAAATGTAATAGTTAAGTGCTTAAATTTTTCAAGTTGGAGATATGCCACAAAAAGGTGGTGAAGCTGTTGCTTTCCAGAAAATCCATTGATAAAATTCCATCGCTGCCTATGGACTGTACCCATAGATGTTTGGAATTGCTAGTCAATACTGATGCCCAGAGTAGATGCCAAAAAGCTGCAACTTTGGTCTGTCAGTAACAGCTCTGAATTTTATATCAGAAATTGACACCATCTAGTTTCTAACCACTGCCTGGGAAGACTCAAATCTGCATTGAAATTAGGTAGAAGGCAAGAATGAGATATTCATGCATACAGATAGGCTCCTCACAACGCACTAGTGAGATTCTCATTTCGCCATTAAACTTTATGTGGATAATCTGACTTTTATCCCCTCGCTGCAGAAAATTTAATTTTTCTGTTCCTGCTGTATTTTTCCAAACCAAATATCTTGCCATTGTGAATGTTGTTTAGAGTTTGGGAAAATTCTGTTTTATATCTCTACGATGATGATTCTTTGCCATTTATCATGACAGCTTCTCATGCCTTAATCATTCGCAGAATGGAAAGCAGAAAGACATAAAACTATTTTTCTAAATACTATACAAAACACTTGTAATATTCAAAATATTAACATTCTTGTGATTGAAATACCAATAAATCACAAAAGCACTGCCACCACACATAATGTTGTCATTTCAGACTGTTGACTATATGATGAGTTCAGGCTGACCTTTCAATTGAGAAGTGAAAGCAAGGTTTTGAAATGGTTCTCATTGCCTTAATAGTCTGTTAGTCATCCCAATGCCTCCATGACCTGCTAAAATGTTCAAAGGGGTTGTATGGAGATGACCCCAACCCTCAAAGTAGCCAGGTGTAAGCTCATTAAAGAGCATGTTAACAAACGATAGGAAGAGAAGACATATTTGAAACATAAACACAGGTAGAGTGAACCGGTAAGGTCTTTCCTTTATCAAAATAGCATTGAGGGTTGGGCCCCAGCATGGTCTGCGTGTCAGGTTCCTGATCCAGAAATTAGCCCAGGGTTTCATATATTTCAACTCATACCTTGTCCAAAAGCCTGGCTGTAGACCTTGGAGGTGGACATTCAACACCTTTCTGATTGCACAAATCATCGAAGAATTTACGGGCCTCTGTTTTAACAAAAAGAAGTAAGTTAATCTTACAGCAGGGCTAAAGCTTACAATTCTAACAAAGAAACAGAAATAGTCAAATTTAAAAAGTGTTTTGCTAATTGTTGTTATTTTTAATTCATGCATGGGATAGGAAAAAAAAGGAAACAAAAGAATGACTGGAGCCAATTTTGGCACAAAAGGGTGACCCAATAGTGGTAGCAGAGTCCATGGCTGAAATATTAAAGTACGTTTCTTCCTCTATCAAGGAAGATGCTCTTGAAGTCTTAATAAAAAATTGGTGGTTGAGATATTGGATGGGCTGTAGAAAAGCTGACTGTAGATACACAATTGATAAGTCACCAAGACTAGAAGTCACCAGAAGTGAGGATGCTGAGAAGCGAATGTGGAATTTGGGAAGGAACTTTCTGTGATCTTTCAAACCTTGTTTGAATCAGGTACCAAAAGACTGGAGAATTGCAACTGTTACAGCCTTGTTTCAAATAAAAGATACAAAAATAAACCAGCAACTACAGGTAGCATATTGCCCTCATCTTTCAGATTTCTAAGAAATCTTTCTTGAATTCTATTCTACCAGTAGTTATGTTGTAGGTTCTATTTTTCATTTGGGTACATGATTCATGACTCTTCACAATTAGTGAAACAGTAGGATATGGAAACTTTCCATAACACCATCAGGCCTAGGAGCAGAAATTAGGCCATTCAGCCCATCGAGTCTGCTCTGCCATTCAATCATGGCTGATAAGTTTCTCAACCCCATTCTCCCGCTTTCTCCCTGTAACCTTTGAGCCCCAAGTACCTATCTATCTCAGTCTTAAATATATTCAATGACCTGGCTCCACAGCCTTCTGTGGTAATGAATTCCATAGATTCACCACACTCTGGTTGAAGACATTTCTCCTTATCTCCGGTCTGAAAGGCCTTCCCTTTACTTGAAGGCTGTGCCCTCAGGTCCCAGTCTCTCCTACCAATGGAAACATCTTCCCAAAATCTACTCTGTCCAGAATATTCAGTATTCTATGTGTTTCAGTTGGAACCCCCCCCCCCCCCATACACACACAAGTGCAAGTTTACTTTGAGAGAATCCTGGATGAGAACTCCCAAGTCTCTTTGCACCTCAAATTTCTGAATTTTCTTCCCATTTAGAAAATTGTCCATGCCTCTATTCTTCTACCAAAGTGCCTGACCTCACACTTTCCCACGTTGGATTCCATCTGCCACTTCTTTGCCCGCTTTCCTAACCTGTCCAAATTCTTGTCCAGCCTCCTCTCCTCCTGAATGCTACCTGTCCGTCTACATATCTTTATACCGTCTGTAAACTTAGCCAGAATGCCCTCAGTTCCTTCATCTAGATTGTTAATATATAAAGTGAAAAATTGTAGTCCTAACACAGAGTCTTGTGGAACACCACTTGTCATGGGCTGCCATCATGAGAAGGATCCTTTCACCCAGATTCTCTGCTTTCTGCCAGACAGCCTGGCTTCTATCCATGGTAGCAACTTGCCTTGAACATCATGGGCCCTTATCTTAATCAGTAGCCTCCAAGGTGACACCTTGTCAAAAGCCTTCTTGAAGTCCAGGTAAATAATATTCTTTGGCTCTCCTTGGTTTAACCTGCTAGTTACTTCCTCAAATAAGTCTAACAGATTTGTCAGGCATGAACTCTCGTTGATGAAACCATGCTGACTTTGCCCTATTTTACAAGAATTCCTTCCATTTGCATTTGTAAATGCATATCAATAAAGCATGTGATTCTATCCTCACCAAAAAGCTGTTAAAATAATTAAATACAAAAATTGTATTGAAGAAATGTAATTGAAAAAGGCTGTAAGAAGTTATGAATACAGAAATCACAAACACAATAGTTAAGGCAAACATCATTGACGTATTTGAAAGTGAAGTTAGGTAATCATGTTCTCCAGAAGACAGCAATCCTTTTTAAGATGTTGCAGTATTAAACAATTACAATATTAACTGAAAACAATTTTCCTATAGTTTGATTATATCAAAAATTATTTGAAAAAAAGTGTTTTGGAATAAAAGTCCATTATAATTGATTCAATGAATCGAGTGAGGAGTTGTGTGTAGAACATATGCATCCTGGCAAAGACCTTTCTGGTTAGAATGTCCTAATTCTGTGCTACACATTCTATATAATTTCAACAATTCTAGAACAAACACATGTTGGTAGTGTGCTAAATGTGGAATGAGTAACAACATAATCCTTAGCTGCTACTGGAAAAGTAAGAAGGCACTCTCGTGCAGTTGGATAAGACGTAGTGTAATGGAAGAGGATTGTGTGATTAACTGAATTGTAAAAATAAAGACAAAGCTGTGGGAGAAGCAGGATGGAACAGCAACTATCGTATCACAAATTGCTGTTTCACGGTGCCAGAAATAAACATTTTTTCTTACCTTCAGTCTCATATTGATCAGTGGGTGGAAATTCAACTCCCATAATTTTCTCCAGATCTGTTGCGAAACTGATACGCTTGAATGGTGGTGTAAAATCAACTTCATAACTTTGACCATCAGGTCCATCAGGATGGTACGTGATTTTGTAACTGCCTGTAATATGCTTGACCATACCTGCAAAAGCAAAACTTCATATGAGTGTTTTGAAAAGGTTTGATTGAATTCAGTACCAAGTTAGCTTATTCTTTTCAAACATCAGTTACAGAATCTGCAGTTTGCCTTAGTGTCTCCAAACTTTTTTTCTGGGGAAGAAGCTACAGCCATCGTCTTGATCATTATGCAGTATTACTATCTAGAAAGTGCACGTGAAGCTGTCAGACAAGGTAGAGTCAATGTTGTGGTTCTGTTCGCCAAGCTGGAAGTTTTTGTTGCAGACGTTTCATTACCTGGCTAGGTAACATCATCAGTGCTTTGGAGCCTCCTGCGAAGCGCTTCTTTGATGTTTCTTCCAGTATTTATAGTGGTCTGTCCTTGCCGCTTCCGGGTGTCAGTTTCAGCTGTCCGCTGTAGTGGTTGGTATATTGGGTCCAGGTCGATGTGTTTGTTGATGGAGTTTGTGGATGAATGCCATGCCTCTAGGAATTCCCTGGCTGTTCTCTGTCTGGCTTGCCCTATGATAGTGGTGTTGTCCCAGTCGAATTCATGTTGCTTGTTGTCTGCGTGTGTGGCTACTAGGGATAGCTGGTCGTGTCGTTTCGTGGCTAGTTGATGTTCATGTATGCGGATTGTTAGCTGTCTTCCTGTTTGTCCTATATAGTGTTTTGTGCAGTCCTTGCATGGTATTTTGTAAACTACATTAGTTTTGCTCATGTTGGGTATCGGGTCCTTTGTTCTAGTGAGTTGTTGTCTGAGCGTGGCTGTTGGTTTGTTGTAGAGTCAATGTCCCACCCTAAGTTAAAAAGCTCACTCTGACTCACTCATTAATAATTATCACTTGGAAACAACTGCAGTAAGAAACTGGAGTCTGTGGGAGTATTTCCGAGCAAGATCACACCATCTTTTGGATAAGGACAGAACTAAGATCATGCCACCAAGAAGATAGCAATTTTTTTAAAGATTTATAGTACTAAACAATTTACAATGTTTTCCTATGATTTGATTACAACAGAAATTACATTACAAACCTGAAAGAAGATTCTCTGTGATTTTCATTAGGTCATTGTAATCGGCATACGCCATGTAAAATTCACATGTGGTAAATTCTGGATTGTGAGTAAGATCAATTCCTTCGTTCCTAAACTGGCGCCCAATTTCATACACTCGATCAAGACCTCCTACAATCAACATCTGAAAAACCAAGATATATTTTGGTTAAAGGAAACTCCACTATTCAGACAACTAAAATTATCTTTCCTTTCTGAGTGTTAAATTACAACTCAAAACCACAAATTGCAATCACAGATTTATATTTATATGGAAGACAACTTATTTTACAGCAAATTGTCTCTTGAATTGCATGTCCAAGAGTGAAGCTGAGCAAAATAAGGTTTCGTGAGAGTTTTCTTCAAGTACAGTTGACAAATTTTCATTGAACATTCACAAGTCATTCCTTTCATTTCTAAGTTAAAAACATTACTGGGTAAACCTTATCCTTATCTTTACAATATCCATTAACTTAAAGTTAATTGCAAACAAACTTGAAATTTATAAATCAAAATCCTGTGACTTTCTTTCACTATATACTGTACACCTTTCTCAATAAAATGTACAGCTGGCTGGCACTGGTAACCAGCCTCCATTACTAGGGAGTGAGGTGGAGAGGAAGGCCAGCACCAGGAGCCATTTTCATTTGGTTCATTGACAATAAGGACAACTTGGAACTAAACAAAAAACAAAAATCTAAAGAACTTATCTAAATGCAATTTTCTGCACCATCTTAGAGTTTGGCTACTGGATTGTATCATTTCCCAATAGCTTTTGTTTTCAGTATTTGCATTCTTTGCATCTTATCAAAATCATAACCTTTTAGAAATTAGAAACAACCCAGAAAAGTGCCAGAGAAACTCAGCAGGTCTAACAGCATTTGTGGAGAGATCCATTTAGAAATCCAAATAGTTTAACACCTGTTTGGGATTTGGATACTGTCGATCAAGCTATCATTTTAGCAGCAAAGTTTTTTTGGTCATTGATTAGACGTGTAAATATCTTAAAACCTTTTACCAATTAAAAACAAATTTGGCCCCTATACCAACCAAGTTACCCTGGCTTCTTTTCAGCATGATTCAAGACAGGTTACATGACCTCCAGCATGCCTCCATATTGCCCTGAAAGACACGGCCTCAAAATGTAACCATCTCAACACCTCATCATTTATTGCAGAATATTGTCACGGATAGATGCATATGTAACAGGCAAGATAGTGAGAAATAAAGCAGGTTTTTTTTGGTGAGTTATTGAAGTAGACCTCGTAGATAGTGCAACTGAGACAACATTTCAAATTTATTTAAAAGGCAATGTGAAGTACAGTGGAACATCCTAAGAACATGAAAAGTGCTCCATACATTTGCATCCTTCTTTTGAGAAAATGCACCTCTCTATGCTCATACCTTAAGGTAAAGTTCTGGAGCAATTCGCATGTACAAATCCATATCTAACTCATTATGGTGTGTAATGAAGGGCTTGGCAACTGCTCCACCTGGAATTATATTCATCATGGGTGTCTCCACCTGTAGGAAAGGTTAAATTTACATAATGAGAGTAACATTTAAGTGCATAAATTCACTAAGTATCTCAGATATAATTACATTTTTAAAAAATTGAGTTGTTTTCACATCTGAAAATCAAAAAAAATACTGTAAATAAGAAAATATAAAGAAACTTGCCTCCAGAAATCCCAGATTATCTAAAAAACTCCGTAGGTAGGTGATGATTTTGGCCCTGTTGATGAACTTCTGTCTCACATAATCATTTAAAATTAGATCCAAATATCTCTGACGGTATCTAGTTTCCTGTCAGAAGTTATTGAGAGAGAATAAGCACACATTTTAAAAAAGAATTTCCACTGTAAAGAAAGCTCAATATATACACTTTACTTAAATAAAAGTTTGCTATTATCCAAAAAGGTGGATAGGTAGTTTTCTCCAAAACAATTGAAAAGATTATCAAAAAAACGTGACATAAATATGACATTGGGCTAATTTTCCTCCCCTAAATTCACTCAGTATCTATTTACTATAAAAATGTAAAGTTGCCATAGTCCCAGAGGAGCTGAAAATGTGTTGCTGGAAATGTGTTGCTGGAAAAGCGCAGCAGGTCAGGCAGCATCCAAGGAGCAGGAATCCTGAAGGAGGGCTCATACTCCAGCATCTGCAGTCCTCACTTTCTCATTGTCCCAGAGGACCATAATACTGCTGCCTCATTAGACAGAGGGACTGGTGATGGTTTAAATGAAGGTTTGCCATACCTCAGGTGAGGGGAGAGATTGAGTAGCAAAGTCCTTCCTGGGAATATCAGCCAGTGCAAGAATTGAACTTATGCTGTTGGCATCACTAACCAACCTTCCAACCAACTGAACTAACAAAATCTCAATTACTAGATAAACCAGAGAGTTCACTACTACTAGAATACAAAGAAAAGCCAATTAACAGAAACAGTAATTTGCAGGGTTTCAAACACATAAGTTTGTAATTGTAGCATACAATTAATCAGAATTGGGTAGCAAGTAGTTTATTTTCCTGGGACTGACCTATTGCTTTATAAGTGTTTGGAACATATTGGTGAAATCAGGATATACCATTTACACTTGATGTTATTTAGTTCGGTTTTAATCAAGTGGATCAATCAAAATTTTAGAATCACTGGAACAAAATACCCTAGTTTTCTTCAGACAATAATTCAACAGATGAAATGGGTCAACAGAAAAATGTTGGGGGAATCTTTAAGCTGGGTACAATGTCAGAAAGATTGAGTCATTAGGATGGAAGAATAGCACTGGCATGGTGGGTCAAGTTGGTCAAATATCTGGCATGTGAAGAAATATCAGGAGTGAGATATTTGCTTTCATTTGAGTCTTTCACATTATTAAACTGCCCTTTGGGCCCTTATCAGGCAGCTCATGTGTTGGGCGAAAGTCTGCCCTAAAGCCACCTGTACACTGTGAGATGTATCCTCAAGACCAGTTTTCTGCCATTTGCAGGATTTCTTTAGCCCTGATCTTTATTCTGCTTTTCATGTATGTGGCAATTAGTGAACCTGACTCCAGGTGGTCTTCCTTATTCAAACTTGGAATCTACAGCCTGCAGAAATGGACCGAGTGAAGGTGAATGTGAATTAGAAATTTATAAATAAAAGTAGTAAACTTTTCCATACAGGATGAAAGAGGGGAGCAGCGCCAATGATGTCATTGATATACCAGAGAAAGAGTTGTGCGTGGGCGCTGGAGTAGGACACGAATATGAAATGTTCCACATATCCCACAAAGAGACAGGCACAACTTTGACCTGAACAAAGTGAAAGGAGTTAAATGAGAAGTTGTTCAGAGTAAGGACAAGCTCAGCCAGGCAGAAGAGAGTGGAGGGCGGGAATGGTTTAAGCCTTTCTTTCCAAGAAGAAACGGAAAGCCTTGGGACCATCCCAAGGAGGATGTTAATGATAAAGAGGAGGCGGTTGAAGCCTGCAAACTGGAAATTCTGAAAATGATGTCAAATATCAAAGAAACCGTGGATGTAAGTGAGAAGGGACTGGATAAGGGGAGAAAACAAAAATTGAGTCAAGGAATTGGAAAACTTTACGTATTTAGCTTCTAATTTCCACTAATCTCACCTTCACCTGGTCCATCTCTGACTGCTCCCTTCCCTTCCTTGACATCTCTGTTCCACTTCTGAGGATAGGTTGGCCACCTATACCCATTACAACCCCACTAACTCCCATAGTTGCCTTGACTATACATCTTTACACTTTCCTTCCTGTAAAAATCATTCCATTCTCCCAATTCCTCTGTCTCAAAGATGCCAACTTTGACAAGGAGATATCTGAAATGCCCCCTTCCTTCCTTCGCCAAGGATTCCCCAGCACCATAGTTGACAAGCTGTTATCGGAGTCTGATCCATCTCCCACACTTCGGCCTCTTCCCTCTCACAACAGCTGGAGGATCCCACTTGTCATTGCTTTCCAACCCACTGTAGTGATTGTAACAAGGTTAGCCAGGTGGACCTCATAAAATATGAGTTCCCTGACTGGATCTGATTAACAGACCCCCAAAAAGGGAGTCCTAGCTGATAAGAACAGGAATGTCAGATATCCTGTTTACCCTGAGACCCAGCTCTGAGGGAGCAGGATCAGTGTCAAGGATGCTCCACATGTAAATAAAGGGCGATTTGGTGCCGGGATACCGACTTTGTGGAGTTGTTTCACCCACCAGCATCCATATCCATAAGATCATTAGCCGTCATTTCTGCCATCTTCAGACCCAATTTCCCCTCCCCTCCCCTCCCTTGTCAGCCTTCTGTAGGGATCATTTCCTCCGGGATACCCTGGTCCACTCCTCCTTCACTTCGAATATCCCCCACAGCCCCAGGGCACCTTCCCCTGCAACCACAGAAGGTGTAATACCTGCCTGTATACTTCATCCTTTCTCACCATCCAAGGCCCCAAACACACCTTGCAGGTGAAGCAGCACTTTACTTGCACTTCACACAACCTAGTATACTGTAACCACTTCTCCCAATGTGGTATTCTCTACATTGGGGAAATGAAGTTCAGACTGAGTGACCACTTTGGAGAATACCTACATTCTGTCCTCAACAAAGACACTGAGCTTCTAGTTGCCTGCCACTTCAACACGCCATCTTGTCCCCTGGCCAACATCTCTGTCTCAGGCTTGCTGCAGTGCTCCAGTAAAGCTCAGCACAAGCTGGAAGAACAATACCTTATTTTCTGCTTGGGAACTCAGCAGCCTTCTGGACTTAATAAGAGTTCAATAATTTTAGGACTTGAGGCCTTACCCCACGCACCACGTCTTGTCATCACATTAGCTGCTCCAAACGCAACCCATTGTCAGTTACTAACAGCACTATTAGCAATTTTCATTCCCCGCAGACTAATCTTTAACCACCCTTTTGTCCGTCCAACTGTTTTTCTATCTCCACCTATCATTTACTCTTTCCGTTCACCACTAATCTTCTGCATAAAAAAACCCATCATTTTCCTATCTACCACCAGTTCTAAAGAAGAGTCACTGGACCCGAAATGTTAACTTTGATTTCTCTTCACAGCTGCTGCCAGACCTGCTGAGTTTTGCCAGCAATTTCTACTTTAAATGTTGGTTCTTGTGAGCTTATTGAACTAGTGAAGCCTCACTCTGTATTTTGTAAAAGTATTTAAGAACTACAGCATGACAGCATATGATTGAAACTTCATGAGTTGGTCCACCCACTCAAGCTTCTTCATTTACATTGAAAGCATCTGCGCAGAGAAACAATTTGGTTGTCATTGAGCTCACTTACACTGGGGCTTGGAGGAAGATGTCTTTCCTACCAGGTCCCTACCCCAGATACACTCGTGGAAATATGTGAATACATACGTCCCATTTTTGTGGAAGATTGAGCCCATGTATGTCAATTCAGCAGATGGATGATAATCAGTATTCATGGGATGCTAATTAATGCAAAGAGTTTTCTGATCATCAAGAACAATAAAAGGCATCTTGGTTGAAGAGTTCGGAGAACTTAATGCCAAATCCTTAATCTGCTGTTAGGATATTACAATTTTTGCCTCCCACCCAATTAAGTTTCCTCACCCACTCTTCTAATAGGGTTTTCAAGAAGGAAGTAGTTACAGCTCTTGTGGCTAAAGGGATCAAGGGATATGGGGAGGGCAGGGGCATAATTAGAACTTGACGATCAGCCATGATCATACTGAATGGGCTGAATAGCCTATTCCTGCTCCAATCTTCTATGTTTCTATGTATTAAAAGCTCCAGCAGGCCTGAAAAGATTCAATCTATCATATGCAATTAATAAAAAAAGTTTGAGCTTTTGAATTTGATGAGCAAGTTAGAAACTATAAATTTCACAAACTTTAAATTTACAAACTGCACAAAAAGCAATAAGTTTTGATTTTTGCTTCAGCTACATAGTACTTATTTTAATTTAAATTAGATTTTGATAACTTGTCAAAAGGACATTTAAGAGCAGGAAAATCGACGTTTCAGCAAAAACCCTTCATCATGAATAATGCGCCGAAAAACAGCTCTATTCCTGATGACGGGCTTTTGCCTGAAACGTCGATTTTCCTGCTCCTCGGATACTGCCTGAACTGCTGTGCTTTTCCAGCACCACTCTAATCTAGAATATGGTTTAAGCATCTGCAGCTCTTAGTTTTACCTAAAAGGACATTTAAGCAGAGGGGATCCAAGATGGCGGCGACCTAGCAAGACTGAGTCCACAGTGCTCTACCCAAAACTTGGGCAAAGTGGATCACCCACCCCCACCACACTCACTAAACCATTTATAATAGTTGTTAACCTTAAATAGTTACCTATTAGTACATTTAAATAGTCTAATACTAGCTGGAAAATGAGTAAAGGGAAGGGAACAGGCGGCTCTAAGAAAGCAGGGACCCCTCCCCCACCCTCTCCCTCTTCAGCTGCAACAAAGGTGTCTTCAGCCACTTCAGGAGAGTTACCAATGAAGATGAGCTTTGAGGAGATGTTTGCCAGGTGGGAGGCGAAGATTGATGCTTTTATCGATGAGTCTCGGCAGAGCACAGAAGCACTATCAGCCGAGCTGCAGAAGCAGGGCAGAGACATTCAGGAATTGGAGTGCCGAGTCAGAGAGGTGGAGTCGAAGGCCGCAGCCTCAGAGACTGCGATAAAATTGGCAGCCGACCACATCCGTTTTCTCGAGAATCGAGTCCAGAACCTAGAAAACCACATTGATGACCTCGAAAATCGATGTCGTAGAAAAAATATTCGGTTGTTGGGCCTGCCCGAGCAGGAAGAGGGAGGCAAGCTGACAGCATTCTTAGAGCATTGGCTGCCACAACTTTTAAATCTGCCTGCTCGATCAGGCCAGGTAAGGGTAGAATGGGCCTACCGGGTCACAGTATGTGGGCCCGGCTCAACCCAGCGCCCACGCCCGGTCCTGTTCCAGCTGCAGAGCTATAGGGAGAGGCAGATGCTCCTGGAAGCCTCAAGAAATCTGGGAAAAGATCCCCAAGCTATGACCCACAAAGGATCCAGGATCATGCTGTTCCAGGATTCTCCCCAGCTTTGGTCCAAAAGAGGAAGGCATTCGATGAGGCGAAGAAGCGTTTAAGGGACTTAAATATCCAGTACTCCTTACGATATCCAGCGACGCTACGCCTTAGCCACGAAGGATCCATATATAACTTCGGATCACCGGAGAAGGCTAAGGAATTCTTGGACTCTCTTAAATAAACTGTAAGAGATTGTGGACGTTGGTCTGCCTTTCCCATTATTTTGGTTTACATCCCTTCATCTTTTCCTATCTTTCCCCCTGTGTGTGTATGTATATATATATGTTGGGGCGTTTGGTTAATTTGTTGGGAGAGGTGGTTACCTTATTCTATTTTACTTCTGTTTTTAGGAGCGGGGTTGTTTTTCTTTCCCCTGTTATTTTGTGGTATTATATTTAAGTATTACATGTTGAGATTGTAATCTTATAGTTATATATGGTATTAATATTCCCAAATATATTTAGGTGGGGGTGGGGTGTTCACTGTTAACTCTAGCTTTATATTATATTTGAATTCTCCTCATTTTATTGAGGAACACCTGGGTCAAGGGTGGGGCACTGGTTGGAAGAGGGTAAGATGGACTGTGGGAGAGGAAGTGACGCTCTCTGGGAACAAGGGAGAAAATCTCCAATTCGGAATGTTTTATATCTTTTATACTTAGAAAGAGTTTTTTGTCATATTGTTTTGAGTGTATCAGAGAGTCTTTACTTTTGTAAATCTTGTATGCTCCATGCTCGGGATGTTCTAGATAGGGTTTCCCCTCCAGAGGGGTCTCGGATCTGTCCAGACGATTATGGCTGAACAGTCGGTTAAGTGGTGCACCTGGAATGTCAGGGGGAGTAATTCGCCAGTTAAAAGGAAGAAAATATTATCAAATCTTAAGAAGGAGAGAGTTGATATAGCTCTCTTACAGGAGACACACCTGTCGGATAAAGAACACTTAAAATTACGACAGGGCGGATTTGATCAGGCCTTTTTTTCCTCTTTTAATTCAAAAAGCAGGGGAGTCGTTATCCTTGTCCGGAAGAACTTCCCTTTGAAAATTCTAAATCAGCTAAAAGACGAATCTGGACGATATATTTTGATTAAAGCCCTCATAAATGGAGAGGAATATGGGATCTTAAATGTGTACTGCCCCCCGGCACACCCCTTTAAATTCATAACGGAAGCTTTTTCAAAACTGATGGCCTTTGGTGCCCGTCATACAATTATAGGGGGAGACTTTAATTGTATTATGGATCCGGAAATAGACAGGATTCCCAAGAGTGCCGCTGGAGTATCTCCCAGATCTAGACAACTGGCGGACCTGAATAAAGAATTAGGATTGGTAGGTGTATGGAGATGTCTCCATCCACAGGGTAGAGATTTTTCTTTCTACTCTAATCCACATAAATGTCACACAAGAATTGATATGTTTTTTGCCCCATCGATTTTTCTAAATTCTATAGCAACCTGTAAAATAGGTACTATAGCAATCTCTGACCATGCCGCTGTATACATGGAAACTAAGGTAAAGAACAATGGGACATCCGCTCGGCATTGGCGTATGGACCCCTTCCTGATAAAAGATAGCAAATTTTTAAAGTACTTCTCCCAAGAACTTAAAACTTTTTTAGAAATTAATACTGGTACGGCTAGCAATCCGTCAATGATGTGGGAGACCATCAAAGCTTATGCACGAGGTTTGATCATCTCCTATTCAGCGACCCAGAGGAAAATGAAGGGAGAGCAACAGCGTCTGCTCGAAGCTCGCCTAAAAGCAGCCGAAACAGCATACGCTGATAGACCTTCTATCACAAAATTGCAGAGGATTACAGCTCTTAGGATAGCTTTAAACACCGCGCTTACTCAAACGGCTAAAGGGGAAATATTATTTGCGAAACAAAGATTATATGAATATGGCGACAAACCGGGTAGATACTTAGCATTTCTTGCAAAGAAAAAGAAAGCCCCTCAAACTATTCCGACCATCAAGGAAAGTACAGGTACCCTGACTCATGATCATAAAAAGATCAATGCGACCTTTAAAGAATTTTATTCTGAACTATATAGATCGCAGAATTGTGAAGATAGGATTAGGAGGATGCAGTCATTTTTTAAAAATTTGACCTTCCCGGACCTGACTCCGGAACAGGTGTCGGCCCTAAATACCCCTTTAACAGTCCAAGAAATACTTGAGGCAATTAGGCAACTTCAGAGCGGAAAAGCACCGGGCCCGGATGGTTTTCAAGCTGAATTCTATAAAGAATTTACAGGAATATTGGTTGACCCACTTATGGATATGTATAATTTTGCGCATAGTCAGGTCTGTCTCCCGCCCACGCTGAAAGAAGCAAATATTTCTCTTATCCTCAAAAAAGGAAAAGACCCAGAAGATTGTGCATCTTACAGACCAATATCCTTACTAAATGTAGACTTTAAAATTCTCTCAAAAATGTTAGCACTAAGACTAGAAAGGGTACTGCCATATATTATAAAGGAGGACCAGATGGGATTTATTAAGGGCCGCAGATCATCCAATAATATCAGAAGGGTCTTGAATATGATCCAAGCCTGTCATCAGGGAAAGATACCAGGAGTAGTAATTTCATTGGATGCGGAAAAGGCATTTGACAGGGTTGAATGGTCATATTTATTTTACACGTTGGAAAGGTTTGGCGTTGGACAGGTGTTTACCAAATGGGTTTCAACATTGTATAATGACCCCAAAGCAGCTGTTATTACTAATGGGTTAAGATCGGATGGCTTCAGTGTGGGTAGGGGCTGCCGTCAAGGATGTCCTCTCTCACCATTGTTGTTTACACTGATAATCGAACCATTAGCAGAAGCCATCCGGACTGATCCTAATATAACGGCCCCGAGGATTGGTACAGGTAAACACAAAATTACCCTCTATGCAGATGACGTTCTCTTATTCCTCAGTAATCCTTTAATGTCAGTGCCTCGTCTAATTCAAGTTATTAATACATTTAGTGCATTCTCAGGCTATAAAATTAATTTTTCAAAATTGGAAGCCATGCCAATGGGTGGTCTGGCTATGATACCCCACTTAATGGACGGATCCCCTTTTCCCTTCCGTTGGTCCCTGGAGGGCTTCTTATATTTAGGTATTTTTATCACGCCAGTATTTGATCAGCTGTATAGGGCTAATTTTGTACAATTAATGGAAAGGATAAGGCAGGACCTCCAGCGATGGAGAGACCTTCCGACTTCCTGGCTAGGGAGAATAGCATTAATTAAAATGAATGTTCTGCCTCGTCTCTTATATCCTATGAGAATGCTCCCGCTGATGCTGCCAAGGCTAGCCCTACGTAAATTATATGGCTGGTTGGGCTCCTTTATTTGGAACCATAGACGGCCCCTTATTAAGCTGAAGAAGCTACAGCTTCCACAGGCAAGGGGAGGACTGGACTTCCCAGACTTTAGGAAATATCAGTTAAGCTCCCTACTAAGTTACATAGCTGATTGGGTTTCATCTGATCCACAATCAATTTGGCTGGATATCGAAGCCTCCCAAGTAAAATACCCACTTATTAACCTTTTATTTTCAGATAAGAGGAAAATCATTACAGACCACTGTAAAAATCCCATAATATTAAACACAATTAAGGCCTGGAATATAATGCGGCAAAATGAGGGTAACTCACATAAAACATCCCCCCATGCACCAATAGTAGGCGCATGGGGATTCCAACCGGGGATTACAGATGCCACCTTTAAACTCTGGAGCTCCAGGGGCATCTCATGCTTAGGGGACCTATTTAAAGATGGGATCCTGATGTCCTTTGAGCAGCTGCGTCTGAAATTCGGAATACCTAATGGGGATCTCTTTCGATACTTCCAAGTTCGAGATTATATACAGAGGAAGACTACATTAATAGATAGTCTTTATAAATCAGACAGAGAACGTAATGTCTTACGACCAGCGGGGGCATCCTCCGTTAGTACTATATACCATTTGCTACATGATGGAGTCTCAGGAGACATGGATGACCTGCTTAAAACATGGGAGCAGGACTTGGGGCTAGAAATCTCTGAGGATATGTGGAATGACATTTGGGAAAATGCTAGAAGAATTGCTATCTGTAACAGAACTCAGGCTATCCAACTAAAGATACTTCATAGGGCCCATATAGCTCCGGCTCGACTGGCAAAATTTAAGGCAGGAGCATCTCCAATGTGTCCCAAATGCAAAATAGAGGTGGGTACTCTTGCACATTGTCTGTGGACTTGTCAGAAAATCCGCAGATACTGGACTAAAGTGGCAAATACCCTGACAGAAATTTTAAGAACGGAAATTAGGGTGGACCCTGTATCTCTCCTTTTGGGCTTTTCGAACCTCTCATCTCTGGATATGCATGGGAAGAGACTATTTTCTATTCTCTCTTTCTGTGCAAGGAAAAATATTTTGGTGAACTGGGTGGCTGAGGGCCCCCCTGGACTTTCAAATTGGCACAGATTAATTATGGAATATATCCCCCTTGACTTCCTCACAAATATAGTGCACCGAAAGACTGAATTATTTTATAAAATATGGCAGCCCTTTTTGAATTATATAAATGCAGATATTTCGGCTATCCTAACAAGGGCTTTTATTTAGTGAAGATTTCAGACCGGGCTGCTCCGGGGCCCCTTGGGAGAGGAATCCTGCGCGAATACGGGTTTTATTATATTTGATGTTTATACATTCCGAGCATGTAAGAGACTTAGGTATACACTCTGGTTAGTTATAGGTTAGATTAGTAGAAAGTTGAGTTTTTTTTCCTTTCTTTTTTCGTTTCTTTTTTTTTTCTCTTTTTGTTTTCTTTCTTTCTCTTTTCTTTGTTAAATGACTATTGTATATATGATTTAATTGTACATCAATGTTTGTATTTGAGAGTTTTGTTTATTTTTGTAAATTTGCAAAAATGTTAAATTTCAATAAAAATATCTACAAAAAAAAGGACATTTAAGCAGATTTCACTGGTCTTTTCTCACATTCAATTTTGAGCAATATACTTACCTTATCTCGGAGTCCAAAGTGCAAGTGAGGCAGCATGTGTAGGCAAGGAGATAGAAGTTTTATTTCCACAGGGATTATGCTCAGCTCTCCTTTTTTTGTCTTTCCTGGGTTTCCTTGCACTCCAATAATATCACCACGGCGTAATTTATTATTTACTTTGATGAATTCCTCCTCAGATTTGTAATTTCTAAAATGATTATTAAAAAATTCAACAGGAGTTGAACACTAAGAAAAAAATCGTGCTGATCATTTCTGGATTTTTGTTTTACACTGAATATTAAACAGTGATCTCCAGACAAATGCAGCTAAAAGAAAATGCAATTAAACTGACAAGTATAATTTTGGCATCCCCTTCATAGGTTTACTCAGTGGCAGTGGCAGGTACTTGCAAAGGAAAAAAAATAGGCAAGTATTATTCTTGCATAGAAAGCATAAAGATTAAATATTTGTAAATCAAATCAAAAGATTCAATTCCCTTAATAACTAGTATCTGCAAACATTAACTCACTTGGAATTGGCCATAACTTGCAGTTTGACTCCTTCACCACGAAGATCATAGAAAATTAGTTTGACACCAGAGGTCCGCTTAGCATGGATACGACCTAAATAAACAGGGAGAGTTGCAATGTTGTTCAATATAAATGCTCAAATTCAACAAATTAAAATGCAAATCAAAATAAATAGATGCTATGTTGAATTAAGAAAATATTTTAAGTTTTTGCAATGCAGGTTGTTCTGCTATAACGTGTGTTTTGTTAACACAAATTTTGCGATAACGCAATTGACAAATTGGCAACGCTGTTTCTAAAATGTGAATTTTTCAGAAGTGTGTAGCTGTAATGCGATTATATCACCAATACTTCAAACAGTATTTCTAAATTGCGATTCTTCTATAATGTGGGGTTTCACAAGAATGCAACCATCATGTTATAGAAGAACTACCTGTAGAACTTACTGCACAGAAAGGGAGTCACATCTCAATTTTGTTTATATTTAAGATTGAAACAGCAGCAACATTAAATAATCGACATAAAGAAACCAATAGGATGCAATAGCACAACATACACAAATGCGCAAAGTTGAAAAGGTGAGATTATTTTATGCTCAAATTAATGAATCAATAATTATATAAGTCATAACAACCTCCTGAGTCTTCAGTAAGTATGACTGAAATAATTCATTCTTCAACACAAATCTTTCTCTACCAAATAATTCGGAACAGAAGTAAGCCATTCAGCTCATCAAGCTTGTTCCCCTCACAATTGATTTGAAACTCAACTCCACCTTCAACTATACGCCTTAATGCCATTACCCTAGAAAAACCTACTCATCTGAAAACATGAACATCTCAATTGACCCAGGTTTTGAGTAAGTGAATTCTGGATCTCCACTACTGTGAGGAAAAAAGAAAGTATCTTCTGATTTCATTATCCAAATTCTAAGTTATCAATCCTCTCCACCAGATAAAATACAATCTACCCTACTGGATAACTTTAATTTTAGATACATAGATTAGATAATCCCTGAATCTTCTAAACCCAACAGATTACAAGTGAAATTTATGAAATACATCCTCAAAATTAATCCTTTCAGGTATGATGGATTTGAGTTGGATCCCCTCCTAGGTCAGTATTATTTTCATTGAGTTTTGGTGCTCAGAAATCAACACAGTACCACAGATTAGGTTTGGCCGAAGTACAGCAAAACAAAAGAATACTTTTAAATTCTAACATTTTGAAATACAGGACAGCATTCTATTTGCCTTTTTCATTCCACATCTGTGTTTTATCTCTCATAATTGTAATATTTTTCTCAATCTGTCTTTTAAAAATCTAAAATGTGGATAATCTCGAGAGGAGGACAACATGAAGGTTTGGAGTGAGGTCCAATTTCCCAACATTGCATGACTAAGTCCAAAGCAAGAAAACCTGTGCACAGCCTTCCTACCGAGATGCTAAATGAAGCCTTTAAAAGCATCACACCACCACGTTAGTCTGCAATCAGCAGGTGGGTTGCCACAAACGTGAAGCCTGAAAACCGAATCATTTCAGGATTGACCAAAAGATGTACCAGTAGGAAAAAGTCATTTGATTCATTGAGCCTACTCTGCCATTCAATAAGATCATAGTTAATCTGATAATCCACAGCTCTGCATCCCTGCCTTTTCTCCATAACCCTTCATTTCCTTACTGATTTACATTCTGTTTGTTTGCTTGTGATTTCTACAGATAGGGGAGAGTGGTAGTACATTGCTTCAAGCAAAGGTACATAGCACATGATTGAGCGATCCAGCCTCAGGAAGTGGTCCACTGAGAGCAGCTCCCTGTTATTTCTTTAGCTAACACTTCCCTCAGCTTTGCCAGCCACCACCTCCTTACCTGCCCTCACTTCTGCACGGAGTTCCTGAGCAATCCCACACTAATTCAGATAGCACTAATGCACAATGGATACCTGTCAGTTTCCAACTGGACAGTGGCTCTCAGGGTCCTGAATCAATGTTGTATTAGTTAGGTGCCTAATAGAGAATTAATTTTAGTGGACCTTCGCCAACACAGAAAACAGAGGAATCCTCCTGGTTTCCCAACTGTCAGGCAAGATTCCATTGCTAACATTAAATTCTATTGACTGTCCCAATTTTCCAGTAATTCTTCCTGTGTTATCGGTCTCTTTTATTAATATTACCACAACATTTTTGATGTAATTTCTGAAGTTTGAAATGTTTAGCTCCTAATCTTGCTCAGGTAGCAGATATATGAAGTTATTTAATTAGTTCCGGTCCCTTTGGCTTTTACCTATGCCCGAAATGTTCGTTCTAAGTAAGCTGATAGGGGAGGGGAGGGAAATATATCCCTTGTGGTGGGGTCCATTTGGAGGTGGCGGAAATGACGGTGGATGATACATTGTGTACGGAGGTTGGTGGGGTGGTAGGTGAGAGCCAGTGGGGTTCTGTCTTGGTGGCGGTTGGAGGAGCGGGGCTCAAGGGCGGAGGAGCGTGAAGTGGAGGAGATGCGGTAGAGGGCATTGTCGATCACGTCTGGGGGGAATCTGCGGTCCTTGAAGAAGGAGGCCATCTGGGCTGTGTGGTGTTGGAACTGGTTCTCCTGGGAGCAGATGCGGCGGAGACGAAGGAATTGGGAATATGGGATGGAGTTTTTACAGGGGGCAGGGTGGGAGGAGGTGTAGTCCAGGTAGCTGTGGAAGTCAGTCAGTTTGTAGTAGATGTCTGTGTTGAGTCGGTCGCCCGAGATAGAAATGGAAAGGTCTAGGAAGGGGAGGGAGGAGTCTGAGACAGTCCAGGTGAATTTGAGGTCGGGATGGAAGGTGTTAGTAAAGTTGATGAACTGTTCAACCTCCTTGTGGGAGCACGAGGCAACGCCGATACAGTCATCGATGTAGCGGAGAAAAAGGTGGGGGGTGGTGCCAGTGTAGTTGCAGAAGATGGACTGTTCCACATATCCTACGAAGAGACTTGCATAGCTGGGGCCCATGCGGGTGCCCATGGCAACTCCTTTAGTTTGAAGGAAGTGGGAGGATTGAAAAGAGAAGTTATTCAGGGTGAGGACCAGTTCAGTCAGTCGAAGGAGGGTGTCAGTGGAAGGGTACTGGTTGGTGCGGTGGGAAAGGAAGAAGCGGAGGGCTTTGAGTCCTTCGTGATGGGAGATGGAGGTGTACAGGGACTGGACGTCCATCGTGAAAATAAGGCATTGGGGACTGGGGAAGCGAAAATCCTGGAGGAGGTGGAGGGCGTGGGTGGTGTCCCGAACGTAGGTGGGGAGTTCTTGGACTAAAGGGGACAGAACCGTGTCGAGGTACGCAGAGATGAGCTCGGTGGGGCAGGAGCAGGCTGAGACAACGGGTCGGCCGGGGCAGTCAGGTTTGTGGATTTTGGGCAGGAGGTAGAAACGGGCGGTGCGGGGTTGTGGGACTATGAGGTTGGAGGCGGTGGATGGGAGATCCCCTGAGGTGATGAGGTTATGAATGGTCTGGGAGATGATGGTTTGGTGGTGGGAGGTGGGGTCGTGAGGCGTACCGCTGAGGCCAAACGCCAGCTCGCGGACGCCTCCTCTTACCGCCCCCTTGACCACGACACCACCTCCCACCACCAAACCATCATCTCCCAGACCATCCATAACTTCATCACCTCAGGGGATCTCCCATCCACCGCCTCCAACCTCATAGTCTCAGAACCCCGCACCGCCCGTTTCTACCTCCTCCACAAAATCCACAAACCTGACTGCCCCGGCCGAGCCATTGTCTCAGCCTGCTCCTGCCCCACCGAACTCATCTCTGCGTACCTCGACACGGTTCTGTCCCCTTTAGTCCAAGAACTCCCCACCTACGTTCGGGACACCACTCACGCTCTCCACCTCCTCCAGGATGTTCGCTTCCCCGGTCCCCAACGCCTTATTTTCACGATGGACATCCAGTCCCTGTACACCTCCATCTCCCATCACGAAGGACTCAAAGCCCTCCGCTTCTTCCTTTCCCGCCGCACCAACCAGTACCCTTCCACTGACACCCTCCTTCGACTGACTGAACTGGTCCTCACCCTGAATAACTTCTCTTTTCAATCCTCCCACTTCCTTCAAACTAAAGGAGTTGCCATGGGCACCCGCATGGGCCCCAGCTATGCAAGTCTCTTCGTAGGATATGTGGAACAGTCCATCTTCCGCAACTACACTGGCACCACCCCCCACCTTTTCCTCCGCTACATCGATGACTATCGGCGTTGCCTCGTGCTCCCACGAGGAGGTTGAACAGTTCATCAACTTTACCAACACCTTCCATCCCGACCTCAAATTCACCTGGACTGTCTCAGACTCCTCCCTCCCCTTCCTAGACCTTTCCATTTCTATCTCGGGCGACCGACTCAACACAGACATCTACTATAAACCGACTGACTCCCACAGCTACCTGGACTACACCTCCTCCCACCCTGCCCCCTGTAAAAACTCCATCCCATATTCCCAATTCCTTCGTCTCCGCCGCATCTGCTCCCAGGAGAACCAGTTCCAACACCACACAGCCCAGATGGCCTCCTTCTTCAAGGACCGCAGATTCCCCCCAGACGTGATTGACGATGCCCTCCACCGCATCTCCTCCACTTCCCGCTCCTCCAACCGCCACCAAGACAGAACCCCACTGGATCTCACCTACCACCCCACCAACCTCCGTACACAATGTATCATCCACCGTCATTTCCGCCACCTCCAAATGGACCCCACAAGGGATATATTTCCCTTCCCTCCCCTCCCCTATCAGCGTTCCGCAAAGACCACTCCCTTCGTGACTCCCTCGTCAGGTCCACACCCCCCACCAACCCAACCTCCACTCCCGGCACCTTCCCCTGCAACCGCAGGAAATGTAAAACTTGCGCCCACACCTCCTCCCTCACTTCCCTCCAAGGCCCCAAGGGATCCTTCCATATCCACCACAAGTTCACCTGTACCTCCACACACATCATCTATTGCATCCGCTGCACCCGATGTGGCCTCCTCTATATTGGGGAGACGGGCCCCTTGCAGAACGCTTCAGAGAACACCTCTGGGACGCCCGGACCAACCAACCCAACCACCCCGTGGCTCAACACTTTAACTCTCCCTCCCACTCCACCGAGGACATGCAGGTCCTTGGACTCCTCCACCGGCAGAACATAACAACACGACGGCTGGAGGAGGAGTGCCTCATCTTCCGCCTGGGAACCCTCCAACCAGAAGGAATGAACTCAGATTTCTCCAGTTTCCTCATTTCTCCCCCCCCCCACCTTGTCTCAGTCAGTTCCCTCAACTCAGCACCGCCCTCCTAACCTGCAATCTTCTTCCTGACCTCTCCGCCCCACCCCACTCCGGCCTATCACCCTCACCTTGACCTCCTGCCACCTATCACATCTCCATCGCCCCTCCCCCAAGTCCCTCCTCCCTACCTTTTATCTTAGCCTGCCTGGCACACTCTCCTCATTCCTGATGAAGGGCTTATGCCCGAAACGTCGAATTTCCTATTTCTTGGATGCTGCCTAACCTGCTGGGCTTTAACCAGCAACACATTTTCAGCTGCTCTGTTCCAAGGTGATCAATTTTAGCTTTCTCAGACACTCTGCTTAACTAAATTCCTTCATCACCAATAGCATTCTAGGAAATCTCCTCTACAAGAACTTCATATATTTCTAATCTGTGGTGCCCAGAAACGGACACAACAGTGGAAGTCTAACTGGTATTAAAAATAGACACATTTGCTTACTTTTATTCTTTATACCTGAAATAGAGTACAAGTGCAAGAAGGTGGAACTTGCACAAGACTCTCATTAAACCTTAACAGGAGTACTGGGTACAGTTGTGGGCACCACTTTATTGGAAAGATGTGAATGCATTGGAGAAATTGCAGAATTCGTTTACAAGAATGATTCCAGGAATGAAAACTTCAGTCACAAGATTAGATTGAAGACGATGGGAGTTTTTCTTGGACAGACGGCAGGTGGGAGAAGAGTTGATAGAGGTTTTCAAAATCGTGAGTGGCTGGATAGAGTTGAGTGAGAGAGAGAAGCTGTTCCTGCTCATAAGACATTTAAGAACAAGATGGCATGGATTTACAGTAATATGAAAGGAAACAAGGCTGATGTGAGGAATAATCTTTTTTACACAATGGATAGTTAGGATACGGAATGCGCTGCCTAGAAATGTGATGGATGCAGCTTCAACTGGGGCATTCAAATAGGGCATTTAATGATTATTTGGATAGAAATAATGTCCTAGAGAGTATGGAGGAAAAAATAACTGGAGATTCAAAGTTTGTGAGAAGATTTGTAGCTCGGGTGCTCGTTGTTGTGGTTCTGTTAGCCGAGCTGGGAATTTGTGTTGCAGACATTTCGTCCCCTGTCTAGGTGACATCCTCAGTACTTGGGAGCCTCCTGTGAAGCGCTTCTGTGATCCTTCCTCCGGCATTTGTAGTGGTTTGAATCTGCCGCTTCCGGTTGTCAGTTCCATCTGTCCGTTGCAGTGGCCAGTATATTGGGTCCAAGTCGTGTGCTTATTGATTGAATCTGTAGAAGAGTGCCATGCCTCTAGGAATTCCCTGGCTGTTCTCTGTTTGGCTTGTCCTATAATAGTAGTGTTGTCCCAGTCGAATTCATGTTGCTTGTCATCTGCGTGTGTGGCTACTAAGGATAGCTGGTCGTGTTGTTTCGTGGCTAGTTGGTGTTCATGGATGCGGATCGTTAGCTGTCTTCCTGTTTGTCCTATGTAGTGTTTTGTGCAGCCCTTGCCTGGGATTTTGTACACTACATTACCCAGCATGAGCAAAACCAATGTACTCAATATACCAGCCACTGAAACGGACAGCTGGAACTGACAATCGGAAGCGGCGGATTCAAACCACTACGAATGCCAGAGGAAAGATCATAGAAGCGCTTCACAGGAGGCTCCCAAGGACTGAAGATGTCACCTTGACAGGGGATGAAACATCTGCAACACAAATTCCCAGCTCGGCGAACAGAACCACAACAAACTGGAGACTGGCACGAGGTAATGATGCTCATTGGAAGAGCCATTGCAGGCATGATGGGGCAAATGGCTTCCTTCTGTGCCCTAATAATTCTGTGACTTTTGCAAAATATAGATAAATCCATAAATCAAGTTGTCCTGCTACCTGTAAAGCTTGTGAACACTTACCCTCTGCTCTGAAAGCTTTTCTGGTCCGGTATTTACCTTCAGTTTATATTATTTAGCTTACATTGTCTCTCATTTATCCTTGCAATTTCCTTTTTATACTTTGAAATTGTACTATTTATTCGGTTGGCAATTATGTTTAGGATTACTTCAGTTCATGACTGTCTTGCACCATTTCCTGCATTAACTTTTCTTACAATAAACTAAAAGCAAAAGGTGCTAATGTGTAAACATCTCACCTGCCACAGATAAAACAATATCAATGAGATGGTCTCCAGGCTGTAGATCGTTGTATTTCTCAATAAACTCTGTTAAGGATATATCAACATGGAATTTATGAGGATATGGGTCATCTTCAGTCCCCTTCAGTCGTTGTATGGCCTGTGTTCGAATTTTGTAGTATTGCTGAAACAAAGAATGCAAAATGTTTGTAAATGTGTTCTGCTTATTTAAGACATCTTAAATAAGCACTATTTTTAAAAATGGGAAAATGTCTCTGCAGTGCAACCAGATGAAAGTGGATTCAGAGTCAAAGAAACAAACATTAGAGCCAATAGTCAAATGTTGGACCAAACTGAAATAGCTTTTAAAGGAATATCTTACGGAAACCAGCCAGAAAGAAATATCAAGTGACTTTTAGAACACAGGATGCAAGTTGCTGAAGTCAAAAGTGCAGAAGAGAAAAATAATGAAAATGAAGGAATTCAGATTTCGGAAAGGAAAAGTTAATAGGCTGAAGGGAATTACAGAGATACACTGGGTACGCAGTACTCAAAATTGAAAACAGAACCATTTTGGTGACCACTAACCAAATCAAAAGATTTTATGCTAGAATCCCATACCATCCTGGTCTCCCTCCTGGGTTTACTCCCCAAATGCAAAATTCTTTGAAATACACTACTTGACAGAAATTTACATTAAGCACAGCGTGACACCACAAGAATAAATCAAGTTCTCGTACTCACATTAGGATCAAGGGTTTCTTCATCTCCACTCATGTCAATTCCATCAATTTTCTTGGCTTCATGAACTTGTTTATCAGCTTGTTCTTTAGCTTTAATTTCCTTCTCAGCCGCTTTTTTCTCTGCCTTCATACGTCTCTTCAGCTCACTACAGAATTTAGAACACAAATATAAAATTAAAATTTTTAAAAGTAAATCATCTCAATGTATTTAGCCACAAGGCAGTTATTGCTCCTAAATATCTAAGTTAACACTTGGGGAAAAATAGCTTTGAATCACCTATTCATGCATCATTTACAAAAATGATAATGAAAAGACAGGTCAATTTTCTACAAATATTAATTATTGATTGGGCTGACACAGATGTAAAAGAAATTAAACTTTATTGATTTTTAAAGAAAAATCATTCTTAAATTTGAAGTCAAAAGAACTATCACAATAGAACTCACAGCAAAGAAATGCTAAAACCACATTACCAGGTCAAAACTTTAAGTTTAAATACATATATACAAAAAAAAATCTAAAAATAAAAGCAAATGTTTAAGTCCACCATGAATATCAGAGGGATTTAAAATAAATGATGTAGAAAATAAGTGATGCAGAAATTCCTTTTTCGTTCTGAGAAAAAAGTCATTACATCACATCGATACAACATACATTGCTGAGAAATAAAGATTGTGTGCAGAGGATCAATTATTTGACTTGTAGCCTGTCTCAATTCCTATTCAGTTCTGGAACAATAATTAGGTGTCTCAGGACTGAAGCCCTTGTTGGCCAATTTTCCTGTCTGCATCCAGACGAAGATTTACACTCAGGTACTTCAGAGATAAATCTAACCAGTCTAATAATTACTAATAAAGGTGAAAGTGAGTACTCCAGATGCTGGAGATTAGAGTCATGATTAGTGTGGTGCTGGAAAAAGCACAGCAGGTCAGGCAGCATCTGAGGAGCAGGAAAATCAACATTTCTGGAAAAAGCCCTTCATTAAGAGGCTGGGAGCCTCAGGGGTAGAGAGAGAAATGGGAAGGCATGGAGCAGGAGGAAGCTGAGAGTGCAATAGGTGGATGGAAGTGGGGGTAAAGGTGATAGGTCAGAGGGTAGAGTGGAGCAGATAGGTGGGAAGGAAGATGGACAGATGGGAAGAGTCATGAGGATGGTGCTGAGCTGGAAGACTAGAACTGGGGTAAGGTGGGGTGAGGGGAAATGAAGAAACTGGTAAAATCCACATTGCGAGTCTGTTTCAGGATGTAACTGAAGAGCTTCAGGGTAGAGGAGATGATGTGGGAGCCCATCCCTCCAACTGAAACAAGGACAGAACACCCCTAGTCCCCACCTTCCACCCCACCAACCTCTATATACATCCCATCATCCTCTGCCATTTCTGCCACCTATAAACAGAACCCATCAGAGATATATTTCCCTCCCCACCACTATATGCTTTCCGTAAAAACTATTCCCTCCATGACCAGGTTTAGGGTGAGAGGGGAAAGATATAAAAGAGACCTCAGGGGCAACTTTTTCACACAGAGGGTGGTATGTGTATGGAATAAGCTGCCGGAGGAAATGGTGGAGGCTGGTACATTTGCAACATTTAAGAGGCTTTTGGATGGGTATATGAATAGGAAAGGTTTGGAGGGATATGGGCCAGGTGCTGGCAGGTAGGACTAGATTGGATTGGGATATCTGGTCAGCATGGACGGGTTGAACCGAAGGGTCTTTTTCCATGCCATACATCTCTATGACTACCTCGTCAGGTCCATGCTCCCCAACATTCCACCCTCCCCCCTTGCCACCTTCCCCTGCCACCGCAGGAATTGCAAAACCTGTGCCCCCACAGTCCACCTCACCTCCAAAGGTCCCAAAAGGAACCTTTCACATTCATCAAAGTTTCACCTGCACTTCCATACATCATTTACTGTATCTATTGCTCCTGATGTGATGTCCTCTACATTGGGGGAAGACAGGATGCCTACTCGCAGAGCACTTCAAAGAACATCTCCGGGACACACGCACCAACCAACCCCACCGCTCTGTGGCTGAACACTTCAACTCCCGCTCCCAATCTGCCGAGGACATTCAGGTCCTGGGCCTCCTCTATCGCCACTCCCTTACCACCCAATGTCTGGAGGAAGAATGCCTCATCTTCCACCTTGGGACCCTCCAACCCCATGGCGTCAATGTGAATTTCACCAGTTTCCTCATTTCCCCTCCCCCAACCTTACACCAGTTCCAATCTTCCAGCTCAGATCCATCCTCATGACCTGTCCCATCTGTCCATCTTCCTTCCCACCTATCTGCACTGCCTTCCCCTCCAACTTATCACCTTTACCCCCACCTCCATCCAGTTATTGCACTCTCAGCTATGTTTCCCCCAGCCCACGCCCTCCCCCCCATTTATCTCTCCACTCCCTAGGCTCATTCCGGATTTTGCCCGAAACGTCGATTTTCCTGCTCCTCGGATGCTGCCTGACCTACTGTGCTTTTCCAGCACCACACTCTTGACTAATAATTATTAAAACTATATTAAGCATTAGCAAATACTATTTTGAATAAAATAAACTTGAGATAAATATAAATAAAAAGAAAATATTGCGTAACTAATGGCATGCTCAAATACAGTGCTATTCCGTATGTGAAGACAATACTGAGCAGCATTTTGAGCAGTCACATACATGTTCTTCTAATTACTCAAACTATTATTTCCCTCCAAATAAGCTGTGTGGCTTTTAAGATAGTAAGCCTTTCTATCACTGCATAGTTGGTGAACTTTAAAATAGCATTAGGCTGTGCACAGGTAAAGAAGTGCTGCTTCTTTAGTCAACCAATGCCAGCTGTTTTGAAAATGAGCAGAAGTTCTACTGCACCAGCTTTTATTCTAGCTCAACATGCCAGCAAGGTCTCCATTACTGTTCAAATTAATTCAAATACTCATTTATGATGAAAAAAGGTTGGGTATTTGAACAAATTTAGAATATCTAAACATGAAACAAAGCACCACCAACCTCTTTTCATTATGCAATCTCTTCTGGAAAAGAGGAGTAAAGGAGGTAAGGCTGTGCGTTGGCACCTTTCCCAAGTAACCCCTGACCCGCAGCCCAAGAAGCCTATGGAGACAGCTGGTCATCATAATGAACTGTCACAGTGTTGTCCCATTTACAAAGCATCTAACACCTAATGAAAGACAAAATAGATGGAATCAAATAGATGGATTAAAGCTCAAATTAGCATTGTTAGGTTGCTTAAATCCAATTATTGTATGGTAAAGTGAACTTCTAAATTCTGATTCAAATTATTATTTTCCCCTATTATTAAAATAATATAGATCAAAGGGAAAGAAAGACATAAAAGGCAGAATGTCCAGTTGTTCAACGAAACAAATTTGTAGATGGTCAACAGGAAAATGAACTATCTGCATTTATGACTAGTTTTCACATTGAAGAGAATGGGCAGGATTTTCTGGAGGAAATTAAAGTTAATAGATGCACGTAAAATCAGACAAAGTCCAGAAAGCCTACATGCAGAGCCAAATATACAAGTTGTGAAACAGCTGTCCAGGTTTCCTTGCTCCTACCTCAGTAAGGATGCCCACCAATATAAATACATGCAATTGTGTGAAGCTACTGTGTTTATTGTATAAATATAAACCCAGCTTGCCAGAAGAAAAAGGCTTGTTGTTAGAGAGTTTGTATTTGCATAACAGTCTGAATTATTGAAAAAAAGATCACTTTAACACAGAACTAATAAGTTCAGTTTCTCATTCCTTTACCTTCAGATTTTAAATATTGTTGGATATTTTCACTTTTTAATAGGAGTTATGGGAGAAAAGGAAACAGGTGTTTCCTTTAACTATAGGTTCTGCCTCTGCTCCAGGAGAAGCATCTTGTCATTTAGTAAATATCTAGTAAGCACCTAAGGTTTATTTTATTCCAAAAGGTTTAACATAACATTTCACACTTACATAAAAATACAAATCATTATAGCATAAAATAATGAAGTTAACTTAACTGGACTCATCATATAAATACAATGGCAACAAGTGCCGGTCGGAGTCTAGGAAAGTTATTTACTAATCAAACTGTTCAGAGGTGTGATTTGCACGCAGGCCTCCAGTTTCAGCAGTAGGCACACTACTAGTGTCAAAGAACCTTAAAGGCTGGGAATACGAATGCAAGTAATTCACCTCTTGAATCCCCAAAGCCTATCCAACACCTACAGGGCACAATTCAGGATTGTGATGGAATACTCCCCAGATGAGTGCAGCTCCAACACTTAAGAAGCTTGATACCATCCAGGACAAAGCAGCGCTCTCGACTGGCACCACATCCACAGCATCCAGTCCCTCTAACACCGACGCTCAGTAGCAGCAATGTGTACTGCAGAGATTTACCAAAGATCCTTAGACAGCAGCTTCAAAACCGACAACCACTTCCATCGAGAAGGACAAGGGTAGCAGAAATTCCCCTCCAAGCCATTTGCATCCTGACTTAAAAGTATATTACCATTCCTTCAGTGTTACTCAGTTAAAATCTGGAAATTTCTTCCCTTAGGGCAATGTGGGTCTACCTTCAGGACATGGATTGTAGTGATTCAATAAGGCCTTCTCAAAAGCAACTAGGGATGGACAATAAATGCTAGTCAGCCAGCAATGCCCATATCCCACATCTAAATCATTAATATAGTTTCAGTTAAAGCGTACTGCTGATACTGCACATATACTGTGGAATATTGTGCACATTATTGGTCATCTTTTGTAAGGCAAGAAATAAATACATCATAGGCAATTCAGAGAAGGTCCACCAGACTAATATCTAGAATACGTGGGGTTATATTAAGAAGGAAAGGTTGGAAAAGTTAACCTTTTATCTGCTGGAGTTTAGACAAGTAAAAGGTGACTTGATGGAGCTCCTGAGGGGTCCTGATATAATAGATGTAGAAGCAATGTTTCCTCTAATGGCAATATTTCAGACTAGGGATCACTGTTAAAAATGAAGGGTCACTATTTAAAACAGAGATACGGTGATGGTGTTTCTCTCAGAACAGGGTGGCTCAATAGTTAGCACTGCTGCCTCACAGCATCAGGGAGCCAGGTTTGAATTTCAGTCTTGGGTGACTATTTGTGTGGAGTTTGCATATTCTCCCTGTGACTATGTGGGTTTCCTCCCACATTATGCAGGTTAGGTGGATTGGTCGATGCTAAATTGCCCAATGTGTCTAGGGATGTGCAGGCTAGGTGGGAAATGCAGGGTCACAGGGATAGGGGAGGGGTGTGGGTCTGGGTGGGATGCTCCTTAGTGGGTTGGTATTGACTTGATGGGCTGAATGGCCTGCTTCCACACTGTAGGGATTCTATGAGAAGGTGGTAATGCTCGCCATGAAAAGTTGGTGAAAGTAGAGCCCTTGAGTATTTTTAAGACAGAGGTAGATAGATCCTCATTAAGCCAGAGAGTGAAAGGTTATTAAGGGTAAGGAGTATGCACACTTTGCAAGTTCCAAGCATAACACCCATACCACTACTTGGAAATACCTCCTGCATAACACGCATGACAGCACAACATTCAGACATATTGCAGGAGACTCATTAACACAGATCCTACTTTTATGCAGAAGAAGGTAGAGCATAACTGGAGATAGTAGTAACGATCAGAAGGCAGACAAGAGGAGCAGCATGTTTAAACAACCATTGAGAAGACAACGCTGGTAATCAGGGAAATTGGCACCATTGAAGCCATATCCACTGGCAATCATAGAAATCTACAACACAGAATAAGACCCTTTGGCCCATTCAGTCTGTGCCAGTCAAAAGCAAACATCTAATTATTCCAAGCCCCTTGTCAAGTACTTGGCCTATAGCCTTGTATGCTTTAGCATCACAATGTACATCTAAAAATCTCTCAAATATTCTGCCTTTACTAACCTTACAGGCAGTGGAACAGAGCATATTAATGGGATTGATGATAAGAGTGTCTGCATACTTGTTTGTCCTTTTCTTTTCCCACTTCATGCCACATGTTTTGGCACACAGGCCAGAATAAGCATAGGGTTATTCTTTCCCTTCTCTCTTAACCACAACTTACTCTTGGTCCTATTTTCATTTTAGCCACACTAGAGTTGCAGCAGAGAAGGAGCAGGAAAACAGACAGACAGTGAAGATGATAGAGAGGAACCTCGACTATCTGGCATTCAAGCATCCAAATTTCAGATTATCCGAACAAGATCGCATGGTCCCGATGCTTGGCCAAACTGTGTTATCCAGCATTCGATTATCTGATCAAAATACTCCCCACCCGTGTCCTTCAGATAATTGAGGTTTCCCTGTATTCCACTTTATCTTATACTTGCAGCCAACAGGCGATGGAGACTAGGAGAGGAACAACATACGCATTGAAGACATCAGGCAGAAGTACACAGCTGCAATTGCAGTTACGCAAGTCTAATGAGGTATCTACTAGGAGGCGCCCAGTCTCCCTAATGTAGAGGAGACCGCATCGGTGGCCCAACATTTCAACTCACCCTCCCACTCTGCCGAGGACATGGAGGTCCTGGGCTTCCTTCACCACCGCTCCCTCACCACCAGACGCCTGGAGGAAAAACGCCTCATCTTCTGCCTCGGAAAACTTCAACCCCAGGGCATCAATGTGGACTTCAACAGTTTCCTCATTTCCCCTTCCCCCACCTCACCCTAGTTCCAAACTTCCAGCTCAGCACTGAGCCCATGATTTGTCCTTTTCCACCTATCCACTCCACCCTCTCCTCCCTGACCTATCACCTTCATCCCCTCCCCCACTCACCTACTGTACTCTATGCTACTTTCTCCCCATCCCCACTGTCCTCGAGCTTATCTCTCCACCCTTCAGGCTCTCTGCCTTTATTCCTGATGAAGGGCTTTTGCCCGAAACGTCGATTTCGCTGCTCCTTGAATGCTGCCTGAACTGCTGTGCTCTTCCAGCACCACTAATCCAGAATCTGGTTTCCAGCATCTGCAGTCATTGTTTTTACCACCTTAATGAGGTATCTAGTTTGCCAGATAGGAAAAGCTCACATTTGTCTTCAAACCACTCCTCTCACCTGCCGCTGAGAGGATTCGCTTCATCCTGAGGTAAGATGGCAAAAGTCTAGTCCCACAACTCTTCACAGAATAGGATGAATTTTGTTAAGAGCGTCCGTGACCTCAAGACGACCCAAAGGTGATAATGAAATGCTTCTGACGTGTACCCATTGTTACAATGCAGAGTGAGAGTGGGTAATTTGTACAAAGAAAGCTGGAACAAACAGCAATGACCAGGAAGATCTATCTCCAGGATGTTAGTTGAGGCATACATAGTGGTCACAGGATTTTATATACAGGTTCACCCGACGGTTCAGGAAACCCATCCATTGATTAAGTGTCAACTGTTTGCACCATGAGGATTCTAGTGCAAGGATCAGACAGGGTTACAGTATAGCCAGGAAGGAACTGAAGAGTGTACTTGGGAGAGCTAGAAGGGGGCATGAAAAAGGCTTGGTGGGTAGGATTAAGGAAAACCCCGAGACGTTCTACAGTTATGAGAGGAACAAGAGGATGGCCAGAATGAGGGTATGACTGATCAGGGATAGTGGAGTGAACTTGCACTGGGAGTCGGAGGTGCTAGGGGAGGCCCTTAATGAATACTTTGCTTCAGTATTCACCAATGAGAGGATCTTATCATTTGTGAGAACAGCGTGAAACAAGCTGACATGCTCAAAAGTTTGATGTTAAGGAGGAGGATGTGCTGGTAATTTTGAAAAACTTAAGGATAGATAAGTCTTCTAGACCAAATGGGATATATTCAAGGTTACAACTGCTATGTTGCAAAGGAAGCGACTGGTATACCTTTGGTAATGATCTTTGTGTCCTCCTTGTCCATTGGAGTAGTACCAGATGGTTGGAGGGTGGCAAATATTACAAGGGCACTATTTCGTTCATTTAATTGATTATTCGGTTAATCGATTAAATGGCTTTCCTATGGGCCTTAGAGTTTTTAACGTCTGCTCACCATTCAGAAGACTGCAGCAGCACACAGTGCACAAGGCCCGCCCCTAACACCACCCACCATCCCCATACAAAACTTCCCCCGCCCCCAAACTCCATCCAACACAGCCCCTGCCCACATTCCGCCCAAAACTGCCCCCGCCCTCTAACCTCATCCAACATCGCCCCGCCCCCCCAACCCGCCCAGCACCCCTCCACCCCCAAACACGTCCAGCCTTTCCCCACACTCCCCAAACCCTACCAACACTACCCCGCCTGCCTGTCCCCAACCTGTCAAGCCCCCCTGCCAACCCCACTCCCTCTCAGGGGCAGCAGGACTGTACAACAGCAAGACTGCTGCTGCTGCAGCTGCCTTTGTGGGATAAGTCTCCAAATAGGACAATGTTGGAGAGATTATCTGGGGAAGGGAGAGTTCAGAGTACACCCCTGTGTAAAACTCCAGGGAAAATGTGGGGAGAGAGAGAGGGAAGGAGGGTGGAAGTTCAGTCATTTGGAGACTGTGCCTGTTTAATTACTGTAAACAAAATACGTGATGACTGTTGGAAACATATCTTTGATGTAATATTTCTATCGGGACCTCGAGATCTCCTTCAGATATTCCGATTTTCGAATAATTGGTAGTCGGATAATCGAGGTTTCTTGTATTCCCTTGTTCAAGAAAGGGAATAGGGATAACCCTAGGAATTACAGGCTGTTCAGTCTATGTCAGCGGTGGGCAAATTATTGGAGAGGATGCTGAGAGACAGGTTTTATTGGAAAAGCATAGTTTGATTAGAAATAGCCGGCATGGCTGTGTGAGGGGCAGGTCATGCCTCACAAGCCTTATTGAATTCTTTGAGGATGTGACAAAAAGCATTGATGAAGGTAGAGCAGTGGACATGGACATGGATTTTAGCAAGGCGTTTGATAAGGTTCCTATGGTTCCTCATTCAGAAAGTAAGGAGGCATGGGATAAAGGGCAATTTGGCTGTCTGGATACAGACTTGGATGGCCCATAGAAGACAGAGGGTTGTAGTAGATGGAAAATACTCAGTCTGGAGCTCAGTGACTAGTGGTGTTCTGCAGGGATCTGTTTATAGGACCTCTGCTGTTTGTGACTTTTTTATAAATGACTTGAATGAGGAAGTGAAAAAGTGGGTTAGTAAGTTTGTCAATGACGCAAAGGTTGGTGGAATTGTGGGTCATGTGGAGGGCTGTTGTAGGTTGTAATGGGACACTGACTGGATGTAGAGCTGGGCTGAGAAATGGCAGATAGAGTTCAATCTGGAAAAGTATGAAGTGGTTCAGTTTGGAAGGTCAAATTTGAATGCAGATTATAAGGTTAAAGGCAGAATTCTTGGCAGTGTGGAGAAACAGAGGGATCTTTGGGTCCATAAATCCCTCAAAATTGCCGCCCAAATTGATAGAGTTGTTAAGAAGGCATATGGTTTGTTGGCTTTCATTAGCAGGGGGTTTGAGATTAAGAGCCACAAGGTTATGCTGCAGCCCTATAAAGCCCTGGTTAGCCCACACTTGGAATATTGGAATATTGTTTTCCGTTGTGGTCACTTCATTATAGAAATGATGCGGAAGCTTTAGAGAGGGTGCAGAGGAGATTTACCAGGATGCTACTTGGCCTGGAGCGCATATCTTATGAAGACAGGTTTGGGGAGCAGGGCTTTTCTCATTGGAGCGAAGGATGAGAGGTGACTTGACAAAGGTGTATAAGATGATGACAGACATAGATAGAGTGGATCATCAGAGACCTTTTCCCCAGGGCGGAAATGGCTATGATGAGGGGCATAATTTTAAGGTGATTGAAGGAAGGTTGAGGGGAGGTGTCAGAGGTAGGTTCTTTACACAGAGAATGGTGGGTAGGTGGAATGCACTACTAGCAGTGGTGGTCAGAGTCAGATACATTCAGGACATTTAAGCAACGCTTGAATAGGCACATGGATAATAGTAAAATGGAGGATATGTAGATTAGTTTGATCTTAGAGTAGGAAAAAAGGTCGGCATAACATTGAGGGCTGAAGGGTCTGTACTGTGATGTACTGTTCTGTATTCTATGTACAGTAGCTCCTCGACATACGAACGACCCCATTCACGAACATATCGGTTTACGAACAGGATTGTACGTAAAACTTTGCTTCAACGTACATACAAAATTCAAGATACGAATGCAAAAAGCCCGTGTGTGACCACGTGGTTTCATTGTTCTGCTTTGCTACGCGTGCTTGGAACGCAAAAACTCTTGGGTCCCACGTGATCTCATTCAGTTCGTCTTTGCACGTGCGTTGCTACGTCCAAGCATTCTTACGCTATCCAAACAATGGGAAAAATTGATTCAGTTCAAGAACTTTTCAGTTCACGAACCAGGTCCCGGAATGGATTAAGTTCGTAAGTCGAGGCGCCACTGTACTTCTAATAAAGATAAGTCACATGAGAACATCCGTGAACTAGGCTACAAAGGAAAGATGTACAAAAACCAAAAGAACTGCAGATTTTGGAAATCAGAACAAAAACAGAAAATGCCGGAAAGGCTGGCAACATCTATGGACAAAAAACAAAGTTAATGTTTCCAGTGCCCCTTCTTCGGAACCAGTCTGGCTGCTTCAATGAAAGCTGTCTTCCTAGGTCAGATTGCTGTCATTATGGGATGGCACTTAATCATGTTAACTCCTGGCAACAGCTTGCTGTTGTTTCCCAGAATGAAAACATTTCTGCTCTAGCACTCCCACTTTTCCAGCACCCTTGTTATTAAGAAGTCAGCTAGCCAGACCAGACAGAGATGGTGATCTAAAGGAGGATCTTCTCCAGGTGATCTGCAATCTCAACTGAAACATCTTTGGCCTTATGACTATTGGACAGCAGTCACTAGGTGGCATGTATTCAAAACTACAGCAAAGAGTTAGGGTATGGGAACAGGAAACTAATAGTCACACGCTAATAAAATGCATAACAGGGGAGATTGAGTAAATCTACAAAATTGGATTATAGTTTGCATTTCCTGATGGTTTTTATTTGTGTATTTTCAGAAAGAAAGATAATTGATGCTCAATGACAGAGACAGAAATAAAAGATGGAGAATGGGAAAAAATTATAGCTGCTTCTTTTTGAGATATTTTAAGTGTTGGAGACAATTTCCTCAAATTCCAGGAGCAGCAATTACTGTTTTATGTGCTGTTGCACTGTTTTGGAACTTTGGGGGAAAAAAAAGATCAAAACAATGGCACTTTAAAAAGGAGGAAGATAAACAAAGGCAGCGACTACATGGTCAGAGAAAGAAACCTATACTGCTGTCTGACGCAGCTGTGAATCTGCACAGTTACTGCCTTTGCTGTTTGAGTTCATCGAAGTGCATTTAGGAAAAAAATTAACAAACAGTGAAATTCATAGTTGACCTTGGAGGAAAACACAAGTGGATAGTTTTTAAGTGTAGCATGGCTGTATATCTACAATAGTGAGTAGAGTCGGTTCTTTCTTGATTATATGTTTTACTGTGATCTGTCTCTTGATTAAATTTTTAAAATATAAGCCATAAATATTGTTAGCCTGGAGCAACTTTTTTTTGAGCAATAAAACATTGTTATTTTCTGGGTCTGTAGACTGTTAAGGTGCAAAGATGACCTTTAAAAGAGTGATGCTTTTCCTGTCAGATGTGCGAGTTTAGGAAGAGAGTTTCCATGTTACTAATGATTATGTCTGCAGAAAGTGTCTTTGGTTGCGAATCCTATCAGATTGCATGCATCAGTTGGAGTGCCAGTTAGAGGCAATAAGGAACTTACAGGAGCTAGGGGATGTGATGGATGGCAGTTATAGGAAGGAAGAAAAGCCGCAGATATGGTCAGGTAGATGGGTTAACTCCAGGAAAGGTTGGCGGGGCAAGCAGTGAGTGCAGAGTCTCCTGTAGCTAACCCCATCTCAAACACGTATGGTGTTTTGGGAAATGTAGGAGGTGACGGATTCTCAGGGGAATGCAGCATGAACAGCCAGTTTTGTGGTAACGAAAATGGCTCTGATGTAATGAGGGGTACGTCGGGTTCCAAGCAATCAATTGTGATAAGGAATTCTTTAGTCAGAGACACAGACAGATGTTTCTGCAGCTAGCAGTAAAAAATCAGAATGGTGTGTTGCCTCCCTGGTGCCAGGGTCAAGGATGTCCCAGAGAGGGTGCAGAACGTTCTCAAAGGGTAGAGAGACCAGCAGATCGTTATACACATTAGAATTAACAACATGGGAGGGGAAAAGGATGGGATTCTGAAGGCAGAATATAGAGAGTTAGGCAGGAATTTTAAAAGGAGGCCCTTGAGGGTAGTAATATCTGGATTACTCTCAGTGCTATGAGTTAGTGAGGATAGGAATAGGAGGATAGGGCAGATGGATGTGTGGCTGAATGGATTCGGGGTAGAAGGTTCAAATTTTTTGTCATTGGAATCTCTTCTGGGGTAGAAGTGACCTGCACAAGAAGGACGAATTGTACCTGAATTGGAAGGGGACTAATATACTAGCAGGGAGATTTGCTACAGCTGTTCAGGAGGATTTAAACTGTGTGTGTGTGTGTGTGTGTGTGTGTGTGTGTGTGTGTGTGTGTGTGTGTGTGTCTATCTAATGAAGAATCTAATCATGTAGCACTCAGATTGGAAAGCGTTAAGTATGTTGTAGTCTCATTTATGTCCTTCACTTTCACGTGTCTCTGCACAATCCTATATGACTTTTCTCCATTTATACATGACAGGAACACTTTCCTGAGGAAGCTGCACCCAGTTCTGAAAGCAACATTCTTCATCACAATAGTTTAACAGAAAGGAAGTACTGGCAGACCAGCCACACCACTTTCTGCATTCAAACTCATAGTGAAGTAAGGGAAACATTCAAAAGCACAGCCGAGGCTGGAATAATCCAGAAACTAATCCTATGATTCCTTTAAAATCACTGGTTGGGGTGGGAATGGATCCTTCATTCCATTTAATGTAATGTTAAATTATGAGAAGACAGTACATTGGCTAGAGTGTGGTGTTGTAAAATGACTGGTGCTGTCAAATCAGGGTCATAGATCAATTAGTGTCACTCCCTACTGCCCCGGGAGCTGTTGACAGCTATTAGGTAATCTTGTTTGCAAACATTTAACAATAAGGCAACCTGCACAACCTGACCAGAAGTGTGTACACATAGCTCAGGATTCACTGCGCAGTGTTCAAACCCCAGGAATCACTCAAATTTGAAGATCTGAGAAACATATCGTGCTTGTCTTATGTTAGATAATCTCAGTCAAAGTGACTGTGGGCTCACGGAATCAGTTTCTATGTTCGAAAGTGAAACTTTAATCTTAAATTTAAACATAACAGCAGTTTCAGTAGATTTGCACAAGACAACAGTAAGGATTATTACAGACTGAGGAAAAACATTTGTGAATGCAGCTCCAGCCGTGAGCTTATAACAAAGATTAGCCTCAGTGTTTGTGGTGACAGCACAAACTTGTTCACAGAAACAACACTGGGTCCAAAAGTTGGCCTGCAATTTGGAATGGAGATGAGTTTATAATAAGACTAATGAATGAGCTGCTCCAGGAGCATAGTGGTGATCTGAACAATGAACTGGGCCAGTAGCTTTTTTTTAAAGATTAGATTAGATTACTTACAGTGTGGGAACAGGCCCTTCGGCCCAACAAGTCCACACCGACCCACTAAAGAGCAACCCATCCAGACCCATTCCCCTACATTTACCCCTTCACCTAACACTACAGACAATTTAGCATGGCCAATTCACCTAACTCTTAACTTCTAGTTTTTTTGATTTGGCAGGTCAATTATCAGTGCTTCACTCTTGAGAACTTGACAATTCTCCATCATCACTAGCAAGCGTGCTAGTTGCCATGGATAGTGCAGGAGATCCAATGGGATGCCATCTTTCTTGGTCAATTTGCCCTTTTTTTGTGGATTCTAAGCCAGCATCTATTTCCCCAAGCGTAAAGTATCTGACAACAGGGAAGGCTCTGAACAATTTGATATTGCTGCTGAGTTTTTCTTCACTTTTTATTTGTATTGGTTATTGATAGATTACTTTAAATTAGCCAGTGGTTTGGCAGCAACATCATTTGCACTTAATTGTGGGTGAGCAGCCTCTGTAGTAGATGACAATGACAGCCTTATCACAATCCACCCTACCACAGATATCTTGAACTGTTGAATATATACCTAAAACGTCACACTGACACACAAATAAAAGCCACAGGTCTTGAATCAGGTTTATCCTGAATTAGTCGACCAGGCTACATGAAGGTTTGTTGTACTCTTCAATGCAGAACCTACAATTTTTTGTATAGTTTGCCTTGACAGTAAGAAGCTAGTTTCAAGAAAACAACATTAAAAGAATAGTGGCAGGAACATATCTTTAATCTTATTCCATCATTCAGTAAGATAATGGCTGATCTTTGGCCTAAAGTCTATTTCACTGTCACTTCCTTGTATCACTTGACTTCCCTGGAGATTAAATAATTTTCTATCCAAGTCTTACCTAAACTTATCTAATCATCTCAGTATTTCCAAAGATTCATAACTGGAATCATAAATTTACTCTGATCTAAAAAAAACCCCTAATCCTAAATTAATTCACACCAAAAAAAAACCCTTGGTTTAATATTTTATCTGAGAAAAGACAACTTTTTGACAGTACAGCACACTCCTTGTGCCTTTGATAAAGTGGTGGGACATGTTTTCTTGAACCATGCGGTGAAAAGTACTGCTGTTAGTTTAGGGAGCTGGACGATTTTGACCTAGCGGAGAACCCGAGATCAGGGATTACCACCAGTACAAAGGTGATGACCTCCCCACACAACTGCGACCAGTGTCGGGCTACAATATTGTACGTTTCCTGAGTAATGAATAACCGCCAAGCTCGGGAAAACGAAAGCGATATGAGTTACTGGGTCTGAGGTTCGGCAGCGACGCGCACAGAGCAGCATGGGGCATGTAGTTCCTCGCGACATCAACCTCGCGCTGAAGCTACCGTCAGGGACTTCAATACCCGATGCGCTTCGCGCGACACTGATGCAACGTACAGAGACCGCACGAGCGAAAACCGTTGGGCCGCAGTTTGCAAACCATCCACAATAATTTCACAGTTAGAAACGGCAGCTACTTGTAGTTATAGTTAAGAGAGAAAGAGCTCTAAAAGATGGGGTCGCTTACTTTTTACTCAGCTTGGTGTCCCCGCTGTCCGCCACAGCTCCGCTGTCCGCCATGTTCAGTAAGTGAGTAAAAGACAGAGACGCATTCCGGTTTACTTCAGATTCCTTCCGAGGCTCCGCCTGAATCAATTTATTAATGGTCATAGGTCTCTAGAGGGAATGAAGTGAAACTAGTTCGTAGTTCACTCACAACAGAAAAAAAAACTAGTTAGGGTTTAAAAATATTACGGAGCTTAATAAAAATAAATGTTTTACTTCAAACAAAGTATCTCTGTAATCAGGATGAGCACCCGCCACTAACATTCCTACTACTTTTTTGTAGTATGCTATTAGTACTGCAAAAGAGTTGCTGCCCATGGAAAAACCATATGTGAGCAGTAACATTTTGTATGGGCGAAACACAGCATTTTGGATTAGTGGTGCAGGGGATGCTGCCTGAACTGCTGTGCTCTTCCAGCACCACTAATCCAAAATCTGGTTTCCAGCATCTGAAGTCATTGTTTTTACCGAAACACAGCATTGACAGGTACATGCATACTTATGGCGTAGAACTGTCATTTAGAGTCATTGACATGTACAGCACGGAAACAGACCCTTTGGTGTAACTCGTCCATGCTGACCAGGTATCCTAAATTATTCTCATTCCATTTGCCAGCACTTGGCCCATGTTCCTCTAAACCATTCCTATTCGTACACCCATCCAGATGCCTTTTAAATTAGTAAGTTTGCAGATGACACCAAAATTGGACTTGCAGTACACAGAGAAGGTTACTTCAAGAGTACAACAGGATCTTGATCAGATGGTCCAACAGGCTGAGGAGTGGCAGATAGAATCAATTTAGATAAATGCGAACAGCTGCCTTTTGGAAAGGCAAATCAGGGCAGGACTAACACACTTGATGGTCAGATCCTGGGGAGTGTTGCTGAACAAAGAGACCTTGGAGTGCAGGTTCATGGTTCCTTGAAAGTGGAGTCTCAGATATACAGGATAGTGAAGAAGATATTTGGTATGCTTTCCTTTATTGGTCAGAGCATTTAGTATAAGAGTTGGGAGATCATGTTGCAGCTGAACGGGAGATTGATAAGGCCACTTTTGGAATATTGTGTGCAGCTCTGGTCTCCTTCCTATTGGAAGGATGTTGTGAAACTTGAAAGGGTTCAGAAAAGATTTACAAGGATGTTGTCAGGGTTGGAGGGTTTGACCTATATGGGGAAGCTGAATGGGCTGGGCCTGTTTTCCCTGGAGTGTCGGAGGCTGAGGGGTGACCTTACAGAGGTTTATAAAGTAATGATGGGCATGGACAGGGTAAATAGGCAAGGTCTTTTCCATGGGGTGGGGGAGTCCAGAACTAGGGGACATAGGTTTAGGTCGAGAGGGGAAAAATTTAGAAGGGGCCTAAGGGGCAACTTTTTCATGCAGAGGGTGGTGTGTGTCTGGAATGAGTTACCTTTTGAATGTTGTAATTGTACCAGCCTCCACCCCTTCCTCAGGTATCTGGATGGGTATGTGAATTGGAAGGGTTTAGAGGGATATAGGCCAAATGTTGGCAAATGGGGCTAGACTAAGTTAGGATATCTGGTCAGCCATGCTGTACGCCTCTATAACTCTAAATGTTGTAATTGTACCAACCTCCACCACTTCCTCCGGCAGCTCATTCCATACATGCACCACCCTCTGTATGTCTGTCTTGACCATGTCAGTTTTGTAAGGATTAATTCAGTCATCCCCAATCCCTTATTATTGCCTGGAGTCTTGCAAGTTTCTTTCCCACAAATACCTAACTAGCGTTTTTTTAAATTTAAAATTGATTTTCACTGCTCTGTAGTTCTTGCAAATCTCTGATTCCCTGCAGATCTGCTCAATTTCTCTCACTATTTGGACACCTATGGGATACCACCGCCACTGTAGTTTAATTATTACCTGTTTTGCCACTTGTCTGTACCAAAAATAGATTCTGTCCTCATGTCAAAGGCATCCTCTCATTATAGCATTACAATATCTTCCCTAATCTCTATAGTCACTCACTTCCTCTCTCTTACCTTCACTATCTTATCTGACAACTTTGCATTTGTGAATATTAAGCACCCATGCCTTGGCATTTTTAAGTAATGTTTCTGTTATTGAGTCATGAACTTATTCAAATGTCTTTTAAATGTTGTAGCTGTGTCTGCATTAACCACTTTTCTGGCAGTTCATTCCACACATGAACCATCCTCTTCCTTTTTAAATCTTTCTCCTCTCAGCTTCCTGTAGGACGCCTACAGGCGTCCTGGTTTTGAACTTACCAACTTACCAAGAGAAAAGACCCTTGTCATCACCTTATCTATGCCACTTATAATTTTATAAGAATCAGTAAGGTCACCCCTCAACCTCCTACACTCCAGTGTAGAAAGTCATGGTCTTTCCAGTCTATTTTTATATCTCAAACCTTTCATTCCTGGCAACATGCTGGTAAATCTCTTCTAAACCCTTTCCAGTTTAATAATATTCTTCTTATAACAGGGCAACCTGTTGGCTGCCTACCTGAAATGGCCCCAGTGAGACACTCAATGGGCAAGAAGGGGTAAGTAGATGAAAAAATGCATGCCCAATCACAGATATCCATATTGCACAGAAATAAATAGGATGAGAAAAAGGCTTTTCTCAAACTCTCTCTTCCTGTGAGTCTTGGTGGTTTGTGTTTCCCCAGGTTCTCGAATCACTAGCTGGGGAAATATGCTATCTATATCCAACCTGTCATGCCCTGTAAAGCCTTTGAGAGTTTTAGTGGGATCACCTCTCATTCTTCAAAACTCTGAAATGCCAGCCCAGTTTCCTCAAACTCTCCTCATTTAAAAAAAAGTTCTGCCATGCAAGAGATTAAACCGGTGAATCTGTGTTGCAGGAATCTGTGTCACTGGCCATAATAATCCAGAAACACAGGTAAAGTTCTGTGGACTTAGGTTTGAAATTCCAAGACAGATGATGGAATTTAAATTTAATAAGTGTTATGGACCAGACCAGATCCCTTCTAAGTATATCAAGGAGACAATCTAGACCCTAACTTTTATCAAAAAACCAGTAGAATGACAGATGTTTAAAATCAGAAACAAAAACAGAAATTGTTGGAAAAGCCCAGCAAGTCTGGCAGTGCCTGTGAAGAGAAATCAGAGTTAAAGTTTCAGGTCCAGTGACCCTACGTTCTGAGGAAGGGTCACTGGACCCCTGATTTCTCTTCACAGATGCTGCCAGACCCTGTTCAGCTTTACCAGAAATTTCTGCTTGTGTTCCTAACTTTTAGCTTATTTACAGGCACATATAACGTGCTATGTTCCAGATGTGATTTGATTGGTGACACTACTAGGCTTTGAACAAAATACACTTTACAGTGAAAGATGAATTGGTATAACTTTAACTCTGTTGGAAACTTGACAGAATAATAGATTTTTTAACTACTAAACAGCAACAGTTTCAATATTGTAACATCCCACAAACACATCCTTAACAAAAACAAATTCAGTAAAACAGATTGTCTTATGTGTGGTGTTTCTCCACGTTTGGAGAAAAGAACAGCAAGAGAAAATCCTGATGAAGAGAGAGATATGGCTTCCATATCCAACTTCAAAATCTCAACCACTGAAATCTAAACTGAAACCCAGGTTCTGTGGGAGCCTGACTTCATCCATTCATGCTGCTTCTATTGTACTAACCTTTTGAAAAAACCTAGTGCTTCACAAGCTGTTTACGTTATTGGCCTCAAAAAACCAACTCATAACTTTTAGTTCAAGACCTCCATTTGACAAAAATCAAGGCAAAACACACCTCTTAAAGACACAGTATTATCACATCTCCCCCCTTTTAAAAAATCAACCATCAATATAAAAATTTAAAAACCTTTAGTTTTACGCTAATAGCACACTACAATAAATGTATATTGCATTGACTCTAAGCATGCAAACATTCAATACTACAGTCCATTTCAATCTGTTTCTTCTGCCATCTTTGTCTCCCTCCACTAAAGTCGTGACAAAGCATTGCCAATTGCATTCTCATGCCACTTTAAAATTAAATGGCTATAACAATAAACTCCATCTAAACAGTCTGGTATTTTTATCTTTGCATTTTTCCAAAACCGTTAAGGGGTATTAATGAATATTTCACATAAATTTTTACATGGAGAAAGAAATGGAGGCGAGAGAACTGGAAGTAAATACTCTAAATGTGGTCTGACCAGAGCCTTATAAAGCCTCAGAAGTACATCCCTGTTTTTATATTCTAGTTCTCTTGAAATAAATGTCAAGACTGTGATGCTGGAAAAGCACAGCAGGTCCGGCAGCATTGGCTTATGCCCTAAACGTCGATTCTCCTGCTGTCGTGGAGTAGACAAAGGACAGTGACAAACTTCATGGTACAACCAAAGCAGAGAAGGATGCTCCGTGATGCTTCTGAATTGATCATGTCAAAGGTCTCTGTGAGATCAACACAGGCCATGTACAGGAGTTGGGTCTTTTCTCTGCATTTCTCCTGCAGCTGTTGCACAGTGAACATCATGCCCATTGTGTCCCTCTGTGGCCAAGAGTCACACTGATTCTGGGAGGAGTTCCTCAGCCACAAGGAGGAGATTTGAGGAGGATCTTGGCAATGACTTTTCCAACAGTCGACAGCATGGAGATTCCGCCATAGTAACCACAGTCAGACTTGTTCTCTTTATTGAAAATGCTCACTACTGTGGCATTTTGGAGCTCTCCCAGGATGCACTCCCCCTTCCAGATAGAGTTAAAAATCACACGACACCAGGTTGTAGTCCAACAGGTTTGTTTGGAAGTACAAACTTTTGGAGCGCTGCTCCTTCATCAGCTACATGAAGAAGGAGCAGCACTCTGAAAGCTAGTGCTTCCAAATAAACCTGTTAGACTACAACCTGGTGCTGTGTGATTTTTAACTTTGTCCATTCTAGCCCAACACCAGCACCTTCACATCATGCCTTCCAGATAAGACAGACGAGTGCCTGCAGCAGGTGTTGATTGCCTCTGCACTTCAGTGACTCAGTAGGGATACCCCCTGCTCCAACAGCCTTGATCTTTCGCTGTGGACAGCCTTCTCTACTTTGTGTAGGCTTGGAGTGTTGCTGAACTCATGGTGTGTAGTGTGCTGTGGGATGTGTTCAAGAATGCTTGGATTGATGACAGAGTCCTGGCTGAGGAGCTCTCTAAAGTGCTTTCACCACTTTCAGTTGCCTGTAGGCCTGTCTTTTCTCTTCTGAGTATGGTTGTTGTTTTACACTCAGAAATACCATGCACTTCTCGCTTATCAGTTCTTGGATCTCCTGATCATTTTCATCAAACCAATTTGGTGTTTCCTGATTGACCTTTTGCAGGCATTGATGATGATGATCTTGAGGGCATACCAGAGGCTGTTGGGATCCTTCGACTTGGTGTTACCAAGGATCACTAGGTTTGTGAAGAGGAGATGGTTGTATGAAGCTATTTGTTTTCAGGTCTTTGAGTGTCCCAGTGTTGAACTTCTTGGAGCACTGAATCTGTTGTCTCTGGGCAGTATAGATGAGTTAAATGGCAAAAGTCTTTTCCCTAGGGTGAAATTTTCAAGACCAGGGGACATATTTTTAAGGAGAAAGATTTCAAAAAGACGTAAGTGGCAGTTTGATTTTTGCATAGTGGTTCATGTGTGGAATGAACTTGCAGAGGAAGTGGTGGATGCGGGTACAGTTACATGTTTAAAAGACATTTAGATAAATACGTGAATAAGAAATGTTTGGAGGCATTTGGACCAAGCGCATGCAGGTGGGACTAGTTTAGTTTGGGATAATAGTATGCATGGACTAGTTGGCCCGAAGGTTCTATTTCTGTGCTGTTTGACTCTGACTCCAAAACAAGTTAGTCAGTAAAGCAACCATGCTGCTAAAATTTGCTATGAATTTCTGATAAAAACCACTAAGTCCCAAGGATCATAGTACTTCCCTCTTTGTTTTCATATTCAATGGACTGTCTGTCCATGTCCAATGATGTGGCCTAGAAACATGTCTTGGGCTTTTGCAAACTCACTCTTAAGCCAGGTTTATTACCAAGTGTGCATTCTAAAGTTAATCAAACAGCTCTGATAGATGCTTCAAATGTTTCTTCCACATGTGACTAAAAATCACCAGATCTTCTACGTATACCCACAACTGGGTAATCCTGAAGTGATTTTATTTGTTAGTCTTTGAAAGGGAGCTGGTGCATTTCATACCAAATGGCATAAATTTAAACTGGTAAAGTCCATCCGATGTCATGAAAGCTGCAAATTCCTTTGTGCTTTCAGATAATGGTACCTGCCAATATGCTTTGACTAAGTCCAGTTTTGAAATATAAGTTGCTTGTCCACCTTCTCAATGCAGTCTTCCATCTGTGGAATTGGATAGGAATTATATTTTGTATTTTGCAGTAATCAATACTTACTCGGGTGTCATCTGGTTTTGGCATGTTTGCTATGATTGAGCTCCATTTGCTGCAATTCAATTTGACTATACTGTCTTTGACCATAGGTTCACAAAGGGATTGAAACTGTCAATTTTATGTCAATTTGGCACGTTCGCTATGATTGAGCTCCATTTGCTGCAATTCAATTTGACTATATTGTCTTTGACCATAGGTTCACAAAGGGATTGAAACTATGTCTAGATTGTCCAACCAGAGGGGAGGCCATATTGGATTTGGTACTTGGTAATGAACCGGGACAAGTGATGGGCTTGTTAGTGGGTAATCATTTTGGTGATGGTGACCACAATTCTGTGACTTTCACCTTGGTTATGGAGAGAGATAGGTGCGCACAACAGGGTAGATTTTACAATTGGGGGAAGGGAAATTACGATCCTGTAAGACAGGATTTGAGGAGCATAAGTTGGGAGCATAGGCTGTCAGGGAAGGATGTGGTGGAAATGTGAAACTTTTTCAAGGAACAGATACGACGTGTCCTTGATATGTATGTACCTATCAGGCAGGAAAGAAATGGTCGTGTGAGGAAGCCTTGGTTGACTAGGGAGGTTGAATGTCTAGTAAAGAGGAAGAAGGAGGCTTACATAAGGTTGAGGAATCAGGGTTCAGACAGAGCAGTGGAGGGATACAGGATAGCCAGAAGGGACCTGAAGAAAGGGATTAGGAGAGCTAAGAGTGGGCATGAAAAATCCTTGGCGGATAGGATCAAGGATAACCTCAAGGCATTTTATGCGTATGTGAGAAACATGAGAATGACGAGAACGAGGGTAGGTCCGATCAAGGACAGTAGTGGGAGATTGTGTATTGAGTCGGAAGAGATAGGAGAGGTCTTGAATGAGTACTTTTCTTCAGTATTTACAAACGAGAGGGACCGTATTGTTGAAGAGGAGAGTGTGAAACGGACTGGTAAGCTAGAAGAGATACTTGTTAGGAAGGAAGATGTGTTGGACATTTTGAACAACTTGAGGATAGACAAGTCCCCCGGGCCTGACGGGATATATCCTAGGATTATGTGGGAAGCAAGAGGGGAAATGGCAGTACCATTGGCAATGATCTTTTCGTCTTCACTGTCAACGGGGGTGGTACCAGGGGACTGGAGAGTAGCAAATGTTGTGCCCCTGTTCAAAAAAGGGAATAGGGATAATAGGGAATTACAGGCCAGTTAGTCTTACTTCTGTGGTAGGCAAAGTAATGGAAAGGGTACTGAGGGATAGGATTTATGAGTATCTGGAAAGACACAGCTTGATTAGGGACAGCCAGCACGGATTTGTGAGGGGTAGGTCTTGCCTTACAAGTCTTATTGAATTCTTTGAGGAGGTGACCAAGCATGTGGATGAGGGTAGAGCAGTGGATGTAGTGTACATGGATTTTAGTAAGGCATTTGATAAGGTTCCCCATGGTAGGCTTATGCGGAAAGTCAGGAGGCATGGGATAGAGGGAAATTTGGCCAACTGGATAGAAAACTGGCTAAACGGTCGAAGTCAGAGAGTGGTGGTAGATGGTAAATATTCAGCCTGGAGCCCAGTTACAAGTGGAGTTCCACAGGGATCAGTTCTGGGTCCTCTGCTGTTTGTAATTTTTATTAATGACTTGGATGAGGGAGTTGAAGGGTGGGTCAGTAAATTTGCAGATGATACGAAGATTGGTGGAGTTGTGGACAGTGAGGAGGGCTGTTGTCGGCTGCAAAGGGACTTAGATATGATGCAGAGCTGGGCTGAGGAGTGGCAGATGGAGTTCAACCCTGCCAAGTGTGAGGTTGTCCATTTTGGAAGAACAAATAAGAATGCGGAATACAGGGTTAACGGTAGGGTTCTTAGTCAGGTGGCGGAAAGAGGGATCTTGGGGTCTATGTACATAGATCTTTGAAAGTTGCCACTCAGGTGGATAGAGCTTGTAAGAAGGCCTATGGTGTATTAGCGTTCATTAGCAGAGGGATTGAATTCAAGAGTCGTGAAGTGATGTTGCAGCTGTACAGGACTTTGGTTAGGCCACATTTGGAGTACTGTGTGCAGTTCTGGTCGCCTCACTTTAGGAAAGATGTGGAAGCTTTGGAGAGGGTGCAGAGAAGATTTACCAGGATGTTGCCTGGAATGGAGAATAGGTCGTACGAGGATAGGTTGAGAGTTCTCGGCCTTTTCTCGTTGGAACGGCGAAGGATGAGGGGTGACTTGATAGAGGTTTATAAGATGATCAGAGGAATAGATAGAGTAGACAGTCAGAAACTTTTTCCCCGGGTACAACAGAGTGTTACAAGGGGACATAAATTTAAGGTGAAAGGTGGAAGGTATAGTGGAGATGTCAGGGGTGGGTTCTTTACCCAGAGAGTGGTGGGGGCATGGAATGCGCTGCCCGTGGGAGTGGTAGAGTCAGAATCATTGGCGACCTTTAAGCAGCAATTGGATAGGTACATGGATGGGTGCTTAATCTGGATAGATGTTCGGCACAACATCGTGGGCCGAAGGGCCTGTTCTGTGCTGTATTGTTCTATGTTCTATGTTCTATTTAGAGTGTTAAGTCCATAAGGATGTTGCTTAATTGGAACTGCATTTCCTATATCTATATCATGCGTAATCATATTAGTATCTTACAGCGTTTTCCCACTCTCGCTCATGTAATTTCAATTTTTCTCTGGAAGGTAACTCAATAATTTATCCAAATTTTTGAAAACTTCCTCAGTGTCCAATTTAATATAAGAATATCAAATTCAAATTTATCTGAATTTGGTTCTTCACTGAGTTGTAATAAGTATCACTTCCACCTTTTGCTTTCCTTCCCTGTCAAAAAACCATTTGAGCATATTCACATGACATACTCTGAAAAGAACACCAGAAAAAAGGAAAAAATCACTAATTACTCATCCCACTCAATTTCCTTTTGATTTGGTAAGGCCCATTAAACCTTGCTTTTAAAGGTTCACTACCACTGGTGGTAATATTAACACTTTATCTCCTTTAGTGAAACAATGAATTTTTGATTCATGTCTGCTTCCTGTTTCATCGTACGCTGTGTTACTTTCAAGTGTTGGCTAGCCAGCTCACCCATTCTATTTAATTTTTCCCTAAAGTTTGATTAGACTACTTACAGTGTGGAAACAGGCCCTTCGGCCCAACAAGTCTACACTGACCCGCCAAAGTGCAACCCACCCACCCTACATTTACCCCTTCACCTAACACTACAGGCAATTTAGCATGGCCAATTCACCTAACCTGCACATTATTGGATTGTGGTAGGAAACCGGAGCACACCCACACAGACACAGGGAGAATTGCAAACTCCACACACAGATTCACCTGAGGCAGGAATTGAACCCGGGTCTCTGGCACTGTGAGGCAGCAGTGCTAACCACTGTGCCACCGTGCTGCCCAGAAACATATTTGAAACATAGTCCAAATATATCTCTGAACTCTGACGTAACATTTCTTCCTTAATTAATTTCAGTGGCCCTCCTCCAACGCCCAAAAACGAATGCAAATGGACTGAATTTGGTTGATTCATTAGGTGCATCCCTAATTGCAAAAAGTACAAATGGAATTTCTTTATCCCAATCATCTGGATAGTTTTAACAATAAGAACTTAACATGGTGTTTAAAGTTTTATGGCACTATTCTAATGTTCCTTGCAATTCCAAATGGTGTGTGTTTGACTTAAATTGTTTTATTGCTAAGTTATCCATTAACTTCCTTGAATAATTTTGATGTAAAATTTTCCCTTGATCTAATTGTATTGCTGTGGGTAGTCCATATCTAGTTTAAAAAAAAGAGTAACTCCTCTATAATCCTTTTAGGTGTGATATTGCATAATGGAATGGCCTCTGGAAATCCAGTAGACACATCCATATAGAACATTACAGCGCAGTACAGGGTCTTTGGCCCTCGATGTTGTGCCGACATGTCATACCAATCTGAAGCCCATCTAACCTACACTATTCCATGTACGTCCATATGCTTGTCCAATGATGACTTAAATGTACTTAAAGTTGGTGAATCTACTACCGTTGCAGGCAAAGCATTCCATATTCTTACTACTCTCTGAGTAAAGAAACTACCTCTGACATCTGTCCTATATCTATCACCCCCTCAATTTAAAGCTATGCCCCCTCGTGCTTGCTGTCACCATACTTGGAAAAAGGTTCACCCTGTCCACCCTATCTATCTCTCTGATTATCTTTTATGTCTCTATTAAGTCAGCTCTCAACCTTCTGTCCAACGAAAACAGCCTCAAGTCCCTCAGTCTTTCCTTGTAAGACCTTCCCTCCACACCAGGCAACATCCTAGTAAATCTCCTCTGCACCCTTTCCAAAGCTTCCACATCTTTCTTATAATGCGGTGACCAGAACTGTACACAATACTCCAAGTGCAGCCACACCAGAGTTTTGTATAGCTGTAGCACAACCTCATGGTTCCAGAACTCGATCCTTCTATTAATAAAAGCTAAGACACTGTATGCCTTCTTAACAACTCTGTCAGCATGGTGGCAACTTTCAAGGATCTGTGTACCTGGACACCGAGATCTCTCTCCTCATCTACATTGCCAAGAATCTTACTTTTAGCCCAGTACTTTGCATTCCGGTTACTCCAATCAAAGTGAATTACCTCACACTTGTCCGCATAAACACCATTTGCCACCTCTCAGCCCAGCTCTGCAGCTTATCTATGTCTCTCTGTAACCTACCACATCCTTCGTCACTATCCACAACTCCACTGACCTTAGTGTCGTCTGCAAATTTACTAACCCATCCTTCTATGCCCTCATCCAGGTCATTTATAGAAATGATGAACAGCAGTGGACCCAACACCGACCCTTGCGGTAAACCACTAGTAACTGGACTCCAAGATGAACATTTTCCATCAATCACCACCCTGTGTTTTTCAGCAAGCCAATTACTGATCCAAACTGCTATATCTTCCACAATGGTCTGTATGTGACTCTATATCCACAGCATTGTGGTTGATTCTTAACTGTCCTTTGAAATGAGCAAGCCATTGGATTGCATCAACTGCTAAAATATCTCAAACAAGTATTAACACTGAATGGACCACCTGATATCGATTGACAGTGGAAACAGAAACAGCAAACCCAGACTTGTTGACCCTGCAGAGTCCTCCTTACTAACATTTGGGGATTAGTGTCAAAATTGGCTGAATTTCCTAAAGCCATTGGAGTTTCCTGAAGAAGGGCTTATGCCCGAAGTGTCGATTCTCCTGCTCCTTGGATGCTGCCTGACCTGCTGTGCTTTTCCAGCAACACATTTTTCAGCTCTGATCTCCAGCATCTGCAGTCTTCACTTTCTCCTGTCTCATAGTCTAGTTAAGTAATTGTTTGACATAGTCATACCCACAGAGGTACATCTTAAATACAAAACACAGGTCTACAGAGAACAGGCAGAGGAGAAGGACTAACTGAGCAGCTTCTACAAAGAGTATGCATGGACATGATGGGCTTTGATAGTAAAAGGCAAGAATTTTCAAAAGCTGATTGGAGGCAGATATTCGCAGGTAAAGGGATGGCTAGAAAATAGGAAGCCTTCAGAAATGAGATAATGAGAGTCCGGAGACAGTATATTCCTGTTCGTATGAAAGGAAAGCTGGTTGGTGTAGGGCATGCACTAGAGAAATTGAGGGTTTGGTTAAGTAAAAGAAGAAAGCATATGTCAGGTATAGACAAGATAGGTCGTGAATCCTTAGAAGAGTATAAAGGCAGTAGCAGCATACTTAAGAGAGAAGTCAGGAGGGCAAAAAGGAGACATGAGATGGCTTTGGCAAATAGAGTTAAGGAGAATCCAAAATGTTTTTACTAATACATTAAGGACAAAAGGGTAACTAGGGAGAGAATAGGGCCTCTCAAAGATCAGCAAGACTGCCTTTGTGTTGATATACTCAACGAGTATTTTGCATCAGTATTTACTATGGAAAGGAACATGGAAGATATAGAATGTAGGGAAATAGATGGTGACATCTTGAAAAATGTCCATATTCCAGAAGAGAAAGTGCTGGATGTCTTGAAACACATAAAATAAATCCCCAGGACCTGGTCAGGTATACCCTAGAACTCTGTGGCAAGCTAGGGAAGTGATTGCTGGGCTTCTTACTGAGATATTTGTATCATCGATAGTCACAGGTGAGGTGTCGGAAGATTGGAGGTTGGCTAACGTGGTGTCACTGTTTAAGAAAGGTGGTAAGGTGAGCCTGTCCAGTGACCAGTGGTGGGCAAGTTGTTGGAGAGAATCTTGAGGGACAGGATGTACATGTATTTGGAAAGGCAATGACTGATTAGGGATAGTCAACATGGCTTTGTGCGTGGGAAATCATGTCTCACAAACTTGATTGACTTTTTTGAAGAAGTAACAATGAGGATTGATGAGGGCAGAGCGGTAGATGATCAATATGGACTTCAGTAAGGTGTTTGACAAGTTTCCTCATGGGAGACTAGTTAGCAAGGTTAGATCTCATGGAATGCAGGCAGGGTTGTTTTTCAGATTGGAGGGCCTGTGACCAGTGGAGTGCCACAAGGATCGGTGCTGGGTCCACTACTTTTCATCATTTATATAAATGATTTGGATGTGAGCATAACAGGTATAGTTAGTAAGTTTGCAGGTGACACCAAAATTGGAGGTGTAATGGACAGCGAAAAAGGTTACCTCAGATTACAACAGGATCCTGATCAGATGGGCCAATGGGCTGAGAAGAGGCAGATGGAGTTTAATATAGATAAATGAGAGATGCTGCATTTTGGGAAAGCAAACCTTATACACTTAATGATAGGGTCCTAGGGAGTGTTGCTGAACAAAGAGACCTTGGAGTGCAGATTCATAGCTCCTTGAAAGTGAAGTCGCAGGTAGCTAGGATAGTGAAGAAGGCATTTGGTATGCTTTCCTTTATCGGTCAGAGTATTGAGTACAGGAGTTGGGATTTCTTGTTGCGGTTGTACAGGACATTGGTTCGGCCACTGTTGGAATATTGCGTGCAATTCTGGTCTCCTTCCAATCGGAAAGATGTTGTGAAATCCGAAAGGGTTCAGAAAAGATTTACAAGGATATTGCCAGGGTTGGAGGATTTGAGCTATAGGGAGAGGTTGAATAGGCTGGAGCTGTTTTCCCAGAGATTCGGTGGCTCAGGGGTGACCTTATAGAGGTTTATAAAATTATGAGGGGCATGGATAGGATAAATGGACAAAGTCTTTTCCCTGGGTTGGGGGAGTCCAGCACTAGAAGGCATAGTTTTAAGTGAGAGGGGAGAGATATAAAAGAGACCCAAGGGGCAATGTTTTCACGCAGAGTGTGATATGTGTATGGAATGAGCTGCTAGAGGAAGTAGTACAATTGCAACATTTAAAAGGCATTTGGATGGGTATATGATTAAGAAGAGTTTAGAGGTATATGGGCCAGGTGCTGGCAGGTGGAACTAGATTGGGTTGGAATATCTGGTTGGGATGGACGAGTTGGACTGAAGGCTCTGTTTCCGTGCTGTACATCTCTATGACTCTATAAATAATCTCCTATGACTCTAGTACTGTAATTTATGGACTTCACGCATTACTTCCGAGATTATTCTTATTCATTTGTTTACCTTGCCACCGCAAAACTTACTTTACCCTGCACTGAAAGTCAATTTGAACCAAACAATCATGATGCAACAAGTTGGCAAAGCCTAACAGCATGCATGGTTCAAGCCCCATGGGTTCTGGAAGCAGAGATCACACAGTGGCATGACAAGCAACATGTAGGCAGTGAGGGAATGTAGATGGACTCCTGAGATTAGCTGTTGGAGACACACAGTTCAGGTATATTGGCAGGCATTGAGATAAACTGTCGGAGACGTGCACAGTGAGGGGAATGTGGACAAGCAGAGTTCACCTGTCAGAAACTTTCACTCAAATCTACATGTTGGAGACTGCAGGTCTAGAGTTGAAAATAGGCTACGCCACTTAAGCTTAGCAGATTTCCTCTGAAACAGACAAGCTTTCACAACAATTTCAGATTTATGAACTAACGTTAAATTCTACCAGTTGCCAAGATGGGATTAGAAACCTTGCCCAGAGCAGTAGCTGGGCTTTTGGATTATTAGTCTAGTGACATTATCATTATGTTACTGTCTCCCCCATTGTCAAAATAGTGAGAAAAAAGGCAAACAAGGTCATGAAAGGTATTATTTAAGAGGATAAATGCCTCACCTTGTTTAGGGTTCTGTTCAACTTTCTCAGGTACTTTTGTTAATTTACAGGGTGTGGGTAGCACAGCAGGGTCAGCATTTGATATTCATCCCAAATTGCCCTTGAGGAAGTAGTAATAAGCAGCCTTCTTGAATCTTGACAGACCATGGGCAAAGACACACTCACCCATTAGCGCTGTTGGGAAGGTAACTATATAGCATTCTGAATATTAAGTATAGTGGTAATCTACACTCTGAAGAAAACACACACTTGATACAGATAATATTTAAGTGAAACCAGAAGGGGTAAACAGAACTGTGATACATTTTCAATAGAATGGGAAAGATAGCAATCAAGGAAGGTTGCAATTTTCACAGTCCAGGAGGAGGTTAAAAATCTGGCATTCCAGAGAGATTAAATAATGAATCAGGAAATGGAACTAATGTTAAAGAAAATAATTTTAAAAGTAAAGACACAAAAGAATGACATTGTCAGGACCTGATGACAACACTGAAGATTTGAAATGACGTGGTTAATAAAAGTGCAGCTGCTTTAGCCATAGTCTCCCGAAGTGCTCTCAATTCAGCAATTGTCTCTCATAGTTTAGAAAATTGCGAATTTTATGAAAGTATGTAATCCTCAAAACTGGCCCCAATAATTCCTAATCAGACTTTTTGAATAGCCATTACCAGACAAATGTTGATAGCTTCAACAAAGAATTAAGAATTTATTAATAAGTCATTTCAGCAGAGCAAAGTTAAACAACAAGATAATCTAATTAATGTCTTTGGTTTAAAACTAGCCTTCTTTGATTATAGCCCTCATTCACACAAATATAGAAAAACAAGGGATAAGGAATAAATCAAAAGAAAGTTCAGAGATGTAACTGCCAGTTCACTTAAGAAGTGCTGATGATCCATAATATGACAGGCATGTGGGATTGTTTCTTGTTGGTTGCTGCAGACAACAGTCAATGCAACTAGCTTTCAGTAGGGTCTAAGGAATATTTACTTAGTACTTATTGTTATGACATGGGGTAAACCCTCCTGCTTAATTTAAAACCAGCAACACAGAAAAGATTTATTCCATACAGTAATTTGTAAAAATTCAAGTGGCCAAGAACTATTTAAAGTAAAAATTAACAACTTTATTTCTTAAAGTATAACAGAGAATAATTAACTAACAACTATTTACAATTCCTTCCTCTAACCTATCTTTTACCTTCCCATCTATAATACTAGTCTGATAAAACTCCCAATTAAGATTTCCAGAAAAATCCAAATTTTAAAACAGCCAGCAGTTGAATCTTCTCTTTATCTTCATCACTGGATTGGCTCTCGAGATCAGTGTCGATGTTTTTCTCTGTGCAAACTCCTTCTCTAGACAGGTACCTCTCAGAGTTCTGACTGGCGGCCTAAGCTGTTGGTGTGATGGCAGTTCTCCTCCCAACTGTTCAATTTTCCCCAGTCTTATTCCCCAAAGTCATTGGTTTTTAAGATTGTCAATATATGCAATTCAAACTGGATTGGAATTTGATATGTTTTCAGGGTATAATTTAAACTGATTAGCCTAATTCAAATCTGTTTTGTCATTTCCAGGCTACCAGGCAACCAGCTAGCCCAGTAGCTGGACCACATGTAACACTGTGACTTATTGAGAACATTTGGTGTTATCATTGCCAGCTTTTACTCTCTTAAAGGTGTAGTACACCATATCCTTATACACTTATTTCTCTGAACTTCCAATAACTTGATCGTGGGAGGATAACCAGAGAGCAATCAAACCTTCCTGTAGTTTTGGCAGCCACAATCCTTCTGACAAAAAAATACAGTTCAATGCCAGTTCAAACTTTATGTTCTCTTTCTGTTTTATTCTTCCAATGTTCTCCTGATTAGATTGCTTGGCACTGGTCTCACTGTAATGGTCCCTGTTGACATTTAACGTCTGCTGAGGAGAAAGTGAGGTCTGCAGATGCTGGAGATCAGAGCTGAAAATGTGTTGCTGGAAAAGCGCAGCAGGTCAGGCAGCATCCAAGGAGCAGGAGATTCGACTTTTCGGGCATAAGCCTTCTTCAGGAAGAAGGGCTTATGCCCAAAATGTCGCATCTCCTACTCTTTGGATGCTGCTTGACCTGCTGCGCTTTTCCAGCAACACATTTTCAGCATTTAACATCTGCCATATGTTTGAGCAGAACACATCTCTGGAATTGAAAGCTCTTCAGTGTTCTTAAACAAGGACCAACCTGCAATTAACTTCTAGAACTGGTTTCACAAACACTGATCCATTTGATTGCTCTGTTTTTAAAATTAAAACAAGCTATTGCTTACAGTCCAAATATTACCTCCATCAGTCGGTTCATAATTCACATCTCCAAATCAAAAATGGTCAAAATAAAGAAAAAAAAAAGTTCTGACAGGCGTCAGAGAGAAGATTGTGGGACTTAGGCTAGCAGAGTGGGCAAAGATGTGGACTCTCCTGTCATTTTGTTTACTCTTCTATCTGACTGAGATTGTTTTAATCTGGGCAGGAGCCTTGGACCAAGTGGTCATGAGCTGGTGGCATGGTCTCCACTGCTGATAATGGGGAAGGAGGCAATCTCATGTCTGTATCATCTCATCCAGCAGGAATTCCAGGTCTCTGCCCAAAAAATGGAGTGCAAATTTCCCCTACTTTGCCAAGTATGGAGCAAATGCCAGGAACTGTGCAGTGCAGCTTTAGAATGATAATGCTCATCATCTTATTCATTTCTGAAATTATTTTGTGAAATTATTCTCTAAATGCTGTATTGTGATCTTCCTTAGCAAATTCATGTGTTGTTGTAATTAGCTTTAATCTTTACCATGATGATCTGTTAAGAAGTGAAATTTCTTGATTCTTCAAGCTAAAAAGTAGTACAGTTATTTCACTGACATAATATTTTAAGATTTCCACAATCTGATGTTTGACTTTTATCCTTGTTCCTTCTGAGTTTTGTACTTCCATTATAGAAAGGTTAAAATGATGAAAATGGACTGAGTTAAAACTATCAGACAAAATACTGACATTTGCTCTGGTCTACAGTTTAAACAAAGTAGAATGTCCCTCTACATTGTCCACTGACTAGCAATTACTGCCTAGATTGTTGATTTTTTTTTAGGATGTCTAACCTCTGTGGTTCCATGTCTCCTTCTTGGATCTGACTGCCATTTCAAATTTGGTTGCTACTTATTCAAAATACTGACCACAGTTGTAAAATCCAGCTCTCCTTGATGGGCAATCATCTTGTGTAACTTGTTTCCACCGTATCTGACACATTTGAAAATTGTACTTGGCATTCTTTTAGCTCTTCCAATGGGCTTTGGCACACGTTTTGGTTTGGGATCTACATAGGAGACTGAATCATTTGGCTTCTTCCATGCCACAACTTGCCTTCCATTATTAATATCTAGACCTTGGGCTGGCTCAAAAAATATACCACCTTTTATGAGTATCAAGACCTCCTTGGACTAAAAATTGGAAATGTCTTATTCATCACAACGAGTATTAAACATTCCTGAATTAATCTGTCCTTGAATTTACCTGGTGATCCAATTAGGTCATTGATGAAGTAATCAACGAATGCCCTGGTTGTCTTCCACTATGTTAAATTTAGCCTATTTAATAATTAACGTATTTTAGAATCAGAAATATATATTGAAGCATCTCAGGACTTTTTCTAAGAAAATTGATCCACAACATTACCTGGTCAACTCATCAGCCTCAATGGTCCTAATTGCATAGGACTTGATCGCCATTTTTTAAATACAAATCTGAGTTTGATTTGTTTTATTAATTCATGGAATGTGGGTTTTGCTGGCTGAGACAGCATTTATTGACCATACCTGGATGTCCTTGAGAAGGTGGTGGTGAGCTACGCTACTTAAACTGCTGTTGTCCATTTGGAATAGATACGACCACAATGCCATTTGGGAGGGAGTTTGAGGATTTTGGCCCGGTGACACTGAAGGAATGATGATATGTTTCAAAGTCAGGATGACAAGTGGCATGGGAGAATTGCAGGAGATGGTGTTCCCAAGTAGCTGTTGCCTTTGTGTTTCTAAATGGTGGCTGTTGGTTTGGAAGGTGCTAATTTTTGTGAATTTCTGCAATAAACCTGTAGATGGTACACACAACAGTGGAGAAGGGTGTGAATGTATACGGATGTGATGCAAGCAAGCAGGCTGCTTTGTCCTGGATGGTTTCAAACTTCAAATGATTTTGGAGTTACATTCAGCCAAGCAAGTGGGGTGTATCCTATCATAGTCCTGACTTGTGCTTTGTAGATGGTGGACAAGCTTTGCTGAGTCAGGAGGTGAGTTCCTTACTGTGAGACCCTTAATGTATGATTTGATCTTTTAGCCATTTATATGCCTAATCCAGTTCAGTTTCAGGTCCATGATAAGTCCCTTGTTGTTGTTTGAGAGGAATTCAGTGATAGTAACGCAATTGAATTTCAAGGGATTATAGTTAGGTTCTCTCTTGTTGGAGATGGTCATTACCTGACACTTGTAACACACATGTAACTTTCCACTTGTCAGTTTAAACCTAGATATTATTCATGCCTTGTTGCGTTTGACCTCCTCAGTATGAGGAGTTGTGAATACTGCTGAAGATTGTGCAATCATTAGTGAACATTCTCATTTCTGACCTTGTGGTGGTGGTGGTGGGTGGGTGGAATTAATAATGAAAATGTTTAGGCCAAGGGCATGAACTTGAGGAAGTCATGGAGTCCTTAGCACTGGTAATATCGCTCCTCTAAGCTAGGAGGTCTTGGTTCATGTCCCACCTACTCCAGAGGTGTGTAATAATATCCTTGAACAGATTTCGTTTTAAATCCAATATACCCTGTGGACCTCCTGCAGAGATGACCTGGAGCTGAGACAAATGACGTCCAAAAACCACAGTCACCTTCCTTAGAACCAGGCAAACCTCTTGACTCCAGTTTTTTGTTAGTTCTCTTTGTTGCCATATTTGGTTATTTATAGCCTTGATATGAAAGCGTGACCTCCTCACTCTCACTTGTCCTATTCCTCCCTCGCCACTCCCTCTGGAACCTAGATTTTGTTAGTGTCTCAGCCAAGGTTGTAATGAAGTCAGTATCTGAGTGGCCATGGTGGAACCCAACAGTGAGTCATTGAGCAGTTTATTGCTAATCAGTTCTGTTTGGTAGTACTATTGATACTTTCCATCAGTTCATTGATGATAGAATGCAATCATGGGTTGGTAGTTGGCTAGGCTTTCCCATTATTGAGGAATGGCATATTTGTGGAGCTTCCTCCTCCTGTGAATTAATTGTCCACTACCATTCATAACTGGAAATGGCAGAGCTCAAGAGCTTTAACGTGATTTGTTGGTTGTAGAATCACATAGCTATGTCTATCACCTACTGTTATTTGGCACTCAGGTAATCCTGTTTTGCAGCTGCACCAGAATGATATCTCACTTCTAAGTAAGCCTAATGTTACTGCAGCATGCAGCATTCATTGAACCAGGGTAATATATTGGCTCATGAGGCTGTAGATTGTGTTGAAGTGTAATTCTGCTACTGCTCCACAGCATCTCATGGACGCTCTGTCTTGAGTTGCTGAATATGTTGGAAATCTAGCTCATGTGGCATGGTAATGGTAGCACACCGTACAATGACAGTATCCTCAATCGGAAGACAAGAATGTATAGTGCTAACTCTTATTAATACTGTCATGGACCAATTCATCTGTGAAAGGTGGATTGTGATCAGTCATTATCCTATGGAGTGGTGATGCAGGCTCAAAGGTCTCCTCCTGCTCCTATTTTCTATGTTTCCATGTTTTAGGATATGTTTTCATTTAGAACAGCTTGATAAGATTGGGAGTAAAAAATGAGGTCTGCAGATGCTGGAGATCACAGCTGAAAATGTGTTGCTGGTCAAAGCACAGCAGGCCAGGCAGCATCTCAGGAATAGGGAATTCGACGTTTCGACGTTTCATCAGGAATGAAGGGCTTATGAAGGGCTTATGCTCGAAACGTCGAATTCCCTATTCCTGAGATGCTGCCTGGCCTGCTGTGCTTTGACCAGCAACACATTTTCAGCTGTGATAATTTAAAGATATAGTCCCAATCTTATGTAAATTAAGATTCTAGGACCCAGACAGTTTTCCTGGACAGATTTACCAGCCAAGTAGACTAACTGTTTCTTGTCCTGCTTGGAATTGGGGTAAGTGCAGCTCAAGTGGGTTGATTGATTATTGACCACTTACAGGGATTATCAGGGCTGCATGGTGCATCACTGATTAACACTGCTGCCTCATAGCACAAGGGACCTGGGTTCGATTCCACTCTTGGGTGACCATCTGTCTGGAGTTTGCACATTCTTCCTCTGCATGGATTTCCTCTGTGCTCCTCCTGTAGTCCAAAGATGTGTGATGGATTGGCCATTCTAAATTACCCATAGTGTCCATTGATGTGCAGGCTAGGTGAATTAGCCATGGGAAATGCAGAGGGAAAAGGATAAGAGGGTGGATTTGGTTGGGATGGTTTTTGAAGGAGTGGCGTGGCCAGCTTTCACACTGTTGGGATTCTAAGTTGGAATCTAGCTGACAGCAAACCTAGGGTTTAATTGTTAAAGATCAGAAAAAAACTCATATGTGTACACCTAGGGACAATGACATCTGATTTCAAGTCTAATAATGCAACCTTAATCATCCAAAAAATCTTACTAGTATAAAATTATCAACAGTTGAGTTGGTTCTTTGTTTCCAAGATGAAAAGCAGTGGTAACCAGAGATAGGTGATCAATGTTTCCAGGTGGATATAAAGCTAATATTTTTCCTGTGACCAGGGAGAAGGGCATGGAGGAGATTGGACCAGAGCAGACCAAACATTGAGATCAGAATAAAGACTTACCTATAAACCCAGAGATATTACAGGCAGAAGAATAGTTGCAGTTAGTCTTTAGTGATCTGCAATTGACTGGGACTTGGGGAACAAAAAGGATAAATGTTAGCTAAGCCTACGTTTTAAGCAGTGAAAATGCAGATCAGGTTGTTTACCATGGGAAATCCAAGTGAGAGCACACACTCCGTACAAAGACCGAATTCATGACGAGTTGGAAGCAGAGTAAAAATTTGGCAGTTGAAGCCAGAGGAAAAATGCCCAGAAAAACAATCTGGTGAAAATGTTCTTTCCCTTTCCAAATATACAGATGTAATCCCTTGGGAGATGAATTGGTTCCAGGAGATTAAAGAGACTGCATAGTGTAACACAATTAGGGATTTTGGTGGTCATTAAAAGCAGAAAGGGTCAAATTCTGGTTGGTAGTTTAAAGTAAACATTACCTACCATTAATACGGTGCTTTCCTTAGTCATTGGTACAGTGAAAGTTCTATTACAATGTGAAATATTGATGTGTCATCCTATTGTCTGAGGTGGATCATAAATGCCTACGAGGCCAAATATCCTGTTTCTGCACTGTAAGTATGATGTGAAAGTATGTAGTAGTGATTTACTAATAGAACAATTCATTGTGAACAAAACAAATACATATACCTTTATTATGTGCAAGTGTTCATTTAAAATTCTTGGATTCATAAATACAACCAATTATGTCCAAATTTGTTTTTCTATCACACAAGTAGGATTATAAACATCTTATTTTAAATTTAAAGTCCTCAAATAGGTCCACAGAATTTCTATCTTTCTTAGTTAAAGTAAACTTAATGAAGATTTCATGTTTGCAATTAAATTTCCCAGGCAAGTACAAAACCCAAAGCTCAGATTCCATCATTAGAAAGTTTGCTTCTTTGGGTGAAAGATTAATCATATTTATCTTTCCAGCTATTAAAACCAAGAATTATATGGCATATTTTAGACAACACAACTAAAGTCCAGCAGACATGATTTGGAGATGCCGGTGTTGGACTGGGGTGTACGAAGTTAAAAATCACTCAACACCAGGTTATAGTCCAACAGGTTTAATTGGAAGCACACTAGCTTTCAGAGCGACGCTCCTTCATCAGGTGATTGTGGAGGGCTCGATCGTAACACAGAATTTATAGCAAAAATGTGCAGTATGATGTAACTGAAATTATACATTGAAAAACTGATTGTTAAGCTTTTCATCTGTTAGAATACAGTGATAGTTTCACTTCTTTCATGTGTAAATCACAAAACCCTTCTTTTTAAAGTTGCATTCTCAGGCTAGCTGCTAACAATGGTGATAGCTAGACAATATGTTGAAGGTGTTCTCTGTCTATGACCTGATGTTTAGATTGATTCTAATCTAATAAGTGAGATAACAGTGTTTTACATAAATTCCTGCAGTTTTTGAGCAACGTGCAATACAAATTCAATACACAAAATATATGTGTGCATGTGGGTCTTTGTCTGTCTGGGGTGGGGGTTGTGAATGTGAGAAAGTGTGTGTGTGTGTGTGTGTGTGCGCGTGCGCACACACAGTGTCTTAAGTCTGTGAAAGTCCAGCAGAGGTCACCTCACTACTCAGAATATTTACTGTAAATTTTCCAGAATTAAAGGTCTGCTTTCAATGAATATAATTATCCAGAAACATCAGCCCTGATTTTATCCTGGAGTACGACATTTTAATTTCCAGACCTCATGACAGGAAATCAGTATTCTCCTGCCTGTAACTGGTAAGAAGCAGCAGCCGGTGATGACGGATTGTGGTACCTGTCACAGTCCACAGCACATATCTAAGTTGACTTGGATGAGGAAAGTGAACGTACTGTAACAATGTATTTGATGATAAAAATGTAGATGGGAAGAAACCAAAGAGTCGGCAGAGGGATATTGACAGGTTAGCAAGTGGACAACAAAATTGGAAAATGGAATATGATGTAGGGAAATGTGAGATTATATACTTTTGCAGGAAGAACAGAGGATCTGAATAGTACAGTAGATAAATTAAGAAAGACTACATGAATCATTGTCCATGAATTACAAAAGGTTGACTTCCCAGTAGTTCAGTGGGTAATAGGGGAGGCAAACGGAGTATTAACCTTTATTATAATGGAGTGTAAAAATAGGGAGGTGTTGCTAAAATTATACAACGCACTAGTTTGACCACAGCCAGAATACTGTGAAGTGTTTTGGGCCCTTCGTCTAAAATATACAGGCATTTTTAGAGATTGTTCACTCGGTTGATATGACTTAGGGAGGGACTGTCTTAAGAGAGATAAACAAACATATTGGGCTTGTACTCATTGGAATTTGTAAGAATGAGGGTGACCTTATTGCAACCTACAAGATTCTTAGGGCCAAAAATAGAAATTGCTGGAAAAGCTGAACAGCTCTGGCAGCACCTGTGGAGAGAAATCAGCGTTAACATTTTGGGTTGAGTGACCCTTCCTTAGATCCAGTCAAGGCTTTTTCCTCAGGTAGGGGAGGCCAAAACTAGGGGGCATTAGCTTAAGGTGAGGGGGAAAGATTTAAAAGAGACTCAAGGAGCGACTTTTTCATGCAGAGATTAGTGCATGCATGGAATGAGCTGCCAGAGGAAGTGATAAAAGCTGGTACAATTACAGCATTTGGAAGGCATCTGGATGGGTTCATGAATAGGAAGGGTTTAGAGGGGTACCTGGAAGAATAACACCTCATCTTCCACCTTGGAACACTTCAACCCCAGGACATCAATGTGGACTTCACCAGATTCCTCATTTCTCCTCCCCCCACTTTACCCAAATTCCAACCTGCCAGCTCAGCACCATCCTCATGACCTGACATTCCTGCCAATCTTTCGTCCCACCTATCCGCTCCACCCTCCTCTCTAACCTATCACCTTCATCCCCACCTCATCCACCTACCGCACTCTTAGCTACCTCTCCCCAGCCCCACTCCCCTCCCATTTATTTCTCCACCCTGGAGTCTCCTTGTCTCATTCCTGATGAAGGGCTTTTGCCCGAAACTTCGATTTTCCTGCTCCTTGGATGCTGCCTGACCTGCTGCGCTTTTCCAGCACCACTCTAATCTTGACTCTGATCTCCAGCATCTGCAGTCCTCACTTCTGCATTTAGAGGGGTATGGTTCACATGCTGACAACTGGGACAAATTTAATTTAGGATGTATGGTTGGTATGGACAAGTTGGACCGAAGGGTCTGTTTCTGTGCTTTACATCTGTGACTCTACTACCTTAAATAAAGAGACCAATATCATACTCAAGATGTAGTCTCACCAATACTGTATGTAGCTGATAACCTCTTTACTTTTGCATTCAATTTCTCTAACAATAAACAATAATATTCTACTAAGTTTCCTAATCACTTATTATACCTGCATACTAACCTTCTATAATTAATTTTCTAGGGTACCCAGATCCTCTGTATCTCACCACCTATGCAATTCCTGACCATATATATGTTTCCTTTTTATTCTTCAAATGGACAATTTTCCACATTATACTCCAGTTGCCAGATCTTTGCCCATTTGCTTAACCCATCTCTTTGAAACATTCTAATGTCCTCTCACAACTTCTTTCCTACCAATCTTTGTTTCATTAGTACATTTAGAAAAAAATTCCTTCAGTAGCTTTGTCCAAGACATTTGTATATAAATTTTACAAAGTTCAGGCCTCAGTTTTGATTCTTATGGCCACCACTCGTTATATCTTGTCAACCAGAAAATGACACATTTATGTCTATTGTTTTCCTATTAGGTAGGTCAGTCCCCTACTCTGAGCTTCTATTTTGCGCAATAACATTTGATGTAGCACCTTATAAATGCTCTTTGGAAATCTAGGTAGCATACATTACCTTTAACCACAGGACACATTACCTCCTCAAAGAACTACAATGAATTGTTTAAACACAATTTCAGTTTCATAAAACCATGCTGACTCTGCCTGATTATCTTGAACATATCTAAATGCCCTACGATAAAACCTTTAATAATAATCTCTAACATTTTTCCTATAATAGATCTAAGCTAACTGTCCAGCAGTTTACTGCTTTTGTCTTCCTCACTTACTAAACGAACAGTCAAGTTTCCTGTATTGAGACTGGCTCTAATGCAATGAGGGGTATGTCGGGTTCCAAGAGATCAATTGTGTTAGAGGATTCTCGAGTTCGAGGTGCAGACAGACGTTTCTGTGGCCAGCAGAGAAAAAGCAGAATGGTGTGCTGTTTCTGTGGTGCCAGGATCAAGGATGTCTCAGAGAGGGTGCAGAATGTTCTCATGGGGGAGAGGGGTCATTGTCCACATTGGAACCAACGACACAGGAAGGGAAAAGGTTGAGATTCTGAAGGGAGATTACAGAGAGTTAGGCAGAAATTTAAAAAGGAGGTCCTCGAGAGTAGTAATATCTGGATTACTCCCAGTGCTACAAGCTAGTGAGGTAAGGAATAGGAGGATATAGTAGATGAGTGCATCGCTGAGGAGCTGGTTTATGGGAGGGATTCACATTTTTTGATCATTGGAATCTCTTTTGGGGTAGAAGTGACCTGTACAAAAAGGACGGATTGCACCTAAATTGGAAGGGGACTAATATACTGGCAGGGAGATTTGCTAGAGCTGCTCGGGAGGATTTAAACTAGTAAGGTGGGGGTGGGACCCAGGGAGATAGTGAGGAAAGAGATCAATCTGAGACTGATAGAGTTGAGAACAGAGGTGAATCAAACAGTCAGGGCATGCAGGGACAAGGTAGGACTAATAAATTGAACTGCATTTATTTCAATGCAAGGGGCCTACAGGGAAGGCAGATGAACTCAGGGCATGGTTAGGAACATGGGACTGGGATATCATTGGACTGGCAGCTTAATATCCCAGGATACAAATGCTACAGGAAGGATAGAAAGAGAGGCATAGAGGAGTGGGGGTGGGGGGAGGTGGCATTTTTTATAAGGGATAGCGTTACAGCTGTGCTGAGGGAGGATATTCCTGGAAATACATCCAGGGAACTTATTTGGGTGGAACTGAGAAATAAGAAAGGGATGATAACCTTACTGGGATTGTGTTATAGATCCCGTAATAGTCAGAGGGAAATTGTGAAACAAACTTGTAAGGAGATCTTCGCTATCTGTAAGAATAATAGGGTAGTTATGGTAGGGGATTTTAACTTTGCAGACATAGACTGGGACTGCCATAGTGTTAAGGGTTTAGATGGAGAGGAATTTGTGAAGTGTGTACAAGACAATTTTCTGATTCAGTCTGTGGATGTACCTACTGGAGAAGGTGCAAAACATAACTTACTCTTGGGAAATAAAGCAGGACAGGTGGCTGAGGTGTCAGTGGGGGAGCACTTTGGGCCAGTGATCATAATTTTATTAGATTTAAAATAATGATGGAAAAGGATAGACCAGATCTAAAAGTTGAAGTTCTAAATTGGAGAAAGGCCATTTTTGGCGGTATTAGGCACAAACTTTTAAAAGCTGATTGAGGGCAGATGTTCACAGGTAAAGGGTCGGCTGGAAAATGGGAAGCCTACAGAAATGAGATAACAAGAATCCAGAGAAAGTATATTCCTGTTAGGGTGGAAGGAAAGGCTGGTAGGTATAGGGAATGTTGGATGACTAAAGAAATTGAGGGTTTGGTTAAGAAAAAGAAGGAAGCATATGTCAGGTATAGACAGGATAGATCGAGTGAACCCTTAGAAGAGTATAAACGAAGTATGAGTATACTTAAGAGGGAAATCAGGAGGGCAAAAAGAGGACATGAGATAGCTTTGACAAATAGAATTAAGGAGAATCCAAAGGGTTTTTACAAATATATTAAGGACAAAAGGGTAACTAGGGGGAGAGAATAGGGCCCCTCAAAGATCAGCAAGGCAGCCTTTGTGTGGAGCCACAGAAAATGGGGGAGATACTAAATGAATATTTTGCATCAGTATTTACTGTGGAAAAGGATATGGAAGATATAGACTGTAGGGAAATAGATGGTGACATCTTGCAAAATGTCCATATTACAGAAGAGAAAGTGCTGGATATCTTGAAATGTATACAGGTGGATAAATCCCCAGGACCTAATCAGGTGTACTCTAGAACTCTGTGAGAAGCTGGAGAAGTGATTGCTAGGCCTCTTGCTGAGATATTTGTATCATCAATAGTTACAGATAAGGTGCTGGAAGACTAGAGGTTGGTTAACGTGGTGCCACTGTTTAATAAGGGTGCTAAGGGCAAGCCGGGGAACTAGGGACCAGTGAGCCCTATGTCGGTGGTGGGCAAGTTATTGGAGGAAATCCTGAGGAACAGGATGTATTTGGAAAAGGAAGGACTGATTAGGGATAGTCAACATGGCTTTGTACATGGGAAATCATGTCTCACAAACTTGATTGAGTTTTTTGAGGAAGTAACAAAGAAGATTGATGAGGGCAGAGCGGTAGATGTGATCTATATGGACTTCAGTAAGGTGTTCGACAAGGTTCCCCAGGAGAGACAGATTAACAAGGTTAGATGTCACGGAATACAGGGAGAATTAGACATTTGGATACAGAACTGGCTCAAAAGGTAGAAGACAGAGGGTGGTGGTGGAGGGTTGTTTTTCAGACTGGAGAGTTGTGACCATTGGAGTGCCACAAGGGTCGATGCTGGATCTTCTACTTTTTGTTATTTACATAAATGATTTGGATGTGAGCATAAGAGGTATAGTTAGTAAGTTTGCAGATGACATCAAAATTGGAGTTGTAGTGGAGAGTGAAGAGGGTTACCTCAGATTACAACAGGATCTGGACCAGATGGGCCAATGGGCTGAGAAGTGGCAGATGGCGTTTAATTCAGATAAATGCGAGGTGCTCCATTTTGGGAAAGCAAATCTTAGCAGGACTTATACACTTAATGATAAGGTCTGAGGGAGTGTTGCTGAACCAAGAGACCTTGGAGTGCAGGTTCATAGATCCTTGAAAGTGGAGTCGCAGGTAGATTGGATAGTGAAGGTGGCGTTTGGTATGCTTTCCTTTAATGGTCAGAGAATTGAGTACAAGAGTTGGGAGGTCATGTTGCGGCTGTACAGGACATTGGTTAGGCCACTGTTGGAATATTGCGTGCAATTCTGGTCTTCTTCCTATCAGAAAGATGTTGTGGAACTTGAAAGGGTTCAGAAAAGATTTACAAGGATGTTGCCAAGTTTGGAGGATTTGAGCTATAGGGAGAGGCTGAACAGGCTGGGGCTGTTTTCCCTCGAGCATCGGTGGCTGAGGGGTGACCTTATAGAGGATTACAAAAATTATGAGGGGCATGAATAGGGTAAATAAGCAAAGTCTTTTCCATGGGATGGGGCAGTTCAGAACTAGAGGGCATAGGTTTAGGGTGAGAGGGGAAAAATATAAAAGAGACCTAAAGGGCAATGTTTTCACACAGAGGATGGTATGTGTATGGAATGAGCTGCCAGAGGAAGAGGTGGAGGCTGGTACAATTGTGACAGTTAAGAGGCATTTGGCTGGGTATGTGAATAGGAAGGGTTTGGAGGGATATGGGCCGGGTGCTGGCAGGTGGGACTAGATTGAGTCAGGATATCTGATCAGCATGGACAGGTTGGACCGAAGGGTCTGTTTCCATGCTGTACATCTCTGTGATTCTATTTGCTACTGCATTTGCTATTTTCCTATATAATGCAATCTTCCCAAACCTAGGGAATCTTTGGAAAATTAAAACCTGCATATTAACTGTTGCACTAGCCGCTTCTTTTAAGATTCTAGGATGAAGTCCATCTGGACTCATTAGTCTGCAGTTCCGACAACTTGTTCAATACTGCTTTCCTGATGATAGTAATCATCTTGAATTACTTGCTTCCTTTCATCTCTAACCCAAAGCTATTTCTGGTATTTTACTTCTGTCTTCCACCGTGAAGATCAATGCATAGTACACATTATATTCATTTGTCATCATATTACTTTCCTTTATTAAATGGAAAAATGACCCCTTCAGCTTCCAACTGACCAGAGAAGAAGGAGGTTTCAATTAGGGATTTTGAGGGAAGACATTAAGATTAGTAAATGTCATAGGCAATTGTCTTTGTCCATCTGCCTGGTTCATTGGGCAGAAAAGATGAAAATTACCTGTATACCTCTCTACTAACATTTAACCAATGACAAATACATGATTATTGTGGTTCTGTTCGCCGAGCTGGGAGTTTTTGTTGCAAACGTTTCGTCCCCTTTCTAGGTGACATCTTCAGTGCTTGGGAGCCTCCTGTGAAGCGCTTCTGTGCTGATTACTCCGGCATTTATACTGGTTTGAATCTGCCGCTTCCGGTTGTCAGTTGCTGTCCGCTGCAGTGGTCGGTATATAGGGTCTAGTTCGATGTGTCTGTTGATAGAATTTGTGGATGAGTGCCATGCCTCTAGGAATTCCCTGGCTGTTCTCTGTTTGGCCTGCCCTATAATAGTGGTGTTGTCCCAATCGAACTAGTGTTGTTTGTCATCTGAGTGTATGGCTACTAGGGATAGCTGGTCGTGTCGTTTCGTGGCTAGTTGGTGTTCATGGATGCGGGTTGTTAGCTGTCTTCCTGTTTGTCCTATGTAGTGTTTTGTGCAGTCCTTGCATGAGATTTTGTACACTACGTTGGTTTTGCTCATGCTGGGTATCGGGTCCTTTGTCCTGGTGAGTTGTTGTCTGAGAGTGGCTGTTGGTTTGTGTGCTGTTATGAGTCCTAGTGGTCGCAGCAGTCTGGCTGTCAGTTCAGAAATGCTCCTGATGTATGGGAGTGTGGCCAGTCCTTCGAGTTGTGGCATGTCCTCATTTCGTTGTCTTTCCCTAAGGCATCTGTTGATGAAATTGCGCAGGTATCCATTTTTGGTGAATACCTTGTATAGGTGTTCTTCTTCCTCTTTTTGTAGTTCAGGAGTGCTGCAGTGTGTTGTGGCCCTTTTGAATAATGTCCTGATGCAACTTCGTTTGTGTGTGTTGGGGTGGTTGCTTTCATAGTTCAGGACTTGGTCTGTGTGAGTGGCTTTTCTGTATACCTTTGTGGTGTATTAACGCAATTACAGATACAGACCACCAGTCAACAATCCACAAGCCAGGGACATAGCCAGACAGAATGGACTCAGGATGATCCAGGTAATGATTACAGATGCTCACAACAGACTCCACAAATACAGACAAGAAATTGCACGCCAAAAATCATTAATTTTAAAAACTACCAATCAGGAATGGACCCGGACCATAGAACAGGCTGTCACCATAGTACAGAACAGGACCACACACCGCAAAAAAAAAACGGCACTGAAAGAGAAAATGGCCAAACTAACACACAACGAAAAGGACACCACAATACACACCTGGGTTAAAAACCTTTCCCACAGACAGCTCACAGACACGGAAAGAACAATACTGGCCAAGGGACTTAACAACCACCACAGGGACACCAAGATAGCAGCACTAGAATGCACACTCAGGAACAATAGATTGACAGAAGAGACACAACAAACAGTGAGACAAAGTATCGTACCTATGATAACAAGGAAAAGACAAACACACAACCTCAACACCAAGGAGAAAGAAGCACTAAAATCACTAAGAAACTATAATACCATAAATCATACTACCAGCAGACAAAGGCAGATTGACTGTCATACTGGATAAGTGAGATTACATTCATAAAGCAGAACAACTACTTGCAGACACCAACACCTACCAAAAGAGGGAGTTTGACTCCACTCCACAGCTCACCAATAGGATAAACAACACACTGAGAAACCTACAAAAAAACAGACAGATACCAGGTCTGACCTACAAAGAATGAAACCGGAAAGCAACAACACCCCCAGATTCTATGGACTACCTAAAGTACACAAACCAGACATCCCACTCAGACTCATAGTATCACTACCAGGAACACCATGACACAAACTGGCTAAAGAGCTACAACAGAAACTGAAACACCTGATCGGCGGATCCAGACACTCTATACAGTCAACACAAGAATTCTTGGACATCATCAGAAATATACACATAGACAAGGAAGAAACCATGGTCTCATTCGATGTAACGGCACTGTTCACTTCTATTGACAAAACCCTAGCCAGAGAAACAATATCCAACCTGCTGGACATACATAACAGACAACAGGACGCTGAACCTACTAACAAAGACGGCATACTTAAACTACTGGACCTGTGCCTCACAACACACTTCACAATCAACAACCAGATATATGAACAAATCAACGGAACACCCATGGGTTCACCGATCTCCGGACTCATAGCAGAAGCAGTAATGCAAAAGGTTAGAAAAAACAGTTTTAACGCAATTACAACCCAAACTCTGGGTCAGATACGTGGACGACACCTTTGTAATCATTAAAAACACAGAAATAGAGAACACACACCGGATCATCAACGCCACACTCACAGGAATCCGATTCACGAGAGAGGAAGAAAAGGACAACCAGCTCTCATTCCTGGACGTGATGGTACAAAGAACACCGAACGGAGAATTCACCACGAAGGTATACAGAAAAGCCACTCACACAGACCAAGTCCTGAACTATGAAAGCAACCACCCCAACACATACAAACGAATTTGCATCAGGACATTATTCAAAAGGGCCATAACACACTGCAGCACACCTAAACTACAAAAAGAGGAAGAAGAACACCTATACAAGGTATTCACCAAAAATGGATACCTGCGCAATTTCATCAACAGATGCCTTAGGGAAAGACAACGAAATGAGGACATGCCACAACCCAAAGGACTGGCCACACTCCCATACATCAGGAGCATTTCTGAACTGACAGCCAGACTGCTGCGACCACTAGGACTCATAACAGCACACAAACCAACAGCCACTCTCAGACAACAACTCACCAGGACAAAGGACCCGATACCCCGCAGGAGCAAAACCAACGTAGTGTACAAAATCCCATGCAAGGACTGCACAAAACACTACATAAGACAAACAGGAAGACAGCTAACAACCCGCATCCATGAACACCAACTAGCCACGAAACGACACGCCCAGCTATCCCTCGTAGCCATACACTCAGATGACAAACAACACGAGTTCGATTGGGACAACACCACTATTATAGGGCAGGCCAAACAGAGAACAGCCAGGGAATTCCTAGAGGCATGGCACTCATCCACAAATTCTATCAACAGACACATCGAACTAGACCCTATATACCGACCACTGCAGCAGACAGCAACTGACAACCGGAAGCAGCAGATTCGAACCAGCATAAATGCCGGAGGAATCAGCACAGAAGCGCTTCACAGGAGGCTCCCAAGCACTGAAGATGTCACCTAGAAAGGGGATGAAACGTTTGCAACAAAAACTCCCAGCTCAGCGAACAGAACCACAACAACGAGCACCCAAGCTACAAAATCTTCTCACAAACTTTGAATACATGATTATGCAAAAGCAGTATACCTCATATTAAACCAGAATGCCTTTAGTGATTTTATATTTTAAAGAAACCCCTTGTTTGAAAGGGGACTATAAACAGTGTGATATTTCTCACACAAAAATAGAATGCAAGTGTTAAGCTAGCCAAGGCAATCCTTGAGCTGAGCAAACCTGAAACTTCCAAGCAGCAAAGATTCTTCTGACCCTTTCCTGCTAATAATTCTTCTGAGTTTACTTGTCAAAGAAATATTCCCAGTGGAACACCATTGGGGTAAGACAGGATCCGCCCCCTTTTTATGACACAAATTCCAAGTTATGTCTGATTAGAGTTAAGGGTCCAGCCCTTGAGCACAACTTTGTAAATGGGTGAGTAGATAAGTGGGTAGTTGCAATATGGTTCAGTCTGGGGTAGTCAGCTGGCTGGGAGATACAGGGTTCAATACTGGGATTATTGGATCTAATTGGTAGAAAAACTGGATAGGAACTGTGACAGATCATAGGATTTTGAGTGCTGAGGGAGTAGGTAGATCAGATCAGAAGGACAGGTGTTAGGATAATCACAGGCTGTTCAAGATATCATTAGGTCAGTGAAGTAATTGATGAGTGTCAGTTGTGGGCTTATCCAGTAGTTAGATCAGATTTCAATTGATCATTTTCTACATAATTGTCAAAGTTATTTCTGTGGATTTATCAAAAGTTTCTGACTTTAGAGCTGAAGGTAATTGTGCCTATTACTAATAACAACTCCATGGTGCCTTTGTAAAGTATAACATTTGATTCACTGATATCTTTGAAAATAAAAAGTTTCTGCATTAGCTGAATATTTTTGCAATAATGCTGATTTTAAAGAAGTCCTATTTCACAACTTCTGTATTCACTTGCAACTTATGTGAGAATGTGTTTCATATATTTGCAGAATTAGGAGGACTCTTGGATGGAAGAAATCATCTTATAGTTTGAAGAAATTGTAATAAGTTGGGATAAACCCTCAGTGAAATTTTAAATTTGCCAAAATTAGAATTGACAACTGAAACCAAACATCATTTTAGTACCTTGTTGCTATAAATGAAAACTAACTGTAGAATGATACAGCATGCTGGGAGATGTGTTCTCAGATTATAAATGTTGTGTTATTAGAAGCTTTCAAAACGACTTGCCAGAATTTCCATGACTACACGCAATCACTTCTGGGTCATTGACTGTTACCATAGAAAGTCCAGATTTCTAATTAGGTAATGAACTCACAAAACACTTAAGAAATCTGCGCAATGTGTATGATTTGTTGCTGCACTATACGTGGCAATTATAAGGCTGAAATTGGGCCATGGATCTAATATAGCAAGCATGTTCACATATGGATTGGTAAACATCTGTTCCCATTAGTATTACAGATTTTCATCTGCAGAAACAAGACCGAATGTTTTTAAAAAACTTTTTCCACTTCAGAGAACAAGAGAATGATTTACATTTCCAATTACTTATATTGACAAACTAACAGTCTGAAGCTGTTAATTTCATCCCAATTTCTCATGCATTTTTTTCTTCCAATTGAAAAATTACACACAGATTATCTCTTTTCTTATCACTGCAAAGTTGTTCATAAATCACTAGCCATGTAGATAACGATGACAATTTTTTTTTACTCAACAAATTCCAAACAAAAAAGCAATGAAATTATTCTCCTTTTAATCTGATTTTTGGTTGTGCCGGTTGAGAAATGGCACCAGGACAGGATTCTGAGCTCAGGCCATGGTCAGAAATGGAAGTAGATGAGAAATTTTAAAAACAAAGTTCAGCTCACCAGCATTCTGGTTCCTGATTTGGGTCATTTTGCAAAGATTAGGCTGAGTGCAGGGCGACTGACCCACATGCAGCACCTAGCCAAAACAGTTCATTAAAAGTTTATTTAGGCAATTAAAGGAGGCAGACTGGAATTTTCCATTTCATTTCCAGCTTCCTGCAAATGATAATGGTCAATTTAGAAACCTGAACCTTTACAAACCTGAGGCCAGCACTCCACGCAGGCTTCAAGCCTCTCACTATGTGTCTGGATACAGGATAAACCACAAGATACACTTTTTACGAATATTTAATTTTAAAAAGGTTGGAGAAATTGTCTCCTTCTTTAAGTAGCATCTCCTTTACTTTAACTGCTATTGGAGTTTGTATAATGGGGTGTGGGTGTCACTGACAAAGCATTTTTGCTCTTCCCAATTTGTTCTTAAATTGAGTAGCATTATAAGCCACCTTAGGGGTGGTTACTGCACCTTTCAAGCTTTAATAGCCTTTTTGTCACTTTTAATTGAAAGTGAACCCAACTCCAGACCAACTAAAAGTGCATACTCCTGCAATCAAAGTTTAGAACTTGCTCTTTGGATACATCAGAAGAACTTTTGCAGTTTCTGCTCTTAGTTACTTCTGATGAGGTGGCATTACAACCCTAAGACACACTTGAGGTTCCTAGTATTGCTGCTGTTAATCACCCTGCCAATGAGGCCCTACTCCTTACTTAAACAATATAGTTGAAATGCATAAAAATTAAGATGGAAGACATTCGCATATCTCAAATTATAGTTTTCTAATTGGAGTCTCACTATTTCATTTCCTAAACTAATAAGAGTAGCTCAAACTGGTATATGCAAAGAAAATACGATACATTTACTTTGAGTCCTGTGCATAATAATGAATGGATTCCAAGTAAGTGTGCCAAAAATTAAGCTCACTTTTCAATTTGTATTGTAAAATTGTCTGGCAGAATTTCTGTCATCTCACAGACAGGATAACTTTAAGAAAAATGCTCATGAAATCATCACTATCATAGCACATGACCCAAGAGTAGAAAGGTTTCAGACTCCATCTTAATCAGTCATTTGAAACATGACACATTGAATGAATTTTTTAACTGACCAGCTTAGTGTTAGTTTACTGATATACCTGTGAATATCATCAGGTAAACATGATGTAGACATGCCAGTGTTGGTTAAAAACAATGACTGCAGATGTTGGAAACCAGATTCTGGATTAGAGTGGTGCTGGAAAAGCACTGCAGTTCAGGCAGCATCCGAGGAGCAGGAAAATCGACGTTTCGGGCAAAAGCCATTCACAAGTGTTGGACTGGGGTGGACAAAGTCAAAAGCACATGACACCAGGTTATAGTCTAACAGATTTATTTGAAATCAAAAGCTGTCAGAACAACGTTCCTTTGTCAGGTCATAGATCATACAGATGTACAGCACAGAAACAGACCCTTCAGTCCAATTCATCCATGTCGACCAGAAAGCCTAAAATACTCTAATCCCATTTGCCAACACTTGGCCCATATCCCTCTAAACCCTTCCTATTCATATACCCATCCAGATGCTTTTTAAATGTTGTAATTGTACCATCCTCTACCACTTCCTTTAGCAGCTCATTTCCATACATGCACCACCCTTGATGTGAAAAAACTGCCCCTTAAGGTCACTTTTAAATCTTCCCCCCCCCCCTCACCTTAAAGCTGTGCCCTCTAGTTCTGGTCTCCCCCATTCCAAGGGTGGTGCATGTATGGAATGAGCTGCCAGAGAAAATGGAGGCTGGAACAATTACATATAAAAGGCATGTGGATGAGTTTATGCAAAGGAAAGGTTTAGAGGGCTATGGGCTAAATGCCAGCAAATGGGACTAGATTAATTTAGGATATCTGGTCGACATGGATGAGTTAGACTGAAGGATCTCTTTCCATGCTGTACATCTCTATGACTATGACCTGACAAAGGAGTGTTTGGTCCAAATGCTTGTGATTTCAATAAACCTGTTTGACTATAACCTGGTATCATGTGATTTTTGACTTCATCAGGTAAACATACCCTGCTGGGGCAAACACACCAGAATTGGCAGTCATGGCATAGGTATAAATGGAGTCATTGGGTATAATGCCCACATTCGCTGTGAATTCAAATTTCTTCACACACCACCAGTAAGGGCTTCACAGACAAGAGAAAAGTTGAGTGACCACCAGGAAGACGAGTAAACGTAGGCAGGCAGTGCAGGAGTCCTTTGTGGCTATTCCCCTCTCAAATGGGTATACTATTTTGAATACTGTTGGGGAGAATGACATTTGGGAAAAGCAATAGTAGCCAGGTCACCATGACTGGCACTGTTGTATAGCAAGGAGGGTCTAAGTGGAAATGAGCAGTAGTGAGAGGGGACTCTCCAATTAGGGGCACAGGAACACATTTCTGTGGCCATGAGACAGTGTTGCCTCCTGGGTGTTAGAGTCCAGGATGTCTCTGAACAGTCACAGTATATTTCTAAAGAGGAGGATGAGCAACCATGGACAGAGAAAGAGATGAGGTTCTGCAAAGGGAATTCAGAGTTAGGTAGGAAGTTGAAAAGCAGGAACTCCAGGGTTGAATTCTCAGGATTACTTCCTGTGTCACATGCCAGTATGGTTAGGAATAAAAATATAGTAGTTAAATATGTGGCTCAAGAGCTGGTGTCTGAGGGAGGGCTTCAGGTATGTACATCATTGGGATATCTTTTGGATAAGTGAGACCTATACAAGAAGGATGGGTTGCACCTAAACTGGAAGAACACCAATATCCTGGTAGGGAGGGTTGCTAGTGTCACTTGGGAGGATTTAAACTTGTATGGCAGTGGGTGGAAACCAGAACAGTAGGTCAGCAAGTAAAATGACCAAGGAAGACAGTCAAGTCAGTAAGACTAAGAAAAAGAACAGACAAGGAGAGGTTACTGAACACTGCAAGACTAGCAATCGGAGTAGTATTTGTATTAATGTGAAGAGTATGACTGGTAAGGCAGATGAACTTCAATTTATACAAATAGCTATGATGCTGTAGCTTTTACAGAGACTTGAAAGAGGGAGAAGACTGGCAGCTTAACGTTCTGGAATTTAAATATTTCAGGTCAGATAGAGAAGGATGTAAGAGAGGTGGGGAGTTGCATTACTGTTAAGGGAGAATATCTATACTGAGGCAGGACACCTTGGAGGGCTCATCCAGCAAAGCCTTATGAGTAGACCTCACAACTGGAAGGTGCAATTACTTTGGGACTGTATTACAAGCCTCTTAACAGCCAGCAGATGGTAGAGACACAGATATAGAGGCACAGAGTGGACTTGATGGGCTGAATGGCCTTACTTCCACTCCTATGTCTTACATATGGAGATTATGAAAAACTGTAAAAAAAAAAAGGGCTGTTGTGATGGGTGATTTTAACTTCCTCTAGATTGACTGGGACTTTCTTGTGCGATTGGTGAGTGTGTTTGTGTGGGTAAGTGGGGGGGGGGGGGGGTTGTTTAAGGAAACTTGTGAGGTGTATGAGAAACAAAGTTCACTCACTTCAATAATTTCAGTCCGAGACAAGATCTGAATCGGTAGTGTCATTTATTTCACATTTGCAAGTGGGTACGATGTCAACTGTCCACAAGGCAGGGACAAACACACACCAAATTCAACGAATATTCGATATTTATTTAATTTGGTTTCTAGTTTTTTTATTTCATTTCTCCTCCCCTGTTTACATCTTCCACTTCCCTAAAACCGGTACCTATTACTCCTGTTTATCTCTTACCTTATCTGACCTTGTCTGTGACAAAATGCTTATTTCTGGCCTTACAAGGCCATTTGACCTCATCCTGCTGTGGGTCATTGTTAGGCACACCCTTTCCTTACCATTATCTACTCCCTCCATCTGTGCCTCCCCTCTCATACAAATCGTTAAGACACCCTTTTAATTAGGGTTTGTTCCTGTGTTTCTGTAAAAGTGGGAAAGATGTTTATACCTACTGTTTGTACAGGCGTATCTAGCTTAACTGCCTCCCCTCACAGTATCTTATCTATTTGCCTGTAATATCTACCATTATTTTGCAGTCCAGTTTCATTCTTGTATACAACTTTAGCTAATAATAAAAAAAATGATGTATTTCCTCCACATAGTTTCCATTCTTGTTGACTCAGCTCTTGGCTGAAACTGGTGTGAGTTCATTTATTTTGTATAAGTAATTATAATTGCAGAAGTAACACTACTTTACCTATATCCCACAGCTGTGTTCAGGATGATGTTTTGACACAATATGCATACAGTGAAAAGGAGGTAAGTGGCCATTCCAGACCTGGTATTGGGGAGATGAGCTTGACCACGTGATCAAAGTTTCAGTGGGAGGTGCATTTCACTGCTTCTGTCTTTTGTGATTAAGCCAGTTCTGTATCGATCTTATCAGCATACCATGGATCCCATGCGACTTCATCTTTTGTATCAGTCTACCATAAAGGACCTTGACAAAGGCTTTGCTACAGCCTATATAGATAACATCTACTACCCTTTGTCTTTGTCATCCTCAAAAAAAACCTAAACTGCAGGAAGGTTAATTAACATAATATTAGTAACAAACTGGGAATGTACAATGGGGATGATTCTTTGAGGGTAAATCCAGATCTGGCACATGGGGATCTCTTAAAGTTCAGTTGATTAAAGTTCATGTTAAGTCAGAAATATGGGATTCCTAATAGGGACCTTTTCCAATACTTCCAGATTAGGGATTACATACAGAAGAAGACCATGCTCTTGACTCAGCCCTACAAGTAGGATGTAGAAAGAAGAATGCTCCAACATGGGGCGTGCTTTCGATTAGTACAATATATCATCTGCAGAGAGGGAGAGACTTCGTGGGATCTGGAATCAGGAGTTTGGGGAAGAAATCTCATTGCAATTACTTTGGGACTGTATTACAAGCCTCTCAACAGCCAGCAGATGGTAGAGACACAGATATAGAGGCACAGAGTGGACTCGATGGTCTGAATGGCCTTACTTCCCTTTCTATGTCTTACATATGGAGATTATGAAAAACTGTTTAAAAAAAAGGGCTGTTGTGATGGGTGATTTTAACTTCATGTGGGGGAATGTAAAAAAATTTCAATATGCAATAAAAGATCCTTCATGGGTCCCATGTGGCATCAGAGAGGTTAGCAAAGTTTAAGAAAGAATCTTGCCAAAAATGTCCTAAATGTAAAATCATCACTGGCACCCTCACACATTGCTTTTGGTCCTGCTACAAGATTTATGGATACTGGGGTGCCATAGTGAATGAGCTGGAAAAGATCCTGGGAATTGAAGTTGAGGAGGATCAGATATCCCTTTTGGGACTACCAAATCTGCCCGGTCTTGGTGAGCACAGAAAGAGGTTATTAAACATTCTTACACGCGGTGAGGAAGAGCATTCTAATGAATTGGATATTAGAAAAACCTCCGGATCTTGTGGGGTGGTGCAGACTTGTGATAGAACACACCCCCCAAGATTATCTGACGAGCATGGTGCACCATGGAACAGCACAATTTTATAAGACATGGTGGCTCTTTCTACATAATGGACTTCAGTAAGGCATTTGACAAGGTTCCCCATGAGAGACTGGTTAGCAAGATTAGATCGCATGGAAAACTAGCCATTTGGATACAGAACTGACTCAAAGGTAGAAGAGAGAGGCTGGTGGAGGAGTATTGTTTTTCAGACTGGAGGCCTGTGACCAGTAGAGTGCCATAAGGATCGGTGCTGGGTCCACTACTTTTCATCATTTACATAAATGATTTGGATATGAGCATAAGAGGTATAGTTCGTAAGTTTACAGGTGACACCAAAATTGGAGGTGTAGTGGACAGCGAAGAGGGTTACCTTAGATTACAATGGGATCTTGATCAGATGGGCTAATGGGCTGAGAAGTGGCAGATGAAGTTTAATTTAAATAAATGCAAGGTGCTGCATTTTGGGAAAGCAAATCTTAGCAGGACTTATATACTTAATGGTAAGGTCCTAGGGAGTGTTGCTGAACAAAGGGAACCTTGAAAGTGGAGTCATAGGTAGGTAGGATAGTGAAGGTGTTTGTTATGCTTTCCTTTATTGGTCAGAGTATAGAGTACAGGAGTTGGGAGGTCATATTGCGGCTGTACAGGATATTGGTTAGGCCACTTTTGGAATATTGCGTGCAATTTTGGTCAGAAGGATGTGAGACTTGAAAGGGTTCAGAAAAGATTTATAAGGGTGTTGCCAGAGTGGAGGTCTTAAGCTATAGGGACAGGTTGAATATGCTGGGACTGTTTTCCCTGGAGCGTTGGAGGCTGAGGGGTGACCGTATAGAGGTTTATAAAATCATGAGGGGCATGGATAGGATAAATAGACAGTCTCTTCACTGAGGTGGGGGAGTCTAGAACTAATGGTAAGGTTTAGGATGAGAGAGAGGAAAGATGTAAAAAGAGACCTAAGGGAAACCTTTTCATGCAGAGGGTGGTACGTGTATGAAATGAGCTGCTAGAGGAAGCGGTGGAGGCTAGTCCAATTGCAACATTTAAAGGGCATCTGGATGGGTACATGAATAGGAAGAGCTTGGAAGAATATGGGCGGAGTGCTGACAGACAGGACTAGATTGGGTTGGGATATCTGGTCGGCATGGATGAGTTGTACATGTCTATGACTGTATGTTCCTGCGAAAATGAAGGTTAATGATGCCAAGATTTTGGAATTTACTCAAAAAGAAAAAGGAGAGAAAAGTAAGGTTTTGAAGACAGACAGAACCGTTGAAGAATACAAAGACAGCAGGGAAGAACTTAAACAATGAATCAAGGAGAAACAAAAAGGTGCCATGAAATATATTTGGTAAACAGGATTAAAGGAAAATCCCAAGGTATTTTATACATATATAAAGAACAAGAGGGTAGCAAAGGAGTAAGATCATTCAAGGACAGAGAATAATTTATGCATGGAGCCAGAGGAAGTGACTGAGGTCTTTAACAAATACTTTGCATCAGTATCCACAAAGGAGGACATGGTAGATGGTCAGTCCTGGGAGACATATGCTGGTATTCCAGGGCATGTCAATATAAAGAATATAAGCATTTTGAAAAGTATTAAAGTGAACTTATACACCTAATGGTAAGGCCCTGGGCAGTGTTGATGAACAGAGAGACTTTGGAGTGCAGGTTCACAGTTCTTTGAAAATGTAGTTGCAGGTAGACAGGATAGTAAGGCAACATTTGATATTGGTCAGAGTATTGAGTATGAGTTGGGAGGTCATATTGTGGCTGTACAGGACATTAGTTAGGCCACATTTGGAATATTGTGTGCAATTCTGGTCTCCTGCCTATTGGAAGGATGTTATGAAATTCAAAAGAGTTCAGAAAAGATTTACAAGAATGTTGCCAGGGTTGGAGCTACTGGTAGAGGCTGAATACGCCTGAGCATCAAAGGCTGAGGGGTGACCTTATAGAGGTTTATAAAATCATGGAGAGGCGGGAATAGGGTAAATAGACAAGGTCTTTTCCCTGGAATGGGGGCATCCAGAACTACAGGGCATAACTTTAAAGTGAGAAGGGAAACATTTAAAAGGGACCTAAGGGGCAACCTTTTCATGCAGAGGATGGTGCATGTATGGAAATGAGGAAGTGGTGGAGGCTGGTACAATTACAACACTTAAGAGGCATCTGGATAGGTGTATGAATAGAAGGGGTTTAGAGGGATAAAGGCCTTGTGCTGGCAAATGGGACTAGATTCATTAAGGATATCTAGTTGGCATGGACGAGTTGGACCGAAGTGTCCGTTTCCATGCTGTACATCTCTATGATGCTAGAAAAGCTCCCAGGACCTGATGGGATCAATACTGAGGAATGGAGGCAGGTGAGGAACTTGCTGGGGTCTCTTATGAATCTTTATATCTTTTTTTTTAAAGCCACAGGAGAGGTCCCAGGGAGTTTTGAGAAGATTTGTAGCCCAGGTTGAGGCTCTAGATATAGGTTTGCTCACTGAGCTGGAAGGTTTTTTTTCCCAGACATTTTGCCACCATTATAGGTAACATCAGTGTGCCTCCGGATGAAGCACTGAGGGCATGGCTCGGTTTCTTTGGGTTGGCGAGGTCATTTCCTGTTTTTTTCTCAGGGGGTGGTAAATGGGATACAAGTGCATCAACTATCAACAAATGCATTGACTATCCCTGAGAAAAAGAATGGGAAATGACATCACTACAGGAAGTGACATCACCAACCCAAAGAAACCTAATCCCATAAATAGAAAGTAGGCTATGCCACCAGTGCTTCATCCAGAGGCTCACTGATGTTACTTGGTATGGTGACGAAACACCTGAAAACAAACCCTCCAGCTCAGCAAGCAAACCTACATCCAGAACAGGAGATGTCCCTGAGGACTGCAGAATAGCCAACATTGTTCCTTTAAGATATGCAGCAGGGAGAATCCGGGAAAATTACAGGCCAGCGAGGCTTATATTAGTTGTAGGGAAATCATTGGAGAATGTTCTTAGGGATAGGATTTATTCACAATTTGAAAAATATGGACCTATTAACAATAGGCAGCATGGCTTTGTGTAGGAAAAGTCATGTCTTGCAAACGTCACTGAGTTTTTTTGAGAATGTGACCAAGATGAATGATAAAGGGCAGGATGGTAGATGTTATCTATATAGGCATTAGCAAGGCCTTTGCAAGGGTCCCTTATGGTAGACTCAGACAAAAGGTGAAGTCACATGGGATCCACTGTGTGCTGGTAAGATTGATAAAAAAAAACTGGCTTTGCCATAAAGACAGTAGCAGTGAAAAGGTCTTTTTCAGATTGGAGATCTGTAACCAGTGGTGTTCTGCAGGGATTAGTGCTGTTTGCAATATATACAAATGATTTGGAGGAGAACGTAGGCGGCTTGTTTAGTAAGCTTGTGGATGACACGTAAGCTTGTGGATGAGCGGTTAGTGAGGAAGATGGCCAGATGATACAACAGGATATAGATAGGTTCGAGACTTGGGCAGAGAAATGACAGGATTTAATCCGGACAAATGCGAGGTAATTAAATTTTGGGAGGGCAGTCTATAGTCAATGGTAGAACCCTTAATAGCATCAAGATATAGAAGGGTCTAGGAGTACAGGTCCACAGTTCCCTGAAAGTGACAACACATGTGTAAGGTGGTCAAAAAGGCATATGGCATTCTTGCCTTCATCAGTTGGGACAGAGTATAACAATTGGCAAGCTGTATAAAACTTTAGTTGGGCACATTTGGAATACTGTGGACAGCTCTGATTGCTACACTACCAGAAAGATGTGAAAGCTTTGAAGATTGTACAGAAAGAGTTACCAGGATGTTGCATGGTTTGGATGGCATTAGCTACAAGGAGAGATTGGACAAACTTAAATATCAAAGCTTGGGGGGGCAACCTAATAGAGATTTACAAAATTATGACAGGTATAGATAGAATGGGATAGTTGGAGTCGCCTTCTCAGTGTAGGATTATCAATTAATAGGGAATAAAAGTTTAAGGAGGTAAGTTAAAAGACGATGTGAGAGACAGGTTTTGTTTTACATAGAGGGTGGTAAGTGCCTGGAATGCATTGGTGAGGGTGGATACAACAGCAGTGTTTAAGAGATAGCTTGATAGAGATATGAATAGGCAGGGAACAGAGGGATATGGACAGCATAGAGGCAAAAGGATTTTAGTTTAGAATACCATCATGTGACAGCATTGTCTTTTATGCCAAAGGACTTGTTCCCGCCCTCTTCTATTATTTGTTCTTTAAAATGTAATTAGTTTGGTTTAATTCTATTTTTATTTGTTTTTCATGATGAGAAAAGCAAGTTTCAAATATCTCAATGGTCAAGCTCATCACTGGAAGATCCCTTTTAAACAAATACTATATTAATGATGAAGTAGTTCTAAATTAATGTAGGACATGCAAACTATACATAGATTAAAAACTCAAAATTACAAGTTGAACTTTTTATTTGTTTAGATAGTAATTACAGAAATATAATTGCAAAAGTATACAAAGTCCCAACAAAGCAAAATACACTTTTAGTTTCAACAATTAAACACCTATGCAAATAATGTCTCCCAAACCTCCAATGTCAGTGCTGTTAGTAACTATTACTGAAGCATAACAATGATATAATTTGGTTACATCACAGCAGGAAAATTTAAAAGGCTCATTTTGCAACAAGTTGTTTCAATTATATAGTTAGTATATCAGATAACAAAGCCATACTTTCAATTTATACATTTAAAAACATTTTCTGACAACATGTGCCTGGGTGAGTGAGCACAGTATCAATTTTGATCAATAGTGATAACTCTTGAAAGGTACTAGTGTTCAGTGCACCGACAAGGACCAGAAGAAGGTCTGAGACTTCTCCAACCTCCACCAAAGATACTCTGTAGTTATATTTTAGCACCTCTTATGGATGACCTCAAATGGAAATTTAGCTGGTGTTTTCATTACTACTGGCTGGGAAATTCTGTAATTCAAAATAAAACTTCTAGCTTTAAACAGCTGTTCTATCAGCACTTGAAAAGAGAAAAGACCAGTTAACATCTCTGCACTAACCTGAAACAATAACTTGTTTACTAATTTATTTGCAGTTCTTTTTTGTCTTCCAGCTGAGATTTCCTCTGTTGAAGTCTGCATTCAACAATTTTGCAGAGATTTATATCTCACCAGTCAGTGTGAGGGAAGGGTAAAACTATACCACATGGGAGACCCAACCACATTTTCTCAAGTTCTTCTCAACATTATGCTTTTGGTGTGTATAATAAGCATTTGTATCCTTCAAGTCAATAACTTTATATTTCATATTCAATGTGGACAACTCAAATTTTCAAAATCAAAGAACAGGGATAGGAAGTTATGGTTAGCAAAGGCAAAAAGGAGGAGTGGTGGCAGTAGAGAGCAATGATTGAATGTAGGAAATGTTGGAACAAGGTTGTCCTTGAGGGGAAATAACAATTTATTGGATAAAGGTTGAGAGACAAGAAAGGTATGATGATCTCACTATTAATGTTCTATTGACCTTCCAATAGTGAGAAAGAGATGGATAAATGGAAGTTGGGGTTGAGGATAAAAGATTTCTGTAATGTGTACAGGAGAACCTCTTTGAATATGCCCTCTATTCAAGAAGATGATACGCTTTTCTAGATCTGGTGTTAGAAATTTGGATGAACCAATTGGCTATGGACAAACACTTGATAAAAATGATCATTTTATGAGGCTAAGATCAGAAATGGAGAAAAGCAATTCGAACAATCTTAAGTAGAACACAAATGGTAGAGGATCTCAAATCAGGACTCTTTGGAGGGTGAGAGAAAGGGAGTATGATGTAACAAAAACAAGTGTGTGTATTATGCATGTTGGATGAGCTCTTCAAGCAAGAATCAGGCCAAATAAAATAAGTTGAGGGGAGATATGCAACTAAAAAGAATGAGAACAAAATGGCAATAGTAAAAGGGAACAAAAAATTCTATTAGCATATGAATGGATAGTGTAAGATAATAAGGTTAGTCTTTTTATAAACAAAGAGGGTGATGTGTCTTTAGAAGCTCAGGGTAAGGCAGGAAGATTTACAGCACTTTGTATCTAGTATTTAGGAAAGTAAAACATCAGAAGTGGGGGCAATAGAGGCAATGAAAGATATGAAAATTGTGAGGTGCATGTAACTAGAGAGGCTAACTGTGGTGAGGGTCAGTAAGTCATTTAATTCTGATGACTTGCATTCCAGGTCACTAAAGGAATAAGGGTAGAACTAGCTGAAAGGCTTGCCATAATCTTTCAAATTTTGGTGGATACTGGGAAAATGCCAGAGCTTGGAGATTGAAAGCTATTTGCCAATGGGGATGATTTCAATTAACAAGACACACTGGCAAAATAGGCAGACAAATAGTACATGTAATTTGATGCAAGTGTGAGGTAATGTATTTTAACAGGAGGCATTCGATGCCACGATTCTAAAGACTTACGCAGGCACAGAGGGTTATGTGCATAGAAAGTGGCAGGGCATTCTGAGAGTGAAACCCGAGTGCAAAAGCAGATAATTTATGTTGATTTTTTAATAGAAGTCAGCTCAGGCCCAATCTAAAGTAGTGTGTTCAGTTCTGCTCAATAGACTTAGGAACAATGTGAGGATCCTTCAGAAGGTGTAAAGGAAATACACCAGAATGATTCCAGAATTGAGGGAATTTAGTTGAAAGGGGTGTATCCTTGGAGAGAATATTATTTAGTTAATTTTGTACATCTCTATTAAATCTTATGAGAGACTCAGACAAGATGGACAAACAAAGGTTGTTCCCATTCATTGGTTGGGTAAAGAATAAGAGACATGAATTTAAAATATTGGGCAAGAGCTGCTGCGGAACGTAATAACCAAGCTTTTATGCAATGGCTACAAATTCAATGAGAACTTAAGGAAAATAAATTTACAGTCACAAGAATGTAACATGGGATTGGTTTAGTAAGAGCAGGCATGATCTACTGATACTGTATTCCCATTCACAATGAAGACAACACTTTGGATTATTAGCTTTTGTACCACAATAAAAGGAAGAATACAGTATGTTTACTTTAGTTGTTTTAAAAACTGCTAATATACTGACAATTATAGCACAAATCTCACTTCAATTAAAAGTTCTTAATAGTCATGACATTGTTGTTATAGTGAAGTATCAAAACCTTCTGTAAAAGAATGTCTCGCTTAAAAAAAAATTACAATACGTGGAGTTCTCCCACAATACAGTTTTGGTGACTCAAACGGATTTCCAATTTGTTGATTGCACATGCATATTCCAGAGCAGCCTTACTGATTCACCTACTAGTTCAAATTTGACTCAAAAGGTACATTACCTCTATTTCTCTATCCACAGATGCTGCCAGACCTGCTGAGTATTTCCAGTGCTTTGTTCTATCAGATTTCCAGCATCCAAAGTATTTTCCTTATTACTTTATAAACTTCATCCAAATAGGAAACAATTCTAAAAAAACTTAAACACGTTATCACTAAACCATTCCTTTAAAAATGTGAAGTGAAATCAAACATTAATGAGGCATTCCATGTTTCTGTACATACAAAAAAAAAGTCTATTATCTCAGTCTTCATTTTGAGACTGTATTAATGAATATGAGGCAAAACTCTGTACGGCAATGAAAAGGTGAAAGAATAATGAAAACAAGGAAAAAATAGAGAACGTCTTGATAAACAAAGGTTCAAGTAAAGTCATCTATTGACTATGTCAAGGGACAACACAAAAGCATTGCAGGCTCAATTTAGCAATATAGAACAGCATTTCTTGTTTATTTGCTAAATCAGTTTTGGACATGTAATTTACACATTGCATCTTTCCTCATGATTGTAATTTGGTGTATAATGAACAGAGTACTGGATATATGCTGTGCTCTCAGAACATCTACTGACCTAATAGTGCAATACACTAACTCACCAAACGAAATCTACTGCAAAAATATCCAACATGAAACCATATTCTACTACATTTAAACACCTGCAGAAATCACAAAAAATATACAGATTTCATCTATTTTGGGCAACTTTAAATATCTGTGCAATTTTTAAATAAGGTGCACTAATTTTAGGATTTAAAAAAATGTTCACTTGATTTTTCCTATACATACGTTTTGATAAAACTTGTGGATGCGGTGTCCGATCAGACATTTCAGTTTGCATTATTCCTACAGTTGCGACAAGGTTAATATCTGTGGTCTTCAATTAACAATGAGCAAAATCAGTCTGCTCTGATTACAAATACAATAGGCATTGTTTCCTAAAAATTGCTGAAAACAAATCTGGAGTGGATATAGGTTTATGTCAAAACAATCTCAGCAGCAACACAACAGTCCATAGCACCACCCCACGAACCAAAAGATAACCTATTTTATTTCCAATAATGCCTTCTAGTTTATTCAAAAACTGGAAATTCTTATTTTTTACCAGGCAGATTTGTATGCCAGTGAGTTATAAATTAGAAAGAATTACATTAAATTTTCTCAATATTTAAAACAATTAAAATTATGAGCCACGATGGCAACTAGAGTCTAGACCAAATAGCTGTGAATTTTTCCATTGGCATCCAGTAGTTGCTTATAATAGATGATTTTTTTTCTAAACTCAGCAAAGTCATGAAATTGAATGTTGTCTGATAGCAGACAACTTATTAATGTTCATGGCTTATCACATGACGTGCACATCCGAGCTTTTCAGGTGGGTGAAGCTAAGTAACCACAGGAGAAGAATACAAGTGAAACAAACCAAGACACAAATACAACTTTTATTAAAAAGTATATTAAAAAAAACCAAGCTTGTTATTACAAGAATGTCAAAAATTAATGTCAAATCATAAGGACATCTTGTATTTCTACACTAAATTTTAACATGCAGAATATCAGCACTATTTAAGGTCATTATCAGGAATATGTAAAGGAAAATTCTTCATTTTATGCACGAAGTGGAGGGCTGATCTTAAAAGAAGCAAAAACACAACATTGGGCTATACTGATTTGATGATGTGTAAATATTGAAAATGTGGAATCAATAAAATTATCATGTGTACTTTCCAAATTAAGCATTCTTACACAACATAAAATATCAATGTTATATAACTGAACATAATAAGATCCAATGAAACAGTAGTATTAAAACTCTGATTTCCACAAAACTGATAATTTGTGCAAAGCTCTGGTTCAATTACTGTCTATTTGAGAGGTGCAATAATTTTCTAGATCCAGATCTTCCACGGAACTAGTGAACATTTTAAGGAGTGAATGGTTTAGTAATACCAAATATTCCAAGCATGAAAGCTATGTTAATAATCTTTATCTTGTAAAAGATGGCTGTCACCCGAATTTTAGCCCTAAATACTCATTTAATGAAAAACAATTCAATGTAAAATTCATGGCTAAATTAAATATCAACAATTTTGCTATGATCCATTGTGCAAGAATGACATTCCTATTCCTTTCAACACAGTACAAAAGTATTCAGATAAAATTAGCTGAGCAAACTACACGCTTCAATTACTGAACAGAGTATTTCAAAGCTGAACAGTACCAGTAATATGACAGATAATGAAACACAGGTAAGCAATAGCTGTGTTACCCTTAGGCTCCCTGACTACTCGAACACTATAATTATTTGTACCCAGATTTCCTATCCATTAGCTTTTAAAAGTTCATGCAAATGGAAGCATGTTAGTTAAGTTAGTTTGTTCTGCAAGTCTAACAATTACTTGGTTTAATTAGCAAATATTACAGCCAGTGGACACGGATACTTTTATTCTGATGAAACAGAATAGCTGGGACTAGACATGGAGGAAACAAACAGCTTCCGATGGAAACCTCTTGAATGTGTATTTAACAATCCAAAGGGAAATAAGCATCCTATATTTTAACTACTTGATGTCTTTAAAGATAAATTAATCAAATAAAACAACATTTTGGAATATTAATCTAAAATATTTAGAAGTATTTGGTTCATCTTATCATTCAATTAATTTGTTAAAGATACTCAATAAAAAGCAAAACTAATGCCAATTTGACATGTACAATAAGAAACACAAATGACTGAAGTTATATTATTGCATAGAGATATTTATGATAATATGAATTCAATGGGATGTTGCTGAACAAACATAAGATTACAGTCATAAATAGTAATATAAATGTGAAGAATTAACAATGCACAATAAATTCAGTTTTGTTTTTAGCCGGCAACCTATATTCATTTTTTAATCTATTTAGGCTGCAACCATGTGCTCCCATGATTATAGGCAGTAATGGAATCAGAACAATACATGACAAAACAATATTTAGTTTAAATAGTGAACTCAAAAGATGATCATCTACGTAATTTTTAAAATCAGATTTTAGATTTTAGTTTTGTCTCTTGATAAAAACAATGGTGTGCTAAAATCAAAAAATAAAAATACTTTCTCATTCAGCATGATCTGTCTAAATGGTTTCTCATGAAAGGACATATTTAAAATACATTTAGCCCTGTTACTTCACAGTATGCCCCATAAATATTTGATTTCCTTTGAAAACAAGTATTTAAATCAGTCAAAAATGGTAGCAAAAGTGCCATTTTGAACTAATTTTGATAGTTTCACAAAGCCACCACAAAAACATGTGGTAAAGTTATTATTTGATTGTACTCAATTAGTACATATAACAAAATATTATACCATTTTATATATATTTGCGTGTATATACATGTACACATATATATAAAAAAAACCTCCCAAAAATGAAACTTACAATAGGTATAAACCATACAAATCTGAATAGAAATTCTGTATTTAAAACAACTGACCCAAAAGCTGGTCAGGCAACTGAAACTCCCTTCAGAACAAGCCTGTACGACCAAAAACATTCTCATTGAAGGGAAGTAGCTGCTTATCTTTGTTTTTGCATGGTTCAAAATATGCACAGTAAGAAAATAGTTTCAATATTTACAGTAAACAGAAAGAATTTTTTTATAAACATAAATACTCTTAAGTAGTACAGTGGACAGTTGACTGAAAAAAATCACAAATATTATGGGAAATTACTGGTCACAATATTAGCTGATAAAGTGCTGGAAATTTCACTGGTAAAAAACATTTGCCAACATTTTTCTCCCCAAGAGCTTTATATTCCCAAAAGGAAAAATAGTTATTTCACTTACAATACCCAGCTCATCCCAGAAGTGCTAATAAGAGTGCTGCAAAAAAAAAGTGAAAACAAAGCTTTTTTTGGTGGTAAAGAGAGATTTCTCAAGTATTGCCTTACATCCATTTCTGCTTCACAAAGATATGTTCGTGTTTTTAAAAAATGTACAATCATATCCACACTCCATAGAGATAATCACTTTAATTATTAGGCATGGATGAACATTTATTCACTAGTACTAGGAACCAGTAATAGTCAATAAATTCTGCTAAAGTTAACAAGTAATTACATTTTACAGAAAGTTGGGTTGTTTTAGTGAAGGTAGATAGATTTCGGCCAAGTATCCTCAATCAGGTATTTTACCACTTTTCCAGAGACTGCCAGAGAAGTACCTTGCACTAAGGAAACCTGACTTTCTACCTGTAACGTAATACTGATTGACATCATGATAAACTGTACCAAAAATGCAATATTTACATTAGATCTGTATAATACTCAAGTAGCTAGTAAAAGTTCACTTTAAATTAGGAAAGTATAAAGTTATGGAATATATTCAAATTCTGATACATATTAACATTACAAGTTTAACACTGAGTCCAAATCCAAATTTAAGTGAAAGTCAGTTGTTACTAGTATACAACAGCAAACAGCAGTTGAGATTAGCTTGCAGGGGAAATGTTCCCAATGATCTAAAAATCGCAATGGCTTCCAGATCATTTCCAATTCAAAAATAACAATTGGGAGATGTATAAGAAGTGATTTAACATACATCACCACAAATGTTGCACTCAGTTTCAGAATTCCTCTCATGCACGCAATTTTTAATTATGCATTTGACCTCTGTCACTGTTCAGTTACTAAAATTGAGAATTAGATCTTGTATATCGTGTGCAAAAGAGAATGTGCAGCATATTTACAATTCAATTAAAAATGAAAGTAACTGAGTAAGATAAAGGAGACCTTAAGTGGCATTATTTAATAATACTGGGAATCCTACAGTATCAGAGAAACAAAAATATGAAATTTTCTTCAAATAGACTGAGTGGTTTTGCTAGGTTTGACCACTACATGAAGCAGTACCCCAAGCACACAATCCACTAACCTGAATAACTTGAAGGCTATTACCCTCCATTTTAAAAATCTTTCTGGATGAAGAGAAGGTACTCAGGAAGGTAAAAGATAAGGCACCAATTATTTAGATTGGGGGGGGGAGTTCCAAATAAATAAATTGCACCCATGAATTACTTAATGACTACTAGATATATTCTGATTGTTGCAGTTACATTTGAGATAGGTTTAACTCCATTTGCCACCTAAATGAAACAGATCAGCATGCTTCCCATTTCTTCAATTTCAATCCTGGATATCCAAATCAAAAGTCAGTATGATGCATATTTGTTTGCAAAGTGGCACTGATATTCAAACTCATCATTCAGAAACGAGGAAGGTAGCAATCTCTGCAAATGAACACTGGCGAAACCATCCAAGCATTTATTTTCTCAGCAGGTGACCCAGCTAGTGAGTCTCCATAAGAGTGTTTGTTTACGTGTGATTACTCCTATACTTGCAATCCTGTAAAAGTGAATATAGACTAATCAGTAACTATGGCGTTGTGTTGCTTAGAAGTTTAAATCCTGCCTCCTGGTTCTTAAATAACACATCAGGTGGACAGATGGCCCTAAAATTCAGATTACCTAGCAAACAAGAGGAAGAGTTTGCAGGTCCTTTTCAAATCAAATAACCATACAGACATGCTCAACCGAACTAACTGATTATTTAACTGCTGCCCGATAGACTATCCTCTGTTAATGAGTAGAAAGGTCATTTATTTGATTGCTGTTGAGAAGATAACTTTATGATGCAGATAGAGCAGGCTTCAGGCAGTGAGCAAAGGTATAAAGGACTCTGGTTTAAAATTAACAGGCTCTAGGTAGAGACAGAAAAAGTTATTTTCCCTTTGCAGGCTAATGGATACATTACATATACTGTCAATGCAAGTAATCAAGAGAGCTAACATTTGAAAACAGGACTGGAAGTAACAACTATACCTAAATTTGACATAGTGCTTCAGAAACCTGTATGTATAATGTCTCAAATGTAGTGTCTGCAATGCCACCTCTCATATCAATTATGGCATTTATTCCATGCAGGTTCCGATTTTTGCAAGTTATTTATTCATGGATTTAGTGAGCTCTGCCTTTTCAAGAGCTGCTGAATTAGTGAGCAGAGTTTCCTGATAGGAACACAAGGTAAGTTCTCTCTTGCTTCTATGTTTACTATCAGAATATGACCAAGTCAACTGAAGACTCATTCCTGAGCTTACAATACAGTAGTAAAAATAAGCTCTATGGACCCAATGGTAGAATATAGAGAGATTGCTAGCCTTCCCACATCACTGTTCATTAGGATCACAGATATTTAAAAAAAAATCTAGTATAGACAAAATACATAAAATAATTAAATCTATTTTCCATTTGCTGAGTATCTCCATTGTTGCTAGATTGGATCCTACCCCAGATGAATAATATCTCCTCGTCTGTGCTATATTCTGAAGTGGTGTTGCCAGGGTGTACTGCCTTTTATTACCTCATGGATTCATGCTTTGTGGATAGTTCCCACAGTCAGATCATGCATTTTCTAACCGACAGAACACATTTTTAAATTTGTCATCAGCATTTTTAATTTCCTGGCTAACCTACCATTACCATGGGTTTATTGACAATCATAAATGGTTACTGCCTAATTACAATTACATCAAAGCATTTTAACACTTGGCAAGGTTGATCAATTGTAGGTTTACACTTTGTAAGATAGCTTACCTTTTGGAGTGAGATGCTAATAAGTAAAGGAGTTATTAAAAATTTGCATTTATGCACTCAAAGGTTTAGAAATGAAGGACATGAACTGGCTTAAAAGCTGAAATGGATATAAGCAATATCAATCGCTTCGTAGAACAATCATGTAGTCTGCTTTCCCTTCATACAATAGCATTCTAGTTTCACAAAGTTCGAAATTTCTTCATATCTTCTTAAACTGGCATTGTACAAAATTCTAAAAGACAAGAAATAAGTTAATCAGTTTGCACAAACCATTCTCGTTATTCGCTTTAAAAATGCTGCACTTCTTGGAATAGCAGAATCACAAGTTAAAGTCAATTATGCTATCATATGAATATTTAGTATATTTATATCAAATTGCTTTCTCTAACATTTTAACATAGGGAAAATTATTGTTGGCAATCATTATTTTGCAAAATGATTCACACCTATGGAAATACACTACTTTTATAATTTATATCATGATGTTTGGGAATAAAATCTGCACAAACTTCTACTTATCAGTACTTCCTTCTCTTAATCATTAAAACAAAACTAAATTTAATACAATGCATAGTTTGCCATATTAAGTCACGTTTCAGTAAAACAACACAGGTGGTTTTTAAATCTTTAATAATTTCAAGTCAAACTGAGAGGCCACTTTGCATTAAAAGCAAATTAGATGGTGTTATGTCGGTAATTGGGGGTGCTGCCCCTTTACAAGAGCTGGTCAGGTGACCTGGTGGGACAGAGATTATGTCCAGTCTAGAAACGGCTATGGAGGTGCGAACATTACCAATAGTATTCCTCTTCAGATTTACCATTTGCCTACCTAGTTCCAAAAGTAGTACCAACATAACAGCTTGCTTTCTCTTTCTAAAAAAAAAGTTTTTGGCATTGTATTTTTCAATGATAAAGCAGGATTCTGAACTACTAATTAAAGGCTTACAGGATAATAGATATATGTGAAATAAAAGTATTAAAACGACAAATAGTAAGACAGAAGAATTGGTATTAATGGGAAAACTTGTCACTGCAAACAAAAGTGGTTAAGCAGCATGTGTTAGGCAATGGTAGCCTGGAGGATAAGTTTTAACAGTGCATTAAGGACAACTTCACAGAAGCTTACATTCTGGAAACCTATTAGGAACAGCTTTTTTTTGACTCGGTAGTGTGTAACAAAACTGATTATTTAAGAATCTCAAAAGTGTAGGATCATCTAGTAATTGTTTCATGATATAAAGTAAGAAATGTAAGTAAGGTCTTGGGCTCGTGTTTTAAAAAATGTAAAAGGCAATTCAAGGATATGAAAGCAAAAAAAGTAGATTGAAAATATTTGTTAAAAGTGAAAACAGCAGATAAACAGTGGTCGACATTTAAGGAGCTATTTCACAGTTTCATAATAAGATACATTCCAAGAGGAAGAAATATGCTACTCCAAGGATCGCCATCCATGGCTAATTAACAAACACAAGGGTGATATTAACTTGACAGAAAGGATGTATACTACATGACAAACAATGATATTTGATTTGAAGATTTGAAGTTTCATAAAAACAAAATAAATGTTTCCACAAGTATATAGAAACAGCATTGGTCACCTAGAAGATGAAACTGGGGAATTCATAATGGGACACAAGAAGCTTTGAACTATTTTACATTTTTACTCTGGTGATTAAAACGTGGTGAAAGTGAGGACTACAAATGCTGGAGATTAGAGTGGTGCTGGAAATGCACAGCAGGTCAGGCAGCATCCGAGGAACAGGAAAATCGATGTTTTGGGCAGGAACCCTTCATCAGGAAACTCTGTGCAGTTATTTCATAGTCATAGAAGAAGATACTTAAAGCATCCCAAATATAAGAGGTAAATGGGATAGAGGAATTAAAACAAATTAATGTCACCAGAGTAAAAATGGGGAAAGTGACAGAACTGAAGGCTGATAGGTTCCCTGGACCCGATAAGCTACTACAGAGCACCTTAAAAGAAGTGGCTGCAGAGGCAGTGAATGCATTCTTTGTACACTTCCAAAATTCCCTGGATTCTGGAGAGGTCCCAGCAGACTGGAAAACCACAAATTCAACATTTTTGTTCAAGAAAGGAAGTAGACAAAAATGGTAAACTATAGGTCAGTTATTCTAACATCTATTATTGGCAAAATGTTAGAACCCATAATTAAGGAGGACATGGTTACAGGACATTTAGAAAATCATACAACAAGGTTTACTCTACCTGATTGTGCAAAAGAAAATTTGTGTTTTACAACTCTAAGCTCTTTGAAGATAAAATGAGCAAGACAAAGGGAAGCTAGACGTAATATAATTGGATTTTTAAAAGGCATTCAATAAGAAGCTACATAAGGGGCTACTACAAAAGCTAAGAACCTATGATGTTGGCAGTGATAGATTAGCATAGCTAGAGGAATGGCTAACTAACAGGTAACAAAATCAGGATAAACAAATCATTTTCAGGTTGCCAAACTGTAACCAGTTGATTAGTTCAAGAATTGGAAACGTAACAATTTATGATCTATGGATGAAGGATTAATTAGATACATGAAAAAAAGGTGCAACAGTATATTATTCAGCCCTTTGAGCCTGCTTCATCATTCAATATGATCATGGCAGATTGTATTGTTCCCACTTTCTCTCCATACCTTTTGATTCTTTTAGTCTTAAGAATAATATCAAACTACTTCTCAAAAACATTCAGTGTTTTGTCTTCAACCGCTTTCAATGGCAGAGAATTCTATAGACTTACCACTCTGAAGAAATTTCTCATCTCAAGTTCTAAATAGCCTACCCCATATCCTTTGACTTTAACTCTGGTTCTGGACTCTCTAGTCATTGGTGACATCCTTCCTGCATTTACTATATACGATCTTGTTTGAATTTTATGTTTGAGTATTTCTCTTGGCTCCCTCATTATTCTAAATTCCAGTAAATACAGTCCGAACTGATCCAGTTACTCTTCACACATTAGTCCTGCCATTCCAAGAACCTGTTTGGTAATCATTTGTTGCAATCTTTCCATAGCCAGAACATTCTCTTTTAGATAAAGGAAACTAAAAGTACAAACAATATTTCAGGTATGATCTCAACAAAATGCTGTACAACTGCAGCAAGACATTCCTGCTCCTGTACGCAAATCCTCTACCTATGGAGCCTACTTAACATTTGCCTTTTTCCATGCCTGCTGCATCAGCATGCTTACTCTCAGCAACTCGTAAAAAGGAAACCCAGGTGTCAATGAATATCCGTTTCCCAATCTACCACCATTTAAATAGTAATCTGCCTTCCTGTTTTCCGTACCAAAGTAGATAACCTCACAATATGCACATTACAGTTTATCAGCCATGCATTTACAAACTCACTTGCCTTCTCACTCAACTTGTCCAAATATCCTCTCTTTAAAGTTCACCCTCTCACCGTCTGTATACTTGGAGATGTTACATTTAGTTCCTTTATCTAAATCATTAATATGTATCGTGCTGTACCCTCTAGTTATTGGCTACCACCCAAAAAAGACCTGTATATTACTACAAAAACAGTAATTGCTGGAAAGTCAGAAAATTACTGAATATTCCTACTGTTTGTTTGTTATCTGCCAGCCAGTTCTCTATCCATGTCCATACACAATCACCAGTACCGCTGATTTAATTTTACATACTTATCTCACGTGGGATTTTATTAAAAGCCTTCTGAACTCCCTACTAACTATATGCTCAAAAATTTCAGTAGATCTATACAACATGATTTCCCTTTCATAAGTCTATGCTAACTCTGCAGTCCTCTCACTGTTTTCCATATGTTCTGCTGGTAAATTTGTTATAATAAGCTGTAACATGTTTTCTACTATCAATGTCATGCTAATTGGTTTCTTCCTCTTTTTTTTGAGTAGTAGAGATACAACAGCTTACCCCCAATCCACAGCAACTGTTCCAGAGTCTAGACTCTAGAAAGATGACCACCAAGGCAGCCAGTCACTTCCTTAGGTACTCCAGGATGTAGAGTAACCACTGGGGGTTTAATCAGCCTTTAACCCCATCAATTTCCCCAACATCATTTCCCTACTAACAGTGATTTCCTTCAGTTCCTTCATCTCACTGGATCCTGTGTTCCCTAACATTTTCAGGACATTATTTGTGTCCTTACTTGTGAAAACAGAACAAATGTACTTAATTGGTATGCCATCTATTGGTTGCCCATTATAACATTTCTGACTGTAAGAGATCTAGACTTGGCTTCACTAATCTTTTTCTCTTCACACACCTATGAAGCTTTTACAATCAGTTTGTATTTTCCCCATTAGGTTACTCGCATACTCTTATTTTCCCCCTTTTTAATCAATCCCTTTGACCTCTTTTGCTGAAGTCCACTGCTCCCAATCCTCATGTCTGCCTACTTCTTTTGGTCAATTTGTATGCACTTTTCTTAGAGCGATACTATCCTAATTTTCCTCATTAGCTATGGTTGTGCCACGTCTCCAGTTTTAATTTTTGCACCAGACAGTAATGAAGAATTGTAGTAGATTCTCCTTGTACTCTTTACACGATTGTCATTGTCCATTGTCCATCATTCCTTTAAGTAATGTTCCCCAATTTACGATAGCCATCTTGCACCTCAGATCATCATAGTTTCCTTTATTTAGATTCAGGACCCTAATCTCTGAATCAAAGATGTCACTCTCCATCTTAATGAATAATTCTATCATATTATGGTCACTCTTCCTCAAGGGGTCTCGCACAGCTAGATTGCTAATTACTTCTTTCTCATTAAACAATACGCTGTCTAGGGTAGCCTGTATTGATTCCTTAATGTACCGATCCATCAAACCATCTTAAACACGCCAGGAATTCCTCCTCTACAGTATTATCATTGATTTGATTTGCCCAATCTTTACGCAGATTAAAGATGCCCCTAATTACAACTGAATCTATATTGCTAATTTCCTGTTTAATTACTTCCCCAACATTACCCCTACAGCTTGAGGGTTTATTTACAAGCCCCACTATCATTTTCTGGGTTTCTAAGCTCGACCCATACAGATTCAGAGCTAATATCTTTTCACACAATTGTGTTAATTTCCTTTTTAACCAGTAATGCTACCCAACATTTTCATTTTTGTCTATATTTCCTAACAACTGAACCCTTTGATTAGATTACTTACAGCGTGGAAACAGGCCCTTGGGCCCAACAAGTCCAAACCGACCCGCCGAAGCACAACCCACCCATAACCCTACATTTACCCCTTACCTAACACTACGGGCAATTTAGCATGGCCAATTCACCTGACCCGCACATCTTTGGACTGTGGGAGGAAACCGGAGCACCCGGAGGAAACCCACGCAGACACGGGGAGAACGTGCAAACTCCACACAGTCTGTCGCCTGAGTCAGGAATTGAACCAAGGTCTCAGGCGCTGAGAGGCGGCAGTGCTAACCACTGCCACCGTGCCGCCCTAAGGACATAGACTTGCCTTCTGGATATTCAACTGGTATCCCTGATCACCCTGCAGCCATAATTCTGTAATCCCAACTATATCATTCCTTTTATAGCTATTTGCACGATTAATTCATTCACTTTAGTCTGAACATGCCATACCTTAAGTCACAGGATGGAAAGCTTGTTTTGCACTTTCTTAGACTCATTTGCATTATTTTTGCACTACGGCTCTGTTCGATTCTTGCTCTAGAAGTCTCTACTCATCACCATTCTTACTTCACATTCTGTTTTTGATTTAGCTTGTTTTCCTCTCTTCTGATTCCCTACATAGTTCCCACACTCCCTACCATTTCAGGGTAAACTCCTCCCAAATGCTCTAGCAAATAGTCTCCCTTGGTCCATTCGGGTACAAACCATCCAGCTTGTATCGGTCCAACTTCCTGAAGAACTGGTCCCAAAATACCAGGAACTTGAAACTCTTCCCCTCGCACCATTTCTGCAGCCACATATTCCTTTGATATATTCTGCTATTTCCACATTGACGAGCAGATGGCATGGGTAACAAACCCTAGATCACTACCTTAGAAGTCTGATTTTTTAAACTTACTATCTAACTCGCTACATTCAACTTTTAAAATCTCATCCTATTGACATTGATGTGTATCGTGACCAATGGCTATGACTATAATGTAACCAAATTTGCTTGTGATACAAAGATAGATTTGAAAGTTGATGAGCATAGTTGACTGGACATTTGGTTTGTAATCCAAAGTGATGCCAACATGCAAGTTCAATTCCTGTACTGGCTAAGATTAGTATGATGAATTTTCCTTCTCAACCTCTGCCTTCTCCTGTGGCTTGGTGATCCTCAGATCAAACCACCACTAGTCATCTCACTGTAATGAGAGAGGAGCCCTATGGCCCACTAAGAGTATGGCGACTTTCTATCTGGGAGGGAGTGGCCTAGTGGTTTTTATCATAAGACTAATAACCCAGAAATTCAGTTGATGTTCTGGGAACTGGGTTTGAATCCTGCCACAGCAGATGGTGTAATTTTAATTCAATAAAAAACTGTAATTTAGAATTTAATGATGACCATTGCTGATTGTTCTTCAAGGAAGAAAATCTTCCATCCTCAGCTGGTTGAGCCTGCAGTGATTCCAGACACACGGTAACCTGCCCTCTGAAATGGCCTTGCAAGCAGCTCCTCATGACCTCATTACATCTGTGGATCAAACAATGACAAAAGAGATGAATTCCAGAGAGGAGCTGAGAGTGACAGCCTTTGACATCAAGGGGTTATTTGACAGACTGTGGCATCAAGGAGTCCTACATTAGGTGGAAGCGATGGGAATCAGTCTCTTCACTGGTTGGAGTATATAGTAAGAGGTTTCCTTTTGTTGGAGGTCAATCATCTCAGTTTCAGGGCATCTCAGCAGATCATCATCAGGGTAGTGTCCTCAGTCTAATCACCTTCAACTACTTCATCAATGACATTCCCTCCATTGAAAGGTCATAAAAGGGATGTTCAGCACCATTTGAGACTCCTTGGGTACTGAAGCAGTCCATGGCCAAATGCAACAAGAGCCAGAAAATATCCAGAGTTGGAATGAAATGTGGCATGTAATCCTCATGCCACACAAACACCAGGCAATGATCATCTCCAGTAACAGGCAATCCGGGTGGCACAGTGGTTAGCACTGCTGCCTCTCAGCGCCAAAGACACGGGTCCAATTCCCGCCTTGGGCAACTGTGTGTGTGGAGTTTGCACATTCTCCCAGTGTCTGCGTGGGTTTCCTCCGGGTGCTCCGGTTTCCTCCCACAGTCCAAAGATGTGCAGGTTAGGTGAATTGGCTATGCTAAATTGCCCATAGAGTCAGGTGAAGGAGTAAATGTAGGGGAATGGGTCTGGGTGGGTTGCTCTTCGGAGGGTCGGTGTGGACTTGTTGGGCTGAAGGGCCTGTTTCCACACTAAGTAATCTAATTTAATTGCCACTCCTTGATGTTCAATGGCATTACCATCACTGAATCCCTCACTATGAGGGTTACCATGGACCAGAAACTCAACTGGACTTGCCATATAAATACAGTGACTATATAAGGAGGTCTGTAGTTAGGCTGATCACAGCAAATAACTCACTTCCTAACTCCCCAAAGCCTGTCCACTATCTAGAAGGCACAATTAAGGATTGTGATAGAATACTCCCTACTTGTCTGGAATGAGCACAGCTCCAACAACACAGAAGAAGTCAGACACCATCCAGGACAAAGGAGCCAGCTTGAACAACATCCACTCCCTCCACTGCATACACTGATGCTTAGTAGCAGCAGTGTGTACTATCTACAAGATGCACTGCAAAAGTTCAAACAAGATCATTAGACAATACCTTTCTACACAATCACTTCCACACAGAAGGTCAAGGGCAGCAGACTGCTGGGAACACCACCAACTGCAAGTTCTCCTCCAAACCACTCACCATTCTGACTTGGAAAAATATCACCATTCTTCCACTGTCACTAGGTCAAAATCCTGGAACTTTCTCCCTAATGGAATTGTGGGTCCACCTACAGCACGCCACCTTGGTGGTAATAAGCGGGCAACGGTTTGGTATAATGTAGAAAAACACGATGTGCTGAATGCTATGGAACAAAGGAATTTGAGAGTGTTTTTGTTATTAATCACAGGTGATAAGTGTAATCAAAATAACAAAAGAAATGTTGGTCTTTGTTGCATGGAGAATGGAGTATAAAAAGTAAGGAAGTCTTGCTTCCACAATATGAAGCATCAGTGACACTAGGCCTGAAGTACTGTGCGCTGTTTGGTCTTTTTAAAGTGGGGTATACTTGCATTAATAGCAATTCAGCAAAGATTCACCAGGCTGTTTCTTGGGGAGAAGTGTTTCTTATGAGGAATGTTGATAAATCAGCCAATACTCACTGGTATTAGATAAACAAAACACTTTGTGGGGGCTTGACAAGATAGATGCTCAGGGGAAATGAATAAAATACTGTTTGGGCCTCAACTAAAGAGTGCAAAACCAATTTATGGAAATAATTCCACAAATGAGAGAATTCAGTTAACAGAGATCAGAAAAGCTTGGTTTGTTCTTCTTAGAGAGAAAATTGAAAGTAAATTTAACAGAGGTGTACAAATTCATGAATATCAATCACAGAAAAGTAGTGGAATCAAGGAGGAAGTAATAGCAGAACATTTAGAAAATAAACTAATAAAGCAGAATTGTGGCTTCATGAAAGGGAAGTGGTGGCTGCCTAATTTATGAGAGTTTTTCGAGGTAGTCTCAACCAGAAAGGAGAGAGCGAGAGAGAGCGAGAGAGCGAGAGCGAGAGCGAGCGAAAACCAGCACATATTGTATGTCTGTTATTACTTCTTTAATAATTGATTGTAGTACTTTTCAACAATAGATATTAGGCTATTTAGCCTACAGTTATTTACTTTTTGCCTCTCTTCCTTTATGAATATGGTGTCATATTGGCAGCTTTCCAATTCTCCTGTACTTCTGTGGAATCCAAGGATTTTTGGAAAATTACTACCAAATGCACCCACTATCTCTGTACCGACCTTTAGGATCCTAGTATGCAGAATATCATGACCAGGGGACTTATCTGCCTTTAGTTCCATTAATTTGTCTGATACTATTTCTCAAGTGTTGTTGAAAGTGCTTAATTCAACATCCTCTCTCCCACCCACCCCTTTATTCTTCAGTATTAATGGGATGTTCTAAGTATCTTCCACTGTAAAGACTGACACAAAATAAATACCTATTTAACTCTGTGCTATTTCCTTATTCCCCATAACTGTTTCCAAAGATCCATTTTCTAAGGAGCCTATTTACTTTTGACTTCTCTCTTTCTGTTTATATATTTAAAGTAGTTCTTGGCAGTTTATATTTCTTACTAGTCTGTGCTCATTGTTTAATTCTCTATTACATTTTTACTCCTCCATTATTAGATTCTGAATTTGTCCCAATCTTCAGGCTCATCACCGACTGGCAGTGAAGTGCTTTAATAACGCTAAAGCAGTCACAAAAAATGAATAGAAATTCCACCCCAGGACCTGATCAAATGTACCCGAAAACTCTGTGGGAGGCTAGGGAAGTGATTCCTAGGCCTGTTGCTGAGATGTTTATATCATCGACACCCACCCAGTTGGGATGAGGAAGACTGGAGGTTGGCTAATGTAGTGCCACTATTTAAGAAAGGTGATAAGAAAAGTCAGGGAACGATAGACTGGTATGCCTGACATCGGTGGTCAGCAAGTTATTGGAGGGAGTCCTGAGGGACAGGATTTACGTGTATTTGGAAAGGCAAGGACTAGTTAGGGATAGTTAACATGGCTTTGTATGTGGAAAATAGTGTCTCAATAACTGGAGTTTTTTTGAAGAAGTAACAAAATGAATTGATGAGGCAGGGTGTGAACACAATCTATATGGACTTCAGTAAGGCATTCAACAAGATTCCTTAGGGTAGACTGGTTAGCAAGGTTTGATCACATCGAATACAGGGAGAACCAACCATTTGGATATAGAACGGGCATGAAGGTAGAAGACAGAGGATGGTGGTGGTGGAGGGTTGCTTTTCAGAGTGGAGGTAAGTGACCAGTTGTGTGCCGCAAGGATTGGTGCTGGATCTGCTGCTTTTTGTCATTTATATAAATGGTTTGGATGTCAACATAAGCTTGCAGACGACACCAAAACTGGAGGTGTAGTAGACAGCGAAGGTTACCTTAGAGTACAATGGGATCTTGATCAGATGACCAAGGAGTGACAGATGGAGTTTAATTTAGATAAATGTGAGGTGTTGCATTTAGAAAGGCAAGTCAAGGCAGGACTTACATACTTAATGGTAAGGTCCTGGGGAATGTTGCGGAATAAAGATACTTTGGAGTGCAGGTTCACAGTTCCTTGAAAATGAAGATGCAGTTAGATAGGATAGTGGAGGTGGTGTTTGGTATGCTTGCCTTTATTGGCTAGTGCATGGAATATAGGATTGAGCGGTCATGTTGCAGCTCTACAGAAAATTAGTTAGGCTGTTTTTGGAATTCTGGTCTCCCTGCTATAGGAAGGAAATTGCAAAACTTGAACCAAGAGATCATGCAAGAGAGAAAGCATGTGACAGTGAGTAAGAGCGACAGCATGCAAAAATGCAGACATGTGAATTCTTGTCTATTTCCAGGCTACCTAGAAGGGACAAAAGTTCTATTGGTCTGTTCAAAGTTAAATGAAGGGTAAGGATGCAGACAAGCTAGGGACTTTTACACCAGGAGCTCAAATTTCTGACTCTGGAAGAGACTTTTTGGAGAGGCTAGTTGACTCAGTGGAGGCCCAGACTTAATGAGGGTTAACCTTTTTTAAAGGTTGGTCTTTTGTTTGACAAATTAAAAGGTAACAACAGGGGCAATGCAGCCTAACCCTATACAACCACATTCCCCATGGGACCCAAATTAAAGTTTCACAAATGTAGAGTTGAAGAATGGAGTGGGTTAGTGGCATCTGATACCACTGGTCACATATAAATCATAAAAATTGCAGTAGGGATTTATCCTGTGTATATATTTTGGGTCCCAAATTTTTGCATGGTATAGTCATGATCAGAACAGCATGATCTGAGGAATTCTATAGTTTGCATTCACATGATTTCTATTGAAAGTTAAGACCTCAGCCTAAATCTGGCATTAATATTGTTTATTAATTAGTGGTAGAAAAATGCTTTTGTACAGTACCAAAATCATCCTACCTATGGATTAAAAGATCGGCTGATGTTGCTTCCTTGGTTCTGTAAAGTTACGAGGATGTCATCAATTTTTTCCATGTTCTCTTCTGCAGTAATGGTTGATGACAGTTGTCTTGTGTCAGTCAGCTGCTGGGGAAGAAGTGTAGAAACAGCTTGTCCTTCAGACGGTGCCTGTCCTGGCTGGCTCATCGCAAGTAGTTGATCAGATAACGTTGATGGTCCAGTGGGACATGGTTGGGATACATTTGTTATATTCATTAACTGTCCACAATCTGTAGAAATAAGATTTTGTGTATATTTCTGTGGTAACAAATGGTCGTGTTATATTCTTTACTTGAACCTTAATACTTCTTTTCATTCTCTATGCCTCTCCCCCCACTACCTTTCCCCACCCCTCTTCTTATTCAGAAGCTGTTAAACCTCTATCCATTTCTGTTCAAATGTTTTGGACTGGAAACATAAACTCTGTTGCCCTCACTCTGGGTGCTGCTTGATCTGTTTGCTCGTTCTAGCATTTTCTATATTCTATGAATGCACGTACAATATTTGTCTGCACCATGACAAAAGAATGCTAATTGGTAAGATCATGATTGGCATTTCAGAAACTGTTAATTGTTAATGTTATTTAGCTGATGAAATGCAGGCTGGTCAGATAAACTGATTGGTCAGGGCATTTCAATGGAGAAAGTTGCAGGATTGGCCGTCTCCAGAATTTGTTCCCCACCGAAAAATCAATACATCATCGTATTCTTTTCCCATCCAAAGAAAAGGGTCCAGCGTATGAACACGACTCATACGACCAGAACATGAAAGCAACAACTGAAAATCACAAAACAATTTCCCATGTAATTCTGAACATAGTCTGCATTATTTAATGAAGATGTGGAGCAGCCAGTATTGGACTGGGGTGGACAGAGTTAAAAACCACAATATCAGGTTACACACAAACAGGTTTATTTAGAAGCACTAGCTTTCAAAGTGCTGTTCCTTATGCAGGTAGCTGTGAACAGGATCATAAAACAGAATTTATTGCAAAAGATTACTGTTTCATGCAACTGAAATAACATATTGGACAAATCTAGATTGCTGTTAAGTCTTTCATCTTTTAGAATGGGTTTGCAAGTTTCGGTTCATAAAATAAATTTTTCTGAGACTTAAATTAAAGTCTCATTCTTAAGATAATCTAAGGTTTTATAAAAATAAAGGTGATATCTCAGCATAGACAATACATTAAATGTGTGAGGTTAGAGTTTATCTGTATCCCAATCTTGAGAAAGACTGGTTCTATTTCCCAAGTAGGGATTTATACAATATTACAGGGATTGACTGCCTGCAGATTGCGTGCTTTTTGACCAAAGTGAAATAGGGTGTGTGGTTGCGTGTGTGCATGCTTGGTAAAGTGAGAGGGGTGGGGATGCGTGTGTATGAGGGGAGAGAGCGTGAGAGAGAGAGCGCGAGAGAGAGAGAAAAATAGTGACATGAACCCAAGGTCCTGGTTGAAGCCATCCTCATTGGTTCAAAGCTTGGCTAACAGCCTATGCTCGGCCACTCTGTGTTGTTGGGTTTCCTGAAGTCCACCTTGGAGGATGGTCACCTAAAGATCAGAGACCGAATGTACTTGACTGCCGAAGTGTTCCCCGACTGGGAGGGAACACCCCTGCCTGGTGATTGTTGTACAGTATCCATTCAGACATTGTCGTAGCATCTGCTTGGTCTTCCCAATGTACCATGTCTCAGGGAATCCTTGCCTGCAGTGAATGATTTGATTAGATTAGATTCCCGACTGTGTGGAAACAGGCTCTTCGGCCCAACATGTCTACACTGACCCTCCAAAGAGTAACCCACTCAGATCCATTTCCCCTACATTTACCCCTAACACTATGGGCAATTTAGCATGGCCAATTCACCTGACCTGGAATGTGGGAGGAGATTGCGCAAACTCCACATTGACAGTCGCCTGAGGCAGGACTCGAACCTGAGTCCCTGCCACTGTGAGGCAGCAGTGCTAACCACTGAACCATCGTGCCATTCTTCAAACAGACGTTAGCAGAGTCACATGAGTACCTGCTGCATACATGGTGGGTGGTGTCCCCACATGTAATGGTGGTATCCACGTCGACACTCCGACACATCTTACAATGGTTGTCAGCGACAGGCTGTACAGTGTTGTGGTCCATGTTGTCCTGAAGGCTGGGCAGTTTGCTGTGAACAATAGTCTGTTTATGGTTTGGCGGTAGTTTAAAGGCGAGAAGTGGAGGCATAGGAAAGGTGCTCATCTTCATCAATAACATGTTGCAGGTTGTGAAGAACATAGCACAGATTCTCCGTTCCTGGGAAGTACTGGACAACGAAGGGTATCCTATAGGATGCATCTCATGTCTGTCTCCTGAGGAGCTCATTATAATTTCTCACTGCGGCACATCAATCGCCATTTCCATATGCAACAACGCAGAGTGGCCAAGCAGAGGCTGATAGCAAGTTCGGAACCCATGAGGATGGCCTCAAACAGGACCCTGGATTCATGTCACACTACACACACACACACTCAACCTATTATGCACACATACAAAAACAGACACACTCGAATGTGTGTATACACACACACACACACACACACACACACAAACCTATGAGCTAAATTTGCAGATACATTCTATTTTGCACAAAATGCTCAATCTGCAGGCAGTCAATCCATATAATATTTTATAATTTCCTATGTTGGAAATAGAACCAGTCTGACTCAAGACACTAATCTCATACCTTGAACACACTGTCTGAGCTGAATGTCACCATTTCTTTTACAAAATCTTAAGTTATCTCTAAAATGTGACTTAAATGTAGTTTTGGGATTTACATATTAATGAACCAAAACCTGATAGCAATCTAGGTTTGTTCAATATGTCATTAAGTTGCATGACACGGTAATGTATCTTATGATCCTGGTCCACAGTTACCTGATGAAGGAGCAACGCTCCAAAAGCTAGTGTTTCCACATAAACCTAATGACTATAATCTGGTGTTGTGTGATTTTTAACTTTACTTAATAAATGTTGTCCAATAGCAGAATTATGGGATAGATCTCATGCTTTACCACTGATGTACAGGTAGAAGTCTTCAGCAGCAACTAAAACCACCAGTCAAACCCTTTGACTGTCCGTATTGGACAGACTGCTGATTGTGCTCAACTAGAACATGCTTGCAAAGCCCATAGAGCATTTCTGACATTAGATTTGATTCTGCTGTTGGACAGAATTTATTAAATAACCCTGACTATGCTGAAAATTACACCAAAAACCAAGATTATCAGTTGCATTTAAGTGAGATTAATTGGCACACGCTAGAAGCTACACATATTCACACACAGATTTTTTTTTAATCTCACTGGCAAAAGGAATATCAACTTTTCTTTCTCGTGAGGGAAGGGTTGTGGAGATTGCTACTTCCTCATTCTCCAAGGTGATGCCCTGGCCATTGAGAGTCTACCTCCCTGGTCAGAATTTAAGAATGTGTTTGCTAACATTAAATCTTATGCACACTACATGCCAGTTAAAATCTCATGCACACAGATTTCAGGGAATGCAGCTGGAGTTGAGGGAGAGATTTGGAGGATTGGGAAGAGAGGGGTGCGAGGAGATATTGGGATCCTGGAGAGAACCAGGAGGTTGGGGTGTATGATGACAATGAGGGCCCAAGAGCTGGAGGAAACACAGCAAACCGAAATACCTGGATCCTGGGCTCTTCTTCTCTTTCCTTTTCACTCTAGGAATTCCCCACCACCCCCATTCCATGCATGGCATCCCTCTCCCTATCACTGAAATGCATTTCCAAATTCTGCATGTTTCCTGATGCACGTGCAGTAAACCATTTGCCTGTGATAAAACACGTAAGTGGATGTGAGGATGTCTATTGTAGAACTATATGTTCCCAATGGGTATGCCTGTGTAGTTACCCAAAGTTGATGTCAGCAATCACTTCCGGAATTTAGTCAGCTAACTATGACTGACAGTAAATAGTTCCTTATGTATCTCCAGGCTAACCAGCCAGCATCCGCTTCTAATGCTGTATAAACTGCTCCTCCCTTTATCAATTTAGTTTCTTGAAATGTAATCCTGATGAATGCAAGGCAAAACGTTTTGCCTTCTTGTCTCATTTAGTAGAGCTTGAACTTCCAAGAGTAATACAGGCAAAGGGCTAGATTGTTCCTAGATATTGTAGAGAATTGTGCAAGTTATCATGTTATTAGAACAGAGTATAGAAAGACAAAAAATAAAGAAAGTATTTTAAAATCATTCTTTATATTACCTTGTTCTTCCTGGTTAAGAATAAAGTTATTTATTTTGGAGAAATTACTGATTTAACAAAATTGAGAAGGAAGATTTTACTGTAATCCAGTCTTTTTTTTAAACCTTTATTAAGAAAATATTTTAATTAATAATGAAAACACTTTGCATCCTTGTCAAATTTGAACGTATCACCAAACTAGTTGGATGACTGTTTACTTTCCCAATAGTTCAGGCACTAAACTTGGATATACCTTTAATACTATTTGTTGAGTGACAAGGGATCATGGATAAATTGAACTTTCTCACAGGAAGCAAAGCTATGAAAAAGACGCACACTATTCTATATACAGGATGACACATTATTGTAAATTTAAGTTCACCAGGCAACCCTTTGCACTTGGACTTCAACATACATAGTGATAAATAATCTACATTGAGATAATGGGTTCATTTTAATGTTTATGTACGGTTTCACAATGTATCTCGCTCCAACATTTATTCACCTGATCACTTCAGTAATTTTACGCACAGAATGGGAGTTTTGACAATCATTTGGTATTGCATTTTGTAAATTTCTTCCCCTAGCAATGTCACTTTATCTTATGCTATCCCACACATTTATTCCTACAGTTTGTTAAACTTGGAGTACAAAGTTGTGAAAATGAATTCGAACAAATTTTTTTTTAAAAAAATGGACTATTCACTTTAAAAGTTCAACAAATGTTAAAGATCCTGTTTATTCAAAAACAAAAATCACTGACCCAGAACATCTGTTTTATTCACCAATTATCAGTTTTTACCATGGTCACTCACAAATGATCCATACTTCCCAGATATACTACAATATTCGACTGAGAACTTCAAGTACTGCTACTGGAAAAAGAAAATATATAAAAAAGAGCAAATTGGTGAAATGCAGTACTGGTCAGGCAGCCTAATGATAAAATATTTTTATGTCGTATGTGAGCTTTTGTGGGATTTGTTCTCAGTCTAACTTATTGTTTAGTTGCGATTAAAACTCAAGTAAAATAGGAAGAATAAGTCCTTGCCCATTCATCCAAATCTCTATTTTGTGGGGGTCATGATATCGGTGCAAACAAAACTTTTTTATTGTTTCAGATTATGCAGTAAATATTGGTCTGAATAAATATACAGCCAGATTAATGCTTGTAATATCAAAAGAGAACTGACAATAAAGAAACTCTTACATTTTTTAAAGACGACAGGGAAAATTAGGGGTCAGATAGTATTTTCGTTCCTGCCAGAGAAGGCCTCAATCCTGGAGCTTTCTAACGGAGGGGAATACATAAACTAGCATTCATCATTCAAGCTTATCTTGGCTCTTTCCAAAAGCACAATATCTCAACCTTTTGGTGAATGTTGTCATACAAGTATGAAGTTAGGTACCGATTTCTTCCCCAAGCAGGGCAATTAACTCTGTCTACTCCAAAATACCTTCAGAAGGTGAAAATTAACACATTACAATAATAATTTCTTATTGTACCTTCAAATAGTCATTACATGAGAACAAACCATATTACATGACTTCAACCTTCACTTCTCCATCTAACAAGTGGATTTTGATTTCTAAGATAATAAGGAATACAAAATGTATTCATTTAATAACCTTATCCATGTGTTTGATGTGTAAATCTTTTTGGTCTCCAATTGGATACACATGACTCCTTTTCATACCCTTAATGCAGATGGCAAACGGAAGATTTTGGATTCCCTTTATGTCAAAAAGACATATTGCATTTAAATAGTACTTTTCTTGACAACTAGACATCACAAAACACTTTACAGCTAGTGAAGTATTTTTGAGGTGTGGCCACAGAACTGAAGTAGAAAACACAGCATCTAATTTGCACACAACAAACTTTCTTGTCAATATGATGGTCACCATTTGTTACGTTGATTAAGAGATAAATATCTTAGCCAGGTCACCTGTATAACTCAGTTGTTCTTCTTTAGAAGAGTGCAGAGGAATTTTTTTACATCTACCAAACAGGTAAATACAACTTCAGTTTAGCGAACTGAAAGATGGCACTTTCAACAATACATTACTCCTTAGTACTACAGTGGAGTATCAGCTTTGATTTTTGTGCTCATGTACTGGATTTCAACCCAGAATCTTGTGAGTCACAGATGAGAGTTCACAAAATATTACTTTGCAATTAAATTAGCACTGATTTGGGACAAAAAAAACACTTTAGAAATATTTAATTTGGTGGGCAAACATCTTTGTTGACTGACTGAAATTTAATTCTTAGATTACACTTACCATTTTGAATTCCAAACAAATACAAGCCAGTAGGTTGTTGGGCAGGTGCAGGTGTACTTTGAAGCTGATTCATCGTTCCTTGTGGGTGAAAAAGTGTACTTTGTTGTTGACTTGGTACAGATGTGGTGGTCTGAAGTACAGACAGATTACTTTGTGGGTTGAAAATAGTGGACTGTTGCATCTCTTGTTGATTTATATCGTTCTGCAATGCAGACATTGAAGTCTGGGAAATGAATAGTGTGACCTGCTGACTTTGAGAATCTCCTGAACTCTGAACTAACTGCATTTGAGGTTGGCTGTGAAAAACTGATGGCTGTTGTTCATCTGCCTGACGTGTCCCACTATTTTGAAGTGTTGAAACTGTGGTCTGATTTTGGAATTGCATGGATGATTGTTGTTCTTGATTAACAGCCACCATATTAGGTTGAGTATGAAAAAGATTTTGGTTTTGCTGCTCCTGGGAAGCCAAATTTGTATTCATTGGAGGCACGGTACTCTGAGAATGCACAGTACTCCGAGAATTAAAAAGGACATTCTGTTGTTGCTCCTGGGAAGTCATGCTGCTATTTATTGGAGAAATAGCGTTTTGAGAGTTAAAAAGAACATTCTGAGGTTGATCTTGAGGTGAAGTATTGTTGTGCAGTGTAGCTATTGAGTGTTGGGTCTGAAACATTGATGCTTGCTGATTTTGAGGAGAAGTGTTAGCCTGGGGAGAGGACATTGTGACCTGATGTTGAAAAAGACTCTGTTGTTGATGTTGCTGCTCTTGAGGAATCATGGTACTCTGAATCTGAGACATGAGAGTCTGGGTCTGAAAGACATTCACAGATTGCTGCTCAGGATCTCCTGAACTCTGGAGTGCTTGGATTGAGCTTTGGGGTGAATAGAAGTTTACTGGTTGCTTATCTTGTGACATGTTGCTATCTTGAAGTGGAGGCAAAGAGTTTGGAGAAAGAAAGAGTGTGCTTTGTTGCTGGTCTTGGCCAATTGAGGAACCTTGAAGAACTGCCATTGAATTTTGAGGATGGAACAATGTTGACTGTACTTGATCCTGGGAAGCAGCATTGTTCTGATGTGGTAGCATCGTGCTAGAGCAATGATAAAGTCCAGATTGTGATTCTTGAGAATGGCTTGTACTTTGAACTTGATTTAGAGAATTTTGTGGATGGAACAGTTCAGATGATGGATGCGATTGCTGCAGGAAGTTTCCAGGTTGCATTGACAGCATTTCTCCACCCTGTTGAAAAATCCCAGATTGCTGTGAAGAGCCACCACTTTTTACATGTATCATACCATCTGTATTAGAAAACAAAGTGACTTGAGGCTGGCTATCTCCACTCTGCTGCATCTGCACAATAGACTCAAACATGTTGGTTTGTCTCTGGTTCGACTGCACTGAGGTCTCTTCCACTGTAACCATTGAGTTAGAGCACTGAAAAACACTTGGGGAAGAAGTTGCCTGCTGAGGATTTCCTTTGTTTTCTTTCCCTGCAACAGTTGCAGCAGGTGAAAATATTCCACTGTGGGATATTTGATGCTGGTTTTCATCGCTGGACTGCAAACTAGACACAGCATGAGTGGACTGCTGAAAAATATCACCTTGCTGGAGGGCTCCATTTAAAGAACCTTGGGCACTCATTACTTTAGAGGATTGGTACATATCTGACTGGAGTTGTCCTGATCCAGGGCATATGTTCTGTTGCATTTCCATCAAAATGTCTGTCGAGGTTTCTAACACTTGTTGATTTGACAATGAATTCTCAGGTGCAGAGAGAACATTGTCTGACCTAGGAAGCGATGTGTTGTCAGAATTTGAGAATAAACCTTGAGTGAGGGAGTTCTGCATAGAATTGACTTGATGGAATAAATCTGCATTGATCTGGTCTTGTACCTGCTCCACAGGTTGCTGCATTGTCTCAGATGTGCTAGATCCAGTAAATAAAACAGAAGTTAATTGCTGCTGACTTGCCTCCAAAGCTTGATGAACAAGACTAACATTGTCACTTCTGCCACTGTTAGCATTTGTTTGAAAGTTTCTTTGTTGCATAGAGTGCAAAGCATTCTGCAACTGTGATACACTGTCACTTGGTTGAAATAAGTTTGGTGAATGCTCTTGCAGGGCCTGGGCCTGTGCTTGTGTTGTTGATTGTTGTTGTTGCTTCTGGTGCTGATGTTTTTGCTGCCGGGCAGACTCAGGAATTTGGGATAAGGATATCTTGGCTGCATCAGCTTGCAAAATTTCTCTTGTTTGTACCTCCCTTGAATCTAGCAATATGTGAGCATTGTGAAACTGGGTTGTTTGTTGAAGCAAACCTTCATTATTCTGGAGCTGGCTGGAACATTTAGATGCTGGAAAAGGACATGGCTGAGAAATGTCTTGTTTTTGTACAGTTGTCAAAGTATCTGTATTTGGAAACATACTTGGTTGAATTTGCTGGCACTGCTCAGTGTCGCCCCCTTGATGAGACACAGATACAGAGAATGGTGCACTTGCTTGGACATTAGAGGAGATTTCCAAAGGTGGCTGTCCTGCTCCCACCTCTTGAACCTTAACAAATAAAACATAAAACTCACTTAAAACAATATTTATAAACATGTATTTTCTAATCAACCAATTCAGAAATGATTTTACACACCTCTGGAACAGGTGGGACTTAAACCCAGGCCTCCTGGCCCACGGGTATGACTATTGATTTTTTAAAAACTTAAAAAATCATATTTTACATCCTTGTCGAAAAGGGCGGCGCTGGAAAAGGGCAACAGGTGAGGCAGCATCCAAGGAGCAGGCAATTCAATGTTTCAGACATAAACCCTTCATCAGGAATAATATTCCCGATTTTGGGCTTATGCCAAAAACACCGACTTACCTGCTCCTCGGATACTATCCGATCTGCTGTGCTTTTCCAGCACCACCCTTTTTGACCGACTTCTCCAGCATCTGCAGTTCTTCCCTTCTCCATATTTTATATCCTTACAGAGCTAAACCTGTTTGATAGTTTAGAAAATTCTGCAACTGGTGGTAATTGCCCATTGTTAGATGGAAAATGTGTATGTGCATATCTAGATGTCAACATTAACACACCGACAGATCAGGATATAAACAGAAAAATAGACTCAGAAAACATGAGAGTGTATAGGCTATTCAGCCCTTTGAGCCTACTCGATCATTTAACATGATAATGACTGATCATCAACTTGGTACCTGTTCCTACTTTCTCCCCATATCCTTTGCTGTCACTATCCTAAGGATTATGCCTAAATCCTTGAAAACATTAAATGCTTTCAACTGCTTCTGTGGCAGAGGATTCCACAGCCTCACTACTCGACACCGTGTCTTTACACCGTGACCGCTGGTTCTCGATTCCCCAGTCATTGGAAACATCCTTCTTGTGTTTATTGTCCAGTCCTGATAAAATTCTATAGTTTATATGACATTTCCCCTCATGCCTCTAAACTCCAGCGAGCTTCATCCTAACCGATCCAGTGCTTCTTGATCCAGCAGTTCTGCAATCCCAGGGAATCAGTCTGGTTAACCTTTCACAATTCATCCATAGCCAGAATATCCTTCCTCAGTTGAGGAGACTAAAACTGAACACAATACTCCAGGTGTAGTCTCACTAAGCCCCTGTATAATTACATAAAACATCCCTGTACTTGAATTCTTTACGTACATAGGCCAACACATTACTTGCCTTCTGCTCGACTGGGATGTTTACTTTCAGCATTTAGTGTACAAGAAAACATAAGTCTTGTTTCATCTCTTCCTTTCCCTATCTAACACCACTTAAGTCATAATCGGACTTCTTGTTTTTGCAATCAAACTGGATAACGCCACATTTATCTACGTTATACTTCAGCTCCTATGCATTTGCTCAATCATTCAACTTGTCCAAATGACAATGAAGCATCTCTGCATCTTCCTAACAGCTCACCCTCCCAACTAGCTTTATGTTGTGTCTGCAAACTTGGGAGATATTTTAATTACTTCCTTCATCTAACCATATTTAACTCTAATTCAACTTTCCCAAAATCTGAAGCTAATGTTGATAGCTACCTAGAAATCAAAAGTTTGATTAAAAGACTGCAAGAACATTACTAAAAATGTATTATATAAGAAGACTAAATATGAGAAGCCAAAACTAATGATGAAAAAGTATCAAGATTCAAAGTGCTACACATGAAGGAAAAATAGAGTAAAGATATGTTTTTAAAACAAAGCATTATATACAAGAACTTTTCTTCCCTCATTAAAAAAAAGCATTTCTATCCATTTGGGGATATAAAAATCATACTTCAAAAGCTGCAGATGGTGTCTGATTTGATACCACATCCATTGGAGTCGTTGCTTCTTTCTTTATCACAACTGATGGCAGTATGGGTGATAGCAAAGTAGTAGGGAGATCCGCTTCTTCCAAGGAACAGCCTGGGACTTTCATTCCTGAAGCTATGAAGAAGTTTAAAAACAAGTCATACTTTAACCATACCGAAAAACCAATTCATGTTGGTTATAATGGTAATATTAATAGTTTCACCTTGACTAACATTTCAGGTTTAACTGAGTACATTCAATGCATTTGTTAAGATATTTCATTAGTCAAACGAGTGGTTTTTCTGCAGGACATAAGCAAACTCCTTTCATTACTATAGCCACCTTATTTTCAGATTAATTCTTCCCCAAAATTGCATACTCACCCTAACGTCAATACATTTTCAATTTTAATCACTGCAAATTCCCAACTGAACAATAGCTTTGAGTGTATTTTTTAATTTAGAAGAAATGCAGAGATATAGCAAACTTTGAGCAATTTGAGGGGCTGGTAACAGGCTTAAAAGAACTGACCAAATTTCTTAAAGTGGGATCAAAATGGGAGAATGCTATTGTGAAGCAGAGACAGAGGAAGGCACTGCCACATATTATGGAGTATAGGGAGAAGGGAAGCTCAGGACAGCACAAGTGTGGTGATCAGATAGGTTGATGTGATCTTCATGACGCCTTGCTTTGCTTTATTCCCCCATTTATTTTCTGCATGCTGTTGACTCCACAGATTTTTCAGAGCTCCTCAAAAGCTCTTTTTCATATTTGGTTGGATTGACTTCTCCAATTGCATCTTTATTTTCTATGTGCTCCTCAGCTTTCAAGAGGCATTCCTCTGATGAGCTTCATTATTTATGAAGAACTTGTGGCTTTAAACTTCATTTTATCCAGCTAAGTGAACTTTACTGTTCTTGGTCCTTTGGTTTCACTGGCAATACACCATCATCCTCTCTTAGTACATCAAATCCACTCTTTAATTTTACTAATATCTGAAATCACCATGTATATTTACTGGATCCCTGTATCAGCCTCTGCAGGCTTAAAATAAGCCTTCAGAGGTTGCTTTGACTAACAACATCCAGGGTAGGTAGACAGACACACTGCTCCTTGAACAGTATGAGGATCACTCCAACTCCATAAAATGCCTTTAAACTTGGATAAAGTGTTGAGATACTCCATGTTAACTCCAACCTGAAGTTGAGTTAGCTTCATCCCTAAATAAGCATAAAATTGTAAAAGAAAGAATTGCTGGTCAGGAAAAACCTCTACCCAAGATGTAAACAAGGTGAGTACAAATATCAGAATGTGTCAAAAGTTGTCATGCTGAAGAAAACATCATCAGAAAGAAGCAAATCACTGGAACAGAAGCAGAAAACTATTGCTTGATTATGCAGATCTAGATTGTGTTTGTTAAGGGCAGTAAGGCCAATTAAAACTAATAGTTATAGGAATTATAAGAATAAGTAATCAAACTAAATGAAGGATTTATATAAAATATGTCTGTGTTCTCGACTCCTCCAGCTTCAAAATCAAATAAATGCAGTTGTTAACAAAGATTAAAAGCTTGGTCTGAATTTCATATTTGGACAGGAAAACTTTGTTACAAAACCTGTTACAACCTGTTACAAAATTGTAACAGTACTGGCATTCACCCAACAACATAGAAAATGTACTGCCCACAAAAAGCCGGACAAATCAAAATCAAATAATAATTGACCGTCAAGCTCAATCATCATTGAGTGAAGCAAGGTATTACTTAGTGCTTTCAAGCAGCACTCACCTCACCTAAAACCTACTTACAGAAGCTCAGTTTGGACTCTGACTTTATAAGAGGATGTGAAAAGGGTAGTGGTAACTTGGATTCTGTGAGGGCCACTCGGTTTCATTCCAACATTAGTACAAACATGGAAAAGAAAGCTAAACTCCAGTTGTAAGCAGAGGGCGACTGCCCCTGACATCAAGGCAGCATTTGACTGAATATCAAGGAGCGGTAACAAATATGAAATCGCTGGAATTTGGGAAAAACTGATCACTGGTTGAAATATGGCTTCCACAAAATTTATTGGAGGATCATCATCCCAAGACTAGGACAGAGACACAGAAGTTCCTCAGATAACACCCTAGGTCAATCACTTTCATCAGTGACATTCTTCTATCATTAATGAGAAAAAAACTTCAAGACAAACTTTGTATTTCGGAGCTTTTCAGATTTCGGACAAAAGATCATCTACCTTTTCTGTGTGCCATTCTTGTCATCTCAACAGGAAGGATATGATAGCATGACATTAGATTATATTTTTTTAAGATTAGACTCTCTACAAGGTGGAAACAGGCCCTTCGGACCAATAAGCCCATACCGACCATCCAAACAGTAACTCACCCAGAGCCATTCCCCTACCCTATATTTACTCCTGACTAATGCACCTAACACTATGGGCAATTTAGCATGGCCAATTCACCTAACCTGCACAACTTTGGACTGTGGGAGGAAACCGGAGCACCCAGAGAAAACCTACACAGACACAGGGGGAATGTGCAAACTCTACACAGACAGACAGTCGCCCGAGACAGGAATTGAACCCGGGTTCCTAGCACTGTGAGGCAGCAGTGTTAACCACTGAGCCACTGAATGCCCTTAGAAAGGGTACAGAATAGATTTACTGGGATATTGCATGGGATAGAGACATTGAGTCATAAGAAGAGACTAAGTACGTTTGGATTGTTTTCTTTAGAGTAGAGAACATAGAACATTACAGCGCAGTACAGGCCCTTCGGCCCTCGATGTTGCGCTGCCCTTTCATACTAATCTGAAGCCCATCCCGCCTACACTATTCCATGTATGTCCATATGCCTGTCCAATGACTACTTAAATGCACTTAAACTTGGCGAATCTACTACCGTTGCAGGCAAAGCATTCTATACCCTTACTACTCTGAGTAAAGAAACTACCTCTGACATCTGTTATAGACCTATCCCCCCTCACTTTAAAGTTGTGTCCACCAATGTTTGCCATTCCCATACTTGGAAAAAGGCTCTCCCTGTCCACCCTATCGAGCTCTCTGATTATCTTGTATGTCTCTATTAAGTCACCTTTCAACCTTCTCTCTAACGAGAACAGCCTCAAGTCCCTCAGCCTTTCCTTGTAAGGCATTCCTTCCATACCAGTTGAAAATGTGTTGCTGGTTAAAGCACAGCAGGTCAGGCAGCATCCAAGGAACAGGAAATTCGACGTTTCGGGCATAAGCCCTTCATCAGGAATGAGGAGAGAGTGCCAGGCAGGCTAAGAGAAAAGGTAGGGAGGAGGAACTTGGGGGAGGGGCGATGGAGATGTGATAGGTGGAAGGAGGTCAAGGTGAAGGTGATAGGCCGGAGTGGGGTGGGGGCGGAGAGGTTAGGAAGAAGATTGCAGGTTGGGAGGGCGGTGCTGAGTTGAGGGAACCGACTGAGGCAAGGTGGGGGGAGGGGAAATGAGGAAACTAGAGAAATCCGAGTTCATCCCTTGTGGTTGGAGAGTTCCCAGGCGGAAGATGAGGCGTTCTTCCTCCAACTGTCGTGTTGTTATGCTTTGCCGGTGGAGGAGTCCAAGGACCTGCATGTCCTCAGTGGAGTGGGAGGGAGAGTTAAAGTGTTGAGCCACGGGATGGTTGGGTTGGTTGGTCCGGGCGTCCCTGAGGTGTTCTCTGAAGCGTTCTGCAAGTAAGCGGCCCGTCTCCCCAATGTAGAGGAGGCCACATCGGGTGCAGCGGATGCAATAGATGATGTGTGTGGAGGTGCAGGTGAACTTGTGGCGGATATAGAAGGATCCCTTGGGGCCTTGGAGGGAAGTGAGGGAGAAGGTGTGGGCGCAAGTTTTACATTTCCTGCGGTTGCAGGGGAAGGTGCCGGGAGTGGAGGTTGGGTTGGTGGGGGGTGTGGACCTGACGAGGGAGTCACGAAGGGAGTGGTCTTTGCGGAACGCTGATAGGGGAGGGGAGGGAAATATATCCCTGGTGGTGGGGTCCGTTTGGAGGTGGCGGAAATGACGGTGGATGATACGCTGTATGCGGAGGTTGGTGGGGTGGTAGGTGAGAACCAGTGGGATTCTGTCTTGGTGGCAGTTGGAGGGGCGGGGCTCAAGGGCGGAGGAGCGGGAAGTGGAGGAGATGCGGTGGAGGGCATCGTCGATCACGTTTGGGGGGAATCTGCGGTCCTTGAAGGAGGAGGCCATCTGGGCTGTGCGGTGTTGGAACTGGTCCTCCTGGGAGCAGATGCGGCGGAGACGAAGGAATTGGAAATATGGGATGGAGTTTTTACAGGGGGCAGGGTGGGAGGAGGTGTAATCCAGATAGCTGTGGGAGTCAGTCGGTTTATAGTAGATGTCTGTGTTGAGTCGGTCGCCTGAGATAGAAATGGAAAGGTCCAGGAAGGGGAGGGAGGAGTCTGAGACAGTCCAGGTGAATTTGAGGTCGGGATGGAAGGTGTTAGTAAAGTTGATGAACTGTTCAACCTCCTCGTGGGAGCACGAGGCAGCGCCGATACAGTTATCGATGTAGCGGAGGAAAAGGTGGGGGGTGGTGCCAGTGTAGTTGCGGAAGATGGACTGTTCCACATATCCTACGAAGAGACAGGCATAGCTGGGGCCCATGCGGGTGCCCATGGCAACTCCTTTAGTTTGGAGGAAGTGGGAGGATTGAAAAGAGAAGTTATTCAGGGTGAGGACCAATTCAGTCAGTCGAAGGAGGGTGTCAGTGGAAGGGTACTGGTTGGTGCGGTGGGAAAGGAAGCAGCGGAGGGCTTTGAGTCCTTCGTGATGGGGGATGGAGGTGTACAGGGACTAGATGTCCATCGTGAAAATAAGGCTTTGGAGACCGGGGAAGCGAAAATCCTGGAGGAGGTGGAGGGCGTGGGTGGTGTCCCGAACATAGGTGGGGAGTTCTTGGACTAAAAGGGACAGAACCGTGTCAAGGTATGCGGAGATGAGTTCGGTGGGGCAGGAGCAGGCTGAGACAATGGGTCGGCTGGGGCATTCAGGTTTGTGGATTTTGGGCAGGAGGTAGAAATGGGCGGTGCGGGGTTGTGGAACTATGAGGTTGGAGGCGGTGGATGGGAGATCCCCTGAGGTGATGAGGTTATGGATCGTCTGGGAGATGATGGTCTGGTGGTGGGAGGTGGGGTCGTGGTCGAGGGGGCGATAAGAGGAGGTGTCCACGAGTTGGCGTTTGGCCTCAGCGGTATAGAGGTCGGTGCGCCAAACTACTACCGTGCCTCCCTTGTCTGCCGGTTTTTTTATTCCTTCCATACCAGACAATATTCTAGTAAATCTCCTCTGCACCCTTTCCAAAGCTTCCACATCCTTCTTATAATGCGGTGACCAGAACTGCACACAATACTCCAAATGTGGCCTTACCAGAGCTTTGTACAGCTGCAGCATAACCTCCTGGTTCCGGAACACAATCCCTCTATTAATAAAGGCCAAAACACTATGCCTTCTTAACAACCCTGTCAATCTGGGTAGCAACTTTCAGGGATCTGTGTACATGGACACAGATCTCTCTACTCATCTGCACTCCCAAGAATCTTACCATTAGTTCAGTACTTTGCATTCCAAATACTCCGTCCAAAGTGTATCACCTCACACTTGTCCACATTAAACTCCATTTGCCACCTCAGCCCAGCTCTGCATCCTATCTATGTCTCTCTGCAACCTACTACATCCTTTGTCACTATCCACAACTCCACTGACCTTAGTGTTATCCGCAAATTTACTAACCCACCCTTCTAAGCCCTCATCCAGGTCATTTATAAAAATGACGAACAGCAGTGGACCCAACACTGACCCTTGCGATACGCCGCTAGTGACAGGACATCAAGATGAAAATGTTCCATCAATTACAACCCTCTGTTTTCTTTCAGCAAGCCAACTACTGATCCAAACTGCTTTGTTTCCCACAATCCCATTCCTCCGCATTTTATATAATAGCCCACTGTAGGGAACCTTATCGAGTGTCTTGCTGAAATCCATATACACCACATCAACCAGTTTGCTCTCATCTACCTGTTTGGTCACTTGGTCAAAAAAGTCAATAAGATTCATTAGGCACGACCTACCCTTCACAAAACCGTGCTGATTGTCCCTGATCAGATTATTCTTTTCTAGATGGTTATAAATCCCATCTCTTATAACCTTTTCCAATACTTTACCAACAACTGAAGTGAGACTCACTGATCTGTAATTACCAGGGTTGTCTCTACTACCCTTTTTGAACAAGGGAACCACATTTGCTATCCTCCAGTCCTCAGGCACTATTCCTGTAGACAATGGTGATTTGAAGATCAATGCCAAAGGCTCGGCAATCTCTTCCTTTGCTTCCCAGAGGATCCTAGGATAGATCCCATCCAGCCCAGGGGACTTGTCTATTTTCACACTCTGCAGTATTTCTAATACCTCTTCCTTGTGAACCTCAATCTCTTCTAGTCTAGATGCAAGTATCTCTGTATCTTCCTCGCCAACATTTTCATTTTCTATAGTGAACACTGTTGAAAAATATTTATTTAGTGTCTCCCCTATCTCCTCTGACTCTGCACACAACTTCCCACTATTATCCTTGATTGGCCCTAACTTAACTCTCGTCATTCTTTTATTCCCGACATACCTATGGAAAGCCTTAGGGTTTACCCTGATCCTATCCACTAACAATTTCTCATGTCTCCTCCTGGCTCTTCTGAGCTCACTTTTTAGGTCTTTCCTGACTTCCTTGTAACCCTCAAGCGGCCTAACTGAGCTTTCACATTTTGTCCGAACATGAGCCTTCTTCTTCTCGACCAGGGATTCCACTTCCTTAGTAAACCACGGCTCACGCGTTCTATATCTTCCTCTCTGCCTGACAGGTACATACTTATCTAGGACACACAGGAGCTTTTCCTTGAATAAGCTCCACATTTTTAATGTGCTCATCCCCTGCAGTTTCGTTCTCCATCCTATGCTTCCTAAATCTTTCTTAACTGCATTGCAATTTCCCTTCCCCCAGCTGTAACTCTTGCTCGGTGGAGTACACCTATCCCTTTCCATCACTAAAGTAAACTTGACAGAATTGCGATCACTGTCTCCAAAGTGCTCACCTACTTCCAAATCTAACACCTGACCAGGCTCGTTACCCAGTACTAAATCTAAAAAGTGGCTTTGCCCCTTGTAGGCCTGTCTACATCCTGTGTCAGGAAGCCCTCCTCCACACACTGGACAAAAACTGACCATCTATAGTACTTGTACTGTAGTGATCCCAGTCAATATTTGGACAGTTGAAGTCCCCCATGACAACTACCCTGCCTCTCTCACTCCTATTGAGAATTATCTTTGCTATCCTTTCCTCTACATCTCTGGGACTATTCAGAATCCTACAGAAAACTCCCAGCATGATGACTTCTTTTGTTTCTAACCTCAGCCCGTACTACCTCAGTTGACGAGTTCTACAACAGTAATATTGTTCCTGATCAACAATGCCACACCTCCCCCTCTTTTACCATCTCTCTGTTCTTACTGAAACATCCAAATCCTGGAACCTGCAACAGCCAACAACCTGCTCTATCCATGTCTCCGTAATGGCCACAACATCGAAGTCCCAGGTACCAACCCACCCACCAGTTCACCCACTTTATTTCGGATGCTCCTCATTTTGAAGTACACACACTTCAATCCAGGTTCTCGCTTGCTAGTATCAGAAACTTTATTTTTGAACTCCCTACTCTCATCCTCTTCTGTACCTGTCCTACCATTTTGGTTCCCATCCCCCTGCTGTATTAGTTTAAATCCACCTTAATAGCTTTAGCGAATTTCCCACCCAGGATATTGGTACACCTCTGGTTTAGATGAAGACCATCCTGCTTGTAGAGGTCCCACCAACCCCAGAAAAAGCTCCAATTATCCAAAAACCTGAAACCCTCCTTCCTGCACCATCCCTGTAGCCATGTGTTCAACTCCTTTCTCTCCCTATTCCTCACCTCACTAGCACGTGGAAAGACCGAGGGGGAACATGATTGAGGTGCATAAGATTATGGGAGTTATGGACAGGGTGAATAGAGATCAGCTGTTCCCCTTAGTTGGAGGGGAGTCAGTCACAAGAGGGCATAGTTTTAGGCTAAGGGGCAGTAGATTCAGAAGGGATTTGGTTTAAAAAACCTTTTCGTTCAGCAGGTGGTCAAAATCTGGAGTGCACTGGCTGGGAAGGTAGTGGGGGCTGGAAATCTTACAACATTTATAAAAGATTTGGATAAGTACTTCAAGTATCATAAGATTCAAGAATATGGATCAACTGCAGGAAATTGGAATTAGTGTACTTTTAGTGGTAGTTATGTTGATCAGACTCAATGGGCTGAAGGGCCTTTTCTGCACTGTATGAATCTATGAACAGCAAGTCAGAGGAATTCTAAGGCAAGCAACTCCCCCCCCCCACCCCCTCAATTCCTCAAAGTCCATACATCATCTACCAGGCACAAGTCATGAATGTATTAGAAAACTCTGCTTGCTTGGTTTAATACAGTTCCAATAATATTCAGGAAGCATGACACCATTCAAGACAATGCTTTCTTGATGAGTACTTCAAGCATCACCTGAAACTTTCACTCCCCCCAGCATTATTCCAAAGAGGCAGTACTGACTATAGTTGCAAGATGGAATACAATAACTAATCAATGCTCTTTCAAATGACATCAAAATCTCTAATCTCTGACAACTAGAAGGATAAGGGTGGCAAGATTTAGGAGAACATAAGCCAATTCAAGTTTCCAACCAAGCCACACTTGATCCCGACTTGGAACCAAATCAACATTCCTTCACTGATGCTGGGCCAAAATGCTGGAAAGCTTTAAAAGCACTTTTGATGTGCAGAATTGCAGCAGTGCAAGAATATAGCTCACCCACTACCCTCTTAGGGAATATTAGGAACGGTGGATTTACATTCTAAGGCTAAATAAAAACTAAACATACAGCCTCATTATAATATGTAAAATGCTAACCTCCCTTGGCAAGGCAATATACTAGAGCCCAAAAACTGCACTACAGGGCTTAAGGTAGGGAGACACTGTTCGGGCAAGGGACTCAAGCCAAGTTAAGGTGTATTAAATTACAAGGTCATAGATAGGGAAAAAAACCTTTCCCCTGAGTAAAGGGTCAATAACTAGGGGTCATAATTTTAAAGTAAGGGGCAGATAGTCTATTGGGGGAACTTAATGGGTTCATTGTGGGATTGACATAAGCATATCTGTAATTGTGGCTGAAAAGGGTGCTAAAGGCAGGAACCTGTACATTTAAGAATTATTTACATTAACATTTCAAATGCCATTGCATACAAGGCTATGGGCCAAGTGCTGGAAAATAGAATCAAAGTAGATAGGTGCTCGATGACTGGTATAGGCATGATGGGCCTCTTTCCATGCTGTAAAAAAAACTCCATTATATTGTTTGGAATTACCAGGCTTCCTAAGATTTTCAAATGTTATTCTCTTTCTTTGCAGAGGGTAAAGTAAATGGTTCTATATCCGATACATATATTTAAGTAATTTTTCACAAAGATAAAGTTAGATGAGTAACTGAAACTTAAGATAGAGCTCATGTGAATAACCACTTTTGCAGGACACTAAACAGAACACTATTTACTTAAAACTTGATAATAATTCATCATGTTAATGGACTTTAGTTTCATGTCATATGAGGTGATAGAATAACTTGTATCAAAACTAAAACACTGACATTTCATATGCCTAACATGCTATAAAGAATATACGAAGCTCTATGGGCTACTCGTTACCAAGTTGGAAGTTGGATCTGATCATAGAGAACTTGATCAATGAGCTACATATGAAATAATCATATTGAAATGGAAATGTTTAACAGCACTTAGAATTATAGATTAAAAACTAAGCCAGTGTTTCAAACATTAAACAGATTTTGGCCAACAAGATATGCAGACATTTTTAAAAAATCTCTGCACAGTTCATCTTCAGAGGTATACTGGTAAGTAGAAAACCCATAGACTTGCCACTGAAAATGAAGGGCAACAGAGATCCTCAAAATAATCACTGCTGTATATCAGTAACATTTATTCATTTTTTATTTCTCACAAGATTACTCCTTCATATTGGAATTCTTGACTTCTTTTGTGTGTTGCTATATTTGACAACCCAGTTAAGACCAGTAATTTGTCATGCATGTGAAACCAGAGCCCCATTTCTTCTTAAATGTGTTATGAAGTACCATTTTACCTTTCATTGTCTCTTCAAAAGAACATGGCGGGACAGGAATTTCTTTCTTCACACTGACATCTGAGGAACTCACTGAAACACAAAGAATACATGCTGACCTTTTCAAAACTCAATTATCTCGTCCAGTATTCCCTTTGCCAAACATTATAAACTATCCATCCATACAAATGGCTCATTTAGTTCTCCATGAAGACTAAGCAAGAATCATGACAATCAATCAATCAATCAGTTTACTATTAAAAACAATTAATCAGATATTTGTATTCAGATATGGCCCTTAAAATCTTGGAATAATATTTTCCAAGGTCGCAGATTGTACTAGATGCCACAGAACAGTCCAAGCTCTTTGGCTTTGTGGCTTGATAAGATTCATACAGCCTCACAGGACACAGAGACAATATTCCTCTTAACTTGCAAATAATTTAAGCTCTATCTTTCAAATGACCTTAAGTTTCCTGAAGTAGGGTTTATTCACCAATAAATTTGGTTTAGCGCAGGTGGCTGGCCAGCCAGTTTTGTGATGCAGAGTTGTGCCAACAGTGCAAGTTCAACTCCATATTGGTTGAGGTTACCATGAAAGACCTTCCTTCTCAACCTCTTCCATCATTGAATCCCTACAGTATGGAAACAAGCTTTTTTGGCCTAAAAAGTCCACACCAACTATGAAAAGAAACCCACCCAGACCTATTTCCCTACCCTATATTTACACCTGACTAATGCACCTAACCTATACACCCCTGAACACTATGAGCAATTTAGCACGGCCAATTCATCGAACCTGTACATCTTTAGACTGTGGGAGGAAACTGGAGCACATGAAGGAAACCCACTCAGACACGGGGAGAATGTGCAAACTCCACACAGACAGTCGTCCGAAGCTGGAATGGAACCCGGGTCCTTGGTGCTGTGAGGCAGCAGTGGTAACCACTGAGCCACTGTGCTCCCCCCCCCCCAAAGTCATGGTCACCCTCAAATTAAACCACCACCCAGTTGTCCCTCTAATGAGGGAGAAGCCGGATGGTCTGGTGAGACTATGAAGGTTTTGCATTCACTAATGAAGCAACAGTACGGAAAAGAAGCAATTTTAAAATAAATGTTGTGATGATTCTAAACTAAGCAAGATAAGCTAACAGATAAGAAATCTCTCTCATAATCTACAAAGCCAGCTAGTGAAAGATAGAACTGGAGTCCATCTTTACAAAAGATTTATTTATAGAGTTTCATATGATAAACTTGCATCTCTTAAGCCAACAATATAGTTTCAGTATCTGTCATTTTCTAGGGGTTTAAGGAGATTCCCACTTAATGTTCATCACTTACATATAATTAAGCCCAATTCACACAAAAGTAACAAATTCATTTTTGTTTATACAGAAATAAGAGTTTAGATGTACAACAAAAATCTTAAAATGAGGTTGAAAATTTTGAATTCTTTTCAAAGTACTATATTGCAAAACCTCCTTCCTCCAGCTCCCTGAACAATTTGATTATGCATGCATTTCTTTTGTAAAACAACCTGACAGTTGATGATCTGCATCCACTGAATTGCATGGATATGGAGATGCCAGTGGTGGACTGGGGTGGACAAAGGTAAAAATCACAACACCAGAATGTAGTCCAATAGGTTTATTTGTAAGTTCAAGCTTTCAAAGCACTACTCCTCTGTCAGGTGGCTAGTGGGGCAGGATCATAGGACACAGCATTTATAGTAAAAGATCAAAGTGTCTTACAACTGACGCAATGTATTGAAGAAACCTGGATTGCTGTTAAGTATCTCATTTTAAGTGATTAAAGACAAGTTTCAATTGATTAATATGTAAAGTCACAGTCCTGCGATAACTTAAGGCTTTATTAGTATTTTAAAAAAGGTGACGTCTCAGCTCATTCAATTCAAGGTGTAAAGTTGGAGTTTGCCTGTATCCCAACCTTGAGTCAGACTGGCTCTATATCCAAATTAGGAATTTATAAATGTCACAGACTGACTGCCTTTTTCAAACAAAATAGAATGTATCTGCAAATGTATTGAACTTGGTTGTTCTCATCACCACTTCAAGTTGCATGGTCAGTCTGTAACATTTCTGAATCCCACTCTTTATATAGCATTACTGTTTCTTGTGGAATGATACACTATTACAAGCTACACAATTTTCAATGTGACCACACTGATGATTTCACTTATTTTTCTGACAAATAAATTGACATCTGCTGCCTCCACAACCACCATTGTTCGGCATTCAAAATACTTGTAACCCCTTACATTTTCTTAGCTTTCCAATGGATGATATTATCCATTTTCATCCAGAAGACAAAGAATGAAACCAATGCACAATATATTCTTTAGATAGACCACCATATGAAGCACTGCGGAAAAAGGGATTAATTTCATGTTCTTTGGGTCATCTAAGGATGGGAATTTAAGCACACATTTATCCAGAGTTTTGCTTTAAATACCAAAAATGCAACAGAGAGAAATTCCACAGACAAAACTCAAAACCAAAAGTATTAATTCGCTACTATCTATTCATGAAACTGTGACACTCCTGGAATGTCCCAGATAGAGATGTAAAGTAGCCTTAACTCCATACCATCCCTTTATTTTGGGACGCAAATAAATACTGTAAGCCCCTAAATTAGATGATTTTGGATCTCATGTCTCGATCACAAAGCCCAAAGATGAAACACCCATGTTTTGTGTCTTCCCATTTCCAATTCTGACCATATCAATAAGAATACACAATGCTTTGATTTGCAATTACTCCAGGTTTATTTAGCAGCTTCTGAAACCAAGTATTTGTCTTTAACTTACATTTAAAAACTTAATTCCTTAGCTAAAAGTTATTGCAAAAACATATAAATGATAACATATTTGTAAAAATGCCACCCTGTCATTTATATAAATGATTTGGATGTAAACATAGGAGGTATAGTTATTAAGTTTGCAGATGACACTAAAATTGGAGGTGTAGTGGACTGCAAAGAAGGTTATCTCAGATTACAATGGGAACTTGATCAGATGGGCCAATGGGCTGAGAAGTGGCAGATGGAGTTTAATTTAGATAAATGAGAGGTGCTGCATTTTGGGAAAGCAAATCTTAGCAGGACTTATACACTTAATGGTAAGGTCCTAGGGAATGTTGCTGAACAAAGAGACCTTGGAGTGCAGGTTCATAGATCCTTGAAAGTGGAGTCGCAGGTAGATAGGATGGGGAAGGCGGCGTTTGCTTTGCTTCCTTTATTGGTCAGTGTATTGAGTATAGGAGTCGGGAGGTCATGTTATGGCTGTACAGGACATTGGTTAGGCCTCTTTTGGAATATTGCGTACAATTCTGGTCTCCTTCCTATTGGAAGGATGTTGTGAAACTTGAAAAGGTTCAGAAAATATTTACCAGGAAGTTGCCAGGGTTAGAGGATTGGAGCTAAAAGGGAGAGGCTTAATAGTTGTGGTTCTGTTCGCCCAGCTGGAAATTTGTGTTGCAGACGTTTCGTCCCCTGTCTAGGTGACATCCTCACTGCTTGGGAGCCTCCTGTGAAGCGCTTCAACTCCTGTTCCTCCACAGAAGCTTCAGAACTAGAACAACGAGCACCCGAGCTACAAATCTTCTCCCAAACTTTGAAGAGGCTTAATAGGCTGGGGCTGTTTTCCCTAGAACGTCGGAGGCGGAGGGATGACCTTATAGAGGTTTTACAAAATTATGAGGGTGAGAATAGGATAAATAGACAAGGTCTTTTCCCTGGAATGGGGGAGTCCAGCACTAGAGGTTTAGAGTGAAGGGGGAAAGATATAAGAGAGACCTAAGGGGCAACCATTTCATTCAGAGGGTGGTATGTATATGGAATGAGCTGCCAGAGGGAGTGGTAGAGGCGAGTACAATTGCAACATCTGAAAGGCATCTGGATAAGTATATGAATAGGAAAGCTTGAGGGATGTGGGTCAAGTGCTAGCAAATGGGACTAGATTAGGTTAGGATATCTTGTTGGTGTGAACGAGTTGGATTAAAGGGTCTGTTTCCATGTTGTACACCTCTATGATTCTATGACAATTGTCCTAATCTCCAACATTGTTTTACATTCCAATCTGCAAGGACTTTTTCAGTACAAATCCACCAAACTGAAAGCTGATTTTCCCTGATTTAGTGCCTCATAATAAATGCCAAACTCTCCAAGAACCTAACCCCCTTTGTTTTGCCTCTCTAATTGATTTATCCTCAGTTTATTAGCAGCCATGAAGACTTTTGCTTCTCATCCTGTTCTACAGTCTTTGTTTCATTGTGTAATCTGTTCAAGTTACAACCATTATTTAACTTCTCTGACTTTCCAGATGCCAGCTACAAGATCTCCTAGTTTCATTACAGCTCTTTCTCTGATATTCAATCGATTTCCAACGAAATCGATTGATCAGTACCTGTACTGTGTTTTTCTACTATCCACTCATTCCATTTTTCTGAGCCCCAAATGTCAACTCTCTTGCTCCTCAGAGGCTGCTCAACCTGCTGTGCTTTTTCCAGCGTGACACTTTATCAACTCTGACTTCTTCAACATCTGCAATCCCCGCTATCTCCCAACTTAATTTCTTGACCAGAATCCTGAATATTTAGGAAATTTTATGTTTTTCCTGCAAATTCCACAATTGTCTCATTTCTCCTCACCAGACATCTATGTAATGTGCTGCCTGAATATCGAGTCAAATCAACTGGCCTTGGACTGTGTCTTGTGTGATATCATAAGTCTCAGTACCATTATCCAGTCCTTGGTCTACTGCATCGTATTTTTTAAGCCTCTCATCACAAGCACAAGCATTTGAGATACAAGGTCAGCTGCTCAGTCTTTTGTAATTGATCAATCTTATCTAAAATACCCATTTGGCCTTACTCAGCACTATACTAAGACTCAATCAGGTCAAAGTCTTACAATGTGTGAAATGAAAGTATTTTGACACCCCATAATGTTAAATCCATAGTAACTACGTCATTAAAGTAATTGCTTATGACATGACATGGCAGGTATCTTTGACACTTTTTTGTAATTCAGATTTCAACAATTCCACCAACTTGAGCTATTTTGTTTGAATACTGTTCATCAATGTACTTTATTTTTTAGCAGGACTTTTAACTCCTGGCAATAAGGATCAAAATTACATTTGAAACATACAGTCAGAGTTGTATAGCACAGAAACAGCTCCTTAGTCCAACTCGCCCAAACCGACCAAATATTCTAAATTAATCTAGCCCCATTTGCCAGCATTTGGCCCATCTCCGTCTAAACATGCCCTATTCATGTATTCATTCAGATGCCTTTTAACGTTGCAACTGTACCAGCCTCTACCATTTACCTCCAGCAGCTCATTCCATAGACTCGCCACTTTCTGCATGAAAAAGTTATCCCTCAGGTCCTTCCTAAATATTTCTCCTCTCATCTTCAGCCTATGCCCTCTGTGTTTGGACTCCCCTACTCTGGGAAAAAAAACATGACTATTCACCCTATCCATGCCCCTCATGATTTTATCAATCTCTATAAGGTTACCCCTTATCCTCCAACGCTCCAGGGAAAATAGCCCCAGCCTATCCCTATAGTTCAAACCATCCACCTAAGCAATATGCTTGTAAATATTTTCAGCAGCCTTTCAAGCTTAACAACATATTTCCTATAGCAGGAAGACCAGAATCGAATGCAATATTCCAAAAGGGGTCTATAAAACTGCAACATGACTTCCCAAATCTGATGCTCAATGCACTGACCAATAAAGCTTAAAAAATGTGTTGCTGGAAAAGCGCAGCAGGTCAGGCAGCATCAAAAGAACAGGAGAATCAACATTTTGGGCATAAGCCCTTCTTCAGGAATGAGGAGGATGTGCCAAGAAGGCTAAGATAAAAGGTAGGGAGGAGGGACTTGGGGGAGGGGCATTGGGAATACGATAGGTGGAAGGAGGTTAAGGTGAGGGTGAGTCTGAGGGTTGGGACTGAGAAAAGGTGGGGGGAGGGGAAATTAGAAAGCTGGAGAAATCTGCATTCATCCCTTGCGGTTGGAGGGTTCCTAGGCGGAAGATGAGGTGCTCTTCCTCCAGGTGTCGTGTTGCCATGGTCTGGCGATGGAGGAGGCCAAGGACCTGCATGTTCTTGGCGGAGTGGGAGTGGGTGTTAAAGTGTTCAGCCACGGGGCGGTTGGGTTGGTTGGTCTGGGTGTCCCAGAGGTGTTCTCTGAAACGTTCCGCAAGTAGGCGGCCTGTCACCCCAAAGTATAGCAGGCCACATCGGGTGCAGTGGATGCAGTAAATGATGGGTATGGAGGTGCAGGTGAATTTCTGACGGATATGGAAGGATCCTTTGGGGCCGTGGAGGGAAGTGAGGGAGGTGGTGTGGGCGCAAGTTTTGCATCTCTTGCAGTTGCAGGGGAAGGTGCCAGAAGTGGAGGTTGGGTTGGTGGGGGGTGTGGATCTGATGAGGGCGTCACGGAGAGTGGTCATTCCGGAACACTGATAGGTGTGGGGAGGGAAATATATCCTTGGTGGTGGGGTCTGTTTGGAGGTGGCGGAAATGACGAAGGATGATATGATGTATCCGGAGGTTGGTGGGGTGGTAATTGAGGACCAGTGGGGTTCTGTCCTGGTGGCGATTGGAAGGGAGGGGTTCAAGGGCGGAGGAGATGTGGTGGAGAGCATCATTAACCAAGTCAGAGAGGAAATTGCGGTCTTTGAAGAAGGAGGCCATCTTGGTTGTTCGGTATTGGAATTGGTCCTCCTGGGAGCAGGTGCGGCGAAGGTGAAGGAATTGGGAATATGGGATGGCGCTTTTACAGGGGGGAGGGTGCGAGGTGGTCTAATCTAGATTGCTGTGGGAGTTAGTCGGTTTATAGTAAACGACCGTGTTGAGTCGATCGTCCAAGATAGAAATGGAGAGGTCTAGGAAGGGCAGGGAGGAGTTTGAGACGGTCCAGTTAATTTGAGGTCAGGGTGAAAGATGTTAGTAAAGTGGATGAACTGTTCAACCTCCTCGTGGGAGCACGAGGTAGCGCCGATACAGTCATCGATGTAGCGAAGGAAAAGGTGGGGGGTGGTGCCAGTGTAGCTGCGGAAGATGGACTGTTCCACATATCCTACAAAGAGGCAGGCATAGCTGGGGTCCAAGCGGGTGCCCATGGCTACTCCTTTGCTTTGGAGGAAGTGGAAGGATTGGAAAGAGAGCATGTTCAGAGTGAGGACCAGTTCAGTCAGTCGAAAGAGGGTGTCAGTGAAAGGGTACTGTTGGTTTGGCGGGAAAGGAAGAAGCGGAGGGCTTTGAGGCCTTCGTGATGGGGGATGGAGGTGTATAGGGACTGGATGTCCATAGTGAAGATAAGGCGTTGGAGGCCGGGGAAGCGAAAATCATGAAGGGGGTAGTGGGCATGGGTGTTGTCCCGAACGTAGGTGGGGAGTTCTTGGACTAAGGGGGACAGGACCGTGTCAAGGTATGCAGAAATGAGTTCGGTGGGGCAGGAGCAGGCTGAGACAATGGGTCGGCTGGGGTAGTCAGGTTTGTGGATTTTGGGCAGGAGGTAGAAACAGGTGGTGCGGGGTTGTGGGACTATGAGGTTGGAGGCGGTGGATGGGAGAACCCCTGAGGTGATAAGGTTATGGATGGTCTGGGAGATGATGGTTTGGTGGTGGGAGGTGGGGTCATGGTCAAGGGGGCAGTAGGAAGAGGTGTCCACAAGCTGGCGTTTAGCCTCAGCAATATAAAGATCGGTGCGCCAAACTACCACTGTGCCTCCCTTGTCTGCCAGTTTGATGATGAGGTTGGAGCTGGAATGGAGGGCTGCACTTTGCGAGGGTGAGAGGTTGGAATGGGTGAGAGGGGTGGACAGGTTGAGGCGGTCAATGTCGCGGCAGCAGTTGGCTATGAAGAGATCGAGAGCGGGTAAGAGGCCAGCACAGGGTGTCCAGGTGGATGGGGTGTGTTGGAGGCAGGAGAAGGGGTCGTCAGAGGGTGGGTGGGAGTCCTAATTGAAGAAGTAGGCACGGAGGCGAAGGCGGCGGAAGAAATGCTCGATGTCTTGCCATGTGTTGAATTCGTTAATCCAGGAGCGTAGGGGGATGAAGGTGAGGCCTCTGCTGAGGACTAATCTTTCATCCTCAGAGAGGGGGGAGGTCTGGAGGGATGGTGAAAATACGGCAGGGCTGGGAGCTAGAACTGACCAATAAAGGCAAGCATACCAAATGCTTTCTTCACTACCTTGTCGACCTGTGACTTGACCTTCACAAAACATTCTCCAGGGCCCTACCATTAGTGTATAAAGTCCAGCACTGATTTGCCTAACCAAAATGCATCATTTCACCTTAAATAAAACTCCATTTTTGGCCCACTGACCCATCTGATTAAGGTCCCAGCGTACTCTAAGATAACAAAGAACAAAGAATACTAAAGCACAGGAACAGACCCTTCAACTCTCCAAACCTGCACCAATTCAGATTCCCTATCTAAACTCTGACATCTATTCTAAGGATCTGTATTCCTTTGCTCCCTGCCCATTCATGTATCTGTCTAGATACATCTTAAATGATGCTATCGTGCCTGCCTCTACCATCTCCACTGACAATGCATTCCAGGCACCCACCACCCTCTGCGTAAAGAACTTTCCATGCATATCTTCCTAAAACTCTTTCCCTCCCATCTTGAACACATGCCCCCTCATAATAGAGTCCCCCACGCTAGGAAAAAGCTTCTTGCTATCCACCCTATCTATACCTCTCATGATTTTGTAGACCACGATCAGGATGCCCCAACTTCCAACTTTTTAATAAAAATAATCCTAATCTACTCAACCTCTCTTCATAGCTAGTGCCCTCCATACCATGCAACATCCCAGTGAACCTCTTCTGCACCCTCTCCAAAGCATCCACATCTTTTTGGTAATATGACGACCAAAACTATACGCAGTATTCCAAAGGTGGCCGAACCAAAGTCTTCTACAACTGTAACATGATCTGCCAACTCTTGTACTCAATGCCCTGTCCAATGAAGGAAATGTCTGTGTTGCCACCTACAGAGTACAACAGATCTGAACACCCAGATCTTTCTGTACATCAATTTTCCCCAGGGCTTTTCCATTTACCATATGGTTCATTCTTGAATTGGATCTTCCAAAATGCATCACCTGGCATTTGCCCAGATTGAACTCCATCTGCCATTTCTCCACCTAACTTTCCAATCTACTTATACCCTGTTGCATTCTCTGACAGTCCACTTCACTATCTGCTTCTCCACCAATCTCACTGTCATTTGCAATCTCCTCATCCAAGTCATGTATAAAAAATTACAAAGAGTAGAGGTCCAAGAACAGAGCCCTGTGGAACACCACTCACCACTGACTTCCATGCAGAATACTTTCCTTCCACTACCACTCGCTGTCTTCTGTCAACCAGCCAATTCTGTATCCAGACAGCTAAATTTCCCTGTATCTCATTCCTCCTGACCTTCTGAACAAGCCTACCATGGGAACCTTATCAAATACCTTGAAGTCCATATACACCACATCCACCATTCGATCCTCAACTTGTCTAGTAACATCCTCAAAGAATTCAATAAGATTTGTGAGGCATGACCTGCCCCTCACAAAGCTATGCTGACTGTAATTAATCAAGCCATGTTCTTCCAGATGGTCATAAATCCTATCCCTCAGAATCCTTTCTAGAAACCTTGTAGATGACAGACAAGAGACTGACTGGCCTATAATTGCGGGAATTCCCTTATTTCCTTTCTACAGCCATTTCCTCATCAATCTACTTTGTCACTTCCTCAATAATTCTATTAAGTTGGCAAGACATGAACTACCCTGCACAAAACCATGTTGCCTGTCACCGATAAGCCCATTTTCTTCCAAACAGGACTGGATCCTATCCCTTAGTATCTTCTCCAGCAGCTTCACTACCACTAATGAGAGGCTCACCGGTTTTTAATGACCTGGATTATCTCTGCTATCTTCTTAAACAAGGGACAACATTAACAATTCTCCAGTCCTCCGGAACCTCACCGGGTTCAAGGATGCTGTAAAGATATCTGTTAAAGCCCCAACTCTTTCCTCTCTCACTTCCCTCAGTAACCTGGAATAGATCCCATCTGAACTTGGGGACTTATCCACTTTCATGCTTTTTGGAATATCCAACACTTCCTTCCTCCTTATGCTGACTCGGCCTAGAGTAATCAAACATCTATCACAAACCTCAACATCCGTCACATCCCTCTCCTCGGTAACACCGATGCAAAGTACTCATTCAGAATCTCAGCCATTTTCTCTGACTCCACGCAGTCCTCCTTTGTCCTTGAGTAGGCCAATCCTTTCTCTAGTTACCTGCTTGCTCCTTCTATACAAATAAAAGGATTTTCCTTAACCTTATTTGCTATATATATTTCATGACCCCTTTCAGTTCTCTTAATCCTTTGTTTCAGATTGGTGCTACTATCCCCATATTCTTCCAAATCTTCAACTGTTTTGAGTTGCTAGACCTTATGTGTGTTTCCATTTTCCTCTTGGCTAGCCTCACAATTTCATCTGTCATCCATGGGAATATAATCTTGCCATTTGCTTCCCTCATTTTCACAGGGACATGTCCTTCCTGCACTATAATCAACCTCGCTTTAAAAGCCTCCCACATATCAAATGTGGATTTACCTTCAAACAGCTGCTCCCAATCCACATTCCCGAGCTCTTGCCAAATTTTTCTATAGTTGGCCTTTCCCCAGTTTAGCACTCTTCCTTTCGGACCACTCTCTTCTTTGTCCAGGAGTATCCTAAAACTTACGGAATTATGATCACGATTCCCAAAGTTATCCCTACTGAAACTTCAACCATCTGGCTGGGTTCATTCTCCAATACCAGGACCAGTATGGCCCCTTCCGGAGTTGGATTATTTACATACTGCTCTGGAAAGCAGCAGGCGCACAGAGAGGGGAGCGGGAAGGTAAGTGGAGACCAGTTTAAATTACGTTTTTCTTTTCGCAGTCTGTGTTTTTTTTATCAACTAGGAGCGGGAACCCAGAAGTCGTCAACAGAGATTCCTGGGAAGGTAAGACGTTTGAGTGGAGAAGGACCGCGTTAAGGAACTGGAGCTGGAGTTGGATGAACTGAGGATTATTCAAGAGGCTGAGAGGGTGATAGATAGAAGCTACAGGGACATAGTTATACCCGAGAACAGAGGTAGCTGAGTAACAGTTAGAGGTGGGAAGGGGAGGAAGCAGGCAGTGCAGGGATCCCCTGTAGTCGTTCCCCTCAACAATAAGTATACCGCTTTGGATGCTGTTGGGGGGGGGGGGGGGGGGGGTTGGTGGTGGAGAAACAGCCTAGCTGGGGTAAGCTGCGATGATGGGTCTCTGGCACAAGGTCTGGCTCTGAGGCCCAGAAGGGAAAGGGGGAAAGCGCTAGTTATAGGAGACTCTACAGTTAGAGGGACAGACAGGTAGTTCTGTGGACATGGGCGAGACTCTCGGATGGTTTGTTGCCTCCTGGGTGTCAGGGTCTGAGACGTCTCGGACCGTGTCTTCAGAATCCATAAGGGGGAGGGTGTGCAGCCAGAAGTCGTGGTGCACATTAGCACCAACGACATAGGTAGGAAGAGGGGTGGGGAGGTCATTCAAGAGCTCAGGGAGTTAGGCTGGAAGCTAAAAGCTAGGATAGACAGAGTCATCATCTCTGGGTTGTTGCTGGTGCCACGTGACAGTGAGACAAGGAATAGGGAGAGAGTGCAGTTGAACACGTAGCTGCAAGGATGGTGTAGGAGGGAGGGCTTCAGGTATTTGGACAATTGGACTGCATTCTGGGGAAGGTGGGACCTGTACAAGTAGGACAGGTTGCACCTGAACCAGAAGGGCACCAATAACCTGGGAGGTAGGTTTGCTAGCATTCTTCGGGGTGGTTTAAACTAATTTGGCAGGGGGATGGGATCCGGACTTGTAGTCCAGCAAGTAGGTTAGCTGTTTTTCAGGATGTCCAAGAACGTAGGGAGGCTGTGGAGAAGGTAGCACTGACAGGGAATACTTGCGGACACAGAGACAGGCTCAATTGTGTATACTTTAACGCAAAGAGTATCAGAAATAAGGTGGGTGAGCTTAAGGCGTGGATCGGTACTTGGGACTACGATGTTGTGGCCATCACGGAAACGTGGATAGAAGAGGGACAGGAATGGTTGTTGGAAGTTCCTGGTTACAGATGTTTCAGTAAGATTAGGGGGAGTGGTGGCGTTGCTAATTAGAAATAGTATAACGAATGCAGAAAGGCAGTTCGAGGGGGATCTGCCTTTGGAAGTAGTATGGGCTGAAGTCGGAAATAGGAAAGGAGCAGTCACCTTGTTGGGTGTTTACTATAGGACCCCCAATAGCAGCAGAGGTGTGGAGAAACAGATTGGGAAACAGATTTTGGAAAGGTGCAGAAGCCACAGGGTAGTAGTCATGGGCGATTTCAACTTCCCAAATATTGATTGGAAGCTCTTTAGGTCAAGTAGATTGGACGGGCAGTGTTTATGCAGTGTGTCCAGAAAGCTTTTCTAACTCAGCATGTAGATTGTCCGACCAGAGGGGAGGCCATATTGGACTTGGTAACGAACCGGGACAAGTGATGGGCTTGTTAGTGGGTGAGCAGTTTGGTGATGGTGACCACAATTCTGTGACTTTCACCTTGGTTATGGAGAGAGATAGGTGCGTGCAACAGGGCAGGTTTTACAATTGGGGAAAGGGTAAATACTATGCTGCAAGATAGGATCTGAGGAGCATAAATTGGGAGCATAGGCTGTCAGGGAAGAGTGTCATTGAAATGTGGAACTTTCTCAAGGAACAGATACAATGTGTTTTTGATATGTATGTACCGGTCAGGCAGGAAAGAGATGGTCACGTGAGGGAACCTTGGTTGATGAGGGAGGTTGAATGTCTTGTAAGGAAGGAGACGGCTTACATAAGGTTGAGGAAACAAGGTTCAGACAGAGCGTTGGAGGGATACAGGATAGCCAGGAGGGAGCTGAAGAAAAGGGATTAGGAGAGCCAAGAGAGGGCATGAAAAGTCTTTGGCGGGTAGGATCAAGGATCAAGTATGCGAACGTGAGAAATATGAGAATGACAAGAACGAGGGTAGGTCCGATCAAGGACAGTAGTGGGAGACTGTGGATTGAGTCGGAAGAGATAGGAGAGGTCTTGAATGAGTACTTTTCTTCAGTATTTACAAATGAAAGGGACCGTATTGTTGAAGAGGAGAGTATGAAACGGACTGGTAAGCTAGAGGAGATACTTGTTAGGAAGGAAGATGTGTTGGGCATTTTGAACAACTTGAGAATAGACAAGTCCTCCAGGCCTGATGGGATATATCCTAGGATTATGTGGGAAGCAAGAGAGGAAATTGCAGAACCGTTGGCAATGATCTTTTCGTCTTCACTGTCAATGGGGGTGGTGCCAGGGGACTGGAGAGTGGTGAATGTTGTGCCCCGTTCAAAAAAGGGAATAGGAATAACCCCGCAAATTACAGGCCAGTTAGTCTTACTTCTGTGGTAGGCAAAGTAATGGAAAGGGTACTGAGGGATAGGATTTATGAGTATCTGGAAAGACACTGCTTAATTAGGGACAGCCAGCACAGGTTTGAGAGGGGTAGGTCTTGCCTTACGAGTCTTATTGAATTCTTTGAGGTGGTGGATGAGGGTAGAGCAGTGGATGTAGTGTACATGGATTTTAGTAAGGCATTTGATAAGGTTCCCCATGGTAGGCTTATGCGGAAAGTCAGGAGGCATGGGATAGTGGGAAGTTTGGCCAGTTGGATAGAGAACTGGCTAACCGGTCGAAGTCAGAGAGTGGTGGTAGATGGTAAATATTCAGCCTGAAGCCCGGTTACGGGTGGAGTTCTGTAGGGATCAGGTCTGGGTCCTCTGCTGTGTGTAATTTTTATTAATGACTTGGAAGAGGGAGTCGAAGGGTGGATCAGGAATTTTGCAGACGATACGAAGATTGGAGGAGTTGTGGATAGTGAAGAGGGAGGTTGTCGGCTGCAAAGGGACTTAGATATGATGCAGAGCTGGGCTGAGGAGTGGTAGATGGAGTTCAACCCTGTCAAGTGTGAGGTTGTCCATTTTGGAAGGACAATTAAGAATGCGGAATACAGGGTTAACGGTAGGGTTGTTAGTAAGGTGGAGGAGCAGAAGGATCTTGGGGTCTAAGTTCATAGATCTTAGAAAGTTGCCACTCAGGTGGATAGAGCTTGTAAGAATGCCTATGGTGTATTAGCTTTCATTTGCAGAGGGATTGAATTCAAGAGTTGTGAGGCGATGTTGCAGCTGCATAGGACCTTGGTAAGGCCACATTTGGAGGATTGGGTGCAATTCTGGTCGCCTCATTTGAGGAAAGATATGGAAGCTTTGGAGAGGGTGCAGAGAAGATTTACCAGGATATTGCCTGGAATGGAGACTAGGTCGTACGAGGATAGGTTGAGTGTGCTAGGCCTTTTCTCATTGGAACGGTGAAGAATGAGGGGTGACTTGATAGAGGTTTATAAGACGATCAGGTGAATAGATAGAGTAGACAGAGACTTTTTACCCGGGTACATCAGAGTGTTACAAGGGGACATAAATTTAAAGTGAAGGGTGGAAGTTATAGGGGGGAATGTCAGGGGTAGGTTCTTTACCCAGAGAGTGGTGGGGGCATGGAATGCGCTGCCTGTGGAAGTAGCAGAGTCAGAATCATTGGTGACCTTTAAGCAGCAATTGGATAGGTACATGGATAGGTGCTTAACCTAGGACAAATGTTCGGCACAACACTGTGGGCCAAAGGGCCTGTTCTGTGCTGTATTGTTTATGTTCTTTGTTCTAAGCCCTCCTGGATACTCCTTACAAATTCTGCTCCATCTAGACCTCTAAGTGAATCCCAGTCAATGTTGGGAATATTAAAATCTATCACCACCACCTTGTTGCTCTTGCATCTTTCCATGATCTGTTCACGTATTTATACCTCCATCTCATGTTGGCTGTTGGGAAGCCTGTAGTACAGCTCCAATATTAATACTTCACCCTTCTTATTTTTCAGCTCTGCTCATATTGCGTCACTGCTTGAGTCCTCTATAGCGCCCTCCTTCAGTACAGCTGTGATATCCTCTGACCAGTAATGCAACTCCTCCACCTTTTACCTCTCTCTCTATCCCACCTGAAGCATCTATATCTTGGGATATTCAGTTTCCAAACATGCCCTGCCCTCAATCAAATCTCAGCAAAAGCAATATCATCATACTCCCAGGTACTAATCCAAGCCCTAAGTTCATCTGCCTTACCTACTACACTTCTCGCATTAAAACAAATGCAGCTCAGACCACCTGCCCCTTGGCATTAGTCATCTGCTCCCTCCCTACTCTTCCGCTTAGTCATGCTGACTTCATCATCTAGCTCCTTATAGGCTTTGGTTGCTACCTCTTTACTGTCCAATGACTTCATTTGTTTCCCATTCCCCAACCACATTATTTTAAACCCTCCCCATCAGCTTTAAGCAAAAGCATCACCAAGGGCATTGTTTCCAGTCCTGCGTAGACCGTCCAATTTGTAATAGTTCCACCTCCCCCAGAACCAGTCCTAATGTCCTTCTTCACTGTCCACAACACCACCAATTTTGGCGTCATCTGCAAAGTTACTAGCCATTCCTCCTATATTCACATCCAAATCGTTTGGAAGCTTTGGGACTATTTGCTTTTTCTGATTCTTAAGCCTAATCGCATTAACACTTACCTAACATGCTGAGACCTGGTGGTATTATCATCAGACTAAAAATTCAGAAACCCAGGTACCGTTAAGGGGACTTGGATTTGAATTCCATTGTGAAATGTTAGAATTTGAATTAAGTAAAATCTGGAATTGTCGATTATTGGAAAAACCAAACTGGTTCATTACTGTCCTAAATTGTTAAGACCTTAAGAAATAGGAACCTGATTAGGTAGTTTGACCCCTTCAGCCTGCTGCATGGATCATGGCTGATCTAACACTCAGGTCCACTTTCCCCACAATCCTTGATTCTCTCAACATTTACCCTTTAAAATTCTGATATGCTTCAATGTAATCACCTCTCATTCTTCTGAATTCCAACGAACAGAGTCACAACCGGTATAACCTTTGCTCATAAACCTTCCATACGGGATCATTCAAATCAACCTTCGCTGAACTGCCTCCAATGAAATAATATCCTAAACAAGGGGACCAAAACTGCTCTCAACATCCAGATTTACAATGAAGTGCCATAAGTATCAGTGCTATGTACATTACTTTTCATCATTTACATAAAGAGTTTGAATATTTGCATTAGAGATATAGTTAGTAAGTTTGCAGATGAGACCAAAATTGGAGGTGTAGTGAACAACGAAGAAGGTTACCTCAGATTACAACAAGATCTTGATCAACTGGGCCAATGGGCTGAAGTGGCAGATGGAGTTTAATGTAGATAAAGGAGAGGTGCTGCATTTTGGGAAAGCAAATCTTAGCAGGACTTGTACACTTAATGGTAAGGTCAGAGGGAGCATTGCTGAACAAAGAGACCTTGGTGTGCAGGTTCATAGCTCCTTGAAAGTAGAATGGCAGGTAGGTAGGATAGCGAAGGTGGTGTTTGGTATGCTTTCCTTTATTGGTCAGGGTACCGAGTACAGGAGTTGGGAGTTCATGTTGTGGCTGTACAGGACATCAGTTAGGTCACTTTTGGAATACTGTGTGCAATTCTGGTCTCTTTCTTATCGGAAGGATGTTGTGAAACTTGATAGGGTTTAGAAAAGATTTACAAGGATGTTGCCAGGGTTAGAGGATTTGAGCTATTAGGGAGAGGTTGAATAGGCTGGGGCTGCTTCCCCTGGAGCGTTGAAGGCTGAGGGGTGACCTTATAGAGGTGTATAAAATCATGAGGGGCACGGACAGGATAAATAGACAAAGTCTTTTCCCTGGAGCAGGGGAATCCAGATCTAGAGGACATAGGTTCAAGGTGAGGGGGGAAAAGATATAAAAGAGACCTAAGGGCAACCTTTTCATACAGAGGGTGGTACATGTATGGAATGACCTGCCAGAGGAAGTGGTGGAGGCTAGTTCAATTGCAACATTTAAAAGGCATCTGGATGGGTATACGAATAGGAAGGGTTTAGAGGGATATGGGCTGGGTGCTGGCAGATAGGAATAGATTGGGTTGGGATATCTGGTCGGCATGGATGGGTTGGACTGAAGGGTATGTTTCCATGCTGTACGTCTCTATGACTCTATGTGATCTCACCAGCACTATTTACAGTTACAATAAGACTTCCCTACTCTTACATGTCAAACCCCTTGAAATAAGGGCTAAGATTTCATTAGTCTTCATGATTTACTTGCTTTGTCTAGATGTAGGTTTGCTCAATTTTAGACGTTTTGTCACCACTCTAGGTAACATCTTCAGTGGGCCTCCAGACGAAGCATTGATCGTATAGCCTGCTTTCTATTTGCGTGTTTGGGTCTCCTTAGTTGATGATGTAATTTCCTGTGGTGACATATTTCCTGTGGTAATGTCATCTCCTGTTCTTTTTCTCAGGGGATGGTAAATGGGATCCAAGTCAATTTGATTGTTGATAGAGCTATTCTATGGTTGGAATGCCATGCTTCTAGGAAATCTTGAACATCAACTAGCCACAAAAAGAGATTACAGTGGTGTTGGAAAAGCACAGGTCAGGCAGATCCGAGGAGCAGGAAAATTGACGTTTCTTGCAAAAGCCGTTTCCTGCCCATTAGCCAATTTTCTATGTCATTATATTATCTCCAACACCCTGTGCTCTTACCTTTACAGAAGGAGACTGCTATCCTTACCTGGTCTGGCCTACATGTGATGCCAGACCCAAAGCAATACGGTTGATTCTTAACTGCCCCCTAGGCAATTAGGCATGAGCAATTAATGCTGGCCTAGTGATACCTCTAGGAGAAAGTGAGGACTGCAGATGCTGGAGATCAGAGCTGGAAATGTGTTGCTGGAAAAGCACAGCAGGTCAAGCAGCATCCAAGGAGCAGGAGAATCGACGTTTCGGGCATGAGCCCTGAAGAAGGGCTCATGCCTGAAACGTCGATTCTCCTGCTTCTTGGATGCTGCCTGACCTGCTGCGCTTTTCCAGCAACACATTATCAGCTAGTGATACCTCTGTCTCACAAATGAATAAAATAACTCTGACAAGAAACATCAGATTCCCAAATATTCTTTCCTCAGTTGCCTGAAGGCTGAGCTAGTGTTTTGGACACAATGAAGAGTTTCTTCCTTCATATCTGCCATTGTTGAGAGCAGGCTCTCAAGGAACCAAACTTTGTCCACGTTTTCAAAGATCTTGTTATTGTGAGTTGATGGGAGAATATTTTTAGCTGTAGCTGTTAGTGGCTAAAGGGGAGCGGGGCCACACAACGTGCTAGAAGCTAAAGTGGAGTGGGGAAGGCCAGCTGACTGGGGCTCAAGAGGAGTGGAACAATTGTTCAACTGGGCACTGGTGCGGGTGGTCAGCAGCTTGCAAGCCTGGTCAGACCATATATGGAAGCCCCCTGCATTGATCTACTACAGGCCCTTCATAGAAAGGCTGTAATGCTTATCTTTGTAATTTTATTTATCATTTTTCAAACTTACACTATGAATAACTAAGTAATATAACACTGTTCCGTTATTTCTCTATTTTGTAACTAAGATCTGTACCTAGGTACTTTGTACCTAAGATGGCACTATGTGGGGTGGAATTGTTAACCTTTCACTGTACTTGAGTACATGTAACAATAATGCCCTATCCATTGATCCTCTTTGCTGACTTCTAAACTGTTCCCAGGCTCAGGTCTATTGTTTTTTTTCTTGCCAATTTGTACTCCTCTTTTTTGCATCTAATATTACCTCTAACTTCCCTCATAAGCCACAGTTTGGTCATAGTTCTCCTTATATTTTTGTGCTAGACAGAAATAAACAATTGTGTACTTTACCCATTTACTCTTTGAATATTTGACAATGCCTATCCACTGCTATTCCTTTCAGAAATGTTGCCCAATTCATAGTCAACTTATGCCTCATACCATTGAGATTTCCTTATTAAGATTCAGGATGCTGGTCCCAGAATCAACTCCCTCACTTTCCATCTTGATGAAGAATTCTATCATATCATGATCACTTATCCCCAAGGGGTCTCTCATAACTATATGACTAATTATTCCTTTCTTGTTGCATTATACCAGTCTAAAATGGCCTGTTCACTAGGTGACTCATCAATATACTGCTCCAGAAAACCATGCCATTTACACTCTATGAATACCTCCACGACAGTATTGTGATTTGCCTGATCTACATGCTGATTAAAGTCACTCCTAATTACATGTTCCTTTGCTGCATGTATCTGTGATTTCCTGTTTAATGCCATTCCCAAATGCGTGTATGGAATGAGCTGCCAGAGGAAGTGGTGGAGGCTGGTACAATTGCAACATTTAAGAGGCATTTGGATGGGGATATGAATAGGGATATGGACAACGTGCTGGCAGGTGGGACTAGATTGGGTTGGGATCTCTGTTCGGATGGACGGGTTGGACCAAAGGGTCTGCTTCCATGCTGTACATCTCTATGACTCAATGACCACTGCTGGTAATCAGTATATATCACCCCTACTAATGTTGCCAGCCCCTTGGTATTTCTCAATTCTACCTACAGATTCTGCATTATCTAAGCCAATATTTTTACTCGTATTGTTTATATCCTCTTCAAATCAGTATTACAACTCTGCAGCCTTTCCTTTTTCATGTCCTTCTTAAATATTTAGCACCCTTGGATGTTCAGTTCCCATCCTTGGTTATTCTGCAGCCTTGCCTCCATAATCCCAATTCTATCATACCCTTGTACATCTATTTGCATAATTAGTTCATCTACTTTATTTCAATAGCACTGTGCACACAGGCGCAGAGTCTGAAGTTTTGCATTTTTAACAATCATTGTGCCATTTCTGCTTTGTTTTTTTTTTTAACTCTGGCCTTGTTTGATTCTGGTTCTCGATTCCTCTGCCTATCACCTCTCTTATTCTGTCTTCTGTCGTTTTGTTCTTGTCCTCGTTTCCCTTTCCTCTGACATTTTACATAGGTTCTCTTCTCCCTGCCAATTTAGTTCAAACCCTTCCAAATCTCTCGAGCAAATACTCCTCCTAGGGCATCAGTCCCAGTCCCAGAACATAGAAGACAAACAAAAGTATGTGAATAACGTAATAGTATGATGTTGGGGAGTACTCAAACCGGATGAGAGCAAAGTAATAATTTTTAGGTATGAGAGAGAAAAATGTCACTGGGAAACAGCCTCAAGGAGGCAAATTGAAAAGCTGTACAAGAGGGGTAAGTTTTAATAATAATCAAGAGCAACATCACAGGGAGAGCATAATCTCATCAGTGGAATCAGGAGCCAGGACTAGTTAAGAGACATTTTGGTAAGCAAAAATAGTTGAGTATTTAAACTGTCAAGTTTTCAAAGTAAAAATTGGTTTTCTGTTTTAGATCGATTTTTTTTAAAGCAGAAGGAATAAATTAGTATTATATTTTATATTCTTTAAACTAGAAGTAGTAAACAAGGAGTAATTTTACAGTGAGTAATGGTCAGGCAGTGTGGCCTTGTATTCCTTCTGTGCAATTTAGGAAGTCAGGAACATTCCAGTGCCCATGGGCAGGAAGTGCATTCAGCTGCAGCTACCGGAAATTTGAGTTTTAAATCTGAAGCAATGGCTGTTGTCACTGTGGAGAATCTGCAAGGCTGAGATCTTCACGGACAGCAGGTACAGTGAGGTGATCAATCCACAGGTAAAGAGGCATAGGCAGAAAGGAGGCAGGCGACCACCATGCAGAGTCAAAGCTCCAGCCAAATAATACAGGAGTCTCCTTGGGTTCTCTCACCCTCCCACAGATTCTCTGTTTTAGATAATGCTGAAGGAAATGGTTTCTCAGAATGTAGGGACCGTGGCACCAGGAATGGCTGAGTTGCAAAGTGAGGGAGGACAAAAATGAGCACAATTGTGACAAGAGATATTCTGTTCGGGAGAACAGATAGATGTTTGTGCGATGCAGGTGTGACACCTGTGAGGTATGTTGCCTCCTTGATGCTCAGTCCAAGGTAGTTAAATTCTGTCTAAATTCTAAAGTGAATGGGAAGACAGCTGGAGATCCTGGTCCATGTCATTAAAAACAAAATAAGAAAGAGATGGGGTCCTGAAAGCAAAATATAGGGAGTTTTCAATTAAAAATCAGTACCTCAAAACATAGTAATCTCAGAATTATCCCTAATGCCATATGGAAGCAAGATTAGGGCCATATAGATTCATACAGCATGGAAACAGATACTTTGGTCCAACGTTTTTTTTAAGATTACTTAGTGTGGAAGCAGGCCTTCAGCCCAACAAGTCCACACCAACCCACCGAAGCGCAACCCACCCAGACCCATTTCCCTACATTTACCCCTTACCTAACACTACGGGCAATTTAGCATGGCCAATTCACCTAACCTGCACATTTTTGGACTGTGGGAGGAAACCGGAGCACCCAGAGGAAACCCACGCAGACACGGGGAGAACATACAAAGTCCACACAGTCAGTCGCCTGAGGCGGGAACTGAACCCAGGTCTCTGGCGCTGTGAGGCAGCAGTGCTAACCATTGTGCCATCGTGCCGCCCAACTTATCCATACTGACCAGGCATCCTAAACTGAACCAGTCCCATCTGCATGCATTTGGCCCATGATCCAGTCCAAATGTCTTAATGTTGTAATTGTACTTACCTCCACTACTTCCTCTGGCAGCTCATTTCAAATAAACACTGCCCCATGTATGGAAAAATGGCCTCTCATGTCCCTTTTATGTCTTTCCCCTCTCATCACAAACCATGTGCTGTAGTTTTGCACTGCCCTATCACTAAAACAAAATCTTGGCTATTCACCACGATTTTACAAACCTATTAAGGTCACCTGTTAGCCTGAGGTTCCAGGGAAACAGATCCCAGCCTTTCCTTATAACTCAAACACTCCAATCCCAACAACATGCTTGAAAATTTTTCTGCACCCTTTCTAGTTTAGCAACATCCTTCCTATTGCAGGCCAACTAGAATTGCACACAGTATTCTAAAAATGGCCTCACTAATATCTTGTATAGCTGCAATATGATACCCCAACTCCTATACTCAATGTTCTGACCAATGAGAGCAAGCATGCCATAACGCCTTCTTCACCACTCGGTCAACCTGCAACACCTCTTTCAAGCAAATATAAACATGCAACCTTAGGTCCCTCATTTCAACAAGGGTCCATAGGGCCCTACCATTAACTATGTAAATCCTATCCTAGTTTGCCTTCCCAAAATGCAATAAGTTGCATTTATTTAAATTAAACTCCATCTTCCACTTCTTGTCCCATTGGCTTATCTGATCAAGATATAATTGTATTCTCAGAGAACGTTCTTCACAGTTCACTATACCAACAATTTTGGTGTCATCAACAAACTTACTAAACATATCTCTTCTATTCTCATCCAAATTGTTGGCAAAAATGAAGAACAACTGTGAACCCAAAACTGATCCTTGTAGCACGCCATTGGTCACAAGCCTGCAGTCTGAATTACAACCTCTTCCGCCATCCTCTATTTTCACCATCAAGCCAATTTTGTATCCAAATGGGTCTCTCTCCCTGAATCCCATGTGACCTAACCTTATTAATCAGTCTACCATGTGGGACCTTGTTGAACACTTTGCTAAAGTCCAAGTCAACAATGTCTGCCACCTTCACCTATCTTGGTAACTACTTCTTAAAAAAAAACTCAAATCAAATTCCCATGCACAAAGCCAAGCTGGCAATCCTTAACCAGTCCATGCCTTTCCAAATTCACACATAAATCCTATTTTTCAGAATCCCCTCCAACAAATAAGTCACTATTGATGTCAGACTCACTGGTCTATAGTTCCCCGGCTTTTCCTTGCAGCCTTTATTAAAGAATGGCACAACATTAGCCATCCTCCGGTTTTCCGGCACCTCACACATAGCTGTTGATGATACAAATTTCTGCAAGGGGCCCTACAATCACTTCCCTAGCTTCCCACAATGTTCTGGGATACACTTGATCAGGTCCCAAGAAATTATCTAACTTTGTGCCTTAAGACTTCCAGCACCACCTTTTCTATAATATGAACCTTTTTCAATATATCACTGTTTATTTTCCCAATTTTGATGTCATCTTCCATAGCAAATACTGAGGCAAAATATTCATTTAGTATTTCACCCATCTTCTTGTTTATCTTTAAGGGGCACTATTTTCCCCCTCATTTCTCTTCTGCCCTTAATACACTTATTCATAAAGCATGGAGAAAGGCCCTTCGGCCCAAACTAATCCATGCCTACCTGCATATCCATCAATGTTAATCCCATTTCCATGCACTTGGCCCGCATCTTTCTAAACCTTTCCTATCCACGTACTCGTCTGAATGCCTTTTAAATGTTGTTTATGTACTGCCTTAACCACTTCCGCTGGCAGCTCATTCTATATGCATATCATCCACCGTGTAAAAAAAGTTGTTCCTCAGGTTCCCTTTTATTCTTTCTCCTCTAACCTTAAACTAATGCCACCTTATCCTCGATTCCCCAACAACTTGTAAAATCTTTTAGGATTCTCCTTAACCTTATTTGCAAAAATTACCTCATGTCTCCTTTTTGCCGTCCTGATTTCCCTTTTAAGGTAGTCCTACTCCCTCTATATACCTCCAGAAAATAGTCTGATCCCAACTGTCTGTATTTGACAATGCCTCCCTGTTTTTATTTCTCTAATCATCCAGTGTTCCCTATACCTGCCAGCCTTGCCCTTTACACTCTCAGGAACATACTGACGCTGAACTTGTCATTATCTCATCTTTGAAAGCTTCCCACATGCCAGACGAGCCTTGCAAACTGCCCAAATCAACATTTGAAGGTTCCTGTTTAATATCATAAAATTCGGCTTACTGCAACTTAGAACTTTGACTTTCAGATCAGGCCAGTGCTTTTCCATAACTATTTTAAAAACTAATCACTCACCCCAGAGTGCTCCCCACAACATCTCAGTCACTTGACCTGCCTTATTTCCCAAGAGAAGGTTGAGCTTTGCTTCTTTTCTGGTAGAGCCACCTACACATTGTGTATTAAAGAAAATTTTATCAATCAAATTCCTCACCATCCAATCCCTTTACACTACAGCAGTCTCAGTCTGTGTTTGGAAAGGTAAAATTTCCTAACCTACAATCCTATTATTCTTACAGATACCAAAGATCTCCTCTCTTGTTTCCTTAATTCTTTCATATGTTTTTTGAGTATAATGAGGATAAGCATACCCAAAGAATTTACATTTCCTTTCTGCTATTTTTCATAAAGGCCATTAAGATTGCTGTTTCTGTCTAATTCTTTTCTTGGCTTCCAACTTTCTTCCTGAGAAAATCATTTTCTGCTATGATTTTATAATCCAAAAAACCAACTGTAAAAGCTGGAGTCAATCTTTGTACAGTTTTATGAGCATTTATTTTCTATAATCATGCAACAGCTAACCCTACAGCTAATTCAGTCTGGTGTTAACTTAAAATTACTTCTAATCTACCTGTTCAGACATGTTATGACAACTCTGGATTAGGAGAGTGTGAACTCAGGGTTCTGCCCAGAGGTACAGGATGCTTAAGAGTTTGCTCTTCCATTTAAACCAATCTACTGGGTGTGTTCTAATATACCTTGACTGATAATTGAACCTGGACCTTCTAACCCAGGGATACAGACATGACTACTATGCCACAAGACACAAGGATATTAACTGGTGAATTACATCACTTGCATACAATTAAAGACAAACATACAATCAACAATTGTCCATGTACATATAAACCTAATTTTGCCTGGTTCCATGTTGGATGAACTGAATGCAATCCACTGGCTGTATTTGGCCATTCCTGCCAGAAGAGATTTGCCAAATTAATTTAAAAAAGGAAAAAAAATGGAACTAATGGGCTTTTGAAGGAACCCAGAATATATTAAATTAATAATCAAGGAAGATTTACCTAAAAAGGAGGATGATAAATCATGTAAAATTTAGTAAATTAATTTTGTCAAAATGTTGCTATAATATAGTGAGGAGATAATGAAGACTGCAGATGCTGGAGAGTCAGAGTCAATAAAACCTGCCACTGGAAAAAGCGCAGGTGAGGAAGCATCCAAACAGTAGGAGAGTCGACATTTTGGGCAGGACCCTTCATCGGTACTCTGCTTTAATGTAGTGACATCAACAAACTGCTTGTTATGCTTTTCCAACTGGCAGCATCAGTAACTAACTAGAGGCTAATCCTTAGCAGTTTTCAACAAAGCTGCTAATTGATTAATTATCAAATTTATTTGTCCTGGATTTGTCATGGCTTTTGATTTACAAGTTCAAAAGTTAAATAGACAATGATGCAAAGGCATTGTGCTGAACTTCACTAACCTGGATCAGGGGTGAAAGTGAAAGGCTGCATTTCATGTGACCTTCCAGCATTGGTTACGACATAAATTCCAACTGAAACTGGTGACGTTATGTGTAGATTGTGATATGGAGGAACTTTAACAATTAGGTGATTCTTTGAAAAGAAATAAAACAAAAATCACATATAGTGAATAGATAACCTCAATAATCTCAAATTCAGTTAAGAATGCATTAAAAAAACATTTGTCCATTGAGAGACAAAACAATAAAGGTAAATGCAACAAGGATGTTTTAAAGAGCAAGAATTACAGCTGAACATCCCTCTTAAAATTTTCAGACAGAGAAGGGGATGAAAAACAAGGATGCTAATGTTGGTTGAATAAATAATTACAGCTATATAGAGAGATAATCTGCTGGAAGGATGATCCAATCGGCCACGTGGTTTGAATTGAACAACAAACAAGAGGCAATCACAATGGGAATGCACTATAGACCTCCAGAGTGAGAGCTGGACAATGAGACAGAAAAGGGACAAACAGTGGGAGTGTTGGATGGAAAATATACAGACAAATGTCTGTCATGTGCAAAATCAAAGGACAGTTATGAAGGGGAGGTTCAACTGTCCTATCACCAACAGTGAAGTATATGAGTGAATAGTGTTCTTACAAAATAGGTGAATTAGTACATAACCAGCTCAAAAAAAAATAGAAAGTAGCTTTGGGGAATGAAGTTGGACAGGAGCAAGAGATGTCAATAGGACAGCATTTTGATTGTAATAATCAGTTAAATGTCATATTATCCTATTCCATAGCTACAATGGTCAAGGAATAAAATTCCTTAATTACAAACAGCTAATTGTACTAAGCCAAGATGTGATTTAACTAAAGTAGATTGAAAGAGCCACCTGAATATGAACTGCAGTGACAGACATTTCAAAAAAGATAGCGATGATTCAGAACAAATACATTTTCATAAAGTGGGGTGAGACTCCCAAATTTAAATTTAAATCTGCATGAATATCAAAAAGCAAACAGGAGCAGAATGAGGTAAAATATGGAAGCATATCAAATACTTAGAACTCAAGATTGCAGAAAGCTGAAGGGGAAGAAAATGCAGAGTGAAATTAAAAAGGAAATTAGGAAAGCAAAGAGAGGTTATGTAAAATTATTGGCATGTAAACTAAGGATAATTCAGAGACATTTTATCAGTACATAAGGAGCAGGAGAAAAATTAAATAAAGATGGCAATGAGACACTAAAAGGGTATCTTCACTGCTGACAACGCACCATTCTTTAAGAAAGGATGGGATAGACAGGAATTATAAGTCAAATCAGCTTAACATTGGTGGGCACATTAATGAGAAAAACATGCAAAAAAAAGGACAGAATAATCAAGGTCAGTCATCATGGATTTGTGAAGAAAAGGTCATATCTGACTAACATATTTGAATTTTCTTCTCAGGAAGTGTAATGGAAATTCAATAATAACATAGAACATAGAAAAGTACAGCATAGAACAGGCCCTTCGGCCTACAACGTTGTGCTGAGAATTAATCCTAATGTAAAATAAAATAACCTTACCTACGCACCCCTCAATTCACTGCTGTCCGTGTGCATGTCCAGCAGGCGTTTAAATGTCCCTAATGACTCTGCTTCCTCCACCACCACCACCACTGCTGACAACACATTCCATGCTACACAACTCTGTGTAAAGAACCTAACTCTGACGTCTCCTCTATATCTTCCTCCTAATATCTTCAAACTATGACCCCTCACCCCAGTCAATCCTGCCCTGGAGAGAAGTCTCTGGCTATTGACTCTATCCATGCCTCTCATTACCTTGTAAATTTCGATGAGGTCACCTCACTTCCTCCTTCTCTCTCGAGAGAGAAAAGTCCAAACTTAGTCAACTTCTCTTCATAAGACAAGCCTTCCAGTCCAGGCAGCATCCTGGTTAACCTTCTTTGCACCCTCTCCAAAGCCTCTATCTTTCCTATAGTAGGGCGACAAGAACTAGACACAATATTCCAAGTGTGGTCTCACCAGGGACTTGTGGAAGTGTAGCAAAACTTCGCAGCTCTTAAGCTCAATCCCCCCGTTAATGAAAGCCAAAACACCATATGCTTTCTTAACCACCCTATCCACTTGAGTGGTAACTTTGACGTATCTATGCACTTGAACACAAAGATCCCTCTGTTTCTCCACACTACCAAGAATTCAGTCTTTAATCCTATATTCAGCATTCAACTTCAACCTTCCAAAATGCATCACTTCACATTTATCCAGGTTGAACTCTATCTGCCATTTCTCAGCCCAGCTCTGCATCCTAAGTCACACTGCAGCCTGCAACAAGCCTTCAATACTATCGACAGCACCTCCAACCTTTGTGTCGTCTGCAAATTTTCTAACTCACCCCTAAATCTCCTCATCCAAGTCATTTATAAAAACTGCAAGAGCAGAGACCCAAGAACAGAGCCCTATGGGACACCACTCAACACTGACCTCCAGACAGAATATTTTCCATCTACAACCACTCTCTGCTTTCTGTCAGCCAGCCAATTCTGAATCCAGATAGCCAAATCTCCCTTTATCCCATACCTCCTGACTTTATGAATGAGCGTACCACGGGGAACCTTATCTAATGCCTTGCTGAAGTCCATATACACCACATCTACTGCTCAACCTTCATCATCCTGTCTTGTCACCTCCTCAAAGAACTCAATTAGATTAGTTAGGCACACCATCTGCCCCTCACAAAGCTATGCTGACTGCCTTTAATCACGCTATGGTTTTCCAAATAGTCATAAATTCTATCTCTCAGAATGCTTTCCAAAACTTTGCTGACCAAAGATGTAACAGGGGTTACCTTTTTTGCTCTTGGGATGAGAGAATTGCTAGTGTTTGTTGGACATTGCTAAATATTCTTGTGAAGATGGTTGTCTGCAGAGATTTTAGAAAGGCTGTTGACATGTCCAACACGTAAGACTAAATTAGAAAAATTTGGAATTCAAGGGGGAGTGGCAAGTTTGTTCAAAAATTGGTTCTGTGACATATGGAAGAGAATATGAACTACAAGTGCTTTTGTGAAAAGGTGATAATTCCAGAAAATCTTGTCACAGTTTTAAAAAAAATGCATGAACATTCATTTGAAGTTTCATAATCAAAGGCTAGCAAGGAAAGGTAGAAAAGTGAGATTAGATGCATGGCTCTTTTGCAGATGACACAAACACAAGCTCTTTTTACACTTTTAGTTCTTATGATTCTTTGAAACAGCAGAGAAATTCAAATTGTAAAGAAAGCTAACTAAACTCTAAGAATCGAGAGATATTTAGGAGCAGTTAAAGATCAAAACTTGTTTTTTTTAATATAAAAAAGGAGACTCTGCTGTTAGCAAAGAATCAAAAATAGTTTCATAACTTTTTTGTGGAATATGAATCCAGGACCTCACGGTTGCTAGTCTACCACCTCAACTATTAGGCTGTCATATTCTTACAGCCTGCTTAGATGTAAGATATTGGACTGAAGGTCCAACTGCATACAATAATGATATTGGGATGGCTTTGAGTTATGGACAGTGGTGTTCAGAAACTCGAAAGAGAGAAATGCTGTGTGTAGGAGTACTGGCAGGGAGGTACTAACTTGTGGGAAAGAAATCACGTTTCACCAACATATACAGGTTTTGTCTGTCCAAATGCTTAAATTAGTGTAAATTTATGAAAGGAAATGGGGTGAAAATAAAGGTATAGTTGTTCAAAGTGGTGTATGAGTAGGAGGTAAAAGACATGGTGTGGGTACAATAAAGGACTTGAGTCAAGTCAGACATCAGCAAAAGATGGCAACAAAAACTGGGAATAAGATGGAAAAGATAGATATTTGCAGCATGAAGACAGGAATAAGAATAGCACGAAGGATTATAGGTTGTAAGAAATAGATGGAGAGGGAATAAAGTCAAATTTATGTAGAAGGAGTGGCAGTATAAGGGTGAAGGCTGGACTTGTGGAGAATGAAGATAGAGCTGAAAATGGCTGAAGGAGAATCCTTCTCCAGAGTCTTTTTTTGATAAAAAGGCTTTTTCCAAAAATAAACTGTTAAAGCCTGCTGGTACAAATCTGCATCTATGACACAGAACTCCTGAATTAAGCAATCTGTACATCTTATTTTAATAGAAATTATCTCTCACTGCTATATACCTATTTGTAGATTATACCCTAATCTTGATTAAACAGTTGACAGCTGTCAGCAAAAGCTCAACTGGTAGCACATTGAATGGGTCAGAAACTTGGGGGTTTAGTCCCATTCCAGTTCTTGAGCACAAAAAAATGGCTAACAGTTCAGTGCAGTCCTAAGGGAGTCCTACATGGTCAACAGTTCCATTCTTCAGAGATGATGATATACTGAAGCTTCTCAGGTGGCCATAGAAGAATCTATGACATTATGCTGATGAGCAGGGGAGTTATCTCCATGTGCTCGAGAATTTATCTCTCAGTCAACATCACAAAAACATACCGCTGTCTCAATTTGTGGTGGCTTGGCTTTCTTACGATGAGGAGGCAAGATGAATAAGCAATTTCATCTGCTTCATGTAAATTCCAATGAACATACAAAGCGATAGTTATGATCAGATTTACTTGTTTGAATTACATCAACATTCACATCATTCAAAATATGAACACATAACATTACATAACCTTCATGAATGATCTTTTTTGATATTAACTTTACTTTCTACGCCCCTACCTGGATTTCTTTATACTCAAAACCACTTACTGTCCTTTTAGCTGTAAAATATTAAAACCCAAAAGCCATACACTAGTGTCAGTTTTAAATGAAGTTCAATTTTCTCACTCTATCCCTGCCTTCATTTCTACAGCTGTGGAATTCACTGACTTAACTTGAAATTAACATCTGTTGAATTTCAATAAAGAAAGCAAATGCAATAGAAAAGTGTGTGAACACTTAGTTGATTCTCAAATGATCTCAGAGTATTCATCACTATGGTTCACACAACCCTTCTGAACTATTATTTGTAATTGTTAGCTGTGCTGCCACAAATACAACACTTGACAGATAAGATTTACTCAACAACAATGTTTGAACATATAGTACAGCAAGATTTCCCCAAAGCAGAATATGAAATCAGAGAATGCAACATTTAGGAGCTCTGCATCTAACAGTCTTTTTTTAAAAAAATATATACCTCTTCTACATGAAGAAAATGTACTTTCTACTGATGATTAGCATCTGTTAATCCATGAACAAGGTTTGTTAAATTAAAAGAAATGGCTTTCTAAAATCCAAATTGGCTATTATTTTTCAGTGCGATGGAGTGAAGTCAGAGCAGAGAATTTTGAAGCAGTGTTCTATTTGCAATCAGCCACAAGTCTCTCCAGAAATTCAGAGACCTACTCAATCCAAACTTGAAGATGCAGTTTGTAAGGATAAATCAAAAGATAAATACATATCAACGTTGATATATGGTAAATGGCATGACAAAAAAGGCAATGTAAATAGGTAACACAGGAAAAGATTACAGAAACTAAGTACAACACCTCAGAATAGAGAATGAATATAAACATTCTTTCCCTTTCATGAAAGTGCACGGAGTACGTGAACTCACCTGGTGGAAAAGTTCCATGTCGATTTCAGCTTCTGCTTTCCAAGGATTATTCTCTTCTAGTTAAGATAAGCAAATTTGTTAAAAAGTTAATAAATATTATTCCAATGGTTTGTTTTTCAGGCATTTACCTGAACTTAAAAAGGTGGATTATAATGGCAAACACAGTAAAATAGAACTTAACATTCATCATATTCTTAGACAAGTGAATTACTGTCCACATTATCCAAATATTTTAATTTGAAATAAATATTGGATATGAAATACCAGGCTGCACCAATGGCTGAGCAACTTTTCCTTCAGTGAGTAGCTTTGCATTTCTGATTGGGAAGGTCCCAGGTTTAATCACTGGTCTAGAGTCATATCAGACTCAAAACTACTGCCACAGATGTTGCCAGACTTGCCAAGCTTCTCCAGCATTTTCTCTTTTTAATCACATTTGTAACATTTAGCATTTCTGATAATAGGTCATGTCTCCATAGAAGATGGTGAGTATTACCAATATTTGCTTTTTTTAATTTCAGATTTCCAGCAACTGCAGTATTTTAATCTTACGTTATTTATTTTTGTAAGATCATCAGTCTCACAGTCGGACATGGATGCTACTAAATTATGTTTGGAAGTATGACTCCATTGTGATTACCAAACATAAATGAGGGGTAGAAGGTCCAACAGAAAAGTATAAGGATGTCAGAAGAATCAGGGCTTTTGGAAAGATGAGGAAAAGCATTCAAATGTAACAAACATTACTGCAGTTGTGGCTGCTAACTAGAATGGCGCGTTCTTTTCTGAATGGAGGTTATAGCTCTGATAGCTATCCTGCAGCTGCCACCATTTCAAGGATGTCCTCCTCAATCAGCATGCAAGTCATACAGCTACTGAAAAATCCAGATGGCACTGGGTGATTTCCTAAGCCCACAAAGTCCGGGAACTAAACCTGTAAACAGCTCACTCCCTGCAGAATCTTGAGGCAATGAGAATAAATCGTGACAGATGGGATTTCCTCTGTATTTTCAGGGCAACCTGCTCCCAGACCACTTCCAAGCATGCTTAAAATATTTTAAGTTTTGAGTCATATTGGCTCAGTTCATAACACTCTTTGCTTGGAAGATTATGGATCTGAGTTACAGAATAGTTTATTTTAGACTTTTGCTTCTATATCAAATAAAGACTGAATCATTGACAATACCATCCTGAAAATGAAACATTTAACTGAAAATGTCACAAATTCCAATTTTTCCCGACTTTAAAGGTCCCAACACAGTACTTGAAAAAAAACCAAGTATTTACCTATTTCCTGATCCTCCTTTAAATTTAAATCTAAGATTAAGATCTACAATGCAGCAAAAAAGTTGTAACTGCCTGGTTAAAATATTCCAATGTTTCAAATATTTGATGGAAATTGTTAGCTGAATTCTCACCAATTTGGAAGATGTGTTTAAGGTGATGGCTTTTTGTGTGTAGCAGTCTCCATCAATTATTTTGGAATAAGAAATTGTGTTGCTTACTAATACTTGTGGTCTTGAGCCAATTTAATATGGTGATCTTCAGGAAACTAATGTTTTCCTCAGTGTTGAGACTTTAAATTTAACGGAAGGTTAATAATTATTGAGGATGATCCTGACTTCCTCTAATTCTGTTTCTAAGAGTTGATAGCTTATGAAAAAAAAACAATATATCATGGGCTAGATTCATAAGTGATTCACCGTGTTAATAAAAACAGCTCCTATTCTTCTGGGTCGAAGACTGTGGTGCTGAAAAACGCACGGCTGGTCAGACAGCATTGGAGGAACAGGAGAATCGACGTTTCAGATGTTAGCCCTTCATTGGGATTGAGGCTTGTGGGCCAAGGGGACCAAGAATTAAATGGGGGGTGGGGGGGTGGGAGCGAAGATGGGACTTGGAAATGCGATAGGTGGGAGTGAAAGTGATGCGAGAGGAGCAGATAGGTGAGAAGAAAGATGGACGGGTAGGATCGTTCAAGAGGGCTGTGCCAAGTTGCAAGGTTGGGACTGGGATAAGGTTTCGGGGGGTAGGGGGAAATGGGGAAAATGGGGAATCTGGTGAAATCCACATTGATACTGTGGGGTTGGAGGGTCCCAAACCCAAGGCGGAAGATGAGGCATTCTTCCTCCAGGCATCAGATGATTAGGATTTGGCATTGGAGTCCGAGGATCTGCATGTCCTTGATGGAGTGGGAAAGGGAGTTAAAGTGTCCAGCCACAGGGCAGTGGGGTTGGTTAGTGCGGGTGTCCCAGAAATGTTCTTTTAAACAATCCGTATGTTGACCACATTGGGTGCAACGGATACAGTAGATGACGCGTGTGAAAGTACAGGTAAATTAATGAGATACAATTTTCCTCCCCACCCCATCTGTATTTTGGAGACAATTACCTCCACGACTCCCTTGTCAGGTCCACACCCCTCACCAACCCTCCCTCCCCTCCCAGCACCTTCCCCTGCCAAGGCAAGAAGTGAAAAACCTGTGCCCACACCTCTTCCCTCACCTCTGTCCAATGCCCCAAAGTATCCTTCCACCTCTAACAGAAACTTACCTGTACTTCCACACACGTCATTTACTGTATCTGTTGCAGCCAATGTGGTCTCCTCTACAATAGAGGAGATACGATGCCAACTTGCAAATCATTTCAGAGAACATCTCTGGGACACCCACACTAACGAACCCCATCACCCTGTGGCTGAACACTTGAATTTCCCCTCCCATTCCACCAAAGACATTTGCAGTCCCCAACTTCTCCCATTCTTCTGTGACACTTATACCAAAATTAAATTAAAGCACTAGTACAATGGGTATGCTCATTTTTTAATTCACTTTGCATCATTTGTTTTTCAACTCTAACCCTGTGTGTAATGTGGTAGCCCGTACTTTTAATCGGCAGATTTTTACTTCAATTATATCTGTGCCACTGCTGTCAGCTCTTCAAATATGGAGAGTAGGCAGCTAGGATAGAACTTAGTAGGTGTGAGAAAAGTATCTGGGAATACTTTTTTCAATAAGTTTTGTTAGCTGGGCTTCAAGCTGAATAGGTTTTCATTCTTTAAGTGGGGGCTCACAGTTTGAGAAAACAAAACAACGAAGTTTAAACAATTGGACTCATGGCTTGCCACCAAATAAACTAAAATGTTGGCCATAACTTCAAACAAGCCTCATTCAATAATGATTTAGTTTTCTCTGATGTCCCATTATAGACTTGTTTAGATTCAGTATTATATAGTATAAGTGTATTTCAAAATTTATCGTGACTGCACTTTTCATGTGAAGCAGCTTGAATGCACATTGGTGAATGTCATAGTAAATGAATTACAGCTGGTAGAAATGTTGCACATAGCCTCCAATGGAAACTTGGACACTAAAAATTACAGGAGTTGAAAAATTCTCCTCATATTAACCAAACCTACCAAAAAAATTACTGGGACATTACTTGGTTATTTATTTTCAGACAGCTAGTGCTCCTCAGTGAGACCACCACCCTAAGGTGCACGTAATTGTTAATCCCAGCCATCTATAACTCAATGAGTTTGGTAGCTGCTACATAAATGAATACAAGCATGAATTTAACAGGTTTTTATTTCTTCCAGAGCATGAGCTTACCAGAATTACTCTCTTGAAAAATAACCTTTGTGCCTTTTAAAAAATTTTTTCCAATCAGAAATAATTCGTCTCCTCCTTTCACTGTACAAGTGTGCAAGCTTTTTTTCAATATCTCTGGTGCTCCAGCTGGTTGAGCTTCAAATAAAATAAAAAACAAATCTAGTTTATAATCTGTAGAGTGGTTAAATCAAAATTACACAGTAACCTTGAAGAATTTACAATGCAACAGTATAATGCAGGAGCAAGTTTCTTCGGTGCTTTTATCTGTCTGCTAAATTGGGTTAAAATAAATTTTAAACTGCTTACAAAAGTTTTGGAGGGGTTTTATTGATCAAAAATTAAGGGTAAGAATTCTGACAAATGACACATAGATAATAATAAAAACAAATTTGATTCCCCATTCTATCAAAAGCCTAATCTAAATTATATTGAGCTAAATATCTTTCCCGAAGAATTAAGGAAATTCCACAGAAAACCTGGATCGCATGGATGCTTCCGAACACCTTTTAGAAGATAGCCAGCTATGGTGCTGTGAACACAGTCTAGTGCCAGATTACCTCTGCATTTTTTTTCTCAACCACAATAAGTTTGACTATTTCCTTCTTGAACTGTTTTGTGGCAGTCTACAGAGGCAGATCTTATTCACTATGATTTGAATACTTTACCTCTTCAGTAACCGGAGCTTGCTTAGCTGCATGGCCCTAAAAATTAACAATGATCGTTTTGGAGTTAGCAAGCTTGCCAATGAACTTAAGTTAAGATACAAGTTCCAGTCCAAGTCCATACTCTAGACTAGCACTTCTATTTAGTACAGATGGAGTGCTGCATTGTTCAGGGTGCTATCTTTCAGATGAGGCATTAAACTAATGCTCAGTCTGCTCACGAGTGGGCAGAAAAAAAGTTTCAACAACATTGAAGATTGGTGGCTGAACAACAGAACTGTTGAAAATAACATGAAAATAACTCATCCGAAGGGAAAAAATCCCAAGCAACATTATGAATAATGTTTGAGCTGACTGCTTATTAAAAAATAAATAAGCTGACCAAGAGCATTTTCCTGTCAGTCAACAGGTACTGCTCTGTGTATGTGTAAATAGAGACCGAGGTGGTATGTAAACAGTAATTGTGAATAAGTCTATGTATAGTGTAATTAGTTCAACAGTTCAAATAGTGTGCCTACTGTTGAGCTTAGTTCCATACTTGTAAAAAATAATATGTAATGTGAAAAAAGTAAATTAAGTTACAGTACTTTAACAATGCAATATAGAAAATGTCATGCAAACATTAAATTACAGAACAAATACTAGAGAAAGTAAGCAATTTCATGCCCTTCTTTCAAAATAACATAGGAATAAACAGGTAATTCGCCATGAATAATGCCTGTTTTGAAAACTGCAAGAGAAGCAATTACAAGCCACATTGGTATACAACCCAAAAATAAAAACAGAAATAAAACGTTATTTTACACTATTTTCTCAGTATCTTCGGTCTGATTAGTACAATTTCCAGAAGTTTGTTTTTCCCCTCCATTAAGTAATAAGAAATGCCTGCAGGCATTAATTGTATGGTACTATTCAAATTCCACAGGCATGCAAGATGTTTTAGTCCTATACACAATGCAAAAATACAACTATTGTCCAGTTAACATTTAACAGACAGCATCACACCAATGCACTTCTCCCTCCAGTGCTAAATCAAGTTTTATGCTTTTGTTGTGTAATAAGAAAAACAACACCGTTTAACAAAACAGCTACAATAAATTACCAAGGAATAAATGAAATAATTTCCTTTTTCTTACCTTTGGAAAATTCATTTATGACCTATTAACTTTTCACCTATAAAACTAAGTGAGTATTGCTTATCACTTGCTGTAGGGATCAGAACTTTGAACTTGAAAATAAGCTACTGAATTTGTTAATCATAACATGAATTACTTAACTCTCTGCAAAACACTGAACTATAAAATAGTATTAACATTACAAAGGACCTCTCAGAAACCAATCACAAATTATACTTTAAATTATTTTGCTTTCAATTTTGTTTAAGCTTGTCATAACATTTTCATTTGATTTATTTTTATATTTTAGTAAGTTTCCAATGGAATTACTCTAAAGTAGTTACAGAATATATGGTTTTGAATGATAATATTGTGGAAGTGGTTAGAAATATTATTTGCAAGAGGGGTATATTTGCAAGACAAACATATTTTGTGGATTTGCAAATGGCCTAGAATGACTTTCAGGGAAATAAACAAAAAAAAAGTGTCTGGATATGGGGTTTGGAATGGCGAATAACTGGGGAGGAACTAATTGGTATTTCTGGAGAGATGGGGTGACCATTAGGAATTTGGCATCATGACAGAAAATGCTCAACAGCTTTGGCAATGTGTGTCTGACAGAAGGAGAGTTAATAATTCCAATTTTGATCAGAACTGAAATTTAGATTGCTTTCATGACTATCTGGAGATATTTACAATGCAATAGTAATATGGGGTAAAAAGAATCAAAAGGAGGATAGTGCATGAGTTCAGGAGTGTAAAACGTTTGCCAAGAGTTACACAGCCTCTTTCAATCGTAGCTCCCTTAGCTTGGCCTCATGGATGCTTCACAACATCTTGGTCAAATCTCTACTTGGTACAGTGCAGCAGGCCTTCCCCAAATATAGGGGACACAGTGCTCTTCATGAAATCCTTACTGCCCATGTTAAATTCTACCCTGTGAAGAGTTTCTTAACAGCTTCATACAGAAATTCTGAAGCATGATGGGTTTCCAACAGTGGTGCACAACCAGCCAACCAAAAAAACCTACGCTTTTAAAAGAAAAGCAGTACTTACTACATAGGATGGATGATGAAGGTGTCTGCAGAGTTAAAGTAGACCCATCAGCACGAATAATATTAACTCTGAATACCAACCGTGCACGAGTACTTTTTTTCTTGGATCCTGCAACACCAATTCGTGCTTCAACATCAGCATTTCGAAGTTTCAAAATTCCCACACAGTCAACTCTGCAAATACAAAATAGCCAAATTTAAAATAATAGTTGTGCAGCCACTCTTAAAAACAATGCCACAGAACCTTCTATCTCATGCTACCATTCTTGCTTCACTGACCCCTGACAATAGCTTGCAAGATTGTTTTTTTTTTTACAAAGGGCATCTAAACACGAAGGAGGTCCAAAGTCAGCTCACAGATAGATAAATAAAAGGCTGAAAATTCACAGGGGCCACATCAACAGCGACATAAGAGGATGTATGCATGACTGGCGACAAGTTCACACATCACAGGCAGAGACTGTAACTCACTCATACTGAAACCTTGCCGTGCTGGATTGAAGGTCATCTGCACAAAAATGCATGACATAGCTTGCATTGTGGGAAGAACAAAATATTTGGAACTTGAGGCCCTGCTAGGGACAACTGCAACAATTGTGCTTCCATTTCACAAACAGGTGCATGTGAAAAAAAACCACACCAGGAAAAGAATGATTTGATGTAGACAAACAGGAGCATGGGAGAATACAGCACGCCAGGCAGTATCAGGAGGTGAAGTCGTCAATATTTTGGGTATTTACCCTTCTTCAGGACTAGATGTGAGATGGAGAGGGGCTACAGGTAAAAGGAGAGGGCAGGGAGGGGGAGGGTAGCGGAATGGTGAGGTAGTGATAGGTGGACATAGGTAGTGGTTTGTCAATGGGAGGGATAAATCCAGTTGTTAGCTGGAAGTAAGGGTCAGTAGGTGGAATAGAAGCGGGGGGGGGAGAACCGGAAAGGTAGCCAGAGCATGGGTGGGAACGTTATTTGAAATTGGAGAACTCAGCGTTAAGTCCTCTGGGCTGTAGGCTGCCCAGGTGGAAGATAAGCTTTTGCTCCTCCAATGTGTGGCTAATTCACTTTGGAGGCTGTGGATGGACAGGTCAGAAGGGAAGTGGGAGGGAGAATTGAATTGAGCAGTGACTGGGGAGGTCAGGCTGGCCGCTTTGGGCGAGGTGAAGATGCAAGGCGAAATGGTTACCTAACCTAAATTTGGTCTCACTGACTACATTGGGAACACCAGGTTCAGAGATGCAGGAGAATCTCTGTCTCACCTGGAAGAACTGCTTGCGGCCCTGGATGGAGGTGAGGCAGGTGGTGTACAGGCAGGTGTTGCATCTATTTTAGTTACAGGGAAAGGTACGGGGGTGGGGTGTTGGAGAGGTTGGTGGGGACTGTGGCATGGACCAAGGAATGACAAAGGGAATGGGTTCTTGCAGAGAGTAGTGGGGACGGGAAGGGGTTCTAGGTGGTAGGGTCTAATTGGAGTTGGCAGTAGTGTTTGAGGAGGATATGTTGGATGCAGTGGCTGGTAGGGTGGAAAGTGAGGACAAGGGGGACCCTTAGTTTATTAATGTTTGGAGGGGGCAGTTTAGAGCAGTGGAGCGAGAAATGAAGGAGTTGTGGTAGAGGACTGTCTGGATGACTGAGAAAGGGAAAAAATAAGGTTGTTCGAAATTGATTTGCATGGGTTGCTATGTTTGGCTAAAGATGATACACAGCATTCCAGAAATAGAGAAATGGAGCACATGGGATAGAATTTGGAGCTAAACCACACAAGATTTATGGACAAGGCCAAAAGCAAAATTTCCTCTCTCTGACATGATGCGAGTAATGACAATGGTGAGAATAAAAAATAAAAATCAGAATTTTGATTTAGGAAAAACAAATTGCAATTTTCCCCTCAAATCTTAAACAGTGATCAGAGTATAACACTGATCAGCAACTACGCAATTTTGATTCACCTGCATGCATCATTTCCAATTTTCCTTTCCTTTCCCAAGGAACTAAAGGATACAAGTCTGTGACATATAAATCAGAGTGGGTACCTGGTAACTGCAGTTCACTGAATACATGCCCAGTTATCATGCAAATGCTTTTTCACAACAACATCCCTGGCCCCATCCTCCTCGATCCTTCTCCATGTATGTTGGCACTGGCAAACCACCAGTCTCTCCATATTACCACATCTCATCTTGGACAAGGGCCACACACCATTTCATGCCTTCGACACTTTAATTTAGACCACATGAATGCCCATGACATGTAAGTTTCTCTCAGGTCACTTGGTGTGCAGGAACACTAACATCTCACATATTTACATAAGATGCATCTTCTGGCTCTTCACTTGTTTTCTTAGTGCTCACTCATTTTGCAATTAATTGGATGGTGCCAACCTCTACATACTTCAGATTACTTTCTAAGAATACTCACCGACTTATAGACTACCAGCCTCTGTGGGCTTACATTACTTTCATAACACACTTTTCACTTGCATTGCTTTTGAGTATAGATGGAGGAGGAGACAACTTGTCATAGCAGGGAACAGTGATCAGCCAAATGGGGTAGGCAGGTCACTGAATGGCACAGTGCTCAATCAACATGACACCTGTAGCACATGCAACATATACAGAAAACACAATTAATGTGCTTCAAGAAAATTACCATTTGTTAACCTCAAGGGGGGGCTAGTTCTTAGTGTGAAGAGAGACTACAGATTGTCAGGGGACACTGCCGCCATCAGTCAAGGGCTTGGTCCTACCCGAATCTGGAATCGGTGTCCTTGCAGACCAGATATTACAGAATGTTCAGAGTCAAAACGTGGTGCTGGAAAACCACAGCAGATCAGGCAGCATCAGAGGAGCAGGAGAGTCAGTGTTTTGAGCATAAGCCCTTCATCAGCAATGTGGAGGAGGAGTGGGGTTGAGAGATAAATTGGGGAGTGGGGTGGGGCTGGGAGGCAAATTGGGTGGGATGGCAATTGGTGGATGGTAATTGTGATTGGTCAGTGGAGAGGGTGGAGCAGATGGGTGGGAAGGAAGATAGACAAGTAGGACAGATCAAGACGGTGGTGCTGAGTTCAAGAGTTGGATCTGGGATTAAATTGGGGTGGTGGGATGGGGGTGGCAAAGACAGACACATTTGGAAACTGGTGAAGTCAGTGTTCCCACCTGCATCCACCTATCGCCATCTCACCCAACTACTTCCAACCCCACCCCACTATTTACCCCTCAGCCTCCTTCCCCCTCCACATTCCTGATGAAGGACTTATGCCCAAAACGTTGACTTTCCTGGTCCTTGGATGCTGCCTGACCTGCTATGCTTTTCCACACTTTTTGACTCTGATCTCCAGCAACTGCAGTCCTCACTTTCTCCTACTAAGACATGTCCAGTCCTGCAAGTCAAAAGCAACCAGTCAGGTGAATACAAGTGGGTCAGTTTGGGTACTGTGGAGACACCAGTCCAGGTGGGTCCATAGGGCTGTGCTGCAATGTGATTCTGGAGGATGGGAGGAGGTAAGGCTGAGGATTTGGTCAGTAATGGTCAGAGGTTGTTTATGGAGTGCTTGGAAAGCAAACATCTCAAGTCTGAGGATAGGCTTCATAGTGCTGGATTGCTGAGAAATGGTTAGTGATATGGGCAATTGGATCAGTAGGGGCAGGAGGGAACTGGAAGTTCCAGAAGTGAGATGCACAAAGGCCATGGTAATTCAGGCCCCTACAGGTTTGGATGTAGAGCCAAAAAAATCCTGGAAATTTCTCATAATGGCATCTGGGGTAAAGTGGAGACATTACTAGTTTTACAAAAAGGACTCAAATACGAGGGAAGGCTCAGGCCACCAGGACAGGGACAACAACACAAAGTGAACAAGACAGTTTGGGGACAGATTTCAGCAACACAGTCCTTGCCATGCTCGACTGAAAGTCAACCAAAAATAACTGCACAACATGGCTGACACCACATGTGGACGGGAGCACTTAAAAGAGGCTCCTGAGGTTTCCATTTCACCAACACATTCCAAAGCTAGTAGTGAAGGCCAATGCTTTGCAGCTCCACAACTATACACTTAACTCTACGTGTGGGGTCCCTGATTTACAGAACGTCCAACTTCCAATCGTTTGTACTTACGAACATGATCCCACACAGGGAGCTTTTTAAAAATCAATTTTTAACACTTGACATGCAAACATTTCCTCATTATTAGAACAACTATTTTATATTTTCTTGCATAGTGTTCTAACTTGTATACAAACTGACTTGTGAAAAAACTCAAGACTGAAACCCATTCGTAACCTAGAGACCGGCTATATGCAAGGATGTGGTTTGTAAAGTGCAAGGCAGCCTTTTGTTTTATAAACATGTTCCTGGAATGAAACTGATGATTTGATTTATTTATTGCAGTCACATGCACCCAAATACAATGAAAGGTTGATGTCATTTTCTCCAGAGCACAACACTGGGACGGCACGGTGGCTCAGTGGTTAGCACTGCTGCCTCACAGCAGCAGGGACCTGGATTCGATACGCAGTCAGCCGAGGCTGGTAGAGTTTATACGTTCTTTCAATGTCTGCATAGGTTTCCTCTAGGTGCTCCGGTTTCCTCCCACAATCCAAAAAGATGTGCAGACTAGGTGAATTGACCATGTCAAATTGCCCATAGTGTTCAGGGATGTGTAGATTAGGTGCAGTAGTCAGGGTAGGGGAATGGATCTGGGTGGGTTACTTTTCAGAGTGTCGGTGTGGACTTGTTGAGCCAAAGGGCCTGTTTCCATACTGTAGGAATTCAAATGTCTAATTTCTTAATTGACATTCATTTACCCTACTCAGGCAATAAGAGTTTTTAATATTGCTGGCTTCTCTCAAGTACAGGCACTGTCAACAGCAAGCAAATAATTGAGTGGCCCATTACCTATCACATAGTTCATCAGAAAAAGCTTCCACTCCATCAGTGTTCAAATTATATGTGGTCATCTATGCCAAATCTTGAAGTTTTGCACAAGATACCTTGGACGTTGCTGTGACTCCGACATACTTGTATCTCCTTTCAAGTTCTTCAAGTCATATATGGAAGGCCACTACGAGACAAGGCGCTGCTTCCAATCTTTACTAAATGCTCAGATTGATGCAGTGCAAAGACATAATGCTGCTCAAGCTATCACCAGGGCCTTGGGAGAACAGATTAAAGGCCTCGTTGAGATACGGTTTCAAAATCTGGACAGCTCCAGCGGAACTAACAATACAGCCTTGAAAGCACGGGTCACTTCTTTGTGGTACATGTGTTCTGCATAACTGGAACCAACTGGGGGGAAAGGAAGATGTCTTTTTCTTTATTAACTTGTGGGATGTGCCCTTCACTGGCTGGCCAGCAATTATTATCTGCCCCTGGTTGCTCTTGAGAAGGTGGTGGTGAGCTTCCTTCCTGAACCTCTGCAGTCCATATGCTGTAGATAGATCCATAATACCATTAAAGGGAGAAATTCTAGGATTTTGGCCTAGCAACAGTGAAGAAGCAGCAATATATTTCCAAATCAGATGGTGAGTAACATGGAGGCAAACTTGCAAATGGCAGTGGTCCCATGTAAAAGCTGTCCTAAATCTAAACATATCTAGTTAGAATCGGTGACGACTTTGGAAGGTGCTGTGTAAGGATTTTTGGCAATTTTCTGCAGTGCTTCTTGTAGATAGTACATGTTGCTGCTACTGAGTGTCTGTGGGGGTCAAGGGAGTGGATGTTTGTGGATGTCACAAATCAAATGGAAAATGTGAAATTGTCCATTTTGGCAGGAAAGTATAAAAAAGCATATATTATTAAACTGAGAGCCAGCAAAATGCTACAATGCAGAGGGGTCTGGGGATAGGTTAGCTCAGTTGGTTGATGCCTCAAAACAGTCATCCAGAAACACAGATCCCATTCTTGTACTAACTGAGACACCATGAAGACCCTCCCTTCTCAACCTTGTCCATCACCGGGAATGTGATGACTTGCAGGTTAGACTGTCTCCCAGTGAGGATCCTCGAGCAAGCTTCTGGGTGCCCGACAGTGAGAGTACTGGAAGTATTTAGAAAAGATAATAGAATGTTATGATTTATTGAAAATGGAAATAAATATAAAAGTTGGGAAGTTATGTACCTGTTATACAGGTACTGATGCAATCATATCGGAAATATTATGAGATTGGATTAGATTCCCTACAGAATGGAAACAGGCCCTTCGGCCCAACAAGTCCACACTGACCCTCCGAAGAGTAACCCACCCAGACCCACTTCCCTCTGACTAATACACCTAACATTATGGGCAATTTAGCATAGCCAATTCACCTGACCTGCACATCTTTGGAACATGAGCAGAAACCGGAGCACCCGGAGGAAACCCACGCAGAAATTGGGACAATGTGCAAACTCCACACAGACAGTCACCCAAGGCTGGAGTCGAACGTGGGACCCTGGTGCTGGGAGGCAGCAGTGCTAACCACTGAGCCACCGTGCCGCCCTTTGTCATGCAGTATTTGTCACCTTTAATTAAAGATATGAATGTGATTGAAATAGATTCAGAGAAGATTCACCAGACTGATACTTGGAATAGATTTCAATTAGGTTATATTCTGGATTCTCATGCTTGATGCATTGCTGTGTCTTGCTCTCTTGGATGGTCTTCCTGTTGATGAATATCCTGATCCTTATCTTAGTCTTCAGAAGATTGCTTTTAATTTCCTATTTAGTTTGCAACCTGGACATCTCTCCCCTGTCCTACGAGGCTGGGTTGCACTTGTAGTTAGTGTTTAGAAGACGCAGTGCGGGAGAATATGGAAAGAATGATTTGTCTTGTAGGAATATCTAGAACTTTGGGGGTCACTGTTTAAAAATAATGGGTTGCCTGTTTCAAACAGATGAGGCAATTTTATTTTCTTTGAATTCATGAACCTATGGAATTCACTAATGTTCACAGAAAACAACTGTTGACATTTCCTAGTTTGGCCTACACGTGAATCCAAAATGATGGTTGTCTCTTAACTGCCCTATGAAATGGCCCAGCATTCAGTTGCATCAACCAGTAGAAAGGAACAATAAGAATGAAGATAGACCACCTGGCATTGACCTAGGCACCAAAAACACAATGGCAAAAACAGCCCTGTCAACCCGACAAAGTCCTCCTGGAGACTATTGCCAAAACTGAGAGCGCTCTGTCACAGACAAGTCCAACAACAGCCTGATAAGAGTCACACCCATAGAATCATACTTTCAAATCAAATGACCCAGACACCATCATCGCCAATTTCTAAATTTAGATATGGAGATGTCCAATCCGACCGGCAGGATAGGCCCAGCAAAGGTGGTGGGATTCAGTGGGAGGCAGGTACTCTAGGAGTCCTCAACGCTGACTTCACTTACCTCAGTGTCTCATGGTATCACATCAAATGTGCACAAACTTCCTTGGCTGATGAATCAGTGCTCTTCCACGTTGAGCAACACTTGAAGCAGCACTGAGGGTAGCAAGAGCACAGAATACACTCTTTATAGAGGATTTCAAGTCCATCATCAAGGGTAGCTTGGAAGCAGCAGTATTGACTCAGCTGGTTGAGCTACAAGAATGGGACTGTAGCATGTGATGAAGGAGCCAAAAGGGAATAACATACTTGACACGTCCTTACCAATCTGCCTGCTTCAGGAGCATCTGCCTACAACAGTATCTAAAAGATTGATCATTGTACACTCCTTATGGAGACAAATCCCTACCTTCACAATGATAATATATTACATAGTGTTGTATGACACTACCATGTTAAATGTGACAGATTTCGAACAGATCTGTGGGCCATTCACAGCAGCAGAATCGTACTCCAACACAACCGGCAATCTCATGACCAGGCATATCCCCCACTTCACCATTACCGTCAAGCCAAGGGATCAACATAAGTTCAAGGGAGTGCAGGAAGACATGCCAGAAGCCGCACCAAGTATACCTAAAAATAGGCTGTCAAATTGGTGAAGCTACAAAGCAGGACTACTTGCATGCCAGCAGTACAGCAGCAAGTGATGACAGATCTAAACTACCCTACAACCAACAGATCAGATCTAAGATCTGCATGGCATTTAGATAATAGATTAATATATTTTCCGTAATAAGCTAGCTAGCCTGGTGTTTTCTGTTTTGTTCCCCTTTTCAAAAATAATTGAAATGTTGGAACCTTGCCCAAATCAACGGTGTTTTAGAAAACCAGAACCAATGCCCAAACTATCTCACTAGAGATATTAGTTGAGGGTGCGACTGAGAAGGCTCTGTACTTTAAATAAAACTTACTGGCAAAGTTCTATTATCATTCAAGTAATTTATGTTGTAAATAAAATATAACAGCGATGTGCACAGTCCCTGCATTACAATTCTATTACTGAGTTTGTGTTTTTACATTGATTACATGGACCTCTTGATCAACCATCACATTCCTGGTCTCATTGGTGTCAGTTAATAAAAGGTTTGTTGCACTTACGACCATAAGTCTCAAATCCAGAAGAACGCAAAACATAGGAGTAGCAGTAGACTATTCAGCCCATCAAGTCTGCTTCACCAGCGAATAAGATCACTGCTGATCAAATAATCTTTAACTCTAAGTTCCTGCTTTTTTGCTAGAACTATTTGCCACAAAAAAAAACTTCCCCCTCCCAACAGATGAAAAATTCACCTTGCCTTGAATGTACTTTGGAACCCAGACTCCACAGCCCTCTCCAGTAAGGAATGGCAGAGATTTACTACTCTCAGAAGAAATTCTTCCTCAACTGTGTTTTAAACGCAAGACTCTTATTCTGAGATTATGCCTTCTGGTCTTAGTCTCCCCCAGAAGAGATCAGCTTCCCCATTTCTATCCTGGTAAGTCCGCTGAGAACCTCATGTTTCAGCAAGATCGCCTCTCATTCTTCTAAACCCCAATGAGTACAGATCTACCCGACCACTCTTCAACAAAATCCTTCCATACCTGGGATCAACCTGGTGAACGTTCTCTCGACTGCCTGAAATGCTAGTATACCTTTCCTTCGATAAGGGGACCAAAATTGTTCACACTATTCCAAGTTTTGAAAAGGACCTAAGGGGCAACGTTTTTCGTGCAGAGGGTGGTGCATGTATGGAATGAGCTGTCAGAGGAAGTAGTGGAGGCTGATAGATTTACAACATTTAAAAGGCATCTGGATGGGTATACGAATAGGAAGGATTTAGGGAGATATGATCCAAATGCTGGCAAATTGGACTAGATTTATTTAGGATATTTGGTCAGCATGGATAAGTTGGAACAAAGGGTCTGTTTTGTGAGGGTTGTGCTGGAAAAGCACAGCAGGTCAGGCAGCATCAGAGGAGCAGGAGTCCTTTCTCAATGCCCCGTTATCAGAGCAAGAAGTGCAGGAAGCTGTGAGGCAGCTTCAGAGTGGAAAGGCGCCCGGTCCTGACTGACGTCCCAGTGAATTCTATAAGGAATTTAGAAGTGTACTGTCAGGCCCGAGGCTGAATACGTTTAATGATTCACACAGTCATGATTGTCTCCCACCATCTCGGAGAGAGGCCAATATTTCACTTATTCTGGAAAAAAAGGGAAGGACCCGGAAGACTGTGCTTCCTGGCCCACTCGCTCTTAAATGTGGCCTCTCTAAGGCTCTCGCGTCAAGGCTGGAGACTGTGTTACCCTCTATCATTAAGGAGGATCAGATGGGTTTCATAAAGGGTCGCAGATCCTCCAATAATGTTAGAAGGCTGCTTAACGTAATTCAAGCATGCCAACAGCAGTCAATACAAGGATTAGTGATTTCCTTAGATGCTGAGAAGGCATTTGACCGATTGAGTGGCCATACCTTTTCTATACTCTAGACCGGTTTGGTCTGGGTGAAGTTTTCATAAGATGGGTAAAGGTTCTCTACAGTGTACCTCTTGCAGTGATCATTACCAATGGGGTACAATCAAGCAATTTTAATATTTCTAGGGGCAGCGGGCAGGGCTGTCCCCTTTCACCATTACTTTTTAATGGTGATTGAACCGTTGGCAGTGGCCATTCGTGCGGATCTCAATATATCAGCTCCAGAAGTGCGGTCAAAATTACATAAGATCTCGCCATATGCAGACGATGTTCTAATTTTCTTGACAAATCCAGCAGTTCAAGGTTTGTGTGAAGATTTGTAGCTCGGGTGCTCGTAGTTGTGGTTCTGTTCGCCGAGCTGGAAGTTTTTGTTGCAAACGTTTCGTCCCCTGGCTAGGCGACATCATCAGTGCTCTGGAGCCTGATGATGTCGCCTAGCCAGGGGACGAAACGTTTGCAACAAAAACTTCCAGCTCGGCGAACAGAACCACAACAAATCCAGCAGTTTCAGTGCCTTGCCTGATACAATGCATTCACGCATTTGGCACTTTTTCAGGGTATAAGATTAATTTTGCTAAATTGGAGGCTATGCCTATGGGTGGTCTTACAAATGAGTTGGCTCTTGAGTGACTAAAGATTCCCATTTCAGTGGTCACAGGAGGGGTTGTGTGTATTTGGGCATCTTCATTACTCCAGTTCTAGATTGGCTGTTCAAAGACAATTTTACTCATTAATTTGAAAAAATTAAACAAGACCTCCAAAGATGGGAGGCACTTCCAGTCTCAAGGTTGAGTTGGATAGTGCTTATTAAGAGGAATATTCTCCTTTGTTTGCTATACCCTATACGGATGGTCCCCCTGATTTTCAATAAACAAATACTCAGGAGACCGAACGGTTGGTTCAGCTCCTTCATCTAGCACCGTAAACGGCCCCTCATTAAATTAGCCAAACTGCAGTCGCCTCACAGATTGGGGGGAGTAGACCTTCTGGACATTAAAAATGACCAATTAAGCTGGCTTTTGACCTAAGTGAGTGATTGGGTTTGTGGGAGCCCTCTTTCAATATGGCTAGATATTGAAGCCTCCTAGGCAAGGTGCCCCCTTACCAGTTTGCTGTTTTTGGACAAGGTATGGACAGTTAGGGAATATTGCCATAACTCAATAGTCATCAATACTGTTAAAGCATGGAGGGCAATTCAGCAGAGGGAAGGTAATATTGGCCAAACATCTTTGTTTTACACCTTTAGTGGGTATGCCACGTTTTCCACCGGGTATGATAGATTCAGGATTTAAACGTGGGCAGCTAGGGGTATATCTTGCATGGGTGATTTATTTGAGGGAGATGTAATGATGTCCTTCGATCAGTTAGTCCGGAAGTACAAGTTACCTAATAGACACCTCTTTCATTTTTTTCAAGTTAAGGATTTTATTCAAAAAAAAACCACACTTTTGATTGATCCCTACAAATCTGACTTAGAGGAGTATTAAGGGCTAAGAGTACATCCTCTGTCAGTATTTTATATCACCAATTGGGGGGTGCCACCTCAGATGAGTCTGATCGACTCTCCAAGATGGGGGAGAGAGAGCTGGGTGTTGAAGTTTCTTCAGAGGCATGGGATGATATTTGGGAGAATGCAAGGAAGATATCAATTTGCAATAGGACCCATGCTTTACAGTTGAAGATTCTCCACAGGATCCACTTAGCCCCAGACCGTTTGTCAAAATTTAAATCAGAGATATCTTCAACATGTCCCAAGTGCAAAGTCTGCACGGGCACGCTTACCCATTCTCTTTGGTCTTGTGACAGGCTTCAAACATATTGGAGCGCTGTGGCAGATGCAAAGGAGAGGATTTTAAGTGTAGGGGTGGAGAAGGACCCTATTTCTCTCCTTTTGGGCCTACCCACTGTATTTTCTGCAGACGCGCATAAGGAAAAACTTTTTCAATATTCTTACGTTCTGTGCAAGGAATATCTTGCTAGGTTGCATATCCGAAAAACCCCCAGGCCTGTTGGGTTGGCGGAAGATTGTTATGGAGTATATTCCCCTGGATTTTCTCACAAATATGGTACACCACAAAACTGTGAAATTTTACAAGATATGGCAACCTGAACACAGATTTATCTGCCACACTAACAAGGGCTTTTATATAACCGTAACGATTGTGATCAAGAGTCCAATATCCAGGGAGGAGGAACTGTCAATGTATGAATGTTTTGTTTGGCTGGGTTGAGTTATTACTATTTATTTGTTTGTTGTTAGGTATTTATTTATTTAGTTAAATAGCTAGTTTAAGTTTTTAAAAAAAATTTTATACTTCTCTATGTAGGTTTATACATTCGTATAGGAGGGTAGCTTGGGGAATTTTTTTTATTATTTGGGTTTAGTTCTGTACTGTTTTGAATTGCCTTGTTTTATATTTGTTGTAATATTTAAAAATCAATTTTTTCTTAATAAAAATATATTACAAAAAACATTTTTCCACTCTATTCCCTCTAAACTTCCTGCCCCTTACCAATGATCCCTCCAAAGGAAGGAGTTTTTTCCCCGTCTACCTTGTCTATGCTGTTACAATTTCAAACGTCTCAATCATGTCTCCGCCGCCAATCCCAAGTCTCCTCTCCCCAAAAGTAAAACTACTACCAGTGTATCCAATCTTTCTTCATAACGAAAACCTTCCAGCCAGGCAATGTTCTGCTAATTCTTCTCTGCACGTTCTCCAGTGCAACTATATTTCACATATAATATGGATTCCAGAACTGCATACAAGTTTTTTTTTAAGATTAGATGATTAGATTACTTAGTGTGGAAACAGGCCCTTCGGCCCAACAAGTCCACACCGACCCACCGAAGCACAACCCACCCATACCCCTACATTTACCCCTTACCTAACACTACGGGCAATTTAGCATAGCCAATTCACCTGACCCGCACATCTTTGTGATGTGGGAAGAAACCGGAGCACCCGGAGGAAACCCATGCAGACACGGGGAGAACGTGCAAACTCCATACAGTCGCCTGAGGCGGGAATTGAACCCGGGTCTCAGCTAACCACTGTGCCACCGTGCCGCCCATAACCGTGTAGGGGAATGGGTCTGGATGGGTTGCTCTTTGGAGGGTCAGTGTGGACTTGTTGGGCTAAAGGGCCTGTTTCCACACTAGGGAATCTAATCAACATTTTATGCATTTCCAGCATCACTTAGAGTCATAGAAATATACAGCATGGAAACAGACCCTTCGATCCAACCCATCCATACCGACCAGATATCCCAACCCAATCTAGTCCCACCTACCAGCACCCAGCCCATATCCCTCCAAACCTTTCCTATTCATATACCCATCCAAATGTCTCTTAAATGTTGCAATTCTACTAGCCTTCACCACATCCTCTGGCAGCTCATTCCATACACATACCACCCTCTGTGTGAAAAAGTTGCCCCTTAGGTCCCTTTAATGTCTTTCCCCCCTCACCCTAAACCTATGCCCTCTACTTCTGGACTCCCCGACCCCAGGGAAAAGATTTTGTCTATTTATCCTATCCATACCCCTCATAATTCTGTAAACCTCTATAAGGTCACCCCTCAGCCTCCGACGCTCCAGGGAAAACAGCCCCAGCCTGTTCAGCCTCTCCCTGTACCTCAGATCCTCCAACCCTGGCAACATGCTTGTAAATCTTTTCTGAACCCTTTCAAGTTTCACAACATCTTTGTTAGGAAGGAGACCAGAACTGCACGCAATATTCCAACAATGGCCTAACCAATGTCCTGTACAGCTGCAACATGACCTCCCAACTCCTGTACTCAATACTCTGACCAATAAAGGAAAGCATACCAAACGCCTTCTTCACTATCTTGTCTACCTGCTTTCAAGCAGCTATGAATCTGCACTCCAAGGTTTCTTTGTTCAGCAACAATCCCTAGGACCTTACCATAAAGTGTACAAGTCCTGCTAAGATTTGCTTTCCCAAAATGCAGCACCTTGCATATATCTGAATTAAAGTCTACCTGCCACTTCTCAGCCCATTGGCCCATCTGCTCCAGATCCTGTTGTAATCTGAGGTAACCCTCTTCACTGTCCACTACATCTCCAATTTTGGTGTCATCTGCAAACTTACTAACTGTACCTCTTATGCTCGCATCCAAATCATTTGTGTAAATGACAAAAAGTAGTGGACCCAGCACCGATCCTTGTGGCACTCCACTGGTCACAGGCCTCCAGTCTGAAAAACAACCCTCCACCACCACCCTCTCTCTTCTATCTTTGAGCCAGTTCTGTATCCAAATGGCTAGTTCTCCCTGTATTCCATGAGATCTAACCTTGCTAATCAGTCTCCCATGGGGAAACTTGTTGAACGCCTTACTGAAGTCCATGTCGATTACATCTACTGCTCTGCCCTCATCAATCCTCTTCGTTACTTCCTCAAAAGAACTCAATCAAGTTTGTGTGAGATGTGATTTCCCAAACCAAAGCCATGTTGACTATCCCTAAGCAGTCCTTGCCTTTCCAAATACACGTACATCCTGTCCCTCAGGATTCCCTCCAACAACTTGCCCACCACCGAGGTCAGGTTCACTGGGCTATAGTTCTCTGGCTGGTCTTTACCGCCCTTAAACAGTGGCACCACGTTTGCCAACCTCCAGTCTTCCGACACCTCACCTGTGACTATCGATGATACAAATATCTCAGCAAGAGGCCCAGCAATCACTTCTCCAGCTTCCCACAGAGTTCTCGGGTACACCTGATCAGGTCCTCGGGATTCATCCACTTTTCACCGTTTTAAGACATCCAGCACGTCCTCCTCTGTAATCTGGGCGTTTTGCATGATGTCACCATCTATTTCCCTACATTCTATATCTTCCATATCCTTTTCCACAGTAAATATTGATACATATTCATTTAGTATCGCCCCCATTTTCTGTGGCTCCACACAACGGCCACCTTGCTGATCTTTGAGGGGCCCTATTCTCTCCCTAGTTACCCTTTTGTCCTTAATATATTTAGAAAAACCCTTTGGATTCTCCTTAATTCTATTTGCCAAAGCTATCTCATGTCCCCGTTTTGCCCTCCTGATTTCCCTCTTAAGTATACTCCTACTTTCTTTATATTGTTCTAAGGATTCACTTGATCTATCCTGTCTACACCTGACATATGCTTCCTTCTTTTTCTTAACCAAAGCCTCAATTTCTTTAGTCATCCAGCATTCCCTATACCTACCAGCCTTCCCTTTCACCCCGACAGGAATATACATTCTCTGGATTCTAGTTATCTCACTTCTGAAGGCTTCCTATTTTCTAGCCGTCCCTTTACCTGCGAACATCTGCCTCCAATCAGCTTTCCAAAGTTCTTGCTTAATACCGACAAAATTGGTCTTTCTCCAATTTAGAACTTCAACTTTTAGATCTGGTCTATTCTTTTCCATCACTATTTTAAAACAAATAGAACTATGGTCGCTGACCCCAAAGTGCTCCCCCACTGACACTTCAGTCACCTGCCCTGCCTTATTTCCCAAGAGTAGGTCAAGTTTTGCATTTTCTCTAGTAGGTACATCCACATACTGAATCAGAAAATTATCTTGTACGCACTTCAGGAATTCCTCTCCATCTAAACCTTTAAAACTATGGCAGTCCCAATCGATGTTTGGAAAGTTAAAATCCCCTACCATAACTACCCTATTATTCTTACAGATAGCGGAGATCACTTACAAGTTTGTTTCTCAATTTCCCTCTGACTATTAGGGGGTCTATAATACAATCCCAATGAGGTGACCATCCCTTTCACATTTCTCAGTTCCACCCAATAACTTCACTAGATATATTTCCGGGAATATCCTCCCTTAGCACAGCTGTAATGCTATCCCATATCGAAAAGGCCGCTCCCGCTCCTCTCTTACCTCCCTTTCTATCCTTCCTGTAGCATTTGTATCCTGGAACATTAAGCTGCCAAACCTGCCCATCCCTGAGCCATGTTTCTGTAATTGCTATAATATCCCAGTCCCATGTTCCTAACCATGCCCTGAGTTCATCTGCCTTCCCTGTTAGGTCCCTTGCATTGAATTAAATGCAGTTTACTTTATTAGTCTGACCTTGTCCCTGCCTACCCTGACTGTTCGACTCACTTCTGTTCTCAGCTGTACCAGTCTCTGATCGATCTCTTTCCTCACTATCTCCCTGGGTCCCACCACCCCACTAACCCCCCCACATCTCCTCCCCCCTCCCCCCACCCACCCAACCTTACTAGTTTAAATCCTCCCAAGCAGCTCAAGCAAATTTTCTAGCCAGTATATTGGTCCCTTTCCAATTTAGGTGCAATGCATCCTTCTTGTACAGGTCACTTCTACCCCAAAAGTGATTCCAATGATCCAAAAATGTGAATCCTTCTCCCATACACCAGCTCCTCAGCCACGCATTCATCTGCTCTATCCTCTCATTCCTGCCCTCACTAGCTCGTAGCACTAGAAGTAATCCAGATATTACCCTTGCGGACCTCCTTTTTAAATTTCTGCCTAACTCTCTGTAATTTCCCTTCAGTGTCTCAACCTTTTCCCTTCCAATGTAGTTGGTTCCAATGTGGACATTGACCTCCTGCTGGCCCCTCTCCCCTGTGAGAACATTCTGCACCCTCTCTGAGACATCCTTGATCCTGGCACCAGGGAAACAACACACCATTCTGCTTTTTCTCTGCTGGCCACAGAAACGTCTGTCTGTACCTCTGACTACAGAGTCCCCTAACACAATTGATCTCTTGGAAGCCGATATACCCCTCGTTGCATTACAGCCAGTGTCAATACCAGATACTTGGCTGTTTGTGCTACGTTCCCCTGAGAATCCATCATCCCCTACATTTCCCAAAACAGCATACCAGTTTGAAATGGGTATATCCACAAAAGACACCTGCCCTAGGTGCTGACTTCTCTCACCCTTCCTGGAGTTAACCCATCTATGTGTCTGTATCTGAGACTTTCCCCCCTTCCTATAACTGCCATCCATCACATACTGTTGCAAATTCCTCATTGTTTCTATCCATCTCTCCGACCAATCCATTGTTTATATTGTGGTGATATATGCATCTGGATATTAAATGCCAGTAGCTTCTTAACACACAGATGAAGTACAGTTACAACCCATCCAACCTTGCTACCAGCCACAATTCTGGATAACATTTTCTCTTATCGCTGTGGGGAGATTATTGGTCTGCAGTGCTAGGATAGATGGCAATTAGTTCTCAACAAATCAGAGAGTGAACTTGAATCATTGGGAAAAGGGATGCTTCAATTCCACTTTTAACATTTTACCACCTAAGATATTAGGGGTAGAGAATTTAAATCCCATACAATAGCAGCACTGTGTACCATCTACAAGATCCACTACAGAAATTCACAAAAAAAGGTCCTTGAAAAGCACCTTCCAAATGCATGGCTATTTCCATCTAAAAGGGCAAGAGCAGCATATACAACGGGAACACCACTACCTGCAAGATCCCCTCCAAGCCACTCAACATCCTGACGTGGAAATATATCGCTCTTCCTTCACTATTGCTAAGTCAATACCCTAGAATTCCCTCCCTAAGGGCATTGTGGATCAACCTAAAGCATGTGGTTCAAGAAGACAGCTCACCACCTTCTCCAAGGATAGGCAATAGATGTTGGCCAGCCAGTGATGCCCATGTCTCACAAGTGAATAACAAAAACAAAAACCTTGCAAACGTTCCATCCATTATCAGTGATCTGTGACTAATAGCAAGAAATCTCAATAAATACTTACGCTAGCGTCATGTTGTTTCCAGGGTCGAGGCTGACCTCAATCACAGTTGTTCCTTCAATATCCACCTCCTTGCAAGGAGTGGTATTTCGTCCAGTGACTCTGCAAGCTTGATAAAAACCATGAGGTTTGACTCGACCAGAGTCATTCCCAACAAAAATTTGTAAGGTTACTGGTTCATTATAACCTTCCAACTATAAGGAAAAAAAGGAAGCTTATTACTTAAAACCTTTGAATGACACAAGCAAAGCTTCAAAAGTAGAATTTTAACAAGTAACTAAGTATTTAGGCGAGTACAAAATGTTAAGTTTATGATAGCCATTTGGTGAAAGAGAAGACCAGAAGTAATTCTTTTTTTTTTGATTTAGACAGTTCAAATATAAGTGAGTGCCCCCTGACACCCCCCCCTACCCATCAACACACAAACACCCCATCCACCCACCCAATGTATTCATTCAATCAATCTTAAGTTACACAATTAGCCCAAGATTTTTTTTTAGATACATTAATGATATAAATTTCTGCCCAACCCATAATTGTAATGTCTGTGGCTGATATGGAACTTGAACACAAAGTAAAGGATACAGAAAAATTGAAATGGCTGGATACACTGCAGACTCAGTTTAAGGTAGCAACACATGAAGTGATTGATTTTGACTGGAAGAATGAGGAGGGATAATATAAAATAAATGGTTTCAAAGTAGTGTCATATTGCTGTCAGAGTGTTCTCCAACACTTGGTATTTCCAACATGCATACTATTTGCTCTCAAATTAACTAGCACAAGTTTTAAGAGGATGCAGGAAGGGGGAAGACCTGGGATGTATGTACAGAAGTCTATGGGGAGAACAGAGCTATTCAGAAGGCAAAGGAACGCTTGGCTTTATAAACTGAGGTTTAAGAGAACAAAAGCTGTAATATCTTGAATAATTCTGGTTCCCAGACATCAAGATGATTTATTAAGATATTGCGAGGGATAAATTGGCATATGCATTGATAGACGAGAAAAACTGATGTTACTCACATAACAGCAAAAAAAGTTAAGATCTTAAAGAGAAATGTGACTGAGATATTAAAACTCATGAGGAATTTGTAAAGTAACGGAGAAGAAATTATTTTCAGTGACAGAATGGTCAGTTACCAAAGGAGACAAATTTAATATTACTGACAAAAGAACAGTGCAGCATGAGGGGAAAATATTTGTGCTTCAGGTTGTTAATATCTGAAACACATTGCAAAGGATGGTAGCACCAGTTTCATTAATAGCTTTCTCTTAGAAAATAAATAATCTCTTAGAACAGGAAAACAAATAAACAAAAACTGAGTATTATATTGTATAGATTCAATTTTGCCAAATAAGGGAGGGAGAGGTAAGAGGTTTGGAAAAATGGTTATGGTCAGTGCATTTTGCATGTTAACACATGGTAGAGGCAATGGATGTTTAGGCTAGTGGGTAGGATAACAATCAAACAGACTGCTTTGGTCCAGATACTGTTGATGTTCTTGCAGCCTCACTTATCCAAGCAATTGGATAGTGTTCTAACACATTTCTGGTCCATGGCTTTGTTGTGGTGAAGAGGCTTTTGTGGGGAAAGAAGGTGAGTCAATAGTTAAAGAGCTTGCAGCCTCTGATTTGTTCTTTCGTAACAGCATTTAAGTGGCTTGCTCAGTTGAGCTTCTGATCAGTGATGACAGCCAAAATGTTGATGAGGAAATTCAGCAATGGCAGTGCCACTGAATGAGAAGAGCATATGATACATTCTCTTGTTGGAGATGGTCCAACATTTGTGTGGTGCAAGTACATTATCAGCCCAAGTCTAATTATTCTGACAAATACCAGGATAAGCTTCATTAGTTTAAAATAAAAGCTACTTGTAAAATTTTACATCAAGCCAGACATTTCAGGCATTATTACTTTTTGTGTGGCCAGGCTATCAATGTTGCTCAACAAGTTTTACAATGTGCAAGGAACATCAGAACTTTTATCAAGGTCTGAAGAATCTGTTAGTCCACTTTTGTATTGAAACTGCTACGCGATCCACTTTGCTTTATTACTTTGGTTATTTACTAAGCACTACAAATGCTGAGTAGTCTGAGCCATATAATCTGTATATTTTGCCAAATTTGTATAATAGGAGTATTGTGGGATAAACTACACTGTTTTCAGTGTGTACCAAGCACAAACTTCTCATCAATTGTGTACCCTAATACCTAGTTAATATATACTTAAGGTTAAAATGCAATTTATGATTAGTATGCTTTTGCTGACAGAAGTTGATACTTGTATTGAGCAAATAAGTGCATATTTAGGAGCAAGAGAAAATATTTCCACCATCAAGCCAGTTTCATCATTAGTTACATCATGACAGATGTGTACCTCATCTAAATTTACACATTGATTCTCCAAACCCCTGCATACCTTTTCCCATTGGGGGAAAAAAACCTCAATCTTGAAAATTTCAACAGGTTCAGGCATCCACCACCTTTTGGGAGAATGCTTCATATTTCCAGTCCCTCCAAGTGAAAAAGTACACCCTCATTTTATTGACTCAGCTCTAATTTTACTCAAATTTATTTGTTAGTCTAAATATCTTGATTGGAGGAACTTTCAATCATTTATACTCAAAGAATTCAAATCAATCTCATAATTTATCTCTTCAAGCTTTGATGAACATCTGTTGTATCTTTATTTTTCCTCAGATTTGGAGCCTCATCTCAACAGTGTTCCAGATGGGGTCTGGTGCAACCAAAGCATCAGTTCCTCAAATTTAAATTCTCAGTCCTTGAGACAAAAATCAACTTTAACATTTATGATTACTTCAGACATGAGCACACTAGATTTTACTGATTGGCGTACAAGAACACAAATCTTTGTACTCTTACAGAGCTCTTAGTCTGAGTATTAAGGAAACATTTCCTATTTGTGTCTCTCTCATCAAAATGAGCAAACATTTCCTCGAAAGAACTCTATTTTCAAAAGAACGTCTGAAGGCATCTTCTTTCTCCTGTGCACAAAATATATTGAATGTCCCAATTTAATGTTACCTATAAACCTGAACTCTTGTGGAAAGTATGGGAGGCAGCACAAGTCATAGCAATTTGCATTCCCTTTGTTCCTCCGTTCACTTAAGATCACACTTGCTAATATCCAAGAACTTGTGCACAAGCTCAGATATTTCATAAATACATTTAACTAAAGGGTGGCAAACATATAACAAATACTTAATAATGAGAAAAAGATTATATCAGATAAGAAAAGTGTTAAAGTTAGAATTCTGATATTAAAATTTTTAAAAATTTGGTTAATATTGCACACATGCATTCATAAATAATTGGTGTTGAACAGACAATTAGCAAGCATGTCATAATTTAAGTAGTCTTACATGACAATGTTTATTTTTCTTCTAAACACTCAAACTGTTTATGGCTTTTTCCCAGACCATTTTATATATTAAATATTTTTCTAAATTTGTTTTCAAGTAGCCTACTTCAAATTCTAAAATTATATCTTTGTGTTTACAATTCATGACAAAAGATTATGTTGAGCTTATGGGCATTTATTTTCAAAAATCGAGGATGCATTACCTTTACAGTTGGAAAACCTTGTTGTGTCCGATCTTTCACAGAACCACGGCTACCCTCTGTCAAGTATCGTGCCCGGTGTTGTGTCTCAGGTTGAACAAGTACTTTGAGTTCTTTGCCCTCACTTTTACCAGGATAATGACCAGTTAGCGCTGGACCCTTCTTTAAAGAAGTTTTCTGTGGCTCTGTTATTCTGTGAAGCATTAAAAACATTTATCACTAAAGTTACTTTAATGACTGAAAATCAAAAGATCTATCACCATACTTCATCACTGATGCACTTTCATCTAAATAGCTGTTTGCATCTTTCATGAAATAATCTTTCATTTTCCTAAATGATTTCACCTAATTTCTGTTATGTTGTCCTTCCAGGGAAGAAAGCATAAAATATTCAATTAGAAATTATTCCATTTAAATTTTAATTATATTTAAATACAGAATGATTTACCTAAAATTAAATGATTAAATAGAATTCAGAACAGATTTTGAATACTAGTGGGATATTGAATATCACTTCAGTAAACTGATGATTAAATCTGGATGCTGAAAGGAATGCAATGGGTCAGAGCTTGTTCCAGAATATCTCGAAATTTCAAATGAAAAAAGGCCTGAGAACATTTCATTTCCTCATCTGCATTTTAGAAACTTAACTGCCCTGGGTCTATCCTGTTATTGTGTGTGCACGTTCCAAAAAGAAATCAAACTTAGCAAATTAAAGTTTATTTTTGTTCTAACCTTGCCTCCCACTTGCACCAGCCAATCATCTCTTTGAACTCTCCCAATTCCCCTCTGATCAATTCACCAGAAAATTTAAAGATACATCAGGATGTTGTGATTTATATATATTTTAAATATCATTTAGTTTAGATTTTAAATTTTGAACTTGTGGCATATAGATTTTCTGTTCTGATTAACTTGTACATATTTCTATACCAATAGTGATTTTCTTTTTGAAAGCAGAGAAAGATAGTTCAAGAATTAGATTAGATTAGATTACTTACAGTGTGGAAACAGGCCCTTCGGCCCAACAAGTCCACACCGACCCGCCGAAGCGCCACCCACCCATACCCCTACATTTACCCCTTACTTAACACTACGGGCAATTTAGCATGGCCAATTCACCTGACCCGCACATCTTTGTGACTGTGGGAGGAAACCGGAGCACCCGGAGGAAACCCACGCGGACACGGGGAGAACGTGCAAACTCCACACAGTCAGTCAGTCACCTGAGGCGGGAATTGAACCCAGGTCCCTGGCGCTGTGAGGCAGCAGTGCTAACCACTGTGCCACCGTGCCGCTAATGAGAATTTGTTTACATTGGGATAGTTTGAGTGAACAATGGAATGCAGTCAGCTTTCAGATAGAAGATAGTAGAATTTTCTTCAGGGCTTGAGGGCAAGACACACAGCTTTGGGGGGTGGGGAAGAAAAGAGCTTTTTAATTTCAGATTGGGGTGCTATTAGAAGGCTGGGCTGTTGATAGATGTGTAAACAGTTGCTCCTGAAAATGGGATATTGTTGTTTCAGGACTGTTGAGATTATCTCAATTTAAAAAGGAGAAAGTGAGCACTGCAGATACTGGAGATCAGAGTCAAGAGTGTGGTGGGCGAAAAGCACAGCAGGTCAGACAACATCCGAGGAGCAGGAGAATCGACTTTTTGGGTATAAGGCCTTCATCAGGAATGAGGCTTGTGGGTCGGGGTTGAGAGATAAACGAGAGGGGTGTGGGATTGGGAGGAGGTAGCTGGGAAAGCGTTGGTGCATCAAGGTGAAGGAGAAGGTGATAGATCAGAGGGGGCAGTGATGTACAAGTCTGGAGGGAGGTGCCATGTTGGAGGCTTGGGACTGGGATAATGTGGAAGTTGGGGAAATGAGGAAGCTGTTGAAATCCACATTTATCCCTTGTGGTTGCAGGGTCCCAAGGCAGATTATAAGGCGTTCCTCCTCCAGGCGTTGGATGGTAACAGTTTGGTGGTAAAGGAGGCCCCGGACCTGCAAGTCCTTGACAGAATGGGAGGGGGAGTTGAAGTATTCAGCCACAGGGCGGTGAGGTTGATGGGTGCAGGTGTCCCAGAGATGTTCTCTGAAACAATCCGCAAGAAGCTGACCTATCACCTTCTCCTTCACATTCATCCACCCATTGCTTTCCCAACGACCTCCACCAACCCCACCCCTCCCATTTATCTCTCAGTCCCGATCCACAAGCCTCATTCCTGATGAAGGGTTTATGCCCGAAATGTTGATTCTCTTGCTCCTCTGATGCTGCCTGACCTGCTGTGCTTTTCCAGCATCACACTCTCAACTCAATTTAAAGGAGCCTGGTTTAATAAGGTCCAGAGCAGAACTGTTTAATTAAAAACCAAAGGGTTATTTGACGTGAAATAAAAGGAAATTCTCTCCAGTCCCATAAAGGAGTGTTGTTGGAATTAATGGGAGGTATTTTGCAGGTGTTTCAAGAGATTTAAACTTGTGTTATATGAAAATAGTTTGGTTTACTCTATTTTATCTGCAGTTCTTTTGCATAGTAAACTAGTTTCATTGTCAAATCTGAATCTGCAACATTATATATTTGTGTTGCAGCAAAAAGCCACCTAGTTAAACCAAATAAAAAACTAGCAAGCCAGGTTTCAGTTTGGTATCAAACATCAGAAAGATAATAATGTCTCATTCCTCAATTTATCTTAGTGAACAGTCCCTCAACTTGACTCCATACCTATTTTTAAAGCACAGCCAAGATTGGGAAGTTGACAAACAAAAAAAAGTGTCGGCAGCATTTATTTTTATTGCAATCTTATTTATATAACCAAATACAAACATGATTTTATATAATAAGAGAATTTTTTTTAATATTGTGCATCGGGACAGGTTTGTTTATTTCACAACAGAAATGATCATATATTATAAATGTCACTTGTTCAAAAATGGCCTTACTGGAATCATATAAATCAGATTTCATTAACAATTTAGGATGACCATTTCAGAATGAACACAATATAAATGAATTCAAATTCATAGCTACTTACAAAGCACATAGATAAAGTCAAAAAGTCAGCTGGGAATTTTTACTTTATTTCATATTCAGAACCACTTCTATTTGCAACTACATACATGGTTTTAAGATAAAATCATGTTGGCAGCAGGAATGAGGTAATGGCCAACTTAAAGATTACTAAAATTACTATTTAATATAGTCAGCCAAGTCAGTTAAAATCAGCTTAATTTTCTACAATGGAAAATATTGCGATGGAAAGTAAGAGTGCAGACAATATAATATTAGATAACATAAAGCTCAAGCAGTTTAATAACACTGTTGTAAATCAAAGATCTTATATCCTTGAAACAGATTTGTGACAGGAATATTTTATGTAACATACTAACATAATGGCTTTCTTTTACTTTTAACAAACCACTCTCCTTACCCACTCCCTTCCAGTATCAATGTCCCTGCAATTGAATTATGTGATTTAGACAAACATTACTTCAATATTTGATTTGAGACCTTGTGATATTGAGCAGAAGTACCAACTTTAAAAAGAGCACGAAACAGGTAATGGCAGGATGGTCACCCAATTAACATCACTTTTTTTTTTGCAAATGCAGTCAGAAAAGATCTGTAAAGGCTGGCTTGTTTCACACCCCAATTGTTCTTGGAAGTTCTATCCTTTGTGTTAATTTCATTGACTGTTACAAGAAATTGCACACAAAGCCAAGACTCTGGGATGAATTAGAAGACTATAACACAGAAGACACCTTAAGAAATTTTACAAATTTTGCTCAGGTCATTTTTTTTTTTAACTCCAGTGAACGTTTTATACCAAGTGGACAGCTGAGCTCACAAGAAGGCAGGAAGTGATATTGCCCACTTGCTTATTGAGCTGGTGATTCTCTTAGAAATTATTTTTTCTTAATGGTGAGAGAAATAGAACAAGTTTTATAGACTTACAAAGTCACAAAACTACAATATTAAAAAAAAACGAAGTCATACTTTGAAACAATAGAAATTCGCCAAACGAAATTAAGCAAACACAAGTGCCAAACGCATTTAATGCATGGCAATAGGAAAATATGGGTATCTCTTCTCCAAAATTACTAATGACTTTTCTCTTCATTACCTCCCAGGCATCTGTTCAAGGTCAAGCTTCAAACTATTATTAAAGAATAAAGAAGCTAAATTTAAATTATGGATCACATTTAAAATTGTAGTTTTAAATTAGTTACTGCTGTTTAACAAATGGTAATCAGTTCTGTCCATACTAATAAATTTAAAGCGGTCACATATCTATAGTGAAACTAAAATAACATTACAAGTGCCAACTCCCTACTTTTCTAAATTGTAAATGTCATCTCGGTTGATTCCAACCTTTTTGGTCCACCTGTCAAGTTTTAAGAGGGCTTGAATCATCATTTTAGGCTGTCAAATCCATGTTTACATTAGTTGGTTTTTCCTGATCCGATTCCTCACTACTATTGCTATGGTTACCACCCACTTAGAAACTGGATTCAAAGTGTGTGAGGCTTCTGCCAAATCCATTTATAACAATGGCAACTTGTATTTAAATAAAAGTTTGTTGAAAATTGGATTAATTGGAAGCAGATGGTAAACAGATTCCAACAATATTTAAAAATCTTTATGATAGACAAAAGCATATATGTTAAAGCTTTTTTAAAAACTAGAATATTTATATCAAAATGTTGCAGTGATTTTATTAAAGGTATCATTTTAATGGACTTTCTCATCATAGATATACCCAAAGTACACAAATTTTTCACAAATGATTTCTATTCCCCATACACCAGGCACTTTTCAGACGTATTAATTTTCACCCTGAGATTCTACTTTGGATTTCAACATAATTGATCCATGCAAATCCTACCATTACATGAAATGCTGCTAAAATAATTTTTTTCATTTCAGTCAAATTGTAAACTAAGCACAGAAATCCTCGTGGATTGCATATTAACAATTTGAACAAGTCTGCATTTGCTTTCCCCTAATTTCAATTTAATTATTTTCTTTCTAATGGCTCGTGTGTCCTAATGCAAGATCATTTACAATAAGGTAGACAAATCCAACAGTGTAAACATATATACACAGTTATGAAACAGTGCAATCTTCAGCGATATGGCTGCAGATTGATAGTGAAGAAGAATATTGGCTTGAAAACCCGATGCACAATCTGTATGAACGGAAATTAGAAACACCAAGGGGCAGAAAACGCTAGGGGCATTTGTTTGGATGACAAACCCATCCAAACAGTATGGGGATACAAGGGAAAGCATTAAACAGGAGATCAGAGAAGCATGCATAACAGCATAATCATGGGTGACAATGTAAATACAGATTGACCAAACTGAACTAGCAATAATAGCGTGCAGGAAGATTTCCTGGTTGTGTAAATGTGAATTTTTAGATCAATATTTTAAAGGAACCGAATGGAGAGCAAGCTATCCCAAACATGGCACTGTGGAATGAGAAAAGATTACTTAATAATTTTGTTGTATGGGATCCATTAGGAAGAGCAACCTTAAAAATGTAGAATTGCTCATTAAAATAGAAAGTGAAGATGAATCTGAAATTGGGATCCTGAATCTAAATTAAAAGGGGTCTACAAGGGTATGAAGAGGGAGTTGACAATGATAGATTGAGGAACCTCAGTAAAAAGGTTCGTAGTTGATGGGCAATCGCTAATATTTAAGGAATTGTTTGCATGATTTACAACAGTGCATTCTTGCAGCAAATAGGAATGAAACAGGAAAGTTGACTCAACCTTGGTTTACAAAATAGAATTGCTACAATTAGAATCAGAGGCATACAAAATTGCCAGAAAAGGTAGCAACATGAGGACTGTTGGCAGTTTGGATTCAGCAAGAGAGGACAGAAATATTGATCAAGAGGAGGATAATAAGAGTATAAGAGTAAACTTGCAGGGGCAATAAAAATTGACTGTAAAAATGTCTATAAATATGTGGAGGAAAATATTAGCAAAGATGAATATCAGTCCCTTAACAGGCAAAAATCAGGGAAATTATAATGGAGAACAAAGAAATAGAAGGAAAATTGGCAGAGCAAGTTTATATCGTGGCAGATACAGACAGCCAAGTGGAATGTGTTCCTGTCACTTATGGGAGTCATGGACCCGACTAGTGTCTTAAATGACTACATGGGCAGGATGTGCTCCCAATTACACATGTGATCTTGTGTTTCAGACAGTCTAATAAACCCACAAAGCTGAAAGACATATGGATAACATGCTTAGAAAGATGGTCACACTGCAGTTGAACAGGAAAGAACAAAATGATGACCACCAGACAGTTGAGAAGAAGCAGACAGGTAGTGAAGGAATCCCGTGGGATCCAGCTCACACAATGGTTTTCCATTCTGGAAGCTGAGGAGGGCGCTGCTCACTTAAGGGATTGCATTGAGAGCCAGGCTTCTAGCACCAAAATGGCTTGACTGTACAGGAGGGGAAGGAAGATGAAAGCAGAAGTCAGCGACAGGGGATTCATTAGTTAGGGGAATACGCAGGCTGCAGACATGGCTCCAGAATGGTCACTGAGCATCCTGAAAAGGTGAACAACAGAGGTTGTTGTACACATTGGTACCATTGTCATAGATATAACAGATAACGTCTTGCATAAAAAGTTCAGAGAGCTAGATGAAGAAGTAGGGCCTCACAAGTTGTAATGCCAGAATTACCCTGAGCAGCACAGACTAACGAGCACAAAAGTAGGAAAGTAAAACACACCTCAAGATTTTGAGCAGAAGTGATGTTGTTAGATTCCTGAATCACTGAGATTGTGTCTGGGAAGGTGCAACCTGAACAAAGGGGATGGTCTGTATCTGAACTAGAATGGAACCAACATCCTGGTGGAATGGTTTGCTAGTGCTATGGGGAGTTCAAACCTGTTCAGCAGGAACAAGGGTCACCGTGCACAAATTCAGTAGCAACACAGCATAACTCAGAAAGGTAAGCAAGACACAGTGAACTCAGCCATACTGTACCTCAAGGGTGTTATGAGAGGCTGGATGATCTCTACTTGAAATGTGAGCAACATTAAAGGTAAGACAGGTGAATTAAGGGTGTGGATTGATACATGGAACTGCGAAGTTGTTGCCATCATACAGATGAGGTTGAGGAAAGTAGAAGATATAGGATCTTCAGGCAGGACAGGGGAGGGTGGAAAAGTGGAGGTAGTGGCGCTTTTATTAATTAGGGTGCCAATTTCTGCAGGAAGGAAGTTTGTCAAATGAAGCTTTGTGGGTAGAACTTAGAAATAAAAAGACGTAGTTGCATCGTTAAAAGTATCTAAATCCTCAAACAGTCAGCAGGCAATTGAGGAGCAGATATGTAGTCAATTCACTTAGACAGTTAAAAATTAAAAAATAGGGTGTTTACAATAGGCAATTTCAACTACCCCAATATTAATTGGAATAATCATAGATAAAAAGTTTGGAGAGGGCAGATTTCTTGAAACGTATACATGAAGCCTTTTCATTCCTTCATGTCGATGGTCAGACAAGGGTCAGTGCAGTGCTGGACCTAATTCTGGGGAATGAAACTAGGTAAATATTTGAGGTGACAATGAGGCAGCAGTTTAGATGATGGCAACCACAACACCATATGTTTCACGTTTGTTCTGGAAAAGGTAAAGATGGTCTGCAAAAAAAAGGGGGGATTTTAGTTTGGGATAAGGCAAATTACCTTTAAAATAAGGTAGAATCTGGCTAAAACAGATTGGGAATAGAAACTGAATCAAATTGTGTGGCGCTGGAAAGCACAGCAAGTCAGGCAACATCCAAGGAGCAGGAGAGTTGATGTTTCAGGCATAAACCCTTCATCAGAAATGTCCTGCGGATCAAACTTGTGGATAAATCTACAGTACTTTGTGGGAAGCATTCAAAAAAGTACTGGGTGAAGACAAGCCCAACATATTCTCTTTTGCATGAAATGCAAGAGCAACATGCCCAGAGAACCATGGCTGTCTAGAAATATTCAGGAATAAAAGGAAAACACGTGTTAAAGTGAGTAAAACAACAGTGGTCCTAAAGGATTAGTAGTGCAGAGGGTAGGGGGCACCAAAAAGAATTAGGAGAGCGAAGAGGGAACATGAGAAATGCTGGCAGGCAAGATTAGAGAGAATCCCAAGATATTCGACAAGTATATCAAGGGGAAGCAAATAACTATGGAAAGGGTATGGCCTATTAGAGGCCAAGAGGTAAATCTTTGTGTGAAGCCAGTGGATACTGGTAGAGTGTTAAAATGACTACTTCACATCTGTCTTTCCTAGGGAGAAGGAGGACGCAAGTACAGAATTTGAGAAAGTGTACGGTGAAGTTCTTAAGCAAACTGACGTAAGAAAAGAATGGGTATCAGAGGTTTTGGCAAAATTAAAAGTGGACAAATCCCAAATGATATGTACCCCAGCCTGTTGTGACAGATCGGATGAAATTACAGTGGCCCCTCCCCAAACGTTTAATTGGTCTCTGGCCACAGGGGAGGTACCAGAGGATTATATGGCAGTTAATATGGTTCTATTTCCAAAGAGTGGCAGAGATAGACCAGGCAACTATAGACCGTTGGGTCTAACCTCAGCGGCAAGGAAACTATTGGAGAAAATGGTGAAAGACAAAATTAAATTTCTATTTACAGAGACAAGGTTTGATCAGGGATAGTTAGCATAGCTTTGTCAGAGGGAGGTCATACCTAATAATTCTGGTGGAAATATTTGAGGAGGTAACCAAGTATTTGGATCAGGGTAGGGCAATTAATGTAGTACAGATGGATTTCAGCCATGCTTTTCACAAGGTCCCACATGAGAAACTGATAAAGAAGATAAAAGCTCATGGGATCAAGGGTAACTTGGCATCATGGAACCAAAGTTGGCTTAGTGATAGGAGACAGAGGGTGGTAGTAAAAGGCTGTTGTGTGACTGCAGCCTATCTGCTGTGGTGTACCACAGGGATCAGCGCTGAGTCCTTTATTGTTTGCGATATGCATAAATGATGTACATGAGAACATGGGGGCAATGATAAGTTGGCAGATGGCATCACAATTGGCCAGGTTGTGACAGTGAGGAAGACGATGTCAGGTTACAGGAAGACATAAATGGATTGGTCAGATGAGCAATCAGTTGCAGATGGAATTTAACCCAAATGAATGAGATGATGTATTTTGGAAGAGAGAACAAGACAAGAGTATGGCATTGATTGGCATGATACGGGGAAGCTCAAAGGACCAGAGGAATTGGTGACACAGGGACCTTGGGGTGCTTGTCCACAGATCTTTAAAGGTGGCAGGTCAGGTTTATGTGATTTACGAGACCCTTGCTTTCATCAGTCATAGCATAGACTACAAGAGCACAGAGGTCATATTAGAGCTGTACAGAACTTTTGTTAGGTCACAGCTGAAGAACTAGGCGCAGTTCTGGTCACCATACGAAATGAAGAATGTAACTGCACTGGAGGTAGTGCAGAGAAAGTTCACCAGAATGTTGCCTGGGATGAAGCACTTCAATTATGAAGAGGATGGATAAGCTTGAGTTGTTTCCTTTGCAGCAGATAAGGATGAGGGACGTGAGAGACGTGTGATCAAGATGAATGGAATAGTTGAAGGGTCAACAACAAAGGGAATAATTTTAAAGTTAAAGTCAGGACGTTTAGAGGGGATTTGAGGAAACACTTTTCATCTCGAAATGGTGGTGTCTGAAATGTTCCATTCCAGGCAACATCCTGGGTGAATCTGTTTGGGAGAGTAGTTTAGGTGAGGTTAGAAACCGCATAACCTTTTAAAAAGTATTGATGAACACTTCAAGTGTCATAACATTAAGAGCTACAGGCCTAGTATGGGAATAGCACTAATGTAGGTAGAAGTTTTTGGCAGTATAGATGTGCTAGGCCGAACAGCCTCTCCTGTACTGTATGATTCTATGAACGGAATATATATTTTGGCTCTGTCTTTACAAAAGAAAACACAAATAATTTCTTAAAAGCATTACATCACAATTGCTCAGTGGTTAGCACAGCTGCCTCACAGCTCCAGGGTGCTGGACTCAATTCCACCCTTGGGCAACTGTTTATTGGAGTTTGCACATTCTCAGTGTCTGCGTGGGTTTCCTCCAGGTACTCCGGTTTCCTCCCACAGTTCAAAGATATGCAGGTTAGGTAGATTAGTTATGCTAAACTGAACATAATGCAGGCTAAGTGGGTTAGTCATGGGGAATGCAGGGTTACAAGAGAAAGGTGGGGTGCTCTTCTGAGAGTCGGTGTGAACTTGATGGGCTGAATGGCCTGCTTCTACACTGTAGGGATTCCAAGATTAGGGAAGCAAGATTCTAGTAGAGGGAGGAATTGATTGGTCGTGGTTAAAGAAAATGGTGCTCAAGAAATTAGTTGGGTTAAAGGCTAACAAATAACCAAAGCCTGATAATCTGCACCCCAGAGTACTAAAAGGAAGTTCCCTGGAAATATGGGACCCATTGGTGGTCATCTTCCAAAATTCTCTAGGCTCTGGATAAGTTCCTATAGATTGGAAGGTGACAAACGTAGCTCCATGATTTAAAAAGTGAGAGAGAAAAAAATACAATTACAGACCAGTTAGCCTAACATCAGTAGTTTGGGAAAATGCTCACACTTATTATAAAAGATATGCTAGCAGAATATGGCAAAGTTTTTAGAAAGATAGTTCAAACACTTTTAGGCAGTTCAAAGGAGTTGAGACTGGCTGAGAAGCAAGTATATATTCTCCTAGAAAAGGAGATGGTTTCAAGTAGGTAAAGGATTGAGTTCCCTTAGTGAATGGATGTAATTTGCAAAACTTGCAGACCAAGAGCTATCTGTTACAATTTTGCAGATTATTAAAAGACAGAGGAAGTTTAAACCTTCAGCTGTATGAGTGGACAAGGGAAAAGCTTACAGAACCAAAACTGAAAAGATGCAGTTAAGTGGATAAAAATGTCTGTCAGAGCTCTCAATATAATTTTGTCAAACCTATCTCAAAAAAGGAGTCCTATTATTTTTAAGCACAATTGGTGATATTTATGAATGGGTGTTTTGGGGAGAATGTTGGCTAATCAAGTGCAACTAGTAATGTATTACAGGTAAACAATTTTTCCTGCATTGTACTAGAGACTGTCTTTAGGAGTTGGAGAGGAATTTAGCAATTTGGGAGATTTTCGAGAAAAGTCAATCTCTTCCTTTTTTTGGTTGCTTTTCCCCAAAATCTAACATTAAGGATTGACAGTGTAACCTGATTATACGAACAATTTTAAAGCAAAGATTAGGTGAGGGACATTACATTTGACAGTATTGCAGTGCAGGCACTTTCTCTTTAATGCAGTACATCTAGTTTTGAAGTATAATTGAATTCAAAGTAGTTTATTACCAGGAATTCTAAATACCGAATTGTACTAGACAGTATAGCTCCAATTAATGGATACATATGATTACTATGTAGTCAATTGCTATTCATCACCTTCTATGGGGGTGTGGGAGAAGAGGAAGAAGAGAGGGGGGGGGGAGAAGAGAAGGGGGGGGGGGGGGGAAGAGAAGGGGGGGGAAAGAGAGGGGAGACGGAGAGGGGGACTGTGAGATGGTGATCATATGTGTATGAGGGTGGTGTTAAATGTGTATGGGTTTGGTGTTTGTGTCTGTGAAATGCAAGTGTGTTCTTGTGGAAAGCGAATGTGCACGAGTGGGGTGTTTGGTGAATGAAGGGGAGATGAAAAAAGCTTTCATTTCTATAGGTCTATTATTTAATGATAACATTTGTTACAACAGAAGTTACATCACCAGTTAATAGGAGCAACAGGTTATGTTAGGAGAAAAAATTCCATTAAAATTAAAAGAATTGCTTATGAGGTATGTTATAAACTGGAACACTTGTTAAAGTAAGTCAGTTTATATGTATTTGAAACGTTAGTTACACGAGTGAGATTCCATAATACAGATGAGAAGTCTCTTGATTTTATTCTTCTAAATGTCAGGTCATTTTAACCTTGATCTTTAAGACAACATGCTGCTGCCCATAATAGCAAATGTTTAATAAATGAAATGGAAAAGAAAGGAGTCTATGTCTGAATACTCCTTTCACTTTTAAAGAAAATAAAATACAAATTTCATTGATATTCTGCATGTGCTTTTTATCAGAATACTACCGTAAAAGCTCAATTAAAATTTTGTAAAAAAGCTATACCAACCCATTGCTTCCCCTTGCGTTGTTTTTGCCTTCTGAGATGAGTTGAGAAAGTACATAGTGGGGTCCTTTTGCACTGTCTGCATCAAATACATCCATATTCGATCCTTCATCATCCACACGTACAAAGCCTGGTCGTTGTTTAGGTGAACGTTTCCGTGACTTCCGTGGCACTGTTGTGTTGTCATTGTATGAACTGGAACTCATAATGCTGAAATTAGAGCCCGATTCTTCCATCCAAATATTGCTGCTCTGCTCAGAGTCACCTCCATCATCCTGACAAGACATCCGGCTGTCATCCAGCAAGTCTTCAGGTGGTGGAGAGATGTTGAGGACTGTCCTCCTTTTGGGCATGGACTGCAGCTGTGGGGCATTACTTAACTGATTTTCATAGCTCAGTAATTCACTTACCCCATGGCCACTTACCCCCTGTTCTGGAGTGCAGCTATCTACTTGCATAGATGTGTTGTCAGTTACTGAGGTAGAATGCATGCTAGGATTGGAAGATGGGGTGAAGGTGCTGCTTTGACCACCGCTGGAGGAGACATCTGTGGTATGTACAATCCAAATGTAAATACACAAATTCAACGTGAGTTAGCTAGCAATGTCCAATTGTGTTCTGTTTAATTGTTCACAAAGCATTAACTCAATAATTCATAAAATTGCAAAATGTGAGAAGCAGCAAATGACACTGGAAGGTTTTTTTAAAATGGGAGTCAATGTATATCCAATATTCTTCAAGATTCCAACCAGGGTCAGGACAAAATAAAATAAACCTTGGTACATTATAAATCAATTTGGGTTGCTCATAGTCAAATAATTAAAAATAATCTTCAGAAATCAGTAACAAAGAACTGTTGCAAAGACACCCTGCTTGGCAGGCAAATTCCTGGAACTGAAATGAAAAAAGTAAGCTAAACTTAAAAACATAACTACTTTCCATTCATAAAAGGAATTACAAAAAATATTAATAGGCATGAATCTGATGAATGAGCATGTGAGAAACAAAATGGGACCGCTGTTGCATGCGCTTCTCTCTTTCAAGATGAACTCTTGTGGGCAAAAAAAAATTTTGACATGATCTGTACAGTTGGCCAAAACAGTAATTGGTAAAATAGAGATCAAAAACAGAAATGACTAATCAAGGAAGTAATTAATAATAAATGGAAAATTGATAGATGTCTTTATTTCATCAGAAGTTGAAATAAATTCCAAATCAGATATGATGGAGATAAAGTGGTCATCCATACTCTCAAGTTTGCGGTCCCTATTTATGTTGCACATAATAATTAGTTAACTTAAAAAGCACAATATTAGATTGACATTAGCTGCATGAAACAGAGATACCAAACTTGTTCATAGCCTATTCCAGCCTCCTTAAATTTTAAGGTGTTTAACATATTCTGAAAACGTGAAAACTGGACATCTGTTTAAAATAAAGTTCCATTATAATTTTAATAATGACTTTAAGATTATATGTTAAAATATAACAATATCAGTTCTTTAATTCAACCCTATTTTTAATGCTTTATATTAGTTTTTAAAAAATGCATAATTTGCATTTTATTAGGCAAGAGTGTGTTAAGTGCCTTGCACTAAGTGCAATTAATTTTTTAAAACATGCTCTCTTTTTGCCAGTTCTTTTTTCCTCATTTTCTCCCATTCTTCTAGAAGCACCAACTCCTTGATGGAGTCAATAATGGCTTCCTCTGAGCAAACTGGTTAACAAATTCTCACTGACGACCAGAGGAAGTTGCAATCCCCTAGACAAGAGCAAAACCTTATGTGCTTGAAACAACTATAAGATGTATTCAGTCCAAACAACTGATTTTCAATATCATCTGGCACAGGGTAGAACCTAAGAGGTTGCAGTTTGCTCTTGAAAGGTGCCAAGATATGTAGTGACAGATATTCAGCACGAAGATAGATTAAATAGTAATGAGGAGTCAATTATGTCAACAACTCCAAAGCAAAAAGATCAGTAACAGGCAGAATCCATCTTTCCAAAGGAACAAACTGTTTCAAAGCCTAAAACCCACATTATTCCCAGCTCAAGAAATGTAACCAAAACATACAATAGCTCTACAAATTAAAAAAGCAAAGTTCACAACTTAAAATAATGGAATAGCTCAACATCATGAAATGTTCTTAAACTGATTGAAACATCAAACAAATGCACAGTAGGCTCTAAACTGAAGATCAGAATTTTTGAGAGGATGGGTGAGATTGTGAAAGGTCAACATCAGTAAACATTCAAATGTTGTCAAAGAACAATCCAAAGGTCCTGTCAAGACTGTCAAGGCATTTGAAATGCTACGCTTTTTATCGTTTGGAAAAAAAAAAGAGTCCAGACTATGCATTTTAAAATAAAAATTATTGCATTTAAGTCTGTTAACTTAAGCCTCAATATTTCCAGTGCTATATTAGTGATCATTGACTAATTTCACAAGAATCCAATATCAAAGTGGCTTTCATTTCACAGTTTGATTGACAACTACAAATAATTTCGGGCTCTTTGATGAGTGACCATGAATTCCAGTGTTGGGGCTCTAAAATGAAATTATTTTAGGTTTAATTGAGTTGAAGGATTGCTAAAGTAATAAATGGGGTTATGATGAATCAGAATGCTTTTTCAATATAATGAAGAATTTTATCCAATAAAACTTTAATTACGTCATTTTTGTTAACTCCTAAAGTGTGTCAATGGAAGATCCTAGGTGAGTTAACATTGTCGGTAAAATGTAAAGGGTGAAAGCTGTATTGACACTAAATTGCCATCAGGCCAAAAAAGGGTCACGGAAGGTAGTGGAATGTCATAGGTTGGCACAGTGAGTAAAAAGTCAGAGTTTTTACAGCATAAGAGGTGGTCTTTTGGCTTATCGTATCCACGCCGGTCATCAAGTAATTATGTATTCTAATCCATTTTTCAGCACTTAGCACTTCTAATACTTCTTCAATGTCTTAAGGGTTATTACTGCAACCATCCTTTTAAGCAGCGAGTTCCAGCTACCCACTAAATACCCAAATAATTTCCCCAAACTCCCTCTAAACCTCTTGCTCCTTAACTTATGGCAAATTGGTGGGAGGGGTTGAAGGGGATGCAGATTGGTGAGCCTTTACTTTGTTTTAGTTTTTATTATATCATAATAGGGAATTGAAATCAACTTTACAGCTGAGCCACATCCACACCTGTCTGCCACGCACTGGTTTCAGACTGCTTTTCCTGAGGTCTGTTTGTAAGGCTGTGAAATATTCCATGTCTGCACTCCACACCAGGGCATGAAAATCCAGGCCCTTAAGTCACACAATTAATTTTCAACAGCAAATTTAAATTGAATGCATGTTAATCTGTATGTCTCAATTCCACATTCCATAGTTTTATAGAGACAAAGATGTAGCAGAGTAGCAATTGCTTGAAATGCGTATTTTAGACATCTGGGGTGATTAAAACAACAATTTAGTTAAGCAGACACAGAAATCACTTAAGTTTTGCTCTATATTTTATGATGTCTTCTGAATCACATTCAGTACTGTTGTCTCATATTTCGCAAAGCTACCCACCATCTTATTTTATCAAGACATTAAATTAACTAGATTCTACTGCATTATATTTTCAAAACCTAAGAATTAGTAGAAACAGCTTATTTTACAAAGAACCAGAATAATTTTCCCTCAATTATTAGAAGCACAGGCACAAATGTGTGACAATTCCTTTAAAAATTAGCCAATTCCAAATATGTTTCAAATAATGTTAAACTGTTGAGCTAACATTCAACTATCTTCTCCATGTAGCGTCCTTTGCAATTTCTACCATCCCCAGGATAATTTTCTCATTAAACACATCTTAGTCTCCTTTCAACATTCAAAACAAATCACCTTCTCCATGATCACTTCATGATTATCCCAACAGCAGCTGTCTTTCCATAGCACCTTTCTGTGAAAGAACAGGAGATATGATAACTGCCTTTTATTGTTCCCTTTCCACCATCTGAAGCCCAAACACACTTTCCAGGGAAAACAGAAATTTACTTGCACTTGTTTTAATTTAGTAAACTGAATTTGCTATTCTGATATGGTTTCCACTAAACTGGGAAATTTCACACTCCTTTGCTAACAGCTAAACCAAAGTTAAGACCATAAGATAGAAAAGTAGGCTATTCAGCTTATAAGAGTCTACTCCACCGTTCAGTGAGATCATAACTGTCTTGGTTATCCTCACCTCCCTGCCTTTTCCCAACAAACCTTCAATCCCCTATTGATTAAAACTCTGTATACCTAATGATCCAGCATATATGGGTCCCTGTGCTAAATAATTCACAGATTTACTATCCTCCAAAAAAAATAGCTTGCCATTTCAGTGTTAAATGGGCAACTCCCTACCCTGAGATTATGTCCTTTGTTCCTAGACTCTCAGGGGAAAACAACTTTTCTGCAACTATCCTGTCAAATCTCCAAAGAATTTTGTATGATTCAATAAGGTCTCGAGTTCTGAAAAAGAGCCATACCAGATTTGAAAGGTTAATATTGTTGCTCTCTGCACAGATGCTGCCTAACCTAAATTTCTTTAGCATTCTCTGAAATTGTTCCATTAGGCTTCCCTGTTACCTGCTGAACATAGTAGTTAGCGCAAAGACTCTGAAAGTCCTCTGTATTATAACTTCCTGCAGTCCTTCTCTATTTCGCCACATTATATTCTATCTGCCAAGTTTTTACGCACTCAGTTAATCGATCTATATCTTTCTGTAGACTACATGTTAACCTCACTACTTGCCTTCCCTATTTATGCGTCAATCACAAATTTGTCTGTACTACCTTCACTTTTCTCATCCACTTCATTAATATATATGGTAAAGAACTGTGGCACTAACACTGATCTGTGGCATTCCATAAATAACAGATTGCCAACATGAAAATGCTCCATTTTTTTGAAGAATTCTCTGTCTCATTATGTGGAGATGCCAGAAAATCATACAACACCAAGTTATGGTCCAACAGGTTTATTTGGGAATACAAGCTTTCACTGCGCTGCTCCTTTGTCATGTAGCTAGTTAGTTAGCCAATCCCTTATCCATGCTAATATATTGTCTCCAACACCATGGACCCTCATCTCATTCAGTAGCTTAACATGTGTAGCTTATCAAATCCCTCTAGAAATCCAAGTATATCACATCTACTGCTTCCTCTTTATCTAGCCTGTTTCTAACTAGAGTCATACCTCAAAAAATTTAAAGAAATTTAACAGGCATTATTTTCCCTTCATGATACATGTGATCAAGCAGATTGAGCAGGCATTTCTAAATGCTCTGCTTGGACATCCCTCAGAATAGACTCATTTTCCCAATAAAACCAACTGGCTTATAGTTACAAAAACATACATTACTGGAAAACTCAGCAGGTCTACCAGCATCTGTCGAGTGGATAAACAGTGGAACAGGAAAACGTACAGCAGGTCAAACTACATCAGAGGAGAAGGGGAGTCAATGTTTCAGGTCGTAACTTTTCATCAGGACTGATTAAAGATTCCAACCTGAAATGCTGACTCTCCTTCCCCTCTGGTGCTGCTTGACCTGCTGCACTTTATCCAGCTCCATTCTTTATTTGCTCAGTCTCTTCAACATCTGCAATTCTCACTACCTCCTAAAAACTGTGGAGAGAAAGATGAACAAACACTTTGGGTACGGTGATGCTTCTTCAGCTCAGTTCCGTTCTGTTCTGTTCGGAAGAAAGTCACTAGACCAGAAATGTTAACACTGCCTTCTTTCCACAGATGTTGGCAGAGGTGCTGAGTTTCTTTTAAATGGTTTCTGATTTCCAGCATCAGTTTTTTTTTGTTTTTTTTTAGCCTTTAGACACCAGTGTTTGTCTCATTTACTTTTTAATGAAGGGTGGGCATTGGCAGGTTTCGGATCCTTGCAACATTTCCAGTATGAAGACATTGTTTGCTAGAACTTCAGTAAAACTTTTGACAACATTCTGCATGGTAGCCTAATTAGTAGTTAGATCTGGGTCCACTTTTGTTTGTTATGTATTTAAATGATTTAGATGAGAATATAGAAAGCACAGTTAGGAGTACATTTACCAATGACATCAAGATTGATTGGTATAATGGACAATAAAGGACATTATCCAAGATTATAAAGAAATCTTAATTGATTGGGTCAATGGGCTGAAGAGTGGCAGATGGAGTTCAATTTGGATAATTGCAAGGTTTTGCAGTTTGGTAAAACAAACACAGGCAAGAATTGTACAATTAAAAGTGGGGCTTTGGGTAGTGTTGTAGAACAGAGAGGTTTGAAATTCTTTGAAATTTGCATCACATACAGATAATGTTGCAATTGTACTAGCCTCCACCACTTCCTCTGGCAGCTCATTCCATACACATCCCACCTTTTATATCTTTCCACTCTCACTCTAAACATATGCCCTCTAGTTCTGGACTCCCTCACCCCAGGGAAAAGACTCTGTCTATTCATCCTATCCATGCCTCATGATTTTATAAACCTCTATAAGGTCACCCCTCAGCCTCTGATGCTCCGGGGAAAAGAGGCCCAGCCTATTCAATCTCTTCTAATAGATCAAATCCTTCAACGCTGGCAACATCCTTGTAAGTCCTTTTTGAACCCTTTCAAGTTTCACAACATCTTTCCGATAGGAAGGAGACCAGAATTGCACGCAATATTCCAATGTCCTGTACAGCCACAGCATGATCTCCCAACTCCTGTACTCAATACTCTGACCAATAAAAGAAAGCATACCAAAAGCCTTCTTCACTATCCTAGCTACCTGCAACTCTACTTTCAAGCAGCTATGAACCCGTCTCCAAGGTCCAAGGTCTCTTTGTTCAGCAATACTCCCTCGGACCTTAACATTATGTGTAAAAGTTCTGCTAAGATTTGTTTTCCCAAAATGCAGCACCTCATTTATCTAAATTAAACTCCATCTGCCACTTCTCAGTCCATTGGCTCATCTGATCAAGATCCAGTTGTAAACGGAGGTAATCTTGTTCGCTGTCCACTACGCCTCCAATTTTGAGGTCATCTGCAAACTTACTAACTGTACCTCTTATGCTCACATCCAAATCATTTGTGTAAATGACAAAAAGTAGTGGACCCAGCACCGACCCTTGTGGCACTCCACTGGTCATAGGCCTCCAGTCAGAAAAACAACCCTCCACCACCACCCTCTGTCTCACCTTTGAGCCAGTTCTGTAACTAAATGGCTAGTTCTCCCTGTATTCCATGAGATCTACCCTTGCTAATCAGTCTCCCATGGGGAAACTTGTTGAACGCCTTTCTGAAATCCATGTAGATTACATCTACTGCTCTACCCTCATCAATCTTCCTCAAAAGAACTCAATCAAATTTGTGTGAGACATGATTTCCCACACACAAAGCCATGTTGACTATCCCCAATCAGTCCTTGCCTTTCCAAATACACGTACATCCTGTCCCTCAGGATTCCCTCCAACAACTTGCTTCCTCAAAGAATTCTATTAAGTTGGTAAGACATGACCTTCCCTGTACAAAACCATGTTACGTATCACTGACGAGCCCATTTTCTCCCAAAGTAAATAGATCCCATCCCTTAGTATCTTCCCCAGCAGCTTCCCTCACACTGACATCAGGCTCACCAGTTAATAATTACCTGAATTATCCTTGCTACCCTTCTTAAACAAGGGGACAACATTAGCAATTCTCCAGTCCTGCTGGACCTCATCAGTGTTCAAGGATGCTGCAAAATTATCTATAAAGGCTCCAACTATTTCCTCTCTCCCTTCCCTCAGTAAGCTGGGATAGATCTCATCCGGACCTGGGGACTTGTCCAATTTAATGCCTTTTAGAATCCCTCTTTAAGCCAATTTGACCTGGAGTAATCAAACATCTGTCCCTAATCTCAACACCCTCTCCTTGGTGAATACCAATGCAAAGTATTCATTTGCAAGTTTTGGAAAATTAAAATCAGTTAGATTCAGGGAAGAATCCATTGGACTGGAAAACAGCTCGGTAACTCCTTTACACTAAAAAAAGGACAGATAGCCAGACACTACACATCAATTAGCTTAACATCTGACATAAGGAAACTGTAAGAAGATGTTATAACAGGGTACTTGGGTAAATTCAAGGTGGTCAGATAGAGGTAACAGTTTTCTCAAAAGGAAATCACTTAACAAATTTAGAGTTCTTAGAGGAATGGGAGATGCAGGTACATTTAACATTCATTTGGACAGGTACATGAATAGGAAAGGTTTACAGGGATATGGGGCAAACACAGCTAAGAGTCAACGTGGACAAGTTGAACCGAAGGACTCTTTCCATTTTGTCTGATGATAACAGTGAGGATCAGCCATGATCAAACTGAACGGTGAAGATGACTCAAAACGCCCTGAAGACCTACTCCTGCTCCTAGTTTTTAAATTTCTCTGACTTGTTTAATTGAAGATCAAAGTTTTGCCTTTCATGCTTTTATCTGACACTCAATGCCGATCACACCACACAAAATTCATTATTAATCTTTGAATTTTAAAATGTGGAAATATACAGTATTGGAAAGCTTTTTAATACCAGTCTCAAATGAATATTGTAACTTCATGTTACAACTATTGACTTGTTGAAATTTTTTAAAAAATAATTGTGGATCAAGCATAATATAGACCAGGTTCAATGATAATTAGTAGGGTTGACAAACAGCACTGCAATTCTCTAATAGTTTTAAGTTTCAACAATTTGAACCACCTCCAAATTCAGTGGAAGCTCTGGTCAGAGCTTTGAGAACAGAAATTGTTGACATTTGTCAATCTTAATGCTGTTAAGGCTGTTATTTGTTAAGGCTGTTAATCTGCCACTTCTCAGCCCAGCTCTGCATCCTGTCAATGACACGGACCTTTGTGTCATCAGCAAACTCACTAACCTGCCCTTCCACTTCCTAACCAAAGTCATTTTTAAAAACTACAAAGCGCAAAGGCACAAGAACATATCCCTGCAAGACACCATTAGTCACCAACTTCCAGGCAGAATACTCTTCATCCACTACTTTTTGCTGTCTTCTTTCGGCCAGCTAATTCTGTATTCAGACAGCCAAATTTCCTTATATCCCATACTTCCTAACTTTCTGAATGAGCCTACCGTGGGGAATCCTATCAAATGCCTTACTGAAATCCATATACACTGCATCCACTACTCAACCTTCATCAAAATGTCTCGTCACATCCTCAAAATAACTCAATAAGGCTTGTGAGGCATAACCTGCCCCTCACAAAGCTACGCTATTTTTAATCAAACTGTTTTTCAAAATAGTCATAAATCCTCTCTCTCAGAATCTTTTCCAATATCTTGCTTACCATAGTCAGATGACAGGTGATTTATTTGAAGTATTAACACACTGTGCAAATGCTACAAATGAAACAGAGAATAAAATGGCAATATTGCAATAGCAGATTTGGAAAATTCAGGAAATAACATTTCTATTGTAGAAAATAACTTTTGCATGTAAGCAACAGTACTTGACAACAACTTGGACTGGTTTCAAATCTTGGAGGAATTAAATAATTATGTAATTTCATATTATTTACTTTAAGATGAAACATAGCATTGTGATTCTATCTAAACGTAATAGTGATGAAATATTAAAAGCCATTTGATCCTTCTTCTACACTTTAATTACCCAAAATTATGAGTGGAATAACATTGATATCACAGAAAATATAAATAAAATATAAATAAATAAAATTATGAAACAAATTTAAAAAGAAACTACACTATAGTTACAATAAACTATTATGTACATTTTCCCAATTTTCTCACCTACTCTCAAGGAGTGCCACCTCTTAACATGTGTAGTCACCTGGTCCCATGCAGTCAACTTGGCAATGGAGGGAAACCATAACAAAGTTTGCTCAGTCCTTTCCCATCACAACATGCACACTTTGCAAAATAGTCAATGAATAGTTATCTCAACTGGAATCCAGGAGTAATTTTTCACCCAAACTAGGGATACTATTACAGTTCATAAAACATGTATCAAAGGATAAAACCTGGGACCATCTAGTATTTATGTACATAGCAGCTGCATTTATCAACTAAGACAATAACATATTTCAATGATTAAAAAAAAATCAAACTTAACATACCATCTTTCAATCATTTTAGCAACATTCCTCTATCAACATGGTTAAAAATCATACAACACCAGGTTTACTTGGAAGCACTAGCCTCAGGTCTACCTGATGAAGGAGCAGTGCTCAGAAAGCTAGTGCTTCCAAATAAACTTGTTGGACTATAACCTGGTGTTGAGTAATTTTTAACTTTGTCCATTCTGGTCCAACACCGGCTCCTCCACCTCATGGCTTATGAATATGGGCTAATCTATTTCACAGCGACTGCAATATTTCATGCAACATAACCCACCCATCTCCCAAATCTGATGACAGATTACCATCTCTAGATACTTCACAGCTGAATCTATTCAGCTGGACTACAATTCCCCTACTCCTTTCACTCTAATCATTCTCCTACAAAATGGTCCAGTGTCTTTAACTTCGAGTGTTCGACTACCCCAACCACAGCACAAAATTCCAATCCAAAATTAGACTGTGCTCATCTCCTCCTCCTTCCTCGTCTTTGAGCCATGTTTTTGCCTGGACTTTGTCACTCACTCTTGGTGTTTAAATATTTCATATTTTCATCGAGGCTTTTGCTATCAATTTCTATGTTTTACGCTAGTTTTCCATCATCACTAACATTCTTTTGAAAATCAGATTTTTACTAACCTTTACTTGATTTTTAAAAATTCTCCAACCCATCAGCCTGCCACTCATCTTTCCAATATGATAAGCCTTAATTTTTGTCGAAACTTTGTCTTCAATGTGCTTACTTAGCAATGGACGACTTTTTCTGCCCCCTGTGATCTTTATTCCTTGTCAGAAATATTTCAGGTAGGAGCAACAGAGCATCTCCTTAAACACCTGCCACTCCTCATCAACTGTCCGTCCTTTCAGTCTTCCTGTCCTGTCTACCAAGGGTCAAATCCATCGTTATGCCTACATAATTACTTTTGCTTCACTCCAGAACACTAGTATAGGAGTCTAGTTTTTTGGTCTCGAACTGAATTTGATATTCGAGCATGCTACGATCACTTCCCGACAGACATCTTTACCATGAGGTCATTATTAATCCAATAAATGAGAACAGCCAAGTGGACTTCTTAGAACAAGAGTTCTCTGATTGAGACTTGTTAATCTGGTCTAATCACGGAGCCCTGGCTAACTGATATAAACAGGAGTGTCCCCTGCCCTCCCCTTCACTGTTTGATCACACAGCATTGCCTTTTGTGAAGGGCACTGCTTGTCACTGGCCACTCGGGTGTTTTCCTTTCTTCCTGGTGGTGGAAATTGAATAAAGATTCGTACACCTTGTATCTCTCACTGTGTCTCACACCTGCAAGAGAAAAAAGAAAAAGAGAAAAAAAGAAAAAAAAATAAACAGGAGTGTCTACCCCTGCCCGGATGGAATTTCACATTGGCCCCAAGGTCCTGTACTTCCCGCGGGAGCCTGTGCCCCACAACCTGAGTCGCCTCCAGAATTTTAATTTTGTTCCTTTTAAGGACGTAAAAAGGCTGGCTCTGTATCGATTGCTGCTGTACACCGTCCACCTCTTCTCCCTCAGCCACCGTCCGGACACACCTTGGCGTGCCCATTTGCCACCGGCGGTGGGGATTCCCAGTGGAGGGCTCTCTATATGGGAGTCCTTCCCCTTTCTCTCAGGGATCTGGGGTGGAGGGTGCTGCACGCAGTGGTCCCCTGCAACCGCAGATTGCGGTGGTTCATGGACTCCCAGCCCAGCTGCTTGTTCTGTGGTGCTCTGGAGTTCGTGGACCATGTATATATTGGGTGTGGGCATTTGCACTCCATTTTGATTTTCTTAAAAACCTCCTCCACTGCTTTTGTTTGCACTTCAGTCCCACGCTCCTGATATTTGGGCACCTGCTACAGAGGAGGGAAGGCAGGTCTGAAGACCTGCTCGTGGGTCTGCTCCTGGGCCTGGCCAAACTGGCCATAAACAGGACTAGGCAGGGGGCTGTGGAGGGTGCCATGAGGGCCAACTGCCTGCCCCTCTTCCGTGGTTACGTTAGAGCCTGGGTGTCTCTGGAGAAGGAGCACGCGGTGTCCACCAACACCCTGGAGTTGTTCAGGGAGAGATGGGCACCGCAGGGAGTGGAGTGCATTATTTTCCCCTCCAAGTCTATTTTGATTTAATCCCTGTCCTCCCCTTCACTGTTTGATCTCACAGCATTGCCCTTCGATGTGAAGGGCACTGCTTGTCACTGGCCACTCATGTGTTTCCTTTCTTCCTGGTGGTGGAAATTTGAATAAAGATTCGTGCACCTTGTGTCTTTCACTGTGTCTCACACCTGCGTGCACACACATGGGTGCTGGGGTAAAAATAAGCACTATCGCAGTTAGGCGGTACTGTGGGGGTAAAAGAAAAAAAGAATAAACAGGAGTGTCAGAAGTACTGAAGTAGAAAAAAACACAGGAAAAAAAAAAGGAGTGTCAGTCGGCTCTGAGGAAGCTGGATCATTGTAAAAAGCACTTAGTATACATAACAGGTTATTTGGTAGCAAGATACTAGCTATTTCAAATCCCACCTCATTACACAATACTATATCCAGAATAGCCAGCAGCCAGGTTGATTCCACAATATATGTTCTCTAAGAAATAATCTCTACTTTTTTCAATGAACTCTCCTTCAAGGTTAAACTTGCCAATTTGATTGAGCTGGGTGATATGCCTATTAAAATTACCTTTCTTGCAAGCCCCTAGTATTTCCAGCTTTATACTGTTTCCCTCTGTGGAACTACTATCTGCAGACGTATAGATTACTCCCACCAGGGACTTCTTTCCCTTGCTATTTCTTATTTCAACCCAGACAAAGTCTACATTTTGATCTCTAGTGCTGCTATCCTTTCTCATTGCAGCACCGATTTCTTCCTTTACTAACAAAACCGCATCACCTCCTTTTCCTTCCTGACTATGAGTATCCTTGGTATTCAATTCCCAATCTGGTCTCCCTGAAATCACATCTCAGTAATCACCACCAAATAATACCCATTTGTCTCGACTTGTGCTGCTAACTCATTGTTTTATTCTAAATGCTTTGCGCATTCAGATACAAAGCTTTTAAGATTGGTCTTTCATTAAATTTCCCTATTCTTCTATGCTACCACTGTGGAATGACAATCATACCAGACAAAAGGATGGGGCAGAATGTAACAATTAGCATCATCACTAACCTACATCCCTGCCTCTCCTTTAACTTGGACTTTTTAAATTTCCTACGAAACTGAATCTAGCCCCCACTTGCATTATTTCATTTAACACTCCATCCAGAATCCAGTTGTGCGATTTGCCAGGAAATTTAGTCCTGGCATGATACAGATGGACTTTGCCGGTTTGGAAAAGCTCAGTCCTTCTCCAGAACTGGTACCAATGTCCCATGAATTCAAACCCACTTCCCCCACATCACTCTTTGAGCCATGCATTGACATCTTTAACCTATGAATGGGAATAGGCCATTCAGCCCCTTGAGCCTTTTAAGACCATAAGACATTGGAGTGGAAGTAAGGCCATTCGGCCCATCGAGTCCACTCCGCCATTTAATCATGGCTGATGGGCATTTCAACGCCACTTACCCGCAGTCTCCCCGTAGCCCTTAATTCCTTGTGACATCAAGAATTTATCAATCTCTGCCTTGAAGACCTTTAGCGTCCCACCTCCACTGCACTCCGTGGCAATGAATTCCACAGGCCCACCACTCTCTGGCTGGAGTAAAGTCTCCGCATTTCTGTTCTGAATTTACCCCCTCGGGTCCTAGTCTCCCTGCCTAACGGAAACAATTTCTTAGCGTCCACCCTTTCCAAGCCATGTATTATCTTGTAAGTTTCTATTAGATCTCCCCTTATCCTTCTAATGAATACAATCCCAGGATCCGCAGCCATTCCTCGTATGTTAGGCCTACCATTCCAGGGATCATCCGTGTGAATCTCCGCTGGACACACTCCAGTGCCAGTATGTCCCTCCTGAGGTGTGGGGCCCAAAACTGGACACAGTACTCCAAATGGGGCCTAACCAGAGCTTTATAAAGTCTCAGTAGCACATCTCTGCTTTTATATTCCAACCCTCTTGAGATAAGAGACAACATTGCATTCACTTTCTTAATCACAGATTCAACTTGCGTATTTACCTTTAGAGAATCCTCGCCTAGCACTCCCAGATCCCTTTGTACTTTGGCTTTACGAATTTTCTCACCGTTTAGAAAGTAGTCTATGCTTGTTTTCTTTTTTTCCAAAGTGCAAGACCTCACATTTCCTCACATTGAATTCCATCAGCCATTTCCTGGACCGCTCTCCCAAACTGTCTAGATCCTTCTGTAGCCTCCCCACTTCCTCAGTACTACCTGCCTGTCCACCTAGCTTCGTATCATTGGCAAACTTCGCTAGAATGTCCCCAGTCCCTTCATCCAGATCATTGATATATAACGTGAACAGCTGGGCCACAACACTGAACCCTGTGGGACACCGCTCGTCACCGGCTGCCATTCTGAAAAAGAACCTCTTATCCCAACTCTCTGCCTTCTGCCAGACAGCCAATCCTCAATCCATCCCAGTAGCTCACCTCAAACATCATGGGCCCTCACCTTACTCAACAGCCTCCTGTGTGGCACCATATCAAAGGCCTTTTGGAAGTCTAGATTGACCACATCCACTGGGTTTCCCTGGTCTAGCCTACTTGTCACCGCTTCAAAGAATTCCAACAGGTTTGTCAGGCATGACCTCCCCTTACTAAATCCATGTTGACTCGTTCTAATCCAACCCTGCTCTTCCAAGAATTTAGAAACCTCATCCTTAATGATGGATTCTAGAATTTTACCAACAACCGAGGTTAGGCGAATTGGCCGATAATTTTCCATCTTTTGTCTTGATCCTTTCTTGAACAATGGGGTTACAACAGCGGTCTTCCAATCATCCGGGACTTTCCCTGACTCCAGTGACTTTTGAAAGATCTCAACCAACGCCTCCGCTATTTCCTCAGCCACCTCTCTCAGAACTCTAGGATGTACCCCATCAGGGCCAGGAGATTTATCAATTTTAAGACCTTTTAGCTTTTCTAGCACTCTCTTTTGTAATGGCAACCATACTCAACTCAGCCCCTGACTCCTTTTATTTGTTGGGATATTACTCATGGCTTCCACTGTGAAGACTGACACAAAGTACTTTTCTGTCATTCAATGAGATTATGGCTGATCTGTGGCCAAACTTCATATACTTGCTGTTGGCCTGTATCCCTTAATACCTCTGCCTAACAAAAAAGTTACACAACTCAGATTTAGAAAGTTAACAAGTGAACTACTGTCAGCTGCCAGCAGTGGAACTGTTTGCCCACACAGACAACTGCAGGCAACCATGCATGAGAGTTCACTGGGGAACGAACCATACCAAGCAGTAACATCATGCACACTTTATGTCATGTCATGCAGAAATGCAACACTGCATATGCATAGGGAAGCACATTCACTTTTGAACTGGGCTGCAGTAGTGGGGAAAAGAGTACACAAGTAGGGGAAAACCCCAGAGTGGGAAGGGAGAGGGCTCAGAAACTAGAGGGGTGGGGAGGGTGACAAGGAGAACCCAGGGCCTGGCAGAAGGTGGCTCAAGGAGAGCACAGGGACCAGAGACACTCTCTCCTTTTGTCTCCCCTTCCCTCCAGTTCTCTCCCAGATCCCAAATCATACTCGCCCTCCATCATCTTGGCTCCAGCCAAGCTCTTCTCCCTATCCCATCTAATCCTGGTCTCTTCCCCCCTCCACCCATCCTGATCTCCACACACCCCCCCCCCCCCATCATCTCCAGAAATGATCTCTTCCCCATACATCAGTCATAATTCCCCAAAATCTGTGCATATTCTACTTGAAACAGTGCATAGTACACACATGAGTCAGTGTGAGGCCTTGTGGAAGAGAGTTCAAAGTCTCAATCATCCTTCGTGTGTACAAGTGCTTCCTAACATCTCTCCTGTATGGTCTGAACTGAATTTTCAGACTGTTATCCCTAGATCTAAAATCAGTGGAAATAGTCTTCATCTACTGTGTATATTCCTGTTAACATCTTGAAGATTTTGATCAGCTCAATCCTTAATCTTTGTATTTTGAGAGAAAATCGGCCCAATTTGTGTAAGTTGTCATAACTTAGCCCCTGAAGTCTAGGTATCATTCTTGTAAACTTACAGGTAGTTCTCCTATAATGTACGTTTCATGAATGCGATTTGACTGTAATGCGATTTTTGAACTTTTTTTTTCCCAAAGCGAGCTCACATTCACTGTTGTGTTTCCATCCCCTGTATGACCAGCTGGCTGTGATTTATTTTGCTAGTGCATCTGGTGCAAAAGATTGTTTGTTGCCTGTGCGCGTGGCTTTTTTGCTTCTGAAACTAAAGGAGGGAAAGTAAACATTGGAATATTTTGCTAGAAATGCTTACTGGAATCATGCATGGAGTTAGGGGTTGGGGACAGAGGAGCAGGAAGAGAAAGACATGGGAAGTGAAAGAATTGCAAATACGGTAATGTCCAGCAAGTGTTGGAGTGTAAGCAAGGCTTTTTGTTAAGCAGTTGCTGACTACTTGAAGATTCAATACACTTTACAAGAGAGGGTGTAAGTGTGTGGAATGGGGGAGGTATGAAACTCAGTACAGATCATTGGCGACCCTCATCTGTCCCCACCCCACCCGTCCCCAAGTTATGCATGATCCAAGTTCACCCAGTCTCCATTTGAAAGTGGGAGGGGTGGAGGGGTAGAGGAGCTGAGTCTCAGCCCCTCATTCACTCTAAAATCCAAGAACCATCACAATCACCAGCTGTTCAGAGCATCACAGGCTTTTAGACACTCCCACAAAAAAATTTACTTGCACCAAAAAAAACTCCCAGAAGTTTCACAATGTTTAATGGCAAAGAACCAGGTTCTGGATAAACTCCACAAGGAGCCAGGAGTACGACAATTCTTCGGGAAATTTCACTTGTAACAACTTGGCATTTCTGTAGCTGACTAGAAATGGTCAGGTTCGCTAAACTGGATTGCCTAACCCAGTTTTTCCCATAGGCCTCATTACTTTCATTGCGTGATTTTCTACAACATGACATCGCATGAGAATGTAACTACAGGTTTATAGGAAAACTACCTGAATATTGTACTCCATCAAAGATCAATACATCCTTCTTAAAATGTGGTGCCCAGATCTGCCCAAGTGGGGTCTAACCAGAATTTTGTACAACTGCAGCATAATTTCTTGTCCATATACTCCAGTCCTCCACATAGAAAGATCAGTATTCCATTAGACTCCTTCATTGTTTTCTGCATTGCCAATGGCATTTTCAAGATCTATACACCTGAACCCCCAAAATTGTTTTGGACATCCACTGTATTTAAACGTTACACTATCTAGAAATTGCCCTGTCTATATTCAGCACAAAAAGATAATTTCACATTTGCTTTCTTAGAAATCCATTTGCCACAGTTTTGCCCACTAATCTAGATTACTTACAGTGTGGAAACAGGCCCTTCGGCCCAACAAGTCCACTGAAGAGCAACCCACCCATATCCCAACATTTACCCCTTCACCTAACACTACTGGCAATTTAGCATGGCCAATTCACCTGACCCACACATCTTTGGACTGTGGGAGGAAACCCGAGCACCAGGAGGAAACCCACGTAGACACGGGGAGAATGTGCAAACTCAACACAGTCAGTCGCCTGAGGCGGGAATTGAACCCAGGTCTCTGGCACTGTGAGGCAGCAGTGCTAACCACTGTGCCACCCAACATCCCTTTTTAATTTTATGCTATCATCTACACTTTTTACAATGTTGCCTAATTTACTGACTCTGGCTCAGGTAGTAATCCAGACATTACCATCATTTTGGTTCTGCTTTTAATTTTATCTCTAGCTGCTTCCATATCCTCACCAGAATATTTTCCTCGTCCTATTCATATCGCTTGTACCTATGTGGCCAATGGCAACTGAATCTTTCTCCTCCCACTCCCAAGTTCCTCTGCAGCTCCGGTGAGATATTCTTAACCCTGGCACCAGACAGATACAATAGCCTTGGAGTCTCTTGATCCTGGCCACAGAGAACAGTGTCTTTACTATCTCCAATTAGAATTAAATTTATCTTTTCTCCCTGCTATTGGATGGTCCCCAGTACCATGCTGCTATAAGTCAATCATTTTATCATCCCTAAAATCCATGCTCTTGTTCACACAGGGAGTAGGGATGTCAAACAGACTGGACAAGGACAAGGGCTCAGGCTCCTCCAGTACTCCTTCTTGGATCCTGACCTTGCTCATAGTCATACCTCACTGTCCGAAGTAAAATAGTTAATGTCAGGGTATAACTGTCTCCTGAAACATAGCGTCCAGGTAACTCTCCACCACTCTGGTGTACCAATGTCCAAAGCTCAGATTTCAGCTCATCCACTCTAAGCTGAAGTTCCCAAAACAACCAAAACTTGCTTCAGATGTGGTCAGAATGAACCACAAGTGGGTCCACCAGCTCCCATACCATGCAGATACAATACGTTTCCTGGCCCTGCATCTCTATTTACACAGTTCCTAATTTATGTTGTTTTAAAACTGTGAAATATTTCTGTTTAACTTCCATTTGAAAGCAAAATGAAAAGATATTCAAATTATCAAGCAATTCACTTACAGTTTTCCAGTGATGTCACTTTCTTTTATGCTGGGTGCCCAATCCTGGGCCTCAATTTATCCTATTGAAATCCTTACAAATTATGAACCCAAACCAAAAGCAAAAAAAAACCTCTTCCACACTTCACTGAATTCCCAAGGTGCTCCACAAACTCAAAGACACACCCACTCAGGCTGTGCCTCACACTCTCTGTGTCCTCTCCCAACTGCTCATGCGAAGCTTATTGACGGTGTGCTATCAACAGTCCCACTTTTTAAAAAGAGTTGAGGTGATCAGAAATGACTCACACTCATTAAGCTTCAACAGTCAACAACTCCTTTTCAGGCCCTATTCAAGCTTCAGGTGATTGATTAATAACTGTCCCTCTGAGATATTAAAGAGTTCATTTGCTCTATTGACCTGCAAGAAATTGAATACCCCGGGGGTAAGGTGCTGTGTCTTTGTCTTATAAGTGGAATGTGGGAAGTTTATACAGCCATTTCCTTGCCAGTCAGGGATCATTTACATTTTCATCCAGAAATCAGTAAGGACATTAGTTGGAATGTGACTACTCCCCTATTGTTACAAAAAACAATTTTCAACAGACTTGACCATTAAGGGATGATTTGCATTACATTGTTTCTGGAGGTGGGATGGTCACTGCATTATATCTTTCGTGGCATGTAACCATGAGGGGATGACTTGTGAGCAGTACTAACTGTGAAGTTGAGAGTTTTATATAAAGAAAAGACTGTTTCCTTTGTTCAGGGAGAGCTTTTGCCACAACCCCATAAGCTCTGCAGATGTGTGCTCAAGTTTCCTCCAGAAACCTTGTGCTGTACTGTGCTTAATAAATTTGGTTGCTTGTTCACAGAAATTAATGTGTTGCAGTTGCATCAACTGTATAAGAATCTCAAGAGTAAAAGAATCTAACATTTGGTGGCAGCAGTGGGATTCCAACATACATGGAGCTTCAAGGTGGACTGAACAGGTGATCGTCTGATTGCCGGTTGCATGAGATAGATGGGCCCACAAGGTAAGATTTCTCTCCTTAGCCTACCACTCAGTTGATCCCTCATCCTCTAGGGCTCTGTGGTGCCAGAATCTCTGAGGTAACTTACGCACTTGCACACTGATGAGTTTGCTTTTAGAATCACAAATTACCTGAAATTTGGGCTAAAGTCCTCTAGGTAAAAATGCGTTAAAGTCCTCCAGTGTGAGGTTTGGGGCTCCGGAACAAAACAAAAAAAGGTTAGAAATCGGGAACTTCAAAGAAAAATATCTAAACAAACTTTGGTACTTATTAAAAGTTATCGCCTTTATCCTCATACCTCCCTTGAAAAGTACTTTTAAGTCAACATGGCATTACTGGGAAAAGGGGAGAAAGTGGATCCAGTCAGCTTGGATCCTGACAGGGAAGTACACTGACTGCCAGGTAAGCTTTTTCTGGGTTTTTGTCATGCGTGTCTCAGTTTCTGAACTGTAGACTTGACTGAGTCTTTCTTCTGGGGAGAGTGTGGCTTGGACTGCGGTGCCACATGGTCCACTGAGGGTTTTCTCTTTTTATCAAAAGGATGCTGGAGAAAAAATTAGAAATGCTGAAATTAAGGTTGTACTAATACTTGGGTCAAAAAAAGGGAGTTTCAATATAAATTATGCCATGCTGAGTGTGTTTGATATTTAAATATTTTGGTTTGGTTAAAATACTACTTCATAAAATCCTTCAGTGACTATTTTGCCTTTTTGAATCAGGATCTCAATTCAATGTGTTTTGTGGGCTATGTAATACTGCAGATTTAGTTTTTACATTGAAATTGTACAACATTAGGTCCTTTTTAAAATTATCAAACTTGTAACCTTAAAACAAATTGTTTGAGGACCTTGAGCCCCTGATTTGTTTCAAATTCTACAATTTTAAAAATTCAAGATTTTTAAAAAAGTGTCAGTGGTCATACATTAGCCAAATGAGAGTATTGTATTAAAATATCTTGGCTGCTATTTTTTTTCCCATGCAGAGTATTCATGAAAAGAAAGTGCATTTTAATTTTGATGTTTGTTAAAATTTTAGAAAATACTAGAACTTGAGGCTGAGCTTTTTCAGTTCTTTCGATTATTTTTAAGACTTCATTAGCCCCCTGCGTATTGCAAATTCAAAGAATGTTGATCTCTACCAAAGTTGTCAATAAAAGTCAGACTGTTTATTTGGGAAGTTTCATCTAGATTATTGATAGGATTCTTTGATAGGCTGTTTTATTTGGGAAGTTTCATTTGGAGAACATATTTGAATACTTTCTGCATTTGTTTCCCACAAATATTTGAGATTTAAATCTGAACTGAAACGGTCTCTTCAATGTTGGTTTCTTGCTGTTCCAGATTTTTGCAATACTTTTCCTGTCAGCTCTCATCTTAGCCTAGTATTAATTTGTTCAAGGAAAGTAATTTATGACTAACCTAAATGAGGTACCCAACAGTTTGATTTGAGGATCCAGAATGTGGTAGATGCTGGAACACAAATGAAATTTAAGGAGGAAACAGACAAATTTTAATCAGTAATGTGTAGAAAGGTTATGGAGAGCAGGCAGGAAAGTGGAACTAAGGCAGAGACTAGATTGTGGAATACTTGCAAGTGCATGGTAAAATAGGGCTGAATCCGCACAGTTTCATCAAGGGGAGTTCATGCCTAAAAAATCTGTTAAAATTCTTTGAGGTGGTAATGTGTAAAGTGAGACAAAGGAGAGCCAGCGGGCATGATCTATTTAGATTTCCAGAAGCCTTCTGACAAGATTCTTGCACATTTCAGAGATAAATTTACATTCACTCAGATAGTATCCCAGACAGAGACAAGTCCTAAGTCCAAACAGAAGAGACAAATCCTGAGTATTTGTTCAGAAACAAATATCAAGTTAGTAGAAAACATAAAATATAGGAGCAAATTTAGAGCATTTGTCCAATTGAGTCTGCTACACCATTCGATCATGGATAATCCATGACTTCTATAACATTTTCCCGCAATAATCTTGAGTCGTTACATTTTTTTTTAAAAAAGTTATTTATCAATCTATCATGAATATACTTGACAGCTGAGCCGCCACATTTCTTTTGCAGAATATAGCAAAGTCCTACCTTACTCTCGAAAGAAAAATCTCATCATGTCAAATAATATGCTAAGAAAGTGCATAATATACACACACAATATATTATACATTATATTTTTGGATTTGGATTTCAAAACAGACAGCTTTTGGGGGGGGGGGGGGGGGGGGGGGAGAGAAGAGAGAGACAGAGAGAGAGAACACAGTGGCTCAGTGATGAGCACAGCACCAGGGACCCAGGTTCGATTCCAGCCTATGGCGACTGTCTGTGTGGAGTTTACAAAATCTCCCCATTTCTCTGTGGGGTTCCTCCGGTTTCCTCCCACAATCCAAAGATGTGCAGTTGAAGTGAGTTGGCCATGCTAAAATTGGCCATAATGTTCAGGGGTGTTAGGTGTTTTAGTCAGGGGCAAATATCGGGTAGGGGAATGGGTCTGGGTGTGTTACTTTTTGGAGGGTTGGTGTGGACTTGTTGGGCTGAAGGGCCCGTTTCTATACTATCGGGACTAACTCTATACAGCTGGGTGTGGATCAGTTCTGTGAAGCTAAGTGTGTTTCCAAATAAAAAAGGCCATAAAAATCAAATTGGAACAGTGACTTAAATGTATCAGTTTTAAGAAATCGTGTTACAGTTGAGTACTTGGAAAAATTCCTATCATTTTTATGGATAAAGTATTTGCAATGTTGAGTGCATGAAAGGCAGCGTAAATACATTAAGGCAATTAGTTTAGTTTTGACTTCAGAGTAGAGGTGTAACATTTTACTTAAGAATGCACAGTTGTGTTCACAAGTAACCGAATGCATTATGCATTATGAAGATTGCTGTCCAAACTTAAATGTAATATTGAACTGACTGAATGATTTCCTTATGCACTGTAACTTTGTTTTGCACTACGCCCTTAAAAATTAAAGACTGGATTTCAAATTCACGATTTAAAGAAAAACTCATGTACCAGTTAGTAACAGTCATGGAGAGACAAACCTCCAAAGGCCGAAATCTGTTAATTTCAAGAAAAACTGCCATCGATTACAAAGCGAGTATCTTAACGGTTTACCTTTTTTAAATAAATCCTACAAAATTTTCAGAACAATCTTAGTTCTAAATTTATCTTTCTTTCAGAGCTGCTGTTACTTCAACTGAACTCAAAACATTTCTTTAAAATCAACTTAAATTCAAAATACATTGGAATCGGATGATGTCACCATGGATCTCTCACTTTTGCTCTTCACCAGTCTATTACACCAAATACACCTCCCTATGCCTTAAAAATTGAATTTGTATCATAAAACATTTCCTCCAACTCAATACTGGAAAGATCGAAGCCATTTTAAATTATGGAAAGATAACAGCAAAAATTAATTAACTCAGCCAGGATGTATTCATTACCATGGAGCAGATCACCTGTCTCTTGTCTGTGCCCTTCCCATAGCCCTGCACATTTTATCTTTTTAGATAAGAATCTAATTCCCTCTTGAATGCCTCATATGCCCTTGCCTCAACTATTTGGATGGTAAAAGGTTTTCATGTCACCATTTGTTAGTTACCTTAAATCTGTGCCCTCTTCCTATCAATCCTTCCAGTCATGGGAATAGATTCTCTAACTTATGTTCACATTTACATGGCTGATATATTTCTCAGGCCTTCTCCACCCTTCAGGCACTCTGCCTGTATTCCTGATGAAGGGCTTTTGCCCGAAACGTTGATTTTCCTGCTCCTCGGATATTGCCTGAACTGCTGTGCTCTTCCAGCACCACTAATCCAGAATCTGGTTTCTAGCATCTGCAGTCATTGTTTTTACCTGATATGTTTCTCAACCCCATCCTCCTGCCTTTTCCCCATAATCTTTAATCCCCTTAGTTTATCTATCTTTATCATTATGTCACTCAAAACCTTGGCCTCCACTGCCTTCTGCAGCAACGAGTTCCACAGATTCACCATCTTCTGGCTGGAAAAACATCTCCCCATTTCAGATCTAAAAGGCCTTCAACTCTGAGGCTATGCCCTTGGGTCCTAGTCTCTTCAACTAATGTTCATATATTCTCCATGTCCACTCTATCCAGGCCTCTCAGCATTCTTTAATGTTCAATGAGATCATCCCCTTTCTAACATCCATCAAGTACAGACACAGAGTCCTCAACCACTCTTCATATGACAAGACCTTCATCCGTGGAATCGTTCTTGTGAACCTCCACTGGCCAGCAGATCCTTCCTTCGATACAGGGTCCAACGTTCCACACAATATTCCAAATGCTGTCTGACCAGAGCCTTAAACAACCTCATCAATACTTCCATGCTCTTGTATTCTAGCCTTCTTGAACTTGGGACTGTTCACAGAATTAATCAATTAATCTCTACAATTATTTGTTTATGCTAGTTACTAAGGTGGTAAAAGTAAAATAATTTTTCCACATTTAGTTTGTAGTCAGTTGAGTAAATTTAGCCAAGCCCACTCCTAGTTAGTACGAAAACAAAGATACCGAAAGAACGGAAGTGTGCTGCAATGACAAAGTTTTATCAACCAATCAATGCTTATACAGTGGAACTTCCATTACCAGATACCCGAAAATCTGATTATCCGAGGGAGATCTTGAAGTCCCAATAGAAACATTACATCAAAGACGTGTTTTCAATTTGATCGCGTCTTTTGTTGCAGTGATTAAACCAGCAGAGAGTCTCCAAATGACTGACCCTGGCACCCCACCCTCTCTCTCCACACTTTCCCTGGAGTTCTACAGAAGGGTGTACCCTAACTCACTGCCTACATCCCAGGGAGAATCTCTCCAACATTGTCCTGTGCACGCAAACATGCAACCTGTCAAAAAGTTGCAGTAGAAGGTTGTGTGGGGGGCTGTGGTTGTGTGCACGCTATTTAGAGACTTACCCCCATAAACACAGCTGAAGCAGCTGCAGTCTTGTTGTTGGTGCGCAGTCTAGCTGAGGGGCTGGGGTGTTTGGGGGGAGGAGGAGGAGGAGGAGGAGGAGGAGGAGGAGGAGGAGGAGGAGGGAGAGAGAGAGAGAGAGAGAAGCGGGTGCTCGTGTGCTTTGTGCTGGAGGCAGGGGCAGTTTGGATCAGATTGGAGGCAGGAGGCAAGGTTGGATGGGGTTGGGGCCTGGTCGGGTTTTTTTTTGGGGGGGGGGGGGGAAGATTGCGGGTGATATTGGGGGCTGTGGCTCATGCGTTTTGTGCTGGGGGTGGGGGCGGTGCTGGACAGGGCAGACAGTGTCGGGGGTGGCACCTTACGTGCTGCTGCAGTCTCCTGAATGGGGAGTAGATTTTAAAACTCCGAGCCCCAGAGGAAAGGCATTTAATCGATTTTCCGAATAATCGGTTATCCAAATGAAATAGTGCCTGCCCATGTCGTTCAGATAATCGAGTCTCCACTGCACTACTGTTTCTTGTGGACATTCAAATAAAAATTGTTGGGGAAAAAAAAGTCACTGGAAAACACTAACCTGTAATTTAGTGACAATTTCGGAGGTGGATAATCATATTTCTTAGCGAGTGACTACCACCAATGTTTACATTCTAATTCAACTGGTCAGCAGAGTCCTTGATTCTTGTGAACATTGCAGATAATACTTTCTCTTATCAATATAAAATTAAAAACAAACAATTCAGCCTAGATTCTTACAACTGATGCGCATCCCTTAAAGTACGCAGATTCCTTTCGACATCACTTATAATATTCAACGTACAGTCACTTACTAACTCTCCAAATGGTGGGTCAGTCATCAAGTCTTGCCAATGGAGTACTAGAAACTTGGAAACTTTATCCCTGATAAGTAACCAGTTTTCAGTGAATTCTTCACAATGAATATATTTGATACTGTACTCATTCATTTTTTATGACAACCTTTCTAGTTGTGAAAGAAAAATGTCTGTTCTTACAGATGTGGCCCTCCACACAAATACTCACTTCAGCAGTCTTCTCTCCTTAACACAGAATATAAACTGAATGTCTGCCATACCACATTTTTCTTGAAGTTAAAAGTCAAGATGCAAGCATGAAAACTAAATATTCACGGGTATGTGACTTTTCAGAGAACAGGCAGGGAAGGGTAATGGACGAGATTTATTAGTGAGAGGAAATAAGTACAATAGCAAGAAATAAGAACGAACAAGGGAGGACAAACTGGTGGGAGACCAGAGCCAAACCAGAGCTTTTCCAGCACTTTGTTTTTGCTTCAAAACTGGATAGGAAGAGGATGAGATCAGTCCATCCTTCTCTCTCATTGGTGAGAATTCACTTCTCTCCTTGAATATCCAACTAAGGTCTTAGGGAATTTGAGACATAAGGCAAGGAGAACCCAGTGCAGAAGGACACAGAGACTGAGCAGGACATAAAAACCTGTGAGAGGAGACTGAGCATGGAGAGTGAGCGTGGAGAGTGCGGGAAGGGAGCCAGCAGAGATGAACACTCAGATCAGGAACAGTCAACAGAAAAGTAAAAATTTAAATTCGTTGATTGGTAAGTAGCTGTTAATTTGGTATATCTATTTTACAATGATTTCAGATTAAAGGTAAATTAGAAAAGTATTTTAAAGATTAAAATTAAAGACAAAGATGAAATCTAAAAACTAATTAAATAATTTAGAGATGCAGAGCCAGGTGATGGGTTGTGCATTTGTGGGAGTGGGAGACCCCACATATAAAGGCTCAGTGACCACATCCGTAGCATGTGTTGGTTGCTTGAAGCACTCTGACCATTCCTGGCCAGTGGTCAGGGGCAGGAATGTATAACTATAAGTCAGGCAAGTAGAGGTGTGCTGAATTTATCACTGGACGATCCTCAGCTGTTGACCTTGTCCAACAGGTATAAGGTGGTTTCTCCGTGTGCGAATGCAGAAAAGGACTGTAAGGAGGATGGGCAAACTGAACACTGCACCATGATGCAGGAAGCCTTTTAAGCAAGTAGAGCAAAAGGTGGTAGTGGTAGGAAATTCGAGAATTGGAGATGATCATAGTATCCTATGTGAATATTATCGAGAGTTCCACAAGGCATGTTTCTAGCCTGGTACCAAGATAAGGAATATCTCAAGCCGGCTTGAAAGGATGTTGGAGTAGGAGGGGGATCCAATTGCTGTGATCCTTATTAGGATGAAGAACATAGGCAGGAGGTCCTGTTTGGGGAATATCAGGAATTAAGAACACAATTAAAACAAAAGGCCTCAAAGATTGTAACCACTCAATTAATACCCAAGCTTTGTACAATTGGCGTACGAATAAGAAAGTTAAAGAAATAAGTTAATGGCCAAAGGAGTGGTGCAGGAAACAGATATTCCATTTTGTGGGGCACTGGCATCAGTATTGGGACAAGCTCCACCTGAACCAATCTGGGACCAGGATCTGACTGGAAAGGCAAAATGAGATGGTATTAAGGATTTCAAACTTATCAAAGCAGGGGAGGGCTCAGCAGAAATTGTTCAATTATTTGATCTGGAAACTTTAATAATGTCAAAGACTCAGGAATGTAACATCAGGGACAGCAGATAAGAGGACAACTATGAAAAAGAGGCAGTCAATGCAGGACCAAGGGTGTTGAACTTAAATGCAATCGGTATATGAAGCAAGATAAATAAGCATGTAGTACAAACTGAAATTGGTTGCCAAGATGTAATGGGCATTTTGGGTTGCCAAAAGATATGGCTGCAAGGGGATCAGGACTGGGAACTACATATCAAAGGGTATTGCATTTTATTGAAAGGATAGGCAGATAGTAAGAAAAGGGCAGAATTGTCTTATTAGTAAATGAAATTAAATCGATAGCAAGAAGCAATACAAAGTCATAAAGCACAGAATCTGTGCAGGTAGAATTCAGGAATCGCAAAGGAAAAAACCTTGAAAGGAGTTATGTGCAAGTCCCAGCAGTATTCAGGATATGAGGCAGAAAATAAATCTGGAGATAGAAAAGGCACGTAAGAATGGCACAATTACGATAATCATGGGGACTTCAATGTGCAGGTGGACTGGGAAAATCTTGTTAGTAGCAGATTGTGCGAAGGAATTCACAGAATGCCTACAAGGTAGTTTTTGGAGCAGCCCACCAGGGAACAGGCAATGCTGGATTTGGTGATATGTAATGAGATAGACTCAATTAGGGAGCTTAAGGTGAAGGAACCCCAATGTGGGAGTGACCATAATATGATAGAATTCACCACAGTTTGAGGGGGAGTAGCTGGAATCAGCTATAATGTTATTGCAACAGAGTAAGGGTAATTACAGAGACATGAGGGAGGAGGTGGCCAAAGTCAGAGTCAGAGAGATGTGCAACACGGAAACAGACCAGTCTAATTCGTCCATGCAGACCAGAAATCCTAATCCAATCCATTTACCAGAACTTGACCCACATGCCTCTAAACCCTTCCTATTTAGATACCCATTCAGATGCCTTTTCAATGCTGCAATTATGCCAGCCTCCACCATTTCCTCTGGCAGCTCATTCCACACATGCACCACCCTCTGTGTGAAATAGTTGCCCCTTAGGTCCCTTTTGTATCTTTCCCCCCTCACCCTAAACCTATGCCCTCTAGTTCTGGACTCCCCCACCCCAGGGAAATGGCTTTGTCCATTTATCCTATCCATGTTGATCAGAAGGGGAAGGTGGTGGAGCAGCAATGCCAGGAGTTTCTGGACTAATTCATGAGGAACATTAGAAATTCATCACAAGAAGGAAGAAACTTACAAAGGGAAGGACAAAGCAACAATGACGGACAAAGGAAGCCAGGGACAGCATAAAAGCAAAAGAAAAATGTAGTGAAGATTAATGAAAAGCCAGAAATTGGGAGGCATTTAAAAACTTGCAAAAAAGGGCAACCAAAAAAAAAGTAGTTGTTGAGGGGAATGATGATGAAATATGAAGGTAAACTAGCTAGTAAAATAAATAAAGTTTGCAAGAGTTTTTTTTATGTATACAAGAGGTATTATGTAAAAAGTAACAAAGAGGGACAGTTGCCATTAGACTGCTGGAAAGAGCTTGAAGAAGTATTAATGGGGAACAAAGAAATGGCAGGGGAACAAATTTTTACTTTGCATCAAGCCTCACACTGGTCATAGACAAGAACTTCAAGAGAGTGTCAGGGGGCAGTGATGAATGCAGTGGCCATCACTTAGGAAAGATTATCAGGGAAGCTGAAGGATCTGAAGATGGATAAATCCCATGGACCAGATAAACTACACTCCTGGATTCTGAAGGAGAAAGTTGAGGAGCTTTTGGAGGCATTGTTGGTGATCTTTCAGCAGTCACTGGAGTCAGGGAAGGTTCTAGAGAACTGGAAAATCACTAATGTAACACCTCTGTTTAAGAAGAGAGGGATGCAGAAGGCAGGAAATTATGGGCCAGTTAGTCTTACATTGGTCATTGGCAAGATTTTAAAGACTACTACTAAGGATGAAATTGCAGTGTATTTTGAAGTACATGGGAAAATAGGGCTGAGTTAGCATGACTTTGACTAGGGAAGGTCACGCCTGACAAATCTATTGGAATTTTTTGAGGTGGTAACCAGCAAATGAGAGCCAATAGACATTCTCGATTTGAACTTCCAGAAGGCCCTTGAAAAGCTATTGAACAGGAGACTGCTAAATAAGCTAAGAACACAAGGTGTTAGGGACAAGGTACTGGCATGGAAAGAGGAGTGGCTAACTGCCAAAAAAAGTAGAGAGACTGGTGATAAAGGAGGCTTCTTCAGAATGGCAGCTGATGTCTAATGTTAGAACCACAACTATTCACTTTATACATTTACCATCTGGGTGAAGGAACTGAGGACATTGCTACGAAGTTTGCATGAAACGTCAAGTTTGCAGATGACAAATAAAATGTGAGGCGGCAAGTAGTTAGGATGACATGACGAGTCTATGAGGCACAGAGAAAGATTAGTGAGTGGCTAAAAACTTGGTAGATTGAATATAACCTGAGGAAGTGTACAGTTGTGTGTTCCGTCAGGAATAAAAGGGCTGAATATTATTTAGTCAGGGAAGGTTGGCAGAAAGCTGTAGTACGGAGAGACTCACAGGTCATCTTGCATAAATCATGAAAAGCTATCAAACAAGTTCGAAAGGTAATACTGAAGGCAAATGGAATGCCGGCCTTTATTTGAAAGAGAATGGAAGTTTCTCGTTGAAACTAATTGGGCTTACTGTTCAGACCATAATAAAACATACAACTGCAAATGCTGGAGATCTGAGACAAAAACAGAGAGCACTGAAGAAACTTAGCACATCTGATATTATCTGTGGACATTAAAAACAGTTAATATTTCCAAGTCCAGTGACCCTTCATCTAAACTGACAGAGGATAAAGGTAAAGTGGCCATTGTCTTACCAGACTAGATGGCTGTTTTTGTTATTAAAGATTCAACTAGTGGTGGTTTGACCGGAGGGTAACGATGTCTCAGGTGAGGGAAGTGGTTGAGAAGGACAAACGTTCGTGGTAAATACTGCCAGTGCAGGAACTAAACCCACTCTGCATCACAATTTCAGTTTTCCATTCTGATTTACAGCATCCACAGTTCTCTTGGTTTTTATGTTTATGTGTGTTTATTTATTAGTGATATACATTTTGACAAAAACAAGTAAAAAATTTTAACATTATTTCTAAACTCTCCTCTATACTTGTGGCTAGTATTGATCAGACCAAAGTACAGAAATGCAGAATTAGTTATCTTTAGGTAAATAAGAATTGGGTCACCATTACATCATAGGTAAATGACACTGATGTCTCTCCACAGATTCTGCCAAACCTGCTGAGCATTTCCAGCAACTTGTTTTTATTACACCAAAGGTGTTGGTCTCAAGTGTGCAGAATGAATCATGGGAATTACCAATTCTGTGCTGTGTTTTTGTCTCTAACAGTAATCATTCTTCATCAATACATCAACATTTGTTTCAGGATACCTTGGTATCTCTTAACTTCTATGATGCTACAAAGATCTTAAATTATTTTTGTTTGCAAGTAAAATGTAACCAATTATGGTATGGACCAGGATGTGGAATTCACTTATTGGTAGCAACACAGGAATGCAGAAGGGGACATCAAGACAAAAGGACAACTCTGATCAAACCCATCATCACTGAGGCTCACGCTGAATTGCTTAAAAGGCTGTTTTAACAAAACAGATGGAAGATGTTATTAAAGAGATGGCTTAAACCTATTGCACTACCAGATCGGCACTTTATTCACAACAGCTCTCATGGACAATGATTTCACAGGATATATGGAAATAGTATTCTTCCGGTCTTATCAATTTGCATACATTACAGCTAATAATGGCATTACAGAAAGTTTCAACATAAGGCCACAAAGCCAAAGCTTGTTGAAGCTGACTTTACCGCAAACTCTAAGCACAATGAAGTCGTTACAAGACCCATACTCTGGAGAAATTAAATTTTGGCAAGGATCGTTTTAAGTGACTTGGTTCACAAATTACATTGCACTATTTGTGCCAATACCAATTAGTTTATTGGTCTAACCAATAATGTGTTAAGTAATTCAAGTAAACATGAGAAATGTTTCATTAAATAAAAAGGTTTCCCAATTGTAACACTGAACTGATGAATTTCAGAGTGTCTTTTGGTCCACTCCCACAAGTAGTCCTTCAAGTCATCCCACACCCTGAAAAACACCCAATCACTTACAAATAGTGACACTCTGTTTTGGAAGACAATAGACCAAATTTAAAATCTTGCCTAATCATCCCCTTCAGAAATTTGTGTCCTGGGGCACCAGACCTTTGCTTCCTAACCTGATAAATCTTTCTGGTGCAACCGCTTTCCTGAGGTTCCTCAACTAATTTGTTTGCTGTTCAAGCTTGTGAGGAGTGGTTCAATGTACAAGACATCAGAATAGACATTTGCTCCCTTAAATCACAGAACCATTATGGGGCAGAAGGAAGTCATTCAGCCCATTGCGTCAGCATCAGCTCATCAAATGAATATTATGACTCAGTGCCACTCTACTACCTCGTTCTCAACCTTGAAACTAATTTCTTTTCAAATAGTTAGTTAATACCCTCCTGTTTATGTAAATAGAGCCTGCCTCTAACTTCCTGGAAGTGCATCAGATATCCTAACTACTCAGTCTGTGATCAAGTTTTTTTTTGCTTCTTTCGCAGATCATTTTAAATTTGTGCCCTCTTGTCCTCAATCATTTCACTAGTGTGAACAGTTTCTCCCTATTTACTCTGCCCAGACTCATTTGATAGAAGCCCTCAAACTCATATCTTCTTAGCTTTCTCTCCGAACAGTCCATCTCACTCATGCCAATCACCTATCCTAAATTAATCTAGTCCCATTTGTCAACATTTGGCCCATATCCCCCTCAACCCTTTCTATTCTTTTACCCAACCAGATGCCCATTAAATGTACTAATTGTACCAGCCTTCACCATTTCCTCTAGCAGCTCATTCCATATACGCACCACCCTCTGCATGAAAAGTTGCCCCCTAGATCCCTTTTAAATC